>NC_040915.2:18241006-23376006 GCF_004126475.2 Phyllostomus discolor
GAAGAAAATTCTTGGTGGATAGCCATTAAAGTCTTTATAATTCTATCTCCATAGTAGAAAATTGATGATTTCTACTTATAGTGTCTTCATTAAAAAACAAAACAAAACGATGAGCATGTTTTGCTTTTATAGGCATCACACGTGAGAAATAAACCCACTCTGAAGAAATAATGGTAGGGCAAAAATGCAAAAATTAGTGTTCTAAAAGAAAGAAGATCATACAAGAGCACCGTGCTTCCCAAATCATGTTCCACAGGCCTCGAAGCTCACGGCCACCGGAGGGCCCACTAAAACACAGATTCCTGGCTCTGCCCCCTGCCCTGCTGAGTCTGACTCTATAGGAAGGGGGCTGGGACTCTCAGATTCTAAACACCCCTCAGGTAACTCCAAAGCTCCCCAGAGTTTGAAAAGATGCGGTCAGTAAGGATGAGGCACCCTCAGGAAGGGAGGTTCAAAAGCAGCAGGCAACACTCCGGCTCCACCCACGTGCATGCTCGAGACATGAAGAAGGCATGGGACAGACATGAGCTAACTACACGCTTGTAACTTTCACACCCAGTGAAAGTATTTTTTTAACCTTCTCGAATGTTTTCATACATACTTTAAAAAATGTTTGTATAATCTGAAATTGGAGAAGGGGAAGGGAGCCATGTCCATCATGAGTGGATAGTGTTGCATAGCCAGAGAAACCCCATCTTCCTGGGAGTGGAAGGTGACCCCACCCACAGCATCCTTCCTTTTGGGCACTTGAGTCCATCTGGACTCTCTTAACACTTTAGAGGATAGACTGGAGTCCATATCCAGGGCTAACAGCAGGCATGCAAGGGACTGCCTCACTCCAGAGGTGCTGAGCAATCCCCAAGGCCCCAAGGATCATGGCAGATAGATCAGGGAGAAGTGGGTTGCCATCTACCAGGATTTCTAGAGATGCCAGTCCTGCCTGTGCTGAAAAGCTGGCTTCCAATATCGAGAGACTGTGATTTTAGGTCACCTAATTTTTCATTTGTTCTATCATGTCACAGTTGATACACCCTTGTATATCATCCTCAATTCTTTGGAAACAGCATGGAGGAAAAAATGTTCTAGTTCAACAATCCTGTTCTGACAGATCAATATCAGCCTAGTTTCCAAATATAAACAGGTGGACTGAATACTGTTTCCATGCTTCTATATAAGAAATTGTATTTTTTGGAGGGGGGAACTTATCAAGCTTTGTACCTCATGGTGATTCTTCACGGAGGTAATGGGATTTCCTTAATCGAGCCCATTAGACTATTTTCTTGTAATTATCTCAGGGGCCAATCTGTCTATGTAATGGGCTCTGGAGGAATCAAACCTTCAAGTTCTTACAAAGGAAAATGCTGTGTACGTGTCAGAAGGAAACCGTTTTGAAGAATTACTGGCTAACCATTTCAACAACCGCTGCGGGGGGGGCCTTTGCTGTGATACTGCAGAAAATTGCTGGATTTGGGATTTTATTGCCCCAACGGGGATTTCTTTTTTTTTAAGGGTGTTTTAATAAATCGAAATACGCACGACGCCAGCGGCACAGGGGACTCACACCATCTGGTGAGGCTGGGCAGGCTGCTGCCTGCCTGCTTGCTGTGGGAAGGCACCAGGGCCCTGAGGTTGGAGAGGTTGCCAAAGCTCGGGGTGGCTCTGGGGGTAACTAATGACGAGCTCCGCTGCCTTGCTGATTGGGCAGGCCAGCTGTCCCAGTTCTCTTTACCAGGGCCACCAGGTACTATATTTTTTTCAGCCAGTGTGCTACCTGAAGATATTCACACTATGCAACAATAGTCCAATTTCTTCATTCCCTTTTTTTGTTACAAATTTTAATGTGCAGTATAGAGAGGGTAAGATCCATAGGGAAGAGGAAATGATGGAAAGCTAAGAATGATATCATGATTATAACAAAAATAAATCATAGTAATTGCTATGGGTTGAATTGTGTCCCCCCTAAAATTCATACATTTAAGTTCTGACCCCCCAATACCTCTGAATCTTTATTCGGAAACAGCATCATTGCAGACATAATTATTAAGATGAGGTCATTAGGGTGGACTTTAATCCAATACACCTGAGGTCCTTAAAAGGAGGAGAAATTGGGACGCAGAGGCATGCACACACGGAGCACGTCATGTGAACACGAAGACAGAGAACAGGACGGTGCACCTACAAGTCCAAGAATGCCAGAGACGGCCAGCAGCTGGGGAAGAGGCACCAACAGCACAACCCTCAGAAGGAACCCACCCTGCTGACAGCTTGCTTGACTTGAACTTTAAGCCTCAAGATCTGTGAGACAATAACGCTGTTGTGTAAGCCACTCAGCTCATAGCACTTTATTACAGCAGCCCGAGTAGCTCATACATGAGCCAGGTTCTGTGCTATGCATTTTGTTTACATTATCTTTCAGTGCTCTTCATTAACAGTCTTATGGGCTGCAGATTGGTAGGAAATGAATGGGCGAGTGGGAGGAAATTACTTTTCTTCTCCTTTTGCTACTGAAAGGACATTCTAATAGGGTTTTCATTGTATGCCGGACTGAAAGGACTTGGGAAATGATGTAGGATTCATATGTTCCCTGCATACGTGACTTTGCCAAAAATTTATAAAACCATCAAATGAGGCTATTAGAAGGCTCGTGTGCAGACTCTATCCAGCTGTGACACACGTGGGGGTCCCTTCAAGAGAAAGACAAGGAGGCGCTCCTGTGTGCAGATGAGAAGGAATGCATTATTTCAGCAGTGACTCCACGGCTTTTACCTTCCAGACTAAAGGCCTCCTCCCCTCGTCCAATCCCATTCAAGTCTCTCAAACGCCATAGTGATTTAATTTTGTTGTTGTTGCTGTTTCTTTCTGATTCCATTTAACACTTATTTCAATTCCCTCCCTGGTGAGCTGATTTTCCCCGTGCTTCCTTCCAACAGGCCCTTTGCAGTACAAGGAGAAGAACACCTGACTACGAAGCCCAGAGGAGAAGGAACTGAACACCAAGCCGTAGGTTAAAACGCACTCCCACTACGGCCACAACTCATCACGCAAATATCGCTGCCAATCACTCTAAAACCTCTGCACCCAGTGATGTTGCCAGGATTTCCAAGATTAAAACCAGGACTGACTGATGACGTTCAGAAGTGGGCCTGACTGATCTTATGATCTTTCCCCCTGAGAGGGAATCACAGGTTAGCAGGCAGAAATCAATTCACTGCATTAAGCTAAGCCAAGCATAGATTTATTCGTACCATGCTTGGAAAGATCTTTATAAAAATGGCAAAAAAATTTAAAAGTCTTATACAGATATACCACTTATAAATAAATATTTAGGCATTTACATAAAGATACCTGGCACATCTTCCTTTCATAATATTTAAACATATAAAACAACATAGTATAGAGCAACAGAACTGTTCCCAACATTTGCCCCTACCTCTATTGTAAAATAAAGGAAGTTATTCATATTGAGATGTTGTCAGCTTGGCTACTTGAGCTGCATCCCCAGATTTCGGGATGGAATGGCAGAGTAGACCCAGATGGTCTGCAGCCGAGGATGCCATGGGAAGCCATTTGTTCTGGAGGACATCAGGATTCTTGGCTCGGTGGATGAAAGGGACCTGGCCCTTAGGCTTCAGCATACCACGGGGAACACTGACTCCATTCTCTGCCCTCCTCCAGCGACAGCCCGGGCTGGGACTGAAGGAGGTTTTCAGAAGGAACAATGGTGGAAAACGCAGCTCTTCCAGCAGTGACAAATTGAAATTCCACTCCCACCCCTCACAGGCGTGTCACCGGGGAACCAGCCTGTGTGTGCCATCGGCACTGGGACACCAGCCAGGGAAATCACTGGCACTCGGGGGCTCAGCCATAACCTACAGCAATCCCCAGGAGAGCCAGAGAAGGCTTCTCCTCAGTCCTCATCTCTAAGAAACAAGAGCAACACATTTCACCACAAGACATTGTTTGTGGCTCTGATGGCAAACAGCTTAGAACTCACTTCTCCTTTAGGCCAGCTGTGAATCCACTTCTGAGCCTGCCTAGACATTTATCCTCTGCCTTCTTGGCTGCCCATGGCCACTTGGGCCCTTAAATGCGGTGCCGGGCCTCTGGTGGGTGGCCTGTGAACCAACAGAAGTACCTTCATTGAACACAAACGGTCAGCAACCATGGAGATCAGGCAGTGAAGGAACCAGCATCAAGTTTGTATTTGGTTTCGAATACAAACTGTCCATTTTCCCAACGCGGTAGGAAAATGAATTACTGACAGAGACCTTCAGTTATTCAAAGCTGGGCACTGTGGCAAGAGGACACATCTGTGTCACTCAGCATCGTGTGGGCTGCACACGTTGCCCATGACTCTAAAAGGCACCTTGCACTAGAGACAACGACACAGCACGGAATGATGGGCCAGGAACACTGCGCCAGGCAGGCCTGGGTTCTCGTCCTACATGATTCTACCACGTGGTAACCACGGGTCTTTGACCAAGTGATGTAACCAGCAAAAACCACAGCTCACCTCAACTCTAAAATGAGATGCAGGATTTCAAGTGATGTTCCAAGGTTTGAGGGGGCCTTGTGCATACAAATGGGAGAATAAAAGACCTGATTCACAAAACTACCAGGAGAGATGTAATAAGAAAATAAATACAATAGCATTCTATAAGCTGTTAAGTGATTAATAAATGTTAGTTACTGCCATCTGGACAGCAGAAATTGCTGTAAGGATTTATTTTTAATCGTGAGCAGTTTGGCACAATTATTGGGGTCCTTCAATTTGGGAAGTCACTGACTCTGAACTTTGGTTTCCCCAGCTAACTGGCTTGCTTTCTACAGGAGGAAAAAAAAATGGGATAAAGAAAATGCAGATGTGCTTAAAACCAGAAATTGTCCAGGAAATGCAAGCAGTGATTATTTAGAGAACTCGATTTGACTTTTGGCGCTATGAAGCATACACTGCTAGTTCTTGGCTCAATGACAGATTTTAATTGGCCTGGCTATGAAAACCTTATAGAGCTATTATGTGCTACACCTGTGATGGCCGTGCAGCACGCTGATTGAGACCATTAGGCTGGGGACCCGGAGAACGGATTTCCACCT
The DNA here is from genome assembly GCF_004126475.2 of Phyllostomus discolor. Classification (NCBI taxonomy): domain Eukaryota; kingdom Metazoa; phylum Chordata; class Mammalia; order Chiroptera; family Phyllostomidae; genus Phyllostomus; species Phyllostomus discolor. Next base: position 18,246,101 of record NC_040915.2, read on the forward strand.
CTGTGCATTAGCCTCCCCACTTTCGGGGGGAGATTAACAGCTGCTTTATGGTCTCTCCTATTATCTCACTTTCTTGGAGAGAGATCCCAGTCAGATCCACCTCGATTGTGCAACATCTATCATTGGTGCCTGCATGAGACAACATCTGTGAAGAAATATTAACTTTGACTTTGAAATGGCTTTTGGGCTGTGAGTGGAAAAACTAAAATGTCACATGTGGTGCTCGCTGGATTAAAACAGCCCCTGGGTGACAGCCAGAATGGGGATTGGGGAGTGGGGGGAGGAAGTTGATCTCTTCAAGTGATATACTTGCGAGAAAGGGAACAGGGGGATGAGCGCATCAGTGTAGCTCTCAGCATTTACTCTCTAGTCTGCAAAGGGAAATGAAGAATGAGACTTCTGGGACCGCACCCCTCAGCTCCTAAGCTTCTCACTGACATTACAAAATCTTCTGGAATTTTCTTTCTTCCTTCTCTTCCTGGTATGCCTGTCTCTCCTGAGAAGCATGGGAAATACATTTTGTTGTCTGGATTTCCTTTCACCCTTGGGCAATGCAGCCTGGGCTGACAGTTAGTGATTAAAAAGGTTGCAAGGACAAAGGCTGACTTGGGATCACCACGTTCTGAGTTTACACGCACTTGCCTCATTAGGTCCTGTGAGATAAAGGTGCTAGGCAGATGTCTGAACTCCCATTTCCCAGATATGGACACTGGGGCTCAGGGAGGCTGAACTAACAAGTTCACATGGCAGAGTCCAGACTCAAAATTCAGGTCTCCTGACTTCAATAACTCTTGCTTTTCCATAATAAAAGCTGCCCCTCATCTGTGGAAGGACCATGGTTCAGGGGCTGGGGACCAGACCTGACTTATTTCTGTGACCCAGTATCTAGGACTGTGCTTGTCATCTTCTAAGCACTTATAGCACAATTTGAGAGGAAGAGGAGCTTTCAAATTGCTTATTTTTTCTGGACTGAGCCTTGCAGAAGAGAGAATGCATCCAAAACAGAGAGCATCTTAACAATCCAGCATCTAATCATCTCCCCTGCCTTGGCTGAGCCATAGGAAATGACTCTTGTCCCCTAAAGGTGGGCGGTTTGGCTGTGAGACCCACCGGGGGCCATGAGTACATCCAGCAGCAAGTGGATTACTCCATCTGGGAAGATCCCAATAGGGTCTACTCTGTGCTGCTTTGAAAGAGACCCACATGAACCATTATACCTGCCGTTCCCAATCTCTGTGCCATCACGCCCCATAGTATCGCAGGAACCTCACAGGGGTGATGCAGGATGTTTTAAATTTTGAAGGAAAAACAGCAAGATTCAACATCTGTCAGCTACTGGGAGCTCTATCACCAGGGAACTCAGCATTTCCACATCAGTGTGTGGTTCATTCTCTCTAGGAGCATTGCATCTTTGTTTTGGCAGTGAATGTGGTTCAAAACAAACAGTGCCTCAGATCAAGATGGAACAGAGAATGAGGGTGACAGTATCCAATCCCATTCCAAGGTTTGGGATGCTCGGCAGAGCCCCACAGGGGCTCAGGTTTCATTGTAATTAACCATAGTTAAGAAAGAAATACAATAGGATTTCTTTCCATTTAAGTGTACTCTTTTTTAAACAGTCACTGAATTGTTAGGGTGTGCACACAAGAAACAGACATGTTATATATTTCTTGCTGCCCAGGAGTGATATGAAAGAAATTGCTGCAACCCCCAGGGAAATTGCTGCTCTGATCCGGTCCTGTCTCACCATGGGATGTCCCGGGGCTGACCCCAGCTCTGAGCTCTCCATGGGCAGTGAGGGTAGCGAGGAAAGTGGCTCTCATTTGCTGGGCTCTTAGCCCCTGGGCAGACTCTGGCCAGCTCTTCACTGCTGTCACTGCCAGACCCCATCCACTCTCCAAATCAATGACAGTGGGGAATCTGTATGATCCCCATTTTTCAGATGAGAAAATCAAGGCCAGGGAGGCGGATAAACTGCCCAGGTCACTTAGTTGGTGAGTGGGGGAGAAGGGATTTCAATCCAAGGCTGTCTGATTTCCAAGGCCAATATATTTTTTTAATTAACTTTTAATTATGAGATAATTGCAGAGCCACATGCAATTTTAAGAAATAATACAGACTTCTTACGTACCCTTCACCCAGTTCCCCCCTGTGGTAACATTTTGCAAAGATCTATGGTGTAATATCACAACCAGGATACTGACATGGACAGAGTCACGATACAGGCCATTTCTGTCATATCAGGAATCCCTTGTATTGCCTCTTTATAGCCTGCCTACTCCCTCCAGCCCTCATGGCCGCCTGCCCCCCTCCCCCAACCCCTGGCAACCATTAGTGAAGTCTTCACTTATACGATAGTCTTGAAATGGTGAAATCACAGAAATGGAAAACAGATTAATGGTCGTAGGGGGTTAAGAAGAAGTGCATCATAAGTACATAAGCTTTTGGGATTGGCTTTTTTTTTTCACTCAACATAATTGTCTGGAGATTCATGCAGACTGTTGAGTGTATCAACAGTTCATTCCTTTTTACTGCTGAGCCCTATTTCACGGTATGGGAGTACCGCCATTTAACCATTCACTCACTGAAAGACATCTGGGCTGGGTCCCATTTTCGGCAATTGTGAATGATGCTGCTATAAACAGTGCACCCGGGTTTGTGTGCAGGTTTTTGTGTGAGCTTAAGTTTTTATTTTTCTAAGACAGATGCCAAGGAATTCAGCTCCTGTGCCATATGGCACTTGCATGTTTAGTTCTTAAAGAAACTGACAAATTGTTTTCCAGAGTAGGCGTACCATTTTATATTCTTGCCATTAATATGTGTGACCAAATTTCTCTGCATCCTCACCAGCATTTGGTGTTGTCACTATTTCTTATTTTAGCCACTGTGATGGATGTGAGGTGATATCTCATTGTAACTTTAATTTTCATTTCCCTAATAGCTAATAATATTGAATACCTTTTGATATGTTTATTTGTTCTCTGTGTATGTTCTCTTTGGTGAAATACCTCTTCATGTTTTTTACCCATTTTCTAATTATTTTTATGCTAAGTTTTAAGGATTTTTTTAAAAGATTTTATTTATTTATTTATTTTTTAGGGAGGGAGAGGAAGGAGAGAGAGAGAGAGAGAGAGTAACATCAATGTGCGGTTGTTGGGGGTTATGGCCTGCAACCCAGGAATGTACCCTGGCTGGGAATTGAACCTGGGACACTTTAGTTCCCAGCCCGAGCTCAATCCACTGAGTTACACCAGCCAGGGCTGAGGATTTTTTTTTTAAAGATTTTGTTTATTTATTTTTAGAGAGGGAGGGGGGAGAGAGAGAGAGAGAGAGAGAGAGAGATCAATGTGCGGTTGCTGGGGGCCATGGCCTGCAACCCAGGCATGTGCCCTGACTGGGAATTGAACCTGCAACACTTTGGTTCGCAGCCCGCGCTCAATCCACTGAGCTACATCAGCCAGGGCAAGTTTTGAGGGTTTTTAAAAAATATATATATTCTAGAGACTAGTCTTCGCCTGACATGTGGATTGGAAATACTTTTCCTGGTCTGTAGCTTATCATTTCATCCTCTCAAAACAGGGTCTTCTGCAAAGCAAATAGTTTTAATTGTGATGAGGTTCAATTTACCTAATTTTCCTTTTATGGACTGTGTTTTGGAATCAAGTGTAAGAATTTTTTGCCTAGCCTAGAACCCAAATATTTTCCTCTATGTTTTTTTTTTCCTGAAAAGTTTATAGCTTTACAACTTATATGTAAGTCTGATTCATTTCGAGGAAATTTTTGTACAAATTGTGAAACTTAGATCAAAGTTTATGTTTGTCCACAGATGTGTGATTACTCAGTAACATTTGATGAAAAGGCTGTCTTCCCTGCATTAAATTGCTTTTGTAGCTTTGTCAAACATCGATTGGTGGTAGAGGAGTTGTAAAGGATAAAGGGGGCCAAATACATGGTAATGAGCGATGACTTGACTTTGGGTGGTGGGCACACAGTGCAATATCCACATTATGTATTCAAGAAATGTACACTTGAAACCTATATAGTCCTATTAAGTAATATTGCCCCAATAAAGCTAATAAAAATGAATAAGTAAAAATAAAATCATTGGGGCATGTTTGTGTGGGTCTGTCTCTGGATTCTTTTTTCTGTACCACTGGTAGGAGTCTGTCCCTCTGTTAATACCACACTGTCTTAATTACTATAGCTGTATAAGAAATGTTGAAATTAGCCTTGGCTGGTGTAGCTCAATGGATTGAGTGCTGGCCTGCAAACCAAAGGGTTGCCGGTTTGATTCCCAGTCAGGGCACATGCCTGGGTTCTGGACCAGGTCCCCAATTGGGGGCATGCAAGAGGCAACCACACATTGATTTTTCTCTCCCTCTTTCTTCTTCCCTTCCCACTTCCCTAAAAATAAAATAAAATCTTAAAATTTTGTTTAAATGTTGAAATTAAACAGATTGATCCCTTTTACTTTATTATTCTTTTAAAAAATCATTTTAGCTATTATGGTTTCTTTGACTTTTTATACAAATTTTCAAATAATCTTGTATCTACAAAAAAATCTTGGTGTCATTTTGATAGGAACTGTATTTAATCTATATATCAACTCGGGGAGAATTAACATCTTTACTATACTGAGTAGTCAGGGCCAATACTTTAGAACACCAAATACAACACTTGTTTATTTTGGGACAAGGGTCACAAATTCAATTGCCCCAAAGGGGCTCCATGTACCAGGTTTAACACCTAGCTTTCTCTGGAGACAAATTGAATACAGAATTCTATTTCTCTACTGTAAGAAAACAGTAACTTGATCATATGTTAAATGACAAGAAACCCTCAACCCCGGCTTCAGAACATAATAGGGAGTAGTGGCGACTGTGGCTTGCTGGAGAAAAGATGGCCCCTTATGAACAGAATAGCTGCTACTCAATTCTTTTAGTTGTTGAGACCACATGAACAGCATGATCGTGTCTTATAAATTTTCAACTGAAGGCAGAAATTCATTTAAAAATACCTAAAATGTTGGCAGCTACTTTGAATTAACATACATGAAACACATACCTTGGTGGGCTGGATCCAGATGACCAGCAGCCTCTCTGTGATTTCTGAGTTAAAGAAGGCAACAAGAAAAGGTCCCTAGCCCCAGGGAGCTTCCATTCCGGGGCGGGGGGTTGGGGGGTGCGGCGACAGACTGACATCACAAATCAGTCCAGCATGCTCTGGCACCAGTGGGAGCTGCAGGAGCACATGGGAGGACCCTGACCTCTGGTCAGGGAGGTCAGAGATGGCTCCCCAGGGAAGTAAATTTACATAACAACTCAAAGCAGCTGATTCAATATGTGCTATTTAATCCACAGCCTCACAAGCAAATACAGATAGGATCAAAGAGCAGTGCAAAGCTCTTTCTGGGCATCACAGAAAGTAATCTAGAAGAGGTCACGTAGGTCGATGTTTCTCCAAATGTCAAGTCACTTGTTAGAAGGAATTATAAAGCAAAAGCTTTCCAGTGGTAAAGAGCTTCTTGATACTCTTAGAATAATTTTGAGATCCTTAAAATCACTTACAAGGTCCTATTCAGTCTGACCCTGGCCTTCCTCTTTGGCCTCCTTCCCTCTCTCCCCATTTTTTATTCTTTCTGTTTCCCAACATCAAGACTTAGGTTCTTAGCATTTTGTCATCCATCCATCCATCCATCCATCCACCCACCAAGCAATATAGGTTGAGGACCACTGTTCCAGGAACTGGGATGACAACAGTGAACAAGGCTGACTCAGTTCCTGCCCTCATGGAGTGTATATTCTAATATCAGAGGAGATAGACACATACAACATTATGCCTGGTGTGAGGAGCTCTACAAAGAAAAGTGAGACACGGTTAAGGTACAGGGAATAATGGTGAGCGTCATTTTCGATAGGGGAAGGCTTCTGGGTAATATTTGAACAGACCTTGAATGAAGCGACACAGCAAACCACAAAAGTACGGGGGGAAGAGGCTTCCAGCCAGAGAGAACCACAAGTGCAAAGAGATTGAGGTGGGAACATGTTTGGCCTACTTGTGGGGTAGAAAGTAGGGCAGCATGCCTGGGGCAGAAGAGGGGCAGAAAATGAATGAGAGAGGAGACCAGATGACATGAGATGGTGTAAACCTGGTTCACATTAGACGTGACCCTCCTCAGTGTAAGAAGAAGCCACTGAAAGGTTCGAGCAGGGAAGTGACGTGATCTGACTTACAGAGAGTGGACAGTGAGGGAAGACAAGGAAGCAGAGAAACCTGTGAGGAGACTATTACAATAGTCCAGGTGAGAGATGGTGGTGGCTTGGACTAGTGCAGTAGCAGTGAGGGTGGGGAGAAGCTGACCAATGGGAAACACTCTAAAGAGAGGGGAGACAGGAGTACAACAAAAAGAAGTCAAGGATGACTCCAAGGGTTTTGCCCTGAACAACTAACACATTTACTGAGGTCAAGAAAATTCTGTGCTTACAACCGCACAAGGCTAGCTCACAAGAGAGTGTGGGACCTAGGAATCCAACCTTATTGTGACTTAGGTCTTAATACAATGTCTCCTCTTTAGAGAGGCTTCTCCTGGCCATCCCTCATCAGGTTAGCAGCCACTGGTTTAATTTTATTTCTTAAGACTTAACAAGTATCTACAATTATCTTCTTCATTTTATTTAACTAATTCATCACCTGGATCCCCCACCGGAATGTAAGCCCCGGGAGACCAGGACCATGTCTACTTAGTTTACTGCTGTCTCCTCGGTACCAATACGGTGCCTGATCCATATGATATGGTCAAATAAATATTTGCAGAGTGTGAGACTTAAGTCTCCAAGTTTCTTTCCTATGGTTCTTTCTAGGGCCTTTAACAAAGCAATTAGTTAATGGACTAAATAATATTGATGATCTAGTCCAAGTTCTGTGCCAGGCTCTGGGGAAACAGAAGCGAGTGGGGAAAGAAAGCACAGCCCACACCCCCGTGGAACTTAGAGTACCCTGGTGGAGCCACAGTAAAGAATCTCACAAGCACGGACTTCTGCTGTGCCAAGAATCCAGAAGGAAGCTGGAGAGAGCCCGGAGTATGTGGGAACTGGGGATCTGACCCTGATGGGGAGCCCAAGGCAAGTGCCTCGGGGCCCAGATCCCCAGGGGTCACCACTGTGGGCCTCTGGGATCTCTCAGCAGGGCATGTGCTGTGAGTACAGACCCCAATGCATGGCGCTTTTTGCGATAGGAAACATGTTTTGGCAGAAGCTGGACTAGTCCAGCCTTCTCAGGTACCAGGACTGGGCTGGGTTAAGAACTTGAAGGGTAAGCAGCTGGTTTGAGACAGAACGAGGCTTCTGCATGTGTCCTGACGGGTCTGTAAAAGGGCAAAGCTACCTATTTCACAGAGCTGCTGCGAGATTGGAAACTATTAGCGTCTATGAACAGCTCAGCACAGCACCTGGTGCACAAGAAGTGCTAAATATTTCGTCATGATTACCATTCGATTTCAACTTCTTGGTCATGCTAATACTCTTCCCACACAAACACACCCAACAGCACAGCACCTGACACGTGGTAGGTGCTCAATAAAAATATGTTGAATGAATGAATGATGGTTGCCTCCATGACACTGTTTGGGATCTGGCTAACCATGCTCACTGGCGATGGGCACAGTGAACAGAAATAAATCGGGCCCATCCTTTCGTGTGGTTCAGCTGTCTCGGAGTTGGTAGCTGCTGCTCATGGTTCTTGTTAACCAAGGATACTCGGCAGCTTGAATGAAAGACAGTCAGGACGATGATTTTCAAGTAAGTGTAAGTTACATAGTGGTGGGCCCCCAGGATTCAGCGATTTTATGTATCAGTAACTCACAACAGGAAGGCGCAGCCGAGGCCTATAATAGTTGCTCCTAAAACGGCATTCTCTTTTGCACTGAAAGCCACAGGCTGGACTCATGCATGTTATTTCTCAGCTGCTCCTGCAGTAGAGGAAGTGGTTTGGAATGCACGCGAATCAGCCTGACTCTCCAGGGGCACCGAGTACCTGAGACGCTGAGTCCTTTGTAAACCGTAGTGAAGCCTCCCTGCCTCTGGGGGGAGGGGAGCAGAGAGAACACCTAGGTTTTTTTTTTGTTTGTTTTTTGGGTTTTTTTTTTTTTTTGCTTAAATCATGTAAAGGTGCAGGAGAGAGGCTGCAGTCACGAGCGAAGTGGGTGTCCAAGGGAATCATTCCCAGGCCTCGCACAAACCCAGACTTAAAAAGGACCAAAATGATGTACAAGTCCCCTAAGACGTTTTACCTAAGAAGGAAGCAAGTGCCCTCAGCGTCTGGTGAGGCATGAAGGAACGGCTGGAAATCAGAACAGCCATTTCAGAGAGTAATTTCACACGAGCTGTTATGATAAGCAGGCCCTTCAAATCAGCCATCCCACCCCAGCACATTTTCATTATGAATCCCTGGTACGTGTGCTGAAGAGGCACAAGGTCCCCCATTGCTATGTTATCTGGAGGAGTGAAAATCTGAGCTCCATCTCACATTGTATCTATCTATCAAGAGGAAATGATTAAATTGGCAATGGAATAGTACACAGCAGTTAGATAATAAGCCAGTACGTATAATAATCTGTCCATGATGAGATAAAGTGAACAAAGCAAACTGAAGAACTCCATGTGTAGTACGTCATAAATGGTGGTTTTAACATGTGTCCAGAAAACTTGTAATACTCCTTCCTTTAGCAGCTGGAGCTCGATTAACCTCCACCTGAATGAGGGATTTATTTCTAGTGAACAGAATATGGCAGGAATGACAGTGTGTCACTCCCAAGACTGAGTCATAAAAACGCCTTGTGGCTCCCCCCTTGACCTCTCTCTCTTGCTCCCTCATCCCTTGCTCTAGAGCAGGCCAGCAGCCAGGCTATAAGGACCCTAAAAGAGCCCTGCACAGAAGCCCATGTGGCAGCCTCCTGCCAGCGAGGGAGGGACCCAGTCCTCCAACCCGCTGCCATGTGTGTGAGTCATCAGAGACACTGACACCCCTGCCCTGTCCAGCCCTCAGACAGCTGCAGTTATCTTACGTTCTGACTGCTGGCTCCTCAAAGACCACAAGCCAGAAGCCCCAGGGTAGCCACCCATAGGTTCCCCCCCGCAGAAAATAATAGAAGTTTGTGATTTCAAACCACTAAGTGTTGTGACTAGTCGACAACTAGTATACATTGATAGGTACATGAATATTAAAAATTTATATGTACACAGAGACAAATATGTAGAGAAAGGTCTGGAAGGAGAAGTAGCAAAGTAACTAGTGGCTGCCCCTGAGGAGTGGGATGGGGGGAGTGAAGGTGAAATCAGCTTCATGTGCTCTGTCTCTGTGTCAGTTGTACAGACTTGGCTGGCAATATTTAAAAAAAAAAAACACTAAAAGGGAGGAAATATAATTTAAAATTTCATCACTTTGAAATTTCATGCTATCTCGGGTAAGGCTGAGGCTTACCTTTGATCATCTCCAAGGAGAACGGTTGTTTTACAAACTTGTTTAATAATAAACAAGGTGGTTAATGACACTCTTCAACTTATTTAAGAAAACCAACTCCTGCCGGTTTTTCCTTAAAAATAACCTCATCACAAGTCATTTACAGTAAGTGATTATTTTTACTTGTGTTTCTTACTATTGGTGAAGGCAGGTCAAAGAGACCTTTATTTGCACCACAGTGGTTACCAGTATCCTTAGTTTCCAAAGAGTAACAAAATTCTTCTGAAAGTGACAACGGTAACCCCTTTGAAAAAGCCAAGTTACATATTAATGCAGGTTGGTCTTATCAAGTAGTTTAAAATCAAAGAGGTTTTGTTTGTCAGGAGAGGGAATTTTTAAAAGTAACTTTGTACTGGATTGATCTCAGGCTTGTGCTAATTTGTTTTTCCACTTGGAGCCGGTGGGAGCCGGACGGCAAAGGCCCCGATCCCCCGCTGTGGCCGGGCTGGCTGCAGGCACCAAACCTTCATGCATTTGCAGTGGAACTGGGTCCAGAGTTTAGTGAAAAATGCCTTCTGGGTGACTGACCAGAAATTCAATCACAGCACATTCATTTCAAAAATCCCTTTCATGTATCATTTAAAAGCAAGCAGCCCGCATATTTAAATTTGCATATCTCTGACCCTGGATTTTGGAAACACAGAAGAATGGGTTTCTGCTTAGTTTTCCGGATGACGGGAGGGAATAAACTGCAGGCATTTCCTTCCCTTGACTACTGGCCACATGTGCTTCTGAGAGATTCTGAACCAGCAGTTCCATAGCATAAGCCACTGTCCCGTGCAGCTCGAAAATAAGAATAACTAACATTTATAGAGCGTTTTACACTCGACAAGCGTTAGCATTCATTGCCTCATTTAGCAGCAGAGAGACTCTTAATTATGCTTTCTGATGAGGGGACAATGACTCTTCCAATCTCAGCATCTGCAGAGATTACTCTGGTATTCCTTTCATGTGGACGCACTAAAGAAATCATGGTGCCTGCTCTGGCCTCCCCCGGCTGGGAAAAAGTGCAAGAGTAGCAGGTGTCAGACTGGTTAATTTCCCCACGCTGCAGCATGTGACTCTTTGCTCCAGGAAGGCAGGGAGGTTAGAAGCGACTGCAGGGGCTCCAGAGCCTGGAGGCCTGCGTTCAAATCCTGGCTCTGTCCTTTTCTAGCTGCAGAGTACTGAGCAATTCATCTGTTACTGATTTAAACTCATTTAACTTCTCAGTTTTCTCATCCGGAAAATGAGGCTGATCATAATCAAATAGATGAGTGAGGGCCATGAAGGGGAAAAAGAGCTTAGGGGGGCCGGTTTGAGAAACTAAGGGACGATAGGGGAGAGGAGAGGTAGGCTGGGTACACTGGCCATGGTCAAGTGTTACGGTTTCATCCTGTGTGTAAAGAGAAGCCATAGGAAGATTTGAGGCAGGGAAGCAAACAGGGTTTTATAAAAATTCATGACCTATAGTACGAATTTAATAAATATAATAGTGTTGTATGTATAAATATCTATTACACACAGACACATTCATTTAAAGATAATACTGGCTGTTGCGTGGGGGGAGGATCGTGGAATGATTAGAGCAGGGACACAATAATAGCAGAGACACACAGGCCCGCAGAAAAGTACCCAGTGCCACTGGAGTTCACAAAGAAGCTACAGAGATGCAGAGAAGGGCGCTCTGCTTGGGGCGACTGGAAACAGGGTGTTGCTTCTAGACATGCAGGGCGTCTGGAAAACACAGGTGGTGTCACTAATGGCTGTAGGTCTTAACAAAGGGGCCATTCTCAATCTTCCCTTGAGTGTCCCAAACCTAATGTATGGATCTCTGAAATCTGCATATAGGGACACTATGGGGGAGGGAATGTTAGAATAGCTCCCGTATCCTAAATGGCAACGGTACTGAGATTATCCTGTGGAACCAAGCAGCAAGAAAGTGCCTGAAATAACCAGGACTCAATCTGCATCCAAGTGGAACCCTTTGCCCTGACCTTGACCTGGCTAGTGGAGGCCAAGAAAACCTAGAAGCCTGACTTCCATCGTTCACAGGGCATCGAGGTAAAACAGAATCCTCCCACCATGTACTCAGCTGAAGCTGACTCAATGCAGGCAGACTGGTGTCCAAAGGAGAATGACCAAGGAAGGACATGGAAGTCCCAGCGATAGCTGAACAGACGTGTCCAGACAAAGGGCTGGCATCATGACACTATCCCACAGTTTGTTTTGCCCACATCATGGCCCTGTTTATGCAGTGGTTCTGCCTGGCAAGCCGCCCCCACCTCTCCATGGCAAATCAGGGATGCCAGCATTTTCTGAAGTTGCTCATACAAGCATTCTCTTTGGAGAACGGTCAGGGGACTCAAATTCCAAATGACTGCCTCAAAGCTTCAGCCGGCTGCAGCAAAAGCACATGCAAACTAGCCTCGGAGAAGCTGGGTTCGAGTCCTGACTCTGCCATGAGTCCGCTTTGTGACTCTGGGCAAGCACCCTTGTCCTCTGAATTTCAGTTTTATCTTGGTTAAAAGTTCCCAACATCTACCTCAAAGAGTTGTCATGAGGATGAACTGTAATATACACCCAAGATTTTTATCAAATTAATTAAATACAAATATGGCATCATTACCATCATCATATAATATCAAATGTTTACTTAGCATTTAAAAATGTGGAAATATTTGCATTTGCTCTATTTAATTAGCCAACTACCCAATGAAAGAGTTCTGCACTAAGTTGGCTCCATGAGAGAGAAAAAACTTTGTCTGATTTTTGCTCACCCTGAATCCCCAGCATGTGGCAGAGAACCAGTACCTAGTAGGTGCTTAATACGCACACGTTGAATGAAAGAAAGAAGAACAACAAAACCATTCTAGGGAAACAGATGAACACCTCTTTGGGGCAGCAGAGACTGTCACACCCATTTCCAGGTTTCTGAGCAGCAGACAGTTTCGGTTGTGCTGCAAACTAAAGCTTCCCAGCGAAACGGATGGTGAAACAGGACCTGCCTCTCCAGCCTCTTAGATCTGCCCACCTGCAATCCCTGTGTTCATCCACACGAATGCTTTCCTCTTTAAAGCCCAATGCTTTCCTGCTGTCTTCCCAATGTCTTTCACTTTTCTTCCTTAAGCCATCTGCTCTTTTATCTGTCAAAACGTATTGATTTTATTTGAGAACTTTTAATTAGAAGCGTCCAGGCAGGCGCGGAGTTAAGTTTAGAAGCTCTCAGCTTGCCTCATGCTCGGCAGCTGCAGTAAGGCAATAAAGCTTATGACTTAAGTTCACTATTATCTCCGCGCTGATGTCATTTTCTTCTCCCTTGCTACTGTATTGTTCCAGGAAGTTGCATAAGGCTTAAGAGCCACCAGACTAATACTGCTTCTTAGAAATGACCTTTCGGGGAATTTGCCTTATGTGATCAGATGCTGGTAAAGCCATAATAGGTAATATACTTGTCTTCTACCTCACCTTTTACACAAAGACTACTGAAACAAACATTAATTAAGCCAACTTCATTACACTTTTGTTTTTTTAAATGGAATTTATCTAGAAAACTAAGACTGAGTTTAAGGGCACCTTAGCGACACATGTAGAGTTAGCTAACAAGTGACAAAAGCGTGTCCGTTCTACTTTGTCACAGATGAACACCCTCACTCCCCCTCCTCATGGCCTTGGAGAACTCCTACTCATTCTACAAGACCCTGCTTAGGATTTAGCCCTTCCTCCAGAGAGCCCCCCTTACTTGCACATTCCAGGTCCAACTAGATGCACCCTCCTCCTTTCCACTCCCAACATCCTCAGTGTATCTCTTCACATAACCTTCGTTAACATTTTTGCAGCTTCTATCTTTGCTTATCTCTTCTCCTAGACTTCAGTTCACATATGATATGCACTCATTCCCCCCCCCCGGAGGATATGCATCCATTATTTTAGTGTTCTCTGAATCTATTATCTGGCGTAGAGCAGATTCTCAATACTTTTTTAGCTAGACGGGATTTCTGTGTTTTTTAATAGACTTAATTTTTTAGAGCAGTGTTAAGTTTATAGAAAAATTGAGCAGAAGGTAGAGAGATTTCCTGCATACTCCCTAGCCCCACTCATGTGTAGCTTACCCAATTATTAACATCCCCGCCAGAGTGGTACATTAGCTACAACTGATCAACCTACATGCACACATCACTACCACCCAAAGTCCACAGTTTACACTAGGGTTCATTCTTGGTGGAGTATTTTCTATGGGTCTAGACAAACTTATAATGTGTCCACCACTACTGCAGTATCACACGGAGTAGTTTTACTGTCCTAAGATCCTCCACACTCTGCAAGATCCCTTTCTCAATCACCAAAGCACACCTTTTATAGTACAGCCAGAAATCTCTTAGCTTACAATTTAGCACCAAGTTGGTTAAAAAACAATTTACAGGGCAAGGTTTTTGCAACCCAACTCACCCTAATTTCTCCATAAAGTACACAGAGAACGTATGCTTCATACTGGTCTAGATCACACTGAACAAAAGGGGCTTCTACTCTCTTTGCCTGCAAGTGTCTCGGGGTCCTCAAGTTAATGGGGCTCGCAGTGTCCGGACCACCGACTCTCACCCGATTTTGTGCAGCACAGCACATGAATGCCGTGGGCACGTGGATGCTCTGGTTGGCGAACCCACTCCTCCTGCCTTGCTTTTCTCTTCCGCTTGAGGACGGACACAGGGACGGAACTGAGAGGGACTGACTATCCTAATGGTCTTGAATACACTTAAATTTGTATAAAACAGCAAAATGTTTGTGGATTCCTGTGATTTAGCTGTTGTTAGTTCATTATTGGGATACATCTAACAGTTACTATGACACACCAACAGTGTGTTACAATACCATGTTTGTGCCTGGCTGGCCTGCAATATGACCCCGAAGTCTGTGAGAGCTGCCAGCGTTCTTCAATCACTTTGGGGTAAAAAAAAAAAAAAAAAAAGGAAAGGTATGTTTTTTGAAGCTGACAAACCTTTTCTATATTAGGTAAAAATTAAATGTGATAATTGCATACAAAGTATTTAGCGCAGCATGGAGCATGGCAAACACCCAATGAATCCAGAGACTCTGCAATAACAATAACATTAATAATTACTATTTATTGAGTGCTTATTATGTGCCAGGAACTGTGCCAAGTGCTTTCTGTGTATCCTCTTAATAGTCCCAACAACCCAATAAGGTATTGTTTTATCTCTATTTTGCAGATGAAGTATATGGAAGCTATTTTCACTGGGGCGCACAACTAATAAGCAGGAACCTGAGCCGATCTGCCTCCACATTCCCGTAAGCTACCCTGCCCTCTGTAAGCAGACAAGAGACGTTTACTAAGTGTCCATGCGCCCACTGTGGGTTGGGCCACTGCTCTCTGGGACAAAATGAACTCTCTATAGTCTAGCTAGAATGGAGAGGCAGGACACCCAAGTGCTTCCAGAAGAGGCTACAAGAAGCATTAAGACAGGATGAACTGTCATCTAAATACTGAAAGTAAATGTGCTCTGTGTTTAAGGGAGGAAGAAATGAAGGGCTGGATGGGCTGGGAGAGCCCTCAGAGCTTCAGGCGCCCTGGAAACTGTCTGGACAGCCTGCACACTCGCTGTTATTTTGTGGGTGAGGAATGTGTTGGGCACCTCTTGCCACGGGGACTTTCTAAACGTCACTCCTCTACCCTTAACACACACACTTAAAGAATTCCTGCTGAAGCCTGCCATGGGGGCTGGTGGAACTATATGGAGGATAGCAACTATGAGTCTGGACTCTGCAGTCGGGTTATCTGGGTTCAAATTTTGGCCATGTCCAGTCTCTCTCTGAACCTCAGTTGTCCCATCCATAATATGGGAGATAATAATGACAAGTGATGAGAAAATGTATGCAAAGCCTCTAGCGTGATCCCTGCTGTGCAGTGAATGTTCAGTGTTGATAGTTGATGCTTGTAGCATTTCCCGGGCTGGATGAGGGAGAAGAAGGTGGGAACGAATCAGGGTCTAAGACATGTGTCAAATAGCACACTGCTCTGAGCTCACTGCCAAGGGCTGGCACTGCCCCTGCAGCAGGGCGGGGATGGAGGACTTATTCTGGGACCTAAACCTTCCCACCTAAAGACATCTTAGGCTGACGGCTCTTCTTACACTTCTCACTCCAACTGGCCACTTAAAGCTGATGGAACGTTATGATTTCATACACAAGGCTCTCGGGACTGGTAGAATTCCTTCAATGGAGAAAATGTTAAAGAAAAAAATGTTAATGATATTGGCCAAGACACAAGAACAATCTACAACAGGATGTGGACTAATCTTTCACAGGAAGGATCGGAAGAGATAATAAAACGTTCTGAACAATGTGAGCTCAGTAACTCCTGAATTCACGCAAATGTTTCCTGGAGGACTCAGTTTCCCCACTTATTAAATGGGCAACCTGATAATAATAGTACCAATAGCTCCATATAAAGCAGTTGTGAGGATTAAATATGATAATGAGTCTAAAGCACTTAGCATAGTTCCAGGCACACAGCACTCAAAAAGTGCTCAGAACTCTAATTATTCTAAGGTTTTGGGCAACAGAGATGAATAAAAAATACCTAAGAGTTCTCATAAGCATTTATGAATAGTTGTCTGCAAGCTCTTTGGGGACAGAGTTCTCGTGTATCCCATTCCATTCATCTTCCTCTATCTGGAGTCAGACACAGAACTTGCAGCACTATATGTGTTTAATAACTGTGACTCGGATCAATGAATACATGCACGCATGAGAGCCAATCCTCGTGTTTAAGAAATTCAAACAAGGGAAGAGAGACATGTGGGCGAGAAACTACCATGCAGTGTAATTGTTGTGGTCAAAGGAGGTCTGGGCCCACAGCAGGCCTGGGTGACTAGCATCATTGTCCTAGAGGCAAACCAGACCGAGTTCAGGCTGGCGAGGTAATGAGTAACACGTGTGGAATGGCACCAACATCTGACTGTAGTCACTTAGGGTTCTCTAGTTGAGCCTCTGTCATTTGGCTAATGTTCCCCACACATCAGTGCAGTGACCTGTGACCTGCCTGGCCCAGCAGCAGCTCTGTGAGCCTGTTTTGTTACATTTCTGCCCCCAGCCCTTGGCCATAACAAAGTAGAGAGGGGGGAAATCAATACAACCTGAACTGAACACACACTTAAAACATCAGCCTTCAACTCTGGAATCCCACCCTTGTCTCACTAACATCGACAGTGCTTTTGCACCACTGTCTGCTCAGAGTTTAGCAGGCAAATGGAAAGGAGGAGATGGGAATGGCTCTAGGGCAAGGCAGGGGACTGTGCTGGATTAGAACTGAGAACACACATGGCCATAGCTTCCCGGCATGGTGGAGTAGAGGAACACACAGCTTGCTCAACCGCCAGCTGAGGACCGCTGGGCATGTTCCTCGACCTTCTGGAGCCTCAGTTTTCTTGGTTGGAAAGCATAGTAACTAACAGTAGTGAGACTGTTTTGGCAATCCAGTGGGCATTAATGCATGAAAAGCATCTAGCACGCTACCTGTCTCTTGGTTGATGCTCAGTAAAGGGTAGTTTATTAGACCAGCTTTTCTGCTGCTTATAAGGGAGAGAGCAGGGCCAAATGCACTGAAAATTGTTTACTAACCACTCAGAGAAAATGCTACAACTGCAGGTTTCTGCAGTTCTGTGCAAAGAATACTTATTAAACACCAATCATGTGTCACATCCTGTGTTAAGGGCTGGAGGCTGAAAGTGAGTAAGACAAGGGACTTTCCCTACAAGAACAGAAATCATTTTAATATAATTCTTGAGAGAGACTTTATGGAAAAGAGACTATACAAGGCAATAGGATGCACACAGTGGGGCAACTAGCTCACCATGGGGAAGATGGAAGCTAATTTGAGCTTGAAGGTAAGCAGAGAGTCAGCCTTAAGAGGAAAGGTATGGAGGGCATTTGAGGCCAACAGAACCACATTGGAGACACACAGTCCAGAAATAAAATGGAGCGCATGGGGTGCAGGGACCTGAGGCTGGTGCTTGGGCAGGTGCCAGGGGACAAAGCCTTGTGCTTCACCTTTTGAGGCAATGTCCCCTGAGAAGAGGTGAGCCACCAAAGGCTTTTGAGGAGGAACTTTGGTCTCAGGATGGAATGGAAAAGGCTACTGTTCCATAAGAGTATTTAGGGTATTATTTGTTCATGTGTTTCCAAACAAGTCAATAGCCTCTCGTGAGTGGCCCAAATCAGTGCTCATACAGACAAGGGTAACTTCTAGACACTTAATTACTCCCTAATAGATAAACTGTTTCAAGCAGGCATCTCTGGGATCTCATTCTCCCTGGTGCCCCCGAGTCCCTACTCCTTGATCACGTATTTGTCCACTTCTGCTACATCTGCAAGATTGAGTTCATCACTCTCCATTATGCATCTCTGCTCAGTAACACAGAGGTCACGGGTTCCAGCCCTTTTGGTGTCTGCTAAGGTTAAGATAACTAACGTCCCTCTAATCTCAAGAGGTGATCAACTGTGCCAGCAAAAGGTGTCTGTCTGTATGGATTGTCCATCCCTCTAAAGAAAGAGACACAAGCAAAAGAACAACAGATATGTGTGTGTATGTGTGTATAAATATATACACACACACATATATAAACATATATACAAACATATACATACACATATACACAAACATATACAAATGTATACACACATACATATACATATCTGTACTCTGACCTACCTAAACTTATTAAAGATATTCATAGCTATTAACAAAACATTAAGCTGCTTTTTAAAAAATTGATGTTCAAGTACCACTGTCGCCATTTTTGCCCCCCCCCCCCCCGCCATCCCAGCCATCCCCACCTCCTACCCTCCTCTGGCTTTGTCCTTGTGCCCTTTATACATGTTCCTTGACAGCCTGCCCCTCCCCCCTCATTATTCCCTCCCACCTCCCCTATGGTTACTATCAGCTTGTTCTTAATTTCAAGGTCTCTGGTTATATTTTGCTTGCTTAAAGCATTAAGCTGCTTTAAGGTATTTGATTTAATAGCAAACTTCATTGCAACACAATCAAGAGTTTTATCCTTTTCACATACGAGAAGGACAAATGCAGCCACTGATCCAACTCCTGGTAGAAAACACACGCCTGTAAACAGGGGCCCGAGAAGCAGCCGGTAGATGTTGTCCAAAGTGTGCTGCTGCACACACTGCAGCAAACTTATCCCTTTATTAAGTTCCAAATAGATGCCGACAACTTTTTCCTGTTGTAGAAAACCTAACATTAATTTTTAAAAGGTCGCTCAGACACACACATGTAAAAATCAATACTAACTATGTCACCTGCCAATGTCCACACTTACAAATTAAAAGACAGTCTTCATGTGGCATCTGAATGCGCACATATTCCTTAGCTGGAGTGAGCACAGGAAACCCGCGTTTAGGTATTGTGTGTGCGTTCCCTCCTAGGGAGGGAACGACCCTCCCTCCTAGGGTCGTTTTCAGAATTACTACCATTCCAGTAAGAAAAGCTTCATAAGGAAGTTTAACATCATGAGACAAATACAGTAAAGGTATTCTCTTTTACTCCTCTGAGCCTTCCCAGTCAGGCCTGAACCTGGAGAGCTGTACCGGAACGTGGAGGGAACAGCACGGGCTTTGCACACCGAGGACCAATCACAAACCCTTTCTGCTGGCATCTGACTTGCTGATGACCTCTGCACGACTCTGAATCGTAAAAAGTAGTTGAATTGTGCCCAGCCCGTAGGCTAGCCTCTCTGCTTTTGTCCAGGCTCTTCTAGCCCGGCTACATCCTTTTTGAACTTGGTTTCCTCATCAGATTTCCAGAGAAGGTAGTTAATGAATTCCTATTCTGTACCGCAGGAAATGCTGGGAATGAACTTGATAAGAGAAAACTCATTAGTTCTCCCAGACAGCCATCAGGAAGACGTGAATTAAGTCTCTCTGACCCGCAGACTGGCCTCAGTTGGTCGTCATTTCTCATGTCGAACTTTCAAGTCCGGCAGTCACCTTGGCAAAGTGCTTAGACCAGCTGCTTTGGCCAGATCTTTTCAGATTATCTATTTGTCACAATCTGATTAAAGAATTAAGTTAAGATGGTGGTCCCTAAATGTGTCCCCCCCC
Organism: Phyllostomus discolor; assembly: GCF_004126475.2. Classification (NCBI taxonomy): domain Eukaryota; kingdom Metazoa; phylum Chordata; class Mammalia; order Chiroptera; family Phyllostomidae; genus Phyllostomus; species Phyllostomus discolor. The sequence goes on from NC_040915.2 coordinate 18,265,727, forward strand.
TTTTTTTTTTTAAAGAAAATAAGCCCTGGCAGGTGTGGCTTAGTGGATTGAGCGTGGGCTGCAAACCAGGGAGTTGCTGGTTTGATTCCCAGTCAGGGCACATGCCTGGGTTGTGGACCAGGTCCCCGGTGGGGGCCACATGAGAGGCAACCACACATGCATGTTTCTCTCCCTGTCTTTCTCCCTCCTTTCCCCTATCTCTAAAAATAAATAAATGAAATCTTTAAAAAAAAAGGAAAGGGTATATGATATAGCCTAATAAAAAATAACTTAAAAAAAGAAAATGAATATTATGAAGTCAGTAATGATGAAATGAGGAAGAAAGAAAGAGCCAAAGAGCCTCCTGAAAAGCCTTCATTACACTTCTGGAGCTGTGAGCCTCACGCAAGGCAGAAGGGCATCTTTATGAGCTCTGGCTGCTCACGAAAAGTTGCGCTGCCTGACATCCAGTAGTCTTGGATGCATTTTGCTGATGATAAAGAAACAATCAATTTCCATCCCCCCCCCCCCCAAAAAAGTCATTCCAGTATTTCTAGGTTTAAACAAGATGGCTGGGGGGGAGGTGCCATCTTAGAATATAAGACAACATTTCTCTCGATTAACATGTGGTTAGAGGAAGGACCATTTTCCAGAGATATCACTCCCTGCAAAATTCTGCCCAAGTAGGCAGAGCTGCACATAAATTCCTCCGCAAGGTGCAGGTGGGAAAGGGGAGAGGGCCTGGGGTTTCCAGCAACTGAAAAGAGCCAAGTTATTAATATCTGACTAAAACCAGAGGTGAAAAATACATCATTCCTTCTAATAACAATAGCAAACTATTATGGTCATTATATTGTGCTACATTCTTTACCTGAGTGATTTTACTAATCCTCATAAGCACTCCATGAGGTGAGTACTATAATTACCATTTCTGCATGACAAAACGGAGGCTGGGTGAGGTGAAATCCTGAAAGTCACATACACAGCAGGCTGTGGAGCAACGGGGTAGAAGCTCCCACCTTCCCTCTGCCCTCCACACCCAGGAAAAGCTTAGCAGAAGCAGTGACAGCAGAAATTATTAAGGAGTGTCTCCTTTCGTAGAGCAAGGCGACTAAATATTTAGGTTGAGGCGGCAACCACAAAGACAGGCACTGGAGTGTAGGAACGTGTCTCAGCCTCCACATTTGAGCCTCCTGTGTGCCCCTGTCTTACCTGTTCAAGGAATCCAAAGAACCGCCAGGTTCTTCGGTCATCTAGTTCGTAAGCACCTTTCACTGCCTTCACATTTGGTCTGAGGTCAGTGGTCCATGTCACAGGGGGTTCCTGGCATCAGGCTCCCAGGATGGGACGGAAGTTAGCTGGGGAAAGGATGGCTGCCCGGCCCTGCACTCATTCTGATGTGGGACGGAGCAGCTTGTCGGCCACTGAGGCCGACAGAGGGCCAGAGCCTTCAACACGGAGGACGCTTCAACTGTGAAGGCCCACAGAAATACGAATCCTTGGAGGGGCTCTGGGGGAAAGTCTCTTATCAGAGGTTTACAAAGAACGTTTTCATGTTAAAGGCTCTGAAAAGTCCAACAGTTAAAAACTGGTCGTAAATTTGCGGCAGCCCGTGCCTTACGGGTATTTTGGAGGGTAGGCGGTATGAACTAGTCACAGCTGCATTCTCTCCCTGTCCCCACATCCACTGTCATTCGCTAGCTCACGTCAGTCAACCTCATCTTTCACTCAAGTCCACAGTCATAGCCTATAAATCTGGTGTCTCCAAGCCACTCCTGCTAACTTTCTATCGTTTCTCCTCTCAATAGACAGAGTGATGTCTTTAAAACATGAACTGCATTCTATTCCTGCTCCGCTCACAAGCCGTTTTGGCTTCCCATGGCCTGAAGGCACAATCCAAACCCCTTCTCTCAGCCTGTGAGGCCTGACACCTGCTGAGGCTGAGCCCACCCCGATGACTTCACCTTTTATCACTCTCCTCCTGGGGACCTACAGCCCCCCTGGCCTCCTCCCAGCAACTACACAAGCCAAGCCATTCCTGTCTCTGGACATCTGCTCTTGCCTCAGCCTGAAATACCGAGTCTGAAATATTTCCTGGCTCCTCACCCTCAGGTCTCAGCCCAGCTATCCTCTCTTCAGACAAAGCCTCTGCAACCACCCACGCAGTAACCCTCTACCTCCTCCCACTCCATCTGTTACTCCCTTACCGTAGAGCGCAGTCCACAGAGCAACAGCATCAGCATCACCTGGGGAACTTGTTAGAAATGCAAGTTCTCAGGCCCCACCCCAGACCTGCTAAAATTGGAAACTCTAGGCATGTGGCCCAGCCATCTGTATTAATAAGCCCTCCAGGTGATTCTGCTGCATAGTAAATTTGCACTGTCCTATAACAGTGCCCTATTTATTTCTTGCAGGTCTATCGCAAGCCGTATTTTTCTCATTTGTTTAGTGTTTTGTCCAACTCCCTCGCTAGCCTCAAAAGCACTGTAAAGCTAGGACACATTGTCGGCAATCACTGTTGTAGTTCAAGACTGTAGCTGAGGTTAATTCATATTTCTTGAATGAATGAATGAGTGAATGAATGAATGACAGAGAACACACCTTGGGAAATACTGCTCTAAGTAAAACCTATGGTAGCTTATTAAATCTCAGGTATCATGAGCCACATGCCAGTTTTTCCCTCCATTCATTGATTCATTATTTATTGACATCCATTATGGGTTGGGCACTGTTTCGGACAATGCAGATTCAAACATAGGCAAGCCCTTGTTCTGAAAGAATTTATAGCTAAGTAGGATAGAATGGGTAAGCACACAATTATTTCATTCTGATAAGTGCTATAATAAAGCCTAGCAAAAACCATCAAAAGCATTAGAAATATACATGTACTTGTCTTTGACCTAGTTACTCCAGTTCCAAGTTAATTCTAAGAAAATAATCAGGACTGTATCCAATGTATCAAAAAGAATGTTTATCACAGCATTATTTATACTAGCAAAAACAAAAACAAAGGACTGAACCAACCTAGATGTAAAAGTATGGAGAATAATTCAAAAATTTTCCTAGACATAAGATAGGATACTAAAAAACGCTGTAATTTAGAAGAATTCTTAGTGATACATGAAATTGTTCACAATATACTTGTTAAGTAAAAAACTGTATACATTTTTACAATATATACACTGTGTGTATATGTGTGTGTATATATATATATATATATATATACACACACATATATATGTATAAACATGCTTAATATATTACACACAGAAAAGTACTTGAATATATTGGAAAGGTATATACCAAAATATTAACAGAAGTTACTGGGTAGTGTGATAGCAGGTCATTTGATTTTCCTTCTTTTATACTTCTCTGTATTTCCAAATTTTCTACACTATTAACAGTTATAAGAAAATGTCAAGGGCAACAGGTCAAAGCCAAGAAAGCAAGTAAACTTGCTTTGTGGGGTGGAGGGTCTCAACATAGAGGAGGTGTCCTTTCGAGCTGGGATCTGAGAATGCATGGGAGCCAGTGGCAGGAAAAGGTGCTGGCACACACAGGAGTCAGCAAAGTACCCGTGTGTTTGGGGGACAAGGAGCTCAGTGAGGCTGAGGCACTAGTGGTAGTGGGGTGCACAACTCTCCTCTGAATTTAGCCTACAGAGAGCAATCTGTTTGTTTACCTTCTCCCAAGAAAACAAAGCCCCATATGGGCAGTGGCACTCTTTATTAATCAAAACCTGAGTGTACTTATGCATGATGGGCCATCTATGCTCCACAGGGCTCTCTTCGCAGCAGTTTGAAAATCCACAGATGGCTTTCCCGTTGTGTACAGGATAATACAAATAAATAGAAACCATACTACTGTTTCACTCTGGCTGGATTATTATGAGATAACATCAGATGGAAGAGGAAAGAGGAGGGCATTCAAAGACATCTCCTATCTTAGACCTAAAGCTCCCAGTGCCAAAATTCTAGAGGCAGGCTTAATCCCATGGTCTGGCCATCATCAATGGCCAAGGTTACTGAATGAGCAGTAAAATTTCTCTTTGATGCTCATTCATCGCTCAGCATCAGTACAGAAATTTCAAAGGGCATGATAAGTGGCTTGACAACCTGGAGACAGATGATAAGGTCTCAGCTTCTGATCCCTAAACACAATAAATCCCTTGTGAACAGGTGCTACTAATTTTTTTAAAAGATCCATCGTGTGCTGTCAATCATTCTCAGGTCAATTACATAAGAATGTGTTGACCAGAAATAAGAACACTCAAATTTAGCCAAAATTCAGTCAAATAGAAATTTGGGGAAAGTTCCATGTTTAAATAAATAAAGAGGATTGCCCCAAAGATAATTTATGTCAGAGGATACAAATTCGAATGTCAACAGAGCAGTGGCAGATGATGCATTGTCTACTGAAATCAGACCTTCTGTTCTTAAATACGAATAAAATTCTAGAGGGGGACCTGATTAGGTACAAACATTTCCCAGCTTCCCTTCATGTGACAGACATGCTAGAAGCTCACCAGACTATCTTTCCATTTTTCCTGGGCGCACAGCTAATCAATATTTCCCAGTCTCCCTTGCAGCTAAGAGATCATGTGACAGAGTTCTAGCCAATGGGATGTGGGTGGAGATGATACACCCCAGATCCTGGCCTATAAAACACTATCACCCTGAATTCTATCTCTGTTCTCATTGGCTAGCGGAAAAGAAAGGATTCCAAGAACCTATCCACACAAAGTCAGAATGTGTATACCCTTGGGGGCCCAGAAATCACACATCAAGAAAGCTGTTGTGCAGAAGCACTGCCATGTGTACACAAAGCCATTTGTATGGACATTCGTTTCAGTACTGCTGATCATAGTAGAGACTTGGAAACAACTAGAATTACATCATAGGAAACAAATAAATTCTGGAACATCCTTACTATTAAAAAGATCAACATGGAAAGATCGCCAAGACCTACAGCTGAACACAACAACCACGTTGCAATAATTCAGTCTCTAATGCAGCAAACACATATCAATGATTTATCTGTCAGGCACCGGTCTAGACACTCAGGATAAACTAGTTAACGACACAGACAAAAGCCCTTGCCCTTATGAAAATTAAATGTGTAGAATGTATGCTTAAAAACCCTAAAACTGTATATATAATTAGCAATATACATATATTTATTTCTAAATATAAAGAAAAGATCCATAAAGAGGCCCACCAAATTGTCCAGGGCAGAGACTACTGAAGGGGTGGAGGTTAAAGAAGGGACAGGAACTCTTTGGTCTACACTCTTGTGTGCTGTCTGAATTTTTTCTTGGAATGCATTTGTGCATTGGGTTCTTTTTAGTGAAATGCATTCCATTAATGGAACCAGAAAACTGCTCTAGCAGGGGACTAGCCTTAGACCCCTCAGGGGCCTCTGCTGAGTCCCCCCTCCCCCTTCCTCAAACAGTGGTTCCATCTGCTTTGTTTGTTGACAGTCCCAAGTGAGATTTCTTTGGCTCAAAGGCTCAGTGGCAACAACAGTTTCAGAACAACCAACTTTGCTCATTATCAGAAAATTAAGAGAGACAAAAGAATAAGGACCAAAAAACCTCATTTGCGCAGAACCCTAGACTGATCCCTGATCATTTAAAGGTTCTGATGATCCAGTTCTTTGACTGCTAAGGCTCTTCTGCTTGTAGAGAACAAGCTTTCGGCTTTTTGGATGTCCAAGAGCACTCAGCAAACATCACAAAGGAGTTCTGATATGAAAAACACATCTTCAGATAGATTTTTGTTTTATTTCATTTTAGAATTGCGTTAGCACCTAAAAGACCCCTCGTACAGTGAAGATAAAGTTAATCCAGTAATGCATTTATGATAGCAAACCTCCAGAAGAGAAATGCATTACTTCCCTCTGATGGAATTTTAAATCAACATGAGGGATTAAACGGTATTATACAGCTGACGGAGAGAGACTCGGAAACAGGGTGGATTGCGGGAAATGACCATCACATGCCCCGCCATTTGTGTTCCAGGAACTCCTTTTGCACCTTCCATGATAATGTGCCTGATATAATTCTGAGGAGGTGGGGTCTTTGCTCCTTTAACTTCTCATTTCATCTTTTCAAAAGGTCTGCACAAAGCAGAGCCAGGCTGTGGGCTCTTTTCTCAGACTACAGTTTTACATGATGCGGATTTGACTTAAAGCCGTGAAAATGGTCTCACACTTCTACAGCTCCACTTTTAGTGCGTGGTTGACCAGGGAAAGCTGGTCACATTCTCCCTCCTTATTAGCACATCCACGAAAAAATAAACATCTAAAAATATACAGAGTGAGTGGATGGAATGGCACACAGAACCCAGAAGTAATCAAAGTTCATTCCTGTTTTTTTCAAACTTCCTTTCGGCTTGGGCAGTCTAAGTTTTGCTTTATATACGAGGGCTGTCCAGAAGAAGTCCAACCATTGTTAATATAACAAGAACAGTTTGTGTGACATCAGTGTAACCTGGCAGCCAAGGAGGGTGGACTGGAATATGCATGAGTGTACAAAGACAACGTCACTGTAGTAGTCAGTGGGGTGGTAGATGCCATTGACTGAGCATGTGCACTGTGTGAGCGTCACATTCAAAATGACTGAGTGGGTAGAGCAACGAATCTGCATCAAATTTTGCATCAAGCTTGAACATTTTTCCATGGAAACTATTTGGATGACTCAGAAGGCCACAGCTATAGGCCACTGATGATCAGCAGCTTCATCACAACAATGCATCACATCTTGTGCAGAGTTTTCTGGCGAAACGTCAAATCACCCAGGTGACTCAGCATCCCTACAGCCCAGATTTGGCACCCTGTGACTTCTGGCTTTTCCCAAAACTAAAATCACCTTTGAAAGGGAAGAGATTTCAGACTGTTGAGATTCAGGAAAATACAGCGGGGCAGCTGATGGCAACTGGGAGAACTGTGTAATGTCCCAAGGTGCCTGCTTTAATAGGACTGAGGTGTCACTGTCCCATGAACAATGTCTCTTGGATCTTCTTCAGTAAATGTTGCTATTTTTCATATTACATGGCTGGACAGATTCTGGACAGACCTCTTATATTAAATGAAGCAACTAAACATGTATTTTAGAAAAAGCTGTCTTCCCATTGATCTAGGTTTGCCTAAAATATCTTAATCATGGAGACCAATTTTAATTGCTGTGATTTTTCTAAAATGTGAATTGGTTAAATAATTTGTTTCTCTAGCACCCACTGACAGTCTACTTACAAAGACCTCTCTTCCCCCAAATACCCCATCCTCCCACATTCCCCTGACCCACCCCAAGATGATCCTGTAGTAGCCTGGGGTAAGGGGCAAAGTCAGACATAAGTGGAAATAAAATATCTTAGTAGTTATAGAAAAAAATGAACAAAAATGTATATTTTATAGGCGTGGTGAACTCTGTGGACACAAAGCTTGGACCAAACCTAAGTAAGATTAAGTCTCCTTTTGATTCTCTGGGATCTTTAGATATTCTATCTTGGTAAGTAACGTAACTATTTTGTATTTCAGTTTTCCTGAAAACTGGTAAAACAAGATGGTAATATATATCCCATGGAGCTGTTACAGGAGTTAATTGATATGATACTTGTACATTGTTTCACACGGCATGTAGAAAGCATCTACTAAATGGTAGCTATTATTGCTGTTACTATTATCACCATCAGCAATACATTGTTATCTTAAACTGAATTAAGAAATACAATCTGAGATCTAGGATCAAATGGCACTAGATTCTAAACTTCTTAGGTCCAGACTTTTATAAAAGTCAAGGAAAAACTCCCTAATGTGGGCAGATACAAAAAGTAATGAATGCACAAACATCACTACCAACCTTACGGAATAAAAAGGATTATAAGAGAATGCTATGAACAAATTGGATAACCTAGATGAACTGGACAAACTCCTAGAAACACACAAATTATCAAAACCGACTCGAGGAGAAAAAGAAGGTCTGAATAAATCTGTAACAGATAAGGAGATTGAATCAGTAACTGAAGCCTCTGAAAGAAAAGCCTGGGGCCAGATGTAATTACTGGTGAATTCTACCAGCCCTTTAAAGAAGAATAGAAATTCTTCTCAAACTCACCCAAAAACCTAAAGAGGTGGGAACATTTCTTTACCCATTCCGTGAAGCCAGCATCAATGTGATGCTGAGGCCAGGCATTGTAAGAAACTACAGCTCAGTATTCCTTATGAATACTGATGCAACATCCTCAAGATTATTAGGGAACTAAATTCAGCAGCATATTATGACGATTATATGCGCTGACCAAGTGGAATTTATTCTCCCATTTCAAGGGTGATTCAATATCTGAAAATCAATCAATATACTGTATCAAATCAACAGACTGAAGGAAAATAATCATTTCAGTGGAAACAGAAAAAGCATTTGACAAAATCTGAACCCCCTTCATAATAAAAAAATAATATATCAGGAATAGAAGATATAAAAACTTCCTCAATGTGATAAAGGCCGTATGTAAAACACACACATATGGTCATACTGAGCAGGGAAAGACTTAGAGCATTTCCCCTCAGATCAGGAACATGACAAAGATGCTGGTTTTATCATTTCTACTGGACATAGTATGGGAAGTTCTAGCCTGTGCAATTAGGCAAGGAAAAAAAAAAGCATTCAAAGGGAAAAGAAGAAGCACAACTATTTTTATCTACTGATGACATGATCTTATACCTAAAAATACCTAAAGAATCAACAAAAAACACGTTACAACTACTGAATGACTTCAGCAAAGTTATAAGATACAGTCAACACACACAAGTCAAATCAGTTGTCTTTCTATACACCAGCAAGGACAATCCAAAAAGGAAATTTAAAAAACAATCCATTTTACAATAATGTAAAAAGAATAAAATGCTTAGAAATGCTCACCCAAGAAGCTGAAAGACTAGTACAATGGAATATTCAGCCGTGAAAAGAAATGAAGTCCTGATACAAGCACAACATGGAGGAACCTTGAAAATATTACACTAATGAATGAAGTCAGACACAAAAGGGCAATTACTGTATGACTCCACTTATAAGAACTGTCTGGAACAAGCAAATTCATAGAAACAAAATAAATCAGAGGCTACCAGGGACTGGGGATGGGGGAATGAGAAGAATTATTAATTAATTAGTACAGACTTTCTGTTTGGGGCAATGAAAATCTTTGGAAATAGTGGTTTCAGTTGGACAACATTGTGACAACATTTAGTGGCAAATCAATGCCACTACATTATACACTTAAAAATGGTAAATGTGGTGAATTTTACGTTACATATATTTTATCAAAATAAAAAAGACAAGTAAAATTGATGAATATCATTGCTGAAATCAGTGAGGGCACCATGTATTACACACATAAAACCACTCAGAATTTTTCTGTGCATGATTTAGAAAAGAAAAAGTGCCCTCTGCATGCTGAAATTTAGATGTATTTTTGGCTGCTATAGCTAGAACATGTAAAACTTAATTAATTAAACTGCCTTCACCAGTTCTGCCTAATCTATTCATAAAGGTATATACATGTTAAAATATACGTACACTGCTGTGAGTGATCGAACTTTTCAGCACTGCAGATACTCATGAAAAACTGGACGACCACTCAGCGGAGAGATCAGAGAGATCGTAGCAAGAACTTATGCACATGTCAGGATGCTGGACAAGAGGAGAGTCCCAAATGCCTTCCACGTTGAAGAGTCTAAGCTCCCGTGAGGATGCACACAACCAGAAACATTCCCCAGGTTATGCCGTTTCGTTTCTTCCTTGGGGAAAGGCAAACCTTTGGGTTCTAGCATTTTAGTAACACTTCACGATCCTGGTCTGATGACATCCCTGCTGAAAGTATTCTTTGTACCCATCTCCTGCCTGACATGTCCATAGAGCTTACCAGGTTTTATAAAGCAGATCATCTTAAGCATGGTTTTTCAATTCCAGAGTGGCCCAGATTCCTCTCTAAAATCACAGTGTTGAAAATAGAGTTCTCCTCCTCCTGACTGTCTGCGCTAGCATGTTTCAGTGACACTATCCGGGGACACGACATGATTAGAAAGGCCGTAATAAAGATGCGAGTGTAATTTCCACACGTGCTGCCAACCTCAACTACGCGGCCTGCTCGGAGGCAATTTGAGGAAAAATTGTCATGGCTATTGTCAATGTTGTCACTTCTTGATTTGCTTCCTCCTGGGACTGTGTCTTATTCATTCTTGGCCTTGCTGATGGCACACAGCACCACCCTTTCAGGAACTCAGTCAAGATCTCCTGAGTTGAATTTTCCCTTCCGCAAGACTTGCTCTTTCATACATGTTCTATGACAAAGAGGGCTGTGAAGCCAGGAGATGGGTCAGTGGCTCAAACTCTGAAAAGAGGGGCGAATGGCCCTGTCATCAAAACACAGAGCCGGGCCACAGAAGGCATGTTTACGTAATGATTTGGAAAACTCAGAATCTCATCAAACACATCTGTGCCTTATATCCTCTACCTGCTGTCTTGCCCGAAATGAAGATGCTTAAATCTCCATTAGTATGGCAGGGCCACCCATCTATGGAAAAATGGAGGTGGGCTCCAATCTGCTTGTGTGGGTCCTCAGAGTGGCAGCCAACCGATCGTAAAATGCTGAGAGGGGAGGATGCGGTCTGGGGCAGGGTGAGCACAGCTGGCTGACACACATGCCGTTACCAGCAACAAAAATGCCATTTGATTCGTGGGCTGAGCTAACCCATCTGGGAAATCTTGCAAAGAAAGTAGCTGGAAATGACATTTCACTTCTGCGTTTCCTAGTCAAGTCTGCCCTTGAAACCAGACTCTCAAAAATAGCAGTCCCTCTAGAAAGTGTTGACACAGTGCCCTCCTCAAATCTCCTTTCCTTGGGTCTTTTGAGAATGATTTTAGCTTTTTGGGGATAACACTGGCAATGGAAGGGGATGGAAACGGGGCTGTGCCCGCCTCTCATTTCCAGAAAACGGATTACCCTGCTCGCTGCTGATTCTTGGATTTCCTATCACGAGCTCTGAACCCTGGGCCTGATGACAGAGAGGTGGGCCGCTGGCATTTGCAGAAACCTTGCCCTCCCACTCTGGTTCATGAATGGTGTCAGGCACAGGAGCATATTAAATGACTGCCAGTCTGATGATAAGGCCAGTTATTACCGAGGTGTAGCTTCTCCAGGTCTATAAGACTCATAGTGGTGGCACTGAAGCATGCCGGGGAGAAGATAAAATTTAATTAATAATTTCCTTAAAGGCCAACAGTCTATTACAACTGTGTTCCTTGCTGTTTTCTGCAATGACCTTAGAGCTCATAAACATTAGAGAGGCGTGCTTGGTCAGAGTCTCAGCCCCAGGTTCAATTTATGGCTCAGGTTGCACGGCATAATTAGCTAGACTGAAATGATGATTTTCAGATGCTACTGCTGGAAATGTTACAGGCTCGGCATAAGGCGGGGTGTGCTTGCCTGCCTGCCTCCCTCCCTCTGTTCAGTCCAATGCCTGGAATAGACAGTATGATTTCCTGTGTTAATAATACGCCTTATGGACAAAGCTGAGGATAAAAGTCTGCTTCTGAGTTATAGGCGACACACTTTGGTTTCTGTTAGAATTCGAGAGCCTGGACACTAAATTAGGTAGCTCTTTTGTATGACACAGAATGGCTCAAACTGTTTTTAGAAACACAACATTGCACAGAATGGTGTAACTGGGGGTAGACTTTCTCTCCTACAGTAAGACACTCGTTCCTTTACCATGGAACTACAATGTATTTTGGACCTATTATGTGCCAAGCACTTTGCAGAGCTTTGGAGGAAACAAACAAAAACCTTCCCCCCTCCCAAACCTTAGTCTTCTCTGGGATAGTACCTAGCACAAAATCTGAGAAGCAGTGCGTGTTCAATAACTATCTGCTGGATGAATGAATCAAGGGGCTATTTTATATTTTGAATTACTAAAAACATGCACACTTATGTAGTCAGAAAAAATAACAATGAAATCTATTAATAATGATAGTCTCTATCTTCCTAAAACTGAGACACAGTGTTTGCTGATTGCCTACCGCCAGAGCCTATGACACCAAGGATACAAAGGACGCTGCAGGACGGGTGGTTCAGACTTAAAGGCTGACTGTCCAGTAGCAAAACTGACTTCCTCAACTCGCCAGGGCAAAATCCAAACTCGGAAACCCCAAGAATGGCATTTTTTGCCTCCATCTTTGGTATATTCCTCTCCCCACCCCATGCTACAGCCAAACTAGATTACTCCTCCTTTCTCCCAATATCCCAAACTTTGTTCCACGCTTGACCGAAACAGATTCTCAAATGTCTGTTGAATGTCTAAAATAAAAAGAGAATTAATCACTGGTTCTCAATTTTAGGAAGGTAGAGACTATCTTTTTTTAATCGATCTCACTGTTATCTTTTTGACTATAAAATACCATCCATGTTTTCAATAATTCAAAATATAAAATAGCCTATTGATTCATTCATTCAGCAGACAGTTACTAAACATGCACTGTTTCTCAGATTTTATGTGAGGTACTGTCCCAGAGAAAATGAAGATTGGGGGTGGAGGGCGATTTTTGTTTGTTTCCTCCAAAGCTCTTCGAAGTGTTTGGCGTGTAATTGGTCCAAAAAAATTGTAGTTCCATATTAAAAGAATAAGTGTTTCAGTGTAGGAGAGAAAATTGACTCCCAGTTACACTGTTCTTTGCAATTTTGGGTTTCTAAGAACAATTAGATTGAACCACTCTGTGGAATTCAAAGCCTTTTACTGTCGGCTTCTCTTTGGTTATATATTTTTTCCCAGCTGCTGGTCCATTGAAACTTTCTCTCTACCTGTTCTTCAGCATCTGTCTTAAATACTATCAAGAACACAGCAGTGCATTGTCAGTGTCCATTTCATTCATTCATTCATTCATTCATGTATTTATCCTCTCATTTGAAATGGGTAAGGCATCACATATGTTGGTTGAGTTGCATGAAAGAATAAGAATGTCTATGGTTTTGTGAGGATCTCGTCTTCAGTGCCAAAGCAAACCACCTTCCTTCTAATTCTCGTTCACATCCCAGATGATAATGAGAGCAATTAATACCATTGACAGAACACGTAGTATTTTGTTATTTGCTCTGGACTGTGCTAACCTCCTCATGTATAATTATCTCACTCACACACACTCCACCACCATGATATAACGTTATTATCCCCATGTTACAAGTGAGGAAACTAGAACAGACCCATTCAGTGAGCCTGTGTCCCAGTCACCCAGCTAGTAAGGTCAGTGTCACTATGTCAACCCAGGTCTAAAACTCCACTCTTGGCCACTACAATATTCTACCTCTCTCTTAATTCTTGACTCCTCGTAAACAGATGTGAAACTGTGTCTACTGAGTTCCAAGCTGAAAGAAGAAAAGTTAGCTACTACAGTGGCCTACCCGATGCCAGCTGTCTAAATATGTGCAGTGATTCAATCACATGGACACAAACATCTGGATATTCGGGAAACTGATGCTCCAGCAAACATTTTGCTTGGTAAGATCATTTCAGATCTTATCTGGTTCCTTAAAATACCTATGCAAGGCATTTTTTCCTTCTGAAAACAGAACATAGAAATCTAAACTGAAAAACAAGACAAAAAATTTAGACAAAGTACACACGGCTTAATCAGTAGCTGTTTTCTTTCTTACGTGTTTTAATTTTCTAGTTGGTGAGCTGGTTTATAGTTTTCCAACCTGTGCTTCATATATGCAGACCACTTGGTTTCAGAGCTGCCTTTGGCTATATCACTGTACCACATCAAGTGCCTGACTTAACTGAGATGGAGCAAGAGAGATAGACAGACAGACAGGAGTGGAGGAAGAAGGGAGGGGGAAGAACACTAGCCAGCATTAAATGTTAGGGGGAGGGAGAGGGGGAAGGAGAGGAAAAGAGGCAGAAAGAAAAAGAGAGACAGAAAAGGGGTGTGTGTGTGTGTGTGTGTGTGTGTGTGTGTGTGTATAGAAATGTGGGTATAACAGGGACATAGGATAATTTATCGATCTAGAAAAAAATTCCTTAAAATGGAATTTTTCCATCACAAATTCTGACTCATATTTGGCTTTTAGGAATTTCCTCCCAATATGCAAAATTTGTGTAGCAAAGGTTACTAAGATATTGAAACAGTGTCCTGGCCGCTGTGGCTCAGTGGATTGAGCGCCAGTCTATGAGCTGAAAGGTTACCGGTTCTATTCCTGGTCAGGACACAGATCTGGGTTGCAGGCCAGGTCCCTGGTTGGGGGCACACAAGAGGCAGCTGACTGATGTTTCTCTGGCACATCGATGTTTCTCTCCCTCTCTTTCTCCCTTTCTCTCTAAAATAAATAAATAAAACCTTAAAAAAAGATAGTGAAAAAGTGGAACCAACTAAGTGTCTCAGCATGGAAGCTGGGGCAAACTAATTAAGGTGCATGTATATGGTAGATTATTGCACAGCCACTGAAAACCATGTGACAGAAGAGCATTTAATGTCACTATTGTCATCTATTTCTACTGCAGATGCACACACAGCCACAGCCTCATCCTCAGGTTGAATTTAAGGCTCAGGCTGCACCACATAATCAGCTGGACTGAAATGAAGAGTTTCAGATGCTACCGCTGGAAATGCTACAGGCTCTGTATAAGGTCTGGTGCAGTATAGCATAAGCCCTGATTTTGTCAAAAATATATGTGCATGGAATAAAGAGGCAAAATTTCCCCCCAAAATTTTTACAGGGCATATCTTAGGGTGCCTAAAGGATCCCTCATTTCTGACCTATCATTTTCTCTTCAGTTATTGATTAAATAGCATAAGTAACATTTTTCCATGTACGCTTTTCTACCTTTTTCCTATTTTCCACAGTCCATATAATTTTTATAATTAGTTAAATCCCATGCTATTTTTTAAAAACAGTATCAGAAGTTGTAATGGTTTAAAAAGACACTTACTCAGAAGACACTTGCTATATAGGTGGCTGCCTTTCTTTGCAACAAAAGACAGGACTGCAGGCAACACATATGCACACCCCACAAAAGAGGTATGCTGGTTTCCCAGGAACAGAAAACCTAGAGCCTTAGAACCAAGGACTTTAATCACGAAACAAACATTAATTCCATGCCAGCGTTTTGTGGAAATGTTTTCTTCATTATCTGGTTGTGCAACAGGAGTAGCAAGAAGCTGTGAGTCTGTGTTACTGAAGTACATCAGTAACTTATCACATCAAGGGGAAATCAGGGGGAAATACGATAGACGTGTGCGCGTCTTTCTGCCTGTGCCTGTTTGTGTGTGTGTTTAGCTGGTAATTTCTGGATATATAGAATTTGGTCCACAAAGAAAGAAGACATTTTGCAATGATAAGAGTTGATCAGAATACCTCAAAATATCAGAACAATAGGCTGGTTAACAATGTATCATCCTCTCCTTCTTTAAAGGGAAATAGGATCCAACTTCTAGTTTTGTCTATATTATGAAGTATGTGCAGAAAAAGTTTTCTCACTGAAGACTGATGGATCCATCGATCCATCCATCCATCCATCCACAATTCTGAAATTCTACATGAAACCTCAGTAACTAAAACTAAAAATATAAGAATACAGTTTCAACTCCCCAAGAGAATGAATTTTGATTTATCTGTATAAGAAATATAGTCATCACTATTAAGTCAAGGATAGTTCCATATCACCCTGAAAAACTGTTGTGAATGAAAATTCTTCCAGACCCATTTGAATTAAGTAAGAATCACACCCACATCAGTAACTGCTGGAATACTCATTCAAGGCAACATTCCTCAGTGGTCCTGAACGCTTCCCAAATCACCTAGTGCTAAGCCAGGAGGTTTCTCTGCCCGAACTCAACCAATGACTGCAGAGAGATGCAAATATTAAACAAAAATTACCCACGAGTATGTAAAAGACTTTTGAGAACAGCCTCCTCCACCTATCACAAGGGTGATTTCTGAGCTTTAGGGCAATTCAGGAACTGCCCCCCACCCCCTCCCATTTTTGTCTGCCTCAGGCTTCAGTGAACACTCCTTTCAATGCGTGGCTGTGCTTCACCTGGGCTGTCAAGCTGAGTGCTCCCGAGGTAGTCAGCCAGGTACCAATGACAAAGTCGGCACCTTCCTGTTCATCCCACTTCCTGACAAGGAAGACACTGCCGTTTCCTGCAAGTCCTGGCTGCCACAGCCCTCCGCCCACCGGGGGAGCAGCTATAACCAACCGGTTATAACCAACCAGCCGGGGGAGTAACCAACCGGCTACTCCCAGGCAATTGAAGACAGCTGTATTGCCCTCTGCTTTCTCTGGGCTCTTAGTTTATAACTCCTTACTATTCCTTTAAAATCTGTTATATTCCTTTGTTCATGTTAATGTTTCTCAGTATAATTCAGAGGGATGATTTCATTTGACTGTGCCTGCCTCTCCTTATGGTCCCCCAAACCGGCAGAGGAAAAAATGAAGACCCACGTTAGTAGGATGCACCCAGCAAGTTCTTTCTTAACACAAATCAGTCTTTGGAGAAAGAGATAAGGCTCCAAAAAGCAAGAAAAGGAGAGATCCTCTGGACTGTTCTGTAATCAAGCATCTCAGGATACTTTTTCTTTCCAACCAAGCTTTATGCTTATTATAATCCCAGTCTAAGGCATATGCTTTCCAGGGTGCATCTTGCTCACCCCTCCCTCACAACTCTGTGAAGTTGTTGTCATAGCAAACACCTATGTTGCTGACGAAGAAAGCAAAGCAAGGGACACTGAGGATTTGCCCAAAGCCACTGGGCTCTGTCGTAGCAGATTTAGGATTTGATTTGTAGGGCTGTTAAAAAAAATCAGACAAGCAATAACAGGGCTTATAAGCACTCAGTTATTTTCCTTCCCATGATCTATGTTGGGAGTCACTGAGTCAGAAGGCGGGCGGGTCATTTCCATGAGTGCAGAGGGCTGGGCAGGGACTGTGGAGGCTCTAGATCTCTCGGACATCATCTACTGAGGGTCCCCGCTGCCCGACTCCAGCAAGCTGTGACGTGACGGACCTATGTGCTCACTGTGGCCAGAGGAACAGATTTTTCGAGAAGAGATGGAAATATGGGTATTTTAAAACATCTGATTTTTAAATGTTGGCGATTCATTAAAAAATCTTTAATCATTGGGCCAGCTCTTCACTGGCCAAACAAGTCCCCTTGAGGCAGAATACAAATCAGGGGCCAAACCTTGGCAGATGTGATACATCCTGCTTCAGTAACACAAAACATCTCTGGTCCAACTGTTAAATCTCTTCTTACTCTTTATCCACGGTGGTAAGGGGCTGCATAACAAACTCCTTCCCACCCTGGCTGGTGTAGCCCAGTGGATTGAGCGCAGGCTGTGAAACAAAGCATTGCAGGTTTGATTCCCAGCCAGGGCACATGCCTGGGTTGCAGGCCACGGCCCCCAGCAACTGCACATTGATGTTTCTCTCTCTCTCTTTCTCCTTCCCTTCCCTCTCTAAAAATAAATAAATAAAATATTTAAAAACAAAACTTCCCCATCTCATCCCTAGGAGGCAAAGTCTAAACTGAGCAGGCATGAGGGAAGCCCAACTCTCCGGTTGGTGATGGGAATCGGTCCCGTTCTCCCCCCCAGGATGTTGTGCCAGCACCTCTGGAGTTGCCTCAGGCCTTCCACGTGGTTCAGCTGCAAACTGGCTTCCACTGAATTTAGCTATAGTACCTTGGAGGAGAAAGAAAGAAAAGAAATCCCTCTGAAGCTCAGAAGAATAGAGTTCAGCTTTACCTTTCCCTGCCCAAGTTTTAGAAATGCTGGTAAAGTCCAGACTCACTAGCGACATTTTTCTCTTTAGCACACCCTGTTTGAAAAGAAAAAAAGGCGGGGGCAGTGGTAAATTGCTCTCCAAAGTAGGGAAGTTGAGTTTGGCAGATAAACCTACATTAGCATTAAGTAATTTGGAAAGACACTTCAAAATCTGTGGTGAAGGGGGGCCTTTTAAATACAGTCCTTGGGTTTACAATTGGACCCCCGCAACAACCGAAGCACACCTCTGCTTTGGGTTAGACTCACACAAATCTCTCCCTTCATTCTCCCCAAGTTCCTGTGAGGGACCTCAGCATCAGCAAATCAGTCTTGCTCACTGTTGTGTCCCCAGCACCTGGCACAAACATTAATAAGTATTTGTTGAATAAATGAATAAAGGGAAACAAGGGCATAGATCAGCTGGGACCAAGATAACATCTATGTTGTGATTTATTCATTCAAACACGTGGGCATGAACTTGGGTCCCCAGGGAGTGTGCTTGAGGAACAAAAGGGGCCGCTGTTTCAGAGCACTATGGGACTTTTGTCTGGCCATGTAGCGTGGAATCTGAGGGCAACAACTGGTTTTCTCTGAATGCATTTGGAGGGGGAAAGAGGAGTTCCGAGTGGGTGCGAGGGTGAAGAGGAGGCGGGGAATGTCTGAAACTGGGGAGGGTGGGGGCGAACGGGCATGTCACTGGAGTGAGAAACAGACCGTGGAGTCTATGGCCTACCTCCAGTCTCTCCACAAGACTTTCAGTAACATGTCTGCTATCATCAATGGTTTGGGAGTTAGGTTACACAGTCGGTATGAACAGCATATCCAGCTTGTGTGTTCCACATGTAAAACAAATGTGAACGCAACAAATTCCTTCCTCGGAGGAGCAAACAATAAAACAGCCCGAGAAACAAAAGCTTACCCTACAACATGAGAAACAGTAGAAGAGACTTGCAAAACAGCACTGATTAATGCAACAACATGCACTGCAGTTACTCTGTGCCGGGCGTGTGCTGGGCCCTGGTGATGTGGTGGCAAAGACGACAGCCAAGGTCCCCTGCCCTCGAGGAGAGAGAGGCAATAAACCTAAGGAATGGGATGGGGTCAGAGATGGGAGTTTTGAAGGGCATAAGGAGGGAATGACATACGACAAGGACAGATGGGATTCAACATTAACTAGATAGTCAGGGTTGACCTCTGTGAGGAGTGCCAGCTGAGCTGAGACCTGCAGGGGTGGATGGGAAACAGGCCACCTATATGAAGATTTCCCAAAATGCAAATGGCCCAAGGTGGTATAGGGCAAATGATGGGGAGGAAGGTGTAGAAGACAGTCAGAGAGGCAGGCGTGGGCCAGATCGTGGAGACAGAGAACATTACTAGGTCTGCAAGGGTAACGTCTGGACTCGCAAAGACTCAGCGAGGATGAGTGAACAGCCAAGGCAAAATGTAATCACAACACAGGGGCCTTGCACGCACCATCTCTGGGGGTGGGGGTGGGGGGCATGCTCAAACACTGGCCCTCCAGGGGGCAGGAAATAATGTAGCCTGGTTAATTGCCCGTCGGGACTGCTCTGTGTATGCATGTAAAACTAGGGATTATCCAGCCCCAGATGCAAATGAAAAGGGCACAGTGGGTCACTGGTTTTCCAGAAGACTCTTCTCATTGGAGGTAAAATGCCAATTACCCTCATTTCTGTGGAAGGGAACTGGGAGGAGAGAAACACCCAGAGAATTGTGCTTCCGATTGGCTTGCAAATCATAACAATCACCCCAAAATTAAGAGACTAGGAAAAAAAAAACCCTTTGCTCTTGGGACCTTAAATGATTAGAAAGAGTTGTTATTTGGCTGATTTTCACACTTCATTAGCATATGCATAATTTAACAAGGGAGCATGCTGGGGGCTGGCACGGGTGAGGGCAGCTCTCCACACCTACAGACTAGAAACTGGGGCAGCAGCCTTGGGAGAGCTTAATTACCCCAGCAAGGCAATGGAGATCAGCGTGCAAAGGCGGGTGAGCACACTATGGAGCCTCCGGACAGGCGCAGGAAGGTTCCCTGGTTTCTACCTGCACCCACGAGCACACGTGCACTGAGCGGTAAGGCGGCCCTGCCTGAAGACTCCCCCTCCCCCGAGGACAAAGTCACCGTGTTAACCCTCATGTTCCCCCTTCTCTGGCCATCAACACCCTCCACTGGACAGCCTTGCCTTGTTGCCTCGTTTCCTTCTCCAGAAATCTGGCCATGCCGAGAAAGATCAAGTATTATATTATGATTCCCTGCATCACAGCCCACTTGGCACTAAGAGAAGGAGGGAGTGGAGTGGGGTTTGGGGGGGCTGAATAAAATGAACTCCAAGAGAAGGGTCAGGCCTTCAGAATTTAATTCTGAATTTGCCGATTCGCTCCACAAGCAGAGCAGCGAGGGCAGAGATTTCCATTACTGCTTTAAATTAGTTAACTTTGTAGGCTCTCTTCCCCCCCAAAGGGAATGCTTTAAGCCCCAGAGAAAGGTGCAGAACAAGAAAAGCCTACCTGAACTCGGAGTGGTTGGGGGGGACTCCCCTATGCCTGATCACCTGTCTTTCTGGCCTCGTTTCTCTGCCCTTGGAGAAACACATGTATCACTCAAAAATCAGTGAGGAATGGTATGGGAGCTTCTGGAAAGATGTGGCAAGGAATTTTACAATTCTCGCACCATAACTCACCTTACCACCAGGTTCAATGCCACATAACTTTAAAATTGTGTTAACATCATGTTGATATATGTTGGTCCATTGGTCTATCCTGAGATGAGTGACAGATCTTTTTCTACTCTGGTACCCCCTCAGCATCAATTCTCCCCTTTTCTGTTAATGAAACCCTAATTTTCCTTTTTCTCAGTCTTATCTAGTGTGTGTGTGTATCTATAAGGTCTGTGCTGTTTGGCATACTCCATTGCCCTGGCAACAGCGATTGGTTCAGGCATTAAAAAAAAATTCAATTTGGACCAATAAGAGTTAGGTCCAGACTTTTGTTGCTACACTGAGAACATTCCAATGTATTACCCTTTCACTCCCTTCACACCAACTCACTGCAGCTCTCCAAACATGTCAAACATTTTCATACCTCTGTGCTTTTGCAGATGCTATTCCACTTCTTGAATGAATGAAGAAATCCACCAGTTCTTCCATATGTTATTTTGGCTTGAATTCCCAAATCTTATGCTATCATATTCCACTTGATAATATGTACTCACTTCTACTACATCAGACCATGGCTGTCTCATCAGCAACCATTCTTCCCGTCTCCTGCCAGTAGTTCCCTGGCTTTTCCTTTTGTCATCCTCAACACTTGGGTGGCACTGATTCCTCCCCTGACATGAGAGTTAGGACCTCATCAGCTTAAGTCCATTAGATAGTCCATCTCACTAAATACAGGGCAGATTTGGGAATGGCACAGACCCACACAGACCTAAGGACATGTTAGGAGATATTTCCTAAGGATTTCAGGAGCTGTGAAGCCTTGTATGTACTATGAAGCTAGTTTTCCTCTGCAAACAGGGAGCCTAGAATGGCAGCAGGGTCTACATAAAAAGTGGAACAGAGAGACTATCAATCCAGAGTGACAGAGCTGAGCTCTGCACCAAGCCTAACCTGAAGCAAGTATTCTTTTGACCTTCTATGTAGTGTGTGTCAAATTTTTTACCAAGCAAAATTTTAGCAGAATGTGTCAGCCCTTCACAGGAAGGATTACTGAGCAATACAGCAAGCAAAAGATAGTAAACACCTCAAGAGCTAAGACAGAAACCTGTGGGAAATTATAAACTACGTTCTAAGTCAACTCCAAATTCTTTACGCATTCATCCACTCAAGAAATATTTGAACTCTTATTATATGACAAGAACTGTTCCAGGAGTTTAGGGGATATAGCAAGGAACAAAACAAATATCCTTTTGGGGTATAGATTCTAGTGGAGAGAGATATATAATAAACAATAACATTGATAAATAGCTACGAGGTCTGTCCAGAAAAAGTCCAACCATTGTTAATATAATGAGAATGGTTTGCGCAACACTGACGTAACCTGGCAGCCAAGGAGAGTGGACTGTAATGCACATGCGCGAACAATGACGACTTCACTGTACTAGTCAGTGGGGGTGGTAGATGCTATTGAGTGAGCATGTGTACTGTGTGGCTGTCACACTCAAAATGAGCACATAGAGCAATGAATCTGCACCAAATTTTGCACTAAGCTTGAACATTACTCCTCAGAAACTATTCAGATGATGCAGAGGCCACAGCTATTGGCAACTGGTGGACTGGCAGCTCCATCATGACAATATGCCCACTTATACATCACATCTTGTGCAGAGTTTTTTTGGCAAAACATCAATCACCCAGGTGTCTCAGCCACCCTACAGCTCGGATTTGGTGCCCTGTGACTTCTGGCTTTTCTCAAAACGAAAATCACCTTTGAAAAGGAAGAGATTTCAGACCATCGATGAAATTCAGGAAAATACAATGGGGTAGCTGATGGTGACTGGGAGACCTGTGTGAGATCTCAAGGTGCCTACTTTGAAGGGGACTGAAGCCTCATTTTCCTATGTACAATGTTTCTTGTGTCTTGTATCTTCAATAAATGTCTTTTTTAAAATAGTTCATGGCTGGATACTTTCTAGACAGACTTCATATATAGTATGCTAGAAGATGATTATGTTAAAACAATAAGATAAAGGCAGATCAAAAGAATTAAAGGTAGAAGGGTATTTCAATTTCAAATAAGTAGTTGATCTAGGCTTCACAGAAAAGACAACACTTGGACAAAGACTTGAAGGAATAAGAAAACTGGCTATGCAGGGAGAAGAGCAGTCCTGGCAGAAGAAAGAGCAGTTCTAAGGCCCAGAGGAAGGGTGAGCTGAAGCACCAGCAAGAAGGCAGTTGAGCAGGGAGAAAGCAAAGGAATGAGTCTGAGAGGAAGTTGAAGGGCTGATGATACAGGGCTTTGCAGGCCGCTGTGTGACCCTTCACACTGAGTGAGATAGAGAGTCACTGGAAGACCCTGAACAGAGGAGGGAGCGACCTATCTCACCCAAGCTCTTACAGAAATCAGTCTGGCTTCTGTATGAGGGACAGGCTTGGGGGTTGGAGGAAAGGGCCACAGAGACGGTTGGAACAATGCATGTTAGCAGGGGCTAGACTGGTGTAGTAGCAACGGGAATGGTGAAGAGAGACCAGATTCTGGAGAGATTTTAAAAATAGAGCTGATAGAATGTCCTGATGCATTACATGTAGAGTATGAGTCAAGGATGACTCCAAGGTTTTTGGCCCAAGGACTAGGAGGAGGAAGTTTGATCAGTTCAATTTGAAAATATTAAGTCTGAGATGTTTTATTGAACACCTGGGTAGAGCTTCTGAAGAAGCAGTTGGATACTGGGTTGGCCAAAAAGTCCGTATGGTTTTTTCCATAAAATAAGACACATTTTTCATTTTCACCAATAACGTAATTGATTTGGATATTTTGTGTATGTTGGCTTTCTCCCACTATTGGCTTCTAGTGGGTAGAGGCCAGGGGTGCTGCTAAACATCTTCCAATGCACCAGACAGCCCCACAGCAAAGAATTATGTAGCCAAAATGCCAATAGTACCAAGGAACTCCTCAAACCACTTTTGAAATTTTCATCAATCACAGTACCTTCTACACATACACTGCACAAATCTTTTTTTGTTTCAGTTGTGTTTTTACCTTTCTTGAAATAATAAAGCATAATACACCCAAAATGTTGCACATCTGCTTCCATCTTCAACATTAAAAAGACTGCACAAAAATTTACCAATTTTGGTAAGTTTTTTTTAATGCACATTGATATGACAGCTGTTACAATACAATCTAACAAAATTGTTCTGAATGAAGTTCAAGACAACTAAGCACCACTAGAGCCATCATACAGAAAAAACTAAATGAACTTTTTGGCCAACACAATACAATTCTGGAGATCAGGAGAGAGGACTGGAGTAAAGATATGAATTTGAGAGTTGTTTGCATAGAGACAGTGTTTCAAGCCACAAAACTGGATGGGATGATGAAGTAATTGTAGGTAAGATGAGTGGATCCAAGGACAAATTCATTTCATCAACTCATGTAATCCCCACAATAACCTCATAAAAGTCAGTTATTATTGCTATCCCAATTTTACATTTGAGGAAATCAAAGCTTAAGGGTTAAGATCACACAGCCACTTGTTCAAGAGTGCACATGTTCAACTGTGTATAAACACACAAATAGCTGAGCTGGGACTGAAACCCAGGCAGTGTGGCTGGAGAGTCTATGCTCTTAAGTATCACTCAATACTTCTGCCTGTTCCCAAGCGGGTACGTCTAATCAAGTGATGGATATTTAGGATTAATGATAAGAAGAGTGTACAGGATGTGAGAGTGGCCAATTGAGCTAAAAGAATTCAGCTTCCTGCCTCTAGAGCTGGCCTGGGCTGCAAATGCAATGCCCCGAAAAAGGTAAGAGCTAAAGTCATTGTATTCAAACATAGGAAGGCCAGTTTGCTCAGTGGTCCCCTCAGATGCACTTGGGGATCATATTAAAAGATGCAGGCTCTGCGGCAACCATCCTAGACACTGGTTCAGTAGATACTGAATAGAGCTTGAGAATTTCATTTTGACAGGTGTCTCAAGGAATTCCAAACACCCTTTTGCAAAACACTACCATAGGAAATCGACCTTGGCTTATCTCTGTGCAACAGTTATCCACCCCAAAAGACCAGTGAAAGTGGATTTTAATTTCTCTGAACTTCACAGGTAGGACTGGGACAAAAGGAGGATCTCTGTATATGGCTAATGACTGCAGCGTATCTTGAAAAAAGTTTGAGATTCTTAATACAATAAAAAATAAACTATTAAGAGTAGAGATTCTTCATAAAAATCTTTAGTCTCCTTTTGTTAACTGGTAATCAATTTTTTAAAGTAAACTGATCTTCTTGACTCATTCATATATTAGTAAATAAAATGGTATCTGAATTCTGCACAGCAAATAGTGGGTCTTTACTAATTTAAAGGTACTCATTTAAAGGTAAGATGTTTGTGAGACATTTATGTCTTGCACATGTCTAAGCATGGGGAGACCCATGCTTAGTTGGGTATGTTGACCCAATGACAGTTGCAGACAAAATACAATAGCATTTAACTTAAGCCAATGAGTGACTAGTTTTCATTGAAAAAAAAAAAAAAGCCTGCCAAAGCAGAGCTATAAATAAAGTGGGTTTGTGTGAATGCCAGCTTCCTCTCTAGTTCTAACCAGATAGACAAGTGCAAAGATTCTCAGAAATGTACATGTAACTCATGTGTTTTAGCAGTTGAGTAAACCCAGAAAAAAAAATGAGGGAAATAGCTATATTTGCTCCCATTTTGGTTAGAATCAAAAGGTAATTGTGGAAATGATTTCCTCCAATACCAAATGCCACTGACAAATGTTTGCACAGCTATTGCTTTGTGTCTACTTAGGGTTTTGACAACAGTCCTTACAAATTGTCTCTCTTTTAGTGATGTGACTAATTACCACATAAATATGGTGTAGTTTCATTTTCATTTCAGATTTTTTTTCAGAAGCACTGACTTACTCAATTTGTTGGTTTCACCAGGAAGCTATCAAATGAAATTAAAATAACTTCTAAAGCAGCAAAGCCAAGAAAACAAACAGTGATTTCTATCTCCCCCTCCCCTACACACTTTTGTGCAAATGACAATACAGCAGCAAGAAGAAATAATTTCTCATTTCCATCCAACTCACTGTCCACTGACATCCATTCTTTTAGCCACATTGTGTTAAACTTCCATAGCGCTGTAGTGTTGGTGATTAGGATCACAGACCCTTAAGCAAGCAAGGTCATGAGCATATATTCAGTTTCTTTATCTATGAATGGGGCCGGTGAAAGTACCCACTCCATAAGGACTTATGAAGATCAGATCAGATAACACACAAAATTACTAGCACAGCGTCTGGCACACAACAAATGCTCTGCCATTGTTAGTGATTGTTATTTTTATCAATGCACATGCTAGTCTGGATATAAACATGCAAACAGGGCATCCCTACTTTTTGCCACTTTGCATTTCACTATTGCACTCAGCTGCCTAGTTACTGCCTAATAAGCATCTCTGCTTCACCTCTTATATTGCAGCCATTCATTTGGTGGTTTTTGCCGCTGACTCAAATGACGGCACGCCAATGGACGACAACACCCCCCTAAGAATGGCATTGCAAGGATCTGACATCTATACAGGATTTCTGAAATGCAGTGGCATCATCATCTCTTATTAACTCGAGGAATGAACCCCTCCCTCCTCAAAAAAAAAAAAAAAGAACAAAGGGCACATGTGCTGGAGAAGTGGGTCCACTCAAGTGACCTGCTTCCAGGCTTCTAACTCTAAACACAACTGTCCCTCAGTGAAGTCAGCTTAAAAGACAGATATCATAAAGAATGGAGTGAGCAGAACTGAAATTACCCACCTGGTCTCACTAGGTGCAATGCAGCTTTTATTAAGGGCTAGGTTTAGGTTATTAGGAGATAAAATGCCATTTCCCTGGCACCTGAGTGCTCTGGTAGCTGCAAGTGGCAGACCACTCCTTTTTTCACCCATTTACATTCACGGAATGCCCTCTATGTGCCATACCCTGTGCCAAGTGCCTTGGGAAAAGACAGAGGCAAACAGGGTCCCAGAAGTTAAGGTAATGATAACCTATGCAACACACTCTTTCTCCAGCAAATGCCTAGCAGAGGGTCTGGCCCAAAACTGATGCTTAATAAAGATTTGCTGAATGAATGAACAGATGTACAATTTGGACAGTCTCAACAACAAGCCCAGGCTGAAAAACTGAAATGAATCAAGCCAGCGCTAGGCTAAGGCCTCTGTGGGTAGCTACCATTGCCTGAGGGCATTCTTTGTCTTGCAGTTTCTAAGCCTGGCCAGGAAGCACAAACATTATTACTTGGACAGGCCATTGATTCCTGGTGAGTACACTCGAGTTGTGCTTATTGCCATTCCTCAAGGTCCACTCTGGTCTTTTGTAGCGGAGATCGTGACTTGATGTAGAACTACTGGCGATGAGAAAAATCCCTTTGACTTTCCCAGCCCATGCCCCAATCTCATAGGTGGGAAGTATGAAATCAGCTAAACTCTTCCAAAAATGTTTGGAGCTAATTCTTTGTTAACTCAACTGTGTTTCCACAGCATGGAAATGATCCACCATGATCGATACAGTAACAGGCGCAGTTGCATGGCAGTCTGCAGAATGAAGTGCCCACACATGCATCCCTGTCCACTGTTATTTGTAATGAGAATACAGTCCTGCTTTAAGGCTTTCAAGACAGGAACTTAAGGCTGCACCATCTGTGGATTCTTGTCATCACATAAAGTAAATAATTGCTTTTTAAAAAGATCCATGCCACTACTGCTAATTTTTTCATTTCCACAAGCTACCCCACTAACTACCTCTGGGTATTTACACAGTTTATTTAATTATGCCGTGGTGTCGTGTGTACTGAGCATTATACACTGGGTCTGAGTAGACAGGACTTGCCATTCGGATGTTTAAAGCCAGCTTTCCTGCTTTGTTTCTTTCCTCTGTTTTTAGCAGGAGGGCAATAACACCAACTTTCTGGCCTCTGGAGGGTCAATGCTCATATGAGCTGCAAAGCCGAAAGGTGCTGCTTCCGTGCTGAGTGTAACAAGATGTCTTTGTAACCACGTGCCTAGAGAGACCTATCTGCTGGCATCTCCTGCTACTAGCGTTACTGTCATAAGGTGGTACTCACTAAACGTGCAGTAACTGTCTTGTGACTCCAAGTTGATGGAGGGCTCCCCAGAGCCTAATTTTAAAACATTATCCCCCTCTTTGTTATCTGTGTGTGCGTGTTTCAAAGCCTGACGTTTTAATGGTGCTCCAGCCCACACCTGCAATGCTCTGTTTGAAAGCTCAGAATGCTGCTGCCAGAATACAGGCGGTTTAGCCCCTGGAGGTCCGAGGCTGGCAGGACCCGTACTGCCACAAGTGCCCGAAAGTGCCATGAACATGGGACGACACCAGTGTCTCAGGTGCAGGCTGGGAACAGACAAACCAGCCGTTCATCCTCCCTCCGAGTCCCCCTTCCTGTTAGTGCTCCATCCTAGACAGGCGGGCGTCATATTTTTAGTCTCCTTCTCAGGAGGTTTCCTTTTTATATCGCCACCCCCTGCCTCCATTTCTTCAGGGGCTTGGTGAGTCTGGCTTTGATCCTCCGATGGGCTTTTACCCTGCAATCCTTCTGGATTCCCCCAGAAGGCAAACTGGCCAACTCCTTGCCTACGTGATCCAACTTTTTCCACTCTGTTCCCTTCCTTTGGCTTCTGGTTTTCATCTTCCAATGAAAGTGAACCTCATTGAGTCTCCTGTAACCCTGGCTTCCCACAGCCTTCCCCAGTGCTCATTTATTTCTCTTTTCCCACAGCTTCCAGTCTTTGGTTTGTATCTTCCCGGCAACACATTCTGTGCTGAATCGTACCCATGAGCTCCTTATTGATGGGGACGTGTAGGAGGAGTAATCTTCACACCCCATATGACATGCAAAGTACTGAGCCCAGAACAGGTGCTTAGGAAATATTCTCAAACAAATGCTTGAATTAAATGATTTCAACAGTTAAAAAATAAAGTTTCACTGATGTTATGAATCAACGCCTCACATAATCTAACCATGCACTGGTACTAAAAACAAAGCAATAAAAAAAATAACAGCAACAACAAATACTTACTCAGCACTTAACAATGTGCCAGGTATGGCTAGCAGCTTTGCTTGGGTTTTCTCTTTGATTTGGGTTTTACCGCTCAATAACTTTACGAGGTAGGCATTTACATTAGAGATGGGAGGGTGCAGCTTTGAGAGTTAATTTTCTAGAGCACGCAGCTAACAACGGGCAGATCTGGGATTCAGGCCCACGTCTGTGTTACCCCAGAGTTTTGTCTTGTGGAGACTTTATTGCACTGTCTTCTTTTAAACTAATGGGCTCATTTAGAAAGACCTCTTCGGGCACAACCAGAATGACTTTGTCTGAGACTTTACAAAACTTCATGTATCAGGTAAGTGATGGACACACTGAACACTCAGAGGTGACTTTTCAATGTCTGCAGGGCATGTCTGCGGAATCCCATCCCATGGCAGAAAAAGCAAAAGCCATGGCCGAGGAAAGCTGACCTACTCCCCAGGGTCTAGGATTTCTTCACTGAACAAGGAGGTGGCTACTCTAGGTTCTCATCTCAAACCTTGTTACCTGGCAATGTCCCTATTTCTCCGGGCATTTGTTTTAGAGGTCAGTTGCACTAATTTAAATATGAACACAGTAAAAATTTTGAGAAAGACAGAAATGGAGAGGGAGGGAACGGGGAGGGGAGAAATGAATGAAAGAGTTGGGATGATGCTATTGTGTTGCGCTCTATTTACTTCTTTTAATCCTCACCCAAGGATATGTTTCTTGATTTTAGAAAGAAAGGGAGAGGTTAGAGGGAGAGGGAGAAAGAAACATCAGTGTGAGACAGAAACATTGATCAGTTGCCTCCCATACATACTCCAGCCTGGGATCAATTCCCCATCCTAGGTATGTGCCCTGACCAGGAACAGAACCTGTAACCTTCTGGTGTACAAGACAATGCTCCAACAAACTGAGCCACCCAGCCAGGGTGAGGCTCTTTTTACTTTTGGTTAAGTGCCAGAACTGCAAGAGTCTAAGGTCCATAAGGAGGTGTGAAACCAATCAGGGTTTCTCACTCTCTGGCTGCTTGAGGCTATGCATATTGGGTACTTGAAATGAACGGACCTGCAAGGGAATGCAGCTAGGCTACTTTACTCTGCCGTTCTGCAGAACGGCACAGTGCTAACCTAGCCCGGGACAACGCTCGCTTGCCCACTCTCCACTTTTGGGTTAAAAGTGCTGTACACTTTTAAGAACAGAGGGGAACAAAAGAGATTTCAGCAAGAATGAGAATAAAGCATAAGTCGGAGAGAGAGATTACCATCAAAAGCTTTTAAAAAATCTGCCAAAGCTATATAGCTCTCTGCTAATGACTGTGACTGTAATTTCTGCATATTTTAACAGATGTTCTGTTTATAAAACTGCAAACGGATTTAGGGGTTATGAATAAAGCCAAGAAACCCTGGAGATGTTTCTTTGTATGATTAACTGACCACAGGCCATTTGTTTTACAACAAAGATGCTCAATGATCCATAGTCCATGATTTATATCAGCCCATGTGTACTAATGGCTGATGTCTCCATGGTACTCCTCATTAGCATCTGAAGGGGGATTGGAAGAAAACAGATTATGGGAATAGCTCCCCATTGCTCGACATGATAGTTCATTAGTGGGTGTGGAATCGATCCGAAAGAAAAGACAATCACAAGGTGAAATTTGAATTATAAATTATGACGATTAAGGAATCCAATTCAATGATGAAAGAAAGAATATGGCTTTTCATAGCCCTGGCTGTATGCACTTTGGCAAGCTGGCTAGGAGAGGTTGTTTTGTATCTCATGAATAAAAGACAGATCACATTGAGATTCTAATAGTAATAAACATAATAATAGCACTGACTTATATCGATCATTTAACTATGATCAGGCAGTCTGACGGGTGATTTACATAAATTAACTCACTCCACCCTCACAACTATATAATGTAAGGATCCCCATGGGCTGGCACCAGAAAGGCATCATGTCTGGGAACCCCTGGCTACTAGCTACTTTTTTTCCTTTCTCATCACCCCTGTGCTTCTCTACGTGTTCACTTTGAGGTTCTCTCAACCAAATGAATTTCCCTACTTACTCATAGTCACTGCTGCTCGTTACTTACTTCATAGCCCCAACCTGACCTTATGGTTTCACTTCAATCTTAAAGTCTCAAAGCTAAATCACTTGCTGGTATCTTGTAGTCTAAATTCCCAAGAGAAGGAGCCTGGCAGGCTCAGCTAACTTATCTATCTATCTATCTATCTATCTATCTAGTCTATCAATGGTTCTAGGCCATATCAAAGGTCACAAGCCAGCCTCTTGATTGGTTGTGTTTCTATTAGTTGTGTTTGGATAAGATGGGGATGACATAGGGCACAAAATAGGGCCCTTCTGTCAACCCTCTGAGTGGAGATTGGAGCGGAGCAGATTCCCTGAGATGAGGAAGTCAAGTGTAGCCCGGAGGATGATGGGAAAGGCACGGGCTGTGGAGTCAGGCTGTCCGCCTCTGCCTCTTATTAGCTATTGGGTCTCAAGCAGTTATGTTGTGCAGCTCAGCTTTGTTCACTCCTCCACAAAGTGGGGAAATTACGGTTCCTTACTTCATAAGGTTGTTCTGAGAAGAGAAGGGATGCACAGGTGCTCACCCCAGTGCCTAGGAGAATCCACTTCATCAAGGCTGTCCATTACCATGACGCTATTAACCCATTTTAGTAAAAACAACTTATGATGACAATGACTTCTCTATAGATAAGGACAAAATCAAAGGTTAGTGCTCCAAGCGGCTTCAGCAGTGACCTGTGTTGGAAGGAGAGGGCGGAGCAGCTGCATGTGTTTGTCATTCAAGTCAACCGGGTAATTTCGTTTTTATTGTGAATGAACAAAAGCCAGCTCCTCAACTGGTTCTGAACTAGGGGGTTCTTTGTGTCAAACAGAGGTTGGGGGTACTCCCAGACCTTCCCGAAAGACCTTGGCAAACGCCTAGTGGTTTGGGGGCTTAAGGCATGCCGGCTGGCTGTGCAGAAATCACCACAGATTTCAAGCCCCCAGTTTCATGTCCCTGTTTCTCCCTCCAAGGGCCCCACCTCCCAACTATGCTTTCCTCGTTCTCTCCGGGATGCATCAGATCCTTCCATCTGAAATGTCTGGGTCAGTACCTAACATCTGGCATAGCTATCCCCAAATTTGTCAGATAATTAAATTCTACCCAAGAACCCAACAGGGGGTGGCAAATGAGTACCTGAGGGCACTGCCTGGCTCTGGGAGTTTCATTTGAGTGCAAATGATCACTATGTGTGCGTATTTGTAAGCACAAAAGAATGAGCGTTTGCTCCTGGAACATCATCTCATTCCATCTGCTGCCAAAGTTCACATTAAGTACCAAATCCAAGGGAAGATAATGAATTATGTGAAAACGAACTTGTGTTTGGAATTTCAATATCCCCAGGTAATGCAGATAGGCACATTTGAACTTGCTCTGGGGGAAAAAAAAAAACCCAAGCTTTGGGACCTGAACATATGGTCCAAGTCACTTAGCCCGAGAAGACCTGGGATTTCCTACAAGTGGGGTTTTGTCAGCAGGTTGGTAAAAACTGACCCTCAGCTTGGACGCTTCAAATCACGATGGGGGCGGGACAAGGAAGGATGTATCAAGGTCATTCCACAAAGGACACACACAAAAAGAGAGCCAACCTTCCTGGGCTCAGAAGCCAACATGAGTTCTGCAAGCGCTTTGAACCCAAAGGATGTTCGAGAAACTGGAAGAAGCCCAACCTGGCTAGTAAAATGAAGCCTCAGATAAATTGTACTCCGGTCTTCACTGTCAACATTAGGAAGACCTGAGCCATACGGGATGCTCATACCAAGGAGGTAGGATACACGGAGAGAGTGGGAATGAACTTCGCTCCTTGTGATGCCAATGCTACCTCTCAGAAACATGTTTACTCCATAGCATATGCCTGACACTGTCAAGTCCCCTAAATGCTTTACAGCTATTATTCCTGAGCTTGAATTGGAGCACTTGCAAAGTATTTATTAGGAGACCAAATCCCCAGGCAATTTGTGATGCAAAGTTTCCCTACATTGTGTCTCTGTCAGGGCTGTACAAAACCCCCATTAGAATGATGCAAACCCCGGCGAATGCCTTGTGTGGGAGAATGTTCCAGCACGGGGCTGGGTATTATCAGCTACATTTGTTAACTTTAGTACAATTGAGACACTTTTAAAGATAAAGGTCATTAATATTTCAACACATCATTAAATTTAAATTCAGAACTGAGCACTGTTATAAGTGAGAATCCAACCAGTTTTAATTAGGCATTTAATAAAAATTCTCTGTGTGAAGAGAAGTGCTGGATATCAGGAAGGAAAAAACTGCAATAGAATGCATATTTGGAAAATGTTGTATTCTAGCTAAGTCATGGGGCTTCATTTGAGTCATCACCAACAAATCTAGCAAATTTTCTCAAAAACCTCGCGATATATGTAGCTTCTGAAGACATAAGGAAAGCTTCGCCCAGTCAGCCTGGGGTAATGGTAAGGGACAGGAATGACAGTGTTAGGCATGCCTGTGGTTAAGCTTGCCACTTGTAAACTACATGTTCCTCAGCAAATTAAATTATTTCGCCTCAGTTTTCCATCTGTAAAGTGGGGGGTAGAGACAGGACCTGCTTCATACAGTTGTGAGGATTAAATAATGTGACAATTACAGCTAACATTTATTGAGCATTTACTATGTGCCAGGCATTGTTACAGGCATTTTAAGGTACATTATTTTACTTAATCCTCACAAAACCCAAATGAAATAGGCATTTGCATCTATATTTTTAAAGATGAAGAAACTGAGGGTTAGTAAAGATCAGTAACTTGCTTGGGTGTCATTACTAGCATTTGACAAACCTAGACTGGCCCCCAGGTCCATCTGTGCACCAAGTTCAAGGTTTGCTGCTTGTCTCTTCCCCTACCCCATCTTTACTCCTGGCCCTTGCCTTTTAAAGTAAATACCTTGACAGTTAGGATTGTGCCTAGTCACTCAATAAATATTTCCCAAGTGAATGAATGAGTCTTCTAATGTCATTTAGTAAGACAAAACCAGGTTCTGTTTAGAAGCAAAAGAAGTCCCTTAAAAGACTGAGCTTCAGCCCTGACTGGCGTAGCTCAGTGGATTGAGCACGGGCTGCGAACCAAAGTGTCGCAGGTTCGATTCCCAGTCAGGGTACATGCCTGGGTTGCTGGCCATGACCCCCGGCAACTGCACATTGATGTTTCTCTCTCTCTCTCTTTCTCCCTCCCTTCCCTCTCTAAAAATAAATAAATAAAATCTAAAAAAAAAAAAAAAAGACTGAGCTTCACTGAAGGTAGGGCAGAGATTGTGGACATTCCGAAATGAATTCTTTATGCGGTGGACACTAATCTTTTCAAGCTGGAACAAAAAGTGGCCCGCAGAATAATTTCGAAGTGTGTGCTAACGGCCTTGACCACACACCACAGGAGGCTGCTGGAGGAAAAGCCTAAAGTGTAGTGTGGGTCACACCCCCTGCTCGAGGGAAGAGGGAAGAACGAGGGAGGCTGAGCAGGAACAAGGCAGACTAGCGGAGGCGTCTAGAAGTGAAGAAATGCATTGTCACCCTTTAACTTGAGGACGGTGCGACTTCGCGACTTCCCGAGCCACAGGAGTTGCTTCAGCTTTCAGAACAAAGCTGTCGGGTCCCAAGAAATTAGCATAAACAACGGCCATTCTCCTCGCTCCAGCTGTGGGGTCAGATTTTATATGTTGGGAAGAGATTAACTTTATTGCTAGGAGAAGGGTTTAATTGCGGAGGGTGATTAGCCAAATGATTAGATCAATAGGATGCAGGTCAAACTGTGCTCGGAAATGTCCTCAGCCCTCATTACACGGCAAGTTGAGGAGTGGGAAACCATTTGGCGACCCCAAGTCGTTGCAACACAAAGTCATCCGCAGACCTTTCTGCAGCCCACAGACGCACCCAGCCATGACGGCGTGCTGACTCAAGGAACACTGGCCCCCTACCCTTGGAACTGGAGGAGGCTCATAAACAGCTGGGATCCTGGAAGGCTGTTTTTAAAAGCAGGAAAGAATCTTGCCTGGTCTAGCTCTTCATTCTCTAATTACAGCAAAAAAATCAATGGCATTGAAAATGGAGAGCAGATACATCTTTTCCATTTATCTAAGAAGATATTTAGGCAGAAGAGGGAGAAGTGACATCATCTAATACACTTTGGTTTTCGCGCTAGCCAAAGCCCTCCTGTTCAGTCAGTTCTGTGTTCGTGTTAACCTTTGGAAGGAATTCATTGAGAGCAATGGAACACGGGTGAGTTAGCTATGGCTGCAGAAAAATGAATTGATCTGAGCACGATATTTTATTTAAAGGATACCTTACTGCCTCACAAAGCATCCCAACAAACATTTTATGCATAGTGGATGTGTCTGAGGAAGAAAGATTTTTTTTAATCCTCACCTGAGGATATATTTTTTAATTGATTTGAGAGAGAGAGGGGAAGGGGAGGTAAAGAGAGGGGAGGTGGAGAGAGGGTGGGAGGGAGAAACATTCATTAGTTGCCTCTCATTTGTGCCTCAAGCAGGCATTGAACTGCAAACTTTTGGTATACAGGACGATGCTCCCACCTGCTGAGCCCCCCAGCCAGGACTAAAAGGGAAAGCTTTGCTAGCTGGCTTACCCAAACTGGGACCCCAAAACATGGAGCTCTGTCTGTGACCTAGGCCTGATAGACAGAGGCCACAAATTCATGTCATTATCAGCAGCTCAGTAAGTCTGAATTCTTAGTTCTTGACATTTCTCTCTTAGAATCCAAATCATATGGTAGAAAAGACACAGAAAACTGACCCTACTAGGGCCACTCAGGCAGAGAAAGAGAATATTGAGAAAAAGGCCAAGTCCCTCAGGGTTCTCTGGGAGGCTTGCAGGTGCTTTTTCACTCATCCTGACGACCGAGTTGGGAAATTAGGCGGATGATGGTATGAACTGAGTATGCCACCAAACATGTGGGGAAATATACACACACATACACCTCTAGCCAAGGTCACCTGGAGTCAGTGACCATGATCGTGATTGTCCTAAGTTTCGATCTCTCTCACCACATGGTTTTAAGAAACCGGGTGGTTTGTGTCTACCAAGGAAACATTTTCTCTTCCCTGAGTGTGTGGTGCCTCACTGCCACCTTTCCCACGTGGAGCTGCCACTCACGTCAGGCTCCCTAGGGAGAAAACACATGACTCCAGGAAATGGCTTGTGCACAGCTTTAAACCCATTGCTATGGCTCAGCTTAAATAATTGCTCTGGATTCCTGTGTTGGTGACAATGAAAAAAGAAAGAAGAGCCAATTGACTCTCTTCTCTCTGCCATTCCCCCCTACCCCCACCCCTTTTTGGTGGCATGGCTTCCTAAATGCAGGCTGACTTCTAAGTCTCCACAGAGAATTCTGTTGTCGGCTATCATCCCGTCCAGCCTAGAGCTCCCTGGAGATGGAGATGGAGTGACAGCTACACTCTGGGGTAACGGGAGGAGCTCCAGGATAAGAGGCAGCACAGCTCAATGTTAGCCCCGCCCCTGCCAGTGGTCATGAACTGGCAGACTGTGAGCAAGTGGAGTAATCCCCCCTTTGCTACCCTCGGCTGGCAAATGGGAATGGAAGTACAGGACGGAAGGACATTTTGCGAACTGCTGACTGTCACTCATAATGCCAGAGACTGCAGCCGCCTACTTTTAATTGTCCCATGACCTTAAGCTTCCTCTTCTGGGTCTCCATTTCCTCGTCAGAAAAACAGGGTATTGGTCTTATGCCCTACATTCTAGGGGGGCTTAACAATCTTGACGCCAGTAAGTGCAGACCCTGGGCCAGCAGCATCTGTAACACTGCGGGGGCCTGGGGGAAATGCAGAACCTTGGTCCCCACCCAGGTCCACTAAACCAGGACCTGTGTTTAACACGACCCCAGGCCCACTCTAAATGGTCCAGAGTCTTGCACTGTCACAAAACACCAGTTTCATGAGACACGGCATCACTTGCCATTCGTGGCTGAGGAGGCATGGCAGTACTGGGCTGTTTGTGAGCACAGTTCCGCAGAGTCGGGTGAGCCTGATCAGTTCACTCCGTTCCTCCTCTATCTCTGATCGCGAAACTCACCACCACTGCTCTCCACAATGGGTTTACATGCACAAAAGGGTCCTATTTCACATTAAAAGACACTATACCAAAGTTTCTAAGACATACATTCTGCTGGCATATAGTATCTCATTTAAGATGTAAAGCAGCCCTGGGAAGTAGGTTCTGTTTTCATCCTCATTTCACAGATGAGAAATGTAAATCTTGAAGAAGTTAAGTAACTTGCCCAAGATCACACAGCTGGAACTTGGCAGAACTGGGATTTGAACCCAGATCTGTCTCACACTGGCCTATGTGTCTTCAACCACCATGGGACATGCCCTCCCGGCCACTCGGTTAGAACACCTGAGGCACCTTCCCCTTGGTATCCCATCAACCTCTGAGTCCTGCACATCCTTCTTGCTGCTCTTCTTCCAGTCAGACAGCGTCTTAGAGCTCTGCTGTCCAATGTGGTCACCAGCAGCCACCTGTGGCTATTCAAATTTAAATTAAATTAAAAATTCAGCTCCTCATCACACTAGCAACCTTTGGAGAGCTCAGTAGTCACATATACCCAGTGGTGACCATGTCGGACAGCTCAGATATACTATGTCCCCATCACGAGTGCAGGTTCTATTGGATTGGATTGTTCTAGAGAATCGAATTGTTGAAAATTATTACTCTATCATTGGCTTTGTCTCTTATTTTACTACTTCTCTGTATTGGGCACTCTACTCTTAAATGCACACCCTTAAAAAAGCCATCTCAGCACTAAGGGGTAAGAGGCTGTCTGGGCCAGAACTGAGAGCTCCTGTCGGACCGACCAGATGAGAGCCCAAACACCTGACCCCGATTTCAAGTTCAGAGACCGCATTCACAGAGGAGAGTCAGGCTTTGCAGTGCGTTGCCAGCCTTGAGGCCTTGGCCTTTATGATTCATCATGACAAGTCATTTCTGTCAGGGGGAAGAAAAAAAGTCCAATCAGGCAGAGTTTTATTTCCTCCCTGAAATAAAACAGAACTGACTGGCCAAGGTATCTCCAGGGACATCCGCAATGGGGCCTTAAATTACCCAGTAACACTTCTCGTCAACCCCACTTCCACGCCGGAGTTGGCAATCACCATTTATCTCCATCGGCCAGACCAGCTGCAGGTTCCTAGTACCACTTTTGTTGTTACCTTGTAAATGTAAAATCCTCCAGGCAGAACTACCAGCTGGTAACGCCGAGTGTGCGTGAGCACCCACTTCGCCCATGACGGATGTCCCTGGGTCCCAGAGTCGCAGCAAAAAACACACCAAGGATTTGCTTGGAAATCGTGCCTTGTACAAACCTAGTGTCAAGGTGCCTTGGGGACAGCTCCCTGCAGTGGTCTCCCTGACACAGAGTGACTGGCCCCTCCTCCACCAGGTATAAAGCCTTCTGTTGGGCTGTCAGCCTTGGAGACTGAGGCAAATAATGGGGACAGAAAGACATTCTTGGCAAATGCTCATGACTAGACTTACCATAACATCCTCCCTGATGGGCATTAACAAACAACAACAGCTACCCTTTATGGAGGGCCCGCTTTCATTTCCCTAATTTAGCCAATGTTTACCAAGTGCCTATTTTGTGCCAGACAGGTGCTGTGATCCATCAGGCTCCCACCTAACACTTCAGTCTCGCTGAGCTCTCCGCCTAGCAAGGGAGCTAGACAAATAATCTAGTGAGCACCCAAATAAAGGTTTAAGGATGAATTGTAATAATGTCAGGGCTAAAAGAAATAAGGTGCAGTGGTAGAAATTAGGATAGGAGGCTGTACTGAAGGCAGTGGTCAGAGAAGCCCTGTCCGAGGAGGCGGTATGTCAGCCGTGACCTGCAGGTGAAGCAGCTGGCCACTGAAGGCAGGGACCTGTGAGCGAGGAGTGGGAGACGAAGCCAGGAGGCAGCCGGAAGCCTGGTAGTGCAGGGCCAGCCTGAACGAGGAGTTTAGGTTCCCTACTAAGAACAAGGGAGGGTTCGAAGCTGCAGGATGACACTGAAAAACTTTTGTGTTTTTGAAAAATTGTTCTAGCTGATATGTAGAGATTGAGGTTGGGGTGAGGCCCAAGTGGGAGCAGGGAGAGGGGGCAGGTGCTGTGTTCTCCAGGTGTGAGATCAGGGTGGCCTGGACTCACAGTGTAGGAGTGCAGGTAGAGAGAAATGGAGGAACTTGCAGATGGTTTGCAGGAGTTCAGAAAGGACTTGCCAGCCAGCCTGCTGTGTGGGGCTGGGGACTCAAAGGTGACGCCCGTGTTTCAGGCTGGAGCAGCTGTGGGCAGTGATGCCCCTGGCCAGGACTAGGGATGAGTGCTTTGTGTTCATTATTTACAAGCCTGATGGTTACCCTGGCAACAGCTTCTATTAACATCGTTTTACAAATGGGGAAACTCAGAAACATCAAGGAACACGTTCAAAGTTGCACAGCTTGTGAATGATGAAGCCTGTATTTGAACCTGTGGCTGCCTGCAAACTTCAGTGTACTCTTTCCTTTGCTTTCTCTGCTAAGTCACCATGATGCCCCAGTTGCCGGCTTCGAATCTCTATGTCTCCTTTGTGTCAGTCCATGTTAAGTGTTGTCCTTTGGCTTGTCTGTCTGCTCAAAAGATCCCTCCTGTCTGGAAAGCTCTGTCCCCTACTTCCGCTCCCACCCGGCTATCCCTTCTCCTTCGCTAGAATCTTAGACCTGGTTTCCATCTTCCTGCTAGCTGCTCTCTTGATGTCATCAAACTTTACAGCAGTTATTGGTCCAGCTGTTTGATTTCCCCACTGGACTGCAAGCTTACCATCACAGGACACACCTACAGTGTCCACCAGGGCTCCACTAAACCTGGCACGGTTCCTGAAACCATTCAGTAATAATTCTGTGAATATGTGTTACCTGAATTTCTAGTCACTGGTGAAGCTGAGGCAAGGAACTGGGAGATTTAACTGTGAAGATCAGGAGCCTGAATTAGCCTTCTCATCAGCATGAAGCCAGGAACTGGGACATAGGAGACCTGGACCAAGTATATTGGCTTTTACTGGAAACTAGGTAGCTCTGGGTGTTTGGACGGTCTCATTACCTCTCTGGAACCTTGTTTCCTTTTTGGCTCATAGCCAACCTGACTCTCTGGCCTCCCGAGTAGGAATAAAATCCACATTTCTGTGAAAGGACTTGAAAAGGTATAAAAACTATATATGTGATGGCTCACTTGTGAGAGCATCAGAATAACACCCTCTTCCTCCTCAGTTCAGAGATGAAGATTCCAGAGTCCAGGAGATGTGAGGAGCCTTGGTTCTCACACCGAGCTGTGTGTGTTTGGATAAGTCACTTCTCAGAACTGAGCTTGTGGGAATGGCATCAACTTCGCCAGGCTCTTCTGAGGATTAAATAAACTCGAGTGCACTGCAGTATGTGTGCATGTATGTGTATGTGTACATGTGTGTATACAGATGTATAGATATAGATAGATAGGATGGAACAGTGCCTGGTGTATAGGAAAACCCTAATAAATCTAGCCTTATTATTTTTAAAAAAAACCTTTCTCTTACACACACACACACACACACACACACACAGCCTACATACCAGTTCAAATTCAACACCAAAAATTTGGGGGTTGAATTATTTGCAAATATATTTTTTTAAATGTCACTAAGGATGCAATTATGTCATATCCAACCTCAGGAGCAGCTTCTTCAAGCACGGTTTCCTAAAACTTTGTACCGAGTGGCATGGAACTCCAAAAACAAGATGCCCTCTTGGTGGGAGCCAAGTGGCAGGTGTGATCAGAAGCGAGAATCCCCGGGCAGCTCCGCTGGGAGTGGGGGCGGGGCACACACCCAACAGAGCGCTAGCAGCTGCCGAGTCCTCAGTGGGTTGGAAGGAGCCATATGGGAAGACAATTTTTAAAACTTCTTCGCACCAATAAAACACTTCCTTTTAAAAATCCACCTCCTAGTTCAAAATCAAAACCTTCCATTTCCACTGCTCTGCTGCTGCTCTGGTATAAGAAAATCTGCCGCCTGGACGTGTTTGGCTCCCAAAAGAGCCCAAGTAATCAAAGTGTAAGGGGACTTGTTTAGGCAGCAGGAAGGAGAAGGAGTGGGACAAAGAAGAGCAGAATCCAGGAGTGAGCAAGGGGCAGAAATGGAAAACCGGAGGGAAGAGTCCTGGTGAAATGGCCAGAGCAGATGGGACTGGAGGGGAAAGGACAGAGAAGACAGAATGGGCCAATCAGGAGAAAGCAGCAGACCGGCGTGGTTAAAGCCCCGACCTGGAGCCCACAGAGTACAAGCTGGGCTGCAGCCCTTGCTAAGTGTGGGCTTTCTGAACCTTAGTCGCCTCACCTACAAAACGGACAGTACCATGAGGATGAATGAACTGTTGAACATAGAGCACTTGGTAGAGTCTGGTATTCAGTAAGTGTTTTCAATAGATTATGGGTAACAGAAATATATACTAAAAGAAAGGGAAACAGCTAAAAAAAAAAAAACCCTCTACATTCTTCAGCTCCTTTTTGGAAGGACAATGTCAATTTTGTTATTTATCAACCTTTCAAATGCTGCTTGCTTCTTTTGAATGGATGATCCATTCTTAGGTCAGGAAGGGGATAAAAAAGCCATTTATACTTCTCCTGCAGGACCAGAGTGTCCTCCACACCATCCCCAGCAGACATGCAAGCTGGCTCTGCCTGCGCCACTTTTGCTGGGGGCCAGGCAGAAGGAGGGCAGTGTCTTCAGGAAGGTCCCGTCTCTGTGAGAACTTGGCTATAAAAGCACTTCGTCTTAGCAAGTCAAAGCACACCTCACTGTTAACAGCAACCCCTAGTTCTAACCCGACACTCTGCAGCTCTGCAGGTGAGTTCCCATAGTCCTCTTCTAATTTGTGGTCTCTCCACACTACCCCTCCCACACTCTCGGAGCATGCTTGTTGAGGGCAAAGATGCTGTCAGGGTCATTTTTATCTCTAGCATTTCACACAGTACTCAGCACACAGGAGGTGCTCACTAAGCATCTAAATGAATGGATGACAATGACATCATCAAAGGATTTCAAGAGTATCCACTAGGAGTGGTAAATGCAAATCCTTCAGGAGCCAAGGCAGGTAAAAGGGGTGGGGGGGACTTGGTTTGTGGCTAATTAAGGGACAAATGTTCTGCCTAAAGGTATTTGAATTCAAATTGTTTTAGAAAAGTCCATTAGCTAAACAAACCCATTTACTGTTGGGTTGTAGATTGGGCCATTGGAGTTTGTGACTCCATTTTAAATCCACTACCTCACCTCCCATTAGAAATTTGAATCTCCTTGATTACTTCTTTTACACAAGCTAACTCACCCTCCAGCATCCCCAAGGATGGGGCAGGCAAGACCTTCAAAACTTAATTATTTGAAAATTCATTACCTTCCCCTGAAAGCTGTTTCCTTGCAATTCTACCCAATTGTCCCTTTGAGGCCAGCAGAACAAACTGAATTCTTTTTCTGTTTGATTTCCCTGCAAATATTTGAAGATATTTACCACCCTCTCTAACCCCACTATATCTTATTCAGATTAAAGTTTTCAGCTATTCCTTACATCAGGATTACAAAACTCCCACCAATCGGACCGCTCCACTGAGTGAATACTCCTCTTTAAAGTATAGTACAATACAAACATGTAGGCTGTGCTTAGTAATAGTAAAAAAATTTGGGAAAAACCAGCTATAAAACATTAGGAAATTGGTAAACTTTGCTACATAACCCTAATGGACAGTTTACTCACCTATAAAAATCACACTGAAGAGCAGAGACAAATATTACTATTGGAATAATAAATGAAGTCGCATTACAATACATTGCATAAAGCATGATCCTAATTTTACCCTTTAAATTCAATTTGAAATAAGATGGTGAATTGGAATGAAAACTAAAGTGTCTAAAAATTACTTCCATAATCAGAAATAAAAACATTGGCTAGTAGTTTCTTTTAACATGAGTTTCAGAAATTCATTAAAAATTTCAGACTGTAGGTCCTTTAAGATGGAAGAGTCGGAGATACCTCCTCCCTTGATCTACATCAGTTTAACAACAACAACAACAACAACCAGAGGCCTGTATGCGTGCAGCATTCCCAAACTCTTTGTGCTGAGTTCCAACCCCTCCTCCCTGGGAACATGGCCGGGTTTGGGTGTGGGTCCGGAGCATATTTGTAAAAAGACTCTCAGGTGCATACCATGGGTTAAGAAACAAACTAGACACTCGGTTTCTGTTACCACCACCAAACACGCCTTCTGCTGGCAGCCCCAGCATTCTTCGGGCTCACTCTACCAGTTAACTAAGACCCTGAAGGCTCGTCCTGATGAGCTGCTCTGAAGGGCCACGCCCCTCCCTGCCAGTGTGCAGGTGGCTCCGTCAGACTTCAGGGGAGGTACTGACATTGATCCCCATGTACTCGTGTTATTATTAGATTTGGCCCATCAATCTAGACTGTCAAGATCTTTCAGCTTCGGCTCCTCCTCCCAGCTGTGAGTCATCCAAAAACTCAATCAGAATGACATTTAAGGTACTTATCTTGCAAACGTTGTCATTCCCAAGGTAAATATTCCCAATGTCATTAACCAGAAAGCTAAGACATTTTTTTCCTTCACCATCTGACCTGGGCATCCTGTGACGCGGATGTGGCCTAATCACCACTGAGGACAGAGGCTGCCTTTCCCTTTTATCTAGATACAGGAACACGATTTGCACAGGTCTTTTTTGTTACTTTAAAGTCTCTAGGTGTTTTTTTAATGACAAAAGTAACATTTGCTTAATGTAAAACATGTTTTAAATATATGGAAACACGTAAAATAAAAAATCTCCCTGCCCCCATCTCCAAGCTCATTTTTCCAAGGTGGTTATTATTAACGACTTAGTGTATACAGAAGACTGTTTGTGTTTGTATATCTCTCTATGAGGCTTGGTTTCAGCTCTTTGACAGAGTCCAATGTTTCTGCCATCCACTTCATAATTATAACTTATTTTAGCATCGATTTTAAGTGATCAATTCCGATCACGGCTTTGGCTCCCAAAGCACCACGTACAGTGGCCCAGTTCACAACCACAAGAGGCAGAGCAGCTTTGCTGGTACTTTCAGCACCCTGACTGGCCTGGAAGGCTGCTGTGGGGCCTGCGAGTGGACCGGTACAGAAGAACAGTTTCCCAGTGTTGGCCACACTAGGATCATCGAGGGAGCTTTTAAAAATTTTTAGCCCTGGCTGGCGCAGCTCAGTGGATTGAGCACGGGCTGGGAACCAAAGTGTCCCAGGTTCGATTCCCAGCCAGGGTACATTCCTGGGTTGCAGGCCATAACCCCCAGCAACCGCACATTGATGTTTTTCTCTATCTCCCTCCCTTCCCTCTCTAAAAATAAATAAATAAAATATAAAAAAAAAATTTTTTTAAAATAGCTGCCCCAGATATGCTCCCCAATGACTCTCACACAGGAGGGCTGGAGTGGGACTAGGGCCCGTACTCATACTCACTAGGGACGTCCAACCCACAGCCCACGGGCCACGTGTGGCTCAGGAAGGCTGTGAATGTGGCCCAACACAAAACTGTAAATTTACTTAAAACATTATGAAATTGTTTGTGATTACGTGTCACAATGTATTTAATATGTGGCCCAAGACAACTCTTCTACTTCCAGCGTGGCCCAGAGATGCCAAAAGTAGGGACACCCTTGTGCGGCTAGGCTACACTGACGCTTGGCAAGATCTGGCCCAGGGGATTCACACCTCAGGCCAACATGCCTGATGCCATAGGCTTGGTGCCCTGGTGCCATCCACCCTGGACCCCCCCAGCAGATTCACCCCCCCTCACCTTTAATCACAGCACTTCCCAGGTGATAAACTTGCATAGCTCACCACTATTGAAATCTAGGAGCTCTGTTGAGAAGCTTCTGTAGCTTCTCATACCTGACCCTCACCTATTTC
This sequence comes from Phyllostomus discolor, assembly GCF_004126475.2. NCBI lineage: Eukaryota > Metazoa > Chordata > Mammalia > Chiroptera > Phyllostomidae > Phyllostomus > Phyllostomus discolor. The sequence continues at coordinate 18,310,325 of NC_040915.2, forward strand.
TAAGAACTTTCCTTCAAACAAGTTAAAATTCAACCAGATTTTCATTCCGTTCATCCTCTGCTTCCTCCATCTCCAATCTCATTATGCTCTTTGCCTGTGCTCCCCACAACGTCTGCCTGTTTATTCCTGCATCCTTCAAGGTCTGCCTCCCATGTGGACTCACCCATTCCATAAATCCTTTCCTGATCGCTGTCCACCTCTTGACTCCTTCTGTCAAAAACCAAAGTGATCCTCTCTTCCCCTGAAACCTCTACTCCATCTCTTACATGTTATGGTACTCACTTCTTTCAACCTTGTAATTTATTGACTATATCTTATATCTCCAACTAGATTATAAGTTAATTTATGAATGTATGTTGGATGAATGAATAAATGAATTCCCATATAAGCATATAAAAAAGAGGGAAAGTGTGAAAGAAGAATAGCAGGATTCCACCTGTATCCTACTGCTTCTAGGAAAACATTAAAAGCATATAAATCCACCAACAACCAGCCGATCGCATGCACAGGCACAGCTCAGTCAGCGGGGTCCTATCAGCATATTTGACCCTGAGGGAACTGTATTCATCTCCTTTGCTACTAACTCGGATTTATTATTCCTTCATCCTTTCCCCGTGGCCTTGGAGTTAGGACACTATTGCCTGGAGGATGGTGAGACACTGGAAGAGTGTGGGGCTTCCAGACTGAGAGACTTGAGCTGTGTATGTGCCCCTATGGGTGGCTCTGCCACCATCAAATCTGACAAGTCTACACCCTGCTTAAAACTCCACAAAAGCTTTTTCTTGAGCTTCCGTTGGTCCTGCCAGATCCGGCCCCTACTCCTCTCCTGGCCTCATCTGATGCTATCCCCCCACTTACTCATGCTGCTCAGTCCCACTTCCTCTTCTCCAAAGGGATGGTTGTCTTTCCTCCTCATGGCTTTGATTTATGCTGCTCCTTCTCCCTGGCATGGCTGCTTCATCCCAAGCCTTAGCTTAAAGGTTACTTCCCCCAGGAAGCCTTCCTTGATCACACAAGGCTAGGCCAGGTTATCCCAGCAGAGCCTATGGTGATTCGATTAGAAAGGAGCCTTCAGACTTGGGAGTTTATATTCCTTTTGTAATATCTGATCAAAGTTGACCTCTCCCACTGGATTTTACAATACTCGAGGGCAGGGAACAAAGCTGCCCTGTTGAGCTGCTATATATCCCTCATATCCACAATAGGTCTGACACCTGAGATGTCCAACAGATTAATTCATCTGTTGAATGAATTAATGAATTGAAATCTAAGGCTGTCCTTTGGTGCTAAAAAAAAAAAAAACAAATCATGGGGATTTTTGCAATGCTCCCAGCTTTGTCTCTGCTCCCTTCATTTGGTTGATGGTTTAGATTTTCTCCGCACCCTCACTCCACAGAGAGACTCTTGAGATTTACAACCTACTAAGCTTTATTAAAAAATCCTCACCCAAGGATATGCTTTTTAAAAACTGAATTTAGAGAGAGAGGGAGGAGGGAGAGAGCGAGAGAAACACTGATGTGAGAAAGAAACATCGCCATGGCTGGCGTAGCTCAGTGGATTGAGCGCGGGCTGTGAACCAAAGTGTCGCAGGTTCGATTCCCAGCCAGGGTACATTCCTGGGTTGCAGGCCATAACCCCCAGCAACCACACATTGATGTTTCTCTCTCTCTCTCCCTCCCTTCTCTCTCTAAAAATAAATAAAAACTTAAAAATATATAGTAAAAAAAAAGAAAGAAACATCAATCAGTTGCCTCCCACATGAACCCCAACTGGGGATCCAACCCACAACCTAGCTAAGTGCCCCGACTGGGCATTTAACCCACCACCTTCTGGTGCACTGAATGACACTCCCACCACCTGAGCCACCTAACCTTGGCTAACCCATTAAGCTTTAATTGAAAATATCTTAGAGAAGGATCACCAATATCAGCCCCACTGTTTCAAGGAAACTCACATATTCTTAACACTTACTATGTGCACATACTATTCCCCTGCATCTCAGGTTATTCAATGGTTTTTCATTATCTCTACAGGTGAGAAATCTGAGACTTGGAGAGACTAAATGACTTGGCCAAGATCACGGGGCAAGTGCTGCAGTATGATGTTGTTTAACAGGTAGCCAGGGGAAAAGGTGCTGGCCGGGACATCAGGAAATGAGGGTTTTAGTCCACTTTCTGCCCTTAATACCTGGGGGGGACCTTGAGCCAATCATGTGATCTCCAAGTTTTGACTTCCCTGTACATGGAAATAATAATCTGAGGATGAACTGAGACCAGACCTTCAGAGGTCTCTCAATAGGAATAAAGTACAGTCTACTGCAGAGAGAGATTAGCCTGCCTCATCCCCCTACCCTCAGGAGCCCGCAGATGGCTTTCTCTTCGTTTGCACACCAACCACTCCTACCAAGGTCAGTTATGCCTACAAATCAATGCAGGCTTTCTCCTCCTGCACAAAATCTCCAGTTGGAAATCAGCTCTAATTCTTTCTCTTGCTCAGGCCTTGCTTTGAATAATATATTTTGAAAGTGAACTATTTTGGGGCCAAAAGGAAATCTGTAAATCTGAGCTGATTCATCACTTTGAGCATCGGGCTCTCGCTCTCCTGCTTCTTCCGTTTTGTCAGATAAAGACTTTCTACCTCTATAATTTTTCAGTGGGTTCTCTGGGGAGGTCTCCTGCGGTCACAGTAAGATTCTTGGCAAAAGATTAAAAATATAAGGATTGGCAGAGCCTCAAGAAATAAATCTGAAGCCAATAAAACACTGGGGTGGGGTGGGGGGGGTGTGTGGACAGAGACACAATCATAGGACAGCAGAATCAAAATGGATTGCGATATGGCACCTGCCTTTGACCATGGAGATTCCAAAAGTGCCAATTTGTGAGTGTCTTGACTAACAGAACAGAGAGACAAAGGAAAATTCCAGAAAGTGTACATTCACTACAGCTGTTTAAGAAACCAGCTCTAGTTAGCTGAAGAATGCATGTAACTCCCCCCATAAGATTTACCTATGTGTTTCTTGGATACATATACATTAAAATGAGTTTGTTTTGAAGCAATAATGGCGATATCCTTAAAAACATGCTGGGTAGAATGGAACAGCCAGTGTAAGTATGAAAACAACTGCCAGCCAAAGATGTTCACCTACAGATGACTGAGAACTGGCCAACGTTTTCTTAGGGGCACAACACACTCCTTCAGAAAACCTATGTCCAGTGGGGGATTTTAAATGCTATCTAAGAGAGCAACATGGTCACAAAAGACCACTGCAGTATTAGATGAGAAGGGCTATGCTGTGTGGGGACAATTCTTTCCCATCTTTCTTCCCCTAGCCTGTACCCCTTCTGAGCTCTGGACCATATTCCCAACCCTGGCATCTCCATGTGGATGTCAGGCTGCTCAAACTCATTGGTCCCAAATTTAACTTCACCTGATCCTCTGTCCAAACCTGCCTCTGCTCCCACTCCCCTCGGTAAAGTTCCTAGGACTTCATCCATGCAGCTGCCAAGCTGGAGACCCAGGATTCACTCTGAACACCACTCTCAGTTGCACCTTGACATAGGTAGCAGCCCTACTGATTCTCTCTCTAAAATATCAGTTTAGAAAGTCTCCTCCCTCTGTACTGCCTTAATGCTGGCCCACACCATCTCTCACCTGAGCTGGTGCACTAGCCTCCTGAGGGGTCTCCCTCCTTCTGTCACTCCAGCTCCTCTGTCACACCCTGCCTTTCCACCATGTCACACACCACACCACCTCCTCACACACCAAGAAAACAGACAATCCACACACAAACACAAATACACACATACTCCAACACTCCCCCCAAAACCTACAGACCACACACACACACACACACACACACACACAGATACAGATACAATAGCACACATCTTCCAGTCACACTAACCTGCCTGCCATTCCTCATTCCATACCTGCCTCTCCCATTTCTGTATCTCTGTTTAGGCTGTTTCCCCTCCACATCATGATACCACCCAGTCATGTACCTTGACATTCTTCCTTATCCTTCCAGATCAAGTTCAAAGCTCCCTCCTTTATAAAACCAGCTGAACTTGTTCCTCCCTTTTCCAGTCTGTCAGATCACTTCGCACATGCACGTCCCAATGTACCATCAGGGTTTGTTAGCATTGCCTTCCTTTCTAGAGGGTGTTGTGGGGGCAAACAGACGTGAGGTGAAATCCCAGTCACCTCTTACCAGCTTGGAAAAGTGGATTCTCTAAGCCCCTGCTTTCTAATTTCAAAACCAGATATTCCCATGTTACTTGATAGGATTGGAATCAGAAGTAAATGAAAAAGTGCCTAACACCTAGTTAAAACCTAGTCAAATACCAACCATTATTATGAAACCTATTTAGGCCCCTTGCAGTCCACATTCAATAAATATTTACTGCATAAATAGATTTAGCTTTCAGACCCTTCAATTTTATAAAAAGCATATTCAAGTACACGTCACACCAGCCCTTCCCAACACTTATGTGAGGAAAGCCAAGTTGGTACTTATATTCCCATTTTACCAACAGGGAAATGCAGATTGAGAACTTACATAACTTTGCTCAGAACACACAGTAAGCCAGTGGCCCAGGTCAGACGAAAACCTGGCCTTCAAATGTTACACGGCATGTAAAACTTCTCACATTTCAGAAATGAGTCCATCTAAAAATGGCATGGCTGTCCAATCACTTGCATGGTGCTGGGTCATTTTAAAAATAGACTTATTTTATAAGAAGTTCGTAAAACAACACATCAGTCATATGTCAGAACGAGGACAGGATCCCCAACTTAGAGCAGAGCCTTGCAAATGAGAAGATAAATTTTTAGAAAGAGCTCTCTTGAAAAACATAAATCACAGATGTCATTTCCCTGCTTCTTAGCCCTCCAGTAACGTCACCCTGCCCTCAGGATAAAACCACTCCCCTTGTCACAGCCTCTAAGCCTTCGTGAGGCCAGATCCTGCCTCCCTCTCCTGTCACTCTCTGTCTTTCAATCATTATGCTCGTGTCTCGTTGGCTTTCTGTTCCTCATACTCCAGCCCCATTCCTTCCTCAGGGCCTCGGCATATGCTGATTCCTCTCCGAGAGCCCTCGTTCCCCAGGTTCTCCCCATCGTAGCACCATTCTGTTATTTAGGTCTTGGTGTCAAGACTTTCCCTGTCTACTCTATTTAACATGGGTTCCTTACTGCCCATACTCTCCACTATATCCTTAACTTGCTCGAATCTCTTCATACCATTTATCACCCTGTAAAATTCATATTTGTCTTTTGGAGCCTCCCTCCCAGGAGAATATATCATCTATGAGAACAGCGAGAGAACTTGTTGCTCTAACTCGACACTCTATCTCTAGCACTTAGAACAATGCCTAGTAGACATTCAGGGAACATTTGCTAAATGGATGAAATGAATAAGCTTCTTTCACTAACAGGAAAACACCCAAAGAAAGCCTATGCATTTGCAACCTAGACAGACAGAACACCCTTGAAACTAAAAGCAATACGAGCCTCCAAATTAGACCTTGTAGGAAGAAGTGAGACAACATTAAACATCACTCGTACATCTCGGAGAACAAAGGACTTGTTTTTATTTATATCTGAGGAAAGCAGAGTCTTTTGGCAAAGGGGACTGTTTGGAGACACTCCCTCCATTTGAACCAGAGGTCACACATGCTTCTTTTCCAACTTGGAGCTCAGCCCTCGGCTCTGGTTTCAATCTGGAGATTTTATCTGACAGCCTGCATGTCACTGCTTACGGCGGACTCGCTCTGGTGCCAGAGTTAACTTAGAAAATGTACACATAAAGAGTACAATTTGCATCAGGGGAGGAAGAAGGAATCTTTAAAGTAGTTTAATTTCCAGGATTACTTTAAAATGATCTGAAAATTTTGTTTCTAATGTCACAGTGCCTAATCTACTTTAAAGTTAAAAATCCTAAAAATGAATTCAATTAGCCAGGCCAAATACACATCCTTCTCAAGCAGAAGGCTGAGGTAGTCTGGTAGTTTCACTCCCTCTTCTCCTGCATTTTCTGCTAAATAATGTGAAACAATGACAGCACCTAGCAGCTCACCTGTAATCTAGCAAAGTGACTCTAAAACCCAGCAGAGTAACAGTCCCTACTGTCTCCTTTGAGGTTAATTTTTCACAAAGATTTTATTTATTTTTATAGAGAGGAGAAAGGAGGGAGAAAGAAAGGTAGAGAAACATCCACAGGTTGCCTCTTGCATGCCTCCAAGTGGGGACCTGGCCCACAACCTGGGTATGTGCCCTGACTGGGAATTGAACCAGTGACCTTTCAGTTTGTGGGATAATGTTCAACCGCCCTGAGCCACACCAGTCAGGGCTCAGGTTAATTTTGGAAAGCAAAGTTGGAAAAGATTCAGTCAAACTTATTCTATAATGGTTCTTGCTTGTAAGTAAGCAAGGACCCTTTGCAAGGTTAGGCCTGGGAATCCATTTCCTTCCCGGCTCTCTGTCAGTTGATGTGCACGTGAAGTGAATCCAGGCACCGACCCCAAGCTCTTTTCCCATGAATTCTATTTTCCTCTTTCTCATTTTAAAACAGCTGAGGCACAGATTTCCCTTCATCAGATGCCATAGGAAGTTACAGGAAGCAGAGTCTGGAGTGGCCGTGTGTAGTTATGTAAAATCTGATAACAGCACAATTTACTGATGATCCAAAAGTTTACTGAATGTGAAGTTGTATTTATTACAAAAGCTTAGACAACTGAGTTAGTCTCATCCTCCTACCCCAGTTAAAAACCAGAGATTCATGGCATGAAGAAAACTAAATGTAGAAAAGGCGCCCAGACTGTGCCCAGAACCCAAGCTGCCTCGGTGTATGTGCCTCATGAAACCTCTTTGGTTTGAAGGCCAATGAGGGAAGGTGTTGCTTGGGCGACAGCAGTGTTCTACCCTTTCCAACGGATGAGTCAGCACTTTGACCCCCTAGGACCCCTCCTGCACTAGCTACAGAATTAGTATCTATGGACTTCCATTTGGTCCTTATCATCACAGAGAAGGGTTGGCCACACATTGAACAGTTGAGTTTGGGGAAAAGCACTGGGGGAGGAGGGATGTGCACAAAAGAAAACTAGATTCATGAAAATTAACTGTGGTAATTATTGAAATGGGCTTTAACAGAGACGTAGAGAAAGCTGAATAAAGACACTTCACAGTAATTAACTGGGCCTCTCCCAGCTCTAAAATGAGAAAAATAAAAATCAATAATTTCGAATGTGTCATACTTATTGACACTAATGAAACTTCCTGAATAAGCATTTACTGCAACTGCACTGCTATTTTAAATGTACGTCCCTGTGTGCGTGAGCATTACAAGGTCAGGTCAGCTCCCCTGGGCTTCACTGAGCTGATGCTTTCAAATAGGACTTTGTTCAGGCTGTATATGGAACGAGAGTTGCTGAGCTGTCCACGGTGCTGAAAAAGCAGCTTTTTTTTTTTTTTTTTTTTTTCCCCTTTAGATTCAGGAGTCACACATTCAGAAATGACATGGTATTACCTACTGCAGTGTCCACACTGTCATTTTCTAAAAATATTTATTTTTAGAAAGAGAGGGGAAGGGAGGGGGAAAGAGAGGGAGAGAAACATCAACGTGTGGTTGCCTCTCGCACACCCCTTACTGGGGACCCAGCCCACAACCCAGGGATGTACCCTGACTGGGAATCAAACAAGCAACCCTTTGTTTCTCAGGCCAGCACTCAACCCACTGAGCCACACCAGCCAGTGCTCACACCATCATATTTATTTGGGGGGGAAAGTCACATCGAATTTCCCAATATTCTGATTTTCTAGAAAGTTTTAGTTTAATTATGTTATCTCAATAACATAATTAACAGTCTCTCATTTTACTCTCTGTACTTTCAAGTGTTTCTAAGCATATTGAGGTATATCAATTTGCACTTGCTTCCATTTTTCTTGTTAATGTAAGGGTCCTATCTCTTCAAATAGACTGGAAATTCAAGAGGTGTGGAAATACTCATGGACATGTTGAAATATTTGGATTCAAACTTAGGCTTCATCTTTTATTAGCTGGCCAACCTGGCTGAGTAAAATTACTCTGTGCCTCAGTTTCCTTATCTGTAAAGAGAAGTGATTACCACCCGGTCATTAACTTTTGGGGAGTGTCAAATGCAATGGTATATTTCAAAATGGATTGACAACTGTAACATGCTGTGAAATTGTAAGCATTTATCATATTGATTTTTTTTATTAACACAGCATTCACAATGAAAGTTTTTGTTGTCTCCTTCAATTCAGAACAGGCCTACAGAAATTAAGACCCTATCTCACACCAGGGAATCTTAGAAGGCTATACTGATAGGAGAGACTGACTTGGAAGAAGGCAAAGAAAGTTAGAAACTATGAGTTCAGACCCACAACATCATCAAGAACTAAGATCGAACTCTATATCATCTCTAGGCCTATCATCATCTTCTTTTTATTTCTTGGCATTCACTGAGACAATACCTTAGTCAGCAGGCTATGTCTACAGAGATTATCTAACTTGTTCCAAACAGGCTCACCCTGCAGGTAAAATAATTGATTTGGGAGTGATTAAATAACCTGCCCAAGTCAACAAAGGGTGGCAGAGCCAAACTTTGAAGGCAGGTTATTCTGAATCCAAAGCTTACTCTCTTAATCATCATATCTACAGCACCCCCCCCCCCCCATATCTGAGTCAGTCCTCTGGGTATGGGTTAATTTTGAAACTGGCCAGAATTCTCTGGGTGTCTTCTCCTAGCATAGAACATTTGAGAGCACACTACCTAACACCTTATATAGGCAATAACAAATACAAGTTATTTGGGGAGAAGGGGTACATAGGAACACTACTAAAATCTTTGCCTAGTGAATTCTTTTCCTAAATTTTATTGAATTTATTGGGGGTGACATTGGTTAATGAAATTATATAGGTTTCAGTTCATCTGTATATTATGTTGGGTATGAATTCTAACCTAAGACAAATATCCCCTGATGAAACAAATCAGAAGAATAAACTGGAACTGCAAGTGCACTTACTCACAAATGACGAACTCAGCACCCCTAAACCTATCAGAAGTGATTTCCCTGAATCATAAAGGGATTCAAATAAGATTTTGGTGTTTTGTTTTCTATTGGAAGTCAAAACTCAGCAACTTCAGCAATTGTTATTTTATTTATTTTCTTGAAGTTTGTTTTGTATTTTTGTTTTTATTGGGTGACACTGGTTAATAAAGTGATGCAGGTTTCAGGTGTACAGTTGTACAACACATCATCTGTATATTGTATTGTGTGCTCACCACCCCAAGTCGCCTTCCATCAGCCTTGATCCCTCCTTTACCCTCGTTCACCTCTCTCCACCCCCTTCCCCCAAAATTGTTATTTTAAAATTTCATTTATTGTGCCATCCCTTTTCCTTCTATTAAATTCTTTCCATTCTTAAAGCTCCAGTTGATATTTTGCCTCCTCCATGAAGTCACAAATGGCTCCAACTCACTGTATTTAATTTTTTCTGTCTTCGCATCACTTCTGCCCTACACTATACATCTCTCAACAAACCACCTATGGTCCCTAGGATATCTCTCCATTTTCCCTCATAGCTATTTAATACAAACTAATGGCATAGTTATTAATACATTTCTTCAAACTTACTGGAGACTGACTCATAGTGGGTGCTCAACAACTGCTTGAAATGAAGTTGGCACTTATTACACTTCATTGAAGTTGCTTGTTGAATTTCTGCTTTCTCCTTGTTCCCTCAGACTCCATTAGATCCACAAAGACTACCTTTTTCTGTCATAGTCAATATTGTATCTTTGCGACAAGCATGTCATAGGGGCTTGTGTATATAACTGGAATAAAGGAAGGAGTGAATAAATAAACCATCTGAATTGACAGAGATTATACTATAATACATTAAGTGCCCACACATCCACCCCTACCCCAACAGCTATTGATAGGAAATTGCAAGACCAGTTCAAGGGGATAAACTATGTTTCTATATGAATTTATGTTATTTGCCCTGAGAATTACTGTCCAAGTACCTCAGGAGATTTGTGTATGGAAATTCTGTTTACAGGTATATTTAAAAAAAGGAGCATGGATCATAAAAACTTACATGGGAACAAAAGAGAAAGAGCTGAAAAGGAATTTATATCAATCCTTTTCAAGAGCATGCAAGCTGCCTTAACTCAGTATAGTTACATATTTACTTAAAAATATCTACTGTAGATGCTGGTGTTAGAGGAAGGAACAAAACCAATGTGGTCCTGCCCTGCATCCTAACATAATGAGAAAATAAAGGAAATCTCCCCCTTTCATTTATACAGTGAGTATTGATAAAGAAACAATTCTATGCACAACACTTGGTGTTCACTATCCCGACATCCCCGAACTTCTGGTAATACTGAGTGTGGAACAGATGACACAAGCAGTTAATCTGATTTAATTAATCCTTTAATCCTCTTGGTAAATACTGGGGAAGCAAGTGTGGGGGGGGATCATGGAGAAAGAAGGTCCAGAAATAGACTTTAATCCCTTTTTCCATCTTCTTTCTACACTCTCAAATACAAATGCTAAGACAATTCCTTGAGCGGGACCAATCTCTACTTTGCTTAGGGAAAAAAATCAAGAGTTCCCAGGGATATTTGTGGAGTGAGTGAGTGTGTATGACAGTCAAGGATGCCTCCTTTCATGATGGGGCACGTGGGCCCTGCCATGGTCACAGTCTAAGAGTTACAAAGCAGCCCTATCCTAGACAGACATGCACAGCTTCATGGATTCTATAGTCCATGGTACATATTTTTTTAGTTTTTTTCTTTGTTCTTTGTTGTGATGGAATTTTCCATTATACTCTCAAGTTAAGTATTCCTTCTTTTCTAAAATAAGACACTCTCTTGCAATTTTACATATAGTGTTTGGCTTGATGCTGCAGATGCACACACCACCAAGATGACCTTACCTATCAAGGACCAAATCAGTAAGTGGTGTCCACAGACTAGCTTTAGGGGCTGGTGTATTGCTTTGAAAATGTTCCTTAATTATAGATAGCTTAACTGCCTTAAATGCCAAAGGATGTATTGCTTTCTTTGTATTGAGTTTTTATGGTCTTAGTCTTTAGTCGCTCCGATTCCATCTGTGACAGCAGACTGTTGTAGAATCCGGCTATTAATAGCTGCTGGTCCCCACTTAGTCAGAGCTAGGAGGCCCAGGGCTGCGGAGACAGCCAGATGGAGATGACACCACAGAGTGACTACATGGACCAAAAAAAATGATCTATTTTTTTTTCTCCCAACATAAAACAGACAACACTAAAAACACGACAATTCTGTTTTATTGCAAGCCAGACGATCTGAGGAAATTTTTTTTTCCTTTGGAGTTCTCAGGTCTGGTTCTAAATCAGATGTGATTTATCCCCATCTCTGTGGTCTAAATAACTCCTTGCAAAGGCTGCAAAGGCTACAAAGGCAAAAACATCCTGATGGGTTTAACAACCCTGATTTACTAAAACAAAATCTTGACACTGACTCTCAGGAGTAAGGCAATTTGGCAACTATTCAAGGAGAAAAATGAACTTTGATACTGGGCAGTCTTCTGAATCAGACATGTTTTCCCTAACACAGAGGAAGGGAACAACAAATAAGCTAATTAACACATTAGACATTTCTTTATAGGAGAAAATGAGCAAACAGCCTGTTTAATGTGACTTAGTATGATTATGGCCTTAGTTCATCTTTAGTCTAATGAGAGAAAGAATGATACCCTGCAGCCCTGGCTGGCGTAGCTCAGTGGATTGAGCGCAGGCTGTGAACCAAAGCATCGCAGGTTCGATTCCCAGCCAGGGCACATGCCTGGGTTGCAGGCCACGGCCCCCAGCAACCGCACATTGATGTTTCTCTCTCTCTCTTTCTCCCTCCCTTTCCTCTCTAAAAATAAATATTATAAATATTTAATATATTTATTTAATATAAATTAATATTTAAAAAAGAGAATGATACCCTGCCAGACTAGGTAAGTAAGGGGAAAACTATTTTTTAATATGTGATTCATCACAAAACTAAAAAGCTAAATTGTATTTCGGTGGGTGGTTGCCCCAAATGTGGGTTGTAGGGGTTTTTAGCATAGAAATATTCATGGGAATGCTTGTCTGTGATGAGTAACAACATTTAAAAATGGACAAGGGATTGGCACATCTTCGTGTCTGGTCTGCAACATGAGCAGAATCACTGTTCTCGGGAAGCTGCGCACAGCTGGAGGTGAGGCATACAGCCTCTGCTAGGTCACAGGGGCTGCTATGGAAACTGTGCTCTCAGGCTTCAAGGAAATGTCAGCCAAATTAGGGGGTGGTGTGTTAAGTACCTGTGACTTATGTCATAAAGATACCATATAAAGAGTCCCCATAATGCAACAAAACCAACCTATACAAAAGTGGCAAAGGAATCCAACATGTCTCCAACCATCCAAAGAACCCAGGGTCTACTCAATGAACCCCTATTTATTCATGTAACTATCCTTACTTGATAGGAAAGCTCTCTCTTTTCTTTTTTTTTAAACAGGAAATTCTAAAATTATGATAACCTATTTTATTACAGGCAAAAGTTAACAGTTTTAGGTCCTCGAGTCACACTGCACTGATCTCCGTCTTTGTCTGCGTCTTACCAGGTGCATAACACTGGGCACATTCTTAACCTAATAAATAAGCCTCTATTTTCTCACTGTTAAAGTAAGTACAGCACAATGGTGAGGGATGTGGAAGATATTCTATGCAAAACATATAGGCCAGTGCCTAGTATAATAAATACACAATAGATGTTTCTTCTTCTTCATCCTCTTTTTTAAAAAATTAACTTATATTTTATTTTTATGACTTCTGCATGCCCCGTACTTCTACAAGTTAGAAAGATCTGGGTTGAACAAGGGAGACTTTGATCAACAGTTCTCTGTCTACTCATCTGTAAATGGAGCTGATCATACCTACCTCATAGGAATGTGAGAACTAAATTAGGTAACTTATGTCAGATGCTTAACACACACACTGACACAGGCTAACTCCTGTATGCAAATTAGCTATTATAATGCCATCATCATAATCCCATCCACTCAGTAAGGTTGAGTGACAGTTAAATGCAACAACTACAGTTCCTGAACCTTGACAGACATGACTAGCTCACTCTTCTTCCAGCGTGGTTAGCCAGGCTGCATGTATCGCATATGGATTATCATCAACCGATGACATCTTCTGTATATCGGCTTTAACGTTTATTATCTCCGAGGTAATTTCACAAAACAGTTGAGGTGCATGTATCACTTGCTCTCTGCAAACCAGACAGGGGACACACATCATCCTCCTTTGCACACTTTTGTGAATCTGAGAAAGCCAGCTACTTGAAACATTTCCAGGTACTGCCAGCAGACACTTCACAGGCTGCTTTTGACTCTTACTTCATTTCTGGCATTATCGTTTTGGAAATTTCCACATTGGTTCATCACTTTAAGATGCTTTCAGAGCCAATGTATCAAGCTCATCCTCAAACAGAACACCTTACATGTATGTGCGGCATGTGGGACTCTGAGTGGGCACATTCTAGAAGGAGTTTTCTAATCTACATGTTAAGTCACAGAGATTTTGTGCTACCTTTCCTGTCACGGAATGTTCGCTAACTAGCTAATAATTTCATTGTCATCTTTAAGCCATGGTCACGGCAAGAGTAGACGCAAGGATCTAGGAAAGCACAGTTCTTGGGCTATCTTGAAACAAAATCTGTCTGGATGGGCACCTCAAACTCTCCTAGCCCACCTGAACGCTGGCAATGGAAACATGGTATTTTCTACCTAGACTTGCTTTCAATGTGATGAGATGACGTCTAACTTCAGGCCACTCAATGCTTATGAGATCGTGACACCTCTTGTATTGTAGGAATGACAGCCTGAAATGGTTTCTCCATTCTCCCGAGCATTTTCATGCTAAGCTCTGATGAATGGGAAGTATTAGGTGGACTGCAAGCTGTGTGTGTGTGTGTGTGTGTGTGTGTGTGTGTGTGTGTGAGTGTGTGTGTGTGCCCTGTCTGCCTGCCTGTCTCTCCTCCCACCTCCTACCCCTAGCAGCACAGCTGACAACATCAAACATTTCTTAATATTGATCTCCTTGCCTCCTAACAATCAATAGTCACCATCCAGAGAACCAAATACTATCCCATGCGCAGAACTATATTTATTTTCCCATTATACTGCAGGGAAGTTAGAGATGACTCATTATATGAATCAGTGTATTCTTTAAGATTAAGAAGTGACTGTCATTCCTATACACCTCCGAGGGTTTTAGCTAATATAACTTTAAAATAGCCCTGGTGAAATGCTCTTATTACATCTCTGGTTCCATTTATCTACCGTCTAATTATTTCCTTGGTAAAATATAATTTATAATATTTTAAAAAGGATACTTTGTTATACATGGTAAATTAATGTCTTCTAATAATGTCTTCTAATAATAGAAATAGGTAACATTTATTGAGGGCATGCAACGTGCACTAGGCAAGGTCTTAGGTGTTTAACACACATAATCCACTTCATTCTCATAATAATTCTATCTGGAGATAAGCCCCATTATTATTATTATTCACGTCTCGTATGGATGAGAACACTGACATTTTGTTAGGGTGGGTGATTGGACCAAGGTTATAACTAATTAGTGGCAGAACTAGAACTTAGAATTAGTCTATCTGAAGCAAGAGCCAAAAGTCTTTTGATGACTATTTTATATATGTTTCTTGGTCAATTAAATTATTTCAAACCACTTTTGTTTTGGTTTAGCTATAAACATTCCACTTGGGTTGACGCACCTAACATCCTTATTATTTAGGTTTCATTCATCATCAAGGCTCAGACCTCTAATTGGTGTTGTGATACCGACTTCACCATCTGCATGAAAATTCATAAACCTGTATGCTTTTCCAGAAAGGTCACACTCTTTAGTGCGTGATCCAAAACCAGACTTTAGCTATCAGGATGAAAGGTGATCTCGAAGTCTTTGTAAGAATGTATTTGCCAATTTGTAGTTAAACTCTAGCAGAAAAAAATTTAATGACTAAAAATAATTTAATTTAGTATTTTTTTCATGTATTGTATATATAACATTATATATATATATACATATATATATATAAAACATTATATATATAATATATATAACATATTGTAAAATGCTCCTTCAAGGAAGAGGACATAGGGGAGATAAATGGTAATGGAAAAAATAAAAAATGAATGATAAAAAAGATTAAAATAGCTATACATAAATTACAAAAAATAAAACTTTTTAAAAAGAATATATTGAGAAACTTACTGAAAATTGCAAAATGTGGCCAACTCCAATAGAAGTTTCAGAGACTGCATTCCCAGGCTACTACTACTTCATGAGCTGAAACCAAGCCCCTATCAGCAGGCAAGCATGCCTGGCCCCACCCCCATGAGGAGCAACATGTGTAGCTCCAGGGAAGATGTTCATCTTTGGTTTACCAACCGTCTGTCCACAGTAAAGCTGGGGTGGATGTCCACTGCTCACGTTCCTCCTTTTCCTTAGGTTTCCGAGGCTTAGAGAATGAGAATGCGGACAAAACCTTGGAACGCAGCGTCCTCCAGCCCTCCTCACAGTTGAGAGATGGAAGAAAAGTGGCCCAGAAACAAAAGCTGGCACAGCCTGGGCTTGGCACAGGGCACAGAGCCCAGTTGCCAGTCCTATGAGCCTTCCACCCACACCCCCCACCCCGGCACTCCCTCTTCGGCTTCGGCTCCATGGTCCAGACAACCAGTAAAGGACTCATTATTTATGAGTGAGGCCGGCAGAATGTCCCTTCCTCTTAATGCTGTTAACCAGAAACTGCTTTATTATTAAGAAAAGCAGGTGCTAATTGGGCACTGACAATATCTGGTTTATTATGTTCATTATATCCTAATGATCTCGTTGGAGTTTCAGCTCCACCAGCTGTAAGCTGTGTGACTTTAGGTAAATTATAAACCTTCCTAAGCCTAGGTAAGAAGGTGACGATCACAATGCCAATCTCATCGAGTTGTTTGTGATGTATAAATGCATTAATTCATATTACTGCTCAACAATATGTCTAACACATAAGAAACACTCCATAACAATTATTTTCATTATCACCATTACTTTGCCAACTTGTGACAGAAAATTCACTGTTAGGTCTACAAGTAATTCTGCCCACTACTCCCTGGCAACAAACCCACTGTAGTCAATATGCCACTTGCTAATTTCTCAAATAGAGGAAAACATTCTAACTTACTCCCCACCCTCACCACACACACACCCCTGACCCAGAGAAGTGTGAACTCCTATGAAACCAATGTTTGCTGTGGCTGTGGCCCACCACCAACTTCTCATGGCTCTTCTCTGGGAAATGTGTCTGGCTAACGTGGTAAGAAAGGCCCATCCATAATGATAATGGGCAGAGATGCCCCAGTAAGCAGCTTGCACAAGGGCATTTTGTCACCATTATAGGATCAGGATCCATGGCAAGAACTGCATTTATTTTCCGACATCCTTTGTTTAAGGTGCTGAGTCAGAATGAGAGGGAACACTCACAAATTCCAGCCACTGGACCCACTTATATCTCGGAGCTGAAGCTGACCGTGCTCCACTCCTAGAGGAGGGCCGTTTGCCTGCTGTCCTGAGATGAACCTTCAGAGGCTGCTGCTCTCTCATTTCTAGGCTCTGTCTTTGCAGGGAGGCAGAGGCCTCGGGGCTCTATGGCTTGGCCTAACAAGTCAGATCTCTACCATCTGCAAAACAAAACAGCTGTGGAACTCTGAAAACTGTTCCTTGTAGAGATAAGTCCTTGTCAAAGGTCACGGATAGAACTGCAGACACAGATTTAGTGTTAGGACACATTCATTAGCCTGTATCATGGAATTGATGAAATTGACTTTTGGACAAGGTGCAGCCATGGAACTTGCCTTCTGCCTCGGACATTATCAGACTGTGTTTCTCTGCAGTTCACAAGGCCTCCGAATAAGCTCCTGTCCATTCACCTGGCCATCCATCCAGCTATCTAACAAACACGTATCGAAGACTTGGTGCACTGTGCCATGACAAACAGTGTCAATAATAATGGTAAATAGTGTCCTGGAGTTTATAATATAGAAGCAAATATAGTCTGTATGACAAATACAATATGCTAGACAGCCATATGATAGGGGAGGGAGGAGAAAAGGATGTGGCTATCAGGTGGCACAGTGAAGTTCAAGGAGAGTAATGTCCAGCAGAAATAAAATGTGAGCCGCACATGCAATTTAAAATGTTCTGGTAGTCACATTAAAAAGCTTAGAAGGATGGAATATTACTTTCATTAATTTTCTCTTAATTACTTTACATTTTATTTAACCCAATGTGTCCAAATGATCCTTTTACATGCAATCAATATTAAAACATTGTTAATGAGATATTATACATTTTTTGTACCAAGTCCTTGAAATCTGGAGTGTATTGAACACTCAGAGCAATCTCACATGAATGAGCCACATGCCAGGTGCACAGCAGCCATATGGGTGGTGATCTTGCTGGATAGCACCCTTCTGTGAAGTTCACAAGAGGGAATGATTGCTTCTGGGAGAGAGGAAAACAGGATATTTTCCTCAGGAGCTGACTTATGAGGGACCTGGATCTCTGAGCTGGTGTCTGGGGAGCGTTTGCTCCCAAGGACCATGTTGCACCCTGCAGTCAGAGAACGCCTTTCTCAGCCTTTTATGAGCCCCTGGTGAGAAGGTTCTATGTTCATGTCCCTAAAAATTGAGCCCTGCTCCCACCCATCCTGGTGTCACAGTCTTTCTCTGTTGAATAAATTATATGCAAGAAAAATAAAAATACACACCCACCACTTGTCAGGCCCTGTGTTGATATTTTGCATACATTCCTCTCTAACACTTATAATGAAATTGCAAGGAGCCTTTCATATTTCTATTTTATGGGAGAGGAAACTAAGGCAGAGTAGTGAAGTGATCTCCCAAGACCCTAGCGCTAGAAAGAAGGGAGGGGCAGGGGCGGTACAGACAGAACAGGAAGGAGAACACACAGAGGGAGGGATGAGGGTAGATTAGACCCAAGAGTGAGCCACAGCACAGAGTTAAGGCGGGTGTGGAACAGGACCCAGGAGATGTAAGAAGTCTGCTACCCGCAGTGTGTGTGAGAGATACAATAATATATTTATGACTGTGCACTGTTTAACAGAAACTCTTAAACTATTCATCATGGATCTTCCTTTGGACCCCCATTTCTGTTTCTCTTTGTATGGTTTCCTTGAAATGAGAAACAAAATCAGATTCCTAGTTTCCAGAGGCAAAGGACATTTTGGGAAGTGAGAATCACAGAAACCTTCCAAAGAGGCACTTGAGGTTCAGCCCAGTCTTCTTCACTCTACCCTCCACAACACTTCTGAAAAACGGGTGTGCCTCCTCCCTGTGAACAGACCATCCCCTGAGACAGTCCCCTCTACTCCTGATAGGCTGAACACCAGGCGGCTGTTTCAGACACTGACCTCTACCTTCCCTCCCTATAATCCAACTAGGAGCTGCCTCTGATCATGCTGTACCCAGCGCTTGTCTCTCTTATGCCAGTGAGGGTGGCGGAAAGGCAAACATTACTTTTGCAGTACCCGCCCCCACAAAAGCACAGGTTTAAATTGAGCCCTAAAAGTAGATATCAGTTCTAAAAAGTTAAAAAATGTATTTGTGTCAGCAGAGAGGTAAGTAGAAAAACTAGAGCTTGTCCCTATAAAACTTGGTATTTTCTCATTTTTGCTACAGCTTAGGGAAAGAACCCATTAAATCTGCTGATGATGCTAAATGGTCACGAGTAAGCTGGAGAGCCAGGATTCCGTTAAAAACTAGTCTGCATCCGTTTGTTCTCTGTTTCTGTGTCTATTTTTGTTTTGTTTCTACGGGACTTAGTGTTGTGATCGTGTGGTAAGGTATATAAATGTTGAACCACTATGCTGTGCACCTGAAACAGATATAACGTTGTATGCCAACTACATTTGAATTTTAAAAAGCCTGCAAGCCAGAACAATAAAGCATGATGAAGTCCTGCTCTGAGTTTTTCCGCCGTGTTTGAACAGCCCGTAGCCCCACACCCCGTGCACAGAGGGAGGGGAGGAAAAAGAGAATAAATGCAAACAGGGTCACTATTTTTGCCACTTTATTCACCTTTGTTTCCAAATGTTTGTTTTTACTTCCTTAGGGTATCAGGAAGAGTGTGTTCTAACACAATTGTTTCCAGTTATTGCCAGGAAGTCAAGTTTATCTTTAGCATCATCTCTCGGCAAACAGCACAGACAGAGGAAAATGATGTTTGGGGCCAAATGTTGAGGACTTGAGCCTTGGGCGGCCGGAGCTGAAAGGACAAAGAGCTAAAATGAAAAGCTAATGATGTCGGTGCTGCTTTCTCTACATGAATTTCTGTTCAGAGGAGCAACAGTAGTGGAAATGGGCTGAGTTTCACGTACGAACAGCCAGAGGTTCGACTCAGGCTTGATCAATTGCTCCTTGATTGAGTCCTGTTGCATACACTTAATTCAACAACTATTTAATTGAGTGACTCCTCAGTGCCAGGCACTTCACCCTCACGGAGCTTACCCTAAGCTAGTTATCTCTCCACATCTGTTTTTATATCTAAAAGAATATACATGATTACTCGCAGGGCTCTTAGGATAATTAAATGGGATAACATGGAAAATTATAAAGCTCAGCACCTAGCTCATAGTCACTACTTAACCAATAGTTTCTTTTGTCTTTGGAATAACCAAATTAACTTCTCCTTTGAGTTAACTTGTGATTTATAAGTACAGCTCTAGAATGTGTCTAAAAATAAAACCAAGAGACGGTTCCATAAATCTAGATGGTCCCCCAAGTACCCAGAGATTTTGGGGGAGGCCCAAAACTCTGACAACCAGCTACTAAAACTCAGTCTTGGCTACTACCACTTCACATAGTCCTACCTTGACTCCAGCTTGGTTTTACACAAAACAAAAATAAATCGATTCTTCTTGTCAATTACCAGCAGGTGTGGTATATGTAGTACAGCAGTCAGCGAGTGCTATCGATGATGCTGAAATATTAGAACTGCTCATTTAAAATTACCTAGTGATTACCTGTAATGTGAGAGACGTTGTGATGAGATTAGTATATAAGAGAAACAAATGTGTCCCCAACTGGATTGATGGAGTTTACTCTCTAGTGGGGGAGATACAATGTCTGCCCTTAGAAGAGGCCACACCAGGAAAAAAGATAAACATGAATAATAGTGGCCAAAATGCTATTGCATAAGCCTTACATTCTGAACTAAAGTCTCTAATACAGGAATTCAGAAGGGATGACATTGTCAAGGAGGCTTTTGGGGAAAAAAGTGGATTTGAGATGAAGTTTTTGAAGGTTCGGGAGGACTATTCAAGGTCTGGTCTTTTCCTTGTACATAAAGGTCGAATGCACCAAAACTCAAAGCAGAAGCTAGCTGTAATAATGTATTACAGGCTTTTTCTGAATGCCTATAACCTTCTCTCTACTCCTTAATTATTCAGTGGTACAAATTCTACATGGGATCCATATCATCCAAAAGGCAGCATTAACTATTCCTGAGTAAAAGATAATGGATTTAGCCCTGGCTGGCGTAGCTCAGTGGATTGAGAGCGGGCTGCGAACTAAAGTGTCTCAGGTTCGATTCCCAGTCAGGGCATATGCCTGGGTTGCAGGCCATGACCCCCAGCAACCACACATTGATGTTTCTCTCTCTCTTTCTCTCTCCCTTCCCTCTCTAAAAATAAATAAATAAATAAATAAAATCTTTAAAAAAAGATAATGGATTTAAAATCAGTGTAGCATTTTTCAAGGAGCTATACAGTCCAACTGATGAGAGAGAGAGAGAGAGAGAGAGAGAGAGAGAGGGAGAGAAATATGGGGGAAGGGTGAAAAGAAGGGAGGGAAAGAGAGTGGAAGGAAGGAAAGAGAAGAAACAAAGAAGAAAAACCCAGGTTCAATGCACTTTTTGCATTTTATTAATTGCGAGAATCCCCCCAAGAGGTAAACACAACCTCGACATCTGGTGCTGGTCCTCTTCCTAGCCAGACACGGAATCAGATCAATCTAGGAATGAAGAGGTTTGATGCTAGAAAGCTTTTGAAATTCCAAACCTATTTGGACAGGAGAAGCTTCAGAGGTGAGCCCTCGGAGACAGGCTGCACTCCTATTCCCTACCCGTATCTTTCTGAAGGCAGAACCGCCCCATACCACCCTTGGCATGGCATACACTACTTGCCCTCAAAGCACCGTGTAATCATGCCTTGGTTACGTCCTGCACATCCATGTGCCTTAACTTTCCAGTAGAGATGCCTGATCAGCCACTGAGGGGTGAGCTTCACAGGAACATGTGATCTCTCTGAACTGATGTGTCCCAGTGCATGTTTTCGGCTTTCTTAGCATTCCCCCCCTGTGGAGAGGAGCCTTGGCTTTCATCAGATTTCCAAGGGGCTCCCTGAGGCCTCCTGACTCCTAGCCCTGCCCTGCTAAAGTTTAAAAACTTGTATTTCACATTTCTATTCAAATGGAGAGAAAAGACGTAAACCCCTAAAAAGGCAGCATTACTGCCTTACTCACTGCTGTCCCCCGAGGTTAGAGCCTGGCGCATAAAACGCACATGTTGACTGACTGTTGAGCTTTCCCACTAATTTCAATCCCGGAAGTTACTACAGAAAAATATGCAAATGTTACCAAATATGGATCTCAAAGACTAAAGCCCCAGCGGTTTATTAGGGAAACAGTACAAGAGGATGATGCCCTAACAAAGATCTGATTTAAATGTGTTGATTCAACTCTGTGAAGGGAAAATAATAGTAATATATCTAAGCCACGCAGAAAGGATTCTGGCTTCCCTGAAAAAGATTCAAGTGGCATCAAATGGCTTGTTTCTCCACAGCAATTTACATTATTAAACTAGATAATAGGCATAATCGCTGTCGAAACAGAGCTTCCACCCTGCACAATGTCTTAATGTACTTAATATATTCTCCAAGTTCCTGACAAACAGGCACCGAGCCACGGCAGTCAGACTCTAAGTGGGGGACCACTGATAGCACAGAGGAAACACCAACACCACACGGCTGGGAAGGAAAATAAGGCCGGAGAGCAGCCTTTGAAGGCAAAGGGGAAGCACCAAGGGGAAGGTGCTGAAGTGACACGCTGGCTGGAATGGGAACCAGGCCCAAATGTGACACTCTGCATTAATGATTTTAATTTATGTCTGGGTAAGTGTGTGTGCATGCCACAGAGGAAACTTGCAGAGGTCTCTATTACACCGCGAAGGAGCTCATCTTGAATCTCCGGGAAGGGTATGTGCTTCATCCCGGGACGGCCTCACGGGGGCATATGCTGTGTCGGTTCTCTCAGTTTCCTGTGAACAAATCACTTGTCTCCTTAAATCAACTCTGGATCGTCTCCAGTCTGTTCTGCACCCTGCAGCCAGAACGATCTTCTCAGAAAACAGATTGGGTCACTGCTCCCCATCTTCCCCTACATTTAAGTGTTTTAAACAGCCTACCTTTACTCCTCATATACAAAGCAATAAAGGCCTCATAGACCCTCAAGGTTCTGCAAGGTGTGGCTTCTGTCTAATGCCCACCCTGGGGGAACTCAGGCAAAGCAGGTCACCTTTTACTTCTCTGAACACACACTCTCTACTGCTAGTACTACAGGGCCCTTGGACACCCAGTTCTCTGCCTGGCTCAACCTTCCAGCACCACTTACAATGGCTTCATGATTCAGCGCCATCACCCCTGCACCAGGGAAGCTTTCCAGATCCAGTCTTCCTACTGCACACACCCAAACAACCACGGGCTCCTCCTTCACCATGGTTGTCACAGGTGCAACTGTACATTTGTCTGCATTACTCTTTGATGAATATATTTCCCCAGAGGGCCTTGTTACTCCATAGTCCTGGCACCTGACCCCACACCTGCACTAAGTACCCAATAAATATCCATTGAATAAATGAAGGTAAAGTGACTGTACCATCCATCCACACTCTTTTCAAGGTTTTCTTGAACATTCAAGTTCTTTGGATTCTGAAGAATATGTCATTTCACACCAGAAATTTGATCAGTCGCCCTTATAAGAAATAGCACTGCTAGGCATTAGTAGTGTCCAAAGAAACAGGAGACCCCTTTTTTCATATGGGTACTAATGCACAGAAATAGATATTATGTGGAAGGGGCCATGAAAAATCCTATCCAGAAGAAGTCAGCTATGGGACTGATCATCTACTAGACCTAACCTTTTAAGATCACTGTTATCGGGGTTAATATCCAAAATTTATAAAGATAAATTTATACAACTCAACACCAAACAAAAAAATAATCCAATTTAAAAACAGGCAAAGGACTTGACTACACACTTCTCCAAAGAGGACAAACAGCCCATAGACATATGAAAAGATGTTCAACATCACTAGTCATCAGAGAAATGCAAATTAAAACCACAATAAGATTTCACCTCACATCTGTCAGAATGGCTGTCATTAATAAATCAACAAGTGCTGGCAAGGATGTACGGAAGAAGGAACCCTCGTGCACTGCTGCTGGGAATGCAGACTGGCGCAGCCACTGTGGAAACAGTGTGGCGGTACCTTAAAAAATTAACAATAGAACTGCCTGATGACCCAGAGATTCTACTTCTGGGAATATCTCCAAAGAAAACGGAAAGACTAATTTGAAAGAGTATATGTACCTCTGTGTTCTCTGTAGCATTATTAACAATAGCCAAGACTTGGAAGCAGCCCAAGTGTCTATCAATAGATGAGTGGGTACAAAAGCTCTGGTACATTTACACAATGGAATACTACTCAGCTGTAACCAAAAACAAAAGAAAAAAAAAGGAAGGAGGAAATCTTACCCTTTGCAACAGCATGGATGGACCTGGAGAGCATTATGTTAAGTGAAATAAACTGGCCAGAGAAAGATATGTATACCACATGATTTCACTCATATGTGGAATCTAATGAATAAAATAAAACAGAAATAGACTCATAGATATAGAGAACAGACTGACAGCTGTCAGAGGGGAGAGGGTTGAAGGGCTGGGTGAAAAGGTGAAGGGATTAAAAACCCCTCATAGACACAGACAACAGTAGGGTACTTACTAGAGGGAAAGGGGGTGGGGAGTAAAAGAGGGGAAAGGGGGAATGGGCAGTGACAGGAGACTTGACTTTGGGCAGGGAACACAATACCATATACAAGTGATACAGAATTGTACATTTGAAGCCCATTTAATTATATTAACCAATGTCACCCCAACAAATTCAATAAAAGATTTTTTTAAAAAATCACTGTTACCAAGTAATTTTGCTTTATTTTTTAATATCCCAAATGGCTCTATTGTTTTGTAAGCTCTAATCATCATGCCTAGATTTCACTCATAACAAACATTTACTGAGCTTATTTATTACGTGCCAGGCACTGTGAGGCCTTGGGATACATGCTGCAGCAAGAGACAGAGGCGCTCACGTTCGGGGAGTGGAGGAAAGAGCCAACACGGATTGACAGCCATTTCAGATCCGTGAACTTCACAAGTGTGCAAGAAGTTCTGGGAAGGAGGGGAGCCATGTTCCAAGGGAGAGAGACCACGCCCACTGTTTCAGCACGAGCTCACACCCACAGGCCTCACCAGAATCACCTGTGGCCCCACTGCTCCCCACTCTCACACTGCACAGCATTTGCACTTGACGAAGGATTAAAGGACTGTATGTTCTCATGTCAGGCCCTCCCATAAGGATTTAAATGCATTACTTCCTCAAATGAAATAAAAGACTAGGCAAAACACAGGTGTATCTTTCCTAAAGAGTCACGATAATCCCTCAAAATTGCTACTGCCAGTTTTGACATACCCCAAAGGATCCAAGTACCTTGTCCTCTGAGATGCATGTTTCAACAGGGTATCTGTTTCATGCCAGCAGGTTTTCCCCTGGTTTTCACGATAAGGAATGCAAGGAGCAGTTAGTGCAAGAGAACACCTTAGAGGCATCTCTGGTGAAAGCATAACATTTTGCAACAATTGAGTCAAGACTCACTTGACCACCCTTATAAACCTTAAGGCCAGGAGAGTGTTTGGAGCATGGCTGGCCCTCAACAATTGGGCTAAATATTTGCTGAATGAATGGGGATACTGTGGGAATAGGAACCAGTTGAAGCACAAGACCAGAGTGGAGTGGAAAGAGAAAAGTTAACACTGAAGTGGCTTGCTTATCAAGAGGAAAAGCCACAGAGAAAGGACGCCCAGGACAATATCCTCTTGGCCCCTTTTTGATGAAGATCACAGACTCACAAGGGGTTGGCAAAAAAGATAGGAAAATCTCAGAGCTGACAATGGCAGCCCCAACGCCCAAGGTGCCCCAGCTCAGGGCGAATGCCCTGTCTCACTGTAGCAGAGAACAATCAGCGGTCTGATGAATTCTTCTGTTTACATTCCTGAGCAAATAAAGTAATTGCATCTTTGTTTTTAACCTAAGAAATCATAGCTTGATTACGGGTCATTAGTAGCCATTAATACATGAAACTGTTTGCATTTCACTAGTATGGCTGAATTACAGTCTTGCCTTTCACATTAGCTCAATCAAGCCTCCAAAGGGACCCCTCTCCCCCTCCCCCAATCAGGTCTCAAGCGGAACTTAAACAAACTAACAATTAGGCTCCAGAACTGAACTGTGATGAAGAAAAATCCATTACTTTGGTTCACTGCAGATCTCCCTACTGTCAACTGCCATTCCCGCTGAAGCGGAGGCATGCTCTTTGTGCCCAAAGCATGTCCAGCCACCCCTCTCGCAACAGTCTCAACCACTCTTAATGGTGCCAACGCACTGGCCAGCGACACGGACCTGCTTGTGTGATACCAGCAAAGACAGTCCCAAATTCACCATACACTGGCTGATTAGAGTGGCAATATATGCAAGGAGCATGCTGGGCTCCTTTTCATCACGAGATGACAGGAACAAAAGTCTATTTGGTACAAAAAAAAAACCAGTGGAGGCAGGATAGAAACGATAGATGTGTACAGGTCAAGTGGGTAGTCTAGAATTTTAAGTCCATCTGAGGCTTTGGATTATCCCTATTAGAAGCCAAGATTCTTGAAAAGAAATGGGACGATTGCCAAGCCTCCCTTTTGTTTTGTGCTGAGCGGTTACAGAGGGGCAAGGAGTGATTAACAGATATTAACGGACTCAGAAATGCTGGAGGACTTTCTAACATATCAGTTGCCATGTGCAAGCAAATCCACGGTCCACCTCATCTCATGTTCTGTTGCTTCAAAAAAAAATGTCCCCAGGGAGTGCCACTTTTGACTGCTGACATGCTGAGGCCACAGTGTTAGAGGAGTTGCTAACCAGGCAAATAACAGCAGCCCGTAGATGGCCGAAACCATTTTCACTTTTATCCCAGGCTAGTTACTGAGCACGCAACTCATGCCTCAGCTCAACACGCGAGTTCCGTGCAGGTTAAAGGGCTCTTGTAAATGAGTTCTCCCGCTCTTTTTTTCATGTCAGCCCTCTGAAAAAGACTGTTCACTGCATAGGAACAGTGGCAAATACAGGCTGTAGACAGGTGTCCAACAATCATTAAGGAAATTTATGATTTTGTGTTGGGCCGCAGGTTGGACACTCCCCACTAGAGTGAACTCCTGTTTTCAAATCCTGGTTTTTCCACTTACGAGCAGGCTGGCCTGGAGCAAGCTACTTAACCTTTCTAAACCTCTCTTTTTTTCATCTGTAAAACAGAAATAACGATGGTACTTGCCTCACAAGGTTATTGTAAAACTCTAATAATAACTCACTCATGAAAAATGCTTAGTATACGTCAACACAGCACATAGTAAGTATCCATTAACGATTAGCAGCTACTGTTTGTGCCTTTCCCCTCCACCACCACCACCCACCATGGCCACCATCTCTGCCCCCACCATTTCCCAACCCCCCCACCCCCCACAGGAAGATAAGAAAACTGAATCTCCAGGGTAGACTTTTTCCTGAAGTCGCCGAACTACTGAAGAACCCAGAGAGGATGAAGTCACTATCTTCTGACTGTACCCTGCTCCCTGCCTGATGCACTGTTCACTCCTCTTTCTCCTCATCCGGGTCTCAGCTTGGCCTTGGCCTTCACTAGTCCTCCTCTGAGCCCTCTTTCATTGTCTCACAGTCCCTTGTACTTTCCCTGTCGTGGAACTTCTCCCACTGCAGTATAATCGTCTGTTCTGTGTCCCTCCCAATAGGCCATGAGTTTCTTTAAAAAGAACGGGTCTGTCTTCGACCTCTGTGCAGACCCCCAGTGCGACGCACAGCACCAGGGACACAGTCAGTGCCGCGATAACACTTAAATAAAAGGATGGATGACAGACTCCTTTCCTATCAAATCTGTGGCCACACAGTAAAATGTTATTTCTCATTGGAGCACTTTGGGAATCAGAGACAGTCCGTCATATGTGGCTTCATGCTTTAGAGTGCTATTAAGGAATCTTAACCTCACGTTGAAAACTCAGGGCAATGTTAACCAAAGTCCACTGAATTCCATTCCTGAAGAATGTAAGGTGTGGAAATAATGCCTTGACAGTGACACATTATGTTAAGACACACACACACATTCATTCTAGACCTCACACTTATTCATGAAGCTACGCACAACGCTTACATAGTTACCAACCCCTTAGCATTTTGAACAGGACACCTTGTTTGTACTTTGAAAGGATTTTTCAGAAACATTGCCCTTGATGAGGCACGGTGAAAACCAGGTATTCATCCTTGGCATTCTTTCTCACAACAAGCTCTTTCTCACTTGCAGCTTTGTGCTTTTGGAAATGTTGAGTCAGACAGGACAGACCAGAAAAACATGACCAAATAAATACTTCAGTCCTGCCCCTCTCCTTCCCTCCTGGAGGCGGTAAAGAGGGCATAAAGTTGGGAACTCCAGAGGAATCTATCCAAGGCCTCCAGCCCCCTCCCATTCAAGTAGTATTACTGACGGCAAATCGAATCAAACTCATACTGCCAATGAATAGCACATTAGAATGCATTAAAAATGTTACTTGGTTAAAATGAATGAGATAAAGGTATGTTGGAATTACAACAGATATAAACCTTTTTAAAAAATAGGTCAGACAGAAGAATGTAAACTTTTCCATAGCAAGGAAAGATCTGAACTCTACTGCACGTCACAAACACTGCAAGGTATTATTAAAATATAAACCCTGCTCTCTTAGCTTATATTTTAAAAAATATTAAATATAAACTGTGTGGAATCTATACACGTGTAAAGCTAAGGCTGCACAGTCCCCTTGGGATATTAGCATCTGACACACCCACACCCACAGGCTGACAGCAAATACACACAAACATAGACACACACAGTCTACACATCTGATCTTTGTTTGCTTCTGCCTTTAAGTCTTTGACCACATTTAACTTCACTTCTCTATGAACATTTTTTAAATGTTTTTTTCTCCATTCCTGTCCTTACAAGTAAGTAGCTCCTCTTTTCTGATTGTCTTCCTCTTTGGTCCATCTCTGTGTCCTCATCTACCTCTGTTACAAACTCCACCTCAAAGAACAGTCTCTGAGGAGTCTTTTACTTCAATAAAAATACACCATTCTTGTGTACTAAACTGTATTTTCCAGGGCCCCCAAATGCAGCCAAAAGTAAAGGCTATAAAGCGAAGTAGCTCACCACACAGGTTCAAGAAGCGAATTGTAAAACACTCGCAGAGTTCTTCATGGTGCCTCTTCCACATCAGGTGGGACTACTTACGGGTTATATTGAAAAGGCTCCCACACGTTCCAAACAGGTCAGAGGTCACTGTTTTTCCTGCATGAGATTTCTGGACCTGCTTGCTAATTCAAAACTACCCACGGAGTAAGACCCTTCATTCCTCATTAGACACAAAGGAAGAAGTCCATATGGTCTCTTGCTTCACCCCCTGACCCCCAACCCTTTTTCTTGGTAAAGGGAGTTAATATATCTGTCTGGTCCAGTAACTGACTCGAACTCTCTCTCTAGTGTCTACAAAGTGGGGTCTGCCCTCATCTAGTCTAGTCTCTCTCTCTCCTGGTCACTTTACAACCAGTCATAATTTGTCACTGCTGTGTACCAACACGCTTCATCAAAATGTGTTTCTAGTTCTTAAAACAGTATGTCAACTGATGTTTCCTCTCTACACTTTCTATTTAAAAGGTGAATTGCAACTGTTGAGCACTCCAAAATAGCCAGTGCTTCCACATTGCTATTTCATTAAGAACAGTAGGTATAAATAACAATAATGATACCTTTGTTTCCATAGGTGCTTTCATCTGGATAATTCATGCTTCATAATTTCTGTGCTGGGCTCTCCCGTGGCTCCTGTGACAAACACGGGGTTCAGATCCAGACTCCAAGCAGCAGTGCTGCTTCGACTTTCGGTAACATACAGGTGCACTGCACACTCCCCGGACCCCCCTCCAGTCTCTTTGTGGGAGGCGGCTCCTGGCCCATCAACATCTAGGCCACTAGGGTGATGCCATCAACTCTGCAAAACCTCTCTGTGCTCCAGTCTCCTCCACTGGAAGGGGGCTGCCTTCTGGTGTCAGGGAGCAGCAGTTCTTAAAGTGCTGTCGGGGCAGCAGCCTGGGCAGCAACTGGGACACTGACAGAAACCCAATTTGTGGGCCTTACCCCCAGCCCCTTCAATGAGCAACTCCGGAGGAGCCCAGCAAGTTCCACTTAACATACACAGCAGGTGATTCTGATACCTGTTACAGGTAGACTCAGGTGATTCTGATACCTGTTACAGGTGGAAACACCTACAATAGAGCTTCCAGGGAGGAGTCAGGAGGCTGGAGTGGTTAGGAGAGCGATCTTCACATATTATCATTAAAGAGGGGCTGGGTTCATAGGGTATGAAGTTTTTGAGGTAAAGCTTCATAAAGTGGGGCTAGGAGCAAAGCAAAAAATGGGGAGACAGCGCTGGTACATAGACCGACTCTGAAGCAATGTGAACATCTCAGAAATAGGAGCAAGTCATTCCACAGGTGAGATGGGGCTCTCTTCCTCTTGAAGTATTCACAGGTATAAGATTATAAACTAGGAGAACCTGTGAATAAGGCAATACAAAAAGTAGCACCAAAATTAAGGTGCAAGATTTTTTAAAAAAAACCACAGAATTGAGCTTTAATAGATTTCAACATACCACTAAATATAAAGAAGGTTTAATTAATCTGTTATTAATTTTTTAATAGCTCAAAGATATCACCCTTTAAAACGGTCCTACTCCTGGTACAAAGAGGAGATACCTGGTTTTAGGTCCCTGATGCTTTATTTCACACTCAGAAAAGGGCAGCAGTTGGCTTAGCCTCTCTCAGAATTTCATTTATTATTATCTGAGGTTATATTTATTACCTGAAAGGGATCAGTCACCATTAGCCCTAACTGATCGTGGATCAAAGACTAAGGTTGGGGTGTTAACTTATTTCTGCTTTGTTTTGTAATCAAAACCAAGTGTCTCTTAAAATTAATGATTATGTTTTAATGACAGATGGATAACTGTACTAATATTCATGCACATAGAGCCTAAAATTATTGAATGGTTACTGCAGACTATGTACCTGGGAGTGCTCTAACTGAGCACATTATATGCGCTGTTGTATCCAATACAAGCGTACCTATTGCAGGGTCAGTTCCTGACCACTGCAATAAAGTGATAATTGCAATAAAACAAGTTATAATCTTTCTTGCTGGTGGAGGGTCTTGCATTCAATTTGTAAAAAAAAAAAAGTACAACATTTGTGAAGCTCAATAAAGAAAAGTGCAATAAAACCAGGTATACCTGTACTCACAACCAGCTTAGGATGTTCAGCATTGTTATCTTCATCTACAGAGGAGGCACCTGGGCTTAAAGAGGTCAATCACTTGCCCAAGGTCACAGGCCTAGCAAGTGGAGCCAGGATACAAACCCAGCTGCCTCCCGAGTCCTTGTCCTTAACCACCGAAGTACAGGCACACCTCATCTACTGCATTTTGCTTTCATTGCCCTTCACAGATGTTAAATGTTTAATGAATTGAAGGCAAGACCCTCTACCAACAACAGACTGACTCCATTTAATTCAGGTGGTTAGGAATCAAACTTACAATATCCCTGAGGTATGCCTGGATATATATTTTAGTATAATCCTGAAGTCTAGGAATTTGGAGGGCAGAAAGAAATGTATGGTTCTGTTCAAATAATACTTATGACCCCTAAAGCTTCTAGAAATACTCACACAACCATTTACTGAACGTTCAACATATGTCAGGCAATGAACCAACTATTCTCACTGGCTCCTCACAACAACATGGGAGGTGGTTACTATTATTGTCCTGATTTTAATATGGAAAATTAGAGTTAGGGGATTTAAGTAATAAGCCCTTCTTCTCAATAAAGAAGCCAACTATTCATGTAAGAAGAAATGAAGCAAAATATATACATAGTGTGTAAAAACCATGCAGTAAATGTAGCCTCCCTGCCTTTATATTACATTTCCAGAGATAATGGGGCTGATGGAAATCATCAATCCATTGTCTTTCTTCCCTGTTGTCTTACTTGTTCCATATGACAGATACTTGCGAGTTAGATATCCAGGTATAGTATTTAGTCATGAAATGGAGCTAAGTTCACTGGGCTTTTCCACATCTTTAAAATCAACAAACCCTAGTTCTTCGAGGCTTGCCGCACTGGCCAGTAGTGCGGCCCCAAAGCCCTTCCACTTGACAACAGCAACAATGACTGGCCCTCAGGAAAGAGACACATCTCACACCCAGGCCCAACAATCACGGGGCTATGGCACTTGCTCTTCCCCAAGAACCTTGTGCAAAGGATGTAGGTGGCTAACACCTTGCAGAGGAGTCAACAAGAATGAACATTTTTTTTCTAAGACCACAAGTTTTGACCTAGTTGGGAGTTCAGTGAAAGCTGGTTTATTCAGCTCAACAGCAAAAAAAGACAAACAATGCAAGGAGAATGCTCGGATGACCAGTAGACATTTGAAAAGATACTCAACATCACTAATCACCAGAGAAATGCAAATTAAAACCACAGTGAGATACAGTTTCACACCTGTCAGAATGACTACCATCAATAAACCCACAAACAAGTGTTGGTGAAGATGTGGAGCAAAGGAAGGCCTTGCGCTCTGTCAGTGGGAATGCAAGCTGGTGCAGCCCCTGTGGAAAACAGTGTGGATGTTCCTCAAAAAATTAAAACTGGATCTGCCTTATGACCCAGCATTCTCACTTCTGGGTATATATCCAAAGAAACCCAAAACACTAATTCAAAAGAATATACTCCTCACTATGCTCTTAGCAGCATTATTTACAACAGCGAAGATATGGAACCAACCCAAGTATCCATCAGTAGATGAGTGGATAAAAAAGCTGTGCTACAGACACACAATGGAATAGTGCTCAGCCATAAAAAGAAGGAACTCTTACCATTTGCAACAGCATGAATGGACCTAGAGGGTATTGTTAAGTGAAATAAGTTGATCAGAAAAAGACAAATTCCATGATTTCACCAAGATGTATAATCTAAACAGCCAAATAAAGAAAAAAAAATAGAAACACAAAGAGAAAAGGTTGCCAGAGGGGAGGGAGCGAAACAGGTGAGAGTATTAAGAAGTTCACATTGATAGTCATGGAATAGTCACAGGGATGTAAAGGACAGCACAGGGAATAGTTAATGATATTGTCATAACTCTATAGGTACCAGGTGAGTACTGCAAATGTCGAGGGGACCACTGTGTAAAGCATATGATTATCTAACTACTGTGTTGTACACCTGAATCTAATACAAAATAATATGGAATGTAAACTGCAACTGAAAAATATATATTTTTAAAGATTTTATTTATTTATTATTTTTTTAGAGAGGGAAGGGGGGGGGGAGAGAGAGAGAGAGAGAGAAACATCAATGTGCGGTTGCTGGGGGTTATGGCCTGCAACCCAGGAATGTATCCTGGCTGGGAATCGAACCTGGGACACTTTGGTTCCCAGCCCGCGCTCAATCCACTGATGAAAAATATTTTTAAAAAAATAATTGGGCCCTGGCTGGTGTAGCTCAGTGGATTGAGCACCGGACTACGAAGCAAAGGGCCACTGGTTTGATTTCCTTTCAGGGCACAGGCCAGGTCCCCAGTAGGTGGCAAGCCAGAGGCAACCACATATTAATGTTTCTCTCCCTCTCTTTCTCCCTCCCTTCCCCCCTCTCTAAAAATCAATAAATAAAATATTAAAAAATAATAATTGATACCATATGAGCTCACCTTTAACAGGAACCTAATCAACAAAACAAAGAAACAAGCAAAATATAACCAAAGACACTGAAATAGAGAACAGGCTGACAGTGTTCAGAGAGGAGAGGGGAGGGAATTTCAGGGGAATTTCAGGGGAAAGGGGGAAAGGTTTACAGGAACAAGTATAAAGGGCACATGGACAAAAACTAGGGGGTGGGTGGAAATGGGAGGGAGGTGGGGAGGACTGGGTGGGTGGGCTGGGATAGGAGTAAAAGAAAACTGTACTTGAACAATTAAAATAAAATTTAAAAAATAAAATGAATAAATTAAAAAAATATAATTGGTTTATTCAGTATTCTTGTATTGCAGGAAGAACTCTATTCTAGGAACCAGAATCTCTGGACCTCAGTCTGGTCTCCACCACAAATCAGCCACGTGATCATGGGCACATTGATCAACCCCCCCCCCCCCACCAGATCTCAGTTTCCTTCTTAAGGAAATGAAAATAAAGTTTATTCTCCAAATTTATTATGCATAGTAGATAAGAGCTGTGAAAATACTTTGCAGAAATATAAAATCCCTTCATGAGTATAAGACAGTATGGCTGTTTTACGTAACTTCTGTCTTGCTTAAAATTTGGCTGCTAACATTTCAACCTGGTCAGCCAAGTTGGTTTACTGACAGACTAATTTAAAAGGCAAGAGGGAAGGGGACTATTTAAAACTGATAATTACCAAAGAACCCGTGGAACTCTTCAGTCAGCTGGTTTGACAGTTAAAAGGGATTTATTCCAATGACCTTACTTCTGTGTAAGCCTGGCAAATCCCCAGATCAGTCAATGTTGGCATGAAATAGTCTGAGAAACCGTTCTGTGTAAGCAAAAAGGAGTATCACCAAACTGCTATGTTACGGAGCAGGAGAGAGACACTCTCAGTAGCTCAACAAAGGGGTGAGAATGTATTTTGCTAAGGATGCCTTTGGGTTCCTGTTCAGATTTCACGGTTTCATGTTTTTCTCCCTTGCATGTCCACATTAGAGAGCAGAATTTGGGAGATCAGTTGAGACAGCAGTGAAAGGGGATAGTGTGAAGGACATTTTTATGCAGGGAGGAGAAGAAAAAATTTCCATCTGGAGTTAAACTTGGAGAGATCAATACAAGAGAGGATTTATTACTTTTGAGTGCTTTTACATCTCATTGGAAGGGTAAGACCAAGAGATTCAAGAGCAAAGATGTGAAAATCAAGAACACAATTTCTTTGGTGCCTTCATGTACATCTTGGGCTATGGTTTCCCCTCAAATTATCCGACAGATTAAAAGGGCTTTGTGATGTGACACCATCGTCCTGCTTTCCCTGTTACAGTTCTTTTCCTGAAACGTTTCATAGGTCAACACAAACAGGTGAGACTAAAGATCGTAAGTACACGTTCCCCTTGAGCCTGTATTTGGCTCATTCATCCATTCAGGTCACTGGTTGTGGGGTTATAAAGCTGATTGCTTGACTAATCACTGAGACTTTGGCGCTGGATCATCGTGCCAAGTTTACCCAAAGTAGAAAACCAGAAGTTAGGATAGTTGCTGAGGCCATGATCAATCACTGCCAAGCAAACCAAAGCTTCTCAAACGTGAAACACGCCATACTTTCCAAAGTCAGGAGCATCTCATGAGTGGACAGAGGCAGCTCCTTGCCTACATTACTCTGATAAAAATAGACCTATGCTCTGACACTAACAGTCACGGGGCGACGTACCACACTTGACCCCATGTGCAGACCTCTCCAGTTGGTCGGGATGTCACTGATCCACTGAAGAAACATCTTCAGACTGGCTTTGGCAAAACATGCCAGGAATTCCTTCGGGGTAATTAGAACCACCGTCTGTGTCAATAAACACAGACGGTGAGGTTCTTTCTGTGCAGCGGAACTGGCTCTGACCCATGGGCCCTAGGACACTTTTTCTTAGATGGCTTTTCCACCATTGCAATTTTTACTGACTCATCCAGACGCCTCCCCAGCCTCCTTATGAAATGATTGGCTGAGGTCAGAGATATCATCTTACCTTTATTGTTTCAGCCCAGACACAGGGACGGAAGAGGCTCTAAACCTAAGGGCCAAGCTCACTGACAAAGCCCTTTCACCCAGACCTACAGGTAAGAGCTTGAAAGGGACTCTTGTTACATAATTTGGCAGTTAGTAGTGTCCACTTATCATTACTTTTCCAGGTTCAAACAGATTTTCACTTGAAAATTTATTAATGTGACTTCAAAGTAACAGGAAGGACTCAGGCGAACATTTACTACATTGATATCTAGAAACTAGTTCTCTGCCCACAGCACATGCTCATGAATTCTTTTTTTACCATAACGACAGCTTGTCTTTATTATGCAATTATATACTTATTTTAAAACTACCACATATTATCGGAAATACACAGGTAAATAGTAAAAATTACTGAAAACTCTACCAATCTGAGATAACCATTATCAATATTTTGGAAGCGATTCTTCACAAGGAATTCCTTATGTATATACATGGACATTTGTACAAGAGGAATTCATTCCTTTTTTTAAATCATGGATGTGACAATCTTTAAGTTTTTTAGTAGTCTTATTTTTGCTTGCTTCGCCCCTCCCCCA
The DNA here is from genome assembly GCF_004126475.2 of Phyllostomus discolor. Taxonomy (NCBI): domain Eukaryota; kingdom Metazoa; phylum Chordata; class Mammalia; order Chiroptera; family Phyllostomidae; genus Phyllostomus; species Phyllostomus discolor. The sequence goes on from NC_040915.2 coordinate 18,346,285, forward strand.
CAACCAGTGTTAATAAACTGTTATATATTTTTCATACTAATATAATCATATACCAACTCACACACATAAATGAGGTTTCAGTTGCTCAATCAATACTTGCTGGATGCTTAAAGAGTACAATAAAAGGACAAACCCACAAACGAATGAATTACAGGATAAATAATAGGCTCTGCTTTTAATTAGCTGCCAGTTTCCAAGTGATTGCAAAATAACATAGCACATCACTGGACATGTTCCCTCTATCTTTACACTGTAGTTGGGGGTAGGAGAACCCGGCTTCAACCTGTTTAGAGGGACCTACAGGTTTAAATTCCCAAGTAAAGAATATGTAACTGGCTGCTCTCCTACCTACAGAGGTATTACCAATCTACTATCAAACTCAAATCAAGTTCAAAACCATTTGCTAGGCACCTGTGTGCCGAGCACTCCACTGTCCTCTGTAGGAGAAGCAAAAACGTGACAGCTGCCTTCTAAGAGCTTCCTTCTCGTTGGGAAAACAATATCCAGGTCTGCCTCTTTCTGGATGGCTGTCTGCACTTGGCCCTCAGTTCTCACGTTTGTGAAATGGAGATAATACCTACAGCTCACAGGATTGTTGTCAGGAGGTGAGAACCTGAGGAGTTCAGGAAAACCTGCATGGGAACATGTGGGTTTGCGGCAAGCCTGTAGGTCCTGGGGAAGTGGGGACAGTACATGTGGGGCAGGGAAGCAGGAATGGCCCAGGGTGGGGAGGACCCAGCCCAAGCCAGTCCGGTTCCTTTGGAGATCAGTTAGGAGAGACCCAGGAGATGAGGAGAGAGGCAGAAAACATTAAGGTTTATAAACAGGAGAAAACTGTGTACAGACTGATTTTCTTAAAGGGTCGAGCAAGAGTAGGAAAATATTTTATGCTGTTTCAGCATGTGCCAATGTCTAGATCAAGGCCATCCATATGAGTGACTCAAAGGCAACCTGCTTGTCAAGTAACTGGAAGAAGAAAAAAAAACCCTGGCCTGCACAACGGGCTCCGATCCAAGTTTCTAAGACTTGTAGGAAAAATTCTGATCGGAAAATTTCCATCTCAAATTGTGCTGAGAAAGCTTAGGGACTGAGTAAGCACGTTGGCAGCCACAGCGTGATACTGAGATTGCTTCTGCCTTTCCACCATGGTGCAGAGTTCTCCAGGTCCTGGGGAGACCGTAGCGAGTGTTTGACCTCTGCCCCTGCAAGGGGTCCTAGGAAGTGACTGAGTGGCTGAGTGACTGAAGTGACTGATTTCGAAAGCATGGCATTGGGTTGGCCAGAAGGTCTGTTTAGTTTGTTTCCATAAAATAAAAGACACATTTTTCACTTTCACCAATAACTTTGTTGATTTGGATATTTTGAGTATGTCGGTCATCTCCTGCTATTGACTTCTAGTGGGGAGAGGCCAGGGGTGCTGCTAAACATCTTCCAATGAATAAGACAGCCCCACAGGGAAGAATCATTTGGCCAAAATGTCTACAGTACCAAGAAACTTCCCAAACCACTTTTGACACATTTAGTCAGTCACAGCACCTTCTCCAAACACTGCACACATCTTTTTGTGTGTTTTGATTGCATTTTTACCTTTCTTGAAATAATAAAGTATAATGCACTGAAAATGTTGTGTATTTTCTCCCATCTTCAACATTAAAATGGCTGTACAAAAATTCACCAACTTTGATCATTTAAAAAAAATGCATGCTGATGTAACAGCTGTCACAATACAATCTAATAAAATTGTTTTGAATGAAGTACAAGACAATGAAGCACTACTAGAGCCACTGTATGAAAAAACAGAAATGAACTCTTTGGCCAACCCAATACACATTAGTAGTAGGATCACCTAGGCTAATCCTACAGAACTGGAATGGAATGAGACATTTGTCATGGCAAGAGATGTCAGCTAGAAGCACCAAAATGTCCCCATCTCTTCTGTTAGCTCAGGGTTCCAGGAGAACTCTTCTCCCCTCTGTCATGTCTTCCTTCTGAAAGCCAGCACCACCACTGGCTTCCTGGGAGCACGGCCCTGAGGGTCTGCACTGCCCTGACTGATGCTTCACCCCGTCCCTCCGGCCCTGCCCTCTGGCCAGAGGGACAGGCGAGGAGAGGTAGATGGTAATGTTATAATGCCAAATCATGACTTTAAACTTGATGTTTCTAGAAGCTGCTTTGGCACTTTTAGTCCTCAGAGGAAACAACTGGGTCTCCTACAAACCACCACAAATCTTTATCCATTCAACTGTCCACCCATCCACCCACGCATCCTTTTACATTTTATCTTTTACACGCACCCTTTTACATTTAACGCATAGGTCCTATTCTGTGGATAGTTTTTAGTACTTCATACTTTTTTTTTTTACAGGATAAATGTCTTAGAAAACTTAGTATTCTCATTTCAATGCCTCAAGACACTTCAGAGGGAGAAACTTGCCTGCCGATACTCAAGCACAACGAGCTGAAACTACAGACCGGCTCCCAGCTGCAGTCCCCACAGACTGCTGAAGTGCGGACAGCCACTATCGTTTGAAGAGGGACTAAAAATTATGCGCTAAAAATGCAATCCCAGCAGTGGTTTGTAAGATTTGCACTTTTCGTTTCCACTAAATCATGCTCCCAATTTTTAGGGAAAACTAGACATGGCTGGAACTGTAAAGCCAATGACAGAGTCTGTTTTACTCAGATTTGCCTGGGTGGAAATTGCATTTGACCATACATGGGATTAACAAAGGAAAAGTTAACGTAGGTTTCAGAAATGTCATATTTGAACCCTCCCTCCCCACCATACTTGTCGTCATTCTGGGTCCACTATTCTTTGAAGACCAGTTTGAGAAAAATGGACATTTCTGGGTCACTAGGTTCCGTATACTTATCTACAAATGATGCCCTGGAACCATGAATGTCATTTTTTAAAATACAGATGGGCATTAAATCCCAGAGAATAAGCTACTCACCCATGTGTTTAACGGCAGAGGCTGAGAGCTGAGCTTGCTTTCCTCTCAGAACAGGTAAAAGTGCCTGGGGCTTTGGGGCAAAACAAGGGCAATGGGATCAAAGTCAAGTTCCATGGTTAGATCTTTATGGACTTTTTTCCCTAATCTTCACCCCACATAAGTTTTCTGGTCTGAACTTGAACAACCTGAAAATCGGTGCCAGTGTAAGGCAGAGGCAAAATACAGACTGAACAAAGGGGGCAAAAAGGAGGGCAATTGTAAAGGTGATCCAGGGTACAACATTTTTAGAAGGCAGCTGATTAATATTATCTAGAAAATTAATTGTCTGTACTCTTTATCCTAGCAATCTTGATGTTAGAAACTTGTTCTAAGGAAATAACCAAAAAGATGATTTAGATTAATTCAATTATTTATCACACAATTATTAAAGCAAATGATTTAGATTAGTTCAATTTTTACCACACAATTATTATGGCAAAATATTGAAAATAGTTCCAATTTCCTGCATTAGGTGATTGCTAAAACTAGGTGATTGGTTTAAGCACAGGATATTACAGAAAAATGCTCACAGCATTGTGCTTGAGTCAAAAACAAAATAGTAATGGATAGGATATCATTTTACATAATTCCAGTACTCACCCATTACTGACCCTCTCTTTTTCTTTCTCGCTCCTCCCCCAGTCCTCCCCCCGGCCCCACACACACACCCTGGAACAAAATACATCAAAAAGCATTTATAATGATCATGTCTGAGGCTAGAGGTAAATGTGGTTTTCTTTTTTGCACTTTTCTTTATACTCCAAGTTTTCATTAGTGAACGTACATTTTATTCTCTCATAACCTCTTTGCTTTTCCTATATAGTGTTTAACAAGATATACAGTCATAATCTTGTGTTTGTGTTTATTTAACATGTATCTTCCCAATAGAATACCAGCTCTATGAGAGAGGGGTACACCTGTTTGCTTCTTTTTTGTGGTATGCCTGTTTATGTTAGCATGATGACTAGTACAGAATAATGCCTGTTTATGTTAGCATGATGCCTAGTACAGAATAAATATTTTCTAAATGACTACTGAGTGAACAATTGCAGGACACTACTTGGAAGAGCTATGGTTACTTGCAGGTATTCCACAGGGCTATTGAACAGTTCATCACACCTGTCACCTGTAGCTCATTTGCTCAAAGAACACAGCACTTTCCTTGCCTCTTTGGGCCTCCGCTCCCCACCCGAGACTCCGCTCTCCCTTAGGGAAGCTCCTGCCGCGCCTCCCCACCTGCCGGAGTCCCACAGGCCTGCCTCTCCCTGCTAAGTCATTCCCGTTCGGTTCGGCTTCCCTCCCGCACTGCCGGCAGCCCATCACTTGGAAGAAAAACATTTTAAAACTTCTTTGGGTTTCAAACTAACGTCCATGGGCCACCACTGGATTTTGCAAGAAGAGTTTTGCTAGAACACAGCCGGACCCACACGCCACAATGGCAGCGTGGAGTAGTTGGGGCAGACTGTGTGACAGCCAAGCCTAAAATATTTACTATTTAGCTGTTTACAGAAGTTTCCTTACCCCTGTTCTTGCACATTTACACACCTGTACAAAGTGGAGATGATACCAAATTTGTATCCTGTTACAAAGTTATTCATAGGGCAATATGGAATCCAAAATATATGACCGAGAACTTTGTAGAAAATTACTGTAATACACCTAAGTTTGTTCTTAAGAACATATATTTTTGTGTCAGACATACCTGTATGCATTCAAGTCCTGAGTCCGCTGATTACATAAATTCTCTAAGCCCCAGTTTTGGCATCACTAAAATAGAAATCTATTCCCTTAACTTTCCTAATAAATATGTAATGTGTGCTATTTGCCAGGCAGGCACCATATATAAGAAGATGGACAAACAATAGTAAAAACAGTCCTAAAATCTCACTTAATTCAGCTTTAATTGTAGATACTTCCGATGGTTGGTGTGAGAATCAAATGATACACACACATATTCATGTATCTCTATCATATCTATATCTATATATATAGTACACCATGCATACATATAGAGCATACCATATATAGTACATATAAAGGACTTAACCTAATTCCTAGTTTACAGCAAGCACTCAGCATGTGGGAGCTCTTCCTCCTCATTGTAATTACAACAGAAGCTGTCCTAACAGACTTCTAAGTGGAAGACTCACTGGATGAAAAAAATGCCTTCCATTCCCTCTGTAAAATAGGCCTATAGCATGCTCTCTGCTCTAATCAGTGGGCCAGTCTCTGGTACCGGGGCACACTTTGCAGCTTCTTCTGGTTGGAGCTGCGTGTTTCCAGGGTGTTTGTTCCCACATCTCCTGATTTCAGCTATACTTGTTACTTAATTAAATATCACAGAAGGTGAGGAAAAGAAGGTGTGAAAAGAAAGAGTATTTGTTTCACATGAAAGCTGAGTGGAATGCTTTCAAAAGATGACAAAAACTGTGAATTAAAGGTAGGAGAGACAGAAGACGGGGGACAACCATAGACACCCAGATGGGTCTGGAGCACGGCTGCGTCTCAGGTGTCTGCCCTCCCACTCAACCTCAAGGACCAAACCCAAACATGGTCTTGGCCATCCTGGGTGTGGCTTGTATAACAAAAATATAACCCTCAATCAGCAAACCCATGCATGCTAAGGGATTAAGCCTTGATTCATCAAAAGCCCTTCCAGTCAGTCCGAGAAAGACAAACACCATATGATTTCACTCGTATGTGGAATGTAATGAACAAACTGAACAAACAAGCAAAATACAGACAGACTCATAGGTAAGAGAGCAGGCAGACAGCTCTTGGAGGGGGCTGAGGAGTGGAGGGATCCAGCACAAAGGAAGAAGGACTCATGGACACAGACAACAGTGTGGTGACTTGGGGGGCTGAGGTGGAGTAGGACAGGGTATAAGGGGGATAAATGGTAATGGAAAATATACAATAAAAATCAGTAGTTCTGACCATAAATAAAGTCAATTATGAAATAAATAGAGGAAAAAATAGGTACCATTTTTTTATAATTCTCTGCCTTAACTTTTCCAAAGTACTGTCAACCATTGGTCCCAAATGCATAGAACAAGAGAGATATTCTTTTGTATTTATTTAATTCTCACATAACCAGTAATATACTAGCAGGGGGCATGTTGCCTCATCTCCTTCCACATTTTATAGGGAAGAAAACATCAGCCCTTCTGGCAGTGACAACCTCCCCACGGGGCCACACCTCTCGCAAAGGATCCCCTGCATCCATCCCTCTCCAGAAGAGGAGAACAGGAAGCTGGAGAAGTGCCTGGCATGCAGCCCCAGTCCCCAGTTCACGGGTGTGAAATGCTCAGGATGCTATGAAATCACCACTGTCTTTAGCCACGTGCAACTGGCCGTTTCATGTGCTGGTGGCTCCATGGTCCTCCATCAGCCTACAGGAGGAAGCACCCTGAATCCAGGTGGAGTGTGTTTCATTGGAACCATGCCAAGGAAACCCATTTTTGGATAGAAAAGAGAAAACAATCAGAGATGCAGCATGACCGGTCAGACCACAGAGCCAGCACTGCTGGAAGTGGGTCCAGAGCCAGCAGGCTCTGTTTCTACCGCCTCGGCCACCTGGGGTGACTGACAGGCCAACACAGCACAGACTCACACAGCCTGGCACAAGGTGAAGTACATTTTGAGAAGGCCAGAAGAATGTCATCTGCCTGAATAGATGGGAAGATACTTGAGAACAAGAACTTATACTTCACCATAGTCCCCTGCACAATCTGCATAGCACCTGGTGATAAATACAATCCATGGGCTTTGTGTGAATTGATGAATTTCCTTTCCTACTTTGGAACGGTGGAAGACATTGGAGCCTTCCTGATTTCTGAAGGAGCCAGGTTCACATGGGGTTTATAACCCCCTTCATGAAGCACACAATAGCCAGGGAGAAATTCCACTGTGCCTGTCACATCGTGTCATTGAGCACTCAGCCTCACCGACTGGCACTTGCTCCTGCCTGTCGGTGCCGCAAGATGAGCAGTGCCCGGCTCACCAGATGGTTATTTGTTCCACCAGCCACCTTTGCTGCGTCCCTGATTCACTCCACCCCAGGACAGTCTCCAGCATTCATGCTGCAAGGCAGCTCCTGCCAATAACTTTGCCAAATGGCTCCTCTCAAAGTCATGGGCCGCCCAGACAGGACCGGCTCCTCCATCTGCAGTGGCTTTTGGCAAAGAGATGGAACCCTTCTGGTCCGCCTCTTGGCTGCACCAGAGCCTTCTTGCAAGAAGGATGATCTGATCCATCAGTAAGGGCAGCCAGGCCTGAAATCCTGGGACCATTTAAGCCTATGCCTGTGTCCCCGCAACTCACCCCGGAACACACCGTCAGCACACACCAAGGAGATCTGTCTGTGGTCACAAAGACAGACGTAGTGCATCACGGAAACTTCCAGCCAGAAAGCCTGCCATTAGCACGCCTGCCCATCCCCTTCTTCAACCTCATTTTACTAGATTAGAAACTGAAGCCAGAGAGCAAATGTGATTAAGTACAGTGGCAGGACTGGAAAAAATACCCACTTAGAATATAATCCACATCAGTGCTTAGAATACTTCATTCCCTCCACTCATTTTCAAAGTCTTGATAAAAATTTGACCCTTTGTATTGGTATTGATTCAAAAACACATTGTTTATGAAAACAAAAAGTCTTTCCTCTGTGTCAACATCATGACTGTTCTTTTAAACAGGTGTGCCCACCTATGCTCCATTGACGCGACCTGCTGCGGAGTTCAGGAACATGGGCTTGACAAGCAGACAGGGCTGGGAGTGACTTCTGTTCTGCCACACTCACTGCTGGGTGACCTTGGACAAGAACTCATTTGTCTTCAACTTTTGAAGCAGAAGAGAAGAACTCTTTAAGAAGAGTTCTTCTCACTTAAAGAGGTACAGGCCAGTATCAACCTATAGAGTTGGGAGGATTCAATGGGAAACATACTTTAAAGCCCCAAGTCCACCCCTGGCACACAGTAAGCCTTCCACAAGGGCCAGAAATCACCATTATTTGTTATTAACACTGACGTCTGCAATGGTTTTGGTGTAGGCAGTACCGTGCACAGGTACACAGACATGCAAGGTATTCCCATGTTCTACATCAGGAAATTCAAGTTCATGAGGCTGAATGGCTTATCCCAGGCTACTTAGAGAATAAATAGAGGACCAGAGAGTCCCTCTTGCCATTTTGCTAAGAATGAGAAGCGATGTCATGGCTTTAAAGACGGTAAAATCAGGAAGGAGGACACTGGAACAAAGCATATATGCATAACTAATCACTGCAGCATCTTATGTAATACAAAAAGCTAGAACCTCTTTCCCATCCACTCACAAGAGGATTACTAAGGAAACTATGGTACAGTCATAGCACGGGCACTACGCAGCCATTAGAAGGAAGGAGGACGTAGGTGTCCCAACGTGAAAGATCTTTCAGACTTCTGTCATTGAGTGGGAGGAAAAAAACAAAGTGCAAATAAATGGCGTGCATTCAGTTACACAGAGAAACCATCCCTCTCCCAACGTATATGTGTTTGTGTATATTTAAATGAATGAACATACAAAGGTGGCTCTAAGGATGCATACCCAACTACTGACAATGGTAGCCCCTGGGCAGGGAAGCAGGGTGGGTGTGGGGATGGAAGGTGATTCATAATTTGCTTTATCTACTTGTATAATGCTCAATCCTTTCAAGTAAAAAAAAAAGGCATTTACGTATTATTTGTCTATACAAATAAAAACATAAAAGACCTAAAGGAGGAAGGTGAATGACAACAACACAGCTGTTGTGAAGCCACAGACCTCTTATGCTGGGTGTCCCTGGCCCCAACTTGACTTCTGCTAAGTTTCATGAACAAAGTTACCCTCCTTGGGGTTTTTGTGCAGCTCTCCATTTTGGTAAAACATTCTCGGTGAAATGCCTTCCTGGTGCACTTTGTACTTGGGGATCCGAGAATTCTGGCTGTCAGCCCGCCTGCAAGTGCTCAGCCTCTTGCTGCAATATTCCCTTTCCAGCTTTCCCACCTTCTGCACGCTGTGCATCTCTCGAGGGTCACAAAGTTGATCTCCTGCCATTAAGTGGAAGAGGTTGCCTGCCATTCTGCAGCCTCTTCAGGTTCATTTCTAAACATAGATTTACAGCAGCGGAATCGGCAGTGCACAATGGAGGAGGCTGTCCATCTCCCAGCACCCAGCCCAGTACCCCGGGAATGCATCCTCTCAAAGGGAGGCTGCTCTTTGGCACAATCTATCTAGCAGACCTCATCTTTCTTGGGCTAGAAAACTGCCTACAGGGGCCCCTCCAGGTCCTTCAACTCCGTGCACCTTTTTGCTCCTTGCCCAGAGTGTACACTTCTTTTCATTTGCTGTAAGCAATCATGTTTCCTCTAAAGCACGTAACAGAGTCTCACTCGCCCCTCTATAAACCAATCTCTTTCTATTACCCATCATGTCCCCTTCTCCAAAAAAAGGAATACTAATTAGTTTTCTATGAATTTCACACAAGCATCATTCCTAGCTCTTCCTAGCATAAGAATTCAAGGGTTCCTAGATTATTTAAGACAAAGCTCCCAGAGGTCTTGTAAAAAGAATCTGTGCTCCCAATGGATAGTGAGGTCAGAACTGGTATGGCAGAGGTGATTTTCAGCCTGGCTCTAGAGCTCTACTGGACAAAGAAGGAAATTTGGTAGAAAAGATGACAAGCTTGGTGAGAGTAAACTCGGTATTGGGGGGTACAGGGGGCAGCATTAGACAGGTGCTCTGGCCAAAATGGGGTCTCAGATGCCTCCACATTTATGTGCAAAAGAACATTGGCCTCCGTGTAGCTGTCTCTGTCCCACGCCTTTGCGCTGCTCCAGGCAGTTCTATCTGTGGCCATCAGCTCTGCAGAATGGGTGCCAAGCTGCCCAATGGGACCACCTCAGTTCAGCCTGGGGACTGCACTGGGCATGAGGGACATGGAGAAGGCTATAAGAACCCAGCTAATTTTTCACATTTTGATTGCTCAAGTCCATTAAGTGTTTCTCTTCTTTTCTTACAGAGTAGAACAAATCCACAGGTGTTAAATCAACCACAGATTCAGGTGCTGGGTGAGGGAATTCAGCTCCTTCCCCGAGGGACACATGGGTACAGTGCAGACATGTGCCCTGCGCACTGGGAAGAGGTGGGGGTGGTTGCAGGGGACAGAACACAACGTGCATGGCCCCCTAAAATCCGACAGGCAGCAGGGACGGGCAAAGGGCACATGCCTACAATCCAGGCAGTCCTGGGTTCCAATCTGGTTTTGTCACTTATAAGTATGGCCCCTTGACACAATTTTCTTTGCTCCTCCAAACCTCAAAATGTCTGATTTTGAAAAACAGGGCTCATGCAACCATTCTCTCAGGCCTATGGATAATGGTTAAATGAGTCAACTCACAAGAAACATTTAGGAAAATGTCTGGAATACAGATAGTCCTCGACAAACCTTTGTTCTCTACCCTAAGCTAAGTGGGTAAATTGGACCCTTTATTTCATCGTAAATGCCAAATGCCAGAGTCTAGGAATGTCAGTCTACAGCTGTGCTCTTTTCAGAGAGCATTACCAATATTTTGACAGGACTGGCCTAATATTATTCACCCCAGGTTTCATTGGTAAGTTTCTGACCAGCCCTCATAAAGGGCTTGGATTGCCCCTGGGGACCTGGATGCTAATAATGAATACTTGCTAGTGATTTCAATGCACTCTGGTTATTACGTTTAGTAGCAGAACATTTCCCATCCCCAGAAAGGTCATTTACAATAGCATTCAGCAGCTTCTGCCCACCTTCCATTTCATATTTTTCTGAGAACAGCAGAGAACTCAAACATTCATCCATATGCATTGGAAACACTATTCTGACCTGGCATTTGCATACAAATACATAAAGCAACTAAGGAACTACAAGGCAGCTCTCCATCATCACCCCTGCCTCCATTATTTTTCCAGTGCCTCCCCATTTCAAGAGCCCCTTTTATGTACCTTTCCAGTGTTATTCATCATAGCTTCTCTCTTCCTTGAATGTGTGTGTGTTGGGGTGGGGAGAGCAGCGAATTTTACTTCCTTGCTTTTATTCTCATAACACCCACGAAGCTATAACATTTCACAGATCACACAGATCTCAAGTTCAGAGACCCACTAAACTCAAGCAAACCAAGACTGGACTCTTCGCAGTCTATCACATTGCTGAGAAAATGGCCACATCGTGTTGTTTGAATACTTTCAGTGTGTGGTTAATTACGCTTAATAAGCCATTCTATTGAGGTACTTTTTGTTAGAATTTCTTCATACCACGCCAAGATCAGTTTCCTGGTTATTTTTCACTCATTGATTCAAATTCTGCCATGGGTGCTGGTTCTCCAATCACTGCATCTCTTCACAGTTTTAAATAGTTTTAATGTGTGTGATGTCCCAAATTGTATGTCTAGTCCAGATCTGTCCTCTGAGCTGCAGACCCAGATATCCAACTGCTCACCGGAGAGCCTCACTGTGAGACTAGATGTCGCACATGCCCCTCAAACTAATCAACTTCCAAAGTCTGTTTCCAGTTTTGGTGAAATGCCCATTAGGCATCCATTCATAGGGAAAAATCCTGGGAGCCTTTCTTGACACCATCACCATCTAGCCCATTTCTACCCAATTTCTCCATTTCTACCCAATCTGTCACACGGAGTAAGTCCTATCCATTCTCCTTCTACAATGTATCTCTTAACATAACTAATGCTGCCCCATCTTCACCGCTGCCACCAGCCGAGAATACAGCCACAATCTCCCAACTGTCCTCTTGCTTTCACTGCTGTTCTCTTGCTGCCCAGCCCCATGACCCCACCCTGCAAAGCAGCCAGTCTGAGCTTTGAAAGAACAAACCGATCATATTTCCCCCTGATCAGAATCTTTTAATGGCTTTCGATCCATCTTGGATTAAGTCCAAACTCCTTACATTCAACAAGGCTCAATGTGATCAGGTCCCTAAGTACCTCTTTCTTCTAACATTTTATTATGAAATTCTGTGAACAAGCAAAGTTGAAAACAAAATTACAGCGACTCTCCATTGACTGACTCCCTGGACTTTACCATTTTCTACTCGCTTTATTATGTATCTACTCATTTATCCAACCCTCTATCCTAGCCTTAATCTTTCCTGGTTTTGGTGCATTCTAAAGTAAACTGCAGGCTCCACTTACATTTTTGTCACGCTTCCTCTTGTTCCCTACACGCCAGCCACAGGCATCTTCCCATTCCTTAAATCTTTCTGTTTTAAATCTCTGGGCTTTGTACCGATTGTCCCTTCTACATGAAATGCCTTTAGTGCTTCTTAATTTCTGAATCATCCTTTAGTTCTCAGCTTAAACTTTCTCTGAACCCCCTATCTAAATTGGATCTGGCTTTCTGCCTTACATATGACCTCAAGGCAGCTTGTGCTTTTCCTGAATAGCACTCACCACAATTGGTAACTATATGCTTACTTGCATAACTACATCATGTCTACCTCTTCTGCTAGACTGAAGGCACCATGAGGACAGAGACCATGTCTATATTGGAACGTGCTGGAACACCTCTGCAGAAAGTCAATTAACATTTGTCTGAGGACTCAAAGGCAGAATGAATCAATTATTGGAAGGAGCTACACACAATAAGAAATTTGTTCTGCCTTTAATACATGCAAACATAGAAACCCATAAAAGTATGGGTTTTAAAGGCTTCTGAAAGAAGGCAGAACTTAACTGCTACCAGAATAGGACCAGCAAGTACATGAAGGCGAATTAGTAGATGGCAAAACCAAGGCTAGTGGCCGAGCCGGAAGGTATTGTGGTGGGTTTTAGTGGGACCTCTCCCCTGCCTCCACTAGTCCTTCCCTTGGAGATAAACCCAAATCAACACATTCCGAGGAAAAAGAGTGCTTGCTATGAAAATGCAGCGTTAAGTAATAGTAACTACAGTTATAATATACTAAGGGCATTTATTGAGGTCTGGCTTAATATTAGGCACTATTTTCAATGCTTTTCCTGTATTAAATAATTTTTTCCTGTGGCATAGGTTCTGTTGTTATTCCCAATTTACAGCTAAGGAAACTGAGAACAGAGTAGTTATCTTAAAATGTTCTCTGTCCATGAATACAGTATATGCTTCCACTTATTCATATCATCTTCAATTTCTTTGGTGTCTTTTAACATCATTAAAATGTCCATACTACCAAAAGCAATCTATAGACTCAGTGCAATTCCTATCAAGATTCCAGTGACATATTTCACAGAATTAAAACAAATGTTTCAAAAATTTATATAGAAGTATAGGAAGAGTGATCCTGAGAAAGAACCAAGTTGGAGGATCACACTACCTAATGTCAAACTATACTATAAGGCCTTAGTAATCAAAACAGCATGGTACTGGTATAAAAACAGAACATAGATCAAAGGACAGAATAGAGAGCCCAGAAATACACCCACACCTTTACAGTGGATTAATATTTGGCAGAAAAAACAAGCACGTACAATGGGCTAACTATAGTTTATTCAGTAAATCCTGTTTGGAAATTGGACAGATGTGCAGAAAAATGAAACTAGACCACTTTCTTACACCACACACAAGAATAAATTCAAAATGAATCAAAGACTTAAATGTTAAACCTGAAAGCATAAAAATTGTAGAAGAAAACATAGCAAGATTTCGGACATTGCTCATAGGAAGGGAAACAAAAGAAAAAAGAAACAAATGGGACTACATCAAACCAAAATGTTTTTGCATGGCAAAGAAAATCATCAACAAGATAAAAAGACAACCCACAGAATGGGAGAACATATCCACCAATACATCTGATAAGGGATTAATATCCAAAATTTATAAAGAACTTACAAAACTCAACACCAGAAAAACAACCAATCCAATTTAAAAACGGGCAAAGGACCTGAATAGACACTTCTCCAAAGTGGACATACAGATGTCCAATAGGCATGTGTAAAGATGCTCACATCACTAATCATCAGAGAAATGCAAATTAAAACCACAATGAGAATAGCTATCATCAATACATCATAAACAACAAATATTGGTGAGAATGTGGAAAAAGGAGCACTTTTACACTGTTGGTGGGAATGCAGACTGGTGCAGCCACTGTGGAAAGCAGTATGGAGATACCTCAAAAAATTAAAATGGATCTACCTTTCAACCTAGCAATCCCACTTCTGGGTATATATCTGAAAAAACCCAAAACACTAATTTGAAAGAACATAAACACCCCTATGTTCATTGCAGCATTATTTACAATCACCAAGATATGGAAGCAGCCCAAATTCCATCAGTAGATAAGTGGAAAACAACTATGGGACATTTACACAATGGAATACTACTCAGCTGTAAAAAAAAAAAAAAAAAAAAGAGGAAATTTTTACCTTTTGTGACAGTGTGGATGGACCTGGAGAACATTATGCTAAGTGAAATAAACCAGTCAGAGAAAGACAAATACTGTAACATTTCACTCATACGTGGAATGTAATGAACAAACTGAACTAACAAGAAAAATGGGGACAGACTCATAGATGGAGCTGGATGACTGCTGGGGGTGGGAGGAGGGTTCAGGGTGGGGACTGAGCAAAAAGGAAATAGGACTCATGGACATAAACAACAGTGTGGTGACTGCTGGGGGGAGAGGGGTATAAGGGGACTAAGTGGTATTAGAAAAAATACAATAAAGATTAAATTAAAAATAAAACATGTTCTCTGATTTCTTCTTCTAACCAGATGGCCATTCCTGTAAATTCTACCTATGCAGATTATTCTCTCTGTGGCCTCATTTGTGAGTAGGAAGATTAATCTAGAAAACGTGCAGACTGCTCTAATGGAGAGGGGATTCAATTGGTTCTAACAAGTCTAAAAATATAGAAAGAAATCCACACGTAGATGAGAGAGATTTGAGAGATAAGCCATTGGTTAGAAAACTCAGAATTCCATATTGAGGGAAAAAAAACAGTAAACCCACTTTTTTGTGGTTATTCCAACTCCACCCATGCTTTTCCTCATATATAACCCCATACACGCACTTTCAAATTATCCCTGCGAAGGATTTGACCCCAGATGGAAATGCACTGACACACAAAGATAAAACCATTGTGACCGTCCCCATAACAGTAGCTCATGGTCAAAGAAAAATGAGGCAATGCAGAATTTCCTAGTGGAAGTGACCCTGGTGGGTCTGGAGTTTGAGACAAGCCCTTGCCTTGACTGCAGGGGTGACCTTGGCAAATCAGTAAACCCCTGGGCCTCTGTTGCTCAGTTTCATTATTTGAAAATGGAATAAACAACACCACTTAGCAGACTTTGGCTATGTTAAAATCCTACTATAAAAAGCTCAGCACAGTGCTTGGAATATAGAAGACGCTCAAAGATGGTAATTTTAAAAGGGGAGAAAAGAGAAAAAGTATGGGAGGGTGGTAACTTTAATGTCCAGCATAAAGGGAGTAGTCAACAGAAATGTCTTTAATAAATACACATCAGAGAGAGAGACAGGACACCTTGTGATCTTGGGTAAAAGTGTCCTTTAGCATTTGCATTGCTCTTAGCTGAATCAACTTGCCAGGCAGCTACCACTTACGATGCAAATTGAGCTTAGAGTCCTTCACACTACCTACACAGCAAAAACCTTCCAGCTTTAAATAGAATACTGCAGTGTGGCATGGTCTGAGCACAGGCAAGCCAGTTCAGGGATAATGGGAAGGAGATCTTGGAGAAAAGGAATCTGACATATCTGGGAAGGTTAGGCAAAATGCAGAAAATTATCAAAGGAGACAAAAAGAAAAGCAAAGTCTACAGACGGACCAAGAGGCTCATTCCTCAGAAACTGGGTTAAGTTAACAAAGGAAAAGAGAACTTTGGGGCAAGCCCCCCAATAAAGTGGGTTTAACAAAGAGTATTTTGATCTGGTGCTCTTTCCAGCTGCACCATCACTTGTAAGGTTTTCACCAGGAGAAGAGGGGCTCTTGCGCCTCTGGTGGCATGATGGCATGAATGCCCCCTAAAATGAACAGAATAAGATCATAGAGGACTTCCTGCTCTACCCAACTCCCGCTTTCTACATTTTCTAAGTCTAAGAGACAGATAGAGACAGAGAAATATCTGAGAGGGTGATTTAGAAAGATTTCAGAAAGCTCTCTGTCTCACTTTCAATTATGTAAACCCAGGTATTTCCTCTGGAATCAGTTTACAAAAATGCCATAAAATAGGAACAGAGATTAGGTAGTAGCTAGGGCGCTGAAAGCAGGAAGGAATGCCATTTTTTTAGCTCATTTCTTTTTCTGCAGATGACACCTCTACACACACGGCCCCCAATCTGCCCATCTTATCAGCTCAGTAAGTTTCCTGTGCCTGTTACTTGGAAGCACAATGCAATATACAGACAACACGAAGGGAGCCCTCTTCCTTTGTTGTCACAAACAGAAAAAGTGGCCCCCGAAAAGCCAACAGACCCAAGGCCACCTTCCTTCTTGGATGCCATGCTCAGACACAGAGCTAATCACGTTCTACCTGGTAACTAAGCCAGTGACAAAGCACCAAGACTGAGGAAGAACATCTTACAGCCACTCAGTCATGCAAATAGAATCAGCAACGGCAGCGCTTGGCATGGGGGAGGGACAGGACCAACATTTTAAAAGCCACCTCTAAGCTCCTAGGGGCCAGAGCTTACCCAACTCTGCTGGATCTGTCTGGCCCCGTGGACTTATCAGGCTTGCTGCTCTCCAACCATAATGGTGAATAGAGAACATATTTTCAATAGTGCTGGGCAGTCTTTTTATCTAAAACTTCTCGGGATATTTACAGAAGAAATTGATAGCGCTACCTCCAAGTTTTTTGTTTGATTGTTTGTTTTTTGTTTCCTTCAGAACTTGAATTCTTGTACTTTCCCATAACATTTCTCTAGTAATCTTGATTTTTAAAATAATATAGAAATTTTAGCAGCCAAGAATAATGGTCTTAAATTAGCATACTTTGCTACATTTTCCTAAAGCACTTTTACACACATTTCCTCGAGAGGATAGGACCATGTGATAATACAACACTTTATAGGGGTGGTTCAAGATAAAGGCCTACAGGCAGAAAATGAAAGCAAAAATACAAAAGTTTTGGTATTAAAAAAATGCCTCCACTCTATCCACACACAAAAGGTGGAATGGGTTCCACCTGCTGCCTTTCCCCTGCCTGCCTGCACCGCACTCAGGCTAATATCAGAACAAGCTGGAAGAGGGAGAGAGAGAGAGAGAGACACGACAATTTCACCTCCTGGCAAAGCTCAGCCTACTGAACCTTCTTGCTTTCTGCTGGCTGTTGATTCAGCAGAAACTACTGCAGCAGAATTCATAATGGTGATTTTTAAAGGCTCCACTGATCGCATTGCTCGCCCCACGTGTCAGGCTCATTTGCTCGCCACCGGGAACACCGTTTTCCCCACCACCTTTTCAATTCTTGCTAATGCACTTAGAAGGGGAGAAGGGCTCACCCTTCTGCAAAGCGCCTTTTGGGGGTTTGATTGTCTGAACAGGTAACCCGGCCAGAGAGATGAACCGGCAGGAAATGAAACATGCCCTCCCTACAGCACTGGGAGAGAGAGGCATCATTCCACTCAGGGAGGGGAAGACCCCACGGTCCTTCTGGCCCCCTTCCTTCTTCTGTCTCCACAAAACCCCCTGCAAACATCTTGGGGAAAGGGTCATCTGCCTTCTGGGAGTCATTTTGCCAGTCGGGAGCCCCACCCTGAAAAGCCTAATCCCCGAGGGCCATTTTAACTCCCGTGGGCGCCGGGTCCACCTGCTGCTGAACGCTGGGCTCGCCTCGCGGAGCCCGGATGGATGTGGGGCGCACCGGCAGCCGCCCCTGCGAGCCGAGCCCCCGCCCCAGCCCCGGAGGAGTCTCCGTCACTACGCGCCCAGCAGCTCGCGAAGCACAGCGATCCGCAACTTGCGCCCGGCCCCAGCGGCGGAATGCGGCGGGGCTGGCGTTACCTTCGGTCGCATAGCTGTGGTCGCGCAGGAAACTGTTGTTGATTTTGCGGGTATCAATGTCCTCCTCCATTGACAGCAGGCTTACTTGCGTGGGAACCAGAAGCCGGCAGACAAGTATCCATGATCCCTCCCCGCAGCCAGTCTCACAGGAGAGGGGGGCAGGGGAGCCAGTGGGACTGCACCATGGTCCGAGCCTGAGGAGGAGACGGGGAGGCGGAGAGAGAAAAAAAATAAAAACCCGGCAATGGAGCTGTCACCTCCTCCACTCGGGATCTCCGAGGCTGCGGCGGCTCCTCCTGCGGTGCGCTCACTCCAGCTCCAATTCCCAGCGAGGATGCTGCGCCTGCCTCCGGTGCCGAGATGCGCCTTGCCCCGAGGGGTCTGGTCCCGCCCGCCGCCCGAGAGGCGCTCACACGCCGAGCAGAGGAGATGCCCAACAGGTTCCCCTCGTTGGCAGCCGCTCCGAAATGTAAAAAAGATCCCTCCTCCCCTTGGGAGAGCACGCAGCCGCGACAAAATGGTGCCTTTCTGGACCCGAGCTGCAGTGGCGAGATGGCAGGGGCAGGATTCAGGCTGGCCCGGCCTAGGAGAGGGTGCTGGTCCCACGGGAGGGCGGCTTTGGCCCGTGAGGGAAAGGAAGCCGGCGGGGAGCTGGGCAGGGCGCTGCGGCCGGCACCAGCGCACTCACCCTCACACCCACACGCGCGCACTCGCGGCAGCTGCCGCTGCTCCTGCTGCTGCTGCTGCTGCTGCTGCTGCAGGAGGCTGGAGGCGGCTGGTGCATTAGAGGCGAGGCTCCTCCCAACCGCGTCACAGCCCCGGGACTCTTCCCCAGCAGCGGCTGCTCTCTGCTGCAGTGGAGCGCACGCAGCCGCGAACCGGCACCTGGGCAGCCAGCCGCTGGCTTGCAGGCTCAGGTGAAAAGCGTAGATGCACTCTTCCAACCTCCCTCCTCCCGAGCCACGCAGCTGAGGGCGGCGTTTACTCCGGCAGCCACAGCCCCTAGCTTGCAGCCTTTCCCCAGACACCTGTGCTCCAGGACAGCAAAGAGAAGTGGGTTCGCTTAGGTAGGCAGGAATTGGACAACCCGGTCCGTTTTGCTCACCCTTAGGTGATGCATGCAGTCCCTTGGTAGAGTTAAAGGGCAAGGCCTGGGGTTCCAAGCCTCAAAAAGAGAAGACACAATGGAAAAAGAGCTTCTCAGCTCCTAGCTTGAGCCCTCTGTGCTAGGAATAGAAGGGGGAACAGGGACCAGAACTTTTCTGCCATCACAACTGACTACTTCATTCAAACAGAATCATAAACATGTAACTGTAGGCTTTTATGTCTACACAGACAGAGATTCTGAAGGCTGAGCTGTGTACGAATCTAGTCAACACAGTCAGTCTGAACAAGTCCACTCCTGGCCCTTTGCGCTTGGTTTCGGACAAAGCGCTGTAGGCCTTCCTGTGGTTTTTGCCTGTGAAAACAGGACACTGCAGGGCCGGCTTACATTTGCTCTCAACACGCAGGTAGCCTGGAGCCTTCTGCCCACAGAGATCCACTGCCACTCGGAATTTAAAAGAGCCAGGGAGTACGAAAGAGAGGCCAGCTCCTTCTTCAACTAGGAGGAAGACACCGAATTCCCTACTCCCCCCACCCCCACGTTTCTCCAAATTGCAAAGTCTGTGTTCACAAGAAAATTAGATCATTGTTGTTATGAAACAAACACACATTTATAAAGCAACCCAACTCACTAGAAAGCCTATTCGTGAAAGACATTTACCCGGTTCCCTCTTGTGGAAGGGATTCATTCCAGTGGGTGTCACTGCAGGAGGAAACATCAGCAAATGTCTTGCTCAGTTAAGCTCCACGAGTTCAGCTACATGAGCCCAGAGGGACCTGTGAGTTAATTATATACATACAATGCTTCGGCTAACACAATTTAGAAAGTATTTGAAGTTCAAAAAAAATGGGAAAACAAGGCCTTAACTGAGGTTGGGAATTGCCATTAGATTTCCATGAAGAATAGATGCTTCTGGCAGGTGGAAAATGGAATTGTCCCCTTCTCCAGAAGGTGACAGCATGTCTCTGGGAGGACAGAATAGGAATGTTTTTTGATATAATTTTTTGGGGGGAAGGGAAGTTTAGTGTACGAGAGATTCCTTTTTATTCTCTTCTGGTGGTTAAGTCTTACATGTTTGCTTGACTATTGGTTGAAAAGCCATCTATGAAATCCCAGTAATAGATGAAGACTGGTGTGAGTTGATTCCATTCTCTTCAGCAGCAGTTGCTGAGCTGGTTTTTCCATGTGATAAGCTGCATCCGTCACCAAGGCTCCAGTGGTCAGCTCAACTGGAGTTATACAGTCTAGCGTCTCTTGCATGTTGTCATAATGAGGAACCAGGAGAAGAGGTGGAGGGAGAAAAAAGCTAAGCTCATCTCAGAGTGGTGAGGAAGCACTTTGCTTCCAGTTGAAATGGCCTTATGTTGCAACAGGAAGCCTTGGAAAAATAGTATGTGGGAAATGTCCCTCTTATCTTCCTGGAACGTGGGCTGGGTTGGAACAGAGCTGCATGGTCAGTCAGGTAGGCCCAGGCTGTGCCTGAGGAATCTTCCCCTGTAACCACGGAGAGCAACGTCCACTCCATCCGTCAATCCTCTGGGCTTACTAACTTTTCTCTCTTGAGTTTCCTGCAAAGTTCTTCCTGCATTTATTCAACAGTACAGACTTTTTAAAAAAATGTCTTTAAGACACAAGTTGTGGATTAGGTAGATGTCAGGGTTCCTATTTTGTGATCTCACTTTTCTATTATGAACAATAAGGAACTAGCTCCTCCACCCACAACCAAGCAAAATAAAGCTGTTGCCTTGGAGCTTTAACACAATGATGCGTAGTAAAGGAGGCGAGAGGCTGGAGGAAGGCCCTGGGCAATCGTGTGGGGGTAAGAGGACTACAGAGACCATTTCTCGGAAGACTGGCTTGCTGACCTGCTTTGTATCCCTCCAACATGTCAAGTTCTTTTTAAAGCTTTTGGCATTTGCACATGTCATTCCTTGCACCTCCCTTCCTCGTGTTCCTGGCATTCTTAGCAGCTCAGCTGAGCTGCTCCTGCTTCACTGAGGAATTCTCTGACAACACCATAGTCCCTTCCTCTGATAGTTTCTGTCTCTGTCTTCTGCTTGGTTTTCTTCATGGAATGTTTCATTTTGCAATCATTGTTTCCTTATTATTGTCAATTATTTTCAGTATATTTCTGATATTAAGTGTCTGGCATTTAGTAGATGTGCAATTATATTTGTTGAGTGGAGCCCTGGCCAGTGTGAGTTTGATTCCCAGTAAGGGCACATATCCAGGTTGTGGCCCTTAATCGATGTTTTTTTCCTCTCTCCCTCCCTCCCTTCCCATATCTCTAATATATATATATATATATATATATATATATATATATATATTTTTGTTGGAGATACATATTTTTTCAATGAATGAGTAAATTACTAAATTTGTTCAGTAATATTTTAGTTCTATAGGTCTTCCCTTGCTAAAATGCTTGCCAAAAAAAACCCCCCAAAACCAAAACAGAACCTACCCTGACAGCAAAACCTGTTGTGAGCCATTAATTTTCTAGCTTGTAACTCCTGTTCCTACTGAAATAATTGTTCCTACCCATTTTGTGTGCATGTGCACCAAAAATACTCACCGGGCACTTAGTAAGTGCCAAGAGTTGTTCTAGGTGCTGGGGATATGGTTATAACAAAAGAGTTCCTTCCTTCACAGAACTTAAATCCTATCATCTGATTTTAATATATGCTCTCTTAGAAATATAACAAACGCATATAAATCTATAACTATAGCTCTATGTTACTGTAGCATAGTGTTAACTGCCAAGGCTCCAGTATCAGGCAAAGCTGATTTTCTGCCACATATCATGAATGTGAGCAAGTTACAAGATCTCCCTAAGCCATGCAGCTTTTTTTTAAATCTATAAATTAGGGAGACAAATCCTTCATGGAATTATTGTGAGGATTAAATGAGGTAATGCTTGGAAAGAATACATTTCTGTTACTTGTTGAGGATTTACTATCATCACCACCATCAACAGTGAACAAATGTTTAAGCACCAACCATATCAGCAACCTCGGTGCATCAGATGGCTAGTCGACCTCTGCTCTACCATGGAACTCCGTGTCTAATTTACAGTTTATGTAAAGGGAGCCACGGGCTACAAAGGGGTCAGCAGAGACTCTCTGAAAGGCTGACCTAATTCAGGCTTGTGCTTGACACAGAAAAGGCTAATTGCAAATCCACAGCCTTCTTAAGTTACACAATTCAGCATGACAGCCTGTGGACACGTTCATTTTTATCACCCTTGTCATGGTCCCCTTCCCCCATCACTCCCATATGCCCTTCCCCAAGTTAGGTTAGTGCTGCCTACCCTGGAACCTTTGAGGTCATCCTGTCCAATTAGCACATTAAATATCTACAATGTTATTAAAACCCTTGACCTAAGCCAGTCTGGAGAGTCTTAATATAGATAGGCTTTAGGTGTCAGACAGTCCTGGTTCGTGTCCCAGCTCAAGCACTTATGAATTTCATGACCTTTGGCAAGTAATTTAACTTCTCTGAGCCTCTGTATTTGCAAAATGGAAGGAAATAATAGGAACTACTTCATAGGGTTGTTGAGTGGCTTCGGAGACATGTAAGGAAAGTGCTTTCTTCAGGCTGAGCCCGCTGCCGGGTCTCACTAAAATGTCACTTCTTCTTCCTAGCAGTGGCTCATTGGGGTCTCCATGTGCAGAGAAATGGAGAGATGCACTACAAGCCAATCACTGTGAACAATCATGTGAACAAAAGTCACCTAGAAACCAAAGTTTTCTACCTATCAATCTGTCTTAATGAGCAGCTAGAAATTGGATGCAGGGCATTTTACCATTATGCAAAAAGCCCTGTATCAGCTACAAAGTCCTGTGCAAATGGAAGGGATTAGGATTATCCTCACTTGATTTTCGCATTTTGCATGTGCAGAACTAATCACGTTTCTCCACCAAAAAGTCACGTGGAATGCCTCTCTAGGATCACTAAGCACTGAATGCACACCTTTCTGGGTTAGCTTGTGTGCTGACTGCCCAGAGGATGACCTCTTGAACTTCTAGCAACATATGCCATTCCTTTTTGTTATATGGCAACATGTAATACCACATGAGTGATCCTTGAATGTGACATTTAACCTAGGAAGAGGAAACAAAACATCTTGCTCTTAAGACAGTGCAGTAATTTGCGACTCTGGACTCTTCATGGATTTCATGTAGTAAAATGTCCCCTCAATTATCCAAGTAGAGCAACTTATGAAAATACATGGTGGTGTGCTGGAGCTGCATGTACCGGCTGCTGCGAGCCAACTGTGATGACTGTACACATTTCCCATTCCACTTTCAGTGACATCATGTTGGTAGCTTAAAAACTGAAATCTACCATAGTGGCATGGTTCTAATATGAAAAAAAAAAGCACTATATAAATCAGAACTTTTTTTCTTAAGAGCTGGATGTTAAATGTTTACCAGCACACCAACAGAAACACATATGTACTTGCTGATACACTTTCCTGTTCATCCCTGTAATGTGTAGTTTCTTCCAATGTCATGACACTTAAGTCTCTCAAATTCCAGAGCATTTCACTATCCAACTAAACTCAGCCATAATGTTCAATAATTAAAATCCTGCCATTACCATGAAGCTTCCCCATATCCATCAGAGGGAACCTGATGCCTTTGTTTGATCCCTTTCAGGCTGGATATGAATTGCCAGGGTAGACCTGGGAGTAATTGCTTCTGAAAGGATCGTAGGCCTGACATCGTAAGGAACATCAGGTCTACGCCTACTCTCTTTTTTCAATCCTGACCTGAGGACATCTTTTCACTGATTTTAGAGAGAGAGCAAAGGAGAGAGAGAGAAACATTGATGGGAGAAACATCAACTGGTTGCCCCTCTACATACTGGGACCGGGGATCATACGCACCCAGTCTGGGGATAGGAGCTGTAACCTAGGCATGGGCACTGACCGGGGATCCAAACTGCAGCCCTTTGGGTACCAGATGATGCACCAACCAACTGAGCCACACTAGCCAGGGCTCAATGCCCACTCTTGACACCCCATTCTTTTCCACTATTTAAGCCCCATTGTCACCCTACTTGTGCCCTTGATTTGCCTAAATGCAAAACAGAAACCTCCAGTGTGCCTGATTTCACAGACAGCTCTTCCACCTGTCTGGTTCAGATACTGATGCAGTGGGAGAACAGGCACAGAAATCTGAGAATCCAGATCAGAGACCCTGAGAGAGAATATCCTCTTGTACCTTTTCTCATCAGTGGTTTTTGAATTAAATTTAGGCTCTCCTAACTCTGCATTATGTTTGTTAGGTTTAACAACACTGTCTAGTACTTGATTACATTTCTCAAAGTAAAATTTCAGTATAATTTAAATATATATATATATATATATATATATATATATATGGAAATGACTTCCACATTTCTTTAAAATGCACCAAACAATAACACTTTCCAGAGTTCATCCTAGGTAACCAATCATGGATGTGGATAAAAATTTAGCTGCAAAGCTATTTCTCAGAGCATTGTTAATAAGGATGAAGGCTTGAGAACAAACCAAATGCCTGACAGTAGACTTGGCTAGGCAAAGTATGGTGTGTTTATATAAAATGAAACTACTGGGCCTTTGATATCATATTAGTAGCTAACACTTGTTGAGATCTATTATGTACTAGGCACGGTGTAAACGGTTTCAACTAGCATTATCTCATTTAATTCTAACAACAACCCTTACAAGGTAAGTACCATTATTACCTCCATGTTGCTAAGGCTAATATTTAGAAATAAGTAAATAATGTACCCAAAGCCAACCAAAGAGGGGCCCAACTCTGTGTATGGATAGGGTGTGTGCTGAGGTCGCAGCGGGAACTTTGGGAGTCATTTCCAAACTACCCACCACTAGATTCTGATTCTCCCCTCTTAGGAATGAATACCCTCTCTGTGGAAAACCACTGCTGCTGTGTTGGTGAGGATACAGCAAAACTGGACCCCTCACACCCTGCTCACGGGATTGCAAAGTGAAGGGGCAGCACAGACAGTTTCACAGTTCCTCCAAATGTTAAACAGAGTGACCGTGTGACCCAGCAATTTCACTTCCAGGTATATGCCCAAGAGAATTGAGAACACATATTTACACCAAAACTTGTATACAAATTTTTTTTTAAAGATTTTATTTATTTATTTCTAGAGAGGGAAGGGAGGGAGGGAGGGAGAGAGAGAGAGAGAGAGAGAGAGAAACATCAATGTGCGGTTGCTGGGGGTTATGGCCTGCAACCCAGGAATGTACCCTGGCTGGGAATCGAACCTGGGACACTTTGGTTCCCAGCCCGTGCTCAATCCACTGAGCTACGCCAGCCAGGGCTCAAAACTTGTATACAAATTTTTATAGCAGTGTTATTCACGCTGGCCCCAAGGTGGAAACAACCCAAATATCTCTCATGTGACAGGTGGATGAACAAAATGTGATCTATCCATTGTGGGATGTGCTGTACGTGAACCACATGGTATATCCATTTTATATCATATCATTGTTACATCATGAGTTGTTCAGTTATGAAAGAGGACGAAGTACTGATACATGCTACCACATGGTTAAATCTTGAAAACATTATACTAAGTGAAACAAGCCTGCCATAAACGACTATATAATTCCATTTATCTGACATGTTCAGAATGGGCAAATCCATAGAGACAAAAAGTAGATTAGTGGTTGCTCGGGGCTGGGCTGGAGGAATGGGAGTAACTGCTAATGAGTTTGGGACTTCTTTTGGGAGTGATGGAAAGGTTCTAAAATTGCATAAGGGCAACAGCTGCACACCCTTGAATATTCTAAAGGCCACCACAGTGAATACTTTAAAAGGATGACTTTTTATGGTCCAGTATCTCAACAAAGCTGGTATTCAAAATTAAGAGATCACTGCTATCATATTTACAATAGCCAAGCTATCAAAGCAACTCAAGTGACCATCAATAGACAAGTGAATTAAAAAACCTGTGGTACATCTATGCAATGGAAGATTACTTGGCCCATAAAGAAAAAGAAATCTTGCCATTTGCAACATCGTGGATGGACCTAGAGGGTAGTATGCTAAGTGAAATAGGTCAGTCATAGGAAGACAAATACCACACGATTTCACTTACACGTGGAAGCTAAAGAACAAAATAAATGAACGAACACAACTGAAACAGACTCATAGTACAGAGAACGGGCTGATGGTGGCAGAGGGGAGGGGGCACTGGGTGAGGGAGGTGAAGGGATTAAGGACAAATTGGCAATTATAAAGTCGTCACAGCATAGGGAATGTAAGTCAATATTGTTATAATAAATATGTACGGTGCCAGGTGGTACTGGAAATATTGGGGAAACACGTTGTAAAGTATATGGTGTCTAACCACTCCACTATTCACCTAAAACTAATACAAAATAATATTGAATGCAAACTATAATTGAAAAATATCACTGCTATCATAAGCCTCTGTTACTTCTGGAAGTATGATATATCCATGAGTTTTATTTAGTGCAGAAAAGTTTAAAGGTATTATAAGGATAGATGTTCATGTTACATTGTTTAAAAGTCCTAAAACAACATATAATGACTGGTCCCAATTTTTAATTTAAAGATTTTTTTTTTATTTTATTTTTAAGGAGGGAAGGGAGGTAGATAGAGAGAGAGAGAGAGAAACATCAATGTGCGGTTGCTGGGGGTTATGGCCTGCAACCCAGGAATGTACCCTGGCTGGGAATCGAACCTGGGACACTGGTTCCCAGCCCGCGCTCAATTCACTGAGCTACGCCAGCCAGGGCTCCCAATTTTTAATTTGAAAAATGTGTGTAAAAATACTTGACAGTAGTTATGTGTGGTTTTATGGTTCATACTTTTGTCAAGGAAAATTTAGAACATGTATCATTTTTGTAGTAAGAAAATTTGGGTTTTTTTTTAAATGTCATGATACACTTTTTAGGATGAAACCTTGTAGTGAAAAGACCAAAAGTTATTTTCTTCTCAACAGGAAACTGAAAGACAGTGATGTAAATGTATATGTTACCAAATGCATAGAACAGCTTTATCCAGTGGAAATATAACATAAGCCACACATGTAATTGTCACTTTTTCAAGTTGCCACATTAGCAAATGAAAAGAAACAGATGAAGTTACTTTTAATAATTTTTAAAAAATATTTTAAATGTTTTGAAAATAAAAATACTTAACTGAATATATCCACAATATTATAATGTCAACATATAATCAATATGTGATTATTAATTGCATTCTTTTTTTATGTCAAGCCTTTGAAATTTGGTGTGCATCTTTAGCTTACAGCACTTCTCAAAACTAACCACATTTCTAGGGCTCAATGACAACACGCATTTTGTAACTATAGCAGAGAGCACAGGTGGCAAACACAAGACCCGTGGGCCGAATCCGGCCCTCCACCTTGTTTTATCAGGCCAGCACCTTGTTTCTACCCTGCGGCAGTGCCGAGCTCCTTGCCCCTAGTTAAGGAGCAGTTACATTTACACAGTCCTAACATTACATTCAGCCCTTTGAAGGCAACTGCAAGGCTGATGTGGCACCCAGTGAAAATGAGTTCGAGACCCCTGGCATACAGGAACTATTCCAAATGTGTTACTTCATTCACAAAATGAGCTTTATCAAGCTCTGTCAAAGAGAAAATTTCTATCTACCAAGGATTTGAATTAGATTGTAATGCTAAACCAAACTAAGCAACACTAATGTGATGAACCTCATAACTGTTTAAACACAAACTGAATGCGAAAACATATATAGACACACCAACATATATATATACATATATATCACATATTATAGTAAATTTGAACTCAACCTGCATTTTCCCCAAAAACTGGTAAGCTGAATTAATAGAATTAAAAAAAAATCAAAATCTAAAACTGCTAACGTGCCACCATATAACAATATATAACAGACAGGAAGAAAGATGTAGTTTGGTCACTGTAATGGTCACCACCCCAATAGGCCAACTGTTAGTTCAACACCGACCTATGGCTTCAATTCTAGCTAGGAGAAGAAGCCAGATTGTCAGACGTCATGGCCAAAAAAATGTATATATTTTCACACCTGGGTCTCTGGTCTCTATTATGGCCACTAAAGGTGGAGAAATTTAAAGGTACAGTTGCAGGAGTCTGAGTGTGAACTCTTATTAGTCTTTTAGATTAAAGAGTAGGGTTATATTGTCACATGATAAGTGGACAAATTTCTGAGAAATTACTGAACTGGAGGCACCACTGCCTTTCACACACGCCTGCGAAGAGTTCTGTGCCTGCAGTCGGGCGCTCACTTGCTCCTACGGCCTTCTCTTGTCCAGTCCCCACGCAGCACTCCTCCTGATGCTCCCGCTACCTCAATGCAGGCACACGCTTGTTCTCAGGCTCATTTGCTGGCTCTTCCTCACTGTTTCAACCTCTAGATGTACGAGCAACCCAGGTGTCAAAGGTCTCAGACTTTTCTATCCACAGTCCCATCCACAGTGACCTCATCCAGTCTCACGGCTTGTCACTCACATGGAGACAAAACCCCACACTTGGAAGTTGAGCACAAACCGCTCCCCTGACCTCCAAACTGACATGACAGACAGCTGTGCGACATTTCACTGGGTATCTAACGAGGTAATCAGTCCCTCGTGCCACCCCCACCCTACCTGCTCCAACTTCCTGTTCCTTGATTCCTCTCTCATTCTCCACATCCTTCCAGTCCATCAGCACCTCCTGCCATTTCTTAACTTCAAAATATATCCGGACCATTGCTATACCTGCCATGCTCCAACTACCATCACATCCCACCTTTGCTGCTTCAATAGATGCTAACCATTGTCCGACCCCTCCTTCCTGCCCTCATGGAGTGGTTTCTATGCCAGCAGGCACAATGCTCCTCTTAAATGCAAATCTCTCCAAGTCCTTCATTGGCTTTCTACTCAGAGTAAAAGTTCCTTAAAATGCTGGAAAGATCTGGCTCTAGCTCTAGCTCTATGCTTATTATTTTTCCACTTCTCACCTGTAGCACCCCCAACTCTTGTCTCCACCTGCTCCTCCCACCGCACATGTAGATACAATGGCACCCTCATTGTTTGCCAAGCACACCAGGACCTTTGCACGTGCTGTTCCCTCTGTCCCGAGGGCCTTCCTTGTAACAGGAGCATAACTTAGTGCTTCCCCTCATTCAGGTGTCTGCTCCAGCATTGACTTTCTGAGCTGCCTCCCTTGCCCACTCGGTATAAAACATGATAGCACTCCTCCCTCGTCACTCCCCATCCCTGCATTGCCACCTGACAGTATGGGTTTATTGGACTTGGTTTATTATGCCAGTAGAAGAGAATATTCAGGCAGACAGGGATGTTTTGTTCCTTGCTATATACCTGGCACTTAGAACAGTGCCTGGCATATATTGGTCACTCTACTGTACTTTTTGAAAGAATAAAAGAGTCAATGTGTGTTTGCTTAACAATGAAGACCACTCAGGAGAGAATCTTAATGAACAATAAACCTAGGCGGCTGGTCATCCATTGGCCTTGCCCAAAATGAGGTCTGGCCTTTGCCCTAGTCTTCTGGGAGGTCATCTATCTCATCCCTGATGGCATTGTCTTTGATAGAGTGGGGGCTGCCCACACCAGAAAGACTATGTGATTTAGGGTGGGGCCAGTTGGCCTGAAGTCTAAGTTCAATCGATCATGCCTACATAATGAAAGGCCAATAAAAACTCTGAACACCAGGCTCAGGTAAGCTTCCCCGGTTAGCAGCACTCTGTGCACACTGTCACACATCAGTGCCAGGAGGGTGATGTGTTCTGAAACAATGGAAAGTTCAAGTTTGGAACCTACCCAGACTCTGCCCTATGCATCTCTCTGCCATTGGCTGACTTAGATCTCTCCCCTTTCCCCGTAATATACTGTACCGGTGTATACAAAACTTTCTGTGTGCTCTGTGTGCCCCAGAGAGTTACTGAAACTGAGGGTAGGCTTGGAAGCCCCCAAGATTTATAGTTGATGTCAAAAGTGAGGACAGTATTAGGAATTCTTCCTTTAAACTTTGCAGTTTGGCTAACTCTGGTAATGCCAAACACACGTCCAGCAAGATTCAGATTGAAAGGGGGCTTAGTCCTGGCTGGTGTGGCTCAGTGAGATGAGCACTGGTCTGTGAACCAAAGGGTCGCAGCTTCGTTCCCAGTCAGGGCACAAGCCTGGGTTGTGGGCCAGGTCCCCAGTAAGGGGTGTGGGAGAGCCAACCACACACTGATGTTTCTCTTCCTCTCTCCCTCCCTTCCCCTTTCTCTAAAAATAAATAAGTAAATAAAACCTTTTTTAAAAAGTAAAAGGGGTCTTAAAGATCGCTGGGTCTAACTCATCATTTTGCTGATGAGGAAAATGAAGTCTAGGAGGAAAGAATGCCCAGATCACCTGGTGATTTGTTGATAGTTCCATCGTGTGGCCCCGGGTGATCTGGCTGCAATGCTCAGCCAGCCCCCGACCCCATGACGCTACTCAACTTCTTTTAAAGAGGATAAATGGAAGGTTATTGGACAATTAAACATTTTAAAATACCACTTTTTCTTAAGAGGGCAAATAGAAAATTATTGGACAATGAAGTTGGCTTAACTCCCTAGTATTTCAAGGTCAGCATCAAGGGGAGAAATGACCACTCTCAAAAGCTGTGGGGGCCAGTCCTAGAAAAAACAGAGGTAACAGAGCTCCTCTCCTCCCCTTCCTCTCCATCTTTTGCCCTGAGTTGGGCCAGGGCAAGTGCAGGAGTGGCTGCACCAGTCTCCCTGAACCTCAGCTGCAGGGGTCTGGGAAGGAAGCCTTTGTGATCACTGAGAATCGGCACAAAACATCCTTTCCCTACCCACCACATTCTGCCACTGCCTCCTTTGGAGGGAAGCTTCTAAGTACAGGCAGGCACCTTTGGAAGCTATAGGACATATCATATGGTAAACAGAGCCCATTGCGGGGGGTGGGGGGGAGGTTTTGACAAGTTCAAGGTACTATGCAAGCAAGGTTGCCACCCTGGCACTTTTATACTAGTGAGATAGGTTACAGAAGCCAGAATTCAAGAGCTATATGGACCTTGAACTTGTAAGCAAGGCTGTATATATTTTAAAACTCAATAAATATTACTGGGATACATGCACAGTGAAATAATTATATTAAATACCCCTCAGATAGAGACCTCTGTAATTCCTATTTGGCTTCTGAACAGCATTACAAGGGTGAACAAAGTATTGTAACCTAAGTTTATGAAATTGCATCTGAAAATTAGCATAGGCCTTGAGTAGTGACTTTAACATTTTAGTGTCACAGATCCTTTTAAGAATTAGATGAAGGTTTTGCCCTGGCTGGTGTAGCTCAGTGGATTGAGTGCGGGCTGCAAACCAAAGGGTTGCTGGTTCAATTCCCAGTCAGGGCACATGTCTGGGTTGTGGGCCAGGTCCCAGTGGGGGCCATGTGAGAGGCAACAACACATTGATGTTTCTCTTCTTCTCTTTCTCTCTCCTTTCCCCTCTTTCTAAAAATAAATAAATAAAAATATAAAAGAAAAAGAAAAAAGAAAGAAGTGGAAGGGACTAAAAAAAAAAAAAAGAATTAGCCCTGGCTGGTGTAGCTTAGTGGATTGAGCACAGGCTGTGAACCAAAGCATTGCAGGTTCAATTCCCATCCAGGGCACATGCCTGGGTTGCAGGCCACAGCCCCCAGCAACCACACATTGATATTTTTCTCTCTCTCTTTCTCCCTTCCTTCCCTCTTAAAAAAAAAAAAGAATTAGATGAAGAGTTTGGACTTTCTCCCCTCAAAACAAACAAAGTTTGGATTACTTCCTGCCTCCAAATGCTGGCTCGTTGTGGCAGAAAAAGAAATGGGGTGGGTTTAATGGAAGACCTGGGACCAAAGAAAGGTTTGACATGGAATGCACATTTAGAATTACAGTACCACCACCTCCCATGCATATGTGATATGGAGAATGATACTAGTTATCACATACATAGTACTTGATGATGTATGGCCAGGTGTAAGCTGCCTTTCTGAGATGGGTCAGTCAGATGTTCTGGGCAAATGACTACCGGCATGAATTTTGAAAACCGGACTAAGTTCAAATCTTGGCCGTGATATTTCTTAGCTTTGTGTTAGGCAACTTTTTAAATTACTCTGTGCTTCAATTTCTTTTGCAAAGTTCTGATAATAATAGTATCTCCTCCATAATATTGTTGTAAACATTATGTGCATCAATATCTGTAACACGTTTAAACCAGTCCATGGTGTCTAACTCCCACACTATCAACATTAGCTGTTGGTGGGGGGCTGCACACTGTCGTTTTTACATGCTCTGTTGTTGCTCACATGGATGCCAGATTTGTTTACCTTTCTGATTTCCATTCTTGAATTGTTTTGGCAGATCTGCTGCTTTTCTTATCCACCTCCATTTAAAAAAACCTAACTCAAAGACACGGTTTCATTACAAGGGAGTGTGAAACTGTTCCTGTCACTAGGCTCATAATAAAGGCATAAATTCATCCAACATTGAACAGCTACTACCTGTCTACTATGTGCTTAGCTCTAGCCTTTGTAGGTACTGGTAGGTACCTACGGTTACCCACCTTTGTAGGTACAAGGAACTCACAACTTGATTACAGAGCTAAATGCTCAAGTGAAGACCTCCCAGTCTACACTGAGCCTCATCTCCCTCCCAAGGTTTCCCTCCTTGTCCAGCATTCCTTTGCCTCTGGACCGTACAGTAGTTTTCTTTCTCTATAAGGGATATGTTCCAAGACCCTCCCTCAGTGGGTGCCTGAAACTTCAGATAGAACTGAACCCTAAGAAGAACTAATACACTAAGATTTTTCTATACATACACACCTTTTCACTGAAAGGAAGCACTTTATGGCTTCTCTGGCATAACTGAATTACCAGCATCACTATTTGTGCACTTTGGGGCCATTCATAAGTAAAATAAGGGTTACGAGCACTGCGATACCATGACAGTAGGTCTTATAACAGAGACGGCTCCTGAGTGACTACAGGGTGGGAGTTGTCTGTAACTCGGAGATGCTGGACAAAGGGAGGCTTCACATCACCACCGGTTCCCAGGCTCCAATCCAGTGTCTGACATATGAAATAAAATTCATTAAATGGATCTATGAATTAAAGACTCAGTATCTCGTCAGCAGTTTACTGGGTCATTTCAGCACTGTGTGCATTGTAGGACTGAATAAGTAATAGCTGTCTGTGAAGACTAGAACTGATTTTCCTTCCCCAGTTTATGAATAGTTAACTAGTAGGCTCGAAGTAAATACATAAATTCATTCCTATAAATTTAGCAACATTTGCATATTTCCACACCACCTTGTAGTGTGCCTATAGCTTCTCTGGAAACCAATGTGAATGTTGTCAAAAGAATCCCATCTCCGTCCAGCTTCTGGACCCATCTGATGAGGCAAGTTAGGAGTTGCAAACTCCAGCTTCACCATAGAAAAGGACAACTCCAACCTGTAGATTCCAATGTACACATTAATTGGGAGACATCAAAACCTGTCAGGTCACAGATTAGTCAGTGATTCTTCAATAAGTAATTATTAAAGTGGCAAAGCAAACCATTCTGAGGGGTCATTACTGTTTGTCTATTCATTGGGCTAAACAATATTGACTAGGGGATGGCCTGGCTCAGTGTTCTAACATTCTCAAGGCTGGGCAAAATAGAATGAGCTTATACAAAGGCAGACTGAGAAACATTAAGGAGACCTAAGTCTAAGCCTTGTAGAGTTACACAAACTTTGCTGTTTGTAGGAAGAAGTGCTTCCCCCCATATTTTTAAGAATATGGTAAGCAATGACATTATACAGGCTGTTTACCCCATAATCAAACCAGCTACCATTTAATGGGGTGCTTACCAACTAGCAGGCATTGTGCTTATTTCTTTAGATACAACTTAGTTTTCTCTCTCAGGATGAACCCCACAAGGGAAAGTTTATTGCTACCACTTATCATTGAGGAAATTAGGACTTAGCAATGTTAACTATCCTAGAGCAAATGGAATGGATAGATCTGGATTTGAACCCAGTTTCACCTGAGTCTTAATCAACTAGCTCCACATAATATTCTACATAATGGTTCTGCTTGAGTTTCCCCTAGAAAGTTCTGTTCAAGGTCCTTTACCCAGTAAGTACATACTAAATATTATAAAAAGAACAGAACTATAATTCCCACAATTCTTTGAAAAATACCTAGACAGTCAGTAAAATGATTTTCCTCTCAAAACACTTGTTCAGATGAGAGCATGCTATGGTGGTGAGAATTTATAAAACTATAAAGAAATCCTTGGATGTTTTTTGTTGGAAAAATTTTTAAGTCCATTTCTGTGTTTTTGGTGATTCACTTCTCTATTATTCAGAATATTATACACCTACACATCAAATAAAACTGCATATTCCAAGATTTAAAAGCGTAAGAGGCAGTTGTCAATACCTCTAAGCACAGAAACTTGGTATAATTGGGAAAAAGCAGGGGCTCAAACTGTCCAAGAAGATAGCTTTTCTACTTGAAAGCAAATTTCCAGGACATAGAAGTAACCCAAGCAGCAGAGGCTGGCTTTGCCTCTTAAGAAGGTAATGGCCCTCCTTGATGTAGGACAAGCAGAAAAAGGAAATTAAGGGTATTACTGAACTAGATATACATTGGTCATCTCTTTTCCTCAAGATCTCTTTAAAATGACAGTAAAGGAGCAAAGCAGATATAACCTCACAGCAATGATGAGAACATAAGGGCGGCTGTTACATGGACTATGGATTTCATGTGTTTCTAGGAGAAGAAAAGTTGATGGATGGACAATAACAAATGAAGGGGAGAGATGACACAGCCAAAGAGAGCACTCATGTACCTGTAGACACCTGGAGAGGTTCAGGACTTAGAACCAGCTACCATGACATGAGATAGGAACTACAAATGGAGAGGGTGCTAAAATGAAATCCATAGAGAGAAATATTGATTCACTTGCTGGTCATCTCCACTGCTTAACTCCTCTCCCTACTCCAGCCTAGAAGTATACAATAGAAGGTCCTTCTCTTTGCAAACAACAAAAAACAAACAAACAAACAAAAAACAGTCTGGGGTAGACGATAGTGCTGAGTGTGGAAGTTGGGTCTCCAAAGTGAAGTGCTTTGAATTCTGACACTTAGAGATTCCAAAACATACAGTTATCTTCCTGCCTTCTCATCCTACTAAGCAACCAGCCAGTGATATGCCCTATTGGTATTCATTTGACTGTTCTATTGATTCATTCTCACATATGACTGGGTCATGTAAAATAAGCTAGATGATTGAGTAAAATCTACAATGTTAAAAAAATCAGGAAAAACAAAAACATACTGGGAGACAGATACAACTTTAAAAACATAAATAAATAAATCCTAATTAGCACAAGCAGAAATATTTTAAAAATAATATTATACCCCCTATAAATCAAGAACAAGATGCTTTACAAAGAAACATGCAGAGAATAAGAAAATCCCATGAAATTAAAAAGTATGGTTAATTTGTTATCAAATCATTAGAAGGTTAAAAGATATTGTCTGGGAAGTGGACAAATGCAACAAAGTAGGGAACCCAGAAATAAAACCATGCATATATAGTCAATAACTTTTGACAAAGGCATTGAGAGTACACAATGGGGAAAGTATGCTTTCTTTAATAAATGATATTAGGAAAACTGAATATCTACATACAACAAAATGAACTAGGACCCCTATCTTACACCATATACAAAAATGAACTGGAAGTAGATTAAAGACCTAAACATAAGACCTGAAACTACAAAACTCTTAGAAGAAAACAGGGGAAATGCTTCTTATTGTTGATCTTGAAAATGATTTTTTATATGACACAAAAGCACAGGCAACAAAGGCAAAAATACAAAAGCGAGACTACATAAAACTAGAAAGTTTATGGCTAGCAAAAGAAACAACCAAAATGAAGAGGTGACATATGAAATGGGAGATAATATTTGCAAACAACATGTCTGATGAGAGGATAATATCCAAAATATATAAGGGACTCACACCCCTCAATAACAAACTAACAAATAGTTCAATTAAAAATGAGCGAAGGACATGACTAAATATTTTTCCAAAGAGAACATGCGAATGGCCCACAGGTATATGACTATATCAATATCACTAATATATGGGGAGATGCAAATCAAACCATGGTGGAATATCACCTTGTACCTGTGAGGATGGCTATAATAAAAAAGCCAAAATATAACAAATGTTGGTGAGGATGCGAAGGAAACCCCTGTACACTGTTGGTGGAAATGCAAATTTATAGAGCCACTATGGAAAACAGTATGAAGGCTCCTTACAAAATTAAAAATAGAACTACCATAATATCCAGCAATTCTACCTCTGGAAAGGAAACAAAGTCACTATCTCTAAGAGATACTTGCAGTCCCTGCTTCGTTACAGGATTATTCACAGTAGCCAGGATATGGAAACAATTTAGTGTCTGTTGATGACTATATGGATAAAGAAGATATTTTTATGTACATGTACAATAGAATATTGTTCATCCTTACAAAAGAAGGAAACCTTGCCATTAGCAAGGACATGGATGAACCTAGAGTACATTCTAAGTAAAATAAACCAGATACAGAAAGACAAACACTGCATGATCTCGTATAGGAAATTTTTTTTTAAGTCAAATTCATAGTAACAAAGAGTAGAAAGAACAGTGGTTACCAGAGACTGGAGAAAAGGGGAGATATCGTTCAAAGGGTAAAAAGTTTCCGTTGTAAGACAGACATGTTCTGGAGAACTATTGTGCAGCACGGCAGCTATAGTAGTTACTAATTAGGTATTGCATACTTGAAATTTGCCAGAAGAGTAGATGCTAAGTATGCTTACAACATACATAAAGTAATTGTGTGAGGTGGTGGGTATGTTAATTAATTTAATATTAGTTTGATAGTGGTAAGCATATCACAATGTATATGTATACAAAAATCATTACATGGTAAACCTTAAAAACATAACATTATGCTAGCCATACCTCAATAAATCTGGAGGAAAAAAGGTAGGACAAACAGATAAAATATTAAAGATAATAAAATTAAGAAATTATTTTTATAAGCCCAACAGCCAACTAATATAAACCCGGAAGCTCCCTGTTGAATAGGAAATCAAAAGGAAATAAATTATTAAAAAAATACTTGAAGAAAATTTTCCCCAGTTGAAGAACATGAGTCTTCCAGATTGAAAGGACCCACTGGGTATCTATGTTAATTGTTTTAAAAAGACCAACAACTACATAATTACTGTGAATTTTCAGAACACCAAGAATAAAGGGAAGATCCTAAAAGTTTCCTGGAAGGAAACACAGCCCACCTATGGGGCAATAACTTTCAGATCATCAATGCAATATTCTTTTCAGAAACAACCAAGCGACAATGTCAAATCTCCAAGAGATAATGATTTTCAAATAAGAATTCTATACTACCAATTCAGTGACTGAATGGCTGGGGAACCTAACATTTATTGAACTATGCCATTCTTTTGCTAGATACTCTACTGGAAACATCGGCATTTCTTAAAACAATGTGTTATTTTCACCCTTCACCCAATGGCTGAGTCAGCTGCTATTCTTGTAGAATACATCACGGTCCTGTGAACACACACAGGCAGAGTCACATGGAGGATGCAGAAGCTGCAGTGTAGAAGCAGGGAGTGTCCTCCTTCGCTAGGAGGTGAGGCAAGGGGCAGGCTGTTGCCATTTGTGAAGGAGCGATTATGCCATTGGTGCTAACTTGGCAACTTTCAAAGGTGAGTGCTCCAGTTGACAACATGGATAAACATAATTGAAGAGATTTCCAAAATCGAGGCATATATGATTTTGAAGTAAAATGAAAGGTAGCTGGCTTATGGGTGCTAACTTAAAATGCAAACAAATTCAGACCAAAGCACAGATTCCCGTACATTTTACTGCCCTCTTTCTATTTCGACCTATCTTCTGGATTCCATTTATTCACTCATGAGACAAGCAGGCTTTGTATCTGAGGACCTTCCCTAGGCAATATGTCAACAATGATGAAAGAAATGCCAAATCTCTGTCCTCATGAAATGTCCTGTCTATGAAGATAACGAACTTGATGCGGTGAGAGGAAAGAATGCTCAGGGGGAGGGAGGCTGCCGTGGATGGGACAGTCAGGGAGTGGCTCTCAAGGAGGTCACCCTGCAGCTGGTTTGAAGGACCCAGCCATGTGAAGGGTTGGTGTGTTGGGGGGTGCGTGACAAGAAAGAGAGTAATAGTGCAAATGCTCCAAGGTGGGAAACAGCTTGGAGGGTTCAAGACACTAAAATATTGAGCCAAAGTAATGGAAAAGTAATTAGAATTGTAACACCCTGGTCATGGAGGCTATGGGAAGAAATTAAAATGAAATCCAAGGTGTGATGAAAAACCACGGAAGAACATAAAACACGGGAGGGACCTGAACTGATATATGATCTTGTGTTTTACCTGTTTAAGGGCCTCATTCTGTGTGTGCTCAATTCTTTGTCAAAATACTTCCTAGGTCCCTCCATTAGTTAAACATCAGTATCAGTATCTTAACATTTTCAATTTTCTCATCCCCACATCCAATTGGCAACAGCATTCTACTAACTTTATTACAAAATATCTCTCTAATTCTGCCAAGTTCTGGCTTTTATTACTGCTCATTTACTATGAATAATAATAGCAATAGTACTATTATACAGCAACAACTAGTGAAAATTCTGACATAGCACTTACTTTGGAGCAGGCTTTGTTCTCTGCATTTCATACAAATGAACACATTTATTTATTTATTTATTTTACAAAATCCTAAGATGTCACCAGGTATACCATAGCACAATGCCTCTTCATAGGGTTCTTACTGTTTGTCATTTCTCTGCTCTTTGCAATCCATTCCACCCATTTGATTGACAGACAAATCCCCACCCTCTGCCAAAGCTCTTATCAAGGTGAAAGCCATGGATGGTTTTGCAGTGCTTTCAGAACAACATCCAAACTCCTTCACTAGTCATCATCTTCTCATAATCTGGGCCTGCTCTACACATCCCAATCATACCCCACCTCCTCTGTCTACACAATAGATTTTTGCTGGACCGGGCTCAATGTATTTGTAGTTACCCTAGTACAGCAGTCTAGGCACCTCAAGGGGTCCCTGAAGGTCCTTTAAGGAGATCCACGGAGTAAAATGGTTTTCATCCCACTAAGATTGTTAGTGCCATTTTCACTCTCACTCTCTCACGCGTGTACAGTAGTGTTTTCCAGAGGCTACATGATGTGTGGCGTCGCTCCAGACTGAATACAGATGTCTTCTGTTAAGCCAGACATTGAAGAAATATACACAAAGCATAAAGCATTACTACTTTTCTTACTACTATTTTGACAAAATAGAGTTTTTTTCATAAAAGTACGCTTGAGGTTAATACAAAATAGATTTATTATTGTTATTTTAAAATGAGTTAAATATTTCTAAAAACCTCTCAGTTTTAATGTCTAATAAATTAAATATAAATAGATATTACCTACATAAAATAAAGCTTGTTGGGGTCCCCAATAACTTTTCAGGTCGTAAATGGGCCCTTTAATGTTTTAAAAACAGACAGGCTTGCTGTGTAAGCCCTGGAGATGCTCTTAGGAAAATTGAAGTTGCATCAGAATCTTCAGTTTCCTCAATAGCAAAAGTAGGGATAATAATTATCAACCTTATAGGCTAATAGAAACAAAATGCTTGAGCCAGAGTTGCCATGCAGTTCACCCACAATAAAAGGTAGATGCTGCCAGTATCGTGGTCAATGTGAGAATCAATTTTACTGTCATTTTCCAAATGTGCCCTGGCTTTCCTGTCTCTGAGTTGTTAGTGATGGTCTTGTCTCTTAAAGACTTCTGGACCTACTGAGAGCCAACTGCCGTGGGATGATATTTTGTAGAATTAAGAGATAACTCTCACTCTTCCTTGAGCCTAGTGTTTAGGCCAAAGGGATGGTTCTCTCTGGGCACTCAACTCAGAATAGAGGCTGAGACAGAAAGACCAAAGCATAGTATTCTTTGTTTCTTAGTTTCTAACTAGAGTTTTATAACTTATAACAGGGATATTAATCTTAGAGTCTGGTGCCTGAGTGGAGAATAAAAAGGACTTTTGAAGATCAAAAGCTTGGCTTTAAATACTGAGCACCGATGCCTGGAAGACTGAAGGCTTGGCTTTTATTCCGTAAGGAAGAAAGAGAAGGAAGAATGCAGGTTGATTGCATAAGAGCCTGATTATGGAAGGAGGCCAAAGTCTGGCCAAGTGGCAGGAAGCAGTTAGATCAGAACGGCAAGCCTCCAAATTGGATGTCCTCTGAGTCTGAGAAGAGGCTCACCCAGCCCAGTCCTGGGATCGGCCGATGAGTGGTAGAACTTACAGGCAGACTGTGGGACATCTCACAGACAGTAGTGGGAACTTGTAGCTCAAGTTCTAAAGCAGAGCACAGAGGGGCAATAACCTCAGAGATGGAGAAGCCTCGTGTCTAACCACTGCAGTGCCTGAGTGACATTTATAACTGTTCGTGCAGACTGTCTGAATACATCTGCCCGGAGTCCTGCAACCTCAACGCAGGTGGAAAGAGAATGCCAACAACTCCTGCAGCTCTCTGAGAGAAAAGCAGAAGTAATTGTTCACACGCTGGCAGGCCAGGAGACAAAAAGTGAGTGCATGGACATTGGCTTGGAGGGCCCTGCAGGACCACAGTCAGCAGCAGCAGATAAAATCATTAACATCACAGCCAAGCCAAGCCTGGAAGAAAACAGAAACTACACATATTTGTTAAAGAACTTGTATCTAGCCTATTTAAAACAACTCTCATAACTTAATGATCACCAAAGACATATGCAAACCGCAAATAAGCACATGAAACCATGTTTAGTATTATTAGTCATTAGGAAAATGCACATTTAAGCCACAAAGAAAAGCATTGCATACCTACTAGAGCTGCTAAGACCAACTATCTCAAATGTTGGTGAGGGTGTAGAGCAGTTGGAACTCTCATAGACGGCTGGTAGGAACACAAAATGGCACTCGGGAAAATATTTGGTAGTTCCCTATAAGGTTTAACACACGCTATTCAATCCACTCGTAGAGATTTATTTGGGACAATAAAAACACATGTCCACACAAACGTTTGTATTTGAACATTCATAAAAGCTATATTCATAACAGCCCCAGACTAGAACACCCAAACGTCTACGCACTGGTGAATGCTGTACCACATCTATACAATGTAATCCTATTCAGCAATTAAAAGGAACTACTGATGAATGTAACATAGGCACATCACAGAGTCGATGTAGTTAAGGTCAGTAAGTCAGAAACAAGAAGCTATTGGATGTCTGGTTCCACTTATGTGGCATCCTACAATAGAAAAACCAAAACTGTGTGACAAATAGCAGATCACTGGTTGCTAGTGCCAGGTGGCGCTAGGAGGGGAGTGACTTCAACGGAGCAGAAGGTAACTTCTGGGGCCGCTGGAAACGTAATCCGTGCTGTCTAATACGGTGCCTCTAGCCACCACGTATGGCTACTGAGCACTCGACGTACGGCACATACAGACTGGGTTTTTAATTGTATGCAATTTAAATTAAGATTAATTAAAATTAAAATGAAAAGAAATAAAATTAAAAGTTATAGTAGAAAACTTTAAGTATATTTGGAATAACTTAGGCATTTTAATCTACCTTTTCAACTGCGAATTTTATAAAAACTAAATACAAATCAAGAACTTTTGATGAAAATTGACTCTGAATTACAATATTCTGTATGTGTGAAATACACAGTAGACTTCAAAGAATTAATGTGAAAATGTATGTAAAACACCTCAGTATATTTTTGTATTGGTTATATGTCAAAATGATATTTGGATATATTAACTGAAATAAAAATATAAATACTATTAAAATTAATTTTACCTTTCTCTTATACTTTAAAAAATGTAGCCACTGGAAAATTTTTAATTCTATTATGTAGCTTATATTTCTATTGTACAGCACAATTTTATATAATAATTGTGATGATGGTTACAAACCTGTCTGCCCTTGTCCAATCTTACTGAACAGTGAGTGCATTTAAAACTGGCCAATTTTTGGCCCCGGCAGGGTAGAGTGTCATCCCAATACAACAAGGTTGCAGGTTTGGTCTCTGGTCAGGGCACATACAAGAAACAACCAGGGAATGCATGGATAAGTGGAATGACAAATTGATGTCTCTCTCTCCCCCTTCTTTCTCTCTCTAAAAACAAAGAAAAATCAATAAATCAAAAAAAAATTTAGCCCTGGTCAGGTGGCTCAGTTGTTTGGAGCATTGTTCCATACACCAAAAGGCTACAGGTTCAATTCCTGGTCAGGGCACATAGCTATATTGCATGTTCAATCCCCAGTCAGGGTGTTACAGGGTGCAGCCAAGAGGGGGAACCCCAAATGGGCATTTGAAATGGGGTCCAGAATTCAAGGTGTCCAGGAGATTTTAAGATGTCTTCACCCCTTCCCCCACAGGTGTGAGTTGGGGGAAGGGGCACACAGAGCAAGAACATGCAGGGCAGCTTTGCAGCTAATCCATGGGATGGTCATTTAACATACCTATAGCCTTTGGCTGGTCTCTTGGATATGCTAAATAGCTATGGTCATGCTCTGGGCCAGAGGGATGGAAAGGGACCCCACCCAAGATGTGACTTGGGGGCAGGTCCCCTGAGTTACAGCACCTGTGTGGGAGCTCGAAGAAGATTGGCTCCATGACATGGGGCCACGCCTGCCCAGACCCACAATGGCAGCTGGAAAAGCTGGAAAGGATGGGAGATTGAGGGCAAGTGTGGCAGAGTGTAGGAGGAGTCGGAAGTGGGGCTGCAGAGGAGGACTGGCTGGGGGGATTTAAACCCAGACTCAGAAGCCATTGCCAGGAGAATCACGTGGCTGGGGCAGTAGAGAGAACCATGAAGCTTTGGCAGAGTGGAAACTCCCACAGCCCTGCAAGAGAGAATCACCATGTGGCTTTAGCAGAGAACCACCACTCAGCTTTGGCAGAGTGGCGCCCCGCCTCCTTGCAGTCATTGAGGGGAGAAGCACATGGTTTTGACTGAGTAGGGACTCCTGTGGCCCTGAGAGAGAGGACCACGTGGCTGGAGCAGAGATCCCAGCAACACAGCTGATGGTGCCAGGAACCGAGGGAGGCCTACCAGCTGAGACGGATTACTGGGAAGAACCGGGGGCTGCCTGAGCCACGGACTTCTATTTCTTTTTCTGAAATACGGTACCCCAGACTGGGGGAAGGGGGGAGGAGGGACTGTGTGTGTTTGTGAGTGTTTTAAGGGACTTTGGGATTTTGATGAAGACATTAGGTCACTACTTTAAGTCTGTACAGCATTAAATAACATTTCCTTTCCTTTTCATGAATCTCTGGCATTGAGAGACATCTTTCCTATAGGCGGCAGACATAATGGACCTGGGGGTTCCTTTTGGTAATAGTATATCGTTCCAGGCCCCCCTTGTTGTTCTGTAACAAGGGTGCAATCAGGAGGCAACCTATCAGTGTTTCTCTTTCACCTCTCTCTCCCCCTTCCTTCCTCTCCCATTAAAATTAATAAACATACTCTCAGGTAAGGATTAAACATTTTTTAAACTAGCAAATTTTTAATGTCACTCACACCTCACACAACGGATTAAGATAAAAAAGACAATCCACATGAAAGAAGAACCATAGGGGTAGGCCAGTAAGTTCAATTTCTCCTGGAGGGGGTACAAGATGAGTTACACCCACAGCAGAGGGTAACAGCTGGGAAGGTCAGGATGCATAAGGCCTTTTGAGGATAAGTCTGGAGTGGGGGCCAAGATGAGTTACACCCAGAAGGGGGCGCTTCAAGGATAGAGGCCCGTGTGGAGGACCCGAAAAGGTGAGGTACTCCTTTGCTGACTCCCTCGAAGGCAGAGGATGGCACGAGGGGGGCCATTTTGATATAAAGTGGAAAAGTTACAGAGGGTTGGGTGTGTGTGTAATTGAATGCCTAAGTCCTAAATTAGTGGTTTAAATCTGAAAGTCATTGGATTACCACGAATTGGCAAGACTACAGCTTGTGCAATTTGCTTAGGCGGAAGTTAAAAACCAGGAAAGAAAGGTGTATTTTTGTGCCAGTGAGTCGGTGGGCTACGTGACTCTATGTTTTTAGCCAGCTGCGTGCCCTTTTCTGAAGTCCCTGCTCAGCAGGTGCTTTCTCCGTTTCTCCAGGACTCTGGTCAAAATAAGTACTTTCCATATTAGTGTTGTCAAAGGTTGGCTTATTTCCTATC
The DNA here is from genome assembly GCF_004126475.2 of Phyllostomus discolor. Lineage (NCBI taxonomy): Eukaryota > Metazoa > Chordata > Mammalia > Chiroptera > Phyllostomidae > Phyllostomus > Phyllostomus discolor. The sequence goes on from NC_040915.2 coordinate 18,390,735, forward strand.
ACAGAAATTTTCATGTAGCAACTAGACAAAGAATGTTCGCGGAATTGATGTCACTGCACACGGGCCAAGTCCATAAGCAGCACATATGGGCTGTCCGGTCTTCACAAAACTGGAGAAGGTGCTACGGGCAATGGGAGCCTGTGTTCTCTCGCAGGAGCCAGCCCACTGGCTGCAGCGTGGAAAGCACCAGGCTTGTGGATGCCAAGTCCCCTTACTTGGGCGAGCCCGTCTCTCTCTGGCCCTGTCTCACTGCTGCTGGGCTGTCAAGGAGCATCTCAGTTCCTTTCTTCTTACACACCTCCTTCACGTCCTGCTCCTTTGAAATCCTACTACTTTATATGTCAGCAATTTCGAGGTGTTTCCTGTTGCTTCATCTGTGTTTATCCTGGCTCCCCAACCTCATTGTGAGGTTCTTGAGGACATGCGTGTTTCATCCCCACAACCAGTGTGTTAAGCATTCATTGATTCCTTTCCTCTCACACCTCCCCCCCAGCTGGGAAACCTGGGCCCCAACCCAGGCACGTGCCCTGACTGGGAATCAAACCAGTGACCTTTTGGTCTGCAGGCCAGTGCTCAATCCCCCACGCCACACCAGCCAGGGCCAATGTATTCAGCATTCAAACTGAACAATCAGGTGTTGGCAGCATTTAACTTCCTATATGATGGCAGAGAAAATCTGGAGAGCAGAAGAACAGCAGTGGGTAGGATTGTATCAACTTGCCCAAAGTTAAGTTCTTGATATACACTCTCACATTTTGTCCTCTAAAATCAAACAATATGATATGATCTCTAAAACCATGGTACCCAAGGAGACAGGAGGTACTTCAGGGCACAGCAGCAAACTCATCGGGGTACTGTGGTGGACTTTACATTTTTGACTGAAACATGCCTGTCAGAAACCATGCGAACTATTAGCTTGTGGTAGACCCCACTTTCAACAGTGGACTGTGCTATGTGCCATATCTTCTCAAAGCTTGGTTTTCAGTGGTTGCTGTGAATAAAACCAAGTATGGTGGGAAAATCGATGTGGAAGAGCAAATCAGGGTCCGAGGTTCAAGAAATGGTGCAGTGGTCAGTAGGCACCCACTTCCCACTCACAAGTACTTGTGGTTACTTAAACATTAAAGTACTTTTCCTCTTAATATCTATGTACTCAACATTCTATTAAATCATTTGGATGTAAACATATATGAAGTTGTTTGGACCCAACTACATAAGAAAGCAACTGTTGGCTACTTTTTTTTTTTTGGCATAGAGTCTCCGAGAAACAATCACTGAGGCAATCAGGACTCTGAACTATGAAGAGTCTCGAGATCTCTGACCATAAGAGTCATTTCATTGTTCCCTTGCTGTAACTGAAGAAGCCGGTAACCTCAAGTGTGGAGGAATTTACTCAGGGGCACATACTAGGAAGTGCCAGACCTGGGATTCAATTACAGGCTCCTCACAATGTAAAACTCAGGCTCTTAACCCCTGAGGTTTACTTTAAGATCCTTTGGTTCAGCTCCCAGAGATGGTCACCAAAGATAAAGCAGCCTGGCCCTGAAAAGTAGCAGCACGGGAGAAGGGTTCCCTTGGGGGTAAGAGAGGGCAGTGGGAGGTCACACAAAGAAGCAGGGTCAGTGACCCCAGCTGTTTCTAACCACCAACTATTCCCACAATCAAAATTTACACTGAGATTAAGTGACTCACTTGGGGTCCCATGAGGAACTCATTCATTCTCCTAGCGTATGATATGATGTCCTACCCCCATGAAAAACAGAGGAAATGAGTAACTTAGTATTAAGTCGAGCAGTTCTTGAATTCATTAGCTTCTGGGGTGTTCCTGGATTTTTATTCTAACCTCAGAACATTTCAAGGAATGACAATGTGACCCTTCTCTGATCTTGATGATCTGGGAGCATTTTTCTCACAATTATGCATGTATTACTATCCTCTTAAGAGGCCAGTGAAGTCTTTCATTTAAAAATCTGATTTATTTGCATCCTAAATCTTCCTGTTAGTTAGACAGTCTGCACAATACCCTGGCATGATATATTTTTAACTAGGCTTCCCAAAAATCTAAAAGCAAGCCTCCTTAATTATGGAAGGCATTAACTATCTTAAACAGGAGCCCATTTGCAGATTAAATTTGCCAAGAGGTCAGCTTGCAGCTGCCACTGTGTTGCAAACCCCATGTGTCCTCTGTGTCACACACTGTGACATATCTTGAGAAGAGTCAGGGTCTTTTCCAGTCTGCTGATTCTCTGTTTCAATTAGAATAGATTTAAAAGGTCCCCAAGCTCTGGTTTTGAGGTGGCCTTGCACAGTATTATTAATAATTTAATCATACCTGTGCTGGTAACAGATTACATTTCTACCATCCCACCAAAAAAAAAAAAAAAAAAAAAAGCCCAAACAGATTAAGGACTATCCCATGGCTAATTTCTTTAGTAGTTTCATATCTGATTGACATCCATTTATCTAATTGCAGCTAGGCAATTTAATTTTCATTAACAGTAATGGGAAAAACCTGTTTACTTTTTGAATATTTGACTCATTCTTTCTCATCTCCTGAATAATGCTGAGATAGTCTGTTCCATGGAATGAACCCTATATGTTATCAGTTTTCATTCTCTGAATTCATTGCAGCTGAGTCCAGCTATGTACATTTGTGAAGCTTAGGTTAATCTTTCATCACAGATAATTTCATTTTTATGGCAGCCCCAAAATGAGGAGGGTACTGGAGTGTTCATCTGGAAATTTAGACAATTTTCGAGATAGAAAAGAATTTAAAGAGCTCTGCAGCCCTCCGTTCAAAACCTGGTTTGATCCTTTATAAACTGTGAAGCAAACCAAGATAGGTTCCTCCGCCCAGATTTGAGGGAGGGCGAGACGAGTGAGGTACCTCCTGTGCGAAATGTAAGGTGTTCACTCTCGGGGCTGTGGCGTGATCCTGCAAGGGAGGACCTCCTTCTCAGCTTGCTTCATGCCCTGGCCCAGGCCTATGAGCATCAGTTGACTTATCTGCAGAAATGTGCTGAATCTAGCAACTGTCCTCATGCCGATGCAGGGAGGATATTGCCTGGCACATCAATAGATGTTCAATGATATTACTATCAATAATATATTGCTGGTATGGACTGAATGTTTGTAAACCCCATCCCGTTTATATGTTAAAGCCCTAACTCCCCAGGGGATGGTATTTGGAGATGGGCCTTTGGAGGTGATTAGGGTTAGATGAGGTCATGAGAGTGGGGTCCCCATGATGGGATCAGTGTCCTTTTAAGGGAGAGGCACTTGATCACTCCCCACCACGTGAGGACAGCGTGAGAAGGCAGCTGTCTGCAAGCCTGGAAGAGGGTTCACACCAGAACCCGATCCCTCCCACACCCTAATCTTGGATTTCCAGCTTCTAGGACTTCGAGAAATAAATGTGTTGTTTCTGCCACCTAGCCTGTGGTATTTTATTATGGCCGCCGAGCTGACTGAAACAATAACGTTGTACTATGCAATTTGAGTGTGTTACCCTTGGGAATGAGAGCCATAAAGGTGTCTTATATTTCTTATTAGTTTCTTATGCTTCTTTTAGATTAAAGTATAAAGTCATTAACATGTTCCCAAAGCCCAGCATGGTCTGGTCCCTGCATAGCTCTCCAGCAGTATCTTCCACCACTCTTCTGAAAACCTCTGTACTCCAATCATACATTCTTCTTCCGAGTTACCAAATGTGCCATGCTCCATATCCCTCTGCCTGCCACAGGACGTTTGCATCAGTTGTTCTCAGTCTAAAATAATTTTACCACCCCTTTTCACATAGTTAACTCAATCTACTTCATCCTTCATACTATACTCACGAACTCTTTCCGTATGGCCCAGATTACATAGGACAATTGCTTTCTTGGCTTTTAAAATAAATCACAGTTGGGTACTTACACATTTATTTGTCTGATCATTTGGTTACTATCTCCCTCCCTTGCTCACTATATACTAAATTTTAGGACAGGGACACTATCTGCTATGGCACTTTATCCTCAGCATAGTGGCTTGCAATCAATTATTCTGTAAGTAGTTGTTTAATTAATGATATAAAAAATAATACTGCCACTGCTACACATGAAGGGTGAAAGGAAGAAAACCAGTATTTCCAATGGCCGAGAGCAAGGACAGGGGATGGATATTCAGGCATTCTGCACATTTTCAAAGAGGTGATACAGTGCACAATCTCCTTTATTTTTTTTTCTATCTTCACCTGAGGATATGTTTATTGATTTTAGAGAGGGAGGGAAGGGAGAGAGAGAGGGAGAGAGAGAAATATAGATGTGAGAGAGAAAAACATCAATTGGCTACCTCCTGTACACACCCCAACCGAAGATTAAACCTGTAACCTAGGTATGTGCCTTGACAGGACTTGAACCCACAACCTTTTGGTATAAGGGATGATGTTCCAACCAACTGAGCCACCAGGCCAGGGCTCTTTTGTTCTTTCAACTGTCTTTATTTGTACATTCATTCACTTACTCATTCATAACAAACAATAAGTTTTCCAATGTGCCAAGTACTGTACTACCTAGGAATGGAAATGTCATAGGAAACAAGACATTTGCTTGCTTGCTTTTTTAGGGGTTATATACTCATATAACCCCCCAAATCTCATTTGTATCCAAAAACTACAACTTAACGTGCAGAAAATGTTGCTAAAAATACCAGGTGCTCAGCTCTGCTGTTAGATACTTTCCTAGTGCTTCATTCAGGCCCTTCTTAAAACGCAGTTCTCCTCTGGGGAGACTGCTGTTGAGGGTAAGATGTCTTGGAGGCAAGGCCGAGCCTAAGTTTGGCTAAAAGTGTCTCTTTGTGTACTCAGAAGCATGGAGAGAGCCAAGTTAAAACAAAATAATAACAATAAAGAAATGCTTGTTCTTGTTATTATTTAGGTTGTTGGGAGAAGGCAGAGGGAAGGAAGGATGGGTGTTTTGGAAAAGGTCTTCTCTATACACAAGTGGCCAGGAGGCGGGGCTCTGTGTCTGAGAAGGACAGGGAGGAAGCCTTGGGGCTGACTCTTTGCCATTAGAGTGACTGGTCACTTTAGCCCGAACTTTCCAACTAGCCGGATCCACAAGGCAGAAACATGGAAGGAAGATCACTGCTTAGTAAGAATGGAAACAAATAGAGGCCAGTATGTATTTTCAGGAAGACTGAAGTTTTCTTTGTATCCTAGGCCTCTCTTATTTTCTGATTTTCTGATTTTCTGGTTTGCAATGATTTTCCTAAATCCGTAACATTAAAACAACTCTTTTAGCTTCCCAATCTTCTATGTACCTTTACCCAAGGACCCTACACAGGAATACGGGCTTTGACACGTATGATTATCTCTATTTTGAAAAGATGAAAATTGAATTGAGACGTGGAGAATTTGAGGACCTTGGCCATAACCTCGAATAAACACAATAAATATATTTTGGTTACCACTTAGTAATTCAAGTTCAAGGACTAAGAGCTAACCCCCAAATCCTTTAATGAATTAAACTGTAAGGAGAGACCCTTAAAAGCCAGGGGACTATTTATGCCTCATTTGCTTCTGTGTTCTACTGAAATGGAATTGGCTCATGATTTCCACTCTCTGCTTACATGGTCCTTGGTAGGATTTGCAGCTGGGGCCAACCTAACTCCAGATCTGTAAAGATGGGCTATACAGAATCAGCAGAGAAAATGACGTATGGTGGAGAGCAGGTGGCTCTGAGAAGCAATATTAACTATGTATATATGAAATCACAACAAGTATAAATATTTAATTTCCAATGTTTGAAAGAGAAAAGAGGGTTTCCTTGAAAGTGGACTTAATGCATATGTAAATGAATTATAATTCATGACATTCCTCACACAAATCATTATTTCAGAAAATGATGCAATCATTTTAAACCAATATTGACATTTTGAATGTTACAATACTTTGAAAGGTTTATTGCGGTATATTTTCTTTGTCCCCTAAAGAGGGCCTTCTATCATGAGCAACATAAAATGCAAAAGAAGCTGCGTGGTTTTTATTCCTCAAGCTTGTGTGACATGGGCTCAGAGGAGACTGCGCATGGGGTCCTCTAGGAAGCAATGGTGGCAGTGGACACAACTGTCCCATTGGACTGCATCCTGGGACCTCATTACAACCTGTATAAAGGTCGCATCCAAAAGTTAATGATCTGTAGGTTTTCCTGGGCATTTCTCAAATCTGCTTATCTCCAGCATTAGGAGATATCTCCATTCACAACGATCTCCAAATTTAATGTCATGTCACAAACTACTAAACAAAGTACAGGTGACCCTTGGATAATGTTGGGGTTAGGGGTGCTGGCCCACCATGCCGTCGGAAATCTGTGTATAACTGAAGTCAGTCCTCTGCATACATGGATCCCAACCTGGGATAGAAAATACAGTACTAAGCAGAACCAGTCAGGCAGCTAAACAAGGTAGTGAAGCTGTTGTTGTCGCAAGTAATACAGCATCTGTTCTTCTGCACTGTATCTATTTTATCAGGAGATCCTACTTTCTACAGAGCTCTCACATGTGTCCTTATCTATTCTCACTGCCACCACTCTGGGCCGAGGCACCCTCACCATCTCTTTCCCTTTTCCTGCTTCCGCTGTTGCTCCTTGGAATCCATACTTTGCCAACTAGCTAGAGAAAAGCATTTTTTACGAATGTGAATCAAATCACGCCATTCTATGCAGCATCGGCCACTGTCTTCTCTTTGTACTTAGAAAAAAACCAAACCGCTCATCTTGGCCTTCACCTGAAAACATTCTTCCCACAGTGCTCTGCATGCCTAGCTCTCTGTCTAATTCATTTATCACCTCCCCTTCCATCCCAGCAAACTAAAGAATTCACCCTCCCTACCCCCCACCACACACTATGCATACCTCCTCCCCCATTACTATTTTCAATGCCAGTTTCCACTATGTGATATTTAAGCACCGTGGGCAGTAAGCCTATGTCATGAAGCCGCTATTCCTTTACCCTGAGTTTAGCTGTTCCCTCTGGGTTCAGACTTAGAGAAGGAATCTGCACTAATCATTGTGCTTACTTACTGACTGACTCATAGATTAAGCGCCCTTTTCTCCAGCCAGGATGCCATTTTCTTTGGTCCATATGTTACACTGTGTTTTGAGCCACTGCAGCAAAAAGAAACTGCTGTTGCCTTCTTCCCCTCTGCCCAAATTCTTGGGCTTGTTATCTTCTTGTGAATATTTAAAAATCATTAACAGGAAACAAAAACAAAGGAAACCTCCATCTCAACACTCTTACTACATCTTGCTCTTCTCATCCTTTTTTTTTGTAACCAAAGTCCGATTCTTTCAGGAAAAGTTCTCTTTCACTACCCTGAATGCCTTTCACCCTTCTGGGGATGGTGGTAAAGTCCTGCTTTTAGAAACTGGACTTTTCAGACACGTGACTTTCACTTTGGGGCCAGCTATGGTTCCCCACTGAAAGCTCCTTAAAGACAGTGCAATTAGCATAACATCTTTAAAGGCAATCAAGAATTTTTCGCATCGAGATGGTTTCTACAGCATTGGGCCCATAGCTGGTTCTCAAATATCTGTTACAAACACCACACTATCCACAAGACAACGATGCAAGGGGTTAACAGTTTCAAAAGGTATTTGAGTTATTCCAGCTCTTCCCAACCCGGAAGAATACAAAAGGAAATTCTAACCAGATGTCACCTAGTTTTTTCACCATTCAGAGAATGTTCTACCTCTCTGAGGGTATCGTGTGGTCTCATTATATATGTACTTAATCAAATGACTACAAATACTCTCACTTGGCAGAGAGCAACAGAGAAATAAAGCAAGTTGTTTTCTTTCTTCTTTCTCTGTAGTGGTTGCTGTCATACACCCAAAGCCAGATCTAATATTTGGCATGTGACTGGCATCCAAATATATGGAATAAATGAGTGAATGCATGTAGCTAGGATGTGACAAAACCAGTAATTTAAGCCAGATTTGTCAGATTATAAGCCCCGCAGCTACAAGCCCCAAGACTCCCTTTTGTTCTTGGCATTCTTTGAGCTGTATACTCTCCTAGATGTCATTATTCATGTTTGTGCTTTTCTCACCAAGTGCCTGTAAGTGCCTCAGGTGGGGGTCATTGCTAGTTCTACATTCTTCAGAGCCATTCCCTGCAAAAATGTCCTGCTCATCGGTGTCTGTCAATGATTCTGCATGCAATTAAGAAATTCATTTCACAGATAAGAATCCTTACATAAGAGAGAGGTTCAAAGTTATTCCCAAGGACATGCAATTAATGGCAGAGTTGGTTTCAGAACCTAATTGACTTGACTTCTTCACACTCTTTTATGAATGAGGAGCGTTACAAATAAATCATCTGTCTCTCAGCTCACAGTCCATATTGTTCCTGCTGCAGGGACTGCCAACGCCAGCCACTTCAATCCTTTAGCTCAATTTTAGTTCATAACCCAGAAATCATAAGATCAGGGAAGAAGGAAAGGGAACAGTCTAATGAGCTTAGAACTCTTAAGTTCCTCACCTTTGACTGATCCGTCTCATTATATTTGCTACCCAAGGAGGCAAATTATTTACCAGTAAAGCACCAAGCAATGTAACACCTCCCCTCAGTCAAAACAGAGGTTATTCATCTCAAACACATACAAACACATGTCATTTGGCTACCTACCTGTGCTTTTTCCAGGTGTGCTCTCAAACTCTGTGCATTAGAAGGCCACCCCTGCCCTGCCTGCTCTTGGAAAACACAGCATCCAGTCTACCTGCATTTTTGTATTTAGGCTCTGGCAAAGAAACTATTATGAAAATGACAGAACTGCCAGGAAGAATGATGACTTCACTGCTTAAGAAGCCTGTGAATTCACTGAGGAGGGAACAAGGCAGAGAAACGGGAAGGAGAGCAGAGATAAAGAGAAATTTGCCTCTGGGCTTCCCACATCTTCTGGCTTTTGTCAAAGATGGTCTCACTGGCCTTTCAGAATTAATGCTTGCTTTATAACAAACTGCCCAAGTCTCTCTGTAGTCCACGGCAGGATCTGTGCCTTTTAACTAAAGTTGGTAATACTCAGAGTAAGAAGTCAAAGAAGAAGAAAGAAGAAGATGGTGATAATGATTGCACCTACCATTTACTGAGCAGTGAATTGGCACTAACACTATGCTAAATCTGTGTATGTTATTTTATTTAATCCTCACAACTCCTCTGCACATCACTCCGTTTAAATTCTTTAAAAACTCCCCATTGCCTTTAGGATAAAGTCCAAATGTCTTAACAGAGTTCACAAAACCCTCTAAGACCCCATCAGCCTTTGCATCTCTCTCGACCTCATGTTGTATCACTCTGCACCTCTCTTAGATGGCCTGGTCTCATCTACCCACAAACATGTATGGTGCTTCCTATGCTTCTGTGGGCCTTTAAATATGTTCGCTTGTGACCACCTTACTTCCACTTTTCACCTGGCTAACTTGAATTTTCCTTCAAATCTTTAATATCTTTTCCTGGGGTAGGCTGGTCTCCAATTCCACCTAAACTAGGTCAGGTAAGTTCTATCATTTGCTTTCTGTGATTCATTCAACTTCCTCTTTTGTAACTTCATACCTGCAGTGACCTGTAGTGAGATATGTACCTTTCCTGCCTGATTTGGCCTCGGTGAAGGCTGGCAGGCACCAGGCCTTCTCATTCCCTGTTGTCCCCAGCGCCTCACTGAATGCCCGCCACATGAGTAGCTCCTGAATCAATGAATAGAAATCAGATAAGGTCAAGTTAAAGGAGCTCATCATCACCAAGCCTTATAACATTTTATGAAATGTTAAAGGGACTCATCTAAAAAAAAGAAGATAAAAACATGTATAGTAAAAGGACAGCAAACTCACAATTATTAATGACCACACCTAAAACAAAAACAAAAACAAACTAAGCAAACAACTAGAAGAGGAACAGAACCACAGAAAGGGAGATCACATGGAGAGTTAGCAACAGGGAGTGGGAGGAGGAGAGAGGGGGAAAAGGTACAGAGAATAAGTAGCATAGATGGTAGGTAGAAAATAGACAGGGGGAGGGTAAGAATAGTATGGGAAATGTAGAAGCTAAAGAACTTATGACACATGGACATGAACTAAAGGGGGGGATGTGGGTGGGAGAGGGAGTGCAGGGTGGAGGGGAATGAAGGGGGGTAATGGGACAACTGCAATAACATAATCAATAAAATATATGAAAAAAATAAACACCCTTAAAAAAAAGAAATCGTCATATGCAAAATCTATAGATGAGTGTTTCCAGCTCACAGATGAGGAAACAGGTTAAAAGGGGTTAAATAACTTGCCCAAAGCCATACAGTTAGCAAATGGTGAAACCAAGCTTTGAACCCAGGACTGATAGCCCTACTCAGATTCACAATCTCTCTGCAATATGACCATCCCAACATCCCCAGCACTCACAGGAAAAATAAGGACAATTATTTCGAATGTTGCTATTAGGGAACAAAATGGAATAGAAATGCTGCTGGGGTTCAGGGAGGTGCTCTTTCTCCCACCTGATTTCAGAATTACACGAGACAAGCTGGCTGGTTTTGAATCTTCCTAGGCAACAGTAGTGTGGTTTTCTAAAACATTGCTTCTGTCTCTCAGCTACAGGTGGTAGTGGCTAACCGACAACTTACAGCTACATCTTTCAGCCGTTCCCAGGGATCGACTTGGAAAGGGAGAAGGTGAGTTTCGTGCATTCTGAGAGAAGTTGCCCAGGCAACAAGGACGGAGCCAGAGCCACAGACCACCCAGCCGAGATGTGCCATGGCCATGCCCACGCTCTCCCAGCCCCACAGCCTCTTGGCTGGAACCGCAGCCAACTGTGCTCACATGCCCTTTTAATGAGCTGTCACCAAAAGAGTCACCTGTTCCAAGTGGACACAGTTTGTAATGGTGTCCCCATGGCCAGCCACCTGATATCTCCAGATTCTTGTTATGTGGTCAGGTAGATGGTCCAGTCTGTTTCATCTGTGGACGATGCCAGAATTCCAACTCTGAGAAAAGGCCAGTCCCAATTTTGTGGCTAATAATAATAATAATAATAATAAGCCATTGAATTAAACATTGCCTTCCAAAATTAAGTTAGTCCACTTTGCATATAATGGCAGCTCCTGATATAGCTCCTCACTTAATAGCCATGGGATCTTTGCTAAGTTACTTTAAATCTTAGTCATAAATTTCATCTATAAAATGTTCTTATAAATATAATTACCAACAGATTTTTTGTGAAGAGTGAGGTGATGTATGTAGAATGTTTAGCATAATGTGTGCACGTAATCAGCACCTAATAAATGAAAGTTATAGCGATGATTAGGGTTTATTTGATTTCCTGAAAAGGTGGTTGGAAAGAGAGATTAGCAGTCTCTTCTTTTGAGTCTATTTGCTGGCTTAAGTTTTGTGCAGGAGCGAGACAGCGTCATGCCTGCTTCTGCAATAACCACCAACATGGGCTGTGAACCCCTCCTGGCACAGGCTGTCTGCGCCAGGCACTAGAAAGCCTTCGCTGGGCCCAATACAGTGTGAGGCACACAGTGGGCACTCAAGAAATGCTTGTTGAAGCTGTGAACAATGGGATGCACAAGCAGTTCAAAGCACCGTAGGCATCTGGGTCTTGAAAGGAAATTGTACCCTCCAACGAGTCATTAAATGTATTCTTCAGAGAGGGCAGTAACAATACGTCACCTGATTGCTTTGTTCAGAAGTACTTTCCGACTGAGTTACCCCAGAAAAGATGCTGTTCTTTGCTACATCACTGCATGACTGCCAGTCCCGGCTACAAAATGGCTTTTCATGAGAGCTTGCTGGCGCCTGTGTATATGGAGGAAAAGGCTGGCCACAGGGGAGAGAGACACAGAGCAGGATGAACTTCCACCAACCTGCCCCCAGCCGTTTGCACACCGTGTGTACTATTGTGCTCTGTGTGTGTGTGGTGCGGGGGCAGGTACATCACTGGTATCCATCTACCTCTGAAAAAACAGTCCAAATCTCATTTAATTCTATTAGAAAATTTATCTTCAGACGTAACTTAGACTCTCTGAAAGTGTTCTATCCTGCGAACACCAAAACCTCTTCGGAGAGAAGTAAACTGAAAATGTGCAAACAAGCACTTCCCTAAATGAAACAGTTTCTGGCTGAGCAGAACAAATGAGCCCTTTCTAGGGTATGGGGTACAAGACAATGGCTCTGGTCTTTGTTCTTGAGTAAAAAATGGGGAGAGGAAAGCCGTTCTAGAATGAATAACCCTCCAAATGCTAATTTTCCAAAATTCCTACTTGTGACTCATTAAGCCATCTAGATTTTGCTATTTTGAAAAACAAACAACACGAAGTACTAATTAATAAAAGATATCATGTCTTATTAATGTTTATGTAGTAATTACCAAAATCACAAATCCATCTGCTAAGTAGTCAGCAAACAAGACAAATGAGCGTGCTCAGTTAAACAGATTATCAAATGCCTTTGGGACTATAATCTAATAGCCCCAACGAAGCTATGAATCAAGCGGCTACCCCTTCGGCCACGTGGACAAGCCACAGCAACCTCATCTCCCCTGTGAGGTGAGACAGAGTCTAAGTGAAGGCATCTGGCCTCTCTCTCTCTCTCTCTCTCTCTCTCTCTGGACAGAACACACTCTTAGGCATGTGTCAATATTCCTCATGCAGCTTTCTCCTGCAGGCTTTGTGCTGACATTTAAGATTTTGTTTCTTTAAAAAACATCAGAGGACAGACCCGAAAGATTTCACTTTAAGTTGAACACAACCCCACTAGTTTCTGCATGCCTATCACCGAGGCTTCTCAGCTCCCAACACAGAGAAGAATTTCATCTTCCTATGTCATTTCCAACATTCATCACCTGTATACATTTCACATCTTCTCTCCTAGACAGGCATCTAAGTAACAAACTATGTCTTACTAGGCTTTCAAGCACAACAATAACAACAACTGATAATAATAATCGTAATTAAGATAGTTACCATTTCTTGTGAACAGAAATGTGCCAATCACTTGGATGAGTGTTTCAGTTTATTTCATGTTTGTCACTTGATATCCAGGACAGCTGTTAAAGTAGGTACATCCTCCTCTACAAACATGGGGCAACTGAGACTTGAAGAGGCTGAGTGACAGAGCTTGAATTCATCTTTTGGTCTGAAAGACTCCAAAGACTATGCTCTGAAATGCTATGCTGAGCTGTGCCTCGCCCATGCAGTTCCCAGGTCAGGGCCAAGTACATAGCAGACAGTGATAAATGTCAGTGGAATAAAGGAACATATCTTAACAGCAATTCATTCCCGTATTGCCTTGGTAGTTAAGGTCAAATCTTTGCAGTTTCTGCTTTTCTCTGTGTTTCTCCCAGGTGTGCATGGTGTTATGGGTTATTATCAATACTGGGTATCAAAAAATGTCAATAAAAGCTCTCCCTTACCTTTCTTACATGAGAAAATAAACACCTCTCCAGGACTCTACCTTCTAGTTCAGTGTCAGGATGATATTCACAACTGGGCACCTTCAGTGGCTTTTCATTGATTTGTGTTGGTGTTATTCACATGTTGGACTGCAAGCTAGATGGTAGGAGGCAGTCCAGTGTTGTTGGCACCTCTTCTCAGCTTTCTTCAACATCCTGGGCTCTATAGTCATGTTGGGGGCGGGGGGAGGGAACTCAGGGCCTGATGGCTACTGACTTCACAATAGTCAGTGTTTCCCATTGGTGGGGGTAGTGGGCTTCTGCTGGTGTAACCCTCTTAGCACATAGTATTCTCTTTCCAACCAGGAATGGAACTTCTAGCACGTAGCCCACGTGCTTGGAGGAAGCACTCCCTACTCTCAGCTTGAGAATAGAACTCTGGTTAGTTTAAGCCAATCAGCACATCCCAATGGCCTTGCCACAGTGACTAGTGCAAGACCCGGTTCAGGACAGAGAGACACGAGGAGATATTTGCTGGGGTTCTGGGAAAAACGCTTCCTGGCTCAGGGAAGAAGGGCATTCTCTTTCCTAGCTGGGCATCTGTGCAGAGGAAGAAAGATCCAGAAGGTGTGGGAAATCATTCTGGAACTACAGTGGCATCTACCTTTAGGATTAAACAAGATACCGCAGGAGAGCAAGAAGAAAAATGGAAAAACGTTTGGATGACATAACTGAGCCACTATGTCAAGCCTTGCTTCAAAGACTGGAATATTTCTGAAATCTCTGTCCCAGATTTTCTCTGATCTAAAACTGAAAGACATGTAATATACATGGGTGACAACTTTGTTTTATGTTCATTGTCATGTTCATTTTTTTTCCCAAACAGTAAGACAGTGGTTTGAGGACCATAGGAGATCAGCTGACAGCTTACCACAAACCTGGAGTAGGCAAAATGTACCTGTCAAAACCCGAGGAGAACTGGCCGGTCTGGTTTAGGCCATGATGTCACAGAGTGCCATCAGGTGTGTTCGACACCAGGGAACTACATCTCCGTCAATTCTCTCTATGGCCATCATAAAACCTATTACGGAGAATGATGAAAACACTGCACAACTGGACCAAGAAGGAACAGCTACTCGAACAAGCAGGTCTGCTCACTCTAGCACAGCTCCACATTGACCCTTCCTGGGTTTCATGTGTATCAAACATGTTTGAATAAATTAATACATATCAGCTATGTATTAGAGAAGGATGCTCTGACACCCCCATGCTGCCTTTGCTTGCAAGGACCACTGCCCCTGAGAACCGTAATGTGAGCACAAATAAGGAAATTGCACGTTTTAATGCAAAACAGCCTGTGGCCAAGTGTAATCGTAGCTGCTTCATGTTGATACAACTTAAATCCAATTTCTTGGACTTGTAGTTGTGAAAGAGGGGTCCTTCCCAAATGCTGGAGATTTTAATATTGGGTTGGCTAAAAAGTCCATATCATTTTTTCCGTAAAATAAAAGGCATATTTTTCATTTTCACCAATAACTTTATTGATTTGGATATTTTGTGTATGTTGGCCATCTCCCACATGGTAGAACATCTATTGTTCTCAGTTAATGTCTCAATTTGATTACTATCAACTTCAACTGGTCTACTGACCATGGTACATTGTCCAGCGAGAAATCTCTAGCACGAAACTTCACAAACCACTTTTGAGACATTTGATCAGTCACAGCACCTTCTCCATACGCTGTACAAGTCTTTTTTTTTGCGTTTTAGTTGCATTTTTACCTTTCTTGAAATAATAAAGCATACTATGCCAAAAATGCTGCATATTTCTTTCCATCTTCAATATTAAAATGGCTACACAAAAATTCACCCATTTTAATGTTTTTTTTAATGCATGCAGGTGTGACAGCTGTCACAACATAATCTAACAAAATTTTTTGAATGAAGTTAAAGACAGTAAAGCACTACTAGAGCCATCTTACAAAAAAAAACAAAACAACAAAAACCGAAGTTTTTGGCCAGCCCAATACAAGGATGGGAAAGAAGACAACAAGAAGAGACTCAACCAGAAGGCACTGGATCGCCGATGGAGGTTTACTGAAAGAATGAAAAATGGGATATGATTTCCTCTTGCTATTGGGCCATCTCCATGGATGAGGAACTTTTGTCGTCATACAAGGCCCTATGCCAAAATGGGCCCCTTGCTTGCCTTAATAATCTACTGTCAGTGTCTTGAAATTCTGAATACTTTTTTAACAGGGGCCCTGTATTTTCATTTTGCCTCAGGTCCACAGATTATATGGCCCACCCTGCTTCTTATAGATCCAGCTCCCTCTGTTAAAACCTCACAAGGGTAAAAGAATACACATTTTGCCAAACGCCTGCCTTAGAGTTTCCACATCTACTGTCTTTTTTTGACTATTTCTCTTTGACTGCCTGCTTTGTGCTGGAAAAAAAAGTATTTTTACTGTGCTATTGTAATTCTGTGGATTTACTATATTTTTTGTGCTATTTTCTTAGTAGCTGCTCTAGGGATTGCAACAGGCATTTTAATTTACCACAGCTTTCTTCAGATTAATATTCATGTGATTCTGGAAAAAATACTCCAATGTAATTTTATTTCCTCTTCCCCTCTTTGTATATTATTGTTATGTATATTAAGTCTGTATATATGTTATAAACTCAACAATACAGCGTTAATATAATTGTTTCATATAATCTGATAGCTTTTAGAGGAGTTGGGGAAAGATGAGAAAGTATATTTATGGAATTTTTCATACTAACCCAAATATTTCTTATTTGCAATGCTTTTCATTTTTTTCTCTGTGGATTTCTGTTACCTTCTGGTGTCTTTTCCTGAAGGAAAGACTTCCACTTTCAGTATATCTTGTAAGACAGATGCGAGCAGTAAACTTAGTCTTTGTTTATCTGAGGATGTCTTTATTTTGCTTTAATTTTTGAAGAATAGTCTGGTTAGCTATAGAATTCTTGTTTGACAGTATTTTTTTTACACCCTGAATATATCATTCTACAGCCTCGTGGCTTTAGATGAGAAGCCAGTTAGTAACTGTACTGACGTTTGCCTCTATATTATGAGTCATTTTTCTCTCGCTGCTTTCAAGACTTTTGTCTCTGGCTTAGGCTTTATATAGTTTGTCTATGATGTGTCAAGGTATAAATGTATTTGTATTTATCCTATGTGGAATTCTGTGACCTTCTTAGATGTGTAGACTAGTACTTTTTAAAAATCAAATTTAGGAAGTTTATAGCCATTAGTTTTCAAATTATTTTTCTCCCCCTTTCTCCTCTCTGTGTGGAACTTTCATTACATAAATGTTGCTATGCTTGATCTTGTTGCAGGTTGCTGAGGCTCCGTTCATGTTACTTCCCTTTATTTTCTCTCTGTGCTTCAGACTGGGTAATTTTTATTGATTAATAGTTCATAGATTCTTCTCTTCCCTCAAACCTGCTGCTAAATTTTGTTAATTTTTTCAGTTATACAGAGTGAGGCAAAAGTAGGTTTACAGTGCTCTATTATTTCTTACTTTAATTTTTTAAATGTGGCTTCCTTTAGTTCTTAAAATATATATAATAGATGCTTTAAAGCCTTTGTCTACAAATATCTGGTAATACCAAGAAATAGTTTCTATTAAATGCTTTCCCCTTCTAAATACAGGACATACTTTCTTATTTCTTGGCATGCTTCATAATTTTTTTTCTTAAAAATGAGACATTCTAAATTACAGATTGCAGCTGCTCTGAATTCTGATACTTTTCTCCCTTGAAGGTGGCTGTTGCTGGTGTTTTGTTTGATTAGTAAGTTGCCTGCACTAACTCTGTGAAATACGCAGCCCCTGTGGTCACTAATGCCCCCGCTAGGTTGGTATTGTTGTTTTAAATATATATCCTTCATTTTATTTTAAAACCTGGCCTGCTAGAGATTGCTCCTGTGTCTGTAGAGCTTATTGGTCAGTGAATTGCACAAGCTGTGCCCGGACACCTCCAACCACTGAGGCTTCCACCCCCTGCTGTTGGATATGTTTGGGGGTAGGGGGGACATTTATAGGTCAGGCTGTTTCTAAGCCTCCATGGGTTTTAGTAGTTGCCAGGCCCTTTTGAATCTCCTATGCACTCAGACCTACGATTAACCAGAATTGCATGAAAGGCTTTAGTCTCCACTGCTCACGTACAGAACTTCTGCCAGGGACGTGCTGTCCCTGAGCACAACTGCAGCCTAGGCGGCTGCAGCCCATGGCTCTCCCCACCCACCATTTGCTGAGTGTCAGTATGGCCCGCCTCTCCAAACTGGGCAAGTCTTGTCAACGTTGGCGGAGAGGCTGCTCACAGTCATCAGGGTTTTCCCCACCTTGGCTGGGGTGAGGTGGATGGGGAAAAAACCAGAGCTCTGGATTCTCAGTCTTCCTTCATGAAGTTCAGTGGTTCTTAAGGCATAAACACTTCTCAGAGTGTTGTATGCCTTTGGTTGATTTTCGAAGCACTGAATGGTGGTATCTGTCAATCTTTCTAGCATCCTGGTTGTACACTGGGGAGAGGATGTGCCCAATCCCTCACAGAGCCATAGCTGAAAGTCCCACTATGCCTTGGGTTTTGACTCTTCCTATTAACTAATCCTACTTTATTTCTTCATGATCCTCCTTTACATATTTAAGTCCAACACAGGCTAAAGGCTCAAGAGCAATAAAATCTCTTTTACACATGTAAAATAATTTCAGCAACATATTATATACTGCTATTGCTATAAATCACACAAGTTGACTTGCAACACGTTGAAAACATTACTGAACTCTCCGAACACCACAAGCTGTCTATTCTTGGTCATGTAGTCTTCCCTCTGGGGCAGCGATTTTCAACTTTTTCATCTCATGGCACACATAAACTAATTACTAAATGTCTGTGGCACACCAAAAATATATTTTTTGCCAAGCTGACAAAAAATAGCTATAATTTTGATTCATTCACACTGGATAGCTACTGTTCGTTGTCATTTAAAAAAATTTGACAACCCAGGGAGAAAGGTCAGTGCCCCTGACTGAAAAATCCTTGCGGCACACTGGTTGAAAATGAAAACTGCCGTCCCAGGAAAAGAATAAAAAACACGTGATGCTGCCCTGCACGCTGTCCCTCAGTGCTCTACCATGGTGGCAGATCTCACCAATCTACTGTGACTTCCTTTCCCACTAAGCACAGGCATGGCCCCAGGATCCCCAGTCAGACCTCCATGCAGACTCCGTGGTCCAGGAGCTGAGCGCTCTTAGCCACCCCTGCCAGCCCCCAGAGCTGAAGTTCATACTCCTCTATACCTCCAGCTCTGCTTCCACTCCCCAGCCAAGGCTTTGCATTTGGCTTCCTGGGGAACAGGGCCTGTTTTATTTGGGCCTCAGGCTCCACTCCTTTGTTTCATTTGTTTTGTTTTCTGGCCTTCTGCACTCACTCCGGTAGTGACTTCATCCATTCTCGTGACTGAAACTCCCATCCACTTCTTGGCCTTTCTCAAATTTGCATTTTTAGACTAAATTTATGCCCCAAACTCCAACTCTCTACATATTACCTCTTCTTGGTGAAGTCTTGAGGACATCTGTAAATCACTATCTCAAAGTGAATTTCTAGTTTTCCACGTGGAATCTCTTCCAACCCTCTGAAGGTTTCTCCGTCTTGATTGATATTCAATTTATTCTCTCAGATGCTCAGGCCAAAAAACTTGGAGTCATCCTGGATTCTTCTCATTCGCCTACACCATCAAGAGATCCTGGTGGCTCCATCTTCAACATCAACGAGAATGGCACACCTTCTTACCACTGTCATTGCGACCCACCTGGTCTGGGCCACAATGTCCCTCATGGGATCATTGTAACTGATTTCATTACTTTTAACTCTGCTCTTTTATATATGATACTCAACATAGCATCCACAGTGATCCTTGACCCCTGGTATTCTATACTGAACATGGCATTCAGACTGATTCTTGGTCCCTGGTGTTCTACACTCAACATAGTAGCCAGAAGAATCCTTTGCAAAAGTGAGCCTGATTGTGTCACTCAAAACATGCCAGTGGCCTCCCATTTCACTTAGGATTAAAGCCACAGGCTTTTCGATGACTTATGATACCTTACATGGTACGTCCTGCCACCCTTTAATTCATTGAACTCATCTTTCATGATGCCAGTGAAAGATGGCTCTTATTCTTTCCTGGAACGCTGGTCCCCTTGAGACTTCTTACATACACTATGCCAGCTTTTTGGAGCCTTAGCATTAGAAATTCCTTCTTTCTGAAATCCTCTTCCCTCAGATATCTATGTGGCTAGTCCTCTCACCTCCACAGTTTTGCTCAAATGCTGCCTTCTCAATAAAGCCCACTCTGACCACTCATCTTCCCATCTCCCTCCCTCGCTGCCATTCCATCTCACCCTTCTTCCACACCTCTCTGACCCATCTTTGCATTCTCTTTCATTTCATTGAATATCACCTTCTACTATATAGTAGGATTTACTTATTTGTTGACCTTATTGTTTATAATCTGTCTTCTTCTCTAGAATCTAACTCAAAAAAGAGCAGGGATTTTTGTTTTGCTTGCGGACACTTTATCTTACAGTTTCCAGAAGAGTGCCTGTTGCATAATAAAACATTAAAAAAAACCCGCATTTGTTAGAGAAATGCATCAGTGGTGGATCTATGGTTCTGATATATATAAGCACTTTTACAGACATGGGCTGAATGTGAGAACAGTTCCCAGAGAAACTTTGGGGCAGCACTGTTCAAAGAAATGTCAAGACATCCTCCATGAAAAAATGGAGCCAGTGGTTTTAAATAAAAGGGTTTAGGGTATTACTCTCATCTTGGCCAGTCCTAGGGCACATTAGCATATTAAAGGCCTGGGAAGTCCTGCAGGAAAGAAATGGGCTTAACTTTATTTTTCTTTGACTTCTTTCAGGATTGTTTCCTTTATCTTTGAGTTTCTATAGTTTGAAAATGGCATGCCAAGGTACAGTGGGTTTTGTTTTAGTTTTACTGCCTTTGCGTGTATCCTAGTTGGGGTTGTCTAGGTTTCCTGGTTTAGTGTCTGCCATTAATTTGAGAAAATTCTCAGTCATTACTGTTTCAGGTACTTCTTCTGCTCCTTCCTTTCTGCCTTCTCCATCCAGTATTCCCATAATGCACATGTTGCACCTTTGGTGGCTGTTTTACAATCCTTGGATATTCTGTTCTGTTATTTCAGTTTTGGCTGTCTTTGCTTTTCAGTTTTCAAGGGTTCTATTGACATATCCTTTAGTTCAGAGATCTTCATCAGCTGTGTCCAGTCTCCTAGTAAGCCCATGAAAAGCATCTTTCATTTCTGTGACAGTGTTTTTATTTTTTTATTTTTTAACCTCCAGCCTTTCCTTTTGGTTCTTCCTTAGGATTTCCATCCCTCTGCTTATAGTGCTCATTTGTTCTTACATGCTTTACCCATTAGCACTGTTGGCCTATTAGTCATAGCTTTAAATTCCCAGTCTGATAATTTTAACACCCCTGCCGTGTCTGGTTGTGATGCTGGATCTGTCTGTTCAAATTGTCTATTGTTTTTGCCTTTTACTATGCCTCAAAGTTTTTCTTGGTAACTGGGTATGATGCACTGGTAAAAGGAGCTGCTGTAAACCGGCCTTTTGAAATGGTAGTAAAATGCAGGGGGAGGAGAAGTGTTCAAAGTCCTATAATCAGGTCCCTGTCTTTTAGTGGACATGTGACCCTGGGCTGGGAGCTTTAAAAGTGATTCTTAGTTGTTTTTCCCCTACCTTAGGTGGGATAGGATGTCTAGAGCTAACTGTAGTTGAATATTTCCCTCCCCCGAGGTCCATTGGGCTCTGGTTAACTAGTTTAGAAACAGGCTTTGTTTAGAACAGAATGCTCTGTTAGACGGGGTCTGTCACAAATAACACCCCTTTTTTATTACAAACTCTTTTATTACAAAATCATAAGCATGTCATTGTGTAACATAACAATATCTCAAGTACATCATATGACATTTTAGGTGAAATGTTCAGATTAAAACTATAAATTATCACACCCATATTATTACCTACAAACCACACTCAAGCAAGCCTTACTTCTGCTGGACCCTGAGTATTTTAAAATTGGTTCCCTCTCTCCTGTTCCTGCTGGAAGCACCCGGGATTTCTCTCTAGGATTTACGATGAGAATCTAGCTGGACTCCTGAAGGTAAATCTCACAAAATCATGCCACGTGGCCGGCCACCCATGACAGGCTCTCTCCTTGGGATTTTTAACTTTCAGAGCTGCCCACACTGAGCCTACAGCAACTTGTTGGCTACAGTTAGGAGGAGCCTCCCCGGCTCTGGTTCCCACAGGAGTTTCCGCTTGTGAGCTCTGCTCCAGGGAGCCGTGGTGCCCCGGACTGGCCTGCCTGTCCCTCCAGTCTCGGGGGCAGCAGTCTGCCCCGTGTCTTTCCCTTCCTTACAGGTCCAAGAAGAGCTGTTAATTTTTAGTCTGTACCACCTTTTACATATTGTCAGGATGGAGTGGCAACTTCCAAGCTCCTTACTGGAAACCAGAAGACTTAACTGTTGTGGACACAAATCCCTGACTTCCAAAAAGGTTCCTATATGACAATGTGTAAGTAAAATGAGTGCAAGTGTGAG
Organism: Phyllostomus discolor; assembly: GCF_004126475.2. Taxonomy (NCBI): domain Eukaryota; kingdom Metazoa; phylum Chordata; class Mammalia; order Chiroptera; family Phyllostomidae; genus Phyllostomus; species Phyllostomus discolor. Next base: position 18,412,804 of record NC_040915.2, read on the forward strand.
TTCTGGAGAGAGACTATGTAGATTTCTATCTTGGCTTTGCCAAATAAAAGTTACTTCATGTCACCAAGCCTTGGCTCTTTTATCTGTCAAATGACCTATATCAGGGTTTATTAGGATTAAATGAATAAGTGCTTTGTAGTACATAATAAGCACTCCCACCATTTTTTAAATTAGCACCATTTGAATGTCTGTGGCCTGCCAGGCACCATCCCAGATGCTGGAGATGGAGAACTAGAAGCCCTGGCCTCATGGGGCTTCTGCTCTACAGGCAGAAGACAGGCTGGAACCACACAAACTAATCTGATGGTGAGCCTAAGGTACAGAAAATAAGGGTTATGTGACAGAGAGCGGGGAATGCAGGGTGGCTTTAGATCGGATAGTCCAGAAGGCTTTTCAGAGGAGGGGGACCGTTGCATCGAGAGCTGAATGGCAAGAAGCCAGTGAAGCAAAGATCTTTCTGGAAAAACAGTGCCACCAGGAAGGGAAGAGCAAGGATAGAGGTGTAAAGGTGGAAATGAGCTTGGCTTGGTCCCGGGGCTGATCATGAGGAATACGTGAGAGAAATAGCATCTACGTTGCTTTAAATAACACCAACACCTGTGGGCCTTCATTTCGTGGACAGCCCCTCAATGTCCAGCCCTCTTTGGGGGGAGAGGAGCATGATTCTAGTGGGATTCCAGCAATGGCCCCATGGTCTGGAGAGGAAGGGAGATGCAATGATCCGAGTCACAGGATTCAGGGGGAACTGACCAGCTTGTTTTGAATACGTTTTCCAGGGTGGGGTGGTGGTCTTTGGCTCTGCTACCCACAAAAAACGGAGGGCACTGAGGTTAAGAGAGAGAAGAATGATCAACCCGGAGGACAAAGGGTTATGAACTGAAACTGCAGAGGAAAAGGTCCATACGTGGGTGTTAGTGACACTGCAGATTGTGCTGACCCAATGCTCTCCTTCTTGTCATAGCTCACGCTTATTTCTCTCGGTTGACATGTAGTCTAAAAATTCTCTTTTGTGTATTTTTTATCTACCTCTCTCTTCATGGAGGGCAGAAACCTGTTTCTTGGCTATAACTAAACATCCAAGAAGAATGCTCTGCAAACACCACATGCTATTACTTTTAACATGTGAAAGCCCAGTTACTCACCATACCATAATTAAATCCTTTGTAAAACATAAAACCCTCCCCACATGCTTGGCGAATATAAATCTCATTGGTGTTCATTTGACCTTGCCAAAATAGCCTGAAAATGTTGTCTCCTATTGTGCCTGAGGTCGTTTTTTAGTGCTTTTCTCAAGGACTACCATTGAAAGGAGAAAGCGGTATCTCTGTAACTCAAACCAGAGCCCCCCACAATAATACATTGGTAAGTGACAATGTGACGGATTTATTTTGTGTATGCATGCTCTTGTTTCCCATCTTCATGTTTCTGAATGCAGAACCACCGTGTTTGTTCTTCTTCCGCTACACAGTGTGAAAGGGAAGCAAGAGGCTGACTCACCTCCCTGCAGTCTCAAGACAAATTTGTCTTAACAAGAGCTTGCTTGTACCAGGCCTCCTTGGACATGTCCAGTAACAGTCCCCCCACTCAATGATCTCTCCTTTCTACATGGAGACTGACCTCAGCCCAGTCGAAGGTACCCTGGGGAGCCACTCAAACATTCATTCAGAGGCTGTTCGCTTACAGGGATTTACACAGATGTCATCTTCCTACTTTCTCAAATTCTTGGCTTTTGAGGCATTTCATTTTTTTTAGCAACTCTAGTAGGGGGTATGCAAGAGGCAGAAGAGGCAAAATTCAGGCCACTTTTAGCTCCTCATTGGAAGGTATGGAGGAAGCCTATGGGGGGGAGGGGGTGTAGAAAGGACAGAAATTGTCCAAAGTGAAATTTGAGGATTCTCTTATGGGTTTTCATTAGCCCCCAGCTGAGCTTGATCTTCCATGGATCATCGAGAGTGGACCATAGATGCAATACACATGCCTTAATTCCCTTAATAACTGATGAATAAAGAAGTTACTTCAGAAAATCTTTAACGTAGACCATAATTTATAAAAGAATTGTGCGTGTGAGTACATATGTGGGTACCTCTGGATGTATGTGTTTGCATTATGTGTATGATTTTTGTTTTTTAAAGAGGACATAAATAGATTAATTTAAATTCTTTCCTCCAACCTCCAGCAGCTTATCTAGGTCTGGTCATTAGCAACAATCTGGGATATTTCCCTCATTCTTCCCTGGGGAGCAGGAGAGGCCCAAACTGTTTGGACCTTCCTTAGCACATCTATAGTCAACTGTTTAGACTGGCTCAACCCACTCACTCAGTAACTGTTCACACCATGCCACAACTGTCTCCAGGGAACAGGGATTCTCAAACTCAAATCCTTTTATGTTCTAGAGCTTATCAAGGTATCAGCTTGCCCCTCAGCTTTCTCTCCTGGTTTTAAGGGATTGATTGAATTACCTAATATATTTAATCTTTGGACAGTAGATGCCATGAAAAGACGGAAGGGTCTAGTGGTACAGCTGGCTGAATCCTTTCCTCCCAGCTGAGGGTTTCTTTATGCGCATCGCATTTGTGAGTGAGATAAACAAGAAGACAGCACAGTGCAAGAGAAAAACTAATGCCTAATGCACACCCAGAGATAGCTCAGGCTGAAGCACATTGAGGGGAAAAGGGAAACACCAGGAGTAGGAGAGGAGGTAGAGAAAGCTACATGCATCAAAGAGGTTACAGCTGTGGAGGTGAGGGCCACCTTGGGAATCTGGAAGGACAGCCTAGGAGGCAGCGTGCCTGTCCCTCTTCCAGCATCGCACACACTAAGTGTCCCTGTGGAAGTTCGACTGTACGCTGCTATAATTATACCCGGTGGTGTTCTACCTTGGAATTGTAACTAACTCTGTTAGTTCTTTGAAAATTCTGATTTTTTTAAAAAATACTATTTTTTGCTTCAGCAGCTGAGATTTCAAAGAAAAGGGATTAGAAACTAATCCCATATGTTTCCAATTGGATGAATTGTTTGCTTGTAGAGTTATTTCCTAGGAATTTTTTTTTCAATTAACATATTAGATCCTCGAGGAGCACTCTGGATAAATGCCCAAGTTGCTCTTTGGTTAAGTAGAATAGCACAGAGCCTATGTTTGGGGAACCCGATCCTCTGATTAGCGAGCAGGGCAAAACTAACCTTAATTATTTCTTCTAAAAATCAAAGGCTGTTTTATGATTACTTGAGAGCGTTGTTTTTTTTTCATGCTCAGTCAGATAAGCCTTTTGGCTATGGTCTCTGGTTCTTGAGGAAAAACAAAAGAAAAAACCCTCTTATCAACCATACTTGTGATGATGTTAATGATCACTTTGTTTAGTTCTGAAATTTCCACCTCAGGCAGCTTTCCAAGCACTCACATAGAAACAAAACGAAACACAATTAAACTAGGAGCATGTGGCTTATTGAGACAAATAGAATTTATGAGGAGTTAGACGAAGTAATCTTTCACAAAAGGGGGAGAGTATGTGTTTTTGTGGGTGGAGGGCCACTAGGGGAGACTTTGGCCTCAAAGAATGTATGTATGTACATCTTTTCTAGGTCTAGATGTAGCTTACATTTTTAAATGAAATATTTGAAAATTGTATCCTATTTCCCAAAGCTGAAAGAGAAATTGGAGAAGAGAACAAACATTTTTTAAGAAACAAAGGTGCTATTAAGGTGAACCAGATGGCTAAATGGTGATGATGGTTCATTGGCAGGACTGGCTTGGATACAGAATTAAGGAGAAGGCGGGACTTGCGTTTGGTGGGGGAAAGTCATGGGAAGTCAGCACTCTCCTACTGCAGTACATTCCTACTCTGTCCATTACTGTTGATTCATTTATGAATTTATTATTATTATGTATTGAACTTCTACCTGATGCCAGGCACTGAAGACACAACAGTAAACCAGATGGTTTTATACCCAGTTTATATGCTACTTATGGACTAATGAAGAATGCACACTATTACACAAGACATGACTATGCCACGTGATCCGCACTATTGCAGGGGAAGGCCAAGTAGCTCTGGGAGCACTGAGTGGGGCCACCCAGCAGTATCTGGGGATGGTGTCGAGATGTTGGCAAACAAATTTCCTGAGGAGGTGGGATTTTATCTGAGACCCAAAAATGTGAGCCAGATAAAGAAATCAAAGGCAAAGAGGGAGGGAGAAGAGAAACAAAGAGTTCTGATGGTGTGTTGGAGGAACTAAAAAAAGTTTGGTACATCTTTGGTGTAAAGCTTGGCAGAAAACATGGCTGGAGAAGTGAGCAAGTCTTACAGCCATGCTGATCTGAGACTTCATTTTGGAGGCCAGAGGCCGGCCTGCACAGCCTCAGATTAGAAGGAGCTGGGCTTAATTCACAGGACCAATCTTTTCCAAAAACTTGGGCAAGTTACTTCACTCCAGAGCCTCATTTTCCTTGTCTATACAATGGACATATACCTATTTTATAGGATTGCTTGGTAAGTTAAAAGATGAGATATGTCTCTAGCTGGTTGACCAGAGGATTCAATAAATGGGAGCTATAGCCATTCCTTTTATGATGATCAAATACATTGTCATTCCAACAAGGAACAATGTCTCAAAGGAAGTAAACTCTATTGCCATCATCTTAAGCATCAGCAAGGCTAGGCAGGCGGGCATTTTGGGATGAGGTAACTTCTTGGTGTGTCTCAGTTTCTTACTCTCTCTGAGTGGTTAATCTTATCTAAATACCATACAAGAGAGCAAAGATTTCCCGACATAAGCAGTGTAGTCACTTGATAAAATATCATTCTAGACAATGTCCATCCACTGTCACACTCGTTGTCCTGGTCATTCATGCTGCTTATCCTCAAATTACCACCACATCCCTGGAGAACGCCCACCAGAAGCCAATAAAATAAACGCATGACCGTATGTAAGGGTTGCTAATATATGACATACCTTAAGCTGTTATCAACCTTAATTCTTCTGGTAAGCAGAATAAAAAGAAAAAAGAGAAAACAAACCCCAACCCTAGACAGTTATTATTATGGATGATTTCTAACAAAAAGATGGCTCTATTGATATTCTTACAGTCCTTCTGATTGCTTTTCACATCGCTAGGCTCAAACAATCAAACCTCTCTCTGTAGCAGACAGACAGGAGGGTGGTCACAAAACAAAGTGTTTTCTGAGCCAGAAAGAGAAGCCCGTTGTCTAACTCCTTTTAGCCCCTAAGCAGGAGGGCTTGGTTTTTCTTCATGAGTACTGTAACACACCTGCATGGGAATTTACTCCACAGCAGGCCCCTCAGGTCACAGAGACTGAGCACACTGTTCAAGTCCTCCCTGAGTGCCCTGGTCTGCTGGCGACACAGCCAGCCAGTGAGCTGGTGTTTTGGGTTTTTTTTTTTATTCATTGTTTTCCAACACCTAGTACCTGTGCTAAGTGCTTCACAGATTTTATTACAGTTGGTCCTCCCAACAACCCTTTGAACAAGTCAATCTTGACTTCGATTAGCAGATAAGAAAATTCAGATTTGAGAGTGTTTGCTTAGAACTTGCCCAAGGAGAGAGAGGTAGCCAGTCGCAGACCTGGGACTGCGCCGGGGCAGTCTTACCCCAGAGTTTTGAATGCCTGGCCCTATCACCCCCACCCCTTGCTTCCCTGTGGCATGAAAATAGGTCATTGTGCCCTGTGGTATTCAATGTACTAAGTACTGTGGAAGCAATAATGACAGAAGGAGCGGAGAGAGAGACAGAGCCAGAGCAGCTTCCCAAGAGACGTGGCCTCTGCACTCTGTCTTGAAGGCTGAGCAGGAACTGGCCAGGTGAAGAGCATGAGAGGAGCTCCCCTGTGAGGCAGAGTGAGCAGCATTTCGAGAATAGCTCCAAGGCAATATAGGTAGCTCGGGAGAGATCCGGGTTATCTGCGCCAATCAAGGACCAACGTGGGAGAGATGATCTGAAACCCATGTCTGTTTGGCCTCTGTATGGATACTGTGTTTATTTATACCCTGCCTTGTTCCACAAAGGTTTCAAGGTAAAATTCATTATGTGGTTTTTAATGCAGTGACCTCCCTAATTAAGTTTTTCTCGGCACTGTCATGTTCGTCTTTGTATTCCCTGAGCCATATGCAGAGAGACATTGCATAAAAGTTGAATTGAATTTACATACTTGGAGCACACTGTAAGTAGTTAGCAAGGGCAACTGGTCCCAGAAGCTTGGTGGGTGGCAAGAAAAGCTGGGCCAGATCTTAAAATTGCTTATACTGAATACCGTATTTCACTGAGTCCAAGATGCCATTGATTATAGGGCATGCTGTTCCTTCACAGGCTACTGAGAAAGAAAAGAATGCTGCAAATTATATTATAGCACCATGTTAAATGCAGCCTGATTTCAGGTATATTAAAACATGAAAAGAATATGTGTCTTTAAAGGAGTGATATACGGTGATGGTATTACCCACCTGCCAATAGTCAGAAGTGCTAAGTACGGTAATGAGAACTCACACACCTTCGTGGTAGTAACCTAACAACCCACACCCCAGAGATTCTGTGCACACTGTGACCCAGCAACTGTACTTTCAGGAATTGAATTTAAGGAACTAAATGTAAATGTAAAAGTTCCTGAGGATGTCATCACAGAATTATATACAGTCATAAAAAATGAAGACATAACGTTAAATCTTCATTTTGTATACACATATATTCTGTTAGAGTTATGGAACAGATTAAAATGAGGACAGAGAGATATCAGTTTAAAGGGAAAAACAGTTTATAATACATTTAGTTTTTTTAAAATTGGGTCATAAAACATTTGTTATAGGATAAAGTTACTCCTATGAAAGAAAAATATATCTACATTTCATATTTACTTAGGAATAAAGCCTCAAATCATGTATAGCTAAATGTTAAGGGTTGTCCGGGTGTAGGCAATTTAGTTGATCTTTTCCTTTTTCCTATGTTCTAATTTTTCAAAAATCGGAAAACCAGACACTGGTTAGACAGACTTTTAAGTAGTTAATATGCAAGTGGATAATGGAAAATTAACTACTTTGACTTGGCAACTTCATTTTTTATGGAGTAGGTTCCTGAATCTATCTTGTTCCGTAAATAGGTCAGACTGGGCTGGTTACAACTGAGCGTCCAGAAACTTCTAGGTGGTTCCAAATAAGTCCCAATTTATGAAGTGTGGACAAGGCTTTATCATCTGAAGTTTGCCTTCAAAATTTGGCACAGAAAATGGGAAAATAAATATCACAGACCACAACTCTGCCAGAGGGCCCGGGAAACTCCACCTTTGTGATATAACCTTAGTTTGAGGCACAATATGAGACCCTGAGCTCAGGCATGCAAAGTTCCGGGTCCTACAATTAGCAGGGAGGGTGAAGCTTGTAGCCAAGGCCAGGCAGCAGTTCTTGCCATGGCTAAAACGGGAAGTTCTCTGAATCAGTCTCTGAGCGCCACACTGGCGACAAATTTACATTTTTTGCAAGCTCTTTGTAATTCTTCACAGATGAAGTCATTTTTTTCTGATAAAGTTCGGTCACCTAGATCTCATTGGAAAGATAAGATCTGACCTTTGACTATCTCTGCAGGAAGTGAACTGGTCTTCCCAGAGTTCCCAGAGTTCACTTCTTTGAGTGGCTGATCTAGATAGAATTCCTGCTTGAACATGCAAGACTGCAACTGGTATAGTCAACTTGTATATTTTATCCCCAACCACAGGAGTTGCCTTTTGATATATTTTTTCAATATAGCTTTATATTTATTTATAGCTTGCTTTAAAAAACAAGCTGCCTTTCATACTTTCCCGACATTATGTATCTAACGCTTACTTAATGTAAAGCTCAGTTCATATAAAAGTTTTATTTTGCCATCAATTTTTATTTACTTGTTTACAGACCTAGGTTTGTCATTTCGTTTGTCAGCTCTGCATGATTTGATCCATTTGCCATCTATTTATCAATCATCCATCTTTCTTTTATATAAAAATGGACAGTTACAACCTACAAATGTAAAGCATAGATTTCAAGTGTCCTGGAAACCTAGGACGAGGGGAAAGGGGATCGTGTTGGAGGAATGTCTGGGTATTCTAATAGGCATTTGCCCTGGCTGCTGTAGGTCAGTGGATTGAGCGCAGGCTGCAAACCAAAGTGTCACGGGTTTGATTCCCAGTCAGGGTACATGCCTGGGTTGCAGGTTATGACCCCCAGCAACTGCACATTGATGTTTCTCTCTCTCTCTCTATCTCCCTCCCTTCCCTCTCTAAAAATAAATAAATAAAATATTTTAAAAATAGGCATCTGCTGTTTGTCATTCTTACATTACTTTTCTCCTCTAGATAACAGTGCCCTCACTCCTTCGAGAACAGCTTTCCACCCCATGTTGTCTCAGTGGGGTTGCCGATCCCAGTACCTTGCCTTCCAGGCTGCAGCTCCAGGCCTGGTTAATCAGGGTACCCCATTGACCTGGCCAGGATAATTGACTCAGGAATGGACACCTAATCCACACTCAACAACCAGACAGCTTTCTGCAATTATTTCTCTGTGGACACTGAGAAAGGAGAATTTTTCTTTTCTTGTGTATCTTAGATTGTGAGCCATGGGAACATGAGGCTGGAGCTAAACCGCACTTGTTCTGGCCACGTGGGAGAAGCTCATTCGCAGAAGGGTAGGTAAATAAGGCCTCCATCCAAGGAGAAACAGGGCTAAAAGGGAGCACAATGACAGACACACTTGATGATGAGTCCTTAGAGACAGGATGCCACCACCATCCTTGGATTTCCCAGCAAAATCTTTTTCATTTTTTGACATAAGCTTGTTGGAGTTGCATTGTTATAATTTGCAACTGCCCAAGTTCTTGACTGACCCTTAGTCTTTGATTACCTTCCAAATCACACTGGGTAACATACACACACTCTCTATGCATGCAGAATTGCCTGTACCCAGCTGAATTCTCTATCATAAGAGCATCCAAATAGGTACAGTTTTATCAAACCAGCATTAGGGTGTGGTTGCTCTAGAAGGACTAGGAGTGACGCCAGCCCAGTGCTATGTTTTCCATAAACTGTGGCCCTACTATAGACATATGCCTTGTCCATTGATTCCCTGACCTCTGGGTTCAGACTTTCGTCCTGAACTGATTCACTTGCCAAATCCTAATTCAATGAGATCCTCAACTTAACCTTGCCAGAGGCCCAGCACAATTCAGAAGACGTGGTTCTCCTGGATTGTGACCTCTTGGTGCTTAAGATTATCGAAGACCATTTAGAAAACAAAAGATCTCAAGAGGGTTTATAAGATGCAGTGAGATTTTATAGACATCCAGGCTGACCTTAGAAGGCAGCTGGAAAACAGGCCACTCCTCCACCCACCCTCTCCTCTTGCAAACAAATGCCATATGTCTGTTCACAATGCATTCTGGCTCACTGCTTTGTGGTTGACCTTCCACACTGAAAAGATGCCAAAACACTTGGGACCTCGTTTTCCTTTCAGCTCATTGTTAGAGTCATATTTAATATGGTTGAGTAAAAATATGAATATTATAATAAGCGGGCCTGTAGTTCTTTAAAGTAGCCCATCAGTGAGATAGATCTCCAGCTAAGTCAGGGTATTTATGATGGTTCACAGAGGAAGGAGACTTTTGGGGCCCTTGGAAAATGATGTTTGTTATCGGTGGCTTGGAGGGAGGTGTTCAGAACTGCTTCAGCATTTGTGTCATCTGTGTACTATCTAAGAAGTTGGATGATTTCAAGTCATTTTCCAAAGTACCATAAATTCAATTCTAGATCAGCATGTACAGTTTGCTGTTCCACATATGGCCTGGTAGAATGATGAATCTTCTCGCTACATTCACGGAGTGCACGGAGTTGTTCCTCAAAGTTAAAGTAGCCTTGTATTGATTTCCCAGGCAAGTACCACAAACTAGGTGGCTTAAAGCAAGAGAAACGTGTGGTCTGGAGGCCAGGCGTCTGTAACCAGGGTGTCCACAGGGCTCTGCTCCCTCTGATCCTGTGGGGGAGGATCTTTCTTGGACTCTTCTAACTTCCGGTGTGTCTGACAATCCTCGGTCTTCCTTGGCTTGTCAGTGTGCCCCCAATCTCTGCCTGCATGTCTCCCCTCTTCTTACAAAGACATCAGTCATATTGGGTTTGGGGCCACTCTAATTCAGTAAGACCTCATGTTAACGTGATTATATCTGCAAAGATCCGATTTCCAAATAAGGTTGCATTCTGAGGCACTGTGTGTTAGGACTTCGAAGTGTCTTTTGGGGAACACAATTCAACCCACAACAGCTTTATTGTTACCCCTGATTAGAATACTAATACGTACTTGTCATAAACATAAGAAAATTATTAAAAGAAGTATACAGAATGTTAAACATTTGGTGAACAATTTTTTCAAATGCGCCTCATACAAACCAAATGGTTTCTTTATCACCAGAAACAAGTCACGTTGAAGGACAGAGGCAGTTAAAGATGTCTGCAGTTTCATGCAAATTGTAATAAATGATGTTGAGATATGCCTTTTATCCCTCTCTCCTTTTTTTTGTGGGGGGGTAGGTCCTGCTTGTGCAACTAATTATTTGGGATAAATGCTTATGAATAAAATGTCTGGATAGAATGAAAACATACATTTTCATTCATATTACCTAATTGTCCTTCAGAAAGGATGTAGCAACTCTTACTCCCACCAACGGTGCATGAGAATTCTTGCTTCTCGATCCTGCTTTGCCCTGTTGATTACAAGTCCTATCAGCAGATATGTTTAAAATGTTAAATTTATGAATATTTATAAATATGTCCTCCCTCATGGAATTCTAAAACACCATTCTTCTTTACTGTTAGGTAACAAACATGAGTTCATAATTTTATCTAGTGTTTTCATAATTTGAATTTTTAAATCTTTACATCTTTGACCAATCCAGTGTGACTTTTGTTGTTGTTATTGTATGGGGTGTGTGTGTGTGTGTGTGTGTGTGTTAGAGAGTTGAAATCCAGAAATCCTGATGGAGTTGCATTTTCTTTGTTTTGATCTTTAATTCATTCTAAAAATGTGTATCGCTTAGGGATGTCAATGGAGAAATTCAGTGTGTTTCCTGTTCCCCTTTCCAAGGGTTCAGGTTTATTTAATGAAAAGCCTTCCACTAATTCACAGAAAAATGCATTTTCAAAAAGCAATCAAGGCATAAGGTCAAGCACATGGCAATAAGCGGCACTTTTAGCCTTGATACTCACAGTTAATTGAATTTCTCAGCACTCTTGCTATAAATAACCCTTTTCTCTCCCACTCAGAATAGCTTATGGGGTTGTAAGACTAAATGACACTATAGGGTTAATATTTCATTTGTTCTAATTCATTTTCTTTAAGTCGCAATATTGCCAAACTCGGGACTCTTAAATCACCATTACTTCAAATTAGCTGCAAATCATCTCCCAACTATCTACAATGGGCTTGAGGTTAACACCCCTGGTTCAGAGAGACACTGAAAATTTTCGATGGCAAAAAAACTGACGTTCAGAGGCAAGTGTGTTTTTCCCCAGAGAACATTTTTAGGGACTCATACGAGAAGTCCCAAATGACGGAGACCAAAATGGGGTCCTCAGAGAAAATAAAGACAACATCCCTGAGTCTGTCTGTCGCTTTTTCTGTGAGACCCTCACATGGATTCGCTATCGGCCCTTTGCTGGCAACTGTTCATTGGGTTGGCGGGTCATTCTGTCTGTCCTCTCAAGGAGAGGCAGCCCTGATACCTCATCTCAGATGGATGGCATTTTATGTCAGGGACTTGCTGTTTAGCTGCAGAGGAAAACCTCCTCTCTTTAAATAAGTACAAATTGAAGTTTTAATCTCAGACTGTAACTTCGATGGAATTTTCACTACAAGTAGTTTCATAATGGTCTCATCACTGTCCCTAAGTGCAACACACTGAGACGTTTAGATCGCCAAATTGCTGCTACACATGTTCTTTGAAAACAGGTATCCAGGTAACCATGGCAATGGTGTCTGCAGGCAGGGTGGGAGCGGGGTGGGAAACTATTTCGTTAATTGAAGGGAACAGATTGAAAAGAGGTTTCAAGCTGTAGATCAGAGAGGGAGAGAGAGAAGATGGTAGATTTCACAATCTTGTTTGCTTATTATTAAATTATGGGACCCAGAGAAACTCCACATGATTTGCAAGATTTAAAGAAATAATAAGATTAAATAAAACAGCTTTCTTAGTCTGTCCATGTCAGTACAGTGATCGGCCTGCACTAGATTTTATTTCGTTGGGTTTTTATGGAGTTGGACTGAAACTCAATGTGTCTCCAAGAAAGCAGAACCATGAACCCTGTGATTTAGGTGCAAAAAGGAAGAATATTCACACAGGCAAGGAGGCTGTGTAGGCAGTCTAGGAATTCTATTTATTTTAAGTTGATAGCTCCTGAAAAAGCCTATTTTGTCAGTAAAATTAATTTTCAGTTATACTTCTCTGCCCTCTCTCTACCCTCAGTAGTCCTTCAAAATTATTTAAAGGGTGAAGAAATACTGTGGCATAAGGGTGGCATTTGGATGATGTAAAGAGAAAACCATATGTCTGATATGGTTCCTCAGCAGAGCCTACTATTTTGCTTTCATTTAAAAGGTGCTAACAATTGGGGACAAGATCACTTTTTCCTGAACCAGATGCGCCCTTGGGTAACTTGCTGCTTCACCTGACAGAAATGTTGGAACAGGCAACTTAGGGCTCGTAAAAACCCAATTACCCAGACAGACAACCTGACTTCTAATATACATCGCCCAGAGTCTATAGAATTTCTTTTCGGATTAGGCCAACCTACAGCATTCTAGTGACCATGTTGAATCTCTCGTGCCTGCTGGGTGTCCACCTCAGTGCTCCCTGCCAGCTTTGTTATCTAATTAATTCAGGAGGAAAAACAGCCAGGAACCATTCACTGTCCCTACTACCCCCAGGGAAACAAGGTCTTGGCTACATTCTTAGGATCCCTTCCTCAAAGGCTAACCCCATTTTCATCCATCCCTGGGAAAGGCCATGCAAGGAATTTTATTTACAGAATTGTAGAAAGCAACCTACAACTGGGTGGCTAATTATTAACCAAATGGATTTCATTTTGAAACAAACATTTCTTTTTCTGCCAAACAGATTTCTATCTTGGAAAGCAACTAATTCCCCAGAATCTGGCCAGGATTCATGGTCTGCATTACAATAGCGGTTTGGGTACATCTAAGTCCAGTGCATTCAGGACCTGGCTTCCCATTGCAACCCAGAGGCTTCTCAGTACGTGGAGCTGAAGTTTTGCAGCCGCAGCTGTTGTTCTTCAAAGGCTGTGCAACCAGGGTGCACCCACGGGAAGAGCCAATGGGAAGTAAACCTAGCAATTTATTTTCTGGCAAGTTTAGAAGACAGAGGGGCACGCGTTTTCAGCCTTGTCATCATGGATAACATGGTATTACATTATGCACATACATGTCTCCTTTTAGAAGGCAGAAAATCATGTGTGGAATTTTAATTTGGGAAAGAATATTGCTGCTAGAATGGAAGAAGAGCTCTTGTTTCCATTAAGGAGCTGAGGGCTAGCGAGAGAGGACCCACGTACCTGGGTCAGGTATTTTAAGTAACACGGTGTCATTATGGACCCCTGCCTCACAGCCAGGGCACCATCAGCTACTGGGAACTCCTACCATACAAAGATGAGTAAGTACTATTGGGACTCCGCAGTGACTGGAAGGTGACCAGAAGGCTGAGTGGGATTTTTTTGCATTTGGGTTGTTAATTCTAATCTGTCATTTATTTTTTGAGGCAATTCAGTCATTAGTCATGTGGATTCTGTAAAGTGATTCATCTAAAACCTCTTTATTCTTGTATTCCATTTCCTAAACTGTAGCCACTTCAGCAACAGCCCTTCAAAGAAGAGCATATGATTAGCAAACAGCTAGGATAGCACAACTCGCCCAGTGCAAACTTTAGTATTCAACTTGCAGGTGGTACCAGATGCAGGGAGACAAGTCCCTTTTTTATTCCTTTGATGGGGGCTCTTTGGAGTCTAATACAACACCAGCAAAAGCAAAAACTTGCATGCTAAATGATGCTTGAACTCCTATGACGATTGGTTCCTCCCTTCCTAGTTCTCGAGTGTATGTTAGGGAATCCAGTTCAAACCTGTCCCTTCAAAATGCAATGTGATCAGAAAGGTTTTCCTTTCTGAGCCCCAAGTCTGTTGCTCAGTCTCAGCATCTCAGATGACTGTGAGCCTATTAGCAAAAACTAGAACTGTAAGTGGTATTTTTATTATCCAAACTCACCAGGCCAAGAGATTATAATTTGTCACTGAGTGTGGATGTATGGAGAAGTGTATGTGGAATATACAAAACCTTTTCTGTGACTGATTTGCATTGCAAATAGAGAAGCTAACCAGTTGTCTCAAGGAAATAACATTAATAAAACATGGCCTCACTACTGTAAATGCTCCATTCATGCCAGAGGAGGCCAAGACCATTACACAAGAATTGTTTCCATCTAAACAGTTCCCATCGCAGGCACTTCCCCTTTAAAGTGGCTGCCAATAGGATGGGGGTTGGGGGTGGGGCGCTGTTTCAGGCAGCTTTGGCGAATACTCAGCAGAGAGAGCCTGAGAAGAGAGTTTCTCCAGAAATCCAAAGCATGGTTGCAAATCCTGCATCTTGTTCCACATTGCACATCCTCACAAGTCCAGGCAGGACAGAAACCTTCTCTTCAACTCTGAGCCCCAGAGGACTCAAACCAGAGCTCTCTGCATGGCCAGTGACCAGACAAAACCCACAGCTTGAGAGGCTGAAAAAAATACTCTGTGATATGATGCAAAAAAAAAAGCCTTGGTTGGTTTACAGATAACATTCAAAACCTCTCAAAATCTGAAGCTTTACTCTCCTGTACATGTATTGTATGTCTGCCCCCCATTTACTCCCTGTTCTGTGACAACGATGCCCCTACTTTGGGGCATATTTCTTCTCTATTCGCTGCCCATGTGCTCTGTGACTACTTCATGACTTTCAAAAGTAGAGCATGTGACTAAAACTAAATCGATCTGTGCATTTTCACCCTGTGGTGATTGGGTCAGGGAGAGCAGGGACCAGCATGGGTGACGGGAATCAGTGAAATTCATTTCTGTCGGTTTTCTGGAACTGTTGAAGAGGCGGGGTTTCGGTTGCTTAGTTCACTGCTTTCAGCCTGAGTTGATTGCATCTTGGAGCTGCAGCCAGGGAAGGGAGCCAATAGACAGAAGCCAAGTTCGAGATCAGGAGAAGGACACCAGGTGCCTATGCACATGGTTCAAAGCCCTATGTCCTTAGGCCCTATCCTGTTACTCTGTTTAAAGGGACAATCACTCTCTTGTTGCTTCTGTCAGGTGTGGTGGGACTTTCTGTTAGAGGTCCGATGGCTATGCAAACCTTTCCTGCTTTATCTCCCACCGCTGCCCTTGCCCATCTGATTATCTAGCATTTCCTTCTTTGGAGCCCTGTAAGTACAACGCTTTTCCACACACACACACACACACACACACACCTTTGGAGCCTTAGGAGGGCTCTGTATACTGGGCACAGAGTCAGACATGTGTGCACTGCCCTAGGAGTTAGGCCTGTGTCTCTCAGATGCCCAGGGAGGCCAGACCTCTGGCTTGAAGATATGTTAAAAGAGGGTGGCCAAAGTTAGAATATGTTTCAAAGGTATGCATTTAACAAGTTAAGGCTTTTAGTGCAAAACAGGTTACTACCTAGTTGTGCCATTTACTGCATAATTAACAGAACAAATGGACGGAAGAAATAGTTAAATCTCAGTGCCAAAGTATTTAGGGAGTGTGGATACAGCATTAAAGGGCGTGAGTGCTGTCGTCTTTCAGCCCTGAGATTGTAGCTCTGTGATCACATACAACCGTACACAGAGATAAGGCCAGCCATTGAAATTCGAGACTGCTTGTGATCGGGATGCCAGGTGAATGGCCCTTCTATCTGAGGCCTCCGCTCACCAGCTTGGCAGTCCTTCAAATTTACTTCTGGGGATGAATTCCAGATGCAAATAAAACGCTGTTTCTGAGAGTGGGACTCTGTGATCGCTATTGATTTCAAGCTCCTTGGTCACTGGATACAGCTGGTCCACCTGGGTGTTTGAGGACCACTGAAATGTATCATCTTTGGCACTTTTCTCATCCTGAAGTTCTAGAGAGAAAACTGTGCCTACCTGAATAAACTACAAATATTACTATCGTGTTCATTATCTTTCCAAAGGAGGGAAGGAATAAACTCTCTCTTTTTTTGTCCTTTGATTTTATTTTTCCTACTCCTGAGTGTCTATATTTTCCATAATAATCATTTATTATTATAAAACGGGTGTAAACAACACCCAAAAGTGCTGGCAGTGACATTTTCTCCTCTCCGTCCATTCCTGGAACTGGTAATGTCATCCTGATGGGGCATCTCTTCTCCACCATTGTCTCTGATCTTAGTGAGACTGTCAGGCAGGATGCCCTACTTGTGATCCAGGCTAAGATAATCAGGACCTGGAGCTGAGCCATGCAAGAACAGGGGGAAAAAATCAGGTTGGGGCTGACTTATTCTGAATAGCTTTCCGATGACACAGTCAATTAGACACCTAGACAGTCTGCACACTGACCAGATTCTTGTCCTTTTGCGGTGAGACTTTGAGTTTGCTAAACTACCTGCATTCTGCCAACAAGTGCCTGTTTTGCTAAAGTTAGCCAGAGTAGGCTTCTGTTGCTTGCAACTGAAGATCTCTGTGAGGGACAATGTTTCAGGCAGTCTTTTTTTGCCTGGCCTGGTGGTAGAGTGTAGCCAGGGTGGAGGGAGAGTGGGAGAGAGTGACCAGTATGTGATTAACCTTGGCTGTTAGGTGTGTGAGTCACAGTCCTTAGGAAATGGTTGGGCTGG
Organism: Phyllostomus discolor; assembly: GCF_004126475.2. Lineage (NCBI taxonomy): Eukaryota > Metazoa > Chordata > Mammalia > Chiroptera > Phyllostomidae > Phyllostomus > Phyllostomus discolor. The sequence goes on from NC_040915.2 coordinate 18,429,718, forward strand.
ACGGGTATCCACTTCAGACACAACGTTGGTGAATGAATGGGAACCAGCAGTAGTAGTGAGAGGAATGGAAGACCATAATCACCGTACGTTTGGGGGGGAAGCCAAAAAGATTTTTTAAAATCTCACACCTGAAGTTAACTGATAAAATCCATAAGAAAATAAACACTATTTAGAAGCTCTGGCTTTACAAGCCAAAAGCCAAGTTACCTGTGTTCCAGCTAATCAAGACAGATCACTGGATTATAACTTAGGAAATACAATAAGAAATGCTTACGAATCCACTTCTGAAGAAAAGTATCGATTATGAATAAATTGGCAATAGAGCTTCTGATTAAGTGCTTACTTCCCTCATTTACTTGACCTATAGCTGTTTCATTAAAAATACATACTCATACACTTACAGAGACGTATTTACAGTGGCAATTTATAATAGGTCTGAGATGCAATACTACCAGTCATTTGCAACCTGTTACCAAGGCATTCCAGTATGGCTTTATCACCCAGAGAACAATGGGGACAGCCAGCTGCAGCCTGGAGCTCAGTTGAGCTGCAACATATTACAGCAGAACAAGCATTTTATTTTCAGCCGAGGGGAGCTTCCTATCATGAAGGTGGGGGAAGTCAAAAATGAATTCAGAGGTGTTAATTGGGTTGGTCAAATACTTGCCATTTGAAGAACAAAGTGAATGGCAAATACTTGCCATTTGAAGTGATACACAAGTGAATTTGATGACTTACTGGAAGGAAGTACACCCCACATAGAGAAAGAGTGAGTGTAGCATAATGGCCATCATTTATGGAGTGCTTCGTCCATGTTAAACAGTGGACTGAGTCCGTTAATAAACACTAGCTCCATTATTGTTACAATAAGCCTCGAAGTAATTCTTAGTCCCATTTAATTTTTTAAAACAGGCTTATATGACACCAGTTCCTGAGAGTGTGTCCAGTGATAAACCCCTATGTAAGAATGTATACATCCACCTGGCTGGTGTAGCTCAGTGGATTGAGCGCGGGCTGCAAACCAAAGAATTGCAGGTTCGATTCCCAGTCAGGGCACATGCCTGGGTTGCAGGCCACGGCCCCTAGCAACCACACATTGGTGTTTCTGTCTCTCTCTCTTTCTCCCTCCCTTCCCTCTCTAAAAATAAATAAATAAAATCTTAAAAAAAAAGAATGTATACATCTAGAAACAAGTGTGGGTATTTTAACAAGACATTTGGAGCCAGAAAATCGGCAGAGATGAATTATGAGAGAATTGCAGAAGCTCTGCTAGGTAGAATCAACAAGTCTGATCAGCCACTAGGAAATAGCTAAGTCTCCAGACTGTTAACAGTGGGGAATGAGCGCTCTACTAACCAGTACCCCTGCATTAACTAGGGACTGTATATGTAACTTTCTTTCCCCTAAAATGCCATGATACCTCAGCATGTCCTCAACAGGGAAAGATCACATCATTCAATTTTTACCAAGAGAGATTTTGTTTTTTGGCTTGGAAGCCAAATGGGATCACTTTCTCTCTCCTCTCTGAACTCTACCTGGAAGGTATGTCCTTGGTGTGAATTCTCCAGAACCCCTCACCTATAAGGACACCCTTGCAACGTGGAACGATCAGTGTTGAAATGACGTCAGCTTTCTCAGATAGCAGATGAGTCTGCCCTGCGGAGTGCTGTGTGAGTTGGCAGGACCTGCAGAGAACCACGCGTGCCCAGTGGGTCTGTGCACCCGCATGCTGAGGGAACGGTGGTGATGGAACCACTGTTTCCTTCACTCAGCTCGTACCCAGGAGACCTATTTCCTCATCAGTAAAATAAACCAAGTTCATTGCCACAGTGTAGTGGTTCCCAAACTTGCTGGCCATCAGACTAAACACAGGCAGCATTTCTTTGATTGCTTACTGTATACCAAGAACCAGGATACATGTCTTATCTTCCCAACAGTCCTGCCAAACAGATAACATTTCCCATGCTCATTGATGAGGTCACAGGCCCAGTCAGGCTGGATTATCTGACTGCAACACATCCAGTAGGAGAAAAAAATCATATTTTAAACATAGTCTTCACCAAGGGCTCCCCTTCTTACTCATTATGCTAAAATATACTAGTTATGGGACCCTAGGAATCTGAGTAATGGCTTCCAGGTGATTTATGCACCCATCTCAAACCAGCTGAAGAAGCCACTAGTAAGTCTTTTCTGTGCATATAAAGCACCTAAGGATTTTGTTAAGTAGTGGACACTGATTCATTAGGTCTGGGGGTGGGCCTGAGTGTCGTCATTTCTAACAAGGGCCAGATGAGGCCAGTGCTGCTGGTCCTCAGTCCACATGCTGAGCAGCAAACCAGCAGAGCAGAGCACTTGGTTACACAATGTGTGTGTGTGTGTGTGTGTGTGTGTGTGTGGTGTGTGTGTGTGTGTGTGTGAGTTTCTGTTGGCAGAGTTTTCTTTTTTTTAAGTATATTTTATTGATTATGCTATTACAGTTGGCCCAATCCCCCCCCCTCTTTTTTAAACTGTTCTCTAGTAAAATCACGAGTTCTTGTGTCCCCAGATAAATTGTAAGCACCTTAGGTATCTTATACCGTACCTCTATCCCCTCTCAGGGCTGGATCTGGAGAAATAAAGCCATTCAATGAATGCTTTTTAAGTAATTCTTCAGAGAAGTATTCTCTTTTAAAACTCAACACAAGGTGAAAGGGAACCAAGAAGCCTGCTTTCAGCGTGTAGCCGCCTTGACTGACTTCTGCATGGAAGAGGTCATGGATGCTGTCCCTGTATCTGGTCCTGTGACAGGCTGTTGCTGACCACAGTTATCCCTCTGAGGAGTCCTGGGAAGGCGGACTCTAAAGAGACATCAACACAGTCATCAGAACTCAGAACACAGGCAAATGCCCTGTGTTCTTTGGGATTTACAAAATGACGTAACTTGAATAAAACCAATTCTCCGGCATGGAAAAATTCCATGCATTTGTTGTTCAGAATGTTCCATATCAGCTACTACGAGGTCCTTGCACAAATCCACCTTCCATGTACCATCTAATGCCATGAATGGGAAGCCTCTGCCTGGATCCTTCACTTGCGCTCGTGATGGTCCTGTCTGATCCACAACTATGTGGGGCTGTCATCACGGAAAACTAACCGTCCTGGTCACTCCCCTAAGAGCTTGCTCATGATTTTTATCAACGCTTATTCAACCAAATGTTAGTCTTTTGATCTTGGAAACAAAAATATGTCCAATTCAGTTAGCCGGCTTTTAACATAACTCAGGACACTGTCATCATGCTTATTTCTTTGAATAACTACCTCCAACTCTGAGGGCTCTCTGTTCCTCTTATTAACTCCCCACGTGCCACATACACACACACACACACACACAGCGGTTCACAGACTTTAGAGCTAACCTATTTCCAGAAGACAATATAGACACATGTGTGTGTATATCCTAGAGTGTCTAATACATTGTGGGACCCAAAGGCATTTATTAGCAGGAGGATATGAATAGCCAAGGATTTCTCCAACATGTGCTCCACATGTGCCACATGCCTGATATCCCAGTGTTTGCAGTAAATATGTGTCTTGCTCTCAAGAGAAGTGAGCTTTGGAACTGAGAGGACTTAAGCTGCCCCGGGTTGAGTCTTACTTAGGAATGCAGCTTTCTAGATTCTGCGCCCAGCCATTCTGATTCAGGAGAGGAGTCAGTCTCAAGAATTTGCATTTTCATAAGCACCCCAGGTGGCCTGGCTCTCTGAGGCTCTCAGGCTGGAATGGGAGTCAGTCATGGACACAAGTCATTGCAACCCAGCAGAGTAAATCCAGGGACAGGGCTGAGAACCACGCACAATGCTAGCAGTGAGGAGGGACAGACTAAACATTTTACTTCATCTAGAGCTGGGCAGGATGTTAGGGCTGGCTTTCTCAAAGAGTGTGTGTAAGATAGGTCTTGAGAGAGAAATACAAGTTTAGCACACGCTGGGTGGTGGGATGGAAGCAAACACACACACCTTCTGTGGTATGATTGGCGAAGGCAAGGTTAGGGGGCAGCGGGAGAAGGTAGAGGCAGCGGGATATAACCTTGTGTAAGCGATACACTACTCAGCCTTGGGGAGCCAATCATTACAGCCATCATAATTTTGTGAATTTATTCCAAAGTGTCTGACATATGGCAACAAAATATCTGGAGGAGAGGGTGTTTCTTATTTTGTGCTAACCCATTGGGCTAGTGGTGGGGCTCGTGGTAGGGGAAATGCAAGGACTATAATATTCTTTGTTCACTGGTTTTCAGGCTCAAAGATGTACATATCACTGGAAAAGGAACTCAGGAAATTCTGGAGGGAGAGCTACAATTCCACCCCGCTGTGTTGACTGCATGTCAATTTACATACCTGTGCAAAATATGCAGTGAACTTCAGAGTGCGGGACAGTATTGATAACTGGAGAAGTGGGAGAAGTTAACCTAGGAGATGGTCATCAAACATCTTTCTCATTGTTTTTCTTTCTCCAAATGTTGGTTTCAAGACAGCAATCAAATAATCAATAACCAGAAGTCCTCAGACAGGACACTAAGTAGCCATTAGCTACAGATCTCCTGGGGGCCTCACCCTTTCAAACTCCAGGCACCATCTATAAAGAGCACACCTCCCATTTCCGACAAGGACCCCTGCTTTTCACCATCACTAGCTCTCACCTGGGTCTCCTCTAGCCCTTCACTCTGTTGAACTGAGTCCTCGCACTCATTCCAAAGACTTCAGTCCCAGAGCTGGCTTCATTGCATTTCTAAAGGGAATATCAACTCACTGGTGTGCCTATTATGAGCACTTTCCAGGTGTGCCCTATTGTCCTCCTAAGGAGAGATGGGGAATCTATAGTAGCCTGAACTTACTTCATGACTATGGAAAACAACCATCTCACTTCGTAACTACTAAAAATAACACTTACTGATCACTTTCCATGTGTCTATCAATTGTCCTAAATCTTTTCTTCAAGACTTTCCTTTAATCCTCACAAGAATTCTATGATGTAGCTATAATTAAACCCTGTTTAGCCAAGAGAACATGATGGTTCACAGAGGTTAAGGAACTGATCCTGAATCACAGAGGTAATAAATAGCAGAGCCAGGGTGCAAACTCAGCATTTTTTGACTCCAAAGGCGACAGTATTCATCAGTCCATAATACTGTCCCTGTCCCCTTCACTCCAAATGCTGAGCTAACACCATCACTATCACCATGGCACCTAACCTCTTCTGACCTAAGCTCTTCATATGTACTAGCTTATTTAAACCTCACAATATTTTGCAGTGAGTACTATTATCTCCATTTTAGAGATGAGGAAAACAAGGTCCAAGATCATCTAATAAGTATTGAATAAGATGTCGGAGGTGACACCCAAATTATTCATAATAGCTGTTGAGGTGTCATCTAAAAACTTCCCCCCATTTTGTATTTTGTTCTTACCTAGCAGTCTTAATCCAATGCATTCCAACATTTGTAAGACATTTCAACAAACATCTAGAAAAATATGCTAAGTTATCCAGGTTTATGTTTCAGTTCAGATGGAGAGTGTAGTAGGATCCGAGAACTCCTAAATGAAAGGTCTTTGCCTTCAGTATAATCCTGGGAAACTAAACAAAATTTTGCAGCAAATAGTCATAATCTGCTTACATAACATGTCTTGTTGTAATTTATTTCTTCATTTAATACTTTATTGATTGACAGGTGTTTGCTGAGCGTCTGTAGTTCCTGGGACTGAGAAATCAAAGTGGATTGAGATGTGATCATTGACCTTAGTTTGGTTGAGATGACTTGAATGGGGCCAATGCTTACAGCACGGGGGGTGGGGGGTTGAGGGCTGCGAGAGAGTGGGAACTCCATGAGCACAGGCGCTCTGCCTTACTCTGCTTTGTTTCAGCTCCTGGCCCGGTGCGTGGCAGAGAGCGAGCCCATGAATGCATGTGGGAACGAACAGGTGTGTAGTATGGCAGTGTTGAGACGATGAGGTGCAGGAGAGTCTAAATCAGCTGGAGATGGGGCAGAGAGGACCATGGACTGGCTTCTGGGTCCTTGAAGGTGGAACTTGAACTGGGTATTGAAAAGTGACGAAATAGCAGGAGTGAGCCAGACAAGGGAAGTGGATGGGGAGAGGGGAAGGACCAGACAAAGGGACCAGAGCGCTGTGAGTTGTGATGCTGATGATGGGCCTGGGAAAGGCTTTCCAGGTCAGGCTGGGAGGCCCACAGAAATGGGAACCCGCTGACACACTGAGGAAGAACCAGGGAGACTAGAAGCAGAGGGCAGAGGCAACAATGACAACCAGGGCTCAAGAGGTCAACTGGAGCCAGATGGTGTTTTTCAAGCTAAGGATTTTCAACCTGACTCTGAACGCCACGGAGGGGCCACGGATGGGTTTTCTGCAGGAAAATATCACGATCAATTTTAGTTGACTGTAAAGGTTTTTCCTAACTCTCCATAGGGATGGCTTTGTTAGATAACGACCTGATGAGTTGTGGCTGTCACCTCCAGCACGGTTCTAGAGCTGATTAACTATAATTCTCCCTCCTAGGTGCTTCCTTAGGTTCCCTGTTGAGAGTAGCCAGGATAGTCCCGAGGTTTTCCCTACTACAAAGGACACTCTTATTTATCAGATGCTAACTCATTCCTTACCTACAGCAGCTACTGGGAGAAAAGACAAGCATGTGGTCTTTTAAGTGACAATCACCCAGACCTAGAGCAGAGCAGGAGAGGACTCGTCATTAGAATAGAAAGCCACCAGACCAAAATGGAAACGGAGTGAGCAGCATAGACAAATTTACACAAATTAGGCTCAAAGCTCAGGTCAACATCTTTCAAGCGGGGAGGGCATAAGCCCTGAAGCCCAGGTGACAGCTTTTCATGTGTTTGAGGAAGATAAGTAGTAAGTTTCTGAAGTAAAATGACAGGTTTTATTTCTAGCACGTTTGAAGCTGCAAGCCCTTTCTCGTTGTGTGTGGTACCCTCCAGGGCCTCGCCCCATGCAATACTCTGTTCGTTTCTGCCTTATGTGCTATTTTTTTTTAATAAAAGCAATCTATGCTGTAAAGATCTCAACAATAGAGAAAATAGCTTTAAGTAAAAATGGTTCTTCACCGCACTCACCAGAGCCAGCCAGGCACAGCTTTTTGGTGCAACTCCTGCCCCAGGTTTGCCATTATGTGCACACAGTGTTATCGCTGTTTTTTACTGGGGTCTTGCAAAGGAATATTATTTGCATAATTTGCTTTTTTTCTACTTAAGATGCTGTGAACGTGTATTTACATCATGATTTCTAAAGCTGGCAGAGTGTTCAAATATTTGAATATACTATAATTTTCTCAATATTCTTTTTATAGACACTTAGATTATTCATAATAATAAACAAAGAGCTTAGGGACAGGGATGGCTGCGATGAATAAGCATGTAGCAAAATCTGATGTTTGGGTCTCTATGATTGTTTACTTAAAATAAAATTCAAGAAGTGGAATTGTGGAGCCAAATGGTATGTGTAAACTTTGGGCTACATATCAGCCCACCTGCCCTCCAGGAAGGTGGCATCAAGGTACAGTTTCAACAAAAAGGCCTATTTTACTCCATCTTTTACATCAGTTTTAGGTATTTTCATTGTTTCTAACCTTTGCCTACCTGATAGGAAAAAATTAGCATCACATTTAATTTAAATGTAATTGTTATTTTTTTTTTAAAGATTTTATTCACTTATTTTTAGAGAGAGGGGAAGAGAGGGGAAGAGAGAGGGAGAGAAATATCAATGTGTGGTTGCCTCTCGTGTGCCCCCTACTGGGGACCTGGCCCACAACCCAGGCATGTGCCCTTGACTGGGAATCAAACTGGTGACCCTATCATTGGCAGGCTGGTGCTCAATCCACAGAGCCACACCAACCAGGGCTGTTATTGTTATTTAAATTTTATATTTCACTAAATACCTTTTCATCTGACTATTAGGCATTCTTTTTAGGAGGTATATTTTCTTGTCTTTTGATCATATTTCTGTTAATGCTTTTTATATATTGAGTATTAATCTATTGGAAACCCATTTTATAGACAGAAAATTATAATTTGGTCCAGTCACCTACAGATAACTTTCAACTTGGACCCTGCCTGGTGTCAGTACTGGATGTTGAAACCTTAGCAATCCACAGCCAGGAAGACATTAGTCCCACAGGGAGGAGCTCTTTTCAAAGGAAATGAAACACAAGCCCAAAGGGACTTTCTGTGGTGACCCAATTAGTAAGATGATCTGGTCTGTGACCCACTTTAGCATCGGCAATTTCTGATCATTGCCCCTGTGTGTCCCTGGAGAACTGAATGAATTACCGAGACACCGGCTGAGGTGTGTCTGGGGGAAAGAAGTTTGGCAAAGGCTTATTCAGCTAGTTTGAGATTCATTTGCTTCGATAGTCAGCTGTCAGCTTCAAGGGGAAAGGCAAGGGTTAATAACTCTACCCTACCCCACCCCCAGACTGCCATTCCTGGTCTTCTTAACTGGGTCCTATGACTCTGCACATGGTGGGGGTCTTCCCTATTCCCTTGTGTTCTGACCCCATAAGCACTGGAGATGTGAAGAGCATTATGCTGGGTTTTTTATCAGGGGCAGTGCAGGGTTTTGCTCACGCCAACCCTTCTCCTTTCCCTTCTCTTCATTTTGCTTTCAATGCTTTTCTTATTTGTCATTTTTTTCCTTTTGGGGGGAGGGTCGAAGGATCTAGCAAAGTGTGTGTGTGTGTGTGTGTGTGGAACAGATAAGGAGCTTTAAGAATAAAATACACCTTAAAGCTAAAAGTCTTAGAAGTCGACACCGCTGGAGACAATCAGAGACACCACTTCAGAATTACAAGCGTAACCTTGATTCTGATGTCTCTCATTTCACAGATGGTTAAAGAATTTGCCAAAAGCCACAGCACTGGAGAAGAAAAGCTGGGACTGAATGGCTTCAGACCTGCTCTTCGTGCCTCATAAATCCCCACGCCCGTTCCCTCTTCTTTCACAGGTGACTGAACCAAGACCCGGTGGACCAAGCAACTGGCCAAAAGCACTCTGACTTCTGTGGCAGAGCTGAGCGGAGGGTGCAGGTCCCTCACCAGCAGGCCACAGCTCGTTCCCTTCACTGTGCGGCTCTCCTTTTTGATGAGGATGCACGTTAGTGACAAAACATTAGATGTGTACGAATGGGATGGGGGCACTCCCTCCAGAACATGGTGTAAAGAGTGAATGAATGCCCTGCTCTTTGCGGCGTAGCCCCCTATATCCTGTGAGTCTTTACAATCCTCTGTGCAGGTTCTAACACAGTGGTGGTTGCCTTCAGATCAAAATCAGAGCAAATGACCTCTGCTGAGCAAGAGTTGCTGTCCTCATTGCAGTTCTGTGGGATTAAACCTGAGACTCTTATCGTGAAGGGAATTTCATGGGAAAATGCCTCCCACACATTCTCTTCCCAGGGTTCCTCCTGTCAGCACAGGGAGTGGGGGCCGTCCGGCGGGTGGAGAGAGGTTTTCCCCTCTCCCCTTCTCCTGCCCGCTCCCCGCCTTACCTCTCTCTGGCTCCCACCCCCTCTCCCAGGCCAGTTCTCCACCCACGCATAGGTTTCCTTATCCTTTTACTATCCAGAGCAGTCAACCGGCCATATTTGGTTGTTTGAGAACTTTCTTGGGGTCCCAATTTTCTCCCCAAGTGGTTTATCAGCAACTAGTTTGAACAAATATGGTATGATCCATTTTTTCCTTCCATCTTCTCTCCTGGTAATGAGAGTTTCTCAGTTTTTACATCATGTAATTATCTCCGTTTTAAAGAGTCTGAAGGTCATTGAGGGCCAACACATTGCACAGTGTGAATTCAAACCCACATTTATCTGGCTCCCCAAATTCTGCAGTTACTGACCTTAACTCCGTAACTCAAGGCGCTACAATCTTACCATCTTTGCTGACTTCCAAACTATTATATAAAGGGGTTGTCTTCCAATGAAGGAACAATTCAAATAGCTTCACCTTTCAGATCTGGTTCAGAAGATGTCACCAAGACAGCTTTCCGCCATGTATAACTTTTCTTTCTGGAGGCTGGATGTCCACTGATGAGACGTGACCTCCTCCAGGTGTGTATAACCCAGCAAAGCAGCTCCTAAGTGTGCTCCCAAATGTTTAGTCTATGACATATTCTTAAGCACAGTGTTTCATGACCAAACACTTTTGGAAACCAAGATAAAAGTTAAATCATTGCTTCCAAGTTGCCTCCTATTTGAACACTGTTGTTGTATGAGCCGTGAGTAGATGTGGCAGGAAAAAAAGTTGGAGGTAAATAATACTGTCAAACTCTATTCCAATTCCCTTTTTGAGATTCAGGGTAAAATATCTGTACATTAAACGTTCTGACAAGTCTTGTTAAAATTTAATTTTGTTTCACTTGGTGCTTCTCAGATATATTTGATTTCAGGGCCTTTTTTTTTTTTGATGTCTTAGGAGCAGCTCAAAAGAGCCCCCCTCTGGACAGGCCTCTGGTTTGAATTCCGGTCCTTGTATCCCAAAGGGAACTGGCAGCGGGTCCTCCTTTGGGGATCTAGGCCTGATCCTGCCATCAGGCCATTGGGGGCTATGATCAAATCATCCCTCAGTCTCTCTATCTGTAAAACAAAGGCGATGAACCAGATTGTCTGAAACTTCCCTACCTGTCTAGCGTACCAGCACCTACACCTGGACTTGGTGGGGCCACAAATCAAAATGTCACGATAAACTGTATTTTTATACCTCTTTAACCTCAGTCAGTCACCCAGAGACAAAATGATGATAGTCTTTTCAAGCTATAGACGTCTTAAACATCTAAGTACTGTTTTGCCCCAATCTGCTAGTAAATCACAGTAAGTAAAAGTAAAGTATTCTCTGGAATACTCTGGAAGTATTCATAATCGCTTCCTTTTTTAGAGCTGTGGGATTCTCTTTGGCCAGCCAGGTCCAGGATCACGAGAAAGGCCCCAGGCCCTGCAGAGCGGTTCCAGTGCACGCACGGCCCCCAGCGGCAGCGTCACCTCTCTGTCCTTGTATCCTTCACCCACACGAAGAAAACAGTGAGGATATGTCCTTCCTTCCTTCAAGACATCTTGTGAGGACTTAACAAGAACACTCCTCCTCTACGTGCCCGCCCCGCCTCACGTCCTCAGACGCCTGCCTGGTCCCACTCCCTGCCCTCCTGTTCCCCGCCATTCCAGGAGCTGGGCGGGTGCTACACAAATGCTCCTTTCGGAAGTATTAACACTAGTCTTGTATGCAGAGAGTGTGGTAACTTACTACGGAGGACAACGTCCTGTTTCAGTGTAACGTATCTTAGTAATAATCACTCTTGTTAAGATACAGAGCAGGACAGTGTGATGGTTCATAGCTGGGCTTTGGCATCACGCAGACCTAGGCTTGAACCCAGCACGGCCATGGACCCGCTGTGCATCACCAGGCAAGCTGCTGCTCCCAGGCCCTCAGAGTCCTCGTCTATAAAGTGGGGATCCTATGACTCACTGCAAAGCTGGAGTGACAATGCAATGCCACTAATCATTTTTGTAAACTCTTTGTAGAGTGCCTGGGCATGGGTGTGCTCCGTGATGTCAACTGGAAACATTCTCTGTTTATTTCAGAGACAGAATGAAAGGAGATCCAGAAGGAAAATAGTTGCCATACCCAGGCCAGGAATCCCACACAGCCATCAGGAAGGAAAACTGTAATTAGTGCTCTGAGCAAATGTTCATTAGCGGGCCTGTAATATGAAGGCTGGCCAGAGGCCCTCTTTAATTAATGCTGTCATTGTTCATTATTGAACACTGCCACCTGGTGGAAGAATAGGCTACCCGCAGGCAAGGAAATGGCTGCAATTAGCTACGTCAGATCGCCTGGTCCTGCAAGAGGCTGTCCTGTCTGCCTCCTTCACGCTTGTCTCAGCTTTTTGATTTAGAGCCACTCCCAGGGAGCGATCCAGAGATTCTCGCTAGTGCAGACACCCCCAAAGTCTTCATGTGGTTGTCAAACTGATACAGAGGCATGAGAACTCCGTTCTGTCACTGAGGCTGGCATTGGGCCACGTGATCAGAACTGAAGATCAGACCCTGACAACAGGACCTAAATAAAGTAAATCTTCTCCGGTTGTGCTAACCCGTCATTGCCTTTGGTTTCCTACATGAAACACATTGTGATCTAAAAATATTTATTTATGTGTTTGTTTCCACGTCCAGCCCCTTCCCTCCAGCTGGGATAAAAAGCAGTGTCCTGCGAAAGGCCACATGTCAGCTGTGTTCCTCTGTGTGTCCCCGACACCAAACACAACCCAGCACAAAGCAGGCACTCAAAAATTTTGTTGTTTATAGAAAACAATAGAGCACTATTAAAATGAATAGTCACAGCAGTACTGTGAATGGATCTTTCTTTATTTACCAGGCCCACAGTTAAGCCCTGTACATAGATCGTTTTATTTAATCTTTATAATCACCTTGCTGGGTGGGGATGGTGTTACCACCCATGTATAATCAAAAATGTTAAGGGCCCAGGAGTGACCGTCCCAGCTCAACAGTAACAGCACATCTTAGCTTGCCTTTGCAATGCTAAATCTTACCCACCGCAAGCCCTCTCTTTCAAAATCTGTACTCTAGTTGCACCCATTTTACAGACTTGAAGGCTGACTGTCATAGAAACAAAGCAGTTTCCCCAAAAGGGCTCCGCTCACATTTACAACCCAGGTCTTGCCTAATTCTAAAAGTCCTGCTGTCATCTCTACAACACGCTGCCTTCTGTTAGACACAACGATGAAAGGGTTTTCTTAATTCCATCTGAAAACAAGCCTTGCTCCCAAGCCAAACCTCAAGCTGGACTTTCCTGTAGCCAGGTCTTTATTGGCCCATTGATGTCTCCTACGGCCCCACTTTGAAGATAATCACTAGCTGAGATTTATTAAGATTTTACTTTGTGTCAGGCACGGGTCGAATGATCTTAGTTAATTCTTTCCACAACCCTGTAAGATAGGGTGTATTGATACGATTTACAAATGAGGACATTGAAGCACAGAGAGGTTAAGTAACTTCCCCAAGGTCACCCAGGGTCTAAGTCCGAGTCCTGATTCAAATCCTGGCCATTTGCCACCAGGACACCCACCCCCTGGCGCCCTTCCTCTGCAGGAGAAAATCTCAGGGCACCTCCGCCGGCACAGCAGGTCCTGGTATGTTTCAGCTCAGAAGCTGTGCAGCAGTTTCACGGACAGGGACGCCAGAATACCCTGCAGCTCCCCCACCCCTTCCTGTTGCAGGCCGGCTGTGCTTACTCTTCAATTAGCTGCTCTTTGTAGGTGTAGCAGTTCCCTACAGGTATGCAGGTCAACAGGAGAGACCGATTCAGCCAAAATCCCAAACTATCCTCACCGCAGCAAGTGAACTAGTGCAAATCTCCCCTCACGGTTCCAGAGGTTTCTCAGAGACGATCTACTCCGCTAATGTAAGTGGTGCTCCCCACTCAGGAATGCAACCACGGCCCCACGAATGGAGAACAATCCCACCGATATGTGTGAACAAAAAGTTATTTCGGGGCCATCCACCAGCACTTTGGGGAACATGACCCTGTGCTCACTGAACTGTGTGCCCTGGCTCACCAGACCTGGGCCAAGGACTCAGGCGACACCCCAAGGACAGCAGTGAAGTCATAAGTGTCCGTAAGTGTCAATTCAGACAGCTCCCACCTTTCCTTGAACCTTTCCTCCAAACCTCCAGGCAGTGACAGGAAATTCTAGTCCTCCTTATATTCACTCATTCACATTTCCCCACATGTATGCCTTTTCAGTAAATATCTACTAAGTACCACCTGTTTTGGGTCAGGTGCTAGACTCACTGTCAAAACTATAAATCAAGCCCTGGGTTGTGGCGTTTGCCCTTTTCATGTGTGAATGTGCCCATCATGGCCAATGTCAAGGTACCAACATTATGTCACTGATCGAGGAGCTGGGAAGAGATGCATAATATAGAGGTACGTAGTCTATGGTACCTAGATTACAGTTAAATGTGGAAATTAGGAAGAAATGAGTTTTCGTATCTTATTTCCCTTATAAAATTAATACACTTAATTTTAAGTTTATGTGATGACTTTAGATAATACGGTGTTTACCACCAGCTTGGAACAATCTTGCCCATTTAGCAGCTGGCTCTTGCAAGGTGGCGCCTGTCAGCTCCAGGACACCACTTGCTCCCACACAGTCTCAGAACATAGGAAGGTGACAGCCAAGTTAGGGGAAGCGGGCGAAGAGTATGGAACACGTTGTGACAAGGAAGAACCAGGTGCTGTGGGAGCATCTGGGAGACCAACCCAGCCATGAGCTGGGTTTCAGAAACCTTCTGGGGCAAAGACATCCGCTCTGAGATGTGAGGGACATGAAGGATGGAAATGGGCTCTAGATTGAGGAAGCCACTGTGAGACGGTGCTGCGTGAAATCAGACAACAGAGCATTTTAGAACTAAGGAGTGCTTCATTATGGGTGGAGGCAAGCGTTTGAGGTATAAAAGTGACATGAAATACGAGCAGGGAGAGGAGGACAGAGTCAGTGCCTATAAGCCGTATCAAACAAGCTTGTTCTAAGGTTCGCGGGTACGGGTAAGCGTCGACAGTTTGTGTATATGAGGACACCATGGTTCGATTCCCTGCCGGAAAGCTCGCTCTGCTCACCGTGGGGGACAGAGGTAGGACAGGGATGCTGTCACGAGGTGGGAAAGGGAAGACGGCCTGCACGGTGGCGATGAGGCTGCAGAACAGTGGGAATGGAGTCATTCAGGAGGCAGATGCCGTCTTTTCCATCCAGTGTGAGAGCTTCTGGGGTCTTTGTATGAGGAGTGACTTTCTACTGAAACCTGGACATTTGGGTGGTTTGTTATGAGACTCTGGGTCTTCTTTAAACCTGTTTTTGCTGGCTTTTTAAAAGACATTGCTCTGGAAGGGAGAGGGGGAGGGCCCTGCCTTGGAACTGTGTCTTGGGGTTGAAAGTCTAGGTTTCTCACTCGGCCTGGCTTGGGAGCCCGGAGGTAGAACTTTTCATTACTACTAGGTAGGAAGCAGGTTCTGACTCCTACAGGCCCCCAGCGAGCCCTCCCTGGACAGGAGGGGCAGGAGTTCTTTGCTACTGCTTCCCTTCAGCGGCACCGTGTGTGTCCTTGTGTTTCCCGGGCAATGGTAAACGTCCTGACTCTTCTCCAGGCATCCTGTGACCCAGCCCACATGGGCAGCAGGAGGGCTGACTCACCCTCATCGCTGCCAGGTGGGGAGGAACCCCAGGCCACCCTAAGGGGTCCCCACTGACCCTGCAGTACAGGGGTCATCATTACCACCTGGCTGGATGAAAGCCCGGCTACCTCCTTGTCCCTCTGACCTCACTTCGGTGGGGATGTTGAGACTCTCCATTGCAAACTCTCTAGCATGGAAGTCGGGGCCCGCTCTCTCTGCTCTGTGCTCCCCCTCTGCACCTTTGCTGGCATGCGTTCCGTACCAGGTGACATGTTACTTTGCGGTAAGACCAAGAAGAGGTGCGGCAGCTCTGTCTCCAGGAACTTTTTCATGGTCTGCTCTTACGAAGGTGAATCTAATAAGCGTCACACAGAGGACGGGGTTTACAACAGGAGCTTCACTCTGTAAGTTGCCCCTGGGGGGGATCTTGGGCGGTGTGGTCTCTCTATGCCTCAGCTTCCTCATTTGCAAGAAGGGAATAACAACCCCGACCTTGTAGAGCTGTTTGCAGGCTCTATATTAGTCGTATGCACAAAGTTCTTAGCTCATAGCAGGGATTCCAACCATGACACTTGCTATCATTGTCATCGTTATCACTAATGTCACCATTGTCATTGTCACACTAACTAGGAGTGTATACCATAGTTCTGCATGAATATAAGTCACATGTAACAAAATTCTGGCCCCTATGTGATGACACCGGAATGCTTAGTAGCCATTCTCTGTGGAGTCAGGCATCTGTTTAAGCCAGGAGGCAGGAACAGCCTCCGAGCTCTGTGTGACCTGCAGAACACTCTAATTAGAAGTGCTGTGTTCACCCTCTGGGCATGGACCCACTTTGGGAATAACTGGGCGGATTTGGGGTTCTGGGGTCAAGACAGCAGTCAGAATCTCTCTTCCAGCCTTGCGGCTCTGACTCTGCCGTGTCCCCACTGGGCTAGATGGGCAGCAGTCCATTTCCACAAGTCAGTGAGGCCTGAGCAGGCTCCATGCACCTAGTACCCCTGGAGCCGAGCAACAGCCTGGTGAGGCAGGGAGGGCGTTTTGCAGGAGAGGGTTGACAAGGGTCAGAGCCAGAGAGCAAATGGGCGGCTGAGTCAGGAGGGGATTCAGTCATTCGATGCATATTTGGTGAAAATCATTTTGGTTGGGGTTCCTCTAGAAGCCACCCTGAACCAAGGATCTGATTGTGGGTGGTTTATTTGGGAGGTGATCCCAGGAATCATTGGTAAGGGAATGAGAAAGAAAGGAAAGGTAGCCAAGAAAGAACGCATTTTCAAGCAATTTAGTGCTGGGGCCATTGAAGCTTAATCCTGCTGTAGAGCATACTCATACCTTCCAAGCTAGCCGACCTGAGGGGCGAGGGAGCTGCTACCAAGCCCAACAGTCCCTGGCTGGAGCCCCTGAGAGTGTTAATGCCTTGGAGTCTGTGACTCTTTAGGTGCCTGCTCTGCCCACACTTAAGGCGCTGATGGTTGGCAGGCGGGCAGATGTGCATGGCAATCATGAGTGGAAAGGCCGTGTGCCAGGCATTTACATCAAGATGTTCCACACCCAGCACTATGCCAACTGCAAGGGATGCAGTCATAGTCAAGGCAGACATTGTTCTTGCTCTTGTGGATTTATTACGTAGTGGGAAGCACCCAGAAGTAAATAGATGATAATGCAGAGTGGGAAGGACCGTGAGGACGGAAGTATGGACTACCTGAGCCCACACAGGAGAGGCCCCCACCCCAAGACTGGGGAGCCTGGGCAGACACCCCGAAGGCAGTGGTATCTCGGTGACTCAAGGCACCACCCTCTGGACTCTGC
The DNA here is from genome assembly GCF_004126475.2 of Phyllostomus discolor. NCBI lineage: Eukaryota > Metazoa > Chordata > Mammalia > Chiroptera > Phyllostomidae > Phyllostomus > Phyllostomus discolor. Next base: position 18,446,770 of record NC_040915.2, read on the forward strand.
AGTGTCTACAGCCCTGTTCCCTTTGCACAGAACACTCTTCCCACTGTGCTCAGCTCAGTGTCTCCTACGCATTCTTCCTGTCTCCAAACATATGTCACTTCTACAGGGAAGTTTTTCTGAATCTCCACACTGGGCCTTCCAGCCCAGCAGCATGCTTCCATGGTGATCAGTATTTAATGTCAAGTAGGAGGAGTGCATGCCTTTCTCATTGTCCCCCCAGTACTTGGCCCAGTTTCTAACACATAGTAATTGTCAACCACTCTCTGTCGAATGAAGGGGCAGATGATCCGTCTGTAAAAGCCGCACTCTCTGCTGGGTCTGGGGCCACGAGGAGGCAGGTACCATCGCTACAGGTGCAGCCAGGAGAGGGCGCTGCCTTCTGAGAACAGATTCTCTAAGGCTGCATGTGCAGGTTTGGATTCAGAGATGATGGGCTCTCTTCCCCATTTGCTGAACCGAATCATTATACCATACCCCCAAAGGGAAAGGGAATGGAGGTTGTCTTTGTTATTCACCCAGGAGCCTTCCCACATGTTCCACTGCACACTTCCTGAGTAGCTACTGTATCCCAGGGGTTATCTGAGGGCCCAGAGGAAAATGTGCCCGTTCCACCCAGGAAGACGACGGGCTCCAGAAGACAGGATGGAGAACACACGCCCAAGTTGCCAGAGCTGAGGCCGGCTGGAAGAGATGGCAGGGGTCACGAGCATAACTCAGGATGGGCAGGGGCACAGGGGGGCAAGGTTTCCCCTTCTGGACTTTCTGGAAGTGGCAGGAACGATTTGTTACTGTTGGTTGGCTAGGACTGCCCTATGCTCATAAAATCAGCAAGATTGTGAAGTATATGTTGTTTCATTTTGTTCCGAGACAAGGTACAAATCTCTACTCTTCCATCAGGACAAAGAATGGAAACACTCAATGACAGTTTCAGTCAGTGTCTGGGCAGAAGTCGTCGGAATCCCCGGAGCAGGGCAAACTACCACTGTTACCTGTGGTTATTTTTCAGGACCAAGGACAGTAGGGTGTGTGTGTGTGTGTGTGGGTGAGCTCTTCAGCACCTCCTCATTACGGATAGGGTTAAGCTAGGCCTGTGACACATTCATAAATAAAAATGCTTCCAGGTCCACAAAGAGAGGGAGAAATCAAGTCTAACTTATAAACTGGGGGAGCCTTCACAGAGGAGGATTTGAGCTTGGCCTGAAATCATGGGGAGAATTTGGGCTGTTGTAGGGGGTACTTGTAGGGGGCAGTTTATACCAACACAAGAATGCAGAAGTGTAGAGTCCATTTAGGGACTTCTAGGTCATGTGATATGGCTGGGGCACAGTGAAAAAGCATTAAATTTACTACTGGATGGATAGAATTGTCCCACACGCATAAAATCAGGGAATGGAACAACCTGAGCACCATCCTGAGAAGATGAGTTTGTTGCCTATTGTGGTGGTGGGCAGCCACTGAAGGCCCCTCAGCAGAAGCACGGTTGGATCGTGGAGAACTCTGGTGGCCATAAGGAAGACTGGATTCAGGAGGAACATGGAGACAAACTGTAGTGACAGAGTGGGCCTGGACATCAGCAGTTAAAGAGATACTGAAAAGGAGACTGCTAGTAAGGCACAGCAATTTGGCGAGGACACTGAAAGGAAGGTTAAATCGACCCTGAAGTTCCCAGCTGGGGGCCAAGCTGACAGTGGCGCACATGGAGAGGGAACTCAGGAGGGGTTCACTCTCCGTGTGTCCTCCCCCTCACTGCACTTCCCCACAAGCCCTAGACCCTCCTGGGTCCCCCAATCTTGTCCCCTTCTAGGACTTCCCTATTTTGGCACAAACAACTACTTCCGCCATTCTCCAGACAGCCTGGCCTTATGACTGTAGAAAACATAACTCCTTTGAACGTCCCTTCCCACCTTTTCAAATTAGAGACACAGGATTGCATCCACCTCTAAAGTCCTGTATTTTCCAAATTACTTCTTCTGTCAGGACCAGATCACTCAGTTATTAAACTTTTGGGGCCTTTGTCATCTCCCCACCAGGAACTGGGATTTACACAAGGCACGGGGCCTCGTGTAGAAACTCGGCAGTCAGGGCGGGAGCCCGAGCAGCAGCCACAGAGGCCAGTCTGGAAAGGAAGGGGCAACTCGGCTTTAGAGGAGCAACTCCAGCTCTCAGTTCCATTCATGAGTGGCTTCCTGCTCCGGCTCCCGGTAGAGACCGTTGTGTCTCCCAGTAGCACCCACAGATGACTTAGCAGGAACGAGGGCATCAAACTTGACCACTGTCTGCTCAAGGCAGGCGGTCCTCCAGACGGGCCCTTGGGCGCAAGGAGGGGCAGCCATGCGCACTGGCTCCCGAGGCCTGGCCTTCCACCTGTGCCCTCCCCACCCTGACCCCTCCATTTCTAGTGCCTTCTCAATTGGAACGGGGTTCTCAGTGTGGAGACCCTGGATCAGCAGCATCAGCAGCACCTAGAAACTCATCAAAACACGCAAATTCCCAGGCTCCACCCTAGACCTACTGAATCGGAAACTTGGCGTAGGCCCAGCAGTCTTTGCTTTTCACAAGCCCTGCAGGAGATTCTGTTGTGTGCTGATGTTTGAGAACCAATGAATTAAAAGCTGGAGACCAGAAAGAAAAATGCCTCACTATGCCTAAATAATACATGAATATATTCACGCCTTTGAACTGAAGGCAGACTCAGGAATATAATGTGGTAAAAATTTTAGAATGAGCGGAATTTAACTTCTGTGAATGAGGTGGACACTTCAGCGAAACCTAGCCACGTCCACACAGACAAAGGAGGAAATTACTCAGGGGGCCGAAGTCTAGAAAAATCAATTAATTAAGGCAAATAAGTGCTGGGTTTTTATTTGCAGCTTCAAGATGCATGAGTTTCAAGCCTTACTCTTTTTTTTTTCTTTTTAAAAGCTATATAACCTTTGATTTAAATGAAATCTAAAGTGAAACCCCAAATGTAAAACTGATAATTGGGTTGTACACCAGGGAAATGGAAAGAGTCAGATATCTGCCTCGTGTAGCAGCCTCCTCCCTCCCTCCTCTCTCCCTCCTGTCTCCCTCCCCCACTGCACCCCCCTGCCCCCCCACCTTCCTCCCACTCTGTGTCCTCCCTCCTCCTTCCCCACCAGCCAGTGGCCCACAGGGCTCCAGGCAAGGCCCATTACTGCAGAAAATAGCTTTAATTCCCCCTCCACATTGCATACCCGATGCAGAGGCCTCAGGGAAATTGTATCATATTCCTGGGACAGGCATTTTAATTAATGCAAAAAGAAAATTTGTTTTTGTTGTGCTTGTGTTTTTCCCTAAAGACCAAGGATGGGGAGAAAGGAGGGGACCGTCACCCAGGAAAGGCCCTTTCAGGGAAAGGTGAGCGCAGTGAAAACGCCAGTGTTCCAGGCGTCTCTGCAGCCAGGAGACAGCACCACCTGCCCAGGAATGCGCTCCCTGCAAACACCACTAATGGACCCCATAATCTCCGAAGCCTGTTATACTGCCAGCCCAGGAAGTGGGAGTGACTCAGTCTCTGTGTCTGTCACCATGTTTTGCTTGGGCAGATGGGGCTGACGAGACAGGCTTCCTTTCTCCAAGGCTTTTCCTGAAAAGAACAGCCCACCTGTATCTGCGTGCATACTTGCAGCCTTCTAGAAAAGCAGGCAGCCGACTGTGCCAGCTGCTCGGCTGCCTCGGAACTCGGTGTGAGTCAAGCCTCCTTCGGAAAGTCTCCTGGTGTCACGGAAATGTTCAGCCAGAAGGGTGTCCGTCACCGTCTACTACAGTTGTGTTTGAACTATTTTTCTTTTAGGAACTGACTTTCATCACCGTGAATGCTAGCCAGAAATAGATGAAAAGGAGATTCACTCCCCTTGCCCCCTGAGCCTTCCTCTTTTTCTCCTCCATCACCCATTGACACCGAGGGACGCGGCAGAGACTAGTTGAAACCCACTGACACGGTGCGGCAAGTGACTGAGCCCAAGAAGCAAAAGGCCTTTTCAAAGATCACGGGGCTAGAAAGAATCCAAGCCTGGCTTAAAAATTAATCTCTTCTTCGGAGATCTCCCCTGTGCAATCCATCAAGCCTATGAAATAATTCCTTCAGCTATAAAACCATTCCTTCTGTTGGCGTTGTTTCTAGGCACTCATGTATTCATCCTCTGACCAAATTTTTATTAACCCCCTGCTATGTTCCAGGCTCCAGCTTGCTGCTGTGGATGCAATGGTAAGCCAAAGAATATGATTCTCTTCCTCACAAATTCTGTTGTGGGATAAATATGTCAACAAATAGGCATACACATAAGTGTAAAATGACAACTGTTATTTGTATTGTGCAGGGGAAGCAGAGGGCACTCTAAGAACTGGGCTTGTCTGAGGGGAATTTCAACTCCCTTCTCAAATTCCTTGTTCATCAGGGAACAGCATAGTCACAAAAATTAGGGCAGGAGCATTTTTCCCTTGTCAGAGAATTTAGGGAAGATTTCCCCAGAATGTGTAAAACCACCATTGAGATCTAAAAATTTCCCCAGAATGTGTAAAAACCACCATTGAGATCAGTTAAGAAGGGAAAGATGGGGAGGAACAGCATACCTGGCAGAGGGAACAGCATGTGCTAAGGCCATGCGGCAAGAGTATGGCAAACTGAGAGTATGGTCGAAGCACAGGCTAGAGGCAGGGGAGGAAGGGGCTGCCGAGACCGCCCAGGACTGTGGTGAGCATATTTAAGAGTCCTTCTCCTAAGAGCAATTCGGGACCATGAAAAGTTTTTCAAGTGGGGGAGAAGGGCAATCTATATTGTCAGATTGTTGTTTCAAAATGCACCTGTTCATGCATCACATCTCATATGGTTTTTTGGTAAAACATCTAATCCCCCAGGTGACTCAGGCCCCCTATAGCTCAGATTCAGCACCCTGCGACTTCTGGCTTTTCCCAGAACTAAATCACCTTTGAAGGGAAAGAGATTTCAGACCATGGATGAGATTCAGGAAAACATGAGTAGGCAGCTGATGGCAATTGGGAGACCTATGTGAGGTTCCAAGGGGCCTACTTTGAAGGGGACTGAGGCATCATTGTCCTATGGATAATGTTGTATCTTCTTCAATAAATGCCTCTATTTTTCATATTACATGGTTGGATACCTTCTAGATAGACCTTGTATACCTGTACACATGTACTAAACACACATGTGAATTATTTATGCTTACATATACAACTATACATAATAATGAAGAAACTATATATTTATATAACTATGTATTTATATAATTATATATTTCTATCTAAAATACACATATTTGTTATTTTTCTGTCCCTTCAGCTGGAAGAGCTCCACGAGAGTGAAATGTGTGTCTGTTTTGTTCACTGATGTTTCCTGTTACATATAAGGTGCTTAATAAATGTTGAATAACTTAATAAACTACCTCCAGACCCTCTTTCTTCCAACACATTTTATAGGCTTTGGTGGGATTAATCTTCCCACATCATTGCTCTATTCTAAAACTCTCACTGGCTTTTTCCATGGCTCCAAAAGGAAGTTCCCATTGTGCATTGGGAATGGCATGACCTTATACTCTCATTTCAGTTTCCATTCTTCCTACTTTTGTTTTCTCTGCCTGCAATGTCCTCTCCCTGCCCCTCTGAAGGTCCAAATTTTACTCAGATTTCAGTGCTAGACTGAGTGCCACCTCTTCCATGAATCCTTCTTTGATTCCCTCCAGAGGGAAGCCATCTGCCCCACCTTTCTCTGAGTCTTACCGTTGGCTGCCCCTCATGACACACTACTTCATCTTGAAGAATCAACATAGGCTTACAGGTTTTAAATCCATGAGTGCCATCTTGAGCGTGTTTCCTAACTCTCTAAGCCTTAGTTCTCTCCTCATAAAATGAGGATGGTAGTAGCTTAGTACAGTATGATTATGAGGTTACATAAGATAATAGAAATCAATCTGATTTTCTCAATAACTGTTTGCTATTGTCATTCCCATCACCAACATCATATTTTCCTCCTTGACATACAGTCATGCCATTTTTCCTGCTAAACTGTAAGCTTTTTGAAAACAGAATAAATGTTTAATTTACATCTACACATACCTAGGTACTCAGTAAATATTTGTTGAGTAAGCGGAGAATCAAGTCCATGACTTTGTCCTGTGAGTTAAGGAAAGAGACTTGACAGTATTTTTGGGCAATCATTTTGCAGCAAGAAAATCCATTCTGACCTGACTCTGTTTTAGTTCTCATATACTGTTAGCATGGAATCTGAAGCTCTAGCATTAGGTTTTCTTATTATATTTGTTAGTGTATATAAATAGTTCATGGGCTAGGGAAATAGCAACCTAAACCTTTCTAAAATGGCCCAAGGAAGAAAGTCAAAGCACAAATATAAAGTTCAGTAAGATGTGGTCCCTGCTGTTGGGAGACAGGCATGCCTACAGACACGCTGGGGAGCTAATACACACAGTAGGTGATGGAACAGAGGCAAGCTCAGTGCTGTGGGAGCATAGGGGAGCATAGTCAGCCCTTTGTGTTGTTTGGGGACTATTTCCCATAGAAGCTGATATCTCAGCTACACTATTAGAGATGAGTGAAAACTAGTCAAGAGATAAAAGTGACATAGGCATTCCATCCAGGCAGAAAACGTGGCGTAAACAAAGGGAAGAAGACCAGAAATAGCGTGACATGTGCTAATTTTACAAGCACTTTGGCATGACTCCAGCTTCTACTCCAGGGCAGGAATAGGAAAATATGAATTTGGAGAACAAGTTGAGGGTCAGATCATGAACACCCTCAGCACTGTGCTCTGGAGCTTTATTTTTCCTGCTAAAGAGGTGATCTAAAGGATTTTACATGGGGAAGGGGCATGATCAGATTGATGTTTCAGATAGATTTCTCTGGCTAGAGGTAGTGGCTGAACCTGAGGAACATAAAAATCAAAGCAACAAAATAAAAATTAAAACCCACGTAAGGAGGCTATTGAAAACCTCTAAGCTATGGCAGTGGAACACTTAACCAGGGGCACAGGGCAATAGAAGAAAGGATACAATAAAAAAAACTGCAACTAATGAAACCAGTAGGATTTGGCGATTGGAAGGGAGGAAGAATCTAGATTTCTATTTGGATGACTGTGCAGAATATGATACCAATCACTGAGGTGGGACATTGATGATGACGAGCAGAGCAGGGGCTGGGCACATGGGAGGAAGATGATGAGCCTGGTGTTAGTCACCTTGGAACATCAGTAGTCACAGTCACAAACTTAGGGAAGAAATCTGAGCTGGACGTAACATTTAAATGGCATCAGTATATAGGGTAGTTAAACCAGGGGAGTGTAGAAACTCACTCAAGAGTAGAGTTTATATAGAGATCAGGCTCCTGGCGGAACACAGCATAGAATGCAGAGGGAGAGAAACCCATGCAGGGAACATGTTAGGAATGAACAAGAGAAAGAGAAGAATCAAATGAAAATGAATTTGTTGAAGCTAAGGGAGTAAAGCATCTCAAGAAGGAAGCAATGATCAACAGTGCTGCATGCAGCTGCAATGCAAAATAACATGCAGAATTTTACTGTTTCTTTGATTTGGCAGAGGCATTTTAAATTAGATTTGGAGCTAGCAGAAAATCAAGAGAAGGTTGAGCCTGCTGTTTGAAAGAGATAATGTAATGGGAACAGATGACAGTGAGAGGAGAGGCATCTAGCATGTCCATCACTAATCTGTCCTGTCAAGGAGAGTGACCTTCAAACTGAGAAGGCAGAGCCAGTGTCTTTAGGAGGGAATTAAAGTATAAGATAAATTCTAATGTAGCAAAGAGAGGACAGTATTGCTTTATGTATAAGGGAGAGGCCTAGATGAGTTATATTCTAGTATACACGCACAGTGACACATACAGACGCACACCCCGCCCCGCCGCCCCCACAGTTGTGGCTTTAGAACTTCTGCCGGAAAACATTAAGCATCATAGGTGAGAATGTCAAAAATGCTAACAGACTGGAGACTACCACAAAGAAAAAGGATCTCAGGAAAGTTGTGTTCAAATGGATAAGGCGCTATCGTATAGAATAAGAAAGAGTAGATGTATTGTGTGGGACTCCAAAAGGCGGAAGGCAAACCAAAGAACAGAGGTTGTAGATTCCAGCTAACGATACAGAAGGACTTGCATTATCCAGGGTCGTGAGCCACTTTGAAAGGCAGCATTTTCCTGGCTTAGAAGCGTTTGAGCTGAGGTTGATGTTATCTGTCAGGATGGACAGTTGGACTCACTTCCACTTTAAGAGACATCATTTACAGGAAAGGTGCTTTTCCCCATTGAGCTTAGAAAAGAAAATAAATTATGTTTGTCATCCTTGGATTACATTATCTCTGAGGTTCCTTCTAAGTAGGAAAGCCCATGTATCTAGACTCTAGAAACTACAGTAAATGTAGTCAATGTAGTTTCTACAGTAAATGTTGAGATGATAAAAAAAGAATCAGATTAGTTAACTAAATCATGTGGGACCAGGAGCGTGGGCATCGGTGTTGTATTAGGTTTCATTTCTCATGGGACTCCTTGAAGGAGAACCAAGGCTGTGGGTTGAATTAGGCCGAGTTCCATGCTGGCTTCAGACCACCAGAGTTATAAACAAATATTTAGTAATGCCCTCCCAGTGCTAGACACAATGCTAGGTACAACTACTGTGGAGAAAATGTGTCAAGCCAGACAGTAGGCACTCTTGGAACAGAAGGTAACCGTTCTGTAAAAGGCTTCTTGCCATCTCCCTCCTTGCCAGTTACGATGAATTACAATGATCAGAGGCGTCAGCATTGGGTTCTGGCTTTGTCTAGTTCAGCCTACAAATCACATACTGCGCTCTGTTTATTACTGCAAGACCATAATTCACAGAGAAAGGCTCAGAGAGGTCAGTATTTATGACTACCCAAAGTGTTTCATTTGCAAGATTATAAATGGGAAATCTGGCACATAGTTAGAAATGTAGATCTTTGGAATCATAAATTTGCCCCATTGATTTTTATGTATTTCTTAAACTGTGCACTGCTGCTTTCGGTATTGTTTTGGAACAGATTGACCATAAATATTTAAATAACTGCTGTTCAACAATCAAAGCTTCTTACAACAGTGGCTGTTGGAAAATACAAATGTGATTTGCTGAGGCCAAGGTCAAGGAAAGCAAGTTAAACAGAAGAGATTCAAAGTAAATTATGACTTAGTTCTGTTCTAGCATCCAAAATAAGAGAAAGTGCATAAGATAATGTTTATAATACATCAGGTACTTAGTAAATATTTTCAGAATGAGAGGTATTTATCACTAACATGGGGATGGGTGAGAGGGAAGATGTGAACTCTCCCCCTGACTGAAATGATGGAACTGTAAAACATGGTGAAGTCAGACCTACTGCTGCCTACATACTTTCACTGTGCTTTGAATCTATACGTGAGCTTGAAAGGAGACGCACCAAAAGCACAGTGATACAGATCCAAGGTCTAACACCAAGATCCAACAAAGTGGCTCCTGCCCTAACCACCAGTTTAAGAAATATTCTCATTATGTGACCTTAAGTTGTCACTTCAATGTTATTTTTAAAATGTTCTGGAGAGATCTTCCTCAGTTTCCTAGCCGAGGTCCCGTTGTCCTGTATGGTAGCTGCGGCAGTGCTCCGCTCAGATCTTGCTTCAGGGAAAATGTGCTGGGAAGCAGGTAGTTAGCTGAAGCCTCCAGCTGCCACATCTTCAGGATTCAACATAGCATCGACACCAAAGTCATGATCCCTCTGGGATGCTCCCAACCAATGACCAAACACAGTCTGGGCACTATTTCTGTTCATGCTTAACCAACAGATGACTCCTCTAGAAAGCAGCCTTTGCTCTGGTGCTCCCATTGATCTGACCTTGGCTTTCTGACAGCTAATAGCAGTCCGATGCTCTTTCTACCCCACCTTTATTCCTTCACTCCCTTGTTATAAAGGTCTCAGATTTGCATCACTGTCTACATCACTCCCCAATGATCTCTCTCCCTTTTTCTCCATAAGTATTTCTTCTAATAAATCTCTTAACACTTTTAATTCTATCTTGGCATTTGCTTCCTGGAGAACCCAAACTGACACGCCAGTGACATTGTTCAAAGCACACATCATATTTGTCATTATATACTTACTTATGCAGGTATTTGATAAAAGATTCCCCTCTCATAGGACTTTTGATTTCCACTGGGAGTAAGAAACATGTCTACTTTATTCCTAGAATCTATCAAGCAACCTAAAAATCATAAGTGATTTGTAAATGCTTATTGCATAAATAAATGAATAAAAATAGTGATGGGACTATAGCATCATGAGAGATTTGGGGGTTGCATTAAAGAGAGTGGGACAAAGTATTAACAATGAACTTTGTCAAGGGAAGGAGATCAGGCAGGGTGGAGAAATAGGAGGAAGATAGAAAATAAGCCAAGAGGACTTAATTGTATATTTTTGCTTACAGAGTGTTGATAGAGATTGAGAGAGAAAGGTGTAGTCAATAGTACTGAGATCTGAGAGCTCAGATTTGCAGAATCTGGTATTAATACAGTTATTTCCATTCCCAATTCCTAATGATTCAAGTCCTCATGTCATAGTAATTCTGGACTGATGCCTAGTTGATATTAGTGGTATCTTTGAAGTTCAGACATATGCATACCTAACTGAAAGAGAAAGAAATTTCCTAAACCAAACCAAGCAAATTCTCATGAAAACTGAGAATTTAGGAAAGGCTATGTAACTAAAAGTTTCCAGGGTATTGTGTTCTTCCTAATGACATATTGTCATTAATTCTTATAGTTTGCGTAAAATTTGTGAGCTCCCTTTGGCACACCGAATTAGTGGTGCATATTATCAAACATGGAACTGAAAAAAATAATTTCTGACTTTGGTTTCTGGTTCTGATGGGGCAACTGGTACCTGACTAGCCCTTCCACTGTAAACAACTAGAAACCTTGTCAAAATGTTGACAAAAAATATTTTCAAATATAAAACAATGAAGTAAAATAGACTTGTAATCCCCAAGAGAATGGAAACAAACAATCGAAGCCTTATAGTTGCTCTTTCAGCCTGGAGGCATTTGATGGATCCCAGAGTAAGAAAGGCAATCCAAGCAAACATGAGTCTTGCTGTGCAGAGGAGACAAAGGTTTCAAGGAGTTGCAGTCAAATGAAGCCAGTGCTCGAGAGCGGAGAATAAGTTCAACAAGTGTACAATAAAAGTCTCCTTGAGTCTTACAATGAATGCTAGGACATATGCACAGTGTGAGGCTCCACAAGCCTGGAAAGAATGGTACTGAGAAGGTCTAAACTGAACAGTATGAGAACTACCCCCAAATATGAGATTATTTAACTCTAGGTAGAGACCCCAGAAAAGCTATGTATGCAAGCTGCACTAGCAGGGCTAAACTAGCTATATACAGTAATAACTCATCTAGACTCATCCAAGCCAAGTTTGAAACAGATCTTAAAAGGACAAGCTTATTAACAAACTAATTAACTGCCTACCATAATAAAACTCAATATTCTTTAAAGGAAGATAGTAAAACCTAGATACTCAACAACATATCATTAACAACGTTCAGCATTAAATAAAAATTAGTAGGTATGCAAAGAAGCTAGAAAATGTAACCCATAACCAAGAGAAAAATCAGTCAATAGAAATAGCTCCATAAATTATAGGGATGATGGTATTATCAGTCAAGGACTTCAAAGATCCATCAAAATATGCTCAAGAACTTAAAGAAAAAGTGAACATCATATAGAAAGAGATCTATGAAAAAGTACTGATGGAAATTCTGGAGCTAAAATATATAAGGTCTGAAATAAAAATGTCACTGGATGAGCTTCCAAGCAAATTCAACTCAACAGAAGAAAAAAAAAACCCATTGAAATTTAAGGCAGGGAGATAAAACGATCTAAATTGAAACACAGAAAGATTGCTAAAATATTTGCTGAAAAGTAAACAGACAGACCTTAGTGATCTGTGGGAAAATATCAAGCCATAGAACCCTATATAACTAGGGGGCTAGGAGTGTAAGAGGTGGGCAGAAAAAGTATTTATGAACATGATAGCTACAATTTTCCACATTTGATTAAAAATATGAATTCAGAGAACTGAGAAACTCAATACAGCCCACTTATTTATAAACACAAAACATTTTTAATTTACCAGAAAACAGTAACAGAAACACAATCTTTAAAATCTTGAAATAATTTTCAAAAGACTTGTTGATCTAGAGTTCTATGACCAATAAAAGTATTCTCTTTAAAAAATGAAGGCACATTAGAGAACTATACAGAAGAGAGGAAAAAAGGTGAATTCACTGCCAGGAAAATAATTTTCGATGTGAATGCAGATCTATATAGGAACGAGGAGGACTGGCAATAGTAAACACATGAATAACCAGAAAAGACTTTTCTCATTTTTAACATTTTTTAAAAATTTGACTCACCAGCCAAACATTTGACTTATTAAAACAAAAACCCCCCAGAATTTGTTATATACACATATATATTATGTAGAAACAGTAGCAGAAAAGTCAGAAAGGGAAAGAAATACTGCTGTGTACCTTATGTAAGTGACATAATACTGAGACTGTGACAAGCTAGATACACATTATAAATCTGAGAGCAAGCACAATAAAATAAAATGAAGAGGTATGGCTAATAATAAGTCAATAGCGGAGATAATATGCTAAAAATAGTTGGCACAGGAGAAAATAGGAAATGAACAAAGAACAGATAGATAAATAGGAAAATTAGCAAGACAGTAAATTTAAAAATGGAGTAAGGACACCAGTTAAAAAGCATACAATTGGATAAAAATGCAAGGCCACAGCTAAACATTGTCATAAAAATGCACTTTAAATATAAAAACATAAGTCAAAAGTGAAAGGCCAGAAATAGTCATATTGTGCAAACAAACATAAGAGAACTCTCTCAATATCAGAAAAAGGAGACTGAAGAACAAGCTATGTTGCCAAGGCCGAAAAGGGACATTTCATGCTGATAAAATGTCAATACATCAGGAAGACATGACAATATAAATGTGTATAAGCCCTAAAATAGAGTTTCAAACCGTATGAAGCAAAAACTAACAGAGCCAAAAGGAAAAACAGACAAATCCACATTTATAATAGGAAATTTCAATATTCTTTTCTCAGAAACTGATAGAACAAATAGAATGCACATCTGTAATAACTTAGAAGATGTAACAATATTTTCACTTAATTGACATTGCAAAACACAACACCCAATGCCTGAAAAAAATGCCCACTCTTTTTAAGTGTACATGGAATGCTCACCAAGAACACTCCTGTACTGGGCTACAAAGTTAATCTTAATGAATTTAAAAGGAATGAAGTCATACAGGAAAATGCTCTGAAATTAATAACAAATATAGATCTGAAATATCCTCAAGTATTAGAAATTAATTAAACACTACTAAATAACTGTGGCTCAAAGAAATCACAATAGAAATTTGATAGTTTTATAAACTGAGGAACAATGAAAATATAACATTTGTAAATTCATGACTGGCAAATAAAGAAGTACTTGGAAATTTATAGCTTTAAATGCTTATGCCAGACAAGAATAAAGCCTTAAAATTGTGATCTGTTATACCTGAGGAATCTAGAAAAAGGAGGGTGAAGTAAACCAAAGTGAGGAGAAGAAAGCAAATAATAAGAACAGGAAACAAAAGCATAACAATGAGTAGGTCCTTTGAAAAAGACAATACAACTGATAAATCTTTGGTTGGAATGATGGAGGAAAAGGGAGAGAGGAAAAATATGAAGAATATGAGCAATGAAAGAAGGACCGCATTACAGATTTCACAAATCCGAAAAGGGAAATGAGTGAAGTTATCAACCATTTTATGCCCATGAGTTTTCCAAACTAGATGAAATAGATAATTTCTGGAAGGCACAAATCAACAAAACAGTTACAAGCTTACACAGAAGACCTGAGAATCTCGGTGTTTACTGACGGAATTGAACTTACGATAAACAAAAAGCTTTCCATCATCTGGGACCAAATGGCTGCAGTGGTAAAACTCTATCATATATTTGAGGAAGAAAATGGAGGAGAAAGAAAAGTGTCCCAACATGTCATGTGAGGCCAGCATTGCCCTGACCCTGAAATCACCCAGACATGACAGGAAAGTAAAACTGAAAATCAGCATCTTACTGACCACAGGTGTGAAAATCTGTAACAAAATATTAGCTAATAGCCCTGGCTGGTGTAGCTCAGTGGATTAAGCATGGGCTGTGAACCAAAGGGTCACTGGTTCGATTCCAAGTCAGGGCGCATGCCTGGGTTGCAGGCCAGGTCCCAGTGGGGGCCACCTGAGAGGCAACCACACATTGATGTTTCTCTCCCTCTCTTTCTCCCTCCCTTCCCCTCTCTCTAAAAATAAATAAAACCTTTTAAAAAATATTAGCTAGTAGAAGCAACCAGTGCATAAAAAGTACAAGAAAGCACGACCAAACACAAGGTTGATTTAAAATCAATCTACTTAATTCATGACATGAAGGAAATAAAAGAGAAAAATTATATGACCATCTCAATAGATCCACTTGGTCAATTCAACATCTATTTATGATAAAAACATTCAGAATTGCAGAAAATATCCTCAATGAAATAAAGAGGATCTACAAAAACATACAGTTAACATTACATTTAACAGTGAAATATTGAATATTTTTCCCTCAGATTAGAAACAAGGCAAGGATGTCTACTCTCACCATTTGTATTTAACATCATAGTAGAGATCGATATGAAAAAGAAATAATGAATAAAGATTTAAAAGGAAATGACAAAACTGTTTCTTTTCCAACTAACGTGACTGTGAATATAGACTACCATAAGGAACACAGTAAAAAAGCAGCTAGAACTAATCAGTGAATCTAGCAAGTTCTCACAATTTAAGATCAAAACATAAAATTTAACTTTATTTCTTATACTAGCAAAGATTATTTAGAATAGAAAAATTTTAAATGCCCTTTATAATTTCAGGAAATGTATTTGCAAGATGAATTTGAGAAACCTGAACAAATGGAGAAATATATCAGGTAAAAGGAGTTAATAGGTTTAGATATGGATTCTTTCCAAATTGATCTACAAACTCACTGCAAAGCAAAGCAAAATCCCAGCAGCCTTTACCGTAGAAATTCACAACCTGATTCTAACATTCAAGGAGAAATGCAAAGGACTTAGAAGAGTGAACATGAGTTTGGAAAAGAAGAAAAAAGTTGGAGGACTAAAACTACCTGATTTCAAGTCACAGAAAAGAACACTGACTTGATCAAAATTAAGAAGTTCTGTCCTCTAAGAGAAACTGTTCAAAGAATGAAAAGATGAGTCATGGCCTGACAGAAAATATTTGAAAATCATATATTTGATAAGGGACTTTTTCTAAAATATTTAACAATTATAAGAAAGCAAACAATCCAATAAAAATGGGCTAAATGTTGAACAGACACTTTGCCAAAGAAAATATCAGATGACAAACAAGTACAGGAAAGGGTGCCCGACTTCATTAGTCAGCAGAAAAGTGCAAATTAAAACCACAGTGAGATGCCACCACACGCCTATTAGAATGGCTAAAATTAAAATTTGACTTGACCAAATGTTGGAGAGAATGTGGAGGAACTAGAATTCTCATCCATTGCTGGTAGTTTCTTAAAATATCTCCCCACCATTTTACCTAGCCATCATACTCCAAGATATTTACCAGAAAAAAAAAGTATAACTCCATAGAAAGAATTACTCATAAATGTTCATGGCTGTTTCATTTATCCCAAATTTGAAACCACTCAAATGTCTGTCAATAGGTAGATAGACAAATAGAGTATGGTATATCCATAGAATGAAACACTTCTCAACATTGAAAGTATTGAACTACAGATAACGTGTCAACATTGATGATTCTCAGAATGATGATACTGAGTGAAAGAAACCAGAAAAAAATTACTGTGTGATTCTGCATATAAATTCCAGAAAATGCAAACTAGTCTACTGTGGCAGAATGCAGGTCAGGGAGAAGAAGAGATTCCGAAGGGACACAAGGAAACTTTTGGGGTGATATTTTCATTCTCTTCATTGGTGAGAGTTTCGTGGCTGTATACATGCCAAAACTTAATTCATTTTTATATTTTAATATATAATTTATCGTATGTCAGTTATACCTCAATAAAGCTATTAAAATAGTCAAACTACTTGAATAAATATTTCCTCAGAAAATGCACAAATCACCAATAAGCACTTAAACAAATGTTTCACATCTTAAGCCACTAGGAATCTGAAAATTCAAACCAGCATAAGCTACTACTACTCACCCACTAGAATGCCTAAAATTGCAAAGAGCGGTAATTGCCAAGTGTTGGCCAGTATGTAAAGCTACATGCTGCTGGTGGGAGTATGAAGTGACACAGTGTGGAAATCAAAGCACGTGTCTACTCTGTGACAGATTGGTCACAGTAGCTTTATTCACTAAATGGTGAGAAACTAGAAATCATACAAATATCTATCAAGTAAATGAACAAATAAATTTTAGCACATTCACACAATGGAGTACTACGCAGTAACAAAATAAAGCAGCTACTGACATAGGGAACAATGTTGGATGACTCACAAGAACATTCAGGTGAGTGAAAGAAATCGAGTTTATTTAGGCATACAATAAAAATTTATTTACATGAATTGCTACAAGGACAAACTAACCTATAATGACAGAAATCAAATCTGTGTCTTTATATCATCATGAATGTGCGAAATATCACTGAACTGTTCACTTTAAAATAGTTGATTTTATGTTATGTGAATTTCCCCTCAATTTAAAAAAATCTATGTGTATGAGTAGCATAAGCAATGCGAAGATTCACTACAAATGGGCACCAGGTATTCTTTTGGGGTGACAGAAATGTTCAATGTTTTGGTTGTGGTGGTGATTAATGAGAGTATATGTTTGTTAAAACTCCTTGAATCAAACTCTTAAATGGAGCAATTATATTGAATATAAATTATGTCCCAGTAAAAGTGATTAAAATTTATTTCTTTGGTTTCCCTTGTAACTATGGGGGCTCAAGTGTTTGTTGGGGGCCACAAGAGATAAGCAGAGGCCAGTGGGTGGGGCTCTAGGATATCGTTTTAATGGGAGACAAGTCTGCTGAAAGGGCTCTTGTGTTTTCCTCCTTCATGCAGATGAGCTCCGTGTAGCTGGCTGGGTTTAGGTGAGAGGAGGTTAGTGGGGTCAAAGGATTTATACTCATATGGACTTTCCTGTAAGGTCTGAAACTGGCTGCCTCTTAACAGAATATTTTGGCTTCTCTCAGAGCAGAGGACTCAATGCAAACTTTTAAGTTTCAGTAGCCTCTTCACCTCCCAAATTCTAAGCACCCAGGGCTAATAACAGGTTAGCCCCGAGTCACCGCACTCCCCTCATTTCAGTAGAGAGTAACATGCACAGAGGGTGCAGGGCTGAGTGACTCTTCACCCATGAAACGATCTCCTAGATCAGGAAAGAGGACCAGTGGCCCCCAAACCCCTTGATACCCCCACCCTAGCCATTACACCTCCCCAAAGGCTGCCACCACCTTAACAGCTGGTGTTAAACATGTATTGTTTTTACACATTTAGAACAACATGCTCTCTGGAATTGTTTTATGTGTATGTGGTAGGGGTTAAAATTCTTTTTTACCTGAAAGAGATAGCACATTTTCCTAATATCACTTATTAAAAAGACCACCTTTTCTCCACCACTCTGCAGTGTCATCTTCTTATAGATTAGAAGTCCACAGAAACGTGGGTTTGTTTCTGGACTTTAATATATTTCATTGGTTTATTTGTTTATCCTTGTACCCCATACCCAATGTCTTGATTACTGTAGCTGTATAAGAAATCTTGATAAATGGTTAATTCCTGCAATCTTCTTTAACGTGTGTTGGTCATTTTTGCCCTTTGCATTTACATGTTAAGTTTAAAGTCAACTTTCAATTTCACACAAACAACTCTGATGAGGATTGCATTTCTTTATAGAGCAGTTTGGGGGAGACTTTACAATTTGATAATGCCGAATCTTCCAATTTGTGAAAATTAGATGTCCCTTCAATCATTTGTCTTCTTTTCTTTCTACTGATAAGATTGTTTTGTGGTTGATGTTTTTGACTATCTTAGATTTATTCCTAAATATTTGATGTTTAATTGCTATTATAAATGGTACAATACAAAAATGTCATCCTAAAGGTTGGTTCTGCTATAGGAGATACAACTTCATTTTTACATGTTCACTAGGTACCGAAAGACCTTATAAAGTAATTGCTTATCTTAATAGTTTGTAAATTCATATTCTGTATCTACATAATCATGTAATCTGTGAATGATGACATTTCATGTCTTCTTTCCCATCCATACCTGAATTTTTTTAAGTTTAAAATTTTCTCTTAACTTGTTACTTATATATTACATAATTCTTTAAAAAATGATTACATGAGGGATTACACTAGATATCTACTAATTATTAGAATATAGGTTACATTACAAGTGCTATTGCTTCTCTGCAAAGCTAAGACCCTAAACATTTTAATTCCACGTTCTCTTCAACTCTCTCTTCTGACATTTACTTTTCTTATATTTTAAACAATCCATGATGTTATAACTGTTTAAAAAATTCCATCAATATTTAATACTTTTCATTGCATTCACTCGTTTCTGCATTTTAAACATGTTTGATTATAAGAAATCATCTCAGGTTTTATGTATTTGAAAATATCCTTATTTTGCCTTTATAGTTAGAGGATATTTTTAGGCGATACGGGATTGTAGAGTGGCAGTTACTTTCTTTCATCATTTTAAAGCTGTCCACTGCCTTCTGGATGCCATCATTTCTGTTGGAAACTCAGCTATGCAGTAGTTTTTCCTTTAATGGTCGTACGTTTTTATGTCTGTTTATAAGGTTTCCTTTGTCTCTGCTTTTTAGTACTAGTACTGTGATGTACTTAACTATGGTTTTCTTTAAATTTACTTGATTGGGGTTAGTAGTACCTCTTGAATCTGTACCTCAATGACTTTCACAAGTTTTAGAAAAATTTCAGCCAGTGTCTTCTTAAGTATTGATTTTGCCCATTCTTTTTCTCTATTTTCTACTTCCTGAAATTCAATGATAGATGTTAGACCTACCTGCTATATCCCATGTGTCTTTTAGACTATTCTATTATTTTGCATACTTTTATACTTAATTGTTTAAGTCTGGAATTTTTTTCATTGACCTGACTTCTTGGTGGTTATCATTGTGACTGCTCTGGTATAGCAGCTCTTAGATCCATTAATTGAATTTTTAATTTGAATTATTGAGTGCTTTATTTTTTTCCCTAATATTTTCATTTGTTGCTTTGACATGGTTTTTATCTCAGAGTTCACCTTCCTTCCCCCTCTCCCTTATTCCCTCCTACCTCCACCAACCCATCTGCCTTATTTATTTTTCTTACAATATCTGTGCTGTTTCAAGAAGAATGAGACCATCTAGATTCTACAGAGCTGTACTGTCCCTAGGAGCTTTCTCGTGTTGTTTGTGTTTCCCTACAAAAGAGCCCATTATGTGGCCTGGCTGGAGTAATTAAATATTGTTGGCGTACCAAATACCTCTCTGCCAGCCCTGGAGGGTGTCACGGGTTCAGATGTCTACTGGCTTAAAAGAGGGATGACCACAGTTTATGTCAGAGTTCCCACAATACAGAGCCTTGTTCTTCTCCCAGCAGCAGAGCAATTACTCATCTAGATGACTTGGGCTGGCTGAATTCTGATCAAGAGGGCACCATCGGCAAAGGGCAGGGTCATCATGCTGGGCCCTACCCAAGTTTCCATAAAGTCGTGATCTGGAATTCCCTAATGATGAAGGGCCGGAGGGAAGAAAACAGGGGAGAGGGTTCAGCTTATCTACTCAGTTGTACCACAATTATCTGTTTTTACCTTTAAGTCTGGCTGCTTCAGTCTCTTTTGCTGGTTCTTCATCTGCACCACCTATAAATATTGCCCCCCCCCACCCAATGAACAACTATTCAAATGTAGCAACTCAACTGTTACTAACATATCCTTCTGTTCTTATTTTATCAATAGTGGTTTTAGGTATCTGGTATTTTATCATAGTTACTTATTATTTATCGTTTATTTCCTCCCATCAGAACATAAGTTCCAATAGAACAGAGACATGCCTGTCTTCTTGCTAGTGTTTGACCAGTACCCATAACTTGGTCCAGAATGTAGTAGTAGAAACCGACTAACTACCTGTAGAATAAATGTGAGACGATATCCATAGCTGGACTGTGCCCTTTTTGTTGAGATGACATCTGGCCAGAGTGCAGTTGGAAGCAGTGTGAGTGTGAGATGTGATGTCTCATCCTCATTCTTTGCTACATGTAGTCCTTCATAGCAAATCAATCACACGTTACAGGGATGCCACTCACCCCTCATACTGACACTCCACTAACCTTCCCAATCCATTCACAATCTTATTGACTTTGTCTCCAAAATAATTTATTCCAAAACCATTCTTTTCTCTCCATCACCTCTGTGCCTCCTCCTCCAAGCCTACTTCCTCTCTTTCCAATCAGCTGGGATAGCCTTCCTACATTCTCCACACAACAGCCAAAGTGATATTTGACAAGCAAAGCATATTAAGTCCCTGACCTGTTTAAGTCATCTAAAGTTTCCTATTACACTTAAATAAAACCAAGCTCCTCAGTGTAGCCTTTGAGGCTGTATCTGGCCTGGCCCCTGCCTTCCTCTGTGACTGTGGGTCCCACCACTCTCTCTCTTGCTCATGAGGCTCTGGTCACTTTCCCCAGCTGTCCTTTATGGTAACATGGCAAGCTCATTGCTGCTTCCGGTCCCTTTTACTTGACATCCCTGTGTCTGGAGGATCCTCTTCTCTGGTTTTTGTGTGGCTGATGACCTCACATCCTTCGAGTCTCAAGCTTGCCTGACCACCCTGTCTGTGGCCACTCAGTCTTTGTCACATTGCCCTGTGTTATTTTTTCACAGTTCTTATAGTTAATAGCAGTTATCTTACATATTTCATTTCTTTATTTTGATTGTCTTATTCACTACCATTTCCCCAGTGTCACAATAGGTGCTCATGAATTATCTGCGGAATATATAAGTGAACGAATGAGTGAAAGGGAGATACTCTCAATCTGTCACACCATTGCAGTTCTAAATGTTATTTCTCTGGGATGGGTTCTTGTTTGTTCTTTCTTTACTTTAAAGAAAAGAAAATAGAGTAAGTAAAATTAAAATCCATTATTTTTCCCTTGCCTATACACTCTTCTTATAGAACTACTACTAAATTCATGTAATAAAAATGATTTCACATATTTTGATCCCTTCCTGGTGCCAGACAATGTGCTTTATTATTTCATATATTTATTACATCAACCATTTGCATTAGATCCTTTTATAATCTATGCAGTACTTTATGAATATGAGGTTCGAAACCAAGGAATTTTGGATCACCGCCCCCTCCCCTCTCAACAGTCCTATCATCACTGATGTAGGAGAGAGACACAGAGACAGACAGACAGAGAGACAGAACACAATCCCTATCGTGATGGCAGGATAAAGCCTTGGCAGCAAACTCTGAACTCAGCTAATTTAACATCGTCCCCAGAAGGAAGGACAAAGCAAAGTCAGATCGTTGTCTGTGAACCTCTTCTTCTTCTGTTAGAACAACTCTCTAATTAGTGGATTCTCAAGGCACTGAGTTCAGAAAGGCTGACTCTTCTTGAACAATTAATCTTGGGGCTTGGTGTGACCAACTCATTCTGCTTCCCAAAACAAAATTACATGTGAAGTAGAAACTCATTTACATACTGCCAAGAAGTGTATAGGTTGAAATAGGAGAGACTAGGAAGAGAGAAAAAAACAGTCAAGAAAAGTGTTAGCACGAAAAAGGACCACACAGTCCAAGAGACTGCCCCAGGCAACCTCAGATGTCCTGGTGAAAATGAAGGAGATGGAGAGTTTAGATAGCCAGGTAATTGGCTAAAATTTTAACTTTCTATCTGGTTATTGGCATCATGAAGATATAATCATGTTGAAGTATTTTCTAAAGTATTTAATAATTGTTTCTGTTCAACAAATTTTCGTACAACTTTAGCTTTCTATATTAATATCTTGGGGTATAAAAATACAGAAAGTGGCTATTTTGATGTGTTTGGAGGATCCACCACAACCTTAAGAATCCATCATGTCATTCAGTAGGCTGTCTTCTGAATCAGGGACCATTTACTGATGGCTCACTTTCTGTCTCTAAGAGCCAGCACTGGAAAAAATGGAAGGTAAATAGCAAAAAGAGCATTAGCAGATATTATTAGGCAAATTAACTGTGTCAGGGATTTTGCTAACCACTCTGTGTGAATTAGCTCATTTAACTCTACAGGAACCCTAGGAGAAAGGTACTTTTACAAGCCCAGTTTGCCAGATGAGCAGACCCTAGGTCAGACAGGTGCCCAGGGCAGCCTGCAGGGTCAGATGGGCCCAGGCAGCCCTAACTGGAGAATCCAAGCATGCCCACGTGCAAGTCCTGAGAGAACCTACAGTTTCTTCGGGGAAAAATACGTTTATGCATGAAAGAGTTAAATCACAACCAAAGGATTGACCGTCTGAACGAGTTTATACCACAGGCTCACTTAGGTTAAAATCAGACCACACCAAGACAGAGGTAACTCCTGACATCATGATCCCAGGGACACTGAGCTCCGTGTGGGTCATTTGTCCCCAAAAGCATGTGTGGGAGGGGAAGTCATCCTTGAATCTGGGAGATTATGTGTATGAACTTGGCTTCTCTGCCACCTAACACTCTGAAACTTCCTTGTGCAGGAGGTGCCTGTGCCTTCTTTTTAAAATAAAAACTTTTCAGCACAATCTCGCCTGTCTTCCAAACAAGCAGCTGGCAAACTGAGGGTGTGATGTTGTGTGCTAGAAAGAGGTACCAAGGTTGGCAAATTCTTCTTCCTAGCTGCCTTCTGCTCTTTGTGCCTCTTGGGATTTTATTTCCAGCTCTTCATGACGGGTTCGTGGTGCAGAATGAGGGTTTTATATCAGGTGGTGTGCAGGCATGCACTCACGTCCGTGCACGTGCGTGTAGGATGAGGGAGGAAGCGTCGTGCGCCATCTGGAGAGCCGCACCACACACCGCCGGTCCCCAGGGGTGGTGTGAAAGGATGAGTCAGGCCAGGAATAGCGTTTCCTGACTGCCCACTCACGGATGCACTGCCGGAATGTTTTCTTTCACTCTCCAGATTCTAATCTTCAGATTCGTTTGAAAAAATGAATTGCTGAAGCTGACGATGAGATGCTCCTTGTAAGAATTAGAATGATTAATGACAAGACTGTAATCTCCTGAGGGTAGGAACCAGGGCGGTTTTATTCACCAGGGTGTACCAGCATCTGATACGCTACTTGGCATAGAGTCGGGACCTGGTAAATATTTGTTGAATGAATAAATGAATTATACATTAATGTAATATTTTGTATTGATTGGATCAGATCTTCCCGGTGAATCATTGCTCCCCTGGGTCATGGAGAAGCTGGCAACTCAGGCTGCATTACAACTAGGGGACATTTTTAGAAGCTAGGCTCTTTGACTCATTAGTGTCCTGCTCCCTGGTCTTTTCCTAGGTGTGTGCAGAAATATAACTCAGTCAATAAGTATTTTTGGGGTTCTATGGTTTGCATACTATTGGAGAGAATTGGGGATGGTGCATAGAAGAAGTCAAACCAACCCTTGCTCTCAAGAGAGCTTACATTCTTGCAGGTTAAGCAATGTAATAAATAAATGTGTAATGTGACCAGTGGTCCCTCCCAGGTAGCTCAGTTGGGAGTGTCTTCCCCATGTGCCAAGGTTGCAGGTTTTGTCCTCTGCCTGGGCACATACAGGAATCAACCAATGAATGCATACATAAGTGGAACAACAAATCTCTTTCTCTCTCTCTCTCTCTCTCTCTCTCTCTCAAATCAATAAAAAATTTTAGTGTGACCGATGATTAAAAAATTGTTAAGAAAAAGCAGGGGAAGGAGAAAAAGAATGACAGAGGAGCATTATTTATATAATGGGATCCCAGTCACCTTCCTTGGGGAAAGCAATGTCCAGGGCCGAGACGCATCAATTAAGTGAGGATAATACGAGGCCAGCCTGTACTAAGTTACACTTAAAGCTTCTAAGGATTCAATGGAACCCAAATCATAAAGATTTGGAGAAATTATTTTTCACCTGATTATTCAGAAATCTTTCAATGAGTGGCTGATGGGATTCAAGACTGGTGAAAATGATGAAGAAAGATCCTCTAGAGGAAACGGAGGAGGGGTTATGATAGCCAACATGCATTGCACACTTACCATGTACTAGTGAGCACTTTGTGTGTTTACTATCTCAGTTTATCACCAAAGGGCTCCCATGCTTGTCCCCCTTTACGGCAACAAGGCACAGACTTAAGTTGCCGGAAGTCACTCAGCTAGTGGATGGAAAATCCAGTACTGAATGCAGGCAGCCTGGCTCAATGGCTAAATCATTAAATTATCCCCTTATTAGAGTTAAGTCTGCTGTCTTGAGAGTCCAAGTTTTCTAACTACTAATATACACTTCATCACTGAAAAATATGATAAATCAGAGTTTAATTATTTCAATTTTTTGAAACAAAGCTACAAAAGTCCACCACAAAAGGATATGGTGTTCCATCAGGACCCTGTACGCCAGACTGATTCTGGCCTCGGGGTGTTTGCACGTGCAGGGGCCTCAGTCTGCGAGGCCTTTCCCAGGGGTCTCTGCGTGGCTGGCTGTTGCTCATGAGTCAAGCCTCAGCTGAAATGTACGTCTTCAGAGAGGCCTTCCTTGTCGACACTCTTCTTGGTAGTCCACCATTCCCAAGTCACTTGCTATGTTATTTACCCTATTTTTATGTTCTTTCCAGCCTGGTTGCCACTTGAGAGTTCCTGGTTATTGACACCCACTTGTTGTCTGTTTCCCCTCCTAGAATGGGAGTGTCACAAGGTCAGGGTCAGGGATTGCTTTGTTTCCTGACGTTTCTCCAGAACCTGGTATCTCACAGAGGCTTTAAAAACATTTGAAGGAATGAATGCTGTGCCCGGGGCCTATGGACTCAGCTCCCAGAGGGCTTCGGTTCTGCAGAGGAACAGGCTCCTGGCAGCATCTGCCCACCATCCTGTGCCGAATGAGCATGCCAGATGGGAAAGGAGAGCTGTACACTGGAGGCCTGAGGAACACTTGCCAATGTGCACCCAAAATGAGCTGTGAATGCTCTGGGGGCTGTCAAAGAGGCCAGATATGCCGCTTATTTGCTGGAAGACCAATCTGGAGGGTATTTCTGTAGTTAGGTGTATGCAAGGTCATCATTTAAATTTTATCTAAATCTCCTTGTATAGTATTACTTTGTTTTGGCTCCACCTTATTTTGGATTGAATGTTTGTAATAGTTTATCACCTGTTTCCACCCAGCAGAACATCCAGTCCGTGAGAGCAAGGATCCACCCGTCTTCATAGCCTGGATACTCAGTGTCTAGAGCCATGCTAAACACATAGTAGGTGCTCAAGGCCAATGGCAGAAGAGAAACAATTATTGAATTCCTGCTAAGTCCCAGGCACAGATCCAGCTGCCTGGAACCTATCTTATTTAATGTGTTTACCCTGCAAAGTTACATGCTTTGGGAGCTTAATTTTTAGGAAGCTAAAATTTATAGAGTGGATAATGCTTTTCTTCTTTCACATTATAAAATTAGGCTTTCCTGGGAAGTGGTTCTTTAAATGAAGGTTGGGTGTCACTGGGAGGCTCAGCCTTGAATCAGTTCACTGAGGTCTGTGCTATGACCTAATGGTGCCGTATCCAATAGGTAACTTTGTACGATGCCCAGAGCGTAGCTGGGGATCAATGGAGAATTGTAACTAAAGCCCTGGCCACTGCTTCACCTGCACAATCATTCCCATTTGTCACCTCAGCTTGAATTTCTCTGAATCAGAGGTAAAAATACAATTTCCAAAGAAGACTGGAAATGAGTTCAAATGAAGTGAGTTTGGGGGAGGCTGCTCTCAGCAGGCACAGCAGGCTTAGCTTGGGCCCATGAGACAGGGAAGAGAAAAGCGGAACTAGGCACAGCGGCAGGTTTGAGATTGGAGTAGGAGAAATTGTGGGAGAAGCAGTTCAGGCAGCATCTGACCGCCCTAGATCCCCAGCCCTGAGTTCTGTACACTCCAGGTAGGCCCATTGCTTAGGGGCATTGAAGAGGCACAATGGGGGTGGGGGGAGGGATACACATATTACATATCCTGGTCATGAATTGCCTTGCTAGGTACCCAATGTGTGAAAGATAGCACTTATGAGAACATTCTGGAGGGTTTAGTACTAGATAATAGTCTTTTGAGCTCATTTTGTGTGTAAATAGGGCCAATTTCAAAGAAAAACGAGCTTCTGCTTAAAAATGGTAAAATAGCAGTGCCATTACACATACTTGGCTCAGCCATTTAAAAGGACAGGGAGGCTGGCTCTCTCCTGAGGGCTTATCAAGACACCTGACGGCAGAGCAAAAGGAAGCAAACTCGTTACACTGTATCCTGAGGGCTCCCCAGCCCCCTCTTCTATAAAGAGCCTTCACTGAGGTCAGCATTTCATTAGAACATGTTCTCAGGATTGCTAGGAACAGTCGGAGCACTTTCAAAGGGTACAGAGGCCAAAAGAGGCTCCACAGTGGAGCCACAGGCTGGGTTTCAGTCCCAGCCCGGACACCCTTAGCTGTGTGCTTTTCCCTGGTTCACTTAATCTCTGAGCTCTACGCAGGGTGAGCTCTGAGAAGGGCTTCAGGGCCCCTCCTGGCTCTGGCTATCTAGTCTGATGCACACTGCGAGGCGCCAAGGGGTGCCCTCCTCCACTCACAGCCTGCAGCGGCCGTGCAGAAAACTGCCCTGTGCGTAGCCAAGGGAGGAAGTTCACGCTGCCCTTCTACTCCGAGTTCCTCTTGAGGACCGGAGACTTAGAACCAGAACCAGGGTGTTCAGGAACAGTGCCCCAACCCCCTTTTGCCACCAGCATTGCTCCCTGGTGCTATGTCTGGAGTTCCTACCTTGTAGACAGGGAGGGAGGAAGGAAACCAGGCACAAGTCATCGCTGCTGATATCTTTTTTACTTTGTTATTCTAGGACAAGTGTTTCTTGAATGCTTCCCTCAACAGGCACTGGAGCGCTTCTTGAAAATGGGTTCCACTCAGGACATACAGATTAAAAATTTTAGAGGCCGGTGTGTGAACCCCCAAAGGTGAATTTTCAACCAAGCACTGCAGGTAATCCCTATGTAAGCTAACATATGGGAAACACCGTCCTCAGAGAAGGGAGACAAAAATGTCACAGGTCACTCCACTTGCCTGCTGCTGCTACAAACCACGAGTATTCACCATTTAGCCAACAGATGTGCATTGCCACCTACTTCCTACAGGCCTGGTACAATGCTTAGCAGAGGGCCAGAGCACCTGCTCTCATGGAACTTACAGTGTAGCAAGGGGAAATAAGTGATAAGCAAACGCAAACAGAATACATGAAGCAGTAAGAAAATCCACAAAGTAAAATGAAGGGCTGTGCTGGGGAGGTACATCCTTTTGGGTAAGGTAGGCAGGGAGGCCTGAGGGAAGGGTGATATTTGTGCAAAGACTAACAGGAAGTGAGGAAGACAACCATGTGTTGGGGAAAGAACATTCCAGGAAGAGGGAACAAGGACAAAGGCCCTGGAGACAGAATGTGCCTGGTGCGTGTGAGCCACAGGGAGGAGGCCACGGTGGCTGGTGACGAGGAAAGTTATGAGACGACCGCCTAGGACCTGCAGCCCATGGAAGGACGTTAGATTTTACTGAGGAAAATGGGAAGCCACTGGAGGGAGTTTGAACAGAGACATCGTGTAATTCACACGGCCATTGTCTTGCAGCTCGTTTGCATTATATCTAGGCTGTGGAACACTCCAGAGTCTGGAGTGGAGGCAGGGAGGCCATGCTTTGTGGAGATAAAGTATTAGACCACTGTCTTCATTCCAGTCTTGTCTTTTGTTTATGCTGTGACTCCCTGTTTCTGGTTGACCTCCTGAGGGCGACACGAAATAGGTCTTTTCCTGGAGAATTGAGGCAAGGAGTGAGGAAGCTTTGCTAGGGAAGGCAGACCCAGAAAGTCTTCTTTTATTTATTCACACATGTATTTATTGAGTCTTAAATGAGTGTGCCATGTGAGCTAGGCACTGCTTTTCATACATTATTTTATTTCCTCTCCTGACCACCCTGAGGTAGGGTCCATGATCATTTCTTATGAATGAAGAAATGGAGGCCTAGTCAGGAGCAGACAGCTGGCCGTGGCAATTTTGGGACTGGGACTCAAAGACAAGACTGTGACAGCGATGCCTGTGCTTTTCCCTCCATATCACAGGAGGGGGACAAAGCTCTGGAGCCAGCCGACCTGGGTTCAAATCCTACCTCTGCTGCTTATTAACTGTGTGACTTTGGGCAAGTTATTTCATTTGATAAGCCTCCCTGTCTGCATCTGTAAAATAGGGATAATAAAAGTTTCCTGTTCGCTGGATTATTAAGAGGACTAAATGGGCTCATACATTAAAACACTTAGAAACCAGGGCCTGGCATCTAAATACTCCTAATTATCACCCTGACTGTGGATGAAGTCGTGAGAGGCTACTTGAAGGAACTTGGGA
Organism: Phyllostomus discolor; assembly: GCF_004126475.2. Taxonomy (NCBI): domain Eukaryota; kingdom Metazoa; phylum Chordata; class Mammalia; order Chiroptera; family Phyllostomidae; genus Phyllostomus; species Phyllostomus discolor. Next base: position 18,475,521 of record NC_040915.2, read on the forward strand.
TCTTGACCCTACATGGGGCGTGAAAACTGTTCTCGTACACGTGCAGGATTGTCATGAGGACACAGCCTTTGATGTCTGGTGTGGTCATTCCAAGAAACAGGTTAATGATCTAGGCATAGTCAACATTATCTGGCAGTGGAACAGCTGCCTTCGGCAGAGAGCTAGCTCTCTATCACGATCTTGTTCAGGAATGTTGCCAGGGGGTTTAGGGGCCCTGTGAAGGGCTGGACGAGATGGTTTAGGAAGTCTTCTCCCAGATGGAAATTCTATGATTCTTTCCAAGGGGATGGAAGCAGGTAGCCTAAGGGCCTGCTCTGGCCTTGTTTTTCTTGCTTAGTGTCTTTTTTAAAAAATTGGTTTTAGAGAAAGCAGGAAGATAGGGGGAGAGAGCGACAGACAGACAGATAGACAGACAGACAGAGATTGATCTGTTGTTCCATTTACTCATGTATTCATTGGTTGCTTCTTGTATGTGCCCTGACTGGGAATCAAACCTGCAACCTTGGGCATACTGGGACAACGCCCTAACCAACTGAGCTACCCAGCCAGGGCAAGGCTGGCTTTTGATCAACTCTCCCCTGCCAGGGCCACCTTGCTGCTTACATATGAATATGTGCCACGAAGCACATGTACCATTCTATCTAGAGGCTTTGAAACTGCAGCTATTTCTTGCTGAATAAACATGATATGAAAGCATTCTTAGTGGTTTTGTCCTAGGACAGCCTTTCTCTTCCTTCTAAATATCACGCTTTGCAAGCTCTGTTTCTGAAAGAGCAAACTCACTCTATTTTTCAATGCCTGGAATGTTTACTGCCTCTTCAAAAGACACCGAGTGTTCCTGCCATCACTCATTAAGAAGAAAAATTCCTTTGTCTGGATGTCAAAACAATGGACCGGTTTCTGTGTTTATAAGGCTGTTCCATTCAGACACAAACACACCTGGAGGAGTGTGCGGCACACCCAGAGCCACCTCCAAGTCTGCTGTGATTTAATGATAAGGATTGCTTTTAGCAACAACCTATCTTTGGTTTGCAGTGGTCAGCTCCTTGAAATACGTCCATCCACCTTTTGGCCCTTCTAATTTATTCTTACAGTAGTCAAAAGAATGTTTTCATGTGGCAAATGGGGTCAGTTCCTTGCTGGCTCCCTCACCCCCCTGCCCCCTGCCACACACTGAATTTATACTCTTTGATAATTTCCAGTTGCTCTTTGGATTAAGACCAAACCCATACATCACATCACAGAGACACGCAGGGGCACAGCACTCCAGAGCCTCATTCTTTACTGTGTCCTCTGGTCCTATGGTCCAACCACGCTGGCCTTCCTTCAGGACCTGCTGTTCACCATCACCCTCTGGTGACACGACCTTGTAAAGAGGCTCTCCTTTGCCTGGAATATTCTCTCTCTTGCATTCCGCCCAGTTAAGTTCTACTTATCCTTCAGATCTCAGGTCAAATGACACATCAGAGAGGATGTTCTGGTCTTCATATTCATTACACAATCCTACCAGGCCTTGTTCTAACATATGTCATGGCCTCTCCATTGCAGCACCTGCCACTATTTACATTAATTTATTTGTCCTCCATCAGGGCAGGAACCACATCTATTTGAATCTCCTGTGAACCTATTGCCTAGCCCATATATGATACATCACAGGGACATTCTGTAGGTGTGTTTTTGAATAAATCAATAATGTCTCTTGCAAGGAGGTTCACTGACTACTCAATTTGCTCCTAAAACTTCTAGAAAGGGGACATTCCCATGCATCAACAATAGGCTTCAGAGAAGGTGTTCATGCACACCTTTGAAACCATATGTTGATTTGCATCCTGTTTGCTCTTCCTACTAACTGCTTTTGCAGACACCTGGGAAGATGAAGGCCTTGGCCACCTCGGCCCATCTTTTCTCCCAGCTTAGTCTGCCCGTGGAGGAACAATGACTCAGAAAACTAATGGGCCAGTCTCTCTAGGGATGCTGATGATTTCACTGCCGGTGATTTTTCTATTAGGGTTATAAAATTGAGTCAAAATGAAGGAATTGCCTTGGGGCACAAGTACCGAAGACAAACAATGAATTCAGAAACACAAATCAGAAGAGCCCTGACCAGTGTACATTACAAGCGAGCACCAGTGAAGGTGATGGAGGTTGAAAGAATTAAAGAATGAAAAAAAAAAAAACCACCCCACAGTGTTTTTTATGGGAATGCAGTGGAATGGGAGGAAACCAGGAATTACAACCAGACCAGCCTGGTGTTACCTCTGTATAACCCGGACAAAGATACTATCTCGGTACATGTAGATATCACCTAGTGATACTAGATGGCTACTGGGCACAGTTCACTTAATGAATGTCTTGAATCCATACGATAAGCATAAAAACAAAGCAGTGTTACTCCCATTTTATAGGTGAGAAAACAGACATGGGAGATGAATCACTTTAACTCCTATTTAGGACACAGATTTATTGGACTCCAAAGCCAAAGTCTTTCCCGACTAGATGTTCCGTCTCTCCAGCCCTCTCTCAGTATCTTCACCTGTGGACTGGCCGCTCCCTTGCAGAACTGTCTCCATGATTATCTGCAGGTGATAATAATGCATGCAGGGTACAGGGGTCTTAGCTGACTTTTTTGAATATTATTTTCAGTCCTCTTTATTTAAAAACATTTTTTATCCTCACCTGAGGATATTTTTTCATTGCTTTTAGAGACAAAAGAAGGGAAAAAAAGAAATATCGATGGGAGAGAGAAGCACTGATTGGTTGCCTCCTGTACATGCCTGGACTGCACACCACTACCACACCTGGACCGGGGATCATCGGCGCCAAACTGGGGATTGTACACACCCCAACAGGGGCTCAAACCTGCAATGTAGGTATGTGCCCTGACCAGGGACCCACAACCTTTTTGGGGAGGGGTGTATGGGGCAATGCTCCAACCAACTGAGCCACCAGGCCAGAGCTGGCCTCCTTATTTATTATGATCTGCTAAGTTCCTTACAGATATTTACTAGGACCTTTAAAAAATGGGTTATGACTCCCAGCTTCTGATTTAATATGGGACACTCAAGAGGGGGACATATTTCAGAAGTCACTATCACTTAACTCACACCAGCACCACCAGGTTTTCTGATAGTCCCTTTGAACTCCAAGGCATAGCAGGACTAGCCAACTTCCTAAGGGACAGCAACGTCAGAGGAGAACCAGAATGTAGGTATCCCTCCCCTGGCCCAGGATGCTTTCCATCACCACATTGTTCAAGGTTAATAAGGCAAGAGTGGACTTCTGGGGCTTCCACTCACACGAACCGCATTGCTAATAACTGCAGCTAACTCTGGACACCCCACTATATACCTTGCATGAATTATCACATTTACTTACCAAAGAAACTCTTTGACATGTGCATAGTTTTTATCCTCATTTTTCTAGAGGACAAAGCTAAACCCCAACTAATTGAATGCCTTTTCCTGTAGCAGGCAGATACTGTAGCCAGTACCTGCATATAAAATCTTGAGGCCAACTCACAGCTACCATAAAGCAGACAAATGCTCAGTAGAGTTCCCGTAAATGTGTAAGTGGATGACACTGACCTTGAATCTTTCCAGGACAGCCACTTAGCTGCCAGACATTGATGATCTTGACTAAAAACGACCTCTTCTCAGTGGCAGGACTCTACTCTGCCATTCCAAAGGGACCCACAGTTGATCAATCGCTTTCTCCCAGAGCTCTTCTGAGCTTTGAATACACCCTCAGCCCTGACTGTTGTTTATCACAGCCTCAGGTTCCTGCCTCTGGCAGCTCATAAGATTCACTGGGGAACCTTAAAAGCTAGGACTCCTTGGGCCCACCTCCATGGAGCCTAATGCCCTAGGGCTGTGCTAGAGACAGCCCTTGGCATTTGCCACAGGTGACTTCCCTGCACAGCCAGGGTTAAAACCCACCTGTAGAGTTGTGTGTGCACGCCTTTCTCTCCTTGCCAGACTGTAGCTTCTTAAAAGAGGAATGAGTCTTTTTCATCTTTTAAGTTTCCACAGGCTGAGAGCAATGCCTAAAATGTTGCAGGTAGATAAGAACCTGCACTAGCATCAGGCAGTCTGGGTGCGAACCTTGAGCTACATATTAGCTGTGTGGTTGGGGGGAAGTTACTGTACTGTTCTGTGCCTTGCTGTCTCACCTGTAAAATGGGGACTGATAACAATATTTGTATCATGATGTTTTGTGAGATTTATGTGAAGTAGTAACTATAAAATGTTTAGCACAGAGTTTGCCTATAATGAGCCTACAGTCAGTACTAGCTATGTAAGTAGGCCAAAATTCAACCAAACTATTGATGCCTCCTGGAGACTGTGGCTGTGGTAAGTGCAGTAGCGAACACAGAAGAAATATCAAGTCCCATTCACTGAATATTCACAGGCACTATACTAGGGGGTTTACAAATATCATTTTCACCTTTATAATAATACTTCAATATGTTATTATTAAAGAAGGAAATAACACCAATGAAGTCACTGAAGGTCACTGAGCAATTAATTATCAGTGCTTAGATTGGAACTTAGGTTCATCTGGTTCTAGAGCCCATTCTTTTCACTTTATTACTAACAACATAAATGTTCATTCATACACATATCCATTCATTCAATCAACAAGTATGCATTGCATGCTTCCTGTGTGCTAGACACTGGGTACTGGAGATACAGAAATGAACAAAACAGAAAGTTCTTGTTTCTTGCAGCTTCCATTCTATTATTCTATGGTGTGAAAAGACAGGAACAAGTAAGTGAATGGATATATAACACGTTGGGTAAAGATAAATGATATGGAATAAAAAAAGCAAGATAAAAGTAACAAAGAAGTAGAGGGAGAGAGATGGAAAGAGGGGGAGAGGGAGAGAGATTGATTTTAGATAGGAAGGCCAGGAAGGGCCTCTCTGATAAAGAAATATTTGAGTGGTGGCTGTGATAAGACATGATTGGATTCCGGATATTTTTAGGAGGTCAGGCCCAGAGGATTAACTGTAGAATTGGAAGAAGGATATGGAAAAAGAAGGAAATAAAGGATGACTCCAAGGTCTTGGGCTTGAGTAACCAAGAGGATGTAGTTCTCACTTAACAGAGTTGGAGACAGACACATGCTGGACAAACAGGGTTTTTCTCGAGAGGAAACCAGGAGTTCTGTTTTGCAGTCTCTACTGTGCATTCCAGTGGGGATGTCGATAGGCAGTTGGATGCATGGTCTGCATTTGGGGTGAGATATAGAAGGAATAAGTGACATTTAAGACCGTGGCACTGGCTGAGATCACATAATAGCAAGCACAGACCAGTGAGAGGACTGAGCCCGAGGCTACAATATTTACAGTTCAGGAAGATGACGAGGAACCAGCAGGAAAGTCTGAGGAGGACCAGCCAATGAGGGAGAAAGAAACAGAAAAGATGTGGGCCTTCAGACCAAGACAAGAAACTCAAGAACGAAGCAGCGATTATCTGCACCAATGGCAGTAGCTGGAGAGGGACATGGGAGCATAAAATGAGTTTTTAAAGTGAAATGACTCACAGTTTGCTTGGGGACTGCAAACATGATCCTGTCGAGAGGAAAGACTTGGTGACAACAGAGAGAGAGGGGACAAATGCAGAGGGAGGGGCTTGAGTGGGGTCAGATATGGGGTCCAGCTCACAAGTGGGGGGCTGGCCTTGGATGAAAGCAGAGACAATTCATCTGTTGTACAGAAAAATGTAAAAAAAATGTAAATGTAAGCAGTGTCAAACAAAGTGAGATTTTAATCTTGATCCTTACAACGCTCCCTTCCGGTGGTATAATATTGTTTCCTCATTACAGAGAATCACAGCGTGCATTTAGGATAGACATTAAATATCGGTGTGTATTTGCGATGACGAGACAATGAGTCTTCAGGGAAAGCTGTGGGTGAAAGTGCATTTGATGTGGGTCTAAAGAGTGGATTGGTTCTACATATGGGGAAGGGGATGACAGTTCCAAAACTGTGAAAAATAAGAATTCCATAAGTACATACGAAGGCACAAAAATAGCCATGAATCCCTTCTCCGAATCCACCTCCAAATCAGAACGCATGGGTTCTAATTTTAACCTTGCACTTAGCAGCTGTGTGGCCTTGGGCACGTCACCTAACTTCTCTGTCTTGGTTTCCTCGTAGATAAAATGAAGATAATAACAGTATTGACCTCACTGGATTATTGCAAGGAACACAGACACCCGGACACACATCCATTGACACATAGTGCAATTGTGCCTAGCGAAGAGAAGCATTGTATGTTTTGGTTATTATTATTTATGGCGTTTGAGGTAGAAAAGTGTGTATTTTTTCCTCTGTGTGTGTGTGTGTGTGTGTGTATATGCTTGTAGACTTCCACCAAGCCTGCTTTTGGGTGTCACTGAAAAATATTCTGTTTCCAGAACTTTCCTTCTCAGGAAGGAGCACGAGTGATAGAGAAGAATTTGTGTATTGACTGTCTCATCCTATCCTTCACTGAAGAAGAATTTCTTGAGCATCTTCTCAGAGTACAGCTCTGTGTAAGCAGGATGCAGAGACTGAAAACCGAGTGGGCAGCATCCTTGTGCCCGAGCTGCTCCCGGCTGCCAGGAGACAGATGTGTTAACAGACTGTTTCACTATAATATGAAGGCTGCTCTCACACCGAGAGTCAGAAATAAACATGCAAAGTAAAGGTTAAGAGCACTGATTTTTGATTCAGACAGTTTGGACTTGAGTCTCAGCTCTGCTGTTTTACTCACTGTGGCTCTGGCAAGTCAGGTGTATGTCAGCTTCCTCGCCTGTATGGTGGAGACAGCAGCATTTGGTACAACAGGTAGAGTGAGGAGCACATAAGATCACACAGGCATGGCTCTCAGCACACGGCCAGCGATCCACGGGCCTGGTGCTGCCTCTCTGCTTCCCCCCACATTTCTTCTTCCCACTGCGATCGGGGCTCCTGTGACTCATCACAGCAACTCCATCTTTGGAGCTGCTGTGGAAGGCTTCCTAGAAAGGCTTGACTGGAGCCGAGTTTTAAAGGTTGCAGAGGGATTGGCAGCATGGACACACGACAAAGACAGCTCAGAGAGAGGACATGGCACGTGCCAAAGCACAGCACCCTTGTCCTTTTAGGAAAAGGAAGTGCTTCCATGCACTTGTTAGATCGCTTCCCGTGTCAGGGGCCAAATGAGGTCCACTGCAGAGTATCAGGCAAGGCTCCTCCTACCTTTCTGGCTCGCTTTTTCCTGAGGGTCACCCCATCTCCTCTGTCCTGGTTGGAAGGGTTCCTCTGTGGCTGCATTGGGATTCTGTTCCTCGAATCCTGAAATCATTCTGCTGGTTGAATCCTTCCCTACCACAGGGAAGGAGCTCTGTGCTCCTTTAATGAGGCCCACAGAGAATTGAAGAGGGGCCACCTGTCTTCTCAAAGCCCTGTTTGTGCATCCACGTGATTTACTTGTCCTTTTTTTTCCTGTTCCTATCTTCTTATTGCAAGTTAAAATACAGTGTGGAAATGAAACCAGTCCCCTTGAGTATGACCACAGAAAGCGCCCAACTGGCAATGGTGAAAACAACTTGCACTCATGTAGGAGTTAACGCTTTGCAGAATGCTTTTCACAGGTGTTTTTAAAATGTATCTATACGACAACCTTGGTGCGTGTCATCTTCTCATTCAATAAAAATGTGGGACGTGCTTATTAAGTACTTGGTATTGCTCTAGTACTGGGGGTACAAGAGAGCAAAAGTACACGTGGCACCTGCTTCCACGAAGCTTTCAGTCTAGGGGAGACAGATGTTAACAGGTATATCAGTCTTCTCACCACCCACAGACTATACTGGGTCCTTTGATGTAGAGCAATGGGATGGCCCTTCAGCTTGAGCTGAGGGTTGAGGGCCACAGCGAACACAAAATAAGGCCAAGGGAAGACAGAACCATCTCCAAACACTACGCTTGGAGGGAAAATCCTGAGAAACCAATGACAGCCTGTGTGGCTCGAGACCAGGCGAGATGGAGTGTGTCTGAGATCAGGCAGGGGTCAGAATACGTAGGGCTTGTAGGTGATGGGAAGACATTGAGAGATTTTAAGTGTAAGTGTGTTTGTGTTTGGGGGGTGTGGTAACACGATCATATTTCAAAACATTATTTGACTACAACATGGAGAACCCAAGTTTCTCTCTGATGGATGAAGAAACAGGCTTGAAGGCTGAGAAAAGGAACTAGTATTTGTAGAGTCCATATTGTTGATTTACCCTATGCACAAATGTGTCACTGTATATAATATGCTTAGTAATGTCTTAGACACAGTAAGTGCAATACAAGTGGGGGCTGATTATTATTATCATCATCATCATCACCAGCATCACCCTGTGGATGGCATTCTGAATGTATTCCTCTGCGACTACCCAATGGAGTATCAGTACCCATGTTTCACACATGAGGAAACTGAGGCACAGGGAAGTTAAATAACTACCAAACATTGCCCAGTTGGCAGGTGGCACAGCTGGAATTCAAAGCCTGGGATCCTCTGGTATTGGGGAAAAAAAAAGCAATGTCAAGACAAAGCTGAGAGGGCAACCCATCTTTTAAGTAGGATGGTTCCACCCCCTGAACAGCCCAGGAATCAGTTGAAGCTCTTACAGTTGTTCTATAATTACTTTCAAGGGGATTGTTTGAGTCATTTGTACTTATTTGATTTTCTCAGGGATATACACAAATTATTCATTCTCCATTTTTTCAATTAAATAAAATATGAAGTTCCCAGCCATAACTTTTCCAACATAGACTACAGAGTGACATGGTGCTAATAACATAAAAAGAAAAATGCAAACTCGAATTCATTCTGACATATTTTCCTCCTCAAACTCTAAATAAGTGTAACTAGTTTCTAGTGACAGTGTGATGTGTTTGAGAAAATGACTCATTGCTAAAGATAGTGTAATAAGCAAAGAAAACGAATATCTAAGAAAGTGCATGGGGCGTGGGTCTCAAAAATAAATAGCCTCTATCATATACCAGGCTTTTTGGAGGGATTTAATTATCACATATAATTCTCAGCATCCTGAGAGTAGTTTTAATTTTCATTTTATAGATAAAATTGGGATTGCACGTAAAGCCATTAAGTGACCTGGCCCTGATTTCTTGGTATTTAACTCATGCCTTTCCACTACTTCCTGGTACCTCCCCCATGAAGTCAGTGATTGACAGGGGCCGCTATGCTTGCCCACGGCCTTCACTGGGTTTACAACAAACTTAAACACATGCTCTGTATCTTCACTCCCACTCACCTAAAGCTGGTGGTGGTTGATGAATCAGAGGTTGTTTGTTTTGGCATGGATAAAATGTAATTTTCATTTTGATGGAATAAATCAGCTAAATTTGATTGAAGAACAGTTCAAGAAAGTTATTGCTGTGCTGTTTTCGTCTCTATGAGGGAAAATCTTTAGTTTGATTAATAATATAAAATAGTAATTGAATAGACCAAATGTTTGGGTTCTCCAAGTCTAAACTGGGAGGAGAGGACAGGGGACCGATCAGAAATAGAGAATAGTTATCTAAGCAGCTTCCCGTATGAGTTTAGATCTTTCGTATTTGGAAAGTTCCCCTGGAGATTTCTACCCTGCCCCCACTCCCCAAAATGTACAGAGACTCACTAAGTTCCTCTCTATGGGGGAAGAAAGATCTCTCAATGGGTCATCCCTTTAGCTACTGATAAAATTTTTAAGGGAAATATCCAATTAAAAAAAAAACAAACCCTATGAAATAGCAATGTCTATGAAAAGTGCCATCCTCGGTCTCAATTCAAGGTTGATCCCAAATGTCTACTCCCTTTTCCTGGGGGTACTGATCAAAAATCACCTTACAGCATGACAAATGTTTCTTTCACTTTATACACACAGCCCCCAGTCCCAGGCTCCCCCTCTGTGGGTGAGAAACGCAAGTTCACTTCCGGGGGAGCGAGGTTTGACCTGGGGTGGTATGGCAGCCCCTCACCCTCCTCAGTGCTCTTCAATCCGATACTTCTTGTAGGACAACCCCTAAGGCTGAAAAATGGCCCGTCAGTTGCTTGTCTCGTAACAGCCCTTTTCCCAAGGATGTGTCAGATCTGAAGAAACAGGCAAAATCACATCCAGAAGATGCAGGAGCAGCTAATGACTCTAGAAATGTTGAAAGCTGCAGTGGCCGGAATGTTTACAAGGCACACACGCTCACACATAAGTGCACATACACATGTGTGCATATCATGCTAGGTTAGAAGGCAGTAGGACCAGGTACTGGGGAGTGTTGGCCCCAGGCTCAGCTCACCCCCGTGTTAAGACCCTAACTCCGGACCCCCACGGACCACATTGCCAGTAAGTGCTGAGAGTCGGCTCTGCTCTTCCTGCTCTGCAACCCAAGTACAGCCTCGGAGCAAACCAATCCAGCGATCAGCACTCCACCGTCGTGGAGTGAGCTAATTCTATTTTGCTAATTGCTTTCTTGGGCAGGCACCAAGTTATTAAACAGACAGTGACAAAAACAGAGAGCTTGGATAAATGTATGTGGCAGCAAGTACAGCAATTTTTTTTCCCTTAACATTAGTTCCAATTACTTGTTTGCATGTTAAGTAGAACAAGGGAAATTGGCAAAATATTTGTGAATTTTTTCTCATCGGCTGTATCAGCTTTGAGATCATCTTTGCAACATTATCCTGCTTTTCAGAAAATACTTCCCTTTCCTTGTAAGAAGACAGAGCAATTCTAGAAGCAGATCTAAGCTGTCAGATCCCAGCTTTTGCCAGGAACGACAGCATCCAGGAGCTACAGCAAACAGTATCAGCAGAGCCTGTGGGAAGTCATCCACTAGCCCACTTTTCCCCACCCACCCAGACACTCTCCCTCTCTGGTCTGTACCTTCCGTGTGGCAGCTGGAAGAGAGGATGGTATTCGGAGGTCTGAAGATGTAAGGCAGGTAACGAGAGAAGCATTTCATCTTCCAAAACAGAAAAAAAAAATAAAATAAAAATCTAAATAACAAACCAGTCTCCTGAATCCATAAGGATTCTCCCGGCCTTTAAAGCTGGCTACATCACCGATGTGTGTGTTGTGTCGGCTCCCTCCCCGGTCTGCAAAGCTGGGGAGCCTGAGGAATGACTGGAGCTGGGTCCCATTTTGCCATCAGCACCAGGAAGCACTGCCTTACATTTCTGCATGCAGCTCAAACTCAGAAGCCCCCAAGCAAGCCGGGATATAGGCTCTTCATTGGCTGCAGCTCCTCCGAGCAGGATTTGCTGAGTAAGTCAGTCCTGCCTGTAAACACGCAGAACTGCCCTGCCTGAAACCTCTACCTTTTCCCGTGTGGTCAGTTTCTCTTCTAGCAACAGAAATCCAGCAGGATATGGGAGTCGTGAGGATAAGTGACCATCTCTTATTTAGCGGAAAGATCAGATGAAACAAAGGCAGCACAGTGCTCTGCCCTGGAGAACGACGGCTGTTGAAAGGAGCCACCCGTAATGCCATGGGTCTCAGGAATATTAAAGTACAGTGCAATGAAGTGGGTCTCTGTCCCCGCTTAATCTAGATTTGGTTCTATTTTTTTAATACGAAACCCAAACAATAGGACCATTTATCATTTAGGTGAAGCCTAAAGCTGGGTTGAGCAGTCGGTGACGGAGGGCGAACACAGACAGATTCTGTGTTCCACTACGGCTGTTTTTTCCTTCCTGCTGGCCCTCATGCCGCGGCAACAACTTGGTTCTGAGTTATTTGCTGTCCAAGTTTAAAGTCACAGGACAACAATAGAGACTGAGCCCAAGCAACCCGACCCTTCACACAACCCGTGCACCTTGATGGCATATGAAAACATGGAAAAAGTAAGTTGATCAAGGATTACACAACTTTACCCAAAGTCTCACTGGGATTCAAATGAGGAGTGGGGGCAGAGAGAGAGAGGGAGAGAGAGAGAGAGAGAGAGGATGAATGAATATTAAAACACAGGATCCACCCCCAAATGAAGGTAATTTGGATTGAGGAATTGGTTCAGTTTTGACCTATGAAATAGTAATGACTTTGGAAGCCTTACCACTAGAATGCAAAGCACAAGGCATTGGTTTGGGATTTATAAGTCTTTTCAAAGACACTATTGTATATAATGAAGAGAAAGAAGCAAATGTATTTTGTACCTCATTCAGGGCCACAAGGAAATGATTTAAATGGTCTATAAAAGAAAACCAATATTCCCCAGAGTGGGTTTTTAAAAAATAAGATTTAATATAAAACTGTATCTTGAAAGCCGGTAGAATAATTTTTAATCCTTTATAGGCTCTGTTCTCTACAAAAAATACCTAACAACATGGCAGGCATGTGTTGGTCTGCCCAAGACAGCAAAGACTCAGAACCATAAAATAATTATGGTGACAACAGTCCAGGCGGTTTTGAGGTAGATGGACTCTCCCACCAATATAGAGTACTCTCTCTTTGACTTTTGGATCCTTGTGACATGATGACAACTACCAGCAAGGAGAGGACATTTAGCCCACCGATAATCATATAATCCATCACTTCCGTAGACCCAGAGACCTAGCCAGGGTGGGCCATCCCAAGTAAGGTGCCTGTCTAAACAACGCCTAAGTGGTTTGCTTCATTGCGTAATCCCAAACTCACAAAAGAAGAGCATATCCTGAGATGTCTTTCTGAGAGATGCTGAATGTTCAACCCCTGATCAGCAGTCAAAGTGGAAGGACTGTGGGCTTTGGGGTCAACCTGACCCAAGTTTGAATCTCAGTGCCTTCAGTTACCAGTTGGGGAGATGGGAACAAAACTTTAATACCTGTGAGTCTCAGTTTCTGCATCTGTAAAATGGGAACAACAAGGGTTTCCTCTTGTATTCTTGGATGGAATAAGACAATAAGCACACGAGGCACCTGGCATGTGGTACACACTTGATAAACTGTCACTGTCAGTGTTGTTCTTACTGTTGTTGGCTTCTCGGATCTATGGTCAATACCAACCTCAGAGCAGGAAAGAGAAAGTGTGGTTAAGAGGGTGGTGCTACAATTACCCAGCCTGGGGTTAAGCCTGCCTTTGATATCGACTTGCTGTGTGACTTTGGAAAATTCACTTAACATCTCTGAGCTTCATTACATGTCTAATAAAGACAATAATAGAATCTTACATGATATTTTAAGGGCAAAATATGATGGTTCATACAAAGAGTTTGGCATAGTACCTAGAATAATGTAAGTGCTTCAAATGTTTCCTATTGTCTACAACACTAATATCAGCCCTTAATCACAGTATCTTATCGCATTTACTTACCTATCTTGTCTAAATAATTAAATTGTAAACTGGTTGAGGGCAATATCAATGCCTAATTTATCTTTGTGCCCCAAGTGCCTCCCGCAGTGCCTGGAACAAATTAGATACTCAACTAGTATTTGTGATTGAGCGAATGGATGAATATAATATACAGGAGGCAGCTTCTGAAAGAAGCTTTATATTTTTTTGGTGGTGATTTGTTTTAGCAAAAATAATATATCATTCAAGCAAAGGTATTACGGAATTCATGAACAGGCTTGCCTCCACTTTTCATAGTTCAGCCTTAGATAAAAGGTAAGCATTTAGTAAATACCTCCTGGGTCAGTGGTAGACACTTAGTAAATACTTCCTGAGGGCGAAAATACTTTTTGAGGGAAAATACAATCACTGATGATGCTGCCTGCAATTATCCTCCAAGAACTCAGGGGGAATAAAATCCCCAAATCCTAAAAATAAAACAAAACAAACACCCTGCCTCCTCCCTACAGAGACAAGAGCAACGAGGCTAGCACCCGGCTTCCAAAGGGCCACTCCGAAGCAGCCAGCACTTCTTGATCTCCACGAAGACCTCTGCAGTCCCAAGTTCAAGTGACAGAGTGAGTGCCAGGCCTAGGTACCCTGTCTACCTGGATGCAGGATAGGGAAGGGCTGAAAGAGCAAATATGAAATTTCCTGCCCCGGCTGGGTGGCTTGACTGATTACAACATCATCCTGTACACCAAAAGGTTGTGGGTTTGATCCCCGGTCAGGGCACATACCTATGTACCTAGGTTGCAGGTTTGATCCCTTGATGGGGCGAGTATAGGAGAGAACAGATCAATGTTTCTCATACTGATGATTCTCTCTCTCTCTCTCTCTCTCTCCCCCTCTCCCTTCTTCCTCTCTTTTTCTCTCTCTCTTTCTCATATCAATGTTTCTCTCTCTTCCCCTCTCCCTTTTTTCCTTCCCTCCATCCCTCCTTCTCTTCCTCTCTCACTGAAAGCAACAAAACCATATCCGAGCTTGAGGATTAAAAAAGGAATGTGAAATTTTCTCAGAGAGGTGATTCTGATGCAAGTGGTTTGCCCTGCACCATTTTTACTGTTTGGTGCATGCATGCTTTTGCATCTTTTTCTCTTTGGTTCTCTGAACAACCCTGTTTTACAGAAGAGGGAACAGGCAAAGAGGATCATTTATCCAAAGACAAACAGCCCACAGGGGAGATCCAGTGTTTTTGCACCAAATTCACCTGGCGAGCTTGTGATGAATGCAGATTTCACTGCCTCTCTGGGAATAGACAAGGAATCTGCAGGTTTAACAATTCAAGTGATTTGTACTTTAAAGTTGGAGAACCTCTGGAGGAAAGTATTTAATTTCACGTTTTGGCTTTGAAGGGTCGGAGTAACAAAGTTGTCCAAATACCTTGTCCTAAATCACTTGTCTCATCACTGTGTCCAACCATTTGTTGCCACTCTGATGTTTTATTAGGCATTAGGCTGAGTAACAGGGATACGGAATAAGAGATCCCACCCCTGCTCCAAGGAGTACGTACTGCAGGAAAAAGGAGTAGCAATAAACTATTACGATACAGCAATGGCAGAGCTATGAGAGCAGGAAGAGCTTCTGAAAAGATTCTTTAGGGTTATGGAGCCCCAAAGGGTCCTTGTTGGAGAGCCCTGTGTTTGCATTAGGCATTGCTTACAAAAAGCTGCTGTTAAAAAGCAGTTACCTTTCTGGGAGGTATAGCAAATGAACAGTTAGTAGTCATTAACTCCATCCGTGGAATTAGACTCGGATATACCTAATGTCATCACAGATAAGAGCAGGGCCACCAGGAGAGGAAGGAGTGTTTAGAAGGAGAGGGGAGGCTCTCAGGCAATGGCAGGAGTGCCTGGAGGGAGGCCCAAGAGCAGAAAGAGCTCTCTGAAAGGGAAACCAGAAGCCTAGGAGGAGGGAAAGATAAAGGTGACCCATTTTAGGTGCCAAGTGAGAAGGGCCCTGGAGTCGGGTGGGGCGGGGCCCAGAGACAAGAAATTCCCCAGCTGACTTTCACATGCCGGATTGCAACATCAAATGGCAAAAATAAGCAATAAATTGGCAGATTTGGGAGATTCTTGAGTGCGGCACTATGGACCAGGCTGTTCCAACCTTTTCTTTAGGCTGACCTCCTGGGAGATCAGAAGCAATCTCTTTTGTCCATCACAGTTCCAGCTGCAGCCATGGCCTGGGGGCCAATAGCCTTGGGGTCGTCCAACAGCCTGTCCCCCCCAGTGCCATCCCTGTCACCTGCTCTCAATGAAGCCTGACTTTTTGGGGAGTTACTCTGACAGTTCTACATCCTTTGGGGAAGTTTTATCATGACAGGTTTTTATTTTGCTAAGAAGGAAACTAAATCCCAGGGGGCAGAGACAAGTTAGCTTACATAAGATCAGTCAGGATAAGCCTGTCCTGGTCTTCACTCTCATCAAAGCGAGGCACATTCCTATGCATACTTCAAGTCTTAAATAAAATCTCACATGTTCAGGGAGCGGTTTCCTTTTTTTCAAGAATTTAAATCATTTTTATTTTTCAATTACAATTGGCATACAATATGATATTAGTGTTAGGTGTACACCCCAGTGATTAGACATCATATAACTTACTAAGTGCTCATCCCGATAAATCTTGTATCCATCTGACACCACGTATAGTTGTTAGAATATTATTGGCTATATTCCCCATGTTCTACTTTACATCCCATGACTACTCTGTAATACCCGATTCATCCTTCTTAACCTTTTAATGCCTCAGGCCTGGGTCAAACCCTCCTGCTACACCCTCTCAGACACTACCCTCCTCTTTCAAAACACTTGTTATTGAGCCTATTTATTGAATACCTACTCAGGCCAGGTGCTAAGCAACCCATATATAAAAATATAAAAAAATACATGATGCTAAGCAATCCATAGTAAAAAAGGTTGATGAGCCATGACCTGTGTGGCTCAGTTGCTTGGGTGTTGTCCTACAGAGTGCAAGGTCGCTGGTTTGATTCCCGGTCAGGGCACATGTCTTAGTTGCAGGCCAGGTTCCCGGTTGGGGCGTGTATGAGAGGCACCCGGTGGGTGTTCTCACACATCGATGTTTCTCTCCCTTTCTTTCTCCATCCCCTCCCCTCTCTCTAATCAATCAATCAATAAAGATATAAAAAAAGGTTAGATAAAATACCTGCCCTCTTCTGTGGGTGTGATGATCATTCCTAACATATAGGGCAGTGGTGAGGAATAAATAAAGTAATTCATTACAATGTTTAGAATTCTGTGTGAAATAAAGTGTTTTTGATTACTTTGATAATTGCTGATAAGAGTATAATTCCCAGGCCGAGCTCTAACTGGCAGGAGGATAGAGCTTTGATTTTTCTCTGCTGATTCCATTGCCTGGTGCATAATAGGAGTTTGATAAGTATGTGCCGAATTGAATTGAGTTGAACTGAACAAGAATTGTGATATTATTTGCATCATGCTCCCCACACTCTTTAGCCAATGTATGAAGTTCACAACTTGGTCCATTCTGATCTGGAGAAAGAGGAACCTCTTCTTGATAAGTTCATCCATTCATTCATACAATATGATGTTTTTAGCAGCCATTTAAACACTGGGTATGCTCATTGATGTTGGAGATACAGCAGTAAGTAATAGATTGAGGTTTAGCTTATTGAGTTTATATTCTACAAGAAGGAGATAGACAGTCAACAAGTAAATATACATCAACCAGGTGATCCAGCAATTCAAGTTCTGGGTACTTATTGAAAAGTAACAAAAACCCTAACTTGAAAAGATATATGCACCCTCATGTCCATTGCAGCATTATTCACAAGAGCCAAGACATGGAAAAAATCAAAGTGTCCATTCATGGATGAATGGATAAAGAATATGCAGTATGTATATGTAATGGGATATTATTCAGCCATAAAAAGAATAAAATTCTGCCACTTGCAACTGCATGGATCGAACTAGAAGGGATTATGCTAAGTGAAATGAGATAGAGAAAGACAAATACCATAAAATCTTACTTTTATATAGAATAATGGACACAGAAAACAGATTGGTAGATGCCAGAGGCAGGGGTTAGAGGTGTGTAAAATGGGTGAAGGAGGTCATGAGGTACCGATATTCAGTTATAAAGTAAATAAGCCACGTGATATACAGAATGGTGACTATAGTTTGTAAAAATTGTATTGTATACAGGGTCTGGCAAAAGTAAGGCCTGCTTGAGTGTGGTTGGTGGGGTAATCGCATGGGTGTAATAATTTATAGTTTTAATTTGAACATTTCACCTAAAATGTTATGTGGTATGCTTGAGTGTGATCTTATTATGTTACAGAATTACATGCTTATGATTTTGTAATAAAAAGGGACCATTATTTGCATTGGATCCTGTATTTAAAACTTGGTAAGAGAATAGATTTTAAAAGTTCTCATCACAAGAAAAAAAAAACACTGTAAATGGTGATGGATGTTAACTTGCTTTATTGTGATGACCATTTCACAATACATGCAAACATCAGCTCATTCCATTGCACACCTGAAACTAATCAGGTCATATGTCAAGTATATCTGAACTAAAAAAACAAGTAAGATAAAGAAAATAAAGTGAGGGGTGTGACAGAGAGTGACCGTTTTGCTTGGATGGTCAGGAGAGGCTTATCTGAGGAGGTGACATTTCAGCCTGAAAGGTAAGTTGCTGGGCAAGAAATGGTTTTGGTCCTCTCCTCCACCCCACTGCAGCCTGCAATTGACCTTCAGAGCAATTTCCTCTTGTAATTTAATTAACGATAGAATTATCTTGTGGTAACTATTATTTACTCAATAGTTGTTCTAAGTTCGGTGGGGGCACAGATTGTGTTGACCTGCTCACTGCTGTGCCCCCTGGACCTGGGAGATCAGTGGAGACTTGATTCCCACCTCTGACTGGCAGACAGCACCCACGGCTCAGCCAGCTCTCCTGGCCCGTGACGAAAGCAAGCGAATGGCGGGCAGCTACACAGAAGACTAGAGAGACTTTGTAGATGAAGAACAGACTCAACACAGAGCAGATGCTACCATGCAGCGAAGGAAGAAACAAAATCCGGTTGGTTACAACAGATTCTGGCTCTCACTGAAAAGACTGTACTATGAAAACCATCCTAAAGCCAAGCACATTTCCTACCAAATGTTACACACTAACTCTCATAGTACCTCCAAAAGGTAGACAAATCACTTCTTCTACAAAGAGGTGCAAGAACAAATAGACAATATGTTTTTTAAGGTTTTAAGCTGTAGAAATATGACTTGATTTTAATAGATGGTGATAACAATAGGAGTAACAGTAACTCCCAAATCTGAGTTCTTACTAGGTCTAGTCACTCTGCTAAACCCTATACCCAGAAGATCTCATTTAATCCTTTTTTAAAACTTATAATTAGGTAAATATTATTTTACCTGTTTATGTATGATGAAATTTGCCCAGAGATATTAATTACCTTGTCAAGTTCAAGTAAGTGGAGGAGCTAGGATTTGCACACAGACACCTCACTCCTACCCATGATATCTGGATGCTGGGCTGCTTCCCAGGCTACAGACGCTTGGCATTCTGCCCCCCTGTAGTCTAGTGCAGGGCAGAGGACCTAGAATGAGACTACACTTCTGTGTCTACTTATTTGGAACTTGTGGGCATTGGGTCAGGGCTGCTCAAGCTTACTTCTGAGCTATTGGAAAGAAAGGGTTTGCTAATGACTGAGATAATTGTGGTGGGGGGAGGAATCTAACCAAATCCATGCCCCTATCATCAATGTCTCTAGAGATTCACTATGCTTTGAAGGTTTACTATTCCCAAGATACAGTGCCAAGGACTGTGGGAGTGGAGAAACATATAAAGCACAGAGTGGAAAGGTGAGCAGGAGGTAAGAAATAAAGAAATAAATGGGATATTGGGTCAGATTCCTAGAATATTTCCTGGAGGTGATGACATTTGAGATAGGCTTGGGAGAACAGGAAAGAATTGAATATGTGGAGATGTGAGTGGGAGAACATTGTGGCAGGAAGCAACAATTAGAACAATAGTTTAAAGATAGGGAACTTCAAGAATTCTTTGGGGCTGGGGATAGTGGGTACTCCTATTTATTAGTCAGTCTATATAACACCTTGTAAGATGTTTCTTAATGCTACTTTATGAACATGGAAATAGCATTACATTTCCTTCCATTTTTACCATACAGTTATTCACAACCCAAATTCACCCTTTCCCCTGTTACTCTAAAGTAAGGGAGTTAAAACACAAATTTAACTATGTAAAGCAGATTTCTGCATCTGTGTTTGGGCTATGCACTAATTAGCTTTCACTTGGAAATAGTGGACTTCGGCCTCTCTGGACTGAGCTGAGTGATGCCCCAAGGCCTCTGTAAGGAGGCATCAATTCAGAGTAAACCCAGAACGTGTTTCCAGTTCCTCAAAAGGAATGGCCCCATTGGCTTCCCTCCTGAGCACCTCTGGGTTTTAATTACACCATGAACAATAGAAAAAGGAATCAATATACTGAGATAATAACACTACATTTTTAAGGACTTCTCTGGCCATGGTATCTATTCTGGCCTCATTCCCTCCTCCTTGGCAGCTATTTCCTTGGGCACAGATGAGAACATTAGAGGATTTTAAGGCAACCCGGCCCGTGAATCCAGGGGCAAAGATCTCAGTTTTCCGACCCTTCGGCCATCCTTGGGAGATATAAGAAAAGACATCTGAATGATTGGGTTAAATGCTTTCTCTGGAAAACACTTTTATCCTGTTTGCCCTGGATTCTGAGAGGCCATCATAGTAAATCTCTCAGAAGGCAGCAGCTGGGAAAATGTTTTCCCAGTTGCCCTGAGGTCTGGAGCAGGGCCTGCTTGTTCAGCGAAGGTGTTTCCTGGGAGTGCCACACCACACACGCAGCCTGCAGAGTATCCATGTTGAAGTTCAAGCTCATGCTTTTAAACAGGCTATGAGCTCACTAGTCACCACATCTGGAGAGACTGACACCCTTGTGTGCCTCCTGGTCGTTTCAGTCCCTGAGCTTTGCTTTGCATTAGGGTTCCTCTGCCTCAGCACTACTGACATTGGGGACTGGACCATTCTTTGTTGGTGATGGGAATAAGGCTGGGTGTGTGTTTGCGGGGGATGAGAAGCTTGGGGTGGGGTCTGTCCTGTGTATTGGAAGAGGTTTAGCAGCATCCCTGGCCTCTACCCACTAGATGCCAGTCACAAGCCTTCCCACTCCAACTGTGACAATACAAAATGTCTCCAGACGTTGTTGCTGAATATCCCTGGGGGCAAAATTCCCCACACTCTCCCCACACCTGGAAAACCACTGCTTTATAGTAACACGGCCTCAGAGACCAGCACTGGGGTAATGGTATCGTTCACCGCACATAAGACAGCAGATAATAGCTGATTAGAAGTAAGAAGTAACTTCTAACTGTAACTCTTCATGTCTCAGTGTCCTCACCCCACTCTCCTACAGACCCGGTGTGTAAATCCTGTGGAATAATATTTGTATAAATGTTTTGAAAATTTAAAAATACAACGTTATTGCCATCCAGTCTAACCTCAGTCTTTAGGCAATCAGTGACACTGGCACACTGAAAAATGACAGCTTCATTCTGCAATAAATAATTTAGATTTCAAGGAATCCCATCAACCAAGTTTACTGACAGGGAGTTGAGTGAAGCAATAAGAAATGTCATTCTTGCCACTAGAATACATTTTCTTAGTCTTCTGTTTTTTGGGTCTTTGCTGATTGGAAAACTGGTATTCATTCATTCATTCATGCATATATTCAAGGAATATTTGTGAAGTACCACTATGTGGCAGGCACTGTGCTGGCTGGCCATTAGGGATTCTTATACAACTTGTCGTTATAATGAGAAGTAGTTGCAGGAGACACATTAGATATGGCCCTGCCTTCATGAAAATTATGTCCCAGTAGAGGAAACATACAAAGAGTAAGGATATTATAGTGAATTTGGCAAGGGCTATGATGGATAATACCCAGGACTTCCTAGAAGGGCCACCATGCTAAGAGTTCAGACTCAGGAAAACCTTACTAGGAAGAGTGAAACCACAGCTCAGATCCAAATGAAGAGTAGGGATTTGCCAGGGAAGGAGAGGGTGAGCAATATCTCTGGGGAAGGAGACTGCATGTGAGTAGTGCTGGAGATGAGGGAATGTGGCATAGGAAGGAATATGGGGCACAGAACACGTGCAGACAATGGTGAGTGAGGCTGGGAATATCCTAAGAACAGGGAAGCCCACTGAAGGTTTTAGGCAGGCAAGTGACATGCACGCACACTAGAAATACTGCTGCAGCTTCGGCATGAAGAATAGAGTGGAGGAGGGCAAGATGAGGAGGAGGATGGAGAAAACCAAGAGAGCTGCTTTAATATCCAGAGAAGAGAAGGCTGTGTCCCAACTAGGATCGTGGCAATGGATGGGAGAGAAGTCTAAGGACTCAAGTGGTTGGGCTGAAGAATGACACAGGACTTAGAATGGATGAGCACGTGTGTTGAGGAAAGTCAGGAGGCAGACTCAAGGATGGCTCTGAGGTGCTTGCCTTGGCTTTTGGAGGAAGTAACTGGAGTTGACTAAGGCCATTGCTCCTGGTAATAAAAATGAAAGAAAATTTATGGGGATCCTGCCGAGTGCAAATCCCTGAGCCAACTATGGACAAGCTTATCTCATTTAAGTCTTGCAACATCCCTGTGATATAGGATCTATTATTCTTAGTATCCAACAGCTCAGAAGAGCCCGCTCAAGGATGCACAACTGGTAATGACAGCCAAGATCCAAACTGGACTTGCTGATGCCAAAGCCTGCTCTCTGAACCAACACATTTAAACCTTAGTTCACTTTAGTGTTTACCTTCTGGGTTTAAATCATAGCTCTGGAGGGGCCACCAAATCATTTAGGCTTTTTGAATCTCAATTTCTTCAGCCAAAATCTGGGTGTTAGAACACCTCCTTCACAGAATTCGTATAATGATTAAATTAGCCCTATAAATAATAAAGACAGAGCAAGCATTTGTTGAATGCCAACTGTATTCCATGTTGTGCTATAAATACTTTATATGTATTAGCTAATTTCATCCTCACAAGGGCCCTTGAAGTAGATGATTCAATGTTATAGATGAGGAAACCGAGGCATAGAGAAATTAAATGCCATACTCAGAGTTGCATAGCTGGGGTGCAGACCTGTGCACGCATTTACAGAGCCTGTGCTACCTCACGTAAGGAGTGAGGTCTTAGAAAGCAGTGGGCAGACTTAGGGCCTTGGGCCTGGAATGCTGCACGTGCTGGGTGCTGGTTACAATTTTTATGCAATGTGCAATTTATCAGATTTTTACAAAGTGCCAGGCACTCTATTAGGCAAACAAGATAGACATGGCCCCCATCGTAAAGCCTTCGCTGGAAGTCTGGAAAGCCTTTTCTTTTTTTTTTTTTTTTTTTTTAATTTTAATTGTTCAAGTACAGTTTTCTGCTTTCCCCTCCATCCCAGCCCACCCTCACAGCCCTCCCCACTTCCTTCCCTTCTCCACTTCCCCACCGTGTTATTGTCCATGTGTCCTTTATACTTGTTCCTGCAAGCCCTTCAAGCTTTTCCCCTGAAATTCCCTCCCCTCACCCTTCTGGTCATGGTCAGCCTGTTTTCAGTTTCAATGTCTTTGCTTATATTTTGTTTGTTTGTTTGTTTGTTTTGTTGATTAGGTTCCTGTTAAAGGTGAGATCATATGGTATTTGTCTTTCACTGTCTGGCTTATTTCGCTTAACATAATGCTTTCCAGTTCCATCCATGCTGTCACAAAGGGTAGGAACTCCTTCTTTCTTTCTGCTGCATAGAATTCCATTGTGTAAATGTACCATAGTTTTTTGATCCACTCATTTACTGATGGGCACCTAGGTTGCTTCCAGCACTTGGCTATTGTAAATGGTGCTGCTATGAACATTGGGGTGCAAAGGTTCTTTTGGATTGGTGTTTTAGGGTTCTTAGGATATAATCCTAGCAGTGGAATTGCTGGGTCAAAAGGTAGATCCATTTTTAGTTTTCTGAGGAAGTTCCATACTGCTTTCCATAGTGGCTGCACCAGTCTGCAATCCCACCAACAGTGCACTAGGGTCCCTTTTCTCTACAACCTCTCCAACCCTTGTTTGTTGCTTTGTTTATGATGGCCATTCTGACTGGTGTGAAGTGGTATCTCATTGTGGTTTTAATTTGCATCTCTCTGATAGCTAGCGATACTGAGCATCTTTTCATGTGTCCTGTGGATCCTCTGTATGTCCTCCTTGGAGAAGTATCTGTCCAAGTCCTTTGCCCATTTTCTCATTGGGTTGCTTGTCTTCTTAGAATGGAGTCATGTAAGTTCTTTATATGTTTTGGAGATTGAACCCTTGTCTGAGGTATCATTGGCAAATACATTTTCCCATATGATTGGTTCTCTTTTTATTTTAATACTGTTTTCTTTAGCCATGCAGAAGCTTTTTATTTTGATGAGATCCCATTTGTTTATTCTTTCCTTTATGTCCCTTGCTCTACGGGACATATCAGTGAAAATATTGCTGCGTGAAATATCTGCGTGAAATATCTGAGATTTTCCTGCTTATGTTTTCCTCTAGGACTTTAATGGTGTCATGACTTATATTTAAATATTTTATCCACTTTGAATTTATTTTTGTGTATGGTGTAAGTTGGTACTTGAGTTTCATTTTTTTGCATGTAGCTGTCCAGTTCTCCTAACACCATTTGTTGAAGAGGCTATCTTTGCTCCATTTTATGCTTCTTCCACTTTGTCAAATATTAATTGACCATAGAGGCTTGGGTTTATTTCTGGGCTCTCTGTTCTGTTCCATTGGTCCATGTGTCTGTTTTTATGCCAGTACTAGACTGTTTTGATTATAGTAGCCTTGTAATATAGTTTGGTATCAGGTATTGTGATCCCTTCTACTTTGCTCTTCTTTCTCAAAATAGCAGCAGCTATTTGGGGTTGTTTATGGTTCCATATAAATTTTTGAAGTGTTGGTTCTATGTCTGTGAAATATGCCATTGGTACTTTAATAGGAATTGCATTGAATGTGTAAATTGCTTTGGGTAGTATGGACATTTTGATGATGTTAATTCTCCTGATCCATGAACATGGTATATGTTTCCATTTGTTTGTGTCTTTCTTGATTTCCTTCTTCAGTGTTGTGTAGTTTTCTGAGTACAGGTCTTTTACCTCCTTGCTTAGGTTAGTTCCTAGGTATTTTATTTTTCTTGTTGCTATATCAAATGGGATTTTTTTCTGATTTCTGCTTCTGATGTTTCATTGTTGGTATACAAAAATGCCTTTGACTTCTGGACATTGACTTTGTATCCCACTGTTTTGCCAAATTCACTTATTAGGTCAAGCAGTTTTTTGGTGGAGTCTATAGGATTTTCTAAGTACATTATCATGTCATCTGCAAATAATTCCAGTTTTGTTTCCTTCTTTCCAATTTGGATGCCTTTTATTTCCTTTTCTTGTCTGATTGCTGTGGCTAAAACTTCCAATACTATGTTGAATAGAAGTGGTGAAAATAGACAACCTTGTTTTGTTCCTGATCTTAATGGGAAAGATTTTAGTTTTTGCCCACTGAGTATGATGTTGGCTGTAGGTCTCTCATATATGGCCTTTATTATGTTGAGGACTGCTCCCTCTATTCCCACTTTGCTGAGTGTTTTCATCATAAATGGGTGCTGTACCTTATCAAATGCTTTTTCCACATCTATTGATATGATCATGTGATTTTTGTCTTTGCTTTTGTTTATGTGATGTATTGCATTTATTGATTTGCAAATATTGTACCATCCTTGCATCCCTGGGCTGAATCCCACTTGGTCATGGTGTATGATCTTCTTAATGTATCGTTGGATGTGGTTTGCCAATATTTTGTTGAGGATTTTAGCGTCTATATTCATCAGCGATATTGGCCCGAAGTTTTCTTTCTTTGTTGTGTTTTTATCTAGTTTGGGGATTAGGATGATGCTGGCTTCATAAAAAGAGTTTGGGAGTCTCCCATCATTTTGGATTTTTTGAAATAGTCTGTGAAGAATAGAGGTTAACTCTTTCTTAAATTCTTTGTAGAATTCTCCTGTGAAAGCATTTGGTCCAGGGCTTCTGTGTGTTGGGAGTTTTTTGGTTACTGTTTCAATTTCATCTGCTGCTTTCTGCTTCTTCTTCATTGAGTTTTGGAAGATTATATTTTTCTAGAAATTTGTCCATTTCACCTAGGTTTTCAAATTTCTTGGCACATGGTACTGTGTAGTAATTTCTTACAATCCTTTGTATTTCTGTGGTATCAGTTGTAATCTCCCCTTTTTCATTTCTGATTGTGTTTATTTGGGCCCTCTCTCTTTTTTCTTCATGAACCTGCTTAAAAGCTTGTTGATTTTGTTTATCTTTCCAAAGAACCAGCTCCTGAATTCATTGATCCTTAGAATTGTGCTTTTAGTCTCTATGTCATTTAATTCTGCTCTGATCTTGGTTATTTCCTTCCTTCTCCTTGCTCTGGGCTGTCTTCATTGTTGTTCCTCGAGTTCTTCTAGGTGTAGGGTTAGGTTGTTTGTTTGAAATGTTTCTGTCTTTTTTAGGTAGGCTTGTATCGCTATGAACTTCCCTCTCAGGACTGCCTTCGCTGTGTCCCATAAGTTTTGGGTTGTTGTGAATTCATTTTCATTTGTTTCCAGAAACTTTTTGATTTCTTCCCTAATCTCATTCTTCACCCATTCATTGTTTAATAGCATGTTATTAAATCTTCATGATTTTGAGTGTTTTGGTTGTTTTTCCCCCCTTGGGGTTGGTTTCCAGTTTCAGTCCCTTGTGGTCAGAGAAAATGCTTGACATGATTTCAATTTTCTTGAATTAGTTGAGGCTTGTTTTGTATATCCTCTTATGTGGTCTATCTTTGAAAAATTTCCATGTGCATTTGAAAAGAATGCGTATTTAGCTTCTTTGGGATGAAAGGCCCTATATATACTAGTTAAGTCCATTTCATCCAGGGTATTGTTCAATGCCACAACAGCTTTGTTGATATTTTGTTTGGAAGATCTATCCATTTTTGACAGTGGAGTGTTAAAAATTCCTTACTATAGTTGTGTTGCTGTCAATATCTTTCTTGAAGTCCCCCAAGATTTTCTTTATGTATTTGGGTGCTCCTAGGTTGGGTGCATTTATATTTATAATGTTTATGTCTTCTTGGTGGATTCTTCCCTTGAGTATTATGAAGGGACCTTCTGGGTCTCTCTTTATGGACCTTTTCTTGAAGTCCATTTTGTCAGATATGAGTATTGCTACCCCAGCTTTTTTTTCATGTCCATTTGCTTGGAAAATTTGTTTCCAGCCCTTCACTTTCAGTCTGTGTAGGTCTTTTGTTCCGAGGTGGGTCTCTTGTAGGCAGCATATGTGTGGGTCATGATTTCATATCCATTCAGCTATTCTATGTCTTTTGATTGGAGCATTTAGTCCATTTATGTTTAAGGTTATTATTGATAGGGACTTGTTCATTGCCATTTTTCGTACCTGCATTCCTCTCTCTCTCTCTCTCTCTGTTTCTCTGTCTCTGTTTCTCTCTCTCTCTCTTTCTTCCTTTCCTTAAAGCATTCCCTTTAGCATCTCTTGCAGAGCTGGTTTGGTGGAGGAGTATTCTTTTAGACTTCTTTTGTCTGGGAAGCTCCTTATTTGGCCTTCTATCTTGATTGAGAGCCTTGCTGGATAATGTAACCTTGGTTTCAGGCCTCTGGTTCTCATTATTTGGAATATTTCTTGCCATTCTCTTCTGGCTTGAAGTGTTCCCATTGGGAAGTCAGCTGCTAGCCTTATTGGGGTTCCCTTGTATGTTACTTCTGTTTCTCCCTTGCTGCCTTTAAGATTCTCTCTTTGTCTTGAAATTTTGCCATTTTAATTATGATGTGTCTTGAGGTGGGCCTCTTTGGGGTCCTCTTGATTGGAACTCTCTGTTTCCTGGATTTGTGTGACTTTTTCTCTCATCCAGTTAGGGAAGTTTTCCATCATTATTTTTTCAAACAGGTTTTCTATCCCTTGCTCTTCTTGTTTTCCTTCTGGTATCCCTATTATATGGATATTATTACGTTTCATGTTGTCCTGCATTTCCCTTAATCCCTCTTCATTCTTTCTGAGCCTCTTTTCCTTTGCTTGCTCTTTCTGGGTGTTTTTTTCTACTTTGTCCTCCAGTTCACTGATCTGATCCTCTGCTTCATTAAGCCTGCTTTTGATTCCTTCTACTGGGTTCTTCAGTTTGGAAATTGTATTTTTCATTTCCTCTTGGCCATTGGTGATAGTTTCTATTTCCTTTTTCATGATGGTATAGTTTGCAGTGAGTCATTGTACTTTCCCTGTAGTTTTTGGTAATTCTCTGTTAGCTCATTGAACTTCCTGATAACTATTACTTTGAACTCAATATCTGATAGCTGACTTGCCTCTATTTCATTTAACGTTCTTTCTGAGGCTTCCTCCTTTCCTTTCATTTGGGGATTGTTTCTTTGTCTCCCCATCGTTTGGGAGACACTTCTTGTTATCCTCTGCTTCTTAAATTTATCTGTTCTAACTCCCTGGGTTTGTGGTGTGAACTTCTATGGTAGAATACCTGTGAGATTCAGGGGTGCAGTTTCCTTAATTTTCTGAGCTTGCTGGTCTTGGGCTGTCATTTATGTTGGCTCGCTATATTTCTTTGGATTTTGATTTTTGTTGGGTGTTTCTTTGGTGGGTCCTTCCTTTCAGTTGGTTAACTGAGGACCACTCTGTCTACCACATCTTGTATTCTGTTGTGCAGGTGTGGACAGGTTGTGTTGAAGTTGATTCTTCTGTGTGTACAAGGTTTTGAGACTTCTCTCTCACTCCTGTTCAGTTTTTTGTTGTGAGTAATTTCTCCACCTTTTGGTTGTATTTCCAGATCAGTCCTGGATTGAGGTTAGTGTGGCTTCTACTCCCTCCTTCCCCTTCTTCCATTGTTATCTGTTTGTGGTTGCTTTGTTGGTGGGTTTCCTTTTCCAGCTGGTGTAGTGGTGTCCACCGCTCCCACCTTGCAAGTTCTCTGGAGCAGCAAACTGAAATTTGTCTCACTGTCTCTGTTGTTGGGATGACCCACCCCTGCTTGGGTCTAACTCTGGTCTTTTCTCCACTCCTGGTATTGTCTCACCTGTGGGAAAAGAAGGAAGAAAAGGGGGAAGGAAGGAAGGAAGGAAGGAAGGAAGGAAGGAAGAAGGAATAAAAAAAAAGAAGGACAGAAAGGAAGAAGGAATTGGGGGGAAAAAAGCCTTCTTCTGGCTTTAAACTGGTCAGGCCAGTTCTGCTGGTCTTCATGGCTGTGTCAGGCTGAGGAGGGATTGGTTTCACTTTTCTCCCTTCCTGAGCTGCACACTTTGCTGTTGTCCAGCCTCCAGTCCTGTTCCTTAGTGCCCTTCTGCGCCCAGCCTAGGCCTTTAGTCCACCAGTTGAGCTGTTCTTGAGGTGCACCAGTTAGGGGCAACTCACACACCACCTTCTTGCTCTTTGCTCTCCTAGATGCTAGGGACTCTCAGCGCCCTTTCATAGTAGTTCAGCTCCCTCACTGAGTCAAGTCTTTCCCAGGACTGCAGCTCCCCTCTGCAGGGCTTTTCCACCTTCCTCCTAGAGAGCCAGTTGGCCCTGCAGGGCTCTGGGTGCAGGGGCTATGTGGGAGGCACTCTGTCCCTGGTGTCTTGGGTGTTAGCATGGACAGGCAGCTATGGACCTCAGATGGGGTGCACACCATCCCTGGTGCTCCTGCAGTGGGCTCAGGCTGGCCCCACCGGGCTGTGTACCGGGTCTGCAGGTGGGCTGGATGTGGTGTCCCAGGTGTTTTGGATGTGGGTGCAGGTGGGCTGCCCTTGGCCTTGGATGGGTTGTGCACTGCCTGGGACTGCAGGGGTACAGGCACAGGAGGTGGGCGACTGATGCAGAGAATTCCCCAAACAGTCGAAGCATACCTCTTTTTTATCTTTTCCTGTTCGAAAAATTCCTCCTATTCAAGTCCCCTTGTCCAAATAAGCACCTGACCTCTCACACAGCCCACCCTGGCTCTCTCCCAAGAATCTTGCAGCAGACCCTGCGGGCTCTGGGCCTAGGGCTGCAGCTGCCCTGGTCCCCATGCTCATCCCAGGGACCCTATTGTTCTCAAGCACTCTCCTCTCCTTACCGTCTGATTTTTCAATGTCCTGTATAATTTTTGGTCTCCAATCCTTATATATTCTGGAATACCATTGGCTGTTCGCTCTGTTCCTCAGATCAGCTAGGTGTTGCACCCTTGTGCTGGGGGAAGTGGACTTTGCTTCCACCTACCTGGCTGCCATCTTCTCTCTGGAAAGCCTTTTCCAGGAATGATTATTTTTCCCCATTGTCATGCCACTCCTGCTTGTGAGAAGTCGGAACCTGTCAGTGGCTTATGTGGAATGTTTCAGAGGACGCTGAGGGTGGGTGGAGGGTGTCATCAGGAACCACAGAGCACTGAGCCACACTACTGATATCATCAACCTGAGAGTCAGACAAAAGCCCACATGGAGGCCCTTGGAGGGGCTCCTGTCTTCCTTTCTTTGATACTCACACACCCATTTGCAGGCAGGGAGGACGTGTTACAGTGTCTGGGTGAAAGAAAACAATGGACTGATACAGCGGAGTCAGAAAGATCTAACAGGTGTGCGGTAGCCAAAGGTCAGGGACCACAGGGGCGTGGTGCCTTTTCATGGGTAAGGGTATCAGAGAGCTAATGTAACCCCATAATGTCACAGGGGAAGCTGGGGGAGGGGACCTTAGTGGTAATGTGGAAGAGCAGATCTGTAGCTGTCCCTGTGTTCCTTTTCCTCTCTGCAACCCAGTTCCTCCATCTATAAAATGGGAAGGTTAGAAATAAGCTTCCAGTTTCCTCCAAACTCCAACATGCCATGAATTTAAATTGTTCAAAAAATAGTTACCTAATTTCTTAACATCACATGGACAAATAGTACTTTTGGTTAGGAGTAATGAGTGTTAATGAATTGTTCATGTTTGTTGAAGAGGTAGAGGCAGTTAGCTAGCTACCATTTTCTTTCGACTGCTTTGGCATTCTGCTGTAGAACCTGAGCCCAGAATCTTCTGTGGATGTTTATCGCTCCTTCGGAGATGAGGCTTGTCTATGCACCCAGGTGTAAGTGATCCTTTTCATAAACACACGGGTCTGCTGAGCATTTTAAACTACTTTTGAGACAAATTTATCAAATTTGTCAAATACTAAACATTAAAAATAAGTAATTATCTGGGCGGTAGAATGACAGGCTATTTTTACTTGGTGGTAATCTGTGCTTTCAATCAGCATAATAGCTCATGTTCTCTTATCATTTACTCTGGATCAGGTTCTGTGCTTTTTATGGATTAATTGTCATTTGCGTACAGCAAGTCTATGAAGGAGAAACTATTCCCCATCCCCAAGCCCCATTTTGCAGAGGAGGAAACTGACAAGTGGCAGCTGCTGGGATTCAAACCCACATTGTCTGTTCAGAGTTCCCTATTCTGAACTAAGGTAAGCTCCTCCCCCCGCCCTCAAGTCTTTAATAGGGATACATGGTATCACTTTATGTGAAAAGAAACCCAAGTACTTAAAAAGTAGTATCTGGGTTTTTTGGATAAATTTTGTGAATTTCTCAGTTTTAATTTTATGAACTTGTTGAAGTTTCTAATAAATAAAAATATATTTTTTTTAAAAGACAGCTTGTCTTTGGCAAGCTGCAAATTACTTTTTAAGACACATTCTGTCTTAGGTGCATCTGATGAGAAGCTGCATGTCACGTGACTCGCGGAATCATAAACAGCAGCAATGTGAATCTGAAGTGGAGGGGAATGGTAAGTTGTACAGAAAATCACCATCAGTTTCCCTCAGACAACAGGCACTTCATATCAGTATATGGGAGTCATTACCATTTAACTCTCATTTGTCTTGGTTGGTCAGCACCGAAATTCCCCAGTATATTTTATGAATGATGGAAAGGAAGAAGCACACATTGAGATATGGCTTATGCCATAATTTGGGGAAAGGTTGCTTTCAAATTGTAATCAGAAAAAAAATTGCCCCCAATACAATAGGTACAAATAATTCTTAAAAAAAATCAGCGGATGAAATTATGGAAATGTCATACAGAGTAAAGAGTAAAATTTTTAAAATAGACCCACACTCCTCAAAAAACAAACTGGAAAAATATTGTCAGTTCCATGGGCTCCTGAGCAGTGGTCTCAGCAACGCCTTGAAAATCGACTTCTGGCTCTGACTAAAATAGAAAGTTTGTAAGTTCCCTTTGTGGTCTAGACAAAGATACCACCGTGAGAGCCAGGCCACAGGCAACTTTTTATTTTTTATTTTAACTATGAGAGGTGAGGTGTGAAGACCTCTAGGTTGGAAGCAAACCCCAAAACAAACAAACAACGCAAAAGCCAGACTTTAAAGGTGAGGATTAATTTTTTTGCAAAACAACTCTGAGGAAGGTTATATTACTGAATTCTCCATGGAGGCGAAATGCCCTAGGCTTTTGAGTATAAAATTACAAAGCCCTCCACTTCACTATTAGTTCTTAAAACATCAGGCTTAACATCCTCTACAGCTTCCTGCTGTAATAGGCATGAAACACAAAGAGCTGACCACGGCTTGCAAAGCCCCACCCAACACCACCTATCCTTCCCTCTGCACCCTCGTCTTTGTCCTCCTCACCACGCCAGTCACTCTGGCCTTCCTTCTGGCCACACCAATATAGCCTCTGCCTCAGGGCCTTTGCACTTGCTGTGCCCTGTGTCTACTTTCCAACAAGACTTTTGAACCTGGCTTCTACTCATTATTTGGGTCTCGACTTAAATGCAACCTCTTTAGAAAAGCATTCACAGAACAGCGGTCTAATATAGCATGCCCCTTCCCCTGGCTCAGCCACCGCATTACCACGTTTATGTTCTTTATAGCCCATGTCACCGTCTGAAGTTATCTTGTGTCTTTGAAAGCTTGTGTCTTTTATTGTCTGCCTCACCCACTAGAATGTGAAATCTGTAAAATCAGAGACCTTGGCTGTTTCGCATGCTGCTCTCTTTCCAACATCTGGTACCCAATATACATTTATGGAATAAGTGGATGAATGAAATTCAATATTCTCATCCCCAGCCACACTCTTATAAAATTAGCTACCTTCTTCTTTTCTTTCTTTTTTTTTAACGTTCTACCTAAGAAATTAGAAATAAACATGCTGGGGAAAAAAAAAAAAAGGCCAAAGACCTACTTGAAACATTAAGCACAAAACCAGGAGCCACCCTGCAGAGTCCATGTGCTTAATTATTTACTCTCAGTTTTTAAATTCCATTAAGAAAAAACATAGGCAATTAGTGGGATGATGCTGAGCCTGCTTAATTAGCAACATAAAAAGAAAACAAAAGGCAAGTAATCTCACACATCCTAGACGCCAGCTTCAAGGCGGGCTAGGGAAGCTTGGCAATGGCCTTGCCTGAGCCAGATGTTCTGCCTAGAGCAAGCCAGTTGACCCCTCCCTCTGCCTCTTCTTCCTGTGGTGAGCACTGCTGGACCCCTGGGAGCTGCCCCCCATTCCCTACTGCAAGGCCCAGAGATGGCAATCTTTTTTTAAAGAGATTTTATTTATTTTTAGAGAAGGGGAGGGAGGGAGAAATAGAGGGAGAGAAACATTAATGTGTGGTTGCTTCTCGAGCGCCCCCCACTGGAGACCTGGCCTGCATCCCTGGCATGTGCCCTGACTGGGGATTGAACCAGCAACCCTTTGATTCACAGTCGAGCACTCAAATCACTGAGCCACACCAGCCAGGGTGACAATCGTGCACCAAACTCAGAGGCAAGCCTAGTATGTTCCGGCCAGTTCAGCTAATCCTATTTTCCTTGTCAATGTTCGCTTAGAAGTGGGCATATGACTCAGACTGAGGCCAAGGGGCATGTAAAGAAATTTCCTGGAGGCACCTGGGGGGCACCTAGGGCACCTGTGTCTATCTGAGTGTGATTCCCAAAACAGCGGTGGTCGGTGGTCATCTTGGAACAATGCTGTAATCCCAAGGCCGGCAAGGCAAGAAGGTGGAGACCATCTGAGCCTCCATGCTGTTCTTCAGCCAGGAAATTCATCAGCTTTGGTCGGGGGAGGGCTCCCTGCTTCAGGACTTCTTGTATGAAACAGGGGATTAGTGCAATGACTGCTTTATTGGGCTCCTTGCTTCTGACCTCGGTGCCTTAGCATTTGTGATTGACCTGCTGCCAGAAGAGTGTTTTATAATCAGAGGCTCTCGGCCTCCTTCACGCAGAAGCCCTGCTCTTTGCAGTGGTCTAACAGGCCCCTCTTGCATCTGTCCGCCTGCCATCATCCTTCTGCCTCCATCTCTTACGACTTCTCCTTTGTTCACTTGACTAGAGCCACACTAGCATCATGCCTAGTCCTTGAACATGCCAGGGAAGCCCTTGCCACAGGGCATCTGCACTGGCTGTTAATGACCGGGAACTCTTTTCCCCAGATACCCACATGACTTGATCTCTTGTCTTGTTCATATCACTGCTCAGATGTCATTTTCTTTGCATGACGTCATGATCATTCTATTTCAGAGAATACCCACACCCCTGCACCCCCATTGCCCTATTCTCCTCTGTTACACATTACACCCTTTTATTTTACATTCTACTATTTTATCTATTATCTTTCTTACCCACTACCAAACCTCCAGTGCCTAGAATGCCTAGCACACAGTAGATACTTAGAAGGTATTTGTGGAACTAAGGAAGGGATACGAATTCCCTTTTTGTTCCGGATATTTTGATATGAATCTTTCTGTCACAGCTGAAAGCATCTTGAGTGATGGATTTCCCTGTGACTGGTACCCGGTGTTGTCAACCATTGTTGAGACACACGGTCACTGCTTCTAAACCAGAGTGCCCCCACCCCAAAGCCCATGTCGTGCAGTGGAAGGTCAGCAACAGAAAAATCTCTGATCTAGGATCCGGAAGTTTGGTTTCTGGTCTCTGTGAGACCTTGGGCAATTTGAAATTATATCTCCCTTAATCTCCTCATCTCCAGGAGGACTAATCTATCTATTATCTGTAATATCTAATATCTGTAATTATCTATTATCTGTAATATCTAAACTATCTTTTGTATCTGCTCCATGGAATTATAAAACCTATTCTGGTCATCTCCCATGGGGGCTATAGGACATTAATGGCCCTTATGAGTTAAAAGAAGAAAAATTCTATGTATATTTTGTAATGGGTTGTTTTCAGTAAGCTCTTTTATTCTCCTAAAATATTCATTATTGTTATATTAATGATAATAATGATTTTTTAAGCTTGTGGACATGTATTATTTATTGAAGGCTGTTCATTCAGTTGATGTTCACTGAGTGCTACTTTTCATGGTTAAAAACACCAACTCTGAGGCGAGACAGATGTGTGACTAGCATAACCTGCTAAACTTTCTGAGCCTCAGTTTCCTCCGCTATAAAACGAGGTGATGAGGCCTCATATCTTAATGTTGTGGCAAAGATGAGATGATACACTAAAAGATATTAGTATAGAATCTGGCCCAGTGATGTTTGATTAAATAGAATTGTATTATTATTATTATTCTATCACGGTCAGGCATCGTGCAGATCTTTCAGAGATTTTGTTCACAAAGCCTCTCAACATCATCCCAAGATAGAGCAGGGAAGAGGAGTAGCTGCCCCAAAGAACAATTGAATCCTAAGTAAAACTTCAGTCTGTGGACTGAAAAGCCTGGCTCATGCCTAGTTTTTCCTTAGGTCTCAAGCTGGCCGTCAGTTACTCTAATAGACTTTCCCCACTGCTACCCCTACCCAACTGCACATGGGGTTGCGGGGGAGGGGCTTACTCTCTTTCTAGCACTTTCCACACTCACACTTGATTGTAACTGACATCCCTTGTTGATATCCCTCAGGAGAATGTAAATGCTTACAGGGAGGGAGCAACAGTGTCTTGGTCACCCAACCCAGTGCCTGGCACACAGTAGGTGCCCCATAAATATTTGCTCATCAAACACATTTAAAGTGATTGGCATTAGGGCAAAGGTGAAGTAACAGCCATGGGGCTTCTTCTCTTTCTTGGCTTGGAAATGTTTAATTACTTAATGCCTACAAAGAGAACAGGATGTCTGACCTCAGTGCCCTGCACGGAACCTGCCTCCCTGCCCCTCCCCCCACGCCCCACCCCAGCCCGGGGCCCTCCCTGCAAGCTTCCTGGGCGTCCACTTCTCACTAGGCCACCGTCAGAGTGCAGCACATGGCAGATCTCCCGCCCAGGCATCCCGCATCACGGCTGGGAGAAATGCTTTCATCTCCTGGCAGCTTCTTTCTAATCAGACCAGTTTTGCTTCTAGCAGACTGGAGCCCCCTACAAAGTTAAAGTTGTTTAGGAAATCCCTTTGTAGTTGACAGGATGCAAAGAGGAGATTTCAGGCTTCCTTTTGACACAGGGAGGGACGGCTTTGCACTCACTCCCTTCAGCACCTGGGGCAGAGGATTGGGGGGCATACTATGTCCGTGTACTGGCATTCCGGTTTCCTTGAAAAGCACTCAGCATGGCTCAGATGTTCTATCTGCTCTGCTCTCACACAGCCCTCTGGTGTAAGGGAAGAAAGAACAGAATTTCTCAGTGTAACTCGTAGATCAACCTATGTTAGAATTATTTGGGATGCCTGTGCAATCAGCAAATTCACCGATGCCATCCCAGACAGTTCGAATCAGACTCTCTAAGGGTAGGGCCTGGAGGTATGCATTTTAACATGTTCCCCAGGCGATGCACAATAAAGTTTGAAAACCATCTGGTGACCTAAGGTCCTTAACTGGGTAGCTGAACCCAGTTTAAAGGTAGGTATAGCCTGACTTCAAATTAGAGCCTGATTAATAATCTTACGTTGGTAGCTTGAAGTTGTTAACCCAGAAAGCTTCCGTCCAAAGACAAGAGTTTTTCTTCCTGAAACTGGGATTCTTATCACAGTCCCCACACCCAATATCTTGTGAGAGTGAGGCAAGCGAGACTTCGTTTTATAGCTCTGAGTCTAAGATCTGTGGGGTGAAGTTAAATCAGCCTGTGCCACTTATATAACAGACATCTGAGAAAGGTTATTTGTCCATCACTGACTTATTTCTATGAAGCGAGAAGGCTGTTGCCTTTACACTGCTTTGAGACCACCCAATCCATATATTTCTCATTTTGGTGATGACAAACAGTCATACTTACTGACAGAAGCAGAAAAATCCCACCTATGACCCCTGAATTTCTCAAACATGAGTGCAAAGGTCAGACAGCCTTATAAATGTTTTAGCTAGAGGTCTCTTTGCTAGGAAGTCAGTCACTCACTGTCATCCACTTTTAGTTTAGGGTGCATGGAACATGCCTCGTGTCACAACCAAATGGATATTTTTCTCTCATTAGAAAACTGAATCAATAGAAGGCTTCTTCGTGCTTCCCTGGACACAAGTCATATTTTCAGCAGGAGGGAAAGGGGAGAAGGTTTGCCCATGGGGCAAAGCAGAATACACAGCACAGTTATGTCCCAACTTAAGGTGACATGAACTGTATTTACAGATATTGAAGACCGGCAGAATGAGGAATGAACACGATACCCGAGCATTGTAGTGTCAGGGAAAAGAAAGACTATATGCTATAGCTGAAAGAAAAAAACCCCAAATCCCATCAGATAATTCCGACTTCTGCCTATGCACAGAACCATACCCCATATCCGAAGAAACTGTTTGACCTACAGAGTGGGCAATTCCCAACGTGCAGTGCTCCCATGATGACATAGTATAAAACTTCATGAGATGAGATCATATTTTATGTGAAATGTACACGCTAGGCAAATCAGATACCAGAACCGTACATGGGGAACTTTTCCATGAGTGTCTTCCAAGAATTAAACTAAGTGAATACTGTAATCCCAGCCACAGCAAAATAGTCAAAGCTTTGAGCCATTGACAAGTGGTTTTGTTGACTGCACACGCGCATGTCTGAGTGACATGTGATCCCATGGGGAGAGAGAGAGAAACATAAATGTGATAGAGCATCATCAATTGGTTGCCTCCCACAGGTGCCCTGACATGGGATCTACCCTACCACCCAGGTAGGTGTCCTAACCAGGATCAAACCTGCAACACTTTGGTGTGCTGGACGACACTCCAACCAAGTCAACTGGCCAGGCCCCACCCCTAATTTCCATTTCCATCTTGTACTCCCTCTCTGAAGAATATACACTCATATATACAGCTTCCTACGTGGCGTTTACACCTGAATATCTTATACCATTTCACCCTTAATATGCTCAAAATAAAGCTCATGATTTTTTTGCCAGAAGGAGTTCAGGACAGGCTACCCCCAAATATGTTGCTTTGGCATATTGATTATTTAGAGCTGAAGGCACTTGTAAAAGAGCAAATGTAGGGAGGGGCTTTCTCTGAACTTCCCTTCACCTGCCTAATGGTACATCCTCCAAAGGAACTCAACTGTTATCAGTTCTCTCCTCCAGAACTTCATCAACCAGGGAAGGCTAATTGTTATCCAGGAGAATAGCCGAGGGAGGCAACAAACCCTGACAAACTTCATCACAAATGATCTATCACCCATCCATTCTTTTAAGGGCCTGTTTGTCTTTCCTAAAAACCATCGACTCTATTCTAAAAGGCCTATATCCGTCCTCCCTTCCCCTGTTAAGATGCTGTGTAAGGTCTCAGATCTCAATGCCTTTTTGAGTATTTACTTTGTCTTCCTGAGATGCCTCTTTGCATGTAACATTAAAAACAATAAATTTGTGTATCTTTTCTCTTATTGATCTGCCAGTTGCCAGTTTATTTCATAGACCCAGCTTTCAAACCTAGGAGGGCAGAGAGGATGATTTTCTTCTCCTACATCCCCAAATATGTTTCTTTTCCAGACTTCCCAGTCCCAATAACTGGTGCCCACAAACTACTCAATTGCTCAAGGCCAAAACCTGGCACTATCTTAATTCCTTACGTTATCTCTCTTCTATAATCCAGTTCATTATCCCCAAAATATGTCTGTAGTCACTGCTTTTCTCATCTCTGCACCGTCTCTACTCAAATAAAGCCATGTTGTCTCTCGTAAGAACTCTGATACAAACTTACTTTAATGGTATACATATACTCTTCGAACTCCTTCAATGGCAAGGAGTTCCATGACTTTCAAAATAAAACCCAGACTCTATAAAGTGACCTACAGGCCCAGCCCGATCTAGCCCTTTCCTACCTCTGTGTCTCCTTTGAGGCCACTCAGCTTCGTCACACCCAACTCAAGACACCCTTGGCTCTCGTGTGGGCTTTGAAAATACCAACTTTTCCCTGGGCACTGGGCCTGCACAGTGCTTGTTTTATTACTTAACTACAGTAATGAAGGCATGGTTCTCTGAACACCTGCACGGCCCCATCCTTCAGGCCTTGGCTCGGGTGCCATGTCCTCAGGGAAGCCTTCCCTGTGCCCCACACCGATGTGACCTCCTCCAGGCACTATCTCACGCCACCTCGTTTGTATCTTGCTTAGTGCTCATCAAAACCTCAAATGACCTCCTACTCTTTTACTTTTTGTGTTGGACAAGTCTTGCATTATAAAACAATTGTTTTTACGTGCGTATGTAATGTTTTATTAACTTGACACAGGGCCTGGTAACCAGAAGCTATTTGACAAATTTCTGTTGAGTATTTAAATGAATGAATGAATGAATGAATGAATGGCTTTGAGTGATATTCCTACTTTACCAATAAATCGGTTTCATTGCTATTGTCTAAAATGAGCTGACACGACTTCAGTTAGGCCTGTGCGGCACAGCAGCAACTTTCTCAGGTCCCAGCAATATCAATGGCACAGGATGCACAGTTTCATTTACTGTCATCCACACACCTCGCAACCTGAGTCCCACTCACCTTTTCAGTTTGGTCTTTCACTTTGATTCTGTAGGTACTTTATGCCTCAGCAAAATAAAGTCCTTTCTCTTTCTGAGTGTATATACCTCAGGACCTTT
Organism: Phyllostomus discolor; assembly: GCF_004126475.2. Classification (NCBI taxonomy): domain Eukaryota; kingdom Metazoa; phylum Chordata; class Mammalia; order Chiroptera; family Phyllostomidae; genus Phyllostomus; species Phyllostomus discolor. The sequence continues at coordinate 18,514,883 of NC_040915.2, forward strand.
GCACGTGCTATTCAAAGTACTTCAACTGATCTCCTCTGTATGTATCATAATTTCTGCTTTCTGAAATTTTCTGAGACACTGGAGTAGTCAAAGGACTGTCAATTATGTAAATGTATCAAATCAACACATTGTATACCTTAAACTTACAACATGTGATGTCAATTATATCTCAATTTTTAAAAAGGAAGAAAAATAAGTGTCAATTTTAAAAATTTAGTAAATCCAAATTTTAAATGCCTTAAATTGGAGAGTTTGGGATCTGGGCATTGTTATAAATTGATAGTGAATATGTAAGTCATTGGTTTCTCTAAAAGACCATGGATAAAAAACCTTAAATTACCTTAAATTAAACCATTTTAAAAAAACCTTAAAATACATCTACATAAAACTTAACAAATTAATTGTTTTTGAGAGTTTCCCAATGATTTAATTAATCATAGTAACTAATTGTAACTATTGAAAATTTTCTATGTGCTGTTCGTTTTAAAATACCTATTAAATTATGTTCTTATAGCTGTTCTTCAAAGTAAACTTTATTATCCAAATTTTACATATCAGGAAATGAAATCATGAAAATTTTAGGTAATTTGCTTTGTGCCAATAAGAAATGAGGCCAAATTTTGACCCAGGCATTTTATTGTAAAACATGTGCTCTTAATCACTCTACCAGGAAGCTTTTCCTGGATAAATGCAGATTAGCTATTAGGGATGTTCACAATAGAATTGTTATAAATCTGGAACACTTGGGTAAATAAATTAGGATCCCTGCTGTTTATAATATGAAAGACGATTGCTATATATTGTTAAGTGAAAACATCTATTTACAAAATAGTATTTCCAGGATGACTCCATTTTGGTAAAGAAAAAAACCAGTCTTGTTGATTTTATTTGTTATAAACTCACTACTCCCTCTTACAGAATCTGGCAAGTAGTACTTGTTTGTTGACTGAACTAATTGATGAATATATATAGTCTAGAAGTTAGAAAAGTATATCAGAATCTTTCACCATAATTGACCTATGAGTTATGGGGTAATAATTTAAATTGTTTTCTAATTTTTTACTTTATTTACATTTTTCTACACTGAGACCATGTTTTAGTAATCAGAAAAGAAAAAGAATAAACACTGTATTTTAAAAAAATCATTTAAGTTCTATCTTACATGTCTTCTTCCCATTGTCTATCTTTGTCTCCCCAAATATACAAAATTTCTTCCTCTTCAGTATTCAGAGTAGTCTCTTGCCAATACATTCTCTTTAGCTCACCTTGCCTTGTACTATGTTTATAGATATAATGGCTTATTCTCATATCCCAGTTCTTGTCTCCTCTTAAATGGTGCATTCCTTGAGAGTTTGAACTATATTTTATTTATCTTTATAACTTTTTCACCTTCTGGGAAAGTACCTTGGATGTAATAAGCCCTCACCAAATGTTTATTGCTGAATTCATAGTATCATTCATCTAGTATCCTATTGAATAATTTGGAATGTGTAAAGTTTTAGCCTACTAGCTTATACCCAAGATGCTCATATAAGTAAATGAGTAGTAATAGTGCCATGCTAAGCCATATTGGAAACTGCCAAGAAGAAATAAATCAGTAGTACTGATCCTGCCTTTATTTAACATTTCAACATTTTGTTCATTGTGGATTCTCTGCATTTGATTTTAAAAAATATTGCTTTAAAATATTTGTCTTTATTTTTGTCACTTCACCTGTCTGATTCATGCCTTTAAAATAAAATAATTGTAGTTTGAACATCTTATAACAATTTAGAGATTGTGTAGTATATATGTATTTGTTTTTAAAAATTCACCTGGCCCTTGCGGCCATCCTAATGGATACCTGTGTTATTATCTCCACTGCAGACAAGGGAACTTCAGCACAGAGATGTTAAATGATTTGACCAAGGTCACTGGCTGGGGTAGAAATGGAATGGAAAAGTCATTAATGCACGTAAGTAAAGTGGAAGGTGAAGTTGAATAATTGTTGTTGACCTTGATCAGGGTAGAAAACAAACTTGGGTAAAGCGGGCCAATTTTTAAAAAGAACCTGATTTTAAAGAACCTTGCTTTTTACCAAGTGAAAGTCATTCATTAACTCAGCCAATGTTCAACTACCATTGAGATAGTATTAGTGCAGGTTAAATACTGTCAAAGAGGTTGGCCAGGGACTCTGGATGTCAGTGGCAGTGTGTTAGTTTCCAACCTCGCTGTCCTCTTAGGAAAAGCTTCTCCCTTTATTCACCGCTTGGAAGTGGTTTTTCCAAATTCAGTCTCGATTGTCATTCTGACTGATTCTGTGACTCAACGAACAGTTCAAGCAGGCTACTTTGATTGTGTGCAGTAAACATTTAAACCCACCCCCAGGTCATCCATAAGGACCATTGAAGGGCATGTGTAAAAATGCAGGTTCCTGGGCCTCACTCTAAACTACTGAATGAGAATCTCTGTCTTCAAAAGAATGTTCAGAGAGCTGGAGCTCTAGAACCCTACAGGCTGCGGTTGAAACCTAGCTCACTGACTTATTAGCAGTGGTGTCTTTGGCCAAAGAACTTAATCTTCTGCTTGTTCGTTTGTCTAGCCTCAATTCCTCCTAGGTAAAGTGGGAATAAATATACCTCTCATGAAGTTTTTGCAGGTATTAAATTAGAATGAAGATCTAATTATAATGGTATTTATAATAGCTTACAAATACTGAGTACTTACAAAGGGTCAAGCACTGTGGTAAATGCCGAACCTACATTATCTCATTAACTTGTGTTAAGCACTTCATAGAGTGCCCACCACATGGTAAGTCCTCAGCTGATAAGAAATACAGCTGGAGTAGGCACTCAGAACCCTTACAGCTGTCATGAGCCAGTCACCGAGACCAGATATTTAAGTCCAGAGTCTGAGATTAACTGGTATTCTGGAACAAGTCATCTAACCTGGGGGTCCCCAAAGCCAGGCCATGGCATCAGAGTCACCTGGGTAGCTCACTGAAATGCACTGTGTCACCCAGGGTCTCACACCTCTAACTCAGTCGTTCCTGAGGGACCTGAGAGTCTCTGTTGCTTAAAAAGCACAAGTGATTTTTGAACGTGGCCAAAACGGCTGATGACTGAAGCTTCCGTTTTCTTAAGCTTCATGGGGTTAGGGAGTAAGTCATTCATTTTCCATTTCTATCTCTAAACCTAGGACACTGCTGCCATACAGAAGACACTCAAATATATTTTGGGTTAGGTGAGCATAAAATGGGCCTAATCAGTCCTGCTCTGTCTACTTTGTAGGGGCTTTAGGAGAACCATTCAGGTATAAAGCTCCATTGATAGTGCATCTGAAAACAGATCCATACAAAAGTATAATTATATAGATCATCATTAATTAATTTTAGTGAGTTTCCTCCCACTCTTGAAATATAAGTTACTTGGTTTGGGGGTAGCCATTATTATTTTGAGTGCCTAAAATTAAATTACAACAAGTTTGCAGATAAAATACCTCCTTCGAATTGCTCAAAATAGCTTTGATGCAAATTATGGTTTACTCAGAATCACAATGCTATAGAATGATTCTATAGCCTACATGCATGTATGCATGTTAGTTACCATATGAAAGTTCAACCCTGTCAACTGTTTACCTCCTCACTCATTACAATCAGTCCACAGCCCATGCTATATACCGCATCTGGTGTCCATACCTACCACCAATGCAGGCGATCTGTCTCAGAAAGCCTCTACTGCATTCCGCTACAACAGCTAAACCTGGATTTAAAACCCCCAGAAGTGCTCTTCTAGTTCCCTCCAACTGCCTATCACTCAGCTCTTTTGAAAGGCAGACATCCATTGTGGGAGTCATGGAGGTCTCCAAGCTCAGGCTTATAAAGGAACAAAATCACGAGAATTAAAAGTAAGTTCTTCAGGAGGAGGAGAAGGAATGGTTGTCCCAGGTAGAGGGCTCTGGAATAGGAAAGTCTCCGAAAGCCAGAAAGGCAATAGTATGTCAATATACGGACAACCCAAAGTACGGTACCCATAAGTCACAGGACTAGACTTGAATTCGTTGTGTACCCTGTGCGCTGCATGTGTAGCAGCAAGTGATCCTCAACGCAGAATGGAAGGAGGAGTTTAACATCTGTCTGAGCATCTTGAAAGGTTTGGTCCCAAGATTCAACAGAGCTGAAGACCATTTTGAAACAAGACTTGCCTCATTTTTGTCTCTCTCTGTCTCTGCAAACCTATTTCACAGGAAGTTTATTTTAGTGAGAATACAATAAAGTTCAAATGGGAAAAAGGGTAGACAGATCTCTGAATGCTAACCTGGGTTGTATGGCAGCTTATATTTATGGACACGAAGATGAAAGTTTTCACATCTGGAAGCAGCACAAACCCCAAGGAGGCAAGGAGAGGGGTTGGGGGAGCTGTCTCCTACCTTCTGTGGCTCCAATCTCGATAGTGCCTTTCACTTGGCTGAAGCACCATAGGGTGTCCTGCGTGAGCGTCCCAAGTCCTGAAAGCGACACAAGGAGATACCTCAGGTTAGGTGAGGGTTCCCCATTGTTCTTAAAAGGCCAAGAAGAAAAGAAATACACAGTGTGACCGATGCATTTCTAATAGGAGACTTGCACACCAGGTATCATCTTGTCACAGAGAAGTCCCCTGTGAGGCCCGGGAGAACGGTCAGTCTGCAGGAACCACGTCCCGCCTGTCCCCTCACTGCTCTGTCTCCTCCATCGGACCATGCCAGGACTGGTCTGGGCTGGAGCAATTGGAGTTCGTCCCTGCTCAGCCCCTGGCAGCATCCTAGAGCGAGCCCGCAGTCACATCCCGTGTGACTGCCCCCTTTCATGGGAATGCCAATGCCAGCGATTGTTTTCCTTCTGTGGTGCTGGGGAGGAGAAAGAGGCAGTTCCTTAGAGGGGCAAGAGGAAAAGAAAGGCAACATTTTTTTTAAACTGGTTGCACAGCTTGTATGGTTGAATGGCCAGTAAGGGGTCAGATACTCAAAGAGCTTCCATCTCCCTTGTTCACTTCTTGACTGCTTGCCAAAGCCAGAGCTGCCTGGAGAGCAGAGGAAAGAAAACAAGGCTGGAGGAGAGGTGGGGGCAGGGGTGCTAACACAGGGCTGGGCAGGTCAGTTTCTGACAAGCTGGGTCTATTTTCTTCTACAGGGGTTTCAGTTTCAAATTTGAATCGGACCTTTGGCAGCTTAAATTTTCTGGCTTATTATGGCTTCTGGTTTTTACAAATACATGTATCCAATACTAATATATATATGAATATATATAGTACCACATGCTAGTATATTTATTAAGTCAAAATGGTCCTTTTCAGACCTGGCTGGTATGTCTCAGTGGACTGAGTGCCGGCCTGCAAACCAAAGGATCACCAGTTTGATTCCTAGTTAGGGCACCTGCCTGGGTTGTGGACCAGCTGCCCAGATTGGGGGTGGCAACCCACACATTGATGTTTCCCTCTCTTTCACCCTCCCTTTCTCTAAAAATAAATAAATAGAATCTTTTTTTAAACTTCAGCTTTTTAAAAAGATTTTATTTATTTATTTCCATAGAGGGAAGGGAGGGAGAAAGAGAGAGAGAGAGAAACATCAATTTGCGGTTGCTGGGGGCCATGGCCTGCAACCCAGGCACGTGCCCTGACTGGGAATCAAACCTGTGATGCTTTGGTTCGCAGCCCTCGCTCAATCCACTGAACTACGCCAGTCAGGGCTTTTTTTTTTTTTTTTTAAAGAAAGGTCCTTTTCAGAACACTTGTAGGTGGTACTGGTGCCAGTTTGCTTCCAAATAGCGGGGAGGTTCTCTTTAATTCCAGTAAGTTTTAAAGGTATGGGGAATGTTGCATAGTCAAATGTTGGGAGAGGGTACAACTTTAAGGATGATTATATTGGTAGAAAAAAATCAAATATCTAAACCAACCCAACCCTTTTGAGATATACAGGGATCTGAGCAGCCATCCGTACCATCAGCAGCTCCTGTATGGAAACCTTCACTCACTCAGCCGCTCAGAGAGCAGAGCCGCTGTCCACAGGCTTTCTCACTGCTGTGGACAGCACACTGAGTGAAAGTACAGCACACGGTCATCTGCCACAGTGGCCACTTCGCAGTCAGACAGATTTGACAGCTTGGCTCTGCCCTGGGGCAAGTTCTAAAACATGATAAGACTGCATTTTCCCATTTAAAAATACTAATAGTAATACCTATCACTATTGTTGATTTTGAATGTGCTTAGCAGAGATTGTAAAATGTTCAATGGCAGTGAAAAAGAACATGAGTTGAGAAACTGTCAGTGACGTGCTGTGGGGCAGGCATCATGCTAAGCTCTTTGTGTGCATTGTCCTATTCTCACACCAGTCTATGAGGAGGGTACTGTTTTAACCCCATGCTACAGGTAAAGAAACAGACTCAGCCAGTTTTGGCAACTCATGGAGGTTATACTTAGGATGTGGCAGAGCTGGGATATCCATGCAGGCTGTCTGAATCCCAGCACTCCCTGTGTGCCGGGGTCAGCCTGCCCTGAAACCCCAGGGTTCCCAGTGTGCCGGGGTCAGCCTGCCCTGAAATCCAGTATTCCCAGTATGCTGGGGTCAGCCTGCCCTGAAATCCAGTATTCCCAGTGTGCAAAGGTCAGCTTGCCTTGAACCCCAGGGTTCCCCATGTGCCAAGGTCAACCTGTCCATTCAACAGCGAGGGACCTTAGGCCCAGAGGGGCTACAGAGCTTGAACTAGAGTCTCATTTGGAAGGCTGAGCTGGAATACAGTTTCAGATGTCAATTATTAAAGTACCTATGTCTCCTCTGAGACCACACAGGGCTACAATTTCCCAATACAAACAGCATCTGGGAGGGAAGAGGAAGGCATTTGGCAGCATTTAGTAGTGCAGAGAAAGACCACGTCTACAGCTGCATCGCCAGTCCTTTCTTGTACTTGTCGCTCTGGCCTCCGGTTTCAGCATCAGGCATTTGTTGGTAAGATCTTACTTTTCCTTCTGATCTGTCCCTGGCCCTCTCGAAATTGCCAGTCCTGCTGTTGAATCTGGGACTACATCTGTCTCTTATGGAACATCAGCTACTGAACATGAGGTACTTTCTGATTCTTGTCCTGGTGCAGTTCCTGTTCTCATTAGTTATGACGCTGGGTATAGACTCTGTACTCACTCTCTCTAAAACAGTAAAGTAGGAAGACATACACAACTCTGACACACACACACACACACACACACACACACACCTAGTAGCTTTAAATATGAGTCTATGCAGAATTACTCATATTGCTTCAGGCCCCTAGATTTGCTTGCCTGGGCCCGATTCATTAGTACGAGAGGACAAAGCAGCCAAAGTTTTGTTGGTTTCTTGTCTTTGATTGGACCCAGTCTCTGTCTTCCACCAAGATCATTGCCAAATAAAGACATTAATGATGTAGAGAGGGTTTGGACCATTCCATCTCTGTCCTAAAAGGGCAAACCATCAGCTCAAAACCCACGAATTGCTGAGATGGGTTAGGATGTGAATGAGAAAAGCTGCTCCAGGCATAAGACGCTCAGTGGAGCTGGCACTTGACTGAGCTGATGCTCTGGAATGATGATGACGAGCTGGGAGCCCCAGTCCCTGTTTAAAGTGGGCAGCAGTGACTCAGACCCACTTGAGACTTGCCATGGAGGATTTCAGCTCAGTGTTATCAGACTGACTGATCGTTGTTCAGAAGCAGACAGAAATCTGGATTATTACGTGAAAACTCCAAATGTCTAAGTCTTGTCAATCCATTGGAATTAGAACACTCTATGGCTCACACAAGATGGAGCAAACACATCACATCTATAGGTTGAGCATGGTCCTTGTGCCAACAGCTTGCAAACCTCTGGCTAGGATATTGGAGCGGAAAGACATTTTCGAGAACACTTGGCCCACCTTTACCATTGGGCGGATCAGGGAGCAAGGCCCCAAGAGGGGAAAGAACTCACAACACAGCAGAGCAGAGGACTCCAAGGTGACAATTCCAATTCTTATACCATGTTCCCTTTAACTACCAGGCTACCTCTCATGGTGCTGGGTTGGTGAGATATCTGTCTAGATGAATGAATACTCTTTAGGAAAGTGTATGTGATTGCAAAGTAGATAACTGGGAGAATTAGCCAACATAGTCAGGGAGGAAAATCTGTTTCTCTTAAATTATAGAACTTGACAGCTTCCCTAAAGCCCAGTGCCAAATGACACTCCAGTTGCTATGGTAACAATGTCAATAAGGAACATTCTCTACCAGGATGCTGGTGCAGATCCAGTGGCTAAACATCCCGAAAGATGCTCATTTCTCTTTCCCCAAAACAATGGCTCTGAAAGGCTACTGAAGTTTCACCTACTGAACAGCCAGGAGGCCAGCTCTCTGATGACACACGCCTGATTTCTTTCTAGGATCGTGCAATAGCCAATTTCTGAATCTCGTCAGCCCTTGGAGACCATTTGGTCCAATCGCCTCATTTAAAAGCAAAGGGCACAGAGGCCCAGAGGGGACTCCGCCACAGAGTGAGTTAACTGCAGAGTCGGAGCTAGATTCCCAGCTCCTAGGCCCAACACAGGCTCTCCCTGCAGGGCCCTGCGGAGTTGAGGCCTGTCTTTGTGTGGCCTTTTCTGAGCCAACTTGGCTGTGTGAACACAATGAACAGAGGGTGTGACACGCAGCAAATAAAGCTCCTTATTGATTGGGAGGCCACTGTGAAGAGTTATTTTCATGGACTTGGCATCGACAGTGTGCTTCTCCCCAGAGAAAGAGAAAGAGAGAGAGAGAGAGGAACAGGGAAAGGGAGAGGGAAGGAGGGAAAGGGAGAGGGAGGGAGAGAGACAGAAAGAGGAGAGAGAATCCTTGCCCAGAGAATTTGTCCCTGGAAAGAATCTATTTTGCAATTGGCTAAGCTACAGGCTGTAGATGATGTGTATTCAACCACACAGAAAGAGCCTACAGCTGTGCCATCCTCACTGAGTGTGTGGTTATGAGGATACCACAATCACTTAAGGCAGACACTCAGTGTGGATGGCTATCTTGTTAAAATACATGTCCCAGCTGTATGTAAAGGTCTTCTTGCCTAGGATGCCAGATCTCAGAGAGGAGAGACACAGCTGTCCCAGAGACAGTTACAAATAAGGGGACTCCAGACTTAAAGTAGGAAAAGAGAGGGCTTTATTTTACTTGCCACCTTAACACCTTGCCTATTACTTGATTAGAGCAATGGCTTCTGTGTTTAGTAAAGACAGGTCAATTATATGGCCCCAATTTGCTGGTGAGCTTGTGAGGACGAGCAGTGAAGATGAGTATGTCAGTTCTTTAAATCAGACTTTTCCTTTGCACGGGATTGACTCAACCATTCGGGATACTACAGTAAAATCATTATTGGATGGGTTTTGCTGCTTTTAATTCACTGGATCATTTTCATCAACAATTAAGAAAATTGTTAATTGGCTAAATGGACTATCAGAACAATTCTGCTGATCAATGTGAGTCTTTTTTTATTTCTTCTGTGTCTCAACTTGATTTTTGAATGCATATAATACCGTTATAATGACTGTTTTAATGGCCTTGTCTGCTAATTCTAACATCTGTGGCAGTTCTGGGTTGGTTTCCATTGATTTTTCTTTCCTCATTATGGGTTACATTCTCATTCCCCTTTGCACGCCTGGCTATTTTTTATTGGGTGACAGACACTGCGAATCCTACCTTGTTCACTGCTGTATATATTTGTTTTCCTATAAATATTCTTTTTTCATCTTTCTTCTGGAGGGCAATTAATTAAATTACTTGGAAATAGTGTGATCTCTTCAGGGCTTGCTTTAAAGATTTATTAAGTGAAACCAACTTTAGTTTAGTGGAGGGCTAACTATTCTTATTAGTTATCCATGCCCTTCTTCCTATCTCACAGGACGTCCCACGAATTAATGACGTTGGTAGGGGCGAACAGGCTCACGTCCTGGCCCTGTGTGAGCACTGGGCGTGGTTCGCCTGCTCATTCTCATCCTTTGGGTGGCTGCTGGAATTCCTCCCATGTATACACACGTCAGTACTCTGCTGAACACCCCATGTGGAGCCTTTAAACATCTGTGGAGTTCTCTTTCTGTGCTGATCTCTTATCTTCACTCCTGATCCTACAAACTCTAGCTTCTTTGGTCTCTCTGACTCTTGGCTCCATGTCCGCAATTCACGTAATCTGGGATCTGCCTGCATTTCCCTTCTTTACTCCATGGCCTAGAGACTCTCCAGGCAGTAAGCTGGGGGCTGCTTTGGCAATGGCATCATTTCCTCTGTGTCTCTCAGATCATTGTTGTTCATAGTCTGTTAGTCAATGTCTTGAAAACCATGGTTTCATATACTGTCTCCTTTTTGTTTTTATTTGTTACAGGAGTGAGGGTAAATCCACTCCCTGTTATTCCATCTGGGTCACAGCCAAAGTCCAATAAACTAGAATAACGTTTTAAAAAACGCCCCTCTGGGCCCAAGCATCTCCCTTCAGTAGATGTGCAGTGGACCCTGAACGGATACCATATCTGGACTGGGTTTCCCTGTTCCCTCTACAATTCTTTAACCATTAGATGTTTTCTTGCATAGAGTTAGTCCTTAGTAAAAAAATATATATGCTAGTTTTGTTTACATTCTGCACTCCTTTGCCATTATATCAGGTGCTTTCAGAATTATTTTGCCTTTTTATGTTTCCATTCACTCAAAACGCTCATTGGCCTTAAGACATTCCTGGCTTCCCAATGTGACATTCCAGCACTGCTCTGACTTCACATGTATCTATCCTGAGTAGCACTCCTTTCCTTCAGACCACGTTTTCTGCAAAAGGCAGTATTAACTTGTGAAACCAGTGACTCTAAGCCACAAGTGGCTGTTATATTACTTCTAACTGATAGCTGTGTAAAAGACTCTTTAAAAAGTTCTTAAAGAATTCCTGAGAGTAGACATTTAAATCACCTTAGAAGACTATTTCTAGAGATAATAAATATTTTGTTTCTCATTATATCTGTCAAGTGACCAGAACCTTTATTCCTATAAAACTAACTTTGAAATTACATACATAGTCAAACTGTGGTACAGTTCTGGCTTCCAATAAGACTGTTATTTATGCCCTTGCTGGTATGGATCAGTGGATTGAGTGCTGGCCTGTGAACCAAAGTATCACCTATTCAGTTCCCAGTCAGGGCACATGCCTAGGTTGTGGGTCAGGTCCCCAGTAGGGGGCACTTGAGAGGCAACCTCACATTGATGTTTCTCTCCCTCTCTTTTTCCTTCCCTTCCCCCTTCTCTAAAAATAAATAAAATCTTTTTTAAAAATTCTGCAAAAAAAGAGAGACTTATTTATACATCAAAATCCAGCTCCAGTAGCAGAGTATCTCCTCAGATAGTTACTTATGATCCTTTCTATTTGTCTCTTTTGTTTTTACTTATGGTAAATGGTGTGTGTTAGGTACTCCTGACTATGTAAATAGCCATGTTTTCCTTTTATCTTACTAAGAGATTCATGATTAAGTTCATTGTTACACATTGCACTGTCTTTAAAAAAGTTCATGTGTAATCCCAGATTCCCTTGCAGCTAGAGCTGACCATGTAACTCCTGCTTCCACTAGAATATCAGGAAACATTTTTGATCTCATGATACAGTTGTAACTTTTTTCCTCTTTACCCTTGCTCCCATTTGTCCTTTCTGAAATAGTGTGTGGTGATAGGAGCCTTCAAAAGAGAAAAGAAGACAGGGGCCTGAGCCCTGGTATTTTCAGTTACTGAAACAACACAGAGACTCCCTAGTTTTTCATGGCAGAAAAAAATCCAACTTAATTTGTCAAAGTCACTGTTTATTCATTTATAGCTGAATCCAATCCCTCATATACGAATGGAGAAAGCATTATCTCTGCATAATTACACAATCATTCTTATTTCTTCAGCAATAATAACCAAACAGCCATTTTTAGATTTTAAAAGGTAAGTCAGGTCAGACTATCCATTTTACTCATCTTCTGATTAACTACTCCCAACCTTTAGCCAAAATGTCAAGTGTCAAAGCACAAATAGCACTATGTTATAATTTTTTAATTGAATTTATTATGGTGACATTGGTTAATAAAATTATATAGGTTTCAGGTGTACAATTATATATAATTCTTCATTTATATCTCTGTTCATAGACTCTAAGTTCCTTTAAAAATTTTAAAAATTGATTCTAGAGAGGCAGACAGGAGGGAGAAGGAAGGAGAGAATCATTGATGTGAGCAAGAAATATCAATTGCTTGCCTCTTGCATGTGTCCAGACCAGGGATCGAACCCACAACCTAGCCATATGCCTTGACCAGAAATCAAACCAGTGACCTTTTGGTTTGAAAGAGGATGCCCAGCCAACTGAGCCACACCAGCAAAGGCCATAGATTCTAAATTCTTGGAAGGCAGGACCTGTGTCTTATTCACCCTTTTCCCTTTGCAGCCTAAACACTTCCTGGCACCTATCAGAATATCAGGAATTGATTGCTTAGTTGAATTAAAGTAGAAGAAGCAGCTCTTTAATCTCATGGTGAAAGTTGTTCCAACAGGTAAAAATCAATGCTCAGGTACATGATATAATAAGCAAGCATACAGGAGTCAGGATGTAAGGCCAGCAGTTTGTCACTGTACTATAATCTAACTCTCTATAATACAGAGAACATCATGTGGCCCTACAAGGACAAAAGTGTCTTCTAGCAACCTGAAGAAAAATCTCTCCCTCTCTCTCTCTCTCTCTCTCTCTCCCTCTTTCTCTCTCTCTCTCTCACATACACACACAAGAAGCTGTGACAGATGCTTTAGCAAATACTCCTCCATTCCCAGCATTTTCTGCCTGTGATTACATTTCACCAAAGAGGACAATATTTAAAAATATTATGCAACATGAAATAAGCCAGTCAGAGAAAGACAAATACCATATGATCTCACTTTTATATGGAATCTAATGAACAAAATAAATTAACACACAAAATAGAAACAGACTTGTAGATACACAGAACAGACTGCAGCTGTCAGAGGGGAGGAAGTAGGGGACTGGATGAAAAAGGTAGAAAGGATTAAGCACACACACAAAAAACAATTAATAGACACAGTCAACAGTATGGTAATTACCAGAGGAAAACGGGGTGGGGAAAGTACGAGAAGGTAAAAGGGGGGTCAAAAGAGACATAAAGAGACTTGACTGCAGGTGGTAGACACATAATACAATATAGAGGTGATGTATTATAGAATTGTACCCCCAAACCTATATAATTTTATTAACCAATATCACCCCAATAGATTTAACTTAAAAAAAAACATAATAGCCCTGACCGGTGTGGCTTAGTTGGTTGGGTGTCATCCCACAAAGTGAAAGGTCTCTCTCTGGTTTGATTCCTGGTCAAGGCACATGCCCACATTGAGGGTTTGTCCCTAGTCAGGGCATGTGTGAGAGGCAACTGATCAATGTTTCTTTCCCTTTCTTTCTCTCTCCTTTCCCCTCCCTCTAAAAATAAAATTTTTTAAAAAAATTGTAAAAATAAATAAGTAAATAAATAATAGCTATCACACTTGCTGCACTGTGTCACTTAGAATGGATGGTGAGCTATAAAACATAGTGGCTAAAAGCCAAACAGTGGCCTGCTCGTTTAACTCTCTTTTCTCCTGTACCAATTACTCACTCATCAATTGCCTTGGATCTGGGAGGCATGGTTTTCTCTGGCTCATGGGATGTGAGTCCAATGGGAACCAGCACCAGTTTAAATTGGATTTCTTCTCAGGGATGCACACGAAGATTACACAAGTCATCAAGGCATGAAACGCTCAAGTCCCCCAGTCACTGACAACTGAAATTGCTTACGTGTGAGCTCATACTTCTGCTGGAAGGCTTTGCAAGACCATCCTTGGGTTGAGTATCGCTGTGATGGAAATGACAGATAAGGTGTGGCTTGATGGGAGCAGGCAATTTTGATATTGCAAATTATTTTGTAACTTTATATAGTGAAAGCTGTTCTATGCAGATCTGTAGGCCTGTAATCCAGAGAAAGGTCACTCATACTGTAGAGCCTGGGGTCTGTTGAATAGATCAGGGAAGGCCAAGTTGAAAAGCCCACCTTCCTACAAATTGGGGGATGGATTTACAATGAGGTTTTTAAATGAAAGTTGAATTTGCAATTATTCATTTGAAAGGCATGCCTAGTTCACCTGATAAATGATACATTTGTGTTATGCTTATGCAACACGCAGATGGAGTCCACTTTGCAAATAAATGCCTTGAAGAATTTTTTTTTTAACTTCAGAGGTAACTTAATCCTAGGCTTTGCTGTATTTGTATCTGTGAGGTTTTTCTTTTATTCGGTGACAGCTGCCATAAATTCAATTAAATTATATGAAAAGGGGGTTTGGATGGTTGGGTTCTTTTCTTGCTGAAGGAGGAACATAATCAAAAAGCTGGCAAGATGAAAAGCAGAGAGCACATTTGCAAACAGGGCATTCAAACAGTACCACATCAAAATATAAAGGAAGGAAGCCCAGCCAAGCAGATACAGCCTTAGTTGTTATCCTTGTCTTTCATTCCCTTCCTCAACATTCTTTCCTTGCTATGGAAAAAGGTATACGATCTAAGAATCTGCAAAGTTAGAAGCTAAAATAATGCTCTGACAGCAAACGGAAACAGAAAGTGAAAACTTAGGATCTGCAGGCATGAGAAATACTGCAAGGAATGGTCATTTAAAATGTGTTCCAGGATCCTAAGGCAGCCAGGCCCTGGCAGCCAGCCAGAGCTCAGTGAGTTTGCCCAATACTGGCATCTTGTACATGGAAGCTACAAACTGCTCCTAGTGGAAACAGAAATGCATAAACACTGAATTCTCCTTATACATCAGACCTGGTTTTCTAGCTCCAAAGGTAGTGCTTCCTATCTGTTGAGGTTCTGCTTTACACTGGGCACCAAGAGAAGCCAAACTCATAACTACAACAACTCCAAAGATTAAGTGATTCTAAGCAAAGATCTTAAAGCTCTAAGAGGTTAAGGTCAAGTGGCTACCTACACGTGGCAAAGCTGGAATCAGAATTCAGGCCTCCCTCCTCATAATATCATCCTCAGGTGCCTCTGTTGTAAAAGGCAGATGGAATTTCTGCAACCCAAATTCTATCCTGCATGTACAAAGAAGGCTTGCTGGTTAAAAGGAAGGATCCATTAGTAATGGAACATTGGTAAACTCAGATTTTGAACAAACCCTACCTACACACCAAATACAAAAGGTGGCAGGAAGAGGGGCATTAAAGAGGTAATGCTGTGGTTCCTTTTTGATGATCTGATTTTTTCTCCTTCTCCTGCTTCCTCTTTGAAGTGACGCAGTTCCCATGCATTGGATGACCTCGTCTTTGGCTGGACCCAGCTACTAGGAAGATTGTCTTCTGAAACAACCAGGAGTGGGGAGAGAGTCCCAAAGCGACTGGACACAAGCGGCTCACCTATTGAACTGACCCCATAGAACTAGATTCAGGAGCTTCATCAGCCGAGGAGCTGTCTAGGGAAATGGCACGCTGCAGAGCACAAGCTACTTCCTGCCTACTACCATTTTGTGCAAGAGAAGATGCGTGAATAATAAATAGTGAGAAAGGCAATTCCATTGGCAGGAGGAACAAAGGAGCTGACTGTCACTGGGACTGGGCCATTTCTCCCACCTTTATGGCTGGTGTGATACTGTTGCTTATTGCATTATTTATTCAACAGGAAGTTGTTCAACAAGTATTTATTGAGGGCTGACTAAGTCCCGGGCTGTGGGAATATGGAAAGCAAGGTTGCTGTTCCCATTAGACTGACATTCTAGGAGATGGATAATAATGAAATAAGAAAATACATGATGTGTTAAGTGTTGATAAGATCTATGAAGCAAAAGGAATCTGGTTACAGGAAATAAAAAGCTACAGGGGATACTAGTTTATATAAGGTCAGATAAGTTCCCTCTAACAAAGTGGCATGTGAACGAAACCTAAAAGAGGCGAGTGAGTGAGTGAGTGAGATGGCTAGGAGGGGTCATTCCAGGGAGAGGGAACAGCCTTTGCAAAATCCCTAAAGCTGGTAAGTCCTTGGTGTGTTGGTGGGAAGGGGATTCACTAAGGAAACTAGTGTGACTACAGAGGGGAATAGTAGGTAACAAGGACACAGTGGCTGATCATATACAGTACATAAACACGGAGGGCCTTGCAAGGACTTTAACCTTACACTCTGAATGAAAGGAGAAGCCATTAGAGAGTTTTAAGCAAAGAAGTCACTTTGGTTGATCTATAGAAAAGAAAACAGAAAAGCAGCTGTTTTGGAGGTTAGTCCACTAATCTCAGTGAGAAATAGACCAGAACGCAGGTAGTAAGGAGTGTTGGATGTTGGGTATCAATAATGACCATCGTAAAGGGTGATGTCAAGATGTTTTTGGCCTAAGTGACTGGAGGCATGGAGTTACCATTAACTGAGAAGGGGAGGAGCAGGTTAGGAGGTCTTTTGAATGTTGTGCTTAGATGTCCCTTAGATATTAAACAGGCATTGCATGCCTTCCTTTGCTATGACCCCCTCTCTCTACAACAATGCTATCTTATTTAACAGGACATGTGAATTTGACTGACACCTGCCTTCCCCACTGTAGAAGTCCCTTGAGAGCAGTGACAATGTCTCTCTCCATTGTATTCCTAGTACTGAGCACAGTGCCAGACTAGTTGGCACCTGGTAACTAGCGAATGGGTGAATGAATCAAAGTGTAAGGGAGTGAGTCCTCCCAACATCTCCCTGTGGTGGCAACTGGCCCGATGGAAACTCTGCTTCCACAGCCCGTCTGGACCAGCTCTGAGAGCCAAAGAACGCCAGTGGAATGGCCCACGCAGGCACCACTAGAGTCAATGTTTTCTCTTCCCCTTTGGCTCATGTCAGACTTTTATCTCAACTCAAGGTTACCAAAGGCTAATGCTACTTTACTATTACAGAATTTAGGAGAATACAGAAAATGTATTTCCAAAATAAAATATTGTAGACATTTGCTTGATTACAAATGGCACCGTGGCTTCCTGTTCTTCAGTTTTCCATACATGTCACTTTGAAACTTTGTGGTCCCACCCACTCTACCACAACACTCCACCACACTATTCATACTCCTGGCATCTCACTCTGAAGCTCTCATCCTCATGCTGGCTTTGTCTTCAGTCAGAGAAAGACATAGTCTACACCTTACCACCAGAAAGACCCCAAACTCACTGCCCAAGGCCCAAGCTGATTGTGTGCTTAAACTTCCACCACTAAGGCATTTATTTATCTGCATTTCCTTTCCCTCCACAAACCTTTCAGTGGTGAAGGAAGTCATTATTTTCTCTTAATATTTTATCGGGGTAGGTAGAATGGTCTCCATGTGGCTCACTGCTTCTGCGAGGGGATGGATCACATAAGAACATTTAAGAAACAAGTTTGAAGTGGGATTTGGAAGAGCCAATGAGAGGACAACTAAGAGAGACCTTACCATTTCCCTAGTTGGCAGCTCAGCGGATGTAAGATTGCGGTATTAGGCAGTCAACAGGGTGAGTGCCGATGCTTTAAATCACCCCTTCCTGCGCAACAGAGGCCAGAGCCCAGGAGGAAAGCCATGTCTATGGCAGATACATTGGCCAACCATTGGCCAAACTTCACCTGAGAGAAAAATAGTTCCACAGTCAAATAAGTTGGGGAAATTCTGCTTATCATGTCTCTTTCTTGGATATTTACAATGGCCATTAGCAGGACAGATGCTAGGAGAAGTCATAGATTCTAGAAACCTGTTTAACCTTTTCTACAATATAGCATTTTTTAAAATGACTTTTTAAAAAAGATTTTATTTATTTATTTTTGGAGAGGGAAGGGAGGGAGAAAGAGAGAGAGAGAGAGAAACATCAATGTCCGGTTGCTGGGGGTCATGACCTGCAACCCAGGCATGCACCCTGACTGGGAATCAAACCTGTGACACTTTAGTTCACAGTCTGCGCTCAATCCACTGAGCTACACCAGCCAGGGCTTAATATAGCATTTTGACAAACCTATTTTTATTTGTTGCTAAACATCTTCAGAAACATGGTGTTCTGTGCAACATAACTTAGAAGACACAGAGCTAACTTGATTTTCCTGGAAGTTAATGGTATGAAAGAAAAAAGTCTCCTTAACACACTGAAGAATGTGATATTTGACCAGCTTCAGAGACCCAGGTCCAGATCCTTCACCAACTCACTTACTGGCTTTGTGGCCTCAGCCACATACTTAACCTTTCTGTGCCCCTGTAAATTAAAGATCTAATTTGCTTTTACTTCTAATGCTTGTAAAATATCTTGCTATGGAATAAATAGTAGCCATGTTTTTATAATCTGGGTTCCCCTTCGTCTTCTCCAGGACTCGAGTCCACCTTTGGTCAGCACCCCTGGCTTAGAGCAGCCAGGAGCAGTGGCTGAGAGCAAGGGACTTGGATTAAGATACACTTGGTTCAAATACTGGTTCTGCTCTTTACTAGCTTTGCAATCTCGGGCAAGGTACTTGATCTCTCTGGCCTTAGTTTCTTTATCTGTGAAAGGGAGTTGTTGGGAGGATCAAAATAATAGCATACGTTGAGGGTCCAGCCAAGGGCCTAGAACAGGGTAAATGGCACAGTAATAAGCTGTTGCGAATGTTCTACCACACTTGTCATCTCTGTCTCAGCTATGATCTCTTTCTTAATCCCAAGGCTAATTGCATTTGATCCTGGTAGCCAACACTCCTGACAATGGGGTCTCCCAAATTGCTCCCCCCATTCCCTTTTCCAAACTGTAGCTTCCTCCCGCCCCCCCCCCCCAGGCAACTGATGCTTCTGAGTAATTTACTTCTAGATCCCTGGCCCAGCTGCAGGGAAGGAGAGGAGACAATGATGTCTTTTCCCTCGGCCTCCCACACATTAGTTTCCCTGCCTGTCTGACGTTTGACTTCTAACTCCCCTCAGGCTGTATTTACACAGGCAAAGTGAAGTGGACAGATGGAACTATTATTTGGAAAACTCAGCCAATGGGAAACAAAACAAAAAGACAGAAAAAGAAAACCCTACGCTGAACCCTGAAGTCGAGGGGAAAGAGTTCATTGGTTTAAATTATTCTTATTGCCTGCTGGCACCGATTCCATTTTCCAGGTAGTCGCTCCGCACTCCCATTAGTCTGCCTGTGTAGAGAAATGATGTGTTCTTAGATACAGGCACCAAAGAAAGTCCTCTCTGGAAGGAATAGGTGTGTTTGGGCAGGGCTTGTCTACATGACACATTTTTGTTAAGTGACTCCAATCAACTCATTGACTTTCATGGTAAAGGCAAGAGGTGTTGCAATAGTAGGAGAAAAAGTTCTCTGGAGATGATAAAAAATGATCACTTTAGCATAAAGGGTACTTTTAAAATCATGAATTTTAAAACTTTCTGAGCAAACTAGGAGGTCCATCCAGAATCTATCCAGCCCTGTGATATGAAAAATAGAAACGTTTATTGAAGAAGATGTAAGAAACATTGTACATAGGACAAGGACGCCTCAGTCCCTTTGAAAGCAGGCAGGTTGGGACCTCACACAGTTCTCCCAATCACTGTCAGCTGTCCCGTTGTGTTTCCCTGAATCTCACTGATGGTCTGAAATCTCTTCCCTTTCAATGGTGATTTTGGTTTTGGAAAAGCCAGAAGTTACAAGGTGTCAAATCTGGGCTGTAGTGGGGTTGAGTTGCCTGGGTGACATTTCACCAAAAAAGTTGCCCAAAAGGTGCTGCATGAGCAGGTGCATTGTTGTGATGAAACTGCCAGTCACCAGTTGCCCATAACTGCAGCCTTCTGAATCATCTGAATAGTTCCCACAGAGGAATGTTCAAGCTTAAAGAAAATTTGATGCAGATTTGTTGCTCTGCTCACTCAGTCATTTGGAATGCAATGGCCACACAGTGCACATGCTCACTCAATGGTGTCTACTGCTCCCATTGACTAGTGCAGTGACGTTGTCACTGTTCACACATGTGCATTCCAGTCCACTCTCCTCTGCTGCCAGGTTACATAGCGTTGCACAAACCTTCCTCCTTATATTACAATGACTGGACTTTTTCCAGACAGACCTAGTATAATTAATGTTTCTTAGGTATAGAACCAAACAATCTGGGTTCAGTTCCTGATTCTACCATACTTTTGTGGTGCAGCCTAGTAGAAATCACTTAGTCTGTCAGCCTCAGTTTCCTGGTTTCCCCAATGGAGGTGATAACATTTACGCATAGAGTGTGATGATTAGATAAAACAGTGATATACATATCGAATTTAGCCTGGTGCTGGCCATACAGTAAATTGCCAATGAGCAATGGCTCTTAATGAATTATGAACAAATAGATTTATGTTCCAAGTTAAAATGCTAATGATGGAAAAGCCTATCACCCCAGAGGATGGCATCTTGGGGCATCACCTTCTATGGGTTTTGGGCTCTTACTTGTCCAGTTTAATCCATAGACTTTTCCAGTTTCAAAATCTTAGGTGCACATTTCTGTTCATTGAGAGGTGCCTACATACCTGTATATACCTACATACAGAAAACTATCACATAGTGTCAAAGTCCATTATTCGCAAATATAGTGAGAATCTGGTTTAATTTTAGCCCAACAGAAATGTAGATTGACTGAGGGGGCTATAGGCCCTACTCAGACTTTTAGGGTGAGAGTAGCCTTCTGGATAGGCGAGCAGGGTGCCTGCTTTGATCTTTCCTGTCCATCACCCTGCCCAAGTTCAGGGAGACGTGCCACATTACCTAAGGTCATGCAAATTGTAATTCAGATTTTATGTTATTTCTAGATATGTTATTTATGTTGATTTCTAGAACAGAAATCAAAGGCAAACTTGGATGGCTCTAAGCCTAAATTTTTGTCCTCTGTGTAAAAGGGTATCAAGGGAGATACAGGGAATATAAGGAGGAAGGGAGATCAAAGACCTTTCCTGAAAGTAAAAAAAGAAAATTAGTAATAACTAGCACATATTGAGTACTCAATATATCAGGTGCCACTCTTAATGTTTATGGAGATTGTCATATTTGATTGTCTTATTTAATTCCTACAAACATCCACCTAGAGGGAAATCATCATTATGTTGTATTAGTCAGGGTTCCCCAGAGAGGCAGGACCAATAGGATATATATATGGATATACGTATAAGAGGAGGCTTATTATAGGAATTTGCTTACATTGTTATTAAAGCTGAGAAGTTCCACAATCTGCCATTTGTGATCCGGAGAACCTGGAAAGGTGGTGGTATAATTCTGTCTGAGGCCCGAGGTGTGTCAGCTCAAGCAGACAGAGTGAATTACCCTTCCTCCAACTTTTCGCTCTGTCCAGCCTTCAGCAGATTGAATGATGTCCACCCGCACTGGGGAGGGTGAGCTTCTTTACTTAGTCTACTGACTCAAAAGACAACCTCTTTCGGAGACACCCTCATAGACACATCCAGGGATAATGTTTTCCCAGTGATCCAGGCATTCCCCTCGGCCCAGTCAAGCTGACACAAAATTTTCACTGTCACATAAGCTTACTTGGCAGGTGAGAAAACGGACCCAGACAGGTTAAGTGACTTGACCAGAGCACACAACCAGTGGCTGATAGTCTTCTGATTCTAAAACCAGGCTTTGGATTGCTCTATTGCCTTCTGTAAAAGTTAGATTCTACCTGGGAAAGGTCAGAATTGCCTGTTTTCCTGGAAAATACTCTGGTCTAAATTAGAGTCACACACCAACCCATGACAGCCTGTAATAGGGCTGTTCTAAATAATAATAACGAAGATAACTGATACTGATTCAACAGAGGTAATCATAGCCACTATAATTTAGTGAACAAATACTATGTCAGTTACCAATGTCAACACTTTAAAATTAACTTAAAGCCTCATGGAAACTGCAGCCCTGGTGTCTGATACATCTGCATTTGACTCTAACCCTGCATTTACCAGCTGTGGGATTTTCCATAAGGCATTTAGTCTCTCTTTCTCTGTCTCCCCCTAAATTTTCTCACTTTAAAAATAAAATGTGCTGTGAGAATTAAATGAGGCGATGTGCTTAAGTAAACACTTACACCAGACCTAGAGGCGAGCAGGCTCCAATGAATGTTAGCATTACTATTATCCCCTTTTTTTTTCAAGATAAGAAACTAAGTCCCATAGAGAAGTGGATGGATTGCCTGAGGCTATAAGACTGGCAGAGTCTGATGGCTCTTTGCACCTGACCAATGACTCTCATACCTGGGCACATATCAGAAGCAACTGGGCAACTTGTTTAAAATATAAGGTCCTGCCCTGGCTGTATGGCTCAGTGGACTGAGCACTGGCCTGTGTACAGAAGGGTTGCTCGTTCAATTCCCAGTCAGGGCACATACCTGGGTTGTGGGCCAGGTCCCCAGTAGGGGGTACACAAGAGGCAATCATACATTGATGTTTCTCTTCCTTTCCTTCTCCCTCCCTTCCCATCTCTCTAAACATAAACAAATAAAATAGAGGGTCTTTGCCCCAATCCTAGGACTGGGCTGTTGCAGGGCCAGGTTAGGATCCACTGCTCCAGCTCATGCTGCAGGTCCCCTCTCTCCCATCTATGGAAGAGAGTGTGTCTGTTGTCCATGATGGCATAGAACATAGAACATAAATGTCCTCCTTAGAGAAGTGTCCATTGAAGTCCTTTGCCCATTTTTAAATTGGGTTGCTTGTCTTCTTAGAATGGAGTCATGTAAGTTCTTTATATATTTTGGAGATTAAACCCTTGTCTGAGGTATTATTGGCAAATGTGTTTTCCCATATGGTTGGTTCTCTTTTTATTTTAATACTGTTTTCTTTAGCTGTGCAGAAGCTTTTTATTTTGATATTTCTTGTAATCTTGTTTTGATGGTAACAAACTCCTTTAGCTTTCTCTTGTCTGGGAACTTCTTATTTCTCCTTCAATTTTAAATGATTGCCTTGCTGGGTAAAGTAGTCTTGTTGTAGGTCCTTGTTTTTCATCACTTTGAATATTTCACGCCAACCCCTTCTGCCCTGAAATGTTTCTGTTGAGAAATTAGCTGGCAGACCTATGGGAGCCCCTTTGTAGGTAACTAATTGTCTTTCTCTTGCTGCTTTTAAGATTCTCTCTTTGTCTTTAACCTTTGTCATTTAAATTATGATGTGTCTTAGTGTGGGCCTGTTTGGGTTCATCTTGTTTGAGATTCTGTGCTTCCTGAGTTTCTGTGTTTTTTTTTGTCCCCACCAGGTGAGGGAAGTTTCCCTTGCTTTTTCTTCTCCTTCTAGCACCCCTATGATGAAGATTTTGTTACGCTTCATGTTCCCAAAGCTCCCTTAAACTATCTTCAATTTTTAAAATTCTTTTTTACTTTTGCTGCTCCAGTGGGGTGTTTCCTACTACCTTGTCTTCCAAATTGCTGATTGGGTCTTCTGCTTCATCCAACCTACTGTTTATTTCTTCTATTGTATTCTTCACTACAGATACTATATTTTTCATTTCTGATCGGCTCTTTTTATGGTTTCTGTGTTTTTTTTGTGCTGCTGTTGTTTTCACTAAATTCCTTGGATGTCCTTATAATCATTTTTTTAAACTCTATATCTGACAAATTGCTTACTTCCATTTTATTTTGCTCTTTTTCTGGATCTTTCTCCTATTCTTTCATTTGGAGCATTTCTTTGTCTTTCCATTTTGCCTGCCTCTTTGTGTTTATTTCTATGTATTAGTTACATCTGCTATGACTCCCAGTCTTGGTACCGTGGCCTTATGGAGTAGGTGTTCTGTGGGACACAGTGACATAGTCCCCTTGATCACCTGAGCTGGGTACTCCAGGAATGTCCTTTGTGTGGGTGATGTGGGTCTTTCTCTTATAAATTAAGTCCTGACTTCTATTGGCCCATTCATGCATGGGGTGGACCCTCAGGCTGACTGGCTGTGAGAACCGCCCCTGACCACAGTGTATGAGCGGCTGTGCAGATGCTGACTATGGGAAGCAGAATTCACCACAGCAAGATCTGGTGCCTGCTGAGATCTCCCTTTATATATGCTGCTTGTGAGGCTAACTGGATCCTGCTCTGCCATTGTCTGAAGCCAGCCACTGGGTATCTTGGTTCTGTGGCTTCTTGGGAGGAACTCTGGAGTCAGGCAATGCCTGTGACTGGCCCTAGGAAGCATGTTTGAAGCTACAAAGTAATCCACAATTTGTGGCTGCCTTTGTTGGGCCTGGGTGTGTGCAGGAAAAACCAGCACTAGGCCTGGGGGAAGGTTAGCAGAAATCCCAAGGCTTCCTGAGATGCAATGCCGCTTGCCCGCCCCACCTGCCAGCTCCCTGTTAGACTCAGTCATTGAAAGGCCCTTGGCAGTACTCGAGTTGCATGAAGTAGGTTCTCAGTGAGTCACCCGGTAGGGGTGGGTGGTGTTCACTGGATTGATGCAGGTTCAAACTCAGTGCCAGTGCTGGGTCTGAAGCCACTCTGCAAATACTCCAGGGTATGCCAAGTCTAGCTGCCACCCACCAGGTACCCAGAGACCCCAAAGGCCACATTTCTAAATACGTTGCACTATGGACAAGGGCTCCAAACTACAAATTTTAGGAGGACATAATTCAGTCCGGAACACCTTCCTAATTAGCTTAAGATGTTCTCCTTTCCTATTCCACTTCATTGGCAAATGTCTTTTAAAAAAATTAGAAGATATTGGCTGAGCAATTGTTTGCTGGGCACTGTACCCAAAAGACTATTTACTTTTTTAGTATTTATACTTGGTCTGCTTTCAGGAAAATGAAAAAGATAATAATGCCTCCCAGAAGTTTTGACTATCACAGGAAACACTGACAGAGACGCACGAGCTCCCGGCTGCTGAGAACAGGGTGTTTTCATTGCCCCAGTGGCTATCACTACTCACACAGACATGAACACCCGCCCCGGGCCCTTCCCTTCATTTCCTTAGTCACGCTCCTTTCTCTGCGCCCCCAGGTTTTCCACGGGGATACGGTGACTGAGTCATCACTCAGCTCTGGCCTTCAGGTGCCTCAGCAGAAGCAATGGCAACATTTTTTGTATTAAGTGGTAACCTGAAAAATTTACATCCCCATGTTCCTGGAACAAAAATGATGATGATGACAGCAACTAAACTGCACTAATTACTGTGTGCTGGGTATGATTTCATTTCATCCCTATAGCAATCCTAAAGGAGGGGTGCTATGGTCCCCCATCTTACAGAAGTAGAAACTGAGGCTTAGAGAGGCTGGGTTCCTTGCTCAAGGTCATACAAAGCTAATAAACTGGGGAGTAATAGAGCCATGCACATTCGACCTTGACCTCTGTTCAGGTCATTTTTAATCTCCTGACACGTTTCCTCCTATTTTATTCTTCTACCACCTGGGTGTCAAAAGAGGGGGTCTCGCTGGCCAAGTTTGCCATGTCACGGAGATGCGGGTAAATACACAGGGGATCGGGAGAGGATGTCTGTCCATGTGAAAACCCCGCCATCAGCCGAGTAGAAAAACAATAGAGTGAAACAGGCTCCCAGACTCAAGTTGCACGACCGACACTTGACAGTGTAAAATCTGATTTCAAGAGACAGCCACTGAGACAGCTGGGCTGCAACAAGTCCAATTTAACAACACTCCTCTGATCTTACCTGTCATGTACTAGAATTGGACTTAGAACCACAAAGTCAATGTGAAACTGGAAAAGCTGAATAAGCAGGAGATCTAAAATAAAGTCCAAAAAGGCCCAATGCAATAGTATTATGTAAACATGGTTTGATAAGAGATGTCTTCAAAACACCGTTTCCCTATTCAGTGTGTATCTACCAAGTAAAACACATAAACTGCAGCCTGAAAAGCATTCAAATTTAAAGAAAAAATAAGTGGTGGGCCATTTACCTGACACTTGAACCCAAACTTTTAAAAAATATTTTATTTATTTATTTATTTATTTATTTTTGTTTTGTTTTTAAACTTTAACTTTTAAAAAATTTATTTTATTTTTAGAGAGGGAAGGGAGGGAGAAAGAGAGAGAGAGAGACATCAATGTGCGGTTGCTGGGGGCCGTGGCCCGCAACCCAGGCATGTACCCTGACTGGGAATCGAACCTGAGACACTTTGGTTTGCAGCCTACGCTCAATCTGCTGAGCTATGCCAGCCAGGGCTATTTTTTTATTTTTAGAGAGAGGAGTAGGGAGAGAGAAAGAGAGGGAGAGAAACATCAATACGCAGTTGCCTTTCACACACCCCCTACTGGGGACCTGGACTGCAACCCAGGCATGTGCCCTGACTGGGAATTGAATCTGTGACCCTTTGGTTCACAGGCCGGCACTCAGCCACTGAGCCATACCAGCCAGGGCCCAAACTTCTTTTATGTAGACAATTCTCACGAAGTATTAAATGCATATATTAAAATGAAAGAATTAAGTCCAAAAACGCGTTCTTCAAGGGAGGCTGAATTGCTTGCCTCTAGCATGTTTCCCTTCACAGGACCTACTCTCTGTGTCCGGCGTCTCCAGGGCCCTCCTTGTCTGGTCGCTGGTTCAGCAGCTGCCTCACATGTTGCCTTTAGAAGTCACCTCTGTTTAAGTTGAGGTCCATAATATTCTACACACTTTTATAGGTAGGTATACACATACCGGATATTCATTTGTTAGAATGAGAAATGGGGTTGAAGGTGTAGTGGCGAAACACACAAGCTCTGGAATTAGGTATCTTTGGATTGAAATCCAGGCTGTATGACCTTGACCCCAGAATTGGATCTCTCTAAGTCTTGGGCCCCTTATACAGAATGAAGATAATGATGATACCCATGTTCTAGGGCTGTTGTAAGGGACTATATACTCATCATCAGCAAACCCACCGGACAGCTAGTGTGAACTCAATGGATAAGACCCAACACTGTTATCACTGCCAGTACCACCACTGCCGCCATGTTACTACTGCCATTACTAGTATTATCACTACTATTTCCATCACTCCCCTCCTCCAACGACCACCGGAACCACCACTGCTATTACAAGTGTACCATTACTATAAATATTATCTCTGAATAAGTGAAAAAAACTATCTTTTCTATCCTCCCGTTCTCTTGTGTCCTTTTACTCCTATTTATATGGGGAAGGAAATTGTTTTTCTTGCCATGGAGTTGCTTGGGAATTGGAATATTAATTTATTTGAACAGATGTCTGTCAGTGTTGCTCTGGATGAAAGGTCTCAGTATGCTCCACTGACGTATTTCGTGAAAAAGTGAAGTTTGGGTAATACGTAAATTCGTATGGCAGCTCATGCCTCATCTCCTCCCCAAAGCCTTTGGCTTGCATCGATGTCTCCCTTCTCTGAAATAGCCACTATCATGTTCTCCAATTTTCCCCAATTAATAAGCTCCCTGTGGTCAGAATTCAGTATCAAAAACATAGTATGCAGTTCAAAAATATGGAGATAGGAAGATGATGCTGAATAAACCAAGATGCTGAACCCTAGAAAGATATTGAATTGCTTATGTATCTAGAGTCCAGGATGAGATCAGGGACAGCTGGATCCAGGAACTCAGAAGATTCCACAAGGGTCCAGTTTCTTTTTCTCTCTCAGATCTGCTTCCTTCCCTTCCTTGTGTTGGGAGCTCTGTGTTCACATCCTCATAACAACAAGCCCAGAGGAAACAGACTGCCTTTTCCAGCCACTGCTCTGCAGGGTAGATGGCTTTGTGATGAACAGGCTTCAGTCACGTGCCCACCCTGAAGCTGCAGGTGTGTCGTTAACCCCATCCAATCACCTGACCAAGTGAAAGAGAGAGAAGGTTTCCCTGAAGAAATGTTAGCACAAGGGGAATGGGCTTTAGATGGGGGGAGACCTTTATAAATCTCTCACTTGTTTAGCTCTAAACATAGCAGGTTCTCAAGGTAAATTTTGAGACTGATAGATTTTTATGTCCCACTATTCACAAAATGGCTGCCACAGCATCAGCCTAAATCCTTATCTGTTGTTTCTTCTGCCTATTGACACTTTGTGGCCAGATGCTAAAAATGAGAAAGTTGTTTGCTCAAAATCAACATCATTACAAAGGTGTGATTAATTCAGGGGTAGCAGGTCCATAAAGGTCTGGTGTCATCCTCTCTCCTTGGTACATTGCCCCTTTTCCTCCTTGCCTTGGGCAGACGGATCCTTCTATCCCCTGAACTTCTGCTTTATTTAACCCATATGTCTGCTATGGTGCTTGCCATATGGTCTCTTTTTTCTTTTTATTTTTTTTAAAGATTATTTATTTATTTTCAGAGAGAGGGAAAGGGAAGGAGAGAGAGAGGTAAATACCAGTGTGTGGGAACCTGGCTTGCAACCCAGGCATGTGACCTGACTGGGAATGGAAACATGACCCCTTGGTTCGAAGGTCCACGCTCAATCCACTGAGCTATACCAGTCAGGGCTGTTCTCTTTTTTCTTATTTACATTAGTCAAGACTGCTTAAATGATAGAAATCCTAACTCATACAGGCTTCCAAAAAAAAAAAAAGATTAGCAGATCACAAAACTGAGCAGTTTAAGAATAATTCTCTTTGAAAAATGGTTATATCCAAGGTTCATACAATGTCAGCAGGATGGAGCTCTCCTGTTTCTTCACCTCATCCTTAATATATACTCGATTCTCAGTCCCACCACTCACAAAATAGCTGTTGCAGCGCCAGCCTTTGTCTCTTCTTTATTTCTAATGAAAAGAGATAGAAGTTCTTTTTCAAGATTCCCATGGTAATCTCATTGCCTCTCATGGGCATTAATTGGGGATTATGCTTATTGCTGAACCAATCACTGCCCAAAGTAATGGGCTACCCTAATTGCTTTAGGTCTAGGTCACACGTTCCATCCCAGCACTAGCTATGGGGTCAAAACCATGTCTAACAAGAGGAAAGGGATCCTTCTCAGGAATATTCAATCTGAGAATAGGAAGGGAATTGCACACAGGGGCCATAGAAACAACAAATGTCAGTTCTGGTTCTCCTTTTAAATAATGTGCTTCTTCATTCTCTGAGTCACAAGGTGTGGTATAGTGAAAGATGCATGCTAACAGGGCACTGAATAAATGTTTGCTAAAACAACGGAGAAAGAAAAGCCTGGATGAGCCACTGATTTTTAACATTTCTAACATTTTCACAGTGCCGCGGTCAATACCATTTTCCTTGGGAAAGCATATTTGAAATGGAACTCAGAATATGGACATAAAGTACAAAGTTACTCATCAGTTTGATTAGCTTTAGCCTGAGCCAACTGAAAGTTTTCCACAAGCATTAGCTGGTTGCTTCCTTGCTTGAAATGTTTCTTGGTAAAAGCACTAGGGAAAAAAATAATTCATGTCTTAATAAGGTTGAATTGTTACCTTTTGACCCCTGAAATTACAAACTGGGCCCTGGAGCCATATGATGAAGGAACTATTGTCTATTTTGGAAAGAATCTTGAATTGCCACTTATAGGATCGGTAAACCGATTTAGTGGTCTGCCTTATAAGGTCATTTACCTTACCTTCTGAGCTTTGCAGTGCTCTTGGCCCAAGGCGGTTCGATGACCATAATGGTACCTATGCACAGGGATTAATTACATGATGAAAACTGAAACTAAACCAGCCATCAGCGCTGCTTCTCCTAAGCAGATTGGTACAATACGGGGGCTCCTTCTTTCACCTCTCCTCAAAGACCAGGCTATCTGAACATGAACATGGGAACTGAAAATTATAAATTCACCACCATTGATTTTTCTTATACTGCTGTCGAAGCCACTTAACTCTCCTTGGTTCCTCACCACACTGCTCATCTCTTCCATTAGCTACCGAAGGGAGAGATGGACTTAGGGTCCTCTAGTGAGAATGAATAAATCAATACCTATAAACTCCTTCAAAGTCTGAATTCTTATGAGCTCAATATTTGTCTTTCTAAAGGGAAATTGACCCATGTTCAGTATACTTTTTATTTAAAATGATCTTGAATGAAATCTATCTATTTCATGAAGTTCGAAGTTAGGAGAAGACACATTGTTGAAGATTCAACTAAGGGATGTTTCAGAATTTTATGTCACTGGTAGGTAAAATATTCTACTTGTTTGATAAAAAAAACTTAACTAGCCAATCTCAGTCATGGGTACCCCATATTTTTACAACTTTTTATTTTAAGGTTTAACTATCAAATTATCATTAGTCACTAGATGCTCTGGTGACAGGGTCCTAAGTAAAGAGGCTGGCCTGTTCATATGGTAACAATAGAGAAACAGGTGGACAATGGGGAGAGGAAAATGACAGAAAAAGACCCGAATGGAAGTTATCAGATGTTAATTTACTTTTTAGCTTATTTAACTGTATAGACACAGAGAGACATCCTGTGTTTGAATCTTTAGATAGGTTCAAATTTCTTAAATAATGTTCAGGAGCAGAAGTTTGGACTAAGCCACTGCAATTAATTTTCAATAGATCTGAAGTTTATTTCTGGCATGATGTGGAGAACTGAGAAGACTAATATGTACCATGAGATATGTCCTCTGAAACAGAAGAAATATTAACAAAATTTGCATAAAAATCAGTTTCAAGACATAATATGAGATAAAAGCATTTATATAAGTATCAGATTCTGAAAATTATGATAAGCAGATATGGAAACAGGGAGACTAAACATGAATAGAGTCTACAACAACAATTTCAACACTTAAAACAGATACCATATTTTCCTAATTTTAAGGGTAATAAATGCTCACTAAACAAATTTTGGGAAATGCCTAACACTGTAAAGAAGATTACAAAGATCTAGTCTCATTATTCAGAAATAGGAAAGTATTTCATTATTTTTTTTCAGTCTTATCTGCATTTTTCTTTCTTGCTTTTTTTAAAAACCTTTTTTCAATGTCTGAAAATATTTTATATTTGTTAGTAAATATCTGGTAATTAGAAAAGTATAAAAAGGTTCTAAAACTATTTTGTCAATTTGCGAGCAAGCAGTAACCACTGTCAATGTTTTGGATATATTTGCTTCCAGTATCTTACTATACATTTTTACATAGTTTACACATATAATGGTGCCAGGTAGTTTGCCTTTAAAATTATAACCATACAGCCCAGGAGCTCTGCTTTGGAGCAGTTATTATATATAATAAGAAATGAAAACTTACATCCATATAAACACCTGGACATAAATATTCATAGCAGCTTTATTTGTAACAGCCAAAAGCTGGAAACACCCCAGATGTTCTTCACTGACTGAATGGTTAAACAAATTGTGGTACATCCATGTCACAGAATATTACTCAGCAATAAAAAGGAAGAACTATTTATACACATAAAAAGTTGAATGACTCTCAAGAGAATGATGCTGAATGAACAAAAGCCAGTCTTAAAAGGTAACATATTGGGTAGCATGAGGGATCCCTGTGACGGAACTCTTCTGAACTTGCACTGTGGTGGTGGTTACGTGAATGTAAACACATTAGAAAACTACACAGAATTAAGCATGCATGTGTATGCATGTAAAACTAGTGAAATCTGAATAAGGTCAGTGCATAGTATTAATACCAACTTCTTGGTTTTGATATTGTACTATAGTTGTGCAGGATGTTGCCAATGGGGGAACTGGGTGAAGGTATACAGGCTCTTTCTTTATTCTTTTTTACAACTGCATGCGAACCTATAATTATCTCAAAATAAAAACAGAACTGCCTTATGACTCAACAATTCCACTTCTGAAAATATACCTAAAGAAACCCAAAACATGAATTTGAAAGAGTATATGCACCCCTATGTTCATTGCAATGATATTAACAATAGTCAAGCTATGGAAGCAGCCCAAGTGCCCGTCAGTAGAAGAGCAGATAAAAAAGCTGTGGTACACGTACACAATGGAATACTGCTCAGCTGTAAAAAAGAAGGAAATCTTCCCATTTACAATATCATGGATGGGCCTGGATAGTATTATGCTCAGTAAAATAAACCAGCCAGGGAAAGATAAATACCACATGATTTCACTTATATGTGGAATCTAATGAACAAAATAAACTAAAAACCAAATAGGAACAGACTCATAGATACAGAGACAGACTGACAGCTAACAAAGAAGAGGGGGTTGGAGGTCTGGGTGAAAAAAGGTGAAGAGGCTAAGCAAAAATAAAGCAAAAACCTTTATAGATGCAGACAACAGTATGGTGATTACCAGAGGAAAGGGGATGGGGGGAGGTAGAAGAGGGTAAAGGGGAGGTTTAGTGGTGATGGAAGGAGACTTGACTTGGGGTAGTGAACACACAATACAATATACAGATGATCTATTATAGATCATACCCCTGAAACCCAAATGGTTTTATTAATCAATGTCACCCCAATAAATTCAATAAAAATTTTTAAAAAGATAAAACACCTGGCTGGCATAGCTCAGTGGACTGAGTGCAGGCTGTGAACCAAGGTGTCGCAGGTTCGATTCCCAGTCAGGCCACATACCTGGGTTGCAGGCCATGACCCCCAGCAACCGCACATTGATGTTTCGCTCTCTCTCTTTCTCCCTCCCTTCCCTCTCTAAAATAAATAAATAAATAAAATCTTTTAAAATTATATAAAAAATTCTAGAAAACTTAAAAAAGGTTAAAACAAAGCAAAATATAGCATAAGCATTTGCCATATAAGCATAACTTTAGATAAAAACTTGAATGACTCTCAAGAGGATGATGCTGAGTGAAAAAAAAAGCCAATCTTAAAAGGTAACATATTGGTAACAAAAGGCAAATTCTCTGCATGCATAATTTTAATGCTGAGATAATATTCTATTGTAGAAATATTATTTATGTAACCACTTGTCTGGTATTGAATATTTAACTTAGAGCTGTGTGCAACATTTACATATCACAAATAATAGTGCAAAGACTTTTTTGTGTACAAAACTATTCTATTTCAGAGTATGTTCTTAAAATATTTTCTAAAGTGAGTGCTATAAGATATTAACAATTGTAATAGAAAAACAAGATTCTGTGGCTAAATACATTCAGCTATTCTTTGCTCATTCTGGGGTTATTATAGTGTTTACTAGACAAATGTACATAATGAATCACCAGAGATGATAATATAATCAATGCTTCCAAAATGTACTTTCTTTGGGAAGCTCCCTGACAAATTAAAGATGATTGCCAATTCTTTGGCTCTACTCCCCCTACTCCCTCAGTCTGTGTACACTCTGTGACCACTTTGATTAGCAGAATACAGTGGAAATGATGCTGCCCAGTTTCTAGCACAAACTTTAAGAAACAGGCAGAGTCCACTTCCTGTCTCTTGCAATGCTCCCTTTGGGGGAACCCAATAGCCATGTAAGTGGTCTGAATACCCTGTAGCTGCCCCATTAGCCCAAGTTGGCCATGTAGGGAGGCCATGTGAGAAGAGGGGGAGGCTCAGCTAGCCCCAGCCCTTCCAACAATCCCAGCTCAGGCATCAGACATGTCAGTAATGCCACCTTAGAAATTGGAGCCCCAACAGAAACAAATGCAAGAAAAAAACCAAGGAAGCAAGCCAACAACCAGAACCAAGACCTCCAGGGTATGGCAATAAGGAAGCCCTTCTCAGACATCTCCAGCCATTTGAGAGAAACAGTTGATGTCACTGTGAAGCAGAGATAGCCATTCCCACTCTACTCTTCAAACCGTGAAGTCTTTAGCACAATAAAATGGTTAATCTTACCACTAAATATAGGATTATTCATCACACAGCAACTGATAGCAATTACGCCCCTTTTTTATCCATAGATAGTGATATAGGAGGTTTAAGATCATTTGGCTTTAGAATCAGGATACAAAAACACTCTTTAATTTACTAAGGATGCGACCTTGGGAAATGAAACTTGGCCAAACTGAGTTTTCTCATTAGTATGCACACCTTACTGAATTTGGAGACTAAGTGAGACTGTACCTGTAATGTGCTTAGTACCATGCCTGGTATGCAGTACGTGTTCAGCAATAATTGATCCGCCCCATCACTGGCCGGCCAGGGCTATGCGGTGCAGAAGAGGAGTTTCTGCCCTAAACAGCATGTGCATTTTTACTTCCTTAACAAGAACAGCCAAATGGCTTTCCAGAAAGCATACACCAGTTCACACTCACTTGTTTAGTATGAAAGCTGAGCAAACTTTTTATTCTAGAGTAGAGCTTGAAAACCTTATTCTGTATGGGACCAGACAGTAAACATTTTGGGTTTTGTGGGCCATGTGATTTCTGTCACAACTACTCAGCTCCAGTGTTTAAATCTGAAAGTGACCACAGACAATCTGTGAACAAATGGACATGGCTATTTGCAATAAAACTTTGTTTATAAAACTTGAGACAGGCTGGATTTGTTTTGCAGGATTTAGCTCATCAACCTCTGTTCTAGATATTGAAATTGGAGAGTTTGCACCCTGGGGATGTCTTCATAAGTATTGAAAAAATGAGAAATTAGTATTTCCTGGACCCTAGATGCTGTGGTGGGCTCTTTTTTTTTTTTTCTTCAAGACAAACTGACTACTTTTCTTGGCAGACATATGTGAGTACTCAGAGCAGGGTAGCTCTTCAAACTTTTTACATTATTTCCTGCAAGATTAGCTACACCAGCTGCTTCTACAAAATTTAATTGGTAATGATCTACACACAAAGTATACATACTCTAGTACTTGGTTAAACTTGCAATTAGGAAAGTCAGCTCTTTTCTTGAAGCAAAAGTGATTTGGATTCTTTTTTAAGCACAAAGTAGATATTCAAATTTAACTAAAGCAGTAAGCATAATCGCTAAATATAGACAGTGAGCTTTGTCAGAAAAAGGCCTTGGTTAGCAAAGAAAAGGCCTGAGTTTTGCTTCCAGTTTTAGCTAACTAGCTGTGTGACTTTGGAGAAGTCATACTCCAGACCTCAGTGTATTATAATCTTGTAAAGTTGCACTAAAAATTGCTTCCTTGGCTGCCTTAGAAGATGTAGAAAAGTATGAAATGCCACGTAAAATTTATAAATCTCATATTTTATTATAGTTAACTGTTTATGTGTCATCTCCAAAATTAGAATATGAGCTCCTTGGAGACAGGGGTGATGTCTTATGCATTTTTATTGATTCCAGAGAGAGGAAAAGGAGGAGAAAGAGAGGGAGAGAAACATTGATGTGAGAGAGAAGCATCGATCAGCTGCCTCTTGCATACCCCCTGACTGAGGACTGAATGTGCAACCCAAACATATGCCCTGACTGGGATTCGAACAGTGACTTGGTTAGCAAGATGACAACCCACCAACTGAGCCACACCAGCCAGCACTGTCTTATGTATTTTTAAACGCCCATTTACTGTCACAGAGCTTAGCATACTGAGCGAGCAGTAAATGCTTGCAAAATGAATAACTGGATGGATAGATGAATACAAGACTTTGTCAACATTACAATGAATAAGAGCAAAAATGAAAAGGAGGTTTATTATCTGTAAGCAAATCAATAAATTTTGAAAAATATTTAAAAGACTCTGAGTGGGGTATTATTTGCAGTAGAAAATTCACTGGGCCATCTTCACTCAATCCCTGAGATACGAAAAGACTTGGTATCTTATGTGACTCACTCTATGTCCAGCCATCAGTCAACTTTTGTTCTGAGAATACCTATTAGGTATAGATATTGGCCCTATTTTTAAACTAAAAATGGCTGCTTTGGCCAAAAACTGTATATATACAGTTAACTTGTAGCCTTTAATGGCAATAAGAGAAAAAAAATCACAGCTATTTTTATTGTTATGATTAAAAGTAATAATATTTCTTTAAGAAACCCAAAGTGAAATTAAAATGGATAGATTAAATAAGCACCTAAAAAGTTAACTCAGTACAACTGATGCTTTAAGGCACTACCACTTAGAAGAGAAGAATTGTTTAGCTTTTTATATAGTGGTACTTCTCTTCTTCTTCTTCACTTGTCAAGATGGCCACCCTTGAGGAAAACTTTAAAATTTTTTTCTCCTTTAATAGTATTTTTTAAATTTTATTTATTTATTTATGTTTAGACAGAGGGGAAGAAAGGAAGAGAGAGAAGGAAAGAAACATCAGTGTGTGGTTGCCTCTCACACACCCACTATGGGGGCCCTGGCCCCCCAGCATGTGCCCTGACTAGGAATCGAACCAGCAACCATTTGGTTCACAGGCCAGCACTCAATCCACTGAGTGACACCAGCCAAGGCTGCTTGAAGGAAACTCTTTGAGCCTTAGAAAACCCTTGGAGTTCTCCACTTGGCAGACCCATGGGACCAAAGTACCTGATGCCATGACATTTTATATCCAATCTGATGAACTGGTCAGCAGCTTGCAAATGAGTGTTTTCCCCAAAAGATCTTTCATAAGGAGAAATCTCTGTGGATGTAACTGTTGAATAATAGACATACTTAAAGGACTGAGTGCTAATTTGCATGAAGCAAATGCTTTTCTTGGCAGTATTGTGGATTTTAGTGCCATTAAGAGAGAAGGAGATTTTTTAAAAGATTTTATTT
This sequence comes from Phyllostomus discolor, assembly GCF_004126475.2. Taxonomy (NCBI): domain Eukaryota; kingdom Metazoa; phylum Chordata; class Mammalia; order Chiroptera; family Phyllostomidae; genus Phyllostomus; species Phyllostomus discolor. The sequence continues at coordinate 18,551,342 of NC_040915.2, forward strand.
ATTTATTTTTAGAGAGGGAAGGGAGGGAGAAAGAGAGAGAGAGAGAGAAACATCAGTGTGTGGTTGCTGGGGGTCATGGCCTGCAACCCAGGCATGTACCCTGACTGGGAATCGAACCTGCGACACTTAGGTTTACAGCCTACGCTCAATCCACTGAGCTATGCCAGCCAGGGCTCGAGAGAAGGAGATTGCATTAGCCCCCCTTATCAGGGCCACACTGAACTTACTGTTAAGGAGTAGATAGCCAGGATCTTAAATTAAGCATTGTTAGATTGTTATCAATCAGAATAATTGTTTTTCCCCTGAAAATGCAGGAGAGGAACCTTATTCCTTTCTCAACAACGCCTTGCTGTGACACTAGCTATCTTAGAACAGAGAATTTACATAGAACTTTGCTTTCCTGATTAGCATATTTTTGCATAATTCTTACTCTAGATATCTCACCTCTTTTCCTCGTTTGAAAGAAACTGGTCATGGGATAGACTTGACAGAGCCCTTTTGGTGTGTATATATGAGGTCTGTCCAGAAAAATTCCAGCCATTGTTAATATTATGAGAAAGGTTTGCGTGATGTCAGTATAAACTGGAAGCCAAGGAGAGTGGACTGGAATGCACATGAGTAACAATGACAACTTCACTGTACTAGTCAGTGGGGGATGGTAGACACCAATGAATGAACACATACACTGTGTGGCTACTGCATTCAAGATGACTGAGCCAGCAGAGCAAAGAATCTGCATCAAATTTTGTGTTTAGCGTGAACATGCGTCTCTGGAAACTAGTTGGATGATTCAGAAAGCTTTTGAGGATGATGCAATGAGTGCAACAGAAATAAAAGGATGGCATAAATGTTTCAAAGTTGCAGCAAGACCAAGACCATGTTAACGGTGTTACTCGATTGGGAAGGTTTGTCCATCACAAGTTTGCCCCTCCAGGCCCAACAATTAATAAGGAGTACTACTTCATTGTTCTTCATAGGCTGAGAGATACAATACAACAGAAACAGCTACAGCTATGGGCAACTGGTGGCTGGCATCTTCGTCATGACAACAATCCCGCTCATGTGTCACATTGTCTTGTACAGGGTTTTTTTGAGAAACATCAAATCACCCAGATGACTCAGCCCTTCCACAGACCAGCATAGATTTGGCATCCCGTGACTTCTGGCTTCTCCCAAAATTAAAATCATCTTTGAAAGGGAAGAGATTTCAGATCATTGATGAGATTCAGGAAAACATGATGGAGCAGCTGCTGGCGATTCCAACAAAGGGTTTTGCAGAGGGTTTTCAACAGTGGGAGAGACCCTGTAGGAACTGTGTGAGGTCCCAAGGTCCCTGTTTTGAAGGGGACTGAGGCATCATTGTCCTATTTACAAAGTCTCTTGAATCCTGAATAAAAGTCTCTACTTTTCTTATTGCATGGCTGGATACTTTATGGACAGACCTTATACATATCAATGTCTCCAGGACAGAGAATTAAAGAAACTGGTCTCTCCCATCTCTCATTTATCCGAATTTACATAGTTTTCCTAATAGGGCACATTTTCCTTTTTTTTTTTTTTTTTTTAACTTCTAGGAAACCTAAAATGTAGATAGAATATATGATATCATCCTTGGCTGGGAGAAGTGCAGACCAAGATGGTGAAGTGACTAGAACAATCTATAATAACTATTCTACCACAACCTATAATTCTCTTATTTTAAGTAACAACTTCAGAAATGGCTTTAAGGAATAAAACATGAGAGTCCTTTATTGAGAGTCTACAGCAGCTCCCTGAGAGTCACATGTAGTCACTTCTTTCTACTTAGCTACAGATTAGTATTCTCCAACTGCATGTTGTGAAACCCCCTTCAAGGAATTGTGAGTCGACACAATGGTGACAGGGGTAGGTAATGCTCTCCCCGCATTCAAACCTACTAATAGGAATCCCAGGCTTTGTTTCCCAGCATTACAACAATTTTCAAACCCACAGATAAGTTCAAAGAATTTTACAGTTAAGACCCATATGGCCACCCACAGACCATCAACATTAAATGCTATATTTGCTTTAACTTATCCATCTCTCTATCCAGTCATCAGACCATTGCAATTTGACACAGTTTAAGGTAAATTACAAAGATGAGAACACAGCTTCCTAGATACTTCAGTATGCATGTCATTAACTAAATTTCAGTATTTGTTCCGTTTTTTCTTTTGCTGTAAAACTTAACGTATTATAAAGTACAAAAATATTTACTACACATTTGCCGAGTTTTGAGAAATTCACATATTGGTATAACCCCAAACCCTAGGAACATACAGAACGTAACCTTCCCCCCAGAATATTTCCATCACTCAGAGAATTCTGAGTAAGCCGTTGCTAATAATTAAATGGTTTGGAGGTGTGCCGCAAAAGCATTCCTCTTGGTTTGCTTTCTTTGGTTTTCTGTGTTAACTTTGGATGGGCACCAGTGGGGAAGAGGAAAATGAGCTAGTCTGGGGTTCTGTGTGTGTTTGTGCTACAGCTTGGGATATCAGTGGAGAGCTGATGGAGAGACGTCTTACTAGCTGTGTTACCACAGGGAAATGCATGAGCCTCCGTGCCTCATTTTCTCAAGCGCACAATAAGAATGGTAATAAAATTTACCACGGAGACATATTGAAGGGATGCAATGAGTTAATGTCATGAGTCATTTCACAGACCAAACACTGCCTGGCATGGGGAAGGTCTGGCACCTGTTAGTGCTCTAACTCATGACACAGCTGCTGTGGCTCTTGTGAAATGCAGAGAGGACACCTCATTCAATGCTCTGCCGTGTTCTATGGAAGGCCAGAGTATAGAATTACTGTCTCTGTGTCCACGGCAGTGAGAAGCTCCCCGGTGGTAAGCTGTGGGGACAGTGGCAAGGTCTTGGGAGGCCAGGCCATCCTGGGGCTGAATAACAATCTGGTGACTCTCCTGTCAGCTCTGGGCCTTCTCACACAGACAGCTTCTGCTCCTCGGGGCACCGGGAGCTGAACATCCGGAGAGCAGCAAACTTAATTAACTTTAAGTAAGGGGAGCGCAGAGGAAGAAATAATGGTCAGAAGCTCCAAACTTCCTAATTAAAATGCAGAAGGCACCGTGGGTCACACATCCCATTCAGCAGCCTCATTCATGGACGATGCCTCCCATTTGAGTTTCCACAATGTGTCTTTGCAAAAACTGATCCTTGACCCAAAAAGCAAGACAAAAGGAAGAGGGAGCTACACTCCGCTCTGCATGCATTTAATGCATCTTCAGCCCACCAGGGAACTCCCTCTTCCTTTGATCTTACGGAACTTTAGGCTTGGGCTTGCAAATTAAATGTCTTTCCATTCAGGTCTATAAGGAGCTTTTTCGAAGATCAAGTGTGTCTTCAGACTTGATTGTTCCAGGGGACAGATGGGAATTTAATGATATTTTCTGGCACAAACTGTGAGCTGTGGCTCCTGAAGCCACTCCCCAGGCAGGTCAAAGAGTAGATCAGTGGATATTTTTAGCCTTTCTGTACTCCTAGAGATCTTTTAGATCTCAGACACAGTGCAGAAAAGGTGCAGCTGACACAGGCAGCTGCACAGGCTGTGATACTCCTGGAAAGAACGTGGGTTTCAAAGTCAGGCAGGCCTGCTTTAGAATGCTAGCCTGAGCACCTACCAGCTGTGTGACCTCAGAGGTCACTTCTTTTCGAGGTTTGGTTTTCTCACCTGTATAATGGATACAACACTGACAATCTCACAGAGACCCAGTGAAAACTAAATGAGATAATATACATAAACTTCTAGCACATGCCTGGCAGGCAGTAGGGGCTGGAATATGAAGCTAATGTTACTAAGAATGACAATAAGACACCAGCATGGTGCTACACTGTCCGGCTCCTACAAAGAATCACAGTAAGTCTGGAATTGTTTTTTTTAGCTCTGCCTAACTAGGTGCTAAGACCCCGATTATTCAGTAATAGAATGAGTTATTTATTCAGGTATTTAGCTATTCAGCTTTAGAAAAAATCTGCATATAAACATTAGTCAAGACTCTTTGAATGCAGAAAATTGTATCAGCCTCCAGACAAAGGAAAGACAGACATTTCCAGGCCTTTTCTGATTGAACTTAAAATCCTGTTGCTGAGAAATATTACATATTCTGAACCATTAAAGCCTTTACAGTTAAGGCATAAATTCTCATGCTGTTTGTGCAATTTTGAAATGTACAAAGTGAAATGTAAAAGAAAAAATCCAGCCCTCGCTCTGTAAAAATGTCACGTTATGTAACTAATAGGAAAACGAGAGATGAGAGAATTTTCACATGCCATTTAATTCTATTCACAGTGGAAACATATTTAGTCTGAGTGAGCCTAAACATGAATATAGAAGTGCTTCAGCCGAGAAGGATTTAACTGCTGAAAAGGGGAAATAACATGATGTACTTTAAAAATTTAAAGCTACCAGAATAACGACAATGGCCTAGTTTTAATGGTTTTCATTTTCCTTTTTCCTTAGGCTATATCTATATAGACAAAGAGGGGGTGAGAGCACGTAAAATTTAATCATTTGATCTGCTGCTTCAGATCAACTTTTTGTTAATTATAACGATGATGATGATGATGATGATGATGATAACAGTTAAAACATTTGTATTCCTTATGAGCCAAGCACTTTCTAAACATTTTCTTTCTGAATCTCCACAGCAGCCTCAGTGGCTGAATAACTATCAGAAACAAATGATTAGGAAGTGATGGAGACAGGATATGGGGGGACTTTATCCTGTTGGAGAGAATGCATGTGCTTTGTTTCTTCAAAGCACCTACATGGAGATCAAAGAAAGAGAGGCAAATGAAAACTAGAATGAGGTTTTCGGATTCCTAACTATGCAGATCTATGTGTCAATGTTTTTAGCCTTCTTTAATAAGAAAAATGGCTCTGAGTGAGGAACTGGTGCTATTTCTCTGCTTCCTTGTGTGTTAGGCTTGAACCATGCACTTCTAACACAGATTCTTGGGTTCTTCCCCTCCTCTTTGTAAATCCTGTCCCTGGTCCCATGCAGAAATAAGCCTAGCACCACTCACTGAAAAGCGGGACTGAGCTGAACTCTCAAATACCATCTCCAGCAGCTCCTCTTTACTGTGAGATAAGAGGCAGAATAGGCACACCTGCCAATGGTCCAGATGATTGAAGACAAGCAAAAATGGTTTGGATGCTGTGGAGATGGGACTAATATTCCATCATTGAGATCCGATTGAAAAATACATCAAAGCAAAGATTTGGAACCACCTTAATCTGCCACACAAGAGGGAATGATTGGAATAAGCTGAATGCTAAATGAGTTGTGCATAGAGGAACAGATTGAAGAGGCTTTTAAAAATAAGGAGGGGCAACAACGGTCAACAACTTTCTTTTCTTTTCGGGTTTACTGCACAACCTATTCTAAATGGTGACTTTAGTGACTAAACACTATCCACCCCTTCTTTACCTTACTCTTTAAGGCTACTTCCCTTTAGTAATAAAGAAGTGGTCTTTATTTTAAGAGCCCGCAAGAGCCACATTGGGGTAATTGGTAGTATAATAGCTTTGACATCTGACAGGTTTAGTTTTGCTACGTACTGGCTGTTCCACTTAAGCAAGTTACATAACCTTGCTGAGCTTCAGTCTCTTCATCAGTAGGAAAATGGTGAGTAGCTGGCAAGTTGATTGTGAGGATTGATGAGCTACCACATTTAAACTCATAATAAAGAGCAGAGCAGAGGCTTAGTAAATGATAGGTGTTATGATGATTATCTTATACTTTGGAGTCAGTAATTTGTCTCCTAGAATTATTTATTTAGTTCAGAGATTGGATGCTAAAATGATATTAATTATTTTTGCTGTTGTTGTTGTCCAAGTAGTAGAACTGGTGACTTTATTCTATTATTATTATTCATATAGGGTTATACCAATTATCGGGCATGACAGAGGATACACGGAATTCAGTAACTGGTATTAATTCAGTATAAAAATGTGCATGACATACGGCTGGTAACAGGTGAATAACGGCCAGGGTTTATGGAGTGTCTGCTCTTTATGAGCATAACACTAAAATGTCTTTACCTTATCTTCTTGATCCCTTAAATCATCCTCCAAAAGGCTATTATTATGTCCATTTTATAGGTAAAGAAACTGAAGCTCTAAGAAGTTATGTTACTTGCTCAAGGTCCACGTTGGAAGCTAGGCAAGTTGTATTTTGAATTTGCTTCCATTTGCTTGCAAAATAAAAGTCCTTAATCTCTAAGCTACTGCCTCAGATTGAAGCCACCTCGACCTCTACCCTACCAACGTCTGAGGGTTCTCAGGAAGATACAGGTAGATTGCATACATCCATGCAGCAACCCTGGAGACACTGGAAGGAATAGAGAACTGTGAGATACTATTATTTTTCCTTTTACAGTGATCACATATTTAGGCTACATTTTGTTAATACAGTCTGGGCTTTCCATGAAGTAAGAGGAAAATTACATTACAGTAGGTATTCATTCTATTAGAAAAACAGAACTCCGGAAACAATAGAATCGGAACTCAGTGAGTAGGTTGACTTGTAAAGCACAGGCAGCATGGAGGGGCCTGGCTCACTCGTGGGCCACAGTGCTTCCTTTGTTGAGTTCCCCCACTGAGCAGCCCACAGAGGGGCAGCCCCATTTAGTGATCAGTAACGCAGGCTCTTGAGTTGGGCAGCTGAGTTCCAGTGCCAGGCCTGACACTCCCTGAGCATATAATTTTGAACCTTTCTAGTCTTCCATTTTCTTATCCGTAAAACGGGGCTGATAGTGTTTATCTCTTAGGGGGGTGTGGATTAAATAATATTGCAGGGAAACCACTGGGTACCATGCCTAGACCACCAAAAGCATTCAGTGTGGTAGCTATTACTGAGATAAATATTTTTCATGTAGGAATAGTTTCAACTGAGAAATTGAAACACAAATACCTAGCTTTAAAAAAGCTCTTAAAAGTTAAATATTAAAATAAAAAAGTAAAATGTCCAATGTGAGTTTATTTTCTGTTATATTGTGCTGAAGGCCTTTTGGGATTCCTAATCAGGGGTGATAGGAGTTGGTATCTGCATTGGGGAACCTCATTTCCATTAGCAGCAGGAGCACAGCCACACCCAGGACCACCCCTCACCATGGAGATTAGCATGGGTCAGCTCACAAAGCCTGTGAATGTTTAGCAACTTTCCAAAGCCTGGTGACAAACCAGAGAAAAAGATACAAGTGAATCCAGCAAAAGAGGGGAGCCAAGGGGTTATGGCATCACCCCTACTGCTGAGCAAGTTCTCAGTAATTTTATCTGCTGGGACCTCGGCATCACTTCTCTCGTTAATACACTGTCTGGCAAAAACTAATGCTATCAGCAAAATGTAGGGGGAAGTAAACCCGATGCAAAATAATGATTGCATTCTGCCCCTAAAGGCACGTGGTCCTTTGCAGTCATTGCATACCACATTCTTTTGAGGCTGGGAGTTGACAGGTAACTTCAGAGGGAGGAAAAGGAGAAATAATTTGCCCAGCCTATGAGATTGTACACAGGGAAGTAAGTCTGGACTGCCCCTGGGAACCTGGGCAGTGGATCCAGCTCAGCTGCAAACTGAACATGTGATGTGTCCAAGTTCCTTCACCTCTGAACCCCTGGCCTCAGTTTCTTCACCTTTGAGATGAAGGGACTCTAAAGGGAAGCCGAGCCCCCAGAAGGCAGAGACCGCCAAATCCTTAGTACCCAGAGGTATGCCTGATCCAAAATAGATGGTGATAGATCAGGTACATATTCTTGCTGTTAAACTAGGAGACTTAATAAGCTCCTTTCCTTTATGAAAGAGGCTCCATTCTATGAGCCTATCCAAGGAGCTCTGATCCTAAGACCAGCCAGTGACTCTTCACAGGAAATAACTCTCCCTCTCCAAAGCCAGGCTAACAATGCATGCTGACTCCACATGGGCAAAGAATCTCAGCCTGGAGCCCAGGGAATCCTTTTCAGAATTACAGGGCTGTGAAGGACAACTGAGGTCCTCCTTCTCTGAGTCACCATCATAGCATCTGCCCTGAATGACAAAGCAGGGGCATTTGGAGGAAGGCCAGCTGGCTGGTTGGGGAATAGCAATGCCATTGGCCTAGCCCTTCACTGTTTAGAAAGCACCTGTCATCCACTGTCTAATTTGTACTCACAGGAACCCCATGGGGAAGGGAAGCTCCTGACTTTGCCAATGTAGGATGGTGAGTCTGCAACTCAGTCAAGGTATCTGCTCGATCAAAGTTAATTCATTGGTAAGTGGAACAGCAGGAACTAAACCTGGGACTTTGACATCCAAGTTCCAAGCTATTAAAACCACTCTGTAGTAAAAGGGTGTACAATCCCCATTTGTTCCCCCAGATACCCAAAGATCCTACGTCCTAAGCAGAGTATCAATAACAGCCGGCGTCTATTGTGACTAGTGTTACCTAGGTGACTATATCAGGCACTGTGTGCTCAGCACTTCTCAGGTGTTAACACATTCAGCAGTCACGACAATGCTCTGGGGCAGATACTACCAGCTTTACTCCCCCTTTAGAGGTGGGGAGGCACACAGATTTGACAGTAACTTGCCTGAATTTACACAGGGACTGAGGGAGCCTGTATGGTCAGGTTAAGTCCTCTCCTCCCCCCAGTCCCAAGAGGTTGAAAACTGGTGGGAGGCTGCAGCTGGAAAGGGCTGTTCCACCTTCAGCTCACCAGAATGAGCCTGCAGAGCCCAGCGACAGCTGTCTGTGGTTGCAGATGGAAACCTGCCAGCCTCCGTCATTCTGGGTTCCCGTTGCCCACACCAGAGGGATGGTTGCCCATTCCCTTTGGGGCCAGGGATCAGGTTCCTCCTCTCGATTTCCTGCAGCGGTGTACTTTCATTTTGCCAAACGGTTTCTCGCTGATGAAGTCGGGGCTGAGAGCAGGCTGGTGTTGGTAGTTTTCAGGAGTCCCCTCTGCCACTGGGTTCTCTGAGGGAGGATTAGATAGCGAAGGGCGGGCAAGGGGGAGGCATCAGAGCCTCAGCCATATTCAGGCCCACCTACAGCTTTCAAGTGCCTGTCACGTGCCACACATTGAATTGGCTCACTCACTCAATCAAGATGCATTTACTGAGTCCCTATTCAGTGCCAGGTGCCAACCTGGTTGTTCAATATTAATTAATTTTAAAATGCAATTGATCATCTATAAATATCAGGGCCTATAATAGACATTATGAACATGAATCATAAAGGTCATAATACAATGAATATTGAGAACTTAACCACTGATCTAAGCACAACACATTTTGTAACTCATTTCATATTCATGGCTGTCAATGACTGATTCTTTTACTATTCCTGTGTTATAGGTTGTCATGAATGTGATGCCCAAAGAGGTTCACTAAATCAGCCCAAATCACCCAAAAGGCAGATGGCAGAGCCTGGATCTACAGATACCTAAAACTTAGCCTAACCTTAGGAAAAGTCTCAGTTATTGTAACTTATTCACCGCCTTGCAACTGTCCTGTGGGAGGTAAGCAGTAGTATTACTTCTATAGTGGATCATACAGGTTTAGTGTCCACAATGTCAGTTCTCAGTGCTTAGTGGGCAAACCACATATGAAACACACGTTTTTCATAGATCATGACCTCCAGTGGCAAGGCGATTATTCATTATATAGCAATGAAACAAGGACTTTTTCCAATGCCTAGGTTTTCATAAAACTACACCCACTCCACTTTAGAGGTGACAGCATTTTCCTTAACAATCTTCAGCCTCTGTGTCTTGCCTAGGTCCCATCGCTAGCAAGTGGCAAGGACTGTGCTCTTTCTAATAAACTTACAGATTGACCTTGTTTTCTAAGGAATCTATAATGCTACTTGTAACCCTACTGATTATGACCTTTGGGGAAGACAATTCTTGATTCTCACCAGCCTCAGTATGTGTTTCACTCTTGTCAGACCAGCTCTGAACAACTGCCAAAGTCAAACCCTTGTCTTGGCTGCTGGGCAAGCACTGATGAAAGAAGTGGTGTTGGCTAGAGCCTGGGGGTTTAAGATGTGTCTGGAGGGCTGGTTTGGGTGCCTGAAGTAGAAAAAGTCAGGTATGCTGGGAAAACCCTGCATCAGTATGGTAATGTCCTTGCAAAGAAGAAAATTGAGATGTTCTATACGAGTAGGTTTCAGAATGACAAATTACTGAGGAAGCTTGGGACACTTCAGAGATGTTCTCTTCTGTCAAGAGAGATACATGATTGGAAAATACTCTGAACACAACCTTTGGGTGGCTTAACTAAAGGAGGAATTTTTGAATGGAGAAACTGGTCCCCTGGGATGTGACTGGCACTCAGGATGCAGACATGCCTGTGAAGTTGTGATATTGGGCAAATCACTTCAGCTCTCTGACTTTGTTTTCGCGTTTTTGAAAGGGAAAGATGTAGAAAGAAATCTTTCTATAACCTTTGTAGTTTCACAGGTCCTTTTGAGAATATAATGATACTTCTGGATTCCCTCCCCAGAAATATACAAAATTTATGATATATAAATGAACAAACCCAGTAATGGGAAACTCATTTCAGGGAAACCCAATAATGGCATCCCCATATGACTGTGGACCCCAAGTTCAAAGACTTTCATCTAATTTATTTCTCAATTCAATTTCAGAAAAAAATGTGTTATTTTTAACACTCATAAAGATTCGGATTTTTTTACACACCTAAGCAGCCGTCTATTCTTGCTATTCAATTGCCAAGTGATTAGCAGCTTATGTCAAAGTGCTAGGAGACATCTTTAGGATTAATAGATGTGCACCCAAGGCTAACGAAGAGCCTAGATCCTTCAGAACTTCCCTTAAATATTTAAACTTTGTGAAGGGATAACCCTTTCACAAAGAGCTGTGCTGGTAGTCTCAGACAGAGTATAGGATTACTAACCGAGTAATGTCCAGGGGTAAGGTGCTCCTTGATACTAGTTGATTGTTGCTGGGAGAATGTAACTGACTACTGTCTTCTAACATTCCTTAATCCTTTAATTTTGATGATCTCTATTACAGCTACCTGGGTTTTTCTTTTCCACATGGTCAACTGATATTGCTTGAGTAGTTACTACATACAAGTACTTGGAAAATACAAGGATGATTTACTCAACCACTTTTTCTTTAAGCACATTAAAGAGTTCATTTGCCAAATTGATAATTCCAAAATCATGTAAGTCTTCACAAGCATGATTTTGCTGCCTTCTGTTTCTTTTTCATGTGGCCATATCTCCTTGAATATTTCACATGTGTACATGTATGATTGTGTGTGTGTGTGTGTGTGTGTGTGTTTGACTATGAATTCCTGTGCCTTGGAAATTCATCTGAAGGAATTTGGGGAGGGGTTGACTTGAGGTTTCATTCCCTCAGAAATAAAAGCCATTCCTTCTCGTAATCACCCAGGGACACTAACAACTTGGGACTTCCTTAATCAAATTTTCCTTTTGAGCTATTTTGAACCCCAAAGGCAATATGAATCTGGGTACAAATGCACATAAGGACTAACTGTGGAGTTATGAGATCTTGGGTAAATGCTTGTGTATTCTATCTTCCCCCTTCCTTTAGTGCTGCTCCATCCTGAGCCGTGGGTTTACTTCACATCCCCCCTTCGTTTGAAGCTATAGCCCTCAGGGGATCCCAGGGGTAAAGATCTCATATTAAATTTCCAACCTTGGGAGGGTTGGAGGATTTTCCACTTGTCCCCTGTGTAACCTTCAAAATGGAAGCTCAGTGTCATTGTTTTTCTGAAGATGTCTTCTGGGATTGCTCTTATTTACCTTCAGTTTTTTCCCCCTGCAGTTTCCACACGTTATGTGGTCTGTAGTCCACTTGCAATTAGTCCAGCAAAGTATGCAATGATGTATTGCACATTTGTATGTACATAAATTCCTATTCACACCTCCAGAACAGTCAGGTGTAATTTAAAAACCCCTCCTCTTAAAATTATAATCTGGAATTGACTTCCATGAGATCTTAATTATTCTTACCATGATGTCTGTAAGGGTAAGGCCACTCAAATTTATGATCTTGGTCTAGGAGCATCAGTACCACCTGGCAGCTTGTTAGCAACACAAATTCTTGAGCCCCATCCCAGAATTACTGTATTAGAATGTCTCAGGCTGGGACCCAGTTATCTGTGTTTAAACAAGCTCTTTTGTGAAAATGGAGCAGCCATGAGAGGCAGAGAAAAGTCTGAGCAAATACTAAGGCTGAAGGAGGTAATGGCACTTGGGACTATTAAGCCATTCATTTTGGTAGGAACTTCTCTTTGGCAGGTCCAGATCACTGAGCCAAGATCTTGATGAGGTTAAAATTCCGTTGCATTCTTTTTCAGTCTCTTTTTATTCTGTAGGGAAGTGGAGAGTCATGGAGATGGGACAGCCTTGGAGTAAAGCAATGAGTTTTTTCTTGAGACTCATGGAAACAACATAGAACAATATCATTGTGACCAGCCAAAGGGGTAAGGAGGATCCAGGGAGGCCGATGCTAATGTTAGTCTATGGCTTGAAATTCTACTAATGCATTTTACGGCCCCGTGTTGGCAAGGAGCTCGAGGAAATGTACTTTCACAATTCATATCAGAAGGCTGCGGGAGAGGACTGCCAAGTGCGCAGAGGCGGAGGATGTTAATCACTCTCCCGGACAAAGCACCTGAGAACTTGGTGTAAATTATTAAAATGCTGTGTTAACAGTGCAGTTGCATGTCGATTTGACTGGATTTCAGTGTTAACAGATCCTTACTTCAGGATGAAATAATAAAATTTCTACTTATTCTCTGCCTCACAGAGCTGCTATTATTGCTGCCTTTATTGAATTGCATGGCGTGGAAGCTGCGATGGTGATGTGTCTGTGCAGATACAGACACTGAGGGTTTTTAGAAATAGATGCAGGAACGGAGGCATTAGAGTTTGTACCAATGACTTGACTCCTTGAGGAAATGTCCTAATTTTCCCCTGAACTGCTATCCTGATACTCTAACTGCATGACACCAAAGCGAAGCATACACACAGTTATAAGAGGACTTTCCAAGAGGAAGGGTAGGGCGTGGGAAACAGAGGTGTGTTCAGAGCTGCCCAGACCTGATTTGCTGATTAATTCCTCACAGGCATCTGCATGGAAATTAACCTCATTCACTCCTGTGGAAAATGTGGACAGTAAACACCTAGTTTGTGAGATTAAAAAGCAAATGGGCTTAGGGTATCCCACAAAATTTCTGGCACATAGAAGGTACTCAATAAATGGAAGTTTTTGTTCTTATCAATGAACCAGAAATGGACCAACCAGGAGCAAGATTCAAACCACGTGGCCAATCTGCCCAGTGCCTAGTGCTCCTCCTGCTAATTATTATCAAGTCTATGGTGGAAATGACTCCTTCCCAATTATGCAGTTTGGGGGCATGACAGTTGGGTCCTTGTCCCATCTATGTTGAGAGACCTGGAACACCCAGCAAGGCCAGCGTGACGCTGATGCTCCAGATGGCGAGCCAAAGCCTAGAAGCAGGCCCGAGGAGGAGATGGACAGCAGGTGCTGCTCCCTGGTCCCAAGAACTTCTGCAACTTTCGTCTGGTCCAAGGCCTGGTTCTTCAGCTTTCTCATGTGATTTCTGTTCCCCCCAAACAAACCATTTCATCTGATACAGAATATGAGGGCTAGAAACATCTTCATTGTCATCTTTTCTAATTCCATTATTTTACGGGTGAGGAAACTTGACCCCGGAGAGTGAAAGGGTTTTTGTGCTTGATGCTTGATTTTGGTGTTGTTTTAGTTGATAGTGACCTAGCTGGGGCTGAAACCCTGTTGGACCTCACCGCAGTCCGCTTTGCATTATTCCCTATGATTCCCAGCCTGGGGGAAGGTCCTACCTTTCAGACAATCTATGGACAATGAAAGAAGGTCTATCAAAGCAGTCCCCAACAGCCTTTTTCTGCCTCCACTGCTGCCGTGGTGCCTGGGGAAAAGCTTGCAGTAAAAGGGGGAAAGGAAAGGTTCTGAAGTTTGCTCTTGGCTGCACCTGCCCTGTAGAAGGCAGAATAATGAATCGTGGGTGCTGCCAGTTTTGAGCAGTGTCTTCAGGAGAGAATGAGAGTGAGCAGAAAAGCTGGGAACCTCAGCAGAGGGGCTGGAACCATTGAAAGGAGCAGAGCAAGGGGCCTTCCCAGGGGCCTTTTTCCAAAAGGTATTTGAAATATTTTACCAAAAAACATTTGAAGAAGAATAATCAGTGCAAATGGTTGTGTTGTTGCCAGCAGCAAAGAGAGTTTCGAATCAAATTACTTCAAAATTAACCAGGCTGAAGGAGAGAAGGAAAATGAAGATTACAACTCAATTTATCTGGAATATTTTGCATGAGTTCTTGAATAAAACTTGGGAACCAAATTGGTGGTTTTCCCTGAAGAAAGAAATAAAGAGGGGGAGAAAGGGAGGGAGGGAGGGAGGGAGGAGAGGGGGAGCGTGGATGGGAGGAAAAAAGGAAGGAAGGAAGGAGGAAGGAAGGAAGGAAGGAAGGAAGGAAGGGAGGGAGGGAGGGAGGAAGGGAGGAAATAAAAAGAGCCCCAAGTTAGTAGCCACTGTCAGCAGCTCGGTATCGTTCCAGCCACAGATGTGATGTGAGACAAGATGCTCTGACTACTAAGCTGACACTTTATGCCAGTCAGTCTCTGGGCAGGGAAATAAATACCTGTTAGTTTGTTTTTTAAAGAGGTTTTTAAAAGATTTTATTTATTTATTTTTATTTTAGAGAGGGGAAGGGAGAGAGAGAGAGAGAGAGAGAGAAACAATAATGTGTGGTTGCCTCTTACATGCCCCCTACTGGGCACCTGGCCTGCAACCCAGGCATGTGCTCTGACTGGGAATCGAACCAGGGACCCTTTGATTCTCAGGACGGCACTCAGCACTGAGCCACACCAGCCAGGGTTAAAGGAGTTTTTGGGCTTGCAAATTACCCCGAACAAGCACAGGTTTTCATTTAATTAATAACTGCCCTTAGGCTGGCTGCCTTTCTTCCCTCTCTCCTACTCTCTCTTCTTCCCTCTCTCCTACTCTCTCTTCTTCCCTCTGTAACCACTAGAAACTTCATTTCTGTAAAATGACCTTTTCTCCTTTCTTTCCTTTTGATTCAAACTGGCCTCACCCTGAACTCTGACCCACCTGCCTCCTTCTCCCTGGCACAGCCACTCCCTCAATCATGAAGCCCCCAGGGCAGCGAGGTTCCGATCAACGTCAGATAACCTCAGGAGCAAAGCCTCGGTCTGCTGACCCCAGAGACAGTTTCAGTCCTGCTACAAAGAACACCTAGGCCTCAGCTGTGTGTCAGCCAGGAAAGCAGTGACCCCAGATGAGGTGACGCTATGGCTCACCTCCGGACCAGATGTGCACTGATCAGCTACCCTAGTGAGGGCCAATCAGTAGAGACCATGACCCTGACCAGGACACTGACTCCCTTGGTCACCGTGATTGATGATTTCCCCCAACTAGCCCATCCCCCGGAAGCCATGGGGAGCCAGGTCTTTGAACGTTGGCTCACCTGTCTCTGGGCATGAACCACTTCCTAGAAATAAACCCTTACTTTCTTTGCTACAAGCTCCTGTTTGTGTCTTATTGGGCTCTGCTGTGCACAGATAAACAGACCTTTTTAGACCAGTGATGGCTCCGCCCATAGTCTTTGATCATGATTTGGTTTCTCTCACCACGTATACCTCTGAAAATTTCACCACCTGTAAGCTCTTCAGGGAAGGGTGCACAGGAGAGGGAAACTTGATCAGCAAATCAATAAGTCATTTGTTTTCTTGAGGATCTGCCTTCAAGATGGAACGACTACCCAATAAACTTCTACTAAGGCTCTGTGACTTTAAAACCTTGAGTAAATGGTAAACATTGGTGAAATTACATACTATACTGCAGAAATTAACAGCCCAGGCTGAAGAAGCAGAGCCCACTCGGAAACATCGGCCCTGCCGTTACTGTGTATGTGACTGTAGACAGGCAATGCTTCCATCCTAAGGCCCTGTCTCTTCCTCTGCCAGAGGGAGGCTGCAAAAATAGTATTTACCACGATGAATGAGTTGTCTGTCAAATATAACTTTCGTTTCAAACTTCTTTGTCCCTTGCTCATGTTTACTTGAGGCAGAAAAGTTAAAGTTACTTTTCTTTAAAAATTAAATTATTTTTTTATCCTCACCCAAGGACATTATTTTTCATTGCTTTTAGAGAAAGGGTAAGGGAGAAAGAGAGGAGGTATGCGAGGGGAATGGGGGCAGGAAGAGACGTCGATGTGAGAGAGAAACATAGATTGCTTGTCTTCTTGTACGTGCCCCAACTAGAGATCGAACCCTCAACCTGGCAAGTGCCCTGACTGACAATCAAATCCACAACCTTTCGGTCTACAGGACAATGCTCCAACCAACCGAGCCACACCATCCAGGAACAGTTACTTTTCCAGTTTCTCTCGCAGCTAGGGTTAGCCACAGGAGATGAAGCTAGATTTCTGGCCTGTGAGGTAAAAGTAGAAATCTGCTGGGGAATTCAGAGTAAATTCCCCACTCAAAAAAAAAAAATTGTGACTGCCCTCCTCTATTCTTTCTTCTTGCTTTAAATGAGGATGAAATGGCAGGTGCTACAGCTGACATCTTGTACCCATTAGGAAACTGAAATGAAAGACCAAGATAATCACTGAGCTGCTGGTCTTGATAGTGAGCTTTTTACCAAAAGTAGTAGCTACTTATCCCTTAATTTCATGCTGTTTTTTAAAAATAGAGTACGTTTAACATACTGAGGTCAAATGTTCTATTATTATGTGCAACTGTGTGAAATTGTCTATAGTCAAGCACATGTAACTTATAAAAATAGCAATTTCCTATGGTTCAGCCTACCATTTGCAGACAGCACACGCCTAACCAATTATTTGTCACACAGTATTGTAAAAAAGATTAATTTATGTAAAGCACTTAGCACATTGCCTGGCATGTACTCAATAAATGTTAGTTACCACATTTCCTCATATTAAGATACACATTTTTCACATTTTAAATGTCTCTGAAAGTAGAATAAGAGGTTCACAATCGATATAAACAATTAGTATGATATTGTTTCCTTTTTTCTCAAAAGAAGTTATTAATAGTTTTCCTTATTTATAGTAAAGAGTATTTAAAAATGATTTAATATAGTACCACTATTAAGCTATGGAATTAACAAGCATTCACTCTAGATTAATTAGTCAGTTTTCAACTTTAAGCTTATAATAGGCGCCTTATTTTAAAAGGAGTTTTCTTGGTTTTTTTTAGCAACTAGAACAAAAATAGCTGTCTTTTAATAAAAGACTATTTTATCCACCTGACTCTCTACCATTATTGTGGATTCACTGATAAAGACAAAATAAGAAATGAATTCGGTCAAACCTCTCAGTGTCTGTGAATTTAAGCCTTTTGTGCAGAACCTGGCTGTTACCAACACTGGAGTTAGTAAGGAGCTCTTTTAATGTGTCTGGTATTAGACAACAGGGGTTCAAGCCATGTTTACAGAAACCCCGATATGTCTGGGGTTTCCCCCAAAAGGGCTGTCTGTGTCCACCAGACTTGGGCTGACTGCTGCCCCCAGACCCGGCCAAACGCAGCCATACCTTCCCTCTTTTCACTGAAGAATGGCTTCTCTACTCAGAACTACTAGTATACCGTCCTTTTTACAAAACTTCAGCTTCTATTATTTGAGTGCCTAATGTATTCCAGGAATTGTCTTAGGCCTGTGGTTTGTAACCCATTAGTGGGTCACGGACAAGACTTTTCGAAAAGAACTAGAATTAAATAGAATAGAAAACACCACAGCGCCTCACAGGTAGTAAGAGTATTGTTCTATGAAATATTTCTCAGTTTTATATAAGCCTTTGATTGCAGGTTCACAGCATTGCTGTGGCATGTGGTCAAAACATTTAAGTGGCATTGTTTTGGAAGCTGGTAATTCAGCAGTAAAAGAAAGGCTACCTGTCCACACAGGAATTTCACGTGGAAATTTGCAGGTTAAGTAAGGTAAGAGTGATAAGGCTCAGGGTTGCTGTTTCACACACTGGTCAAGGAAGGGCTCTCTGGTAAGAAGACATCGGAGCAGATTTTGAAGGAAGAGAGAGTGAGTTGTTTAGATATGGCGGGAAAGGCATTCCATGCAAGGGGCAGCAAGTGCAAAGGCCCTGAGGCAGAGGTAATATGGGATGACTCTGTTCCTATTATGAAAACAGAACAGGAAGGAGGCCAGGGTGGCTGAAATGGGGGGAGGGGGTAAGAAAGGGGGGTAGGAGATGACATCTTGAAGGCCACCAAGGGCCAGGGCATGCAGACCTGGGTTGAATGGAAAGGAGTTGGCTTTACCAGGAGAAATGAGGGGCCTTGGAAGATGACCACCCAACATGACCGAGGATGACAGATACTGGAGAGTCTTCTCTGTCTGAGACACAATAGCTATTAACATCCCTCATGTGATGCTCGTTGCCTCCCTCTGCTGCGTAAGTCTCTGTATAGTAAGGCTGTCAAGCCTTTAAAGGTGCTTTGGGTTTGTGTGTAAGGGTATGGCCACGGAGTCAGACAGATGCAGAAGCAGATATGGATTTGTCTCCACTATGGTACCTAACAGGACCAGGCACATTGTAAACTTGATACATGCTGTTGCCCGAATCTGTTAAAAACATAGCCATGGAATTTCTGCAGCCACTGAATAGTTCCCAATTCAGGGCCATACATTGAGTATGATAGTAACATTGACCAATACTTCCTGTGGGGGCCATCATGCATGTTATGCACACATGGTCAGATTTCCTGTATCCTGACTCCTCCCTCCTCATGCCTGCCTGGAGCCCTGGGCTGTCTTGGAACACCACTGTGCTTTTCTTACTATTACACACACACACACACACACACACACACACACAATTATAAAAGAATTAGTAGTTAATGGGGTTTTTACTGAAGGTTTGACATACGACAGAGAAGGGTGCTACATCCTGTTCCATGCAGCAAAATTGAAATTAATTCTACTGTTAAACTTTTCAGTCCTCCCTCCAGATTTCCTCTACTTGCCTGCCTTATTTCTGTTCTCTCCTCTTATGTTCTCCCTGTAACCTCTAAATTGTCCTTTGAAACATCCAGCAACCCAGGTCTGTCCTTTAGATTTCATACCTCATCAACCAAACAAAAACCCAATAGTGAATCTATATGATTTTCTTCTTGTTTTTTAATTACTTGTTGGTTGACTGATTTGAGAGAACAAGGAAGAGAGGGAGGGGAGAGGTAGAGACAAAAGGAGGAGGAAGAATGAGAGAAAGAGAGAGAGAAATATCAATTTGTTAAGTTGTTGGTCCACTTATTTACACATTTATTGGCCGACTCTTGTATGTGCCCTGAGTGGGGATTGAACCCACAACCTTGGCATATTGGGACAACAGTCTAACTAAATGAGCTACTCAGCTAGGGCAAATCCATGTGGTTTTTCTTTAAAGTCACCATTAACTGTAGCCACTTACAGGGTCCCTAAAGGTGGGCTTTACTGTCCACCAGAAGTCCGAAGAACGTGGGCAACCCATCAGGGCTGCTGCTAGGATGTGGGAGAGTGAGGGTCCACACGCACCTCTTCTCACCTTGAAAGCCCAGGCTCCGTGCACTGGGCATGCCCTCCAGGTGGTCTCCCTGTCCCAGAGTCAGCGAGGAGACGGTTTCATTGCCTGAGGCTGCACTGCCGCCTGGGAGACACACCTTACTCAGCACCACTCACGCTGGAAACCATGATTTTCTTGTCAGACCTTGTGCGAGACATTTTTCCTCTGAGTTTTCCATCTACAAGTGGACTTTGCATGAACATTAGAGATGCACTAGTCAATGGTTAAAACGTAGGCTGTGCAGAACAACAACAAAATCAAAGCATGTGTTTTAAAACCCTCAGGGGTTATGACTGAAAACCTGATCCCTACATAAATAACAAAGCAGCGTTTCCTTTCTTCCCCACCTCCCCACCTCCATCCACTCCCTTATTCTCTGCTTTTTCTCTCGAGGCTTTTGGTTGCTTAGGAAATAACAATTAAGTCGTGTGCAGCCTGTGAGCTGTCCAAGTGTGACATCATCACTGCACTGGGCAGCATCATTACAGATGAGTAGTCTGTAAGCAGCACAGTCACACACCTGGAATGCATGAGGTAGCCAGAGCTGAAACCATAGAATAACCAACGGAGCGACCCAAAGTCAGAATATTTCATTCACGTAATGGTTGCAAAATTCAGAAATGAAAGAGGCCTGGGGAGGGGAGGAGGGAGACCGTTCATCTGGCTACAACAGATCTCTCTGAAATAAACGGAAACACAGGAGGGGGAGGGAGCATGCCTCCGTGAAGTGCTTGGCGCATCCTGGACTGCCCTTCCAAGCACTTCGCATATCATCCAACATTACTCTCCCTGGAAACTGGAGCTTTCACTGCCCGTAGCTGTAGCAATCAAGGGCAGGTTGGGCTGGGCGCACTGACATCCCGGCGTGACCCTGGCAGCTCTGTGGCCTGTCCTCCTCAGGAAGCTCCCTCACTCGTTTAGAAGCCTTGCTATTTTTTTTTTTCTGAGAAACGCAATCTGAACCCTGCCCCAGTGCAATCACCCAGGTCAGGTCTATAAACACAATTCTTGTGACAAACGAACTAGGATTGCTAAGAGGGAGCTATAGCTGTTGATTAAACTCCCCGTTTTGTCCCCAAGTGGGGGGGATCTCATTATCTCCCATTTGATGTGGGGTTTGTTTGTTTGTTTAACATCTGCACTATCACTGAAGGTGTAGAACACAGCAACAACAGATACTTCCATCTTTGTGATGTTAATACTCAAAAGCCCCCCCCCCCAGTGCCTTGAAAGGGTGATTTCATTCGCAGCAGCCTTCAGCCTCCCAGGAAGGGATCCCACCCGATGGGTGGGCGCAGAGGCAGAGAGGTGACATCACAAAAGTCACAGGGTGAGCCGGGGCCTGCATGGAGATCACAGGAGTCCAGTCCCGGAGCCCAGGCTATTTTTTTAAATTCACTGCTCGCCTGGCAATCTCTGTGATCATCACCAACTTATGTTTTATAGTGAAAATACACTAAGGGGTTTTGCTTTATGTGTCACCTAAGAGTCTGGAAGGTGACGAACCCGCCACAGACAAACTGGGACAGGCGGAATCACTATTCTTCAGCAACAGACTGTCTGCCTCAGTTAGGGCTGCTGTCACTTCTCAAGTACCCATGCAAACTGAGGGGAACAGAAAGTAAAAACACAAGATAATCAGTCACTAATAGTGCGCAAAGATTTGTCTCCAAGGATGTTCACTGTAGCATTTTCACAGGGGGGAAAAAAACCTGATCGCTTTTCCCTCAAGGGATTTCACAACTAAATAGAATAAACATTCTTGGTGAAAGGAAGCTAGTCTTTTTTTTTTTTTTTAGGGAGAGCTGCCAAATATTCCTTACTGCAAAAGAACACCAGAGATATAAGAAAGATAAGAGCTGACAAAAGATAGCGCTACAAATTAATTGCATGCTTCTGGAAGGCTGGGTTGGGCCTTTGTAAACAGCCTGGCTGAAAGGCAAGGCCAAGGTCATTTCAAGCCATGTTGAGGGGCCCATGAGGTGGGGAGGAGGGGAGGAGCAAAGCTCGCTGTCTTATATCTGAGATGCTGCATCATAAACACCATGGGTCTGGAGAGCAGACAAGGACACACTAAACTCACAGATAAACCCAGCAAGAATAATACCTGGTTATTGAGATCATATCAGATTGTTTGATTCATCAGGTAAAAAAAAACCACCAGACTATACAGATCAAAGTAAAGCATTTAGAAATCCCACTGACGGGCAGCAGGCAGCTAACCAAGGAGACCCGCATTTTAGACTAAGCTCTTGCAACTGTTAGCTGGGTGACATTGGCCGACACTGGGCTGGTCACTTCTCTGAGCCTTGGCTTCTCCTCATGACTGTTGTGAGGATGACATGAGTTAATATGTAAGAAGGGTTTAACATAGCTATTGGCATATAATAAGTCCTTAATATGTTTCACAAATATTAATAGCTTTGTTGTTGTTGAGTAGTATTATCGCAGTCTTATTTGCAAAAACTGTACTTCCCACTCCTTAGGAGTGAGCTCCACATTGTGACTCCCTTCCAAAGAAGACATGATGAAATGGTGGGGTTGGGGGGAAGCAGCCTCACAATGGAGAACTTAACAAACATTATCTAAGCCAGGTGATCAAGGTCAGCATCAATAGTGGTAAGTTATACTGAAAGTATGTACTTTCAATATGATGTGATGGAAACGGCCTTCTTTCTGGGGCATTCCTCCAAGAAATCCATAGCTCCAGTATAACAAGGAGTAAAACATCAGACAGACCCCAGTAAGGGGGACATTCCACAAAATACCAGACTAATACTTCCCCCAAACTGTCAATTTATCAAAAAATGACAGTCTGAGAAATAGTCACGGGCCAGAGAAACCTACAGAGACACGACAACTAAGTGTAATACAGTCTTCTGGATGGGGTCCTGGGGCAGAAAAAGGACATTAGAAAGAAACTAATGAAACACAATCAATCAATTAGCAATAACATATTGATATTGGCTCAAGGTATCTTGCTAAAGTAAAACATGAACAGTAGGGGAAGCTGAGTACAAGGTATACAGAAACTCTACCATCTTTGCAACTTTTCTGTAAAATTATTTCTTTAAACAAATAAAGGAAACTGAAATGCCGCCAAAGCAAGGGACGTTTCAAGTGACTCTTCGCACATGAGAGGTGAGAGGGGGCAGAGAGTAGACTTCACTGTGTCTGAAACGGACACTGAATTAGTGTGGGGTCACTTTTCCACCACAGGAGCCCCCAGACCCACTTCTTTCACCCAAGACGATTTTCTCAATGGCTGC
Organism: Phyllostomus discolor; assembly: GCF_004126475.2. Classification (NCBI taxonomy): domain Eukaryota; kingdom Metazoa; phylum Chordata; class Mammalia; order Chiroptera; family Phyllostomidae; genus Phyllostomus; species Phyllostomus discolor. The sequence continues at coordinate 18,574,273 of NC_040915.2, forward strand.
TGTCCTACCCGTTCTTCTGCGGGGTCTTTCTCCCTAAAGGTTACCCCCCTGATATCAGCTTTCCCCTCTTTGCTGCTTTGAAGACAAGAGTCCATAGCCCACATCTTTCCCTTTCAAAGGTTTAGCAGGGAAGCAGAAAGCAGGTAATCAAAACAATCAAGAGTGGATTTCACAGGGGCTTGTGCTAAAGCTCAGTTCTTTTTCTGAGAGAGTAATTTTAAAGCTGACCTAATCTTTACTGAGCATGCACACATTTAATGCCGAACGCTCATGGATAATTTATGTGACTTGCACAGGGTCACACACTAATAATGGCCAACTCAAACCCAAGCTGTTATATACCCAGCACCCAATAAGAATAAAATTTTGCAAACATTCTCTCCTTCTCTATACACACAAAGAAGTTAGACATGAAATTCAGTGAGGACAGAATGAATAGTCTCCAATCAGCTGTCTCTTTACCACTGATGTGTGATTCTTAATTTAGAGCCTTCTAGACAAATCAGGTACTGCCGATTCCACAGGGAAAAACACACCTTTATTAACTGCTCATTTTAAAACCCATCGTACAACAGATATTTCTGACCTCTACCCCAGCTCTGAATCATAGTCACCAACTGCCCTGCCCTATTTCTACTTCTTCTCACTTGAAGCCGAAGCCTCAGCTCAGGACTAAAATAAGAGGGGGGCCAGGCAGCAAGTCCGTGCCACCTGCGTTACCTTCTCTTTCAAAATAGCTGAACGTTTAATGGATTGATTTTCAGACTTTTTCAAATTGTTCCTATTCGCAGCATAGCCTTTTAGCCATGTTAGGAACTCCTCCATATTGGGTAATGCCCAGCCATGGGGTCTTATTTCACAAGGGAAATGTCTACTTAAGGCTTGCTTTGAAATAAAATCAACATTGACAACCATAATTAACGTACTGAGTATCTCCCAATGAACTGGATGGGACGGGTGCTCTGAGAACTTATCATACTTTATACTAACAATGATGATCAAATAAGGCCTTATTATCTCCACTTGAGAGCCGGAGAAACAGGCTTTGAGAAGTTAAGCAACTTGCAGAAAGTCACGCAGGTACTAAGTGGAGGAGTGAATAGCACAGCAGAAGTTCTTCTGATCTTTTCCTGTGACCCCATGACCTCACAGTCGTATTTAAGTCCTCCCAGCCTCATACAGGGACTCCTCCCTCCCTACTTGACATGGCCCCATCCTGTATGCCATTCTCTCATGTCCAGGGAATCAGCTTTCTCATCTGATAAAAGTCACTGCGTGTATTTATTTATCTGAAGAAACCCAAAACACCAATCAAAAAGACATACACACCTCCATGTTCACTGCAGCTTTATTTACAACAGCCAAGACATGGAAGCAACCTAAGCGTCCGTCAATAGACAAATGGATGAAGAAGATGTGGTACGTATGTATAATGGAATATTACTCAGCCAAAGAAAAGAATGAAACTTGCCATTCGCAACAACATGGATGGACCGAGAGGGCATTATGCTAAGGGAGATAAGCCAGAGAAAGACAAATGCCATGTGATTTCATTTATATGTGGAATCTAAAAAAATAAACAAACAAAACAGAAACAAAGTCATAGATACAGAGAATATTTTGATGCTTGCCAGATAGGAGAGAGGTGGGGGGTGCATGAAAAAGGGGGAGGGATTAATATGTGCAAATTATTAATTATTAAGTTATAAGAACAGTCGCAGGGATGTAAAGCACAGCATAGGGAATATAGTCAATAACATTGTAATGTCTGTGTATGGTGTCAGATGGGTACCTGGCTTCACAAGGTATGTAAACATTTAATCACCATGCTGTACACCTAAAACTAATATAATACTGTATATCAAGTATAGTTGAAAAAAATTTAATTATTTTACAAAATCACTATGGAAAGTGAAGAAACCCAGAGGGGAGCCTCCAGGTAACACTGTGTATCTTACCTGGGGCCCTCTGGGGAAAGCCCCCACCTCCAGGCCTTTGATCGCTGAGCAACCTGTAGCACGTCACTGAATCTCTGTGAGCCTCAGGTATCACTTCTCCAAATGAACATGATGTTGGCTGCCCTGGCTCCCTAACATCTGTGAAATCCGCACTGATTATTTTGGCAGAAGTTTCCCATTCCTGATTTCATTTTAAAATAAGAACTTACTGAAGAGGTCAGGAAGGCTTATAGTCAACAAGCATCTACTGTGGAGATTCCGTATAACAAGTACTACTAGGCTAAGCACTTCCATGTCATAGTTTAACACTCAGAGCAATCCTACAGGGCAAAGTGTTACTGATGAGATCACTGTGGCTCAGAGATGGTGAAGAACTTAAACTAAAAAGTTCTAACTAAAAAGGAGCAGGTGTTTCTTAAATGATATACATACGTTAAAGTGTTTTTGAAATTGTGAAGAATGTGACCAAGAAATCTAATCATGAATGTGTGGATGCATTTCAGAAGTTGTATACCATCAGGTAGCCCTCGGATTCATAAATCCCCCCCCCAAAAAAATTAAGAATCAAATGTTACCCTAGACAGATACATAAAAATAGCATGTTATTCTTCAGACTGGCACAGGTAGCCTTCAGCACAGGATGACAGCATGCGATCACACCTCCTTATTAGTTAGAGGTCCGGGATTGTGAGCTTCACAAGAGAAAATGCAGAGCTGGTTCCTTCTCTACTTAGCACCTAACGTTGTGCCTGCATTGAACTGCGTAGAAATGAATGGAATGAAATGGAATTTTTCCTGGGCAAGGGGAAAGATGGTTTAATGATTAAAATTTCAGCCATTCCACTTTACAGACACGAAAACGTCTCCGGCATGGAGGATCCATGTGACTGCTCTCAGGGGAGGATGATATGGATATGACTTGTGTTGTTATTCCCATCAGTATTGATGCGATAAAAATGAAATTATATTCTTGGAAGTCATGAGTTATTTATTAAGATAACTGATAAGAATGAAGATACTAAATACAACATGAACAGCTAATATTTATTAGCCAAAGAATTATGCAAAGTATTTTCCCCTCCTCTGGTCCTAAGGGGGTGATAACGTCTGGCTAAGGGCATCCCTACCGGGCAGATCACTTGAGGTTCATACAGTAACCCCCCATTATCTGTGAGCTTATTTTCCATGGCTTCCATTACCTGTGAGCCAGACTTATCAAATGGGCAATTCCAGAAATAAACAATTCATAACTTTTAAATTGTGTGCTGTTCTGAGTAGTGTGATGCCATCTTGTGCCACACTGTTCGGGACTACCTGGACGTGAACCATCCCTTCGACTTGTCTCTTTGTCCCGCAGACCACACTGCAGGTAGATGCTAACCACTAATTAGTTACTTAGCAACCATCTCCACCACCAGATTGACTGCCAGGGTATCAGAGTGCTCGTGTTCAAGTCACCCTTATTCTCAGAAGGACAATAGCAGCCGAATGCTATGTCACAACACCTACGTCATTCACCTCACTTCCTCTCACCATGTAGGCATCGAATCACCTCACTGTTGGGAATAAGGAAATTAAGAACTAAATTTCCTCTAATAGACAAGAACCACATTGCAGCTAAAAGGAAATGATAAGGGAGACACAGGGCAGTTACGCAAACATCCCGTGTCTAGCAGACGCTCTCCCCTGAGTAGGCTAGATAAGCAGTTCTTTGTAGTTTTTAATGAGAAAATAGAAAACTAGCTAGCTAGAGCCAGGAGATTACTAGGTTAATGAACAAACAGCCTGCCTTCTGGCCTTATGCAAAAATGCTTGGTTTGAAATTCTCGCACGCGGTCTCTATAAGCGAATTGCTAACTGCCACGTCTGCTTCTGTATAACGCTTGCTTGCCCGCCCCTATATAAGAAAGTAGTTGTACGTGCTCATGGCGGCTCTCGTTTGCAGCTCCTTGTGGGCACTGTGTCGCTGGACACTTTGAGAGTTCGCCCCTGCACAGGTTAAACTTGGCCAATAAAATAACATCTTTGAACCCCTGAAAGTCTCCGATATTGGTTCTCGCGTGTGCTGGATGCTACACTCACGTCATCACAAGAAGGGTGAATACAGGGCAATCCGATATTTTAAGAAAGAGACCACACTCACGTAACTTCCGTTACAATATGTTGTTATAGTTGTTCCATTTTATCATTAATGTTGTTAATTTCTTACAATGCCTACAGTTCTAAATGAAACTTTATCATGGTAGGGATATATAGTAAAACCATAGTATATATATAGTGTTTAGTATGAACCATGGTTTCAGGCCTCCAGTGGGGGGTCTCGGAACACATCCCTCATGGATAATGGGGACCACAGGACTATTATTATCTACATGTTCTAGATGAGGAAAGTGAGCCTTAAAGACATGAAGCCATTTGCCTAAGTTTACACATCCAGTAAATTGTAGGTCCAAATGTGAATTAACGTCTGATCTGTAACCACCATGCACTACCCAGCTTCCCACTCAGCTGTGAAGCCAGCCCAAGGCAGGTGGACCTGAGCTCCATTCCCGGGAGCAAAGAAGAAAAGCATGAGAATGAGTACCTCAGAGTACCTGAGAGTACTCTTCTTAACAAGGTCTCTACTCCCACTCGACCTCGCCCTCACTCCTTGCCTTCCTCCTCCTCTACTGGACTATTAGGAAGTCACACTCTTTTGGTCATTAGTACAGATCAATAGCCCGTGTTGGGGAATAGCTGTTCTCTCTGTTCACGCTCCCATGTCTGTAATCAGCTTCAGGAGTCCTAACACAGACAGGCTGGAACCAGAATCGCCTGGACCTTCCTTTCACACAGCGCACAGTCAGCCACCGCAGCCTGAGTGCGGGGAGGGCCCTGCTGTGGAGGTTTTGTTTGGTGGCAACACAGACCCTGCAAGGGGCGCCAAATAAACCGTTAACAAAGTCACCTTCCTCCTAATGTGCCGAAACAGCAGCAGCCCCAGGGGTGTTGTTTATTTCCCAGGAATGCAAGGGAAATGGCCTGGTCCAATAGACCGAGCAGCAGTCTGGGAGCCTGAAGGCTGGTTGGCTGTGTCTCTTCCTAGGTACACAGCCTCAGGCAGGTCATTTAACTTCCCGCAGTCCTGGTGTCCCCAGGCACAAAGTGGAAATAATGTTCTTGCCTTAATGGTGCACCATTCAGCCTGTGTATGAGCAAGAAATGTCAACGTCATCATCCTCGTTGCTTCCCCCTTCCTTACCCCCCACAGCCAATCTGCCCAAGAATTCTGTCTCCAATCTCCCGGTCTCCACTCCCCCCAGCTATGTTAGTTCAGGCATCATGATGTCTCACCACACTAATGCTAAGTCCCCCTGGCCCGTGGCCCATTCCTAGTCTAGTACCACCATCAACCCTTTCTCCTCAGGGTGGCGGGTTAGCTTATTAAAGTGCACATCTTACCATCTTGATCCTGATTAAAAGGATTATATGAATCTCCATCATTATAAAGTACATGTTCGCCAGCCCAGGGTCCAAAGTCCTCTATGACTTGGATCTACTCTACTCACAACAGTTAGGGGTCTTTCAGGTACAAGTGACAGAAACCCTCTCCAACCCCTGGCTGGTGTGGCCCAAAGGATTGAGTGCTGGCCTGCGAACCAAAGGGTTGCCATTTTGATTCCCAGTCAAGGCACATATGTGCCTGGGTTTTGGGCCAGGTCCCCAGTGCAGGGGGCGTGTGAGAGGCAACCACACACTGATGTTTCTCTCTCTTTATCTCCCTCATTTCCCCTCTCTCTAAAAATAAACAAATAAAATCTTAAAAAGAAAAGAAATGAAATACCTCTCCAAGAAGCTTGATTTCACAGGAGAACTCACTGGCTTATAAAACCAAAAGAGCCTGGGGCAAACCAAGTCCGCCTGAGCCCAAGGGCTCCGGCAGCCTCATTAGGAAGCTGCTTCTCTCCATCCTTGGCTTGGCTTTGCTCTCCAGTGACTTTATTCTTGATTAGGCTCTCCCCACTCAATAACAAATTTGCCCCTACAAGTTTCACGCTTACCTAGTACTTAGCAACCCCCTGAGGAGAGAGTGTTTTTTCTCACTAATTTCAACAAAAGTCAGCAGGCAAAGCCACAGTGGTCTGCTTTGGGTCATCTGCCCAACAGTTTACTGAACACAGAGCTAGGAGGGGTGCGGTGATGAGGTGGGCACGTCCTGGAGGCTGGGGGTAGGGCCGGCCCCACCTGAATGACGTGGCTTAAGATTAGTATTACCCCACAAAAAATTCAGATTGTTATCACCAAAACAAGAGGAAATAAATATTAGGCTGTCATAAACAACATCTATTTTATAACCCTTACAATCAAGAGCATGTCTCCTACTCCAGGCTCCAAAATTTAGTGAGGCAAAACTGTCATTTTGTTCTGTTCATGATCTTGTGCAGGTCAGGAAATCAGGGAGGGCTCGGCTGGGCTGCTCCCACTTGGGGGTCTCCCCTGTGGCTGTGGGGAGACGTTGGCTAGGGCTGTGGACCTCAGAAGGCCCAACAGGGCTGGGGGTCCCAGGTTGCCACCCAACGAGAGGGCTGTCTGTTAGAAGTTCAGCTGGGCTATCAACTAAATGCCTACACGTGGCCTCTCCAGCAAAGACTCTCCAAATAGATGAACTCCACAGGGCTCAGGGCTCCATGCCCTGGCATTCCAGTGGAAAGGAAGAAGCCACATCCCTTTTCCTCAGCTGCCCTTAGAAGTCACAGAGTGTCATGTTTTGGCAATTTATTGATTATAACGCTACCCAGGCTCAAGAGGAGGGGCCACCTTGGACAAGACGAGTATCAGATTTGTAGCCACAATCATTTTCTATTGTTCTGGGAATGTAACAGGGTTCAGCCAAGAGCCGGGGTGGGGGGGGGGGCGGGGATAGGGATTTGAATGGGGTCCAGAACTCAAGGTGTTCAGGAAATATTAGGATGTCCTCACCCCCACCACCCCCCACAGGTGTGGGTTGGGGGAAGGGACACATGGAGCTGGGCCATTGAGAGCTGTTTCCCATAGCAACAGCCTTGCAGCTAACCTCTGGTGTGGTCATTTAACATATCTATAGCCTGTACCTGGTTACATAGATATGTTAAATAGCTGTGGCCATGCTCTGAGCCAGGGGGATGGAAGAAACTTCCCCACCAAGATGTAACTGGGGGGCAGGTCCCGTGAGTTACAGAGCCTGCATGGGAACTTGGAGAAGACTGGCTCCAGGACAAGGGGCCACGCCTGCCCAGACTCATGATGGCAGCCCAGTAAAGCTGGAAGGATGTGAGACTGATGGCACGTGTAGCTGAGTGTGGGAGAAGTCAGAAATGGGGCTGCAGAGGAAGATTGGCAAGGGGATTGAAACCCAGATGTGGCAGCCATTTGGGGAGAGAATCATGCGGCTTTGCCAGAGTGGAGACCCCCACAGCTTTAGAAGGGGGAATCACCACAGCTTTAGCAGAGATCCCGGTGACACAGCTGGTGGTGCCAAGAACTGAGGGAGGCCTACCAGCCAAGACGGATTACTGGGAAAAACTGGGGGCTGCCTGAGCCATGGACTTCTATTTCTTTTCCTGAGATACAGTACCCCAGACGGGGCAAAGGGGGAAAGAAGGACTGTGTGTGTTTGTGGGTGTTTTAAGGGACTTTGGGATTTTGATGAAGACATTAGGTCACTACTTTAAGTCTGTATAGCATTAAATAAACATTTCCTTTCCTTTTCACGAATCTCTGGCATTGAGAGATTATTTCCTCTGGCGGTGGACATAACAAACCTGGGGGGTTCCTTTCCGTAATGGTATATCGCCTCTAGATCCCCCCCTTGCTGTTCTGTAACATGAACACATTCTCACCATTTCAACAATTTTTGCGTTTATAGATGCATTTCTTTGTCTAGAATATCCTTTTCTTCTTCTCTATACACGCTCTACAATCCGTACAAGACATACCCGCACTGTGAAGTCTCTGCTCTCCTCTGGTGAGAGGCACTGGCTCTTCCTTTGGGACACATTCTGGGCACATGGCTGTCTCAGTAACGTTTTTTCCCTTGATATATTGTAACTCTTTACTTCTGTCTCTATCACTAGGCTATGCCACAGTCTTATTTGCCTTTGTACTTCATATATTGTCTCTCATAGGCCCTCAGTATGTGTTTGCTAAGTGATAGAATTAGACTATAGAGCTAAAGAGCTTTTCAAATGTTACAGTGCTACTTAAACAAGGGCTGTCTTGTATTATTTACAAGATAAGTGAGTTGTTTTTTTGTTTTGTTTTGTTTTTTACCAAAGACAACGTAAAAGCTTCTGGTGATAGCTTTCTGCCTGACAAATTCTAAATGAATAATTCATTTGATTGCCCCCAAATTTAAAACTTTCTTTTTTATCTCTAGCTAGTGATATCTAGATGTTCGTTCTTTATATTTTATCTGCTAGTTGGATCACCATTCCCCAGATTTTATCAACAGGTCACTGTTCCGTGAAACCCATTTCATTAAGCCAGTCCTCTACACGCTTTAAAGTTTTGCACCTAATTTATCATCTCATTCTTCTGCCACATTTTATTCATCTTCAGTCTTTTATTTATTCAATAAGCATTTTGGGGGGATATGAGGGCCCCTTATGTACCAGGTATTGGGATGGACCCTGGAGATGTCAGTGAAAAACAAGTGGCCGTCCCTTGTATCTAACAAGAAACTCAATGCCTGCTGGACAAAGAAAATGTCAACAAAATATAACAGACATTAAGGCAGAGGCCTGCAGGGAGGAGTGTGGGTGGGTGCCGAGATCCTGTCTGGGGTGAACGAGAAAGACTCTTAGAGAGTCAGCAACCCATCTGCAAGAATGAATAGCAGCTGGACTAGAAAAGACGGCGACACCACAATGAGAGAGAACATCCTGGGCAAAGGATGAGATAGAAAGGGCAGATGTGTGGAAGACCAACAAACGGTTTCACGAAACAGAAAATGGCAGGTTTCTGGAGCTCCTTGCCAACCGTGTTGTGGAAACTGTCTTGGTTAGAGTTGTTAGGGTCTCTAGAAATCTCTGACCAACTGGGAAGCTAGGACTTAACCTGAAGAGGCAAGGAAACGATTGTGGAAAATGAAACTTGAGGGAATTAAAAAAAAAATGCAGCTGCTGACCTAAGCCAAGTGGAATTAGATGCTTTAAAAAAATTCTAGTCCAAGCTCCACCTTTTACCACCTGGGAGACTTGAGGAACCATTTATTCATAGATTTTTATCTATTAAGCAAGAGTACATAGCTCTGTTGTCTCAAGAAGTTGCTAGGGAGATCACAAATGACGGTATATGCAGGAGTTCCTTTTGTGGAGAGTGGTTACTTTTGACCAGCGAGCATCTTTGCCATTTTTACGAGTAAGAGACCACTTCTCTTTCCTTCTTTCTTGAGGACCACAGCTCCCATACACCGCTCCATTTGTGAGCACGTGACTTTGGTCTGACCAGTTAGAACGCAAGTCAGCCCTGTCCGTACTAAACAGTGCAGGACTAAGCACACACCCCGGCGCCCCGGATTGGTTCATGGGTGATCAAGTAGTTCAACCTGGTTCCGTCAGAATAAATCCTGTGATTCACAGAAAATTTGAAAAATAGAAACTCTTTTTCCCATGGAGCTGCTCAGTTGTTATAGTTCAGTGAAAAACTACTGAAGGGCCACAGCAAGAAATAAAAATGATAAATCCCAAAATTAGATTTCTAGTTACTTTTGCAGGCATGAGGGCATTCAGTCAGATTGGTTATGACATCTTAGGTGGTAGTAGATACTTAGTGTTTGTTAAACTATTCCTTATATTTTTGGATATCCAAAATATTTTATAATTAATAATTTTTAAATAAAGAAAAATCTCACAGAATCATGGAAAGATATTTAGAATATCTCATAAGTAAACAGCAAATATATGTAAATACCTACATATACACATCAGCCTTTTTTAAAAAAAAATCTTCACAAAAACAGACAAAGTAAGAGCAGAAAGATCTATATACTACAATGCTAACAGTAATTAGTGCTTTGTGTTAGGATTATGATTGTTTTTAGTTTATCTGTGTATTCTCCTTGATTGTTTCCAGCAAACACAATTAGCTCTTAACTAATCTGTTGAATAAACAGTTTTTAATGGCACAGTTGTGATGAATAGTGACAATCAGCACACTGACATGTCTGATACATCTTTAAGAAGCAAAGGCACCAGAAAAATGCTTCAGAGCTGTACTGGCACGTACAATATTTTATTTGCCATAGCTGAGAAAATAAAATGGGCCAATACTTCAGTCCTTCACGAGCTTACCGATTAAAACCAGAGGACAAAAACATGAAATGGGCCTGTAAGGTGAGCGTCAGAAGCCTGCCTTCGACTTGCAGCGCTCCCTGAACTTGGAGGCAGATGGATGGCTGCTGCTCTGTGTTCCGGGCTCTGGCGAAGAGGGGGTGCCTTGGACAAGCGTGTGAAATCGCGGCCAAACGCGTCTTTTTAGCCTTTGCCTTTTTCACTCCAGCGTTCTGCTTGCTTTTCTCAAACAAGGAAAAGATAGCGCTGCAACCTTTTCCTGACTGTGGAGATGGGTATAATTAAAGCAGGATTTGTGTTGGAGTTTTGTTTTTAACTCACCTCCTCGGTGAGGACGCCTCCTCTCCTCGGAGCAGCTGGCTCCCGTGGGCGTGCGGGGCTTCCATAAATTGCCATCCAACCCAGCCTGTGAGCACACAGCAATAAAGAAAATGTTGCATGTTTTCCTGCGGGATTTAACTCCTCGTGATGAAAAGCATTTTAAAGGGTATCCCACCTTATATAAAGGAAGAGGTCCTGGAAATACAGGAACAGTTGTTGGTCTGGCTGTTCCTTTTACAAACAGTAGGAGGCACTGACTATCACATAACCCATGCCACAAAGTTTAGGGGTCCTTGTGAACACAGGACCAACATCCAACACCTAAATCTTATTTGGTGTTCACCTGGGCCCAATATTGTGTTAAATATTTTACATTCATTATCTCAGTGAGTTCTCCTGGCAGGCAGCTCTCCCAGGTTGATTCCATCTTAGGAGCCACAGGTTACAGAGGAGAAACTGATGCTCAGAGAGCAGTTTAGTGGCTTGCCACGGCCATGGAACTAGTAAGTGATGGCATTTGAACCCAAGTAGCCTATTGGGTGCCCAGACTCTTTACCTCTATACACCTGCCTTCAGAATCATTCCATGAATCAGTACCCATTTTCATTTTCCAGTAGCCATCAATGCTGGATATTTTAATCCCATTTACTCATGAAGTAACTGAGTCTTCGAGAGGTCAAGTAACTTGCCCAAACAGCTAAACCTATCTAACTTCCACATCTGGAGCTTTAACTCTGGGTCACATTCTCCTTCCGAGATCCACAACCAAGATACAGTCCCTCAACCAAGTCCCTCTGCCCGAGTCTGTTTCTCCATCTGCAAAATAAAATGGAGTCATGTTATCTCCCTCGAAAGCCTCTAAGGTTTTTATGAACTTTTAAAATTCTTTGATTCAGCATAAAAGAACTTTGAAAAGTAAAAGACAAGGAATTCAGGTTTGCACCAATATTTCAGCCAAGATTCCTTCTCAGAAATCTACTATTAGAAAAGGACAAATCTCTCCCATTTGTGTTTATAATGCTATGAGTGAGAACACATTTCCCCAGATGGTGGAGTAAGCAAACATTGTTCTTGCCTCCTCCCATGCCCATATCACAATTACAACTAAACTATAGAAACACCATCATTCAGAACCACTGGAGATCTAGCAGAACAGGTCTTCCAGTCAAGGATTTAAGGAAAAAGCCTCCTCAAGACCAGCAGGGAAGGCAAAGGCACAGACCACGCAGGCCCAAAACCCACCTTGCAACGCCTAAAAACTGGAAGAGGCATCTCAGCTGTGGAGGTCTCCCCTGCGGAGCGAGGGGTCCCGGTCCCACACCAGGCTTCCCAGCCCAGGGTGTCAGTGCCAGGAAGAGAAGTCCCATAACTTCTGGCTGTGAAAACCAGCGGGGACTGTGGCTGAGTGAGATGGAGGGCCTCTGGAGACCCTGTGCTCCTTTTACAGGGCCCACACACTGATTTACTTGCTGATGGGCTCTCCAGCCCTGACACATGGAGAGGAAACGAATCACCTGGCATTAGGGCGAAGGCTAGAGGGACCACTTCCACCAGATAAAGTTACTGGCAGAAGCCAATGCTCCTTTGCTGAGCCCTTTCCCCCACAGAGCTGGCAGGTGGATGCTCTACCTCAGTCTCCATCAACCTGGATCACACCTAATTCCCCGAGATCCCACTCCAGCCGGAACCTCTTTCAGCAGCAGTTCTGCAAAAATGGTGGCCTTGGCAGGTGCTGAGGACTTTCCTAAAATGTTTCAAAGGTTCACAAACCCTAAATAAGCAGCATCTGGCTTTGGCATGCCCTGTACCTCTTGCTAAGCAGTCCCACACCCAGCACTAGGGGCAGCTAGCCTTGGTTAGCAGTTTAACTTCTCTCAGGTACCTCCAAGCCCAGCACAAATGGCAGCCATCTGCAGATCATTGGTAGCTTATACCAGGTGGCCCCAGGCTACGCCCAGACAGTGTCTGACTTTTGTCTGCAACAGAGCCCCTCCCAAGAGGCCTCAGAACCAACACACCCTGTGGCCAGCTTCAGACCGCACCAGAGAATCACCCAACCAACTCCACAAATGACACATTTGAAGGGCAGATTTGGCAGGCACCAAAGTGCCACTAGAGCAAATCCTGTTCCGTGGGGTCACCCCTGCAAAACAGCATCTCCAGCATAGTTACAGCCAGTCCTCACAGCCACTCAGCGTGAGGTGCAATAGCAACCAAGGCTTAATTACAAAAGGTGGACACACACAACTCACAAATGGGGCACACCTGGAGCACCCAGCTCAGGTGACCAGGGAGACTGTGCCACGGGGCCCCATAGGATAGTGAACACATAAGGCCACTTTGCCAAGGCTGAGAGACGTAGCAGATCTACCTAATACACAGAAGCAAACACAGGGAGGCTGCCAAATGAGGAGACAAAGAAACATGTCCCCAATGAAAAAAATGGAACAAAATTCCAGTTAAAGAGCTAATTAAATGGAGACAAGCAATCTACACGAGACTCAAGAGTTCAAAACACTGGTTATAAGGATGCTCAATGAACCTAGGGGAAGAATAGACGAACTCAGTGAGAACTTTAAGACAGAGATAGGGAACATAAAAATAAAGATAAAGACCATAAAAAAGAACCAGTCGGAAATAAATAATGCAGTAACTGACCCTTTATGCCTGTGGGGGGAGGGGGAGGGGAACATTTCCTGGCACGGGCAATGAGCTCCTACTTCTCTTTTCTCTTTGAAAAGTCGTCTGGATGGCAGGTGAAAAACTAAGGTGAACTTCACAGATTACTGTTTGTGACGCATACTTCCCTGAAATTTGCTTGTTCTAAGTTTCACCTGACTTTGTATGTTCAAAGTATCTTTTCCTTCACTGGGAGGTGCCAAGTGACTGTGTTTAAGCCTCTCTTTTTCCATGTAAAATAAGAACTATCAAAATCAGACAATTTGTTTTGTAGTATTAAAATGCTGCTGTCAAGGAATTGTGCACCAATTTTCCTCTGAAGGGAGGAGTCATGAGATGAAGAATGGATACCAGGAGTGGTCTACTCCATCTCCTGAAGGGGTGTTGGGTTTCTCCATGTGCCCACCCCCCTGCCACCTCGCCCACCATGCAATTTTGTATTTCCAGGTGGCCGATTTCTTGTAGCCAGGAAAAAGCTAATTTATGTTAACTAGATCCCAGAAAATGTGCCCTTACGTGCTCTCAAATCCACTCATCTTTACTTATCACAGCAGCCACAGTCCCAGGTCAAGCCTCCACCCCTGTCACCTGGATTACTGTGACAGCGTTCTCACTGTTTTACCCCTCTGTCCTATTTCTTCTCCCACCAGTTTCCAGACCATTTTGCTGCCCAAGCTATCCCTCTGAAGGCAAATCTGGCATCGCATCACTCTCCTATGTAAAGCCTGTCAAAGGCAGTCCCTTATCCTCACGATAAAATTCCAATGTCATTACCTAGTGTTTAAGACCGTTCAGGATCTGGCCTGGACACGTGGGCAGCCACATCTGGCCACTGCTGTCACGCATCTCTGCGGCACCACACTCGTGCACTGTGGTTACAACTTTGGATCTCTGGCAAACTAGAGTGGGACCAAATTCTAAAAGAAAAACTTTTCAGTGGCATATATTTGCTATATATTTTTCAGAAAGGTTTCCTCTTCACATATACTGTTTTAAAGTCTCTGGCATTGCCCTGACTCAGTGGGCTCAGTGGATTGAGCATTGGCCTGTGATCCAAAGAGTCGCTGGTTTGATTCCCAGTCAGGGTACATGCCTGGGTGGCAGACCAAGCCCCCCCAGTGGGGGGCGCACAATAGGCAACCACACATTGCTGTTGTCTCCTTCTCTTTCTCCCTTACTTCCCCTCTCTGAAGATAAATAAAAGTCTTTTTTAACAAAAGTCCCTAGCATTGATTTCTGCGTGTAGTAGAAATGTTTAAATTTATTGTTGTTTATATGAATAACGAATCATCCCAATGGCGTATAACCAATTAATAACCTTAAGGTGGGCATTGACAATTTTTGAAATTTTATACCTAAAAGAGATCTTAGAAGTATTTGTGGGGGGGGGGGAGGCATGCAAAAGCTCTTTAAAATTTGACCCCATGCAATTTTCCAGTGTAAAAAGGATTTGTTAAACAAGACACAAAGAACACAATTCAAAAAGAATGATAGATTTAACATATGAAACTTCATTAATTGGTCCTATAAACAGAATGAAAACATCAGTTGTAGACTGGAAGCATTTATCACACATGTACTTGACTACAGATGTAAAGGGCTAACATCTATGATATGTAAAGAACACATGAATCAATAAAAAGAGAGAAAAGCCCATAAATGTGGGCAAAAATGTTTGAATAGGCCACCCAGAGAAGAGGAAATCTAATAAACCTGTCTAAAAACACCAATTTTTCTTAGTAATCAGGATATGCATGATAAAAACACAATAAAAGTATACTGCACATTGAAACATTTGTAAGAGGGTAGATTTCATGTTAGGCTTTTTCTTAAACCAAAATTAATGACAAAACGAAAAGCAGCATCACACCTAGCAAATGGCAAGTAACGTAAGTCTGTGGACACCAACCACCATGCTGGTGAGGACGGGCCATGGAAACCCTCGTGCACTGCTCACGGGAATGTGCTTTGGTACCGAAGACCTTTATGGAATTAATGGACCATGTCTGGCTTAGGGTTGTGAATCTGGTTTAGGGTTTTTGAATCTAGAGCAAGATCTCCATTTATAAAGTGAGCAACATATGAGATAGAAACAGCTGTATCTAGAGGTAAAGGGGTGGGGGGGGTCCGGGGAAATGACTGTTGAGGAGACCATCAATCCCCAGGACTCTGCAGAGGGCTGAGGACCAGCAATAGGCCAAGAGGTCTAGACAGGTGAGCAGAGGGACAGAGCCAAAGGTCCCCCCCAAAGGAGAAGGGGATTCCCAAGGTTCTCTCCAGCGTGGCTATAGGACTCCATGAAAGTGTCTGTAGCCTCTCCCAGTGGTAGGGGATAGGAAACCAATTCAAGTAATCCAAAAATTTCTTTCAGTTGGGTGCACAATTTGTACACCTCTATGTCAGAGGAGGAAGAATCAATATTTCCCAAGGTCCCACAGCCATGCCTAGCTCCTGGGTTAAATACTCATCATTTTGTTTCAAAAACTAACCTTGCTCCTTTTCCTTTTCTCTTTCAGTCTGAAGAAGAAAATTAACCACCCAATCTTCATTGAACGACTTTGTAGAGAATACAGTCTAGCTCAAGGCACCGTCCCTCTTACCCACAAGGCTCTGATGCTGTGGAATGGCATGGCACTATCTAAACAGGAACTCGTGGGGTCCCACCCCTTACCATGGCGATAGCCGGGACCTTCGTATTTCCTCTTCCTAGGACTTCTGGCAGGGGTAAAGTAGAGGCCCATGGAAGATGGCTGTCCACATCTCTGTCCCTCTCCACTCTTCCTTTCTCCTGCTCTCTCCTGTGAATGAAAATCTGAGCTCATGAAAGCAACCATCATAGGGAGGGGGACAAGGAGGGTACCTTTGTGCAGCTAGAGAAAAGCTTTTACCCCCAACACAGCTTTCCTGTTGCTAGTCACAGCCTTCCCTGAGACCTGCCCAGGGAAGTGGGTGCCAGGTTCCCAACCTGGACATGGGCCCTCCAAGCAAAACAAGTGGTATTTGCCAGGAGGCCTTGACACTCTGTGAGGCTCAGGGGGCTGTTAGGCAGTTGGGGGCATCAAGAGTTGGGGGCCGAGCCCCAATAATGACAGAGTACATTTCTCATCAGTCTGGTAGGGTGGGGACTCATTCATATTTAATTTTATTTATTCACCAAAATAACACATGTGACATTTCTTTCATACTGGTGTTTGTACAGTGTTAAATAAGACTCATATCACTTCCTACATTAGAAACAGAAGAATGTGAAAGTTAAAGTGATCCCTAAAACTCATCCAACCTCATCATCTCATTATGTAAATGAATCTAATCCAGGGAGCCAAGGGACTTCCAAAGATCAGGGAGTCGCAGATGCAGGACCACAAGTTAACAAGTACCCGGCGTTTTACCCACAGCGCCACGCTGCTTGGTGGGAAGAGAACAGTGCTCTGAAAATCTGGAGCGTCTCTAAGCATGTTAAAATGAAAGATAAACAACACTGAAAACCATAGACATGAAGGTGGAGACCCGACAAAGTTGACTTCAGCAGCAAACGCTGCCTCACACTGCCCTCAAGTGGCCTGCATAAAAATGTCCCTGCGAGCAGGCCAGGCAGGCAAGTTTAAAGCGAACTTGAAACAGATGTTTTAAAATAGGGGGAAAAAAACTCCTGTTCAAATTCAGGTCATCTATGAGCAGCTCTATAGTCATGAATCCTTGGATTACTGTGAGTACTGTCTCAAGGAAAATAGTAAAGCATAGACATTAATAACATATGCATATGGCAAAACTGAAGGTTAGGTCCCAGCTGGGGAACTCTGAAGAAATTAGTGTCTGACTCATTTTGCTCACCGGTAAAACGGAAATGGTAATAGGATGCCCCCTACAGGGTACTGTGAGTATTAAAGAAGAAAATTTTTGTAACAGTCCTTGGATAAGTGCTGGCTATGTAAGAGCTCGATATAGGGTGGGGCAAAAGTAGGTTTACAGTGGTCTGTATGGGAAATAATACAGTAATGAATTAATAATAACACAAGAATACACTCTGTTTCATGGACTCACAACTGTAAGCCTACTTTTGCCCTACCCTGTATAGAAGCTATTCTTATTTTTCTTCTTACTGTTACTTTTATTTTTACCACCTTGATAACTTTGAAAAAATAAAGTCATATGCCCATCACTAAAATCTTGCCAATTAGGAAAAATTCTCAAAGTACTATCTTAGACTGGTTTCATTATATGCATTTTTAAATATGTTCTGTGACTTCTGTAAACTGGTTGAATTACCTTTACTTTGGTTTTCTGCATATTTACCTTAATGTCCATTCCACAATTCTAAAAACACCCTAAATATGCTCTCACTATTGACTTTCTGTTCTGTCCTTTTTTATTCAGTGACCATTCAGTATAAACTAAGGCAGGGGAGTCACTTGCTTTAGGCCTTATTTGTGGGGAGGGGATGCTGAATTTGAAGACCCCTCTCCTCGGGAGAATCACTGCAAAATCTACTGTGCAGCATCGTGGGCATTCTAAGCCTTTGTTTCCCTCTTAGTTAGCTGTTGTGTGTAAAAGCCAACCCATAATTTAGTGGCCCAAATAATAACTTCTCCTGATTTGGGGGTTAGCTGAGCAACCTGTTCATTTATCCACTGGACTGTGCTCCCATAGCTGGGAACCTCCCTCCACATGGTCCCGCGTCCTCCACAGGGCTACCACTGGGCTTGTCACACGGTGGCCAAGGGTTCCCGGCAGCAAGAGGGGAGGGACTCCAATGCACATGCAGTTTTCAAGCCTCTGTTTCTGTTCAAAAAGGCCCACGAGCCAAAGCAAGTCCTATGGCCAAGCCGAGCTCTCATGGGGCAGAGAGATGGGCTCCTGCTCTTGCTCGGGGGGCAGCAGAGCCATCCGGCAGAGGGATGTGCACACAAGCTTCGGGAAAATTAGTGGCTGTTGTTTTGCCATCTCCCACACCTCCTGAGTCTCAAAACAGTGCTGGGGAATCTACGCCAGTCAACAAAAAGCGAACAGCCTCAAAAGAGTTGCTGACACATACGGAGTGCTTTCGACGTCACACTTCAATGCCCTATGGGAACCAGGCGACCACTGATGGCAAGAGATGATTTTAGCAGTGGGTGGGTGGGGGCTCGATGGAAGAAATGGTGCTCTCATGACCATTTCACTGCCAGGCTCCACGCAGTTGTCATCACTGGGAATACAGGCTTAGTGTTTCTAGCTACTCTGATTTCTCATGAGATGGCAGAAACCTGGATTGTTACATAAAACCTCCTGGTATTTAAATGCTGGCAACTACATTTCTTAAGCTGTGCAAGGCAAGCAGGCAAGCAAACCCTTCCTGGGGGCAGTGGAAGACTAGTCTGAGGGCTCAAGCTCCCTGGTGCTGGAACTAAGTGGTTTATGTCGATGGGGGCTTGAAGGGCACTCTCTTTATGTTAACACATGTGACACATGAAGTGGGAGGAGCCCCAGAGCGACAGCTGTGTTTGCGGGGAGAGGGGAAAATTGTCCCAAGAGTGAATGGGGCTTGTTGCGTGGATTTCAGGGTTGGATGGACCAGCGCTGCTGATTCCCAGCATTTCTCATTTACCTCTTAACTTGAAATCTCTTTCAAGGACTGGAAAGCACAAGCCACGGAGCCAGACTGTTGAGGTTTGAATTTGATCTTTGCCATTTATCAGCTGTGGACTTTGCTCTTGTCACTGCCTTCTCTGTGCCCAAAGAGCCCTTTGTGTATCAAAATACCAGGCAGTTTTTCCCTGGGTTATACTAATTATATGCACATCTGCCCTCACCATGACCTGATAACCCAATAATACTAACAATACTAGAAAATATTCATAGAGTTTCTATCTTACTCTTTATGAGTTTGACAATGTGCATGCATTGTGTCACTTAACACTCACAACAACTCAAGGAGACCAACATCCTTTTTATTCCTTTTATATAGGTGGAGAAACAGAGCCCAGAGGATGCAGTAACTTGTACCGAGTTTATAATTAGTAAACTGGTGAGTGTCATTATTTGACTTCAGATGGACTGATCTGCAGACTGATCTACTCAACTGGGGTGTGTGGGCCCTTTTGAGGTCTTCAAGTTCTCTAAACATTTTAACTTTTGTGCCCAGTTTGCTGTCCTAAACACTTATTGTCAGCATTTTAACACTATCCGGATGCATACCATAAATAATAACAACAAACGGAGCCAGAGCGCACCTTGTATGCCTTACGTCTCAAGCCTTGCATGTTAGAAACAGGCCAAATAACTTTGGGTGGGCCCAAGCAACCTTGTTTCTCAATAAACTGTTTGCAACAATAACAAGGAAGCAGTCAGTGTGGCTACTGAACCGAAAACTGAAAACATTATTTAGACTGAACATCACTATGCTGTTATCTGCACCAATAGAAACGTGTTTCTTCTGTTGATGTAGTTGTTCCCTTTTCCTGTCTCCCAAGCACCCACTGCCTTTGTTTCCTAATCAGAACATGATTTGGACTTAGGCCTGAATTAATGATTCTTGAATCGCTCTTATTTAATCTCAAATAAATGCCTGTTGCCTCTCACTTTGAAAGGCCTTTCTATTTTTAGGTTAGCAAGCACCACTGTGTGAGTTCAGTGCCTGTATTCACATCTGTACTTACGTTCACATGGGCACATAGTGGCATTGTTTCAATTGTCACAGGCTAGTGAGAAAAGAACAGAGGAAGAGCCAATAAGTCAATGTCGTGCTCAAGCCATGTGAAGGCCAAAGGATCATCACAGACAATGGTGCCGTGGTATTTCTCACGGGGAAAGTGGTGATAGAACTGAGCACTAGAGGCATGCCAGATTGAAAAGAATTCCCAGCACAGGGCCATGCCCACGTCCCTGCTGAGAGTGGCAGTTTAGCTTCAGCAAAGCAAGATTCATTTCCCACATTAAACTGTGCTAATTCGAATTTCGTTGGCTTGTTCTTTGCTGATATTTAATATAGGAATATACTTCGGTTTTACAGTTTTATATGAACTGTAAGTAAGTATAAGAAATACATACCTAGATTTACATCTTTACTTATAATAAGCACCATTATAACAAGAATAAATTAAGTAAACTAGCGGACTGTCATATACATTTTTTTTCATTTGCAAAGAGTCCACACTTTCTTTCTCAACTGTGAGGAGATGTATTGCATGACAGTGGTCCTTCAGAGTCAGGAATGGGATGGAGTGGTGTGGTCTGGTTTCTAACGTTACATAATAGGGCGCTGAGCCTCAACCCTAGCACCTATGAGCTGTAGGACCTGGGCAAGCCACTTCTCCCCTCTCAGGTTCAACTTCAGGATTAATTAAATAGGAGAAATATGGTGGCTGCGGGAACTAAATGAAGTTATAGTATTTAAGTATCTATAGTATCTAAGTATCTAGTATCTATAGTATCTAAGTATCTTAAGTATTATAGTATCTATTGTGCTATTTATAGCACTAGACCTGATAATACGAAAAACAGAATATATGAAGACAATTCCTGCCCTGTGAATAAATGGACTTATTTGTAGACTTTGATGCATGGCCTGCCGGGCTGTGACTCTGAGCTGAGAATTTACTAGAGGGAGCGAGAGAACTGACCTCTTGCACAACAGAGCCTGCCCTTCCTGAGACGGCAGGCACAGCTCTTGTGGTTTCTGTATAGCCACTTAATTTCTTACAGTATCCTCCTTTTATTATAAAGAGGAACTTCCAGAACTCCGGGATAGTGTCCAGTGAAGCAATTAGATCGGTTTCCCAGAATTAGTTTACTTCTAACCATATGCATTTTTTTTACCCATCTTCTTGCATATCTTTGTGATCCGGAATATAGGAATTTACTGCTGACATTGCTTTGCCTCGTTAGGGAGTAAGCCACCTACTGACCCGTGTTTTAGCAAGTCACTTGGAATATTTTCAGAGGAAGAGAGGTAATATTTATGAGAAAGAATGTGGTTCCCAAACACCCTGAATGTTCCACGGAGGTTTGATGACATTTTAAATACTTTTGTAATAACGTTGATCACTCTGCCATTAGACAATGTCATCAGTGGAAGGGACCTGGCCACCCATGGCCAGTGCTGTGCACTAAAAAGACCATGCATTTCACAATGAGAGACTTTTAGATTTGAATTCTGCCTTGACCTCCTTTTCTCTGAATAGCCTCTTCCTCCAACTGACAAAGAATGATCATTTTGAATGCATGAATTTTAGAAATTTCTACTCCTTTTCCTTCTACTTTCTAGCAGGATCTTCTGACCCTATAACTTGTTACAACTACTTTAGAGTGCTTGGGATAGCAGAGTCCATTCATTCATTTATTCCTTCATTCAGCAAATAATTACTGAGGGAGCAGTGTTTGCTACATACTCTACCAGCTACTGGTGATTCAGTGGTGAAAAATGGAGACAAGTTGCCTGCTCTCAGGGGGGTTATCTTTCATTGAAGAAGCTTGAAAATAAATGCAGAAACAAATGATTAAGGAAAGTGGCCCCACATTTAAATGCATGCTAAAAATGGCGCCATGACAGAAAGAAAGCGAGCCTGTGGATAGTGAAGGTGGCCTGTGCTGGACAGCTGCACTCATCGGGATGGCCATGAAAACTCTTTCTAATCAGGGGCATCAAGAGACGATGAATGAGAAGCAGGCAACTCTGTGAGAATCTGAGGGAAGAGAGCCTAGGCAGAGAGAAATGCAAATTCAAAAGCTGGGAGGGATAAATGGGCTTGGATAGACTCAAGAATCAAATACAGATTGGTAGTTTTGAAAGAGTCCCAAGGATGTAAAGTACAGCATAGGAAATGCAATCAATAATATTGTAATAACTCAGTATAATGCCAGGTGGTCACTGGAAATGCCAGCGGGACACTCTGTAAAGTATATGATTGTCTAACCTCTATGTGGTACATCTACAACTAAAACACAATAATACTGAATGTAAACCGTAATCAAAAAATAGTAAAAATTTTAAAAAGTGAACAGACCAGCATGGCGGAAGCACATGAAGCACAGGGAAGCATGCAGGAGACGACATCGATGAGCCAGATCATGTAGGTTCTAGCAAACCATGGGTAAGAGTTCAAATTTCATTCCAGCTGTGAGGTAGGACACCATTGAAAGATCCTAACCAGGGCAGTGATAGCATCTGGCTGCTGTGTGGGGAGTACATGGTAAGGAATCAAAAGACAGAGACCAGTTAGGGGACTCTTATTGTAGCCCAGGTGACAGAAGGTGATGGCTTAGAATGAGGTGACTCGAGAGAAGATGGAGAGAATGGAAGAAGGGGGAAGTTTAGCACATGGTTTAGAAGCAGAATGAACAGAACTATGATGATATATTATTCTTATTCATTTTCTCAAAAGGACCTCAAACTTGCCCTATTATTGAAAACAGAAAAATTAAGACACTTATACAGAATGCCGGAGCAAACTGACAGAGGTTTGAGAGTATCTGTATGGACTTGGGAAATTTTATTACATCTGATTTGTATCATTATAAAACTAAAATACAGAGCGTTAGAGATTATCCTAAATATAGAATTTGTAAAACTTTTAAATAATAACTTGACACAATAATTCATGACAAAGATATTTTTGGATGGTGAGCTCTTCAAATTCAGGTTAGACTTTACCCATAAAATACCTATTTGCTCAAGTACGTGGTTTAAAAACAAACATAATTCTCAGTATTCAACCAGCTGCAAAAAATTGATTTTGTGAAAAAGGCACTTGTAATAGTCCCTCTATCTTTTGTTGACAAACATCATGATAATGAAAACAGATTTTTTAAGCTTATCAGTTTTTCATATCAAATGCTTTAAGAGTTTCCATCTGTAGAACTCACATGTCTGGCTAGAGATGTTTTGAAGCCAGTTTCAATAACACTAACGGGGCACACTCTACTGTAGAAGTGTAGACATACCCCATGTGTAGGAAGACAGAAAACATGGTACCCAGCTTCCTTGGTCCCCTGCCCAGCTTTCTAGTCCCCCACCCCCACTGCCCACATTTAGGGCCTTGGGGCATGCTCTTTGGACAACTGAAACACAAGCCCCCCCCCCCCCATTTTCTCTTCATCCACAATTGGAAGTTGTGCCCAGAGAAGACAGCTGGCATCCAGAGGCAACAAGTATTAAGGTTTCATCCACTCCAGAGTTCACTCAGCTGCCTTGAGTCGGAGGAGGCGGGGTGGATAGAGCTACATCTTGATGTGTCCCCAAAATCTTCATGGCCATGTTCAAGATTGTCACAGTGAATCAGTTGGGATATGGGGCCAAAAACTGTATAAGGAAGATCTTGATACAGATGAAGAGGAAGATGCTCTCAGAATGGTGACGTGCCTGGCTGACGTCCTCATGGTTAGAACACAGCAGGTCAGAGACAAAATCAGTTCTTGTAATTGCATATTCTTCCCACTACATCTCATTCCCTCTCGATGCAATAAGCTTTGTGCGAGGAGAATTAGAAAATCCAGCAACACAGATTCTGAGTGGTCTTTGGTGATTCACGTCTATAAGGCTTTTCCATGATGCATGAGCACTCTTAAGGTTATGTGTTGCAAAAAGATTATGCAAAACAATTTGCCTCTTCCCTTTTCAAAAGCACCCATTTACCCTGAAGTGATGGAGCAAGGATTCGTTAAATTGTAGCTCTTGGTTTTCTAAGCTGAGGCAGTGGATTAAAGTTTGCCCCTATGCAGAGGCCATAAGTCCTTAAGCTTTCCATGGTAGTCACTGCTTTGGTTAATAAATATAAAATTTTCTTCTTTGGCTGACAGCCATTCAAAGTCAGACAGACTGTCATGGCAGTAGCCTGTTACCTGCTTGTATACCTGGCCCTTATACAGCCAGGAGTAGAAATTCCTGGGCTTGTGGGCGCCCTACAGAGAGCTGAGAGAGTGGAGCTGGCCAGTTGACTCCATGTAGCTCTGGTGTTGTGCATGGGCAAAGAGACCCAGGTCCTTTCAACAGCAGAGCACACCTGATGCCCCAAAACCACAGGAGGGAGGTCTAAGAGTGGCATATGATGGTTCCTCCCCACCCCAGCCAATGCTGTTGCCCAGAAGCGACCATCCCTCACCTGGCACTGGCCTCTCAGCCACCTGCCTCTCATCTGAATCTGCCTTCATAGAGTTAGGCACACTCCTGGACCACCCCATCAACCTACAGATGAGGAGTGCACCCAGGAGAATACCAGAGGACTCCTCTACTTTGGGCAAGTCCTGAAGGGGCTGCATGCTCATACTCAGCCTGTACACACCAGTATGGCCATAATGATTGTTAATGACCAGTGGCCACACTGGTTAGTGCACAGGCCAGACAATTGTAAAATATTTTAGCATTGCTCCTGATGATGTACTCAGATGATGCCAGGGGCTGTGAGATACACAGAAGATATTTTTCTTGTCCAAAGAGTGCCCTGAAGTTCCTTTATTAGTATACACGCTCAATAAAATTTCTCAGGAGTGAGAGCTTGTATCTATTTGTAAAATATGTTGCATGATTTATCACCTGTAATTTTCACAGTAGTCCCACGAGGTGGGTATTAGTAGAATTACTGTCATTTTGTAGGTGCAGAAACTGAGGAGCAGAGTGGTTAAGCAAATTTCCAAAGGTCACACAGAGAATCAGTGGAGATACCAGGGCTCAAACCCAGGCAGTCTAACTCCAGAGAAAGAAAGGGGTGTGTGTGTGTGCATGGATTGTGTTGTGTGTGTTTAAAGAGAACAAGGAACTATATAACAAAGTTATGCATTCATGAATAAAAAAAAAACTATGGAAGACATTGAAACTCCCACCTAACCAGTGGTGGCCCTGGTCAAGAGGTTGAGAGGATGTTGAACACTTTTTTCAAGACATAGGTTAATGCTATGGTCTGAATGTTTGTGTCCTCCCCCCATGTATATTGAAATTCTAATGCCCAGTGTGATGGTAGTAGCAGGTGGGGCTTTGGGAGGAGCTTAAGTCATGAGAGAGGAACACCCATGAATGGATTAGTGCCTTATAAAAGAGGTTCCAGGAAGCCACCTACCCCCTTCCACCAAATGAACTGTGAGGACAAAGCACGAAGGGGAGTGCCACACCCTCTTCCAACCATGTTTTTTGACAAGGTCTGAACATGGAAAGAGGGCATTCAAGGAATCCATCTTCCTGGAAGAGAGCGTGGCATACAAAGGGGGGCGGTAATTTTTCTGGGGATTACTTTTAATAATTTCCTTGCTAATATTAATCATGGTCTTACTTTGTACCCTGATCCCCATAAGAACAGAACATGAGAAGAAAGAGGCTCGAAAAGAGTCAATGATTGATTTTGAGGGAAATTCTGAAGGGACAACTAGTTCTCCCTAGACTATTGAATCATGCCCAGATTGTTTTAAACCAAGTGTTTATAAACCTGAGTAAGAAATTATCCCCGATTGTTCCCATAAAAGAATTCATAAATCAGTTACAATAGGTTGAATTATTGGCGGACTTTCCCATGCCTGTTCCTTACCCATGGATACAAAGAGTCTTTCTAGAAAACAAGAAAAAAACTATATAGACCCTTACCCACAGCCCAGGGATACCCCTGGGTAGCATATTAGATTATTGGCAAATTATGGTATCCCCCAAAAGGAGCTAATGGTCTCCAGAGGGTTCCAGATCTCCCATTGCCTTATACAGGAGCATATAATGAAGGTGACATTAGAATGGTCAATTAGGATGAAGTTCAAGTGTTTTATAATAGTCTAAATTTCATGGAAAGGCTAGCTCGAGGCAGACCTCCCTGGTGTTTATTAACTACAAAATAAAAAGAGTTTACTGTAGCTGAATTTCCTGTTTATCTCTCCTTACCTGTTTGTTTTGGAGATTAAAAGGTGGTGGGATTGTCAGCTATCTGTATCTCAGGTTTATTGATTTGCATAATTCCAATGAAGTTGTATAAAATAATTTCTTGACCAGAGAATAAAATCCCCTCTAATGAAATAGCCCCTGAATGTCTAAAAGTTGTTGGAGTAACAGCCCCGCCTTTACCTTGAATAGGAATATATATCAAATAGAATTAGACAGGCAAAGAAATAAGAAAAGCTGGTTAACTATTATAAATTAAGCATGTAGAAACAGTTACCAGGGAGTTAGAGTCCATGGTACATAGAGAAATATTTTAGACAGAAAAGATAAATAGGTAAGTTAAACATCACAAAGGCCTTATAATAAATTTCCTATAACCTCTGTTCAATTTACCGTGTCCTTTTGCCCCATGACAAATCCTGAGAATTTTAATAGACAATAAGACATTCAAACTCTGTACGTACAGCTATTTCTAATTGTCTGATTTATGGCTCTCCTGGTTAAAATAATCTTTGTTTAATATAACTGAATCTATGGGAATTTTTGTATTTTTCCTGGTTACCTTTGTATTAATTTTTTTCTGCTTTACCTAATCGCAAATGTCAATCACTGCTAAAAATGAAAGTATAAAAACCTGCTTGTACTTGCAATAAACGGAACAGAGCATCACTGTCCTCTGAGGCGTGTTGTCGTCTGTCTCCCATCGCCGACGCCTTACCCACCTTTCAGGAAACCCTGGACCTAGCTGCGGCTGGACCGCGGCAGAGGAGGGCTTTGAAGCGGGCAGAGGACCCCCACCAGAAGACGACCATACTGGCACCTCGATTTTGAACAGCTCGGCATCCAGGACCGTGATCAATACATTTCCGCTGCTTTTCCATTACACAGTCGGTGGTATTTTATTATAGCCCAAATGAGCTACGACAGTTAATGGTTTTGCCTACGGGAAAGGTTCGATGCACACTGCAGACTTCTGTAACCCTCTTCACTGCTCAGAATAACTACTGAGCAGAGCACATTCATTGATTGTTTCATTCAATACACAATTACTATTAAGTACCTTTTCTGTTCAAAGTACTATAGTAGGCCCAGGGGATCTAAGGCTTGGACCATGCTCCTGAGGATTGTTCTAACAAGGGAATTAAATTTGTGGGGATTATAAAACCCCGAAGTAACATGTAGCAGTAAATGCTGCCCCCTTCTGTCCTCAAGTAGACGTTTCCAAGGAATATTCTACAGACCCTTAGAGGGTTTCTGC
Organism: Phyllostomus discolor; assembly: GCF_004126475.2. Classification (NCBI taxonomy): domain Eukaryota; kingdom Metazoa; phylum Chordata; class Mammalia; order Chiroptera; family Phyllostomidae; genus Phyllostomus; species Phyllostomus discolor. Next base: position 18,601,624 of record NC_040915.2, read on the forward strand.
AAGACCCAAACTCCGCTGAATCCCTCAGTAACCCCTCTCTTTGATTGCCCCCCCTTTCCCTGCTTCCGTTTTCTCAGTCTTCCTCTTCCCTTTACCTCTTCCCTGGGGCCCGCAAGTGAACTGCCCACAAACAAACTCTTATCTTAGATTCTGCTTTTGCAGGGAATCCAGGCTGGGCATTTGGTATTAAAAACGGGCCTACAAATCAGCCTCTCATGATAGTGTAGAACTGGATCACCCACCTGTCGAATAGCAATGAGGATCTCTTTGCTGCTGGTGAGTGGGTGGAGGGAGCCCCTGGCAGGGACTATCTCCCAATCCCCGGGATTCTCCCAAGTAGACAAGGATAACGTGGAAGTAGAGAGGAAAGCATGGGCTCATGTGGCAGCAGTGTAGGTGAATAATATAAGAATGGTCATTCAAAGAATCATGGAGCTAGCTACTTTCTGTTAGAACCTTTCAAAGCTTTGAAAAAAATTGAGAGTCTCAGGCTAACCAACCAGCAAATCAAGCAATACTGTGAAAGTCAGCACTAAGAAGAAAATTTATAGTAATAAACTTCTATGTTTAAAAAAAAACAGCTCTCAAATAAATACTCTAACTTTATACCCCCAAGGAACTAGAAAACAAAATACACTAAACCCAAAGTTAGCAGGAGGGAAATCATTCAGATTACAGCATAAATAAACAAAACAGAGAATGAAAAAATCAGCAAAACTGGGAGTTGGTGTTTGAAAAGATCAGCAAAATTGACAAACCCTTAGCCAGACGTAGAAAAAGGGAGAAGACTCAAGCGAATGTAATCAGAAATAAAAAGGAGATATTATAGCTGAAATTTAAGAAATTATGAGACTACTATGAATAATTACATACTAACAAGTTGGATAACCTAGAAGAAATGGAAAACTTTCTACAAACACACAACCTCTCAAGACTGAATCACAGTGGACTGAGTGTGGGAATGGGGAGGAGGGATGAGTGGCAGGGGACAAAGGGGAAAATTGGGACAACTGTAATAACATAAACAATAAAATATTTAAAAGGAAAACAGACTAAATCATGAATAAATAGAAAATGGAACAGGCATATAACTAGCAAAAAGATTGAATCAGTAATCAAAATCTCCCAACAAAGAAAAGCCCAGGACCATGTGAGTTGACCAGGGGGATTTTATCAAACATTTAAAGAAGAATAACAGCAATCATTCTCATTTTTTTTCAAAAATTGAGGAAGAATGAATGTCAAATCCTTGTTAAATACTTTCAAACTCATTTAATGAGGCCAACATTACCCAGATACCAAACCAGAAAAGTTCACTATAAGAAAAGAAAATTACAAGCCAGTATCCCTGATGAATATAGACGCAAAAAATTCTCAACAAAATACTAGCAAACAGAATTTAACAGCACATTACAATGATCATACATCACAATCAAGTGGAATTTTCCCCCTGGGATGCAAGGATGGTTCAACACCCGCAAAGTGATCAGTGTAAAATACGACATTAACAGAAGGATAAAAATCACATGGTTGTCTCAATAGATTCAGAAAAGGCATTTCACAAAACTCAGCACCCTCACACGATAAAAAAATATTCAAGAAAATAAGTATAGAAGTAATTTATGTCAATATGATAAAGTCAGTCTATGAAAGTCCCACAGCTAATATCATATTCAATGATGAAAAGTGGAAACCTTTTCCTTTAAGATCAGGAATTACACAAGAATGCCCATTCCCACAATTTCTATTCAATATGGCACTAAAAGTACTAATTAGAGCACTGAAGCAAGAAAAAGAAATAAAAGACATCCAAATCAGGAAGAAAGAAGTAAAATTATTTCTGTTCACAGAAGACATGATCTTATATGTAGAAAACCCTAAAGTTTCCACCAAAAAGCCTGCTAAGAATAATAAATGAATGCAGCAGAGTTGTAAGATAAGAATCAATTTACAAAAATCAGTTGCATTTCTATACACTAGCACCAAACAATCTGAAAAGGAAATTAAGAAAAAGCAATCCCATTTATGCTATCATCAGAAAGAATAAAATATTTAGGAATGAACTGAATCAAAGTGGCAAAAGACTTATACACTGAAAGCTAGAAAACATTGCTAAAAGAAATTAAGGAAGACACAAAGGAAAATAATATCTCATGTTCAGTGATTGTAAGACAATATTGTTAAAATGGCCACAGTACCCAAAGTAGCCTATGGATCCAGTGCAATCCCTATCAAAACCCCAATGCTATTTTTTACAGAAATAGAAAAAACAATCCTGAAAGTTATATTAAACCCTAATGTACCCTGGATGCCAAAAATATCTTGAGAAAGAGTAAAGCTGGAGACCTTACATGTCCTGATTTCAAAACATATTACAAAGCTACAGTAATCTAAAATGTATGGTGCTGGCATAAAGACAGACATACAGACTAATGGGGGAGAAAACAGACAGCCTAGAAATAAACCCTTGCAAATGATCTTCAACAATGGTGCCAAGACTACAGAAAGGGGAAAGAATGGTCTCTTCAAACAATGATGTAGGTAAACAAATGAAACTGGACTACTGTCTTACATCATACACAAAAATCAACACAAACTTAAAGAATTAATGTGAGACTTGAAACTATAAAACTCCTAGAGGTAAACAGGGGCAAAGCTACATAACACTGGTCTTGGCAATGATTTCTTGCTTATGACGAGCAACAGAAGCAAACGTAGACTAGTGGGATGGCATCACATTGAAAACACTTCTGCATAACAATAGAAATAACTAACAAAGTGTAAAGTACACCTATGGAAGGGGAGAAAATATTTGCAAATCATTTACCTGAAAAATGGTTAATATCCAAAATATGTAAGAAACTTCTATAACTTAATAGTGAAAAAATAACACCCTGAGTTTTAAAAAATGGCAAAGGACTTAAGTAGACATTTTTCCAAAAAGACATAAAGGGCCAATAGGTATATGAGAAGATTCTCAAGATCACTAATCATCAGGACAATGAGATATCACCTCACATCTGCTGGAATGGCCATTATCAACACGGAAAACAACCACCAAGCAACCATCCCCGAAAATAACAAGTATTGGTGAAGAGAGGAAAAAATCGGAATTCTGGTGCTCTATTGGTGGGAATGTTAATACAGAACAGCCAATATGGAAAACAATATGGCATTTCCTAAAAAAAACCCTAAATATAGAGCCACCACATGACTCAACAATTCCAATTGAAATCAGGATTTAAAGAGCTATTTGTTCTTCTATGTTCACGGCGGCCTTATTCACAACAGGCGAGACATGAATGCAACCTAAAAGTCCACCAACAGATGAATGGATGAAGAAAACGTTGTATATACATACAATCAAATGCTACTTAGCAATAAGAAGGAAATCCTGTCATATGCTACCTCAAGGGTGAACTTTGAGAACATTATGTTAAGTGAAATAAGGGCACTTATAATGTATCTAAAGTAGTTAGACTCGTAGAAACAGGAAGCGAAATGATGGTCATCGTGTGGTGAGACAGGGAAGTGGGGGACTACTGTTCAACGTCTCAGTCATGCAAGATGAAAAAGCTCTCGAATTCCAAGGTACAGTATTGTGCACGTAGCTTTCGATACTGCACTGCACACTTAAACATTTGTTAAGAGGGTAGAGCTCTCTTAACAAGTTAAAAAAAAACTAACTTAAAACTATTTTTACCACAATTTTAAGACACAACTTAAAACTAAGATTTCCAAAAGACATTTAACCTACAGAAGTAACTTTCCAAAACACAGAACCAGGAATTATTGAATTATTAGGTTTGTAAAGAGAGCTGGTGAGTCTCTTTACCACTGGAGAAATAGCACCCTCCCCTGTCAGCGAGCCTCTGCGGGAAACCGTCAGGGCTGCACAAGGAGGCGGGGTCGGTGGGGGGAGGCTCATGAGGGGAGGAGAACTCACACTGGCAGCACTGTGTTTGCGCAGAAAATGGAAAGAATGCTTCTCTTCATTTATAGCGTCCTTTCCCTTGACTTTCTGGTTGCATCTGGGATGAAAGGGAACTATTTATAACACAAAGATTATTTGTGCCATAGTATCAACTTAATATACAGCAAGGGCAATGGATGTTTTGTTCTTGCCCAGCCAATGATTTGGAAGAATGTAGTTAGCAGATAATTACGGGCTGTAAGGAGAAAAGGGTATCTGTTGGTACATTAGAACTAATTGGGGAGAATAAGCCTATCTGCCACGAAACACAAATAATAATTATGACTGACCAGTAACGTTTATTATGATAATTTTTACATAGTATTGCTATTAACTAAGGAGCTATACTGAAGCACAGTATATTATTTATTCTTGTAGCTCTCTGGTACCAAAAGAGACAGAAAGAATACTTTCTTTATACCACCGACAGAATGAGATGTTGATTATAACCAGCACACAAGGCGGAGCCTGAATGAAAACCAGGTCTCTTGAATCCCTGATTAATACCCCACCTTTTACTTTTATATGCCACTTGCATGCTTTTCAAGGGCTTTACAGAAATATCTAAAATTGGGAACAAAGAAGGGGATGCCATTTAGAATTCTTCCTCTGCCTTCGTATACATTCTGTCTCTGCTTGGGAACAACTTCCTTGGACAGAAGCAGCGCTGAACCTAGAAAGGTGGCAGGTGCAACTCCTGATCACGCAAGCTGTGATCATCAGGGCCACGGGCTGATCACCAGATGCAGACGGAGGGTGGTCTTGGGCAAGGGCTTGAGTTTATACTGCTGGAGTTCAGGACGACTGGCTGAAGGCCTGTGTGTCTGACCCTACTTCTGCAGGGCTGCTACGAGGGGGAGCACCCAGAACAAACATTTTCATGACTAAGGTAAGCAAACGGTTTGATCATCCAGGAAAGTTGTCAGAAGGGTAAAGCATACTTGCTGTTCAACCCTGAGATTCCTTTCTTGTTGCCTGAAACTACCCAGGGCCATGGAAATAGTTGAAAAAACTTCCTACTGACATTTTCTGCTTATTCTAGTGATAAAAATACATCTTTACTTCCTCTAAAAGAACTGGAAATACAACTCTGTTCTAATGAAGCAGAGAACTTACAAAGTAGGGAAAAACACACAGCGATACATAAGACACTTGCTTCATATCTGAAATGACCCCATTATTCTGCATGGGAAGGAAGGATTTGGAAGCAAAAAGACAAACATCTAAACGTACTTTCAGTGGAATCTTTAAGAACATAAGCAGCCCCCCTACTTAACCTAGGAATTATAGCTGTTTTGAACTGTGAAGTCACCATTTCTATGGGAAAAATGGGGACTGAATTTAGGGGCACCAGGGTTTGAATTCCAGTTTAGGGGATTCAGTAAATTACTTACCCTATCTGAGTCTCAGTTTCTTTATTCTTAAGGTGTGGATAATAACTGCTACCTGGAATCACTTCTGTTAAAATTCAGTTAGTGTATGTAAAGTGCCTTTTAAAGAGTACATGTTCAGTAAAATGAAGTTAATGTTACTATAGAACCATTCCTTTTCATCAGCGGACATCATTTGAAATGCACTACAATGGCCATGGTACTGCCAGTGTGTATTTCTTAAGTATCCGGGCCAAGGCAAATTTGAAGAACAAGCCATTTCACTCTTTTGAAGGGAAAGGAACAAGGGTGAAACTATCCCAACATCTAGAGCATAACATGTAAGGTGGGGGGAAGTACATGCCAGATCCCTTCAAATAATCTATGTCATGGTTCTTCAAGAGTTTATCCAAGAAACCGTAGTCCCAGTCAAAGGAGTTCCAAGAACTGTCCACTGAACGGTTGTGCCCAGAATAAAGGGGTGGATGTATGAGGGGGATCGTGGTTGGTGACCGACAGCCCAGGTTTGTCCCAGACTATCCTGGTGTTAGCCCTGAAAGCCCCACACTCAGGCAAACTGAGATAGTTGGTCATCTTAACCTTAGGTCATAGGACATGTTCCACAGTCACAGGACACGCAGCACGAGGGGGGACCAAGGAAACCACCCAGTCCAACCCCTTTGTTTAACAGATGGCAAGTCCTATGCCAGGAGTGAGCTTATGGCATCGCCACAGGTGCAGCGCTAAACCCAGAGAGTGTTTCAGATGACAGGTGAACCCGCTATTGTTACTATAGATCTGTGCACGTCATAACTGAAGGAAGAATTCTGCAATGGTGAAAAGGCTGACCTTGAACCCGGACTTGGGGCTTCTCTCTTGTGTCTCTGAGAAAACTATCTGACCTCTTTAAGCCCCAGTACTTTGGACTGAAAATTGGTGTTGGTAGCATTGAACCAGAAGGTGTGAATAAAGTATCGGCCTCAGTCCCTGGCACATAAAAAGCACTAGATATTTGTTGTTATTATTTGGGGGGATTAATTTATTTCCTTTCTTTCTATTATGATTATGATTACAATTATGATTTGCTACTTAGAGAAAGGGAGGCACCCCAGAGGATAATAAGATGCTTTCTTGGATTTTCATTAAAATCACGTGGACATTAAGTACACTGAAGGATAGTGTCTGACAGTGGAATCTTCTGAAATAAGTCACTGTGAACTGTGTCATGCTGATCTGAGCGATATTATAGACACTTTTTGAAAAACTGCTTTTTGGACTACGAAAAGTGTACTCAATTACTTAGGTAATTCAGTTTCGAGGTACTTCATTTGGTTCTTCTAAAAGGCTCCTTTCAAAATCCTGGATCTTGACCACCATCCTCTTGGTCCTGAGTCACTTTCTATAGAAGCTAAATTATTAAAAGCACTCACCAAAGGGTGGGCACCCTAAAATAAAATATATTTGAAATGACTTCAAAACCAGTAACACCGCAACGGGGTTTGCAGAAGAGGATTTTGATTTAGAAGTAATGCTTCATGAATTGAACTAGTATTCAGAAGATATGGCCTACTTTGGGATATAGAAAAGCAAAATGCACAATTTCTCCCTCTTTTATTCCTTTTAGTGTCGGGTATTGGAATCTGTTAAAATGCAAGTCACTTCCATACCCAGCGATGTACACAACGATGGATTAAACAGAATTGTAGGGACCAGGACAGGTCCCCTGAGGACCACAGCCCCTTGGATCACTTGGATGAGCATCCGACAGGGACGTGCTGTGACCGGAGAGAAGGGCAGCCTTGCTCCCTGACTTCACGGGCATGTGAAGATATCTCACAACTTCCTGGTTTCACTGGCACCCTGGATGATTTCCCATTTGCCTTTTCTAGATTTTTCAATAAAACATCCTCCAAAACCAGAAAAATTTGTCTAGGAAAAATATTTCTAATTACAGCATGGTGAGGCTAGAGTGAGAAATAATTTGATTCTAAACAGACCAATTTTCTTAGGGGGAAAAAAACATTGTCCCAACGATGTCACAAGTTTATGGACTGGATGCCAGGACAAAGATACATACATTAATTCAATGAAATGCATTCATTAATTCAAAAATACATACATTAATCCCTCTGCACTTAATACTCATCTTACACATGAAATATACATATCTATTTTTTAAATATTTCCCTAAGCAATTAAAAATATAATTTTATCAGATGTATTTTCCATTGTCAGAGCACAGGCATGTGATTCCCTTCACTTCTGGGTCACGTGTAAGGTCAGTGTGTTGCAAAGATGTACCTATTTTAAAAAGCAACACTGAGAGAGCCCTGGCTGGGAGGCTCCATTGGTTGAAGCATCATCCCGCACACCAAAAGGTTGTGGGTTTGATTCCTGATCAGGGCACATACCTAGGTTGCGAGTTTGATCCCGGGTTGTGGTGCATCCTGGAGGCAACTAATCAGTATTTTTCTACCACATCTGTCTCTCTCTCTCCCCACCTCTCTCTATCGCTCTTTCTCCCATCTTCTAAAACTCAATGAACATGACCTTAGGTGAGGTTTAAAAGATAAAACACTAAGAGAAAGGAAGGAAAAGGGAAATGGTAGAGGAATACATTCTAGTGTGCTATGCTATCCAGGTAAACATCAAATCTACTGCCTGTTCCCTCTGCCTGGTCCTGGATATGCTGATATATGACCATGTGTGTGTCTCTGTGTGTTGAGAGCAAAGTGCCGGGGAGGGAGCAAGTGGCCACAGTAGTCAGGTTAAATTGTTTATAGGTGAACAGGACCACGCCTCTCTAGTCGATCTCTCATAAGAATGGGATGCAAACTAATGACATTCAGAACAGCCAGGATGTGAGTAGGCACTTCCTTTATTTATGATACACAGCAAATGTTTAGGAAATTAAATTGCATCTTTTGAGCTGTCATTCATAGATCATTTGGTCAAATAAGATGAGGAGCTGACATTGGATAAACCAGGTTTAAATCTTCTGGCTTCAGAACAAATTTATGGGAATGTTTCCTTTTTTTAAGGTTGTATTTTTTAAAAATATATTATTTATTTATTTTTAGAGAGGGAATGGAGAGAGAGAGAGAGAGAGAGAGAAAGAGAGAGACAGAGAAAAACAACAACATGCAGTTGCTGGAGGCCATGGCCTGCAACCCAGGCATGCGCCCTGACTGGGAATCGAACCTGCGATGCCTGGTTCACAGCCTGTGCTCAATCCACTGAGCTACACCAGCCAGGGCAAAGGTTGTATTTTTAACATTATATTTATGATATAGAATAAGGGATTAAAATTACATCACACCCAGTTGCACACCCATACACACACATCCTACACAGAGAGGAAACCTACCTATACAGTATAATGAAAAGGATATGACTTTGAGGTAAGCCAGAGCTGGGAGTTGGAGAAATTCACCTATACTGTATGAGTTTCTATTTTCTGTTCTGGAAACAGAAGATAGCACCACATAATTTATGGGTTTGTCGTGCAGATTAGATAAAGCGACATGAGTGCACATTGCCTCTGTCACACCCAGTATGTGGCATGTGCTGTTTTCTCTGTGTATGGCACCTTCCTCCTCCACTATGCAGCCACACTCAAGCCCCAGGGCTCCCTTGAACACAACCTGCTCTCTGCTGACTATACACCGTTCCCTGTGCTGGGACACTCCCACCTTCTTCCCTTTGCACAACCAACTTGTACTCTTCCTTCAGGACTGAGCTTGGATACTATTCTCCTGTGACACCTTGGCTGACACCCCTGGACAAGACTGTACTTCCTTTACGTGCTCACAAAGCACCCTAACTTCTGCTATGAGGGCCCTGTCACCCTGTACTGAGGTTGCCAGCTACCTTGCCTGAATTTTCAGTGGAGGAAGAGCTCCTTAATAAAGCATCTATCCTGTTCAGGGTTGTAGCCAGATCTCCTGGCAATTGTCTTTGGAAAGAGTCAGTGTTGTTGAGGGTGCAGTGAAGTGGGTGTTTCTTCACACTTTTGGTACCAAAGAGAGACATTTGGTTTAATAATAGCGATAATCATCATCATCATAATAATAATGCGATTATTAGGTAATCCCTCTGCACCTGGCATTGCACAAAGTGCTTCCATGCATTATTTCATTGAGTCCTCACAACACACCTTGGGAGTATGTACAACTAGTACCCATATTGTGCAGGCAAGAAATAAAGACTCTAAGACAGACATAAAGAGTCAAAAAGGCATGCACAAGGGCGTGAACTTTAGGTGGTGGGATGAGGAAACAAACTCAGGTCTTTGTGATGCTAACAATGTTTTTCTTAACGTCACTGCTCTACTGTGCAAGTTTTCAGAAGAGCAATTAAATAACTCGCACCTCAATGAATGCTGTGGAATACATGAGCCCGCGGATGTGAATACACAGGAGGTACCATAAATGTTCATTTCACCTGTGCTTTAACTCGTACCGGTTTTTCCTGTCTCTCTTACCCAGGTGTTTATTTTAGGAAGCATGTGTGAGGGAACGCTTTCTCGTCAAGAGCGGGGATTGGGTTATTTACCTTGGTGTCTCCGGCTCCTCTCATGGTGCAGTCCCCACCACAGACAAATGGTAAAACACTGTGGGACTTGGTTATTAAAGAAATCATGAACCTGAGGTTACAGAACGTGTAAAGGCAGTTTAGAAACTCTAAACAGCAATTACTCGATGAAACTGGAAAAGAAAACGGAGGGTCTTTGCAAAGGTAATATCTAAAAGAAAACTTCAGGAGGTCATGGCATGCAGTTTCTAAAAGCGATTGCATTGGCAGAAGGAGTGGGCAACCAGGTACAACTGAACATGAACTTGAATTCAACAAATATGTGAAAACTTGCTAAACATGAAACATCGTGCTAGGATCTGGTTATTTTACAACTAAGGAGAATGCTCTTATTTCACAAGAGAGGGGCCATCATATTAGTAGCTGAGAATAATTTGCATAGCAGACCAAGAGAACAGGGGCTTTGTCTCATGCCGGGAGGGCAGAGGGATCTTACGACACCCCCACTACAACGAGGTCCATTTTCCTGCTTCACATGTCTCGGGGTTCCCCTTGCTGTTATGTTTGTACTTCAGGCTGTTTCCCACGGCATATTTGGTTCTTCAATCTTCCCTCATCCTCTCTTGCTCACACTATGCTCCTTATACTCCAGTCACACTAAACCTTATATATTTCTCCCCAAAGTTTACGCTTCTGTATGCCTCCTGTCTCCAGACCTGGGATGTCCTGCTCTCTGTCCGGTGCCCTTCCACTCATCCTTCAACACACTGAGCAACTGTTCCTCAAGCTTCTGGCTCCTTCGGGCAGAGTGAACTGAGTCAGCAAGTGCTCTCTGGGGGCCGCCACTGGGGCATCTACCCATCTCAGTCTGCAATGGCCACTTTTACCCGAACCACAAAATCCTAATGTCCCACGATCATTTACTTGCCTGTGCCCCCTTTAAACATAGCCCAGTAAAGTTTCATTTATGTCATCAGAATGGTTACAGCTTCGAGGTATGAGGTGTCTTCTTTGTAACTTCCTCCTGGATGAAGACATGATAAGAATGATGGAAATAGTAGATATTTTTTCATCTCACTGAGCACTGTCTGTGCCCCAAACACTGGCTCAGCACCGGATACACAGAGGGGTCACTCCTGCCCTCATGAGGCCTGCATTCAATGATAGGAGACACGAGCAAAGTAATTACAGTTTATGATGAGCGGTCAGGTGGAAGAACAGAGAGAGTGTCATGGAACCTGGGGGAAGTGGTGGGGCAGCTGCTTCAGGGGAGGAGCTGAGGGAAGGTCTGTCTGAGCTGGAGAAATGTGAGCTGACAGCGAAATGATGAGGGGTCCAGACCCTTGTCCATCCCTTGTTCAAATGTCCTGGGGTGGGCACAAGGCCAGCATGATCTGCAAAGAGCAGAGAGCCAGTGTGGCTTGAGGGGAGAGAGCTGGGGAGCCCTGGCTGTAGATGGAGGTGGACAGATCGGCAGGGAATAGACGGTACAAGGCCTTGTCGGCTGGAGGGAAGAGTGTCGTTCACTCTGTACACAGCGGGACCCAGTGGACAACGCCAAGCCATGGATGGGTGTGGCTGGATTGGTATGACATTAACGTTAATGCTATAAGGCAATTTTTATTTGATTTTTTAAAAATCTGGGTATCTGGACAAAATTTTCTCACTGGTTTGCTTTTCATTTCCTTCTCCTCTCCACTGGGGGGCTCCAGAGATTGTCCTAAGTATCCAGCCTGGTTTGTCTCCCAAGTAACTTCTTCGTGACAGCCTCCTCAGGGTTCCCCCGAAAGGCATGTTTAAGATACAAATACCGACAAGAGAGCAGGAACAACTGAACAAATAAAAGATCGCAACATACCCAGCTCTTTGAAGCAGGTCTGCTTTCTATAAACTGCGTATGATACAGTAACAAGAATCACTATCTCTCCATAAACCCTAAGGGATGCCCAGCCTTTCCACCACTAACTACATTAGGACTGGTTAGTAGTGTCATTTTAAGTGAAAGTGGTTGTATAAATAGAAGGAAGGTTTATAGAACAGATGGGGGAATTATAGGGGCAGAGCCAGGTAACCTGCAAATCAACGACAGCCTGAACCGTTGACAGTTTCTGAGTGTTTACTCTGTGCTGCCTAGCGCCGTGCTGATGCATTATTGCAAACATTATCTTATCGAGCCCTCCATCCATCAGAGCTGGTGGGAATGACATCACCCCCTTCACCGAAGTTGGAAGACTGGGGCCCTCGGGGCGACTTGGCCAATGTCTCTGTGGCGTTAAGTGGTGGAGTGGGCATTTGGGTGGTCCTTCCCGCTAACCAGGCTGCTAAAATAAAGGGGATTCCAGAGACTTCCACTCTAGGCTCAGCCCATTTTCTCATCATTTTAGTTTTCTCGGCAATAAAGTGGACACCATCATCTCCTGAGGGGAGGGGTGGGAGACAGCACACGCCCCACCCACCGGAGCGCATCCCCAACGCCACGGAGGCAATCCAAGTGCTCTGTAGACTGCCAGACAGTACACAGAAGCAAGGTATTTTCAGCCGAGTGCCTCATTTTTTTTCTCTTGAAAAGAATACCCATTTCTCAAAATGAATTTCTTAAAAATTCCTTTTTTTCCCCTGAATTTGGTTGCCTTCTTTTGGTATTTGATCCAAATTTCACATTAAACGTTCATTTATATCATCTGACCCTCTCTCAGACAGAAATTAGCAACATAAGGTACATTTCTACTGAGTTCCGCCCCTCACTCCCTGGGTAGGATCCTGGGAGGCCCCTTCCCCAGGACCCCCAGTGCAAAATGAAAGAGTGGGTTCATTGAAGTTCAAGGTTATTCCAGGTATAAAGTGCTAGGGTAGAATGCTGCCATGGCTGAGGTAAGGGAAAGAAGAGGAAAGGGGCCAGGTCATAATGTAGCAGGAGTGTTCCTCTGACACACTTTGTGAGTCAAGTATAGGGCTTTTGACCCTGAGGTGACCACTGGCGTCCCTCCCAGTTTCTGCAGATGTTGGAGATGCACCACACACCACCCTTGCAGCGGGCACAGAAGATGGGGAGCAGGGCAGTCTGCCTCCTGCACTCTGAGGAACTCTACACCTAGACAGATCAAAGAGTAGGGGGCCTGGAACGGCAGTTCAGCCACAGACGCCTCTGGTCCAACAGTTTTTAACATGTTTAAAACTTGCCAATGTTTTAAAATGATGGAAGATTTCATACAGACATTCTGGTCCCCAGTTCCCTTTTCAAGTCTGAATATTTGACCATGCTGAGCTGGCCTTTCCACATGACAGGGAAATGCAGAGTTGAACAGAAGCTGCCCCCACCCCACTCCACCCGCACACAGCCCCCCATCACACCAACTGAAGCCAGTTCAGTAAGCAACCCGCGTGCTAGTTCTCTGGTGGCTTGTGTGTGTGGCTTGAGATAGAGAGAAGACTGTAAGAAGTCATTTCAACTGCATTTGTCTTACAAAGGGGAAGGACAGAGAGCTGCGGCGGGAGGGAACCCAGAAACTTCCCGTGGGGTTGCCTTCATCCCTGAGCCACTGCGCCCTGCCCTCTCCTCCGCAGCAGAGCACAGGGGCGGCTAAGATGCACGGGGAAACGGGGGCTGGGGGCCAGGAGACCTGGGTTCGTACAAGGTCTCTTCACTATTGTTCTGCTGCACTGGGCAAGCAGTTCTCTTCTCTGTGCCTCACTCTCCCCAGCAGTAAAAGGAAGAAGTCCCTAGATCATTATCGTTCAGAGATCCTTCTTGTCGGGACCTGTACAATTCTCAGCCCTGTCGTGCATTTCCCCTAATGCCCTGAAGAAGTCTTGAAGGAAATCTTGCCTTTCTCCGTCTCAGATCTGCAGGCCTCATTCATATCTACCACCCCAGTAGGCATCAAACTCAGTGGCACCGCCCCGGAGATTTTGGAAGGGAAGGGGTCACTTCAGGGGAACGGGGTCTTGGTCCGGGCAGTTGGGGCGCGCTCTGCATGCAGGCGGCTAGGGAAGGTGCCAAGGCGCTGTGGGATCCACGCCACCAGCTCTGGGCCCCGCCCGCATCACTGTCCTACCGCGCGGACCCCAAGCGTGACTGGTTGCCGTTTCTGGAGAGGGCTCCTGACGCCCGCTGGCTAGCCGCTCTCCTTCTCTCTGCTCCCCAGTCCCATCCCCCGTGCCAGACCCCGGAGCCCGGCTGCGCACTCAGAGGGCACTCGGACCCCTCGGATAGCTGCAGCCTCAGGTGCCCGCCTGCTGCCGCCGCCGCCGCCGCTGAGCCCAGCCCCGCCCTCGCTGCTGCCACTGCACCCAGGCAAGCGGGTGCCTTTCCTTGCTCTCTCCACATTTCTGGGAGTTCGCTTGTGAGCTCGGGCTCCCCTCCCTGGGAGGGAGCACCCGTCGGAGCTTCTCGGAAGGCGTGAAGGGAGAACCAAGAACTAGGTGAGTGGTGGCCTAGATTTTCTTTTTCTCCTTAAAGAACCTGCATACTAAGGGCACTGTTGGGGAAGCTAGAAAGTTGAAAGGGAAGAGAAATAAGACAAAGGCAGAGGTCCAGAGAACCTACCACAACCAGAGAGGGCTGGGACACACCTCAGCTTGTACCCCACCTGGTCCCCCAGCCTCCCACTGACTCAGGTCCAGACAGACGCGCGCAGACTTCAACAGATACTTGTTGGGTGGAATTGAGTGCTGGAGGTATCAATGCTTGTTTCTCCCAGTCAGTTTCTAAACAAGCAGACACTGACTTTTTGATGGTTGGCTTCATCTCCACGAGGACTTCCCTCCCCAGAGCTGAAGGATTTGTACACAGATAAATAAAATGTGGCGTATTCACACGATGGTTTGCTATGCAGCACTTAACAAGCAGAAATCATAGCTGTGGAGACCAGCTTGCTTAGATGGCAGAGGTGTATTGGTAAGTGATCATGAGATGCCAAATATACCTACTGTAGGATGTCATTTAGGTGGCTTACTTTAAAACACCTCACGTCATAAAGTTGTAGAAAGTGGACTCTGTAATGTGCCCTAATTCATGACTGTGGCTGTGTTCAGGAACTATCAGTAGGAAAGGAACTAAAGCTGGCGTGAGGGGTAAGGTGGAGACAGTGTTTACCTGTGCTTCTGAAGACATAAAAATGAAGAAAAGTTGATGAAATATTAACAATACAACTGAGAGTGGTATTAACTGGGATTTTTCAAATGATATTTTCTTTGTTCCCTATGGTTCTAAATATTCCCCAGTTTAAGAAGTTCTGTTTTTCAAATGCAAGCAAAATACATGACACCTGGGCACACGCTGTTGCAATGAAACGTAAACAGTTTTGTCAAAAGTGGCAACTTTCTTGCGTCACGACTTAGGTTCTTCAGCTCCTGAAGATGCCGTGACTTCACCTGGGGAGCCTCAGCTGCTTAGAAAAGCTCGTGGTTTGAAAGCCCCCCGGAATGCAAGCTAAAGGTCAAATGTTGCATTAGAGAAGGGGTCTGCAGTTAATCCGATAACTGACTGGGTCAAGGTAGAATCGGAAAATCTTCTGTGTTCATGTAAGACACATTGTTCTTTCTCTTATATTTCCTGTGTTTAGGAGATTCATTGCCATGGCTGGTGACTGTCCTCTTGACATTTCGCAATGATGCTTATGTTACATGGCAGACTTAGTACCAGCAGCAGGGCAGGAGGGTGTTAGGTTTGGCAGCAGAGAGTCCTATAGCTCTTCTGGACCCTACTCAGCAGAATGAAAAGTATGCGTCTCCACTTTCCTAGCACAGGAAGGTTGATTTCTTTCTGCCTAGGAGGGAAGTTGTCTAATTTGGTTATCCACATGGGGAGAAGGAGAGAAAGACAGTGTAAACTGGATTCGGTGTGTTGACTGCAATGGAGAAGTCACCACCTCGATAATCCTGTCCACTTTCCCTCCCCTGTTCACATAGTTTCTTCCTGCCAAAAAGTCACTGGATCTTTGGTGAACAAAATTGTCTGCACATCAAAAGGAAATTCTGAAATGCAGCAAATTGCGGTAATACTCCTCTCTCGTTCTCCTTCGGATTTGACAACTTGCAAGGTCAATGCTGGGTTGCAGGAAGATGGGCTACCTGAGAGAAGTGTGAGGTGTGAAGGAAGCATATAAGAATGACAGGATTGGGGTGTGGTGTGAAAACTGTACATACAAAATAAAAAGAGAATGGAGCCATCCCCCGCCAACCCCCAGCTGCTGTGTTAACGATCACAATTCTTTAAAATCAATGTTCTCTTTACGACCAGTCCTCCCTAATGATGTCTGTGGCTCAGCCCTTACACTGGTCCCCACTTGTTCTGGACTGTAAATGCAATAACAGAACACATAGGGCACCCTGATCGCTTCCTCCTGACCCACGGTGAAACACTAAGGCATCCCATCGGCTTCTTCCTACCCTCTTTTCCGCTGGAATTAAAAGCCCTTTGTTTCTTGAGCCTTGGAGAGACAGCTGAGTTCTCTCTTCCTGATCTCAATAGTGCCCCTGGGTTTCCTCCTGCCACCTGTTACCACCTGCCCCTCCCCGCCCCTCTCCCATACCTTTTAATTGGCTGCTTCCTAATTGCTGACTCTCTTGCTTGCTGTTTAATGCTTCTTTTTAAAGCTTTAAGGCACTTTGCCAGCAGTTGGGCTTTTAGAATGAAAAGTAGCATTTCCTTAATGAGTCTGCCTCCCAAATGAAGGCTTTACTTATATTTTCCTAACGGGAAAATAAGCTTTTCTTCTCGGCTTGTTTAGGGGCATCTCAAGCTCTTTTTCAATAACATCCTTAGGCCAGGTTCCCTTGGGACCCTTTCTTCAGCGATGCCTCTAATCTGTAGTTCCCACGTGTGAAAAAAGTCCAAGAGGAAATCAGTCAATAGGTGTCCAACTAAGTGGACACATAAATAAGTGGAACAACAAATTGATGTATCTCTCTTCTGCTCTCTAGAAATCAATACATAAAAACTAAAAAAAAATACGATAACAAAATACTGCTACTATTAAAACCAGCAGTAACTAACATTTATTCTTTGCATGTTACATGCCAGGAATTGTGCTAGTTGCCTTCCATATGTTGTCTCATGAACTACATCTACCCCATGAACCACGTGTGTCCTATGCACGAGAATAGCTCAGGCCACATAGCTAAAAATGAATTTTTAAATAGGGTACCAAATCTTGATCTGTACCCATTTTTGGTAGATCTGAAGGTCCAGCTCCTGGGCCGATGGGAGCAGTCTCTTAGATTTGAAAGCAGTGACCCCTTTCGGATGGAGCCTGCATTCTCCAGGTCACTGATGTCCCCAGCAGGCACTGGTCTGGTTTGCACGTTTGCATTTCTGCCTGGCTCTTGTGGACATCTGGGCTGGTGGTTCCTGGGGAAGACACCGTGGTTCTTCCCACTGTCCAGGTGAGGGGGGAAGTCACCAGCCCAAAGCCACTTACCAGCGTCAGTTTTAGAAGAAGGGGGCTGCCTCTTTTTACCAACTTCAGGGGAAGTAAAATTCTTCATGATTGGATTTAAAAATGGAAAAAAAAAAGCCATCCACGTACATTTTTCTGCCGTGCTTTTTAGCTCTCACTTACGTCATTTAATTTGAGCTTCAAAACAGCTCACAGTTATTGAGCAGTGATGCAGTGAAAATACTTTACATGTAATCTCATGAAATAACATTTAATCTGTCTTTACAGTAAGGACCATTATCAAGTTCAGGGGAAGGAAGAAAAAGAAACACGCTTAGCAAAATTTAGGAACTTGCTGCCGTGGTAAAGCCCAAACTCCAGCCTTGTTCCTTTTGTATTGTAGTACTCTCCAAGGCAGGGAAAAAGAGATGGGGAAAGTATTTTTACAATTAAAAAAAAGAAATTAAAATTGATCACACATCAAAACAAGTTTAAAATATTTTTTTTATTTTATAGTTGTTTAAGAATTGCTGACCTCATTCTAAACTTGTCTTCATACTTAGAAATATTTTGCTCTTCTCCTTCTTTGTAAGTCTAGGTCCATAACGAGGCCATGAAATGGGTTCTCCGAGATACTTGATGTTCTGTTACTGCCGAAATGATCATTTTCTAGTACAAAAGGGTTCTGCCACAATGGCACAAGTTAACATTTCGGCCACAGTCTGTACTCAGCGTACCTTGAATAGGCCCTTTGTCAGGTCTTATAAGGTTAACGTTTCTTTTTCTCCCCTTGATATTTCACGAAGGCTCCCAGCCCTCCTGTGGACGAAGATGGGCCTCTCTGCCAGGACTGTGTAACCGGAGGAACCAGGTCTGGACAGTCAGCCATGGGAGCCAATACTTCAAGCAAACCTCCCGTTTTTGATGAAAACGAGGATGGTAAGAGATGTTTGTGAATTGTGCATAAAATACAGAATTTTGCAGATACAAATATAAGCTCTTAGTTTCTGAAGTATATTGCAATGCACTGTAAGGGTAAGTCTGAAGGAAGACCTTGGATGCTAACAGTCGGATGTTACCTTCCACTTTCCATGGGACTTTGGGCAGCTGTCTGAGCCATGACGGTACCAATGCCCTTTGTACAAAGGGAGCTGTTTGGGGGCACCTGGTCAGTAGAAGACGTTGAAATTAAATGATTTATTTGTTCTTTGTGTTGTCCCTTTAACCCTTTTGTCACTACCTATTGCTAGTTGTTAATAGAAAATGTCTTGCATTATCAAACGGCATGTAAATGATAAAGTATTACAGAATGAACTCATTAAGTAGGTGCTCTCTGAGCCTCCGACTGCCAAGATCCAGGATCCTAGATAAAGTCCACATGCTAGGTCATAGGAAAAAGAATCAGTGGGAAACTTTCCAGGCCAGGCTTAGCAAGAAAGGACACAGAGGCATGGATCCTGATTCCCCCGTCATCCCACAGCGAGGTGCGCCAGAACCAGCGAGGACCACCCCCCGCCCCCCCCCCCCCGGGCCCGCCCCCTGTCACTCTTCCTTCCCATGGCGGAAGTTGGAGCAGCCTGGTCAGTCCATACAGGGTAGTAGCTGTGTTTATGGGTTGTCTGGGAAAAACAGGGCCCCAGATCTCAGCCAGGTAGTCATCTAGGCCTCTCAGAGGGAGCCCACAGAGTTATTTGATGGGAGTTCTGCTAGTTGAACCTTAAAGGAAAAGAACAATGAACTAAAATTCAGGAGATCTGCGCACCAGGCCTATTATCAGCTACATGTGTGGCTTGAGAAGTTTATTTATCCCCCCTCTCTTCAATTTCTTCATCGGTAAAGTAAAAGATAGGCTAACCTGGAAGATTTTTTTTTTTTAACTCAGAAGGTTTATCACTTTGAGATCCTAAAGCCACTTGACAAAAATGATGAAGCATCGTCAAAATCATCAAGGAAGGCTGATTGTGTTGGAATGTGCATTTGATTGCTGGAGTAGAAACTGAAGTACCAATGACTTAGACAGCATGGATGTGTTTTTCTTTCTCATGTAACAACTAGGTATCAGGAGCAGGCAATACGTGGCTCTGAAAGGTTAGGAACTCTGGCTCTGACAAGCTGGCTTCTCTCCTTCTCTAGAGTGTTATTTCCCCCTTGGGCCTCAGTACAGCCAAATTCCCACTAGTGGAAGGGGGCATGGAGGCTGTGCCCATTCCTTTTAAGCACAGGATCTGGTTATAGCTTATCTCTTTCATTCACGTGCACATACAAGGGATTCGGGGAATTAGTTTGTAATCTTGTGCGGCCACGAGCCTGCTAAAGATAAGGAGTTCTGTTTTGTTATCAGAGAAGAATCAGCTGTTTGCCATGGTTACGGGGCCAACTAGAAGCCTACTACATGCTTAGTTTTTGAGACTTTGGTTGGATCCTTTTAAAGACAAAGTAGCTGACTGATCATTATGCCTTGTTCCCAGCTATTCACTATTGATTTACAGGAACATCATTACTAGCTGAATAAAATATTGCATAGGAACCCTGAAAATATATAGTTAGAAAACAGTCTTAAGGAAACCTTTTTCCACTCTAAATTCTGTTGCCTTGCTTTGCTTTACCAAGTAGTAAAGGCAAGGATCTAGAGACCAGTGATATTACTGGATTGCACCATCTCTACAAACGAGAAGACAAGTAGGCTTAGATTTCATTTGTCTGGTTGACAATGCTCCCTGTGGATTCAGAGCTAAGGTTGTGCAAGGAGAACACAGCCTGTGTTCCTGTAAGGTTGTGTCCTGGGAGAACAGAGTAGGCAAGAGAGGCCAGCTTCATGTTTATAACCTGCTAAGGATATGTGTCATGTTAAGGGATTGGGAGATAGCATTCGAAAAAGAAAACACAGAAATGTCTAAGTCCTCCTTCATTCAGCCTGCCCTTCTCTCATGGGGTGCCCAAGAAAGTTACAGAGCTGCGGGAGTGTGGCCAATGAGAAATAAGGTACCACTTCATAAGTACCTTCAAGAAACTCTGGAAGAACTAGGACTGGGTAGAGTTAGGTTTAAGAAGCAAGCAGGTCTTTCCCAGCACCCTCTAGGTTGCTGCTTTTTTGTTGTCCAACTGCCCAGCCCAGGGAAATGATGCCCCTGTAGCACCCATAGAGAGAAGAGCTGAGCAGAGCAGTCCGTCTGTGCTTCCGGGGATGGGGGGTGGGGAGCTCTAAGTCCACTTACATGCACAATTGCAAGGCAGAAGCAGAAGGGCAGATCCACTTATTATGAACCTGCCCCTGTGCTAGACGTGAGGAGTGTGGTAGAAAACAAGATGGCCCTGCCCTGCCCCTGGGGAGCTCCTGTTCTCATGGTGGAAGGCAAACAATAGACAAGTAAACAAATCTAGGTAACTTCTGATTATGTTCAAGTACCACCGAGGAAGTCACTCTGGGTGATCTTCAGACGTGTGGCAGGGTGATGATGGAGACCACGTCTGATAGGGTCTGGTCGGGGTCGGCCTCTCTCAGAAGGTGAGGTTTGGGTTAGAGTCTGAGAGTTGACAAGAAGCAATGCCATGAGAAGTTCAAGCACAGGAATAAAGCAACTCCACAGTGCAAACAATGACAAAGCTGGGAAGGAATAGTTGCCTATATCATAATAATCTGATGACTATGGGTTTGTATATTCTAAAACTGTAATTTTTTAAAAAATCAGTAAATTTGATAATAAAGTTGATTTGGTTCCTTTGACAGCTCTGGGTTGAGCACAAGGCAAAATTTTATTTGATTGCTGCGAAGCTTCCGACCAAGAAACAAAAACAACCAAGGAGAAAGCACTGACTAATCAATTAACATTAATACCTCTATCATTTTGATCTCCATATTTTAATATAAATAATCAAACCGGGCCAGAATCTAGGGCACCAAAATGAGCCAATTTAATTATTTTAAAAATATTGCTGAAGAGAATCCCAATGTGCGATGGAAAAGTATTTAATATTTCCTTCAAAGTGTTTACTGTTCCCAGTATAGGTCTGAAGAAAATTTGAACCAATTTTCCGAGTAATATTTTCAGACTTCTTTCTCATGGAAAGCATTTTGGTTCATTTTGAAGGTAATTATGGAATCAGATAAGATGTTATTGGCTGTCCCTTGAGATAAGTTGTTCTTGCTAGAATTCATCCTGACACCTTGTATTTCCTGTTGTTTATCTGATAATGACACGGAAATAATTTTCCTCTTCCTCATTGATGTTGATACTTATTTAGTGTAAACAAAGTATAAGGTTTATAGTACTGTTGGACCCAACAAAATTGCTTATTTGATTCATGTTAATGTTTACAAAGCAGATCCCAAATTATACTATTATTTTGTTCTGTGGCTCTAACTTTTATATTTTAGTGCAAACCTAAGTCCTAATTCCTTTTTTTTTGCAGTAAAATAATTATAACAAAATGCGCCATTTTAACCATTTTTGAGTGTGCAGTTCAGTGGCATTCAGTGTATTCACATGTGGGAGCAACCATTACCATCATCTAGGGCTTTTTCATCTTCCTGAATTCAAACCCTGTCCTCACCAACAGTATCTCCCCATCCCCTCTCTCTCCCAGGCCCCGGCAACCACCATTCTACTTTGTCTCTATGAATTTGGCTATTCTAGGTACTTCATAATATTTATTATCTGGCATGTTTCACTTAGTCTGATGTTTTAAAGGTTCATTCATGTTGCAGCATATATCAGAATTTAATTCCTCTGTAAGGCTGAATACTATTCTATTGTCTGTAGAGACAACATTTTGTTTACTCTTTCATCCACTGGTGGACATTTGATGGTTTCCCTCTTCTGACTATTGTGAACAATACTTCTGTGAACGATGGTGAACAAACACTTGCTGGAGTCCCTGTTCTCGGTTATTTTAATTGTATGTACTGTAATTACATGTAATTTTTTGAGGAACTACCAGACTGTCTTCCACCTCATTGTGTTTAGTGTTTCAGTGATGGGAAACCACCTACAAAAAGGGGCTGAAAGCATGGGCTCTGGTATCGGGAAGACGTGCACAGGTTCAAGTCTCACCTGTGCCACAGTCTGGCAACGTGAGAAATCAAAGGGGTCACAGCCTGATCAATCATTATAAAACTCCACAGTCAGTTTGACTAAGTATAAAGTGTTCCAGAGGGACTTGCAATATCATGTGTCATAAGAAACGCCCAAACTTGTAAGAATTTTTGTGAGTTTATTTGAGCCAAACTGATGACAATTGCTGAGAAGCAAAACCTCAATAAGTTGAGAAAACGCTCCAGAGAATGGCAGTTTTGCTCCTTCTTTTAGACATTGCAATAAAAAGAGGAGGCATAAGGGGGTTACATGAAATCCACTGGTGATAGATTAAGGAGGCTGGAGAAGGCAAAGCAGGGAAACCTCTGGGATTGGATAAAAAAATGATAGACACTTTTACATGTATACAGGTGAGTACAGGATAGTTAATAGTCAACAGTTAATGTGACAACAATGAGGGATTCCATGGTCCCCCCTTGGTGTGGTGCCTGTGCCTTGAGGGGTCTAGAAAAAGGAAATTTGACATTCCAAAGGAATGTTATCATAGATGCAAAAAAGATAACAGACAGGCTCAGTTAAGGTAAAGACTGACCTTTGTCAGGGAGGATACCAGCCTGGGACATGACTACCTACCATGACCTGCTTTTAGTTAGAAAGTTTTCAATTTCAGACCGTCCTTTGTGGTTACTATAGGTCTCTGAGTCTGTTTGGCTGTCATGCAGGCCTCCTCCGAGCTTGTCAGGTTTAGCTGTGCCCCTTTTCTTCCACACTAGAAAAAAGTCCCCGAGCCTAAACAATGACTAGTGAATTCATTTGAAAAAAAATGTTTTCCTGTTGTGCAATATATTAAAACTCCTCAGTTTCCTCATAAGTAAGCAAGTAATAATTGGGTACACTTCATTGGGTCATTGTGAAGATTAAATAAAGTAATGCAAGTAAAACACTTAGCAAGGTGTGTCACATAATCACCCAATGCAATTAATTCTAATGCTAGTATTATTTATTAGCATCAGAGTCTCTTAGCATGAACTCTTGGAACTACTTCACCTTCTGAAAGAAACGAAATTGATTAAATGCAGCTCTGTGGATGCTGTGGTCAATATGACCTATTCACACTTCCGTCAATGGGACTGGATGAACAGAATGGCAGAAAACCTATATGAAAGCCCTATGAAAAGAAGCCAAGTTATTGACTGCACACAAACACAGCCTCACCTGGTTTCCCTCTAATCTCCCTAGGTGATTGTGTTTTTCCTTAAGGCAAAATCAAGAACTCGTTGGGCTGAAAATCAATAAACTTCGCTTTTTCTGATTTCTACCTAAAGCTGCCTATTTAAGTAATCCCATGGGATCAACAGACACGGTGACCATTGTTCCCCGTACCTGACAACCGTATGGATACTCGGAGAAACAATAAATGATGCAGAAAGACAGTTTAAGTTTTCTGCAATGAAAGGAATGCAATGTTTTTAATGTTTATAACTGTTTTCCTTTAATCTGTTTCATTTCCTTTATCTGAATGCAGTGGTTTTGTTTGTTCTGTGTGGTTTGGGCCTATTTTTGTTGTGTTTTTTTTGGGGGGGGGGGTTGTTAGTTTTATTTTTTTCTAAATAAATCAACATTTTCAAAGTCCAATCCCTGAGATCTTCCTAATTTAGAAAAAAAATATTTAATAACAGCAGAAAGTATACCTGTTAATAATTCAGGCTCTAGACAGCAGAAGAGGGTCTTGTGATCATAAGCCACATGTGTTTCCAAGGATGTACAAAAAAAATTGTAGAGGTGACTTGGTATAGTTCAACCAAGAGGCAACTGCTGTGCTGTAGCTAAGACAATTGGCCTCAGGTTTAAAAGCTGCTACAAAGAGTTCATCCAGGCCCTGAGTGTGCAGAGAGAACCCAATTATTACGTTAGTGTTTGGACTTGCTTAAAACTCAATGTTCTGTTTTCATTTGGCAACACTTGTCTCCTAGGATATGTGGCTGTTTGCAGTTTCTTTCCATCTTTGGTGATAGAAGCAATGGGTCCTTCAAAATGATGGGCCAAGGAAATTGGCCACAGATTTGCAATCCAAAAGAAACGGGAGGTTATTGAATTGATTCCAGCAAGGAAGGACTTTGAAAATCTTGTTTGTTATTTTAATGTCTTTGCATTGAATATTTGTACCCACTTGGGTAGGCAAATTTCAGACTTTGTCCTTTTAAACTTGAATAATGTTGTCTTATATTATTTACTATATTGCATTAAAATGATTGAAAGAGTGAAAGGAAAAGTTTCTAGCAAGAATTAGCTTCTTTTTTTTAAGATTTCATTTATTTATTTTTAGAGAAGGAAGGGAGGAAGGGGGCAGAGAGAGAGAGAGAGAGAGAAACATCAATGTGCGGTTGCTGGGGGTCATGGCCTGCAACCCAGGAATGTACCCTGGCTGGGAATCGAACCTGGGACACTTTGGTTCCCAGCCCGAGCTCAATCCACTGAGCTACGCCAGCCAGGGTAAGAATTAGCTTCTTAAGAAATGAAGTCATCTTGAGTGGTCTAACATTTAGTATGACATTTATCATAAGTAACTTCAGATCCGACAGTTGATAGCAACAAACTTTTTGAACTTGTTAGGGCTTTATTTGTCCCATCCCAGGGGTTTGGGAGACTCAGAAAGAAAAACTAGACAGCTAAGGAAACAGCCTCCAAGGTTGAGCTAGTGCTTCTGACTTGCAAGTTCCTTAAGCAATGAGTTCTTAGCACCCCTTTAGGAGAATCCACTGGAGCATATTATGAGTAGATAAAACAACTATGGTACATTTACATGAAGGAATACGACTCAGCCATACAAAAGAAGATTTTTTACCCTTGTAACGATATGGGTGGACCTGGCGAACATTAAGGCAGTCAGAGAAAGACAAATACCATAGGATTTCACGCATATGTGGAATCTAATGAACAAACTGAACTAACAAGCCAAATAGAAACAGACTCAGAGATAGAGAGCAGGCTGACAGCTTTGGAGGGGGGTAGCGAGGGGTTGGGGAGATAGTGCAAAAAAGAAGAAGCACTCATGGACTCGGACAACAGTGTAGCGATTGCAGGGGTTGCGGGGGGTGGCAGAAGTGGAGGAGGGCATAAGGGGGATACATGGTAAAGTAAAAAATGCAATAAAAAAGAAAAAGAAAAAATTTACATCTTGCCTTTGGAGATTCACAGTGCTTCTTAGCATATTCAAGGCTCTGAGATGTCCTACAGTAGTACAATCTCAGTATTCTGATAGTTTTCAAACTTATTTCAAAATGAAAACATTTTTTTATGGACAGACTTTTACTGCCTTATGGCACATAACTAGCTATTCGGTGGATCTTAAGTTGGGAAATTTGCTAAATTCCCTAGGTTAAGAACCTAAGTCTGAAAACCAGTTTCAGCCCTGGCTGGCGTAGCTCAGTGAATTGAGCACAGGCTGTGAACCAAAGTGTCACAGGTTCGATTCCCAGTCAGGGTGCATGCCTGGGTTGCAGGCCATGACCCCCAGCAACTGCACATTGATGTTTCTCTCTCTCTCTATCTCCTTCCCTTCCCTCTCTAAAATAAATAAATAAATAAATAAATAAATAAATAATCTTTAAAAAAAAGAAAAGAAAACCAGTTTCAGCTCCAGGCAATGTGACTGGTATTCCAAGCCTACTGTCTCCAGTGGGAATGGGAGGGAAGGTCTTCAGGGGATCCGGCTTCTGTTGTAGGGCCTTTTGGGGGTAAACTTAATTAAAGGAACCCCGGTTAGCCATCATTTCACCAGTTCAAGTCTTATGAAATATATATACAGTGATTTCAACCAAGCGTTGCTATGTGACCACTAATGGACGTTCCTTTGGAAACACACACAGGAAGCCAGTGATGGAATAATATTCTAGTCAAAATAGGACACTGAGCACAGTTTATACAGTGAAGGGACTGTACAATTTAGGATTACAGATTTTGAAAATTCAAGAGTGGCACTGGCTGTACTTTTTCCTCCTGAATGATTTCTTCTCTCATTTCTGGAGGTATTTTTATAGTAAAATAAGTAATATTAATCTTGTTTCATACTTCAGTAGCTTATATTTTTTGTTATTTCTGAGAATGATTTAAAGCAGGGTTGGCACACTTTTCCTGTACTGGCTCAGATAATAAATATTTTATGCTTCGCAGCTAATGCAGTCTCTGTCACAACTACTCAGCTGCCACTGAAGAGTGAGAGCCAACATAGACGGTGAGGGGACAGATGAATGCGGCCATGTGCCAGTAACACTTTAGTTAGAGACACAGACATTTGAAGGCCCATCATTTTCCCTTGTCACAAAATACTCTTTTTATTTCTTTCTCAGCATTTAAAAAATATAAAAGCTATTCTTAGCTTACGAGCCATGTAAAAATAAATGGTGGGCTGGAATTTGCCCGAGAGCCCTATCTCGCCAGCCCACATTTATTTCCCTGTGCCGGGGCCTCTCTCGTACCCACCCATAGCCTTCTAGCCTTCACTGAGAGACTGGGCAAGGGGCCTGACTCTTCTCTCCAGATGCTTAACAAGTTCACTCTTTTTTTCTTTTGGTGTTCAAATCTTTTTCTATCATGAACTTAAAAAAAATATTTCCCCCAGCGGGCATAGCTCAGTGGATCGAGCGCGGGCTGCGAACCAAAGTGTCGCAGGTTCACTTCCCAGTCAGGGCACATGCCTGGGTTGCAGGCCGTGACCCCCAGCAACCGCACATTGATGTTTCTCTCTATCTCCCTCCCTCCCCTCTCTAAAAATAAATAAAAATAAAATCTTAAAAAATATTTCAGTTACAGTTGACATTCAACACCATTCCACATCAGTTTCAGGTGCACAGCATAGTGGCCAGACAGGTACACAATCTAAGAAGTGATTACCCCATCGCCACCCAGACCATTCCAGTACCCACCTGGTGCCTTACACGGCCATCACAATACTACACACTTACTCCTCACTGACCCTCTTTTAGTTGATCATTGTGAACCAGTGGAAATACTTGGACCAATAAATCTAGTGTTTCAGAGGATAAAATGTATTATTTTTGTTTGATATATATAAATTATTTATATATGTTATATATAACACACATGTTATATATACACATGTGTGTGTATATATATGTTATTTGATAGCCATACAAACTGGGTTTCATTAAGCAGGTAGAACCTGTAATTCACCTGAAATATCACTGGGCAGAATTCACTTCCTACAGGGGCATTTATTCAACTTCGGGACATCCAACACTTTGGGGTGTTGATGCCCCCATCCTGCCTCACTGTTCTGCTTTATTATTTGTTCTAAAAAAATAGCCAGTGTCTTTCTGACTTCCAGGCAAATTCATGAATTGGGGTCCCGGCAGCAGGAAAAGAGGCTGTTGGTGCCCGTTGCTTGGTCTTGGCACAAGTAATGGATGTCAATAAACCCCAGACTCCCCGGGGCACCGTGTTTCATGAAAAGAAGTGCTGACTCTGCAGACTGATGCCACCAGTTGGCTCTGGAGGCTGCTTCTCTGGAGAATTGCCAAATATATTCTTAAAAGACCTGCCAAGCCCACATGTATTATGGGCAATCATTTGCTACCAACCATTTGGGATAATAAAGGGCTAGTGAGCCAGCTAAATAATTTTTGCACTGGGAGATCATAAATGATATATGCTCTTGAGCTGACTGCCAACTTTAACCAGTACCATGGTGTCGGTGAGCTTAAACCAGTGGTTCCCAGACACCCTCTGCAGACAAATGCCAAATGGGCTATGTTTCACTTAGTCTGTGGTAAAAAGAGAAAAGGCAGGACAATGTAATCAGCTTTTCATAAAGCTAAAACTATTAAAGGTTTTAATTCAAAGATTACATCCTTTCTTGGTGTGTGTATTTAGTATTTAAGGATTATGGAAGTAGAATTTTTTTCATCATGAGAAAGACGTGTAACTTGTGTCCAAGTTTCTCTGATTCCCAGTTTTCTTATCTGTAACAACGGAACTCATAACAGTATTTGTCTCACATACGTTTTCGTGCGAATAAAAAGATTATCCAGAAAAAAGGTGTTTAGCATAGCATTTAGCATGTAGAAATTGCTCAGTAAATGTTAGCTGTTATTACTACCATTATCATAATCATAGTTTTTAACACCCTTATGTGGCAAGTGAAAAATAAAAGCTACCCAGTGTGGGTTTTCCTTCTCTCCTCCAGTCTCATTTTTAGGGGGATGGGATTTTCTGATTGGTGAAATATAGAGCAGTAATCATAATTTTCAGTAAGTGTTATATAGATAACTTACTGAAGTAGCTGAAATGGGGGGAAAGGCCGAAGATGACCTATTTTAACTAGGACAGCTATTCATTTCTATGAGAGATGATGATGCCTGAGCTAATGCAGATGGAAAGCTGAGAGTTTATGCAACACTTATTTTTAATGTAAAATAATTGGAACTTGCTAATGGTTTGATTGTGGGGTAAGAGGGAAAGAACAAAATCAAGAATGAACCGTAGATTTTTGCTTCAGCAGTCAGGCAGACAGATGGCTATGATACTTTCTGAGATGGAGAAGAGGGGGCACTGAAGGTTTGGGGATGTGTTTGGATATTGTCAAGAGTGCTAGTCTGGATTCACAAAATGACTGTGAGACACCTGAATGGTGATGTCAAGTAGGAGGCTGGGGTTGAGTGGCCAGAGATGAATAGAAAGTCTGAGCTGGAGATCTAAGGACATGGGGATTGGTGAGTCTTTCTTGGGAAAGAATGTGGAAATGAAAGAGGAAAAGAACCTTAA
Organism: Phyllostomus discolor; assembly: GCF_004126475.2. NCBI lineage: Eukaryota > Metazoa > Chordata > Mammalia > Chiroptera > Phyllostomidae > Phyllostomus > Phyllostomus discolor. The sequence continues at coordinate 18,630,695 of NC_040915.2, forward strand.
TGTTTAGAAGTTGGGCAGAGCAACAATTCATCTAAGGAAATTGAGAAGGAATAGCCAGTGAAGATGAAGAAATATTTGTCCTGAAATTAAAGAGAAGGGTGCTTTAACAAAGAGGGGGCAGTCCCTAATGTTGAATGTTCCCCTGTGGTAGCCTAAAGTGAGAACTATCTACAGGATTATAAAATCCAGAGGGTGGTGTGGTGATGTGGACAGAAGCAGCTCTAGGGTTGGAGAGACAAGAGACAGAATCAGGGAGTGAGGATTGTCTGGGAGCTGAGGATGTGGACACAGCAAGTGTAGTCAACTCTTCCAAGAAGTTTAAAGAGAAACAAACAAACAAACAAACAAACAAACAAAAAGAACAGGGGATTTCCGGCCAAGGTGGAGGCGTAGGTAGATACACTGTGCCTCCTCAAACAAAATAAGGACAACAAAAATTTAAAAACAGAAAAACAACCAGTACTGACAGAAAATTGAACTGCATGGAAGTCCGACAACCAAGGAGTTAAAGCAGACACATTCATCCAGACCGGTAGGAGGGATGGAGTCGGGGAGCCTGACGGAGAGGGCTTGCGGCAGGGCAGCTGGTGGGCCCAGTGAGGCAGCTGGTTGTGGAGGGGGGTGGCACACAAGGTGGCTGGCAGGCTGGGTGTCCCACATTTGAGTGCAGATAAACCAGGTGAAACTGGGGAGCAGGACAGGCCGCTCAACCCAGGGTCCCAGCGCAGGGAAATTAAGCCTTAAAACACTGATTGAAAATAGCTGTGGGGGTCGAGGTGCCAGGAGAGACTCCCAACCTCATGGGAGAGTTTGTTGGAGAGACCCACAAGGTCCCAGGATGTACACAAACCCACCCACACAGGAATCAGCACCAGAAGGGTCCAGTTTGCTTGTGGGAAGCAGGGGAAGTGACTGAAATCCAGCAGAGAGCAAAGCAAGAGCTATTGTTCCCTTTCAGACCCCGCCCCCACATATAGCGTCACAACCCAGCAACTGGGCTGCCCCACCCTGGTGAACACCTAAGGCTCCACCCCTTACTAAGTAACGGGGACATCAAGACCAAAAAAAAAAAAAAAAAAAAAAAAAAAGCCCAAACAAAAGAACAGATCAAAGCCCCAGAAAAAATACAACTATACAATGAAGAGATAGCCAACCTATCAGAAGCACAGTTCAAAACATTGGTAATCAGGATGCTCACAGAATTGGTTAAATTTGGTCGTAAATGAGATGAAAAAATGAAGGCTATGCTAAGTGAAATAAAGGAAAATGTACAGGGAACCAATAGTGATGGGAAGGAAACTGGGACTCAAATCCATGGAGTGGACCAGAAGGAAGAAAGAAACATCCAATCAGAAAAGAATGAAGAAACAAGAATTCAAAAAAAATGAGGAGAGGCTTAGGAACCTCTTTAAAGAGGACATCTTTAAACATTCCAACCTCTGAATTATAGGGGTACCAGAAGGAGAAGAGGAAGAGCAATAAATGGAAAAGTTATTTGAACAAATAATAAAGGAGAACTTCCCCAATCTGGCTAAGGAAATAGACTTCCAGGAAGTCCAAGAAGCTCCGAGAGTCCCAAAGAAGTTGGACCCAAGGAGGAACACACCAAGGCACATCATAATTAATTACCTTAGCCAAGATGCAGATAAGGAGAGAATCTGAAAAGCAGCAAGACAAAATGAGAGAGTTACCTACAAAGGGGTGCCCATCAGACTGTCAGCTGATTTCTCAAAAGAGACCTCACAGGCAAGAAGGGGCTGGAAAGAAGTATTCCAAGTCATGAAAGGCAAGGACCTACATCCAAGATTGCTTTATCCAGCAAAGCTTTCATGTAGAATGGAAGGGCAGATAAAGTGCTTCTCAGATAAGGTCAAGTTAAAGGAGTTCATCATCACCAAGCCCTTGTTATATGAAATGTTAAAGGGACTTATCTAGGAAAAAGAAGATTAAAAAAAGAACAGTGAAATGACAGCAAACTTACAATAATTAACAACCACACCTAAAACAAACACAAACTAAGCAAACAACTAGATCAGGAACAGAACCACAGAAATGGAGATCACATGGAGGGATAGCAACAGGGGAGTGGGAGGAGTAGAGAGGGGGAAAAGGTACAGAGAATAAGTAGCATAGATGGTAGGTAGAAAATAGATGGGGAGGGTAAGAATAGTACGGGAAATGTAGAAGCCAAGAACTTATATGTGTGACACCTGGACATGAACTAAAGGTCGGGGGGATGTGGGAGGGAGGGGTGTGCAAGTTAGAGGGGAGTGAAGGGGGGGAAATGGGACAACTGTAATAACATAATCAATAAAATATATTTTTTTAAAAAAGAACAAACTGACAGTAACCAGAGGGGAGGGGAGGGTAATAACAGGGGAACGAGGGAAAGGTTGTCAAGGAACATGTATAAAGGACCCATGGACAAAGCCAAAGAAGGGTAGGATTGAGGGTGAGAGATGGGGGGTGGTTGCAGTGGGGAAAATGGTGGTGGGAAAATGGAGACAACTGTACTTGAACAATAATAAAAAATAAATTAAAACATAATGTACCAAAAAATTAATAAAGAGAAGCAGAGAAATGAGTCAGTAGCTAAAGCTGAATATGATGTTAAGGGAGAAATTTTTCTTTTCTTTTTTCTTTTTTTAAAGAGCAGATACTAGAGAAAGTCTATGCTGGTGGGAATTAACCACTTTTAAAGGGAGAAACTAATATATCAGGTGAACAGGAACCAGGGCTGGACCCAATGCATGTGCACAGTGCAGTACGTTCAGAAGGGCCCCTCTGTTCTGGCTTTGATGACCTGCAGTTGCTGTCTCTAAATCCTAACTTTAGCTTTGAATTTGTTTGTAAGTGAGGTATAATGGGACAGTGGCTCATGCCCCAGAGGCTGGGAGCCCGGGCTCACACATTACTGCCTCCCCAGGAAGGGGTCTAAGTTGGTTGTATCTGGTGCCACCCTGGCCCATCCTACCCTCTGTCTGTGGCAAGGGTCTGAGTGCTGATGCAGGGATGGCTGGGAGTGAGCACCCTTGTGACAACACCAGATGGGGCATGGTGGTAGCCGTCATTGCCCCAGGATGGCAGTTTGGTGGATGGCTAGATAGCAACTATCTTTTGGGTTCCCACCTTCCCATGTAGATACTGAATATGTCATGGAGTTCCATTTAGAAGCAAATGATGTGGAGGTGTTCTCACCACCAAGTAACATTCTAGTTAGGGATGGTGACAGAGATGTCCAACAACCATAATGCACTTTATCTTCAGATCAGTCTACGATTTAAACATGGAAGGGCTGAGGCTTAGGACAATTAAGCCACTGACCTGAAATCAGATAGCCACATGGTAGATCCTGAATCTTGTTATATAAAATGAATCTCCTTTATGCCAGTTACAGATATTCTCCCAGGATGGCCAACTGGAATGGATGTATAAAATTGAATACACGGAAGGGATTGCTTCTCAGTAAGAATACATCAAACACTCATTATGTGCCTACCTTTGAATTCCACTCTCAGGAAGCTGACTCATTTCATTTCACGGGGACGCTCATCTCCACTTGTGATGTAACTCGCAGGCATGTCCCTTAGACCATGCGTTACTGAAGTGTTAGGGGTTTGCTGTATAACACCTTTTTCTTCCCTGGAGTTACACAGTTCATCACTACTCCTGAGCTTTGCTTGGCTTCCTCTGTTCATTTTGATTTCAAGGGCAATTTCAAATTTGTTCATGTCTTTCACAATTCAGTGACCTTTGTTTATGTCTTTTACAATTCATTTTACCATCATCATCATCATCATCACTCATTCCTTGACTATTTTTAGATCAATCTAATTTGTACGATACCTTATGTGGGAATTTTGATTTACTTTTATAAAATATTGAAATTATTGCCACTTTGATAGCTTCATTTTCTGTCCAGCGTATACTGTACCAGCAAAAATGTTCTAAACTTTAATTGTTCTAAACTTTAATGTTCTAAGACTTTATTGAAGCATTAAAAAGAATTTTTGCTTAAATCTTATGCTCCTAATTGGTAACTAGAATTGGTTTGTTTGCTTTCCACTAAAGACTATGGTCTTAATATTTGCTTTTTGGGGGTTATCTCACATAAAGGTAGATGAACTTTATTGTAGTTGTTCTTAAGAAATGTACATTTAAAATATATATTTTAAAGCAAGTTTTTATTCACAAAAGTAGTACAACTAGTCATGCTCCTTCTACCACTTTCTCAAAAGAAAAAAAAAAGGCTATCTTTACCCCACGCTGTGGTTTATACTCCAGAATGAGGGTCTCTTAACCAGGCAGACCTGACACACTGAGGGCAGAGGTGCCTGATGGAAAATGGGGACAACCAAGTGAGTGAAATCACACAGGGTGATTGGCCCTCTTTTCCCACTTGGCTCCATTGACATTGACAGCTGGGGCCTTGCCCTCCAGACAGGGTGATAGAGTTTTTTTCTGTAGATTTTGACCAAACCAATAAGGAAGATCTGAAGTTACTAACATCAGAGTTTTAAGTCCAACATCCTAGCTATAGCTCTCCAGAGTGAAGCTTACTACTGACAAGATGCGCCCACATGTTCAGAACTTCCAAATGGGGGTTTAGGTGTACAAGCAAAAAACAAACTTTAAAAAAAAATACAAAAATATAGGAAACAAAGAAAGCAACATTCAAAGGGCAAAAATCAGCATGAGGGAAAAATCGTAGTATGAATGGAAAATTTCAAAGGTGTAGAAGATAAATTTAAGGAAGTTTCCCGGAATAATCAGCAAACAGACGTAGGTAGAAAATAGGAGGGTAAATACAAGAAAATTTAAGGGCCAGCCTAAGAGTTCTAATTCTAAATACTAGGCAGTGCAGAAATAGAGAAAGAGAAAATAAAAAGGAGGAAACCATCACTACATAGTTTAAGGGAAAATGAAAAGCCCAGCATTTAAGGACATGGGTTTTCAGACTAAATGAGCCTATTCAGACCCAGTACAATGAATAAAAAAGCCCATATCATTGTGACATTTCAAAATGTTCAACACAAATATACAATCCTGCAAGGTTCCAGAGAAGAAAACTGTTACATCAAAGGGTCTAGCACTCAAGTAGCTTTAGACTTCTTCACAGCAACACGAAAAGCTAGAAATGAAAGGAGACCAGTGCCTCAAAATTATGAAGGAAAATAATTTCCAACCTGGAATCCAATAGTCAGCCAAACTCTCAATTGAATATGAGTAAATAAAAACATTGTTCATAATTGCAAGGCTTCTAAAACTTATCTCCTGGGTAATCTTTTTTACATAGCTGTTGCAGGATGTACTCCACAAAAACAAGGGAGGAAAACAAGAAAGAAGGAGCCACTGTATGCAATCAGCAGGGAATCCAGGATGAAAAAGGAGTGAAGGAAATTCCCAGAATGATGGTTAAGGGAGCCCCAGGATGACAGCTGTAAAGCAAGAAAGATAAGAGGTCCAGATTGGATTAGGTTGGAGGGCTCTGGCACAGAAATATTCAAGAAGATGACAATGTGACTGATGTGTTTGGACATGTTGAAAGGGACTTTAGACAACTAGAGAAAATACGAGATTGAATTAGGAACAAGGGCAAAGAAAAAGAAGCTCATGTATGAACAAAACAGTTATCAACAACAGGAAAACTAAAATATTATGCACAAAAAAGAAACTAATCACAGTGAACCCCTCAGGTGCATACAGTATTTCCATACTCATACTAATGAGAATTTTGATCTAACTGAAATTAGTGTGTCAGATAAGCTATATTGGGGTAAGAACAAATGACCAGGAAAATGAGCTAAATCCTCTCCTGCCATCTTGGCAATTTAATAAGTAATACCTAAAACTGAGAATAAACAACAACACGCTTATATTATTTAGAAGATATGGTGGAAACTGCCAAATCTGTTAGCTAAAAGAGGTAAAAGTGTTAGTCTCTTGACTTGGAGAGATTGGAAGGTGAGACAGATGGATCACAGAACTAATATCAGTGCTTTATAATAAGCCCTGTAGAATCATTTGACTTTTAAACTGTATATAAATATATTGATATATAACTTTATAAAAATAACATTAAAATGACAATTAAAAATTAATCAAAATATTAATCATGATTATCTTTCAGTGATTTTGTTTTTACATTTTTGTATTTTTTTGTATACCAAAAGTATATTAGTTCTGTATAAAAATAATCTTAGTTTGAACAAGAAATGGAAGCTCAGAAAGGTCAGATAAATTTCCTAATTTTATTTATTTTGTAAATAGTAGAGCTAGGATTCTAATGCAATTCTGCCTGACCCAAATAATTTTCATCTTTCTTCAAAGCATTCTATCTTAGTTAAAAACCAAGAACCAAAATTTTAATGCCACAATATTTTTTCCCTTCTCTGAAGGTCCAGAGAACCTTACTACACCAAATATTAACACTCTATTACTTTTATTTGTCTACTTATTTGCTATATACCTATTTATTTATACTCATATAATTCCAGAAAATGCAAAGGCTGGATTCCAAGGATATACACTATAGAAAGTAGAATTAATAAAAATGAGGTATGGCGTATTTGATTACCCAAGCTTCATGTTCTCACAAACACTGCGGAATGAGTCACACTCAGTTTTCTGAGGATGTGACTTAGTCCCAAGCTCCTTTTATTTTCTCATCAGTGCCTGGGAGAGTCCTGGGCACACAGTTGTTCAATAAATATTTGTTGGCTCAACTTGCTAGCAAACATATGGCTTCTGCAGAAGTAGTGTTAGCTTCTTTCCTCTCTTACTGTGATTGTCTTAAAAGGGTATAAGCAAGACTTTCTTTGTAATGCCACTTTGCGTGGTGTGGGCCCAGCTCCCACTGGGAGATGCACAGAACCCATGCCCACGGATAGGTTCTCCTGTGGGGAATCAGGCCTGCAATGTACGTAGGCCGCTATGAATCTTGCTTTTTGCTAAAACTCCCTCACTCTTACTTAAGGATATTTACTGCAAAGAAACTTCCTCAAATCCATGCTAAACCTTCCAAGGATGAGTGTAACTGGTCCAACTATTTTTGCCTTTTCATTTGCAAATATCCCTCTTCTGTGATGTGATTAGCAGCATTGGCTCCTTTGTCTTCTGTAAAAGGTAACCACCTAAAGCGAGCCGGTGCATAGTTAATGAGGACCTTCTTGTAATGTGTCCAGTAAGACAATAAAAGCTCACTGGAGCAAGGGCGGAGGCTTTTGCTGCCCTCGAGAGGAAAGCAATGCTGTCCCTTTTCCTCTACCAGATTCAGTAATCTGTTTGAATGGCTCATTTTCATCCATAATGACTCAGACCCCATGAGCCGGGGTCCGCAACAATGACCAAACATTCATTTCATTAATGGAAAACTGTAAAATTCACCAGAAGAACTGTATTTTTAATTAAAGTTCATTTTTTTTCTGTTCTTTTTCTCCCTTGTTTAGCAAACTTTTCTATAAGGGTCCAGCTAGTAAATATTTTGGTCTTTGTTGTGTATTCTTTATTATTAATTTTTTACACTCCCTTAAAAATGCTATTTTTTTTTGTTTTTGTTACTATGTGAGTCATCGTCCCAGAATGTCATTTGGCTAAACATTCGGCACAATGATGTTGGGACTTTACACAGGACACATTGCCAAGAATATCACCCCCCACCAAAGTCAGACACTTGGCAAATCATGCAGTGTCCATTCTTACAAGTGGGCCAAGTGACACGATAGAAGAGGCACGATTCTGTCTTCATTCCGATGAGGTATATGGAAGATTGTCCTTTGATGTTGGTTCCTTTTTGTTGTGTAGTGTGGCACACTGATTTCTGTTCAAAGACGATGCAGTGCTGACAGAGCAAATGCCCTGTGACTCCTGTTGTTAATCACCCTGCAGTTCCTGGCAGTTTTCATCCACGTCCTCACTTAGGACAGTTGGTGGTCGTGAAGCTGATGGGGTGGAGAATGGCAGTTCTCCACGCGCCTGAGCTCAGAAAAGGGCAGCTAAGTGAGGCGGCTCTGTTGGTAGAAATGCATCAGTAACGTGGCACCTAACCTTTATCCTTTTCGTCCAAGCACCAAAAGGCTTCAAAAGAGATGTGGTTCATGAAATGGATTACCATATTTTGCCATTATATAAAATGCTCCCATATATAATGTGCACCCACGTGTTTGGCCCAAACTTTCAGGAGAAAAATCTCCCATTTTAATTTTTAATTCAATTTTTAACTTTTTTATATTTAGAAACAAAACTGATTATTGTATCCCTTGGTATTATTTTGCATGTGGATATTATTATTGCTTTCCAGAGTTACACTTTTCTTTCTTTCTTTTTTTTTTTTAAAGATTTTATTTATTTATTTTCAGAGTGGAAAGGGAGGGAGATAGAGAGAGAGAGAGAGAAACATCAATGTGCGGTTGCAGGGGGTTATGGCCTGCAACCCAGGCATGTGCCCTGACTGGGAATCGAACCTGCGACACTTTGGTTCGCAGCCGGCGCTCAATCCACTGAGCTACGCCAGCCAGGGCCAGAGTTACACTTTTCATGCATATGCATAAATTAAAAATTAAAAACATTTATATAGATACAGAATTAGGACTGCCCATGTATATAATGCACATCCTTATTTTTCCCTCAAAAATTTGGGCAAAAAGTGCACATTATACACAGCAAAATATGGTAACATCACACTGGAACTCCATGCTTGCTAGATATCTGTTGTAGGAATCTGGGAATCTCTATGTAAGCATAGAGGTTCTAGGGCTCAGTGGCTAGTGGAGAAATCACAGTGTGTTATTGGATTTACTCAACATAAAATGATGGACTTGCAAATAAATCCTGGTCAGTTGTTTTCAACACTTTCATGATACATAATATATAACTTTGGCTCATGGAATGAGTGTGAGAAAATAATTATTTGGGTATGCCAGTTTGAAACTCTAGACAAAACTTACAAAGGTGTTTTAAAATTATTTTGACCATAACCCACAGTAAGAAATATACCCCCGAAATTATATCATAATCCAGTCCATACCTATCTACATACAGATATACTATTGTACATTTGAGGTATTCTGATATTTTCAATGTATTCTATTCTATTTAAATTTTTAAGGCCTCTCATTACTGATAATTTATTTTCTAACTCATTAGTGGTTCTTGACTCAGTTTGAAAAACAATTCCTCAGAAAACTCAAATGCTCACACTGCTTATATGTATAAGATGCAATTGTTTGGGGGTTCTTGTGCATCGGACAGCTTAGTCTGATTTATTCGCTGAGAAGCAACCACATGTAAATCCTGAGCTAGGCTCTATGGAAAATAAATACAAAGAGGAATTGTCTGAGTCGCCAGGGAAACCAGGAGGAGCAAAATGACATGTTATTTCTGCCCTCATAGAACTTAGGCTCTAGTTGATGAAAGAAACTCAGAACTCAAGGAGTTTGGAAGATAAGCCATTCACTTGACTATGTTAAATAAGAAAACAACTTTATTAGCACTTTCTGAGTAAAAGAGTTTTATCTGGGAGGATCACTCTCATTTCTACTGATGAGAAAATGGAGACTGAGAGAATCTGTCATTACCACAAGTCAGAGTATTATTCGGAGTCTGAATCCAGGATTATTTGTAATATACCTACTGCCTCACATGATTAAACGGCATTTGTGCTAGACCTGCAATGATTTGGGAGTTCCGAGAAGGAAGCGATGACTAAGTCTGTCAATGTAAGAAATGTCCAAACCCATAGAGAATTTTTATGAGTTTATTTGAGCCAAACTGACGACAGTTGCTGGGAAGCAAAATCTCAATGGATTGAGAGAATGCTCCAGAAAGTGGCAGTTTTACCAAGCACTTTATATATTACAATCAAAGGAGAAGACATAAAGGGGTTACATGAAATCCACTGGCGACAGATTAGGGAGGGGGGAGAAAGCAAAGCGAGGATATCTGTGAGATTGAAAGGGAGAGACAAGATCTTCTTTTATGAAGTGGGTAGAGGATAGTTAACAATTAATATGTGCAGCCCACAGAGATGGCAGGTGGGCAAAGAGGATGACAATGAGGGGCTCTGTGTGCCGGTGCAGTGACTATGCCTGAGGGGTCTGGAAAAGGGGATGGCTCTGACATTCCAAAGCTATGTTGTCATAGACGCAAAAACAGCATGGACAGGCTCAGTTAAGGGAAAGACTGACCTTTGTCAGGGAAGATTCTAGCCATTCTAGCTGAGGACGTGACTCACTTTTAGTTACACGGTTTTGATTTCAGACCAGCCTACGTGGTTATGTTAGGTCTCTGAGTCTGCACCGCCGCCACGCAGGCCTCCCCTGAGCTTGTCTGGTTTAGGGTGTGGCCCTCTTTTCATTCACAAGGCATGTTGCAAAAATACTTTGACCCTCAGAGAGCTTGGAAAGACCTTAGAGGTCCCTTTACCCATTTCTCTTTTCTACAGGAAGAGCTAATCTGATTACTCTTTTTTAAAAAAGAGAGACACAAAATATACCTTTTAAAGACAAGAGTGGTACCATTCAGTGTTTCCCAACCTTTTCTGAATAAACTCTTATAAGCACTCATTTGGAGTTTTACTGTCTAAGTCCTTATTTCAAAAACCAGGAAACAAATGGAAAATTTTCTCAAAATCACTGAGGCAAGAAACTGAAGACTGTCACCTAAGAGAATCTATATTTCACACCTCTCATAACCAAGCATTTCATGATCACTGACCCGGGCCACCTACAAACACCTACTGCTCCTGCCTCCTCGCAGCTGAGGTGTTAGAATGCCAGATGGGAAAGACCGTCTCGACTTCATACACCCGTCAGGAGACCTCTGAACACACGTTCGTGCTAATCTCTTAGATAGGACCTCGGGGGTCAGCTCATTCTATGAACTTACAAGTGTCAATAGTGTCTTGCTTGGGGAAATTGAATTATTAAGATACAAAAGAGTGGGTGTAGGGAGAAGACATTTAAAGTGCTGATCCTGAGCACAGCCAGATCCACAGAGGACCAGGACTCCCCGTAACCACCTGTGTTCAGAGACGCTGCCCCTGAGCTTGCCACCCATGTGAAATCCCCTCACATGCTCTTAGAGCCTCACAGCTTTACCCCTAACATTCATCAGGAGTTTCAACTGTCCACTCACTTTTGTGACTGTTTAATCTTTACGGTTTCTTTCCCGATGGAGCGCTCCCTAGACTATAGGCTCCATACAGGCAGAGATGAGACTCCTACTCTATCATTACTACACCCTCCGTTGCTAAGCACTGTGATTAAGCCACAATATAATATCAGGTTCAAGAAGCATTTATTGCATGAATGAATGGGTGTTTTACGGTTATCTGGAATATTGTTTTAAACTAGGTCCTTCGGTTGAATCCAATCTTTACTGTTTATTAGCTGTTAAAGGACATCTGATAATCACTCACAATGTTCTTCTGTTTGTCTTACAGTCAACTTTGACCACTTTGAAATTCTGCGAGCCATCGGGAAAGGCAGTTTTGGGAAGGTGAGAATCCAGATGATTAACCACCAGCAGGATTAGGTAGCTTAGGGAACAGAGACTCCTGTGTTTTGGTTACTCAGTTACCTGGCCCACAAGGAATGATAATTCAGGGATGTTTTTATTATGGATTTTTATAAAATCATCACCACAGCTTGAGGAAGACATGAGACAGGCAGCTACCGTATTTTGCCATGTACAATGCACATGATTTTTGCTCAAATTTTTGAGGGAAAAGTAAGGATGAGCATTATACATGGGTAATACCTGAAATACCTTGTATCTATTCTTGTGTTTTGTAATTATTTGTTACATAAAATTTCTTGTATCATAATATGTTAAAAATGCTAAAATTCCTTTACAATACGGAAATATTTAAATATAAATAAATAAATAAATAAAATGATTGAATTAAAAAATATAAACAAAAACTTTTTTCCTCAAAGTTTGGGCCAGAAACGTGGGTGCACATTATACACAACAAAATATGGTACATAATGAACATGACAGAACTATCTCAAAGTCAAGTCTGTTTACTCTCACTGGAATTTAAGACTTCTTCTCTGTTCTAATGGAGAGAGTAAGTTTTCAGAATCATGTTCAAATTGTTACCAGTACACTCAATAACAGGTATCTGGTCAATGTAAGCATTAAATCTTTTCATGTGGGAAAGATGTCACCTGATTTCTGTTTTTCCCAAGTTGGATCATGTTTTTATTTAAAAAAAAAAACTTACCATGAAAAAGATACATATCCACTTTAACTTTTCATAAAAAACTAAATTCAAATCCTGATTATTAGTTTCTTAGTGGAGATGTATCTTGAGAATATTTAGTATTTCATATTTTGAGAGAAGAATGAGTTTGTGTTTTAAAATTATTTTCTGTCTGCACTCTCAGACATTATATAAACCTCTAAACAATTTTCAAAAATATGGACATTTTGTTTCATGTTATCCCAGTGCTAGCTAGTAACATCACTTACGGTCGTAAATAAGAATTCTTTGCAGAATGTCACTCAGCTTGACAGTTTAGTCCATTCATTTGAGTCACTCGAAGCAGAATAAAGATGTCATTTGCTAGGGGAAGATTCCTAACAAAGAGGCAGCTATTTTCTCTAAAATGCTGTTTAAAAAATAAAATCCCTGAAGCAAAACCAGGCAAACTTGTTTGAGAAAGCAGAGATGCAGGGACTGACCTGGTGCAGCAGAAGGAAATGAAATTAGAACTAACTTTAGCATCGGAGAATTTGCAAGACACAAGGCCTCCAAGCCCCACTGAAGAACGAGTCTTGCACTGTCGCTCATGACTGATCTGTCCTCTCCCTAAGCACTTTCTCACTCTAATTTGCCCCGTTAGGTCTGCATCGTTCAGAAGAATGATACCAAGAAGATGTATGCGATGAAATACATGAACAAACAGAAGTGTGTTGAGCGCAACGAAGTGAGAAATGTCTTCAAGGAACTCCAGATCATGCAGGGTCTGGAGCATCCTTTCCTGGTTAATTTGTGGTAGGTAGATTTACTGCTTCTCTGAATGGAGACAGTCCCCCCTCTACCCCCCAATACCGTGACATAAACAACCTGTCTTGATTTCTAGGTGTGTATTTGCAAAGTCTTTATTAGAATCTTCCTCAAGGACTTTTGTTCTCCTTAGTGTCTTTATAGTTGTTCTGTTGTCACCAATAACTACTGCTTGGACCGGATGTCACAGTTTCCCTTGCCCTTGAGGTCAAATTTTATTTTATTTCATTTTTTAAAATATGTATTTTTTAGAGAGAGAGGAAGGGAAGGAGAGAGACATCAATGTGAGAAACATTGATCAGTTGCCTTTTGTATGCACCCCAACCAGGGATCGAACCTACAACCTAGGCATGTGCTCTGACTGGGAATCCAACTGGTGACTTTTTGCTTTGCAAGAGGATGCTCAACCAATTGAGCCACCCTAGTCAGAGCCAATTTTTATTTTGTAAAGCACTGTAATTAAATTGATTGAAGGAATGAGTTCAGATATCTTCTTATTCATTAGATACCTTTTCCCCATTAACTGTGGGGCAGACACTTTGGAGAAAAAGAATGGCATCACTGGCTAACATGACATTGATCTTCAGAATCTGCACAAAGCTCTTTCTCCTTTAAATGATTGGCACCAAAATGGGTTTCCTTGTAGCAAGCTTCTTAAGCAGCCAGTGATCTTCCTGAGTGTTGGAAAAAAACAGGTGCTGTCTTTCTCACCAAATGGCTTTTTAAAAATTTTATTTATTTACTTTAAGAGAGATGGAAAGTGAGGGGAAGAAACATTAATTGTGCAAGAGACACATGAATCAGTTGTCTCTTGCACAGCCCCCCACTGGGAACCCAGCCTGCAACCCAGGCATGTGCCCGGAGTGGGAATCAAACTGGTGAGTTCTTGGTTCTCAGGCCAGTGCTCAATCCACTGAGCCACACCAGCCAGGGCACCAGACAAGTTTTAATAGAGCTGGAGCTAACTATGTGATCTGTTCTCAAGGCCATGATCATAATCCAAGGCTTAGAAGATGAAGTTTACATCGTCTATTACTTCCTATTCTTTTGTTCTGTGTGGAGGTCTTTCTGTCTCATTTTGCTCTCCATTTTAATGTAGCCATTATGTTAAGAGCCGATTCTTAAAGCTAATTCAGTATGACTGTTATTTAAATATGCATACCAAGCAGCGCTTACTAGCCAAGGCAAGAAAAAAGGTCTTTATTCAGAGAATACTAATGGAAGAATAATTGAAATGTCACTGTGTGTTTAGGGACATTCCTCTGGAGGAATCAGTGCATTAAACCTGTCTCCCTCCATTTTTAATTAACACACTTCACTTAATAGACAATTTGCTCAAATGCTGCACCGCTGTTGAAAAGAAGATGGCTCTGTGTGACTTGGAAGCGGGTCTGTTACCGTTATGTACTACTGAGACACGGTAGAGTCTAATTTTGGCTCAGGCTCAGTGGATTTAATCAGTATTTTAGAGTGGCCTATTCAAAATGCGGCCATGTAAAGAATGGAACAGAGGCAGCTCTTTCTTCCCCATCCTCAGCAATCATCAGATTGCCTTTTCCACCCTCTCTCTCCACCCTGCAAATGAGGAAGTGCTCTCACTGCACAGGCTTTTTGTTCAAAGTCACATTTTCCTTCTTGAAAAGTTCAACCAGCTCATTTTCTCTGTTTTAAGATCAGGAACCATTCATAAAGACAGACTTAGCATTTTACCCTTTCTGCCTGTCCCTCATCGCTGAGCAGGCAAGAGTGACTTCATTCGAGTCCCGTTTTCCCCCTACAACGTGGGTCTTGTGAGACTTGAAGCTGGCCCAAGTTTGCAGACTTTGCTGTTTGCTACACGATGTCATTCCAGATGACATTTTGTCCTCCGCGTCTGCGGACTTGGTGACCATACAGTGTTTGTCCTGTCCTTCCCATCTTCTTATACTGCATTGCACAGTGGAACACTGGGCACCATTAATACTGACAGAGGAGAGAGAAGAGACACTCCACCTCTCACCCCATGATTCCAGCCCGGCATTCAGAACCGAACACTGGGAGAGGTACTGTTCCTAAAAGTGCAGGAGAAAACCCTTCTGTCTTTCAAACCCTGAGCTGAAGACCTTCAGACTGCACATTAATTCCTTCTGATAAATGCTTTCTGCCTTACTAAGTACAGCATAGTACATGTAAGTGACTCTTCCCACAACTAGTAAGCATCTTGCAGTACTTGTGGAGATGTGTTTATAAGCAATCTTTATCATTGTTAAGTCGCAGTGTTCTAAGACAGGGTTAATGTGTGTGCCCATCACTGAACACCTAAAAGACAGATTTGGATGGTGCTTGGCCGCATGGGACAATGGGAAGTTGTGTGGTGGGGCAGGGGGGGGCTTCAACTCGTTTCCAATAAAAGCTTATGTTTTGTCTTGTTTTGTTTTCCACCCTCATTCCACAAATCAAAGAAAAAAGATCAAATAATCCCTAGTATATTGTGTGTGGCTAAATCAATGTTTGTGTCTTGGGTTTAATAGATTTGTCTTTCATCCCCAACGCTTCAGGAGCCAATTTTCTTAAGTTATAAATAAAATCGCAGCAATACTTTTGAATTCCTTTGTACCCCTTTGTGTACTTTAGTTTACTGATCTCCCATGTAGGCCTCTCAATATTGCTTTTAGTAATCTTCCCAAGGATGCTCCAAGTGTCCCTTACCGCGGGGGCCGTGCTCAGAAAACTCTGGGTTTCAGGTTGAGGGAAAACACAAATTGTTTCTCTTTGAAGCAGGCTTATTTTTTTTAAGTTGGTGTGTATAAATATAGGTATAAATGCATGCCTGTATGATACTTGAAAAATTTTCTGGCCATTACAGCAAACTGAAAAACATAGAAAACTACATAGAAAAATGAAGTTATCACCCCTAAGATGCTGGCGTGTGGTTTCCAGTAAAATACCTGCACTTGGCTTTCTGTTTTTCATCATGCATTAGCCTTGTTCATTCCCTCGTTCATGTCTGTATTTACTGAGCATCACAGGCAAGTTGTACTTAGGGTTGTCAGGTAAAATACAGGATGCACAATTCCATTTGAACTTCAGATAAATAAGCAGTAATTTTTAGTATATGTCCCAAGCATCACTCGGGACATGTTTTAACTGAAACTCACTCATTGTTTGAATTTCTAATTTAAGTAGGCATCTCGTGTTTTTATTCGCTGCTCTGGCAACCAAATTTTCACAGGGGCCCGCACGGTGGGGAGGCAGTGGTCAGCAGGGGCAAACAGAGCTCCTGATCTGCCTTACATTTCCATTACCCACGAGACAGTTGACTAGTCAAACGGCACATGACTACAGGAACTGTGAGAAGTGCACGAAGGGACTAAGCACCCAGAGGAGTGTGTGTGTTTTAAGGGGTTTCAGGGAAGGAAATCCATCCATCAGTCTGGGAGCGACAGTGTTCAGGGTGAAAGAACGTTCTGATTAAAACTCAGCCTCCCAGCCTCTCTGAACCTGACCCCCTCGGAACACAGCCCTCAGATGTAGGCCAGGTTATAAAGTGAAGGCTGCCTGTCAGGGCTGGCATCCAGGAAAAGCAAATAAAATCTTCCTGCCGGTGCCTCACTAGGGGCTGCTAACAAAGCCCTGGCAACCCACAGCCTGCAAACAAATGGGCCGTAGCCATGCCCAGCACAGCAGGTTCCCCAGGTGGCCTTTGTTAATGGAGATTAAGCCTGCAGCTGCACACAGCTCCTTGGGGCTCCGCTTTCTTCTGAGCCCAGCTCTGTCCTTACCTGCTTCCCTTGTTCCTGTGAACAGAAAGGGTCCACGTGTCGTTTCAGGGAATTAGGAGACGAGGTGGCTGATTTTCAGGGGAAAGGACCACTTCTATTGGGAGTGTGAAAAGGGGTTCCTGCCTGATGGCTGAACACAGCTGACTAAGTGGGCTCCCTGGCAGATGCCTCCATCAGCTGTGACTCAGAAACCAGGGTTTCTGCAGGGAATCACAGGCCAGGAGAACTCAGGGTAGACTCAGAGGCACAGCATCAGTGATAACGATAGTATATTCATCCTAACAGTCTTGGTTGATAGGGATTATTATTCCTACTTTACGCTTGAAGAAACAGAAGCTCCAAGAGGTTGATTAATTTTTCTAGAGCCACTCAGCTAGGACTTGGCAGAGCCAGGACTTAGACCCGGGGTTTCTGACGTCAAAGCCTCTGCTCTTCTGACTATACTATACCATCCTCTCTAGGCATCTTGTGAGACTCCCTTCCAAAATCTTGTGGGAGGAAAGCAAATTGATTGTCTTTCACACCACAGGAATACAAAATCCATGAGGCAGGCATGGTTGTGCTTTGCTCACTGCCTCACTCCCTAGCTCTTATAATAGTAAGTGCTCACTACATATCTGCTGAATGGATGAATGATGAATGAATGAATGGAGTGAGTTAGTGGTGGGACGAGGCTTCTAGCTCTTGTTTTTTTTTTTGCTCTTTTCCCACCATGCCACTGTCACCTGGTGCACACTCACAAATATCCCTTCATTTAGTCACTCCCACTCCAAGATCTTTGCAGACCCTGAGGCCAGAGAGACCTGAGTTTGAGTCCCTGCTTCACCACTTAGTGCTCTGTCTCCAGTCTCAGAGACGTCCCACTTTGCTTTGTCCTGCCTCCCTGATCTGCCACCCACGGATTCCCTGTGACCCTCCTCACATCTCCTCCTTGGATCCTAATGTATAAAATAATCTGTAAAACTGCCATTCTCCAGAGCATTTTCTTAGTGCATTGAGATTTTGCTTCCCGGCAATTTTCATCCATTTGGCTGAAATATAAACTCTTACAAGGCTTTATTTCTTAGACTGGATGTTTTTTTTTGTTGACACACATTTCACTCTTTGTAATTAGGGTGTTTCTAGTTTGAGACTTTTGCAAATAGTTTTGCTATTGGTGTTCTTGTTTGTGTCTTTTGGTGAACAGAAGTCCACATATTTGGGGGTATAAACCTAGGAATAAATCACTGGATCCTAGGGTTAGTGTGAAAATTAGTTTCCAAATGAACTGTACTATTTTACACATACATCAGTGAATTCTCATACATCAGCAATGTATGAGAATTCAAATTGCTCTAAAATCTCACCAACACTTGGTACTGTCAATTTCTTCACAGATAGGCATTCCAACCAATGTGTAATGGTTTCTCATCGTGGCTTTAGTTTGTATTTCTGGTGACTTGTGAGTTTGGGCACATTTTTATATGTTTATTGGCCATTTAGAATCCTCCTTTGAGAAGTGCCTGAGTCTTTTGGCCATCTTCCTATTAGTTGCCTCTTATTCTCACTGACATATAAGAGTTTTTCACACTGTATTCTGTGTGCAGCCCTTTTCTGGATATAAATTATTTGTTCCATCTGTGACTTTCCTTTTTAACCCATAATAGTACTTTAAAAAATCAAATAGCTTGTATTCAAATGTGGTATAATTTATCAACTTTTCCTTTATGGGTAGTGCTTTCTGTGTTCCTGTTTAGGAAATTTTTGCCTATACTCATGTGAAATTATTCTATTCTGGTTGCTGTCTTAACTTACACACGTGGATCTATAATTCAGGGTTAAGATTCATTTTTTCCCCATTTATCTAATTAACCCGAAAACATGCATTGAAGAGTTTGTCCTTTTTTTACTGCACCCAATATTACATTTGTTATTAGTCAAATCATGATAAATATGTGGGTTTCTAGATTGTGTTCTCTGGATCTACTGTATGTTTATCATCCATATTTAACTACTATCACTTTATTCTGGTAAAGAATTCAGTCACATACCTATCTTCCTTCTGAGTTCATTATAATTGGCCCTTTGTAGTTCCATATAAATTTCACAGTCAACTTGTTAATATATATTTTAAAGCTGCTGGTATTTATATTGGGTTATATTGAAAATATACATTAATTCAAGGATAATTATTTTATTGTTAAAATTATTTCTTCCAGTTTATAAATGATATATAGATATCTATCTCCTTGTATATTTAGACATTCTTTAGTTTCTTTGGTTTCAGTGTTTAGTGTGGAAATGTAACATGTCTTTCCTTAGATTTATTCATTGTATTTAGTGGTTTTGATATGATTACCAATAGTAATTATTTATCAAAATTTTATCTCTAGTAGTTTGTTGCTTATATACCAAAATACAATTGATTTTTAATATATGGTGGGGCAAAAGTAAATTCACAGTTGTATGTAAAACAGAGTTTATTCTTGTATTTATTAATTATTGTGTGGTTTGCCACACAAACTGCAAACCTGCTTTTACCCCACCCTGCATCGCCTTTGTGTCCAGCGACCTTGCTCAAATTCTCTTCTTAATTCTGCTAGTTGGCCTGTAGATTCTTTTGGATTTTCAATATTTACAGTTTTGTCATTAACTATTTATGCCAGTTTTAGTTCTCCCTTTCCAATTGTCTTATTTGTTATTTTCACATCTATTGCACTTGTGTTGAGAGCAATGTTGAGTAAACGTACAGTGGATATCCTTGTCTGTCTGTATTTTACAGGGAAGGTTTCCAGAATTTCAAGATTTCATTTGCTATTTGCTGTAGGCTCTTTTTAAGAAAAGTTTACTTATTAAAGATTTTATTTATTTTTAGTGAAAGAGGAAAGGAGGGAGAGAAACATCAATGTGCAGTTGCCTCTCGTGCACCCCCACTAGGGACCTGGCCTGCAGCCCTGGCATGTGCCCTGACTAGGAATCAAACAAGCAACCTTTTGGTTCCTAGGCTGGCACTCAGTCCACAGAGCCACACCAGCCTGGTCTGCTGTAGGCTCTTTGTAGACATCCTTTATCACAATAAGTAAGCTCTCTTTAAGTCCTAGTTTGCTAGACTTTTTTTAATTTGGAAGGGGTGTTAAATTTTATCAAATGCATTTTCTTTTATATTGATATCATTTCTACTACGTGAAGTAGTAGATTCATTGATTTGCAGGTCTTAAAACAACCTTGATTTCTTAAACTCTAGCTGGTCGTGATCTATTAAAACAAATTCTAGTTGGTTATGTCCTGTTGCCCTTTTGTGTATGTGTGTGTGTATATATATATATATATATATATCACTGAATACTATAATATATATTTATCCTTTATTTATATATTAAATTATTTTATTTATAAGTATTTATAGGTTGAGTGCAGAGGGCATGAGCCCAGTTGAGAGGATGGAATTGGGAGTGTAGGGCAGAAAGGAGATGGCCGGGGTGAGGTCCTGAAGCTGATGTGAAGGACAGGACTCAGAGCACAGGTAAACAAGCTGCCTTCAGTGGACGTGGGGGCGCTCCTTTCACTGCACTCGGAAGGAAGACAGAGAAGGCATGTATTCATGAGTTGGTAGATTTGTTGGTGGGCAAGTGAAGTAGTTCTCATGCCATTGCCTCTGTGACACACGAGTTCACCAGCTGAGAATGAGGAGTGCGTGCAGGGTGTGAAATTTTAAGGAGAGAAGTGCTAGGTGATTGAAAGTGTGACGTTAATAGAGAATTAGAATGGGATTATCTAGGTATCTACTTGAGACTTGTGGTTATGAATTTCAAGTGAATCCAATAAGCACTGTTTCGTGTTTTTCTCCTTTAAGTGCACTTAATAGATGCTATTTTTGTTACATTTTAAAGAATATAGGTGGGTTTAGTCACAATTGGGGATTAATTGGGAAAGAAATCCTCATTATGACAAAGTTTAATGAGTTGAAAAGTACATTTTTAGGAAGCAGGCTAAAGAAGTAGATTGTTGGGGGAAACTTAAGGAAATCACATATGTTTAGCCACTCTTTAAGACAGCTTATATTTTTGAGGCACTATGCTAAGATATTACCTACATTATCTTATATGTCTTCATATACTTGCCTCATATATTTCTATATATTAATATTTATCTCATGTATCTGCAGATATCATGTGTCCCCTTACAAAGATGAGTAGCTAAAGATGAGAGGTTTTATTCCTCAACCAAATCACAAAACCAGAAAATGATAGCAAATCTGGATTCCAAATCCCACCCTCCAAATTCTCTAAGATCCCCAGTGTTAACTGATATTTTATTTTATTAACTTACATAGAAATCCTTACTTCCAAATCTCTAAAACCAAACTTTTAAAAATTAAATTCAAGTGCAAAATCAATTTTAAAAAATTAAGAGCTATTTAAAAATAAATAGCTGACACGTGACAATGCTTTAGTGAAACAAAATCACCACTTATAACTTAATATACTCCAGTTTGAGAAAAATCATTCTGCCTATTCCTGCCTCACTGGTAGCGTTCTAGCCACTGGATATCAGGAACAGAGACGGGTGGAAGAACCACGTGAGATGAGAGCAGAGGCAGGAGTGATCAAAACCTTCCTGAAGATGCAATTGGTCCAGTTTGGCTATAAACACTAATCAGGTGAATGGAAGAGGATTGCATTAAAAATGAAGAGGCAAGAGGGAGGGCATGAAGGACGAAATAAGAATTTCTGTAGTTGGTAGCAGTGCTGGGAAATCCTCTCTCTGCCCTGAAATTCTGAGGCTGGGGTGGCAACTTGGTCAGTGAGTAAACTGCCTCTGCCCACAGAGGCCGCAGGTGGACCACAGCTGGGGCCATATGAACATCTTGCCTTTCCTCGTCATCCACTCTGGAGACGTGGCCAGTCAAAATGTGTGACTCAGCACACACGCGACCTCTCTCAGCCTAGGTGGTGCTGCCCAGACACTCTCAGAACTGCAAGCGGCCGTTTGTCATCCCATCGACAACCCCAACTCTCCCCACATGGACTGTCTCTCTGCAATCAGCCTATGAGTCTTATGAAGCGCAGAAAGTGTTAATTTCTAAAATGGACTTTTCTGAACTCCTGGTAAACACTGTGGGTCAGAGTGTGATTTCTTTGTTCCTCATCATCATCTGAGCTTGAGTCTTGGCTTTCCCTTTCATAAGAGTATCGATATCTTTTATTCCCCTTGGCCTGTTAACTGGCTTTTCTATTCTCCGAGGTAACAGTCTCAAGAGATTCTGCAGAAAACAATCATAGCCAAATTTTCCCCTGAGAGGCTTCATAAATGAGAGAGGGGAACGGAGGGAGAAAGAGAGGTAGAAAAACATCGATGAGTGAGAGATACATGGATAGGTTGCCTCTCACACGCCGCCCGCTGGGGACCTGGCCGGCAACCCTGGCATGTGCTAGCATGTCCAGAGCCGGCACAGATGAGCTGACAGGTCGCAAAATACCCTTCAGCGCTCTGGCCAGAGGAAGGTCAGGGCTGAAGGAAAACCAATGACTACATCAGAACATCAGAAAAATAATTGGTAACCTGTTATATGTGTTTTTTCAAAAAAAGAATCACCTACAAATTTTTTCATTGTGTAAATCATGGATTTTTATTCATTTTATTTGAGGCTATAGTTTATGGTCTGAATCAGGTAGTATGTGTAATACTTTCTCTGAGGCTTTCATGACCCCCTACAATCAAAATTAGGTCTTTCCAAAAGTAAAAAAAAAATTAAAAATGAGCAAAAAAAATAGGTTCTTCTGTGAGCCTGTATCATGGGCTGTTGCACCTCTCTCTTACAGTCCTTAGCATGTGTTATAACTGCACATTTGCTTATGTAAATATGTGTTTTATCGATTATAGATGATTACTTTCAGGAAGAGGGGAACCACACTCCTCGGTTTATTCCTTTACTCCAGCACCACGCACAAGTAAACAAATATACGATAAATATTTATCAAATGGGCATTGAATAAACAAGTGCCCACTGTGGACCATCCACAAGGGGGGGCGTTACTGATGGATACAGAGATGAGCAAAGAATTGGATGCGGTTTTACCTCTTTTTTTTAACAACTCTTTATCCTAGTGAATGCACTTCTAGGAATCTACACTGAAGTTATCCTGGTCAGAAGACAAAAAGACGTTTGCTTCAAGATTTTCACTGTTATACCATCAGTAACAGCAAAAGACTAGAAACAACCTGAACATCCCTCAGTGGGAAACAGGTTGAGCATCATTATGAACCTTAGCATGTGTTCCTCTTAGCTTACCTTTACCTATGACAAATATCTTTATTTATTTCTATCTGTTCACTGAAAAATCCTAGTAAGAATAAGAACCAGGTTGCAGCAAACACGCCGGCCTCCCAGGTAGTCTAGTAGAGGAAATATACAAGATAGGCAGGGTTGTCTTTTCACATCAGAAAGTCAGAGTTATCAAAACCTCCTACGGTCATTTCAAAGTAATATATGATCCCACTTAACTATGTTTCTATTGGCCAAAGAACAGACATGAACTGAATGTCAATAAGGGTAATAATATCAAACCCATGATTTCATTATTTGAAAAAAACTTGCTGATTTTTTGGGAGGACTCTAGGAAACCAACACATCATTTTGAAAGTGGCAAATAAAGGCTTCAAATTGTTTCCTAATAGGAACTGTACCTGAGAGTAACCAAATGATTGATGAAAGCCAATTTTTCTTTTTTTTTTCCTTCTTTTATTTTTAAATTATTTATTTATTTTTAGAGAGAAAAGAAGGAAAGGAGAAAGAGAGGGAGAGAAACATCAATGTGTGGTTG
The DNA here is from genome assembly GCF_004126475.2 of Phyllostomus discolor. Classification (NCBI taxonomy): domain Eukaryota; kingdom Metazoa; phylum Chordata; class Mammalia; order Chiroptera; family Phyllostomidae; genus Phyllostomus; species Phyllostomus discolor. Next base: position 18,654,271 of record NC_040915.2, read on the forward strand.
CCTCTCACACATCCCCCATTGGGGACCTGGCCTGCAACCCAGCCATGTGCCCTGACTGGGAATCAAACCAGCGATCCTTTGGTTCACAGTCCAGCGCTCAATCCACTGAGCTACACCAGCCAGGCCCAATTTTTCTTTACAAAAGTCCTCCAGCTAAAATACAAAGGAGAAATGATAGAACTGAAATATCACAACCCTTAAGGAATTTTTGCATCTAGGCATTCAAATGGTTAATGGTTGATAATACCATGAAAAGATACCCTTATTAATTCTATGCCTCCTGATCAAAGAATGCACACTATGTGTACATCCATGAAGTAATCATTCTACCAAAAAATTAAACCTGAATCTGAACAAGTCTCAAGATCTCATTTTCACGAAATACGGAGTTGTGGAACGCACAGAAAGACATGGCATGAATGCAATCAGTGAAATTCAGATTGTGGAAATGGTACAGAAAAAAGTGATTTGGTTTCTTCAACAAAAAATTACTAGGAATGAAAGAAGAGTCGGTCAGGTAAGCTATAGAATTTTTTTAAAAAAGATTTTAGAGGCACAAAAACTAAAGGTAATATATGAATCTTATTTGAATTCATTTAGATGACCCAAATATCCTATAATTTATTTATTTATTTATTTATTTTTAAGATTTTATTTATTTATTTTTAGAAAGGGAAGGGAGGGAGATAGAGAGAGAGAAACATCAATGTGTGGTTGCTGGGAGTCATGGCCTGCAACCCAGGCACGTATCCTGACTGGGAATCAAACTTGGCGACACTTTGGTTTGCAGCCCGCACTCAATCCATTGAGCTAAGCCAGCCAGGGCAAATTTTTTAAAGGAAGATTTAAAGAACAACCATGGAAATGTGAACATTGTGTATTTGATGAAAAGTACTAGATAATTTATATAGATCAGAAGCTCATTTATCTGTGTTAATTCCTTTTCTGATGAGACAACATATATTATTCTTATTCCTTTACTAAAATACATTTGACACATAAGATTGTGCAAATGTAAGGCGTACAATATGTTAGCTTGATACACACACACAGTAAGATGGTTGGCATTGTAGTGATAATGCCCCCCTCTATCATGTTACAGAATCATCTTTTCTTTTCAGTGCTTAGAATCCTTACGCTCTAGTCTCTTAGCAAGTTTGATGATTGTAATGCAATATTGTCTCTCTTCACTAAACTGCTTACTCTTCACGGCAAAGAAGACAACATAGATATATCAGAGTCAAAAGAAATATTTTATATTTGTAAAGCTTTTAAATATAAAAATATAAATTAAAAATTACTTATAATCTTACCATTTAGATAACTGGTTACCTTATTTTCAGAAATATTTTATGCATATATTGGCATATGTATGTAATATGTTTATTTTTCTTTTATGCTTGTGTGTATATTCTTTTAAAATACATTCTAACCATCTATATATATACTGCAATGCATATTATAGTATAAACATTGCATCTATATATTATAATGCATATTACATACTATAATGCATATTGTAGTATAAACACTGTTTTTCCCTCACTTTTTCTTCATATCTTAAAAATCTTTTCCTATCAGAATATAGACCTGCCTCATTTTTAAACATGCTGTGTAATCTGTAACATGAATTTACCATAGTTTATTTGCATGTCTTCCTACTGATGGACATGAACATCGTATTTGATTTTATATAGTGTAACGGGTGTCCTCATAAGTACGTCTTAGTACAGTTTTTCAGCTGTATCCATAGTGAAAGTTCAGGCTCAGTGAAATTACAGGCTCAGAAACCCTGCGTTTTTTTCAAGAGGGATTTCCCACTTGTCCTCATCAGAGGTTTCTCCAAATGAACCGCTGTCCAGAGCACAGGAGAGCTCCCGAGTCTCCCTGTCCTGGCCCGCGGCAGCTCTCCACAAGCCCGGTGCAAATGCGCCACTCTGGCACTTGAGTGAGGAGAAGGCGTGACATACTCATTTAGATGTAAAATCCCTCCCTCTACATTCATAGCAGCAAAGAGCTGCTGTCTCAGCTCAGTTTTCTGTGTCATTCAAGCCAGTTACCTTGCTTTTCCCTCAGCTTGTCCTGCAGGCTGGGGAATATCAGCCCCCCCCCCCCACACACACACAATTGGGTATAGTTTGTTTTTTTTTTTAAGTGTTCAGCCTCTGATATTGTTGCTGAGAAGGCATAGTTTTTTTTCATATTTTATTTATTTATTTTTGAGAGAGGGAAGGGAAGGAGAGAGAGAGAGAGAGAGAGAGAAACATCAATGTGCGGCTGCCGGGGGCCATGGCCTGCAACCCAGGAATGTACCCTGGCTGAGAATCGAACCTGGGACACTTTGGTTCCCAGCCTGAGCTCAATCCACTGAGCTACGCCAGCCAGGGCCAAGGGTATAGTTTGATTAACTGTTGAAATCAAACTTTTACAAACTTCGGTTTTTAAATGTTGTCATGGTAAATTAGTTGGGGGGAGTAATACTAGTTTGGTTTTACTTCTTTATGAATTTCACACCAGGAATGCTTTGGAAACTTACTCCAGAGCCACAAAAGGAGACATAGGGTGGGCAGTTGTGCCAAAGGATGGTTTTAAAATTCAGATTTGTACTGAATGACCAGGATGCTGTGCCCTAACCTCCTCTTTGTCCATTCTTCAGGGGACTCTCCTCTCAAGGGCTAATGCCTTTCCTAAATGGAGAAACCTGCCGTGAGCACCGCTGTTCAGAGTCCGAAAATCACAGATAATTGCTGTATCGCTTTAGTGCACAGGTTCTTAAAATTTCCATGAAGGTTCCTGGCTGAAGGTAGAAATGCCCCAGCATTGGCATGAGACTATCCAGGAAGCCTACAAATTGAATTGTGAGAGTTGACTTGAAGAGCATTTAAATCATTATCCCGGCAGGATTTTATAATAGGTCCCGAATGTTTTTTCTCTCATAAACTTGGCTGGGCTTTGTGCGCACGGTATGTTTGTAAACTGCATGGGGTTAGTCACAATCCGGCCTCCACAATTTCCTAACTTGTGATTCTAGAGCAAATACGTATTTAACCTCTCTCTACGCTAGAATGTTGTTTCTCTACTCAATATATCCTCTTTTTTTTTAGTGAAAATTTTATTGAGGTACTTTTGAACATCATGCAGTTGACCCATCCCCAATGATCTTTAGTAATTTCCTGAGTGGTGCAGTTATCACTATAGATCAACTTGAGAGCTTTTGCGTCCTTTCACTACAATCCCTCATGCCCCTTTGGAGTTAATTCCTATTCCCACCCTGAGCCCCAGGCAACCAGTGTTCTGTATCTATAAATCTGCCTTTTCTGGCAGCTTTTTATAAATGGAATTATAGACACGTGATGTCTTATGTCTGGCTTCTTTCACTTTTAGCCCAGTGTTGATGGGGTTCATCAATGTTGCAGTGTGTGTTAGTCGTTTCTTCCTTCCTGGTGCAGAACGGTGCTCCGTGAGCAGTAGAATGTTCACTGTTTGTTCAAGACGGTTATCAAGACAGTATAAGACATTTAGAAACTTGGAAGTGAAAGTCTTCCAATTTTTTTCTTCTATAAAATTATTTTGGCTATTCCAGGTGTTTGGCGTTTTCTCATAGATTGTAGGACTTGCTCTGAATTCACATGTGATATTTATCGCAAGCCTGCCCGAAGCCTGTGCATTTTCCATTTGTGTTTTCCTTCAGCGCGTTTCTAAACTGATTCTATTTTTGAAATCAATCAGTTTCTTCTTCTCCAATATCCAATAGCTTTGAGAAGCAATAACTAGCATCAGTCATGTGTTCCCCTTGCTTTGCTAGATGGAGATGTAAGAACAGACCCTTGCTTCGGCAGAGTTTAAGTTAGGATTTGGCACAATAGTTCTGCAATAGGCAGCAGCTTCCCTTGGGTCGTGGGGTTGTTTTTTACTGCAACACATAGGAAGTGAGATATTTTCCACCACAACCCTGTAGATACACTCACAGAGACACACATTGTAATCACAAGAGCAAAGTTTCATAAACAATGTTTAGCCTTACATGTTAATAACATGTATTCTATGTTATTCAGTCTATTTTATTTCTTCAACGAACAGCCAAACTGATTTTACAACCCATTATGGGTGATGATTTACAATTTGAAAAACAATTGAATAATATTCTCAGTCTCTTTCCATATTCAGATTTAGGTTAATCTTAAAATGGCCTCTACAAGACAGCTTCAGGCATGCGATTTCTTTGAACTTAATTGGGTAAACATGCTATGTTTTAAAAATCGAAGCTAGGGAATGTTTTGTATCACAGACCCACCCAAAACTTGTGTGGATAGCTAGCTCAGCTGGTTGGAGCACTGACCCATGACCAAAAGGTTGGGGGTTTGATTCCTGGTCAGAGTACTTGCCTAAGTTGCAGGTTCAATCTCTGGTGGGGGCGCGTGTGGGAGTCAACCCACTGATATTTCTTTCTCACATCAATGTTGCTTGCTCTAAAATCAGTACTCATATTTTTATAAACATTTAAAACTTGTGTGTTAACCTTGTTTTTCTCTTTCCCTTTAGTTCATTTATTTTTTTTTTCTACAACTATTTGTAGAGTATACACTTCAGACCTTGTACAGGTACTGAGGACTCAAGGATGAGTAAAAGCAGGCATGCATTCTCATATCACGGTGAGAAGGAAGGCAGTTCATCCGAAAGCACACAGATAAATATTTTTAAGTTACATTGAATAGGAGTGGTGAAAGCAGACATCATTGTCTTATTCCTGATGTTAGTGGGAAAGCTTTTAGTTCTTGCCCATTGAGTGTGATGTTGGCTGTTGGTTTCTCGTATATGGCCTTTATTATGTTGAGGAATGCTCCCTCTATTTCCACTTTTCTGAGCATTTTTATCATAAATGTGTGCTGTTCCTTATCAAATGCTTTTCCTGCATCTATTAGTATTATCATATGATTTTTCCTTTTGTTTTTGTGATATATTACGTTTATTGATTTGCAAATATTGTACCATCCTTGCATCCCTGGGATGAATCCCACTTGGTCATGGTGTATGATCTTTTTAATGTATTGCTGGATGCAGTTTGCCAATATTTTGTTGAGGATGGTCAGGGGGAGGGAAATGGAGACAACTGTATTGGAACAGTAAAAAAGAAAAGAAAAAAATTTAAATTACAATAAGTTCTGTGAGCAAGACTATGGCATTGTCTGTGAGCCAGGATTTAATGTGGATGATGAGAAATGTCTCTGTGGGCCCTGGCTAGCATAGCTCAGTGGCTGCGAACCAAAGTGTCGCAGGTTCGATTCCCGGTCAGGCCACATACGTGGGTTGCAGGCCATGGCCCCCAGCAACTGCACATTGATGTTTCTCTCTCTCTCTCTCTTTCTCCCTCCCTTCCCTCTCTAAAAATAAATAAATAAAGTCTTAAATAAAAGAGAAATGTTTCTGTGGGAAGTGACCCTTGGGTGGAAACTGAAAGATCGGTAGAAAATAACTAGGTGGTAGACAGCATTGGGTCACACCACATCATAGGCTTCTAAGGCTGGAGGAAGGCGTGAACCAGTAATTGATAAATGAAAAGAAAAGACCTTAAAAGTAAGTCTGGAAAAGTAAATAGGGCCAGACCATAGACCATACAGGGTCCTGCAGACCACGGAAGGAGGTAGAAGGGTTTACAAGGCTGAATAACATGAGACTCACATTTAATTGTGTGACTGTGGTGTGTAGAGTGGGTTGGAGAGAGCTAAGGATAGCCTATTGCAGTGGCCTGGGTCAGATGTGGCAGAGGAGGGTGTGGTAGGGGGTGGGCTTTTGTTACTTCGTTTGTCTTACTGAGCACAGTTTGCAATTCCTTTCACATGTATCAGGACCAGAGTTGGTCATTTTGGAGCTGGCAACTAAGAAATAAATAAGCCATGATATAGCATACCAAAAAGAAATGAAGTTATGGAAACACAACAGTGAGTCTATGTGATGAATGGCAGAGATACAAAAAAAACCTCTTTCTTTTTTCTTTATAAAATTGGAGTATGATACGAACTTGCATATTCTATTTATCACCAAACTGTGTTAGACCCACATATTTTCCCGGGGACAGTTCTGGAAAATAAAATACTTATCTTTCGTCCCTCCGAGAGTTTCAGATCTGAGATAGAGTGTTTCAGATCTGCTGTGCCGAAGGAGAAAGATGATTTTAACGGTCAAACCGTGATTAAATAAATTTATATTCACACTGGGCAAGGGAAGCATGTTGCCTCTTGCCTTGGCTTCTTTTTCCTTTAATTCATAAATCCTGGCATGGTTGAACATTGTTGTTATCTTGCCACAATGGGCATCTCTTTTAGTCTGTTCTTTGAGTAAAAATAGCTTAACTGAAGTCCCAATAAAAAAGTTTGTTCATTGAGTTTGATAAAACCATTGTCCCCCTTTGAGTGAAATGGCATCATGGGAGAGAGTCCTCTGGTTTGTCACCTGGTTTCTGCCCTCCACCTGCCTCCAGTGGGGAGCTGCAGGCAGCCACCGCTGCTCTGAATCCCAACCCTGTCTGCATAGGCTGTCTCCATGGGCATCTAGATATGTTCGTAGTTGGCACTCTTTTCTTCCTTCTTTTGGTACCTAGTCCTCATCCACCTCACCATCCCTACCCCATTCACTGGCCATCCCCAAAGACTGCTCACACAGCCCATGAGCAATCTCGGTTTCTATTATATTAGCCAAGTAGACCCTAAGGTACAACAGGTCCCACACATGATTGCGTATTAATTAGCACCTGTTGCTTGCTGAAAGAACTGTAAAACACAACCAATATAATGTTTAGTGGTGCAGCTTGAAAGATTGTGAACCACACAGCCCAGGCACCTTTCCTGGTGCCCGTTAAACCAAAGGCGGAGATGACCAGCCAGTCATTGCATCAAGGTGAAGAATATTGTTCCCTAAAAGGCAATGCCAAAGATGTGTTTCTCGGATTTTTACATAGCACTTCCTGTGTTTCTGTCTAAACTGCTCCCAAGGGCTTACTTTCTGACATCTGCGTGACTCAGTCTTCTGTGGGAATCACGATTTTATCTATTGAACAAGTAAACATCAAGACAGTTATTCCTCGCTAGAATGTTACCGCCATGGATTAATGCTCCATAGAACCTCTCTTTTTTCATTTGTTTTCAGTGGAGTCCCTTCCTTATCCTTCAGCACGATGATCATTATAAAGAAGAAAAGTACTAAGTACTGTCTTCCCACCGTTGATATTCTACATTTGTTTCCCAAGCAAAGAATCTGTCACTAGGAATTGGTTTGCATCTCTGGACTCTGCTGGCAGGCACTTAATTCCTAGTTCAAGAAAAACTTGAAAGTGTGATATGATGTCAAAAGAAACGTGTCAAAACAGTGTCGCTACTGGAGCTCTATTGTGATGAGTGCTTATGTCTCTGCTTTGAGAGAAACAAAACAAATCAAAGCAGCAGGAATGCATCTTTACAGGAGGTTCTTTGCAAACAGCAGAGGCCAGATCTGCTCTCCCTGTGGCTCATTTCCGCTTCCGATCCCTCCTCCCTGACTGTGCTCCTTTAAGCGTGAAGCCCATGTCTGATCCTACTTCCTGCATAAAGCCCTTGGGTGTCTCCAGGACACCTGTAGACTCTGAAGGAACTCCTTTCCTGGGACCGGCCCTCTGCCCTCCTTCTCTGAGCTCAAGCTCCCCCATCATACCTGTTATTCCAGAAAACCCAAACTGTTTCCTTTCCCCACTCACACTCTGCTATTTCCCATGTCTGTGCTCAATATGTGCAACTTTTCTCTTTCAAATCTGGCTTTTGGACCTGGAGAACACTTCAGCTCAACCGTCTATTGGGTACTTGACCTTGAGCAAGTTACTTAACCTTCAGCGAGCCTTGATTTAGCATTTGTAAAATGGGAGCACGAGAGCAGCCTTGTGGGACCGATGGGGTAAAAATGTTGAGTGCTTCAGCGACATTAGCTTCATTTTTTAGTTATGATTATTGTCACAGTCCTTCAGGATTTAGCTCAGGTTTTGCCTCTGCTGAGAAGCTTTCCCTTACCTCCCCATCCCAGACTGGGTGAATTACTTCCTTGTCCTGTGTACTTTCTTCTTTATTGCCCCCATTATATCGTCTTCTCATCATTAGTGTGCGTACATGATTTCTCATAATGTTGCTGGGCAATGAAGTTGTTAGCCTGGAAAATGGGCATGAGAATGCTTCAAGGAGGCCTCATAATCCACATTTTATGGACCTCCTGCAACAGTGTGGTTAGGATATGTTGTTAATGACAAGCGCATAAGTGGGTTTCCTTTATTGCCTTGGCTTAATAGCTTGTTGGCTACCTGTTAATGAGTACATACTACATGCCAGGTATGACTTAGATGTTATACTTTACTCTTTACTATGATCAAATGTGCTAGATATTCTTATTAGTCCGATCTTATGCACGTGGAAACTAAGGGCCTAGGGTAATAGAGTGAGTGACGGGCCATCTACTCCCAAAGCCTGCCCTCTTAGCTCGACAGCGCTCTGCTCTGATCTGTGGGGGGTCGTTTGCCCCTGGGGCTCTTCAGCAGGCAGCTGTATTGTACACATTTTCATTTCTAATTCTATTCCAGGTACTCCTTCCAAGATGAGGAAGACATGTTCATGGTAGTGGACCTCCTGCTGGGCGGGGACCTACGTTATCACCTGCAGCAGAATGTCCGCTTCCAGGAAGACACCGTGAAGCTCTTCATCTGTGAGCTGGCCATGGCCCTGGACTACCTGCAGAGCCAGCGCATCATCCACAGGTCAGTCAAGTCAAGGGGACAGACGGCCTTGGGCCGAGTGCACAGGAGAGAATGCACAAGGTACTTTTTGAACATGACATTGAACCCTTACCTAATTCTTACAACAGCCCCTTGAGGTAGATTTTGGTCCTTATTTCACAGATTAAAAAACAAAACAGCTAAGCACATTGTGTCCAAGACCAGAATCAATGAATATTGGTGCTGTCTTATAACTAAGCTTAGACAAAGAGGAGAGAGGTGACATACAGGAACTTAGCAAATATTAAATGCATGAATTGAAATAGAAATGAAGGAAATTCAAGGGAAGGAAGAAAATTCTCTGGGAAGAAAATTAGAGCTCTAACATATGCCTGTCCTCCAGGCTATGTTGAGTCCCTACTGTGTGTGTTGCAAAGACGTCAGCAGGGGGGATGTGTCTCATTCACTGGGGACATTTGTGTTGAATAAAGACAAAAATTCAGTTGAGCCTTGAACAATGGAGGGGGTTAAGGGTGCCGACCCCCTTTAAATTGAAAATTTGCATATAACTTTGACTCCCCCCCAAACTTAACAGTCATCCTTCAGTGTCCTCAGTTTCTGGCATGAGGGGGTGAGGACTGTCTCTAGCCCACGCCCACCCCCCCGGACGCACCGTGGATACCGAAATTCACAGATGCTCAGGTCCCTTAAATACAATGGGGCAGCACAATGCATACAGTCTGCTCTCTGTATCTGAGAATTCCCGACCATGGACAGAAAATACTGTATTTGTTCCATGGTTGGTTGAACCCACAGGTGCCCGATTGTGGGTATAAGAATGGCAGACTGAGTATTTGTTGGAAAAAATTCACGTGGAAGTGGACCTGTGCAGTTCAATGCTGTGTAAGGGGCAACGGTAACAAAGCAGCCGTGAACCCAGAGGGGGAAAAAGATAATAATAATTTACCCTTGTAAAGCAATTGGCAATTTTAATGATGTGCATCCTAATTGATCTCGCGTGATGTGTTTAGAACACATACAGTTAGACCAGTACTGAATGCAAGAAAACCACAACTGGGGGACCTTAAGTTCCCATCTAGGTTACTGATAAGAAGTTTGAACCTAATCACCATCAAAACAGTGACTGTTTCCTGATGATATGCCAGGAACTGCTAAGTGTTTTCATATGTTCTCTTATTAAATTCTCAAAATCAAAGGAGGATTCTGCATGTCATTACAGCATCCCCACTACGCAGAGGAGGACACTGTGGCTCAAAGCTTTGCCAAGGACAAACCTCCAGCAAGTGGCACTGCCGGGATTTAAACTCAGTTATTCCTGGCCCTAGAGTCAGAGCTCTGTCTGCAGCCCCACTTGCATTAATAACACACATGAAACATATGCGTTAATTAATTATACATCATTAAATGAAAAATCGCCACATGTGGCTGCCACAGTCATATCTAATCCTTGAAGAATTTGTTGAGATTAAAGTATCAATACAATTATGTCTCATTTAGTAAAAATTTGACTAGGTAAAAATTTTGCCCAACAGGAGTTAACATTTACGTGGAATTTACCTGCATGGATGCAGAGTCTGTTGACGAAGAGGTAACATAATCACTGATAGGTTTTCTGCGCAGGCACCATGGGTCAATTTTTTTTTGGCCTTGGCTCTGTACACTTACACAGATATTATTTAATTTCCTGATTTTAGAAGAGCCTATTTGTATTGGAAATGTGCTCTTTGGAAACACAGATAAAGGGAAAGCAGACTAGTGAATCACGGTGTAGGCTCTCAGAAGTAAATTTACTCACCTGTCGTTTTGTCAATAACTGGAGACCTGTTCACCAGCCATCTCTCTCTCAGCCCCGCTCCCATGCCGGTGCCTGGTCTCCCCCAGTGCTTTCCGAGACCATTTCATGTTTCCGTCCTGTGGAAACCCCGCCCAGAGCCTCCATGCTCATGCATCCTACCCCAGACCACCACCCACAGTCTGTTCTGGTTGCTGACATTACAGATATCAGAAAGGGGACAGGAACTATGAGAAACCAAGCCTTTGACCTTCACCTTTCTCTGTTTGAATCTGGGTCCTGTGTCTTCTTTCTCTGGGGTTCATTTTCCCTGTCATCGCAAGTCAAGATGCCCTGAGCATTTCCGCTGTATGCTCAGAACTGTGTTCCTAAAGGAATTCCAGAGGAAGAAAACCCAAGCCAAAACAAAACCAAAAAATGGATGTGATGGGTATTCTTAAGGAGCTTACCAATCCCAGATATCATTGTTCTTATCTTCTCTTCCTGTTTGTTTCTCCCATCATCATTTTGCCACTTTCATAAGAAACTAAGGATTAACTTCCTGTTCCTTGCCCTTCACATACCCACAGTTATTACTTTATGCCTGTGTTCAGAAAGGCCTCTTTATAAACTGAAATGTCTCCTTACCGTGGCAGATGAGTGGAAGGCAAACGCAATGACATTTTGAATGCTGTGTTAAATGAGTGGCATCCTTCTGGGATCACAAAACAATTCAGGTGAATTTCTCGTGCCTGCAAGGCTGCCCTCCCCCCTCAGGTCTAGAGCAATCAGAGCATCTTGTACCTCTCCTGAGGACTTGTGACATTTGTGGTGTGTAATTAAGTAATGTCCGTTTGCTCCACCAAGCTGTAAACTCCACGAGTTAGGGCCATGTGCGTTTTGCTTTTCATCAACGTTGTATAGTCAACGTGCAGCAAGAATTATGAGGGAATTGACTCTGCCTGAGCCACACAGATGACCAAAGTTACACATCACAAAGACAAAATGAAATTATAGGACATGAACACCAAACATTTGTAGACCTACCTTGGTCTTCACATTGGGTAATCAATCGTATCATCCATCATCCAAACCAGAGTACTCCTGGGGATGAAAGTAGTTGTTATTAATTATGCTGGGACAACAGGCAAACCTCAAAAAATATTCTGGGAAAACCTGGACTCATGTCAATATCAGTAAGGCTTTCTAAGCCAGCAGTGACCAAATAGGCATTTTAATTGTGAGAGAGCTCTATCAGCCATAACTTTCTGCCCTCAGTGTAATGGGTATCAGTGTGAAGTGCTATCAGTTTGAAATGGTATCAGATAGCTTAAAAAAACACGTACATGGTAACATTAGCAGTGCCTTTTTGTCTGTGACATTTAAAGGGTAATGACGGCGGCACTCTGAGGGTGGGGTAGTTAAAAGCATGAAGAACAACAGCGAGGAGAGAGAGGCTTCTGAGGATGAAATTCTCTTTCTAAAATCGTTTTCTTCAAAGGAATCAACCAGGGAGCTCGGGGTGGGGTTAGGGGTTGTGGGGTGGAGGAATCTAGCAAAAAAAAAAAGAACTCAGGAGCACAGACAACAGTGTGGTGATTTGTGGGAGAAGGGGGTTTGGAGAGGGAGGTGAGAGAGAGTGTAAGGGGGATAAATGGTAATGGAAATAAAAAACAATAAAAATAAACTTAAAATAAAATATAAATTTATTTTTAAAAATAATAAGATAAAATCAATAAGCATGTTCTTGGGTGAAGAGGGGAAAAAATAAGAATCAACCAGTTCATGCTGGATTCGATTGGCTCTAAAATAACAGAACAAAACTTCCCTCAGCCACTTGAAAGACTGGATCGTAAGACACCTCCTGAGTTCCAAGACACTAAAGTGTGAGTGGAAAGTAAAGAATCTATGACATACAGTGGATTCCACAGGCAGGGAAAGGCCATCTACGGAAACCTGCAGCTGCCCAGCCTGTGGCTTCCTAAATTTAGATTGGAAGCATTTTGTCTCTGGACGTGGTAGAAGATTCGGAACTCTCCATAGCAGTCAGCAAATATGTGCGGCAGAAGGCTGCTGTTTTCTGGGAGCTTCCTGGGCACCAGGCACTCCACCAAGCAACTGTGAATTCCTTCACTCAATCTGCCCACAACCCAGGAGGTTGATGGTATTATTGTCCCTATTTTACAGTTGATGAAACTCTGGCTCAGGAAGTAACTTAGCTAACAAGTCCATGAAGCATCACTTGATGGGAGTGGAGAGGCCCCAGCCACTGCCCACCTTGGAGATGCTGAACACAGAGTCAAGGATGTGGTTTGTAAGGCAGGACCACTGGCCTCAGGCTCCCATGGTCTGGCTGTACCATGAAGGTGTTACATATGGAACCAACAGATGACAGAATAGTCTCCAGCTAGAAGCTAAACTGTGCAACAAAAGACCAAAATACTTTAGAGAAGAAAATGGTTTGCAGTAACAAAACAAAGTTTCTTGAGCGCTCAGAGGGTTTAAAAAGGGTTTTAATAGCCAAAGCAGGAAGAAACATCTAGTCTTGTAAGGGCAGCTAAATGAGTGAAAGTACTCATTGGTTTCTCTATGGTAACCTCGGGTGGGCTGTTTTAATGTTCTGTCCGCACTGACCTTCCTGCCAGCAGTGTCTAGCCATTTTTAAAGCACCAGAGGTCCTGTTTCTGCCATAGATTCCAAGTGAGACAGGAATGGGATTTTATTTTGTTAGTGGAGCTTTTAAAACTCTATGGACTTAAAATTTTCACTTACTTTCCCAAGTATGGAGAATATTTAGCTAATTTCCTTCAATTTTAGAATTTTTCCTTTCTGCTTGTGAAAGACACAGCATGGCATAATAAACATTAATTTGCAATTGTACAATTAGACAGTTTTTAGTCAAAATGTCAAACATTTGTCTGTGAGGACAGCTTTCAAAAATCAGCTTTAGTTTCTACATTTTGGCCAGTTTCTAATTCAATATTATTTTACCTACATTAAATCAGTGAATGAAGAGTTTAAAATATGGACAAAGTGATGATTTGCTTTTGTTAAAAAATTAAAGAAAATAAAACTCATGACAGTCCTTCCTATGGGATAGTACTGTTTGATTTGTTGGTTGCCACGGCTCTCCAGTGAATGATGGGATGGAAAGTAATTATTACAGTCCAAAGATCCATTTGTATTCACTCCCTTGTTCAGTGGCCAAGAAGACCCTATTATGAATTTAAGCCAATGAGAGGAATTGTACGGAACAGTTAAATAGTAAGTCATCTTGGATCAAAAGACCAGTTGAATGGATGTGTGGTTGTTCCCCTCTCTTTCCAAAAATTACCACCACTCTCATGGAGTTATAACTCACTGCTTTCTAAATTCCCATAGGAACAGGATAAAAATCTAATTGGGAAACGTGTATAAATAATGACAGCATAGCAGAGAGAGAGTTGCCACAATTTTACTTCCAGTCGATTACAGATATTTTGAAGTGGGAATAAGAAAATTTATGATTGTCAAAAACCAGACAGCTGGAACTTTTGTTCGCCACCTTTGTCGGCTGTGCTGTAATCACAGGGACCAGTAAACAACACCCAGGTTCCTCTCAGAGCTTCTGAAGGAGACACATAGGAATCAGCCTTTGCACGTCCCCTCTGGATCTGCAGTAGCTACTTATGTCCCTGTCATTTTTCTAGAGATCATCATCTTGACAGTGAAAGAAAAAACTCAGGAATAATGCTTCTATCATAAACACCCATTCAAAAACTGATTCTTGAGCTCCTTTGCCAAACAGTGTTCTCAGCGCTGACCCGCGGTGGTGAAAGGGCAGATGATGCCCCTGTCGCCCGGACTGATGATGTTAGTGTGGAAGGGAGTCGAGGAAACACCTCACCACTGGCCTCAGAAAGGCACAGCGCTCGGTGGCATGCACTATAAAGAAAACACGCAGCTGCGTGTATGCTGTGAGCTGCACACACACGTCTCTCACACTCAGTTGCATCTTCACAAGGGTTGTGGTCATGCTTCTATCTGCAGCCCCTGGATGACATTTTTTAAAATAAAACACTGTCTCTCCTTCCTAAACATAAGCCCTTATGGGTGAAGACGACCCCTCACTCATGTTCTAATCCCCAGCACATACTGTAATCCAGAGTGGTTGCTGAATAAATCTGTGACTGAATGAATGAATGAAGGCCTTATATGCAAGTAATCCTTAGATGAACGTAGATGGTAAAGGTTGTGGCGGAAAATGTTGTTTCTGAAATTTTCCATGTATTCCCAGTGTTCCTATGGCACATCAATGGTATATGGGACTTTTCTCCATGCTATGCTAGGATTTTATGCTGTGTAACAAGTGGACGTAATTGTAATGATATAATACACATTGATTATGTCATAGTTTCTTGGTTTCAGGAGTCTGGGCACATCTTAGCTGGGTTATTTGCAAGGCTGCAGTCAAGATGTTGGCCAGAACTGGGTTCTCTTCTGGAGACTGGGCTGGACAAGAGTTCAGTTCCATGTTCATTCAGGATGTTGGCAGAATTCATTTCCCTGTGGCTATAGGATTCAATTTTTTTTTTCAAATTCAGTGAGGAGAGCAAAACTCCAAGCCAGTCAGCTAGCAAGACAGAGTACATGTCATTGAATAACATCATGTAATATACCACAGTCATGAGAGTGACCTCTTATCAACCTTTGCCATATAATGTTGGTTAGAAGCCACACAACCAGTCCACACTCAGGGGCTGGAGATTATACAAGACATGAACACCAGGGGGTGGGGGTCATGGGGTCACCAGGAAGTCTGTCTGCCATACTTTCTCTAAAGAAGTATACCAGACTGGGATACCAGTTTTCTCTGTGACCTTAAACATAGCTTTGAACTTGCCTGTTAAGAAAAAGGTCAAATAATCAAGAATTTTTTTTTATACCTAAGAGACAAGAGTGACATTGTTATTGGTGGAAAATGAGTTCTTCTGGTATTGCAAGGAAAAGGATTTTCTGAGACCTGTGTGGATGGGTCCGTGGTGAGCTTTACTGATGATGTAAAATGGAGGGGGTTCCCCTCCTGACTTCTTAATGTCTCATCCCTGTTCTCCCTGCCATGGATTGGGTCCAGCCTTGTCCTCAGCAGGGCCAAGACAAAGGGCAGTTTCCAGAGTTTCTGCTCCACATTACAGGAGAGCCTAGTCCAGCATTTGGCTAGCCTAGCACGTGTTTCCAGCTGCAGTCCACTGCTGTGCTGCAGTGTCAGGCTCCCTCCTGGAGCCTGCATGTGGAGTCCCCACGGCGAGGGAGAGAACAGGTGCATGCTTTGTGTGAGTGTGGGTCATTGAAGGGGGTGGGCGGGGGACAGAGAGAGACAGACCACACCCTTCTTTGTTCCTCTGGGATTATATTAGCTCGGGCTTGGGCTCGAGCAGATGCTTTTTCAAAAGAACCAACTTCCCAAACTTTCACAGGCTTTGGATAGGTTTACACCCTCTAGTTAGACTGACAGACCTCTATGGTCCAGCACCTCCCCTTATGCACCCAAAAATCTGGTACCAGAAGGGGGAAGGAGTCATGTCAATCTCTCAATGGAGCACAATTCTGTGGTCACCTGGACTGTGAAAAGCTGTAGCTTCCTGGGGAAGCAAACAGGCTTAAGCTCCCCAGTTTATCAAGCTCAATATCTAAGTCTCTCTGCTCTACCTTTCTAGCAAAATACCGATGGTAACAATCTCTTCTCAGTCCTGGTAAGATGTTCTTCAAAGTGTGATCTCATTTTTTCTCTACTCTGTACCCCGTATCCATTTTCCCCCAAAAGACTGCATGACGGAAATTAACAGAGCATGTGACAGTGAGGTGTGATAAACAGCTTTTAGCACATTGACTAATCAAGGTCTTATGGGCAATTCAGTTGTGAACCAAATTTTTTTGTTTGAGCCAAGGTCTTTGTTACAGGCAAAGATCGTCTAGGCTGAGTTTCACCTTTTTGTCTGACTCATCCACACTGTATCTTGGAAGTCACATTTTATCTTCCTGAGATGATAATTCAGAGGGAAAAAAATAAGAGCTTTCTGCAACTAATCATTTTTGTCAATGACCATTAAATGACAGATGAGCTCCTGAAGGAGGAAGTTGCCAACACAGGGACACCACAGCTTCTGAAGCACCGGGGAATGAGTCATTTGGAGAGACGTTTTGTTAATTCCTGAAGGCATTTATCCTTTCTGCTCACCAACATTTTAACTATTTCATTTATACCACAAAGTACGTAATATCATTTTCTTAATGACCTAAGGAGAGCTATAATTGATTCATTAAGCACATACCAGGAACTCGGCACTGAGCTAGTAAGCATTTTGCACACACTGCCTGTTTTGATAGTCAACACAATGGGATTATGTAACTGGCCCTATACCATACAGTTAGTGTACTATGGCCAGATTCAAGAGTAGCATTATCTGATTCAAAGACCCTGTCCTTCATATTAGATTCCTTTAGTTTTACCCTTATGAAATAATAGGCATCCTCAAGATCAGATAAACTCTGTAGTACTATTTACCCAATAGCAACAGATATTAGTTTAGATACATATTTTCAGCTGGTTAGTGTTGCAGGTGATATTGTGTTTCCCCCCAATAAAAGATGTGTTATAGTCTTAATCCCTAGTATCTCAGAATGTGGCCTTATTAGGAAATAGGATCTTCATAGAGGTTATCAAGTAAAAATTAGTTAATTAGGGTGAGCCCTAGTCCAATGTAACTGGCATCCTTATCAAAGCAGGGAATTCAGACACAGATATAGACACCCTCAGGGTGGAGGTGATATGTAGAGACACAGGAAAAACTATGTGAAGATGGAGGGTTGGGAGGAAAGCCACAGACTGCCAGAAAACTAACAGAAGCTGGGAAGAAGCAAGGAAGGGTCCTCTGCTATAGGTTCCGGGGGCGGTGGAGTGGGGAGGTGCGGCAGAGTCCTGCTGACACCCTGATTTTGAACTTCTAGCCTCCAGAACCATGAGACCATATATTTCCGGTTCAGTTTTAAAGCCACTCAGTTTGTGGTACCTTGTTATAGCAGCCGTAGCGAACTAATATAGTGTATGTTTTAATAGTTTTCTTAGCAGCTACGATTTCAATCTTTGCTTCTTTAGAGGGTGCTACTCAGATCAGCTCTGTCTTCAAATATATTATGGGATGGGAGACCAGGTAACAAAACCTCTCAGAATTGTTTGTAAAATCATGGTAGTCCAATTCATTAGCGTTAGTACATGGTAACCTATTTTATGTTGTCCAGAGATTGCCTTTGCTTAATTTCGTATTTCAGGTTAGGTGAGGTATTTCAGCTTTCACACAAAAGTCCAAAATAGTTCTAGATTATCTGATTACTCATATTATGCACGTGTCACTTGGTGCCGGCTTTCTTCCTTGCAGTATATTGACAGTGTTCTCTGTTTATTGCAGTGGGGCAGTGGATGCTGGTTTTAGGCTACTCTCTTCTATGGAGTGTTTAAGAAAACGCCCCTTCTCTTTGGCTTGATAAATCTTCTCCTCAGTAGCTCCCAAGCCCTTGCACATGTTCTCTGTTCCTAACTCCCTCAGCAGAAGGGCAACTGAGCCTCAAAAACAAAACGGCTCTGTGGTAATGAGGGTATTAGGTTGATATGCTCCATTCAGCACCTGCTCCCAAGCTACCGAATAATGAATGAGCATGAATTACACATTGTGAAAACAGGAGACTCTGCCTTCTCTGTATTATGCATCAGGCCATTTGGAACTGTGCTTTTCACATGAGGCCATCCATTTGTAAAAACCCAGATGAAAACGGCAAAGAACTGCTCGTTTCTAGGTTAACATTTAACTAGCCTGTGCGGAGCTTTTGACAATTTCTATAAGGTTAAGGGTTTCATTAATATGCAGCCTGTGACTCGGTTCAAATTAAACTTCACGTTTCCTAGCACACATCTTAGTACAAAGTTTAAATGTCATCCTTTCAGATTTAGTCATTTGACACATATTTTTTTTTCAATTACAGTTGACATTCAATATTATATTAGTTTCAAGTGTACAGTATAGTGGTTAGACTTTTGAATGCTTTACCAAGTATTCCCCCCAATAAGTCTATTACCCGGATGGCACCATATATAGTTACTACAATATTATTGACTACATTTCCTATGCTGTACTTTATATCCCCTTGACTATTTTGTA
Source organism: Phyllostomus discolor (assembly GCF_004126475.2). Taxonomy (NCBI): domain Eukaryota; kingdom Metazoa; phylum Chordata; class Mammalia; order Chiroptera; family Phyllostomidae; genus Phyllostomus; species Phyllostomus discolor. Next base: position 18,672,980 of record NC_040915.2, read on the forward strand.
CCCACCAACGTGCACATCTTGATCCCTTCCCCTTTTGCACCCATCCCTCCAATCCTCCTACTGTCTGGAACAATGAAAATGTTCTCATAAGTTTGTTTCTGTTTTGTTTATTCTTTAAATGTCCATATATAAGTGAAAATACATGGTGTTTGTCTTTGTCTGATTTATTTCACTTAGCATAATACCCTCTAGTCCATCCATGCTGTCACAAATGGTGAGATTTCCTCCTTTTTATATGGCCGAGTCATAGTCCACTGTATGTATACACCACATCTCCTGCATCCAGCTGTCTATTGATGGGCACACAGTTTGCTTCCCTTTTGGCTATTATAATAATGCTGCAATGAACATAGTATTGATCATATATTGATATGCAAGGTACACATTTCTTCTGGAAGCTTTGCCCAGGACAACAAAGAAACTTCTTTCTCAGAAGCCCACAGCATAACTCTTTTTCTTAATCAGTGGCTTAATTTGGGTCTTTGGCCCATCCCTGAACCGATAACTAGGACTGTGGGATGGGACAACTTTTTGTAGCTTAGGCCTAAGTCACAGAACCTTCCCTTAAAGTCAGGTGTGGAGTAGGCTTCCCCAAAGCACATGGATTGGTGTGTGTGTGTATGCATGTGTGTGAGAGAGAGAATGTTAGAGACCCAAATGAAAATTAGAATGATTATTAAGGGAATGAAGCATGTTGTGTTTGGAGGACAATCTCAATGCACATTATACAAGGTCATAACTTGCTCAAGATCACAGAACTAATAAGTGCTGAGCTGAGATTTGAACCTGGGTCATCTGACTCAAAAGCCCTCATACTTAACATCTATGATCTACTGCTTCCCAAATAAGTCTAGTAACTCCTGGGGTCAGATAGGACCATTTGTGGTTGAGACTATGACCAACATTATTTTATGTACTAATATATTCATATAACCTAAAATTCATTATATATGTATATAGTGTGTGTATATGCACATATAGGCATACACATGTACTACATAGTATAATACAGTATAGTATATATAAGGCTCATGTTGGGTCCATATGCTGGTGTGGCCATACCAGTTGCAAAAATGCTGAAATCCTTGTATTTCATTGCATTGGTTAATAAAGAGCTGCTGCCTGAGCCCAGCTGCTTCCCCAGTCCCGTTCCTGCCTCCCTCATCCCCTGTCTTCCCCTCTCCCGTCTCATCCCCACCTCCCTTGGTGCAGCAGCCAAAGTGTTGGCTCCTGGCCCAGAAGGGGTCCCTCAGGGACTGTTTCTATGCCTCTACCATTGTCCATTCTAATTGGTCGATGGCTGTGGTGTCCTGGCTGTTAAATGAACATCACCCCTCTGTCTATCTGTCTATCTATCTATCTATCTATCTATCTATCTATCTATCTACTATAATGTCCACTATACTTAAAATGTAGTGTACTATATCGTATGTATAGTTTACTCTTACTGGTAAGAACTCTCACTCACTGATGTGTTAGTGTACACTAGTCACTGCTCTAAGTACTTTGCAAGTGACCCGTACTTAATTCTCACAGCAACCCTGTGAGATAAGTGCCAATAAAATCGACCTGCTCTTACAAACTAGCCAAGGTCAAATATGGCCAGGATGGAGTTCAAAGCTATGCCATCTGGTGCTGGCGTCTCTGCTCTTTACTTATGCTCCCTGACTGTCAAGCTATAGGAGATGCTGAAATTGACCTTGCCTTCTTCCTTAGTAACTGAACCCCAATTTGGCAGCAGGGTGCCCAGTCCCAGGTTGGGGGATGATTGGCTTCATCAGTCATGGAAGTCCCGTCCCCCTGCCCCCATCAAGGCCTCCTTTAATGTGGGGTATGAGCCGGTGTGGCCAGTGGGACCTATGGGGGACTCTACTGTAAGGGCCTTTGGAGAAACATTTGCTTCCTGGATAAAAGGTTATAAACCTAACTGGTGCTGCTCATTTTAGCTTCTTCCTGCCCTAAAGGCCTATGTGATGTCTGGAGCTGGAGCAACCACTCTGAGGCCATGAGGCAACAAGCCAAATTGTCAAGGTGGTTGAGTGGAAAGAAAGAAAGGGTCTGGGTCTTTGATGGTATTTGGAACCACTGCAAGGACCTGGACTGCCTTGTTCTCCCAGACTGTTCATGGGAAAAGCACCGCTTGTCGATGTCCACCTGGCAGAGACCACCGGGAATATACCTGTCGTCCAGCAAAGTTGAGTTTGCTGGTGTTTGTTCCCAAAGAAAGACTGCACACACGACGAACAGTGGGGCATCTCAGAAGAGCATGTTAGGAAGGGCTCCGATAGGACTGGGGCTCCGTTAGGTGATTTGGGGAAGGTTTGAGGCATCATAATTTTTCCTAGGTTTGGGTGCTGTCAGAGAAAGGGGTGATTCTATAACTGAGCATCTTAATAATTTTTATCTGGGAGGCAGGAGGAATGGAGCAGGCCAGCGCAGTCACTGGTCAAGACACAGCATCATTCCTGTTGGGCAGGTCAGGGGTGGGGGGCAGGGGTGTTCGGTCAGTTTTATACTTTGCACAATGCTCTTGCTTTTGTGCATAGACATGATTCTATGATCACGTGATTGTTTTGTCCTCTCAGTCACAATCACAGAGTGACCTTGTCCAGCGCTGGTGGTCAGCAAAGCCCAGATCTTTGCAACACAGCACCTCCCAGCTGACAGCTGGCAGAGGCTGCTGGTGCATTCGCATACTCTCTGCTTCAGCCAATGGAAGTCAGGTTTTCCGTCACTTGTAACAAGACCCATTTCTAATTAGCACACTAATTAATACCAACGCTAACTAATCATCCCCATGCTATACTTTTGCTCATTTAAGCAATTTATAGTAGCACATTCCTAGCCCTGGCCAGCTACCTCAGTTGGTTAGAGCGTCGTACAAGGATCAACCAATGAAGGCATCAATAAGTGGAAGAACAAATCAATGCCTCTGTCTCTTGCTCTCTCTTCCTCTCTCCCTTCCTCTCTCAAAAAAAGTGGACAGATAGATAGATACGCATTCCTCCCCAAGCCCTCTTTGGCCACAGCATCTGCTGAGAAAACTTATGCTGATTTTAATTGCTTTGTCCCATGCCTAGCTTCTGTTTCTTTCAACAGGGTTATTGCCCTTGACCTAAGGTCTCCCACTTCTGCTCCCCTTTGTCTGTTTGCTTTAGACCTTATGGCCACATACTTATCCACCTGCAGTCCCATCACTGTGCCCCCTTCTCTGGCGCAGAGCTGGGGTCTGCATTCATACAGCCTGTGCTCGAGTCCTGGGGCCACCAGTCAGGAGCTGCATACGCGACTTAGGCTTTGTCACTAAGACTAAGTCACTGAGCCTGGTGACTTAAAAAGTCACCAGATCTTTCTAGAACAGTAATTTTCAACTGGTGTGTCACAAGAATTTTTAAAACATGCAATACCAGACTATTTAGTCAGGGGCACTGACCTCTTTTCCCTGAGACTGTCAAATTTTTAAAAAATGACAACAGCCAACACAGTAATAGCCATCTGCCATGAATGAGTCAAAATTATTTCCATGGCTTCTGGCATATGATACACCGGAGTTGGTACTTTATTATAACTTTTTACTCCCTGTAAGATATTAAAGCAACGCATCTTAGTGTATGCGCCAGTTGGTTCCATTGTGTGACTTTTGGCCAAGCACAGTGCCTGAGACCTTCCAGACCCCAGTGGGTTCGTGGCTCTGGAAAGACTCAGATGTTCATTTTTTTTTAATTCTCTTGGTGCTTAGGAGAGTTCATTTGTTTCATTTTCAAGTGACAAGTTTATTTTTTTCCTACTGCTAGAGAAGATACTACCAGTCCTGGATTTGAAATGGAGCAAATTACTTTTCACCTCAGATTGAATGGCCTTCTCCTTTGCTTAATTTTAAAAAGCAAACCCCCCTTCATGACAGTGTTGTCTGTTACCACCAGCAACCACACTGATCTTCTTCCTTTTCAGTTCCCCTTACCTTGCAGACCCTTTGCCTTCCTCTCACTGGTTCACTTCTTTACTTAAAACCTTGTGGGGTGGAGGGAGAGACCCAGGAGACCCTGCGTGCTGGCTGGTCTTTGCAGCTGAGTGATGTGATGTTCAGGTCCCCAATGCTCTGTGTCCTTGCCTGCCTGGTGACAGAATGCATACCCATGACCGGGGATTTGATCTGTGTGAGTCCAGATGAAAGGAAACAATGGGAATGAGTGAGCATCGACTATTCCTACAGCGTAAAGCAGGAAACCTCGTCATCTAAATATTCTGCTTCCAGAGACTGCAGGACGGTTAGCAGTCTCAGGTTACAGGTCCTGGTCTGCAGTCCTGCTTCTCAAGCCCCAGTTTCTGTGCTGCTGTCCTGTTGGACGCGCGCGCTTCACTTTCCTGGGGCAACAGATCTACTCCACAGCCGGGGGGTGGGAACGTTTATGTTAAGAGACATGCAAATATTATAGAATAGGGTGCAAAAATCTATATGAGTTTCAAATATGCAATAGAAACTATGAAAAAGAAAAAATTAAACATGCTGCAGATCAATTTAAACCAATTAAAACAAAAAAAAACCATCCGCTGGGTAAGAAAGAGGTGGAAGAGGAGGCCCAGGAGGTACTAATCCAATCCTGGCAGCGTATACTTCTACCTCCTATACCAGACCATGTGGGTTTGCTTACAATTTCCGACTCACAATCTCCCACCCCACCCAACTCATTTCTTACCATAGACCTGTTCAGGTGACCAGTGGCCTTTGTGTGACACCCTAAATAATGTGCTATAGAATTATATGTATGCTATCTTTTCTCCTCTCAAGAACTTGCAGAGGACCCAGCCTAGGAGAACAGTACATGACACAGAGTTAAACCCGAGCTGTGGCCCTGTCAGAAAGCCGTGGGACACCCACGGAGTGGGTTTTGGTTTGGACACACTGACTTTCTTGTTCCCTGTTCTCACAACACCCCGTATCAGATTGCAGGGCTAGCGACTTGATCCCAGGGCAGGCCCAGGGAAGGGATGTAATTAGCCTATTAAGTGCTGCTAATGTGCTGCGAAGTCATTCAAGTGAGAACAGGGAGGTATCAGTTCGGCCTCGGACTGAGCTGCAGGAGCACTGCATTTCCACGCTGTTTCCAGTTCCCATTGTGGGAACCTGCTGACCCAACAGGACGTGGCCTTCTGTGTTTCTACAGCACGTGTGAGCGAGCCTAGAACTGTACGTTACTGCCCCCTGAATTTGATAGCCTGCCCTCTGAAATTGTGGGCTCAGACTGCAGAAATCACTTCTTTATCACTCTTATCTGACGCACACTCATCCACTTACTAAAACGATTGATATTTTAGTTGGCCAATGCTAAATACAGTGCATCTGGTGTAGATAGAGTGGTTTATGGTTTTTTTTTTTGTGGGAGGATGTTGTCCTTTGTTTTTTTGTTTTTTCTTATCTTTAGGGAAAAAGAACACGTGGCTTATTATTTCAGAAGTGTGAGAACCAAGGAACTAGACTCACTCGTTTTTATGACAAATGTTTACTTAAGTGCTTCCTTTGTTGTGGACACTGTGAGGATCCTGGGAACTACAGCACTGAGTACTACAGAGAAGATGACCTTCTTCTGAGAACCTGGTGGTCTCAGGGTGTTAGACACGCCAGTTTGGGAATCGTATTGGGCAGAGAGTCATGCTGGTCAGCTGGTAGGCTGGGATAATGACAGAGGAGTGATGGAGGAAATAGGGACGAGGGAACAGCTGGGTGGGAGAGGTGAGAAGATCCTTGGAGGAAAGCCGGGGAAGTGAGGGGTTAAGATAGCAGATGGAATGTCCGCACAGACATTGTCGTCACCGAAAATGATAAATAACAGTGAGAGGGAACTCATGAGCTGTATACCTCCACGTATATTTTGACCAAAGAATTTGTCCAGGGTATAAAGGTCCACATTTCAAAATCAGATTAATATTTTTGGATTTGAGCCACGCTTGGATGGTATTTCTGAGCCTGACTGTGCATAAGACGTTCTTAGAAGAGGCTGTGCTTGGACAGATAGTCTAATTATCACGGGACTGAGTGAGGCAGGTCACGGAGTCGGTGATTTTTAAAGCCCGCCTGATGATGCTTAACGTATCCAGGTTTGGTAACCTCTGAGTCAAATCATATTATGAATCAGATCACTTTGCATGAAGCCATATTACAGATTGCCTTACAGGGAGAAATGTTTCAGCAAAAGTTATTTCATATTCAGGATTTGTTTGAAAAGGTAAGAAAGTGGCGCTAAATTCCACAACTAGAAACATCTCAGTTTGCTCCAGCAGGAATTCTTATGTAGCATGCTGGGCTTCTTTTCATGTTCTTTCTCCTGGTGTATGAGGAAACAATGCGATTGTTCTGCAGTTCACCCCGCAGTGACTCAGCAGTGACCTCATCAACATTTTGGAAAAACTGTATACTTAGAACCTATGCTTATACACTTTATTTTTATGTTAAAGTCCACTTTTTCTTTTATAACTTTCTTAAATTTTCCTCATATTCTTCCTCTGAATTTAGTAGTAAACACACCTTTTCACCACTTCAGGCCTTTTTGGCATGGTCCCTTATGAATCTTTTGTACCTTCTCCATCCCTGAAGGCACTGTGTCTCAGTTGTCTTTACATTTCTGAAGCCCTAGCATAGTGACTTGCCAAAATAGATAAATATTTGATGAATAAATGAATATGAGAATGACGTTAAAAGCGTCACATTAAACCAGTTGTTAGTTCTCTGATCTCTGTGTTATTCTTTAAGCATTATCGTTAGTTTCTGGGGGAAGCAGTAAGTAGAAGGACATGTAGCTTTAATAAATAATAAAAGTGATGCTGAGGGATTTACAGAAGCTGATAAGGTGTCAAAAGCAGAGCTATCCAAATTCTCCAGCAAGCTGTCATCCATTCAGGCCATGACATCCGTGTGCTGACCTTGCTATACCCAGGTCCCTTTCTTCCTGGCAGGGCTGCTTGGGCCTCCTTCTCACTTGGCCAAGGCTAACGGATGCTCACTGTGTGCAGGTTTGAAAGAGGGGGTGGGATCCTAATACCTGGACTACTTCAAGCTTTCAGCCATAGAGTGTTTGGTGCTGCCCCAGAGCGCTCTGGTAGATACTGTTAGGACCAACCAACCTTGAGTGCACTAGGCTTTCTCCTGGTACCACTGCATTTACTGCCCACCATCCTCTCTGGGCTTACGTGATGGAGTACGACTATAATCTAGAAACCACCCGACATCAAGGAACTCATAATCCAGTTGGGACATAAAGTAAATGCAAATGATAAATGTTACAATGGGAAAAGCATGCTCTGCAGAGCACATAGTAAGAGGCCATTGACTCAGAACCAGAAAGTCAGGAGAGCTTCCTGCAGGAAGCGGCATCTGAGCTATGAGGTGAGGGATGAATGTGCGTTGTCTGGGTGTAGTGGGGATGGGGCCTCTGATTCTGGTGAAGGAACAGAAGAAGGTGGGCAGATGCAGGGAGCATCTTGGGGACTCCATGTGGCTGGAGGACAGGAGCCAGATGATAAAAGGGCCTTTATTCCATATGAGCAAGTTTGAACTTGATAATGCTTAAAATAATAGGATCCGTCAAGGGGTTTGGTGTGGAATCTGCAACAGAGAAAGATAGTGAGAGAGAGAGAGAGCGAGAGAGAGAGAGAGAGAGAGAGAGAGGCTATAGAACTACGCAGTTGAAACCCCTCCATTGAAAACTCTACATTTTCAGCAAATTGTCCCCTGCACCACAGAAGAAAAATGCTACAGCTACAGAGGATCACTTAAGAATCCAGAATTAACTTTAAGTCTCTAAGAAACCAAATGAGAAGATATTCAAAGTTCATGGGACTGCACGTTGGGGGTGGCATGAACTTGGTTCTCTTTGTAGGTCAGGGCTTGCTATTCATTAATATTTTCACAAACAGAGGACCCTGGCAATCTTAGTCTGTCAAAAACCAAGGTCACCTTATTCAAGCAACATAAAAGCCACTTGACGAGGCTGAATGTGTGTTCCCAAAACCTATTTCAGAATTTCTTCCCTAATGGCTTTTGTGAATTTAGGTTGAAGGGCTTTAATTGCATGTTAGGGAAGGGCAGGAAAGCCTAGAGTGGAGGATAAGGGCTGTTAGGAGCAGCAACAGCGTTCTCTGATTGGGGAGCCCTGTTTACAATATTTGCTTCAGGAGCATTTTGAACGTGCTATAGGCCTTATCTCTAAGTATTTATCATGAAACTACTTTTTTTACTGGAAGCGGGTGGGTCTTTTTTCCCCCACATATAAATGTAAGGATCTCAACAAACCATAGACGACTGGTCCAAATCGTAACTAACCATCCCAGGAGTAATACTGATGAAGTAACTAGAAGATTATAACATCATCCTAAAGAGGACTCTAATCTCTGCAAGTTTAAGATAAAATCATGTTATAAACCTGTTTTTATAGTCTTCATGTTCATTCCAGATTTACACAGATGAAAACAATGATAATTAGTACTCCCACCTTATGACAATTGACATGCCCCATGTGACCCTGTGGAGCAATATTTCTGTGCTTAGATATTATATGTTCTGGAGATTAAGAGTCTGAGCTTTTGAATGAGAGAGACTCAGGTTCAGAGCCTAGTTCTTTCATCTATCACCTTTGACCGTGGGCTAAGTCACTTAACTCCTTTAAGCCTCAGTTTTCGGATCTAGAAAGAGGGGTGTTCATGGTAATCATCTTTAGATTCACAGTGAAAACTGAAATAGATTGTGAGTGATGAGGGGCCAGGACACGTTTCAACCCTACTTAGCATTCTCGAGCATTTTCTGCTTTGGCTCTGCTTGTTTGTTTGTTTTGTCGTGAGCAACTTTCTCTTTTGTTTTTATTCCCCTAGGGATATGAAGCCTGACAACATTTTGCTTGATGAACACGGTGAGTAAATGATTTGTTTGCAACCCAGTGGACTTGTATATAGGACAAAAACAACCCTCAGCGAAGGAGCATTACACACAGAGAAGGTGTCTTGCTCGACTGACCTGAGTTATATGCAAAATCCATTTCATAAGGGGGAGAGGCAATCGGGGGGAAGGTCAGTATGTACAGCAGGGGCGTAGTCCACCAGCACACCCTTAAACATAACATTGAATTTACATAATGAGAAAGCCGTTCTCTTTCCCATGTCCTTCCATCCCTACTGATTTCTTCAGGAGAACCATCTCAGCTTTTTGGTGCTGGTTTGCCTTAATATCTTTATGACTGTCATCTCCTGTTTTTTTTTCATAAAGACAGAACAGGCCTGAAGCTTGCAGCATTTGGCAGGCAATGGTGTCTTCCTAGATTTTAGGGACACTGTTTTGTTGGCACTGTGTCTCCTTTTACACTTTCCTTCTTAGAAGGGCAAGTTGGGTTTACATTTGCAGAGGAGATAGTGAGTTTTCTGTTCAAAGATCTTTTAGTTTAAAAAAATATCAGCCAGTTTATGCCCTGGCTGGGTAGCTCAGTTGGTTGCAGCATCATCCCATACACCAAAAGGTTGTGGGTTCGATTCCCTGTCAAGGCACATACCTAGGTTGCAGGTTCAATCCCTGGTTGGGGAGCATTCAGGAAGCAACCGATCAATGTTTCTCTTTATTCCCTCCTTTCCCTCTAAAATCATTAAATATCCTTGGGTGAGGATTAAAAAAAATCAGTCAGTATGAAGAAAAGTAGTTGACAATATATGTGAACCCAGATAGGAACGAGATAAGGGAACGTGGGAAGAACCGTGCAGGGGAACGGTGAATGCCTGCAGCTCGAGAAGCACTGATTAAAGATATCCTGCAGAACAGGCTCTTGCCACAATGATTAAATGTGTCTAATCTCCAACATTTCTTTGAATGTACACTTGGATTTATTGGTCTGCCAGAGTAGACCTGTAGCGCACACACCCTGCAAGTTACAAATGTTACAGGGGCAATAAGATCCTCATTCTTTTCACAAAGCTGCTACGTGAGTGGTAAATCTGCAAAGCTCCTTACTCATTTGACCTCAACCGAAGGGATTTGCAAGTGGGACTGAAACTCCAAGGACCACCCATTGCACATGATTTATTTACTTAATTGAATTTTAAATGTTAGTTACCAGATCCCACCTGTGCTCAGAAGGCTAGGAAACACTTTCGTGTATGACCTCTAATTTAAAAGCTCAGGGTCGTTATTTATTTACAGACTGTCTAAAAAGGTTTTTTCCCCCCCACTCTCTTTCAATGCCTTCTTTCTTCCTCCCCTTTACTGCTTCTGACATCTGGGCACAGAGTCTCTGAATTTCAGAAATGTGAGCAATGGTGAGACTGAGCATGAAGGTGACTTTCGTTGACACATCAGTCTGCCCTGCCTTAAACAGGAAGCAGGATCCTTTCTCAACCTGGTGCATACAAACTCTATAGAGCTGCACCATTGTGGGTTGGGCCTCCCCTAGCCTACAGAGGCCACCTGTGCACAATGCAGAACAAGGTGCTCCGTCTGCCCACCACAGTCTCACAAAGGTGCGTGGCTGGCTGGTCAAGCAGAACCCAGGCTGGGCTTCGACGGCACCTGGTCTGGTTGCCAGTGCTTACTATATATTGCTCTACCATCGACTGAGGCCCTGAATGGAAACATGTAGGTCCTGTCCACCAAAACCTGTTCAGGATTTACCTTCCATTTCAGAAAACAGTGTTTTAATCTTAGATCTCAAACATGTTTTTATCTTAATTTTACCATGAAGACAGAATGGCCACTTCTTCCATTCTCCATCTCTGACCTCGCTCCTGCACCTTCTCTCACCTCCTCATGCTCTTGCCCACTGGGTGGCTGTGGATTAGGAGAATGGTCCAGGAATAAATTTATCTGCAAGTCTGACCATTCTTAGAGACTGCCCTTGTGGAAGATTAACTGTGTAGTAGTATAGTTGAGAGCATGGATTCTGGAGCCAGATTGCCTGAGCTCAAGACCAAAGAACATGTGATACATATGTATAATCGAATACCACTCAGCCATAAAAAAATGAAATAATGTCATTTGTGCCAATATGGATTGATCTTGAGAACATCACGCTAAGCGAAATAAGTCAGATGGCAAAAGTCTAGAACCATATGATTTCACTCATACAAATGAACAAACCAGACCAAAAAAATACACAAAAACTCATAGACACGGACAACATTATGGTGATTACTAGAGGGAAAGCAGGGAGGGGGAGGTAGACGAGGGTAAAGGGGGGAGAAACAGTGATGGAAGGAGACTTGCCTTTGGGTGAGGAACGCAAAATGCAATATACAGATGATGTGTTACAGCACTGTACACTTGAAACCTATATACTTTTATTAACCAGTGTTACCCCATTAAATTTCATAAAATTAAAAAAAAAAACAATTTGCCCACTCACTAGCTCTGAGAGCATCAACAAGTTGCCTAAACTTTCTCTACTACCTTAGTTTCTCCAGGGATCAAACGAATATTTATTTCTTAGACTCATTGTAAAAATGAACTGACATGCTGCTCATAAAGTGCTTGATTGCAGTAACTGCCAGAAGGAAATCACTCAATAAAAATGAGACATTAGTATGATTCCATGAGCTAGTAGGGGCTTTCTCCCCTAGAGAAGGAAACTTAGACCACTTCATCTTGGTTTATGCTGCTACGCCTCTGTGTCAGATAGTAAATGCTGGGTACTCATTTTGCTTCCAAAGACTCTATGTGTCTGTTAGATCTTGTGTTTAAACAGTTTTGTTGAACCCTAATACTCAGGTAACTACACTGTGGATGGTCCATTCTGCTTTTAAACCCGCTTTTCAGGGCATTTTGTTTTTGGCAGGGCTGGGGCTCCATTGCTTAGGGACTGGGAACAGCCGTCCCAGTTAGCCTGGGGAGCAGTGCCAACTACACCTGTTGCCTAGTGCACTAAACACAGCGACCCCTTTTCTCTCTCAAGTGTTTGGGTCTGGACAATGGATTAACATGGGGCTTTTCTGTAGTATGTTCCTATACTGAAGTCAAGTTGAGAATCACTCAGTAAGCGAAACATTAGCTTGGGAAGGATTAGATGTGTGGATGGAATAAAAGCAAGCAAACAAACAAAAAGATTAAGCGCCCTTCTCTAAACATTGTCCCGAAATCCCTTTCTGGGGAAAACAGTTTTTGAGGTTATTTACTTTCTGTTTATTCACATTTGGAAAAACTAAGGCTTTCAGGCATTGCTCAGGGACCATAATTAACCACTTTTCACTGAATCAATTCCCGGTCACCTCTACCCAGAGCTCATTACACAGAGTTGCTCTTGGCAGAATTAACTGAACTGCAAATCAGTGCCTGCCTTTGGGTCTTCAGGTGTGATGGTCCATGTTCTCTACTTGAAACCCCTGTTCATCCGCTCCATGAACATTTATAACATTTCACCCCTGATGGGCCATCACATGCACCTCTCACCTGGGGACGCCAAGCAACCGTGAAGGGTAATTGCCTGTTACTGATCTGCCTCCTGTGCCCATTCCGCTAAGTGAGCTGTGTATGATACCTCATCGCTTACATGTTCCATTTAGCACCATTTGGCAACAGGCAGAAACTTTATCTTATGCCTCCTGATTCACATGGGTTCACATTCACCAGAGAAGACAAAAATTGAAAAAAACTAAGTCCTTTCATAAAATGGATAACCTTTCCATGGTGTGAATAAACTTCCTTTGTACATCAGAATTAGACTTAAAAATGCTTTTTTTAAAGATTTTATTTATTTTTAGAGAGGGAAGGGAGGGAGAGAGAGAGAGAGAGAGAGAGAGAGAGAGAGAGAGAGAGACATCAATGTGCGGTTGCTGGGGGTTATGGCCTGCAACCCAGGCATGTACCATGGCTGGGAATCGAACCTGGGACACTTTGGTTCCCAGCCCGCGCTCAATCCACTGAGCTACACCAGCCAGGGCTAAAAAATGCTTTTTAATGTAGAGCACACCTGCTACTATTCTCCTGAAATGTCTCACTAGATCGGAGCCCAAGAAGGCATTAGATCTTGGATGGCATGATACCAGTTGCTCTGATGCATATTTTCATATCCTACCCATTTAAGTAGCCACCTAATTCTATCAATTCCGTAGTGTCTAAAATTCTTGTGTCTTTTCTAAGTTATTCAGGAAATAAATGCTGTACCCAGAGGAACAGCACTGTCTGCCCGCTATATGTAACAAAATGACAATTGTGGTCACATCTATAATTTAGGTTTCCTAATATCATCCCTAGTTACAGGGAGCAGAGGAAGGCAAAAACTTGGTCTGGGGGTATGAAGAAGGTCTAAGCTTTCTATCGTAACAGCTCCTCCCTTGCAGAGTCCCAAAATGTGCCTAAAATCAAGTGGGTGGCATGTTCAAACACACACACACACACACACTCACACACTCACATTGTACCTTCAATAACTCTGGAGAGTTTCTGAGCATGACAAATAGCAACAATTGAACCCTTATTTCCTGTGAAAGGCTGAGCTGTCTCCCACAATCACTGTTTTCTTTGATCTTCCCAACAATCTAATGAGAAGACTTTTATCCTTCTCCCAGCTTTGCAGAGGGATAAGCTTCCTTTTTAAGGTGGCACAGCCAGTCAGCAATAGAACCTGGACCTGAGGCCAAATAGTCTGACCTCAGAGAACAGGCTCTTAACCGCAGCATCTCCTGGCTCACCTGATTCGGCCCACACCTTGTGAACCAGCAGCCCAGTGCTCTGAGCAAGGCTCATGGGGAAAGAGAGAGAGAAGAAACTGAGACCACCTATGCTATGGTAGGATGAGTTATGGGAATCACCCATAAGCACCATTCAAGCAAGAAGACCTTTGACTGTATTAAAACCAGTGACTGACATTTCAATACAGTCAAACGCAAACAGTTTGGGCACAAAACTAACCCTGGCGGTAAAGGCAGTGGGATTTATCTTTAGCCACAGGCTGGATGCCAGTAGAGAGGGTAGTCAAGTTTGTTCAGGGGAGCATGGGCAGCAGGACCGGGAAGAACAACCGGATGACAGCGCCTCCAGTTATAACCATAGCTCCCCACAACCACAGAAGCATGGAAATTTTGGAGGAAATGCGTCCTCTGAAAGCACGTGACTCTTGTGCCAGTAGCTACCACAATGAGCAGGTCTGCCTGAGCTCCTGGAGTGGCCCCTTTCTTCCCTCCTGCTGCAATATGGCTGCCCTAACGCACTGTGCAGGCTCCTGCTCCCGCCACAGCTAAGTGGGGAGACCCGCACAGGAACGCCCTGGGCATGAGAGCCGGGCGAGGCCCAAGGCATCACGTGGTCCACTCAGTCCTTTTTTTGTATGAAGGGGAACTTAGGTTCAACACAGACATGGGAGTAAAGTCTGCAATGTGTTAGGGGCAGAGTTCAGGGTCGGACATGGGTCTCCTGGCTCTCAGTCTAGAGCATGTTATACAATCTCTTTCTAAGTAAAACTTGACTTTCCCCCCCTGCTTTCCTTGGTGAGTTATTTTGTCAGGAATCATTAGGGGACAACCAACTAAACAAACAAATCTACTGATGTCATTTCAGAAAAACAAGGATAAAGCAAGGACTCTTTCCTGGTTAAAAGAAATAGATTTCTGCAAGTTCTCGATGTCTTCAATGAGTTCTTGGAAACTGACTTTTAAGCAAAATGGCATACTATAACGAAACCAACTTTTACCATAGGCTAATCGATATAAACACACGTGAAGTTCCTATGGCATATTTCTGGTCACAAAAACATCACCAAACTTCTAAATAAAGTCCCAAAGCACTTCTAATATTAAACATTGAAGTAAAGTGTGAGTTACATGTACATTTAAGAAAGATGAATAAAAATAAGTGAGAGAATGATTTTCCAGCCCACTTACTCCACTTCAGGGTTCTGGGTGGCCACAGCTTGTCCTGGCAGTTCTGGCTGAGGTGGGAACCAACCCTGAACAGGACTGCCCTCCATCACAGGGCCACACACACACACACACACACACTCTGGGACAATGTAGACATGCCAGTTCACCTCACATGCACATCTTCGGGGTGCAGACAGAGAGAAAACATGCAAATTCCACACAAACAGTGGCTTCTGGGATTTGATTATTCCCATCAACATTATAACAAAACAACCCTGAACAACACTATTCAAAGACCTGCTGTATCCACATTCATGTCTGCTTTATAGTAACAGTGTTTGTTTCTTTTAAAGAAATCCCATAAGCAACCATTGGCAAGTTGATATTTTGAATAGCTCTTAGGTCCCTGTTCATACTCACAGGTTACCATCTTACAGTGTGAACAAAAATTGCCTAAGTAGAATTAAAGAGCAGGAGCTCTTAACCCTCACAGTTAACACTTCCTGAGGCTGAACTACAGAATTGTAATCAGACATTACTCTTTGCGTGTTATGTTCCGAAATCTGGAGGATTAGCTGGTTGAAGAACATATTGGTATATTTTTACTTTTTCTTCATTGATGTTTAGAGAGAGAGAGAGAGGGAAAAAGAGGGAGGGAGGGAGATATCCATTTGCTGTGCCACCTAGTTATGCATTCATGGGCTGGTTCTTGCATGTGCCTTAACCAGGGATCAAACCTGCAACCCTGGCACACCGGGATGATCCTCCAACCAACTGAGCTACCCGGCCAGGGCAGAACATAGTGGTCTTGAGGACAGAATAATTGAGCTTTTACTGCTAGTCCCCAAAGCAGAGAAGAGTCTACAGACTGAGCTCGGTATAGAAGCATGGCTGTGCTGCTGGGTTGACCGGACTTAACGTTCTCTGTGGTGCTTCTCTCCTGCCAGGACACGTGCACATCACGGACTTCAATATCGCCGCCGTGCTGCCCAGGGAGGCTCGCATCACCACTGTGGCCGGCACCAAGCCTTACATGGGTACGGGCTCTGGGGTGGCTGTCTCGACTAAGAAGGTGGCTTTTGTCTTTCATTGCCATAGACACCATTTGCACAAGGTCCAGTCATCTATAGGGACTTAGAACTAGAAAGGACAATCCCCCCTCTGACTTTACCTGGGGAGCTTCTGATTTCATGCATCTCAGGTGAACCTCAGGATTCCCCATTTAGGGAGCACCCCATCTGATGTTGATTCATGAGGGCCATTGATTACATTTTGGAAACACTATTTTATAGACTCATTTAGGACAGCATCTACCCATTCCCTAACAAAGAATATTAACTCAATAAATGTCTCCTAATTGCCTCTGGGTGCCTGGCACAATGTCAGGTGCTGGTGAACCTGTAGTGAGCAACACAGACAAGGTCTCCTGTCTATGGAGCTTCCTTTCCAGCAAGAAGAGTTTAAAAGTAGAATCAAACAGAGAAGACAGACACAGAAATAAGTAGGATGCTAATAAGTGACAAGTGTTATTATAACCACTATTTACATACTACGGTGTTATATGCAGAGGCTGTAAAGTTTACAGAGTGCCTTACAGTTATAATTTTAGTTTTCACTCCTTTTATAAAGATAAGGAACTGGATTTTGCCTTAAGATTTAAATTTACGCAGAGGGTGTCTAAAGGGTGGGGAACAGCGCCAAAATTGTCACTTAGATTTCCCGTTCAATTGTGCTAACAGTCACAAGTTATTACGTATTTTGCATTCTGTTGCTGGAAGCAGCCATCTTTCCCCAGGTACCATTCCAACATAAGTAGCCCTAACCCCTGTGCACCCCAGGAATATAAAGGGCTGTCTGTTGCCCTTTGGGGGGCATGCAGTATTCAGGAAGAGGGACGTCTCCCCCACTCTCGCTGCTGTTCCTTAGGTAGATGAGTCAGATCTCAGGAGAGTTTTCTCTCAAGTCGGTGCCCAAGTGTGAGGTAAGGTGCCTGGTGTTTCACTCTTTTTTGATGACTGTTTAGTCACTGAACTTTCTGACCGGCCCCTGTGCTCACAGAGCTGAGCTGGCCACAGCATGTTGATGAGTTTGGAGTCCAGTCTTTCTGGGAATGACTGCAGTAGGAGACAGAGACAGGCAGCAGTGTATGAGAGAGTGTGTGTGTGTGGTGGGTGGGGCGTGTGTGCAGGAGGATTAGCTAGTGGATGGGGTTAATCAGCTTCACAGGGGCCCCTCCAGGGCCCACAGGGTGCAGCCCACAAGGCAGGGAAGCTCCTGTCAGCATGGCTTACTGGAAGCACGCACAGTCCCAACAGAGCCCAACTAGGTCAGTCTCTGGAGGTGACACGCGAGCACAGAGTGGTGTGAAAGCCCTTATAACATGCACTTAGAGTTGAGAACCTCTGCTGCAGCCCCTGAGCTCAGTTAGCTATCAAAGGCAGCTAAAGAGAGGTCATCCCAGGGCAGTGCAGGGTATTTGTGTTCCGATCCCTGTGCCTTGGCACTTTGCCCGCATTCTAAAACAACTGGTACTTGCTCGGAAAAGGGAAAAGAAGGTATGCGACAGCCAGAGTGCTCGTCCACACCAAGGTGGCTGAATCCAGCCCGGCGGGGTCAGGGAGCTTTGAATCAGACATGAGGTTGGTTTTAAAATTCGCAGGACTGGGTTTCAGAGTATCTCAAGTAAATGTTTTAATCAGCAAAAGGGATTCAATCCGTTAGGCAACAGACTGAGCCTCTACCAAGGGAGCCCACGCTCAGCAACAAAGGAAGGCTAGGCAGGCAGGCACTGTGTAGTCATGAATGGGTGAGGAAAGAATAAAACGGACAGGCTTCAACCCTCATCAGTTGTGGCGCTGAAAGTGGATGGTGTCTCTGGTTGAACTGGTGGGATGTGAAATTAAGGTGGGGTGCAGTGAATTGTACTGGCTAGATGCGGTCAGAGTAATGCACAGGCAAACTCTTTGTACTTGAACTCCAGGGCAAGGACAATGCCACTTGCTTTTAATATTCCATTCTTTTCCCCATGCAAGCGGAGAGAGGAAAGAACAGAGAACCCCCACAGGCAGGGCCACTGCGCTTTCTAAGAGAAAGAAATCCATGGCAGAAAATGAGCCTTATTTTATATGATATTTGAACAACGGCAAAATGTCCAGCTTCCCATGATCAGTGGCGGAATAAATCTCTTTTGTCACTTCTAAAATAATGGACACATAAAATTCAGCCTATTTTCTGCCTTAAACCCACGGCACTCAAATGATATAAAGGACCATCCAAGCCTGCTGGTCTGACGAGTTTAATTCTGCAGGTTTCCTGGGCTTCCAGATTAAGGACTATTTTCTTGGAGCCAAACTAGAAAATGTGCCTCTGGGTTTTCTAGGTCTGGTTTCCATGGTGAGAGGACGAAAGGGAGGCCACCTTTATTTTCTCTCCCCAGTAATTTCAAATACAAGATCTATATAATTTAATTCTCCTCGAAATTGGTATTTCTTGACTTTTCACAACACGAAGCTTGGAAATTGGAATCTAGTCCAAGTTCTCTATGCCCCTCCATCTTCACACGTATAATTAGCAATTACTAATATTTATTGAAAGCCTTCTGTGGACCAGAAAATGTGTTAAATGTTTTGCATTCATTTATTCATTCACTTTGTTTTTCCTCCACAACCCTATATGGCAGGCTATAATTATCACTCTTTTACAATGAGGAAAATAAGAAGCTAAGCAATTTGGCCAAGATCCCATGGCTAGTAATTGAAAATAGCCTAGATATACATCAAGCTCTGACTTTAGAAAATCAAGCTTGTTCCTGAAAGAGGGAATTTTTTAAAATGTTATTTGTGGCTCTTAAATGGCTGTAAGCCAATTTAAGTAGGGCAAACCATTAGAAATGTTTGTTTATTAGAAAATGAATATCTGACTATCATCACTTACCCGTTTATTCTGAAGTTGCCCTTGGCTTTGATTTTTGGGTGGGAGTCTGTCTAAGAGGAACCATGGGTGGAAATCATCTTTTTGAAAAATTACACTCCCAGTAATTTGGCAAAATTCACCTGACACCCCACCAGCACTCATAACACTCCTATAGGATACTAATTAACAATTAACCAGAAAGAAAAAAAATCTGAAAGAAAACCTGGATTCAATACTGAATGAAGATTACAGGAATATACAGTAGCTATTAATAGGAGATGCTGAATATATTAGGAAGCAGTTCCCTGGCTCTGGAAATGAGCAGATGCACAGTCTGCCAGTTCTTAACCAATTTTCATTCATAATCTTCTAATTACACGCTTCCTCCCATCACTCCAGTCCTTCCGTCTCCCCACTCCTCGGTCTGGGCGACTCTACTCCAGACCACTTAGAGCTTCACCAATTAAAGCATGCTTCCTCTTTCCAAAACAAACAAACAAACAAACAAATTCACTATGGAAAGTGTACACTATGCAGATGAGCAAAGAGGACATTAATTCCTCCACTTACAGATATTTATGGCTCCCTTCCAGATCTTTAGTTTCTGCACACACAAACACACCCTTTTTTCAAGTTGGATCATACTGAATTCTGTAACCTAGAATTTTTACTTTATAAAATAATCACAATAACAACAGGCATCACACAGTGAGCATGTATTATGGCCCAAGCACTTTGCAAGGTTTTTAACACGTATTGCATCATTAAATTCCCAAAGCAACCCTATGCAATAGGTTTTATTATTATTCTGATTTCACAGATCTACAAAAAAAGAAGAAAAAAAACAGAACAAAACAATCAAGCCTAGAGAGAACCTGACTTGGTCCTAATCACCCAGCTAGTGACTGGTAGAGAGCCCAAGGCCGGTTGAACCCAAGTCTGAAAGTGTCTCCAGTGGTGACAGTGACAGTGATGGAGGCATAATGGTTCATATTTACTGAGCTCTTCTTAGGTGCCCAACACCCTTCTAAGTACATAAGCATATTATGTCATTTAAAATAAAAACAATTCTGTTGGCAGGTACTATTGTTATTCCCACTTGGGACTTACTGAGAAATTAAGCCCTGCCCAAGAGGAGCCAGGGGGACAGCCCTCAGGGTCTGACATCAAAGCCCTGACTTCACCCTCTGCGGGGCGGACTACCTCCTGGCAGGGTCGTCAGGGTGGCTCAGCCAAAACTGAAACCCGCCTCTCTGACTCCAGTGCTGGGCCTGGGCAGCTAACACTCCTTAGTTTGCCACACCCATACATGGAACTGTTGTTGTTATGGTCACGTGCTACAGAACAGAGGGCTGCTTCCGAATCTATTTACCCAATTACTTCGTTGGGTGTTAGGTTGTTTCCCAGTTTGAAATATAAATTCATGATAAAAATCCTGCTAGCAGAAATACGTCCTGCAACTTAAGTATTTCCTTGTAATAAACTCCTAAAGAATTCCTCCTCGTCAGAGGGTATGTATGTTAATGAATTCCCTCCTGAAAAGTCACATCGATTTCCGGTTCCACTATCAATATCTTAATCTGCTCAAAAAGATTAGTGAAAATGGTTCCTTCTTATGATATCAAGATCACATTTTTTTGACTTCTTTTGTAAATTACCCATTTATGTTCTTTGCCAATTTTCTGTTAGGATTTTAATCCTTTCTTACCTATTCTGATTTTTTTAATGATTGTATAGAGAATTCTTGCCTTTTGTATATTAGGAATATTAAATTCTAGTGTATCATATGTGTTATAAACAATTCCTACTTTTTAGTTGCTATTGTTCTTATGACATTTTGACAAACTATTTTTCTAACATCAAATCATTCCTTTTTTACTTTATAGTTTCTATCTTTTATATTGTTCTTAGCAATATCTTATCTCCAGATTTTCAATATGGTTACCTAATATTTTTATTATTGTTATAGTTTTTTTATTTAATCCAGCTATATGTTATTTTGACTGACAATATGAGGTAAGGGCCCACCTTTATTTTTTGTTGGATTACTAAATAATTATGTTAATATACTTATTAATTAAGAACTTTTCCATGCTTATTTGAAGTATAGTGATCATAACTTAAGTAATCTATGCATTAGCATGTACATGCTGTGGCTACTGTGGCCCTGTAATACAGTTTACTACATGGGATCCAAGTCTCTTGATGCATTTTCAGAAAACCATTACTCACACATTTTTTTGCAGATGAAATTTAGAATCATTTTCATAAATTCCATAAATTATTTTTTTGCATTAAAGTTACAGATTATCTTTGGAGCCCTTTCTTTACATCCTGACCAGAATGTATGCTCCACTTGTTCTAAAATATGAAAACTCTATGAGGGAAATCCGAGTATTTCATAAACATATGAAAATATGGCCAAGTTTAGTAGTAATCAGGGGAATGTCAGTTTCAACTTCAACGAAAGACAGTTACACACTCTCGAGGCTGACAAAAATCAAAAGCTAGTTAATACCGAGTATGGATAAGGACGTCGAGCTAAAGGAAGTCGGATACGTTGCTGGTCCTCGGGTTCGTGCGTACAACCCCTTTGGAAACTAGTTTGGCACAGTCTGGTGGGTGTGAGGGTGCACATTCCGTGCCTAGCAGTCCCCTAGCACGGATGTACAGGAAGTTCACAGAGGGTGGTTCACAGGACTTCCAAATGGAAAACAGTCCAAACAGCTACCAACAGCAAGACAGGCAGGTGAATCCCAGTGTGTTCAGCAAGCCCTGAATGTGCGCAAACTGAAACCATGGCGGCAGTTTGGATAAATCGGACCTGTAATCTCGAGCAATGAAAGCAAGACAGCAAAGAAGACCAGCAGTGGGATTTTCTATATATGAGATACATGCACACACATTACATATACACACACACTATACACACATACATAAACATGTTAAATATACAAGGGTGGGCAAAAGTAGGCCTACAGTTGTAATACAAATGAATAATACAATAATTAGTAATAATAACAAATACAAGAATAAACTCTTGTGTTTCATATATTCGCAGCTGGAAACCTACTTTACCCACCCCACAGGTATGCACGCACATGTATACAACAAATAGGCAAAACTGAAGAGCTGCTTAGGAAGGCACATGTAGGTGGTAAATGGATGTGGAAAGGAACAAACTGCTAGCGCAGATGGAAGACAGTGGTCGCTTCTCGGGTTTCTGAGCACGACAGGAACAATGTCAGGCTCAAGGGTATATCGTGTGACCTCTGTCATGGTTCCTTGGCCATTTGCTCTTAGTGACTTACTAAATTGTTCTTTCACGTTGTATCTCCTTTTCTGAACATAGGCTGAAACACTTTAAAAACCAAACACCCAATGGCCTTTCGAAGGCAGCTAGTCCCTCTCCACCTCTCTCTGCACCCTCTCAGGCAGGGGCGCCTCTTGAGTTGACAGGAGGCCTCTCTGCTCTGGCTTTTCAGCTCCGTGAGAGCTCAGAAAGTTACTCATTTGTTGTGCTTTAGTATGTGGGTACGATGTTTTTTCTCCACATTTTACCAAAATTCCTCAGTGCCTAGCACATGATGAATATTTGTTGAGTGAATGAACTCAGATTCAGATGCCTTCATGCTGGAAATGGTTAAGTAGAAAAGAAACAAAAAGGATGCTCCTATAAACTCCAAGGACAATCCAAGATGACAGAATTCACAGCTTTTACGGAGCAATGTTTATTTTTCATAGGTATTTCCTTAGCACAACGGTCTGTTTATCCCTCAGAGTTCTCCGCAGCTTCTCTAAGTGAGCTGTCTGTCGCCCTGGGGACCCGTCTGAGATGACTCGCTGTGAGATGCTGAGAAGGGGAAGCAGGGTTCGGTCGATCCCATCCAGTCCTTGGGGTGCCTCGGGGTCAGGGCCACTCTCTCTCCAGTTGTTCAGGGACCTGTGACTTACAGAAAGCGTGCAGTGAGGCATGAAAGGTGAATCCAGCAGAGAGTGCGGCCTGCCTGGTGCTGCTACAGCAGCCTCTGTCCGTCAGGCTCGGTCCTGGGCACTGGGATGCTGTCCACGGGACTTAGAACTGAGTGCACTGGGCAGGGCAATCCTCTGTGTTCAGGCCCTGTGACCCAGCAGTATTTTTGGTCCAGAGCCAGCGCCTCAGTACCAGGGGATGGGTCAAGTGTGCGGAGCTCTTCGCTAGGTAAAATTCCTGTTAGGATAGATGCGTGCCTCTCTAGACAAGTGCCTCATTTTTGGAGCGCTTTTCAGGTGCCAAGCACTGTGCTGAGATTTTGGCATGTACTATCTCATTTAATTTCTCACCTCTAGAAAGATGAGCATCTTATTATTCTGATTTTGCTGGTGAGGGTTCTCAAGCTAAACCAACAGACTTGTTCAATGTTATAATAAGTGATGAAAGCAAGTTTTGAACTCACACAGTGTGGCTCCGGCTCCAATTGCACTTGTTGCTAGATTAATGGATTGAGCATCATTCATTCATTCAGGGAACATCTCCTGAGTGACTCTGAGTGCCGGGTTCAATGCTGGACAGCAGGAACGTAGTGGTGAGCAAGCAGACAAGATACTCGCCCTTGCTTTGTGTTTCATTCTTCCCCCTCCACCCCTCGGGAGTTAGGGGTATTCCTGAAAGAGCATGTAGAATGTACAATAGAAGTTCACTGTGTGTCAAAGTACTTAGAGAATGCCCAGTGGTGGGGGGAGGGTTCCATTGGCCTTAAAACCGACTGTAGCCCTGCCTTCCACTGGAGTCCATTCAGAGAACTCTGTAACAAAGTGGGAGTGCCCCGCAGCTGACATCAAGCTTTGTATCACTCATAGTGCCCACTCCCTCCGCCCTCTCTCCCTCACCCCCAACAGCAGGACTAAAGTGTTGCCCCTGTTTCTTCAAGACGGCTGAGGTGGAGGGCCAATCCGATGCCCATTGCACCAGCTTCTGAGCATTGTTTGCAGCTGGAGCACAGATTTCAGCCCTTTCGCCTGAACCTGCCCAAGCAGGACCGCACATAACACCTTCTCAGCCTTCTCGGCTTCAGGGCCAGCCACACGTTTGAGGCCTGATAGGGTCTCATTTGTCATAGACGCGTGTTCTAGGGAAGAGAAGACTGTGTCCACCAAAGCCTGTGCCTGCCTGTCGGGTCGGCTGATGAATGAGGCCCCTGAGTGAGACCAGAAAGCCAGAACTGCCGCCTGCTGGAGCAGCGCTGCCGTGGATGACAAACATCCATGCAAGCGTTCTCCCCTCTCCCCTGGTGTGTCGCCTTTGGGGGACCACGTTGGGAACACAGATCTGTTATCGTCTCGGGGGGCAAAACGGGCCTAACCTTCCTGTGTTTTCAGCGCCGGAGATGTTCAACTCCAGAAGAGAAGCAGGCTACTCCTTCGCCGTGGACTGGTGGTCGCTGGGGGTGACGGCGTACGAGCTTCTGCGAGGCCGGGTACAGTAGCACTGCGCTTCTCTTTGCCTGCTCTTCCAGCAGTGTCCATCCTCAGAAGGAAGAGGCGGATTATTTTTCTTGCTGAAAACCAAGCGGTCTGTTGGAGAGGTGAAAGCGACTAGAGCATGGGATGCCGCTAAGAGCCTCTGGGATTTCTGCGTCCGTTTGTCCTCCTCGCTGTGGGGCTGAGCATGCGCATTCATGTTAAATTATGCAGATAAAATCCAACGAGTAATGTGGAGAGTATAAACTCCCAGGGAGGGGAGATGAATACCCCGCACTAAGTGTCTTGTATCAATATATTTGTTTGTTTGGAGAAAGCAGTTTGCAGTCGCAACACAGGGCCCTCACTCAGACCCACTTTCCCACCGCGAGTGTGAATTATGAATACCACATAATTCAGGCCCCGTCTTGTCGGAGCCCTGCCTGTCACCGGGCTCCTGGGTCTGGGGTCAGTGGCAAACTGCAGTCATTTCCTTTAAAGGGAAACATTTCTTAAACTAGGAAAATGCCCAGGAAGAATCTTCCTAAGAAAATATTTTTTCCTACTTCATATGTATATGTGTATCTATTTATGCATATGTGTACCTGTATGTATATGTAGATACACACACATATCTACCTATACACTCACATACATTTACGCCTACAGTAGTTCCCTGTTATCTGTCTGATGTGTCGATATTGTCAGATTCCTCTGGGGGTGGGGGTTTAGACGGGTTGCTGAAATATATATACGGCAGAGAGATTTAAGTTCTACTCTCTTAGCAGGTTTCAATGATACAATACAGTGCTGCCAACTTTAGTCATCAGGTTTTACGTTGGATCCTCCGACCTTACTGATCTTATAGCTGAAAGTTTGCACCCCTTTTCCAACCTCTCCCTGTTTCCCCACCCCCAGCCCCTGGCAACCTCTTTCCTTCTCTGTTTTTATGAGTTTGATCGTTTTGGTTTTTTTAGATTCCACATGTAAGTGAGACCGTACAGTATTTGTCTTTCTCTGACTGATTTGACTTAGCATAATGCCGTCCAGGTCCACCCATGTTGTTGCAAACAGCATATACGTTTATGCATCCGTATCGCATCTTCTCCATCCATTCATCGGCTGAGGCCCTTGGCTTGTTTCCATGTTGTGGCCTTTGTGAACACGCTGCAATGAGCACAGAGGTGCAGTTCCTTCTCCTGAAGCACAGATGTGAACTTCCACACACACACACCAATGCTGCTGCTCCCAATGCTTCACCTATGCACGCGTGCGCATGCACACACACACCCTTCACGTGACTCTCCCCATCCCCTCAAAACACGGACAACCTTCTAATGTCTTTGCTTGGCATTGTCTATGCTTTAGAACCAGGGTAACTTAGTTTCCAATTTCGCTTCAGCTTGACCGACCCAGACTCTTAAGCCACTTTGGCCTCTTTGGGTTTCTTCCTCCCTCAAGGCATTTTGGGCTTTTCTTTTTAACCTTGTGTTCCTTTGCCTCTAAAGATATTTCCCAAAGTAAACCCTGATCATCTTTAAAAATCACTGTCAAATTAGTTTGGTAATTGCTAAATTGAGTTTGAAAAGAGTTAAGGATATGCCTTAACTGAGGACCTTTCAGAATCTTTCTATTCAATGTATACGGATCATTTCGGACAAAAGACAAGCTATCAGACTCCCCGGACTTCCTCGTGGGGAGGGCCCTTCTGCAGGCGCCCTGCTCAGATCCCGCCCCGCCACCCTCGGGGGGGGGGGGGGGGGGGGGGGGCCCTGACCCCTGGCCCCTTCTCAGAAGGAACGTTCTCCGATCTCAAATGAAAGATATCTGTATCTCTTCCAAATATTTATGCACTTTTTTCCCTTGTGACTCTTCTGAATTTAAAATTATTGGAAAACACAGAGAAGCATAAAAATGAAGGTAAAATCAACTATAGACAAAGAAAACTCCCAATTAAAAAATTAAATCCTCCTTTGACCTTCCAATCTTGCCTTTCAAAATTAACAGCCGGCCGTGCTCAATTCCAAACCTTTCCTGTTCTTGTTAGGATAATCCTTTTTCTCTCTCTCTCTTTCTCTCTCTCTCTCTCTCTCTCTCTCACACACACACACACACACACACATTACTGCTGTTTTAGCAAAACAACAACATGTTTATCTTTCTGTTGAGGTTTTTTTTTTCACTTAAGATGTAGCACATTCTACATCAGAACACCAAAATCTGTTTTAATTTTTTAGGATTAAATCCAGTTTGTAAATGTATTACCCATTGTAAATTTTTCCAGGTATATCCTTTTTCATGTTTTTTGTCCCTTCTGTATGATGAAATCAAATGCATTAAAGGTGAAGCATGTACCTTACATACTTTAATAGCAGCCACAGTATTTAACTTTAACTAGGTGCATATATTTGTTATTGAATGAACGGAGGAATAGGTCACTGCACACCAATTCTGACATATTCCAGGGAAGAACCACCGAGCAGGCCGCGTATGTCATTATGCTACAAAATAGAGCTAATCTGAGGAAGTGAAACACAGCATGTAATGGCAACCATCGACACGACCGCACCACAGACAAAGCAGGCGCAACAGTGATTTCTGCACATTCACAAATGTGCTGGGAACATCCCCGTGGTTTCCGGCCTTGATCACAGCTTGACGAGCGGGTCCCGTAGCCATGGACCTGCTTTGTCATCCCTGTCTCCCAGCTGCCGCTGTCCTTGTTAGAGGCAAGGCCCACGGCTCCTCCAGTTTTGTATTGCCCATAAGTGTTAGCTTGTCACAGGGACACAGGGCTTAACCCATAAGGGTTAGCTTAGTGCACAGGGAGGCCTGCGCTAAGGACACATTCCTGGCTGCAGTTCTTGCTTTTGTGCTCCTGCTAGAGGATATCATCACAAAACATCACTTCCTCCCATCTGCACTTTACCCTTTCCACTTTGTTCATTCCTTATATTTTCATTCTTAATAGAGTTGTTTTCTGTATCCTGTCCTGGTCGCTGTCATTTTTCTTTGGGGCGTGGACTCCGTTCACTGAAGCGCACGCGCACATATGTGTGTGTGTGTGTGCGTGTGCAGTCTTTGTAACTGCGTGCGGTTGTCCTGGGGAGACTCTGAGCGTCACCAGCACAGAACTCAGGTCTGCCTTGTCCTTGGCTGTTCTCCAGCCCCAATGCCCGGTGGAGGTGCTGGGACATGTAGGCCTTTATTAAATATTTGGTAAATACATAATTCTAGTAGTTGATGAATTAATATGGAATGGGAGAAATAAGTCATTGTATAAGACAAAGGCAGTTCGACTATTTTTAATAAGTTCATAGGCCATGAGGATTTTTTTTAAATATTAAAAGTCAGTCATGTGACCTTTTAAGTAAATGAAAACACTCTTCAGCCAGTTGCCTGTGGTGTTCATTACTTAATTATTCATTTATCAAATCATTTTGTGTTTTTAGATGATTAAGAAACATCAGGTTAAGCAGCAGCAGTGAGTCAAAGGAGGGAATTAGAAAAAAAAGTCCATGCACATGCAGGTGAACCTGGGCACTCAGAACACCCAGCCTGCCCCGCTCTTACTGGAACCCTTGGGACGAGTCTCCTGCAGTGACCACAGTGCCCTTGCTGGCTCCCAGTCGGCAAACACTGGTACCAGCGACCAGGTGCCTCGCTGAGCTTTTCTGACAGTGAGCTACTCAGGTTGTTTGTACTACAGGCAGAGTCACTGAGGCCAGCAGTAGTGGTGGTCCTTCATTCAGTCTGGAGGGAGGAGAATTCATGCCAGGTGATTGTAGACCTCACATTTAAAAAATTAAGTTTGGCCAGTTTACATTTAGGGGGTCGACTCCTAGCCTCGCTTGGTTCCCTGAGTCACTGACATTGGTGTGCCATGTGGAGTGTTAAGCTTTTCTTCACCTTTCGGCCGATTCATCTTGCTGTTCGCTGTTCACCTTTCCATCCACCTTTTCCACCCCGTGTAATGATAGAAGTCTCTCTCCTGTAGTGTGGCTAATGTGCCCGAGCCATGCTGCTGTGAGCTCTGTGTGCATGGTTCGATTTTCCCAATGGTCTCGTGAGGCAGTTCATTTTACAGGAGGAAAACCTGGAACTCAAATCAAGGGACCCCGTTTAGCCCTCCAGTGCTTTTGCTTTGAGACCTTGAACACTTAGTTGTATTGCCTTTTAATATGGATGTACACCAGAGAAAAAAATACACTCCTCCATATCTTCCAATTATTTCATCAGTCTGCCATCATTCACCGAGTATCTGCAAAGGGCCAACACTTGCTCGATCCATGTCCACATCTGTATTAACGGCCCTGTTGCTGGTTAATCCAGTACAGGAATTTTGGTCATTCTACAAACAGGTAATGAGCACCTACTAGGTACTAGGTGCCATTGGCAAAATGTGAGTATGGTATAATCCTGTTTTGTTCTTTTTTTATTAGTTAGCTCCTGTTCACATAAAAGATATAAAACCCACACTGAGGCCTGAATAACAGAATTACTATGGGTAAAGGCTGCCCTCTAGTGGACATTTATGAAAACTGTACTAAAGCCCCCCTCATCCCCCGTGGCAAAGCAAAACTATAAAAGAACCTGGTTCTCGCAGAAGTAAAAGTACTTTTGCCTTGTTGCGCGTGGGTCACCGGCCAGCAGTGACCACGGAACGCTGCAGATGGCTCGCCGAAAAACACGCGAGAAACAAACACACATGCACAGAGACAAGCTAGTTTCTGTGGAGAAGTAGGAACGAAATGGCCACCCCCCCTAGTGGGGAGGGGCCTGATTTACGGTCCATACATGCTTATATTGGGCTCATTTTGCATAATAATTGAGG
Organism: Phyllostomus discolor; assembly: GCF_004126475.2. Taxonomy (NCBI): domain Eukaryota; kingdom Metazoa; phylum Chordata; class Mammalia; order Chiroptera; family Phyllostomidae; genus Phyllostomus; species Phyllostomus discolor. The sequence continues at coordinate 18,701,985 of NC_040915.2, forward strand.
GAAAGTACAGTACTTATCAGGGGGAAGTAAGGAGCCATAGAAAACAAGGAACTTTGCTGGTTTACTGAGTGGGGGTCAAAGAGCTCTAAGATTTTGAGGAACCAACTTCCTCCTTGGACCCTTCTCATTCAACTGAGAGCATTCTAAACAAAGAAGGTTTCACAGTAATTTACATGTTCTTTCTTAGGCCTGATCACCCGGGGAATCCGCTCTTTTCAGCACAGAGCTGCACCACCCTGTCATTGTTTCAGGCTTAGGTGGGAACTAAGGCAATAAGGAGATTTTCTCCCAGACGATGAGAACTCAGGCTATGTCAAAGCTGAGGAGAGAGGGTCCATCACCCCCTTTTGCTGCAGCCCCCAAAGTCCTTCTTTTGGGGGGCCTCCCAAAGTGATCGTGCCTGGCTTAGGTCATTCCCCCCGTGGGGAATCTTACCCGTCTTTGGCTAACCGACCAAGCTTTTTGGGGTTCAGCAGCAGAAGCAGCATTCCTGCCAGGGAGACAAGCCCTTGTCTCCTTGCTGGCTTACAGTTCCAAGGGTGTTCCCTTAGCCTTAGCCTAGAGGGGGGGGTTTCAGCTTCTGATACCAGTCAGGGCGGTTCCCAACATTGCCTCATCATAAAACTTGCCACCCCACTCCAGAGAACCAGGGACTCATAATATTCAGGACAGGGTTGAAGTCTTCTGGGTAACTTTCCAGCCTGAATGCATTCATGACGATTCAAACAAGTGAAACGAGGTGTGTAGTAAAACTCTGGATCTCTTTAGAATCAAACTAAGTAACGCTTGTTTAAAACTTCAACTTACTGACATGTGTCCAATAGGTTGTGAAGATACGGCCATAAGTTACCTTACAAAACAGTTCCAGATTAGCTCTCAGAGGGGGATTTAGCCCCCAGAAATGTTTTGTTTGGCCTGGGGAAGTCACCAACTTTTAAAAACTCTGAGATTTTAAAAGAAACCCTAGATTTTTCTGGTGGTTTTTTAAATAAAGTAGGACATCTGGCAACACTGGACCATCCATGCCTGTATCAGAAGGGAGAGAGAGTGACGCTGAGATTCTATGGGCTGAAAATTTAACTTGGAAGCATTTGCGAAGCAACGGTCTCTCTTCCTTTCATGCTGTAAACACAAAGCCTCTTCCTTCCTCTCCCCCTGAAGAGACCCTACCACATTCGCTCCAGTACTTCCAGCAAGGAAATCGCGCACATGTTTGAGACGGCTATTGTGACTTACCCTTCTGCCTGGTCACAGGAAATGGTGTCACTTCTTAAAAAGGTAAGGAGGAGGATTGTGTGGCAAAGGGAAAATGGTGAAAAGGAAGCATGCCCTCGGGTCGAGGTTGGGATTCAGTATTGGAGGCAGCCATGATAATGTACATCTCCAAGTGGGCTTTGCAGCTCACAGCTTCCAAGTGCGTGGCTTCTTTCAGGAAATGCCCGTGACCTCTTGCGTGTCCCAAAGCCAGCCCGGCTGTGTGTGTGCCCTATACGGAGTTCTTGCTCTCTCTGTGTTGTCTAGACTTTCTCTGAGCTCCCCTGTCTCAGGGACTGGACTCTCCATCCATTTGCTTATGCAAGCCGGAAACCAGAAACCGTTCATCATGCCCAATCCATCACCAGGTTCTGCAGTTTGACCTTTTAAATATTCCTTGAATCTGTCCCTTCTCTCCATCGCCACTGATGTCTCCCCCTTGCTGCTGCCATTGGGTCTTATGACGGGTTTGCCACTGTGCACGCTACACCTGCATCCTGGTCTCCATTCTGCCCCATGGTGATCTGTGCAAAGTAACAGATCACTGTCCTCCCATTTTTCTGTCCTTCCATTTTTCTTAGTGTAAAAATCAAAATAATTTGTAGGATATAAATGTTCTAACTGACTCTCAAGTTTGGACCTTTGTCCACCTTTTGATTACACATAAGCTGCCCTAGTCTTTCTCTCTTTTGTTTCCCCTCCCCCTCCTCATCCTCACACGTCAGTCTCTCACTGCAGGCCCTTTGCATATGCTCACCCCTCTGCCTACAACACTGTGCCCCCTCAACTCTTCCAGCCCCTCCTTCAGACCAGTACTACTCAGTGATGCACTGATTGGTTCAAGTCCATGAATTGTTTCTTCCAAATTCATGACAAGGACAGAAATTGAGAGAAACATGTAGGAAAATGTTTAGCGATTTGATACTGCTAATGCCTCTAAGCACATGGTCAATGGACTCATCTCATTGATCAGGGCACGGGCCTCCCTGGTGATGTTACCTTCAGATCAGGTCAAACTCCTCGTAGTGGGGAGAGCCGTGCATGTGAACACTACAGGTTGCTTTGGGTGGGTGGGAAACTAAAACAAATGAATGAACCAATAGCTGGCCCTTCCACGTGGTTTAAGAAGGGCAGGTCTAGGTCTCACTCAGACAGCGGGTCCCCGGGAGGCCTCCCTCTGTGGCCGGCTCCCACAGCGCCACCTTTTTCCTTCATAGCGTTTCCCCCCTCGCGTGTTGGGTTAATGAGCGTTGCCTTCCACGCTGCACAAGGGGCCACGTCTGACTCGCCCACCAGCGTATCCTCAGCATCTAGCACAGAGCCTGACAGGTGGTAGAATCTGGTATTTGGATTAACAGGGTCCGTTGTTTTCATCAGATTTTCAAAGGGCCCATGTTCACTAAAACGATTAGGAATTATTGTAGCAGGAGCTCAATCGTGTGTGTGGAGGGATTACGAGAAAGGAAGAATCTGGATCCCAAGGGGGTGGGTGTGTTTTTCAAGAGAGAAAGTTACACAGGTGCTCAGGGAAAAGAGCTTCTGGGGTTAAGGATTCAAACCTGTGCCTGGTTTTTTTTTTTCATTGATTTTTTTAAAAGATTTTATTTATTTATTTTTAGAGAGAGAAGGGAGGGAGATAGATAGAGAGAGAGAAACATCAATGTGCGGTTGCTGGGGGCCATGGCCTGCAACCCAGGCATGTACCCTGACTGGGGATCGAACCTGCGACACTTTGGTTCACAGCCCGCACTCAATCCACTGAGCTACGCCAGCCAGGGGCGTTCATTGATTTTTATTATTGACATTATCATGGATAGTATCTGCCCCCTTTGCCCACCTCCACACAGCCCCTGTCCCCACTTCCCTCCAGCCATCACCACACTGTTGTCTGTGTCCTGGTGGGGATGTTAGCACCCCACTGTCATCCATGGATAATCACCCAGACAAAAACAATAAGGAAAGAGTGACCTTCAGCGACCCACTAGATCAGATGGACTTAATTGGCATTTATAGAACATTCCATTCCAAAATAGCAGACTAGACATCCTTCTCAAGTACAAATCTGTGTCTCTAGTCTTGGGGGTCAAGGTCATTGGTTTGGAATAGGAACATTGCCATTGGGAATGCCCAAGACGAATCAGGTGGTCACTTCCATGAGTGAATTTTCCTCAGTTCCCAGACAGCCCTCTTCACCCCCAAATTCCACCCTCATGGTCCTGGGGTTCACCTCCAGGACAGTTCCCCAGTGGAAGTGACATTTCCCATTTGAGCCACAGGGTTGATGTGATGATGTTGGCTTGGAGGGGTTAGGAGTGAAAAAATCTTTGATCCCTGTTCATAAAACCCAGAGCTATAATAGTGACCTTAGTGATGGCTTCTCTGTGTCAGCCCCAGCATATTTTGGTTAGTTGTAAAAATGGCTCAAATTTTAAGTGGACAATGAATTTTGTTTGTAAAGTGCATGCACACCCGTCACCTAATAAGAACGGCCCTTCTTTTAAGCACTTTATTTATGTGGCCTCATTATCACTCCTAGCCGTAGCCTCATGAAATAGGTCATTATCCCCCTTTTACAGGTGGCTATACCTGAGATGTAGGGAACAAACAAGCCTGTAGTCAGCAAGGAGGGCAAGAAGCCATCCAAGATATCGTTGCCTCAATGGGACAGCTGGTTTCCCGCCCCACCTTGCAAAAGCCAACTTACAATTCATTCTAACTGGGCATCATCTGTAGTATCACTTATGGGGTCAGGGAGGGGAACATGGCCTTATTTCCTTCGATCCTACACTTGAAAATAGAGGGAATTTGTATGATTTCCTTTGCCTCGCTTTGACCTTCCCTGCGATCTTAGTGTTTCTGTTCCATTGGCAGCTACTGGAACCCAACCCAGACCAACGGTTCTCTCGCCTCTCTGATGTTCAGAACTTCCCGTACATGAACGACGTGAACTGGGACGCGGTTCTGCAGAAAAGGCTCCTTCCAGGTTTCGTCCCCAGTGTAAGTCAGTGCTAACACACCTGTAACAACTCCCGCTCTGTGCGTGCAACCCTGCGTGCCAGGTGCACACCTGGTCTCGTCAGCGAACCACGCCGTTGCTGTAAGACAGCCAAGCTCCTATGTTACAGATGAGAAAACTGAGGCTCACGCAGGTAACTTGGCCACCAGGGGGTCACATGGCTGGCAAGCACCTGAGTTAGAATTCTAATCCAGGCCTATTTGTGTCCAGAGTTCTCACTTCTAACCATTTTTTTAAAAAAAATCCTCACCCGAGGATATGTTCATTGACCCGAGAGAGAGCGAGAGAGAGAAACATCTACGTCAGAGAGAAACATTGATCAGTTGCCTCCCATACGCACCCCTACCAGCGATCAAACCCATAACCTAGGTGTGTGTTCTGACCAGGAATTGAACCCTCAACCTTTTGGTGTATGAGAGGATGCTGCAACCAACTGAGCTACCCAGCCAGGGCCTGTTTTTTATAGCATACTTTTTTTTAAAAAAAGAAAGAAGCCCTAATCCTCCTATTATATAGTTTTCACCTAATATTGTCAGTAGGTTCTGTGACTTTAAGAGAAATGATGTAGAATGAAACCAGTTTTACCCCTGGCTGATTGATGTAAATAAGAACTAAGTTCCTACACATCTCCTCAACATTATCATAAAACAAAACCTCAAGGACCTACTGTTGTCCCACCTAGGAATCTGCCAAATTTTAGAGCAATGCTTTCTCTCATCTCAGAGATGGAATTTGTACCGCTTGGGGGTGTTCCAGGAGTCAAACGACTGAAAACTTGTGGTGGGGACGAGGTACTTATTTTTACCACTCATCCCCCTTACCTTCACAATGACTGAGACCCCGAGGGAGGCAGTTCCCACTGGATGAGTCCCGGGCCAGGGGACATCTGTGGCCCCCTGCAGATCGCTGGGAAAAACCAGCACCCAGTCAGAGTGCACAGTGAGGTGGCGATGTGCCGGAATTCTGGGGTGGAGAAGCCCTACCGTAGGGAGCGAGACCCGCAGGTGGGGGACAGGACTTGCCTGGCTGCTCGGCAGGGTCCAGCCGGGGCCATTTGCTCCAGGTTGACGCGTGACGCTGGGGAGAGCTAGTGCTTCCCGCCGCTTCCACACCCCACGCCTCTGCCCCCCTCCCACCGTGCTGCTCCGAGAGACGCTCTAGCACGTGGCTCAGACTTCAGCGTGAAGCAGTCACCTGGGGAGAAGCACGCGTCACGCGTGCAGTTTCCCGGGCCTCGTGCTCAGAGTCACCAGTTCGGGAAACCTGATGGGGAACCGGGAAGCTGAGCAAACAACCCAAGTGATTCCGACAAACTACGTGACTGTTAAAACATAATTTGAGACACAGAACCCAAAACTCAAACTTTAGAAAAATAATTGTCACTTGATTTCTTTCAACTCACGGAAGGCTCCTGGGGAGGTGAGAAAAATAAACCAAGTATGAAAGTCAAGAACGTGGGCAGCAGCGCAGGCACCGCCCCCGGAACCCAGAGCGAGGGCCCCGCGAGCTGGCCTTGGGCTGCCGCCCCCGTTGGCACTAAGGGGTGACCCGGCCTGTCCTCCTTGCAGAAAGGCAGGCTGAATTGCGACCCCACTTTTGAACTCGAAGAAATGATTTTGGAGTCCAAACCTCTTCACAAGAAGAAGAAGCGGCTGGCCAAGAAGGAGAAGGAGACGAGGAAGTGTGAGTCCTCGCAGGTGAGCAGGTGCGCTGCGGTGCCTTGGGGAGCTCCTGCTAGGAGCCGGTCTCAGCGCAGCCCGTGCTACCTCGTGAGCGCACGAGGAGCCGAGCTCCTCCGCGGCCCTGGGCATCCTAGCAGCAGCATTTCACGTGGGCTGTCTAGCTCTGTCGTGAACTTGATTCCAGGATTACCTTCTCCCAGCTCTCAATTCAAAATCACGGGTTTCCTGGGACAGACTCTAATTGGCCAAGCCTAGGCCGGGTGACTACTCCCAGACCAATCAGTGCTCAGTAGGCACGTCTCCAACTACAGGCGTACCTCATTCTGTTGCCCTTTGCTTTGATGTTGTGCTTTTTACAAACTGAAGGCAAGACCCTCCACCAGAAAAAAAATCACAATTCAGTTTGTTGCAGTACTCGCCTTATTGTAGCACCCACTTTACCGAGGCAATCTGGACCTGAGCCCACACTATCCACGAGGTCCGCCTGTACACGCACGGCTGCTTGGGGCTTCCCTCTCACTGGGGGCGGCCGGCCCCAGAGGTGGTTGGTGTCTGTTCTTTGCTACAAGCAAAATTTCATGATGCCAGGGCCGGCAGTAGAGAGCAGAAGTGATGGAAGTCTTATATGATCAAGCACTAACTTTGGATTTTGGATTTTAGGCTGAGTTAATTTTGTAACAATATTATTTTGTTCAAGCTCAGACCTCAATACAGTAACTTATAGGGACTCAATAGGATTTTATTTTATTTTTTTAAGATTTTATTTATTTATTTTTAGAGAGGGGAGGGAGAAAGAGAAAGAGAGAGAAACATCAATGTGCGGTTGCTGGAGGCTGTGGCCTGCAACCCAGGCATGTGCCCTGACTGGGAATCGAACCTGCAATGCTTTGGTTTGCAGCCCACGCTCAATCCACTGAGCTACGCCAGCCAGGGCTCAATAGGATTTTATACATGTAATTCTATGTATTATAAGCATTCACTGTGCCTCTAATGATCACTCATCTGTCCATCCATTTATCCATCCATTCATCCACCTACCCATTCAACTAATCGTCATGCACCCCTCCATCCATCCATTTATTTAGACTACTTTTAGTGAGAACCTATTATCTGCCAGGTCCTGTGTTAAATGCCAGAGATAGTTATGGCTATCATTTCTGCATTCAATGCCATTCCTGTTCTCAAAGACTGTCTGGTCTTGTGGTGAAGACAACTCTGCAAAGAAGAACGCACTGTGTCCTTCATTTCTCCAGTCCTCAGGAACCACTATACCCTTTCATGGTCAGCCGAACTCCATGTCCTCTTTGTCCACAGGCTGGCCTCTCCCCAGATCCCCAGCCTTAACTGTTTCCTGAGGCCCTGCAAAGGACGCCTCGCTGTGCCACAAGCCCCCCTTGCTTGTTTCCTTTCACTTCGTCCGACTCCCTCTTCAGGGTCTGTTCTTCCTCATGTCCTCACCAGCTGGCTTCTCCAGACCTACCCCCTCCATGTCCCTCCACGGCGTGACTCAGACTGGATAGAAGCCCCCAAATGTAGCAAAAACCAAAATATCATTTTTATTATACATCCTCTGAAGTTTTAGAGACAGTAACAACTTGCCAACCACAGCTTACCACATCTCTCGGGCTCCCCATGCCCCACTCTCTCACCCCATCCCTGTACTCTGCCGTCCTCGCCCACCTTCCAACTACATGGGCCCTGCGAGGGTCTGACCCTCGGGCACTAGAGGTTTTGTTTTAATTCAGGACCCTCGCTCTTCCTTTTTCCTGAATGTTCTCTTGGATCTGCACCTAGGAGTCTTCATCTCATCCTTTCCACCCGAATGCCACCTTGTCGAAGACGGAGTCCCATCACCATGCCCTGCCTAGCTCCTATTTTTAACTCCTTCATGACGTGAACATAATTTATAAATATTTTATGTGTATGTTTGTGCATGTTTCTTCTATCCCACTAAATTGAAGGCTTCTTTTGGGTGAAGACCAGCTCGGTCTTACTCACCGCTATATTCAAGGCACCCCGATCTCAGTGGTTTAATACACTCAAAGAAGGAAAGAAAACTTTATAACCGGACAGTGGAACCTGGGCATTGCTGTTCTCAGGGTTACAAGGTCAAGTTCCATCAGGGGACACCCTCCATGGCATTTCTGTTTTGCCTGCCCCCCTCCTGCTCTGAAATCTCCACTCAGGGAAGAAAGAAAACTCTCTGGTAGTCAAGGACAGAGTATTTGCTAATTCCTAGATTTTAAAAAAAATGAATGAATGAGATTTTTCCTTAGAGAAGAAAGTTTTTCATCCAGAGTGATTTGGAAGTACTTTGTTGCAGACTTCCAAAGCCTTGGATCCGGGGCGGGCACTGTCCTGGGCCTGAGCGCCATGTTTTTGAGGCTAAGGTTTCTCACGATGGCAAAGTCATTGGTGGGTGTTGAAAGCCAGACAGTGCAACATCAGAGCAAATAACGTGCATGTCTGTGAGAAAGTCGCAAATAAAGACAGCTCTATTCCGGCCCTCAAAGTCTAGTTCACCAACCCCAGTACAGGTGTGGGGGGGAACGTTCCGTAAGAGCTGAGTGTGAAGAGATGTTTCTGGGCTCTTCCTTATGTTCCCATGGAACCCCCAAACCTCTCACATGAGGGCCAGCAGATGAGACATCAGTAACTAGCTCAATAAACCCTTGTCCCCACCCTCCTGGGAGCCGTGGCGTCTTCTCAGGCTGAGGGGCTGAAAGACATTGAGCTCCTGAACCATAACCCACGTCTCCCTAGTGGGGAGCAGAGTGCTCGTGTCTTACATCCTCTTGCTATTTCGTCCCTGCTTGCTCCCTGTTTCTGGTTGGCATCTCATTCCTGCCCCCAACTCTAAGATAGCATCTGTTTTGAAGATGTGTTCTCCGATTTGGGCCACTCAGTGTTGAGACATTCAGTGGGTTATGGACTCCTGGGGATCCCGACTGATCTGCCCACTCTGACTCTGCTTGTTTCCCCACGCGCCCCCGAAAGACGTGCCTTCTCCAGGAGCACCTCGAATCTGTGCAGAAGGAGTTCCTCATCTTCAACAGAGAGAAGTGAGTAGCGCCTGGGAGCACAGCCGCTCCGCAAATGGTAGTGTTTCTGCTAGACTCTAACTGCAAAGTCTTAATATATGTTTAATGTTCTCTTATCCTAATTACAAAAATGATGCCTGTCCATGATAGAACATTTGAAAATTGCAGAAACCTCCTTTCCTTGTAAGAGACTTCAAAGGTTGTACCAGGTAAATGAGCTCCAAGTTTGTGTTGATGGGAGGGCAGAGGAGTGGGGACTTAACACATTTAAAACTGAGGACGTTTTTAGGTTTTCTCTGGCTGCTTTATAAATTGTGAGACATAATGCTATCACTTCAAAAGCTCAAATCTCTTTTCAGTGAATTAATCCTCTTTGTTTCGTTTTTCCTTTTTGAGAGTAAAAAGGGACTTTAATGAAAGACAAGCAAATCTAGCCTCGGAACACACCAAAGACTCCCAAGAAGAGAACAGCCAGAATAACAGCCTGTGAAGTTGTCGGCATCTTCTTCTTGGGACATTTCCTGGCACCTGGGCCGGCAGGCTCCGGCTTCCACAGCAGGAGGTGCAGACTCCCCACCATGCACCTCACTCACCTTGGAAATTGTGAGCGCCTGCCTTTGGAAGGAGGCCACATGATACACAGAAGACTTCCCTGGGCTCCTGGGAATTCGTCGCACCACTAATGAACCGACCTCGAGCAAGTCACTTAACCACGTTCTCTGCTTCGGTTTCTTCTTCTAAAATGACAGGTTATACTAGATGAGCTCTGCTCTGCCTTTTTATTGCAGCCACTCTATCCTGAACTGCATTTATTTTTATTGCAAATGGATATTTGGATGTAGATTTATTTTTCCACTCTGCTAGGTGTGCTAGTGGACAAACAGACAAGGGTGGGGGACTGAGGGAGGCCTTTGGGGCGTGACAGAGGGCTGCTCTTCAGAGACAGGGGACTTCATCAGGAGGTCACAGCCCCCAAGCCCGACCGAATAGGTCTAAGAAATGTAGTCAAGAAGGACACGAATAGGAGCAGATTAAAGAGACACAGATTCACCCAGGCCTTCCAGCGACATACCACACCAGCTTGTCCCAGCTAGCAACAGCCTGCTGTGCACATCTGCCCCGATGCCCTGTGCAGTGATGTGAAGTTGGGAAGTGGAGATTGGTGACGATGGGGCATTTACACAGAATGCTACAAAGCAGGACTTACCACCCCCACCCCCACCCAGAAGCCAGCTGTTAAATATTTGTTAGCACACCACTTGCTTTCTCCTAACAATCACGTTCCTTGAGAGCTAATTGTCCTTTTAAGATGATCAGAGACCTGCATGTGGAATCAGGAAAGACTTGTCACATTGAAAGCACATCTGCCTTGTTGTACATCGATGTGTCTCACACAGGAGTTGCAGGCCAAGTTAGAGTGCAAGGCGAACTTGGGTGTGAGTACAATTGACCCTTGAAAATTCCCTGAAATTACCCACAACGTCTGGTGGGCATCTCGTTGTGATGAAGCCCGGGGCAGTGAGCCACCTGTCTCACCGATGACACAAGTCACTGTTCTTGGTTCACTTTGACTCTTTTACTTTTATTTTTGGCTGATATCAGATGGATCAAGTTGTCGGACAATGCACACAGGCCTTTGTAGAGCAGAATTCACACGTGCAAGGGGCTGGAGTCACAGAGCTCAGGGAACAGTGCTGCCTTGGCTCCTTGCCTTGTGCTTGCTTCAAGGATGGCCAGGCAGAATCGCCTATTACTTGAAGTATGATCGATGTCTCACCGTTTTTCTTTATATTTTATTTATTTGGGAAACACCAAGTTTAATTCACCTAAGGGTGAGATGTAACACATCTCCACTATCCTGAGGATCTTTGCAGGCAGAGGGACTATTTGGGGGCACCTATGGGGGCCACTGGGTGGAGAGTCAAGAAGTGAATAGTCTGGGTGGGGGGCTGGTTTAACCCCTCAGCCACTCGGATCACCTAAACCTTGACCTTCTCTATGGAGAGTGTGGGCCTCAGCAAGATGGCGGGACGCTGGCAACAGGGGAGCCCAGACTGGCCCATCTGGGAAACCGGACAGATGGGAGTAGGCAGAAGTAACAGATGCAGCCACCTGCTGCACCAGACTGTGCCAGGAGGGTGTTTGCAGGAGGGCATCTCAGCGTGGGTAGAGCCGTGTGGAGTTGTAACTCAGCATTCATGGCAGTCTCCTCACTAGGCTGATGGGCCCAGAATTTCTGGCAGAGCTGTGGAAGTGTCTACCGACTTCAGGAGCAAACATACTTTCGTCAAGGATTAAAGCCAGCTCCTTTGTTCTGGGTTTATTCCTTTTCTGTACATTTTCCACACACTATCTATGCTATTTTGTTGTTTCTCCAAACATTATAAATTCTAAGGGCTTGTTGGACTCAATTTCACAAAGAGCGAGATGGGGTGACGAGATGACCAGAATCTGCTCCAGGGTGTCAGGGGTCACTTGGTGTTTGCCAACTTCCATCTGTCACTGTGTCTTGATTCAAGCCCTGATGTGCTGTGCACGGGGGTGGAGCTCATCATTCATGCCACTCCACGTCTCCAGTGTCTAGTGGGACAGTAGCCCAAGGCAGTCCCTGTGGTCTGAGTCCCTGGTTTGCATCTCCAGGGACTGTGTGCGTACCTGCAGCAGCCCTGTGGGCGTCCAGGAGCTGCGGACGGGTGTCCCGACTAGACAGCACAGCCTCAGAGAGGTGACAGGGTTTCCCCAACCTCCGCAGGTCACACACCCCCGGAGCATGTTCAGTGAGGGAAAGAAAACAAGTTTTGTGTCCGTCAGTGGAGAATGACCGATTATAAACACCTCCCACCACTGTACATTTTAAATATTTGGACAAACAAGTGTTCCAAAAATGAAAAGGATGCCTAAATCCTTACCATAATTGCTGCTTATTGAAAACAGATGATCTTTTTCCCCCCATACCTTTGGCTAAAAGTTACCACCCTACCATGTGGAATATGTCTCCTCTAGATTCAGACAAACAAGGCTCAGGGCTAAGAATTTCAGAAAACAGGGCGACTGCTGCATTTTCCTGTCTGGTGTCCCTGGAATCCTTTCCTCCGAGCAGCTTCCTCCCTTATCCATGTGGAGCAGCGAAAAAGTCTGAGCAGGTTTTGAGCACCAGAAGCCTCCTGGTTATAACACTAGCACTGCAGCTCGTGTTATAACACCCATCCTGCTGCATTCATGGTGCCCTCTAGTGGATGGGCGGGGCAGTGGAGCCCGGCGACACTGGCCACAGCCCGAACTCTGGAAGAAAATGCTCTGCTAATGGCAAATGCACCTGGATAGAAGCACTGGTTTGAGTGAGGCCACTGCCATGGCAGGAATGAATGGCAAGCAGCCCAGAGCCTTGCTACATTAAGTTCATTTAGTGGTTAGTCTTCTTCTGATGGGAAAGTTTTAACCAGATGTGATTAGACTTAGATCATCATAGGTTGTCTAGATTGAAAGGACAAATAAATAACTGGAGAATGAATGGTAACCCAGCCAGCAGGGGGCAGTGTGGCCGCTTGGGGCTGATGCAGAAACACTAAGGCTTCAATTCTGCCAAAGCTGAACAAAAAGGCATGAAAAGCACAGCGGGTTTGTTTCAGTGCCCAGCTGTCTTTGCATTATGTCTACCCAAAGTCCTGTTTCCTACGCTGTCTACCTGTGATCACTGCTTCCGACAAGCTCAGTGTGTCTGACAGTAAATACTGATGTCAACCCTCCAAACCTGTTTTCTGTGCTGTTGTGAACAGGCGGCCGTTGGATGGGAAGGTCACAGTCTGTTCAGCTGTAGCATCCCCAGTGTCAGTGTGCCTGTGTATTAAAATGTCGTCTGCACACAGTAAGACACTGACCCTTCTTCGTCAGGGGTGTGTGTGTGGCGGGGGGGGGGGGGGGGGATGGTTTTTCCTAGATGAAGAGCTGTGGTGCCCCGAGTCACCTGTTTGTACTTACGCTTCCTGCTTTGAAGAATGTCCATTACCACATGAGCTGGCGACAGAGGTGGTATTCTATAAACTACGGGATGCAACACACTTTAACTAATCCCCATGTATAAAAACAAAACACCTGACCCCTCTAGCATCTGCACCCTATGGTACCCAGCCCAGGATTCCAGGTTTGCTTTTCACCGTGACCATAAGTCCACGGACCACCCACACACCTTTTCCCGGCACTCTGCCTTCCCACCCCTGAACATCTCTTCTGCGGCATCCCATCCGCCACAGCAGCAAGGGGACGTGCCAAGGCCCATCCTCTGGGGCAGGAAGGAGACCGCAGCTCTGAACACCTGCAGCTCGGAGCAGCTTGGGCCTTAGGGGCGAATAAAGGGGGCTTCAGACCCACCATAGCTCAGCCACCAGGCCGGCCAGTGCTCTGGGCTTGTCCTGAAACAGAGGCTCCTGTAGGTCTTGTGGGCTCTGAAGTCCTGTGTGCCGGATGCCCTGTTGTCCAGGGCGTGTGGAGTTACCTGTCACATGCTCAGCAGCCACTGGAGCACAGGGCAGCACCCCAACCTCTTCCGAGTCTGGAGCGCCAGCCTGAGAGATGTCAATTCTGCTGGTTGCTTTGGCCCTGTCACCCCCCTCCCCCACTTCCTCTTCATGGTTAGTGTTCCCTTTGGGATGGCTTGATGGCAGCAGAGCTGGTTCCAGAAAGTTCTTTGAAACCAGAAGAATCCTGTTATTCCTATCCAGTGTTCTCATTCCCCACCTGGGTCAATGTGACTCAGCCCAGAAGACCTCCAGCCCACAGCCCTGTGAAAGTCTGTGTGCAAATTTCAGTAACATTTTTTTAAAGACTGCTCCATCCCGTTTAGAGCTCTGCAGCCTGAGTTCATGTCAGGCATTGACCGTGACCTTTAAACCCAAGCTCTCCCTAAACAGAGCTCAGCTGCTACCTTGGTCATGAACGGGGAGAGGCGTTTCTCCAGTTCTGAGTTTCAGCCAGAAAATGGGACTATGGGCCAAAGCTTGTCAGTCATCAGACCTTGAACCTCAAGCTGAAATAATTCTTGATAAGCACAGAGTTCGCTTATAACATGGTTTCTGAGCTTCTGTGCTCAAAGGCATCATTGCCCTGTGCTCCTGTACTGACGGCATCAGTCCATCGAACCAAGGGGGCTTCATCACACACAACAGCAATTCACCAGAAATTACCTCCCAGCCCTGAGCAGTGTGACTCAGTCGGGCATCATCAGTGAAGGTTGCCAGTTCGATTCTCAGTCAGAGCACATGCCTAGGTTGCGGGTTTAGTCCCCAGTAAGGGCAGGTAAAAAAGACAATAGATCAATTATTGCTCTCCCCCTCTTCCTCCTTCCCTTCCCCTCTCTCTAAAAAACCTTTAAAAAGAAGAAATTACCACGCCATCCCTTCTCCACCTGCTCCAGCCTAAACACAGACACTTTGCTGAGCAAAGCACTTGTGCCCTGCAGGCCTGAGACCAGCAGTGGGACCACCTGCTGTGTTTGCCTGCCCAGCAGCCATCCCCTCTTCCTGTGTCACAAATTAATTTTCTGTGAGCTAGTGAGAGTCTGCATGGTTCAGGTGGCTCAGGGGCTGGGCATGTGACCAGGCGTGGCCCATCAGTCCTGTGGTCTCCCAGCCACAGCGCCTAGTTCACTGGTGAAAACACATGACCTAAACCAGACCAATCAGGGTCAGTCTCTTTGGCTGGAGCTATTGAGGGAGTCTCTCTCCTTCCCCTGAAATCGCTAAGCAGGTGAAATGAAAACCGAGATGCTGGTGGCCAGTGGCACTCCCACGTGCAAAAAGCTCCCGTGAGAATGGAGTACCTGCTGAAGGCGAGAGGACGAAGACATGAAAAGAAACAACATCCGTGCCACAGTCAGAACGACACAGAGCAGGTGAGTGTGGCCCTGTGCGAGGACGGCACACAAATTCACACAGCGATCCGTAGTTGAAAAAAGAAACGACGTTCTAATACAGCTTTGCCCAATTCAGCCCCTGACATGTTTGGTTATCCTTTAAAAAAAATTGTTTCCCACGTATCCTAGCTTAACACTTGCCACGAAAAGTGTCCTGCATACATTGTAATTAGACCCAGAAGTGTTTCCCCCAAAAGGGGTTAGTGTAACGAGTTTGGTGGAATGTTAGAAGATGATTAGTAGTGACAAAAATAGTTTGAGAACCTCGAGTTGGACAAATTTTGAAAGACGCAGGATTTCTCAGAGCTTTGACGGCATGCACGTTAAATCTCTCAGAGAAGACATAGCAGATAGTCCTTTCTAACACTCATGAGATGCCCCGGGACCAGGTGCTGAAGAATATACAATTCTCTGAAACGTACTCAGTTTGAATTTTCTCCAAGTCCAGGGTTTTGAAGAAGCGAAGCTTTAAAGGGAGGAAGAAACAAAAACCAAACAAACCAAACCTTTCAGGATCTGTTCTGGATTCAATTTACCCTAAAAGGCAATGCCTTTTACACTAATATGAATTTGATGATCTATAGGGAAAAACAGAACACACTTTGGTCATTCCCCAAAGTTTCAATACAGGCCCTCAAAACTGTAGCTGAACAAAATCTCAACCTCAAGTGAAAAGATAGGAACTCCCCACAAATCTTGTCCAGATATCTGTTTTCATCAGATCTGCAGCCCTTCCTAACCATGTCAGTTTTATTGTCCAATTTTAATACGTTTGGTAAAACAGCATGTCACACACAGAAAAAGACTGCACGGCATCTGTGATTTTATAGTTATTTTAATAACCAGGTTTACATTAACAGTCACGTGATGAACTTTTTTTTCCTTTTTTTTTTTTTAAATCTCAGCTAAACTCAAAACACAGTTTTCTTCACGGTTCAAAGCAAACAGCTCGTCACATTCCGGAGCTGCCTCACAGCTACCACAGATCACAGGAAAGTCACTGTCTGTCCATAGTCACCAGACACGGAACTGAACACCCACACACCGGTTTCCGAGGAGGGAACTCACGGGCAAGCTGGCTGCCTGGGGCAGCCCGCCTGTGCATCTGGGGCTGCAGCTGGACTCTTCCCGGGGAGAAGGCCTGGGAGCGGGCGGGGTTTGTCCCCCTGCCGGGAAGGGCTTCTGGATCGAATGAAGGTCCAGGGTTAGACTCGAGGCCTTCAGAGCAGAGTGTGACTCTCTGGGCAGAGTCACAAAGGAAAGGGCCACGGGATGATGGGCTGGACTTTGGGGGAAACCCATTTCTGGGATGGCTACATCACTGCCATTTTTAGAAAACTTAGAAGAAGTATTTCTGTTGGGGTGATGCTTTAAGAGTTCCACAAATACCTTCTCAACTACCCAAATTGGGGGCCTCCCAGGCAGAACCCTAGCTGACTGCCCTCTGGGTTTAGGGACACGGTGAGCAGGTTGGGGGTGGCGGAGGGGGTGTGGTGTTCTCAGAGAGGGGTCAGGCGAAGACATGAGGCAGCAGAAGAAAGCTCAGGAGGAAGACAGAAATCCAGCAACCCCCCCCCCCCGACTCCCCATCCCATAGCTGGACGAGGCGCTGGTGAATTCGGAGCGGGCAGACTCATGCCATGATCTCTTCCTGAACCCTGCGTACAGGGCTTTTTGATGTGTGTTACGGAACAGGACAAATTTGAATATAAATTTTAACTTAAGTAACAAGAAACCAGAAATCAGAGTTAATAAAATAGTGGGAGAGTTCTTGGAAGCCTCAGGAATTTCTATCCTGGGAAAGTTACTAATAGTGAAGAAAGTAAGGCCATCCTCAGATCAGGTTGCCCAGCAGCAAGGTCATGAAGGGGCTATTCCTACCGCACGGAAACTGGTGTAGAATAATATAAAGGTCTGGTCAAATGTTGCATTCAGAAGTTCCAAGTGTAACCAATTTGGCCATGAGGTCATGAGAGATGGGCTGGACTCAGGAGCTGGTACCAGCAGCAGAAAGTACCGGAATTATCTACGTGTCTTTTCCTCCACCTGGTGGTTGTGGCTGGTACTGCAACATATCCTAAATCCCAGCCCAGCCAATGAGGTATATGGAATATGCTTCTGCTAGGACAAGCTCCCTGCCTGCAAAACTGTCACTTCGCATTTGGAACAGACTCCCACATCGTTGAGTTATAAGCCAAGAGATACATCCCCAGCTTCACGTCAGTTTCCTTTAAAATAAAGGCACCGTGAAAAAGCCTTAAGAGTAGCAAGATTCCTTCTTTGGACAGGAAATCATCTTTGTTTGTGATTGGAACAGAAGTTAGCTGTGCTAGGGAAAATCCTCTTCCTTGGTTACTCCCAAACGCCCATCCAGCCCCATATTCTCTTTCCTCTGGCCTTCAACTTAAAGCCTGCAGTCAGAGGCAATGGTTTCTCCTTAGCACCTGGAAGGTGTTGGAGGCCTTCCCTTCAAAGTACTTGGCACAGAGCATTACAAGTCCCATCAGCTAGACCCCCCAGTGCAGAGGTCTGGTCCCAGGTTAAATACTCCCCCCCACACCTCTGCATATAGGCCTTTTAGTTCTACAGATCCTTGTTTGGCCCATGGGACTTGTTCCAAAATTGAGTTTTAGAGGGGTAGGGCAGGGAACGGACATTCAGCTCTGACAGACAAGGTAGGTGGGCACCAACGGTCCTCACCAACCTCATTTTACGTGCCTGTCAGGGAGGCTGCACGCCACTGCTGCCCACCTTGGGACATGTCGGTGCCAGAACAAAAGCTCCCCCTAAGGACGTGCTGATGGAAAGGGTGCAGATGGCTTAGGACTGAAAACTAGGATCGTGGCCACAGAACGTAATCTCTCTGCTTCAGGCTGGCCTTCCCCAAACCCTGCTCGACTCCCATGGAAGCTGAGATGCCCTATTGGTAGTAAAAGTTAAGGAATGCCTAAGAAAATCAATTTTCAACAACAACAACAACAAAAAGCGTATTCAGTCATGACTGTGCCTGGACCTCAGGAGATCAAGAGAATCAAACACTCAGCACTGGCAGGACAAGCCCGATGCCAGAGGCCCGTGGCCCTTCTCCGGTTCTTTGCAGAGACAGGAGAGTGAGGTGAGCTCCAGCTGTGTGTGGAGGGGGGTGCCTGGCTGCCCCACCCCCAGGGCCCGTGCTGTGCTCCCAGCTGTTGCCTGTAAACAGCACCCAGGGCAAGGCGAGAGAAGTGTCTTTGCTCTCTCTGCTCCTCCTTTCGAACCGGGAAAAGAGAAGACTTTGACGGCAATGCCGAGGAAAAGGCCCACCAAATACGGGCATGACCAAGTGGAAGCAACGTGTGGGTTTTGGTGTTTTAATAAAATGCTCAAAGAAATAAAATCTGCTAAGAGAGGACATGACAAAGTCTGGAACCCGAAGACCTCCTGCCTGCCTTCCGCGCAGACCCCAGGGGACCGTGATGAAGTGATGGCTGCCCCCCCGGGGCCACTGTCCATGGAAATAAATGTACTTCATTAACACAATACACAAGACCCCTGATGCTCACCCACCCACCCCCGCCCCCATACACAACCTACCCCGAACCTCTGAGCCCCCTGCCTTGCTCTGGGCTCCCACCACCCACTCACCCCAAATAACTGTGTCCCTTCTGCTCATTTCCCTTGACATCCAGCTTTGTGTGTCCCCTTGTCTTAAGATGCAGCACTACACACGCTCTCAACACTATATAGCAGACTCTTTACCTTAGTGGCCTGTCTGATTGCATGCATGGAAACGGGGGGGGGGGGCTAGGCATAAACAGAAAACAAAGCAATCTTCGTAAAGCTAGGCAAGCGAGCGTAACATTGGAGAAACATAAGGCTTGAGGCTTATTGATTCTTTAGATCGTAACTGTTTGGATTCGCTTTCCTTCTTAAATATCGGTGTACCATTTTGGCTTCCAAAAAATCTCTTCTTGCTTCTGCCCCCTCTCTTTGGGGAGGAGTTGCTTAACTCAGGGATGTGATGTTAGAGCGGCCTCCAGGGGGCGCCACAATGCGTTTGCTGGCCGAGCGGACCCCTTCATCCACTTGGGTGCCTGCAATAAATTCCCAGGGGGTGGGGAAAGGGGGACAAAAGAGGAACTGGGTTAATTTTAAGGATGTAAGATATGACGTGCCTTCCTGGCTTCATCTCCCAAGAAACTCCATTGCCGTTTGTCGAGAATTCCAGACTTTTCATACCCGCCCTCCTGAAAGTCACCCCCTGCCAGGAAAAGCCAGGTTCATATCTAGGTTTCATCAGACCCTCCACATCCTAACAATGATAATAAAAAACAATGGGGCTGTTATAAAAATAGCTGCTTCCATTCGCTGGGACAAGCAGTGTTTAAAGTGTTCTTCAGCCTACCTCAGTCAACCCTCCCCACTACCCTTCCAGGGGGGTTCTGTTACTATCCCATTAAAAGAGAGGGAAACTGAGGCTGTGAGGGGCGAGGCACTGTGCCCAAGGTCACAGCTGGGAGAGGGGATGGCCGGGCCCCCGCGGCCACAGCCCGAAAGAAAACATCAGTGGGCCCCTCTGTCCATTCGGAAGGAGCCCCACAAAGCTTAGGGATTGTGGGAATCAGAGGGCGATGGAAAACGGCAAAACGCTGACAAAAATTTCTGCCAAAAACATACTGTGACCTCTGGCCATGTCACCTCAAAGCTTGTAGCCCTTTTTTTTTTAGTCCTCCTCCCCCATCTCTGACCCCTGACCTCTTTCCCTCCCCATCCTCCTATAGCTCCTATTCCTCCCCCTCCCCCTGCCCCCAGTGTCTCTGTGCACATACCCCTCTCCCTCCACGTTATCTTGCTTCTCTTGCATTTAAATCGTAGAGACACGAATCTACATTTATTGTCCCCCAAATTTAAAGTTGCTGGTTATGGAGCAATTGGCTATTGATTTCCTATTGCTATCAGGTAGTTCTTAAAGAATAGGTAAGTTTCACAATATGGCTACCCCAAGGTCAATGTTCAATCACCAGCAGCTGTGGTTAGCTTGGAAGAATATGATAAAAATCCTGGGTAGTGATCTGAGCACACCAATACCCTGGGCGCTCTTTTCACCTGGGCAAACAAACAAACACAACGCAGCGCAGCGCACAGCTCTCACCGTCCAACGCAGAACACCCCCATCACGGCCCCCATCACGGCAGCCCTCTTGCCCCTCCCCCGCCAGGCATGCGCTCTGAGCGGAACTGGTGGATGTGGAAGCCTGACCTTTAACCTCACTGAGCCTTACCCTGCTTTCTCAGAGGGCTTCTTTTTTGTTTGGCAAACCATCCTTCTTGCCAGTAAGGGGGTCCCTAAAGGGCGGTCTGGGGGAGCTCCCAGGATCACCATTGGCTTGGAGCACTGAACCTCCTTTCCCTCCTTCCCCACTTTCTCACTGCCAGTGGCCGGCAGCTTGTCCGACTCACCCGACAGGCTGAATCCCGACTGATGGAGGTTCCTCACGGGCGGGTTTGGCCGAGTGGGAGAGCCCCGGGTGGAGCCGGCGGGGGTGCCCCCCTTGGGCGTGGTAGTCAGGTCAAACACCGGCCCGTCGTACATGCCTCTCGGGACCGCGTGCAGGTCCGCCATCTGCGGCAGAGAAAGCATGTCACTCCGTTCAGTTCTCTGACAATTTAGTGTCTGTTGTCAGTGACACAAACATATCAATGCATTCAGTGTGCATAGTGGGAGCCAGAAAGGAATAGTAACGTTACTGTAAGGAACGAAGGGGTGTAAAATAGAGGGGGATGTTAGGAGAGAGTGCTGATGAAGGAGGTAGGTGAAGGTGTCTCTAAAAGACGACCTTTGATCTTCAGAGCCTGAGGAGCTTGTACTGGGACGGGGGTGGAGGGAGGAGGTGGCTGGAGGGAGCAGAGGACAGGTATGGACAGCAGCATCCCCAGCAGGGGAGACTGATGGTGGGCACAAATGAAGAACCACCCGTGAGGCTGGAGCAGAGCCGGTAGGAAGGGGCAGCCCTGTGAGATGAGGTCCTAAGTGCTGGCAGAGCCCAGATTCCGTGGGGGCTCCACCCCCAGGCTCCTCAGCACAGATCAGAGTTGGCAGGCCTGCAAATTCGCCTCCTGTGGTCCGACCCAGTGACCTCTGGCTGTGGCTGTGAACTTGCCCTGGGACGGTGGAGCCAGTCAGCAATGTCACCCAAGTGATGTTCTGTGCTAGGCCTGGTGCCAGACACTGGGGCCTATGGACCCATGAAACATGGCGTGTCCCTCAGTGGGGCTCACAGTCTATTAAACAGACACTGCAAGGCCACCCATGGCAGCGGGCCTGTGGCACACACCCCCCACCCGGTTCAGGGAGGACATGCTGCCAGGAGGCTGACAGCTCTGGCTGGGCCCTCAGAAGACTCCCAGGCTCTCTGTCACAGAGCCGTCCCCCTCTGTCAGTGACTCAGGTGCAGGCACAGAGGCCTCGCTCATCAGGTTTGCAGATTAATGCCCCAGGCGGGACGACGACTCCATACTCCCCAAGAATCCCTGACCGACACTCCAGGTCCTCAGCATTTCTTTAGGCCCAGAATCTAAGTCACAGTAAGAGCTGATGTACTCGAAGTTCAAGTTGCATTCTCTTCTGTGAGGCCAGCACTGGAGTGTGCAATTTTATTCCAAAATACTTAACTTGAAAATGACCACTCATAAAGAGATACGAATGGTGAAGGGATTTAAAACAGTGTCATAAAATAAACAGTGGATGGCTACAGGGACACTCAAAGGACAGACGCCTTTGGAAACACACAGATGCTCTAAGAGATGGGCTTAGTGTGTCCTGTGCAGGTATGGGGAGCGGAACCGAACTGGCTGGCTGGCTTGAGGGAGGTCCATTTCAGCCCAGCAGAAGGAAGTTCACTGTCACAGGCGAAGGTGGTCAGCTGCCCTGTAAGGTGGGGAGCCTCCCTGTGCTGCACACAGAGGCCGGACGGCCCACTATTAGGACCCCGGGGAGCCTAAGAGTGGGAAAGACACTTGGGTGTTGAGTTTCTGTGAGTCTCTCCTTAGTGGACACTGCAATGTGCATTCAGATTCCTGTCCCCAGTGCCCCACCCCATTGTCACCAGGACTGAATGAGACACGAACCCTGCCCGCGTCCCCCTCCCCAGGGTCCAGGCACTCTCACCTTCCTCCGGGCTTTGATGCGCTTGTACACGTAGTCCGAGTAGGGGCCGCAGGGGATGAAGCGGCCGGCCCCCTGGGTCACGTGCAGGTTGCCGTCTTCCAGCATGATCTTGCCCTGGCAGATGACCACCAGAGGCGCCCCGCGCAGCTCCATCCCTTCGAAGATGTTGTACTCTGCAGCCTAGAGATGGGGGGTGGGGCAAAGCCATGGGTATGGGCACGGGGAGGGGAGAAAGAGGAATGCGCTTCCCACGTGCTTGGGAGCCCGCCTACAGCATCACCAGAAGCGACTCGCCAGGTAAGCCAGGAAAAGCTTACAACACATTTACCAGGTTCCAGAGGGGTGGAGGCCCTGGAATTCCTAGCAAAGAGACGCACCCAGTCTTGATTAAGGTCCCCACAGGGAGGTAAATTCTGTCACTGTCAGTGTCCAAGGAGAAGCTGGTACCTCTCAGGGATGCTGTACTTGGCAGTCTGGTGTTGGGAGGGTGGGCAGGTGGGTGGCATGGCCCTTAGATTCCCAGCTTGAAATTAAATAATGTGAGATGACACAGTGTTTGAGCAAAGGCCATTCCCACCAAAAAATGGGACTGCTCCCCACCTCCTTTGTTTTACCCAACAACTGCAAGGCTCCACTGCGAAGTGGCGAAGGAGATGAGCCTGGAGTCAGGGTGCGGGGGCCTGAATTCCAGCTTCATTTCCTTGCTGCCTAAATCATTGAACCCTTCTGTACCTCCATTTGCTTATCTCTAAAATGGGGATAATGATAGCGCCTACCCGTGGAAGACTGTTGCGGAGATTGAATGAATTACAGGCACAGCCCCTGGAACATAGGTGCTTGAACAATATTCGCTATTGTTATTAACAAGCATTAAGCCCCTGTCTGTTCGGGGCTTGTCTGCTGGGCTTTCATTATCTCCCACCGGAAACTCTGCAGGAGGAAGTCGTCAGTGATTCCCCCTTCCCTGTCCTCCCAGGCGCGAGGTACCACTGCACTCATCCCTCCTAGAGGAAGCTGTGGCCACAGGACTAGCTTTGGCCAATGCTGCGTGACAAGGAGTGCCATCCTGGGAGACTGTTGGGGGACAGTCCACCCTTTACCATGTCCTGGCCCCTGGGCTTAGGATCACGGACGCAGGGGCAGAGATGACGTCTCTATCCGCCTCCACCTCTGAGTGGCTGTGAGAGGCAGAGCCCTTCCGCTCACCCGTTTGGAAAGCGGGAGTGAGAAATACATGGTTGGGGTTTGAAGCCACTGACGAGCTGGGATGGTTTGTTACTGGGACCCACCCCCATCTACTGCCCTGGGGCACCGCGCACACTCCTCTCTCCTGACGGAGCTCCCTGCACACCTTCCCTACCCTGGCCCGCGCCCACAGGCTCCAGCCTCACCGACTGGTGGTTCTTGGCGGAGACAATCTTCACGGCGTCCGGATCCCAGATCACCAGGTCGCTGTCGGAGCCCACGGATATTCTCCCCTTGCGGGGGTACAAGTTGAAGATCTTCGCGGCGTTTGTGCTTGTCACGGCCACAAACTGGTTTTCATCCATCTTCCCTGTGGCCTGTGGGGATAGTAAAAAATGTTTTTAATTGTCAGTGCAGGGCTTCTAAGCTCAGAGCAGGGTGTCCACAAAGGCCCCCAGATGCACACAGGCACCTCGGAGGCCGTGGGCTCGGAGCCCCACCCAGCAAGCTTCAGCGTCGGCTGCAGTGACGGAACACGTGGCTGAGGAGGGAAGTTCCTGCTCCTGAAATACGTGCATTTTTTCCTGGTTAAATGCAGACACGTACTTACTTCTACTCCTCGAACTCCCAAAAGGACTATAGAGAGTTCACAAGAAAAACAAATGTGGTGACAAGCCCATTTTTTAAAAAAGATTTTATTTATTTTCAGAGACTGGGGAAGGGAGGGTGAAAGAGAGGGAGAGAAACATCAATGTGTGGTTGCCTCTTACATACCCCCTCCTGGGGGCCTGGCCCACAACCCAGGCATGTGCACCGACTGGGAATCAAACTGACAACCCTTTGGTTTGCAGGCCAGTGCTAAATCCACTGAGCCGTACCATTTTTTTGAGATTTTACCCACTTTTAAAATTTGTGTTCGCTGCCCTGGCTGGTGTTGCCCCAGTATGGGGCACTCGAGAGGCAACCATACATTGATGTTTTTCTCTCTCTTCCTCTCTCCTTCCCACCCCTCTCTAAAAATAAATAAAATCTTTTAAAAAATAAATTAAATATGTGTTTGTATCTGCATAGACAGAGACAAATGTGGAAGAACCTCACCAAGATGATAACAATGCTTATCCCTGGGGTAGGGAATTTATGAGTCATTTCTGTTTTCTTTCAAATGTGTGTTTTTTGGTACTTTCCAAGTGTTCTTTATTAAGAATGTACCATGTTGGTAATAAAAAAATATATTTTTAACAATTCCAGACAGTGTCAAGATAAACACATATATGCATTCATAAATATATAAAAGTGTAAAAAAGACAAAAATCTAAATATGGAACAAAAGAGACAAAAATATTTACCATTTCTGTCTTCTCAAAAAAAAAAAAAAAGCCCTGGCTGGCGTAGCTCAGTGGATTGAGCACGAGCTGGGAACCAAAGCATCGCAGGTTCAATTCCCAGCCAGGGCACATGCCTGGGTTGCAGGCCATGGCCCCCAGCAACTGCACATTGATGTTTCTCTCTCTCTCTCTTTTTTCTCCCTCCCTTCCCTCTCTAAAAATAAATAAATAAATCTTAAAAAAAAAGCCCAGGTAAGCAAAGAACAATTTAGTTTAAAATCTAGCTTTGATTTTCCTGGCAGCCAAGAAGAAAAGGGAAACTCTGTGGATTACAGTGTGTAGCTAAATGAGGTATTAGATCAAAAACATTCTATTTGCCTCTAAAATTAGTGTCTCTAGTGTTTTTAAAATAAAGCAGAGGGACATGATCAATTTAATAAGTTAATCACTAATATTACTTAAATCTTTGGGAGAACCTTCATTTGCATGGTATGTATGTATGTATGTATTTTGACAGCTTCTGTGATCTTAACAAGGAAAATAAAACCAGGTCCCTGTGCCAGAAGACACTGATAGACAATCACTTTTTTTTTTTTAAAGATTTCATTTATTTATTTTTAGAGAGGGAAGGAAGGGAGGGAGGGAGGGAGGGAGAGAGAGAGAGAGACAGACAGAAACATCAATGTGTGGTTGCTGGGGGTTATGGCCTGCAACCCAGGAAATGTACCCTGGCTGGGAATCGAACCTGGGACACTTTGGTTCCCAGCCCGCGCTCAATCCACTGAGCTACGCCAGCCAGGGACAATCACTTTTACAGCCTGGCCACCCTCCCTACCCCTGACCTTGATCCTTACCACGGCCTTGTCCCAGATGACAGACATCCGCTCCTCCACCCCATTGGTACCCTCAGGAATGGCTGTGAAGTTATCCTTCCCGATCGCTTTCTGGGCGGTGCTGAAGGTGCAGTGGGCACTGCCCGAGAGCTGCAGGTCCCCGCTGGCAAGGAGAAAAGCTCCACGTGAATGGGAGGGGCGGCTCGAGGCACCTCGGGGGCCCAGACTCGAGTGTCTAGAGTCAGCATGTGGAGTGCCACGACTTGAGTTTGGAACCTTTCCTCCCCCTCTGCCAACTGTGCAAACTTGGGCGAATTTCTTCCCCTCTCTGGGGCTCGGTTACCCCATTTGGACAACGAGGGCGTGGGATTAGATGATCTCTTGTGCAGCAAAGCAGAAAGGGCCCACATGAGGGATGGCACTGACCCCAGAGGGCAGCAGCAAACAAGTCCTCCTTCATTTTGGTTAAGTGGTCATCACGGCCATCTGCTCAAAATTTGTGAAATACAGGGTCCGGCAGAAGTAAGGCCTGCATGAGTGTGGTTGGTGGGGTAATAACATGGGTGTCATAATTTATGCTTTTCGTTTGAACATTTTACCTAAAATGTCATATGGTGTGCTGGAGTGTGATATTGTTATGTTACAGAATTACATGCTTATGATTTTGTAAAAAAAAAAGATTTTGTAATGAAACAGGGGCGTTATTTGTGCCAGACCCTGTACTGTAGTCTCTGTGGGCCTCAGCTGCCTAATCTGTAAAATGGTTATGAAAGTCCCTCAGTCATAGAGTTGTTATGAGAAACAACGAGATCACGTGTGCAGCCTGTCCCTAGTGCGTGGCACACGAAACACATTCACTGCTATTCCCATGATTGATAGGGTCCCTGTGGTATTCGTATCAATTACTGGTGTCTGTGCTCCAGATTGCAAGGGACTGCTCAGTGTCTTCCCCTCACGGCAGACCCGAGTCTAGCTGACGGGTGGGCTTTGGGACCCCTCGACCCACAGGACCCGGGATGTGTCCCCACAACGCCCACTGCTTGTCATCCTGCACAGACCTGGCCAGCAAGGAGTTGATGTAGTCCGGAGTGGTCGGGTCGGGACTCAGAGGTGGGGATGTCACAAAGGCAGCCGCCTTGGCCCAATTCTTGCTCCAGTAATGGGTTCCATCTGTGCCGAGGCTGGCAGTGATGGGCTCACCGAAGACCACGTTTCCTGCAAGGGGTAGGACACAGGCATGGAGTCTGCATAATGTACTGCCGCCCGGGGCCCAGCCTCGGTCATCACAGCCCCTCAGCCTCTGCAAGGTTGTGGCTCTGGAGTCAGACAGGCCTGGGTTCAAGCCCCTATTCCCACCTTTTCCAAGCTTTTGCTTTTCTAGCTGCTCAATGAAAAAAGAAAGTTGTATTCTTCAGATTACAAGAAGCCAGTGCTTGTAAGATACAGTATTAATTCTCAAATTTTGAGGCAAATTCAAATTTGCAGCCAAAGAAGAGTATATACATTGATTCTCATATTCACCCTCATTTTAGAAATGTTAAAATGTGGAATAGACTGGTCCCAAAACAAACCAGGCCTGAGAAAATGAAAGGGTGTGGCATGTACAAAGTGGCACACAGGAGATGCCCAGTAAATCTGGTTTCTTAACACCTTCTCCCCCTTCCCACTGGTGGGTGTGCCCACGTCACTGGGAATGGCCAGGCCCTGCTGTTGCAAGGACACACTCTGGTTCCATAGAGTCAGACCCACTCCTGTGGATGAAAGGCTCTCGTGTTCTTTTCCACCGTGTTTGTTATTCCTCCAGGACGCCCAGTCACCTGGGGCACATCAAAGACAAGGCTGCTTCTTGGACACTGTGTAGTCTGGCATTCGAGACTTAAATGCCCAAATCAAGGAGAAGACAGATATTGGGAAATACACTGATCTCAGGTTTTGTCAGTCATCTTAAAGAAGAAGGGACAGTGATTCAGAAGGCCAATGTCATCTCATAGAAGGTGGGCTTGGTACAAAGATCCTCCACACCAGAATCCTGGGCTAGAGATAGCCTGAACTGTGCTGTGCTTCTTTAGCTCCAGTCCTTTATCTCCCACAGCGACATTCCCCCCCGCCAAGGTCGAAGTTTAGGCAGGCTCTACCACCAGGGTTATAAATAGGTTTCGCCTCGCTCCAACTGCTGTCAATTATTTTCTTCGCCTGAAATTTTGCATAGAGAAGAATTCTTTTTAAAATTTTTCTAAAATTTTAATTGTTCAGGCACAGTTTTCTGCCTTTTACTCCCATCCCAGCCTGCTCCCCTGCAATGCTCCCTACCTCCCCCCCCATTTCCACATCCCACCCTTGTTATTGTCCATGTGTCCTTTATATTTATTCCTGCAAACCCTTCCCTTTTTCCCCTGAATTCCCTCCCTTCTCCTCTCTGGTCACTGTCAGCCTGGTCTCTATTTCAGTGACTTTGTTTATATTATGCTTCCGGCTGCACTAGAAAAGATTCATGACTGGGTTGTGATGTCTGCCTCAGGAGAATGAAGGAAGCAATGGCAACGACTCGCATGGGACAGCCCCACTCTGGGGAGAGATGGTAAAAAAAGGACCTGCACCTGACTGATGAGAACTTCAAGGGTTCTTCAAAAATATTACCAAACTAAAGCAGACAGGGCCACAGAGAAGCGAAGAAATGAAAGCGAAGGCCAGCACTCAAATCCCACTGAGAGAAAGTACAACTTCAAAAGTGGAAGAGTCCCCTCTCTTTGGACTGGCCACCTTTAGATGGGAGAGTAGAATAAGCAAAGGTCGTCATTGTACTGGGTTTGAGTATCAGCTCTCCAAGCTGGGGGGGCCTGCGCAAGGCGTGCCACCGTGTCCTTGTTTGAAATCGGGGACACTAATGCCTGTTGCGCAGGGTTCCAAGGGAATTCTACCTAATGATACACTAAAAGTGCAAGCACACCTCATTTTACTGCCCTCTGCAGGTACTGTTGTTGTTTTTTACAAATTGAAGGCGAGACCCTGCACTAGCAAAAAAAGAATTATGACTTGAGGTCTCAGAGGATGGTTAGCATTTTCTAGCAATGAAGCATTTTTAATTAAGAGATATACATTGTTTTTTTCAGGCATAATGCTATTTTGCACTTCATAGACTACAGTATAATGTAAACATAACTGAGAAACTGAAAAATTCATGTTTAACTTGCTGCTTTATTGAGATATTTGCTTTATTGCGGTGGTCTGGAACCGAATCTGCAGCATCTCCAATATGCCTGTATTTGCCCCAGTGCAGGATGTACAGGTGGTCTGCATCGAACCGCAGGTTCCTCATTTTAATTCTGAGCAGCAATGCTGAACAGCCGAAGGGCATTTGGTGATTAAACACATGGGGACTTTCAGGGTCACCTGCGCAGAGGGAGGAGAGAACCCTGCTACGCTCTGTTTTTCTGACCGAACGCCCCTGACTCCTTCCCAGAGAACGGAGGTTCGTGAGGGGTTCACTCGCTGCGATGTCAGCAGCCCGATTTTTGTCCCTGCAGTAATGCCGCCCTGACACAGCTGTGCTCATCCTCGCTGTCAGACCGTGAGCCGGAAGGCTAAGGCTGAGGAATTTTTCCACATGAAGTGTGAAGTAAGACCCCACACATCTTGAAACACTGAGCCGGGCCCCAGCCAGGTGGCCCTGAGAGTGGGCCCCAGCAGGATGCAGCCACGGGCGGGAGGTGCCGGAGGATGACTGTGGCAGGCGGTCATGGAGAGAGGTGTGGGGTGTCCCTTTGCTCTTTTCTTTCTCCCTCTCTCTCTCTCTTTCTGCCTTTCTCCAAGAACGGGTAAGGATCGGGGCTGCTTCCCTGGTTCTTGCTGGAGACTCACACCCAGCAGAGCGGCCACCCGTACCCTGCCGAGAGACTGAAAGCTGGGAGAGAACACAGCAGGCTCACAGTGAGCGGCATGAAGCACGAGGTGCCCTGGAACTTGCCGGCAAGGAGACTGTCCAGACAATCAGGACGATGCCCTTCCTGTAAGTAAAGGGTCCGTGCTGCCAGAAGGCCAGGCAGCTGAAACTCAGCCAGCCAAGGCAGCTGGGACTATTTTTAGCCACCCCAGTCATACACATCTGGAGTTGCACAGACCAGTTCTGTGTCTGGTCGATGAATCACTCACTGTGGGCCCTTCCTCTATCCAAACGGCCATGGACACACAGTGGTCACCGTCATACAACCAAACACACAGCCCACACCTCCAGGTTCTCAGCCACATTGCTCAGAAGTGAGTCCATTAGTCTCCCATTAGGGATGAGAACAAAAGGCAGGAAAGAAAGCTTTGAAGTGAGAGTAAACCTTAGCTCAGCGCAGGGTGAGCAAACGAAGCCCAAGTGAACAGCAACGGGGGAACACAGCCAAGGCAGTGGGGACAGAGCCCAGGTCATGAAGGCCGATGCCACTGGACACGCTTGGGAGACCCATTCAACCCCTTTTCTAAAACAACTTGTGCTAACCTGTGGCTCAGCAGGTAGGACCCTGCCCCTGCCCTCGGCCCTGGCCAGTCAATTGCGCTCTTCCCAGAGCAGATAGACGTGGGTTCAGGGGTGAGCCCATGACCCCAGCCAAGGCTGTCACAGTCCTCCTGGGGACTTGGGCTTGAGCTGCTGCAAAAGATGCACTCTTCCTCCTCATAACGCCTCCCACCAAGAGTGGAGGACAAAAGGTGCCACTTGACATTTACTGTCACTGTTCATACTGAACAGCAGGCCACCAGACAGGCCAGCAGCCCCAAGACAGGCATGAGAGTGACAGAACCCCAACCCCACTGTTTCAGCCCCTTGGAAACACCTGAAACACCTTCAACCAGTAACTTTACTCTTGTTTGCTTAAGTCCGTTTGAGTTGGATCTCTGACTTACTGTACCCAATACAATCTTGACTAACATGTCCGTTTATAAAGCTCAGATAATGTGAACTGGCAATAAAAGTCTAAGGGAGAAAGGAAGATGACCCAAGTCTCCAAAGAAGTGATTCAAGCCGTGTCATCTCAGGAAAACCACTAACCCTTCCTGGGCCTCAGTTTATCCATCTTCCAAGTAGGATCACTCCCAGGATCCTGTTCTCCACCGAGATATGGAAGGGATCAAATGGGCTACCATGGATGAGGGGCTTCCCAGAGAGCAGACAAGGCGTAAACTAGGCACCCTTTACACTGGGTGTCTGGGGAGGAAAGGAGACACGGTGCCTCAGAGCCCTGAGATCTTGGGAGCACACATCACCTTTTTTCCTGGCTTGTGAGATGAGGTCAGCCGCACTCTTGCTCATGACCTTCGTGATGTAGAGAGGGCAGTTGGTTTGGCTGGCGATGGTGATGGCACGGAACACAGCCTCTGCTTCCAGCTGCAAAAAACAACCCAGAGTTCCTGGGAGTCAATAGGAGCCAGAGGCTCTCAAAACCACTGCTCCCCTGCCTCCACACACGAACGCGGGCCAGGCATCCGAAGCCCAGAGGAGCCGGAGCTGGACGCGCTGGATCTAAGTCTCGGGTACGGCACTGCCTGGCTGGCTCATGCTCCTGGCATCTCATTGCCTCTGCCCCTCACCTGGGAAGTGCAAGGAGATCAGAGAGGACAGCACAGGGTTGCTGTGTGACATCAGGGCCTGGCACGGAGCAAACACTGCATCAGCGCAGCTTGAGTTTCTCCTGGGCCTGCTCTCCCCCTCCCTCTGATGATCACAGAGGCTGCATGTGGTGGAAGCCTTTGCTCCCCAGTCTTCCCAGGACAGATTCTCTGGCAAAACACAGCCCCAACCCCCGTATGGAGGAAATAACCAGTCAAGCAAATGAGGCGTCATGCTTCTTCCAACCCTTGCCTGCAGCAACAGGTGGTCGGGGATGGGTTCGTTCCAGCAGGCCCGTCTTATCCTAATAATTCCCAGACTTGTCCACACAAAGACCTCTTTTGTCATCGACTTCCTCCATCCTAATGTAGAATTCATGTTTTTGGAGACGCTAACCAGCCCAGTTGAATGCATTAAGTAAGAAATAGGAAGTTTTCCCTTATTTTGCTAACAAAGAAGGGTTGGAGAGCTCAGGCTTTCTCCAACAGCGTGGGTCTGACTTCTGGTTTTGCCACTTGGAAGCTGAGTGACTTTGGGCACCTCACATGACCTCCTAAAGCCTCAGGTCCGGAATGCGGGGATAATAGGACCTGACACATACGGCTGTTTTGAGGATTACGTAAGTTCATCCACGTAAAGCCATCAGCTCACTCCTGGGATGAGGCCAGTGTTCCTTGAAGGGTGGCTGTTGGTCTTCTTGCTGGTGGCAGCTCCTGACCATGTACGTGCGAGAGCCTGTGTTACGACCCAGAGTGACTACCCAAGTTAGTTCAGTGCAGCCCAAAGCAGGGACACTGGCATTTTTCCCTTCAATCGGCCAAAGTCCCTTTTTGGATGGATATGACATTCTGGTTAGCCTATGCAGCCCAACCCTTCAAAAAAGACCAAAAATAGCTTGCAGAAGCCCGAGGCAAACCAGCTCCTGCCCATGGTGAGGGTGGCTCGGCAGGCAGGCTCTAAGAATTTGGCCAGTCCAGCTGGCGTCCCCTGACGCCACTTTGAGCTGCACTTTGTTCCATGTGGCCCAGACCCTGGAGGCCCCTGACCACGGGAAATTGCGGCCACCTTCTGGAAGTACCCAGACTCTTGGAGTGGCATCTCTGGGCCTCGGGCTCAGCTCTCTGAACAGCCTCACTCAAAATGGTGTCTGGCTGTGCTTTGAACTGAAAAGCTTCCCCTATGCCTGGTCCTCCTTCTTCACACCTATGCTGACCTCTCCAGCTGCCTCACGACCTCTGCCCAGACCCCTTTGATCTCCTTCCCTCACTGCACTGCAGGATTTTCAGCACCTTGACAACATGACTATCTTTGGAAGGTTACATCACTCTCCAGCTTCACCCAAAAGGGCTTCCAGGGTTGTTGGGATCTGCAGCCGGAGGCTTTCTACTAAAAAGGAGACGGAAACAGGGAGGAGGGGAGTATGGCGGGGCAGCGGGAGGGGGGAAGTTGAACAAACAAACCAAAGAACAAAAATAGACTTTGCTCAGAAATCCCCTGGCTGCTGCTGAAGGATCTATCTTGCCAGCACATCTCAACAGTGACCAGCATTTAAGAAAATGTCACACACGGTGCTGATGGTCCTGGTCTGCTTGCACCGTGCAAACAGCTTTCCAGTCCTTCAGACATGACGGGTGGGTACCTTAACTGCTCTGATCTTCGGCTTCCTTATGCACAATAGCACCAGCCACCCAGAGCAGCAGCCAGGACAATTGTGACAACACAGTTAGCACGGACCTGGGAATAAACGAGCGTTCCGTAGAAGAGATGTGGCATTAAGGACACTCTTATGGGGATGCTGTGACTGTAACCCCAACACAGATTTTTTAAAGTGAGGAGTAATTAACATAAAGCACTCTATTAGTACAGGTGTACTACATAATAACTTAACATTTGTACCTACTGCAAAATAATCACAATAAAAGTTTTGTTAACATCCATCCCACACAACTGCAAAATTTTTTCTTGTAATGAGAACTTTCAAGATCTACTTTCTTAACAACTCTCAAAGATGCAATATAGTATTATTAATTACAATCACCATGCTGTACTTACATCCTCCTGATTTATTTATTTTATATCTGGGAGATTATTCATCTTTTGACCATCTTCCCCCAATTTCCCTACCCCATACCTCTGGCAACCACTAATCTGGTCTTTGTATCAATGAGCCCGGGTCTTTTTTGTGGGGAGGGGATGATTGTTGTTTTGTTTCTTAGATTCCACACAGAAGTGAGATCCTATGGTATTTGTCCTTCTCTATCTGACTTATTTCATGTAGCATAATGCCCTCAAGGTCTATCCACGTTACTACAATTGGCAGAATTTCTTTGTTATGGCTGAAAAATATTCCATTGTGTGTGTGTACGCGCGCACGCACACCACATTTTCTTCATTTCATCCATTGATAGATTGTTTAGGTTGTTGCCATATCTTGGCTAGTGTACATAATGCTGTGTGTACATGGGAGTACAGATACCTTTGGGAATTAGTATTTTCATTTTCTTCAGATAAATACCCAGAAGAGGAATTGCTGATAGTTCTATTTTTAGTTTTTTGAGGAACCTCCGTACTGTTGTCCATTGTGGGTGTACCAATTTATATTCCCAACAGTCAAAATTACAAATTATTTCAGCTGGCAACAGAAAGAGCACCAGACAAAGGAGTTTCTGGGGAGCAGATGACATTCTTCTGCTTCTCCAACTGGGGACTACTTTTATAAGTATATTCAACTTGTGAAAATTTACCTAACCTTTATGACAGGTACACTTTTCTCTATGTGTGGTACAATTTAACTTTTTAAAAGATTCTAAAAGAGATGGGCAACAGGAATGCAATCATTTCTGTTTCTGACTCCCTCTTCTACCTGCTGTGGAGTGCAGGGCTTGAAATGACAAAGCAGGAACACCGTTCACTTCGCTGACACGGAAGACCTTGAACTGGCTCCAGGTACCAGACCCAGGCTAGTCCTCCAAAGCCAATGTGCTCTCAGCCATGCGGACAGCCAAGTCCCAGCTGTGCCCTGTGCCAGCAGCTGAGACTGCTGACATCCCGGAGACATGGAATCAGAGCCTACTTCCCTTTCATTTGCTCTTCAGCTGCTCGACACAGTCGCTAATCAGCATGCATTTTACACATGAGGAACTTCCACGTCTACATCCCCTAATACAACTCGATAGGCATATTGCCCCTTAAAGACCCATTCAGCTTCCTATCCATATGGCCAATATTGGCAGGACTCAATATAGAATGGGGAATAAGTAGAAATGTCTCCAAAATTTACATTGACTGAGAAAGGGTTTATAGATTTACCTTTCCCACTGAATAACTGCAGAGTACCCTCCAATGGATGTAGGCTTTGGAGAGATTAGGGGTCAGGAGTAAGCATTGTTTTCTAATTTCCTCAGGGGCCCATGAGTTGAGTCATTTAAAGTGGTCTTGGGAAGAAATGGTCCAATCTTGCTGTCGGGTATTCCTAGAGCCTCACTGCCTTTCACCGCGTTTGTCCCTGCACCATGTGTGCATGTGCCTCAGGAAGCGAGGCTGAACACCAACACTGTGAATGTGAAATGATGGACAGGCCATCAGGAAAGCTGCTGGAATTGGCACTGTGATCATGGGAGACTCTCAGAAGGTGCTACATCAGCTACAAAGGAAATCACCCAGTGTTACTGCTTCTCTCTGTCCCTTCCCCTACCTCACCCACCATCCCCCTGCAACTCACCTCCTCTGGTCTGCTCAGCACATGGCCTTCTGGGCCAGTGATCCCCATTTCCAACATCCGGGATTGCTCCTAGAAGGAGAAAAAAAATAGAGGACAGTTTTTATTTTTTTAAAAAAACTTATGATATTACTTAGTCAAGATTTATTTCAAAGCCCGAAACCATCCAGACCAATAAAAAAAGTCACCATGGAAATTTCTTACAATACATCAATACTTAAACTAAAACTTAAAAAAATATAAGATGCTATTAACTAACTCTTAACTAATAAAAACTGTCCTCTATTTCTTAGGACAGCTCAACTAGGATTTGGAAACATGCTGAAAATGAGCTCAAGGGAAAAAAAGAGTAAAATATGTATATTGAATAATTCATTAACTCTGTGGAATTGCAAAATAGGGCAGAGTCTTAATTAAAAGGAGAAAAAACATTTAAGGGTGGCCTCATTTTATTAAAAGAAAGTCTGTTAAACAGTACCAGTTGTTTTCGACATTACACATCAAAAGTCACACAATCACTTATACTTTATTTCTTTCAGATGTCCACCTCTGAGAGTGCACTCCCTTAACTCATTAATTCCCTTAACTCATGTTTTTTTAATTCATTCATTCATTGGAGAAAAGTGTCATAAACAGCACAGATCACCCTGGTACTGTGCAAACAACTGTCCATCCTTCAGATGCGATGGGACGGTGCTTTAACTGCTCTGATTTTCAGCTTCCTTGTGCACAACAGTGAAACCCATTCATTCAACACAATTACTGAGTACCTGTTTCATGCTAGGCTCTAGGTTAAGGCTCTTGGGTTAAAGCAACGAGGCTCCTAACTTGATGGGACTTAGTATAGTCCAATGTTTCCCAAAGTCTGGCCAACCCACCACCTACCTCAGAAACGAAATGGGTTGTGTCTTCAGAAATGCAGAGGTCTGGCCCTGTCCAGCTCTAGCAAATCCGAATATCTGAATATCTGATCTTAAAGTCTAGCAGTTTGCATTTTAGTAAGCCCAGCAGGCTTTTTCATGCTTCACTTTCATGACTTAAATGAATGGAGTAGAATCTTATCAGACTAAGTAGTGCCTCTACCCAGCACTCCCTGAGTTCAGCTTTTGGCCAGTTTGCAATGAATTAGGTCTGGGATGAGGCAGAACTGCCTGCCCCTCATGGCTGATGGCTAACTTCCTCAGACTTCTGGCCAGCTTTCTGGAAGAAGCAGGCGGCTGGGCCGTGCACACACACACACATGGGCTAACTGGACCTGGCACAACCCCCAAGCCACCATCGCTACAGCTCTGCCGGCCTCCACTCTCGAAGTCCGCAGGCCAGTCCCTCTGACCTCTGCCCTGGCGCCGTGAGAGAGAGAGAGGAGGGGACTGAGCCACACCTGTCTCACTCTGAAGCCATGAGATGTGCAGGAAAGCAGGGATTCCTTCTACCTGGAAAAGGACTGTTTTGTTGTCTGTTTGTTTTCAATGATTTTTTTAAAAAGAGGAGTAGAAAGGAAGATACTGCTATAAGCAGCCATGAGAAGTAAAATGGTCACCGTCCCCAGCTTTACAGAATTTGAAAAAAGGTCAGAGGCTGATTTTACTAGCAATGTACCTCACATTTCATTCTTATTGCTTCACGTACCAAAACTTGGACTGAGTAAAATTTCTTCCAAGCTCTGGTGAGTTTCCACTTTGAATTGCATCCTGAACTCACTCACACAAGGGTTAAGGTCCCCAACAAAAGCATCTGCTGTCTGATAGGCCACTCTCGCCTTTATCTTGTCTAAGAGTTCTGGGACACCAGGCAGATGAAGCTCACCAGGGGACCCCTTTCAAAATACACTTGTCTGAACTCTGCTCCTGACCTCAATCCAAATCTCCAGGACTGGGAGAATCCTAGGAGTCGGTCTTAAAGTCCCATAGGTGATGGTAATACACTGTCCCTAAAGCCAGGGTGCCCCTACAGCTGGGAGAATGGCATGTAAGCCCTGGCTGGGTATTTCAGTAGTTAGAGTATTGTCCCAATACCAAGGCTGTGGGTTTAATCCCCGGTCAGGGCACATATAAGAACCAACCAATGAATGCATAAATAAGTAGAACAACAAATTGATGTTTGTCTATCTGTCTGTCTGTCTCTCTCCCCTTCTTCTCTCTCTAAAACCAATCAGTAAAAAATTTTTTAAAAAGAATGACATGTAAAGGACCATTGGTGCAGGGAGTGGTCACTGAGGCAAGTACACATTGTGGGTCATGGCACAATTTCAGTTTGCTCCATGAGGAAAGGGACCCTGTCTCTTTCATCTCCCCTCTTCAATGT
This sequence comes from Phyllostomus discolor, assembly GCF_004126475.2. Classification (NCBI taxonomy): domain Eukaryota; kingdom Metazoa; phylum Chordata; class Mammalia; order Chiroptera; family Phyllostomidae; genus Phyllostomus; species Phyllostomus discolor. Next base: position 18,738,987 of record NC_040915.2, read on the forward strand.
TTTACTCATAGTAGATGCTCAGTAAACGTTTGGTGGATGAGAGGCTAAGGATGCTGTGCTCTCAGATTGTCCTTCTGATGAGATTCCTTGCTGGGACCCATAGGAGAAGATTTCTGCCTCCTGAATCACTTTGGCATCAAGTACAGCCAAAGACTCTGAGGACAGCAGCTGCCTCAGTTAGATAATGTGATCAAATCTTTCAGCTTAAGCAGAATTTAATATATACACACCAGAAAACTCATGCAAATGGAAAAATGCCCTTATTCTTTTCCTGACTGAGATCAGATCTTCCCAACGTAGGGAAAGGGGGAGGGGGAGGGGGGGATGGGAGCAGAGGTGCTTCTGTGCTGAGGAGTCACAGAGGAAGCGGGGGAAGGGGGGCTTGGAGTTGGAGCCTGTTTGCCTCCGCAGGCTCTAGACTGAAGAACCAGGGAGTCTGGTTTCTCAGGCATCTGGAGGGAGGGCTGGGACCTCTGGCGGCTGCACTGAAAACTTGGAGAAGGGGGAGTAGCGACCGCTCTAATACCACCAGACACCTCCCCTGGGAGCAAGGCATTTGGACCCTCTTTGGAAAATGATTTCATTATCTCTGGGTGTGTGGGGGTGTAGGAGAAGGCTGTCAGGGGCCTGACTAATTAACCTCCTCAGTCACAAGCAATGGGAAACTGTACACTTAGCTCACCTCCTCCACTGGTGAGACAACACCCCAACAGCTGGAGCCCTGCACAGCTGTGGCGCTGCCTCCCCAGGAGGCCGGCGGCCAGATGGGTGGGCCAAGGGCCCCGGATGCACCCTCTCTGGGTGAGGTGCCCACTGAGGCACATCCCCTCAGGGACTGAGATTTTACTCTCCCAGTCACCAGCTGCGATCATTGGGCCAATGACGTAATCCCTCTGTGCTTCAGCGTTCTCATGTGATGGGGAAGATGGCAGTCTTCTTGAAAGGCTCAGGTGAAGAGTAAATGAGAACAGACTGGAGCCCCCATCAGACCTGGCCCACGGTAGTAAGCGCTCACAAAATGGTCCCCACTCTTGGAAGTTAGTGAGTCCGGCCTCAACACTGTTCCCACGCCCTGCCAATCACATTCACCCAGTCCCAGGCAACTTCTAGAATAAAGGCACAGCCTGAGCACTTCTGAGCTATGGACGACATCTGTTTTGGCTCACTTCTGCACAGCCTAATGCCTGGCACAAAGCGCTCAGGAAATACTCTTTGAAAGGATGAATAATGGTCTCCTGCCATTAATGCTACGGGATGGACTGAGAGACAGCTTATACTCTCTTCTGGCAGCCTCCGCCTCGCGGAGGCCAACCTGGGGATAAACAGGACCTGGCTAAGACACATCTGTGCATCTAGCCCATTAAGCAGCCCTGGAGATGGGGTGGGATATGCTTTCTGCTTCCTCACAAACGATCGATTTGAGTCTTGGGACCCTCACTTTCATCGCTTGCCTCGGGTTTCTCAGTGTGATTTCTAGGAAACCAATGGGACGTCTGATTCCCACAAGGCCTCAGTTCTTCATTTCCTAAGGCAGGGAGTGCCACCACCCTAGACCTGCTCTCTGGCTTCCGAGAAGTGCTGCCTTAGGGTTTCTCTTTAGCACAGAGAATGCCACGGAGTTTGGACTCATTTGGAAGAGAATCAGCAGTGCTGCCCCAATAAACAGGCCGATTTGAAAACTGCCTCTTCCAGGAAGCCTTTTCTGATGCTCTAGAATGGCCAGATCTCTCCCTGTTTCCCAAGAGCTTTCACTTTCTCCCTTACTTGTCTCCATTTTTTTGTCTTTCCTCCTCCTCTGCAGGGAGGCCCTCTGGGGCAGGTTTTTCTGGAGAACTTAGGTAGGCACCTGGTGCACTTGGGGTGCTGAAGCAACATGAAGGGGTGAGGGAGCGGATGGGACTTGGATTGAAGCCCGAGCAGAAAGCCCGTCCCAGGAGCCTCCTGCCGTTACCTGTGCGATGATGTCCCCGTTCTCGGCGTGAACTTGAGCGATGGCTCCCAGCTCTCCCAGGCAGGTGAAGATCTCGTAGAGCTGCAACAGAAACGAGTCTGTGTCCCTTCCCAAGCCACTGATGCTTTCAGCGACTCCACACGGAGCCCGATAATGAGAGCCAGGACGGGATACAGCAGAGGAAATGTAGTAACCAGGGCAGAAATGCAGACTGGAACACGCACGACTCAAGAGCAGTGCTAGTTCACAGAACTCCAGAAAACTGCCCGTGGACAGAACCTACGGGGTCACCTAAGCAGACAGGGTGAACACGTAACAGACCGCTCCCAGTGCCCCCATCCCCCACCATGCACACTTTTGTACGGGACTGTTTCCCACTGAGCTGAGACAGAGCTCCAGGATCCTTCTCAACACGTGCTCCCGAAAGCGGCAGCAGCCTGGCCGGAAGCTAATGTGAGAGCTGACACCCCCATCTCTCAACTTCTCCAGAAAGACCTCCCTTGCTTGACCTTCTCACTGGGAAGATGGGGATTCAATTCTTGTATTTCCTCTGAAAACTTTAGATTTGTCTCAAACAAAACACATTTCGTGAATTTCTTAAGGAGAGAGTCCAGGGCAGGCTGGGGCAAGTGGAAGGCCCTCCACAGTCCTGTGTGGCTGGGTGCCTCCCGTGTTCCCTGAGTTCACGGGGGTCTGGAGTTGTTTGGGAGATGGAGGTGTAGGCATGCCCTTCCTCCTGTCCTTCTCCGAAAGTTTCTGCAGTGGAAATCCCAGCTCCCTGTCTGCCTTGCTGTGGGTACTCTGCCTGTTTCCTAACTTAAAATGTAGCGTGGACAGCAGGGGCTTCAGGTAGCAATCTGGCCCCATGGTCTCCCACAGTGCCTACAGTGAGTCAAGTTCAAGGAGCCAAGGTCATCAGCAAACAATGGAAACCCATCCAGATACCCCAAGCCACACAGCAATGGGTTATTACCTCTGTGTTGGACACTTGATACAAATCCTTATAGGCCATGTAAACCATGAAGGAGTTGACCCCTGCAAGAGAGAGAAGGGGCGGGGGGGGGGGCAGGAAGAAGACAGCATTACCACGAGCACTCTCCATCCTTTATTCCCGTTCCTATGGTTCATGGGGCCTGAGTACATTACAGGCTCCCGTCCAATGCAAAGCGGATGCTTCCGTTCTCCAAAAGCACTTTCCTATTCCCTGCCCACTCTGTAAAAGCAACAATTCCGATGCAGTGTCATAGAGAATGGTCTTTTCTTCTGCACCTCTTTCTCGCCCCCCTGCCCAGCACTCCCCAGCCCACAGGGTCAGTAAGCTTCGCTACTGCTTCACGCAGTGCATGAATCATCGAGAATCACTTATAGCGTACTGGTTGTGTTCACACACGGGGGGTTGCACCACACACAAGTGCAGGGAGCTTGGAACACCTGACCTCTTATCCTCGGGGTCCTCATCTGTAAAATGGAAAAGCAACAGTGCCCTGCTTTATCAGATTGTTGGGGACATTAAATGAGATACACACCACACCCTCAGCACCAGCCCTGGCGCACATTCGGTCCATTGATGGACCTCCTGAGGTTGGTTTATTTCACTATTTAATGAGTGCCTGCCCTACACGCAACCTGTGCAGGGTTGAATCTGAAAGGGCCCTGTCCTTGGAGAACTAACAGGGCTCCTGGGCAGAAGTCAAGTGTCGCCTTGCACTTAAGTGTCCAAATCATAAGGGTTATTTTTAAAAAGAGCCATTTTTTTTCACCCCAAATAAACTACTAATATTGTAATGCACAGAAATAGGCAGGACTGGGGAACGGAGAGTCATTTTGAAGAAACGAGGGTGATTCTGGGCTCCAACCATGAGGGCCACCTCAGCCCACAGCGTTCCAGGACGACCGTGGGTTGTAATTCGAGAGCCTCCCCCTCCTGCGTGGTTCAGCTAAGGGCAGGTTTTCCGATGCTGCCCAGCCCCGGCCTCTGTGCCGTCCGTGGAATGACCCAGGCCCTTTGGAAGGGAAGTGGGCATTAAAGCCGTTCAATTTTCTACCCCAGTGCAGATGCCCAGTGTGAAAGGAGACACCGGAAAGAAGGGTGGGGTGCTCACCCCTCATTCTGAGTCAGGAAGGACTGGGGCAGAGCTTGGGGGGTGAGGAGGGGCAGGGAAAGGAAAACTCGGCCTCCGGGAGCCTATCCTCTCCCCTCTGACCCACAACATGCTCTCTTCTATGGCACGCCTGGCCTGGGCATTGAGACTGCCTGTCTGATAACCGTCCGGCGTCTCGTGGCCTTGACTCTGTTGCTCTTCACTGGCCTGTCTGTCCCCTTCTCCCCTGGGTGCTCAGCAGAGGCCATTCCTTATGCTTCCCTAAGGCTCCGAGCACATTACATGGCTGTATGGGGGAGTGGTGCCTGTGTGTGAAGCAGCTGATGATCAAAACGTAGGAGAAAGTAGAGAATAGAAGAGGCTTAGAAGACAGTGGGAACCTGAATCATGCACTCACTGAGAGTGTGTGCACACACACACACGGACATGCATTCACGCCTAAGCTCCTGGCCTGAGTTCAAACAATCTTTGCTCCAGAAATGTCTTAGCTTTCCGGAGGATGCTGTTGATATCTCATAGTCACAGGGTTGATCTTTGGAGTAAAAATGATGGAGTTTTAAAATTCCTAATCTCTTATCGAGTAGCTGTGTGACCTTATATATGATGTTCACCTCTCCTGACCTCGGTGTCTTCCTCTGTCAAATGGGCAGCACTGCATGGAGGTGAAGGGCAGGCTGTGGCTAGATCTCCTGCTTACTGGCTCTGTGATCCTGGGCTATGTACTCTGAGCCTCAGGGTCTCCGTCTGCCAAGTGAGGATAATGACCCCCATCTTGTGGAGACCCCGTAAGGAGTAACCGTGATGGAATAAATAAAGTGCTTGGAGTATGGTGGCACCCCTATCACCCAGCACGCATGCTCGAGGTTCCAGGGTCCAACCAAGGAGAAGGGACTCCAATGTGTGGATGGTGTGGGAGGGATGGGTGTCGGGGGGGGCAGGGGGGGGAGGGAAGAAGGCACGTTCAGGCTCACCTTTGTCCTTGATGAGGTTCTGCACCTCCTGTTTGACGCTGTCACTCCAGTGAGTGATGTCCACGTGCAAGGCATAGTCGCAGCAGCTCTTCCCGTCCGCCCATTCTCGCCACTTCTCATAGGCCTCTGTCAGGCTGGACTCGGGCTCGGGCACCACATGATCAACTGAATGACGGACACCCCAGACGGGTGACTCACGGACACAGCCTGCATTCCCCCGCGCCGGGGCCTGCTCCTGCCTGCTTAGCTGTGACTGTAAAACCTCTATTTCCCGAGCATGGAATTAACCTTGGAAAGAGTTGCTGATGATATTGTCATGTAACTTGTGACATTGGGCCAAATACTAGCCTCCCTATACCTTAATTTTCTCATCCTTAAAATGAGTCCCAAATTGGGTGGGAGACAGAATGTCACAGTGCCTTCCTTCTAAGGTTGTTACACAATGAAATGGGAAAAATGCACTAAAGTGCTTCCTCCGATGGCTGGCACATAGTAAGTGCTCAATTAACATTAGCTATCAATGTGGCCATGCTATGTGCCATTATTACCAGTACTGTAGGGAGTTACTAGCAGAGATGAAAGTCCAACTCCCCTGTAAGGGTGGAGAAGGGGTTTTAAAGTTATGTCAGGGCACAAGAGTGACATCTCCATGCTTACTGCCATTGCAAAGAGCCAGTGTCAGTTAAATGAACTTGACACTGGGCCAGTGTCAGTTAAATGAACTTGACACTGGGCCCACAGACCTCATATCTGTGTAAAATCTTTGTCAAGTATCTGGTTTCTCTGAGGCCCAAATCTACTCGTACAGTACCTGCAACCATGAGTAATGTTTTTTTAAATAACAACATTTACAGCTGCTGGGGATAAGGCAAAAGTGACACTCTCATATTTCATGTGGGCAGTAGAGAAAAAGTGAGAATCGGTACAACTTTCCTAAAAGCAATAATAAAAATAGATATCAAAAACCTTAACATTTTCTCATACCTTGACTCACGGATAATTCCTGTGCCTAAGAATTATTCTGAAGGAAATAAACGATGCTGTGTGTAAAATCTGGGATCTAAAGATCTTTGTCAGTCTACATTATTACATATATGCATAAGGGAACACAAGAGACTAGCAAAATACTTAACAATAGAGTAGTTTGGTTGAATACATAAACCATGATACCTCCATAAAACAGGTGATCTGGCATGCATACTATGTGTTGGGGTAGACCAAAAGTGAATGAAGGGAAAGACATCTATGACACGTCACTTTGAGAAAATGGGAGGCTAAAGCACACTGTATCTATTACGATGCTTCTTTTGTTAAATAGGAAAAAATAAAGACAAACTGAAATAGCGATATGGGATTTGTGAGTTTTCTTTTTCTTTTGCATACCTAGGGTTTTAAAATGATCTACGAAGGGCATGCACATTTGTGTGGTTCTTCACACACTTTTCTTCCTGGTCACCTGGAACTCTTGACTTTCCTCCTGCTCCTTCCCTAATGCAGAAGGCTTAGCAACCTACACGTTTCCAGAATGCTGACAAGTTCGACTCCATGCCCAGGTGGCAGGAAGCCAAGCCAAGATCGCTCATTTCCTCAGTCCTCTATTGCAGCCGCCTAAGTGCACTTATCGGAAAGCAAGCGCATGGAGCTGTGTTACTGGTGTCTGGACCCACACCAGGGCCTTCGTGGGCAGGCGGCTGCTGAGAAGTCAGCTGGCTTCCTCCCTTTGGCTGGAAAGAGCTTTGGTCTCCCTAAATTGCACCTTTTATGGCCTCGATGCAATTTTCCTGGGCTTCCACCCTGCACTAGCTGAAGCTGAAGCCTGCTGGAGCGCCCATCAAAAGGGAAACAAAGAAAGTGAGTAATTCTATGGCTTTGGCTGTTCTCTTTTCTCGGGTGGATGTATCTGATGTTAAAATAAACAGTGCTCCTGCTGACCAAGTTGGGACAGGGGCTGGGAGGGGACCCAATTCATCGGAATTCCGTTGGGACAAAAAGGACTGCCCTGGGATACTTTCCTTTCAGTACTGCAGTGGCATGCAACTCCCTAGGTCTCTTTGGAACTGCAACAGTTACCAGAAAAAGGGAAAAAAAGAGAAAGAAACCACAGACACAACTTGCCTAATCTTCAAGATACACGGTGGTCAAAATACAGCGCAGACCAGATAACAATAAACACCACTGAAGCCCACTCATTTCTCCAGAACTTCGAGTCTCCTTTGTCCTTCTCTCGGGGATGCTTCTTAGCACCACCCACACGCTCCGCCACGCTCTCTGCCCACTCCTGCCTGAGATCCAAACTGGAAGTTCTGAAATAACGTTTTGTCTACTATCCACAACTTGTTCGGTCCACTTTCCCCAGTGATGGGCCCGGAGGTGATCCTTTCTGATTCTCCGTCACCTGCACGCTGGGCCCCCGCCCCCACCCCCGCACTAAGGCAGACAGCAGAGACGGCTGCCTGCGCGGCCCTGAGCCTCACGCAGCTCTTCTCTGCAGCTACAGTGAGCCACCAGCGTCCTCACTCCAGCCTGCTGTAACCACAGCCCATCGGTCGGCAGGTCTACATACTGTCTCAAGGGAGGGGTGCAAGTCACTGTCAGCAAGCCTGGTGGTTATCCCATTCCTAACACTTGGGGCCAGGAATGGTTAACTGGGGCACTTACTGATCATGGTGGTGCCTCCGGCCAAGGCAGCCTTTGTCCCTTGGAAGAAGTCATCCACGGTGGTCATCCCCTTGTAGGGCATCTGGAAGTGAGTGTGGACATCGATGCCTCCAGGGATCACCATCTTCCCATTGGCCTCGATGGTCTTCACACCTCCAGGGACAATCAGATTGTCTCCAATTTGCCTGGGAAGACAGTGAAACACCTGGCAATTTGAAAGAGTAACTTCAAAGACAAACAGTATTTTAAGGGTTTTAAGCCTTGCACCTCTTTATCAAAATAGCCTCTGCAAGTGATTCACAAGCTTAGCAATCTAGGAACAAATAAAGATCGGTATAGATACAAAGTACAATTTTTAGACACAAAATAACCCAACACGCTACCTGGTAGAAACGTGTAGCACTGTAACCCCAGGGGTTTGGGAGTGTCTGGAATACAGGATGTGAAATGAATTTTTGAAAATATACTGTTTTTTTTTATCCCTTTCATTTTGTTGTTTTAGTTATGGGTGAGGAATAACATTTGAAAGGGAGTTGAAAGTGTATAAAATAAGGAACCGTTGGGAGAGATTACGGGAGGTAATGAATCATTCGAAGAACAGGTATGTGAACTTAGCTGTCCTCTAAGTGGGTTCATCTGGGCTACTAACAAAAGAGGACTCTGTCCAGGTCCTTTCGCGTCTCAGTTCCCACCCCCGTTCCTCCCTTCCCCGACCATTCATCCGGCAATCACGTGTGAAGACAGATTCGAAGGGAGGAAGCTACAGATGCAGATGCCCAGTTGCGGCTGCTTTTGTGAGCTCGGAATTTCAGCAGAAGCTTCAGGCCAAGAAGGATGGTTATGATAACCGGACAACCTCCACCCAACACACCTCCATCCAACATGCTTCAGAGTGTCTCAGGGAGGGAGAGAGGGGGACTTGGGTGGGATGGAAGCTGATGAGTACGCCAAAGGCACACGACACACGGCAAGGGACAAACACCACTACTGCTGGAACAATGTCGCCTCATAGACCAGCTCACGCTGCTTAGATTGTACGTGACTCCACACCCTTGACTTAAAGGGCCAGTTAAGCCTGTCCAAAATGGAGTCCAGGTGGAACTATGATTCACAAGCCCCTACATTGTCATTAAGTGTCTCCCATCTAGGGGACATATGAGCCCCGATGCCAGAAGCACGAATGCTTCCTCTTTGCTCCTAGCCAGCCAAGCAAGGAAGTCCCTTGGGGCACTGGAAGTCCACCACTGGCCCAGGAAATCTTAGTTCTGCCTCTGAAGTAGTTCTGACATCTCCTAAGAGTTCAACTTCCCCACATCACCACCGGGCCACTCCAGAGCCACCACAGTTCAAAACACACTGTGGAAAAATTGCAGGCTCTGGTTGTAAGCCTCGTCTAGTCCACATACCAGTCCATTGTGTCTCTGTTGTTTTCTCCTTCTCTGACTGTCCTCTGGGGGAAGCTGAGAACCAAGGGCATTAAGAGCTGCCTGGCGTGTGTGTGTGTGTGTGTGTGTGTGTGTGTGTGTGTCCGTCCACCATTCTGACGACTGGTACAGCACCAAGTCCAAAACAGAAATGCCTTCCCTCTGCCCCCACCCAACTAATCAAGGTCACAGTGACTCTTGGAGGCTCGGCTTCCATCTCCCTCCTTAGTCACATTTCTACGGACAGCACAGTCTAATGACAGCTGTGGATCGGCTCTGCATATGAGGTGTCTAGGCGCACAAACTTGGCTTTGCTAGTCACTAGCTTTATGACCTTGGCCATAACCTCAAGCCATACTTAATCTCACCAGGTCTCAACTCCTTCACCTGTAAAATGTAATAAAAATGTCTACTCCATAGGGTTGTTCTGGAGAGTAAATGTTACTGTGTTAAGCTGAAGAGCACTATTAGGTAGATAAGAAGTCAATAACTCTCAGCTATTATAATTAATAACCACACTACCCCCTATAATAGCCCTCTCCTTCTGAACCTCATCATTCTACTGATTTAATATTTTATTTTGCTAATATCTGGTAATGCTACATCTGTTCTTTGCATACAGACACACACATACATACATTATTCAGTTCCTCTAAAAATCAGTAAGCTCCCTAGGGGAAGAGGGCATGATGACATGATGGCTTAGGTCCCAGTGGCATCTCCCGTAGCATGTGTCCAGTGACTCAGGCAACTGCCCCCGCACACAGCAGGCACCCCACAAATATTCACAGGCAAACCACTGTGTAGCAGCTGGAGGAAATGACAGATGTTCTCAGACTTACAATGGGGTTTTAAGTTCCAGTAAAACCATCATGCACTGAAAATATCATAAGGTAAAAGTGCATTTAAGACACCTAACCTACCAAACATCACAGCTTAATCTAGCCTTCCTTAAACATGCTGGGAACGCTCAGGTTAGTCCCGAGTTGGGCAAAATCATCTTGTTGTTGCTGCTGCCTAGCATCACGGGAGAATACTGCACCTCCTACCACTGGCCCGGGGAAGATCAAAATTCCAAATGTGAAGTACGGCTTCTACTGAAGGTGTACCAGTTTCACACCACTGTAAAGTAACAATATCCTAAGTCAAACCACCACACATTGAGGACTATCTGTATTTCTGATTTGATGCTCTGTTAAGAATGTTGTTAGAGACAGAGGTAATTTCAGGCAGGAATGAAGATCACGTTTATCCAACCTTGTCTCCACCACCAACTCGCACATCTGATGGTTAAATTCCTTACAGGGGTATCAAACTCATTTTCACCGGGGGCCACATCAGCCTTGCAGTTGCCTTCAAAGGGTCAAATATAATTTTAGGACTGTACAAATGTAACTCCTCCTTAACAGTTAAGCAAGAGCTTGGTGTTGCTGCCAGGTAGAAACAAGGTGCCTGGCTGGATAAAACAAGGTGGAGGGCTGGATCTGGCCCACAGGCTTTGTGTTTGCCACCTGTGTATCTATAACATCCCTGGCAAGTGGCCTCTAGTCGAATCTAACAGAGATGGCAAAAAGAATTCACTTTGCATATTCAGTTCTGGTAGTAGATACCTGAGTCGGTGTGTGAAAATGGACTGAGCCTGTATTTGGGACTTAACTGTGAAAAGTTCTGTGATCCATCAGTGATTCTTGGCATGAGCATCAGCTAAGGAAGAAGTGTAAGGTACTAAATTTTTTTCCATCTCTGATCTCTAAATGAGGGAATTCACTACCTCCAAAGAAAGCCAACTACATACAATAATTTTTAATAATAGAAAATATAAAGTCAACCATGACATATTTTGACAAAAGTATTATTTTATATTGGTTAGCTTGCCCAGTATTTCCATTTTTCTATTTCTAATATGAAAAGCTATTTATGGGAATTGGCAAGGCAATTAAACACAAATATCTTACACTTGTTCATTCATCCATTTAATGTATCTGACTAATATGTTGATCTTTAGGAAGTTATTTGTTTTCTCTGTTCTCCTTCCTCCTCATCTGAGAAGAGGGTAATAATGGCAGTGACTTCATAGGATTGCCAGCAGATTACATGAGATAAGGAATAACAACATTTAACAGTGCCTGAGCTGTACGATGTATTCGGCAAAACACAGCTCTTCCAAGAGTGCCAGGGCCCTCTGTGCTGAGTGCTGGGTTCAGTGCAGGGGTGTGGGGAGGAGCTCGGTAAGGTCCTTGCTCTCCAGGGGGCCCAACAGTGTCAGAATTGCCACAGCTGATAAAAGCACAAGGTGCTCTGAAAGCTCCCAGAAGGGGAAGCTAACTTAGATTTGGGGGCTGGTAAGGAATGTCCCTACAAAAAGTCGTATCTAAGCCAAGTTTTCGGACATAAATAAGAGGTCTCCTGTAAGCAGAATCTTAAACTAGCCAGTGAAATTGAATAATATAAATATAAAACTGAACGAGTTCAGGGATGGCTAACAGGATGAGCTGAACACTTGTTTTATACAACGTCTTACCACTGCAGGGATGTGCCATGCTTCATGTGATGAAAGGCTATGTGTATATAAAACCCTTTCTTAAAAGGCACTAGGTGAGGAACCTGCAAAGAAATGTTACCTGGCTATGCTGCTTACGTGCATCCAATAGCAAACCATTTTGTAAAGTAATTACGCATTACTGAAGTACCTATTTGGAAATCTTGCCTGAAATACATGCCCTGCCTGTTCTCTGCCCGTTTATGTCTTATCTAAGTCCAGGTTCAGTTTAAATGGCCTCTCCACCCCGAAACCATCCTCCGGACACTTCTAAATTACTTGTCCTCACTTGAGCTCCTTTGGTACCTCTTTTAGGGTGCTATAATTTGTACACATTTTTCAGCATCCTTAAGGAGAGAAGGGTTCCATATACATACTTGATTAAGCCATCTTCCATGTAGATATCGGCATAAAAGGACTGATCATCGTTGACGATCCTGCCTCCCTTGATGAGAAGACGGTCGCTCTAGAAGAAAAAGAGAACCTGAGTCATTCTCACACCTCAGCGTCCCTGGAAGAGCGGTCTGCAAGGCTTTCCCAGCTCGTGGCTCCTGAAGGCCGGTGAGCACACACTTACTGAGGACACCTGGGCACTCAGTATCTGCACGGGTGTGTTTGTTGGGGATCCAGTCTTGCTCGTTTTCCTCTAATTCAGATTTTTTCCAGCGTTTCATCTCTTGCTTTAGGAAACTATCATAGCCGGTCAGAAATACAGCTACTCTTTTTATGATCTTTCCTGTGTCAGTGAGCACTCTATATCTCGGTGCCCAGCACCGGGTCTGGTATTCTGTTGACACACCACAGTGATTCTCAGAAACAGAACTTAAGTCAGGCATACCATGAAAGAGCCTTTGAAAATCTTTCAAATGACACAGCAGTCACGTTATATTTAAAATTCAGGATACTTATACACGTATGCACACCTGCACATCAAGTTGTGGAATGTACAAGGAAACCACTCAATGGGGAAAAAAGACAAAGTATCTATAGTATTTAGGTCAGGGTGAAAATTATACAGAATTCATACTTGCTTCATTTTACTCAGTAATTCTCACATCTTCTGAAATGTAATCTCTTTATTGCTTTTATTATTAAAATTGCTTTTTCCTATAAGAAAAGTCACTAAAAATTACAATTTAGATGCGGTTTGGATAAGTAAGCCAACTGGAAACAATGCTCATAGACTCCAAGGTTATTAACAAAATATAAGCATATACTTTACATCTAAGTCAGGAGAGACAAATCAGCATCAGCTTTCAGAGATTTCTTTACATCAGTGGAGCTTAGACTGCGCCCTGAGGGTTGGATGAAGCTTTGCTAGGTTCGGGGTGGAGAAGAGAATTCTTAGGAGGGTGGCTGAGTGGACTAGAGCAAGAAAAAAGGAAGAGCAGGTTGGATTTTGTTAAGATTTCAACGTAAGGACCCCATCCATCCAGTATTCATCCATCTGCTTACTTAGCAAATAATTATTTAATATGTATTACTAAATAGGTGGGGAGGGTACAAGTTGTGAATGAGTCACACCAGGTCATAGCTTTCATGGATCTTAGAAGGTAAGTCTGGCAATAAAGAAAAAAGAAAGTCAACAAGAAAAATATAAAAGCATATCAAGTGTCCCCAAATATAGGGGAGGGAAGCTTGTGTGAATAGAGGCTGGGAAAGGCCTTTTGGGGAAGATCAGTTTGGGTGGGTGTGGAGACAGGGAACCACGGGCAGGTGGAACAGAATGTGCAGAAGCCCCAAGGAAGGAGTACGTTTTGTATCTTTGAAAACCTGAAAAAGATCAAGTCAGGAAGTGGCATGAAACGAAGCTGGTGAGGCAGGCACTGGCTTTCAAAGAGGACATAGGTTTTATGGGGAAGGAAGAAAGCACCCCCCCCCCCCCCCACACACAAGCTGACTTACGGCTTCAGAAATAAAAGTGAACAGGGGCCGAAAATGAGAATTAAGTCCATGAAGGGTTAAGCAAATTACCACTTAGTTTCTCCTGCTTCCAAAGTATTGCATGAGAACAAGAAATTTCATCATGCCATATTGTCAGGGGAGAGGGTTTTAAAAAGATGCAGATCAATGAGGCACTTAGAAAGAACCTACGTGTGTGGCAAGGAGATGCGCTAATGAGGTCAAATACAAATTCCCGGCATGCGTGACCTACCAGCCCCTCGTGATCTAGCCTCAGTCAGTATGGCCACCCTTCTTTCTATCACAGATTGCCTCGTATTTTATACAGTGGCAAAGCTAAGAAACGTGCTGTTCTTGTGACACATTACATTCTCAGGCCACTGAGCCTTTGCAAAGATGTCCTCTCTGCTTTCTCATGTTTGCCTGGCGTCCGACAACCATCCTCCCTGTAATCCAACCTCCAGTCAAAGGGTTTCTCTTCCAGGACACATTACGTGACTTTCTAGCAAATTCTACCTGCTGCCATCGCAATTTAGTTCAAATAATTATATTGTCCTACAAGAGCTGGTTTATTGTTCAATTGTTTTCTGACTTGACCAAATATTCTTTTAGCTTTGAAACCATGTGTCTTTTGATGCTTTTATTACTTCTTGCAGCCCATCCTTGATAGCTATTAAACAGTGGTCAAATGAATGAGTGAAGGGTGGGACGCAGAAAGTTCTATTATACTGGCATGACAGGAAGACCATCTGAGTTAAAAATTCTGTGAAGTGGCCAAAAAATTGGACTTCAAGAAAAATTATGAAAAAACCTTGAAGTCGATTGTAATCTACTGTTTTAAAAGTACTTGAAAATCGATAGGAGGCCATCCTAGGGCTGTGCTTCCTAAGTGAGGGAAAATGGACTCCCAGGCCCGGCTCTGGCCACTTGTATTTTGTAAACTCCATGCACGGCTCTTATGTAGCCATCAGCCAGCTCAGGACCAAGTCACAGACCAGTAGCAGAAACCACTGCCCCAGGCCCAGTTCTGTGTGTCCAGGAAGACACAAGATGACAGAGGAGCCTCCAGCAGGAGCTTCATAATAATCTTGGGTGGGCCCAAAAGTCTGTTTAGTTTTTTCCATAAAATAAAAGACGTTTTTCATTTGCCCCAGTAACTTTACTGATTTGGGTACTGTGAGTATGTTGGCTATCTCCCACATGGTAAAATGCTGATTGTTCTCCATTAATGTTTCTATTTGATCACTATTAACTACAACTGGTTTATCCATGGAGCATGGTTCAGCAGGAAATCTCCAGCAAAAAACTTCGCAAACCATTTTTGACACATTTGATCAGTATCAGCACCTTCTCCATACACTGCACAAATCCTTTTTTTGCATTTCAGTTGCATTTTTACCTTTCTTGAAATAAGGCATACTATGCTGAATATGTTGCTTATTTTCTTCCATCTTCGATATTAAAATGGCTACACAAAAATTCACCAATTTTGATTTTTTAATACACATCAATATGACAGCTGTCATAATACAATCTAACAAAATTGTTTCAAATGAAGTTCAAGACAACTAAGTGCTCCTAGAGCCATCGTACAGAACAAACCAAAAGAACTTTTTGGCCAACCAACCACTATGAGCTCCCTCTGATAGCTCAGTGTTTTTCTGATGTTCTTTTTATCTTTCCAGTAAAGAGCTGAAGTAAGCTGATGTTTGGAAAGGAGCCAGTGATTGCCTTAACAGAGACCAGCTCTGAAATGTGACCATCTTTTGCCTAGGGACATCCAGCCCTGGGCCACTGGAATGACCATTGCTTCCTTCAACAAATATCAGATGTCAGGCAGGGTCAAAAGCTCCCTCAGGCCCAATGTGTGCAGGGAATCAGTAAGAGCTGATCTAAGTGGAATTAACATCATTGAGTTGGTAATCATTGGAAACTCTTCAGATGATAATTAAATAAACCGTCTTTGGCTCAATCATCAGGAATCTAAACAGAGATACCAAAACCTCAGCTCACAGAACGCCAAAAGAGGCTGCCCCTGGGATCCTCGGCTTGTCCCCCTAATTTTTATTAAAGGGGTTAACAAAACTGCTGTGTTAAAATTTTAACCCTTTCCATGCACGTGGGATGGACAAAGGGCAGCCCAGGCAAACTGCCATCAGACCCAAAGAGTCTGAAAAGCAAGACTTGGGCTTGTCATTGAAGAATGACATAACTACTGACAACTTCCAAGCCACCTAAAACCAAACCTCCCCTGTTACAGAGCATGCTTGTCTGTGAATTCCGGGACCAGCTTCATAGAGGAACACATACTGGGCTTAAAACCCAGCAAAACGAACAAAGCTGACATCTAAAATGAAAAGGTGTCCTGGATGATGTTAGGAAGGACAGGTGAGCATGGCTTTGTGGGCTCTTTAGTTTCTGTTCCTAGCACCTAACGTTGTCAAGCATCCATGAGCTGATGCCCAAAGAGGTAAAAGGGTCTAGTTTGGTGCCTACCGATGTTTCTCCTGTAATGAGAGACACAGAGGATGATGGTATTGCTAGAGCACACTGGGCTAATCTGGAGGGTACCAGGAATGCAAAATGAAGCTACTCAGAGCCCGAAGCAGTCAGCCAAGGACTCTACCTGCCTTAGGCCTTGCATTGTTGCTTAGGGCTGAGTGTGGCCAGGTCTCATAGCCCATAGGAGTACCAGGCACACCAGCGGATAAGTGTGGGTATAGCTGGGTTCTCCCACTACTGGGAGAATCAGGCAGACCATTTAACCAGGCATGTGATCTTGAGTTAGGACTTCACCTCTCAGAACCTCAGAGTTTTTGTTAGCTAGAAGTGGAAAATAATAGCTAGCTCGTCACACAGGGGGCCTTCCAGGTGTAAGTGAGGGGAAAAGTGTGTGTGTGTGTCCATATGACTGTATACACATGTATAAAATATCAAGCACACAAGTAAACACCTCTAAATATTAGTTATATTTAGCCAATTCATATCATTTACATGACCCCAATTTTTTTTAAAAAGCCTTAAGGAGTATGTTAAAAAGGGTTGATTATTCCCAATTTCCAAATGGGCAGAAAACACAAAGAGATGACTGACTTTCTCCAAGTGATAGAGTCAACTGGTTTCAGCTGGAAGCAAATCCCAGTCTCCTACCTTATGAGACCACACCTATTTCCATCCAAAGCCACTGTACCCATTGTCCTTAAACCTATGACAAGTGGCCCTTTCTTTTTTCTTTTTTCTTAAATTATTTTTCATCTTCACCCAAGGATTTTTTAAAATTGATTTCAGAGAGAGAGAGGAAGGGGGGAAGAAAGGAGGGACTGAGTGAGAGAGAGAGAAAGGTTGATGTGAGAGAGAAACACCGATCAGTTCCCTCCTGTGTCGTGTGACTTGACCCCCGACCAGGGGTCAAACCCGCAACTTCGGAATGTGCCCTGTCTGGGAATGGAACCCGCACCCTTGTGGTGTAAGAAACAATGCTCCCACTAACAAAGTCACCCGCCAGTGCTGTTAAGTGGCCCTTTTTGACAGGACCCTCTTCTCTGCTTAACACTGCATCTGGCTGCTCCAGCACTGAAACTGCTGACCGGCGCGCTGCGGTGGGTAACGAGGAATCCGGTAACGGTTCCTCCGTTGCTTATAAACCAGGGCGGTAAACCTGGCCCTCGTGGCCTCAATGTGTCAGTGCAGCTCATAAAGGACCTGATTTACAGTCCCGGGTAGCACAGGTTCTTGAAGTCTGATGAAGTGATGAAGTCCAACTTTTTTCCTTCACTAGGGTCTACTAATAATTAAGACAAGCCACTCTAAAAAAATTAGAAGTTTGTGAGAAAGAGGGAGGGGGTGGGGGGAGAGAGAGAGAGAGAGAGAGAGAGAGAGAACAAAGGAGAGAGGAGCGGAGGGAGGATGGAGGGGAGGGAAGGTAGGAGGAAATAAACTATGTTAACAAGGGAGGTTGTTAAGAACGGCTGCGATTCAAAGGAGAATAGAAAATGAAAGAACAGAATCTTGAACTCAAGCCTAATGGAAATGTTGGTTCCCATTTTCATTTTTCTCATCTCGTCTTCGGTTTAAAGAACTGAAATGTTCACCTCCATCTATTATCGGAGGTGGTGAGAACACGCCCCCTGAGAACCAGAGCGCTCTGTGGATTTTCCCCTGTCAATCAAGTCAGCCTGAGAATAGTTCTTCAGGCTTCTCCGTCCCACCCTCCACAGACATTCCAGCCACTTGGAGTAAAAACTAGAATCCTAGGAAGGAAAACAAGAGGATGTAAAATGGAGAGCGAGCCTTCCAAAATGCAATATTTTGTTACTTGTGCTCAAGTCACAGGATACTGACTCTGACCCTCAGTGGGAACTCAAGATCCTTTAAAATTCCAGAGGAAGGTGCTGATGGCTATGTAAAATAAAGGCCCTCCTGGGATTAGACTTGACTCCCTGAGAACATGTCTACTCTTAAGAATACAGCAGGATGGACAGGCCACACGGATGAAATCTTGTATGGCTTCCCCAAAGCAGCCTCATTTAAAGAAGAGAGAGAACAGGTTTTCTAAGATAGTCCAGTGGACTCAAAATGATACTCAGAACAAGGTACCGAAAGCCTCTTAGGACACCAGAGGTCTCATCCTGGTTCTGCTGTTCATGTGCACCTTGGACGAGACACACAGATGTGAGTTTAAATTGTAATGGGATTCTAACACTAATACTACCTGTGTTTGGACAAGTGACGTTACCTCTCAGGGCTTCAGTCACACCGTCTGTGAAATGGGCACAATGATACTTCTCTCTTAGGGTGCTGATTAGCATGGATTAGGGGGGTACTCTATGTAAAGGGCTGAATTGTGCTTGGTGTGCTAGAAATGCTTAACACATGTGAGCTCCCCTCATTATTATTATTCCGTATCATTGTACGTGGCCACTGTAATCACCCTTCTCATAAATACTCAAGAACTGAACTAAAGTTCTGTTCATCAAAATCTAGAGACCTTGCCATAAAGGGAATCCCAGAGATGCCACTCCCCAGCCAACCCTCAGCAACTGTTCTCAGCTCCTGCCACCGGCAGCCAAGGTCGACCAAGACTTCTCCTTTTAACTCCCCGACCCGCCTCAGCCCCGGCAAGTTCCCAGAGCCTCTCCAGGTCATTCCTCCGCTGGAAATGAGCCTCCAAGAGGAGAGAGATAACAATCTACTTGCTCTCTTCTGGGCCCAGAATGGGGAGTGGGTGGAGAGGTCTCGAACCTGCCCCCAAGCCCATACTCCCTGCACAAGGCATGGATCTGTTTCCAGGACCTTCGACGACAAACATGCCATTGACACACACACAGAGACAGAAAGGTCTGGAGCAAACACACAGAGCAATCCTGCAGAGCAGTGCGCTTCCTGGCTCTGAGTCCTAATTGAAACAGGGCACAGTTTGCGGGGTTGGTTGGCTATTCCAAACTTCTCAACCGCTACAGACGAATCTCAGGAGCGCTCTTCCTTTCTCTAAGCATCCAGCATACTATAGCCACCGCAGTGTGCTGGGTGGCGGCTAACCTCGGGCACTCCCTTCAAAACATAGCCCCCTAAGCAGAATTCATCCCCAAATGAGAAACCCTGGTCACTCCATCATGTCTGGTCTGGTCCTGCAGGGGCAGAGGGCAGGGAAGGAGGAGTAGAAGGAAGGCCAAGGAAGCAGTTACTGAGGACAACATGAACCAGAACAGGGGTGCTGCTCAGTCTCCTCCACCGCAACATCCAGGTTTGCTGTGCACGTTCTTCCCTCCCCAGAGCTTCATGTTCACCCTGCCGGACACGCAGTTATCAAAGGGCCAGCGAAGTTCTGTAGCCTGCCCTCGGCCAGAGTGCAGTGGGGGGATGAACTGTGAAGGCTCCTTAATCTCAGGCCCTGATAACAGTCTCTCCACCCTTAGCAAGGCTCCAGGCGCGGATCAGCACAAGTGGATAACCAGGCCAGGACCCGGGAGGGTGGGGAGGGGAGAGACCCCAGCGCACACAGCTCAGGAGGAGCCACAAAGCCTTTCCGTTCTCTAGCAGCAAGGGAAGCTGGGCCCATGAGGCCCGCACCTCAGTCACTTGCACACTATTTTCATGGTATTTGACGTATCCTGGTACAAACTGTACTATTATTGACTTAGTATCATGCGGAAATAAGGTACAGATCATGAGGCCAACCCCAAAGGGTTACTGTGAGAATCAAATGTCATGCTGCAGGGTTGAACACTTAGAAAAGGCTCCGTAACTTGTAAGCATTATAAATATCACTGCTGTGGCTACTACTGCTGCTGCTACTACTGCCACCACTGCTGTGCTGCCATCTCTACCTGATTGCTGTCTTACAGACATGCGCAGTTGAAGGCAGATCCAAGCCGCAGTGCAAACACAAGTTAGCTATCACTATTATAACTAAACTGCCTGAGAAATGTGTGGCTCAGGACCCACGTGCAGAGTAGAATGCGGACTAAAGAAAAGTCAGTGCTTCCAAGAACTCATTCATGGCCATGTTTGGTCTGGCTTAAAGTGATAGTTTTGTGTTTTATGATTTTTTTTTGTTTTGGTTTAGCCCCCCGGCCACACAACATGGGTGCAAGCTCTCTGCGCAAAAGCAGACTAGAAAACTGGGCTCCCCCCTCGTTCCAGCAGGATCCTGCGTCTGAGTCCCAGGGCCTGTGCAGAAGCCATGTGCCTGCGTCATCAGGCAGGAGAGCCTGGAATTTCAGCCTGGGCCTTGATCCCAGAGATAAGCAGGTTTAATAATTCATTCCTGAAACAAACACCTGTGTGGCACTGGCCGTGAAGTTGTATGTTCGGTTTATGGAGAAGTGAAGATGAGCTCATAAGAAAAGTAAGCCATGAACACAAATAATATAATGTGAAATAAAGAAAGAAAGGCTACTAGATTACTCTATCCAGCAAAGCTATCATTTAGAATGGAGGGGCAGATAAAGTGCTTCCCAGACAAGCTAAAGCTAAAGGAGTTCATCACCAAGCCATTGTTACATGACACTTTAAAGAGACTTATTTAAGAAAAAGATCAAAACTGTGAACATTAAAATTGCAGTATATTCACAACGATCAACAATTAAGTCTAAAAAACAAACTAGGCAAACAAGCAGAACAGAAACAGAATCATAGAGATGGAGATCATTTGGAGGGTTATCAGTTGGGAGAGGGAAATGGGAGAATGGGGGAAGAGGTGTGGGGATTAAGAAGTACAGATTGGTAGGTATAGAATAGACAGGGGGATGTTAAGGACAGTATAGGAAATGGAGGAGCCAAAGAACTTACATGCATGACCCATGGACTTGAACTAAGGGAGGGGATTGCTGGAGGGAATGTGAGTACAGGGTGGATGGGGGGAAGGGGAAAAACTGGGACAACTCTAATAGCATAATCGATACAATATATTTTAAAAACAAGATAAAATAAGCCAGTAGAAAACAAGAAAGGGTGAAACAGTAGACACAGTACAAAGATCAGCAGTGTGGGGAGGTGGGGGGAGAGGTGGAAGGAGCCACCTCTGGGGCTTTTGGACCAGATGGAGCACTGAGGATTCTCAGAATAGGTGAACCACTCACTAAGATACTTTATGGCGGATGCAGGACAGTATGGACGTGTCAAAACCTACAGAACTGTGCAACAAAAATGTGAATGTTAATATAGAACTGTGAACTGTTGTTGATAACATATAGATAATGGTTCATCGCTGGTGTGTAACGAATGTTCCACACCAATGCAGTACGTGAGTAACAGGGAACCTCTGGGGTGGGGAGAGTAAGGAAGGGTGCATGGGAGCTCTCTGTACTTTCTACTCAACATTTCTGTAAACCTAAAAATGGTCTGAAAAGCAAAATGGAGAGAGAGAGAGGGAAAGAGAGAGAGGGAAAGAGAGAGAGGGACCCCCTGTTGGGTAGATAACAGCGAAGGGATGCATCTTGGGAAAACAGCTGATCTGGACACGCAGGTACAGCCAAAGGCAGTTCTGATCAGAGAAGGGGAACAGTAATTCCTACCCAGTCCTCACTGAAAACTTCTTATGTGCCAGAGACTCTTAAAAGACCTTATGTACATGTTGTTTAATTACCCCTCAGTTAAATGTTATAACTTCTGTGTTGTTATTACCCCCACTGAATTAATGAAGATGTGCAAAGTCAGGGAGTTCAGCTAATGGTCCAACACCACCTAACCAGGCAGTGGGAGAATGAATTGTACCAATGCAGGACATTCATGCAGAGGGGACTGTGGAGTCGTTCAGGGTCCTTCGCGCCTAGGGTCCTGGAAAGGGGGGGCGATGCAGGAGATGTTCGGCTAGGGGGTCTGACCTTTATTCTGAATCCTGGGAGCTCTGAAAGGACTTTAAGAAAATGAGTGAAATACAATTTCAGAGTAAAGAGAAAAATTAAGATGACAGAATGGCCATGCTGGAGATTAAGGAATGAGCTAGTCAGGAAGCAACAGCAAATGGCAGAAAAACAGAAGCAACCTTTATCGCTGATACCGCCAGGAAACACATAGGATACTCAAACTGGATTCCTGGAGAGAGTTTGGCAAAGGGATTATTTAGCAAAGTGTGGGCCGGGTTCAGGAAAGTTAGGTGGATGTGCAGCATCCAGGGACCAACAGTTGAGAGTCATTACCATCCTCAGGCCTGAAGGAGGCAAGGGCAAAGGCCTGGTTATGGGCAGCAAAGAGGGCAGCTGCATGAAGAGGTCTTTGTTTTTTTTTTTTTTAAGATTTTATTTATTTGTTTGTTTGTTTGTTTTTAGAGAGAGGGGAAAGGAGAGAGAAAGAGAGGGAGGGAAACCAGTATGTGGCTGCCTCTTGCACCCCCTACTGGGGACCTGGCCCACAACCCAGGCACATGCTTTTACTGGGAATCGAACCAGCGACCTTTTGCTTCTCATTATGGTGCTCAATCCACTGGGTCACGCCAGCCAGGGCTAGAGAGGTCTTTGTGACAGAAGCTGTGACCTTCAGTGAAGGCATGCAGCCTCTCCACAGGCACCCAGCAAGAGGCAATCAGGGAAAGTGCCCTGACTCGATGTTCACCCTTTCTCTAATCTCCAGTCCTACCAGGTGCCCAAGACAAAGGACCTACAGACGCCGACCAGGCAGGTTGAGGGCAGGGAGCAGGGCAGAGAAAGGCACAGAGGTTACCTGGAGAGGCAAGCAGGAAATATTCAGCCCAGACCCTGACTATCCAACCACGGGACATGACTTCATAAACTGCAATAGAGCCACACCATATATTATTATGCAGCTATTTTGTAAACAGGTTAAATGGGCATCTTGAACTGAAGATCTAAATAAGTGCAAAATATGTTTCGATTCTTGCAAACACAAATAAAAAATACTCTATATGAATATATTTATTATGTTTATTTGTGAGGAAGAGAAAGACTGGGAAGGATGTCCACCAAATTATCAATCCTGGGCATGGTAGGAGGAGGGAAGCAGGGGGAGGAGGTTGAGGAACTTAATTTTTTTCCTCTTTCTCCTCTATCTACTTACATCATTTCACCAGTTGCACAATGCATATGCCATCTGATTATTTTTCAAAGAGATTTAATAAAGAAAATTATAAAAAGGAAAAAGAATAAGGTGATTGCTGTAATCTAGGATGACAGCAAGAATATGGATCAGAAAATGTCTGTGTGCTGCAGAGAAGGCTGGAATCAACTCAGCAACTGAAAGGGAATGGAGGCCCTGGCCAGGTAGCTCAGCTGGTTAGAGCGTCGTCCCAATACACCAACGTTGCAGGTTCGATCACCGGTCAGGGCACATATAAGAAACTAATGAATGTATAAATAAATGGAACAATGAATTGATGTTTCTCTCTCTCTCACACAATTTTTTTTAAAAAAAGGGAATGATAGAAAGTGCTGTGTCAAAACTGACTCAGATTTCGAGGCAGGATGGCAGGAAGGACTCAATAATAAAAATGGAGAACAGCAAGGAGAGTAACAAAGTTGAGGCGCAAGAGTGTGACTAATAATTTAGATGTATTGGTTGACCACGCAGCCACACAGAAGACAGCTGTAAGTGGGAGCTTGGGATTTAGAAGAATAGTCAGGTATTCACGGACGAACTTGAGTTAATGTCACACTGAAAATCACTACACCAATGGAAAGGCAACAGAGGATCCGAGAAGAGCCCTGGATTCTGGTCATAACTCTGTGACCCTGAGCAAGGCACTTAGCCCTTCTGGGCTGCTGGCCAGTGTGTGGTACCCACTTCCCTCTTTCAGAAGTGCTTCTCCTCTTTGATCACTCCTGACTGGCAGCTGGCTTTGACTGGCCCTTTAGAATGACAGGGGAGCCTAGTGAATTCCCACCCGATTGCTTCTAAGAAACAAGAGACTCTTTCACTAAATCTGAAAGCCAGCCAACATGCAATTCCCAGAGGAGGAATGCAGGCTCTGGGCTTGGAATGTGTGAGCGGCACCTTCAAATGACAGGCAATTATTCCCCATCTATTTGTGGTGGCCACGGGGATTCTTCTCCAAGTCTGACCTTATACTTTTAAAATTGGTGGGGGCTGCCTGGGGATTGTGGTCGTAAGCACACAAACCACTGGCTTATGCAACTTCCTAAAACTGGCCCGTGGTGGGTGCGTTTAAGCGAACATACAGCTGCAATGTTGTAACTCACACCACGCTGCCGTGGAAAGGGCCCTGGAGAGACAGCGTGGGAGGAAGGGACTGTTTCAAAGACCAGAGACGTTCCCCAGTTTGCTCTGCTCTGGAGTCCAGGCACCAGAGCCTGGGATGGTGTGGGAGGCTGTCCAGTCTGTCCAGGCCTCCTCACTCACTCTGTGGCCAAAGAACTGACGTGCCAGACAGCCTGATGAAACGGTGAAAAAGAGGGGACTCTGGAGCCACAGTCCTGGCTGTACAATGAGAGAACTTTCATCTGCCCCAAAGGACTGACATGAGTATGAAGCCCAGATTCGGATGCATAGTAGCTGTTTAATAAATGCACGTTTCTTTAAAAGTTGGATGCAAATGTTCTTTTGCTCCGTCAGGCCCATGGCGCTGGCAGGATGGGAAAGTGTCACAGCCTTCGTACTGCCAGGAAGCTCCAGAGCCACTGACAATAAACAGAAGTGGCATAATAAACAGTACAAAAAAAAAGTCCATTTGGGCAGAGCCCTGAAGGCCAACCCTCTAGGAGGCACTTCCTGTGCAAAGGGAAGAAGCAGGGGTTGAAGCCAAACAGCCAAATCCTGCCACCAGGGTGTGTGCCAGGGTCTAGCTGCTCAAGAATGTCTAAAAAAACACAGTCACGGCCTTTGTACCCAGTGATGGTTGCTTGAATTTTATTGAAGAAAGTGATGAAGTTCCGGTTGCTAAATCTGGTTGCAAAGGTCACGCCATTGGTGACATTCCCAGAGTCTGCTTTGAGGTTGTCGAAGTAGCCTTATGCAAAGGCAAAGAGGGAAGACCAAGATCTAAAGTTCTGATGGCAAAAACGCAGGAATACATTTTCATGTGCCCCCTCCCCCCAAAACAGTTGGATCCACATCTTGTCAGCTTACTTCCTGTCACCTGGATGCCTCCTCACCCTTTCTTCTATCCCTAAAAAGCAGCTTGACTTTTCATTTCTTTATCTTTAAATACCTTTCACAAGAGCCCAAACACACTTCCTAAAATGGAGTATTAGGGGCCAAGGGGATAGAAAATATCACGCTTTTTTTCTGGCTCTTGCTTCACACAAAAGCAGACAACGGTGAGGACTGATTCTCTTGCTCACAGCCATCCATCTGCCTAGAAACCTGCACACCCGCAGCTTTCATTGTTAGATGGCTAGTTATCAAAGCAGTGGCCATTTTTGACTCTTGGGTCCCAAACTTCTCCAAGTTATATTGACAGAGAAAACTGCAGATGGTTTGAAAGCAAGGACTTTAAGAAGCCAGGCTGACTTTGAAGGAAATGAACCCTTGAAATAGATGCAATTGAGGCTCACTTAAAAATGATCAGAACTCAAAAAAATGAGACTAGTGGGCAGTTAATCCCATAATGAAATGTTTCTTCACCTTCAACAAAGATCTAAGACTGTACACAACAGGCACCTCTTGGGATGTACTCAAGACTGCTTTGCCCTGGCCAGTGCCGTTGGTTGGAGTGTTATCTTGTAACCGAAAGGTTGTGAGTTTCATTCCCGGGTCTGGGCATGTACAAAAGGCAACACATCCATGCTTCTCTCTTGCATCAATGTTTCTCTCTCTCCCTTCCTCTCTGTAAAAGCAATGAAACCAGAATGTCCTCGGGCGAGGATAAAAAAAAAAAATCTTTAGAAGACTGCTTTTACTTGCAAATATCATACTGACGTTACAGGAATACATTCCCTGCACTCGAAGGCCTGCCACCTTTATCCCTTCCTGCAAAGACATGAAGTTGCACGTACCAATCGATATTTTTCTCTCATGTCAATGTTTCTCTCCGCCCCCCCTCACTCTTTCCTTCTGTCTGTCTAAAATCAGTAATACATCCTCAGGTGAGGATTAAAACAAAAGTGTGACTGCTGAAGTGTACAGAGGCAGTTGTCCCATGCATACAAAGCAAGTTGTGACATGCATTAAATTGTGCAAACGAGTCACAGACCTGCAAGTCTCTTCACGTCGCCTCAGACTCAGCAGCTTTCATCCATGTTTTTTGTCACTGATGTCGCTGTTATCCCAAGTCTTTTCATCAGTCATTCAAGGCTGGACTGAGCGAGGCCTTTGTGAGTACAGCAGGGAACAACCTAGACATCGTCCCTATCGCCAGGAAGCAGACAGTCTCATAGCCTTCTGATAATACTGTCTCCTTGACACCCTTGTCCCCAAACCCCTTTATCCAAAGTAAGCACATTACTTTACATTAAAGGAGCAGTGTGCCTTTTCATTCATTTATTTACTTATCTTTTCATTCCTTCATTCAATAATTGAAAATGCCTCCTGTTCACAGGGCTAGGGATGCAACACAAATACAAAATAATACAAAAGAAATTCCCTGCCATCGGCCTGTAGGGTCAAAAGGGCAAAGAACAAGTAAGCTAGGAAATGAGTGTAATTTCCAGAGTCCTAAGTGAAATTCAGAAAGAGGGTAAGGCTTGGAGGAGAGCCTGGGTCTGCTTCCGATGTGGGTTTCAGAGGCATGTCAGAGGCTGTCTGCCGAACGCAGCTCTGACGGACTGGAAGGAGCACGTCGAGTAATGAACTGCTCCCGGAAAAGACTGCTTCCTGCCCCAAGGAGGAGCCGGTGCAGAGCTCAGTGCTGGAGGTGGACAAGGCACGTGCAAGGGACAGCGAGAGGGGAGGATGGCTGATGCCCAAGCCCTGAGGGGGAGAGGCAGGACTGGGGTCCGGAAAATCATGGCCAGGACACGTGGAACCTCGAGAGCCATTCCAAGTGCAGTCGATGTTTTAGCCGAGCTGTGACAGGATCTGACTTACAGTTTTCAAGGATCACCCTGGTTATGTGTGGGGAATAGCCCTGTGGTAGTGATTCAATTAGGGGTTCTTGCAGTCAGGTGACAGAGGCTTGAGCTAGGGTGATGGATGCAGTGATGAAAAAATGGTGAGAAGGGGTTGAATTAATATTCTGTTCTAAAGATAGAGGCAACAAAGTCACAGAGCTAGTCTATGAACAACTTCACTGGGACTTAACCCCAGTATATGCTGAAAACAAAACCCACTGAAGTCTCAACTTGACTGTGTCTTCTTACAAATGAAGTCCAAGTAGGTTTAAACCTACATATTTCAGCACTGGTAGACCACACAACCTTGAAACAGGGAGGACGCAGCTGTAAGAGAGCAATCTACATTTGACATTCAAGCAGCTCATATTTCTCCGATCATAACAACTGGGTTTACCAGCAGCTCAAGTTAATTTGCATTTGTGTCCTTTGGTTGATTGCATATTTCTCAGGTCTTATTCTTAAATAAGTTTCCACATCTGCCCACGTTACAGATGTAAGGATCTGTTGGGAACTGACCTGCCTGGTTTCAGAAACTGTAACCCCTCGTGGCTAAGGCTGAGTAGAAAGACCTTGGGACCATAAGCCACTTAGGAGACAAAGCTTATCTTCCTTGTAGGGGCATCCCTCTGCCCCCTTTCTCTTCACCCTGCTTGGGCCCGGGCAGATGACCAGTTAGCCAATGACAGCTATGATTCCTCAATGGAGGAATGACCTAAGACAGGCACGGTCATGAAGGGGCCCTCAGGGAAGGACTTGGGGTGCTACAGAAAAAGGGGGTGATGGATCCTCACCCCTCAGTTTTGACATAGCCTGAGTCCTCATTCTGTCTGCAAGAAGTCTCCGAATCTCTTGGGTACCTTGCTTTCCCTGCCTGACTTAAGCCTGAAACAATGCTGGAGGTGGGTGTGGCCCTGTGCTGGAAAGGGCGGGTTCCCTGGGGTGATCAGGCCTAAGAAAGAATGCATAAAATCCTATGAAACCTACTTTGCTAATACCCTCAATTTAAGTGATAAGGGTCCAAGTATTAAGTGAGTTTGTTCTCCAAAGTTTTATGGCCATTTAACTATCTGACCCTGAGTCAGAGTAAGCCCTCAGAGTTCTTTGAATGCTATCTATTGTTTAATCATTTCTGCCTGACAGTGACTGATGAGCTTTATGTATACACACTATACTCCTAAGCAAATTAAACCCAATAAAAGCCCATTGAGGAACGGTTCCAGCCCTTCTCCTTTGAGAGATTGGTCACCTTTCCTCCCCAAGCAGATCTTGTCTTGGTAGACTTATTCTCATCCATGGTGGGGGGCAGGGGCTCTGTGGGCAAAGCTCCCCCACATGGGTCTGGTTTCCTGCTTTAGCAAATGTGACCCAGTGTGTCACATTCTCCTTTGATGGGTTCAATTCCTTCGGGGCCTGGGGTCTATCATTACGAACATTAATTCTTCATTATGTGTAGCTGCCCATTTCAACATGCAAAGGTGTAAGCCACTGGGAAGACTCAGTCGTGAAATTCAGATACCTTGAATATCTTTTTAAATTTCCCTGATCTCTGTCTTCATTCTAAAATCAGGTACCGAAAATTTCCTGTCCAATCAATCAAGTGGATTGCAAGTCCCTGAGACTGCAGAGTCCATTTTTTCTTCTAACTTTTAAAAACTTGATAGCAATGTTTACCAAACAGCTTGTATTACCTTCCTCATTGGGAAGCAGCACAGAGGACTAAGTGAGGGTTTTAAAGTTAGGCAGTGGGGTAAATGTGGAGCTAGCTCCGCCAGTTAGTTAACAAGTCAACCTTCAGAGCCTCAGTTTCTGCATCTGTAAATGGGGTCTAGTTACTATAACCCAGGCATATTAACAGGACGGAATGAGATGCCACACATAGAAAATCATGACTGAGAATCAGTGAGCATGAACACAATTTCTTATAAATATCAATTTCCTGGGCTTCCCTTTTATGTGCATTGAGAACCTCCCACCTTTGAAGTGTTGAGTTTTTAAATGTCTTTGCTCTTAACTCCCCCCTGCATTAGTTCCCTAGAACTGCCACAACAAAGTATCAGAGGCTGGGCACCCTAACCATCAGAAATCGATTTTCTCACTCTCTAGATAGAGATTAGGAGACCAAGACCAAGGTGTGGGCGGAGTTAGTTTCTCCTGAGGCCTTTTTCCTTGGCTTGTAAACAGCCCTCCTCTCCTTTCTGCATCTTCCCTGGTCTTGCCCCGCGTGTGTCTGCGTACTACTCTCTTCTCATGAGGACACCAGTCCTACTGGATCGGGGCCCACCCTCATGACCTCATTTCATTTAATTATCTCTTCCCAGATCCTGTCTCCAAATACAGTCACGTTCTGAGGTACTAGGGATTAGGACTTTAACATATGAATTTTGAGGGGACAAATCCAGTCCTTAACAGCCCCTCATATTCCCTGCCTCAAAAAAAGTGTAAGAACAATACTACACCAAAGCAAGAGAAATGAGTCCTAAGCCTTGTAAAAAGAAAAAAAAATTTTTTTTAATATCTATTTTGCTGTGTGACCTATGGCAAATTATTTTCCCTCTCTGGCCCATATTTTCTTAATCAATAAAATGAGAGGGTTTAGAATAATTGGTTCCTTATTCCTCTCCCTGCCCTTAAGTGAAAATAAAAAAAACAAAACCTAAGTTTTTTCCATCATTTCTCACAGCAAAAAGGGGCCGAAATGCAGCACGCAATGAGAAACTGAAACAAACAAAAATGTTTCTTCTTTGTGGAATAAACCCAGGTTGGAGTCTCTAGAAGCAGAGGGTCACATTCAATTGCTTTCAAACCCTCTAAGTTGCGTAAAGCCTGTACTCTAAGGCCATAATTCAAACCAATTTAGTTGGATAAAGCAGAAACTCCACTCTGAATTTATCAATTTCCCCAAACAAAGTAATCTCATCAAGATTTGGGGCACAGATTGGCTTTGAGGGGAAGGGTATACGATTTCAAACAAAGGTCTCCTTGAAAGAATTAAGGGGTGGGGGCAGTTTTAAAACAAACACACGTACACAGAAACTGTCAAATTAAAACCAGCTCCCAAGTCTATAGGTTAAGCCATGAAGGCAGGGCGGAAGGGAAGGACTGGGCATGTTTCCTTTGCAGCTGTGCAGCTTCAGGTGCTAAGACACCATGTACCTCTACAAACATCAACAGCCTCAGCAAGACAGGGCGGCAAGCAAGGGTGATGGTGAGAAAACAAATATGCTCCTTTGAAAGAGAAACGGATTTCCTTGGAAAACGGCACAACTGCTAAAGCACCTGGAGCAATAGAAAACATAAGACTAAGATGAAAGATATTAGAATTCAGCCCTGACTGGGTTGCTTGGTTGGAGCATTGCTGTGGGCTCGATCCCCAGTCAGGGCACATAAAAGAATCAACCAGTACCCCTGGCTGGCAAGGCTCAGTTGGTTGGAGTGTCGCTCTATGAACTGAAAGGCTGCAGGTTCGATTCCCAGTCAGGGCACATGCCTGGGTTGCAAGGTTAGTCCTGGTCAAGGCATGTATGAGAGGCAACTGATCAATGTTTCTCTCTCACATCAGTGTTTCTCTCCTTCTCTCTCCCTCCTTTCCCCCCTCTCTACAATCAATGAACATGTCCTAAGGTCAGGATAAAAAAAATGAATAAATCAATACTTGGAACAAAAATTGAGTTTCTCGCTCTCTTCTCTCTCCATAATTGATACATCAATTTTTTTTAAGAAGTTGGGATTCAAATCTATAGAGTGACACCCATGAGCTGAGCAACTTTGGGCTTTATTCATCCTCTCATCTTGGGGTAACTTTTAATTTAACTTCAACTAAAAAACAGCATCTGGAAATGAATCCATCATTTCGTTTTTGTTGTTAATACCAAGATCTTGGAAACCACCAAAAAAAATCTAAACAAAATATGTTAATTTAGCCAGATCCCCAAGCACAGGGATAATATGTAAGTATTTAGAATTATGTTATGGAAGACTATTTAAAACATGGCAAGATGTCATAACATACTGTGGAATGAAAAGCAAGACATAAAACAACATGAACACTATATGGCACCATTTTAATAAGTGACATATATAGTCATACAAAAATCCAAGATGGGTATAGTCACAAAGTTTAAAATGTCTGTCTCTGATTAATTTCATGTTAGCTTATTTTTATTGTCCTCATTTTGTTTGTTTTTTTGGCAAATATTTCTATAACCACCAAGCTTTTTCTGTAATTGAAAAAAATGTTTTCAACTCAATTTTAAAATCTCAGTACCCCACAGTAAACCAGATACTAGAAAAAGGCTTAATTCATTCAACCCCACTTGGGTCTCGGTTTCCTCATCTGTAAGGGAGGGCTGAGTTAAAATCATCTCTAAGGAGGCTCTTGATTCTATGAGTTTCACAGAGCCAGGTTCAGTCAAAACCTCAGCAGAATCTTGTTTAGGGTCTATTAAGAAGCTGGGGAGTCCCTGGCTGGTGTGGCTCAGTGGATTGAGCTTGGGCTGTGAACCAAAGCATTGCAGGTTTGATTCCCAGTCAGGGCACATGCCTGGGTTGCAGGCCATAACCCCCAGCAACCCCACATTGATGTTTCTCTCTCTCTCTTCCTCCCTTCCCTCTCTAAAAATAAATAATAAAATCTTAAAAAAAAAAAAAAAGAAGCTGGGGAGTACAGTGTGGGGCGTGGAACGAGAAGATGGTATTCTTATCTATTCTTAAGAAGAATCCCTCATTGGTATTTTTGCTAATTCAGTGCAGAAGAGCCTCCATTGCTAAGAGTGGTGGGTATGTCCCTAGCTAGTTGGCTGGGTAAGTCCAACAATGTGCAGCCGCCCAGAAGCAAGGCTGCCCCTAACGGGAAGGCAGGATGGCTTCCAGAACCAGGCAGTGCTACTGAGTCCAACCCCATACAGAGGAGGGCGCCCCCTGGCTGTTCTTGGTGACTTGCAGAACCAGAACTCCTCACTTGTGCCTCAGGGGGAATAGGTACAAAGAAGGACTTAACCCTGGACTTTAAGTAAGTGAACTCCAATTTGCACCAACATCTCATCCCCCTGAAGGCGGGAGAAGGTAAGAAGAGGTAGAATTTAAGGCAGCACCACAGAGCAGGGTTAAGAATGTCAGCTCTCAGCAGTCTGAGATTTGGTTCCACCAGTTTTGTGCAATTTTAGGTGAACCAAACCTCAAACCAAAGAATGAATTTTAGAATATAAGCCCATAACAGGAAAAGCTCCAAATATAAGCCCAGAGAAAGTTGACAGATACATAGGGTGAGGGATTAAAAACCTTTAAGAAAACAAACACCCAAGCGTAAAAACGTCCCATGGAGAGGGCCAACCCTAACACGACTCTGGGCGGCTCCTTGACCAAGCCCCCTGAATGGCGGAGCTGGCCGTGCACATGCAGACAGGCCTGTCTAACTGCAGCTGATAGCTCTAATGACTTGTGGCTTCCATGCGAAAGCAGAAAGAGGCCTCGATTAAGATCTATGTCAGATCCTGGTTCAAAAAGTCACGGTGACAATTTTCTCCACTTGAACGAAGACATAAAGGTCTCTATTAATTCAGTAAGAGAAATGATGGTTCTGCTTGCAAGCAAGAAGCACCCAGGTAGGCCCCTGAAACAGGCCGAGAACGAGGCCAGATGCAGAATCTGGAAGAAGGGCAGGCATGGATGGAGGCCAGAGGAAACAAGCACCAATGATGGATGGCCTCCCAGGCACATCTGCCCAAGTTGAATCCTGGTTTTTCTGCTTTTCCTGCTAAAGGGCTGTCGTGTTCCTCTTAGCCCACTGACCTCTGCCAGTTTCTTAGAGCTGGGCCTTACCTTTTAAAACCTAATATTCTAGAAAGTTGTCAGCAAAAGGGAGGATGGTGTACAAGCAAAAACACGTGCATGTTCTGATCATCTTCTCCCATGAAATTATTTTTGCAAAGTGTTTTATGTCCATTCATTCAACAAATAGGTATAGGTGTCAGCCTAAGACCACTGGAGATTCAGCGATAACAGAACAAACCTATCCCTACCTCATGGAGCATCCATGGCATTACTTGACCTTGGGGTGGGTTATTTCTATTAGATGTCAGCCATCACATTTAAAATACTGGCAAGAGCAACTGAATAGAGCTTGGTGCGTGTAGGCAGACTAGGAGTTGTTTTCTGTTGGTCTGCCTGTTTGTTTGACCGGTCTAGATTTGGGGCAATTGTCGCCTTTGTGTCTATCAATGGTAGCCTTATCCAAAGGAGAGGCTGCATGTGCCAGCAAACAGATCATGCTATCACTTTAATAACACTCATTTGGCCCTGGCCTGGTGGCTCATGTTGTTGGAGCATCATCCCATACACCAAAAGGTTGCGTGTTCCATCCCTGGTCAGGGCATGTTCAATGTTTCTCTCTCTCTTCCTCCCTCCCATCCTTCCTCTCTCTCTAAAATCAGTAAAACATATCCTTAGGTGAGACTTAAAGACAATAATAATATAATAATAATAATACTCATTTAAATTAATACTAACACTCTGCTAAGGAAATGAATACTAACACTCTCAATCATCATTATTCCATTTCTCTCTTGCACAGAGTCTATTAACCAAGCCCACTGTCTCAATGAGAAAAAGACTGGGATTTCAAGGGTAAAAAGCAACTGAAGACCCTTATATACAACACAGATGTTGGCTGGTCCCGCTGAGTTGAAGCCAACAACTGTTGCTCTCATCCATTCTCTCACTGCTCTCCCTTCCCTCACGGGGTGTGGTGGGGGGTGGGGGAGGGCTTAGTACTCCTCTCTGTGAATCTGGAACTCAGCGAGCAGGGGCTGACCATGATCTCATGAGAAAATAGAAGACACAATAAAGGCTCTCGGGGTCATTTGCACTAGCAAGGACTGTAGGGATCATCCAGTTCAGTGCCCTCGTTTGACTGGTGCAGAATCTGAGAAGGATAATAAGGGTTTGCCCAAAGTCACACATAAATTAGAGGCAAGGGCAGGCCTGAACCACAATGTGCTGACGCTCCATCCAGGGCTCTCTTTCTTCCCCTGCATCCGAAAACAAGAGGGCTCCTCTTGGCCTTGGCTGGGTAGCTCAGTTGGTTAGAGCAATATCCCAATATGCCAAGATTGAGGATTCAATCCCCGGTCAGGGCACATGCAAGAATAAATTGATGAGGCATAAATAAGTCCAACAACAAATCAATCTTCCTTCCTTCCTCCCTCCCTCCCTCCCTTCCTCCCTCTTTCTTTTCTTTTTTTCCTTTCCTTTCCTTTCCTTATTTCTTTTCTTTTCTTTTCTTTTCTTTCTTTTCTCTCTCTCTCTCCCCCTCTCCCTTTCTCTATCTCTAAAATCAGTAGGTAAATTTTAATAAGTAAAAGAGAAATCTGATTTTTAAAAAAGAGTGCTCCTCTCTTAAAATAAAATCTCATCCTATCCTTCAAATATCACTGTCCAGTGCTCCCATGGGGGGAAAAGATTGATGAAGCCATGAGAAATGTGTCTTTGAATTCCAGATGTCCCAGATAGGTAGAGGGGGCCCCCCCCCCCCCCCCCCACACACACACTGTCCCGCTCCACATCTGGTGCGGAGTGCTGGGTGTGTCCTGGGTTTCTCTGCCTGACTGAATGGAAACAGGGAGCCTGGCTCCTTCTATGTCCGGGAAGAGGACAGGGACACAGAGTGAAAAGGGGCCGTGGGCCCAGATCTGCTGTTAGGCAAGGCAGAAAAACAGCATCTGCTTTTCCATCCTTTTCCACTCATACGTGCTCCTGGGCAAAAGCCAGGAGCTAGCTCAGACAGCTGGCAGAGCTATGCATGAACCACTGTCAAGAAGACGTGCACTCAGTTGTTCTTCCAATGGTGATGTGATAGGTTTGGCCAGACCATCCCCACTCCCTCTGTCCTGTGAACGCATTTGTGAGCTAACAGGTGTGGTCAGTGGGAGGGGCTGGGAGGTGGGGAGAGTCACCTGTGGATATGGAATGACTGCTTTCCTGCCTGTGAAACTAACTCACCTCTGGAGGGATCCATCCCCAGATCTTGCTTTTTCAGCTGTGTGACTTGAGTCAAGTTACTTAATTTCCCCGAGCCTCTATCCAGACCACAAAATGATGGTTAATAATTGTAGCTACAGCAGTTGTTCTGAGCTAAATTAGATAATCCACTTATTATGTGCTAACACACTAAATAAATGGTACCTATGGATAATAACTCCACTATTCTTAGTCCCATCTTTCTAATAGCGGAGTTCTCTACAGCTTTGACTAGGGCCAAAAGACCAGGTCAGGTAGAGGGGCTCATCCTATTCCACTGAGTCACTTTTCTGGTCTATTTCATACATTGAAATAGACACATGTTGGGTTTGACGAGAGAGGGATTTCACAGCAGGAGAGCCTGAGAGCAGAGGAGCCTATTTGTCTGGGCTGTGCGGGGTCTTTCTCATCCGTGCCCCTCTGGCCCACAGAGGCGGGAGGGAAGCAGAAGTGGGGCATCGCTGGGAGGGGGAAGTACCCAGGAGCAGTTCCGGCTTCCTATGAACATCCATCTCCAGACGTGGTGACATATTCCAATTTCCAGCCCCCTTATTAGTAGAAGCACTGATTTAATCAAAGAGATGCACATCTACATCCCAGCAAGGCAGTCCTATGACTGTAAACATTCTGTGATTTTTCAAATGTGATAGCAGGCATAAAGAGTCCTATGAGATACGTCATGGCAGAGAAGACAGAGGGCCTAGTAGGGTCTGAAAAGATTTTTTGTTCTTTTTCAAATTCGATTTTATTTTCCTTTTTCCATCTCGGGAGAAAGGGCAGACCAAAAGCCACTGAACAGGGAGTTGCAAAGAAATCGCCAGAGACGGTGTTTATAATCTGTGCCTTTCTAGGCCAGAAGCTGATTAGGACTGAAAACAATATAGTTCAACTAAGAAAAGTGTCCTTTGTTTATGTCTAACGGCCCCTATTAGATAGTCACAAACGAACGCCAGGCATAACTCTGAGGAACACTGTAACATAGCTAAAGCAGGGAAAAATGGTTTTTATATAACATTGTGCTACTTTTTGTTTCTGCAAACTCGTATTTAAAAAAAAAATGTTTCCTAAGTAGTCTCTTTCTACTCCAGACCTTTGTCAAGTCTTCTTTTATTAATGTCCACATTCCAAAGAGGTTGAGATTTTATAAATAAACCACTGTTTACTCTCTTGAATGCATCCGGGGTTCGCAGACCACTTCCAGGCTCACTCCCTCATGCGAACCTTTCAACAGCCCAGGGAGATAAGCAGGGCAGATTTTTATTTATAAACTGGCAGTTCTACCACAGAGACTTGAATTCCCTCAGGATATCGACTTTTCCAGAATTCCCCCAAGCACCCAGCTGGCTCCATCAGGTACTAATAGCGCTTTATTCACTTGAGGCGTTTTGCTGCCATTTGGGAAATAGGAATAACCTGGCTGAGAATCAACACATAACTGCCCAAAATATAAAGTGACAAATAAGCACCCCAGGCAGGGCCCAGGCTGTGATTTCCACGATAGGTATCTAAGATGCTTTCCATTCCTATGTCTTTGATCGTTTTCCTCTGTCTTTTATGCTGGAATTGCCCTTCCAAGATGCCTTATGGACAGACCCGGCTTGGGGTGACTTCTCTTTCTTCATCCCCCAAGCTCTAGACCTCCATGTTTTCCCCAATGCAAAGAGACACCTCCTGAAGCAAGAGGCTGAGGAGATCGAGGGGTGGGGATGGGTGGGGATGCTGCACTTGCCCCTGCTCACGTGTTGCAGAGACCCGGGTGTTCCCCAAGTTCATAAACCCCCCTCACTTCCCCTCCAAAAAAAATCGCCATGGCTCACAACGCTCACAATGACACCCCACCCTCTGTCTAGGTGCCCCAGACCAAACTCTCCAGGTCCTGTTCCAGACTGAGGATGTCTTCTGGCAGTTCCCGAACATCCCACACAAATGACACAACCTCCAAGGCAGCAGAAATGCGCTATCTGTCAAGCAGTATCTATGGAAATCTAATTAGTATTTGCAAAAAGCCAGTTCTGTGTGACTGGTCTCCTGGAGGGAATTCAGGAGCTCTTAACCCACACCTTTCTTTTTTTTCTTTTAAGATTTTATTTATTTATTTCAGAGAGGGAAGGGAGGGAGAAAGAGAGAGACAGAGAAACATCAATGTGCAGTTGCTGGGGGCCGTGGCCTGCAACCCAGGCATGTGCCCTGACTGGGATTCGAACCTGCGATGCTTTGGTTTGCAGTCTGCGCTCAATCCACTGAGCTACCCCAGCCAGGGCTCTACCTACACCTTTCAAAACCTCCTCTGTGCATGCCTCTGGGAGGCAGTGGCTGTGCCAGCGCAGCGGAGGCTGTGACGTCAGCCAAGACCTGGGTTTCGTCTTCAGCGTTACCCCCAAATTCTCACTGGGTAGCAACAGATACCTGACTTCACCTATCTGTGCTTCAATTTCCTTAACTGTGGAATGGGGACTCTAATAATAGAACACAAATAAAGCACTGGAACCTAAGTGTTAGGTCCCTACCCATTCCTGCGGTCAGCTTCCAGTTGTAGCTTCTACCAGAGGAAAACCGTGACTGTAATTATCCAAACTTTCTACCTGTAGCATTGATGGGGTAGCCACCATTCCTGAAACTGGTATGCATATTCACTGAATGGAATAGGTAAGAAGGACCATGTCACAGAACTAGCTGAGGGTGGCTTCCCAGGTCCTACCAGGAGTAGAGACTGAGTCTTCCTCCTCAACCACCTGCCCAACCAGCCCTAAGCCATAGTCATGGTGGAGTCAGAGACGTGAACTTCGGTTTCCGCTGGGTGTGTAGGTTTGTGTCCTGCCTCTAACATTATAGCTCTGACCTGGGGCAAATGCATGTGACTTTCATTTTTTTGCTTGTTTGTTTGTTTCTGGTTTGTAAATTAGGATAACTACAGTATAATCTCAGTGTTGACTCAATAATGCCATGAGACCGTGCATGTAATAAACACTGAATGGGTGCGAGCTATTCTTATTAGGAACACTCTTTCATTCATTTATCAATTTACAGGGGCACCACTAGGTATCTCTGTACTAGGCGCTGTGCTAAGGAGTGGAGACAGAGGTGAATGACAATACAGGACCCCTGTTCTGATTTCCTGGACCACCTCCCAAGTGCCCGTCCCTGACGTTTAGAAGCAAGGACTAGTATTGAGGTAGACGGTTCAGGTCATGCAAGTAGATGACCTAAGAAGGCACAGTGACCTCTGAGGCCTGAGATACAAGGAAAGCCCCAGCCAGTTCTACCAGCCACAGAGAAACCCTGACTGCCTCCAGGAAACGAGTACACACAGTGCAGGGAGAAGGCTTTACTCTCAGGAAGACAGCACAAATAGGTGGAAGGAAAGACAACAAACAAAACCTTACAGTGGCCCCCAAAACTGTGGCAGAGGGTGGTGCCTAGGAAGGTAAGGGGTACAGGGTCAAGAAAGGCTGCCCGGGTCCTCGGACTACAGCGACATTTTAACTCCTGGGTGGGGCAGCCTTCCCCAGAAGAAATAGGGAGAGGATAGTAAACTCAATTCAAATTCTACAACCTTACCATTAAAACTGTACTAGAATTGACAGTAGGGGATAGTCTTACATTTTTAAGAATACTTAAATTTTTAATCAATTTCTATCCATGTCCATGTTTTTGTGTTATCTAGGAAGATAACATAACCCTTGCAGGATGTGGGTACCATGAGCATCTCTAGACATGCAAAAGCACCAAAGTATTTTATTCTGAAACAGAACCCTTGTTCGTGGAAATACAAACACAAAGCATGGAAAAAAAAAAAAAAAAAACCACCCAACACTACAAATGGATTTCTTGCTCCCAAAGACCAGCATTCCTCCCCCCACCAGTCCTATCCTTCTTCTCCCTCACCCCTCCTTCAACAATGACTATCAGGCAGCCTGTCTTGAAGAAATTCACAGCCACGGTACATTCCTGTCACAGCTGCTGGAGACACAGCCCCCGCTGCAGGCAGAGGCTGTTATGCAGCACCACGCCCCGCACGCAGAGAGAAAGAATGGAAGCCGCACTGAAGATGAAGGATGCACCCCAGGGAAGAGCATCCACACAGGAACAAAAGGGAACCTCTGCAAACGTGGCTCTGGAATTAGGGGACAGCCACATATGTGGTGCCTTTTAAGGCAAATGAGTGACCAGAGCTAAATC
This sequence comes from Phyllostomus discolor, assembly GCF_004126475.2. Classification (NCBI taxonomy): domain Eukaryota; kingdom Metazoa; phylum Chordata; class Mammalia; order Chiroptera; family Phyllostomidae; genus Phyllostomus; species Phyllostomus discolor. The sequence goes on from NC_040915.2 coordinate 18,778,189, forward strand.
TCTCTATCTTTCCCTAAAGGTGGCTTAAGTGATGCCTAGAAGAATGGGTGTGGCCCTCAATGCCGTGTCACCAGCTAAGTGCCATTAGAAGAACCACTGCACTCTTCGGACTAGGAAGGAAAAATAATCTGTTCTCTGCTTATCCCAAATGGGAGAATTGGCAAAGGCATCCTGGGTGTAAAACAAGTGGCCTATATGCAGCCTACCTCCCCCACGTGTAATAGCGTGAGAGATAGGGCTCACCTCTCCAAGTTAGAGAAATAAGTATAAAAATTGAGCTTTTATCCGAATCAGCTTTTTCCCCACTTATGATAGCTTCCACAGCTCTTTGCAGAGACAACCGGCAAACAACTGTGCTTTCTGAAAGACCCACGATGTCTCCTTAATAATGGAAAGTCCATGATAGCAGGTAATGATTGGTAAAGGAGAATGGGTTTAAAACCTATGGCCTCTACCTGTCAGCAGGATCCCTACCCATCCCAACTTTTCCCCCAGGGGGATGTGTTTCTTCCCTGGGACCAGAAAAATAGCCGGTGGGGGTGGGGCACACATGTGTGGAATGAAGCTCAGGTGCACGGGAAAGGTAGGGTGCTGCGACGGAAAGAGACCACTTGACAAAGTGCACCAGAGGCGAGAACAGCTTCCTCCTGCCTGTAGAGGGGAAGGTCCTGCATGCCGAATGCACAGGGTGTCGCAAGCATACCCAAACAAGTGCAAACAGACGCACGCCCACAGCCAAACCTAATGAATTGGGGGCAAACAACCACAGTAGCAGGTACGGTTCTGCCCTAGGGCAGCTGCACAGCCTCCCAGGGGCCAGCGGATCACTTCCTTTGTTCGCCTTGCAAAGATGGAGTAGCCACCCATTCCCCTACTACACACCACACACTGCACACACACCTCCTTTGCCACAGACAAAGCACAACGGCACTGCTTGGTGAGAAACTAACAAATACCAGGACATTTTTTGTTGTTTTGCTTTCTTTCTTTTAATGTCCATTCCAGCCTGTAGTATGTCCTTTCCATTTGGGGGCATCATTTCAGGGCATTCTGGAGAAATCTCAGCTCAGGGCGCGGTATTCTGCTGCGACAGCATCTTGCTGGGCGCTGCTGTAACCAGTGGCTTCCATACCTGATAAAGGCACGTCCCCTCCCCACCCCACCAAGGTACTCGTCTGGTGCATCTCACACCTGCAGGCCCTGAGCAGCTCTGTCTCGCACACAATGGCACTTGGACAAGGCATGCACGCGGTGTGCGCCTGCAACTGCGAACTCAAATCTGCTCTAAAAGCCCAGCCTTTCCTTGGAATGAGGAGGAGATGGGACACGAAAAATGCAAAATGCATCGACGGCAAAAAAAAAAAAAAAAAAAACCATTAAAGTTGTCTTTCCCGATACAACCACATTAGCTGTCCAGTCCCAAACATGACGCACTGAAATACGAATCAGGTGAATGCAGGCAAGAAGGGGTCAGGGTGAGGACCGAAGGTCCAGACACCCCATCACCCTAGCCACGAGGGGGGCAGAACCCCGGAGCTGGAGCTAGGAGAGGGGCGCGGTCGAACTGCCAAGTGTCCCTAGGGTAAGGTGTCATCTCTCCACACCCTGCCCCGCCAAAAGCAAGGTTAATCAAAAAGCATCCCTAGCCTGGGGCCGTACACAACGACACCCCAGGAGGCGCGGCAGTTCGGAGAGGGCCGTGAGCCTGTGTCCTCCGGGAACTACCGGGTGGTGGGAAAGGAGACTAAATAATGCTAAATTCTCCCCGCCAATGTTTGGGTTTCCTCTTTGTTTTGTTTTCCCCAAACCCCAGGGTCGCTCCGTCTCAGTGGCGCCCGGCGAGCCGGCTGGACTGACCGCCGCTCTCCACCCCCCAGACCCGGGTCCCTGTGCCTCCCCGGGGACCAGACCAGGGATCCAAGCCGCCCCACCACGGCGCATGGGGACCTAGCAAGAGTGGGAGGCAGGCGGCGGCTCCCGGACTCACCGTGATCCGCGGGATGTTCTTCTTGCCTTGGTAGGACATGGTGGTGGCGGTGGCTGAGCAGCCGCGTCCCTCCCTCCTTCTCTGGGCTCCGGCTTGCCCGCGCCTTCCTCAGCGCACAGCGCCCGGAGATCAGGTGGAGCGAATGGTGCGCTGGCCGCCGCCTCCCCTCGCCTCCGCCCCCCTCCCGGGCTCCCGCGGCGGCTGCCAGAGACAATAGTAAATCTCCCTGGTCTCCCTTTCACCCCCGACCCCCCCGCCACACACACACCCTCCTCCACTCGCGTTCACGCCCGGGTTTTTTTTTTTTTTTTCTTTTGCGGTGCCAGCTGGGACCCCGTAAGACAAGAATGGCTGGTCTGCGACTCCTCCCTCTTCTCTCTTATCCCTATTGATTTTCCTCTTTGCATCTGCCTCACCCACTTTTTCTTTTTCTTCCCGCCCCCCCAACCCCGCTTTTTTTTTTTTTTTTGTGACTTGCGAGTGCGGCGGAGCCAGTCCGCTCCATGGCCACCAGGGGGCGCGAGGGACTTTTCCGGGTGGGGATGCTGCAGTCCCCGCTCAGGAAGGGAAGCTCTGGGGTCGCCCTCCAGGCCTCGAGGGCCAAGCCCCGGAAAGCGCCAAGGCCACCCCCAGCCCCTGTTCCTGTTTCTCCCATACAACGCTCATTTCAGAAAGGTGACATGTCCCTCCCGGAACCCTCCCTCCTCGGCTGTCCGTCTCAGGCTGGATGGGGAGCCTCCGCCTTTGTTACAGCCCAGGGCTGGGCACCGCCTCTGCTGGTCGCTGGGTGTGTACACCGCTAGCGCAAACCCTTAAAAAGCCACAAACTGCTCAGACCTTGTGCAGCCAGGCCGGCCTGCGGTCATCCTGAGACCAAGAGCTAGGTATCAAAAAGCGCAACGCCATCCACTCTCTCTCAGAGGACTGCGGGTGTGGGGGGGGGGGGGGGCACCTTGTCAGCTAACATCAAACGTATTCTGGATTTTAAAAATATTATCAAAACAATATGCTTTAAAGGAACTCCACTCCCTGGTTCTCGGGATTGAAGAAAGAGCGCTGATGCTGCTCGGTGAGTAAAAAGTAGAAAACACCTGTAGGGGAACGCAGAGCCCCAGCATGCTACTGCTGCGCAGCCGTGTGTTCTGTGAGTCAACCATGTGCACTGTTCACCAACCCGAGTTCACTTTAGGCAACAGGGCTGGTAACAAAAGTCACGATGCTATCAGAAGCAAAAACATGCCCTTTCAGTGCTGGAATTTATTGTTCTTTAGCTGCCCGCTCAAATTAAACTTCCAGAGGAGGCAAATTTGGAGGGGCCCCTGTGAGTGGGAGCTGAGGGCTGTGCTTGGCTAGGGAGCTTCTAGCTCTCCTGAAAAACAATACCAATCATACCATTGAAATAACAACAACGGCTTGCTATGCAAAAATGATAAAACCCTCTAAAGAGAAGTCTCCTCTCATCCCTACTCTTCAACTGTGGATCCTAATGCCCTACGAAATAGAAATTCTTTAGGTGTCACGGAACATAACTAGCTCTGTGTTGGGGATGGTGAATTCATGGTCCTGTTAGGCAAAACACCGAGCACATTTCAGGACATCTTCTCATTAAACTGAAGATGTACTTTGCAATGCAGATGCTATAAAAAGCATCTACGGCAAGAGAGTACAGAATACTCAGCTTGGGCTTCCCAGAAAGCTGAAATGAACTAGCCTGGTCACAAAATCAAGGGGGAGACTAAGGCCCCCTGAAACATTCCCTGCTCGAGTTAATCGAAGCTTCTGGTTCATTCATGGGTAACTGGGCTGAAGGCGGTCTTCACAGGAAAAGCCCATGCCACTTTCCACTTCATTTCTGTTACTCTGACTGGGACGCTGAATGTCAGACAAAGGTCACCTCCCGGAGCAATTTTGCAAAGCACGGGGAGGGGGTGCGTGCGGTAGAAAAAAGACTGAAGCCAAAGGCACGCCCTGAACATTTTGCTTTGTTCTTAAAGCTTAAGTGCTGAGACCACTAGCCAAGAGTTGTGAAATTACAAGCATTCTGGGGATTGGCATGCAAATAAGCAGGATTATATTTGGAACAGAGTAAAAGGGAATTAAGCTACATATTTTGAGACCCTGCAGAGGTCTCTCTGAATCTTTCCCACAGATTTGACTGCCTCTAAATTGTTTGAGGGGATCTTGCAAATTCTTTTAAAAAAGAAAAAAAAATATATAGGGGACATTTATAGTCCTAAAGAAATACTACTACCTTTTCTTTTCTTTTCTGTTATTTCCTGGGTTTCTTTGCCTATCCTGCATCCTACTTATCTCCTCTGTTACAGTCATTATAACCCAGAACACACTCTACTAATGAGATTTATACCACATTTTTGGTTACTTGATGTGTGTGTGTGCACGTGCGCATGTGTGTGTTGTTTCAAATTACAAAATTGGTTAAACTCTTTGAGGTCAGGTTTGCCTGCGAGGAGAGGCCATGCAGAATCAGACCTGAGATGTGTTTCTCCAGATCAGACTGCTGTGACAAGCCATGCGCAGGAATGCATAATAACCAGCTAATCGATTCAAGCTGTTGCCATCATCAGAAAGGTAAAACAAACACGATTTTTGTCTCTTGCATCCACTTCAATCACCTTTCTCTTTTTTCCAAGTAAAAGTCAAGTGTCTGAGGTGTGTGTGAAGGAAAAGGCCTTCCTTGGCTTTGCCTGTCTTATTCAAGGGTTGAAAAGAAAGGGCACCATCAACACGAGATGCCTCTGTGTCTGGCCAAGAGAGCGGGGAGTGGGAGCTGCATGGATGTTTTCCACAGTACAATGGCTCTGAGTGGTTTTCCTTGGATACACAGCAGTACTTGGCTTTTGGTATCTCAGGAAACTATGAGAGAGGGAGGGAGACACGGAGAGACTTAATTTAGTCTCGGAGAAAATTTGGCCACCACGCCCACCACACCCCTATAATTCCACACTTCAGTCAAGGCTAGGTTACTCTAGTGGCTCAGGCCAAAGTTTTGGCATCATGCAAACCTTGACTTCTCTCCCTCAATCCAATCCAATGTGCACTGCCTATCCAACCTGTCAAGAAATGTTGTCGGTTCTGCCTTTTCAATATATCCAGACTCTAACCTCTTATTTCCATCCACAAAGATGCTGTCTGTGCCTAGTTGCCATCAGCTATTACTGGGACTACTGCAGCAACCTCCTAAGTGGACTCTCTTCTTCACCATCACTTTTTCATTCATTCTCACCACTTCACACAATGTTTACCTTGTGCTTACAGTATGCTGTTATTTTTCTAGGTACTAGTGTTCCAAGGGCGAATCATAATAATAATGTCCCAGATCTCAGAGTTGACTTTATGCCCTTGTTAGCCCCCTTCTGTGTTTTATTTATCTTTGTGGTACTTTTCATCACATGACATGTTAATTTATTATTGAATACTATCTTTCTTCCCATCACCAACTCAATGTAAGCTCTTTGGGAGCAGTGAATGTGTCTGTTTTATTCACTGCTATGTCCTAAGTGCATGAAGTAGGGCCTTGCCCATAGAAATTGCTCGATGATTATTGGGTGAGTGATTGTAAGAATGTTTTAAATTCTGTCTGAAGAAAGAATAGATAGAGAACTGCATTTAAGGGATATAAGGTTAGAATCTAGATTTAAGAATACTTTTGCTTCTCTTACACCTCTTAAGAGTCTCCTGATTCTAGATTTGAGAGCAGGTAAATTCAAGATGGTAAGGAATCACTTTGCTAATAAGATCCTGTCACATGATTCCAAGGCAACACATGGGCCAAGGAATGGCTCTGTAGAATAGGTTTGGTACTTGAGCACTGATTATAAGCCATGGCTTTGAAAGGCTCTGCCATCAAAATGTATGAGAAAATCAAAAGCCTTGTGGTCATTTAAAGAATTTCTAAAAGTAAAAATGGGTAAGTTCAGTGGGAGAACTATGGACTTGAACCCAGAATGGTACACTGTTTAAGGATCTGGACTTAGGAGTAGAAGTAAAAGGACCTTGGTCCATGCTGCAATTCATACACTTCCTATTTCTATGACCTTCGGTAGACGACTTTCTGAGCCTGGGTTTCATCATCTCAAAATGAGCATCTATTACCTACCTTATAGTGGTTTCGTGATGATGTATGAATTCATTCAACTAATATTTATTGAGTACATACTATGGGCCCATAGGCATTAGGGATACAAATAATTGATTACAATCGACAGAGTCCCGACCCTCTTGAAGCTTCCATTCTAGAGAAGGAACAAATCAAGAGTGAAAACTAAAATACATAGCCTTTAAAATGACAGCCAGTGTACTGGGGATAAATAAAGCAGAGATGGCAAGGTGGAGGTCTTTCCAGAGTCTCCAGCACAGGCTGGAGGTCTACATACAGGGGTCACAGAAGGAAAGGTGAGACGATGGCAGCTTAGACCAAATGGCAGTGAGACATGGTTCGATATTGGATAAACTTCACGGTAAAGCCAGCAGTATTTGCTGAGAATTTCACTGGGGTATGAGAGGAGGAAGAATCAAGGATTCCACTGTTTGCTGGGCTGAGCAGCCCAAAAGATGAAGGTGAGATAGGGAAGGTTGAGGGAGGAATGGGATGGGGGAGGAAGGTCCAGAGTTTGTTTGTGGACATTCCTATTAAACATCCAAGTGAAATGTTGAGCAGGCAGGTGGATGTTCAAGATGAGAAACCTAAGGGAAGAGCTGGGAGAGAAAGACAACTTTGGGAGTTGACAGCATTTAAAGTGACAGTACTGGATGAGATGACCAAGGAAATGAAATGAGTGTAGGTAGAGAAGAAATCTGAGGTGAGAAGCATCCCGAATGGAAATGAGCAACCCAGAACAGAAGCAGAGAGAGGGAGTGGTGCATGAGAGAGGGGGAACCATGCAAGTGCTGTGTTCTGAAGATCCAGAAATAAAATTGTTTCCAAGATGAGAATGTGTTCACTTCCTTAATTGCTGCTGAAAGGGTAAGGAAGATGAGAACTGAGAACTGATCAGTGCAGGCAAACACCGTCCAGGCCACCGAGGACCTGAACAAGAGCACCTATAAAACAAGTATCTTAATACCCATATCTCAGTGTTCTTTTGTAAGCATATATGAAACTATTCAAGTGGTATTTACTGAGTACCCACTATGTGTGTATGTGGGCCAGAGCAGTCTTAATGAAGTTGTAGGGGTGAAAAATCAAAGTGAAAATTGGAGACATCCAAGACAGGCAACTCTTTCAAGGGATTGTAATGCGCACAGGGACAGGGAAATGGAGCAGTAACTAGCAAAGTGGAATCTAATAGGAGAGAAATAACGTCATGGTTGTATGCCAAAGGGTCTCATTCAGTAAGCAGAGGAAACTTCATGATTCAGGAGAGAGAGGGGACAAACGCTCTATCGTTCTTGAATGGGCAACAAAGGTGACATCTAGTGTTCACACAGAGGGCCTGCCCCTCAGCAAGGAGCGAGGATGGCTCCTTCACAGTACATCATGGGAAGAGGACATTGGCACAGAGACAAGAGGCTAGGTAAACTGCATGGAGGGGATTCATGAAAGTGCGCTTGTGATTGTGTCTGTTTTCCCTGTCATCAGCTAAGACAGTCTGGGAGGGAAGGTGTTGGAAGTCGGAGGGCAGAGGAGTTGGGCTGAAATAATTTTCCAGGAGAGTAAAGGGACCAGGGGACCATGGTGTGATTATCTGGCAGCACAAAGGATTCCCTTCAGTTACTGGCCATGACGTTGAAGAAAGACTCACAGGCAAGTTTGTGCACATCCCTCCAGCCACGTGGAGCTGCATACGTGTGAACGTAGGGTAGGGAGTATGTGCGGTTTAGCAAGGGCTTCGCTACATGAGTGCTGAGAAGGGAATTGAGGATGAGACATGGGATCTGAGCCAGTCAGAAAAGGAGGGAGGGAGCCATGTATGGTGAGTAAAGGACAGTGAACACGTTGAAGATTAAATAAGATTACTTATGTAAAGGTCTTAGCACAAAGTAAGTTAATTAGATGGCAGCTATTCTGACTGTTAGTTTTTTCAATAGAAACTAATGCTATTTATTATTATTATTTATGAAATAAGACCAAATTAAAGAAAAAGATGAATAGGAAATAGAGAGGATATACAAAGACAAATACCAGTTATGGTTGGTGATTTGAAAAGATTAATAGAACTGCCCTGACCCGTGTAGCTCAGTTGGTTGGGCATCATCCTGCAAAGCAAAAGTCCGCAGGTTCAATTCCCAGTCGGAGCACTTGCTTGGGCTGCGGGTTTGGTCCCCAGCCAGGGTGCATACAAGAGGCAGCCCACTGACGTTCCTCTCTCACACTGATGTATCTCACCCTCTCTTCCTCCCTCCCTCCCCCTCTCTCTAAAGCAACTAAAATATTTTTTTAAAAAGGGTTAATAAAACTGTTGCATTGTATATTTTAATAAAATTTTACATTTATTTATTTTGACATTCAATATTATTTTATATTAGTTTCAGGACTTACCATTATTTTTAAAGTTCTGACTATTATTTGCTGTAGTTGATGATAGGGGGTATATCTTATTTGCCTTTGTAGTCCCCCCTCTTCTATAATGCTTGGGATAGAGTAGAATGAATGGGTAGAAACTTTAATTGAATGGGGGAGGAGTCAAGAATATTCTGTCTCCCTCTGAATGACCAAAATACCTAAAATGGGTGCATAGCCACATACACAGTTTTCACAACTATTTTCTACTTGTTAAAAAAAAATCTGTTTTTCTATATTAATATGGGGATTAACATTTCTCCCTTGTCCTGATTTGCAAGTAGAGAAAGAAAAAGAAGTCCAAAACCCAATATCAGAGAGTCTTAAAGGGGCAAAAGCTACACACCAGGCCTTTGTGAAATACACAGGCAATTCTAGTGTGAATAAATAAACAGTCAATCTCAGAACTGCCCATTCAGTCATTTGCGTCTATAATTTTACCTACAATTCAAACAAAGAAAATCTTAGTCACATAATTCCAGTGTCACATAATGAACATCAAAGTGGTGATTCACCTGGTTTTTTATTAGATGTTTACATATTAAACACACAGAAATAACCTGACAAACAATTCTACCTTTGATATGCATAAGCCAAAAAAAAAGATGATAGTCATAAAGTAGTGTTCCCACGGGCCAACCCCCAAATCAAATTTACACTGGAGTGATCAAGGCGTGCAAATCTCCTTCTCCCTAGATGGAGCTTCAAATTCGCTTCTTTACTAGAGAATGATTCTCATGGCCTCTGGTCTTCTCCATAAGCTTTAAAGGCAACTCATCTCAAAGCCACAGGCAGGATTATCCAGGTGGGCCCAGTGTAATCACAAAGGTCCTTATAAGAGGTAGGCAAAGGGTCAGAGAGAGAAAGAGACGAGATGAGGGAAGCAAAGGTCAGAATGATGTGGCCATGAGCCAAGGAATGTGGCCCACCTCTCGTAGATGAAAAAGGCAGGACACGGAGCTTCCAGGAGGATTGCAGGCCCTGTAAACCCATGCCAGATTTCTGACTCCCAGAGCTGGGAGAGAACAACTCTGTGATTCTAAGCCTGTAGGTGCAGGGTGATTTGTCAGAGCAGTGATAAGAAACTAAAACATGGTAGAAATCAAAGTGAATCAAGGATTGCTGATCAGAAGGCTGATTCCCCTTGCCCGGTTTCTGGAGGTGACCTAGTTTCAGGCTTGCCAAAAGTCAAGTGAAGGAGGGAGAAGCTGGGTCATCAGGAGGAAGGAGCCTGCAACGCCATGCCTAGTGTATAGGATGATGATTCCTCTACTCCTTCCTCAAGGGGTCCTAGCACCATATCCTAATGCCACCATCAAGTGGGCAAGGGGACTAATGAAACACCTCAAGGGCCAGTGGATACAGGTTCCCAGTGGACACTGATACTCAGAGACTGGAAGCATCCTCCTGGCTCCTCAGGTAGAGAGGATGCCTGTTGAAGCAGGTGACAAATGGACCCCCGGTCTAGATCTGGCTCACTTTCAGCCTGTGGGTTCACAGATCCACATAGTGGTCATTTTCACAGACTTTCATCGATTAACCAGAATAGACAAATATGACAATTAATACAACTTCCACATTGGTTTCTTAGCCTGTGGAATAACAGTTACCAAGTAGGAAAGACCAAGCAGAAGGCCCTAAAACTGATCCCCTACTCCTACCCAAAGATATTAAATCTAGATAGTAAATAAAAAAGAATTCTGCATCCTAAAGGAATAGCAGAGATTAGGGACACCCTTAAGACCTGAAGGATTCAAGGCTGGTAGTCCCCTTTCTGTTGCCATTGAATGCACTAGTCTGGGCACAGACACTGGAATGGGACCCCACACAACACCCAGTCAGATCAGGAGGCCTGTTTAAAAGTGAATGAGATGCAGGAATGGCCACGCGACTGTGGGCTCTACTACTTAGAGCAAATACCACCTCGCCCTGAAGCTGCCACCCCGAGTGCGAGTGCGGAAGAGCGGCCTACTGACGGCACAACTGAAGCACCAAATCCAAGGTGATTCATTGCAAGAATAAAGCACCATCCTCCAAGCTGCCCTGGGCATTTTGTACCCATCTATCTGTCCTCTATCTAGTGCTGTGTCCAGAAAGGAAGAACACATGGACCCAAGCACCAAGCAGAAGCAGCAGAAGGAGTGACCCCTGTTGCCTTCACTCCCAGGGACACGACTGGGAAGTATGTGCTTTACATCACTGCGACTCGGGGTTGTTCAGTCTCTTCCCCCCAAGGGGGTGCTTCTGCCTGGGGGCACAGCAAGGGTCCCACTGAACTATCAGTTCCAGTGCCACGGGGCACTTTGGCCTCTGTGCCCAGGTGAGCCAGCCTCCTTTTACAACCCTGATCAGGGGGAGACCCGGCTGCTTACACAACAGGGAAAGGAAGAAGTATGTATGACCCCCTTGAGATCCACATAATTTTTTTAGGTGTGACCTCACCCTATGTTGCTGGTAAACGACAAGAACATCAGCTGTCCCCTGAGCAGAGCAGGGTGACCAGGGGCTCTGAACCCTCTGAGAGGCAGGTCCCTGTCCCAACACCAATAAATCACCTGGGTTAGTAAAGGAGTCAGCTAAGAATGAGGAGAATCTAGAATAGTCAGTAAAGGACAGTCATGAAGATTACTGTGACCCTACGACCAGCGGTGGGAAAAGAGGCCCTCAGACCCCCAAGAGAAGAAGGACCCCAGATCCTGGACTTGTTGCACTGGGCGCTTACACAAAAAAAGTGAATCTGAGCAGTGAAAGGAGGGGTCGGCAGGTGACATGTGAAGCTCCTCCCAGTGCCAGTTCCAAACTGAAGGACTCATTCCCCCAGGTGCTCTCGACCCTCGGGTCAGCCCTTTCTGGAGGTAAGAAAGGGCTGACCCCCTGTCGAAGGTACCCACCCCTGCAGGGGCAGCCTGGTCCAATTATTTGGTAACAGGAGCTTATAAAGGCCTGGCCTCCTGGCCACAGAAGAGCAATAACTAGAAGGGTTATTCCAATTTTAGGGCTGTAGGTTGGCGTATGCTTTTGTTAAAGACCACAACACAGTTTCTCCTGAGCCTGAACCCTCACCTCCCCTTCCCCATCTCCTCCACTGCCCTCTCCCCTCCCCTCCGCTCCACAAATGTTGATTCCAGGGACACTCCCTAACACACTTCCTGCATCTGAGTCTCCTTCTCAGAATCTGCCTTCCAGGAAACCCAACCTGTAACAGTGAGGCTGATATTAAATGAACATTTACATGGTGTGACATTTTTATTTAGCCAATATTTGGAAATGCACACATTTTGCACTCAAATTTATATTTCTTTAAAAATTAGAAACCTGTCAGTTCTGGGCACATTGGCACATATTGGTGCCCATCAGCTGGAAATGAATACTGGCTGCCTTTCGGACAGAACGTGTACCCTCCAATTAGACATAATGCCTGCCGCTTTCTCTTCCTTCTCACAGGGCTGGCTTCTGTGTACTGACGCCACCTACCTGGCTATCCTCATTTGAATATCTGATGTCATCAGACTATTTGGAGACTCTTGAGTTACTTAGGCCTTAAAGAATAGGGACTCTGTGTCTCAAAGGCGAGGGTTGCTCTTTTTGGAAGCAGTCTGGTGCCAGCTCAGAAGTGAGAGAGCAGTGAGTTGTCTCCAAGGAACTACCTCCCCCCAGCCCACCCTCCACTTCACCCCCCCCCATGGACCCTAGATTACAAGATTGAATCCTGGCACCCCCAAACCAGCTGTTAAAAGCCTGTTCGGGAACAGGCACTGGAGCTGCCGAATCTCCCGTTAAGTGCAGTGAGTTTCACCCTTGGGCTGAATGGAAACATGTGTGATTGGATTCAGATCTCTCCCTGTAGACTGCAGAGCACAACAGCTCACTCTTGGATGGAGGCGCAGAATAGCAAGCCAAGCCCTCAGTGCAAGGCTGCAGCCCCAGTTTATATTTTCCAGGTTTCCCATCCGTCTCCAGGAAGGGACTTTGGCTGTATGTCCTTTGTTTTATTTCCTCTGTTTCCTGTGCTCAGCTGTAGCAAGTGCTCCAGGGCCACAGGGCCTCCTCAGCCTCTGGCTCTCTGTCTTTGCTGGGAAGTAGGGATGGCAGACACGTGTGCCTGAGGGTCGAGTCACAGTTTCTCTAAGCAAATTCCCAAGGGAGCCAGGGAATGAAAAATGGTTCTTCTTGTCATTTGGGTCTCATCTTAAATACCACCTCCTTACTTGTCTGTGAGTCTCCAATCATTCCCCAATACTCTGAAGTTAAAGTGTAAGATTGTTTTTTTAATCCTCACCCAAGGATATATTTATTGATTTTAGAGTGAGAGGAAAAGAGAGAGAAAGAAAGAGAAACATTGATGTGAGAAACATCGACCTACTGCCTTCCATGTACACCCCACCCAGGGATGGAACACACAGCTAGGTACATGCCCCGACCAAGAATCAAACTCGCAAACTTTTGGTGCGTGGGATGACGTTCCAACCAACTGAGCCACACAGCCAGGGCCTAAGATTCGTAATATGATACCAAACTCCCAATACATGGCCTCTGCTCATCTCTGTGGCTTCATCTCCCCTCACTCCTGCTTGTACCCTCTGGTCCAGTAACCCTCGGACCCAAGAGTTCCTGTCTCACATCCGACTGCTCGCCTGTCATACCTCAAACAATCGCTCCCCTACTTAACTGGGAAACTCAAGGCAGTACCTCCTCCAGAGCGCTTTCCCTGACACCTACTTACCACACCCCCGCTGCCCTGCGCTTCCTCGAGCCTCTGCCAACTGCCAGCCCAGCACTTACAGACTGTGTTATAACTATGTTTGGCTGGCCATTGTCCTCGGGGTCCTTGGGGGTGGCACTGTGTTTATTCCTCACTGTCTCCCCAGCGCTGGCACAGCGCCCTGCACATAAACAAAGGCAGGCATGAGATGTGTTGAATACCTTGGAGGAACACATATCCACATACATATAAACCCTACAGACGTGCATGCATGCACTCACATACATTCATAAACAAACTCCGACCAAATGTAAACCCTCCTGGAGAGCAGGCTCCTGCAGCACTAATGGGTTGGCTGGGGTGGCAGAAAGGTTTGGCTGGACTCATTTGCATGTTAATGGGATATCATTTAGGGAGACTACCAGTGAAAACACCTTGCTGAAAAGTTAAAGATAACAAGCTCAGTAAAACAATTTGAAGAAGAAGGAGGGGGATGGAGAGGGGGGAGGGCGACTGTATTTACTGAAAAGGCTCACGTGAAGGCATCCAGCCAGGCTGCAGTCAGAACCTGTCAGCCAGTCTCTTTTACCATCTGAGGCCCCAAGGTCATTCACTCAACTCTGTTTACGTTGGCTACATTTTTTCTCTAAACATTTGGCCGTTCCATATTTCTGCGCTCTAATCACGGAGAAAATAAAACGAGAGTCTCCTGGTTCCAGTTCTCAGTTGGAAAGAATTTGACTGGCTCTGCTGGAGTCCGCTGGAAACCTACAATCTAATCACCTATGTGAAAGAGGTGGAGGAGTCACAACATAAACACAACCCCCAGGAGCCCACCCAGGTGGTCACAGAGAAAGGGGGCTGTTATGATCTTGATGGAACCCCAGAGAGGACTGGTGCGCTGACTTTTATCCGCTGTCCACACAAAGGGGGCGATGAGGGTGCGCAGACACTCCTACATCATTGCCAAGGAAAAGAACAAGAAATGTCAAGTTTAAGGTAGGAACTGTCTAATGACTGCAGGAGAGGAGAGATTCATATAAATTTTGCAAGTGTGATTCTTGACAATGTAAATCTGCCTGCTTGCCATAAGCCAGTGCTGTTCAGTCCATGTGTTACAGGTGCCCCTGTCTCTCTCTCCCGCACCCCCGCCTTCTACCTCTCTCAGCCATCTTGGTTTCTGTCTGGTCTACTGGCTCTAGCTTCATTATTCTTTTACATCTTCAATCCGATCGAGTCCACGAGACCACAGCTGAGCCTTGTGAGATTACAGAAGGCATGGGGTTTGCCTACCCCTGCCCTGGCAGGCAGTGACAGGATCGTGTAGGGTTCTGACTCCTACTCCAGAGACCACCCACCACCCACGACATGCTGCCTCCTTCATCCTGGGTATAAGGGGCTTGGGGGCGGGGGCAGAGTCAGGTTCCCGCCCTGCTCAAGCCTACAGTGATACTAAGTCTCAAATGAGAGAAAATTGTGTTCTATATCACAAGGAAATGGGTAAATGTTGAATGAGAAACAATTACTAATTATTCTGAGATCTAAGACATACTCCAAAGGTGGTTTTGCAAAAAGAGAAAAATAGAGTCAAGAGACCCACGTTTGAGCCTTGTCTATTATCATCAACAGTTTGACCTTAAGCTACTTAACCTCTCCTCATATCTTCAATGGGGAATACATTACTTGCTTCCAATTGTTGCAAATAATGTATTCTCCATTGGGCTGATGATCAAATGAGGTCATGGAAATGCCCCTGTTTGAAAAACAAAAAAAAATTAAATGCAGTGAGAACAGCTCTTTGAACACGAGGCCTTAGCATTATTTTTTTCCACCGTGTTACAAACATATCCAGGACTGACATCCCCTCAAAGGCCTATTTACCAGCGCTGTTTCCAAGCATGACCCCCCTTTAAGTACCTCTCTGCTTTTCAAATCATGTATGTCTCCAGATGCACGTTTCTACTTCTCCAGGCTGATCTCATTTGTTCATTTCCTGCCCATATTTCTAATCTCTCTAAGGTCGCTCTGTGCTATGTCTCTTGCTCACTAGTCTATAGCACCATTCTATTTACCCTCATCTGCAGATGTAATTACCATAATAGGTTTATAGCCTCTTTCCCAGCCATTAATAACAACGCAAAATGAAATGTGTCTGAAGCTGATCACTGCAGCATCTTCCTGGGACTTGCAGCCTGCCATTTTTCATTCTTTTTTTTTTTTCAGCCAGTTTTGAGGTCATTTCTCATGATTCAGAGAACCTCCTAACCCAACCAAGACTGTTAGGTTTGGTTTGGTGTTAGTCATATGGGAAGCAGACCTTGTTTCTCCTGATCATAATAAAATAAGTTATAACATGCCAACACACGAGGCTCAATCCGTGGGTTCCTTTCCAATTTCTCCTGCCTCACATCAACGTGAGGGCACTCCCCGGGATTCTGTCTGTGTGGATCCGGAAATCAGGAGGACCTACGTTTTCCGAGTGGAGTTCCAAGTCCTTGTGTTTCTCTCCAGTAAAAACCTGCAGCCAAGGTCCTCCATAAACCTGAGGAATGGGGTGCACGATCTTTGAGGCTCACTACAAAGAAAACTTTCCCTTGTTTTTCTCAGCAGTTTGGCTGACATCGGAGTCACTTCTTTGCTTCCATTACTATACTTGGCAGTTTGCAAAGAGAAGGGGGTTGGAAGGAGAAAAAGGGCAGCAAGACTAATCCACGGGTGAGTGAACTTGAGAACTCGTTTTGATGACACATTATCGCAAACAATTTTCTTTTCTTCTTAGTTTGGGATTACTTTTTGTTTTGTTTTTTAATTGAGTGCAGCACAGGGTACTCAGTCTTCTAATCTCTGGAATATGTCCATTCGCTTCTCATGGAACACGTCTGGCCATGGACGTCCATGAGCAGCTTTGCCTTTTGCAGTTCAAGCTCTAAAACAGTTGGAAATTCAGGATGGGTCAACCCTGGGGCTCTTTCTGAACCACTGTAGGGACCTTTCAGTGTCTTTTAAAAATATTTTTGAAACATTTTACATATGGTAACCTTAGACATGCTAACTCTTAGTTTCTGAATAAAGAAGAGAGAAAAGTTGCAAATATCTTGATACCCTAAGTCAGTGATTTGGAACGCTTTTCTTCTCATGGCACACATAAACTAATTACTAAAATTCTGCGGCACATCAAAACAATATTTTTTTTGCCAATCTGACAAAAAATAGGTATAATCTTGATTCATTCATATTGGACAGCTATTGTTGTGTTGGCTGCTGTCATTTTTAAAAATTAGACAATCTAAGGGAAAAGAGGTTAGTGCCCCTGAATAAATAGTCAGGTACTGCGTGTTTAAAAAGTTCTTGCGGCACACGAGTTGAAAATCACTGCCCTAAGTTAGTTGCGGTGCTTGAAGGAAAGTCTAATTTGTATCCATTCCTTTCATCCATGAAAGTACGAAAGCAAGAACTGGGGACACAGACCTGGTTTTGTATCCTTGGCTCTATCAAATACTTGCTTTAGGAAACTGGGAAATTTTCTTAATCTTTTTTATTTTGTTTCTTCTTCCATATAATGGGAATGGCCCTGTATCTGTTATGGAAAAATTTGTTAGATTAAATGAGGAAAATGGTGGATAACAAATACAGTGTCTGGTGCATAGCAGGTGATCCATGCCAGCTGCTGCTCTTGTCCTCCATGAATACAATGGCAAAGTCCATCATCTTTTAATAATACATGGGGCTCACTTTCTCATAACACTATTACCAGGCAATTGCGAACTACCAAGAGGAAAATGTCTTTTCATGAATTTAATAATAAGGATAATGATACTGGGCAGGCATCATTCTAAACGCTTTATATGCATTATTCCATTCAACCCTCACAAAGGAAGGTAATTTTCCTACACATTCCCATTTACAGAAAAGGATGAGGAAGTTGCAAATGGTTAAATGACATGCTAATTAGTAGATGTATCAAGATAAGCATTATATGTAATGCCTGCCCCATCTAAATTCTTAATATTAGAAATTTTTAGTGAAGAAACAAGATTTTTATAATAAAATTAGAAGCCGTCTTGTTACAGTTATGGTTACCATCTTCATTGAGATATAAATCACATACCATAAAATTCCAATTCAAGGTTGTTTAGTATATTCACCGAGTTGTACAAACATCACCACATCTAGGTGTAGAATGCTTTTATCACCAGAAAAGTCTTTTATTTTTTAAAATCTGAATTTTAAAATGTTAGATTTCTTAAAAGAGAAATTGTATCAAAAACGTCATTTCTTCATACACTGTTGGTTAGCATTTAAATTGGTAGAGCCACTCCAAGAACTAGTTGGGCAGTTTCCTACAAGACTAAACACACACTAACTACTCAACCTTGCAATTACATTCTTGGGCAGCTATCCCAAAGACATAAAAACTTACATTCCTACAAAGAACATAAACAAGAACGTTCGTAGCAGTTCTGTTCATCATAGCTCAAAGTGGAAACCACCTAAACGTGCTTCAGTAGGGGAATGGATAACCAATCCGGGGCATCCACACAAGGCAACAGCACTCAGTAATAGGAAGGGTCAAACTACTGGTAGATGAAAAAGTAGGATGGATCTTAAGGGGATTATGTTTAGTGAACAAAAGTAATCTCATGAAGCAATATACTGTATGGTCCCACTTATGTAGTCATCTCAAACTGACAGGACTAAAGGGAGCACGAGGGACTTCCTTCAGTGTGGGGAAACAGGCCTGTTTTGGGTTGTAACGGTGGTTAGACCAACATGCCTGGGATGACATTTCATAGAAATACACACGCACGCACACCCTCACACACAAAGGAATATAAAAATTGCTGGAATGTGGGTAAGTCCCTGCCATCTAGCTAACATTATGAAACCAGTGTCAGCTTTCTGGTTTTGACATTGTGCTATTGTCACACCAGATGTGCCCATGAATGAAAGCTGAGTGAGGCATTCAAAAAAACTCTATGTACTGTTTCTGCAACTTTTTATAAGCTTATATTCATATCAAAACAAAACATTAAAATAATGCTGTTTCAAAAGAAAGCCGAGAGGAGCCTGGAAGAGGACACCAGCCACAAAAGCTGGCGTGCACAAGATTTTTAAGGCCTGTCTTAAGACTGACGCAACTTAATCATCACGGCTAAAGACTTGACAGAAAGATTGGAACCACAAAACAAATTGCTCAAAATGGAAAATTGTTCAAGGGAATGGAGAGAATGCCTTGACAGAACAGAGAAAAGCAGAGACTCAAAGCTATTTATAAATACAAGGTTAAGTTAAAGAATGAGTAGAAAATACCTTAGAAAAGGGGGACAGATCCAAGGAATTAGAAACGACAGGAGTAGCTCCAGGTAAAGAATTGTCTTAACATGTTACCATAATGCAGAAGATGACTCAGACTCTTGAAAACACTCTTCGAGGGTTTAGACTAAAGGGAGAAACTATTAGGAGCAAGAATACAAAGTAGCACCAATAAACACACCCTCAGACATGAATGTGTGATTATTATAAGGCTTCTACAGGTAATAACAGTAAAAATAAAAACAAGAGTAAAATTGTGAAGTGCTATCTGCCCAGGAACTTTTCCAAAAGTTATACGTGTATTATTTAATTCTCTTAACAACCTGCCGAGGTTGATACTATTAATGTGGCACTTTATTCAGGAAGGGAAATGAGCCAGAGATTTCATGTTTCTTGACCAAGCTCACAGAGCGAGTAAGTTGTAGAGCTGGAGCTGGAATTCAATCCTGTAGCTACGCATGGTCATGAACCTCATTTTGAAATTTAAAACTAAAGAAAGAATATGAATTAATTTGTAATTTTAACACAGGAAATTAAGCCCTAATGCCAGTTAGTCCTTCAATAACCTAGTCACAAACAACAACAAAGAACTGCTTTTATTTAAATTAACCTGAATTTGCCCTGACTGGTGTAGCTCAGTGGTTTGAGCGCGGGCTGCGAACCAAAGTGTTGCAGGTTCGATTCCCAGTCAGGCCACATACCTGGGTTGCAGGCCACGGCCCCCAGCAACCACACATTGATGTTTCTCTCTCTCTCTCTTTCTCCCTCCCTTCCCTCTCTAAAAATAAATAAATAAAATCTTTAAAAAAAATTAAAAAAATAAATTAACCTGAACTTTTGGATATCTAGGCTCCACTTGAGGGACAATTTTTATGGCTATGAAATAATTGATAATCCAGAGTGATGAGCAATATGGTAGATTAGATAACTTAGCTCTTCCAACACAAAATAGATAAATACATAACTAGGGGAAAAAACAAGGGCATTGAAAACAGAAGCAAGCAGGAGAGCTGAAACTTTGGTTGTTATGGGAATTTGCTCATTTGGGTTAGGATTTTAAAGCTCCAGAGAGGACAAGAAATGAGGCCCGGTGGTCCACCCCAAAGCAGGCAGGGGTGAAACAGAGACACCTCTCCCCCATATAAATGTTGGTTCTTCTGTGAAGAAAATCAAGTAAGAAAATCTTTTTAATGAAAGGTGATGATGCAAAACTCGTTTTCCTTGACCCATGCTCCTAACAGGGCACAGTAGCATGGGTGTCTGCTGGGTTTCTAGTGATGGGAGGGCCCCCACGAGGTCTTGGGTTTTATTTTAAACTGCTAGGAATCCCTGAAGTGAGATATCAACATTAGAAATGGTCAAAGATATCATTGGGGTATCTGGCAAAAGTAAAACCACTCACAAGAGACACTCTAGACCTGAGTGTCTCATTGGATTCTTTCAGAAAACCACATTATCTAATATGAGCTCATAATTAGAAATTACAAAACACATAAGAAAATAATCTTCCTGAGCAAGATTTAGCAGACACAATAAGTACACTAAGTCCTCTCCAAACTTCATATAATAAAAGAATCAGAGATACCATAAAATCAGTATGTTTAAATTGACAAAATCTGCAGTACAAATAAGGTTTAAATATAGGAACAGAGTAAGACAGTCACTATCAAAACAGAAAAATACAGATTTAAAAAAGGGGAAGGGCATATACCTTTGGAAATGAAAAAAATGGGCAATGAAATGAAACACTTCACGGACAGTTAAACAGCAGATTAAATACTGCTGAAGAGAGAATTTGTGAACTGGAGTGGAAATAGGATCAAATAACTCTGATTGTGGCAAAGAATGGGAAAAATGGAAAATGTGCTAGAGAGGAGAAGAGACCAGGACATTAGTTGGATGGCCCACCATTAAGTCAATGGGAACTGCGGAAAGGAAAGGAGAGGGGATGGAGAGAGGCAATACCCCATGGATGACGGCTACGACACGTCACGAATTGTTGAGAGACGTGAATCCTCAGATTCAAAAAGTATGTTGAATTCAGAAATGGAAAAACACATATGCCTAAATCTTTACTGAAACTGCAGAACTCAAAGACAACTAAAACAGAAGTTAAAGGCAAGCAGAGAGAAGGAAAAAAAGATTACCTACAAAGGAATCTTTATTCTGAAACCACATCAGATTTTGAAAGAGCCTTTATAGAAATATGAAACACCTCCCAATACTGGGTTAGTGTTTAGCATATTTTATTTATTTGAGTTCTCAGTAATCCAAGCAAGGCACGTGTGGACATGATAATAATATTCCCTTTGTATGTAACATGGTTTTTTCAAAATCTCTGCCACATGATGAGACTCTGGCTCTGGAGTCAGTTGAAAAGGATCTAACCCTGACTTCTCCTACTGGAGGCTTTCTGACCTTGGGCAAGTTATTTAACCACTCTTTCTCATTTCACTTACTTATCAAAAGGTAGCACTCACAGATTATAACAATGTTTTGTATTTTGATGAAAAGACATATATAAGTTACTTAAAACAGTGCCTGGAATACAGGAAACACCCAATGAACATTAGCTAGCATTATTATCATCCCATATTTCACTCCATCTTCATCACAGCACTGCATTAAAGGCTTTGATTCCATTTTCCTAGGGAATTGTACTATGTGATAGTTAATTATTCACGCAGAATCACAATTAGATTTTTAAGAGCTAGCACCAGAATTCATGTCTTTGTGTCCTACCATTTTTTTGCTCTCTTTCTACTTATTGCTCTTATAAAAATGCTTTTCAATAAAGGATTTATCCTGGGTTATCCACTGCCTAAGATAACACATCTCTCAAAGCTTTCAACATTCCCTTTGCATTTACGGGTCTGTTAGAGGGGCTTCACAGATCTCGACACACACTCTGCATTTTTATTTTCATTGCGCCTCCAGGCCTTAGACATCAGTGTCCGTTAGCGTGGTCACTCGGCCACACGTGACTTTATCTGTAAGGGAGGTGGGAAAAGGGAGATTTTCAATCTGGGCATACTGCCCCCGTCAACAAAATCAGGCTTGTCTTCATAAAAAGGAGACAATTGATTACTGGTTAGGCAAATCCCATGATACATTAAGAGTTGGGGTCTGAGGAGCAGATGGTGCCTTTGGAAAGAAAGACATAGCCAATAGAATGTTAGAGGGCTCCTGGGGTGGTGAGCCTGCACATGCTCTGCAAGGCTCTGCATAGTCGGGCCCTGGCTGACCTCTCCAGCTTTAACTTTCGCCCAACTCTTGCCCTCGTTCTCTACAGAATTGCAGGTTCCTAAGCACGCCATGCTTTCTGTTTTATAGATCCTCTGCCTGGAGGAAACACCCACCTCCCACCATCACCACCACAAACCCAATCCCCCCACCGCACAGGCTCACGTGTGCGCGCGCGCGCGCGCGCACACACACACACACACACACACACACAGCAGCACACACTTTCATCATCATACCTACTCTGAGAGCCCAACTCAGCTGTGCATTGAGGTCTTGGGAAGACTTCCCAGTCCCTCAGGTCTGGGTCCATCTCTTTATCTACCTCTTAGCCCCTGTGGCTCTTTGTAATCCTGCTGTAACAC
Organism: Phyllostomus discolor; assembly: GCF_004126475.2. NCBI lineage: Eukaryota > Metazoa > Chordata > Mammalia > Chiroptera > Phyllostomidae > Phyllostomus > Phyllostomus discolor. The sequence continues at coordinate 18,800,319 of NC_040915.2, forward strand.
CCATCACACTGTACTATGAGTGTGTGAACGTGGCCGACCTCCAGCTCCCCACCCCCCACTTCCCAAACTGTTAGCACCTTGGCGGAAACTCTATTCTATTTTCACCAGATCAGGTTTGCACTGTGCTCATTTCTGGTTTGCCAATTCTTTGCACAGTATCTGGAACGTAATGAGCGACCAATAAACATTTGTGGGATAAATAAATGAATTCAACTCTGAGTATTTCAGGAGTTCATAAAAAAATCATAGTGCTGACAGGCAGTAATAGCAGTTATTATATATTGCATGGTCATGAAGTGTGAAGCATGCTGGATTTAGGCCTTTTCTGGAATTATCTTCTATTAGTTTTCCAACAATCCTACGATGTACATGCAATTACTATGCTCGTTTTACAAATGAGAAAGCGTAGGCTCAAAGAGGCTACTTATCCAAGGTCTTATAAAACACTGACTGGAGATTTGAACCCTGGTTGTTTCTACTCCACAACCCAAATCCTTAGCAGGCTGCGCTGCTGAAACTCCGGTTGGCTGCACGTTCTTAGCGGGCGCTTCAGCGTGCAGCTTCAGAGCACCGAACAGCTGTTAGGTAGCACAAGTCTTGCTGACTCAGGGAAGGGCATTTTATCTTGTCTGATGAGGACATGAAAGGAGAGAAAAGTGAAAGGCTAGGGGGGTCTTTCTTTGAGGAAAGAGAGGAAGCAGGATGACAAATGAAAGAAACCGAGAGTCCACATCAGAGCAACCACACACCCCATCTAAGACAGGCATTTCATCTATCAACATCATTCTGACAGCCAGCTAATTAAACATCTCTAAGGAGAGGGTTCCCGTCTTGACTCACAAGGGCAAGTGCAGAGTTCTGAAGCCTGTTCTCCACATGGGGTTTAGCAAAACCAGCTTCCCAGATGGCCTGATAATCCCTGAAGCAAGCATTAACACCCAAGTCCCACTGGAAAACAGGCAAAGGCAGCAGATTATACAGAAGGCAAGCTTAGCATAATAAGAATAATAAAAGCTTCCATTTATTAGAAACTTGCAATCAGTGTCAAGCAACTGAGCGGTTATTTCATTTAATTCTCCAAAAGAATATAATGAGATAGACATCATTCCCACATTACAGGCATGGGACCTGGGGGCAGCAATTGTTCCTGTTACTCACCTACTATTTCAGCTCCAAGCCCATCCCCTATATTCTATACTCTCTAACCTCTGCTCAGCCGGAACTCTGCAAATTACATGACCCAGTATCCTTCACTGGCAGGTTTCCTATTAAGTTCTGCAAATAGAAGGCAGAACATGGAGAAGAGAGAGCCTTCCTTCCTGCTTCCCTGTGCCTGCAGCATCCCGCCTGTAGTCTCCGGACTCCAGCTGCTTGAGGCACTTCCACTCCGAGTTTTGCCACACCTTCTCAAGAGCATCAGGGACAGCCAGGTAGAACTCTGGGCACCAGCCCTGCGGGGCAGCCCCTCTAAGCCACCTCCATTCCAGCACCCTTCTCTCTTTGTTCACTCAGCCTCGGGTGGTTGCTGCCTCCTCTAGTTCATATTTCTAGATGTACCTCTGTGTTCCTTATTTTGCTCTCTCAGTGTATACTCAAGTCTCTGTATTAAACCCCTCTACCTGAAATATCGTATTTTGCCATGTATAATGTGCTCCCATGTATACTACATACCCGCGTGTTTATGTTCACTATACACTGGGTTATTACACCCATTATTATACCCATGGTATGTAACCATTACACCCATGTATAATGCGTGTTCTTATTTTTCCCTACAAAGTTTGGGCAAAAAGTGAGCATTATACATGGCAAAGTAGGGTTCCTAGGATGGTGTCTGTTTCTATGACTGAATGTGAACTCATACAAAGATGCTACATATTGTGTCCAATGTCACGCAGCTAGTAAGCAGCATGGTAATGACTAAACCCAGGTTTGCCACTGAGGCTTAAACAGACGGATTTATCACTGTGGGGTCAAGGGCTAGGGCCACAGCAGATAATCAATACATACATGTTGAAATGAACTGATTTCTTAAGAATCACATATAATTATATTTACATTAATAATAACATATGGAAAGGATTTCATAGGCATTACTTCATTTGATTCAGAGAGGAAACATAGTTAAGGGTATAACCTTTGGTGTAAGGTGGACATTAGTTTAATCTTGGTTCCCCCATACAGTAGCTGTGTGATCTCTGGCACATTATTGAACCTCATTGAAACTTAGTTTTGTCATCTATGAAAACTGGTTATTAGACATACCTACTTCAAGTAGCTGTTGTGATCATTTACTTAATGTAATATAATACATATCATGTCAAGAACTGAGTAGGGTCTGAGATTTTATCCTTCTTCTAACCTAACAAGTTAGCCTGTTACTATTTCACAGATGCTGACAGGAGACAGGGGACTCCTGGGTCAGAGACAAATGACTTCACTACTCATGACAAAATCAGGAGCCAGAGTTTCGTGTTAGTTTCCATGGCTTGCTCATGTTTCCCAAGTCTCAGAGGGACGAGTCAAAGGGCCCAGCAGAGATGCCTGCACACACAGTGGGTTGTGCTACAGGAGAACACAGTGCATGGGGGGGGGGTCACTATTTCTACCCCCCTATGCTGAGTATGCTGAAGTAAGCTGACCCTCTGTCTGCAAGAAATGTTACCTCATCTGTCAAGCTTGCTCACTGAAAACAGAACCATGAGAAATAAATAATCCAGGCAAAGAGGAGTCATGGCCTTGTATTTGGGGGATAATAACCAGCAAGAACATGCAGGAATATTCAAAGCCCAGGGTGTGTTGTGTCTCCCAACAAATGGCTTAGGAAATGATAGTTACTATGAGTCTCATAAAACCCAATCACAAAAGGATATCTGACCCAAATTAGAGAGGGAACTGGCTCAGAGAAGTGAACTGGCTTGCTCAATGGTAATACCCCTTGGGAAAGTGGTAGTTCTGGGTTCCAAGATCAGAAATCATGACCCCAAGTGCCATGCCCATTCCTGCCCATCGAGATGCCCACTTGTAAGGATAAGTGACATGTGCCATTAGCCCAGGACTGGCTGCATAATTTGCATGGCTCCGTGTCCTTATTTCTAGATTCTTGAACTTTAGAACCAAAGGGACCCTAAATATAATCTATTCTAAATACAGTGGATTCCAAACTGTGTTTGCCAGGGACCTTGTCCACTGAGCTTCCTCCGAGGCCACCAAGGGTGCAGCGGGGCACATGAAGGGAAAGGTGGGGAAATCTCTATAAAAGCAACTCCACTTTTATTGGGGTTATGCATAAGACTATTTTTTTTTAAAGAGAAGGTATGCTGCTACAATACCTCAGATTTAACTCAACAAAATCTTTGTTTTAAAGATGAAGAAACTGAGATAAAGGGATGTGACTAAATTTACACAATGGGTAAGAGAACCAGTTCTCACTTTTGTTCTGGCTTTCAGACAAATGTTCTTTCCACCAGGCTGGGGGCAGCCTCAGATAAGTGCAGGAGCTGTTACATAATGAGATATGCTTCACAAAGCAGACAGCACCACGCCACTATCAGGAAGCAAGGCACTTTGAATCGCTGGCTAGACATGACAATGATCTTTCCCATCAGCTAATGCAACACAGTGCTTGAAGTCAGAAAAGCTTGGCGCAGCTCCCTGATACACTGGGAAATGAGCTAGCTGATGTTCATTCATTCACTATTTCACTCGAATACTCATTGAGGGTCAGTTCTATGCCAGGGAGTGTGCAAATGCCCAGGGATACAACTGTGAAAAAGATTGATTTTGAATAAGTTGCTAAAACTTTCTTATTTATTCTTTTATTCATTCAAAAATATGCATTGAACACCTACTCTAAGTCACCCACTGTGTTAGGTACTCAGGGAAATGCCCTAAAAAGACTCCCAGGCTAGTGGGAAAGAGGTAAACAAGAATCTAGACTGCAGAGCGATACCTGTCAAACAGAGGTGCACTAGAAAGCAGAAAGACACACCTCACTTGACTTTGAGAATCCAGGGGACTCTCAAGATGAAGCTGAGATCTGAGGCAGAAAAAGCCTGACAGCAATCCAGGTACCTCTTCTATAAAATGAGAATAATCGTATCTTCCTCTCAGGGACACTATGAAGGTCTGAAGACACAGAGGTTCCCCCCTCCCCCATATCCCCGGAACTACATTCCAAGTCCCCTTGTGGATGCCTGAAACATAGATAGTGTGGATCCTAGGTATACTACGTTCCTTTCCTATACATACTTACTTATGATAAAATTAATTTATAAATTAGGGAAGTGGTAGTGAGACTGGATAAAAATGTGGAGGGATTGGCTAAAGAACATATACACATGGCCCATGGACACAGACCATAGTGTGGAGAAGGCTGGGGAAGGACCGGGGGCTGGGTGGAGACGGGCAAAGGGTGGAGGGATGGGGGACATCTGCGATAGTGTCAACAATAAAAAACTTTACGCCCTGGCTGGCGTAGCTCAGTGGATTGAGCTCGGGCTGGGAACCAAAGTGTCCCAGGTTCGATTCCCAGCCAGGGTACATTCCTGGGTTGCAGGCCATAACCCCCAGCAACCACGCATTGATGTTTCTCTTTCCCTCTCTATCTCCCTCCCTTCCCTCCCTAAAAATAAATAAATAAAATCTTAAAAACTTTACAAATAGGCACAATAAGAGATTAAAAACAATAACTAAAAATAAAATGGAACAATTGTAACAATATACTGTAATAAAAGTTAGGTGAATATTGTCTCTTACTCCCCCTAATAACTGAGCTGATACCCCAAACTGCCACCAAGTGCCGAATGAGTGAGTGGTGCTTTCAGTGTGGACACACGGGACAAGGGGCGGTTCACCTCCCGGGAAGGGTGAAGCGAGATGGTGGGAGATTTCGTCATGCAACGGTGAACAGCGTACAATCTAAAAAGGAAGAATTGTGGATTTCTGAAATTTTCCACCTAATACTGTCAGACCACAGCTGACCTGAACTAAAACTGTGGCAACCGGAACTACAGATAAGGTGGGGACTGCTGTACTCCTGTGTCCGGCCTGGCACACAGGGATGGCATTATGTGTGACTTTTTCTGTCCCTATTTTCATACACTCAGCAGCTGACCAGGACCTTATGTCTGTCTGTGGCTGATGACCAATGCAGTGAGCAACCCAGCCTCATTAGCATCAGGGTCCAAGCTGGTAACCAGCCCACAAAGTGGCCTTGAAAAGGAGCCGGCGGGGCTGGCTGTTGCATTTGGGAATTTTACCCTGTGGCAAAGACTGCGCCAAACCAATCTTCCTCCTCAAGTGGCTTCCTCCCCTCCCCCTCCCCCATTGTATTCTCCCACCTCCACCCGGCACCAGCACCGAGTGATTTATGTCCCATTGAGGGCCTTTCCCCCTTCAGAGCCCATCTGGCCTTCCTGCCTCAGCCTGCAGGGAGGGTGTAATCCTGTGTTTGCAGCTTTACAGAAGGTTTCTATGGAAATTATGACAATATTACAGCTACTGGGGAACTGCAGCGCTGCTGATTGAATGAAGAGACAGGACTTGAAAGGGGAAATTTGGAATTAAATATCAACAATTTAAGTCCTTAGAGATAATGACTTGTTTTCATAATGTTGTTCCCATCAACCGCAAACACAGTAACAAAGTGCTATTGTTCTTGTGTTAACAATAGAAGCTGGGAGATGACACAGGCCCCAAGCAAGGGCTTCCCAGCAATACTCAGAAATGAGCATCTCACTCATTGGTGGAACTACAAAACAAACAAACAGGCTTGTAGACACAGAAAACAGACTGGTGGCTGCCAGGAGGAGGGATGGGCGGTGGGGCGGGGGGGGGGGGGGTGAAACGGGTGAAGTGGGCCAAAGTGTATGAACTTCCAGTCATACTGACCTCCAGTCAGTACATCCTGGGATGTGATATATAGCACAGCGACTACAGCTAATAACACTGTGTTACAAATTTGAAAGTTGCTAAGCTTGTAGACCTTAACAGTTCCCATCAAAAGAAACAATTCCTACAGCTATGTATGGTGATGGATGCTTACTAGACTTCTCGTGGTGATCGATTCACAATACAAACAAATATTGAATCATTAGGTTGTATAGCTGAAACTAACATAAGGCCCATGTCAATTATACCTCAATAATAAATAAAGCAGAATAAAATAATAAAATTAAATTAAGGAGAGGAAGGTAAAATTCTAGGTACAGGTTAGAGGACCGAGGGGTATAACTGAACTAACTGAATGCTTCACGTCTCTGCCACGTCACACAGGACCAGCATGTAGTTGCATGTGATCTGGTGTGGTTTGTCGGCTCATCACAAGAACTTTGTAAGGAGCTGGGAAACAGAAATGCTTATTTAGGGAAAAGGAATGGTCGGCACCCACGAAGAGCTCCCAAATGCAGAGGGGGTAAAGACAGTAACCATAGAACTACACCTCCACCGAGGGTTTCTCCCCAGCTCGGTTCCTTCCTCATGCTGTGACCCATGCTTTCTTCCATGAGCATTTAGTCTCTTTGTATAGGCAACCATGATTTGAAGAGCATTCTCTTCGTTGTAACAGAGCACATGATACCTTTATTCAATGTCAAAAGTAATGCAAGTCCTTTGTAAAAAATGTGGAAAATGTTGCTAGAGAAACAGAAGAAAACACAAGTTTCCCATTAGCCTCCTGCTCAGAAATATACCACTGCTAGGATTTTGCTCAATTTTCATTTAATTTTTTATTATGGCTGAGCGCGTGGGTTTGGGGATGGAGACAGAATCCTGGCTTGAGCTCACACAGGTTATTTGCTCTCTCTTAGCCTCAGTTTTTCTACCCGAGGAGTTGATACCACCTTCCTCCAGAGGGCTGAGAGGCGAAATAAACCAGGAACACTTTCTCAAACCATTCTTCTTCTATGGTACTGGTTTTAATGTCTCCACACTATTTTATGTGACTGTGCCATAAGTTATTTATAATAGCATGTTACTGGATCAATTTTATGTATTTACTATTATAATAATAGAGTGAGTGACTTTTTATAAATAATCTCTAGTCCTTCCTTTTATTTCCTTTATACAGTTCAGCAAAGAGGTTTACGTCAATTAATTTACCCCAAATAGCCTGAGCACGTGTGACCGGGGTGGACACTGGAGTGAGTGACAAGTGCCCTCACAGAGCTGGGCCAGTGGGGACAGTGGAAGGAGCCCTAGGTTGGAAAACAAAAAACTGGGTCTTAGCTCCAACTTCTCAGCTCCTTTCCTTTAACGGTGTAACTGGGCAAGTGATCTAATCCCTTTTCCTCATTTGTAAAATACTTCCTCCCTCCAAGGTTTCTTGTGAACAGATTAAATTAATAAATGTACAAGTTAAGTGCTTTAGAAAGTGCCTGGCACAGCACTACTCACAATAGCCCAGAAAGTAGAAACAACCCAAACGTACAACAGCTTGTGAATGGATAAACTAAGTGTTGTATATCTCTGAAATGGAATAGTATGCAGCCATAAAAAGGGAACAAAGTACTGATACATGCTACAACACGGATAAACCTTGAAACAATATGGTAAGTGAAATAAGCCAGACCAAGAAGAAAAAGTCATATACTATATGATTTCATTTATATGGAATGTCCAGAAATAGGCAAATCTATAGAGACAGAAAGCAGGTTAGTGGCTACCAGGGGCTGTAGGGAGTGTGGAATGGCAAGTTACTGCCTAATGGATACAGTTTCTTTTTGAGGTCATGGAAAAGTTCTGGAATAAGATAGTGATAACTATATAACACTGCAAATGTATTTCATATCACTGAATTATATTTCAAATTTGTCAAAACTGTAAATTATGTTATATATATTTTACTACAGTGAAACAATAAAAACAATGCCTAGCATATAATAATTTTTTATTTTATACAACAATGCTTATTTTTTCATCCTTATTGCCCTCTGAAGGTCTCTGTTTTCCTATTCATAAAGAGAAAGAGACAAAATAATCTTTGAAATTGCTTCTAGCTCTGAGGTCCCGCAGTCCAGTTGGATGCACCCGCCTTGTGCTGGAGAGAACTTTTGTGAATATCCAAGTCCTGCCCCCTCCACCCCCTGGCCCAACTGAGGCCCAGGGGCCTGTCTCAGCATTCATCATGAAGCTGCCATCACCTCTTTCACAAGATTTCTTCAAAAGCCTGATGACTTCTGATTGCTGGGGACCCTGAAGAGGCTTGGGGTGGACTCTCAGTAAATATCTATTGGACCCAAGAATGGATGGAAGGAAAAGTGAATATATCTGAAGAAAACTGAACACTATTTCAAAAGAATAGATGTACCCCTATGTTCACTGCAGCATTACTCACAATACCTAAGATCTGGAAGCAGCCCAAGTGTCCATCAGTAGATGAGTGGATAAAAAAGCTGTACACAATGGGATACTACTTGGCCATAAAAAAGAAGGAAATCTGACCTTTTGCAACAGGATGGATGGACCTGGAGAACACTATGCTAAGTGAAATAAACCAGTCAGAGAAAGAAAAATACCATATGATTTGACTTTTATGTGGAATCTAATGAACAAAATAAACTACAAACCAAAGTAGAAACAGACTCATAGATACAGAGAATAGACTGATGGCTGTCAGAATGGAGGGGGCTTGGGCAGTTGTGTAAAAGGGGTGAAGGGGTTAAGCAAAAAAAAAAAAATAAAACAAACCCTCATAGACACAGACAATGGTATGGTGATTACCAGAGGGAAAAGGGGTGGGGGAGGTAGAAGCGGGAGAACAGAGATACATGGAGACAGAAGGAGACTGGACTCGGGTGGTAAACACACCATACAATATACAGACGATGTATTATAGAATTGCATACCTTAAACTTATAGAAATTCATTAAAAATAATAAAAGAACTTTTAAAAAAAAAATGAATGTGTGAATGCGTAGCAATGACCCTCGGTGCATGCCTCGTGCCCCAGCTGAATTGCTGAATTGCTGACCCCCACGTCAGATTCCTGCAGTGAGCACACACCTTCCAAAAGGTAATAAATACATTCCCCAGTACACCCACTCTTTCCCTGAAAACTCCTAATCGCACTTTTACTGGACAAGCCATTATTTCAGCTCCCAAACTCCACATTTGAAGGCATGTCTTACACGTGAGTGAGCCTAGCATTCTCCCTGTTCCTTTGATCTTGTCCTGTTCCATGAGCACTCCAGACACGCTCTTTCCCACCTTCCCCTCTCCTCTCTACAACTCCGAGCTGTTTGCTGCCTCTGCCCCTCGCCTTTCCTACACTCCAGCAAAGCCTCATTCTGAACTTGACTCCCTTCCTCCTCATCAACATGGCTTCCTTTATTTATTCCTTTCCCACAGTCATTTCCATGTTACCCTCTTCAACCTCCCTCTCTCTCCTGCCTTTGTTCTTTACAAAGACTTGCCTTCACTTCATAGGTACGCATGCTCTGTTTTTGTTTTTGCATTGTTTTCCTCTGCATTGTCAGATCTGTATTTATTTTTAATTTCTTCTTCCAATCTCAGACATCCTGAAAGGAGGAGCCAGTACTTCTGTTTGAGTCTTTTTGATTGTTTTTGCATAGCTGCCATTTCTACTCCAAATGTCTAAATCCTTTCACATTGAAAAGCTGCTAGGACTCTACCACTCTAACACACAGGCAAACACACACACACACACACACACACACACACACACGTGCCCCTGTTCTTGTATTGGGGGCCAGTGCCTGCAAACTATTACCCTTGGGCGAAATCCAGCCCACCACCTGCTTTTGTAAATAAAGTTTGATTGGCACAGAGCCACCCCATTCATTTACATATTGTCTATCCATGCTTTTGCAATACAGTTTACTAGTTGGGGGAGACATGTTACAGTCTATAATGCCTGAAACATTTACTATCTGGACCTTCACACAAAAAGCTTACACACTCTCCTGTACACAGTGAGGGACATCTCATTCTTTAATTGCAAATTCTTAGCTGAGAGCGTGCATTTCCAGATACTGCCTTCATTTCAAATCCCCCACCCCCATTTCAAACTCCCTGCTCCTCACCCTGCAATCTCACTAAAAACTCTCCTAAGTGTACCCCTGGCTGGCTTCCCGACTCTCCCTTGGTGGTATGTAAGAGAAAACTGTGTCTCTGGAAAGGTTTTCCCTCCCTACTAATTGTGTGAGGTATCTTCTTCATTCATCAACTGTATCTTCCCCCACTTTCACTCAGTATCCATTTATCACACAACTTCCCTTTTTGTTGGTTTCATTTATTTCTATCTAAGTGACAGGGTATAGGCATATGAGAGGGGAAAAGCCCCTCCCAAGCCCATTTCCAACTCAAAGTAATCATTGCATTTTTTCTCTTTGGACATAGTCTAGCTGCTTGAAAATGATCCATTTGGTTTTGCCCTTGATAGAGACTGTTCAGAATGGGCCATGTGTGGGATCCAAGGTCTTAGAGACCTGGATTTGGGGACAATCTTTGACACCATCCTTTGAATACTATCTGCCCTTGGTACCTGTAAATCAGGTAGACTCCCCTGCCCCCAGCAAGCCACAGTACCCAATACAAATGATCACTAGGCACTTGGGACTTATCATGGCAACTGCCCTTGTCCCTCTCCACTTCTTCCTTTTCTTTTTTTTTTTAAGATTTTATTTATTTATTTTTAGAGAGGGAAAGGAGGGAGATAGAGAGAGAGAGAGAGAGAGAGAAACATCAATCAGTGTGTGGTTGCTGGGGGTTATGGCCTACAACCCAGGCACATACCCCGGCTGGGAATCGAACCTGCGACACTTTGGTTCGCAGCCCATGCTCAATCCACTGAGCTATGCCAGCCAGGGTCCACTTCTTCCTTTTCTTTCTCTATCTCCTCACTGCTTTCTAGGGCCTCATAGTTTCTGATGTTTTCTGCTTTAGCTACTGCGTTCACCTTTTGGACTTGACCAAGTTCTGCTTTTCTGTTTTGTTTCTGTGAACCCCATCCTCTCACTCTCCAGAGAGTCCCACGAGTAGACATTTGATTTCGAATAATTCTCTCAGCCATGCTCATTTGGGTGCTGGGCCTCGATTCAGTGCCAAAGCTTAGCTGCCACCGCATAAAAAAAGAACAGCACTGTGGTGTGACAGAGCACTCAGACAAGTCTCGGACCTTATTTATTCCCTGGCGTCGTTTCTAGTTGTGTGATTATAGGAAGTCCGGTAGCCTCTCCGAGATTGTGTCTCTTCCTGACTACATAGACATCAGCACTTACTTTGTAGCGTTCTGGTGAGATTACAGACAGCAGTACAATGAAACTTTTTTGCTGAAACACAACTGGAACCTCATATTTGTGCCCCCAAACCCAAGGAAAGGTAAAATTCCAAGAGAATATAATGTGAACTACTTTGGTACAGAAAATTCTGTTCTTTTAGTGGGGCTCCTTTTCATAACTTTAACTTCCTTTTTATATATTTTTTTTATCTGCAGCTAACATTTAAAATCTTCCTGTGTCTTTTACTTTGTTCCCACTTACCTGGTGCTTGTGGGCCTTTAATCTCACCTGCTGTTGAACAAGGTCCCCCAGGCTGCACCCCGCTTTCTTACAGAGTTTACACAAAAGGCCTCCCTGGCTTTAAATGCCCAGAGTTTTGCCTGAGAAGTTTGCGGTGGGAAGCAACCACCCCATGCTCAGTGTTGCCACAGCATGAGAATGACCACACCACGTGCAGTCACTTCTAGGAATTTTCCGCTGTCAAATGGTAATAGGTACAAAGATTTAGCTAGATGGAGGTCAACCACCTCCTTATTTACCATAGCAAAAGAAGAGAAAAGTAAAAGCAAAATCAAAACAGAAACAAGCCGTAAATATCCAATTAAAAGGAATTAGTAATTAAATACATGATACCCCACAATGGAGTACTATATGGCCACTGTAAATTATGCTTTAGGAAAGCATTGATTCTCTGTCAAGGTGCCATAACAACTCAAGTTTTAAAATAGACCACATATTTGCTGTGTATATTGCACACCCACATTTTGTGCACCATATATACACGATTATTATACCCCATGGTATGTAATCATTATACCCATGAATAATGCACATTCTTATTTTTCCCTCAAAACTTTGGGCAAAAAAGTGTGCATTATACACAGCCAAATATGGTGATTTAGGGTTTCCAGTCTGGCATTGAGGAGCTTAGATGTTGCCACTCCACCTGAAGAACAAGTAAAAAGCTGAGCAAACTAACAGATCCACAGCTCTTCTGAGATCCAGCATGAAGGTGAGGATCACCAAAAATGGGAGGCACTGGAGGATGCAGAAACATCGCAATTCACCTGAGCAGAGGCCCAGAAGCAAACACTTCCGTGGGAACCAACGAGGGAGGAAAACCTGACCTGTAGTTGAACAATTGCTGGAGACTCGGTGTGGTCAACTCTAAGAGCCAAAACCTCCAGAGGGACTCAGTTACCGGCTGGTCCTCAGAGTGTTATGGCCATTACCTCCAAGAGCTTTACTAGGTCCTCATGGTGAACATCAGAAAAAGCTCTTGTTCACGGCGGAGGAAGGGAACGCACAGAACCGTTTTCAAATACACCAGAGCACTTGGTTTTTCTTAACAAGGCCTGCCCCCAGGAGGAACTGTTTTACCAGAGCCTAACCTGCTGGGCTTTTATCCGAGTCTCACCTACCTGAGGGGGAGGAAATCCAAACCAGCCCCTCTCACCTTCCCGTCTCCACATGGGAGAAGGGAAATATACAACCCCAGCCCCACCCCAGCCATCCTGTTTCCCCTGGGGACCAGGGCACCCCGGGAAGCTTGGCAAAGTCTGCAGTCCAGGCCACAAGCTCCCCAAAAGGCCAAGTCCTACTCACAGCACTGTAAGTGCTGCCCGTCCCTGCCCTGGCCAGACAGCGCAATCGGTGAGAGCTAAACAAAAGTAAAAATACAACTTGTCAAAAAGTCTGGAATATAATTAAAACAGTACTCAGAGGGAAATTTATAACATGGAATGCATATCTTAGAAAAAGAGAGAAAGACCTAAAATCAACCGTGTAAGCTTTTATCTTAGGATGCTAGAAAAAGAAGATGAATTAAACCCAAGGTAAGCAGAATAAAAGAAAGAATAAAAATTAGAACATAAATCAGTGAAATTGAAAATAAAAAATCAATAAAGAAAATTAACAAAACCAGAAGCTAGTTCTTCAAAAAGATGGATAACGGATAAGCTTCCAACTAGAATAACCAAGAAAAAAAGAGAAAAGACACAAATTACTTATGTTAGAAATGAAAGAGGAAACATCTCTATAGATCCCATGGATATTTTAAGGATGATAGAGGAATATTATGAACAATATTCCTCTACTCCCCAAAACTGATAACTTAGATGAAATGGACTAAATCCTTAAAAGACACAATGTGCCAAAACTCACACAAGAAGAAATAGACAATCTGAATAGGCCTATATCTATTAAATGAATTTAATCAATAATGCATAACCTTCCAAAATAGACAGCACCAGGCCCAAATGGGTCCACTGGTGAACTCTCCCCAACATTTAAGGAAGAAATTATACAAATTATCTACAATCTCTTCCAGAAGATAGAAGGAAAAGGAACATTACTTAACACATACTATGAAGCCAGCATTATCTTAATACCAAAACCAGACAGACATTACAAGAAAACTGGAGACCATTATCTCTCATGAATGTAGGTGCAAACATCCTCAACAAAAATTAGCAAATCAAATCCAGCAATGTATACAAAGAGTTATACACCAAAACCAAGTGGGATTTACCCGAGGTGTGCAAGACTGGTTCAAATATTAGAAAATTAATATAATCCATCACATCAACATACTACAGAAGAAAAATCACATTATGGTATCCATAAACACAGGAAAAAGCATTTGACAAAATCCAGCACCAATGCCTTAAAAAATTCTCAGCAAACAAAAAATAGATGGGAACTTCCTCAATTTGATCAAGAACATCTACAAAAATCCTACAGCTAACATCATACTTAATGGTAATAAAGTCAAAGAAACAGATATTATCAAGTTCAAGACTTACTATACTGCTATGCTACTTAAGACAATGTGGTATTGGCAAAAGAATAGCAAATAGATTTGTAGAAAATATACAGCCTAGAAATAGATCCATGTAAATATAATAAACTGACATTTGATAAAGAGGCAAAAGCAATGTAATGTAGCAAAAAAAAATTTTTTGACAAATGCTGCTGGAACAACTGGACATCCATACACAACAAAACTCTCTAGAAACAGGTCATACACCCTTCACAAAAACTGTCTCAAAATGGATCACAGACTTAAATGTAAAACACAAAACTATAAAACTTCTAAAAGATAACATAGAAGAAAACCTAGATGAACATGGGTATGGCAATGAGTTATTAGATACAACACCAAAGGCACAATGCATGAGTGAAATAATATAGACAACCTAATTTTAAAAGGGGCAAAAGATGTGAACAGACACCTGACCAAAGATGATGTATAGATATCGAGTAAGCATGCAAAGGAATGTTTCACATTGGATGTCTTTAGGGAGTTGCAAATTAAAGCAACAGTGAGATACCACTACACATTTATTAGAGTGATCAAAATCCCAAACAGTGACAACACTAGACGCTGGTGACAACGAGGAGCAACAGGAACTCTCATTCATTGCTGGTGGGAGTGTAAAATGATACAGCTACTTTGGAAGTCAGTTTGCAAATTTCTTAAAAAACTAAACATACTTTTACGATAGGACCCAGCAATCACACCCCCTGGTATGTATTCAAATGAATCGAAAATGCATGTCCACACAAAAGGCTATATGCAAATATATATACCACCATCAGTCCTAATTGCCAAAACTTGGAAACAAAATGCCCTTCAGTAGGTGAGTGGATAAATGAACTGTAGTACATCAAGACAATGGAATATCATTCTGTGCGATAAAAAGAAATGAGCTCTCAAGCATAAAAAGGCATGGGGGAACCTTACATGCATCTTACTGGATGAAAGAAGGCAACCTAGGAGGGCTATCAATGACTACGATATAGAACCATGACTGCTACAGCTTTAGTCTAAAGACTTACAGGCACTTACCCTATTGGATAGGCAAGATAACCTACTGGGGTAAAAGAAAAAAAATCAAGATTTCTATTTGTATTTATTAGGATATCTCTTCCTTTTTAATTTGTACACTTTTATTTGTATTGTATAATGGTCACAAGATATTAACAAGTTATTTGTGGTTGTAATTTATATAGATGCACGTGTGTGTACTTATACATATATATAAAGAGAGAGCATGCTGAAAAAATTTGGCATAGAGGTACGCAATCAAAATATTTCTAGACCATTGCCATAGTGACCATCTGGCCCAGCCCCTCCGTTTCAGAAAGGAGGAAACTAAAGCTCAGAGGGAAGGGAGGTGCTTGCCCAAGACGTACAGCTGGTTAAAGCTGGGGTCTTCAAGCTGAGATTGCTAATGCTTTATCCAGTTATTCTGGTTTGTTGGCTTTTTCTGCATCATCTCATTGTTTCTTGACCCAGTAGAACTGTTTTTGAATGCCATGGGAGTTCATATTAAGATTGCAGATGTACCCTGGCCTGGCACTCAGTTGAACAGAGCATCACCCTGATATGCCAAGGTTTCGGGTTCGATTCCCAGTCAGGGCACATCCAAGAATCAACCAGTGAAAGCATAAATAAGTAGAACAACAAATCGATGTTTCTCTCTCTCCTTTCCTCTCCCTCTCCCTAAAAATCAATCAAATGTTTAAAGCTATACAGATACATTTTAACATCACATACCTAGAAGTTTAAGTTTTAAAAAGTGCTTACACCCCTCTATGGATCTCCTTCCGCCTCTCAGAATCAGAGGGCTGAGCTTCCAGATCCAGGAACTCCTCAGCCAGAGTTCCCATTCCCAGGAAGCTTTGCCCACTGTGTCACAGGAGCACTGCTTGAAGGGATCAGGCCCAGTGGAAATGAATCATGAGGAGAATAGCCATAGAAATCGCTGACAGAAGCATCACAGACTGTCTCTGGCTGCCTTAAACTTTACTTACAAGAGCCGTCAGCAAAACCCTGTCTCCAGGGCCCATACTTTGAGGAAACCCTGCCAAATGCAGCATTACTTGGAAGGTGCACGTTTATATTCCTCAAATGCCTATTGTCAAACTAACCCAAAGTTCTGAAAGGTTTCAAACACTTCCCAGTTGAGGGAAGTAAACAGACTCCCAGGTTCAAGTGTGGCCTGAGGGCCAGGTAAGCAAGAGCCCCTTTTTTTCTAGCAGTAAGTGCAAACTCCCATGTGTCAGAGCAGCCTTGTAAAATGAATTTACACTCCAGGGTTTGGATTTGGAGGACTAGAGAGGCTTTTCCAATCCTAGATTTCCACCGCCAGCCGTTTTTCCCTTGTGCAGACTAAGGAAGAGAACGCCCAGGTCTCTGAATCATTTTGAAAACTTACTGTCCAGGACCAAAAGCCAAATGACAAAGAGTAGAAAGTGAAGACCCACATAGTATTTGTTTAAATTCTCTCCTCCTACACCCCAAACTGCTGCTGACTTTGGTGATGAAAGAAACGTCTTGCACAAAAGTGGCTCGTGTGGGAAGCAGAGAACTAGATGGGGGCCATGGCTCCTGATAGGCAGTCATCAGTACACACGTGGAATCACAATGCTATTACTCTGTTTCCACGGGATGACACAGTCTTTGCAGCATCCTTTGCTCTTGGCTGCGTGTACATCATAGTACTCCTCCCTCCAGTAGTTTCTTCACTGCCAGAACCATTCTGGAAACCATCTTGATAAATGGTGGAAAATATTTACTTCTTACATAGAATTGCCTTTTCTACACTTATTATCAAAAATCATAAACAAAAAGTTGTGTGAGCCAACCCTGGAGGATTCTGGCCATATGAATGTCTATCATGAGAAGAATCTGACTATAAAATTTAACTAGGTGTTTACAGGTAGGTCCAGAACCAGAAAGGGAACACCCAGTCATATCTCAAATCTGGAATCTAGCATTCGGAGTGTAACTCGGAAATATTTTTATACCTTTTATCCTGCCCAAACTCTTTTATTTATTTAATTCCTTCGTTTTTTCATTAATTTAAACACATTTTCTTATGGTGGGGGTAATGAGGAGGTATGCTAGAGACAAAGCCCGTTTTGAGTTTATGGACATATAAAAATCTCTCTTGATAACTGTGCAATGAACTTGGAAGAATAAGGATTTTGCAGCAGCTGTTTTCAAGGGCGAGCAACTGATCTCTGAGGGTCCTGAGTGATGGGCTGGCGGCAAGATGGAGGCAGGTTTCCAGAGGTGTGGCAGGCAGGTTGGTCCTCGCCCTGCATAACTGTAACATGTAAGGAGCAGACACAATGGTCAGGCCATTGACTTTAAATAAAGAGGCAGCTTCCCAGTCTGGGCAGAGGATGGATTCTGGAGTTAGAGAAATCAGTTTGAATTCTGGCTCCCCAGTTGTTATCTGTGATTTGTGGCTAACCATTTAGAATGCCTACGTTTCAATGTCCTTATCTTTAAAATCAATTCCTATAAGAAAAAAAGGGTAACATATATAGAGAGAGTTTATATATATATATTTATGCTAGGCACATAGAAAGTGACGAAAAGGAGGTACTTACAATCAAACCTGCAGATGATCCAAAGCTGGGAGTAGGGATGCTGTATCATAAAATTAAAGTTCGAAATTATTGTGGTATAATAGAAAAATGAGCTCAGATAGTGATGAATGTAAAAGCAGGGAGACAAACAAAATCCTAGAAAGTATTTCTTCCCTTTTGGTTTTAAGTCTAGTTGTACCAGCATAGAATGGAGAGCTTGTGCGGAAAAGTTTGTGAAGGCTTGAATGACAGGGAATTGGAGACAATAGCAGGACATGGCCACTGAATTAGCAGGTGGGATCTCGTGCTACAGAAGCATATGTTGTGTATAAATCAAGGAAATTAACCAGCCTAATGCACTCTGCCATAGTTCTATCCCATCTGGAGAACTGTGTTCAGTTCTAGGCACTGTATTTTGGCCAGAATATTCACAAAATAGAGTGTAAACAGAAAATGAAATCAGAATGGGGAAAGACTCATACAAGGAAGAGCTAATAAGCTAGAAATGATGAGAGTAAAACAGAGTTTTAGAGAGAACAGTATCATTGCCTTCAAACATATAAAGAGCAGTAAAGACCAAAGAGTAATAGCAATTAGTATGTATTGAGTACTTATTACGTTATCCACATTTTGAAGATGAGAAAACTGAGGCACAGAAGCCAAGGTACATGGTGACAGTGTAAGGGTTGAGCCAGGTTTCATCCCAGCAGTCCATCCACAGATCTGGGAGGGGTAGGAAAGCTATTTTTTAAATATTTCTACAGGATCATGGTGAAATCTCACTCTCCCAGTTCTTTTGAAGCTGGGCATGCACTAAAGATTTGCTTTGGCCAATGAAATGTGAGCAGAAGCCATGTTCGTGACCTCAGCGTGGGGCTTTAAGAGTCTGTGAGCAATTTGCCACGTGCTCTTCCCAACATGACTGTGTAGACATGCAGCCTCCACCCCTAGGTCTCTGAGGGGCAATGACAAGCAGAGCTGCCCTCCTGACCCATGCTGGCCAACCACCAAGAGCAAGAAGTAAACCGCTATTGTTTAAGGCATGGAGATTGGGGGATCACTTGTTGCTGTAGCATTACCCAGCAGTTACTGACAGATACATGAGCCCAGATGCTTAAAATTATTGAAATACTTCAGAATAGGGAAACATATCTTCTCTTCTCTTTCCAAACATCAGAACTAAGACTAGTATATAGAAACTACCAGCAGGCAGATTTAGGCTTATTGAAAGTTTCTTAAGTGAGTTATCTAGAAGTTGCTTCATGAGGCAGAGAACACCGTGCAAATGGCAGTATTTAAACAGATCATCTGGATTTTAGGTAGCAAAATATATGCTTTAAAAAGGAGGTGTAATGTATCAAGCATTTATAGAGCACCTCCAATGTGCCAGGTATTTTGGTCACAAAGATAAAACCAAACACATACCTCCTATCCTCCAGGACATAAACACCAAGTGCAGAAGCAGATAACGTATGCTGCCCCTTCTACCAGGGTGATTCTACCGAATTAGAGATAATAACACGGCCTGGATGAGGCTGACAGCAAGCCCGAACTTACAAATCACCACGTAGCACTAGAAATCCTGCTGATGCTTAGGTTGTATTATTATTTTTCAATTAGGAGCCCAAAGTACAGGGTTGACAAAAGGAAGGGAAACGAGAGAATTGCTGGGTTTGAAGGAGGAACGTTCTACTTTTCTTTAGTTACCATTCTTAAATCCTGAAAACCAGGCATACGATCTGGCTTACATCAGAGGTGTTCCAGCAAAGGGAACGGCCCTGACTCACAGCAATTGCTACTGACCTTTTCCATCCTTGCTCCCACCCCTGGGAGTCAGGAAGGGAACATGGAAACATCCATCAGCTCAGACTAGAAGACAGGCAATCACCATCCCGGTAGGGCCATTCTTGAGTTTACAAATCAGCCACAGCCTTTCCAGAAGATCTGAAGTTTTCCCTAAAAAGAGTATTTGCGTAGGGCCTAGGGGATCCCATAATCTAAGGCTGAGGCCAAAATCACAGACTGAGGGATTCTAAGGGTCAGTGGCATTATTTCCCAGTGGCACTTTCCAACAGGACTGGCTTTTCCAGGGTGGTATCAATAGTTAAAGGTTTGTTTTTTTTTAAACTTCCAAATATCCAACAGTGGAGAGCAATGTGCTGTCCTTTCCCTGGCTCTCTGCATTTGAATGGAAAAACATCTAAAACTTGGGTAAGCATTAACTGTAATTGCTCTGAGGCAGACATTTCCATTTCAGGTTATTATTCATAACAGTATTAGTGCAGAATAATAGAGGCGGCTGGATTGTGCAGCCATTATCTAGACAAGGGTGACGTATCTGATTACTATTGTCCCCCTAACCGAAAAGCGTCAGTTTGAACTTTGAATACCCCAGCCATGCCTGGGCTCTGAATTTTCTCAACTATGGTTCTGAGTTTTCTACAAAATCAATAAATCAGGGCAACGTGGATTTCAGCGCCATGCCTTCGGTCAGTTCAGGGTGACATAAGTTTCTCAAAAACCCAGACAGAAGAAACTGGCTTGGGCTCAGGTAAGAGCAGCCGGGAACTTGCAGCTTGTGCTAGTTTAATGTGCACCCTTGATACTCTCGCCTATTTTCAAAACTACAATGATATTCTTCCAGAGACAGCTGGATCCCGGTGGTACCCAGGCTTGTGCCAAGCTTTGCGCACAAACACACACTTTACAAACACAGATGTGAAATGTCCATTTAGAACATAAGTGAGGCATGGAGATTCGATTGTTTAGTCTCTCCTGGCTCTATACCCAAAAGTTTCAGGGACAGAGCTGATGTTCCAAGAGTGAGAGGAGGGACCACCCGTCCTGTACTTTCATCTGGGCACTATGGAGATGACCCCATTTTCCCACAAGCAGTTTGCCCTCTGCCCCGGTGACCCGGTTGAGATTTAAGGGCCAGAGAGGGGGCCAAGACAATCGTGTCTGGTTACTCAGACCAGAGGACTGGAAATCACTCAGCCTTCCAGGGCTGGCTGGGCTGACACACCCACCCAGGACCCATGGCCCCAGGGTGCGACAGGGAGGCAGGGGAACCCCGGCGCAGGAAGATGCCACAATTGGGGACACGAGCGAATCCAGGTCCAGGCTAGGAGGTCACGCTCTGCTCAGTGGAGGATGCCCTTTTCCTCCTCCTAGTCCCAGATCCCCGTGCAAAGTGAGCAAAAGAAAGTTGTGCCTGGACCATGGCGCCCCCGGCTGCACAGGGAAGGAGGGCAGATGGAGAGGAGTCCCGGACCTCTTACCTTGTCCTTGGGGCCGAGGTTCTGCAAAACCTCCTTGCCTGTGGCACTCCGGATCTCCACCCCGGTGGGCGCAGGCGATGCGGGTGTGGGCTCCCGGCTCTCCTCCCGGCCTTGTCCCCTGCGCGGGGAGTCCCCTTCGGGCCCGGGTCGGCTCCCCGCTCCGCGGCTGCTGCCCTGGCTGCTTCGGGGAGTCTTTGCACCCCGCTGCCCCACGCTAAGGGCATCGAAATCCAGCGTCTTGCTCTCGAAGGCTCCCTCCACGTTGCAGAACATGCCGCCGTACTTCTGCCGCGGGACCTGGTCTGTGGTGCCCGGCCTGGCCAGGTACACGGGCAGATCATCTTCGTGGGAGCTGTCCCAGCCTCTTCGGCCGGAGGCCATGGTTCTAGTGCGACAGCGAACCGCGGGTTTTCTTTCCCCGAGGCGGAAAGGGCAGCCACCGGCAGCGTGCGCCGAGCCACAGTGACTGGAGCAGGAGGAGGCGCCTGAGCCTTCGCGCCAGAGGCGGCAGTGCTGCTCCCGTTCCTGCCAGTCCCCAGCCAGCCAGCCAGCAAGGCGCAGGGGCCGGAGCAGGGCAGGCTCCGCTCACCGGACCCCTTGACCTGAGTCGTCGCTTCGGTCACCCAGGCCCTAATGGGACTACCCGGGCTTCAGGTCCTTGGTTGCCCAAGGAAACTAGAAATCCCAACTTGCGCGCGTGCACACACAAGCGCGCGCACACACACTTCCTGCTCGCCCAGCAAGCCCCAGATTTCACACTCAAGAACTTGCCTCGCTCACACATGCACACAAATGCTGCTATAGCCACACCAACTCCTGAGTTTGCTTCACAAACCCAAGTCTTTGTGCCCCGCTCATGCACCTAAACCTAGCCGGCTCAGGGGTGTTCATTTCAGAATCAAACCCCGATTTACAACCACACACGCACCGCTCAGATTTATCAGACTCAGGACCCTCGACTTTGGTTTCCCATAATCCCGGACTGGTCTCATCCTAATTTTAGGATTGTCTCACAATTGCTCACAGTTCTGGAATCTCACAAACCTGCACCCTCAAATAAAAACTCCTGAATTGGGGGTGGGGGGAGGAGAGAGAGAGAGACCCTCTTACTTCAGTGACACTCACAAAAGCCTATAACTGACTCACAGACAAACCTACGCTTACCACATGTACAGTGACCAGAGATGCTTTTGCTCACCCTTTATCTGCCTCAGAGACAACTACAGTAGAGATCACAGGCATGCATCATGAGTCAGTATATGTGAGACAGTTGCGATAGTGATTGGCATAGCAATCAATATATGTGATAGTGATTTTCCTTAGCAAAATACTCCTAATACCCCCTCCACATACAACCTTGCCTAATACTCACACCCTGATTCAAGCTCAGATGTACCTCAGTCAGGACCATACATTTGGGCTCACACATTAGTGCAGATTTACCTCAAAAAGCGTGCCACCAAAGACTTTGCCTTCCATGCTACATCAGTTAGGTAAGGATTTTATGTATATATATGCACGCTCCCACCAGCTCACCCTCCTCCCTGTGCCCACCCACATGTACTCTAACCCAGCCTTTGCCCATAAACAGGGCCCACAAACTGTGGAGCTGCTGTGGATCTGCAGAAACCCAGGAACTGTAGTGCTCCCATTAAACCGGGGCCTCCTCTCAGAAACACACTCATTCACGTAGTCACCCAACAGGAATGGAGTGCCTTCCATGCTCCTCACAAGACACTGGGATGACAGTGTTAAATGAGGTAGATGAGGGCCTGGCCTCACCAAGAGCGTGGCCCATAGCCACCCATCTGGGGAGCCAAGTATTTCACCATTCTGCTCAAGGTACTAGACTTTATCTTCTGTACCCTCCACTATGTTATAGGCTCTGTAAAAGGCAGAGATCTGATTTGTTTAGTTTACCTTTGAATACCTTGAACCTAGAACATCTACAGGCACATTATAGATAGTCCATAAACCCTTTTTGAACAAATGGTGGTGGTGGTGGTGATGATGATGATAATAATAATAGCAACAATAGGGAACACTTATGGAGCTGTTGCTATGTGTCAATCACTATTGTAATTGTTTCGTATACATTGACTCATTTAGTGCTCATGAGCACGTGGCAGGCTTCTTCATTTCTGGGGACACAATCTTGGAAGGCATCTCCACCAAATTTGATGGCCTGAAACTCTGAACTTCATTTTGGGAGGGAAATTAGGATATTGGAAAATGGGATCATGGTGGCCTTGGCAACCTCAAGGCTGTGACAGCCTTGAAGGTTTGGGAGATGGAAGTGGACCTTAACTTGGGTCTAAGACAGGTATGCGGCCACTAAGTTAAACTTGCCCCCAGCGAGAAGAAAGGCATTTGCTTAAATTGCCTGTGCTCTAGTCAAATTATTCATGATTTCTTAAGGTGATTTCCTCTGGGCAGCTGCTCCTTTTTGACAAATGCTGATTGGCTATGGACCCAGAATTTCATGAAATTCTGGGATACAGGTCATTCCCATCCTCTTGCTCAGGCAGGTTATTCCCATCTTCTTGCCCCTTGCTGTCAGCCTCTTCTCCACTCATCAATTCATTGACAGACCTTTAGGGGGAAACCTGCTATGTGTCCAGTGCAGTCCTGGGTTCCCTCCTCTGGGGAATGTAATTCTAGTGGTCAGGGGGACAGACAGCAAATAAGACAGATCAGGACATATAGTCACACGAGCTATGGAGAAAATAAGGTAGCCAACTTTTAGATTGGCTGGTCAGGGAAGACTTTTAAGTCTTTGCCCCCTGACCCAATAAGCACCCCTGGCACAAACACCATCAGCAAGGACAATAGGCTATCAGCTAACATTTATTAGAAAGCTACTCTGTGCCAGGCTCAGTGCTGAGGACTTTCCATACAGTACCTTGATTAATCTTGATAACACTGCAACTCAGGTGCTATCATTTCCTTTCTTACTACGGAGGAAGCTGAGGCTCAGAGTAAATGCCCATGTTTTGATGGGATCCTAACAGGAAGCAATATGTCCAGAGTGTGTTTCCTTTGAGGGGGCCACATTCTGAATGTAGGTGCTTGCGTGTATGTGCCTGTGAGTGTGGGCGCAGGAGCAGAGATCAATCCCATTGATACAGCTACGTTGCCTCACCACTATGTTGCAATGTATATGCTCAATAATTACATTTGTTGATGAGACATCATATTTAGAGTCAACAGCTGTGTGTACACATACATGTTTAATTAAAGAAAGAAGACTGAATGCAAAAGGCTGATCTGACTTCAGTTCTGTAACCGTGTGGCCTTGGTTAACTTCTCGATGATGCCTTTCTGCTTCAGATTGGCCTCACCCACTTAAAAGGACTATTAAGGACTTTATTTCCTTGACTAAGACATTGGGCTAGAATTTCAGGTGCATGGCATTCATTTTCCTAACAACCCACACATTTCAGGGTGATTGTTAGTCTCATTTTACAAGTGGTGAAAACAAGACCTAGACACGCAGGTAAGTTTATTGCCTACAGTGTCACAGCTAGCACTTCAAGCCGGAGTTCAAGCTTTCTACTAACTAGTGCCAGAGGCAGTGCTCTCAAAAACAACCTCCATGATCGAGTTCTGTTTAAGGATCTAAAGAGATAATAAATGGGAAGACTGGAAGTAAGGTGTTAACAAATGAAATAATTCTGAGTGGCCCAACTGCTCTTGGGCAAAAGTTAACTTTAATTAAGACAAAAAGATATATATCCTACCAACATCTTCCTAACAGAGGCATTGGGCCCACAAACGTGGGCTGATTTTGTCATGTCTCTCCCTAATAAGGCAGAGGATGCATTTCTTATGATAGTCACAAACACAAGAGCAACATTACATCTATGGCCACCTAAGGCAGACTTCCCAGAGAAGGGACTCTCCAAACCCATGCGCAATCAGCCAGCCGTTTCTATAATCAGGCAACAAACTGGAGCTTTCTGCTTTTCACACACTGGATCAGACTCCCATTTCCTGTGACTCTGCAGTAAGTGACTTGCTGCTGTGCAGCGAGATGACTTGTGATGTGAGCCCATAGCATATCCGGTTATGACTTTAGGAAAATGTATTCCGGAGGCGTCTCTATTACCTATAGATCAGCGGAAGGAGAGACCGCAGTGACAAGCATGCAGCAGTCCCGATATAGCTGCCCATAGAATACCTTTTATGCAAAATGAATTGCACTGCATTCTTATAAAGCAAAATTCTACCCAATAGAAGATAACATTTTAATGCTCACTAAGGCTGTGTCTCTGTGCTCAAAATAAAGAAAAAATAAAGGAGTTCTGATTTTTACCTTGACTCAACAGTGAATTGAAATATTTCTGATCAAAACCCACCCTGTCTTTTTCTTCCTTGAATTATGGAACTTGAACCTACATTATCTCTTTCCCACTTTATCAGTAGAGAGATCAGAAACCTCATTTTTTACCCTTAAGATGGCATATATGAGGCAATCTGCAAAATATTCAGCTTTCTGCCTGATACATAGTAGGTGCTTAATAAATATTAGTTCTCCATTTCTTCAGAATATAGTTAGATACATCATTAATATCACACCGAGTTTGCAATAATGAGCTTGACCATGTCCCATGACTTTAGCTTTGTAGGGTTTATGGAGCAATTTGACATTATAATGATATTTGGAATATATGTTTAAAAATAACTGCTATTTTCAGCATAACACCACCACACCCTATGAATTTTCTTAACAGGTTACTACTGAGTTACAGTTTAATTTGGTAAACAAAGTGTTCATTAGAAACCTGAAAAAGGTTATTTCTTAAATATATCTATAATATTAAAATCAAATTATAAAATATTTTTAATAATCTCAATTGTGCATGCTGAAAAAAACATCCTCACTGTTTCATAAATATATACATATAAGGAGAAAAATTATAAGAACATGTACAAACTATTAATGGGGGACTGAGTTGTAGGATTATGGGTAACTTTTAGTTTCTTCTTTAATGCATTTTTATATTTTCCAAAATATTTATAGTAAGTATGAATTACTTTTATAATTAAAAAGTGTGTTATTTTAAAATGGGCATCCAAGATGTTATTTTACATAAAAATACATTTATTGGGCATATCAAAAATCTCTGCTGGAGAATTAGTGAACCAAGCTGTTTGCTCCTGACTCTATTATAAAGATCTATTACCTAAAATGAAAAAATAAAAGGAAATGAGACCCCCTCATCAGAGTCAAGTTGTCACCTCATGCAAAGCACCTGGGCAGTTGGACAGCTGAGCGAGAACATGGTCATTACGGTGAGCACGTGAAATGAAGGCTTAGAAATGTCCCCAAGGCAAATCCTCTCCAGCAAAGGGTCATTTAATGAGACATGACATAATCACCTTGCTAGGGGGGAGTTGGGATTTCCTTCCCAGTATCTTTCTTTTTTTTTTCTTTTTCTTTTTTTCCCATTTTCCTTCCCAGGTTCATCCACTGAGCATCTATCTCTTTGATGTTACTATTTTCAAATGTTCCAAGGCCAGTGTCAATCATGGAATTTCCTTTTGCCTTACGTGAGAAGGAGACAAATGTTAAGTAAACGCTGACTGATATGATAAAGCAGATATTCATTTCAAATACGCTAACGCTCTAGTTTCCTTGGTGCAGGCTCCCAGGTGCAATTTAATCTCCTAAATGAAAATCTCTGAGTAAGGATAGGCAATAAATCCAGTTATGGGATGTAACAGTAAAAAAAAAAAAAAGTAAAAACCAACCAAGCAAACAAGTCCAACCTGTTTACCAGCCACAATGACTCAAAGTATGTTTCCAAGATTTAAAAAAAAACATGCTCATTTGACATTGGCTGGTGTGGCTCTGTGGATTGAGAGCTGGCTTGTAAACCAAAAGGTTGTGGGTTCAATTCCCAGTCAGGGTGCCTGCCTGGGTTGTAGACCAATGTTTCTCTCCCTCTCTTTCTCCCTCCCTTCCCCTCTCTCTAAAAATAAATAAATAAATTCTTTTCTAAAGTGTGCTTGTTTGTTATTTTTCCATTACTTTTCCTGTTCTTTGTCCATTTACCAAAAAATAATCTCATTGGTTTTACATGATTGTTATAAGTCTCACTCTGATTATTTAAAATAAAAATAATTCTCTCCTTCTTTGCCATCCAAAGTAAAAAGAGCAGTAATGAATCCTTTGTTTATTTCTTCCTCCCTTCCTTCCTTCCTTTTCAGTGAAAATTTCAAAATGACAGAAAAGCAGAGGATAATTTAACAAAAACTTGTATGTACTCTGTCTCTAGAATTTATAAATGTTAACTTTTCATCGCATTTTGTTCATGTTTTTAAGCAATAAAATATAATAGAGTTCAAGTGCCCCCTACCTGTTCTGTGCTCTCTTCCTGCCTCTGAAAAAGAACCAATAACCTGTATTAATCTCTCAGATTCTTCTGGAGACCTGCTACCTGTTGGAACCTGATCCTTTCACTGGGATTTTTAAAACCTTTTCTCGTGTCAAACAAAGCACTGCTGTAGTTTAATTATTTGCTTTTAAGAATGGCCATCATGTGTTTGATACACAGAAGCTCCCCACGCCTAGAAAGCTAAGGCTTGCAGCAATGACATCAAGGCAATTATAACTCATGTATCAGGGCAGACAATGGCCCACCCAGACTCTCAGGGAAGGTGTGTGTCTTCAGAACTCCAGGTTTCTGAATTGAACAATACCGACTCTGTTAGGAACAAAGTTCAAAATCCAATCACTTTGCTGTGATGGGGAATATTCTTGCTGTTATTATAGCTGGGGTGGCTCCAGGATCCTGGACATGAAAGTTACACTTAACATGTAAAAAGATAGCTCTTATTTTAGTATTATTCCCTTGAGCATATGCTAAGCACTACCCAAAGGAAGGTAGTCAAATAAGATGACAGCCTGAAAAGAGAAGCTCCTTTCACTCCAGACAGAAACTTGCTGGCTCCACAAGACGAGGGCACATCCTGGCTCCAGCATTAATAGCTACCAGGCAAGGGCATGAATGGCAGATGCTAAGAGATATGGGAGAAAAAAATAGAAACATGGCAAAGAATACTTTCATTGAGAATATTATAGTTGTGTATAGATTCAGAAAATATAAATGAATTGGTAATGCCTTCTTATCCAGTGACTTTGTCTGATTTCATTTTTCTGTTAATAAATAACTCTTTGTTTAGGCAGCTCCCCAGCATGCCTTATTCCTCCAGATCTTGCGTAATTATGACAAATGGATAGGAAGCAGGATCTGTTCAATGCTTCAAGCTCTTACAGCGATTTAATTGGAAACATGAAGAAAAAATATGGAGAGACAATTAGTTTAGTCATGTAGCCCCAATTTCCATTTCTTATTAAGAAATATTAGAGTATTGCCCTAGCTGGTGCAGCTCAGTGGATTCAGTGCTGGCCTGCAAAGCAAAGGGTTGCTGGTTCCACTCCCAGTCAGGGCACATGCCTGGGTTGTGGGTCAGGTCACCAGTAGGGGGAGCATGAGAGGCAACCACACATTAATGTTTCCCTCTCTTTCTCTCTCCCTTCCCCTGTCTCTAAAAATACACAAATAAAATCTTTAAAAAAGAGAGAGAAGAAACATTAGAGTATTTATATGAAGTGGAATGTTTGAGAAGGACACGGGTCTCAAGCGAGAAAATCTGGACCATAATTATGGGTGCCCTGCTGGCTGAGTGAATTTGGAGGGATTGCATGAACTCTCTATTTCTGTTCCTGCATCAGTAGAATAAGAATAAAAAGCTGTGGTGCTGGAAAAAATAAAGGTGAGATGCATACCAAGTTGTAGCTATTCTCTAAAATGTTACTGATTCTCTTCAGAGCCTCACCCCAGTTGATGTGACCCAAAAAATAGGTAAGCAAAAGACACATTTTAATGACTAATGTTACCCAAGACTTTTGCTTTTCAAGGGTAGATAGAACTGTATGTAGTATATAGCCAATGACTACTAATTAGTCTTAGGAATGACCAAAATGAAAATATATTTTGGGAAACCAAGTCAGACACCTGCAATTGCCATCCTGAAACCCTCAGACATTTGTCTCCTGAAGGTATCCTAGGTCAAAGATATAGTCAGATGTGTAAGTGAAACTTATTATATAAAAATTCATCAAAAAAGATACAGATGAATGTTTTTAAACATTGGTATTTTAAATCGGATCTCATTAAAGTTTCCTCAGTGCTGACTATATGATATCTAACAACTTATTCAATTATTTTTAATGTTTGCTATCACTAGGAATTATAACTTTGAAAGTACAATGTTAACTTGCTAAAGTTTTTATTTCTTATAAAGAATAGTCAATATTAAAATATACTCAAATAATATATTACAAAATCATTAGTTGTATCAGAAGAAATTTTTGGCTATAAAATTTATAACTAAATACTAATTTTTGTACTATGTACAAAATTACATAGTACAGACTTTGGCAATAAAATTGATCATTCTTAGGAAAAATTAAGAGTATATCAATATGGACTAATCTGAAATTTTCAAATTAGGAGGATTTTTAAAAGAAGATGTTAAACACCATGCAAAAGTTATTGTAGGTGAATTATCTGGTGAAGTATTTTATTTTTAACATAATAATTTATTTTATGGCTGAATCTTAACTGAAAATTAATTATCAAACAAAAAAATTTGAATGAGTTAAGACCTGGGTAGGATTTATAACATGCCAACAGCATTGTGATAAGTCTGGCAAATGTAGAACTTGGGAATTGCCCTTGTAATGAAATACAGTAAGGATGTAATATTGCTAGCTGGATTATTCATTGTTACAGATAAAATTTTTGACATTAGCTGGCAAGTCATGATCACTTTTTAAAAAATTTAATAGTCAGTAATTAAAATATCTTAAATCATACAATGATGATGAATTTCACTATTTGAGTTATTCCCAGTGCTTTTTGCACTGGATCCTGAGAAGTCTTTAATTCATTCAGAATAAGGCATAAATAAAAACTTCCCATAGGGAAGACAGATCCAATTTTTTTTTTAGAAATATAACTATTTCTGTAGATCTTTGAGTAGTCTTTCCAAAATTGTAGTATACCTTATGATAGGAAAATCAAATTTGCTTGGTTTTCTTTTTTTACCTTTGAAAACATTAAATAATGTCTAAGAAATCACTTTGAAATTTGTTCTTATTTAAAAAACAGTGAATTTTTGAGGTAGCCTTATTCATTCTTTTTATTGTTGTTGTTGTTGTTGTTGTTGTATCTAAAGACCAGTTTTGTTTATTACCCTCAAACAGTTCGAACACAGGAGAGAAAATGTCAGAGCCAGATATCACTGAGCTTAGGGGAGAGGGCAGCTCTGCCCAGCTAGCAAAAGGAAGTCTGTGCTTCATCAGTTTAATTCATTACGTATTTATTGAGTATTTATTTTGTGTCAGGGAATATTCAAGGTGTTGTGGGAGTTTATAATACAGGAGATAAGACAACTATTCACATATAATGCTGCTCAGGCTGTGATCATGGTCACTAAGGATAAGAAAAGGAAAGGTTTTCTGGAAAGCAAACCACAAGTCTCAAAGTGCAAGCTGAGTGAGGTCCTTCCTGGAAGAATGAGAAACCGGGAGAACATGGAGCAATCCTGCTTGGCCAGGGAGCACAAGGCTTGCAGGGTGCTAATGGATAAAGTCAGGAAGGTTGAGTAGGACTGAACAGGGGGGATCATGAATGAGAGGGAGAAACTTTTTGATTAGAAAAAGAAGTATATCCTGGGTCATACCTGCTTTGCAATACTAGCCTCACCTGCAGCCATGAGGTTTGATTTCAGATGTAACAGTCACTTCCACATCTGCCCTCCCCCAGATTTCTCCTGTCTTCATCTTGCTATCTGGCATAATTTTTAGGACTTTTGACCTATTCCTTAAGACTTTCATAGATACAAATTCTCCTGAGAGTGACCTTCAGCTATTGTATTCTGATGTCCCATCTCTCGCTGAGTGGGTTTGCTAAAAAAATCTCAAGGTATGGTGTAAGGAGTGTTTCGAGAAAGGTTCAGAATCAGGAGGCAAGTTTTTACCACGGGAAGTTTCCAAATGAGCCTCCAGTGTGTTTGAGACCAGAGTTGATGTCCTTTTGTCAGGGGCAGCAGGCCGGGGATTGTTGGTGGAAAACCCGTGACTCACAGCAGAGCAGAAAGCTCAGAGCTGTGACTGAAGAGATGGACCGACTTCTGTCATTCTCAGGGCAGGGTGGAGTGTGAAACATAAGATCAAATAATACATACAGGCACCTAAAGGAAGGTTTTGATTCTCTCCATGAGAATGTATAAGTTTTCTGTTCTTCTACAACACATTACTACAACTGAGCAGCTTAAAACAATCTCAGAATTTCCATGGAGCAGGAATTTGGGTTCAGATCTCCCCAACTGGAACTCACGTGTCAGAGAAGTCTGAGATCCTACCTCAGTCTTGGGGTCCATTTTCAAGGTCATCGGTTGGTGGCAGAATTCTGTTATTTCCAGTAGCAAAACTTCCAGCCCAGTTCTTGCTGGCTGTAAGCCAGGGGCCACTTGGAGCTCTCAGAGGCCACCTTCATATCCTTGCCATGTGACCCCTACTCCTGCATAAGCAGTTTATAACACGGTTATTTGCTACTTCAGTATCAGCAGGAGAAGCCCTGTTGCTTTTAGTCTTTGCTGTCTTGTCACATTTCACCTGATTGGGTAAAAGCATGATACTCTCCCTAATTTAAAATTGACTGAGGGCATAAATTGCACCTGCAACACTATTTCAGCACAACACCTAGATTAATAGTTGTTTGGATATAACTGGGAGATAGTGTATACAGCCAAGGCAGTGGGACAGTTGAGGGAAATCTTAGAATCCTGCTTATCACAGAGAGACATAGGCCAGAATCCTTAATAGGTGAGGCTTGCATGTTAATGTTTTTATTCCCTGGGGAGAGCTGTTGAAGAGTGGGCCAGGCCAGCCAGCTCTCCTATGTCTAAACAACTCCCTCCACTGCTTAGCACTCAGTGCCTAAGCATCTACCAAGTATCGCAATATCTATGCATATATTCAAAGATGACTATGGAGATATGTTCCTATGATTTGACATTATATTTTATTAATAGAATTTTGTTACATCATATTTAGGTGTCGACACAAACTCATAAAGCAAGGAGCCAGTGCTTGGTACTATATAATAAACTATATAATAAACTATATATTGAATTAAAGTTTACATCTTTTGAGAGCCCTTGTGGAACAAGCACAGTAGAGGATCACGGTTCCAGTTCAGGCAGCACCACTTACTAGGAGGTGGCTCCTGGGCAGGCCACCCCAGTCCTCTGAGTCCTGACAGTCTGCACAAGGGGACACAACACCTCCCAGGCGCGTCTATTTTGTGAAGTTGCTATAAGGATCAAGCAAGATGACTGTAAAGCTCACAGGGGGGTTTCTCTGAAATTTAGGGAGAAATTCTTAGACAAAATCTTTATGAATTATTCACTGGGCAAAATTCCCTCCAAATATTTCAGGCAGAGAGGCCAGCACACTGGCAGACTCTTGCCTCACATGGTCACAGTAAGATGGTTCTCCCAGCTATGCAGCCTTCATCAATGGGGCGTTAGGAGTTGTCATAACGAGGCTCAGCAGTGGTCTAACACTGGGGGCTTGAGAACTTAGTGTATGTGTACATGGCTAAGTCAAGTTTCCACTCTTTCTGTATCTTTTTAAAAGGGAATGATGAAAGTACATAAGGGAACGTTCAGGAGTTCCCAGGTAAAAAAGTTTCACCTTTTATACATGCGAAAGTTAAGTGCTAGTCCAAAAGTAATTTCTGTAATTACACTTGGACGGCCTCAGTGGCACCTAGACTATTGATCATGGGCCAAAAGCTGTGCAATGCCTATTTCTCTGTGGCACTCAAGCAAGAATTTTTTTTAATGTTTTTAAATGTTGAAAAAAAATCAGAAAATATTTCATGATGTGTGAGAATTTTATGACTCAATTTTCTGTACCCATAAATCAAGTTTTATTGGATGAGAGTGATTCTCATTTGTTTAAGTATTGCCCATGGCTGATTTCACATGCCAAAAGCAGAGCTGAGTAATAGCAACAGAGATTGCAAAATCCAAAACACTGAAGATATTTGCTATCAATTTCACCAACCCTTGATCCGTAGCGTGTGCAGGTTGGTGAATATGCAGAAAGGTAGCTTCTCATCACTTCTGGCATTGTTTATAAAGTGCAGCACCGTTGGAGGGCAGTTTGACAATAGATATCGAGTCTGAACATATTCTAGAAATCTGCCTGTTAAGATACATCTGCCAGGTATTTCTGCAACAAGTGGTTCTCAGCCAGGGCACATTCTCAGAAGTCATGTTCTCTGGTGTCTCTGAGACCATCTCTATTGAAACTCTTTTCCTGTCATGTGCTGTTGTTTCCTGACTTGGAGAGGATTCCCAGGTCTCCCTTTTCTGTCTGATGCAGGTGAAAAAGCTTTTGTAGGAACTGTTCTTTCAGCACCACGACCCACCCGTCTTCTCAAATGCAGTTCACACACCTGAGTACAGACGGTAAGTGATGGATCCTTCAAAGAGCAAATCCTTATAATTCCCAGGATTTCCTATTTTAAAGATTTTATTTACTTATCTTTAGAGAGGGGGGTAGGGACGGAGAAAGAGAGGGAGAGAAACACCAATGTGTGGTTGCCTCTCATGCTCCCCCTACTGGGGACCTGGCCCACAACCCAGGCACATGCCCTGACTGGGAATCAAACCAGTGAGCTTTCCATTCACAGGTCAGCACTCAACCCACTGAGCCACACCAGCCAGGGCTTCCCTAATTTAAACAGTAATGTTACCAGATCAAAGTCCATGTGCTCAGTCTTCAAAAGGCCAAAACTCAAAATGTTGGATTTTGGAGCAAGGAAATTTTTACTGATCAAGAAGCTGCCAACCAAGAAGATGGGAGTCCTAGAGGTACCTCAAATCCATCTTAAGGAAGTACTGAGTTCAGGCTTCTTTTACGCCAAGGAAAGGGAAATGGGAGGGGTAAGAGGTGACTGACCACCCCAGACATCTGGGCACCAGCTGGGGTCTGAGGAAGACTGTGCTAGTTGACTGTAAGCCTGGTCATGAGGTTCCTGCAAATCTTTGATAAACAATACATCCTCCCTTATCCCCTCAAGCTGCAGGCATAATTCCTCTAATGATTCATGTGTCTATATACAAGACTGAGAAGGAGCTATTAGCCTGAAGGCCATGAGAACAAAGGAGGCTTGAACAAGATGGAGTCAGAGAGAGACACAGCATTTCACTCTGTTACAGTAATAGTCTCATATTGACTGCAGGCACCACAATTTTGGGTTTTTCCCAACATACTAGAATGCTCTAACTGGTTTTAGATGATTTCTTTTATGAAGAGTGTGCTCTGAGTCTGCAGAAGAAAATATTTATAGTTTTACAGCTGAGAGAGAGATGCTACATGTAGTCCCTATGGTGTAGCATCCTGCTTTGGCTTCATAGTTTTTTAAGCCAAAACACTCTGCTTTAAATTTTAACATTAATTGCAAAGAGTTGAAATTTTGTGCCAGTGTCAAGAAGGACCAAAAACCTGGACTGCAGTAAGCAAATTAATGAATCAAACTGCTCCCTATTCCTGGTTCTAAATCTGAAGCAAACTGATAATTTAGCTAATGCTTCGGTGTCTGTCAAAGGTGCAGTTTGACAATGGCCTAGGGAAAGTTCATAGTGGAATAAGTAATGAGAAAGTTGTTTCAATTCTCCATGTTCCTGCCATTTTGTACCAAATAGATTTTGGTTCCATTTCAGAGAGGTTGGCAAGTCAGGGACTGAAAATATGGCATGAGGTATAGCCTAGGTTGGCTTAGTATGGATTACAGAAACACGAGTTAATTCCCCTACTTAAAAAAAAAAGTTCCCGTGGGTCTACTCTACGTAAGCACTTTGGTACGCAGAGCTGATGCATCGGTCATTGTGGTATGTGGGCTCCCAACATCATGGAGGAGACCAACAAATAAACTGCGAATGAAAATAAACCCAGCTCAGACAGGGACCACAGAAAGCCACCTTTGGAGGGTAAGAGAAACCGAGTTCTAAAGAGCGAGTGGGGAAAAGCAAAGTGGTACTGAGGGAGCACACTGCTGAAGAAGATTATACGTAAAAGACCAGGGCAAGAGATAATGTAGCTGGTTCTTGGAACTGTACATAGTTTCCTATGAGCAGAGAGGGAGGATCAAAGAGCATGAGAAATAAAGGGAGTAGACATAACATACTTTTGTAAGTACACACACACATAATTTTCAACATGCAAGATATTTCATCAGTTTAACAAAATACATATATGACAAGTCTAGAAGAAGTAGTTCAAAGGAAAGAAGGTGGCATATTTATATTATACCCATCGGGTACCTGGTAAGCCCTTAATATTAGTTATTTTGGTAATAGACATCTTACACTTGGGTTTTTCTGAGACAGGTGCTGTATTTGCTCTCTGATTTGAGGAAGCACAAAGGGCAGAAGCTGAGTCGGTCAAGAAGGAAGTTAGTGTAATGGTTAAGAACCAGACAGACTTGAATTTAAATCCCAGAGTTAAATAACAGCTCTATGTCCACAGGCAAAGTTTATAAACCTCTATAAGCCTATTACCTCATCTGTAAAATGGAGATAGTGCACTTCATTCACAAAGCTGTTAGGAGGGTAAAATGCAATAATATATGTAAAATGTAACACAAATGGACTGGCACAGAGAACGCACTCAGACATGGACATTTCTTCTACCACCACAAAAGGAGACACGGGACATGTGGCAGGGGTGGGGGAACATTCCCAGAAGATGTATGGTGATAAGGACAATTGTCTCAGCTGGGCAGGAATCGGTCTTGCTGTGGCCAGGACTGTTTGTAAAGAAGAATAATCCGTCCGATGACTAGGCAGCCAGCCAAGATGGCTTGATCCTCCGCATTGGTTGGAGCCAAGAAATCTCTGAGTGTGAGGAGAATGTGAATCACCTGCTTACTGTAAATTAATTATTATTATTCACTGGGCAAGGAGGGAAAACGCTTGGTCAGAATTAATCATCTTTAAAAAAACAGTTATTTGAAATTCATTACGTTTGAATATGGTAATGAGGCATTTGTCACTTTTATAACTCTTTGTGGATGGAAAAGGATTGACAAATAATTTTTAGTGTGTCCTTTTTTCCATATTTATTGAAGCCCGAGATATTTGTTGCATATAAGGAAACAGGCTTTGAATCTCAAGTAACTTACAGTAAAATGGTGTTTAAAGTCCAGATTTTTCTGACTCTAACCAATAATTCCCAGTTCTGGCTGCACGTTAGAATAGCTTGGAGAACTTTTTTGAACTACTGATGGTCATAGTTCACTCCTAGACATTTTATAGAGTTGTTCAGGGGTAACCAATTCCTAAATATGAAATTCCTTGGTCAGAAGCAAACTTCTTTTTTAAGTTTTGCTAAATACATGATTTTCAAGATTTACAATATCATGCTATCATTGAGCGCCCCAACTGGACAATAAGTGGACCCCCGCCCCAACCGCCACCCCACTCTGCTTCAGTACATTTCAAAGGCAGGTTTGAAAACTGCAAGAATGAATTCAACCATTTATGCCATCCTGGGAGGAACAGTTTTTCCCTCCCGACCTTTGTGATGAATCAAACCATCAAATGTTCAAGTGGTGACTTTTCAGCCTCAGCAGAGAACAAATCCCTCCCAGCGTTCTAAATAATCAGAACATTATCCAACACATCAGTGAACTGGATCCACATCACTTGACCTTGAAGGCTTACTTCTCCAAATAAAAGATGAGCCCATTTTTCTTTATGTTTTTGGCGGCACTGAAGAAAACAGGTCTCCTGTCATTCTGTGAAACTGCAAGGACCTCATCCTCTGTGGCTTCAGGCAACCACTCTCCTCCTCCCTGCATTACACGCTCACTCACGTCCGGGGCTGGCGGCGGAGCAGAGATGGAACAAAGGCCGAATCAAAATCCTTTCACTTGCATGTTCCCATTGCATGCTGACTAGAAGAAATGATCAAATTATTCCCTTTTTAAAAATCCTCTAGAGCAATGAATCGTAAATTTGGGTTAATCTTGATCTCT
Organism: Phyllostomus discolor; assembly: GCF_004126475.2. NCBI lineage: Eukaryota > Metazoa > Chordata > Mammalia > Chiroptera > Phyllostomidae > Phyllostomus > Phyllostomus discolor. Next base: position 18,837,351 of record NC_040915.2, read on the forward strand.
TAAAAAAAAACAACACATGCTTATTGATTTCAGAGAGAATGGAAGAGAAACAGAAATATTGATGTGAGCAGGAAAATTGATTAGTTGCCTCCAACTAGGGACTGCACACAACTTAGATATGTGCCCTGACCAGGAATCGAACCTGCAACCTTTTGGTATACGGGACAACACTTCAATCAACCGAGCCACACCAGCCTGCACAATCTTGATCCCATTTAAGTAACTAATAAAAGTAAGACCCTAAGAAGGATGTGTTAAGTTAGATACATGCTTCAAATATTTACCTACCTTGATCTCTAAAGGGTCCCATGAATTAATAATTAAGAACCTTGACACTATAGGAAAAAATAAATCGAGTTTTCATCTTTTAGCTAGGGAGATGGGCACTATAGCAGAAAACCAAAGCTAAACTATGTATCAACATCTTTTAAAATTTTTGTTCTGATGTAGACAAAACAAAAGCAAAAAAAAAAAAAAACCCAAACAAACAAAAAACAAGCCCTGTGATTGTTTCCCTGAGATATAATTTCTTCCTTCTGAGTGTAGTTCACAAATTGCCGTGTGTGTACGAAGGCTACTTCTCTCAATCTGGCTTCCTAGGTCAGTTTGACACTTCCATTTTCTGCCTCTAACAATACTGGGGTTTTTATGCTCTTTCCTTTTTTTTTTTATCCTTATCTCCCAGACATCCAATCACAGATACCCATGAAGGAGCTTTGCTCTCATCTGGCCACAAAAGGAGCTGGTATAACATAAGGTCATGAAGGACCAAGAAATACCTCAGAAAATACTCCAACAGGAATTGGCTAGGATGGGATTCTAAACTTGACCCCTTAAAAACAGGGCCCTATGGGAGAAATGACCTGGAGAGCTGTGCTGCAGCCCTGTTTTCTAGTTTGAGTCAGAAGGAGGATTTGTAAGAAATCCCGGGAGTCGGGCATGGGGGCTGATGTCTAAAAGTGACAGAGAGAAACATGAAGTCCCCCTTGTCTGGCAATTAGGGGCTTTGATTTGAGCATCCCAGAGCTACCCTTTCAAAGCTTTTTCTGCGAAGTGGGACGGGACTGCAGGGTGTTATCTCAGGTGAGCTCGGCTCTGCCCCTTCCTGTCTTCACTTTATCCATCTGTGAATGGAACCGTGGCTGTTGGCGCAGAGACACGTGACTGGGAAAATTCTGCTTTCTGTCTCTAACCTGTTCAGATTTAACGGGACCCAAAATTTACTTATATGCTTCTTTATTAAGTAATAATAGTGAAAACTGGTATTTATTGAGCTCTTACTACATGCCATACATTGACGAACTCATGACATCCTTTCAACAACCCTATAAAATAAGTAATATTGTCTCCACTGAGGCACAGAGAGGGTAAGTAGCATGCCCAAGGTCACAGAGCTTAGGGGGGAAGAAGTGGTAGATCTGGGTAGAATTCGAACTCACAGAGTCTACTGTAAATCCTGTGGTCTTCACTACTACACTCTACTTCCCCTGAATCCATGCCTGCTAGCAATTTCCTCAGTTGACCTTGATCATCTGAGCAATTTAATGTAATCTAAACTTGTTAAAACATAACTTTGAAAAATAGGTAAAATCATGACTCTCATATTTATAAGTATAAAAATGAACATGGGTCAAAGATTTTATTAAGTGATTAATGAGAAAACTATAGATGTGTTAAGCCTATATATATATATACATGCATTTATGTATTAACAATGTTGAAATGAATGCGAAATGGAGGCAAACCTGGACTCTTCCACAATGGGGGACAGAAGGCAGCTGGACCTCCAGTGGATAGAATTTACACATCTATAGGCAAGAATTATTTTACATTGCTATCAATTATTTACGGCCTACAGAACTGTAGCTCCCCTAGGATCAGAGTAAGATAACACTGGAAGGCTGTGCTCTAGCTAGTGAGGTGTTTTCCACTGAAGCACAGAATTTTCCCTATAATACTTACAATTCACCCTTGCTCCTTAAACCCAGAGAAATTTACATGCAATAGATATAAAAGGCATTTGGGGAGATAGCCATGAATAAACAATGTTGTACGGACTACCAGAGCAGACATTAATAAATAACTCTAGTAAGACAGATTGTTAAAGAATATAAATAAGGGAAAGAGAAGTTCCTTCAGCTCTGGGAACCTACAGAAATTTCTATATGAGGCAATCTAGTTGGAAGAGGGGACTGAAGGCTAAACTGAAGATGCTTCTAGATAACACTTTACATAAAAGTAAGAAAAGTAGACCATCTCTATTTTAAAAATGCCATGTCCTTGGTCAGACCCATTAAAGCCTCCCACAGCCGTCTCATGGACTTCATTTGAAATCTAGAAAAAAATTCCTTGGAGGAAAAGGTAGTCAGATAGACCTAGAGGCAGTATGAGTATGTGAAAGTGCCGTGCAGACAGAGGGGCATCTTGGTCCGAGGCACCGAGACCGAAGAGGGGAGGTGGCGTGGCAATGGGAGGGATGGGAAAGAGGCCGCAAGAGGAAAAGAGCCCGCCTGGAAAGCCGGTGCTCCCTTGGCCTGCACAGGTCAAGGCACCTGCTAAACTGTTTCCTTTCACAAGGAAACTGTTTCCTTAGACAGCAGGATCCTTCCTTAATCCCAGAGCCCTGACCCCCACATAAAAAGATGCTCAATATATATTTCCTGAATGAACAAAAGTTTGGAAAGAATGAAAGGGGGAGGGAGGGAGGGAGAAAGGAAGATTGAACTTTATCTGAGTACTCTGCTCCCCAAAAGAAACTTCCCAAGCTTTACTGCTTCCAGAAAGAGCTAACTGCAAAAACCCACAGTTCCTACAGGCCTGCCTCCACTCTGCCTCAGGATTCCCTTGTCTCCTTCCCTCTGTAAAACCACAGGTCCCCGTCTTTTTCTTTAAGATGTTCTTTATTGATGAACATTTTTCTATTGCAACAGCCTGAATAAAATCATCTCTTTAATTGTTCTTGTGTATGTTGTCTTTCACAGTTAGAAAGACAAGAGTTTTCTGGGTTTGAAGAACCCTTCTGTGGGTCTGCGGGTTGATACAAGATGAAGGCATGCAGGCCTTTAATTTGTTTTAACTGCATCCTTTTTATATACATGAAAGAGCAGGGGCCATGCTCTGTAAAAGCCTTAGATTGTAGCTTGACCAAGAAAGAAGAACTGTTGCTGGTGGCTCTGGCATTTGCATCTTTGTCTTCCAGGCACAGGGTGAATTCAGGGACTTGCTTGAATCCCTCATTTTGGGAATCAGGGCTTATAAAGGAGGGTGTTTTTCCCTTCCCTCTTAGATAATGGACTGAGGTTGTGGGGTGAGGGAGGGGGCGGAGATGTGAGTTGATTAAATTATGATGTCAACAGAGAGACTAGGTTTGGGTAAAAAAAAAAAAGGCCTGCATTTTCACTTATTCAAAGACAGTATTCAAAATGTTGCTAAAGGTGAATGCAAGCAACAAAGCTACCTTTGATCTGCTTAAGGAAAAACACAAAATCAGAGAATTTATTGTAAGGATATGGCATAAAAATTAAAGTATCAGTATAACTCTGAGAGGTATATGGTAGAAAATTCATGGACAGTGATGAATGAGTTCCTACTCCATTCTGCTTCATTTTTCCTCAGCCAAAGAATCAAATTCCAGGGAGAGGGCATCTGATTGGTAGGACTTGTATCACATGCTCACCCCTTGGCCAGGGGAGGTCCTAAGGAGTTGATTGACAGTTCCACCAAGACTGTAGCCGAAGTAGAAGAAATTATACAGCAAAATAAAAGAGAGATGGGAAGGACCAATAGTAGAAGGAGGAGTTAATAATTTTAGGCAGGAAAAACAATAGCTTTGCGTTGAATTACCATATGACCCAGAGATTCCACTCCTACGTATTATACCCAAGAGAAATGAAAACATACATTCACGTAAGAATTTATAAGTGAATATTCATAGCATCATTTTCATAATAACCATAAAGTTGGCAACAATCCAAATGTCCATCAACTAATAAATGTATAGTCATACAATGGAATATCATTCAGCTATAAAAAACAATGGAGTATGGTTGCATGCTACAACATGATTAACCTGAAAAACCTTATGCTAAGTGAGAGACTCAGCCACTGGAGGCCATGTATATTATATGATTCTGCTTATATGAAATGTCCAGGCTAGGCAAGTCCACAGAGACAAAAAGTAGGTTACCAGTAAGTAGATTAGTGGTTACTTAGTGCCAAGAGGACTGGGGAGTGGGGAGGAAGGGTGATGGGCATTGTCTGGTGAAGGATACTGGCTTCTTTTAAAGGCTAGAAACAACAAATACTGTTTTAAAAATTATATTGCGGTGATGGTTGCATAACCCCGTGAATACACTAAAAACATTCAGTTGTACATTTTACTCGTATGAGAATTAATCTCAATAAACCTATTATGAAAGAAGCAGCTTTTCCATTGCAATGCTGTAATTGCAGTAATGAAGTTTGTTCTCATCGGCTTTATTATTGTTACTTGTAAAGTAGGTAGAAACTATTGGAATAGATCTTAAAGAGACAGGAAAGATGGCCACTCATCTGTCATGGTTTTTGCAATGCAAATTTCTCCTTTGGATTAGGGTATTGTTTTCCGGTAGAGACAGCTATCACCAATGTGATTCCTTAGTCAGCTGTATAAGTTACCAAAAATAAGCGTGGATTTTTCTGTCAGTTTCTTCCAAATCTGTCACCAAACTAAAACTGCCTGGGATGAAACTCACATGAGGAAGTGAAATATGGCTAAGAATTCAGGCCAAGGCGTGGGAGCTCTGAATGACTGCCGTTGATAGACCGTTGATACATACCTAGAATAGACTGCAGAGAAGTTCCCTCCCTTCGCTAGGCCTCAGTTTCCTGATTTGGAAAAGGAAAGGGATGAAATAGATTAGTGGTCCCCAAAGGCTGGTTCCTCATTAAGGGCTGTGATTTAATATTTCCTCAGAACAAATTAATCTAAACACAAAAATGAACCAATATAAAAAGTTCTGGGAAAACAGTATATGACATATCGGATAGATACAGGAATTGCTGAGATTTGGCAAATGCTACATGAAACATTCTGCTGCAGCCTGGTTATTCACAAGAGGGGGGAGAACCCATTGGCTATAAATACTCCTATTTTATGAAGCTATCTCCCTCCCCCTTTATGTGATTTATGATATTAAGTTTCTATATAAGAATAGTGTCAGCAAACAATTGTCAGGCTAAGTGCTTGTTGTATGCTGGTTCTGACAAATAAAGGGAAAGCTCAGGAAGGTGCTGTGACCAGCCCTTCAGGTTATGTGGCTGGGGAAGACCTCCCTGAAGAACTGGGCCTGGAAGGATGGTAAGATTTAGTAAAGTGAAGGTCAAGGGAGCTGCCTACGGGTGACACGGCATCTGTGAAGACCTACACTTGAAATTGAGCATGTAGCTCGTTTTAGGAACTGATGTATCCCATGTGGTTGGAACACGGAGAACAAAGTGGAGTGAGTCACATCAGGGGCCAGCGTCTATGGAACGGACCCCTCACTTCTCACACTGTGCTAGATGCTCTGTTTATTTCTTTCAAGCCACAGAAAAGCACGAGGGGGTCACTGCTATTATTTCATTTTACAGATGGGGACTGAGGCTTAGAGCTCCAATATCTTGCCTGTGGTTGCAGCACTAGGAAGAGGGAAAGCCTGGATGTGAACACACTTTGCCCCCAGAGCCAGCATGCTCGGCTTCTGCCCAGTACTGCCTGCTGGCTGCGCACACCAGTCCCCGCGGCTTCTCAAAGTGTCACCATCCCTTGCTTGTGGGTTGTTTGTTTGTTTGTTTGTTTGTTTTTCCCTCAGCTATGATGACAGGTTGCTTTAACAATAGATTACTTAGTCTGTGATTCTGGTTAGGAAGCCTATTATTAAGTAAATAAAACCCTTAAAAGCACAGCCAGAGCTATTAAAATGTTATAAACCAACTTTACCCAAGATCCTCCACTAGGGATGAATGTCCAAAGGACTTGTTATGAAATCCCGTCTTGTAGAACTCCTATATAATTTTGTCTCCTTAACACAGAGTTCAGAAAGGTAAAAATAACAATGTCTTGTTTTTCCTGGGGAAACAACATAGGTTTGTTTGGGACAATGATTAAAAGATGATTGTTTGGTCAATTTTTGCCCCTACACTATGATTTGAAGCAGAAAGGACAAGAAGTCCCTTTTCACCGCATCTGTAAGAGGGTTGCTTTACGTTACTTTGAATGGTTCAGTGTGTGCTCCTCATAATAGAGCAAATCTCTAATAATGACAAACATCACTTCTCCCATTGTTAATGCTGAAGAGTTGTTATTCCACACCTCCGATGTACTGCTAGTGAATAAAGGTGAAGAAGGTAATACGATGCGAGAATGGTACCCTACAACATTCCAACATCAACAGACGGACCACTGGACACAATCACTTTAATTCCAGTCCGGTTTGTGAAGGAAAACCTTGTGAATGTCTGAGTTTATTATCTTACCATTGGGACATTGAAAAAAGGAGAAACAAAAATAAAGACAATGTTTATCCCTGATTTTTAAGGATTGGACCTACATGTTGGATAAGATTGACTTTCCTTTGGCCTTTTCCCAAGAGGTATTTTAGAATGGAGTCCTAGCAGCTAACAATTCATATCGAAATGCTCATTGGGAAAGAGAAATATGCAGGAAGTTAGAAGATTCAAACTCAAGGTGGTTTTTCTTTTTCCCAAGCTGACCATTTTGATGGTTCCGATGCTCCAGCAAAGAGATGGCTTGGCTTTTGCATTGCAAAGGCTTCACTCCACGCTTTCTGGTTTTCATTTCTCTGTGTTTGCACCATGGCTAAAAATGATCCAAGTGGTTAAAAAACAAAAATCAACCAAGTAAACTTGAAGATCTAGTTCACTTTATTAAGCAATTTGTGAATCCAGCAAGCAAGGCCTTTAGGTAACTTACACAAAATAGGTTTTTATAGCCAGCAGGAGAGTGGGACTAAGAAGTTAAAAGAGTGGACTATTTAGGGCAAGAACACGGACCATTAGGTGACGGCAGAGGGCCTTGGCAGGCAGATGACCTCACTAGGGGTGATCTGGACATTCCAGACTGATTGGATTAAAATTCCACTGCTGGGAGAGGCTGAAACTGCAGTTGGGTTAGGTATTAAGGTTTGGTTAGGAGTCTGCAAGATGATTTAGGGTGGCCAACTGTCCCTGCTTGCCCAGGATTGAGGAGTTTCCTGGATACAGGACTTCTAGTGCTAAAATCAGAACAGCTGGTCACCCTAGGATTTTTCTTTTGTGCCTAGTTACAGAGTTTTGCTTACACAAAACAGGGAGGACCCCATCCCTTGTCTCCTGAGTCACAGTCTCCCGCCAGCCCAAGCACCTAGTGTTTGCAAAGGCTTCCCAGGTTGTTCTGATAACCAGCCAGCTTTCGGGGTTTCTAAAAACTATCAGGTAGTTTTTAAGTAGCATGATTTCCATTGGTCTCAAAGGGAAAATGCAATCAATAGAACATTTTCTCTTTCTCATTTTTGCAACATCTTCTATGTTGAACTGTTTTTTAAAATAAAGACAAATGTCCCCTTTGAAAAGAGAGCCTATTATAGCCCTAAAACTAAATGAGCTGCATGCTCTTTTGAAAAAAAACCCAAACTTTATAAAAGAAAAGAAAGAAAGAAAAAAACCCTGACTTTTGTCCAAGACCCTGGACTGAAACACCAGCTACCTATGTGGCTCTGAGAACTGTGAGGGCTGTGCTTAGACCAGGTGATCTTCCATTCCCTCCAGTCTCGCATCCCCCATAGAGGGAGAGAGGGGGACGGGGACTCTGAACAATTTCTGCTGTTAGGGTTCAGAACGCATCACCCCTAGATGTGCCTCTGTGGTGTGGAAATTATTTTGAGCTAATGGCAACCAAGACCCTTCAGGATTAAGAGAAAATCTGTAAATTAGGGGCCTTGCCCATAATAAGAGATGATCAGAGATAGCCTTTTTTAAAGATTTTATTTTTATTTTTAAAGAGAGGAAGAGAGAAAAATCAATGTGTGGTTGCCTCTGGAACACCTCCTACTGAGGACCTGACCTGCAACCCAGGCATGTGCTCTGTCTGGGAATCGAACCAGTGACCCTTTGGTTCTCAGGCCAGGGCTCAGTCCACTGAGCAATACCAGCCAGGGCTTAAAGATAGTCTTTCTGACCTATCTATTTATTGGGTTGGTCAAAAAGTTTGTTTTCTATAAGATGACTCTAGTAGCACTTAATTGTCCTTAATTTAAACAATTTTGTTAGATTGTGTTGTGACAGCTGTCATATCAGCATGCATTTAAAAAAGAACTTATCAAAACTGATGGATTTTTGTATAGCCCTTTTAACATTGAAGATGGAAGAAAATATGCAACCTTTTCAGCATATTATGCTTTATTATTTCAAGACAGGTAAAAATACAACTGAAACACAAGAAAAGATGTGTGAGGTGTATGGAGAAGGTCCTGTGACTGATCGAACTTGTCCAAAGTGGTTTGCGAAGTTTCATGCTGGGGATTTCTTGCTGGACTACGTTCCATGATTGAGTAGACCAGTTGAAATTGATAGCAATTAAATCGAGACATTAATTGAGAACAATCAATGTTATCCCATGCGGGAAATAGCCAGCACACTCAAGATATACAAGTCAATAAAGTTATTGGTGAAAATGAAAAAATGTGCCTTTTATTTTGCGGAAAAAGCTAAATGGACTTTTTGGCCAACCCAGTATATGGCAAGGCAAACTCTTCATTCCTGAACATCTGCTCTTCTTACCACCCTGCAATGAACTTCCTTCCCCCAGAAGTCCCAGGGCATGGTACCTCATCCTTGGCTCAGAATGCCTTGTATACCTCATTTTTCACTTCCTGTCTCTGAACCCCTTATGTATGTGGGATTCCCATATGGGCAGATGTAATTACATTTGGTTATTTTCTCTCATCAATCTGTCTCATGTAAACTTAATTAATAGATCAGCTGAAAGAACGTGGAAGAGGAGAAGAAAGCGTTTTCTTCCCCCACATCACTACTCTTAGAATCCTCAATGAAAACACTAACTTCTCTTCCTTCGCGCTTTAAGTTCCTAATTCTTTTTAAAACTGAAGTTTATAGACTTACATTATAACATAATTCATGTTTATTGCAAAACATTTGAAAAATAAAAGAAGGGGAAAAATGATCTAACTTTTTTTCTCCCCAACACAACCATCTTAATATTCTGGTGTATTTCTTTTCTGCATTATTCCTATATATTGATTTTTTAAAACATATAAATATAACTGTTATCATACTATGGATGCAACATTGTATTTGTCTTTCCTTTTAAACATCATATTGTATTCCATGTAATAGAAACATGTACCAGCCCTGGTTGGCGTAGCTCAGTGGATTGAGCGCGGGCTGGGAACCAAAGTGTCCCAGGTTCGATTCCCAGCCAGGGTACATGCCTGGGTTGCAGGCCATAACCCCCAGCAACCGCACATTGATGTTTCTCTCTCTCTCTCTCTCTCTCTCTCTCTCCCCATCCCTTCCCTCCCTAAAAATAAATAAATAAAATCTTAGAAAAAACAAAACAAAAAAAACATGTACCTCTGCTATAACACACTCACCATAAATGGTGCTTTAATGGCTATATTATTTAAAGAGGATGAGCATAATTTACCTTACAGGCTCTTGACAAATTGTAAGAGTAATGCCCTTCAAATAATCAACTAAATGCTAGTAGATCATTATGAGACAGCCCCGAAACATAATCTGGACAAGAATCACTACTCTGGTAGTTCATCTACAGCTAAGTATTTCCTTTAAAGAATGCATCCTTTCCTTTCTCAGGAATATTTCTTTATTCTGGTATTTTGTTAGGGTGTTTTTAATTTAGATGCTAGAAGAGCTGCAGATAAAATCTGAAAAAGAAGAATAATCACCCATGATTCTCCTCTGCAATGCAGTCGCTCAGAGAGTATAGATAGGCATATAGACTTTTATGTAGCTATAATCATGCAAGGCACACAGTTCGGTGTTCCTTTTTTTCCCACTTATGACAGTATAGCTGCCTTGCCATGTTATTACATAGTCTTTATAACAACCACTTTTAATGGTTGAGTAATCCTCCGCAAGTTATTGCTTGTGGAAACACAATTCCTATGGGTTGAGAACAGGTAACAATTATGTGAAATAACTGAGGAAGAAAAAAATTATTTAAGCACATTCTAAAGCAGTAATTTTCAGAGTGTCATGTTAGCATTCCAAAGGTTACCAAGGTATGGGAGATGTTAGAAATGAAAAAACAAAAACAAAAACAAAAACAAAACAGGCAAAAATGGAGTCACTTTTGCTAAGCCACATCTCCAGCCAAAACTTAATATCTAACCTACCTGCAGTTTCAGCCTCTCCCAGGAGTGAAATTTTAAACCAGTCTGGAATGCCCTGACCAGCACTAGTGAGGCAATCTGCCTGAGAAAACCCACGCCTGCCCTTAAGGCAAGGTGGCATGGCCTGAAACAATGCACGCTTTTACCTTCCTAGTCCCACCCTCTTCCTACTTATTTGAATCTTCCATTTTGGACAATTCACTGGCATGTATTTCTCAGTGCTAGATGGGATGCTACCAGATTCATGAATCACTGAATAAAGACAATTAGATCTTCAAATATATTGGCTTGAATTGTAATCTTTAAACAGATGAGAAATCTGAGATGACCCTATCTTTCTTATATAAAAATACTTTTTAAAATTTTCTTTTACACATGCTCTTTTAAAAAAAGTAAAAAATACATATAATAAATGATATAACTTTTATGGTAGAGTCTGTCATTTGCTAGCTGTGTGACCTTGGGCAAGTCACACAAATGCCTGAGTTCCTTATCTATAAAATAAGGATATTAATTTTATCCAACCCACTGGGTTGTGGTAAAGCTGAAATAAATACATATGCAATATATGTATAGATTGTGTAGAACAATGTCTGGCACCTAACTATTATATAAGTGTTTGTTAAGTAAATAAAATAAGATACTGGAAAAAACAGCATCAGGTCAACAGACCTTGAATGCATTCATGTGAACTTGGAGGCCAGACATAGAACAATTAGACAGTGATCAATCTGTGGGTGGCTGTGGCGGCCCCCAGTTAGGAAAAGGCTCACACACAGGCTTGGGGGTGAGATCACCAAAGCGTATGAATGACCTAACTCTGAGGCTCTCCACCTTTGGGACTTCAGGCTATTGGGTTAACTTTGCTAAGTCTCCATTTTTTATCTGTTCTAGAGTGGAGTCATCATTAATTACATCATAAGGTTCTTGTGAGCAGTAAATGAAGTATTGCCTATAAAACACGAGCCCAGGATCCAGCTCTTCCTGAGTCTTCCGCAACAGAGTCATCGTAGGTACAATTTATTGTTGATCACGTACTGAAATGTTTTTGGCACTCTCGCAACTTGTTTATCTGTTAAAGTGCCAAATATGCTACATATGGTATCCAGATGGTCAGGATGGAAATAACTTTGGTTTCAATTTGCAAATAGACAATGGAAGAAGGAAATTGACACTGATAGCTCTCTGGATGTTAATGTGCCAAGACCCTCGTTTGGTTTTGTTTGATTTTTTTGTTTTTGTTTTTTTTTGTTTGTTTGTTTTCATAATTGCAGGCAGTGGAGCTTGGGGAAGCATGGAAATAGTGTGAAGAGACTTAATCTTAGAAACTAGGTCCCGCTTTTGTCCTAAACTTGTCCCATGACCTTAAATAAGTCACTTTTCTGCTTCACTCTTAGATTATCTCCTGCCTGAAAGGTGGTGGTGGAACAAGAGACACCCTCCAAGTTATCTTTTAACTCCATTATTCTCACAGAGTAAAGAGGACTGTGCTATTTTTAGAATCTATGGGGTATCCAGGTTTTGTGGACAAGCAGGTTTATATTTTGCAGAGCAGCAGGGAGCTTTGGGGAAGACTGCCGTTTGTAAATTAGTTATATTCTCTCTAGGGGGGAGAAATGATCACACAAATAACCAAGATCTGGTGGCTAAATTCCTGGAGAATATGAATGGTGTGCTAAATATCTGCTTTTGAAAAATATTTTATCCAGATATTTACAGGGAGAATTATGGATTTAGTTTAAACCCTTCCTTGTCTGTAAAGCAAAATGAATTTCCGCCCTGCCTTAACATTGTTCCTGGCTCTTAGCAGAGGGTGAAAAAATTTTTTTGGTCAGCAATACAGTAGAATTAGAGAGTGGTTGCCTTATTTAGTCATGGTGTGGCTGAGTCATTCCAACTGATATTGTTTGGAATGAAAACTTGACCAGATGTTCACTTAAACGAACCAGAGAGATTAATTATCAGTCCTACCATATTATCTAAAAGGGTGGGTATAATCATCTCCTAAGAATTTCCTGGAGCCGCCACAAAGGTTGCTGATAATAGCTACAACCAGCACTGGATTAACACGCAAGGTACCAGGCACCTCTCTAAGTGGTTCCCATGTAGTAATTCATTTAGTTGCACGATACTCCTTGGAGGGAGGTACTATTGTTATCTTTCTTTTATTAATGAAGGTGTGAGTGTCAAAGAGGTTAGTGGCTTGCCTGAGGTCACCCTGCAAGTGGTAAAAGTTGGACCTGAATCCAGGAACTTTGACACCTAGGCCTATGCTTTTAAACCATGCCACATCCATGATCCTATAGAATGCCCTGTTTTTGACCCAAGGTACTATTAAAACTTGAATATATTAGTCTCATCACTAATCTATAAAGGAGTGAAAAGGAACCTGAACCACTGTAAGAAGAAATCTAGTGCCTGACCTGAGGGAAGGAAGAATGCTAAATTTTGGAAAAAACGTTTCTATACCTGATTAGAACTCTCTTGGGTTACCAAGACAACATACTCACTGTTTATTCATCTTTTAAAGTAATCTGAGGAATGTAAGAGACACTGAAGTTTAAGCCTCAATTCCTTGTCTGCAAAAGATATCTGGAATGTTTTGTTGTTACGGTCAAGGCCAAAAGGGTAATGTTGGTTGGTGCTTCTTGGTTGACCTTAAGAAGCAAAGAGTTGGATTCACCTCATTTACAATGGAATCCCAAATATTTCTTTGTTGTTGCGGCCTCTTGGAATTACTATACTGGTTGACATTTGACATTCTTCTGGGTTTAACTTCATGTGTGAGAGCTCCCTTATCTTTGTTAGCATATATATGCTCCCCAACAATATAAAAGAAACATAACATTTGTGTATCCATTTAGGGTTTGAAATAACACAGTCATTTGAAAAGGGTGTTGGTTCTGGATAGGGAGATGTGTGGACAGATCTTTCAAATCTGAGACTAAGAATGTGTAATACATTTGAATGGTATAAGGTCATCTGAGACTTTATCTCCCATTTTTTTTTCTCCTAAGGACTGTGTTAAAGATATTTTTAATGCAGCATATTTTTTCCATTCCTCTCTCCATGAAGTGTTCAATCCATTTGTATGTAATGCAAGCTTTCGTCTACATAATTAGGATCCCAGAAACTTGCAACAGTTGGCCATGACATCTGTATGTATGCAATTTTGTCACTGAAACATTGTGATATGACATGTGAATAAAAGCTTCAGTAATGGGATAAGAAAGACTGCAAGGGAAGCAGCTTTGACACAAGATTAAAATACTGTGTTAATCGCAAGCAACCAAATAAATGGGAACTTAGATTAAGACTTTGATTAGCTATGATATAGTCTATCCTAAGAATAAGAGAAACCATCTTTATTGTGCCTGTTACTAAAGAGAGAATTTCTCCAACAGGGAATAATTCTGTCTCCTATATGTGAATGTTCTTCTTTTTAAAAAGTTTATTTTTCTACTATTAAAAAATTGTGTACAATCAATGAATAAAGCATAGAAAAACGGAAAGATTACCTAGGATATCATCTTCTTCACACTGCTACTTAAATGTTGGCATACTATCATTTGGTTGTAATTATGTTCTGCATATAAATGCTGCATCCTTCATTTTAAATCCTGAACATTACATTGTCTATATTTTCTTTGTGTAAATGACTGATTAATCATTTTCATAATAGTCTTCTGAGTGGGTACGCTATAGTTTTAACTACATATTCCTATGTCCCTAAACACCTAGGATGTTTCCTACTTCTCTGAATTAATAATTCAGGATTCATCTTTATGCCTAAACATTTTTCATTTTAGGATTCTCTCTTTGGGGCACTATCCCTCAAATGAAATCACTACTCAGAAATGTATTCCTATAATAAATTCACCCACAATACGCTGTTCATTGGTTTGTCCAACTGCAAAAACAAACTTTGGAAAACAGAAAGTCACTGATCCTTAAAGGGATGGTGAGTTTTTCTGGTGCTTTAACTAGAGTTTCTCAATTTCCCTTACGTGACGTTACCTTCCTGCTTTGGCATGTATTTCCGCCATGAACCTAAGTCCTTGACTTAATTCACTGGAAGGCTCTGGCTGTGATCGCTGGCTCTTTTCAGCTAAACAAGTTCTCTCTGTGGCCTCAGCCTTCCACCCTTCTCCTGGTGCGAGTGGATACTGTGCTTATTTCCCCCAATCGTACTACCTGTGTTTTCCCTATGTTAATCCTTTGAGGGAAGGGGCCCTACCGCAGCTGCAGAGGTCATCTCTGATTTAACCTAATTGATCTTTCATTTGCCTGCCACTCCATTGAAACTGCCCTGCTCATGTCACCAACGACCCCAGTTTTGTTAAATCCAATAATCAATTCCCTGCCCTCACCTTACTTAACCTCTAGGCAGCATTTAACAGTCAATTACTCCTTCCTCCTGGATACACTTTCTTCACTTGGCTTTCAGGACCTACTCAAGTCAGCATCTAATCAAGAAAAGAGAAACTATTCTTACTATTTGACTAGAGGGAATTTAATCCAGGGCCTTGATGACACAGGAGGCAAAAAAAAAAAAAGATGAAATCGCAAATTAAGAGAGAGTGAGGAAACCAGAGATGGGCAGCAGCAGAAGCCCCGTACCAACCTAGGCTGGGGGAGCAAGGAGGAAAGGAGGCCCCCCATGGGCCTGGGGGTTCCCAGGTGAAGCTAGAACTAAGGAGAATTTGTCTGGCAAAAGCCAGAGCCAGGGAAGAGATATGGCTGCAACCAGAGACACCACCCAAGAAAAGGAGAGAATGTCCCTGGCTTCTTTTCTTTCTCCCTCCTTCCTAATTTCCATCAGTGCTTTTCATAAATAATCCCAATGGAAAGCAAGTAACGTCATGATCTTGGAAAAGCAGCCCGCAGTGGTCAATCCTATTTCCTACTGTACTCCACACCCGAGTGTGGGAAGGCTGAGGGATCGCTTCAGGGTCTCCAGGACCAAGTCTGTCACAAGGGACTTGCTCTATCCCCCACGGTGCTGGGCACCCATTCCCTGTCTTTCTACTGGCTCCTGCTTTTCTCCATGTCCTCTTAGTGTCGTGGTGCTCCAAAACTCAGTCCTTATTCCATCTTCTCATCTAGTTACCTGTGAATGCTTAATACACTCCCTCAACCCTAGATTGTGTAGAACAACCATTTATTGTCACCTCTCATGAATGTGTGGGTTGACTGGGCTCAGCTGGGCAGTTCCCTTTTGGGATCTGTCCTGAAGCTTTGTGGTGAACACTGCGACATGTTCATCAGATCCCCCTTCAGGAATGAAGGACATCAATCACTCTATCAATCACTGAGAGTGTGGTCGATAGTCTCCTATCATGGGTGGTTAACAGACCCCTTCAGGGAATGCCTTTGAGGGTCACCTCACCCACGGTCTCATGCCCTTGCCAAGGTGGCCTGTATCCAATGACTGATTAATGTTGGGAATTAAAGCCCAGCACCTTCATTGCAACCTGAAACACATATGAGGGGTTATCCTATCCTCTGGGCTTTCTAGAGGGATGAGTTGTGGCTTCTGATGAGATCATTTAGCAGCTTGACTCCTTTTGTTGACCCTACCCCCTACCTTTCCTTCCCTCACACAGGTGTTCACCCCCCCAAAGCAATTCCTAGGAAGGCACAGCAGAGCGACAGAAAGATGGTCCTTGATGACATGGCTGAGCTGGCTGAATCAAACCAAGTCTGAGGTCTTCACCAACTCTGAACCCTTTAATCATGGAAGGCAATACATCTCCATTATCAGTTAAGCCAGTTTAAGTTGCATTTTGGTTACCTACAATATAGAACACTCCCTGAGATGCCCTTACAGCAAGACTTCAGTTCTGTTGTACAGAGATACCTCTGGGGTTATCTAGGATGGTCTAATCAAAAGTCTCACATTTATTTTCTAAGTTCTCCATCATTTTCTGTTGTCATAAACTATTTCAAACATACCGCCCCATCAAGTTTTCTTGGCTTATGAATGCTTTTGCAAAGAAATCTCTTTTAAAATTACTATTTACTATTTTAATCGAATAATATCCATTCCTATGTTCTAATGACTGATCAAAGCAAACAGCTTCAGATATGTCCACTGCTGAGTTCTAATTGTTTGAATCTATTTCTGCTCCAACTGGGCCAAGTATCAGTGGATGGTGTGACCCCTTATTACTTTTCTGAACTTACTTCCTATAATTCCATGCTCTATTCACTCTGCCCTATCCATGCTGGCCTTCTTCCTGATCTTCCAAAGCATCAGACGCTTCTATCTCAAAGCTTTTGAACTTGATGTTTCCTCAGCCTGAAACATTCTTTTCCTAGCTGTATTCATGGTTTCTCCCATCAACTTTTTCAAGCCTTTTTAAATGCCACTGCGATGGTTAATTTTATGTGTTAACCTGATGGGCTAAGTGATGCCTAGATAGCTGTTAAAACATTTTTTCTGAGTGTATCTGTGAGCATATTTCTTAAGAGATTAGCATTTGGATCAGCAGACAGGATAAATGTGAGTAGGCACCATCCAAACAGTTGAGGTCCTACAAATAACGAAAAGTTGGAGGAATGGTGAATTTGCTCTCTGCCTCAGCAGGAACATGCATCTCCTCCTGCCCTCAGACATCAGTACTCCTGGTCCTCAGGCCTTCACACTCAGACCCTTAGGGCTGTGTGGAGATACCTGAGGACAACCTTGCACCTTAGCCTCACTTTTACACACTTGACGGATCATGGATCTGCGTAAGATTTTATTTACTACTGCTCCTCTTAAAATGATGGAAATATATTGACATCGGTAAGTCATAAAAATATCAAGTCATTTATTTATTAGTATATCTCCTAGGTACTGTATATGTATTGTAACAAATCAATCAACAAAGATTTGATCCCAGTCTCACGAAACTTACTGTCTCGTGGGTGACACACAAATTAAAGAAGCAAATACACAATAAAAAATTACAAGTCTCAGTAGTGTTGAAGATAAGACTTTTTGTTGTTGTGACTTAATTAGCAAATTTAAGATGAAATATTTTGGGGGGCAAAATGGCATCACCAAATGTAGAAAAAATGGTGATTGAGCTTGAATATCTTCTACAGGAAGACTCAAAAATCACTTTTTTTGTTGCAAAAGCTTGTTCAAATGCATTTCAACATTGACTCTAAAATAGCTAATTTTTTTTAAAAGCCAAGTCCTGCTGTGCAGAGCAATGGAAAGAGTAAGACAATGGAAACAGTAAGTGGAAATGAAAAGGCTTTTCTTTTTTTCCTAGTCTGGGAAGAGGTTTAAATGGAATTATTGGCTTGTGGAGAACTGACCATAATATGGGCTTTAGTTGCTTAATTCCTTTAAGAAATGTCATTGTCTTTAGGTTATTTTGTGGTGAGGCCAGAGTCTTTTCCATGGTTTCATCTCTGAACAATGAGAGAGACTAAAAGTTTGGGATCCTGGGAGCACAGAGCACGTACTGCCTGGACCTCGTTGGGGTTAACACTGAGTCCATCCTTATCTTTTTAAAAAGCTTCTTACTCACGTAGAACAGGGCACAAATTATAAGTGTGTAATTCACAGAATTATATCAAAGTAAACATACCTGTGTGACCATTTCCCCAGGGAAAGAATTAAAACATTACTAAACATTTTGCTCATGCCTCCTCCCAATCACTATCCCTGCCTCTCCAAGGTCATCACTACCTGGACATGTAACAATATACAGCCATCTCATTATATAGTATTCAACACTGTATATTCATTATATATTTATAACTCTGCATATTCATTGTATATAAAGAAAGCATGTAGTATCTAATTCTTTGTGTCTGGCTTTTTTTCTCTCAACATTATTTTCATGAGATTTGCTCATGTTTTTGTATGTAGTGGTTCACTTTTTATTATTGTTGCTCTGTAGTACTCCAGGCTTTGATTTTTTTTTATCCATTCTATTCCTGATGGATGCTGGGGCTGAGTCCAGTTTGAGGATATGAAGAAAATGCTGGGAAAACTTCGTTCTAAGGAATCTTCAGTGAGCAACTACTGTGTTTCTACTGGGCATACACCTAGGAGTGGAATGGCTGGGCCTTGGGTTTGTGTTTGTCCAACATTAATGTTAAACAGTTTTCCAAAGCAGTTGTGCCCATTTGTATTCTTGCTGGCAATGTATAGGAATTCCAGTTCAGACTCAAGAATGGGCAATCTTTTCAATTTTAGCCATTTTGGCAGAAAATAATATTATTTTAATAATGTTTCTTCGGGCATTCATCTTTTGACAGCTAATTTTACATTCACTTACACTAGTTGTGCACAAATGTCATAAATCACCATATGAAACTACATACTCTAAGAGCTTTAGTCTCCAATTCATGACTTCACTGCATTATCTTCCACATTCAATTCACAGTAATAGTAATAATAATAATAATAATAATAATAGTCTGTTGAAAGCTTGCTATATGCCAAACACTATTTATTCCTCTTAACATTTAACTAATTTATTCCTTGTAACATCACTAGGAGATAGGTTCTACATTATCTTCTTTTTACAGGGTCCAGATAAATCAATGAACTTGTCACAAGTATGTAACTGGTAACACTTGGGTTAGGTCATAAGCAGTTCAAGTTCAGAGTCAATAATAAAGAATACTTTGCATCACCACATAGTCATGTGCACTAGAAAATCCAGCACCCTCCCATTATCCCCCCAAATGCTTGGAGGCTTACATTTTTTCCCCTCTTCGTTTATTCCTCAGATTGTTTTTGTTTCTCTTTTTTCATATGGCTGGCTTTTGATGAACAGATACTGTCATTCTTAATTTTCACTCTGCCCTATTCTCCTGTAGGCTGGATGTGACCTTCAGCCTGTCTCCCTTGATTTCCTGAAGTGTCCCAGGACGAGGGAAGGCATTGCATTAGTTGAAGAGAGTTATGTCACATCATAACAAAGCTAACATATCAAATTTAAGGTGAGGTTTTCATGCACCTGAAATCCGAGTGCCAGCCAGACCACTGAGCATCTGTCACTGGCTCATGTCTCTGAGGGTGTTCACACAGATGTCATTTTATTGTCTCTCTTCACCCTCTCTTCAGTATTTTCCTTCTACGTCTCCAAACTCTTCATTCAACACCAATGTAAGCATTTTAGAGTGTCTATGCCACTCTTGAATTACTCTAGAAAACTCTTCTAAAATCTTGTTTGGTTATATTGAACTACCTGTAGTAGACAGTTTCGAGTATATATATATATATATATATATATATATATATATATATATCAAGAATGATATATATATCATTCTTTTGATCTAATTTCTTGGCCTTTCAGTTATTCCCTTGGGGCCTCTGTTTTCTCAGCTATCATGGACAACCACGGTGTTTTGCTGACACTGTAGCCTTTTCATCAACCTGACCAAATTTTTAGCGGTGGCCTCCTCATATCTGTCTCTTTTTTAGTATCAGAAAATTTGTATTTGTTAGGTGAAAACAGGTGCTGTAGCAAACAAACCTCAGAATGCATAATATCTCAAATACAAGAGGCATTTATTTCTTTGCCCCTACAAAACCCATAATAGATGTTCCTTATTGGTGAGCTACTCTCCTTCATTGGGTGATACAGGTGTGTAGGTCCCACCATTCATGGCTCTGCAACCTTCCACACATAGCTGCTCAGATTGCTACCCTATTTAGCATCAAGTCAGAGAAGGAGAAAGAGTGAGGAAGAGGCAAGCTAGAGTTTTACAAATCTACCGCATCTAGCCACAAGCAGCCTGGGAAGCATATCCGGGCTGTAGGCTCAGGGGGAAGAGGATGTGGGTCTGGTGAACGCCTGGTCGTCTCTGCCCCTGAGCCATAGGGAACTCTATTTTCCCCTGGAAACAAAACTCGTTTCCATCATTTCGACACGTCAGTAAACATGTTTGATGAAACACAGAACAAGAATGTGCCTATGAAATGGGCTCCGGGCAGCTTCACAAGCAATGGGACCAGGACAGGAAGACAAACAGGAGGCCAAGGTCCATGTGGACCCCAAAGAGGAAAAGGGGACAAAGAAAAGCAGTCTATTTGTGTTACTGTCCCAGGGTATTATTTTGCATTAATCGTGTCTTCTGTTTATAAACACTTCATTTCATGTTCAATGCACTCAGCAAACAATTGATACTTTGCCATTGTTTCCTGTGAGAGATGAAGTAGGAAGGATGTGAGTTCACAGTGGGGCAAAACGGGGTTTCAGAAAGGTTGATGTCATGCAGTAAGGAACTCGGGGCAGTAATGTGAACTTCCCTGTTCAGTTGAAGTCACCGCTAAACACCGGGTCTGGGTTTGGGGTGGTGGTTATTCTTGATGCTCCCCCTCCCTCTCTCCCCTCCCCCCATCACTCAGCCCCACCTCCATGCTCTGCTGGGACAGCCAGCTGGATTGACCCAGAAAGGTTCATGAGACAGAATTGACATTTTTCTATTGTTTTCCCAAACTATTTCCATTTGGAGCAGGCTGGAAAACTAGCACATTGTGTTCCAATTAAATTACTCTGTCTTTACCCATTCCCATTTTTACTCTCAGGTCGTGAGTTCTTTGGTTTATGGACATAGCCACAGACATCCACTCATCCTCAGATTAGAGGCAGGGGCGATAAGCGGAAGCAAGTGGGGAATGACGTGTTTGTTTTTAAATTCTCAGGACTTCCATTAATAGATGCTGGAATTTTCCCCTCACTTAATTTGTTGACTTTCTAAAGGTAGGGAAAACAAAGGGGCAGTTTGAAGATTTTAAAGTACACATTGGTAAGAACAGCTCTTACTGATGCATATTCATGTAATACAGACAGGCTTTCCTTTACCTGAGTACACTTGTGTACCATGGGAAATATTTCCGTGCACTAAATGGAAAACAGAGAAATTGGTGAGTGGTATCTTTGTGATGAAGAGAGATGAGCCATCTTGGGATCAAAAAAGCATTAGCAATAAGCATATATTTTATATTTGTATATCAAAGGCAACCAGCTAAGAAGCTAAATATTGGTTGAAAGGGGAAAATTTGAAGCCAGTGCCACAGGTAGAACCACGGCTCTGGCACTGTACAGTAGTGATGCTGAGCAAGTTATTTACCCTCTCTGTGCCTCATCTTCCCATCTGTAAAATGGGAGTAATAATAGCTGTCACTGTCAGCATCATCATCATCATCATCATCATCATCTTCATCATCATCATTGCCTATCAGGTTATTTAGATAATTACGAGCTACCAAAAATAAAATGCTTAGCACAGGAGCCTGGCACAAATTACCTATTCTATAAGGGGAAAAGTGATACCCTCATTAATTGATTCTAATCTTTCATAATTCATCATCCCTCACTCCCCAACACCCCCCCATACACACACATGTAACAAACATGCAGCAGCCTGCAATACAGGTATATCTCTGTACACATAAACATGTGTATATTCATATACTATTTATGTGCTTTTTATTTTTTTACTTCAAAATTTTAATTGTTGTTCAAGTACAGTTTTCTGCCTTTTACCCCATTCCAGCTATCCATGTGCTTTTTAATAAAAATTAAAATGAGACCTAATTAGCAAGTCTGTTCGGCAACTTTTCTTCCCCCACTTCATGATTTTTGGCCTTTATTCTATTATAAAGATGTATTTTTAATTTTTTCTTGGGGTTTCAGTGTATGACTATGCCATTTACTTAACCAGTCTTCTACTGAAGGTCATTGGGTTATTTTTAAATGTTCACTTTACCACGTAAAATAGTGACAGTCCCAACAGGATTACATAGACTTGTGGTATAGTCAAGGAAATGTAATGAAGCAGAAGTCATAGGTTCCAATCTCTGTAAAGGTCATTTGTTATTATTTTAAGGGTGTGGACACACACTCAATGCTACAGGACTTTTTCAAGATCACATAGCTAACAAGTGCTGAAATGAATCTCAAACCCAAGTGCCTCCTACCTTTCAGTATAGCTACAATAAGTATCTACAGTAGGGATGGGCTATTGGGGAAGCTACTGGGCTTGGACGCATTCAATTTGGATCTCAGAAACTAGGGATCAGGGATGGCATGTGACACACCCAGGGTCACACAGCTAGCAAGCGACAGATGACAAATTCTCTCCTTTAACAAACTCGAGGCAGGCTTCCCTGAGCCTTTTTCCTGAGTAGATCTCAACCTTGGTCTTTAAAGAATTTAATGAAACACTAACATGGTCTCTAACAGCTCAAGGTTTCCATCCTAGGGTGACCCTAGCCCCACTTAAAGTGCCTGCCTTAGAAAACTGAAGGTTTCCATTTTCACTTGCTGGACCCTACTGAGCCCCCAGTCGAACCCTCCCTTCTTCTTTTTTTAAACACTCAGTCACTTCTGCCCAAATAGAAGTTGAGTTCCATTCATGCTGGACTCTAGTCCTACTGCAATCATCAAAATCTGTCCTTACCACTAGAACTACTGTCTGGCTTTATCTTTGACATGGAAAAGGGCTGTTCTAGAACCCACATTGCCCTTTCTAAACTTGAGCTCTTCAGTGAAACTCGGGATTTTATCGTTTGAGGGACCAAAAGCAACCCAGAACATGACTGTTGTGCTGACTGAGCCCAATGGCTTGGGTTGCTGGGAAGTGCTTCCCTGTTTTCTGTTCCTTTGTGGAAGAGAAAAGCTGGAAAGTGAAAGCTTAGCCCTGCGACTGATACTTTCTATCCCTCTTGGCAGGAAAAAGAGAAAAGGTCATGGGCAGCTTTCACTGTGTCTGCTGTGACACCTGTCTAAATATATCCCCCGTGCTGCCAGGGTCCCTGGCTTTCCCTCATTAGCTCGGTCTTTTAGGCATCAGAGGATCTTTATCACAGGCACTCAGTAGGCCTTCTTAAAAACATAAATATATGTTAGTTTTGGGCAGCAGGGTGAGAAAGAAGTGGGACAGAGTGTAATTAATTTTTCTGGAAGAGAAGAAAAACATTGAACTTTTCAATATCACGAGAAGGAACATCATGGACAGCCAAGGTCATGGATTAGTTGTCTAAGTAAAGGAATTGCCAAATGGCTTTATGTATATCAACCTTATTGAGAGATAACTCATAAACCGTATAAATGACCTATTTGAAGTAAACAAGTCAATGGGTTTTGAATTGTTTGGAACAGAATGAGTTTTATACCATTTTCATCATGCCCAAAAGACCTTTTTATCCATTAGCATTTACTCCCCATCATCCCCAACCCCTTCCAGCCTTAGGCAACCATGATCTACTCTCTGTCTCTACACTTTTGCAGCAAAGGAGGTTGGTTGGTTGGTTGGTTTGTTTGTTTGTTTGTTTTACCATGTCTGAGTGTACCTACAGTTCAACAGCATTAAGCACATCACATCATTGGGCAACCATCATGGCCATCCACCTCCAAAAATTTATTCATCCTCCAGAACTGACACTCTGTCCCCATTAGACAATGACTCCCTACTCTACCTACCCCTCCCGCCCCGGGCAACTACCACTCTACTTTTTGTGCCTATGAATTTGACTATGCTAGTACCTCATGTTTATGACGTACCACCATATATGATGACATAAGTGGGGTCATACAGCATTTGTTCTTTTGTAACTGGCATTTTTCACTCAACATGTCTTCAAGCTTCATTTATGTCATAGCATGTACCAGATTTTATCTCCTTTTAAGGTTAGATAATATTCCATTGTATGGAAAAGCCCCATTTTGTTTATTTTTCATCTGTCAACACACACTTGGGTTGCTTCCATCTTTTGGCTTTTGTGAACAAAGTTGCTATGAGAGGGGTGTGCCAATGTCTGTTTGAGATTCTCTTTCTGTCCTTTCGGACAGATTACCAAAAGTGGAATGGTTGGATTATATGGGAATTCTATATTTAGTTTTCTAAGGATCTGCTGTACTTTTTTCCACAGAGGCAATTCCTCTACATCCTTATGGACACTTATGTTTGACACTAATAATTTGGACACTATTGTTTGAGAGTAGCCATCCTAATGGGTGGGAGGTGGTATCTCATTATGGTTTTGATTTGCATTTCCCTGATTACTAGTGATGTTACTCATCTTTTCTTTGTGCTTATTGGCAATTTCTATATCTTCTTGGGAGGAATGGCTGTTGAAGTCCTTTGCCCGTTTTGCTTTTTTTAATTTCATTGTTTGGTTTTATTGTTGAGCTATATGACTTTTTTATATATTCTGGACATTAACACATTAGCAGATATATGATTAGGAAATGTTTTCTCCCAATCTATGGGTTGTCTTTTCATCCTTTTAATAGAGTCCTTTGGCACACAAATGCTTTATATTTTGATACAATCCAAATTACCTACTTTTTTCCTTTATTTTAGGCTCCTGTGAAGCAGGGCCTATGACAAGAACTTATGTACAGATAGTTCATTCTGGAGGCGACCACAGGAAGCAGGAGGGAGGGAAAGGGGAGACTGATGCAGGGAAGGACAAACGTTCATTATAAAGGCATACGACGGATGTTGCTGTCATAAGGGACAGAGGCTCAGTCCTGCCAGGACATCTGAAAACTATCCAGACAGTCTCTCAAAATGGCCCATGTAAAGAACAAGAGAATGAAGCCCTTTCCCTGAGGTTCTGTCTCCACTGGTTGAGGGTTCCCCTGGAAGGTGATAGGTCTCTGGCAACTCCCTAGGGTGCACGTGTTGGGGAAGTGGCCTGCTGGACTTTGAAGAAGCCTCCTGTGTGTGGTACCCACCCGGAGACTCTGACTGCCATGCCTCAGCCTGCAGAGACCCTTCTCAACAGCCTGCATGTCAGACGTGGGCCAAGCAATGGGATGTAGGTTCCAGAAAGTGCCTGCTATGATTAGTTACTGGGAAATAAACATTGTTTGCTTTAACATTCAGCAGAGGGTGCACTGTAGGATCCAGCCTGTGTCTGTGGGTGACCGCAGGGGTGAAATGCAAAACATGTTCTTCTGTGGAGGAGCTCTGACATATAAGGGTGTGTGTGATAAGCTATAAAAATGAACCAAACAATCCCTAAGAAGCTACAGTTTGATAGAGAAGATGGAGCAGCTGTGCAAATCACTGCTCTAAGAGAAAAGAACTGATCAATGATGTATAGGAGACACGTATGGGAGGGAGAGAAGGTTATTTAGGAATGGGCAATAAAGGCTTTATGAGAAAGGTCACATATCTACTGGGTCTTATAAGCGAGGTTTACTTATTTATTCATTCAAGAAATATTTCCTGATGGGTCACTGCGTGCCAGGCATTTTATTAGGTGCCAGGGATTCTGTGGTGAACAAGCAGAAACGGCCCCTGCACTATTTGCACTCTCAGGGGGAGACAGGGGGGATGGCTTATCAGTTAATTTATCAAATGAATAAACAACATAACATCGGATAGTGTTAAGGGCTGTCAACAAAACTAAAAGGGACAGTTTGATGTGTGGAGGTGGGAAGGGGGTACTGCAGACAGACTGGTCAAGAAATTCCCCAAGGAGAGTTTAAGCTGAGGTCTGACTGAGAAGGAGAAGGCGTCAACCCTGTGACCACCAGAGGAAGCTGTTCCAGGATCAGAGGAAATGCAAAGGCCAGGCTTGGCACGTGTAAGGACTGGAAATGCGGCTGGTGATTCTGGGAGTAAGAGCCAGGAGGGGAGAGGGTATGAAGTCAGGTAGATGGGCGTGGGCCAGGTCACACAGGACCCCCCAGGCACCGTGAGGCCTCTGAACCTTGTCTGCGTACCAGGAGTGTCACTGAAAGGGTTTTGAGAGTGAACTAATAGGATTTAATTTTGTAAAAGACCATTTGGACTGCTGTGTCAAAAACAGACCACGCAGGGCAGGAGTAGAAACACCAAACCAGTTCCGAGGCCCTTGAAGATGTCATGCGGGTTGGACTGGAGAACAGCTTGCTTCAGGCTGGCGGCAGGAGAGAGCAGGCTTGGGATTGAAGGTTGCTTTGACCTTGCTGAGATGACAGCAGGGGGCCTTGGACGTACAGGCCAATATTAGAAGGGAAAAAAAGGGCTCTATAAGGAAATGGGGCCTTACTCTCCTCGAATGGCTTATGGGGCCACTGACAAGTAATGATGAAGATGTGGCTTTGGAAGAGATAGAGAACTTTAAACACTATGCGAAGGAATCACACTTCATTCTGAGGGCAATGGGGAGTCACTGATGGTTTTTTAAACAAAGCAGTGATAGGAACCAAGCTGTGATCTTAGGTCTTGTCACCATGGGGCCAAAATAGCTCACGGATCTAACAGTAAGGAGAACGACAAACACAACAACAGTATGTGTGAGAGTATGCATACGTGTGTGTGCATGTGTGCGTGCATGTGCATGGTTAAGCAGGGAGAGTGAGAGCAATTTGAACAGTAGAGCCAGCAGACTTCTTCTTCAGGGGTTCATTTACTTCTCTGTTTCTGGACATTGCTATGGTGATGCTAGAAAGCCAGCCAGGAGGACAGAGAGCAGTTGACTGTCTGCACTTAATAATCTGGTAGTATGTAAGACATCGAGAAAGAATGCAGTACCTCAGGGCTTTTGCTGAGAGCAGTAAAAGAAACCAGATGAGGCTGAGCTCACATCCTCCCCAGCCACACCAGTGCCCTGCTCCTCACGGGCAGGGTTTCGGGCCCAGCTGGCCTGGCACTGCCCTCCCTGACATTTGGAGGACCTCGCCCTGCATTTTGCCCCCTTTCTCCCTTTTGCTCCCTCGAACCAGAGTATTGCAAGCAGACCACAAAGCGAAATGAAACCCCAAGGAACCAGAAAAGGAATTCTGCCTATAAAAGGGGTTTACCAAGGCAGGCTGGTTTCATTGGTGGAAGGAAGCTACTCCCTCCTGGAGTATTAGCTGGTTTGGCCCTGAGCATGGGTCTTGGAGAAGCTGGAGATTTTTATTTAGATTTGGATTTTTCCACTTTCTTTCAGGAAGTCAGTGTTGGAAGCTGGTGGTCAAGGTATTTTCCTCCCTAATTAGAAACACACTCTTTCTGTTGCTGTTTGGGATAAAAGCATATTTTTTTACTTTTCTCAGTGTCTGAGTAAAGTTGTGTTCTTTAACTGGATTGGTTTTTTTTTTTTCATATTAGCTATTACAAAATTGAAAAGGGACCTTTTGTCATCCTGAATTCTAAACCCTGGGCATCCTTGATTTTTTAAATAATGTCTTTACTTATTCCATAATTTTAAGTACCTTCCATATGCCAAACACTTAGTAGGTGCTAAGCAAACAGTGATGAAGATATGCCCCCACCCCCACTCTAGCTACCATTATAATAGTATTTTTTTAAGAGGGAGGGGAATGGGAGGAGAAAGAGAGGGAGAGAAGCATCAGCTGGCTG
Organism: Phyllostomus discolor; assembly: GCF_004126475.2. Lineage (NCBI taxonomy): Eukaryota > Metazoa > Chordata > Mammalia > Chiroptera > Phyllostomidae > Phyllostomus > Phyllostomus discolor. Next base: position 18,865,049 of record NC_040915.2, read on the forward strand.
CCTCTCATGCATGCCCCTACCAGAGGGATCGAACTCACAACCTAGACATGTGTCCTAACCAGAAATTGAACCAATGACACCCAGCCAATTTAGCCACACCAGTCCGTGCAATAACAGTGTTTTTTAATCTTTGCTATGTTCATGCCATTGTGGCAAGTCTGTTACATGCATTGCCTCTCTTAGACCTCCTAGCAATCATAAGAAGTATTAGCAGTATCCTCATTGCACAGATAAGGAAGCTGGGGCTGTACTGTCCAGCATGGAAGCCCTCTGATAACCAGGGCATGATGTGTGGTGTGATGGAGGAGGGACGGGAAAGGCCCCCGGAGCTGTGAGAGAGCAGAGACCGGTACTTTGTTCCTCAGTGATAACAGTGAGATGGGGGCCGCCAGTCTGGAACCCCTCTGCCCAAATACCTCTCTAGCATCCTTCCCAGCTGTGATACTGTGATTTGTAAGAAATGTATACATTTGGTCATTCAGATAACCAAAATACATTTCTCCTATATATTCGGTCTTTCTCCGTGGCTCTTGGCTCACAGCTCCCAACACTCTCAGAGTTTCCTGAGCCTTGAGAATGATAATGGTGTCTTTTCAAGAGCTTCCTGATGGGTGAGCGTAGGGGCTCGGGGAGCAGGGCACACAGAGAGCGTGGAAGCTCTACGCCCTCTCCCCGTACCTCGCCCTAGGCGTCTCTTCCATCAGTCTGTTCCTGGGTTCCATCCCTTTATAATAAACCAGCGACTTAGGGAGTACATGGCTTTCCTGAGTTCTGCGAGCTGCTCTAGCAATTAATCAAACCCAAGGAGGGGGCCATGGGGCCCTCTGATCTACAGCCAGTCAGTCAGGAGCACAGGTAACAGCCCAGGCTAGGTTGAGACTGACATCCGAAGCACATATCGGGGGAGGGGGCTCTTGTAGAACTGAAGCTTTAGCCTGCAGGGTCTGAAGCTCTATCTGGGTAGGTCGTGCAGAACTGAGTTGTATTGTGAGGACACCCAGCTGGTGGCCAGAGCACTGCCTGGTAGTGTGGCGCACACCCCTTCCCCACAATTGGTACTGGAACCTCTACACCAGCACGGCAGGTAGCTGAGCAGCACTCCCTGGGGAATCCAACAGTCTCCCCGCCTTCTTTCTCCACCCTGGACACTCTACGCTATGCTTTGCTCTGTAGATAGAGCTATCTCAACAACAGCTAGGAGGCTTTGCACAGGCCAAGTCTCACTTCATCAGTTCCCTACTCTTTCTGTGATCGCAGTCACTCAGGATTCGTAAGGGTATTTTCACGTTCTTTGCTAATATTGATTTAACTTTATTTGGTATACATACATTTTCATTTCTGTAAATGTTAGAGGATTTCAAGAATTGTTCAAATTCCAGTGTAGAGGAAGTTGGTGCAAATCTCACAGCCTTGACAAGTCTATCTTTAGCAGAGTAAGGGCTCCCTGCCTCCTAGTCGATGGCAACCTTATAAAATCACAATGTCCACAGCACGAGCTGGAGCCAGACTGAGTCAACATGAGGTGTGGCCCTTAAAATCTGAAGAAGCTATTCTGCAAATCAATGGCTAATGAATGTATTCAATATAGTCCTGAATATTTTCCAAGATAAATTAAACAAATATATCCACAGTTACCATCTCTTCCAGGTTAATTTTCCAATAGGAAAGAAAAATGCTTCAAATCACAAAAATAAGGCTTACCCATGAATGGCCTTAAAACGATTATCTTCAAATATACATGCAAGGCAAGAAGTAGAACGTCCATTTGTAGCAAGAGCACAAACAAATATAGCGATAATTATAAAGTACTCTTTTTAAAATGTCAGATGCAAGTATATTTGGTGTAGAAGTCCTGAGTGGTGTCCACGGGCTTAGTGAGGAGCGCAGTGTGGCAAAGGGGTTTCCTTTGTGAGTACGAACAAGTCTCCAGTATCTCCCATGGGAGGGGCTTCCCTGATACTTTAGACTGCACAATGTCCCTTCATATACCCGTTATCTCACCCTAAGTAACCACAGAGGATGGTCTGAAATTACAACTTCTAATAAAAAGCAGCTCATGGCGAGTGGCCATGTCCTAGGCTAGAATCTTCCCTGACAAAGGTCAGCCTTTACCTTAACGGAGCCTATCCGCAGTCTATTTGCATCTAAGATAACATACCTTTGGAATGTGAAATTTCCTTTTTCCAGACATCTCAAAGCACAGATGCCATTCCAGGGGTACCGGGGGAGACCACAAATCCCCTCATTGTCATTGTTATCATGTTCACTGTTGACTGTTAACTATCCTGCACCCACCTATGTAACAGAAATGTGTCTATCATCTTATTTTTTTAGCCAATCCCAAAGATTTCCCTTCATTGCTTCCTCCTACCTCCTGATCTATCGCCAGTGGATTTCACGAACCCCCCTTGCACCTCCTCTATTGACTGTAGTGTATAAAATAAGGTGGAAAACTGCTACCTTCTGGAGCATTTTCTCAGCTTGTTGAGGTTTTGCTTCCTGGCAATTGCCATCCGTTTGGCTCAAGTAAATTCGCAAAAATTCTCTACTGGTTTGAATGTTTCTTACACTGACAAGAGATTCTTTGGTGTTATGGCTGGGCAACGTGGGTGGTTTGTTTTCTGTTTCTTCTCCATGTATTTGCGGGGAGGGGGTTGCCTCTGTTTATAAAATGTTATCTCTCCGGCTATAATATCTATCTGTTGTTGTTGTTACAGTGCCCGGAATGTCCCTGGCCCTGGGTGTAGATGAGTTACGGCTAACATGAGGCCCTATTAGTCACACTGTGGGGGAGAAGAGTGGGCTCTTGTAACCTACCCAGGGCTGCCCCCTGGAGGCCAGGAGTGTGAGCCCCTTCCAGGCAGGGAGTGGAGTGGCTGATGTTTTAGAATACTTGTGGAACCTCCCTTTGTGCTTGGTTGGTACCCCAGAAAATGTTAGTAGTGACATTCTACTGGGCTCTCTTATGGCAATTCATAGTTTCTGTGCATATTACTTTCCCCTACCCCCTTAGCTGACCAGATTCAGTGATTACCAAAAGACTAACTTTAAGAAACTAATAGGTGATTTCTTAAAGAAAACTGAAAAAGGACAGCATTGCCCATAACCCCATCTCCAGAGAGAATATTGTCATTAAAATTCTTCATCTTTATTCTCTGTGTGGATATATATGCGTATTTATAAAAAAAATATTTTAAAATGGAATTATTCTAAACAAACTGCTTTGTAGCTTACTTTGTAATGCCATGTGATGTCTTAATGGCACAGAATTTTTCAATTTCATACAGAACTTTTCTATTTTTTGCCCCAAGTAATTCCATAGCTAGAAATGCACGCCCTCCATGTGGAGTAGGTGGTACTGCCGCACGGCTGCCGGCTATTCAAACTGAAACGTGCCCACGAGTCACCTGGGGATCTTGTTCAAGTTCAGGTTCTGATTCAGGATCTCTGGAGTATACTTGAGATTCTACATTTCTACTGAGCCAGTTCATGCGTTTTCTGTGCATTACTTCCCTTACCCCGTAGCTGGCCACTGTGTTTCTGACACGCTCCCTGGTGGGCTGGCTGCCTGTGGCCCACACTCTGACAAACACTCAGCTGTGGTGAAAAGAACTCCAACCCAGGAGTCAAAAACTTGTCTCCATATTTTGGCCATGGATTTTGGGGGATGTTTTTAAACCTTTTAACTTTAGTTACCTTTTATAAAGAAGGAACCACAATAATCTGAAAATGCTTAGCCTAAAACACTGATTTATAGCTGTATGGAATACTTACGTGTGTGTATCCTTATGTGGAAGAAACCGATCATCACAGGAAAGCCAGTTGAGGGGAGAAACAGAACTCTCTTAGCTCGTATCACCTATTCGCTCTCCCACTTCTGCAAAAGAATAAAATCTGCCACCAACATATACAAGGGTGATCATTACATGGCTTTTGTGCTTAAAAAAGTCCTAGGCACTGAATTTAGAGAATGTTAAAAAACAAGACAACAGGCCCCAAATGGAGTCACTTATGCGAAGCCCTGCATCACCAAACAGAGACTTAATTACAGTTTCGCTCTCTCAGAAGTGCAGTCTTACGCCAGCCCATCAGGCATCGCCTGATCAGCACTGGTTAGGTAACCTGCCCGAGAGACCGCTGCCATCCCCTGAAGGACAGGAGCCTTGCAATAACCAGCTGCTTTTTGTCTGGTGTAACTCCTTGTCCTCGCTCCCTTCTGCCTATAAAAACCTTTCACTTTGCACGGCTCCTCAGAGCTCCCATCTGTCTGCCAAAATGGATGCTGCCCTATTCGAGTGGATTTTTGTTCAAATATTAATATGCCTCAGTTTGTCTTTTAACAAGAAATAAATGGGCGCACGTTGCCTTTGCAAAGCATTCAGTAAAAAAGGACCTATAACTCAAGTGTGACTGGATCCCCTCGCTCAGTCTCTGCTCACTTATCACCAGCTTGAAATTTGATCCAATTCTTTTACAAATAGACTAACATCTCAAATAGATGTCCAAGGTCCACAAACTCCACCTTTTCTGTCTGTTCTTTCTCTATGCTTTCTATCTAGGTGCCAGGCACGTCCTTGCTGTCCCCCAAGTCTCCTTGTCTACGGCCTCCCGTCTTGCAGACTTTAATTCCTTTTCCCTCCCAGACCGTCCCCTCTGGACCACATTCCTCTCCTTGGGAAGTTCTTGGCTGCTCTAGTTTGCATCTTCATATGCATGTCTCTGTTCCACCAAAGGCTCCTCCCCAGGAGTCTGGTGGGACCTTCTGTTTTTCTTGATATAATCGTTTGAATTTTATTTTTCCATGGATTTAAGAGCAGAAGAGTATAGAATCAGACTTGTATTTCTCTTCTTGGCTGGGGAACTTGCCAGCTATATCATTTTTATAATTCCTGATAACACTTTAAAAAAAATACAACAATAGACCCTTCGTCACCGCTTGGCCTCCCTCACAAAGTTAGGAGCAGAGGGGGCATGGTCGTGCTGGGAGAAAGGACCCCTCATTTGCACTGGAGGCCACTCGGGGGAACGGTTTCGCCTAGTTTCATGGGTGGGGTGAGCGCCCAGCCACGTCAGTCTGGTGCTTGCCTGAGTCCCGGGAAGTTCTTTGCATGAAAACCGAAGGAACGGATTCTGAAGTGCTGTTGGAGTCTGGCCCCCTGTGAGTAAGTTCGGAAGGCCTCACACTGAGATCAAAATCGGGGGATTACATTCTCTTGAAACACCACCCTGGGTGGGCTCAGTTTGGGAACAGTCACAGCTAGGCAGAGAGAAAGGGCGGACAAAGATCGTTGTATTAATTGGCCAAGTCGGGCTGAGATAAAATTCCTGGGGCTGACATGTCCAGAGACTTAATGAGCCGTGCCGTCCTTTACTTGAAATCTTTACAGTGTTGTGTCTACTTCACCTTGGTGCCATTTTCTGGTTTATGTCACGGAACCTCACAGACTCTGCAGCTTCTCTGCGAGGGGTGCAGATCCTTCTCTGCAAGCCTACAGCAGCTGGGAGGGGCTGAGTATGGATGGGTTCTTTATCTTACACTCCGGCTTTTTACATAATTTTTGTATGTGTGCGTGGCAGGGGATTAGATTTCATTTAAATACATATGAGATTCCACAAATCCTTTTTGGAATAATTTGGGTATACTTTTAATATAAAGAGCCCACTTATACAAAAGGAGGTAATGCAGCAGCGAAAAGAGAATGGAGTGAAGGGGGACAAAATTGATCGCCTCAAAACCAGCCTCTGGCATTTTGATTATGTGGGGCAATCATTTTTGAGAGGCCACAGATACAGGAGGATCTCTGAAAACAGAGTTGAAATCACCTTTTTGTAAGAGAAATTTACATGTACAGTGGTCCCTTCTTATCCACCGGGTGAGGTCCAAGACCCTGTGGGTGCCTGAAACTGCAGATAGCACCAAAAATGGTATATACTATGTTTTCTGCCCACGCCTACATATCTATGATAAAGTTTAATTTATAACTTAGGCACAGTAAAAGATGAACAACAACAACTGAATAATAAAATGGAACGACTATAAGAACACACTGTAATAAAAGTTATATGAATGTGGTCTCTCTCTCTCATAATGACCGGATGACTGAGACGGCTCCTAAGTGACCGGCGGGTGGGGAGCATGTACAGCGTGGACACACTGGACAAAGGGATGACTCACACCCCAGACAGGACAGAACAGAAGGGGGGAGATTTCATCATACTACTTAGAATGGCGGGCAATTTGAAACTGTATGAAGTGTTTATTTCTGGAATTTTCCATTCAATATTTTTGGACTGTGCTTGACCGCAGGTGACTGAAGCCACAGAAAATGAAACTGTGGGTGAGGGGGAGGCTACTGTGTGAGAAAAATCTCCATTTGGAAGCGTACCCGCATCTCTGCACCAGGAAGAGGAGGAGGACAAAATCTCTAGAAACTCGTATGGATGGAGCATCCATAGACTTAAATCTGTGTAAAGACCATTGCTGAGTTTTGCTTGCAAACCTCCCACACCTGTTCTTCCCACCATCCTCCACCCCTCAGCCCTCCTCCCCACCCACATCTATCTTTTGTCTTGAGCTGAAGGTATTGGAAGTGCTGCCTTGCATCTTTTCAAGAAGTTACTCAGTTTTCCTGGCTAGCTCCTGCATGCCCAGGAGGTATACATTATTTAACTTCGTTCATTTTCCTCCTGTTATCTGTCTGTTATCACTGGGAGGGGAAGTCTCAGCCAAGAATAGAAGAGGGTAGAGGGAAAATTATTTTTCTCCCCTATAAGAACAATGGTGGGGAAGTTGACAATAAAGATACTATATCTTGATATTTTAGAGAATAATAAGTTAATTAGGAAACAAATTATGGAGATTGCATTTAAAGAAAACTGAAAGTATGGGTAGGATTGATGGAGATGAGAAGATACTTCAGGAACCATGAGGATAATGCTCTGGACTCATTAATGATAATCTGCATGTGTTTATACATTTTTCCTGTCTTGGGAAGGAGCTTCTCACCCCGTTCATCATGTCTTGCATTTATAAAGTGGCTTCCATTCATTGAGCACTTGCTACATGGATATCAGTGTTTCGTAGATGAACAGGGTTCCAGCCAAAGGGTAAGTTGATCACCACGATCTGCCACCTTGCCTAGGTTATGCAGAGAACTGGACGAGGGCACATACAATTGGCAGTACAATGAGACAGGTTTGCTGGTTGGGCTGCAGCATTCCTGCCCAGAGAGGTCTGGATTTCAAAGGTCTCTGCCTGCAGAAACACTACTCAGTGGCCATTCATTAAGGGGCAGCGCTGAGTTCCTTCTGCTGCAGGTCAGGGGAGTGCCTCGACGCCTCTGTGAATTAGCATGTCGGGCTCCAGGGTGCACCAGGGACAGTTGCGAAGCTGGTACATGATGAGTTGCGGCTGTCAACACGTTTCTTCCCTGGAGACGACTTAATTCTCATGGAACCTCAGAACATCAGGCCTTCACCAGAATCTCTATTTGTTTTATTATTGACCATCCTGGACCTCAAGCTCCTTTTAAAACGTTCATGTGGCACATGGCTAAAAGGGGGAGGAGACTTGAAGGCTCTTGGGTGAGGGCAGAGCTCGGAACACAGTAATTAACTCATCACACATGGTCTTGATGGTGGTGATTCTGCTCCCAGTGACAAGCAAAATGTCTCCACTTTCACAGCCCTCAGGTAGAGTGAGTCATTTAATTTTCTTAAAACTCGGTGGCTGTATTTTCTCCACTTTTTCGACTAAGGAAACCAAGTCTCAGAGAAGTGATATTCGCTTGACCAAGAGCACATGCTCTGACCAAGGAAGAGCTGGGCTTCAGGCTTCAATCCAGTGACACCCAAAGCCCCGTCCCTTCCCTTTGCACATTTCTGCCACCCCAAGTCCCTTGCCCGTGAACCCACCACACTCCCAACTGCAGGGAGGGGCCGGAAGGGAGTGTCACTAAGGTCTACTGCTCTGCCGGTTACTCCTAAGTAATTACCAGCCCTCTCAATCCAATTTGTTTTCTTTTTTTGTGGTCTTTTTTGGGGGGGGCGGGGGGCGGGGGGCGAAGCCTGTGTACCTACCAACTTCTTTATTCCTGAGAACTGATAGATCTTGGGATTTCAGTTCAAAGTCAGTTTGCAGAAATCTGAGCCCAGTGAAGCGTGTCATGGCCACATTAGTGTGGGCTTTTTTCTTCCCTTTTCTTTCTTTTTTCCTCTTAGCCAAGCAGAGCTGAATGGATGGGCTCTTGGAAACCTCATCGTGTCTATTATGTTGTGATCATTACTTAAACAAATGTATTCACTGGGTCCAAGTCAGAGGGACCAGGACACAGAGGAGGCTTTTTATCGGTCAGCTGGACTGCTCTTCCTGTTTCACAAGCCTTTTGTGTCCCCTGAGGACCCCTCAAGTGTGGAAGAGCTCACAAAGGAATAAGATGGACACGGCCTTTGTCGGGGAGGGGACAGCCAGTCAGTCCCCTTTGCCCCTTTGCAGATGTCTTGATCCTTTTGGCTGTTTTCTATCTCTATTCAAATAAAAAAAAGAGCTGATGGAACACCCAACACACCGCTAAGGCACCGCGGGACACAGAAGTAGAAGGAGCCACGTGCGGGTTTTTCACAAGGTCAAGTTGGATAAAATCAAGGAAGCACATGGGTGGGTGGGGCGGTGTGTGTGCTTGTATTTACACAGCAGAGAGCGAAAAGGTGTTGAAAGACCCCAGCTCTGCTGAGTGTGCCTTGGAGTTCCAGTAACTACCCACGTGATCATGAAAAATGTCTTCACCTAGGAAGACTTAAATCCTTCATCTGTAAATGGGGACAATAATTACAGTTATTTCATAGCATGGACTAAAGGGTTAAGTGAAATAGCAGATGCAACATATTTATGGGCGCATTTTGAGATTCTATTAAACTCTTGCTTTTATAATTATAGCTGAGGATAGATTTATGGAGGGAGGTGGTCATGGGTCTTGGAAAGGAGAAAATTATAAAATGTCTCAGGCCCAAGTCCAGGGATTCATGGATTTGGGAGATTAAAAGCATCTGCAATTGATCTTTTCACTCTAGGGTACAAAGTTAGTAAACATTTCACAAATCGGAAAGGTTTCAAGTAGGCTACACTGGTTTAGCACATTGACGTTGGAACATAATTCCCCAAACCACATTCCCACATACTAATAGGAATTTTTCCAAAGTTACTTCCCCGAACCCTGTAAATAAAGAGGAGTGGGCGGGCAGGGTTTGGTCAAATGTATTTGAAAAGCTCAGCCTATTTGGAAGTTCCTTATAAACATTAGGCTATAGGCTTGGAGTGGGTCCATATGAAAATAACATAATCCAGTGTTAACCAAATAAATGTGAATGTGAAATGTTTGTTGTTTCTGCTGCTGCTGCCGTTTGGGTGAGGAAGCAGAAGTGTGTGCGTATTAACTTCCTGACGAGCAGAAGCCCATGGGACTTCCATGTGGGGGGCTGGACTCTGATCGTTTCCGAGAACGGAGGTGGCTGTGCACTGGCTCACCCAGATGAGTGCTGGCAGACCAAGTGTCTCCATGTAGGGCGTCCTGTCCACCAAAAAACTGTTCTTTGCAAGAATTATGGTGACCTCAGGCCTCTCCTGTAAAGTCGTGGCTCTGAAGGGCCATAATTCTGAAGACTAAGAAGCTGAGAAGTCTTAGCAGGTAGAACCAGGCACCCTTATCTCAGGGGAAGATACTTTATCATGATATTGGAACTTCCCAGCAAAGCATGACTGACTTTTTTAAATATCTGAGTTTCCGAGATGTTTTCATTTTCAACTTGTCTCCAAAACCTTGACTCACCTCACTGCTTTCCTATTGTAATATACAGATTATATGAAAGGGCAGAGCAATGGGTAGGACTGAGAATGGATGGGAGTATGTGTTAGACATTGGGGGGGGGGCAGGTAGGGCAAGAAAGGAAGAAAGAATGGTGAAGGTGTGGTTTCTCAATTTGAGTCTATATATATGTAATATATAGATTAAAATATCATTCTTAAAACAAATCATGACATATTTTTAGATATATAGTTTGGGTTGTATGGGAATAGAAAGGTCTTAAACATAACTGATGGAATTTTCAATTTTTCTTTTACGTACTTAACAGCTATGTAACTATAGCCTAAAATTGGCTATGCTAAGATTTTGTGAATTACTTAGCATCTCATAGGTTACTGGCAATGAATCATGAGAACTTCCTGATACTGAGCTTTTTTTTTTTTTTTTTTTTGAGCCTGAGCCCACCCAGTATGCTGTGACTTTGGAACATTTCTTTACCTCATTTATTCCTTATTTTCTTCCTCTGTAAGTTGAAAATGTAACTGTGTTTTGGTTTTTTTATGAAATAAAATACAGAAGGCATTCCCAAATAACCTGTCCATACATTAGGGTTAGTTCTATAACAAGGTTTTTAATCAGCCTACAGTAAAATAAGAACAATAAAATCATTGTAATGAATGTTAATTGAACTTTATACATTTTTCAAGATGCAGATAAGTTCTTTTTACTCTTTTGGTTTAAAAATCCCCCCTTTATTTTATACAATTTCTTTCCAAAGTTTCTCCTTGTTTATTCCCCTATTTTACTAGCAGCTGGAATCCCAAAGCCCCAGAAGTGATGAGCTGATGATGTAGAAACTTTGGGTCTAACACAGATATGAGTCAGTGCTCATATGAATTTTTAAAACTTGATCTTTATTGTATTTTTCCATTACCATTCAGTCCCCTTACACCCCCTCCCCCAGCGATCACCACGCTGTCGTCCATGTCCATGAGTCCTTGTTCCTTGTGCTCAGCCTCTCTACTCCCTCCTCGCCCCATCCCCACTAGCTGTCTGCTCTCCATCAATGAGCCTGCCTCTGTTTTGCTTGTTAGTCAGTTTGTTCATTAGAGTCCACATATGAATGAAATCAGATGGTATCTGTCTTTCTCGGCTGGCTTACTTCACTTAGCATAATGTTCTCCCGGTCCACCCATACTGTCACGAAGGGTAAACTTTTCTTCTTTTTTTATGGCCAAGTAGAATTCATTGTGTAAATGTCCCATAGTTGTTTTATCCTCTCGTCTACTGATGGACACTTGGGCTGCTTCCACATCTTGGCGATTGTAAATAATGCTGCAACGAACATGGGGGTGCTTGTACATGAACTTTGCTCCCTGTCTGGAGTTATCATCCCTCTGTCTTGCAGTAAAGACAGAACTCTTCAAGTGAGATGGCAGCTCTCACCAACAGGGATTTTGAATGGTTGCCTTAGAGATGTCACTGGTGCCCATGGAACCAAAGCGAATGGCTCACAGGAGTGTGGACTCACTGGCTGCAGCCTCTGTGGCACAGAACTTCTCCACCCAGCAACAGCCCATGGACCTGGGAGAGAGCCACGAGCTTTCTCCCCTCCATGTCTCTGGCCACGTCATCACACCAACACCACTGATGGCCTGTTTTTTCCTTGTTTGGCATTTCCTGTGTCTCTAGTCTCTTCTCTCCTCTCTTCATGCTAACTGCAATAGGTATCAGGTTGAACATTTTAAATACTTTATTATCTTATTTAATTAACAAAACACCTTAGTGAGATGGGCATTATTTTCATCCCCAATTTTCACAAATGAGGGAATATAGCTCAGATCACTATGGGCCATGTAAGGACCACTTATCAGGAGAGTCGCCTACTTGGTGTGTCATATTCCAAAGGTCACAGCATTGACCCTGGAAATACAAGTACAGCAGGGAGACCTGTGGTGGCAACATTAAAAGCAAGGACTTTGGAAACATGTAGGTCTCCGTTGTTGCTGATATTGTTCTTTGTTTGGAAAACGGAGGAAATAATTGTGCCTTACTTTGATGGTTGTCATGAATAAATTAAATACTGTATAGAAAGCCCTGGTGCATAATAAGTTTCTGTGAAATGGTGACCATCCGTGATAATGCCAATAATAGTAATTGGCCTGAGATGTGAGCTGTATGAGACTTTGCAGAAAATGAGCAAGTCCATCTACAGTGTGAAGTCAAGTGGAAATTTGGGTGGTGGGTTCTGCGTTGGGTGGAAACCTTGAAAGATTGTGAACTAAAGGGGAAACGATGTCTGGAGGTGGGTTCCCGTGTGGCCAGGGCTTCCTTGTTGAGTCTGTGCTGGCCTCGTGGGCCCAGGCAGCCTGAGAGTTCACAGAGCTGTCTCACTCCCACGGGGAGGGACGTGACCTATGGGGGTGTTCACGCAACTGAGGCCTTCTGAAAGGAGTGTGCACGGACGAGAAGCTGAGCCCAGCTCCCAAGGGGGAGCCCTCCATCCTGGCTGTCTGGTTTGTGTTGAAAAGCAGAGTCAGCCTCTGATTACCTTGGCCAAAAACCCTTTCTCACAACGGTCCAGGAACTGAGAGAGTAGGCATGCTGCTGGCAGCTGCTGGCACACCCTGCACCGCAGTGTGTGAGTTTGCTCCGAGGCTGGGCCCCAGCTGCCTCTCGGAGTGAGAGGGGAGGGGATCTCACACCGCAGAAACCTGAAAGGGAGAGCGTTGCTGTGGAAAGAGATGAGGTCATGGCTCCAAGCATTTCCTCCAGATCGGGGGACTGAAGCCATGGTCTTGAGATCTGTAGAAACAAAATCTCCAGATGCCTTGTAGACAAGGCATCTCAGGTATTATAATTTCTCCAGAAGAGACTCATTCATTGGTTTTTGTCTGGGGCATTGTTGTCGGACACTAGTGAGGAGCAATGAGCTCAATTTTAACAAATTTTCTTGAGTTTCTTGTATATTTATATGTTTGCCCTAAGCAAATAGCTTCATTAATAGTTATTGGGTGTCCACCAGCTACATTGTGCTATATAAACATGTATATTTACTGCAACATGTTTATATATGTTGTCATATATGTAAACATACATTTATCAATACATACCTATACATTTAACCTCTTATTTTTATTTTTAAAAATAGATTTAAAAATTTCTATTGATGTGAGAGAGAGACAGAGAGAGAAACATTGGTTTGTTGTTCCACTTATTGATGCATTCATGGCTGATTCTTGTGTGTGCCCTGACCAGGGATCAAACCCATAACCTTGGCATGCTGGGACAATGCTCTAACCAACTGAGCTACCCAGCCAGGGCTTAACCTCTTATTTTGTGATAATTATGCATCCACTGGAAAGTGCAAAGGTACCATTGGAGAGGTTCCCATGTACACTTCGCCCAGTGTTCTCCGATGACAACATCTTACCTACCTACAGCACAACACCCACATCAGGAAACTGATATTTCCACCAGGTGAGCACAGCTCTCCGTTGCTTGGCTCCTTGTATGGGTTAGTGCAGCCACCCCTGATGCCAGATACTGACTACTCGGTCACCACAAGGATCTTCCTCTTGCTGCCCCCTTTACAATCACACCCATCCCCTTTCCTCTACCATCCCTAACCCTTGGGAACCCCCAGTTAGTTATCCATCTCGAATTTTAACATTTTGAGAATGTTATGGAAGTGGAACCATACCGTAGGTGGCCTTCTGAGATTGGCCCTTTTCACGCAGTCTTATGCCCTTGGGAGCCACCCAAGTTGCATGTATCAGTAACCCATTACTTGTTATTGCTGAGTAATACTCTATGGTATGGATGTAGAACAGTTTGTTTAACCAAACTGGCCTCCTAAAAAGACATTTTGGTTACTTCAGTTTGAGGAAATTGCAAACAGAGCTGCTATTAACGATAAGGTACAAGATTTGTTTGGATAGAAGTTTCCATTTCTCTGGCACGAATGCCTGGGAGCATGGTTGCCAGGTCCCATGGTAAGTACGTGCATAGTTTTATTTTTAAGAAAGCGCCAAAATATTTTTCAGAGCATCTGCGCCACTTTACATTCCTACTAGCAACAGATGAGAGACCCAGTGTCTCCACAGCCTTGCCCACATTTGGTATTCTCATTGTTTTGAATGTTAACTGTGTTAATAGGTATGTATGACATCGTAAACCCTTAATTTGTATTCCCACCAGTTGCATTGCCAAATTGAAATAGCCTTATTGGGATATAACTCATATTTTTATTTAATGTTTAAATATTTAAAAAAAAATATGTGTATTGATTTGAGAGAGAGAGGGAGAGGGAGGAGAGAGAGACAGGAAAGAAACATAGATGTGAGAGAGAAACATCGACGGGCTGCCTCCCATATGCACGCAGACCAAGGATCAAACCTGCAACCTGGGTGTGTGCCCTGACTGAGACTGGAGCCCCCGGCCTTTTTGTGAATGGTACGAGGCTCCATTCAATGGAGCCACCCGGCCAGGGCATCATTCATACTTTTTAAAGTGTATAATGCAATGGCTCTTAGTTTATTCACAGAGTACTGCATCCATCATGCAAGACAATTTTTGAATATTTTTATAACACCTTAATAAAATGCCCTACTCCTTACCCACTACCCCTCCAATCTTTCACTCCACTTAGCCTCAGGCAGCCACTCACCATTTGCATTCCCCACAGATTTGCCTGTTCTGGGTTTCTTGTATAAATGGAGTCACACAGTACATGATCCTTTGTGACGGCCTTCTTTCACTTCGCCTGTTGTTTTCAAAAGTCCATCCATGTCGTAGCAGGTATAATTATTTCATTATTACCAGATAATACTTTCATGTATGGACATTTCACTTAGCCATTCATCAGTGGATGGATATTTGGGTGGTTCTACCTTTTGGGCTTTCATTAATGCTGCTGCAATGGATATTCACATGCAGGTTTGGGGGGGGGCATGTTATCAGTGGTCTTAGGTACATAGCAAGGGGTAGAATTGTTGCATCACATGGTAAATGTATGTTTAGCCATTTGAGGAACTAAAGATTGTCTTTCCCAATAATAGCACCAACTTAGATTTTCACCAGTAGTATATGAGGGTTCTCCTTCCCCCACGCCCTTGCCAACAGTGATTATCTTTCTTCTCGATTAGAGTCCCACTACTGCTGGGTGTGTGGCGGCATCTCATTGGGATTTGCGTCTCCCTGATGGTCTAATGATGGTGAGCATCGTTTTATGCTCTAATTGGCCACTTACATATCTTGTTTTTGTGAACCAGTTAGAACCTTTGCCCACTTTTTATTTGTTGTTTATTATTATTGAGTTTGAAAATTTCTTTATATATTTTAGATACATGTCCCTTATTAGATGTACGATTTTCCAAATTTTCTGACTGTGGGTTGTCTTTTCAATTTCTAGAGACTGTCTTTTGAAGGACTAAAGTTTTAATTTTGATCATGTCCAATTTAACTATTTTTTTCTTTTGGTGCTGTACTTAAGAAAGCATTGCCTAATCCAAGAGCATGAAGACTTACACCTTTCGTCTGTGAATTTTCATAGTTTTAGCTCTTACATTCAGGTCTATGATACATTTTTTAGTTGATTGTTGTATATGGTACGAGGTAGGAGGTCAACTTCATTCTTTCCCATGGAGATACCTCGTTATCCCAGCACCATTCGTTAAAAGACAATTCTCCTCTCATTTCATTGTCTTGGCACTCACATCAAAAAGCAATGAACTATAGGCCATGCATTTTAGATTTGTTTTTTTCCTATCCAAAATCTCCATTTCCTGAAAATTAAGCAGTTTAAGCTTCCAAAGGGTCAGCTAATACTTGATCTAAAAAAGTTCCGGGAGCGACCACTTTTAGATCTGTGAGGAGTCACTCGCTCTGCATTGTAAACAAGATCCAGACACTGTTCAGAGAGCAACACTGCACACACGGACGAGAGGAAACACGGTCCCGTGCTCTGGGTAACCGGAGGGGAGAAGGGGAATATTAAAAGAGGCAGAGAATACAACACAGCCCTAGAGGTCAACTTTTCTTCTTTTCAGTTGTCCCTTTAACTAGTGTGGGGTTTTGTTTGTCTTCCCTCCATTCTCCAGAGAATACAATATAGCCTCACTTCGGTTAAAAATGCAGGATTTCGCAGCAGACAAACATGGGCTTCAATCCCAGATCCTTTGTTCCTTCCTCCCTGTTTGATTTCTTCAAACTTCAAACTGAAGTTTGCAAAATTGGGATAATAGTTATGTCTACCTCAATGGATTGTTATAAGTATTACATAATGTACACAAATAGCACAGTGCCATCACATATTAAAAATACTAGTATTGTTACTGCCCCCGTCCAATACACAAACCTGCCCTGTAGCACATTCCCTTGGGTTCTGCTCTGTAAGATGAGAGGCTCTGCTAATACGATTTTAAATAAAAAAACCTTACTAACCACTTAGTAGATTTGAAATGTTTTTCTTTTGGCGGAATAAGGAAGATTTCAATCGCTCTTATGCTTTAATTTCCTGAGTGCATTATTATGCTGTATTATGTTACTTTTACTACTTTGGAATTGTACGGGGCCTGGAGTCACACTTAGTTATTGACATGTGAAAGGGAGGGCAAAAGTTTTGCAGGAATCTGCAAAAACTCCACAGCCTTTCCTTTCACTGCTTCTGACTGTGGGCAAGTTGCTTCCGTTCTGTAAGCCTTAAAGTCACCCCTTGTAACATGGGGGTAAAATATCAGCCCGGACTGTTGTACAGAGTTGCTATCACATCCAAAGGAGGTAAAAGCTGTGTACAGCCTTTAAAATGATAAAGTTGGCTACATCTGCAAGGTGATTTTATCATTACGTTGCAGTACCCAGCAAAGTGGACTGTAAGACCAATGTCAATGAATGTTTGGCTGTTTTTCATCAATATTATACTACAGTTAGGGCAGCACGGTCAAAAGCTTTGGCTACGAAACAAAGCCGAGGGTCAAATACAGAAAGCGTAGTTTTCCGCTGAGGCCCTAAGATGTTTTGAAGGCTTATTGCTCAGTGTTTTTTGGCTTTCCTTCCTGAAACCTTAGTGGGCTGGCCCGCTGAATGCTTTCTTTCTTAGTGGTCTGATCTCTGAGAACAGGAAATAGATGGACGCCACTTGTAATTTTAAGGGCTTTAATTTTAGGGCCAAAGAAATGATTCCACAGGCTCTGGTTTGGCCATTGAAGAAATTCGATGCTCCCCTGTGTGTGTGTGTGTGTGTGTGTGGTAAGAGCAAACTTATTTGAAGATTACTGATTCTTACAGTTTAGCACCAGGTTCCTTTTTTAAAAAAATTAACAATTACTTTCAATCACAGTTATATTCAATATTATTTTGTATTAGTTTTTGGTGTACAACGTAGTAGTTAGACAGTCACGTACTCCACACAGTGTCCCCCTGACATTTCGACGACTCACCTGGCACCGTCCATAGTTACTACAACGCAGTTGACTAGGCTGTACTTTCCATCCCATGAGTATTTCATCAGCACCCATTTGTACTTCCTAATCCCTTCCCCTTGTTCACCCAGCCCCCAAATGCCCCTCCCCTCTGCATCAGGTTCTTTTGCTAAATTCAAGCACAACTGAATTACTCACATGTACTTAAAAATAAGATCTCTTACAGAACTCCATTTCCTGAAAAGTAGTGGTAACCTTTTCCCTTCCACCTGTAAGTTCGCCCAGAAAGCCCTCCAGGACGACGTGCACCTAGTAATGATTGACCAAGTCACTGCCCGTTGGTAACTGAACTCTCTCTCCACCCCTCTGCCCTCTTCGGACACGGGTGGGGGTCGGACTAAAAGTTCCAAACCTATCATCACATGGGTGGTCGTCCCGGTAACCTACCCCTACCCTACAGTGGGGTCCAAAAGTCGCCTCTTTAATGTAACCAAACATACCCTTACCACTCGCAGCACTTAGGAAATTCCAAGGGTCTGGGGGGGCTGTGAGCCAGGAACTGTGGCTGGAGACCAAAGAGGTCCTCAGCCACCAGAGTGCAGCACGTCCCTTACACAAGTCATTCTCATTTGCACACAGGCACACGTGCCACATGGTGGCCATTCGATAAATTAGTCAAAACATGAAGGAATAAATGAGTGTGATAAGCAAATAATGTTTAAGGTCTCATCTGGGCCTGAAAAAGTGACTCTGGTGGGGTCCACACATTAGGATGAAACAGTCCATGCCCAAGGGGAAACTTCCCAGTAGTGTCTGAGCCAGCGATTTCCAACTGGTGTGTGACAAGAATGTTTAAAACATGCAGTACCTGACTGTTGGGGTGCTGGCCTCTTTCCCTTTAGACTGCCAACTAGAAAAATGACCACAGCCAACACAACAGTCGTCCAGTGTTAATGAACCAAAATCATACCTATTTTTTGTCAGATTGGCAAATACACACACACACACACATACATCTATATCTATCTATATCTATGTCTTGGTGTGCACAGAAGTTTAGTAATTAGTTTGTGTGTGCCATGAGACGAGAAAGGTTGAAAATCACTGGTTTGAGCTAAAGGTACCTGACCACAGCAGGGCTTTATAGCGCCCTCCTGTGGTAATAGGGGGTGCTACAATAATTATCACTAAGGCTTCCCGAAAGTGACTGATGCTGGCATTTGATCCCGGGTTTTTCCCAGCCACTTGTTTGCTCCTCCTCTACCGCCTGTCCACCCTGGCCTGAGCAGGAAGACTTTTTCTTGATCCTCCACATAAAGCACTGCCTATTCACTTAACAGTGCAGCGGTCCAACTGAATTCATTTTACTTGGCTTTGTCAGAAAGTGCCAGGATACAGGAAGGATTGTGAAGGCAGGGATGTGCAGGGTTAGAGGCATACGACTGTCCTTTCATACTTTATGCTGTTATACTCACCTTTGGTACTATGTCCTTTTATACTGATAAATGAACTGAAAACAACAAATAGTAGAAATGGGATTTAGGAAGTCTGAGTGAACCCTTCTATACCAACCACACCTTAAAACTGTTCCTACTGATCCTGCTATGCATCTCATTTAGGTCTTACAACAGCCCTACAAGGAAAATGACCTTATTGTCCTATCTGACAAAGAAGGAAAGGGAGGTTTCCGATGGCTCAGTTATCACTCAACGACACGTACCTAGAGGCAGAGATAGGACTGGGACCTGGACCGTGTGTCTTTCATACACACATTGCCTCTCATGACAGAGTAGGAAGAAAAAGGCCAGAAAAAGAAAAGGCCAACATAATCGGGTGCCTGCTTTGCTTCCATCAGTAATTACGTAAAATGAAATGGATGCACCTGGCTTATTTTGAGCTGGGCCCTCCCATACCATAACCTACAGACCTGGGGGGACGCCAACACCGAGAAGCAAGGATCCCGTGTCAATAAGAGGGATGTGAAATGCACTTTATGGTTAAGGATGGCAGACTCATGGGAAAAAGCTTAGCTAGCCAACGTTTTGTACAAACAACGAGAAGTTATTGCTGTTTTCATTCTTGTACTTCTTGGGAGGTAAATGTTTTTATAAGGACAAACCCCTATTTTTCTCTTAAAAATCCTTTAAGAAACATAATATGTTTGGCAAAGACATTTAAAACACAACACATGTAGAAATTCAAATGCATTCACACAGTCAGAGAAACTCCAGACACAATAATAGACCGCCCCTGGTCAGGTCTCTGTGGGGGCGGAGGGGGGGACTTGGTTCAGAGGTAGACAATTAGGGAGTGAATCCAGTGAACTGCCTTGACCCCCTCTGTCTGGTGTCTGAGGGAGTCTGGAATATTTGGAGACTGTATAATTGGTTGCTACGCTTCCCTGAGGCTTTGTGTTTGCAAATGAATTTGCTGCCTCACTGAGGACAACGACCAGGCCTCCCTGAAATAAGCAGCTACAAAAACCAAGGTGGTGAAAAATCGTGCCAGAAGAGTGGCCCAGGCAGTGCTTATATTTAGATTATTGCTTTCATATGATGTGTGGAAGAGAAACACAAGACCAAGAGACACAAAACATGCCCTAAAATCGGTTTCGGGTTTTCCTAGAGCTCACACTTCTCCCTGGACTTCTGGACATATGCTGCCCTCCTGTGGTCAGATAGTAGAATACAAGGGAATAGAGGCCTCTACCAGAAGGATACCGTGAAGCCAATAGGGATTGTATTAATTTTCTTGCATATGTTTCCTGGAGAGCTTTTGATTTATGCAACAAAACTCTCCTTGAAAAGAAGGAAGAAAGGAAGAGAAGGGAAGTAAATAACAAAACAAACAAAAGCCCAGAAACAACAAAATAACTTTCAAAAAGTCCCTATTTCCACCTATACAGAGCCTTCTTTTTTGCTTAGTCCTCACCTGAGGACACGCTTTGATTTTAGAGAGAGGGAAAAGGAGGGGGAGCAAGAGAGGGAGAGAAACACCAACGTGAGAGAAAAGGCAAGGGTTGCCTTTGTATATGCTCTGACCAAGGATCGAACAGGCAGGCGGCCCTAAGGTTTTAGGGGAACACGCACCAACCAACTGAGATACACTGGCCAGGGCCACAGAGCCTTTTTTCACCATCCAAACAAGGAGTGACTCCTCCCTCCACAGTCCAGTACAAAAACAACACAATTGGAAGAGTTTAGTGAGACGCTGCTAGTACTAGGAACTGTGTTAGGTGCCAAAGATTGAAAGCCGAAAATCGCATATTCGTGGCTCTTCAAAACAACACAGATTTAATTGGGGGTATAATTGGGGGTGAACAGAAGAAGTAATTTTAACATACATGGAAAATGACAAGATAGGTACAGGGAATGCTTTGGGAAAACAGAGATATTCTCTCCAACTCTCGAAGGAGATTCCGGCTCTGCTGAGTCTTCAGTATGAGCAACATTTACCCAGGACAAAAACAGCCACTCGAAGCAGAGTCCACACCTTACTTTTTAGAGCTGCGTTAGATGAAGTAGCGGCCTAGTGTCCACTGCAAGGTTTGACCCCACTCCCAAACCCCATGTTTGTTTGTCTTTAGTTCTATAAGCTGTTGAAAGCTAACCTCACATAGGCATGGGAAACCAAAGAGAAATTTTAAAGATGTAAACAACCTGCTATGACCTGCACATTAAATCAAGCTGGAAACAACAGGTAGGGTAGACAGGTACTCCTGACTTAATGATGGGATTTGGTCCCAAGACACCCATCGTGAGTTGCAAACATTGAGAGTAAAAAGTGCACTCACTACACCTAACCTACCAAATGTCACAGGTCAGCCTGGCCCACCTCACGCGGGCTCAGAACACTTACATGACCCCGTGGCTGGGCACAAGCAGCTCACACAAAGCCTATTCTGTAACAGTGTTGAGTAGCTCCGGGTGTTATTGAACACAGTACTGAAAGTGAAACCCAGAATGGTCGGATGGGTACTCACCACCAACACACAGCTGGCAGCACCCCGGCACACAGACGGGCAGACGGGAGGGGGCGTCAAAACACTCAGCAATATCCGAAAGACGCAGGTAACACAGGGCAGCCACCCTCGGGACTGCGTGGCGGACGGTGAGCCGAGGCTCGCTGCTGCTGCTGCTGCGGCCCAGCATCGCGAACCCGGGTGAAGATCAAAATCCGAAACTCAAAGAACGGATTCCACGGAATGCCTGTTGCTGTCGCACCGTCGTGAAGCCCAAACATCGTAAGTCAAACTGTCCTGAGCCGGGGACCGGCGGCGTTTAAAGAGGGCACGCACGGCTGGAGGTGGTTCATTTAAGGAGGACGCCGCTGTGAGAGGGACGCGCTTCGCTGAATGAAGAGCCCAGGTGAGATGGTTTTAGAAGCGATGGAGAAGAGAGGACAGGTGTGAAGGATTCGACATGGAGGGGAAGGGAAGCACGGGGAGCATGAAGACCATGAATCCACGACAATCCCACACGGCACCTGTCGCCACGCTGGGGACACGGGAGCAGGTCCAGAACAAAAGACGAGCCCAGGATACTCGGGGATCTGGGGAATCCGCTGGCGTTCGCCCTCCTGACCGCCGTTTCACTGGCTCGGGCCTGACCTGTCTTGCTGTCCTTTAAGTTCGCCGAGAGCAAGGGCCGTATCTCGTCTCCACGGCTCTGGGGATGGCTTTGGAGAAAGCACGCTTTTCCAACTGAAAAACGTCTTCGTGAAAATAAATGAGCACGTTTCGTGTTCTTTGTATTTCGTAGTTGAAGTGCCCAGCAGAGGGAGCTGATTTCAGAAGGGCTTAACGACTGTCCAAAATACACTGAAATGAAGGTAATGGGCTGGAGACCAACGTGGTCTATAGAAGAAAAAACTAATCTTTGGGTTTTTCTTTCTCTTTCAAACAGAAAAAAAATATGTCAGCCCTGGCTGGCGCAGCTCAGTGGATTGAGCGCGGGCTGGGAACCAAAGTGTCCCAGGTTCGATTCCCAGACAGGGTACATGCCTGAGTTGCAGGCCATAACCCCCAGCAACCGCACATTGATGTTTCTCTCTCTCTCTCTATCTCCCTCCCTTCCCTCTCTAAAAATAAATAAATAAAATCTTTTAAAAATTTAAAAAAATATGTCACACCTTATAAGTTTTCTGTAAATTAGCCTCAGACTTTACAGGGCTGTAAGACATCCGAGCTGTTGTCGATTGTTGCATTTCCCAAGAGTGAGATGACTTTTCTGTTGACATATTAGAATATTAAAAGTGGAATTATAAAGGTAAATACACATTCATTACTTTGCCTTTTTTCCAAGCTTTAAATATTTTTTCTATATACTTTCCTATAGGATCTGTAAGAATGCTTAATAGGCATTTTTAAAATTTTGAATTTATATCCTGTGGCTGTACAGAAATAGATTTGAGGTGGTCCAAATTCAAAGCAAAATTAAATTATAGGTAAAATAATAAAATCAATACATTAATAAGAAATTCAAAAAAATTGATAAGATGCTGTAATTGAATTTTAGGTTTGTTCATGCATTTCTAGGAAGCCAGGGCAAAATCATTTACACACTAAGTTATTTATCTCTTCTCATAAAGGGAGAAACATCAGGTTCTGAGGTGGCTGGCATTTTGTTTTATTTCTTCCTCGTCCTTCTACATTCTAAAAAAAAATGTGTCATATAGAGTTGTACAGAAATGACAGATGCCGTGGCCCTTGTTACCAGATTTTTACGGTAATTACAGGCAACGATTACCAATGACCATTTGTTATGGAATTTTTTATCAAAACCCAAGACTTCATGAGTGCATCTGCATGTGAAAAATATGCCGTTGTTATAAACAGGTTCTTATTTGGAACATTTTCAGTGAGAAAAATGCCTTCACAATTCACCCTCACATTTCACAGGAAACTACAACGTTGCTTAAATAAAATAAGCATTCTCCATCAGCCACTCGGCACACACCTCTACAGACATTAAGGGAGGATTTCATCCTTCATCCTTGCGGGGTGGGCCAGCTGTTGGGGACACGGCCGCACCTCTGTGACTGTCCTTGCTCCCCAGTCGGTCCCAGGCAGAGCTGTGTCCTAGGTCCACCGCAGGAGCCCTCAGTGTGGGCTTTGTCTGGACCTTGAGGGTCCACTGTCTCACTGTCACTGTGGTGGAGGGTATCTGTCACCCCCCTCATCTGCTCCAGAAGTCACTGAGGTACTTTCCTCTGGAGCTAGAAGTTGTCATGGAGTTGCTGACAGAGTAACATATTTATGTTTTATGCCAGCAATGGAGTTCATCAAAACAGAGCTTTTCAGGTATAAAATTAGGCAGAACCCGTAACAATGATGGCCTATGTCACAGTGTATGATATACAAGCACCTTTCCCATGGAGGAGCAGTCGGTGGTAGACCTTCATCCAGCAGCGTCGACAGCCACGTCCTGGGGGCCAGAGCTCTCTCCTACTCGCCTCTGCTTGGAAGGGTTGCCACGGCATGAAGCTGGGTCCTATACACGGGTAACAGAACACTGTCAGGAACTCACGAGCGACACTTTTTGCTAGTTAAGAGGTTACAATGGAAAGAACCACCTTCTTTGCATGGATTTTTTGAGCACACCGCCAAATACTGTAATTGTTTTTAATAGTTCTTAACAGTGACTTACCAAGTTGGACCTCAGCTCGTGCCATCTTGGTTCTTCCTCTGTCTTGCGTCTACAGAGGCTGTTCTCTTCACTAAGCACTTTGAGGGGAGATGTAGACATTCCAGGCCATGGGAAAGGGCACCCACACAATGAATGCTTGTGTCGTTGTTAGCTTTTTACATCTAGTGCCTCTACCAGGTAGAGGAGAAGTGTGAGGTGGATAAAGGAAAAGAGGTGATAGCTATCTAGAATAAGGGTGGCACATGGCTGGCAGGATTCTCTACCAAACTGTCCTTGGAGCAGGCATGCTAAGGGGCATCCCTCTCTCCTTCTGAGTGGGACTCCGCCTGGGACCCCACACCACAGAGCCCCCGGTAGGTCGCCGAAAAACTTCAGAGTAGATGGATGAGAAGAACCCTGCCGACCACCCTATATTCTGTTCCCCGGCATGATAATGAGAGCCCTGACTTGCCTCCCACTTTGTTTTTCAAAAGTAGGTTAAGAGTTCAGTTAAAAACAAAAACCAAAAAAACCCCACCTATGAACAATGCAGGATAGTTTTTAAAAATGCAGCTTGTTTTATTTTATATAAACTAAAACACCAGAGCTCATTGATGCCTATATTCAATACATAAATTATAAAATAACCATTCATAAAACTTTGCATACAGTAAGTTGATTCCAATCTCTGCGGTATTACATACAATACATGTACAGGTCCGGTGTACTTCAGAGGATCATTCTGGTGCAACTCAGTCCAGTTACGTTTGTCTTCCATTCATAAACAAGCACGGAAGCAATGCATGGAGTCATGCTAATGCGATGCGGAGGGAGGCCCCAGCTTAGGCAGCGGATGGGAGGAAAGCTCTGAGAAACGGGCCCCTGGCTGCCTGCACCCAGTAGACTTCTGGGGAATGAATGTCTTCAAACACATTGGCTCTTCACTTGAGCCCCCACGGGATCAGAGCTCGAAGGTTAAAACATGCATGAACCCATCTGCAAATGGGAATTGGAGCTGATAAAAATATGAGACTTTGGGCAATATTAATACTGTAGATTGTGCTGGACTTGCTGTTGCTCTTCCCAGAAAACCACTGGCGTCACTGCGAGTCCGGTTAATGGACTTGCTTCATTGGAAAGCCAAGGAGTTCTTGGCCTCTGTCAACAACAGGGCGTAGCTTTAATGGTTGGAGGTGGGGAGGAGGGACAGAGGCAGGCAAGGAGGGGAAGAGCAGACACCAGGTGTCGAACAAAAACAGGAGCTACCCAGCAGCGTGAGAAAATCCCCTCCCATAAGTCCTCAATCCTGGGACAGAAGTACACATTTAGTGAGCACTCGCACCATCGTACTATGTACAGAATATATATGAGTAGGTATGTACATCACATATTTATAAAAGTGTTTGGACTTTGATCTGCCTCATTATCGTGGTGAGTGGGGGGAATAGGCACATTTTGTGAGCTGTCAATCAAATATGAGTGATTGCTGTTATGAATGGGGGCTGGGTATCTGCTTGTGGGGAATGGCGTTGTCCACACTTAGCAAGTTAGCGGAGTCTTGATTGTGGGCAAAGTTGGCCTCCGAGTTGTTTATCTGCACCGCTCCCACCCTGCAGAACTTCGGTCACTAGGAGGGAAATACCAGCATGGATGCAAAGACCTCGATGCAGAAACACAAAGACCAAAAACGGGAACTTCACCTAATCAATCACTTGTACTTCTGAGTCTGATATTCTATGTTGAATACAGCAAATTATAATCCTTCTTATTTTTGCCACATGGCTCCTTGAAGTGTATCTTTAGCAATTTCAATTAAACATCAGACTCAACAATAGAATATTCATTTAGGATGAACCTAACTGCCAAACTAAAGGCAGCAAAGGAATGTGCACATTGCCCTGCCCAGCACTCTTGCTGATGTGCCAGAAATGCATTCTCAAGACAATACATCATGTGGAAATGACAAGGCAATTGAACAGAATGGAAGCTTTCATCCCTCAACACCACGTGACCTACTTTCTTCCTTCGGAAGGCAGAAGTCCTCATGAAAGGCTTGTGCCCATTCTGGAAGCATGAACTCATTACATACACAGCCATCTAAGATTCGTTTTGATTACTGATTTCTCAAAAGGTATACTGAACTTTTCAAATACAGTAGATAAGTATATATATATATTTTTTTTTGTGCCACTCTTTGACAAATCAAAAATGCAATATTTAAAAATAAAATGTCTATGCTTTCCAATTTGATGTAACATCACACAAATAATCCAATTATTTAAACATCAACACAAAACTGATGGATATTATTCTTAGTTTCCATAACAACCTAGGCAGCTTACAAAGACTTGCTTCATTTTAAAACAATAAACTTAGGAATTACATTGAAGACACTGAATGTATGTAAATTACACAATGGTTTTACAGAAAAAGTTGACAATTGGCAAAAAAGAACAAATGTGCCAGGTATTTATTTTAAACTGAAAATATAAGAAGTCGAGATAAAATACTGTAGCACAAATTACTTGACAAAACTGTATTTCCTGTGTTATTTGTGGAGAACAAGTGTCCCCTTTCTCCTCCAGTGGCGCCCTGCGAGTCTTTTTGCATCTTCCCTGCCCTCCTGCAGGACCACGGCACCTGCGTGAAGTCACTTATGACTGGAAGAAAATCCAAGCAGTATTCTCCCAATCCTCAGATCTCATCATCGGCCATCATTTTACTTCCATGACATAGGTGAAAGGGACCATACTTATTTTCAGCAAATTCTAGTGTTTCCAAAAATAAAGCTTGGGTGGCATTAAAACACATCAACTTAGCAATAGATGTTTTCTAGTATTATAGCCAAATATAGTCTTCCATTTTTCCCTTTTTTAATCATAAAAATTTTCCTGTCTGAAAATACTGAGCTACATTGGGACTTTTATTTGATCAAAAACTATCTTTTAATAGTTTATCTTTATCCAGCTATTTTCATTTTCCAAGAGATAAATATTTTAAGAATTAAGTTAGTCAACTCTGAAAAATGCTGTTCTGATTGCTAACCCACTGGGTTAGTTGAGATGCAGAAATTAAAGCTCAGAGTGGGGATTATCTGCCTATGTAAGCACATTGAACTCTCCACGATCAATGAGATGCTCTTTCATTACTGCTGGACATTATGCACAAGGGCAGCATTCCTTTTGATAGGGTCCCTTTCCATAGATCCATGTGCAAGACTGAAACATACAGTTACAATTTTGCAAATGATTTTTATAGTTGTGAAAATGGGTATCAGAGAGATGTACCTAACTAATATGTAGCCCTACCCAATAACCATTTTGAGCATCATGAGTAAGACCAGGTAAAAATATCACCTTTTAGCTTAAAATCTTGAAAAATCTGCTGATCTCCCGGATGTCAAGCAGCAAGAGAGACCCCTCATGTGTTTGCCCGAAACACGTCTAAAGCTGCTTAGACTCATCCTGTCACAGCTCTCGCGTGATTTGTGTGTGATGCAATGGCATATAAGCAGACAATGTGTATGGTTCAACCACACTATTTTTACACACGTTTCTAGTCATTCAAACCATGGTCAGTGCTTGGACATAAAATTCCAACTGCACATTCCTTGGAGGGGAAAGCAAGACGAAGAGAAGGCAAGCAGGGTTGGTGGAGAAGATGGAGTATGAGTTTGCTCAGATGGACCCTGGATGGGCAAAGAAGAGCAATGAAGGAGAAACACCGAAGATACAGAAGAGTGGCTCACCCTGTCCTGTTTCTTCTGAGATTTGAAAGGGTGGGGCCCCAGACTACAGGGGCACCCATGCTCACATCGCCTACACAACGAACCTACCCAACTAAACAGAGACTCCAGCGGAAGGACAATTATTTTGTGTATTCCCAGTGGGGCATGTCACTGGACCTTGCCCCCAAATGAAAAGGGTGATCAGATTGATGGTGATGCTATTTACTGCCAGCCTTAATCTTACATCTGGCTGTCCTCTGGTCAAGTGGAGTTTTGTATCACAGCATGCGTCAGCAAGTGGGAGAGCTAGGGGATCCTCATTCATCACTGAAATCACGCATTCTTCCATCTTGCTCAATAGCATGAGCTGATCTACTGACTATAGGTTATCGGAGATCCTGGCTCTGGATCTCTCAGGCTTTATTGCTAGTGATGTCCCAGGTAGTTTGACCGGGATGCTTCAGAGCTGCGCTGCTTAGATCCCACCAAACTGAAGCCTATTTTATTACACAAGGGACTCTTTTTCTCAACGATACAAGAATGTCAAATAATATAGCGGTCGTGGTAATTACAAAGCACTTTATGCTACATTAAGCACCTCTTGTTCCAGAAATCGCAAAAAGGAAACCTTTATGAAAAAGCATTTTAACCTCATTTTGCAGATGAGGAAACTGAGGCACAGAGAGGTTAAGTGACTGGGCCAAAGTCGCCTGTGTCAGCAGTAAATATAAACACAAAAAGTAGACCCCAGCATCCTAGCTTTGCTTGTACATTCCTCAGTCACTGGGCCGGCTCTGAAAACGCCAGCGCTGAAACTGAAGAGAAAGATACTGAGCCCACAGAGGGGAGGGCTGGGGTAGCATTTCATAGGAGGCATTTCTGGCTCCCTACACACATTCTCTATGGATGGGAATTCTAGCCCTGTACATAAAACCTTGACACTTTGAAAAATTGAGGCTGTTTTGTTATCTACAGTCAATGAGGTGTAAAATCAGCTTTTCAGGAACATTTATTTGCTCTCAAACCGGAATCCAAGACTCAGTATTACATCACTTAGGAAACGTACCAGTCTTTCCATTGTCTCTGGTAGAAAACCACCTATCAGTGACACACTGGTAGTTCTATATAAAAAAGCAGAGCTACCTTGTGGCTGTTAGCTCCCTGGGGGGAAACTGTTACCAGTTTAAGTGACAAGGGACCCGAGTGCTCTAGGCGTATCAGGACATTTAAAAAAAAATAATCGTAATTTAATATTCACATCTCTGTGGCAAACAACAGTTGGTAGAAGTGTACTTATCGCCTCTACGGTGTTTTTACTTAGATCTGAGAACATTGGTTTGCAGGCAATCTTAAGCAGCCATGTGAAAACCAGTATTTTGGACACGGAAAGATTCGGAGATGCTCTCTGGCCCATGTTCCCTACAGATGCTGGAAGTATGAACAGAACTAAGTCAGGGAGCTTGTGATTGAGAGCGTCATCTTCTTAATTTTCAGTAGGAGTAAGATCAGTCTCTTCTTCCTGGAGCAACACAGAGGTGACAGGTCAAGGAAGCATCAAATCTGCTTTTATTTTTTATGTGACATTTGCCTGGGTCCTCCGCCTTGGTTGCCGGCGCAGACGGGGTCACCGCAGTCCGCTTCTCATCCGTCATCTGTGGAATGCCCTGCACCCGCTGCCCCGTTTGCAGAGAAACAAACGGGAAGGTGCTTTTCTTCTCACTCACATTGCCGATGTCTCTGTTCCTGAGTTTTAAACAATGATAAAGACAGAAAAAGCAAATCCCTGTAGTAAAAAACCAGACTTTTCAAATGAAACATTTTATTGTAAATAGCTCCTCATGGGTATTCCTCGTGCTTCATTCCCACCCGCCCTTGTTTTGTTTTGATTTTTTAAAATGATGTTTATTTCAGGACCAATGTTTTCCATGGGGTGTGGTGTTACATTAAAATGACCCCCCCTGCACAGCAGGGGTAGAATGTTTCTTTGTAACTTTGGTTCCATGCCCAAGACACATCTTTGCGCAATCTGCTGAAACTGTTCCCACTGCTGATTTTTTTTCTTTACACAATATATGTTTATAGTTCTTTTCTTCTGGTTCGACATATACATGTTTCAGTAAATGCAGCATATATTGTAGATTTTCAACAGGGTCATATAGGAACTGTCAAGTAAGAAACCTTGAATAATGGCTTTAAAATACACAGTTGTAGTCCTGGCTACAGGGTAGTCCTTAGCTTTTGATCTCCCTCTCACTGCTGTAAACATTTCTGCCATCTTGGAAGGTTTAGAAGCATTTGTCTTTCTGGGTCTTATCCGTGTTTTCGGTTACTCTGTAAAACAGAGGGAATATTCTTTAATCACCATTTTTGTCAGTAGCTGAAACAGAAGAAAAAACCCAAAATGCTATTTTTTAAAGAAAAAAATTATTCTTTACCACCTCTTAAGGTTGTACGATCTTGTGCAAGTCACATAAAGAACATCTCCAAGCTTAATTACAATTGTTTTAAATGAGAAAATGGGAGGGTTTCTTTCAAGGGCTGTACAACTTCATGCACCTAAAGCAACACACAACTCTTGCCTCACAGTAAGTGGCCTAAAATACCAGGTGTTATCATTGTTACCTTTTCCTCCGGGGCCTTCCCAGGTGAGGCCTTAAGAAGCTCAGTTAAATCATCATGGCTGCAAGTATTAATTTAAGATACTATGTTACAATCAGGTCTGTCTGTGCCTTTCAGTGACTTGCTTTTATGTCACACTTCTCCCCAACAATTGTGTCCAACGGCAGGTGGCCTCCACCCTAAGGTCCTAACCTGAGGATTCCCTATGACGTTTGTCACACCGGTTTCCTGGTTGACCAGAGAGATGTCCCTGAAGAGGTCCCTCCCTGAGCTATGCCCATCAGGACTCTTGGCCCTGTTCCTCTTCCAGACCATGTGTCTGTGTTTCACTCGGGTGGGAGTTGAGGGCATAATGTTCTCTTCCGAGCAACGCTGGACATGGCGCAGAGGATGTGCTGTTACGTGCTGCTCAAGGTCACGGTCTTTAGAGTCTGAATGACATGGATGGAGAAAATGGGATTCCTATTTTCTTACTGTATGTCCATGGACATGTTATTGAACATCTCTAAGCCTTAATTTCCCCATTTGTATAATTCTGCAGCAGGATTGCTGATACCCCAGGAGTGGTGACCTCGACCCAAAGGGATGGAAAAGGAGGCCTGAAGTACCCCAAGGGCATTTCCAGCCCACCGTCCAGAGGCAAATTCAAGATTCAGAGAAACTCCCACCGTAAGTGCAAGTCAGAAACACTTGGACTTTGTGTTTGCAGAGCCACTTTGCTCCAGAAGTCTAGATTCCACTGGGACAAAGAGTGACAGGGTCCCGGGCGAACTCGTCACTAGGCAGTGCCCTGGCTGGGAGGAGGGTGCACTGTGGGAGGGCGGGGACATACCCGAAGGCATAATTAGAGGCTACACGTGTACAAAGGGCACTCACATCCTGCTGTTCAAACACAGAGCGATGCCCTCATCTTCCTTTCTCTCTGTGCAGGGACGGAAGGTGGGGGGGCAGGCAGAGACGGGCCAGCGGCTTCCTTCCCGGCAAGAAGCTGAGGCTGGTACCACCGGTGGTGGAATGTGGGGTGGCCGTGGGAGAGCCTGGGCCTGGCCAGTCAGGGGCGGGTGCAGTGGGCGCCCTGCACGGCTCCTGAGGAACTCATGCACAGGTGCCCCGTGGTCCGCCTTTCACCACCTCTCTTTGAGGAGGTGCTGAGGCCCGGTCAGTGATACCCAGAGGACCAGCATCAACCGACCACTAGGGAGCAGGCCTCAGCCCCTGCCGCTGGAGCTGGGAGGCACATCTCCCTTCCCCTCTTCCTGTTCCCGGCCCTCCACAGGGGCTAAGCCCTGAGGAGTGAAGGGAAAGGGCCCCCTCAGAGCCCGACTGTGAACCCCTCCTCCACTGGGGATGAGAAGAAATGAGACTAAACGGTCTGAGATAGGATTTTTCAATCGAGCTAGACTTCTAAAAACTGTAAGTAACTAAAAATTTTTGAAATCTACCTAAGAATTTAACTCAAGGGTGAGAGAGGAAAATAAGACCAAACCCTAGTTTAAGCTATGGTTTGAGAAATATATTATGTTCAAAATTACATCTCACTAGAATGAGAGAGCCCTAAACAACTGGTTACAACTATAACATTCTCATATTCCCTGGGAAATAAGGAAACTGACCTGCTTATATGTAAAAGACATTTTAAGGTGTACGTATGTATATAGTGTATGTGTATGTTTCTATATTTAAAATAAATGTGTAAATACAAAAGTCTTTTACTTGCAAATTTTCAGCTTACGCACTCTCAGATCTTAGATTCTGTTTCAAAGCCCATATGTCTAATTTCTGTCTTTCATGCCTGTCCTAAAAGCCCATTTGAGTAAAACCACGTTGGTTTCAAAAAACAAATGGGCATACAGACAGTCTCCCAAAATGTTGAATCTCTCTAAGTTGCATGCCTCAAACATCGAGTATGATTTCTACGGCAAAGCCAGATGAATTCAGATTGGCATTCTGGATAGCTGAAGTGTTACCTAACAGGTCACCACCGAAGACCAGTCACGTTCAATGAGCTAAAGATCAATACACCATAACTAAAACAGTGGCGAATACAAGTTCATTTTTTATTTCGAAGGCCCTTCCGGATATTACAGAGCCTCAGGCATCCTGTTGGATGGCTGCTCACCAGCTCTGAGCTTTGGTTTCCTCCTCTGTGAAACAGGGACTGCAGCTCTCCCTTCTGAGAGTTCGCTACACGCCCCCGGCATCCAGGTCACTGAGCACAGTGATGTCACTGCTGACTGGTGACTCCAGTATCCAAGTCCCTGCCACACTGCCTCGTTCACAGAAGACACTCAGCAGGTATTTGTTGAGATCGGTTGAAAAGCTACTAATGTTCACTATTCTTCAGGGTCTTCTAACTGCTAGAAGTTTCTTTAGGTCCTTTGCAGACACATGTTTAGAGACATACTGATTAACGACAGTAGCTAACTCCTATTCTCTAGTTGCCACAGACACCTAGAAACCACGAGAGGCGGCCCCTCCCTCTCCCGGCTTTCTGTATCTCCGTGAAGGGCACTGCCGTCCAGCCAGCTGCCGGGCCCCGAGCCCTCAGGCCTGCTCCGGGCACCTCTCGCCCAGCCCTCCTTGGCAGCTTATCGTGCAGCCAAGTGCTCAGTACATGGCAGCTGTTGCCATCACTATGTTCTGGGTGAGGAAACTGACCCTGGGGGTTGTTAGGGAACTGGTCTATGAGAATCCTAGGGAGGAAGACAGAGCATAGTGAATAAAACTTAATGGAAGCTGAAGGATCAGGGAAAGCTTCCCTGAGGCCCTGATGTCACACTGAGATGGGAAGGACAAACGGATGTGAACCAGCAGGTGGCGGTCTGGGGAGCGTGGAAGGGAGATGGAAGCACACCTCACAAGGTGTGGTCCAAGACAGAATGCTTGGTGCGTGCCGGGAACCTGGCTTTCGGTGAGCCTTTCCCTGGGCCAGGTACCACATTGGTTGCTTTGCATATGCATAAAATCACCTAATCCTCAGAAGAATAACAGATTCCACTATTTGCTAATTTCTTATATTAGGAAATTTACACTTAAAGATATATAATGGTATCTATTTTGTAGGGTTGTTGTAAGTTTTAATATAATAATGGGTATGAAATGTACTTTTCAGCTGCAAAGCAGGGGGTCCTCTTCCTTATTGCATCATCACTGTCATTAAAAAAGCATGTATGGTTGATGGCTATGTGCTAGGTACTGTCTAGGTAGCTGGGATACAAACCTGAACATGTATGGTCCCTGCCTTCACGAACATTCCTTACAATGAAGGTGAGAGAAATTAATCTTAAGAAACCGCCCAGAACCCAAATGTATATAGAATTTGGCCAGGAGTGAAATCGAGGAGGGCTCCCCCGTGGGAGTCAGTCAGCAGTGATCTGCAGGATGAGCGAGTAGGTGTTCACTAAATAAAGCCGGAGGGAAGGTGCCTTGTGCCTAGGGCAGCGTGGGCAGAGCATGAGCTGCAGGAGGCAGCTCAGCTCCTGGGGGGGTGGGGGTGTAGGGATCCTGGGGCCACAGGAAGCCTGAGTCACTGTCTGCAGTTGCACCACGCAGGGCAGGGCTGCCACATTAGGAACCCGGGATATGACATCTATGGTGATGCTTCCCTAGGAGGAAGGCATGATGTGATTTGTTTCCTAAAACCCACTTGGGCTGCTGTGCAGAGAATGAGTGACAAGAGGAGGGAAGTACTGAGCCCTGTTAATAAATAGGGCGCTGCCCCTGTGGAACTGGGGGAGAATGCATTTGCGTATTCTTTCCTTTGTTCCCTCAGGCGCTAAGTTATTCTCCAAACAACATTTAAAGACCAAATCGGATAGTCATCTCAGTGCTGTGCTCCCCAGGGCTTTGGTCTAACACGTCACAAATCTACTTTCATGTTCACTGACTGAGCCATCCACCTATCTGTCCGTCCTTCAGCCCATCCGTCCATGTAAAATGCACTCAGCATCTGGTGCGTACAGGCTGCTGCTGTAGACACTGAAGATACGAGGGTGATAAAGCATAAGCCCTACTCTACGCTTCAGTAACAGGCTGATGTAAGAGACAGAGAGGGGAACAATTTTAATATGACTAGACAAAGGCTAATGGGTATATTCACACAAAGAAATGACTAACTGGTAAGCCAAATTATTCATCTTACAGGCTTTTTTTTTACCAATGTAAAAGACAGAGCAAAATTTTTCTATTCTAAACACAAATGTAGTCGAGATTGGTTATATCACCATTTGTTTCCCACGTCACCGATAGGCCTTGGTGGGACCAGGGATTGATAAAATATAAATGCAATAAGAAATAAACATTGGCACGTTTTTAATGGAGAATTTGTAACTCATCAAGTGTGGCTGTTTTTATAGTAAAGTATTTTTTGTTAAGCTTTTTGTTTTAGCAGAGTAATAATATGTATTATGTGCCTTTTAATATGTTTTATGTTACTAGACAAGAAATGAAAATACTGAGCTCTCAAGATCAAGAATCCAAGGTTGAGGCCTGGCTGGTATGGCTCAGTGGAATGAGCATTGGCCCTCAAACTGAAAGGCCACTGGTTCGATCCCTGGTCAGAGCACATGCCTGGACTGTGGGCCTGGTCCCCAGCTGGAGGCATGCAAAAGGCAACCAGTCTATGTTTCTCTCACACATCCATGTTTTTCTCCCTCTCTTTCACCCTCCCTTCCTTCTCGCTAAAAAAATCAAATCAAATCTTAAAAAAAAACCCTCAAGAGAGAGAAATTTCTTTTAAAAAAAAAGAACCCATGGTTGACACCAGAGGGGTATCATTAAAAATGAGCTAGATTACAGCAAGGGAACACAGTCAATAATATTGGAATCACTATGTGTGGTACCGGGGGGGCACTGGAAAGGTCAGGAGAACACTATAAAGTATATGACTGTCTGACCTCTATGCTGCACACCGAAAACCAATACAAAATAATACTGAATGTAAACTGTAATGGAAAACATTTTTTCAAACTTGAAAAATGAACTAGATTAGAGCATGTGGATCAAGAACCACTGCCACCTTCTCTGCCTGGCCTTCGGGACGTCGTAATGAACAAGCTGGTGCTGTTCCGGTCTTCATCAATCCACCTCTCTTTGGAAGAGGGGCATTTTCAGTGGGTCATTGTATCAGAATGTAACAAGCAGCTTGGTGATAGCTCTTCACGTAGGCCTCTCATTTTCTTTCTCCTTTGTCTCCGGGTGTAACTAACGTGAAAGAATCAGTGTTTCTCTGGAACATATACACAGATGCACGGGAAGATAATCTCTCCTGACACCACTGGGGACACCTGCTTCTGGTCCAAGTCCCAACATGACCCCTGGAACTGAATTACCCAGTCAGCACCCCTAAGGGTGGTGAGGGGCCCTTCCCGGAAGCTTTTAGTAGCCTTCAGATCACTGACAAAACACCTTGGGGAATTGCTGAAACAAAAGCACGAGTCCCTCCATTTTAAGGAGGGTATCATTACATTTAAATTAGCCTGGGGTTGAAGAGCAGAGTATACATTATTAATTTAGTAGGACAATACTTTTATGATTACTTGCATTGTACTTTTACTACTGGCCAACAAGCCAAGCACAGTTTTTCCTTACTTCTTCCTATCTCTCTCTCTCTCTCTCGCCTGCTTTGGAGATGAGTGGCACACATCAGTTTTCGGGAATGTTCTATTTCCTTGTATTATTTAAATCCAGATTATTCCCTGAAAAGAAGAGATGAAAAGGGAACTACTTGATTTGGTTTAGGTGGTAGTTACTTGGCAATACTGGAGGTTATAGTTTCAAACTTGGGCATTTAGAAATCAGTATAATATGATAGCTTTCTTTAAAAAATAATAGGCCCTGGCTGGTACGGCTTAGTGGGCTGAGTGCTGACCCATGAACCCCAAGGTCGCCTGTTTGATTCCCACTCAGGGCACATGCCTGGGTTGCGGGCCAGGTCCCCAGTTGGGGGCGTGGGAGAGGCAACTAATCAATGTATCTCTTGCAAATGGATCTTTCCTTTCCTCTCTTTCTGCCTTCCCTCCCCTCCCTCTAAAAATAAATAAATAAAATCTTTAAAAAATAATAGCTAAGAGTTGCTGACTACTGAATTATGCTGTGTTCTAGGCAGTGTGATACTCTTTTTAATTATTTTAACATAACACTGCACACTATTTCTATGGAACATAATATAATTATAGGTAATATGATGATAACTATTCTATGGAACAGAAAACTTAATCTCAGGTAGATTAAACCTCTACCATGACCTAGCTGGGAAATGGCAGGATTCAAACTTAACAGTCTATTTATCTTCAAGACTCTAAATTACTCAGCCATTGTGCTTTACATTAATAATCTTTTTCATTCAGCACACAATTACTAAGTGGCAATTGTGTGCTACTCTGGAGGAGAAGCAAATCAAATTTTGTACATCCCTCAAGGAGTCACAAGTAAGAAAATGGGACAAGATACAGAGACGAGGACAATGTAATTTCAAAACCCAATGAGGAAGGGGCACTGCACTAATTGGGAGGACGCCTCTGGCAGTTGATACATAGATGAACGTAAATGACGCTCAGAACGTGAGAGAATGTCCTCAGTCACGGGGGAGGCGGTCTGGTGGCGAGAAGTGGACTCCGGAGGGAGGCCATCTGGGTGCAAGCCCTCGTCCTGAGAACTGCAGCTGTGTGGTCTTGGGAAAGTCACATGCTACAGTTCCTCCAACCGTTAAAAAAAAAGCAATAAAAGCAACAGCTACTTTACGGGGGGGTTGTGAGGATCTGTGTGTCTATTGCTTAAAATAGCACCTGGTGCATAATTTAGCCATTACTGATGTTCCTCTGCAGACCCACACATCGTCTAGCTGGTATGTTTTAGGAAGTTGGGCTTTTCTCTCCTCAACGACCACATGGGAACCGGGTCTGATGAACTTCATTTGCCCTGTTTACGTCCTGACTGTTCTTTGCGGGAAGGGCTGCTTGTTTTCTGATCTCTAACCATTTTGATCCTTTCTTAGAGAACGTCACCAATTTCACTTCAGAAATTCTCCTTCAATTTGAGAGACTTAGTCGTCTTCATTACGTGCTGAAAGGCCACCACCCTTAGTGTCACATAAAGGATATTTGCGAGTCTGAAAAGAAAATGTTTTGGAAGGAATAAAACCAGAGACTTGCTTATACAAAGACACAGCCCTCTGCCTAACTCCTTGTGCGTGCTGAGGCCCGCCTGCTCCTAAGTTCCCCCGCAGGTCACAGAGTTATCCCCAGGGAGAGAGAAAGCGTCTCTCTCCCATTTTCCAATTTGCTATAGCAAACATTCAACAACATGAGGTCCAGAGAAGATCCTTGAATACTATGACTTAGGATAACCACAGTTGACACAGGCCATGACAAATGGATTTAGAAGCGCAGCGAGCCCTTTCTCATTTTTTAAATAATGTTATGGAGACTTGTGCTTTCCATCCCTGGGTGGACATCAGAATCACTGGATACGCCTGTTAGAAGTACAGATCAGTCTTTGCTCTCTGCCTCCCCCGCCATCCATCCCCCCTTCACGTCCAGTGGTCTGCTTCGTTGAGTCGGAGGGAGGCCATGGGGCTTTTATTCTTAACAGCACTGGGAATCATTGGCCAAGATTATTTATATGTGCATTCATGAGTCATGAGACATGGGCTTAACTTAGTAATAATAAGACTCTTTTTTTTCTAAATTGACATCGACAATAATTTTATTTGAAAACCCAAAATCCAGTTTCACTTTCCTGCTTTCCTGAGTTCTGATGAAGAAAGATGAGGAGAAAGAGTAAGAGAAAAAAAAATCAGTCATTGTTAGCTAGCTTCTTAAGAGTCACAGAAATCAGAATTTTCAAGCTGGAAAAGATACTAAAAATATATTTCTTCATTTTGCAAATACAGCAGCAACCTTCTCTGTGTAACGGTCACAGTGAGATTACTGAGACCCAGAGACAGCGTGACTTCCCAAAGCAAAACTGTTAACTAGAAAAAAATTCTTGATCCTCATTACACTTCATAGTTGCTTTATTTCTCCAATAAACACCCAAACAGTGGATCTGCTTCTCATTTTATGGCATGTACATCAATCAAACCAACTGTATTTTTTTAAATGTGAGCAGAGTAACTACAGTAACTACACATATCATCCTTCTTATCAAATACCTATTGGAACCACATTTGGAGAATTAAATGGAATCTTACCTTCAAGAGGCACCTTGACATCAAGGCCATAGAATAAAGGCAAGAGAGAAGAACAAGAATAGAAACAGAAACTGCAGAAGAAAAAGAAGAAGATTATGTAAATCTGAATTTCGATAGTGCCATTCAGGTAGTACAAAACCTCAGCTTTTTCACATTGCTTGTGTGATCACTTCTCATATAATACCAAGTGCCTTTTGTTTCAAAAAACATACCTTTTATTCGTCTACTGGCAAAGCAATGCCATGAGTAACTGGTGTTCCACTAACATCGACTCATACATTTTAGAA
Source organism: Phyllostomus discolor (assembly GCF_004126475.2). Classification (NCBI taxonomy): domain Eukaryota; kingdom Metazoa; phylum Chordata; class Mammalia; order Chiroptera; family Phyllostomidae; genus Phyllostomus; species Phyllostomus discolor. The sequence goes on from NC_040915.2 coordinate 18,903,720, forward strand.
TTCTGAGGGCGTCTTACAGATAACTGGCCTAAGCCCCTAGTTTTAGAAGTGAGAAAAATAAGCACCGGGCAGTTAATCAATAGACTGATTTCACATAATTTCAAGGCATAGTGATGTTTAGAGCTTAGACCTCCCAAGTCCTACTCTGTTTTATGTCATTACGTCCATTTTAAATGTGTGGGAGGTGATTTCAGGTACAACTTAATCACTCAGTGCTATCTATCATTGTGTGGTTAATGTGCCAGGTTTTAGGACTAAGGCACAGCGGGAAGAATATTAATATGCAAGTCAACATATGACAAATACACACAGTGGGATGCCCCAGAGGGAAACGGGACACTATCAGGAATCACACCAGGGCAACAGGTGTAAACTGGGTCTGTTCTGCACAAGTGAGCCAGTGTGGCCCCCCTGCTGGTGTGAAATACGCCTGATTGGTTTCTCCTCGCCAAGACTCTTCACTGGAGAACCAGGTACTATGATGGACCAACAGGTGCTTGGGTGGCACAAGTATATAACCAACTCTATACCAATTATAAAAGGTCGCAGGGCAGGGCAGTTTTCAAGCACTGATTTCTTTGGTGACTTACTCTTACAGAGCGAGGAAGCCTTTTGCTTTGTTATCACTCCCCAGGAGCATTCTGTTGCACTTGACGTCTTATATGGTGTGGAGGACATGTTATTTGCCTATTTCCTTTAATGCCATTGATTGTAAGTCTTTGGCTTCACTATGGCAGCATTGTATGAACAAGTTATAAATAAGGTGCTAAGATCAAGGTATTGGTCACTACCCTATTCATCTAAAATGCGGAAAATGTCCTTTTTCTTTCATCCCTTGCAGATGGAGAGGGAGAGGATGGCGCTGCAGCAGGAGAGGACGGAGGAGGAGAGACATGGGAGGCGTCCCCTGTTCCCAGGGGAAGGTCCACCAGCGGCACTGCCTCTCGGGGCACGAACGGGCGGATGCCCAGCACTGGGTCTGCAATGAGATTCTTAGCCCACGCAGTGCAGTCGGTGGGCAGACATCTGGCCCTGATTTGCCATGGACTGGTTACACGATCTTGGAAAAGTTGTTCAATCGCTGAGTGATTGTTTCATTAACTGTGTAAAAGGGGACCATAATGTTCGCTGCATCTGAATCACAGGATAATGATGAGAACCAAACAAGATGATGGAAGTGGAAGCGCTTTGGATAGGGTGGAATGTTGCGCATTTTGGGCAATTTTGCTGTTTGTTGTTATCACCTGATTTATATTAACTGTGTGCAGGGGAATTAGGAACAAAGTAGGAACCTATTATGTACCCTAAGAAGGTGCTCAAGTATCCCAGGGGAAAGGAAAAAAGACTGCCTCCGTCGTAAGTGAGCTTTAGCTTTATTACCAGACTTGCAGACGAGTAGAATGGAGGTCAGCTGGGCAGAAGAACAGAAGGTGCCCATCCTGCTCAAATCTCCAATCAGAAACAAACTGGATTTGATTGTCTTTGAAGTGGCTTAACATATACATGTGTTGCTTTGATAGCTAAAGAATCCTTATTTTCTGTTAGTACCTTATCTCATTATCCTAAGTGTTTAAGAAGGTCAAACCTGGGAAATGCAATGCTCACATGGAATTCTGAACAAAACATAATCTTAATCTCCTTCCTCCCAACATTTCCATGGGGTTTATGAAGGGAAGGGCCAAGGCGGTGACATTAGCAGATACAAAAAAGATAAACCCTTTGTTTATTTGCTTTCCCAGTTGAATGGGGACCAAACTGAACTAATGTTTCTGGGGCAGAACTGCCTTAACCTGGACTGTCTCCTTGAGCCAGGCCCACGGCTACTTTAGGGTTAACAGAGAGAATGACTAGCGCTGAGAACTCACCATTCAAAAACGTGGGAAACGCAGACCTGGCGTGTCCTTGACAACCAGGGAAGCTGCAGAGCAGTCCCTGCCTTCTGGGTCTTCCTGCCAAACACCTGGGAAATTAGACTAAGTCCCTGGTTGAACTTTGCCTCATTCAATCTTGTAAAACTAAAGCGCATACTTCTGAAATGAGGACACTTCAAATTTAAAATTTTGCAGAAGTATACTTTCTGTTTGAAAGCTTAAAAAATTATGCTTTTAAGTTTGACTTACACTTTCTTAGTGATTTCTAATATTCACATAAGAGATCTAATTTGTTTCTCATGGAGAGGAGGTGAGGGCAAGTGTCACCATCCCTATTCTGTGGGTGTGGCTTAGACCAGGTGGGTGGAATCACTTACCCAAGGTCAAACGGTACCTGAGACCTGACCCACATAAGTATCCAGGTGGCCGTAGTCTGGTGAGTGGCCCCTACTAGCTCCACCTCACCACACATACATGAACAATTACTGAAGCGATTTGGGATGAAACAAATTCTAACCACTGTCTTAGAAATGGCAAAGACTCAATAGTTTCCTATTTCCTTCCTGGGTGGCTATGAAAGATAATGCAAAACAACCATATGATTTTGCAACATGAGGATCAGACATCTACTTCCAGGCAACCAGACTGGAGCTCCCGGACAACCTCTTGCCATCTTTGCTGTGTGCCTCAGCACAGAGCTCCGGCATCACGGGCAGGGTAACTTTTTGCTGTGCAAGGCTTGACTTCCTGCAGCTGTTCCGCGTCCCTGCACGAGCACTGCCCCTTCCCCGCCACCCCCCACACATCTGTAAATGTCCTCTTGAAGAATTACTACGCTTTATACAGCACCAGGAAGTGCCGGCTCACTTGGAAGAAGCAGTGACTCTGTCAGACCGCTGGGGGCAATGACATGAGGGCACAGTGATCATATATTGATCTAAATTTCTGTATGGATGGTTGAGATGAAACTGCAGTATCAGAAATAAAGGGTGTTTATGAATAATAATGGAATTTTTTAAGGTGCTAAAAGATTTTAAAAAGAACATAGAGTAACAACTCAAAAGAAACTTCTGAAAAGGAAATAAGGATGAAGAAGAGGAAACTGAGAAAAGAAAACACAGAAAAGAATGGGACTCAATACAAAAGGCATGAATGTCAAGGCTAGCTTACTGAAGGTGGAGCCTGTGCTAGAACCCTGGTCCCTGACCCAAGGAGAAGTCCACATCCATTGGGTTGGCCAAAGAGTGTGTTTAGGTCTTTTCTGTACAGTAGCTCAAGACGTGCCTTAAGACATGTCTTAACTTCATTTGAAACAATTTTGTTAGATTGTATTGTGACAGCTGTTACATCAACCTGTATTTTTTGAAAACTTATCAAAATTGATGAATTTTGGCCCTGGCTGGCATAGCTCAGTGGATTGAGTGCGGGCTGCGAACCAAAGTGTCGGAGGTTCGATTCCCAGCCAGGGTACATGCCTGGGTTGCAGGCCACAACCTCCCCCCCAAAAAAAAATTGATGAAATTTTGTAGAGCCATTTGAATACTGAAGATAGAAGAATATAAGCAACATTTTCAGAGTATTATACTTTATTATCTCATGAAAGGTAAAACGCAACTGAAATGCAAAAAAAAGGGTTTATGCACTGTTGGGAAAAAGTGCTGTGACTGATTGAACGTGTCAAAAGTAGTCTGTGAAGTTTCTTGGTACCACTAACATTTTGGCCAAATAATTCTTTGCTGTGGGACAGTCTTATGCACTGAAAGGTGCTTTAGCAGCATCCCTGGCCTGTATACACTAGAAGCCAATAGTGGGAGATAGCCAACATACTCCAAATATCCAAATCAATAAAGTTCCTGGTGTAAATGAAAAATTTGTCCTTTATTTTACAGAAAAAACCATATGGACTTTTTGGCCAACCCAATACTACACCTGCCTATGCAAAATACACAGTAACTGAGAGGAAAGAAAGAACATACATAGTGAGTGACATGGACACTAATTTATGATTCAAAAATAAAAATATAGATATTGAACTTAACACATACCTTTTCTTCTAAGTCCTTTATCTGTCTTTTCTGGATATCTGTTTTATCTTCTAAGTCACGAATTCTCTGAAGAAAGAAGAAAAAGGGAAAGCATTAATGGACAATAAGGTGAATAAAAAGATTATTCACCCACCTAAAAGGGTCAACTTCTTATAAACACATTAACATTAGTACTAGCAGCTGGAAATATCACATATATGTTTTTCCATACCCATCATTGCATTTTAAAAGTTGTCTGTTCTTACAGTAGAAATTTATTGCCATTGATTATATTAAAAAATATTTGCTAGCCCTCTGGGTCTACGCCTGCTCTGAGAGTCAGGGTCCCCACCCTGCTGTCCTTGGGCTTGGCTGTGGGACCAGTATTGGCCAGGGGGGTGTGACTTGTGGGAATGCCACATTCTAGCAGAGACAATCGTGTGAATCAGAACCAGTGAGCAAGAAACAGACGCCATTGTAAACCATCTGGATTAAGATTTCTGGCTGTTACTACAGTGAAACATGGCTGAGGCTGACTAACACAAATGGAAACAACCCTACTCTTTGTCACTAACCTTACTTTTCAACCTTATTTCATTGTTTCAGGGTGGAATTTCCTCACAAAGCACAATTGGCCAGTTCTCATAAAGCAAAGCAGAGTTCACACTTCCATAAACATTTCAAGGGGGGAACTGATAAATTAGGGGGAAAAATACATAAAAATTACCCAAGTAATCCTGAAGACAAAAGAGTTCCAGGACTATTTCTGAATTTATCTGTGAACTATACAATAAAATTCCAGTAATTTCAATAGCACGGATCTGAAATCAACATTACATAGACAATTATTTGCAAGAGAGAAGTCCTCACATTTCTACCTGGCAAGCTAGGCTGTTCATGTTCAGGGCACACGGCTCTACAGTGTAGGCCTGTTATTTCATGCCTCTCTGGGGAATAATTAGAAAATGGAGAACTGGGGTCTGGGAAGAAAACACCAGAAGTGGAATGGGGTGATAAAATAAAAAGAGAGTTTTTCATGATGCAATGCGGAAAGAAAAAAGGGAAGCTAGGTGAGAGAATACTTGAACTTGAACATCATATTTCCCTTCCTCTAAAATAGTGGTTCCAATGGGGGATGCTTTGGCCCCCCAATAGCCATCTGGCAATGTCTGTACCCCTTGAAAGTTAATTAGGTAGCTAATTTATTTTAAAGTCTAGAATCCTGTGGTTTTAGCATATCCAGTTACATGGACATTTTAAAATCGCATGTGATTACTGGTCACAATGGGGAATGGTGGTGTCAGTGTCACAAGCATCCAATGGTCAGAGGCCAAGGACACTGCTAACTGCCCCAAAATAGAAGGATAGCCCCCCACCACAAAGAATCATTGGTCCAGAATGTTAGTAGTGCAGAGACTGAGAAATCCTGTTTTAAAAGAAAGGGACTAAGGTGTGTGTAGGAGAGGATGGGGTGTTTTGGTCAGAGAGATCATCAAGGCTGACCTTGAAATGATACAATGAATGCAGAGGGGGTGTGTGTGTGTGTGTGATATGTGTGCTTGTGTATACTTCATGTTCCAACACTACACAGTAAGAGAACAAAATGGCTAGACATTTCCACCTTGAGTGCACAAGTACTTCCTTGGTATGTCTACTGGACGTGGAGACAAGTGTGCATCAACATCATCAGATCCATGTGAGATTACTATAATATCTATTCAACTACCAAGTCTGTGCCTGTTGGGCAACTTCTTACACGTTCATGACCATGCCGGAAGTAACAGAGAAGGCAGGTGAAACAGCGATTAGTTCCTGACCTCAAAAAACTATTAGATCTGGGTGGGGGGCAACATTTAAAACACAGGGAAAAACCAATCAAGTAGAAGAGGTAATCAATGGCAAAACCATCTATAACTTGATCACCAATCTCCAATACCTTGTACAATGTTCAGCACAAAGAAGCTGCCTATGCACATTTATTAAATGAGTTCGTTAAGGTACATTGTGTGATGTTCGCTTTATTTCTTTTTTCTTCCCATCCACGTGGCATCCAATCTAACAGGAAATGCTCTCAGGTTGAAAACGAATCCCTGTTCTACTTCCTTGTTATCTCTGCTACTACCAAGTGCACCAAGTCCCTGCTGTCCCTCGCCACGACTGGGATGACAGCTTGCTGCCAGCTCTTCCTGCTTCTAGTCCTGTCCAGTCTGCATCCATCTACGGCAGCCGGTGTGAACTGTTAGGATGGCAAATCATCATGGTACTCCGTAAGTGAAGGGGGTAAGGCAGGGGACGAAGGGAGAGTTAGCTGAATTGTACTCAGAATAAAACCCAAGCGCCTTCCAGGCCCTATATCATCTGGCCCCGTCTTACCTCTCCAACCTCACCCCACATCAGCGCCCCCTTGGCTCCGAGTGCTCCTGCCACACTGGTCTTCTCTGTGTGCCCTGAATACTGCAAACACCCCCAACACAGCCCCTACTGTCCCAGTCTTCTGGGACACTGGGTCCGATCCCCTGGGCTTTAAATGTCCTCAGAGAGGCCTTTCTGACCAGCTCGTCTAAAGCGGCCGATTCTACTCCTGAACTCATGCACACACACATTGTACCATTTTCAACACAGAACTTATTGCCACTCTCTGAAATTGCCTTGGTCACTGGTGATTGGTGTAACTGCTTTTTCCTTCTTTATTGGGAGGAAAGATGAACAAAACAAAATAAGCCATCTCTTTTGTGAGTGAAGTATCTTAGCTGATTAAAAAAGACTTAAAAGAGATGACAAGGTTTTAACCATAAATTTAGATAATTGCTATCTTAGGAATAAATACTTCTGTGGTTCCATGCCACAGCTCCTGATTTGTTGAAATTAATTAAATGCTTTGTAGCCTAAGAAATTTATGCAGAAGACATGTTCATTCCCTGGTAACAGGAAAGGAGGTCTGTGGTAATGTAATGATGCCACAGAATCTACTATATCAAGGCTTTAAAAACTCTTTTCAGGGTCAAAACCTAAACCTTTATGGACTCTGAAGGGGCACTGTAATAAACATGCATGCATTTATCATCTCCAGAACAAACGGCTTCAGAGTTCCCTGTTAACCTGGGGAGTCTGTTAGCCTACAAAGGTCCACAAAGCTCCTGGCTACATCTGAAGTATGCTAAGTAATCAGGTTGCCCAAGCACTATTCATATTGGGGTCATAAAATAACTCCTGTTCCTTTCCCACTCACCTTGATCTCTGATGACCACACGCTTCTTACTTTGTGTGTAGCCCATCTGGATTTTGTACCAGCCACTTGGTATAACTTCTGAGTACCAAATATTATAGCCTGGCACTTCTAATCCTGGAATTCTTATGGAATCTGCTTTTGTCCTATCTCTTACCTGCCAAGGTATGACATGATGAAGAATTCTGGCTATACATTGATATTAGGTGTCTATATTGAGCCTCACTGGTCTAGATGAATTATATAAATCACACTTGACTCAAGCTGCATTGGACAGTATGTGTGTGGTTATGTACACTGGCCTTGGAGCCAGGCGGACCTGGGCTGGGATCCTGGTTCTGCTGCTTACTATCTCTGTCATCTCAGGCAAACCATTGAAACACTCTTACCTCCAATATGCATCTTGGGATAATAAGGAAACGTACTTTAGTGGGCTCCTGGGAAGATGAAATGAAATGATGTCAGTGGAGCCCTTAGTTTATTCGCTGACATGGAGCAAATGCCAGGAAGTGGCAGCTTCCAAGCTTTGTTGTTGCTGCTGTTTGTTCTGGGAATAAAGAGAAAGGCCCTCGAGTTCTTTCACCCATTCAGGTTACTAGGTTACAGACTGGGGTAAGCCGCAGGACAAAAACATTATTCCTGTCCTGGAGAAAGTCCTGCTCTCCTGCCTAACGGAGATGATCAGGCTCCATGAGATTCAAAGGTTACTTCATGACCCAATAGTGGCAAAATCCTTACCAACAGGCAATGTTTCTAAAATGTCAATTTTCATAAGCTGAATCACTGCAAAACAGTCATCCCTTATCTGAATGCCCATAGAAAACAACAGTTATTTATTTTACTCTCTGAAGATAGCTTCTGGCTCCTGGGCTTCTCCGTACCCATATTCAATACCACGGGCTTAGGACGAAGTGTCACTTGCTTGGTACCAACCTTCCATGGAAGTCACTCGGTCCTCACCTGGTGGGCTTGCTGTAAGAGCTCCATCCTCTCCTGAAGGATCTGACAGTCATACTCTCTGCTCTTCCTCAGCATCTGCCGCCGCAGCTTCTCTACTGCAGTCCTCAGCTCCTCCTGCTGTTTCTCACTCAACAGCTCACCGAATTTGATGACAGTTTCTTGCTGCAGAGCATTGTACAAAGTAGCTTCTAGTTCCTGGATTCTCTGGCAAATAAAAGCAGAGAAGTCTAACTTTGGAACTTTGAATGTAAGTGTGGTGTGAACGTGTGCATACGTGTGTATGAGAAGGGATATATTATTTTAGTCTTCCAGGATCATCGCGGTAAAATAAATTTCATAGCTTATCCAGACTAACTACCCTTCTGGTAATCCCCTTTATAGGATTCCATAAGAGTTCCTCAGCCAATATGATAACTTCTTGGATGATGAGAAATTTGTTCTTTTTCTTGGACAACTTTCATTTTTAGAAAGTTCCCACTTTGTTATAATAATTGTACATCCTTCTATTCTCAAATGTGGTGGAAAATAAGTTTGTTTTCCATTTGATATCCCTTCAGATATTCAAAGACATCTGTTATAGGAGCCACACTTTTACAGAGAAATAGTGGAAAATGGTCAAAGCTGGAAAAAAAATACTTGAAATTAGAGTTAAATTTCATTCACAAAATGCCACCTCTCTTCTACACGACACACCTCTGTACCTAAGATGTCTTTACAATCTTCATATTTTTATTAAAATAAAAATTAGGAAATTTGATCTAAAAATAGCCTAGAGTCTCCAGAATTGGTCTTTTTTTAATTACAAATTCCCTTTTTTTAAATGAAGAATCTATTTTTCCTTATATCCAAGTGTTTTGTTTTAAAACATGCGTTAAACATCTTTAGTCAAAATCTACAGTCCTGCTCCCTGTGACTCTGACAGAGGTAAGCGGACATGCCCTGGTGAGGTGTGTTTTCCTGGGTCCTGTCCTGGACTGTGCAGATCTTTCTAAAGTGAAAGCTTCTTGTCTGAAAGAGCAGACAAGATGAGACACACAAACACAGAGCTTTATCTTTTGAAGTACCGTTAGGGGAGGCGACGACAGAGGGTAGGGAGGAACGGGAAGAAGCATTTCCCTCTTTATTCTCTAGCGACTAACTCATCCTCCCTTTACCCCATCAAGTAATGCTCAGAGCCTCTCATTCATTTTCAAGGGGAAATACCAATTCATCTTTGTTATAAGTAGAAACTAAGAGCTTCACTGTTTTCCCAGAAATGATGCAAGCTGCTTCCAGGAAAGAAAGCATTATAAAAACCTCTCCAAGCAAGTCCTTGAAATGCTCGTCTTTTAAGTTTGCTCTTTTTCTCTTGAGTCATTATTGTGAATTAATGGGGGGGGTGGTAAGAGTGGGGGGAGTTCATATAGAGAGAAGAAATGCAAGCAGTCCTCCGATAGCAGGAGTTACTTGTGATGACTTTTGTACAGGGCAATGGACCGAGTGAGCTCCTCCGTCGGCACAATCCTCCGTGGGACAGAAAAGGGCGCAGCCCAGTTACTGACACGGCCTGGCCTGTGGTGGCTGGGTGAGGACAGTTAAAGCCACAGTGTCTGCAGTCCCTTCTAAACGCCACCCACTTACCAATGTGGGCAGAGTTCTTTCACTCTCTAAGCCTCCATGCCCTCATGTGTAACACAGGAATAATGGTATCACCTATACCTCACAGGGCTGTCGTGAGAAATAAGTGAATTAAAAATGTATACAACGAACATTAAAGACTATTTCCCTATCACTCAATTAGGCTCCCAATTGGATTTAATCCATTTGCTCTTTAATCTCCATTGCCACACAGTCTGGCTTTCATTAAAATGTTACATAATGACATGCATTTAATTAAAAAATTTAAAGGTACAATTAAATATTTACTAAGTGTTATGAGAATATGGTAACAGCAAAAAGCTAGATATATTTTCTAAAATAAGAAATAGAAACCACTGAATAAATAAATAAGCCATTGCATAGTGTGGTCTACTGGAGTACGGGCATGAAGAATTAAACAGGATGCTTTCCTCCATGGCACATAATGGAAAAGTTCTGTGTGTCTTGATTGCTTGCCGCACCTACCATATATGCTTGGTCGAGAGCTTGTTTTCTGTAGTCCAGCTCTTCTTCCAGATAGCCTTTGATTTTGCAGAACTGTTCCTATAAAAAAGGGCCATGTTGATAAATAGAGTCAGCTTAGTTAACCAGAAAGTGATATATAATCGTATTGATCAATGTTTTCTCTAATTCCGGTACAAGATAAATCACTAGTATTTGTTGGGTCATCGATTTTGTCTGTTAGGGAAATAGTTCCACTTCCATCGTCTTACCTAGAGAATGTGCAAATCAATGGAAAGGAGCATAAAAGACATAATGAACCATTCGCACAGGAGTTCTAAAGGGTTTGTATGCCAATTCAAGAGCGGGTGATCAAAGATAGATTTTGACAAGATAAATGTTAGCTAAAAAGTATACCTGTGCAAATATATTATGATATTGTATTTTTGTAAGAATATTATGAAATGTAGTACAGCAGAGTTGCATAATAAAAATCTCATCCAAAGTCATCTGTGTAAGATTAGCAAACACAAAGACAGATAAGAAATTAGAGCGAGGCGGCAACACCACCCACAACCACAGTGCAACTTAATGAGTCTCTGCTCCTGCTGCAAAGCCCGTGTGAGCTGGAGACTGAAGTCTGGTGTTCCCGTGCTGTCTTCAGCTTCTGTGCACATTTTGCCATTAGCATCTAGGAATGTATCTTTGTATGTAACACAGCCCAAGACCAGTCAATTATTTCTTTGTGTGTGTAACTGTCTTCAGTCCATAACCACCTGCATGAGGAACTTCACTGGTGACTTTCCTGGTGACCTCGAGCTCCAGTGCCTAGAACAGCACTGGGACAGGCTGACTGTGTAACTCATGTTTGTGCATTTAACGAGTTTTTAAGGTATTTTCAATACAAACCATCCTTGTTGCATCTTTGAGTTTAGAAACTAACCTCTTCATAAAATTTAAACCCTACGTCAAATATAAGCAAATGATTGATAATCTGTCACATGCTATATAAATGCAAGCTGTTCTTATTATAAGATTCCCTAATCTGATAAGAATCACTACTTGTTTTTTAATAGTAATAACATTAACAACAGTATAATTATAAAATTCTATTATGCATTGCTGTAAGTTAATAATGCCCAATTCCTAGGCTTGTAGATTTTTAAAAAATAATTAGTTATGGTAAAATACACACAATGTCAAGTTTACAATCCTTTTTAATTTTTTTGTTTTATTTATTTTATTTTTAGAGAGGGGAAGGGAAGGGGAAAGAGAGGGAGAGAAACATCTCACACTCTCCCATGTGGGTACCAAACCCACAATCCAGGCATGTGTCTTGACCAGGAATTGAACCATCAACCTTTTGGTTCATAGGCCGGCACTCAATCCACTGAACCGCACCAGCCGGGGCAAAATTTATCTTAACCATTTGTAAGGGTACAGTTCAGTAGTGTTGAGTACATTGACACTGCTGTACAACCGATCTCCTGGACTCTCTTCATCTTGCAGGACTACAACTCTGTTTCCATTAACCAACCCCCCTTTCCTTCTCCTCTGAGCCACTGATAACTCCATTGCACTTTCTGGCTCTATGAGTTTGACTGCCCTAGACACCTCATGTAAGTGGAATCATGAAGTATTTCTCTTTTGTGACTGGCTTATTTCACTTAGCGTATGTCCTCAAAGTGCATCCATGTCACAGCACGTGTCAGAATTTCCTTCTTCTTTAAAGGGCCATTAGTATTCAATTGTATGTATAACCACGGTTGCTTATCCATGCATCCATTGATAGGTAAATGTGCATTGCTTCCACATTTAAGCTACTGTAAATAATGTTGCTTTGAACATGGGTATGCAAATATCTCTTCGAAACTCTGCTTTCAATTGCTTTGTATATATACCCAAAGGTAATATTGCTGGATCATACGGTAATTCTACTTGGCACTTTTCTGAGCAATCACCATACTATTTTTCATAGTGGCGTACCATTTTACACTCCCATCAATAATGCACAAGGGTTCCATTTTTTTCATATTCCCATCAACACTTGTTCTTTTCTGGTGGTTTTTTTTTGGATAGTATCCATCCTAATGGGTATGAAGTGGCTTGGAGATCTTTAAAACTAGAGTTACACCCAAAATTTCTGCGATTTTTGCTATAATTACACATGACAAAAACATTATTTAGCCTAAGAGAGAAAACATCTAACCAAAATTTCTGCAGAACTAGTTTTGGCAATATTACAAAAACACAACGTGATTGATTTGAACAATGCTACTTGACACTGCCGGATGCTTCCGGGAACCCCGTTCCGCAGGCTGCACACCACAATGGGAAGGCTCCAGACCTTCACCGCAGCTGCCAAATAAAACTGGCAGAAGACAGTCATTTTCCCTTCATCCTGTCAATTTTCCCTCAATTTCATAATACCTCATCTTTCTACGCACCATGTCACTTTCCAGTTCCATCATTTTCTGGTGCAGGGCAGCCTCTGCTCCTTCGATTTGCTGGATCCACTAAACAAGACAAAAGTGTGGACATGATTCCTTGATGTGGTGTATACGGTGTTCTCTACTGACCGGCTCATCGCTTTCCCTTGCATCTTGGAAACAGACTTAAGAACTGAAGGGAAAACTTGGTGCATTCCATCTCTTAGTTCAGGAACAAGACTATATTTTTCATTCATTCACTCATTCATTCATTCATTCATTCATTCAACAAAAGCACTCATTAATGTCTTCCATGTGTCAGGCAATGTGCTAGTTGTGAGGGCAACCATCACATTTTTGCTCGACAAAACATTTTTGCCCTCATGGGAGGACACCACGAAAGGCTTCCTTAGGAAGTGACAACTACACTGGAATCTGAAGAATGAGTCAGAGGTGATAAGGCAAAAATGAGGGGCAAGTTCATTGCTCCAGAATGGATGCCCAATGCTCCATGGCTGGGGGAGCATGACGAAAGAAAGACTAGAGAATTAGTAATTTTTCAGTATATAAAACAAGACAGCTAAGTGTTGGAGAAGAATAATTGTTGTTGAGTACAGACATTTTAATCACATAAAAAGAACTTAGAAATTTTCCCCAACACTTAAAATATACCATTCTGTTATGGGGTATCAATGTTAGCATTGATCAATACCCTGAATAAATTTAGACTCTGAATATTACAGTGTGAGCCCAGCGCATATACAAGTTAAAGGAACATTATTATAGTGCATCTCTACTTCAGGAGGTAACTGGGCATAATAATCAAGTGTGTGAGTTCTAGGGACAGACTGCTTTGGGTCCAAATCCCAATTCTAGCTTTTCATGGTTTGTGGCCTTGGAAGGTTACCTGATTTCTCTAAGGCTCAACTTTCTCATCTGTAAAAAGGGAGTTAATAATAATGGAAGATGAAAAGACGCATTTCATGTCATCAGGGAGAGCACATCCCAGATACCATTCCACATGTAAATTCTTCAACAGGCATCCCTAACACAGAAGGCATTTTTTCCCTTTAAAGCGTAACCACAGGCCATTCCCACATCTTGGAAAATTAGCACTAATACCTTGTGCTTTCTGACCCCCGGTCCACATTAAAGTGTCCCTAGCCGTCAGCAAACAACTTGGTTCGCTTGACTCGGGATGCCAAAAAAAGATAATTTCACCATTTCTTAAGTACTTTTTTACTTTATAGCCACCCTTCCCTCTCCTTCTGCCACTTTTTTTCTTAATGTCATTGTTTTGTTTAAGTTGACTGGCTCATCTGACCTGTAGCACTCCCTCATCTCAGACTGGAGCAAGCTGATTGCTTGCACATGGTTTCACTTAATCTATAGCAAGTTTTATACGCATTTAGGAATTAAGGAAGCATCCAAAGGGACTTACAGAGTCTTCATTTTATCCAACCATGTATACATGACTCTCCACTACGTGCCAACTCTCAAGGCACCCTGAGCACACGCAGCCAGTCACCAGGCTTCTCCCCTTGCCCTTTCCTCTTCCCTCCCTCTTCCTGCCGCTGACCAGGATTGAACACAAGGGGGCAGCACACACTGCCGCTCTTCTGCCCGTCCCCAGGTCAGCCTTTCTGCAGGAGACTGACTGGGCAAGCCACCACCACCGTCACAGAACCAATTGGGAACAGTTTGTAAGCACACACCCAAGGAAGAGCCTACACAAAGAACCAGGCTCCAGTTTATCACCTCTCAATTGTTAAAAAGAAAACCATGGGCCCAAATGGCATCATTTGTGCTCAAGCCCATGGCACCAAACCTAAACTTAACATCTGACCTAACTGCAGTTTCGACCGTCACCAGAAATGGAATGTTCATCGGCCAGAACGGAATTCTCTGGTCGACACCACCGAGGAAACCGGTCCACGGGCCCTTCTCCCCTCCCCACTGGAAGAAGAGGCCGCCTGTATGATGAAAACTCTGCTGTCCCCTGTCTGCCCCTGAAAAGGTGTCCTGGTCTAAACAAGAATCACTTATTGTCTTTAGTTAACAGCTCCCTTGCCTCACCCTTCCTCCTGCAGAAACATCCCATTCTGTACAGCCCCTTCGAGGGCCCTTCTAGTTGCGAGTCGGGACGCTGTCCAATCCCTGAATCACTTACGAAAGCCAATCAGATCTTCAGATTTACTCGGCTGAATTTTGTTCTAACGACAAGATCCTTCTTTACTGGTTTCCAAGCTTGGTAGGGGTTGTTTGAATAATTTAATTGAGAAGGTTTTCCATTTTTTAAGAATTACATGTTCAAGAGACTTCAGAGCAAGAATTATCCACCCACCCCAAATCAGTGTGTAGACGTTTTGGTGTGTGTTCTCACTCTATCTGGGTTGTATCACCCTGAAAGATAAAATGTGCATTAGGTATTCACGAAGGCAAACCCACGTGCACAGAGAACAGCCTTTAACCCTGCCCTGCGCCTCAGGTGCTAAGCCAGACACAGAGACGATCTGAGTGTCTGCACAACTCATTACCTTCTCCGCCAGGGACAGCACGGTGCTGGCCTGGATAATGGCCACTTGTTCTTCGTTCCTCAAATTCTGTGAAAAAGAAAACCAGAAAATGAGCCCAAGACACTTAAGATATTTACATTATCAGAAAATATTGCCTAAGCGCCTGCCTCAGATACAACTGCCCGGAACCTTAACAAATGTCCTATTTAGTAATAATTCTTAACAAAGAGTTCATTCAAAACCTTTACAAAGCATATTGTAACTTTTTTATATCCCTCTAATACTGACTTGGTTTTATGTTTCTCGGTAAGTATACTGCACTAATAATCATGTTATAAGAAAAGTGTAAGCCAAAATAAAATAAAGAGTAATCTCTGCATAACTGTTTGATGTGATTTCATTGATACTGTTCTCTCCTTTGACAATTTTTTTTAAGGGAAAAAGTGGTGTGACTCCTCAACCTACATAAATCATTCATCTAATATCTCAGTGAATGATCCTCCCACTCAATTACTATGCCTTGACCCTGTCTGGAAGGTGTTTTTAGAAAGAAAAGGAATCATAGTTTCCTAGTCCATTTTTATGGGGCTGCCACCAACCCTGCTATTTAGCACCATTTGCAACTGCATGACTGATTAATTTCATGCTGGATGCCTCCAAGCAACAGTTAGAAGGCAATTAGCTTTAATCACTGCAGATTATGTGGTTGGCATTCAAATTGGAAACCTTCTCAGGAAAACCTTTTACCAGTTCCCATTTCTGCCACTACCTCCCTGAGATCCTTCCAATCCCTCAGCCATGCTGCTTGATAAACTGTTGATTCTCTTCGGGGACATACATCCTTCAGTGAACATGGCCTTCCACCTGCTATTATTCTACATGTGATACATTGGTGAGCATTTCTTGCCTCTCTCTTTTGGCAAATTCCTATCCTTCCTGCACTTATTTAATTCATACTCACCCCATTATCACCCAAGATATCAAGCTGCTTTATGAGATCAGGGATGTTCACATCCTGCAAAAGCAAGGAGATAAACTCAAGTCAAAGGCGAATGCAGCTTACCACTCTTCCCGTGCCTCAACCCTAATGTGGGGAAGACGTTTTAGTGCCTGTAATTCCTTGGGCTGTTCTCAGTGTTTCCACTCTGCTTCTGATAAGGTGTGTGAACTTCAGGAAACTACTTAACAGTTTGTTCTCAACTCTGCCAACTGCAAAATGGAGATAAGAAGGACCTCTTCCATAGGCTAATCTCGAGGAAAACAAGATTATGTACAAGAGACTCTATAGTGTATGTAGTAAAGGCTCGAATTAGCTAATTAACTTTCTTCTTCCAGTTGTCAAATTTTTTTTCAATCTTGGCAGATTCCAGGTATAAAGAAAAGCAATAGGTAATAAATAGAAATAATGAACCGACTTCATTCTAATTGACCAAGTTCTGACCTGGTAGAGAATGTGACTGACACATAAGAAAAACTGGAACGCAGTTCCATTTTTTGGAAAGAGCTGATTTTTACTATAGTCCTTGCATCAGTTTAAAGCACGTTAACTTCCTTTGAAAGAGTTCCCCTGGATACAAATTACCTCCATGGGATTAGGTTGTTTACGATTTATCTAAAGAAAAAAAAAACATCTAAGGAAAAAAATGAAGTAAAGTGCTTTTCATTTCATTAGAGTTAAATAAACAAATGGCTTTGCTTTACAAATTTTCCCGCAGCCCAGGAAGGCCAGAGGTTTAAACACCCTGAAGTGGTTTAAGACGGAAGTCAAGAAAGCACAATTTTACTACCTAATCCACCCCCCACCCTAACTTTCTATCCCATGAGTATCACTTTCTCCTTTTACTCGTGCTCAAATGCAGCACAGCAGACCCCACCACAGGGAAAGTCGAGCTCACCCTCAGAGGCAGAGAGAAGACAACTGACCAGAGCAGGTGTATCTGGCAGCTCAGAGTGGGAGTGGGAAGGGCCACGAGGAAGGTAAAGGAGAGGCCAGGAATAGTGGGAGGCTTCCCCACTTCACCTCTGGAATAATGTGCACCACGTGGTTTCTTTACGCTGAAGGGCAATATTGGTACCAGGAGATGGAGCTGCCTCCATTCAATGTTAACACATATTTACAATGTATTCCAATATCACGAAGGATAGAATTATACATAGTCTAACTGAGCACTATGTTATAAACTTTCAAAAGAGCAATCTTCCCTAAATTAAGCAAACCTAAAGAGAGGGTGGACTAGGTGACTTCAAGGTCTCTTTTAATGCTGAAATTCTAAGATTATGAATTCCACAGCACTTATAACAAACACCACCACAGACGGACTAACAAATACATTTTAATCTGACATACTTGAAATATGTTTACTGAAGTACTGAATTCATTTACTATTTCCTCTAGGTAACTAAGGGTAATTATCTTAATATTTTGATTTCATACCATTCTTTATATCACTTTGTTCTGCATAATTATAGCTTCCTGTGTTTTGTGCTGTTATCACTCACACATCTGTCACACATTTATTTGATATTCTATGGATTTTCCAATAGGCATGACTAAAATTCCCGTGCAGTTTGTATCAAAATGACATCCAATGACCGAAAAACAAAACAGTTGTGAGTAACCTCCCCTTTCCCAATCTCTAGTTTTTCTACTTTCCACGAACAGAAAAATTAAGCATCGGCCTACCTTGACACCTTCTTTCATGCAGTAGATCTGCAGCGCGCTCACACCGTCCGAGAATGGGTGAATTTGCAGATTGAACGGAGGGGACCGTCTTTCTCTTTCCTTGAAATACAAGGAAGGATGTAAGGGAATTTTTAAAAAAGGAACAAATGATTAAACACTCAACCAGTGGTCTGTTGTTTCAGCAGTTTATCAAGACGACATTTGGTAAAACAAATCAACCAACCAAAAGTCCCTCGGGATGTTCATGCTTAAATTTGATGGAAAGACCTCATTAGTTAACAAAGGTATGGAAGGCAATTTACAGACAGTGTCACCCACTCTCACAGACGTTTTGACCAGGGAATGTGGGAAGTGGAGTTCCACTTTAAACTATACGGATGTTTAGTTCTGGTTTCACCAACAGTGATCTTTCGACCATGAAGGTTTACGGCAGCTCGCAGACTTCTGCATATCAGTCCGCTCGAGCTTCCTGAGTGGGGGGTGTGCGCTACCACAGACAACTCTTCCTCACTGAGGCACGCACCTGCTGCCTCTAGCCAGACCCAACTTGAAACAAACGCAAGAAGAAATTGCTGGCAAAATAAGAGACATCAAATGGGAATTTTTATTACCCTTTACAGTTCAACATATAGTACGTTCGTTCAGATACTAAGCCAGATTCTGCATGATACAATCAAAATCTGATTTGATTGATACGTTTTGCTTAAAAAACAAAAACCAAACCAAAACAAAAAACTTCTGAAATAGGGTCTGCTTAACCAAATATTTCCCCAAATAAGTCACTTGCTTCTTAGCCTTTGGCATAAGTGCATTATAGACTAAAAAATGTTGACTGATCAATTCAAGTGTCTAATGATAAAAGAGCTTTGTCTATTGCAATTTTGAAATACAATTCTTAAGGTGACACTTTTTTGAGTCAGAATTCAATAAAGGATAGAAATGATTATTTACAAGCAGTGAATCACTGACGAAGTTTGAAATCTCTTATTTAAATGATTTAAAAACTACTCATTAGTCTTGTTTATAAAGGCAATGACAGTGTTTAAACACATGGGGGTCTCGGCAGACAATTCTGAGTTGCACCAATGCTTTGCCAGTCACTAATCACAGGACTCTGGCGAGGGAGTCACTTCAGTGGCCCCCTGCATGACATCTCAGCTGTGGTTGTGAGGACCAGCTAGAGTATGCAGCTGAAATGCGTGATTCAGCACCTCGCACAACGGACATGCTCAGTGTACGTTAACTGTTATGATTATTTAGTATCATCACGTCCTTACTTCTAGCTCTAGGTTTCGGAACTCCAGCAGCTCATTCTGGTCTCTGGCATCCTGCAGTTCCTGTTGTAGCCGGTGATTTTCTGCCTCCTGTTTTTCTATCTAATAAAGTAAATCCTCAGTCAGGTGAACATTGCCAATACAACTATGCGAAGCAAGCATGGGTAACATTCACTTACTCAGTGAATAAATCATCTAGAGCACGAAAAAAAACCACCTCAAGTAGATGTGAATAAGGTAAGTGTTCAGCTTTCCTTCTCGTTATCCTTCAGCTGGGTTTTTCGGGTCATAGAGGGAAATTCTGGAGGACACACACCTCTGTTCATCGAGATGAAGTCTAGAGACCCTGTGACGAGTGAATCTGAGGGTACCCAGTGTGACCTTGCTGTGGGTCAGGGACAGTGTCCTAGAACTAGATTTCATGCTTATGCCTCTTCTTTCTGGAGTTACAAGTTGTTGGAAAAATACTTTTTAAAAACATCTCTAAAAAATACATATAAATTAAAAAACAAAAACATTTCTGATCGCATACAAACTTTGCTGAATTCCCTCCTGAACTCTCTCTTCAAACTGCTTTTCAACTTTCCCTTCCGGTACTTGTTGACCAGCGGTCTCGTGCTGGTGCTGCGCCTTGGATGGAGCTGGCCACCCGGCACAAACGTGCCTCGCCCTGTAGAAAGTGTCCGTGTCTGTCCACAGAGATCAACAATGTTCTGTGATCGGCAAAGGGTTTGGGACTGTCTTTGCTGTTAGCTATGTGAGTGGGCCTTATGCCCAGTAACTATTTAAAATCTTAAACTTACAAATAAAAAGGAAAAAATCGGCTTTTTAGCATAGGATGAATCTGACTTTCCCAATTATACACACTCGAAGTAGCATGTTTCCCTTTATTGTTGTTTTGGTTGTTTTTTTTCTTTGCTCTTAAAATCTGAGCTCAAAATTCTGCTTTTAGCCTAAAGAAATCAAGACTAAGTGAAATCAGACGGAAGACATAATGGAAATGGTTTTTTCGATGATAAAGAGATACAATAACACATTTTACTTGGGCATCTCCGAGACTACTAGAATCCTCTTTGTCTCACAGCCTCCTGATATACAAAGAGCACGGGGAAATAAAGATGGGAAGATAGTAAGGTATCACATGACATTAACTAGTCAACTTGAGTTTTTACACTAGAGTTTTGTGGTCTAGTAATTTTGAAAGTTTTTAGAAGTTGAATTAGATAACAAAAAGAGATTCTACTTCCTTAGCATCTTGGATTGGGGTCAGAGCTGGGATATTTGGGAAATTCCTGGTTCCGGTAGTTAGCGCTAGCAATTAGATCATTGGTTTGTAATTCACGGACCAGAGCTGATGTCTAATGCAGTTTCTTTATGGGGCCCTGAACCTCTCTGGGAATAGAGTTCTCAGGCCTGGAACAGCCACCTGCTTTGTACACATCAGCTCTGCCTCTCGTCATGCAGAAAGTGAGATAGGGTGTCCTCACTCTGCCAGACCAGCGGGGGGGCAGAACGAGTGTTTGCTTTCTCTTCTCATACTTATAAGGATGTTATCATTTTCATTACTTGTCAAAGCTAGTAAATATTGCGTAGACCTACAGAATTATTTCCTACTTTGGGTAGACCTACAGAATTATTTCCCTTATTCCAATGGGCTTTCAAATTGTTCTGTCAAGAATAATATAAGATTATTTTGTAATTTTTAATTAGATTCCTTGGAAGGTAAATACCAAAGGAAAAGCCATCTTTGAACTTAAAATGATCTCCATTATATTTCATTGCCCCAAATCAAAAACCTATGTTCAGACACCCAAGATGACACATCCACTGGGACTAAACCATGCTTTCGCATCTTGATTTGTTGAATAAAATCCTAGATGTACAGTTTTGTGCTCTGGAGGCATCTTTTACAAAGTTCTCTTATTTAAAAAAATATATATATATACACACATACACAAAGCCAAGTTTAGCAAAAAGATTAAAGTGAGAACACAGTCTGTGATGGGTTGCAGCATGGCCTTGGAGTCATAATCTGTCAACTCCTTGCACAAAATAACAAGTCCCATATTGTGTGTTTTTTTGTAGATGGACAACCACATAGGATGCGTGCACGCGTGGGTGTGTATATATATATGTATGTATGTACAGTATATATACAGCATATATATATGGTTAACACATCAATAGGTTTCGGGGATCACATCCTTCCGCGTCGGCGCAATGCCCAGCACAGAGCCATGCACACGTGCCACTCCACGGATGGCGATGGCGGTGACGGGGATGCGGTTGAGCACGCAGCAGGGGAGAGCGCAGCGCCAAAAAGCCTCCCCTTCCCCTAGCCCCTGTGCCACTCCTGAGAGGACCCCCTGCTGCTCCTGGATCTCTTATCATTTTCTCCTCTGCCCCACTAGGGTGTTGTGCCCGACATACCTTTTCTAAAAGCTCCTGGTTTCTCTTAATGAAAAGTTGTTTATCTTCTACCCAGTGTGAGTCCTGTTTGACAAAGAATATCGCGCAGTCAGCATTTCAGAGTGGCACGGGAGAGCCTGTGCTGTCAGACCACTTCGCCAGAGCTATCGTCTCTTCACCCGGTTTTGTTTGCCTGCCGGCGACTGGTACACGACACCCACCCCTGCCAGCTCCTCATTCAGAGACACTGGGGCCAAAAGTTGCCAGGAAAATTGAACCCCCTTTTCCTTGTCACTTACTACCTCTACCTTTTTTCAGTCTGAATAATCCAGGACCAGCCTTTAGGGGACTCAGAAGTGACCACACAGGCAAAAAGTGACAAGGGTCAGAATGCACACAGGCTAGATACATATGGATGGAAAACATTAAAATGCAGAACCATAAATTAAAATGCAGCGTAGAGGCAGAGAATGTAGCTGGGGGCGGGGGGGTCTTTGTCTCAGCAGTTTGTGAGCTCTAGGCTATTTGTACAGGGCTCTTCTTCCTCTGGCACTCTCTCTCTTGCCCAACCTCATTCGCTGTTGTAGCTGGGTTCACGCTCTGGCCAGAAAAACACCAGGGACAGAAACATAGAGCTGAACACTCTGACACCACTCAAGAAAAGTCACTGTGAAGAGCCAAGCTGTGTCCTGGGTGCGGCCCATGCACAGGGTGATCTAGAGGAAAGTCACACGGAACAGCCAACGACCAAATGCCTACCTGCCCTTTCTGAGCCAGAGTTGCTTCCAGATCTTCAATTTTGGCTTTATACCTTAGCACCTCCGCTTGGAGCTGTTCTTGGGCCTAGTGAAATCAAAATTCCAGAACTCAGTAAGTAAAGTGGTAATTCAATATTTTTCTTCCCCTTAGCTTCCTTGATTAGACAAGGCAAAAAAAAAAAAAAAAAAAAAAACAAAGAGAAGAAATATTTATAACCAAAGAATCTCTTAAAACTATTTTTATGATCTAAATTCTTGCTTAAAACTTTCAGTGGCTCCCTTTGGATTCAGTGCCATTGGATTAAAATTCAAATTCTTTAGCCTGGGGTATGAGGTTTCCCATTTTATGTCTAATCTTTTCTCATTATTCATAAAGCTACCCCCACCTGCTGGTGACTGCCTCCTATCTTTATGCTCTGTCACTCCCTACTTCTCTCTCGTTTGAACACGTCCCCCTGCTGAAAAGCCTTCTCCTGTTTTGCTTCTCCAAAACCTTCCCATTCTTTCAGAGCCAACTTTGTGCCCTGTATCTAAATCCAAATCTATGCATGCATGTACACGTGTGTATATGTATCTGGCAAGTGTTGTGTGTGGGTGTATCTATAGTTCTGAATGTTGACCTTGCATGGAGCAACCCTACTTCACTTATCCTGGTAATTTGTTCTTAGATTCTCTTGTATTCTCTCTGTATATGATCGTATTTTCTGCAAAAAACTAGGTTGCTTCTTTTGCTTGTTTTCTGCCCATACACATATCTTTCTCTACTCTTATCTGGATAGGTTCTATAAAGATGAATAAAGTCAGCACTGGTAGGTATCCTTGCTTTATTTCATATTGCTTTGGATTGTTAAATATCCTATTTACCTTTAACAGGTTAAAAAAAATATTCCAAGCTTAATTTGCCAAGAATTATTTTAACTTTGAATGGGTGCTGAACACTCTATTTTTTTCTTGTATCAAAATTTTATCTTTAGTTTTCATTGATAGTATTCCTTCTATATTATCCTTTTTCATTTTTCTAAAAGATTTTATTTATTTATCTTTAGAGAGAGGGGAAGGTAGGAAGAAAGAGAGGGGGAGAAACATCAACGTGTGGTTGCCTCTCGTGTGCCCCCTGCTGGGGACCTGGTCAGCAACCCAGGCATGTGCCCTGACTGGGAATCATCTGCCAATCCTTCAGCTCACAGGCCGGCACTCAATCCATGAGCCACATCAACCAGGGCTCTTTTTTCACTTCTACTTCTTTAAATTTACTCTGTTGCTCTTTTTCTCACATTTTAGATTATTTTGCTTTGAACAGTGAAGCTTTGTTTTGTTTTTTAATTTGTTTTTGTTTTACTTTAATGGCCAGAGATCACGCTCAACCTTTATTTACACGAGAAAGTGAGATGAGAGGAAGAACTGGTTTCTGCAGCATCACCCCTCCAAACCACAATGCACATGTTATTATTTTAACCGACAATCCTGTGTTGGGAAGAATGCTTCACAAATGCTGACCCAGAAAACTGCAGCCATTAGAGTTTGGGGGCCTACAGATGAAGGCACACATTAGAGAGCAGATCCCTCTCTAATGACTGCCTGCCTATGTGTTCCAAATCACAGTGGCTTTTTAAAGCATGTTTACTCGTGTGTGTGTGCATGTATATGTGCTGCCATTAAAAAATATAACTATAATATCTATTCTTTCCCAATACACAACTAACAGCAGGCCCTACAACACTCCTCAGAGGGTACTGCAGACCCTCTGGATAAGACGTGGGATGAAACTACTGGTGGTCACACTCCTCCTTGCCCCTCGTTAATTAATCTATGGGGCATTAAGGCATGGTGGTTATGACTCTGAACTCAGAAAGACTAATTTCGTATCCTAGCTATAATCTAAGCTACATATTCTGATTTTAAGCAAGTTAAGCTTCATTTAACTCTTACTATTTCCACTTCTGTAAAAAGAAGAGAATAGCATCTAGTACACAGGGCTGTTTAAAGATTGCATGAGATAGGAGTAAGTGCTCAGCACAATGCCTGGAACACAGCAAGCGCTAAATAAATGTTACATATTAGTATTGTGTGTGTTCACTTTTTTTGAAATAGGCTTATGAGAGGCAGCTGTGAAAAATGGAACATTTGACCTAGTGAGATCTGACATGGAATATCAGTTTCCCATTTTGCTTTGAATGGTACCCTGCTATCCTGTGTGATCTTAGGCAATTTAGTTAACCTCTACAAGCTTCAAATTCCTATTTTATAAAATACCTGCCTTAGAGAGCTGTCACAAGGATTAAATGAGATTCTGACAGTAAAAATTCTTGGTAAGCTGTCAGTGTAATGCAGCGCACTTACTAACTAAGAACAGAAACTGGCTAATCATTGCTTTTGAAAGATAAAAGGTTTTTTTCCAAGCAAGAAACTAAAAAAATGGATTGGCAACATTCAATATTGTCTGGCTTTGAAAATGTTAAGTTTTCAAATAACAAGGTAGTCAACTATCTAAAAGGGACAGAAGCATCGATCCACACTGGTTCTAATGTCTCCAGATCCAAGGTTCGTTGACATGAAAGACACAGCAGTGTAAGAGCTGCAGAGGAGAGAGGGGTCCGTGAAAAGCTACCCTATTGATATTTTTATGTCCGAGATTCTTTTATGCTGTGACCACTGCATTAGAAAAGCCAATTCCAAGCACTGTCCGAAGATGCACACTGACCTTGGCCTCTCTCTCAGCGTCGATGATGCCCCCAGTCTGCTCCTGCAGGAGGGCGTATGCTCTCTGGAGGGCCTGGTATTCTTTTGTTAATTGTCGAAATCGGAGCTCAGATTCTTCAGCTGCTAAACTCTTGACGTGGAAAAGCAAACAGTCAAGAAATAATCATGTTAGTTCCAGGTCCTGTGTTCAATGTGAAATATTCCACTTTTTAAAGAGAAGTTAAAGGTTTGTTTGGTTTTGAATCCCGTGGGATGTGTTCTTAAATCTAAAGTATGTGGATGGACAAAAATTTCATCATACTTTAGGAGAGGGGAATTGGGAGGCTGGGTAAAAAAGGGGAAAGGATTGAGAAGTACAGACTGGTAGTTACAGAACAGTCATGGGGATGTCAAGTACAGCACAGGGACTCTAGTCCATTATATTGGAATGACTAGGTACACTGCCAGGTGGCTGCTGGAAATATCAGGGGACGCTTTGTAAAGTACATGATGTCTAACACAGCACACCTGAAACCTGCACAAAATAATACTGATACTCTGGTTTCTCTTCCGATCATATAAATCTCTTGCCTTTTACAAAATAATATTGAAAGTAAAGTGTACTTGAAAAATAAAATTTAAAAATACTGTAACACTGTCAAGATGGACACCTCAGAAATACTTAAGTATTTATTTTAACAAAAGAAGCACTTATTACCTATCTGGGCTTGGGTTACAGTGAGTTTTGGATCCAAATGAGAAGAATCTATACCCTGATTACAGATCCAAATTTGAGGAAATGATACTCAGAGTTGTAGCCTCACCTTCCGTCAATACATTCATATCCAACAACTTCCCCAGATAAATTGTGAAAAACACAGTTTTACAATCACCAGGAAGTTCTGTGAAAAACATGCAGACGTGGGGGTTCCACCCCAAAGGTCCTGAGTCAGGAGCTGTGTGGTAGAGTTTGGGAGTTTTCACTGTAAGTGACCTCCCCAGAGGGTTCTGATGAAGGTGGTCTACAGCACACACTGTCTTAATCATATTTACAAGCTTTTTCTTCTGAGCTTGTTTCTTGGTGCACAGGTTCCCTAGCTGAAGAATTTGGAGTAGTATCTTTTATTTTGAAAGAAGTCTTCAGCTTACAGAGCTGGACTTTAGAGAAGTTTCTAAAAGGGCTACATGACACAGGTGAACTATTTCTAAGAGGTATCAAAGTCTCGAAGTCAAGTGTGGTCTCAAAGTAGGTCACTATTATGAGATCATTTTGTGCTGTTCATAGAAGAGATAAGAAGTGAAATGCTCCCCCACCCCACCCCTTAAAGGAAAGAGTCGGTGACGACATCCCAAAAGCCGAGAGAGGCAGAAAGGCTTACTTCATCCAAGTCATCGTCAGGAGTGGCTGGTGTCCGGTCGGTTCTGAACGATGCCATGGATGACGTCTCCGAGTCCATGGAGTCCTCGTCATAGCCGATAAATGGGTCCAACACAGGCCGCTGATGGAGGACAAGTACACATTTACCAACACAAGTAAACTGGGAAAAGCTGGCCAGTTATCAGAGCGCTGTGGGTTGGCACACGTGCCAGTGATTGTAGATGACCTGGACCCTTTAACGCTTCTTTGATGAAATACAAACACAGATATGACCATAACAATTCCAAAAAAGTTTGACCCATATTATGCAATTTCTGATGTTTTTTGGAAGGTTAATTAATATTGGCTCTCTTCATGGAAACATCATAGCCTCTTTGATAGTATTTTTATATCATGATGAGCTTGTGTAACCTACTCCTTCCGGTATTTAAAAATCATCAGGGGACTCTGAAAGTCCTGGCCTCTCTGTAAAAAGGATTATCGAATCTTAAGTGTTAACATCTAATTCCATATCCAAATCAAATGATGTACCGGATAGAAATAAAAAATCAAACAGATAATTTACATACTAAGACTTTCTGTTTTATTATTTCATAAGAGGCTTCAGAGATATTGATGAATTGGGACTATCATTATCAATAATGCCATCCAAGTGAATAAAAAAAATATATTAACCGATTATAGGGTGGGTATAGATGCTAATATTATTCAGTGGGAGATGTAAAATCAAGTGTCATTTACATGTCCCAGGAGCATGACTCTCCAACTGTCAGACAACGCTTTCTATGTCAAACCTTGTGGCTTCTGAACTCAGAGGGTCCTATGAAAGCAAAACCTTTCAGGTCAAAGCTCACAGCATTTCTGGACCTCTGAGAACTGTCCAGAGAAGAGATTTTCTTTTATCAAATAAAGCCCATGGTTTGCTGAAGGTCAGGACCATCTGATTTATCACATCTCTGCAGGAAGATTTCTTGGCATGCCTCACTTCTCTCGCTGTCTGTGACAAAAGCCTGCTAACCCAGTTTCCTCATTACCTTAATTGGCTTGGAACTTCTTCTGTGCCTTCTCCTGCGGATGAGCTTTTCCCGGTCCTGCAAAACAAGCAAAGAAGACTTTCCAGATCGTGAGTTCCTACACTGTTCCCTCTAGGTTTTGTTGTTGTTGTTTTGTTTTGCACAGACAGAGTTGTTTTTCCCCAGAGGCATTACTTATTTTGATTTAAAATAAGATTATGTTTTGTAAATTTCAGCAACTCTTGGGTGTGATGCTTGCCTATTTTCCAAGTGAGAATATTCTCCGACCTTCCCTGATAGTCTCTGTGGATCTGAGAGCCTCCCCATCAGGATATGGACTGTGTTTCTAAATCAGAATCCTTTGTTTTATGCTTGAAGATCAAGTAGCTCTGAAAATATTTACTCCTATTCTCCCAAAGCACAATTCTTTAGTTTTCTCAGACCCAAAATTACTTTAAATTTCAGTGTTGAAAAAAAACGTCACTTCACAGTAAAGTCACACCTTATTCTCTTCATGTAATCACCTGAAAGGCACGGAGAGTTACCTGTGGCCATTCTTGGGCCTTTGTTCTCACCTGCAGCCTCTGAGGACGGGAACCGAGTGTCCTGGCCAAAACCATGCAGGGCAGCGATTTTCACCCTTTCTCACCTCACGGCACACAGAAACTACTAAAATTCTGTGGCACACCAAAAATACATTTTTTTCTGATCTGACAAAAAAGTAGGTATAATTTTGATTCCTTTACACCAAACAGCTATTTGAGTCTAAGGGAAAAGAGGCAGTGCCCCTGACTCAATAGTCATTGCATGTTTTAAAAATTCCTGGGGCACACTGGTGGAAAATCGCTGAGCTAGTAACTTTTCAGGGGTGGAAGGAGGTGGGAGAGTACTCCCTGAAGTTTCTGGGAAACTCAAGGAGTATCTAGAAATCATGTTTTTGTGGTTCACTGTGGTGAATAGAGATACCCTGGAAATTTGGTGTTCACATACTAAGTGCTTCAGGTATTTACAAATTCAAAGGCAGATAAAATAAGAGACATTTATGTGTCTTTGAGAGTCTGGTTGACATGCCGTAATGTGTCAAAACTCTGTAAGAAACATTTAGCTTAAACTCAGAATACCTACCTAAACCCCAGCAAATTCCTAGACTTATGAATCTGTGAGGTGTATTGGTCCTGAAGGGTGTGGAGGTACAGGGAGAGACACAGCACTTTGGAAGGCCACTCATGAAAAATAACCTGGTTTAAGCCAGTGATGTTAACCTTTCTGATTTCTCACCTTTATATGTAAAAATATTTTAATCATGTAACTTCAATATATCTGAAACTTTAAAAAAAGTATGCTCAGAGTACCGTCCTAATAGAGTATATGTATTATAACATGTACTCAACACAGAAACTTTTAAAAGGGTGAACCACACATAATTATAAACAAACGTTATCATCTTTTCTTCCCTTACTGGCGATAAATCACCTTGCTCCCTCTACTCCGGAGACTATTACCTAAATCTCCCATCTCCAGCTCCTCAACTTTCTGGGTCTGGGCGTGGTCCAGAAGTGAGAGTGAAGAGATGCCGTTCGCAGTATAAAGACAAAGGGGCAAAGGGGAAACCCAAAGGCATGAAAGGTCTTAATCCAGATGCAGACGGGAGCAATAACGCTCTACCTGCTTCTCCCGGTACTGAAGCTATGGTCAGAGGAGCTGGACTACTTGGGATGTCACTGCTCATTCAACAAATATATATTAAACTGCAACTAAGAGCTAGACGGGCACTGAATTAGGTGCTTGGAAACAAGACGCATATAGTCCTGTTACTGTGGGTAAAATATTTAATCTCTGAGTCTCAGGATTTCGATACGGGAAGGCAATCATAGGATATACCCATGCAACATACCTACACGTATTGCAATGCAGTTGAAAGTTTCATGTGCTTTGCAGCTATTATCTGTGTTACCAGATAAATTAACAAATTACTTTATTATAATAACTGATGATCAGATTATGATTAAAAGGAATAAAATAATTTAATGATACAACGTATTTCTGGAATACAGTCTCTTGAACCTGTTTCCATATTGAACACACGAACTTGGGCCTTTGGGGCTTGTCTGAAATTATGAAGTGCTTCCTGTGTGTGCTGATGCCTTGGCTACTTGTTCTTGGGAACAGCTGAGCATTCACAGGTTGATCAAGACCTACCCTGGTGAGCTCATCGATAATGTTCTGTTGTTCAATGACCTGAAGTTTTAGAAACTCTGTCTCTTGTTCTTCGTTAGCTTGATCGAGGTCATTCAGAGATTTTAACTTCTTCAAGGGTGGATGGGTTGTTATTTTTTCTCTCTGGATTGCAAAAGAAGAATGTACAGGTGGAGACTTAAAAAACATCAAGCTTTAGTAGTTAACATAAAATATCTGTAGAAACTCTATGAAGCTCTAGCTGAACCTGAAAACTGCTCAGCTTCAATACACACACATCCCAAGAAAAACTCTCAAGGACAATACATTTTATCTGCTGTGATAAACTGAAATCTTTGGGAAAATCTGACAATCTCTATAGCTGTACTGAAAGTCTGTTAAGGAGGGCATTAGCATATGACTTACCCACCCATAATACAAAAGATAGCATCTATTCCCCAGCTACCATGAGAGCTCTTAGAAGATGAGGGATACCCACTGCTCAGCTCTGCAAAGAGCACCTTAGAGGAATTCTTGGAAGGAGGTGCTGCGGCTGAGAGCTATGTTGAAACCATCCTTCCCTATCTCAGTCCTTTCGAAGAGTGTGCAGATTCCTGGAAGCACTCCTACTGTTCTGCAAATTTAGAAACCCCATAAAACCCAGAGCCAGCAACCTTTAAAGGTTCCTTGCTTACATAAGGGAAAAATCCAAGCTTTCATATGTAGCATTGTATTAAAAAAAAAAAGCCCAGAGAAAGAGCATGAAGTCAGGTGACTGGTGTAATGTAAGAAAGGCAGCTGCAGCTTCGCCAAGTCTGGGACCCCCACCATTTCTGAGTTTTCCTTGGTAATGGCTTTCAGCTTCTCTTCCATGCGTTGCAAAGACAGCATCAGCTCGTCATTTCTCTTGGCGAGGCACTTGTTCCTTTCCAGAAGAGGTTTGCATTGTTTTTCAGTTTCCCGCACGCGTTTCAACTGAGAAGACACAAGTTACAATTTCCTCAAATGGCTTTTCATCAAATTCTTCATAATCCTCCAATAGTCAATTACCTTAAAGGAGGCGCTGCCGAGAATCTGCTTTTGGAAATGTTCTAGAAGAGCAATCATACTCCTTGTTCCCCTCAACTCTTCCAGCCCAGGTACCTGGCACTGCTCAGCCCCACCCCCACCCGCCCTGGGCCTCACCGGCTCAAAGACATAAAGCAGCTCATCGGAATCACCCTCACTAAAGACCACAACCAGGACCCAAATCCAAGCCTGGTTGTCCCTGGAGCTCATTCTTTCCATTAGAAATATTGTCAAGCCTCCTGACTCACACTAAAGCTTATTTTAAAGAGAGTTTCACTGAGGAAAAAACAAAACAAAACAAAACAAAACAAAACAAAGCAAACTTCTGAAACTCTATGGATATTTGTGTTTAAGAACGACTAATGCTCACCAAGCCTTGGAAAAGTATGGTGCATTGTTACTACCCACAGTTAACTGTGACCACACTGTGGTTTGCCTAGCTAGTCTAAGGCAGGGTGGGTTTTCAACCTCTGCACTGCGGACATCTGGGGCCAGATTTTTCTTCTGTTCTGTGTATGGTACGATGTTTAGCAGCATCTCTGACTCGTGCTCACTAGATGCCAGGTATTGCCAAACCCATCTCTACTTGAAAAACACTGGTCTAAGTTTATGAATGTTGACATAGGATAACCATTAACAGTCCTTCCTTTTACTCTCAAAACTCTCCCATTTGGATGGCATCTTTTAGGGTCCCCTATACATAATGAATTCCCATGTCCAAGTTCTCATGGTTGCTTCATTCATTTCATGCTAATGGTCCCAAACAGCAGTGTGCATTGCGGGAGGGGTTACCAAAAGAAGGAAAGTGGAGGGATGTGTCAGAAATATCCCAAAAGACTGTTTCAAGTACTCACTCCTGTTTATGAGAACTTACCATTTTGGGAATTGCTGGGATAAAAGACTTAGTTACTTACAAATACTGTGAAAAGCTCTTGTGATTTTAAAGCAGTATTCTCCAACTCTATCCTAATTGCTATTTGAAAACTCCCACTTTATATCAAAGGTCAAAACTGAATGTATATTTTACAAATAATCTCATTTAACCCTCAGTTTTGAGCTTTAATGTCTAAGCATTAATATTAAATATTGAGTACATGTAAGACAAATAAATTATTCCCCTAGGTTCACTATGTTAACCTGTGTCTCTTTTCTGGAGGTCAATGCCAAGTGTTTTAAATATTTAAATTTACCTGTATATGCTACTTATAGAAAGTGCACATAAACAGAAAGAAAAGGAAATTATCTGCAATTCTAATGTACCATACATCAATAACCACAGTTCCATAGTACTCAACAAAATGGTTCTTTAAAAGATATTCTTTACATACAGTAGAGAAAGGTTGAACATTATACATTTTCACGAAAGCACTAAAGACTAATATAGTTCAATTAATATCAGACAAAAATTTTATGTAAAGTATAACTATAGATAAAAAGTTCATAATGATAAGAGGGCCAATACACCAAAAACATATAACAAATCTTAATTTATATGCATCTCGTACCATCATTCATATATGTGTGTGTATATATTAAAATTGACAGAACTAAGAAAGAAAATGCATGAATCTGTTAGAAGAGCAAGCAAACCAAAATATCAGTCAGAAAACAGAAGATTTGAAATAAGACTATTAATGAACTTGACTCAAGCCAATTCTAATAACTGCAGATATACCTTCTTTTCATGTGAACATGGGATATTTCTAACATTGAACACATGCTGAAGCCATAAAGCAAATATCAACACAATTTTAAGGAATGAAATAATACAAAGTACGTTCTCTGACTGTAGTGGAATTAAGGTAGAAATCAATAACAAAGATACCGGTAACTCAAAAATCTGAAAACTTTGGAAATTAAGCCAAACCCTTCTAAGGCATCTAAAATTTCAAAAAAAGAACCTCATGATACTAAAAAATATGTGCATTAAATAGCAATACATTATGACATAAAAAATGGGATAAAGCTACAGTCATACTTCGAGAAACATTTATGACCTAAAATGCATATATTTGAAACAAGGAAAGGCTGATAGTAACTTTTTTATACCAACAGCCACCATTAAGAGGGTAAAATATGAAAAACACAAATAAAAAAGTAATTTGGAGGAAACAGATACTATTCAGTGGAGAAAACTCCAAAAATATTAATAGCTTCAGAGAGATAAAAAAGGATATAACATTCATGAAACAAGAATGGGAGTCTATAAAAAACAGACCATCCCAAGAAAAAAAAGGAGCTAAAACATAAAAATTTAAAAGGCAACTAACCTAGGAGACACAATATCCAAAACAAACAAATAAACAGGAATTACAGAAAGAGAGACCAGAGAAAATGGTGGAATGGAAATCAATAAAAGAATTAAAGAGTCCGGACAATTGGAGGTGTAGGTACATACCCTGTGCCTCCTCGCACAACCAAAATAAGGACAAGAACAATTTAAAAACAAAAAAACAACCAGTACTGACAGAGAACTGAACTGTATGGAAGTCCGACAACCAAGGAGTTAAAGAAGACACATTCATCCCGACGGGTAAGAGGGTCAGAGTCCGGGAGCCGGGCAGAGAGGGCTCGTGGAAGGGGGCCTGGTGGACCCCAGGTGTGCAAGGCAGCAGCGGGTGGACCCAGCGAGGCAGCAGGTTGTAGAGGGGTGCGGCACAGCTGGTCCCACATTCGCACGCAGATAAACCAGGCCACAATGGGGAGCGAGACAGACCACACAACCCAGGGCCCCAGCGCTGGGAAATAAAGCCTCAAAACACTGATTGAAAACACCTGTGGGGTTGCGATGCTGGGAGAGATTCCCAGCCTCACAAGAGAGTTCGTTGGAGAGACCCACATGGTCACAGAATATACACAAGCCCACCCACATGGGAATCAGCACCAGAAGGGCTCAGTTTGCTTGGGGGAAGAGGGGGAAGTGACTGAAATCTGGCAGAGAGCAGAGTAAGCGCCATTGTTTCCTCTCGGACCCCACCCCACATTCAGCATCACAGCCCAGTGAATGGGTTACCCCGCCCTGGTGGACACCTAAGGTTCTGCCCCTCACTACATAACAGGTGCATCAAGACAAAAAAAAATGGCTGAAATAAAAGAACAGATCAAAGCTCCAGAAAAAATACAACTATGCAATGGAGAGATAGCCAACCTATCAGATGCACAGTTCAAAACACTGGTAATCAGGATGCTCACAAAATTGGTTGAATTTGGTAGCAAATTAGATGAACAAATGAAGGCTATGCTAAGTGAAATAAAGGAAAATGTACAGGGAACCAATAGTGATGAGAAGGAAAATGGGACTTGAATCAATGGAGTGGGCCAGCAGTAAGAAAGAAACATCCAATCTGAAAAGAATTAAGAAATAAGAATTCAAAAAAATGAGGAGAGGCTTAGGAACCTCTAGGACATCTTTAAACATTCCAACACCCGAATTATAGAGGTACCAGAAGAAGAGGAAAAGCAACAAGTGGAAAACTTATACGAACAAATAATAAAGGAGAACTTCCCCATTCTGGATAAGCAAATAGACTTCCAGGAAGTCCAGGAAGCTCAGAGAGTCCCAAAGAAGTTGGACCCAAGAAGGAACACACCAAGGCACATCATAATTAATTACCTGCCAAGATTAAAGATAAGGAGAGAATCTTAAAAGCAGCAAGACAAAATGAGAGAGTTACCTACAAAGGAGTTCCCAGAAGACTCTCAGCTGATTTTCAAAAGAGACCTTACAGGCAAGAAGGGGCTGGAAAGAAGTATTCAAAGTCATGAAAGGCAAACACCTACATCCAGGATTGCTCTATCCAGCAAAGCTTTCATTTAGAACGGAAGGGCAGATAAAGTGCTTCCCAGATAAGGTCAAGTTAAAGAAGTTCATCATCACCAAGCCCTTATTATATGAAATGTTAAAGGGACTTATCTAGGAAAAAGAAGATAAAAGACATGTACAGTAAAATGACAGCAAACTCACAATTATTAACAACCACACCTAAAACAAAAACAAAGTGAACAACTCGAACAGGAACAGAACCACAGAAATGGAGATCACATGGAGGGATAGCAACAGGGGACTGTGAGGGGGAGATGGGGGGAAAGGTACAGAGAATAAGCAGCATAGATGGTAAGTAGAAAATAGACAGGGCAAGGGTAAGAATAGTATGGGAAATATAGAAGTCAAGAATTTATAAGTATGACACATGGACATGAACTAAAGGGGGGGAATGTGGGTGGGAGAAGGAGTATAGGGTGGAGGGGAGTGAAGGGGGGAAATGGGACAACTGTAATAGCATAATCAATGAAATATATTTTAAAAAAAGAATTAAAGAAAATTTCCCAGGATGAAAAACTATGAATTTCCAAATTAGAAGGGCCACCAAATGCATAGCACAATCCTATATCAAAAAAAAAAAAAATAACCCCACACAGCAAATCACATTCTTGTGAAATTTCAGAACTTGGGGACGAACAGAAGATTCTGCATGCTTCAGAGAGAAAAAAAACAGGTCACTTAGATAAAATAAGAATCAAGTGTCTTTGGATTTCTCAACAGCAACACCAGAAGAAAAAAAAAAACAAGGAGCAGCAATGTAGCAATATCTTCAACATTTCTCTAAATTTAGCCAAACAATCAAGTATGAAAGAAGAATGTAGATATTTTTAGACACTCCAGAACTCCAAAAATTTATATCCCAGCCATCTTTCAGAAGAATCTAATGAAGCCCTGGCTGGTGTAGCTCAGTGGATTGAGCACGGGCTGCAAATCAAAGCGTTGCAGGCTTGATTCCCAGTCAGGGCACATACCTGGGTTGCAGGCCACGGCCCCCAGCAACCGCACATTGATGTTTCTCTCTCTCTCTCTCTTTCTCCCTCCCTTCCCTCTCTAAAAATAAATATATAAAATCTTAAAAAAAAAGAATCTAATGAATGTTGAGCTTCACCAAAAGAAGAGAGGAAGATAGAGAGTTGAAGATAAACTCAAGGCAGGACGATGAAGGTGGATCCCGGGTTCATAACTGTGCACCAGGTTCAGAGGACAATGTCCAGACTGAAGCAGTGTTACGGAGACAGCCCTGACGAGGGCTGCCATCCTGGAATACCTGCTGCCTTTTTACAGGAGGACAGAACACCTAGTGAGCCTGGTTGCTACCTAGTGTTATCTATACCTGGCCTATCTTGACCATATGCTAATTACCTGAGCTCCTGCTTTCTTCTCCCAGCCTACAACCTACATCGATGGAAGGCAGATAGAGCATATGCTCCTAGTCAGTGTGTCTCAGTCTTTAGCATGTATCAAAACCACTGCAGGACTTGTTACACACACAGGTTGTCGGTCCCTAACCCCAGAGATCCTATGCAGTATGTCTGGGCTGAGGCCTCAGAATTTCTTTCAAGAAAAAAAAAGTGGTAACATACAAGCTACAGAGCAGGATAGTTTAAATACAAATATCCAAAAGATGGTATAAAGAAGTCTCTAAAGTTAGTAAGTCAATGAAAACAGCACAACACAGGCAGCCTAAAAAGGACAAAACACACAGGCCACCAGAAAAGCCAACAGATATTTGAAAAACTACTCAACCTCACTTTTAAGAAGAAAAATAAAAGTGGAAATCACAATAAAACTACCACACACCCAAGAAAATGATTAAAACGAACAATTATTTTTGCATTTCGGCACGGATGCAGAGAAACAACAACTCGCATACACGGCTGGTGGGAAGGAAATCCTTGTAACAACTGTGGAAAACTGCTTGGTTTTCTACACTAACTGACGCTGACTATGTGCATACTCTGACCCTGCAGTTTCGCTCTTTTCGTTCCTGCCAGAAATGAACACCCTTTCTCACCAAAAATGTGTTGCAGGCACAATTAACAGCTTAAAACGGTTAAGAAATAACATACATGTTTATCAATGATACAAGAATAAGAAAACAGCGGTGTGTTTATTGAACACTAAAGTATAAAAATGAACAAATATTACATGCCACACAATGGATGACGCTCACAAATGTAATGCTGACCAAACAAACAAGCACCAAAGAGCAAATATTGTTTGATTCCATGACCAAGTAACTTTAAAAACGGGAGAGACACCTGTCATGATAGAAGTCGGTGTGGTGGTTAGCTTTCGAAGGGTGACTGCAGGAAGGGGTCACAAGAAGAGAAGGTCTGAGATGCTGGTCATCTTCGACTTCCTCACCTGGGTGGGGTTACATGGGCGCATCGCTTCGGGCATATTTATGGAGTTGCGCCTTCATTACTTGTGCACTTTTTCGTTATACATCTAAAACATCACAGGTACTTCTCTAACATAATGCTTCACAAGAAAAAAAAAAGAAAGAAAACATTAGAACTCACCAATTCATTCCGTTCATCTCCAAGCAAGGTATTCCTGTCTTCTAGTTTTCTTATAGTGGCATTCAACTCAGCTATTCTCTTTTGATTTCTTCGCAAATCCTATACATGAAAGTTAAAATGGATATTTGGTCAACAACACTTTTCACAAAGTCTTGGAATACAGCTCTTAACCGTAATAGGCTTAAGTCCTTTCATCTGGCTTACAAGGTGAGAGCAAAATGTTCTCTTATTCAGAGAGGAGCAAATACTTACCTTTTTAAAGCCCTCAACATTTACCACTTGGATTTAAGAATAAGTCTAGTTGAAACTGCAAGTGAATTTCATATGGCAGCTACTCCCTGGGGCCCTGACTCCTGGTAGGGGGAGGTCTTTGGACCAGTTTATTGAATCTGTGAGCTGTGAGACACAGTGATGTTGTGATTATATGAAGTTCAAGGAGCACCCCTGTGTCGTGACTACACATTGCTTCCCACAGCTGAGACAGATGCCTTGCTACAAAACGTAGCCAAAGAAGGGACAAAGCACTAGGCAGAAATGGGATTTGTAAAATCCTGCACATTTCTGGAGAAGACGGTGAGAGTGAGAAGGCTGGTGCATGGCCTTCATGTATAAAAGGAATATTTTGCCCAGAGCAACTGGCTTGCCAACTGGCATAACTGTCATGGATCGCCTTCCACACAGCAGTCACAGTTGAACTCTATTCTGTAGAGTCCATAGGACCATTATTACCATACACTTGCAATTCCATTATCATCTTGCATTTTGATCATTCTGTATTGTTGACAAGGCAGTTTCTCACCCATTACATACCTAGTTCACAGTACCCTAGAGGATGCAACAGAACAGGTAAGACTCGTGGAGGTCATAACTTGTTCAAGGTCTCGTGGCTAGTATCAACAGATCAAGCGCTAATACGTATTAAATGCTAACTGTGTGGCAGACACTGTTCAACATTTCACATTTCAATCTTCTAAACCTGAGACCAGCCTATGGAGCACCACTACTGTCTGTTTTACAGATGAAGGAACTCTGAGCAGTGAAATCATTTGCCTAAGGTCCAACAGTAAATGGCAGATCCAGGATTTGAACTAAGGGGTCCGACTCTAGAGCCTGTTCTATTGACAATGATGCTACACTGCATGCAGGTAAGTGTCAGTGATAACACTAAGATTCACACCGGCTAAATCCTAGAACTACAATTGACACCTGCCAAACCCTAGAACTAAGATTTGCGTCTGCTAAATCCTAGTTCCGCAGTCTCTCTATCACCTACTGGGATAGAGATATCCCGAATACCGACTCATAAATTATTCATTACTTGGGTCTAAGTACTACTTTGGAACCTGTCTCTGTTCCTCAATAATTCATTT
This sequence comes from Phyllostomus discolor, assembly GCF_004126475.2. Classification (NCBI taxonomy): domain Eukaryota; kingdom Metazoa; phylum Chordata; class Mammalia; order Chiroptera; family Phyllostomidae; genus Phyllostomus; species Phyllostomus discolor. Next base: position 18,941,980 of record NC_040915.2, read on the forward strand.
TCATCTTTTTAGCAGCTAAATAATTTGAAAGGTATAAAGTATGAAAGTCAACTATATATAAGCTGATTGCTACTGCTGTACTTCTGAGAATAATTTCTCATATAAAATGATGAAACCCCACACAAATAAGTGGCAAGTTTAATCAGACTAGAAGCATTCAGAGGATAATATAAATGCTTTAGTCTTTCACAGTTGCACATTTTGACCCCTGGATATGATAATCATCTTTACCAATTTCCAACCCAATTGATCACGTGAGGGAAAATTACCAGTCTTGGCAAGAGGCAAAGCCTTTTCATCCAATTTATGATCCTTTATAATAAATAGGCTGAAGTTTGGATAGGTATCGATGGCTCAAAAAATTCTATGAAAGATTTTTAAAAGATCTGTAGTTCTCTTGTGATCTGCTAATGCAGTGTATACCACTTTGCTGTTTATGAAATCGGAAAACCTCGCTCCCAAGATACTAGCGGGTTTTACAGGAGGAGATGGAATTGATTTCCTTGTAGCAAACAGGAAAAGCTTCAGTGAAAAGGAAAACTTGGGAGCTAAATAAAAGGTGATCCCCAAGTTCTCAGCTCCGACTCGGACGGACGGACTCACAGGACTGCCGCAGTGCTCGGAGCCGTCCCCCGCTCTCCCCGGGACCTCGCGCTTCGGGCTGCTCATGCTGCACTCCGCCTCCTTGACCAGAAACAGCTGCTCGTCCAGAGCTTCCTTCTGCAGCTGGAGCTTCTGCACGTAGCCTGTCTGCGTCTCCAGTTCCTTCTCCAGGGAAAAGATGATCCTGTCCTTGGCTTTGATTTCATCCATCTGAATTAAATGACACCCAGGACATTTTCTTTAACAATGCTGTGAAGAAATGTATTTTTACAGTGGCATGAGGTTAACTTCTCTCTGCTGACTGTTATGGAAGAAAGTCAACGCTATTGAAAGAAGGGCTATCCTAGGCTAATTAGGTACCACAGAGAGTAATTTCTTTTCTCTCAAGTAGGTTCTGTGTAGATGCTTTGACTCAATATATTGTTAGAAGTGGTCTGGGTTGGGTGTATGTGGAAAGAAAAGATGCACTTTAAAACAGGTCATTAGTGTCGATAAAGGCAGATACTAAATACACCACGTTTCCCTGAACAATATTTGACATCACCTCCTTTTGGAGGAATAGCCTTTGAGTTCAGTTCAAACAGCAGTAGCTACTAGGAGCAGGCTGTTTGTAACAGAAGAAGCTGCAGATTCCCGAGGAGCCTAGTCATTTCCAGAGGCCACTATGTGTGCACTCAGGCTATGAATCTGAAATGAGGTCCTTCCGTGGTTCCTGTCATCTAGCTCTTCCCATTCCTATCCACATTTCAGGGCAGCCAATTCTCAGCAACCATTTTACCCTTACTGTCAGGAAACCCCGGCTGGAACAAGAACAAGGATGGGAAACACCGGGTCACGGCAACACTGTTTTCCCTCGTACACCCGTGGGATGTATTCATTGAACCCAACACTTATCTCTGCGGAGCCTGGGTGTGGCCTCAGAAATCTTTCTCAACGAAAGGCCTGTAAGCACTCAATACCAATAGTTCAGTGTTCCACTGGACTGAAATGCTTTGGCCATCCCTGGATGAGGCCAAGTGGGGTGTCTGTAAATACTTTTTGAAGACAGCATGGCCATCCGGTAAAACCTTTCTTCTCATTTCATTATATTTGATGTGAATATTCAAATTGGAGGTAGAGAAAAGACATTTACTATGAGCAACATTATACTCTTCTCTTTATAAAGATGCCTCCTTATAATAACAAGTCACTTTGTATAAATCTTTCTTTGCTGTGTTCCTTACAACAACAACAAAAGGACAAACACTGTGTTACACAGTCACGTATGTCCCACATGTAAACGTCTTGTAAACATCTGTGAGCTGCTGCCTCCAGTCACACGGTGAAATTTAAGTCAATTTTGGGTGGCCAATGGGCTAAATTCTGTGATAGCATCTGTAACTTGGTGAGGAATTAAACACTGTCTTGTTAATTTGGGAATAAAAGCACTGTCTTTAGTCTCTACCTCCTCCTAGAAGATCAACTCCGATGTTACTCTTTACTGAGTGGCACATTCATTTGTCACAACTGTCATCCATGCTGTTACTTACAGTTTACCAGAGTTCCAGACACGCATGCTCCTAGGTGGTCTCGATGCACCCTGCCCAGCTAAATTTGCTGGGGAATCATTCCATTCCTGCTTCTGTAATCATCCTCATCATCCCCATCTTCATAACTGAAATGTATTCATCTTCTACCACAGTCACAGCATTAAACTCAGAGCTTTACATACCTTATCTCATTTTATTAACAATCCTTTTCTGTAGGTTCTGTTATCACCATTTCAGAGATGATGACTGAGGACTGAAAGGGTTAACTCCGTCATAGCCACTTGGCTAATTGGTGAAACCTGACTTTAAATTCAATCTTCTGACTTCAGAGTCCATTCTATTGGATTCTATGCTATAGTGACTCCAAGATTACCTCTAGCATTTCTCCAAATGGTTTTCTACAAGATATACCAGTAATTAGTGTTGAGAAATTTCTATATACACAGTAGGTATAAGGATGAGCTATGGACTCTGAATACCAAACTCTTCCACAGTTCTGTTCTTAGATGGAAATGGAATACATATAATATATATATTCTGATATATATATATCAGAATTTCCAGGGGAAATTTTCTTGACAGAACTGCTCCCATTTCTTCCCCTTCCAGTTCCAAAACTAGAGCTGGTGGTGAGGTTAGAAACAGGATAAGAAGAAGGTGAAAATTAAAGGTGCATCTGTATGACTGAAAACATTTACCACATTATTCTGTGTGCACCCAATTTTTGAAGCACTCTTCAGGTACCTTAGATTTTATATTGTTATTAAGGGGGATTTCATGTCTATTTCAGCAATATGCTAATGAAAGAAAAGTCATAGAAAAAAAACTACATATCAACAAGTGGATGTACTTGTAGATTTTACATCGAAAACCATCGACAGACACAACTATTTAATGCAAAGCTTCCTTTTCATTTATCTACCTCCCGACTCCAGAGTTCACAGGGCTGATTTGTTCTAATCAACCACTGTTGTTTCAAAAACCAAAGGCAGGGCAGAGACCAGTATTTCTACACTGTGTTTGGTCTCTTCTGTCAACCAGTACAATGGAATGAATTGCATAAAAAGAATTTGAAAGTGTGGCAAAGGCAACATTTTACAGTCACAATATATTGCAGTACAAAGAAAATTACACGTTTAGTTTTCTAAAATGTTCTATGGTAATCACTTTTTACTTAAAATAGAAATCCTAGAGATTGAATCCAAGGAACATAATTAGAATTCTTAGAAAATAATTGCTTAGAACTAGTAGACACAAGATGGGAAGTAGAGTTTTTTTCAAGAAATAATTGTTCTTAGAGAACTATAAAGTACATTCTAACAGGTGATGGTTAATTTGATAAGATATAACTAATGTTAAACATTCTGAGTATATACATGTAAGCGTTTCTTTTAAAATAATTAGACAAGGTCATTCTAGGCTTTTATGCAATAATGTATTTGTTTTATTTTAGACATAGGGAGAGACAGATGGCTTTGGTCATGCATATTTTTATATGGATGAACCAAACTCTACAGGGGTTGGAGTAAGTCTTTGAACTTGATAATAGCATATTTAGGAATAAGCTATATAGGAATGACATCCAACTGAGAAATTATAATGACCCCTGTTTATTTGGGGAAAATCTATTTTTTAAAATGGGAATTTTATAGTTCCCATTGCTTTCTACATGGTTCCTAGAAAGAGAACTAGTGAGTCACATAGGATGTTCTCCATAGCTACCCCTCTCAGATGTCTTAAAAGTCACAGAAACATCCCTTACCCCTGTAAAAACCCATTTACAGCCCTGGCTGGTGTAGCTCAGTGGATTGAGCGTGGGCTGCGAACCAGGCATCGCAGGTTCAATTCCCAGTCAGGGCACATGCCTGGGTTGCAGGCCACGGCCCCCAGCAACCACACATTGGTTGTCTCTCTCTCTTTCTCCCTTTCTTCCGTCTCTAAAAATAAATAAATAAAATCTTAAAAAAAACCCATTTACATTTTTATAAATAGAAAGCACACGAAAGCATGCCGATTTTGGACAAGCTCATAATTTCGAATACTTTACAGACATCCAAGAAAACAAGAGTTATTGAGTAGGTACTCTCCATGTATACTGGGCTGGAAGAATCCAGTTTTTATAAGAAAGGTGATCCAAAATCTTTTACATTTTATGACTCTGTCTGTCTGCCTACCTACCTGCTTATTGACCTATCTTATATTTTGGATAGAACACAAAACAAAGATGAGTGTATAATCCACCTGTGAGAAACATCTGAAAGAACAAACCCGGGGCACTCTGAAACCCTGGAAAGAGAACGGTTCTGCACTGGGTTACTAACCAGCCTCCGAATATCCCGCTCGGACTCCCACTTGATCTTGGAGATGGCTTCCTGGTGGGACTGATGCTCACTCCTCAGGTCCCCAGCCTTGATTTTATCCGCTTGGATCATATTGCTTAAAGCCTCGTCCACCTGCTTCTTGGCAGTTTTCAGGTCCGCAATTTCCTGTAGGAGCTTAAGGCGCTCCGCGTCAAACAGTTTCCGGGCCTCCTCCCGGGCCTCAATGGTGAGCGCTGTCCTTACTTTGTCGCTGCTGCCATCCCGCAGGGCGCACAGGGCGGACTTGAGCCTGGATCTCCCCATCCCGCACCTTCACTGTCCTTGACATTTCTTGCTCGTGCTGCTTGATGAGATTCTCCCTCACGGCCTGCAGCTCCTTCATCTTCTCCTCGTGGAGCTTGGCTTTGAGTTCTGTCACCAGGACCGTGTGCTTGCGCTGTTCCAGCTCACGAATCCTCTTTGCTTCTTGAGTCTTCTCTCTTTCAAGCTTAGATACCTAAAGGCGGAAAGGTGAAAGGATAAACGAGATGAGCCTCAAAGGAGAGGGGTCCAAGGCAGGATCTGCAGACTAGGCCCCTGTGATCTCCTAAGTCCTTACCTCTTTTCAAATGCCAGCACACTGTGTGCTCAGAGGGATAGGGAACCTCGGGTTTTTAAAGCTGGGAATACAGTTGTGCAAAAGGATGAAGAAACCTAAGGACGCTTATATTACTTTTTTCAGACAAGTATTCATGTGGCTGGGGCCTTCTCTAATCAAGGTGTAGTGGACAGACAAGCAGCAACTGTATCACACCAGAAGCTCGTCAGAAGTGCCAGAATCTAGGGGCTCCTTCCAGATCTATGAATTAGAATGTGCATTTTACCAAATCCCCAGGTGGCTGGTATACACAGTGAAATTATGAAGTGGTGCTATACATTGGTTTTCGCCTTGGTCAGCGAGGAGTTCAAAGCAGACCCACCCAGCGAGCTTTTGGACCACGCATCTTAGCTAGGTCCAGCTGACACATGTGGGTGTCTTGAGACAGTTCATAGTTCACTATGACCACACTAAGAAATTGTGGCAGTTACAGCTTAAAAAAGCCTTGGGATTCCTGTTCTACCGTATTCTTCCCCCAACTCATGCCTGCTGCCTTTGTTCCTCTTCATTGTGTCCAGGCACGTACACATGCACCCCAATCAGGCAGCCACCGGGGTCACATCTAGTTGACTGAGACTGAGTCTCTGCATTTGTAAAATTGGAAGGCTTCATAAAATAATTGTTAAGAGGCTTTCAGCTGAAAAATATTAAGAGTCAAACTCCTTACTGAAATCACTGTAATGATAATATAAAGTGTCTGAGATTTTACTTACCTTCTCAGTTTATCTACCTTCAGCTAGAACAGATTTTTTTTAAGTCCAGATGACATTTGATGAATATTTTACTTTAAAGACATAGCAATTGTTCCCATGTCGGCTACTCTAAAAGAACTCAGGGCCCAAGAAGACTGGGCAAAGGAAGCAGCCAGGCACTTCAAACGTACTGTCCTTCCATCTTGCCTCCAGCTGAGACCAGTGTCCCTTCCTGGATGCCTCTTATCACACACACACCGGAGAGCTGGAGTGTCCAACACGGTGGCCACCGGCCACACTGAGCACTTGGAATATCGCAAGTCTGAAGACTTAGTCTAAGTGTAAAATACATGCAGATTTCAAAGACTTAGTGTAAGGTAAGAATGTAAAATATTTCTGAAAAAGTTTATATTAATTACACATTTAAAATTACAATATTTGGAAAATTAAGTTAAATAAAGGATGTATTAAAACTAATCCTTTTACTTTCAAAATTCTTGTTGCAAGGAATTTCAACATCACATCTATATGGCTTGCATTACAGTCATATCATATATTTTTCTCAGCAGCACTCCCCCAGGGTTCTTGGAGGTTCACTTAATGAACCCAGCTGTCCCACACGCTGGTGACATTCTCTGAGGAAAGCCTCGTTCTGATTGACTGATGTGCCTGCCCAAATGTACCCAGGACTCCTTTACACTGTGGCATCAACTTCCCAACACTTTGCTTCACCTTTCGGGCTCTCAGCAGATTTGGTTGGACTTCCAGCTCCGGAATCTTCCTCTTCAGGGACAGGGGAGAATGCCATTGTGTACACACGCCTTGCTTTTCTAGACCCGTGTGCCTGCAGACTCCCCTTCCTGATCCGCCCTTCCCTCCTTCGGGAATCCTCTCATTCCACTGGCTCAGCTAGAGCCACCCTCTGTGGTCAGGCTGCCCTTGATCCAAGGGCAAAGCTCATTTCTCCTGCCTTTGTCTTGTAAGTGTACTTTGTTAACACCTCCTTACTTGTCCTGTCCACATTTTGCTTTATGCTATGGTTTTTTGTACACTTGTCTGTTCTCACCCCCTCCTCTCCTATCTCTACCCAGACTGGAAACTCCTAGAAGGTGCCAATAAGCCTTGTGCATCTGTGTCTACCCAATGGTTGCCAGCACAACACATCAGAAGAGGCCACAAAAGTGTGCTGGGAAGAAGATGGATTCCAAGATGTGTCCCTGGCTAGCCACCTAATGAGAGGTAAGCATCGTATGTCCTATCATACAGGTTAGAAATATAGGCTTCGAGGGTTACCCAAAGCAACCCCTCACCCACTCCTTCTCTGTATAAAGCACGAAGAAAACCCCAACACCCCTAACATATGAGATGCCCTACTTGCCCTCCTGCTTGATATGTTTCTCTCAACTGCTTCCATTAGAACAACCTAAATCCGTAATCCCCAGTTGTCCGACAATGCACCAAGTGGCCTATCTTCTGGCTCAATGGTAGACAAACTGAGGCCCATGGGCCAAAACTTTCCTGCCCCCTATTTTTTAAATAAAGTTTTATTGGACACAGCCATGTCGATGCTACTACCATTGTCTATGGTTGCTTTCAGGCTACAGTAGAGTTTGAGTCCATCTCTAGAGAGATTGGTCCTTATAAAACCTGAGATACTTACTATCTTGCCCTGTACAGAAAAAAGTTGCTAATTCCTCAACTAGATGGAAAAAAAAACTCTTTGAAAAGGGTTCTTATTTTTCACTGATTTAGAAACTGATAATTTACTTCCATCTAGGACCTTGGGAATGTTAAGTTTAGCTCAAATAATAGGAAATCAGTCATCTTCCATTTCAGCAGGATGTTTTTAAGGTGGGTACTTGGAATAGCAGCAGGACCACAAAGGCTGGCATCAAGTTACTACAGAACATTTTAGCTATTCTTCCTAAAGTAATGAGAAATGCTAGTGAAATGGACAAAGGAGAAGAAATTCTGGGTTTGCATTTCAATTTCACCATCTGCTATACCTAGGAAAGTTGCTTTATCCTTCTGAGGATCTTCGATTATTCTTTTTAAAAAAACCATAAAAGGGGTACTTTTAGGGTTCAACTAGATAAGGCATGGAAAAATAGATGAAATGTAATGTACTAAGAAATATAGGTATTACTATTGGATATAAAAGATGGTTAAAATCTAAAATTATTTAGTCAAATTCTCTGTAGGTACATTAGATTCTATCACTTTGTAATTGTTTCTCTCAAATTATAAACACCAATCTTTCATGTGTAGACTGTAGAGATAAATTTTTTAAATCCATGAAAATATAGGTACATGGACAATAAAGGCGTTAGAAAAGTAGGTTTACAGTTGTGAGTAGGAGAAACATAGAATTTATTCTTGTATTACTATTTATTAATTATCATATTGCTTACTCATATTACTTGTCATCTTCTTCTTGTTATTATTTTGTATCCTTACTCAGGATTCTCTTCTAGGTAATGAGGGCTGATAATTTATCCTACTTTAACCCGCCCATGTGTACTTCAGACTGAAACAAAAACAAATGCAAGCAACACTGGCTTTACTGCCCATCACATGAATGAATCCACGGAACCCAAACAAAATTCAAAGGCACTGAATTACATCTGGCACTGATTTTGGTTGTCATGGAAACTGGTGGAGGGTTTGGTAGAATTTCTAGGTATGACTGCTTTTCAAAGCTCGAGAGGAGTGTTTTACTATAAAGGAGATACAAAGGCTGTGACTGCCATTTGGATTCAAAGAACCAATAAAACTTTGTGGTAAAATCATTTCTGAGAATTATTTGCACATGGTAACAATAAGAAAATAGATCTTAATATTTACTGGGAATTGTAAGAATGAGTATACAAAAAGATCCATGTACAACTATAAGAAAGTATGATGGTAATAATGCGCTGATGCAGAAGAACTGTTTAGTGGAAGAAAGAACCAATTGTGATTAGTGGAAATGTTTTATGGAGAAAAGTTCCAGCTGGATCACATAATAGCATTCATCAGGGTCTTGCTTTGAGTCTGGTACCCTTCTCTCCTAAAGACTGTACACAGGTCAGGAAGTAACCTCCTCACAGCATTGTGATATAGGTAGTGCTTGTTTCGTGTGAATTTCAGGTGAGAAGAGTGAAGAACATCTCCATACAAGTGTGATGGAAAGAGGGTTGACTGGAGCCCAAGGTGGGTCAGGAGCCGGGTCTGCGTCAGAACCCAGACCTCTTTGTTTGCTCTGAAACCTTGGGCAGGCTGCTTCACCTCTCAGCCTCCGTGTTCCTGTTTACAAACCGGGATGGGTGCTACCCTTCTCCCAGAGCTGTGAGGAGCAACTACATAATCTGCCAAAGTATCAGGAAAGGCAGGGCCACCTGGGAGATGAACAATTATTGATCTATGGTAGATTTACAATATTAATTTTGATAACTATTACTATGCATCCTATATAAATGCCAAATATATAAGTATCCATATTATCATAATAAGCCTAATATCCGCATATTGCGTTAAAACTGTAACAAGTATTTCCCTAACATAAATAGATGTTCAAAGGTAAAATTGGGTTTCCTCAGGATGGACTGAGTCCCCGACATTGATGGCATCTAATCTTAACTTGGGAGCCACTTGGATGATGTGTACACAGAGGGAATGGGGTACGGGCTGGGACAGGGCAAGGGGGTGAGCCCTGAACAGGCTTTGAACGACACAGCTCCCAATCCCTTCTCCTGAGAGGTTTTATGTGGAAAAAAAAAGTCATTAGGAAAAGTTAATCCTAGTGAGGAAAGCTTATGTTATGACAGAAGGAAGGAAATTCCTGACTCCCTCACAAAGACCTGTCCCCTCCTGTCCAATTCCAGACTGGCCTTTGCAAAATGCCAGTGTAAATTCTGCCAAGGTCAAGTCGGCTGTGATGTGAGCACTCACGTGACCTGAGAAATCTAGGATTAAAATTGGACAGTCCGCAAAGGTAAGGAGGGCTGAGAGGTTATCAAGGCAAGACAAGCTAACAAAAGCATTGGCTCGGATTACAGGCAGCGGATCTTGCTGGAGGTCTAAACTCACTAGTGAGTTTGTCATGGGTATACTACATAAATCTCAAACAGAAAGGCGAAGGAGGAAAAGGGCAGGTCACTTCTACGGAAACTTTATAACTAGAAAGGATTCTAGTTTTTCATTTCTTGACTTTAGCCATTAGGCTTCTAAAACAAAACTAAAGACACAAAAAGCCAGTAGCACTGCACCCCAAATGGGCCCTGAGCCCAGAGGCTCTGAAGCACTCAGTGAGGACAGAGAAAGGGCTGGTGTTCTGAGAGTGCCCTCGCAGGAACAGAGCATGGCGGAATCGGGTTTTCAGCATCACCTATGTCACGCCTTAGTGAAGGCTGGATTCCCACATTGGCTCCTCCACTCGTGTGGCACTCATGTGTCCAATGAGTTAAAGCGTTTGAACTCCATTTCTCCGTCAGTGAAGTCGGGCTAGTCATTGCAGCCCTTTGTCCCAGGCTCACCGCGGGGACTGTGAAAATGCTGTGCAGTCTCTAAGGGCTATTCCCATGGTGGAAACTCCTGTTTGGAGCTACCTCCTCCTGGACCCTGCACCCCAGCCTGCTGCTCTCTGCCACTGAGCCTTCATTCCCTGTAGCCGTGGGTTGCCCTTAGGTGGGAAGCCCTGGGGATCGTGGGGCTGGATTTCCCATCCCACAGCAATTCCTGGTGTGCTCACAAACCTTAGCAGTGCATGGCAGCCTCCCAGTGTCCAATCAGAGTGATCAGAGGAAACACTACAGCTTAACGACTCAGGGTGCTGGTCCGAGAACAAAACAGACCTGCATGGAAATCCTCTCTCCCCCAGAGCCCGGGGTTTCCCACTAAGTAAACACTATGCCAGGATTTGATGCCATGGTGCTATGCGAAAGTTTTTAAAGGGATCATGAAAATTCATTCAGCAAGCAGTACTGTGCACCTCCTCCATGCCAGGCAGCTGTATAAGCACCATGACACCTGACTTAGGAGACCTGATTTAGGGGAACCTCAGCAGACATGGTCTCTTACCCACAGAGGGTCACATGTTATTGGGTGTGGGCAGCAGGAAATCAACAAGCAAACAAACAAACAAACAAACAAACAAGGTACCTGCAGACAGCACGCAGTTCTATGTCAAAAATCTAGCAGGATGATGTGGTAGAGCAAATGGAAATAGGGGAACAGTGTTACCTAGACTCAGTGGCCAGGAGGCCTGACAGCTGAAGAGTCCTGAAAACTATCTGGGTGGAGGAAGAGCTAGAGCAGGCATGCGCCTTTCCTGATGCACACCCACAGTTACGCGAGGGCCTTAGCTCTTCTATCTCATTGCAGTCCACTCATTTTGTAAATGCGAAAGTGCGGGCGGGGAAAGACACAGTCATCCAGCACAAAGGTCCCACACTGTGCCTTCCTCCCCACCACAGAGCCTCCTGAGGTCCACCCCCAGCCCTTATGCCTGAAGTGCAGTGAAAATGACCTACTTCTCTGAATATTTATTCCTAGGAGTGCTTGCAAATTTTTAGATAATTTCTACTCAGCGCAAGTTGACTGTGTCTAATATTTTTGCTGTTTCCCTGTGGTGGAAATGCACACATCTATGGGGGAAGGATATGGGGATGCTCCAGGTGGTTTCTCCATTTCAAATTTGCCTAATAGTGGAAAACACAGTTCTATATTCTCTTGTTCTCTGCCTGAGGTTTTTGGGTTTTTCCAGACCTCCATATTGTCAAGGGCGTGGACTTTGCAAGACATGGTAACAACCTAAGTGTCCATCGAAGGATAATGAAGGAAAGGTGGATATACATACAATGGAATATTATCTAGTCAGAAAAAGGAAGGGAATTCTGCAATCTGTGACAACATGGATGAACCTTAAAGGCATTATGCTAAGTGAAATAAGTCAGACAGAGGAAGACAAATATTGTAGAATCTCTTTATATGGGGAATCTGGAAAGCCAAAGTCATAGAAACAGGGGTCAGATTTGTGGTTGCCGGGGGCAGGAGGTAGGAGGTGAGGGACATGGGTAAAGTGTCAAAAGGCACAAACTTCCAGTTATGACAAATACTTTCTGGAGATGTAGTGAACAACATATGACTGTAGTTAGCAACTGTACTGTGCATTTGAAAGTTGCAAAGATAGATCTTAAAAGCTCTCATCACAAGGAAAAAATTAACTATGTGAGGTGATGAATGTTAACTCATTGTGGTGATCATTTTGCAATATATGCACAGACCAAATCATTCTGTTATACAACTTAAATTTGTATGATGTTACGTGTCAATTACATTTCAATGAAACGGGGGAAAATATGTCAAATAAAAAAGAGCATAGGCTTCGGTGAAGAAGGGAGGAGAGTTGAGAAACCAGCTCTGCCCCTTACTAGCATGTGACTCTGGGTGAATTGCTTTACCTCCCTGAGCCTCAGTTTCCTCATCTATTAAATGGGGATAACAACAGTGTCCACCTCAGAGGGTAGTAGTGAAGAGGAAATGCAATAATGAATTAAAACACCTGACATGCTGGCCACAAACTAACTGCTCAAAAACGAACACACACACACCCCTTATGAAGTAGACACCACTATTCTCCCATTCGGTGGATGAGAAAAGGGAAAGATTTCGTGACCTGCTCAGGGTCACTCAGGTGCTAAGTGAAAGCGCTGGCATTATGCCAGGAGAAAATGCGTTTACTACAGCATGACAGGCAGTAAACACTCAGTGAAGTGTAGCTACTTCTCTCATCAGCCCAAAGCATTTATGACTCCGCTCTCCACACAACGTGCTCGGGAAATGTCACTGGGATGATCTGTCTTCCTGGAAAAATAAGTAATGCCCCATCGCCCCGAAGGTTTCCACTCTCTAACTAGTCTATTCCCCAGGAGCCAAACTGCCATTTTATCACCGTCTTGGAACCAAACCGAGAGTGTGCATCCACATCTGGGCATTGTTCATATTCTCTCTCGTAACGCCTGAGCCTTGGAGACACAAGTCTATTTATTTTAATAAAACTGCCTTATGACTTGTTTGCCCTCCAAATTCCCTTTGTTCTTCGGGGAAGGCTGCTGACAGGCCGTGAGCCTCTGCTTGAGCCCCTGCGCTGGGACTATAATTAACTGCCAAGGAGAGGGCGACAGGGAGGCAGCCTGGAGGGGGAGGGTAGGGCAGTGCTTTCATTCAGAACGCTGCCTTCCAGTCTCCTGTCAGAGGAAGGGGACAGCACCGGACCTTCCCGACTTAGACTCCGCTGCCAGGTCCTGGATAAACAGGCAGCCGAGTCCAGGCTCAGCTTAGCCCTTTCAAAAGACTTGAATGTGTAGAACATTGGCAGTGGATGGGACCCTCAGGGCCCCTGCCTCTCTGAAATCTCCTGAGTGGTTCTCTGTAAATCAGAGGCAGTTTACGGTTACCTGTCTCCGGGCCAACAGGCTTCCGCCTACAAATGTAGTGAATGCAGTTTGTCATCCAGTCATTACTACAATTAAAGGCGGCTGCTCCCTTGAAGTTACATCGCCCCAGGAAACTTAAAGCCAATGAAAGTACACGGACTGTCGAGCTGGGGAGGAATCCTAGAGTGGAGTGTTTGTCAAGACAAAGGCGCAGAGCCACCTGCTCGGGGGACTGTCTGGACGGTTGGTTGGAACTGTAAATCTTGGTCTTCACCCCACTTACTGTCAGAACCTTCGAACGTCCAGGGGTCTCAATTTTAATAAATCCCTAGGTCATTCCAAGGCACGGTGATGTTTGAGGGACATGGGCATGGAGAAACAGATTCAGTCATTGAATTACAGATCGAGACGCAGCGATACTTAAATCTGTCCCCAAGAAGAGGCAAAAAATCCTTGGTCTTCTGACTCACAGACACATTTTTTTTAAAAAAAACATCATGTTCCTTTTAACTTCATAGAAACTAAAAAATTTCCTTCACAAATTTTATATGGAGTCTGTTCATCCAAGGTTAAGGTTTTGCTGAGAGGGAGGCAAAAGGCTTTGGGTGGCCTAATATTTATTATGTTTGGGGGAAGATAACTAATTAAAATTTAATAGTAATGTCAAAGAAGAAGAGGTAGGTAAAATAAGAGAAGGGTATTTGTTGGTTTGTGATCTATAGTTTGATCCAAAACATTTTCTACTACACAAAGAATTTTCTAGATACAACTTAGTGTTGACATGGCTGCGCCCAGCGTGCAGGGAACAGACTTGTCTTACTGCATGTTGGATATTTCCAAATGTTTTCCTATCCATGACCCTGCTTGAGAGCCACACGGCTCTGGTGGGATAAGGGTTACCAAATCCATTCATGAAATTCAGAAAAGTAAAGAGTATCTGTTAAGCCTAGTTAGTAACAACTCAGCGAAGAGCATATTAGAAAGAATATTACTATGACTACCATTTTTTTGAGTTTACTATGTGCCAGGCAGCTCTCGGAGCACTTGACATGAATTTCTCCTTTAATCCACACAACTACTTTATGTACTTGTCTAACTTAAACCTCATCACAGCTCTATGAGACAGTACAGTGTTACTGATGAAGAAACTAAGGTACAAGGGATAAATCATCTTTCGTTCATGCTTTGACTCAATCAAAACATATGTTGAGCTATTCAGTTCTGGATATTTCTCTGGGCTTTAGGAATACAGAGGTAAAGTCAGTCTCTGTTTCACAGAGGTTGTACTTGACTGGGGAGAGAGAAGCATAAGCACGTAAATAAATAAATATGTAATCCTCTACGAAGCGAATCAAGAACACCAGCCTGTGAGGAGTAACTGGGCATGTTCCGTGTTAGGGACTGTGGTCGGATGAGTGACTGCAGCTGCCTCCTGAAGAAGGGAAGGGCAGAGCAAGGCGCTGACTGGGAGAGGAACAAGAAGAGCAAAGGCCCTCGCTGTGGCTGGCATCTCTCTTGGTTCTTCCAAGAGGCTGGAGCAGAGTGATGGGTGCAGTGGGCAGAGGTGGGAGCTGAGTTAAAGGGAGAGCTGTGGGGAACGTCCTGTGCTGGCAGGAAAACCCCTCTGCTTCTGAGAGGCAGAGGAAGCCACGAAGGGTTTTGAGTGACAGGATGTGATAATACACTTTAGAAACATTGCTTGAAATGCCATTCGGGAATAACCTCTAGAAGGTGAGGGAGGGGACTTACCCAAGTCCACAACTATTACAAGTGTCCAGGGGAGGTGGTGCTGGTGTGGCCATTGTCTCAATGATGAGTAGCTGGTTTCCTGAACCAGGCTTTCAACAGAGGCAGAGATTGGCCTTGTGACCCTGTCATTGTCACTTTCTGCGTATACCTGAGCTCACATCCCTCCTGCTGCACAGGAGAACATCTCCATGATACAGAAAGGCAGAGGCAGAAAGGAGCCATGGAGGGGCTGGCAGGCAGAGCAGGGCCAGAGCTACCCTCCAGGCCGTGGCCACAGGGGCCCCACTCACCTTGGACTTCTCCTGATGCAGCTCTATCTGGATGTCGGTGAGCTTGGTCCTGAGGTCTTCGTTGGCAGCTTGAAGGGCGACAATGAGCGCCTCGGGCTTCTCGCCCTTATTTCGCCCTTTCTTGGACATTGTTCCTTTCTAAATGGAGTCTGTTGCTCTTTGATTCCTCTCACATGGGTGCTGCCATGTTACTGTTTCTTATCCTGGAGCGCGATGTTTCAGCATCTACTGTGTGGTGTTCCTTGGCAAGGTCTCCTCAGCCGCTGCCCTGGACACCCTGAGAAGAGACAGTGGTTACTGCAGTGGCCGAGACCTGGGCTAGTGCTGGACAGTCACCCGCAGCCTGGGCGGCCTGCAAGAGCCCCCACCGAGGGCTCCTGTCTCCACGATCTCCCATCCACCTGCCATGAATTTTCAGCAACCGTTCCAAAGGGCCTGTCGGATCACGTCGGTGCCCTGCTTCCCACCCTCCAAAGACCTGGGAGTTTGTTGTTGATAACTCAGAGTGCTCTTCCAGCTGCGGCTGCCCATGGCCTTGCCTCATGGCCTCCACTTCACTCACATGTACTCCAACCATAAGGAATGCCTTTTACCTTGCTGGTTCTTCCTCTCTTCCATAAGGGCTTCTCCTACTCTATTCGTTTTCCCTGTCCTCTGCCCGGATTCCTCACACAGTTGTCCCTTACATCCCCACCTCACACTCGCCACACACAGTGTCGTCTGACTCACTTCTAGGACTCCTTCAGGTCTCAGCTGCCACATCCGTTCCTCCTGGAAACACCCCCTGGGTCCTGCGCCCTTATTGTTAACTGGGGTCCCCCTGAAACTGTGAACTTGGTGAGAGCAGGAATGTGTTGTTTTTATTTACAACTTGCTTCTCAGAACCCACCACAGGCCTGGCGCAGACCAGGTACTTCATTAGTCTTTGTATCAGGAAGTCACCTATGCAATGACCTCATGGTCACCCCAGAAAGAGCCCCAACTTCAAGAAAATCTGATACATAAAGACCGAGAATTATGTAATGAATAAGCTGTGAGAAGTGAGGATAATTATACTGGGTTAATTGTATTTATTCATTCAGTCAGTATCATTAGGTTTCCTTCTATACTGTGCTCGGTACAATATGTTGAAATTAAAAATGTTAGTTTCAAGGAAAAACAAAACCTCTATCTCTTCTATCCATATCACATCATCATCCTCATCATCATCATCATTGGATAACTGCTTTCTAAAAAGTAACCGTTGTTTCAGAAGTGTAACAAGACTTCTCCTTCTGATGGGGTAAGGAAGGCTCCCTGAAGAGGGCTGCATGGCCTTGAACTTGAGGAGTGAGTAGGATGTTAACAGGAGAAACAGGTCAAACATATTGGCTGAAAGAAATGGCGGGTGCTATGCTACAACAAATAGAAGCACAGTAATAACTATTTTGTGGTAAGAATGGGGCTGATTAATTACAACTCAGGACATGGTTTATGGCAACTAATGTTGGAAAGGCTGCCTGAAATGACAAATTGTGGAAACCTGGAATGCCGATCTTAGAATTTTGGAATTTTTTTTTTCAGTAAGCAGGGGACTCTGCTAAGTTCCTGGCAGCACTCTGGCAGGGTCACTCTGGTGGCAGAGTCGGGAGAGCGTGGAGGTGGGGAGCCCACCCCCTGAACTTGCTAAGGTGGAGGATAAAGAATGAAGGCTGAATCGGGACAGTAGCAAGAAGAAAGAAACAAAGGAGATGTGTCTTGATTTACAAATTCTTAAATGCTTCATAGGAACAGGGAGGTTAGAAAAGTTTCAGCACTAATCTGTCAGTCAATGAAAAAACATGATAACATGCCAGAGGAAGTCTGCCATGCAGCCTTTCAGAAAACTGAGTACTGTATTATGCATGGATGTGCTTCAGTCCAGGGGACTAAGAGCAAATCCTCCTGATCACACATATGTTCTGGCAGCTGTTTCTCCATCAAGACCCCTGGTATTCAGTGTCAGGACCACGCTGGGATCCTGGGATTTCTGCTACCCACCCCGTGAGCTCTGGGACCATGCCTCTTTTGTCTGTGTCCCTAGGGAAAGGGGGTAGGGGAAGGTTAGGGGATGGGAGAATAAGTCTGTCTCTTGTAGTCATGAAACTAAGCACCACTATTCCCCAAAGATGTGGAGTTGTCCTTCATGCTTGTTTCGCAAGTGATGCCAGTCCATTCAAGTGTATGCCTGGGAGACTTCTAAGGGGCAGCATTCTTTGATTTCAGAATTAAAATGAATTCAACAAGTATTACTGAAAACTTGTTTAACAGAAATCATACAGTACTTGTCTTTCTCTTGCTGGCTTATTTCACTTCACATAATGTTCTCCTGGTCCATCCATGCTCTCGCAAAGGTAAGATTTCCTTCTTTTTTACAGCTGAGTAGTATTCCATTGTGTAGTGTAACCAGCTTTTTTGTTCACTTATCTACTGATGAATACTTCGACTGTTCCAAATCTTGGCTACTGTAAGTAATATTGCAATGAACATAGAGACAGACTCATAGAGAGCAGGTTGGCAGCTGCTGGCGGGGGGAAGATTAAGGGGCTGGGTGGGAGAGGTGGAGGAAATGAACAAGAAAAAGAGAGAAAAATCTCATGGACACAGACAACAGTGTGGTGACTGCCAGAGGGAGGGGAGGTGAAGGGAGGTGGAGGAAGGTAAAGGGGGGATAATGGTGATGACAGAGACTGACTTGGGACTGTGGACACACAACACGGTGTACAGATGGAGTGCTGTAGAACTGTGTACGCCATGCTTTGAGATGTCATAATCCCTGTTGCTACCCTTTGGACTCCCAGCTTCATTTCACTCCTGCGCACTGTTATCTTGCACTATGCTCTTTTATCTGGATTCAGGAGGCTTTCCCAAGGATGAGTTTAGCAAAATAAATCTCTTAACACTAATATTCTTATTTGCCTTGTCCTTTCCTTTCTGGGATTCAAAATTAGTTCTGCAGCTATTGTAGAACAAGAGTCCAAACAATTACACTCAAGGTCAGACAGAGCAAGAAAAATGAGCCAGAGGTCTTGCCTGAAGTAGGCGTTTGCTCTCTGTGGACACTGTTGTTGAGCGCAAACTGGCATGGGAATACCCGAGTCATTTGGGGGAGTCGTCTCCAGGTAATTATATTTACAAGTGGACAGGATTTTCTATTTTAGGTTTAAGTGAAATACGTATAACTTATTCTGCTGTTTCCTTGGTGACTGATTTCAAAGACCTGGAATTTAAAAAAAATACTATTATAAAGGCACCTTTGAATGTCAAACGTGAGCACAAATTTCTATATATAGGACATGCATAATGTGCACCTGCTACTTAAAAAAGACAGAACAATTAATCTGTATTAAGAATATTATTTAAGTAAAAGTGCATAAAATTTGAATAAAATAACTTCTGGATACACTATATAGCTCTATTATAAAGGACTGCATTTAATTTTCCACATGCTACTAAAAAGAAACTGGCTATCAATATTTTCCCTGTTATACTATACAATGCTGCAATACAGTAACTTACAGAACAATATAGATTATTCCTTTTTAACATATAGAATTCTGTTTTGAGTTTTGTCCCAGAGGCCAATGTCTAACTATACTTTTTTTTTTCAGTTGATGGGATTTTTGAAGCCAGGGTATGTGGCTAACAGAAGGTAGTCAACGTGGACCATACACTACAGGAAAATCATTTCAAAAACTGGATTGAATGTCTCTGGAGCCATAATTACATGCAAGGTTTTATGTTATAGTGAAGATGATACCATCTGCATCCACCAACCAAAGCTGCATCTGTGTGCCAAAGGAGAGAGGAAACACACACACACACACACGAAAAAGAGGAAGAGTAGCATGAGGACAAGAACTCTCTCTCTGGTTCCTTGTTGACCTCAGCGTCTCGTACAGTGCCATGCACAAAATAGATTCTGCATAAATACGTCTAAATAAACAAATGACTTCATCCAAAAAGAAGACCTTATATTTAAGGCTAAGACAATGAAGGATCAACAGGAGGGATCAAGGAAAGGCAGGTAGGTAGGACAACTGGAGGTTAAGTGCAAGAATACACTGTAAATCACTAGCCTGGGGTGGTAGGAAACCAATGGGTGTACAGCTAGAAAAAGAAGGTAAGGGTAATTATGCATGTCTTAACTGCCTCCATATTGTATTTACATTCTGTTTCATAAGTACGGGGATCTGCTAAACATTTTTAAGAGAAGAGGCATCATCCAATTTTTAAGAGAAAGATTAACCTTGAAGTTAGGTGCAGGGCAGAATGAAACAGAAAGGAACGAGAGGCTAGAGGTCCAGAGAGGAATCCACTGTCACTGTTCAGATATAAATAGATAAAGTTTGGATTAGGATGGAAAGTAGAAGGGCTGTTTTCTCACCTAAGCTAAAGGAACTCTTACGCATCTCACCATCATCTTCATCATCCAGCATCACGTTATCGAGTACTTATTATGGGCTGAGCATGTATAGTGCAGCATTCTCCATCTCCCATCCCAGATTTAAAACAAGACTAGGAAACATGCGGTTAGTGGTCCCTATTTACACATGCAAGAACTGAGTTGATAGATCAGTTCCTGTACCGGAAGTCACAGACTAGGTACGGCAGAGTCAAATGCATTTTAGTCTGAAGATTCTTAGCATTTAAACCAGTAGCTCTTCTTTCCAGCTGGTCAGTGATGTGTGAAGAGTCACACTGTGCTGATTGCTAGGAAGTCATGAAAGAGAAGAGGGGAGGTGGGAGAGGACACCAACCCTTGTGCATGGGACACTGGAAGAACTGTGGGCACCATCACGAATCACTTAGATGAAAGGTTATGTGTGTGCTTAGAAATAACAAGAGATAATATTTTCAGGGTGGTTAATATAAGCCAGGAACTATGCTAAACGATATATGCTCATTTTCTCATGTAATCCACAACATCTTAAATATTACGATAAAAACTAAGCCCCCCAAAGAAATATGGATTGTGCAAAATTATGTAAGTGGTACACAGCAGAGTCAGGATGTGACATGGACAGTCTCACCCCAGAGCCCGTGACCCCAGGGACCTGCTATACTGGAAACATCCCAGTTTGCTTTCAGAGGAATTACATTTGAAGGACAGCAGTGCCATCTTTTTATTATTGATTGGTCTGTTTTAAAAAAACTTATGCCACCCCTTATTTGTAAACGATTTCCAAGAACTTTATACAAATAAATGTCTTCAGCATAGTATATTTGTTAAGTACATTGTAAGATCTAAGACAGTTAAAATGAAGTAGATAGCACATATGTATCCATATATAAAGAGAGGTGTTCAAATAGCAATAGCAGATGATGAGAATCTTGATTTAAACTTATTAAGGCTTTTCTTCCCCCTCTCCAAAGTTTCTATAATAATTGTTACGTCAGTTCTATATTCCAAATGCAATAATGTTTCTCGGGGAGAATGAAGAACTCAGGAGGGAAGTGGAGCAAAGGGAAAGTAAGGGCAGGTGACCCAGAAGCCAGGAGTAAGGCTGAAACACACAGTCACGCTTCTGACATCACATCATGAAAATTCAAATTAGTGAGAACAGAGATTTTGCTCTCAAATCTAAAGTGTTTGGACTCTAAAACGCCTCTCCTCTCTGATGAAGAGAGAACCAGCCACCAGGCAGAGCAGCCGCAGCAAACAGCACGCTCTGCAAACCCTGCCAGCTGAAACTAACGCGGCCAGAGCAGGCTCCTTTGGGCTGGATGCTGGGCCCCTTCTCATGAAGGAACGACACGGCCAATGAGATGAACCTTGAATAGTCATCTTTTGGAAATCACCGGGGGCACTGGTTTTTGTTTGTTTGTTTTGTTTTAAAATCAAGCCGACCCTTCTCAGGGAAGCCTTCACTGCCTGCCAGCCTCTGTGACATCTTACAGACTAGAGAGTGCAGACCGCTCAGGGAAGTAAACTGCATTACCTACGAAATTAACTTTCCCCCTTCGTTTCTCTACCTCTTTTTGCTTCATGAAGGCAGAGATTTCACTGGGCCTGTTCACCACTTTATGTCCAGTGTGTAGCATAGTGGCTGACAGCGGCTACTCGAAAAGAAAATGTTCACTGAAGCAGGTAAATGGAGCCCAAATGAGTTTTCACTTGGCAAGAATAAAGAATGCTCTAAACCCACAAAGTATTAATTAATATCATTCTCCCAAAATACGGACTATTATAGGAAGAGGTACAATCACCACTGACTTACTCATAATGTTATTCTACCCCCATATTAAACTCTGTATCAGTAGCATCTCAGTATTCAGGAATGTAAGCAATGTACTTTCAAGTATTAGCAATTTACATATGCAAAACATACTTTTTCCTGGCGTTTTCCTTGACTTACTACTTCCTGGGACAGAAACTAGGAATTACAATTTCTCACTTAAGGTTTTGAACTATTTCTATAGATAGTTTTGTTAGGAGAAGCAGTCTCAGAGACTCGATTTTTTTTTTATCCACATGGACCATAAAGGAAGATTCTGAGACCCAGTATTTCCTCTTTGCATCGTAAGCAATCTTTGATATTCCAAAGCTCTGGGGTCCTGGCCTGTCATATTCTAGACCATAATAGCATTTGTATAGATAATTATACTTCAACTACTCACCCACCTCATACTGTGACAGATGAATACTACCGTGACTGCTAATCATCCTCATTATCCTCATTGACCGTTTACTCCTGTTGGCCACTCTGCTAAACTCCTTACAAGCATTATCTTTTTAGTGCTCTGAGATGCGTGTTTAAAAGTCATCTGGCCCAGCCCCGAATGTATGATTTATGCATCCTCTCTACAGCTCTCCCCACAGGGAGACACTGACATGTAAATAATGAACTGCAGGCCTGAGGGTGTAATGAGCTGAAAACAGGAAGCACACCAGGCAGTTCTGGGGCGCAGAGGAGAGCCACTGCCCCGGGGAGGCTGGGGACAGCGTCTAATGGAAGGGACCGCTGAGCTGAGTCTTGAAAGATAAGAAAGGACTTGTCACGTGGTTGTGGAAATAAAGGAGAACTGAACAGTTATTATATGAGAAGATTGCATAAAAATTATGGATGTATCCACACTAATGATGAAATGGAGGGGAGAAAGAATTTGGAAAGGGCTCATGTTTATATCTGCTATTAAGCTCATCTGTATTCTTACACTTCAGGTAAAACATTAGATTTGGGGGTGGAGGGGTCCATATTCTGAACTATATGGTGGAAGGAATTGCTTAATAATAATTCTATTGAAATCTTTCTATATGTCAAGCACAGTAGCTACCACTGTACATGTATTATCTCACTATAACAAATTCTTGGCATAGATATCACCTCCACATATAAGAAAAGGATATTAAACGCTTTAAATTTGCCCAACACTATACAGCTGGTATGTCTATAAGCCATTCATTGATGCAACTGTTTCCCGAGAGCCTATGATGTGTCTGTCAAAATTTAAATTGTCAGCCTGATACACAAACATTTGTGATAACCATGACACAGCGCTGGTCTTTCCTTGAGTATCAGAAAAGCAATATATTTTTTCTTCTTTTTTGTATCTTTCTTTATCTTTAAAACTCTCAGATGACTCCAAAACAAGCCCTGTCTTGTAGAAATCAGAGTGCAGGTTTACTAAACCATCTCCTGTCCAGAGAGTGACACGGCTTTAGGGCGAGGCTGTGGCACTACAGAAGCCACGCGCTGCGCGCTGATGGCGTTCGTCGTTTTCTCTGAAAAATCCCATTTTCCAGGGCACTTATGATCTAACAGCTAGCATTTTTCCTGCATGCAATAGGGTAAGTCAAGGGAGTACTTCATGCTTGTAAAATAGCAAGCACAAACAGCTATTAAGTCTTAAATGATCACAGGAGATAGATGATTAAATGAGACGGAATTTGAAGCCTAAAGTTAGGGCTGTGGTTGAAGCGCTCCTTCCAGTGTTGACCTGGTTGCTTCGTGTGGGGCCTGACAACATGCAACCAGTAGTAGTAAACAGTCATCGTACTATTTCCCTTGATTTCTTTGAGAGGGGGTCATGGGATTTAGGGAACGCAGATGATTGTTGGCCTTGGGCCAGAGCTGGTTAGCAATGGAGCAAGGATTTCACCCAAGCTGTCCAGCTGTAGAGCCCACTATCCTCACTCTGTCCCTGCAGTGCCCCCTCATGGGCCGGTGGGGAAAAGTACAAGGAGTAATGCGCATAAGGGGTTTAGGAGGGTGTGTGTCAATAAGTGCTCTCTTTTAAAATCAGTTTCTTTGACAAACATGCATTGAACACATAACAGCTGCCAAGCACTGTTCTTGGCACTGAAAAATAAAACAAAACATACAAGCATCTCTGTCTCATGGTGCAAATCTATGAGTTGGAAGAGACACGATAAGCTTGATAAACAAACAAATTAATTAAGCACTATGGACTATCACAGAGTGCTCTGGGAAAACCATAATAAAGCACAGAGGTGGCAGGAAGTGTCCAGGTGGGGTTGCCATCTGAGATAAGGAAAAGCCTGTCCTAGTTGGTGTTATTCAAACAAAGGCTGGAAGGGAGTGAGCCATGCAGATGCCCTGCAGGTGCCCAGGGAAAGCCTTCCAGGGGTGCAGGGCTAGTTCACAAGCTCTGAGCACAGACATCTGAGGTCCAGGAACTGCAGGGAGCCAGTGGGGCTGGCGGGAAGCAGCTAGGAGAGCAGCCAAGTTGAGGGCGGGCATTAGAAAGGGCAGGGTGCTGACCATGTTGTGCTTTTTAGGCTTTTACTGAGAGTCAAGTCCCACTGGAGAGCTTGGCAGGAGGTGCCCTGATCTGACTGAGGTTTTAGCATTCAAGTGCAATGGTGACAGCAGAAGAATGAGTGTAAGTGGAAGTAAGGACACTGGCTGGGAGGCCACTGCAGAACTCCAGCTTAGGGACGGTGATGGCTTAGGCCAGGGTAGGAGCTTGTAGGTAGTAAGAGGAACCAGATATAAGTTGCTATTAATCTCTTTAAGTTGGTGTTTGGCCAAAATCACAACCAGTCAATTGTTGAGCTGAGATGCGCTATACTGCGTGTCTCTGATATATATTAAGCTCCCACCCAGAAAAGGCATTACGTCAGCACTGCAGGAGAAAGACAAGAGAGTGAGTATTCCTGCCCCTCTGAGAGCTTCACTCTAGTGAGAGGACAGCACGTCATCACGGTATGCGGAGGCAGAACGTGGTCATACGCACTCACCCAGTGATATTTTGAGGGTGCAGTTTTAGGTTCTAGAGATAGAACTGTGGATACACAAGACACAAACTCTTGTTCTCATGGAGCTGCTCTTCGAGTATAGTGAGACAAAAAATTAGCAGGCAAGGTAAATATATAAACTAGATAGCATTTGAAGCAGTAATAATGAGCAACTTGACGAAGATCAAACCCATCCCTGTACAACACGGAACAGTGAAAAATGAGGAACAATGTAACATCCACATGAAAGGAACTGGCTTAGTAAAGTGGTGTGTCCGGTCTACAAATTACTATGTAATAATTAAAAATACATAAGTAGATCTGATGAACCAATGAGACTAACTGCACTTCAAGACATCTGTCAAAACAGCAAGATGATGAATAAAGTGCCAAGTAGGTCACACACACGCAATTCTATGTGTACACATGTGTATATTAAGCCATAATATATTTTGGAAAGATATATTGGGTGACAGGTTCCACCTCATCCAGGATCAGAAAGCTTTCCTAGCTGCTGCATATCATTTGCCCAAACCCTCTGGGGGAACGGAGCCCATCTCTTCTCAATGGGGTGGCCTGCAGGCCATTCTCCACAGCAGTGTGACTGTGTCACCCTCTGCGTTACAAGCCTCACCTGGAGGACAGCCTGACAATTACATACTTTGATCTATCTCTGGAAAAGGTGAAACCCTTAGAGGGGACAGGATTGGTCCTGGGTCAAAAGAAGAGGTCTTCAGTCTCTCTCCTGTCTCCCAGGGCCTTCATAGGGGTCTGAGGGTGACCTGAGCCCCACTCTGGCCTCCTTTCTCCTCTTCCCTTGTCACCATCTTCTTGTAAGGGCCTCGCTCCCTTCAGCCTTCCCAAGATCAAATATGACAAACCACTCCTGCCAATGTGGTGGCAGATAAGGTTTGTTTTTACACACCTGCCCATCCCCCGATACATCGCTTTTATTTTAAAAAGGGGGTTAGGAGCCATAAGCATGGCACGAGATTGTGTATGAGAAACTTGTTACCCATAAACCACTGCACGTAAATTCATTTAGTAACATGATTAACACGCACTCTCCCACATTCTCCACTGTACCCAGATTAAATGTTATTGTTATTATTAACCTTCCCACCTCCTCTATGGTACACAGAGGAAATGCTATTAATAACCCCCCTCTCCCTGCCCTGCTCCTTCTGCCACAGGAGAGGCATCTGCACGGACTGTGCTACGTTTAGAAGGCCAAGGATTATTAATCTTCTCCATTCCTCATACCGCCTAACATTCTTACTCCTTATTTTATAAGTTCACAAAGCGCTGGAACATGCTTTATCTCACTTAATATTCACCACGAGACTGAGGCTACTGCCCCCACTTTACAGATGAGGAAACAGGCTCAGAAGCGAGAAGTCCCTCATCCACGTGGTTAGGAAGTCAGGATGCAATAACCTAAGTGCTCTTCTTTCAGACTCTGTGCTCACATTCCACAACCCACGCCTTGGCCCTGAAGGAGGCTTTAGCACAGAGACTTTCTCTCCCACAGCCGGACCCAGAACAGGAAGTGATTTCCCTCTGTGGACTCCAGGGCACTCGGCGGTGCTGGTTGATGAGCGATGTGCAGGAGGGGCACCTGAACTGGAAGGAAGACCACTAGGTTTGTGCTTTTCCGCACCTCATATGAGGGGAGTCTCTGGGCAGCCCATGCGCCACACCTGTAAGTGCATGACCCTAGGCCTCTTCGGCTATACGTTTGTGTGATATTTTTTGATCATACTTATCCCCTCGTTAAAATGAAAGCCCTGTGAAAACAGAGATGATGCTAGATTTGTTCATCAAGGTGAAGAGCATAAAAAGTACAGAATGTAATTAATGATAGAGGGAATAAATGATTGGATCGATGAATGGCAAGTAGGAGTACAAAACTAGTGATTTTGGCCTTGGGGGCAGGGTTATGGAAAATGGGTCCATCTGAAAGCAAAGCTTCCTTCCTCCCTCCCCCCTCCCTCCCCCCCTCTTTCTCTCTGTCTCTCCCTCTTCCCCAATCTGTCTCAGTCTTTCATTCTCTCGTTTTTGTCAAGTTAGATTCAGAGCATTTGTCTTTCTAAGTCTGTGGGGAACGATAAGACTGAAAAACAGTTCATAACATCAGGGAATACTGTCAGCACTGGCACTGATGATAAATACTGTGAAAAAGGAAAACAAATAATTTCTTTCTATAAGTTAGAGAAATTGGATGCTGTTCAACAGTCTGTCTTAACAAACAGCACAATAATAGTTATCGTACCATTAATTTTGCATAATCTAAAATTGTAGACAATTTTTATTTGTTAAACCAGTAAAAGCCATACAGTGGCTTTTTGTCTGTCTTTAGAGGGAGCTATTTATAAACATAATCACATACTTTTACATTTTAAAATTACAGAAAAATAATGTTGCATAATGGTTAAGAGCAAGACCCTAGACTCAGAGACTAGCTCTAACCACTTACTGTGTGACTTTGGACATATTACTTAACTCCTCCCTGCCAAGCTTTTAATTTCTATCTCATAGGGTTGTTTTTGGATTGAATAAGCAATATACGGAAATGCATAGTAAATGCCAGAGTAATTGGCACATAGTAAAACGATACATTTTAGCATTAACTACTATTAGACATCTGATATTCGATGAGACCATGGTGAGTAGTGATTGAAATAATCTCATCTATCTGTGTCAAATTAAAATTACAAACCGTTTTCCTTTTCATCTTTCAGAATTAGAACACAATGAACAACACGGGCAGGTGAGTGACGCACGGGGTTACAGATGGCAACAGATCTTGCAAACACTTCTTCGTAACAAAAAATGCTAAAAGCTTAATTAAGCTTTTTATTTTTGGCAAGAGAGTAGGGAGCAAAAATGTCAAAAATGGAATTAAAATGCCCTATTTCCATTCTTTTCAAAGGCATCGATTTATTTTTATCATATAATTTTTTTTCAAGCTCAAGTTTTTGTACTTTAATTTCAGTCCTGTCAAGTCAAAATTTCAAAAGACTGTTAAAAACTCGGGTTAACAGAATGTTTTAAATGGTTTAAAAACTCAGAACTACAATTTATTTTGGGGTGGAACTTCTGATCAGACAAATCAGATTTTCGAAGAAAATCAAATCTATTAAGCATATCTGTGGTGTGCGCTCCTTCTCAAAGAAGTAACTTCTCCAAACAACATATTCAGTAACTTCTTTGTTCAAGAATTTTATAGCCAATTAATATATTTAAACCCTCAAACAGAACAGCCAGGCTGGAACTGAGGTGTTCTTGGTGTCCAGTAGGACCACTGCCATTCAACCTCAGATTTACTGTTCAGTTGTCCACTGCGGTCACTGGCCGCCACCTCCACTGGAAATACACAGAGGATTCAAAAGTTCCTATTTTGGCTAGAGAAGATAACGTTCACTTTCCAGGGGGGGTGTCAGTTATTTTGTGAGGTGCTGCCTATCTTTGTGGCTAACTTGGGGATCACAGTTGTATTAGGGGACATCCAGACCACCATCAGTCATCACCCTAGGCCAGAACTTCCTGAGGTGGCGAAGCTGTGCAGAAAAACGAGCCACCCCAAAAGATTCCTGCAGATCCTCTCATTGTCTAGCGAAATTAATGGACCATGCTTGTCAAAGCCAGGCTGTCATCCCCACTCCTTGTCTGTGGCTGGCAAGTCCCCGCTGCAGCTCTTATGCTCTGATGAGGCCCCTCAGGCCTCCCTGTGTGTGCGTTTGTGTTACTTTTCCTTGTGAGAGTCTTCCTCAAACTTCTTTCATTTCTCAGTACTGTTCAGATTCATTCTTTTTTGTTGCTAAGAGCCAGAGTTCATCTTTGAAAACCAACACAGTAAAGATGGGAGCTACTGTCAAATGAAGAAAATAAAACACAGAGAACTAAACAGTTCTGACAGGCAGAGAAATTAAACTTTATTACTCTTGTCCTTTTGACCAAAGTAATGCATACTCATACGTGGCTCAGAGCGTACCAGATCGTGACAAATTTCGTGTTTGCTTAAGGGTCTTCATAGGAGGCTGCGGAACTTGAAGGCACAGGGTAACAGAATCAGATGCAAGCAAGCCAATTTGCTCTTTGTGTGACCATTTTAGATGCAGAACTAGAAAAAACTTCTCCCCTCAGCTTCAAATTTAAACTGAGAATAAGTACTTATGATCCAGGTAGACTCAACCAAGCTGCGGACATAGTGCCAGTACTCAGCATTCTTGTGGAGTGATATTTGTCCTCCATGTGGCAGTTTATAGAGAGTGACCAATCTGACCGAATTAAGTGCTCTTCATACAACAAGCTTAAGCAAAGAAAAGCCTCTAAATTGGCTGAGAGGATAAAAACGCAAAGCAAAATGGCACCAACTGCACTCCACGAGGGAGAACACACTGAAGGAGGCAGACCTCCTTTCCTTCAGCTGGAAGGAGATGAACGTCAGGGTGGCTTCTCTCAGGCTGCTGCAGGGCTACAGTTCCCACGCTTCTTCTCCAGGGAGAGCCAGACGACAGGATTTCTTCTTGCAGCATCATCCAGCAGGAACAGCGTGGCTTCAGCTACTACAGCCCTGGCCTGGGTCCTTGAACCAGACCTTAGGTTCCTCTCCGACTTCTGACCAGGAAAGCGAGGCTGACTTGTGTCTTTTCTTTCCCTAATGTTGCAGAAGTGGAATTGCAGCGCTCTCTCTCTCTATTTCTCTGTGTGTGTGGGTATGTGTGTGTGTGTGTGTGTGTGTATGTGTGTGTGAGAGAGAGAGAGAGAGAAACTAGCTAGAGCTAGACCAGGGACTTTTCCCCTCATTAACTGCTAACTGATTGATAGGAGTTGAGGACTAACATTGGCAAACTTCCTTGACTTAGACTGAGACTTAAGTTATATAACTAAAGACATTTTTATGGCAAGGTTATGCTGAATAATACATACCTCAATTATATAATACATTTAAAGCCACCACAGAGCTCATATCTAAAATTTGAAGATAATTATTGATATTTGCTCCCATTTAAAAGGTGAGAGCCAGCCCTGGCTGGTGTGGCTCAGTGGATTGAGCGCCAGCCTGTGAACCAAAAGGTCACTTGTTGGATTCCCAAGGCAGAGCACAGGCCTGGGTTGTGGGCCAGGTTCCCAGTAGGTGCTCTCGAGAGGCAACCACACATCAATATTTCTCTCCCTTTCTTTCTCCCTCCCTAAAAATAAATAAATAAAATATTTTTTAAAAAGAGACCATAATCAAACAATGTTCTAGAAAGAACTTCCCAATGTCAGGTTGCTACCTGTCTTAACTTTCCTCATCTCAATAAGGTCAGATAATCACAAAACGATGTTCAGGTATGTCCCTTTGGAGGCCGGCCGAAGTTAGTCGGCACATACCAAAAGCCAGCTACGCTTAAGATCCTCTCCTACATGGTATGAGGTTTCCTGAGACTGACATGCTTGTCACTTGCAAAAGAACAACTACTGTCAAATACACTTGGGGAAGTTGGAAACGAATGGAATCTGTCTGCAAGCAGAACAGGAGCTTCACAGGCAAGAACCTCTGAGATAAAGAGGCGACCCAGGGAGAGGCTTTGCCTCCCCCCAGGCCCCAGGCCAGTGAGAGGCAGGTGCAGTGCTGCAGCCCAGGTGTCCCGTACTTTCTCTTCTCAAGAGGAGATGCCGTTGCACTTCCTCTCCTCTCCTCTCCCTGCCTCCCCACACTGGGGCTTGGGGGCTAAGGAGGACACCCGAGGTAGAGCAAGGTAAGAGGAAAGACAATTGGGAGGAATGACTCATTCTCACAAAGGTCTGAATTAGCCACTAATAATCAATCAGCTTCTCCATGGAAAACCAACTGGAATCTCCCTTGTAGCCAACCAGCATGATTATTTGCTCAAGAGTAAAGTCTGGCGGAAGTTCTGCTGTCTTGACTTCTACATACCTTTGGCTACCGACAAGCATTTGTATTCGATATTACTGAGTGTTCTTCATTTGGTTATAGAAAGTTTAAAATAGAAAAGGTTTTTCTGTTAAAAATTTTAAATTTGCCCTGGCTGGCATAGCTCAGTGGATTGAGCACGGGCTGTGAACCAAAGTGTCGCAGGTTCGATTCCCAGTCAGGGCACATGCCTGGGTTGCAGGCCATAACCCCCAGCAACCGCACATTCATGTTTCTCTCTCTCTCTCTTTCTCCCTCCCTTCCCTCTCTAAAAATAAATAAATAAAATCTTTAAAAAATTTTTAAATTAATTTTTCAATTACAGGTGACATTCATTATTATACGTTTCATGTGCAACACTCAGCGCCCAGACATTATGTATCTCACGAAGTGATCACCCTGATAAATCATGTGCCCAACTGACTCCATCCATAATTATTACAATATAATTGACTACATTCCCTATGCTGTACACTTTACATCCCCATAACTATTTTATAATTGGCAATTTGTATTTCGTTTAAAGATTTTATTGATTAATTTTAGAGAAAGGGAAGGGAGGGAGAAAGAAGGAGAGAAACATTGGTCTGCAACCCAGGTAAGGCACCCTGACTGGGAATTGAACCCTTGACCTTTCGGTTTGTAGGCCAGGGCTCAATCCACTGAGCCACACCAGCCAGGGCGGCAATTTGTATTTCTTTAAAATAATTTTCTATCCTCACTTGAGGATATGCTTATATTTTGAGAGAGTGGAGAGGGGAAGGAGGGAAGAGAGAAACATCGATGCAAGAGAGAAATATCAATTGGTTGCCTGTTGTATGTGACCAAACCAGCAACCCAGGCATGTGCCCTGACCAAGTATTGAACCGCACCCTTTGGTTTATAGGACGACGCTCCAACCCACTGAGCCCCACCAGCCTGGGTGCAGTTTGTCCTTCTTAATCCCTCTCACCCTTTTCATCCGTGCCCCCCAAGCCCTCTCCTACCTGTCAAGCACCAGTTTGTTCTTTGTATCTATGAGTTTCTCTTTTGTTTGTTCATTTATTTTGGTTTTAGATTTATATAAGTAAAAATTTTAACAGATTTTACACATACGTGAAAACATACGGTATTTGTCTTTTTCTGACCTATTTCACTTGATGCTGCTGATGATTCTGACTTTGAAGAAGCTCTGTGGAGTCAGGAAGCTGCTCTGAAGAGCAGCATCGAGTGTGTGTTTGTGGCGGCAGCCAGAGGCCCACTGCAGGTGTGTTTGTTCACTTTTCTGAAGGACACCACACTTACTGGATGGAGCCAGAGAGAAAAAATAGCACTAACAAAACAGCAGAGTGTGAATAACAAGGTGCAGGCAAAATGTCTGCACGCAAACCAGCCAGGATATTTTTATCTCGTCATCTGCTATGCCTGGGATGCGTGAAATCTCTTTGGAATCTGCTCACTTGTGCCGCAAGAGAGAATATTCTTTATTCTTAAGGATAACTGCCCCCTGATCTTTCCCGATTCCTTGGATGCCTTTTGTATCTGTCAAGCCCATTGGGAATGTAGGGAAAAACTTGTCTTGCTCATTCGGGATCGAAACCAGAAAGTTCTAACACTCACTTATCTTTTCAGCATCTTAAGCAGTTGATTGTTGAAGCCAGAAAACATTCCAAAGAATTCCAATATGTTCTTAGGTAGAGAACTTATTTGAGGTGCTGTGTGACCCTTGGCAAAGCCCTCCCCACTTTGGGCTTCAGCTCCCAGGTCTGCAGAATGAGGCAGTTGGAGTAAGCAAAATCTCAGGTCCATTCCAGGGCAGAAACGCTCTGCCCCTCTGTCCTCAGGATAGCATGGTTGGGAGGCTGGTCATTCAGTCTGACACAAAGCATTGAAGGAGAGCAGAAGGTCAACCTTATGCATCATTAAGGACTTGCAACTCAAAACTACAATTCTACTTTTTTTTACATGGTGGAAAAAGCATGTTTTACAAACACTGCTTTGGTGTGGATGTGAGGAAACACTCCTGTATTATTGCAGCGGGGAACGTACACCAACACAAGCTTTCTGCAGAGCAATCGGGCACGGTATTTAACAACTGAAGAAGCACAACCCTTTGATCCAGACATTCTGCCTCTGGGAGTTTACGCTACAAGTAGCCTTGCCCATGTGCCAGATGAGTTTTGTAGAAAGCTAATCATTACACATTGCTTGTAGTTGGAAAACAACTTGAATACCAGTATCTTTAACAGGACAGCTCTACAGTGGAATATCATGCGGTTATGACAAAGAAATAATTAGATTTGATGGAAAGATCTTAACATATATTGAGAAAAGACTCAGAAATCAATGCCCTTAACTAACTGATTACAAGGATGCTCAAAAGGGGTGCTGGCTTTTTTCATCTTCCCCAAGACCTGTGCAGCAGGAATGACTGTAAGGCCAGTAATGACATTCTAACGAAAAACGGACCAGCAACTCTTCAGTCAGCCCCGGCAAAGACAGGACACAGGGACTCTGGCCACGGCATCCCATTCACGTGGTCTCTCCTACAGCTCATGCTGCTTCTTCCATCATCCCCTTCCCCATAGAGCCTGTGTGTTAACACTTGTGTTATAAATACTCAGAACTCTTCTTAACTCTCTTTTATGGCCACCTGATATAATAGGCACCTCTTTCAAAAAAAAAAAGAAAAGATAACAACTACAGTATTGAGTACCTACAACGACTATGCAGTATGACTAGAATTTATGTGGATTTTGCCATTTCCCCTAAAAACCGTGGTCTACCTAAATATTGTCTCCACTTGTCAGATGAGGAAACTCGGGCTCTGGGAAACCTAACAACTGATTCTAAGAATGACAGTCGGTAAGAGGCTGTTTGCTCTTATCCTGTCAAAGCTTACGTGTGCGTACTAGTGTGTTGTGCGTACAAGCCTTTTTATACAGGCATTGTGATTTCACACATAACGATTAATCCTGGGTGCCAGGCACTGTGCGAAGCCATGCGAGCGAGTCCTTGGAAGGACAGAAACGGACTGGTGCTCTCAGCGACTCCGGGTGCCTGCCCATGGTAGAGGTGCAACCGGCATTGATAACCATGGTGTTTCCCAAATTTCAGGCATTTTCTTACCACTCTCACAATTTTCACTGTACTCATATGCCACCTTTAATTATTTAATTCATTTTACTTTAAACCTACTCACTTTTCCCCTTAAAGTCCATCTCATTTAGCCTCAATCTACACACGTATGTGCAGGACCAAAGTTTGGGTATGCTAGTGATGTTTTTCTAGTACATGCTACCATAAATATATGACGACTAAGAAATAACCCACTGATGCCCCATCTCATATTCCACTTTGGGAAATCCTGGATTAATGTCAGGTGGTGGCAGAGTGACAGTACCCCCTCCAGTACCCTGTAAGATTCTCTCCTGAGAAAATTTTTCAGAAAATAAGTAAATGATTGTGGATATGTATATAAGTTTAAATCTCCCTTCTTTCTGACTTACACTCTTAAGAAACATTGCTCAAAAATCATCCTGGCTTAAGATTTTTTTCTGACTTTTCCTAGACCAGTTCATGCAGCCTACATCAAAACAGCCCAAGTCCTGTCCTGCAGAAGCACTCAGTTCAGATCATGACTCCTTCCCAGCCTCCTGTGCAGTTCGGTTTTGCTAAGAAGCCTCTTACTATTTCTGACCTGATTTCAAACACTGACTCATCACAACTTCGGTATCAGAAGCTCCTGCTACACATCACATCAGCCGTCAGAGTCAAGCATTTGGAGGCAGAATGCACAGTGGAAAAAGTACGCCTGTCTGTTTTGGAGTGGGGTACGTCACCTGGGAGCGTGTGCCAACACTAGTGAATGTCTGGTCTATCCCACAAACTGGGCAAGTCACATAATAATGGCTTACTCTGAAGTCAGCGTAAAGTAAGTGGGAAGTGAAAATATTATTCTAGCCTCCCTTCTTTTGTTCTCCTGTTTGTATTTTTTTAAAGGTCCGATTGCACTCACCTTTCCGCTGGACTACAGATTATTTAAAGGCAATGATATTCTAGTGCTGTTTGCATCCCTCCGTGTCTAACAGAGTAACTCGCATATGACAGAGGCTCAACAAAGTCTGAAGGAATAATAAATGAATAGACAAGTCAGGAGACATGGGCTCCATTCTGAGCTCTTTTACTGATTGCCTTCTTAAATTTGGGCCAGTCAGTTAATTTCCTTGGAACCCAGTTTACTCATCCTGACAACAACAGGGTTGGTTTAATTATTCTCTAAGGCATCTTGGAGATTGTTTGGTTTCGCATATTAAAAATTTCCCCAAAATTAATATGAATGCTTTCTAACATTATGGTGACAAACAATTTTATCATTTGTTTCATCAAATATATTAGGAGAGAAAAGTCAAATAAAATACTTGAAATCAAAAGATATGCATTGTGTCTATAGTAGAATGTCAAAAAGTAAAAAAAAACACAGCATATGGTCCTTTGCAACGGGCTTGTTTCACTTAAAGGTAAGAGATCCCAGAATCGAGACTGGGCTTTGCCATTTACTGGCTGGATGACCTTCAGAAACAAGTCAATCAACTTCTGAGCCTCCAGGCCCTGGTCTATAAAATAAAGATTATAATACCTTCTTTCTCTCTGTCTCCAGTTGTTGTGAAGTCCATTCAGATAGTATACGTGAAAGCAGTTTATATAGTGCTGTACAAATGAAGGCTGTAGTTTTATCCCTCAGTACCCATGTTTTAATGGCATTCAACTATATATTATTGTGGCACAATGAATTTGAAATGCTCCAAGGCTCGCTAAAAAGAAACATAAAAATAAAATGATAGATGTGATAGGAAACAGCTTTGAAAACTTAATTACATTATGCAGATGTAAAGTCATATTTTATAGCTTGATGCAGATTTCTGAATCAGTTATAGGAACACATTCCAAGTAGTAAAATGTCTAGGTAACAAATGAATGTTTCTGAACAGAGAAAAAAAATCTTTATGCTATTAATTTAAACCACAATTTCTAGGCTCTTACCTCTTAGAATTCTTCACTAAGGTTGAACAGATAACATGTTAAATGGCAACATTCTGTAACAGTAGAGACAGGAATGGATCTACCTTAAAAATAACTTTCATTGTTTTTATTTTATTTAGACTTTGAGGGCATGGCCTTACTGGCAAAGAGAATATGGCCATTACAGCCAAGAAATAGATGCTTAATCTTACTCGTGCCTAATACGAGGGGAAACATCCACCAAATGTAGAGCCTGTGGGGTCCCCTGTGGTCATATAATGGGGTAACTGCCAGTCCACGGGAGTGATGATGAAGTGGTACATGCTATTCATTTACTCACTTATTAGTTCACTCAACAAGTATTTATTTTGCATTGTGTACTATGCTTGGAAGTGGAGACTGAGTAGTGAGTGAAAACAACAGATTTCTTTCCTTCCCAGACTTTTCAATCGGAACAGACACAAAAATGTTACAGAACGTGGAGGCAGGGTGGCCTACTGGTGAGAATTCAGAGAGCTTAAAGAGACAGATGCCTATGGGATTTGGGGGCAAATTTTATTAAGTCTTGGTTTCCTCAGGGATAAAAATGGAATAGTACTATCACTGATCTCCTGAGTCTTTTACAAGATTAAATGAAACAATGGCCATGAATCAGACTGTGTGATACATAGTAAATTCTTATTAGATGGTGGGCTTTAACGTGTTGATAAAGATTTCTTTACTAGCTATGGAAATCTACACTAGTCAAGTAGACTTTATGTCACGTTAGAATATTCTAAGAGAAACCCTGCGTTATTCATAATTAAGATCTCATAATTTAGTTGCTCTTTGAGAAATAAAGTGTGAAAAGAATCATATTTTGTGGATAGTCCCTTCTCAAATCATATGAAATTTGTTGAAAGAATAGGCACAAGGACCACATTTTGGAGTCCTTCCACTAACAATACTGTCATAGGGCTTCATTCTCATCTCTCAGGGCGGCTTTCTCTCATTATAAAATCGCCTTGCCAATATCGGTTAGTGGAGGCGGGGAGGGGACGTTTTAAAACCAGGAATTGGATGTTTCACTTGGTCGCTCCCTCATCCATCTTTATTTAGACACCATAACCACACGGCACCTAGCACCCACCCCTTCCACTCTGATGGAGATAATGGCTATGTCTATGAATGTTTAAAAGCAAAAATGGAAGGGCATCCATTTCAGCTTCAGACGCAGACACCCTGCATTCTCCTTCTCAGTAAAACCCTGAGCAGTAACTCTGTTAAGAATGCTAAGGATTGAAATAATACTCTTTGTTATGCTGAGTTCATACATCTAAGTAATTCTAGTTAGGCTTCCCTTAAGGAACATAGCTAACAATTTAGACATGTGTGTATGAGAGGAGGCAGTCAGAGTAAAGCAAATTGTCAAAACTGGGATTCTCCAAAAATGAACTACATCCTGAATGTTAGTATGTTGCATAAATTTAATTTGTTACACTTTACATTTAAGATGTTTCTAGCCAGGAATGATATAATGAAGCTGGCTCAGATCTGCCTGCACTTTAAAGAATGTAGAATTAGAATATTTCTATTACACTAATACAAAAATTGCTTAACATTTCTTCCATTTTTTTTGGCAGTTTACAAACTAGGAAGTCTGTGCAAGTGTGAGACTTCATTAACTTCAAAGTTCCATTTTTACAACATTTTTAACAAACAGCAAAAATACTATGAAAAATTATATGCACTTTTTTGAACATTACCTAAGTCCCAGACACTATCCTTTGGGTTTTATATGCATCAATTCACTTAAAACAGTCTTTGTAAAAAGCAGGTAATCCCTTTTATACTTCTGACCAAGTTAATCATAGGAAAAATATTGTAGTAAAAAGTACACTGTGAATTCTACTTAGGTAATGGCAGACTGGATCATTCCGAGCAGACTGAAACAAACTGGCAATTTAAAAACCTGGGGAAAACACCAAACTTTAAAAAGTATCAACAAGCAAACAAGAGTACAAGAAATCAGCAAGCCAATACCTGGGGAGAAACGGAAACCCAGGGTCAGGAACGGAGACCACTCAGGGGCTTTTGGAGTCCCGACAAATCTAAATGAACCACTGGCTATTTAAAAGTATGAGTATTTCAGCCCTGGCTGGCATAGTTCAGTGGATTGAGTGCGGGCTGTGAACCAACATGTCGCAGGTTCGATTCCCAGTCAGGCCACATACCTGGGTTGCAGGCCACGGCCCCCAGCAACCGCACATTGATGTTTCTCTCTCTCTCTCTTTCTCCCTCCCTTCCCTCTCTAAAAATAAATAAATAAAATCTTTTTAAAAAGTATGAGTATTTCTTGTGATATATATAATTAAAATTCACCAAAATAAGAGCATATAATTTTATAATTCAAGAAGAGTAAATACAGTTTTAGGGACTTGGAGGAACATAGATACGTGGATTAAAAATAGACTTTGAAAACTCAAGAACGTAATTAGTAGGGTGAACACTAAAATAATAAAAAAGATACCGGTAACTTCTAAATTAATAAAAAATAAATTTATCGATTGTAATTTTCCTGTGAACACAAAAGCAGTAAAGAAAGGAGAGAAAAGCTAATAGAGAATTGTTTAGGACACAAGAAAGTACTTGATGTTTCAAGATTTTAAAGCCAGTGAACTGAAAATTTCTAAAAAGCCCTCTGTATCTATAATATTTTGAAAAATAAGCCCTGGCTGGCATAGCTCAGTGGATTGAGCGCGGGCTGGGAACCAAAGTGTCGCAGGTTTGATTCCCAGCCAGGCATCCTGCGTTGCAGGCCATGACCCCAGCAACCACACATTGATGTTTCTCTCTCTCTCTCTATCTCCCCTCCCTTCCCTCTCTAAAAATAAATAAATAAATCTTTTAAAAAATGAACTAATTGCTGTTTCACTCTCTTCCTAACTTTGCTGAATGGCTAATCTCAGTATTTTGCTTCTGGCTGCCATTCCCACCCTAATTGCTTTATAAATACCTGTGTAGTCTTTTTTTTTAGTTTGTTTGTTTTTTATTGTTGTTTGTGAAGATGCCGTTGTAACTCGCTCTCATGGACTGCAGGTCTGTCTCCTTGCTCTGCTCAGTTGTTCCTCCCTCCTTGCCTTTCCCTTCCCTTTCCTCTCTCACTCTCTCTCTACCCAACTTTCACTTTTTACTGTGCTTTTGATTGTGTTTTGTGGTTCCTTATCTAAAGGAGTGGCTGTTTCCTGGCAATTGCTCATAACATCTTTGAGGATTTGCATCAACGAGCTCTAGAATATCATAGACTGAAATGTCTTATTTCTTTTTTTTTCCTCACAGAGTGAAGGCTATTTGACCTGAGGTTCTTTAAAATACACAACTAGCTCCAGCAAAGTATAGTTAGTGGAAAGATAACATGGGACGATGTTAGTTATAGGAAGATGGAGACAATATTTTTGTTACAAGGGAAATCAAGAAATTAAATCATCTGGTGCTGAAGGTATCAAGTTTGATGTTTTGTCTGATAAATGAACTTATCTATAATTTACTATTCCCTTGATGCCATCATAACTAATTTTCTCAAAGAACTATCTACTTTAAAATACTGCAAGTAGAATATAGCATAGTTTCATTTTTATTTGCCTCTTTCTCTTCTTTCTTCTGCTACTACCTAACCACCCCCATTTCATGTCATTTATTGCAGGAGAGGTCGAGCTAGTCTGACAATGCTAGTATGGTCATCCAGTGTCAGCAAAGCATTTATGGGAGAGGAAAAATAAGGATATTATATGATTAATTACACACTAAATTTTGAAAACTATAACCACACATCATTAGCACAATATTAAATCCAAAGGAGAGAGTGGGAATTTTAGAATATCATCCATAAATTTTACATTTTGATAGGGTAGTTTTTCTAAGCTACTTGGACTTTATGTTTTGTTACTCTCATTTCAGTATCAGACTAG
This sequence comes from Phyllostomus discolor, assembly GCF_004126475.2. Classification (NCBI taxonomy): domain Eukaryota; kingdom Metazoa; phylum Chordata; class Mammalia; order Chiroptera; family Phyllostomidae; genus Phyllostomus; species Phyllostomus discolor. The sequence goes on from NC_040915.2 coordinate 18,981,307, forward strand.
AGAAAAACAACATCATATATTATACACAATCAGACACATAAAATGCAGACATATTTGTGTTTTGTAAACATGTTGATTTACATGGCATTTAATATACTAGCTAATCATTTTACAAACTTGCATATAATACTGTGATTTAAACATCCACTTTCTAGCTTAGTAATCTTTTTTTAAGATTCTATTTATTTATTTTCAGAGAGAGGGGAAGGGAGGGTGAAAGAGAGGGAAAGAAATATCAATTGACTGCTCCCCGCATGCCCCCAACAGGGACATGACCCCTAAAACCCAGGCATGTGCCCTGACTGGGAATCGAACTGGCGACCCTTCAGTTCACAGGGCGATACTCAATCCACTGAGACATACCAGCCAGGGCTGGCTTACATAAATCTTTAAGAAACAAAATAGTTCCATTTCCCACACACTCTGTGAGAGAAGATTTCACCTTTAGAGGACAAAACACAATTAAACTCAACAAATTAGTAACCTCCTACGTATGTTAACTAGAAGACTTTTCAAACTAACATGGAGACCATGTGAAATAACTCTCCCAAATAGGAAACATTTGTGTGATTTAAGTAAACAAGTTTTCAAAGAGGGTTGGGGAAGAGTTTAACACAATGACTTTGTACATTCTAGGTGGTATATTCTATTACAATGCCATCTTTGGGTTATTTACATGAATTTTGGGTAATCCCTGGGGTGAAGGTTGGTCACTGTTTTGGAGAGGGGGTTGTTTGTTTTTTAAAAAAGAACTTTTTTTTCTCTCATTGCTGGGTGTTCAGTCATAGGCAATTTTTAAAAACAGGTATAAATTTATCCAAACATAGTAAGTTGATACTTTTCCATAATATTCACAAGATAATTCTCTCTTCCTCTTCCACGCCTTTTGATATAGCTATTTTTAGCAATAACACTCCCTCGATCACACTCAGTATGCAGTCTGTATAATCCATCATGAGGCACTACAGAAAGAACCGCACTTGACTTTAAAAGCACTCATTTTTTCTTATCCACCAGGCAACACTACATAGTCGTCTCTTCACAGTAACCTGGGGATAGCAATCCCAAGCTCCTTAGCTCTTTTCAAAAACATAATGAATCATCTAAAACCAAAAAGAAGAGATGCGTAGCATATTTGGAAGACACTGTGGTAAAATGATCTTATAATTGCCGGCCAGCCATGGTAAAGGATTTTCACATCTCCAAAGGGCTTCAAAGTCAACTCACTATCTAGAGATACTATTTATTTTATTTTATTTTAATTAATTAATTTATTTTTTATTTTAACCATTGTTCAAATACAGTTTTTCTCCCTTTTACTCCCAATCCAGCCCCCCTCCCAACCTCCCCACTTTCCTCCCATTACTAACCCTCCCCCTAGTTTTTGTCCATGTGTCCTTTAAGTTTGGAGAAGATACTATTTATTATAAAGAAGAACAATCCACTTCAGCAGATAGTTAACTGAAAACTTATTTTGTTGCAGGCTCACTGCAAACTGATAAGATTACAAAGACAAATAAATTAATAAATTATCTTTGTTCATAATTCTACAATACTTTTTGAACACTTCCTATTGTTTAAGCATGGAGCTAGGTCCTAAAGATAAAAGACCTTTGACCTCAATTCCGTTTTTGACTCTAGAACACTTACAATGCACGGCCGTTTTCCTTTACTCTGCCTCCTGTGTCATACTCTCCATTGGTGAAGACCCTGGTAAAACAGGTCAAACTTACCTTTTCTAGGGCCATAATTTTTGTCATCTTCCTCTTATTTCCTATCACACCTGAAGCTTGATATAACGAGACAAAGTGTTGTATCGCTGTATCATTTTATGTCTTTCCTGCTCTTCAATAACAATAACAACAATAAACACAAAAACAACTAATGTGCTGTGTACTTATCATGTGCCCAGAATTGGGCTAGGTACTTTAAAGGTATCCTCTCTTTACACCTCTCTACAACACTCTACCAGAGAAAAGCTATTATCATTTCAATGTAATGGAAAGAAACTCAGATTTGGGGTGACTGACTACATTTCTTGAGTTGATCATGCTCCGAGGAGGCTCTGTTCCAGCTCCAGGTCAGGTGTGCTCCGTACAGTGGTGATGCAGAAGGAGGATTCTTCCTGTCCCTGCTCCATATTCACGACGTCTCCACAAGTCCGAGCAGTTTAAACTGATTTTTAAGAGAGCTGATCAGCAGTTTTCTTTCCCTTTTTAATCACTACCCAGATATAGATTAGATAGAACAGGTAGGTAGGTAGACAGAAAGACAAAGGTAGGTAAGGAGATACGTAGGTAAACAGACAGATAGACAGATAGGTAGGTAGGCAGATAATAAGTCAGGGTGTCTTGAAATAAGGGTTGACCAACATCAGTTGCAGTCACAGATGCACGACCTTGGCCAACACATTTAACCTTCCCACTTTCGTTTTCTCATCTATAAAGTCCTAATTCCATCCTCTCCTAGCTTAACTCCTCACTTTCACGAGGATGAAGTGAGAGGATGTTTGAGACAGCACTTAGGAAACTGAAAGGAGATACTCAAGTGTCAGCAATAAAAACTGGGGGGAGGGGCAAAATACAGGACACTCGAAGTGTTGTAATTTTAAAAGGCTACGACAGGTTAGATACTGTCAAATTAAAAGCTTTGCTCTACGAAATACTTATTCCCCGAAAACCTCTCCCAGCGCAGCAGAGCAAACACAAGGGTTTGTCCTTACACGGGAAACAGCAGAGCGCAGTGACCAGGGAGGGGGAGGGACTTCAAGGTCACCTGGGCCTGGCCGTTTCACTGCCAGCAAGACCACAGATGTGGTTTAACATCTCTCAGCCTCACTTTCCTGTCTATAAAACAGGAATAATAACAGTTACCTGAAAAATGGTTGGGAAACTTAAAAATCATGTAGCAAAGTGCCTGGCACATAAAAAAGGCTCAATAAATGGTCTCTGCAGAGGGATGTGCTGGGTGATTTCCTGCCTGTGCACTTGTATCTGTTTTTTAAACTGTGGGTCAAGCCTGTGTGACTTCAGGCCTTTCAGGTTAACAGAGGATGCAAGCAGAGAGAGGGGAAGGAAGAATCAAGGTGAGTTTGTTACACTGGAACAAAGTAAATAAACAAGAACTGGAGGGCAGTGTCCCAGACTAGCCAAGGGACAAGAATATTAGTTCTATTAATATTTTGAATGGAGACAGTTCAATGAGGCCCCAAGGATCTAGTCTGACAATGAAAGGAATTGCTTAGAATTCTTTTCTTTTAAAGATTTGATTTGTTAATTTCTAGAGAGTGGGGAAGAGAAGAAGAAAGAGAGAGAGAAATATCAATGTGTCATTGCGTCTCACGTGACCCCCCCCCCCCCCTCCCCGCCACTGGGGACCCGGCCCAGCAACCCAGGCATGCGCCCGGACTGGGAACCGAATCAGGGACCCCTTGGTCTGCAGGCTGGAGCTCAATCCATTGAGCCACACCAGCTAGGGTGAATTGCCTAGAATTCTTAGGAAAAGAAATCATTAAAGATGAAGCAAATTCTTTGGGGGAAGTGAGACAATTTAGACTTCCCAGTAAAGTAATGGTAATATTCCAGTTTGCCCAGGATGGACATGCTTCACACCTGCTGTCCTGGTGGGATGATGAACAGTGCTCTAAAAGCACCCAGGTCAGGCTGAGGTTTTCATGGGAGCTGTGGAAGCAGCAGATTCTCCAGGACCATGTTGTGTGCTTTAGAGGTTTTGTACTGTATCTCAAATTCATGGCCATGTATATTGAGGAAACAGCCTCAGATGCAGAGCTCCACAGAACACAGCAATGCTCTCCTCTCTCTCTCTCTCTTTTTAATCTATATTATTTTCCTCTAAATTAATCGCAACAATGGTTTTGAAAAATAGGTCACCTAGATTTCAAAACTATTTTGTTTGGAGCCATCTGTGGCTGAGGATGATTGTGAAATTAGCTGTTCTTGGTATCACGGCAGAAACCCGACATAACACACTTACTGCACATCTGCCAGAGTGGCAGCATTGTTCTGGGTATTTGATATTCAGAAGATGTATCAAGAATTTGAACCTTACAGAAACAAACTACTCAGCATTTCAATTAGGATCTGTGTGTCGTGCATACAAAGTACCACTACAGAAAATCTTGCATCATGTTTGAAATATGTGGGTTTGGAAAATGAAACATGCCCAAGCAGTTTCAAGTTAAATTGCACCCTGCATGGGTGATCTCCTCCCCGTCCCTCAGTTGCTCTAAGAAAGGTGGTTAAAACAGAACCCTGATTTGCATCTCCAAGTTCCAAGCACCGTAGGTTTCCAGTCCATGTTTAATGAATTATTTTCAGCACATTTAATTGATTCTGTATAAAGCTTTGATTAAATGGCAACTAAGAACAGAGGTCATGTGACTCCATGCATGTCCCATAACACCCAATGTAACTATAAAAAAGATGAGTGACTTCATTTGGAGTTATTGCCATTTTTGTGCCCTTCCCCCATCTCGCTGTAGTAATTTTTAACGTTCTCTTTCAGTATGTGTTTGTGGGGCCCTCAGCGTTCTACTCAGGGTTGCTACTATCCACTCAGAAAAAAGACACGGCTCCATCTCTTGCAAGAAGCAGAGCATGTTCGAATGTAAATACAGCTATTTCCCCCATCTGCCTTGATGGTGGATAGAGGAGAAAACATAGGACTTGTTGTGATCTTTCAGACAATAATAATAATAATAAATACTAGTACAATACTACCACTGCCACTAATAATAATGACAAGTGCTTACTGAACACTTACAAGGTGCTGAAGCCTTGCCCTGTCTCCTGTCATTAATTCTCACAAAACCCTGAGGAGGTCAGTACCACCACTCCTGTCGCTTGGGTACGGACAGGAAGGCTTAGAGGGGCTAAGTGGATTGCTCAGTGTCACACAGCTGGACTTTTTTCATGAGATCAGGACTTAAACCCAAATCTGTCTGACCTTTGAAATTTGCTCTTAATCTCATGTTATGCTATTTCTCTGTCACAGTATGAAGTTCTGACTTATGTAACACCAAATGCTTTATTAAACTCCTTCTGTCTTTCCAGACCTTCAAGGAAATATCTAAAATTAAAATCTGTATGATGCTTATAGGGCTTAAAATGGATACAGGTTACTCTCACTCATAATTAAATCACGGTTTAGGTGAGGATTTTTATAATCCATTAAACTCTGAGGATCTTAAGGGGAGAGATGGTATCAAACATTTCATCTCCATCGATGAGCACAACAGTTGACAGGCAGATGTCACCAGGTCATGTTTATTGAATAAATGCAAATAAAATAGAGAAAAAACCCCACTGTACTCATGATCCTGTCCTTCCCTTCCGTTGTGAGAGCAGATCAGCCATAGAAACACTGAAACGGGCAACTTCAGTCCATGCTGGGTTCTGTGTTTGACAAGGGAGAGAAGGAATGAAGGAGAGTATCCATCATTACGTCTGTGTCCTTACTGCACAACCTCATTCTTGGTGGCATTTTCCATTTTGTTCCTTCTGCCCTTTCTTATTCCCATTCGTTCCTGATACACTCTCTGTTCTTCCACTTGCCACTGCTGTTTCAGCATTTTTATAGGTAGGGTTATTGACAAATTGATTGTGGGGTAGGATTTACAAACTGCACGCAGATCATAACAAACTGCTAATAAACTGCTTTCTCTTTCTAACGAGTGTGAACACGAAGCCTGATTTATCTTCTGTATAAAGGGAGGGGCCGTCGGGGGCACCCCGAGGGCCTTTGCAGACATCTGCTCAGAAGAAAATGCTCCACTGAAAGAAACAGCAACACGCTCCTCCCAGGCAGACCTTCCGCTACTTGCAAGGCTCCACGCAGAGGGGCAGAGTAGGAATCCCCGAAAATGCATTCCTGTGGTTCCGTGCGTGCTGGGTCAGCAGCCCAAAAGACGGTCTCCTCCAAGACCCTAGCTATTTGGGCATCTCTGTTTTAATGCGTGTCTCATCTGCCAGACCTCAGTGTGAGTGCAGGCTCTGCCAACAATGTCACCTTGGCCAAATGACTAAAACCTAGTTCCCTTACTTGAAAAATATGTGGGTGGTGCAAAATTCACATCAACAGTTTCCAGACCACGGAAGCAATCTTCAGCCAGCAGAGCTGCTTCAAATGATGTTTGTTTTTATCACAGAGATCGTCTTCCAAATATTTCCACCAATTAAACTCTCCTAGTTAATGGTCACTTTTCATTAATAATTGGCTGTCCCGAAATTCTGTGAGGGTGGCACTAAACGTTTTTAGCTGTTGTACTTTCTAGTAGCCACTGCGGCTGCACACGCAGTGCGGGTGCCATTTCTATGAGACAACGAAGTCAGCTCAGGGACTGGGATGGGCTCAGTTTCGAAGTCAGGAGTTTGATACCTGTGGTCTCAGTTTGCAGCCCAGCTCATTACCAGTTCGGGCAAGTCCGCCTTCTTCTTGAGCCTCAGGCGGATTCAGTGAGGCAACTGCTATAAACTAATGCTCTTTCCTACCTGGTTTCCAAACCTGGCTTAAGAAAGAAATACAGTGAACTGTTTCCCACCTACAAGTTTCAAGGGATAAGGTTTTCTAGTTCATTTAATTTCCTGATTAAAATTAAAATTTTGTTTCCATCACTGCCTAAAATAGTCTAAAAGATAAATCCATTTCGTTTAAAGAACATTAGTGACTAGGGGGTCTGTTAGAGTTCACTTCATCAAAACCCTCGATTTGAAAGATACCTGATATTGAGTATTTATATGTGTCTTTTTCACAGATTTTGCGTGAGCCCTGTGTTGCTTCTATATTAAAAGAGTGGGCATATTCAGGTAACTGGTAGCAATTTAGGGAATTTAAGGTCAATTCTTCACACATACCTGCTGAGTATTACTGTTTTTAATGGAGTTTCCGAGGGAAAGAACCTCACCAGAAGTGACACTAAGCCAGGCAGGGAGAGATCTGAGGTGCCCTGGTTACTACTGCACGAGACACTAGATTCGTAAGTGTTCACTTGCTCTCTCTGAACTGCAGAAATGGGGCTTTGTCCCATTAGGGGAGATGTTTGCTGAGTGTCTGATGCCAGACCCAGGCATCTCCATTCAAGAACACAAACTTGGAGGAAAAAAAAAAAAGAAAAGCCAGGATATTTCCAGAAATAGTCATTGCAATAACAAATCCTGAATGTTATATTTAATTTTGATTTCTTTGATTTAAGTACTGCCTGATCTTGTAGAATGAAAATACTTCCCACTTTAATGTCAAAACATCTCCTAATAAAATTAATTATGGGGCTGAAGCATATGATTATCACTAAACTTTTTCTTTGGGCCCTGTTCTAGCCTAGCTGTAACTCAGTTCTTTCAGTGTTATAAATCAGAATTAAAAATAATGAAGAGCCCTGGCTGACATAGCTCAGTGGATTGAACTCAGGCTGCGAACCAAAGCGTCACAGGTTCGATTCCCAGTCAGGGTACATGCCTGGGTTGCAGGCTACGGCCCCCAGCAACCACACATTGATGTTTCTCTCTCTCTCTCTTTCTCCCTCCCTTCCCTCTCTAAAAATAAATAAATAAAATCTTTTTAAAAATAATGAAGAATGAAGATTTTTATTTTTTCCACTTTTACACCAAGGCATTCAAGTTCTTTTTTCCTAGAAGCAGGAGAAATGAAGGAGAAACTCGCTAATAAACAGCACTGAGATTTTAATCTCCCTTAAGTGAGATGGTGAAGATAGAAACTTAGAACTGAAGTCCTCAAAGGTTGAAAACGTTACAGCTTTTTCTGTAATTTTTTTACTTTTGTATTCTTTAAGATATATATTCTGACCAAGAATGCATTTAAGTTGTAATAGACTTCTAGGTACAGCTATTTAAAATATTATACAGGGATTGGTTTCAATAGCTGCTGACTGATTTTAAGATTCTGCTCACGAAATATGTTTGTTCTTCTATTGGAAAATAACACTCTCACTAAAGGTAGTCAGGATGCATAATGGATTCTTAAGTTACTCATATTTTGAGTGACTTAAATATCTCAGTTGATACAAGCATCTTATGAAACACACATGCACATATATAGATATACTTGTTCTAAAACACAAATATAATGAGTTTAAGAAGATTGTGTTTTATAAGAAAATTCAAGGTATGGAAATTCACTGCATAGGTCAGGAAGACAAGGACCTAGCCCTGAACACTGAAATCTGACTTCCTTTACAGAACTGCTGGACTCATCATGACAGGCGTGTTCGCGTTGTAAGTATGAAGTTGATGATTACGAGCGTAGGCTTTGGAGGGAGAAAAACTCAGAACCAAATATTGCCTCTGCCACTTACGAGGTGAGTGACCTTGAGCCACTTACTTTGCTGAGTTGTAATCTTCACATTGGAAAGGGAATGCTGAGTGTCCACCACCCCCCCTGCCTGTCATTAGAGTTATACGATAATGAACAGGTGGCAAGAAAAAGAGTGCTCGTGTCGACATTGTGACCCAGGCCAGAGATATCTAGATGCCGCAAACCAAAGAGAGATGCCAGATCGAAATCCAGGTTTTCAGGGTATATCCTGAGAACCAGTTTAATGACTCCTGGGTCTTCACCCACAGACCTTAAACAAGTTGTAGGGTATTTGTTTTGAGGGTAAAAAGGAAAAAGGTTTTATTTAGCTGATTTTAGAAAAGAGGTTTCAGAGGGTTTTATACCACACCTGCTCCTTAACCCTCGAAGGCATAAGGAGATGCCTGTCCTCTCCACAAAAGCCCAGTGAGGGGCCTTAACGTGCCCAGTGGCAGAGCTTGATACGGGTATCCTGGAACCTTCAGGGCAATGGCAGTGGCCGCAATGGACTTGAGTCTGACTTCCGCCGAGGAACTGGGGCAGTGGGATAGAGTTCCTGCTGTGACTGAATTTCCTCTAACAGATCAGAGCATGTGTGAGTTTACCGACAACCTTAAGCCATGTGGCAGGAGGAGCTGGCATAGGGGCAATGGGACTCTATCCATGAGGGTGCACATGGACTGTCCTCCTGGACCACCAGCAGTGGGGTGAGGGGTGGCCCCCCAAAGGAGTGACACTGCCCAGTTCACAGGAGTAACAGCTTCAGGCGTGCATAAAATATCTACATGAAGAACCCAGAAAAGTGTTTACGGAGTAAGAGTCAGCTTTGAACTCTTTTCTCCTGTGGTGGGGGAAAAAAGATCCATAGGAGAACAGAGCATGAAGTCGTCACAAAACAGGACCAGCTCAAGTAATAACAACTTCTCTATTCTCTTTCCCCAATGCTGCCACCACAGGGAGGGAGAAGGCGGTTGAAGAAAAGACAGGGACACCCCACCCCCCACACGCACCACACTGCAAGAGGCAAGCCTGCATTGCGGGTGGGAGAAAGTCCAACTCCGAGTTGTGATCATCCTCTGGGACTGGATAGTCCAATTTCTAAAATGAGACTATCTGTGCTTCAGAGAGATCGCATGGCTTTCTATCACCTAAGATGAACCGCAAAAGCCAGAGTCCCTGCCTGTTCCGTCCAGGGTCAAAGAAAGCCTATGCCTAATATATAAATCTTAAAGGGAGCAATGAAAAGTAAAAAGAAAAGTGTTTTATTACGCTTCATGAGCTGTACTTATTTAAAGTACAACTGACTATAGGTATAAGCAGCTCTCTCTCTCTCTCCTTTTCCTTTAGTCACCTGGGAAACCTTGTTTGCTGGACAACAGACCCTTACCCATACAACGGTATGGGGCTTCATCTTGAGTCACACACCTAACCGGCTCTCCTGGCTTTAGCCAGATGCTACGACAGGGAAAGGAGGACTAGTTATATATAATCCAGCGTGATGTTATATAAGGCAAATATGTAAAGTAGGAATGTAGGTAGCACGAAGATCTAAAGCCTAATTATAGAATCAGAATGCAAGACACGCATTAATTACACGAACATAAAAAAGTTGAGGACTGATTGCTATTACATATACATGCATATTTTTGCATATATATTAATGACTCTTGGGTTTTCACCCAGAGACCTTAAACAAGTTGTAGGGTATCTGTGTGAGGGTAAAGAGGAGAAGGGTTTTATTTCGCTGAATTTAGAAAACAGGCTTCCGAGGATTTTAGAGCACACCAGCTCCTTAACCCTCGAAGGCGTGAGGGTTGTAATATATGGAATCAGTGCTCTGTGAAGCCAGACTGAACTTACTGGGGAAGGGGCAGGGGCAGGTTGCTAACCATGGCAACTGTGACAAAAGGGTCTGGGCAGTCTTATTTAAAGGACAGCCCATTTCATGAAATTTCTTTTCTCTGCAAATTCACTAAGAGCCTTTCCCAGGCTAGAACGCAGCGGTTCTCAGTGAACCTTCCCTGCACAGCCGAGGCTGTCCCGTTGGCACTCAGCATATCTGCATTTCCAACATTTTGCGGGCGACTGAGAAGTAGCATGCCATGGTCAGGATAATCCTGAAACCTTGAAGGTTACTCTTGCATCTTCCAGGAAGCCCCTGGCATTATGAAAGGGCTAATACTGGAGCCCTGACAACAGGCTTTATCTCCCCAGCCAGACCTGAGCACAGTGGTTGGCACTTCGTACGTGATCAATAAATGACAGTTGGAAAATAGTATCTCCGCTATCATTGCCACAACCCATCTTGAAGCGCAGACTTCACATATAAGCGTGTTGAAGAGGAACACTGTCTATAAAATGAGCTGCGGGTTCCTTTTACGTGAGGAGGAATTTAATGTAATCATACATCACTAGAGCTGGAAGGCCCAATGAAATGACTTCTTGCAACCCCTCACAGGACCTAGACAACTCGCACTTCACACAGGATGAACTTCTAGGAGGGAGCTGATCAGCACAGAGCGCCCTGTTGATTCCGGCCTGAAGGACACTATGGCTGTCCCCTTCCCCAGTAATCCCAGCTAACTACAACACAGACTTGGTAATCAGCTAAATCACGTGTTAGGTTATCACTACATGAAACAATTATTTCAAACCTTACATACATACTAAGTTCAGTACTTCTCCAAATATAGATTAAACACATTTGCACAGGGTATGTTTAAAATAATTCTGATAACTGCATTGCAAAAAGAAATGATCATTTAGTCCCATTACACTCCCCTCCCCCGCCCCGAGCAATCACCATACTAAATGGTAATGGAAAAAAAATACAATACAGATTAAATTTTAAAAATTATCAGACATATGCTTTTTGAAAAATATACCAATTCCAACTTCAGAAAATGAATGCCAACATTCTACTTAGAGAGTACAATTCTGAGTGGCATCTGTTATGTATCTATTCCTTTGAATTTTATTACTTTATTTTCTAAATTATTTTCTTAAAATGAACACATATAACTTATTTAATATATTAGAAGGTAAAAGTAACATAAGTACATACTTTTTACTACAAGCTTGGAAATTGCTCAAGGTGACCATGGTATTAATGTTGATTGAGTTATAAAAGGTCTGTCTGTCTCAAAATCTTACTTGGCCACACACGTGTGCACACAAACACAGAGAAAACAGCGTTGCCGCATCTGAACCACAGTGCTGAGCAGGGTACTATTGCTTTGATATTGTGTTATCTGAGACCTTCTCTCTTAAGCCATGTGGATCATCTCTGTCTCTCCCTAAGCCACGTGGATCACCTATTTTCATACTATTGTACTGCGTCATGTTTCTTACTGCTAACTGGAGACACCCTGAGCTGTCACAACAGCAGGGCTTGTCAACGCTGAAGTGCTGGCTCAAAAGTGCATGTTACACCCTGATGCTTGTTTATTCAATGCAACTAAGGTGCAGAGCAGCCCTCTCTCAGCCTTGGCCTCCCAGGATTGTGCCCCTGAGATCTTGCTCAGTAGAGCAAGTTGACTTGTTCAGCCAACTTACTCTTCATATACCAACTTACTCTTCAGCTCCTCTGCGGGAAGAAATGAGTTTGTTTTCATTCATTCACTCTTTCATTTAGTCAAGAAATATTTATTGAGCATTTACTATGCGCTAGGTATAAGGTGAACAACCAGTGAAGTCTGGCACTCATGGAACTTACAGTCTTTTGAGGGAAGACAGACAGTCACAAAACAAGAATAAGTATGCGGTATGGCAGGTAACTCAGAAGAAAAAGTAAAGCAGAGTAAGGGAGGGAGAGAGAGATGAGGCATTATTTACGCAGCATAGTCAGGAAAGTACACTGCTGTGCTCAATAACTGCTTGTTGCATTAAGTAAATGAGTACAGCTGTACACAATCCCACATTTGTTCGGTCAGTTAGTTGGTCCTTCAAGAAATGATGACCTGTAGTACTTAACCGTTACCTTCTCTCCAAGGCACTTCTGTTTAACTTATTGAGCTATTGGTAATCCCTATACTATTTTCATGGTAGGAGCAAATTAATTATTGAAACATAAATATCAGTGGTTTAGAAAAACATCTAGCACAATGCTTGGCATACTGTAATTATATCACAAGGCTTGTGGACTTAGAGCACAGATAACCTGAAATAGGATAAATGAATGTTGATTCTCCCTCTAGAATTTTACACACCATCCAAGCCTCAATGTTTGGCTTTTTCCCTGTGAGAAAACCCTTCAAATAATAATCATAACCATAATTGACCTTATTGAGTGTTTACTGTGATAAATAAATTAATTGCTGTGTTAATCCTTCAGATTTTTATTTTAGGAATCCTCACCCCGACACTACAAGGGACGTATTCGCTGACCCTTTTTCTGTGAACTAGGGCACAGGCTTATAGAGTTTGGGCGAGCTGCTCCGCATCACAAGGTCGGCGGGAGGCACGGAGGGCTTGGAGCCATGGCTGTCTGATGTGAGCCGAGCCTGCATTCTTCATCACTCTCACTCCCGTTATCACAATGAACCTTACTTTTTCCATTTAATTTGTAATAGCTTTCATGCAGAAGGTTGGTTGATCTGTTAAAGATACAAATATCGCTTGACGGCTCTTGAATAACAGTACTACAGTGGGTGTGTACATGAAGGCAAAATCCTTTTTAAAGAAGAGAAAGAAATCTGTGTATCTCTCACAGTCAAATGCAGGCATTTGACTTTGATCTCAAAGGAAACTTATAGCTCAGTTATTTAAAAAATATCTTCTGTTCACTGCTGGGAAAAAGCCTGGGTTGGTAGATTTTCCTTGTTGTCTCTCCATTGTTCTAGAAAACAACCCACAGATAAGCTACCTGACTGCACAGTTTAATGCTACTCTCAGTATTTCAGAATAGCACCCGATAACCTAATGAACGTAGGGAATACGTCTATAGAATGCGTCTTCCTCCTCTTGTTTGTGGTCCACGGTATTGCATTTGAGTTGGATCTGATTTCCTTGTGAATTTTCCAGAGCTACCAGAAGGCTCTGGGAACCCTTAACCTCATAGTGATTTTTTTCCCCAAAAGGCTCAGCCTCGAAAAATAGAATCAAAATTTATGCTCCTCTGTGGAGGCTGGCATTTTTCCAAGGTTAATCAAAGCCTGACTTCAGTATTCCTTCCCTGCAGAGCACTGAGTTTTTCTCTCTCAATTTCTTTCTTTTTTTCCTTCCTCTCCCCCTCTCTCTTTTCTCCCTCTCTCCCTTCCTTCCCTTCATCTTCCTTTTTCTTCCTTTTATTGTTAAAAAACCAGTTGCCTCATTTGTTTCTCAAAGAAAAAAAGGCAAATAAATGAACCAATACAGGGAACTGGCCTGTCTCCAAAAGGTATCTGGAGACATCCAGGAGGGAACCTAGGCTGCTAATAAAACTTTTCCCCAGGTATGGTTGGCAAAGAAAAACAGTCTTCTCCAACCTGTCATGCCATGTTCTGTAATGACAGGGGACACTATGCCTCTGATAAGGAGCCACCAGGTTCCAACCCGACCCTTTGCATGACATTATTAAGAACACGCTCAAATTCTCAATAATTCACTGAAGAAGCATGCTATCATTTTTACAAGTAACTTGTCAAAACTCCCAAAGGCCAGTGTATTAAAGAATAAACAAAAGTCCAAAACAATTCCCCAAAAGTTGTTATATATTATAAACCTATGAAACCCATCAATCTTGTTTGGATGCAAAAGATGCAAAACAAAATAACTGTGTTCCTCACAAAAATAATTATATAAAATTAACCACGGTTCACTAAGTCCATATGGTCTTGCAATAGGACAAAAATTTCAGGTTTTATGATGGATGTTTTTAATTCTGTCAAGGTACCTCTGTGGCTATACACAGGTCCTCATGTGGACATAGCCTTGCAGTTTAAATGTGAGATGCTCTGTGGAAATGAGGCCTGCCCTCCGCCCCTATTACAGACCCAACGAACACTCCCTGAACAATGGGTCCTGTGGGAAAACACAGACAAACAAGTCTTGGGGGATGAAACTCAGATTTCCAGTAAGAAACAGTAACTTACAGTAATTTACCAATAACTTGAGAAAAGGGCCATCAGTAACATATTTGCTAGTGCTGGAAAGTGAAGGGTAAAAATGTCTTGAAATAATTTGGAAAACTCAAGACCTATCCTTTTAGATTCCCAAGCTTTCAGATGTTGTGAGAGTCTGCTGGATTAACCACTCCTTGCTTTAAACAGAGACAACCAAGAGTAACAAAGTGTAGGCTTACGGTCTCTGTATCCATCATCACTATAATGACCAGTGATTGCGTTTGCTGTGGCTAAGTGATTGCTTTAGTGTCCATCCACCCAGGAGGACAAAAATACCCATCCCTCCCTCATCGCTCCAGATATCCTGAAGGATTCAGCTCTTAGGTTAGATTTTTATGGACCTTTGTACTCTTCCCCTTTTATTATTAGCCATTATATTTCTTACATCGGCTATTGAGCCTACAAATAATAGACTCTCCTCTGACCGGCACTTTTCTGTTTTCCCTGAGAGTTTAGAGGATAAAGGAACAACTTTGTTGGCTGTGTCTAAAAACAAAACCCTAACTGCCTTGGGGCACTGTTTTTATGAATTCAAGCTGTAGGGCAACTTCAGTACCTGACCATCTATGAATTTATTTTTGTGCCTTTTCCTATTCAAAGGCCTATTCAGATTCATCATTCAGAAAACTGTGCATAGCATTTTGGTGGATATTAATATAGTTGTATGGTGTAATATTATTCATGTCTTTATAGCAATACAGATAGGAATTTATAGCTGTTTTATTATTATTAGTTGTGTTAAGGATAGATGAGGTTATCAGAGAGCTGAATTCTGAAGAGGTGACATCAGATTTTGAAACTTGCGCATGTAAGATACAAATTGAGAACACACAAAATATATATACATGTAGACGGTGTGAAAGCAGTGGACGCCTGCATGTATCAGGCTCAGCCAGGGGAAATGGCTTCTCCTTCGCACGGCTCTTTGGAGGGTCCAAGCCGTGGGCAGCTAGCAGGGCTTCGCCGAGCGTCACACACTGCTTAACGGCCTCTCATTTAGACTTGCATGGTAGAGGTATTTCCTCATCTAACTCTCCCTAGAAAAAGCCTGACAACCTAAACTGTATCCATGGATTAAAAATAGGGATAGAATAAATGGGAAGATAGACCAGCAATCTGTCAGAAGAACGAGTTGCTGGAGCTAACTGCTCTTCTGAGACTTCAGGTACCCTTATCCCTTATAGAAATTATTGTTTATATATGAATACAGGAATACAAGTAAGTGTAACTAATACAGAAACATAAAAATGTATATATATATACACACACATATATGTATACATATGTGCAAAGGACTTCCCATGAAGCCTAAAACATGTATTCGAGAAATATAACCTGGTTTCGGTACTGCAGAATTAGATATTTGCCAAAACAGTAACTAATTCTATCTGTATTTTCCTCCATTTTTATATATGCATGTTTATTAATTCACTTATTAGTATAAATATATACACTTTCATTTTTCTGAAAATGATGATTACTCAGAAATTGTCATTTACACACATTCAAGGCATGATTGCTGCTCACATATTTAACTTTACTATCAGAGACTTGGTTGTGCATTGGTTGCAGTGCATGCTTTGTTTCATGATTCTACATCTTTAAACATTTGTAAGCCACTTATTCTGCTAATAAAATTAAAGTCACCAAATGGAACCAGTGCTTATAAATCGGTGCGTTAAAGCAGAAGATTGGAGTTTTTCCCTACTAGCATTCACCATGCATAAAAAGCTGTCTATCTGTCCAATGTTTATTAACAATCAGGCAGCACTGTGATTCGCAGGTTGTGAAAAGGCTTTGTGTCAGTACAAATGCCCCCTGACTTGCCCACGTGCCATAATGCTTACAGATTTTACCCAGTGGAGTCGTTAGGGGGTCTTTTCAAAGAAACCAGGTTCTTATAAACGTCTCTAAGGAAAAATGACTTAAAACATCACTTCTACCTAGCCACCAAGAGTTTCTGTTCTGGGGGTAAATTAAACCAGTTCAAAAGCAAAAATTATAACACTGGCCATAGCTGGTCTGAACACATGAAAGATTCTAGCAATAAAAATTGGCAATTACCAAAGACGTAAATAGACAGAGGCTGACTTTGAGGTAGCCTCATGGCCACGTGGTTTATCAGGACCTCATCACGTGCCACATGAACTAAATCAGGAGCCTTCTATTAGTCTCCCTTTTCCTGAAACTGAGCTGCAAGGTGCCATCAACATACTGCCTGAGAGTGTCTCTACTGAAAATCATAACTGACTTCCCCTAATCAGATTCCTTCATTCTATTTAAAACACTTGAATGTTTTAACCCCGCTGATCTTTTTCAGGTTTATTGTCCCAGACCTCCTCCCTCATCCTATGTTCTAGCCAAACTGAACCCTCCCTCTTCTCCATATATATCCTGTGCGTATATACGCACAGAGGTAGGATATACCTCTGTGTGTGTGTGTGTGTGTGTGTGTGTGTGTATCCTACCTCTGTATGTTTGCATAAGCTAATTATTTTTATTCATTTATTTTTATTGACTTTAGAGAGAAAGGAAAAGAGGGGGAAGGGAGAGAGGGAGAAAGAGAGAGAGAAGCATCAATTTGGTGTTCCACTTATTTATACATTCATTGGTTATTTTTTGTATGTGCCCCAATTGGGGATCAAACTTACAACCTTGGCATGTTGGGATGATGCCCTAACCAACTGAGTTACCTGGCCAGGACCCATAAGCTATTTACTCTGTCTGGAATGTCTAAATGCAAAAATTCCCTTAAGGCTTGGATTTGCTTGATTATTCACTTGACGACATGTATTCTTCAAAGTGCATCTCATATGCTACTTCTTCTGAGGAGCCATTTCTCCACATGTTATTATTCACAACAATAATGGGGAACACTTACTGAAGGTTTATGCTGCATTAGGCACCCTGATAAAGATCCCATAGACTTCTGTAGCAAATGAGAAAAGTATAAATAGTGTTAAAGAGTGCCAGCAGTCAAATCCTGGCTCTAGAGTCTATTTGCTGATGAACTTGGGAACTTATTTACATCCTGTGTTTAGTACCCTCATGTGTAAGCTAAGACCTAATAGAGTTATTATGGGGCTTATGTAAAATAATACATATGAAGTCCTTTAAACAATCCTGACGCATTGTAATTATAGTATAAATACCTGATGCTGCTACTGCTACACCTCACAGTATGCTACCAGGTAGGTCATCATTATTCCCATGTAACAGATGGAGAGACTGAGCTAGAAAGGCTGAAACGCGTCCAAAGTTACATGGCTAATATGTGGCAGATCCAGAACATGCACACGTCCATCAACTCTATGCCGGTGATCTTGTTTTCAGCAATACAGGTGCACTCATTGTCTTTGGTCTCAACCTGCTGATTTTCCTGGCTGAGGCTTGAACAATAACAGCCCCGACAATATTTACTAACATTTATTGAATACACATGAGGTGCAAGCACAGCACTCAGCACTAATTAATTCTCTCATCAATTGTCACAGCAAACTCAGCAACCAGGGGCCATCTTTATCCTCATTTTATAGTGGAGGAAATGTACGTTAGAGAAACTTGTTCAGTCACCCAGCTTATAAGTAACAAAAGCTAGGACTCAAACCCTGACTCTGATCTAAAACCATATCCTGCTTTACTTTTAGCTGAAATTATTCCCTAACTCCTTTGTTCTTCCAGCTCTCTTGGAAGAAGCTCTTTCTTTCTTTTTTTTTAAAAAAATATTATTTATTTATTTTTATTTTAATCATTGTTCAAATACAGTTTTCTCCTTTTTACTCCCAATCCAGTCCCCTCTCCCACCCCTCCCCACTTCCCTCTCATTACCACCCTCCTCCCCTTAGTTTATGACCACGTGTCCTTTAAGTTTGTTCCTGTGAACCCTTCCCACTGTCCCCTTAAATTCCCTCTACCCTCTTCTGTGGGCACTGTCAGCCTGGCCTCTATTTCAGTGTCTTTGGTTATATTTTGCTTGTTTCTTTGTTTTGTTGTTTAGGTTCCTGTTAAAGGTGAGATCATATGGTATTTGTCTTTCACTGCCTGGCTTGTTTCACTTAGCATAATGTTTTCAGAAGAAGCTCTTTCTACACCGGGTACTTGGCTAGTTGTGCTCATGTCAGACACCACTGTCAACCTGTCAATCACCTGAAAAGCAGGACCCTGCCCCAGTCATGTGGCTACCTAACAATGCCTTTCAAGTAGGAAAGGCTTAATAAACCTTGGGATGAATTGAACCTCATCTCGGAAGTTGAATCATAAAGAATCAAATGTTGCACAGAAAATATTCTGCACACATGCTGACACTTTAAGTTGCAATGACAAAGGGCTTGAGCCTCGTTCCACTAAGAATGACTAATGAGAAACAACTTTCACATTAGTTAAGAGTGTCAGCCTTGAAATTGGATTGAGCTGGAATCAAGTTCCAGTTTCCTCATCTATAAACAAAAGATAAGAATAAGACTCTTCACTTAGGATTTTTGATGGAATTCGATACAAATATTCATAAACACTACTTGGCATTGTGACTCTACATGGTAAGCATTCAGTAAACTGTGTTTGATAAATAAAAACTCACTATTTTTAGAAGTCAAATAATTAAAGAACAGCTCCTTGGTCACTCAAGCAATTGCTCTAACCCAGATCTAGAATCTTCCTCAAGAAAGATCACAAAGATTGTGAAATAAACTTGGGTGAAGATGAAGGAACAGAAAATAAATAATTGCACAGGAAAAGGTGCCCTGAAAGGGCCAAGGACGAGAGAGACTGCAGGAAGGGGGCCACTTTGTGGTAAACAGCTTCATTCTTAACCCAAGGGGCCCGTTCCCCAGAGGGGGCCTTCGTGTTGTTACTATGGGTGATAAAGGCCCCGCAGTGAGGGTTTCCTTTGTTCTCCAGTCTCACAGACAGAGTGCATTTCACGTGTCATAACCATTTATTTACAATAGCCAAGTGTTGGAAGCAACCTAGGTGCCCATCAGTAAATGAATGGATCAAAAAACTATGGTACATTCACACAATGGAATTCTATGCAGCAGAAAGAAGGAGCTCCTACCCTTTGCAACAGCATGGATGGAACTGGACAGCATTATGCTAAGCGAAGTAAGCCAGGCAGTGAAAGACAAATACCATATGATCTCACCTTTAACAGGAACCTAATCAACAAAACAAACAAACAAGCAAAATATAACCAAAGACACTGAAATAGAGAACAGGCTGACAGTGACCAGAGGGGAGAGAGGAGGGAATTTCAGGGGAAAAGGGTAAGTGTTTGCAGAAACAACTATAAAGGACACATGGACAAAAACAAGGGGCAGGTGGAAACAGGAGGGAGGTGGGGAGGGCTGGCGGGGGGCGGGGTGGGCTGGGATGGGAGTAAAAGGCAGAAAACTGTACTTGAACAATTAAAATTATAAACACATAAATAAAAGAAACTCTGATCTCCAATTTATTAAGAGCTGCAGGGTTGAAACTAGCTGTAAAGTAGAGAAGATAACAACGGTATTAGAGCCGACAAGATATAAATTGTAAGCACAGGAAGGTATCACTCATGTTGCCGGTAAATATAAATAAATAAATAATGTATTTTTCCCCTTTAATCAATAATCATGTCTACATTACTGCAGTGTTTGAAGGTTCCTGACTGCTTGTGAAAGCCCTATCCCCCAACGTGACTATGTGGAGATAAGGCCTTTGAAGAGGTAATAAAGGTTAAATGAGGTCATAGGGCTGGGTCCTTAATCCAATAGGACATGTCCTCTTATGGAGAGGAAGAGACACTCGAGCTCTCTCTCAGCATGCACAGGGGAATGACCATACTAGGGCAAAGTGAGAAGGTGATCTTTACAACTCAGGAAGTACGATCTCACCAGAACCCAACTCTGTCGGAGCCTTGACCTTGGCCTTCCAGCCTTCAGAACTATGAGAAAGTGAATTTTCTCATGCTGTAGGCCAGCCCAGTGTGCAGCATTCCAGCAGTATGACAGCTGGCACAAACTAATAATAATACCAATATTTACATTAAATTCTTTTCTGTCCTATATAACAATAGTGGTTATATTTTTCCAATGAGGAGTAAGGACGGCTTACTGAACTAAGGACTTTTTCAGTCAAGGGGTCCATTTGGGAGATGTATTTGGGGTTTTCTGGCCTTTATACTTCTGACAAAAAGAAAACATATATTAACAACGCACACAGAACACTTGTTTTGTAAAGTAGCTCTTTATTAGTGATTTTTCCCCCAAGTGCCTCCCTGCGGACATTAGGCATGGGCCAAGTGCCCAAGGCAGACAAAGACGAGCCACACGGCAGAAGTCAGGGGAAACTGAGCTATGATACAGGTTCTCAGTCACATGGATAGTACTCTTTTTCCTTCTGAAATTTAAATTCCTTCTCACTGAAAGGGATTTACAGTTGTATCTTTTTAGGTCAGCCCCGGTTGTCAATTTGTGGATCAAGAGGACAGAATAAAACTGTGGCCTGCACTGACTGATAAGGCTCCGTTGGCCTTTAAGGACTGCAGGCTGAAAGTGGTGCTGTGGCTTACACTCAGCCGAGAGCGTTTCTTTATTCTCCCTTGCAAAAAGTCGTCTTTTATGGCCTCTCAGTGCCTGGTACTGGGAATGCCCTAGGAACAGACCTAAGTCTTTGCCAACAGCTTACAAACTAGCATGTACATACAGACCACCATCCAAAATTAGCCAAATTAATAAATATCTCCTGATGATGGTGTAAGTGTTCAAAAAATCATAAAAGATAGCAATGGATGACTTAAACAGTCAATTGAAGTGAGTCCAGACTCTGGTCAGGCGACGCTAAAATCTGGGGGCAGATTTCAGGGAACTGGTGCAGTGACCTAAGGCAGGCATCAGGTGGGCGTGTCTGAAAAATCAGAGTGAAGAGGGGCGTGGCTGGGGCTAAAAGGGGTGCTAGAGCAAAAGGGCCTCGAAGGGCGTGATCAGGAGAACTGAGGATGTGCACTCAGTGCTTTGAGAAGCCTTTGCTGAGATTTCTCAATTAAATTAAGTAAGTCTAACTCCCACAATGAGTCCAGCCTGCAGCCTGTGTCTGTAAATAAGGCTTGAACCGGGCACAGCCATGCCCAGCAGTTTAAAAACTGTCTATGTCTGCTTTTGTGCTATAAGGGCACAAGTGAGCGGTTGTGATAGACTGGATGGCCCACAACACCTAAATATTTACTATCGGGCCCTTTACAGGAAGGGTTTAGTGGAGTGGAGCAGGAGGAGCAGTCTGAGGGTGGTGCAGCCATCCAATGGGGAGGTGATCGTGGTTCGGACCAGAGTGGCTGATGGAGGTACAGCAATGGCAGGTGGACAGGTCGCCGCACGCTTTGAAAGAAGAGATGATGGAATCTGCTGCTGAATGAAGTATGGCAGAGACAAAGAAAAGGATGGAAAGGGATCAGAACGTTTCTAGCATGTTGGCTTGAACAATTGAGTGGGTAACAGGGTCATATGCTGAGACAGGGAGCTCTGGGGAGGAGCCGCTCATGGGAACGGTGAGAATGAAGAGCTGTTGGGAAATGTTTAGTCTGAAATGTCTTTTAGTAAAGCCTGTCTGTCGTTTTGTTTTCAGTCCAGTGCAGTGATTCTCAAAAACAAAAACAAACAAAAAAAACACAATGACATTTTCTCTGTCCTTGTTCCATAACACAGACGAAAGCCACATGGCCAGCAGAGTGCTGACATTCCTCTGGATGCGAAACGGTAAGCCCTCCAGAGGCAGGGGCCGTGCTTATATTGCTCACCATATTTCCATACCTCCTGCAGTACCTGGTACACAGTAGAACCTTAATAAATACAGGTTTTGAAAGAGAACAGAAGAAACACTCAGCAACCAGTCACTGAATGTTTATGTTAACATCAGGGAACTCAGTGAGGCACTTCACATGAATTACATTATTTAATCCTTACAGAAATTCAACATACTAGTTGCTGCTATAGCAATTCCGCAGATTTGGAAATGAAGGCTTAGAGCAAGGGATCCAAAGCACCAATGCGTGTCCATTTATATTCCAGTGGGAAGTATTTCCCACTGGAGAGGACCGTAGGGTGAGAGCCTCCTTTAAGTAGGCAATTGCTTTTTGGCTGCCACTGAGACTTGGTCTGAGAAAAATCAGCTACCCAATATTGCCAGGTCTGATTTTTTTCAAGAGAAGCTGGAAATCCAATTTATTTCATAAATGCAAAATGTCCAAATTAAAAAAGAAAGACCCTGTCCAACAGCAAGCATTAGAGAATCTAAACACTGCAGACACTTCTCACACTTTACTTGCAGACTAACCACATTTGTAACAGGGAGAAACACCAATCGACTCCTTAGTAAATATTTTTGGTGAATCTGGTATAACACACTGTCCTGCGTGCTTAGCCAAATGTATTTTCTGTTGAGGATGTTTCTTATAATAGCTAAGGGTTGCACTAGGCACTTGCTTTTTGTGTCTAGAACACTGTAGCCTTTCTCTAATGTTTGAACATCTGCTTGATGACTAGAGTAAATCCCCAAATCACATTGTCTGTGTGGCTAATGAATTCATGCAGTCCTCCTAATGCAACGATGTAACCACGCTGACCTCACTGCGCCAACAAGCCCTGAGATGTTAGAAATGAAGATATCGAATGCCTCCTTTTTTTTAAAGATTCATTTCTTGTTACTAAGTGGTTTCTGGAGAACAGGTATCATTTTGATGGTTCCCACTTAAGTTAATTTCATGAAAATAGGAGATTAGAAAATGCTGTCAACTGGCTAGTCTTTTCAATTTTAAGGACCGATTCTAAATAGTATAACAAGGAGGGAAATGGAATGTTTAAAGAATCTAACAAATTCAATTTGGTGAACAATTACCGAATGCCTATTCTATGTCAGGATCTGTGCTAGGTCCCAGGATACAAATGAACAAGCCATCGCCCCTGGCCATGAGCACTTGTGTTCCAATGAGGGAAACAGATCCATAAATAATAATAGAGGGAGACCCGTGCTATAATAGAAGGATTACAGAATGCCCTGGGAACATAAATAAAAGGATGATTAATAATGACTTCACGGGGGCAGAGCTGGGAGAAGGCTGGGTCAAGGAAAACTATGCAGGAAAGGTTACAACTCAGCTCTCACTTTAAGGATGGCTACAGTTTCAGGATTCAAGTGTCAGAAGAGGTGCATTCTGGGGAATATAAGCTAACATCTATCAAAAGTTTGCCATGAGTACATTTATACCTCATTCTCCACAATAATTGCCAGTAAGTTAAACTTGTTTTAAATCCCCATTTTTTCAGATTAAAAGACTGGGGTCCACAATGGTAAAGTGATTTAGCCAGAGCTTCACAGCCAGTCTTTGGGTAAACCTGTATGCAATCCCATGTCTGCGGGACTTGAAAGCCTGGGCTTTTAAACCCATGCTCTCTCGTCAGGTGGCACAAGTGGCACGTGGACACACCATGTTTTTGTTTGAGAACCAGAGGTTAGTCCATTGCACCATGCACACTGCAGTGGCGGTAAGGGTGGGGGGTGCAGCTATACACATTTCAATGTCAGATTTGTAAACCGGGTCCAGATGTTAAGACTGCAGAGTTGGAGCTTTACTCCATAGTCAGCAAGGGCTTCTCTGAATGCTTGTAAGAATCAGAGTAAGATTATTAAGAATGAGCTCATTAGTTAGATAATTCAAGACACTTTGAGAAAACCAAATGCTAGAAAACCTGTTAAAAGGTTATTGAAATAATCCAGATAAGACAACGATGGTCTAAACTTGGGTCCTGGTAGTGAGCCATAAGGCTGCATGAAGATGTTGTGGAGGAGAATCGGCACGATTTTAGACTGGATGAATTAGAGGGATGAAGGAGAGGTACCATGGGTCACGCTAGGGATTTAGGCTTGCGTAACTGGGTAGGTGCTGATGGGACACAAGGAGAAGGTCCATGGATGTTCAAGTTGATAAGTCCAAGAAATAATTGGTAATATAGAAATGTGACTTGAGCACATAGATGTAGGAAGCCGCAAGAAAGGGGAGATCACCTGTACCCAGGTGAAGTGTGGGAATGAGAAGAAATAAAGATCTAAAATATAATAGCAACACCAAAAATAGTTACACACATACATGGATGTTTAAAGTTTAACCTGATACAACACATTATGCTTCCCAGTGCCTTTGTAAGTTTTTTTACAACTAGTTCATGTACAAATATATAATGGCTAGAGAGTTTCAGCATTCATGCATACCAGCATATCAGTAAATGGAACATATTTCAGTTGGGGACCCACAGTGAGAACTAAGATCATTTAATTAATTTTATGTACATATCTTATATTGCTTTAACAAAAAAATGCAGATTACTTATGAATATCCATATAAAAGTATCATAAACAGATGAGTCTATCAATGCCAGGGCACAAGCCTATTAAGAATATTTAAATATTTTTAAATAGGAATAGTCACTGTGATTATTAATGTCGCAACTACAGTGAATTACATAAAAGTACCATGCTTTGAAAGAATTAACTTTTAAAGCACCTTATATTTTTATGCAGTTACTGAAGTGTCAGAAAAGATTTCTATCAAAGACAGTTCGCATTTGTGTTGTCTTTACAGGAGAAATACTTTGTCCGTAAAGGTCAATAAGAAATAGCAGGGAAGCCCCTGCCCTTACCCCTTACCCTGGTACGTGCGGAGATTAGAACACTAGAATCACTGTGTGCTTTACTTCTGAGCCATTCAAAAAGGCTTTGTTCATGGAAAGTTCTCATGGATATAAAACACTAAACAAAAAAAACTTGTCCGGCATGATGCACTGTATTTATATTTCTTTTTGTTCGAGGAATTGAAAAAGCTTTACAAGTAAGATCAAATAAATCTTTTTCAGACAGTCGCCTGAGGGGCTGGTTCCCCACTCAGTGGAAACAGGGGACAGGTACACAGAGAGGCGGAGAGGAGGGGAGACAGGCCGCACTGTCTTCTAGTCACCAAAGAAGTGCGGGGCTGCACACATTTGTCCTCCGACAGGACGCGCCACTATAAACAGTCAATGCTCTACCCTTCCCATGTGGTAGCTGCTGATTCTAGACTTTGCCATCTGTTAACACAGGTGAGCAACAGCGAACAAAACATCAGACGTGCAGAGGGGAGGGAGGTGAAAAAAAGACAAGACAAAGGAACAATAACACAGTGCTTCCAGTGTCCAGGTGACTGTGCTAGATGCTGTCACATTTACAACATGCACCCAATAAATATTTAGCTTCTGTCCTAGTGTGTGCCACTTCAATTCACGTGAGGAAGAGACAATTTGACATATATGCTATAATTTATGCTATTTGATTAAGAAAACCAGTTTTTGTGGAGAAAAAGATGAGTCCCTGTTAATTAAAAAGGCATGAGGCAGAGGGGGCACCATTCCATTCATAGGAAATATGACTACCAAAAACGTAGAACCCAAAAGACAAGGAATGGAAGCAGCCCCTGGGGCAAAGAACACAAATTACCCGAAACTGTTTCTTGACTGGAGGAGCAGAACAGTCATACGTGGCATTGGGGGACATTGCTCCAGCCACAGGATTCAACTTGGTCTTTCAATTTGTATACAAATCTAGAGAACACCTTTGAGAAGTCGCAGATGTCACGAGTCAAGTCGACTCAGTCAGGGAGGGCACCCCAGTGGCTCTGGGAGTCAGTGGCCTGGGTGAAATCCAGCCTCTGTCCCTTAGCCGCAGCCTAGTCATGGCACCTCTGGACCCTGGTTTCCTTTTCCATGACAGGAGTGATAATATAAGCCAGAAAAAAATTTTTAATTGACATATAAACTGTATCACATGTTATTTAACCTTTGAAGGACAAATTTATCTATTAAAAGGTTTTCTTCATAGACTTTATTTTAGGTAAAAGAGTCCAAGGCAGTCATGCGAACAGTTTAGTAACCCATATTATTCAGGGAATAATATGGGTCCCTGAAATTTGACTCCTCTGATTAAAATGCCACAAGACCAGCAATGAGAACACAAAAGTACTGGAGCGATCAAAACACTGTCTATTATTTTTCAATTTTACAACTTTATCTAAACAGGTATAGAAAGTATTTGGCACTGCCTGAGGAACAGAAAGTGGGGTGCTCGAGGAAGAGACTAGCAGAAGGTGACATTACAGAGCGGCGCAAGTTCCACTTGTAGGGCTGGGCAAACTTGGATGAGGAGTCTGTCTTGATCAGACAGTTTTGAAGTGATTCACATTTAGAAGCATTGCCCCATTTTCTGTGGCAAGAGTTTACTGCAACAGGGGAAGAGCACACAACCCTTCCAGGGGTTCCGGAGGTAGTTTAGACAGGGAAGGTGGCGGCTCTAACTAGAAAGGGAGGAACAGAGGTAGAGAAGTGGACCAAGTTAGGGAGTGTTTTGAGGTACAAGGAACAGGATTGCTAACAGACCAGGTGTGGGGTATCAGGTAAAGAAAGAACTCAAAGGCAAACTGGCTTAAAAATGTTAGGGGGTTAATGCCACTGAATAAGATAGAGACTGGGGAAGGACGAGTTTGTGCCGAGTGTGACGGGTCCACACGTTGCCCCTATTAAGTCTGAGAGACTAGTACACACATTAGTGAACATGTTAAGTAGGTGACTGAGTCTAAGTCTGCACTTCCCAGATGTCAGGACCAGAAATGAGAGCTGTCATCCTGTAGATGAGAATGCATGAGATTACTTGGGGACAGAGTAACCGGAGGGTACGCAACAAATGGGCCACATACTAAACCTGACAAGCTCAGGGGAGGCCTGCACGGCGGCCTTACAGACTCAGAGACCTCGAGTCGCCACAGAGGATGGTCTGAAAATAAAACTTCCTAACTAAAAGGAGGTCTTTGCAACTGCAAAGTCGTGTCCTGGACTGGTATCTTCCCCGACAAAGGTTGCTCTTTCTCTTATGTGAGCCTGTCCATTGTCCTTCTGCATCTACGATAACATGCTTTGGCACGTCGGGGTCATTTCCTCTCCTCCCCCGCCTCTCAGGACACAACCACCAGAGCAGAGACCACAAACCCCCTCATTGTTATTTTTATCATGTTAATTATTGACTGTCCACTATCCTATATCTACAAGTGTAGAAGAAGTGTGTATCTATTCCTGTTACTTTTTGTCTGATCCCAAAGATTTCCCTGGTTTAGCTTCCCCTTACCTCCTTAATCTATCATCAATGAACTTCATGTACCCCCCTTTTACCTTCCCCTTTGATTCTGATGAAGAAAGTAAGTGGTAGAACTGCCATTTTTGGAGCATTTCCTCAGTCCGTTGAGATTTTGCTTCCCGGCAACTGTCATCAGTTTGGCTGGAGTAAACTCAGAAACTCTCTACCGGTTGGAACGTTTCTAACACCGACAAAAGCCTAACGAGGTGTAGGCCTGAGCCTTGGTGACCCACATTCTTAGAAGTAGAAGGTAAAAAAGGAACCAGGCACAAGAAAGGAGAAGAGCATGCTGGTGAAATGGAAGACATAATCAATAAGTGTACTGTAATAGAAACCATGAAGGAAAAAACAGCAAGGACGGACTGGTCAACAGTCTTATCTGAGAGGTCAAGCTAAGAAAAGGTCAAGATTAAAAAAAAGGCTAAATAACTAGAGTCTGGCACTGCAGAGGTTCTTGGGGAGTTGATAAATGCAGTCTCCGTGGAGAGATGGGAATGGAAGCCCGGCGAGAGCGAGTTCAGGAGGAAGCGGGGGCGAGCACGTGCAGACGGTGTTGAGACACAGCTTTTCCAACAAGTCTTGCCGTGGAGGGCAGAGTGAAATTGGGGAACTGATTAAAAAGGGGATGCTGAGGTCAAAAGCAAAAGTTTTTAAGGCGTGAGATACACGAGCATATTTATATGCCGATGTCAAGAACTGAACTCAGTTCTTGATGGATGTTTCAGGGGAAAGAGAATGAAGAGATTTTCTCCAGTGCAGGAGAAAAGACCTGGGGAAGGTGGGAGGGGATGGGATTCAGAATCCACAGCTGCCTCTCTGTCCTCCACAGGTACAGGAACACTGTTCCACTGGGAGAGGTGTGAGGCCCTGCACAAATTCATATTCACTCTAAATATAACTGTGACCTCGTGTATGTGTTAGGCAGGGTGGAAGGAAATATAAGCAATAGAACAGTTAGAACAGGAGGGGTGGAAGGAATCTTTCTCCCTCTAATGTTGCTTTATATCTGTTTTTATAATAAATAGAATTTTTTAAAGGGACAGAGTCTCAAAAAAGCTCCCAAATCAATGTGTTCTCATCAGTTATACAGCAAGAAAAGAGCTGACAAATTATATCACTGTTTCTGATTTATGCAAAACACGCAGGCTACTGTATTTGACAATGTGATGCTCCTGGTGATAGACACTGTGTACCGGCCCCAGTATTAGTCCTTCATGGAGTTAATAAACACCTACCGTCTTTCTATGTGCCAAGACTGTTGTAAGAACTGTATAAATATGGTTAATTTGGGGGCAGCTTCGAGGCTTTCTCCTGCTTCCTGCTAAGCTACCGCATTTGAAGAGAAACCTTCTCCTACTCAGCATTTTCTCTGTAAATATTCTGCTCTGCGGTCTCCTGCTGGGGTCAGGTTACTTGGGCTTCTCAACATCCTTGAGGCACTGCGGGGAAGATAGCCTGGAATTGTTGCTTCCTCTTCACTGCCTTTGGTCTCTGGAGTCTGGTGCCTCCACATTTGGGAGAGTATTTTAATTTAGAGGCAGAGCAGAACCTCAAATGGACAGAGAGAAGGTGGGATTTTTTTCCATGCAGGGAACAGAGAGAGCACAGCCATGTATCTTGGTCTTTAACACTGTTCCTGGGATAGAGGAGCAGTTTAATGAATTGGGCACTTGGAGGTTTGATACAGTCTTGGTAATGGAAAAAAATACCCTGGAGAAGACTCCAAGAGAGGAAGAAAAACTTGGCAAGAACAGAGAAGACCACTTAAAAACAGATAACCAAAAGTTCATTATATTTAATGTTTCCACCACTACCTCAACTATGCCAACAAAGGAAGAGCATGGAAAAGTAGGACATGAAATAAAATGATAAATGAGCGACCACATTTAAGTGACCTGTTATCAACCATTATGACAATTGGTGAAATAAAGATGTTTAGAGACCCAGAGGCAGACAGCTTTGACACTAACAGCCATGTGGCCTCAGGAAAGTAGGCAAACTCTCTAGAATATAGTGACTTCCCACGACACATGAGAATATTAATACCGATTTAACAAGAGCAGTTATCAGGCTTACGTGAGATAAGATGCAGAACACCCATCATTGTACATGATATACAAGATTCACTCATAAAGTAGAGGCTTGCTTCCACTTCTGGAAAGAGGAGAAGAATGGTAAATTCTTCAAGAGCCTTTCAGTCCAGTTGTGGAAACAAAATGAGAACATTTGAAACAAGGAGAACAATTATGCACTCAACAGTACAGTAGTGATCAAAAGTATGAAAGGAATTCGGACAAGGGGACATCTGAGCACGCTGCACTACCCCTCTAGCCGAAGATTCGTCTTACAGTCTGAGGATCCAGGGTATGAAACGTACCACAGCAAGTGGAGAAAAAAGGTTGAAAGGAGTCAGGAGGGACAGGGAATCCTGGAGCAAAGGCACAGATAAATGATAAGGACACTGAATAAAATTAAGCAAAAGTGATAAATGAAACTCTACAACTAATCTATAATTTATGGAAAGAGCAATTCATGCTCATAACAGGTACATTAAAGAAAAACAACTAGAGTGACTAAGAAGGATGACCTTATAAGTATGTACTGAATAAATACTAATAAATGACAATAATGGTTTATCAGAATTCCTTTTGTAAATTAAGGAAAAGATCCAGGAATGTAAAACAATAGGGCATATTTTCCGGAAGAGAAATGACCCCAACATTAATTTGCATGATTATTAGTAGCCAGACCATCAAGGAAGCTGGTTCTTTTCTTGTGGGTCATGGCAATGTAATCACTTTGGTTTCCTTGACCAGGTTTTGTGGCTTTCCTTTGTCACAGCTTTAAACCTGGCAGGACAGCTTTGCTGGTTTTCGTTTAGCTTATCTAAGTCCTAGGGTTTTCATTTCTTGCCTACATTTATGGTTCATGATTATTTTAACTCACATTAAACCCAGGATTCTGGAATGCCAGTTCTGTGCTTTCACACTGTGTCACACTAGGTCACCCTTAAAAAAACTGCAGCTGGAATATGTGAACTTGGTACCAAGACTGAGACTGTGGGCAAAGAATATCTGTGAAAGTCAAAGGATACTCTGATTTCATGAGAATTCTACTGGCTCAACGTATAACAGCAAAAGGTGTCCTGAGAAATGGGGGAGAACCAAAAAAACAAAAACAAAAACAAAATCCCTGTGCCCTTTCATTTATTTTTGTCTTCTTTCAGGCAGAGCTATATTTATACTTTGATTAAAATATTACACATATGGCAAGCTGGCTTCCAACATGGCCTCTGCAAAGAGAAATCTAAAAAGTGATTTTCTGAATGTGCAAGAGCAAATATTTTATAGGGCAGAGAATGCTCCTGCCTTGGGGTCTACTTGCTGTGCACTCATAATGTTGAGTGGAAAGAGTCCTTAAAAATAATCAAATATGACCCTTTAAATTAGCCAGAAAAACTCTCAACAATATCTCTGTCAATCAATCATTCACCTTGTACTGGACTGGAACACCAGCACTTACGGATCTGGGCTGAAGTCAAGAAAAAGGAGACTCGATACTGTATGCAATGGACTAATTAGCTTAGCAGTATACCACATTATATGGCTTTTTAGATGTATGGCTTGGATTTAATGACCTTTTGCTAAACTGAATGGCAACATTCTCTCTCTCTCTCTCTCTCTCTCTCTCTCTCTTTCTCTCTCTCTCTCTCTCTCTCTCTCTCTCTCTCTCGGACACACACATATTTAAACACAGTGAAAGAGAAAAGTGACAAAGAGCTTTATTACCTTGGGAAGCATATATTCTGACACCCGACTGCCAGAAAAGATGATGGAAAGCCACAAAGTCATAAACACATTTGTAGTTGGAAGGGTTCTTCTTGGAGGTAATATAGCCCAAGACTATCTTTTTACTTAAAAGAAATAAAGAGTTTAAAAGATTTGCCAGGGTTTTAAAGCTTTCTTTCCTCAGTGGCATTTGACTAAAGAGAGAGAAAGAATTACAGATTATTATTATTTTTTATCCTCACCCGAGGACATTTTCATTTTTTTTTATTTGAGAGAGAGAGAGAGAGAGGAAGGGAGAGGGAGAAACATGGGTGCAACAGAAGCATCATTTGGTTGCCTTCGTTCACACCCAGACCAGAGATCCACACAGGGACAGGGGGTCATAACTGTCTGGACTGGGTGTCGCACACACCCACGCCCCCACAGGGTATGAACCTGCATCCTAGGTTCGTGCCCTGACCATGAATAGACCGGCAACCTTGCAGTTACAAAGACACTCCAACCACTGAGCAACCCTTGCCGGGGCAGAATGACAGGTTATTTAACACTGAGGCTGGAGTACTAATAATCAGAGCTCAGAGAACGAGAACCACCACACTGAAGACAGGTGGATCGGGGTCAAGGCTCTCATTAAACACTCAGTGACCTTCTTCCCTCCGGGTTTATATTTTTCCTCACTTTCTGAGTTACTTTTTATGTAAACGCAGGGTAAAAACAATAAGGAAAGAGTCCCTTGACTGTTGCTGGAATCAATGTCTCTAACACGTCTTCCAATACTACCCATGCACACGGCCTCATTAGATTCATATACTAGGAAGGGTTTAAAGGGGAAAAACCTTTAGAAAGCCATGTGCAATTTCCTCTTCAGAACCTAACAGTCCTTCCTTACTTCATCTGATCGTGATTTCTAACACATCCCAAGTGATAAAGACTCAAGTGAGTGAAGTGCAGAGCACAGCCAACTAGTTGTGCTGCAAAGTGAATTGTTTCTGTGGTTTTGTTTTATTTTTAAAGTCCCCATTGTGCTTCCCTGAAAAAGGAGATGACTTGTGGACTGATTTGGTGTCACTGGTAACATTCTTTTCTTAACTTTAAAGTGAGGTAGGTTACAATGCCCTCTCTCCGCCCACTTTTAGGTAAATAAACTCAACCTTTGTGAATTTATTGTTTTTCTTCATTCACATGCCTCGGCTGATGTTCCTAACCAAGCTTTCTGGTAGAGATCTTCACGTGTTTGGTACCCAATTGGCAAATGTCCTTATGTTCTCTGATAAAGGCCTCCCTGTCTCTTGGCCTGATTTTAGTGTCTAAATGCTGCCACTTACTGTCCTTCTGTTCCCCACTCTCTCCTCCTCCACGCATGCACCTAACTTAGAAAAACACACTGGAAGTGTTAGAACTACTTTTAAACTTCAATTTTCTTTGTATTAAAACCAGAACCACAGATATAAAGAATATTCATTTGCATTTTGGCTTGAAGAATAAATTATACTTCTCTTTTAATCTGAAATGTTACAATATCTTCTAGTGTCTAATCAAACAGGTTCACCAGGTGATGTCATGAAAAAAAAAAGATAACCTTTTGTCAGTAATTCACATAAGAAACTAGATACTTGAGTTACCTTACAATTTCTCAATTGAGATAGGTTTTGTCACAGAGTATTAAAATATACAACCTAACGTACACTATTAAAATGTACAATATAGCTCTAGCGAGTGTGGCTCAATGGATTGAGTGCCAACCTGAGAACCAAAGGGTTGCCGGTTTGATTCCCAGTCAGGGCTCATGCCTGGGTTGCAGGCCAGGTCTCCAGTGAGGGACACAGAAGAGGCAACCACACACGGATGTTTCTCTCCCTCTCTTTCTCCTTCCATTCCCCTCTCTCTAAAGATAAATAAAATATTTAAAAAATTAAAAAAAGCAAAATGTGTAATATATAGTAAGGGGAAATAGTCACTAAAAAGCATTCACATTTTATTTTTAATTCTTCACTAAAGAACACATGTAATTTAGCTAAAATAAGATTACATCTTGATGGCAGGAGTTCAGGTCCTCCATGGCGGGATAACTGGGTCTATGTCTGAAAGGGGAAAGAATCAAAATTTTGAATAACGTGTGTGGATTTTTGTTCTCCTCTAATTATCCTTTCGTCGAGGTTTTCAGTGAAAATGAATTCTGACTACATCACATGGAGTTTGAAGCCTGGAGTTTTGTATTATTAACCCCGATCCCAATAAATCCCAGGAACTAAAACCACTGGAGGCTGATGAAAACAAGATGATGAATATCTAAGTGAAAGTCAAAAATTTCAGCTTTTCAAGAAATTAGATATTTTGGCACATAAACTATTAATGATATGAGTTATATCGTTGGGTTTCAACCCATTTTGTGACAGGATCTTTTTCCAAAAACTTCAGGAGGTCATCCAGTGAGTGCTCCGGAAGATGGGCTGGCTCCCATCTTCCCAGCCTTCCCTTTCCCCCTCTGGCTGCTCAGGGGCACGGTGGGTGTCCATGGGGACCCACTTGGGACCTCTGACACAGAGAGAGCAAACCTCGCACCTTTTAGAAGCCCCGAACTGTCACTCTAAATGGTTAAATCGTTGGGTTTGTGGATAATTTCAAAATTTTGATGGCAAAAAACTTTAACTTAAAAATATTCACCAGATTTTACTAATGAAATAAGGTAAATAAATGCATTTTAGTGAATTTGAAAAATACCAAAAATTCAATGAAGAAATTTTTCATAAACTTACCACCCAGAATTAATTATTCCTGTTAATATTTTGAATTACACTATTTTGGTCCTTCAAAAAGCGGACATACATTTGTGTAATTTTTGCCCTTTTCACAACTGGCATTAAATGACATCTTTTGACTTCTGGACTTTTTTTTAACTTAAAAGGCACATCTTACATACTTCTCTATGTCACTAAACCATTTTCCACAACATACTGTTAAAGGGCTTCCCTGTATTCTACAGGCGGGACAGGTCACAATGAACATATCATGTGTAGCTGAACTGTACACACAGAAAGACAAATCAAGGTTTCAACCTTTTCTCACCAAAACCTGTACTCGCCAAAACTCCTGCTCTCCACTAAAGGCAAAAGATTTAAACAATAAATTATTTAAATTGCATTGAATTTAGCACCATGGAAGCCATAAGCACACAGAAACAGTATTATTCAGGACTCTGGGATTTGTGCTGCTCAGTCCACTCTGCAGTTAGGAATATTTTCCAGAGATGAAATTCTGGTAAAACTATTTTCTGAATCTCTTTAGACATGAAGAAAATGTTTGTAGTTTAAGAATTGTCAAAAACAATGCACAAAATATTTTCTTGCTTTTCTATTGCTTGAAAAAAATAGGAAGGATGATTAGGTAATTTTCTTTTATTAAAATATATTTAATTCCTATTTAAATGTCTGTTTTAAAAATAAAATCTTTTCAGGAACAATTATCAAGGACACATGGACAAAACCAAGGGGGGGGGGTGGAAGTAAGGGAGGGAGGAGGGTTTGGCTGGGGTGGGGGGTAAATGCACACAACTGTAATTGAACAACAATAAAATAATTTTTAAAAATAAATAAAATCGCCCTGGCTGGCGTAGCTCAGTGAATTGAGCGCGGGCTGGGAACTAAAGTGTCCCAGGTTCGATTCTCAGCCAGGGTACATTCCTGGGTTGCAGGCCATAGCCCCCAGCAACCGCACATTGATGTTTCTCTCTCTCTCTCTTCCTCTCTCTCTCTCTCTCTCCCCCCTCCCTTCCCTCCCTAAAAATAGATGAATAAAAATCTTTAAAAATAAATAAATAAATAAATAAAATCTTGTATTGTATTCTACTAATACATATAACTTACACATGATCTCTTACTAGTTCTTTAAACACAAAATCTTCAAATGCCTTATTTTAGGACTAGGATTCATTTGGTTCCCTATTTTTTCCTCACTGAGGAAACTGTGGATATGTGGACTTTGTTCTTGAATGTAAATTTTAGCAGACTCTTGCTATCCTTCACTTACCAAGTATGGGGTCTTGATTAACATATTTAACAATAACATTAAATATATATGTGCCTTTCTGTTCATTAACTTAATTTTCAGGAGCACAATCAAATTTCCATAACAACAGTAAAGTGATATAGCTCATCAGTTAAGAGTGACTTTGGAGTCAGACAGATTTGAGTTCAGAATTAGGTTGTACCAGTTATTAGTTAAATAATCTTTAGTAAAAATTAAACTGCTGCCCTGGCTGGTGTGGCTCAGTTGATTGAGTGCTGGCCTGCAAACCAAAGGGTCACCAGTTGGATTCCCCATCAGGGCACATGCCTGGGTTGTGGGCCAGGTCCCGGGTGCGGGTGGTGGCAGGGGGTGGGGGAGGCGGTGCATGAGAGGCAACCACATTTCTCTCCCTCTCTTTCTCTCTTCCTTCCCCTCTGTCTAAAAATAAATAAATAAAATCTTTTAAAAAAGGAATTACATTGCTTTACCTAAGTAAATCTTATTCAGCTATGTATGAAATAGGTATAACTACTGCCTCCTAAAAATTGTGTTGGTGCAAGGTATGCGAGGATTTTAGCACCAGGCCTGGCACCGGGGCAGCATAGTCAAATAAAAACCAATACAACAACCACTAATATTAATGTCAAAAACATTTTGAAATTTTTTTTCTTAGCTATT
Source organism: Phyllostomus discolor (assembly GCF_004126475.2). NCBI lineage: Eukaryota > Metazoa > Chordata > Mammalia > Chiroptera > Phyllostomidae > Phyllostomus > Phyllostomus discolor. The sequence continues at coordinate 19,017,383 of NC_040915.2, forward strand.
TTAAGCTGAATTTAGTCCAAAAATTAGATTGACATGCCTCAATAATCTCTATTTACTAATGTAAACATTATCGTATTTGGTTCCTCAACCGAAAGACATAATTTAGGTGGAGAAAGAAAGGATTGATTACCAATTCAGATCCATTCTCCTCAACACGTGCATTAGCAGTTTAGGTCCACCAGCTAGAATGATATAACATAATTCGCAGTGGGGAATTCTCAAAAACAAAGCCTCTGATGGAAATGGTTGTGCTATTTGTGTATTCCACGTAAGTGATAATATGGTAATATTCTAGTTACATGTGGTCCTTTTAAAAACACAAGCTCCTCTTGGACAGGGAGTAGGGCTAATAATTGGAGTCTATGAATGCCTCCTATTTTGAGGAACTTCAATTAGGTTTTTATGGAGTGGGTAATGATGATAACGATACAGATGTGGGAAGTATTTATCCACACCCCCTGCCAAACTCCTGGTTTTCACATACCCACTGGTTGTATGTGAAGGCAAAGACTTGGCAAGGATAACCAAAGGACCTAAGTCATCTTAGTGCCTGAGTTAGGACTTACAGACCAGGTCAGACCACGTCATAATTCTTTGGCTCAGATTCACATTACTGATGGACGCTGTGGCTGTTTGGGGCAGCATCTTATCTTAAAAAATCTAAAGTAAATAAATCCAGCCCTGGCTGGCGTAGCTTAGTGGATTGAGCGCGGGCTGCGAACCAAAGTGTCGCAGGTTCGATTCCCCGTCAGGGTACATGCCTGGGTTGCAGGCCATGACCCCCAGCAACCACACATTGATGTTTCTCTCTCTCTCTCCCTCTCTCTCTCTCCCTCTCTCTCTCTCCCTCTCTCTCTCTCTCCCCCCTCCCTCCCTTCCCTCTCTAAAAATAAATAAAATCCTAACAAAATAAATAAATCCAGGTTTGAATTCTATACTTTACACTTAGTAGTTAAGTGATGTTGAATACAGGTAGATTCTCTGAACTTTACCCTGAGGATAATTATAAATAATATAACATAATGTAATATAATAAAATAAACATTATATAATAGTATCTCTATGTATTTGTTCGATTTCAAAAGTTCTTTGTAACTTGTATAGTATTAAACATGTTCACTGTTTTTGAAAAATGCCTTAGCACGCTAATTGTAAAAGAGACAGAACAAATAATTGATAGGGTACAGGAGGAAACATCTGAAGCAAATTATCAAACGGTCTCACTGTGATTACCACCAAACCAAAGCAGCAACCTTAAACTTCACGCAGATAGTACATTTGTATCAAAAACTTACATACTGGGTTATTCCTTCACATTCATTTTCTGCTTCCATATTACTGACATCTGAACGTTTCCACGAAGAACAAAAACCATGCTTAACTGGGAAATAACATGGTGTCGTGGAAGGAAAATGGGCTAAACAGGGATCAAAACCCAAACTGTCTCAAGGGCCCGAGAGTTACTGCCAATCAAATGAGGGTGCGGGAGAGCTGGGGGCCGAGGAAGTGCAACACCCGCCCAGAGCAACATCCATTCCAACCTCCAGATGTGCTCGCCCTGAGGACACGGGGGCCTCGTGATGCCATGTCTTCTTATTTTCTAAGAGGGGACAGATAACTCAGATGGTTTTTGAAATGTCAAAATTATAAAAATTTTGGATAAAAATATGTTTTTAAAAATACTGGGCCAGAGGCATATATATTGTTGTTTACAAACACTTACACATGAGATGTGTCCAGTCCGCAGTTTCAGTTTTTAACCACTGTGCTAGACAATCAGCCCCGACTTCAATGCCAGCGTTGAACTCCCTAACTGCGGGGCTTTGGCTAGAAAATTGAACCTGAGCTTCACCTTCCTCTTGCAATGTGGGAAGAACAATGCTTCTGTTGTTAGAATTCCAAAAGTGGACACGGATGAAAACAGTATAACAGATACGTGACAGGTGCTTCCAAGAATTTAAGTCTTCTTCCTCTTTTCCTGGAGAACTTAGGAAAAAAGTAAGCCATTCTGTTTTCTTCTTTTTGTATGTGTTATAGTCAGAAAGCTTCATTTTTAAGGTCAAAGCTATTCCACTCATTGTTGAAATCAATTGCTCTACTTGAATTATGAAGAAAATCTGAAACTATGGATATCCTCAATTCTTGTAAATAATGGAGATGAGTCAGCATCAAATCTGAAATTTTTTTCAGATTGACCAAGGGAGAGTGCTGTTTTGCAAATTTACTGTCTCCTGAACAAAATGTTTTCCTTCTATTTCATCAGCTACTCTCAGTCATAAAGATCCTTGCATTAGTCAAACAGCATTTAAGGACATCAAGGAGGTGGTTAAGTGATATAATACCATGTGAGCTAAGAACAGATCGATTCTGCTTAGATTACTGTTCACTACGCAGCCAAGGATCGATGTTTCAAAGCAAGAGGATTATATAAAATAAATTTGGACCGTTAATGGTTTCAAACTACACAATGTTTGTGAAAGTTCAGTAAGCAAATGACCAGTGCTTGACTAGGAATATTAATCCTGTCTATTTGCCACCTCCCAGGGACCTTGACTATACCATTTAGGTTTGACTTCAAAAACCGTGAGTAGAATGAAAGAAGAAAAATGTAAAATCATATGCCACAGTTAGGAGAAACTGGAAAACAAGAGGCAAACCCATCCAGATAGGAGGATTAGAATGAATCGGGCATGTGTAAGCATGGTTTAGAGACTGGACTCCATGGAGGATAAAAACTGAAGGTCACACAGTGGTAGAAGAATCAATCTCCCTGTTGCTAGCTGATATGTTCCTTTTTCTTGTTTCAGAGTGTCACACTGTACCCTGCGGCCCTAAAAACATGGACAATCTAAGAAGAGAGCAAGATGGCTAAATGTTTCTTTTATGCAAAAGTGACTAGGGGTAAGGGTTTCCTGTTACATTATTTTTTAAAAAATTAAGGCTTATGTTTAATGATTACTGTTTTAGGCACCTGGCTCAAAATACTATCAATTCTAAATTTTGCAGATGCTTTTACTAAAAGAAGTGCTTTAAAAATAAAAATAAATTATAATTCAAATGTTTTCCTTAGTACAGCAAAAAATTCTTGTTTTCTAAAATTCAAGATTCATTTTATGGTTAATTAACTACCAGTTAATTCCTCCTTAAGAAACACAAGGGATAGAAACTGAGCCAATGGAGTGGGAGTAATTCCTTCCTCTGGGTCTAGGTAACCAGGGTGGGACAGATGATGGAGAACCCCAGAGGTTCCTGAGTACCCATTTTCATAATCTGCATCACCTAGGAAATGCAGAAGAAAGCAACATGGGATCTATAATATCTTTGTTTTATTTTTAAATATTTTATTTGTTTACTTTTTAGAGAGGGGAAGGGAGAGAGAAAGAGAGGGAGAGAAACATCAATGTATGGTTGGTTGCCTCTCACACGCCTCTTCCCAGGGACCTGGCCCTCAACCCAGGCATGTGCCCTAGACCAGGAATGGAATAGGCGACCTTTCAATTCTCAGGCCAGCACACAACCACTGAGCCACACCAGCCACAGCTATAACACCTTTAAAACATCTAAGTCCTTCTCTCTGTCTTGACAGTGCCAATTGGCAGAATTAGAATCTTGTGAATTCCCATGTGAATTCAGTGTTGATTTTCAATGTAAACTCTCCAGACTGGTTATTGTTACATAAAAACACTGTCAATCATCTTGTCATTCTTTTATGTTTTGTTGGTAGAATGACACTATATCCTAAATTTTATAGAATGGTACATATTTAAAACATTCTTTCTGGTTGTTTCCATCAGTATTCTTGCATTTAAAAAACCAATTTTTGTTTTGAAGTATGTGTTCAAATCAGGTATATCTAACCTATGAAAAGTTTATGGGACTTAAATATGGATCAGTAATGACTAATAAAGTAAGAACTTAGCTTATTTTTGGAAGGTACCTCTCTCTATGAAATGCTGCGTAAGAAAGGGCCAGATAAGAAATGTGGGTGAGAAACATTTGCTTGGTTTACATTTTCATTGTGGTTAGAATGGATAGCATTTTCCAGGGGAAAACTTCCAGTTTGGAACAGAAGGCATGATGAAAATACCATCCTTTTTTCTTAAGCCCATGCTGGCAAGGCTTTTTAAAGATTCACAATGATCTCAGCAAAATATCCTTCTTGAAAATAAGACCAATGAATTGTTTTCTGACTAGATAGGATCAACTAAACTTAGACTTAGTTTTCCATGTAGATTATAATTGCAGTTGGACCCCAGAATTTCAAGCAATGCAGTAAATGATCTTGATGCAGATGCCAGAAAAAGAAGGGAAGACTCTTTCTTCCTCACACTTGTTTAGCTGCATCAGCATTTGAGGCCCCAGGAGAGCTGTTCCCATCGGTTTGAAGATATTTCTCTATATTTACTAAGTATACCCCACTCTTCCAAACTACTCAGTTTATATTTGATTTCAAAACTTTCACGAAAGCAAGATGCTGCCTTAATTTATTTGTTGAGTCAGATCATTACCACCATTTCTGTTTCATCTTGATTTTTCTGGATACAGATATTAAGAAATGATTTGTTTATAATCAGTGAATTTATTAGGGTGGATTTCTAGAATAGCCTAATAACTATGAGTATGTATCATGCAATTTGATGCTAATATTAATTAATTACGCATTTATTTTAATAAATTATGTACACTGAAACCAAAGGTAGTCTCTTAATGGTGTCATTATTCTTGACTTGCAATTCATTTTGAAACAGAGTAAAAAGAACCACAAGAGAGGAAAAGAAATATCCACAGGAACTTCCGGCCAAGATGGAGGCATAGGTGGACACACTGTGCCTCCTCACACAACCAAAATTAAGGACAACAAGAATTTAGAAACAAAAAAAAAACCAATCAGGACAGAAAATTGAACTGTACGGAAGTCCCAACAACCATTCATCCAGACTGATAAGAGGGGCTAAGTCAGTGGCCAGTGAAAAGGGGTCACGGCAGGAAAAAGCGGTGGGCTGGCAGACCCCTGTGGCAGGCTCCCCGAGGGCGCAGGGAGGCAATGAGTAGACCCAGTGAGGTGCACAAGGCAGCTGGCTGTCCACAGTCACACATTCGAGCGCAGATAAAACAGATGAAAATGGGCAGCGAGACAGGATACACAACCCAGGGCTCCAGCACCGGGAAATGAAGCCTCAAAGCACTGATTGAAAACACTTGTGGAAGTTGAGGTGCCAGGACAGACTCCCAGCCTCACAGGAGAGTTCGTTGGAGAGACCCACAGAGTCCTACAATGTACACAAGCCCACCCACTCGGAACCAGCACCAGAAGGGCCCAATTTGCTTGGGGGAAGCAGCAGAGGGGACTGAAATCCAACAGAGAGTGGAACAAGCGCCATTGTCCCCTCTCAGATTCTGCCCCCACAGACAGTGTCACAACCCAGCAACTGGGTTGACCCGCCCTGATGAACACCTAAGGCTCCACCCCTCACTACATAGCAGGCATGACCAGACCCCCCCCCCAAAAAAAGGGCTCAAATGGAAGAACAAATGGAAGCCCCATAGCCAATACTTTTAAGCGACCAAGAGATAGCCAACCTATCAGATGTACAGTTTAAAGCACTGGTGATCAGGAAGCTCACAGAATTGGTTGATTTTGTTTGCAAATTAGATGAAAAAATGAAAGCTACACTAAGTGAAATGAAAAATGCACAGAAAACCAATAATGATGTAAAGAAAACTGGGTCTCACATCAATGGACCAGAAGGAAGACAGAAACAACCAACCAGAAAAGAATGAAGAAATAAGAATTCAAAAAAATGAGGAGAAGCTTAGGAACCTCCAGGACATCTTTAAACATTCCAACATCCAAATTATAGGGGTACCAGAAGGGGAAGAGGAAGAGCAACAAGTGGAAAAGTTATTTGAGCAAGTAACAAAGGAGAACTTCCCCAATCTGGCAGAGGAAATAGACTTCCAGGAAGTCCAGGAAGCTCAGAGAATCCCAAAGAAGTTGGACCCAAGGAGGAACACACCAAAGCACATCATAATTACATTAGCCAAGGTAAAAATGAAGAAGAGAATTCTAGAAGCAGCAAGAGACAAGGGGACAGTCACCTACAAAGGAGTTCCCATCAGACTGTCAGCTGATTTCTCAAAAGAGACCTTGCAGGCAAGAAGGGGCTAGAAAAAAGTATTCCAAGTCATGAAAGATAAGGACCTACGTCCAAGATTGCTCTATCCAGCAAAGCTTTCATTTAGAATGGAAGGGCAGATAAAGTGCTTCTCAGATAAGGTCAAGTTAGAGGAGTTCATCATCACCAAGCCCTTATTATATGAAATGTTAAAGGGATTTATCTAAAAAAAAGAAGATTAAAAATATGAACAGTAAAAAGGCGGCAAACTCACAGTTATTAACAACCACACCTAAAACAAAAGCAAACTAAGCAAACAACTAGAACAGGAACAGAACCACAGAAATGGAGATCACATGGAGGGATAGCAACAGGGGAGTGGGAAGAGAAGAGACGGGGGAAAAGTACCGAGAACAAGTAGCATAGATGGCAGGGAGAAAATAGACAGGGGAGGGCAAGAATACCATGGGAAATGTAGAAGCTAAAGAACTTTTGACACATGGACATGAACTAAAGGGGAGGAATGTAGGTGGGAAGGGGTGTGCAGGGGGGAGGGGAGTGAAGGGGGGAAATGGGACAGCTGTAATGGCATAATCAACAAAATATATTTTAAAAAATATCCACAGCTTTTCTTATTTATGTCATCGCATATAGTGAATAATTTTTAATGATGGATGTTTAAGTGGTGTGATGTGTTATGTTTAAAATGTGGTTTTCTCTTATCACAATTTGAAATCTTGAGAATATCACATATATGAATACAAGATCCATTTTATCTTTATAGCAAAAATAAAAGAATAAAACAGTGCAAGGAACTACTAGTGAAAAGCTCTTCAACAATCTTAAACCAGAAGTATTCCAGGCAATAATCCATTCATTCACTCAACCAGTATTTACTGGGCATATTATATGCTGTGCCAAGTCATTTGCTCTTAACAGTTTCATTTTATGCCCTCATAGAGCTTATAATCCGGTGAAGGGTAGAGAAAATAAAGTAAGCAAATAAATAGCTCTATAATTACAACTTTGACAAATGCTATGAGGGAAACTGTGTATAGAGAGTACTATATGTGTGAACCTCTAAAACGAGTCATATTAAAGCTCAAATGTAAATTGTAAGAAGAATCCAACTATTCATAGCTTAAAAGGCGATGAGACTATGAGTGGGTTTTCATTGAAAAACTTTATGCACATTAAAAACAAAATAGAAACAGACTCACCAATACAGAAAACAAACCAATAGTTGATGGGAAGGGGTGGAAGGAATGAATAAAAAAGGTGAAAGGAAGTAACAGGTCACACTCCCAGTTTTAACATAAATAAGTTAGGGAGATGTAATGTACAACATAGGCAATAAAGTCAGTAATATCATAATAACTTCATTTGGAGACAGATGGATAATAGACTTATTATGGTAATCACATCATAAGGCATATAAATGCAGAATCACTATTTTATACACCTCAAGCTAATATAATATGTCAACTGTACTTTAATAAAAAATAAAAATATAAAGTATAAAAAATAAAAAATATACGCTGGTTTAAGGAATATACATGCCAAAAATGTATCTTAGTTTAGTCTGAGAAGTCATGTGACAGCTAATGTGTGTCATTTACATATTTTTTCATAAAGGACTTGAGTTAATCACAGAGGTTAAGACTGCGGGATGCCACCACCATACTGGGGAAAATAACGTGAATCTGAAGAAGATTTGTTTTTGTTTCTTAACTGCTGTTAATGCACGCACCTGGTGAAATTCCTAGTGATTCAAACAGGGATTTCACTGACTATCAGCAGGCAAGAGATGACAGAGGTTAATGTAATGCCCATTGTGAGAGGTAGTGGCAAACCTGGGTAACAGATCTCTTATTTCCTGAAAATAATGCTTGACTCGCAGCTGCTGTAAATCAGTAATAAGAACTTAAAGTGCAAAGAGCCCTAAGTGGGGAAAACAGAAAACATCTTGGATCATCCAAAAAAATGCACACAGAGATTAAAAATTTAGTAGAGACGTATTTCATTAACATAGTAAAAGAACTATCAAACAATGCTTAGAGTATGACCCATTGATGAAATTGTATGCCTGAGTATGTTTATACTATCATATAGGGGGGAAAACCCCTAGAAGGAAATGTTTCAAAATGCTAAGAGGAAGTATTTCTTGATGGTAGGCTTATGGGTGATTTTCTTTTTAAATATTTCATTATTATCTTTTTTTTCTCCTCACAAAAAGCATGCATTTTTTACATGTGAAAAAAGCCTTTAAAAGACAACCTTGAATTGTACAGGTGAATACTAACTCAAAGCAGAACGTCTTTCGTGTGACAGATCTCACTCGGACTGCAGGATAATGAATGTGAGATGACAGTTCAGATGGCATCATTTGCTCTCTGGCCAACAATGAATCACCAAAGTCTATGCGAGGGCATTTGCAATGAAAGGGAGGCACCAAAAGTTAGATTATTCTGAAGAAAGGTGCTACTTGACTTTTGATATTTCAGAAAAGAATAAAGTATTTGTCCAATTGTCCAGTGATGTACATTTATTTATTATTTAATGTCATTTTTATTTTTAAGAACATGTAGGTGGAGAGATGCTTAGTATACATAGATGGAGGTGAACCTAAGTTTTTTTCAAGGTGCAAAGCACCGAATAAAATTGTTACTCCCTAACTTCCCATTAAAAATAAAATAATACTTAATCATAAAATAAGTACACATCAGACCAACAAAGTTCTAATTTTTTCCTTAGACAAATTCTTCTGTGCTTTTCTGAAATATCAGGAATCCTAAATTTTCTCCAAAATAATTTTTGTGTGCATCTTTTTTTGGTCTGAAGCCCTAAACATATGCTTCATCTATTGAGCCAATTCAATATCACCAAAAAAACAAATCATGGCACCTCAAATATTCAAATAAAAACCCAAATAAAGCCCTAGCCATTGTGGCTCAGTTGGTTGGAGCACTGCCCATGGACCAAAAGGTCGCAGGTTCGATTCCTGGTCAGGGCACACATCCAGGTTGCGGGTTCCATTCCTGGCCTGGGTGCACGTGAGAAGGCGATCGATGTTTCCCTCTCACATCAATGTTTCCCTCTCTGTCTTTCTCTTAAAGTCAATGAAACAAAAAAATGTCCTATGGCGAGGATTTAAAAAAATCCAAATAAAAATGAGCCACACTTAATGCAGATTTGCTATATTTGATATTTTAAAATTCAAACTGGCAAGATAATTTTGTTAAATTTTCTAATGTGGCAGACCTGGGCTCATGAGATTTAGGTCCATCCCAGTTAGAGCATTTATCAAACTCCAACCCGAGCAAGTCTAACCTCTCTAAGACTGTTTCCATTTATTTAAAACAATTACAGTGGTAGAATTTGTGGGGATATAAGTAAAAGATAAAACAATGTAAAATGACTGAGAACTACAAAAGATTATGTTAATATAAAGCGTGATGATTGATATAAGGTATGTTATTTTTGTCATTAACTCTTTCTCGTGTGTACATCTTATATCCTCCAAGGATGTAATTTATGTAAGAGGTATACAGATAGTTGTTTTCCAATTGATTAATTCATCTCATTTGAAAACACATTTTAAATTGCAAGATTAATAGCTGGGATGTGAAAACAGGAGGAATTGTAAATGACCTCCCAGAATAATTAACGCCCAAGTATAAATCCAGTTTATTTATTTCAGTAAAAACTAACTGTTGGGTTATTTATGCTGAAACTTCCATGATAAATCTGGTTTTCTTTTAGGCCCAACTATGGGGGAAGAAGCATTGATCTTTGATAAACCTAGGAGAAATGAAGAAACCCATTGTGTCCCTCCACATACTTTGTAAGTCACCCTGACGGAGGCTTGAAGCATGTCCATGAAAAGGAAATATGTTTTGCCCTGGTCGGTGTTGGCTGAGTATCCTACCACAAAGTAAAAGGTCACTGGTTGGACTGTGGGTCAGGGCACATGCCTGGGTTGCAGGTTCGGTCCCTGGTCAGGGTGCATAGGAAAGGCAACTGATCAATGTTTCTCTCACACATCAATGTTTCTCTCCCTCTCTTCCTCCTTCCCGCCCCCTCTCTCTAAAAATAAATAAATAAAATCTTTAAAAACAAAACCTGAAATGTGTTTTAAGGTCACTTGAAGAAATAAAACACATCCTATCATACAGTGAGAAATCAGATAATGTGTTTTATTCCAATCAAAACAAGTTTTACCAAAGTTTAAATACCAGTCAAACTATTCACTGTCTCAACAAGAATGGCATTTTCAAGACAGTGCTTGAGAAAAAGATATTTAATAAAATTAATTTGCTGTTAAACAGCACATTTAAACAATAACTAGAATGTACCTTTATATATTTAGTTTTTTCTCACATCAACTTGCTGGCTCTTGAATTATTTTGTATCTAGACCCCACGAAACCACATTTCACTTTTCAAGATTACCCTCCAGAAGGGAAGAACTGTAATACGGTATCACCTTCCATAGAGTTTCTGAGAAAGGGCTCTTGTGAACCGGCCGATGTTCAGTTCCCTGCATTCTGACCAGACAACATATAAATTTCTCCACGCAGATGACCAACTATATTTCTTAAAAAACGTCCCGATTCTGTAACTTAAAAGTTCATCACAAAATGGAGTTTTGCTGTTATAGGTCTCGAAGTACCTGATATATTAATCAACTGAAACACACTCTTAAATGGACAGTTTATTTTAGAAAGAGAGGAGGTTTTGAGACAGAATCTAGTCTACCCCAAATCAATCCATGTCTAGATCAGACTCATGGAGGTGCTGATGAAAAGAATGCACTGCCTTATCTGGTTACCCAGGTGACAACCTACATTTGCTCTCAGGAAGTTCTATGTTTTGTATTTAAAATCTTCATCGTTCCTAATGGAGTTAAATCCTAGTGCCCATATTTGAAGTTCCAGAAAAATGGCAAGAAGCAATGCTCTATGTTCAAACCCTCATCTCTTCTGAAGCCAATAATTGTCATTTCTCAGTTTTTTCCATATGAAATTATCCTAGTCTCCTTATCCTTTCTTAAATTAGAGTTCAACACTGTAATCCTTTGAACATACGTCATTTTTCTGTGGCTCCTCCGAGAAGGCCACGTAATCATCTCAAGTTGTGGGGCCCAAATCAAGACCTGTATTCCCGTCACGGCCTGACCACACAACTGAGGCATACGACCATCCGTCCCATGTCCAGGGTTTACAGCGGTTTGCCTCTGCTCAGACCACACCAACCTCACCTACAAAACCATGTCCCAGTGAAAAGTCAACACAAAGGAAATAAAACAAACCATAGAACAGAGTTGACGATAACATGTCTTAATTCTTTAAAGCTTACTGTACTGGTGAATATTGAAATTGTAATTTTTGGATGCAAGAAGTGATCACCAAAAAATTCAGGATGCGGTGTGTTGAAATTTTGATATGACGTGGAAGCTCAGTAACTTTCCTTGCTGGACTTTAGGGAGCTGTTCTAGGTAGGCACATGGTAGCATGACTTTACAGAGTTGTGAATCTATACAATGTGATATGCCATAAGCATATTAAATGCATTCTTCCCATTAAGCCGCTGAAGAGCTTTCCCATATATAAACCAAATAAGACAGCTATTCTCAGAGAAATTAAATTCTAAACCTGATTCAAATATGCATAAATTTTTTAATTGAAGGGTAGCCATGAGTAAAATAAAATGAAAGATGAAAACCAAAAATACCGATATTTTATACTGTAAAAAAATATTTGCTCTGACAATGACAGTATTAGAGATGACATCGATGGATAAAACTAGTCCATATGATGAATGTAATACTACTAACACACTTTTACCTGCAAGGGTTTTTCTGGCTTTCATTCAATGACATCCATTACCCTGGGTGGCCGTGGAGCCCTGTACCCTATTCATCTCAGGCATCTTCAGTCTCCTGAGCTGCCTTGCAGCCTTGACATAGTAAAAGGTCAAGTAGACCCCAGTAAGCATTTGCAAACTACAATATACCTCCTCCCCGTTTTGGGCTGCAAGCCACACATTCTTGTGCTGAGCTTTACTCCTTCATATTTCATTTCATTTTATAAGCAGGCTAATTTGGAAATGGGGTACTTAGGGAACACCAAGATTTTTCAAAACAACCCCACTTTCCTACTTGGCCACCTAAAGAACTAAATCCATAATGGAACATTTGAGAGAACTCTAAAATGGTGCCTGGGTACTGAAGGAATGAACAGCAAATAGCAGCACTATTAAATAAAATGAATGCATTTCACCACCCAGCTCGCCTGTGCTTTCTGGGACACAAGGCACAAACGTGAAAAGGTTTGGGGTAGGATTTCAAGAAAGCTGATTTGTTTCAACAATCATTTGGCAAGATATTGTTCACAAAATAATACCACAAGCCACCTCCCTTTCCGATCATTGTCAAGTCAGGGCTCTCAAATCAACCCCCACAAACCTAATTAAAAATAAAGAAAAGAGGCAGGCTATAAATTCACATCGAGGGCTACGATACGGGATAAATGATAGGCATCTGCCCTAATTGGTCACAACAAAACTAAGGGGCAATAACTAGAATAAATCTCACATTAATCCAAATGAAGCCAATGAATAATATTACAAACCAGGAGCATAGTTTCAAAAATAAATTACCTCCAAGCATGCAAGGACATTATAACCCATAAAAATGATTGCGAAGAACGTTCTGCATATAAATACGTTTCATAAATGCACTATAAGTGCTAAGTAGCATGTGTATATATGATATGCATACCCATAGAGTGTACTTTTGTATATTCACAATCAAATCTATGTACGAAAAATGAAACTGTATCCAGCAAATGGTTTCTCCACAAGAATACATTAGAATATGGAAGAGAACGCTCAATTTCTAGGGCCGCCTTTCCTGAGCAATAAAGGAAATAAGCAAAACCACCTTATAATTAGGCAGGGAAGCTTATGAGGCACCGAAGGTGTTTTTGAGGAAGGCCCAGCCCTGTAAGTGGGAGCTGCAAATGAAATGATTCCTTTCAAAACACCCATTTCTTGTTGGCTCTTTCCACCCTCTGATTCCGTTGCTAAGCTTAGAAGGAAAGGAAGCAAGTGGCTCACTCTGCATTCAAAGCCCGTTCAAGATAAAATCAGAACACCATTTTTTTTTAAAACAGGAGCCAATGCCTTCTTACTTCTCTCTTCCCAGTAACCTTCCTCTAGGTTACCATCTCCATCCCCATCTCTGTCTCCGCGTCTTCCTCTCCTACTCTGAGAGGGTCATTGTTCACGTGCAGGCCACAAATGTATACACCGGTCATTTAATAGCAAGCTGAACCAAGAAGATAGCTCCACTGTCTCCTACTTACCTTGCTGAGACCGGGAAAAGCTGTTGAAAGGAGGGAGAGATGCAAACTGAATCCATTTTCCTTGTGACCGAGTCGGATGCAGCCTCCGAACCCAACATCAGCAGCGGCTGCTGGGATTTTTTTCCCTCCGTCTCTGGCTGGCGACGGTGCGAATAGGAACCACCCTTCCAGCCCCACTAGAGTATCAGCAGTCGAGGCGGCAGCAGCACCAGCATCACCACTTGGCCTCCTCCCTCTCGGAGGATGGGGTGAGCTCAGAAGCAGCCAGGAACTTGCAGCAGACACCTCCTCTGGCTCCTCCTCTCCTGCCCCCTCCCCCACAGCCCCACCCCTGCTGCAGTTGAAGCTGCCTGCCCCGGCAGCTGCTGGTTGTCATGGTAATGACCAATGGGGAACGACCAGACTACGGGGGAGGGGAGATGTTTGGACCGAGCTGGAGGGGAGTGAATTTGAGCGGCTCCGCTCTGGGATGCTGGTGGTCTCTCCTACTTTGGACTCTGGGTCTTTAAAAGTGGGGCAAGGTTGTATAGGCACGGGAAGAGAATCATTTAAATTGAAACAAAATCTGAACTGTAACCTACGAAACAGCTCAGCTGTCTGTGCACTGTCTATGGTTTTCCAATAGAATGTGCGATCAGAAAAAAGTAACAATTATGGAGAAAATTATGTCGTGTAACAGGAGAGTATTATCACTCCAAAAATGTCCTTTATAGCATCTTTTACCCAATGCCACTTAAGGTTGTTAAAAAGCAAAATGAGTGGCTGGACTTCGCAATAAAACAAGAGTCCGATTCCTTGGCACTACTCTCCCTTGCTGTTTTCAGGTGAGTCACTGGGTCTTACTGTTTTTCCAGCTCCCCCTGTGAAGAAGACCCAGAATTAATTGTCACTACCCTGTGCAAAAGGAAGCTGAATCAGAGGAGACAAATTCCTTGAGCATGCAGGGTTCTCGGTAGCACAAGTTGGTGGATAGTTCCAAACATTTTTAGTGTCAAACTCCTGGAGTCTTCGTTTCCTGTGGTAAATTCCATGCCGCTTTTCATGAATGCTGTTTTGGAGGTCCTGAAACAGCTGGGAGCCAGGGCAGCAGGTGGAAAAAAAGGAAGTGAAATCAGCAGGGTTGACTTCTAGGTGAGTTCTACTTGTGACTAAATTATAGATGACGCTAGTATTTATCTCATGCAGTAGTTGTAAAGATCAACTGAGACAGTGCACTAAAAGCCTTTGCCATGTAGTAAGTGCACAATAAATGATTACTATTATTAGTAGTAGTGCATTGTATCCACATCTTAATCCAAGAAATTAAAAGAATAGCATGGCAATTGCCGATACAAGAAAAATTAAGGCGAGAAAACACTTAAAACATGTTATCTGTGATAACGATGATTACAGTGAGGAGGCCAGACACAGGGAAGCCTCTGAGAGATTAAAAGGTCTCTAAAGTGTGGCAATGGCAGACAGTCTGGGTCCTAAAGGAGTTTGATACATTGCCCGAATTCACACAGCTAATGAATGGCAGAGCCAGACTTAAAACTCGGACTCTTCTCACACTGACATCTGCTCTTGTTTAACCATTACATTTTTCTGCCCTTCTGCCAGGGAACAGAGATACTCTTTGTTCTTAACCCATAGGGTTATTGATGGGTTCAGACGGGATTAGCACAAGTTTCAGAGCCACACAGCTGGGCTAGACACGGTTTGGGCCATGTTAATTAACTCCCCTGAACAAACGGGTCTTCACCTGTGAAATGGAACTCATCCTAGAACCTCATGGAGTCATGGTGAGAACTAAATAGGATGATGTATAGACAGCATCAGCCCAGCTAGTACGTAGTACGAGTTCAATAAATATTAACTGTATTTGTTACTCATTCTTACGCAGTAAGTATTAGCACCTGAGAGACTTTTTCCTGCACGGAAAAAGGCCTTGATGCCTTATCTGTTGAATCAGAACAAGGGCCGTATTCTGACAAAACTGACTCAAAGGCATTTCTGTTGTGGAACGAGTTGCAACTTGCCTTCAGCACTTGGCATGGCCTCTGGGTCCTCTCCAATGGAAAGACTGCACGTTGCCCCAGCAGCTAATGGCCCCTGCCTCCCACCTGACCCCAAAGAATCCCGCGGCCCGCGCTCACTTCCACATCAGGACCACTGTCTGGGATTTTCGCAGTAGGCATCTGTTCCACAAGCATTTCTGTGCAATTTTGTCGTAAGACGTACTGTAAACTGATTGACAGTTTGGGTTGTTTGGAGGGAAAGGGGTCATTTCTCCAGTGACAAGTCAACCTCTGTAAAAAAGATAAAATAACTGGTTGACAGTTGTTGGGGGGTGGGGCAGGGATGTTGTTTTTGGTTTGGGTGGGGTTTTTTTGTTGGGAAGAATTTTTCACAGTTATTCCCATTTTTATATTATACGTAAATCTTAGCTAACCCTCAAAATGGTCTACTCAGTTACTAATAGACATGGTGCTGGTGGCCTTAACACAGCATTTCTTCGAGATGGTGAGAGCTTTCCCCAAGAGTTTGAGACGCTACGTTGAGGGCAGAGTCGAACCTACATCTCCCATAGAACGAAGATAGACACTTAGATACAAACAACAAAATAAGGTCAGTCGTTTGCGTAGGGTTGCCATGAAGCTACAGACATTTTATGTGTATTCAACTATTTTGTGTTTCTCGATCAAGTCTTTTGAATTTTGTTATTCATGTTTTCATGTTGCATTTTGTCCTTTTTCATGTCCCTCCTTTATTTGTCGTTCTTTCATCTTTTTACAGCAAAATCGCCTTACTGCCAATTAATGAGTGGAAAGTGCTTCCTGCAAAGAAGCCTTGGGCAGAAGTTCTTATATGAGGAGCGTCACGTAAGTGAAGTTCTGTAACATGAATTGTGATGATCTCACGTCTCTTAGTATTTTTCTCTGCATTTCGTCCCCTGCTGTCTTCACAGAGAGAGCGCTGGACGGAAGCAGAGAAGGGAGCTGCAGGTTGTAGAAGCACACATGTTTGTTTGGGTGACAGGATGGCCTTGTGAGGGCATCGCACCAGCGCCCAGGGCTGACTTGGTTGGGGCAAGTGATTCTGGTTTTCTCTTCCTGTCAACACAGACAGAATGAGCTGGGGGAGAGAAAAGTGTTCCGTGGGCCCTGTTTGAACAACTCCACAATTTAAACAGTCAAATACTACTCTCTTGTTCTTTTCCTTATCTGTGCAGCGTGGTTATCATTATTTAATAATGCTTGATTATTTAATTATTTTTTAGATATTTAATTATGTAGAAGTTATTTTTATTTAATAACTTGTTACTTATTTACTTTAAAATGAAATTTGTTTCTGGCTTTAGCAGAACAGTAATGAAAATAGGCATGGTAGAGAGAATGTCTTTGGAGAAAGGAACTTAAAGCAAAACCATACATTTTTTTTTAAGTAAAACAGACTTCAGCTGTATTTGTAATCATTTGTATTGAACAAATTAAACTTTGCATTTTATTTTTCTCTTCATTGCCATACACTCTCTTACCATGCTTTATTTTTCCATAGTATTTGTCATCTAATATACTATATTTTTATTTGTACTTAAAATTTTTTTATCTGTCTCTCCCACTGGAATTTAAGCTATGAAAAGGTGGGGATGTAAACATTTTTTTCAACGACAGTTGACATACAATGTTATATTAGTTTCAAGTGTATAACACAGTGATTAGACATTTATATAACATAATGGAGTGATAGCTTTGATAAATCCCATTTGACACCATACACAGTTATTACAATATTATTGATTATATTCCCTAGGATATACTTTATTTCTAAGTGACTGTTTTTATAACTGGAAATTTGTACATCACAATCCCTTCCCCTTTATTACCCATCCCCTATCTCGCAACCCCCTGCCATTTGGCAACCATCAATTTGTTCTCTGTATCTGTGAGTTTGTTTCTGTTTTTGTTTGTTCATTTGCTTTTTTTTTTTTTTTTTTTTGGATTCCACATGTAAGTGAAATCATACGGTATTTGTCTTTTTCTGTCTGACTTATTCTCTTAGCATAATACCCTCTAGGTCTATCCATTTTTGTCATAAATGGCAAGATCTCATCTTTTTCATGGCTAACAGTCCATTGTATGTATGTACCACATGTTCTTTATCCATTCACGTACTGGTGGGCACTTAGGTGTTACCGTATCTTGACTATTCTGAATAATGCTGCAGTAAACAAAAGTGTACATGTGTTTTTTTTCCAACTAGTGCTTTGGATGTCTTTGAATAAATACCCAGAAGTACTGCTGGGTTATATGGTAGTTTTATTTTTAATGTTTTGAGGACCCTCCATACTGTTTTCCATAATGGCAGCACCAGTTCACCATCCAACCAACAGCACATGAGGGTTCTCTTTCTCCACATCCTTACCAACATGTTGTAGATTTATTGACGGTAGCCATTCTGACAGGCGTGAGGTGATACCTCACTGTGACTTGGCTTTGCATTTCTCTGACGATTAGTGATGTTGGGCATCTTTTCACATGTCTATTGGCCATCTGTATGTCCTCTTTGATGAAACGTCTATTCAGGTCCTCTGAAGGTGGGGGACAGGGTTTGTTTGTTTACTTGTGAATGATGCCACCCCATATTAAGTGCTCAATAAATATTTCTTGAATGAATAGACCAGTAAATAAATATAATATCAACAAATTCTGCATTGAATTATGGTTATATATGCTATTATAATGTTTTTCTAGTTGTATATTTAAAAGTATTGAATAATAATTATTTTAGTTGTATATATGCATGTTAGCATAATATCTATCTAATCTATATCTTAAATATACATGGCTATTAAAGTGGAAATATTTGCACATGCATATTCAAAGTCATCTAGCATATTGCCAGTAGTATGCACGGGTTCTTTGGGAAACATTGATTTTGTACTGAGTACTGAGTGCCTTCCCCAGTACTGCTAACGGTGACCAGACTGTCTGCCTCTCCTGGGACCTTCCAAACTTTGACTTCTGCAAGTGGGTCTTGGCTGCAAAAGCGGCATTAAATTTTCAGGAGAAACCACAGCAGAATGGGAGGAAGCTGCAAAGTGGGGGCTGTGGAGACAGACTGCTTGGATTGAGTCCATGCTTCACCATTTGTTTTCTGAGTGACCTTGGGTAAGCTGCTAAATTTCTCTGTGCCTCAGTTTCTTCACCGCATGACATAAGAGCAGTACCTACTTCACCGGGCTGTTTTGAAGATCAGAGTTCACGTGTGCAAGGAGTTAACCAGTATCTGGCATGTAGTAAGTAAATGGAAAATAATTGAAGCTAATACTATTATTTTTTAAAAGATTTTATTTATTTATTTTTAGGGAGGGAAGGGAGGGAGATAAAGAGAGAGAGAGAGAGAGAGAGAAACATCAATGTGCGGTTGCTGGGGGTTATGGCCTGCAACCCAGGAATGTACCCTGGCTGGGAATCGAACCTGGGACACTTTGGTTCCCAGCCCGTGCTCAATCCACTGAGCTACACCAGCCAGGTGAATACTATTATTTTTTAAATGTTTATTTATTTATCTATTCTTAGAGAGAAGGGAAGGGAGGGAGAGAGACATCAATGTGAAAAAGAAACATCGATCAGTTGCCTCTTGTTCACGCCCCAACCAGGGATCAAACCTGTAACCTAGGCATGCGCCTGAATAGGTAATTGAAATGGCAACCTCTCATTTTGTAGGACAACACCCATCCAACTGAGCCACACCAGTCAGGGCAGTAGCTTGCACCATTATTAATTTAATATAATTTATAACTATAATTATGCATAGCACATTTTATGGATGTTTTAAAAACACTTAGATCACTCAGGGTTATTTTAAGAACTTGCTGTTATGACTACAGAAGCAATTTCAGCAGTTTATGAGGATTTCTGTACATATCTATCTCAGAGGTAGGCCGATGTCCTGATTTCCCCCCAGAAAAGAGGCAAAAAGGGAGGAGTTGAAATAAACTGCTGTTTATTCCTTGTTTACTCCCTAAGAGGTTATTCACATACTGTATATTTACAGAGAACATTAAATGTAAGCAGTCAAGATCTTCTAGCATTTACTAAGAATAAGGATTAGACCATTCTGACCCTAGTGCATGTCCTTTACCCGGAGTATCAGTAAACAAGTGTGTTAGAATTCTCTCATGAGCTCTACAGTCCTGTAGTCAAACATCGTATGATGACTCCCTGCAGAAGCAGATGGACACTTTGGCCTTTGCTTACTCCATTTCCCCTGGAAGTTGCTTTACTTGCTCCAACTCTTCAACCTTCTGGGTTTATGCATCACATCCTTCAGGGAGTCTTCAGCGATACTAGGATTAGCATTAGAATGGAGATTCCCATTGTCCCCTGTCAAGTCTTTATTACTACACTTATGTTGAATGGTAAACTTGTTTTGTCTTTATCTCCTGTTTGACTGTAAGAACACTGAGTCAGGGATGCTGTTCATTCATTTGGATATTGATACATTAACAAATATTTCTTGCTAGCAACTACTGTGCAATACATGAGGGAGTAGGGGCACACCTGTAAATAAGATAACAGGAGCATTCTCTTCATAGGGCTTGTAATCTAAAAGGGAAGTGAGACCACGTGAGTACTTGAATGAAGTTGAAGGCTACACCAGAAAACTATAGGAAGCTCTGATGGCATGTACATGGAGGATGTAACTAAGTATGGGAGCCCTGAGAAGATATTATTGAAGGGAATGTGAGGTGGAGCGGCAGGTGGTTTCAGACAAAGCAAAGGAAACATATGTAGGTCCCTAGGTATGGAAGAACATGGCGTATGACTCAAGTTTTGTTTAATGCTATTACCTAGCAGAATAACTGTGCACATACATTAGGTGCCACTTACATGTTTGTTCAAAGGATCTGCCTCCTTCCTTTTCTAACACATATAAACACAGAGATTCTTTTCTCCATATTTTCCTTCTGATAATTGATTTGGGGGATTAGAATTTGTCAGTAAGTAGCTGAGGAGCTACAGGCTTTGTGGGGTGAGAAAGCATAAAGAGAAGCCAACAGATTCAGTGTTCTTACCACGCTAACAATGACCCCTCTTCCATGAGAGATTTGTTAAGTAAGATTTACATAGTAATGCAAACGTTTGCTCTGACGTTGAAACAGCTTTTCCTTTCAGGTCCTGTGCAATTGTATATAACCCAGTGGCAGAAAACACATGGGCTTAGATTACTAGCAAATCAGCGACACCCAAGAAATGAGAAAAGCTCTGTTTCAATGATCTTTTTCCAACACTTAGCAATCAGAAAATCTACAATAAGTTTAATTTCACTATGCATGTAAATTTTATTTGAATATTGGTATTGCTTTTTCTTTTAGTTGCCTATGGGAAACACCATAATTTTTGTAATTTTCACAGTTCTTAGGAACTTAGAATGTCTTGGTCCTAACAGTAGAAAACATGAGCCAGGTAGTACAGTCAGCACACACATCCTGTAGTGAACAAAACAGGCATAGTTCTTATCCTGATGGAGCTGAGCATCTAGTGGGTGAGTAGCCAAGAAAGAAGAAAACAAAACACTAAAATCATAGCAGATTTTCACAAGTGCTGTGAAACAATGAACAACTGAAAGGAAGTTAAGGAACGGAAGTGGGAGGAAAGAGAGGATGATTCGCTGTGGAGGTGATGTGTAAACTGAAAAATAAAGTCTGGAACATGCCAGTCATGTAAGAACTAAGAAAAGAGCATTTCAGATAGAAGGATGAGCTCAGAGGAGAGAGCTCAGGAATGAGAAAAGTTTTTGAAGGTCAGTTCTGCCGGAGATAGTGAGCATAGGGAGCAGTGGCATGAAAGGACTTCGGGAAGGTGGGCAGGAACCAAATCATGCCACACCTTGGAGCCCACTTTCAGGCAATGAAGAGCCATTGAAGAGTTTACACTTGCTTCAAAGCATTATGGGAAATGAATTAGTGGTGGGCAACAGTAGATGTAGTTAGGATGCTGCGGTCATCCAGGATGGAGATGATAGTTAGATTAGGGTGGTGGCAGTGCATATGGAGAAAATGGGGCTGTTTTGAATGGAAGCATTTTAGAAGTGGCATTGTAGGGACTTGCCTTCTAACCATAAGACCTTGTACCCATATCGTCTCTCAGTCTCATTGTTTCATCTGTGAAGCCGGAGTAAAAGTTGCCTTTGCTTACTGAATGGAGGTTTAAGTGAATTATGTTTGTAAATACTTTAGCACGTGTCTGGCACATAGAAGGAGCTCTGTAATTTTCAGTTGTTCTATTATATGTTCCCCTCCCCACACCTGAAGCTTTCTTATTAATGCCTTTAAAGCCATTCTTTTCCTTCTGGCCCCCAAATTAAAAAAAAATTCCTTAATACCGCCCATCTCAAGATCCCCAAGCGATCTCTTAGTTCCCTCAAATGGCTAAGTACTAATTTTCCCGTGACAGACAGGACAGGTGCAGAGGGACTGAAGAAGAGGAAAGGATAACCTAAAAGTGGAGCTTACAGATTTCATGGTCTCATATTTATGAGACAGCTTTCTTTAAATATTTACAGCCCTCATTTACATTTTATTACTCTGCAGTTAGCTTCTTATAGTTAATTTGAAGTGTGAACTTGGGAGCCTGGAGCTCTAGCAAGCTCCATGTCAGAAAAATGCATAAGAAGGAATTTGCGTTTTGTGGGGCTTCCCTCCCCCCTACCAAGGGCAACCAACCTTTGCAAAGAAATCTTTGCGATTTCTTGCGTCTGCCCACTGCCGCCTTCTGGAGCATTCTTGCCTACCGTGCCCCTGGCTCTGGCTCCTGCTACAAGCTGAAGGAGTCAGACACTACCAATCTGAAGCAAATAATTTACTTCTGAGCAGGGATGATGGAAGGAAGGTGGGGTGAAACCCACAGAGGGGAAGTTACATTTCAAGAAAGCAGCTTTCTTTGTTTTAACTCTTTTTTAAACCTCTTTTCTTTTACCCTAAGTCCAAATTGCTTCTCTGTTTCCCAGTATCTATTTCTCATTCTAACACATTTCTCAGTCCTTAACAAAACCCCAATCCATCTCTCAAATAAATCGGTAAAACTCTAAACTCTTGTTGAAGTAGAAGGCTCGAAAAGGTAAAATCAGGACCCCAAGGCAAACGCCAAATGCACACATCAGTGATTTTATTTATTTATTTATTTATGTCAGAGGACCTGGAATATGTCAAAACTGGCCCAAAGGACATTTGAGAAGCTAGACATTTATAGGCAATATACAAAGGAAAGGACAAAGGTGGTTTTACTTATGTAGTTTATTTGAGCTTCAAGACTTGAGATACACATTTATACACAGGCCTGATCTTTGTGACCTTGAATAAACCAAGCTGGTGGTTGACCTTCTTGTAGGTCCTCAGAGCCAGACCTTGACTCTGTGGAAATGTCCAAAAGGAAGAGCAAAGTGCTTTGTATCATGCAGTCTCCTAAACTCCCAGAATTCTCTGAAAAATGACCTGGGTCTGGGTTTCTGCGGATATCTATGTGGAGATATTATAGGACAAGGGTAGGTTTATTTCACGTAGCTTTCCTTAAAGGAGAAGAAGCCTTCATGTCCCTGACCTCAGCATGGGATAGCAAGCCCAGAGAGAATATTTTATGCCCAACTGTGGCCTCCGGGACCTAAATTAGGGCCTGGCTTTTTCTAAGTCGTAATGACAATCTTTCCTAGCTCTTGAACCAAAGGTTGGAATGGATATTAAATTTAGTTTGGGGACCTTAGTTCCTCAGATGAACCTGAGTAATGTTTTACAAACAGGATTTTAGAAGAAGGTGTTTTTGACCAAGAAAAAGAGCTTCACATAGCAGCCGCTAACATCTGGTCTTCACAGGTTTCTTTAGTCCGAGCTTTGGCTAATACATCACGCAGTAATTGTTTGCTACATTCAGTGCCCTCAGTCCTCATAATTCCCTCCATCCACACCCTCCTTTCAGGTCAGCCAGATTCACATACAAAATGGAGGATGAAAATATGGAGATGATTGAGGCTAATAATTCTGAGTTCAGAATGGTAAGTTCTTGGTTTGCAGCCTCATCTGAGAGACCAAACCTGGAGAGGAATCCTGGTGTTGCTCCTGTCCGTTTTCTCCAACCAGTGGTTGAGTGATGTGTCACCAGCATTCTTGGTGTCCTCCTGGTATAGGCACCCCTGCACCACCACCCCACAGTAGAAAAGGGACTCACCCCACGAGGGCGGTCAAGGTTCCACAGTCTTTGCAGCTGTACATGGGAGCTATAGTTGGAAGCTAGTACTTAATCCCCCTCTAATCTTGGCTTGATTAAAAATTCATCAGTAGAACATTGACACTCACTCCTCCTGGGATCATCCCCAGAACTTGTTGGGTCTAACCATCAAACCAGGACCTTTTCAGTCATGCCTTCTGGCAGGACCTCATCAACACCGTGGGGCCACCGTGGATGTATCCTACATCTTACGCTAGTGAAGAGTCTGAGATTGGCTTTCACACGTACACTTGGGTGAACACATTTGTTGTGACAGAGTCAAGTGGAATGGAGCTTCATGCTAAGTCTTTTATCCTATTTCTGCACTGAGCCACTTTTTACTCTGGGCAAGAACCTCAGCCTTGAGGGCTGGCCAAAGAGGAGTAATAGGACCCTGTGCTTTAGTCATGCACTCATCTTCCCAGTGCTCCCTCCTACTCTTCGTCTTTGTGGCAAGTTTCTATGGGAGCCTTTATAGTCAAAAGAGAGGATTCTTTTTCAGTGAGAAACCTCTCCAGTCTCCAAAATTAGCAGGAGTTTCAGTAATCCAAGGTTAATATCAGGGACCAGGTTTTGAGTTGGAACTTCACGCATCTCCTGTCATTTGTGCTCTGATTTGTGTTGCCCCTTTTTTGTCTCTCATGGGCAAGGGGGGCAGGTGGCTAGAGATGAGTGGGAAATACCCCACCCGTTTTCTTCTGAGAGCTGCAGATGGAACTTCACCATTGCCGGCCACCCTGAGGGGAGCCCTTTGGGGACACAGAACCATCCTGTGCCCGAGGCTCTGGTGCGGCATACACCTTAAAGTGCACAGTGAGCCCTGCCCCATTCCAGATCTGTGAGAGTGTGGCCTTTATGACCAGAACAGACCACTGGAAACTATCTGATAAAATCAGATTGTTATGGAAACAGCTTCTGTTAATGAGGCTGTGGAGAAGCAGACACTTTCACCGATCATCTATATGAATGCCAATTGGTAGTGAGATGTAGCAGAGAAGGAGAATGCACATGGGTGTGCTACCTCTGTCTGCTGAGAGGGCTGAGCAGCAGTGACACACTGGTATCCAGGTCGTGAATTCTAAATGCCATACTTCACTTAAGGCAAAGAAACTGAGTGTCCTTGGAGAAGTGGCTGACCCTAGGGCCAGGGCAGTGAAGTACCAGATGAACCTGGAATGTCTTGTCATGCCAGGAAGTAAGGAAGTATTCAATGAATGATGGGAACAACTCCGAAGTCAGGGGCACCAGCTTGAAAGAACTCCCACTAGCAAAATATGGGACAGTTGGGGCATCTGAATGAATAATGGTAGTCATGGAATGTAATCCATGTAATAAAATTAGAATCTGTGAGTCTATACTGTTCTAAACAAACAAATGAATACAATGGAATAAATGGGGAGCAGGAAAATCTGTTACAGGAAAATGCCAACTAATAATTATAAAAGGAATGATCCAACATTTGGCAAATTGTTATTTCGCAAACATCATCATAATACTTTTAAGCATGAATCATCAGTGAATGCCAAAACTAATGAGTGGAAGTTTGAGGAGGAAAAAAATATTTAGATTTTCAACCTATTTCCCCACCAAGTTCCTATTAATTACTAGGGAAAAATAGTAACTTTACACTGAGGAAGGATGGTTGGTATCACTTAATCAACCGATTAAAGTTAGCACGGAGAATAGAAGAAGGAAATCACATGTCTCTTAACATGAAAGAACAGCATGACTTCTGAGGTGTTTCTGCCAAAATGCATTATCTGCTTCTAATCCACGAGGAGACAGCAGACAAACCCATGTTGAGGGGCACTACAAAATAACTCGCCTGTACTCTTCAAAACTTCAAAAGTGTAGTAAGAGGCAAAGTAGGACTGAGACAATCTTCTAGATTAAAGAGGATTGGAGACATGAATATTAGGTGCCGTGGATTCTTGGGTTAGATCCTGGGGACCCAAAGCAAAGCAAAACAACTTGCCATAAAAGATGGTAATGGCTAGCCCTGGCTGGTGTAGCTCAGTGGATTGAGCGCGGGCTGGGAACCAAAGTGTCCCAGGTTCGATTCCCAGCCAGGGTACATTCCTGGGTTGCAGGCCATAACCCCCAGCAACCGCACATTGATGTGTGTGTGTGTGTGTGTGTGTGTGTGTGTGTGTCTCCCCCTCCCTCCCTCCCCTCCCTAAAAATAAATAAATAAAATCTTTAAAAAAAAAAGATGGTAATGGCATATTTGGCAATATTTGAATAAGGTAGACAGATTAGAGAGAATTAGATCAGTGTTCATTTCCTAATTTTGATCATTGTTGAACCCTTGTTATGAAAGAAATTGTCCTTGTTTTTAGGAAATATATGCAGAAGTATTTTGGGGAAGGAACATCATGTCTACAACATTTTTCTGTGGGCTTTGTCCTTTTCCTCCCCCTCTCTCCCCTCTATAGATTCTTTCTCAGCCACCCCCATCTCCCGCCAATTACCAGTGCTGCTGGAGCAGTGCTCACACAAACCTCAAGCACAAAGGATGTCAGTGGTAAAGAAAAATTCCCTTCTCCCTCCTACAGTCTTCTAGTGGCCCTCTAACATCCCCCCTTCCCCGCCTCGTTGGCAGAGTTGGCTGACTGGTCAAGCAGGCATGGGGTGTGCATGGTTTTAGCCTTAACCTAATACCAGCAACCAAAGATGGGAAGGTGCATTTGAAGCTGAGACACATGCTCTCTTGTATCTTAGCCCGTCAGAGTTTTCTAGGAGGTGCCTTCCTCAGTTATACTTCAGTATAAGGCACCGAGCCTTGAAGAGGAAGCTTCATGCTACTTTTCAGATGGGCAGGACACTGACCTCTGTCCGCTCAAAATTCCTAGTGTCATTTTCTTAAAGGGGACATCTTTGTCATCCATGTTGTGTTTACCATATGATTTATCCGTGTGATTAGACATTTCTATACAATTCTCAGCAAGTTTTTGTAACAGTAATATTGGGACCTGTAGTTGAGAATCAAGTATTATGAGCTTCTTCTCCAGGGTAGAACATTTTTAGAGATTATCTAACCCTTGCCTTAAGACTTCATTGAGTATAAGCTACCTTTATTGCATGTTGAATGTCTCTCCCTCCCAACAGTATAACCAGACCTCTCTGAGTTGGACCTTTGTGGCTGAGATGTTTGTTTATGAGATTGTGTGAGGTCTCTGGGGTTTCTGCTGTCCTGTCCCTTCTAAGGGCCTCAACTACCAGACAGTTCCTATAGGTCATAGGCCACCACGGGCAACACATCAACTCAAGTGGCATCAGAAGGAATGCAGTGTTGTGGGCCCTGCAGTGCCTACTCCACACTCTCCCATTCTGCCAGTCTCAGCATAGATGGAGTCGTAGAGAAATATAACACAAGCCTGGTTTTAGGTCGGTCCCTTTTGCCCTCTCTTTGCCCAAATGAGTAAAACAGGAGCTAGGAGAGGTAGGAAATGGAATATAATCACCTGTGTTCTTCTTCTGTCTCTATCTCCTGAGGACCTGCTCCACGGTTCTCACGTGATAAGAGTGCTCAGTTGAGTTTTCCAGGTCTGGGAGATTATCTCATTCCTGTACCTGGTCCAGTCACAATTTGCATTGTTGACGAGTTTTAAGTAATTATTCTTCAGGGCAGTCCTGTGCAGATGCCCTACAGAGTCTACTTATGTAATGGAGTTTATAAACAGCCAAACTCCGCCTTTCGTATCCTCCGGAGTCACAAACCTCACTGCGTTGGCACTGCTGTGATTTCCTGCCAGCCCTGACTACAGGGGAAAACCTCAGGGATGGGGCAGTGACGAGCATCGGAAATACGTTCTCCGAAACGGGTAAGAGTTCCCTGCAATGAAGCAGTTGAGAAGGGAACCTCAGGGGAAAGGGCAATGAAAGCAAGACTCATCAGAGAGTGGAAGTAAGCCAACATGGCAAAAACAAGTTAAACATATGGCAGGTTTATCGCAGGGTCCCGACGATCATACAGAAAATGTTAGACAAACCTCTACAAAGAAGCCTTTTCGTCAGACTCTCCTACTCATATTTCAGGAGTTTTTTTAGGCCCAAGAATCAGTATTTCTGATTATAGACATTCTCATGGGCTTCAATACATGAATCGTCCCTGGTTTAAGTGGTGAAATATAGTAATTTTGTATTTACTTAATGACTTTAAAAATTTCAAGTATTATATAGAAGACCTGGTTGATTCGTGGTCTAATAGTAATACTACAATACAGGAATACTAAAGCAGTAATACTAAAATACTTAAATAGCTCTCTCTCATTCCAATCAGATGTACGTGCCATTGACTACATGCTGAGAAACACAGCAATGCTTCATGCAGGCTCTTTTGGTTACATATGGTGAAAAGCCAACCTCAGCTCATCAATCATTCTTTCCCAGTGGTTTCGAGTAAATAAATGCAGTGCTCTATCTTAGAAATGACTCTGTCCCAGTTTTCCTGAAACATCAATTAAAAAAAACCTCTCAGCCAGGAGGACATGTGCATTTAAATTAAGTTGGTCTGGGGAGACAGATGGGCATGCCTTAAACCTGGTCTGCCTGGGGCAACAGATACACGCAGCCAGAAATCCTGAGGACACAGCAGGATAAACAGGTAATTACAAGAGTTAGAAGCTGGGTCAGGTGAGCGTCTAGGTTAACTGGGGACTTGGCAGGGAAGATTGGAGAGCTTTGTTGGGATGGAGAGGAGGGAACACGAAAGCGAGCTTTGACGTGGGTGTGACCTGAGCACCCTTCCCTCGGGCTGGCTTTGGTTTTGCTCTGCCCCTGTGGTCCACCTTCTCTGACACAGTGTTCTCTCCCAGGTCAGGGGAACTACTAGTCCTGGCAAACCTCGCCCACTCAAAGCTAATTCCAAACGATTGTCTTGGAGCATGCATAACTGTTTTCTGTAACACGAAGGCATTATGGGGGAGAAACTGCCTTATACCCCCCTCTGTACTTCTTAGTTTTTAAGGGGGATTAGGTGGGATTTGGTTGCCATCAAAGTGTAGAAATCAGAAGGTGATGAGGACAGTAGCAGATGGTTCTATCTGATGCCCAACCTCCGTTTTCCTTTGCTAGGAATGAAAAAGATGTGACTCTTGAAATGCCTGCCCTTTATTCTGAAAAGGTGGGTGGATAATTATACAGAAACTTCAGAGGCTGGTGGCAGGGCAACTGCTGGGCACCAGAAAGAGCACCAGGTGTTCCCACCTGGGTTCTCTGGGTTCTAAGAGGAACTTCATGGCAGGCAATACAGAGCTGTCCAGGAGTCATGGGCGACAGCACAGAAGGCAGAGTTACGTGCTCTTTCTTTCTCCTTCCATCCCCTCTAGGGAAGTTTGCAATTTCCTCTCCTGGGACCAAAGCACAGACATTCTCATTGCTAAAAGTATCCTGTGACAGTGGTGAATGTATCCTTAGTTCCTTGCCTGTTGCCTGAAACGGACCTCCAGCCAATGATGCACTAAAATCTGGTGTTGCCTTGCTGCTGGGAGTCCTCAGTCCCTGTTCCATCCCTGGTCTCTACCTGCTGCAGTCACGTGGTACAGGCATGCCTCCGTGGCACCCTGGGTTAACTTCCAGACCGATGTGATGAGCTGAATTTCACAATAGAGTGAGTTGTATTCTTTTTGCTGGTGAAGGGTCTTGCCTTCAATGTGTTAAAAAAGCACAATAAAGCAAAGCACAATGAAATGGGGTGTTCTTGAATTTCACACAGCTTCCTTAGAATAGGCTGAACCACACCTCCTTTAGAACTTCACAGGGTTGATACCAGTCTCTCTTAATGATGTCTGGTGTAACGTGCTTTATACCAGCTAGGTAACCTCTGGTTTTTTATTTTTGACTCTTGGAATGTCTGAGGTGAAAACTTTGTGTAGCTTTCCAAAGTCAGCAACTCACAAGCTGCCTCCTTCTTAGGTGGGCGGAATACCTATTTTGGTTCTCATCCGCACGATTTGTAGAGATGATATGCTTCACTGCCTCACGATAGAACTCTAGCAAAAACAGGAAAAGGCGAGATCAGAGGAAGGTAGAAATGGGAGAAGTAAGGGCATAACTTGCCCTCGGGCAGGGTTTGGAAGAGTATGGGTGGTTGGGGTCTAAAACACCAGTGAGAAATCTGACACAGGAGCGCTCTCTCTGAGAACAGTGGTAACCTTTTCCTTGAGGATAACTTGCCCTGATTCTTAGGTGAATTCCGCCACGCCTTACCTCTTCCTCTCCCTGACCCCTGAGAAGCTTGGTTCTCAATGCCGGCTTCACTGGAAGAGTTCATCCCCAATCTCTTGACCTTGACTCATGTGCTAGTTGTGTGTGTGTGTGTGTGTGTGTGTGTGTGTGTTTCCTCTGGACTGTGCCCCTTTCTTCCATCAAGTGTGTTCAGGATTTTCTCCGTGGAATAGAAGGAGCAGCTCATTCAGGAGTGCTCCAAGCTCGGGACATTGTGCCAGAGTAAGCTTGTGATCAGCAGCAGTTCCTGGGGAGGCCAAGCATCTGGGCACTCAGGCCTTTGGACTTGCACTAGGCTCCCCCTTAGCAGTTGGCATCAGGGGTACAGTGGGGGTAGCAGTTGGGGTAAGGGCTCCCTGGAGGGGAAGGTGACAGCTTTCACATTCCTTCTCCCCAGTCTTGGCATCCCTTTGTACTGGCTCACAGGCCCAGCGTATTCTTTGATTTCTAACACCCTTTGCTCTTTCCTTCAGGGGATTCTGATTCAGCAGAGCAAGGGAAGGCACTTGTGTCTGGGATCTGTCAACACGGCAGCTTCCTCTCTGGGTGGGATCCGGATCCTTCACCCTGAGCCTGGACCAGTGTCTTGCTTAGCCACCCTCCTCAGAATTTCCAAGATTTGTTTTGAAGTACCTATGCCTGGTGTAATTCCAACTTAATTAAATGATATCTGAATTGCAGTTCTACAGACTTGGAAACAACTTCCCCTCCTCCTTTGCCGTTGCCTCCTCCTCCTTCTCCTCCTCTTTCATCTTCTTCATTGCAGGGGGATGTTCGATGAATAATGCTTATAACATCTGGTAAATGAGGTTTTTAGATACAGATGCACGTGTCAGTGTTAACTACAGTGTCAGTGTTAGGTCACGTGTTAGGTAACTACATTGTCAGTGACCTTAGGCAGAGAAGGGGGATACTGAACTATGTGTGTCTCTCTGGGGGCGGGTCTGTAATAGACTGAGAAAACATGAGTAAAGAAAAGAGGAGAAAGAATACAAAGAGATAGAGATAGAGTTAAGTGTGGAGGAGAGGTTAGGAAAGGCGGGGGCAGGGGGGGGCGGGGAGAGAGAGAGAGAGATTAGAACAGAAGAATAAAAGGAGCATAGTAGACCCACAAAAAATTCTCTTTATAGCAGTCAAATAGCCTCATGTCACCTATTGATTCCAGTTTCTTTTTGAAATCCTAAAACCATTTAACTCATTTCATAAGCAAATGATTTGTATATTGCAATTTACATAGTTATCTCAATGGAGGGGGTGTGGGTAACCTTATATTCATTCATCATTCCACTCTGAAGGAAATTTGCCCTGAAAGGTAATTTTAATTTGCCCAAGATCACACAGCTGTCTTTCTGCTACGCCACACTGTGTCCGTGGCCGAGATAATCAGCCCTCTTCCCCTAACGACACACCCAACTAGGGTAGGAAACAGTGACTAGAAAGAGCAGGCAACGTTGGAAAATAGTTTTCTCCCATATTTTACAAATCAGAGGTCCATGTGTGTATCAGTTACTGTCAGGCCCAGAAATCAGAGACCACTCTAAGTATTTCTAAGGGGGATTGACGAGGGGAATTGCTTCCAGTGGTCTTAGAAAGGCTGAAGGCACAAAAGAAAGAAGGGTGTTACCTAGGAACAAGATGCTGGGTAGAGCCTGGCTTGCTCTTGCCAGCTGCCTGCCAGAAGCACTGCCATCGATGCTGCAAGTGCATCTGCATGTGAGCAGGGCTGCAGGAGCTCCAATCTGCCGCTGCTGCTCCTCCCGCTGCACCCACACCACAGAGCGGAGCCAGCGCTCCAGAGGTTGCACTCCCGCCCATGCTGCTGCTGTGTGTTGATCTGGGGTCTGGCAGCCAGGAGCACACAATACAGGTTCCTTTCTATCACCTTTATTAGTCTTCTTTAACTCTCACCTGGGCTTAATTTGCGTCTTTCAAGTTTGGCAGTAATTTTTATAAAGCACTTCTTGAACATTTGAAAGGTCCCTAGAACTCCAAAGAAGTTTATTTCAGAAATACACTTGTAAGTTTTAAAGAAAAGCACACACAGTGCATTTCAACAAATACAAGGGCTTTTAAAGACACTGCAATTTAGCACGAGCATTTCAAAATAGAACAACTTTGATTGTGGTCTCCCAGAATCACATTCACTGTGAAACTCACTAAATTTTCACTGTCTTTCTCTCTGCTTCTCATTCTTTTTCAATTCAGGTGCTTAGCTTTCTGTTTTTGTCCTGGTTTGCTTTGTTTTTTAGTACACATAACCCTTTCTGCTTGATTCCCCTGCAACTTCCACAGGTATGTGTTTTTCTTTTTGTATTTTTCTCTTCGTGTTTACTTTTTTATTTCTATTTCTGATACACTCTTCCCTTGGTGACTCATAATCCCCAATTTAGAATCCTTTTCTTTTTCCTCCTTCAACAGGCAATAATAAAAAGCCAAAATACATTAACTTTATTTTACACTCCTTATTCCTGGCTACACATGCAGTGAATGGAATGGGTTACCTCTTACCAAAACCGACTTTTCCGTTATTGTCAGTTGGCTTTCAGTTATTATTGACTTGTTTAAAAGCAGACTATATTGTACCTCTTTTGTGAACATTGTATTATCTACATATTCCATATTTTTAGCTCAAAATGAGCTACTGCTGAAACAATGAAAGAAAACAAAGGAAATTGTTGGCAGTGCTGAGGCTTTGAATGGCAAGAGCTTTGTACCTTTTAGTGTAATTGCCTCCTTTATTATGCAAATACACTTTATTTTTACTCTGTTAGAGTAAGCTAAGGTTTGTAGGGGATATTTTGGGTCAGAGAACAGGAAAAAAAGGTTTAATATTTTGTATGTTCTTATTTCTCAGGAGGCTCAGTATAGTTAATTTTTTAAAAAAATATTTCATTTTAAACAAGTTTATTTTTCCAACAGGACTAAGCATTTTTGGTACACTATTTACTTCCAGTAGTTTCATATTTCAAATACTCTGAAACAAGTAAAGGACACTGTATGGAAATATTGTCCCTGTACGCATGCCCTCTTGGAGGTTAGCTGCAGCTGTGTGGTCCTTGTCTTTACCCAGGGATGGGGCCCTAACAGTGGGAAGTGGGCTTACTACCCCATCCTCTACTAGGGCCACAAAACCTTTCACAGTCCCCAAAGCTCCTGAATTGCTACTTTGGGGCTGTGGTTTATAATTCTGGAATTTGTTTTACAGTTAAAAGCAGAGCGATGTCAGCCCATCTTCTACCCGTCGAGGAATCTCTTTCATAAAATCCCTGACAATGTGGTCATGCAATGAATTGTTACCTGAAGAAGCGAACCTCCTTCTATCAGGGAAATGTTCAGGTACTAGGGGACCTGTTAGTGAGCTCAGAGGTTAATGAGATGAATAATAACAGTAACAAAACAATAATAATAGCTAATACTTCTTGAGTAATTACTGGTATGGCAGGTATTATGCTGATTGCCCTATGAAGGACTTGTTATTATTAACTTCATATTAAATGTGAGGAAACTGAGACTTGGAGGAATGCTCTGACTTCTCCCAGGACACATGGTAGATGGGGGGAAAGCCCCCTTCCAGCCCAGGCACTCCTAAGTCAGAGCTTTGATCTTAATTGTTATAGCGTGTGCTTTTCCACCCAGTCCAAGCCAGTCTCCCTTTAATCCCTCCCCAATTAGTCTAAATTCTACCCTACGGGGCCAACCAGAGCATGTTCATTTCTCTTCTCCATTCATTTATGTAACAAAAAAGAATATTAATTGAGCACCTCCAAATGTTAGATACTGTCTTCAAGCCTGTAATATAGCCTTTAAAAAAAGAACAAAGTGTCTGTTTTTATGGTGTTAACACTCTTTCTCAAATAGGTTGAAAAGACCCAGCAGATTTCTAAGAGTTTTCCTCTTATCAGATCCAATTTTCCTACTTCTTTCAACCATTTATCATACGACAAAGTTTCAATCTTTATAGCCTCTCTCCTCTAAACAATTCCCAGTTTGCAAATATCTCTTTTAAAAATGTAACACCAGAAATATGGGTCTATTAAAAATAAGACAACAGGCCCGAAATGGAGTCACTATGCTAAGCCTTCCATCACCAATCCAAGACTTAATTACAGCATTAGCACCCTCGGGAATGGAATCTTCCACCTGTCCATCAGGAATCGCCGGGTCAGCACTAGTTCGGTGACCTGCCTGATGGACGCCTGCAGTCCCCTAAAGGACAGGAACCTTTCGATGACCAAGTCTAGTGTGACTTCCTCATTCCCACTCCTTTCTGGGTGGGGCAAGGCCTCTGGTTTTGTACAGCTCCGCGTAGCGCGTAGCTCCTTTCTATCTGCTAGATTGGCTGCCTGACTATTCAAACCAATTTTTGTTCAAATAAACTCTTAAAAACTTTAATATGCCTCAGGTTCTTCATTTAACAGTGTTGGTGATGGAAGAGAGAAGCGGAGGCTCCCAGGATGAGCAGGCGGCCAGACATGGGTACCCCACGAGCCCCATGAGCAGGCTTCTCACTGCCTCTAGAGCTTCCAAGTCCCCGTTGGATTCTAGCTTCACAGCTTTTGCCTTATAAGCTTCCAGAATATATTCAACCCTTTATTTTTCCAGATTGGGTCCCCAAACTGGCTGCGATGGGACTGGGTCTAACTTAGACACCAGACTGGTTCCAGGGTCAGACTGGGTCCAATGGAAGCTGGACCGGGTCCAGCGTGAGGCCTTGGGTAAATAGGTTTTGTTTGGAGGCTGAACAAGCAGGCTATGCTTATCAAAGATAACCTTGAATGGCAGTGGCCACGGTGGAGAACCTTCAACCTAGGTGAGTTTATTCATGTATGAGGTACCCGAGAGAACAAGGCTCCTTGCAGCCCAGCTCTCACCATAAAGGGTACAGGGACAATTGTTTTTCCTTCTCTACACTTTCTGGTGACTCAGGTGAGATCTTCTAGGACCTACCCCCCACTGACCCCACTCCGGAGCCTGCGGACAGGATCCTGGGGGAGCCGGCAAGCTCCGGAAGAGTCGCAATTCTGACCAAAGGCAGTGTGTCCATCTCCTTCTCCAGTTGTGGTGCCTGGTTGAGGCAAGAAGGTAAAATGTCACCTTGTTCCTTCCTTTCCAAATTCAGATTGATAGGCAAAAAAAAGAGTAAGAATTAGATCTTTGAATCATGACTTTAAGACCTTTCTCTTCCAGGGACAGTTATTTCCTTCCTGTTTGCCCTCTTTTGTGTCCTGAAAACTTGGCTGGGCAAGAGTAAGGTTGGGAGCCCCCAAAATATGGCCAGGCAGAAACATGAGTTGCCTCAGTTTATCTTTTAACAGGAGGGGGGGGAGGGAGAGAGGGAGGGAGAGAGGAGAGAGAGCACAGAACCATCAGAAGCAAGCGAGGGAATCTGGGTTTCTGTATTGCTTTTGCCTATAATTTCCAAACCTTTTATCTCCAGACCTGTGAAATGGTCCAATTAGACATGACTCTTTCCAGCACTCAGTAATTCAAATTCTGCTTACCATGGCAAAGTTTCCTAATATTAGGGGTGCCCTTCAAGTGTCCTCGAGTGTCAAGGACACGATGCTGGAAGCCATCTTACATCCATAACCTCTGTTAGCATGCAGTCTGGTGAGTTGTTCGGGCTTGTTTGGTCGAGTCACTTGGCAGACCACAGCATCCCCTAGTGGTCAGATGTAAACTTCAGGATGTGTATTCTGAATATCACAACAAATTAGCCTCAACTTTCATGTCAGTGTTTTGCAGGTGTGGGGCAGATTTTGACTGGCTATTTCTTGTTTGATGGATCATCTATTCCCCCCTATATATCAGGTCACCTGATGCATCTCAGGCTGTGTTAGCCCTCTGTCCCTTTCTCCATTCTAGGTTAGTTCTCTAGATGAGCTCAGGAATTTAAGTTGCTTTTTCTTTTCTTTTTCAGTAATTATTGGTATTTTCTTCTTTTGGATGTGACTATTTGTACCTTATCTGCAGCCTCTGAATATAAACACGTAGGCTTTTTCATATGAGGATCTTACCTAAAGTTCCCACAGAAGGAACAGACAAGGAGTAACCCACCAGAGGGGATTGTGCTTTAGATGGAGAAGCACTGGATTTGGAGTCAGCCCGGATGACAAGCATAACTCTCCCATCTCACTTGCTGGTGGTATTAGTCAATACTTCACTTTCCGAAGTGTGCTCACAAGATAAGGGTAACCTTACAGGGTTATTGTGGCTCGCATGGGAATACACACCATCCTCATATTCAGTTCATGTGGTCTGTGGTCCCTTCCTCACCAGATCATCTCTTGGGGATAGTTTGGGGGTAACAGACACTATTCCTCAAATTAATTCAGAATCAGGCTTTTGTTTTCCCTCTGGTGATCTCAGCACAAACCCCTCAGGCCCTAGGACCTGTGTCTCTAAGTCAAGTTCTCTGAAGTCCTCCATCCGAACCTCAGGTGCCAGGGAGAATGGAGAGCTATATATCGCTGGTCCTTGGCTCAGTCACTGATGGGGAATTAATTACCTCTGCTGAGGAGGGATTAAGGCTGAACACAGAGGCTGCCTCCATAGTATAGTTGAGAAAATGTAGCTTTTTTTGTGTGTGTCCTCAATGATTCAGAACCTCTTTGAGAAAATCATGTCTCACCTGAAATCTACACTCCAAGATGGAGGGACTCTTAAGACTAAATTGTTCTCTACCAGATAGGCAGCTCTTTGAAATCTTACCTATGTGTACTTGGAGCTGTGGCAGGCACAACAGATGCTCAATTAAGTCCCCCTCAAACCTCAAGGAATCATTTCAGTAGGGAAAGGTGATGGGTAATATGTTTCTGGACTAGTTTTCCAACTGTTCCTGAAAATGCTAGTCTGATACTAAATGTATTGATGGTCAGCTGTGTCCTATCACTTAATAGCTGCAGTCACATGTCCTGAGAGAGAGTCCTCAGAACGTGAGGAAGGTGGGGAAGGAAAATACACAGTGAAGGAAACCCTGTCTGAAAGTACAGGATTGCTGGATTTTATAAATTTAGCCCTCTGTCCCCACCCCAATCAAACATGCCTTTGAAAATAAAGCCTATGGGAAGCATAGGAAGTACTTTGATGCATTTTATTCAACAATTAGGCCAGCCAGACATCTTGGTGGTTTTACAGGATTTCACAGTCTTGCTTCTCAGCAAGGCCCATATTTTTTAATGAGGACAGGAATCTTGCGTCTCCTGTGGAAGAGATTGAAAAAAAATTTAGCTTAAATTTTGCTGACAAAAAAAAATGTAACTATGGGAGAAAAACAATGAAACAAGTTTAACTTTACTTAAAGTATTTTTTAATTAATTGATTTTAGAAAGAGAGAAAGGAAGGAGGGAAGAAGGGATAGAGAAAAAGAGACAGACACACCACTTTGTTGCACTACTTATTTATATGTTCACTGGTTGCTTGTACATGCCCTGGCCAGAGATCGAACCCACAAACACGGTGTATCAGGATGACATGAAACTCTAACCAACTGAGCTACCTGGAAGAGTCTGAGATTTATCCCCATTTCTATTCCTTTCATTCTCATGTTCATTCACTCATTCATTCATTCATTCATTTATTCATCGTATATTGATTGACTATTACATACACTAGGGATATAACAGAAAGAAAAAAGGTCTGGCTTTACAGATCTACTGGGGCATTACAGTCAACCTCTGAAATTAATCTCGAATCCATCGCTGCCTCTGTTGCTCCTGATGTCATTGTCCTAACCCCCATGTTTCCAGGTTGCTGCCTGGGCTACTGCAGGCCCTTCTGACTGACTGATCTTTTCCCTTGGAAGTCTGGGGATTCATATTTGTGAGATCTCACAAAAGGAGGTCATCTCTCTATTCTGTGTGATGCCTGCCAGGTCTGAGCATGCTCACCTGCAGTACAATTTTTCTGCCTTCCACCACCTTTCAGAAACCAGTTTCCTCTCCTCTAAGCTAAATATTTCTAAGTCCTTTAAATGCTCCTTGTGAGATTGTTCCCAAATCTCTCATTTTTCTATCCAGCCTTTCCTTGAATATACTTTTTTCCTAAATTTTAATTTTTCAGTTTTTTTTAAGATTTTATTTATTTATTTTTAGAGAGGGAAGGGAGGGAGAAAGAGAGAGAGAGAGAGAGAGAGAGAGAGAGAGAGAGAGAGAAAGGGAGAGAAACATCAGTGTGCAGTTGCTGGGGGCCGTGGCCTGCAACCCAGGCATGTGCCCTGACTGGGAATTGAACCTGTGATGCTTTGGTTCGCAGCGCACGTTCAATCCACTGAGCTATGTCAGCCAGGGCTTTTGAATATACTGTCTTATACAATTTCCTCCATTTCTCTATTACTTGAGGACATCTGACTCTTTTGTATCTGTATGCATGTATTTATCTGGACACCTTGCTGATTTTTTGTTTTAAGGGTTTTGATGCTTTCTTGTTTCATAATTATTGATCACTCATAATACTTCTTTCTGAGTTAACATGTACAAGCACAAATATCTAAACAGAGCACTCAAGCTCACATCTTTTCTCTAGCTGTCCAGTATAGTAGACACGATCCACATAGAGCTATTTGAATTTAATCAGTTAAAGCTAACTGATATTAAAATTCAGTTTCTCGGTTGTATTACGCATGTTTTAAGTGCTGGTGGCATAGCTAGTGGTTAATAATTATGAAACAACATAGCCCAGATGGAGAGCATTGCTGTCACTGTAGAAAGTTCTACTGAAGGGCACTGAAAAGAATTCGCCAGTACACAGTCCCAAAGAAGACATAGAAGGCATAGGAAAAAGGTCCTTACTGAGTCTATCTGTCAAGCACGTAACCACCAAGGAGATAAAAGCCCCTGGTTGTCTATCCATCACAAAACCCAACAACTAGGTGTTAAGTTGTTAAATATGCAATGCATTTGTCTGGTGCTTTCAAGGGGCAATAGGGAGAGAAGGCAACACAGTACGTTGGAAAAGATGTTGCATTTGGGAAAGCCACATTTTCTCCGTAGACCTGTTTTTTTTTTACCTGAAAAAGTACAGGAAGGGAAGTTACATTTTCTGACAATCCAATGTTCCTCCCATATTATGTATATTTTGTTAAAGAATAGAGGGAACAAGCAGGATGGGTGGGTTTTAAAGGCTAAGGGATAGGGTGGGCGTCCCAGCTCCGTGCTCATGCTTTCCCAGCATGTGCCACTAAATACTAACCTCTTTGGTCTTGGCACTTGGAAATTTCTCAAGTCTCAAGGCTGTTCTATTGCTTTCTCCTCCCCTTGGATGGAAATATGTTGTTTGACCTCAATGTCAACAACATGGGTCATGAGAAAATTAACGGGTGGTTTCAACTTCCTCTTACAAGTCTTCAACGTGGAAATAAATTCACCACGAAACCCATACCTAATGTTTTGGAACTAAAACTTTAGGATATTAAGTATGTCTCCCCGAGGACCTGTTTCCAGAATCCTTGTTAAACATTGAGAACTTTCTGAAAGGATTTAAAGCAGACCAAGAAGAGGGTGCGTATTATGATAAGGAGTTTGTCCAGTGGAATAATAGAAATGTATGTAGTCACGTGAGCCTGAATCAGTCTTAATATCAGATCAGTTCCAGAACACCTGGGTTTTCTGGGCCACCTGTGGGATCTCTTTTGTTTTGATCATTTTACACCATTATTTAACCTGGAATACTTTCCTCATGCTGCCAAAATTCAGAGCCCTGTTTAAGTAACATACTTTCCATAAATCCCTTCTTGACCCTTTCAGTAAGAAAGACAGAAATCCCTGTCTTTTCTCCACTCCTATAGCAGTTTGCTCACAGCTCACTTGGTAGCATTTGTCACGCGTGGCAAGAAGTGCCTTTATTTGTGCCCGTGACCTATTTCCTCCGAGTCACAAGCACGAGAAGAGCCAGGGAGACTAGCACAAGGCTCGGCACATGTTCAGTGCTCAGCAGCTGAGTGAGACGGAAAGTCTGTGGCAAATCTCACTCTGCGTGCTGGGCCTGGTTCCCGCCACCAGCCCATTGTCACTTCAGAAAATGAGTTTCCTTGAGGCTGGCCGATATGTCCATGCATAAAAGAGTTATAAAAGTAGGTTTGGGTCACCCAATCTATATAATTCGTATTTCCATGTGTGAGGTTTTAGTAAACACGATCATGACTATCACCTAGAATGGTATTTTAAATTTAAGGGTATTTTAGGTGGATGAGCTTTTTTAAAAATCCAGGCTTTCTACTGTTTTTCTATAAAAGCATGGGGTTTTTTCCTTATCATACAAGGGATTTTTTAATTCATGAGAGAACTATTCAAACACGTTCCCTCCTCTGTTTTATTGCCCGTATCTCGTTTTATCTTACACCCTGTTATTAATTCCTGCCTCTCTTTTGTTCATTTTTTCCTCCTTATCTCTCTCCTTCTTTATGGCATAAAGCCTTCAAACGTCCAAATCCTAGCAGGCATAATTAGTTGTTTGGACTTTGCTGCTGTCAGAGCACTGTGCTCATACTTCCACTGGCCACACTGTGTTAGCGTTGAGTGTGAGCAAATTGAGAGACAGAACATGCTGGATTTTCTTCTGCATCTCGCAGATCCTTGGTCTGGTACCTGACTTTAAAGCCTGGTGGCAAGAGCGAGGATTAGGTCCCAGGTCTGCCACTTGCTGCCGGGTGACCTTGAGCAAGTTACACAGAGTAATTGAGTTTCAGTTCCTTCATCTGTATAAAGGGCTTGGTGTTATTTAGTTCTTCGGCTCTTAGTGAATATTAAGTGCCTTGCACAATGCTTGACACAATAAATATTATTTTCTGTCAACACACACTCCTCTCTATATAATCACATGAGATATATAATTAGGAGAAAAAAAGGTTGAGAATTATTTTTGGGAAAACGAGATGTCTTGTCTCTCTTGTGGTAAGATGGATGATATTGGCATGTTGATGGGGGGCTTCAAGGGGTAAGATGTGAACATTGGAAGACAACAAGCTTAAAATATATTTTGAAAGACATTTAAGTCTCTACTCACTTGTTTTCCATGCATAACTCGCATTCATTGGAGTAAGTGTGTCCATCAGTCCCACAGATGGGGTTATAGTTTCTGGTACACCCACTCACTTCATGGTTACACTTAGCCTAAAAGTGAGATTAAACAGAATCATCTCCCATTCTTTGAGTTTACAGCAAAAGGAGGAATTCATGCTCCTCACCTGCGCCTCAGGCTGAGCTGAAGGGTGACCCCTGGCCTGTGCTTTGGTCGGAGCAAACAGTTCCAGCCTGAGAAATAAGAGACTACAAAATTGTCTTTACCTGTGTTCCTGGGACTTCAGCCCTCGCGTGACCTAGAAAACATGAATCAGGCATGTGAAGGTGGGTCCTGGGTGGGAGAAGCTACTTCTATTCTCTTCCGAATTCCCTGCTTCCATTCAGGACTGGGGCTCCTCCACTGGCCTTTCCACACCCCACTCCTTCTTCCTCCTGTTTTGTCTCAAGGGCATCGCGTTGGTGTCCCCTCACTCTCTGCCTGCTGAAACCGCCGAAAAGCAAGCAAAAATTTGACGATGACCAAAGTATCTCAATTTGATTTTTCAGAAAAGTCGGCCCATTTCCTTGAAAACAGAAATGATGTGTTTACTGCTCGAAATGAGCAGATAACCTTCCGAGTGCTCACTGACAGCCCCACGGGCAGTTGCTTAGGCCTCTGACCTCACTATTAGTGATATGGGAAGTGTAAGTGTCTTTACCTCAGTTTACCAGTGAAGTTTACACAGTTAGCTGTGAAAACAGTTACAACTAGCAGCAGCCAGGTAACCAGGTCCTCTGACACAAAACTAAGTTTCCCAATTACATTTAAGTCTCCTTTTGTAAGCAAGTTTAAACATTGTTTTCCTTATTTTACATTAAAAGTCCTCTTTCTATCATTCTTATCCACTGATCTTATCTCATCCCACTGGGACCAAAATTTCTGTTCAAGACTAGACTCTGTCTAAGTCTAGAAGGTAATGTGCCTGGTCAAGCAACAGGTGAAAAGGTTAAATCAGAAAAGTATGCAAAGACACCTACCAGATAAACTCAGCATGGCCAAGGCACTGAGGAGAAAGAGGGCTGTTACCTTCATGGCTAAAGTGTTGTGTCCGGAGCTCAGCTGAAAACCACAGTGAAGTTACCACTTCTCTTCGGAACGTTTGGGCTGGACGGGTTATATAGGCAGGTTGGCTCCACCTGCTGCCCCACATCACAGACCTCCTTGGTTACTGATTGACTTCGAAGTGCAGCCTGGCCCCCAGGTTTGGGTGATGTCACCTGTGTAAGACAGGAGGAAGGGATGCCATGGGCCCGGAAGGTGCAAGGCCAAGGTTCTGTCAGGACAAGGGTTCTGGTGCTTAGTGAGCTGGCTCCCCCCCTAGCCTGCTCTGGGATTGTGGGGAGGCCTTTCCTTTCTTCAGCCCTGGTGTTTTCTTCTCTAAGGGGACTCGAAGGTGCTCTGTAGTTCTGGATATCTGAGCAAGTGTGCATATTTTTTTAAAAAAAACCCTCTTCATTCTTTTTGCTTTTTCTTTAGCTTTTCCCTTTCTTATTCTTTCTTTCTTTTCTGTCACCCATTCACAAAGCCTAAAGTGGCTGACAGATGGACGAGTAGGAGACTGGGAGGACTCGGTTCCTGGAGGTGCGTGGGAGCTTGCCTGAGCCGCTCACCAGCTCTGTGATATTGGAGGTGGAGTTCGCTTTTGTCATGTCTCGGTGTATCATCTGAGAACTGAAATCATAATATCCCCTAACTCAGAGTGTTGACCTTCTACTCAGAGATATGTATTGTGTCTGCCAGGTGTTGTTGGGAGACACGTCTTTATCGTCCCTCATGTTTCTCGTGTCTTGTGAGTAGGGGCCCTGGCTTCCTGTGCTGTAGCCATCCCCTCAAGAGTGCTTGTGTAGCACATGACCTTGGAAAGTGAGATAGTGTCTCCCTCTGGATGAAAGGGGAAGTCTCTGTGTTTAGTGTGATAAAGAGAATATCTCCTTTGAGGACAAAGCTTAGGTAGCATTTTAAAAAGACTGGGGATTTTTTAAAAGCTTGGTATGCTACTCTTGTAACATGCTGCACTTTGTGTTCAGGTACCACTGGGCCCTCCTCACATCACCCCATGGGAGTGGGGTCTGGAAAAACTAGAACAAATGGCGACACTCTGACTGTTGTTATTAAATACTTAAGTCTCTTATCTCTTCTCCAAGAGAGAAGTTTGCTTCAAGTTTGTGTCTTTTCCAGCATCTGTTTAACCATGGCAGGCTCACTTGGTAGCTTTCAAGTAGGGTAAAATCTCAGACCCTCCTAGATGCTCACATATGTCAAGAACTGTCCTCATCTCTGGGGATCTCTCAGTGAATAGAAATGACAGTCTTCACCCTCCTGGAGCTTCCACTGACTTTTAGTTGAGGAAGACGGTCAGTAAAAATAATTCTAAAGTACATCAGATTATGATCAATATCATGGAGACAATGGATA
The DNA here is from genome assembly GCF_004126475.2 of Phyllostomus discolor. NCBI lineage: Eukaryota > Metazoa > Chordata > Mammalia > Chiroptera > Phyllostomidae > Phyllostomus > Phyllostomus discolor. The sequence continues at coordinate 19,060,810 of NC_040915.2, forward strand.
AAGAGGACAAGTGTGCTGGAAGACAGTTATTATGGGATTGGTCAGAGAACGCCTTGCTGATCAGGTGATGTTTGAACGGCGACATGGAGGAAGTGTGACATCTGAACCATGTGAATATCCAGGAACAAGCGCACCAGACAGAGAGAGACAATAGAAAGTTCAAAGGCTCCGAGAGTTGCTTGACGTGTTGGAGAGATATCCAGGATGATAGACACACAGACGGCAAGCTGAAAGAAGCAGTGGGGGCCTAGCTAATAAAGGGCCTTTGTGTTTGGATCAAAGGGAAAGCCTCCGGAGAGTTATGGCGGAGGAATGACACGACATGATGTTCATTGTCAAAGGTCACTTCAACTGCTCTGTGCGAATAACCCAGGAGGCAAGTCCGGCAGCAAGAAACCCGGCTGCTGGGCTGTTGTCAGAGTCTAACCAAGAGACAAGGGGGGAAATAGAAGGAAGAGGTCGATTTTGCAGTTTAAGTGAATTGATACCTGGTAAAGCTTTTAGAATAGTTTCTATCACTTAGAAATATTATCCATCACTATTATTTTTATTGTTGCTATTTTTTTCAGTATATGTAATGCTGTGTTGTCTAACCAGAATGCTCCTCTTTATGCTTATACGTGAATAAATTCTTCCTGTTTTTGACTTAGTTTGAATGTGGTTCCTTACTGGAAAACTTACGTAGCTCATTCTGGGCTTCTGTGGCATCTTAAGCATGTAGCAGATAATGCACGTTTGAAACTGTTTGTGTATACGGCTGGCTCTCCCATCTTCCATTTATGACTAAACCTTCACATTCTGGCTTCCCCCTTTGCTACTACTAGTGAACTTGTTCTTGCTTAGGTCACCAGTTCAGGTTGATTAATCCCTTGGAGATTCTTTCAGGGCATGTGGCCTCTAATTCTTCACACTTGATCACCTTCTGTATCATCTTTTCTCTTGGGTCCCCTACAACTCCTCCTCATAGCTTCTCCATCCTTGTATCCTCTCCATCCTCTGTATTGCATCTTCTTTCTCTAATGTGTAAAGACTTGGAGTTTCTCAAATATTGGCCCTGGGCCCTATTTGTGCCTCACTTTTTAATTTCCTTAGATGAGCTCATTTATTCGCATTATATAAGTGATATATATATACATATATATATATATATATATACACATGATATATAATCTGTACATGTATATCCAAAATGTATATCATATGTATCTCTTTTCTAGATCTCTCCTCTGATCTTTAGACCAGATATTAATTGCCTTCTTGATAATCTGGACATCCTATAGTCACTTCAAAATTTATATGTCCTACACTGCTATTTTGATCATTCACACCAAAATATTTTTTTTCAGCCTTTCCATGGCTTCTCTTTCTTCCAACTGGTTGGTGAAGCCAACACCTAAGTGTTCTCCTTGATGCCTCCCTTGGCTTTACCATGCACCACCATGTTCTGTACTTAATTTGTCACCAAGTTCTAATCTTAAATCTATGTCCAAAATAACCTTAATTCTGGATACTTCTCATCACCGTGCACTGTCATATCTAAGGTGATAGTATGGATTCCCCTTTGGCTTTCTGAAATTTCATCCACATTGTCTCCTAACAGCATCTACAATGATTTCTTCCTCAAAGCTGCCATTCACAGGACAGATCTTCCTAGAATGCAAGTGTGACCACGCCATTCTCCAGTTCCCCTTGTTCAGAACCCTCGGGGAGGGGTGAGGCTCTGCGTGATTTGCTCCTTCCTACCTCTCACTTCATCCCCTGCCAGCTTCCTCCTTGCTCAGGTTGTCAGGCTACATCGGCCCCTTCTCTGTGCCTTCTTAATAGGGGAGAAAAGAGCTCCTAGCTTTTAACCCTCAGACTCTGGCTAAATATAATTTTCTCATGTGGCTGGTTTTCCAAGTTCTCCCTCTCTGTCTTCTGCATCCAGATAAGGTCTTGCTTCTATATTTATTCCATGGTACTCTGCATAGCACTTACATTTTATTCCTTAACTGTTTTTATGATTATTACATTATATATTTTCACCTTTAGAGAACAAATAAGGTTATTCTGTTTACTGCAGTGTCTAGCAACGTGCCTGGAGAATAGTAGCTTCTAAATGAATATTTGTTGAAAACATGAGTGAAGATATATATATATATATATAAAACTTAATATATAACATATAAAACTTAATATATAACATATATTATATATAAATTAAATATATATATATATAAATTTTCCTAAAGTCCTAGATTTATGTCTTATTTCTGTCTCCATTCATTGGTTCATTCAGCCTTATTTATTCAACTATTATTATAGTCCAAATATTCATTCAGTTCCTACTGTTTAAAAGCTCTAGCATGAGTGCTGGGAAAATGGGTGTGATTTCTGACCTCATAGAGTTTAGGCTGTGCATTGACATATATTGGTCGGATGAGTAAAGCTTTTTGCTTTCATCTTAGATCATAACAAATGGTCTTGCTGCCAATAGGAAGGTTCTAATAGCCACTGTGAAGGGGGCTAATCTTTGAGAAAGGGAATTTTGCTTTGGCCTCCCATGGAGAATTGGCTGGCATGTGGTCTCAGGAATCCCTTAGGCAGTAACAGCAGCAGTAACAGAATTCAGGCTAGACCTGTCTGTGAAGCCAAAGTCTGGGCTCTTCCCACCAAATGCTGGTTTTTAAACATTTTAACTGTGGACCAAAGTAAAAACTAAATCTTGTCTAATGGCCTAGTGCATGTCTACATATGTGTGGACACATAAAATAGTTAAGAAACAAAATGTAGCCTTATTCTATGTGGTGACAGTTATTTTTTAATCTGTTCTACCTCATAGCTCATGAACCCTGACTGGCAGTTTAAAAAACCTTTTACTACAGTGGGGTCCTATGGACTCAGTGTTATTTTCTTAAATGCTACAAAACTCAGGTAAAATTCTGCTTAGAAACTGGCCCTAAAGTTGGGATGGGAACTGGCTCTTTGGAGGCAGCAAGTTGAAGAGGATGAGGAGAAGCAGACCCATTACTGTGTTGTGACTCTGGGTAGGTCATTTTCCTCAACTCTAAAAATGCATGTCATAATATACTCATTGGGTGTGAGAGCAAACTTTAAAAAGTAAATAAATATTGTGCACAAACATTATCCTTTGTTTTACCTGGAAAAATGATTGCCAGCTGGTAACGCTGTCACTCTTCCTTGCATTGGGTTGGAACCCTGGATGGTACATTTGGGCTGCATATGATCAGTGTCTTGGCAGGATAAATACTGCCTGCCTTACAGGATGGGATGGGCATCGGCAGAAGCAGCCCTATTTAATGTGCTTAAATGACCTAGCTATTCATATATCCTCCCATTTTCTTCATTTTTCTGTGCATGTATCTATGTATTTGATTCGTCAGGAACTAAAGCAAGCATATCGTGGCCCACTCTGCTCTTTTTCAAGGACTGATTATTCACCTGAGTCAAGAATGATGACAAAGCTTCGGAGAACTGGTCTCATGGCTGCTGATAACGCTTGCTGGAATGGGGTGTTTGTGGGCCACCTGTTCATTTTCACACCCTGTGCCCACATTGTATTTTTGTTAAAGTATAATTGACATAAAATATTATATAGTTTCAGGTGTACAGTATGGCCATTCAACCTTTATATACCTTAAGATGTGATCACCATAACTCCAGTAGCCATCTTTCACCATATAGCAATCACGATATAATTGACTATATTTTTGTCTGTATGTTATATCCCTGTGACATACTGTTTTCATGACTAGAAGTTTGTACCTCTTATTGCCCTTCTCCTTTTTCACCCTTTGTCCAAGTTTTGACTAGTAAGGAAAATGACAGAAATTAGAGATATGGAGCCTAATGCGTTTAGCCTGACATTTGGAGACATCTTTGACTTGGCGGTGTCTTAGCCCTTCATCCTTATCTTTTATTTTACATGGAGCTTCATGACTTTTCTCAACAATCCCTGTTCCTTCCACTGCTTACTCTGCAAACAGGTTCCAGTGGTTTTGATTGTACTCAGCCTTCATAGCTCGGCAAAAATATTTGTGGTGCTTGAATCAATTAGTAAAATTTTTCTCTCTTATACCGGTTCATAAAGCTATCACTAAATAATAACTATGTTAATCACATCACTATATAAGTATAACTATAACTATTACTGCTGAAAATGTTCAAAAGCTCCTATGCCACGCACTGTGGTGCTTTATTTTCATTATCTGTAATCCCTAGAGCATTATTATTCCCATCAGTCTACAAGGGAAACTGAAGCACAGATATTTCAGTTTTCATGTTCCTGGTCACAGAGATCAAATACTGACATATATATTTATGATCTATACATACATAGATACACATGTATATCTGTGTACATGCATGTATCCACATGTATATGTTATATATATATATACACATATGCATGTATAACATATACCTGACTTCATACTTCTTGTTCATTCTTCCTAATGCACGTCTTTATGTCCCACTTCTTTTCACTTTGAAACAGCTATTTAAACTTAATGACATAGTTAGTCATTATGGTTTATGCTTCAGGAGGCCTTGGTTCCTAATGTAATGTTGCCACAGGCAACCCATCTGATGTTTTGTGAGGTCTCTTTACTCTGCCAGCTTCAGTTTCTTTAGATGTATGTGTTATAAGTATCTTCTGCTGAGTGGCTTACATTTTCACCCTCTTAATGATATCTTGTGGTAAACAAAGATTCTTAATTTTAATTGAGTCCGATTTTCTTTATTGTTACTGATTTAGAGTAGACTTGTATCCCATTTAAGAAAAGGCTGCCTGCCCCAAGGCTATGGAGATATTCCATATAATTCTAGAAACTCTACAATACACTGTCATTCATGTTTACAAATTATGTAAATAGGTGTCAAGATTCAATCCTTTTTCAACATTGGTTTGCGGATGGCCAACCCATTTCCAGTGACTGCAGTTACCATTTCCTCCATCACAATGCACGGCTATAGAATTGTGGGCAAGTCTCTGCATCCCGGTCCCTTCGGGCTCTCCCTGCTCAGAGACTACCCTGGACGTTTTATCTGGTGTGTTTTTCGCTGTAACACCTCCTGGCCACTCACGGATGCAGCACTTCTGTTCACTGTCATGCACAGCAGATGGCAGCCTCGCCCTTCTGTGATGTCTTGTCTTTGCTTCTGGCTTCCTGGCTTCGCACAGGCCCATTGCCTGGCTGTGGAAAACATCCTTACCTATCACACGACATGTTGGTCTCCTAGAAATCGGCCTTTAACCGACACCTCTAAAAATGTAACTGGACTTGGAATATGCTTCTATGTCTCGGGCTTGCTTTTCTATAGTCCAGGAATGTTGGAAAGAGTGGAGATGAGCACTTGCTGTGGCCTCGTCAGTGAGGGACTGAGCTTGGAAACCCTCTAATCTGCCACTCAACTGGCCGTGGTAACATCACAATTGTGACAAATGTCTCACCCTTAATCTTAGGGGGTGCAAACACTATTTTTAACAACACTGTTTTAAGGCAAAGTGACTATCAGCTGGCTGTCCCAACACACCTTTATGATGTGTGCAGTTATTCCCTAGAATGACTGTTCGTCACAGGATTGGGAAGGACAAGAATGATCTGTTCCAACTCTCCATCTTTTGTTTAAATTTCATCTATCTACTGGTGGGCCTCCAGCCAATGCCTAAATGCTGCAGGTGATAGATGGGAATAAGTGGTCCTTTATATGGAGCTGGAAGCTGTCTTTCTGGAACTTCCATCTATTTACCTTAATCCTTGGCCTCAGAACAATCCTGCTTTATCATCACTATGATACTCCCTCAAACGTTTGTTCATAATGACTGTAGTTTACTCTAAATCTTCTGTTCTGTGAAACAGCCTATCAGCGACTTCTCATTTGCTATTGCTTCAGGTTTTCCTCCCTCCAGAGAGTTCTATTTGGGCTTTGTGTTTTGTAAAGGGAACCAGCTCCAATGCTGCTCTAGGGTGATTGGACCACAGTGGTAGCTCACAGGACCGTTTCCCCCCATCCCATGCCTAGGACTGCAGTGGTGATGCCCAACATCTCACTAGTTAGCTCCTAACTCCAAGTTATGCTTGTACTTACTTTACCACACAGGACTTGCCCACGTCTCTTTTCCCTTGTGTGATGCTGAGGAGCGTCTTGTCTCCCGTCTGTCTTTTTGCTGATGCACGGCATATCAGGTCATCTGGGGAGAGCCACAAGGGGAAGTGCCTCAGTCTCACTACATGGAAATTGTATAACTGACGCACTTTTTTATTCAGCAAATACCTACTGACACTTATTATGTGTTAGGTGTTCGTAGAAGTACCGGTAACATATAAATTCAACATAAAGTAAGTTAAACAGTGAAGAGCATGGAAGAAATAGACATAAAGGGAACACACCTGTTCCAAGAAGTTCAGGCTGTTGCTGAAAGTGGCCCTGGGATCATAAAGGATTTAAGATGGAAAATGATGTATTTTAAATATAGATTTGCATGGACAACCACTAGGTCCATTCCAAATCCTTTTTTCTACAGGCTCAAAGTTCTTAGTTCCTTTAATCATTTACCAGAGTGGGGATAAAAGAAAATAATGTCATAAACCCTTTATAGAGCCTTCCAGTATCCAAAACATAAAAGGCCAGTGATAAGTGTTTATTGTGGGGCAGTAAAGGCCGATAACGGGGCTTTCTGTCTCTCCCTGGAGTGGCATGCTGTCCCCTTCTTCTTCCCTCAAGACTCTCTCTCTCCCTTCCCACCTCTCCTGCACCTTTCCTTCCCCATCTCCTCCCCTCAGGTGTGTCGTCTCCGCCTTTCTTTCTCGGAAGCTCCGAGGGCCCTTCTTTGGCTTCTGGACGGGTTCCCTGAGTCCATGGAGCCTGCCTGGCTGGCTTTTTCTACTCCGTGACTTCTAAGTAAGCTTTTGCTTGTATGTGAAAAATACAATAAAATAAAGTAAAGGAAGAGAGCAGTTTGAGACAATCATTTTTAAAGAATATTTTATTTATTTTTAGAGAGAGAAGACAGGAGGGAGAAGGCGAGAGAAACATCAGTGTGAGAGACAAACATTGATGGGTTGCCTCGCGTTCCCACTCCAACCGGGGAATGAACCCAAAACCCAGCCACATGCCCCATCTAACTGGGAATTGAACTTGAGGTCTTTTGCTTTGTGAGACGATGCTCAACCCACTGAGCCACAGTGGTCAGGGCGATAATTGTCTTTTTAAATACAGGACTGCTAAAAAAGACATCCAAATCATAGTTGTTGAAGAAGTACTTTTCAGTATTATGTGAAGATGGTCTTCCCTATTTCAGCTGCCCAGAGGATGTATAGCTGGAATAACTGTGCTCTGCTAGGCAGTAAGAGTTGCTCTCTTATCAGTACAAACTCTGCCTGTATGCATGCTCTTATTATAGAACATTAAGCCAGGAATCCTAATATTTTATTTTCTTTTATCTTCTACTAAATTCCTGCATTTATGACCCTTTTTAACCTCCAGAGTTAAGCACACTGTTTAATCTAGAGTACCTGATACAATGGAAGAAAACTCCATTCACTCTAACCATTTGTGAGCATAGTAGACTTCAATAAGTTTGCAAAGGAACGATGGAAGGTATTGATTGCATTAGCTTCCAAACCACCAAACAACACACCGGCCCTTAAAAGTACTGTCCCTTGGGAGTCTTCCTTGGCGTTTCCCCCAAGCAGAAGCCAAACCCACAAATGTCTGTTTGCTTCTTCTCCTTCTCCCTCTTTTCTACCCCTTCCACTCCAGAACAAAACAGCCAGTTTCTTTCTTTGTCCAAAGCAGAACAAAAGGACACCTAGGTCTTCAAAACACTACACCCAATAAATTCTTTTCAGGGTGGTTTCTCCGCAAAGACAGTTCTTCCCCTAAGATAAATTCTGATGCCAGCAGCTGAGATGATAGCATTTCTAGCATGTTACATGGTGATTGAAAAGCCAGTTCTGCCTACGTGACTTTGAACTAAACTTCACATTTCTGACCCTCAGCTTTCACAGTCTTTTCTCCAAAACTCCAATGTGAGATGAGTTTCAGAATTCAGAGTTTTTTTTAAATTTTAGACAAGTCATATGATGTACCCTCTAATCAAACATATGGTAATATTATAATATAAAAAGTATATAGCCTAAAATTATCTCTTGACAGGTTTTGCTGTCAAATGAGGTACAAAATGAAACAACTTCTGGTTTGCATAATTCTGTAGGGTTTGGAATTATGAATTCGGGACTGGGAACCTACACGTGTTTCATGGAGTTGTCATGAGGAATAAAGAGGATGGTGCATATAAAGCTCATAGCTCAGACCATGGCTCTGAAAGCTTAATAAATGGTTATTATGACTATTACTGCCATACTGTACTGTAGCTCACATTAAACTTCTAGCCCTTTCTCTTCCCTCTTATTGGTAAAATATTTCTATATCATATATTTAATTTATAGAAAACTTCTGAGCTGCTCTTACATTAACTTTTTAAAAAACAGCAACCCCCTAGTGTTGGAGACCACCCCCTTTGGGCCCAGAACAGTTGTAAACACCTCCCGTCCAGGTTGCCTTGTTGATAGAACCCCGAGTCTCACTTTGCAGACACTTTGTTCTTCTCTCAGCCTGGCAGGGATTCTTCTCAGGCAATAATTAACTAAATGCTGGAACAGGAGAGAAGGAAGCATTTCAGTTGAGAGATGTAGATGTTTACTGGAAGAACAGAGAAAGTTTTTATAATATATGGAAACCCCCCAAAAAATCTATAGCTAAAGGTAGAGACATATATTTTGGGACAAAGATCAATATGTAACTAACCACATTTCAAATAAGGAAATACAGGATGGGTATGGAGTAGCCACAGAAAGAGAAAGAATGTGTGAAGAAGATGAAAACAATTGCAGCAGATTCTAGTTTCTGATCCTTTAAGGTTTTTTAAACTAACCTTTCACAATTTATTAATGAATTAATTCTTGCCAGTTAAAATGACATTTTAAGTATTTCTCATATTGCTAGATACATGGTAGATGTCTCCAGACTCTCCCTGGCTTTATCCTACCACTGAGCATTTCCACTGATACTCTGACATCCTTTCAAACATACTTTACAAAGTGAATCTGATCTTTCCTGTCAATCCTCCCTTTCAAAACTTCTGTTCTCTTGAGAGCATCAACAGCATTAGTTCCTACTTTTCCATGGCCCTTGATCTAATCAACCAAAACGTCTAGTTCATTTTGTTATCCACATCCTTCTTTTTGTTCCCCTTGCCTCACTCTGCCCCATGCCTGGATTATTGCCCTATGATCTTTCAGGTGGGTTTTCCCATGCTGTGCATCTAATGGTCCTAAGGAAGCAGCGGACCTGGATTATGACTTAGTTCAGTCATTTAGCAACAGCGTAACCTCTGTCTCCTTTCAGTTTCCTTTGTCCCCTAACATAGTCACCAAGTCATGTTGAAACTACTTTCAGATTTTTAACTCTCATGAGTAATATTGCATTGTGTGTAAATATACCACATTTTCTTTATCCATTCATCCTTCGATGGACACTTAGGTTGTTTCCTTGTCTTGGCTGTTGTGAATAATGCTTCAGTGAACATGGGAATGCAGATACCTTGTGAGACAGTAATTTCGTTTGCTTTGGATACATACCCAGAAGTGGGATTTCTGGATCAAGTGGTAGTTCTAGTCTTTATTTTTCAGAGGAACCTCCATGCTCTTCTGCATAGTGACTGTACAAATATACATTCCCACCAATGGTGTACTAGGGTTCCCTTTTCCCCACATCCTTGCCGATACGTGTTATCCCTTGTCTTTTGGATGATTGCCTCTCTAACAGGTATGAAGTGATATCTCATTGTAGTTTTGATTTGCATTCTCTGATGATCAATAATACTGAGCTCCTTATCATGCATCTGTGGGCCATTTGTATATATCTTCTTTGGAAAATTGTCTATTCAGTTCCTCTGGATTGTTTGTGGGGTTTGGCTATTGAGTTGTTATGAGTCGAAAAGAAACTAAGAAATTTTGACCTGGAAAGACTGAAGAGGCAGCCTACATGATTGGTAATTCTTTAGTCTAGAAAGTAAGAGTAACTCTTCTTCATTAGTAATAATAGCAAAACAAAAAATAATTGTTAGTGAATGCACCAGTAGAAATGAAAGTTTATGTCAAATAATAAATAAATAAGTAAATAAAGTAAATAAGTAAGAAAAAGTACTCATTGCATGCCAAGACTGTGCCAAGCACCGTGGAACTTACTTAATGCTGCAGAAACACGTGGAGGACTGCTTTTATCTGCATTAACAGATGAGAGAACCAAGGTTATGCAGGTTAAGAATTTGCTTGCCACCCTGGAGGCCACATCCTTAGAACTGGAGTTCAAACACCGAGCTGAGTGAGTCCACGCCATATCCTTAAACACGCTAAGAAACCATCTTCTACCCCACATTCTTGACTTAGGACATTGGTGCAGATGAAACATTCATGCGTGCCTCTGGAAAACAGGCTATGCCTTAATCATGTGCACAAGCTTTTCTTTTTCTATTTCAGAGAAGGATTAAGAAGGAATTGTCTAAAGAATAGTACATAGAGTCTTAGGCTGGAATTTGCTCAGAGCCTCTTGGTCAAACACAGCATTGTCCATTCAGTTCAGGACAGAGCCTGGGTCCAATGAAAAGTGTTCAAGTCCTGTAAATCATCTGCTGAACTTTGCATGGAAACTTTTAACAAACACCGCAAGTGCAGTGTTTACCAAAGGAAACACCTTGTTCTGAAGATGTTTACGGGAAGGATCCAAAACATTTTCAAAACAGGTTTTAAATTTAAACCTATAAACATGCTCATGATTAGAAAATTTGATAAAAGAAGTATAAAAAGAAAAATTTGAAAAACAAAGAAAATTTGGTTGTTAGAAAAACCTTCCTTTTTAAGCCCTCATGGATCACCTGACTTCCATCTGTTTGGTTCAGCTCAGGCTTCTGGCAACACATGGACCAGGCCCGCCCTCTTTTCCTCTGAATAACCCATCATGGCTGAAGGCAGTGACCCATTCTCCAGCCCCTTGCCAGGCTGGGTCTGCTCTTCTACAGTGTAAATAGGATACTAATAAGAACAGGCTGAACCGAGGATTTGGCTTTGGAGGAATAGGCACTCACTCTAGGGAAAAGGTAATATATAATATTAGAAGGGATTCCTAATACATTACTAACACATCGATGCCAGAAAGCCATTAGAAGCTGAGTTTGCTTTAAGGGTCAGCTCTCCTTTCTGCTGTCCCTTGTGGATCACAGAGTTGCCATCTTTTAAGGCAACTTTGCTTTCTCTCAGCTCTACTTTTTCTCTCTAGATGGCACCCTTTCTTTATCTCTTCTCTTATCAAAGCTTCTGTTTCCATGTAATTTCACCTTGCCACGACCCTTCTTGGCTCAAAGCAGTCTTTCGTTTTCAGCATCTACTACCCACTACTTCATTTTCTGGTATTTTGATTTTAGAAAGGGGAGAAGGATTGGAGAAAGAGAGGGAGAAAAACATCAATATGAGAGAAAAACAGCAATTGGCTGCCTTCCATAAGCACCCTGACAGGGAACCAAACCCACAACCCAGGCATGTACCCTGACTGGGAATCAAACCAGTGACCTTTTGGTTTATGGGATGATGCTTTCATGCTCCTAATACTTTGAGCTCCTGAAATACAAACTAATACTTTCATGCTCCTAAAATACAAACCCTGACCTTTCTGTGTGTGTGTGTGTGTGTGTGTGTGTGTGTGTCTTTTAACCAGGTCATTCCATAGGTTTCGAGACATCTTGTAGCTGTGTGTCCTGGACCGCAGTGCCTGGCCCTGGATAGATGCACTGGAGCCATGGGATTGGTAGACTCCATGTCGTCCAGTAAATGGGCTGTGAGAGAAAGCTGAAACACCTTCCCTTCGCCAGTGCAGCAGGCATCCCGATCAGGGGTCAGCCTGCCCAGCAGAATCTTAATCCTTTACATTCCCAAACCTTTTATGTACAAACTGCCTTCAAATACACATGACTTATTTACCACCAACACTGTGAGGCAGCTACTTTTTCCAATTTTAAACAATAAAAACCAAGTAACTAGCCCTGGCTGATGTAGCTCAGTTGGGTGGGCATCATCCCATAAGCCAAAGGTCACTGGTTTGATTCCCAGTCAGGGTACATGCCTGGGTTGTGGGTTTCGTTCTCTGTCAGGGTGCTTGTGGAAGGCAGCCAATTGCTGTTTCTCTCTCATATTGATGTTTTTCTCCCTCTCTTTCTCCAATCCTTCTCCCCGTTCTAAAATCAAAAATAAAATTTAAAAAATGAAAAGCAACTAAAATGAAGTATCTGGCTCCGAGCCACCTTGTTAAAAAGTGGTCTAGAACTGTGGTCTGTTTGATCTTAAGACAAGCGTTCTTCCTTCTATCTCATGCTTCTCAAAACTTAACATACCCCAGAATCATTTGCAGGGTTACTAAACCACATGTTACTGGGCTCTAGCTCTAGAGCTTCTGATTCAGTATGTTTTAAAAAACCGGCCCATAATCTTAAAAGATGCCATGATCATGAAAGTCAAGGAGAGACTGAAGAACTCATCCAGACTAAAGAGGACTGGAAAGACTGACAACTAAGTGTGACGCGTGATTCTGAACTGGATTCTATAAAGGACATTATTGAGACCATTGGTGAAATCGGACTTAGGTCTAAGTCTTAGATGGCAGTTATGTTAGATCCCTGCTTACTGGCATGTAGGACAATGCCTTTGCTTGTATTGTGTGCTGTTATTTGTGAGCAATGGAGCAACTGACTCTCAAAAGGTTCATAAAAAATTTATCTTTTCTGGGAATCTGAAATTGGCTCCACTTAAAAACCTAATGCCAAAGAAAATCCTGCATGATTTGTTTACTAGATACAGGGGTTAGCTATTCACCTCTTATTCTATATAGCAAGCCAAAGAAATATGAAACTCATTAAAGAGAAATTTATAGATAAAATCACTCAGAATTAAATAATTGAGAAGTAGTGTTCATGAACTTATTGGTAATGGTGGTCACTGTGTTTGAGGTTATGGTTAGAAAGCTGGAAAACTAGAAGGAGAGATGGAGAGGGTGGAATAATAATATCATGAGACAGCTATTGAGTGCCAATTTGGAGGTACCAATTTTGTAAGCATTTCATGTATGTTAACTCATTACTCCTCATAACCATCCAATAAGGGAGATACTTCTGTTAGCCTCACGTTATAAGGTGATGAAACAGGCCCAGAGAAACAAATTAACTTCCCCAGTGGAGGAGCTAGGACAGGAATCCAGACAGGCTGGCTCCAGGACTGGCACTCTTAATCACTGAAGGAAGAATAAGGGCATTCAAGGAACAAAAGAGCAGCCCAACACTGGGAAGATTTGGAGAAGCTGGAGACATTGTTGAGCAAACATCATATACTATGCACATTTGTATGGGGCCTGCCAGGCACCCGCATGCATTATGAAACCTCCTCCCCACCCTGTACTTCTGGTCACAAGAGTCATAGTATAAACATTTGGAAAGAGGGAAATGATTTATAGCTGAGGCACTGAGTGAAGACTTATAACTTGGCCAAGTACACCAGGAACTTCTGATGTTCTTGGAGTTGCACCCACATGGAGAATGTACAACGTGGCTATTTATTGGCAGTGTGTCAAGTTCATACGTATGGGACAAGGCAAAGCCAAGGTCTGACTGACAGAACTTGCTAAAGATCCAGCGAACCACTCTTAGATTTTGACAGTTTGTCACTTTCACAGACAACAAAGAGAAGCATAAGTCAGAAGTGCCAGCTCCCTGTCATCTTTGATTCACACAACAAAAAGGATGATACCCAAACAAGAGGGACTGGAAGGCTGCACGCAAGTTGTTGGACACCCTGTAGCTGGGGAGCCAGAACTAGACTGCAGCTGAGAAGTTTGGGTTCGATAGTCTGCGGCTCTGTTCTGAGGGGGTGAGGGGTAGAGCAGAAAGCCCCATGCCTCATAGAACCTGGGAGGCAATGAGAAATGTCTCTGAGAGCCTCACAGGGAAGGTGGCTCATAGCAGCTCCTGCAGGGCTCCCATCTTCTCGTGTTCTAGCAATATCACGAGGTGTTCTCCTAAGTCCCAGATAAACTTTGGTTCCACCCTTTGCCTGTGTGGGTCAAGGTTGCCAGGGGTACATGGTGAAATCTTCCTCTGCAAAGGGCCATTGAAGGCGGGACCGTAGGACAGGATCATGGCTGAGAGAATGATGGCTGGACACTGAGAGCTGTCCCCTGTGAGGTGTGGCATCTTGCTGGAAGTAAGGTGGAGCACATGCTGTACTGGTCCCCTAAAAAGGTGGTGACATTAGCTGTGAATGTGGGAATGGATTGGCAGTATGGAGTCATCTGGGCCCAGAGTCCAGGAACCCAAAAGGCCTTTCTGCCTCCTTTTGCTTTATAAACTCCTATGACCAGGTTTCCTCCTGCATAAAAACTCGTATTTGTACTACTGATCAAGTCTCGCCAGACCGAACTCAGACAGACTTTAGTTTTTATAGTCATTCCTTCCCATCCAACTCATCTGACACAACGTATTGATTGTTTGATGATAAACTTAAACACTCATGTGACATTCACTGTGATCTCAAGGAAAAGTGCTGGGCACAGGCAGATGAAGGGCACACTGTCCACACACCTTTCTCTTCAGCCCATGTCATCATCTCAATTTCTTTTCCAAAATAAAACATGGCAAGCTCTAGTTTTATTTTTCACCCTCTCTGCCTATCTAGATTTTAAATTCAAGAACCACTTGAATTCGTGAAGTCTTCATTGAAAAATCAAGCCTGGACGGACCACTTATCTCCCTCTGATGTTCCCTAGATTTTGCTTCGACTGGGTCTCAGTCATTTTCTGCGTTAAGTTCTCCTATGCTCACATGCCCTTTGGATTTCTCTGCAGCACCTAGAAAAGGGGCTAAGAGTTAGCTGTAGGTGACAATGGACTGATTTGCTTGCGCTAAATAGGAAGTGATCAGTATGGAAAGGACCCAGGAACAGATACTTTTGCTTTTATCTACACTTTATGAGGTTGATATACTGGGCTTTGACATTTGACTATATGTTATATGCTTGTGTTCTTAAAGACAAATTTCAAGACTATTTTGTCCCTTGTATGTAGGCTTACGTTTAGGTCTCTTTTGACCATTCAGTTTGCAGCAAATGGAGAAGAGTAGTGTGATCACCAGACTAGTGTGATGTTTCTGATGACTGTGTCCTTTCAGCTGGAAGGTGGGGTGTTAGATGAAATCTCTGGCTGATTCTTGCCTTTTCCTTCATCACTGTCTTGCATCAGCATTCAAGAGACCTCTTTATAATTGTCATTTCTCTTACGGAGGAAAAAAAAGGACTTATTGACTTCTAATCGTTTTCTTTAATATAATTAAAATGAGGCAAGATTCGTGCCTGATTTCGTGTTGCTGTGTTCCCAGAATCGCCACACAGCCAGATGCACCAGACGTACTCAACAAATAGTTGTTGAATGGCTAATTGAATTTCCACTCCCAATTATAAATTTAGTCTCCCCAAGAAACCCATTCAAAAAGCACATCCAAAATTAATTTAATAACACTGACATTAATTTATTTTTCCTTTCATTTCTCTTCATAAATTATTTTACAAATACTTACTGGAAATACATATTAATTAAGTGTTTAAAGGTAAAGAAATACAAACCAGAACAGAAAGGACTCAAATTTGACCCCATTATTTATTGTCTAAGTGACCTCGGCAGTTAATTCATTGCTTCCAGCTTTGGATTATCATTTATAAGATGGGATAAAAGCTCTTATCATCAGTGGCTTTGTGAGAATGAAGTGGATACCATAAGCAAAGTGTGATGCCTGGCACTAATTAGTGGTCCCTAATAATATTAGCAACTGTGTAGGATCCAAACATGAACAAGGCAAACCCCCTCAAGATGTTTATAAACTGGTCCTGGGAAAGAAGATATTGGTTTAAATAATTATGCTGCAAAGAGAAAAAATACTAGTATAAGAAAAGGCTAGATGGCTATTTTAAAATATAAATTTTTATTATTATTCATGCTAACAGATCTGGATATGAGTGTCATTAAAAATTTGTTAAAATCACAGATCCCAAGAAAAGGGGGCATGCCACATGGGAAATGCCAGGTTTGTCTGGAGGTATGGCAGGAAATGGGCAAAGCCTTTTTTGTGGTTCCCATGGGAAGGGATGGGGGAGCCAGGGTAAGCAGGTTGAAGATAGGCTAGTTGGAATAATTTCAGGGGGCTCAGAGTGTAGGGACTGTCTCTGGTTGTCCCTGGGATGATGACTGGCCTAGGGTGTTAGAGCTCCATAAAGGAAGGGGTTGGCTGTGCGGGCTTTGGATGGGTGGGTTTGCATATGGAAGGTGCACCCCCAGGTACATTGTTTGCTGTCTCTAGAAATTAGCTAGTCCAGCTAGGCCCCACGGTGTGAAGGCCTCAAAAAATACAGAATAAACAGACATGATTAGTACAATGGCTCAGATCATAGGGAGCCCAGAAGCAGCCATGTCCAAGTCTCTTTTTAAGTCCGACTGGACTCCCCATCCACTTGTTCTCTGGCATAGCACCCTATTTGCCTCTTCATAACACTGACCACTAGTTTCTTTCCTTGTTTGTTTACCTGTCTATTGTCTGTTTATCCCATTACATTGTCAGCTCCATGGAGGCATGAAAGTTGCTTGTCTGGTTTACTCCTCAAGTCCTAGTCCCTGATACAGTGCCTGGTACACAGTAGATGCTCAGTAAACACTTGTTGAACACATGAGTGAAAACAGCAGTGCTTGATGCCTGTGTGTGTGTGTGTGTGTGTGTGTGTGTGTGGAACAGGTTCCAGTCTTTAGTGTAGCCATTCATGTCTACTAGTTGGTTTCGGTCAAGAAACCAAAGGCATGTCTGGCAGACCACTTGATAGGCCCATCAGAAATGTATTATTAGCAAAGGGGTCTGAGGAGCTTCTTGGGAAAGAACTCACCTCTGGGACCAGCAGACATGCTCGAGACAGTAGCAAGCACTTAAGAGGCTGGAAGGGAGATGCATGTCTTTGTGTGTGTGACGCTGTGTTTCTCTGGGATGGGTCTTGGCTGTGCCCCTCATGGATTCATAACTTGGAGCTTATGAGAGTTTCAAAAGGAAAGATCTGCTTTTACCGGAAGGGCTACAGTGTTTTAGGATGCTATATTAGCCAGAACCCAGCCAGGCAATCAAAACCATACGCTGATCAAACAGGAAGAATTTAACTTGGAGAATCATTTACAATGTGTTAGAAATGCAGTTGGTGGTAGCAGTGGAGGTAAGTCAACCCTGAGGTTACAAAATGCTGGGAGCTGCTACTCTTCTTGGCTAGGAGGGACAGAGTGAGGAGCTGGGCCCAGAGTGGGAGCAACCCAACAGAAGCTCGAACAGTGGCTGCTCTGCCTGGCTTGGGTGGAACCACGGACAGAGGACTTTTATGGAAGCCTCTGAAGCCATCGAGAAGATGCGGTCACTGCCCAAGATGTCTCCTGAAGCAGAAGGAGGAAGAAATAGCCTGGCTTCCCCATTCTCTCACCTCTAATCTACCGGCTCCTTCCAATTAGCCAATTATCCAATTATCCTCCATTATCCATTCCTAACCAGAAACGGTTGGCAAAGCAGTCTGGGTGCCACTGTGCGACACGCTCAGCTTCCTGTATAGGGCAGAGCACGAGAGGGGAAGGGTAGGGAAAGGATTTGAAAGCAAACTTGCAAATGTCAAGCACAGATGAGGGCAGGGCTGGTTGGTGTCCCATGAAAAGATTATAACATAAAAATAAAAGATGGCATAGACTCAACTTGCCACGCACCCTTGCTCTTTGAGTGTTTTTGGCACATATGCACCCCTGGCAAGGTGGTAATACCCAGGAAGAATGGAAGGAGCGGGAGGATGGAGTATGAGTGTCAGTAACACACAGTCTCCTTTGTGCAGTTTACAAAGTGGCAGAAAAAGAAAGAGGTGGCCGTGACATCTAAGTTATGTATAGGAATTAATAACGACACTTATTAAGTGTTCATCTTGGTTTCATTCAGTTACATCGTTTGTCAACATAGTTTTATTAAATCCTCATACCAACACCACAACCTCAGGCTGGGCCCCTGCTCCTAACTTTGCATCTCACAGGGCCCGTGCCTCGGCATAACGTTCCTCAGAGTGTGCATAACGTTCCAAAGAGTCCCTCTTTGGTGACGAGGCCAGCGTGCCATTCGTCCAGGGAGTCTTGACCCCTGCTTCTCTCCTTCCATGTTTTTTGTCCTGTCTTCCTTGCACGTGAGGCACCAGGTTCCCCAGGGAACTCCAGGGCTTGGGCTCACACATAGGGCCATCCTCGGTCCCCCTGGCCTATCGGGCGGATTGTTGCTGTGACCAGCGCAGCATTTCTTTCGCACGATTACAGCTGAACTGCCAGACGGTTCTAAAGCAAATATTTTGGCGACTCTACTTGTTTATCTAGACAGAGCCTTGCAAAAAAAAATATTTTCTTAGTGTCACATCTTTGGGACTGTCCTGCTCTTAGTGCCCCCATCATAGATGAGGAGACCGATACTATAGATAAAAAATGTCTAATCCAAGATTACACAAAGAGTAAAAATAGAATCTCAGGTTTTTAAAACAAGCATTTTGATTTTAGACCCTGAGCCTATTCTTCTACACGAGGGCCCAGAGAAGGCACGCCCTGAAGCACTGGGAAAGGTGAAGGACCTTGCCATGGTAGATGAGTGAGCCGGGCTGGGATGGGAGGAGGTAATTCTAGAGAAGTATGGGACTATGTGCCCTGCAGCCGAGTCTGTATTATACCAGAGCCAATGGGACCTCCAGATTCTTCCACAACTGGATTGACAGCTCATCTGGTAGTGTGAGTCTCCCAACTTGAAAGAAATAGAAAGCTGGAGGAATTCAACAGAACTTGCACTCCTTCGAATCCCAGTGTAAAACCTTCCCTTCATTTTCAATATTCTTTAAGCCTTGAAGAATAGTGAAGGATCCTTAGAGCTCTTCGTCTCCCCCTGGTGTCTCCATGGTCTCCGTGCAAGGGCTTGAGCAAGAGCCCTTGACAATGCTTGAAGTCAGGGCTTTGTTTCTTGTGGGAACCTGAGGGAAAGCGGAAAATCCTCCAATTTGTTTAGTGAGGAAACATGACCTTCATGCTCTTCTTTGCTGTGGTGGCCTTGGGGGGTGTATAAATATGTGTGGGCATGAAAGCAGCTGTCATACTTGGTGCCACAAGCAGAACCCCTGGCTCAGTGGGTTCCCTTTTTAAACTCCTGGCAAATATCACAGATAACCTGTCATGAAGCTGGTCACTGTGCTCCTGCTGGTGACCATTGGCATATGCAGTTACTCTGGTGAGTAGCTTGGAATGTATATTTCTCTATTCTTCTGATAATAGGAATGCAACCAGTAAGTGTAGGCTCCCAGTGGAATATGGTAGAGGGAGTTTGGGAACCACAGGATGGTAAGGTTGGAAGGGATTTCAGATGTACCTCACTGACCACCCCCAATCTGAGCTCTACCCCAACAACCCTAGTTCATCCCGCATAAGTAGTTAGCCAATTCCCATTGAGGGTAAACAAAGGTCAGTTGTTGGACATCATTCACCCTAGTTTTCCCTGTCTTCCTTAATCTTTAGTCAAAACCTGAGTTTGCAACTTCATTCTTTTATGCCTTTGAAACAAGGGGCATCATTCTTGCTTCCATCTCTAATCAGTCAGGTTTCCAGGTTGGTTCTCCTGAGACATAGCTACATTTATGTGTTCACACACTCAGTGGCCATTTCTTGAATGGCTACAACCTGTAGGGCGTTGGATAAGCACCAGAAGATTCAGACATGAATCAGACATAAATAGTGTTCCCAGGTGCCTATAGTGTGGCAGGGAGCTCAGACTTCTGCAGAAGCCAACACAACAGTACTCATCTAGAGCTCTGCGCAAGAACTGAGGGGCAAACTGTTACAGGAGCTGGCTTCTTGGAAAACAATGACCGGTGCTTTTTGGAGAGAGTCATTTAGCCACCAGAAAGATATTTGGTTGCATCTGGGTCACTGCTCTTTCAGAGCACAGAAAGCTTTGCGGACTTTCCCCCAGAAATTATAAGTGCACACAGAGAAGACACTCACCAAAGTGCTCGATATAAGGAGATGAATTACAAGAAACTAGGTGCTGCCCACACCCATCTTGGCAACTTGGTCTTGTATTTGTATAGAATTTCTGATGAATTTGTAACTTCATCCATTTCAGCTATTTCATTGTTCTTTAGTGCCCAGGGACAAATATCTGTTGGCAGAGGTGGCTACTGAAAGCTCAGTGGAGGGAAATCGATCCTGCCCCTCTGGAAGAGAACTTTGGAGGGAAAACTGGTGGTAGCAGATGAAGATGAGACAGGTGAACAGGCTCAGCTTTCATGGTCTGAATGATAAATGAAAAAGATTCCAAAGGAAAATGAACTATGGTGGCGTCTTAGCTGGCAGGAGGATATGTATTCTTATATGTATGATCATGCACATGCATGTTTACATATCTG
This sequence comes from Phyllostomus discolor, assembly GCF_004126475.2. Lineage (NCBI taxonomy): Eukaryota > Metazoa > Chordata > Mammalia > Chiroptera > Phyllostomidae > Phyllostomus > Phyllostomus discolor. The sequence goes on from NC_040915.2 coordinate 19,081,395, forward strand.
TAGGCACATGTTTATATGTCCTACATATTTTTCCATTCTTTATATTGTACACTGATTCATTTTCTATGTGAAAGTTACCTTTCTAAAACTGAAGATATAAAATGCAGTTTTGTCATATAAAAGCCTTGATAGCTCTCCAATGCCCTCAGGAAAAATGAATACACCTCAAACTCATTAGTATGCCATTTGAGGCTTTGAAAAATCTGACCTCCCCTGAATTTTGCAGCTTTACTTCCTTTATCCCTCCTCAGCACACCCCAGTGGAATTCTGAGCTCCAACCATTCTAGACAGAAGACTCCCCATACCGTGTGTGCACTTTTCTCTTAATATCTCAGTGCCTTTATTAATTTTGTCCTCTTTCAAATGCTGTTCCCTTCTTTACCTTGTGATCCTGGCATTTACCCCAAGACAGCACTCTAACTTCTGAAAAGATCCCTGTATCACTCTCCCACGTTAGAATTAGTCATCCCTTCTTCTGTGTTTCCACAGAGCTTTGTCCACAGTGTTAGCCCAGCCTAGGCCGCTCCGTGGCATACACAGGTCTTTATTGTCCACCAGACTGTGAGTTCCCTGAATGGAGTATTCTTGTCTTACTCTTCTGAGTTGCTACACCAACCGGTACAGAATCAGTGCTCAATTATGTTTGTGGCATTGAGTTAAATTGGTTGGGAACAGTTCCTGGTTTGTGCTTGGGCCCATCCCTGTAACTGGTGGAGATTCCTTAAGGCATGTCTACTTTTGTTTTGACCGTGTGGGCTGTAGAGACAGCCAAGGGCAAAGCGCCTCCCTGTACAGTCAGTCATAGCGTCTCCTGAGTGCCTACTGTGTGGCAAGGTGCAGTAGACTGCACTAGGCATGGGGCACATTCGTGAATGAAATGCAAGTTCCTCATTCTTATGGAGAGGATGAAGGCAAACAAATTAATATTCAAGGTAGTGGTAAGAAAAAACAAAGATAGAGGGTGACAGGAGTACCATTTTAGGTACTCTCTGAGAATGCAGCATTGGAGGAGAAACCAAGTAATGTGCCGAAGAAAAACATGTAGCTATCTAAGGAAAGAAAGTTCTAGAGAGATGGGGCAGCAGGTGCAAAGGCCCAAGATGACTGTGGCTGGAATAGAGCTGTTCGTGGACAGAGTGGAAGGTGATGAGCTCACAGACAGGAGTGGATGTTGCTGTTTCACTTGATTTCCCTTTTGCTCTGCAGCTACGGCCTTCCTCATCAACAAGGTGCCACTTCCTATGAAGGATGCCTTACCTTTACCTCTGGACACCATCCTCACCCTGGATCCTTTAAAGCTGCTTCTGAAAACTCTGGGCATTTCTGTTGAGCACCTTGTGGAAGGGCTAAGGCAGAGTGTGAATGGGCTGACCCCAGAGGCCGCTGAGGCTGTGAAGAAACTGCTGGTAACTACAGCCTGTGGGGAAGTTGGAGAAAGGGTAGGGGTCAGCGACCCTGAATGCCTGCGCTGCCCACTACACTCCCCCTCCCCCCTTTCTCACCCATGAATGTGTATTTCCCTCTGACTGACTGCTCATATAAGGTCTGTGTGCTCCAGACTCTTAAGGAAAGCACAATGTCTACATTTCTAGTAGGAGTATTTGAATGACAGACCTGTGTCCTAGCTGTGACTCTGCCATTTCCCAGCTCTGGGACTCTGGATCGGACTTAACCCTCCAAGCCTTTGTTTTCCCCTCCGCAGAATGGTGGCTAAGTAGGAGGGTGACTATTTTTGGAAACGTGTTAATTACATGTAAGCTGCTCTTACTTGTATTCCTGTCCTTCTGCCTTTCAGGATGCCCTATCACATTTGGTGTGACGGCAGGACAAAGCGAGAATGGAAGGAGGATTGTGATCCCCTCCTCCCTGGCTGAAGCTCGGTCCATCCTAAAACGTAGTGACTCCTGGAAAGAATGAATAAAGCAGTGAATAGATTCAGTTTGTCCTATTGTTATATCTGGGGGCTCTATTCAGAAGGGCCTTAACTAGATAATTTTTCCCTTGGGCCATAAACTCTAGAGAACCTGTCTTTATAAAGGTAACTCACATTTCCACCAAAACATAATGATGTCCTACCTCTAAGTTAAAAATCTCCACCTTCTGCAACTGATCTTCCTCTGATGGAGTTTCCAGACCGCTTGTGCTTCTATCAGCCTACTTCTAAAGAAATTTTAAAACCTGAAATGGAAAAGAATTTTCAAAGTATTGTCTGACAACACAGGTCCTCACAAACCTCATTGGTTTGGAGCCTACGCCACCAGAAAGCGAGTTTCTATTATGTTTGTAGTTACATTTGTAGTTACTGCAGGGTCACTCACCGACCCTTACACCAAATTGGGCTTTTACTATGTCAGCCTCTGGTAAATGGGTTCTGACCTAGCCTCTCCCCTCTAGGTACCATCTACCACGATGCCAGAATTTTCTTTTCAAAACATAAGTTTGGTTATATACAATCACCTACAAAACAGATTTTGAGCTCCTTAGCGTTGAATGCCGGGCCCTTGTGGATTGGCCTTTGCTTCCATGTCTAGTCTCATCAATATCCCTTTCTTCACATGGGCTCTAGCCCCAGCCATGCTGAAAAGATAGCTAAATCTCTTTGCTGTTAACACTTTTATGTGTCAATGAAAAATCAAGTTTTTCCCCACCCAGAATGTCTGCCGTAGTCTGCTTTCAGACCTGATCTAATGCCAGTCTCGGAACCTTTGCCCTCCAGTCCACTCCCCATCCTTCCTCTACCCTGTTCCATGTCGGGGGAAGGCAGGGGCATGAAGCTGCCCCCTGCAGGTTGACTTTCTTAGGTTCCCAGGTCAGCTGACTCTGGGTCCCCGTTCTGCCTCCGGGAGTCCCAGGCAGAAGCTAGGTGGTAGGAAAAGAGGAAGAAAGCCAGCGTTTGGCCTCCTCTCCTTCCCTATTTGGTGGAAGTCTCTGGAAGTGCCTGTGCCATGTCTGAGCCGCCAGGTCCTGCTGGACGGGTCTGCATTGGTTCTGACTTTTGCCAGCTGACTCCGGTCCCTGGCTCTAGTTACACCACCCCTTTTCTCTTTCTTTCCACCTGAGGTGGGTAGTGGCTTCCTCCTGTTATCAGTTGCTAGGTTGCCTCACCATCACCTGTTTAGGTCTTCTGTCACCTGTTGAGTCAATTCTGTGCACACTAGTCCCCCCATTCACCGTTTTGCTTCGTGTACTTTCAGTTACCCACAGTCAACCATGGTCCAAAAATACTAACTGAAAAATTCCGGAAATAAGTAATTCACAAGTTTTACATTGCACACCTTTCAGTCTTGTACTGTCTCACTCTGCCCTGCTCCATCCTGCCCAGGATATAAATTGTCCCTTTGTCCAGTGTGTCCGCACTGTATGTGTCACCCACCCATTAGTCACTTAGGGGCCCTCTCCGGTGTCAGATGGACTGTCGTGTTATCAAAGTGCTTGTGTTCAAGTAATCCTTATTTTACTAAATAATAGACCGAAAGATGTTCATATCACTTTTATTGAAGTATATTGTTCTAATTGTTCTAGTTTGTTACTGGTGTTTGGGCCTAATTTTAAAGGAAACTTTATCATAGGTTTGTATGTGTAAGATAAAACATAGCATATATAGGGTTTGATACTCTCCGTGGTTTCAGGCATCCACTGAGGATCTTAGAACTTATCCCCCCCAGATATGGGGGAACTACTCTGTTACCTTCCCTCTGTCCTCAGCATTACAGTCGTTTCTGTTTCCTGGCTGCTTCCCGACTAAGATAACGTTAACTGTCACCCCTTCCATGAAGATGATACTGATTTCCTGCCATTTCTTGACCCCCGTGGGTTTTTGTTTTTTGCAACTGGAATTGTTGCACTTTGTGAAACTTCTTTCCTTTCCTCATTTTACCTACGTCTCTAAGAAGAGCTGAGGTCGACCAGCTGTAGTCATAAATCACCCCAAATCTCACGGGCTCCCACCCACAGCCTTTTACTTGGTACCCGCACTATGTGGCCGTCTCCTCACGTTGTCTTCATCCTGTGACCTGGACCTGAGGAAACACTCTTTGTTGTGGGCCTTTCTGATCAGCACGACATGTGGAGAGAGAAAACTTAGTGAGCCAGGGGCTAACTTTTAAAAATATGTATATGCTTCCATTTTTGCCTCATGTCCTCCCTTATGGTGAGCATATGCTATTTTAATAGTTTTCAAAGTGGAATTTTGAAGAAAACATTTTTTCAGTTAACACATATTGGACAGTGCATTCCCCTCCTCAATGTAAAAGTAAAAATAAAAGGAAATCCTATCACAGACTGAAAAAGCAGAGAAGCGGGAGACAGGAACTTTAGGCTCGCACAGACTTTGCTCAAATTCAAGCTTTAATTTAGCATTAGTGATCTAAGTAATCTTGGCAGATTCTTTTTTTTAAAGATTTTATTTATTTATTTTTAGAGAGAGAAGGGAGGGAGATAGAGAGAGAGAGAGAAACATCAATGCATGGTTGCTGGGGGTTATGGCCTGCAACTCAGGAATGTGCCCTGGCTGGGAATCAAACCTGCGACACTTTGGTTCACAGCCCACACTCAATCCACTGAGCTATGCCAGCCAGGACAGATTCTTTAAATTTCCAGTTTTTTGGCTGCATTATTTCAAAGTGGAGTGATAATATCTAATTCTTGTACTTGGTGTGGTGATTAGATGAGGTAACATTTAGAAGGACCAAGCATGGACATGTCCCAATAGTATCTGTTGTTTTATCACCTTAGGTAGGTTTTGAAGGGCCACCTTTGAATAACAAGTGCTGTCACAATCTGAGCATTGATTTATGCTGTCCCCTCTGGTTGGATTGTCCTTACTCCTCCTTCTCCAGGTCTCCAAATTCTTTCTCATCCATCAAGATGGCAGCTCAGATATTATTACCACTAAGAAGTCTTCTCAGATCTCCCAAGGGAGCATTGATGGCTCTTTGCCCTGCTTCCCAAGCTGCTTTACCTGTGCCTGTGTTCTACCAGAGCACGCTGCATGTGGTTAGTTGATCATGTGCTCTTATTTCCCACATCACGATTGTGAGCTGCCCGAGCACAGGGTCCGTGGGAAGTTCCACATGCATCCTTATTTTCTTGTTCGTAGGTAGAAGTTCTAGGATTTTAATTTCTTTACTTAAAATAGATTACAATAAATATTTATTGATCAGCTGCTCTCTGCAAAACACTGTTCTAATTTCTCATGATCGTGCCAGGAACATTGAACATAAGAGGCAAAATCTTGACTCATGGAGCTTACATTCTATTGGGGGTAGGTAGAATAAGGAACAAACTACAATTTTTAAAAAGTTTTAACACTGTGTTCAAAGATGAGTTCTAGGAATAAAAAATATGGCTGCTGAAGAGAATAAGAAATGGTGGGCCAGAGGGTACCATTTAAAGCACAGCGCTCAACAAAGTTCTCTCTGTGAAGGTCACCTCTGAGAATGACTTGAAGAAATGAGGCGGAAAGCCATGTGGCAATCTTAGGGAAGATATTTGAGGCAGAAGGAAGAGTAAATTCAAGGCTCCGAGGAAAGAACATGCCTGGAGTGTTTAAAGAAAGGCAAGAATTCCAAATAGCTGGAATGGAGGGAGCAAAGGAATAAGCAGTAGAAGAAGAGGTGAGAGGCCAGTAGCTCAGGCAGGATCCTAGCCACCACTGTAAGGAAATTTAGAAATACAGCTTTTGCTGTGAATGGGATGGGATACAGCAGAATAAATTGATATAATTTGAATTATATGTTAATAAAAGGACTCTTTCTGCTCAGCAGCTCTGTAACAAGCAAGATGTAAATTTCCTAAGACCTGATGTCTTAGTGGAAACTTTGGGGTTGAGGACAGAGTAGTGATGCTGTGGACTGCACCTTCAGGGGAGCGCTGTGTTGCAGGCTAGACAAACCTGGTTGGTGCTCCCGCTCAGCCTGTAACAGCTTATATTTTCATGATGTTGATGGTCTTTCCTGAGCCTCAGTCTCCTCCCCTTTTATATGAAGAAAATAATCCCTGACCAAATTCTTTTTTTTTAAATTTAATCATTGTTCAAGTACAGTTTTCTGTCCTTTACTCCCATCCCCACCCACCCACCCATCCCTCCCCACCTCCCTCCCACTTCCAACCTCCCCCCCTAGTTTTTGTCCATGTGTCCTTTATATTTATTCCTGTAAACCCTTCCCATTCTCCCCTGAAATTCCCTCCCCTCTCCCCCTGGTCGCTGTCATCCTGTTCCCTATTTCAGTGTCATTGGTTATATTTTGCTTGTTTCTTTGTTTTGTTGTTTAGGTTCCTGTTAAAGGTGAGATCATATGGTATTTGTCTTTCACTGCCTGTCTTGTTTCACTTAGCATAATGCTTTCCAGCTCCATTCATGCTGTTACAAAGGGTAGGAGCTCCTTCTTTCTTTCTGCTGCATGGAATTCCATTGTGCAAATGTACCATAGTTTTTTGATCCATTAATTTACTGATGAGCACCTAGGTTGCTTCCAGCACTTGGCTACTGTAAAATGTGCTGTTATGAACATTGGGGTGCATAGGTTCTTTTAGATTGGTGTTTCAGGGTTCTTAGGATATAATCCTAGCAGTGGAGTTGCTGGGTCAAAAGGCAGATCCATTTGTAGTTTTCTGAGAAAATTCCATACTGTTTTCCATGGTGGTTGTACCAGCCTGCAATCCCACCAACAGTGCACTGGGGTCCCTTTTCTCCACAGCCTCTCCAACACTTGTTTGTTGCTTTGTTTATGATGGCCATCCTGACTGCTTGACCAAATTCTTTTATGGGGTTATAGTGAGATAACATGAGGGGATCATGAAAGAAAAACAGTTGCAGATGTAAGAGATTCCTGATCTCCAAAAACAGGTGTCCCTGTTGGCTGCAGAGGGGGTCTTATTGGAGGGCAGGAAGGGAAGGTCACAAAGGACAAAGGGTAGAAAGAGGAAACATGTATGTAAAGCAGTGGGGAAATCTTCAAAATCGCTCTAGATTGCTGGAGATGTTGGGCTGTTACTTCTTAGCAGTGCATTAAATCCAGTACTGATTTGGCACCTGTTTTTATTGTTTTTGTTTTTGTTTTACCAACATGGAAGAGTGATTTCAAGTTGTACAATGAAGAGGTGAATGTAAAGATGGAGAAATTCTGACAGGGCACGTTTCTCAAATATGGGTGATACACTGTTTATGGCAATTATGGTAAATATCTTTCCCAGGCACACATTAGGCACTCAGAATCTGAAAAGGATTTTTGAATCACATTTGTTGGGGATAAACAGTCTGCATGTCAGATGTTTAATATAGTAGAGATCTTAAGTGATTTTGGTTGAGAGGGTGTAATATCTGAAATTAGCACAGTCTTGAAACAATCAACAAAATAAAAAGGGAATTTACAAAATAGGAGAAAATATTATATATTATATTATATATTATATTATATATTATTTGTAAATAATATATCTGATAAGGGATTAATATCCAAACTACATAAGAAACTCATGTAGCTCAATAGCAAAATAAAACATCCTGATTTAAAAAATGACCAAAAGACCTGAATAGACACTTTTCCACAGAAGATGTACAAACAGCCAATGAAAATGTGCTCAGCATCACTATTTATCAGGACAACACAAGTCAAAAGCCCAGTGAGATGTCATTTCACACATGTTAGGATGACTGTTATTGGAAGACGAGCAGTAATAACAAGTGCTGGTGAGGATGTGGAGAAAAGGAAAGAACCCTTGCGTACTGTTGGTAGGAATGTAAATTGCTACAGGCATTATGGAAAACAGCATGGCGGTTCCTAAAAAAGTTAATAATAGAGCTACCATATGATCCAGCAATCCTACTTTTGGGTGTGTATCGAAAGGAAATAAAAGTCACTATCTGGAAGAGGTATCAGCACTTCCATATTCACTGTGACGTTGTTTACCATAGCCAAGACTCGAAAACAACCTGTGTCCATTGATGGATGCATGGAGAAAAAATGTGATTATATATACACACATGCAGACGGACACACACAGACAGACACATAAATACATAATGGAATATAATTCAGCATTAAAAAAGAAGAAAATCCTGTCATATGTGACAACATGGATGACTCTTAAGGGCATTACCTTAAGTGAAATAAGTCAGACAGAAAAAGACAAATACTGTATGACTGCACTTACATGTGGAATCTAAAAAAAAAAAGAATGGAATCATTGAAACAGAGTAGACTGGTGTTTGGTTGCCTGGGGCAGAGAGTTGTTTGTGGGGGGAATAGGTGAAGGTGGTCAAAGGGTGCAAACTTGCAGTTATAAGATCGATACAAGATATATTTGGAGGATGTGATGTATAGCATGGTGACTATAGTTAACCATACTGTATTGCATACTTGAAAGTTGCTAAGAGAGTAGATCTTAACAGTTCTCATCCCCCCTGCCAAAAGGCATCTATGTGAATAATGGCTGTGCTAACTAATCTTATTGTAGTAAAAATTTTGCAATATATACATATACCAAATCATCACTTTTATACCTTGAACTTATACACTATTTTATGTCCATTACAATTCAATAAAGCTGGAGGAATAAAAGAAATTGGCCCAGTCTCTGGAATGTGCAGACTGTGGGTTGTCTGAATTTGTTGTAGAACGTAATATGCATTTTTCAATATTTAGTAGCTGCTGACTCTTTGTTGAGCCATTTATATTATTAAAGGATCTTCGTGTTGCATGGAAACCTATCGTGGCTGCATAAAAACAGGAAGACAGTCAAACAAAAGATTTATTGAAAGTGCACTGGGGTTGTTTTCAGAGTAAAGGGCTTGGGAAGGACGGGACTCAGGTCAGCCCTGGAGAGCTCAGCAGCAGAAGCAGGTCGATCCTCTGTTCCAGATGAGAGTGCTGCTGTCCTTGTCATCATACCCTTCCTTTGCATGGTAAATAATTCTGGGAGACTCCCTGGTTCAGCAGCGTCGGGTGGTAGAATGGTGTGATTCTCACTAACTGGCGAGGACCATGGCGATGGCCACCAGGGACCCACCTCTGTGCAGTGAAAGGGGTGATGGAGCCAGTGACAGAGCCGCAGTAGACTTTTCCAGGAATCTTCTGTCCCAGACACTCTGCTCTTCTATGAGAATAATAAAGCCTTTGTGGCACAGCGATAACATTGTCATAATATACATATATTTTAAAAAGGTCAGCTTTTCATTTACTAGCTCAGGAGAATGGGCTTAAATATTTCTGAAAGACTTTCCAAAAAGGTGCATGAAACTTTTATCTCCAAAACTTACACATTTTTTAGGGGTTAAGAGGATGTTCTTTGAAATCAGATTAAAATCCTCTTTTTATCATTTCTTGAACTTGTGACTTTGGACCTGGGCTTTAGTTTCCTTATTTTTAACCATTCTTTGGTTATTCTTGCTGATAATTCTTATATACTTAGTATTTTTGCAGCATTAAAAAGTTTAAACACGTTCAGGAAAAAATTGGTACCATCAACAAAAATCTTCTCAGTGAACTCGGATGTGTGACCCCCAAAGAGGACTCATTCATTCTGACTTCTAGAAGCAAACATGCAAAGTCATGGTGTTCACAGTAAAGCTGTACTTGGTTGTGGTCAGAGCCCGAATCCTAAGAACTTGCTGGGAGGTGCTTTGAGGCCTGGGTCCTGGAGGCCGCCTGGTGTAGAAGAACTGGAAAAGCAGGATCTGGCTGCCCTGGGATTGTTCTGGAGCCCTGTAGGTGTGTCCTTACAAACACAAGCCAGACAGAGGGAAACAGTTAGCAGCCAGAGAGGGTTTATGATTCAAGAAAAATACAAAGATTTTTTAATCTTTTTTTTTCAGATTTTTATGCCTCTGAGCTTCAGAATGTGAAATCAACTTATAATAATATATATTCGAGGAAACAGGCAAGAACGACACCAAAAGTGCAAGAAATGTAGGGCAGGAATCAGCAACAGGGAAGAAGGGCAAATGCACAAAGGTTATGCATAGGAATGAAGTGAATCATCAGTTTCACTTTGAGTTTCCAGGTAGGGAGGGAACAAAAAGAAATAGGCCAAGTGACACATATACTACACTCAGAAAGGAGGAGGCGGTCCTTAGGAAAGCCAAATTTTCCCCTTCAAAATCCTAAAGTTCAAAATTCTTTTCCCATAAGGCTTCAGAGAGTAGATATTGAGTGATATCCATGCCCAGCTGCAGTTTTATTCATCAGCCACATGTGAATTACCTATTAAGTGTACTTTCTCCAAGGCATGACCAAGGCACTTTATCACACCTTTGTCACTTCTTTCCACAGTCCTTGAGGTACGGTGTGCTAGGTGATAGCCTAGACCAGCGATTGTCAACCTTTTTCATCTTGTGGCACCCATAAACTGATTACTAAAGTTCTGGGGCACACCAGACAATACATTCTTTGATGATATGACAAAAAAACTAATTTTGATTCATCCACACCAGATGGCTATTGTTGTGTTGGCTGTTATCATTTTTTATCTGACCGTGTATGGAAAAAGAGGTCAGTGCCCCTGACTAGATAGTCAGGTATTGCATGTTTGAAACATTCTTGATGGCACACCAGTTGAAAATCGCTGGCCTAAGCTATCAGCTTCTTAATGGCTGAGCTGTGTTACTCATCTTGGTAGCACTGGCAGAATACGACCCATAGTAAGGCATGGATTAAGTATGCATTAAAGGAATGTATAAGAAAGGGGCGTAGGTGGCAGGAGGAAGATGGGATTATCTCTATCATCTATCTATCTATCTATCTATCTATCTATCTAAATTAGGAAATAATCTAGAATTTTGGCCAAATGTTTTATGCTGGAAAAACAGGTATTTCTCTGAATCACTTGCTTTTAGTGTGATGATTTGCTTTTGATTAGATGAGGCAATTATCATACAAAGGACACTTTTGAAACTACTTATTAAATGTGCAGTCACCAGGGCTTAAGGAGGTACACCTAATCAAACCATCCAAAACTTAATCTCTGCTGTAGAGGCTTCCTGCCCGGAGGCTAAATTTCTTTACCTCCCTAGATTGAGCCACTTCCCTTTGCCCATTAAGGCCCATTGTTTCCCAGGTCTACTCAAAACTTTTTAGGTGCAGCTAAAAACAAAACAATTCTGGCCTTAAGATCTGGACCAATGAAGTCCCTCACATTTTTAATAATAAGGAGTATAGAGAGGCTCAAGGAGGACAAATGACCTCCCCATGGTCCCGTAATCAGTTAGTAGCCAAGTTAGAAGTTGAATTTGCTGCTTCTTTATGCCTTTTGCTCTTCCTAGCTCCTTCATGTTGCCTCTCTGTTGGATTGCCTCCTACACTGAACCTCTAGGAAGGCACTCCACGGATTCTGCTGGTGGGCACTAATGGATAGCGGTACGTACCAGCAGTCTGAATGAAGGCAAAGGTTTAGGACACGTGCAACAAGAGCTGGGCTGTTCCCTGAGAAGATGTGAATGGGGAGATGCAAAAGGAGCTTAGCTGGCGTGGGGGTGAGAGTCAGGAGTGTTAGGGTTAAGTATGTCTTGATTCCAGGGCCCAAGCCTGATTTCCATCTGTCAGAGCTTATGGAGAAGGAGGGGCTAAGTTCTGGGATAACATAATAGTGGCTTTCTGAGCTTGCACTCATCACACCCACGTTATGAAATGGAGCAGCAGGGAAGAGACCTGTTCCCAGGTCAGGTATGAAATGGAATTTGGGAAAGGCCATGCCTCCCAGAGATGACAATGAGATAACTCAACTAACCAGAGGTGTAGTGGTTATTTCCATGGGCCCCTTGAGGCATTTCTGAAGTCAGACAGCTTAATCACTGTTTTCTACTGCTTTTACCTACATTATTTTCATTTGTTCTCCACTAGCACTGTGGGTTAGTGAGGAAGCACGGGGTCTGGGACCAGGATGCTCGGGTTCAAATCCTCCCCGCCTTCCTTATAACTTGGCCAATACATAAATATCCCTGAGTCTTGTTTTTTTATTTATAGAATTTAAGGATAACAATACCTATTTTAAATAGGGATGTTAGCATTAAGGTAGGTAGCACATATATACAGCACTTAGCTTAATTCCTAAAATGGAGTAAGTACTCAGTTAATGCTAGATACTGATATAATTCTTTTCCAGCTCTATAGTTCGGTGTTTATATTTCACTATCCATTCTCAGGACAGAATTGGATAAGAAAACAGCAAATATTTTCGAGCCCTCCAAACATATTGTGTGTACATAAATCTGACTCAGTGGGATTAGGGAGTGTGCTAGTCCTTCCTCCTGGAATTAGGTTCAGCAAATCTGACTCTTCTTGTGAGTGGCGATGGCCTGATTACCTGGGCCCTTAGACTTTAGTGCGCATCATCCCATCATTCCACAGCTTGGGTGTGCAGGAAACACGTTCCTCGCAGAGCCGTGACAGGAACCAGGTCTCCTCACTCCTGCTGCGTACTTGTTTCACTCACAATAGTGCCTCCTCCCTTAATCCTTACAGCATTCTCATCTTTAAGATGATTAAAAATCTATTTAAAATTCATCTTTAAAAACTCCAGCATGGACAAAACAAAACCAGAAAGAATACAGTTTTTCTGCTTGTAGGTAGGCATGGGTGTCCAACTTTATTGAATAAAATCAGACTGACCAGTTTTTCTTTGTCTTGGAGACTATTATTAAGTTGTAAATTGTTAATTAAAATCACCTGGGAGGTCACTTTGATGAATGTTCTTGTTTAGCATCAAGTTCCACAAAATCTCTTGAAAAGAAAAAATAAAGAGGAAAAAATTAATTGTAATTTAGATTAAATAGAAATGTTAGAATGAGCACCAGGGTGTCTTATAATGTTTGAACTGTACTTTACTTTTCTAGGTTTTCCTATGTCAGAAAGAAGTAAGATCTAAGATTCCCCTAATAGTTCATAGTTGAAAAGACATTCATGTATAATTATCTCTTTAAATATTTAAAGAAACCTATTAATTAGGTGTTTACTCAAATACATACTTATATATACATGTATTTTGATATATTTGTTCAGTAATATATCCCTAGCACCTAGAACAATGCCTGGCACGTAGTATAAATTAATAAATATTGGTTAAATGAAAAAATGAATGATTCTGTCTCCTTTTACATATAAAAAACTCTGAAGTTCAAAGGGATTAAACAACCTAAGTCATATGGCTGATAAACTGCAAGGCAAAGTCTAAAATTTAGATCTCTAGAATCATGAATTAGTGCCAGAATCACTGTAGTCTACTGTTCAAGGATTGGGTACGAGGCAGCTGCTGAGAAGGTAAAAGATGACTTAAAAGTGGTCTGTGGGGAGGTTACAGTCCAGTGGAGAAAACAGTCGCATTGAGACACAAGTAACTTAAAATGATGGGGGAAGAAGCTGCTATGAAGGTTTCTACAAAGCATTATGAAATCCCAGAGCATGAATACCTTAAGTTTTTAAATTGTGGAGGTCTGTGATGTCTCTGGAGAGCTTGTCTTTGAGTTGGACTTTAGAAAAACATTAGACTTGTCAAGGGAGGAGAATCCTTTCCAGAATCCCCTTTGGGGATTGTGGGCCAGGCATTGCTGGCAGAGGGAGAAGCACATGCAAAGATATTGGCGGTTTATACAAATGTGACCCACCCTGAAACAGAAATCAATTGTTATTAGGACATCAGGTGCTTGGATGCAGGAGTGAAAGAGATAATTGAAGGGGATATAAGCCTCAGGGAAGAACCTTTAACACCAACTGAATAAGTTTGCTCTGATTTTGTAGGCAAAGGAAATTCATGAACGGAGTTTAAGCTTGGCAATGATAGAACCAACTATGTGTTTCTGTTATATAACCCTGGGAGTAGGTTGAGGATGGATGGGAGTGAGTATGGACAGAAACAGTGAAATGAATTAACTACCAATCTAATTAAATGATTGCAGGAAAGGTGATGAAGGACTGGACTAGCCAACAAGTCAGTGGAGTTAAAGAAAAGGAATGGTATGGGGAAAAAAGTTAACGCTTGAATATTCAGAATTAGGTGAAGTTGGCGATGAGCAGGCAGGATCCCAGAAGACCCCGAGGTTTCTGGATTTCGGGTGAGAAGGGATGTGCCTTACTGAGATAAGGAACATGGGGCAGGGAACAGGTATGTACTGAGATGTTGGGCTTGCATTTAGAACAGCTGAATTTGAGATGTTGATGGAAAACCTAGTAAACAATTCGTCACCTTAGTCTGCAGCTTAGAAAAAGGAGTGCAACAGATGTTTGAATTTGGAACTCATTAAATTGCAACTAGTAGTCCCAATGTGAACGCTGTGATGTGAAAAAGCAGGTAGGTTACATTTGGAGCCTTGAGGAGGGTTGCTGTCCAAGGCACAGAGGCATGAAGAAAAGTCAACGAAGAGAATGAGAAAGGGTGGCTAGAGGTAAGGAGTGAACCAGGAATGTGTCATGGAAACCCAAGGGATCAGGGAAATTCACAAGAATTGAAGGCTTCTCCAAGGGGACCAGGATCCAGTTTACACTGCTCTAAGATAATCCAGAAGGCGGGCAGAGGGAGCAGGTGGAGGGAGTAAGCCGGCCTATTCACTGACCTAAAAGTAAATATCTAGCCTTTAGTATGTGCTTGACACAGCACTTAAGCACCAGATATGTTGGAAAAATAAAGCAGGATTTTCACTTTATGAAGTTTCAACATTCCTGTCATTCTCTCTAATCAAATCTATTTAGTCCTTGAAGGTCCAAATTGCATCTCACCTTTGCCAAAACCACTCCCCTAAGCATTCTGGCTGCAGCGACAGTTTTTTTTTCCTCTAGAAATTACCTATAATATTTGGCTGATATTTATCCTATTTGGCATTTTAATTATCATTACATCTGCTCATGTTATCTTACTGTCAAATCTGCAAATTCTTTGAGGAGGACAGACTTATGGTCTAGATTTGCCCTTCACAATCCCTGCCCCTACTTTGTATGTATTAAGTGCTTACAAATATATCCTGATGGTCTCTTCTCATTCTCCATTTCCCATTATATTTATGGTCATCCTTGGAGAGAGAGGGGACAGCTAGATTTGTTACCTTGAGTAAGGACTGCTATTCTTTTAACAAAGTTCCCTCAGGATTCCTCAGTCGAATTGGGGCAGATGGGCTTTAGATCTGATGTCTAAGATAATTTCCCTTAATTAATTCAACAACTATTTACTGAGTACCTGATATAACTTATAAGGTACTGTGCTATAGCAATGAGCTCCATCTGATACCTACTTCCACGTTAAAAATATTTAATATTTTATATTAAAAATAAATAAATTATTTGAGATGGTGATACCTGTGATTATGACACTACGACAAGGTAAAGTGATGGAGAAGAACCAAGGAACGAAAGAAGACGGTGTTAATAAGAGTCATTATAGAGTAGTTTTCTGAGTAGGCGACTTTTAGGTGAACTTCAGGACAAAGAACTAGCCATGAGAAAAGTTTTAGGCAGAAATGAAAGCAATGACAGGAAGCCTCAAATGTCTGTGAGTTCCAGAAACAGAAAGAACATCATTTATTTAGAATATAATGAAAGAAATAAAATGGTAGAAGATGAGGTGCCATTTCTGAACCCAGAGCTGACTGCAATCTTTTTAGTATGTTAGATAGTCAGCTTTCAGGGTTAATAGAAGAAAAAGTGTTATTTTATACCTGGGGAATTACCCAGGGGAGGAATAAAAAGAACTAGGATAGTTCCAATCGCCTGCATTGCTATTGTTGTGATTTATAGCAATATGACTTTAACTCAAATCTAATCTGTACTTTGTACATCATGGTTACTACTCTTATTGTTTGCTTTTCAGTCCCCTCCTTGTTTACATTAACAATTATGGGGACATACCAGTTGCAAAAGCAGCCACAATAGAAAAATAACAATATAAAAATAAACATCTGTAAGCTGTTTCATTCGTGCATGAGGACTGTATGCAGAATTCTGCCCATTCACATGGTACTATATTTATTTAAGCAGATCAGAGGTTACAGAATGACCCCTGGTTACTTCTACACAGCAGTGGTTCTTAGTCTGTTATTGGTCATAGACCCCATTTGAGGAGCTAGGAAAAGTTAGAAGCATTTTCCTAGAAAATGCAAATAGTCACATTTACACAAGATATGAATAAAAATGTAAAGGCTATGCAACTCCTTCCCACCCAGCCATGTGGCTCAGAACATATAATCAAAGGCTTTCAACAGCTATTGTATGGCAGAATCATCAGAACCCCCTGAAAGCTTATTAAAAAGCATATCCTTAGCTTTGTCCCAGGAAGGTGCAAGATGGAATGAAGGAGACTGCATTTTGTGTAATTTCTCCAGGGAATTCTGAAGCAGGTGAGTAACAGAGCACACTTTTCCAAACTCTGCTCAGGGGTCCGTGAAGGAGAGGATTGGAGAGCAGAGGCTCAGAGAGGTGGAGATTGAAAGTACCTAGAAATTCAGAGTGAATTGGATCCCGGAGAGCTGAAGTCAGGGAGAGTAATATGGGGAGAATGAACAGGGCAAAGCAGAGTAGAAATCAGAGCTATGTAGACTGGAGTGAGATGCATTAGCCATTGAGCCCAGGGGCTTGGAAGCAGTGAGAGAACATTGGAAAGATGTGTTATCTGCCACCAAGGAAAATCCCTCATGATCAAAACACTCACATAGATTGTCTCTGAGGACAGATTAGCAACCGTCTCTAACCCTTTTGGGTTACTCCAATTACAGGCAGGACTCATCACAACTGTAGCTGTTGAACGCACCATTGCCTACCACCTTCACCAAAGAATTACAGGGTCTGCACTGGATGGGTACTTTATTCCTCTAACTCTAAAGATAAGCAAACTGAGGCCCACAGAGAGGGAGCACCTTGCCCGAGATCACCCAGTGAAGGAGCACCAGTGTCCAGACCAGAACCTGGCTCCCTGGCTCCTGGCTGGTGCTCTTCCTCCTCCTTACTGGGTCCTGAGATAAAAATATTTTACAGAACTGCTTGATGGGAATATGCTCACCCCAAAGAGTTCAGGGAAATGAGACTTAAGGACACACTTTTCAATTAAAATAGTACATTGGCATGCACCACAAATTTGATGCTCATTCATTTTAGTGCAAGGTGGCCATTACCAACAGCGAACTAGACACAGGCAAGGCTTGTCTCAGTACTTACTTGCGCTTTATCACGGAGCCGAGGAAGAGTGACACCGCGTCCTCAATGATCTCTCTGCCCAAGACATTTAGGAATCTGGGGAAATCTGGCTTTGGCATTTTGCCCGAGTCGTCTGACTCGTTGTCTGGGTTGTCTGGCTTGTCTGGCTTGTCATCTGAAAAACACAACAGAATCTCAGAAGCAATTCTCAGCAACAAGAGTGCAATGTCTCTCTTCTTTGTAGGGAGCCCCTAGCGCCCATGTACCCCCACTAACTAACTTAGGAGCCTCATGTAGTTGGGTTTATTAAATATTTAATGCATGCCCAATGAAGGTCTTTACATGCATTATATCACTTATTCCTGAAAACAATCAAACAGACCAACAGACATTGATTCTCTGGTAGATGTTGTCCCCCTTCCTGGAGAAAACTGAAGCTCATGGAGGCTAAGTCACTTGGTCAGAGTTAAGAAGCCTTAAATGCCAGTGCCAGGATTAAAATGCAGAATGTCTGCTTTCATTTCAATAGCACGGTCTCTTTCTCCATGTGATCCCTGGGCCCATGGTAATGATAATAATGAAGATGAAATAATCATGAGTAGCATTTGTTGATCACGTACCCTGGGGTGTGTATATTTTTGCTCACTAAACTAGGAAGTTGAAAAGATTAGGTGACTTGAAGAAGATTCACCAATAGCAAGAGAAGATGCAACTATAACTGGAGACCTCTTACTCTTGAGTCTTAATCAAGAGTCTTGGCTCCTTTAGAATGAGGCCAAGGATCCAGTGAGTGAGGCTGGAGGTTGTTGGCATGCAAGTTCTCTTGTGTGGGGGGCCCTGCTTTACTTAGTGCTCTAATGATTCAGGAGATCAGAAGGAATGAAAGAGGAGCAA
This sequence comes from Phyllostomus discolor, assembly GCF_004126475.2. Classification (NCBI taxonomy): domain Eukaryota; kingdom Metazoa; phylum Chordata; class Mammalia; order Chiroptera; family Phyllostomidae; genus Phyllostomus; species Phyllostomus discolor. Next base: position 19,099,398 of record NC_040915.2, read on the forward strand.
TTAGCAGCCACCTGCGGCCTCCCCACTCAACCCTGGTGCCAGGCTGGAGTAGGATCTTTGTCATTTTATTTCATTATAGCCTTGCAAGTAGTGCTGCTAGATTTTGTAAATAAAAACACAGGAGACCCAGTTAAAGCTGAATTTTAGATAAGCAATAGTTTTCCACATAAGAATGGCTCATGCAATATTTAGAGCATACTCAAACTAAACAATTACTCATAGTTTATCCAAAACTCAAATTTAACTGAGTGCCCTATATTTTATCTGCAATCCCACAAGTTTTGACTTAAGAAGTTCCTGCTTCTAGAGAATGTACCCAGGACTCTGAGTGGAAAAGGTATAACTAGCTTTTTGTGTGGAGGTAGGCACCTTATGTTAGAAGTCTTACATCTATATTATACTCTAAAATAGAAACTCTTAGTAAAAAGATATGGCATTTAGTACTACAAACATTTATTGCTTACTATGCCACAACAAAAGATTTGATAGGAACAGCAGTCTAGGATATATAACCAGAATTAATGTACTAATCACCGAGTGTTCATTCATTAAGTTGCTGGGGTTATTTTTTTCATTCAACAAGCTTTTTTTAATTCTGAGCCTACTATCATGTACATAGCATATGCTAAGAGTTAAGGTAAAAACGGCCATATATGGAAATGAGCCTCATGTAAAGTGCAGGGTGACCACAGTGTCCAGAATAGCTTTGTTTTTTTTCATGGGAAGGGGGAGCAAAGAGAGGGTGTATCTGTGATGCTGGGCCTCTTGGCCAGATACTGGGACTGTGCTTCCGTAGCATGCCTTCATCCTTGCACAACTCGATGACGGCACTGCAGTTTTACCGGAGAGAAATAAGACTTGCAGAGGAGTTATATGGCTCACCTGCGATCACACATCTAGAAAGTGGCTGAGCCAGGTTTTAACCTGGTTTTTTTTTTTTTAACTCCACAGACCTTGTTATTTACGTATAATAATGCTTTCAAGCAATTATCCCCTGAAGAATTACCAGGCAGAAAACAGAGGTTCCTTGCATAAAAAGTGAATTTTTTTCTGTGTTCCTATCTGCCTACTTGACTTTTTTTTTTTAATATAACACTACATGCAAAGGAGCTGTGGATTGGAGTGTGTGAAGATCAGATCCTTGGTCCCCAGTCCTTGGACCATGTATATATTGAGTAGATTAGGCTGGTGGGTCCTATGTTTTGGAGTCCTACATACTTCATGTGTTCAAAAGATTACCCATGTAACCTTGCATACAATACTTGACACACTTTCAATTCCTCATCATGTTGTCAGGATCAAAAGGTGTTTCATATATCGTTCATATGTATCATATATGTATACATAGCATTTCTTATATATACCACTTATCACAATACCAGGCTCAAAGTAAGCCCATAATAAATGATTGCAGTGTTATTACTACTATTATTAAAAATAATAACAAAGCAATTCATAGTAGCATTCTTCTCTAGTGCTTTTGGAGATCATGAAAATTAAAAATTGTTAAAATATTAAGAAATTTGAAAATGTTAGAAAACAAAAATAAATAGCAATAAAATTAAGAAATGTGATTTACTAGAAACTAGTGATCAAAGCCAATAGTTGAATATTTTCTCTTTTCAAATATGGGATAACCCTTTTTTACATTAACTACTTGGTTGAGTTTCATAATCAATATAATCATAAAGTTCTGCAAAAATACAGTAATGTTGATATTGGTATAGTTTTTTTTTTTAAATATTGTATTTATTTATTTTTAGAGAGGAAAGGGAGGGAGATAGAGAGAGAGGGAGAGAGAAACATCAATGTGCGGTTGCTGGGGGTTATGGCCTGCAACCCAGGAATGTACCCTGGCTGGGAATCGAACCTGGGACACTTTGGTTCCCAGCCCGCACTCAATCCACTGAGCTACGCCAGCCAGGATATTGGTATAGTTTTTACAATCTACAAGTGATTATAAAAGCATATTCATTTGATCTGGTGAAATTTATTTATTGGTGCTTGTTATCCCATTTTACAGATGAAGAAACTGAGGTTCCAAGCAGTGCACTGATTTACCCAGAGCTCATGAGAGACAGAGCTGGGACTGGTCTTTAGGATGTCGGTCTCACCTCTCACTCCACCAGGGCGATTCCTGTAGGAGTGGATGGACGCAGTAGTCTCTAAGGCCACTTCTGTTGTTCTGTTGTGGTGTGGGCCTATGTGCTGTGCTGGTGCACAGTGGGTGGCTGAGGGTGAGTTCTGCCACGTTACACTTAAAACAGTTTCAAGGGCAGTACGCGCACTGTCTGCGTTTTCTGACCTGTCATTCTGAATAGAGACAAGTCAAGAGCTCACTGGCTTCTACAGACCAAAAAGGAATGAATTATTGAGAATTCTGCATGCTGCCTTGTGGTCCTCTGTGTGCTGGAAACAGGCATGAAAGTAGATAATTATTTATGACAGAAAGAACCAAGGGACTTCGGTTTTAGTCCAAGGTGTGCCACCGCTACCAGTGTCTCCGCTCAAGTAACTTTCCCTTTGCAAGTGTGGTTTATTAACCCACAAACTGGGGAATAATAAAACTACGTGTGTGCAGAACAGGATTATTATGAGAATTAAATGAGATAATGCATGATAACAATAACAGTTAATATTTATTGGTGCTTGTTACGGACCAAGTAGTTTTCTAATTTTTTGTCTCTTTTATTTAATTTTTCATGATAAATTTATGAGAAAGCTAACTATTGACATTTTATTTTACATGTGAGGCCCAGAGAAGTTAAATAAAATGCCTGAAGTCACATTTCTGATTAGTTGTGAAGTCAGGCCTAGGAGTCTTATTCCAGAGTATATATTCTCCACCTTTGAACATTATCAGTTATAACTATCCAAAACCAAACACTCTTGGCTCTCTGATAATATAATAGTGTCATTATATCACAGAACACATAAGGAAGAAATCATTTCATACTTCACACGTTCACTGAGGATGGAGGATGTAACTGAAGCACATTGAGTAGAAATCCTGCTTTTTCTGTGTTGGAAGAGCTGCCTCTGGACTCCTAGGCCAGTGCCCAAAGGCCCCTCCCCCTCTCGCCCTTCAGATTCTGGATCAGTGCCCTCAGCCAGCTTCCTGTGACCAGGGCTATCTACTGCACACTGCCCGAGCTGCGACCGGAAGCACTTACCGGCATGGCAAGTCAGGATTAAGGCAAGCAGTCCCAGGACAACTGTCACCCGAAGCACTGAGACAGCCATGTTTGTAGCACTGGGTATTGGTAGAAAGTGTCCCAAAGCACCTGTTGCCTTGCTCCATTTATAGGGCATTTGCAGGTGACATCATCTGCTACGGAATTTACGTTGTTGCACAAGATTTCTACACCGCTTGCTCTTGGATCTGATGAGTCCTGCCCTATCTTTCAAACCTAGTTTTTCCTATGGGGAAAGAGAAGACTTCTTGGTTTTTCTAATGTGTATGTATAAAGTGTCACTGCAGTAACTCTTTTGGAGGTAGTTCCCATGCCAGCATTGACAATTAGATGGGTATCAGACAGAACTATTATGCAGTGCCAACAAGCAAGTAGTAAATAAGATTGGCAGGTGTGCCTAGTCCCTCCCATCCGCATGCTCTGAGCTAATTACTTGTCCTCACCTGAGCATTCCCATTCACACCCTCATGCCACCCCCATGCCTTTGTTCATGCTCTTTATTTTTCTTGCAGTATCTTCCCCTTCATCCCCCCTTGCAGTGTACCTGCTATTCCTCAGGCTCAGGTTCAAATGCTCCATTCTCTGTGAACCTTTATGATGACTCTTCCACCCTACTCCACAGAGTTACTTGCTCCATCATCTGTTGCAAAAATGCTTGGACTAATGTTTGAGGACTCAGTACTTTAATAGCTCTCTTCTAGCCTCTGGATCTCTCTCTGTTTTTAATTTTGTTTGTTTGTTTATTTATTTTTAGACAGAGCGGGAGGGAGGGAGAAAAAGAAGGAGAGAAACATCAATGTGTTTCTTGCATGCCCCCTTCTGGGGGGGACCTGGCCTGCAACCCAGGCATGTGCTCTGACTGGGAATCCAACCAGTGACCCTTTGGTTCGCAGGCCAGTGCTCAATCCACTGAGCCACACCAGCCAGGACTAGCCTCTGGATCTCTTAAGTTTGGAATGCTTTATTCACTGCACAACCCTCAAGGAGCCTAATATTGTTCTGGGCACTGGCCTCAGCTTTGATTTCCTTGGGAAGGTTCTTCTGGTTTTTCCAAAAAGAACTGGGTGTCTCTCTCCTGTATCTAACAGGTGCCTGATTATATGTCTCCGCCAATAGGCTGGAGGCTCCTTGAGGGCAAGGTTGTCTTTTCCAGAGTTGAATGCACATTACTTGAGGCATATAGCAAACATTAAAAGTGATAATAAAATTATTTCACGCAATGAAAAGAAATATTGGATTTAAGGTGCTGCTATGTATTTCAGATGTAAAACAGCCTTCCTTTTGGGTATAAATGCTCAAGGGGATAACATCTGTTTCAAGTCTAGATGATGCTGGCTATCCTGAGGAATGCTGTAAGTTCAGTTCTTTGAGATGAGGACTTGGGGCTTCCTAAGCTTACAGTTTGACCAAAGCTTATATGTTGTGACTGCCAGAGGGTGCTTCTAATAAATGGTGAATTAACTGAGGTTTAGAAAAAGGAAGCTTGTCTAGTGTCACAGAGCCCATAAGAGGATGTGGCCCTCTTTCTCCTGGTTTCATACTCTTTACAGGGTGCCAAACTGCACTCAGAAGCCGCAAGCAGCTCTGCTTGGATCCTTCCACGTTTCTCCATTTTATCCTCTCAAGAAGGCACTGATCCTGTCTTTCCTGAAGAGTTGTGACCTAGAGATAGTGGTCCATGGTGGGAAGTTTACAGAGAGTTAGACTGATGCCACCAAAATCACTGCTTAGACCTGAGCACCGGGCATGTCCAAGGGGCTAGTGGAGAAATAACATTCACAGGTACTCTGTTAGCCATGGACCTTGACCTGTGGCTTTACTCACTTGGGAAAGGGTAGCAAGATCTCTTACTTCGCACAAGATTTGAGCCCTCAGGGTTTAACCAGCCTAGAGGGGGCATATTTCCTCATTCACTATAAGAACACTGCACAGGCAGGCAAAAGCTCTGGATACTGCAACCTAAGAGAGAGGCCTAGTGGCTTCTCAAAGACATCAGCTAAAAGGGGCGTGAGGCAGGTGCATTAGGTGGTCTGGCATCAAGGAAATAGCACCAGCCCGAGGGTAGGGGTAACTGGCTTCTATTCCTGTCAGTACCATGTGACTCCCTGTGTGACCTGGTTAAACACTGGCCGGGCTGGGTATTCGGTTTTCTCTGCTGTATTTTCTTCTTGCTCCTTGACTTATTACTTTTAGCTTTCTGTTTTGGCTATAATATCTCTACTTCGGTGAAAACTTCTGCAACCCACTAATCCAACTCAGATCCCTGTATTATAATCTTTTATACACTCTATTCTTCCTTACTGACATTTAAATATTATTTTTTGTTTGACTATTTAATGTCTCTCTTTCCAAGAGATATCAGATTCCAGGATGGAGAGATTCTGGTCTATGTTGTTCATGGAGACAGCTCTTAGTTTTTAGGACAGCACTTTATATGTGCAAAGTAATTTCGAGAAGAGAAGCCTGGACTCAGGTAATATGATAGTTCCCACAGTTATTATCTGTGTGACCCTGGCAAGTGACTGATACCACTCTAAGTCTCAGTTTTCTCATCTGTAAAATTGGGACATAGTATAATTTCATGCTTATTTATCTGCACTATTAATAGAAGTTAAGAAGCTGTGACTTACCCTCCATTGGCATAAGCAAATGAATTTGACTTAAAGTAGAGGGAAAAGTAGATTAAGAAAAATGATCTTACCCAAGCTGGGGAGAGGAAGATGAGGACCTTCTCCCAGAATGCCATTCTAATTTAGTAAGAAGACACAAGAATAAAAGGCAAATAGAATGCTTTAATTCTTATGGACATCTCCATGCATAGCTGAAGGTCTGATCAGAGTTCTGTCCTAGGGTAGGAAGGAGCTTCAGTCTGGGTGGAAATGGCATAGAGACATTCTGATGTGTGTGTCATGGTTAAAAGCTTGGGTGTTGGGATCAGATAGAACTGGCTTTTCATTTCAGTTTTGCCACACACAAGTTGTGTGACCCTGTGACCTTAGAAATATTTTCTAATTTCTTTATGCCTTGGATTCGATGTCTACAAAATGGGAATATGCCGTCTCTCAGAGGTGTTATGAAGACTGGTTCACAAAATACATGCAAACAGCACAGTGCCTTGTACATGCTAAGTAAAAAATAAATGGCGGGCTTATTCTGTTCTGTTCTGTCCTATCCGATCCTATCTGTCTACCTAGGGTTGCCCCAGAGGAGGGAGTGACAGCCATGAAAGCAGGACTAGGACTCGTAATAATAATAACAACAATAGGCTAATGTTGTTAACTGTTGCCAGGTACCAGACAAGATGCAACATAACAATAAAGCTGTTGGGAGGTGGCCATAATTATCCTAATTTTATATAAAGAAATTTATGCTTGGAGAGGTTAAGTAATTTTTCATGGGTTACAAGTCATGTATGAACTAGAGCAGGGAATTGAACTTAAGGGCATGTGACTTTAAAGTGCGTGCTCTTAAGTATTACATTATGTTGTGTGGGTACATGCTGAGTACAGACAGCTCCTGGCAAAAAGCCTGGGCCACACAAAGAACCCTGCAGTCGGGCCAGTTTGTCCACAGATTAGTCTATGTCTCCTCTGTCTTTCCCATTATCTCTAGATTTCTCGTTGCCCACACCATGACCTCTGTTTTAGCTCAATTTGATGTATCAGATGTGCAGGGTACGGAGGCCTTCTTAATCCTTGGAAGGAAGTGAACTGGACATAAGGCTGCAGAATGAATACAAGATGCTCAATTAAATTTGAATTTCAGATATACAGTGAATAATTATTTTTGTAAAAGTATGTCCCAAATATTTTATAGGGCATATTTCTATTTTAAAAATGTTTGTTGTTTAGCTGAAATTGAAATTTAACTGGGTAGTTTGTACTTTTACTTGCTGAATTGGGAGTGTTTTCTTACATTAAACCTCAGATAAGGAGTGAAGGACAAGATTTAGGTGGTCATTTTTATCTTTTTAAAAAAATATATTTTATTGATTATACTATTACAGTTGTCCCATTTCCCTCCTTTATTCCCCTCTGTTCTGCATACCCCCTTTAGTTCATGTCCTTGGGTCATACATATAAGTTCTTTGGCTTCTACATTTTATTTTTCTAAAACATAAGTATATTTGCCCCCTGTCACTTCCCCTCTCTCATAATGTCCATGACTTCTTACTGCATGTAGACAGAGCTATTTATATTTTATTCTCAGTCAACAGTTCCCGCTGTATCGTAGTCATAGTATAGAATGTCTTAGAGTGCAGGGTCTGCAGTCAGATCGCTGGATGGCATCTCTGACTTTATCAGGGCTGATATTTCCCTGGCAGGTGCTGGAATGCCGACACTGGTTGTTTCTCTCTAGTCCACCATGAAGGGTCAGTATCTGCTATTTATTCTATCAACCTGTTAGTTTTGCTTGGACTATCCAACTCTGACCAACCCACCCTTCAAATATCACATCCTTCAGAAAAACATCATGACCACATCTCTGACCCAACCCATGGCAAAATCAATCACTTCTGCTATATGCTCTCTCTACAATACCTCTATTATAATATGTATTACATTGAATCATAAGTTATTGTTTTATTTTCACCACCTTCATTAAGCTACAGGCTCCTAAATCATAAGCCATCCCTTGTTTATCCTTGGATACCATTTGCCCACAGCTATGGCTGGCAAGTAGACAGTGCAGAGCAAATGCAGTGGGTATCCCATGGACGCTCATTAAATGTGTGAGGGGCCAGTTGGGGCCAGTGGCTGGAGGTGATTCCAGAGCCCCACTGGAGTGAGAGGCAAAGCTAAGGCCAATAGATCTTTTTTTAGATCTTTCCTTCTCTAGCAATGCCCAGTCCTTTTTCTTCTATCTGTCCTAGCAGGTGTGAAGTGTGATCTAATTTTGGTTTTGATTTATATTTCCCTCATAGCTAGTAATACTTCTCATCATTCATTCATTATACTTATTGGCCCACTAATTTTATGACACCAACACTTCCCTTATACCAAAGTCAGAAGAAGAAGCTACAAGAAAATAAAATTACAGATCAATATCCCTCAGAAATATAAACATAAAAACCCCAAAGAAAGCACAAGCAGATAACATAAGTAAGGCTTATACCTGGAATGCAAAACTAGTTTAATATTTGAAAAAATCTATCAATGCAATTTACTATACTGATAGATGAAAAAGAAAAAGTAGATGGTCATCTCAACAGATACAGAAAATAATTTAACAAAATTCAGTATTTGTTATATGCATTTACCTCTCAGTAAACTAGAGATAAAAGGGAATTTCCTCAATCTGATGAAGAGTACCTACAAAACATCCATTGCTGATACCATGCTTAATGTCTAAAGATGAATGCCAAGTTCCCCCAAGTTCAGGAACAACACACCACTCATTTTTGATGCTGCACCAGAGGTCCTTACTGGTGGGATATATCAAGGCAAAGAATGAAAAGGCATTCTGATTGGAAGGGAAGAAACAAAACTGCTTCTATTTATAGAAGACATGACTGTCTATGTGGAAAATCTCCGTCTACAAAAATGCCACTAGAACTGGGAAGTGCATTTAACAAGGATGCAGGCAGAGCACAAGGTTAACATACAAAAACTAATCTCATGTCTTTGTACTTGCAAAGAACAAACAGAAATTGAAATTAAAATATATCATTTGCAACAGCATCAAAAAACATAATAAGTTAGGTATAAATCTAACAAAATATGTGCATGTTATATATGCTGATAAATATACAATTTTGTTGAAAGAAATAAAAAATTAAGAGATTTATTATGTTCACAGATCGGGATACTAAACATTGCTAAGATGTTGATGTTTCTCTAAGTGATTTTGTATAGAAACTGACAAAGTGATTTTAAAATTTATGTAAAAGGCAAAAAACTGGAATAACCAAAACAATTTTGGGAAAAAAACCCAAGTGTGAAGAATCACTCTAACTGATTTCAAGACTTCTATAAAGCTCAGCAATTAGAGCAGCATTATATTGTATAAAGATAGGCATATTGTTGGGACAGGGTCCAGAAATAGATAAATGATATATAAATATATTAAAATGATATATTTAACTTCAATTTCCATTTGTTTTTTGCAAGTACTTATATGGTCAACAGATTTTCAATAAAGGTGCAGAGGTCATCCAATAAAGAAAATATGTTTTTTTTCAATATATGATGCTAAAATAATTGGACATTCATACACAAACTCCTCTATCATCTCCATTTGTACCTTGTACAGTTTATAAAAATTAATTATGAGTGTGTCACAGACCTATATGTAAAAACTTAAACTCTAAAATTTCTAGAAACAAATCTAGAGGAAAATCTTTGTGTCCCTGGGTTAGACAGAGATTTCTTAGATATGCCACCAAAACAAGACCAACACACACAAAAGGACACTATTAAGAAAAAAAAAGGCAAGCCACAGAATAAGACAAAACTTGCACATCTACTAAGGATTTACTCATATAGCCAGATCTATAAATTATTTTCAAAACTAATAGGAAAATAACCAGACTTTTAGAAAGGGCAAAATATTTGGAGAGGTACTTCATCAAAGTAGAGATAAGGATAACAAATAAACACAGGAAAAGATGTGCTGCACCATGTGTCATCAGAGAAATGCTAATTAAAACCACAACAATGGATCACTACCCACTTATCAGGATGGCTACAAATAAAAAACAAAAATCTGAGAAAGGTAAGTGATAGAGTGTGCAGAATAACTGGAGCTCCCATATGTTGCTGGTGGGAATGTAAAATGGGAGAAGTCTGGCGGTTTCTTATAAAGTTAAAAATATGAGGTCTGTCCAGAAAAATTCCAGCCATTGTTAATGTAACAAGAATGGTTTGTGCCACTTCGATGTAACCTGGCAGCCAAGAGGAGTGGACTGGAATGCACATGTGTGAACAACGAGGACTTCACTGTACTAGTCAGTGGGGGCGGTAGACGCTACTGAATGAGCACATGTACCATGTGGCCGTTGCATTCAAAATGACCGAACGAGGAGAGCAGTCAATCTATGTCAAATTTTAAGCATGAAGCTTGAACATTCCTCTGCAGAAACTGTTCAGATGTTTCAGAAGCCACAGCTACAGGTAACTGATGATTAGCAGCTTTTATCATGACGACGTGCCCACTCCTGCAACATGTGTTTGTATCTTGTACCCTCTATGATAAATGCCGGCATTTTCAATAGTGCCCAGCCGGATACTTTCTGGACAGACCTTGACTTAACCACATGACCCAGCAATCCCATTCCTAGGTATATATACAAATGAAATAAATACTTGCATTCACACAAAAATATATACAAATGTTTATAGCCATGATTTTTCAACAGATGTGCAAAAAGAATGTTTAAAACATGCTGTTTAGTCAGGGGCACTGATCTCTTTTCCCTTAGACTGTCATATTTAAAAAATGAAAACAGCACAAATTATACATTTTTTTCATACTGGCAAAAAATATATTTTTGGCATGCTACAGATTTTTAGTAATTACTTTATGTGTGTCATGAGATGAAAAGGGTTGACAATCACTGGCTTATGGAGCTTTATTGGCAATAGCCTCCAACTGGAAATAACCCAATGTACCCCCCGGTGCATGGCTACACGCTCTGTGGTACAGCCATGCACAGGAATACTACTCAGTACTGTAGGAATGAATTACTGTTACACCCGACAGCATGGGTGAATTTCAAGTGCATTATTGTAAGGGAAAGGAGCCAAACTCAAAATGTGGTATATTGTGCAATTTTAATTTCACTTTATGATATTCTGAAAAGGGCAAGATTTGGTGACGGGAAATAGATCTGTGGTTGACGAGCACTGAGCAGGGAGGGGAGGGCTTACTGTACAGAGTCATGGGGAATTTTTCAGACTGATGGATATTTTATGTCGTGAGTGTGGTCAGAGTTACAAAATGTTCTATTTGGTAAAACTCACAGAACTTCATATTTTGTGTAGAATAGGCATATTTAAATTGTAAGTAAATTATACCTTAATGTTTTACTGTATGTAAATTATGCCCTAATAAAGGAGAACACAAGTCATTGTAATAAGTGCCTTGTGGATGGTGCTGGCGGTTGGACTGGTTAGAATATGCAGTGAACCAGTGGCTTACATTTGCATCCCAGCTCTGCCACTGACTTACTGGATGCCTCTGGCACTTCTGTCTCCCCTTCCTGGGCCCAAGTTTCTCCGTTTTTGCAATGCGAACCTTGAATGGGAGGATGGCTAGAGTGCCTTCTAGCCTTGGCATTCTCTGATGACTGAGGAGATTTCTCTGGTTGCTTTTTTTATTTTCTCCATTTGAGACCAGGCACTTTCATTTTATTTTATTTTATTTTATTTTATTTTATTTTATTTTATTTTATTTTATTTATTTTTAATTTTTATTAAATTTATTTGGGTCACATTGGTTAATATAAAATTATATAAATTTCAAGTGTACAATTCTATAATATATTATCCATATATTGTATTGTGTGTTCACCACCCAAAGTCAAGTCTCCTTCTGTCCCCATTTATCCCCTCTTTACCCTCTTCTGCCTGCTCCTACCTCCCCACTTCCTTCTGGTAATGTCCATACTGTTTGTTGTCTGTGTCTATGAGTTCTGTGCTTTCTTTTTGCTTCATCCCTTCACCTTTTTCACCCAACTCCCAGCTATCAGCCTGCCCTCTGTATCTATGAGTCTGTTTCTATTTTGTTTGTTAGTTTATTTTGTTCATCAGATTCCACATGTAAGTAGCATCATGTGGTATTTGTTTCTCTTTGACTGGCTTATCTCACTTAGCATACTACTCTCCAGGTCCCTCCAGGCTGTTGCAAAAGGTAATATGTCCTTCTTTTTCATAGCCCAGTAGTGTTCCCTTGTGTAAATATACCACAGCTCTTTTTTTCATTTAAGAGAAAGTTTATTGAGAAAGTCATAGGGGCAGAAAAAGTGAGCCATAGAGGAAATGCACTCAGGAAACAGTTGCAGCAGAGAGAGAGAGAGAGATGAGAGAGGGAGGAGAGACGGAGAGGTTCAGGTGTGCTTCCGGGGGTTGGGGGGGGAGGGGAGAGAGGGAGAGAGAGAGTCATGCTGGGTCCTCCATCCTGAGGGCTTTTATCTGAGGTCTCACGGGAGGATCTCAATAAAATAGTCATCAGTTTTCCAGGTGTGTCTCCTCAGGATAATGGTCTCCACTGATTGGTCAGCTCCAGGGCAGAGGGTCATTAGTTATTGCAGCAAGTCCTGATGTTGGCCTGGCATCACTGTGCCTGGTGTTGCTGCTTTTCTGGGCCTGGAGCTGAAACACAACTGAGGACTACATGTCATCTCCAGGGATTAATGCTCAAGGGAATGATCCTGCAAGGGCTTGTAGTCTTGCCCGTTGCTAGGCACCTGGGGCTCTTTGCCCTGGTGACCCTCTGCACCTAGTCCATCATTTTTTCCTACTCTGCTCGTGCCTGTATAACTGTTTACTACACCCCAATCTGGGATTCGGGTTTTGTTTTGTTTTGTTTTTATTTTTTCCCTTACCATTTATCCCTTTTGTACCCTCTTCCAGTCCCCTCCCCTCCCCCCACAGTCACCACACTGTTGTCCATGTCCATGAGTCCTTTTCCTTTTTTGCTTGATCCCTCAACCCCCCAAACCCACCCCCACTGTCTGCTCCAGAGCTGTCGGTCTGTTCTCTATGAGCTTGTCTCCATTTAGCTTGTTAATTCAGTTTGTTTATCAGATTCCGTGTATGAGTGAAAAAGTATGGTATTTGTAACTCTCTGACTGGTTTATTTCAGTTAGCATAATGACTTCCAGGTCCATCCATGCTGCTGCAGGGATTTCCTTCTTTTCTACAGCCAAGTAGTATTCCATGGTATAAATGTACCACAGCTTTTTTTCTCCACTCATCTACTGATGGACACTTGGGCTGCTCCTAAGTCTTGGCGATTGTAAATAACACTACAGTGAAGATAGGGGTGCATAGTTTCTTTCAAATTAGTGTTTCGGGTTTCTTTGGATATAATTCCAGAAGTGGAATCACTGGGTCATAAGGCAGTTCCATTTTTAAATGTTTGCGGAAACTCAATACTGTTTTCCATAGTGGCTGCACCAGTCTGCATCCCCACCAACAGTACGTAAGGGTTCCCTTTTCTCCTTATTCTTGCAAACACTTGTTGTTTGTTGATTTATTGATGACAGCTGTTCTGACAGGTATGAGGTGATATCTCACTATGGCTTTAATTTGCATCTCTCTGATGATTAGTGATGTTGATCATCTTTTCATATGTCTCTTGGCCTTCTGTATGTCCCCTTTGCACAGCAAAGGAAACCATCAACAAAATAAAGAGACAACCCACTGAATGGGAGAACATAATTTCTAATGACACATTGGTAAATGGGGTTACTATCTGAGATTTCTAAGGAACTTACACAATTCAACACCAAGAAGCCTAAAGAATTCAATTTAAAAAAATGGGCAGATGACTTGAAAAGGCGCTTCTCCAGAACTTTGGCTGAGGTCTGGACTGAACCCACGTTCTGAGGTATTGACCACACACAACAGGTTGCCGTGTGGTGGGAACGTCTGGCCTGGATTTCCTCTGGCCACCACCCTTAATCCTTCACAGGCTTCCTTCACTGGAGAACTTGCAGGTGAGCTGTGAACAGCTGCCATCAGCTGCCTCCAGAGCCTGGGGATAAACGAAACCAAATTAAACAATCACCTTGCACACTGCCGGGCATCCTGCCCTCTGTCTCTCTTAGCGGAATAGCTCAGTTCAATTTAGTAAAAATAATTCGCACTCCCGAGGCCCTCTCCCATGTAAGAACTCATGCATTTCTCATAACTACCTACCGGAAATATAGGCCAGGATGGAAATAATTATCCTCATTTTGTAAATTATTACAAAGAAAACAGAATAACAGCAACAATGATAAAAACTAAAGTATGGATGTTTTAACTCACTAATATAATGTCCTTCTGCTATTAAGGGCCAGAACTTAGACCTGAATTCAATTCTTTGCTTTTTCTTCAAAAAATTTTTTTCAATTACAGTCTACATTCAATATTATTTTGTACTAGTTTCAGGTGTACAGCATAGTGGTTGGACAATCATATTTCTGCCTGATGCTAAAACCAGTGCTAAGATGTACTTAACTGGGTTCTAGTCTGAAATATGGGAACCTGGTTATTTTTCACATACTTATTTTATTCTTTCCTGGATTTACTCACTTACCAACAAATACTTCCTAACCCATACTCAAAGAGAGGACTTGACATGAGACACAGAGCTGGGAGCCATCACTGAAAAACAAAGCCGCGGGAGCAGATGAGACTGCTCAAGGGGAGTGGGTAGGATTAGAAGAGAAGAGGACTTAAGCGGGAGCTTGAGAAACACCAACATTTAAGGACCCCACAAAGTGAGAAGCCCTGTAGAAGTTTAGAGAAAGCTATTGGAAAGACAGAAGGAAAAAGATGATATTTAGATGCTGCAGAAATCAAAGGAGGAGAGGCGTTATGGAGGGAGATCTGTTCCGCAGCGTTGGAAGCTCCTCAGACATCAAGGAAGACCAGGGTCGTGATGTTGTTGATCTGGCAACAAAGATGTCTCCAGTCACTCTCAGAAGGATGCCTTGGTGTGGTGGTGATAAGCTTCATTAGATGGTGTGAGTCAAGACAGGAGATTCCATGTGGATAAGCATCTCTCAGGGGTGGGTCCCTTACCTGTGCAACACAGGTGTTGACAGCCCTTCTCTATTTCAGATATGTATGAAATGCAAAAAATCTCTTATGTAAGGCAGAACATGATAAAGTTATAATCTCGACATGCACAGGAGAAATCATTCTGCTCTTGCTAATTCTGTTACTCCCATCTTAAATGTCCTTAACTTCTGTCTGGCAGCAGACTTCATCACTGCAAGTTGTAAAATGTTTTAAACTTTAAGGTCTCACATGATGGGAAAGGCTGAAGTCAGGGTTGTAATTGTTTTCAAAGGTTCCATTCAACTCCTCATCATCTGCATACAGCCCCTGCCCAGTGTCCCCCCAGGTGTGCTTTTATATTTCTAAAGATGGGCAGTTTCTATGACAACATAGTGGCTGCCACACACCATAGACTCTGAAGTCAGACAGGACTAGGTTTGGATGCTTCTCTACCATTGATATCTTGGTGAAGTTACTTAATCTCTCTAAATCTCAGTTTTCTTATTTGTAAAAAGGAGATTATAATACCTAGCTCTCAGAGGTATCAAGAGACTCAAAGGTGGTGGTGATTCATGGAAAGTAAATGGCATGACCTCTGGGCCAGATAATATGTTTAAAAAATGATAGATTAAAAAAGTTGTTTTCTTTTTGACAGCTTTGACTGGTGGGATATTTCTCATTTGTTTTGGCCTAAAAGGTTTTCCTATAATTCCCATGTGTTGGCCCTCATTTTTGCCCTTGGACCTGAGCAGCAAGTGTAACCCTCTTTCCGTCATTAGATTTTCTCTTCTCCATGGTAAACATCTCGGTTTCTTTAAACTTTCCTCAAAGGCCACATTTGTAAATCTTCTCTTCATCATTGTTGCAGTATTTTGAATTCCAAAGTGTCTCTATTCTGTCACTGGCATTTGATCTGATAGTTGAAGGATTATTAACAACAATAGGCATAATGCAGATATGTGGGTTGGAAGTGGGGGAGGTAGGCAGGTAAAGGGCGTTGCTGGCTGAGGGAACAGCTAGCAAAGACAGGAGGTGCGACCTAATGGGGTATGTCCAGAGATGGTGTCGAGTTAAGCTGCAGTGAGGCTGTGGAATGGAAAGTGTTTGGAATTAAGCTGGAGAATATACATTGGGTGAAATCAGGAAGAGGCTTGAATGCCTTTTTAAGGAATGGATTCAATTCGGTTGCAATGGAGATCCCTCAGTGTTTTTGGAGTGACTGTGAGCCATAAACAGGCATTCATTCGGCACATTACTATGAAAGCGGTATGCATGGTTGACATAAGGGACAAGAGAGAGAAGAAAGTCAGTGGCCCTTGTGTGTGAAAGGAGGACCAGTACTAACAGTGGTGAGACCAGGAAGAAAGGGACAATTGTAAGGTCTACATAAGCTATTCATAGGAACATGGTAACTTTCCCTGCATCTTACAGGATTAAGAAAAAATTAAGATTCCAAATAAATTTCTAGGGAATTTGCCAGTGAGATCATTACAATTTTATTCCACATACAATGTAATAATGAACTGTTAATAACACTTTTGAATCAGGACAATGTGACATAGTCAAAGACATCTTTTCGATTAAACATTACATGTTACTTACTTTCTATAGAAATAATAGTAATGATGATTCTATTGCAAAACCAGACATTAGGGGGCCTGGTTTTAGCATTATATAGTCATCTCTCCTTCTCATCTTTAGCATCTTGTTTCTTCTTTTTCACTGAAGACCTTCTTCTCTGTCCTCTTCTCTGTCCTTGTCATCATAGTATGCATCTGGAAATTCTCCTTTTCCTGGATAGGAGAGATCTATTTCCTCTGCTCACTTCCCCAGTTCTCAGCTTTCTTCACCTTGCCTTCAGTCTCCTCCTCTTTCTCATATTCTCTGGGTAGACCAGCTCCATCCTCCTAATTATCTTCATTACCTTCATTTCTATCTTCATATTCCTCCTTTTGAGAGTTGATGTTCATTACCTTTCTTATCAAAACCTCCCAGGTATGTTTTGCTGCAGCAGTTAAGAAATGCTTTCCCAGGTTTTAGAATTGTGATCTCATCATTAAACAAGTCGTGAATGTTCTATATTCTAATATTTTGTAGAACATCTACTGAATTGAGTACTTTAATTTTGGTTCCATTTAGACTGAAGTAGTTATACTTTGAGCATTTTCCTTCCAGTGCTTCCACACCCCCAGAAATGATACTGTCCCTGAGAACACTGGTCAATGAAGTTAGTTTCACTTTGTCCATCTTTAGAAATCTTGGTTCTTTAAAACAACTACTTATGCTTTTAATTTCCCAATTAATGACTGGCAGTTATTAAGGACCAATTGGGTCACTCAGAGTCTTCATTACCCCCTCCCCCTCTATTATGTCAAATTATGTTTTTCCTGTCTTCCTTCCCATACTACATTCAATTCCAAAATTTGCAAGAGATTTGGAAATGAGTAAAAAGGAAGACAAATATACCACTAACCACCAAAAAGAAAGCTATAGAGGTTAAGAAACAGAATAGAAGGTAGAGTCCAAAAAGGTAGAAGGCTAACTTTGTCTCTCCTGCTCATTCACACACACTCGCAGCTCCTTTCTTGTCAGTAGTTCAGAGACGGAGTGGTTTTTTAAGAGGTATAATGTGATCAGAGCTAGTTTTGGAATACTAGTCTGAGGGTCGTGTGTGTATATTTGACTAGAGAGAATAAACACAAGCATCAAGCAATTCATTAGGGAATAATTTTATTAGCCCAGGCAAGAAAAAAAAGGAGGAAACAAGTAACAATTTTGTCAGCAGGAAATAAACAGAAGATATCATTGCTGGAGGTATTGTAAAGCCAGAGTTGGCTAGACTTGGCTTTGAATCTAGGTCATTAGCAAGAGAACATTAGTGGCTTCATCAAGAAAAGGAAGCAAAGGAGGAAGATGAGGGGAAAGAGTTAAGTTTCATTGGGCACTTACTGAGATTGGAGGGTGGAGTTTCCTCCATAGCTAGGTGGCAAATGGAACGAGGGGAATGGAGATTCACAGGCATTCCAAAGACAGGATGGCTAAAGCCTTGAACAGATAGAACATTGTGGGTTACCAATTTAAAAAAAACTATTATATTTAAGGTGAGATACTGAAGATGCATATGACAAGAAATGGTAAAATAATTAATAGGAGAATCCTGAGCGTTAATTATCTAGAGGCTGAGAAAGGAAAGCATTTAAAGAGGTAAGGGGTGCCTATTTAGAAGAAAGGAGTAAGAAGTTTTTGAGATGATGCTAAGAGCACAGGCAAAGGTTTATCCTTCCAAATGAAGACACATTTCTTTTCTACAGACAGGAGTAAAATATTCAAGCACAAAATAAAAAGCACATTCCTTCCCTCCACCTCACCCCCATGTCTCTTTATTTTCTTGATGTCTGTTCCATTCTGGGTAAAAGACGAGGTGGACATGAGCTTGGTCTGGTCTCTACAGAGAGTCAGGTGCATTGGATACTGTCCATTTATTCTAAAACCACCCGCTACTTTTCTCCACTCTGCTGTTTGCCCTTTGAGGCTGACCTGGTTGGATCATATTGATGGGCTTTCTTGACTCCTCTTTTCCTGTTGGATTTGGGTAATGGTGATCAGTGGTGGGAAATCACGGTCAGTAGGAAAGTGTTTTAGGGTGTTTTTGCCCCATTTCTCTCCATGCTATGCCATTATGCATCAGCTCTGTCACTTTGTGGTGCCTTGGGTGTGGTAGTAGGATGTTGGCCTAATTTTAGTTCAGATTAGTCATGTGAGAACATAAATAGCCTAAGAGAGAGTACTTTGTAATATCTGGGCTTTATATTTTTAACTTGACCACCTAAGTTTTCTCTTTAAAACTCTGGTGTTCTATGATTTTGAACTAGTATGTTGCCATTCAAAGTGTGCTGTGTGGAACAGCAGAATCACCTTCTGCTGGGAGATTATTAAAAATGCACAATTGGAGGTGCTATCCTCAACCCACAGAATAAGAATATACAGTTTCAAAAAATGCCCAGGTGATTCACATGTGAATCAAGATTTGAGATACACTGAGATAGTATCCAATTGTCCTTACTTACTAGCTGTATGAATTTATAATAAGTTACTGTCCCTTTCTGAGTCTCAAGTTTTTAATCTGAAAACTGTAATAATCATTTTAGGGTTGTTATGGAGAGTCAACAAGACAAATTCACTCTGTACCATTGTGTAGCACCTACTCACTAAACAAATGCATACGGATACCTTCCATGTGTCGAGCACAGTGCTAGATGCTAAGTAGTTAATGAAATAGGGTTCCTGGACTTATGAAGCTCACGTTGTTTTCCAGTCCTGTGGACCCAGGTTATTCCTGCTCTGGCCTGTGGCAGTGTGGTGTTGTAGATTGATAATTGGCATCAAAGGTGAGAATACATGGATTTCAGCCCTCCTTCTTTTATTTGTTATTTTTTTCCAGCTTTATTGAGGAATAATTGACATATAAAATTGTATGTATTTAAAGTATAAAACATGCTGATTATATGCATGCATACACACATAATTATTACCACAATCAAGTTAATTAACACTTCTATCACCTCATAGTTAACTCTTTTCACATGTGGTAAGAATGCTTAAGAGCTGCTGCCAACAAATGTCAAGTATACAGTACCGTGCTCCTCACTAAAGGCATCATGCTGTGGATTGGATCCTCAGATCTTCTTCATAGCTCAGTTTATATCCCCTGACCTACATCTTCCCATTTTCTTCTCTCCCTAGCTCCTAGCAACCACCATTCTACTCTCTGTTTTTATATCAGCTTTTGATTGTTTGTTTGTTTTAGATTCCATGTAAGAATGAGACCAGGCAGCATTTGTTTCTCTCTGTTGGATTTATTTCACTTAACATAATGCCCTCCAGGTTCATGCATGTTGTCATGCATCTATTCCCCTTCTTTTAAGTGCACATTATGAGACCTTAAACAAGCCATTTCAGCGTTCTGAGCACTATGAATAATCAGACCTTATGAATGTTGGACTCCATTAGCTGTCTCAATGTGTGCCTCAAAGAAAACTAACCACGTGCACTTCTCCATGGAGGGAATGGAAAAAACAATCTGTGGCCAAATAAGTTGGGAAACTTATTTCTTTATTAGGAGATCACAATACGCTTTTACTGTATCAAAGGCTTCAAGAAGTACCTAGTGAAACACTTCTTTAATTGGGTACAATCGAGCATTTCTGACACCTATTAACAAAGATTTCTTTTTTCTTTCCCTTCCTTCCTCCCTCCCTCCATTCCCCCTTTCCTTGCTTTCTCACTTCCTGTCACAATACCTTGGGGAGAGTGATATTGACTCTCTGAGGCCATTTATGGAGAAGATAGTTTGTGGATCTATTTTAGAAAAGGCAGGAGGGAAAGAGGATTTTGCCAAGGGCAGTCCTCCATAGCTGCTGGTCAGGATGACTCCCTGCTGTTGTTGGGTTTGCCAAGAGGAAGTGTCATGTTTTAATCAAAGGACAGAGTATTAGGAGAACAGTCTTTAGGAGTTGTCTGACATTGAGCAAGTCTCCAGCCCTCAGTTTCTGTCTCCATCAGGGTGTGGGATCAGCCTGATGACTCTGTCATGGTCTGGAATGCTAGGGTTATGTTTGAGCTGTGTAGAAACCTGATGTTGGAAATACTCACTTCCACTGGGTGAGGAGAGAGCCACGTATCGGTGCCCTGGAAATTCAGAGCTGAATTCTAGTGCTCTTCTTGTTTGATTTGGAAATGGTGTTTCCCCCAGTGAAAGCTGGGCTTTCTCTTTCTGTGTAAGAATTTTTGGAGAGTCCTACATTTGGCTTGAAGAGAGCCTACTGACTTGCATGAAGTGCCCAAACCTGTTCTACTTGCTTAGAATGTGGGCTTCAGAATTATGGGCACAATCCAGAATGAAGCCCAAAGCTTATCTCAATAGGTATTTGAAGTTGCGTCTTCTCCCACATAAAGTGCCCAAGTCTTTAACATGAAGGAAAGAAGCATTTATTAAGTTCTACTTCCTGAAGTTTACTTTTCTGTATACTAGCAAATAGAAACTGTGTAAGTGAGTATATCATGGTTTAGTGCAGTGGAAAAGGAAGGTACACGTGAGGCATCGGCAATTTGGGATACAGGCAGTTCAACAGAGAGAGGGAGCAGGCGTGGAGGAAAGGGCATTGGTAATGCAGGGAACGTTCGGGTCTATTCAGAGCAGAAGTTCTTTTACCAACCTCGGTTCAAGACAGGCTTGGGTATGGGACCACAGAGAAGTCCCACTTATCTGGCCAGTGCAATGCGTTTTTAAGAACATGGACTCTGAGGAAGACAAACCCAGGTTGGAGCCTATTGGAAGAGGTCGTGAAAGGATGTGACTGCTGATTGACCCTGGAGCCGGACCCAGGCAGTCGAAGGCTTTTCACCCCTCTCTGGCCTGGCAATGGACAGTCTGCCCACTGTTCCCATCCTAGGATCATTTTCAAGGCTGCATCCTTGAGAGAGTAATGTGTGGTAGAGGCCACCTGGACGGCATACACGACCGAACCCTGTTCATGGCCTCTGGGTAAACTTTTAAGATCCTACAGGGCAGGAGAGGAAATGTCCTCATTTGGCTGAGACAAGTCTCATCTGGGCATTCCCTTGCTTATTAAAACTGCCACCTGCCAATCTGGAGATGCCTCTCTTTCATAGTAGCCATTCACACATTTTGATAATTCAACAAGAGATTTTGAAGTATGGTGCTGTGAAAAAAACAGTCTGTCTGATCTGTGTTCAAATCCTGGTTCTGCTACTTGGTCAGTTTGAGAAAGTTATTTTAACCTCTCTGAAACCTTTTAAGATTATGAAGATCAAATAAATGATAAATATATTTCCTATTATTAGTGCCTTCTTTATTTAGCCTTCAATAATAATAGCTATCATCATTGCTAATGTAAAATATTGGAGTTCTAAAATATATATATATATGTATATATATATACATATATATATATATATATATAGACAAAAAAGGTGATAAATGTAGGACCAGAGTGGGAAAATGACTTATTACAGTTATAGAAAGCAGGGAATGGACCCAAGGCCTCCAAGTGCCAAGCCAGATGCCTTTGCCTCTCCATACTCTGCAGTCTGCATGAGGTAGTATTTGAAGCACATTTGCTCAGTGTAAAAGTGTGGCGACCAGTCCCATGGAGCCCGGTGGACTTGTAGTGAGAGGTCCAAGTTAAAATCCTGCCCTGCCACATACCGACTGTGTGACCTTGTGAAAGTCTGGCCACTTCTATGAAACTTCTTTTCCTCATCTTACAAGACAGTGACGATAACCCCTGCTTACTTTCCAGGAATGCTGTTGTAAAATTCAAATGAGATGCAAAAGGAGTTTGAAACCTGTGAGGAGCAGCAGGTGTTTACGGGATTTGTATTTATATTACATACTTACAGATGCCAGGGAGCATCATTTGCTTCCTATTGGTTTATCAGTGTTTTGAAAATGACTTATAAGACTGGGTCTGCTTAGGAACATGGGGAGCAAATGAGATAAAGAGTGGCTCAGCCCAGTGAGGCGGGGGCCCATAAGGAGTGTTCCTGTAACCAGAATTAACCCAAGAGCTGCAGCTGCTGGAGTTCTTTGTGCTTCAAAGAAATCAAGTTCACTGTCCTAAAGTAATTCAAAGTGATTCACATCGTTGCTCCTCCGCAAACATCAACAGAGAATGCAGCTCAAACTCAGTTCTCCAGCAGCTCTCCTCTTCCCTGGCCCTCCCTATCCTCACATTTCTCACACACACATCTCTCCCGACTCCCCAGCCTCCTCTGAGACTTTGTTTTACACCTTCACCGCCAATCCTTCAGGATAAAAATGCAAAACAACGCAAAACCAATTCTTAGTGACTCTTCATTTTTCTTCTCCTCCCTTATTTTTAGCCTGTGTATTTTATACTCTTTAGTGACCAAGTATTTACTTTTCTGATAAAAATTCTTTCTCTTAACTTGTCCACTAGCCTCTCTTCTCATTTGTCAGTTCTTTATCAAAAATGGGCCAGAAGCAGAACCAGGGCATCTGAATTGATTTTTTGAAATTGGGGAGGGATTGAGATGTGACAAAAATCCAGAACAAAGAGGAATATTCTTTAATACAGTGGCGAATGGTAAAAGATAATGAACACATAAATTAATACATACACAGTTTAAATTTGGTATAGTTACATCTCTCCAAGGGAGTGACTGAAGTAACCATGTAGATATGGGGCAGAGAAATTTGTTATGGGACCAGATATAAGGTAAATTATTATAGAAAGATGCTTATTTTTTATTAACAGTCATAAAATATTTTCTTTCCATCATATTTTTTCAAGCATTTAAGGGCCTCTCTTGTGCCCTAAATTTGTGTTACTGACCAAACCACCTATCTCTCCTCCCCTTCCTCCTCATTTTTACTATTATTTTCCTTTTAAAAATCTATTCTCTAAACTACTTTCAAACACTGAATGTGATACAGTATTATTTACTGTAGTGACCACGCTTTATATTATATCCCCATGACTTGTTATGCTCCATACATACTGACTTCAAATCCTGTTCTTGGAGGGAAATGCCTTTGTTAAAAATACTGGCTCACCACCATGTGGACTCGCTTTCAGCTGCTGATCCCTTTGCTTGCGAGGTTTTTAGCAGAACAAGCTGCTCCCTATTGCTGTGCGCCACCTCGTGGAAAAATAATGAGCTATGCTGGTGTAATTGGCATGCTGTAACGGTGGTTTGGACCCAAATTCTTGGATAAGAATTCTTGCTCTGCTACCTAGTAGCTGTGAGGCCGTGGGCAAGCTACTCTACCTAAATGGGGCACACTTTCCTTTGTAAGTGGGGATAGCCTACCAACCTCACTGTGCCTGGCATGAGAGTAAGCATGTGGAGCTACTAACAGGATGGCATTGTATATCACAGTTTGAGGGCATTGTCAAATATGACTACACTGCTAGATAAAAGCAATCATAATAACAAGTATTAATAATATTATTAATAAGATAGTAATGGCTAGCATTTACTGAATACCTACCTATACCTACCTGTAGCAGGCGCTGTGGTATGTTCTTGACACGAACCATTTCATTTAATCCTTTGTGTTGAAGAACTTTTATCCTCAATTCCCAGGTGAGGGAACTAAGAGTCTGAGGTAACTGATTTCTCCTGAGTTAAATCTCTAACAAAGGCAGAGTTGATATAAATTCCAAGTCTGATATTACAACATGTCATCTTAACTGGTTTAAGATGCTTGTGAGAGGATTGGGTAAGGAAATAATGTTTTTCAGGGAGAAGACAACACGTGTGTTCGTGTTTGCAGGGGTGTATGGGTGTGCATGTATTACACACAAAAGGAGCAGGAGGAAGGAGTATGGTAGAGTCAGGGTGATTGTCTTCAAATTGTTTAATAGTTGTCACAGGGAAAGAAATTCTATACTTTTTTTCCAAATGACTCCAGATGTAATGTTTTTGCCCTTTATGCAGAATAATGATCTGATAGCTAGAATTGCTCAAATGTGAAGCAATCTGCTTTTGAAAATAATAAAATCTTCATTATTAGAGTTTTTTAAACAGAGTCTGCTGATACTTGTTACAGCTAGTGGAGAGATCATATCTCATTGAGAGGGGTAATTAAGGTATTTTCTAATCACAGGTGTCAATATTTTTCTAATAAATTTCAATGTGCAATGATTTTTCTGGACTGCAGTAGGTTTTATGGAGGAAACAATCCTTCAGCTAGACTTGTGTAGTAGATAGTACACTTTTTATTACAATGGTAGAATAAAAACTGGTTTGAGAAAAAATTGTTAATTGTAAGGATTAGGAGGTGTCTCATGAAATCCTCAGGCAGGGGAAACTAGGGTTCAGAAAGCCACGTGTCTCTTCTCTTGATCCCAGTTACAGATGATGCTCTTTCCTCTCCACGTGTCTGAAGAACAGCTTTCTCCCTGTCCCTGTGGCCAAGGGGTGGGTGGTAGCTGTTTCCGAGCTGACATGTCATAGATACTGCAATCCTGACAAAGAGAGAAATTGTACGTTTTGTTCTAATTCCAATGTATTTTAGGTGATGCATTTTTTTATGGAGGTAAAATTCTCATACTATAAAATTAACCATTTTAAACTGTGCAGTTCCATGGCATTTAGCACTTTCACAATGTCATGAAACCATTGCCCTGTTTTAGTGACTAAACATTTTTATGTTTTATTTTTTAATTTTTTAAATTTTTATGAGCTCCACAGTAGACCCCTCACCCACTAAGCAGCCCCTGCGCTCCTCTCTGCCCCTGGCCATGGCAATCACTGCTTTGCTTTCTGTCTCTGTGCATTTGCCCATCCTGAATATTTTACATGAATGGAATAATCCAATATATCAGCTTTTGTGTCTAGCTTCTTTCACCTCGCAAAATGTTTTTGAGGTTCACACATGTCACATTAAGTGTCAGTGCTCCATTCCTTTCTATGGCGAAGTAATTTCCATTGTATGAATGTATCACTGTTAGTTTATCCATTCAGTCATCGGTGGGCATTTGGGTTATTTCTGCTTTGTGGCTATTGTGAATAGGGCTACAGTTTTTGCTTGTACTTCTTTTGAGAATATCCCAGGAGTGAGATTACTGGATCACATGTAATTTTATAATGTTCTGAGGAATAGCCAAACTGTTTTCCACAATGGCTGCACCATTTTACACTCCTACTAGCAAGGTGCAAGGGTTTGACTTTCTCCATGCCCTTGCCAAAACTTATTTTCCTTATTTTTTTAAAAGAAATTATAGCCATCCTGATCTTGTTGTGATTTTAATTTGTATTACCCTAATGATTAATGATATCAAATATCTTATTTCCCCCCACTTTTTATTGAGATGCCATTGACACACATCACTATATAATTTTAAGCATAGTGGTTTGACTTACATATATTGTGACATGATTACTGCTATGAGTTTAGTTAGCAACTGTCATCTCATATACACACAATAAAAAGAGAAATCAAAAAAAGGTAGGAAAAATGTTCCCTGATGGTGAAAACTCTTAGGATTTACTTTCTTAACAGCTTCCATACGTATCCTGTACCATGTTAGCTGAGGTCATCATGCCGTGCATTACGTCCCTAGTACTTATTCACTTTGTAACAGGAAGCTTGCACCTTTGACTGTCTTTCTTTCTCCAGTCCCCCCAACCCCCACTCCCACTTCTAGTAACCACAAATCTGGTACCTTTAGATTCCACATGTAAATGATAGCACACAGTATTTGTCTTTCTCTGACTTATTTCACTTAGCATAATGCCCGCAAGGCCCATCCCTTGTTGTGGCAAATGGCAGGATTTCATCATTTTTTATGACTGAATCATATTCCAATGCTATATATACCACAACTTCTTTATCTACTCATCCATCACTAAGCACTTGGGTTGTTTCCATGTGTTCATTATTGTTAATAATACTGCTAGGAACATGAGGGTGCATATATCTTTTTGAATTAGTGTTTTCATTTCCTTTGCAATATATTCCAAATTGCTAGATCACATGATTGCTCTATTTTTATTTTTTTAGGATCCCCCATACTGTTTTCTGTATTGGCTGCATCGATTTGCATTCCCAGCAACAGTGAGCAAGCACCTTTTGATGTACTTGCTGGCCACTTAGACAGATATTTTTTTTGAGAAATGCCTATTTATTTAAGTCTGTTGCCCATTTTAAAAAATTTGGTTGCTTATCTTTTTTTTTTTTGTCGAGTCATAATATTTACATATTCTGAATAATAGTCTCTTATCAGAGAGAGTTGATTCTCATTATTCATAGATTCTATATTTTCAAATTTGCCTACTTGGTAAAATTCATTTAAACTCCCCAAATCAGTACGGTTTTGTGGTCACTTGAAGGCAAGCAGAGCCGTGAACAATGTAGTTGCCAGAGCAGCACGTTCCCAGGTGTCACTCTGTCTTCTGATTGCAGCTCTCCTGCCCAGGCGAGCGGAGGACGGTGGGGGCGGGGGCGGAGCAGTGCCGTGTGAGCAGCCCCATGGTCCAGTGGGACCGGGCCGAAGCCCAGCTCTGGTACCTGTTAGTAGGATGGCCGCAGGTATGAGTCACTTCTCTCTTCAGAACCTTCTTTTCTCTTCGTAAAACAGAGAAAATAGAATCTGCCAACATGAACTGGTTTTTAGGATTTAAGAACATAATCAATGTGATTATATCCCTTCTTTCCTTTTCTCTCTTTATATCATATATGTGGTATATATGTACATATATGATATATGGGCAATGTTTTAGTTTTATATAGAGATTCTATATATAATATATAAATAAAAATATATAAATATAAATATATGGGCAATGTTGTAGTTTTTTTTTTAATTCAGTATTTACCCTGACTTTTAGAATGTAAATGCCACCAATAAGGAGACTAGACTATGATTTGTCAATATTTCTCCCATTTGGTCAGTTGTCTTTCCATTTTCTTGGTGGATAAAGTTTTATGTATCCTTTGATACATAAAAGTTTTTAATTTTGATGAAGTCCAATATGTTTTTCTTTTCTTTGGTGACATGTGCCATCAGTTCTAACTGTTGAGGAGATGTGACCTAGCTTAGGTCAATCATACATGAAGCAAGTATGCATATGTATGTGGAGTCCTGTTTATTGATAATTTATTGATAAACGCTGCAGCAGCACTTAGGAGAGCAAGAACTGAACAGCTAGTGAAGGGCAGAGCTGAGAATCCAACTCACCTCCACGTTAAAACTGTAGCCGTGACTGCCCTCATTGTGCTGGAAAGGGTCACTGTGGTGAACTAAAGACAAACCTGAAGGGTGATCAGCTTTCTCTCAAAGAGTTCTTAGCATTTAAATAAAGGGGAGAAAGAAAAGCCTTTTCTCTGCAGGGCATTCATGTTGTAGAGGATGTGTTCAACAAGAACAGAGCAGCATGAATAAGAAATGACAAGCCCTCGGCACTACCTCAGCTTCCCCCGTTCCCCGCATCTCCCACCCGCTGCCCTAGGCCTCACTAGACTGTTGCTAGTGTTTAACGGGGTTGGCTGTTGTGATCACTAGTTTTGGACACAAGAGGGTGCTAAAAGATATCTGTTCTGGTTCTTTAAGCTCGGGTGTAGAAAATCCCCGCTTTCTTCCGTTAATGCTGCCTCCATTTGTGGAAAAGAACTTAGATTACAAAACTCAGGAAAATCTTAATGGAAATAATAAAAACACAGCCTAATATACAAATATTCAGGTTTCAAGATGAACTGAAGTTAGTCCCAGGGTTGTTGACGATTTGGTACCTGTTAGGGGAATGTGGTAGAATTTCAGAATGAGAAAGAGCATTTGAGAGCATCGCCTTCCCTCCCCTTCTGCTCCACTCCTCTCCACCTTCCCACTTCCTTCCTGGGGCTGGGTAAATGCAGTCTTTTCAGCTTGGAAAACAAAAAATGTAAGCAAAGCTGTTCTTTAAATGGAGGTAGGAGGCTCAGTCTCTGATCTCACCTTTGCACCTGGGCAGGCCTGGAGGCATGTCTGGGTAAGCCCAGGGAACCACACTAAAGATTTTGAAAAGTCATTGCAGAAAGTCAAGTGGTTGACAAAATACATCCTTGGATAAAACCCTGCCCCCTGCTTGCCGCAGCCTGCAGGCTAAACAGTTTTTGTATTTTAAATGGGTGTGAAGAAATCAAAAGGAGACTATTTTATGACACATGAAAATAATAGGAAATTCAGTTTTAGAGTTTCTACATAAAGTTTTATTGGAACATAGCAATGCTCATTCATATATTTAGCCAGCCCCACTAAATATTACCTATGGCTATTGCAATAGACTCCGTATTTCATTTTTTTATTATCTACAAAATTATACAAGGTAATAATTACAATAATGTTAGCTTTTTAACAGTATGTATAAGAATAATAGTACAAGGCAAAAGAAGGAATGGAGCTTATAGAAATAATATTTCTATATCTCAGATCAATAATAGTATAAATCTGAAGTAGATTGTGATGAATTAAAATGTATAGACTAACTCCTAGAGCAACCAATTGAAAATTTTAAAAAAGTAAAAAATTAATAGAAGGATTAAAATGTTGCATTAGGAAATATTCACTCAATGCAAAAGAAAGCAGTAAAGGAAGAATAGAAGAACACAAAGATAAGAGATATATAGATTTTAGAAAAAGCAAAGTGGCAGGCAATTGTAAGTCCAAGTCTGTGTAACATCAAATGTGAATGGCTCTAACGAGTCTGTCTAAAGACAGAAATTTTACCCACTCAGACTGGGTTAAAAACCGAGATCCAACTATATTCTGCCTAGAGGAGACATACTTTAAATTCAGAAATGTAAATAGGGTAAACTAAAAGGGCAGGAAAAGATATGTTATGCAAACAGCAACCATAAGAAAGCTGGAGTGGCTACACTAAGATCAGGTGAATTCGTCTTTAAAGCAGAGAAAGTACAGACTGCAAGGTCTAACATATTTCCTCGCTGGCCCTTTACAGGAAAGTCTGCTGGTGCCTGCTTTAGACACTTACCATGACTCACTGGGATGAAGCAAAACATATACACTACAAATCTAATGATTCAAGCGCTTTTATTTGTGGCATGTTTTATACTATACATGATATACTAGAGCAGTTCATATATATGATGCCGTCTAATGATGGACTGACTGGTCTTGTAGACTTTGACTTCAGAGAGATGTGGGTATGATGCCAGGCTTACCGCATAGATGACCCTGGGAATTGTTGTTCTGAAGGGAGATAATATTTTGCAATACCATTTATGTAGCTCCTTTCCTCCCCTTTCCTGTGTACTTTGGTACTACATGCTTTCACTGCCAGCCTCTACTGCTAGGATTTTGAAATTTAAGGCTGAGACAGTAGTATGAGAAAATAGGTTTTGAGTCTGGTTTTTAGAATCAAAGGCCAGAACATCTGGAAGGAAGTAGACCATGAAGTGTGTGTTAAAACAACAGGAGTAGGAGTCATGCTGTACCGCCCCCTAAGACTAAAAAAAATTCCATGGATTAGAGGTGTGGAGGAAAGACAATGTTGAAGGAGGAGGTTGGTGGGGCCCAGGCTCAGTGTGCCTGGAGGAACCTGGGTAAGAGCAGCAGAATCAGCACTAAGACTCATCAGCTACCAACAGGGAAACAGCATCCATCGTGAGGTGGGAGTCAGGTTATTAATGAAGGTTGTGGGATCACAGTAGCCATGTGGGTCGGTGTTGCATATCATCCATGCCATAGAGCTAACTTAGCTGTCCTTATGATGTCCTGTGAAGACCTCCAGCTGAGCCACCAGCAGAGTGCTGCTCATGTCCTATAAGAGTTACAGCTCTTTGGGACCCAAATTTTGCTCAGCTCCATCTAACTTGTCCTGTGTGGAAACATCTTTTGATCACCAGGGATGTTCTAAGGCCCCACTGAGATGACAGAAGGTCGTGTGAACACACACAGGAGGAGTGATCCTATGGAAGGGAAGCCTCACCCCCGTGCCTTGGTAGGAACGAAGGAATGGAACTGGTGTGAGGTCCGGTCTGCTCCACCCCCATTGCACTCAAAGCAGCCATTGCACTTACACGTTAACCATTCTTTTATCCTTTGCATCCAGTTACAGTTAACTCTTCCAGATAGTTTTCTCTTGTAGATTATAGCATTCATAAGTTTTTATAAGTTTGCTCTGAGGTTAAATGACATAATGCGTAAAATAGATGAGCATGTTGGTTGTCATAGGAAGTGTTCAGTAAATGGAAGCTGTTCTTATTGTTCGGGAGAGAATTATCTCATAATCCCTTTAGGAATGCTTGTGAAACTGAATGACTTCTTGGTGTTTGTGGTGAAGAACATTAAATTTTCTGAGTGTGGAGTGGTCTCAGTGAGTGGTTTGTTAGTTATGATTCAATGTTTTTTTCGCCCTGCTCTGCATGGGCTAGTTCAGGCTGGCTATATCTGGATAGCCTGGAGTAACTTCAGAAAACACAGAAGTCTGGGCCCAGATCCAGACATTTTGATTTAGTATACCTAGGGAAGGGTTCCAGGTTCTTTGTTATTAATGATTTGCCTCCTTCCAGAGGCTCTATGAGAAGATTCCTTTCCCTGCCTTTGCCAACTTCTAGAGGCCACTCACATTCTGGTCCATAACTCTGCATCACTCCAACTTCTGTTTCCATTGTCACATCTCACTTTCTGGCTCTGACCCTCTGCCTCCCTCCTATAAGGACCCTTGTGATATGTTCAGCCCTCCAAGATAACCCTCAGTGGTCTTCTCATCTCAAGATTCTTCATTTAATCACATCTGCAAAGTCTCCTTTGCCATATGAAGTTAACATACTCACAGATTCTGGGGATTATATGTGGACCTCTTTGGGAGGCCATTACTCTGTTAGAGATAGTAACCTATTTTTTTAAATCAGGATTGTAAATACACAGAGAAAGATGATTCCATTCATTCCTACCTAAATCCATGTATGAGCTTTTTCTTTTATGCCTTCGCTTCTTTAAGTGCCCATTTCATTGGTGTAATGGTATCTCAAGAGGCTCATGACGAGTGGACAATTCTAGGGTAAGGTGGATGGGAACAGAACAAGCCTAAGGACGAGGCTATGAATAGCTATCACCCCTGCTGGATGACCAGTGGGCTAGGTGCTGACTTCCTTCAAAGGGATGACCTCATCATAGCTACTCAGCAGGCAACATGTAAGGCTTCACATCTGAAGGCAGTAGCTTCTATAACTGGGCTGTGGCTATGGATGATGCCCACTGAAATGGACACACTGATCAGCCCCTGGATGTTGACCCAACACTGTCCTCCTGGTCCCACTGACTGTGTCCCCTCAACCTTTGTCCAACTAACCTCTAAGTCCCTCCCATCTCTTCCTTCTCAGCCTTGGGAACTTACCCTTTATTATCTTGAAGGTAAAATAATCTTCTCTTATCAGTCATATACCATCATGTCATCTATTCTCTCAAAATCTCCTGTGTCTGTCACTGAGCCAGCATATGTAGGTGACTAAGCTCAAAAGCCAACAACTAACTGCTTTCTCTGCTTTTTGCTGTCTCTTCCTGTCTAAGGTAATGATAGAGAAGGCTTAGCTAACTGGATGAGGGAAGAAACAATGTGGAAGCAAATTCTGGAAAACAAGCATATTAATTAGCATTTCAAAATCATATCCATCTCCATGATTTTCAGATTTGTTCCAGCATCGACATTCAGACACAGTTTCCTAAGTCCATGACCAGTGCTTGTTCTGCTAGACCACAGCCCTCTGTGGTGTCTTTAGCACACTTACTTCAATAAGTGTTCAGAAACAACGTCAAGACCCTGTATTTCCAAGTTGGCAATGATGTATTCCACCTTCACCAACACACCACCCACTGGGACTAGTCTCCACTCTCACTGTGTGAGAGCATCTTGCTCTCCCACTTCTGGTGGAGGCATAATAACAAGAGCTCTGCACCACCCTGAGTTAAGCTGCTACTCTGCCTTTCCACAATTTCAGCCAAGTCTCTCTCTGACTCACCTCACTGCCTACAAAATCAGGCAAAGACTTGTAGACAATATCTCTTCTGCTTCTCTTCTCCCAGGGAGAAAAGGATTAGCATGCAGTACACTGAGCACAGGGCAGCTCCTTTTCAGCTTGTTTGTCTGGTATTAAAAGGGGATGGGACCTGGCTTAAGGTCTGAAATGAGTTCCTTCCCACACATACCTGCCCACCCTCTAATACCCAGGTACAAGTCAAGAATGTGGACTCTGCTTGGCAGTTCTACTGGTCCAGCTTCCTTCATGCAAGTGGCAGCTTGTCTGACTTTGTCTCACCATTCCAGCTCTTCTCTTACAGTTTTATAATGAAGCAGTCAGGGCAGGGAGGCAGCCCAGATTAGTGGGTAAGTTACTCTATGTTTGCATCAGAAAAAATATGGATTGAGTCCCAATTCTGCAACTTACTAATTACGTGACCTTGGGCAAGTTATTTAACTTCCTAAAGCTTCTATTCGCTCCTCCAGAAATCAAAAACAAAGACACCTACTCCACTGGATTGCCATAAGGATTAAATAAAATAAAATATGTAAAGCCCTTCATGCCATGCCCGGCACGTTACTCCTTAAGTGGTAGTCTCAGTTAATTCTGTTTTATCTAATAAAAATGTGCTGAGTCCTTATGAAAAATACCAAGCTCAGTACTGTAGAAGTAGATAAAAAAGGAGACATGGTCCCTGTCCACAAAGAAGATGGCAGACTAATGGGAGAGAGAGAAAATACCAAAGTAAGTGAAGGGGATGGATGAATGGGGATGAAGCTGGAGGGAAAGAGCTGAGTGTAGATGAAGTCTGGAGCGGGGGTTCTGAAGGAAACTTCATTGTAAAGGTATGGAAAGGCCACCTTGACATCATGTCTCATCCTGTGAGCCAAAGATTTTCCCCATGTCCCCATGTGAGACCCTTCTGCTCAAAAGAGATGCATCAGGACCATGCAAATCTATGCCTTTACTATTCTGTGCTTTGGGGGATTGCCGTGGGTTAGTGCTACAGTGAGTTAGGGGCCTTCAGGAAAATGCACAAAGAAACATCTCTTTCTTCCTAGTCTACCCACCTTTTACTTAGACCACTGTGGTCATCTTGTTCATAATTAAAAAGCTTAGTTTTTTTTTTGGCTAGATGACATTTAATCACATAATTTTCTGAGTAGGTTTTAGCCATCTCTAAAATGTGGATGAATATGAACTGAAGTGCACGTATGCCAGGCTGAACACATGGATTCCTCTCTCCCCTACGCAAAGCATGCTGACTCTGAATGCCTGACCAGGCGTGTGGACTGACCAGTACACGGGGACCTGGCTGGGCCATTTCTCAGCTCACTAGCACAAACATCACAACCTTTTCTTGTTCCCCGAATGTCAAAGGGGGCAGTGGAGTATTATAATGAGAATCAGGCCACCCACAGTACCCCAGTGCTAGCCCAGCTGTGACCATTCTGTGTAAAACCAGGCAAATTTTCTTAATTATTTTCTCAGTAAGCAAATGAGTTGAAGTAATCCTTGCCCATGGCTCTGTAGAACACACACGTAACTTTCTTTGTAGAATCAAGTGCTTTTTGACTCACAAAAATGGTAAGAAATGATAGCTTTAGCTTGGGCCACTTTACTTGGATATTGTGAAGATCAGATGGATATAAACAAAAATGCATTGACAACTTAGTTTCCAAAGCTGGTTTTTAAGTGTCTGAGAAGATTGACTATATTCCCATTAAGATTCCTCCAAGTTGGTGATTTCCTGTTCTTCCAACCTCATAGGGCAGAATTTCTAGGTGTCTGTAGACCGTCCTAAGCGGGTCACTCTAGTCTGGTGAATGAACAGGTCATTGTCATCCACCGTATATACATCCAGCAGGACAGAAATCAGCCTCAGGTTTCCCAGCTGTACTAGGGAGACAACAGGAAAGGAAGTGTTTTCCAGGATTCGAGTCTCTCCAAGCGAGTTATTTTGCAGATATGATAACTGCATGTCAGTGTATGCAAGTCATTCTCATGAGTTCTCAGATTTGTAATAAAATCCAGGCTCTTGCCAAAGACTGCCAGCAATCACATACTCTGGCCCCAGCCTACCTTGGGCAACCCGCGCTATGATCCGATCATGTGGGCCTTCTTTCTGTTCTTCATGCATGACAAACCTGTTCCTGCCCTAGGGCCTCGCTCCTACCCTTCCCTCTGCCTGCAATGCTCTCCTCCTAGATTTTTGCTCAGCTGGCTCTCATTCCTCATTCCTTCATCCTCATTCTTGTCTCAGCTCAAATCTCACTTCCTCAAGGAGGCCTTTCCCGATCATGCTACCGATGGTTCCCCCCTTCAGCCCCATCACCATCTCATTCCTTTATAGTGCTTATCACAATCTGTAATCGAATTACGCATTATTTCATTGACTTGTTTCCTTTGTATCTTCTCAATAGAATGAAACCTGCTCTCCCGGGGTGATATTACAAAGACTTATGACCAGTATCACATGGATCCAATCAGTCTGAATTGACTCGGGCCAAAGTCCTGGAACAGGGTCTGGGAAGCCCCTCTGCCTGCTTTGTATTCCTTCAGTTGCTGGTGTTTGGGGATGTCTAGGGGCCCTGACAGACGGAGGGTTTGGAGTAATTAGGGAATTCAAGGGGATGGCTATGTACCTATTAGTATGAAGATATTTTCATATTTAAGCAATCAGCATGGCCACTAGTTTGCACGGGTTGACTATCATTCCTACTTATCTCCCATGTCCGGCCAGGGCCTAGAACAGTGACTGGAGCATAGCAGTTCTTCATGTGGTGAATGACTTGGGTGTCAGCAAGTCATGTCCACATACCACTTTCTCCAACATGATGTTTTCTAGAAGAGCTCTAAGGAGCCCCCGGATCATAAGTTACTCAAGGGGATAAGTAACAGAGTATTCAGGCCATAGCGTCTGCTTCAGTGATAACTAATATCTGTAACTCTTCATAGTTTATAAAATCTTTACATCAGTTATCTCACTTTATCTTTATAGCCATGTCGAGAGGCTAGCAACACAAGAATTATTATATTCCTTTTTCAGTTGAGCAAACTCAAGCTCCTATAAGTCAACTGGTAGCTAAAGGCTGGCAGAGCTGGGAAACAGCTCACATCTTCTGGACTGGGGCTATGTTCTTTCCACTAGGCTGTCCTCAGTCCTGGACAGATGTGAGCCTGGGCATAGGAGAAGCTACTGGATGTAGGTATAAAGATTCTGGAATCTATAACTAGGGTTGTAGATGCCCTTACAGAAAAATTGTGGCTGGCTACAAGTCAGATATTTCAAGCAAGAGTGACCAGCCTAGGAGGGTCTGGAGGAACCTAGAAGCCCTGTCCAAGAGGCTGGTGGAATGCGATATGACCAACCTAGAGAAGATTTAAAGGAGTTCTAGTTCATTTTCTTAGACATGTAAGAACTAGCCTTGAAGATAAGATTGCTAGAACTTTTTCTTAGTAAGCTCACAGGGCAGTGTTAATACCAACAATGAAAAATAATTACAAAAATCAGGTTTTTGATTCAAAAATATACATTTAAAAATGAGAGGTAATATAGCTTAGGATCGTGCTTATCAAAATATGTTATATACAAAATGATGCCAAGAA
Organism: Phyllostomus discolor; assembly: GCF_004126475.2. Classification (NCBI taxonomy): domain Eukaryota; kingdom Metazoa; phylum Chordata; class Mammalia; order Chiroptera; family Phyllostomidae; genus Phyllostomus; species Phyllostomus discolor. The sequence goes on from NC_040915.2 coordinate 19,135,421, forward strand.
AGGTGTTTTTACTTCAAACACGGTTCAACATTTGGAAACTTTTATTTGTTATAAATTTATTTTAATATATACTAGGGAAAGTACATAGCCAGAAGACAAATTTTGTGATTTTAGATATATAACAAGTGGTTAAAGTAGGTACTTATTTTTTTTAAATAACAAACCAGGATAACTTAAAGAGAAATGTCAAGTGTGTAATAGGAAAGGTGATTCTCAGACATACCACAAATAAAGTAATAGAGGTGCAAATAAAACTGAAATTTTTGTTTGTGAAAATCATATTTCTTGAAAGTCGCTCTATCACTTTGCATGACCTTGAACACATTCTTAAGATTATGATGCTCCATTTCCTTACCCATTCAATGAATGTGTAGCAAGGATTTAATGGTTAAGTGCATGGAAAGTATTCAGCATAACCTGGTACATAGAACTCAATAGTGTTCACTCCTATCTGTACTTTTTATGAATAACAATGAGTACCCTGGGAAGCCACCATGTGGAATAGAGAGCTCCTCCTTATCCAAGGTGTGTAAACAAGACTAGCTGGAGATTTGGTAGGGATGCTGCAGGGCACACCCCCCCATGGCTGGGAGCTAGAACTTTGAGGTGATTCCAGCTGGGAGATGTCCATAATTCTGCTTTTTGGTGAACTCCAGGAAGCGGGAGGGACTTGGAACTTGCCTCCTACATATTGGGAGGACACTCAGCTAGTCTCAGGACTCAGAGAGTCCTGACCAGGACTCAGAGAGCCATTGCTCTATGGGCACCATTGTTGGCTGTGACACTTGAGCTCCACCTTGCCATCACCCAGGTCACCGTCTGAGAACCACACAGCTATTGTCCCCTAGTTCTTGCCCAACCAGGAAAACAACTGCTCCATCCCTTCACCCTCTTCCTAACAACCATGGGAAAGGCTATGAGGCTTCCATCCTGTCTAACTCTCAACAGTCAACAAGTTCCACTTTGAAAGCCCTGGGTATGGAACATTCTTCTTTAAACAAGCTGCAGTATGTTTCTCTGTGGTTTCCATCCACATGCCCTAGTTTCATCTCCTTGAGCCACAAAGAACAAGTGTCCCCATCCCCTCCCATGGGAACCCTTCAAAAGGTTGCAGACTGATGGGGTGTTTCTATGTCATTCTCCATTGTTCCCACAGGTACACTGTTCCTTCCCAGCATAGTTTCCAGTTCCCTCCCTTTCTAGTCATCAACATCATGTTCTAATACAGTGATTAGAACATGTTCTAGTACATGTCCTAATACTGCTCTTTTTGAAGGGCAGAGATTGTGGAATATGGATCCTTTGTTTTCTTCATAATGGAAGCTGCTCTTGGTAACAGTTCATTACAAAGGATCTGGTAAACGCACTTACATGAAGCCATTTGTGATAGATCATCGTGTATTTGGTGCTCTTCTGAGCTCTGGCCTCAGTGTAACCAGTATCCCAGCTTCTAACAGCAGAGATTTCTCTTTCCTGTTTTTGATGTTTAATTAAGTAAATTCATATGTATGCTCTGTTTGCATTTGGCTTGTTTTTCTATGCTTTTATTTTCCATTGTTTTCATGTTTATTATACACTATTGCATGTAGCAATTATTTGGTTCATTCCCATGGCTGTATAGTACTACACTGTATCTACATTCTATTTTATGACTATATAAAATTCTACTGTAAGGATATATTACAGTTTATGTATCTGTCCCCTCTTTGATGAATATTTGAACTGTTTCCAATCTTTGATACATAAACACTGCTACAATGAACAACTCTGAATTCATATAATTTTGTGCATATGCATATGTAACTACAGAATAAATTTCTAGATTTACAATTTCTGGGTCAGTAGGTATAGGTATGTGTAATTTTGAAGGATATCAGCTAATCATCCCCCATATAGGATATTCCCTTTACAATCTTACCAACAGAGTTTGTAGAGTTTATTTTCTTAGCATGTTAAAGCTTGGAGCTTGGAGACTTAGAAAAACTTAATTGTACAGTCTGCTCATGCTGTATGGAGAGAAGTAGAAGCCCTTAATGGTGCAAAGACTTGCACAAAGTCACAGCACAAATTAATGATCATCCCCACACATCACCCCTCGCTGGTCTCGTGTATCAGAGAGCTCCAAGAAAGCCTCAGACATCCTGTTCTGCTCGTGGCTATTGGCATGCTGACTTTCTCTCCACTGCTCTTTCTCAGCTGCCTTCAAAGCACATAAAGGCCCAGCCACACACTTCAGGGCCACCAAGCTGAGAGATTGCCTCCAGTGTGGTTGCTCTAGTTCCCATCCATAGACCGAGGACTCTAATATCTGATCCTAGTGTCATTCCTTTCCTGAGCTCCAGGACTTCATATAGTGGCCTCCTGGGCCTCAGTGCATGAATATCTCACAGGTGTTTCAGTCTTGGGGACACTTCAACCAAGATCAAACTTGAACTCACCCACAGTTTCTCCATCTCTTCAATGTGAGTAATCATAGAACTCACATTCCTCACAAACCTGCAATGTGAGGAATTTAAGTTTTATTCTAAGAGTAACAAGAAGCCATAGGATGAGGTTAGGGAAAGAAGTGACATGATATGGCTTATGTTTCAATATCTCATTGACTGACCTTTGGAGATGAGGTTGTATGGGCAAGAATGTATAGCGAATAGTACAGAGGCTAATGCCATAGCATCAGCAAGCTATAGTGTGGTTTGGCTTAGGGGACATAAAGAATATCATGCTATCTAGCCTATTCATGAGCCTTGGCAGTGCCATGATGGTGCATTGCTTAAATGTCCTACATGTGGCTTCTCTTTGCTGGATTGGGATCATAATGTGTGTGTGTAAGTGTGTGTGTTTTATTGGGGTTATAGGCAGCAGTTTGTAGGAGTTAGCATTTATTCAAAGAGCCATGGCTTGGGATTATTGCCAAATGTCGACTCAGATGGAATCAGAAAAGGTGCAGACACAGAAAAACTACAGATATAGGATGTCAGATGGGAAAGGCCTTTGATCTTCCCTCTCTTCCACTTAAAAAAGAGAAGTAACAAAAGTGCTGCCATGTAGAAGCCAAAAGCCATCCCAGACAAAGTGCTGGCTTGTTGGGTTCCTAGGCCCGAGGCTACCGAGAAGATGAAGAGGGATGTCTTTGGAAGTTGGCAGCCTTCCGTCATGCAGACCCTGCACTAGCTGACTCAGCATTAGTTGGCACGAAGGCTTTCAGTCCATTTTATTTTGGACCCTATCCAGGCATTTCACTGGGAAATAAACGACAGTGGAAAAATTCAGGATGCCACCCAGGTAAAAGCATTCTTGTGTAATACAATTGGTTAGAGATATCCATCTGGGGAAGGGTTTGACTCTGCACATTGAAGAGGATAGCTCAAGGTGAGGAAAGATTCCAGGAAACACATAAGGGCGGCAGTGGGAAGTGACGCCAGTAGCCCAGGCATTGCAGTTTGAGCTGAGATTCAATTTCCCACTCTTTCCCCTGCTAGCTTCTCTCTTCAGCTTCTCGTCTAATTACAGAGGCCGGAGCCCCTCTGCCAGACAGGATGGGTGCTCATTGCAGGCTTGACGTGAGGGCACCAAGTGAGAACTGGAGGAGACTTTTGTAAGCTATGAAAGGCCTTGGACAGTTTGTTTGTAATCATAAGGCCTCCACTGAATTGCATCAGACTATATCAATATTATTTGTGGAATTTATATGGCTTGCTCGGTCACAGCACTGCTAAGTGAAACTTGAAAGACACTGTGAGAAAATACCTGTAGGTGTGGAATTGTGTAATTTATGGATATCGTGATATTACGTGTATGCATGTGTGTGCGTGTTTAGACTACGTCGGTGTTATATTTATATATATTTTTGAAATATTAATTCAGCCTCCATGAGATGGGATCAGAGGCAGTACGGGACAAAGGTTAGAGCAGGCATGTTAGAGTCGGAAAGACCAGCATTCCAACTCTAGCTCATAGGCTTGGTGACAAGGTTACTTAATTTGAGCTTAGTTTCATCATTTGCAAAATGGTGATAGTAATATCTAGTGGACGTGAGAATTAAATGGGACAAAGAGTGTGAGACATTCACAAGTATGGACAAAAGTAGAAGACCCCAATAAATGCAAGTTGTTGTCATTGTTGGTATTATTATTAATAATAAAACCCACTCCATGTATGTGTGTGGATGGCGGGAGACTGGTGCCTGGGTGGCAGCCCCTGGGATGGGACCGACAAGCAGTGAAGATCCCTTGTGTGGGGAAGAAACATCGTTTCTGGGGTCTGTGCCTTCCAAGTGTGCATAGGAAGTCTCCCTAACCAGAGCCAGGATCTGATACTCTGTATACCTTTCTCTCTAGCTTTTTCTAGAAATGAAAGGAGCTTATGCGTTGTGGAAATTATGTGTGAGAAAAAGAAGTGTAAACCATTTTTCTATAGCCTCTTCTAAACTCATGCATGGGGTGAAGCAGGGCCAGCGAGAAGGGCAACGGTACTGACTCTACTGACCAGAAAGAGAAGAAGGGACACTCGGGCACACTGGGACACTCAGTAATACCCAGTGGTGGGGCTGTCCTTGGGGTAAGGAGTTGGGACACTCAATAAAACACAGTGGTTAACAGAAGTGACGTTAATAGCAGGCAAGGCTGGGTTCAAATTCTGGTTCTACCACTATGCGTAGTTGGGCAAGTTACTTAAATTCTCTAAAATACAAAATGGACATAAAAACAGCACCTTTCTCCTGGAGATGAGGTCATATATGAAAAGTGTTTGGCAAAGCAATAATATGTTTGCTGCTTTTAATAGCTGAGAGCAAGAAACCTCTATTTCCTAAAATTACTTATTTTCTAAAATTGTTATCCTAGCTTTTCTGTTTGGCATAGACTGATGGAGCTGTTTATTTAAAAAAAAATACTACTCCATGTTTTTCATACTAATATTATCAAAGAAAAAGGATTTTGGCCCAAGTGGCGCCACAGTTGTGGACAGGGAAGGAGTAGGCTGTGGGCACCAAAGAGAAAACCCCAGGGGAAGGGAGAATTCTGAGCTACCCAGTCAGCTCGGCTGGAGCAGTTGCACCTGTTCTTCTGGTGACCCTGGTCCTGGCACACCTTGCATTTAAAGTCTTGGAGATGTTTCAAGTCTGATTTAACTAAACCAATGGTAGCCTGATCGATTGCTTTTCTCTTACTGTTTATCATTTTATTAGCTCCAAAAGATATAAAATGGCTGCTTGTTCTTGACACTGGAAGACATTGGAATAATGACAGTCCTTGATTTTGGAAGAAACAGAGAGGACTATGATTTCGGTCCCCACGTAATCACAGCACAAGGCAGCGCGTGAGAGGAAACCTAAGGAAGAAGAGGCTCGTGAAGAAAGGTGGCCTGGATCTAGGATTTGAATGATGGAGTTATTTCATAGCTTGTGAAAACAGGATTACAGACAGAGACAGTGATGTGGAGAGAGACTCACAGGCTAGACAAAGTGCGATGCGTTTTCACAGGCCGCCAGGCGTTTGGTGTGGAGGAGTCAGTTCTCAAGAATGATTCTGGAATCAATCCCCTGTCAGGACATTGCTACATTTAAGAGTGCTGTCGTTGGAGTCTAGGCAGCCTCGTTTCAACATCAGCTCTAGTGCTTAGCTGGCTTGTGTGATCTATGGCAAGTTGTAATGCCTTTGTGCCTCAGTTTCTACCTCTGTAAAACGGAATCATAATGATATCAGCAACTCTTAGAGAAGCTGGGTGGGTTAAACTAGGTAATCAATACAGTATTATTAGTACAGAGCTTGGAACATTGTAATCCCTAAGTATTATAGTTATTATTAGATCATTCTGAATAAATTTTAAGGAGACAAAAATATTTTGTTTGTATTAAGATTGTTTTAATGTACATACCAGTTTCTTAAAGCTTGGACTACAAAAGCTTTCCTTAGTAGATAAAACAGTGAGGAGATCTTTTTAGAATACAAATCCTTATAAAGGTATAACTTGAATCTCTGTTTTCCTTTGCATAAAAACACATAATATTGGTGCTTCTATAACTGTTGTACTCAGAACCAACAGAACGTAATTAAGAGCTCGTTACACGAGGTTAACAAGAAAGACAGTGGAATCATCCTGCCGATCTGAGCTCAGCCAGGGAGCTACTTCTTGTTCCCTATTTGGGTCAAACTGTTGATTCTTCGAAGACTGATTACATGGTCTTTCTTCTGAATTAGTGTTTCTGGTAAATTTAATAACCATGTATCTCTTTTAAATACATTTCATTAACATACTTTCTCCCAAGCAAGACATTCAAACTAAGATTATTTTAATGCAATTGTTTGTGAAGATACTAGGTAATATTTTGCATCTGCGCTGTCTGGCGCAGCTAACCAAGTGGTAGAGCGTTGTGTCTGCGAGCTTGGTTGTAATTCTGGCTCTGGCATTAGGGCCGCGTTGCCGCCTGATTCCAGGGGCTTCCCTGCACAGAGGCCACAACACCAGGGGTGCTGACCAGAGTTTTCCACTGTGGTGGTTCCTACTGGAAGACTATTTAATCATGTGTGCTTTGTTTTTTTATTTTTAATTTTTTGGGGGAAGTCCATCTGTATTACAGGGTTTTTGTAAAGTTTATTTAGGTTATACAGATGAAATACTTAACACAATCCTTGGCACATAGTAAATGTAAATGGGAGCTAGAATTATTGTGGCCATTGTCACTGTCTCCCTTGAACGGAAGGCAACTCTCTAAACTTGTTAGCCATTGTAGCCACTTTGCAAATGAGGTCACTGTGGCACTGTAAGAAATGTGTATTTTCTCAAAGCAGAAACAAAGTATGCTTCTACACTGAGAGATTTTGCCATAAAATTAAATAATATAATAATATCATCTTAATAGAATTGGTTTATATACTTCATATTTTTTAAATCGTGATATTTTAAAAATTTAATGAAGTGGCATTCTTTGCCATTGTGTGAACCTCTGTGAAAACTGGAGTTTAAAACCCTCAATAGCAAAATAGCTGAGAAGCTGTTTTAGCACTTTGGCCATAGAAATTTAGGTGGGAATGTGCCATTACCTTCGCATTCCTGAACACTGAGAAACCACAGGCAGGTTGACTCCCAAGACACGTCACGTTGAATGTTGCTTTCTCCTCAGGACACCTTTTGTAACAATTCAAACACTGACTCTTAGAATTTTTGCCCGTTATAGAATAATGTGGAAGTACACATGGGAAAACTATTTCCTTAGTCATTAGGTTTGTTAATGGAAGGCTTTAGTATTTGATGGGCGAAATAGTTCATTTATTGCTGAGTAGTATTCTGAAAGGTTCCTATAATTACAGTGAAAGAATCTGTAATATTTAGCAATGGTGGGAACAGAATGACTCATCAGTGAGAGATGTAAAGAGTCAAGAAAAAATAATTCCTAAAAATGTTGGGCTGGTCCACTTTAGCATGATTTCTTCACATAATTTCAATTTTGTGTTTTTCATTAAATAAGAAGGCTACTTCTTAACAGTATATTATTTCATCAATCTGAATACCCTTTTAAATAATTACTTTAATGGAAAAGCTTTATTAAGCCCCAACTACATGGCATGCACTTGTCTAGAAGTTGGGGACGCACTGAGAGAGGAAATAGACGTACTTCCTGCCCTGACAATCAAGCAGGGAAGACAGATACATACCTAAAGGCATGATTTTGGATAGATGGAGAGTACAGAGGGCTCATGTCACAGGGAGAATTTAGCTTGTTTCATGGGTCATGGGGGATCTTGCCTGAGGAAGGCTAGTTGATATTTTTTAAATGTGCAAAAAATTAGCTGATACCCTAAGGCCAGTCTGGTTCTGTTCATGCATGCATGCATCCATCCATCCATCCTTTCTTATAACAAATGTGTACTGTTTTCTTATAATGAGATATGCCCTATTCTAGGCTCTAAGGACTCAGGAATAAACAAAAACTTCTCTTCTCAAACAAGGGAATAAATAAACAAGTAAACAAATATGGAAGATAATTTCAGGTCCTGGTAAAGAGGAAAGGGAGGCAGACAAGGAAATTATAACAGGAAGACATGTTACAGGATGACTTGGGAAGGTTGCTTTGAGGAGATAACATTTTAGATCAGCCTCGAACTGTCCATGCAAAGAGCCTTTTTGCTATTCTCAGTATTTCACCCTTCTTTCCTTATCCACAAAGCTTCTGTAAATTCTAGCCAAAAAATATCCCTTTATTCAGGAGTGTTTTGAGTAGCAAAAGTAAAACAATTTGGGGGGTGGGGCAAATCACCTTATCAACTGTTGCCAGAAGAGAAAAAAAAATGAAGACCTCCTCTGAATAATATCTGTATCCAACAAAATAATAATTCCCAAGGGTCACTGGCAACAGAGACTATGGAACGGTAGCATGATGGAGAGTTGAAGGCAGATGGACTAGAAGTTCTATTTCCTGATTATGTAAATAGCAGTAATGGGGAAGGTCTCAGAAATACCTGAGGGACTTGTGGAGGATGGGTGGTTTTAATCTTATCACAGTTTAGTTATAAAAAGTATAACCTTATTTTTTGTCATATCCTGGTGAAACCTGAAATAGGTGAATTATGCCCAGCAATGAACATCTTTATTCAACATGCATTTGCAGATTACATACGTTATAATAATAGCTGGCACTTACTGAACAGGAACTATATGTCACCCTCCCTTCCAAGTGCTTACCTATGTCAACTCATGGAATACTCATAGCATCTCTTATGACAGAGCTGTTGCTTTTTATATTTTGTATGTGAGGCAGAGAGGAGGTAGAGTATCTGTCCAAGTTCACGGAATTGGTAAGTCCGTGTTCCAAGAGTCAAGCTCGTGGAGTCTGGACCCAGGACACTTAATTCATTGTGCAAACCTGTGCCTTGTCTGTGACATCTATGATTGTTCCCCTCATCAGCTGCTAGGTCAGCATCAGTGTTATTGTTTAGATGATGAGTGAATTGTGTGTGGAGGAGGAAGAAAGGGGCGGGGAGACAACCGGAGAGAATGAGAGAGTGAGCAAGCATGTGGAGAGGTAGCAGCACCAGAATTACCTTTCTAAAAAAATTCTGAGGTGGAAAAAGAATAACAGTTTTTCAGGTTATTTTATTCCAGGGGCAGTCCTATTTCTCTTAAGTCTCAAAGCAAACAAGCATTTTTAAGCTCTATTTTACAGATGAGGAAGTTAAGCTCGGAAGAGTTCAGCAAAATGGTCTGCCTTATACCTAAGTTTAAGCTCCTTATGGCACTACTCGCTAGAGGTGTGTGTAAACAAATGAAAAACAAAAACAGAGCCTTTACCTGCCCTGCCCTCCAGCATCTGTGATGCTGAGATAAGCTTTCGCACACAAAGGAGAAATAAAGGCAGCTGTTTATTATAGACTGCATAAAGTGTATTTGACCTTATAAAAATCTATGTGATGCACTACCAAAGTACACTTCATGGAAGCAGCGAGGACAGTGCCGTGTTCTCGGCATGTTGCTAGGAGCCATTCCAAGTGTCACATTGGGGACTTTGGGGTGTCTTTATTGATTCCATTGGTGCCAAGTACATATAAACAAGGGGATAAATGAAAATTCTTTGTGGTACAAAAGAAAGAACATGCACATAACTAAGTTTTGAGAAACACATAAACCATATAAAAGCCTTAAAACACGAAAGTCCTTTCCTTAATTTAGGACAGTTTTTAAGGATGACAACTGCCTGAATCATAACATATTTAAAAAAGAGAGAATCACATTATTATATTCTTTTATTATTATTACTTTCAGGTTTATTCATCTTCCTTCTCATGTAGTTTTTATATTTTGGATTTTTGATATAAGTCATCCATGTTAAAGGCACTTTTTCAAAAACTCATAATCTTTTCATTGACCATTTTACTAATGCACCCTGTCTTCAGTATTATAAAGTTTATGCTACTGCTTTTTACTTCATTAAGTTTCACAATTTTGGTCTAAATCAGTAGTCCAATTTAGGTACTGTGCTTGATAAATTTAAATGGGCTTATAATTTCTAAATTAGATTTAACAGTTTTAATATAATTGATTTTATCTAATTTATTTTCTTGTGATGGGTTTTATTTTATTTTTTTGCTGGAATTCTTTGATTAGATTCTATAAATTCTAGTATGTAGGACTTTGATTAAATATTTTTTCAATGGTCTGCTTTTGAAAATATTTGAAAGTTTCTGTTTTGTTTGCAATAGATTTCTATTGTTTTATTAATATAAAACTTTCTGATCATTCTTTGAATATGTATAACATGTTTTGCTTTACACATTTCTTTCATGCAAAATGTTTTTTATACAAATTTATGTTTTTATAACTTTAGTGTAAAACAAGCCTATAACACTTGCTTAATATGTTTTGTTCAATTTCTTTTTTTCTTTGAGGTTGATATTGGCAAACTTGTTCTTCTCTCATGTAAACATGACTAATATTCACTTCCCCCCAGTCTTTTAAAGTAATTAAATAATTATTTTGTAATTTTGTTTTAGAAATATCTTTAAGGGCATTGTTGCTAAATTTCTTTTTAGATACAGTTGGAGACTCCTTGCATTTGATTAGGGAAATTTAGAACATTTATATTTACTGAATAATTTTTTATGACTTGACTTTTGTTATCTTTTTGTATGTTTTCTTGGATTCATTTATATTTATTTATTGTTTGCTTACTAGTCATAGACAATATTCTATTTGATTTTATACTAAAAATTGTTGGTGAGGAGAAAAATTTTTTTCTATGCTATTTTCTAATATAATTTTAAACACTGTAACCAAATTATCTATTTATACTCACCTAAAATATATTTTTAATTAGTCTTTATAGGAAAATACACCATTCTCTTTGGTACATTTTTGTTTCCTCTTGTTTAATCTGAAGAATGAAACCCTATCTTTGACTGTATTTTTTATTGGTTGTTTTGACTTAAACTTCTCCAAAACATTCCATTACTTTGGAATGACTATTAGCTTTGACTTCTCATTTTCAACTAAAATTTTAGTTTATTTTTCTCTAATATTGACTGTTTTCATCATCATAGTTTTTTTTTATTTTTGCCATTAATTTGAAGTGTTATGTCTGTATTAGGTTCCTATCATTGAACAATGAATCATCGCCAACTTAGTGCCTAATAACACAAATTTATTATCTCACAGCCTCTGTGAGGCCGGAGTGCAGGCCAGGCTTAGACAGTTCTTAGGTTCAGAGTCACTGGGCTGAACTCAAGGTGCCAGTTGACACTTAAGTCTCATCTGAGGCTCTGGGTTTCTTCCCAGATCACTGGGTATTGATAGAAGGTAGTTCCTTGCATCTGTTGAACTGAGGTCCTCAGCTTCTAGAGGCCACCTTTCATTCCTTGACAGATTTCCCTCTTCAACATGTGACAGGAGTGTGCTTGCTGCTGCTTCAGATCTTACTGACCTTCCACCTTTGACTTTTCACTGGGCCCTCTCTTCAGGGCTCACCTGGTTTGGTCAGGCCCACCTAGGGCTAGCCCCACTTTAATGCACTTAGGGTTAATAGATCAGGGGCCTTAATGACACCTACAAAATCCCTTTGCTTTGCCATGTGACACAGCCTAACCTTGGTGGTGGCCTGCTTTTATATCTGTAAGACCTGCCATGCTCAAAGGTACTCACTCACAGAGCCTGTGCAGCAGGGGTGGGAGTCTCCGGGACTGTCTTAGAATTCTGCCTGCCATAAGGTGTAATTTAAGTCATATGAGGTTTTCATGGTCTTCGAAGAAATATTATTATTTTTATTTTATTTTAAAAAATATTTTATTTATTCATTTTTAGAGGAGAAGGGAGGGGAAAAGAGAGGGAAAGAAACATCAATGTGTGGTTGCCTCTCACATGCACACAACTGGGGACCTGGCCTGCAACCCAGGCACGTGTCCTGACTGGGAATCAAAGTAACGACCCTTTGGTTCACAGGCCAGCACTCAACCCACTGAGCCACACCAGCCAGGCCTGAGGAAATATTTTTAAAGACTTGAGGATATCTTTTTGTATGGATATATTTTGTGATATTTGAAAAAAAAATTCTTGTGATTTATTCTTCCTCCCTTAAAAGTTTTGTAAAAGTGTTGTAGATATAGAAGAATGTAAAAGAAAAGTATATTATACAATATTGGTAAATTTGTAATGAAATATGTATGCTAAAACACTGTTTTTTCTAATTCTGATACCTCTTGATATCATTATCATTAGCATAAGATTATAAAGTATTAATTTTCCTTACATTAGTTATGATTTGTAGGTCAATAATATCACTCATAAAAATTTATACCAAAAAAATGAAGACAAGGAGAAATCTTTCTGTACAAAGTGTTTATTTTAACACTGTATCATAGTAAGTATTTGAAGGAGCTTGAACTTCCTTAATTTAACCTACAGGACATGTAGAGTAACCTCCCTGGCTACATATTTTATGGTAGATAGGAATAGCATAACAGCATGAAAAATGTGTACAGCATAAGTGAAATACAGTACCCCAAATTATAGGTGTACCATGATTACAACTATGTAAAATATGTAAGCCGTTGCTATAGGACTAGAATAATTTATAGGAAAATCAAAGCCGTTCATAGAACAGGTTGACACAGTGTACATTTTTTAAACAATGTCTCTAAGGCTATCAAAAGGTTTCTACAAGGATGAAACAAAATTAGGTCAGATTCCCCTGCATCTGGGGAAGGATAGGTGTGGAACTCCTCAAGTCTGATTTTCTTTCATCTGAAATCTGCTGAGCTTTTCAGTAAGTGAAGGGTGAAATCTTCTGTTGCCATTGATGAGAACGCAGTGAATTATATTGGGAGTAGACAGACCCGGCCCTTCCCTCCAGATGATGACTAATTAATTGACAAACCCTCCTGACTGGGTGTGACCCAGGGTTGACCCTTGGTGACTGGGAATGGATTTCATATGGAATGCTCACTTTTCCTTGCTTTTCTATGAGGTTTCAAACGTGACTAGGCCATTGTGAGCAAGAAGGATTTACTAGATCCTTTTACCAGAAAGATTCATACTGAAGGGACCAGAGATGATAGTGTAGTTATATCAGGTTGATTCTCTTATCCATTATGGAAATTCCTTCCAGTGGACATGTGGGAGGGATCTCCATCTTGCCTCTGCTTGTAAAATGTGTCCATGCTAGCACTGAGTGTAGCCTATGGTCTTGACAGGCAGCAGACTTGCTTGATAACAGACCACTCTTTTCATGGAACACATCCTCATAGCACTGTCCTCTGTAGCATAATTTGGGAAAGAGTGAGTTATAAATAACCCTTGAACAAAATGTCATGTTAAATAAAGAAACTTAGGATCTATAAAAGGGACTATGTTAACTTTTCAAGGTCCCACAGGGGTTAAAACTAGAATTAAAGGACAAAATTATGAGTTCTAGAATTACCTGAAAAGATGGTTTTATTCTAGAAGTCAGGCTTCCCCATTACCAGCAGTTCTCAAACATGGATTTACTGATTGTTTGCTATAAATATTATGGAGAGGATTCAAGTGGTATACAGGAGATAAGGAGAATTTGGAAGATTTTTGTGACATTCAGCCTTGACTGAGCATCAGAATCTTCTGGGAAGTTAGTTTTTCTAAAAAAGGGAAGAAAAGAAGGGAAAGAGGGAAGAATGGGGAGAGAGGGGGAGAAGAAAAGAAGGGAGGGAGGAAGAGGGCAAAAGAGGAAAGAGAGAAACCTGGGTCCTGTCTAAGCCCCACTGAACTGGAATATCTGGGTTTGGGGCCTAGGCATTTGAATTTTTAATTGGCTTCCTAGAGGCAAGCAAATGAAAACCAATGGCCCAGGTTGCCTTTAAAAAAACACCTGCACCCATAAGAATCTCTGTTTTCATGATACAAACAAAATGGCAAATTAGGCAACTAGGAATGCTAAAGGGTAGCCTTGCTTGCCTTCTGGGACTCAGAGCATAGAAACCCAGCTTCTGAGATTTCCTGTCCAGGCACATTGAAACTAGTCTGTGCTACTGAATTTCTTATTTAAGAGATAGGTGGAAGGGAAGGGAACTAGGAGAGGAGGAGGTAGCCTGTAAGGGCAGTTTGGGATGCACCTTCTCCACCCATGTACAATCCCTGCCTTGCACTTCATTGTACAAACCTAAGATTTTGATTGCTTGGATCTATAGCTATTGCTTCATAGAGTTTAATGAGGTTCATCTTACCCAGAGAAGCTGCAGGACTTCTCAGATGGCTCTTATAAGGAGTGGCTTCTTGGATCACAGAGATTCATTTAATCGCCCCTCTGCCAAAAAGGGTCTGGCAGAACATGTCTGTGCCACCAGACTTCCAACTCTCACGGTGCCAGTTGGTTTTGCCCCAACCAAGGTAGTGACCTCAGACAGTGTTTGCCACAAGCTGCAGTCAGTTTAAACTGGAAGTCTTAGTTTTCCTTAGTGTGATACAGAAGTCTAGGGAAAGAGACAGCCACTTGTGGAAAAGTACAGGTAGATGCTGGTCCTGGAGCTGGCTACCTGGAAGTCTTTCTCAGAAATCCCACACTTGACCCAGGTGTGTGAGAGATCACTGGTGGTCCCCAGGGATGCCCGAAATCTGGGCAGGTGGAAGGTATTTGTCAGATCCGTTTATCCACTTATTTATCTATATTTGTCAAGTGTCAGCTATATGCCATTCACTATGTTATAGGCACTGTTATATGAAATAATGGGTGAAAACAAACAGCCAGGAGCTCACACTCTGGTTGGATTTCTGCCCTTACTTTGACTGACTGGGAATTGGCTAGTTGCCCCTAGTGGTCATTGCCTCATTGTTAACATAACAGTAGCTAACTTATATTTGCAATTATGTGCTAAAAACTTTTAATGGCCCATTCCTGATGAGATAAGTATTATAATTATACCCATTTTTCAGATGACAAAGTAGAAACACATAGGTAAGCCAAATGGACCAAGATACATAGCCTCCAATCAACATAGGGTAGGCATTGGGGAGCTTGGGTCTTGCTTGCTCTTGATCTCTAGGGTGAGGGTCTGAACTTGGCTCTATTAGTATTTCATTAAGACAGTCCAGTCTGCAACTGCACTGAGGATCACCCCAAGAACGAGGGATTTCATCAGGCTCTGAGTAAGAGAAGAGAAATGGGGTTTACAGTAGCTAGCTTCAGAATCTCAGGAGGATCGAATAGGCCGAGGATGGGTTGGAAGACTCTCCGAGTTTGCAGATGGCTGCAGGTTTTGTTTCGGTGGACCGGCGGGTGAGGCTTGTTCTACTAAACTCTTGCACTTGAAGGAGTCAACAGGGCACCTGATTCTGACTTCTGGGTTCAGAGGCTCAGCTGGACCTAACCCCAGTGGGTCAGGATGACTGGACAAACCTGAAGAGTAGGGTCTTAGCCAAGTAGCTCAGATTTAGTTAAGTTTTGTTCCTGTCATACTGCAAAGGCTTCACCAATGTGATTCATTTTAATGAGATGTGGGTGAAAGGCAACAGAATCGAAGTTCCTTCAATTCGCAAACTCTGAACTATTTCATGAAGACAATAATATCTTATAATACAAATCACTATTCTAATTTTAAAAGAAGATTTTCCCTCTCTTCTTAAATTATTAACTTGTTAGCTACTCCTTCAAAGAGTTTCCATGTCCTTATTTATAGATTATGTATTTCTTTTCACCAAGCCAAAGATGGCATCGACTTTCCTAGCAGCTGCATTCACATACTTACTGAGTACTTTTTAAAAATAAAGTTAGAATTAATACTAGATGAGATTTTTGTATCATTTCTCCCTTAGCATTTTAAATCATCTTCCAGAACATATTCTTATGCCAGTCAAAACTATATCACTCATATTGTTTTGGAGAGTAAATAACGTCCTCTCTTACAGATAGGCTTTAGTTATTTTACAGTTTCTCTCTTACCATTTCCAAGGTTTCACTCTTTGATGTTAATACTCACTTTATAACAGTGAAAAAAATCAGAAACAATTTGAACATTAACATTGTTTTGAGTACATTTGTCAATAAATTTTCTTGTTGTATAGTATCTAATTTTCAAATGGTGGTATTACTTTAATTAGTGATTGGGAAAGTTATTAAACTTTTTGTGCTTTGGCTCTTTCAGCTCTAATATAGAGATAACAATAGTACTTCATAGACTGGAGTTGATATAGGGGAAGTACTTAGAACAGCAGACGGAAAGTACTTATAATAGTACATTCTATATAATTGCTATTTTCTTTTTTTAAAGTTTTTTTAAAGATTTTATTTATTTATTTTTAGAGAGGGAAGGAGGGAGAAACAGAGAGAGAGAGAAACATTAATGTGCGGTTGTTGGGGGTCATGGCCTGCAACCCAGGCATGTGCCCTGACTGGGAATCGAACCTGCGACACTTTGGTTCGCAGCCCACGCTCAATCCACTGAGCTACTCCAGCCAGGGCTCCTATTTTTCTTATGCTTCCACCAACAATGTGCATTAATGCCATTTTTTTTCCTGTGGCAAGTTTGACAGCTTTTTAAATTATATATTAAAAAATACTAGTTTGCCCTGGCCAGTGTGGCTCAGTTGGTTGGAGCATCCTTCCAAGAACCGAAAGGATGTGGGTTTGGCATCTGGTCGGGGTGTGTGTGGAAGGCAACCAACCAGTGTTTCTCTCTCACATTGATGTTTCTCTATCTCCCCCTCTCTCTGTCTTTCTCTCTCTCTCTCTCCCTTGCTTTCTCTGTGGAAGCAATGAAACAATGTCCTTGGGTGAGGATTAAAAAAACATAATAATAACTTAAAATAAAATAAAATAGTTTAAAGGACACAAGTAAGCCCCTTTTATTTGCACTTCTTTTCTTACTAACTAGTGAAGTTCGACATTTTATTTTGTATTTGTCCAGCCCTTCTTATTTGTTTTAAATGGATTTTATTCATTCTTTCACTGGATTCTCATTGTTTTTCTTATCAATTTTATGAGCTCTTTTTCTGGTGGCCTTCTGCTGTCATTTACACTACAGATATTTTCCTTGTTTGTAAGATACCATTCCTGGTCCCCAGTTATTTTTGATTGTGGCTCAGAGAGGACTGAGAAGGCTTCAGGGACAAAGGTCACGCTTGGACTGCTTGCTGAGCACAGGTGAATGCACTTTGCCAACAGCAGGGCAGTGACTGCAGCTGGGGAGAAAAAGCCCTGCACCAACGATCAGAGACCATAGTTGTTCTCCAGATTCTGTCCGTGGCACGAGCTAGTTAACAGCTCTGAACTGGAATACACTCATCTGTAAAATGGGCTCTTATAAATGACTGCAGAGTACCCTTCAGGGTCAAATGAGTTAACACATACTAAGTTTGCAGACGAACTACACAAACATCATGTAACTGTGAGCTTATTGCTGTGTTTTTATTTTTGATACATCCATATGTGAGAAGAAAGCCACCTTTGCTTTTAGAGCCTGTTGTGGTTGCTCCCAAGGGCTTCCTTCTCCTCCTGGCCTGGTGAGCTGGATACACAAGTAGCAGCTCTACCGACTTCAGCTGGAAAGCCCCTCCCCCATTAGGTCAGGTCTCACATTACTCTCTTGCGGCACTGCAGGCCTGTTAGCTCAGCACAGCTACAATTTCAAACTCACTTCTGTGACTACTTGGTACATGTCCATTTCTCCCTTTAGACTGCAAGCCCTGTAAGGACAGAGATGATACCTTTTTTCTCTCACCATAGTGTTCTGCATGTTTGCTCTGTCTGAATAGGCCCTTGATGAATATTTGTCTAATAAAGTGCGAGTGGAATAGTTGGATATGCACAAAAGCATTTCAGGGGGCATAGCAGCACAAGGGACATGCAAGGAATGACTATCACATGCTAGAGTGTTGATGAGGTATGTATGTCTGGACTAGAAAGTAGTGTATTGAGGGGAACCATGGGGAGATAGGACAGGGAAGGGGGACTGGGTTTGATCATAGACAGCCTTGGATACCAAGTGGAAGAGTTTTAGTAAGTGAGACATGCAGTGGGGGGCCATTTAAGAATGAGTAGGTGTGGCATATAAGAAACATGTATGAAGAGGATGTGTGTGGAATGTAGAATGGATTGGAAGAGAAAGACTAGAGGCAGGGAGACCAGTTAAGAATCTCTTACAAATTGCCTTTTAAAAGCTGTTGAGCACTCATTTCAGTGTGCTGCCACTGGAATTGGGGAAAAGGGGGGCAAATGTGAGTGGCATTTCCAGAAAAGAATTGAAGTTATTTGTTGGCATTATAGGGGGCAGGACGAGGGAGGGAAGAGTCTCACTACTGGTATTAGCTCTGAAAGGAGCCCGTTAGGTCATCCCAGGTAACATCCTCAGCTACGCAGTTGGGAGGTTGAGGCAAGAAGAGGACTGGAACTGCCAATGCCGCACCGCACTTGCTGTGTTACGGCAGAGGGGAATCTTGAAGACAGGTTTCCTGAGTGGTACATACTGTCTTTTTTCATTCATTGGCTAAGGGAATGTGTCTTTGCCAGAAACGATGAAAATGAGTTAGCCAGGGGATTAGGAATTCTGTTTTGTGCAGGCTGGGTTTGGAAAAATGGTGGGATAACTCAATGAAAAGGGCAGGCAGTTTATTGTGTGGCAGGAGGGGAGTCTATAAAGACCTCAGAGCTGAGTTACATGTTTTACTTTACTTTATTGTTTTAAAGGTTTTATTTATTTATTTTTAGACAGAGGGGAAGGGAGGGAGGAAGAAAGGGAAAGGAACATCAGTGTGTGGTTGCCTCTCCTGCACTCGCTACTGGGGACCTGGCCCAAAACCCAGGCATGTGCCCTGAATGGGAATCAAACCAGCAACACTTTGGTTCACAGGCCAGCACTCAGTCCACTGAGCCACACCAGCCAGGGCTGAGTTACATGTTTTGGACTCAGTACACAGAGACGGGACTTCTACATCAGCTGAAATTTTCTAATATGAATTCAATTATTGCCCCCTTTTTTTCAGTTCTTGTAAAAATAGAAAAATAATAATATTCATAGAGATTTAATGAAGCACTTACCATATGATAAGTACTTCACCAGCTTCTTATTTAATCTTGTCATGAACTCTATAAGGGGGATACTATTAACCTTATTGTTCCTCTTACAAATGAGAAAGCAGGGTCAGAGAAATCAAATACGTTTCCCAATGTCTATGAAGTTCCTAGGAATCCTTTAAAGCAGGTTTCTTAATCACCGTGAACATTTTGGGGCGGGTCATTCTTTGTTGGAGAAGGGTGGTGGACGCTGCCCTGTGCATTCATTGCAGGATGTTGGACAGCCTCCCAGGCCTCTGCCCATGAGGAGCCACCAGGGTTAACTAGCTGTGACAACCAAACCAGTGCCCAGGCATTTCCAAAAGTCCCTTGGTTGAGTCAGATAGCCTTCTCTATTAAAAATCTTCTCGAGAAATTTCCACCTTAGTTGATATATTCTTCTTCTATATTCGTGCGCACTTATTGTCAAATTTTTTAATGCTTTTGATTCTGTCTTGTACGCATCTTGTCTTCCCACGAAGCTTGTGCAGTTTTTTTTTTAAGATTTTATTTATTTATTTTTAGAGAGGAAAGGGAGGGGGGAGGAGAGAGAGACACACACACACACACACACACATCAATGTGTGGTTGCTGGGGGTTAAGGCCTGCAACCCAGGAATGTACCCTGGCTGGGAATCGAACCTGGGACACTTTGGTTCCCAGTCCGTGCTCAATCCACTGAGCTACACCAGCCAGGGCTAGCTTGTGCAGTTTTTGAAGACAAAGCCTCTTACATAAAACGATGTTGAAAGCAAGCGCCTTTCACCTTTGTTCCCTCTTCTTCATTCCCTCTGCCATTGTCCTTCCTGCCCTAGACCCTCATGATTCTCGCCTACACTGCTGAAGTTACTTGGCTGTGGTCTCCCTGCCTATAGTCTTCCCTCTTCAAACTACGCCATCTGTTCACTGACAGAAGATTGCTCCTAAAACACAGACATGATAATGCATGACTTCTTTTTTCACTTAAAACCTTACCCCTAAACACATCCTTAGCTGACTATTAAAGGTATTCTACATTCTACTCAAAAGTGATTTTTCCCCACCTATTAATGCGTGAGCTGGGCTCAAATCAAAAAAAGATGTTCACTCGGTAGTGCCTCTGGCTTCCTGTCTCCACGCTCTTCCTGCTCTTCTTTCCGCCTCATGGTCTGATTCCTCTCCATCCTTCAAAGCCACACTCAAATGCCCAGGTGCGCATTCCGTCTCCCTCCCTCAGGCAGGAAGGGATTCTGTCCCTCAGAGCCCCACAGACCTCCACCAATACCTTGCTTATTGCTCTTGGCAATATCATTTTTATCAAAATTAGGGTACATGCACATATGTTTTTTCCCTTTGCTACATGGGTTTCAAAGTCAAACAGACCAATGTTCAGATCCTGGTACCCACTTTCTAGCCATGTTACCTCGGACAAGTTACTTTAACTCACTCAGTTTTATTTCTTCATCCTTACAATTGGTAGAAAATAACAGTTATCCCCTATTGTTCTTTGAGAATTCAATAAAAAGGCAAGAAAAGTACTCAACGCAGAGCTTGGCAGATAGGGAAAATAGTTAAGTGCTCGATATATACTACCCACAAAATTTAAGCATAATTATTATTGTAATTGTCAACTTTCTCTGGAATAAACGGGTTAGGTCAATTTGTTTTATACTTTGCTTGACGTTGAGGGGTGGGAGGTTTACTTGTGAAAACTGACAAGGAAAGGGTCACGTATTTGAAGTTATTTATTACTGTATTGATGCAGAAGTGATGTGTGCCAATCATCTAACCCCTAAGAGGAAGGCAGCTTTTGGAAGGATTTCGCAATAGAAACATGGGGATTTAAGGGATAATGAGGTCAGGCCTATTAAGAATACTCACAGGAGCTGATTGGAAGGTTCCCATGGCACAGAGCATGCTGTGAGCTGAAGCAGATGGCACAACATCAGACAGCAGTGGGTGGATAATGAGCATGGAATGGAAATGCAAAAGAGTGAATGGGAATGTATGGTTCAGGGAACATGAAATGAAAGCCCAGTCCTTCCATGCAAAGTACACAATTCCATTTGGCTGCCAGAATGCGTTTGCATACAAAACTCAGTTTGTCCAGACAGATGCTGCAAATCTGTGGTCAGAGTCATTCCCAGGAGCACAGCTGGTGGATCCTTCACTGACTCATATCAGAACCAAGTCTAATACTCCCAGTTGAATAAGGCAGAGCAGGAAGAGCTGGGATCTTTGAGACTGCGTACACCTGTGAGGAGCAAGGCAGACAATTTAGGAGGGCCTCAGAGGCAGGAAAAAAAAAGGGCTATGAGACGTGTAGGTGGCTCTGGCCACATACCATGTGTAGAGCTATAGTCAGCTTTGTGGGTGGCTTCAGAGAACAGGGCTAACCCACATGAATTGACATTTGGGGGCAAGCTCCTGGAGAACATGTAATTATAATATTTATTGAGCAATTAGTATATACCAGCCACTGTGCTAAGAGCTGTGGATGCACTGTGTCATTTAACCAACACAATACCTGTGAGTAGGTGCTATTGTAATCCCACTTGAAAGATGTGTTAAGCAAGATACAGTAGCAGAAGTGAGATTTGAATGGAGATTATTTTTATTTTTATTGTAACACCTCTGCTCTTAACAAAATCACTGATGTTCAGAAGTAGAAGAGATTGAGAGGCCATGTGGTCCAGTTTTCTGATTCTGTGGAAAAGTTAATGAAAATTCCAAGGCAGGAATTCCTGCCCTAAGTTCCACAAGGACCCAACCCATGGCAGAATTGGAGTGGAAGGTTCAGAATCCGTTTTTGTTATTCTCTGCAGGTGGGGGAGACCAAAGCTGGAGACGCAGGAGGGCTCACCTGACCACTTAGCCTTGTATTTCTCTCAACCACGACCATGGCTCAGAGCCTGGGCAGTGTAAGCCCGAGAGCAGCTGTGCGGCCAGGACATAGAGATTTAAAGGGCACACGTGCAGAAAGCCCGCCAGCTCACCCCCTGTGATGGCCAGCACAACGGAAGAGTGAGACAGGGCTGACGAGGCACTCATCCGTGCGGCCCTTTTATTCTTTTTCCTCATCTGAGTGGATTGCCTTGTGAATGATCAATCAGACCTTATTTTAGTAGAAAATGTGAACTACAAGGTTCAAATGTGCCACCATGTCCCAGTCGGAGAGAAATTTCAGTACCCTTTGCAGGTTGATCCCCATAAGATACAGGAAAAAGGTGTTGATTTAAAACACAAAATACTCTTGTAGTAGAAGTCATCTATCAGAAAAATACAACTGAAATCAAATATAAAATGATCATAAGGCATGATAAATTTGATTAAAACTTTTGCTTTTTCTTGACTTTATATTCAAGAAATGCTCAATGAGTATCTTCTTGAGAATGTGATACTTATTAAAATCATTTTCACAGAATAATTGTTGCTATTACAAGGGAAGAGTTGTGAATATATCACATGATTGAAAACAACACCTCACCAGATGCCTGTGTTATTTTAGTGGGTTGGACCGGAAGTGAAGGAAGTACCGCAAGAGTCTCACAACTAATTTCTGTTGCTGACAGTGCAAGTATCCCAGTTTGCTGTAGTTCCCAGCTGTCTCCACGGATGGTGTGACATTTCTTCCTACTAGTCTCAAGAATGGATAGTAGGTACAGGATTTGGACTTCTACTTTCTGAATTTCCATAGGAATGGTCACAGAAAAGTATGCCTTATAGTGTTTTGTTCTGGTTAATCTTTTTTAAAAAATGTCTTCTGTCCAAACAAGCACTGAAATTCTCTATTACAAAGCTCTTAAGATTGTATTATAATTCCGATTATATAGAATCTGTTTAATTACCTATCTTGAACTCAAAGCAACTGCAAGCTTCATGTGGACAGGACCAGGTCTGCTTTGTCTCCTGCAAGAATTAATTTACTCTTCAAAATCCAGCTGTAACTTAACCTATGTTATGAAGTTCTCATCAGATTTTGTTTGATTTAATTGTTGCCTCCCTTTGTTTCTATTGCACTCCGTTCTATTAGACTAGCACTTTAAATGTGTCTTGCTTTTAGCCATGTATTTAATTCATTTTGAACTAAAAAACTTTCTTATTCATGTTCCAGTATAGCACCTGCAATATTTTTATGTTTTGAACTTACTAACTAGATCTACTCCAGAAATGTCTCATTCAGCATATCTAAAATTACTGATGACTTTACCCCTAAAATATGCTCCCCTTTTTTATTCCTAGTGTGGCTAATGGATCTTCATGCACTCACTCTCACAGGCCAGAACTCAAGGACTTAACCCTTTCTACCCCTCACCATCCACTCTCTACATCCAACTGGTCACTACATCCTAAGAAGTTCACATGTTAAATAAGCATTATCTCCATTCCTTCCACTTCTATGGTTACTTAACTAAATGGAAAGTGACATGCTCTATTTCTTTTCATTTGGGTCTCCAGACTCACTCATCCCCTTTAATGCATATTTGGCAAAATTGTCAAAATAATATTCTAAGGAAAATAAATAAAATCAGGTATTTTTTTTCTGCTTAAACTTCTTAAATTGTTCAAATCACATCCCTTTACCTATAGAATGCACCCACTGCTTCCTAGTATGGCAACTAAAGATCTTTATGGTTCAAATACTTTCCTTTTTGGATTGATTAATGCCATGAACCTCATGTTTCATCCTACAAACATTCATTGAACATTTATCTTGTATCCCTTCTTTGCTAGCCCCTGGGCAAGGCACCATGATATATATCTATAACATTATATAAACGGGCCATATGAAGATGCAGAGGATGCGGTGAAGACTTTGAGAGGCAAACTCTAGTGGAGAATACCCCTATGTAAACTCACACTTATGACTAGGGGTCATATGGCTAATAATACATTAGAGAAACACATAACTTCATCGGCATGAGCGGAGAGGTATCTTTACTTCAGAGAGTCAGAGAAGGCATTTGAGTAGTTAAGAAGAAATTTGCCAAATGGACAGAGGGAAGGGCATTGCTCCAGTCATGGATGATAGCACAGACAGAGACAAGGAGACCTGTAAGAATTTATCATGGGTCGGGAAAGAAAACATCCAGTGTGTGAGAGTGTAGGTGGTTGTAGTGAGGGGCAGTTACTGCAGAGGAGACTGGGAAGGTCTGCTGGGCTAGATTTGAAGGAATGTTTATGCATCACTAGTAATTAGGAACTTTCTCTTAAACTTAAAGACCTCTGTGGCTCCCTATTACTCACCCAGAGAAGAGTGAACCAACAATATTTGCATGCCAGATCACTAACCCTGGTGCCCCTGCGTGGAATGAGGAGGAGGAAGGAGACCGAAAACCGGGAGATCGAGTACAGAGACCATGGCAGAGGGTTTGGATTTTGAGATGAATGAGAGTGTGAACAAAGGTGGTATTGTTGGCGATGAAGAACAGGTGATGGGTTCCAAAGAGGACCTAAAGTTGGAGCCAGCAGGACTTCTTTAAATTTAGGTACGTCCAAAGTGAATGAAAAGGAAGACTGTAATACGATCCATGAATGAAGCTGCTGGGCAATGAGGAGGCAGGGCTCTTCCTCAGAAAGCACTAACCCCGCAGGTCCTGGGTGTTCCATCCAATAAATGAGGATTTTAGTTGTTGAACGATGGAACAAAACTCACTGAAAAGCAAAACAAAGCCAATAGCCATGCATAAACCAACAGCCATCTTCTCTTTGTAGTATTCACTTATAACAGATAAACGAGGGTTACTGCGAGCTGTTTTTAAGACCCTCAAAGAGATGAAGGAGATACTTTTAAGGACACGCAGATAATTACAAAGTGAAGTGCAGGGTAAGTAAATACTAATTAAGTGAGGTAACATAGCTTACTAGTGGAACTCCTACCCAGCAGGATTTTCCAGAAATGTGTATTATCTTGCTGTTACAAATCGTATACCACTCCTCTTTCACGCCCTGCACTCAGGCATAGTTAAGTGTGCTTGCTTCTTCGGTTTGTCAACCCCTCCTTACACGTGCCTAGATTCTTCTGTTCCCTGTGCGTGTAGGAATATTTTTGGAGCATCATCCCCTCCGCTATGCTGAGAAGTGGGTAGGACAGTTTCTCTGCCAGAGGAGAAAGTGCATCTCACCCCTGGAGAGTGAGAATATAATTAGAATTCGTCCACTGTTAAGCATAAACTTTCTATGAAAACTCTAATCTAAAAAAATCAGACATTATTGTAATCTGTGAGTTATATATTTACAAAATATACATATAAATTATACACACACACAACACAGTAATACCCCTTTATCTGCCTGCAGGAGATGTGTTGCAAGACCCTCAGTAGATGCCTGAAATTATGAATCATGCTGCCCCCTATTTACACTGTTTTTTTTCTTATACATACATACCTATGTCAAAGTTTAATATAAATTAGGCATAGTAAGAGGTTATCAATAATAACTAATAGTAAAATAGAACGGTAAGGAAAAGTTATGTGAATGGCTTTGGGGCCATTATTAAGTAAAATAAGGATTACTTAAATACAAGCGGTGTGATACTTTGACCATCGATCTGATAAGACAACTACTGAGTGACTAACCCCAATCTCTGAGGTATTTCTGGGTATAGTTGTTTGCATTTCCTTGAATTTTACACAAGATCATGCACTGTATAATCCTTTGTCTAGTTTCTTTCCCTCAGCGTGATTATTTTGAGGTTCACCCATATTGTTGTATGTGTGAGTAGTTCGTTTGTTTTTGTTACTGAGTGAAGTATTCTGTTGTACGGGTATAACACTTGCCTTTATCCATTCACCTGTTGATGGGCATTTGAGTTGCTTCTAGTGTTTTGCTATTCTAATAAAACCGCTTTAAGCATTCTAGCACTGGTCTTTACATAACAATACAGACCTGCCTCAGAGGTGTTGCCGGTTCAGTTCCACACCATGGCAATGAAGAGGATATCACAATAAAGTGATTGACACAGATTTTTTTTGTTTCCCAATGCATATGAAAGTTATGTTACAATATACTGTAGTTGATTACGTGGGCAATAGCATTATATTTAAACAAAATGATGTATATACCATAATTAAAAATACTCCATTGCTAAAACATGCTAACCATTATCTGAGCCTTCAGCAAGTCAGTCTTTTTGCCGGTGGAGGGTCTTACCTTCAATTTGTCAAAAATGCAATTTCTGTGAAGTGCAATAAAACAAGGCATATCTGCTCTCATTTCTCTCTTGTGCCAATACCTAGGAGCATAGTGGCTGGATTGAATTGTAGGGACATGCTTAACTATTTAAAGAAACTGCTCAATCATTTTCCAAAGTGGTCGTTCCATTCTGCCATGTGCCCAGCTCGGTGTGAGAGTTCCTCCGTGTCTTCTCCAACGTCAGTGAGGTCCGTCTTTTTCACTAGAGCCTTTCTACAAGGTGTGTAATCGCATCTAACTGTGGCTGAACTTTTCATTTCCCTGATGACTAGAGAGGTCAAGCATCTTTTCATATGTTATTTGTTTATGCTAAAAATACCTGTTCCAATCTTTTGCCAATTTTTCAGTTTGGCTTGCAATTCTGTTCTTATTGTGGAGCTCTGAGAATTCTTTACAAAGAGATGTGAGAAAACTTCGGGGTGATGGACATGTTTGTTATGTTAATTGTGGTGATGGGTTCACATCTGTAAACATATGTCCAAAGTCATGAGTTTATATATTTTTAAACATTTAGAGCATGCCAATTACATCGCAAAGAAAGAAGAGGCTGTGCATATTTGTAATTTTATATATTTATAATAAAGAGGGGAATTTCGTTAATTGAAAGAACAATTTTAAATAAATTTGAAATGGCTATTCAAGGAATTGATTTACATTTATCTCAAGGTTAAGATCTTGTGTTAGTCTCAGTATTGCAATAGGTAAGATAGGTCAGTTTGTCAATTTTACTAAATTTATAAAAAATTCATTAGTACTGAAAAAGTACTTATTTGTTAAATCAACCGGTTGAAATACTTGAAAAAGAAATTAAGTTTATAAGTGTAGTTTTAAAAGCTTTATGGTATTTAATTGCCTAAGTTTAAAAAAAAGATCAAATAATTTTCAGAGGCTATTTGAAAGTGATCTTTAAGATTTGGTTAATTTAAAACATTTTATATATGGAAAACATTAATTCCTTATAAGGGAAACTGTAATTTTATCCACTGAAGCACTTTTAATCTAGAGGGAAAACCTTCTGCGCTGCCTTCTGTAGCAGGCCACACTCTAGAGCAAATAAGGGTTTGGTGACAAAACAAACCACCTCAGGACTTGTGGTTTTGGCCCGGAAAACCACAAAGCTAATAGTACCAAAGGCAGACCTTTTCCCCTCACTTCTCGCTGTCCATCTCCTCCAATGCCCTCTCACGGGGACAGCCCACAATTACACCGTTGCTATGACATGGGTAGCCTCACGGGTATTCAGCGGGGTGTGTTGACTGTGCTTCTCTACAGCCTGGGGAATCAAAGAGAAAGCAACCAGCCCATCAGCCCCGCAGAATACAGCAGCGCCTTGTGCCAGTGCTGTGGGTGGGGACAGTGGAAGGGCTGGAGATTCAAATCTCAACAAAAGACATCCCTTTTTTTTAAGATTTTATTTATTTATTTTTAGAGAGGGAAGGGAGGGAGATAGAGAGAGAGAGAGAGAGAAACATCAATGTGCGGTTGCCAGGGGTTATGGCCTGCAACCCAGGCATGTGCCCTGGCTGGGAATAGAACTTGGGACACTTTGGTTCCCAGCCCGCACTCAATCCACTGAGCTACACCAGCCAGGGCTCTAGACATCCTTAATAAATAATGTAACCCATTAATAGAGCATTCTCTTTTCACAAGATAGACTCACAATTTCTTCCAAATGTATGTTGTTGCACTCTTTCCAAGTAGCTCTTTGGACTTTGCTGCTCCTGGTTCCATGGCGCACCTCTCTCTCCCTTTTCGTGGTGTCCTGAGGTCCCCTTTTCCTGTGGGTGCATTAAGGCCTCTTTCCATCTCTTAGCAAAAAGGCATTCTCTGAGGAGTACCTAGATTATAATTGTATATGAAAGTACACCTATAACTTTGATATTTTAAGTACCTGGGATAAGGCGGTCAGTTCTCATCCCTGACTGGGGTGCACTGTTGTTCTTCCTCCCAGCCAAGGAGTTTTAAAAATAATTTAATAATCCCTGGCTGGCATAGCTCAGTGGATTGAGCGTGGGCTGTGAACCAAAGTGTCGCAGGTTTGATTCCCAGTCAGGGCACATGCCTGGGTTGCAGGCCATAACCCCCAGCAACCCTACATTGATGTTTCTCTCTCTCTCTCTCTCCCTCCCTTCCCTCTTTAATAAATAAATAAATAAAATCTTTAAAAGAAGAATTAAAAAATAATAATTTAATAAAGGATACAATTCTTAATTTAAAATTCTAAATCTGTGATCTTATTTGCCACTACAGAAGCTCTAAACAGTTGAGCAACATAAAGTAAATCATGAGGAGGAGGATATGGAGTGAAAAGTTTCATTTTAATGCAAAAAGCATTGTGCCTGCTCAAGACACTGACTGAACATCAGTTCTTTCACCTGTGCAGAGAGGGGGCTAAGGACGGAGTTGGCACCAGAGTCCTTTGACCCTGGTGAAAACAGCATAGCAGCATGTGGGCAGGGGGCTGCCTAGCAGTGTTATGTGCCTTCAGAGATTCTCAAGCTGGTGCAAAGCAAATTGGGGTAAAGGTTTGTGGTTTAAGTGGAACTGGAAGGCTAGGATGAAGAAGTATGTTTATTCTGAACACCCTTCTCAATCCAAAGTCTATTTATTACAGGAAATAAATGACCTTCCTTCTATGGAAGCTGTCTTAGTTTTTCTTTTTCTTTTCTTTTTTTTAATTTTAATACAATTAAAGAGTATATTTTTTAATCTGTGTATAGCCCACAAACTGAAAACATGTCATGTGCTTGCTTATCTGATAAATTATGATACATAAAGCTCAGTAGCAGAAGGCTTATTTTATGCATATGGCATTGAAAATATTACTCTACAAGCCAGAGATTTTAAGTTGAACAGTCCCTAAAATCCTTCCATATATTCTAGTGAGTACATACAATTCGATTACACAAAAGTGAAAATCTCTGTACTATTCTTGCAAATCAATACCATGAGTGCACGAAAACAAACCACTGATGGCTTGTCTTTCAAAATCAGAGTTAAGAGCCAGAAAGGCTTCTAAGAAGTCATTTACCCAAACTCCCTCACCCTTTCATGGATGAGAAAACAAGTTCAGACAAGCTCAGTGACCTGCCCAAGAACATTTAGCAGTAATATTCCAGTGATCATTTAAAACAAATCATGTTTTACTTGTATAATCATGTTAAGTCTTATAAAGATGCCTGAAGTAGTGTGAACAACTGTTTCTCCTGTACTTCAAGCAAAGAGTACAAAACCTGGTTGAGTGAAACAAACAGTGAGAGAAAGGGAGGATCTATTTAAGAATATTAAGACCAAAAGCAAACTGTCAAGTATTTGGAAGACAGATGTCCAGCAAGGGTTCTGAAGGCATTCTTGCTAAGTGGAATACCGGCTGTAATAAACACCCACATCACTCTGAATACTCTGCAGCTCACTCTTGTGTAGCAATGACAGCTGGTAAGGGAAGTATGGACACAGAAGCAAGTGCTGTCAAAAGTATACCAACCTCCCCCTCTCACCTCAATGATCACCACCAAATCCTTCATGGGAGGACTTCACAGAATGTCAGAGGATTTCTAGGATATACTAAGATCAATTCAAGTGACTCTGGTTATATACTTAATCCAAATAATTTAGTCAGGAAAGACAACTTTTCCCAAGGGTTGAATTGACTTTTGTCTTCAGATCTTGTCTGTACCTTTTGCCTACAATGCCATCAGCTAACACCTAATGAATTTTGAAGAGAAAATTCCATTATTTCTTTTCTTTCTTGAAAGCTGTTTTTTTTTTTCCCTCCGCGTTTGGAAGGTTTGCAGTATTTTGCTTCCATCTGAGCCAGAAAATTGTCCATTTCCTTTTGCCGATCCTTTTGTCTGTTCTGAATGACTGCTTTCAAGTTAGTTTCTCCATCAAGTCCCAGCTCCTTCCTGCTCATTTCTGCTTCTTTAGCCTCTTCCTCAGCCCTCCTTTTCCTAGCATTCATCTTTCACTCTGATTCTTTGACAAAGGCATTATAGGATGGGACCTCTCCAGCATCAAACGCTTGCTGAATAATGTTCCTTATCCTGGGTTCCTCTGTGTACTGCACGCACAGCACGGACTCTGTGACCCATGTCCCCTTTGAAGTCCACATAGGCCTGTTTAATATCAGCCAACTCTTCTTCAGAACCTTTGTATGTCTTTTCAAAAGCTTGAATGTCTTCTAGAGATATCTTTTTAAAGAGTAATCTCCAATGCGTCTCCCAGTCCCGATCTTGGTTGAGCACCATCAGAATCCTCGTCCACTGTTCCCTGCTCATCGCACACTGCTCTCTGCTCTTTGTCACTCAGAACGGAATAGACTTTCCTGAGGATCTGGAAACGGCGAGCGGCGTCCTCTTTGTCGTCCTCACCCAACCCGCCCCGGGTGCACTTGCAGGGACACCTTGTGGTAGCCGTGTCGGACTTCTGGACTTCGCAGTCTGAGGCCTCGCGTCTCACACCCAGCACTCGGTAAAGGTGGGCGGTACCGAACACTTCCTCACACAGCTCCAGCAACCCCATGGCCCCCCGGAGGCGCGGAGCCAGCTGCAGCCTGCTCCAAAGGTGGGTCCCAGCAGGTGTAGCTGGAGCTCTTAGTTTTTCTTTTAAACTACCAAAACAAAGACCTGGGAAGGTCAGATTTCACCAGGAAATCTTTACCTTTTTGAGTAAGACTCCCCAGGTTACAGGAAGGATTACAGGGAGCGCACTCAGAAGGTTCAACAAACCTTTTGGGACAGGATCTTTAGTCAACATGTTTGGCTCTGCAGATTGTGTCTACACTACTCTGCCATCTTGGTGCCAAAGCAGCCACAGGCAACACTTAAACGAATGAGTGTGGCTGTGTTCCAATAAAAGTTTATTTACAAAACCAGACAGCAAGCCATAGTTGACCCATGGACAGTAGTTTAGTGCATTTGAAAGACCATAGGCATAAAGAATCAATTTGATGGTGCTCTGGTCTTCAGCCTGCTCTCCACCAGGTATGTAACTTCAGAAAAGTCCCTTTCCTCCTCTGAAACTCATATTTAATATCGATTAAACATTCCTTATGTTGCCATAACTTTATGGGCCACATCGATTTAATGCTCATAGCAGTCCAATACGCAGGTGCTATCATTAGCTTAGGGCATATCAGGGAGCTTCAGAGTAACAGTCTAAACCCAGGTCTGTTTATGTCTGAAGCTCATATTCTTAATTATAACTAACCTGTCGCCTTGTAAAGAGGTGAATTTGAACGTAATGTTCGCTAATGGCTCTTTTATAGCCAACAGTACATTTTCGATGGAAATAGAGCTCTCTGTAGGACATGTCCAATGTTTCATTAAGAGATTTGCTGACCGTTTGTTTTGTTAGCTCTAAGCTTGTTTTTGCCCTTGGTCAGCTGCTGGAATGACAGACTTTCAGGAAACACATGCCTCCCTGCTAAAAACAAGGTAAACCACGCTTCCCCGCCCTCTGTGAACACCCTGTCCACGACGGGCTGCCTCTTCCCTGTGCTGACACTTACTTGCACTTTGACTCAGAATGTTTGTGTTCCACTTTTCAAGGGACACCATGACATATGTCTATGTCTAAGCTAACGAGGGAGACGGCAGAGACATTCACGAAAGAAGCTGCTCTAAGGCCTCTAGGAGGCCATGTATAACTTTTGCATCCAAGACCTACAGCATTCAGTGTGTATTTTACAGGGCAGTAAAAACGCAAATGCTCTCACTAGCCTGTGCTCATTTTCAAACAAAGTTTCCCATCAAGTAGCCTTAGAAATCAGATTAGGGTTAGATAGGAGAAACAAGGCTTTAGAACTTGGGTAATATATTGCGCAATGTGTAAGTAGTAAATTCTCAAGAAATGATAAGACTTTTTTTTCCCATTTCTGTTAGGTTTTATTTTGAAGAGAACTACATTTGATGAAGTTATTTGTTTAGAAGGTATGCAAGATTTATAAAGCCAGCTGGAAAATAATTTGCAAGGTTATATGTATGTGCTATCATATTTTTTATCTATTACCTTTAGGTTACATATTTCAACATTTCGGTGGAAGGTTTATTAGGAAAAAAATGTGTGCTATAGAAATTTCTTCCTGTTCTTTTGGAAAACTCAAGGTTAGAGGAATATGGATGTCAGGAAATAAGTAGTACAGAAACTTTTCAAGTTTCACTTGAAAGATAAGTAGAAATAGGCCCAGAGGAAGAAGAAAATAATGATCGTGATTCCTCTAGATGCTAGTTGAAAGAAAAGAGAAGTAAAAATGAGACAGAAGAAATTAAGAAAAGAGAGTGAGAGAGAGATCATGGAACCTGTTAAAAGGCAGGAGGAAATGTCAGAGAAAAAGAGAAGTTGAGAAATAAGAGGATGGCAGAGGAGAAAGGGAGACGGAGAGGTCAGACAAGGGACAAAGAAGAAACGAGACGCTGTGGTGCAGCACACAGGTCGGGCTGAACAAAGAATCAAAAGCTTGGAATGGGATGTGCAGGCGGGAGAATTAGCAAGAGAGAGAATTAGCAATCAGAGAAAATTAGCAAGAAGGAGAAAGAAGAAACTCAAAGAGAGGAAGGAAAGGGGAGAAGATGGAATGTGAGATCAGATTACAGATGGCTCTTCCTAACCTCCTTTTCCTAAGTGTCCCCTCCCACACAGTCACCTCACTTCCTCTTCCTCCTCCGCTTCACTTCTCTCTGTGTCAGACCTGACACCGAAAGGGAGCAAGTCGGTGAGACGCTTTAAAGTAGGTCAGACGGCTTCTGGGAGGAAGGCAGGAATCACATGTCTCGTGACCTCCTTTGGGTTGTCAAATGAGTTTCAGTGTAAATGCCAGCTTTGCTGACAATGGCCCTGGCATGGAGGAGTCTCCTGGACTCAGTGGAATAGGACACAGGGATCGGACAGGGGAAGCTTCTCATGCCCTTGGTCACAGGTGGTGCTGTCATCCTTGGTCTAGATTGATTAATGAGCTGATGACACTCTCTTATTTTTATTAAGTTTTATTTTTCTTAAGTTTTTTTTCTGACTTGATAACGATTTCCCCAATTTCTGGTATCTGACCTCGGCATATAGATAAGTGAGAAGTCATATTTTTCAAGGATTTTGTCCCCTGAGGCCTTCTGAACTCTAGTCATTCATCTCACTCATTTGCCAAATATTGAGGCTTCACTAGATATCAGACACAAGGGATTAAAGGGAAGCATTAAGATGAGTTCCTGCGCCTAAGTCACCTGTAGTTAAGGGACATGGTCTGGCCAGTAATAGGGCAGTGGCAGTACTGTCTCAGGGATGTCAGACATGGTGTCCCGTGGGAGGACCTGAGTGGGATAGCTGACCCAGCCTTTCAGGGATGCTGGTTAGAGGGCAGTGGGTGTCAGGAAGAAAGTAATACAAACCCTGAAACTTGAAAGAGTCACGGGAGTTGGGCCTGGGTAGAGAAGGAAAACAGTGCTCTAGGCACAGGAAGAGCAGGACTTCCTGGGGAAAAGAACGTAATTCGGTTGGCTGAAGGGAGAGGGTGTGGCTAATGATGTGTGGTATGGAGCAGGGGCGAGTTGATAAATCTGATAAAAATAAATAAAGGTCTTAGTCCCACCATGGGCTAATTCAAGCTCCCAATAGTTTGTCGACTCACTTGCAAAATTCCTGTGTGTTTAACAATCGACTCTGAGAGGTCAGTAGGAGCCAGCTCTAGCACTCCCAAAGTGAGCAGTAGCCAGATCAAGGTGGACCTCCAAGTTCAAACTTGAACCCAAAGGTTCTGAAAAGTATTGAATCTGAAAGTGACATGGCTTCTTCATCCTTCCATTAGAAAGATTGTACCACCAGCTCTGTAGGGGGATGGATTGAGGAAGGACAAGGCCAAGGCCAGAGTAACCTCCTAAACCAGCCTTCCGGAACTCAAAATGATATGGGAACATTTTGTTAAATATAGATTATTCAGTATTTCTTTACACTTCCCATCCCCTCCCTTGCTGTTCTTGTGTCTCCATACCACTCACACAATTCTTAGCTCTGCATGTGAGAGAATGCACGATGTTGTGAGCAAGAATGTCTTAGGTCTGCACATCTGACTTCTCTGGTCCTTTGTTTCGTCATGAATTAGATAACTGTCTCCTAATTCTGAAGAGATAAAAACATTTGCTGAAAAATAAAACAGATGAAAAATGGATTTATCTAATTCGCTATATATTATGTGCAGAGCAGATGGGTTGATTAAAATGATTGCAAGTTGATGCTTTTTCAGCAAGACAAGTGGTAGGTGAAAAACAATAAAGCATTAATGCTGACTTAGCAAATAAGAAAGCGGCCTGGAGGCAGAGTATGAAACAATGAAATTCTGCTACATTTATTTACTGGTTCATTTACGTCTTGGAAATTCTGCCACCTAGGTTAATATTTGGTTGGTAACTCAAATACTTTTATAAGATATGTTTCAGAATTGGTTTGTACTTTCTGGAAACTGGAACCAGCACAGTGGTTTGTTTCGGCATCCACCGAGTCTGGTATGTGGTCTGTGGTTTTAGAACCCTCCCTGCGCTCTGGGATGGTAGAAGCATCTCTGCAGATGGGAAATCTCCCAAAGGTGTGTGAGCGGACTGCAGGGCTTTGTTCCTGCAAGGCTCGGAGCGGGGCCCTTGCACCTTTTGTGTGTGCTGTGCACACCTGTGGAGATGTGGTAATGCCTGTGCTTTTTGTCTCAGAATGCTTGTTAATCTATAACATAACATGCATAGGATTATAAAGAAACTAAACGCTGTATGTTGAAATGGGGTTATCAAAATATTACAAATTTGTGATGAGTAATGCATCTGCTTCTTTAATATGCTAATAACCTATCATAATTTCTACATAGTGAAGAATATAAATATTTTAAATAATATGATGTGAAAATATCTGTGATTTTTTTGGTGACAAAATCAGAATACTGTTTATACTGCTTATACGATTGTCTATATTATAATTAAAATGTGTACTAAATTTTAATTGGAGATTACAGAAAGCATCTAAAATATTTTTAAAAGTTATTAAAGGCCACAAACCATAAGATTAAAACCATAAAGCTTAAAGTCTCAAGTTCTAGGGTGTGGGGACTGTTAGAATATATAAACATTAGAGTGTTTTTCTAAGTATTCCCAGATTTATGATCTGTGTCCTGAGAAGATAAAATATGTCACCATTCCTCATCCAAGGTAACATTGGGGCTGTCACTGTTGACTGAGTGGCAGTGAGCACCCATCGGCCCCTCACCATGGGCCAAGCACTGTGGTGAGAGCTTGCCAGTGATTGTTTTATTAACCCTCACAAAGACCCAGGGGCAGGTAGGCACTGCTGATATTTCATCCATTGTACAAATGGTAAAAGTGAATCACTGAACAATGTATAAGCTACCTCAAACCTTATACATCCAGAAGTTGGGTTGGAAACTCAAGTGTGTTTGACTCCAGTTGTGGTTTGAACCATTTTATCAGAGTTTCCCTTACTTTAATCATTCTCATAGCATTTTCATGGATTTTTATCATACCACCCAGACTATTATTCACTTAATGTTTCCCTTTAAGGTGCTTAATTTTAAAAGGAGCATTTGCAACACCATCATATTTGGAAGGCTTATATTATTTACCATAGAGACAAGGTGATCAGGAGAATGTAAATACAATAACAGAACAAAACTGCCCATTCTCAATTTTTTTAAAAATAGGGATTATCAAGTAACAGAAGTGCTAAGGCTATATTAACACCATTCTGAGACTCTCTTTGAAGTTAAAAAAAATTCAAATTGAGAAGGGAATTATTTTTCCATTATGTGATTCAACATTACCTAAAACCAACTAAATCTTCTTGTAAGCTACCAGGGGTTCCCAGTCCCTGGGAAACCCGGCCCTGCCCTGGGCTGGGGCCAGAGGCTAAGTCTGCTGTCCTAGAAAGCACCCAGCGGCAAGAGCAATGCTAGCGCTGTGCCGAGGAGGCAGACTAAAAGACACGGCATTCATCACATGCAATGGAGTGACACAGCGGTATTCATCTGGGTCCTGCCACTGTCAGCCACTGGCTGGTTTTATTACCTATGAAAATCAAAGGGGGCTCAAATAAATATTTCTAGGGCCTCTTCTAACCTCTATCACTTTAAACAATTTGGGGAAACTTGATTACACTTGCTACTTTTTGGGACCATCCAGAAGAAATTAGGGGAGACATTTATTTACATCCAACTTTGCTCCTAAAAGAATTTAAGGGTGGTAGAAAATAATGACAGGAAACAGTTTTCAAGAGCATTGAAACAGAGAAATGAGAAGTGATGTTACATTGTGCCTTGATGAGCATTTCTTTGCTCTGAGATTCTCAGAGCGCGTGGTTGAACAGTGGGCTCTGGGGAAGTTTCTTAACTGAGTAGATACTAGGATCATCCCTGTGAAGGGCAGTCCAGCTCACCAGAAGCTAACAGTAACGATTCCCAGGGGTAAAAAGTGAGCTCTTCAAAATCGTAGAGCAAATGGGAGTCAGGAAGGAGGGAAGGAAGCTCTAGAATTTTCAGACGTCAGCAGAAACTCCACTCGTGGTATAACTTGGAGATTATTGCATAAATGTAGGACTTACTCTTTCCTGTTGGTGAGTTTTCCTATCTATCCAACAATGGCTTCTAGATGAGATTACCTTCCGAAAGTCTTTGTTCATGCGTGCTTATTAGAAAAAGTTTCATCTTTTCCCCGTAATGATGTCTTAATTGTTAGAAGGCAAAGTAGCTTAGCAGTGTGTTAATAAACAGTAGGCAAAACAGTATAAAAAGCATAATTCTTGGCTCCATCTCAGAGATACTGATTTAGTGGGTCTAGATGGAGCTTAAGGAGTGTGCATTTTTAAAATTTTTTAAAGATTTTTTAAAGATTTTATTAATTTATTTTTAAAGAGAGGGGAAGGCAGGGAGAAAAGGAGAGAAACATTGATAGGAGAGACAAATATCAACCGGTTGCCTCTCATACACACCCTGACCAGGGACTGAACCCACAACCCAGGCATGTGCCCTGACCGGGAATCGAACTATCCACCTTTCACTTTGCAGCACAATGCCCAGCCAACTGAGCCACCCCGGTCAGGGCAACAGTGTGCATTTTTAACAAGCATCTCAGGTGATTTTGCTGTAGATAGAGCATGAACCACATTTTGAAAAACACTGGTTGAATCATTAAAAGTACAGGTTTTGGAGACAAAAGAACCTGGGCTTAATTAATTATACACCTGGGACAAATTGCTTCATCCCCTGAGTTTCAGTTTCCTCATCTGTAAAATTGTAATAATAATAGTACAATACCTACCTTAGGGGCTTTCTGAGGATTAAATAAGATTGTATTTCTAAAGTGTTGAAGTACTTGATACAAGGGGTCACATGTATTATTATTAATTTTTTACTACAAAGAGTTCTCTGCCATGTCTTCAGCAAATATGCTTAGAGTTAGTTAACTGGCAGCCACAATGGTCTTGTTAAAGCTATATTGGGAAACTAGCCATGCTATCTATCTATCTATCTATCTATCTATCTATCATGTCTTTATGCTATTCAGCTTTTCAACTGGAATATTACATCCATAATACTTAGGATGCTGAAATCACTTCTGCATAACAGGGTCAACCATAAAACATTCTCTATTCCACTGCTACGAAGACAAAAGTATGCATGAAGTTTATTATATTTATTCATTATTTCCTATCATACACATAAATAGCCATTCCTGAGCCTTGATCTAGTGTGTTAGACCATCCTCCCATTCCACTTAGTAAAGGTAGGGAGAGAAATGTTGCATTGTAGTCTCTACCCCCCTAACACACGCACAATGAAGACTTTATGTTGGCACACTCATGTGTAGAACACTACCCAGCATGTAGCACTTGCTCAGTGATTGTTTGTTGAATACATGACAAAGATAATATGCTGTTATTATAATTCTTGCATCCTTTTAGAAATAATTATTTTCTGCCATTTAAGATAAAAACCTTAGAAATGTGTTTATTGTATTATCACTCTAAAATATCAGGTATTGGCTTCAATTTCAAATACATTTATAAAGAAGATTCTATGGTCTAATCTTAGGACTTCCACTGGAGAATTCTTTCACGCAGGGCCTCTTCCCACACTGCAGATATGCCCATGTGTTGGCCTCTGTTGAGTACAATGTTTTCCAACACAGCATTCTACCCTCCTCCTAGCAGAAGGCTGATTTTGTGCTCTCTCCATCTCCTCCCATAACCCTTTGCTTCTAGAGAAGCTGACCAGACCCACTGGGCCTGGTTGATGTGAGGCATATGCTCTTCCCCTTGCCAGTGATGAGCTCAGAATGACCTGAAGCACATGGAGTAGCCAATGGAGTGTCTGCCGTGGGTCTGGCACAGGTTTCTCTCTCCTTCAAGGAGGCTTGAAGAAGAGATGATCCTTTCCTTCTCCAGCTTGATGCCAGGCAGCGCTGCAGCCTGTTGGGCCCCCGCCTGAGGAGGATGCAAACTGTGCCAGTGAGTCACGCAGTCTTAAGGCTGCTCCACCTCCGGACTTCCTGTTGTGGAAGTCATGAGTCCCTGTCCAAGTAAGTTCTTGCCATTGAGACAGGCTCCTTTCAAATAGGCCACTTTGCAAACTGTAAACATAATGGTTCCCCGTGAAGGGACTCAAGTGAGAAGGGCCCCAGGTTTTGCCACCCGCTAAGGAGTCCATAGGCACTGTAGGTGCTGCTGCTAGAGAGGTGCAAACGAAGATATAACTTCTGGCTTGTGGAACCCTAAATCGATGGGGCGATTTTAAAACAGGGTTCTCTGAGAACATCAAAGAGCAAAGAAACAACGGATACTCAGCCCTGAGAAATAAAATTTAAGTTTCAGAACAAGTTCTTCACTAGTAACCTAGACTTCTCTAGTCCCCATCCAGGTAACAGCAGGCGAAATACTAATCTCACCAAACTTTAGATGTCTGTCTATAAAATGAGAAAAATACCTAATTGACTGTCCCCCAGCAGTGCTGTCATGAGGATGACCTGAGAGGCAGCCTATGAAAGGGCTCTGTAAGGAAAAAAGCACACTCCACGTGGAAGACATGATGTCGCTGCTAACACTAGTCATTTATTCATTCGGTGTGCGCCCTGACTGCCACCCCTCTCCACACTGGTTCTTTGCCACAGCTTCCCAGGTAGCAATTTAAGGACTTTCCCCTTTTTTAAAGTTTGGCAGTATTTCCATTTCCTTTCAATGCCAATACTTCAGCATGAAAATGTCACTTCATCAAATCTTGAACTCTTAGCTTATGCTAGATAGACATCGTGCGTGTCCAGAGGATTAGAGCTAATTTTTCCTGCCTCACCTATAAATTATAGACTCCGGAAATGACCACGGCCTCAGTTCAAAGGCTTCAAATCCACAGGTGTTGTGTCCAGGATCGGTGTTTGAAGCCTGTAAGGGAGACACGCACACACATTTTCCTACAGAAAATCCTGGCGGCCCTGGGGGAAATACACAAAAAGAAAACCTACTTTTTAAAGGCGACTTGAAACTGAAATCACAGAGCAGAATACTGAAATAGAATATTAAGCCTTAACACCCACAGGCCTGGGAGGTGCAATGATGGCAGGAATGTCGGGTGTGTGAACCTTGGCGGATGTGTATAGGCGGAAGGGGAAGGAGATGACTTCATGGGAAATAAAATTAGGGCAGGTATGGTACACCTTAGAGGAGTGTTGCTATGATAAGACGGTACAGCTAAGTCAAATTGGGCACAGAGAGCTAAAACTGAAATATGTATGTATATACATGCAGGCATCCATACATATGTACACACATGTACATACATACAATATAGTACCTGGAATTTTTGTAGTTATAGACATATGTTTTTTTTTAAAGATTTTTTATTTATTTATTTTTAGAGGGGGGGAGGGAGAGGGAGAGAGAGAGAGAGAGAGAGAGAGAGAGAGAGAGAGAGAGAGAAAGAGAGACATCAATGTGTGGTTGCTGGGGGTCATGGCCTGCAACCCAGGCATGTACCCTGGCTGGGAATCAAACCTGGGACACTTTGGTCCCCAGCCCACGCTCAATCCACTGAGCTATGCCAGCCAGGGCGACAAATGTTAACAATACTCATAATAGAGAATATAAACCATTGCTAAATGCAGTATCTGATACCCTCCTCATAAGCCTGAGGCGTAGATAGGGATTATTAGTCTTTTCATGTGAATAAATAAAGAAACTGAAGTTCAGAAAGGCTAATTGATTTATCTAATGTTGTCAGGGTTTGACTTGGAATTTCAACGGAGATTTCTGAACTCAGACCCCGGGGTTCATTCCACTCTCTACCCAGAATCAGAGTCTCAAGTGTTTCCAGGGATCTTACAGTGACTTAATCCAACCCACTTTTAAATTAAGGACTAACCCTACATATGATTAAGTAGTGGATTAGTTCATCATGTTATATTATAAAGAAAATAGAAATATAGTTAACTATAGCCAAAGAACTGTATCAATTTTTCACTTGCCCCTCCTACCCTCCCCACCTCCCCCAAATGTTCGCAATACCGAAAAACGCAACAATCATCCTAGTATCTTGCTTTCAATTCTTCTGGCTGAAAAGTGATCGGGTTCATGCCATGCTAATAAAATAAAATATGAAATAACACCAAGAGAAACTTAGGTTACATAACTCCTGAGAGGAGGGACTGCTACACGGGGTGCTGATGCCCCAGCTTTGGCGGTGACTCACTGTGTGATCTTGGGCAAGTCAGTTATTCTTTCCGCGCATCAGTTGTGTCATCTGTAACATGAGATGACCTTGAGGTCCATCCTACTCCAAGGTTCTGAGGCGCTGAGTGGAGGCGATTGTGTCTCCAAGCAAGGGCAAAGAATGAATGGCTTCTGGAGCTTTCTTGTCCCCTTACAATTTTCTTTCAATAAAAAATGGCAGAATTGGATAGAAGCCTTCATATTTATTGAGTCTTTGAGTCCTTTTCAGTGGTGTTGACTGTTCCTACTTCTCTGGGGAAATTTGTTGGCATGGCTCAGCCGAAACTGGTTTGGGAGCCCTAAG
Organism: Phyllostomus discolor; assembly: GCF_004126475.2. Taxonomy (NCBI): domain Eukaryota; kingdom Metazoa; phylum Chordata; class Mammalia; order Chiroptera; family Phyllostomidae; genus Phyllostomus; species Phyllostomus discolor. The sequence continues at coordinate 19,176,637 of NC_040915.2, forward strand.
TTATCCTTGGAGGAAAATTTCTTTTACTCTGGTGAACTTTTAGTCCCATTAACAAAATCTTTTCTGATGTATGTCCAGATCCATCCATGGATTCTTACTTCACGTGACTTTGTTCCTTGCTCCTCTCCTTCCATTAACTATAATTTCATGCAAATCTACTGGGTTATAAGCTCTGGATCTTTGAATGTGATTGCTTCATACACTGAATGGAATATTGTTCTAGCATACAGGTTAATAGAGGTGGTGAGCTAGGGTGACAGAATGATAACACTTTACCCTCGAGCAGTCGTACAGAACTGAATTGCTATGCACTTCACTGTTGTGATGAATCGGACTCTGTGCGTGTTGTTTTCCATACTCCTTATGTAACATAAATGGATTTGAGGGGAGCTTAATGTATAGTGCTTTGGTGTTTGAACCAGGAACCTGAGTCTGGTCATGGTTTTGCAACTTGCTAGCTCTTTTAAACCCAGGCTATTCAAGGTAAATTATCTGTGCCTCAGCTACCCTCATCTAGACAGTAGGACTTACAATTTATATAGTGTCAATTTCACAGGGATTTTGGGAGGATCAAATAGATGACATGTCGTATAATTCCAAGAGTAGCCTGGTTATGTTCAGTGGGATTTAATGACTGGGAGAGGCTGGGACCTGGAACTCCATCCACCCACCTGGATGGGACAGTGATGGACAGAGACCAAGCTGCAAATAGTGCAGTTAGGAATTGTAGGCCAACCAACACAGTTCATTACTGATGAGAAGGTCATGGTGAAAGGTAGGTGGTGATCAAATTAGACTTTCTAGCTGACTAGTTAAGAGCATGGCTTTTAAAGTGTAATAGACCTGATTTCAAATCTTCCCCTTACTAGCAGTGTCACTTGAAATAAGTATTTCATCTCCCTGAGCTTCAGTTCACTTATCTATAAAATGAAAGTAATAATATTTTTTTCTATAGTACTATTGTGAGATAATGCATATAAATCCCTTAACAATCCCCTGGACATAGTAAACTATTGCTGTTATCATTAAGCTCTTGGCATTAGGGAGAGTGTTTTCTCATGGAGGACACTTAGCATTATGGCTGGAAGTTCAGAGGACATTACTTGAGCATCCAGTCAAGTGACAGCATCAGGGAACCCTATTAACAAGTTGCCGGACTCCACCTAATATTCTGGGGTTGTGGGAAATAGGGGGAAACTTTAGGGTGCTAGGACTTTATTCAGGTAAATAAGACCAGAGGCCAATGAGAAGCCAAGTTAGCTGTGTTGACCTCATGAGGGGTCCTGGAGCACCAGGCTGGGATGGATCTACATGAGAAGCCCAGAAGACCTAACAGCTCATAGGAGAACACAGCAACCTAAAACTAGCTGGCAGCTGATCGAAGTTTTTGAAGACTTTTTAAAAGCTACAAAGCGCTAAACTTATGTAAGATGGTATTAGCATTAGCTAAAAGAATGTGAACACGTTTCTTCCCAGGAGAAAGAGGACACTTGGCAATGTTTGAAGTAGACCTGTGACTTCATGCACACACCTGCAAAGAAGCATCTATTGGGGAAAGGATTTGCATAAGTAGATAAGCAGTCTTGGGAGGAAGCTCCTGAGGCACCAAAGATTGGGTTGTCATGTGATACTCTTCTCTAACGCAGTTTCAGTGTCGCAGTCCGCTAAGAGCTGTCTGAACGTCATTTCCCTCTGCTTCCTTAAAGATAACATTGACTCTGCAACGAATGAAACCACATAGATAAGCACTGACAAGCCCACGTCCCATTTTTCATGCATCATAAAGAGAATTCTAAATTTCATCAAGTACAATTTCTTCACAGGTGAGGAAGTTGTAATGCAGTAGAAAGGAATTTTGACCTTGCCTCTTTGGTGTGTGACCTCATGCGAGTCAATGAACATTCCAGGGCTGTAGTCTCCTGATAGGAAAAAAGGAAGAGATAATTTTGCTAATATATTTCAGTGTTTTGGTTTGATCAAATGAGGTGTTATATGTTAGAACACTTATAAATGGTGAAGTATATTTCTACGTAAGTGGTTAATCCGTTGGTAAGATTCTGAGATATAAATCTGCACTAGAGAATCAGTTTCTTTTCTACTTGTGGGACTGTGTTGACTGGTAGTATCTGTTTGCCTTTATAAATTCAGTTAAAAGTATAAATCCTTACTTTTTCTTTCCCATTCCCTTTGAACTGCGCTTTTGAAATTTCATATTAATGAGAATTACCAGGGGAACTTCTCAAAATGCAATTTTTATAACCCTTCCCTAAGAGATTCTGATTTAGTAAGTCTAGCTAGTCAGGGCTCAGGATTCTAATACTGGTGGACCATGAACCTCAGTTATAGAAATATGAACTGAAATTCGTCCCAGTGAATTACTTTGCTACTAAGTGGTTGGCTGCACATATTGAAGGACAAGAGTCCAAAGGTGGGAGTCTGGACACCTACAAGTTATTCCTGGCTTAGATGCCAACCCTGCACTTAGTACAAATAAGAGTTCAATAAATATTTACCTTAATGAATGAATGAGATAACTTGTCCTGTGACCTTGACAAGTACCACTTCTCCTCTCTAGGCTTCAGTCTCTTCATCAGTAAAATGAAGAGGTTAAATTTGCTAATCTCTAATATCCTTTCCAGCTTTGAATATCTTTGACCCTTGCAATTTCAAGGTCTGCTATAGAAACAAGTAATAGCTTCTGGAAAGTTATTTAAGCAGCTTGAGAAACTGAACGTTTTTCTTCCAGCAAATAAAAAGGTATTCAATAATATAACTTAATCGCCAAGTCAGCCTCCTGTTGACCTGGGTTAATGCATTTCTGAATAATTTCATTTCAGAGAATATCTTTAGCTCATGGAAGAATATTGTGTTTAACTTCTTAAGATAAGGTACTTAATTTTAAGAAATTTAGAGATAATACCTTTAAAAATCCCCATACTTTTCTCATGTTATTAGTAAGTGAACATGTTTTGTCCCAAGTTAACAAACAGCTTTGGGTTTTGGTAACTAACCCATGTTTAATAATTTAATAATGCCAAAGACCAGGGAGAACTAAAAAGGAGCTAGTTGGTTTGGTCAAGCCACTTTCTTATCCCAGATCTTTGTGTCTTTCACCACGGCTGTCTCTCCGTTTCAGCTGACCCTTTGTTCTGCTTTTGAGGTTCTTTTTTCAGAACTCTTTTTTTTTTAATAATGCAACTGTTTGGTGGCTCTCTTTGGGTATTCAAAAGGTCTCTTTATTTCTCTAAATTCTCAACCCATCCTCTTTTTGCCATTACTCTTCTCTTCAACAACACTGCGATCCTTAAACGTGAACTGTCCATGTTTTTGTTTGAGCATTGTCCTCTGCTTATAATGACCCCATTTTTGACTCTGTTTCTACTTCTTAAAACTTAAAGCCTCGTTCAAATGTCACTTCCACTTTGCGGCCTTCCTTGGTTACTTAGCCTGAAATTAGTTCCCCCCTCTGAAATTCCACAGTACTTTTAAAAGAGTAAGATTCTACCAGGTGGAAAAGCAAGACCCTCTGAGGCAAAAGGACTAAATGGCAAACCAAAAATAATAATTATTATTATATAAAATAATGTATGATATAAATTTAAACATTTACTATATACTTTTACATTTTAATTTGTATTATAGTTGACATATTATGTTATATTAGTTTCAAGTATACAACACAGTGGTTTGATATTTACCTACCTTTATGATATTATCACCACAATATGTCTGGTATTAATTATAGTAACAGTAATAATAGGAATATATACATAGATGAAGCTTACATAGAAAAAAGAATACATAATGAAGACTCATGTATCTGCCACTCATCTTAAGAAGTAGTGCATTATCAAATATATGGAAGCCTTCCTTGTCTCCTCTAAAAAGACTGAATTGCTGTCTTCCCATAGTTGCCTTTTAGGTCGTGTAGTTATTAGTTTGTCCGCTTCTGTGTAAGACTAGACATTCACACAAATCACATTGATTATTTTTCTACTTCAAGCACTCCAAACATAGCTGTAACTAATGTAGATTTTTAAAATGTGAATTATCAAATAAATGATAAAACAATTATTATTGAATGTATCCTTGTCCTAGGAACTGTGTGAATATGAAGCTACAGTGTTGAGTGAAAAGGCCTCATTCCTGACCTTATAGAATTTATAATGTATTGGAAGGTTAGCAATGGACATGTATATAATAAATTAACAAAATAGCTACAGATATGTTAAGTGCCTTGAAATAATTCAAATGGTGCCTTGATAGAAAATAATGAGGGTCTTTATTTTAGATAAAATTGTCAGGGAAAACAGTGACATTTAATTTGGAACATTGAGTTAAGAAGTAAGTTCTGGGAAGAGTCAGGTAGAAGGAGAACTTTCCAGGCAAAGAAACCAACAGGAATAACATCCCTGAGTTAGGAAAAAGTTTGTGATATCTGAGAAAGAGAGAGAAAGGTAAGGCAATCAGAGCCAAGTGACCTGTGAGAATAGCACATTAGGGAGATGAAGAGCTAGGTGAACATGATATTATACAGGTCATTGGACACAGTATTTGTACTTTATTATAAGTGAAACACAAATCTGTTGGATGGTTGCTAAGAAAGAAAACACATGACCTTATTTTATTTAGATCATTGGCCTTAAGCAATCTGTTTTATCTCTCTGAGGCTTGGACCTCATAGAGTCACTGTGAAAATGAAATGAATATGTGTAAAGTGCTATGTATTTATTATTATTATTATTATGTTTTTTAAATAAGGCAGTCTTGCTGTGTATAAACAATAAATTGAAAGGGGGTTATGGCTTAGGAGTGAAAGTTCTCTAACTACTTACAATTTCAAAGGTTAGGTGAGAAACCTTGGCGGCCTGGCCCAAGGGTGATAGTAGAGGCAAAGAGAATGTCCTGTTGGTTTGTGATGACCGGAAGGTGGATCTTCAAGAACAGATGATAGGTTGTATGTGACAGTTGAGGGAAGTGGAAAAATCAAGGTCCATTTCTAAGTTTCTGGCATCATCCATTGGGAGAATGGTGGTATAATTTACTGTAATAGGGACAGACTACAGGTGAGGGTCAGGTTTGGGTGGGGAAAGTTAAGAATTATGTCTTGAATGAATAAAAGCAAGGAAGCAAGTATGCAAGCACTGGTGATGAAGATAATACAGGCATAAATTGGGGATTTTATGAATAGAATTGATAAGATGTTAAAAATGACTTGTCAGTTTCTTGGTGTGGGTGGGGAAAATCTAATTATAGGGGAAAAACTCGGAGGAGATGGGTGTGAGGACAAAATACTGAGTTTGTTTTTGGGTTTGTGAGTAATAATGACTGAGAGAGAGTTAGCTAGAAGTTTGGATCAAGAGGGAGATTGAGATGGGAGATAAATATTTGGAGTAACCTCATGTAGCTGAAACTTAATGACTCAAATTAAATCATAACATCACATCTAAGAGGTAGGCTGTGAAGGAAATCAAGTAAATGAGATATAGAAAGAATATTCTGTATGATACAAGCATACTTGAAGAGAGTAGTACCAATGAAACGAAAAGCAGGCAGTTCAGAGAAAAATGTAGTAATCATGTCAAATTTTGATATGAAGTTATATTAAAACCGTTTTAAACAGCTAATGCTTAATAATTTGCAGTAAAATTGTGGGAGAGAAGCTAAATTAGATTTGGTGAAGGGTAAATGAATAAATGAGAGGCAAGGAAGTAGAAGCCATAAGTAGACATTGCCTTTTATTTTGTTTTAGATTTTTGTTGAATTTATTGGGGTGACATTGGTTAATAAAATTATACAGGTTTCAGGTGTGTAATCCTGTACTACATCATTGTATATTACATTGTGCGTTCACCACCCAAACTCAAGTCTCCTTTTGTCACCATTTTACCCTCCCCTTTACTCACCTCTCCCTCCCACCCCTACCCCCACACTGCCCTTTAAAGGAGCTTGGCAAGATGGGAGTCAGGGAGAAATTTGGGGAGCAAGTTACAAGAGGAAGATAAGAGATATCTGCGGGGTCAAGGAAAAACATCCTGTCGTGGTGACAGTACTATGAAGAAATGTGGCAAGGCAATGCACTGGAGATGTGGGAGTATGTGGGGTATGGAGAAGGAGTGGGAGATCCGATGTGTGAAATGGTAGTCATCTTTCTCCTGAGGCCAAATGGAGAGAGGATAGGTCAGCTGAAGTCATAGACGTATTTTGAAGTGGAAGAAAGAATAGTAAATTGAAATCAATGGCCTTTTTTATAATGTTAAGGAGGGTAATGTTAATTTTCATTCAATGAAGATTCCTTTGCTCCTGATTTTTGTCAGGCACTCTGTTGGGGACATTCTTGTGAATATGCCAGGCATACAGAACTGAGGCACAAAGAAGTTAAATGCCCTCAGGTCATAGACAGAGTAGGTAGAAGCATTGGAATTCAAAATACACGGGGCTGAATCCAAGCTTAGTTTCTTAAATATAAGCTATGCCCCACTTGAAAATAGCTGACCTTTGTCAACTAGATTTAGAACTTTTCAGAGAAGTGGTAGAAGTTCAAGAGTATGTGGTTGTGAAAATGAGATACTACCTGATATTTGAGCATTGGGTTTAGGTTGGAATAAAGAGAGAGCAAGCTAAAAAAGAATATTTAGCTAGAGGAAGGGGAGAAGGGACCTTGCATGTGGTGAACGTGAGGGGTGAGTTGAGTGGAAAAGTTTCTGAGAGTGGGAAAGATGGAAAGAAAGTGATCTGATCAGAAAGGGAACCTTTAGGTTTTGCATTTGGGGCTCAAAGATTTCCACATAATGATGAGGGCTAGGCTGTGGCTGTGTTCTGTAGATTCCTAAGGTAGAAAATTCCACAAAGGAACCTTATTGGGAACACTCAGAGAACACAGAAGCTGAGGGATGAGACAGTGCAGGGCAAAAATCCCCACATACCTTAATAAAATCCAGAGGGTATAATTCTTTTATACAGTTGTCAAAGTTAGATTAACTTATGTGGATTATTTTTTTTCAAGGGAAAATAGGTGTTTAGAATATTTTCCCCCAGACATGGATAAGCCATATAAAGGGTAAACTCTCAGTCATTCAGAAATCTTGACCATATGGAAGAATTCATCTTCTATAATATTCGCTTACTGATATCACTTTATTTAACGTGTTCCCTTTACCTTTATGCTCACTAAACATGCTGGCCCCAACAGTTTAACTGATTCTTCCATTATACTTGACCAAGCTGGCCGTGTGTCTGTAAGGTATAGTGCCACTAGGTTCAAGAGTTTTCAGATTCCCAAGACAGTCTCTACTCTTGGTGATATCTCAGTTGAGCTTCCCTTTTATTGAGTTTGTTCAGTTCTTCCCTCCTTCAGATAACATCTCAGGAAAATTCCCACCCATATTCTGCCAGACTCCCAGCTGTTTCCTTCCCACTCAGATATTTTTGGTAGCTCTAAATATACCTTCTGTTATCTAGTTTTCCTGTCTTCCTGATACAAGTAAAATTCCTCAGGTAATAAGAGCAGTAACAAATCTATGTGTGGTAGTTTTCAAATGCTTCCATAATCACACTTTTCTCTTCACTCCAAATGAGAAAGCTGAAATTATTTTCAGTTGACTGACTGATGAAAGAAGCTGCATGATTCGTCCAAGGTTGTTTCTCCTAGTAAATAAAGGCAACCAGTATGAGAACCTAGGTCTTCTGAAGTCAAATCTCATCCCCAAGATTTTCATCCTTGTAAAGAAATATGGAGTATTAGAGTGGGAAGAAGATTTCAGGTATCATCAATTGCAACTTTCCATTTATTGCTAATATCCCATCCTCAATATCCGTGCAGAGGTATATTACCTTTTGAGGTAGGTTGGTCCATCTTGGATTATTTGCTTTTCCTTATAATGAGCTAACATTGGTCTCCTCATAATTCTACCCATGGGTCCCAGTTCACCTTCTGTAGCCACACACCCTGAAGGAATCAGGAGTCACCTTCCCCAGACAACCTTTTAGCACTTCTAGGAAGTCTTCCTGAAAAAACCCACATACCTTAATAAAATCCAGAGGCTATAACTGTTTGATACAGTTGTCAAAGTTAGGTTAAATTATATGGATTATTTTTTTTCAAGAAGGGAAAATATGTGTTTAGAATATTTTTCCCCAGATATGGATAAGCCAAATAAAGGGTAAATTCTCAATCATTCAGAAATCTTGACCATATTGAGGAACTCATCCTCTATAATATTGGTTTACTGATATTGTTACAGAACACAGGGGGCCGAGTGCAATATACTATTACTGAAAGGAACCCCCCAAGTTCATTATGTCTGCTGCCTTATAGGAAGGACATCTCTCAATGCCAGAGATTTGTGAAAAGGAAAGGAAATGTTTATTTAATGCTATACAGACTTAAAGTAGTGACCTAATGTTGTCACCAACACCCCAAAGTCCCTTAGAACACCCACAAACACACACTGTCCTTTCTTCCCCCCATTGCCCAGTCTGGGGTGCCATATCTCAGGAAAAGAAATAGAAGTCTATGGCTCAGGTAGCCCCCGGTTCTTCCGAGTAATCCGTGCTCGGCTGGTAGGCCTCCCTCAGTTCTCGGCACCATCAGGTATGTCGCCAGAATCTCCAGCTAAACCTGAGTGGTGGTTCGCCCTTCTAAAGCTGTGGGGGTCCCCACTCTGGCAAAGCTGTGTGGCTCTCTTACGTGGTCACAGCCGCGTGGCTCTCCTTTCTGTTGCCACAGCCACATGATTCTCTGCACTGCCATAGCCATGTGGTTCTCCCCCACATGGCTGCGGGGGTCCCCACTCTGGCAGAAGCATGTGACTCTCTCTCACATGGCTGCCATCCTCTCTCTTTAATGGCTGCTGCGTCTGGGTTTAAATCCCCGGGCCAATCCTCTTCTGCAGCCCCATGTCCGACTCCTCCTACAATTGGCTACACTTGCCAGCACTCTCATATCCTTCCAGCTTTATTGGGCTGCCATCCTGAGTCTGGGCAGGTGTAGCCCCATGGCATAGAGCCAGTCTTCTCCAAACTCTCACAAAGATGCTGTAAACAGGGGGAGTTTCCTCCCAGTTACATCTTGGGTGGAAGTCACTCCCTTCTCCCTGTCTCAAAGCTTGGCCACAGCTATTCAACATATCTATGAAACCAGTTAAAGGTTATAGATATGTTAAATAACCATGCCAGAGGTTAGCTGCAAAGCTGTTGTTATGCAAAACAGTTCTCAATGGCCCTGCTCCATTTCTCCCTTCCCCCAACTCACACCTGAAGGGGGGAAGGGGTGAGGATATCTTATATGTCTTTCTAATATTTCCTGGACACCCTGAGTTCTGGGCCCCATTCCAAATCCCTATTTGGGGTCCACCTCTTGGCTGCACCCTGTTACAATATCACTTTATAATAGTAATATTGATAGGGGACTCAAGACTTAGAAACTTTTAGCTTAAGGTAAAAAGTTATGAGTCTAGCAAGTAATGTATATGTTAAGCTTTTGTTTCAGAAACTACAGCTAAGGCCCATCCTGGCTCCTGGGAAAAACAGCTGACCTGGGGCACTGGCTAGAGATTACTGCCTGGGGACAAGTTGGAGGCATCTGGGCCTTTTGTGTGACCACTCCCCCCAGTTGGGAACAGCTGAGTGCCCAGGACAGGAATGCTACAGCTTCGCTCACCTAATCCTCCCTGAATTTCAAAGCCCTCGCAGCACCTTGTTTGTCCTCCCCCACCCCCTTGTAAAAGATCTGGCCAGGAAAGAGAAGGGAAGATGGTTTGTTAAGGTCTGAACCAGCTGTCTTCTCAGATTGCCGGCCATCTGAATAAAGCGCCTATAAAAGATTTAATCGCTGTCACTGCTTATTGGATTTGGCAGTGACAGGCAGCCCAAACGCTGGTGTCTTTTCCAGTTACAATACAAAGCCAATGTTATTTCTGATAACAGAAAAAAATGCCACTTTTTTTTCTTTTTAGTTTAGAGGACTTACTTTTCAGGCTCTTTTTGTAGAAATAACCCTCCTCTAAATCCCTCTTATGTCATTAACCATATCTCTTATGCATGGAATCTGCAATTGAGCACAGCACTTTAGACGTGCTCTATTCAGTTGACTGGAGCACAGTGCAGCTATCACCTCCTTTGTTCCAGTGATGTGCTACTATGCAGAGTCCCAAGGCCACATAGACTTTTGGGGGTAGACACCGGTGATTCCTGTTGAGCTTAGAGTCAATTAGAAGTTGGATGATTGAGTTTCCTGTGGTAATCCTATAGCAATTATACCTTCAAACCTATAGATCTGATAAAGCTCATCAAGAATTTTATGGTAGAAATTGCTGAGCTAGGAAGGGTGACATTTAGAGACTCTGAAGTTTAAGAGTTGGAACATTATGTTTCATTCAAATGAACTATGGTAATTATAGGTAGTACCCACTACTTTTTTTAAAAAGGTTTTATTTATTTATTTATTTTTAGAGAGAGGGGAAGGGAGGGAGAAAGAGAGGGAGAGAAACATCAGTGTGTGGTTGCCTCTTGCACAACCTCTACGGAGAACCTGGCCTGCAACCCAGGTGTGTGCCCTGACTAGGAATCGAACTGGCAACCCTTTGGTTCACAGGCCCATGCTCAATCCACTGAGCTACACCAGCCAGGCCATTATTACTTTTATTATTTTCTTAATTTGACAGTAAGTCCAACTTGTTAACAATGCTTTATATTTCTCCATTTTCTATATTTCTTATTTTTATGTTTTAGATTAAAAAATTATTCTGCTCTAAATGAAAAATTAAACTTTTGACTCAGTCAACTGCCATAACAATTATCCTAGCACCCCTTATATCAAGTCACTCTTTCCCCCTCCAAAGTTAGAATCTATTTATCACCACTAATGCTGACTTTTAAAAGTTTGTATTGTTCTATTAAAATAAATACAGTGTGCATATAGGAGACTTTTAATTAGGTGTTCCAAACTAAATATGCTTGTTTACCCAGCATTTCTTCATACCCTGTTCCAGTCATTGCCTTTATCAAGGGCAACCACTCTTTTGATTCTTGATATCACAGAGTAGTTTTGCCTTTTGATGAATTTTATATAAATGAAATTATACAGTATTTCACTTTTATGTTTTATTTTTTTGTTAAATGTCATATTTATGAGATCTGAATTGGTGCTTGTATTTATAGATTGTTTGATTTCATTGCAATATAGCATTCCATTGTGGGAATATACCAGATCCATTCTATAGCTAATGGACACGTGGGGAGTTTCTGTGTTTTGACTATTAGGAATAATGTTGCTGTAGACATTCTGGTACGTGTATTTTGGTGACATATGTATGCATTTCTGTTGGTAATCAGGAGTGGAATTATTGTGTCAAAGGGTATGTTTCTATTCAGATACTACCAAACATTTCTCAAAGTGTTTAGATTAATTTACATTCACAGTATTTAAGAATTCTGGTTGTTCCATATGCGTATTGCCACTACATTTTTTTTGTCTTATTTATTTTAGAAAATCTGGTAGGTGTGAAATTATAACTCATTGTGATTTTACTTTGCATTTTTCTTGTGACTAATTATATTAATACCGTCTCATGTTGGTTGATCATCTCAATATCTTTTTTTGTGACACGTGTGCATGAATATTTTAAAAATTGTGTTGACTTTTTCTTATTGATTTACAAATTTGTGTGTGAGTTGTTGAATAGATGCACTGCAAATGTCTTGACATCTTGTCAGCTGCCTTTGCCATGTCCTCAAGATGTGTTAGTGATCTGAAGTTTTTAATGTTAATATGCTCCCATTTATCTTTTAAAAAATATGGTTAGCAATTTCTACAAAATTTAACTGTAATGTCAGGAGGAAAATTTCCTGTGTTTTCTTAAAAGCTCTATTGCTTTACCTTTCACATTTTAATCCTCAGTTTGAAATTGCTTTTGTCTGTGTCTGTGGGTGTATTCATTCCTGCTTTCATGTTTGATTCAGCACCTTTTTTTGAAAAGACCTTACCTTTTCCAAGATAGCATTACTGTTCAATGTTACCCTTTTCATAAAGCAGTTTGTTATCAATATTTGGATCTATTTCTGGATTTCATTTTGTCCCATTGGTCATTTTGTCTGTTCTTGCACCAACAGTATGCTGTCTTAATTATTTTAGCTTTAAAATAGGTCTCTGTATTTGGTCATATTAGTCTGCTAGTCTGTGCTCTTACTCAAGATTGCCCCAGCTCTTCCTGCCTTTTGCAATTTCACAGGTAATATAAATTCAGTGACACATTGTCTTGCTAGAATTTTGATTGCTAGTGAGTTGAAGTGATACATTAAATTTGGGACAATTGAAACTTTTATAACATTTAGTCATTTTATCCATGTATTTCTCCATTTATTTCAGTATGCCTTTATTTTTTTTCGAATATGTTCCATAGTTTTCAGTGTAGAGGTTTTGCATATCTTTCATATTTATTTCTAAAATTTTAATGTTTCTGATGCTGTTGTAAATGGCATCATCTTTATTTTTGTTTATTGCTGGTCTACAGAGTGATAAATGATTTCCCTATGATCTTATGTACAGCAATCTTACTAAATATGTATATTTATTATACTATATTATTTATAAATTCCTTTGGATTTTTGTGCACACAACTGGATTGTTGATGAATAAGTACAGTTATATTTCTTCCTTTGTAATTCTTAAATTTCTGATTTCTTTTTCTTGCCTTGTTACATTGACTAGGACCACCAGTAGTACAGCGATGGATGCAAATTGTAGTAACAAAAATCTTTGCTTCAGTTTCTACTGTAAGTGAAAGTTTTAATATTTCACCATTGAGAACAACGGTACTTCACTTTCCTTCCCGTATTCTTTATGAGATTATAGTTTGCTGACTTTTATAACATGTATTGAATTTTGTCAAAGGCTATTTCTGTTATCTGATCACATGGGTTTAATTCTTCTCTTTGCTAATATGACAATAATATTGATTTGTATTTTGAGTAGTATACTACTCATATACTTGGAGAAAGCCCATTTAGTTTTGATGTATTTCTCTCTGTCTTTCTCTCTCAATCTCTTTCCCTGTCTCCTCCTGCACATACACATGCTCCTATCATGTTAAGAGTTTTTGTATCTCTGTTCATGTAAGAGACTTATATCTCATTTTCTTTCCTTGCAGTGTCTTTGTCAGTTTAGAATTAATGACATGCTGGCTTCTTAAACAGAGTTAGGGCAGAGTTAGGGATTGTTTCCTGTTTTTTTGTGGACCTTTCCAAACAACACATTCTATTTTCTTAATACATGCCAGATGATTTAGTTTTTTTTCTTATTCCTTTGTCATATTTCAAAGGTTGTATTTTGTTAAGAATTTTTTATTTCATAAAATTATAAATTTGGTAGCATATAGTTCTTAATTATATATTTTGCCATTCATAAAACATTTTGTTATTTCTTCTTTTCGATTTCTGATATTGATAATTTGTGGCATTTTATCCTTTTTTCTTGATCAGCTTTGCTAGGAGGTTTTCTATTTCATTAAACTTTTCAAAGAAACAATGCTTGGTTTTGTTGAATTTTTTTGCTGTGCATTTTTTTCTACTTCACTTATTTGCCCCATTCTCTTCATTATTTCTTTCCTTTTAATGTCCTTAGACGTTATTTTCTATTCATTTTCAGGCTTCTTGGGATTAAAGCTTAGATCATCGATTTCTTGCCTTGTCTTTTTTTAAATTATGTTTTATTGATTATGTTATTACAATTGCCCACTTTTCCCCCTTTGGCTCCCTCCACACAGCAACGCCTACTCCCTCAGGCAATCCCCACACCTTTGTTCATGTCCATTGGTCATACGTGTAAGTTCTTTGGCCACTCAATATGCTATACTGTACTTTACATCCCAATGGCTATTTGTTCAAGGCTATAAATTTCCTTTTTTCCTTATTACCTTAATTTCTAAGCAGGAGGCATTTTATTATTCAGTTAACATAATTTCTACTTTTTTGTGAATTTCTGATTTGACCAATGTATTACTTAGAGTTTTTTTATAGATGGTTGAGTTTTGTGTTATTATCTTTATTATTTTGTTATATTTAAATATTTTATAACTTGCATGCCGTAAGGTATGCATATCATAAATGAATAGTTTGATAAATATATAGTACCTATTCGTGTACATAATACAAATGGATTCATATAATATACTTAGTTTTTGGTGTCTGGCTTCTTTTACTCAATATAATGTTTTTGAAGTTTATTTGGATGGATGGATAGATGGATGTATGTATGTTACTATTTATTTCTGAGTAGTATTATATTATATGAATGTACAATGCTACTGTTGATTGACATTTGAATTTCTCTGGGGATGTTATGATAATCTAGATTTTTGTACGTATCTTTTAGTGGACATAATGCTTTTCTCCTGACATTATACCTAGAAGTTTTCAGGATGTGTCATAGGATAGGCCAATGTTTGGCTTCAGGAAGTGTTGCTAAATAGTTTTCTAAGTGGTTGAACCAACTTATACTCCTGCTAGGGATGAATAAGAGTTCAAGTTGTTCAGTACACTCCCTAATACTTGACATTGTCAATCCTCTTAATTTTAGCTCTTTTGGTACATGTATGGAGATATCTCATTGTGATTTTAATTTGTGTTTATCCAATTAATTGCTATGCTTTTGCCTTTTGACATGCATATTAGCCTCTTAAATGTATTTTTGAAAGTGTTGTTCAAGTCTTGTGCCCATTTATGAACTGGGTTGTTTTTCTTTTTCTTAAAGTTCACTCTTCATTTCTTTTGGTCTGTTTTTCTACCCTTGCACCAAATTAATATTGTCTTATTACTGTAGCTGTCTAGAAGGTCTTAGAATCTTACAATTTAAATCATTGAAATTTATTCTCCTTTAATATTGCTCTGGCTATTCTATGTACTTTGAATTTGTATATAAACTATATTATAACTGGTTTTATTCTATTTTATTTTCCAACTCTTTGTTGCAACTATATAGAAATAGCACTGGCTTTTTTCCTCAAAAAGAGTTTTTGTTTCCATTTGGTCCAATGCATGGGAGAAGATTCCAGGATGAGGTTTCAGGGAGAGGCAAAAGCCAGACAACAGGGAAATGCAGAGGGGCCCCTCAAAGGCCTCTGGGCTCCAAAAGGTTTCTTAGTCATGCCTGGGGTTAGCCTTTCGAAGAGATACTCCCCCATATCGGCTTAGGGGCTGGCCAGCCTACAGATGTCAGTCAGGTGGTCACCCATCTTCTTGATGAGTTTTACCTCCTCATCCAGGAAGTGGTTCTCCAGAAAGTCACGGGGATGAGGCTCTGTGTGGGTGGATCCCAGGGCAGGCAGATCCAAAAGGGCCTGTTTCAGGTTCTTCTCCAAGGCCAAAGCTGCTTCCATGGCATCCTCAGTTTCACCCCACTCATCTTGGGAAGGCTTCACCATGTCCTGGAGAAGAATGTGGCCACTGTGCTGGTTTTGCAGCTTTAAGAGATGCTCATAGCCCTCACGCTTAGCTCCTGGAAAAAGTGGCCCACACCCTGCAGAGCCACATTGTCATGGTAAAAACAGAAGCCCAGAGAGAGGTAGGTGTAGTGAGCCCGCAGATGCAGGTTGGCCGGACGATTAATGGCAACCTCCCCCTCGGTAGAATAATTCTGACCAATTTGGAACCTCATGGTTGTGTGGCAATGAAGAATGAAGGTAAGAAAAAATGGTGTTGCTGGTTTGGAGGCTGAGGATAGCTGTGGTGGTTTTGAGGGTGGTGACTAGAAATGAGGACAAAGGGTAGTTGGAAAGAAGGGGTGTCCCCGGGTCTGTTCCGTGCAAACCCTGTTGAAGCAAGAGCAGGTCCCAGGACTGCCGAGGGCACTGTCCCACTGGCTTTTGCATATTGACCTTGAATCCAGAACCTTGCTAAATTAACTTGATTGTTGATAGCTTGTTTTATCTTTTATTTAATGCTTTATGTCCACAATCATGTCATCTGTGGGGAAAAAAGGTGGTTTTACAAATTCTTTTCCATACATTGTAAGCTTCTTTTAAATTTTGTCTAGAACTTATTTTTATGATGATGAATAGAAGTGGTGATAGCTGGTATCCCTTTTCGCTTTCAGACCATAAGGGACAAATAATCATATTTCACTATTGAATACGACATTCTCTCAAGCTTTTTTAGATATTGTTTATTCAGAATTTTTAGATGTATTTTATAGTCTAGTCTTCCAGTTTAATAATTCTTTTTTTAAGATTTTATTTATCTACTTATAGAGAGAGGGGAAGGGAGGGAGAAAGAGAGGGAGAAAACATTAGTGTCTCAGAGATACATTGATTGGTTGCCTCTGTCACGCCTCCAGCTGGGGACCTGGCCCACAACCCAGGCATGTGCCCTGACTGGGATTTGAACCATCAGTCTTTTGGTTTGCAGGCCCATGCTCAATCCACTGAGCCACACTAGCCAGGGCTAATACTTCTTCGTTTGATTTTGTCTACCAGTTTGATAATCTCATATGTTCTTTCTTCAGTTCCAAAATTTCATTTGATTAACTTTAAAGGCTTCTATTTTTTGGTTAAATTCTTCATAAGGCCATCTATTCTGCCCATGTTTTCTTTCATATCTGAATTTATTAATCACAGTTAACTAAATTGTTTGGTAAGCACAATATCTGGATCTTTTTTGCATCTGCTTCTTAGCTTTTGTTTTGCATGTTTCTACTCTTGATCATTGGTTATATTTTTTCCTTGCCACTTTGTCTAATATTTTTATAGTATTTTGGACATAGTGTATAATATAACCAAAAGGCCTCTATCCAGATGGTGGTATTTTCTACCAGAACTGTCCAACCCCTACTTTTTTTTTGTTTAGATGAACAGGATGAAAGCCTGACCACAGCAATCCAGTCAGGGGTAAAGTTCTTTGGGAATAAGCAGTTTCAGTAAAACTCAGTCCATGTCTGCATCCATGTCTGGACTTTCGTTGGAGACTGTTGGGTAAGTGCCTTGAAAGACAATGGTAGGAATCAAATTCTGTCCTTCGGAGATTACTAATTTAATATTTTTTGTGGTCAGAGGAAAATCCTTTGCATGATTCAAGTGCCTTTGAATTTGTTGAGATTTGTTTCATAAGCCAATAACATGATCTGTCTTGGTGAATGTTCCATGTGCATTTAAAAGAAAATGTGAATTCTTCTCTCGCTGAGCAGTGTTTTCTAGCTTAGTTAGGCCAAGGTGGTGGGAACGTTAATGTCGTTTATATTCATCATGACTTTCATTTGCCTATTCTAGCTACTACTAAGAAAAACTGTTTAGATCTTCATTGTGATTTGTCTATTTCACCTTAGGTTCTATCAATTTTTGCTTCATGTATTTGATACCCTGTTGTTAGGTGCATAAATATTTAACATTATGTCATCTTCATAATTTAGTTCCTTTTTCTTAATGTGATAGCCTTCTTTATTTCTGGTTCTGAAATCTACTTTGCCTGATATTAATATAACCACAGTGGCTTCCTTTTGATTGGTATTTGTACTGTACATATTTTCTCATCCTTTTTCACTTAATCTGTTTTTCTATTTAAAGTGAAATTTGCTGTAGATACTACATAGTTGGGTTTTCACTTTTTATTCAATATGAATAGCTCTACTTTTTAATTGGAATATTTAGACCAGATTCATTTATTGTACATATTAATAATATTGGATTTGAATATACCATCTTACTATATATTTTGTTTTTTATCCTTTGTTTTTTGTCCCACTATTCTCCTATCCCTACTGTTTTTGGATTGAGTAGTTCTCTATTATTCTATTCTAATTTCAACATTGCCTCTTTTAAAAAATTTTATATTTAGCCCTGGCTGGCGTAGCTCAGTGGATTGAGCGCGGGCTGGGAACCAAAGTGTCCCAGGTTCGATTCCCAGCCAGGGTACATTCCTGGGTTGCAGGCCATAACCCCCAGCAACCGCACATTGATGTTTCTCTCCCTCTCTCTCTCTCTCTCTCTCTCTCTCTCTCTCTTTCTCTCTCTCTCTCTCTCTCTCCCTCCCTCCCTCCCTTCCCTCTCTAAAAATAAATAAATAAAATATTTAAAAAAATTTATATTTTACTCATGTTTAGAATATACATATTAATTTTCTGCAGTCTATGACTAAATATTATGTCAACCATTTATTATGTAATAACCTTATAATAGTGTATTTTAACTTTCTACCCCTAATCATTTGTATCATTGTGGCTATATGTTTCATTTTTTCATGTGTAATAAATCCCCAAGTATATTCAACTATTTATACTCTAGCATATAACACCTTTTAAAGTTATTAATATAATAAATAGTGTTTAAATTTGGGTTTGGTAGTTAGTAAAAATGAAATCTCATCTCTTTTCATTTATTTTTATTTGAGGTATCATTGACTAAGACATTTTCCCTTATTCTTAAAGAACATATGACTCTTTTCTTTTTTTAAATTTTTTAAAATTTTAATTGTTATTCAAGTACAGTTTTCTGTCTTTTACTCCCATCCCAGCCCACCCCCCTCAGCCCTCCCCACCTCCCTCCCATTTCCCTTCCACCCCTAGTTTTTGTCCATGTGTCTTTTATATTTGTTCCTGTAAACCCTTCCTCTTTCCCCTGAAATTTCCTCCCCTCTCCCTTCTGGTCACTATTTGTTTTGTGAGATTTTAAGTAATATTCCAATCTAATGAGAATTTAGTGGTTAAATTATTTTAGAAATGTATATTTTAGTTTTTTTCCTAGGAATTTCACAAGTTTATTAGCACTTGAAAGACGTTCTGCAGCCAAGTAAGGTTGTTTAATTTGCTTAAACCAAGATTGACAAAACCACATTTGACCCTAAAAAGCTTTTCTCTATCATTATAAACACTTAGTCTTCTATAGAACATATTTTGAAGATTAATGTTATAGAATATACAAAAGGTTTTCACTTATATTGTTCCTAAGTTAAGAAAGCTTAAATGATTTATTATATTTTATTCAATCATCCTTTCACACCCATGCCCTTAGAAATAAAATGAATGGCTACTGTGTGCCAGACATTGTAATTCATACAAATAATAGTAAAGTTGATTTCTGAATACAAATTTTCTGGTTTCAAAGTCAGTACTCTTTCTACTGTGCTTTCTCTGTGGTACTATTTATATAGTCAGTACTATAGAAATGTATTTATATAATGCCAGTTATTTGTAAGACAATATAGCATGAAATATAAAATCCAAACTTAGCTTTTTCTTATTCTGGGATCTTGAGTAGATTCCCTGCCCCTCAGAGCAGTTTTCTACATCGCAATCCTAAATGTAATTCTGAATGGACCACAGCATAGTCTCTGGGTGCTATTCGATAAAAGATGAGGTTCTGACAGGCATTTTAAAATAGAGGCAGTTATATAGATTTTTTTCTTTTTAATAGGCTTCATTCACTTTATTTATTTATTTGTACTAAAACATTACATGGTAGCCATAGAGTCTTTTGTGTCTGGCTTCTTTTACTTCACATAACACCTTTGAGCTTTATCCAAGTTGCTACCTTACGTTTTAATACCAGTAGGACTTCGGTTTCTCAATCTGTGCAATGAACGGGGTTGGGCCGGATGAACTCTACAGGATTTTTGAGTTGTGACGATATGTGAGGAACTCTTTCCATTGATTTGCAAGAATTAAAATGCAGGCATTCTGACCTGTGTCAGTTGCCATGATACCATAACAATACTGGGGATGACAATTTTGAATGTGTAATCCTGTCAGAGCATTGACATTGTACCTCTGGGCTGGAAACAATGTTACCCACCCGTGTTCTGTCTCAGGATGACCTCACTGATGTCTGCTTCCCAGAGGCAGCATTCTTCCTGGGCCAATTACTAACCCCAACTGCCCATATTACAATGTAGAAAGCCATTGGTAAACCGGCTTAACGTAGGACTGGTGAAAAGCACCACACCGTGTGGTGTTAGGTAGCTCATGGTGTTAGGGAAACTCATATTCAAATCTCCTAACTATGTGACCTTGGGCTTCAGGTCTACCTCTGTGACCCCAGGCAAGGCAGTCTTAAATGCTCCAAGTCTGACCTGGAAATGGAGATAATGATAGCTACCTCACAGGGTTGTCATGAAGAACCAGAGGCGGTAAAGCATGCAAAGTGCGCGGAGTGCCTGGAATACGGAGAGTGCTTCGTCACGGATGGCTGTTCCTGCTGTCACTTCTTGTCCGCAGTGCGTCATCCAGTTGCCCTGTGACTGCAATGTCTCACTGAGGTTCCCTTTCTCTGCCAGTCCTGTTTGTTCGCCATTGCTGGGACAAAAGTGGGTAGAAGCCGTGAGGAGAGAGTAGCCACTGAATTTTTAATCAGCCCCATGTAAAGGGAGACTTTCAGCAGTGAACGGAGTGGGCCAGTTCAATGAGAAGGACAAGTAGGGGTCTGAGGGATGGGAAACAGGTTCTGACAACTTCTTTAGCCATAGAACATTCACTTAGCGGACGGTGGTAACTAAATCCCTTTGGAATAAACAAAATAGTGATTTAAATTAAAGTATGTGTGGTTCATCGAAGACTGTTGTGCCACTTACTCTCAAATTCCTCAAGGTCTTCGAGAGGAATTTCCTCATGTGTGAAAACAGTATAACATGCAAATTAAGAAAAGGGCTGGGTGTGATGACTTGGGTTTGAGTCCCAATGTTGCCATTAACAGTATCTGTAAAATATCAAACGAGTTAATGTCTCTGCTCATTGGCTTTCTGATCTGTAAAATGCGTTGTTAGTTGTTATGGAGATTGGTTAATGTTAGAACACTTCTGATAGTGCTTGGCATAGAATAGTAAGTCCACAAATGTTAGCTCCTCGTCACAAATTGGTATAATGATACTGTACCTAGGCCTTTAGGTTGTTGAGGGTATTCAAATGAGGATAAGGTCAGTTAAATGACGGATACAGATTTCAATGATAATTCAAATAAACATAGTAACTTATAAAAAGGAGGGCTGGAAATGTGATATTATTAGAAGATTTGGGGAAAATACAAATCTTCAGCACCAAATTTAATGCATTTATTACTTTTTAAATGGAAGTATAAAAATAAATAAGTGGAAATTCTTATACTTACGGTTTATAAGATCTGTGTAAAGGAATACTCTTCTTTTTGCTCTGAAATAGGGAAAACCAAGTGGAAATTTTCAAGTCAGACACTAAGTAATAATAATGATAGTGATAATAACAATAACAATAACAATAACAATAACTATGAAACACTTTGTCATCTGAATAAAGTCTGAGAAGGAACCCAGAGTTCCTTCTCAGATGAGGTCTCTGCTTTATGGAGCATATATTCTAACAGGAAAGAGAAAGAATATAAAGAAGTAACAGATTAACAGCAAGAGAATTTCAAATGATAATGATCATTCTACAAGGAAAATGAAATGCATCATGTCATGAAAATGACTAGAATTGAGGATGTAATAGATGGAGAGCCTATTCTCGATTTGGTTGTAAAGAAAGATCTGTCTCGCCCTGGCTGGTGTAGCTCAGTGGATTGGGTACGGGCTGTGAACCAAAGCATTGCAGGTTCGATTCCCGGTCAGGGCACATGCCTGGGCTGCAGGCCACGGCCCCCAGCAACCGCACATTGATGTTTCTCTCCCTCTCTTTCTCACTCCCTTCCCTCTCTAAAAATAAATAAATAAAATCTTAAAAATAATAATAAATTAAAGAAAGATCTGTGTGAAAAAAAAATTAAGTTGGGTCCTGTATAGAAGTCAGCCACTCACAAATCTAGGAGAGGGACCTCGGTGAAGTGAAATCCATAAGATCCCCAAGGTGTGAAGTGGCAGAGTCTCGATTCAAACTCAGTTTGTTTTGGCTTTAAAATCCTTACTCTTTCTCTAGTGGGGAAATAAGAAGACATTTATAAGTCAGGATGTCATCAAGGTCAAAGGACTCACAGGTTTCCATATATTCCAATACGTAAGCCATGACCATATTATGTGGACTTTGAAAAGCAGAGATGAGTAACAGCCTCTTGATTCTGTGGCTGGGAGGACTCATCAGAAGATTTTTGTGGATAGAAATCACAGGGTAAAATTAATTTTAATTTTTAATGTTAAGACTTTATTTTTAGAGTAGTTTTAGGTTCACAGCAAAAAAAAGTTTTCTCATATACCCCCTGCCATATACCCACGCACAGCCTTTCCCATTATTAACATCTTCCACCAGAGCGGTACATTTGTTACAATTGGTGAACCTGCATAGTAATGACTCAAATTCCATAGTTTACATTATGGGTCACTCTTTGTGTGGTACCTCCTATGGGTTTGGACAAGTGGTTAATGACACGTATCTATCACGTGGTATACACAAAGTATATGTATACCATATATGTAATACCATATATGGTATTACATATATATAAGTATATGTAATACCATACGTGATTATGGTATTACACAAAGTATTTTTACTGCCCTAAACATCCTCTGTGCTCTCATTAATACCCCTCATCTCATCCCCCACCCCCTGGCAACCACTGAGCTTTTGACTGTCTTCAAAGTTTTGTCTTTTCAGAATGTCATGTAATTGGAATCCTACAGTATCTAGCCTTTACAGATTGGCTTCTTTCATTTAGAAATGTGCATTTAAGGTTCTTCCATATCTATTTATGACTCCGCAGCTCATTTCTTTTTACAATGAAGAATAGTCCATTGTCTGGGTGTACCACAGTTTATTTGTTCATTCACCTATCAAAGGACATCCCAGTTACCTCCAGGTTTTGGAAGTTATGACTAAAGCTGCTACCAACATCTATGTGCAGGGTTTTGTGTGGAAATAAGTTTTCAGCTCCTTTGGGTAAATATCAAGAGTAATATTGCTGGATCGTATGGTGAGATTAGTTTTGTAAAAAAAGGCCAAACTGTTTTCCAAAGTGACTGTATCATTTTTCATTCCCACCAGCAATGAATGAGAGTTTCTGTTGCTCCACATTCTCATAGACATTTAGGGCTGTCAGTGTTCTGGATTTTGTCCATTCTGTAGGAATGTAATGGCATTTCATTGTTGTTTCAATTTGTATTTTCCAGGTGAAATATGATGTGGTGCATTTTTTTCATTTGCTTGTTTGCCATCTGTTTATGTTCTTTGGTGAGGTATCTGTTAAGGTATTTGCCCTTAAGTTCTTTTTAAATCAAGTTATTTTCTGATTGTTGACTTTTAAGAGTTCTCTGTTCTTTATCAGATAACTTTCACAAATATTTCTCCCAGTCTGTGTCTTGTCTTCTCACTCTCTTGACAGTGTTCTTCTGAAGAGCAGAAGTTTTTATTTTAACAAACTCCAGGTTACCAGTTATTTTTTCCATGGCTCATGCCTTTTGTGTTGTATCTAAAAAGTCATCACAGTACCTGAAGTCACCTAGTTTCTCTCCTATGTTATCTTCTAGGGTTTTATAGGTTTGCATTTTACATTTAGGTCTGTGATCCATCTTGTTACTCTTTGTGACTTCATGATGTGGATCAAGTCAATGTCTAATTTTTTTTTTTGCTTATGCCTGTTCAGTTGTAATTTATCTAAAAGACTATCTTTGCTTCTCTGCATTGCCTTTACTCCTTTGTCAAAGATCATTTGCCACTCTTTATGTGGGTCTATACCTGGGATTTCTGCTCCATTGATATATTTGTCTTTTCTTTTGCCAGTACTACATTATCTTCATTACTGTAAGCCTTCATCAAGTAACATCACTCTTCTAGCTTTGTTTTACTCTGGCATATATTGGCTATTCTATATTTGCCTCTTCATACAAACTTTAGAATCAATTTGTTGATATCTGCAAAATAACTGACTGGAATTTGGATTGGGATTGCACTGAATCTATAGATCAAGTTGGAAAAAACTCACAACTTGATAATATTGAGTTTTTCTATCCATAGACATAGCATATCTTTTTATTTATTTAGTTCTATGATTTCATTCATCACAATAGTCTTTTGTAGTTTTCCTCATGTAGGCTGTGTACATATTTTGTTATGTATACACCTAAGTATTTTATTTTTGTGGGTGTTAATGTAAATAGTATTGTGCTTTTAATTTTAATTCCATATTTCATTGCTTATTAGTTCCAGGAGTTTTACTGTTGATTATTTTGAGCTGTCTATATCATGTTATATGTGAACAAAGAGAATTTTATATTTTTCTTCAAAATCTATATACCTTAATTTTTAACAAAACCAATAATAGTTATCATTTATTGAGTACCTACTAAATCCTAGAAATTTTCAAATATTATCTAATTAATTCTCATAACTCTGTGAAATAGTTTAATCTCGACCAATGCTCAGAAATTTTAAGGAATCCCCTGAGACTTTCATGGTTGGTAATGGTAGATCTAAGACCCAGAACCCGATATGTTTAATTTTGAAGCCCACTTTTTTTCACTCACCATACTTGCCTGCTTGTAAAGTGTTATAGGAATGCAGATTACAATGTAGTAATTAAGGTGAAAGTGTTTTATAATACCTGGGACCAACATTGATGACAGGAACTATTCTCCATGGGCCAGAGAACATTCATAAGTGTAAACACACTCAAGGTGTTTATTTTTCAAATGTGGGGGGAACAGAAAATGAGAAGTTTCCCTTATCAGCAAGTATTCACTGTCTTTAGATATCCTATCAGGTATTGTGGTAAAAAAAATGTATAACACATTGACTTTATTCTGTTAGATACATACCTATGAAAACAACAATGACAAAAACCTTCATAATTAAGCATTAAAGTAATGTGTCAAATGGGTTATCAGATCAATCTGTTTATGCTAGCGGAGGTCAGAGGAGGAAGCCAAGTGGACAGGGAAGGCTCCTTGCAGCTGCTGGAACTCTCCTCCACTTCGTCTTTAAGGTAGCGGACAGGTCCCCTGGTTGGTGCTGTGTTCCCATAACACTGCATCGTAAAAGTGGGGAGAAAAAATGAAGAATCAACTAACCCTACTTCCTCATTTCACAGATGCGAAAACTGAGGCTCAGAGAAGGCAATTTTCCTGGAATCTAGCTTCTTTGATGATGAAATAAGTACTCAATTTTATGTTTTCTTTTTTAAAATTAAATTTATTGGGGTGACATTGGTGAATAAAACTATATAGGTTTCAAGTGTACTGTGAGCGGGTGATTGCAAAGCTGTGGTGCGGGACAGGCACATGGGTCTGGGAGTCAGGATGTGGAATGAGTTCTGGCTTTGCAACTCCCTAGCTATTGGTCTTCAAGTCTATGGCTTCCCACCATCAGGCCATATTGATATGAGGAAGATATGTGAATATGCCAGACTATACCAAGGCTCATTTTGGTTCAAAGACAATGATAAGTTTGTGACTTTTCGTAACTGTATACCGAGTTCTTTGGGTACTGAACTCTCAAAGACGGTACACTCCCGAGGGTTGAGTGTTTTCTTGTCAGAGCCTTATCTGACAGGTTGTCCCTGGTTTTTATTTTTACTCCCCACCCCCTTTCCAAAGAAGCTCATCCCTATATCTACCCTTTCTGCTTAGTTCCATGAGAAATGGGAGGAAAAGGGTGCTAAGGCATCTATTTTGCCTTAAGATGCTGATCATTTTCCCCCTGTGGGGAAGGGCCTGGGGCTGAGCGGTTCTGGTTGCACAGGCACTGGTGCTGAGCTCACACGTGGAGGTGAAGAGGGCCGGGAACCGAGGGCGAGCTTCCGTGGGAATCACCGAGCCCAGGTCTCTCCACCGGCCTTTCTTCCCAGAAGTCGGAGGACAGTCTGTATTTCCTCCGTAAGTAGGCTGCCATTTTTCCATTGCGTCACAACTCGAAGGTGAGATTACACCGACTCTGAAGAGTTGTTTTCAGAGCACACCAGTTAATTAGGCGACAGGACAACAGGGTGGAGTGATACTTTATTCTGCTGGCTGTCTCCACGCCCACAGTGGATTTGGCCCAGGGCCACGGCCAGCCGCCCTCAGAGCAGTGGCATCTCACATTGCAACCACGCCCAGGTGACAATAAGTTGTATGTTTTTAAGGACTAACCTTAATGAAAAATTACACACATTAATTAACCCAGGGACAAGAGAAGAAATATTGTCAGCTCTTCCCTCTCTCGTTCCCCACCCCCACCCCATTTTTTTTTGAGGGGGGGATGTGGAGATGTAATGAGCTAGCCTTGGAAGTGAACATACCTGATAAAGAGATAGTTTGAGGCACACAGGACCAATCTGGACCCAGATCAGTGACTGGCTTTTGCTTAGCAGCTTATATCTCATGGAGTACTTTCACCTGTATTGCTTAATTATCTCTTCACAACAAAACTGACATGTAGATGATGACAACACTTTTGCATTTTATAAATGAGAAAACAGGCTCAGAAATGTAAGTCAAGGGAGAACCCAGTTTTTTAACTCCAAATCTCATTTTTTTTTTTTACTGTTTTCACAGCTCTTCCCTAAGTGACTTAATGGTAGAATGTTCTGGTCAAAGTACCATATGATCTCACCTTTAACAGGAACCTAAACAACAAAACAAACAAACAAGCAAAATATAACCAAAGACACTGAAACAGAGAACAGGCTAACAATGACCAGAGGGGTGAGGGGAGGGAATTTCAGGAGAAAAGGGGAAGGGTTTACAGGAACAAGTATAAAGGACACATGGACAAAAGCTAGGGGGGGTGGAAATGGGAGGGAGGCGGGGAGGGCTGTATGGGTGGGCTGGGATGGGAGTAAGAGACAGAAAACTGTACTTGAACAACAATTAAAATAAAAAAAATGTTATAAAAAAGATTCATCAATTAAGCCACTATACATTGAGTGTTCCTATGGCTCCAGATATTGCAGCCTTTGAAAAAATTATTTTTAAAAAATTACATAATAGACTATTTTTAGAGCAGTTTTAATTCATGGCAAAATTGTCAGGAAGGTGTCTCTCCTGCCCCCACACAGGCATGGCCTTCCCCATTATCGACATCTCCCAGGACAGTTGGTCTTTCACTGTAGCTGATGAATCCACACTGACACACCATTATCACCCAGAATCCACAGTTTACATCAGGGCTCACTCTTGGTGTTGTACATTCTATCGGTCTACACAAATATGCAATGACATGTATCCATCATTGTATTATACAGAGCAATTTCACTGCCCTAAAAATTCTCTCTGTGAAGGCAATGTTTTTATGATGTTGGTTGATATACTCCATTAGTACAGTTTAATTGGTCTACCTCGTTTTGTCCCCTTAGTGCATTTTCCAATGTGCCTCATCTCATGAGAATTTAGAAATGTAATATGTATCCACAGTCATGCTTCAGCTAAAAGTGGGGACTGGAATGAACACACAGACGTTCTAGTTCCACATCAAATACTATTACATTCACGAACTTGCTAATGAGTAAGAGGTTTAAGAAGGATGGATAACAGGAAGAAAAGGCATTCACCCTATTTTCATCTCCCGCTGGATGATAAGACATTTTCTCTTTTACAGAGAGGAAATGTTTGAAAATTTAAGAGCTTAAAATCAGCTGTTTGATTTTCTGACCAATTTAAAGGGTGTCATGTTTTTTATGGTTCAGATGACCTGCCACTCCATCCAGCCATGTGTGGCTATTGTTCACTGAGGGTGACACAATTCCTTGCAAAAGCCTTACCACCTGGAGTACAGAAAGCTATCCAAAAGAAGGGACACAGAAGAGGAAACACTCCTATTCCCTGGAGGCTATTAGTGTGTGCCCCTAAAATTAGACTCTGATATTTGGCACTTACCACCAAATACTGAATACTTGAAAAGGCCCAGAGGTGGAATCCCCACTGTAAGCTTTAATTCAATGTAGTCAGCATCTAACAAGAAGATATTTCTAACAGCAGTGAACCCTGTGCACTCTGTATGCAACAGATACCATTGAAAGGCTTTGTATGAGCTACTCTGCATAATTCTTGTAATCACTATTCCAATCCTCAGCTTAGTGGTGAAGAAAGTGAGAGTTTAGGTAAATTCCCCCTTTTCACATGACAAATAAGCCTGTTTTTGAACCCAGGTAGCATTACTTTAAAACCCAACAGTTAACTTCTAAATTATATCATCCTTCTGGCTTTCAAGTAGGCTTCACTACGGATGACTTAAACTATTACCAACAATAATAGTTGCTTTAGCTTTCTTACACACTCATCTCAGTGTGCTCAACAATCCTGTCAAGTGGATGATGATATTCTTGTCATGATTTACCTGAAGCCAAACGGCTAGCAAGTCACACATTTCCAAAACATCACTGGGCTCCATTGGTGCAGATCGGAGAACTGGTCCTCTCAGTCCAGATTCTGTATCCACCTACAGGAGGAAGTGGTCCAGGAAAATCCTGAAACACTTTACTTTGGGTCACTATGAAGTGGAAGGTTTTTGTTTTTGCTTTTGAGAGAGAGAGGAGGGAAGGAGAAAGAGAGGGAGAGAAGCATTGACTGGCTGCCTCTCACACACCCCCAACTGGGGACCTGGCCTGCAACCCAGGCACATGCGTTTGATCAGAATTGAACCGGTGACCTTCTGGTTGGTAGGCCAACACTCACTCCACTGAGCCACACCAGCCAGGGCTGAAGTGGGAGTTTCTGAGGGATGAAATTGACCCTCATCCCCTCAAACAAATTATGGCACTCACAGTTAGATCATACAGCTCAGATGATGGGCTACTGAAGCTGTGTGTGACTTATTTTAACATTTAAATAATTAGGAAAAATAACTCTGTCTCAGCCCTCACATCTTCAACTGTAAACTAAAGAGGAAAGTTGGATGACTTTCAATGTGCTATCTAGCTCCCAAAATATCAAACTGATTTTTTAAAGATTTTATTTATTTATTTTTAGAGAGGAAAGGGAGGGAGAAAGAGAGAGAGAGAAACATCAACGTGCAGTTGCTGGAGGCTGTGGCCTGCAACCCAGGCATGTGCCCTGACTGGGAATCGAACCTGTGATGCTTTGGTTCACAGCTCGCTCTCAATCCACTGAGCTACGCCAGCCAGGGCTCAAACTGATTTTTGAAAATAGCATTTTTATTCTTAAAAATAATACCTACTTAGTGCAAAAACTTATTAGAAGAGAAAAATAGAGAAATGTAAAATATGATAATTCCATTAGACAGGGATAAGATTTTTTGGTCAGTCTGTGTCTATTTCCCTTAATGCAGAAATATATAAATATTTTTTAAAATAGCATGTTATTAAATATGACTTTTTTTCCTAAAGTCAAGTTTATTGAAGCAAACTGTATAAAGGCAAAATTTAAAATCTTGGGTGTGTAGTTAAATGAGTTTTAACAAGCATAATCACTTGTGAAACTACTAGCCCAATCAAGATACAGAATAGGGCCATCACCCTCAAATCCAGGGTGGGGCAAAAGTAGGTTTACAGTTGTAAGTACACGAAACACAATTTATTCTTGTATTATTATTCCTTAATTATTATATTATTTTCCATACAAACAACTGGAAACCTACTTTTGCCCCACCCTATATTTTCATTTGCACCTTTGTAATAAATCTTCCTCCTTAATTCTGAGCCTGGCAACCTTGATCTAATTTATGCCCCTATAATTTAAAAATGTCATATATAAACAGAATCCTAAAATATGTGATGTTTTATGTCTGGCTCCTTTCATGTAGAATGATGCTCTTGATGTTCATTCATGTTGCAGCAGGTGTAACTAGTTCATTTCTGTTTATTCTTGAGTGGAAGTCTGTTGTATGGATGTACAACAGTTTGTTTATCCACTCACTGATTGATACACATTTGGATTGTTCCTGGATTTTAGTGATTATGAATGAAGTTGCAATAAATATTCTTGTATAGGTTTTGCGTGGACATCTTTGAATGTTTCTTGGGTAAATACCTAGGAATGAGATTGCAGGGTCATATGGTAAGTGTGTATTTGTAGAAAGAATGTAGGATTTTGTAGTCTATGTTTTAAAAAACTTTGGGGGGAAATAATTACAGATTCACAGGAATTTGCAAAGATAATACTAAGAAGTCCTGTGTACTCTTTACTCAGTTTCCTCCAATAGTTAAATCTTACATAATTGTATTAAAACTAGAAATTTGACTTTCACTAAAGGCATGTGTGTAGGTCAATGTTATTGTATTGCATGTGTGGATTTGTGTAAGTACCCCACACTCAGGATGTAGAATTTTCCATTATCACAAACATCTCTCTCGTGCTACCCAGGCACAATCACCTCTACTCCCTGCCCAGCAGCCCCCCTTAACCCCTGGCAACCACTACATTGTTTTCCATGTCTGTAATTTTATGATCTTGAAAAGGCTATATAAATTAAAGTATATGAATTTTGGAGATGGGCTTTTTCACTCAGCACAATGTCCTTGAGATCCATCCAAGTTGTTGGAGTCCATGGTACAGTATACTAATGCTTGATGAACCAGGCACCTATTGAGGGACATTTGGGTGGTTTTCCATGAACTGTGTGCTGGTTTTTGTGTGGGTATAAGTTTTCATTTTTCTGGGATAAATGCCCAGGAGTACAGTTACTGGGTAGTATAATAAGCATATATTTAGTTTGTTAAGCAACTGCCAACCTGTCCTCCGGAGTGGCTGAACCATTTTCCATTCCCACATGCAACACGTGAGAGCTCTGGTTTCCCTAAATGCTTGCCGGCATTGGATTGGTTCACTGTTGTTTATTTTAGCCATTGAGACACTCTGTTGTCCTAAAACTATTTCCTATTCTCCCTTTCCCATGTATGCAGTTAAAAGGTACTACATATTTTTTCATGACAAACCCACATTATTTTGCTCCTTGGACCTTGCCTCTGCTGTTCTGAAAAATCTGTCATGTTCCCATCCCCTTATGATCAAATATCTTTAACCCTCAAAGCCCAATTCAAAGGTGCTCCATCTGGTCTTTGTTTAGGATATTTTATGTTGCATGTTCCATTGAGTCATTTCTTTTCTGGTACAAGTATTATCTTCCCTGCTACAGTGCTAGATTCTTTAAGGCAGACAGTCTTTTTTGTTTATTTTCTTCCTCCGTACTTTCAGCACCTTGGGGTTTTAAGCTTTCGATTAATAAAATTTAGCATGACTCCTACAAATTGATGGGGATCTAAATTTTTTACTGCTATTAATATCACATAGGAGGGCATCACTTAAAATAAATAAAAACCCACTAAATGTAAATTTAATTTTAAATTTAACTCCTGAGCTTAGCTAGTGTTAGATAACTAACTAGTGATATAGTGGAAATTTATAATGTCAGATAAAAGAAATTATTGGATGAAAGCTCCGGTTCTCATAATTATTTAAGGATTAATTTATTCTCATTAGCTGAATTTTTTCAGACAGATTAGGCTATATACCTTTTTAATCCAGGCTCTTTCCCCCACCCCCACCAACCCCAGACTTGAGTCTAATTTCGTCAAGACCTTTCCATGTAGCAGCTGAATATCTGGATGATGTGCTAACTTTACTTGATGGACATCTTTTTTTTTAAAGATTTATTCATTTATTTTTTTAGAGAGGGAAGGAAGGGAGAAAGAGAGAGAGAGAGAAACATCAATGTGCGGTTGCTGGGGGCCGTGGCCTGCAACCCAGGCATGTGCCCCA
The DNA here is from genome assembly GCF_004126475.2 of Phyllostomus discolor. Classification (NCBI taxonomy): domain Eukaryota; kingdom Metazoa; phylum Chordata; class Mammalia; order Chiroptera; family Phyllostomidae; genus Phyllostomus; species Phyllostomus discolor. The sequence continues at coordinate 19,208,206 of NC_040915.2, forward strand.
ACTGGGAATCAAACCTGTGATACTTTGGTTCACAGCCCGAGCTCAATCCACTGAGCTACGCCATCCAGGGCTGATGGACATCTTTTTAAAAATACTTTCACAGACTCAGTTGAACAGTGATTTATAGGATTATTTTCTACCTCTTCCACCAGACTGCTGTCCTTTAGAAGTCAAAGACTGTATATGTTTTATTTACAAGTTTAATACTAGGCTCTCACACAGTCTCAGGCAAATGTAGGCAGTCAGTAAATATTTGTTGTATTCCTGTGGAGAGTGTTATGGAATCTATTGGATATTCTATAACACATAACTTTGGACTTCCATTTCTCACTTCTTAAACCCAGTTTCAGTAATTTGGTTCCATACCTGAGAGTAAACATGATTCCACATTTATTTTTCATTCTCTTATACCTTTTATTTGTCTCATGAATCAAGATTGTGGTATGACACAATGATTAGTGCTATTTAACATGTTACTTGATTTTTATTTATTTTATTAAAAATTTTATTGTTGTTCAATTATAGTTGTCCCCATTTTTCCTCCATTAACTTGTTACTTGATTTAATAGAAACATTGTCTTCACACCAGGTCTCGGCTTGACCACTCACAAGCCAGGTGGCCTGGTGTAAGTCACTGTGCACAGCATTCCTGGCATCTCTCTGTGTGTCCAAAGTTCCTCCTCTTATAAGGACACCCATCCTAGGGTAGGCCCATAGGGTTAGGGCCTAGCCTAATGGACTCATTTGAAGTCAATCACCTTTTTTAAAAGATTTTATTTATTTATTTTTAGAGAGAGAAGGGAGGGAGATAGAGAGAGAGACAGAAACATCAATGTGCGGTTGCTGGGGGTCATGGCCTGCAACCCAGGCATGTACCCTGACTGGGAATTGAACCTGCAACACTTTGGTTCGCAGCCTGCACTCCATCCACTGAGCTATGCTAGCCAGGACCGAAGTCAATCACCTTTTTAAAGTCCCTATTGCAGATACAGTCACATTCTGAGGTATTGGTGGTTAAGGTTTCAGGTATGAATTTTGGAAAAATATGTTTGAGTCCCAACACTGAGTGTCTGAGATAAGTTAGTCACAGGTGTAGGTAATGTGGTCACCACAATGCTTGGTAGGTGAGTCTGGGCTCTGGGGTTTGACTGCCATTATTTGCATTGATGTCACCATTTGTGTAGACCCCTGCTCACAGGTTGTACAACCTCGGGAAAGTTTTAGAGCCCCACCAAACCGCAATCTCTTTATCTGTAAAAAAAGAATAGAGTGATACCCTTTCAGCTTATTGTTGTGCCTGTCGCTTAGTAAGTGCGCCATAAATGCTAGCGAGTTTCACATATCTATGCAAATCATTTTATAAAGGTATATGGATCATTTCTTCCTAATTTTACTTATGGATCTAACAATTTTGATCTTGCTTATTATATATACACACAAAAAATATTTTACATATAAAATATATAGTATTCTTTTGCCAAAATTTAGTATATCGGCTAAGAATTCATTTATTGTGATTAAAAAAAACATAGCTCCACAAACCTCTGTTTTCTGTGGTCAAGGTTAACCCCAGAGAACTCTATAGTGTGCTGTGATGGGCAGCAGGGGCCGGGGAGCAGGGTCCCAGCAGCATGAACTGTAAGGAGAAGTTGGATGTTGTGTTTAAGAACCAAACATAATCCAATATGTAAAACTTAATATAGTCAAAATAGGCAATGATCTTTTATGTTTTCTTAATCTAATAAAAGCAACCATTATATCTATAAATAGCAGGGTCTGTATACTCAGTCATCAAACAGTGCCCATCCCATCCTGTTCTTAATGAAATGAGATGCTTATCTCCATATTTTCTTAGCCTTCCTAGACAAACAGAAAGGAATTCTCAGAAGGAATGAAGTGAGCTGTCAATGGAACGTTTCAAGAGTAAGGCATGTAAAGACTGTTCTCTAGTGTCTTGCATAAAGGAGAATACAGTGAAATATTAAATTTATAGGGAAAACATCAGGCTTATAGGAAAGAAAATTAAAAATTAAGAAAATAAAAAAGCAATTGCCTCATTTTCTAAGATCTGTCAGGACACAAACTTTTCAGCCCTTGTCACAGCATACTTATTTCCCCCCAAGTCATTACGAGTGTATGCGTGTGTATGTGTGTGTGTATGTGTGTGAGCGTGTGCGTGCAGGGGGTTTTAGGAAAGAATTATATTAGCAGTAGAATGTTGAAGGTAGCTTAAAGCCCTATGTCTGGATCCTGCCTGAACTGCCAGAAAGGCTCTGCGATAACCACGCGGGGTGTAAAATGTGGGAAAGTGGCAAGGCTGGGATTGCCACCCAGCCTAGTTCCTACTCTGCAGTTCGTTCCTGGTACCATTTTGGGCAAGCAAGGAAAGGATGATAACACCCACTCTGCCGCCTCCCAGCATTGCATAACAAACCTACGGAGCCACTGAATGGCAGGTTGTTTGGAAAATGTGGAAGGTGATTTGATTGTAAGGGACTACAGGTATTTATTAAACTATTGTGATCAGCATGGATACTTCTGCATAGGAAAACAGGAGACTGGAACAATAACTGATAACTTTGAATTTCAGAAATAACCTTTTGTCTTCGGTAAGATTACTGGTCTACAACATCTTGTTTATTTCACACTTTTCTCATTTCTTCTTTCTGTATCAATACCCTTGATGTGAATACAGATTCTAGGCCACTTGATACATATGTTGAATTGTACAGTTTATACTTTGTGTAATTTAGCTTTGTTTCTTCTTCATGAGAACAAAGAGGGTGTTATATGTTTGATGAATAATTGAAAGAGCTGAAAAAAATACAAAAGTTAGAATTTAAGAAAAGTACTCTGATTACCTAATATAGAAGTGTAGCTAACACAAACCCCCATTCTCTAAAGCCTCAGTCCCATCCATTTGAATTTAAATTTCATGGTTCTCTGAAATAAGGAGTGATTCACAGAATACATGATGAATCACCTCCGGGTTTACAACATTCCTGAAATGAAATGGAGAAAAATCTCTGACGCCATGAGCCAGTTGGCATGTGCTTCCAATATTGGGGGTGCTTACTGAATCTTCTCTTGGCTCCTTCCCCTCTTGGAAGACGTTATCAGTCCCAAGCCTCTTATTCATCACTTCAGGAGGCTCTGGGTATCAGTGAGGAACTCCCAGTAAGAAGGAAGCCAGCTCCTTCAGCCTTTCCTCATAGCAGAGATTCTTTAGAGATGCGATCATATTTTGGTTCTTTTGTTCCACCCTAGAACCACTTCCACTCCTGGGAATATTATCCATTCGGGCCAGATTTGGGGTTCATCAGAGCATATTACATAGTCACCAATTCTATTCATGGCAAGACTATTACATAGTCACCAATTCTGTTCTATTGGGTCCATGGTAAGTCATGGTACCATGGTAAGTCATGGTACCAATAATGAACGTTTATGGTTGGGACACATTTCATATAGTCAGAACAGGTGAGAGATAATTAGTACTGGTATGTCAGTATTTGGAAGAGAGTTTTACAGATGGAGATGAGGAATCAATGATGCTTGAAATCTAGCAGTGACTTTTGCAAGTTATAAGTGGCTAATGCTTTTATTTGTTTCAGGTATTGTGGTTTAGAGCCTAGCAAAATGAAAAAGAATATTTATGTCTTGACTTTTTAATTTCCCTTCAGAATGTGTCTGGGATGTTATTCTCTGCTAAGGAAACTTAATCTGCTGTTGAGGTTCATGTTCAAGAGATGCTGGCTTTTCATGGAATCTCAGAAACTCTGTACTATATCCATATCATTATAATGACATAAAAATGCAAGACCAGCTCTCTTTAATGGGAAAGTTTACCACATATGCTAGGAATTGTTCTAAGCATTACACACACACACACACGAATTACCTCTAACTCTTACAATAGTGGTACAATGTAGTCATAGAATCCCTATTTTACATATTAGGAAACTGAGGCTGAGAAAAAATAAGTGACTTGCTCAGGGCAGCATAGCAAGTAATTGTTAAGTAAAGATTTGAACCTATATCTATCATATGCCAAAGTCAGGTTCATTTTCATTACTCTGTGTTGTTGCAAAGAAAGGCATAGAAACAAACTTCCTATTCTCTTTCCATTAAGCCAGCGATTTTCAACCTTTTCCATCTCACGGCACACATAAAGTGATTACTAAAATTCTTTCACATACCAAAAAAATGTAATTTTTGCTAACCTACCAGAAAATAGGTATAACTTGAATTCATTCACACTAGACAGCTAATGTTGTGTTGGCTGTTGTCACTTTATTATTTGACAACCTAAGGGAAAAGATCAGGTTAGTGCCCCTGACTGAATAGTCAGGTATTGCATGTTTTAAAATTACTCGTGGCACACCTATTGAAAATCACTGCTTTAAGCTATGATGAACATCAATTTTCTATCCTACAACCACAATGCAATTTGAACTTGCTTTCCAGGTCACTCATTTTACTGAACCATTGCAAAGAAACAAAGCTAATAGTGCTGACCTTGAAACCACTGATTGCGTTTTTACAGGAAAGCAATTATTTCATAAAAATAGTAAAAGAAATACTTTGGCTTTGATGTTATTCAGAAGGTTGACACGATCCCCAAATTGTCTTGCTTTAGATCAGCTTTTTTGGAACAATCTCTAAAATGGTTTTGACCTCATAAACTTCAAAGCTTCCCTTCAGTGGGTGTGGAAGCACTGCATAGTACTGGAATCAAATGTTTTGAGTCTGGCTTCAGTCATCTCTGTGCATTTCCTGGGGTACTCTTAACCTAGTAGAGTAAAATAGTCTGGTAGACCAAAGGCATTACTTATAGAATGGAAAAAGGAACCAAAGAAAATATACTCTCCTGGCTGGTGTGGCTCAGTGGATTAAGTGCCAGCCTTCAAACCAAGAGGTCACTGGTTCGATTCCCATCCCTGGGTTGGAAGCCAGATCCACAGTCGGGGGCATGCAAGAGGCAATTGATCAATGTATTTCTTGCACATCGATGTTTCTCTCCCTTTTTTTCTCCCTCCCTTCCACTCTCTCTAAAAATAAATAAATAAAATATTTTTTTAAAAAAAGAGAAGATACTTCCTCTAGAAAAATGCTGCATTTATATATTTATAATTTCAAATATTTTATTTCTTTTTTTTCTTTTTGGGGAGACTAAGTGATGAGGCAATAAAGGAATACACTTAATTTAGGGGGAAACTGATGGAGCCAAATTTTTCAAACAGGAACTTGGGGAGCAGTGGGCTGCGTGGAAAGTTAAACCATGAGTCTCCAGTCTTTGTGACAATGACGTGTGATTAGACTCTAAGATAAGCTTTAGAATATAAAACAGCCTTTGCACGGAGGATTTTAAAAAGCAGGTATGTGTAAGCTTTGATTTCATAAAGCATCTGCCTTTGCTAACCTTTCATGGCGAAGTGGTATATGGGGTCGAGAAACTGTGGACATTGTGGCCTTCTTTCAAGTGCCACCTCTGCCTCTGCCACCTAAACGGTGTGTCCTTGGGAAGGCCATCGCTCCTTCTCCAAGCCTCAGCGTCCCCATGTATGTATTCAGTGTTAGGAGTTTGCTAGGTCATCTCTCAGGGTCACTCAACTCTCTCATATGAGTCTGTGACACTGAATGGGGACACTCGGAACATCTGTAGGTGGAAGCACCGAGAATCCTAGCTTCTCTGACTATAAAGCAGCTTTCTCCAGGAATGGTGAAACCTTTACATGTTTACCTGACTGGCAGGACAGCCAATCTGTCTTCTTTTCCCCTTCCCTCCCACTTGGGAAAGGGACCCAGTCAGAAACATGTGTCTACAAAGTAATGTGTCTTATGTGGCTAAAGAATTCAGTTTTTAGAGAGGACTGCAGAGTATTAAACTTTGAATAAGGTCCTTGGACTCAATCTATTGCCTTTTGAGGTGGTATCATGAAAATGTGTTAGAACTACTTTGGAAGCAGACATTATCTGTTCAAATCTGCCCCTTTGACAGGATCCTAAAGGATGGAAACGAAATTGATGTGGAATACTAAGTCTAGCAGAACCTTGAACAACTGGTTTATAATGTTGGCTGTTGCTATGGGTGTGTGTCACCAGGTATATATAAAGTAAGCTGCATCCCCACGGGTTCAGTCCTAGAGCACCAGCTGGTGAGCAATGCACGGAGCAGACCTGTAACCAGCTTACATCATTTTCATCATGAGGGTAGCCGCAGTGCCAGTACTTCTGACCCTGGCTCTTTGCCTCATCCCAGGTAAGCAATTTGCATGTAACCTAAGCCTCTTGCCACACACCACAAAGCCCTGCGCTGAGACTTGTCTCCCTCCCCCCCGCCCAGGGCATATATGGCACTGAAGATTTTATATATGTATATGTCCTCCTGAAATACCTTGCCAGACACACAGCTTTACAGAATTATATGTGTGGCTTTATATTAGAGCTATCTTGCTATCTTTAGAAATGGCAAGTAATTTGAGATGATCTGAATTTTATCCATGAGGAATTACCATTCCGTCAGTACTCCATGAGTTCTGAAAAGCTAATGGATTCTTCTTTATCTGGCCTTTTACTGAGCCTATCAATTCATGATAAGAATTATGTATATAATCGATGGTTAAAATTTAGACATATGTTTATATGTGTATATATTAAATAGCATACTTATAAACAAAATATTAAAAATGACATTCAATCATTTATTCTTATTTTAAAGCAGTCATGCCTTCTACTACTTTATTTTATTGTTGTGTTTTTAAGTCCTAAATGGATTCAAGGTACTTCTGATAAAAGCTAAGGAGCTTTTGTCAGAGCTGGTGGTAGGTTTTTGCATTTGCTGCTGACTTTGAAGAGAACTCGAATTGCCTGGAGCTCTCTGGCTCTGAGGCATTTCCATTGTTAAAGGGAACCCTGGACTGAGGGTCAGGAGGACATTATGGGTGTCAGGGTCAGGAAGGTCAGGATCACAGATGACGCCCCCTTCCCTAGAACAAATGTGTAGGCACAAAAGTGCCTCTTAATGAGGGAGTGTACTATGGTCTGTGATTTTGATCCAACTTAATTTTATCGTATCTCTAATTTTTGTAGATATAATAAGGAGGCAGTGCTACCAGCATTCAGAAAATCTAATTGTATATGTATATATGATATACATTTTATGTTACATTATGCTTTTGAATTATCATTGATATTTGTGTTATAATTTAAAAAGAGGTCTGGCATACTTTGCTATGAAAGGAGTTTAGAAATTAGATAGTTTAAGGAGGTCAGAAAGCATATGAAAATATTCATTCTTTTCCCAAGTAACTGGACCTTTCTGAGCGATTGAATCTTTGTGAGTGGATATGCTAGTTTCCTGGTGCTGTGTCCTCATTTTACTTGCCATGGTAAATTCTAATGTGTTCAAAAATAATTTGCCGTTTTTAAATATATTTTCAGTCAAGTAAGCAAGGTACTGCACAGCATGGATTATTTGTTGGATTTATTAAATAGTTTACATTCCCTTAACTTAGGTGTTTGCATTTTTTTTGTCACAGATGGTGCCAGTGGGGAAGAAAATCAGGTTAGTCCTGCTTTTTCTGTTCATTGAGTACATTCCAAGATCTCTAAAGAAAAATGGTTTATGGCTAACACCTTGATGTTAATAATACAGACATGTTATACAGATAGGTACTAACAGCTTTTCTAAAACCATAAAAACTGGTCTTTGTGAATCCAGGCATGAATCTCAGACACACATATATCAATGCATGTATAATGATGGATGTGAGCAAGAGGCAATCTGCCATGCTAGAGGAATGCTTTAAATAATCCTACAAACAGACAAACCTGTGAATTAGGATTGTTCTGTTTAACAGCTGAAAAAGTCGTGATACACCCAAGAGGCAGAAAGAAGTGTTTTTGTGATCATTCTGTTAAAAGGGGTTGGCTGTATCCTGTATAATGTCAGTCCATGTACTTCATTCAATAAATATTTACTGAGCATCTATTATGTCTCAGACCTTGTTTGAGATGCTGGAGATATGCACAAGTAGAAAATACACATATAGACAAAAACCTGCTGTCATGGAGCTTACATCTTAGTGGAGGAAAATGGACAAATTAATTATTAAATTAGTAAAAGCATATAGTACATTAAGCAATGATTAGTGTCAGGAGAAAAATAGAGGAGGTGGGAAGACAGGCATTTCTGGGGATGGAACGGGCATCAGTGCCCCCTGAGGCCAGCATGAGAACAAGGATCTGAGGTTGAGGTGGGGGTGGGGGAGGGACGGATTTGCAATTTACAGCAGACCAGGCAGAGGCTCTGGCTCGAGAGGGTGTTGTATTGTGTCCTTCTTAGAGGCCCTTTGCTTCAGAGATAAAAGAATCATTTTCTATAGAAGGTAATTATTTTACCTATCTGAAAAATAAAGTTAAAAGGGCCAGTTACTCTCTCTCACACACACACACACACACACACACACGCACACACACACTAAATTATGCCATTGATTCAGCACTTAAGACAGTGCTGCGTGATGTATACAGCAAATATGTGCTGTGTCTCAAAGAAAGCCACGAACAATAGAACAGTAAAGAAACCTTTTTCTACGGTGAAGCTGTTAGAACCATGATAAAATACTCTCTTGCTGTATTTTATCAGAACAATTCTTTTCAAAAAAAACTCCTTACAGGAATGGTTTAGAAAGTTTCATCATGGTCTCTGTTACTTCATCTCCGTTTGCTGATGGAGGAGAAGTGCAGAAACCTCCATGATATGAGTAGCATGGTGCGGTGGAGTAGGAAGAAAAGGCTGGGTTTTGGGGAGTCAAGGAGCATGCTCAATGGGATGTTGTATACTGGTAAAAAGAAGGGTGTTGTGCAAACCTCATTGTTCACTGAGGCCATAATCTCTTTCAGAGTCTGTGACAGTGGGTGGTGACTTCCGGTGGCTATATCAAAATTTTGCACTGACGCTTTTTATGCCATTAAACTTTATTTCACTGAACAATGTAAAAACCTAATTTGAGCCCCCTCTCTTATTGGCATAAGCAAGAAGGACACCGAGAAGTAATTATTTCTCTGGAGATATTTCTGATCATAGCCCTTGGGCATTTTGTCAGAAATGAAAACTATTGATTGGGTGTTTCCTATAGAGCTGGAAATTTTATTTTCTAAGCTCAGTCAGTAGCTGGTTGAAAGTTACAAACATGAGCCAGAACAGCACTGTAGTACCTGCAAAAATCTTTGCCATTTGTCATCACAGGGGTTATTCTAAAGCCCAAAGCAACATTGTCAATGCTTCTAACACAGAGAAGGAGCTATGCCAGCTCCCTGGGGCATTTTACTATGATGTCTGGGGAGGGACAGTGGAATACGGAGGGCTATATATAACTCAGCCTGTGAGGACACAGAAGAGCTTGGCCCTAGAGGGCTGCAGTTTTTCCTAAGATGTGGAGAAAACACAAAACAGCAACAGTAAGAAAATGAAAGGAACCCAAGCCTGGGAGTTTCAAGGCAAGTGAGCAGCTGCTGGAAAGTCATCAGCCCACCTCCCGATGCCTTTTGGGTCTAGATCTGCTCCTGTTTCAAAACTCTCTCTATTATGGTAGCTGGGACCATATTACATTTTTCCTGGAGGAAAATTCAACTGTCGCTATCCATTTATACAGGCTTTTCCTGTTTCATAACTCAGTCTCATCTTAACTAATTAAACACTGAACAAGTTTCTTAACTACTATCTTGTCTCTTTATTAAAAAAACAAAGTGTGTCTGTAGAACTTACAGGCTCTTCTAATTGTGACATTGGAGATGTCCAGTTTGGGAATTATCCTGGTTGATAATGTCCTTGTTCAGTCGGCTGCTAAATACTGTTTAAAGCTTCATTCTTATGTTATGAATCTTTGTTTTAAATATTTTCTTTAAGACCTGCCTCACAAGGGATGTATTTCTATGACAAAGACACCAGGCTCTTCTCTGATTCTATGACAAAGTTTCTATCTAGGTTTTATAGAATCATGTATATCTGGCAAGCTAAGCAGTAACTTGCAATGTTGACATAAGATACTATAAAATTAGAGGCGAGACTCAGATCTGGAGAGGCCTGGTTGTCTTTATATTTTCAGAAATTATTACTGTGCTACTCAGATAAGATCACTGGGTAGTGATAATAAACTTAGAGATATTTTAGTAGATCGCCCTTCGCAAAATTTCCCAAGGCCGGTCTCTGACCTGACATTACTTAGTTACTTTTTTTTCACCATTAATCATTCTGCAAGCGCTGCCTCTATGTTTAAGAGGCTAGGTTAGATACACCATTACCCAATAGACGGTAAGCAAATTTTAACCAAGGATCCTTCTACTTGCTGCTGTATCTATGGCACCTAGCAAAGTAATTTCTTAAGTGTTTCACTGATTGAATAGTTAGTATGAAGATATAGGAAGCTGAGGAGAATTCTACAATCAATCCTTTGGAAGAAGTTGTGTTTGTTCGAGTTGGAGCAAAGACTTGATTTAATTTTCTTCTAATACAAAAATCTTGAAGCAAATTTTGGGGATTTTTTTGGCAAAATCAAAACAAAACAACCCCCCCCAAAACTTAGATTTCAAAGACTTTTTCTAAAGGGTTAGTGGATTTGCAAAACTAATAGAGAATATAAATCATTTTAAATAATAGAATAGGTGAAAATAAGGACAGTGGACAGAACTTTAAAGTTTTGAGAATTTGGGGAATTTTTCTTTTCATAAATTTCTTAATTCAGTGTGTTTTATTGAAGGACTCCTGTATGTGACTCAGTCTTTTTTTTTTAAGAGCTTAACTTCAATGGTGCATTTGTATTACCTGGTAAAATATTATTCAAAATTATTTCCACATTCCTCCCTAAATTTGGGACAGTGATGTCACTGGCATTTAACAAAAAGCCAAAACTAACTGTAGTGTCCCATGTCTCAAAGCATGTCACACAGAATAGTAAAATAGTAGTTTCAGAGAATATACCAAAAAAAATAAAATAAAAGAACAAATTAATGAAAGAAAAAGAGAAAGGCTTAAACAAGTTTCAGGAAAATTGTGCAGCGTTTTCATAGATTCGCACGGTCCAATCCCCGTGATACTGACAGTATTAGGTGTGTTGGTAGTGATGGGGTGACGGTGGCTGGGGTGGGGGGCTCTTCAAGTAAAAACCCACCAATTTGGAAGTATGGAACAATGAGGCCCCACCCAGGATGTGACTGCTAAGGGCCTGGAAGCATAAGTTTCATTACTGTGTGAGTCCGTCCATTTCTGTTCATAAGACATCAATGGACCTGAGGTTTATTTCAGAAAAGGAACGAGTCTAGAAATGTTTTCCAAACATATGTGACCAATGAATCCTTTATTCAACTTTTAACTTTTTTTCAGCCATTTAATTGAACAACTGGTAGCCTTTCCAGGAGCTGGTGTCTTGTGGCACCTCCTGCAGGGGGCAGGAGGGGCACACAAGTTTCCAACAGTTACCACACCTTGTCTCTGTTGTCCGGCAGCCTTTCCAAGTCCCTTCTACAGCCCTTTGTGGCCTGCTGGGGGCTAATTTTACACGTGCCACTAGCATCTTCCAATAATACTGACCACAGCAACGAAAGCAGTATTAATAAAGAAGGAGGAAAAGGAGAGAAGAATCGACTTGTTGAATACCTATATGTATCAGGCATTCTTTGAGGCCTTTTTACATACTTGTAATATGTCATCATCAGAAAACCTGTAAAGTGTATATATCTATAACCCTTATATTTACAGATAGGGTAAGGGAGCCTTTGAGAAATTAATTTACTAAGGTTATTGGATTTGTAAATGAGGACCCTGAAATACAAACACAAGTCTTTTGATTCCGTGTGTCCTGCTCTTTCCCCTTCACTAACTGCTTTAGATGAATGCTACTTAGGTAAATTTGCAATCCCCAATAGTCAATACAGGGTCACCAGGTTTTGTTTGTATTATTTGTAGTAACTGAGCCAATGTCTTCCATGTACAGGGACTCATGCTTATTAAATAATATTTTCAAGGAAGTTCTTAGAAGGTACAATCTTGCTTTGATGAGGTTTCAGCAAACACAGCGCTTTTTTCATCTTTCCCTTAGGAAACATGCGATGAATATCGGATATTGATGAAAAATGGGAAGTTGTTCTGTCCCCAGGATAAGAAACTTCTGAGAGGCTCTGATGGAATACGGTTCCTCAACAGATGTGCCACATGCAAAATAATACTGTGAGTGATCTCTCTTCCAAGTGTTTGAGTTACCAGGTGATCTCTGAACCAGTAAACATATTCTTTTTAATTTCCTGTCATATATATCTTTCTAAATTGAAAGGCTTAAATAAAAATAGTTTGTAGATCACTCTGGCATCTCTCACCAGATAAAGTTGGAGAAGCGCCATCCATCTGGAAAGACTTAATAATCACACAAGTGGTATTCCAAAATACCCAGAGGGCCCAGTGTTAACTCTGCATATAAAATGTGATCGTCTTTTGAGGACGTAGTTCCAATTTGAGTTTCCTGGCTCTGAAGAATTAACTTAAGGAGGAAAGTCAAACTTCTTGGGCCTGTGAAGACCTGAGGCTGTTGTACCTTAGGGACCAAGAACAGCCCCTGGGAAACACTCCAAACCCCCCTGGTGGCTGCCAACCAGTGGAAGAGTTCACGCAGGACACACCCTGATCCGTGAGCTGCCGCTGTCTTCAGATGTTTGGGATTAAGCTGGGATAAGATGGAACGAAAAGTTAATTGTAGCTTGCCATCACCTGCAATTCAGAAAGAATTAGTATCCCGGAAGTTTACCCACACTTGTGCAATGCTTCTTAACTTGATTTCCTTCTTTCCAATGACACCTCAAAAGTGGAAGATGGCTTGAGTTAGGAAGTGCAAAACCTCAGATCAAAGTGTCCTAACATGTTTTTTGAATAGGGAGGTCGTTCTCAATTCCTGACCAACATCAAAACTTCAATCCTGGTACCAAGCCAATACTAAGCTCACCCATTTGAGATGATAATGTGATAACTAGCTTTTTGAATGCCAGGCTGGTATATGTCAGGGTATATGTCAAATTGACATAGTCAGTAATACTGGCCTCATGAAGCTCTGAACGCATGTGCTGCTTCTAGTGAGAGACTGTGGGAAGATGCGGGAAGGCAGGGCAGGATTTGAGGTCAGGTGAGGCCCAGGGAAGGCTGAAGAATCCTTTCTTATTCTCTTGAAAGCTGGACTATTACTATAATGTTTCCTTCTTGTTTCACAGGATTTTTAATAGTAGACTGAAACTATGAAATAATAAATTTACTGAAAACTGATTTAAAACAAAATAAAATGCCTTAAGACACGTAAGGCAATGTATTACTTTGAAGTCACTCACTCGATTATTATTTTTATTACCTGTGTAAATTATATTGGAATAACCTTTTTTTTTTTAACCTGGGAAGAAGAAGACTGTATGAAGCACCAACACTATCTTCAAATTGCTAAGTTTGCCTGTGGGTTCTTGGAGGTTGAAACCAGTACAAAAACAAGAAGGTGGATTTGGGTTCAATGTTAATAAGGTCTTTCAAAGAGAGCAGTCCAACAACGGTACAGATGCCTTTCCAGTGGGCGACCATCTGGATGTGGGAAGTATTTAAGGGGGTAGTCTGCTATGCAGTTCAAGGTAGAGATTCTTGCCTCTAATAAGACCATGTTTGAGATATTTTTCAGCTCTCAGCACAGATGCACAGTACCTGTGCTTATTTCTGGACCTATCTCCATTTCTGACCCACCAGACTGGGCTAAGGGGAACAGTCAAAATTAAGTTTACCATCTGTGCTGTTATCCCTAACATTTGGGCAATGCATGTCTGAACTATGCTGTTCCTTGCTCTCTTCCAGGGAAAAAGAAGCAGAAATCCAGAAAAGGGCGGTGCACTTATCAAGGACCACCAGGGCCGCGGCCCCAGCAAAGGTGAGGGACTCTTTGGAGTCAATTTGCCATATTTACTTTTGAGATTATGTTTGACTCTCCATAGAACTATTCATTTCCTAATTACTAGGTCATACCTGTTGTGAAGCCAACTACTAAGAAGGGAGGGACCATGGCTTAGTTCATGGGTGGGCTAAATATCTGGTACAGCTAGTCCGTAGGCCCAGCCCATGACCCAACTCTGAAAACATTTTGGGCCCTGACAGATGCTAAGAGGTGGAGTAAGTAAGTGTGATGCCTGCCTTCCATGGTCCTTTCTCATTCCTTCTGGCCTGTGTTAGCTCCAGCAAGAGCCTTCGTGGGACCGTACAACTAAGTTCAGATCTCAGAGGTCTTGCTTCTTGTCTCTCTTACTTGGACCATTTAACGTATCTCAGTCTCGTTTTGTTCATCTGTGAAATGGAATGTGGATCAAATGGGAAGCCAAGTTGGAGAAGCCAGCCACAGTGTTGGACATGTGTTAGCCGGCCTTGGACTCACACTATTTCTTTTTCCCTTCACTTCCTGTTGCCTCCCTTTCCTGATATGGGGAGAGTTCTCCTAATTTAACCAGAGTTGCTTGTTTTCATCTATTTTTCAGATTGGGATTTAGGCCAATATTTGTTTGAGTGTTCTGTGCTAAAAACATTTTTTTAAATAAAAAATGACATAAAATGCAACCTACCATACAACCATTTCACTTTATAAATATTTTTTATTTATATAAAAGTATAAAGATTCTAGGTCCAGATGGTAGAAAATTTCTAGCTGACAGTGTCTCACAATAAATTATTGAAAAAGCTGTGCTTGTCGCCAGGTACCCTGACAACTACTCACGTCACTCTCTGTCTCCTCGCTGGCTTCTTCTCCAGTGTCTTCTTTCTTCTCTTCCTCTCCAGTCTCTAACAAATAATTAAAATGATCAGTCATGGCAGACACACCCAAATGACTGTAACATCCCTGGTCTAACCAATCTACCATCTTCCTTGTCAATGTTACTTAGGAATGCCTGAGAACCTCAGCCAACGCTGAAAATCTAGTTGATCAAATTCTTTGCGAGGGCTCAACCAGTTTCACTTTTCAAACAATAACACAGTCACCCCTCAATTAGTCAACTTAAAAATCCTTTATCTGAGCAAAAGAGACCTGCTTCCATGTTCTACACCATCTATGGGGGCAGGAAATTTTACTAGTAACTTCCAAATCTGTCTTCGTTTGTCCATTTAGACATTGGCTCATGCTGTAAGATTCTTTTTTTAAAAAATATTTTGTTTATTTATTTTTAGAGAGGGAAGGGAGGGAGATAGAGAGAGAGAGAGAAACATCAATGTGTGGTTGCTGGGGGTCATGGCCTGCAACCCAGGCACGTACCCTGACTGGGAATCGAACCTGCGACACTTTGGTTCACAGCCCGCGCTCAATCCACTGAACTACACCAGCCACGGTGTAAGATTCTTTTTATTGCTCCTCTTCCTTTTCTCATTATGAAAAACTGAAAGATCAATGGTGTTTAAAAATACAAAATATAGGCAATAACAAAAAAAATGAAATACACACACATCTCAATCTTAACAAACCTGCTATTTAAAACAAGTATTACTAGTCAGTTGTTTTCATATGTAGACATGCACTTACTGAATTTTACTCAAATAGGATTTCGGAGAAATAAAATTACACAAATTTTAATAATGTTAACATTTTATGCCTGAGTTAGAATTTTTACCTTTCAGTAAAGTTTTTACAGTTACATATTTTGCTTCCTAGGAGAATACTTACTTATAAATTTAGACAATTAATGTCTGGCCAATGGCCTTCCAGGTAATTTGTTGAGGTTTTTCTTATCTATGTTTGAATAGATTCATGCAATTATACTGTTTTTGTTTCTGTTATTTTTCTCTCCACTCTAAAAGAGAAAAATCTACCCACATTTTCTATTTAGATTCCTCCCACCAAAAATTAGTGCTGACACTCAGAATAAGGTGCCTCGCCTGTTCAAGCATTCCCCTTCTACAGGCTTCCTCTCCCACCGTCAGTGTCTTCTCCACTAGCATGTCACTCTGTCACCTCCCACCTCTCACATCCGCTCTGTTAACACGTGTTGTTGGCAGTCTCTAAAGTATTTGATCCCAAACTTGGCTTCTTTCACTATTTTCATTTCTACCACCCCAATCTTGCAGGTGGAGAGCAGAATGACAGCAGGGGGAGGAGGTGGGGGAGGTGAGGGGGTGGAGGGACTGAGCAAATAGGAAAAAGGAATCGTGGACAAGGACAACAGGGCAGTGATCGCTAGGGGATGGGGGAGGATAAGGGGACTAAATGGTAATGGAAAAAATACAATAAAGATTAAATCAAAAAATAATTTCTAACCTCTAATGTATTTGGTCCATGTAGAGACTTGTTTTTTAATTCATTGATTCATTCAGTGTTTCTCATTGATTTCAGCTGCCAACTTTGTAGGATATCAAGTTTATATGTGTATATGTGTGTTTCTGAGTTCTCTATTCTGTTCAGATTAGTTTATTGTCTGATAACTACTAAGACAAGTTTCATTTCTTAGTTCATCATTTTCTAACTTGATTTACTTATGCATAGATTGTTTTTTCATATAGTTATTAAAATTTTAACAATTTAATGAGTTTATGAAACATCCAGCTTGAGTTTAGGAACCTAATGTGATCAGGGATACAAAGAATTTATAAATTAATTTGAGCAAAATTCACTTTTTACGATATTAATTTGCCCAACTCAGGAGTACAGCATACTTTCTCATTAATTTCTATAATTTCTGTGTACTTTATAAAATTTATAAGGTATTCTTCATTGATTTTTATAATTTTTCTAGTATCTAGAAAGTTTGTAAATATATTGCTATTCTGATTGGTATTTTGTTTATGATATTTCTATCTGGTTATTGTTATTATAGAAAAATTTTAATGATTTCTATAGATTGATCTTATATTGAACAACTTCTTGATACCTTCTGTAAATGCTGCTAACTTATTTATTAATTCTGGTATTTTTCTTGGTAGTTGATCACATTATCTGCATAGCATAGGAGATAATAGGAATTTTATAAGTCCCCTTTCAATCTTATTACTTCTTTATTTTTTCCCTTTATATTATTGGCCAGTATCTAGTGTTCATTAGTTAGATAGTAGTGATGATAGTGAACATCGAATTGCTTTCTCTCACCTCTAAAAAGAGAATACATCTAACATTTCTCCATTAAATATAATGCTTACTATAGCAGCTTTTTATATAAACTTAGCCAGATGAGGAAGTTACCTTCTGTTCTTAATCTTCTGAATATTGAAATAATTTTTGGATTTTTACATTTACTAATGTAATAAATTTCTTGATACATTTGCTAATGTTAAACTATTTTGGTGTTTTGAGGGTAAATCATACTTAACTATAGTACTATATTTTGCTGTGTATAATGAACATTTTTTGCCCAAATTTTTGAGAGAAAAATAAAAATACATATTATACATGGGTACTACTAATTCTGTATCTATGTAAATGTTTTTAATTCTTTTATTTATGTTTATGTGTTAAAAGTGTAACTCTAGAAAGCAAAACCAATATCTGTATGCAAAATAATATCCTGTAATACGATAATCATTTTGTTTCTAAATAAATAAAACATTGAATTAAAAAACTAAAAGGAAAGATTTTTTTCCTGAAAGTTTGGGCCAAAAACGTGGGTGTGCACTGTACACAGCAGTGCATTATACACGGCAAAGTGTGGTACATTTTTTAATATGTTGTTGAATTTGGATAGTTAATATTTATTTAGAAAATTTGAAACTGTTTTTATAAGTAAAATGAGCCTATACTTTTCTCTTTTTAATTATTCTAATGTGGTTTAGGAATCAACAAACAGTTGCCCTGAGTGGTCACATTGCAGACTATGGCCGAATAAAGAGATCAGCAAATCTCTTCCCACAATGCAAATATAAATCTAAACAAATTGACCAAACCAATCATTATTACCACTCTGGAAATTGATGAGCAGCTTATGTCCCTCCGGCAAGCACTTATCTTTGAAAAACTACTAAACTTTGAATTAGCAGAGTGGGAGTCTGTGATCTTCTTGCTGAAGGGATGCATCTCACCTCGGCTGCTTCCTTGTTGTAGAGGACCAACCAAAGTAGGACAAGCTATGGGGGTCAGCAACTGCACTGTCATTGTTGTAAGGGGCTTGGGGTAGCAGGCAGCTCACACTCAGCGATGTTTTCGGTGGAAGCAGGATCTTCACTGAGAGTAAGCAGAATGGCCTGAGGTTTGCAGCACGATTGGGCAAACTTATTTCTGGCTGAGTTTTCCACACATTGGCAGCAGAGAGTGAAGAGAGACAAACCAATTCACACAGTCCTGGTTGACCATAGGCTGTGCACAAGCACTTAAAACACACACACACACACACACACACACACACACACACACCTGCGCACACGCAAATCCCAAGAGAAAACAAATGCTGGAGTAGATGTAAAAATGGCCTGATCTTTGGATGCCCTCCCCAATGTACACAGGCCCATCTGCAGAGGGTAGAAGCCCACTAGATTGAGGTGTTTGTGCACAAACTGTGTCCAGTCATTGGCTTATCACAAGTTATATGGATACAAGGGAAAAAACCTAGAAATCCATGCTTCAAAAAACTATAAATATTTTTAGCAGATATATCAACAGCTGCACACTATGAGACAAGAAGTCACAGACTTAGCCCAAAGATAGCAAACAAAAATAAAACAGCAAAAATAATCTTTACAGTAAAATCAGAATCCTGAATCACTACAATATATTATCCAAAATGTCTAGTTTTCAACAAAAATATGATATATGCAAGTAATAGGGATGTATGACCTATACTCAGGAGCAAAAAAAAAAAGTTAATAGAAACTGAGTGTCCTTGGGTGTTAAATTTGGCAGACAGACTTGAAGCAGCTATTTTCAAAGTGTTCAAATACTCAAGAGACCCAAATTTGAAGAGTCTTTAAAATTTTAGCAACAGTGAATAAACAAATATTCTTCAGTGAAAGATTCTTCAGTGAAAAAATATATATATTTGGATTATAACAATGATTCTAACAACAATCCAAGACTTATGGATTTCAGCTAAAGCAGTGTACAAATATTTATACAGTCATACCTCGGTCCTTGTTAGCTTCAGAACTCGTCAAACCCAGTGTCAAGAAAAAATGTTTCAGCGCTTGCACTTGCTCAGGGCCATTGCACTTGCTAGAACTTGTATGAGTCGTGACAGTGCCCCACAAGAGAAAATGCTTCATCATTCATCATTTGTCACTTACTCACCCCTTGTCAGTCCTGGCACTCATCACGAGTTCCAGAATGAATTAACAATGAGTACCGAGGTACCACTGTGTATCAAGTTGTAAATTCTGGAGTTGAAGAGAACAATAACTCAAATGAAATACTGAGTAGAGCTCAAAAGCAGCTTTGAGGTTGCATAAAAACAAATTAGTACATTTGTAGAAAGATCAAAGTTAACAGTAAAGTACAAAGAGAAAAAATACTGATGAAAAACAAAGTTACAGAGTTCTTGAGAAAACAACAAGCCTGACAGTACAAATAGGAATACAGTAGAAATATTAGAAATACAACAGAGAGAAAAGTAGAAAACTTATTTGAAGAAATAATGACCTAAAATGTGTCAAATTGGAAGGAGAACAATAATCCTTAACGTTCGAGAATTTCTACAAGTCCCAAACAGGATAACTACAGGGAGATTCACATCTAGGCCCATCATGATCAAAATGTCGAAAGCAAGGAAACATTTTTAAAGTGGCAATACAGCTGACATTTTATATACAGGGCACAGTTAATGACCGGCTTCTCTAAAGCAGTGCAAGCTGGAAGGCAAGGGAAGATGTGTTCATCAAAGTGCTGAAAGCAAAGAATGTTGGCCAACATTCTCTATCTACCAACATTGTTCTACAAAAATGAAGGCAAAAGAAAGATATCCCTATGCCACTGAAATAGGAGAGAATTTGTTGCTACAGACCTGCTTTACAAATAATATAATTAGTTCTTTCTGTATGACCAACAGAAAGAGAAGCACCAGAAATGGTAGTAAATATATGGGTTAGTAGGAAGTACTCTATAAAAATATTTTTCTCATTTTCACTTAGCTTCTTTTAAAAATATAATATGGCATAAAGCAACATATATAATGCTGTTTGATTGAGTATATAGGGATAACACATATGATCACTATAGTGCAAGGGGGAGGAAATAGAGCTTGACTGGGGCCAAGTTTCTGTATTTTAACAGAATTAATGATTAATCTGTAGCAAACTGATAAATTAGGATGTATATTGTAGTCACTAAAGTAACTACTAAGAAAAAGACATGTAATAACTATATAAACTATAGGAAAGAATTAAAAAGACACATGAGAAATATTTAACCCAAAAGAAGGCAGTAGTGGAAGAATAGAGAAGTCGAAAGGATAAGAGCATATTGAAAACAAGTAGAAACAGCAATATAAATACAACCACATCAATAATTATGTTCATTGTAAATGATTTAAACATCCAACTGAAAGGCAGAGATTGTTACATGATTAATAAGCAACTATAACCTGTCTCCAGTAAATACTCAAGTTCAAAGACACCAGGAGTCTGGGAAGACCGAAGGGTGATACCATGCCAGTATACGGGAGCGGGATTTGCAGTACTACTGTCTCACAACACAGACATTAGCACACAATAATATTAGAGACAATAGGGAAACTTCATAATTTTATAAGTATGAATATTTTAGGAGATAAAACAATTATAAACATATATGTACGTAAAGAAGCTCAAAAAGAAAAAGTAGATAACTTAACAATAATGTTTAGAAGTTTTAATACTCTCATAAATTGATAAACTAGGCAAAATATCATCAAATGTATAGAATACTTGAGCAACACTAATAGTTAACTCGACCTGAACTGAAATATATGGCACGTTCCCCCATTGATTTCACAGGTGCATTTTTTTCAAGCATCAGTGGAAGGAAAAATGAGTTTTTCTTTATGTCTTCTATGAGAGTTTTCTAATCTGATCTTCTGGTCCACAGAGTCATTATGTGTTTGCATCTATCCTACTTGTATTCTTTACATTGGCTTCCTTAACACCACTTAAGTAGTTTTCATATCTAAAACTTCTACTTCTGTCTTCCTGCATAAATTTTTCTTGCTTCATATTGTAGGTATCTTCCCTTATCTCTCTAAAGTATAGTCACACTCTCAATAAATTATTTCTATGCATTCCAATAATTCTGTTTCAGTTGATACTGAATATTATTCATATCACCATATTTTTATGATGTTTTGCTCCTCAGATATTCAGATATTTTTACTGTAATCTTTTATAATGGCTTTAGTTTGTTTTGTTTTGTGCTTTTCTGCTAACATGAGTTAGCTAATGTGGAAGGTCAAGTGTTTGTTGCTCTCCTGGTGAGTGTAAGTAAGGAAAAGTGTAGGCCCACAGCTGAAGGTTCTGGAGCCAAGGTTGCACAATCCAGTTCACCACCACTCCACCAGGTCAGGAATCTGTCTGTGAGCTTTCAGAAATTGTCAGCATTGGGAAGAGGTGTTCTCTGTAGGCTGTCATCCACCAGCCCTTGGGGCTTGGAGGGGGAGGAGGTGGAGTCGTAAATGCTTGCACCTGTTCTCATCACCTCCCAGCTGGGCTTCGCTCCGCTGTCGTCATCCTGCTAACACCTGTGACCTGGTATGCTGTTGTTGCTGTTCTGAGGGAGGGGGACTGCAGGGATCATGGAAGAGAATGATTTTGATTCGTACTGCTGATGCTTCCCTTGCTTCAACAAAAATCAACAGAAAGGATTTTTGGGAGAAAACCAGCAGCTCCCCTGCTGTTCCCTTATACTCCAGACATACTTCTTGTCTTCCCGCCCATGGAACAGAACAATCGAGCTCCTATCACAAATCTTTGCAATGGTAGTTCTCTATGCCTAGAGTGTCCGTCCCTCAGATCTTTAAAGGCTGGCTCCTTCTCACTGATCTCATGTCACCGCAGACATCACCACTGCAGAGAGATCTTTCTTGACACTATTTAAAACAGCTACTCTTCTACCTACTATCACAGTGTCCAGTTTATTTCTCGTAGCACTTATTTGAATTTAAAATTATTTGTACTTGTTCCCTATCTCTTCCCATTAGGAGGTAAGTTTCTTAGAGGATGTATTTCTTTTGTTTGTTTTGTTTTGTTTTTGGCTGTGCCAGTGTGACCTCTAGTGGAATGCCTAGACCCCAATGAATGTGTAAAGGCTTTGAAGGAATCAGTGAAAAACTGAATGAATGAAAATAACACATAGAGCCATTACTTTTCTTCTTTCACTCAATTTTTTACACCTTATGACATGAATAGTGGGATATGTTCTGTAGCTTTTCTTTTCTATTGTAATTTTTTCCTTTTTCATTGGCTTCTAGGAATGCTTCTTTTTTTAAATTTTTTAAATTTTAATCATTGTTCAAGTACAGTTTTCTCCCTTTTACTACCATTCCAGGGAATGTTTCTCAATGTAGCCTTCTGTTCTACAAATTCATTATATCCTTGTATTCATTCCATTTTTATTATTTATATTGTATGGTATACATGGTCACAGGTCTGTATTTTAAATGTTTCAAATCCATAACTAAAATGTTTTTATGATAATAACGACATAAAAAATGTTACTCTGCAATGTGACATCATTAAAAAAGCCTCCAGTTTTATTTGTTGATTTTAGATAGAAAGTAAATTTAAGTTATCTCTATATCTTGTCTAAGTTAGCTTACGTTACAACAGTGAGTTGCCAAATAATGTTTCATAAGTATGCATTTGGCCTTCAACATAAATCTGTAATGTGGATAGGGCCCAAACTCCATTTTTCAGCTAAGGAAAGTGAAGTTCAAAGAGGTGAAGGGAGTGGCTGATCTGAGATTTAAATGCCGATCTTCAGTTACTACCCAGTGTAGTTGTTTCTCTCACTACCCAGATTTGTTCCTAAGTCCGTGCCATATTACCAGAGTCATTCATGATTTGGGGATTTCTCTCATTATTTCCAAAAGGTAATTAATTTTATTGGCTTGATTATTAGTAGAGAAAACAACAGTGGCAAGGAAAAACAAATACAATAAATGTATTGTAACTAGACAATACATTGCCTAGTTACAATGTACTAGGCACAGTTTTAAATACTGTACATGTAGTAACATATTTAAATCTCTTTATAATCCTGAGGATTTGCTAATCATATATCCATTTTGCAAATGAGGATGCTAAAGCACAGAGGAGTTAAGTAACTTTTCCAAATCATACAGCCAGTAAGTGGCAGGGTTAGAACTATAAACCTAGCAATCTGGCTCTTTATCACTGCCTTAATCTGTAATAATAGAAACTTTATAGCTGCTTGTGGTTTATAGAGAGCTTTCAAATCTTTTATCTACCATACCACTGTAGAATGGCAGGCAGGATTAGCTAGTCAAACAGTCCAATCAGTACTCAGTTTCACAAGGGTGATTCGGTCTATCTACCACAGACAGCAGGCGGTGGAAATGATACTGAAACTGTACTTCTGAAATCCAATTATATCGCTGTTCTTGAATCATGTTTTACTATCCATGACTTAATTAGCTCATTATGGTCTCCTTCATATGTTTTTTCTTCTCCAGTGAGTTATATTGTTGTGAACTTACAACTAACCTAGTTATGCACCTAAGGAATGTTTTATCTCTTGATATTTTGATGTTCTTTGATCATGTCTCTTGCAGTTGAATTGCGCTGATTTCAAGAAAGGAGAAGGAGATGGGGACTTCATCTGCCCCCTTGAGGGTGCAGCTGTTTGTGGCACAGATGGGAAAACATACAGCAGCAGGTGCAGCCTGTGTGCTGAGAACATGTGAGTATTCTCCGAAGCAGGCTTTCTCCCTGAAGTCTGTTCTCTGTATCATCACGTGACATTTTTTTATTACGGTCTTTAATGATTCATTTTGTGGGAGCTAGTCATCCATAAATTATCAGGACCATTTCTTTTACTACATGTAAAGGAAAAAATATTTACAACACTTTGTATTTTACAAAGCACTTTTGTGTCCTAATTATCAGATGGTTATTATTGTCTCTGTGAAGTACAGAGACATATATACACATGCACATATGTATACTTACATATATGTACATGCACAAGCATATGTACACATAGAAACAATATATTACACACACTTATTCACTCATTTTCTATTTCTGAGTATATTGTTTTTCACAGAGAATTATTTAATCATCAACTTATGTTTATTAAGTGCTCAGTATTTTAGAGTGTAAGAGTAGGTAATTTGGACTTTTAATATTGAACTTCTTCCCATCTATTCAACCTTTGCCACATCACTGAAGCGTCTTGCTGTCCTATATTTTGTTCCCACTGGTTCTTTCTCCACCCTCAATAGTAGGTTTGGTTATTGATTGTCTTCAACTAACAAGATAGCGTACCTGCTTTGCAGGTTCTGACTTGTGACCTCAATCTTGAATTGTGTGCTCCTAGGGTTTTGCCAGTATACAGCCAACATTGGAGAAGGCTTAGAAGGGATTTGATAAATATTCAGTCTTCCAGGTTCTGCAAGCTTTATTTCTCCTCATAATAAGCATCTTAACCAAAACACAACTGAATTAAATCACTCTGATCTCTTACAAGACTGCATTTTTAGAAATACACTCTAAAATGATACATACTTTCAACTCTTACCAAGACTCAAGATAAAGAAACAGAACACAAAAACAGACATGGAAAGAACACACAGGTTTTTATTGGATATACATTTTGTAGCACTATTGCAAGCACACTGCACATTTAGTTCCTGCTGTGTCTTAGGCGGGGAATCCTGTGACAGATTCTTCACATCTCTCAGTCCAGTGACAGTTCCTCTCTCCTGCCTTCTGGCCTCCTTCTTCTATTGTACAGCGAGAGTCACACTGCTCATTGCGTTTCTTTCTTGGCTCTGTCTACTAGAAGACTCTGGAATTATGTTAGAATTCAATTTTCTGTTTCCCTCAGGTGATAGTTTTCTATAACCTTTTGCTTATCACTTTATCTACGTAGTGTTTA
This sequence comes from Phyllostomus discolor, assembly GCF_004126475.2. NCBI lineage: Eukaryota > Metazoa > Chordata > Mammalia > Chiroptera > Phyllostomidae > Phyllostomus > Phyllostomus discolor. The sequence continues at coordinate 19,233,267 of NC_040915.2, forward strand.
CTTTTCTTGTTTGCATTGTATTTTTATTGTTTTAGAAATACCTTATTTGTAAGCTGCCTTATCTTCATAGAAAGTAGGAAGTGTATCCTGCATTTATGGTTTGATGTTTTCAGATATGCCTTTATAGTTTTATTTGACTGAATTAGATTAATTGTTAGGACTTTAGATACTTTCCATGAAAAACAAAATATTAGTTAGCATAACCCAAATGAAGAATGGTATAATAGGATGCTAGATAATATAAACTTAAATTTGTTTATCGAAACCAACAACACCAACAACAACAAGGTTCCTTGGGGGCATCTAATACTGAGTTATAAGCTTTACCTTTTCCCCACACTTCTGATTCTGATATGGATCCCTCTGGACATAGAGAAACAAATTCTGGAAATAACATTTACAGGTGTGAATCTTTCTGGCCCATTAATGCGACTTCATTCCTTTGACTCCAAATTAGAAACATAGGCTTTCCTTAGAAGTAAAGATTGTAATGTGACACCTGTTTTCAAGAGCAGAGACTCACAAAGCAATGAAGATAAGTTAACACTTGAATGACAAGAAGTTCTGTAATACTAAACTGCTGTGTCTAACTTTCAATTCCAGGAAAACTAAGTCTCAAGTCGACATCAAAAACGAAGGGGAATGTGAAAGCAGCGATCCAGTGCAGGTGAGGACAGATGTCAGAACTTTTAGCTCTACTTCAGCTTTCTATGAAAAGATGGAAGGAAGCAAGGAAGGGAGGGAGGGAGGGAGGGAAAGAGGGAGGAAGGAAGGAAGGAAGGAAGGAAGGAAGGAAGGGAGGGAGGGAGGGAGGGAGGAAAAGGGAAGGGAAAGAAGGAAAGTTAGTTAAAAGGAAACTACCCTTGTAGGAGAAAGGTCACCCACTTCAGTCACTACTCGAAGTTGAAATCCCAGCAGTCACTTGTGCAAATTACTTAACCATACTGTCCCAGATTTCCATATCTAAAAATGAGACTTGAAAGGAATAGCTTCTTTTTACACTAAAATTCTGTGAGCCTGTGATGTTGGGGGAGGGAAGTGAATGTCTCACTATGTCACACTTGACTTTTTCCCGCTGAATGATTTTCCTGAGTCAAGGTTTGGTGCCCTTTTGTAGGCACCTGAGGTTACCTCCACCAAAACATTTAGCACATATTTTAAGTTTGCATCTATGTCATCCAGGAGATGGTGAGCAAGTTGAGGGCCAGGACAGTGTTCTACCTTAGTTCTAGCACACGGTGGGTTATCCATGTTTCCTAGTAAATGAATAAATCAGTCAATGAGTTCAATGCTCAACTGTGAATTACACAATACGGAGCTACTTCTTCACGTCTGAGACTGCTCTAGGTGGGTAGAATGCACTGGACAGAAAGGCACTGAGTACTAGAGAATAATCTGAAAATAACGTTGCGAGCATTACAATCAAGCTGGCAAATGTCATGTTTCTTTCTGTGCTCTAGGATGTCTGCAGTGCTTTCCGGCCTTACGTGAGGGATGGCAGACTTGGATGCACAAGGGAAAATGATCCAGTTCTTGGTCCCGATGGGAGGACGCACGGCAATAAGTGCGCGATGTGTGCTGAGCTGTTGTGAGTATCAGGGTCCCCAGGCGGGCCAGGCGGGCGGGCCTGGGGAGGGCGCACTTGGTTGCCGTCCTAAGAACCACTGCACAGAGAGAGAAAGTGCTTTTCATGAGGCGGGCGATCCTTTGTCTTCATAAGGTGAAGACACAGTGGCTTTTCTCTTTTTAATTCGTATCATCTGCTAAAGTTTCTTAAAAAGAGAAGATAAGGTGCTTATGCCAGTTATGAAATTCAAGGCTATAATTTGTTTAATTATAATGACTTGAAAAGGCATGCTTTAAAATTTAAAAAGCACTTTCACGTGGAATAACCTAGGTAGGTCAGTTATTTGGCATGCATTGCTTCATTTGGACATGTATAGAGACTTACTAAAATGACAGTCTAATTTAAAATAATAATAATAATAATAATAATGTGGCTGAATTCATTATTAGCATAAAAGGTGTAATTAATGAAAGGGAAGGACTGCCAGGTTAATCTTTCCCTGGGCGCCTGACGTAGCTCCGGGCACTGAGAGCCAGGAATGAACACAGTCCGATGAGTGTTTAATATTCTGGGTGTTAAACAAGATATAGACTGTCTGATCCACATGCCAGCAAGCCCTACAGTGCTCTATCTATAGACATCACTGGGACCTTTAACACCTGGTCGGAGAAAGATTCACAGATTGATATACTTCACACCACCTTTAAAATTTACAGCACACGCCCTGGCTGGCGTAGCTCAGTGGATTGAGTGCAGGCTGTGAACCAAAGTGTCGCAGGTTCGATTCTCAGTCAGGGTACATGCCTGGGTTGCAAGCCATGACCCCCAGCAACCACACTTTGATGTTTCTCTTTCTCTGTTTCTCCCTCCCTTCCCTCTCTAAAAATAAATAAATAAAAAATCTTTAAAAAAATTTACAGCACACTATTGTAGAATTTAAGGGCATGTCTTATCAGGTTTACAAAACATTGATTATCACTGGTTTCTAGACTGGATATCTGCCTAATTTCTGCTTTTTTTAAATCTAGAGGACATGGGCTTTTAGTGTTCAAACCTGCACTAATTCTGTGACTTTCTATTTCTTTTCACTCACTAGCTGAAAAAAGGGAATTTGACCTCTTTAACTCCTGGCTTCTGTTGGTGTGGAACTAAGATAATAATGCAGGATGAGACTGGAATTGAATAATAGGTGATAGGAAAGGACCTAGAAACTCTGGCTTCTTCTAGCTTTTATTAACAATGATGCTTTTGCACGAAGGCAAACACATACTTTAACGAGATCTAAAAAGCCATTCTGAGGGTGTGGATGACAATATTTCAAATACTCGGTTTGGTTTCACCTGGTCACAGCATTGTTTTAAAGCTCCTGGTTCTGCCAGTTGAAGGGACTTTTCCTGAGAATCTTCGGTTTGTCAATCAAGGGGCCACACCCATCCAGCTGTACAGAACAAAGCTTCTAATTGACCATCTGTGACTCAGTTTCACACCCTTCCTTATCTTCAGCAATTTTCTGGCTCAGACATTCAAAACAGAGAAAAAAGGGCTTGTCTCACATAAGTAGATCAGTTTAACAAGTTAGGGCAGAGGATAGAAAAGTGCTTAGCACAGAACTGGACACTGAAAATATGATTGAGCCATAAACTGACCAACTGTTTTCTTTCTTACCAGCTTAAAGGAAGCTGAAGAAAATAGTAAGCGGAAGGATGAAACCAGAACTCGACGAAGTGCTCAAGAGGTAAATTACCAACCAGCGCAATTTGGTTCTTGTGGCTATAAATATTAACAAACACACACTTGAATGTTTGAGCTAATTTAATAATGTCTTTGTCCTCCATTATCACATTGAATTCTTTCTCTTAATTTCACAATTCCCCAAGTTGACAATTCCTACCATATTAATCATTAAATTTATTTTTAAAGCAGCATTTCCCACCTAAAAGCTCAAAATATGAAAATTTCCCCTTTGCTTAAAAAATGTAAGTTGTAAAGTTTATGCAAATTAAATTATGCTTAATTTCCACTAGACTCTCTCTGGCTTACTGTAAGTTAATCTTGCTTTGAGGAAATTATTAAAAATGCAACATAATAATATAATATAAATTAGACAGGAATAACTTTAAAAATAATTCTAGAGTCCTTTGAACACTACATCTACTGGTATATTTTATGTATAATCTCATTGACAGAAGTTGGAATTATTCATTTTTCCATTACGGTTATTCTGTTTAGTGAAGCCTATATTTATCAAGGTCTTGCTTCTGTTAAATGAAAATCTCACACAAATGTTGAGATTAGGGTTTTAAAAATACAATTAAAATTAAGTTTTGAAAACAATTTCAGATGATTCAGTTTTTCTGTTCAGCATGAAAATATTATTTATTTTGTTAATAGAATAGGCATGATAGGTAATGCAGCCTGGATTTCTTAAATCACCAAGGTTATGAAAGCTGCTTTCAATAGCAGTAATAGCAGTTCCTTTGCTCAAAGACTAGCTTTTTGTGGGGAAGTCAGACCCCTGAGTTTTGTTTACCCTTAGTCCTGCCATGCTCTGGGTGTGTGCAACTGCAGAAGTCACCTCTCCTCTCTGGGCCTCAGCTTTCTTCTCAGCAAACTGAGGGGGGTGGATAAATGAGTTCAGTTATCCCAACGTCTGTCGGGTTGGGATTCTACATCTTGCTCCTTTTTGTGCTAATGCAAGTACACCATCTTTGTGGATTGTAGGGAGACACAGGTCCAGTTTATGGTAGTCAAGCCCTGACCTTGCACTTCATAATGCTACTCAATGAAGCAGGTGTTCAGCGTTTTAGTTAAGAAACAGGAAGTATTCAGAGTTGTCAACTGTTTGTGCAACACTCACTGAAATTTGAACCGCAGTCCTTTAGTGGTGGTTGTTAAACTTCAGTCACAAGCCTTGGATCATCTTGTGGCAGTCAGCATTGTGTTACTCCATTGACACAGAGAGTTCTTCTGCCTTGTCTTTCATCACATCTCAGCTGCTTTTCCTGGCTGCGGCTGGTGCCATTGTTTTGGTGGGGTCATTGGACACAATCATCTTGAATAGAACTGCTTTACCCGGATGGCTCAATAGCTGCCCCATAATTAAACTGTCAATGGGTTGCTCACAAAAGTATTTCTTCAGAATTTCCTTGGATGAATCACAACTTATAAACTGAAATTATCATTGTTTCTCTTATGGGAATCACTGAGCATTAATTTTCCTACCATGTCATCACTAGCAGGCGACTGTCTTCTGTGTCTATATTCCTAGATTGTTACCACCAGGGAGTTTGGAGCGCACACACACGGCTCTTCCAAAACTAAGTATCTTCTTATCAGGAGGTCATTAGTGTTCTATTTTAAAGCGTCTTAATCAAACATGCGTTATTTAAAAAAAATAAGAGAATTCAAGATCTAGAAAAGGTACTAATGAGTATCTGTTCCAAAAACCTCCTTGTGTAAGTGGTAGGATGGGGGTTTCAAAGGTGGTGGGGCTTTGCTGTGGACTTCCGGTGAGTCTGAAGCACAATTCAGCTGCCCAGGTCTTCTTCTGACTCTAAACCACACTCTTGATGCTCATGTTTTCTTGGCTAAGTGGGAAGACGAAGGTCACATGGTTGAAGACGAGACTAAAGGGAAGCATTTTGGGGTAGCTTATATTACAGTAATATATGTCATCACAAAATACATTTATTGACATAGATTCCCAAGGCTAGAGTAATTTGGAGTGTGTGTGTGTGTAAATTTAGCCCTCATCAAATAGTAGAGTTTTCAGCACAAAAAGAAAAACCTGAAAGTACTGTACCAAGGCATCAAGAAATCCAGGTACAAACCTCTCAGACTATGTGGGGTGGGGGGGGGGTCACAACCTTGTTAAGGTGCTGTAAATAAATATTCATCTTGATGTTCTACCTCTCTAAATTGGGGGGTGAATGAAAATTAGATTTACTCTCTCTGAGGTGTCCACCTATCATATTAGAAGTCAATATCTATGAAAGAGGCAGGGTTCATAAATATGATGTAGAGGTCCATGGAGAAAACAAAATAAAGTGAGCATAATGCTGTTGGATACCAGTGCATTTTTTTCCTTGCCAACTAGTTTGGATTGTTTTTGACTTGACCCATATTAAGGAGCATGTAAGTATCCCATCTCACACATTCTATAATCTGCACATGAGCAAGTTTTTTTTTCTTGGCTGCTACATTTTGTTGGAACTCCATGAAAGATCTTTGTTTTTTTCTATTATCTTTTTTCATAGATTTGAAAGTTAATAAGTACTCTCTAGTTTTAGAAAATACTTTCTCATCCTTATTCTATCTAAGGCTCTTTTACCTTTTAATAAATATACCACCTTGCAGGTATAGGTACTGAGTAATTTCATAATGTAATTACTATTTCTTATTAATTCTCATTGACATGTTATATGTGTTACCAACACCTTTGAGACCTGGCATTCTTTGAGTGTGATCCCCTGGTGTACATACTGTGTATTAAAATGCAGAAAAGTATTCAGTGTAATTACTTGTCTTTTTAAAGGATCTTTGCAAGGAATATGAAAACCAAGTGAGGAATGGAAGACTTTTTTGCACACGGGAGAGCGACCCCATCCGTGGCCCCGATGGCAGAATGCATGGCAACAAATGTGCCCTGTGTGCTGAAATTTTGTAAGTAGATATGTGTTTTCTTTAGAGTGACTCAGAAGGTGAAGTGGAGATCAATTGGAATGATGAGTAAAAACGGTGTTGAGGTGAAGGATTGTTACTCAGAATTTTTGTAATGGTTTCCTGTTCTCTACAAATCATAACACCACCTAGTGAGTACATCTTAATGATGGATGTGTATTTCTATGTACAAATGGATTCTCTTTTCCAGTTGGAAGACTGGATTACAAAACATGTAACATTTCCTCTCGTGAATTGTGTAAGCCTTTCTACAAGATAGTCAGAATACAAAATGAGGGGAAAGGCAGGTACCAAGACTTGAACTGTTTGTTCCCTTCAGTAATTATCCCACTATGACAATCATCTACAGACCCTTGAACTCTCTAAGTGCTTTCTTTATGCCCTCCCATGACAGTGTGTCAGCCATGGCCAGCCAATGTCTTCTCTTCTGTGATCTGCATTTCATCATTATCCCCCCTTGGATAAGACCTCCTAAAATCCCTAACTGAAGTCCAATCCTTATAACTCAGTGATTTTATTTTATAACAATCATTGCAGTTGGTAACTGGATAATTACTTCTTGTTGACTATTAGTCTTCCCTACTGGGCTGTAAGTTCTAAAAAGACAGGGTATGTGTTTGTTTTGTGTAGTACTGTACTGTATGCCCAGGGCCCAGGCTAATGCTTGCCAAAACATCATTACTAACTCAATGTTTGAATGAATGAATGAATGAATGAGTGAAGATCCCTATTATCAGGAAGCTTAAGATTAAATAGCAGAAATAAGCTATGGCTATGCTCACACACATACATATAGTGCAAGACCAAAGGAAAGCATCCCATAAGGGGAGAATATTCAGGCATGAAAATACAGTGACAGCTGTAGAACTCATTTTCCCTTTGAGGTCTGAGATGTCTTCTTACAGCAGGGAGAATTTAAGCTGGGGAGGTTTAAAAGGGAGGAAGATGACAAAAAAAGATCATTATAATGGAAGGAAATGGCATATATGAAGGCAAAATGAAAGAAGGGTGTTTTGGGGAATTAGTTAGGATTTCAGTTTGAACAGGGACTGCAAGGTCATTAGAGAGTTTACAAGAACTCAGGAATGCTTAGCCATGTCCCCCCTTGCACCTAAATGACTGCTCTATAACATGAAAATTTGAAACATCTGTAGTTACTTATTTTTGTTCCTTTCTCCAGCAAGCAACGTTTTTTAGAAGAAAAAAATAAAGCAGGTGAAAACGTGAGAAAAACTGAAGAAAAAGTTAAAGTTAAAAGAGAAATTGAGGTGAGGATTAGTTTGCTTTGTCTGGTTATGATTTTTGCAGTGTGTGGGCATGCCTTTTACTCCACAATGCATTTTCAGTGTTGGTTCATTTTTCCACCACGGCTGATGGGTGTTCTGGAAACTACAGTTCTTATTTTATAAGATTTATAAAAATAAAAGAATAACTATGGCATGTCAATTTTAGAGCTTTATTTGGAGGAAATTAATCAAGTCATATTAGTAAAATAGTTCCACATTCCTAAACGAAGGTATGTATCAAAGCATCATCTGAGTTCAAAGTTCAATATGCATTCTTCTTCAAATGTGCGGTAGTTGTTTTAGTAGTTTTCATTTTGAAAGCAATATCAATGGAAAATTTTAAAACTCTGTCTTCAAAATCATCCTACATCACACTTTTTAAACACTTCAGCCGGTCCTCTGCCTTTTTCCCCTGTGCTATCATCTTTCCTCAGATACCTAACAGCTGTCCTCTGTGTCGCTGCATGAACGTCTTGCCTGACGTCTGTACTTCCCGCTAACATTTTCCTCAGTCCTCAGGATTCGATTTCTCTTCTGCGTTGTTTTCATGGAGTAGAAAATATTTCCATGAGCCAATGGCATTATGAAAATCCAACATTTGAAGGGACCCTAGAGTATATTTGGACCACTTCATTCCATGAAGAAACCCTGTTTGACTTATTCTTACAGACACTTATCCCACTTTCTTCTGCCTTCACGTCTCTCTCCATCTTCTTGTCCAGCTCTCATTTTCAATCGCTTTCTTCCTCTCAGCCCGAGGTTACAAAGTCCTTTTAATTTTATTTCTCAAGTGTCCCTCCACTATTCTTTTATATTTCATTTTGAATTTCTTCCTTCTTTTTCTCGCTGTCTCCCTCCTTGTCTCCCTCCCTTCTTTCCTCCCTCACTCCCTCCCGTCCTTCCTTCCTTCCTCTCTCTTTCTTTCTCTCTCCCTTCCCTTCCCTTCCCTTCCCTTCCCTTCCCTTCCCTTCCCTTCCCTTCCCTTCCCTTCCCTTCCCTTCCTTTCCTTTCCTTTCCTTTCCTTTCCTTTCCTTTCCTTTCCTTTCCTTTCCTTTCCTTTCCTTTCCTTTCCTTTCCTTTCCTTTCTTCCTTTCTTTTCTGCTGTAGTTTTCCTGATTTCCATCTCTACTCACTCAAATACTCCACTTATCTGGTCGGGTAGTCTTTCTAAAACGGAGATTTGATTATATTCTTCTCTGCTATAAGTGGTTATCATTTCCCATTTCCTAAGAACAAAGTCCATATTCCTTTCACACAACAGTGGCCTAGTTTTAACTTATCGTCAAGGTCTCTTTTTTGACCAGTTTTCTCTCTTTGCCCACTAATTCTTTAGCCACTGTGCTCATGGCTATAATGTCTTAAAATCACATGTTTCTTTATGCCTCCATGTCTTTACATATCCTCATTTTTCCTGGGGGACTTATTTGCCACCTTGTCTTTCTGGAAATTATCCCAGAGATACAAATCAGATATAATTGCTTCTCTGTACTTCCATGAATCAGTCTTTCCTTTGTGCTCGTACACACTTTAATTCAGACTTGTGCCATGTCTTAGTGTTTTTATATTGTAATTCCTTATACTTTTCACTTGAGTGATGAAAGAGCTAAACCACATCTATAGTTATATCCCCTTAATACATTTGTTGAAGACTTAAATGGATGAATATTACAAAGAGACAAATATCACCAAATTTTTGGATGATCCTAAATCTTAAAAGCTTTATTTTTCAATATTTTTGTTAAAGAACATCTAAAGGTTATACGCAGAGGACTGGATCTAAACTGTCTCCTTTTCATCATTCAGAAACTCTGCAGTGAATTCCAGGGCCGTGCAAAGAATGGAGTGCTTTTCTGTACCAGAGAAAATGACCCCATCCGTGGTCCAGATGGGAAAATGCACGGCAACCTGTGTTCCATGTGTCAAGCCTTCTAGTGAGTATAGAGGATTTGACTGTCCGGGAGAGAGTGGAACTTCCAGATGAACTGATAGAACCAGCTGGTTTCGTAGACCGGGAAACTGTGGCTTGAAACAGGGAAGGGAGTTGAGAGCATTACACTGAAAACATTAGTAACAGAACTGGGAGTGAGTACCAAGAGCTGTTTAGTCCAAGGTGACTCCTGTGTCCCGTCACTCATTCCCTTAGCATCCTGAGAAGCATGAGCTTGTGCAAATACCAAATTCCTCCTGCTGCCAAAATTTCATATGTGAACCAGCTGGACAAGTTTATAGGCATCTCATCTTCCAAAGGCATGAGAGCCCAAAGTCGGCATTTAATAGAGAAACTGATTATTAGAGTTAAAGTTGCCTGTGAAACAACCATGAACTCTTATAGCATTACAGTAAATGCTACTTTATATAACATTTCTCGGTAAGTTAGAATTGACAGTTTGCTTTCAAACTGAACTGCTCTCAGTTTATTTGATTGAGCTTAGTTTAAGTAGTGTATTTTTTGGACCATATGACACACTTATGTTTTAGAGGAGGAAAATAGGGAAAAAATCTGAAGCAAAAAATGTGGTAAAATATTAAATAGCATAAATAGCATAATATTTCACCAATGTAAATGTAAACGGAACTCAACAGCAGCATTAACAACCTTTATTCCTCCTGAATTTGGGGGTGAAAAACTGCCTCTCATAGTCCAAAAAAAAGCCAGTAATTGATTTAGACTTAGAATTTATGGCCTTTAATTGATAACCATGTATGGTGGAAATACCATCCGTTAACTATACATACCATGCAAGCCTATTATTCAAAACAAATTTAGACTCATTTGGTTTATCATTGCATGGCCTTTTTCTATCCACCCTATATTTTGTCTTTAGATAACACAGCCATGAGTAAGCAATATATTTAAGTTGAATTAATAAAGTGTGATGGGAGAGATAGATCATAGACTTGAGGGGAGAGGCCTTGACTAGGTGCAGTCACATCCTAAAAATGAAGCCAAAGCCCTCCTTGCCTCACCCCCTGTCTGCAAAAGCAGGGTACCAGCCAATGGGCTCTGTTCAGGCCACTTTCAGCCTCCAGGGGCGATGTCATCATGTTCAAGTTTTGATGTCTCCTTTATGGACATTAGTGATGTTTCTTTTCTGACCACAGGCAAGAAAGGTAATTTATAGAAAGTGAGTTTTCCAGATCCACAATCACTATCTTTCTTTCAATGTTAAGTAGAAACTATGAAGAAGTTATGGTATCTCACCATACTGGGAGCTGTTTTGTCGCTTCTCGTTGGTATGTAGCCATCGAAGGACAAAATTGCTTCTTCCTGAGGAGGGAGGAAAGATTAGCAATACAGGAAAGTGCAGAAACCATTCCCTGTGTTTGGTCTTATGGCTCCTCTCATGTTCCCTCATTCAGCCTAGCAGAAGCAAAAGAAAAGACAATGGCAGAAGCAAGAAATAAGAGAGAACCTGGAAAAGCGCCTTCATTTGCTGTGAGTTGAATCCATTCAATAGGCCCTACTTGGAGTGATAATTTGAACATACTTCAAAGAACCTAGAGGCTGGAATGTGGCCCTGTAAAAATAACCAGAAAACCTTAACCCTGTAAGGTGGAGATGACACTGACATGAATACTATGGGGACTTGGTCCATTCTTGCTGCCTCCGAGACTAACTGTGCACAGTAAAGATAACCATCGGAAGCCTGAAAAACGGAGTTCTAGTTTCGCTGACACACTGCTGGCTTTTGATTTTACCATTTTTCAGAGATTCTACTTGTATATTTTCTACAGAAGAATTTTTGGAATATTACATCTGAGTTGGGATAAGAACACCTTGATCCCACACACCAAAAAAAATCATGATTTTCACCTCTGAAATATCACAATATTTGTTTCCATAGCCCCATGTTAGTTATTATCACCTATTGAAAGTCTCCTCATTTTTCATCTAGGTTCTGATCTATCCCTTACCTAGCTGTTCTCCCTGACACAAACAGAGTCAAGTTTCAAAATATTAATTAGGTCACAATACCACACTGCCTAAAATGCACAAATGGCTTGTTATATATCTGATCAAGGATACATCTCAGCCTCCTTATCTCTCTTATCTGGCTTCTTACCTGCAATCAGAAATTGATGTTCGACTGTGTGCTATGTATTAATACTTTTCTGCTTGTGTCTCTCAGTTTATTTTGACTATCTAGAACACACATTCCCCATGCCATTACATAAGAGTAAATCCCCTTTCCTCTCCATGGTGTCACTCAAATCATTCCTGTCCCCTGACATCTCCCCTAGTTTCCACAATCGGATTTCAGGGTCCCAACCTCTTGAGTTCTCACGCTTTCTTCTACCTCTCTGTTTACATTTGTTTTATTCTGTTTACTTTATAGTGGAACTTACTTGTCTATTTCTTTTATTATATTGTGACATCCTAGTATGTCATTTTTGTTTCCATCTCTTAGCAGCTGAGGGGCATTGTTTGTGGAATTGAACTTTACATTTGAGAGAAGCACAACTGAAACCCTGGACTCAAAGAAACATCATATTTGTTTTTGCCAACACAGGTGTTCTGATCTGTGGGCTTTCAATAGGGATGAAATGCATGCCCAGCTTATTTCTCTACTTTGGCAGGAGCTGTGCAGTGAATACCGCCAGTTTGTGAGGAATGGCAAACTCCCCTGCACCAGGGAGAACGACCCCATCCGGGGCCCCGATGGGAGAGTGCATGGCAACACCTGCTCCATGTGCGAGGTCTTCTTGTGAGTAGCTCTGCAGCTGGAAAATGGGGGAGGGTTTGGTCCCTTCTGCCATGTTTCTTTGTTTCCTTTAGCTTTATTATATTTTATTTTTAAAGTTGGGTCTGTTTCTTGTCAGTGGCATTTTGTGCCACGGTTTTGCACGTTGTCATAATTGTCAAAGAACTATTCCTACAGCTCAGTCACTGACTGGTCAAGTGCTCGTGGGAGTGAACAAGATGTAGAACAAAGAACTTACCTGTGCAGAGTGGGATATGAAGTCAACCAAAATCACACCCCTGACCCCAAAGCGAATACACCAATGTGCAGAAACAGTGCCTCCATTCACACACAAGGCCAGGGAAATAATTTAGAAAAAGGAATGACTGGGACCTCATGGCATTAACTTCTCTCATGCATCTTGTCAGCTTGGAGAGCTTTGTTGAAACCTAGTTTATACCCCCAACCCTTACATTTCTTTATCAAAGTAACCAGAACTTTAAATCACAGTCACTAATTGTGAATTTAAATGTGTGACTGTGTATTTAACATTTCTCTCTTCCACTAGATAATTATTATTATTATTATTATTATTATGAAAGGGATTCTAGAAAATGTAAGCACTGAGTTCAGATTAACCTTGGGCTTCCTTTCTATGTTCAGTTATGAGAGGGCTAGTTCAACAGGAAGATAAAAACATATTTAGAGGAAATGGAGAAATGTAAAAACCATGTCCACTGAGGGTTTTGAAGGCTTGGCACACTCAGCCAGGGGAAACTTACAGCCTTGAAATGCCCAAGTAGTTTTTGTCTTGAAATGTGCGAACAGGGCTGGTTCTAGGTTGTCCCAGGGGTGAAGGTGGGGCCAATGAGTGAAAGCTCTGGAAGACAGGAGGAACTTTCCACTGGATTGGGGACTTCAAGGTGAAAAGACCTACCATGAGATTTCAAGGATATGTAGGTAGAGAACTGGCTGGTAAATTAAAACAAAGCTAGGCAGTAACCAGAGATACAGTTGTGAATATTGGAAGGTTAGAAAATCACTTCTGGCCTAGGGTTGACAACCTTAGTCTGCATTTGTTAGCTCTGTGTCCTTGGGAAAGTGATATATTCTGTCTGTCAGTTTTCTTATCTGTAAATTATGGTTAGATTAGTACTTTTGCTACATACACTTGTAAAGGTTTCATTATAGGAGCAAAAGGTTAGGTATATAGTTAGAACTGGACAAATATTAACCATAGCAATTAAACAATATTTGAGATCACTTGCAATCTGGAGATTTTATGATTCTTTCTCATTTATTTCTTAATCACTCTCTTTTAGCCAAGCAGAACAAGAAAAGAAAAAGAGGGAGGCTGAATTGAGAAATAAAAGGCAATCTGAGAGAACAGCTTCCTTTGAGGTAAGGGGACCTTCTCCAGGTCAGAGGCATGTGGACCCAGGACAGACAGATGGCATTCAGGGAACCCATAAACTCCCCAAAACTGTAGGGGACATTTGGACAGTTTCACTTTGTGTATGTTCATGTGTGTGCATAGACGCGTGCCCATGTGACTGTTTTCACCTGAATATCCATTGCTTTTATCACTTGAAAATATTCACATCTTCAAAGTTAAGAACTATTTTAAAATGAGCCAGTTGCTGATCCCCACTTAAGAAAAAGTCAAAACATCAGCTGTTTTTGCAGCATGACCCAACCTGTGTTTAAAACCTCAACCTTCCCTCCTGGATTTCACAGGAGCTGTGCAGTGAATACCGTAACTACGTGAAGAATGGCAAACTCCCCTGCACCAGGGAGAACGACCCCATCCAGGGCCCGGATGGGAAAGTGCATGGCAACACCTGCGCCATGTGTGAGGTCTTCTTGTGAGTAGAGCCCAGCGCTGCTGACAGAGCGGGGAGATGCAACTAAGAGAAGTTTGCAGACATTTTCCTCTTCTGTGTAGCATTCCATTTTGGTTGTCACATTTAAGGAAATGAAAACACACACCCACAAAACCAAATTAGCAAATAGAGCTCTCTCATACGATAATTGTGAGGTAAAGAGATACACAATCATTTCTTTTAGGATATTTCAGAAAGAACTCAGAATCTTTTATTCAGAGAAGAAAATACTCTGTGATAATCTGACTCATTGTTTTCAGCTTTCTAAAGGATTAGCAGCTGAAATAGGAAATGGATGAGATTACATGTAAATATCATTATGGTACGCAGCAAATTTTAGGAGATTTTATGTTGGTTCACTACCTCCCTGCTCATTTTGTGTGACCTCCAAGGGTAGGATTAAACTGGATAAGAGCTATGGGGAGACAGGTTTGAGTGCAACACGGAGATGAACTTTGCAGCAGTTACAGTAGCAAAGGCTGGGTCAGGAATGGTGATTTTTGTGTGGGAATTGGGTGCCCACTTACAGGGGACTAGAGTATAACTGTGGAATAAAAGTGACATGCTGTGTCCCCTGAAACAAGCCTATAGTATTCTTTAAGTCTTTTGATCATTGTTCAAAGGGATACTCCAATTTATTTTCTATACGCCAGAATCTCTGATTTTGGATTTAGTCATGTAGTCTTCCCTGGTAGAAAGCAATATAGCCCAGCAGATGGACTCCATCGTGTTTGGGCCATGGAAATCGATTAGGTGGAAGTCAAGACGATGACCACATAGACATGTAATCAACATTTATGGAATGAATACATAATCATGTACATCCTAAGAGCCTTGCTACCTAATCTCATTTAATCTTCACAACAAAGATATGAAATATGTTCTGTATTACTACACGTTTTAGATGGAAAAATAAAGGCCCAGAGAAGTTGAGAATGATAGAAATATCAGCACAGGAAAAATGGAGAAAATGATAATACTTTTCACTGTGTGGTATAGACAGGATATACTCATTTAACAAAGCTGCTACCAACTTCTGGTAGCTATATCTGCCTGCAGGTAGGCTTGTTTCTGTCTTCTTTTTTTACCTCTAAATTAATCTCCCAATGACAAAGAAGTCATTCCGCCATCTAGTGGTAAACACTGCTACTTCTGGCAATTTCCCAGTATGGAAACAAAATGCTTCTTGAATTATTTAATCAACTTAGACGCATGATAAAGTATAGATCAGTTTTCTTTTTGAAGAAGTATGAGAAACATCACAATTTTGGAGCTATTGTAATACTTTTCTTTCATCAATATAAAATGCCATGTCAAAAAAATAAAATTTTATCACCTCATATTTTATCGATATGTTAGCAAAACGTATTACTTTTCTTGAGAATCATTCTACCCTCTGTAGTCTTTTCTTGCACACTTTCAAACCATATGCAAACATTCTTTTCAACTTTTTAAACTGTTTTAATTTGATTAATGAGTAAATCTTATGTTTACTGGAACATATTAAAACATTTTCACAAATTATTTAATTTTTCTCTGTCTATATAATATGATTGAATAATTATGTTATAGATTCAATTATGATATAGATTCACTCACTAAACTCAGTTTGCAATACTGTTAGTTATGGTTAAAAATATAACTCACTTCATTTCCATCATATGCCTGTTTTTGGAGAGTTCAACTTTTAATAATGATTACCGTGATGATGATACCAATATTTTATATCACTTTTGCCATTCATTTTATTATAGACCAGGTACTTATTCTAATTGCTTTACATGTATCAACTCGTTTTGTGTACAACAGTCTTATGAGAAAAGTATTCTTACTGCCTCTCTGGTCCCTCCTCTTCCTTCCCATTTAAAGATGAGGAGCCCACAAACAAGTTAGGACAGTTTTTGTGTTTCCTATACAATATGGCCCCAGAGTTCTCCCTCTTAACTACTGTACTGTATTGCCTCTAAGAAGCTAAATATTACTACTTTATAAAGAGTTGTTGCAGATGCAAAAGAATCAGCCACTGAGAAAGTCTTACTGCAGTATATTTGCTGAGAAGCTAAATAGATGTACTCATTAAGGGATTTTCTCTTGTACCCCATTCTCTTGGGGAGAAGTGAATCATTCTAATTTATTACCCAATAAGATCACAAACTACTGTGACTGGATCTTTGGGATTGCTTGAGAATAGCTTGATCAAAGCAATGAATGATCAATTTGTAAATATTAATGATCTATTCAACTGTACTAAGATCCATTTCTTCTCTTTCTCTCCCTGTTATGTACAGCCAACAAGAAGAACGAGCAAGAGCAAAGGCTAAAAGAGAGGCTGCCAAGGTAATTTGCTCAGGAATGCGAATGCTCTGCTGTACCTTGGCATTCTTCCCTCTATCATAGCATTCTGGAGATCTCCTTAGCACGGATGTTTTTCTGTTCAGTTTTTATGACTGAAATGCACAAAGAAAACTCATCCCCAGGATGAGGGAAAGAGGTTTTCCTTTAACTTGAGGGAAAAATGGTCTTGATTAGAAGTTTCCAGAGTACCAAGTTTGTTGCATGATAATTCAAATTTTGAGTTTCATGTATAAAAGTTTGAGGGTTAACTTACTTTGTAAGTGATATTCTCCATATTTGGCTTTTCTTATGTTTCTGTTGTCAGGTACAGATTATTAATATCAGTCTTTAAAATTTTCTAATTTCAGTTTATGTCATTCAAACCTCTATTATTTCTAATAGAGAGTACAAGATCTCTGTCATTCTTACTAGTCCAATTTACAAAACAAAGTGCACAAATATTTATCATTTTTGTTCATTGTCACCTCCCAAATATGGAGGAAATATTACTATTCTCACACCCAAATTAATGATTATTTTGTAATATTCTTGACTTTCTAATTATTTTTATAACTTTATAATTTTACAAGAACAAAGCCTGTATGTAGGTGGTGGATTACTCTCATATTAAAGCTATATACAAGGTTTACCTTTATGTATTCTATCCCCTAACAGTCACTACAAAGTATAAGCCTAATAATTTATTTGGAAAAAGATGACTCAGTTTAAAAGTTTACCATTAAACTGACTCACTTTCTCAGTAACTTTTTTTCTGTTAGCTGGAACCATCATTTCTTGGTAATTGAGTGTTGAAAATTTGTGTATCCATTATATCTGACCAGTTGCTTAGTTGCCTTAAATTTTTCAAATGATTCTATCACATTGCTTTTTCTCTTCACTCCTGTTGTTACTCTCCTGTTTGAAATCCACGTCCCCCACTCAGCAAGGAACTCCCGGAAAGGCATCGGCTTCTCCAGATGTCAAACTTGTTCTCTCCTCTCTATCTTTATTTCTGATATTTCCTTATTTCTTAGTTCAAGCATGCCTTTGTCTTTTCGTCTAAGCCTTCTAAAGACAAATCAAGACTCAGCAATATTTTTTGCACATTATTTTTATTTTATTTTTCCAACTTTATTAAGATAATTAACATATAACATCATGTACATTTAAGGCATGCAATGTGTTGATTTCAAAATGATTACCCCTATAGTTGTAGCTAATGCCTCCGTCACAGCACAGAATTACATTTGTGTGTGAGATAAGAACATTTAAGATCTACCCTTTACAACTTTCAACTGTATAATATGGTATTGCTAACTGTAATTACCATGTTCTGTGTTAGATCTCCAGAGCCTATTTGCCTTATAACTGGAAGTTTGTACCCTTTTTTTAAAAAAGATTTTACTTATTTTTTTTTTAGAGAGGGAAGGGAGGGAGAAAGAGAGAGAGAGAAAGAAACATCAATCTGCAGTTGCTGGGGGCCGTGGCCTGCAACCCAGGCATGTGCCCTGACTGGGAAACGAACCTGCGACACTTTGGTTCACAGCCTGCGCTCACTCCACTGAGCTACACCAGCCAGGGCCAGTTTGTACCCTTTGACCCCTTTGGCCATCATTTCCCCATTTGCCCCCCTAGAATGCTCAATCCCTTGGCAACCACCACTCTACTCCCTGTATCTATGAGTTCAGCTTTTTTTTGAGATTCCACATATGAGTGAGATCATACAGTATTTGTCTTTCTCTGTCTCATTTATTTTACTTAGTATAGTGCCCTCAAGTTTCATCCAAGCTGTTGCAATGGAAAGATCTTTCTTTCTCATCAAGACTCAGCGATATTCTCAGTTCCTCTCCTGGGCCTGTTGACTCTTCTCACCTGTGATCTTCCATGATTCTTATAGACTGTGATGTGCAACAGAACACACACACACACACACACACACACACACACATTGTCCTTTATCAGTGTTTCAGCCTTCCTCTACAACTAGATGGTAAGCACCCCCAGGTGAACGACGAAGATGTTTACAGATCTATTTTGGTGCCAGGACAACTCTCAGTCCATGGTAGGAGCTTTGAAAAGACTTCCTGATTTACTGTTATATGTAATCACTTCAATTTTTCCTCCTTACTCTGTGCTACTTATTCATAATAGGCAAAGGCATGGGAAGGGTGGAAAACTGCTCTGAGAAAACATTTTCTTCATTTCCCAGGAACTCTGCAGTGAGTTCCGGAGCCAGGTGAGGAATGGGATGCTCATATGCACCCGGGAGAATGACCCCATCCTTGGCCCAGATGGAAGAATGCACGGGAACAAGTGCGCCATGTGTTTGAGTCTGTTGTGAGTACCTGCGCTCCGCTCTCCACTGCATTTCTTCATCCTCCGTCTTCCCTGGGTCTGAGCTTCTTCAGAAACCCATAGAATACATACCATGGGTTGTATGCTGGGTAATTTTAAAAGCGCATGGACAAGGCATTAGGTAGTGTTGAATCACATAGTGACAGTGTCATTCTCTACTCACTAATCCTTCTATCTTCTTATTAAGCCTGAATTTAGTGACAAAATCTCTTTAACTTGAGAATCGCCATTCATAACAAAGAGAGCAAACTCTTCAGAATGTGGATGAGAGACTGTCTTTGGTCTCTCTCCCACCCCACCCCTGACATTTTACAATTCTGTGCGTATATTCAGACAAGGGAAAGCCATTTGGACAGAGATCTATGAAGCCAGTATGTAAAGAATGTTAAAATAACCTGAACAAGAAATTGACTAGAGACAGTTATATGTATCCTTTCAGGGACATTACTATATACAGGTGAAATAAATACTTTGATAAGTGGTTTTGTGTAGGGTTAAACCCCTAAGAGGCAGTCACATGTCATAGGTGTTTATTAAAATGTCATCTTGGAAGCCAGGTTTAGAGCCTAATAGGACATTGTTCTGCAGAGTGGGACTAGAGCTCCATTATGTGGGACAACACAGGAGAAGCTGACGACATATTACCACCTCTGGTTCTTCTCCTTCTAATCCCCTACCAAACCTCATGCTAAAATAAATGTTGAGAAAAACATCTACATAATCTGCTGAAAGAAGTTCAAAGTTATTGTTGTTCCTTACCTTTCACATATCTTGGCTCGGTCTTAAGTATAAGATTTACGCTCCCTAAAGGAGAGATTGATAGGAAAGGTCAGTAAACTATGGCCTGAGATTCAAGATCAAGGCTCTTCTCTCACCTGCTGGATTTGCTTGTGGTGCGGTGATGACTGACTTAGACGTGATAAATGCTAAGGGTTTCATCCAGCCTTAGTTTGCTTCATGGCTGTAGAAAACAGCAAGCACGCCAGCCTCTTGGGCTCATGATCAACCTCAAAATATTAGTTGTTGAATCTTCTTGGGCTTGAATCATTATTGTACTCTAAAACTTGAATTTCAATTTGAATATTAATACCATTAAAATAACACTTACAATTTTTATATTATAGTGAAATGTGGTTGTTTCTGATTTTGGGCCCAGTATCTGACTTGGTTTCATCCCTTGCTTTCATCATCAATGTGTTCATTATTTCAAATAAACAGGAAAAGTTTCACAATTTAAAAAAATATCAAGGCAATTGAGGCTTTTTTCAGATTATTGGGTGAAGTCACTGACTGATAGGAAAAAGAACACCCAATGTTCGCATACTGATTAAAAACAAAACATGCTAGTTTTATTTTTAGAAGGGTGTTGGGAACAACTGCATTTATCTGCATTAGTGGGCACAGTAGTAGCTCCTCTTAGACTGGACAGATTTGTACTGAAGGCTGAATCTGACCTTTGGCCTGGAAGATCCTCATTCCTTCTGAAAATACATAACCGAAGAAGAATTTTAGTTAAGTTGTATCTTCTTTTCTTCTATTGCAGCAAACTTGAAGAAGAAGAAGAGAAGAAAAATCACGGCACAGAGGGAAAGGAGACAGGTGCAGCTGAGAAAGTGAAGAGAGAAGCGGTACAGGTAGTTATTTCAGGTCACCAGGGCCCCTGCCTTGTCCGTTCTCATTAGGCAGGGCCTCGCCCCTCCTCCCATTCCCAGGGTCGGTAGTGACTTCACCAACTGAGAAAACGTACTTGGATTCTCATGTGTAAGAAGATCCCTTTTTCCAACGCAGTTTATTCACACCGGATTTGTTCTGGATGCTTGTGCATTTGAGAAGTCAATCACCCTTTTCTCTACTGACCATGTGAACTGTATGATGCGGAGAAAGAAGTATATGCAGACTGTCTTGTTGCCTGAATGCAAACCAGTAGAGACAGATTTTAAACTTGCCCCCATGCCTTGCTGTATAAAGGTGTTTAGTTTTCAAAACAAACAAACCTAAGTTTTCATTCCAGTTAATTCTCTGTGAGATTTTGGGGAAATTATTCAATAGCATCTTTGAGCCTTGGTTTTGTATCTATAACATCTTACATGATGATGATAATGGAATGGCTATTAATTACTTCATTGCTACTGTATGCAGTGTGGCCTAACAGCCTTATTACTGATGATGTTTGTAGTAATCAGTGAGGGTATGTATCATTATCTGTATTTTAAAGAAGAGGATTCAGAGGCTCAGATAGGAAGTTAGGAAACATAATTAGTAATCTGAGAGCAAGCAATAGACCATAAATTCTCACTTTAATGCCCATGCTATACTTAAGATTTTACACACTCTTCTAATTTGTAATTTTCCTACAGGCTGTGCTTTAGATCTTTATTATTTCTTTCCTTTATCCTTTTTTCTAATTGGAAAGATCTCATTTCTTCTCCCTGCTCTCATGTTTGCTTTCTACAATCTACTCCCAACTCTAAAGCCAAGTAATGATTTAAAATCCTAAGACAGGTAATGCCACCCAGTGTCTTCTCATCTCACTCAGAATAAGAACTTATGTCCTTCTAGTGGCTTACAATGCCAGACGTAACCTGACACCTCTCAGACCTCTTTTCCTACTATTCTAATCTTTGCTGCCCTTGCCCAGCCATCTTGGTCATGTTGCTGCTCCTTGGACATGCCAGTCCTTGACTCACGGCTTCCCATCTTGTGGAATCAGTAGCATGGTGGTTAAAAACCTGGTCTCTGGACTCAGACTGGGTTCATATCCTAGCTCCATCTTCCTACCAGTGGTCAGACAGTTAACATTTTTGTGCCTTAGTTTCCTTATTAATAAAATAAGGATATTGTTAGTAATTGCTATTATTATCATTGTTATTATTATGCCCCAAGGAACTTATCCATGTATAACAGCACAGTTCCTCATATATGTAAAGTCGTCAATATTGTACATACAATGAACTTTACCTTCCACATGGTCTTGCTCATACTCAGTCATGAATGTCCCTTCCCTCTATCTGTCAAAATTCTGACCACTTTTTATACCTCAGAATAAGTATTAGCTGTTCCCTAAATATTTTTTCCATTTATATAATATGCTTAATAGCTCTCTCATCTATTATGCCAATGATTTTTCTTTATTTCTCAATTATATCATTTGCTTTATTTTAACTTATAGATGCTTCTGTGTATTTCTTCACCAGAAACCAAAAACTCTGTATGGTCTTTTATGGTTGCTCTAACAAGCTTTACTGCAAGCTTGGTAGATTAAAAACAACACAAACCTATTATCTTATGGTTCTTTAGATTAGAAACCTGGCATGCATCTCACTGGGCTAAATCAAAGGGTTGGTAGGGCTGTGTTTCTAGAATCAGCCTCTGGGGGACAATTTTTCTCTTTGCTTCGTCTAGTTTCTA
Source organism: Phyllostomus discolor (assembly GCF_004126475.2). Lineage (NCBI taxonomy): Eukaryota > Metazoa > Chordata > Mammalia > Chiroptera > Phyllostomidae > Phyllostomus > Phyllostomus discolor. Next base: position 19,255,462 of record NC_040915.2, read on the forward strand.
GAGGCCATTCATGTTCTTTGGCTCTTGGGCCCCTTTCATCATTGGCAAAGCCAACAATGATGCATCTCAGACACTTCTACAGTCACATTCCCCTCTCACTGTCTCATCTCTCTCACTCTTCCAGTTTTAAGGGCTGACCTTTGTGGTTACATCGGGCGCACTAGAAATATCCAGGATAGTCTCCCCAGCTCAGTCTCCCCTTCTTTAATCACATCTGAGAAATCTCTTTGCCCTGTAAGGTAATATACTCATATTTACAGGTCCCTGGTAGAAGGGCTTATACAAATTTGGAGTTAGGAGCTACTAACCTGCCTACTCCAAATTTCCTTACAAAAGGGACAAAAAATTATTTGTCTTTATACCTCTTACAGTGCCAAGCAGAGACTAATATTTGCATTGAACTGAAGTTTTTCTAATAAGACATGTAACAACAATCTGAGAAGCCTCTTGGCTAATATCAACCTTCTGCCATGCATCCATTATGTGTTGGGGGATTCTAGCATCATTTTCAAAAGGATAATGTGGGGGGAGCTTTCCAATATTTAGTTACCTGATTCTTAAATTCCCCCTCATTTGGCAGGAGCTGTGCAGTGAATACCGTAACTACGTGAGGAATGGACGACTCCCCTGCACTAGGGAGAACGACCCCATCGAGGGCCCCGATGGGAAAGTGCATGGCAACACCTGCTCCATGTGTGAGGCCTTCTTGTGAGTAGAACTTGAAGGCTGTCTTTGCATTGACTTTGGGGATTTCCTATTAGCAGGCCACAGAGGCCACACATTTCTTTGTAATGTTCTCAGTGTTCTGAAAGGTACTTGACCCACCATCGAAGGAGGACCATGTGCTCAGGAGAAATTCCCCAGAATGAGTGGCCTACAAAGCTGGGATTTCTGTTCACTGTGTACATGTGGTCATGAATAATCCAAAGATATAATCATTGGGCCTAACAAATTTGTTAATATCTAGTCACTATTTTTAAGTATCCTAGCTACATTCCAGGAGAACGAGAGTATCTTTATTTTCTAAAGGGAATATTATCGTGAAAATGTATTTACTGCCTTACTGTGACATATGTGTCTTATTTTTTAAGCAACACTTAAAGCAAGAAGAATAATATGGAGGGCGCGCATTAACTTTCTACTTCAAGGCATGGAAGGAATGGATATTTCCATCTGGAGAGATTCCCCTTTAGGATAGTACGTACTGGGTGCTAGGGGTGATTCTTCTCCTTCTCTCTCTTACAGCCAGCAAGAAGCAAAAGAAAAAGAAGAAGCTGAATCCAGAGCAAAAGTGAAGAGAGCAGCTGAAAAGGTAATTGTCCTGGAATGTTCACACCACAAAGAAAGGATGAGGTTTTGTAGCTTTCCTTTAAAAAGAATTCATGAAAACACTGAAGGCCTATGTGAGAGAATCAAGGTTCATGTAGTCCAGGGGTTGACAAAGTTTTCTTAAAGGGTCAGATAGTAGATATTTAAAGTTGTGGCTATTCAGTCTCTGTCACAAATAAACTGTGGTACCTCTAAAGTAGCCATAGATGACATGCAAGCAAATGAATACTGATGTGTTGCAATAAAACTTTATTTGCAAAAAAAGGTGGTGCATCAGATTTTCCTTGCAGGCCATAATTTTACTTGCAAACCCCTGATTTACTTCCTTCTCAATTTAAAAAAAAATATTGATTGATTTGAGAAGGAGAGAGACTAAGAGAGTAACATCAGTTCGTTGCTCAACTTATTTATGCAATCATTGGTTGATTCTTGTACATGCCCTGACCAGGGATCAAACCCTCAACCTTGGTTTATGTGGATGATGCTCTAACCAACTTAGCTACCTGGCCAGGGCCCATTCCCATATTTTTTAAATGACATTTAAAACAGAGAGGAGGAAGAACTTGTTTAGAAAGGTAGTGGGAGTATTGATATCAGAATCCGTATCTTCATATTGCACAGTTGAAAAGTGGAAACAATGGAATTCAAGCCTAGACTTGCTGACCCCAATCGAGCATCACTTCTAACATACTGTGTAGTCTAGATGGCCGCATGTGCTCCAGCCGGGTGTGTTTCTTGCTTTACCTTTAAATATTTCTGGTGCAAGAATTTTGGGGGGAAACAGTAAAGCAACTTTCCAAAATAATATTTTCTTGATTTCAAAAAGACTGATTCCAAGTAGATTTTTCCATCTGTAGTAATTTCCTTGCCCCCATCAAAAACTATTGGTATTAAAAATAATTTCTAAACAAAAGCATCACACTTGGGAATCCTGTATGATTGGTATTATTTACAATTTTATTTCTCATAATTGTGAGTCTGAATGTAAAAAATGAGTAGCTCACATGATTCACTTTTTAACATCTACAAGAGAAGATTCTTCAGGATGAGATGATTTCTGATTCCACATTAGCTGCTACCAACAAACTGTCCTCTTATATGCTATGAGAGGATAAAATATCTCTTTTGCTAACCATGACCAGTTAGGAAATCTGGCAGTGAGCTAAGGGAAAACCTCACTGTTGTCTCATTGATTTTCACCTTGAATTGAAAGATACAAACAAATGAACAAAACCCCATAAATTCCATCCTCATTGCTATCAGTAATTAACTCTATAATCTTAAGTGATTTGCCTATTGTCTATCAATTCCTCATAGAACCCTGGAGCTAGCACCTCCTGAATACCTCCTAGTTGTTAGTCATGGTAGATCTATATACATGTATTATCTTACATCATTCTCATAACAATTCAGGACACACAGTGAGTACTTAATGCATATCAGGGCCTTCATTATTTTAGCCAAGTCGAATATACTATTACTACTTCCATTTTATAGATGAGGTGACTGAAGCGTAGAGAGGACGCACCCCCCCGCCCCCATCTGAGGTCTCTCGATGGCAGGCTGGAATTATAACTAACAATGTGATACAGCTGTCAACACATCAGTGCTTGTCCAGACATGCCTGGAACGTTATATTAAATTCTGTAGGAGAGGGGAAGAATTCAGAATGAGAAATTGTACAGATTGAAACAGAATGACTGAGGTATCTGGGGATGTTTAGCTCTTGGCAGAGAACAATCAGAGTCATGGGAGAAGGACAAGAAAGCTTTCTCCAACTATCTGAAAGATTCTCATGTGGAAGAAGGAAAAGGTTCTGTTTTTCTGAGGGAGACATACTTTGTCTTTGCTTACTGGTCTGAAGGAACATATTCATCCTAATTGCAATGACATCCAGAAAAACCAAACCCTTTGAGTAGGGATCCTATAGACTGTATTATTTCCTAAGATCCCCCCAAAATAGCACGCTGGATAATCTGTGGGAACTATCCAGTAGAAATTTTGGAATGAATTGTATGGAGGGTAACGGACTCCTTTCACGGCAGGTGTGCCTATGCAAGTTAGATAACTTTCTGGTAGTCATGATATGAAGGGGACTGAGACATAGTAAGGACGATTGCATGAGATGAACTTTGCAGTTCTATCTAAACCTGAATTTTTTTGATTCTATGTCATGTTCACTGTTTTTTTTTCATCATAACAAAGATGGACAGTAAAACCCCGAGTAAGAAATGTGACCAGTCCTCAGAGAACCCACTTTATTAAAATATTCTTGCTTGTTTGTGATTTCAGGCTCAGTCTGAATTTAAGGGCTAAATCTAAAGGAAAAAGAAAGATAAACTGCCTTCTAAGTCAGCATGCTTAGTAGGAATTGAATGATACAATTGCTAGAAAAAATCTTTAGGTTATTTTCTCTTTTTTCCAGGAAGCACTTAGTAGGAGCCCAACAAAGTCATTTCCAGGAAAATAAACAAGTTATTGCCTTTTCTCCTCCATTTAGGATATGTGCGGCGAATTTCGGAGCCTTTTGCAAAATGGAAATCTTTTCTGCACCCGAGAAAATGACCCCGTGCGTGGCCCAGATGGCAAGACCCATGGCAACAAGTGCGCCATGTGTAAAGCAGTCTTGTGAGTGCACTAGGGAGCCCTGCTGGGGGTCGGCAGTGTTGGGGAGGCAAAGAGCCGGAAAGACAGTAAATAGTGTATCTGTCCTTTCCTTACATAGGAAAGCAACAAATGATTATCCCTAAAGCATATAAGATTCATAATTCTAGAAATAGACATATGTTAGACTCTCATCACATTCTTTATTAGTTCTCGGGTACAGCCTTTCAGTAGCTCACAGCATCTTTTTTGATAGAAGTCCTTTGCTGTCAGTTGGATCTTTTCTCTGGATTATTCTGTAATTCCCACTGGGGAGAAAACACACTGCTTTTGAATAGCAATATAACTCCTCTACCTACATTTCTGAAAATACCACATTTTCAGGAAATGAAAAATAGCTCTTTATACAATGTTTGGAAGTACAACTAAAATATGTGTTATTCAACAGTCCTTTGCTGAACATCTACAATGCCTAAGATGTACAATGACTACACAAATATGAATGAAAGAGTCTTCCTAGAAATCATAGCATTCACTAGAGATTAGACATGGGCAGTAGTTAATACAATGGGAATTGCTAAATGAAAAATGATGTAGACAATGTGTTATGTTCCTTCAGGGAAGGGAAAGTTAATTGTTTTATGGAGGAAAAGAACTGGACCTTATTGTGGACAGTACTGGAAGGAATGAGAGGAAAGAGGGGTACAGCATAGGTAAAAATCTAAAATTAAGAAAACTGTCATCTGTGCAGAAAGGTGCAAGTTATTTAATTCAGTGAGAACTTAGCTACTTCACCAGCTTTGAATGCCAAATCAAGAATTTTAACTCAATCCTATATAGAGTGGAGAGCTGCTAAAAATTTTAGGTAGGGGAGGAAGTGGCATAAATATGGCTCTTTTAGGAAGATCCGTATGTGGGCAGTAAGAATGAGAATGAGAGAAGGGAGGGACAAAGGTGAAGAATGCTAGAGGTGACAGTAGGGATTTGCAGTGACCCGGTGAAAAGTAACTCCAGTAGGGCGATGGGGTGGAAGGTGAGTGCATCATCACGGGAGATGTCAGGAAGGTGAAGTCAGCATTCCATGGCCACGGCTATGTGAGCTGAAGGAGAGGGAGTAGTTAAAGGTGACTCTGGTGGTTTGTTCTTCATGAGAGGTGGAGAATCCAGGAGGAAGAACACTTTTGGTAGAGAAGGTAGTTATTTTTGAATCTCATAAATACAAGATGTTTGAGAGAAACACTTGGAGATTCACAGTGAGGCTTCATGAAATGCTGGTTAATTGCTCACTCTGTTCTTGCTTGTGACTTGTAAAATACCCTTTTACTGTCATGTGGACTCTTCCAGGCAAAAGGACTCCACATATTTCATCTTTCTCATTTTCAAAGAGGGCCTGCAACATAGTCGATGTTCAATAAGTGCTGGTGAATTCTATATTAGTCTAACTTGGTCAGGTGATGAGAAACTTAGAGATGTGCACCCTGCTCTCCGTAATCTATTATTCCCTCCCTCCCACTTTCTAATTTCCAGCCAGAAAGAAGATGAACTGAGGAAGAGTAAAGAACAGGAAGGTCAGAGGAATGCCAAAGAGCACGGTCCCAACGGTGGTGGTGGAGGAGAGAAAGCTCAGGTGAGAGAACCTCTAATGTCGTCACCAGAGCAGGCTCACCTCGCTGACAGTCGGAGCCCCGCATAGCCTATGGTGGTACAAGGTGAACACGTGGAGTGCTGAGTTGGAAAGTGTCCTTGGAAGAATGGGGGATCGTCTCCTTAACCCTGTAGGGTAGTCCCTCAGCAATGTTAGTTTCTCTAGGGCTCATTTAGACTTCTTTAACCCTGGAAGAATTAACACAATGACCATATCCCAGTCTCCTGGCTCCTCCTTCTATAGTCTGGCTCTCACGTCACTCACTGGGGACAGGTGGGTACGTGGTATAAGTGTGGAGCTGTTCCACATCAGCGTCACATGCTCTTCATTTTCTTTTACCATTTTCTCTTTCTCTGAATGGAGTCACTTTGTTGTGGTACACTTTCTGTTGATTCAAGGCAGCGTAACAGGGTGAAAGACATAGGTTTTGGAGTCAGATAATGTGGGGTACAACCCTGCCCCCTTTCACTGAGGACTTGTGAAGCATTAAACAGATCAGTTCATCTCACGGAGGTCTAATGTCCCTGATTTATCAGTACTCTTACAAGGATAATGTAAAATAATTGGCGCAAGTGTTTAGCACATTTCCAGAGATATTTTTGTCAGTATGACAGTGTTGCATGCAAGCTCACACCTCTGCTGTGTGAACCCAATCTCATAAGACTACAGCCACCTTATTGCCCTTCTTATGGTCTTGGGCTATCAAGGCCCTCTTTGCTTCCAGATATGATGCAGGCCCAGTATTTGCCATTTATAAATTCTGGCCTTTCTGTTTTCCCATCTTTTCTCTTTTAGGAGGCTCAGTCCTCATTCTCAAGTGATGGGTGTGTTAAAGACCCCTTTTCTGTTTTCTCCATAATTTTCTCAAGCCTCTCTTTCTTGACATTTTGCATAACTTTCTCCCAGCCTTTCTTTCTCCTTTCTATCTAAACAGAAGTCAATAATTTTTTTAAAGTTCAAATAGCAAATATTTTAGGCATCGTGGGTCATGTGGTCTCTGTTGTAACTATTTAACTGTGCCATTTTTGTGGGAAAACAGCCATACATAATATCTAAATGAATGAATGAATGAATGAATGAATGAGGATGTTTCAAATTTTATATGTAAAACTTTACATAAAAACAGGCAACAGGACAGATTGGTCCTTTAGGCTGTGTCGTTGGCTAACACTTGATCTGTGCTATTAAATTTCAGTCAGCTTTATCCTTTCCCTGTATGGAACCTTAAAAGCAACATAATTAGGCAGGACAACTGACCTCTTAGAATATGGGTGATTCCAGTCCCCTGTTTCCTGTAGATCGCAATCCTAGATGTTAGATTCCTTGTAAGAGAAGGTAGACAAGAACTTTTCTTACTCAAATTATTAGCAAATTTCGTAACGATGTAACAGACCAAGTAAACCAGAAAGCCTGCCCTCTTCTCCCTTTTCAGGACCAGTGTGCTGAGTTTCGGGGTAATATGAAAAACGGCAAACTCAGCTGTACTCGGGAGAGTGATCCTGTACGTGACGCTAGTGGCAAGATGTACAACAATAAGTGCTCCATGTGTAAAGAGATACTGTAAGTACTGCTCTCAGCCGGCTTGTCTAAGAGATAGCCACATAGTCCTCCTGAATGAATGGCTATTTCTCATTTACTGAAGGCTCCCTCCATAAAAATTCTTCTTTTTGCTAATTCCCAAATATTATCTCTTTCTCTTGCTTCCCCTAAGGGATGGGAAGAGGTTAAAAACACAGGTGTTTTGTGTTTTTAATTTGTGTTAGGACATGGTCCTAAGGTACTTTCCAGATTACTTATGTTTTTTCTCTCTGGGGCTCCATAGTTTAAGAAATAATGTTATACTATTGTTGACCTACAAATCAAGGAAGTAGAATGGTGAGTTAGTGGGGAATTAAAAACTATAACTTATCATGAAAAGGTGAAATAACTGAGGAAGCTGGGCTTGGAGACCTGAAACTTGCTTGAAATATCTGAAGGGTTACTATCAGAAAGATGTGATGGATTCAGCAGGCTTACTCTGTGTTGTCCTGCGAATGTGAAACAAGACTGAAGGATGGAAGTCAGAGGGAGATGCATTTGGACACAAATTAAGGACACTTTGAAACTACTTGGCTTGATCTGCCTAGAATATCCACTTGGGATAAGGGAGCTTCTTAGGGACTGAGCCAACTGTCCTCCATGGGGACATGCAGAGATTCCCTGTCAAGGTTTAGGACGTGGTGAACTCTAAGGGTCCTTTGATACCTGAGCGCATGTTAACAAGATGACTATTGTTTCTCTTCTAGGGAAAGAGAAGCAGGTGGAACAAATTACTCTGGCTTCAGATCAAATGGGACTGAATCAGAATCAGGGAAGGTGAGGCATTATAACCAGGTGTCAGAAAGAATGGTCTTTCTGTAAGTCAACCCTCAGCCGTGAAAAATATGGAAAGGGGGTGTCAGTATTGCCAACCAAGATCTTGCCCTTAGATCAGGAACCATCATGAATGTAAATATCACTGGTAACTTGTTCGGGGTGGAAATGTAACACCAAGTAGAAACCTTTCAGTCCTACCCTTTACAAAGCACTTTTACAAATAGTAATTTATTTAATTCTTTCAAGACCCTGTCAAATACAATTTTTAAAAAAAATTATGGGTGGGTAAAAGGAGGCTCAGTGCTGTAACAAACTACTGTCAAGAGCAGCTTCAAACAACACACATTCATTGTCATGTATAGCTGCAGTTCGGAAGCCCTGACGGGGTCCCCTCGTGTTAAAAATGAGGTGTGAGCAGGGCTGCGCTCCTCTGTGGAGGCTCTGGCTCCCGGCCTTCTCCAGCCTCTAGAGGCTGCCTGCACGCCTTGGCCGGTGGCCCTCCACACTCGGCCGTGACCGTCTGAACCTTTTTCAGGCCATGTAACTCTGACACCGACTCTCTTGTTGCCCCTCCATAAGAGCCCTTGTGATGGCGTCGGGTCCACCCTGATAATGCAGAGTAATCTCTCCGTATTAAGATCAGTCCGCTGATGAGCAACCTTCATCCCATCTGTGACCTTAATGCCACCTTGCTGTATGAGCCAACATAGCTGCAGGTTCTGGCTGTGGGAGTCTTCAACGTGCTGCCCCCACAGCAAGGTTCAGGAGCAGCCTGACTTTGAGTCAAAAGTTCAGATTTTCTTTCTTTTATTTTTTTTTCAAATACAAGTGAAAGCTTGTTTAGAAAGTGGCAGAGGTAGAAGAAGTGAGCCAGCTGAGCTGTGGGGGCACAGGAAACAAGTTACAGAGGCACCAAAACAAACAAACAAACAAACAAACAAAATAAGAAGCCCTTGGAGCTCAGGAGAAGGAAAGAGGCAAGGAAAGCATCCCTGGGGGAAGGGACCAGGGAAAGGCTCAGGCAAACACCAGAGAGAGAGCTGCCAAAATCTTCCGATTTTTCCAGCCCAGTCAAATACTGTGTGAAAACAGCCATTGTCAATGTAATCTTTCCTTCTTTTCAGGACAAGTGTGATGAGTTTAGAAGCCAAGTGAAAGATGGGAAACTCATCTGCACCCGAGAAAATGACCCTGTCCGTGGTCCAAATGGCAAGACACACGGCAATACATGTAATATGTGCAAGGACCAACTGTGAGTATTTTTCAAAAATGGGTCTTGAATTGTGAATCTTGAAGTATGAGGATCATTTCTCATCAGTTTGAGCACAAGACATGTTTTGCAGACCTAGTAATTCATGACGTGTTTGTTGACTTTGGTGGAAACGTTTCTTTCCATTTTTTTTCTTCCAGGGAAAGGGAAGCAGCTGAGAAAAAAAAGAAAGAGAAGGATGGCCAGCAAAACTCAGGAGAAAGGAAAGAGGAAAACCAGGTAATGTGTTAATAGTTAAATCAAGATGATTGTTTGTGTGGTTAATGTATGTAAACAAATATTGTTGCAGTCACTGGGATATAATGGTGGTAAACCAGAAAGACGTGGCCAGATGTTGGGAAGAGCATGCTAACTGATGCCCTGGGCGCAACTCCAGTGCAGTTACCACATATTTGTAGGACCAGTGACAACTGTCAAATTATTGTTATCAAGTGAATTTCTTTTTGGAGTTCTAAAACAAAAGTGGAAACAAAATAACCAAGCAAATATGTATCAAAATTACAAACGTTACCTCGGATGGGTGCAGGATAATACAGTCTGGACTTGGCATTACAGTGCCATCTTGTGTTCACTTTTGGGCTTTAACACGTGGTGGTCAGTGCTTTCCTCCACCAACACACAGACTAGGCCGCACAGAATCTCTTCTGCTCCATCTGTGAACTCCAATTAGAAAAGTAAAATAGTAATATTTCCCCAGGAAGGATTTCCCATCAGTGATGCAACTTTTCACTAGGTTTATACTGACTAAACAAAAGAAAACATTGATAGTAACTATTGTTTAAAAAATAAGTTGGGGATATCTGTTAGGCATTTTGGCAGATGAATGGTACTGTGAAAACTTTTTATTGTATAACTTCAAAAGACATCTGCTGGCTGTTTGTTCTATTTGTAATCTTGCTCAGTTTTTCCATTATTTACTATCTACTCTAAGAATGAATGGCAAACAAAACATGCTCTCTATCTACGTATAAAAAATGTCCAGATGCTGTGCGTATGTGGCAAAAAAAAAAAAAGGAGCTGTGGCCTTATCTACGCATGCAAAATGAAATAAGCCTAACAAAGCATTTGCATCACTATATTTAAACCTCCCCCAAATCTATGCATTGGGTGGTGGTGTGCATGTTCCAGTTCAGGAGAACTCAGAGACATTAACTATAGACAGATAATAAACAGAAGATCCCAGGACTGCACCCATAAAGCAAAGGCTGCAATACAGGAAGATGGATGCTATTATAAACATATATGCATTGGTATGCTGGGCACCTGGAAAAGGAAATCATTCTAGTAACTTCTAAATATGGTAGCTGTGAGCCTTTTAATGTGTTAATTAAACACTGAATTCCAGAGAATTTTTTAAATGCTCAGAAAAACTAGGTCTAGAGTTGTTTGGGGCCATCACAATGTAAAGAAAGAAGGATAACTACAGTCTAAATCATTATTTTTAAGGTAATCTTCCCACACCTCTGTTTGGCTATTTGGGTTAACGGGTATTCAAGACAAACTTCTGTAGATGTCCAAAGCTTTCAATACAGGCCAGATCCTGTGGACTCAGTTCCACTGGCTTCTATTTAAGGTTCTTATTTTTCAATGAACCAAAAAGACAGCTCCATCTTCTCACAAATGTATAGGAGTTTTATTCTCTGCCAGGTAAAAGCAGTGAAGAAAAGAAGATTAGCCTGGTTGTGAGTGGGTTTCTGATCACAAATCCAACATTAACTTTAGTTACTTAATCTCTGCAGGCCTTTATTTTTCCTTGTCTGTAAAATGATGATAATGAATGTCTATCCCACAGGGTTTTTAAGACCACCAAGGAAATCTGTTAGAGCACCCAACAAAGTGCCTGGCATGTGAGACAGATTTGATTTAAATGTTTTAAAATTATTATTGAGGGACAAAGCCGAAAGTTTACGTCTCACTGTGTTTTACCCACAGAGCATCTTTTAGTGCATGCCAGGGCTTTCTCTGCAGGGGGTATGAGTACAGTTGTAGAGAGACCGGTTCGGGCTCAGCCCACTCAAAAACTGTAAAAACGGTATGGGCTGTCCTAGGAGGTAGTTACATTCCTTGGGGGCAAGACAGTTACTGAAGAAGGATTCTGCAAAGATAGTGAATTATGTCCCTGTGAAATATATTCCATCTCTCTAATTTAATTTGCTGTAGATTTCCTCCCACCTTCAAATGTTTTGAGCTTAGGTCTTCCCAACACATCCCGTTTTCGGTTCTTCGGACCAGACTCTCATATTAACACCTCCCTTTGCTCCTGTTGGCAGGACCGGTGCCATGAATTCCGGACCATGGTGAGAGATGGGAAGCTCTACTGTACCATGGAAAACAACCCAGTGCAAGGCCCGGATGGCAAGATGCACGTCAACAAGTGTGCCATGTGTCAGACCATCTTGTAAGTGAGGAGGCTTGCCGACCCATCTGCGTGCTGGGCCTGTGGGCCTCAAAAACAGTTCCTCTTGCTTTAGAATACCAGGCATTTGGCATCACACATAACAGCTCCTCACTTGATAAAAAGACAATACGTTTTCAAAGCACTGTCCCAAGAATTTTTTTATTTTAATTGTTGTTCAAGTATAGTTTTCTGTCTTTTACTCCCATCCTAGTCCTCCTCAGCTCCTTCCCACCCAAGAAATTTTTATTTTGATGTGGAGCAGCATAATCACACCTGGAGCATGTGAGACTGGGGGAGCTATTGGGTTGCATCCAAGTCTAGACTTGCAAAGAGGAAGCTTATCAGCTAAGGAATACAGGGCAGGCCAGTTCCCTGTACAGACACCCAGCTCCTCGTGTATGTAAAGGGAATGGCAGTTTCACAATAGTTTGGATAGGGATTTGAGGAGATAATATGTGAAAATGCTTATAAACTTTAAAGCACTGAAACTATGTAATGAACAGTCAACACTGGAGACTTTAGTTGCACTTTTATAAAAATGAGAAATGAAGCAACTCTCTATGTGAAACCCGTAAGTAGAATCTGCTAGAGGGATCATCTCATCCTGACAGATTAGTAACTCAGTTTAGGAAGTCTGATAGCATTGCCACAAATGCCGAAATTCCAGCAAACAGAACTCATTAGTAAAGAAAGTATTTTAGATATTTGTAAATATGCTAAGCAAAATAAGCCAGGTGGTAAAAGACAAATACCATATGTTCTCACCTTTAACAGGAACCTAAACAGCAAAACAAACAAACAAGCAAAATATAACCAAAGACACTGAAATCGAGAACAGGCTGACAGTGACCAGAGGGGAGAGGGGAGGGAATTTCAGGGGAATTTCAGGGGAAAAAGGGAAGGGTTTACAGGAACAAGTATAAAAGGCACATGGACAAAAACTGGGGGGGGGGGTGGAAATGGGAGGGAGGTGGGAGGGCTGTATGGGTGGGTGGGCTGGGATGGGAGTAAAAGATAGAAAATTGTACTTGAACAACAATTAAAACAAAATTTAAATAAATAAATATGAGAATGCAGAGTTAGATTTGCTAATGTTTAGAACTGGAAAAGTACTTGGTTAAAAAATATTTCAATAATAACTGGAAAAACTACTCTTATCTTTTTTTTATTCTACAGTGAGCGAGAAGCTAATGAGAGAAAAAAGAATGAAGAGAAATCACGTGACAAGTCTTCAAGTGATACAAAGGTTATTTCTTAAAAGATATGAAGAAAGCTATTTTACTTTTCAGCTTCAGATCTTGAATTCTCTCCAGTTTTGGGATAATGAAGATGCTAATCTTTTGCCTGAAAGAAAATTGATTTTGCCCATGTTGTCACTTTGGGTATAAAAAGATGTTTTTCTGGCTTTGAGGTTTAATGTTTTTCTGAATTTTGTAGAGCACTGTCTTACAGTGTATCAATCATTGTTTTTGTGTCTCCTCTTGGAGGAAACGTGGGTTGAGGAAGAGAGCGTAAAAAATCCGCTACAACCTCCCCTGCACACTCCTGTCTGATACTAAATGTGAAGCGAGGGTGCAGGTGGCTTGTTGACATTGACTTTAACCATCCGGGTAATACACACTAGTCTCAAAGCCTCCCCTCTAGCTTCTCCCTTGATCCCCTTTTCTGTTTTCTTCCGATGATTTTCTCAGCATCAGCAAATCAATAGTGTGCGTGCATAATGCTGCCTTTTCTGTTTGCTTTTCAAGACAGCAAAGAAGACATGTCATTCAGTCTTTTCACAGCGATAACCCATCCCGTTTGTAGGGTTAGACCCCCATGAGAGCATCCACAGGGTTGAGGAATGCGGGGATAGGAAGGGGGAAGGAAAGGGTGAGGGAGACAAGATGGTCTATCAAGCTTTGTTTTACCTTTCCCTGCATTTCCAGGACCAGTGCAAAGAGGCCCCGAAAGGATCGGAGAATGGCAAGTTTGGGCAGTCTGGGCATTCCTCTGTCTCCGTTCACCAGATAAGTGAAGTGAGTCTGAGCCCAGAGCCCTGAGCCCAAGTTTGAGAAAACCACCAGGTCAAGAAGGGAAACAGCCATGTTCACTTCTCCTTTCTCATTTTCTAGGATGAATGTGGTAACTTTCGGCAGTACCTGAGGAATGGCAACCTCATATGCACTCGAGAGAATGACCCCGTGCGTGGTGCTGATGGAAAGTTATATAAAAACAAGTGTTACATGTGCAGAACTATCTTGTGAGTAAGAGGCCCCTGATACTCCTTCCATTTGTAGGGGAACTGCATTTTTAGAAACCGCTGTTTAAATAAATGTGTGCCTGTGAACCAGGGGGTCCTTAAAATAAGTTGTTAGAGTCAAGGCCCTTAACTTGACTCCTGATATAGGAGAAAGAGTGCTTGGGTTTGGAGACAGGAATCCAGATGTAAGATCTAGCCATGATGTTTACTAGCTGTCACTCAAAAAGAAATGTATTTCAACTTTCAAGATCATAGTTATAAGAAATTATTTCAGATTTTTGTTCCACAACTAGATCAGACTCAACAGAGAAAGCTTTTATTTTTTAAAAAAAATATGGACTTTTGTACTCCAAAATGTATGTAGTCAATCTCCAGGGCTAAGGAATTTGTTTTTAAGAAAGGGTTTCTAGGTTATTCTGATGAACAACCATGTTTGGAGACCAATGAACTTGATCAATAATGACAATGACAATAATCACAATCACCACCATCATCATCACCACCATCATCATCATCAATGTTCATTTAGCTCTTCATAGAAAGTTTTTTGAGGAAATTACCAATACCACTCTATTGTACATTCTAGAAAAATCAAAGCTCAAGGGATTTCAGCAACTTATCTACGATCACACACCTCTCAAGTTATGAGAGCTCTAGACCTGAGCCCTGCTGTGTGCTTTCTTCAACATGCCACCCTGGTCGCTCTTGGTGTCCTGTGTTTTGAACACAGAGTGTCCCGTGGTTCCATTATATTTTATCAGAGTTGTTTAACTTCCCATTGGAAGTTCCAGGGGCTATTCTCTGTGGCTATAACATTAAATTTCGTTTCATTGTCTTCTTTAGTCAAAAAGAAGCTTTGGAAAGGGCAAGACTCCAAGAGAAAACACCCCAACCTCGATCTTCTGAAGAGGAAGACAGTCTGGTAAGATGGACTTTTCCTGAAAAGCTGCTTATTAACCTAATGCACTTATTGTGGAGGCGGGGGGGCTGTTGCCTCTATAAATTGCATTTCCATAGAAAAGCCTGAGACAGGCTGATTCAGCATAGCCTCCAAGTCCTTTGAGGATTAAGCATAGTTCATGTTTGCTGAGAGTTCTGGGATTACTCACTAGTGCCTTATTCTGTGGTCTTTGAGGTTATTAGTCCCACTCCTAACCAATTTAGTACATTTTTTAAAAGATTTTATTTATTTATTTTTAGAGAGGGAAGGGAGGGAAAGAGAGGGGGAGAGAGAGAAATATCAATGTGCTGTTGCTGGGGGTCATGGCCTGCAACCCAGGCATGTGCCCTGACTGGGAATCGAACCTGCAACACTTTGGTTCGCAGCCCGTGCTCAATCCACTGAGCTACGCCAGCCAGGGCTAATTTAGTACATTTTTGACATTTTAAAAAGTGGATATGTAGTGAATGTGACATCTTCCATGTGGTCCAGGTAAGTTGCTAGGAGACTTGATTCTGTGACTTCAGCACACCAGAGAAGGCTCCTGACCCAGCTTCCTCTCAGTCCCCACCCCAAACTAAACCCCTTTCTGAGGAGTCTGGAGTGCTATGTTCAGCAAGTGCACACCGGTGAAATTCATGGCAGTTAACACTTTTTATTTAAAATATGGCTTGATGGCCATCAGTAGTGTATACCTTAGTGTCAATTAGCCTAATTGAGTTGCTTTCTTAGAGCTTTGCCAAGGTCAGGAGCAGAAGGGAGGCAAGGGGATATGAGAGCATGGAGTATATGTACAAAGCAGAGTTTCACATTTGGCCCTAAAAGGCAGATTTTTCTACCTAGTCAGAAAAGAAAAAGAAAGGCATCAAATATGAATTTTACCTAATTATTTGCCTAAGTCATGTAGGATAATAGATGAATTGTACTAGTGCAATATATACTAATTAAATATGTCTACTAAATTAGGCACTACACTAGGGATCCTGAAACAAGGAGAAGCGCTATGCACAAAATCTGTTCTTTTTTTCCCCAGCTTTATTGAGATATGACATAAAACATTGTGTGAGTTTAAGATGTACAATGTATTAATTTGATACACTTATATTTTGTAAAATAATTACCACCATAGCATTACCTAATGCCTTCATCTCCTCACATAATTACCATTTCTTTTTTTGAGGTAAAACATTTAAGATCTACTCACTCACCAACTTTCAAGCGTATAATGCAGTATGATCAGCTACAATCACCCTCTGTCCATTAGATCCCCAGAACTTGTTTCTCTTATAACCGGAAGTTTGTAGTCTTGGACCAGCGCTGCCCCCTGCCCTTTCTCCCGTCTCAGCCTTTGGTAACTGTTTCTGCAAGTTTGGCTTTTTGAGGTTTTCCGTATAAGCGATGACATACAGTATTTGTCTTTCTTTGTCCGACTAATCTCAATTAGCCTAACGCCCTCAGTGTTCATCCAAGTTTTCTTGATGGCAGGACTTCCTTCCTTCTCATAAGTGAATATTGAATAATATTTCATTTTACACATGCACACGCCACATCTTCTTGACCTGTTCATCCACTGACAAACACTTAGGTTTTTTCTGCATCTTGGCTTTGTAAGTATTAAAATCTGTTCTTTAAAAAAGCACTTTACTGAAGCATAGTTGCCATGTAAAAAAGTGCACGTGTCATAAGTGATCACACCTGTGTAAGTCGCCAGGTGCCCAGAAACCCCATCATGCTTCCTCCTAATGTACAATCTGGATTTGAGCTGAAGTTTCTCTTGGAGAAGAGAACCACATTTATTATTTATTTTGTCATCTATTTAACCATTCACTTATTCATCCTATAAATGTTTATTAAGCTCCTATTTTTCCAAGCATTATTTATGGGTATAAGAACAGTAGCCTCTGTCTGTAACTAAAACAGAACTCTCTAGACTCATGGAGTTAATTTTGGAAGGACACAGATCATAGATAACGTGAATAAATAAAATATAATTGCCAAGGGGGAAATAAAAGGGAAAAGTGGTATCGTAAATCCTGGGTTACAATTTTAAGTAAGCTATAAGGAAAGAGCTCCCTGGGAAAGGGACGCTTGCACCAGGGCCGAGAAAGATTGATTTCACGTGCGCAAGAGAGAGGAGCGCATTCCAAGGGGAGGGGCAGCAAAGCCCCGAGGAGAGCAGAGAGGCCGGTGTAGTTGACATAGAGTGACCTCAGTCAGAGCTGCAGGGGAGGAAGTCATTAAAGTCACCGGGAGCCAGGTCGCATTGGATTTTGAACACGGTGGCTATTCTTCTGAATGAAAAATTTGAAGAGGAGTGATGTGATCTGAGTTATACTTTAAAAGAGTAACTGCCTGCCTATTCTAATGAAAATGCGCTGCAGGCAGACAAGAGAGAAAATAGCTTGTTAGCATCGCAGGAATCCACAGAGAAGATGAAGTTAGTATATATGTGGAGGTAGTAGTGATGGAGGTCAGGAGGGGGAGCTGGACCCTTGTGTTGAAGGTGAAGTCAGAATTCATTCACAGTTGACGTAGTATGAAAGAAAAAGAGAAGCATCCTGTCCATGTTGCTTCTTCGTAAGGCTTTATCCTAGTCATTTTGAACTTTGTAGCAGCAGACACCTAAAAAATATGAACAATATGCATGGTCTGGTCCTGCCTTTGTCAGTGACTCGTAGAAGGTACTTCTCTAAATTCTCCTTCATACCTCTATCAGTTTGGAGCTCACATAATCCAAAAAGAATTCCATGTCGATGTTTGAATTATTTATTGAAAACAAAAACTTCATAAGAAGCTTCTTGTTTCTGAAAGGAATGTCAACAAACATTTCGATACTATGAAATGTCCTATTTCTTCTCTGTGTCTGTTTCAGAAAGTGGTTGTCACAGAACTTCTTAATTTCATCTCTGGTCACATTTATTGGCATGTAATTATTTATACCATTGACACATTTTTTTTTAATACCTACATTTATATAGTAATACTCCTGTTTATACTTAATATGGTAATACATATTTTGCAAATGGTTTGTTAATTTATTAATCTTTTTAAACAGTTAACATTTAACTTTCTTCTGTTTTCTATTTCATAAATTCCTTTTCTTGATTTGTTAGTTTTTTCTATTTTCTTTGAGCTTAATTTACTAGCTTCTGAGAAGAAAATTTAGATCATTGTTTAAAACTTCATTCTTTTCTAATTCTATAGTTATAACTTCCCCTCAAATCACTGTATTAACTAGTACAATTTGACAGCTTAAACTTTCATTACTATTTAGTTCAGAGCATTTCTGAATTCTGATTACTTTGAGTCATAAGTAATTTAGTAGTATGTTGCTTAATTTCTCAAGATGTAGGAACCTTATCACTATGATATTTATTACCAGAATTATCCCACTGTGGTCATAAAACTTATATTTTATGACTTTAATTCTTTGAAATTTATTGACACTTGCTTAACGGCCCAGAATAAGGTTTATTTGGTAATAATTTAATGTGTACTTAAAAAGAATATGTAGTTTAAAATTGTTAGATATAGAGGTTTATAAATCTCATTTAAGTCAAACTGGGTAATTTTTTTTCAAATATTCTATATCCTTTTTTGTCTGTACTATCAGTTACTGAAAGAAGTATATTAATGTTTATATTCATGCTTATAAAGTTGCCTGTGTCTACTTTCAGGCAGTCAATTTTTGCCTCATATATTTTGAAATTATACTTTAAATATGTGAATGTTTGGGATTGCTATTCATGAATCTACTATTTTATATAAGAAAGTCTCTTCTTTATCTCTGCTAATAACTTTTATCCTAAATTCCACTTAAGTGCCATTAATATAGATATATATCTAGCTTTTGTATGATGAATGTTTGTATGTATATATTTTCCATCCTTTTAATATCAGCCTATTGGTTGAAATAGAAAGACATATTTAAAGTATACTTCTTATAAACAATATATAGTTAAATCTTTTTGTCTTTCTAGTCTAATAATCTCTGCTCTTTAACTGGAGTATTTAGTCTTATTATTATTTAATGTAATTACTGCCACAATTGTATTTAAGTCGTCTATAATTCTATTTTTTAAGTTTTTCTGTCTTTTTCTCCTTTGGCCCTATTTTTCTTCAGTTAATAAAGTTATTACTGAAATCACACTTCTAAAAGACTACAAAAAACAAGTTATGTTTCCTCCTCTACATAAAAAAATTGTTTTATCTTGGGAAACATACTGAAAACATATACTGAGCCCTCAGTATTTGCCAAATGGTGTTATGCATGCATTTAAATGCATTGTTGGATTTAATCCCCTAAGACACCAACGTGAGACAAGAGCTACTATTATTCATGCTTTTCTGATGAGAAACTAAGGCTCAGAGAAGTTAGTTCAATCATTTCTCTAGTTTAGTGGCAGAGCTAGGACTCAATAGCCCATGCAGTTGGCTACTATTTACCTCTGAGTCTTTCCTTTTTAGATTGCATATAACCAATGCCTTCTTAAGAAAAATAGTGTTATTTTTTGCATGATTATCATCCTAATCTTCTTCCGATGGGCATATCTCAGT
Source organism: Phyllostomus discolor (assembly GCF_004126475.2). Lineage (NCBI taxonomy): Eukaryota > Metazoa > Chordata > Mammalia > Chiroptera > Phyllostomidae > Phyllostomus > Phyllostomus discolor. Next base: position 19,274,802 of record NC_040915.2, read on the forward strand.
TTTTCTGTGCCCAATATTATGTAGAATTTCTGCTTTCTTATTGCTTTGTTCTTCTCTGTTTCTTGGCTTAGCTACTTATCTTCCCTACTGTAAAGAAGCCAAATCTGGGATATAAATATGTGAGTTTGCTTAACCTTCGTGATGGTTTCTTTACTAATCAGTCATTCAAGTGTGATGGAGGAAATCAGGAGGATTTCCCCTAGCTTGTCCCTCCGTAGTGCCATGTAGCGACCTGACTTATATTTTGCTTGTTCAGAATGCTGAGATATGCCTACATTACCGAATACTGCCCAAGATGGGTTACCTTTGCCCAAAGAATTTGCAGCCTGTGTGTGGTGATGACGGCCAGACGTACAACAATCCATGCATGCTCTGTCATGAAAACCTGTAAGTATACAAGTCCCACCATCGTATCTTCCAGTGTAAAGGCTCCTGAAGACAGTGTTTGCCCACAGTAGTGAGCTGATAGCTAATTGAGGTGTGCTGCAACCAGTTTACTCATCATAGCAGTTCAAAATGTAAATTTTGAGATCATTATCATTATGTAATATAGAAGACATTTGATGTTATCCCTTTGATGAAATTGCCTAGATACATTACTGAATGGAAGAGAAAGGATAAAGTGGTGGGGTTACGGCAACTAGAGAAAATCTCAGTAAGCTCACCAAATTGTTTGAGTCCGAACATCATCCATCCTTTGACTAACAAAAAAAGTTGAGAATCACTGCTATGTAGATTCAGCACAGCCAATAATCGCTAATGGACCTTATCACTACCTGATAGTCACAGGTTTCCCATCCTCCCTCAGTCTTCTTGAAGCAGAAAGCGGTCTCACGTACAAGAAAGCACACTGGAGCAAACGGCAGACCTGGTGTCTGCTCTCAGCTCTGTTCCTATCTGTGCATGGGTTAGGGTCATTCTGAGACTCAGTTTCTTCTTTGGAGAAGTGGAGAGAGTTCTCTAAGCCCACTGACTTCCCAGGGTTATTAAGAAGAATTATTCTTTTAAATTAAATACAAAGGATTGGTTTTAAGACTTTTGCTATCAGTGGTAGCTTTGTAGTCGTTTTTCTGCTCAAGTGCTGTCCTACCCTCACCTCCAGTCACACTCCTCACCTCTCCCCAGCCTCCATTTGACCAGCTTTAAATGAGAACATGGTGGAAAATCTTAACTTTTTTGCCTCACCCCACCTCATACTTACATGGCAATCTATGTGCATTCCATCTTTCATGGGACGCTGTAAGCAAGGCCCCAAATGCCAGGATGGGCCTGATATCCTACTTTGAAATCCTGGAAAAATATTTTAATTTACATGTATTCCTTTTAAGTCAAATAACTCATAAAAGACTAAAAGCCACTGTACTTGTATTCTAAGTTCATATACTTAGAATAAAATCTGAACATGAGCGCTTTATGTGTTCTCACATCACGCGGGTAGGCCCGGCACTTGCACACTCACCCCACACTGAATCCTCGCTCCCTGCGTGGAGTGGCGTTGCCTTTGTTGAACAGAGGGTGAATTGGAGGTTCAGAGAGTGCAGGTAGTTTGTTTAAAGTCACAAAGCCTAGGAAGTAGATGAGACAGGATTTTAACCTTGTTGCTTTGGGAATAATACAGTTTTCCTTTCTCTTCACTATATTACTGTTGTATACAAGGCCAGGAGTTCCTTAAAAAATTGAGAGTCAAAGATTCCTTTGACAATATGAAGAAAGTTACCTCTTTCCAGAAAAGAATAGAAAAGGAAAGGAAAGGAAAGGAAAGGAAAGGAAAAGAAAAGAATAGAAAAGGAAAGATGTGACATTAATAATTCACATGCATTATATCTATGGACACAATCATTTCTTGAAGTCCATCCATGGATCTTATGGAGTTTTAAGAATTAAGAAATCCCTATTTAAAGAAGGAGTGCAACCATTCAGCAGTTTCTTATTGTATAATGCCTCATCTTTAGCCCAGAAATCCTTCAACTTCTCTTTATTGTAAAGGCCGTCCAATGCTCTTCAAGCATTCTATTAACTATATAAACCCGTGACAAGTGCATATCTACTTCAAAGGAACTTTAGAGTCAGAAATCTCAATGATGCAAATATTAATAAAAGCATACCCCTGGATGGATCTAATGATGAAGAAACTGGGAGAGTATATTATGAACAGAAAACGCAGGCTATCCCAGGCAAAAGGAAACAGTACTGGCTTCTGCTGATTTGGAGGAAGCTGTAGGAAACTGTTTCAACTTGAGCAATGCCCAAAGACAAGTGAACTACCTCGTTAAACAGTGACTTTCCCATCACAGGAGTCAAACAAGCAGATGTTTAATATATAACATTTCTGAAGTGAGAGGCATTAAAACTCATACCCTTTGAGTCTTTCCACTTATAAAATTCAGACTACATGTTGTATCTTATTATGAAATATACTTATATATGCATTCTATATTCTATATATATTTTATGCTTATATAAAATATACTTTATAATCCCTAAGTCACATTATAGGAACTCAAAGTCCAGTTTCTCTCTGGGACCCCACTTCCCCACCTGTAAAATAAGAGCTTTCGGACTAGATCAGGGGTGTCAAACTCATTTTCGCTGGGGGCCACATCAGCCTTGCAGTTGCCTTCAAAGGGCCGAATGTAATTTTAGGACTGTATAAATTTAATTACTCCTTAACAGGTAAGTGAGAACTTGGCACTCCCACTGGGTAGAAACAAGGTGCCAGGCCAGATAAAACAAGGTGGAGGGCGGGATTTGGCCCGCAGGCCCTGAGTTTGCCTCCTGTGGACTAGATGATCTCCAAGTTTATTTCCAACATTCAACAACTCTGGAAGCATAGAGGTGAATGAAATGCGACTGAACAGACCGCAGCCTGGGAAACAAACCCAGAGCTCGATCAGAAGAGAGGCCAACCGTGGATGATGCCCGCTAGAAGACTAGTTGAATGCAGGTCCCATGCCCTACCCCTGATGTCAGTTCTGGCTTAATGCCCAAATATCACCCGCATCAACCTTCGTTTTTTCCTTTTCCGCATCTTTGAAAATGACTCTGTTCTGTTTTAGAATACGCCAGGCTAACACACGCATACTCAGGGAGGGGCGGTGTGAGGAGAACAGCATCCCAGAAACAACACCTCTCAGCACGCCAGCACCTGTGAGTACACTGGAGTCGCTGGCCACAGCCTCAGCACAGGTTGGTGGAGATAATTAAGTGATTACTGAAATATGTGGGAAGAATAATATAGTAATTAGCGTTTTTAAAGTGTCTACTGGGATTCTTAACAGATTTTTTAGTAACTGTCCCTAACATAATATACCATAACATAACATAACATAATTTCACTGAACACGTGTTTTTTTCTGTGCTCTACAATAACAAATGAGACAGAGGTCAAGAGAGGTCATTGAGCTCGGGCTGGGAACCAAAGCATCACAGGTTCGATTCCCAGTCAGGGCACACACATGCTTGGGTTGCAGGCCACATCCCCAGTGGGGAGCTATGTGAGAGGCAACCACACATTGATGTTTCTCTCTCTCTCTTTCTCCCTCCCTTCCCGCTCTAAAAATAAATAAATAAAATCTTTAAAAAAAAAAAGAGAGAGGTCAGACAGCAACCGTACTGGATTTAAACTATTTCTGTTTAGCCCTCATATCCTTACATTTCACATTGTATGAAATGACCTTCCAAAATGAAAAGTTGGCCTGTTCATTTAAATCCCCACAGGGACATTTTGACACCTGTTGCTGAGTTTGACCGTCTCCCCAGCAACGAGGAGTCTCTTCCTTTAGTGAGATGATATGTAACTTGGGGAAAAAAACTAGGAATATTCAAATAAAAGAAAATCTTTTGTTACCCCATACATATGGGTTCAAATTCCAGTTTTTGATGTTCTTCATATGTGAGACCTTTGGCAAATCACATAAATATCTAAGCTAAAGGTCTCACTGAGTTATTGAAAGTATTCAAGAAATACTGTCTTCCAAGCACTTGGCACAGTGTCTAAAAATTAATGGCATTTATTATTATTATCATTATTATTATTATACCTAAGAGACCAAAGTGTGAACTTGGAGAAACAGACCCTGGCACAGTGCTTATTTTTAATAATTTTAATGAATTTTATTTTAATAAACTTATATTTTATAGCAAATATATTTATATTTAATTACAGCAGATAATATTTCATGAATATAATAAATAATTATTTACAATTATCTACATTATTCTTTTACTCCCTTCCACTGCCACAAAAAGCTTTGGCAATAAGGCTGTTGGCCACCTATTCTGCCAAGTTTGAGGAGCTTAAGTAACTCTTGAAAGACCGTCTTCAAAAGAACTGCTCAGGGAGCCTTGTTGTGGGGAACCAGAAAACCAGGAGCTATAAGCCAGCAGCTGTGTCTGCTGGTTTCACACTCGCAGCTGAAGGGCAGGTGGAATAGGCAGAGATGCGGTGAAATCAGGAGATCTTCGTTTCTTTCTCATGTCTGCTTGGCAAAGTCATCTCTCTACCCTGGGTCTTCACACATCCATACAGAGGGGTTAAATCTTTGCTCTAGTCCCTGTACTGTGTTTGCTATCTTATTACATATAACCTCTCAGTGGTTTGCCCCTCATTTTATTGATAGAACATACTGTCCCCTCATCTCACAAGCACACCTGGCCACGTAAATAACAGAACAGGAAGGCAAAAATTACCTTTATACAAGTCCTATAGGCCACCTCTTAGAGCACACCTGGGTACAATCTCATTTAGGCAACTTGATAAAAGTTGTGAGGCTTTAGGAGGAAGTTGCCATAGGATAATACTGATAAGATATATTTATTCAAATAATGAAGAACCTTGCCAGGGCTAAGCACAGAAGGTTTGTCAGGGATCAGGGTTCCTTCCTTTCATGTTTGGGTGTTTTATTTCCACTAGAATTATGTAACAGGCATTATTAACGACAGGGATTATAAATGATGTTAGCTAATAGAATATGTCATTAGAACAAAAGATGTCTTGGGCACAGTTTCAGTTCCCTCTGTATGATTCAGTGCTGCAATTTGGGAATCACCCAGGTGGTGCAGGTGGGTCATAGCTCAGCATTGTTCCAGTAGGTATTATGGATTCAGATGCTGGAGGTTGGAACCTACTGCTTGACCATTTTGCCAGATAGAAGATTCCCTAAGAGAGTCTGGACTCCCAAGAAAAGAATAAAAGGCTGAGAAGTCACAACTTGCCTGGAGAAGTAGACTGAGGATCCTGGAACCCATACTTTTGCTTACTATCTAAGAAGGACTTCTTATTATGCAGTAACTGCTAAGATTGATATAACCCTTTAGAGTTTCATTTGCTTTTTCCTTTTGCATCCTCACAATAGTCCTATAAGTAGGGCAGGGATTATTATCTTTCCCATTTTACAGAAAACCATCCTGGAAGAAATCCTGCAGCTTATCGGTTACTCAGTGTTATATCTTGGGTCAATGCAGATTTCTGACTTGATTTCTTACATTCTGCCACCATTCCTTAAGGGTCAGGAGTCTCTGAAAACCCAGCGCTCTGGAGAAGGCATGACCTCAATTAAATAAAGATTAGCTACTTTGGCAGGAAGTTGCTATCTTGCCGATACTGTTTTGTGAGATCGAATAACTGACAATTCTCAGTCCTGTGACAAAAATTTTCAAGGCTCTAACAAGACTATAGCTTATCATTCTCAAACCAGGGGAAAGCTCACAAGTTTATTTCAGTGTGAAAGCTGAAATGGAGATTTGATTTCACAATGACACTGTTGCTAGGGCTCCAGGCAATAGTGTGTAGTTATATGGAAGGAAACTTCCTGAGGCCCTCACCCTCTTTTAAAAAGTTGTGTTGATTTAATGCTTTAAATGTTGATTTAAATAGTATATGAATATTGGGTGAGTCAGGCAAGGAAGACAGCTGCTTATATTCTTATGGCCTAAGACAAACTGTAAGTGTAAAGCATTAGCGGTAGAGGAATTGGATTTAAGTCCTGACCAACAGTGAGACCTTGGCACATCATTAACCTTCTCTGAAGCTCAGTTTCTGCCTCTGTGAAATGGTGTTCACAATACCTATCCCTCTGTACGAAGGCCACATATAATCCACAGCAGAGTTCATTTTTGTACCTGCCTCAAACGGTAGTATGTACTAGGTGCTCCATAAAGGCTCGCTGCCTCCATTGAATGAAGTGTGAAAGTGATTTTAGACTGTGAGCCCTTGACAGAGAGCAGGAATCTATGGATCCCTTTCCCTGCGGGGCAGCCATAGGTGTGTAGTCCACATGTGTACAACGTCTCTGAATCTCTGCCATCTAACCTATCGTCTTCTCTTCTAGGACAAAGGATTCTAGAATTGACGAAAGCCATGAGGGAAGATGCATATTCCAATTCTGGATTGCCTACCTTTACCATTTGTATATACAGAGAATTTTTCAGAGTTCACCTTATTCACTGTAGAAAACAATAGAGAGCTGTTGGGGGAATGGACTCACTGACTTCCGGTCTTCTCCATCTCTTTCCTCCTGTATTCTGTGAACAGAGAGCACGGAGACATCCCCACCCAGTCTGTGCTCTGCAGGCCTCCCGATCACGATATTGTTTCTGCCATTATTGTTCAATAAACGTAAACCCAGCAAAACGCCCTTTCTGGGATTTCTTTGCCACTGCCTGACTAATATGGATTTGTTTTTTTATGAAAGTTGAATAAACTCTACCCTTTTGTCTTGCTAAGCCCATTGGTGGACAGAAATTGCTCACTTTCTTCCTATTCAAGTTGTTGTCATAACTGGGAACAGAGGTAGAGAGACGTGGGGTCCCAGGCAGCCAACAGCTGTATAAAGCCAACCAGCTATGAATCAACTTCACTGTCACTATCTGTCACCTCACCAGCTCCTCAATCTGGCATCTCTGTTTCCGTGAATAGTATAACTAACCTCTCAGTTACATAAGCCCCATGCAGTGACCCAAAGCAGTCATTTCTCACATCTCATCATGTTGCCTCTTGACAATATCTCTATCGGGGCCTTGGTTTCATAGTCTGGGAGAAGTCTAAGGAAATGAGAGTTCCCAGTGTGTGTGAGTCTCTAGGCAGCACTGCCAATATAAGTATGAGTCATGTATGTAATTTCAAATTTTCTCACAGCTAAAACACTATGGGTAAAATTAATTTAAAAAATATATTTTATCTCCTGGCTGGCATAGCTCAGTGGATTGAGTGTGGACTGCAAACCAAAGCATCGCAGGTTTGATTCCCAGTCAGGGCATATTCCTGGGTTGCAGGCCAGGTCTCCAGTGGGGGCCACATGAGAAGCAACCACACATTGATGTTATTCTCCTCTCTTTCTCCCTCCCCTCCCCCCTCTAATAAGTAAATAAATAAAATCTTTAAAAATATATATATTTTTTAATCTAACCCAATATATTAAAGCTATTATTTCAAAATATTGTCAATATCAACTTTTTTAACTAAATATTTGATATTGATATGTATTTTATACTTCCAGCACATCGCAGTTTGGACCAGTCACATTTCAAGTGCTCAATAGCTACATGGGGCTGGAGGTTACTAAACTAGACCATGAGCTAAATACATGAGAAATAAGCCAGTCAGTGAAAGACAAACACCATAAGATCTCACCTATAAGAGGAGACTAATGAACAGAATAAACTAATGAGCAAAATAGAACCAGAGGCATGGACACATGGACAGACTGACGGTGACCAGAGGGGTTGGGGGAGGAGGGTGGAAAGGGTGGGAAGAAGGGGAAGGGACTAGTCAAGGAACACATATGAACAGCCTATGGGCATGAACAGGGTGGGGAATGACTGTGGGAGCAGGGGGTGGGGGCGGGCTTGGCAAAGGAGGGCAAAGAAGAAAAAATTAGAATGACTATGATAGAGTAAAATTTTTTAAAAAATGAGATATTGGTTCTGAGACAAATAAAACACATGACAAATCTATCAGGAAATACACACTTTAGGGAAGGTGGATGGAACAACGAGTAACTATGTCATGCTTGGAATCTTGCTGCTGGTGCCCGGTGACAGCACCAGGGTATGTTGTACTCATCTAGGCTCTAGGCTGGTGCTGAGCACTCTCCTGAGGGAGAAGGCCTGTGGACAACGCATCATGGTTCTCAGCTACAATGGAACGATGCACGGAATGGCGGGCCTAGTTGGATTTGGGGAGTTAATTTTGCATTTTTCTCCTTTGCTCTTTTTAGTTTAGATAAATTGTCACTAGGCTAATTATAGTAGGATGTGGTGATCATTGTCCTTTGGAACTTTGTAAAAATAAATCAGTTCCTATGATTTCCCCCCTATGTTATCATTAAGAGAAAAGAAAGAACGAGTATTGTAAATCATTTTTTGAGCATGACAATTTCAGGGGGAAAAAGTGAGGAACAATGTTGCTGTTTGGCAATTCCAGGAAGTACAAGATGGGTTTAGAGATTCTATAACATGTGGAATTGTCTCCCCTTCCTGATTATTCATAGGAAATCCAGAAACCCTATTTTCATGGCCAACACATACTATTTTTTTTAGATGTAGTTGCTTTCTTATACCATTTTTAACATGTTATTGAGATATAAACAACAAACTTTCTATACTTTAAAAATTATTATTTTGATTACAATTATGAACATTAGGTATATGCACAAAGACATTGTTATCCCACCCTTAAGGCTTAATCATTCCTTGATAATCATTATGAACACTAGGGAAAGAGTGTGGCCTAATGATAGGGTGGGTAGAGGATAGAGTGATCTGGAATGGGATGAGATGAGGGGACAGGGAAAGGTCCAGGGACCCAGCAAACAACTAGAACAGGAACAGATTCAAAGAAACAGAGATCACATGAAGTTGTTATCAGTGGTGGGGAGGAGAATGAGGGAAAACATACAAGGAATAAGAAGCATGAATGGTAGGTACAAAATAGACAAGGGTAAATTAAGAATAGTATGGGAAATGGAGAAGCCAAAGAACTTATATGTATGACCCATGGACATGAACTAAGGTGCAGAAATGATGGTAGGAGGAGGGCTATAGGGCAGAGGGGGAGAAAAAGTGGGACAACTGTAATAGCATAATCAATACAATGTATTTTTAAGAAAAATTAATGCACAGTGTGTAAATAAATGTACATGGGCGTGTTCCAAGAAAAGAATATTTACAAAAAGAGGTGGTGGGCCCAGTTTGACCTGTGGGCTATAAGCCACTAAGGGATAGGACTCTGTCTCTTCCCCTTCTTCTTGATATTTCAGTTGTCTTCTTTTTGCCGCCTTCAATACTGTTAGATGCCAACCATGCTTCTCATCCTATGATAATGATAATGGGAAATAATGAATGTTGACATTTCTAAATAACTTAACTTGTGTTTGAAACTGAGAGAAGCATGATTCAATACTCTTTCTCACCTTGGTTGACTTTGACCAAGGCCAGTCTCATATCTTACACACATAGATCACAGTAAATGAAGGGAATGTGTTCTCAAAGGACACTCCCTGTGACCTTTACTGGTGACCGGTGATAGCTGTTTCCCTAACACATAAAAGCAAAACAAGACATTTTGTTTTTTCCCCTGACACCATTTTGGCACATGGATCAATCTCTTTTTTTTTCTAGTATTAAAATTAAAGTCCCATCTCAATATGTGACTGTAAATCATTCTTCAAGCATGAAGAGAGAACAGAGACAAAGCTTTGTCTATTGAAGATCAGTCTCAGGAAAATAAATCACAATATTTGTTATCCTTGGTAGAATTTTCACTTGGCCATAGAGGTCTTTCTGGCTTATTCTGATGTACTGATTTCCTCCAGGCCAAGCTTTTTCAGTACTTGTAAATATCTTCAAAACCCATGTATACCTTACATTTACCTTAATTTTCTTTGTGAATTTTAGACCCTTTTCCATAGCCTAAACAGACTTGATTGTTTCCATCAAGTCTGTTTACAGCTCTGTTTCTTGTTTAATATACAAATGGCCTCTTCAAAACACAGATCTTTTCATTCCCCAGGTTAGACTTTTGGAAAATTCCTACTAAGCAGCCTTGCTGCACTGGAGCAAAGCACAATGAGACAAACCAGAAATCTAGGCATCGTTTTCCCCTGCTCTCTTTATCCTCTACAGCGTTAATCCCCAAATGTGATAAACTTCTGCTTCAAGCCACGTCATCACCCTTTCATGACTGACCACAACTGCTTCACAAATGATCTTCCTGCTTCAGTCTTGGCCCTTTCATTGCACATTTCACTCTAAGCTGAATAATATCAGAAATCCAAATTTGACGGTGTTATGCTTAAAACCTTTAAGTATAATAAGGACTTTTCTAGCTTCCAACAGGAACTCCAAACTCCCCCTAACATGCAAGGCTTCTGTTCACCCTTTTAGCTTCAGCTCTTGCATTGCCTTCCTGACCTTGAATCATTATCTTGGACTTCTTACATGTCTCCTCTTCCTAACATATCCTTCTTGTCTACCACTGGTCCTTCTCCCATTTTTCCTCCTATTTCTCAAGGTCCATCTCTCCAAACAATAGACTAATTTGTTCTCACCACAGTCAAGGTAGAGCTCAGTTTTGGAAACCTATCACTTTTTTTTCTCAGAATGTGAATTAATTTCTTTGTTATGATCCCATAACATCCTGTCCTTACATCTATATTACCAGCTATCAGCATTTTGTACTTGCTTATTTACAAGTCCATCTGTCTCACAAGACTATGACTTCTTTAAGCAAAGAGGTAGTTTAGTGTTCTGGTTTATGTCCCTGGGGCCTAGTACCATGCCTGGCATGGAACACCTGCTTATTGAAAGTTGTTCAGTGAACCTAGACACTTAAGAATTTTAAAAGGAAGTTGAGGACGGACATTCTCAGTGTTGGTCTATGACATAAGCCTACAAGAATAAGGTAGGATCATTATTTTTCAAAGAATTTAGAGATTTTTGCCTCCCTTTCCTGGTACCAGTTAAAAATTGCTGGTACCAATGGTTAGAAACAAACTAGTTACAAGAATATATGAACTATGAGATGCACCTTCCACCCCCAGGAAGGCTAGATTCATGAGGTGTTTCTCAGAAATATTAGCAAAAGCTGCAGCTACAAAAGAATGCAAAGAACAGCATGAAGCCAGAAAAATATGCTGCAAAGTGTATTGTTGTAATTAACATTGTGCTTTCAACTAATTAACTGCATTTTAGTAGCTAAAACGTGGTGTGTAGTAATAAAGACAATATCAATCAGGAAAGGGTTATTTTTTAGGATGATAAAATCCTAGATTGACAGTGCTACAAGAAAATTAGAGATGAGTTATTCAACATATTTAATATAAGGGAATCCTGAAGCAAGGGAGAGAGAGTAATTTTCTTAGTTTACTGAAATGAGTGTAAATCAGAAATACAAATTCAAGTATATGGCTTTTTAGTGCATGATTCTTATACCAGTCCCGCTAGCCTTATGAACCCCAGTTCTACCCTCTTCATGCAAATAATATTACCTATCTGAGTATGTTTTTGGATGAAAGGAATGGATTTCATATTCCGCGATCCTATAAAATTGTTCATTATCTACAGAAATGATTACTTCTGGAATACTTCAATGCCAAATCCATGGAACATATGGCAGGAGATAGCACACCTGCAGAGTTTTTTGGCGTAGAGTAGTGGGATCAGCAATGAAAAGTGAACTCCAATGGCGTGACTCACACGAAAGGATTCCTGGGAGCAGTTATAAGATGAAAAGTCACAAGCTTACTACATTCTTATCTTTGGCTCCACTTTGCTCCTAAAATGTTAAGTGAGAAAGTTGCCAGAACTGTTGCCAAGGTCTCAAAAAATGAGTTATTGACAAGCTGTGTCCACAAAAATTATTTGCTTATATCCCAGCCTCTGATCACAGGACAAGCATTAATGAATCAAGCAGGAAATGCCACATCCTTCCTCACCCAGAGGCTGTTCCTATGCACTCTGAGGAGGTGTAGGCAGCTAGGTGAGTCCAGTTTTAAGTACCCATTAAAGTACTTCTGGTGGAGCTGCCTAACTCCAGATTAGCACTGACCTGGGTGCACAAAATAAGATTCTAAAGAAGAATGAAATTTTGATAGTCGTTTCAATGTCAATATATCAAACAAGAAATAATAACACAGCGTCAACAATGAAAGCAATATTTAAAAGCTATTATTTAGTCTCCCTTCTATCTTTCCGTCCCTCTATCACAAAACTAGCAGAAAAAGAAGTGTAGGATGTTTGAGGTAAACTGGACAAAAGCAGACAAACATTATAGGCAAGAAATTACCCTTTGTGGCTGGAATACTTAGAAGTAGACAAAACAGAAGGAATAAAATTTTCAAGAAAATTGAAAGGGACTGCTGCTGGACAGCAACCTGCAAAGGCAGAAGACTCTCGAGTGTGCGACTAAAACAAGTGTCTCACAAACCTTAGATTTAAGGACTCGAGCTCAAAGCCAGCCCTGTCTCACGTGTGGCATAGAATCAGGGAGCAACCTCAGTGAAGGAAACCGTCTGTGGCCAGCGTGGACCATCATGGTGCAGGCAGCCACCAAGAGTGTCCAGACCAGAGAGCCTGCTCTCATTTTCTGAGCATGGCTTCAGCATCTTAGATCCTCATCAATTCCAGTAACAAATGGGACCAAATCTTCCCAAACCCAGGCAGAATGGGTGTGAGGAGCAGAATAAAATGTAATTTTATCTAATGCCAAAAAAGACTAAATAATTTTTGTACATCTGCATTTATTGATCAAAACTCACAACTATTCTGCATGGGATCATATTGGGGATTACTAGGGAGTCATGCCAGCACATACCCACATCAAAGGCTGCTGAACTAGAGCCACAGCTAATCAATTTGCTTGAAGCAAAACCCTTGAGCCTGTTAAGCAACTGGTAATAGAAATGGGTGTGGATCCTTTGAAATGACTTTCAATTTGGGCAATGTATTGTGATGATGCTGAATTCACATAATTCTCCATGCTGTTTTTAAATCCTTAGATAATTACTGAATAGGTGGCAAGAGGAAGAAAGAAAAACTCAGTCTTCTTAGAGTTTGCTGATGGGATTGATTTATCTGTCCTGTCTATGGGAATTTCCAAAAAGGGAGGAACATGGGAGGTAGATTTCCAGACCATATTCTTGAACTATGAATTACAAAAAGAAGACAACAAAATATACAAGACATATTTTCCCTGCAGAGGAAGGCACACACATATTAAGACCTGGTTGGTGAGAGATTAGATGCAAATGCGAAAATGAGTGAAGAAATGAAGATTCCTAAATTTTCCTGGATTGGGTTACTGCTGACAAATAGCAGAGTGAAATGGAAGAGAAGCCATTAAAAATGGGGTTTGGGCCCTGGCTGGCGTAGCTCAGTGGATTGAGCGTGGGCTGGGAACCAAAGTGTCCCAGGTTCGATTCCCAGCCAGGGTACATTCCTGGGTTGCAGGCCATAACCCCCAGCAACCGCACATTGATGTTTCTCTCTCTCTCTCTATCTCCCTCCCTTCCCTCTCTAAAAATAAATAAATAAAATATTAAAAAAACCTGGGGTTTGGCATCAAGGTTTTTGGGGAACATGTTGACCTTGAAGGTTTTATGAGGTGTCCAGAAAGTCATGTCCAGTAAGAAATGGAGAACTCAGTCTAGGACCCAAAAGGCAGGTCCTGCATCACCTTCTTTAGGAAAGTATTAGAGGCAGAAATCTCATGTTGATGACACAGGGCTGGGTGGTGGTATGAGAACATATGACAAAGAAGGAAGAACCTTGTACCAGTTTCAGGGGATCTGATTCACTGAGTGTCCTCACACCTTTTTCTTTCCTTCTTTTTTTTTTTAAGTTTTGATTGGAAGTTCTCAAAAGGATTGACATGGAACCTGGAGGTTTGTGGTGAAAATGCAGATACTCTTGGACGCTGTCTTGCTTCTATTCAAGTTACTGCCTTTAAAAATATCTGTTTCATGTATTACTGGCCCCATAAAATGACATTTGGAAAGAAAAACATGTTCCATTTCTTAATTAAAAAACAACAGTGAAAAGTTTGAAAAACCACAGACCCATATGCTTGTTCAGGGCGCCACCTGCTCTACCATCCTCTGAGCCATTGTCCTTATTTCTGTCTACTTAGAAATGGTCCGTCTAATGGGATGCTTCACTATAACTTGGGAAGATCATCCTATTCAGAAAATCTTCTGGAGAGCATTTCTTGTATTATGTAGATTTCAAACATTGATGAAGCCTTGAAATATGGGTTAGCCTTGAAATTTCACAATGGTGTAAACTAAAATTATGCAACTCTACCTGAGGGATAGAGGTAGTATTGGAAAATGGAAAGTATGAGTGAGAAACACTCCTTAAAAGACTGGAACAAATGTAGGGCGTTGGTGGCAGGTCATAACATCTGAAATTAGGAGATCCAGTTTTGGTCAAGATTCTATCACTTGGTAGCTGTCTGCTTTGGGGAATTTGCTTAACTTGTCCAATCTTTGAGTTTCTCCTTTGTGAATTAGCTCTGTTTTAACTCTATCTTCTGAAAAGCTGATGTGAGGACCACATGAGATAATAGGGATGAAAGTGTTAAGTAATTGGAAGTCATGTGGTCTGTATTATTCAAAAAATATTGGTTATTTTGGATAGACAGGGGATTGTGTTAAACAGAATATCATGGTTATACTCTTAAGAAGCATGAGACAGTATGCTAAAACCAGAACTCTCATTATAAATGCCCATTTTATTTATTAAATAATATATCTTAATGTAGGAAAAAAGGTATTTTAGGAGAGAAATAAAGGGCTAGGATTTTGTAGAACTAGATGTCTCCACTCTGACCTATGGGACTAAATAGAATCCATTTAATCTTTCTGAGTTTTTGTCCCATCTGCTAAGTAGCAATAATACTGGTCTACACAATTTACCAGTTTAATCATTTAACAAGACTTCATAGAAGTAAAGTATCTTCATACCCTAGAAAAGCAAGGTGTTACAGTGCTCACTATTCACATTATCTACTACTGTACATTTAAAAGCAATGTCCTCCTTGCTTTTACTTTCTGTATTTCAACTTTCTTACATCCAATCTAACCTTTAAAAAAGTCATTTAAGTATAATTGGTATATATCATATTAGTTATATTAGTTTCAAGTACGTAATATAGTGATTTGACATTTTCATACCTTACAATGTAATCACACCACTAATTTCAATAGTTATCTGTCACCATGCAAACTTATACCCTTTACACATGTCATTTTATGGAGTGTCTCTTATTTTTCTGAAAATGTTAGTGATGAATCAGGGGCTGAATTGAGGGATCTCACTGCTAACTTGACACATGTCATTTCAATTTTATTTCTTTCTACTGCATCTATGGTGTATTTATTCTCAAATATAACTATGCCATTGTATTTGCTGAGTAATCAAAGGATTATTACGCAAAACACCTTTTGGTAGATGAGTTACAGGGCGTAAGTGTTCCAACTCTCTATAAATCAAGACAATAAGGAAGCTTTCCTTGACAAATGAAAAAAAAAATGCCCTAGCTTGAGTAAACAGCCAATCATTAAAAAGGTCAATTTTTAATGAAAGCAGGACTCTGCCCTCATATGTGCACTATATATATATATATATCTGTGTGCATTAGGCAGACCGTTCTCCCTCTGTCTGTCTCTCTGGACGTGTTGCCTCAGAGCAGTGTATCCTGAGTATCCTCGTTCATCACCATGATGAAGACCATCACTGCTTTTGCTGTTCTTGCTCTAGCAGCCACCACATGGGCTGTCTCTCCACCTGGTGAGTTAAGATTCCTTTTAAACACTCATGCCTTTATGTTAATTGCAATGTATTCAGCTCTTAGTAATTACAGAATGCTAAAGTCAGAAGAAAATTTAGAAGGCATTTACTTGGATTGATCTGACTGACAAAGTGGGGACTTTCAAGAAGAGGAAGAGAGATGTAAAGGAATAAAAGGATTGCAGGCTCTTCACTCAGTTCCTGATCAGGATCCCTCAGGATTCTGACTTGTCCTTTCAGAAACCACTTATGCAACTGTGAGATCATCATCCAACCCTACCCTAGGCATGCCCACAGGAACTCTTGGATACCCGGGACAGCCCTTCCTCCTATGACCAGAGATGCCCCCATGTTTCTCCCCAGAGATCACGTACACCTCTGTCTTCGTTCTAAGTTGGTCCTGAGTAGAGAAGTGACCTCTCCTAGATCTGGCCTAGGCAAAGGATGTTGGGAAATGGTTTTAGGTACTGTGAACAATGAATTTAGCTTTGCATTTCTAACTGTGGAATTTGCTCTTTCTCCTATGCCTTCTCTCCAATTGCATCTCATTCCACTCTCTTCCGGAAATCAAGCCAGAGGAACACAGGTGAGTACACCCTTCTCTGTGTGGTCTTTGTGAGAATGGAATCAGAGCCAATGTGCCAGTGGAGCCAAGGAAGTAGTCAGACTGGCTCCTGTTGGACTGAAGTAATTCCTCAGAGGGTAATATTGTTCCTACTTTTCTTGTCCCAGTAGTATTTCTTTTAAAGGTTGCACAAGGAATCTCCTTGCAAAATAGAAGCAGCACATAAAGTAAATTTTACTTTGGGGTAGTATTTAAACTTTTCTGATTATTTTTCACATTCATTATCCCTTTGGACTTGCATTATAACCCTAAAAGGGAAGATCAATATTTCCTTCTTAAATAGCCAATTCTTATTTTCCTTAAGGAATGTTCTAGGTCTGATTAATTTTTGCAGCACAGCACCTGGTCCATAGAAGATCTTCTAGACATGTTTGCAGAAAATTTGAAGAGGCTAGCACTCTTTCCACTCTCTTCTCTCTCCTTTTTGAAGTGAGAATTACTATAGAATTGAAGAAAATGGAGGGTATCAATTTTTTTTCCAATTTACAGGTGGACTGCTCCCAATACTCAGGGGCAAAAGGCGCCAAGGTTGCGTGCTCAAGGATATATAAACCAATGTGTGGCTCAGATAATGAAATTTACAGTAATGAATGCATGTTTTGTATGAAGCAACAGTAAGTATGATGTTCAGTTTGGAGTCCTCCCTTCCTTTTAAAGATCACAAAGTCCACATTGGTCAAAATCTGCTTGGTTTTTAAAAACATAGTTTGACAAATCCTACCTGTTGTCAATATTCTTTGGGCATTGCTTTGTTAAAATAAAAAAATTAGTTATATCTCTAAGGGTATATATATATATATATATATATATATATATATATATATATATCTTTAGCTATATATATGTATATACTCTGTATGTACATATATGTATATATGTATGTATATATGTATATATCTTATATATATACATATATATAGCTATGCAGTGAAATTCCCATTCATATTATACAGTATCCCTTAGGCACTAGCTGCTACATATACACATTTTTGTTTCCACATTACACTGAGGGAGACTGGTCTCAGGCAGAACATGTATCTTGATCAAAGTTATATGAATGCCCTGTGTTATATTATTCTTATTGCATAATAGGAACTCAGAAGACAGCTATATTTATTTAGGCTGTTAGCCATGGACACCATTACAAGACTTTGATCTCTCTTTCATATTCCAGAGAAGTTTCATGTTGCTTCTTGTGGCTGCCTGAAAAAGTCTGGGGAAGAGAGTGACCGTACAAATGAGTAGTTGGAACCGGTTGGAATCCCCATCACCACCAGCCCCACACATTAAATATTAACTCCTCACTGGAAACATCTCAGCTTCTCATCTCAGGAGAATGAAAGAATGGTTATTACCAGCCATTCCAGCAATTTGAATTCACTATTTTATGATTAGTGGTTCAAATCATGGGCATGGGTGTCTGACATCTGGGTTAGAATTCCAACTGCACTTAGTAGATCTGGGACTGAAGGCAAATACCCGGTCCACTACACATTTTGGTCTTCTCATCTGTGAGAAAGAAATTAGAACAGTGCTTAGAATTTGCTGTGATAAAACATATCAAATCTTAGCTAAACAGCAGACGCCGAGTGAATGTACATAGAAATGAGCTCATTTTTCTTGTCATCATTTTTCTCCTTCTTTTCTTTTCTTTTCTTTTCTTTTCTTTTCTTTTCTTTTCTTTTCTAGCTGTTCTGAAATTTACAGTCAAGTGTAATATCCATTGTTATTCAGAATAAAATCTCTAGGCTATGCAAACTCATACAGTACTAAAACCATAAGAGTTTAAAGGCCTATGGGTTCTCACTGATTATATTTTCTTATATCCTCTTTTTAAAAGTCAGGGATCTAATACTCAGAAAGGAGAAGTAACTATAACAAAATTACCACACTGTTAATGCCAGAGATGGGTTAGAGCTTATTTTCCTTTCTTTAATTGCAAAAATGTTTCACACTATATCATTCCTTTTTGATCTGAATAGCCATGAACTATTTTTTAAAATGCCCAATCTCCTTTCAGTATTGATCTATTTTGTTATGTTTCTATTTGTTTGCAAAATGATCACCTATCATATATATGGTCTTTATTAGCCAACTGGAATAGAATATTAACCAGAACTCCTCATTCTTAGTCCTGGAGAGACAACACAGAATGACACATGGCTGTATTTTATTCTGTATTTACGAAATATCAAGTAGCTGCATTACCCACTCACTAAAATTTTCTCTTCCAGAGAAAGAGGACTTCAACTCAGAAAACTTCATGATGGGGAATGTGTAAGTATGGGCAGGAATTTTATTTATTCTTATGTAAAATGTTACACTAATTCCTTAATTTCATACCAGAAAAGTATTTTAGAGCATGTAGTTTAAAATTATTCATGACTATGTATAAAGACATCTGACCAGCCTAAAGAGATGACCTGAAGTATTGGCTGATTTATTGACCCAAAGGAAAACTTCAGAAACTTTACTCAGAGCCCTTACTTGGGGCAGGTGGGTGTATATGTGGCTATTTTCCAACACTGCTACTATTTAGCAGGTTAAGAAGAGGATTTCAAAGGAAGTAGGGATTCAAGGCCACCCTCATAATGATAAAGGAAGTTATTTTTTTTAAAAGCACAAACAAAAAAATTCAAGAACAAATATAGAGACAATTTAGGGGTAAAGAGCTATGTGAGTGGATGTCAATGATTAGAATAAACTTTGAAACAATATAAGACTGTAAACATGTAAAACATAGTTCATTTTAAGAAGGGGCGCCTAACCCAGGGTGATGGATGAGAGAGAGAAATGTCATCATGAAACTTATCAAAGTAGCTGACCCGACTTTTAAGGAGAAATAGGAGTTAGTTTGATGGATAAAGCAGGTAAGGGCACGTAAAATAGGAAAAACACCATCTGCCCCGGCCCAGGGGTGGTCAGGGGCAGGAAACACCCATGGAACTCAGTCCTGGAACTGCCTAACATGGGAGGCAGAGCAGAAGAGCCTGGAGACATAAGCGCGGTCATGAGGATGCTTGCTATTGAATGGGGAATGAATTAAATAAGTGAAGAACAAGATCTAATTTGGTTTGTAAAAAAAAAAATCACTCTGGCCTCAGTGGGGAGGGTGACTGGAGTCTGAGATAATGCATGGAGGCTGGGCAATAAATTGGCAAATTGCAAATGTGTAGGCAAGACCTACTGAGGCCTGAATAAGGTGGATGACAGTATGGTGAGGAGAGGACTAATTTGGATATGAAGTACAAGATAGAATCCACAGGATGTATCTGTCACTCTCAAAAGTAGAGCATGAGAGAGAGACGGAAGCCTTGACCTTGAGCTGAGCTATGCTTTGCTGTGATGATAGGCTCACCATTGTTGGGTCAGATGATGTAAACTGCAGAGAATATGTCTTTTTGCATATGGGATTTTTGGACTAAATAACCCCTGAGGTATTTAAACAGTTTTCTTTTTTTATGATTTAATGATCTGAAATTGTTATTTCTCTCTCTCTCTCTCTTTTTTTTTTTTTTGGACCTGGACAGATTCAGTGCACCGGGCATTCTTCTTTCTGCACCATGGAGTACAAACCTCACTGTGGATCTGATGGAGCAGTGTATGGCAACAGATGTCTGTTTTGCAATGCTGTTGCGTAAGTGCTGAATTCAATGTATTACTTGCAGAAATAGCCTTTCTCACAGAGCCAGAAGCCATCTCAGCTACCGAATAAGCTGAATGCTGTTATGAAGCATAAGAGTGAGATGGTTCACTGATACTCATAATGTTTTACAAGAAGAAGTACAAGGAGGGAAAGAGAGGAAAATAGAAAGAAAGTGGATAGTAGGAAGATAGGGAAGACAGAAAAACGAGGCTTGTTACAATATTTTGTAGCGACAGATAAAAGAGAAATGTACAGATTTTTGTTGGCTCCTGGCACTGGTTTTCATGAGCACATTGAAATTTTTTTACTCACCTCGCTGAAGTTTTATGGTTTCACTCACCTTTCATGCTGTGTTCTTATGGGACTGGTTTGACCCAAAGATATGAAACTTTTATTGACGGTCTCCAAATGATTTCTCTTGTAGGAAGAGCCGTGGTGCACTCTATTTGGCAAATTACGGATCGTGCTGAGCCTCCTGGATGCTCACGGGCACCAAGTATCCTTTAGCAGATTCCACACAGAGAGCCAGTTTCTCGGAGTTGGCTCTGGGGGCAAACACATGGGTTTGATTCTTCAATAAAAGAATCTCAGCAGAAAACTGTCTGGCTCGTCTCTATGATTCATAAGGAGAATATCTATGGTCATTTTCCTGGACTATAAGTCACACCAAAATATTTCCTCTACTCCTACTGAAGCTGGGAACTGGAGAGATTATACACATTCTGATGAGCGACGAATATGCTCATAGCCTCCCATTTTAAAGCGACTCAAATTTTTTAAGTAAAGCACGTGTCAGTGGGTGGATCTCACCTGACCGTTAGTCTTATGTTATCTTTTGCTACACTAAGGAAAAGAGGCCAACTCAGATTTGGAGGAAGATAAAGTGAGAATGCACAATACTATCAACTAATCAGAACAGACCAAAAATAACATACATACTTTAGGTGCTACCATTCAAAGGGGACTGAGTGACATATGGGCATCAGCAAAAGATCTTGTTGATCATGTTGGGGAAGAGATTAAAAACAGTATGATCTGATTAAATATTGAAGTCACCACAAAAAACTGAGGAAAATACAAGGTAGGTGGGACAGATGAGGATCCAGACCTGGATTTATCTGGAGGCCTCTCTGCTCGGAGAGAGCTCTCTCCCTCAGCTCCACAGCGTTCTCCCTCTGCGCCGGTCGGGTTCCTAATCTCTTCTTCTTATAAGATACCAGTCATATAGGATTAAGGGCCAATCAATGACTACATTTAACCTTCCATTCCTCTTTAAAGATCCTATTTCCAAAAACAGTCATGTTCTCAGGAACTAGAGGGTCGGAATCTGAACTTATGCATTTTGGGGCCTAATTCAACCCATAACAGCAACCAAGACAAAATTGACAAGTAAAGTGAAATCTGATGCCTATATTAGACTAAAAAGTCAAACATAACTTATAATTCTATTTTTCATTTAATCAAGTCTTCCTATTTGTGTTGTTTGATTTAATAATATGCATATGGTATACATAAAATAATTTATAATCAGCCCTGGCTGGTATGGTTCAGTGGATTGAGTGCCAGCCTGCAAACCAGAGGGTCATCAGTTTGATTCCCAGTCAGGGCCCATGCCAGGGTTGCAGCCAGGTCCCCAGTGGGGGGCACATGCAAGGCAACCACACATTGATGTTTCTATCTCTTTCTTCCTCCCTCTCCCTCTGTCTAAAATTTAATAAATAAAATCTTTAAAAAAATTACAATCACAGAATATTTTCTGTAGGCTTTAAGAAAGTAGAGATTTAAGGTTCATATAAAGCAAAACACTTTCCAAGTCAAAAACAGTCAGCAAAATAAAGATAGCAATTATATGTTGATAAAAATAGTAATAAAGATGTGGTGTTATGAAGTGAATAGAATAGCTACCCTATTTTTAGAAAAATGTTGTTTTATGTACTTGGAAAAATGGTTTATGTAAATAAACTCACTTTTTAAACTTCTAGATTAAAAAGAAAATTATGTAATTATTGCATAATCATATACATTTAAAACATAATTTATATAAGTAAGGTTACTCTATAATATATAATATAAATTAATTGATACATTTTAGATATACAAATATATAAATAAAGTATATTTAAATATAGTACATATAAATTATCATTGCCAACATTCATCTGCTGAGATAATAAATCTAGAGAGGAAGAAAAGACAAATTTTAGGCACACTATTAAAATATAAAGCCATATAGGCATAAATCAAAATTTAAAACATTAAGACAGTCAATAGTTCTCTACACTTTTGAGCCTAGAATTTGGGTTTGTACTCTTTTTTAATAAAACACCTTTCTCATTATTGAAAATACATGTGTGTAAAAATATATGCAAATACCCCCTTTTAAATATCTCCTTCTTGCAAAAACATCCTCTAAATTGTTGAAATATACTTATTAACAATATCTGAAATCAACTTTTATTGGATTAACCTTCAGCACATTAGTAATCTCTATTGCATTCATCTTGAACACACTTACAGACTCATTCGTAATCTACTGTGTGCCAAGGACCACCCACAGTCAAGGGCACTCTGTGGGGGTGCTGCAATCTTCCATACATTCATCAATCTATACACCTCTTGTGGACATATATGCATCAGCTACTATTTTGCAGGGGAGTGAGCACATGGAAAAGCTCAGTTGCTAAATGGCTTGATCTCTGACCGTGTAAAGGATGGGTCAGTAATTCTGTTACCCAAATCAAAACTCAAGAACAGGGCAGCATGTTAGCCCTCTATCTGGAGTATCATTTGCAAATACCTTGCCTATTTGGGTGGCTGCTTTTACATTTTGTTGATAGTTTCTTTTGCTTTACAGAAGCTTTTTTAATTCGATGTAGTCCCACCCATTTATTTTTACTTTTGTTTCCCTGACCTTGGGGTCAAATTCATGAAAACATCTTTGAGACCAATGTTCATAAGTAAGTGGATTCAGGGGGTCAAATACAGGCTATTAGAAAGAAACGGGAATTTGGGTGGTGAGCATGCAATAGAGCATACAGATGTCTAATTATAATGGTGTATACCTGAAAATGATACGTTGCTATAAACCAGTGTTACCCCAATAAAGTTAAAAAATTAAAAAAAAACACACACACAGCAAGAGAATATGCAGGTATGGCTGATGCTGTCCCTGCATCAACTTGTATACAATCCCCGAGAAGGGAAAGACTTTATCCTCCATCCTGGGGTAGGACTGATCATTTGTGTGGTGGCCCTTAGGTGATGGAAAAACAGCTGCTGGGACCTAAAGGAGGGACGCGCAGGACTGGGGTGGAGATGGTCAAAGAGGGGGCTGGACTGTGAAAGTGCTGCAGGAGGGCAGTGGAGGCGGGACTGTCTTTTCTGCCAGAGAACAATGGAAACTTAGCTTAAATCCTTTGAAAGATTTTGGCATCCCTGAAAGGCGATGAGAATCTGCTTTAGACTAGAATGGGAAGATGGGTTTTGAAAATGTTGGTTTGAAGTGATATTGTAACATATCAATTAATTTTTTTTTGTAGCTAGGGATAGGAGCCTGACATCCAGGGACAAAGCCCCAAGTTGTAACTTTTGGAATGAAGCCGTGGGCGTAATCGGTAGACCAACAGTTCCCTCAGCGACCTGTGATCCCCTAATTTTACTTATTCTCCTATCCCAATATTAGTTCAACTGCAATTGGGGGAGTTTGGAAAAGCTAAAGATATGTTAGCCATATTTCTTTCCTATGATGTTTACAGACATGTCTGTTATTTTGCACATATTAAATAGAACTACATGGTGATAATATGCAATTCCTTTTATGGTAAGACATTTTGCTTCTCTTTTGCCTATACTGGCTTCATGGAGTTTATTGTTCGTCTTTCCCTTTATAAAAAATTTATTTATTTAATTAGAGAGGGAGGGAGGGAGAGAGACATCAATGTAAGAGAGAAACACCGATGGGTTGCTTCCCATAAACTCCCCAACCTGGAAACAAATGAGCAACCCACGTATGTGCCCTGACTGGGAATCAAACTCATGAGTGACCCTCTGCCTTGCCGAACGATGCCAACCCACTAAGCCACGCCAGTCTGGGCTATTGTTTGACTTTTTGATGCTAAGGTGGGTGAGAAACACAGGGTCCTTGATTAATACATGAATGCCACAAGATTCAGAAAACTTTAATACTGGAAACTCCTTCCTCAAGTCTGCCTTCCATGGGTAATTATTGGTTTAATGATTTTTCCCCGTGTGGGTATAATCTCCATTAGGGTAAGGGAGGGGGTGAGTCCTTTTCCCTGCTGTGTTTCCATCCAGTGTTGCACACGACTCCTGACAAATCAGAATCCAAGACAACAGAAGGCCTATGAGAACACGCTTAACCAGTGATGCCCTGCTAATAAAATGTGACAAAGCAAAGCAAAAAAAAAAAAAAAGCAAGTAACTGTTTTTCTGGTGGAAAGCAATTTCACACTCATTACTCCTTTGAATATTATGTAATGTTCTGAATCTGGGGCTCTGAGCCAACAAGGCCCATGTCAGTTGCTGTGGCAAAGAAAGACTCAAAATAAACAGCATTTATTGGTGAATAATCTGGGTCAGGCAGCTTTCCAAGCTGTTTAAACATGAGCCCTGCCCAGGGAGTTCAGTTGGTTGGAGTGTTATCCTGATACGCCAAGATCATGGGTCTTGGTTTTAGACATTTATTAAAATGAAATAATAAGAGCTAAATGAACTGAGGTAAATAAAAATTTGTTGATTCCAGCATTGTTAATAATAATAATGAAAATTGGAATTAATCTAACTGAGCAACAATGGAAGAATATTAATATAATATAGTCCATATATGTGATGAAACAT
The DNA here is from genome assembly GCF_004126475.2 of Phyllostomus discolor. NCBI lineage: Eukaryota > Metazoa > Chordata > Mammalia > Chiroptera > Phyllostomidae > Phyllostomus > Phyllostomus discolor. The sequence goes on from NC_040915.2 coordinate 19,299,716, forward strand.
GGCATGAAGCATCTAAATTCATGTTTGATGACTATGTTTAAAGATCAAGAAAACATCATAGTACATTTCTAAGTGTAAAAAGCAGAAAACAATGTGTACCACCAAAAATGTGATTGGATATGACAAGAAGAACACACACATGTGTTCATGGGCGTGTGCATACACATAGATATTTCTTTTACACTGGAATTATATTATTCAATATATGCTTAACAGCTATCTCTGGGCTTTGAGATTTCACATCTTCATGTTTCCTTTATTTTCCTATTTTTTAAAGTTACCACGTATTTCCTTGGTGCAAGAACAACTGTTCGTTACAGAAGGGAAGACCGAAGCAGGGAGTGCAGACAACAGGGGGGACTCAGCTGTGAAAACATCTGTCCCCTTTGCACAGCTGCAAAGGCTCTGGACTGACACAGGGACAAAGCCGGACCCGCTGCCAGAGGCCTTCATCACTTCACCCATCACTGCGACCTCCTCTCTTCCTCAGCTGTTTCCACATTTTGCATTCTGGCCCAAGGTACTAATTATCACTGAGGAACATGCTATGCCTTTTCTACTGTGCTCCTGCCCGCTGTGGTATGTCTCCTCATGCCCGTTTCCTCTTTGGAATGCCCGCCACAGGCTACTCCGTGCACCCCCAAGTCTTCCAGGTAGTTCTGTGCTTTCTTCCCCTGTGCCCCCTGCTGAGGTTGGGGGGACAGGATCTGAATGTGGGGCCCTCCCAAGGTCTGCTCAGTGCTCTCCTCCCACGCAGCTACTCTGTCCCCTCCCAAGGCCCTAACAGGTGCTCCTTAAATGAGAGTCACCAGCCACAAAAGCATGTCACATCTCCCTTCCTTTTCTCTTTGAGGTGCGTCCACTGGGGCATATGTGAGAGGGGGCGTGGGCATTCGGCATCGTGTGTTAGTGCAGTCGGATCTTCCACTGTTGCTGCTCCGTTCCCGAAGGAGTGCAGGGAAGGTGTCAGGAGGAGATGGGGGTGCACCTAACAAAAATGTGGTGTCCTACATTGTCTCAGGAGCAGGCAGGGTAAGCAGTTCTTCCAACCATCCCGGGGAGTGGAGTGCTGAGGAGACATTGCAGCACAGCAGCGAATGTTGATGTAAATCCCCTGTTGCCATACGCTACAGAGCAGAGGTAAAGGCCTAAAGGACACAGGGAGGACTAGGGAGACGGGAGAGTTCAGTGTGGTCCCGGATCTGGCTCTGGGACCTGCATACACGGTTCTCCAGGGTTGGAAAGGCTGCTGCAGGAAAGAAGATTTGCTCACAGATGTCTGTCTCCCTTTCTGTGTCTGGGTGAAGATGGCTTTGGGGCCCCTGTGAGGTGATAGGAAATGGTTTATCTCCCTATGGACTTTCTGAGAATGCCTCAAGAGAGTCTAGCATTACCAGTCAGAAGATTCCCAGCATAGCCGAGTATGCCTGGAATACTCTGAGACATCTTTGTCTTAATCCAAAGAGATAGTCTCTGTTTCATGAACAAGTACAGACTTGCTTTCTCAGTTGAGAAGTGCTTGTTGTCTAGAAGCCCCAAGTAGCCTCATCATGTTCTCTGTAGATTCTTCAAAGAAAGAAAGAAAGAAAAAAGAAAGGAAGGAAGGAAGGAAGGAAGGAAGGAAGGAAGGAAGGAAGGAAGGAAGGAAGGAAGGAAGGAAGAAAGAAAGAAAGAAAGAAAGAAAGAAAGAAAGAAAGAAAGAAAGAAAGAAAGAAAGAAAGAAAGAAAGAAAGAAAGAAAGAGAAAGGAAAGATTGGGTGAGTCTTCCAGTAAACAGCTGCCTTTTCAAGACAGCAACCTAAAATACCTCCATACTAAAATAATACAATTATGCCCAAAGGGTGGCTGCTGATTTCCTTCTGTCTTCTGAGTAGTCACAGATCTGCCACTGGGATCCCCACGTCTATTTATGACTGACCTGGGCATTTGCTCTGAGGAAAGGGTGGAATGAAGCATTCCAAGTGCAGTCTGCAGAATTCACCACGGGCAGACTAGAGAGGGGTCTCCGCTTCATAGGTGGTCTTCCTAGTCTGCTGATATCTGCTCTGGTGATTGCACTACAGGGCAATGTCCTGAGACAGCACCTCAGAGCCTCATTTTAAGAATTCACCCGGAGGACAAATGGCTACACTGTTCCCAGTACTCTGATGGTTTTTGTTCTTCCTCCTGATCCACTGGGTGTCACCGTCTGGTGAGTGATTTGGCTGGTTCTGGCAGGCACTCAAGGTGGATTTTTGGGCTCTAACATTGTGATCTGAAATTGAATGCTTTGACATTCTTATTTATTTATTTAAGTGTGCTGTTTTACTGTATCTACAATAGGTATCTGTAGCTAGAGAGAGAGAGGCAATGGGATGTGGTAAAAAAAATAAGAAGGTGCTGGGCCAGTGGGCAGGCACCTTGGTTTTTCCATCTATTAATGCAGATTATGAGACTTAGTTCATGGGGACCAGGCAGCTTAGCTGACTCAGTGAGGAGACATGGGAAGTGATTGGCAGCCTGCCTGCACCACAGTGCATCTCAGAAGGTCAGAGCTGTTGAAAATACTTTGCCGTGTATTTGAACGGGTTGTTATCTTTTGTATTCTCTTTTAGAGAAGAGTCATGTAGAGAGTCATAATGTCCCCTAGCTTCAAGGACCAGGGGGCTTGATTTTTCACATATCTGCCATGAATTTCTGGGCATTTCATAAGCAAGGGTCTTTCCTTTCTTATAGGAAGGAATAGGGGGATTGGGCTAAAAGGTCTCTTCAAAGTTCTAGCCTTTCTGAATTTCTTTCATGTATGGGCTGCCAGTTCTGAGACCGCTCCAGCCTAGGCTAGTTACTGTTCTTCAGAAAGTAATTTGACATACTGCACTGGTAGGTTAAGAGACCACAGATGCATCTCCACAGTCCTCTGCTGATTACTTATCAGGAAGAGAAGGGTTGTTCAGCATATTGAAAAAAATAAGCGAATACATGGAAAAATGAAAAAATGTTTTAATGATTGCAAGTCTTCTTGGTAATGATTTAGACATTTTTTTATTCCAGATTAAGAATTATTAATCAACCAAAATATTAAGCTATGATTTATCAGCCATTAGATTCTGTAACTACCTTCAGTTAGGTTTTAGTTTCAGGCCCTCAGCAATGGTGGCCACCACATGGAAAATTTAAGGTAATGTTCTACTAGGTTTGCCAGGTCCAAGGTCTTAATCAGAGTTTTCTTTGGAATTGCTATTTCAGAGCCTCCCTACAGCAAAATCATCTACAGTATTCTTCGAAAACCAATCGTATGAATGTGACAGGTACCCTGCAGGTAGGGGAGCCCAGAGGAAAATGTTCCAAACTGGGGGCCCAGCTGAGCTGTGGTTGTAGGTACATCCCAGAACCCTCCTTGGCACCTGGGAACTGTCTATGAGTGCCGATGATGGCCAAGGGCAGGGCACTGTCATAAGAGCCCACATACTAGGGCCTAACACAGTGTTTGCTCTCAAGGAGCTCAGTTTGGGGGAGGGAATTTTCCCAAATGCTCCGAGGCGTGCAAGAATGCCTCTGTGAGTTGTGAGCAGGAAGTATCTGAGACATGGACTGAGGAACATGTGAAGGAACGGGAAATCCCTGAACAGAGCCTCAGCTTGTGTTTACAGTCTCTTCTGAGCAGTAAATATATTGTGAGAAAAATGAACATTTGATAAGCGAGGTGATGAGAGATGACTATTTTTTTAATTGTAGATTTGTGGATTAAACTGCAAAAACTCCTTCACTTTATGAGTTTTTGCAGTTTAAAATTTTTGTGTCAAGATTTATAAATCTTGAGTTTTACTTCTTTAAAAAAGTCACTTATGAGCTGACTGGTGAGAAAGGCCCCTTGAGGGGAACCTGGCCATCAAGGGACCCCTAGGTCAGAGTGCAGAAGCTGCTAGAGGCTGGGGCTCCAGCAAGGCTCTGCAGAACACGTCCCAGCTCATCCTCCGGCCTCAGAGTTCAGTCCCAGCAGCTTCCTCTCCAAAACTGCCCGCAGGAGCAGCTCTCCCCTTGCCCACCAACCCCTAAGTGAATCTTACTCATTCTTATTTTCTTTGGGGAAGACTTACTTCCATTCTGTGCTATGCAACAATGAGGAAAACAGACATATTCCCTTCTCTCATGAAGCTTCCAAAGAGCCAGAAAAAAGGAAAAGGACAATAGTTATCTGTAGTATATTCTATACATAAAAGAAGTAGGAGGGTATGATCGAGAAGAGCTATTAGGAGTAGAGATACTACTATAAACAATGTGATTCGTGATGGTCTCTCTGGCATGGGGACGTCTCAGCTGGGGCCTCGAGGAGTCACCCAGGTGGAGAGTGGAAAGGAAGACTACCTGCTTGAGTCACCAACTGAACACCTGGGTGACAGGGAGCGGAGTGTGAAGGGTGCAGCAGGTGCTACTCTCACAGCAGGAGGTGAGCCCCTCCCCCAGGGAGCACTCTCTTCAGAAGAGAAAAAAAAAGAAGCTATGTTTATAGACAATGATGCTAGCTGTTCTTGCTTTTTTCTTTGCTTACTCCATATTAAGCTATTTTATATCTCATTCAGGTCACAAATATTTATGCAATGAAGGGTCAATATATGGGCTGGGCACATAGTAGTAGTCTAATCAGACACAGGCCTTGCTGTTATGGACTTCGAATCTTTTGTGGGTGTGGAATTAGTGAAATCATTACACAAATGCTTTATGACACACTGGTTAGAGGCATGAAAAGAAAGAATGAAGGGTTGGGATTGTATTCGAAGAAGTATCTCTGAGACAGTAGGTTCTAACCAGAGTTCTGAAGGTAAAATGAGTTTAGCTTCAGAGAAAAAAGAGTAGGTTTGAGGGGGCGTGGTCAGGACAAACCATAAGCCCCTAGATGGAGGAAACAGGGAGCATTTGAGGGCGGGGAGCAAACCAAAAAGGCAAAGAGCAAGGCGGTATAAGGCAAGGTTGGAAGTGTTGGGAGGGTCCATATCACATGGGGTCCTCTATCCCATATTAAGAACACTTCTTTTAAATGTGAAATGAGGTGCAACTAAAGGATCATAATCAACAGAATGAAATGATTCCATTGATGTTTAAACTATGGAAACTAGACGGCGTGGGGAAAAGAGGAAGTGGAGGAACCAGTTGGGTGACAGATGCAGGAGGCAGATGCCGGCGGCCTGGCCAGGGTGGAGGTGGTGGGTAGATAAGGAAGGAAGGACGAAGAGTTTCTATGCTCACATATGATTCCCCTTTCTGTAAATGTTAAGCCAAAATTCCGTCCCACCTTGTACCAGAGGTAATTTATCTATGGCTCTCGTAGAGCCCCTGAGACACCAGCCTCAAGCCCTTGTCTCAGAGTCACTGCCTCAAGCCACCACTGACACCAGCCTTGCAAGTAGACAGGGGTTCCAATCCCTGATGACACATGTCCCTCCTCTTGTTTTCATCTTTCCCTACAAAACCGGGGAGTTGTTCTCAATGATCCCCATAGTTCACAGCTTTAAGAATCGGCTTGGGGATTTTGCGAGTGAATACAAAAAGTGTGATAACTATTTGAAGTCAAGGCATATGGATTTCAGTAAAGCACCTTTTCCAATTACAGGCTTCAGTTCCTTTAGCAGAGTTGGCATAGAGAATCTCTGAGAATACATTCCCAGATCTGATAGTCTGGGAACAAAGGAGATTGCGAGAGAAGCTAAATGACCCAGATAAATTTTATTTATCCACTCTTCCTTTTCCCTCTCCAGCATAGCAGCCCTCTGTTCTCTCTAACTCTCAGGAGATTTCCTGTTGCTATCAGAGGGGATATATGTAGGTTCTGGTTCCATTGTTTCGTGGAGAGGGGGAGCTGTGAGAGTTTCTGGGAGACTTGGATAGGATCCTGGCTGTGTGTAGAGTTTCCTAATGAAGTCCAGAGGGGAGCTACCTGGCTGTGAGCATGATTCTCATCACATCATTCTTTCCAACTCAATTTCAGGTGAAATGTCCGTATAGGAAGGAAGACGTCAGCTTGTTCAGAGTAACAGTGAACCCCTGCATCCGTATCTATCAGCCGATCTGTGGCACCAATATGGTGACTTACGACAATCCTGCACCCTGTGCATTGAAAGCTTGTGAGTACTATTTGGGGGCAGGGGCAGGGGTGGGAAGAGAATAACAAAGAAGCTCAGCCCATAGGAATTACTATCGACCTTCTCTGCCAAGGGCATCAGCCTTGAGGCCAGGAATTGGTTCCAGTTTGCACAGATACTGATCAGCGCTCCCTGAGAAGAGCCTGTGATCATACCAAGTCCATCCGGGTACAAAGCGCACTCGTTGTGCCCAGTGGTGCCGGTCAAAGCCTTTCTTCTCTCTGAGCCCTTGCTTTCCCCCATGCCAGCTGATGGATTTTCACTTGAAGCTTCAATACTCCTCAAGTCCTAAAATTCTTTGATTTTATGACAAACTGTGGTTTTGACTCTTAGCTCTCTTCAACCTCTGTGTCAGAATGTGCTTGAAACAGAGGTTCCTTTGACATGATTCTCAGTGATCAGATACACAGATCATACAGAAAAGTGGCTTCAAGTTTGATCTCTGTAGAAACCAGTACAGTTCACAGGGAGAAAAATTATCCCCATGACTTCAGACTGGAGCCCCTCACCCAACAATTATTTTGTAATTTTGTGCAAGGAGCAGTGACTGGAGTGTGTAAACCCCAGGTCATCCCCACTAATAAGTAATTCAGCTTAAATGTGAGAGTATTTGACAGATAAGATGAGGATTCACATGCCTCCTCTATCACAAGCTCAGGAGTGACTCCGGAGCCTATTTTCAGAGAGATTGTAGCATAGGTCATACTATCTGCAGTGTTATCTTAGGATCACGAAAGGAAAACTAGGTAGGGGATCTAATAACCTGGCTTTTGTCTTTAGTGCATTCCCCCTTTTGTTCTGGCGCTAAGTTTCCTCAGGTATAAAATACGGACCGTAGATAATTCTCAAGTAGATTGGTGGCTCTGATGTTCTATTGTTTAATGAAATATTTATTCTTACTCTTTCCTCAGGAAATGGCATGGGAAAGTTAGGTTTCTACATGATGGAGCAGGCCAGCCAAGCAGACATGGATGAGAAAGGAGAGATATCTTCTCCTCTTGCAACCCCGCTGTCCCCCTTTCCTCCTCACATGCGTTCTTAGTGCCAGAGAGCCGGCCCCCCACAGCTTGTATAGGACAGCTGAAGCTCCCTTCTGTAGGTCTCCTCCCTCACTGCCTTCCCTATTCTCCCTAATAAACTTTTCTGAAAGTCTGATTTCACTTGGGTTTTGTATCTGTGTCTCAAGTCTCAGAAGCAGAACAAATTAAGCATTTGAGCCCAGGATCCAAGACGCTGGGATCAATCAGCTCTCTGGTGCTGTAAACAGTGTAAACAGTGGGTTCTCCTCTGTAAAGGCCCCAGGTGTCTTCCAAGAAACATGACAGAATTTTCTTCCATATTCCTTTGGCATTTCAAAAACCAGCTAACAGGAACTCTGGAGCACCGTGCACTTCCTGGCCATGCCTTTTGCCCACGTTCTGCAGCCTCCTCATTGAACAACCTCACTTTGAGACTCGGCCCTGAGACAGAGGCATTTACACATGTCTGCCTTAGATCAACGCAGCCCAGCATCTCCGCTGGCTCTGCTCTTCCCCACAGCAGGAGGCCCGTGTCTGTGGTATCCACGGATGTCCCTGTGGGCCTCAGTCTTTTCTTCAATTCTGTGGACAAATTTTAACCTCTGACACATGTTCTTTTTTGGGTTACATGCATGTGAGTGTGTGTCTGTTTTCTAATTTGGACAGACGACCAGTATATACTAACATGCTCTCTCCCCCGCAGCAGCTGGCTCCCTGCTGGCTCGGGAAACAGCCACTTCTGCCTCTCCCTGTCCTGTAAGTCTACAGTTGGGGACTTTAGCTGTCCCGTTAGCTCTTTGACCTTTGTTGCCATGCCAATAGCATGGTGGACACGTGGTTCCACTAAAATTAAATACCCTTTAGTCTATCATCTTTAAAATAAGAAAAGCAAAAAGCTCTGGGGAAAAGTAAATATCCCCTCTCTTTACGGCGTGTCCTCTCTCCAAGTCCTGGCCCAGCAGCAACCCCAGCAACGCCAGGGAGGCCTGTTGTCCACCGTGAGGGCTTGCACTTCCTGCTCACAAATCCTTTCTTCTGCCGTAATTAATCTGCTATCAGTGTCATTCGGTAGATTTTATTTTCACTTCAAACCTTTTCATTTCATCTCTACAAGTTTGATTTGTATCTTCCATATTTCTAACTTTTTAAAAAAGTTATAACTAGAATATAGTTTTAATCATTATTTTATGACTTGATCTGCTAGTTCTAATATCTGTCCATTCTAGGCTGGTTTGGGTTGTTTGATTTTCTTCTCATGATGGATCATATCTTAGGATGCTAGACAGTATGAATTTTACCTTGCTTGCTTCTGAATAGTTTTGTGTTTCTAGAAATTCTCAAGCTTTGTTCTGAGACACAGCCAATTACGTGGAAATGGTCCGATCTGCTGGAGGACTGCTTTTAAGGCTGGTCAGGTCAAACCAGTGTGGTATTCACCAGTGGGCCAATTGTTCCTCATGACTGAGGTGAGACCCTCTGAGTACCTTACTCAGTACTCCATGAGTTACAGCGTTTGCTAGTCTGGCCAATAGGATACCAGTTCTGTATGAGAGCAGGGCCCTGTCATGTCGGATCCTCTCCTGTGGTTCTTTCTTGGCCTCGGGTGGCTTCCTCATGCACAAGCACTGATCTGTAAACTGCGGAGCCTTCTGTCCAGCTCTCCAGTGCTGTCGTCCTGCAGACTAGAGCCACTGTGCTCTCTCTCCTCTGAGCACTCTCTTCAATTCAGAAAATCCACCCTCTCCGTCTGAATTCCTCTTTCCTGTTTCTGAAATCTCTCGCCACCCAGAAACCAAGGCCAGTCATAGATCTCACCATCTTTACCTCTAATTACTCATCAGTCTTTCATTGCCTGATATCTAGTGCCAAGGTTTCATATAGTCTTTTTCTGATTTGTGTTGTCTTTTTAGGTAGGAGGTATATCCGGTTTCTCTTACTCCGTATTATCTGAAAGTGAAAGGCACTTTTATGTTTATTCTGTCAGTGTACAGTCCAGCCCTCTATATCCCCAGGTATCCCCAGGTACCCCCAGTAGTAGCTGAATAATTACTCATGATTCAACCAACAACCACAGATCAAAAATATTTTTAAGATGTTATATGGTTGCTGATGTGTTCAATATGTAGTTGGGCCTACGATGGTTACCTCTGTGCCAAACATGTATAGATAATTTTCTCTTGCCATGATTTTCCTAAACGATGCTGTATAACAACTATTTACATGGTATTTACCTTGTGTTAGGTGTTGTACGTAATCTAGAGATGTTTTAAAGTGCACAGGATGATGTGGGTAGGTTATATGCAAATACATGCCATTTCACGTCAGGGACCTGAGCGTCTGCGGACTTCGGTGTCAGCAGGGTAGCCTGGAACCCACTTTCCCTGGATACCGAGGGACAGTGGTCGTCATAGTTTCCTCTAATACCTGCTCAAGTCCAGGCTAGATTACAATGTTGTTCTTCTAACTTTCTAAGAATTCCAGATGATAAGGCTTGTGCTCTGTAATAATGCAATTTTTTCAGTAGATAATAGTTACTTAAATTTGCTAGCCACAACAGGAAAAAAGACTTTCATACTAATATTTTTGTCTGTCATTTGATAGCATACATTGGCTAAGAAAGAAAATAGGTTAGCCTATTTATCTAGATGCAAGACTCCCCACCTTTCAGCTGATCATGTCTACACATGATCTACTTTCTCCTAACCCTAAAAGCTGATCATGTCTACACACATCCTACCACAGCCAGCGTAACAGGAGCTTCCTTCTGAGTGTTCAGGCTTTGTCAGCCACCACCTGTGTGCTCTCTCCCTCACTCCGTCTCTTTCTCCTTTTCCCTCCGTCCTTCTCTTCCTCTCTCCCCTATTCCATCTCTCTCTCCCCCGCCCTCTCCCTCTTTGGAAGGTGTTTTGAATTTTGCAGTTTCTCTGTCTGGTTCCCCTGATTTTTTATTTTCTAATTATTGATCAGTCACAAGCATTTTTATTGCTATCTTCTCTTCCTCCATCCTATTTCCCTGTTTGAGAATCCCACTCATGATTGTACTTACTCTGTTGCCTGTATATGTATAGCTCACGTGTCCCCATGATGAGACCGTGCCAGCCTTGTAGTATCAGATACCAGACACTTTAACTTCAATGGCTCACAGAATCTTTAAGATCAATCTACAAACATAAATGCTATGTCTTCCTTCTACATGTGCTCCTGCGTGTTTTGATTTAGTGAAAGTCAATGTCACTATTCCCTCTGAGTCCTTTTTGTTCAAAATTAATATCAATAATTTCTCTCTATATAAAGTTCTTATTTTATCTTAAATATAAATTAAACTCATTAACATGGATTTAGTCCAAGTCTTCACCACGCTTTAATGTTATTATTCTTCTTAACTGTTATCTCAGCCTCCATTTTATTCTTCCAACCATAATCTTTTCTCCATTATAGTATCATTAAAATAGGATCTGTTTAAATAGTCTGATAGTGCCCTACTTTGTGAGTTATAATGCAAGCATGTTAGTATGACTTATAAGACACTTGATTCATGTGCTGTAAGCGCTCCTGGAAGCCCAACTTCAACCATGGTGAGCTCCCCTAGGACTTGTAACCAACCGTATTTGCCCACAAGATGGCAGTAAAGCACAGCTGTTTAAACCATTAACTTTGCCCAGATGTAGGGCCTATTTCTCCTACACCAACAATGTAATCTTGAGCAAGTTTCTAATGCTTTCTGGGCTGTGGATTTCTCATCACTTAAAATGACTATGATAATAACACATACATGATGTTAAAGAAGTGAAGCTCCAAAAACAGTTTAAATAGGGACATCCTGGTGAGTAACATATGGGGAAAACCTTAAGTAGAAGCCAGAGGACCCTCTTTCATTGCCCACTATGAATCCCCATTTCTGAACCCCAAAAGGGGAAGACTTCGAGATAGAGAGAGATTTTGGCACTTTCTGATGTTACGTTTCTTCTTGTCAGGAAGATGGCATCTCCTAATACTCTTGCTCAGGTCTCACATGGGATGAGAGCTGGGAAGTGTTTCCATCCAACTGGTGGGCTAAGCATTACTGTTATATATTCTATGAAGCCCCTTGTTTTCTTTTTTTAGATGCTTTTTGCCCAAAGAAAATGAATCAATTCAAAGAGACAGAGTGAGTAAATTGTTTACCGTATATTTTCCAAATAAAAATTCTGTGTAGGCAGCCAAAGAGGTTCATTGAAATAACATGCAAACAGTCAGACAAAACTACACCATGGTTAATTTTTATACTTAATTTGTATTTCAATGTTATTTTACTTAGAAAAAGTAGTATCTACTCTTTCAGAAGAATTTTAAAAAACAGAAAAGTAAATTTAAATTAAAAAATGAAATTATGCAAAACATTACAACCAAGACTTACTGTCATTAAATTTTGATCGAAATCTTCCCTGAAATCTTTCTCTTCTTCTCCATCTCTCTTAGTGACTAAGTGCATGTATTGAGAATGGGACATAGATGATATAGAAACAGAATCATACTGTACATGGTGCTTTTGAAGTGAGAGCTTACAGAATATAGATCAATATGCAAATTAAGAAGAAATTTTATTGTGAATGGGTACAATAAATAAATTGAAATAAAATGTATTTAAACATTTTTATTTCCTAGAATATAAAATATAAAATGTATACAGAAAAGCAACTTTAACAAAAGGTATGTACAATCTCTACCTTGAATGTTACAAAATATTAATCGAGCTTTTTAAAAAATCCTAAAACATGGAAATATGTATCCATGCATCAGTTAAAAAATTCAGTGTTGCACAAAGGGGTGCATTCCCTCTAAATTGTGGTGGAGGCTCTGGATGCACTTCCAGCATGCGTACACCTCCTCCTGCGCTCGCTTTTTAATGATGGGCGGCGGCTGCTGAGTGGGACGCAGAGGACCGCGGCCTGCACCGGGGGACTTCCCGTTCCTTCCCTGCCTCTCCCCTCCGCTCGCCTCCAGTGCTCGTCCATCTGTCCGTGGTGCCGCCCAGTCCTTTGCAGACCTGCTGGCCACCCCATATCAACCAGCTGGGCAACAAGGACATTCAGCAGACCAAGCCCCCTCCCCTTGGAGCGCACAGTCAACCTGTACCCTCTCACCAATTCTACTTTTGTACCAAAGAGCCCCTTTGTGAGAAGGACAGCTCGGTTGCAGCCAGATTTCAATGCACGAGGGAGAATTTGATAGAGCTGGAATGAGGAGGACTGCAGATGGGGTTCTGATCATACATGAGCACCGGCTACCCCTGCGCTACTGCTGCAGCTGGGCACGACTTTCTTCAAACTCCCTGGTGGTGAACTTCATCCAGAGATGAAGTTGAAGGACTAAACTGCTTAAGGATGGAGATACCAAGCCGTCTCCTGCAAGACTGGGTCATGGACAACTGCATCAGTAACTGGTGGGGACCAAATTTTGAGTCTCCTCAGTATCCATATACTCCTGCACAAAAACTGAAGGCACATAAGAATTTTTTGGTTCAACTTCAAGAGAAAGTGTTGTTTGCTGTCCCTAAAAAGTACAAGCTGGTAGCGGCACCATGGTTTGAATTGTCTGAGGACGCACCAGGATGTGACCCATCATTTCTAGTCTCCCTCAGCTTTTGAGCGGGTTCAACTTTACGCACAGCTGAGTCCCTGCACAATGGAGAAGTGATGGAAGCCATCTCTGGGAGCACAGCTCTGCACAGCCCAGAATAAACACAGTAGGAAAGTGTTTTTGTTGTTGTTGTTTATCTTTCCCAATCCCTCAATTGCCACCTGCTTTCCAATGTTTGAGTAGTAAAGTAGATATGAAGAGCTAGATAGTGGTGTAAACGTATGCCATAATGTTTAACTTGCTTTTGTTTCTACTCATACATTTTTGTACATGAAAGAAAGTGGACTTCCAAAAAAATAAATAAATTGTTTTATAGATTCAATAAAATCTTACTTAAATCACTAATAGCTTTTAGAGAAACTAACAGTATAACTTGCACATTTGTATGAAACTCTAATAAGAATAAAGAACAGACAAGATAATCTTGAGCAAGAACAAAGCTGGAGGACTCACACTACAAGGTAACAAGACTCATTCTCAAACAGTAACAATAAGGAAAATATATTGGTGCAAAGACAGACAAAGAGATCAGTGGAATGGCATTCACAGTTCAGAGACAGACCCACACACATGGTCACTTGATTTATGACAAAAGGAACTGTAATAACTTACAAAAGGATGTTCTCTTCATTCAATTTTGCTGATTCTATGGCATTTACACAGAAAAGTGTAAATAAATCTTAACTCAATTTCAACTGATGTTCAAAAGCCAATTCAAAAAGTCTTTCAGGAGGAAATATATTTTCATAAACTTAGAGTATGCAAATATTGCTTAAAAATAGCAAAAAATCACTAAGTATCAATAAAAATAGGAGAAGCTGCTTAATATTAAAATTTAGAACTTCAGTTGGTCACAATATATCATTCATAGAGTAGGAGGTAAGCCACCAACTAGAAGAAGATGTTTCCAATACAGATGTCCAACAAATGGCTCATAGCAGACATACATGAAGAGCTCCTACAGACAGCCAAGAAGCACACTAAGAGCACAATAAAATGCTGTGCAAACTGTAGAATGAGGGTATAACCATAGCTAATAAATGCATGCATTCTCATCATTTTCCTTTGCATTTCAGTTGTTTTGAAATTATCTGTTTAAATCTTATGTATATAAGGTGACATACTAAAGAAATAGAAAATGGTTCCTTGAATTATATTCATTTTCAGTGTTCATCACGTTCTTTTCTATGGCATGTTGTTCTTTTAAACTTTTCTTTGGCTGTATTATGATTGCAGATTGGCCTACCTTTTCCTTCTCCCACTTTACCTTGAGCTTTAAAGTGTGCAGCTCTATCCATACCTCTCTTTGATGTAAAATGCAGAGAATGAATATTTCTTAAATGTCTGTATACTATCATATGAAACTTTGTCTTCTCATCTGAACTATAAATCAAAGGCTTCTTTGTTTTCCTATCCCTTTTGCTGTGGTGTGAAGCTTTAGGATTAGCTAGGGAGAGCTTCACTAGAAAGAATATCACTTTTGCTTGGAGAATTGAGCTCTCTCTGCTTCCTCATCTTTCTAAATAGCATTAGTGACAATGTGTCTTATGTACAAGAGTCCCCTCTCATCTGCAGGAGATGTATTCCGAGACTGCCCAGGGAATCCCTGAAACCATAGATCATACTAAACCCTATGTATTATTATATGTTTTCCTATACATACACACCTCTTCACTTAAAGGTAGCACGTCATGCTTTTTTTGCATTATTACTCTTGAATGTCAGGGCCATTATCAAGTAAAATAAGGGTGACTTGAACACAAGTACTGTGATAAGGGCATAGTCCGTCTGATAATGGAGATGGCTACTAAGAGACTAAGGGGCTGGGAGTGTCTACAGTGTGGAGATGCTGGACTAAAGGAAGAGTCACATCCCAAGCAGAACAATGCAAAATTTATTTACATTTCTCAAAATGGTATGAGAGAGGGAGTGGGGGATGGGGGGAGAGAGAGAGAGAGAGAGAGAGAGGGAGAGAGAAGCAGGGAGAAATCCCATCGAGGGACAGAGAGATGCAGTGTGATTTGATCTGTGTGGCTTTGAGGTAGAGAATTAGATTGGCAGAGAAGCATCTGGGAGAAGGTCTCACCTACAACGATGGAGGCTTTGTCTAACTGCATAGTCTAAGAGAATGAGCTTCTTTGCAAAGGAGTCAAGTCTCTGTCCTACCAATGTTCAAGCGAAGTTTTAATGACTGCTCTTGTAGAGGTTGTTGGGAGATTTTAGCCAGGTGCAAGTTTTGCATTATATCTAAAATCTTTTTCAGTCCTTAGAAATTATGTTTGTCTTCTATAGGCAGACAATGTGTCACTCAAAACAAAACTGAGGATGACAGAGCCCAGAGCACAGTTTGCCGGGTGACCCAAAGAGGGCAAGTTCTGTCTGATCCCTCCTTCTTCTCGTCCCAGCAGCTCTCAAGAGGCGAGCTCCCAGGAGTTGCTGGGTGGGAGAAGGCTTTCCCCAGGCTTATTGCCAAGTTAGGGTTGATGTAGTACCTTGGGTGATGTCCAGGGGAAGCAGAAGTGTGTGACTCATAGCCCAGTTCCCAGGAGAACAAAAGTATAGGGTGGCAGCTGGGCCTGGGAAATGAAAGAGCAGGTTATACTATTTCTGCTGGTAGCTGGCGGGGAAGGGAGGGGCCAGGGAGGAGCCAGCTTCTCAGGCTTCTTCTTCGTGATGTCTTTTCCTGACTTCCAATCTCAGTCTAACCCTACTTAGTACACTTTTCATAGTAATGATTACCTGTCTTTCAGACAACTGATTACATAAAACAAGGATAATTCTGTTAATTCCTTTTTAGAAAAATATTTAATTCCAGGAGCTTCAGGAGAGCAGAGACCTCCGTCCGCCTATCATTGTTGATCGTTACATCTCCTAACCTTATGCTAATGCCTGGCCCCATGTAGGTGTGTGCTCAACCAATGAGTGAGAGAATTAGCTACCTCAGATCTATCACACACTGAGGTCATAAAGGCCAACGTGAAGTTTGGCTCTAAACATTTTTCATCAACTAACTTGTTAATAAGCTAATATACGGCAGAAACTTTTTCCATTGCTTCTTGTGTTTCATCTACTCTTGTTATAAAGGCAACGACCTAACAGAAGGAGCAGGAAGAGAACACATCCTCAGGTCAACACCATCCCTTCTGGTCCTTTGACCTTTCAACTATGTGACGTACGCAGTCCCAAATTTGTCATTTGAACATTTCGGCTTCCCTCCGCTCTCCTTATAAGTAGAGCTGGCCCTTACCAGCAGGATTCAGGAAATGACATAATTAGACATAATTACTATCAAGGAATGATTGTAAATTGAGAAAGCAAGTATTTGGCTTTGATTGAAAGGGATAGGATGCTTATATATTCAAAACTGCCTGCATTTTGTGATCTATTTGGCATGCCCTAATATTATTGGGGCTTTGAAATCAGACCTCCGCAAAATCAACGACTCATGGTTCTTTATTACTTAGAGAGAGAGCTGCAGATTCAGTAGCCGTCAAGAGAGATTTACCTTTAGGCATACTAGATCTTAGAGACTGAAACTGGAGGGCGACCAGGTCTGGGACTCGTGCTGCCTGTCACCACTCAGCCAAAAAGCCAAGACAGGGATTAGATTCTAACTGCACTTTTATTACTATCAGAGGCCAGCAGTCTGAGAAGGTGGCGGGTAAAAATCCTAACAACCACCTTACCTTGAGCTTTCAGAAGCAAGTCTATACAGGGGACTGTGGGGATCTGGAAGGGGGAAACACCTGGGGGGAGCGCAGATGCCTTTGTGCCTTTTGGGAGTAAGGGGAGGGGGAGCTGTAAAGGGAGTCCTGCAGCTTCTCCCCAAGTTCTCTCTCCTTACTTCTTCGTTTGCATTAGCATTCCTCTCTTCCATGGTTTGCAGCCAGGCAGGCTGTGTACTCTCTGGTTAGGGGAGAAAAGGTCTTGCCATTTCACCCCCAGGCTGTTAATTGTTCAAACTGTCTGGCCTTGTTTAATTTTCTTGACTCAGTTTCCCCATTCCACTTGCCCAGGAATTTTCTTAGCTTCTTACTATCCTGTCTCAAAACTACTGAGACTATCAAATACAATGTGTACCCATGAACATGATCAAAGGATTCTTGCCAATTTCTCTTTTAGCTAAAGTACCTGTATGACTAAACGTAATAATGGAAAGCCACTGAAAACAGTATGAAGGTTTCTTGATCTAGCAAGTCCTTTTCTGAGTATGTATCCAAAGAATGTGAAAACACTAATTCAAAAAATATTACTCATATAGTCATTGCATTATTATTTACAATAGCCAAGATATGGAAATGATGTGTCCATGAATGGTTGAAGAAGATGATGTATATGAAATACTATCACCACAGAAAAGATGAACTATAGCCATTTATGGAAGGACGTGGAGAATATTATGCTAAGTGAAATAAGTCAGATGAAAAAGCATAAAAACTGTATAATTTCACTCACATGTGGAATACAAAATGAAAGAAAGAAATGAACAAACAAAACAACAGAGAAACAAACTCATAGCTACAGACAACAGATTGGTGGTTACCACAGAGGAAAAGGGTTGGGGGGGAGGTGAAATTGGTGAATGAGGGTCGCATCTGTGATGATGGATGGAAACTAGACATTTGGTGGCAGGCACGCTGCAGTGGATACAGATAACAAATTATAATGTGGTGTACCTGAAACTTATGTGATGTTACTAACCAATGATACCTCTAAGAAAGTAATAATGGAATATTAGTACACTGTGTATGTTGTGGTAGTGAGGGTCTTCCTCACATTTGTCAGATTGCTGAACATTTTCTGACAGCAAGAAAGGGACACGGGGGAAACTGTTCTGAAGAAAAGATGAATGTAGTGTCAAAGGGACACTAGTGTATGTGTGCGTGTGTAATAATAGCTTAGCTTCAGTGACTTCACATTTACTCAACTTCCTCCTACGTCAGTCCCCAGAGGAAATTTTGACTCCTTGGCATCGTGACTCAGCTGCAGGAGAGGAGATGCCCCACGCTGCAGGGCTGCCTCCCGAGTCAAGCAGAAGCTTCATGTTTCCTTTGCAGTACAGCTCTGCAGAGCTCAGACTTACAGAATAACCCCCCGCTGAGGGGAGAGGTCGTTACACCCTTTCACAGGACTGTCTACTACTTCTTCTTAACGCATCTGTAACTGCTTTACTAAGTAACTACATAGTTCGTCTTCTACATGAAAATGTATGTTCTATGCAAGCTGATAATCTTCCTATTCAGGAAGAAGATAAAAACGGTTCAAAAACCACATTACAAAGCCCAAAATATAATTTAAAAATTTTAAAACAACAGCATCACAAATTTATCTCACTTAGCATCCTCCTGTTCCATAGGAAAACTCCTGCTTTGAGAGAGTAGAACTGATCTGCATGGACCTGAGACAGCTCCCACCACCGCATCAGTCCCCATACACTCACACGCACTCTCCTCTGTCAGGGGCAGAATCCTGGGTTCCTACCGAAGGCAGAGCCCGAAAACTTCTTCTTTTATTAAGAGAAGGAAGACCTCAAACCCATGACTGCAAAGTCCTCTTTGAGAACTTAGAAAAACAAAATAAAATATAAAAAATTTTAAATGTCAAAGCAGAAAATAATAATGAAATAGAAAACAGAAGCGCAATAGAGAAAAATCAATGAAAGCAGAAGTTAGTTTTTGAGATTAATCCAACCAATAAACTTCTAGTCAAACCGATTGGGAGAAAAAAAAGGACAGAGGACATAAGTTACTAATATGAAGAATGATAATGGTACCAACCCTAGACATTCTATAGAAATTACAAAGATAGTAAGAAAATATTATGAAAAAAAGGATGCCAAGTGTTTCGACAACTTAAATGAAATGGAAAAAATTTCTTAAAAGACACAAAAGAAGAAATAGATACTCTGAATAGTTCTAGTCCATTGAAGGAATTGAATTTGTAGTTTAAAACCTCTAACAAAGATATTTCTATACCCTCACCTGGGGGCATCCCTGATTAATTCAACCAAATATTTGAGGTGGAAAAAAATATTGAGTCTATACAAACTCTTCCATAAGATTAAAGAGGAGTGGCTGTTTTCCACATCATTCTGTGAAGTCAACATTAACCCCAAGACAAAACCAGACAAAGACATCGCAAGAGTAAGAATACTGGACGTTTGCTGAGACAGTAGGTTTCCAGTGCTCTCACCACATACACACAAAGGGTTAAGTATGTGATAAGTAACTATGTTAATTATCTTGACTGCAGCAATCATTTCTCTATACAGGATGGGGGAAAAGTAGGTTTACAGTTGTGAGTACATGAAACATTTGATTCTTATATTATTGTTTATTAATTATTGCACTATTTTCCATCCAAACAACTATAAACCTATTTTTGCCCCATCCTGTATATATTAAATCATTATGTTTTACCCTTAAATATACACAATTTTCATTAAGAAATAAAAGATCAATCCCTCCACCTGTACACACTTTCTCTTCCACTCTTGTCTTCTCAAGAATGCTATTTCAGCAATTCTGCCAATGTCTCAAATTCTCAATTTTGCTCTTTCTTCTAGACCTGTCTCATAGCTTAGACACTCCCTGCTATTTCTCCCATTAAGAAAAATAAAACAAAAAGAAGATAAACACTTCCTGGGTTCTGCATCTTCATTGAATTTTCTTCATTAACTTCTTCCCATCAGACCAGAACTCCTCTAACGGGTAGGCTACATACACTTCCTTCCATTTTCACTTAAGCTTGCTCTAATCAAGTTTCATCCAAGACTACAACAAAATTATTATTATCAATCTCAGAGGATCTTTCATGTTACTAGAGCCAATGATTAATTCTTATTCTTCATTTTGTTTTGCCTACCAATAGTATTTCATACAGTTAAACACTCCTTCCTCCACAAAATGTAGAGGAAATCTCGCAAGACAACTTCCTCTTGGACACCCCATCGTCTCTTTGCAAGTTCCTGTTCATTGGCTGACCTTGTGGAGGCCTGTAGGGTTCCAGCTTTTGGACCTATTCTGGATTTACCTATAACTATTTCTCAGCATTCTCACCCTCTATCCAGACTTATATCTCTAATCTGTCCTCCTTCCCTGAAATAGAGATTCTTATATACAATAACCCATTCGGTATTTTTATTTCGATACCTAATCTAGATCTCTAGCTCATTCTCTCTCAGACTGAGCTCTTGACATTCTTTCTCCACAAAATCATTTCTTCCTTATTACTCCTCAATTCATTAAATGGCAACTCTAGTTTTTCCAGTTGCTAATAATCATTCTTGACTCCACTCCTTCTCGCACACCCAACATGTGACCCATCAGCAAATTCTTTTGGCTCTGTCTTCAAAACAGACCCCAGAGCTAACTACTATTTACCTTGTCCACTGTTAATTCCTGAGTGCAAGCCACTACCTTGTTTCACTTGAATTATTACAACAATCTCCTAATTATCATTCTTGCTTCCACTCTCGCGGTATGCATTCAACATTATACATCAGCTTTATGTTCTAAATATGATTTTTATCATAATTCTAAATATGAGTTTTATCAGGCCACTTTCATCATCCTAAATCTCTAATAACCAGGCACAAGTTGTTAGTTGTTATTGTTGTTGTTGTTTTTATAAAGTCCCTGCACTGCTACCTGGGAGTAATTCTCTGTTGTTTCTGTTAGGTGCTCTGGTCTCTTGGTTATTCCCTCTGAGTCATCTCCCTTTCCCACCCCATAAAAAAAATGTCCTGTATTCACAACTGAGCAGCTTTCTTCCTGCCCATAGATGTTTTCTATCTAATCGTGCAAAACACAGCCTCTTCATTTTTTACATCTGTCCTTTCCAGTCTAGGCTTGTTTAATTTGTCCAAAACTGTTTTGGGTTCTTTATGCATCATTTTGCATTACACATCACTGGACAAAAGGCACCCTTCAAAACTATTCGAGAGAAGCCCTGCCCCACCCTTGGTCCCTGTATGGTTGCTGTCAGACAATGCCACTTAGAGGCTTCATTGTTTCACAGAGCGTGAGATCTATCCCTAAGATCCTTGGAAGGTCATTGACAAGGCCTATGGGGGACCATCTGAAAATGATCTGAGGTTTAAAAGGGTGTGACAGTTCCACACTTGGATGTCTTGACCTTGAGATGTTTTGCTGGCAGCCACCAGGCTTTTATTTTTGTCCCAACTTTCCCTCCTGGGAGAGACTGGGGATGAGAAACAATTATGGTTTTGAATTCAGAAAGTTTTATGTCTTTTCTCTTCCCTCCAGAGTCTGCTGGAAAACTGGCTAATTCCTTTTTTAAAATCCAGCTTCCTTTTTTTGCACCTTATGATGAAATCAGTTGATATTTCCAACATCTAACCTGGAAATCTCCTTAGTAAAATCTATCAGTTCATTAGATATTTTCCCCAGATTCTGTGTTAGTCCAGACCTCAGTTTTGCTCAACTTTTCATTGTTAACGTCTCCTTTCCCCCAGGTTTCTGGAACCTTTTTTTCATTTGTGTTTAAACCATGTCCAACAGCCTCCGGGAGCTTATTAGGCTTCCGCTCATTGTTTCCTCAAGGCCCTTGTAGCTGCTGCCAACCACCCAGTCCCAGAGCCAATGCTATATGTTTAGAGTTTTGTTATTGCCAAACATAACTTCCAGACACCAATTCAGCTCCACTTGTTAGCGCTGCATTATAAATCAAATTTATTATAAGTCAAAAGAAATTGATTGATTTCTTCTTGGGTGACTATGGAAAATAGTTTAGAATTAGTTTTATTTCACTTGGCCAGAAAATCGAGTCAGACTCTCATGGGCAGAGGTAGCAACATGTGTTTGAGACAGAAAAAATATCAATGGGCAAAAGTATACAAAGAGAAAAATGCAGATTACTCAGGATTCTAGTGGGTTGAGCCTCAAATATTGGGAAAGGAAACTGGGAGATGAAATTGAGACAGAGGTCTGCCATACCACAGAAAAACCTTGAATCCCAAGCTAAAGCTCTTTAATTTTATTGGCTAAGCTTTGTTAAGCAATGGAGAGCCACTCCCAGTTATTTTTGCCCTGGGGCAGGTTGACTGGACTAGAATGAATGGGCATGGGAGAGAACTTTCATAGCAGAAATAATGTTGTTGAGCTCAGATAAAATAAAAATTCTTACAGGGGCTTTCCCTAAATAACGATTTGTTTGAACTCCATCACCTGACCTGGACAACAGTGCTCCCTTGTGATTTTAAAAGACTTTTGCCGACTTTTCCCTCGTATTGTAGAGTGGGTTCACAAACATTTAAGAGGCTTCTTCTTACAGTTGTAATTAAGCTTCAAAGGGAATAGGCAAGGCCAGACATTTAGTTGGACTGAAACTATTTCCTTCTTTCCATTGTTACCAAAGTACAATTCATCCTAGCTTCTTTCCCATCACATTTGCCAGAGAATGATTCTTTTCCCCTTGGGCCACTGTGTGTACCCTGTAAACAGCATGACCTTCCAGGACCCATTTCTTCCTGGCTTATCTTTGGTCTCCTTTTCAACCATCCTTACCAGGTATCCTACGCTCCATCCCACTGAGCTATTTGGTGTTCATGTAGTCAATAATCTTCACACATGCATGCCTACTCTCATGGATTTTTGCTTGATTTTATCTCTACGTATGTGTCCTCCTCCTCCTCCTCAGCATCCATTTTCCCCTCCCCTTCCAACCAGGCTTATTTTGCCACAGAACTTTTATTTATCCTTCAAAACTCACAGTTGTGTGAGTGTTTCTTTTTTAAAATGGCACCTCTGATGACAGCACCCGAGCAAAATGAGCTGAGTCTTTACTTATGCACCCATAGAACATTGAAAAGATGAATTTTCTAGAAGGTTATTACATTATATGTGACTTATATCGTGTGTATCTGACTTGCTAAAATGTGAGCTCCGTGAGTTCGCGGATAACAGACACAATGTTAAGAGTACCATATTCAAGGCATGTGCAAAGCACCGTGAGAACATAGAAGAAGCAAAGCCAAACTTTTGAAATCACTGAAGAATCTCAACATTCCAAGAGCAGCAAAGAAAATTAGGAGGCAGTTTAGATAAGAGAGCCAAAAGATTAATAGATTAAAAAATGTAAGTAAATATAAATACTTTGCATTTTTTCATTGAATAATATTTATGACCTGGACTCAGCCTAGGGAAATGAGTAAGAGAATTTAAAAGAAAAATAAGGTAAAACCCTCTCTTTCTTTCAAGATTGTTATAACCTCATGTTGTAGATACAGCTGCCCAACAAAAATCAATAAACATAGCAATTCAGTACTGACCTCTTACAGACTTACTAAAGTTCTGTGGACAGATAAAGGATCAAAGGAATAGATGTGAGCCGTGTTATCTTAAACAATTTTACTGACAAGTCTGATGCCATCATTGAAGGTGGGGTTTTATGTCAGGAGTCAAAAAGATCTCCGCATATTGGGTGTGACGGCTGGCAAAAGTGAACAAGAGGAAACCCTCTCTATGTAAGTGAAGAGAATGAACCACAGGAGCAGAGACTAACAGAGATGTGACTTCATTTTTAAAGCGTGCTTTCTATATCTTCATTTAAGTCAGCTATAAAAGTACTGACTGGGACAGTATTCTTTCCTCGCGGTCATGTTCATTCATCCATCAGCACCTTTGTGTTCAGCTGTTCAACCTGTTACAGTCATCTACTCATCATCTTGATCCTTCCACAATTACTGCATGAGAGGCTTTATCTAATGCCTTGCCGATGTTTCAGTCCATTATGTCTGCCATGTACCTCAGACCTACCAGTCTGGAGACCTTGTCAAAGAAGAAAGCAAAGTGACTGACTTTTATTTTGACACCATAAGGATAATGGCATGTTTTCACAGTGTTCCTAAACCTATACTAAATAATTTTTCTTGGAGCTTATTCAAATTAATGCTAAGCTGTAACACTTAAATTTAAAAATAAGAGATTTGATGAGGCTTAATATAAAAACAGATACATAAAATTCATCCTCAAAGTGAATTCGAAGAATACAAAATAGAAAGAAAATTAGGAAGACAGAAATCTTTCAATGAAATTCAGCTTTTTTTAATAGTATATTAAACCTCATAGCATCAGTTAACTTTCAAAAGTTTTATATAGTAAACTTTACTTTTTGACTTAGTTTGATTTTCACTGTGGCTAGAGTAATATAAAGAAATGTAGATAGTCTTGACCGTAACAAACTGGGATATGAAGGGAACGCCATGGTGGGGCAAAGACAATGAATGGAGCAGGTCATATGAACTCAATAGAGAGAGACTTGCCACTCAACAGCCTACAAATTGCAAAATCCAACTCCCAATTATGTAGTTGGCTGCCTACGATGTGCTCTTTGTATGTCACTGAGTGTTAAGACCTTTTCTCTCTAAAAATACAGAAAGCAGGGAAGGATGGATTTATAAGTGAGGTTACTTACATACAGTATGATTGAAATGTGTCTATAGGAAATCAAAGAAAAGAATGGTAGAAAACTAGAGATGAGAAAATGTTTACATGTTTAAAATATAGAAGACAATAGATTTTGGAAATTGTTGGCTGTAATGGTAATTAATGATCTCTTGTGTAAAATAGGGTTAATTATTCTTTTAAATCATATTTGTTTTTTTTTTAAATGAATGTGTAGTAATTGCTGAATATAAGACAGAAATTTGGAGGATAAAAGATTAATAAGGTATAGATTTTGTCCACAGGAAGCATCTAGACCAAGAGAAGAAATATCCAATGGGCATAATTTTACAAAGTAGAAAAATTTCACAAGAAAATTAAAGATATGTGTCATAAAACCTAAGAAGACTAAATATTATTAGTGTTAGGGACAGACTCCCAAACTCAAGTGCCTTCTCAGGACAGCAACAAATGAGGCAAATGAGTGAGCCACCCATGTAAATGAGGCAGTTACACTAAACTTCAGCTGACTTGGCTGGCCCTGGCAATGAAGGGACCAAATACTTTTTAAAAATTTCATTTTCTATTTATTTTTCATTAAGAATTCAAAGTTTAAAAGTTGTGGACTACTTTAAAAAATTTCAAAGCAATTTGTAGGCCAAATATAATATGTCAACAAGAGAGAGTAGATCTTTATATAAAGAGTATAGGACATCTGCCTTACAGGGTTAAGAAATGCTCTGTGAAGAGTATTGAGATCACTTCCGGCCAAGATGGAGGCATAGGTAGATATGCTGTGCCTTCTTGCACAACCAAGATAGGGACAGCAACAATTTAGAAACAGAGTAACAACCAAAACTGACAGAAAATTGAACTGTGTGGAAGTTAGACAACCAAAGAGTTAAATTAGACATGGTCATCCAGACTGATGGGAGGGGCGGAGTCGGGCAGCCAGGTGGAGAGAGGTCACAGCACAAAGAGTGGTGGGACCAGGTGTGTAGGCATCCTGGGCTCGCAAGACTGCAGTAGGTGGACCCTGGGCACTCAGGCAGTAGCTGGCAGACTCCAAGCTTAAGGTGGCAACCGGTAGACTCAGGGAGGTGGCAACTGTGGAGCAAGGCACTAAGTGCAAAGCAGAGTCCCAGTGCTGAGAAATAGAACCTCAGGGCACTGATTGAAAACACCTGTGGGGTTTGAAGCACAGGGAGAGAATCCCAGCCTCACAGGAGAGTGTGTTGGAGAGACCCACAGGGTCCTAGAATGCACACAAGCCCACCCACATGGGAATCAGCACCAGAAAGGCCCAGTTTACTTGGGGAAGGTGGTAAAAGGGACTGAAGTCCAACGGAGAGTGGAGCAAGTGCCAATGTTCCCTCTCAGACCCTGCCCCCACATACAGTGTCACAACCCAGCAACTGGGTTGCCCTGCCCTAGTGAACACCTAAGGCCCCGTCCCTCATACATTACAGGTGTGACAAGACAAAAAAAAAATGGCTAAAACAAGAACAGATTAAAGCCCCACAGCAAATACAACTAAGTGACCAAGAGATAACCAACCTATGAGATGCACAGTTCAAAGCACTGGTGATCAGGAAGCTCACAGAATTGGTGGGATTTGGTCACGAATTAGATAAAAAAAAATGAAGGCTATGCTAAGTGAAATGAAGGAAAATGCACAGGGAACCAATAGTGATGGGAAGAAAACTGGAACTCAGATCAACGGAGTGGACCAGAAGGAAGAAAGAAACAACCAAATAGAAAAGAATGAAGAAATAAGAATTCAAAAAAATGAGGAGAGGCTTAGGAACCTCCAGGACACCTTTAAACATTCCAACATCTGAATTATAGGGGTACCAGAAGGAGAAGAGGAAGAGCAACAAGTGGAAAACTTATTTGAACAAATAATAAAGGAGAACTTCCCCAATCTGGCAAAGGAAATAGACTTCCAGGAAGTCCAGGAAGCTCAGAGAGCCCCAAAGAAGTTGGACCCAAGGAGAAACACACCAAGGCACATCATAATTACATTAGCCAAGGTAAAAATGAAGGACAGAATCCTAGAAGCAGCAAGAGATAAGGGGACAGTCACCTACAAAGGAGTTCCCATCAGACTGTCAGCTGATTTCTCAAAAGAGACCTTACAGGCAAGAAGGGGCTAGAAAGAAGTATTCCAAGTCATGAAAGACAAGGACCTATATCCCAGATTACTCTATCTAGCAAAGCTTTCATTTAGAATGGAAGGACAGATAAAGTGCTTCCCAGATAAGGTCAAGTTAAAGGAGTTCATCATCACCAAGCCTTTATTTTATGAAATGTTAAAGGGACTTATCTAAGAAAAAGAAGATTAAAAAAATATTTATAGTAAAAAGACAGCAAACTCACAATTATTAACAACCACACCTAAAGCAAAAATGAAAGAAACTAAGCAGACAACTAGAACAGGAACAGAACCACAGAAATGGAGATCACATGGAGGGTTAGCAACAGGGGAGTGGGAGGAGGAGAGAGGGGGGAAAAGGTATGAAGAATAGGTAGTACAGATGGTAGAGAGAAAATAGACAGGGGGAGGGCAAGAATAGTATGGGAAATGTAGAAGCTAAAGAACTTATGACATATGGACATGAACTAAAGTGGGGAATGTGGGTGGGAGAGTGTGTGCAGGGTGGAAGGGAATGAAGGGGTGTAATGGGACAATTGTAATAGCATAATCAATAAAATATATTTTAAAAAGAGCATTGAAATTTGGACTTCTCATTGTATGATAGGTAGAATTTAAGCACGTAGTGATTAAAAAAAAGAACATCCAGGGTCTGATGGACAATAGGAAATACAATAATATGAGCATTTAGGAAAGAAGGTCAGGATGGCCAGTAGTCTACATAGATTATTTAAAAGTAAATCATGCCAAATATGCCTCATTGCATTTCATAAGGGTAAGAACTTGGTACCATACCAGAAAAAAATGTGAACATTGATTGCAGTAGAACAACCTTGGAGATAAGTCAGTGAAAAACCTGTTTTGTTCAACACTTTTCAATGACATTGATGATGATCAAGAAGACTTTTAGTACCTTTATGGTTGATACAAAGTTGGAAGGGATCACTAATGTGATGACATATTGAAGTCTAAACAATTTCAAGAGACCATATGTAAAGTGTCAACAAAACAGTAAAGGTATTTCTGAGCCAAGAAAATCAAAGAAAGAAATATCAAGTGCGTGAAATAACCTAGAAAGCCATTTTAGGAACACTGAGACTCAGAAAGTTTAACTAATACCCCTCAAATCATACAGTTTGTGACAGAAGTGGAATGAATATTCCAGGTCCCTCTGGAATCAGTCTGTATTCTTTCTTCTCCATCACAGAACCATGAAGTATATGTATTTCTTAGGGAAACTTCAGATTGTATTTTGTATTGAGTAGAAAATTGAGGTAAATGTCCTTCCAGGTCACAACTAATTTTAAAAAATCTACATTGTCTTTTTGATAAAAGATCAATGAAGTTTGGACCGAATATATTGAGTAGAGTGAATTGAAATGTATATATATAAGCTAAGGTGTATGTGCCAAAATGAGGTTACCTTGTTTTAATTGTTCTTTTCTTTATTTTACAGTCATAGCAGAATATACTTGCCCGGTCAATTAAAGATATTTCAATCTCCACCCTACAACAAACATTTCCTGATGACTATTAATTGCTAAGAATGTTTGAAAGTACTGTAGATACCACAGGATTCCTCCCATTAAGGACTCATATTTTGTTGAGTGGGGGCATCTCTGGTTCTCCCTCCTCAGTGGTTCTCCTCCTTCCCTCTTTCCCCCAATGGTGGCATCTTGTTCCGGAAGGAAGCTTCAGAACACTGGCAGATCAGGGTTTCATCTACCCTGGCCTTGGGTGAGGCGTTTCTTACCACTTGGTTCCTGGATATTGACTTCTATCCCCTCCAGGATCTGCTGCGATGCAACATGGCTCCCACGGTCCCTGTGTTCCCTGCCCATGTGCCCCCACTTTCTCCATTCCTAAACCCCTTCTTACAAATTTCATCTGCTTTTCCTGATCTTCACTGCAGTGTAAGAGCCCGTGTAAGACTGCTGTCAAGTGCACATACTTAGGTACCTCCCTTGTTACTGCCGCTCTGCCTCCCTCACGCCAGGGCAGGTGGTGCATCTCTATCCTCCTCTAAAATCCAGGGATTTTGAACTAAGCCAGGGCAGGGATGCCTGAACTCTGGAACCCCTTTCTTATTCTCTTTCCAGGCGCCTCCCTTCTGACTGGGCAAAGGTTTCTCCTCTTTCCTACACGGTCCAATGGAAGTTTCAAGAAAAGCAATTGTCACATCAACCAAACATTGATGTAAATAAAGAATTACTGATTTTAATATAATGCATGGGTAGTAATGTTAAAAGGAAAAAGCCACTTCATAATTTAATCTGAGGTGTGACTCCCATGATTAAGGTGGTGTCTGTTCTTTTTTGAAAATATGCCTCTGTCTCATGATCTCTGCAAAACAGCATCGGTGCTCTAGGGCTTGGAGATAAGAGCATTGATGTTTGAGAAGTGACATTTCAAAATGACAGTGTGCTGCATATGAACAATGTTGGGGGAAATTTATATGAATGAGTAAAATATTAAAACATATAAACAGACATTGCGTATATCACTGGGCCCAGGGCTAAGCTTTCTGAAAGCAATGCAGCTGCACCTCAGTAGGTGTAGTATTGTACCTACTGTACCTACCTACATTGTAGAATGAGCAACAAAGATTGATCAACCAAAATTACCCTTAAAAATCCCTCAAATGTGCAAAAAAACCTCTTAAGTCCCGAAAACTAGAGAATCAGAATGATTCTTTAAAAATGTGATGATTTTGTGTATACTACCCCAAATGGTAATATTTGGAAGGAAAAGTATCATGTTTGTATGATAAACTGTACCTGGAAAATTTAATCTTACAGTGCTTTTGTGTTTAGTGACATGAAAGAAAATTGGCACAGCTGACTTTTGGAAATCAGCTACGCGTGTGATGGGACCGCATTCTACCGTCTGGAAAAGGGCCGACTTCTGCTGCTTTCTCCCGCGCCGCCTTTGCTTTCGTGTTTCTTTTTTTTATGACTCGATTCATTGAAACTTACACTTAAATGTTATGATTGTTAAATCTTTTCCTATTTTTCTCTCAGAGTGCTACAGAAAACAAAATTCAAAGTGCTCTCCTCTACTTATTCTGTAGACAAAAGACTAGAATTACACCCAGTTTCTTTCATGTCTGTGAATAATTGCCTGTCACTTCTCTGTAACCTATCATTTCAGCTTTTTACTTAAGGAGCTAATTAAGTGATTCCTGGAAAGGTTTCTTACCCTTTCCTTTAAGTTTTATAAAAAGAAAAAAAAACTCTCTTTCACATGGGCTCAGAAACCTAACAGAAACTATTGTTGTTCAAGGTACCAGACTTCTTAAAATATATCCTTGTGACACAATATTCTCTCCCCGACACCAGTTCAGAGCCAACACTTATCTTGGTATGGAGAGGAGGGTAAATGTTGAAGATACAGAATTGAAACCTGTCAGAAAAAAATGGGTTAGAATCATTCCATCAAAAACATCTATTGAAGAAAAGCTCTTGAAGAATAGGGGGGAGGTAGGGAAGGATAGAATGGATGGAAGACGAAGAGAGAGAGTAACATTTAGCAAACAATGATTTTGAGAAGCAAACGACCATAAATGACACTTGGCAGGAGAAGCTGCAACCAACATTAGGAAGGACACTGTGGACTTTGTGATGGAATGCCACTGACTCCCACTGTTACCTTTTTGTTTAATATTAGTGAACACTTTTGAAGTGTTACCACTTTGGGACATGGGACTATGCTTAGACTGTCTCCAGATATTCTGAACACAAAGGGGGAAGGAAAGGGAGAAGGCAAAAGGGAGGAGAAGGCGTTGGGTGTGGGATGTGAAAGACGGAGGAAGGCAGCAGCATATAAAACCACGCCTGTGACATGAGGTCAAGTTTCCAAGCAGCGTTCTTTATATTATCTCACTTAATGAGGCCAAAATAATTAAAACAGACAAAAGTGTTATGTGAAAATTCCATAGCTTTCCTGAAGTGTTTTCCTAATTATTCTGTTTTTCTAAATATTCTTAGACTCCTCCTCCCATCAAGTGTTCAAGAAAAACTTCAATACAGTTTTTAAGGGTTTTCATTGGAGTCTGACATCTGACCTATAACTGTTTGTAAAGGATTTTAATATTGCGCACATGCGAGTGTGTGTGTATGTGTTCATGTTATTGCTTCGAATACTTGCCAAGCACATACTTTCCCTTCTCTCTTATTCCTCTCTCCTGTCTATGCTCCTCTCTTCCCTCTCCCCTCTGCCCCGTAAGCTCAGGTCTTTGCAAATTGTCAGAGAAGCAACTTAAAACGTTCTTGTTTTTTATTACAGTCATGCTTCATTTTTTATTAAGAGGTAATATCTTTTTGATTGTAAAATTTAATAAAGTATATTCCCTTTCCTCAAAGACTGTAACATTCAATAAGGTATATTCCCCTTTCTCAAAGACAGAAACTTCACCCTAAATATTGAAATAAACCAAATTAAAATTTCTAAAGATATGTCATTTCCAGAAAGAAACCAAATAGCCTGAAGAGAACAATGTGTGATCTGTGTATACATTTTCTCAACGTGACTACTTCCAAAGGAAACCAGTTATTAGGTGTATAATCTCTAAGTTATTTGTACAACATGCATTAATCACTTGTATTTAAATCAGGCACTTGCTGCATATTGTTCCCACACTTTAAATTGTTACATTTTTCTCCATGATATTTTGAGTAACTGATTGTGACTTGAGTCAGACTTTGTCATTAGCACTGTAACCAGTGTTTATTTTTTGTCCCCCAAGGAAACCTATGGGGTCCCACTCTTTCTCGGTCTGGCAATTAAATTGGCCATGATAGTTAATGGAATTCATGTGACTTGCACACAAACGTACTTTCAAGGAGCTAAAACTTAAAGAGTTTTATTGTAACTACATCTTTACCTTGCAGAAAAGGAGAAATGTTAAATATTCCTCAATTCAGTCACTTCTATACATTTATAAATTTACTTCTTTACTAATTAAAAAACACACATAGGCTCTCTTGTTCATTTTGACTTAAAAATTGAAGATCTCTGCCACTTGACTACAGTAATGATTTAAAACACCAATGGGCTGATTTCTGCCCCCTAACATGCTTTTACTGATGCAGTTCTGGGGACACTGTAGAATACTTATATTTTTTGGTACATCTTAGATGGTGTGGGCTCTGAAAATCCAAGTTACACCCAAGATTTCATTCCTCTGTGATCACTCACCTGGACGACAGACATGCAGGACCTGTCTGAAGGAGACACTGACATCAAGTGGGCCCCACCAGTGACTCATCCCTTTAATGTAGCGAAACTGTAGAGGGAAGAGCAGGGAGGATGTATTGGTCGTTAGGAAAGTCCAGTTTACCAGTGGAAAATGACATCCTCCATGAATGAGATCTAAGGTGCGACTCACATAAATGTCCTAATTTGAAGATTGATGGGAGA
Organism: Phyllostomus discolor; assembly: GCF_004126475.2. Classification (NCBI taxonomy): domain Eukaryota; kingdom Metazoa; phylum Chordata; class Mammalia; order Chiroptera; family Phyllostomidae; genus Phyllostomus; species Phyllostomus discolor. Next base: position 19,331,448 of record NC_040915.2, read on the forward strand.
TCATGAAGCATTTCTTTACGTCGATGACAGGTCATCATAAATGCCTCAAGTGTATAGGACAGCATATGGTTTTAGAATGTGACTTTATGAAGAAGGTGGAGATCCCAACTCCCTCTACCATGTCCACACACACACACATATATATACATATGACTGAGTGTGCATTTGGGTGCTCCGGGCAGTGTCTTGACCGAGAACCTGAGCAGGACAAACCAGCCTTGACCTGAGCGAGCTAACTGGCACCATGAAAATATCAGGTGTCTTTCTGCTCCTCTCTCTGGCTCTTTTCTGCTTTTTCTCAGGTGAGTTTTTTTTTTCTTTAAAATTGAAATCCAATATTTATGCTGAACTGGAAATGCCAAGTGTATTTGTCCACCCAGACCAATTCTGAGAGGTTATCCTGATGATGATAATGATTGTGATGGTGAAAATGATAATAGTAATAATGATAAAAATAACTTTCCTTTGTTGAGCATATACTATATTCTAGGCATGTAATAAGAGCTTCTAGGCATTATCTCTAAAACACATAGAAAGATACATTTAGCTGTAGTCTACATGTAAGAAATCAGGGCACAGAAAAATTTAAGAATTGCCAAAGGGATCACAACTCATAAGTAGAATTTGGAATTTGATCAGGTCTTTTAGGCATCTCAGCTTATGCTCGTTCCACAAACTAAGCTGGGGGATGGCTAGTTGTATTAAGTATTAGCTGGGCTTTCTAAGACAAAGAAAAGCATTCTTGTCCTCATTGTTCTTATACAATAATTGGAATTAAAATTAAAACAAGGTGGGTAAAGGAAACTCAATTAGAGAATCCTTCAGAAAAAGAGCTATCCCATGTTCGAAGACTGCAATGTATATGCTGCTGGAGAACTCAACAATTCTTCAAGAAGGGGAATGTCTTTGAGCAATAGTCTTATGTTCTACCAGTTCAGATTGTTCAAAGGACAAGCATACTTCGATCTGATGTCTTCCAGTCCAGGGTCATGTGGATGGGCAGGGCTGTGTATCCCTTTCTGTCCTCCATGCTATGGCAGTGGACAAAGCACACACTAAAGGCTCTAGACCCAAGACCTATGCCCATCTCTTTGGCTTATGGCCATGCCAGCTGGAGATACAGCTCAGCTCTCTGAGATGTTCTCTCATTCATAAAGTTCTAGAAATGAGCCTGGGTCTTGGAACTTTCCATGTCTGACCTATCATTTTCTGGGACAAAAGCTGTTGAATGTGGGGATTATCAGAGATTTTAAAAGCCTGAACATGGAAAAACAACAATTTTTCAATGAAATTAAATAGATAAAGAAGTTGCTGTTCACAGGAAATCAATCATATTTACATGAACAAGCACATTTAGAAATATGAAGACACTGGATAAAGAATTACTTTGATATTAAGAATAAGTTCAACCACTAAGACTAAAAGCATGAAATGGTATTTCTGCCAACTGTGGAGATGGTGTAAAAAATAGATGTGACTATATTAAAGTCTGTTTACTAGGACACTCTTCAAAATTAATTGATATGCTCTTATTGCTTCCCTTTAGAAAGGTAAACTGATTTGTTAATTGGATCTGGTGGACTAATGCACTTAATTTATCAAAATATGGTTCTTCCTAGATAAATTAGTGTTTGGGAAAGCTAATGTCTAAGAGCCTTCATGTTGAATTTCAGTCCTGGCATTTCCATTCTATAGCATGTGATTTTTCTGAGTCTCTCACTCAGCCATAGTAGAGGGGTATGAAAAGAACATTTCTGAGTGTGCAATTAAGTAAGAAAATGCATGTAAAGTGCTTTATATAGTGAAAGGGATACAGTTAAAGTTCAAATGTATGTTAATATTGACATTTTTAAAGTTTAGTAATAAGACCACTGTACTGAACTCAGGCCTTGTTTATGTTAACCCTCCCTCTGCCTTAATACTTCATATGTATAAGACATTGGACACAAATCTCTCCTCTTCTCTGGGATGGAAGTAAAAGATAGACAATTGTACATGAACAATAATTAAAATAAAATTTTAAAAAAATCTCTCCCCTTCTGATAAAAAATTCATACCATGAAGAAATGGCTGAGAATTGTAATAATGAGTTTCCGTCAGCCATAAAAATCACTTTCAGTGGTTTACAAAACTATAGACTTCCATGCCCTGTTTGGTCTATATAATGGCATTTTCAAGTCATTGTCCTCAGCATCTGTATCTTTAATAACAGGGCCGCGGTGAGGTTGGCAGTCATTGCCGCAGATGGCCACTGACTTCATTTCAAATTTAAAAGCCTTGTTCCCTTCTCACCCCCACGAACAGAGAATGTGCTTTAAGATATTGCCAGTTGTCATCCCTCACACGCTGACACTTATCCACACACTTTCTGTCACCGAGGTGGCTCCTGGCTTTGGGAGTGCCACAGAAATGACCAGAATTGGGAGCATACCAGAACTGAACCGAAGATTTTATTATTTCAGTATTTGAAACCATTGAGCTAATTAGCCACAACCTAAAAGCATGGACATAACCACAAAGATGGGAGGAGACAGAGAATCAGGACTGTATTTATAGATGGCTTTTCCTCTTTCAGGAATTTAAAGAGATGTGGCAAGAGCAATGAGTCACAGAAGCCAACTGGACTCTGCCCTTGACAGTGTCTATTTGGGCCAAGTCTTTAAAGCTGAGCATAGAAGTCAGAAAAGCAATTTTGAGCTCAAAGAACAAATGACAAAGTTAATCTCTCCCTGAACTGCCCGTGACAAAGACAATACACTGAGCCTCGAAATGTCCAAGTTAGAGGTGACTTTCCAGCCCAACTTCTCTGAAGGAAGGCCAGGGATGAGGTCATCCCCACTGTGAATTAGCAACTAGGCCAGAACTGTAACGCGAATCTCCAGATCCCCAAACAATTTTCTCCCACCCATCCCCCAACCCCTAAGAAATGTGACCTCATCCTGGTCCATCTCCTTCAACACTTTCCAAGTTTCTACTGCTCCCTAAGAAGTGAAGAGGCATAAAAAAGTAGAACAACCATGCCCTCCCTTGCTGGGAGGGCCAGGAACCAAGAATAAGCATCAGTTCAGGCGTGAGGATTTCTTAATTTTGCAAATGCCACCTTTTGTACCTTCAGCAATTACAGTGTTCAGATTTTGTGCCTTTCTTTTTTCCAGGTGTCTTCAGTCAAGGAGAACAGGTCAGTGTATATTTTTACTACTCTTCAGACCTGGGTGAGGCATGCCTGGTATTTCCCAGGGCCAAACAGAGGTTTGTCTGTGGGTAAAAGAGCAAAAACAAAGAAGCAGGCCAAATCCAGAAATCAGTGGAAGTAATTCATTTTTTAACTCTAAATTCTCTATGAGTTAAAAGACCCTAACCACCCATTCGCAGGTTTTCTTAAAGTAAAATAACTATAAATGAAAATAGGATGAATCTATGTTAACACTCATACTGTATCCCTGCTTTCCCTGTAGGACCTTGGGCAAGTTACTCAGGTCTTCTGAGCTGCAATTTCTGCAACTATAAAAAAAGGGGGACAATCTTATTCACCTCACAGAATCGTAGTCAGATTGAAATTAAATAAACTGTGTGGAAGCATTTGGCAAACTGTAAAAGGACTGGTTATTGACTGATAATTAACAACTTTTGAAGGCATTAGGACAGAGGTTATCTGCTTTGTAGAAGTGAGGCCACCAAGAGTAGACACAGAAGTTGCTCCCTGCTCTGTATTGAGTATACACAGACTCATTCCTGCAAATGCAAATACATTTTGGGCAAAACATTGGAAGGGGCACAGATTGTCTTCATTGTCTGGTTGGTTTTTTCCCAAATGAATCCACCAACTTTTTTCTGGATTGCTTGTTCTATCAAAAGACAACATAAGCAAGTGGTATTTGCACAGTCAATCCATCTTGCTCCTGTGTCCGTTGAGAGCATTTCTACTTGATCTTGACAATGGCTCTCGTTAGCCTTGGTGTGCCCAAGAACCTGACATCAAACGTTTCCAGACCCACCTGCCAACTATTTGGAGTTGGCAAAAGAGTTGAAAACCTATTTCAACTCTAGTACACCTACTATATTGCATAAGACTTTTCTCCTTTCCAATTTTAGGATCTCAGAAATTGAGATGTGTTGTATAATGGATGATGCCCTGTAATTAACTCGCATTGTGTGTGTGCACCCGTGTGTGTAACACACGTGTGTTTGTACTTGTATATGAAATTGTTCATCTTGAAATTAATTTATTATTATGTTTAAACATATATGTTAGCACCATCTATGTTAAATATCAAAGCAAACAAACAAACAAAGACCCCGAGATCCAGCCAGCCCATTTTGTATCCCACCAGGTGGTAAAATATGAGACCATGCCATGCAGATTGAAAACATACGGAATATAATCCCAGTTTTCTCATCAACACATAAGTCTCTTTCCTTGTTTAGGCTTTGATTTCCAGGATTCTTAATGTTTCCCAGATTTTCAGTGTTTTCTAAAGTTCATTTAAAGTCAGCTATTTACTGATTCTATTCCTGACAGGCCCAAGATTCAGAGTGCGCTTGCTGCGGGGTTGCTGGGGCGGCTTGCTACATATATAGATCCCCAGCGCTAAGCCAGACTTACTAAATAGTAATCACACAGGTAGCGGGGTTGAATCTGCATTTTAACTAATTATTCAGTGCTGAGGAACACTAACTTTGCTCAAATATTTCAGGGACAACATACATGAGTTCTAATTCCAATACTTACTGACTGTGTGATCTGAAGAATGTCTCCTTCCCTTGTCATTGCTTTTGTTTCCACATCTCTAAAGTAAAACATTTGGATGCCATGATTTCTAAACCCCCATCTGACTTCAGGTATCTGAGCCAGTGTGAACTACGCCTGGCCTTGCCAGGACCCCTGTCTTTCCCCCACTGAATCAGACAGAGAAGGGAGGGTGCCAACTTTCAGATGGCATCGAGGCTACCATTTCTTTTTTTGTGTGTAATTGTTTTCCATTACCATTTAGTCCTCTTATACCCCTCTGTTCCCTCACAATCACCACACTGTTGTCCATGTCTGTGAGTCTTCTCCCTCTTTTGCTCTCTACCATCTCTCTTCTGCATGGCTGGAAAGATGGTGGTGGTCCCAATGACAGGCAGAAAAAATGGAAACTAACCTCAGGAGCATGCCTGCTCAAGTCTGCCCCCACTGAGACAAAAAGAAGGAAGGTTTCCTGCCACATTTAAGTCATTTCACTTATGCCAAGAAGTTTCTGTGCTGAAGCATCTGATGGTAGATTATAGTTAACAGTCTAAAGAATTGTACAAGAATACTTTTAGAATAATTTACTATGTTGTCTTTATTTTTATTTTCCTACTAGCCATATCCCCGAAGAGTTGTTTAAATGAATATTCCAGATTCAAATGAACACAAATTCCTCAAAAACAATGATTGGCAACCATTTTCTGTTACAGTAATTTTGGAGGGATATCTACATTTATTTTTGTTTGTATTTTAAGATTAAGACACAATGAGTTTTACTACAGTTAGTAGAACAATGCTCCATAACTAGAGTGTGTCTTGGGCTATTCATCTTTCCTAATTAGTTTGAATTCACCTACTATTAAGATACTGGCAAAATACCTAAATACAGTTTGAAGATGTTAACCAGCATCTACAAGTTAACAACAGGTAGGAAAATTGAGGCCTCAGAAAGAGGACCTAAGGTGATTCCAATTTACCAACAGCTTTAATACAGGTATAGTCAACACCTCAGGACCCCTGGCTCCCTAAGGAGTGAGCCTCCATGGCCCTAGGCCACCTTTCAAGAGCGACAGAAAGCCCCCGTGCAATGCACGGCAGTGTGCTTTGGGCAGTACAATCTTCTGAGCAAATAAGCCATAGTTTTTGCTATGCTCCCTTCTTAAACAAAGAAGTCATCATAGTATAATGAAAACAGTAGTTTAAAGTAAGATAACTTGTCTCCACGTTTAGGAGGGACTTTGAGACACAGAGGAAATGAAAGCGGAGAGAATAGGATTTATTGCATTGACTCGGCCAGGACTACTGAGGGTGGGTATAGGTGGTAAATTTGGAATTGGTGAAAGGCATGTGAGACAGAGAAATACACAAAAGGTAACACTTGCAAGGGGAAATAAATGGCAACGTTTTCATCTGAGAGTGGGCTGAGAAAAACTGAAGAATGGTACTGTTCTGTAAAAAGGGAAAATTGGAACGTACAACTAGTTTGGAGGGAAAGATTAAAAGTCATATTTTGGACATAACTGAGCATTAAATATAAATTAAATTGTTACCTAGAGTTGCTCTGTACATTTCTAACCATAGGAATTAGAGGGTTCTTTTAAAAGACTTTATCTATCTTTGGAGAGAGGAGAAGTTAGGGAGAAAGAAAGGGTGAGAAACATAGATGTGAGAGAGAAACACGAGTCCATTGCCCCTTACACACCCCCTGAGTGAGGGCCAAACCCACACCCAGACGTGTGCCCTTGCCGAGAATCGAACCGGAGACCTTCTGCTGTGTGAGATGACATTCAACCAGTGGAGCCACACTGGTCAGAGCATGGAGTTTGAAATTTTGATGAAATCAAGAAAAACCGTCTAAGACTCATCAGTATGATGAGTATGACTTTTCTCTCTTTGAGAGAAAAAAATTGGAATATATAAAATTTCTTGAAAGTGACCATAGGGAACACTCGGGGAGAAAATTAAAACGATGGTAAAAGGGGCGGAGAAGAAACAGGTGGAGAGCCATAGCACTGACCTGTTACAGGAGCCAGGAAAGAGTTCCAAAAAGGAGACAGGGGTGTCCAACCCATGGCCCGCAGGCTGCGTGCGGCCCAGGATGGCTGTGAATGCAGCCCAACACAAAATCGTAAATTTACTTAAAACATTATGGGGGGTTTTATTTGTGATTACGTGTTGCAATATATTTAATGTGTGGCCCAAGGCAACTCTTCTTCTTCCAGTGTGGCCCAGAGATGCCAAAAGGTTGGACACCCCTGGATATCATAAGAAAACCATTAACATTTAATAATAGCCAATGGGTGTATCCTGAGACATTTTTTAGAGCCACTTTTGATAGTGTGGAAGGGGCATAAAAACAGGGAGAGTAGAGGCAAGTTAGGGAGGGGGTTAGAAGACGCCCCTGGTGTGATTTAAAAAGGAGCTGATGCAACCACACGGGTGGTTGCAAAGGGAAGAAGAAGAGGCAAAGTCCTACACTCTAGGGAAGTTTGTGTGTGCGAATTTCCATTGGCTTTATTTGTAGAACCAAAGTGCCAGATTAAAATATTAATGATCCTGCCTTTTGGGGTTAATTTTTGTGATCATATAAGCTCATTTCCCAGCAAAATTCAATGACTATGTAGTTGCCACTAGGTGATTAATCTGGGCACTCACAGTATCCCTGGATTCCAGAATGTTTTTGAAGGTGCAGTTCTTTGACGAACCACAAGGGGTCAGACTGATACTAAACATTGGCACCCAAGTACCTAGATGCAGTCTCAGGAAGCTGGAGGATCTAAGGAAAGCAGTGGAGGCTTTTGTTAAAGCCAACACCATCTGAAAAAACACTCAAACAAAAACAGCAACAAACAGCCCTATTTTCACTGAATAGAGTAAGAAAGAATGGGCTCCAAAAATTCTGGAATGTGAAACAATTTACATCGTTGGAGTTTAAAATAGCAGTCGTGCACACCATACTTGGAACTTTACAAAGTAAAGTTTCAAAGGATTTGTCATTAAAACAACCCTAGAAGACAGACATGTCCAGGCCTCAGGGAAATAAGAAGGAATTCAACTCAGAGCAGCCAAGTGTTTGCATAAGGTAAGGCAGCTAGTGAATGGAAGAAGCAAAATTCAAACCCAGGTCAGCCAGGGGTGTCAAACTCATTTTCACCGGGGGCCACATCAGCCCCGCGGTTGCCTGCAGAGAGCCGAATATAATTTTAGGGCTGTATAAATGTAACTGCTCCTTAACTAGGGGCAGGGAGGTCAGCACTGCCGCTGGGTAGAAACAAGGTGCTGGGCCGCATAAAATGAGGTGGTGGGCTGCATTTGGCCCGCGGGCCTTGTATTTGCTGCCTGTAATCTCCTAATATAAAGCATTACAGCGTTTTAAATAGATCCAGGGGTTTCAGCTCTCCTGGGGGAGAGGGGCTCTCATGGAGGAAATTTTAAAGAAGAAGGATAACCCTATCTCCCTTAGTCTAGACCTGCTTTTTGATGTCCACTAAGAAACCAGTGGTTGGGATTCCATCTAAAGGACACCAAAATAAGAATAAAAAAACAGGAAAAGAAATTTAGGTAGAAGAAAGGAATAGCTTTCTTAGCCTACTTCTCCTTAAGCTGTAAGAGCTGTGCTCTCTTTCCGGTCCAACTGGATACCCTGATATTCTCCTGTCTTGCTGTTTACCGCCCAGAAAGCATTGCTGGTTGGCTCTGCATAGTCATTCTTCACCTTTTCCAACCTCTGGGGGTTCCAGAGTGTGACCCCTATTTGTCCCCAGTCACCTTGCTAAAATTTCTCACACAGCGAGTGAATAGGGGCCCCTAGTTATAAAAGAAAGAAGCATTTGGTCAATAGTTGTTCCTTCTCACACCCAGTTGAGGAACTATGGACTTAGCTTTATTTGAGCCACTGTGTAGAAAGGGGTCACTGTTAAATCTTATATTGGCAAAGCTAGAAGAGGCATTAGAGACCACCTTGTCTCATGGTACTGAACATTTGTACGAGACTCCTTCCAAAATGTGGTAAGAACTAGAGTTGGAACAGGCCTACAATAATAGCTTAGTTTCTGCATGCTTAGTCCAAAACTGTTTCAAACCTTTTATACTGGCTTTCTACAACTTTTGTGTGGCTACATCTGATCCTTATAACAATCCTGGGATTGAAGCATGATGGCTGTTGTCTAACAAACTCTTTGGCTAGCAAATGAGGTGTAGACAGTGACCGGTTTGTCTGAAGCGACACAACCAGCCAAAGGGTAATGGCAGGACAAGTTCTGAAAACATGGTTCTCCAGCCACTTCAGGGATCCTTGAAGGACCGGACAAGTTAGAAGTATGAAATGTATCTACATGCTGAGGAAGTTTGTTCATATACCATTTGGATGATTTGGTTTTATTTACGGGAATCCTTAGCCCTTCTTAGTCTCATAGCTAGGGGGCAGTGGAAGGGGAAAAGTGGGTTTGGAGAGGGGGGTGGAGTCTAGAAGTCCTCCAAGTCAACACCCCCCCCCATGCGCCACTTCCATATCTGCTTTCTAAAGGACAAAAGAGCCGGCATCACAAGATCAGAGGGTCGAAGGCCACGGAAAGGTGGCTTAAGATGGCGTCTCTTTCAAGTAAGAGACTTTTTTTATTTTCTTTTCCTCACTGGCCTGTCTGTAGAGAGACACATATCCCTGACTTAGATGCTCTTTTTCTCAGCTTCCACGCTGCCTGTGTTTGGCCCACGGTAGCATGTATCACACACACTGTGCTGTAATTTTCTGTGTCCTTTCCTGCTTTCCTAACATGAATATGATGGTAAACTTATGGAGACAGTGTTTATACCTGATTCTTTTCTGTATAGCCAGCACCCAGAACCATGTCTTCCAAATATTAGTTATCTATTGGCTGTTGGTGGAATGCATGAAAATATCAATGGTGATTGTATGGTTTACAGTCTGTTTTTGGCTCAAGCACATAATTGCAAATGTGTACATTCATGACAAATACAAAATACATTAGCTTTTAAGAAAAAAGTGCCCTATAGTTAATCATGCCGTAGATTTTCCAGCCTGGTTTCTATTTGGGGACCTGAAGGAAAGGTTACTATCCTAGAAGTAGTATGAAAGAATGGAGTTATTTTTTTAAGGGCACTGGGGGCAGGGGAAGTGGGACCATAAAAAAAACCTAGGTATCTTGTATACAACCAAGCCCTAAGAAGATCTCTGATAAGCACCATACTACACCACCTCAACAGTACAAGATGTGAAATTTCACAACCAAAATGCATGTTATAGTCTCAGGTGCCTTAAGTCTGACATATGTTATAATATTTTGTGACTCAGTTGTGTGACTCAGTTTTATGACTCTTCTGATGAGCTTTTCCCCATGCAAACCTTCGGAGAGCTTTGTCCATGTATAATGGTTTGCTAACATCTTAAAGATATGATTCCTCTTACCAATGCTCACACATGTTTGTAATAAGGTATTTTAATAAAGCTTACATGCTTTGACTCTAAGTGTGTGGTCAAAGGTACATTGTGACAGTTGGCCTCCATTTCCCTCAATGAGGATGTGTTGGAAATCGACCATAGTAGGTTGTTGGAAATTGTGGATCAGCAATCAGAAGGAGTGTGGTCAAGCACTGGTTTGAATGCTCCCTGGCTGGGTGGCATTGGGAAACTACTCAGTTATCCTGAGGATCAATATGCACATCTGTAAACTGATTAATATAATATTGCTCCATGTGCCTCTCAGGGTTCTTGTGAGATTCAACTGAGTTACTCTGTGTGGTTTGGCTATTATAAAGCAATGGATAAACATAAGGCAGTATCCTTTTAAAGGAACTAAAAGAGAAGTGAGTATGGTCCCTCTCTTCACGTTAAGGATCACTTCATTTCCCACATTTGGAAAAGTTTGCTTCTACCTATTGTGCATTGCCTGTACCCTGGAATAACATGGTGTGCATGTCACTTGGACACCAAAGATTGACTGAGTTGACATTGAATCGAGAAGAATTTAAAACTCCAGGCTGCTCCGGAGAGATCACTGTAACTGGGGGCATGTATTAGGCGCTACCGCTGTTCCTTCTATGGAGCCCATGACCTTCATTATTAGTCATCATAGCACGTATTCCCACCAAGGCTGGATGCAGCCTCAGAATCCTAAATGGAGCAACTTAGGCACCAAAGTTCAAATGCTACAAACAGACTTGGGGACAGAGCAAGCTAATATAAAGACATTAAAATTTTTGTTTTCAGGAGAATAAATGAATGTAGCCACCATGGGGAAAATTAACAAGCCATCATGTAACATTTGGAAGCTCCTTGCAATAGTCACCCATATCTTTATAACAATACAGAAGTAGAGATATTAGAGTTACATTAATACAGTGAAAAAAACAAATGTCACTTAAAGACCAAAAACTAGTCTCCAGGGGAACAATTTAGGGTTGGAGCAAAAGTCATACCTGTGGCATTTGCCTTACTCCTTATATTCATAAGGAGTAAGTAAGTAACTGCCATACACCATTAACTTACTCTTGAATGCAATAAATACGGAAATGCGTATCTTGTGTCTCAAATAAAACGTCTGTTATGTTTAACACATTCCAGATGAACAAAGAAGGCTATTTTCTTTTTTTTTAAGATTTTATTTATTTATCTTTAGAGAGGGAAGGGAGGGAGATAGGGAGAGAGAGAGAAACATCAGCGTGCAGTTGCTGGGGGTCATGGCCCGCAACCCAGGCACGTACCCTGACTGGGAATCGAACCTGTGACACTGGTTCACAGCCCACGCTCAATCCACTGAGCTATACCAGCCAGGGCAGAAGGCTGTTTTCTATTTCAGGAAACTTTACCTCATATACATGCACATAATTTCATATAAATATATAAACAAATAAATATATGTAAATAAAGATATATTTGCATATACCTTTATATAAATGTTTATATATTTACATATACCTTTATATAAATATTTGTATATAAATTTGTATAATATTTAGATATACTTATGTATACACCTTTATATAAACAAATCTATGTATTTATGTATACCTTTACATAAATATTCATATATTCTATATAACTAAATAAATGTCTCTATATTTATACATAACTGCATATGAATGTATGTTTATGCATAACTTCACATAAATAAGTGTATATGTATATACATAAATAGTCATGAGCTTGCTGTCCGAAGCTTCTGTTCGGTGGGAGAGCCCCTGGGCGGATGCACTAACACCCACGCCACTGTGTTCGCTCCGGCAGGTTGACTGTGGTGAGTTCCAGGACCCCCAGGTCTTCTGCACTCGGGAATCTAATCCCTACTGTGGCTCCGATGGCCAGACGTATGGCAATAAATGTGCCTTCTGTAAGGCGATGGTGTAAGTATCACACTCACCAACCCGTCCCTTGGAAAAACAAACTTCCAGAGTAAGACAATGACACTTTCTTCGAGATAGTCTAGAAGTTTCTATTCATACCCACCCATAGAAACTAAAGAAATAAGCTTCAGGCAAAGAGACTGAAAACAAATGGGTCAAAAACAAATAAAAATTTACATAATAACTTATTTGAAAGCATAATCTTCATTACTTTGTGATTATTAAATGTGATTTGTCTTAGGGAAATTTTAAAACATTTTACATTTTTAAGAATTTTGATACATTTTCTTGTTTTTTCCACTTCTAACTAAAAATTTTAATAATTTTTATCCAGTTGTGTTTTGTAATTGTTATTATTATTAATTTTAGAGATTAAGTTTGAAAATTCACCAAAATCAGAAACATGAAAATCTTGTGAGAAAATATATTACCAATAAAAGCAATTATTGTATCTACATTATTTTCAAACATTTTATTTTATACCAAATTCTATGTTGCTAAGGCACCAATTTTCATTCATTCCTCTCTTTTGGTCGGATGAAAAGAGCCTTTCGACAAAGAACAGAGGAGAGGATCATTCTTCATTATTCAGACAACTCAAACTTTACAGACAGGGTGCTAGGAAGATTCTACCAAGGGCCAATATTTAATGAGTTTATGTGTTAATAAGGAACAGAACAGGTGCTCTAGATTTTAGCCAATAGACTGTGAGCTTCCAGATGGGACACATTTTATAATTAATAGAAACCTATTCAAACAAGCAATGTCTTAGTCTGATTGCTCCAAACTCCAGGAAATTATAGCCCTCTTTAAAAGTAACCTTACTTCCTTACCACTGTCATCCTTTTCTTATATTGGAGTTTCTTCTATGAATGTCTTAATTTCTCTCAACTTCGCTGTAAAATTTCTAAGCACAGGGGCTATATAACTCTTTATCAATAATAACAGCTAAGCACATAGAATTAAATGAATAAATATTGAATAAATATACAGTAACTATTTCTGCATTTATATACAGCATATCTGATTAATTAACACCAAACTTTTCTCAGGATAAGAGCCATTGGGTAAGTTGAGATTTGATATGATGAACACCCATTACCAAGAAGGCTTAAATGTATGGTCTGCCATAATATACCAGATGCCTGAGTATTCTGTTTAACTTCTTACATCTTCTACTAGCCAGAATTGTGACACTATAGTCTCTTTACCATTATTCCTTTTGTCACTTTTACCTTTTTCAGTTGTATATATATTTACTCCCAGAGAAATAATCATTGAAATCAAACCTCTCTAAGTTTGTTTATTAAATTAGTTGGTTTCAGATTCATGCTTTCTGCTGTTAGGACAGATGTCATTTCTGAGTGGATTTAATTAACGTCTGCCAGATCACTGACATGGGTACCCATACAATCCAATGATTGCACAGATGATGACGTGGTTAGACCCTTGTCCACCCTCTGCAGCGAACACAGATGATATTGCACTGAGCATGTTTTGTCTTTTTCTTTTATAGGAAAAGTGGTGGGAAGATCAACCTAAAGCATCATGGAAAATGCTGAATGAGAGCCAGGGTTCTGTGCTGGCTTCCCAGCTCTCTCATCCTTCTTTTCTTGCTTCTGCTTTTATTTTTCTCTAGCTGATCTCTTAAACGTACCTTCTGCTTTGCCTGGGTCACAGGAAGTTCAATATATATCTATTCCCTTGATTCGCTTAACAATAAAATAAATTCTGCAGAAGCCTGGCCTGTGTTTTTACTTTGAGATCAAGAAAACATACAGATACAATATGGGGTAATTGACCCGACATAAACCTGGGTAAACAGACCTGTTTTTCTGATCCAAATGAACCCTGAAGTCACTGTGGGATCTTGGGAAAATCCCTTCCCATCTCTGTTTTTGGAATTTCCATGTGGCTAATGAAGAATTTTTTTATTGTAATATCTATTATTTAAGGCTTAGGTGAGATAATACTGATTCTCCCCAATTTGGGGGACAATATTTTATATAAAATGAAACATTGATCTTCTTTGGACCATAGTCTCTCATCTCTATGAAATGGTGGATTTAGACTGTAGATTATGAGAACACATACATTATTTGTTTTCGCAGCAATATCATAGAGTCTAGCAGACAGAAAGAAGTGAATAAATATTCAATACATAGTGACTATCCAGTCAATAGTGAATGGAGGCAAAGTCTATAAAAGTGTGTACATTTAAAGAAAACAGTTCATTGATCTTAATCATGGAATGAGAGAAGTGGATAAAATGTAAGGACTCATAAGGCCCAGAGAAAGTTTAATTAGTTAATGGCCGAAGAAAAACGCTCCAGGTGGTAGAAGAATCAAGGTCTCAACACAGGTCTTTCAATGACTCACTCAGTCTCCATTTAGCTGGTTCAATCTTCTGAAGACAATCCAGATATATAGGTGCCTTATTCTGAGTAATCCAGATAGAAGTCTGGGGAGAAATCTCCCTTTGAGCACTTTCTTGGTGCAGATCACGTATTTACTAGTAACATGTTCTGGGGTGAACTCACACAAGACATCCCTAGGTGCATTCACTAGGTAATAACTATCAATAAGCACCAGCAGGGCACCTACTCTGTGGCAGGTAGGCACTTGGACACAGTTACAGTTAGGGATGAAAAGAACTAAAAATCCCATTCTTAATAGAATTTGCATACCAGCAGGGAGAAATAGACAAAAAAACAATAGGGAAGTACATGACATAGTAATGTTTGGGAAGATAATGGCCAATCGCAGTACTAAGTCAGGTAGTTAGAAGAGTTCTTATTAGGAAGATGTGGAGATAAAGGAGTTAGCTGAGCCAATATTCTAGGGAAGAGCAAAAAGTAAAGCTAGAACACAGTCCATCCCTCTTGGTTCAGGGTTCAGCGGGGAAGCAATGTGAATGAAAAGGTGCATGTGAGTGGGCAAGTAATGGGTGATAGGTTCAGAGAAAAATTAATGCAAACCATGAAAAGCCTTGTAGTCACTGGTAAAATTTTTGCTTCTATTCTAACGAACAAAATGTGTTCATTATAAATACTAAGATCTTATTTCTGCTTTTAAAAAATCTATCTTCTGCTTTGAATATACCGTATGGTCTCACCTCTAAGAGGAACCTAATGAACAAAACAAACAAATGAGCAAAATAGAACCTGAAGCATGGAAACAAGGAACAGACTCACAGGGACCAGAAGGGATGGGGGAATGGGATAAGGAGGGAAAGTAGAGGAAGGGTCTAGTCAAGGAACAGGTGCAAATGACCCATGGACATGGACCCACAGTGGGGATTAACTGTGGGAGTCGGAGGTGGGCAAGGCAGGGGCGAGCAATGGGGGAAAACTGGGACAACTATAATAGAACAGCAATAAAAAAAATCTATCTGCTTTAAAAAATGTCTATATTCTGTTAACATTTTAAACAATTTCTCATCAAGTGCTTTTTCTGTCCCTTTGACTGTACTGCCCCTTTATCTTCAGGGCATACATTTCAAGACCACCTCCAACAGATGCCTAAAACCACAAAGAGTAGACTATATACACTATATATACGTACACAAAGGCACCTATACGAAGATACCTATGATAGAGTTTCAATGACTCTCACGCTTCGGGGCCATTAGGAAGGAAAAGAAGGGCTGCGTGTGCAGCAAGCACTGAGGTACCCCAACGGTCGACCTGATGACTGAGGCGGCTCCTAAGTGACTAGGGGTGGGGAGCATATACAGGGTCCCCACCCATTAGTGGACAAAGGGATGATTCACAAACTGGGTGGGAGGAAGTAGGACAGCATGAGATTTCATCACACTACTCAGAAGAGTGAGGAATTTAAAACTTAGGAATTGTTTATTTCTGGAATTTTCCATGTAATATTTTTGGACTACAATAACTGACACTATGAAAAGCAAAACGGTGAATAAAGGGGGACCGCTGTATATGAAATTTCCTTCTTACTTGAGAAATTAAACACTTTTCTCCCTTTTAGTTTCTACCTATGAAGTAATTTAGCTACCACTAACATAAACCCGTGGAGAATAGAGTGCAGTTGGATAAGTGAGCCATCACCCATCTTTAAAAGCGTTGCCCCTCCGCGTGACCTCCCCTTCCTCTCTCTGGTGGGAACCGTCCAAGGCATTCAGCCAGGCCAGGTTCCCATGGGCTGTCCACACAGAAAGTGCATTTCCATCACTCTGCCCAGGCTGCCTGCGATGCCTCTGGGCCACCCACAGCCACTCTGCCTGTCCTTCCTCTCTCCTACAAACCTCTCACCCACATCCTAAGGTGACCATGTATTCCGTGGCTCATGTCAGGTGCTCTCACTGAGGAAATGATCAAAACACTATCTTGTCTAGCTCTGAGCTATTGTTTGGGGAGGGAAGGGAAGCTTATGAATGATAAACCACAGAAGACCTGAAATCTTGTATTTGTTAGAAAGAAGAGGCAAGTCACATATAAAAAATCAACAGTCAAAATATAGACGTTTTGGCTCAGAGGTGTACACATTTGTCAAATCTCAGTGAAAACACTTAAGATGTATAGGTATCATAGTTTGCAAACTTTCCATCAAAAGGAAAGATACAAACATATAGTGTAGTCTTAAATATAACATACATAGTGGAGTTTTTAGAGAAAGGGGTACTGATATCTGCAGTTTACTTTAAATTTCATCAAAGATGGATTAATGGATACACGGATAGATACATTAAAAACAAATATGGTAAAACTAATGGTATAATCTAGGTGGTGGATTTATAGGGGTTCACTATAAAATTATTTTAGCATTGCTGGATGTTTAAATTTTTTTCATTAAATTTTTTTATAATTAATAAAACACAGACTCAACCAAGAGGAACAAATATTCAGAATTTCATTTTTTGTTTGTCATTACTATAAAATCCAGGACAGAACACACTGTTTCAAGTACGGTTTGTACTCTTCTCTTAAAAGCAAAAAAAAAAAAAAAGTATCTGACCTGAACACCCATATCCATCAGCATGCCTCCAGATAGCAATAGGAACATTGCCGAGATGGTGTCGTACCAAACTTATAACCAGTAACTATCTCCATGTGTTTTTCTTTCCATGCCAACTGTTGCTGAGTTACATCTTTCTCAGCTGTTCTTCTTTCATTGAATTTTTTGCAGCTAAATTCATTGTGCAAATGACATGTGTCGATGATTAAGGAGGGAAGGGGCTTGTGTGCAGGCTTTTGTGAAGGTTTCTCGAGATGGCTTACACAGACATATGCACCACACAAATGCACTATAAAGTGACAAGGAGAACAACAGGGGTAAAAGGGCCAGAGAAAATAGTAACTAAGATAAAAATGGAAATGAGCCACCACGAATAAGTTTAGCCAATGTATTTACCGAGGACTTCACATGTTTCCTGGGATAAGCACATAAATATGATCACATTTAAATTGAGCAATAGCAAAGAAGTTGAAATCCCATTTCATGAAAGAGGAGCCTGAGGTAGAGAGATATAAATGACTTGTCCATGATTTTATAGCCAGTGAGTTGCAGAGTCCGGGTTTACTCAAGAGGGTTACATCAATTCCAAATTTCTAAACTTTCTAGCACATCATCATAGTAATTTGAGTAATTTGGATATGTGTTGCATTGGAAAGATTAATCCTATATAATTAGATACATCAGAAATAGAAGTATTCATAATTCAACAATACTTGGGCAAATATATAAAAAGGTGACATTTATCCATCATAATTGTTAATATGTGAGCAATTATGTTAATGTTGTGATGGGGCAACAGCTTTAGCCTGGAAAGTCTTGGTTCAGAGGAGCTATTAACTCGAACTAGGCATTTAGTGAAATGTTTTCTTTCCCCACCTTTCTTTTTGTCTTCCCCAGAGCTGGTATCTGTGACTTTACAGAATTTTGCTTCATTTCAGTGCTGCAGTTTGAGTTCAGAGAAAATACATACAACAGATTTCTCTAGCTTTTGTTGGCAAAAAATTTAGACCTAACCTAATCAGAAAAGGGTATCATTGTGTGGCTCACTTTGGCTCCCTGCAGTTACCCTTCAGATTGATAGGATGTGTACACTAAAAGAATGCACATAATAAAGTACCATTCCGTAAGTTCTGGTGTATTGTTTCCGTTTCCATTTGTCTCAAGTTGTTTGTTGTTGTTGTTGTTGTTTTAGAGAGGGAGGGGAAGGCAGGGGGAAACAGAGAGAAACATGGATGTGAGAGAGAAACATCAATTGGTTGCTTCTCGTATGCGACCTGACCAGGGACCAAAACCACAACCCAGGCCTGTGCTCTGACCAGGAATCTAACTGGCAACTGTTTGCCTTGTGGGATGATGCCCAGCTGAGCCACACTGGTCACGGCTCAAGTTGTTTTTCAATTTCCCTTTTGATTTCCTCCTTTGGCCCATTGGGTTTGGGGAATGTGTTGTTTAATTTCTACATATTTGGGTGTTTTCCAGTTTTCCTCCTGTTATTAATTTCCAGTTCCATACCATTGTGATTGGAAAAGATTCTTGAAATGATAATTTCCTTAAATTTGTTAAGACTTATTTTGTGGTCTAATATATGATCTATCCTAGAGAATGTTTACTGCGCACTTGAGAAGAATGTGTGCCCTGTGCTGTCAGATAAAATGTTCTGTTCCATCTGGTCCATCTGTTAGGTTCATCTGGCCTAAAGTGTATAGTTCAAATCCAATGTTTTCCTATTGAATTTCTGCCTGGATGATCTATCCATTGTTGAAAGAGGGATATTGAGTGCCTACTATTATTATATTGTGGTCTATTTCTCCCTAAAATTTTATTAATATTTGCTTTATATATTCAGGTGATTCAATGTTAGGTACATATACAGGGTAGGGCAAATGTAGGTTTACAGTTGTGAGTATGTGAAAACAGGGTTTATTCTTGTATTATTGTTTATTAATTATTATGTTATTTTACATATGAATAACTGTAAGCCTACTTTTGCCCCACCCTGTATGTTTATAATATATATCCTTTTTGATGAATTAATCCCTTTATTATTTTATAGTGAACTTCTTCATCTCTTCTTAAAGCTTTGATGAAAGAAATTGAAAATACAAATAAATGTAAATATATTCTGTGTTCCTGAGTTAGAAGAATTAATACTGTTGGAATGTCCAGACTGCCCAACTGTTCCACAGGTTCAGTATAAAAACTATCAAAACCCCAATGTCATTTTCCACAGAAACAGGGAAACAATTCTAAAATTCATGTGAAATGAAAACAACCCTTAATAGCTAAGGAAATCTTGAGAAAGAACAAAGCAGGCTGTGACACATTATCTGATTTCAAATTATATTATAAGCTATAGTAATCAAAGCAACATGGCATTAACATAGAAATGGACACATAGACCAATGGAACAGAACAGAGAACTCAAAAATAAACTCACACATATATATGGTCAACTAATCTTCTACAAATGTGTCAAGAATACACAATGGGAAAGGTTAGTCTCTTCAATAAATGGTGTTGGGAAAACTGGATCTCCACATGCAAAAGAATGAAATTAGACCCTTATCTTACACCATACACAAACATCAACTTGAAATGGATTAAAGCTTCAAACATAAAACCTGAAGTTGTAAAACTCCTGTAAGAAAGCATAGGGGAAGAGCTCATTGATATTGACCTTGGCAATGATTTTGACACCAAAAACACAAACAACAAAATCAAAACTAAGCAAGTGGAACTACATCACACTAAAAAGTTTCTGCATGCCAAAAGAAATAACCAACAAAGTTAAAAAGCAACCTATGGACTGGAGAAAATATTTGTAAAATATGTATGTAACATGGGGTTACTATCCAAAATATATAAGTAGCTCATACAACTAAAAATTTTTGTTTGATTAAAAAATGGGTAGAGGAACCAAATAGATGTTTTCCCAAACAAGCCGTACAAATGACTGACATGTACATAAGAGATGCTCAACATCTCTAAGCATTAAGAAAAGGGAAATCAAAATCCCAGCATTACCTCACGCCTGTTAGGATGGCTACTATTAAAAATTCAAGCCCTGGCTGGCATAGCTCAGTGGATTGAGCGCGGGCTGGGAACCAAAGTGTCCCAGGTTCGATTCCCAGCCAGGGTACATTCCTGGGTTGCAGGCCATAACCCCCGGCAACTGCACATTGATCTCTCTCTCTCTTTCACTCTCGCTCTCGCTCTCTCCCCCTCTCTTTCCCTCCTCCCTCCCTTCCCTCTCTTAAAATAAATAAATAAAATATTTAAAAAAAAATTCAAAAGGTAACAAGTGTTGATAAAAAAAAGTGGAGAAAAGGGAGCCCCTGTCGCTATGGGGTTGTAAATTAAGATAGCCGTTATGGAAAACTGTATGGAAATTATCCAAAAAAATTAAACACAATAATGCCATGTAGTCCAGCAATCCCACTCTAGGTGTGTGTCCAAAGGAAGCAGGATCTGGATCTCAAAGAGACAGCTGTGCTCCCACATTCACTGCAGCATTATTTGTAGTAGCCAAAATACCGACACTACTTAAATGTTCATTGACAGATGAATAAAAATATTCTGATATGTACTATTAAGAAATAAAGTGAGGCACATTAAATTCACAGGAGTTTATTTGGAAAAACATGTATTCAAATCACCCAGCTCTGAGAGGAAAACTGTTAGGAGTATCAACTGAAGTTACAGGGAAGGCTTCTATAAAGAAGACACGGAGAAAAAGCTATTTGTCCATAGCTTTTTAAGCTATTTGATTGGCCATAGCTTAAGTGGTTGTCTTATTTAGGAAAGCCTAGTTGGCTGTTCAGGATTGTGTTTTCTTAAGTTTTGTTTCCTTGGGTTTGGGTACATGGACTCGGGCTTAGTTTTGGGTCTGCTTACTATGTAGGCTACGAAGGTAATAGAGTCACCTCAGCCTAATGGCCTCCTTATTTAATTGCTTTAAAAATATGTATAGTAGACTATTATTCACCTATACAAAGGAGGAAATCTGGCTATTTGTGAAAACATGGCTGAACCTAGAAGACATAATGCTAAATGTTATAACCAGACACAGAAAGGCGCTTATATGATCTCACTTGTGTGGAATGTAAAAAAGTTAAACTCATAGAACCAAGAGCAGCATATCAGTTACCAGGAGCTAGGGAAGGGGGTTGGGGGGAATGAGAGGATGTTAGTCAAAGGGTACAAATTTCAATCATAAGATTATAATGATAAGATCAATATGTTCTGGAGATCTATTGTACAGCATGGTGACTATAGTTAATAACACAGTATTGAAAAAGTATAAGAAAGGTATGTAAGATCATCTGCTGAGAAAGGGAAGTGGTGGTGGGAGAAGGGACCACACAAGTCTCAGGTCAGAGCAACAGTGCCACTTAACCTGAACTATTACTTTCCATATGAATGGCTGGACTTGCCAAATACCATCCTCAGGTTCTCATTGTGCAGAAAACTGCTCACCCAATAAAAACCAACTCATTTTTGTGGTAGTAATTTTGTTAGATGCACAATGCTTTCAAAATAGTTTTATAGACTTACGCAGACACCATAAAACACTTTCCTATTTCCTTACCCACAATTTCAAGAGGAACGGAGTCCGTCCCTCCTACAGGCGTCATAACTAATTATAGGTTCATTTCTGGGACTTACTCAAAACCTTCATACACTTTTATGTAAGTGAAACCCGCAGAATCTCGTGAACACATCACTGCTTGTGATTGCATTCCTAGCCGCTCTAAGGACACCAAGCGTTTTTGTTCCCCAGATCCTCGAATCTGGGAAGGGCGTTGCTTCTACTTTCTCAGAAGCTCCTCACATGCCTGATTTGAAGGACACTTGTACCCTGCTGCCTAGAGGAGAAGTGTGATGTTGTAGAACACAGTGAGGAGGTAGCTCTGCTTGATGGAAAGGTGTAGACTAGTAGACTAACAAACAAAAAGATGGCCAAAGGGAAGGCTCATTCCTTCTCGTGGATTTCCTCAGTTGCTCCTCTAGCTCAAATGTCACCTCCTCAGTGGGGGCCTTAGTAACCTCTGTCCTCATCAGCAACCCTATCTGTAGTAGAAATCGCTCTGTCTGTGCTCTTGGTACACCTGTACTATCAACAGTCTGCCGGTCTATTTTCTCCAGGGACGCTGAGTCCTTGGAAGGAAATGAATTTGGACAGATTTCTGTGGTTTGGGTCCTATGAGCAATTTTAGGTTAAATCACACATGTTAAGCCCCAGTAGTGTCACAGGTGCAATAATGGGAAGACTTCACAGATCTAATTTTAGAAAAAGTGAGTGAATAGAATGTGATTAAATTTCTATGCGTACTGTGAAGTGCCGCGCTGTGTGCCTTTCAGGAAGTATGCTCTTAATAATAATAATACTCTCAAAGGAAAATATCTTCCAGTTATAGGGAAACAGCTCTGAAAAAAGGGAAGTAGCCTTACTGAGAATGAGCTGGAACTTCTAAGTATTTTTAATATTGTCTTTGGTTTCTGGCATAATTTATCTTCTTTTAAATTAATAGACTTTATTTTAGAGCACTTTTAAATTTATAGCAAAATGAGCAGGAAGTACAGAGAGCTCCAAAATAGACCCTCCCCTCCTACCCACCGTCAACATCCCCCACCAGAGAGGTGCATTTGTTAAAATTAAAGAATCAACATTGACACATCATTATTAACCAAAGTCTGTAGGTTAATATAAGGTTTACTCTTTGTGTTGTACATTCTCTGGGGTTTGATAAATGTATTAACATGTTTCTGCTATCACAGCATCACACAGAATAGTTTCACAGCCCCAGAAATCACCTGTGTTCTGCCTATTCATTCCTCTCTCCCCTTGAACTTCTGATGACCACTGATGTTTTTACTGTCACTATAGTTTTTCCTTCTCCTGCAAGTCACTTGATTGGAATCATACAGTGTGTAGCTCTTTATGGTTCTTAGATTCCAATTTCCATGTGAGGGGGTAGATTTCCTCCATAGCACCTAGCAATTCTCTAATGCCAGCTGGTTTCCCTAAAATTCAACTCAATTCTGACACTATCTACCTGGAGATAGATTCTAATTCCACAGGTTAAGGGTTCAGCCATATAACACTGGTCCCTACCCCCCTATTTCAGATGACATTCCCAAGTCCAGGTTGTGACCTATGTTTCTGACCACTGGCTATAGATCAGGGATTTCCATGATTCCCTCTTTGGGTTTGATTAATTTGCAAGAATGGCTCAGAGTAACATTTTACTTACTAGACTACCAGTTTATTACAAAAAACTATAACTCAGGAAGAGCCAGAGGGAAGAGATGCCCAGGGCAAGGCATGTGGGAAAAGCACAGAGCTCCCGTGTCCTCTCCAGGGGCACCCCTCTCTCCAGATCTCCACAGGGTCACCAATCCTGAAGCTCTTTGACCCACAGCCTTTTGGATTTTTATGGAGGCTTCATTACATCAGTGTGATTGATAAAAATCATTAGCCATTGGTGACTGATTCTATCTCTATCCCCTCTTTCTTCCCCAGGGGTCAGGAGGGTGGGTGGGACTGAAAGTATTTATCATGTGGCTGGTTCCTCTGGCAACCAGCCACCCCCACCCCCAGCCTTAGGTATTTGCCACCAGTTACCACACTGTCATAACAAAAGACCTCTTTATGGTGCCCAGCATGGAAATTCTAAGGGTTTTGAGGCAGCGAGATAAGAACCTTGAATAAAGACCAAGTGCGTAGAATAAATCACAATATAGCAATAACCTTAACAGAGTAGACTTCTTTCAGTTAAAAAGATGCATTTAAATTTCTTGCTTGTCTTTTTGTGACTTCTGTAGATCCTGTCAGCATTTGCTGTCGTCAGTGTTTTGGATTTTAATCATTCTAATAAGTGTGTAGTGAAAACTCATTGTTTTACTTTGCAGTTCCCTAAGGGTATATGATGTTGAGCATCTTTTCCTGTGTTTATTTACTTTCTGTCTATTTTCTTTGGTGCGGTAAAAGTTAAGATCTTTTTTCTCATTTTTAAGCTTAGTCCTTTGTTTTCTTATTGTTAAATTTTAAGTGTTTTGTTTGGTTTTGTATATTTGGATGACAGTTCTTTGGTTCCTATGTCTTTGGCAAATACCTTCTTTCATTCAGCAGCTCACCTTCTTATTTTCTTGAGAGAGAAGAAATTTTGAATTTTAATAAAGTCCAACTTCTCAATTTTTTTATATATGATATAAAAAAAATTGGTGGTATGTCTAAAAAGTCATCACCAAAACTAAAGTTATCTACACGTTCTCCTATGTTATCTCCCAGCAATTTTGTAGTTTTACATTTTATATTTAGTTCTATGATCCATTTTATTTGTTTATTTGCATGTGGAACTCTGGTGGGTCCAGTGTCTTTTACTGAAAAGGCTACTTCCTCCACTGAGTTGCCTTTCCCCCTCATCAAAGGTCAGTTCAGCATATTTGTGTGTGTAGTTTCTGTTCTTCTTTTGCTAGCATCGCGCTGCCTCTATGGCTGATCCCACAATAAGTCTTGATTGAAGTGTCAGTCTTCCAGCTTGGTGCTTCTCTTTCAACATGGTGTTGATGAACGACATCTAACCTTTTTATACCCAAGTTTCCTTTAGCATTTCAAAAAAATTATTTATGTAAACACATAGTGAAAATATTTGAAGGAATATTAACTTCTAGTAAATAAGAGTGGTGAGCATCTGTGTGTTTGTTCTTTGCTGTTTGTACTTTACTATATATCTAACAGACTTCAGTATTTAAAAATATTAACAATTATAAAATTTCTATATTTGATGAAAAATATAAATCTATACATATATACATACACATATATGTATAGGTTTATATGTATATGCACACATATGTGTGTATACATAGGTATATTTATAGATTTATATGTATATGTGTATGTATGAACATGTAAGTGTATACATGTGGGTGTGTGTATATACATATGTATATAAAATCTGTTCATCCCTGTTTCCTGTTTCCAAGTAATTTATCTGCATCCAAAGACAGAGATAAAAAATATTTACAGAGACAGAAAAATATCCAGTGTCCAAAAAAATTAAAATTTACAATGTCTGTTATTCAAAGAAACAAACAAACAAAAGACCCTAAATCTGTAAATAGATTAATCATATAAACAGATCCAGAAATGACACAAATGATATAATTGTAGTTGAGACTCTTGATAAATCACTCTTTATTTTCAAGAAGGTAAAGGAAAGATAGAACATGTTAATAAAAATATATCTCTTTCATCTGTTTATTATACACGTAAAACAAGGGAGACATAAAATATACCATATAGGAGTAACAGCAGGTTAGCAGTTGAGAAAGAAAAGACAAATGAACTTTAAGACAGCATCAGATGCTAGCAAAAATAAAATGGAGAGGAGAAAAAAAACACCTGAAAGAATATTGGAGAGAGCATCAGGAAGCTGTAGGACAACTTCATGCAGCTTGGGGGAAGGGCAATGAGGCAATTAAACAATTTTGAAGAAATAGTACTTATAAAATTTCTAAATTTGATAAAAACTATAAACCCATACATCCAGGGATCTTGATGGACCCTAAGTACAAAAAATAGGATAATCCTTAACATAGCCTGTAAAACTCTTTTATCTTAAAGCCTTTCTCTGCATTTGAATCTAACCATTACTCTGATTTCTCAAAATAGGGCTCAGTTCTCATTTGCTTTCCTTCTTCCATACTGTTCCTTATTCTTGGGGTGCTGGCTGCTACCTACGTGTCTCTGACTTTCTGTTGACTCTGAGGGCCAGATCCTCTGCGGCGCGTGGTCATGGCCGCCTCCTCTCTGCCATTCCGCCGCTCTGTTCAGATAACTGTGTTCTCCTGTGTGCTCCCCTGAGTTACACACACTTTCTGCATTTGCCCATGAGCTTCACTCGTTCGTTCAGCTTTAAATTTCCAGATCCTGATTAAGTTCCTGACTCAGTAGGTCCCACCCAGCAAGTGTTTGAGAAAAGAAGGAAGATGGTAAGCTCTCTGAATCTGTCTTTATTGTCACATCTTCAGCATCTAGTGATACTTAAAATAATTGGAGTTCAGTAATTAGTTTTGAAGAAAGGAAGGAAGTTTCATTGGTTAGCCTTTGTAAAATCAGAATGGTATCTATGCACTTCTATGTGCAAGATGGTGTTCTGGGCATGGAGACATAGTAGTGGGAAAGATCCATGAGTTTATATTCCAGTCTGTATGCATGCACATGTGTGGATGGTTGTGTGTGCATGTGTATTTGTTTGGTGGTGGAAAAACACACAAGTAAATAATTAACAGGGGTCATTTTAGAGATTGCAAAGCACTAACAATGAATTATATTGATCTGATTTGGGGTGAAGGTGTTTGGAATTGTCAGGGAAATCTTCACTGAGCAGGTGATATTTGGACTTGTAGTTCTAGAAAGAAGGAACTAACCATTCTAGTTTCTGGGTCAGGAGTATTCCCAGTAGAGGAAACTGTAAGAGCTAGAGTCCTAAGGTGAGGACTGAGTACGTGGCATATTTGAGAAAGGAAAAGAAGGCAAGTGTGGATGGCATGTATGCACAATGACTGAAATCCACCTGTGAGAGACTTGTTCAAATAAAAATGTTACTTAGTAACCATCATGCATGTACTGCCCATTAGCAAAAAAAGGTTGAAGAAAATAGACGCCCCCACCCCCTGCTTCAACATTCACCTTGAATATCTAGAATTTTTAATTCAGTGACCATTAGGATTGTGTTCTTAGCCTGCCTAATAAATTCCTCACCTCAAAAACCCTCACATGAGCATTTTTATTTTCCTGGTAGCCATGACACCAAGCACTATAAATGTTGCGCACAAATTGTATGCACCATCCTACAAGTTACTGCCAGATGAAAGCTGTCTGGCCCCAAGGCTTTGCTGGGGGACGGTCCAAAACAAACTAATTGAAAGAAAATGACTTGATTGTAATTATCACCACATGCTGATGAGAGCAAATTCTGGGTGTGTTACATGTAACTCATTTCATTCTGCCCAAACATCACATTTGACCATTGTTTCTGACTGTATGGAAAAGGCATGAAATAAGCTGTGTCTCCAATCGCTGGGGAAATAGGTTACACAACGAGGGCGGAGAATCTGGCTGGCTTCCAAATGTATAGGTACTTAGATGCACGCATATGGATCCACCTATAAATACAGCCTGTAAAACATCCACAGGGTTGCACCCTATTGACAGGTTCCCTACAGGCCTCACAGACCTCATTGATCATGAAGCCGTCAGGCAGCCTTCTGCTTTTGGCTAGCATGGCCTATTTGTTCCTCTGTGCTGGTGAGTACGATGCATCCATGTGAAACAAAATTCTGGGCCAGACGGCTCAGTGTCAGCAGTCATGGTGAGCTGTTGTTTCTGATGATGATGATGATGATGACTATGATGATGAAGACTGTAATGATGATAAATAAGGATAGTTAATGATGGTGGCTGCCCACCACACTTTTTAGAGTTAGCCACTTTAATTATCACTGTAATACTATATCAGGGCTGGTTTTATCAACTTGTAAAGACAACATTACATCTCATAGGACGAGAGGGCCTTTTCTGGGTCACATGGGCCCTGAGTGGCTAATCCAGAACTTCCAGGCCCAGTGGCTGAGCACTTCCGTGCTTGCCTCAGCAGACCACAACTATGGTAACCAATAAGCTTCATTTTTCAAGGAACTGGTTTATATTGAAATTAGACGTTCTCATTTAAAGTCACCTGCAAGAAATTCTTATCTAATGAGCTTCAATGCTGGAATTTTTCTGGGATGCTTTCATTTTACTGAAAGCTAAGTCATACTTACCTCTAAGTAAGGAGAATAAAGAGATAATAGATGATAGCTAGCTAGCTAGCTAGCTAGCTAGCTAGATAGATAATAGATATAAAAAGTAGAAAATACCTGGGATGACAATTTTAAGATTTGGCCTCTAATCCTCATTCTGCTGCTATCCTTTTCTCTAATATTGAGCAACTCACGCCCTTCCTCTGGCTTGTTTCATCGCATGAAAATAGACTGTGAACGTTATGTGCTCTGACTTCCTTCAATAGAAGTTTTTTGTTTGTTTGTTTTTTGTTTTAAAGTACATTGGCTTGAGAATGTAAAAGACCAAGTTTTGCTTTCTGGCTCTGCCATTTACAAGGTGAATGTTCTTAGACAGCTACCTAACAGCTTGGTTTCCTTACCTTTAAAACAAAACTGTTCAACTTAATGTGAATGAAATTTAATACAGTGCTTAAAATATAGAAATCTTGCATGTAAGTTGTAAATATTGTTAGTGTTAGTAGGAATGGTGATAAATCATATGATCTTTTTTGAATGCTCTCAAAAATATTTTGTGTTATATTATTACATTGTTGCCTTTTTTGCCAGTTGTTTTTATTATCCTTTAATCTAATGGCTTTAGATTTTGAAACTTCATCTTCTTTCTGGTGAAATATAGGCCTCCTTGACACAGAAGAGGTCCACAGTTTGCCTTCTTTTGTTCAGGTATAGCCTAGTTTCAAGGTAAACATTATACAAAAGAAAACAGCATGTTGGATAAAAGTCACAAAAGTCACCCAGAGCAAGTGCGGCAGAGAGCACTCTGCCCTGGTCGTTTGAAACTTGTCCTCTGGCTCAGGCATGTAGTGCACAAGGTGAGTGTCCTGGATGAGTTCTCGTCTCTTCTCTGGGCCTCAGTTCTTAATCCATAAAGCAAGACAACTGTCATGGAAGATTTCTAAGGGCAATGTTAACTGTTAACTTCTGGAATTCTCCTGAGGTGCTGTGATTAATCAGCGTCTGTTTTCTCATTGCAGGGGCTGTGAGCCAAGGAGGCCTGCAGGTACGTGCATCTCGGTCACAGGCACTTCTCTGTGACAAGAGGTTGTCTTGCAAGGATGGTGACAAGTTGGGAAGTTCTGTGGCTATTTCAATAGGATCTTCCGAGTTCATTTGGTTGGTCTGGTGAG
The DNA here is from genome assembly GCF_004126475.2 of Phyllostomus discolor. NCBI lineage: Eukaryota > Metazoa > Chordata > Mammalia > Chiroptera > Phyllostomidae > Phyllostomus > Phyllostomus discolor. The sequence continues at coordinate 19,360,494 of NC_040915.2, forward strand.
AGGGTGGAGTGATAAAATGACACATTGATCTAGACAAAGTGTCATCATTCATACAGATGCATTTTTCTTTTTTTAGCCATTTTTAAAATTTTAATTGTTGTTCCAGTACAGTTTTCTGCCATTTACTCCCATCCCAGCCCACCCCCCAGCCCTCCCCACCTCCCTCCCATTTCCACCCCCCCACCCCTTGTTTTTGTCCATGTGTCCTTTCTACTTGTTCCTGCAAACCCTTCCCCTGAAATTCCCTCCCCTCTCGCTTCTGGTCAACCTAATCAACAAAACAAACAAGCAAGCAAAATATAACCAAAGACACTGAAACAGAGAATAGGCTGACAGATGCACTTTTCTTAACAGTGGAAAAGGACTTGAAAATTACCTCCCATTTTCTTTAAATGAGTCAGATGTCACATTTCCATAGTAAGGAGTTTATATGCAGTCAAAACCTTGAAAACAGTATAGTGCTTATAAAAATATGGTATAAATGTCATTTATTTTCCAAGTCAGGATAATTTTGAGAGTAAAAGTAGTATTTACATGAGTTATCACAAGAAGTTAATCATAAACTGAGGACCACAGGCAACTCGGAGCACACAGTTACTGGAGATCTGAGTACCTTGTTCATAAGCCACTACAAATGCTTTGTTAAAACCATATTTATGTTCCCTACACATACATGTTAAACCTATTGATTGAACAGGGATCTCTAGGGCTACTGAGGCCTAGGATCCTACATTTAGAGAGTCCCTTGACATAGCTTTGTAAGGGATCTGGGCATAATTGCCTACAATAATGAAAACCTACAGAAATGTTTAAATTTTTCATTTTCCCATAGGCATATATAGTTTCCCCAACCCTGCAACCTGCTCAAGCAGATTATTCTGAGTGAGTGTGTGCACACAAAATACAAAGACAACTATCATGTTAGTAAAATATTCAACTTGAACTGCCCCCTCCCCCAAAAGAAGCCCCTTGACATTTTGGGGCACATTAAAACTGGAGAATCACAATTCTAAATTTTACTAAACAGACTTGGGTATACAGAGAGAGTATTTGGCAGATTCATAATACTGAATCTCCCAGTAGCTTGGGTTGGCAATTACTAATTACAGGATGTGCAGTTTTGAGAGGGTAATTAGTAATAATAGAGTCTACATTCATAAAAGTAGCTATATACCTTAAAATACAAAAATAAATAAGCAGTAAGCTTTTTTTAAATATAGGCTTTGAGAAAGATAATATTTAGGCTCATATTTCAGCACTATTACTCAGTAAATGTTTGACTTTGAGGTCATTGACTTTACCTTTATAGGTTTTGGTCTCTTTATCAATAAAATTCATCTAATAATAGTACTTAATTAAATGAGTTAGTTTAAATACAGTTCTTAAGAAGGTTTAGTGCATAGTAAATGTTAAATACTTGTAACTGTTAAATACTAATTATAATTTTTATGATTTAATCTTAACTACTGAATTACATTTGTAATTTTATTTTCTAATTGAATATTAAATATTTTTAACAAAATAGTTGTAAAGAGATATAAAGAGAAACAGCTCCATTAATTTTAAAACATTAATTCAGTCAACAAAAATCCTTCACACAGATGCCAAAGAATATTCTTTCTAACATTGTAATACTCTTCACATCTCAATCCAACATTACAGATAACCTCCCAAGAGGGTAAGTTTCCAGATCCTTAGCCGGCCAATCAAGTTCCTTCCCAGTCTGTTGGCAACCTCTTCGTTCAATGCTCGGACCACACCAGATGGTCTACAGTTTCTAACATGCCAGGACCTCTCATATGCTTTTGCTAATGCTGCTCTTCCATTCTGAAACACAATTACCCACCACTATCTGCGTGATTATTAAGAGTCTGTTTATTCTCTCATTTGGAAGGACCCTTATGCCCCCTCTCATGTACCCCACATCCGTGGGAAGCCCCTAAGAGCAAAATCACTTCTACTGTATAGTCCCCATGAATGATACATTGCTTTCTTATCTGCATTTCTATTGGATTTTACTAACACACTTACTTCAACATTTACTATATTTTGTTACCCTTCACAGATAGTATTCTCAGAATGTGAACCCCTTAAGGCCCAGCAAAGTGTTTCCTTTCCTTTAAGGATCCTAGCGCTTTCGTCATGGCACTAATTTACTAACCGATGGATGGATAGATAGGTGGTTTGGTAACTGAATAGATGGATTTATGAGGTAATGAAAGATTCAGCCATTTTAAAGAATATACAAAAAGAACAATCAAATGTGAAATATAATATCATTTCTAGTGTGTAAAAAAGAGTTCAGTACAAACATTTTGAGATGTGCCTTTTTAATCTATACATTTACTTAAACTTAGTTTAAGATATGTTCATGGAGAAGTCTAAGTTGACTTTCTGTACTTTATTTTTGAAAGGGAGTTTTAATCTTTTCATTTTGAAATAATTTGACTTAAAAAGGTGGTAAAAGTAGTACATTGAAATACAATATATCTTTTAGTCAGCTTCCCCAAATGTTAAAATTTTACATAACTTCAGTACAATCTTCAAAAATAAGAAATTAACATTGTTTTGTAACTGCTAACTAATCTATCATCTTGTTCAAATTTTGCCAGTTGTCCCAGAAATATCATTTCTTCTAATGTAGGGTTTAATCTAAGATCACACAGAGTTGTTTTATCCCCTCAGTCTCAACTCTTTTTAAGCAGCAGCTACTACTTTCTTGAGGAAAAAATCAGATTTTTAGATAAATGAGTTACAGGTGATTTAACTAAATCCCTCTTGTACTGCTCTATATTTCTAAAGGTTCTATTACAAATATGCATTGTTTGTATGATTGATAGGTAGAGAGCTAGATAGTTAATTAACAGGTCAGTAATAGAACTATGATTATACATATACATATTTTATTACCCATTTCTTCAAGGAATTTGCATCTAAAAGGAAAAATATAAGTAAAAACTAACGGGTTTGCACTATTGAAATTTGGTGTCAGATCATAAGTTTGTAGCATTTGGAAAGCGGAGCAATCCATTTTTCCCTCAGGGTCATCTGGAAAATTTCAGCGTATAAGATGGTATTTGAGATGGACCTTAAAGAGTGATATGACAGAGAAATTTTATTCCAGGGAAAAACAGTAGTATAGTATTAGGAAAAAGCAAAATGTTTTCAAAGGTTGTTAGGGCACCAGTGTGTCTCAATTAGTGGGTTCCTACACGGCCAGAATGGTGCAAAGGTTAAGACAATAGGCTCTGCAGTTGAACTGTCTTTGTCTGAATCGTGGTTCTACCACTTCATAACTCTGTGATCTTGAACAAGCTGCTTAGCATCTCTTTTACACCCATCCCACCAATGTTTTTCAACATTTGACTTCTACCAGGCTCTGTCTAGGGATTGGATAGAAAGGTGAATCAGATATAGCTTATTATCTCATGATGTTTTGGCTGTGTTGAGGAGTGACATACAAGAGGAATATAGACAAATACTTATAAAAACTCTGAGAAAGTGATGAAGAATTTGTGCCATACAATTATGAAAAAGCAATTTGGCAATCAGTATTGGAAACCTTAAAAGTTATCAACTTTGAGACAGCAATTCTTCTCATAAAAACACACTCTAAGAAAATAATCAAAATACACAAGTATTTTATATCTAAAATGATAACCACAGCTAATTAATGTAAAAAAGAAACATGCAACGATAGGGTATTAGTAAAATAAATTAGTTTACATCTTTATGAAGGCATGTTGCAGCACAAAACTACTCTTTTCTGAATATGCATAATGGTATAGAAAAGGTAAATGATAAAGAGTAAGTGAAACCTATATACAGTGTGACTCTATTTCTAATGTTATACGGTGAAAATAACAATGTATAGAGAAGAGATGAAAGAAAAAATAACAAATGCTAAAGAAGAGGGTGTCTGTGTGCTAGAACTACAAGTGATTTTTACTTCTTTTTATTTTTAGCGTATATTTTAATTGTAATAATAAGAGCTTTCAAAAGGATTGCTAAGCAAAGGGTTAGCATGTTTTTATTGCTTGAGAGGGCTAATGATGTCAATGCCTTTGATCATCTAATAAAAGCAAGAACTTCATTTAAATCACAGGCTTTCTGCAGCAACTATGAGAAAACAGCTACAGATGGAAAGCCTTGTCCCAAGATCCAAAAACCAGTGTGTGGTACTGATGGGCAAACTTACAACAATCGCTGTGAATTCTGCAAAACAGCTATGTAAGCACTTGGAGGCAGATACTGGAACAGCACCCTTAGTTTGGGTCAGCGGGTTATGAGTCAGGGAAGTTATTTACTAAGCCTCTACTATGCTAAATATTTTACATATACTTCATATTTAAAATAAGGCAGTGTTATTATTCCCAAACAAACCTAGAAAGTTTAAGGAATCTTTCAAAGTTCATCCATCCTTGGCTTAAGCCATTTCTGCTGAGTCTCATCCTGAGCATTATCTCTCTTCTTGCAGGGAAAGAAATGGAAAACTTGGTGTCAAACATGATGGGAAATGTTGATTCCTTTGATGCTGCGATGCTGGAAGTGCCTTCAATTTGTCTTTTGTCTTAGAAGATTTATTCCCCCATACCCAATCTCAATTGCAATGTAGTTCCCACCAGTAATTATGCATACAAGAAAGTCATTTTAATAAAGTTACCTTGGCAGAATTTTTACACTGAGATTCTTTTCAGGTAATAGTACAGCTGCCTTTGATTTAGTCAGACCAGCTGCTCAAGGAAATGATAGAATTTGCAAACAAAGCCAGGGCAGAGTGTCTATCACCACGCTGATGGCACCAGGAATTCTTCCTTCAGTGGTGACTCTCAATGCTTCATCCAAAAGAATACACATCACCTGACACAAATTAGCATTCTTTAGTACATGGCATGTTTGGGAAGTGTTTCCCTATGGAACATAGTGAGCTTGTTTTAGAACTTGCATGCAGAGACAAATAAGTAACAAGTGAGACTAAATTTTGACCACTTTAGTCATCAGGGCTGCTGAAAAGGTTATGGGACAGCTGAAGCCTTTCGCCTAGTTGCCTCTGGCTTTATCAGTTTACCGCAGTGTACTCCACAAAATACTATCATTTCCTATGAGCGTTAACTGATGAAAAAACTTACAAGTATAGGTTTATTGACATGTGGGTCCTTAGAAATCTAAAAATAGATCAAGAAACCAGGCATCTTGAGAATGTTTATAGACTATTTGGAGAGACAAATATATATACCACCTAACTAAAATATAGTTCAATATGTTGCTGTTTAAAAACATCCCAGTGAATTATCCCATTTATTAATTGTACAAATAATTATTCAATGTTTATAATGTACCAGATGCCATTCCAAGCACAGGGCAAATAAACTCCCTACTTTAAAGAATTTTATGCTTTAGTGGGTGCACAAGAATAAACACATTAAAATACGTTTTCAGTTATTAATAGATTTATAAAAGAAATAAAGTTGAGGCATATAATGAAGAAAACTAGTACAGTTTGGAGAAAAGAGGATTTATTTGAAATTGATCACTTTGAATAGAATAATGAGACCTGAAGAAAGATTCAGGCACAAGCAAATTTGGAGAAAGTGTGTTCTGAGCCAAGAGAAACATGAACATAAAAACAACAAAACACAAAACACAAAACCCTGGGATGGAAATAAGGCTGACGTGATCAAGGGTGAAAGCCAGTTCATACAGAGCCTTGGGAGCCGACTTAAAGCATTTGGCTTTTATCCTAAGGATGACAGGAAATAACTGAAGTACACTGAGAGAAGACACTAGAGAAGGGATGTCATTGTAGCTGACCCATGACATAGGAACACTTTGCTGGGGAGGGGGTGGGTAACGGTTTAAGCAGAAAACAAAACACACCCCCCCAAAACATTGTTAAAAATGGTATCTTTGAGAAGTTTGTTTTCCAAGTCTCAAACTGAGTATGTGGGCAGAAATAAGATAAGATCAGAACTCTGATAGGGCATGTACCTGCTTTGACATAGTGCTTCTACAGAAAAGCTCTCCAATGAATGATAAACAAGATGGGCATGGCTTATGGGTGGTTCTTTAACTCATAAACTTATGTTCAGGTAGATGCCAATACTTAAAAATTGAGAACGTTCACATAAAAAAAAACAGATTTCTAGAAACTCTTGAAAAGTAAGAAGATATGCTTACACAGTGCCCCTATTTCTTAATAACCAACAATTGGTTAATTTCTGACTCCTCTAGCTGAGTCATTCACACAGTGCCCTGGGATCAGCGGATCATCCCGATAAACCTCACACCCATCTGACGCCATATGTAGTTATTAGAGTATTATTGACTATATTCCCGTGGCTCTATTTACATCCCCATGAATACTCTGTAACAGCCAATTTGTACTTCTTAATCCCTTCACCATTTTGATTTGGGAAAATTCACAATCTAAAGTAGCAGTTAGTATTTGCCTCTTTATCACTTTCACCGAATGGCAATACTTCTTTCAGCTCTGAAACCACATACAAAACATGGCTTCCAAATCAGACATCCATGCACACACACACAAAACTTGAACTCCCCCTTTTGACATCCGTCTTCCTCCTACACTTACCTTCTTTCAACAGAATATCATCAGCAGTCTTAGCAAACTTTATTTAAAATCCTTTGTTCCAATAGTGTCAGCTTAGACTAGTGATCAAATTACACATCTAAACAAAAAATAATAATAGCTAACATTCATTGAGTTTTCTAGTATTTTTATGTGCTAGGCATTGTTCTAAGGACTTTACACATATTGATTAATTAATATTCACAACAACCCAATGAGATAAGTATTGTCATTTTATTTATCTTGCATAAGGGCAATCCGAAGCACTGACACCAAGTTAATGAGTCAGAGACAGAATTTGAACTCAGGTGAACTCTCAGTGTAAGAATTGTGTAAACATTTTGTCCATGGACTTATTAATAATTAATGTCAAAGCATCCTGAGGTACCAGTGGAAAACAAAGGAAATAAATAAACCTGGATGTTTGAGTTGTGCTAAGATGTAATGCTGATTATGAAAGATTTAAGGACTCCCCAACGCACTGTGAAACGTCATACTGCACCATGCTGGGTAGCATCTGATAAAGGGGAGAAGCTTGTTGCTTTTTAAGTCTTTAATACAGTCTTTAAGTGTTTAAGTCTTAATACAGGCAAGTGGCTTATAAAATTGTAATAAAGATAAAATTTAGAATGTGAACTCTGTCACAATATAATTCTGTGACATTAGGCTCTGTTTTGTCATTAGAGAAATGGAGATGATAATAGCTATATAATAGGTTGTTTTAAAAATTGAATAAGCTCATTCATGTAAAGCACTGGCACAGTGTCTGGTCCTGGGCATGTGTTTAATAAATATTAGTTATTTTTAATATAGGGTACATAAGTTATAAATAAAATATTCGGAAAAAAACAGTGAATCAGAATACGAGTGTGACAGAGATGATAGAGATAGTATGACAACCAAAAAGATTTATGTCCTTGGACAATATGTTTCCCTCTTACAAACATTACAGGGACTATGAGGCCACACATAGCCTGGGCTCACAATTTCAAGGTCTCTGGGCCTTCTAACAAAAGAATCTAGAGATTGGGCTCACTTATGTGATGGCATCAATGTTATAGGTTGCCTGTATCTGATCTGGCCACAGTTGAAATGGCCATGTACATATACTCATAACATGGCCATTTACACTCTGTGAACATTACCTACCAAACAAACACACAGAGGAGTGGACACTGGACTAGGAATCAGACCCAAGCTTTGACGTTACTTTTGGAATTTCAGTGATTTTTTTTTCTTGATCCTCCCTTTCCTATAAGTAAAATAAAGTTTTGTTCTTCTCTAAGGTTCTTATAGTTGTGATATTCTACTACTTAGTCATCTATACAACCCAAAGTTCCTTTTGTATAGTAGGTGTTCATCAGTGTGTGAGGTGTTGAAATGAAAAAGAAGTAACCTGAAAATCCATAGGAAATGTGTGATAGAAGTATTGACACAATGTTTCTTAAAGTACTAAACTGATTTCTGCTTTTAAGGTATGTAATATGATGATCTATTGAAAAAAGCTTATATCTATACATTTGTTTTAAAGGGTACTTGGAAAAAGAAAAGTGTCCCATAAAACAAATTATATTAGTTAAAAGAAATGGCTCTAAATAAAAACAGTTGATCAATTTAAGGAAAACTGTAAGCATTAAACAGAACAAAGAGTATATCTCTATACATGCCAAAATAACTTAGATTTTATTCAAGAAAAACTGGTTTCTTTTTGGAAACTCCAAATCAGTAGATTATAAAACTGATTTGTTTGGTTGGTTTGGTTATGGTTATAAATATTTTAAAAATACAATGGGATCCATGAACTTACTCTTCAAGAAATATGTCTACAGACACATAAAATTTAGTTCCACTATCATGCTAAGTCAAATAAGCCAGTCAGTGAAAGACAAATACCATACGGTCTCACTTACAAGAGTAATCTAATGAATAAGATAAACTAATGAGCAAAATGGAACTGGAGGCATACAACCTTGTAACCGACTGACAACGGTAAGAGGCAAGGAGGGAGGTGGGGAGTGTTTCAAAGAAAGTGAAGGGATTAGTCAAGAAACATGTATGAGGGACCCATCAACATGGACAACGGCGTGGGGACTGACTATGGAAGTGGGGGGTGGGCTGGGTAGACACGGGCAAAGGAGGAAGTAATTGGAACACCTGTAACAGCATAAACAACAAAACATTAAAAAAGGAGCAGGCAAAAAAAATTAGTTCCATTTGACTAATGGAATCATCTATCTCAAATTTAAAATGACTATGCTAAAAAAATAAATCACTAAGCCACAGGCTGGTAGAGTCCCCTATAACCCTCCTGAGCAAAAACTTGACCTTGTCATCAGAGATGTAGGCTGTTAACTTAAAATTAACTTGTGAGGTATGACCCAGTGTATACTAGGGGAGTCTCAGAAATCATCTCCATGTGGCTGGACCAAGATCTATTTTCAGCCTTGATTTACACTAGAATCTTAGTTCTATACTGCCAAAGACCAATTGATTTTCAGCTGAGGGATTCATAAGCTGATCTCTTAACCAAATGTTTATTTTCCAAGTCTTTATTTCTAGGAAGGGTATTCCCATGCTTATAGATAGTCAGGAGTGGAGTTCCTTAAGTCAAAGTATCTCTACTAAGGTTAACTGTGTAAAAATGAGTTATTTAACAACCTTGGGCTACAGTTTACTATCAAATATTTATTGTTACCAAAGTAGTGGTAACAATACTTAAAAGACTACTTAAAAGTATTCAATGAGATAATGCATTTAAAATGCCTCCATAAATGGTAGCTATTATAGTTATCATGAAGTGTTAATTCACTGTGGAAAAGTAATCACTCTCTTATCAATAATAATCTATTGTTGCATAACAAATCATTTATCTACCCACAATTCTGCAATGTGTGCAGGCTTTGCAGAAGTGGTCTGCCTCTGCTCATGTCGTGTGGGCTGTGTGGCTCTATTAGGACCCACCAGGTCCTAATTGCTGATGTTTCGGTTTGAGTTGCTAGAGAGGTTTCTCTTTTGTCTGTCTGTCTCTCTCTCTGTTTATTTCTCTTTCCCTCCCCCCTTCCCTTTCCATAGTCTCTCATCCAACCCTGCCAGACTTTTAAGGCTTAGTCCTGAAAATGGAATGTTGTCACATCCACTGCATTCTATTGATCAAAGAAAGTCACATGACCAGCTCAGAGTCAAGGGTAGGGGAAAGGGCCTCTTCTGCAGAAGAGGAATAAATTGCATAAAGAGAGATTGAGGGTTTGTTGGTATTGATTTCTGTATATTCTAAAGATACACTCCTTCCTTTATAATTGTAAGACTGATTATGAATGAATATTATAGGGAAGGCAACTGGAAGTAAGGTTTGAGAAAGCAGTTTATAGCCTGTGTGGACTGGAGTGGCTAAAAATAATAAATCTGAAGATCAACATGGGGCCAAACTGTGTAACTTGTTTTCTCATAAGTTTGAAGATAAGTTTTAAAAAGAGGTACTGCAATTATTTATGGGGGTGGTGATAAAGAGGTTAATATGAGGCTGAGAAAGAGATTTGCTGCAGATTTTTTTCCCATAGAATTTGTAAACTTGCACATCAAAGATTTCCACATAATGAAAGTCTCAGGAATAAGTCAATAGATGCTTATTACAGCCAATTTAGCCCATGACTATTATAATCATGCTCTATTTAGTATTGTATTGTTCTGTAGTCACCACCTGTGTATTTAACTGAAGTGAAGGTGGCAGAGGTCACGTTTCTCATCCCAAATGCTTACATAAGTATTATAACAATAGCCAACTTTAATGGAACACTTTAATGGGTGTGTCAGATACCCGCATTATCTCAATAAACAATGATGAAACTAAATACATTTGAATTCCAGTTTGCATTGAAATTTTTCATGCTGAATGAAAAAATGTAGGCCCAAAGCAGAAAAGAAGTTACCCGAGATTCGATCGCAGGCATTTGCCACCCAGCAGGACTCCGTGTTCTGAAATTAATGGTTTCATGGGGGTGAAGGTGAAGTGAAACGACCAAATAAGTCAGTCAACCAGGAAAGGGCAAAGGCCTTAAGTTAGGGAGATATTACTGAGTGCTTGACCTTGGGCCTATTCCTTTTGTTTTTTTTTTAAAGATTTCATTTATTTATTTTTAGAGAGGGAAGGGAGGGAGATAGACAGAGAGAGAGAGAAACATCCATGTGCGGTTGCTGGGGGTTATGGCCTGCAACCCAGGCATATAACCTGGCTGGGAATTGAACCTGTAACACTTTGGTTCATAGCCTGTGCTCAATCCACTGAGCTACGCCCACCAGGGCTGGGCCTATTCTTAATACAATTGTGAAGTATTTACTGAGACTTGCTGACAGCCTACAAGTCTCCCTCTGATGGTACTGTCAACGTGACACTGAATTTAAAAGACATTTTCTTCCATGCAATATGAACTTAAAAGACCAGACCAAACATTCAATTTGTCTGCTGGATTCAATTCAACTTATTTATGTTTAAGTCTGAATAGCCAGCCTAATGAATGCTATATAACTGAAGTCTTCTAGCTTTTACTATGCTCAGTCTTCACACACCTCCTGAGGTTCAAAGAACAGAACTTGACAGCTGTTATCCCTCCCTCCCCCCGCCACGGGGGAGGAATTGAAGGAAATATAGTGGCTAGAGTCTCCAGCAGGAGAAAGCACACAAGGAGCTCAAAGTTCCCCACCCTTTAGCTGCATGACAAGTGGCTTGTTGAGACAGAATCAAGTATCTGGGTGCAGGACACTATAAAATAGGTCACCATCAGAAACCAAGATGATTAAACTTCAGTGAGGAACTTTTCCACCAAACTACAAAACTCTTGGCAAAATTTGACTCCTGCAGTGGGGTATTATCATAATTCTAGAAATAAGAGAAAAGAGAAATGGAAGAAATAAAAGGCAAATGGAGAGAGAGAGAGAGAAATTAGCTAGCATAAGATCATAAAAAAAAGAGGGGAGCCAAACACCTCAGGTCATTTGACATCGTTGCTGTTGTTATTTCCACCCAAATATGATGACTCCTATAAGAATAGCCTTGACTACCTGGCTGGTGTAGCTCAGTGAACTGAGTGTGGACTGCAAACCAAAGGGTCGCTGGTTTGATTCCCAGTCAGGGCACATGCCCTGTTGCGGGCCATGTCCCCAATTGGGGCCATGTGAGAGGCAACTACATATTGATATTTCTCTCTCTCTTTCTCCCTCTTTTCCCTTTCTAAAAATAAATAAATAAAATCTTTAAAAAAAAGAATAGCCTTGACCTTGAATCCCACTCCAGGATACATGACACAGCCTCTCCCTTTCTCTAATAAGTGGCTGGGGTGAGCCTTTTCGGCGTCTACTCCAGGGCAGAATTTTGACCTTACTCCCAAATGTAAAGGAAGACAATAATGGAAGACAATTCTAAAGGTGGGAGAATTGTCCTTAAAGGAGAAATTAAATATTCCTTTTCAGAGTATTAGAAGATTAAAAGCAATTATTAAAAAGGACCTCTGGAATGGTTTGAAAAATAAGCATACAAAGCGAGAGTGCATTGCCTTACTTAATGCAACAATACTCACTGAGGTCACCTCTGGGCTTCATGAGATTTTATCTTCTCACTGCAACATCCTCACGTACAAGGCACTAGTCATAATTGTTATAAAAAACAAATATGCCTCAAAAGATAATGACACTGGAGAAAAAAGCATGGCTAAGAGAGATGATGGTGCTAAGTGTTTAAGAAGTATTTGTTTTGGAAAAATGCAAATGCAGCTATTGTGGTCTATTTGTTGATATTCAGGAATTCACTGCGTTGAATGCTATAGATGAGTTTCTGGATATGAAATTAACTGGTATCATATTTACCCATTTTGACAAACATGGAATCAGGAAAGTGTATCAAAATATTAGTTGAAGAATTCTGGTGGTCTGTCCATGGATTTTTACTGTACAATTATCTCAATTTGTCTATATTTTGAAACTTTCAAAATGAAATTTTGGTAAAAATCATGTGACCTTTAATAAATGTATATGTAATATGGAGTAAATTATATGAGGTACATTGTATGGGATATATATTAATATGTACATGTATGTATATATATATGTACATTTATATGAATTCTAGTAAGTATAGAGAATAATTATGTAGTGGAAAAAGGTTGCCTTCTTACTATATTTTTTATTTGTCTCTATTGGTGCCTTAAAATAGTTGGCTTGCTTAAAAGAAATCATTTATCGTTTAAAAATATTGCCCTTCTAAATAGGCTAACATAAAAATCAAACACAATCCACAAACCCTAAATCTGGGGATCTTAAAATTGTAAGGGATCGTAAAAATAATCTCGTTCATCTCCCTTTCCAAAGCTGAAATTTTCTTTAGAATTCAAAAATGTTTATCCTACACTTATATTGGAAGAGTTTTGTCATCCAGTACTATGCTGACCAAATTCTATCTTCTTTCTCCATACAAATGCCCTTCAGATGATGAATGCAATGTCAATATCACTGCTAAGTCTGTGTTTATTCAAGCTTATTTTTCTCACTGCCATCAATGAATTTTTTCCTCTATGGTCTCTAGACCTCACTTTATCAAGGTCATTTTCTTTTAGACATGCTTCAATGAATTCAAGTTTTTCTTATACGGGACAGCCAATCTTCAACACAATATTCCAGTGTTTTATAACCTTGAGTTTATGACTGACTAAATATTCCAAGGTGACTTTCACATGAGCTTCTGTTTGGCATAACAGCTTGAGGCAAGAAGGCCAAGAGTGTAATGCTATTCTCACACATGAAATCTATTGTCTCCTGTTACCTCATAAAACTACCTTACCCATCATCATCCCCCACTGGATGTATTCATCCCTTACAAATGTCCAATACTCAATGTGGTTTTACTTGCTTTTAAAATATAATTTGAGGTAAGTAATTGGCACATAATTTGTTTGCAGGGAAAGGTCGTGGGAATGTCTATTGTGGACATACAACCTTACAGGGTCAATAAGATCACTGACTGAACATAAGTCTTCTCTTAGCAATAAAAAAGGTGAACACTGAATTTACTTTCCCAGAAGGGTTTCTTCATTGTAATTTTTTTTCTGTGAGGAACATACCCAATAGAAGCATATTAAAGTTTGGATATTAATGGGAGTTGGGGCGTGAAGCTAATTTTAAAAATGACAATCCACTCAAGACGCAACACCTTCCAGTTTGTGAAAGTTGCTCTGTAATTTTTTGAACACAATGACCGTGTTTAGCAATTAGGGTGGAGGATTTTTCAAATATATAACATGGTGGGGATCACCATGTTTATTCAGACAGTCTCTGCTGAAGCGTGGCCCTTGGCTTCATCCAACTCAGCGGAGTCTGAAACAACTGGCTGTAACATGAAGGCCTTCCTTTTCCTTCCCTTCATGTTCTTGACCATGTTCTCAGGTAAGAAAAGTTACATTCAGTGACTGCTCTTCCAACTCTCGAAGTAAAGAAATAGAAATACTCAGTGACTAGTTCTTCGTCAGAGATTTTTTTAAATAGGAGTGTCTATCAGAGAAATGGAATAAGGTAATTTTGGATAACATACAGACCAGGGGCATAAAAATAGTGATCAGGTGAGACAACAGTGGATAGTTTGGTGTGCCTGAGGAGAAACGAAGACGAGTGAGTGGGAAAAGTAAGACTTCATGCTGGAAGGAAAATTTAGTCTAAAAGGCTTATGAGAGTTTGTGAGTCTTTGTTATGTTCCATAAAAGATATGATTTTGTGTGAGGATCCAGCGCTGCATGGTCAAATAGAAAATGGTTCAACTCCTGGCTTTTCAATGTTCTACTTATGTTTTGGGGTTGGTTTATTTAACTTATTTTAGCCTCATTTTTCTCATTTGAAGAATGGAAATAATTATACACTCCTACACGTGGTTATAGGGATCATGAGTATGCTAGCATCAGCCACCATTACTTGTGTCCTTCTTAGGTGCCGATCATCCAACATACTTCTCTCCATTCCTTACCTCATACAGTTAGGTTGTCCAGCCAGCAGTGTACATTTCTCAAGCTATAAATGGCACAGATACTACATTTCTCAAGACAATGAATTAGGATAAATGAAACCTATTCCAATTTATCTCCAAATTATGATCTCCTGCTTGACCATTTTTTTCCTACACGTAGTGAAAGGAAGTAATGAAAGTAAAGTGCCTATGACCTTCAGCTGCTTATAGCTGGAGCACAAGAAGTAGTGGTCCTCTTCTCATTTTGATCGTTGCAGTTGTTTTCAGGTTTTGAGTACAGGGGTGATCAAACCCATTCCGTTAAGAACTATCAGTCTGTAGTGATATTGAAAATGGATTAGATGTGAGGAAAGTTGTACAGAGATGCCACTTAGGGAGCTATGAAAATAATAGAGTTAAGAAGTAATAATACAGAGCTAAGAAACAGAGTGGGAGAAGGGAAGAGAAATATATATATGTAAAAATATATTTATATGCAAAAAATGCATAAAGTCCCCTACTAAAACATGTATATTTCATGATGGCAGGTACCATATCTCTAGTGTACTTCAGCATCTTGCTAGGTAACATTTAGTATGTATTCAGCAGGCATTTGTTGCTGAAAAAAAGTACATTAATAACACATGTAGTGGTTATATAGATTTGGAGGGTAAATAAGAGTGAGGAATCAGGAATGCCTGATTACAATACATAGCAATGCTTAGCATGTATTTAGAGTTTGTAAAATCAGAAGAGAAAAATGCAAGAGGAAGAGTATGATTGATTGATTGATACTAACGCCTTTATGGGAAATGGTGGGTGTAGACTGATTAAAAAGGAAAGTATGTTCTCAGGAAGGAAAACCATGCCTTTAGAACAGGGCATGGGGAAAGACTATATCTATGGAAGGCAAACATAAAGATGGAGAGAATATGAAAGGAGGGCTCATGTCTGAGGGCTTTTACATGTAGGAAGTTCACGGCATTTTCAGTAAGGTGATGCTGGGAATATGGGAAACAGTTCTGCGATATGGAGGAAGTTTTCAAAAGGCATTAATCAGAGTCTGTTTAATTAATGAGGAAATCATTAAAAGGAGCTTGGAATCATATGAAGGCCCAGTTCAGACAATTCACACTCCAATTTAGAAATGGGGCAAGCTGTCCTGACTCCATGCTTTTGGGAAACCAGGTAATATGGTCAAGAAAGAAATAGAGGAACCAAAATATTCAAGTTGTGAGATGTAACGATAAGATTCCATTCTTGAGTTTGGGTTAGAAAAAATATCAAAGAAGCGTTAAGTACAAACTATATCTTGGGATGAATGCTGGTGATTTTAACTTCTTGAAGTTAAATAACTTTATTTTTATTTTTGTGCTTATGGTATCATTCCAGTGTCTTCAACCCAGACTTTGAAGACAAGTGTTATTAAACTGGAAGAGACTCCAGAACCTGCATTTATGTTAGAGGGAAAAAATGAAGCTAATGCTCAAGGAGGACAAAAAGAATCTAATAAGCAACAAGATGGCAACACACAAAGAAAACCAGGGGTTTTTATCCTGCAAGGACAACGAGGGAAACCAGGGAGTGTTAATCAGCAAGGGAAGCCAGGAGTTTTAAATCAGGCTGGGGGTCTGCAAGGGCATTCAGGGGAGTCTAACCAAAAAGGTAGTTCAGGAAATGCTAATGAGCAAGGACAACTGGGATCTTCCAGCCAACAAGAAAAGTCAGAATCTTCTGGCCAACAACTAAAGCCAGGGTCTGCTACCCAGCAAGGAGTTTCCAGGTCATCTAGCCAGCAAGGAAAACCAGGATCTTCCAACCAGCAAGGGGGTTTAAGGTCATTTAGCCAGCGAAGAAAACTGGGATCTTCCAGCCAGCAACGAAAGCCAGGGTCAGCTAGCCAGCAGGGAAAACCAGGATCTTCTAGCCAGCAAGGGAAGCCGGCATTTTTAAGCCGCCAAGGAGGTTCAGGGTCAGCTAGCCAGCAGGGAAAACAAGGATCTTCTAGCCAGCAAGGAGGTTCAAGGTCAACTAGCCAGCAAGGAAAGCCAGGATCTTCTAGCCAGCAAGGAGATTCAGGGTCAGCTAGCCAGCAAGGAAAATCAGGATCTAGCCAGCAAGGAGACTCAGGGTCAGCTAGCCAGCAAGGAAAACCAGGATCTTCTAGCCAGCAAGGGAAGCCAGCATCTTCAAGCCAGCAAGGAGGTTCAGGGTCAGCTAGCCAGCAAGGAAAACCAGGATCTTCTAGCCAGCAAGGGAAGCCAGCATCTTCAAGCCAGCAAGGAGGTTCAGGGTCAGCTAGCCAGCAAGGAAAACCAGGATCTTCTAGCCAGCAAGAAAAGTCAGAATCTTCTAGCCAGCAAGGGAGTCCAGGATCGTCTAGCCAACAAAGAAAACCAAGGTCTTTTTACAATCAAGAAGAAAGAAAAAATGTAGGCAACCCTTTGGATGGCAATATGGAAAGTCAGGTTTGTGTTAATTTCTTCACTTTCTTCAGTCACCTTATCTCAGCCATTCTATTTTCCCAGTTTTGAAGTGGTTAACAGAATACACTGTACTAATGACAAGCACTTTGCAATGACCCTGATTCGACAAAAGGAGAGGGATTTTAGATATTTGTGTATACATCTATGATTATTAATTAGTGAGTGTCCCGGTCTTCCATTACATCTCTCATGTCCTCCTACCCTTTCCACTCAAGCCTTTCTACCTATACTGGACTAGCTCAAACCCTTATTAACTGAGCCTCATTTCTACCAGATTTAACATTTCATGCTCTTTTCCATCCCATTCATAATCTACAAAGCACTCTGGTGGTAGGTACTTCTAAATCACAAATGTGATCTGATGTATCACTCTTCTGCTGAAACTTCTTCCGTGGTGCCACACTACCTAGAAGGTAAATTCCAACCCCCTGAGCATGGCATTTAAGAGTTTTCAAGACTCAATGCCTTGTTCATAACTGGACATGATCAGACATATCATGCTACTCTTGCTCATTTATTGTATGCATTGTATAGAATCCTTTGATTTTCTACAAATGTATTCCTATTACTAATGATATCCTTTATCGTGGTTGGTGTGTACCTTATTGTTTGGTAATTGACTGCCTGCTCGGTTAGCATAAACTCTTTTAAAAAGTACTATTTCTTTCCAAACTTGTATCTCCAAATGCTAGAAGAACATAGGCATAGGATGGGTCCTCTTGAACTACTGGTCAGATAAGTAGATGAATGCCTGGTGTTTGGGAGCCGTCATGCAAACAGGTGCCCCTCCATGACACCTGCATTGCCTTCTGAGTTCTGCTGTGCTCTGCCTTCACAGCCAGTCCCTCTCTCATCTGCCAGCCTCCTAACGCCATTTAACAGTGACTCTGGACACTTCCCTTAATACACCCAAAGGAGTTTTCTAGAACACTTCCCTCCATTTCCTTATCTTAACAAAACTTCATTTTTATCTCATAACTGATCATTCTTCAATTGCATTTGAAATGAAAGCTGCCTGTCCCTCTTGGTCTAATGTCTTGGCTGGCACGAAGTAACAATCTCTCACAGACATTCCTGCCATTCAGACCTTAATGCCACCACTGGGAGGTCTCTGAGTGTTTAGATGGTCACTTAACAGAGTATGTGGAAATAAAAGTAATGGATGAAGAAGTAATGTATTTTCCATTGGTCAACTCTAAACCAATGGAAAATACCAAGGTATTTGTTCCTCTTCCTTGGCTCTAAGAAGACTAACATCCATGTTGTAGGTCTTCCCCAGGGCATTTAGTGTTTCTGTTCCCATCTGCTAGTCAAAGCCTCTTTCTGTTCAAAGGCTGCTGTCATTCTAGAACTTGATCCTGAGGAAATCCTTCAGGTACTACTTAACTGACTCTGCATAAGTCTACCCCCTGTCTCATTTTCTTTCAGGAAACAAGAAGGAAAGTACAATAAGTATGGCCCTATGTGCTTTTTATTTGCCAGTATTATTTTTCCCTAATTATCATTTCTCAGGGAGGAGAAGGCTTGTCTAGAAAGTTAAAGTAAAGGCATTCTAACATGTAATAAAGCAGGGGCTCTGGAGTCAGATAACTCAGGGTTTGAATCCCAGCTTAGGTATTTAATCCACACATGGTCTTGGATTTATCATTTAAATACACTGTATGCTGGTGACTATACAATGAGGCAGATTTATACTCTTATATTGTTGCATGGACTAAGTGAAAACACAAAGGATCAACCAAATGATTGGTTTAGTATAATGCTTAATCAATAGTTAATGAGCAACAAATGTTTCTTTTCTTACGATATCAGAATTAAATTGAGTCCCCCATATTTATCCAATGGTCTTTCATGTTACTGCAGACTGGCACCACCAGCAGCAAGAACCCAACTGGAAAGACAAAATGTAGCTCTATCTTCAACCCAGTCTGTGGTTCTGATGGGAAAACCTATGGTAACCACTGTCTATTTAATGAAGCCAAAAGGTAAGAGGACTTAATGTTTCTTTGGATCAGAAAGTACTATTCTAACCAAAAGAAATAGAGAACATTTTTCTCTGTGCCTTTGTAATTTCCTCCCAATAGTGCCCTGGGTGTTTGTCCTAAGGGTATGTTTATATTCAGCTTCCCATGTTTATTATTGAGTCATTCATTTAGCAAATATTCATTAAATATCCACTATGTACCAAGAATTGCTCTAAGCACTAGAGATAAGATAATGAGCAAAATACACAGAATTCCCTGCTTCCATGGAGCTTTCATTTTTTTTGCAATTAAAAAAAAAAACCAGCAAACAAATAAAATCTATTGGAGGATAAAGGGGACTTTGAATCCCAAGGATCCCTAATTGTAAACTACTAAGGTATATTTTAAATTTAAAGGACAAAATTAAAGGTCAGTTTTGGTAAGCCATGCCAACCTTTAAGAATTACACTTTATTTACCTATAAAAAATAAGATGATTATAAGGCTGTTTAAAATTAGAATATGTAGCTAAGAAAGAGGTAGATATCTCAGCTTTCAAAACAAATGAACATGTATTTTCTGTGTTTATCTGTGAAGGCAGAAATAAGGTAAAATCATACCTTTTGTGTTTTTGATAGTTCCATAGTTTATCAAGTGCTTGGTAAGTAGTTATTACAGAAATAAATAAATGTTAAAGGCAAGTGTGCCCTATAGTCATAAAAGTTAGAGTTGAAAGGAAAGTTAGGTACCCCTTCTCCACTTTTATAGATAAGGCACCTGGTCCAGGGACCCAAAAGGGCTGGCACAAAGTTCACAAATTCTCAGAACAATCAATATTAAACAGGAAATCCAGAGCCCCCGCCTGCTTTTTCCCACATGATTTTCAAATAATCACATTTTCTATGGTGGTGCCACAATTACTTGGTCCTTGATTTCTCTCAATAACTTTTTTTGAGGTCGAGGGATGGAAACCTGACTCTGGATCATAAAGGAAGATGCTAAGCATTTACAGCAACCAAATTGCCTGGAACCTCAAAATTCGCTTTCAATTCTCTTTAAACAGTGGATTTCCTGGGAGTTCTATTGAGGTCAGCACAAGTCTAACAGATATGATGGATCCTACATTATTTTCAAGTTTGTTTCACCATGAATAAAGTCACTTCCACAGTTGCTTGTGATTTCTGGGACTGTTTATTTTCAAGACTTCCAAAAACCTTGTATCTGTGATCTATCCATTCGAAGCAACTAATACTTCAGGACCTATAGTAGCAACTTGTAAACTCTAATAGATATAAAAGCCTCAGAATTGCATGTAAAAAACATTCCCCACTTTAGAAATACTTACACTATAGGTCTGGTAACAAACTATAGTTTAAACCACAGTCCAAGTAGTCTCTGGACACTTGATTTGAAACTGATTTAAGATTTTTGTAAAGGATGCATTGATTGGCTTCACAATATTCTGGAACCATAGGCAAAATAAATTCTCTGTGTACTTTTTCCTTACAGGTGTCCAAAGCTTTAATCAGATTCTTTTTTAAAGTATTTTAAATTTATTTTAATTGTTGTTGCAGTACAATTTTCTATCTTTTACTCCCATCCCAACCCACCCACCCAGACCTCCCCTTCACCCTCCCATCTCCACCCCCTCCCTAGTTTTTATCCATGTGTCCTTTATACTTGTTTCTGTAAACCCTTCCCCTTTTCGCCTGAAATTCTCTCTCCTCTCACCTCTGAACTCTGTCAGCCTGTTCTTTATTTCAGTGTCTTTGGTTATATTTTGCTTGTTTCTTTGTTTTGTTGTTTAGGTTCCTGTTAAAGGTGAGATCATATGGTATTTGTCTTTCACTGCCTGGCTTATTTCACTTAGCATAATACTTTCCAGTTGCATCCATGCTGTTCCAAAGGGTAGGAGCTCCTTCTTTCTTTCTGCTGCATAGAATTCCATTGTGTAAATGTACGATAGTTTTTTGATCCATTAATTTACTGATGGGCATCTAGGTTGCTTGCAACACTTGGCTATTGTAAATTGTGCTGCTATGAACATTGGGGTGCATAGGTTCTTTTGGATTGGTGTTTCAGGGTTCTTAGGATATAATCCTAGCAGTGGAATTGCTGGGTCAAAAGGCAGATCCATTTTTAGTTTTCTGAGGAAGTTCCATACTGCTTTCCATAGTGGTTGTACCAGTCTGCAATTCCACCAACAGTGCACTAGGGATCCCTTTTCTCCACAACCTCTCCAATACTTGTTGTTTGTTGCTTTGTTTATGATGGCCATTCTGACTGGTGTGAAGTGGTATCTCATTGTGGTTTTAATTTGCATCTCTCTGATAGCTAGCAATATTGAACATTGTTTCAGGTGTCTTTGGATCATCTGTATGTCCTCCTTGGAGAAGTGTCTGTTCAAGTCCTTTGCCCATTTTTTAACTGGGTTGCTTGCCTTAGAATGGAATCGTGTAAGTTCTTTATATATTTTGGAGATTAAACCCTTGTCTGAGGTATCATTGGCAAATATGTTTTCCCATACAGTTGGTTCTCTTTTTATTTTAATACTGTTTTCTTTAGCTGTGCAGAAGCTTTTTATTTTGATTTCATTAGATTCTTATAGGGATGAGCACAGATAGATTTTAAAACCATTAATCCACAGATATTGAAATATAAAAAATTAATGTATTCACCTGAATTGAGATTTAACTCTGGCATAGTCTAAAACCTATCTGATTAGCAAGATCTCACTAAGATATTTATCATGTTGATTAGTGACATGGGTCTCAAGAATAGGAAGAAAACCCAATATGATGGTGAGATCAGAGCTGGCAAAAAGAATGGTTTAATAAAAATGATATCAGAGGTACCGAACAGAGGTCAGTGGCGAAAGCAAGTCGTTTTATATCCAAGGGAGCTCTGTTTAGCAGTAGGGAATTTAGATAGTAATTTGTATTTGGAATACACGGATCCAACACAGCAAGGGTAGCACGAAAGCAGACAATGGAATAGGGCACACAGTTCAGATCAAAGTGTAGAGAAAAGCTGGAGTATCAGACAAAGTAAGTAGTTAAATCTAAGGAGAAGGAAATGTAATAGCAGTCCAATCGTGAAAGTTTTGGCTTAATTCTTACTATCAAAGTTATTTCTAAGATAATTTAACAAAGTAGAATTTTCGACGTAAAATGGTGGCACGCCATGTTCAGTCAAGTGATTCTTTTATATTATTTCCTTGAAAGGATGCATTTTAGAGTTTTCTTGTTTTGAACTTGACTCGTCTGACCCGGATACATTTGTATTGATCATCGCCTGAGCCTCTTTATAGCATAGTATAAGACACCAAACAAATTTGGTCTCTTCTGAGACAGGAGGTAGACTGGAAGACTTTAGACTCCTTTGAAATATTGGGAAATGTGGGCTTTTTAAATCCTTTTTTTCAAAGTATGAAGTTTCAAAAACAGAACCCAAAACTAAACAAAAAACCCACATTATTCAGGGACCTGGGAAAATGTTGCATCCAAGTCTTAGTTGGTGTTTTACATGCTTAGGTTCAATTCAGGTAGCTCCTTCCTGTTATTGCCCAAAGTGATGGGTTTCTTTGCCCACAACATACAGGGCAGTGACACGGAGGAGCATAAACACTGCTCTTACTTCCCATTTTCTCTCTCTCTTTTCCTCTTTATCTCTTTTAGTATTGGTATTATGTTAAAGACACAGTCTTCTGCTTACCTTACCTCACCTCTGGTGCAAATGAAAGGATATATTCTTTTTCTTTCTTCATGAAACTTTTAATTCACACATCTAACTTTCCCTTTACCAGCTAATAAAAAAACGAAACCCCCAAATCTTATAGTCTGCTGTGATTGACAGTCAGTCTCTCCTGCTCCTGATGTCTGCTGATAAATAAATATATCTGTATGGAGAAGTCCAGTGTATGAGACATAGAAGGCTTCACAATAATTTGAACTCCAGGCTTCAGCTGACTTTTTCCTCAAATGTCCTGCACCAGAAGGACTGATTTGCCACAGTTGCCTCCCATATGTAGGCAACCCCCAGGTGTCTATGTAAATGATCCAAAGAGTTACTGTAAGAAACTATAATAATGGAGTAATTCCTGTACTCATCAGATTTTGTGTTCTTCTGCTAACTTGGAATTGAATACTGCTACACTCAAAGTGCCCTACTTGAATCCTAGCTTTTTCCATTGCTCTGAAAGGCAGGTTAGATCATGATGGCAAATGTAAGTCTAACACCCAACCTGAATGCAGACTGTCTTAATATTTTATCCCTAGCATCTAAGAGACAGGGATTTTTGCTTGCCTATTCAAAATAAAGAATTTACTTATTAGACAGTTTAAATATTGTGTCAAGGTTACTCAATGGCAAATGGGATTTGGACTCAGGTATTTCAACTGCCAAAGTCTTTTCAGAAATCGGACTATGAAAGTTAGTTAGTTGGGGAGACATGTAATTTCAGGCATTGCCCCATGTGGCCTCACCCTCACTCCCATGAGCCTTCTTTATTTTTTTCCCCAGTTTTATTGAGATATAATTGACATAAAACATTGTGTAAATTTAAGGTGGACAACGTGTGTATGTCAAAAATGATTAACACAATAAGGTCTCTCCTGTTTCTGCTATTCACACCCTATCCTCTAGTCTGGGTTCCAGAGCTGGTTGATCAGATAAAACATAGCTCATTTATAAACAATTAATTCACAATCTTGAAGGTGACATCTGACATTGATAAAAGGTCTCTAGCCAATGTTACATCCCGCTTGGGAAATGTGTACAATAGTTTTACAAGATGTTCCCATAGGCAGAAACTAGTTAAAGGATTCGGCTGAACTCTATTGTTTCTTACAATGGTATATGAATCTACAAATATTGCAAAATAAAAGGTTAAATTTAAACTTTAAGGAGAGTTTAAATTTAAAGCAAATCTCCAGTTCAGTCTACTGTGCTCTAGTGTTACGAACTACTAAGGGTCCAGGCCTGGACCAAATTACATTTCATAAAACTCTTTTTGGCTAGTTTTGATTCTCTTGTCCTTTCCAACTCAATAACTTGGAAGGCTTACATATATTTGATCTATCTTAGGATCTATAGTTATTCTTTTTAAAAAATATAGTTTATTGATTATGCTATTACAGTCATCCCATTACCTCCATTCATTCCCCTCCACCCTGCACACCCTCTTTCACCCACATTCTCCCCCTTTAGTTCATGTCCATGTGTCATAAATTCTTTAGCTTCTACATTTCCCATACTATTCTTACCCTCCCCCTGTCTATTTTCTCCCTACCATCTATGCTACTTATTCTCTGTACCTTTTCCCCCTCGCTCCTCCTCCCTCTCCCCTGTTGCTAACCCTCCATGTGATCTCTCTTTCTGTGGTTCTGTTCCTGTTCTAGTTGTTTGCTTTGTTTATTTTTGTTTTTATTTTAGGTGTGGTTGTTAATAATTGTGAGTTTGCTGTGATTTTACTATACATGTTTTTTATCTTCTTTTTCTTAGATAAATCCCTTTAACATTTCATATAATAAGGGCTTGGTGATGAACTCCTTTAACTTGACCTTATCTGAGAAACACTTTATCTGCCCTTCCATTCTAAATGGGATCTTTGCTGGATAGAGCAATCTTGGATGTAGGTCCTTGCCTTTCACGACTTGGAATACTTCTTGCCAGCCTCTTCTTGCCTGCAAGGTGTCTTTTGAGAAATCAGCTGACAGTCTGATGGGGACACCTTTGTAGGTGACTGTCTCCTTATCTCTTGCTGCTTCTAGGATTCTCTCCTTCATTTTTACCTTGGCTAATGTAATTATGAAGTGCCTTAGTGTGTTCCTCCTTGGGTCCAACTTCTTTGGGACTCTCTGAGCTTCCTAGATTTCCTGGAAGTCTATTTCCTTTGCCAGATTGGGGAAGTTCTCCTTCATTATTTGTTCGAATAAGTTTTCCACTTGTTCCTCTTCCCCTCCAGATACCCCTATAATTTGGATGTTGGAACGTTTAAAGATGTCCTGGAGGTTCCTAAGCCTCTCCTCATTTTTTTTTGAATTCTTATCTCTTCATTCTTTTCTGTTTGATTGTTTCTTTCTTACTTCTGGTCCACTCCATTGATTTGAATCCCAGTTTTCTTCCCATCACTATTGGTTCCCTGTGCATTTTCCTTCATTTCACTTAGTGTAGCCTTCATTTTTTTCATCTAATTTGTGACCAAATTCCACCAATTCTGTGAGCATCCTGATCACCAGTGTTTTGAACTGTGCATCTGATAGGTTGGCTATCTCTTGGTTGCTTAGTTGTATTTGCTGTGGGGCTTTGATCTGTTCTTCTGTTTTAGCCATTTTTTTTGTCTTGTCATACCTGTTACATATGAGGGGTAGAGCCTTAGGTGTTCACCAGGGTGGGGCAACCCAGTTGCTGGATTGTGAAGCTGTATGTGGGGGCGGGGTCTGAGAGGGAACAATGGTGCTTGCTCCACTCTCTGTTGGACTTTAGTCCCTTCTGCTGCTTCCCCCAAGCAAACTGGGCCTTTCTGGTGCTAATTGCCATGTGGGTGGGCTTGTGTGCATTCTAGGACCCTGTGGGTCTCTCCAAGGACCTCTCCTGTGAGGCTGGGAGTTTCTCCATGTGCCTCCACCTGCACAGGTGTTTACAATCAGTGCCCCAAGGCTCTATTTCCCAGGGGTGGGACCCTGGGTTGCGCACAGTGCCTTGCCTCACAATCAGTGCCTCGCTGGGTCTGCCATTTGCCACCCCACATCTGGGGTCTGCCAGCCACAGCCTGCACACTCAGGATCCACCTGCTGTGGTCTTGCTCCCAGGATGCCTTACACACCCAGTCCCACCACTCTTTGTGCCTGGACCTCTCTCCACCTGGCTGCCCGACTCTGCCCCTTCTACTGGTCTAGATGGACATGTCTGCTTTAACTCCTTGGTTGTCCAACTTCCATACAGTTCAATTTTCTGGTTGTTATTCTGTTTCTAAACTATTGTTGTCCCTATCTTGGTTGTGCGAGGAGGCACAGTGTGTCTACCTATGCCTCCATCTTGGGTGGAAGAGCTTATAATTATTCTGAATACTATTTCCCATCCTCATACTTTGTGTTCATCAGATCAAAGTGGCCCAAACCCCCTGCTGAGGAAAGACCTATTGAGATAGTTCCTGGTGCAGAACACAAAATACCTCAGGGTCTGATCTGCTTTAAGCCATTTGTTTTGCCCCATTAAGCTGCTCACCAGTGGGCAGATAAAGGAGACTCCTCACCAGGTGGAGGAGGCCAAGGAGGAAAGGTGAACAAAACAGGAGCAGTCTCCTGAGCTGTAGGCCACTGTCTCCACTGCCCTGTCTGGTTCAGGTAGGGCAGGTGGGGAGGCTGTGGGGTGGTCTGGGGGTGCAGCGCTGCTGTGAGGACTGCTCCAGCTCAGCCCTTCCTGAAATGCTCTGTACTCCGAGAAAGAACGGAGAATCCAACGTGCACATTTCCTCACATGGAGTCAGGCCTCTGCGGGCTGAGCCAAGGGGTGGGAATGAACAGCTCCTTCTTCAGGGTGCTGAGAGTACTTGTCTTGAGATTTTGCTCACATCTCTAGGAGGCCTGCTATTCATGTAACTGTCCGACTGAATCTGAGAGTTGTGGGAAGCAAAGAGAGTACAGTCCACCTTCATTAAGACTCAAAGGGGCAGAGGGGTTTCTTCACCAATTAGAAACTTTCCTTAGGAGATGGGAAATGTGTCCCTGTGCCATGTGGTGTAAATATGCCAAAGGTCCCTTCCACAGACTTGGTAAAATGTCTTTCTTGTCATCATGGATCAAAGCTATGTTCCTCATTGCCTTGGCATTTCCTCTTTATTCTGGTGAGTGCCTTTTCCAGTCTGAGATGAAACATTTCACATCTCAGAACATGCAGGAGATGACTGCTGTCATCTAGGAACAAAGGAGCTTTATGCTGCCAGGTTTGTAAGCCTTGAACTCTTAAAGCGAACAGGGCATATTACGAAGGCCCTTTAAGTCAGACTAAAAAAGTCAAGGACACTATGATTTCACTCAGATGTGGGATGTAAAACTGAAAGCAACAAATGAACAAATGAGACAAAGAAACTGACAAAAACTCAGAGACACGGATAAACAGTGTGGTGATCACCAGAGGGAAGGGGGATCTGGGGTAGTAAGGGGGAAAAGAGGGTCAAATATCTGGTGATCGGAGATTTGACTTTGGGGGCGGGGCACACAATGCAATATGCAGATGATGTATCATAGAATTGTATATTCTAAACATATATAATTTTATTAACCAATTTCACCCCAATAGATTTAATTTTAAAAATTAATGAATTAAAACATACAGTTGCATTAGTGGGTTGCTTTTGGTCATTTCCCATTTAGAACAAGGAGAGACAGGGCAGTGGGTGAGAATGAGCAGAACTTTCGCTCTTTGTTCATGTACGGCCAGTGAACATTACCTAAATTCTTCCCCCTACTCTTTGGAGGTAAATTCCATGGTTGTTAAACACAAACTGTGGGGAGGAATGATTTCTTTTGAGGTCTGGTATTGCTTGATACGCATTCTGATTTTTTTTAAGATTTTATTTATTTATTTTTTAGAGAGGGAAGGGAGGGAGAAAGAGAGACCGAAACATCAATGTGCGGTTGCTGGGGGTCATGGCCTGCAACCCAGGCATGTATCCTGACTGGGAATCAAACCTGTGACACTTTGGTTCACAGCCTGTGATCAATCCACTGAGCTACGCCAGCCAGGGCTCACATTCTGATTTTTTGATCACTCACTCTACATCCCCAAAGACAAGCCTTTGTTTAAGGAGAGAGCACATGGACACCTTTGGTTACGTTAACCTTCTCAGAGCCCAAGGTGGGCCATGAATTTCAGAGTAAGGCACCTATGAGGTATTGGATAAACACACACACACACACACACACACACACACACACACACTCAAATCAAAGTACTGATGAACCTCTGGCTGGTGTGACTCGGTTGAGCATTGTCCTGCAGAGAGAAGGGTCACCATTTTGATTTCCAGTCAGGGCGCATGCCTGGGCTGCCAGCCCAGCCCCCAGTTGAGGTGCATGGTCCCCAGTTTCTCTCACACATCAATGTTTCTGTCCCTCTCTCTATTCCTTCCTTCTCCTCTCTAAAAATAAGTAAATAAAATATTATTTTAAAAGTACTGATTAATTAAGAAATAGTTGATGTCTTCATATTGAAGTGACATGCTGTAAAGCATTGTCTTCTCTGTCTAGAATGTCTCATCTATAAAAAATAAGGACAGAAACACCGATATCTTCAAAGAAGGATGTTAGGGATTATTAAAAATAATACATGAAATTATTTCTCACAGGGGGAGAATTGGGAATTTTAAAGTATTTTCAAATTTGATATTATTTCATAAAATTTTTCTTTTGCTAATGGCATGAAAGTCTTGCCTCATTACTTGCAGGAGTCTTGAGGAAGCCATCTACGTATGATTCAGCTGTTTAGAGACAAGGGTTCTGTTTGATTCTTCTCCTCTCCCTAACCCTGCCCCACTTCCTCTTCCTGTTTCTCCTTCTATTCTTCTCTCCTTTCCTCATCATCCTCTTCCCTTCCCTCTCTCCCCCTCCCCCCTTTTTCCTTCCTCTCCTTCCCCTACTTTGACTTTCTCCTCCTCCTTCTTCTTTATTAACTTTTCCACTTATGTATTGGTTGCAGACAATTCTTTTGCAACTGAACTATCATACTCAGATTTCATGGTTCCAGTAAGCCAATATTGATGGAAGTGTAAAAAGATAAACAATCAACTTTTTATATGTAAATTTGAACAGCAAAATTCATCAAACAAAATGTAGAATAGAGAGATCTTTCAAAAAGTAAAAAAAAAGTGTTATTTTTATACTAAAGTCAAGAATTAGGGGCTAAGCAGCCTTATAAAACTGTTTGTCATTATCTAGACAACATAAAATGGGCATATACCATTACAAAAAAATTAATAAATAGACATAAATGTTGTTTATACAAACATTTAAAAAGGGTCAAAGGGTGTTATGGTGTTCATATGAACACAAAAAGAGTAAAAATAAACCAATCTAAATATACATTTAAGTGTCAATAAAATACTAATTTCTATATACCTACATAGGGTAATACTACACAGAAGTGAAAAAATTCAACAGCTCTAAATATCTGACTAAACATAGTCACAAAGCATTTTTAAAGGCGGTTAATGTAAGGATATACACAGAAATGTTTATTTATGAAAATTATCAATACTGTCAACACTTAATGAGTTGTATTTATATCTGTTTACACACACATGCACAAATACACACACACATATTTATATAGTAAGTACACTAATCAATAAAGACAGGGGAATGATAACTAGGAAAATTGGGTTTCATGATTTCTTTTTGAGTTTGGAAGGAGAAAGATGTCAAGGGAAGTGAGGACTGTGGTCCCTACATTAGCAAAGCACATTCAGCCAGTTCTATGACCCTCCCAAAAATGATAGCAGGTTTGTAAAAACATTAATAATATTTATTTTTAAGTGGGATATGGTTTATTTTTATAGGTGTTTGGGCTGTGAATGTTAGTTTTTAAAACTACATGTAGACTTTATTGTTTCAATTTTGATGCATGGCATTTCATATTAAGATGAAATACAGCCCTGGCTGGTATAGCTCAGTGGATTGAGCATGGGCCTGTGAACCAGAGGGTCCCGGGCTGATTCCCAGTCTAGGGCACATGCCTGGGTTGCAGTCTGGGTCCCCAGCAGGGGGAGCGGGAGAGGCAACCACACATTGATGTTTCTGTCCCTCTCTCCTTCTCTTCCCCTCTAAAAATAAATAAATAAAATATTTTTAAAAAGATGAAATACAATTTTATTCAAAGTTTCATGCCTTCACACATTTGTGTTATCTTTCTATGTTTAACAGCCAAACTGTCAACTATATCCACCTCAACTAGTAACTTGGTCCATGGAATTGGATCCAATCTGTGCAACCAATGCAAAAACGTATGGTAACGAATGTATCTTCTGCACTGAATGGACATAAGCACACAATAGCAAACATTTGCTCTTCCGAGGGATACAGTGGCAGCAAAGTGCTAGCGAAATCTGTGCTGCTGATCACCTAGGCACAACATATATAGAAAATAACTGAAGATCTCTGTAAAAAATGAGGGATGATGCTTGTCCCTTGCCCTGAAGTTCCTGTTTCTGAAAGTAATTTTGTGTTTGAGCTCCCACTATAGTTTTTGCTTAAAATTGTGCCCATATATAAATCAATTAGTTGAACTCAATTATGAGTTACTAATGACAGACTATCAATCAATATAATGTGATTCCAAAGCCCAGATGCAGAACAGTAGATGCCTGTGGTGGTCATGATACTGACCCATGCAGGCCTCTAGCTGCAGGAAGCATAATTATGCAAGAATCAAAGCTGATCACTGCACTCTGAAATCCATCACAAAGGGGCCATCCATGCTAGTAATGGACCCCTCTGGTGGCCCACATTGTCTCCTGAAATCCATGATGATGCAGACTCCGGCCCAAGGGGTCTGTGAGTTGTGGCTGCAATGAACAAATTCACATGGACTACAGAAGTCCTGTGGAGAAAAAAGGACAGCATGGCCACTCTCTGAGTGAGAGAGAGGGCTCCTGTGTACCAACTAGCCCCCCATCAGTTTTCCAAATCAGGGGATGGACTACATTCTCCATACTACGCGGGTAAGTTCCCTATACCATGACAACCTCTGAATCTTTCTTGGAGAGCAACACATTCTACAACATCTCTATCCAATCTCTCTTCCTCTTTCCTTCACTTTGAAGGAGTTCGAAGTCTAATAGTTTGGCCAGCATTTCTCTCCTTCCTCATCTTCTCTCACAAAATCATTGCAAATTTAATCCCCCA
Organism: Phyllostomus discolor; assembly: GCF_004126475.2. Classification (NCBI taxonomy): domain Eukaryota; kingdom Metazoa; phylum Chordata; class Mammalia; order Chiroptera; family Phyllostomidae; genus Phyllostomus; species Phyllostomus discolor. The sequence continues at coordinate 19,391,413 of NC_040915.2, forward strand.
AATTGGTAGCCGAAGACCCACTAAGACATTCTCCAATCTCTCCTCACTCTGATCTATGTGCGTTCCAAGACTGAGTGAAGACTAAGCATGTAAGAAAAGTTATGTGCCTTCAGGAGTAAGCCCAGCTCATCTGCTTTGAAAGTCAAGTACCATCTCTCCATCATGTTCCATGTTCAAGTCCTCCTTTTTGAGAAGTGTATGCATATGATCTACATTTTTTGCACCATAGAGATAGATCCAAAGTATGCAACATATGGTTAAACTTGTAGAAATAAAAGTACTTTCTGCAGTGATACTACTGAGGGAGTTAAAGTACTTTTTTGGATATAATTTTTATTTTGGAAAATTTTTAGATTTACAGAAAAATGTCAAAGATAGTACCAAGTTTCTACATCACTTGCCCTGTTTCTTCTAAGGTTCACACCTATAGAACCCTGACACACTTGTCCAAACTAAGAAATTAACATTAATATGTCACTATTAACTAACCCTACAGAATTGATTTGGATTTCAGCAATTGTTTCATTAATGTCTTTTTTAATATTTTAAAAAATATAATACACTACATTTCTTCCTTGAAACTCTGTAATTTCTCCCCCTTTCTTTCTCTATGGGAAAAATGACAAGCAATTTGGTTTTGTACATTTTGGTAGGTGTGAACATTGATGGGGCTGCACATCAGAATGGCTTTTATTGTATTCCCATTTTGTGGTGCATCCTACAGACAATCAGAGTCTGCGCAGTCAGAGGCGTCAGTTCAAAGATGACCAGGTGGATCCTATGTGACGGAAGATGGGATACAGGGCATTCAAAGATTTTTCCAGCTCCAAGTGCCTGCGACTTCAGGATTTTGATTCTCTGTTTCATTATTCAATGACAGGTTGAAAAACTACTGTCTTAATTGCATGTGAGAGCAAAATGACTGTAATTTAAAATAATAAATATTTCACTCATTAAAATGTTACAATATTAAAATGCCTTTCTTTTAGTTAAAACATGGGTAACTATAATTGAAGCAGTATTTTCAGAGGTGAGCAAGTAATACCTAACCTAAGTATTTAATAAAAGTCAGATTCTTTGGCTTCTTTCTATCCTAAAGAATCAAATTCTTCAAGGAACTAGGTCTGGAAAATTGAATTCTAAAAAACACACAAGGTTAAGGTTATGATCATGAATACTAGGCAATAAGAACTTTAATTAATCAATGAATTATAAGTTAAATTCTGTAACTGAATGAAGAACCTATTCAAAGATACTATAAGATTTCTGAGGCTTGGGAAAATATACCTTCTCATTTTCTTTTTCTTATCATAAGTGAGTGATAGGTGAATGACCTCTGAATGCTAGATGACACTGTTTTTTACAACCCAGGGTATCCATCTGTGGCATAAGACTAATGCTTTTCCCTTTCTTTCCAACTCACAATTAAAAAGAGGCAACCCTTAGCTGAGGGGCCAAATGCTCATTTATTGAAAGGTTGATTTTAAAGACAGAAATATAGATTGACTATTGGAAGATAAGTATCAATCTGCCATATAGATCATGACAAGCATGCTCTTTTGAGGTAGATATTTTTTACATTTTATTGCTATGTGTGATCTGTGTAGAGGCTATTTCTTTATTTAAAATATCTTATTAATTCTTTTTTTATTTTTTTAAGATTTTATTTATTTATTTTTAGAGAGGGAAGGAGGGAGAAAGAGAGAGAGAGAAATACCAATGTGAGGTTGCTGGGGGCCATGGCCTGCAACCCGTGCATGTGCCCTGACTGGGAATTGAACCTACGACACTTTAGTTCACAGGTATCTTATTAATTCTTAAAGAAAATTCTCACTGGAGTGTAAATTTTGGGAGTCACATTGTAAAAATGAAGTCAGCCAGTTTCATGACCTTTTTCCTCATAAAGAGGGGGGAGGATGTGGGGAAAGGTACAGGGAATAAGCAGCATAAATAGTAGGTACAAAATAGACAAGGGGAGGCTAAGAATAGTATAGGAAATGGAGAAGCCAAAGAACTTATATGTATGACCTACGGACATGAACTAAGGCGGGGGGGGGCGGTGTGTGTAGGGGGGATGCAGGGTGGAGGAGAATAAAGGGGGAAAATGGGACAACTGTAATAGCATAATCAATAAATATATTAAAAAATAGACAGGGGGAGATTAAGAATAGTATAGAAAATGGAGAAGCCAAAGAACTTATATGTGTGACCCATGGACATGAACTAAGGGGGGAGAACGCTGGTGGGAGGGGTGGTGGAGGGGGGAGGACGATAAAGGGGAGAAAAAATGAGACAACTGTACTAGCATAATCAATAAAATATAATTTTTAAAAAATATCTTGTATTCAAAAAATTCTTAAGAAGCAAATAAAAATCACAATGAGATGACACCTCGTACACATAGAATGGCCATATGGAAAACAGAAGCACGTGTTTCTGTGTTTTTGAACACAGAACACACTTGGCAAAGTGATGGCAAAAGATGTGGAGCAACCCTGCACACTGTTGGTGGAACGGAGAATGGCACAGCCACTACAGAAACATACTGGTGATTTCTCAAAAATTAAAACAGAATTACCATGTGATCCAGTAATTTTACTTTGGGGCATATTCTGAAAAGAATTGAAGGCAAGGTCTCAAAGAGATATTTACATACCGATGCTTGTTTATAACAGCATTACTCACGATAGCCAGGAGGTCAAAGCAATATAAGTGTCTACTGACAAATAAATGGGTAAACAAAATGTGCAAATGCATACAATGGAGCATCATTCAGCCTTAAACAGGAAGGAATTTCTGACGCATGCTTCAACATGTACAAAACTCAAGGACATTCTGCTAAATGAAATAAGCCAGTTACAAAAGGACAACTACTGTCTGATTCCACTTACATGAGGTTCTGAGAGTGGCGGTTGAATTCACAGAGCCAGAAAGTAGAATGGTGGTTTCTAGGGCCTGGGGGGAAAGAGATGACAGTTGTTCAATATGTATAAAATTTCAGTTTCACAAGATGAAAATAGATCTGGAATTGGAGCTCAATAATGGCAACGGACTTAATATTAATGAACTGTACACTTAAAAATGGTTATGGTGATAAATGCCATATGTGTAAATTGTACCACAATTAAAAATTTAAAAAAATTATAGTGAGCACTGATATATTCACACACATATTCTTTATATCTGTATTACTCATGTATAAAAACCTATTCTGCACCATGCCCTAAGGTAAGATGCTAAGAAAAAGTAAAGCACAAGTAGATAAATCACTACCCTCTAGGAGCTTTTGGTGTACTAGTGAAATAAGCCAGGCAATGAAAGACAAGTACCATATGGTCTCACCTTTTAACAGGAACCTAAACAACAAAGAAACAAGGAAAATATAACCAAAGACACTGAAATAAAGAACAGACTGACAGAGTTCAGAGGGGAGAGGAGAGGGAATTTCAGGGGAATTTCAGAGGAAAAGGGAAAGGGTTTACAGGAACAAGTATAAAGGACACATGGATAAAAACTGGGGCAAGGGGAATGGGAGGGAGGAGGGGAAGGCTGGGTGGGTCGGTTGGGATGGAAGTAAAAGATAGAAAATTGTACTGCAACAACAATTAAAATAATTTTTTAATTAAAAAAATAAAATCACTGCCCATTCTAACATGGAAACTATTCTCCACTGAGTCACTGCTTTCCACAAAACTCCGAGAACAGCTTCCCATGTGTTATCTAACTTAGTTCTTATAAGAATCTTGCTAAGTAGACATTGGCTTTATATTTAAGCCTCAATAAAAAAAGAAACCTGGACCCTAACAATATTTAAAACAGCATTTTTGGTAATAAAAAGAAGTTTTAACATAAAACTTATTTTATTGCTTCCTAAATATCTTTATTGTGGTATTTACATACCCAAAACGTAACCAGTTTTAGGTAGAATACAATGATTTTTGTCAATATACAGAGATAAATAATCATTACAACTCAATTTAAAAACACATCATCCAGTGAAGGTCTCTCTTCTTACCTTTTGGTTGTCACTCCCACTTCCAGGCCCCAGCACCAGGCAACCACCAGTCTCCATTCTATTTTTGTTGCTTTGGCTTTTCTGGACACTTCATGTACACATAATGAAAGACTATATCATCCCTTGAGTCTGCTTCCTTCACTTTGTATGTTTTTGTGATTCTTCCATATTGTAGCATGGATCAGGAGTTCATGAGTTGTTAATCCCGACTAATACTCCATTTTGATTGATAATCATCATTTTGTTCATTTCTTCACTAATTAATGGGCATTGGTTGTTTCCACTTTTTGGCTCTTGTATAACAATTTGCAATGGAGAGACATTTTCACTTGTCTTGGATAAATGCCTAGGAGTCGAATGGATGGTTCATACAGTAACTTTATGTTAAATTTTCATTTAAAACCCAGCCAAATTCTTTTATAAAGAGGATATGTCCTCTAATATTTCCACCAGTAATGGATGAATTCTTCCAGTTTCAGCTCTTCCAAATCCTTACCCATAATTATTAGAACTCTCTTTTTAACTGTAGCCATTCTGGCCGATGGCTTTATTGATTTTATAATTATAAGATGGCAGTCTAATAAGTACATGAAATTTGTGTATATATTCCATGGCCAAAATTTTTTTTTGAAAAGATGAATAATGAATAGAAGATAACAGTCCAAAATATTTAAAGTGATTGCCTCTGGATGATGGAATTAAGATATTACTTCCTTTCGTCTTTTTGTACTACTCCTTCTAAATAAAACATGATCCCTTTAAAGTAAAAGAAGAACGCTACCAGTAAGCTGGCCCCGGGCGGCTGGAGCGCCCCGCGGACCTGGAAACTGCGTTCCGCCCTTCCACGGTTCCGCCGGCCATTCCTCCGCCGGAGCCGTTTTCCAGAAGCTCCTTGAAAGAGCAGGTGTTGAGATGAGCGGGACAGTGTACGTGGCTGAACCCCATGTAGGCCTCCATGTAAACTTGTACGATTCTGGCGGTCAGCAGGGCTGAGATCTTCTCGGCTTGCGGGCGCCCAAGACAAGTCTGGTAAGTTCCTTCGCTTTTTTGACCTGCTACCAGCCCACGTGGAGCGATTTGCCTCTCTTCGGCTTCTCCTGGCCCTTGGGGTGCGGAGGCCAATGCTGGGTTTCAACCAGGGACCTCCTGAGGTTGCAAACCAGCCATAGGCTAGCCAGCCAGGAGACCAAAGGAATGGGGAAATACCGAATTGGCCATCGGGACCTCCATGTGGGCCAGGGTGGTCTGTGTGTTAGACGCTTGTGGGCCCTTAAATGCCGCTGATATATGCGCTGCTTACAAAACTGCTCCATGGTGCACTGTTGCAAAGAAGGGAAACGAAAAGCCGCTGCAGTGGGCTGGCCCAGGTGCCCAGCGACAGCCAAAAGCCCAAGTTAGAAAGCTGGAAGAAGTGCTGAGATGAGACAAGGATGCGCCCTTGTCCACTACTCGGCTAGATTCAGGGTGAGTAGACGAGGTGGGAGAACAAGATAATACCTCGGAGGCTTTAGGGTGCCGTTTTACAAAGCTAGGAGGGCACAGATTGCCGTGGATTGAAAAGAGTGCTTATGACAAATGTAATTAGGGCAATGAGAGGTGGGATCCATGAAAAATGAGGAGAAGAAAAGGGAGGCTGTTTTGCTGATTGAAAATAAAACAGGTGAAGAGCCTCCATGCTGTCCAACCCCTAATCCAAAGGGAAGTTTCAAATAACCCCAGACTTCTGATAATAGAGAATATACCTCAAAACTCATAGGAGAAACTTTACATGTTTTTACTGTCCTTAGAAAATGTACATTTTACCATGTCTTTGGTAGTCCAGGCATTTGGCTTTCTATATAATCCTTAGAACCAGGTTGCAGATACCTACAAAATTATTTGTCACAGTTTTGATTGGGATCACATGGAACCTATAGATCAAATTGGGAAGAATTGAGATTTAAGTAATATTGCATATTCCCATAAGTAACTGTGGTGTATTCCTCTATTTCATGAGACCCCTTTCAATCAGTGCTTTTCCAGGCACTGTGGGTTTCATCAGGTCCACTGGGCAGCAGGACGAGAAGATCCCCATGGAGACTGAGGAGGCCCCGGTAGGGGATGTGAAGTAACACATGTATCCCTAAAGGACACCCACTGCAAATTCTAGTAGACAACGCCTTCCCCAGGCACGATGGGCTTGGTGTTCTCAGCACCAGAGCATGTTGATCCATGGTGAGAGCCACAACAGTGGCTGTCTCCTGTGAATTTTTTGCCTTTGTGGTACTGGGTGTTTCAGCCTGGCATATGTGGGTAGTAGGTCTTATTTGGTTGATCACTCAAATGTATTAAAGCATGGGATAGCACTTTAGCCAACCCGGATAAGGTGGTGTTACTTGTTAATAATTTCATCTGCTGTTTTAATATTCCATTCTTCGTTTTTATTACCTTTGCTGTTTTCATGTTCTTTTGTCCAGTTTTACATTTCATGACCTCTGAAATGTGACCCCTGATCACTGTCTGTTTGATGAGTGTATCTGTACATGGTACTCAGCTTCTCCACCCCTTTAATGGTGGCAGCCCAGTTTGCATGGCAGCAGGGAAAGCTTCGGTTAGGCCAGATGCCAGGAGCATAAAAGACAAGGCATACCTACAATCCTCACTTGGGGTGGAAGGAGGGCAATGTAGTTGGGTTATCGATCTTTCACCAGTTGGGAACTCTGAGGAATGACCCCAGATTCCTTTGGCAGTGCTTTGGGTATTTCATTTTCTTCCACTGCAGTATGTGCTTATTACATCACCAATACTACCCTGTTCTGGAGAAGGTAGCTTTAAATTAAATCTATTGAGAATATTAAATCTTAATATTGGGTAATGTGAGAACTCTGCCTTTATTTTACTTATTCATTATTGTGTTGGCCATTCCAGGCATTTGGCTTTCTATATAATCCTTAGAACCAGGTTGCGGATATCTACAGAATTACTTTTCATGGTTTTCATAGGGATCACATGGAACCTATAGATCAAATTGGAAAGAATTGAGATTATAATAATATTGAATAGTGCCATTAATAAACATGCTATAGCCCTCTAATGAGATCCCTTTTGATCATTTTTTTTGGGTAGATTTCTGTAAAATAGACCTTGTACATATGTTGTTAGGTAATATCTAATTTTCTGGTGCTATCGTAAATGATATTGTTCTTTTAAAATTTAAAATTCAGTTGTTCGTTGCTGGTGTGTAAGAATGCAGTTGACTTTGTACATTGACTTTGTTTGCTGCAATTGTACACACCTAATTCTGGGATTTGGGGGTTAGATTTAGGGGGATTTTCTGCACTGCCAGTCATATCACCTGCTAATCATTGTTTTATTGCCTGTCCCCAATATTTATTTTAAAAATTTCAGTTTCTTCTATTACCAGCTAGAAATGTCAGGGAGATGCTGAATAGCAGTAGCGATAGAGGGCATCATAGCCCCATTACTGGCATTATTGGTAGTTGTCGTTCTTTTTATAGATGTTTTGTATTCAGTTGAGGAAATCACTCTTTCCTCCTAGTTTACCAAGAGTTTTTATCATAAGCAGGTACTTTTACAGTGTAAATGGATATAACCATATAATTTGTATCCTTTGACTTCTAGATATGATGAATTACATTGATTGATTTTTGAATGTTGAACTAGTCTTTCATGTCTGGAATACGTCTAAGTTCGTCATAGTGTCTAATTTTTTATACATTGTTGGAATCAGTTTGCTAATGCATTGTTGAGGATATTTGCATCTATAGTTATGAGAGATATCATTCTGTTGTTTTCCTTTCTTGTAATATGTTTATCTGGTTTTCATATTAAGGCAATGCTGACTTCATAGAATAATTTAGAAGTATTCTCTCTGCTTCTGTTTTCTGAAGGAGATTGTGGGAAAATTGTATTTCTTTCTTAAAATTTGGTAGAATTTATCCATGATACCATCTGGGCATGGTGGGTTTTTTGGAAGGTCATTAATTACTGAATCAATTAATAGGTGTAGCTATATATGATATATACATATATAATTTTTCATTTGAGATATGGTGTGAGGTACAAATTTCAGTTTATTTGTTGAATATGAGTATCCAAATGTCCAAGCATCATCTGGTGAACAGCTATTCATTCTTCACTTGACTTTACGCCTTTGTCAGAATCAGTTGTCCATGTTGTGTGAGTCTGTTTTCTCATCTACATTAAGTTCCATTGATATAACTGTTTTTCCTGTGGCCGGTAAGGGACCGTATCGATTATTGTATCTTTATAATAAATGTTGAAAACAGATCATCTTAGCCCTTTGAATCTGTTCTTCTTTTTAAAATTTGTGTGGCTATTTTGTCTTTTATATTTCCATATGAATTCTAGAATTAGCTTAATATGGCTATGACAGGGTTTGTACTGCAAACATACATTAATGAACATGTAATGTTCATTACATGTTCATTACATGTTCATTAGGAAAATGAACATCTTAATCATACTGTGTTTTCTGACCAAATTCAGGTCATGTCTCTAAATTAATTTAGGTCTTCTTGAGTTTCTCTCATGTAATGATCACAAATGTACAGTTACACTTTTACATCTATTGTCAGTTTTATCATTATTTTTGTCAATATTATTATAAATAGTGTTTTCACATTTTAATTTTCTATATTTGGTAGCTAGTTTGTATGAAAATATTTTATATTCGTATACTGGTTTTGTGATTTTAAACCTAGCATCACTCACCTTATAATTTCCAGTGATTTTTGTAGACTATCGAATTTTCTATAGATGATCGTATTATCTGAGAATAAGGACAGAATTACCTTTTCCTTTCAATCTGGTAAACTTTATTTTTTTTCTCGCTGGATTACTGGCTAGATCTTTCATAACTATTGAATAGAAATGGTAAGACAGAACATCCTTTATCTTTTTTTCTTTTTTAATAACTGAAGGAAAACCTTTTGAATTTGAATCGCTTCTAGGCCCTATCAGCTGACATAAGAAAATATATTTTCAGTGAACACACAGAATTTTGGTCCACTTTTCTAAAGTTTACTACTTGCAAAGGAATGGCTCCTATGACCTACAATCCTAATTAAGGTCAACTAGTTCCTTTTTCTTTCCCAAATCCTGGGATCAACTAGATATTTATAACATGCGAACAGAAGGGCCCCTAAATATGTGAGAGAAAGTGCACAGAAATAGAGTTCTCTTTACACTCTTAAGAAGGAGCTACTTACTCTCCCAATCCTTTGGTCAGCCTATAAGAACATTTGCCATATTTAGAGAAAACCTTTCCCTTTGAATCTCAGTGTTTTTCTCAGGGAAGCAGGAACTGTTATTTCCGAAAGGAATGCTGTACAGCACGGCTCCTTCCCTGTATTCCCCACATGACCGGCCTCACACAGAGCTGGGGTGGGGAGAAAGGTTAACAGCTAGGGAGGCTGGTTATCTTACTTGACTTTTCTTCTCATTCCCATTGATCCAGCTGAGGAGTTCTTGAACTTCTCTGTGAGTGAGGAGCTGGGTGGGGTAAGACAGATGGCCCGCAGCAGATAAGACCCAGGGGGATTGTGTGCTCTGCCGAGAGGCTTTAAAGTAGCTCATGTGTGACTAGAGACAATTTGAAGACAATTTGATATGATCAACTCAAAAATATGGGGAAGGCAAAAGATACGAGGGGTTATAAATTCTAAGATAGAGAAGAAACGAGCAAGTTTTCTAAGCAAGTGACCTAGAAAATGCAAGAAAATCAAAGCAAGAAAGAGAAGAGTTTGGGGAACGACATACAGCATGACTGCTTAACTCAATTGAATTAATTTAATTTTTTAAAATTTCAAGCTGTTATCAGCTAATTTTATATTTAAATTATGTTTTTAAATGTTTAAAGATCTATGCTCTATAATAATATATTGTAACATATATGTGTACATATTATAATATGTGTATATGTTAACATAGAGTGACATATGTTTGTATGTATATATAATATGTATAATATATTTTTTGTATCTTAGAGCCATTTTGTTCAATTACAAAATTATTCATTAAGAGCCAAATGAAATCATTCAAACAAGTTAATAGAATCTCAATTTCTGTCTTTTATACATTCAAGTATTTTCCATCTAAAAACATAGTATAGTCTGTATTTTTTCCAAGTTCTTTTATGTATAAAGAACACATAAGAAAGCTGGGAACAAAAGCTTCTAAGAAGGTGTAAATACAAAGTTAATTACGAGAAAAAAAGATAAATTTTCTTAAATGTCAAAAGTATTTTAGAACATAAAAATGAAAGAAACAAATCATGTAGAAAAAATACATAGGAAATATACTGTATTTATACATTATATGTTATATGTATTATATAAAATATGTGTAATATTGACTGGTATCAGTAGTCATGATATATGGGAATAAACCTAACACTGTAACTAAAACTAAAAAAATTTCATATGGCTTACAAAGTAAGATCCAGCTAAATACTACTTCTAAGAGATACTACTATAGCAAAATGATTCTTATTTTAAGAATAAAATAAATGGCAAAGGTATAGTTTGTCAGTCAAGAGTCCTATATGCTGTAAAATGTCCCTCAAAAGTCAAGGGAAGTAAGCCATTCTCAGAATTAAAAAAAAAAAGAACCCTTTGCTCTTAGGCTTGTCTACAAGGCATCTTACGAGAGTTCAGGCTGCAGTGAGAGGACGTAAACAGGAACACGAATTCTTCCAAATAAACATGAGTAAAGGAGCCCTGGCTGGCATAGCTCAGTGGATTGAGCGCAGGCTGCAAACCAAAGTGCCGCAGGTTCGATTCCCAGCCAGGGTACATGCCTTGGTTGCAGGCCATAACCCCCAGCAACCGCACATTGATGTTTCTCTCTCTATCTCCCTCCCTTCCCTCTCTAAAAATAAAATAAATAAAATCTTTAAAAAAAACATGAGTAAAGGTAACTGCATATTTAAATATAAAAATGATGTAAATATATCGTTTTCATAACACTTTCCTTCTCCAGTAGGATGGAAAAGCAAATTGTAAAGAGCAACAATTATAACACTGGGAAAAATATTTACAAACTATATATTTAATAAGAAACTTGTATCTAGAATATGTAAGAACTTTTACGGCTCAACAATAAAAAATATCTTTTTTCTCAACAATAAAAAAAATCAAATTTGTAAATGGACAAACTGTAACTTCAATAACAAACTGTGAGGGGGGAGAAATAAAAGTTCAGAGTTTTTGTATGTGATTGGAGTTAAATTATTACCAGCTTAAAGTACATTGTTATGACTAAAAGATGTTTGTATGTAAACCCTTGTGCCTGTAGAAGAAACAGAAAAGAAGAAAAGAAAGGAATCAGAACACATCACAAACATAGTGAAGGGTTTCAGTATTCCACTTTCAATGATGGATGGAACATCTGGACAGAAAGAACCTCAATAAGAAAACAACAGACTTGAACAATACTACAGACTAAAAGGATCTAACAGATGTATTTACTACCTTCCACCCCAGAGAATCAGAATACACATTCTACTAAGTCCACATGGAACATTCTCCAAGATAGACCACATTTTAAGTCACAAAACAAGCAGTAATGATTTGGGAATATTGGAATCAGGCCAAGTATATTTTAAACCATCTGTACGTAGCCATCGAGCTAAGTCTCTTTTAGTGATGTGTGAGTGAGGAGCTTTCTGGGGCAACAGAAGTATTCTGTGTCTTGCCTGGAGGCTGTTAAGTAGATCATGAGAGATGCCTCACAAATACTTTTCAATTATCTTCTTAGACAGGAGGCTTGGGAACACTTTGATCTAAGAAACCCAGAGGTATGGCAAGGGATTACAGATTCTAAGAGAAGGTATGTGAAAACTTCCCAAGCAGGTGAATTGGAAAGAAGCAAGGGCATCAGCAGAAAGCAAGAGATTGGAGATGTTAATTCAACAGGGGTTTAAATCCTTAGTTTTAAAAGTGAGATGAATATTAGAATCACCTAGAGAAATTTTGATGTGCCATTTCACTGTCAGGACTGTGACTCAGTTGCTCATAGATGAGTCCTGGGCGTTGATACGTTTTAAAAGCCCCTGCATGGAACTAAAATGCAGCCAGGTTTGAGAAACCCTGAGAGAGAGCACAGGGTGGGAATTTTGGGAATAAGAGGGAAAAAAGGCTGGGGATTGAAGTTGACATCACATGGGACATTGCCCTGTATTGTGTGTTAAATAAATTTATCTTTGCTTCATAGGTACATGAGAGATACTGAAGGCTTTTGAAGTGAGGGAGAAAGTTGACCAATTTTTCCTTCCAACTAATCAGTCACTTTCCAAGACTGGTTCAGTGGAAAGAGCTTAGGGAGCTCAATTCAAATCCCATCTACCTGTGAATAAGTCAGGCTGCATATCTAGACTTTGTAATGCACATTTTCTGTATTTTAAATGAGTAAGAATTTCTGTCTCATAAATTTGTCACCAATTGTAGAGATAAAACATTTAAACTGTCTGCACTTGAACTGAGGACTCACTCCAAACCTATCAGCAATTTTTGGCGCTGACAGAAACTAGGATTGAGAAAGAGAGTTTGAGACTGGCCATGTTCGAAGCCACTTTAATGAAAGAACACAAATTCAAGTCTAGAAAATGATCCTTTAATATTCTAAAGTGAAATTATGCCTAAAATTGTGTTTTCACAGGGGTAGTAGAGAGTAAAGGGGGCCCAACATATGATTGAGGACAGAAGATTATTTGACTTTGCGTTGTGGGCATATAATACAATACATAGATCATGTATCAGAGATGTACACTTGAAACCTATGTTATCTTACTAACCAATGTCACCAAAAAAACTTTAATTTTAAAAAAATATATTTTCCCAAAACCTCATAAATCTAACATTATCTTTGTGTAAATTCTGTAATCCATTTAATTTTAGACATGTCATAGGTCTAAGAGTCTACGAGGGGGGACCCCCTCACCCCCAAAAATGGAGTTATCATCTGGAGGGTGGGCCCCTTATAGTACAGGCCTCCCCGACTAGAAGAGTGTTCTAGGAGCCCATCTGTAATCCGTGTACCAGCTGGTGTTGTTGTGAGAGGTTGTGTACAGCTTAAGTGAATTTTCTTTAAGACTCTTTGAGGCATTTGCCCATTTCATGATGGGTGATTTACAAGCGCACCTGTGTTCAGCAGGTTTTGACCAAAAAGGGCCTGACCCCCATGCCCCACTCTCTCTATTCACCCATTCTTGTTCTGAGCAGCTCCTTTTCGTTTCCCTGGAAGAAAAAGGTCCTCAAAGGGAAATGTTTTGCCAGTGTGGAAGAAGTGAAACAATACAGCAGAAGCACTACAGGGTATCTAAATCTCCGACTTCAAAACCTCTTTTGAGCAGGGGAAAAAAGTCTTGACAGGTGTATTGCATCAGATGGAGAGTACTTTGAAGATAACTGAAGTTTAAACGTGTAAGATAAATATACAATTTTTTTACAAATAAATCTTGGTATTTCTGGTCCCCCCTGTAAATCAGTATTGTCAGGATTAATGATCATAATGTTAATCTTATGTACTTGTTAGAAATTCTAGTTCTTAAACTCAACAATTGGAGTTTCTGACCCTTTAGGAAGGAGAAGATCTCATACATCTGTGCTTTTTATAAATATCCAGTTGATATAATATTTGGAGATTAATTCTTCAATTTTTTTTTACTTATCATTACCAAAAGTATGCATTTGTGTTAACCCACTACTTGACCAAAGAAATAAAAAGTACTTTAATAAAGATAATGTCATGTAACATTTTATTAAGCAAAATATTTAGGATTGTAATTCCATTAGGCTTAATCTTAGCACACATACATTTAAGGTATTACTCTTTCAAACTGTCATTGAGTAATTGAACATAGAAAATAAAACCCCTGAAACTCCAAGATCTTAGAATTGGAAAGAATCTTGAGTGTCCAATATTTCATCTTGTGTCCAATATGAGGATTCACCTGCATTTTGTAGAAATATAAGATCCTGATTGTGGAAACTCTAATCATGGCACAATATGATCACAATAAATCCCTAGGAATATATAACTCCATCAAAGGTCAGCATTTACCATAATGAGCCAAATTAAGTTTGCCACCATTTTCTCTGCAGAGAAAGAAAGAGAGAAAGAAAAATTACTACATGAACACAGTAACCTCTCTAGAAATGCACAAAGTGCTTCTTACTGCAGATGATTAGACCGAGGGACACGATGAAGGAATAGTGCTCCAAGTCTGGAAGCAGCTAGGACCCCCTGCCCCCAGGCCCTACACATCTCACGCCTCCCACTATGGGAATACTTGACTTTTTCTACTGGCTGACTATGCACTGATGGGCCTGGGGCCTGCCCGGGCCAGAGAGAGGAGAGAATTAGGAAATGTGAAAGGTATGGCAATTGAGGATCTCAAATGTAAAGATTTTAGGAGAGGAAACATCTACGAGAAAAAAACGTGGATAAAGCAGGGAAGCCTGCAGAGCCGTCAGACCACAGATGCCTTAAGCGTGGAGGAGAGAAGGAAGGGAGTTTTGGTGCAAGTCTCCTGGGATGTTCTGCAGTCTCGGAAGGGTTTGGAAGGTGGTCCTGGAGTGCGGGGGACAGAGTGGATCTTCCCAGAAGTTTCCTTCTAGCTCGGGTGCACTCACTGAGGTTCTCAGAGTATGGCCGAGATCTGTTTGGTATCGGGGCTTTGGAATCACATCATAACGGTCGCAGTCATTGATTATGAATTACTAATCGGTGTGTATATTTGTAAAATACCCAGGATGGTTATGTTCTGAGAGCCCAAGTGCAAACAACTTTCAGAAATGAACATTTCAAGGAAAGGTACAGGGTTCCTTTGTCTTTTACAGCAACATCAGGTATTTTCTGTGTATTCTGTGCTTGAGTATATCAGCACCTTGGATGTACTAAGTTTTCTAATTAGTTGTTCATTTCTGAGAAAGAACACATATCTCCTCCTGTGGTCTTACTTCAGAGCACGGCAGAAAGTACATTTGTTGGAATAGGTGCGGCCATTGTTTGCACAGACTGGGTAATAATCTTTGGTGCACATTCCTAGAGAACGACTATATAGACTACACGCCATCTGTAAAACAGAGAAACATCACCTTATCAGATAATCAACATTTTAATAACATGTGCTCCATTCTGACATGAAATGTCATACATCCACAATGGGGTAAATCCCTGTATTAGGAACAAAGACAACACCTATTTACAAAGAACACAGTCAAATTTTTAAATTATTAATATTTTTATAGATAGTTCCCTATTAAGAAAAGGTGATGAATTGGTCTAAAGTATTTTTATAATGTAGCTAACCCATACCTATGTCTAAGATCCTTCCCCACTAGATCACAACTGCTACATCCCCCGTTATGAGAAGGAACCACCCAGCTGAATTATCTGTTTATTATTTCCTATATTCATCTATAATTCCACTGCATACCAATACAGATATTCACTCATATATATGTATTTATGCATGCTATGTTTATACATGCATTCACATATATATCTTAGTTTTGGATGTCTTGGTAATTTACACAAAGAAAACAATAATATGTGTATCCTTATATGATTTGCATTTTAATATCCCTTTGTGAACTTTATATATACTGATATTTAGGACTGTATGTAGTTCATTTGTTTTCAATTCTATGTGGCATTCTACTGTGTGACTGTATGGATATTATTACTTTTTAACATTACATTGATAATTGGGTGGTACAATTTTTCCATGTGCTTTATAAGGTTGAATAATTCTACTCTGACACCCATTTCTCTTCATCGTGTTTGTGTGCAATAGCATCTGATTGCCAATTAGCGCAGTCTGGGGGTACAAAGATATGTTTATTATTATCTTGAATGATGATCTAGGTAATGGTAAGTGGTTTTGCCTTGCTAGCTAGATTCTATTTCTTGAACTTGGTATAAGAAAATACATATTTTTACTTTTGAAGACCATTCCCTTATACATTTAGTTTTGTAAATTTTGTGTTAAGATTTTTAGTAAAAATAAGGTAAAAATTTTACCTTTTTCTACTTCCAGACCAATCATTAGTAACTTACCAGATACCTGAAAATTGCTGGTTTTGTCATGAAACTTTCTGCAACAAAAGCAGGGACAAGTAAGTTTTAAAAATGGAAAGAACACAGTCTCTGGTCAGAAGTTCCCACATCTGTATGCAGCAGGAATTGCTGTCCATTTCCTACTTACTACAACTAGTAAGTCAAGAGTTTTATGGAAGCAGTAAAAATAATAAACTCTCAAAATGAATCAAATCTTTAGAATTTTAATTTTCAAATTAATTTGGCTCTGTAGAAAAACGGTGTCATAAACTATGTTTAATCATCCTTCATACTTTGCTTGGAGATATTTTTGTATAAATGTTTAAATGAGCCATTCTAGTATAAGGGAAGAAGATGCCTTGCATGCATTTACTTAAATTTTAAAAAATCAGCACCCTATACCCTATTTGGGGGTTCCAACTAATACCTCACAACTATCTTATCCTGAAATTCATAGACAGCCTTGAGCTTCAAAGGAAGATAAGTGGTCAGCAAAAGGATCAATTAGTTCTCTCTCTGTCCAAAGCATTAACTTGAGTGGACTCAGAGCTGGCAAACAACAGAGCAGATTGTCAAGCAGATGGCTCTGGGAGACACACAGGTGGGCTGTGACCTCCTTGAGGACGGTAAGTAGGTCAGGAGGGGTTCCTCGCAAATGTCAAACCTAGAAGACATTCCTCCCCACATTTTGCATTAACACTCATGGAACCTGGGCCCCAGAAGAAAACTAAAAATAAAGTCCTTGAGTTATAGATGAACAAAGTCCTAAAACCTACTACCCATTCTAACCTCCCAGTCAGTTTGAACTTCTAATGTGGGAAGTGAGAAAACGTAATCCACTGATGTAATTTTAAAACAGCATTTGGGACGTGGTCCTGTATCATGTTATTAGCTTATGGTTTCCAGACTCCATAAAACCAGCTCATCTTTTCCAAAATACAGCATTTTCTAGGATATGTAAAGTGCTTTGCCCAGGAGTAGAAATGTACTCACCAGAACAAAGAGGCACAGCCAAGGCAATAATGAAAATGGCTCTGATCCTTGATGAGAAGAGGAACATTGTGTCAGTCTGTGAAGGAGACCTTTAGGAGTGTTTGTTAACAATGGTACATGCCACGCCACTCTGGGGAAACACAAAGAATCTAAAGGTCAGTTTCAGAGACTTTCTTACTTCCTCCATGAACTGCTCCAGCCTCCTGGATACCTACTACCTTTACCGCCGCCACCCCTGAATTCAATCAAGTATGAAGTGCCATCTTTGGAAAGCCCACCTTCACCCCAGAGAAGTAATAGAAAGCCCAGGAAAATAAACCTGTTAACCAAATGGAAGGAACTGATTATTCTCCCACCTCTACTGTCAGTCCAGAAAAAGTCCAGTTGCCTTCAAAAAAAAAAAAAAGCACCTTTGAATCTCAAGATATGTTCCTGAGAAAGTTGGAAAGACAGACCTGGAGAAGTCCTCATAGCAGCTTTGCACAGCAGGGCCGCCTCCCTGGGTTCCCTGCCTGACCTACCTCCCACGGAGAGAGAACAGGGATGCGGCCCACTGCTCCGGGACTGGCTCTCCTTTTATCCTCTGTCTTCTCCTTGCAGCTGAGCCTCCCCAGTGGCTCCCCTGGTGGGGAGTCAGGTGGGGGTGGGGGTGAGGGGGTAGGCTGATGGCTCCGGGAGACACACAGGTGTGCTGTGTCCTCCTTGAGGACTGTAAGTAGGTCAGGAGGGGTTCCTCAAAAATACTTCTCAATAAATGGCCCCTCTGTGAGAGGTCTGGGGACAGCTCGATCTGATAATTATGGGGAAATGTCAGGGATCCGAAGATGGAGGAGAGATGTGAAAGCTTTGCAAGTGAGGGGGTGGAGAAAGGGCGAGAGGAGCAAGCAGGAAAAAAAAAAAAAGAGTTTGGGAATAATGATTAGATAATGAAGGGCCTAAGCCATTAATACTTTTTAAAAACTACAGGCATATTAGAGTTTAAACTTTTAAAGGCTATGAGTGTACTGTCCTGCCCTCCTCAAAATGGTGAGTTGATTATTAGTAGATGGGGCCTGGGTACTGGAATATTGTGAAAGCTCCCCAGTGAGCCTCAGGTACAGCCAGATTGGGGGGAACTTGTCCACAGGGCGGGGAGTGGACTCCTGTTTGGGGGGCTGGCATTGACATGTAGCATTACACAGTTCATGGTGTGCAGAGTCTCAGTTGGATACGTTACATATTGCAGTATGATTCTCACTGTAGAGCTAGCCCACATCTCCATCACATCCCTTAATTATTTTGTCTCACCTCTTAGCGACTTTAAAGTTTATAGCGCAGTAATTGTTGGCTCTAATCAGTATTCTGTGCATAAGATCTCCAGAACTTATTGTTTGGAGCAGGAGAGAGGGAAAGCTGGGGAGTGACGTTGAAACCAGACTGGGACTGTGGCAGACTCCGGCCAGCAGAGTCCGCCTGTTGTGACTGAAGACGGAAACAAATGCACAGGCTACAGCAGTCGTGTGGAGAAAAGGGGGACCGCACGGCCACTCTCTCAAGGGGAGAGTGCACCAACCCTTGCCTAGACAGGCTTTCCTTGTTTTTCTCAGGTTTTATATGAGAGAAAGATTTATTGCCTGTTACAGAAAATATTGTCATCTACATTTTAGGCACAATCAAAGAAATGAAAATAACATGCAGAAGGGAAAGGTGATGAGCTGATTAGCTCCATCCTTGGGAAAACTCACACAGGCTTTGGAGAATACCTTGAAGACAGGCAGTAAACATCTACTGTTTCAGGTCAGGGCGAGGGGGTTTCAGCAAGAGCAAGCCATAAGAGTCTGGATGCATTTTCTAGGCCTGATTCCCACGGGAAAACTCGGTTTGAGGGTCTGGCTCCTGCCCACCACTTCGCTTCTGTACGTTTTCCATACAGAGCTGAGTCACATTTGCCAGACTGAAACAAACCGGTCCCCTGCAGGGACAAAAAAAATGCCTTAAATTTTATGGTAAAAAATGTCCTTCAGAAATGAGGGAAAAATGAAGGCATTTCCAGATACACAAAAACTGAGGCTATTCATCTCCATGAGACCTACCCTACAAGAAATGATAAAGGGAGTCCTTCAATTTGAGGTGAAAAGGACTGCACAAAATAATCTGAAGTGACATGAAGGTACAAAGTTCTCCAGTGAAGGTAAATACATGGACAATTATTGTACGATTTTTCCGTGGAGGAAGAAAGTCAAATCAGCCACAAAGGAGGCAAAAGCAGGATTTTATTGGGGCTGCACTTCTGGGCGAGGTTCTCTGGTCCACAGTAAGGGGGCCAGAGAAGGCACGCCCGGGGTGGAGCGGGGCGGGGGCGTGGTTTATACATCGGGTGGGGTAAGACTTGTCGTATCTTAGGCGGATTGAGCGCTGTAGTCTCCGTGGCAGGCTGACGATGGCTGACCACTTAGGGACTTGTTGCCAGAAAGATTTTGGCGGTTGCTTAGCTTGCAGTTTTCTTTGTTTGGCGCTTGCTGTGGGTGTTAACTGTTGCATATCCTGTCCAACCCAACAATTATAAGATCTTACTTTATTATAATTTTCATAAATCCACTTTTTATTCCTTTATAGCATTTGGAAAACCAGAGAACAAAAACTAATGTTAAAAATAGGGTGGGCCAAGAGTAGGTTCACAGTTGTGACTCTGGGAAACAACATTCATTCCTGAAATATTTCTATTAATTACTGTATTACTTTCCATATGAGCAGCTGTAAACCACTTTTGTCCCACCCTGCATATGTTAATTGTAGACAATATAAAGTGATGTAATTCGTGACACCACTAACATAAAGTAACAGAGCAGAGCTATGATAAATGTGTTTTTGTATGCACTTGAAGTTATCAACTTCAAAGGTTATTGTACAGTAGTGTGTGTATATATGTATATGTTTTAACCATAGTATGTCATATGTAATCTCCACAAAGAAAATATCCATAGAATATACACAAAAGCAAATGAGAAGCAAATTAAAATGTGTCACTCCAAAACTTCAGCCAAACCCAAAGGAAGGCAGCCAGGGAGGAAATGAGAAACAGGAGAATGGAAGACAGAGAGAAGTCAAATTTAAAAGGCAACAGTTATTCCTTCACTGTTAGTAACTACTTTAAATAGGAACAGATAAAGTTCCCCAATCAAAACAGAGACTGGCAGGATGAAACAAACCAGAAAGGACACCAGTCTATTCTACCCACAAGGGACCGGTTTTAAGGCCAAGAACAAACAGGTGGATCTGGACTATTTGGTTTCTTCGATATGACACCAAAAGCACAGGCAACAAAAGAAAAAAAAGATAAACTGACCTGTATCAAAATCAGAAAAAAATAAAATTAAAATCAGAAAAAAATAAAATTATTTGCATCAAAGGTACAACAGAGAGAGGGAAAAGGAAACAAATACAATGGGGAAAATGTTTGGAAGTCTTATCTGATAGCATCTGGTACATATGATGAGCTACAACTTATTAAAAAGACTGGCTAAACACAGGTGAAAGATTCTAACAGTGGCTTCTCCAAAGAAGATCCACAAATGACCAGCTAGGGAATGACAAGATGCTCAACATCACTAAGCATTAGGGAAAGGAAAAGAAATAAACTTGTATGTACTCTTTATGCCCATTACAATTACTGTTATAAAAAAACAGAAAAGAATAAAAGGAAGGAAGGAAGTGGAGAAATCGGAACCCTTGTACTGTGGGTAGGAACGCAAACTGGTATGACCAGCACAGAACACAGCGGTCAAAAAATGCAGCATAGAATTACTGGCAGTTCCAGCAGTTCCACTTCTAGGTGTATTTTCAAAAGTCAAAATGGGGATCTCGAAGAGATATTACACACCCGTCAATGCAAGGGACCCTGTGTAGCTAACATAAAAGTAAAAAAAATTGGGGGATTCAGATAACAAAATTTTAACACATACTGCAAGCTGTAGTGATAAAACAGAATAGTGTGCCATTGGCATAAAGACTGAAATTTAGAACAATGGGGTAAAATAGAGTCAAAATAAATTCATACCTACATGCTCAATTAATTCGAAGACTTAATTTTTTTTAGAGATTTTTACATTTATCACGAAACTGGGGAAGGGGTGCAGAGGTCACTCACGCAGCACATGCACAGTCATCCCGTCATCAGACTGACTGGCACTTTTTTTTTTTACCAATCATAAGCCTACATGGACACATCACAGTCACCCGAACCAAGGCTGTAGTGTCCCTGAGGGTTCACTGTTGGTGGCATATATTTTGTGGGTATGGACAAAAGTTGAATGACCTGTATCAGGCATTGTACATATCATAGAGAGTATTTTCACTGTCCTCAAAATCTCTGTGCTGTGTCTATTGGTGTTTTAGTGTAAAAATTCATATTGGCTGACAGTCGTGATTGTAAGATCGACCTGGGGTTCAAGTTCCCAGAGCTTTCTTCCAGGGGTTTTGATTCTCTCAGATAAAGAAGAGCCCAAGTGTCAATAATTTTAATGAACACTCAAAAAATGTAGTCTTTTTCTCCTTTGAAAGTGTTTACGTAATTATGGTTTCCAAAAGTAGTCATATTTTAATTCAAAAATCAACTAGGAAAAGAAATGATTTATTTTAATAAAGACATTATTTAACATTGTATTGATTGAAATATTTATGATTGTAAATTACATTAGGTTTTATGTAATCAAACACATCATTAAGATGGTTTCTCAACTGTTATTGATTACTTGAACACAGAATAAAAATCTTTCAATAAAAGGTTCTGAGAGTTGGAAAAACCCTTCAGCATCCTGTATTCCATCACGTGTGCAGTAGAAGGCCTCCTCTGGTCCCCTGGGAGTGCAAAGCCCTGACTGAGAAGACTCTGATTGGTTGTAGAATCCACTGCAAAACAGAGATTGGTAGGACGAAACCGGAAGACCCGTGGGAATGTGTAGCGTAGGCAGTCAGCATACTCCATAATGATGTACTCGGAAAGGTTTATTACTTTGTCTGTAAAAAAAAAAAGAGAGAGAGAGTTAGAAAACAATGATCATAAATAGCATTTAAAATTTCCAGGTGTTGCATTAAGTGCTTCTCAGTGAGGAGCACTGGTCCCTCCAGCTCCACCTCCACTGGGGGCCACGTGCCCCCAGGCTGCACACACCCTCCCCCACCTGGGCCTGCCTGACTCTCTCTTCCCTGCCTGCTCAGCCCTCACTCCATCTTGGGACCCACCCAGACTTGAGGGAGGACAGCATTAGCGACTGTTTCAGTGGTGCTGTAGAAGTGGAAGCTGAGTTTGGAATGAAATAAGAGGAAACACCTATCAGAGAAAATGAGGATGGAGGTAGCTGGCTGAACCTTTGGACTGCAGACGCCTTCAGAGTGAGGGATGTATAAGGGGAAGTGGGGTGGAAGCGTGCTAGAATGCCCCGCTCGGTAAGGAGGGTCCGACTTGTGTCATGCAGTTCAGCAGACAAGGGGGACGATCAGAGGAGTCCCTTCCTTAGCACGAAGAGGCCTATTTTGGCGGATTTCAAATTTCTGCAGTCAGTAGGGTTTCTTCCTCAATTCTGCTCCCTGTAGCTTGAAGCTACATCACAGGGATCATCAGCAGCTACAATACAGATTTCAGAATTCAATATGTTGGTCATAGACTGCCATTGGTAAGTCAAGATCATTCAATTAAGTGAATTAATTGATTTTTATATTTGCAGAATATCCAGCAGACTTGTATAGAGAGGTCAAATACAAAACTGCTTTAAGGAATGAGAACTTCCAGGAAAGGTACAAATGTGTTTCTGTGGCATTTACAGAGATGCTACAGTTATTTTTATATATATACTGTGCCTGGGCTATCAGAAAAAAACATGTATTTTTTCTGTCATTTTTTGATGATTTCTTCATTATTTAGGAAGAGGCAATATTTAGTCTTTTGTGTTCTTACATCATTTGATTGCAGAAAACACATTTATTGGGGTAAATTTGGCCATTGGTCGCACAGATTGGATCCCATCCTCCAGTGCAGTCATCTAAATCGTCTTTATACAAATCACAGTTTAGCTGCTAAACAGAAAGAACAACATACAATTTGTCAGATAATGAACTGTTTGAATAAAATGTTCTTCATTCTCACCACAAGATACCATACATCAAAATGGAGCAAAAATGTTCTACATTGAGGTTTAGAAAGAAACAACCCACTCAGACAAAATACTATTGATGTATTTTGAAAAGCCCAACATCCTTTCTAAAAAAGAGACAAATGGCTGAATGTGTGTTTATCGTGTAGCCATTCTGCTCTCATTTCTCCTCATTCCTGCATCCGATTTCCTCTATTATGTCACACGACAAGAAATCATACAACTGAATTTTTTATAATTGCCTTATCTTTCTCAAAGTTGTAACTACTAGAGAAAATGATACTTTCAGTTTTTTGAACATATATATTTGTATTTGCATGTGTGTGTATATATACATGTTAGTGATGATAATTGGTAATTTACATAAATAACCAATATTGTGTATATTCGTACATGAACTGCTTTTAAAATGTCTTTGTAACCTTTATCTGTTAGATGTTTAGAACTGTAGTTTATTTTCTTCACTTTGTATAATCATACATAAAATAATAATAAGATGAAAATTATGTTATCCACCCTTAAGTGGAAGAAAACATTTTTATTCCTTTTCCTTTGCTAGGACAAACAATTCTACTTTAAATACACTGTACCTAGCCCTGGCAGTTGGCTCAGGTGGTGGGAGCATTATCCCATACACCAACAAGGTGCTGGGTGCAATCCCTGGTGAGGGTTCGATTCCCCATCAAGGTGCCTCCAGAAGGCAGCTGATCCATGTGTGTGTCTCTGTCTCCCTCCCTCTCCCCACCTCTGTCCATTCCTTTCTCTCCAACTTTTATAAGGTGCTTGCATGTAAGAAGGATATGTAATAATGGAACCTTTGAATGGTGGGAGGTTTTGATCTTATTTATAATATCAAATGGCTTTATATGGCCGGCTCAAATTTATTTCTTGACTTAGTGTAATAACACAGTTTAAAAAAAATTTTTCAAGGATCATTCAGCTGCATATTTTGCTGTTAGAACAATATGAAACATTTAAAAGTTTACCATTTTCAATTTCCAACTTAATCAGTATTAACTTACCTCTGGGTGATTGGGTATTGGAGAGTATGAAGAAGTTTCTGGAACCAGCACACAAGAGAAAATGTAAAAATAAGAAGAGGGGAAAGCAGTCAGAGTCTCTGGGGGAAGAACCCATCTCTTTGAGAATCCAAATACAATGTGAATTGCCCACTGAAGACCCACACATTGTGAGGTGCGCCTGTTGCGGCAGCAACACAACAGTGAGTTCACAAAGCAGCTGCAAGTCCGGAAACCTCCTTTCACGTTCTTCTCACCCTGTGTAATAACCACCACACTCTCTTGTGAAGACACCAGGGTTCTTTATATTCTCTTTGTACATGAGGCGCCCTAGTCAGAGAAGTCAACACCTTGCTTCATGCCACTCAGTATACCTGATGTAAGGGATTATGTCACTTAATGTAAAGGAATTGATTACTGCTTAATGAAGTAGTACTGAGTTCTAACACCAGGAGTCTAGTTAACACCTCACAGCTACTCTGTGAGTGTCCCTATGGGTAAAGGGAGACCAGTTGTCAGGAGAGGGCTCAGTGAGCTCTCCCCTTACACAAGGCTGTGACTTCAGTGGACTCAGAACTGGCAGACAACAAGCCAGATGGCCAAGGAATATCAGACCTAGAAGGCGTCACTGCTTTCTGCACTCTTCATTTAGCAACCCTGGAATGGGACCTCCAGAAAAGGAAAAATGTAGGTAAATATCTTTAATCAGAAATGAACAAATAGCTAAGTACTACTGCTGGTTCTAACCCATCTCTCTGTCTCCATCTCCTAAGGTGGGAAATGAGAAGAGGCAGCCCACCATGCAGTTTGTAAAGGTATTTGTAACATGCCCTTTGTCACTTTGCCAGTTCAAGTATGACAAACCCAAGCCAAGAAGCTGCTCCGTTTCTAGATAATTGTAGTTGTCTCCTGCTTTTTCTAAGATGGAAGAGTTGTTTCATCCAGAACTGAAAAATGTACTCACCGGAATAAAGAGGAAATGTCAAGGCAATGAGGAACATAGCTTTGCTCCATGATGAGAGGAAAGACATTTTACCAAGTCTGTGGAAGGAACCCAGAGAGAATGCGTGTAACATATGACACGGAGACAAATAGCCTATTTCAAAAGGAAAGTTTCTTAAAGGAGAAGGATCTGCTGCACTTCCCTAGATTCCTAATTACATAGGACTTTTCCCCCTTCTTCCCCCCAAACCCACAGGAAGAAGAAGACATACGTGTGAACAGAGGCCTCGCAGGGACCGAGAGAAACGCCAGGACACGTTCTCAGCACCCTGAAGAAGGACCCGTTCATTCCCACCCCTTGGCTCAGCCCGCAGAGGCCTGACTCCGTGTGAGCAAATGTGCACGTGAGATTCTCCGTTGTTTCTCGGAGTACAGAAGCATTTCAGGAAGGGCTGAGCTGGAGCAGTCCTCACAGCAGCGCTGCACCCCCAGGCCACCCCACAGCCTCCCCACCTGACCCACCTGAACCAGACAGGGCAGTGGAGACAGTGGACTTCAGCTCGGGAGATTGTGCCTGTTTTGTTCACCTTTCCTCCTCGGCCGCCTCCACCTGCTGAGGAGGCGGCTTTATCTGCCCGCTGGTGAGCAGCGTGCTGGGGGTTAGAATAGATGGGTCCTGATAACATGGCTGTAAAATAGATGGCCAGGACACAGAGGTGGTGTTTTGGGTTCAGTCTGAACCTGCAAAATAGCTTGTGACAGATGCAACACAGATACTCTTAATAGGTCTTCCCTCAGCAGGAGGTTCGGGACAATTGTATCTGATGTACCCAGAAGTAGTGTGGGGGTGTGGGGCATGTAAAGTAACAAACAGTGCTTTGAATGGCTAAAATAGAGAAGAAATGTGAAAGCTTTTCAAACTGCCAAGTTGGAATGACAGAATCAAAGCAAATAAGAGAATCAGTTTTGGAAACTAATTAGGTACACACTGAGACCCCATAGCATTTTGCAACACTAAAAGTACAGTGGACTCCATTGGAGATTTGGTATTTACTGAACTTTATTTTTTTGAGGTGAAAGGAGAGTCTCATAAAGCTTTGAGTACTAGTACAGAGGGTGACCATGCTCCTTTTTACCAATTTCCCCCAGTGGGAACATCTGGTAAAACTGCGGTACCAGTTCACCACTGGGAGTGTCCCGGGGTCCCCAGATGAGTGCCAGGCAGAGGGCTTGGGAACCTGGGCTAGAGAACAGCAGGCAGACTTTAAGATCAGGAGAGAAAGAAGGCTCGGGAGTGAAACTGAGGCCCCAGGAACACTGCCCTAAATTGTGTGTTGAGTAGTTTGACCAGAGGAGTAAGTGAAGAAAACAAGATGAAGCCAGCAGAGCTAAGCTGGCTTAACTTAGAGTACTTGGGTCAGACTGACAAAACTAGTTCAAACCAAATGGGCTGAAGCATGAGGAACACATTCTAACTAGTGTGAGAACTATTTTTTAACTTTTCGAATATAAAGTGGTATTCGACATAACTTCATATATCAGTACCCGGAGATACCTGAAATCTCAAAGATAGACCTCCTCGGTCCTCAGGAGGAAGCAGGGAAACTTAGGAAGGAATGCTCCTGTGTTCACCACCTGACATCCGTCATTCAGAACTGCAGACACCTGGGAAGTGACTGTTTTGAACCCATCCAGAGTCTATGAATGCGTGACTGATTCTTCCCAAGAATGTACCTTTTTACTATAGGAGCTCTGAGTTTTGCTCTTTCCTCTGAAATTCCCTGGTCTTACCTACTATTTATGATTTACAAACCCTAAGCCCCTTGAATAAAACTGTCATACTGAATTTTTGAAATGATTCATTTACGCTCAGACAACAGACCTTTTTTGCTCAGAGCTAAGAGGGAGCCCCTGCAGGGTTTGAAGTGGGAAGAGTTCATCTGAACAACTTAAGTAATCTGCCTGACAGTCTCAGTGGCCAAAGCAGATGAAAGTCCTGAGTTCAAATCCCATTGACTACTGAATAACCTCCATGCTGTATTCAGGCTTTCTGATCCACAATTTCCTCATTTTCCATGTGAGAACAGTAGTACCTGTCTCATAGGTGTGTCACAAATATCAAGGATAATAGTAACCCAGTCTGCATTTGGGTTGTGCACCATCCTCACATTTGTTACCCAGTCTAACCTGTCCTTTTTTATTATTATTATTGATAAAGAGAGCTAAGAAAAGAACCTTTGAGTCCAGTATTGTTCCATGCCAATGTAATGAGAGAATAAAAACCCCTGCTAAGCACAATGATGAAAGTCATTGTCAAAATTGCTAAAAGTGTTTGCTGCTAAATAAACTAAATACACCCTTACTTTGGAAACATGGAAAATAGCCGGAATGTGAGGCCCCCTCACATGGGTCAGCATGGCTCTTACCAGAAAGGCCAGAGAGGAGCAGTACCGGCCAGGCTGTGAGGGAACAGAGCCCCGGGCACTGCAGGTGGGGATGCAGATTAGCGTGGCCACTGCGGGCAGCGGTCTGGGCCCTCCTCAAAAGGTCGACGATACAGCTGTTCTGTGACCCAGCATCCCACTTCTGGGCTTATGTTCTTCTTAATAAGTGAAGTGTGCAACACCGTATTCCTAACCATAGCACTAAGGAATACAGCAGATCTCTAGAACTTTCTTGCCTTGTGTGACTACAACTTTTTATCCATTAGGCCACAACTGCCCTCATCTCCCACCTCCAACCCCCTGGCAACCACTACCTTCTTTTCTGCTTCTGTGAGTTGAATTACCCTATTTTCAGGACCATAAGACACACCTAGGTTTTAGAGAAAGAAAACAGGAAAAAAAATTTTGAAGCAAAAAATGTGGTAAAATATTTAATAACTTAAATAACATAATATTTCACCAATGTCAATGTAAACTACATTCACTACCCAGGTAAACTACATTTCGATCATAAGACCTACCCCCCTTTCCTCCCAAGTTCCAGGGGAAGAGTGCGTCTTGTAGTCTGAAGAATACAGTACATTAGATAGCTCATTGAAGGGGAACCACCCGACATTTGTCCTTTGTGAGTGACGTCAGTTAGCCTAATGTCTCCTAGTAACTTGTTATCACAAATGAAAGTATCTCCTTCATTTTTAAGGTTGAATAAGATTCCATTGTTACATGCATATGACATTTCCCTTATGCCTTTTTCTCTTGATGGACATTTGGCTTTTTTCCATATTTTGATGACTGTGAATAATGCTGCAATAAACACGGGAGTGCAGACATGTCTTAAAATCTGGATTTCAGTCTTTTGCATATCTACTTAGGAGCAGAATTGCTAGATCAGAGATGGCATTATTTTTAATTTTTTGAGGAAGCTTCATAACAGTTGGGAAGGCTGGGAAGTTCAAGGTCAAGGTGACAGGATGGTTACATGCTGGTCAAGGTCCGGTTCCTGGTCCCTAGCCAGTGCCTTCTCAAAGTGCCTCCACATGGTGGGAGGGGGCTAGGGATCTCTCTGGAGCCTCTTTCATAAGGCATGGATTTCTGGTCATGAGGATTCCCCCCTCACGACTTCAGCAGCTCTCACAGGCCCCACCTCTCAGTATCATCCCCCCTAAGAGTTAGGATTTCAACGTCTAGAAGTTGGGTAGGGGGAACATTTGGGTCCTAGCATTAGTAGTGCACAAGGTTCCTATATCTCCCCATCTTTGCCATCGTTTACCTCTTATCTTTTTAATAATATGTGTCCTGAAATGTACAAGTGGATATCTCATTGTGATTTTGACTTGCATTTCCTTGGTGATTAATAATGTAGAGCATCTTTTCATGTACCTCTTGACCATCTGTATATGTCCTTCGGAAAAATGTCTATTCAGATCGTCTGGCCATTTTTAAAACTGCATTCCTTGGGTTATTTGCTGAGTTGTATGGCTTCTTTATGTATTTTGGATGATCCTCATCAGATAGATGCTTTGCAAATATTTTCTCCTGTTCATTAGTTGCCTTTTCATTGATTTATTTTATTTTGTTTGCTGTGTAATAACTTTTTAGTTTAATGTAGTCCCACTTATTTATTTTTACTTTTGTGGCTTTTTCTTATAGTAGCACATTCAAAAAATCATCCCCAAGAGCTATATCAAGGAGCATATCACCTGTGTTTTCTTCTAGAATTTTTATGGTTTCACGTCTTATGTTCATGTCTTTAATCCACTTTGAATTAATTTTTGTGTATGGTATAAGATAGTGATCCAGTTGTATTCTTTTGCATGTGACTGTGCAATTTTCCCACCATCATCTATTGAAAACACGGTTGTTTCCCCATTGTCTATTCTTATGTCCTTTGTTATCAATTAATTGACCATATGTGTATAGGTTCATTTCTGGGCTCTCTATTCTGTTTCATTGATCTGTGTGTCTGTTTTTAACATCAGTACCATGCTGGTTAATTACTAAAGCTTCATAGCCCTGGCTGGTGTAACTCAATGGATTGAGAGCAGGCTGGGAACCAAAGGGTCACAGGTTCATTTCCCAATCAGGGCACATTCCTGGGTTATGGGCCAGGTTCCCAACAGGGGACGTGCAAGAAGCAACCACACATTGATATTTCTCTTCCTCTCTTTCTCCTTCCCTTCCCTTCTCTTTAAAAATAAATAAAATCTTTTAAAAAATTACTAAAGCTTCATAATACAGTTTGAAGTCAGGGAGTGTGATGCCTCTAGCTTTGCTGTTGTTTTTTTCTCCCCAAGATTGCTTTGGCTATTTTAATTCTTCTGTAGTTCCACACAAATTTTCATATTTTCTGTCCTATTTCTATGAGAAACATCATTGAAATTTTGATAAGGATCACAGCAAATCTGTATACTGCTTTGGGCAATATGGATGTTTTAACGATATTAATTATTCTAATTCATGATCATAGAATACCTTTCCATTTTGGGTGTCTTTTTCAGTTTATTAATGTCTTGTAGATTCAACATCCAGATTTTCTACCTCCTTGGTTAAATTTATTTCCAGGTATTTTATTTTTGATGTAGTTATAAATGTTTTATTTGTTTTCTTTTTTTCTTTTTTTATTTTATTTTAATCATTGTTCAAGTACAGTTTTCTCCCCCCTACTCCCATTCCAGCCCACCCACCCAACCCTCCCCCCTTCCCCCCCATTATCCCCCACCCCTTGTTTTTGTCCACGTGTCCTCCAAATTTGTTCCTGTAAACCCTACCCATTCCCACCTGAAATTCCCTCTTCTCTCCCCTCTGGTCACTGTCAGACTATTTTTTTCTAATAGTGTACAATTAGTACATAGAAACATAATAGATTTTTGTACATTGATTTTAATATCCTGCAACTTCACTGAATCTATTATTTCCAACAGTTTTTGGATAGAGTCACTATGGTTTTCTATATATAATATCATGTTACCTTCGAAGAGTGACAGTTTTACTTCTTTCTTTCCGATTTGGGTGCCTTTTATTTCTTTTTCTTGTGTAATTTCTCTGTCTAGAATCTCCAATACTATGGTGAATTAAAGCAGCAAGCTTATTGGTAGATGGGAAACAGCTGACGAAAGCATCTCTGATACAACACCAGAGTCACAGTCCATGAAAGTAAGTTGATTCATAATTTTTAGTTAATTAATTGTTTGAAATTAAAATCTTCTCTGCAAAAGACAATTCCCAGGGAATGAGAAGATAAGCCGTAGCCTGGGAGAGAAATTTCAAAGGACATATCTGATAAAGGACTGTTATACAGAATATGCAATTAGTTTTTAAAACTGTTCAGTGAGAACCCAATTGCAGTGAGTAACAGGGCAAAGACCTTAACAGGCATCTCAGAAAAAGATACACCGGGCAAGTGAATACAGAAAAGATACTCTGTCACAGGGATATAAAAAGTACAGGAACAAGGAGATCCCACCATATGTCTATTAGAATGGACAAAATCTAGAACTCCAGCCAGAACAAATGTGGACAAGGATGTAAAGGTTTTATGAGAGGAAACATCTATGAGAAAAAAACGTGGATAAAGCAGCAAAACCTGGCAGAGCCATCAGACCACAAATGCCTTAAGCGTGGAGGAGAGAAGAAAGGGAGTTTTGGTGCAAGTCTCCTGGGATGCTCTGCAGCCTCGGAAGGGTTTGGAAGGTGGTCCTGGAGTGCGGGGGACAGAGTGGATCTTCCCAGAAGTTTCCTTCTAGCTCGGGTGGACTCACTGAGGTTCTCAGAGTATGGCCGAGATCTGTTTAGTATCGGGGCTTTGGAATCACACATATTGTTTGCAGTCATTGGTTATGAATTACCAATTGGGTGTATATTTGTAAAATACCCAGGATGGTTATGTTCTGAGAGCCCAAATGGAAACGACTTTCAGAAATGAGAGTTTCAAGGAAAGGTACAGGGTTCCTTTGTCTTCTACAGCAACATCAGGTATTTTCTGTGTATTCTGTGCTTGAGTATATCAGCACCTTGGATGTACTAAGTTTTCTAATTAGCTCACTTCTGAGAAATAGCACATATCTCCTCCTGTGGTCTTACTTCAGAGCGAGGCAGAAAGTACATT
The DNA here is from genome assembly GCF_004126475.2 of Phyllostomus discolor. Lineage (NCBI taxonomy): Eukaryota > Metazoa > Chordata > Mammalia > Chiroptera > Phyllostomidae > Phyllostomus > Phyllostomus discolor. The sequence continues at coordinate 19,423,143 of NC_040915.2, forward strand.
TGTTGGAATAGGTGCGGCCATTGGTTGCACAGACTGGGTAATAATCTTTGGTGCACATTCCTAGAGAACGACTATATAGACTACACGCCATCTGTAAAACAGAAAACATCACCTTATCAGATAATCAACATTTTAATGACATGTGCTTCATTCTTACATGAAATGTAATTCAGCCACAATGGGGTAAATCCCTGTATTAGGAACAAAGACAACACCTGTTTACAAAGAACACAGTCAAATTTTAAAATTACTAATGTTTTTATAGATAGTTCCCCATTAAGAAAAGGTGATGAATTGGTCGAAAGTATTTTCATAATGTAGCTAACCCATATGTACATCTAAGATCCTTCCCGACTAGATCACAACTGCTGCATCCCCCGTTATGAGAAAGAACCACCCAGCTGAATTATCTGTTTATTACTTCCTATATTCATCTATAATTCCACTGCATACCAATACAGATATTCACTCATATCTATGTATTTATACATGCCATGTTTATGCATGCATTCACCTATATATCTTAGTTTTGGATATCTTGGTGTTACAGAACACAACAAGGGAGGCCTGGGATGATATACTATTATTGAAAGAAGGCCCCGGGTCCGTTATGTCTGCCGCCAGAGGAAAGACGTCCCTCAATGCCAGAGATTCGTGAAAAGGAAATGTTTATTTAATGCTATACTAACTTAAAGTAGTGACCTAATGTCTTTATCAAATCCCAAAGTCCCTAAAAACACCCACAAACACATAGTCCTTCTTTCCTTCCCCCTTTGCCCAGTCCAGAGTACCATATCTCAGGAAAGGAAATAGAAGTCCATGGTTCAGGTAGTCCTCTGGTTCTTCCCAGTTAGTACTCCCTCTGGACTGGGAGGCCTCCCTGGGTTCCCGGCACCCTCAGCTGAGTCACTGGGATCTCTGCTAAAACCAGGTGGTGGTTTCCCCTTCTAAAGCTGTGGGGGTCCCCACTCTGCCAGGCCGCGTGGTTCTCCCTCTCTCAGGGCTGCAGGAGCCTACACTCCGTCAAGTCCGCGTGCTTCTCCTCCAATGGCTGCACATGGCTCTTCTTCTCAGGGCTGCGCATGGCTCTCCCCCTCAATGGCCGCCAAATCTGGGTTTTAAATCCCCACGGCCAATCTTCCTCTGCAGCCTCAATTCCGACTCCTCCCACACTCGGCTTCACATGCCAGAACTCGGCTTCACATGCCAGAACTCGTGTCCTTCCAGCTTTACTGGGCTGCCATCATGAGTCTGGGCAGGCGTGTCCCCATGTCCTGGAGCCAATCCTCTCTGAGCTCCCACGCAGGCGCTGTAACTCAGGGGACCCCCCCCCCCACTTACATCTGGGTGGGGAAGTTACTTCCATTCCCCTGGCTTAGAGCTGATCACAGCTACTTAACATATCTATGCAACCAGCCAAAGGCTATAGATATGTTAAATGACCAACCCAGAGGTTAGCTGCAAGGCTGTTGCTATGCAAAACAGCTCTCAATGTCCCTGCTCCATTTGTCCCTTCCCCCAACCCACACCCTGGAGGGGGGCGGGGGATGGAGACATCCCAAAATCTCCTGGAAACCTTAAGTTCTGGACCCCATTTCAAATGACCACTTGGGGTCCCCCCTCTTGGCTGCACCCTGTAACATTGGTAATTTACACAAGGAAACCAATAATATGTGTATCTGTATATTATTTGCATTTTAATATCCCTTTGTGACCTTTATATATACTGATATTTAGAACTGTATGTAGTTCATTTATTTTCACTTCTGTGTGGCATTCTACTATGTGACTATATGGATATTATTAATTTTTAACATTACATTGATAATTGCGTGGTACAATTTTTCCATGTGCTTTATAAGGTTGAATAATTCTACTCTGACAACCATTTCTCTTTATTGTATTTGTGTGCAATAGCATCTGATTGCCAATTAGTGCAGTCTTGGGGTAAAAAGATATGTTTATTATTATCTTGAATGATGATCTAGGTAATGGTAAGTGGTTTTGCCTTGCTAGCTAGATTCTACATCTTGAACATGGTATAAGAAAATATGTATTTTTACTTTTCAAGACCCTTCCCTTATACATTTAGTTTGGTAAAGCAAGCAGGAAATAAAAGAGTTTGGGAATAATGATTAGATAATGTAGGGCCTAAGTCCTTAATAGTTTTTAAAAATTACAGGCGTATTAGACTTTAAACTTTTAAAGGCTATGAGTGTACTGTCCTGCCCTCCTCAAAATGGTGAGTTGATTATTAGTAGATGGGGCCTGGGCACTGGAGCATTGTGTAAGCTCCCCAGTGAGCCTCAGGTGCAGCCAGATTGGGGGGAACTTGTCCACAGGGTGGGGAGTGAACTCCTGTTTGGGGGGCTGGGATTGACATGCAGTATTACACAGTTCATGGTGTGCAGAGTCTCAGTTGGATACGTTACATATTGCAGTATGATTCTCACTGTAGAGCTAGCCCACACCTCCATCACATCCCTTAATTATTTTATCTCATCTCTTAGCGACTTTAAAGTTTACAGCACAGTAATTGTTGGCCCTAATCACTATTCTGTGCATAAGATCTCCAGAACTTATTGTTTAGAGCAGGAGAGAGGGAAAGCTGGGGAGTTACGTTGAAACAAGACTGGGATTATGTGGGGGCGCTGTGTCTGCAGAGCCCCCCGTCTGCCACGGATGAGAGTAAGTCTACCAAGACATGATCTGCTTGGGAAGGAAAGGTGGCCGATCTCTGGAAGGAGAAGGGCCCAAGAGCCTTTCCCTCAACGGCTTTTATTGGGTTCCTTTACTCAGGAATTCAGGTAAAGCTCATTACTCATTTCTGGGAAGTAAGGATGAAAGAGCAGGGAACTCTGAGGCCCTATTTTGAGTCAGGGTCAGATAGCTAAAGAGCTGTACAAAACTTTAAGGAACAAACTTACTTCTTCCTTGGACCCTTCTCATTTAAGTGAGAACATTCTAAACAAAGCAGGTTTCACAGGATTTTTCACATTCTCTGTTAGGCCTGATCACCCGGGGATCCCGCCCCTTCCAGCAGAGCTGCACCACCCTGTGTCATTGTTTGAGGCTTAGGTGGAGCAAGGGAAGTAAGGCAGCTAAGAAATTAGGAGATTTTCTCGCAGATAATGAGGACTCAGGCTATGTCAAAGCCTAGGGGTGAGGGTTCATCACCCCCTTTTGCTGTTAGCCTCCAAAGTCCTTCCTTGGGGGCCTCCCATGTGATTGTGCCTGTTTCAGAACGTCCCCCCCTTGGGGTATCTTACCCATCATTGGCTAACCGACCAGGCATTGGGGGCCAGGCAGGGTGAAGCAAAAGGAGCAGAAGCAGTGCTCCTGCCAGGGAGACAAGCTTTTGTCTCCTTGGTGGCCTATGGTCCAAGGCCATTCCCTCAGCCATAGCCTTGGTGGGTGTTACAGCTTCTGATACCAGGCAGGGCTGTTGCCAACAGGACTGTGGCAGACTCCAGCCAGCAGAGTCCGCCTGTTGTGACTGAAGACGGAAACAAATGCACAGGCCACAGCAGTCGTGTGGAGAAATGGGGGACTGCACGGCCACTCTCTCAAGGGGAGAGTGCACCAACCCTTGCCTAGACAGGCTTTCCTTGTTTTTCTCACGTTTTACATCAGAGAAAGACTTATTGCCTGTTACAGAGAATATTGTCCTCTACATTTTAGGCACCATCAAAGAAATGAAAATAACATGCAGAAGGGAAAGCTGATGAGCTGATTAGCTCCATCCTTGGGAAAACTCACACAGGCTTTGGAGAGTACCTTGAAGATAGGCAGTAAACATCTACTGTTTCAGGCCAGGGCGAGGGGATTTCAGCAAGAGCAAGCCATAAGAGTCTGGATGCATTTTCTAGGCCTGATTCCCACGGGAAAACTCGGTTTGAGGGTCTGGCTCCTGCCCACCACATTGCTCCTATGTTTTCCATACAGAGCTGAGTCACATTTGCCAGACTGAAACAAACTGGCACTCTACAGAGATGAAAAAAAAAAAAAAGCCTTAAATTATATGGTAAAAATATCGTTCAAAAGTGAGAGAAAAATGCAGGCATTTCCAGATACACAAAAACTGAGGATATTCATCGCCATGAGACCTGCCCTACAAGAAACGATAAAGGGAGTCCTTCAATTTGAGGTGAAAAGGACAGCACAAAATAATCTGAAGTGACATGAAAACACAACGTTCTCCAGTGAAGGTAAATACATGGACAATTATAAGATCTTATTTTATTATAATTTTCATGAATCCCCTTTTTATTCCTTTATAGCATTTGGAAAACCAGAGAACAAAAACTAATGTTAAATATAGGGTGGGGCAAGAGTAGGTTTACAGTTGTGACTCTGCAAAACAACATTCATTCCTGAAATATTTCTATTAATTATTGTATTACTTTCCATATGAGCAGCTGTAACCTACTTTTCCCCCACCCTGTATCTGTTAATTTGTAGACAATATAAAAAGATGTAATTTGTGACACCACTAACATAAAGTAACAGAGCAGAGCTAGGATAAATGTGTCTTTGTATGCCCTTGAAGTTACCAAATTCAAAGAGATTATTGTACAATAGTGTGTGTATATATGCATATGTTGTAACCATAGTATGTTATATGTAATATTTACAAAGAAAATATCCATAGAATATACACAAAAGCAAATGAGAAGCAAATTAAAATGTGTCACTACAAAACTTCAGCCAAACCCAAAGGAAGGCAGTCAGGGAGGAAATGCGAAACAGGAGAATGGAAGACAGAGAGAAGTCAAATTTAAAAGGCAACAGTTATTCCTTCACTGTTAGTAACTACTTTAAATAGGAACAGATCAAGTTCCCCAATCAAAACAGAGACTGGCAGGATGAAACAAACCAGAAAGGACACCAGTCTATTCTACCCACAAGGGACCGGTTTTAAGGCCAAGAACTAACAGGTGGATCTGGACTATTTGGTTTCTTGGATATGACACCAAAAGCATAGGCAACAAAAGAAAAAAAAAAGATAAACTGGTCTGTATCAAAATAAAAAAAAATAAAATTATTTGCATCAAAGGTACAACAGGGATAGGGAAAAGGAAACAAATACAATGGGGAAAATGTTTGGAAGTCTTATCTGATAGCATCTGGAACATAGGATGAGCTACAACTCATTAGAAAAGACTGGCTAAACACGGGTGAAAGATTCTAACAGTGGCTTCTCCAAAGAAGATCCACAAATGATCAGCTAGGGAATGACAAGATGCTCAACATCACTAAGCATTGGGGAATGGAAAAGAAATAAACTTGTATGTACTCTTTATGCCCATTACAATTACTGTTATAAAAAAACAGAAAATAATAAAAGGAAGGAAGGAAGTGGAGGAATCGGAACCCTCGTACTGTGGGTAGGAACGCAAACTGGTATGACCAGCACAGAACACAGCGGTCAAGAAATGCAGCATAGAATTACTGGCAGTTCCAGCAATTCCACTTCTAGGTGCATTTTCAAAAGTGGAAATGGGGATCTCGAAGACATATTACACACCCGTCAATGCAAGGAACCCTGTGTAGCTAACATAAAAGTGAAAAAAATTGGGGGATTCAGGTAACAAAATTTTAACACATACTGCAAGCCGTAGCGATAAAACAGAATAGTGTGCCATTGGCATAAAGACTGAAATTTAGAACAATGGGGTAAAATAGAGTCAAAATAAATTCATACCTACATGCTCAATTAATTCGAAGACTTAATTTCTTTTAGAGATTTTCACGTTTACCACGAAAATTGGGAAGGGGTGCAGAGGTCACCCACACAGCACATGCACAGTCATCCTGTCATCAGACTGACTGGCACTTTTTTTTTTTAACCAACGATAAGACTACATGGACACATCACAGTCACTGAACCAAGGCTGTAGTGTCCCTGAGGGTTCACTGTTGGTGGCATAGATTTTGTGGGTATGGACAAAAGTTGAATGACCTGTATCAGGCATTGTACAGATCATAGAGAGTATTTTCACTGTCCTCAAAATCTCTGTGCCGTGTCTATTGGTGTTTTAGTGTAAAAATTCATATTGGCTGACAGTCGTGATTGTAAGATCGACCTGGGGTTCAAGTTCCCAGAGCTTTCTTCTAGAGGTTTTGATTCTCTCAGATAAAGAAGAGCCCAAGTGTCAATAATTTTAATGAACACTCAAAAAGTGTATTCTTTTTCTCCTTTGAAAGTGTTTACGTAATTATAGTTTCCAAAAGTAGTCATATTTTAACTCAAAAATCAACCAGGAAAAGAAATGATTTATTTGAATAAAGACATTATTTAACATTGTATTGATTGAAATATTTATGATTGTAAATCACATTAGATTTTATGTAATCAAACACATCAGTAAGATGGTTTCTCAACTGTTATTGATTACTTGAGCACAGAATAAAAACCTTTCCATAAAAGGTTCTGAGAGTTGGAAAAACCCTTCAGCATCCTGTATTCCATCACGTGTGCAGTAGAAGGCCTCCTCTGGTCCCCTGGGAGTGCAAAGCCCTGACTGAGAAGACTCTGATTGGTTGTAGAATCCACTGCAAAACAGAGATTGGTAGGACGAAACCGGAAGAGCCGTGGGAATGTGTAGCGTAGGCAGTCAGCATACTCCAGGATGACGATATCTTAAACCTCTAGTACTTTTCCTGTTAAAGAGAGAGAGAGAGAGAAAGAGAGAGAGAGAGAGCGAGAGAGGGAGAGAGACGGAGAGGGAGAGAAAGCCATGATCACAAATAGCATTTAAAATTTCCAGGTGTTGCACTAAGTGCTTCTCAGTGAGGAGCACTGATCCCTCCAGCTCCACCTCCACTGGGGGCCACGTGCCCCCAGGCTGCACACACCCTCCCCCACCTGGGCCTGCCTGACTCTCTCTTCCCTGCCTGCTCAGTCCTCACTCCATCTTGGGACCCACCCAGACTTGAGGGAGGAGAGCATTAGCGACTGTTTCAGTGGTGCTGTAGGAGTGGAAGCTGAGTTTGGAATGAAATAAGAGGAAACACCTGTCAGAGAAAATGAGGATGGAGGTAGCTGGCTGAACCTTTGGACTGCAGACGCCTTCAGAGTGAGGGATGTATAAGGGGAAGTGGGGTGGAAGCGTCCTAGAATGCCCCGCTCGGTAAGGAGGGTCCGACTTGTGTCATGCAGTTCAGGAGACAAGGGGGACGATCAGAGGAGTCCCTTCCTTAGCACGAAGAAATCCTATTTTGACGGATTTCAAATTTCTGCAGTCAGTAGGGTTTCTTCCTCAATTCTGCTCCCTGTAGCTTGAAGCTACATCACAGGGATCATCAGCAGCTACAATATGGATTTCAGAATTCAATATGTTGGTCATAGACTGCCATTAGTAAGTCATGATTATTCAATTAACTAATTGATTTTTATATTTGCAGAATATCCAGCAGACTTGTATGGAGAGGTCAAATACAAAACTGCTTTAAGGAATGAGAACTTCCAGGAAAGGTACAAATGTGTTTCTGTGGCATTTACAGAGATGCTACAGTTCTTTTTATATATATACTGTGCCTGGGCTATCAGAAAAAAAACATGTATTTTTTCTGTCATTTTTTGATGATTTCTTCATTATTTAGGAAGAGGCAATATTTAGTCTTTTGTGTTCTTACATCATTTCACTGCAGAAAACACATACATTGAAGTAAGTATGGCTATTGCTCCCACAGACTGGACGCCATTCACTGCTACAGGCATGTAATCGGCCTTTATACACATCACAGTTTGGCTGCTAAACAGAAAGAATAACATACAATTTGTCAGATGATGAACTTTTTGAATAAAATGTTCTTCATTCTCACCACAAGATACCATACATCAAAATGGAGCAAAAATGTTCTACATTGAGGTTTAGAAAGAAACAACCCACTCAGACAAAATACTATTGATGTATTTTGAAAAGCCCAACGTCCTTTCTAAAAAAGAGACAAATGGCCGAATGTGTGTTTATCATGTAGCCACTCTGCTCTCACTTCTTCTCATTCCTGCATCCGATTTCCTCTATTATGTCACATGACAAGAAATCATACAACTGAATGTTTTATAATTCCCTTATCTTTCTCAAAGTTGTAACTACTGGGCAAAATGATACTTTCAGTTTTTTGACCATATATATTTGTATTTGTGTGTGTGTGTGTGTGTTTGTGTGTGTGTATATGTATATATACAGGTTAGTGATGGTAGTTGGTGATTTACATAAATAACCAATATTGTGTATATTCTTACATGAACTGCTTTCAAAATGTCTTTGTATCCTTTATCTGTTTAGATGTTTAGAACTGTAGTTTATTTTCTTCACTTTATATAATCATATATAAAATAATAATAATATGAAAATTATGTTATCCACCCTTAAGTGGAAGAAAAGGTTTTTTTTTTCCTTCTGCTTTGCTAGGACAAACAATTCTACTTTAAATATACTGTACCTAGCCCTGGCAGTTGGCTCAGGTGGTTGGAGCATTGTCCCATACACCAACAAGGTGCTGGGTGCAATCCCTGGTGAGGGTTCGATTCCCCATCAAGGTGCCTCCAGAAGGCAGCTGATCCATGTGTGTGTCTCTGTCTCCCTCCCTCTCCCCACCTCTGTCCATTCCTTTCTCTCCAACTTTTATAAGGTGCTTGCATGTAACAAGGATATGTAATAATGGAACCTTTGAATAATGGGATGTTTTGATCTTATTTAAGATATCAAATGGCTTTATATGGCTGGCTCAATTTTATTTCTTGAATTTAGTGTAATAACACAGTTTAAAAAACCTCTTTGAAAGATCATTCAGTTGCACATTTTGTTCGGTTAAATTTGCTGTTAGAACACTATGGAACATTTAAAAGTTTACCTTTTTCAATTCCCAAATTAATCAGTATTAACTTACCTCTAGCAGATGGGGATTTCGAGAGCTAAACGAAGTTTCTGGAAGGATCACACAAGAGAAAATTTAAAATTAAGAAGAGGGAAAAGCAATCTGAGTCTCTGGGGGAAGAACCCATCTCTTTGAGAATCCAAATACAATGTGAATTGCCCACTGAAGACCCACACGTTGTGAGGTGCGCCTGTTGCGGCAGCAACACAACAGTGAGTTCACAAAGCAGCTGCAAGTCCGGAAACCTCCTTTCACGTTCTTCTAACCCTGTGTAATAACCACCACACTCTCTGGTGAACACACAGTGGTTCTTTATATTCTCTTTGTACATGAGACACCCTAGTCAGAGAAGTCAACACCTTGCTTCATGCCACTCAGTATACCTGATATAAGGAATTACGTCACTTAACGTAAAGGAATTGATTACTGCTTAATGAAGTAGTACTCAGTTCTAATACCAGGGGTCTAGTCAATACCTCACAGCTACTCTGTGAGTGTCCCTGGGGGTAAAGGAAGATCAGTTGTCAGGAGAGGGCTCGGTGAGCTCTCACCTTACACAAGGCTGTGGCTTCAGTGGACTCAGACCTGGCAGACAACAAGCCAGATGGCCAAGGAATAGCAGATCTAGAAGGTGTCACTGCTTTCTGCACTCTACATTATCAACCCCAGACTGTCTTTGCATTTTCTAAGATGGAAGAGTTGTTTCATCCAGAACTGAAAAAATGTACTCACCGGAATAAAGAGGAAATGTCAAGGCAATGAGGAACACAGCTTTGCTCCATGATGAGAGGAAAGACATTTTATCAAGTCTGTGGAAGGAACCCAGAGAGAATGCGTGTAACACATGACACGGAGACAAATAGCCTATTTCAAAAGGAAAGTTTCTTAAAGGAGAAGGGCCTGCTGCACTTCCCTAGATTCCTAATTACATAGGACTTTTCCCCCTTCTTCCCCCCAAACCCACAGGATCAAGAAGACATACGTGTGAACAGAAGGCCTCGCAGGGACCCGAGAGAAACGCCAGGACACGTTCTCAGCACCCTGAAGAAGGAGCCGTTCATTCCCACCCCTTGGCTCAGCCCGCAGAGGCCTGAGTCCATGTGAGCAAATGTGCACGTGAGATTCTCCGTTGTTTCTTGGAGTACAGAAGCATTTCAGAAAGGGCTGAGCTGGAGCAGTCCTCACAGCAGCGCTGCACCCCCAGACCACCCCACAGCCTCCCCACCTGACCCACCTGAACCAGACAGGGCAGTGGAGACAGTGGCCCACAGCTCGGGAGACTGTGCCTGTTCTGATCACCTTTCCTCCTCGGCCGCCTCCACCTGCTGAGGAGTCTCCTTTATCTGCCCGCTGGTGAGCAGCGTGCTGGGGGTTAGAATAGATGGGTCCTGATAACATGGCTGTAAAATAGATGGCCAGGACACAGAGGTGGTATTTTGGGTTCTGTCTGAGCCTGCAAAATAGCTTGTGACAGATGCAACACAGATACTCTTAATAGGTCTTCCCTCAGCAGGAGGTTCGGGACAATTGTATCTGATGTACCCAGAAGTAGTGTTGGAGGAGTAGGGGGCATGTAAAGTAACAAACAGTGCTTTGAATGGCTAAAACAGAGAAGACATGTGAAAGCTTTTCAAACTGCCAAGTTGGAAAGAAAGAATCCAAGCAAATAAGAGAATCAGTTTTGGAAACTAATTAGATACACACTGAGACCCCATAGCATTTTGCAACACTAAAAGTATAGTGGACTCCATTGTAGATTTGGGATTTACTGAACTTTTTATTTTGAGGTGAAAGGAGAGTCTCATAAAGCTTTGAGTACTAGTACAGAGGGTGACCGTGCTCCCTTTAACCAGTTTCCCCCAGCAGGAACATCTCGTAAAACTGCGGTACCAGTTCCCCACTAGGAGTGTCCCGGTGTTACAGAACACAACAAGTGGGGCCTGGGATGATATACTATTACTGAAAGAAGGCCCCAGGTCCTTATGTCCGCCACCAGAGGAAAGACGTCTCTCAATGCCAGAGATCCGTGAAAAGGAAAGGAAATGTTTATTTAATGGTTTACAAACTTAAAGTAGTGACCGAATGTCTTCACCAAAATCCCAAAGTCCCTAAAAACACCCACAAACACACAGTCCTTCTTTCCTTCCCCCTTTGCCCAGTCCAGAGTACCGAATCTCAGGAAAGGAAATAGAAATCCATGGCTCAGGCAGTCCTCTGGTTCTTCCCAGTTAGAACTCCATCTCGACTGGGAGACCTCCCTGGGTTCCCGGCACCCTCGGCTGAGTCGTGGGATCTCTGCTAAAACCAGGTGGTGGTTCCCCCTTCTAAAGCTGTGGGGGTCCCCACTCTGCCAGGCCGCATGCTTCTCTTCTCCACGGCTGCCGCGTGGTTCCCTCTCTCAGGGCTGCAGGAGTCTCCACTCCGTCAAGTCCGCATGGTTCTCCTTCTCAGGGCTGTGCATGGCTCTCCTTCTCAGGGCTGCGCATGGCTCTCCTTCTCAGGGCTGCGCATGGTTCTCTCTCCTAAAGCAGCATGGTTCTCCCTCTCTCAATGGCCGCCAAGTCTGGGTTTTAAATCCCCGGGGCCAATCTTCCTCTGCAGCCCCATTTCCTACTCCTCTCACACTCGGCTTCACCTGCCAGAACTTGTATCCTTCCAGCTTTACTGGGCTGCCATCCTGAGTCTGGGCAGTTGTGGCCCCAAGTTCTGGAGCCAGTCCTCTCTAAGCTCCCACGCAAGCGATGTAACTCAGGGGACCTGCCCCCCCAGTTACATCTGGGTGGGGAAGTCACTTCCATTCCCCTGGCGTAGAGCTGATAATAGCTACTTAACATATCAATGCAACCAGTCAAAGGTTATAGATATGCCAGAGCTTAGCTGCAAGGCTGTTGCTATGCTAAACAGCTCTCAATGGCCCTGCTCCAGTTGTCCATTCCCCCAACCCACACCCTGGGCGGGGCCGGGGGGGATGGAGACATCCCAAAATCTCCTGTACACCTTGAGTTCTGGACCCCATTTCAAATGCCTATTTGGGCCCTCCCCCCCCCCCTTGGCTGCACCCTGTAACACCGGGGTCCGCAAATGAGTGCCAGGCAGAGGGCTTGGGAACGCGGGCTAGAGAACAGCAGGCAAACTTTAAGATCAGGAGAGAAAGAAGGCTCGGGAGTGAAACTGAGGCCCCAGGAACACTGCCCTAAATTGTATGTTGAGTAGTTTGACCAGAGGAGTAAGTGAAGAAAACAAGATGAAGCCAGCAGAGATAAGCTGGCTTAACTTAGAGTAGTTAGGTCAAGCTGACAAAGCTAGTTCGAACCAAATGGGCTGAAGCAGGAGGAACACATTCTAACTAGTGTGAGAACTATTTTTCAACTTTACAAATATAAAGTGGTATTCGACATAACTTCATATATCAGTACCCGGAGATACATAAAGTCTTAAAGATAACCCTCCTCAGGCCTCAGGAGGAAGCAGGGAAACTTAGGAAGGAATGCTCCTGTGTTCACCACCTGACATCTGTCATGCAGAACCGCAGACACCTGGGAAGTGACTATTTTGAACCCATCCAGAGTCTAAGAATGGGTGACTGATTCTTCCCAAGAATGTACCTTTTTACTATAGGAGCTCTCAGTTTTGCTCTTTCCTCTGAAATTCCCTGGTCTTACCTACTATTTATGATTTACAAACCCTAAGCCCCTTGAATAAAACTGTCATACTGAATTTTTGAAATGATTCATTTACCCTCAGACAACAGACCTTTTTTGCTCAGAGCTAAGAGGGAGCCCCTGCAGGGTTTGAAGTGGGAAGAGTTCATCAGAACAACTTAAGTAATCTGCCTGACAGTCTCAGTGGCCAAAGCAGATGAAAGTCCTGAGTTCAAATCCCATTGACTACTGAATAACCTCCATGCTGTATTCAGGCTTTCTGATCCACAATTTCCTCATTTTCCATGTGAGAATAGTAGTACCTGTCTCATAGGTGTGTCACAAATATCAAGGATAATAGTAACACAGTCTGCATTTGGGTTGTGTGCCATCCTCACATTTGTTACCCAGTCTAACCTGTCCTTTTTTATTCTTATTATTGATAAAGAGAGCTAAGAAAAGAACCTTTGAGTCCAGTATTGTTCCATGTCAATGTAATGAGAAAATAAAAACCCCTGCTAAGCACAATGATGAAAGTCATTGTCAAAATTGCTGAAAGTATTTGCTGCTAAATAAACTAAACACGCCCTTACTTTGGAAACATGGAAAATAGCCGGAATGTGATGCCCCCTCACATGGGTCAGCATGGCTCTTACCAGAAAGGCGAGAGAGGAGCAGTACCAGCCAGGCTGTGAGGGAACGGAGCCCCGGGCACTGCAGGTGGGGATGCAGATTAGCGTGGCCACTGCGGGCAGAGGTCTGGGCCCTCCTCAAAAGGTCGACGATACAGCTGTCCTGTGACCCAGCATCCCACTTCTGGGCTTATGTTCTTCTTAATAAGTGAAGTGGGCAACACCGTATTCCTAACCATAGCACTAAGGAATACAGCAGATCTCTAGAACTTTCTTGCCTTGTGTGACTACAACTTTTTATCCATTAGGCCACAACTGCCCTCATCTCCCACCTCCAACCCCCTGACAACCACTACCTTCTTTTCTGCTTCTGTGAGTTGAGTTACCCTATTTTCAGGACCATAAGACACACCTAGGTTTTAGAGGAAGAAAACAGGAAAAAAAATTTTGAAGCAAAAAATGTGGTAAAATATTTAATAACTTAAATAACATAATATTTCACCAATGTCAATGTAAACTACATTCACTACCCAGGTAAACTACATTTGGATTATAAGACCTACCCCCCTTTCCTCCCAAGTTCGATGGGAAGAGTGTGTCTTGTAGTCTGAAGAATACAGTACATTAGATAGCTCATTGAAGTGGAACCACCCGACATTTATCCTTTGTGAGTGACGTCAGTTAGCCTAATGTCTCCTAGTAACTTGTTATCACAAATGAAAGTATTTCCTTCATTTTTAAGGTTGAATAAGATTCCATTGTTACATGCATATGACATTTCCCTTATAACTTTTTCTCTTAATGGACATTTGGCTTTTTTCCATGTTTTGATGACTGGGAATAATGCTGCCAGAAACACAGGAGTGCAGACATGTCTTAAAATCTGGATTTCAGTCTTTTGCATATCTACTTAGGAGCAGAATTGCTAGATCAGAGATGGCATTATTTTTAATTTTTTGAGGAAGCTTCATAACAGTTGGGAAGGCTGGGAAGTTCAAGATCAAGGTGACAGGATGGTTACATGCTGGTCAAGGTCCTGTCCCTGGTCCCTAGCCAGTGCCTTCTCAAAGTGCCTCCACATGGTGGGAGGGGGCTAGGGATCTCTCTGGAGCCTCTTTTATAAGGCATGGATTTCCGGTCATGAGGATTCCCCCCTCACGACTTCAGCAGCTCTCACAGGCCCCACCTCTCAGTATCATCCCCCCTAAGAGTTAGGATTTCAACGTCTAGAAGTTGGGTAGGGGGAACATTTGTGTCCTAGCATTAGTAGTGCACAAGGTTCCTATATCTCCCCATCTTTGCCATCGTTTACCTCTTATCTTTTTAATAATATGTGTCCTGAAATGCACAAGTGGATATCTCATTGTGATTTTGACTTGCATTTCCTTGGTGATTAATAATGTAGAGCATCTTTTCATGTACCTCTTGACCATCTGTATATCTCCTTCGGAAAAATGTCTATTCAGATCGTCTGGCCATTTTTGAAACTGCATTCCTTGGGTTATTTGCTGAGTTGTATGGCTTCTTTATGTATTTTGGATGTTCCTCATCAGATAGATGCTTTGCAAATATTTTCTCCTGTTCATTAGTTGCCTTTTCTTTGATTGATTTTATTTTGTGTGCTGTGTGATAACTTTTTAGTTTAATGTAGTCCCACTTATTTATTTTTACTTTTGTGGCTTTTTCTTATAGTAGCAGATTCAAAAAATCATCCCCAAGAGCTATATCAAGGAGCATATCACCTGTGCTTTCTTCTAGTAGTTTTATGGTTTCAGGTCTTATGTTCATGTCTTTAATCCACTTTGAATTAATTTTTGTATATGGTATAAGATAGTGATCCAGTTGTATTCTTTTGCATGTGACTGTGCAGTTTTCCCACCATCATCTATTGAAAACACGGTTGTTTCCCCATTGTCTATTGTTATGTCCTTTGTTATCATTAATTGACCATATGTGTATAGGTTCATTTCTGGGCTCTCTATTCTGTTTCATTGATCTGTGTGTCTGTTTTTAACATCAGTACCATGCTGGTTAATTACTAAAGCTTCATAGCCCTGGCTGGTGTAACTCAATGGATTGAGAGCAGGCTGGGATCCAAAGGGTCGCAGGTTCATTTCCCAATCAGGGCACATGCCTGGGTTGTGGGCCAGGTTCCCAACAGGGGACGTGCAAGAAGCAACCACACATTGATATTTCTCTTCCTCTCTTTCTCCTTCCCTTCCCTTCTCTTTAAAAATAAATAAAATCTTTAAAAAATTACTAAAGCTTCATAATACAGTTTGAAGTCAGGGAGTGTGATGCCTCTAGCTTTGCTGTTGTTTTTTTCTCCCCAAGATTGCTTTGTCTATTTTAATTCTTCTGTAGTTCCACACAAATTTTCATAATTTCTGTCCTATTTCTGTGAGAAACATCACTGAAATTTTGATAAGGATCACAGCAAATCTGTATACTGCTTTGGGCAATATGGATGTTTTAACGATATTAATTATTCTAATTCATGCTCATAGAATACCTTTCCATTTTGGGTGTCTTTTTCAGTTTATTAATGTCTTGTAGTTTCAATATCCAGGTTTTCTACCTCCTTCGTTAAATTTATTTCTAGATATTTTATTTTTGATGTAGTTATAAATGTTTCATTAATTTTTTCTAATAGTTCACAGTTAGTACATAGAAACATGATAGATTTTTGTACATTGATTTTATGTCCATCAACTTCACTGAATTTATTATTTCCAACAGCTTTTGGATAGAATCACCATGGTTTGCTATATATAATATCATGTCACCTTCTCATAGTGACAGTTTTACATCTTTCTTTCCAATTTGGGTGCCTTTTATTTCCTTTTCTTGCCTGATTTCTCTGTCTAGAGTCTCCAATACTATGGTGAATTAAAGTGGCAAGCTTATTGGTAGATGGGAAACAGCTGACGAAAGCATCTCAGCTATAACACCAGAGTCACAGTCCATGAAAGTAATCGTTGATTCATAATTTTTAGTTAATTAATTGTTTGAAATTGAAATCTTCTCTGCAAAAGACAATATCCAGAGAATGAGAAGATAAGCCGTAGACTGGGAGAGAGTATTCAAAGGACATATCTGATAAAGGACTGTTATACAGAATATGCAATTAGTTTTTAAAACTGTTCAGTGAGAACCCAATTGGAGTGAGTAACAGGGCAAAGACCTTAACAGGCATCTCAGAAAAAGATTCACCGGGCAAGTAAATACAGAAAAGATACTCTGTCACAGGGATATAAAAAGTACAGGAACAAGGAGATCCCACCACATGTCTGTTAGAATGGACAAAATCTAGAACTCCAGCCAGACCAAATCTGGACAAGGATATAAAGACTTTATGAGAGGAAACATCTACAAGAAAAAAGCGTGGATAAAGCAGGAAAGTCTGGCAGAGCCGTCAGACCACAGATGCATTAAGCATGGAGGAGAGAAGGAAGGGAGTTTCGGTGCAAGTCTCCTGGGATGCTCTGCAGTCTCGGAAGGGTTTGGAAGGTGGTCCTGGAGTGCGGGGGACAGAGTGGATCTTCCCAGAAGTTTCCTTCTAGCTCGGGTGCACTCACTGAGGTTCTCAGAGTATGGCCAAGATCTGTTTAGTATCGGGGCTTTGGAATCACATCATATCGTTTGCAGTCATTGGTTAGGAATTACTAATTGATGTGTATATTTGTAAAATACCCAGGATGGTTATGTTCTGAGAGCCCAAGTGCAAACAACTTTCAGAAATGAGAATTTCAAGGAAAGGTACAGGGTTCCTTTGTCTTTTACAGCAACATCAGGTATTTTCTGTGTATTCTGTGCTTGAGTATATCAGCACCTTGGATGTACTAAGTTTTCTAATCAGTTGTTCATTTCTGAGAAAGAGCACATATCTCCTCCTGTGGTCTTACTTCAGAGCGAGGCAGAAAGTACATTTGTTGGAATAGGTGCGGCCATTGGTTGCACAGACTGGGTAATAATCTTTGGTGCACATTCCTAGAGAACGACTATATAGACTACACGCCATCTGTAAAACAGAAAACATCACCTTATCAGATAATTAACATTTTAATGACATGTGCTCCATTCTGACATGAAATGTCATACATCCACAATGGGGTAAATCCCTGTATTAGGAACAAAGATAACACCTGTTTACAAAGAACACAAATTTTAAAATTACTAATATTTTAATAGATAGTTCCCTATTAAGAAAAGGTGATGAATTGGTCTAAAGTATTTTTATAATGTAGCTAACCCATACCTATGTCTAAGATCCTTCCCCACTTGACCATAACTGCTGCATCCCCTTTATGAGAAGGAACCACCCAGCTGAATTATCTGTTTGTTATTTCCTGTATTCATCTATAATTCCACTGCATACCAATACAGATATTCACTCATATATATGTTATTTATGCATGCCATGTTTATACATGCATTCAAATATATATCTTAGTTTTGGATATCTTGGTAATTTACACAAGGAAAACAATAATATGTATATTTGTATATGATTTGCATTTTAATATCCTGTGTGAACTTTATATATACTGATATTTAGAGCTGTATGTAGTTCATGTATTTCCACTTCTATTTGGCATTCTACTGTGTGACTATATGGATATTTTTACTTTTTAACATTACTTTGATAATTGGGTGGTACAATTTTTCCATGTGCTTTATAAGGTTGAATAATTCTACTCTGACACCCATTTCTCTTTATCGTGTTTGTGTGCAATAGCATCTGATTGCCAATTAGCGCAGTCTGGGGGTAACAAGATATGTTTATTATTATCTTGAATGATGATCTAGGTAATGGTAAGTGGTTTTGCCTTGCTAGCAAGATTCTACTTCTTGAACATGGTATAAGAACATACATATTTTTACTTTTGAAGACCCTTCCCTTATACATTTAGTTTGGTAAACTTTGTGTTAAGAGTTTTAGTAAAAATAAGGTAAAAATTTTACCTTTTTTTACTTTCAGATCAATCATTAATAACCTACCAGATACCTGAAAATTGCTGGTTGTGTCAAGAAACTTTCTGCAGCAAAAGCAGGGACAAGTAAGTTTTAAAAATGATAACACAGTCTCTGGTCAAAAGTTCCCACGTCTGTATGCAGCAGAAATTGCTGTCCATTGCCTACCTGGGGCCAGCTTGATATGATAAGTATGGGGAAATGTCAGGGATCCGAAGATGGAGGAGAGATGTGAAAGCTTTGCAAGTGAGGGTGTGGAGAAAGGGCGAGAGGAGCAAGCAGGAAAAAAAAAGAGTTTGGGAATAATGATTAGATAATGAAGGGCCTAAGTCCTTAATACTTCTTCAAAACTACAGGCATATTAGAGTTTAAACTTTTAAAGGCTATGAGTGTACTGTCCTGCCCTCCTCAAAATGGTGAGTTGATTATTAGTAGATGGGGCCTGGGCACTGGAGCATTGTGAAAGCTCCCCAGTGAGCCTCAGGTGCAGCCAGATTGGGGGGAACTTGTCCACAGGGCAGGGAGTGGACTCCTGTTTGGGGGGCTGGCATTGACATGTAGCATTACACAGTTCATGGTGTGCAGAGTCTCAGTTGGATACGTTACATATTGCAGTATGATTCTCACTGTAGAGCTAGCCCACACCTCCATCACGTCCCTTAATTATTTTATCTCGTCTCTTAGCGACTTGAAAGTTTATAGCTCAGTATTGTTGGGTCTAATCACTATTCTGTGCATAAGATCTCCAGAACTTATTGTTTAGAGCAGGAGAGAGGGAAAGCTGGGGAGTGACGTTGAATCCAGACTGGGACTATGTGGGGGAGCTTTGTCTGCAGAGTCCCCTCTTCACCATGGATGAGAGTAAGTCTACGGAGACATGATCTGCTTGGGAAGGAAAGGTGGCTGATCTCTTGAAGGAGGAGGACCAAGAGCCATTCCCTCAATGGTGTTTATTGGGTATGTTTACACAGGAATTCAGGTAAAGCTCATTACTCATTGCTGGGAAGTAAGGATCAAAGAACAAGGAACTCTGAGGGCCTATTTTGAGTCAGGGTCAGATAGCTAAAGAGCTGTACAAAACTTTAAGGAACAAACTTACTTCTTCCTTGGACCCTTCTCATTTAAGTGAGAACATTCTAAACAAAGCAGGTTTCACAGGATTTTTCATATTCTCTGTTAGGCCTGATCACCCGGGGATCCCGCCCCTTCCAGCAGAGCTGCACCACCCTGTGTCATTGTTTGAGGCTTAGGTGGAGCAAGGGAAGTTAGGCAGCCAGGAGATTAGGAGATTTTCTTGCAGACAATGAGGACTCAGGCTATGTCAAAGCCTAGGGGTGAGGGTCCATCACCCCCTTTTGCTGGATCCTGCAAAGTCCTTCCTTGGGGCCCTCCCATGTGATCGTGCCTGTTTTAGATCGTTTCCCCATTGGGGAATCTTACCCATCATTGGCTAACTGACCAGGCACTGGCGGCCAGGCAGGGTGAAGTAAAAGGAGCAGAAGCAGTGCTCCTGCCAGGGAGACAAGCTTATGTCTCCTTGGTGGCCTATGGTCCAAGGTCATTCCCTCAGCCATAGCCTTGGTGGGTGTTACAGCTTCTGATACCAGGCAGGGCTGTTGCCAACAGGACTGTGGCAGACTCCAGCCAGCAGAGTCCGCCTGTTGTGACTGAAGACGGAAACAAATGCACAGGCCACAGCAGTCGTGTGGAGAAAAGGGGGACTGCACGGCCACTCTCTCAAGGGGAGAGTGCACCAACCCTTGCCTAGACAGGCTTTCCTTGTTTTTCTCAGGTTTTACATCAGAGAAAGACTTATTGCCTGTTACAGAGAATATTGTCATCTACATTTTAGGCACAATCAAAGAAATGAAAATAACATGCAGAAGGGAAAGGTGATGAGCTGATTAGCTCCATCCTTGGGAAAACTCACACAGGCTTTGGAGAATACCTTGAAGATAGGCAGTAAACATCTACTGTTTCAGGCCAGGGTGAGGGGATTTCAGCAAGAGCAAGCCATAACAGTCCTGATGCATTTTCTAGGCCTGATTCCCATGGGAAAACTCGGTTTGAGGGTCTGGCTCCTGCCCACCACTTCACTTCTGCCTACCACTTCACTTCCATACAGAGCTGAGTCACATTTGCCAGACTGAAACCAACTGGCCCCCGACAGAGACCAAAGAAAGAATGCCTTAAATTTTACGGTAAAAAATGTCCTTTAGAAATGAGGGAAAAGTGAAGGCATTTCAGGTACACAAAAACTGAGGATATTCATGGCCATGAGACCTACCCTACAAGAAACAATAAAGGGAGTCCTTCAATTTGATGTGAAAAGGACAGCACAAAATAATTGTAAGTGACATGAAACTACAAAGTTACCTCCAGGGAAGGTAAATATATGGACAATTATAAGATACTATTTTAATATAATTTTCATAAATCCACTTTTTATTCCTTAATAGCATTTGGAAAACCAGAGAACAAAAACTAATGTTAAATATAGGGTGGGGCAAGAGTAGGTTTACAGTTGTGACTCTGGGAAACAACATTCATTCCTGAAATATTTCTATTAATTACTGTATTACTTTCCATATGAGCAGCTGTAAACCTACTTTTGTCCCACCCTGTATATGTTAATTGGTAGAAAATATAAAAAGATGTAATTCATGACACCACTAACATAAAGTAACAGAGCAGAGCTATGATAAATGTGTTTTTGTATACAGTTGCAGTTATCAATTTAAAAGAGATTATTGTACAGTAGTGTGTGTATATATGCATATGCTGTTTTTAAGGATTTTATTCTATTTATTTTTAGAGAGGGAAGGGAGGGAGAAAGAGAGAGAGAGAGAAACATCAATGTGCGGTTGCTGGGGGTCATGGCCTGCAACCCAGGCATGTACCCTGACTGAGAATCGAACCTGCGACACTTGGTTCACAGCCAACGCTCAATCCACTGAGCTACACCAGCCAGGGCCATCTATGTATATGTTTTAACCATAGTATGTCATATGTAATCTCCACAAACAAAATATCTGTAGAATATACACAAAAGCAAATGAGAAGGGAATTAAAATGTGTCACTACAAAACTTCAGCCAAACCCAAAGGAAGGCAGTCAGGGAGGAAATGAGAAACAGGAGAATGGAAGACAGAGAGAAGTCAAATTTAAAAGGCAACAGTTATTCCTTCGCTGTTAGTAACTACTTTAAATAGGAACAGATAAAGTTCCCCAATCAAAACAGAGACTGGCAGGATGAAACAAACCAGAAAGGACACCAGTCTATTCTACCCACAAGGGACCGGTTTTAAGGCCAAGAACAAACAGGTGGATCTGGACTATTTGGTTTCTTGGACATGACACCAAAAGCACAGGCAACAAAAGAGAAAAAAAGAGAAATTGGCCTGTATCAAAATCAGAAAAAAATAAAATTGTTTGCATCAAAGGTACAACAGAGAGAGGGAAAATGAAACAAATACAATGGGGAAAATGTTTGGAAGTCTTATCTGATAGCATCTGGAACATAGGATGACCTACACTCATTAAAAAAGACTGGCTAAACACGGGTGAAGGATTCTAACAGTGGCTTCTCCAAAGAAGATCCACAAATGACCAGCTAGGGAATGACAAGATGCTCAACATCACTAAGCCTTAGGGAATGGAAAAGAAATAAACTTGTATGTACTCTTTATGCCCATTACAATTACTGTTATAAAAAAAAAAAACAGAAAAGAATAAAAGGAAAGAAGGAAGTGAAGAAATCAGCACCCTCGTACTGTGGGTAGGAACGCAAACTGGTATGACCAGCACAGAACACAGCGGTCAAAAAATGCAGCATAGAATTACTGGCAGTTCCAGCAATTCCACTTCTAGGTGTATTTTCAAAAGTCGAAATGGGGACCTCGAAGACATATTACACACCCGTCAATGCAAGGAACCCTGTGTAGCTAACATAAAAGTGAAAAAAATTGGGGGATTCAGATAACAAAATTTTAACACATACTGCAAGCCGTAGCGATAAAACAGAATAGTGTGCTATTGGCATAAAGACCGAAATTTAGAACAACGGGATAAAATAGAGTCAAAATAAATTCATACCTACATGCTCAATTAATTCGAAGACTTAATTTCTTTTAGGGATTTTTACGTTTACCACGAAAATTGGGAAGGGGTGCAGAGGTCGCCCACACAGCACATGCACAGTCATCCCGTCATCAGACTGACTGGCACTTTTTTTTTTTTTTTAGCCAACGATAAACCTACATTGACACATCACAGTCACCGAACCAAGGCTGAAGTGTCCCTGAGGGTTCACTGTTGGTGGCGTATGTTCTGTGGGTATGGACAAAACTTGAATGACCTGTATCAGGCATTGTACATATCATACAGGGTATTTTCACTGTCCTCAAAATCTCTGTGCTGTGTCTGTTGGTGTTTTAGTGTAAAAATTCATATTGGCTGACAGTCGTGATTGTAACATCGACCTGGGGTTCAAGTTCCCAGAGCTTTCTTCTAGAGGTTTTGATTCTCTCAGATAAAGAAGAGCCCAAGTGTCAATCATTTTAATGAACACTCAAAAAGTGTATTCTTTTTCTCCTTTGAAAGTGTTTACGTAATTATAGTTTCCAAAAGTAGTCATATTTTAACTCAAAAATCAACCAGGAAAAGAAATGATTTATTTGAATAAAGACATTATTTAACATTGTATTGATTGAAATATTTATGATTGTAAATCACATTAGATTTTATGTAATCAAACACATCAGTAAGATGGTTTCTCAACTGTTATTGATTACTTGAGCACAGAATAAAAATCTTTCCATAAAAGGTTCTGAGAGTTGGAAAAACCCTTCAGCATCCTGTATTCTATCACATGTGTGGTAGAAGCACTCATCTGGTCCCCTGGGAGTTTAAAGCCCTGACTGAGAAGACTCTGATTGGTTGTAGAATCCACTGCAAAACAGAGATTGGTAGGACGAAACCGGAAGACCCCTGGGAATGTGTAGCGTAGGCAGTCAGCATACTCCATAATGACGAAATCCAAAACGTCTATTACTTTGTCTGTTAAAAGAGAGAGAGACAGAGAGAGAGAAAGCCATGATCACAAATAGCATTTAAACTTTCCAGGTGTTGCACTAAGTGCTTCTCAATGAGGAGCACTGGTCCCTGCAGCTCCGCCTCCACTGGGGGCCACGTGCCCCCAGGCTGCACACACCCTCCCCCACCTGGGCCTGCCTGACTCTCTCTTCCCTGCCTGCTCAGCCCTCACTCCATCTTGGGACCCACCCAGACTTGAGGGAGGAGAGCATTAGCGACTGTTTCAGTGGTGCTGTAGAAGTGGAAGCTGAGTTTGGAATGAAATAAGAGGAAACACCTGTCAGAGAAAATGAGGATGGAGGTAGCTGGCTGAACCTTTGGACTGCAGACGCCTTCAGAGTGAGGGATGTATAAGGGGAAGTAGGGTGGAAGCGTGCTAGAATGCCCCGCTCGGTAAGGAGGGTCCGACTTGTGTCATGCAGTTCAGGAGACAAGGGGGACGATCAGAGGAGTCCCTTCCTTAGCACGAAGAGGCCTATTTTGACGGATTTCAAATTTCTGCAGTCACTAGGGTTTCTTCCTCAATTCTGCTCCCTGTAGCTTGAAGCTACATCACAGGTATCATCAGCAGCTACAAAATGGATTTCAGAATTCAATATGTTGGTCATAGACTGCCATTAGTAAGTCATGATTATTCAATTAAGTTAACTAATTGATTTTTATATTTGCAGAATATCCAGCAGACTTGTATGGAGAGGTCAAATACAAAACTGCTTTAAGGAATGAGAACTTCCAGGAAAGGTACAAATGTGTTTCTGTGGCATTTACAGAGATGCTACAGTTCTTTTTATATATATACTGTGCCTGGGCTATCAGAAAAAAACATGTATTTTTTCTGTCATTTTTTGATGATTTCTTCATTATTTAGGAAGAGGCAATATTTAGTCTTTTGTGTTCTTACATCATTTCACTGCAGAAAACACATGTATTGGAGTAAGTATGGCCATTGGTCCCACAGACTGGATCCCATTCTCTGGTGCAAATATGTAATCGTTCTTTATAAACATCACAGTCTGGCTGCCAAACAGAAAGAACAACATACAATTTGTCAGATGATGAACTTTTTGAATAAAATGTTCTTCATTCTCACCACAAGATACCATACATCAAAATGGAGCAAAAATGTTCTACATTGAGGTTTAGAAAGAAACAACCCACTCAGACAAAATACTATTGATGTATTTTGAAAAGCCCAACGTCCTTTCTAAAAAAGAGACAAATGGCTGAATGTACATTTATCGTGTAGCCACTCTGCTCTCACTTCTCCTCATTCCTGCATCCGATTTCCTCTATTATGTCACACGACAAGAAATCATACAACTGAATTTTTTATAATTCCCTGATCTTTCTCAAAGTTGTAACTACTAGAGAAAGTGATACTTTCAGTTTTTTGACCATATATATTTGTATTTGTGTGTGTGTGTGTGTGTGTATATACAGGTTAGTGATGGTAGTTGGTAATTTACATAAATAACCAATATTCTGTATATTCTTACATGAACTGCTTTCAAAATGTCTTTGTATCCTTTATCTGTTTGGATGTTAGAACAGTAGTTTATTTTCTTCACTTTATATAATCATATATAAAATAATAATAAGATGAAAATTATGTTATCCACCCTTAAGTGGAAGAAAAGGTTTTTTTTTCCTTCTGCTTTGCTAGGACAAACAATTCTACTTTAAATATACTGTACCTAGCCCTGGCAGTTGGCTCAGGTGGTTGGAGCATTGTCCCATACACCAACAAGGTGCTGGGTGCAATCCCTGGTGAGGGTTCGATTCCCCATCAAGGTGCCTCCAGAAGGCAGCTGATCCATGTGTGTGTCTCTGTCTCCCTCCCTCTCCCCACCTCTGTCCATTCCTTTCTCTCCAACTTTTAGAAGGTGCTTGCATGTAACAAGGATATGTAATAATGGAACCTTTGAACAATGGGATGTTTTGATCTTATTTAAGACACCAAATGGGTTTATATGGATGGCTCAATTTTATGTCTTGAACTTAGTTTAATAATAACAGAATTTAAAAAAAACTTTTTGAAGGATCATTCAGTTGCACATTTTGTTCGATTAAATTTGCTGTTAGAACAATATTAGAATATTTAAAAGTTTACCATTTTCAATTTCCAAATTAATCAGTATTAACTTACCTCTGGGTGATTGGGTATTGGAGAGTATGAAGAAGTTTCTGGAACCAGCACACAAGAGAAAATGTAAAAATAAGAAGAGGGGAAAGCAGTCAGAGTCTCTGGGGGAAGAACCCATCTCTTTGAGAATCCAAATACAATGTGAATTGCCCACTGAAGACCCACACGTTGTGAGGTGCGCCTGTTGCGGCAGCAACACAACAGTGAGTTCACAAAGCAGCTGCAAGTCCGGAAACCTCCTTTCACGTTCTTCTCACCCTGTGTAATAACCACCACACTCTCTTGTGAAGACACCAGGGTTCTTTATATTCTCTTTGTACATGAGACGCCCTAGTCAGAGAAGTCAATGCCTTGCTTCATGCCACTCAATATACCTGATGTAAGGGATTATGTCACTTAATGTAAAGGAATTGATTACTGCTTAATGAAGTAGTACTGAGTTCTAACACCGGGATTCTAGTCAACACCTCACAGCTACTCTCTGAGTGTCCCTGTGGGTAAAGGGAGACCAGTTGTCAGGAGAGGGCTCAGTGAGCTCTCACCTTACACAAGGCTGTGGCTTCAGTGGACTCAGACCTGTCAGACAACAAGCCAGATTGCCAAGGAATAGCACATCTAGAAGGTGTCCCTGCTTTCTGCACTCTTCATTTAGCAACCCTGGAATGGGCCCTCCAGAAAAGGAAAAATGTAGGTAAATACCTGTAATCAGAAATGAACAGAAAACTAAGTTCTACTGCTGGTTCTAACCCATCTCTCTGTCTCCATCTCCTAAGGGGGGAAATGAGAAGAAGCAGCCCACCAATGCAGTTTGTAAAGGTATTTGTAACATGCCCTTTTTCACTTTGCCAGTTTAAGTATTACAAACCCAATCCAAGAAGCTGCTCCGTTTCTAGATAATTGTAGTCGTCTCCTGCTTTTTCCAAGATGTAAGAGTTGTTTCATCCAGAACTGAAAAATGTACTCACCGGAATAAAAAGAAAATGTCAGGGCAATGAGCAACATAGCTTTGCTCCATGATGAGAGGAAAGACATTTTATCAAGTCTGTGGAAGGAACCCAAAGAGAATGCGTGTAACACATGACTCGGAGACAAATAGCCTATTTCAAAAGGAAAGTTTCTTAAAGGAGAAGGGCCTGTTGCACTTCCCTAGATTCCTAATTACATAGGACTTTTCCCCCTTCTTCCCCCCAAACCCACAGGATCAAGAAGACATACGTGGGAACAGAAGGCCTCGCAGGGACCCGAGAGAAACACCGGGACACGTTCTCAGCACCCTGAAGAAGGAGCCGTTCATTCCCACCCCTTGGCTCAGCCCGCAGAGGCCTGAGTCCATGTGAGGAAATGTGCTCATGGGATTCTCCGTTGTTTCTCGGAGTACAGAAGCATTTCAGGAAGGGCTGAGCTGGAACAGTCCTCACAGCAGCGCTGCACCCCCAGACCACCCCACAGCCTCCCCACCTGACCTACCTGAACCAGACGGGGCAGTGGAGACAGTGGCCCACAGCTCGGGAGACTGTGCCTGTTCTGATCACCTTTCCTCCTCGGCCGCCTCCACCTGCTGAGGAGTCTCCTTTATCTGCCCGCTGGTGAGCAGCGTGCTGGGGGTTAGAATAGATGGGTCCTGATAACATGGCTGTAAAATAGATGGCCAGGACACAGAGGTGGTATTTTGGGTTCTGTCTGAGCCTGCAAAATAGCTTGTGACAGATGCAACACAGATACTCTTAATAGGTCTTCCCTCCGCAGGAGGTTGGGGACAATTGTATCTGATGTACCCAGAAGTAGTGTGGGGGGTGTGGGGCATGTAAAGTAACAAACAGTGCTTTGAATGGCTAAAATAGAGAAGAAATGTGAAAGCTTTTCAAACTGCCAAGTTGGAAAGAAAGAATCCAAGCAAATAAGAGAATCAGTTTTGGAAACTAATTAGATACACACTGAGACCCCATAGCATTTTGCAACACTAAAAGTATAGTGGACTCCATTGTAGATTTGGGATTTACTGAACTTTTTATTTTGAGGTGAAAGGAGAGTCTCATAAAGCTTTGAGTACTAGTACAGAGGGTGACCGTTCTCCCTTTAACCAGTTTCCCCCAGCGGGAACATCTCGTAAAACTGCGGTACCAGTTCCCCACTAGGAGTGTCCCGGTGTTACAGATCACAACAAGGGGGGCCTGGGATGATATACTATTACTGAAAGAAGGCCCCAGGTCCTTATGTCCGCCACCAGAGGAAAGACGTCTCTCAATGCCAGAGATCCGTGAAAAGGAAAGGAAATGTTTATTTAATGCTTTACAAACTTAAAGTAGTGACCGAATGTCTTCACCAAAATCCCAAAGTCCCTAAAAACACCCACAAACACACAGTCCTTCTTTCCTTCCCCCTTTGCCCAGTCCAGAGTACCGAATCTCAGGAAAGGAAATAGAAATCCATGGCTCAGGCAGTCCTCTGGTTCTTCCCAGTTAGAACTCCATCTCGACTGGGAGACCTCCCTGGGTTCCCGGCACCCTCGGCTGAGTCGCCGGGATCTCTGCTAAAACCAGGTGGTGGTTCCCCCTTCTAAAGCTGTGGGGGTCCCCACTCTGCCAGGCCGCATGCTTCTCTTCTCCACGGCGGCCGTGTGGTTCCCTCTCTCAGGGCTGCAGGAGTCTCCACTCCGTCAAGTCCGCGTGGTTCTCCTTCTCAGGGCTGTGCATGGCT
Organism: Phyllostomus discolor; assembly: GCF_004126475.2. Classification (NCBI taxonomy): domain Eukaryota; kingdom Metazoa; phylum Chordata; class Mammalia; order Chiroptera; family Phyllostomidae; genus Phyllostomus; species Phyllostomus discolor. Next base: position 19,451,210 of record NC_040915.2, read on the forward strand.
CTCCTTCTCAGGGCTGCGCATGGCTCTCCTTCTCAGGGCTGCGCATGGCTCTCCTTCTCAGGGCTGCGCATGGTTCTCTCTCCTAAAGCAGCATGGTTCTCCCTCTCTCAATGGCCGCCAAGTCTGGGTTTTAAATCCCCGGGGCCAATCTTCCTCTGCAGCCCCATTTCCTACTCCTCTCACACTCGGCTTCACCTGCCAGAACTCGTATCCTTCCAGCTTTACTGGGCTGCCATCCTGAGTCTGGGCAGTTGTGGCCCCAAGTTCTGGAGCCAGTCCTCTCTAAGCTCCCACGCAAGCGATGTAACTCAGGGGACCTGCCCCCCCAGTTACATCTGGGTGGGGAAGTCACTTCCATTCCCCTGGCTTAGAGCTGATCACAGCTACTTAACATATCTATCCAACCAGCCAAAGGCTATAGATATGCCAGAGCTTAGCTGCAAGGCTGTTGCTATGCTAAACAGCTCTCAATGGCCCTGCTCCAGTTGTCCATTCCCCCAAACCACACCCTGGGCGGGGCCGGGGGGGATGGAGACATCCCAAAATCTCCTGTACACCTTGAGTTCTGGACCCCATTTCAAATGCCTATTTGGGCCCTCCCCCCCCCTTGGCTGCACCCTGTAACACCGGGGTCCACAAATGAGTGCCAGGCAGAGGGCTTGGGAACGCGGGCTAGAGAACAGCAGGCAAACTTTAAGATCAGGAGAGAAAGAAGGCTCGGGAGTGAAACTGAGGCCCCAGGAACACTGCCCTAAATTGTATGTTGAGTAGTTTGACCAGAGGAGTAAGTGAAGAAAACAAGATGAAGCCAGCAGAGCTAAGCTGGCTTAACTTAGAGTAGTTATGTCAAGCTGACAAAGCTAGTTCGAACCGAATGGGCTGAAGCAGGAGGAACACATTCTAACTAGTGTGAGAACTATTTTTCAACTTTACAAATATAAAGTGTTATTCGACATAACTTCATATATCAGTACCCGGAGATACATAAAGTCTTAAAGATAACCCTCCTCAGGCCTCAGGAGGAAGCAGGGAAACTTAGGAAGGAATGCTCCTGTGTTCACCACCTGACATCTGTCATGCAGAACCGCAGACACCTGGGAAGTGACTATTTTGAACCCATCCAGAGTCTAAGAATGGGTGACTGATTCTTCCCAAGAATGTACCTTTTTACTATAGGAGCTCTCAGTTTTGCTCTTTCCTCTGAAATTCCCTGGTCTTACGTAGTATTTATGATTTACAAACCCTAAGCCCCTTGAATAAAACTGTCATACTGAATTTTTGAAATGATTCATTTACGCTCAGACAACAGACCTTTTTTGCTCAGAGCTAAGAGGGAGCCCCTGCAGGGTTTGAAGTGGGAAGAGTTCATCAGAACAACTTAAGTAATCTGCCTGACAGTCTCAGTGGCCAAAGCAGATGAAAGTCCTGAGTTCAAATCCCATTGACTACTGAATAACCTCCATGCTGTATTCAGGCTTTCTGATCCACAATTTCCTCATTTTCCATGTGAGAATAGTAGTACCTGTCTCATAGGTGTGTCACAAATATCAAGGATAATAGTAACCCAGTCTGCATTTGGGTTGTGTGCCATCCTCACATTTGTTACCCAGTCTAACCTGTCCTTTTTTATTATTATTATTGATAAAGAGAGCTAAGAAAAGAACCTTTGAGTCCAGTATTGTTCCATGCCAATGTAATGAGAGAATAAAAAACCCCTGCTAAGCACAATGATGAAAGTCATTGTCAAAATTGCTAAAAGTATTTGCTGCTAAATAAACTAAACATGCCCTTACTTTGGGGACATGGAAAATAGCCGGAATGTGACGCCCCCTCACATGGGTCAGCATGGCTCTTACCAGAAAGGCCAGAGAGGAGCAGTACCGGCCAGGCTGTGAGGGAACAGAGCCCCGGGCACTGCAGGTGGGGATGCAGATTAGCGGGGCCACTGCGGGCAGTCGTCTGGGCCCTCCTCAAAAGGTCGACGATACAGCTGTCCTGTGAATCAGCATCCCACTTCTGGGCTTATGTTCTTCTTAATAAGTGATGTGGGCAACACCCTATTCCTAACCATAGCACTAAGGAATACAGCAGATCTCTAGAACTTTCTTGCCTTGTGTGACTACAACTTTTTATCCATTAGGCCACAACTGCCCTCATCTCCCACCTGCAACCCCCTGGCAACCACTACTCTCTTTTCTGCTTCTGTGAGTTGAACTACCCTATTTTCAGGACCATAAGACACACCTAGGTTTTAGAGGAAGTAAACAGGAAAAAAAATTTTGAAGCAAAAAATGTGGTAAAATATTTAATAACTTAAATAACATAATATTTCACCAATGTCAATGTAAACTACATTCACTACCCAGGTAAACTACATTTCGATCATAAGACCCACCCCCCTTTCCTCCCAAATTTGAGGGGAAGAGTGCGTCTTGTAGTCTGAAGAATACGGTACATTAGATAGCTCACTGAAGTGGAACCACCCTACATTTGTCCTTTCTGAGTGACGTCAGTCAGCCTAATGTCTCCTAGTAACTTGTTATCACAAATGAAAGTATTTCCTTCATTTTTAAGGTTGAATAAGATTCCATTGTTACATGCATATGACATTTCCCTTATGCCTTTTTCTCTTGATGGACATTTGGCTTTTTTCCTTATTTTGATGACTGTGAATAATGCTGCCAGAAACAGGGGAGTGCAGACATGTCTTAAAATCTGGATTTCAGTCTTTTGCATATCTACTTAGGAGCAGAATTGCTAGATCAGAGATGGCATTATTTTTAATTTTTTGAGGAAGCTTCATAACAGTTGGGAAGGCTGGGAAGTTCAAGGTCAAGGTGACAGGATGGTTACATGCTGGTCAAGGTCCTGTCCCTGGTCCCTAGCCAGTGCCTTCTCAAAGTGCCTCCACATGGTGGGAGGGGGCTAGGGATCTCTCTGGAGCCTCTTTTATAAGGCATGGATTTCCGGTCATGAGGATTCCCCCCTCACGACTTCAGCAGCTCTCACAGGCCCCACCTCTCAGTATCATCCCCCCTAAGAGTTAGGATTTCAACGTCTAGAAGTTGGGTAGGGGGAACATCTGGGTCCTAGCATTAGTAGTGCACAAGGTTCCTATATCTCCCCATCTTTGCCATCGTTTACCTCTTATCTTTTTAATAATATGTGTCCTGAAATGTACAAGTGGATATCTCATTGTGATTTTGACTTGCATTTCCTTGGTGATTAATAATGTAGAGCATCTTTTCATGTACCTCTTGACCATCTGTATATGTCCTTCGGAAAAATGTCTATTCAGATCGTCTGGCCATTTTTGAAACTGCATTCCTTGGGTTATTTGCTGAGTTGTATGGCTTCTTTATGTATTTTGGATGTTCCTCATCAGATAGATGCTTTGCAAATATTTTCTCCTGTTCATTAGTTGCCTTTTCATTGATTGATTTTATTTTGTGTGCTGTGTAATAACTTTTTAGTTTAATGTAGTCCCACTTATTTATTTTTACTTTTACGGCTTTTTCTTATAGTAGCAGATTCAAAAAATCATCCCCAAGAGCTATATCAAGGAGCATATCACCTGTGTTTTCTTCTAGAATATTTATGGTTTCAGGTCTTATGTTCATGTCTTTAATCCACTTTGAATTAATTTTTGTATATGGTATAAGATAGTGATCCAGTTGTATTCTTTTGCATGTGACTGTGCAATTTTCCCACCATCATCTATTGAAAACACTGTTGTTTCCCCATTGTCTATTGTTATGTCCTTTGTTATCAATTAATTGACCATATGTGTATAGGTTCATTTCTGGGCTCTCTATTCTGTTTCATTGATCTGTGTGTCTGTTTTTAACATCAGTACCATGCTGGTTAATTACTAAAGCTTCATAGCCCTGGCTGGTGTAACTTAGTGGATTGAGAGCAGGCTGGGAACCAAAGGGTCGCAGGTTCATTTCCCAATCAGGGCACATGCCTGGGTTGTGGGCCGGGTTCCCAACAGGGGACGTGCAAGAAGCAACCACACATTGATATTTCTCTTCCTCTCTTTCTCCTTCCCTTCCCTTCTCTTTAAAAATAAATAAAATCTTTTAAAAAATTACTAAAGCTTCATAATACAGTTTGAAGTCAGGGAGTGTGTTGCCTCTAGGTTTGCTGTTGTCTTTTCTCCCCAAGATTGCTTTGGCTATTTTAATTCTTCTGTAGTTCCACACAAATTTTCATATTTTCTGTCCTATTTCAGTGAGAAACATCATTGAAATTTTGATAAGGATCGCAGCAAATCTGTATACTGCTTTGGGCAATATGGATGTTTTAACGATATTAATTATTCTAATTCATGCTCATAGAATACCTTTCCATTTTGGGTGTCTTTTTCAGTTTATTAATGTCTTGTAGTTTCAATATGCAGGTTTTCTACCTCCTTCGTTAAATTTATTTCTAGATATTTTATTTTTGATGTAGTTATAAATGTTTTATTAATTTTCTCTAATAGTTCACAGTTAGTACATAGAAACATGATAGATTTTTGTACAATGATTTTATGTCCAGCAACTTCACTGAATTTATTATTTCCAACAGCTTTTGGATAGAATCACTATGGTTTTCTATATATAATATCATGTCACCTTCTCATAGTGACAGTTTTACATCTTTCTTTCCAATTTGGGTGCCTTTTATTTCTTTTTCTTGCCTGATTTCTCTGTCTAGAATCTCCAATACTATGGTGAATTAAAGTGGCAAGCTTATTGGTAGATGGGAAACAGCTGACGAAAGCATCTCAGCTATAACACCAGAGTCACAGTCCATGAAAGTAATAGTTGATTCATAATTTTTAGTTAATTAATTGTTTGAAATTGAAATCTTCTCTGCAAAAGACAATATCCAGAGAATGAGAAGATAAGCCGTAGACTGGGAGAGAGTATTCAAAGGACATATCTGATAAAGGACTGTTATACAGAATATGCAATCAGTTTTTAAAACTGTTCAGTGAGAACCCAATTGGAGTGAGTAACAGGGCAAAGACCTTAACAGGCATCTCAGAAAAAGATACACCGGGCAAGTAAATACAGAAAAGATACTCTGTCACAGGGATATAAAAAGTACAGGAACAAGGAGATCCCACCACATGTCTGTTAGAATGGACAAAATCTAGAACTCCAGCCAGACCAAATCTGGACAAGGATATAAAGATTTTATGAGAGGAAACGTCTACAAGAAAAAAACGTGGATAAAGCAGGAAAGTCTGGCAGAGCCGTCAGACCACAGATGCCTTAAGCGTGGAGGAGAGAAGGAAGGGAGTTTCGGTGCAAGTCTCCTGGGATGCTCTGCAGTCTCGGAAGGGTTTGGAAGGTGGTCCTGGAGTGCGGGGGACAGAGTGGATCTTCCCAGAAGTTTCCTTCTAGCTCGGGTGCCCTCACTGAGGTTCTCAGAGTATGGCTGAGATCTGTTTAGTATCGGGGCTTTGGAATCACATCATATCGTTTGCAGTCATTGGTTAGGAATTACTAATTGGGTGTATATTTGTAAAATACCCAGGATGGTTATGTTCTGAGAGCCCAAGTGCAAACGACTTTCACAAATGAGAGTTTCAAGGAAAGGTACAGGGTTCCTTTGTCTTTTACAGCAACATCAGGTATTTTCTGTGTATTCTGTGCTTGAGTATATCAGCACCTTGGATGTACTAAGTTTTCTAATTAGTTCACTTCTGAGAAATAGCACATAACTCCTCCTGTGGTCTTACTTCAGATCGAGGCAGAAAGTACATTTGTTGGAATAGGTGCGGCCATTGGTTGCACAGACTGGGTAATAATCTTTGGTGCACATTCCTAGAGAACGACTATATAGACTACACGCCATCTGTAAAACAGAAAACATCACCTTATCAGATAATCAACATTTTAATGACATGTGCTTCATTCTGACATGAAATGTCATTCATCCACAATGGGGTAAATCCCTGTATTAGGAACAAAGACAACACCTGTTTACAAAGAACACAGTCAAATTTTAAAATTACCAATATTTTTATAGATAGTTCCCCATTAAGAAAAGGTGATGAATTGGTCGAAAGTATTTTTATAATGTAGCTAACCCATATGTACATCTAAGATCCTTCCCGACTAGATCACAACCGCTGCATCCCCCGTTATGAGAAGGAACCACCCAGCTGAATTATCTGTTTATTACTTCCTATATTCATCTATAATTCCACTGCATACCAATACAGATATTCACTCATATATATGTATTTATACATGCCATGCTTATGCATGCATTCACCTATATATCTTAGTTTTGGATATCTTGGTGTTACAGAACACAACAAGGGAGGCCTGGCATGATATACTATTATTGAAAGAAGGCCCCGGATCCATTATGTCCACCGCCAGAGGAAAGACGTCTCTCAATGCCAGAGATTCGTGAAAAGGAAATGTTTATTTAATGCTATACTAACTTAAAGTAGTGACCTAATGTCTTTATCAAATCCCAAAGTCCCTAAAAACACCCACAAACACATAGTCCTTCTTTCCTTCCCCCTTTGCCCAGTCCAGAGTACCGAATCTCAGGAAAGGAAATAGAATTCCATGGTTCAGGTAGTCCTCTGGTTCTTCCCAGTTAGTACTCCCTCTGGACTGGGAGACCTCCCTGGGTTCCCGGCACCCTCAGCTGAGTCACTGGGATCTCTGCTAAAACCAGGTGGTGGTTTCCCCTTCTAAAGCTGTGGGGGTCCCCACTCTGCCAGGCCGCGTGGTTCTCTCCTCCAGGGCTGCCGCATGGTTCTCCCTCTCTCAGGGCTGCAGGAGCCTACACTCCGTCAAGTCCGCGTGCTTCTCCTCCAATGGCTGCACATGGCTCTTCTTCTCAGGGCTGCGCATGGCTCTCCCCCTCAATGGCCGCCAAATCTGGGTTTTAAATCCCCACGGCCAATCTTCCTCTGAAGCCTCATTTCCGACTCCTCCCACACTCGGCTTCACATGCCAGAACTCGGCTTCACATGCCAGAACTCGTGTCCTTCCAGCTTTACTGGGCTGCCATCATGAGTCTGGGCAGGCATGGCCCCATGTCCTGGAGCCAATCCTCTCTGAGCTCCCACGCAGGTGCTGTAACTCAGGGGACCCCCCCCCCCCCCACTTACATCTGGTGGGGAAGTTACTTCCATTCCCCTGGCTTAGAGCTGATCACAGCTACTTAACATATCTATCCAACCAGCCAAAGGCTATAGATATGTTAAATGACCACCCCAGAGGTTAGCTGCAAGGCTGTTGCTATGCAAAACAGCTCTTAATGTCCCTGCTCCATTTGTCCCTTCCCCCAACCCACACCCTGGAGCGGGGCGGGGAATGGAGACATCCCAAAATCTCCTGGATACCTTAAGTTCTGGACCCCATTTCAAATGCCCACTTGGGGTCCCCCCTCTTGGCTGCACCCTGTAACATTGGTAATTTACACAAGGAAACCAATAATATGTGTATCTGTATATTATTTGCATTTTAATATCCCTTTGTGACCTTTATATATACTGATATTTAGAACTGTATGTAGTTCATTTATTTTCACTTCTGTGTGGCATTCTACTATGTGACTATATGGATATTATTAATTTTTAACATTACATTGATAATTGGGTGATACAATTTTTCCATGTGCTTTATAAGGTTGAATAATTCTACTCTGACAACCATTTCTCTTTATTGTATTTGTGTGCAATAGCATCTGATTGCCAATTAGTGCAGTCTTGGGGTAAAAAGATATGTTTAGGACTTCCGGCAAGATGGAGGGATAGGTGGACGCACCGTATCTCCTCATACAACCAAGATTAGAAAACCAATAATTTACAACAATAATTTACTATCAGAATAACACCCAGATCCGGCAGAGGATTTATCTGAATGGAAGTCGGGCAGCCAAGAAGTTGAAGTAGACGCGTTCATCCGGACTGGTAGGAGAAGACAGCTGGGCGGGCGCGGGGCTGGGTCCACGGTGCGCGGAGGTTGGGGGAAGGTTTGGCGCGAAATCGGCGCAAAAGCCATCAGGCGCGCCAGAAGGCAGCGGTGATCCCTGAGTACGCAAGCTGCAGCTGGCAGACCCAGAGGGGTAGCGATTGTGGACCAGGGCAGAACTCGCGGCCCGGAAGCCAAGAAAAGGGTCTGAGTCCAGGGGAACAGAACTACCGCCATTGTTTTCTCCCGCCCCGCTCCCGCCCCGCCCCCCACATATAACGTCACAATCTAGCGACTGGGGTGCTCAGCCCCGGTGAGCACCTAAGGCTCCGCCCCCCACCGTAACAAGAGCAACCAGACCGGAAAATAAAAGGGGAGACAGGGGGAAAAAAAATATGTTTCCAACAGAGCAGATCAGTCCCCCAGGACTCATCCTTTTGAGCGACCAAGAATTAGCCAGTCTATCAGATGCACAGTTCAAAACACTGGTGATCAGAAAGCTCACGGAACTGGTTGATTTTGGACGAAATTTAGATGAAAGAATGCAGATTACCATAAAACAGATGCAGGAAGACACGCGGAGGAGAGCCAATAGTGAAGGGAAGGAATATGAGTCTCAAAACAATGCAGTGGACCAGAAGGAAGATAGAATCAACCACGCAGGAAAGCATGATGAAATAAGAATTCAAAAAATTGAGGAAAAGATTAAGAGCATCCAAGACACCTTTAAACGTTCCAATATCCGAATTATAGGGGTACCAGAATCGGAAGGGGAAAAGCAACAGATTGAGCACGTATTTGAACAAATAATAAAGGAGAACTTCCCCAATCTGGCAAAGGGAACAGTCTTCCAAGAAATCCAAGAAGCTCAGAGAGCCCCAAAGAAGTTGGACCCAAGAAGAAACACACCAAGGCACATCATAATTACATTAGCCAAGGTCAAAACGAAGGAGAGAATCCTAGAAGCAGCAAGAGATAAGGGGACAGTCACCTACAAAGGAGTTCCCATCAGACTGTCAGCTGATTTCTCCAAAGAGACCTTACAGGCAAGAAGGGGCTGGAAAGAAATATTCCAAGTCATGAAAGACAAGGACCTACATCCCAGATTGCTCTATCCAGCAAAGCTCTCATTTAGAATGGAAGGGCAGATAAAGTGCTTCTCAGATAAGGTCAAGTTAAAGGAGTTCATCGTCACCAAGCCCTTATTTTATGAAATGCTAAAGGGACTTATCTAAGAAAAGAAGATAAAGAAAAGACATGTATAGTAAAAGGACAGCAAACTCACAAATATTAACAACCACACCTAAAGCAAAACCAAAAGACACTAAGTAAACAATTAGAACAGGAACAGAACCTCAGAAATGGAGGGCACATGGAGGGTTAGCAGCAGCGGGGTGGGAGGAGGAGAGAGGGGGAAAAGGTATAGAGAATAAGTAGCATAGAATGTAGGTTGAAAATAGATAGGGGGAGGGCAAAAATAGTACGGGAAATGTAGAAGCTAAAGAACTCATAAGTATGACACATGGACATGAACTAAAGTGGGAAATGTGGGTGGGAGGGGGTACAGGGTGGAGGGGAGAGAAGGGGGAAATGGGACAACTGTAACAGCATAATCAATAAAATATATTAAAAAAATAAAATAAAATAAAATAAAAGATATGTTTATTATTATCTTGAATGATGATCTAGGTAATGGTAAGTGCTTTTGCCTTTCTAGATAGATTCTACTTCTTGAACATGGTATAAGAAAATATGTATTTTTACTTTTCAAGACCCTTCCCTTATACATTTAGTTTGGTAAAGCAAGCAGGAAATAAAAGAGTTTGGGAATAATGATTAGATAATGTAGGGCCTAAGTCCTTAATACTTTTTAAAAATTACAGGCGTATTAGACTTTAAACTTTTAAAGGCTATGAGTGTACTGTCCTGCCCTCCTCAAAATGGTGAGTTGATTATTAGTAGATGCCGCCTGGGCACTGGAGCATTGTGAAAGCTCCCCAGTGAGCCTCAGGTGCAGCCAGATTGGGGGAACCTTGTCCACAGGCTGGGGAGTGAACTCTTGTTTGGGGGGCTGGGATTGACATGCAGCATTACACAGTTCATGGTGTGCAGAGTCTCAGTTGGATACGTTACATATTGCAGTATGATTCTCACTGTAGAGCTAGCCCACACCTCCATCACATCCCTTAATTATTTTATCTTGTCTCTTAGCGACTTTAAAGTTTATAGCACAGTAATTGTTGGGTCTAATCACTATTCTGTGCATAAGATCTCCAGAACTTATTGTTTAGAGCAAGAGAGAGGGAAAGCTGGGGAATGACGTTGAAATAAGACTGGGATTATGTGGGGGAGCTGTGTCTGCAGAGCCCCCCGTCTGCCACAGATGAGAGTAAGTCTACCAAGACATGATCTGCTTGGGAAGGAAAGGTGGCCGATCTCTGGAAGGAGAAGGACCCAAGAGCCTTTCCCTCAATGGCTTTTACTGGGTTCCTTTACTCAGGAATTCAGGTAAAGCTCATTACTCATTGCTGGGAAGTAAGGATCAAAGAACAAGGAACTCTGAGGGCCTATTTTGAGTCAGGGTCAGATAGCTAAAGAGCTGTACAAAACTTTAAGGAACAAACTTACTTCTTCCTTGGACCCTTCTCATTTAAGTGAGAACATTCTAAACAAAGCAGGTTTCACAGGATTTTTCACATTCTCTGTTAGGCCTGATCACCCGGGAACCCGCCCCTTCCAGCAGAGCTGCACCACCCTGTGTCATTGTTTGAGGCTTAGGTGGAGCAAGGGAAGTAAGGCAGCCAAGAGATTAGGAGATTTTCTTGCAGATAATGAGGACTCAGGCAATGTCAAAGCCTAGGGGTGAGGGTCCATCACCCCCTGTTGCTGGAGCCTCCAAAGTCCTTCCTTGTGGGCCTCCCATGTGATTGTGCCTGTTTTAGGACGTCCCCCCCTTGAGGTATCTTACCCATCGTTGGCTAACCGACCAGGCATTGGGGGCCAGGCAGGGTGAAGTAAAAGGAGCAGAAGCAGTGCTCCTGCCAGAGAGACAAGCTTTTGTCTCCTTGATGGCTTATGGTCCAAGGCCATTCCCTCAGCCATAGCCTTGGTGGGGGTTACAGCTTCTGACACCAGGCAGGGCTGTTCCCAACAGGACTGTGGCAGACTCCAGCCAGCAGAGTCCGCCTGTTGTGACTGAAGACGGAAACAAATGCACAGGCTACAGCAGTCGTGTGGAGAAATGGGGGACTGCACGGCCACTCTCTCAAGGGGAGAGTCCACCAACCCTTGCCTAGACAGGCTTTCCTTGTTTTTCTCAGGTTTTACATCAGAGAAAGACTTATTGCCTGTTACAGAGAATATTGTCCTCTACATTTTAGGCACCATCAAAGAAATGAAAATAACACATGCAGAAGGGAAAGGTGATGAGCTGATTAGCTCCATCCTTGGGAAAACTCACACAGGCTTTGGGGACAAACTTGAAGATAGGCAGTAAACATCTACTGTTTCAGGCCAGGGTGAGGGGATTTCAGCAAGAGCAAGCAATAACAGTCTGGATGCATTTTCTAGGCCTGATTCCCACGGGAAAACTCGGTTTGAGGGTCTGGCTCCTGCCCACCACATCGCTCCTATGTTTTCCATACAGAGCTGAGTCACATTTGCCAGACTGAAACAAAATGGCCCTCTACAGAGATGAAAAAAAAAAAAAGCCTTAAATTATATGGTAAAAATATCGTTCAAAAGTGAGGGAAAAATGCAGGCCTTTCCAGATACAGAAAAACTGAGGACATTCATGGCCATGAGACCTGCCCTACAAGAAACGATAAAGGGAGTCCTTCAATTTGAGGTGAAAAGGACAGCACAAAATAATCTGAAGTGACATGAAAACACAAAGTTCTCCAGTGAAGGTAAATACATGGACAATTATAAGATCTTATTTTATTATAATTTTCATCAATCCCCTTTTTATTCCTTTATAGCGTTTGGAAAACCAGAGAACAAAAACTAATGTTAAATATAGGGTGGGGCAAGAGTAGGTTTACAGTTGTGACTCTGCGAAACAACATTCATTCTTGAAATATTTCTATTAATTATTGTATTACATTCCATATGAGCAGCTGTAACCTACTTTTCCCCCACCCTGTATCTGTTAATTTGTAGACAGTATAAAAAGATGTAACTTGTGACACCACTAACATAAAGTAACAGAGCAGAGCTATGATAAATGTGTTTTTGTATGCCCTTGAAGTTACCAAATTCTAAGAGATTATTGTACAATAGTGTGTGTATATATGCATATGTTGTAACCATAGTATGTTATATGTAATATTCACAAAGAAAATATCCATAGAATATACACAAAAGCAAATGAGAAGCAAATTAAAATGTGTCACTACAAAACTTCAGCCAAACCCAAAGGAAGGCAGTCAGGGAGGAAATGGGAAACAGGAGAATGGAAGACAGAGAGAAGTCAAATTTAAAAGGCAACAGTTATTCCTTCACTGTTAGTAACTACTTTAAATAGGAACAGATAAAGTTCCCCAATCAAAACAGAGACTGGCAGGATGAAACAAACCAGAAAGGACACAAGTCTATTCTACCCACAAGGGACCGGTTTTAAGGCCAAGAACTAACAGGTGGATCTGGACTATTTGGTTTCTTGGATATGACACCAAAAGCATAGGCAACAAAAGAAAAAAAAAAAAGATAAACTGGCCTGTATCAAAATAAAAAAAAATAAAATTATTTGCATCAAAGGTACAACAGGGAGAGGGAAAAGGAAACAAATACAATGGGGAAAATGTTTGGAAGTCTTATCTGATAGCATCTGGAACATAGGATGAGCTACAACTCATTAGAAAAGACTGGCTAAACACGGGTGAAAGATTCTAACAGTGGCTTCTCCAAAGAAGATCCACAAATGACCAGCTAGGGAATGACAAGATGCTCAACATCACTAAGCATTAGGGAAAGGAAAAGAAATAAACTTGTATGTACTCTTTATGCCCATTACAATTACTGTTATAAAAAAAACAGAAAAGAATAAAAGGAAGGAAGGAAGTGGAGGAATCGGATCCCTCGTATTGTGGCTAGGAACTCAAACTGGTATGACCAGCACAGAACACAGCGGTCAAAAAATGCAGCATAGAATTACTGGCAGTTCCAGCAATTCCACTTCTAGGTGCATTTTCAAAAGTCAAAATGGGGATCTCGAAGACATATTACACACCCGTCAATGCAAGGAACCCTGTGTAGCTAACATAAAAGTGAAAAAAAATTGGGGGATTCAGATAACAAAATTTTAACACATACTGCAAGCCGTAGCGATAAAACAGAATAGTGTGCCATTGGCATAAAGACCGAAATTTAGAACAACGGGATAAAATAGAGTCAAAATAAATTCATACCTACATGCTCAATTAATTCGAAGACTTAATTTCTTTTAGAGATTTTCACGTTTACCACGAAAATTGGGAAGGGGTGCAGAGGTCACCCACACAGCACATGCACACTCATCCCGTCATCAGACTGACTGGCACTTTTTTTTTTTTAACCAACGATAAACCTACATTGACACATCACAGTCACCGAACCAAGGCTGAAGTGTCCCTGAGGGTTCACTGTTGGTGGCGTATGTTCTGTGGGTATGGACAAAACTTGAATGACCTGTATCAGGCATTGTACATATCATACAGGGTATTATAACTGTCCTAAAAATCTCTGTGCTGTGTCTGTTGGTGTTTTAGTGTAAAAATTCATATTGGCTGACAGTCGTGATTGTAAGATCGACCTGGGGTTCAAGTTCCCAGAGCTTTCTTCTAGAGGTTTTGATTCTCTCAGATAAAGAAGAGCCCAAGTGTCAATAATTTTAATGAACACTCAAAAAGTGTATTCTTTTTCTCCTTTGAAAGTGTTTACGTAATTATAGTTTCCAAAAGTAGTCATATTTTAACTCAAAAATCAACCAGGAAAAGAAATGATTTATTTGAATAAAGACATTATTTAACATTGTATTGATTGAAATATTTATGATTGTAAATCACATTAGATTTTATGTAATCAAACACATCAGTAAGATGGTTTCTCAACTGTTATTGATTACTTGAGCACAGAATAAAAATCTTTCCATAAAAGGTTCTGAGAGTGGAAAAACCCTTCAGCATCCTGTATTCTATCACGTGTGTGGTAGAAGTCCTCATCTGGTCCTCTGGGAGTGCAAAGCCCTGACTGAGAAGACTCTGATTGGTTGGAGAATCCACTGCAAAACAGAGATTGGCAGAATGAAACCGGAAGAGCCTTGGGAATGTGTAGCATAGGCAGTCAGCATACTCCGTAATGATCAAATCCGAAAATTCTATTACTTTCTCTGTTAAAAAAAGAGAGAGAGAGAGTTAGAAAACAATTATCATAAATAGCATTTAAAATTTCCAGGTGTTGCATTAAGTGCTTCTCAGTGAGGAGCACTGATCCCTCCAGCTCCGCCTCCACTGGGGGCCACGTGCCCCCAGGCTGCACACACCCTCCCCCACCTGGGCCTGCCTGACTCTCTCTTCCCTGCCTGCTCAGTCCTCACTCCATCTTGGGACCCACCCAGACTTGAGGGAGGACAGCATTAGCGACTGTTTCAGTGGTTCTGTAGGAGTGGAAGCTGAGTTTGGAATGAAATAAGAGGAAACACCTGTCAGAGAAAATGAGGATGGAGGTAGCTGGCTGAACCTTTGGACTGCAGACGCCTTCAGAGTGAGGGATGTATAAGGGGAAGTGGGGTGGAAGCGTCCTAGAATGCCCCGCTCGGTAAGGAGGGTCCGACTTGTGTCATGCAGTTCAGGAGACAAGGGGGACGATCAGAGGAGTCCCTTCCTTAGCACGAAGAGGCCTATTTTGACGGATTTCAAATTTCTGCAGTCAGTAGGGTTTCTTCCTCAATTCTGCTCCCTGTAGCTTGAAGCTACATCGCAGGGATCATCAGCAGCTATCATGTGGACTTCAGAATTCAATATGTTGGTCATAGACTGCCATTAGTAAGTCATGACCATTCAATTAAGTGAATTAATTGATTTTTATATTTGCAGAATATCCAGCAGACTTGTATTGAGAGGTCAAATACAAAACTGCTTTAAGAAATGAGAACTGACTTCCGGCAAGATGGAGGAATAGGTGGACGCACCATACCTCCTCGCACAACCAAGAACAGAACCACAATAATTTACAACATTGATTTGCAGTCATAATATCAGAACTGTCAGAGGATTTATCTAAATGGAAGTCGGACAGCCAAGAAGTTGAAGTAGACCCGTACATCCAGACTGGTAGGGGATGATGAGCCGAGCGAGCGGGCGAGGGGCTGGCGCGGGTCGCAGGCGCGCATAGGTCGGGGGAAATTTGGTGCAAAATCGGCGTGACAGCAATCCGGGGCGCAAGAGCGCAGCGGTGTAGCCGTGATCCCTGAGTACGCAAGCAGCGGCTGGGGTAATCAGTGGGGAAGCAATTGTGGACCAGGGCAGAGCTCACGGCCCAGAAGCCCAGGGAAGTGTCTGACTCCAGGAGAATGGAAGGGTCACCATTGATCCCTCCTGTCCCCGCTCCCGCCCCTGCCCCCACATATAACGTCACAAGCTAGCGACTGGGGTGCCCGGCCCCGGTGAACACCTAAGGCTCCGCCCCCCACCGTAACAAGAGCGACCAGACCGGAGAAAAAATAAATAAATAAGTAAAATAATAGGAGAGATAGGGAAAGACATAAGACATGTTTCCAGCAGAGCAGATCAGTCCCCCAGGACTCACCCTTTTGAGTGACCAAGAAATAGCCAGTCTATCAGATGCACATTTCAAAACACTGGTGATCAGGAAGCTCATGGAACTGGTTGATTTTGGATCCAAATTACATGAAAAAATGCAGATTACCATAAAAGGGATGCAGGAAGACATACGGAGGAGAGCCAATTGTGAAAGGAAGGAATCTGAGTCTCAAAACAACACAGTGGACCAGAAGGAAGACAGAATCAACCAAGCAGGAGAGCATGATGAAATAAGAATTCAAAAAATCGAAGAAAAGCTTAAGACCATCGAGGACACCTTTAAACGTTCCAACATCCGACTTATAGGGGTACCAGAAGGGGAGGACCAACAAGTGGAAAAGTTATTTGAACAAATAATAAAGGAGAACTTCCCCAAACTGGCAAAGGGAACAGTCTTCCAAGAAATCCAAGGAGCGCAGAGAGCCCCAAAGAAGTTGGACCCAAGAAGAAACACACCAAGGCACATCATAATTACATTAGCCAAGGTAAAAACGAAGGAGAGAATCCTAGAAGCAACAAGAGATAAGGGGACAGTAACCTACAAAGGAGTTCCCATCAGACTGTCAGCTGATTTCTCAAAAGAGACCTTACAGGCAAGAAGGGACTGGAAAGAAATATTCCAAGTCATGAAAGACAAGGACATACATCCCAGATTGCTCTATCCAGCAAAGCTCTCATTTAGAATGGAAGGGCAGATAAAGTGTTTTGCAGATAAGGTCAAATTAAAGGAGTTCATCATCACCAAGCCGTTACTTTATGAAATGCTAAAGGGACTTATCTAAGAAAAGAAGATAAAGAAAAGACATGTATAGTAAAAGGATAGCAAACTCACAATTATTAACAACCACACCTAAAGCAAAACCAAAAGAAACCAAGTAAACAACTAGAATAGGAACAGAACCACAGAAATGGAGGGCACATGGGGGGCTAGCAGTAGGGGTGGGAGGAGGAGAGAGGGGGAAAAGGTATAGAGAATAAGTAGCATAGAATGTAGGTTGAAAATAGATAGGGTGAGGGCAAGAATAGTACGGGAAATGTAGAAGCTAAAGAACTCATAAGTATGACACATGGACATGGACTAAAGGGGGGGAATGTGGATGGGAGAGGGGGCACAGGGTGGAGGGGAGTGAAGGGGGAAATGGGACAACTGTAATAGCTTAATCAATAAAATATATTAAAAAAAAAAAAAAAGAAATGAGAACTTCCAGGAAAGGTACAAATGTGTTTCTGTGGCATTTACAGAGATGCTACAGTTATTTTTATATATATACTGTGCCTGGGCTATCAGAAAAAAACATGTATTTTTTCTGTCATTTTTTGATGATTTCTTCATTATTTAGGAAGAGGCAATATTTAGTCTTTTGTGTTCTTACATCATTCGACTGCAGAATACACATCTATTGGAGTAAGTTAGGCCATTCGTTGCACAGATTGGACGCCATTCTCTGGTACAAGCATGTAATCGGCCTTTATACACATCACAGTCTGGCTGCTAAACAGAAAGAACAACATACAATTTTTCAGATGATGAACTTTTTGAATAAAATGTTCTTCATTCTCACCACAAGATACCATACATCAAAATGGAGTAAAAATGTTCTACATTGAGGTTTAGAAAGAAACAACCCACTCAGACAAAATACTATTGATGTATTTTGAAAAGCCCACGTCCTTTCTAAAAAAGAGACAAATGGCTGAATGTGTGTTTATCCTGTAGCCACTCTGCTCTCACTCCTCCTCATAACTGCATCCAATTTCCTCTATTATGTCACATGACAAGAAATCATACAACTGAATTTTTTATAATTCCCTTATCTTTCTCAAAGTTGTAACTACTAGGGAAAATGATACTTTCAGGTTTTTCACCATATATATTTTTATTTGTGTGTATGTGTGTGTGTGTTTGTGTGTGTGTGTATATATATATATATATATATATACACATACAGGTTAGTGATGGTAGTTGATAATTTACATAAATAACCAATATTATGTATATTCTTACGAGAACTGCTTTCAAAATGTCTTTGTAACCTTTATCTGTTTAGATGTTTAGAACTGTAGTTTATTTTCTTCACTTTATATAATCATATATAAAATAATAATAATATGAAAATTATGTTATCCACCCTTAAGTGGAAGAAAAGGTTTTTTTTCCTTTTGCTTTGCTAGGACAAACAATTCTACTTTAAATATACTGTACCTAGCCCTGGCAGTTGGCTCAGGTGGTTGGAGCATTGTCCCATACACCAACAAGGTGCTGGGTGCAATCCCTGGTGAGGGTTCGATTCCCCATCAAGGTGCCTCCAGAAGGCAGCTGATCCATGTGTGTGTCTCTCCCTCCCTTCCTCTCCCCACCTCTGTCCATTCCTTTCTCTCCAACTTTTAGAAGGTGCTTGCATGTAACAAGGATATGTAATAATGGAACCTTTGAACAATGGGATGTTTTGATCTTATTTAAGACACCAAATGGGTTCATATGGATGGCTCAATTTTATGTCTTGAACTTAGTTTAATAATAACAGAATTTAAAAAAAAACTTTTTGAAGGATCATTCAGTTGCACATTTTGTTCGATTAAATTTGCTGTTAGAACAATATTAGAATATTTAAAAGTTTACCATTTTCAATTTCCAAATTAATCAGTATTAACTTACCTCTGGGTGATTGGGTATTGGAGAGTATGAGGAAGTTTCTGGAAGGATCACACAAGAGAAAATGTAAAAATAAGAAGAGGGAAAAGCAATCTGAGTCTCTGGGGGAAGAACCCATCTCTTTGAGAATCCAAATACAATGTGAATTGCCCACTGAAGACCCACACGTTGTGAGGTGCGCCTGTTGCGGCAGCAACACAACAGTGAGTTCACAAAGCAGCTGCAAGTCCGGAAACCTCCTTTCACGTTCTTCTCACCCTGTATAATAACCACCACACTCTCTCGTGAACACACAGTGGTTCTTTATATTCTCTTTGTACATGAGACACCCTAGTCAGAGAAGTCAACGCCTTGCTTCATGCCACTCAGTATACCTGATGGAAGGGATTATGTCACTTAACGTAAAGGAATTGATTACTGCTTAATGAAGTAGTACTGAGTTCTAACACCGGGATTCTAGTCAACACCTCACAGCTACTCTCTGAGTGTCCCTGTGGGTAAAGGGAGACCAGTTGTCAGGAGAGGGCTCAGTGAGCTGTCACCTTACACAAGGCTGTGACTTCAGTGGACTCAGAACTGGCAGACAACAAGCCAGATTGCCAAGGAATAGCACATCTAGAAGGTGTCCCTGCTTTCTGCACTCTTCATTTAGCAACCCTGGAATGGGACCTCCAGAAAAGGAAAAATGTAGGTAAATACCTGTAATCAGAAATGAACAGAAAGCTAAGTTCTACTGCTGGTTCTAACCCATCTCTCTGTCTCCATCTCCTAAGGGGGGAAATGAGAAGAAGCAGCCCACTAATGCAGTTTGTAAAGGTATTTGTAACATGCCCTTTGTCACTTTGCCAGTTTAAGTATTACAAACCCAATCCAAGAAGCTGCTCTGTTTCTAGATAATTGTAGTTGTCTCCTGCGTTTTCCAAGATGTAAGAGTTGTTTCATCCAAACCTGAAAAATGTACTCACCGGAATAAAAACAAAATGTCAGGGCAATGAGAAACATAGCTTTGCTCCATGATGAGAGGAAAGACATTTTATCAAGTCTGTGGAAGGAACCCAAAGAGAATGCGTGTAACACATGACTCGGAGACAAATAGCCTATTTCAAAAGGAAAGTTTCTTAAAGGAGAAGGGCCTGCTCCACTTCCCTAGATTCCTAATTACATAGGACTTTTCCTCCTTCTTCCCCCCAAACCCACAGGATCAAGAAGACATACGTGGGAACAGAAGGCCTCGCAGGGACCCGAGAGAAACACCTGGACACGTTCTCAGCACCCTGAAGAAGGAGCCGTTCATTCCCACCCCTTGGCTCAGCCCGCAGAGGCCTGAGTCCATGTGAGGAAATGTGCACATGGGATTCTCCGTTGTTTCTCAGAGTACAGAAGCATTTCAGGAAGGGCTGAGCTGGAACAGTCCTCATAGCAGCGCTGCACCCCCAGACCACCCCACAGCCTCCCCACCTGACCTACCTGAACCAGACGGGGCAGTGGAGACAGTGGCCTACAGCTCGGGAGACTGTGCCTGTTCTGATCACCTTTCCTCCTCGGCCGCCTCCACCTGCTGAGGAGGCGGCTTTATCTGCCCGCTGGTGAGCAGCGTGCTGGGGGTTGGAATAGATGGGTCCTGATAACATGGCTGTAAAATAGATGGCCAGGACACAGAGGTGGTATTTTGGGTTCTGTCTGAGCCTGCAAAATAGCTTGTGACAGATGCAACACAGATACTCTTAATAGGTCTTCCCTCCACAGGAGGTTGGGGACAATTGTATCTGATGTACCAAGAAGTAGTGTCGGGGGTGTGGGGCATATAAAGTAACAAACAGTGCTTTGAATGGCTAAAACAGAGAAGAAGTGTGAAAGCTTTTCAAACTGCCAAGTTGGAAAGAAAGAATCCAAGCAAATAAGAGAATCAGTTTTGGAAACTAATTAGATACACACTGAGACCCCATAGCATTTTGCAACACTAAAAGTATAGTGGACTCCATTGTAGATTTGGGACTTACTGAACTTTTTATTTTGAGGTGAAAGGAGAGTCTCATAAAGCTTTGAGTACTAGTACAGAGGGTGACCGTTCTCCCTTTAACCAGTTTCCCCCAGCAGGAACATCTCGTAAAACTGCGGTACCAGTTCCCCACTAGGAGTGTCCCGGTGTTACAGAACACAACAAGGGGGGCCTGGGATGATATACTATTACTGAAAGAAGGCCCCAGGTCCTTATGTCCGCCACCAGAGGAAACACGTCTCTCAATGCCAGAGATCTGTAAAAAGGAAAGGAAATGTTTATTTAATGGTTTACAAACTTAAAGTAGTGACCTAATGTCTTCACCAAAATCCCAAAGTCCCTAAAAACACCCACAAACACACAGTCCTTCTTTCCTTCCCCCTTTGCCCAGTCCAGAGTACCGAATCTCAGGAAAGGAAATAGAAATCCATGGCTCAGGCAGTCCTCTGGTTCTTCCCAGTTAGAACTCCATCTCGACTGGGAGACCTCCCTGGGTTCCCAGCACCCTCGGCTGAGTCGCCGGGATCTCTGCTAAAACCAGGTGGTGGTTCCCCCTTCTAAAGCTGTGGGGGTCCCCACTCTGCCAGGCCTCATGCTTCTCTTCTCCACGGCTGCCGCGTGGTTCTCTCTCTCAGGGCTGCAGGAGTCTCCACTCCGTCAAGTCCGCGTGGTTCTCCTTCTCAGGGCTGCCCATGGCTCTCCTTCTCAGGGCTGCGCATGGCTCTCCTTCTCAGGGCTGCGCATGGTTCTCTCTCCTAAAGCAGCATGGTTCTCCCTCTCTCAATGGCCGCCAAGTCTCGGTTTTAAATCCCCGCGGCCAATCTTCCTCTGGAGCCCCATTTCCTACTCCTCTCACACTCGGCTTCACATGCCAGAACTCGTATCCTTCCAGCTTTACTGGGCTGCCATCCTGAGTCTGGGCAGGCGTGGCCCCAAGTTCTGGAGGCAATCCTCTCTAATCTCCCACACGGGCGCTGTAACTCAGGGGACCTGCCCCCCCAGTTACATCTGGTGGGGAAGTTACTTCCATTCCCCTGGCTTAGAGCTGATCACAGCTACTTAACATATCTATCCAACCAGCGAAAGGCTATAGATATGTTAAATGACCACCCCAGAGGTTAGCTGCAAGGCTGTTGCTATGCTAAACAGCTCTCAATGGCCCTGCTCCATTTGTCCATTCCCCAACCCACACCCTGGGCGGGGCAGGGTGGGGGATGGAGACATCCCATAATCTCCTGGACACCTTGAGATCTGGACCCCATTTCAAATGCCTATTTGGGCCCTCCCCCGCCCTTGGCTGCACCCTGTAACACCGGGGTCCGCAAATGAGTGCCAGGCAGAGGGCTTGGGAATGCGGGCTAGAGAACAGCAGGCAAACTTTAAGATCAGGAGAGAAAGAAGGCTCGGGAGTGAAACTGAGGCCCCAGGAACACTGCCCTAAATTGTATGTTGAGTAGTTTGACCAGAGGAGTAAGTGAAGAAAACAAGATGAAGCCAGCACAGCTAAGCTGGCTTAACTTACAGTAGTTAGGTCAAGCTGACAAAGCTAGTTCGAACCGAATGGGCTGAAGCATGAGGAACACATTCTAACTAGTGTGAGAACTATTTTTTAACTTTTTGAATATAAAGTGATATTCGACATAACTTCATATATCAATACCCGGAGATACCTGAAGTCTCAAAGATAACCCTCCTCGGTCCTCAGGAAGAAGCAGGGAAACTTAGGAAGGAATGCTCCTGTGTTCACCACCTGACATCCGTCATTTAGAACTGCAGACACCTGGGAAGTGACTATTTCGAACCCATCCAGAGTCTATGAATGCGTGACTGATTCTTCCCAAGAATGTACCTTTTTACTATAGGAGCTCTCAGTTTTGCTCTTTCCTCTGAAATTCCCTGGTCTTACCTACTATTTATGATTTACAAACCCTAAGCCCCTTGAATAAAACTGTCATACTGAATTTTTGAAATGATTCATTTACGCTCAGACAACAGACCTTTTTTGCTCAGAGCTAAGAGGGAACCCCTGCAGGGTTTGAAGTGGGAAGAGTTCATCAGAACAACTTAAGTAATCTGCCTGACAGTCTCAGTGGCCAAAGCAGATGAAAGTCCTGAGTTCAAGTCCCATTGACTACTGAATAACCTCGATGCTGTATTCAGGCTTTCTGATCCACAATTTCCTCATTTTCCATGTGAGAATAGTAGTACCTGTCTCATAGGTGTGTCACAAATATCAAGGATAATAGTAACCCAGTCTGCATTTGGGTTGTGCGCCATCCTCACATTTGTTACCCAGTCTAACCTGTCCTTTTTTATTATTATTATTGATAAAGAGAGCTAAGAAAAGAACCTTTGAGTCCAGTATTGTTCCATGCCAATGTAATGAGAGAATAAAAAACCCGTGCTAAGCACAATGATGAAAGTCATTGTCAAAATTGCTAAAAGTATTTGCTGCTAAATAAACTAAACACGCCCTTACTTTGGGGACATGGAAAATAGCCGGAATGTGATGCCCCCTCACATGGGTCAGCATGGCTCTTACCAGAAAGGCCAGAGAAGAGCAGGACCGGCCAGGCTGTGAGGGAACGGAGCCCCGGGCACTGCAGGTGGGGATGCAGATTAGCGTGGCCACTGAGGACAGCGGTCTGGGCCCTCCTCAGAAGGTCGATGATACAGCTGGCCCATGACTCAGCATCCCACTTCTGGACTTATGTTCTTCTTAATAAGTGATGTGCGCAACACCGTATTCCTAACCATAGCACTAAGGAATACAGCAGATCTCTAGAACTTTCTTGCCTTGTGTGACTACAACTTTTTATCCATTAGGCCACAACTGCCCTCATCTCCCACCTGCAACCCCCTGGCAACCACTACTCTCTTTTCTGCTTCTGTGAGTTGAACTACCCTCTTTTCAGGACCATAAGACACACCTAGGTTTTAGAGGAAGAAAACATGAGAAAAAATTTTGAAGCAAAAAATGTGGTAAAATATTTAATAACTTAAAAAACATAATATTTCACCAATGTCAATGTAAACTACATTCACTACCCAGGTAAACTACATTTGGATTATAAGACCTACCCCCCTTTCCTCCCAAGTTCCAGGGGAAGAGTGCATCTTGTAGTCTGAAGAATACAGTACATTAGATAGCTCATTGAAGGGGAACCACCCGACATTTGTCCTTTGTGAGTGACGTCAGTTAGCCTAATGTCTCCTAGTAACTTGTTATCACAAATGAAAGTATTTCCTTCATTTTTAAGGTTGAATAAGATTCCATTGTTACATGCATATGACATTTCCCTTATGCCTTTTTCTCTTGATGGACATCTGGCTTTTTTCCATGTATTGATGACTGTGAATAATGCTGCCAGAAACACGGGAGTGCAGACATGTCTTAAAATCTGGATTTCAGTCTTTTGCATATCTACTTAGGAGCAGAATTGCTAGATCAGAGATGGCATTATTTTTAATTTTTTGAGGAAGCTTCATAACAGTTGGGAAGGCTGGGAAGTTCAAGATCAAGGTGACAGGATGGTTACATGCTGGTCAAGGTCCTGTTCCTGGTCCCTAGCCAGTGCCTTCTCAAAGTGCCTCCACATGGTGGGAGGGGGCTAGGGATCTCTCTGGAGCCTCTTTTATAAGGCATGGATTTCCGGTCATGAGGATTCCCCCCTCACGACTTCAGCAGCTCTCACAGGCCCCACCTCTCAGTATCATCCCCCCTAAGAGTTAGGATTTCAACATCTAGAAGTTGGGTAGGGGGAACATCTGGGTCCTAGCATTAGCAGTGCACAAGGTTCCTATATCTCCCCATCTTTGCCATCATTTACCTCTTATCTTTTTAATAATATGTGTCCTGAAATGTACAAGTGGATATCTCATTGTGATTTTGACTTGCATTTCCTTGGTGATTAATAATGTAGAGCATCTTTTCATGTACCTCTTGACCATCTGTATATGTCCTTCGGAAAAATGTCTATTTAGATCGTCCAGCCATTTTTAAAACTGCATTCCTTGGGTTATTTGCTCAGTTGTATGGCTTCTTTATGTATTTTGGATGTTCCTCATCAGATAGATGCTTTGCAACTATTTTCTCCTGTTCATTAGTTGCCTTTTCATTGATTGATTTTATTTTGTTTGTTGTGTAATAACTTTTTAGTTTAATGTAGTCCCACTTATTTATTTTACTTTTGTGGCTTTTTCTTATAGTAGCACATTCAAAAAATCATCCCCAAGAGCTATATCAAGGAGCATATCACCTGTGTTTTCTTCTAGTAGTTTTATGGTTTCAGGTCTTATGTTCATGTCTTTAATCCACTTTGAATAAATTTTTGTATATGGTATAAGATAGTGATCCAGTTGTATTCTTTTGCATGTGACTGTGCAATTTTCCCACCATCATCTATTGAAAACATGGTTGTTTCCCCATTGTCTATTCTTATGTCCTTTGTTATCAATTAATTGACCATATGTGTATAGGTTCATTTCTGGGCTCTCTATTCTGTTTCATTGATCTGTGTGTCTGTTTTTAACATCAGTACTATGCTGGTTAATTACTAAAGCTTCATAGCCCTGGCTGGTGTAACTTAGTAGATTGAGAGCAGGCTGGGAACCAAAGGGTCGCAGGTTCAATTCCCAATCAGGGCACATTCCTGGGTTGTGGGCCAGGTTCCCAACAGGGGACGTGCAAGAAGCAACCACACATTGATATTTTTCTTCCTCTCTTTCTCCTTCCCTTCCCTTCTCTTTAAAATAAATAAAATCTTTTAAAAAATTACTAAAGCTTCATAATACAGTTTGAAGTCAGGGAGTGTGATGCCTCTAGCTTTGCTGTTGTTTTTTTCTCCCCAAGATTGCTTTGGCTATTTTAATTCTTCTGTAGTTCCACACAAATTTTCATATTTTTTGTCCTATTTCTGTGAGAAACATCATTGAAATTTTGATAAGGATTGCAGCAAATCTGTATACTGCTTTGGGCAATATGGATGTTTTAACGATATTAATTATTCTAATTCATGCTCATAGAATACCTTTCCATTTTGGGTGTCTTTTTCAGTTTATTAATGTCTTGTAGATTCAACATCCAGATTTTCTACCTCCTTGGTTAAATTTATTTCTAGATATTTTATTTTTGATGTAGTTATAAATGTTTTTATTGTTTTCTTTTTTTTCTTTTTTTCTTTTATTTTAATCATTGTTCAAGTACAGTTTTCTCCCCGCTACTCCCATTCCAGCCCACCCACCCAACCCTCCCCCCTTCACCCCCCATTACCCCCCACCCCTCGTTTTTCTCCATGTGTCCTCCAAATTTGTTCCTGTAAACCCTACCCATTCCCACCTGAAATTCCCTCTTCTCTCCCCTCTGGTCACTGTCAGACTATTTTTTTCTAATAGTGTACAATTAGTACATAGAAACATGATAGATTTTTGTACATTGATTTTAATATCCAGCAACTTCACTGAATCTATTATTTCCAACAGTTTTTGGATAGAGTCATATGGTTTTCTATATATAATATCATGTCACCTTCGAAGAGTGACAGTTTTACTTCTTTCTTTCCAATTTGGGTGCCTTTTATTTCCTTTTCTTGCCTGATTTCTCTGTCTAGAATCTCCAATACTATGGTGAATTAAAGCGGCAAGCTTATTGGGAGATGGGAAACAGCTGAGGAAAGCATCTCAGCTATAACACCAGAGTCACAGTCCATGAAAGTAATAGTTGATTCATAATTTTTAGTTAATTAATTGTTTGAAATTAAAATCTTCTCTGCAAAAGACAATTCCCAGAGAATGAGAAGATAAGCCATAGCCTGGGAGAGAAATTTCAAAGGAGATATCTGATAAAGGACTGTTATACAGAATATGCAATTAGTTTAAAACTGTTCAGTGAGAACCCAATTGGAGTGAGCAACAAGTCAAAGACCTTAATAGGCATCTCAGAAAAAGATTCACCGGGCAAGTAAATACAGAAAAGATACTCTGTCACAGGGATATAAAAAGTACAGGAACAAGGAGATCCCACCATATGTCTATTAGAATGGACAAAATCTAGAACTCCAGCCAGAACAAATCTGGACAAGGATGTAAAGATTTTATGAGAGGAAACATCTATGAGAAAAAAAACGTGGATAAAGCAGCAAAATCTGGCAGAGCCATCAGACCACAGATGCCTTAAGCGTGGAGGAGAGAAGGAAGGGAGATTTGGTGCAAGTCTCCTGGGATGCTCTGCAGCCTCGGAAGGGTTTGGAAGGTGGTCCTGGAGTGCGGGGGACAGAGTGGATCTTCCCAGAAGTTTCCTTCTAGCTCGGGTGCACTCACTGAGGTTCTCAGAGTATGGCCGAGATCTGTTTAGTATCGGGGCTTTGGAATCACATCATATCGTTTGCAGTCATTGGTTAGGAATTACTAATTGGGTGTATATTTGTAAAATACCCAGGATGGTTATGTTCTGAGAGCCCAAATGCAAACGACTTTCAGAAATCAGAATTTCAAGGAAAGGTACGGGGTTCCTTTGTCTTTTACAGCAACATCAGGTATTTTCTGTGTATTCTGTGCTTGAGTATATCAGCACCTTGGATGTACTAATTTTTCTAATTAGTTCACTTCTGAGAAATAGCACATAACTCCTCCTGTGGTCTTACTTCAGAGCGAGGCAGAAAGTACATTTGTTGGAATAGGTGCGGCCATTGGTTGCACAGACTGGGTAATAATCTTTGGTGCACATTCCTAGAGAACGACTATATAGACTACACGCCATCTCTAAAACAGAAAACATCACCTTATCAGATAATCAACATTTTAATGACATGTGCTTCATTCTGACATGAAATGTCATTCATCCACAATGGGGTAAATCCCTGTATTAGGAACAAAGACAACACCTGTTTACAAAGAACACAGTCAAATTTTAAAATTACTAATATTTTTATAGATAGTTCCCCATTAAGAAAAGGTGATGAATTGGTCGAAAGTATTTTTATAATGTAGCTAACCCATATGTACATCTAAGATCCTTCCCCACTAGATCACAACTGCTGCATCCCCCGTTATGAGAAGGAACCACCCAGCTGAATTATCTGTTTATTACTTCCTATATTCATCTATAATTCCACTGCATACCAATACAGATATTCACTCATATCTATGTATTTATACATGCCATGTTTATGCATGCATTCACCTATATATCTTAGTTTTGGATATCTTGGTGTTACATAACACAACAAGGGAGGCCTGGCATGATATACTATTATTGAAAGAAGGCCCTGGGTCCATTATGTCCACCGCCAGAGGAAAGACGTCTCTCAATGCCAGAGATTCGTGAAAAGGAAATGTTTATTTAATGCTATACTAACTTAAAGTAGTGACCTAATGTCTTTATCAAATCCCAAAGTCCCTAAAAACACCCACAAACACATAGTCCTTCTTTCCTTCCCCCTTTGCCCAGTCCAGAGTACCGAATCTCAGGAAAGGAAATAGAAGTCCATGGTTCAGGTAGTCCTCTGGTTCTTCCCAGTTAGTACTCCCTCTGGACTGGGAGACCTCCCTGGGTTCCCGGCACCCTCAGCTGAGTCACCGGGATCTCTGCTAAAACCAGGTGGTGGTTTCCCCTTCTAAAGCTGTGGGGGTCCCCACTCTGCCAGGCCGCGTGGTTCTCTCCTCCAGGGCTGCCGCGTGGTTCTCCCTCTCTCAGGGCTGCAGGAGTCTACACTCCGTCAAGTCCGCGTGCTTCTCCTCCAATGGCTGCACATGGCTCTTCTTCTCAGGGCTGCGCATGGCTCTCCCCCTAAATGGCCGCCAAATCTGGGTTTTAAATCCCCACGGCCAATCTTCCTCTGAAGCCTCATTTCCGACTCCTCCCACACTCGGCTTCACATGCCAGAACTTGGCTTCACATGCCAGAACTGCCATCATGAGTCTGGGCAGGCATGGCCCCATGTCCTGGAGCCAATCCTCTCTGAGCTCCCACGCAGGTGCTGTAACTCAGGGGACCCCCTCCCCCACTTACATCTGGGTGGGGAAGTTACTTGCATTCCCCTGGCTTAGAGCTGATCACAGCTACTTAACATATCTATCCAACCAGCCAAAGGCTATAGATATGTTAAATGACCACACCAGAGGTTAGCTGCAAGGCTGTTGCTATGCAAAACAGCTCTTAATGTTCCTGCTCCATTTGTCCCTTCCCCCAACCCACACCCTGGAGCGGGGCAGGGAATGGAGACATCCCAAAATCTCCTGGATACCTTAAGTTCTGGACCCCATTTCAAATGCCCACTTGGGGTCCCCCCTCTTGGCTGCACCCTGTAACATTGGTAATTTACACAAGGAAACGAATAATATGTGTATCTGTATATTATTTGCATTTTAATATCCCTTTGTGAACTTTATATATACTGATATTTAGAACTGTATGTAGTTCATTTATTTTCACTTCTGTGTGGCATTCTACTATGTGACTATATGGATATTATTAATTTTTAACATTACATTGATAATTGGGTGATACAATTTTTCCATGTGCTTTATAAGGTTGAATAATTCTACTCTGACAACCATTTCTCTTTATTGTATTTGTGTGCAATAGCATCTGATTGCCAATTAGTGCAGTCTTGGGGTACAAAGATATGTTTATTATTATCTTGAATGATGATCTAGGTAATGGTAAGTGGTTTTGCCTTGCTAGCTAGATTCTACTTCTTGAACATGGTATAAGAAAATATGTATTTTTACTTTTCAAGACCCTTCCCTTATACATTTAGTTTGGTAAAGCAAGCAGGAAATAAAAGAGTTTGGGAATAATGATTAGATAATGTAGGGCCTAAGTCCTTAATACTTTTTAAAAATTACAGGCGTATTAGACTTTAAACTTTTAAAGGCTATGAGTGTACTGTCCTGCCCTCCTCAAAATGGTGAGTTGATTATTAGTAGATGGGGCCTGGGCACTGGAGCATTGTGAAAGCTCCCCAGTGAGCCTCAGGTGCAGCCAGATTGGGGGAACCTTGTCCACAGGGTGGGGAGTGAACTCCTGTTTGGGGGGCTGGGATTGACATGCAGCATTACACAGATCATGGTGTGCAGAGTCTCAGTTGGATACGTTACATATTGCAGTATGATTCTCACTGTAGAGCTAGCCCACACCTCCATCACATCCCTTAATTATTTTATCTCATCTCTTAGCGACTTTAAAGTTTATAGCACAGTAATTGTTGCGTCTAATCACTATTCTGTGCATAAGATCTCCAGAACTTATTGTTTAGAGCAGGAGAGAGGGAAAGCTGGGGAGTGACATTGAAATAAGACTGGGATTATGTGGGGGAGCTGTGTCTGCAGAGCCCCCCATCTGCCACGGATGAGAGTAAGTCTACCAAGACATGATCTGCTTGGGAAGGAAAGGTGGCCGATCTCTGGAAGGAGAAGGACCCAAGAGCCTTTCCCTCAATGGCTTTTATTGGGTTCCTTTACTCAGGAATTCAGGTAAAGCTCATTACTCATTTCTGGGAAGTAAGAATGAAAGAGCAAGGAACTCTGAGGGCCTATTTTGAGTCAGGGTCAGATAGCTAAAGAGCTGTACAAAACTTTAAGGAACAAACTTACTTCTTCCTTGGACCCTTCTCATTTAAGTGAGAACATTCTAAACAAAGCGGGTTTCACAGGATTTTTCATATTCTCTGTTAGGCCTGATCACCCGGGAACCCGCCCCTTCCAGCAGAGCTGCACCACCCTGTGTCATTGTTTGAGGCTTAGGTGGAGCAAGGGAAGTAAGGCAGCCAAGAGATTAGGAGATTTTCTCGCAGATAATGAGGACTCAGGCAATGTCAAAGCCTAGGGGTGAGGGTCCATCACCCCCATTTGCTGGAGCCTGCAAAGTCCTTCCTTGGGGGCCTCCCATGTGATCGTGCCTGTTTTAGAACGTCCACCCCTTGAGGTATCTTACCCATCGTTAGCTAACCGACCAGGCATTGGGGGCCAGGCAGGGTGAAGTAAAAGGAGCAGAAGTGGTGCTCCTGCCAGGGAGACAAGCTTTTGTCTCCTTGGTGGCTTATGGTCCAAGGCCATTCCCTCAGCCATAGCCTTGGTGGGGGTTACAGCTTCCGATACCATCAGGGCTGTTCCCAACAGGACTGTGGCAGACTCCAGCCAGCAGAGTCTGCCTGTTGTGACTGAAGACGGAAACAAATGCACAGGCTACAGCAGTCGTGTGGAGAAATGGGGGACTGCACGGCCACTCTCTCAAGGGGAGAGTGCACCAACCCTTGCTTAGACAGGCTTTTCTTGTTTTTCTCACATTTTACATCAGAGAAAGACTTATTGCCTGTTACAGAGAATATTGTCATCTACATTTTAGGCACAAACAAAGAAATGGAAATAACACATGCAGAAGGGAAAGGTGATGAGCTGATTAGCTCCATCCTTGGGAAAATTCACACAGGCTTTGGAGACAAACTTGAAGATAGGCAGTAAACATCTACTGTTTCAGGCCAGGGTGAGGGGGTTTCAGCAAGAGCAAGCCATAACAGTCTGGATGCATTTTCTAGGCCTGATTCCCACGGGAAAACTCGGTTTGAGGGTCTGGCTCCTGCCCACCACATTGCTCCTATGTTTTCCATACAGAGCTGAGTCACATTTGCCAGACTGAAACAAAATGGCCCTCTACAGAGATGAAAAAAAAAAAGCCTTAAATTATATGGTAAAAATATCGTTCAAAAGTGAGGGAAAAATGCAGGCCTTTCCAGATACACAAAAACTGAGGATATTCACCGCCATGAGACCTACCCTACAAGAAACGATAAAGGGAGTCCTTCAATTTGAGGTGAAAAGCACAGCACAAAATAATCGTAAGTGACATGAAAACACAAAGTTCTCCAGTGAAGGTAAATACATGGACAATTATAAGATCTTATTTTATTATAATTTTCATCAATCCCCTTTTTATTCCTTTATAGCGTTTGGAAAACCAGAGAACAAAAACTAATGTTAAATATAGGGTGGGGCAAGAGTAGGTTTACAGTTGTGACTCTGCGAAACAACATTCATTCTTGAAATATTTCTATTAATTATTGTATTACTTTCCATATGAGCAGCTGTAACCTACTTTTCCCCCACCCTGTATCTGTTAATTTGTAGACAGTATAAAAAGATGTAATTTGTGACACCACTAACATAAAGTAACAGAGCAGAGCTATGATAAATGTGTTTTTCTATGCCCTTGAAGTTACCAAATTCAAAGAGATTATTGTACAATAGTGTGTGTATATATGCATATATTGTAACCATAGTATGTCATATGTAATCTCCACAAACAAAATATCCATAGAATATACACAAAGGCAAATGAGAAGCAAATTAAAATATGTCACTACAAAACTTCAGCCAAACCCAAAGGAAGGCAGTCAGGGAGGAAATGAGAAACAGGAGAATGGAAGACAGAGAGAAGTCAAATTTAAAAGGCAACAGTTATTCCTTCACTGTTAGTAACTACTTTAAATAGGAACAGATCAAGTTCCCCAATCAAAACAGAGACTGGCAGGATGAAACAAACCAGAAAGGACACCAGTCTATTCTACCCACAAGGGACCAGTTTTAAGGCCAAGAACTAACAGGTGGATCTGGACTATTTGGTTTCTTGGATATGACACCAAAAGCATAGGCAACAAAAGAAAAAAAAAAAGATAAACTGGTCTGTATCAAAATAAAAAAAAATAAAATTATTTGCATCAAAGGTACAACAGAGAGAGGGAAAATGAAACAAATACAATGGGGAAAATGTTTGGAAGTCTTATCTGATAGCATCTGGAACATAGGATGAGCTACAACTCATTAGAAAAGACTGGCTAAACATGGGTGAAAGATTCTAACAGTGGCTTCTCCAAAGAAGATCCACAAATCACCAGCTAGGGAATGACAAGATGCTCAACATCACTAAGCATTAGGGAATGGAAAAGAAATAAACTTGTATGTACTCTTTATGCCCATTACAATTACTGTTATAAAAAAACAGAAAAGAATAAAAGGAAGGAAGGAAGTGGAGGAATTGGAACCCTCGTACTGTGGGTAGGAACGCAAACTGGTATGACCAGCACAGAACACAGCGGTCAAAAAATGCAGCATAGAATTACTGGCAGTTCCAGCAATTCCACTTCTAGGTGCATTTTCAAAAGTTGAAATGGGGATCTCGAAGACATATTACACACCCGTCAATGCAAGGAACCCTGTGTAGCTAACATAAAAGTGAAAAAAAATTGGGGGATTCAGATAACAAAATTTTAACACATACTGCAAGCCGTAGCGATAAAACAGAATAGTGTGCCATTGGCATAAAGACCGAAATTTAGAACAACGGGATAAAATAGAGTCAAAATAAATTCATACCTACATGCTCAACTAATTCGAAGACTTAATTTCTTTTAGGGATTTTTACGTTTACCGTGAAACTGGGGAGGGGGTGCAGAGGTCACCCACACAGCACATGCACAGTCATCCCGTCATCAGACTGACTGGCACTTTTTTTTTTTTTTAACCAACGATAAGCCTACATGGACACATCATAGTCACCGAACCAAGGCTGTAGTGTCCCTGAGGGTTCACTGTTTGTGGCGTATGTTCTGTGGGTATGGACAAAACTTGAATGACCTGTATCAGGCATTGTACATATCATACAGGGTATTTTCATTGTCCTAAAAATCTCTGTGCTGTGTCTATTGGTGTTTTGGAGTAAAAATTCATATTGGCTGACAGTCGTGATTGTAAGATTGGCCTGGGGTTCAAGTTCCCAGAGCTTTCTTCTAGAGGTTTTGATTCTCTCAGATAAAGAAGAGCCCAAGTGTCAATAATTTTAATGAACACTCAAAAAGTGTATTCTTTTTCTCCTTTGAAAGTGTTTACGTAATTATAGTTTCCAAAAGTAGTCATATTTTAACTCAAAAATCAACCAGGAAAAGAAATGATTTATTTGAATAAAGACATTATTTAACATTGTATTGATTGAAATATTTATGATTGTAAATCACATTAGATTTTATGTAATCAAACACATCAGTAAGATGGTTTCTCAACTGTTATTGATTACTTGAGCACAGAATAAAAATCTTTCCATACAAGGTTCGGAGAGTTGGAAAAACCCTTCAGCATCCTGTATGCCATCACGTGTGCAGTAGAAGGCCTCCTCTGGTCCCCTGGGAGTGCAAAGCCCTTACTGAGAAGATTCTGATTGGTTGTAGAATCCACTGCAAAACAGATTGGTAGGACAAAACCGGGAATGTGTAGCGTAGGCAGACTCAGCATTGTCCATCATGACGAAATCCGAAACCTCTGTTACTTTCTCTGTTAAAGAGAGAGGGAGAGGGAGAGGGAGAGGGAGAGGGAGAGGGAGAGGGAGAGGGAGAGGGAGAGGGAGAGAAAGCCATGATCATAAATAGCATTTAAAATTTCCAGGTGTTGCATTAAGTGCTTCTCAGTGAGGAGCACTGGTCCCTGCAGCTCCGCCTCCACTGGGGGCCACGTGCCCCCAGGCTGCACACACCCTCCCCCACCTGGGCCTGCCTGACTCTCTCTTCCCTGCCTGCTCAGTCCTCACTCCATCTTGGGACCCACCCAGACTTGAGGGAGGAGGGCATTAGCGACTGTTTCAGTGGTTCTGTAGGAGTGGAAGCTGAGTTTGGAATGAAATAAGAGGAAACACCTGTCAGAGAAAATGAGGATGGAGGTAGCTGGCTGAACCTTTGGACTGCAGACGCCTTCAGAGTAAGGGATGTATAAGGGGAAGTGGGGTGGAAGCGTCCTAGAATGCCCCGCTCGGTAAGGAGGGTCCGACTTGTGTCATGCAGTTCAGGAGACAAGGGGGACGATCAGCGGAGTCCCTTCCTTAGCACGAAGAGGCCTATTTTGACGGATTTCAAATTTCTGCAGTCACTAGGGTTTCTTCCTCAATTCTGCTCCCTGTAGCTTGAAGCTACATCACAGGTATCATCAGCAGCTACAAAATGGATTTCAGAATTCAATATGTTGGTCATAGACTGCCATTAGTAAGTCATGATTATTCAATTAAGTTAACTAATTGATTTTTATATTTCCAGAATATCCAGCAGACTTATATGGAGAGGTCAAATACAAAACTGCTTTAAGGAATGAGAACTTCCAGGAAAGGTACAAATGTGTTTCTCTGGCTGTTACAGAGATGCTACAGTTATTTTTATATATATACTGTGCCTGGGCTATCAGAAAAAAACATGTATTTTTTCTGTCATTTTTTGATGATTTCTTCATTATTTAGGAAGAGGCAATATTTAGTCTTTTGTGTTCTTACATCATTTCATTGCAGAAAACACATGTATTGGAGTAAGTATGGCCATTGGTCCCACAGACTGGATCCCATTCTTTGGTGCAAATATATAATCGTTGTTTATAAACATCACAGTTTGGCTGCTAAACAGAAAGAACAACATACAATTTGTCAGATGATGAACTTTTTGAATAAAATCTTCTTCACTCTCACCACAAGATACCATACATCAAAATGGACTAAAAATGTTCTACATTGAGGTTTAGAAAGAAACAACCCACTCAGACAAAATACTATTGATGTATTTTGAAAAGCCCAACGTCCTTTCTAAAAAAGAGACAAATGGCTGAATGTGTGTTTATCGTGTAGCCACTCTGCTCTCACTTCTCCTCATTCCTGCATCCAATTTCCTCTATTATGTCACATGACAAGAAATCATACAACTGAATTTTTTATAATTCCCTGATTTTTCTCAAAGTTGTAACTACTAGGGAAAATGATACTTTCAGGTTTTTCACCATATATATTTTTATTTGTGTGTGTGTGTGTGTGTGTTTGTGTGTGTATATATATATATATATATACACATACAGGTTAGTGATGGTAGTTGATAATTTACATAAATAACCAATATTATGTATATTCTTACGAGAACTGCTTTCAAAATGTCTTTGTAACCTTTATCTGTTTAGATGTTTAGAACTGTAGTTTATTTTCTTCACTTTATATAATCATATATAAAATAATAATAATATGAAAATTATGTTATCCACCCTTAAGTGGAAGAAAAGGTTTTTTTTCCTTTTGCTTTGCTAGGACGAACAATTCTACTTTAAATATACTGTACTTAGCCCTGGCAGTTGGCTCAGGTGGTTGGAGCATTGTCCCATACACCAACAAGGTGCTGGGTGCAATCCCTGGTGAGGGTTCGATTCCCCATCAAGGTGCCTCCAGAAGGCAGCTGATCCATGTATGTGTCTCTGTCTCCCTCCCTCTCCCCACCTCTGTCCATTCCTTTCTCTCCAACTTTTTTAAGGTGCTTGCATGTAAGAAGGATATGTAATAATGGAACCTTTGAACAATGGGATGTTTTGATCTTATTTAAGACACCAAATGGGTTTATATGGATGGCTCAATTTTATTTCTTGAACTTAGTTTAATAATAACACAGTTTTAAAAAAACTTTTTGAAGCATCATTCAGTTGCACATTTTGTTTGATTAAATTTGCTGTTAGAACAATATTAGGATATTTAAAAGTTTACCATTTTCAATTTCCAAATTAATCAGTATTAACTTACCTCAGGGTGATTGAGTCTTTGAGAGTTAAACGAAGTTTCTGGAAGGAGCACACAAGAGAAAATGTAAAAATAAGAAGAGGGGAAAGCAATCAGAGTCTCTGGGGGAAGAACCCATCTCTTTGAGAATCCAAATACAATGTGAATTGCCCACTGAAGACCCACACGTTGTGAGGTGCGCCTGTTGCGGCAGCAACACAACAGTGAGTTCACAGAGCAGCTGCAAGTCCGGAAACCTCCTTTCATGTTCTTCTCACCCTGTGTAGTAACCACCACACTCTCTTGTGAAGACACCAGGGTTCTTTATATTCTCTTTGTACATGAGGCGCCCTAGTCAGAGAAGTCAACACCTTGCTTCATGCCACTCAGTATACCTGATGAAAGGGATTATGTCACTTAACGTAAAGGAATTGATTACTGCTTAATGAAGTAGTACTGAGTTCTAATACCAGGGGTCTAGTCAACACCTCACAGCTACTCTGTGAGTGTCCCTGGGGGTAAAGGAAGATCAGTTGGCAGGAGAGGGCTCGGTGAGCTCTCGCCTTACACAAGGCTGTGACTTCAGTGGACTCAGACCTGGCAGACAACAAGCCAGATGGCCAAGGAATAGCAAATCTAGAAGGTGTCACTGCTTTCTGCACTCTACATTTAGCAACCCCGGACTGTCCTTGCGTTTTCTAAGATGGAAGAGTTGTTTCATCCAGAACTGAAAAAATGTACTCACCGGAATAAAGAGGAAATGTCAAGGCAATGAGGAACATAGCTTTGCTCCATGATGAGAGGAAAGACATTTTATCAAGTCTGTGGAAGGAACCCAGAGCCAATGTGTATTGCACATGACATGGAGAAAAATAGCCTATTTCAAAAGGAAAGTTTCTTACAGGAGAAGGGCCTGCTCCACTTCCCTAGATTCCTAATTACATAGGACTTTTCCCCCTTCTTCTTTCCCCCAAACCCACAGGATCAAGAAGACATACGTGGGAACAGAAGGCCTCGCAGGGACGAGAGAGAAACACCGGGACACGTTCTCAGCACCCTGAAGAAGGAGCTGTTCATTCCCACCCCTTGGCTCAGCCCGCAGAGGCCTGACTCCGTGTGAGGAAATGTGCACATGGGATTCTCCGTTGTTTCTCAGAGTACAGAAGCATTTCAGGAAGGACTGAGCTGGAACAGTCCTCACAGCAGCGCTGCACCCCCAGGCCACCCCACAGCCTCCCCACCTGACCTACCTGAACCAGACGGGGCAGTGGAGACAGTGGCCCACAGCTCGGGAGACTGTGCCTGTTCTGATCACCTTTTCTCCTCGGCCGCCTCCACTGGCTGAGGAGTCTTTTTTATCTGCCCGCTGGTGAGCAGCGTGCTGGGGGTTAGAATAGATGGGTCCTGATAACATGGCTGTAAAATAAATGGCCAGGACACAGAAGTGGTATTTTGGGTTCTGTCAGGGCCTGCAAAGTAGCTTGTGACAGATGCAACACAGATACTCTTAATAGGTCTTCCCTCCGCAGGAGGTTGGGGACAATTGTATCTGATGTACCCAGAAATAGTGTGAGGGGGAGTAGGGGGCATGTAAAGTAACAAACAGTGCTTTGAATGGCTAAAACAGAGAAGAAATGTGAAAGCTTTTCAAACTGCCAAGTTGGAAAGAAAGAATCCAAGCGAATAAGAGAATCAGTTTTGGAAACTAATAGATCCATACTGAGGCTCCATAGCATTTTGCAACACTAAAAGTATAGTGGACTCCATTGCAGATTTAGTATTTACTGAACTTTTTATTTTGAGGTGAAAGGAGAGTCTCATAAAGCTTTGAGTAGTAGTACAGAGGGTGACCGTGCTCCTTTTAACCAGTTTCCCCCAGCGGGAACATCTGGTAAAACTGTGGTACCAGTTCACCACTGGGAGTGTCCCGGGGTCCCCAGATGAGTGCCAGGCAGAGGGCTTGGGAACCTGGGCTAGAGAACAGCAGGCAGACTTTAAGATCAGGAGAGAAAGAAGGCTCGGGAGTGAAACTGAGGACCCAGGAACAGTGCCCTAAATTGTATGTTGAGTAGTTTGACCAGAGGAGTAAGTGAAGAAAACAAGATGAAGCCAGCAGAGATAATTGGGTTAACTTACAGTAGTTGGGTCAAGCTGACAATACTAGCTCAAACCAAATGGGCTGAAGCAGGAGGAACACATTCTAACTAGTGTGAGAACTATTTTTCAACTTTTCGAATATAAAGTGTTATTCGACATAACTTCATATATCAGTACCCGGAGATACATAAAGTCTTAAAGATAACCCTCCTCAGGCCTCAGGAGGAAGCAGGGAAACTTAGGAAGGAATGCTCCTGTGTTCACCACCTGACATCCGTCATGCAGAACTGCAGACACCTGGGAAGTGACTATTTCGAACCCATCCAGAGTCTAAGAATGGGTGACTGATTCTTCCCAAGAATGTACCTTTTTACTATAGGAGCTCTCAGTTTTGCTCTTTCCTCTGAAATTCCCTGGTCTTACCTACTATTTATGATTTACAAACCCTAAGCCCCTTGAATAAAACTGTCATACTGAATTTTTGAAATGATTCATTTACGCTCAGACAACAGACCTTTTTTGCTCAGAGCTAAGAGGGAGCCCCTGCAGGGTTTGAAGTGGGAAGAGTTCATCAGAACAACTTAAGTAATCTGCCTGACAGTCTCAGTGGCCAAAGCAGATGAAAGTACTGAGTTCAAATCCCATTGACTACTGAATAACCTCCATGCTGTATTCAGGCTTTCTGATCCACAATTTCCTCATTTTCCATGTGAGAATAGTAGTACCTGTCTCATAGGTTTGTCACAAATATCAAGGATAATAGTAACACAGTCTGCATTTGGGTTGTGTGCCATCCTCACATTTGTTACCCAGTCTAACCTGTCCTTTTTTATTATTATTATTGATAAAGAGAGCTAAGAAAAGAACCTTTGAGTCCAGTATTGTTCCATGCCAATGTAATGAGAGAATAAAAACCCCTGCTAAGCACAATGATGAAAGTCATTGTCAAAATTACTAAAAGTGTTTGCTGCTAAATAAACTAAATACACCCTTACTTTGGAAACATGGAAAATAGCCGGAATGTGACGCCCCCTCACATGGGTCAGCATGGCTCTTACCAGAAAGGCCAGAGAAGAGCAGTACCGGCCAGGCTGTGAGGGAACGGAGCCCCGGGCACTGCAGGTGCAGATGCAGATTAGCGTGGCCACTGCGGGCAGCGGTCTGGGCCCTCCTCAAAAGGTCGACGATACAGCTGTCCTGTGACCCAGCATCCCACTTCTGGGCTTATGTTCTTCTTAATAAGTGAAGTGGGCAACACCGTATTCCTAACCATAGCACTAAGGAATACAGCAGATCTCTAGAACTTTCTTGCCTTGTGTGACTACAACTTTTTATCCATTAGGCCACAACTGCCCTCATCTCCCACCTCCAACCCCCTGGCAACCACTACCTTCTTTTCTGCTTCTGTGAGTTGAACTACCCTCTTTTCAGGACCATAAGACACACCTAGGTTTTAGAGGAAGAAAACATGAGAAAAAATTTTGAAGCAAAAAATGTGGTAAAATATTTAATAACTTAAAAAACATAATATTTCACCAAAGTCAATGTAAACTACATTCACTACCCAGGTAAACTACATTTGGATTATAAGACCTACCCCCCTTTCCTCCCAAGTTCCAGGGGAAGAGTGCATCTTGTAGTCTGAAGAATACAGTACATTAGATAGCTCATTGAAGGGGAACCACCCGACATTTGTCCTGTGTGAGTGACGTCAGTTAGCCTAATGTCTCCTAGTAACTTGTTATCACAAATGAAAGTATTTCCTTCATTTTTAAGGTTGAATAAGATTCCATTGTTACATGCATATGACATTTCCCTTATGCCTTTTTCTCTTGATGGACATTTGGCTTTTTTCCATATTTTGATGACTGTGAATAATGCTGCCAGAAACACGGGAGTGCAGACATGTCTTAAAATCTGGATTTCAGTCTTTTGCATATCTACTTAGGAGCAGAATTGCTAGATCAGAGATGGCATTATTTTTAATTTTTTGAGGAAGCTTCATAACAGTTGGGAAGGCTGGGAAGTTCAAGGTCAAGGTGACAGGATGGTTACATGCTGGTCAAGGTCCTGTTCCTGGTCCCTAGCCAGTGCCTTCTCAAAGTGCCTCCACATGGTGGGAGGGGGCTAGGGATCTCTCTGGAGCCTCTTTTATAAGGCATGGATTTCCGGTCATGAGGATTCCCCCCTCAGGACTTCAGCAGCTCTCACAGGCCCCACCTCTCAGTATCATCCCCCCTAAGAGTTAGGATTTCAACATCTAGAAGTTGGGTAGGGGGAACATCTGGGTCCTAGCATTAGCAGTGCACAAGGTTCCTATATCTCCCCATCTTTGCCATCGTTTACCTCTTATCTTTTTAATAATATGTGTCCTGAAATGTACAAGTGGATATCTCATTGTGATTTTGACTTGCATTTCCTTGGTGATTAATAATGTAGAGCATCTTTTCATGTACCTCTTGACCATCTGTATATGTCCTTCGGAAAAATGTCTATTCAGATCGTCTGGCCATTTTTAAAATCGCATTGCTTGGGTAATTTGCTGAGTTGTATGGCTTCTTTATGTATTTTGGATGTTCCTCATCAGATAGATGCTTTGCAAATATTTTCTCCTGTTCATTAGTTGCCTTTTCATTGATTGATTTTATTTTGTTTGCTGTGTAATAACTTTTTAGTTTAATGTAGTCCCACTTATTTATTTTTACTTTTGTGGCTTTTTCTTATAGTAGCACATTCAAAAAATCATCCCCAAGAGCTATATCAAGGAGCATATCACCTGTGCTTTCTTCTAGTAGTTTTATGGTTTCAAGTCTTATGTTCATGTCTTTAATCCACTTTGAATTAATTTTTGTATATGGTATAAGATAGTGATCCAGTTGTATTCTTTTGCATGTGACTGTGCAATTTTCCCACCATCATCTATTGAAAACACGGTTGTTTCCCCATTGTCTATTCTTATGTCCTTTGTTATCAATTAATTGACCATATGTGTATAGGTTCATTTCTGGGCTCTCTATTCTGTTTCATTGATCTGTGTGTCTGTTTTTAACATCAGTACCATGCTGGTTAATTACTAAAGCTTCATAGCCCTGGCTGGTGTAACTCAGTGGATTGAGAGCAGGCTGGGAACCAAAGGGTCGCAGGTTCAATTCCCAATCAGGGCACATGCCTGGGTTGTGGGCCAGGTTCCCAACAGGGGATGTGTAAGAAGCAACCACACATTGATATTTCTCTTCCTCTCTTTCTCCTTCCCTTCCCTTCTCTTTAAAAATAAATAAAATCTTTAAAAAATTACTAAAGCTTCATAATACAGTTTGAAGTCAGGGAGTGTGATGCCTCTAGCTTTGCTGTTGTTTTTCTCCCCAAGATTGCTTTGGCTATCTTAATTCTTCTCTAGTTCCACACAAATTTTCATATTTTCTGTCCTATTTCTGTGAGAAACATCATTGAAATTTTGATAAGGATCACAGCAAATCTGTATACTGCTTTGGGCAAAATGGATGTTTTAACAATATTAATTATTCTAATTCATGAGCATGGAATACCTTTCCATTTTGGGTGTCTTTTTCAGTTTATTAATGTCTTGTAGTTTCAATATCCAGGTTTTCTACCTCCTTGGTTCAATTTATTTCTAGATATTTTATTTTTGATGTAGTTATAAGTGTTTTACTAATTTTTTCTAATAGTTCACAGTTAGTACATAGAAACATGACAGATTTTTGTACATTGATTTTATGTCCAGCAACTTCACTGAATTTATTATTTCCAACAGCTTTTGGATAGAATCACTATGGTTTTCTGTATATAACATCATCTCACCTTCTCATAGTGACAGTTTTACTTCTTTCTTTCCAATTTGGGTGCCTTTTATTTCCTTTTCTTGCCTGATTTCTCTGTCTAGAATCTCCAATACTATGGTGAATTAAAGCAGCAAGCTTATTGGTAGATGGGAAACAGCTGACGAAAGCATCTCATATATAACACCAGAGTCACAGTCCATGAAAGTAATAGTTGATTCATAATTTTTAGTTAATTAATTG
Source organism: Phyllostomus discolor (assembly GCF_004126475.2). NCBI lineage: Eukaryota > Metazoa > Chordata > Mammalia > Chiroptera > Phyllostomidae > Phyllostomus > Phyllostomus discolor. Next base: position 19,493,285 of record NC_040915.2, read on the forward strand.
TTTGAAATTGAAATCTTCTCTGCAAAAGACAATTCCCAGAGAATGAGAAGATAACCCATGGTCTGGGAGACAAATTTCAAAGGAGATATCTGATAAAGGACTGTTATACAGAATATGCAATCAGTTTTTAAAACTGTTCAGTGAGAACCCAATTGGAGTGAGTAACAGGGCAAAGACCTTAACAGGCATCTCAGAAAAAGATACACCAGGCAAGTAAATACAGAAAAGACACTCTGTCACAGGGATATAAAAAGTACAGGAACAAGGAGATCCCACCACATGTCTGTTAGAATGGACAAAATCTAGAACTCCAGCCAGACCAAATCTGGACAAGGATATAAAGATTTTATGAGAGGAAACATCTACAAGAAAAAAACATGGATAAAGCAGGAAAGTCTGGCAGAGCCGTCAGACCACAGATGCCTTAAGCGTGGAGGAGAGAAGGAAGGGAGTTTCGGTGCAAGTCTCCTGGGATGCTCTGCAGTCTCGGAAGGGTTTGGAAGGTGGTCCTGGAGTGCGGAGGTCAGAATGGATCTTCCCAGAAGTTTCCTTCTAGCTCGGGTGCACTCACTGAGGTTCTCAGAGCATGGCCGAGATCTGTTTAGTATCGGGGCTTTGGAATCACATCATATCGTTTGCAGTCATTGGTTAGGAATTACTAATTGATGTGTATATTTGTAAAATACCCAGGATGGTTATGTTCTGAGAGCCCAAGTGCAAACAACTTTCAGAAATGAGAATTTCAAGGAAAGGTACAGGGTTCCTTTGTCTTTTACAGCAACATCAGGTATTTTCTGTGTATTCTGTGCTTGAGTATATCAGCACCTTGGATGTACTAAGTTTTCTAATTAGTTGTTCATTTCTGAGGAAGAGCACATATCTCCTCCTGTGGTCTTACTTCAGAGCTCGGCAGAGAGTACATTTGTTGGAATAGGTGCGGCCATTGGTTGCACAGACTGGGTAATAATCTTTGGTGCACATTCCTAGAGAACGACTATATAGACTACACGCCATCTCTAAAACAGAAAACATCACCTTATCAGATAATCAACATTTTAATGACATGTGCTCCATTCTGACATGAAATGTCATACATCCACAATGGGGTAAATCCCTGTATTAGGAACAAAGATAACACCTATTTACAAAGAACACAAATTTTAAAATTACTAATATTTTAATAGATAGTTCCCTATTAAGAAAAGGTGATGAATTGGTCTAAAGTATTTTTATAATGTAGCTAACCCATACCTATGTCTAAGATCCTTCCCCACTTGACCATAACTGCTGCATCCCCCTTATGAGAAGGAACCACCCAGCTGAATTATCTGTTTGTTATTTCCTGTATTCATCTATAATTCCACTGCATACCAATACAGATATTCACTCATATATATGTATTTATGCATGCCATGTTTATACATGCATTCAAATATATATCTTAGTTTTGGATATCTTGGTAATTTACACAAGGAAAACAATAATATGTATCTTCGTATATGATTTGCATTTTAATATCCCTTTGTGAACTTTATATATACTGATATTTAGAACTGTATGTAGTTCATGTATTTCCACTTCTATTTGGCATTCTACTATGTGACTATATGGATATTATTAATTTTTAACATTACATTGATAATTGGGTGGTACAATTTTTCCATGTGCTTTATAAGGTTCAATAATTCTACTCTGACACCCATTTCTCTTCATCGTGTTTGTGTGCAATAGCATCTGATTGCCAATTAGTGCAGTCTTGGGGTACAAAGATATGTTTATTGTTATCTTGAATGATGATCTAGGTAATGGTAAGTGGTTTTGCCTTGCTAGCTAGATTCTACTTCTTGAACATGGTATAAGAAAATACATATTTTTACTTTTGAAGGCCATTCCCTTATACATTTAGTTTGGTAAACTTTGTGTTAAGAGTTTTAGTAAAAATAAGGTAAAAATTTTACCTTTTTTTACTTTCAGATCAATCATTAATAACCTACCAGATACCTGAAAATTGCTGGTTGTGTCAAGAAACTTTCTGCAGCAAAAGCAGGGACAAGTAAGTTTTAAAAATGAAAACACAGTCTCTGGTCAAAAGTTCCCATGTCTGTATGCAGCAGAAATTGCTGTCCATTGCCTACCTGGGGCCAGCTTGATCTGATAAGTATGGGGAAATGTCAGGGATCTGAACATGGAGGAGAGTTGTGAAAGCTTTGCAAGTGAGGGGGTGGAGAAAGGGCGAGAGGAGCAAGCAGGAAAAAAAAAAAGAGTTGGGGAATAATGATTAGATAATGAAGGGCCTAAGTCCTTAATACTTCTTCAAAACTACAGGCATATTAGAGTTTAAACTTTTAAAGGCTATGAGTGTACTGTCCTGCCCTCCTCAAAATGGTGAGTTGATTATTAGTAGATGGGGCCTGGGCACTGGAGCATTGTGAAAGCTCCCCAGTGAGCCTCGGGTGCAGCCAGATTGGGGGGAACTTGTCCACAGGGCAGGGAGTGGACTCCTGTTTGGGGGGCTGGCATTGACATGTAGCATTACACAGTTCATGGTGTGCAGAGTCTCAGTTGGATATGTTACATATTGCAGTATGATTCTCACTGTAGAGCTAGCCCACACCTCCATCACATCCCTTAATTATTTTATCTCGTCTCTTAGCGACTTGAAAGTTTATAGCTCAGTATTGTTGGGTCTAATCAGTATTCTGTGCATAAGATCTCCAGAACTTATTTTTTTGGTGCAGGAGAGAGGGAAAGCTGGGGAGTGACGTTGAAACCAGACTGGGACTATGTGGGGGAGCTTTGTCTGCAGATTCCCCTCTTCACCATGGATGAGAGTAAGTCTACAGAGACATGATCTTCTTGGGAAGGAAAGGTGGCTGATCTCTTGAAGGAGGAGCCATTCCCTCAATGGTGTTTATTGGGTACGTTTACACAGGAATTCAGGTAAAGCTCATTACTCATTGCTGGGAAGTAAGGATCAAAGAACAAGGAACTCTGAGGGCCTATTTTGAGTCAGGGTCAGATAGCTAAAGAGCTGTACAAAACTTTAAGGAACAAACTTACTTCTTCCTTGGACCCTTCTCATTTAAGTGAGAACATTCTAAACAAAGCAGGTTTCAGCAGAATATTTTTCATATTCTCTGTTAGGCCTGATCACCCGGGAACCCGCCCCTTCCAGCAGAGCTGCACCACCCTGTGTCATTGTTTGAGGCTTAGGTGGAGCAAGGGAAGTAAGGCATCCAAGAGATTAGGAGATTTTGTCACAGATAATGAGGACTCAAGCAATGTCAAAGCCTAGGGGTGAGGGTCCATCACCCCCTTTTGCTGGAGCCTGCAAAGTCCTTCCTTGGGGGCCACCCATGTGATCGTGCCTGTTTTAGATCATTTCCCCCTTGGGGAATCTTACCCATCATTGGCTAACCGACCAGGCATTGGGGGCCAGGCAGGGTGAAGTAAAAGGAGCAGAAGCGGTGCTCCTGCCAGGGAGACAAGCTTTTGTCTCCTTGGTGGCCTATGGTCCAAGGTCATTCCCTCAGCCATAGCCTTGGCAGGGGTTACAGCTTCTGATACCAGGCAGGGCTGTTCCCAACAGGACTGTGGCAGACTCCAGCCAGCAGAGTCCGCCTGTTGTGACTGAAGACGGAAACAAATGCACAGGCTACAGCAGTCGTGTGGAGAAAAGGGGGACTGCATGGCCACTCTCTCAAGGGGAGAGTGCACCAACCCTTGCCTAGACAGGCTTTCCTTGTTTTTCTCACGTTTTACATCAGAGAAAGACTTATTGCCTGTTACAGAGAATATTGTCATCTACATTTTAGGCACCATCAAAGAAATGAAAATAACATGCAGAAGGGAAAGGTGATGAGGTGATTAGCTCCATCCTTGGGAAAACTCACACAGGCTTTGGAGAATACCTTGAAGATAGGCAGTAAACATCTACTGTTTCAGGCCAGGGCGAGGGGGTTTCAGCAAGAGCAAGCCATAAGAGTCTGGATGCATTTTCTAGGCCTGATTCCCACGGGAAAACTCGGTTTGAGGGTCTGGCTCCTGCCCACCACATTGCTCCTATGTTTTCCATATAGAGCTGAGTCACATTTGCCAGACTGAAACCAACTGGCCCCCGACAGAGACCAAAGAAAGTATGCCTTAAATTTTACGGTAAAAAATGTCCTTTAGAAATGAGGGAAAAGTGAAGGCATTTCAGGTACACAAAAACTGAGGATATTCATGGCCATGAGACCTACCCTACGAGAAACGATAAAGGGAGTCCTTCAATTTGATGTGAAAAGGACAGCACAAAATAATCTGAAGTGACATGAAAATGCAAAGATACCTGCAGTGAAGGTAAATATATGGACAATTATAAGATATTATTTTAACATAATTTTCATAAATCCACTTTTTATTCCTTTATAGCATTTGGAAAACCAGAGAAGAAAAACTAATGTTAAATACAGAGTGGGGCAAGAGTAGGTTTACAGTTGTGACTCTGGGAAACAACATTCATTCCTGAAATATTTCTATTAATTACTGTATTACTTTCCATATGAGCAGCTGTAAACCTACTTTTGTCCCACCCTGCATATGTTAATTGGTAGACAATATAAAAAGATGTAATTCATGACACCACTAACATAAAGTAACAGAGCAGAGCTATGATAAATGTGTTTTTGTATACAGTTGCAGTTATCAATTTAAAAGAGATTATTGTACAGTAGTGTGTGTGTATATGCATATGCTGTTTTAAGGATTTTATTCTATTTATTTTTAGAGAGGGAAGGGAGGGAGAAAGAGAGAGAGAGAGAAACATCAATGTGCGGTTGCTGGGGGTCATGGCCTGCAACCCAGGCATGTACCCTGACTGAGAATCGAACCTGCGACACTTGGTTCACAGCCGACGCTCAATCCACTGAGCTACACCAGCCAGGGCCATCTATGTATATGTTTTAACTATAGTATGTCATATGTAATCTCCACAAACAAAATATCTGTAGAATATACACAAAAGCAAATGAGAAGGGAATTAAAATGTGTCACTACAAAATTTCAGCCAAACCAAAAGGAAGGCAGTCAGGGAGGAAATGAGAAACAGGAGAATGGAAGACAGAGAGAAGTCAAATTTAAAAGGCAACAGTTATTCCTTCACTGTTAGTAACTACTTTAAATAGGAACAGATAAAGTTCCCCAATCAAAACAGAGACTGGCAGGATGAAACAAACCAGAAAGGACACAAGTCTATTCTACCCACAAGGGACCGGTTTTAAGGCCAAGAACAAACAGGTGGATCTGGACTATTTGGTTTCTTGGACATGACACCAAAAGCACAGGCAACAAAAGAAAAAAAAAAGAGAAATTGGCCTGTATCAAAATCAGAAAAAAATAAAATTGTTTGCATCAAAGGTACAACAGAGAGAGGGAAAATGAAACAAATACAATGGGGAAAATGTTTGGAAGTCTTATCTGATAGCATCTGGAACATAGGATGACCTACAACTCATTAGAACAGACTGGCTAAACACGGGTGAAAGATTCTAACAGTGGCTTCTCCAAAGAAGATCCACAAATCACCAGCTAGGGAATGACAAGATGCTCAACATCACTAAGCATTAGGGAATGGAAAAGAAATAAACTTGTATGTACTCTTTATGCCCATTACAATTACTGTTATAAAAAAAAAACAGAAAATAATAAAAGGAAGGAAGGAAGTGGAGGAATCGGAACCCTCGTACTGTGGGTAGGAACACAAACTGGTATGACCAGCACAGAACACAGCGGTCAAAAAATGCAGCATAGAATTACTGGCAGTTCCAGCAATTCCACTTCTAGGTGCATTTTCAAAAGTTGAAATGGGGATCTCGAAGACATATTACACACCCGTCAATGCAAGGAACCCTGTGTAGCTAACATAAAAGTGAAAAAAATTGGGGGATTCAGATAACAAAATTTTAACACATACTGCATGCCGTAGCAATAAAACAGAATAGTGTGCCATTGGCATAAAGACCGAAATTTAGAACAACGGGATAAAATAGAGTCAAAATAAATTCATACCTACATGCTCAATTAATTCGAAGACTTAATTTCTTTTAGAGATTTTTACGTTTACCACGAAAATTGGGAAGGGGTGCAGAAGTCACCGAAACAGCACATGCATAGTCATCCCGTCATCAGACTGACTGGCACTTTTATTTTTTTTTAACCAACGATAAGCCTACATGGACACATCACAGTCACCGAACCAAGGCTGTAGTGTCCCTGAGGTTTCACTGTTGGTAGCGTATGTTCTGTGGGTATGGACAAAACTTGAATGAGCTGTATCAGGCATTGTACATATCACAGAGAGTATTTTCACTGTCCTCAAAATCTCTGTGCTGTGTCTATTGGTGTTTTAGTGTAAAAATTCGTATTGGCTGACAGTCGTGATTGTAAGATCGACCTGGGGTTCAAGTTCCCAGAGCTTTCTTCTAGAGGTTTTGATTCTCTCAGATAAAGAAGAGCCCAAGTGTCAATAATTTTAATGAACACTCAAAAAGTGTATTCTTTTTCTCCTTTGAAAGTGTTTACGTAATTATAGTTTCCAAAAGTAGTCACATTTTAACTCAAAAATCAACCAGGAAAAGAAATGATTTATTTGAATAAAGACATTATTTAACATTGTATTGATTGAAATATTTATGATTGTAAATCACATTAGATTTTATGTAATCAAACACATCAGTAAATGGTTTCTCAACTGTTATCGATTACTTGAACAAAGAATAAAAATCTTTTGAGCCCTGGCTAGCATAGCTCAGTGGATTGAGCGCGGGCTGCGAACCAAAGTGTCGCAGGTTCGATTCCCAGTCAGGGTACATGGCTGGGTTGCAGGCCATGACCCCCAGCAACCACACATTGATGTTTCCCTCTCTCTCTCTCTCTTTCTCCCTCCCTTCCCTCTCTAAATATAAATACATAAAATCTTTTAAAAAAATCTTTTAATAAAAGGTTCTGAGAGTTGGAAAAACCCTTCAGCATCCTGTATTCTATCACGTGTGTGGTAGAAGGCCTCATCTGGTCCCCTGGGAGTGTAAAGCCCTGACTGAGAAGAGTCTGATTGGTTGTAGAATCCACTGCAAAACAGAGATTGGCAGGATGAAACCGGAAGAGCCGTGGGAATGTGTAGCGTAGGCAGTCAGCATACTCCATAATGATGAAATCCGAAAATTCCTTTACTTTCTCTGTTAAAAAAAGAGAGAGAGAGTTAGAAAACAATTATCATAAATAGCATTTAAAATTTCCAGGTGTTGCATTAAGTGCTTCTCAGTGAGGAGCACTGGTCCCTCCAGCTCCGCCTCCACTGGGGGCCACGTGCCCCCAGGCTGCACACACCCTCCCCCACCTGGGCCTGCCTGACTCTCTCTTCCCTGCCTGCTCAGTCCTCACTCCATCTTGGGACCCACCCAGACTTGAGGGAGGAGGGCATTAGCGACTGTTTCAGTGGTTCTGTAGGAGTGGAAGCTGAGTTTGGAATGAAATAAGAGGAAACACCTGTCAGAGAAAATGAGGATGGAGGTAGCTGGCTGAACCTTTGGACTGCAGACGCCTTCAGAGTGAGGGGTGTATAAGGAGAAGTGGGGTGGAAGCGTGCTAGAATGCCCCGCTCGGTAAGGAGGGTCCGACTTGTGTCATGCAGTTCAGGAGACAAGGGGGACGATCAGAGGAGTCCCTTCCTTAGCACGAAGAGGCCTATTTTGACGGATTTCAAATTTCTGCAGTCACTAGGGTTTCTTCCTCAATTCTGCTCCCTGTAGCTTGAAGCTACATCACAGGTATCATCAGCAGCTACAATATGGATTTCAGAATTCAATATGTTGGTCATAGACTGCCATTAGTAAGTCATGACCATTCAATTAAGTGAATTAATTGATTTTTATATTTGCAGAATATCCAGCAGACTTGTATGGAGAGGTCAAATACAAAACTGCTTTAAGGAATGAGAACTTCCAGGAAAGGTACAAATGTGTTTCTGTGGCATTTACAGAGATGCTACAGTTATTTTTATATATATACTGTGCCTGGGCTATCAGAAGAAAACATGTATTTTTTCTGTCATTTTTTGATGATTTCTTCATTATTTAGGAAGAGGCAATATTTAGTCTTTTGTGTTCTTACATCATTCGACTGCAGAATACACATCTATTGGAGTAAGTTTGGCCATTGGTCCCACAGATTGGACGCCATTCTCTGGTACAGGCATGTAATCGGTTTTTATACACATCACAGTCTGGCTGCTAAACAGAAAGAACAACATACAATTTGTCAGATAATGAACTGTTTGAATAAAATGTTCTTCATTCTCACCACAAGATACCATACATCAAAATGGAGCAAAAATGTTCTACATTGAGGTTTAGAAAGAAACAACCCACTCAGACAAAATACTATTGATGTATTTTGAAAAGCCCAACGTCCTTTCTAAAAAAGAGACAAATGGCTGAATGTGTGTTTATCGTGTAGCCACTCTGCTCTCACTTCTCCTCATTCCTGCATCCAATTTCCTCTATTATGTCACATGACAAGAAATCATACAACTGAATTTTTTATAATTCCCTGATTTTTCTCAAAGTTGTAACTACTAGGGAAAATGATACTTTCAGGTTTTTCACCATATATATTTTTATTTGTGTATGTGTGTGTGTGTGTTTGTGTGTGTGTATATATATATATATATATATATACACATACAGGTTAGTGATGGTAGTTGATAATTTACATAAATAACCAATATTATGTATATTCTTACGAGAACTGCTTTCAAAATGTCTTTGTAACCTTTATCTGTTTAGATGTTTAGAACTGTAGTTTATTTTCTTCACTTTATATAATCATATATAAAATAATAATAATATGAAAATTATGTTATCCACCCTTAAGTGGAAGAAAAGGTTTTTTTTTCCTTTTGCTTTGCTAGGACGAACAATTCTACTTTAAATATACTGTACTTAGCCCTGGCAGTTGGCTCAGGTGGTTGGAGCATTGTCCCATACACCAACAAGGTGCTGGGTGCAATCCCTGGTGAGGGTTCGATTCCCCATCAAGGTGCCTCCAGAAGGCAGCTGATCCATGTATGTGTCTCTGTCTCCCTCCCTCTCCCCACCTCTGTCCATTCCTTTCTCTCCAACTTTTTTAAGGTGCTTGCATGTAAGAAGGATATGTAATAATGGAACCTTTGAACAATGGGATGTTTTGATCTTATTTAAGACACCAAATGGGTTTATATGGATGGCTCAATTTTATTTCTTGAACTTAGTTTAATAATAACACAGTTTTAAAAAACTTTTTGAAGCATCATTCAGTTGCACATTTTGTTTGATTAAATTTGCTGTTAGAACAATATTAGGATATTTAAAAGTTTACCATTTTCAATTTCCAAATTAATCAGTATTAACTTACCTCAGGGTGATTGAGTCTTTGAGAGTTAAACGAAGTTTCTGGAAGGAGCACACAAGAGAAAATGTAAAAATAAGAAGAGGGGAAAGCAATCAGAGTCTCTGGGGGAAGAACCCATCTCTTTGAGAATCCAAATACAATGTGAATTGCCCACTGAAGACCCACACGTTGTGAGGTGCGCCTGTTGCGGCAGCAACACAACAGTGAGTTCACAGAGCAGCTGCAAGTCCGGAAACCTCCTTTCATGTTCTTCTCACCCTGTGTAGTAACCACCACACTCTCTTGTGAAGACACCAGGGTTCTTTATATTCTCTTTGTACATGAGGCGCCCTAGTCAGAGAAGTCAACACCTTGCTTCATGCCACTCAGTATACCTGATGAAAGGGATTATGTCACTTAACGTAAAGGAATTGATTACTGCTTAATGAAGTAGTACTGAGTTCTAATACCAGGGGTCTAGTCAACACCTCACAGCTACTCTGTGAGTGTCCCTGGGGGTAAAGGAAGATCAGTTGGCAGGAGAGGGCTCGGTGAGCTCTCGCCTTACACAAGGCTGTGACTTCAGTGGACTCAGACCTGGCAGACAACAAGCCAGATGGCCAAGGAATAGCAAATCTAGAAGGTGTCACTGCTTTCTGCACTCTACATTTAGCAACCCCGGACTGTCCTTGCGTTTTCTAAGATGGAAGAGTTGTTTCATCCAGAACTGAAAAAATGTACTCACCGGAATAAAGAGGAAATGTCAAGGCAATGAGGAACATAGCTTTGCTCCATGATGAGAGGAAAGACATTTTATCAAGTCTGTGGAAGGAACCCAGAGCCAATGTGTATTGCACATGACATGGAGAAAAATAGCCTATTTCAAAAGGAAAGTTTCTTACAGGAGAAGGGCCTGCTCCACTTCCCTAGATTCCTAATTACATAGGACTTTTCCCCCTTCTTCTTTCCCCCAAACCCACAGGATCAAGAAGACATACGTGGGAACAGAAGGCCTCGCAGGGACGAGAGAGAAACACCGGGACACGTTCTCAGCACCCTGAAGAAGGAGCCGTTCATTCCCACCCCTTGGCTCAGCCCGCAGAGGTCTGAGTCCATGTGAGGAAATGTGCACATGGGATTCTCCATTCTTTCTCGGAGTACAGAAGCATTTCAGGAAGGGCTGAGCTGCAGCAGTCCTCACAGCAGCGCTGCACCCCCAGGCCACCCCACAGCCTCCCCACCTGACCCACCTGAACCAGACGGGACAGTGGAGACAGTGGCCCACAGCTCGGGAGACTGTGCCTGTTCTGATCACCTTTCCTCCTCGGCCGCCTCCACCTGCTGAGGAGTCTCCTTTATCTGCCCGCTGGTGAGCAGCGTGCTGGGGGTTAGAATAGATGGGTCCTGATAACATGGCTGTAAAATAGATGGCCAGGACACAGAGGTGGTATTTTGGGTTCTGTCTGGGCCTGCAAAGTAGCTTGTGACAGATGCAACACAGATACTCTTAATAGGTCTTCCCTCAGCAGGAGGTTGGGGACAATTGTATCTGATGTACCCAGAAGTAGTGTTGGAGGAGTAGGGGGCATGTAAAGTAACAAACAGTGCTTTGAATGGCTAAAACAGAGAAGAAATGTGAAAGCTTTTCAAACTGCCAAGTTGGAAAGAAAGAATCCAAGCGAATAAGAGAATCAGTTTTGGAAACTAATAGATCCATACTGAGGCCCCATAGCATTTTGCAACACTAAAAGTATAGTGGACTCCATTGCAGATTTAGTATTTACTGAACTTTTTATTTTGAAGTGAAACGAGAGTCTCATAAAGCTTTGAGTAGTAGTACAGAGGGTGACCGTGCTCCTTTTAACCAGTTTCCCCCAGCGGGAACATCTGGTAAAACTGTGGTACCAGTTCACCACTGGGAGTGTCCCGGGGTTCCCAGATGAGTGCCAGGCAGAGGGCTTGGGAACCTGGGCTAGAGAACAGCAGGCAGACTTTAAGATCAGGAGAGAAAGAAGGCTCGGGAGTGAAACTGAGGCCCCAGGAACACTGCCCTAAATTGTATGTTGAGTAGTTTGACCAGAGGAGTCAGTGAAGAAAAGAAGATGAAGCCAGCAGAGCTAAGCTGGGTTAACTTAGAGTACTTGGGTCAAGCTGACAAAACTAGTTCAAACCCAATGGGGTGAAGCATGAGGAACACATTCTAACTAGTGTGAGAAGTTTTCAAAATTTTTTTAAATATAAAGTGGTATTCAACATAACTTCATATATCAGTACCGAGAGATATATGAAATCTCAAAGATAACCCTCCTCGGGCCTCAGGAGGAAGCAGGGAAACTTAGGAAGGAATGCTCCTGTGTTCACCACCTGACATCCGTCATTCAGAACCGCAGACACCTGGGAAGTGACTATTTTGAACCCATCCAGAGTCTATTAATGTGTGACTGATTCTTCCCAAAAATGTACCTTTTTACTATAGGAGCTCTCAGTTTTGCTCTTTCCTCTGAAATTCCCTGGTCTTACCTAGTATTTATGATTTACAAACCCTAAGCCCCTGGAATGAAACTGTCATACTGAATTTTTGAAATGACTCATTCACGCTCAAACAACAGATCTTTTGCTCAGAGCTAAGAGGGAGCCCCTGCAGGGTTTGAAGTGGGAAGAGTTCATCAGAACAACTTAAGTAATCTGCCTGACAGTCTCAGTGGCCAAAGCAGATGAAAGTCCTGAGTTCAAATCCCATTGACTACTGAATAACCTCCATGCTGTATTCAGGCTTTCTGATCCACAATTTTCTAATTTTCCATGTGAGAATAGTAGTACCTGTCTCATAGGTGTGTCACAAATATCAAGGATAATAGTAACACAGTCTGCATTTGGGTTGTGCGCCATCCTCACATTTGTTACCCAGTCTAACCTGTCCTTTTTTATTATTATTATTGATAAAGAGAGCTAAGAAAAGAACCTTTGAGTCCAGTATTGTTCCATGCCAATGTAATGAGAGAATAAAAAACCCCTGCTAAGCACAACGATGAAAGTCATTGTCAAAATTACTAAAAATATTTGCCGCTAAATACACTAAATACGCCCTTACTTTGGGAACATGGAAAATAGCCGGAATGTGATACCCCCTCACATGGGTCAGCATGGCTCTTACCAGAAAGGCGAGAGAGGAGCAGTACCGGCCAGGCTGTGAGGGAACGGAGCCCCGGGCACTGCAGGTGCAGATGCAGATTAGCGTGGCCACTGCGGGCAGCGGCCTGGGCGCTCCTCAAAAGGTTGACGATACAGCTGTCCTGTGACCCAGCATCCCACTTCTGGGCTTATGTTCTTCTTAATAAGTGATGTGCACAACACCGTATTCCTAACCATAGCACTAAGGAATGCAGCAGATCTCTAGAACTTTCTTGCCTTGTGTGACTACAACTTTTTATCCATTAGGCCACAACTGCCCTCATCTCCCACCTCCAACCCCCTGGCAACCACTACTCTCTTTTCTGCTTCTGTGAGTTGAGCTACCCTATTTTCAGGACCATAAGACACACCTAGGTTTTAGAGGAAGAAAACATGAAAAAAAATTTTGAAGCAAAAAATGTGGTAAAATATTTAATAACTTAAATAACATAATATTTCACCAATGTCAATGTAAACTACATTCACTACCCAGGCAAACTACATTTCGATCATAAGACCCACCCCCCTTTCCTCCCACGTTCCAGGGGAAGAGTGCGTCTTGTAGTCTGAAAAATGCAGTACATTAGATAGCTCATTGAAGGGTGACCACCCGACATTTGTCCTTTGTGAGTGACGTCAGTTAGCCTAATGTCTCCTAGTAACTTGTTATCACAAATGAAAGTATTTCCTTCATTTTTAAGGTTGAATAAGATTCCATTGTTACATGCATATGACATTTCCCTTATGCCTTTTTCTCTTGATGGACATTTGGCTTTTTTCCATATTTTGATGACTGTGAATAATGCTGCCAGAAACACGGGAGAGCAGACATGTCTTAAAATCTGGATTTCAGTCTTTTGCATATCTACTTAGGAGCAGAATTGCTAGATCAGAGATGGCATTATTTTTAATTTTTTGAGGAAGCTTCATAACAGTTGGGAAGCCTGGGAAGTTCAAGATCAAGGTGACAGAATGGTTACATGCTGGTCAAGGTCCTGTCCCTAGTCCCTAGCCAGTGCCTTCTCAACATGCCTCCACATGGTGGGAGGCGGCTAGGGATCTCTCTGGAGCCTCTTTTATAAGGCATGGATTTCCGGTCATGAGGATTCCCCCCTCACGACTTCAGCAGCTCTCACAGGCCCCACCTCTCAGTATCATCCCCCCTAAGAGTTAGGATTTCAACGTCTAGAAGTTGGGTAGGGGGAACATCTGGGTCCTAGCATTAGCAGTGCACAAGGTTCCTATATCTCCCCATCTTTGCCATCATTTACCTCTTATCTTTTTAATAATATGTGTCCTGAAATGTACAAGTGGATATCTCATTGTGATTTTGACTTGCATTTCCTTGGTGATTAATAATGTAGAGCATCTTTTCATGTACCTCTTGACCATCTGTATATCTCCTTCGGTAAAATGTCTATTCAGATCGTCTGGCCATTTTTAAAACTGCATTCCTTGGGTTATTTGCTGAGTTGTATGGCTTCTTTATGTATTTTGGATGTTCCTCATCAGATACATGCTTTGCAAATATTTTCTCCTGTTCATTAGTTGCCTTTTCATTGATTGATTTTATTTTGTGTGCTGTGTAATAACTTCTTAGTTTAATGTAGTCCCACTTATTTAATTTTGCTTTTGTGGCTTTTGCTTATAGTAGCAGATTAAAAAAAATCATCCCCAAGAGCTATATCAAGGAGCATATCACCTGTGTTTTCTTCTAGTAGTTTTATGGTTTCAGGTCTTATGTTCATGTCTTTAATCCACTTTGAATTAATTTTTGTATATGGTATAAGATAGTGATCCAGTTTTATTCTTTTGCATGTGACTGTGCAATTTTCCAACATCATTTATTGAAAATACTATTGTTTCCCCATTGTCTATTCTTATGTGCTTTTTTATAAATTAATTGACCATATATGTATGGGTTCATTTCTGGGCTCTCTATTCTGTTTCATTGATCTGTGTGTCTGTTTTTAACATCAGTACCATGCTGGTTAATTACTAAAGCTTCATAGCCCTGGCTGGTGTAACTCAATGGATTGAGAGCAGGCTGGGAACCAAAGGGTCGCAGGTTCATTTCCCAATCAGGGCACATGCCTGGGTTGCGGGCCAGATGCCCAACAGGGGACGTGCAAGAGGCAATCACACATTGATATTTCTCTTCCTCTCTTTCTCCTTCTCTTTCCTTCTCTTTAAAAATAAATAAAACCTTTAAAAAGTTACTAAAGCTTCATAATACAGTTTGAAGTAAGGGAGTATGATGCCTGTAGCTTTGCTGTTGTTTTTTTCCCAAAGTTGCTTTGGCTATTTTAAGTCTTCTGTAGTTCCACACAAATTTTCATATTGTGTGTCCTATTTCTGTGAGAAACATCATTGAAATTTTGATAAATATTGTACCAAATGTGTATACTGAATTGCATTGGGCAATATGGACATTTTAAAACTATTAATTATTCTAATTCATGAGAATGGAATACCTTTCCATTTTGGGTTCTTTTTCAATTGATTAATGTCTTGTAGTTTCAATATCCAGGTTTTCTACCTCCTTGGTTAAATTTATTTCTAGATATTTCTACATATTTTATTTTTGATGTAGTTATAAATGTTTTATTAATTTTTTCTAATAGTTCACAATTAGTACATAGAAACATGATAGATTTTTGTACATTGATTTTAATATCCAGCAACTTCACCGAATTTATTATTTCCAACAGTTTTTGGATAGAATCACTATGGTTTTCTATATATAATATCATGTCACCTTCAAATAGTGGCAGTTTTAGCTCTTTCTGTCCCATTTGGGTGCCTTTTATTTCCTTTTCTTGCCTGATTTCTCTGTCTAGAATCTCCAATACTATGGTGAATTAAAGTGGCAAGTTTATTGGTAGATGGGAAACAGCTGACGAAAGCATCTCAGCTATAACACCAGAGTCACAGTCCATGAAAGTAATACTTGATTCCTAATTTTTAGTTAATTAATTGATTGAAATTAAAATCTTCTCTGCAAAAGACAATTCCCAAGAGAATGAGAAGATAAGCCATAGACTGGGAGAAAATGTTCAAAGGACATATCTGATAAAGGACTGTTATACAGAATATGCAATTAGTTTTTTTTTTCTTTTTTTTTAATATATTTTATTGATTATGCTATTACAGTTGTCCCATTTCCCCCCTTCTCTCCCCTCCACCCTATACCCCCCTCCCACCCACATTTCCCCCTTTAGTTCATGTCCATGTGTCATACTTATGAGTTCTTTAGCTTCTACATTTCCCGTACTATTCTTGCCCTCCCCCTATCTATTTTCAACCTACATTCTATGCTACTTATTCTCTATACCTTTTCCCCCTCTCTCCTCCTCCCACCCTCCTGCTGCTAACCGTCCATGTGCCCTCCATTTCTGTGGTTCTGTTCCTGTTCTAATTGTTTACTTAGTTTCTTTTGGTTTTGCTTTAGGTGTGGTTGTTAATATTTGTGAGTTTGCTGTCCTTTTACTATACATGTCTTTTCTTTATCTTCTTTTCTTAGATAAGTCCCTTTAGCATTTCATAAAATAAGGGCTTGGTGATGATGAACTCCTTTAACTTGACCTTATCTGAGAAGCACTTCATCTGCCCTTCCATTCTAAATGAAAGCTTTGCTGGATAGAGCAGTCTGGGATGTAGGTCCTTGTCTTTCATGACTTGGAATATTTCTTTCCAGCCCCTTCTTGCCTGTAACGTCTCTTTGGAGAAATCAGCTGACAGTCTGATGGGAACTCCTTTGTAGGTGACTGTCCCCTTACCTCTTGCTGCTTCTAGGATTCTCTCCTTCGTTTTTACCTTGGCTAATGTAATTATGATGTGCCTTGGTGTGTTTCTTCTTGGGTCCAACTTCTTTGGGGCTCTCTGAGCTTCTTGGATTTCTTGGAAGACTGTTCCCTTTGCCAGATTGGGGAAGTTCTCCTTTATTATTTGTTCAAATACGTGCTCAATCTGTTGCTTTTCCCCTTCCGATTCTGGTACCCCTATAATTCGGATATTGGAACGTTTAAAGGTGTCTTGGATGCTCTTAATCTTTTCCTCAATTTTTTGAATTCTTATTTCATCATGCTTTCCTGCTTGGTTGATTCTATCTTCCTTCTGGTCCACTGTATTGTTTTGAGACTCATATTCCTTCCTTTCACTATTGGCTCTCCTCCGCGTGTCTTCCTGCATCTGTTTTATGGTAACCTGCATCCTTTCATCTAAATTTCGTCCAAAATCAACCAGTTCCGTGAGCTTTCTGATCACCAGTGTTTTGAACTGCACATCTGATAGATTGGCTAGTTCTTGGTCGCTCAAAAGGATGAGTCCTGGGGGACTGACCTGCTCTGTTGAAAACATAGTTTTTTGGGTTTGTTTTTTTTTTCCCCCCTGTCTCTCCTTTTTTTTTTTCCCGTCTGGTTGCTCTCCTTACGGTGGGGGGCGGAGCCTTAGGTGCTCACCAGGGCTGGGCACCCCAGTCACTAGATTGTGACGTTATATGTGGGGGCGGGGCGGGGGCGGGAGCGGGGCGGGAGAAAACAATGGCGGTAGTTCCGTTCCCCTGGACTCAGACCCTTGCCTGGGCTTCCGGGCCGCGAGTTCTGCCCTGGTCCACAATCGCTGCCCCTCTGGGTCTGCCAGCCGCAGCTTGCGTACTCAGGGATCACCGCTGCCTTCTTGCGCGCCGCATGGCTTTTGCGCCAATTTCGTGTCAAACCTTCCCCCGACCTCCGCGCGCCGCCGACCTGAGCCAGCCCGCGCCCGCCCGGCTCGTCTTCTCCTACCAGTCCGGATGAACGCGTCTACTTCAACTTCTTGGCTGCCCGACTTCCATTCAGATAAATCCTCTGCCGGATCTGGGTGTTATTCTGATAGTAAATTATTGTTGTAAATTATTGATTTTCTAATCTTGGTTGTGTGAGGAGGCACGGTGCGTCCACCTATTCCTCCATCTTGCTGGAAGTGCCGCAATTAGTTTTTAAAACTGTCCAGTCAGAACACAATTGGAGTGAGTAACAGGACAAAGACCTTAATAGGCACCTCAGAAAAAAATACACGGGGCAAGTAAATACAGAAAAGATACTCTGTCACAGGGACATGAAAAGTACAGGAGCAAGGAGATCCCACCACATGTCTGTTAGAATGGACAAAATCTAGAACATCAGCCAGACCAAATCTGGACAAGGATGTGTAAGGATGTGGAGCAACAGAAACTTGTGTCCATTACGCCACGTAGTCTTGCCATACAGTCCAGCAACTGTACTCCTTGGCATTTGCTCCAAGGAAGTAAAAACTTACGTCCAGAGAAAAACCTGCACACCAATGCTTATAGCAGCTTTATTTAAAATTGCCAAATCTTGGTTGCCAAAAGCAACCAAGATGCCCTTCAGTAAATGAATGGATAAACGGTGGTACATCTAGACAATGGAATATTATTCAGACCTAAAAAGAAATGGTCTGTCAAGCCATGAGAAGACATGGAAGAACGTTAAACGTGTATTACTAAATGAAATAAACCAATCTGAAAAGGGTATGTACTGTATAATTCCAGTATATGGTATTCTGGAAAAAGCCAAACTATGTAGACAGTCAAAAAAAAAAAAAGTCCATGGTTGCCAGAAGCTGAGAAAGAGAGAGGGATGAATAGGTAGAGAACAGATGATTTTTAGGGTTGTGAAAATTTCTCTATATCGTAATGATGAATGAATGTCATTATACAATTATCCAGGCATATGGAATGTGCAACACCAAGGTCACACATAATGTAAACTGTAGACTTTGCATGATTAGGATGTGCCGTCAATGTAGTTCCCTCAGTAGTAACAAATGTGCTCTTCTGCTGGGGGACCTTGACAATGGGGTAGGCTGTACATGGGTGGTGGCAGCAGGGGTGTAGGAAATCAATGTACCTTCCTCTCAATTTTGCTGTGAACTTAAAACTGCTCTGGAAAACAAAGGCTCGGGTTTTTTTTAAAGACAAAAAACATTAAAAAATTGGCAAATTACCCGAATATACATTTCTTCAATAATAAGCCATGGTCTATAAGCACCTGAAAAATGGGTTATGCTATTGGATGCACAGACTGGCCTGTAGTTCTGCAGAACCAAGGGCCTGGTCGATGCTACATTCATGTTATAAGATGCAGACAACACAGAAACAACTAGAGAGGACACATCTGCCAGTATGTTCTTGATATGTTATTATCAAATGCTGCACATGTAGAATATAAGCAATGTGCATGATAAGGCTGTAACAAAACACACATTCCTGTATGCAGAAACCAAATTTAAATGTAAAGCACTTTTCTAAACTCAGCCCTTCCTACCAGGTGCTTCCCTCAAATTCCATTCCCCTACCACCTCAGAGGTAATCATTAAACTCAGTTTCCTATTCATCATTCACTTGCTTTTCTTCACAGTTTAGTATATATAATTAATCATAAAATTGTGTATTACTTAACTTTGGATACTTTTGAAATGTGTATGTATAATCTTTATAACCTCTTCTGGTTTCCTCAAAATATTTTAGTAAGTATAGATTGCCTTCGTTGAAAGCTTTTATCATTGTTAATTGAAATAATATATTTTAAGTCTTTAACACATTAATGATGCATTATTGTATATTTAATGAGAATCAATCATGGACTGCTTATAAAGGAAACTTTGTCATAGTTTGGCAATATTTCTATATACTGCTGTGCTTTGCATACCAAGATTTAAGATTTTTGGATGTATCTTAAGAGTGACATCATCTTCCATTGTTCAGGCTGAGGAGTCTGTTCACAATCTAATTCCAACATCTTTGTACATAATCATTTTTTCTTTCGTTCTGGCTACTCTTAAGGCCAGGTCTCTGTATTCATAGACTTACAGTTTTGTTACAGTGTATAGTGGTATTGATTCCTAAATAATGCCCCAAATAGAATGCATCGGCATCCTTAAATCTGTTCATAATAGTCAAAAAGTGTAAACAACCCAAATGTTCATCAGATGGTGAATGACAGATAAATGTGACATATCAGTTAATGGAATATTGGTGGCAATGGGTAGAAGGAAGCCATAGAAGAAAGAAGAAAATACATAAAAAATTTCAAAGACAGAAGAGGGAAACCAAGAAAGCCCATTATTGCTGTAGGAAAAAAAAAAAAACTGTAAAAGGACCAGATGGACAAGGAATTGTTTGCAGTGTAGGAAATTAGAAGTCTCAAGGTAGAAGTCTCTGATAGGCATCACTTTTCAGTAAATAGAATGTAAAAAAAAATAGAGTGGGGTACAGACAGGGATCTTTAGAGACAGGGTAGTGAAAGTAAAAAGAAGCAAGTGGGACACCTTTAGAATAATGCAATACAAAAGACAGCCAAACAATATCAAAAAAATGAAACACACACCGTGCCCGCATAACCGCACCACCTCATAAAAGTAACTTCATTTTGCTCCATGGACAGGAGAGGGCACTCTTTCACCAGAAACGCTCAAGCCTACAGTAATAGCCCACTGTGTCCCCTCAAACACACGGAACAAAGTGATCATTATCTATGCAGAACTCCTGTAAGAAGACGAAAAATGGAGAATCAAATACGTGCAGCTGAAGCCTCCTAGCCTTTAAAATAGAAAGCCAGGAAACAGAAGAAAACCATAATCCAAACTCAAAACAAAATGAATTCAATAGCCTCTAGTAAACATTTGGGATGTTTTGGTTCCTTGAACCAAAAGTCAGACTCTAGCACAGAAACTTATTTTTTTTTAAATAGATGGAACAACGTTTGATTGACTTCAGGACAGAAATATAAGTTAAAGTAAAAATGTTTCAGAAATTATTAAAGTACAAGGTGCTTAATGAAGAACAGATTTAAATAAATATTAAGGCTATAGAAAAGGCACAGGCTAACAAGCAAAAGTGAGTCCTTCTTCAGCATTTACTAATGGATGATTTTTATCCAAAAAAAAAGAATTATTGGGGAGACTTCCAAGGACTGTGAACATTAAATATATTTAATTTGCATTTTATTCTAAAGCAAAGGTGAAGAAAATGTGAAAGAATATATAAATTTTATATATCCTGAAAAAGTAAAAAATGTAATTGGTAAACAGAAGAAGAGAAAGACATACTGCTTGTACTTTATTACGAGAACTCACAACAGTCACAGGTGTGATGTTGCAGGGAAATTCCAACAGTCACAGGTGTGATGTTGCAGGGGAAAGGCCAGCACCCAGCATCCTGGGCAGGTTCCAGACACCAGGGCACAGCAAGGGTGAAGCAGGCAGAGTCTCCATTGTCATGCGGCTGATAGCCTGGGTGCTCTGTGACATCAGCAGGAGTCACCCCTCCTGATCCCTTGGCTTTGCTTGCTTCCCTCCGGGCTGCTGTCATCTTAAGGGGGTCTTTAAAACAAAAAAGTCTTAATGAAAAACTCAGGCTTTTGTAATCATGGGAAATTCTACCCCTCCCCTTGTTTCTGTAAGTGCTGATTCTGACTAATGTGTAGCTTGTAGACAAACTGTGTTTGTGTAAGAATTCTAGGAACTAACTTAAGATACAGACCCAGACCTTCAGGCATCCCAACTCGGGAAGATTTGCTGACCTTCATCCATGGGGCCTGGATGACTAAACCAGGACGAGGCACAGCAGACCATCATTGGCCTTGTAGGGGAGGGCTGTGCTAGCCTGCATGTAGGGAACCTTCCAATCCCTTCCTGCATCTCTTTGTTCTATTCCCCTCTCCCTCTTCATAAAAAGCTTTGCCTTTTATAAGGAGGCAAATGTGGAGATGGGCTCTGAGACATGAGTCCCCCTCTTTGAGATGCAGGATCTGCAAATAAACCACTTTCCTTTACATCAGCACCTGACTCTTGAGTACTGGCTTTCGTAGCGGCGGCAACTGGACCTGCTTTCAGTCACACTTTGACCAGACACCCTTCTCCAACCTCAGTATGTTTTTTCCTTCTTGCAAGAAACTCAGTAACACACACATGAGTGTGTTGTCATTGCCCACCTAGTGTGTAAAGCTTCAGCCTCAGTGGCAATGTGCACAAAGTATATGAACCTAATAAGCACTCCAGGTTTCTGTTTTTTCTTCCTCTTTCACAGCCAGCAAGTGGACACTGTGGTTCCGGGAAGAAGTCATTGAATCAATTCTTTACTTGACCTCTTTGCTGACTTACATTCCCTGTCCCATGACAAAGATATTTTAGTCCATCTGCTCATTATTGAGTATGAATTTCCCCCATTGCATTTTAAGCCACTGGTTTGTGTTTCTTGAGACACATTTCTTACATATCCTAATTGTGAAATCTGTTCTCTAGTCATAAGTGGAACAGGCCAGAGAATGTGGATCATTTACGAAACTCCATCAGCACTCCCCAGGAGAGGTGGTGGTTTTCAGAGCCGATGGAGAGGACTAACTGAATGGTTAGAGTGTGGGCTCTGGGGTAGGCTGCCTGCTTTGAACCTAAGCTCCACCACATGTGAGCTGTGCAACACTGAGCATCGTCGCTGACGTTTCTGTTTCGGCTGCCATGCTTGTTAACTGTAGGTACAATCGTTTTGGGTCAGTTGTCTTGTTAGCACTGTAGAAGTACTGTTTGCAAAATAACTCATCTGGAGGATTAAAAAGGGAATTTCCTTCAATAAAAAAATACATTAGTCATTTTAAACCACATGGGCATTTTAAGGGGAAAGGTTAAAAGATATTTCAAGAGAGAAAATTTCTGAATTTTTTCTCCTCCTCTTCCTTCTTTTTCTGTTCTCCTGGTCCTCCTTCCTTCTCCTCATTCTCTTTCAAACTCTTTTTCTTTTTTTTCCTTATCTCCCCTTTCCTTTCCTTTCTCTACTTCCTTCCCCTTCTCTTCCTTTAATAGGCCTCAAAGCATGTGGCATTAATGGTGGTGGTGCTGGCTAAACAGGACCAGGTGTTAGGTGGAGTCAGACCAGACCTTGGTTCAGCAACCTTGAGGTACTTGAGTTCTGATTAGGAGAAAATCTGAGCTAAGACTCAAAGTATAAGGAAAAGTTTATTTAGGAAGTCACAGAGGTAGAAGAAGTGAGCTGTGGAAGAAATTGGCTCAGGAAACAAGTTATGGAGGCAAAAAGAAGGGGCCTTGGAGCTTAGGAGAAAGAGAGAGGCAAGAAAAATGCTTCAGGGAGAGAATGGGGAGAGGCTCATTTGCAACATGATTGGGTTGTTTTGGCTCTTTATTTTTTAAATCCTTTTATTTTGTCACATTTTATTCTGGATATTTTCCTCAGACCTGTGTTCCAGTTCATTAACTCTCTCTTCAACTGGATTAACTGTACGATTAAAAACCATAGAGCTCTTCATTTTGATTATTATATTTTTCAGTTATATATTTTTCAACTTGTTTTTAATAGTTCCCAGCTCCCTGTCAGAACATTTAGTTACGCCTATTATGTCTTTGAACATATTCACTGTGACTTTGTGTCTCATGACTTTGTTACCTACATTCCACTGAGTTTCCTTCCTTTGTATTTTTTCCTCTTCACTTGTGATCCCTTTGTTTTATTTTCCCTTCTGCTCAGTTGAATTTTGTATTGAATTCCAGAAATTGTATTTGAAAAAGTGCCAGGTAAAGTGAGGTCTAAGGTGGTCTTCATCCAGAGAGCATGTATTTTTGCTTCTAGCAGGAAACTAGGGCCACTAGAAATCCTGGATAAGCTTAACCTAAACTTGAGGGTTGAGTTGATTTGAAACAGGACTTCTACTATTGTGAAGATTTACTATTTGTTGTGTATAGCTCTTTGGGGGGTACCCAAACAAACACATGGGGAGTTTCCAGGGTTACCTTTCTGTGGTGTACTCAGAAGTTTACTTTTTGTCCTTCTAACTCAACACTCTCAAAGTCTCTGCTCAGCTTCTCAGTCATCTCTTCTGAGACTGACTGGTGTCCAGTGACCTCTGTAAAAAGAGGTGTTTGGCTCAAACGATCCATAAGGCCCATGAGTACAGGGCACTGAGTTGTGCTTGGGCGGTTTCTATGTATTTCTATTTTACTCTTCAGACTCAAAGTATACATATGAAACATTGAGAGCCATTTGGTTAGTGGGGTGCTAAATTGCACTGCATAGACAAATAGAGAATAGGAGTCTATGGTAAGTTTGTGCTTATGGGGTGTAAAGAGTAAACACAAAACAGACACATAGAGGAGACTCAGTGAGGGTTGCTGTCTAAGCCATGGAATGGGAATGATTGACTTTTCTTTCCATCTGTGTACTTTCATATCAGATGTGCTCCCTGGTTAAATAGATATGTGACCCAATCTAACTCAATTTTAATAAAATAGCCCTTTTAATAAATTAGATCTGTGTTCTTTATTGGGGTTGGAGAGATACCTCTATTTCTAGATATCTTTCTCCATGGGCCATCAGAAGTGGACCCAATATCCATTTCTTCATCTTCCCTTCTCAGAATTTCTGGGGGCCTTGGTGTGGTCAGAATTCCAGCCTTAACTTTGTGTCTCACTAATATGGACCATTTTGAGCTTCAGATTCTTTATCAGTAAATTGAGTGACATGTAGAAATGAAAGTGAAAGCTCATGAAAGCTTAAAATCAGATGTGAATTATGCATTATTAATGTTTTGGGGGGGGCATGTCATGAGATTGTGGGCCATTGAGATAATAGGATTAGAAAGCCTGGATGTGGGAACATGTGGTGATGTTCTGTTAAAAGCTGACTGACCCTCTAAAACCCAAATATTTATTCATCTACTTATTTAACAAATAATTACTGAATATCTTAAGTATGCTGGATGTTGGGGATTGGAGAAAAGTATGTATACAATCTTTGCCCTTGTGCAGTTTCAAAAATAATCAAAGACTCAGACTAATAAATTTAAATTCACAACTGTGATAGATACTTTGAGGGAAAGGACAGTGTTCTTATAAGAGTCCACAAGAAGTGGATGGAGTGTTTGACCTGTTAAGGTCTTCCTTAAAGACCTTAAAGAAGACTAGAGTGTCTGGAAGGCAGGGAGCAAAGAGGAAGTGGGGCCTCAGATGGGGTTGAGAGACATGCAGGCTCCAGACTGTGGGGCCATGGTCAAGGTTCTGGCCTTCATCCCTAGGGCAGTGGGGAAGCCACTGAAGGGGATGATGCAATGATAAGGATACTGTATCTCAGGGATCAGGTGATATGTGGGCAGAGTTGGTCTTCATCAGGCTTCATATAAACTAGTTGAACCCTCCGTTTCCTATCATTGTGTTTATAGAGAAGAGTAATTTAATGGGGACTCTTCACTACAAGGTTCTGTAAGTTTATGCTTAGGAGTGCATTATCAGAAAGGCACTGAATGTAATTCCAGACAGTGTTAAGAAATCATCAGACTATGTCCATTTAATGAATGAATAAATAATGGTTATTTTGCGGAAGTCATTAGAATAAAAATAAGCCAAATTTGGCTTTGAGCTACATCTATTAAGTATTCATTTTAAAACCAAAATATTGTTATATACAAATTCCTACCTCAATTGGGAATATGGCCTTCAGTAATGTCTTGAAAGAGGTGAAAAGGAAAGCCTTATGTGTTCTAGAGAGTATACTGTGTGCAGTAGGGCCAGGAAGAGCAAAGGCCTCAGGTGGGAGCAGCATGAGTGCTCAAGGAGCAGAGGAAGTGAGCAGAAACCTGACAGGAAATGTGGGAAGAGAGGAAAGTGGGAAAGGAGGTTTCAAGCCTCCTGGGGTATTGTGAGGCTATACCTTGACTTTGTGAAGTGAGAGGACAATGGAGGGTTTGGGCAGAGAAATGATATCACCTGACTTCTATGTCATCAGGCTCCCTCTGGCAGCTGCGTTGCAAACAGGCTGGAGAGAGACAGGGTGGAGAGAAAGGGGATGGTTAGGAGGCCATTGCACTGGTCCGGGCAGGGGAGGACTGGGGCCATCCGTGGTCATACAAGTAAATGAAGAAGGTAAGAAATGGGCTCAGGCTTTGCTGACAAGTCAGGTGAATCATGGATGGCTCCATGGTTTTTGTTCTGAAAACCAGAAGCATATAATGACCATTTCTGAAAGAAGAAACACTACTGGAGAGAAATCTCAATTTTGAACATGCTGAGTTCAAGATGTCTGTTAGCCTCCACTGTGGAAAACTTTTTAAAGCTAAATATTGCCTGTCTCTCTTAATAAAAAAAACTCAGTGTTACAATGTTAACAAAGACTCTGCCTCTTTCCTTGGTCTTATCAAAGGTTCTGACCACCCAGGTCAGATTAAGTCACTCTCCTACCTAAAACTACCCAATGGCTGTCCACTGAGTTTAGAATGAAATCTAAATTCCTCACCACAATCTCCAAGACCCTCCCTATCCACCCTGTCTGTCCAATTTACCTTGTTAAACCCTCCTCTTTGTTCGTTGTACTACTCGCATAGGGGCCTTATTTCTGTGTCTGGGACATGCCAAGGTCATTTCGGTCTTAGGAACTTGCTGTTGTCTCTTCCTGGACCACCCTTCCCACTGTGTTTCTTCCGCACCAGAGACTGTGTGTGAGCATTCAGATTGCAGCCCTCATGCTGTCTCCCCAGAAAGCTCTTTTGTAATCATCATCTTCTTAGTCCTTCTCATCCTCTGAAATTGCTCATTCGTTTATTTACACATTCACCGATGGTCTCCCTGCTCCCTGCCCCACAAGTATCTTACCTGACTAGTTTCCCCTGGATTCTCAGCACCTGATACAGTGCCTGGCACACATTAGGCCATTTATAAATATGTGTTATACAGTTGAGTAGAGGTGGGAGGAAGAGGATTAGGTGGAGACAGAAAACCTTATTCTCTCTTATAATCAAATAGGTCACTATGGTGGCTACATTTTGCCTCCATTGATTAATTCATTTTATGCTGTAGACCTTACAAATTTCAAAGTATTTCATATGGGATTTTGTATTAACTGTAGAAAATCAATAGGTCAGACTGTTCCCATTTAACATATGAAAATAAGGCTCATCAGGAACAGATAAGTTCCTTGTGCTTACTGTGCTTTTAAGTGACCCTGAGAAAGAAGATACCTATAGAGAAGGGTTCCTGGTGGCTTAACTGGGCTCAAGTTAAAAAGACAACAACAAAAACAAACGAGCAAACAAATGGGCCTAGCAGCCATTTCCACACAGGGGCCTTTCACCCAAACTGCACTTCTGGGGGAAGCTCACCCTGCACTGTGTGCCTCTCTGTGTGTCTGCCATCTGAGCCAGCCTTTACAAAGGAGTGCCCAGAATCCTGTCTCTACCAGCAGGACTGAGGCTTTCCCCATCTATTCAGACCTACACAGGGTGTAGGTCAGACCTACCCTCTACCTATTTCCCCTTCAGAGTGGCTCCATCCTGACCAACCAGGATAGTGCCTTTTGGACCAATCAAACTGCAAGGATTTGGAGTCCTCATTTGCATGAGGATGGACCAGTCAGGAACCAGGGATGGGGACTTCTGTGTATATAAGTCAGCTCCCCTCTGGCTCTGAGAGCGCACTTTCCCTTTCCACCAAAAGCTGGAGTTTGCTCCAGTTGGAGCTAACACACTGGAGATGTCTCACTGGAGTGGAGCAGAGTGGAGCAGACCGGTGCAGGGCACCCAGAGCAGAGCAGGCTGGTAGGGTGCAGAGATGTCTAGCCGGAGAAATGGTCTGGTCCTAGGGCACCTTGTCCCAGGGCCTCCAGGCCCTGGGCCTGCCTAACAGCAGTGCTCTTTCCACAACAGCTGTCACAGTTGAGATGGGTCACAGCCTTTCTATGTCACAATTGAGCTATTTGCACAGAATAAAGTGTCTTTCTTTACCACATTCCAAATTGGGGGTTTCTGTTGGTGTTCAGTTGACGCCAGTGACCTTCTGTTGACGCTCCATGGTGATGCGGATGGGACTCCGGAGCAGTGTTCCCTCACCTGGGAAGATCCCTCACTTTCTAGCCACCCTCACCCCATGCCTGCCACCCTGCCTACTCTCTCCCTATTTCCCCTACCCCACCTTTGTCTCCAATGGGCAGCAGCCATCTGATGCTTGGGCTTCCCCTCTGGAGCCATTTTTCAATCTTCCCCCAGGAAGATTGGCCCATCTTAAGTCTCAGGCATTTGGGACCATTGTCTTAACTTTTGGAGCTTCCAACTTTATTGTGAACACTTGCTTTCTATTCCTTTGGTGATTGTTAATAAGCACGCCTTACAGAGAAACTTTAGAAATGAGAATCTCAAACCTCTCAGAGACAATGGAATACATTCTTTTATTAAAAATAAAACAGTTTTAAAGGAATTCTTACAGCATGCAAAACTTTGACCATCTGAGCAGAACCTCAACCTAGTGCAGTTTTTAGAAAACATATTTAAATCCATATTTTTCTTTTTGACTTTGTATTGTGCTGTCTGTTTACGTGTGCCTATGCATGTCTGTTTGTAGATTTGGTATATTTCCATCACTAAATGGTACTGCCAAAAATTGATTTGTAAAATCAAATTTAGATTGTAAAGGGATCTATTCAATTGGCTTAAAACAAATGAGCACCTATGCAAACTGAAGAAATAACAAACACTAAGGCTATTGCTTTTGAAGTGCACATAATCTAGGATTAATCTTTAGTGAATAAAAACTAGCTTGAGGATGTTGGTTTAGTTAAGGACATGCAGTTGTCCACTATACTCTGGCTTTGGAGCTGACAGACCAGATAGGAAACCAGGGTAATGAGATCAGAGACCTTAATGTGTCATTTGACAAGGCTAAGAAGACACAAGGTCTCTCAGATTAAGACACAGACATTTGTGAGGAAGTCCGATTGGGAGGTTAGGGTGACGGAAAGTGAGTGCAGGTAGAGAATAAGGTGTGTGTTTGGTAAAAGAAGGTATGAGCAATGGAAAGACATTTTTATTGAAGGAAAAGGAAGTATCCTTGTCCTAAAGTGAATGATTGTTCTGAAATTAAAAGTGGAAAAAGGACAAAGATAAAAGACATATGAAAGTTGCAGGAAGTTTGTGCGTGTTGCAGAAGCTTCATGGAAAAGGATTCTTGAAAAAAATAATCTTATGTTTGGTCAAACCAAGGTTGAAATGAATTTATTGAAGTTAAAGTACGCAGATACAGAATTGGATGTGGTTTCTCTCTGTGTTAGAAGGACATAAGTTTTTGTTTTTCCTATACTATCGGTATGCTCTCAGTCAAAAATTACAAAGAAGGAGTAAGACGTATCATCAGTCTCTCTGCATCATCAGTCCTTTGATTGCTTAGGTAAATAAAACCTTAATATTTAAAGAACTAAATTTTATTTCTAACCATTTAATTTTCTATAATTGTGAAGTTTTTTAAGTGAACAATCAAATGTGTAACTAAAATAAGGGAATCTCTCTTTAGAAAAGGGGGAAATAAATCTAGGCCTATTTGATGTTTAGAAAGTGGATTTCGATCCAGTTGCCACCCAAAGGATAAAAATATATTAATGATTATGCATATGTATTTTCATTGGTTAGGGCTACAGGCATAGCAGTTACTAAAATGCTTCCAGAAAATCTGATTTTGGCTACTATGAAATCCCCACAGAGTCCCACAGGGACTGGGGAACCCGTTTTACTAGACACATTCTGCACCAAGTAGGCAGACCTCGCTGATACTGCAGCATTTTCATTGTGCTTGTCATCCCCAGTCCTCTCGTCTTACAGAACAAGCTGACAAGATAGGTAAAATCCAGTTGGTAAAGTCTGTTGAATCTTTTAATCTGCCTTGGCCTAAAGTCTTTCCCATGGTATTGCTTAATTTAAGATCAATTCCTTTTGGTATGTATCTATTGTCCCCTTCTAAAATTGTTACTGGAAGGAAGGACTATCCTGTGAGGTTGGATCTGGGAATGTGGGAACTTGCCTTACTAAGGAGTCCTTCTCACTTGCTGCTGAGAAGTTATAGAGGCTCTTGAAATTAGCACGAGCTCATAGGGCAGTCTTCCCGCAGCACAAT
Organism: Phyllostomus discolor; assembly: GCF_004126475.2. NCBI lineage: Eukaryota > Metazoa > Chordata > Mammalia > Chiroptera > Phyllostomidae > Phyllostomus > Phyllostomus discolor. The sequence goes on from NC_040915.2 coordinate 19,522,793, forward strand.
TCTGGGAGACGCCACCGAGCATCATGGCCTACGACCTGCACGTGGTCCATCAGTGGAATGTCTCCCAGGGACTCCCTCCAGCCTCGCCGGAGTGGACTATGCCGGATATTGTTAACTAATCCCTGAATTGCAAGGTTAAAAGGTGTTGATCCATGAATTTGTTATTTTAAAAGGCCCCCTAACGTGCACCTCCTTCACCTAATTGAACACCCCAACCTATAGGAGACCTCAGGTTAGTTGCCCAGAGCTTGGCTTTTGCCTTGACAGTTTTACATCAAATGTCTTATCTTTAGGTCTGTGTTTACCTTGCTGAAAGAGATCGGAAAATGTTCTATTTTGCTGGTAGTATTCCTTAAGTAACTATTAACACTGTTTTTATAAATGAATATATTTAACTCACAGACTGACAGATTTCTTTGAAATTTTCTCCTTTCTCCTTTCTGAGCTTATTCTAATCTCTGACTGTAACTTGTGGACATCCATTTATAGCTGATGAAATAACCCCATTTGGGTCCCAGGTGGCTCAGCAGCAGACAGGGTCAGGCTAAGGAGCCAAGTGTCACTGATGTAAGGCAGAGAGCAGCAAACCAAAGTGCTGTGGAGGGGAGTGCTCACAGGCAAATCCCTATAAAGTGTCCCTTTACCACAAAGCTGAGACTTTGAGAGGGAAATGTTAAAGGAAAGTAATTACTAAAATAATAATTTATACATGTGATTAAAACACTCCATATACTGAAAGTAGGGAGCTGTCTTGGAGGATCTGTCTGAATATAACATGCCAGAAGCTCCCCCTAAGCACCCACAAGCCTGCCTGCTCCCTCTGGGCCGCCATAAAAGGGCAGAATTGGCCCCAACATGTCACCTCACCCTCTGTACCTCTGCAGAAGTCCTTTCATCCAGAGGTTTCCAAGTGTTTTTACACATGTAAGTTCACTGGCCTCATCGTCACTTCTCTCTGCAGAGATGGTTCATTTCAGTAACGCAGAAATTTACCCAAGTGGCTCCTCAAGGTCCCCTGAGAGGTCCTTTGTGGAATCTTGAAATGGATGTTCAGAGTGTAAAAGTACCTTGCAGCCTCACTGCAGATCCAGACTCATCGCATCCTTTGGCAAATACCGCTGGATGGCGGGGCGAATCATCTTCTTTCGTCTTTACAGCAAGGCTCCTACCTCGGGCCTTTCCTCAGCCCCACCGCGCACCCGTGTTCCTGGAGGCCCAGACTGCAGCTCTCCTCTTTCCCGTCTTGCCTGTTCCAAAGGCCAAGTGAAGACAGAACACGCATTTAGAAAAAAAATTTTAAGGAATTACGTTGGTTAAATAAGTAGTTGGCCATATATTCTTTTGTTACTCTTCTATTTATGAAACTCTTGTTTCCACTCACTGTGCCAGACACAGGGAGGACGACGGTCATGCTCCTGCCTGCACGGGAAGGGCAGACAGTGAACGAGAATCGGGCGCCCTGTGGGCAGCGTTGTGAAGATGACTGAGGAGTGGGCTGGGCGAGGCAGGTGGGAGTGGAAGGGTCAGGGAAGGTTTTCTCTAAGCAGGTGATACTTGAACTATGACCTGGAGCATGAGAATAGGTAAGATGTTTTATTTTATTTTATTTTTGCATCTCACAGATTTTTATTTCTAATAAGGTAAATATTAATCTTTCATATCCCACATAAACAAAAGCTCTTTGGCGGTAGGGGGGGTCCTTTTCTTTCTTTCTTTCTTTTTTTTTTATTCCAGAGCAAAAGGGTCTTGAGACCAAAAGTGAGAAACCCACTGTGGTTTACCCCAAGCCATGCCTGGTCCGTGTCTTGCTCTGGCCTCATAAAGCGCCATTGTGATGGAATCGCACACAGTTCCCATATATAGGCCCTGGCTGGCCTGAGATTTTGTCCGTTGATGCCCAGGAAGCTGATTGTGGTGACCTGTTGGACTTGGACTCGTCGGTGTTGTTGTTGGCATTGCTTTTCATTTTGTTTTCTTTTTCTTACTTTTTGTCACATTTTACAGTTTTTTTTCATTTTCCTTTATTATTTTTCTTCTTTAATTTTTTTGGTTTGTTTTCATTTTTTTTGTTTTAACTTTGTTTTAGTTTTTATCTTTTTGTTTGTTCTTATTTTGATGCCACAATGACTAATGACCTTGCAGCCAGCTTTGGCATTAAGGAGAGCTTTATTGGTGATTACACCCTCCTGAACACCATTGGCAAAGGATCCTTTGCCAAGGTGTGGTTGGCCCGCCACATGTTGACGGGGACAGAGGTGGCTGTCAAGGCCATTAACCAGTGTGACATAACTAGATATTTTGAAGAAGCCCATTGCCTTAAGAGCTTAAATCACCCAAATATAACAAAATTATTTGAGGTGATTGCCACCGAGGAGAAACTTTATCTCATTATGGAGCACGTGAGTGGAGGCGACTTACTTGACTACCTGGAAAATCATGGCCCCAGGAGCGAGAGGGAAGCCCAAGCCATGTTCCGGCAGCTCATATCAGCGGTTCAGTACTGCCACCAGAAGGGAATCATCCACCGGGACCTGACGCCAGACAACATACTGATTGATGGTGAGCGGAATATCAAACTCGCGGACTTCGGCTTTGGTCGGGAATTTACCAATTATAAACTGACCACCTACTGTGGCACCGTACCTTACATGGCCCCAGAGATAATGCGGCACCAAATCTATAATGGCCCAAAGGTTGATGCCTGGAGCCTGGGTGTAGTTTTGTATAGGATGCTGGTGGGGGATTTGCCATTTGTAGGGGACACCTTTGGGGAAATAAAGAAGAAGATACTGCGTGGGAAAGTCCGTATACCACGCCAACTATCCGAAGAAGGTCAAAAACTTTTAAAAAAATTATTGACCCTTGACCCCAGGAGAAGACCAACCCTTGAAGACATAATGAGTGATCCATGGGTCAACATGGGCCAAAAGGAGGAACTGAGGCCATATAGTGAGCCACCTGGGGGTGACATTGACCCCCAGGTGACAGAAACAATGAAGGGCATGGGATTTAGGGAGCATGGGATTCAGGAGTCCCTGAACCAGAAAAAATATAACAGGGTGATGGGAACATACCTGATCCTTAAAACATCGAAAACCCAGATGAAGGGCCACACCATCCGAGTGAGGCCCAGGCCCTCCCCTGACCCCAACAGCAGGAACAAGACAGAAGAGCCTGCAGTTCCCTCAAGCTGCCTGGGGTCAAGGACGACCACTCCCCAGCCCAGCCTGGCATCTAGCTCTTCCTCCAGCAGCCAGGAAGAGAGGATGACGGTTCCCCCACCCAACCTCCCGGCATCCAGGACCAGCACTTCCCTGCCCAGCCCCAAGTCTGGGACAGCCACCCCCAGCCAGGCCCTCCCTCATGGCCCTGGGGGCTTGCCCACCACCCACAGCAGAGGCAGCTCCAGCAGCAGTAGAAGAGCCTCAGATGGAACCACCGCTGGGGTCTGCTTCCAAACAGCACAGCCCGTTGGTGGGACCCCAGTCTCTCCCCCTGGCCACAGGCAGGGTTGGCAGGGGGTGGCTCAGAGAGCCTTCAAGCTTTTCTTAAAATGCCTGTGCTGTGAACTGTCCACCAAGCAGGGTCACAAAAGGACAAGAGTCAAGCCCGAATAACTTTTAAAATTGTGGACGGCCCAGGCAGACCCACAGTCAAACTCTGGGGAAGTCAAGCCACACTCCCTGCATTTTACATGCTGAACCTGAAGGCGCTGAGCTCCAGGGAGCCCGGCCATGTGGTGCAGGAGATGAGCCAGAGGCTGGGGCGAGCAGCTGCAGGAGAGACGGTGCCAGAAACACACGCTGTGCGTGTAGGTGAAAGGACTTGGTCCAGTGGACGATGGAAGTGTGCAAACTGCCGCAGCATTCTCTGCATGGGATACACATGGTCTGGCTTCTCCGTGGCCTTGCTGCTGAGGGACAGGATAGCAGGCCACCCTCCCTGGGGGTCCACCCCTCAGCCCACACCTGAATGGACATTTTTCCTGAGGCCTTTCTCCCCTCCCCTCCTCTCCTTTGCTCCCATTTTGGGGGCATTCTTATTAAAGTTTTGCCAAATTTTGTAATAAATTTGATGATTTACAAAGCTATATTGAATACTTTGTTTTTTATCCTCTCTGCACAGAATTGGGGTGGGTCATCTTGTAGTTTGAGAAGCTCGTAGTGCTATAGTATTGGGCTTTAATACGGAAACTCCCAACAATGATGAATGTGGTGTTGCTGGGGAAATGGGTGCTGGGCAGGTTCCAGGTACCAGGGCACAGCATGGGGTGGAGTGTTGGGAACCATCCTACCTGGTTTCAGGAGCTATAACCCTGCTGACAGGTGAAAAGGCCCCATGGCTAGCAGACCTTGAGACAATAAGCCACTAAGGAGAGAAAACTTATCTTCCTGGCAGGGGCCACTGGAGGATGGCTGGATAGTCAATGACAGGTAAGATTCCTCATGAAAGAAACAATCTAAGACAGGCACAGTTGTGAAGGGGCCATCAGGGAAGAACTTAGGGGACTGTGGAGAAGGGACAAAAAACCCTCACCCCTCAGCTTTATCATAGCCTGAGTCCTCATTCTACCTGTAAAAAGTGTCCTAATCCCTTGGCTGAAACAATGCCGAAGAGGGGTGCAGGCCCTGTGCAGGAACCGGAGGTTCCCAATAGGGGGTGATCAGGCCTAAGAAAGAATGTATAAGGTCCTGTGAAACGGGCTTTGCTAAGAATGTCCTCAATTTAAATGTTAAGGATCCAAGCACAAAATAATTGTTTCCCAAAGTTTTACAGCTGATTGGCATCACCCTGTCTATCAGACCCTGACTCAAAAGGACTCCCATGACCCCAGAAATGTTATCTGTAAACCATACCCCCTTTCTTTGATATGTGTCCCTATGAAAGCTAAACTCAGTAAAAGACCATTGAGAGAGGGGTTTGACACCTTTCTCCTGAGAGACTGGTTAGCCTTTCCTTCCCAAGCAGATCATGTCTTGGTAGACTCATCTGCGGCGGCTGGGGGAAGCCTCTCCACAGAGGAGCAGGCAGAGTCCCTATTGTTATGTAGCCCATAGCCTGGGTGCTCTATGACATCAGCAGGAATACCCCTCCTGACCTCTTGGCTTTGCTTACTTCCCTAGTTGCTGGTGTCAGTGTCAGGGGGCTGTCCCCTCTATACAAATCAGACTTGTAAAGCCCTGGAGGAAGAGTGCTCAAGGCAGAGGGGACAGCCAAGTCCCGGCAGACTAAGCTTAGTGAGCTGGAGTGAGGGCAGCAGGGGATGGGGCTGCAGAAGAAGGGCAGAGCTCCTGGGTCATGGGAAGGGTGTGGGTTTAACTCTTGAGAACAATGATCAACCCAAGAAGGGTTTTAAGCAAGGAAGTAATATGATCTGATTTATATTTTAAAACTAGTAAATTGTGGTGAATGTTCTTCCTCTGGAAACATTTTTATCTATTTCTACAGATAAGATTCACCAGGCAGGGCAAGTTTTCGTATAACCACTGAAGAAATATGAGTCAGAAACTGTGTTTTTCTTACTTTAATCCCTTACCACCCCAGTTCCTTGAGCACGTAGGCATGCAAATTAATACATTTTTAAAAGGGAAAGCCCTACCTGCCTCTGCAGAGCAGACTCGTTGTTCTTAACCACCCATTAGCTGACCTTCTTGCCCTTTGCACTGAGGAACCTGCCGTGTTCCTTCATCTGTTGTCCTGCCCTGAGATCCCAACAGCATATGGCATAGACCTACATGGGACTCTCACCACTTGGTGTTGTCATTAAGTGGTTCCCTTCCCCTTCTTGCCCTGATCTCCCATTCCTGACTTCTCTGGGGACTGGGAGCTATCTCGTTCACCTTTGTGTTTGCAGTCATTATCAGAACACCAGGTCCAGAGTAGGTGCTCGGAAAATGGACAGTGAACCATCAACCCGGTGAGACCACAGTGGACTGTACCAAATCAGGACGCACTGCAGCGTAAAAGGGAGTGTGATGAATGGTTGTGCTGTGACAACAGTGTAAAGCTGGACTGGGTTTGAACTGGGATGTGTGCACCTCGGGGAACATTGAAAAGCATCACGAACAAAATTGTGAAGTCTCCAGTTCTGGGGACCTGTTAGAAGGCATTCGTACTCACTCCATTTGCTCGAGCTGCTTTAGACCAATGGTCCCCAAAGCACGGGAGACATCATAGTATAAACAGTGTTTGTAAGTAGCCAGGGCATCAAGATTAAGTTATACAGATTCACACTCTCACAATGTAATTCTCTTTTCAGTTCTACTTTAGTATTTTTACTTATTACAAAGAGATGCTCTCTGTTTGGTGCTAGATTACCTTTATCCCCTCAAACTCCCACTAATCTTCATTTTTAAATGAAAAGTAAACAAACCTCAGGATCAGGACCTTTGAATGAGAAATGGTATTAATATTACTGTGTTAATTATATTTATTTTATGCTTTCCTTTTCTTCATGGCAAATTATGATCATTTTCTAGGTAGGATTGGGCTGTAGAATTTCATTTTCAATTAATCTTTTGAAGTAAAAAAGATAAGATTTAAAATGTATATGATACAGGTCTTACACAGATTTTGACAAAAAAAGCATAAGGTTGAGGTACAAGTGACTGAAAGTTTGGGAAACTCGATCAGATAGTTCCATACTTATTCAGGAAAATATTGTATTTATTTGCATAATCTTTTTCTCACGATAAAGACTGTGCATGCTTGTTGTTGGAATATGACCCTGGAAAATTCATAGCAACAAAAATATAGTTAAAGAGTAAAAACGAAATAACATAAAATTACACAATTCAGGGAAAAATTTAATGTGTTTTTATATCTTTCAGAAATATGATCATTTTAAATTTTTAAATATTAATGCATGTTTAAACCTGAACCCCAGATTCCCTGTCCCGTCCTTTGCCCATATTCAGCAGCTGGTCTGCCTTTTGCAGTGAACACGCAGCTGCAGCCAAACAGAGCCCAGATACCTGCAGAAGGGAAGCAGAGGGTGACACCAAACAGCCCTCCCGGAGATGAGACATCAGAAAAATTTGTTCTCCAGGGTCTGCGGTTCCCAGAGCCTGATAAATAATTCACTTGGGTAATATTTTACTGAGAAATGCACAATCGCCTCGAAAGCCTGAGAAACTAATGGGCACTTAAAAAAAAAACCTTAATGAAAAACATCAATGCTTTGACCAGACACCCTTCTCCAACCTCAGTATGTTTTTTCCTTCTTGCAAGAAACTCAGTAACACACACATGAGTGTGTTGTCATTGCCCACCTAGTGTGTAAAGCTTCAGCCTCAGTGGCAATGTGCACAAAGTATATGAACCTAGTAAGCACTCGAGGTTTCTGTTTTTTCTTCCTCTTTCACAGCCAGCAAGTGGACACTGTGTTTCCGGGAAGAAGTCATTGAATCAATTCTTTACTTGACCTCTTTACATTCCCTGTCCCATGACAAAGATATTTTAGTCCATCTGCTCATTATTGAGCATGAATTTCCCCCATTGCATTTTAAGCCATTGGTTTGTGTTTCTTGAGACACATTTCTTACATATCCTAATTGTGAACTCTAGTTCTCTAGTCACAAGTGAAACAGGCAGAGAATGTGGATCATTTATGAAACTCCATCAGCACTCCCCAGCAGAGGTGGTGGTTTTCAGAGCCGATGGAGAGGACTAACTGAATGGTTAGAGTGTGGGCTCCGGGGCAGGCTGCCTGCTTTGAACCTAAGCTCCACCACATGTGAGCTGTGTAACACTGAGCATCGTCGCTGATGTTTCTGTTTCAGCTGCCATGCCTGTTAACTGTAGGTACAATCGTTCCTACCCAAAGGTGACTGTGAGGATTAGGTTAATAAACAGAAGGCACTCGGGGCAGGGCTGGCCCATGGGAAGCACTTTAAAATCTTAGCTTTTCTCAGTTATCTTGTCTTAATACACTTGCTAGGTGAGGCTCTTCTACCTGACATGCAGCAAATACTAATTGGAGAAATGAATGTGTGCTTTCTGGTGTTTCCACCCTGAAGCTGTGGCTGTATCTACCTGTTTTTTATTCTGCTTTCCATTGCTGTAGGTCAAATTTAAGGGGTTGGTTCTGTCCTCCTTTGTCCTTGGTTCTCCGTGTAGGATTCCCACTGAGGATGCGGATGACCAGCAGAGGAGGCAAAACAAAAGGCAGTTTGTCAAATTAGGTGCCATTTTATCCCTGAAGTGACAAATCTGTAAGTGATCAATTTGAGCTGATACAGCTGAATTTTTACTTTTCCGCTTGCTAACAAATGTCCCTCTGAATTGTTAAAAGACAAACTGAGGCCTATTAAAACATTTTAGAGTTTATTTGAGCTAAAATCAATTTGAATTGAACATCATTTAATCTAGCAGACAGAAAGGAGCTCCGAGGAGCCATGCAAAAAGTCCTTGATAGGCAGAAGGGAGCGAGGACAAGGAGTTACACTAGACAGAAAGCAGGCTGGTTATTGCAAAGTTCCTCTCCTTTAGGGGGCAGCAGGGGTCTCTCAGGCAGGTTACCTAACTAGTGCTGATCAGGTGATCCCTGATTGACAGGTGTAAGATTTCACTTCCAAAGGGTTGAAACTGTAATTAAGTCTTCATTTGGTGACATGGGGCTTAGCATAAGCGATGCCATTTTGGGTCAGTTGCCTTGTTAACAATGTAGAAGCACTATTTGCAAAATAAAGTCATCTGGAAACTTCTAAAGGGAATTTCCTTCGATAAAAAATGCATTAGTCATTTAAAACCACATGGAAATTTTAAAGAGAAAGGTTAAAAGATATTTCAAGAGAGAGAATTTCTGAATTTTTTCTCCTCCTCTTCTTTTTCCTTTCTCCTGGTCCTCCTCCCCTTCCTCATTCTCTTTCAAATTCTTTTTCTTTGTTTCTTTTTCCTCCTTTTCCTCTCTTCTCTCCTCTCCCCTCCCCTCCCCTCCCCTCCTTTCCTTTCTCTATTTCCTTCCCCTTCTCTTCCTTTAGCAGGGCTCACAGTGTGTGGCATGAATAGTGGCGCTGTTGGTGAAACGGCCCCAGCTGTTGGACAGGGTCTGGGGCAGAAGGCCTGATCTGCATCTAAGCTACACCACATGTGAAACCAGACTTTGGTCCAGCAACTTCAGTACTTCAATTCTGATTAAGAAACAATTGAGAGCTAAGGCTCAAACTATAAGAAATAGTTTATTTAGGAAGTCACAGAGGTAGAAGCAGTGAGCTGTGGAAGCAATGGGCTCAGGAAACAAGTTGCAGAGGAAGGAGCTAAGAGCCCTTGGAGCTTAGGAAAGAGAGAGAGACAAGGAAAGGCACTTGGGGGAAGAGGGTGGGGAGAGGCACCAGCGTGCTCCACAGAGAGAGCCGCACTGGGTTCTTGCAAGGGAGGTCTCGGGGGATGACCTGAGTGGAATGTTCATCAGCTTTCCAGATGTGTCCTTTCAGGGCTTGGTCTCCACCGACTGGTCAGTGCCAGGGCAGGGGGTCACTAGTCAATACATCTGGTCCTGATGTCAGCCTTAGCTTCACTTGTCTGGTTTTGCTGTTCTTCTGGGCCTGGAGCCGAACCCCAGCTGAGGCCTAGATGTTATTCCTAGGGCTTAATGCTTAAGGGAGTGGTCATGTAAGGGCCAGCCCACATGGGAGTTGCTTGGAACCACTCTTTCACCCCTTGTTCCTAGCAATATGCTGGGGAGGCAAGGTCAGAGAGGCTGTGAACCGCAGGACCAGTGACACAGAAAGTCAGGAGAGCACCCAAACCACACGATACCGATGTAAAAGGTTGGGGTCCAAACTGCATGGCCAGCAATATGCTAAGGTAGGAAGGTTATGCTGGGGCCGAAGTCCTTGTTTTCCTGGTTTTGCCCCTTGGTGGGCACCTGAGGCTTTCTGCCCTGGTGACCTGCTGTACTGGGCCCAGCGTTCTCGCTCTGCCCTCATCTGTCTAACTGCCTGCCGCAAACAGAGTCCAAAAGGCTTGAAATGCCAGGCCACAGCATGGTGACCGGGAGTCACTGAAGATGAGGAGGTAGGATGAGATGTGTATCTTTTATCATTCTTTTCCTTTTTTATTGTATGTTTTCCATGATCATTGATCTCCCTTATACCCACCTCCCCCCGCAGTCACCACCCTGTTGTCCATGTCTGAGAGGCCATTTTCCTTTTTGCCGGATCCCTCCAACCCCTAACCTCCCTCCTCCCCCTGCCAGCCTCCAGCCTGCCCTCTGTCTATGAGTCTGTCTCTATTTTACTTGCTAGTTCAGTTTGTTCACTAGATTCCACATATGAGTGACTGACTTATTTTACTTAGCATGATGTTCTCCAGGTCTGTCCATGCTGTCACAAAGGGTAAAATTCTCTTCTTTTTAACTTCTGAGTAGTATTTCATTGTGTAGCTATCCCATAGTTGTTTTATCCACTCATCTTTTATCATTCTGATGAAAGCACAATACTGTGCTTGTGCTTCAGTATTTCTCCAGAATCCACAAAAACTGATGTATCCATTTAAAGTCCTGATTACTCCTGTGAAAATATTAAATGAAAGGGGTAGGCAGAAACACCCACTCTACACTTTGTGGGAATTTGACCTGTCTCCTAATTTGGCCTTCAAATGGCAGCACAGGAGAACAAGGAACACCAGGAAAGTTCTACCTTCCTACTTTCTCCTTCAGAGGATCTTCATTTCTTATAACTAACCAACCCTTGTGCACTCACTTCTCTGCTTGGATTTCTCCGCTGCTGGTAGAATAAATTCTACATTTAAGGCCTCCTGCATCTGAAGGTTTCCTTTTTCTTTCGGACTTTCTGTTTCACTAGGATCTTTAAATAAAGTCCAACAAAGCCAAGGTGCTTCTCAAAGCCAGCTCTGTTTAAATTTTACCCTGGTAATTATAATTTATTTAACAGTGGCCACTCTTCTGATAATATGCATTCATGCTAAAAAGAGATATTTTGAAATTCAGAGCATATTAAAATGAAAGTTGGTCTTCCTATTAAAGATTGAAGTTCTCTGACAACACATTCAAATGCGAATTGCCGAAGTGTAGATGCTAAAATTAAAATTGGAAACATAAAACACCTCCGTGGAGGGGCCAATGCTCTAACAGCAGAGAGAGAGCAGTGCCCCAGGCCCATTGTGTTGTCATCGCTCAGTGGGTCAGTGACCAGGTCTGGACAGCGATGGGGGAACGGCCCCTCCTCCCCGTCAGTCCTCTCCTGTCCACACTTCATTCTGCAAAGTGGATCTGAGCAGAGCGGACTCGCTGCAGCCTGGCAGCCAGCCCTCCGTGTTGCCTGGACAGACGGGGCAGGCAGCGCTCCTGCCCCACTGGTGTGCTGTGCTTGGCGACTCTGCCCTGCCCCACTCACAGCCTTGCCCAGGTTTCTCCCCTCTTTCCTGATGTCTCTGGAACTTGGATTTTTACAGGAAACAGATCCCCATGGCAACGATACAAGCCGATGCTTTCCTAATTCTGCTTTTGTGACACTGCAGGGCCCTTCTCATTATTCCAAAGGGTGTCACAGGATTCTCAAACAAAATTAGTCTTAATTCTCTCCAAAATGTGTAAATATATATGTGTCATTCTGTGGTTTGGGGCCTCTGAGTGGTGGAGGATGTGGACTGGCAGTAAGAGGGTGATGGAAACAAAATTAAATAGTGATTTGCTCAAAAGACTCAAACATTTAAAGCGATCATTTTCAGGACTCTCTGGTTGCTTAAGAACAATGTGAATGTGCTCTTAATTCCTAAAAAGTAGCCCACAGGTGAATATCTAAAACAGCCTGGGCCACGAGGAGAGCCTCCCTTGGCGATGCCAACCATTCCAGCCTCTGGCCTTGGTTTTACAGGTGACATGTCTTTAGGGCCTTTCTACATGGCCATGGGAAAATTTCCATATGAACCAGGTCTCTCTGGCACTCTTCAGTGAATTCTCTGTTTAAAGGTAATGTTTTGTCACAGGACAAATAATACATGGACATGTTTTCCTCCAAGAGCTCTTTTTGCAACCAAATGTAAGTCCAGCTGTCCGCCACTTTGAAAGCCAATACTCAAGAGGCAGGTGCTGATGTAAAGGACAATGGTTTTCACTATGGAAAGCAGTTTGGAACTTCCTCAGAAAACTAAAAATGGATCTGCCTTTTGACCCGGCAATTCCATTGCTGGGACTCTATCCTAAGAACACTAAAACACCAATACAAAAGAACTTTTGCACCCCGATGTTCATAGCAGCACAATTTACAATAGCTAGGTGCTGGAAGCAACCTAGATGCCCATCAGTAAATGAATGGATCAAAAAACTATGGTACATTTACACAATGGAATTCTATGCAGCAGAAAGAAAGAAGGAGCTCATACCCTTTGCAACAGCATGGATGGAGCTGGAAAGCATTATGCTAAGCGAAACAAGCCAGGCAGTGAAAGACAAATACCACATGATATCATCTTTAACAGGAATCTAAACAACAAAACAAAAAAAAACTAGCAAAATATAACCAAAGACACTGAAATAGGGGATAGTCTGACAGTGGCCAGGGGGGAGCGAAGAGGGAATTTCAAGGGGGAAATGGGTAGGGTTTACAGGAACAAATTTGGAGGACACATGGACAAAAACTAGGGGTGGGGGGTAATGGGGGGAAGGGGGGAGGGTTGGGTGGGTGGGCTGGAATGGGAGTAGGGGGAGAAAACTGTACTTGAACAATGATTAAAAAAAATTAAATTAAATTAAAAAAAATAAAGGACAGTGGTTTTATTCAGGTGTTGGCAACCTGAAAGGTGAGGAACCTTCGTCTCAAGGCCCATCTTAGCATCCCAGATGTCCTGGGTAGTGTATACAGGGGAATCGTGGAAATAGGGGAACTAAGGAATCTCTGGCTACATGCAGTCCCCAGGGGGTTCAGTGTGATGATGTCCTGTGCGCGTCACCCAGCAGGTTCATCGCTCCATCTGCAGCTTCGCTGCTGATATCTGGGAACAGAATGTGCGGGCAGCGTTCTGCTGGTTCTGATATGGATCACTGATGCTTGCCCAGTTTCTTGTGGTCAGGGCCATTCCTTACTTACGCAGGAGCTGCAACTGCCAATGTCCCTAAAATACTTATAAGAAAACTTTTAATATGTGAGTCTTCTATGAGTTTGTTAGTACAGCCTATTCTATAATTTCCACCTGCTTAGTATGTTTACTTGAATCACTATTACCTCTTCTCTTGAAAGTCAACCTGTGTTGCTAGTTGAGTATGTACCATCAAAAACAATTCTAATATATATATATGTATGTATGTATTCAGAATGGGGCAGAAGTAGGTTTGCAGTTGTTTGTATGGCAAAAAATACAATAATAAATAATAGTACAAGAATAAACTCTGTGTTTCGTGTACTCACAACTGTAAACCTACTCTTGTCCCACCCTATGTATAACTATTGATGATACATGGAACTACTGTGTCTCTTTCTAAAAAATAAATTACATTCTCTAATATGAATTTTGTCTCTCAGTGTTTTAGGGGGCTATCAATTTTGATGTTGGAAGCTTTAATTTTTGATGTTTGAAGTTTTAATTTATTTGCTTTTAGTATTATTTTACATGGTTATATCACATTTTATTTAGCCAATCCCTTAGTGGCAGACATTTACTTATAATTTTTTACTACTACAAGTAATGCTGCAGGGAATACTTTTGCATGCGGTTCATGTTAGGGTAGATACTTAGAACTGGAATTACTATGATGCTAATGTGTCAAAGAATTTGCCCTTTTCTCTTAGCCCTCTATATCTGTCAGAAGCTTAGAAACATTCCTTTTTGACTAATAGGTTGTGATTTTCTGGAAGAAGAGATCTTATTCCCTATTGCAACTCCATTTCATAAATCTGCATAATTAAAAATAACAGTATTGCAAGAAATTACATCACAATGACAGACATATCCGGTGTTTTTATCCACAGCGTGAATGACAAGGTGTGAGGCAGAGCTCTGAGTGATAGAGTTAATATTTATTCAGTGTTGCTGCACACCCATGGATTCCATATTCTTCCCCGAGGGTGAAAACCTCACTATATATTCTTCCCCTAAGTGTTGTGTTTCTCTGTGGAAACTTCACTATAGGGCAGAAATATTAATTTGCAGTTGTATAATTCTCAGTGTTCTTTGGTGAGTCTCAGTCTGGAAATACAGAATCACCTGGGGAATTCGGGCAGTGTTGACAGCTCCAGGTTGATGATGACGGTGATGCTTCACTGGGCTCTTCGGAATCCTTGCTGAGGAAAAGAGCACCACAGACTAACTACTGGATGACTTCCTTTGGCAGAATGTGTACTGAACTTGGAAAATAGACAGGCATTTACATGGGGAAATACCAATCACAGACACCTAAACTTGGGAAAAAACTTAGACCAATGCCCCCCTGTTTCATACAAGAAAACTGGATCTCAGAGCTGACATATCCTGTCCAAGATCACTTAGCAAGATAGGGCCAACATTGTGAACCAGAATTTTAAAACTAAACTTTATTTTACATATAGTAAATTCACTTTTTTTCCTTTTTAGTATACAGTTCTATGGATTTTTACAAATTCACCAACAGAAGATATAAAACAGCCCCATCACTACAAAAAAATTACGTGCTGTGCTTTCATAGTCAAGTCCAACCTCCATCCCTAACCTCTACAACTCCAGATCTCTGAAACAGTGCTATTTCCAGAATTTCATGTAAATCAGATCATGCAGTATATATTCTTCTAAGCCTGGCTACTTTTTTTACATAAAGATTCCTTCATGTTTCTTAGTGTATTAGAAATTCATTCTTTTTATTTTTTTAAAAAATATTTTATTTATTTAATTTTCAGAGAGGGAAGGGAGGGAGATAGAGAGAGAGAGAGAGAGAGAGAGAGAAACATCAATGTGCAGTTGCTGGGGGTTATGGCCTGCAACCCAGGAATGTACCCTGGCTAGGAATCGAACCTGGGACACTTTGGTTCCCAGCCCGCGCTCAATCCACTGAGCTACGCCAGCCAGGGCTCTTTTTATTTCTGAATGTCATTCAATTATATGGATATACAGCGGTTTGAATGGTTCATTCACCCATTAAAGGACAACTGGGTTGCTTCTAACTTTTCATGACTACAAACAATGCAGCTCTGTATATTTGTGTACAAGTTTTTGTGTAAACATAAGGTTGTATTTCCCTAGGGTGAATTGCTAGAAGCAGAATTATCATGTCCTATAGTAGATACGTATTAATGTAATGTATTATGTCATGTTATAAGCAGCGGACGGACTGTTTGCCATTGCTACTGTACTCTTTTGCAGTTGCACCTGAATAAGGAGGTTTAAGCATTGCAAAGATTATTGGTTGTGGTGCTGGAGTTTTCCAGGCTGAGTCAGAAATCATGTCCTAGAACAATAAAACGGGCAAACCAGAAAAGCAAGATGGACTCAGTGACCTTAGGAGGGAGAGCAGATGATGAAGATTGGAACCACTATTGAATTCAGCAGGAAAGTTCACCACATCCTCTGAAATGTGACCGGTAATCATCATGGTTTGCAAATGTCATCAGATATTTAGGATGCAAGTCCTTTTGGCTCTTCTGATCCACAACCGGAAACCACGAGTACAGAACCTCCAGGTATGTCCCTGCCTGCTGGAGCATAAAACACCAGAGGAGGTGGTTCAGGAGAGGGATAGACAGAGGAAACAGCCATTAGATGTCCCCAGGCACAGCCACTCTGCTTAAAGCTTAATTGTGACCTCAGAGGGGTGACAGCAGGCTGACACTTTGCAGCAACCTTATTCAGGTAACACCCTTCCACCTCTATCCTTAGACCAAGTCTGCTCTGGGATCTCTTTGGCTTTCTTCTCTGTCAGTAGGTTTCCCCGCATGTTTGTTTTCCTCTCCCACCCTCTTTTTCGTGCCTCTGCACTTGAAAGTAAGGCAGACTTTGCAGCTAATGTTGTTCTTCCTCATTTCTTTGTGTGCCGACCAGCTGTGCTTTGGGGAAGAGACAGAATGTATGGAGTAGGGCGTGAGCACATTGATGACAGGTCTTGGAAAGTGTTTTCTTGCCTGGGCCTCAATGTTTCCATTCTTACAAAAGAAGAGTTTGCTAAAGAAATTGACAATTGAATATAGTTACCCTCTTTACTTATATTAATATCACCTGATCCTCTCAATATCCTATGAAGTTCATATTTTTTTCAGGCTCACATTTCTTTTTTTAAAGATTTTATTTATTATTTATTTTTAGAGAGGGAAGGGAGGGAGAAAGAGAGAGAGAAACATCAATGTGCGGTTGCTGGGGACCATGGCCTGCAACCCAGGCATGTGCCCTGACTGGGAATCGAACCTGCAATGCTTTGGTTCTCAGCCCACGCTCAATCCACTGAGCTATGCCAGCCAGGGCCAGGCTCACATTTCTAAGAGATGTTGGAGCCAGAATTTGAACTCATATGTATATATATGTACATATGTATATGTCTATGAGTACCTATATGAGTGATAAAAACCATTGTGTACCTATGTATGAATCATAAAAATTATAAAAATTATATTTAGATCTAGCTATAGATATATATCCTGACTCTTGCTTCAGGGAAGGGCTGCATAATTTTTATGATCCGGGACCAACAATTCCATTTCCGATCCATTCTTGATGTTTGAACACACGAAACTGTCCTGGAAGCAGAAACTTCACCAGGAAAAGAGGGACTTCAGGGTGGGAGGAACTGGTCCATCCCAGGAAATCAAATGACGTAGGTAACGTCTTCCTGATTATGCAGGACAGACCTGCATTCACACCTGTGATCTGAGAATTCTTGTACATTCTTCGTGTCCGTATTCACTAACATGAGTGTCCCAGTTGAGATGGTCTGTTGTAGGGTTGAGGCAGGGTGGTAAGAACCTACGAAAATTCCTAAGCAGGTGGAATGGGGAAACTGAGACAAGAAAATTAAACAAGACCAAAGATTTTGAGCAACTTACAGCCAGCTGGTGAATTGCAAGAACATTTATCCCCCCTAGCCAAGGACATTTGAGAGTGAATGGTTTATAGCTCTCTTCCCTAACCAGAGAATACACAGCTTAAATCTCCTTGGTCTGGGAAACAGAGAACAGAGACCCAATTAGGGCCACTTGTGCCCAAGGACAGATGAAGTCAGGGAAACAAATAACAAAAACCCCATTAAAGGCCAGACAGACCCAAGAAAAGTAAAACCGTATCGCAGACCAAAGAACATTCCCACCCGCCCCCTTGTGCTCATTTTGACACATCAGCATATCAAAAACGCATCTGGAAGCTGATGAATATTCTGCTGAAACCCTCCCCCAAGTTTCTCTCTCACCCGGAGGAAAAAGATAAAAAGCCCTCAGTGCCGAACTTGCGTCCGTGCCTGCTCTCGGGTATCAATCTTTTATTTCCTCCTGAACTCTACAGGTCCCCGGGGGACTGGCAGCCCAGGGAGCAGTGGGCAGTGGCAGCTCCACCCGGGTTACCCTCTAGTCCTGTCTCCAGGCTCCCCCCTCTCTCTGACTTCACAGTGAACTCAGAATGGCCCTGCCCTGGGCTCACTCCTGTCTCTGCGACCTTCACTTCCCAGTGAGCTGACAGCAGCCCCGCCTGGGCTCACTCCTGTTGCTTCTTCTACCCTAAGTCTTTCCTGCGTTTCACCGTCCCCAGCCTTAATAAGCATACTGTTAAAATCACCAGGACTCGGGTTGTGAAATCCTTCCTGTGGGACGTCAAGAACCCACACACTGCAGGCGGGCCTGAGGCAGACCTGCTCTGGCCGGCTCATGTCCAATAACAGGGTGAACCTATTTATAGGTAACATGCCTGCGGTGAGAACCCTGAGCCTAATTCCTCTTCCAGGCCAGGATGATGACTGTAAACTAGCTACTGGCAGAAAAAAAAAGGAAAGAAAAACTTGTTTTAATTTTCTTTCCCTCTTTGGAGCAGAAGGGCCTTCTGGGGTCTGAGTCCCTGGAGACCAGGTCAGGGGGAGGCAGTCATGGCCAAGTGTATGGAAATGGTGTCACCTCTGGTAGGAGGGGTTGGAAAGCTGGCTTGGCAAGGGGTTAGGAATTAACTATCTTGAGCATTTTCACAGGCCTCTCCAAGCAGGACGTTGGGTGAGACTGAATGGCTGCCTTCCCTCTCGTGACCGTGACCGTGTTTCTCCTGGTATCCATGACCGGGGAACAAGTTTCAGGTGAGCAAATGTATAGGTCTTGGGAGAGAAGCACCTGGTTATCTTTTAGTTGTAGGGAAGAAAAGGAATACCGAGACTGGAGGGAAAAAGTTTGGCTGAAACCTAGACCGTTGGGTTTAACTGTGCAAATTCCTATAAACTGGGCATTACTGTTGGAAACAGCATGATCTGAAAATGAAGCAACCCACTTCTGTCTAAGGCATGGGTCAAGAAAAATCAAAAGGGCAATTCAAAATTATTTTGAACTTAAGGAAAATGCAACACGAAGTTTAGATGGAAATGTGAGTTGTTGCTTCCATGCCCTTTTCCTTTGGCTCCCATCCTACCATCCTGTAGGTGCCCAATCTCATTAGTCTTTGTTTCCTTTCCTGTGCTTCTTTTTGCTCAAATATATATACATACATCTTGTTATTCCTCCTCCTCTCTAACAGAAAAGATAGCATGCTGTATAGGTAGATACCTGTTGAGTTTGTTTTTGTTTGTTGCTTTTTGTTTAATGCCCCACATGGGAGTGAAACCATAGGTTCTCGTCCTTCCCTGCTTGACTTACTTCACTTAGCATAATGCTCTCATTGGAAACACTTAGTCTTGGATATTTTAAGTATCATCTGACGGGGACAGATAGGGAAGAGCAGGAGGCTGGCTGTCTTTCCTTCTGTCACAGGCAGCTGGTCACCCTCTCTCCCCAGGCTGCACCGGCACCCACCCACACCAGTGCTCCGTGTCCTTCAGCCTCCCTGGGGCCAAGGAACTCCTAGGTTTCCTCATCATTCACTGTCATCTTGAGTCCGGCCTCTCGGCAGGAATAGGCCTCCTACCCTATTTACTGTGTCATATTTAATTCTTACAACAGTCTTCCAAATGCGTATACTTATGCCCATTGTAGGGAATGGGAAACTGAAGACAACCAAAACAGAGTCACTTAATAAAAATGACATGGTTGGCAAGTTATGCCAGTACAATCTTAAATAGTTTTTATTCTGTTCTCAATGTCACAGCAAAGTCACAAATGAAGTCAGGACTATGAAAATGAAAGAAAGAATAAATAAATAAGTAGATAAAGTAGCTACCACCCACCAATCTTGTTGTATCTCTTTGTGCATAGGTATAATTAAATCACATTTCCTTATTATGTTAGTAACTTCAGTGGATGAAATCCTATTGCATGGAAAACTATTTTTTTAACCTGTTGTGTCTTTATTTACAGCATTCGTGAAACGGGACTACTCTAGATGGCCTAAGGTAAATTCAAATTTCTCAGTTCTGAATTCTGATTCTAACCTGATCACTCTCTAGACACGAGACCCAAAACCTCATAGTGGGAAAGTAGAACAGGACGGTTTCTGTGTGACCTTGGACATGTACCTCAACCTCTCCAGACTTAGACAGACTTTCGGGTGACATAAGCATGACAAGAGGAAAATGTACCTCTGAGCATTAAGTGAAATAATACCTGTCACTCGCTCAGGGTCACAAGGTTAAATAGTCCTACATACAGGATTTATTCCCAGCCTCAATACAAGCCCTCACTCTTTTTAAAAAATGTTATTTGTCACTTGCAGTTGATATTCAGTATTATTTTATATTAGTCTCAGGTGGACAGTCTAGTGGTTAGACAGCCACGTCATTTACAACATGATCCCCCTGGTATTTCCAGGACCCACCTGGCACGGTGCATGTAGTTGTTACAATATAATTGACTCTATTTCTTGGGCTGCACTTTATATCCCATGACTGTTTTGTAACTGCCAAGCTGCATGTCCCGATATTTCGCCTATTTCGCCAGCCCTGAAAGCTCCCTTCGCCCTGGCCACCATCAGTCTGGCCTCTGTATCTGCAAGTCTGTTTCTGACAAACCCTCCCCCCAACAACCACCTGTGAGCCCCGTCCTCTCCAAGTTCACACACTCCTGTGATAAGCATCTCGCATTGGGACTCCACGTTTAAATGAGAACTTTGCGTTTAGGGTTTTCGCTGAGATATCAGAGTATTCATAACTTGAAAGAATGATGGGATGTTTGAAGACACTTCAGTCAAAAAAAAAAAAACTTGCCTGACTAAAGCCTAGAGCAGAGAAAATCCTTAAAAAAAGATCAACTGATGAGTAATTTTTGATACTATTTCTGTGTGGGGCAGAAGTGGCAGGATAGGAAAAAATGGGGGGATCTATCAGTCATTATTTACATAATATTTTATAACATTCGCAGCCCCCATGTGAAATGTACTACCCGCCGGACCCTACAAATGACCTGTACTGCCCTAATGTGACTGCGCCCGTGTGCACCACTCTTGGCCACACTTACCAGAACGAGTGTCACTTTTGTGTCGCTCAGTGGTAAGTCCCAGTTAAAGTGGCGTTAACTTTCTCTTTGTTTCTTCGTCACAGAAATTTCAAATAATCTGAGCAAAGGAACTGGATTGACTAACGCATGGGATTTTAAAAAAAGAATGGCCTCTATTATTCACGAAATATTGCAGACAGACTACATATATAGTGATTTTTTTAAAAAAATGTCGTGCACATTCAAAGTTGACTCATTAAAAGAAAGAAAATCTGACATGATTTTTTTTATCGAATTGTGTAGAGATTTTAGTAGATAGGCTATATTCAAGCAATGAGTAGAAATCCAGATTCTAGAAGTCACTGCAACTATCCATACAACTCACACTGACATACCTGTGATAGCGCCTGTGATTGTTGTTTGGTAGATGCAAACAGACACAGGCACAGAGGTAGGCTAGGTGTAGGTGTGAATATACGTGTGAATAACAGTAGTTATGTGGTAAAAATTGATAATTGACTTTGAAGTAAATTCAATAGTAAATTTAGATTAATTTGAAATTGTCTTGACAAGTTAGCCTTGTGTCTTGTCAGTAACTCTCCTGTGAGCAAGAACCCCCTCGGGTTTGATGATTTGCTGGGAGGACTCACAGGGCTCAGAAAAGCTGCTCTGTGCGTGATAATGGCGTATTGCGGAGAAAGGACAGAGATGAAAAGCAGCAAGGGCAGGAAGCTCACAGGGTGGAGACCAGAGAGGCCAGGTACCAGCTTCCAGTTGTCTTCTCCCAGTGGACTCACACAGGCAGTGCTGCATCGCCCAGAGAGGACGTGTGACCATAGAGAGGAGGCATTGACAGCCTGGGAAGCTCACCAAAGCTTTAGTGCCCAGGCCACGTCTCAGGGGCCAGTCACCAAGGCATGCAACACCTGTATGACTGACCCCCGCAAAAAGGGGGTCGGACTGGTACAGAGTGGCTCAGGATGACAGGCACTCATTTGAGCATAAACTGCCTGGCCTGGCATACAACCTGGATTACAAAGACACTCTTACCAGGCACGATATTCCTGGAACTAAGTTGAGCATCCCCAGCCTGCTGACTTATCTGACTCTTCCATGCTCATCTTCCTTTGGGAAGAATCCACCTGGGCTCCCAGTGTCATGTGACCGTCCCGTGAGGACGGCAGCTGAGCACTGACGGGAACGGGCTCAGAAGCTAGTCCCATAAAGAAAACTTCCCTCGTCTGCAGAGCAAGGACTAGGCTCAGAGGATGATTGAAATGTCCTCTAAAGGAAAAGCCTGAGAACTGGACAATGTGAACGGACGAAGTTCCTACCACTGCCGGCAGAGGAAGACGAATGGGTGATAGAAGGAGGGGAGTAATTCCTATGTCCCTGCTTTTAGCAGTGTTTTCAAGAAAGATTCTGGCAAACTGGACTCACGATCCTGACAGATCCCCACCATTTATGAATGCTGTAAATCCTCTGGGAAAAGACAACTGAGGAGTGCAAGCCTGGGCCAACATTGGTACAGAATCACCGTCACCACCTTCTCAGGCCCCTAAACCTGTTGCATGTAGGGCCCTGACAGTAGCAAGAAAATGGAGAGTTTATGAAACAGGCACCAGGCTCTTCAGAAGTCTGCAGTCTCGTTTGGCAAAAAGAATATATGCACAGGAAAATCCATCAGGGAGAATAGCAGTGGTTGCATTCAGCCAAAACAGTATTTTAGGAAGTTATGGATTGGTTGACCGTATTTCAAAAATCAGACTTTATCCAAAAATACAGATTTCCATTGCATTTTTAAAAAATCAAACATTACACTCACAGTAAGCTAGCAGTTTGTATGTTAGAATAAGCAACAGTTGCTCCATAGTAGCTGCCCATACAAATGGGCTTGAAGCATTCCAGGCTGCCAGAAACCCACCTTTCTCCATTATGGTAAAGGTGGCCCACTTCGCTTACTTATAGCACCAGCTTGGCTTCCACAAGCAGTTGCATTTGTAACCCCTGACCCAAGTGAGCAGATAGATATAGGGGTCAGGATAGGGAGTCTCTGAAAGGAGGAGGTTAAAGGCTTCTTAAAAAATGCAAAAGAAAATAGAATAGGCAATTTACACAGGGCCCATTGCTTGAGAAAATATTTGGAATTGATAAAATGTGCAACACCTTAGGGAAGTAAAGAAAAAATTGTGTTGAAAGGAATGCTATGTATTCAGAGAACAGTAATAGATAAGGATGGAAAGCTAGGCAGAGGCTAACTTCTGGAAAACATAAATATTAGAGTGAGGAGAACAGACTGTAGTCCATGGACATGTAAGCCCAGCAAAAATTTGAGCAGAGAGCGTGAAATATGTGAATTATTATGCATCGCATTATTGCTATGATTATTTTTTACTTCTTGGTAGAAAGATCTGGCATTGCTCTGCTGAATGCAAAGGTATCACAATAGGAGTGGGTTCGGGGATGGAGTATTCTCTGTTGAGAAACTCCACAGAGCGCTGCTTGCATAGCCACGACACAGAGGAGGCCCAGGCACGCTGTGGTGGCGGTAATGGGGGGTGGGGAACAGATGGGTGCAAGGGGAGCTGTACCGCAGTGCCGTGTCTTGGGGTGTCTGTCCTTCGACAGATAAGAGAATGGGAAACCACGAGACTGATCTTTCCCTGTGATACTAACCTTCTTCTTTTCTCTTCTCTTTAGGGACTATGGTTCGCATATTCAATTTGATAAATATGGGAAATGTCATGATAAGTAACAGAGTATTACATTCGCTCATTCTTTCCACTACTAAATTCTGAAAATCACTTCATTTGGAATGTATGCATTCTTTTGAGACTGTGTAATAAACACTGCCCTATGCTGCACTCAGATTTGGTTTGTGTTTGTTTTCTTTGGACCCCAAATTGGTAACAGTTAGAAGACAAATCAAACTAATGGAGAGCCAAATATGGCATTTATTGCAAATAAACATTATAGTAAAAGAGGTGGTCAGCATTCATCCCTGTTGAGAGACAGCTTTCCCTTGGCTCGGGTCTGAGTTCTGTCACCAAGCAGGCCCACCGCCCACTCTCCTGAGTTAAATGAACTGCAGGTTGCAGGCCTGCCCATCTGCAAGGTCGGCCCCTGCCCCTCTCATCTCACGTAAAGACCTGAGCAAAAGAAAATATCCTGCACACGTGTCCCCACAGCTGTTTGAGGTTTTCTACCTGGTATTCATGAGGGAAGCCCACCTTCACTAGGAGAGAAGAATTTCCACATGCTAACAGGAGGGAGAAGAACAGCCAAGCGTTTTGGGGGCAGACATATTTTGGAGAGAGCTCAAGAGCGTTGATGTCATTTAACCACCTAATTCCAGCCTACCCAATTCTCACTCCATCCCATTGTTGCTATTACGCAGATCAATAAATTCCTCCTTCTTTTTTGCTTAATCTGACTCATAATTTGTCACCTAAACTGAAAGATCTTGACTAATACAGATCAGGGAGTCATTTTTATGTTTCAGGCTGGGGAAATGAACATTAAAAAAAAAAGCCTTTGGCTTTTGTGTGCTCTGTGTCATTACTTATTGTCGACACTAGATGTCAGCCTCACTCTTCCCAGTCTGACTAGGTATTGAACTGGTAACTTCCAGAGGGAGGCGAACAGCTCTGCCATCACCTTTCCAGCTAAATCACAGCCTATCTTGGCAGGCAGCAGGGCGCGCGCTCCCCTCATAGCTTCCTCCTTCCTGGCTCTGTACAAGCTTTTGTATAGAGACCCAGGCCTACCCTATTTCAATAGCCCTGGGCTTCTGTGTGCTGTGTTAACGCTCCAGGTGGTCCTAATGCACATCTACATTTGAAAACTACATTCTATTTCTTTTTAAATTTTATGAAATGTATTGGGGTGACTTTGGAAAACACTAGCATCCCTTTAGACATTAAGTGTCCTGTAAACCGTGTGTGTGTGTGTGTGTGTGTGTGTGTGTGTGTGTCCTGTAGCAAATTAAGTTTGGGGACAACTGAGTTAAACAAAGTGGAAAGAATTCTGTATTGCAAGAGCTTGTCATAAATAATTCTCCCAAATGAAATAGATTGTTCAAGGTTTCCCAAATCTGGTTGACCAGAGAACCCTTTAGTCATGAAATCCCAATTAACTTTTCATGGGATACCAAGCGTCTTGAAGATTGGAGATCTGTGATTCTCTGCATGTTAAAACGACATGAATTTGGAGGTGGGGCTGCAGATGTCAGAATGTTCTAGACTGAAGTGTGTCTCCTTCAATTCGTGTGTTGAAAACCTAACTCCTAGGGTAACTACACTTAGAGACAATGCTTTCACAGAGGTAATTCAGGTTAGATGAAGTCATAAAGGCGGGGGCCTGATCTTATACGACTTTAATCCTTGTTAGAAAAGGAGGAGACACCAGGGGTCATGCACAGAAAGCAAAGGCCATGAGAGGACCCAGTGAGAAGGTGATTGTGTACAAGCCAAGGAGAGAGGCCTCAAGAGAAACCAGCCTGGCCAACACCTTAACCTTAACCTTCCAGCCTCCAGAACTGTGAGAAAATTAGTACCTATTGTTTACGTCACCCATTCTTTGGTATTTTGTTATGGAAGACTTAACAGACTAATATATGTGCTAACATCGGCCCATTCTGGGGTTACAGGTGTTTTCCTTCATCACTGAGCAAAATAGACAGGATTTCACAAATAGGAGCTGGGAGGTGTGTGTGTATGTGTCTGTGTATAGTCTAGATCCAGGTCGTGTGAGGTCATCAGGGAACAGCATGAACCAATGGAAGAACTAACCATGACCATTCATTCAGCAGTTCCATGATTCCAACTATCGGGCCTCAGTCATTCAAAGAAAACTGAAGAGAACCAAAATGTAGTATGCCTGCATGTGCTCACTTCCCATTCCCAAGAGAGGCAGGGGACAAGGTCCTGCTAGACACAAGATCAAAATGCAAATGTCACTGTGCCTCAGTGCGCACAGAGGTGCAATCACAGTGGGGGCTGCCTTAAAAAAGGAAAAAGAGAAGCTAGAGCGTGAAAGTATCACACGAGGGAAGGAGAACAGGACACACCAAAAACTAGAGATAGCCCAGCCAAATCTAGGCCACTGATTTTAAAACTGTCACAAGAAGGCCCCCAGGTGTTGACCGGAGGATGTGCTGGTCGCTGAGAAGGAAGGAGCTGAGGTGGGGTGGGTGGGGGTTGGGCTGGTGCAGCCATTAGGAGGGAGAAACAGAATCTCAAAGAAGTGTTGCAACTGCTTGCCACTCACCCGAAGTCCTCGGCCTTATTCATCATTTGCACATGTTAGTGTTCCAAGGAGGGACTGTTAACAGGGAAACTTGAAGCTCTAACCCTAGGCTGATCTCACTAGACGTTTAGGGAGCAGAAAGCACAGCATGGAGAAGGGACTGTCACACATTGCCCCTGCGACAGGTGAGGGTACAGGGACAGAGAAAGAAGCCTTGTCTCCAGGCTCTTGATCATGCCCTGTCCCCACTGGGGCCCTCCTTCTTTCCAGATGATGCTCACACAGGGCAGTGCCAGGCACTTGGACCCAGTGCTCAGACCCAGTGCTCGGACCCGGTGCTCAGCTCCCTCTGCCTCATTGGAGACAGTGGCTACCCTTCCTGACACCTCTGATTCTGCCAGTGTAACTCCTGTTCTTCCCATTTTCAACCCGTCTCCAAATCTAGGTTTTAGATTTAAGTGCCAAGGCAATAATACAACAGAGTAATTAAAAGCATTGGCTCTTAACTTCAGCCACTTCTCTTTTCTTTTTTTTTTTAAGATTTTATTTATTTTTAGAGAGGGAAGGGAGGGAGAAAGAGAGAGAGAGAAACGTCAATGTGCAGTTGTTGGGGGCCATGGCCTGCAGCCCAGGCATGTGCCCTGACTGGGAATCAAACCTGCGATGCTTTGGTTCGCAGCCCGAGCTCAATCCACTGAGCTACGCCAGCCAGGGCTCCAGCTACTTCTCTAAGTCTGTGCTGCCATAGCTACGTAACAGGGCAAACAACTACATCCACCCCATAAGATTATTGTAAGTCTTGAATAAGTGCACACAGCAGGTGTAGCACAGCTACATAGTAAGTGTTTAATATGTGGTTGATTTTCTTATTATAACTTTCACTTCCTACAGCTGTTATTCCGTACTCATGTTACTGCCCAGCTGTGGTCCCGGCTCCCCCATTTCCCTTCTGCTGACTGACCCAGGAACTTTTCCTTCAAGCCTTGCTCCAGTTTCATTCCCACACCCTTCTCTCACCTTCTAGTGGGCCACCTTCCTCTTCCCTGGGCACCGCAGACCCATGGGGGAAGAAATGAGGGATGTGACACTCTCAAGCCTTTTCTTCCTCCATGTTTATGTTTTTATGTTTCCAATCCTATCCTGCCTTCCCCGGAGTGCAACCATTGTCATAGTGATCCCCTCTGAGAAGGCCTCAAGGTCTGGCCCCTTGCAGGAGTATCAGGAAGAATAAAGAAACTGCCTTTGGCCAAAAAAAAAAAAAAGATTGCTTGATAAAAAGTCTCCACAGGTTTCATCTTTCACTCCCAAAGGACCCTCCATAATCTGTGGCTCATTATGCAGCTTGAAAATTTTCTCTCCGTATGAAGGGCTGCCAAACCCCAAAGCAATCCACACCTGATCGTTTGCCCTCACTTTTCCTCACCTTTTTAAATCCAAAGACCTTTACCTCCACCCATTCGTCATCTGCTTTATCATTCGTCACCCTGAGGATCATTATCTCAGCCTCAGCCCTGAGAAATTCACCTGAAACTTAGCCTACTAGCCACAGCCTCCACACACAATCGTGCATACCGCCCACACCCTTTAAGTTCACACGTAGCCCAAACCTTGACCCCTGAACCCTCAACGGCTCACAACTTGCATGATCCCCCAAGAACCTTCCTGAACACTTGGCTCCCTCCTAAACCCACCATAATCTCCATGGCTCCCCCTCAAGTCTCTGATGTACACAGTCTCTATGCATAAAATCCCTCCTTTCCCCATTTTTTACTCAGTGTCCTAACATACAGTATTTTGGGAGAAATATTCAGCATGGTACTGACTGGGCCTGCTATTGTCTACTGCTAATTTTGTCTAGTGGCCATTTTTATACTCCTGTCGACTCCCTGGCGCACTCCCATCAATCGATGTCTGTGCCAGGCCTCCTCCAGCTTCCAGACCAACCCAGTCCTCCCACTGCCGGAGTCAGTCCCGCTTAGCAGCTGGAGCCAGCTGTCTAGGGGGTTCCCCTACTTCTTTCTCCCTCGCCCTTTCAAAATATCTGTCTTGTCTTTCGTCTAGTCTTCTCTGCCCCTCATATCACAGGGAACAGTGTCCCAATACATGCTTTTCATCTCGCCTCCGCCTTTTCTACACTCCTCTCCTTTCCCACCGGCCGCCGTGTGTCTGAATTTTCTTCTTCCCTTTGGCTTTAGGACATGCACTGTTGTCTCTCCTAGATTGACCTTGCTGAAGGTTTGGCTTCTTCCATTCCCTCCTCCCTTTTACTGTAAAACATCTAAGAAGTATTTCCACTTCACCCTGATCATCCTTTGATCCCACTCCCACCCCACTATGTTAAAATGGCATTTTCAATCTGCAACAAAGACTCCACTTCTTGAAACATAGTGGCTTTTTCTCAGCATTCACTCTCTCCACACGTTCACTGCAACAAGAAAACATATAAGAAAATCCCTTTATTAAGACATTTGCTTCCCTCTTTTCCATGGCTGACCTCAACACAGTCTTCTCCATTAATTCATATCATGATCTTGGGTGGGATGACTTAAGTCCTCTAAGCCTCAGTTTACTCACTAGTAACATTAGACTCATACAAGTTCCTTCCTCAGCAAGTCGTCATGGAGCCCATATTGCATATAATTAGGCACCATCCTCAAGTTAAGACTGTGGTCTTGGCAGTCTGCCACACACACACAATTGTGTACATAATCTCATTTAACCCTCAGAACCACTCCGGGAGGTAAATTATTTCTCTGTCACAGATGAGAAACTAACATATCCAGAGCTTAACCCATATACTCAAAGTCACAAAGTCAACATTTATTAAAAAACAAGATCCCAAATAAAATCCATTGGACTCCATGCCCATATTTTTACCTACTTGATTATATTAAGCCCCAAACAGGTGCAAGAGTTGAAATTTTAGGGAGTCATGCAGTGTCATTTATTAATTAGCTTATCACCTTTTGTAGACACTGTGTTTCAGAATGCACTAAAAGCAAACCTGCCAAGCAGAGCATGGGTGGAGGAGACTCAGCTGCTGTCCCCCAGGGCTTCACACATGTGTCCTTCAACTCAGCAGACAAGCAACAGCCATTGGCACGTTCGTGCCTGCATAGCCCAGTTACAGGCTACTCTCAGGAACCCAGAGCAGAGACTCGGCTCATCGGTCATCATCATCATCATCATCATCATCACAGTTACGACATGCACTGCACTTTAGAGCAAATTTCTCGTGAAAGTGACGCCAATTGTGTGAATTCTGTTGTGTCAAGCAATAGTTCCCACTCTGCATGGGATGGAACTGAAGTTCCGGTTGTCAAGGGACAAGGTAAGATCACACTCCACGTCCTCTGTGGTTGGGGCAGCCACATGGGAAGGTGACAGTGGTGTCGCTTCTGGGCCAAAAACCTTACTCGTTGAAAAGGGAAGCCCTCAGGAACACACGTTCAGTTAACTTTGAGAACAAACAACATTCCAGATAGTGACAGCTCTGCCCACCAGGGCCGTTCAACACCTCGCAGCACCATCAGCTGGTGACCATACAATTGTGCAGCTTGCTTAAAAAGTAAACATATTGTTTTAAGTTGCATAAAGCTTGGGGTTATATGTTACCACAACATAACCAGATATTTCTGGCTGATACAGGCTCACAGCACATAAACAACTTGCCCAGGATCACACAGCTAGAAAACGTCAGCACGCTTCTCCAGACTTCAGAATTGCTAACGTCACTCCTCCTCCTATTAGGTCCCAGCCTGCTTCATAGGTTTATTTCCTCAAAAATAAACCAATGGTTTCCCAGAAGCCAAAATATAAGCATAAGTATGGTTTGTCTAACCTGGATTAAACACCCTCTAATCTTGTGAAATAAAGAAACTGATGTTTTCACTTATTTCATAACTTGGCTGAGCAGCCTATACTTCAGATTTTCTAATACATGAGCTTTAGAATTCTAACAGTCCCCACCTCTAGGAAAGACTGAGAAATACTTGTCACCTCAAGTAATTAATGTGTTGGTCAGACAGGAATTAGCAATTAAGTGACAAGGACTGCAGCACCACCCAGGGTGTGACACTGTGCTTGGAGAGCCTCTCAAAGCCAGCATTGACTCTAGATGACCTCATAGGAAAGGTGGAGAAGCCGGGCTTTGCCATATAAACATGGCCCCTTCCCTGCTGTAACAGCCCTGAGCAGCCTCTGCCTCACAGCCACCTCCACCATGAAGGCCATCGGGGCTCTCCTCCTGCTCTGCATGGTGACCTACTTCTGCAGCAGCTCAGGTGAGTTGAGGGTAGGTAGATAGTTTACAGCCGTTAGGCTTCTTGTTCCAAATAACCTCTCTTGCGAGGTGAGCATCACAGAAAAATGTCTGGTCGTGTGGATTGAAAGTATACTGGTTTAGAATAAAAAGCATACTGGTTTAGAGAAGAAGCAGCCCTGGCCTGAGAAAAACAGAATCTTAGGTCCCTAATGGAATTGGGGGATTTGGGTCTAGGGTTTTCCCTATCAGGGATTTTTATTTCCATCCAGGGAACAGAGAAATGAGCTCATTTCTTCCTAAGTCTTCCATTTCATAAGGACACTGGACATTGTTATACACTATCGGGTACTAGACACAGAAAAACTTGGATGCCTCCCCAAATCAATCTGGGAGGAGTGAAACAAAACACAGTTCTCCAAAGGCCAGGCACCAACAATTAGGCTTTTTATACGGCTGGAAAGTTAAATAAAAAAAAGATTCTAACACCTTAAAGACATTGTATTACATTCCTTTACCTCATTTAGAAGGGGAAGAATATCAGACATGGTGCTTCAGGTCCTTGAGAGTGGTGACTGCACCCTGCCTGTTGCTGTCTGACTTTGAACCATTATCAAAGTCACAATGAGCTTCCAAGAACAACCCTTGGGAATGAAGGGAGGAAGTGGGGGTAATTCTCTTGCCTGAACCAAGGGCTCATCTAGTCCATTGGCCATTTGGCTTCCTAGGCAAACAGCCGGAATTTTGTGTAAGAATGGGTTGTGTGCTGAGACTTATTGCCAGGGGAAATACAGTCTTAATCTTATGGGATCAAATTTACATTAGTTCATGAGACTTCAAGACTTTGCTTTATTTTTAACATTTTGTATCTCCCTTTCAGAAGCTGCTAGTCTGCCTTTAAAGACTGTGAGTATATTGAATTTCACTTTCATTTCAATCCATATTAACTGTCATTTAGTCAACCAATAATTATCAGATGTATATGTAGGAGTAAGTCAGTATGTTTAGGGGGGTAGAAGGTGGAGGCAGACACTG
The DNA here is from genome assembly GCF_004126475.2 of Phyllostomus discolor. Lineage (NCBI taxonomy): Eukaryota > Metazoa > Chordata > Mammalia > Chiroptera > Phyllostomidae > Phyllostomus > Phyllostomus discolor. The sequence goes on from NC_040915.2 coordinate 19,553,804, forward strand.
ATAAGAAATCTCCTCTGCTATTTGAAGAAATATGGCATACATATAAATAACCAGAGCCTTAAAAAATTCAGAGTTAAAGGAGAGAGATGACTTTCAGCTGGCAAAGTCTTCATGGGAAGCAACATGGAAGAGGCAGGACTTTGGTTAATCTACAGGCTCTGGATTCAAATCCCAACCTCACCACTTTCTAGCTTTTATGTTATACAGATTCCCCCCTTTTTTTAAATCTTCATCCAAGAATATGTTCATTGGTTTTTAGAAAGAAAGGGAGGGAGGGAGGGAGGGAGGAATATCAATCTGTTGCCTCCCATACACACTGGGGATTGAACCCACAAACTAGGTTTGTGACCCAACTGGGAATTGAACTTACAAGTTTTTGGTGAATGGGACGATGCTCCAATCAACTGAGCTACCCAGCCAGGGCCAAATTCCACCTTCTAAGCTATCCATTTCCCCTGTCCCCACCCCCCACCTCTGTAAATAGGGATAAAAGTAGAACCTTCTCTATTTGGTTGTTCTGAAGATTAAACAGAGAAAATGCACATAAGATTTAAGTTTAATGCCTGGCATGGAAATACTTAGCATTGTTAACTGAATGCACCAGTCGTAATAGAAGTGGTGCTAGCATTACTGGTTTCTGTCATAGTGATGGCATTGGTACCAGTAGAGGCAGTGACCGTAGCATCAGAGTATCTGAGCTGGAACTTCCAAAATGATACTTTGCTGCCTGTGCAACAGAGGCAGGGCTAGCCTAGTTTAGGGGCCAGGAACAAGGCAGGACATTTCTCTGGTGTCTGGCACAGGTGGACTGCGACATTTACAAGAAGTACCCAGTGGTGGCCATCCCCTGCCCCATCACCTACACGCCTGTCTGTGGTTCTGACTACATCACCTATGGGAACGAATGCCTGTTGTGTACTGAGATCTTGTGAGTACCTCATGGGGGGAAAAGAAGCGGGGGCCAGTGTCCTCCCTGCAAACCTCCCCTCTCTCCATGAGCCTGCTTAACTCTCCACCCAGAAGCAGCAGCCTGTGCAGGCAGCAAACCGACTGTCTCACAGTCAGGCTAGGGCTGGGCACCCATGGCCACTGGCTTGCACTGGTTCCATCCATCCCAGAACCTCCACTTCCCATCTGTCAACTGAGGTGTCTACTGAGACCATGTGTTTTCAAATAGCTGTCCCAGAGTCCAATGGCTCTGTAGAGGCAAGTTAGAAGTCACCAAGAGTGTTAAGGGGGCCATTCGGGGTCATCTCCAACTCCAAGTTCAGCTTTTGACTATTTTAAGTAGTGGAGTTCATACAATGTTTTGCTTGGAGAAAGTATCCTAAACCCCACACTAAAAATAATTGAAAACCACTGTCCTATCCTACACAACTTTTAAGAGGTCTCAGCACAGCTTGTTCCTTAGACAGGCTGTGGCTAGAGGGCCTTTGTCCTCCTCAACCTCCCAGCGACTGCAAACATCGGCAGCCTTCAGAGGGATAGAGGGATAAGGCCATCACAAAGGGTTCTTTTTCTTTTATCTAAAACAGGGGGATACAAGCTGTCAGTATTTGGACCTGTATCCCACAGACATGTTTACTTTGCATATTTTATTTGGCTGGCGCAGTGTTTTTGAAGGCAAACAAGTAGGAAGATATCACTTCTTTGGTGCACAGCAGGCAACTTAGCATTTACTGTTTTACGGCAAGTCCACTGTGCTCCGTTAACTCTCTTAGACTACTGGGTTGAGGCCACTCACCTTAGACCTTGCCTCTTTCATCTTTGTGGTGATCTTAACAAGCTGAAATACCAAGTTAGACCCTGAGCCCAGAAGGATACATCTCTGTCTTTATTCCTATGTGCAGGACATCTACTTGATAAAAGGGAAGCTTCTCTAATGTGCATGGACACGGGGCCCTTGGCCTGGAAACCAGCTCATATTCAAGGACACTGGTGGGGACATGGGGGGACTGTCCTCACCGAAGCAGGATCCAGCTCCAGCATAGGGCCCGCTGACCAGGAAAGGCAGAAGGGCAGCCACTCCAACTTCCCTCGGTGGGATCCCTCTGTCTTTGTTGTTTTAGGACATGGGGTGTTGAGCCTGGGCCCTGGGATCCGTGAAAGCGACCGGTGGGGTGGCGGTGTCACTAGACCAGGAAATTCTGCTTCTGCCTCGGTCAGAGGCTGCCTATGGCAAGGATGTTCCTTTTCAGAGACTCCATTACCCCACCTGCAAAATGAGGTTCTGCCTCAGAAGCTCTGTGGGTCCCTTTCAGCTCTACTATTACATGAGATTTCCTCTAGTGTTGATGAATCTTGTTAACTGTGTCTTCCTGTAGGAAAACGTATGGAAGGGTTCGCTTTCTTCATGAAGGAAAATGTTAACTCCTCCATAGATGTGGGTGTGGGGCGATGACATCCTCAGCGTCATCTTCATCGTCCTTGGACTCTGACGACCTTCTCCTTCAGCATGGCAGAGATTCAGGGGTGGGGGCAGGGGTGCAGTCATCTGTGGGGGGACAGAGTGGAGAAAGTTGTTGTGTTTTCCTTCAAACTCGCACCTCCCTGACCGACTGGCTTCTCTTTGCATCTCATTAAAAGACCCCAGAGTGTTTATCTTTACTTTAGTTTGTCCTTGTTTCTTAGATCAAGGTATACTATCTCAGTCTGCAAAAAAAAAAAAAATGAGGAACATGTAAATCTGGTTGTTCAAACAGGAGAAAGTTTCGTACAAGGAATCCCAAGTGGCTCCCAAGACACACACTCACATACACACAGAATGGAACGGAGTTCAGTTCAATTAAAGCTCAAACTCTAGAGAGGGAGATATACACAAATTAGAAAATAATTATACCCTCTAATAAATGCTGGTATATAAATCGATACTGGGTATCATATTGGAGTAATTTCTCTGTGGTGTCAATCTGATTCTATTACTTCTCTGTTCAAAAATCCTTCGTTTGTTACCCATTGCTCCCAGGGTAAAACCCAGACTCCTGAGCTGGCTTTGCCCACCCAACCCCCTGTCCTCCTGTTGTCTCTGGAGGACACTGGCTCTAACACTCCCCTCGCCCAGGCCTCTGTGTCTGTATGTACACAGTGTCCCCTGCTGGAAATGGCCTTTACCCTTTGGTTTCAGCTCAAGTGTATCCCTCCTAGGAAGCCTTCTCTGAATTTCATTTGGCAGAGAAATGGTTGAGCAGTCACGGATTTCTTTGTAAACCAGTTCTGTCACATGCAAGCTGGACAACTTTGGGCGGGTGCTTAAACCCTATGCTGGGCGTATGGGGCTGTCGCTGTCATGATTAAAGGAAGTCATACAAGTCATACAAGTCATACATGTGACGAATACTCACAATAAATATGAGAGCCTTTGCCTGACTTCCCACCATTTGCTCATCTGCTGTTTCATAGCATTTTGTATTAATACTACTTGCCACGTTGTACTCAATCGTTGGCGGGTGTGTTCCCCTATCCCTAGTACATTGTAAGCTCTTTCAGGGGAGGCCTATACCTCTTTATATACCTAGTGATTAGTATGATGCTTCATCCATGGCATTTCATGAACATTGCCAAGCTGCTATAGGCCATAGAGGAAGGTGAGCCTACTTCTGCCTGGGGTGTTGAGGAGGCCTGCCCTTGAGTTGTAATCCATCTGAGCATGCGTTGGTCAGGTAAGGGACAGGTGATTCCAAGTAAAGGGAAAAGCAAATACGAAAGCACAGAACTTGAACAATGCATAGGAATTAATTATTGAACACAGTTTCTCAATTTGTAAAAAAAAAAATACAGATTGAGCACCCACTGTGCTCGTGTCTGAAATCAAACTCAGTCTCAGCTGCCTGACTCGCTCCACAGGCAGCACCCCAGTCTCGGGAAGTGGCACAGCCACTCAGCAGTTGCTCCAACCAAAAGCACGAGAGGCTTCCCTGAGTCTTCTCCTTCTCAAACTCCACTCCTAATCCATTAGCAGGTCCTGTTGGTGCCACTGTTAGGATAACCGCAAAGTCTAATCACTTTGTGCTGCTTCCAAATCTCCCACCCTAGTTAACGTCTCCATAGTGTTACACTAGAACTCCTGCAAACCCCTCCAGATTAGAGCTTTTGAGGGCATCAATAGATCTGTGGCAAAGGGGACAGACAAAAGAAACTGAATTTGGTAGTTTTGGGTGTATAATTAGCAAAGATACGGTAATTAACTGGAAGTGTTTACTGAGAGAGAGGAAGGTACTAAAGGCATGCAGTTACGCATTCGGTGGTCAGGTCTCTAGTTTCTGGCTTGAGTCACTAGTTGGGTGTTCAGACAAATTCTTTGTGTTGAGAGTGTCTTACATATTAAAATCTTAATTTTGTAATATTGGAGTAACTTTTAGTTATAAGAGTTTACTTATGAATGTGTGTTCGGAAAAAATATGGATAGAGGCTATTCTCACATTCAGTAAAGGAATCACCCCTGTAAGCATTCTAAAAGGTAGCCCCCTGGCCTCCACTGGGACACTTAACTTGATAACATTCTCATCACTTCTGGTCATTATCAAACAACTCTGATCATTATGAAGTTCCTTTTTCCATGATGTCTAGATCTGTTATTTCCAGTAAGGCCACAGAGATACATCATTTGCTTATTTTAAGATGGTTCCTAAGTGCTTTCTGAATGTTTTCTTCTCCAGATCACTGTTGCCATTATTGTCTTCATTATCATGGCCATTGTCATTAAATACTAACATATGTTGAGGGCTTACTGAGTGCCAAACCTCAATAAGTGCTTTACCTATACCATCTTATTTAAAACAACAAGCTTATGGTGATGGTGTTGTTATTAACTTTATTGTAAGTTTATTAAAGACAAATTATTTGATATTTGTTAAAATGGTAAGAAAGACATTATTCAAGGTATAGTCTTGAGTACCTTTATTCACTACACCTGTTGGAATAGGGGAAAGGCATTGGGCTCAACTCCAAATACAAATAGGGATTTATTTCTAAGGAGCAGGATGAGGAAGCCAGTAGGTAAAAAATTACTAAGAGCAGATACCAAAGGTGGAAGATTCTTGCTAAACTAGATGGACAGAATTTTTGCAAGAGGCAGGCCAAGCATTTATACATTACAGGTGGGGGTGAAGAACCTGACCCGATGTCAAGGGTGATCAAAAGTCAATGGTAGGGGGATTACTTAGCACGATTCCATGCTAAGAGAGACCTGGACAGGCCAAAGACATGAGGTGCAGGGAGAGGCTGGGGGCAAAGTCAAGACCTAATCAAGAAGAGGACTCAGAGAAATATAACTAAAGTTTGGTCAAAGAGAGTGTTTGTCAAGCTACAATGGGGACAGTGGCAAAGCTTTTCATTAGTCATGGTTGTATGTTCAAGTTGTAATACAGTCTCTAAGAGTAAAGGTTCATCTGTAGTTACTAAATGATCAAATGAAGATAAACTAAGGCTTCTAGCAGTTAAAAACTCACACAGGGTCATGCAGGGAATGGTAGACCTGCCAATGAATTCATGTCTGTGAGACTCTTAGGGTTTCAGCTCTCAGTAAAAATATGACACCTGCTCTTACCTCCCACCCCTGACCATCCCAACACTGCTTTCAGCTGTCCTTATCCTTTCCAAGGGAAACAAATGTGCATTTGGTCTTCCAACCTTTGACACTATTTCTAGTAAACACCTAAAGGCAGTGACTTCCAATTTCTATCTACCAAAACTACAGGAGCTGCTTCCAAGATCTACTCACAGGGTCACTCTATTTGAAAATTGTCACATTCTAAAATAGGTGTCCCTGTAGCCTTTATCAAAGTTTTCCAATGAAGCATGGTTTGAAGAAAACACAATTACATGTATTTAAACCATGGGGAAAGGATCAGTGGCTTGTCTATTAGAAGTCACTGTATTAGCAGAAGATGTCACTCTCCATGTATGTAACTATGGCCCTGGGGCAAGGTCAACATCTTATTCTCCAACCTTCAGTCTGCATTTGGGGAGCAGAGAATCACAGCCAAAGCTTCGGGGACAGTCCAGCCACTGCAGCCATAAAGTCCATTCTTGGTTAAGAGGGTCCCAAAGCTTTTTATTATTGGCCTTGAGGAGGCGGTTCTCCCAGCGGCCCTTGACCTCCAGCTCCATCCACTGTACCAGCTCCCCAAATTTGAGGTTCTTGGGAAAATTATCTCCCTGCCAAAGAGTATGAATCACCACTAGTTTCAGCTTAACCAAGACTTAGGTATTGATGGGAGGGGGTCAGGAGGATAGATAAAAAAGGAGGTGAAGGGATTAAGAAGTACAAGTTGGTTGTTACAGAATAGTCATGGTGATGTAGAGTACAGCCTAAGAAATATGGTAGCCAAAGAATATAGATGCGTGGCCCATGGACAATGGACAGTGGTGTGGGGATTGCCTGAGGGAGTTGGGGGTCTGGGTGGATGAGGGCAAAGGGGAGAATTGGGACAACTCAATAGCATAAACAATAAAATATAATTTAAATTAAAAAATAGCACAACATGACACCTTTCCCTCCCCACAAAAGAGGAAGTTATTCTCGTTCCTCCTCGTTTAACTAGTTGGATTGTCTTGAGATTCAAATAAAAGACTGTGAAGGTGTTCTGTTAAAAAAAAAAAGACTTGATACCTTTTCTCTGTGCCGAGTCTGGTGTCCCAGCTGGCAACATTTTCCATTTGATGCTGGACAAGGAAGGAGGAAAAAGGGACACCTGAGAATATGCCAGCACCCATAAAGCTGCCGTGCTCACAACTGTTCCTGGCCAAGGCAGTACAGCGGGCAAAAAATGCCGTAAAATTAACTTTCTTGTAACTTCACTTCCTTATCTGTAGAGCAAAGAAAATGGTAATAACTCTGTGACAGATTCATGATGAAGATCAAATTGTGTAACAGATGTGAAAGCTCTGAAATTTTTAAGGACATAAAGATAAAAGGATATAATGGCAGGTTTATTGGGTGCTATTACTTTTTACAAGGTCTTGTAACCTATTAGAATGTCTTTCGCAATAAAAGAACTTCTATACCCAGGGAAGAGGTGTTTCTGGCCTCTTCTCAGGATTCTGATTCCTGCAATTAGCTGTTTTACAATTGAGGAAGGAACTCTTGGCGCTATATAAGGCAGCACTGGCAGACAGCAGAAAGTCATTTCTTTGGCCTCCATCTGACTGCCCTTGGCCCCTCCAGCAGCATGAGACTGACAGCCTTTGCCCTGCTCCTGACTCTGGCGCTCACAACCACCATCAGTGAGTATCTGCCTCACGGCACTGCCCCTGCCGAGTCCTGACTGCTCACACCATCCTCTGCCCACATCATTCTGGGATGCACATGTCACATACATAACGAGGGGAGCTTTGGGAAAGGCTTTTTTTTTTTTTGTCTCCACCAATACATCACTAAATCGTATCATATCAGACACTTGAGTGGACCTAAATGGTCAACTAAGGCCAAATTCTTACCCATATACTCTGTAATTTCTTTAGAAAGTACTCATCCAGACTGCTCTGACTTGATACCATTCTTTATAGGGACATAATTTCTTCACAGAGCAGCCCCATCCATGGTCTGGCAGCGTGAACCGTTACTCTCCTTCCACTGTTGAGTTAAAATCTGTCTTCCTAGAACCTTCAACCGTGGTTGTCTCTGGCTGCTACAGAAGAGCAGACGCTTCCTTGGTAGAAGATTCCCTTGGTTTTTTACATATTTTCTGAGCTCTGATTATGAGAAAGGAAAGAATAAGGTGAACCCCTCATCATTATAACAGCCTTTCTGTCCTTTTGGCTACATTCTAATCCTGCTCCAAAATAAATAAGTAATGAATCTGTGTTGAGCTCCAACCTTTGATATTATACTGAGACAGAAGTTCTGAAGAGACTCCATTTTTACGACAGGTTAAGAGAGCTGAGACATTAATCAAAGATTATTTTTCTAATAAGACTAGATTCTTTCAGAGTTCATTTTTTTCCTTGTACTTGTTTTTCTTACAGATGTAGAGTGTGCCAGAGGTCGCCAGCGGGTCAGTACATCTATCTTGATATCAAAGTCCTGCTTTTATGTAATTTTAAAGCCAGTGTCAGTACATAATTACATTTTTAAGTATCAAAATTGCTTTTATTCGAAAACTGTAGACAGACCTTTCTGAAATGGAGGTGAAGGAACAAAGTGGCTAGAAACTTAGCATCAGACTTACAAAGTCCTGGATTTTGATTCCAGCTCTTGGATCATCTGTGGCCATGGTAACAGGACTTGGCCCATAAGATCACTACGAGACTTAAAGCCGTCGTGTGTGGGAAGGGTTCAGGGCAGTACCCACACAGAGTAAAGCTCAGTAAGAACAAGTCCAGATTCTTACAATTCTGAAGTGGACCACATATATCTTCGTCCTCTACCCTAAAGAACAAAGATTTTACAGTGAGCTTTCCTTTGTGGCTCATATTAAGTAGTGACTACTGTTGAGAAAAATGTGGATGTGGTAGCAAACGCTTTAAACCAGCTGTCAGGCACTTGGGGTTCTTTTCTAGTTGTGTGGCCCTCAGGCCTTAGTCTCCTCCTTTCACTGCTTTGAGTCATTGGTTTTAATACATTAAAGGAAACAGTAAGGTTAAGAACATAAATTTTGGACCCAGGCTAGCCTGAATTCAAGCCATCCTTCACAACGTAGTGCCGGTACTGGGAGGAAAAGGGTTCATGGGCATGAAGCTTTGATAGTTTCCTGATCATATTGTATTATATCAGTTCTGGCACTGGGGGCCGAGCCGGCCAGGAGAGGAAGGGAAATCATTCACGCTGGCGTATTCTCAACATGGGGCGCCACAGTTTTTGTTCAGCTCCACTAGCCGCTGAGGTCACTCTGCTGATAAATCACGTACCCCAATCTCTGTATTGCCAGCAGCTCAGCCCAAAGATTTGGAAGGTTGCCTGGAGTTTAGTAACTGAACGAATGAATAAGTTAACTCCTACAACATATCTGAAGGGCAGGAGGAATTTGACTTTAAGTTTGAGCATATTTCAGGTTATGCAAGTAGAAATGTCCACCAATTAGTAAAATATCATGTCAGGAGCTCTTGGGTGGAAAGAGCAGGAACCGTAGTTTCCTGCATGGAGCTGGAGTTTGTGCAGACCTGGAAGTAAAGCCAATGGATAGAAAAAATACCTATTATTCATTCAGTATTTTCCATTCCGTGTAGTGCTAAGCATTTTACACATATCTTCTCAATTACATATTTGTTACTTAAATCTGACAATGTAGGTATATCACGTTCATTTTGCAGATAAAGAAACTAAGGCTTAGAGAGGTGAAATAATTGTCCCAGATTCACATAGGCAGGATTTGAGTTCTAATGCATATTACTTTACTAGCCACACTCTTCAGTTTGCTTGTAGATGCAAACCCAGAAAATTTCTTTCATGGTAATGACCGTTTTGCTCCCACTGTGGCTCATCATCTTGGCTTTGCTCCCTGAATTTCAAACAGCAGTTCACAACTACAATGTTAACATACATTTGTCTGTCCATGTGCTGGTGATGGGTAGAACAAGTAACTTGTTACCAATAATTAATGGTAAAAGTTGCCAGGGATGTACTAGTTATTAAAACTACAGTATGTATTTTTATAACACATCTCACAATTATATTCAGATACAACTGTTCAAGTGAAAGAGAGAAGTAGCAGGGAGCTGAATGTGGCATGGGTGCTGAGAGCTGATGCCCTGGTCCTGTGGAATAGATTCCATGTTTAAATAGATTTTGATTTCATTACTCGCTACCACAAAGAAATTGATCACTTATGATTTTATGTCTGATATAAAAATCTGTATACTTGATCTATTTCAAAGAGGCTAGAGGAGGACAAACAATGGGAATAAGAAGTGAATGCATGGAAAGCCTTCTGAACTTGCTTGCAAGATTCTAAATCCTCGGAATAAAGCTTTGGCTGAAGAAATGCCAGGTTTCTAACATGTGTTTTCAGATTGATTGTAGTAAGTTTAAAAAGTTGCCACCAGGAGAAGTGAGAATTTGTTATTCCATGTATGCACCAATTTGTGGATCTGATGGCAGAACTTATACCAATGATTGCACCTTTTGTGATAAAGTTATGTAAGTATCAAAATGTTTTTCTTTTCTATAGTTAAGGTCTAATAATTACATGTTAGGATAAAAGCAACTCAATTCCAAGAAGTGGTTTAGGGCATAAGGAATATGTGCACCATCTCACCTTGACCCTGATAAACAGAATGCTCACTATTTATGGGATCTGGAGTCCCCCCCAGTGTTACTGTATCCCAACATCGTCTGGTAGTAGTAATCAGAGAATCCCAGCATCTCTGTGTTGGAAGGAAACTAAAGGGTTAATTCCACTCTCAACTACTAATTTATTGCTTAAACTCCCTAGACAAAAAAGTCACCTCCAAGTCATCACACAGTCTGTTTTCTGGGATGAGGAATGTGGCTCCTCCTAGGTGTGCCAGTCTGCATCTGTTAGAATGAGCCCTGTTTATTGTTGAGCTTCAGCCAAGTTTAAGTACATTAGAACCCCCTAACGACTGGTACCAAAGGGGAATGATATCTGGAAAACCTAGAGAACTTCTTCTGCTTCAAAGTATGATGTCTCCACAAAATATATATGTTAGAGCACCAACAAAAATTAAATTTAGAAAATCAAATAGCCCATAGTAGTTTAAAGGTTACAAAGTAATTGTCTGGAAGGTCTACTGGCATCAGCTTAAAAATATTAAATGATAAATTATATACTAGAATGTATAGAAATATATAGTTCCTTTTAACTATTTTTGAAATATACATGAATGAAAACAAACATCTCATATATATAGTATATCCTTCTGGTTCTTTTTTAATAAGAAAAAAGTTACAATCATATCATAAAATGTATCTGATTGTGCATCCCCTTTAAATTACAAAAAAATCCAATAAAATATGTTTTCAGGGACATAAACTGTGAGGTATTTAGAGTATTAATCTTATGTAACCAGCACCAGCTGCTAAAATATTTCTAAATTGCAGTCACTCCTCTTAAACACATCAGTAAATAGAGTGACATGCGTATATTTGGGGGGATCATTGGCGAAGTTTAGATGCTAACAAAGTGCTTATGGCTTCAGCATTTCTCATTTGTTACTCTTTCCTCTCCACAGGAAAACTGACAACAAGCTTAAATTTGTACATTTTGGAAAGTGTTGAATCTATCTTGTGATTTACGTACAAGAAAATTTCTTCCACATAATCTTGCCACCACTCTATCCTGATTTCCTCGGAGAGTAAAGTAGACCTACGTGAGATGAACATGTCTGACCTTTTTCGTTTGCGTTGAATCTTACAGACTTGTTTCACTTGGGGATGATGTCTGATAGGCCATCTTAGGGACACATTCCAGGGGGAAAGGCCAATTACAACCAGTGGTGGGAATGAGACGATCAAAGGACCTAAAGCTGATGCCTTCTTCATTCTCAAGTTGGAAAAAAACTCCCTGGGCATTACTTAGTTCTGAAGAGTGAAGAGATAAAGAGGGTATTCGAATAATGCTTTATGAATGAACTAAATTAAGGTGAACTGAATTTGACTTCTATCAACAAGTAAACCAAGAAATGATAATGTCTAATCCTAGATAATCCCAAAGTCACATATCAACTCCTGATCCAGCTGTGGAATTTCTAAGTATAGTAGCATTCTAATGAACAGCATGTAGTTTGCTTTCGGACTCTAAATGGTTTCTTCTAGTTCCCATAAAACGAACCCACAGACTCACAGAGAGAAATGAATGCTTTTCCCGAGACTGTGGGGGAGTGCCCCGGATGGCGGTTACCTTGCACACCTACAGCCTAAAACTGCTCATTACATTCCCACCCTCTACACTCAGCTCTTGCAACACCACTGGGCAAATCCTTGTCATCTGGAACATGAAAAGAGAATTGCCATAAAAGTTTAAAGGTGCAAGAATAAAATAACATAAAAACCATTCTTTGCCAAAACATGTTGCTAGAAGTGAAGCCTACTCAAACTCTAAGAAAGCTCACTCTGTCCCCTTTTTAATGACTTCTTCCTCATATTTAAGCACAGCAGGCATTACTACACCCAGCAAACCAGTCCTTCTGGAACAGGCAACTCCCGTCCATCTCAGAGAACAAAGTTGACCTGAAACATTGACTTCAGAATTTCAATTAGCAGCAGAAGTACAGACAAGGAAATGGAAGTCAGGTCTATAAATACATGTCTTAGCAAAACACATCCACCTGAACGCACCCTGAAGACTGTTCAGGATTTCTTAAGGAAAAATAAAACACCAAGTCAATATAAAGTGAAGCTTTTTTTAAAGTGCCCACTTAAACACCAAAAAAAAAATGACTAGAGTTCTGAAAGATGCTTCTGGAGAGTTTGGGAAACTATCCTATTATTCCCAATTGCTTCTTTCCTGGCACAGGAGGCATTTACTACCCCCAAATAGGCTCAGGTTTAAATCTAGGGCTGGGCGAGCCAAGCCCTGTGTGATTTAAGACAGAGGAAGCCTGTGTGGGAGGTTTCATTCCGCATGCGCCCAGCTTCTCAATCTCATCCCGCATGAGCAAGCCCACGGTTCTGACCACCGACTGCCTCCCCAGCCTGAGGCCCCTCCCCGCAGCCAGACTCTGGTTCTCTGCATGTCTAGGTCGTGTGCCTGGCTTCTCTCCTCCTCTCCACTTCACCTCTTCTAGAAATGGAACCCAGTGGCAGGCACCCAAAACACTGGCAGATTTCTGCTGTGGCACGCACCTCCCTGGCCGCCCTGTCTTTGTTTTGGCTGTCTGCCTGGGTTCCAGTTTTTCTTATTTCTTTCTGAGGCCCACAGATTGCCTGAACTACCATCCATTTGCTGCCACACCCTATAGATATTAACACGTGCACCCTGCAAGACTAAAATTATTTGGTTACAATACAAATGGTTAAGACACATAACCATTGGTTAAGATAGTGATCATTATGCAATATATATAACTATGCAATCATTATGCTGCACATATGAATCTTATATAATGTTATATGTCAGTTATACCTTAATTGCTTTTATAAAGCACTAAAAAACACCTAAAGATTAAAAAAAAATAAAGATGGGGGCTTTGGAGGTAAAGAGCCCTGGGGTCAAATCTAGGTTTGCCACTTCTGAGTAACCTTGAGTTAGTAGTTTGACCTCTGAGTTTCAGTTCCTGCATTGAAGAATGGGGGCAGCAGCAGTTCCTATGGACTGGCAGGAACCAATGTGCATACATACACTACATAATATTGGTCCGGGCACGTAATTAGCAAATGATTGCTGAGTGGTTTTTAAAATACTAACAGCAAAATTCTGTGGTTGCCCTACGTTTGCAAGCACAATGGATGGTTCTAATTTAGGTTCTGGACCCTGACGGTCCTCTTGCCACCCCATCACGCCTGCCTGATCTCTGCCTGGCTGTGGCCTGAGAGGACATGCACCATGAACCTGTCATTAGAGCACACAGTCACTGTTACAAAAGTCGTCACCAAAGTCGTCTGATTGCAATGAAATGAAAATACACAACCTCCCCTCTGGGACTTCGGGAAGACTTTTTAAAAGTTATTCTGATTTTTTTTTCTAAAAAAAGTAGTAGAAAAATATATATCATCTGGTTTTGAGCCCCCTGAGCGCAGGAAATTGGGTCCTGTTCACCCTCGTGTCTGAAATGGGTAGTTGTTCTTTTCTGTCCTTCCTGACAAATGGTAGGCAGTGCCTGACATATGCATACCTGGAATTTTTAAACTGTCAGGGAAAAAAATCAAAACACACTTAGGCTTAATGTACTCAAAGCTTTGTGATTGACATCCTAATGGTACAGAGAGTCCCACACTAAATTCTGCAGTGCCTGCAAATAACAACAGGGACCTGTATTATCTGGAAAAGGACAAAGAGCTGGAAAAGCAACTGAACTCCTTTCCAGATGGAGAAATGTTTCTAGATTCCATAGCTGCATTGCATCTTTCCTGGAGGAGAAGAAAATGGGTTAGGATTAGGTGGGAGCTGGCAGCCTGAGTAGCAATAAAGAACGGGAGTTAGGTAAGTGGCATGTAAATGCTTGCACATACAGCTTGTACTATTTTATTTCCTCTCTTGTCATATGGGACATTTTAAGTTATTTATTTATTTTACTGCTGGAACTTTTATAAGAAACAATTTTTATTTTTAATGTTTAAAATATAGTTGCCATACAATATTATATTAGTTCCAGGTGTACAACCTAGTAATTTGACTTTTACTTACCTCACAAAGTGACCATCCTAAGTCTAGTGACCACCTGTCACCCTACAAAGTTATACAACATTATTGACTATATTCCCTATTCTGTACATTACATTCCTGTGACTCATTTAGTTTACAATTGGGAGTTTGTACCTCCTAGCCCCCTTCACATTTTTCATTACTTGTGCCATTTCTTAAATTGCATGATAGATTTACAAGCGTTTGTGTTCTTGTTTTATTACTGTTACTATCATTTAAACTGTCTATGTGTATTCTGTACACCCTCTTGTATGTATGATGCATGACACAGTAGAGGAAAGGTAAGAAGGAGGACCAAGGAAGGAAGTAGGTGCTCTCAACGATAAACTGGCCCTGAACTTGGGAAGATTTGCTAAAGTGAAAAGCACCAATATTTTGGCCTTTAGGGCTTTCTCTTTCTTCTCCGATATCTATAGATCTCTGACACTTTTCCCTCGAGGACAGAGAGACTGACTGTACTCTTCTTCTAGAATGGTTCTGCACTGATCAGGAAGCTAGTCCATACAGAGGCCCCCTTCGTAGAGAAAGCGAATATTTCCACTTTCTCTGTGAGAGCTCCCATGAAGAGCAAGGCAGAAATTCAAGGGCACACAGAATATGCATGGTAGGGTACACAACAAGCATTCAGTAAATTGTTTAAAAATATAAAACATTGATGGCTGCCATCCTCATACTCAGTGAAGGGTTGTCTTTATGGAATTCCTAACGGATAATCATGCAGCTTCTTCTCAGGCTCTGAGTGAGAAGGGGCTCACTCCTTCCTCAGGGAACTCTTACTGTCAAAACTTCTTATCAAACTCAGATTCATCCCATTGTACGTACCCCTCACTTGTCCTAACTATAGTCCTTGGAACCACAGAGGAAAGGTCTAATTGAGAACCCTGCCCATATTTTTAAGGAAGTTCTTGTCTACCTCCCAAATTTTCTAACATTAGTTGAAGTAAACTCTTGGACCAGGTTCCTATACTCAATCATGGTCTCATTTAATTCACAGAACAACTCTAGCAATAAGTGCGTCTAAATACAAATGCAAGTGTTTTTATTATCTACCATAGCAAATCTAGCATCTAATTTAGTTCTGGAATGTGACAGGAGCTCCCCTCAACCCCCTCCCCCCAAAATAGAGTAGTAAGTTAATGAATGAATCTGATTCTTTTCTCACTTAAGAAAAATAAGGTTTCATGGTGACAGAAATGCTGTCCAACATTAACAGGAAATGGTAGTTATGTTTGATAAGAGTGCTCTCTAGGGCTCAGGCTCCTAAACACCGCCCTGCTGTGTTCCCCAGGCAACATCGTAAGCTCTATCCCCAGAGCCGCTACCCGGACAGATTCTGCTGTCTTTATTCACTTACAGGGAGATAAATGCGAGTTCTCTGTTGTACAGCCTTTCCAGGTCATGGGCACTGTGTCCATTAATGTTGAAGAGCATCCTTCTAGCCCATGAATGTAAGAGGCAAGAGGAGCTGCCAGTGGTTTTGTCATAGATTCATGGAATGGCTCTTTGAAATTGTCCTTTTGCATAGTCAAGAGGCCTTATAGCATTCAGCAAACAACGTAAATGAATCTTTTTGAAATACTGATTCAAGATAAGTAAGTTACTTCCTAATGTCTGATATAGTGAGATGAGCAAACGGTGCCTTTGCTTTGGACAAGGGTAGGGCATTTGATGATATCACTGCCCTGGACACTAAATGCAGTGAGGGCCTCTGGCTCTTAATCCATCAAACTTGTACTTGGATTCTTAGTTTCTATTTGGAGACAAAGCAATCATGGCCCAGAACATCCGGGACAGTCCCAGTTCTGCACCATTGTGTTCTTAAGCTATCCTCATGGACCCTCATTCTTGTGCTTGAGGCTGTCAGTGATCTCTCCCTTAGAAAACCTGAATAAGCAGCTTCCAACAGAGAGCAGGTATAGCCTCAGTAGATATCTGGCTAGCCCTCTCACTAGCTCCACCCATACGACAAAATTTGGGGCTCTCCAGGGAACCATGGTCCACTGTACAGGTATAATGGCTGCTTAAAGCTTATCAGTCAAGACCAGTGCATTAATCTGTTTTGTGTTTAGTCTGGAAGCAGATGAAGACTCCAAGTAAAGGACCAAGAGAGCCGGTACTGATAGACACACTGATCACTCCACCAGACCCTTAAAAATGGCACCATTGCAGAAAATGAGGACTAAACCTGGAAACCTGTCTTTAAGACTTATTTCAGACATTTATTCATTCTTATACCTTAGGCAACTTATCAAACACCCAGTTTCCTCCTCTGTAAACTGGAGATGATGGTACTACCCAACTCAGACTTACATGCGAAACAAATAACACATATGTGAAAACACAAAGAACTGTATGTACCATCGAAATGTGATGTAAGTAGTATTAATTTGGGTCACATTATGAAATCATCTTTCACAATGAAATCTTCCCCCCAATTCATTGAATTCTTTAAAAAACCCATTCTAGGGTCTTGTTCTGGGAAGTACGCGTTTCTTAATAGAGATGACACTTCTGGCCAGGATATAATGCAAGCCTCAAAAGGGCTAGGCTAATGATGGCAGGTTGCTTCTCCACCACACCTTACTGTCTTTGGTCACTGTCAGCATCCTGGGAGCAATAGCCCCTCCTGATCCTAAAACTTTAGACTCTCAGCTGAGAACCTGTGTCTAGGAACTTCTGAGATTCTTTCATCTTGGAGATGAGCAAGCCTATTTTTTAAAATGCATTTTCCTCTCTCCCTCTGAATCACATAAACTCAGACCACAAAGCTTGTCTAACCCAGCTTCCTAACACTACATAGAAAGCTTCTTGGGAGATTCTGAAGTGATCATCATTTAGTTTCTGCTTTGATACAAAAACTCTTTAAAAACAAAACAAAACAAAACAAAAAACCCCAGCCCATTCTTGACCTGTTTGATTCAATAAGATGTTTTTGTTTTACTGAGTACAAATCAACATTGGTTTAACTTTCTATCATGACTGTGGAAAGATTTTAATAGTTTAAACTCTATTATCTACTTATCCATTCTCTATTTACTGAGCACTGAAAATATGGCCTGACATCAATGGACTAAACTAGCCCCTCACTGCGAGGACCACCTTCCCAGTCCAAGGTCCTTGTGTCTGTACTCCATTCTTACTCCAGAAGAGCTACCGTGGTATTCCCCCTTTTGCTGAGTGAGTCAACCCTGATTATTATTCTGATTCAAAGCCTTGAGGAGAGCCACATGTCAGCTAGCACAAGACTAAGAACTGAAGCAAAATCATCTTTTTTTCCAAAAACAATTGGTTTTGATTAGAGAAAATGACCATTTCATATATAATTCAGATTTATTACTTTTATGTAATCTCAAAGTTGGGGTGAATTTTTCTATTGCAAAATGAAAACCTCTTCCTTATGTCTTATAATATGTAAAAGGTCTGATTTGGAATCATTTGTCTAGAATCATCACAGATAACTCTGATATGCCACATAATTTTGTTATGTAGCTGAGTGTTTATCCATGTAACTGTTGAGGTCAGTTTTACTGAGAGAATTTCAGATTTAAATCACTATTTAATGGAGTCAACAGAGTATAGTGTCCCGGTGTTCCTCGTTTATGTAATGAGAATAATTATTATGCCCACCTCATTGAATTACTATGAACTTAAATGCTGTAATTTTTGCAAGGGGATAAATGTAGTCCTTTGTGTATTGTAAGAATTCTAGGAGGTTTAGCTAGTATTATTATAAAATGTTGTCTTTCTTTACTTACTCTCCAGGGGATGAAGAATATGATTTACCCTTTTCATTTTGATTCACTGTGAGAATTGTTAATGTTCTCATAGGTGGTAATAAAAAAGTTCCACTAAGTGACACCCTTAGTTCTCTTTAAGGCTGTTCCTTGTAAGTGAAAGAGAATACTGCATTAGCAGAGAAGTTAAGAATATGAACTTGGAAGTCACAGACTTGGGTTCAAGTAATAGGTTCATCAGTTACTAGCTATATGACCTTAGGAAATTTACTTTTCTTGGTTTGCATTTTTTTTTCTTAAGGACATATTAATAGTATCCACTGGAAGGATTGCAAGGGTTAAAAAGTAAGCCACATTCGGTGTTTTCAGAGCATTCCTGGCAGTTAGCCAGGAGTCCCATAATGTCAGCTATTGCTATTTTGCTTCCCCAGGAAGCATGCAGGCTATAAAAATGGCGACAAGAGTGTTGGTGAGATGAATGGGTGAGCTGGTCTT
The DNA here is from genome assembly GCF_004126475.2 of Phyllostomus discolor. NCBI lineage: Eukaryota > Metazoa > Chordata > Mammalia > Chiroptera > Phyllostomidae > Phyllostomus > Phyllostomus discolor. Next base: position 19,572,294 of record NC_040915.2, read on the forward strand.
GAGAAATAAATGCAACTTTTTCCTAAGCAAACAATGAAAGGCAGTAAAGTACATGACCTTGATTTGCATGCATTGAGAATTTCACTGGACCTAAAACAAAAAATATCTGGCTGAGGATAGAGGGTGGAGGTTGGGTCGTGGAACTGAAGAATTCTCCTAGGGCTCCCTCAGAAGGTTCCCTGGGGTAGCAGAGATCAGGGGGTGTGGTGTTAAGCCATTCAGCCTCTGTCTTGTAGGCATGGGCACAGTGCCGTAAGCCTACAGTTCCTAAGCAAATCTGGGCTTCTGGAAAATCCCTCTCTAAGTAAGAATTCCAGAGGTAGTAGAGAAAATTATAGCAGATACATAATGCCCTTCCTACATGCCACCTACTACCCTAAGTGCTTTATGTGTATAAAATCATTTACTATTTGTAAATACTGTATGAAGTAGGTACTTGTACCACACTTTGCAGATAGGACAGTAAGACACAGAAGTCTTAAATAATTTCTCCAAGGTTGCAGAGAGAAGGTTTGACCCCAGGGATTCTAGCAGCAGAGTCTCTACTTTTAGCCACTATACCAGGTTACCTCTGCTTGACTATGAGGTCAACAGATGCTGAGAAATGAAAAGAGGGAGCAGCGGTCTGGTGAACTGTGGAGGGTGGAGGCCCAGTGGAGAATGGGGACAAGAGAGGAGAAAAGTTAAGGGATGTTTGGAAATTATAATATGCCTCTGTACAAGGTTAGTGAGCAGAAAGACAGGAAGATAATTAGGGCACAGGCGACTGTAGACAAGTTTCAGTAACAGAACTCAGACAGAGCTGTAGCTCAAACAGAACTTTGAAAGTATCAACAAGTGAGGGACAGGTTTTCTAAGCCATCGTGGTGAAGTTTGATGCTAAGTAAATGCTTACCTGCTTAGCATGTTATTTGTATTTATCATCTCTCCAGAAAACAAGGAATAATAAATTTGAGTTTTTATAGGCTGGAAGCTGAGGTGGTTCTGGAATAATTTATGGTGCATTCTAAGCACCAGAGGTAATTATTTCCCAGGAGAAGGAGGCCTGGTTTTATGTACCACTATGCATTTTATTGCTTTTAAATAAAACACACTGACAGACCTAAAGGAAATTCTTTCTGAAAGTTTTTGGTATGCAAACTAAATCTTTTGGATTTACTTTAATCATAAGTATGGCTCAAAAACCATTGTAAAGACTCTCTTTCTTTTTTTTGTTTGTTTACTAAACAACAGTGAGAATCAGTAGCTCAAAGGGCTCGAGGCATAAGCTTTTTTCTAACTAAGTCAGGGAAATAAGCCCCATGATTTGCTTGGTTCATGTGGATACTTTTTGCTAACTGTCCCCTCCCACCCCTACGCCCCCACAAGAATTAAGGAAAACCCTTTATGCATAAGAAGCTTAGATCCCTGACTTCTGGCAACTAGAAAGTGCATTTTTACCATGCAAGGTGGGTATCCCCTGATTAGGATATTGAGAACCACCCTGGATGGGACTCTCTGACTCTTTCCACGCTCCCAAGTGGATAGGGCGGAAGCATCTTGGAGTGAACCATGATAAAGTTGTGCACGTTCTAATGGGTCAGTTTCTGTCTTTCCATCGCTTCCTTTTTTCTGATCCCTACAACCAGATCTGAGGTGTGTCTTGTACCCTAATTGATCCCATGATCCTTGGCAGTCAAGGGGGATAACTCCACCATCCTGAAACCCTTTCACATACAAACAAACAACTATTGAATGCCTAAATGCATGTTATGTGCTAGGCTCTGGGGCTCAGACAATGAACAAAATAGACATTGTCCCTGCTTGTACTGAGTTTTTTTCATAGTCAGGGAGACATGACATACCCAGTTCAGTAGTTTGAATATAATAGCCACCCAATATTGAATGAACAATACTTGGGCTTAAGTAGCATTTTCATTGTGTTATTCCTCCCTATTTGAAAAGCCCCCATGGATGCTCTGAAAATTCATAAAAATGGTTCCTGATTTAATGGAGCTTGCATTTGAGCTTGGGTGATAGGTATATAGAGGGTATTTGCAAAAGCAAACAAGAATACCAGAACAGACACGGGCAATCAGAGGATGAGATGATTCCTTGGCTGGAACACTGTGAGAATGCTTTTGAAAGAACTGGGCCTTACTATGTAGACGGCACTAAAGCCTCTTACCCATCCTTCTCTTGGAGCCTCTTCCTGGATGAATTTTTGGCTTCTCTAACAACATTTTCTGTCTCTATTTTTTGAAACTTACTTACTTACTTATTTATTTTTAAGCAGAGGGAAAGGGTGGGAGAAAGAGAGGGAGAGAAACAGCAATGTTTGATTGCCTCTTGTGTGCCCCCTGCTGGGTACCTGGCCCGAAACCCAGGCATGTGCCCTGACTGGGAATCGAACCAGCCACCCTTTGGTTCAAAGTCCAGAGCTCAGTCTACTTAGCCACATCAGCCAGAGTTCTGTCTCCATTTTTGGTGTTACCATTCCATGGTATGTATTTTTCTACATAATCTAAATATAACTCTGCTAATAAGCAAAACACTGCTGGAGTATGGACCTCTTAAAGAATGAGAGTGCATCTTGATTATCATCTGCCCCATGGCCTAAATGAGTCTAAGCACACTGAAAGGCCATTTAATAAGAAAATGTTAAACTAACGTTTAAGGTTACCCCCAGCCCGACTATTAAAAATTTAGAGTTAACACTCGCTTAAATCATATTCTCTCCTCTTGTGTTGGCAAATGTAGCTTCATTGCAATGTGAAAACCCAGGCTGAGACTTAGAATTCTCAGCCTCTGTCATGTTCCTGGACAGAAGTAGTGGCATGGGAGAGGTTGGTACCAGGGCATTGCTCCCTCTTTTGGCCTGGAATCGTCTTCTTTCTCCACCCCCAGGTCTGTCATGCCCCTTGGAAAGCCATGTTCACATGCACCTGCATACTGAAGGCTACATGTCCAATCTCCACCCCAAGCCCCGCCCACAGCCACCCCTGGGTCACACTTGGGTGAAGGGTATGCATAGTAGCAACACAGTCTGACTTGAGGGAATGAATTTGGGGCAGAAGTTTATGAAGGCCCTGTAAGCAGGGTCAAGTCTGCTTGGAAAGGGAGTTCAGGAATTCAGGGTTTCAGGGTATAGTCTAGAAGGGAAGACAGCTGTGCATAGGGCATATGTCTTTGACCTGTAAGCTCTTAGCCCTAAGGAGGGGCATGGCTATGAAGAGCCAGAGGGAAGCCCTCTGAAACTGGGGGGCCTAGGGCACAGAAGCCCTTTTTGCATAGATTTAAAGATGGTACCAGTCATACTTACCTTTCAGAACTATTATGAGGATTAACAAATAACATGGAAAGAAAGTGCTCAGAACACATCACAATGTTAACAATGTTAAATGATATAAATGTCGCTGCTGCTGTAGATGTTATTATTGTTATTATTATTAGAATGTACTTGAAAAACCATTAGGTGCTACAGGAACTCGGGTATTATTTTGGTAATGCTGCCTCCTTAGGACCCTAGGAGACACAGGGTGTCCTAATCCATTGGTTCTCAAAGAGGTGAATCACACTGTACCGTGCAATTTAAATGGTGTGTGTGTGTGTGTGTGTGTGTGTGTGTGTGTGTTACATGTCTGAGTCACACTCTGGACCTACCGAATCAGAATCTTCAGCTTAAAGGAAATAGGTGTTGAAGGCAGACATGTAAATTTTGGAAAAATTCCCAAGAACAATTCATTCTACTTTTTTTTCCCCACACTTGTTTCTCTTTGCTAGTTAAACAACCAGAATGTCAGAATGTACATCTATGGAACTGAATAATAACTGAACAATCAAACAAAATAACGTTAAACAACCTTAACAGGCCATAGCCTGTTAAGAATAAAATATGTGCCCTGGGAAGCCGTCTTGGTCCTTGATGACCTGATGACTTAGCTCTCAGTGTCTTATGTAGACAGACCATCTGCAGATGACTTCATAATGGGGTCTGAGGCTCGCCGTGGGGCCATGGCACCAGATCCTCTGAAGGATGGAGCCTGGTGAGTTGCTAGGAAACTCCCCACTGAGGGAACGCTGGTGGACGAGTCACACTGTTCAGCATGGAAATGAAGAAAGCTGTCTTGTTTGTCCTCTTGGTCACTGGCTGTTTCTCGTGTAAGGATTTAGCAGAACCTTGGAGAGGGAGTAAACATTTGCTCTTCCAAGTGAAGTATCAAGCCAGAGATAACTATTCTGTAGATGTAGGGTTTTTTGAAACCTTGAAGTTACTTTCAGAGATAAAGAATTCACGACTTCAACTACTGTGAATATCGGTGATGGAATCCATTGTTTAAATATTCCAAGAACTGCCATAGACAGGTTCAGACTTGAGATATTTTAAGGGATGATCTATGAGAGGTGTCATTAATATTTGACAAATAATTTGGCCTTTTGAGTTGAAAATCAATTTCCTCTCTGCTCCCTCTTCTCCCTAATACTTTCCTACCACACTCCCCTCACACTGGTATTTCATGTGAGTGTGTGCACACTCTAGTGTCATCTACACAAAACAGTGTGTGTTTCCGGCATGGCTTATTAAGTGAGAAGAACCCGATGTGATCGACTCTCGAGAGGGGGGCTCAGTGCTTCCTGGTTAGTCCAACAAAATGACACCAACAATGGAAGCCCAGGATGAGAAACTGAGTCTGCTGGCAGGTTGGCACAGGTGGGGGGAGGGGGTGGCAGGGAGGCTCCGCTGCAGCCACCGAGAGTAATCCGGGCTGTGGCGCAGAACATGAAATAGGAAGGCCGCAGGAGCTGTTACTAGTTTGGTAAGCGGTTGTTGACACAGAGGTCCCAAGCAAAGGGAAAGGCTTCCTCAGGAGCAGATAGAGTTTGGGGGGGAAACAGTGTATTCAAGGCAGGCAACCATCAGACACAAAGACAGGTAGCTAAGACTTGTGTCCGCATGCAGCCAGCATGGCGATCAAGAACTAGACATTACTTTTTTTATTGTTTTTCAAGTACAGTTTTCTGCCTTTTCCCCCCACCCCTCCCCACCACCCCAGCCCTCCCCACCTCCCCCCCTTTCCACCCCACCTTATTGTTGTCTATATGTCCTTTATAACTGTCCCTGTAAACCCTTCCCCCTTTTCCCCCTGTATCCCCTCCCCTCTCCCTTCTGATTAGACATTTCTCTAAAACGGCCCCCACAGTGAGCAGCTCAGCAGCAGATATGCTGAGTCCCAGAGGACAAAGCTTGAGTTCAGACCTCTCCTGCCTAAGGTCAGATGGCACCTGGGAAGGTTCACAGGCAAAGAGTGAATTTTCAGTTGGGACAGTGGCGTCCCAGGCGCGAGGAAGGGGAGGGAGCAGTGTCTGGGAACCAGGCATGGCCCGATAAACCTTGTGTGGAAAAGCCACATGTTTTTCTCTGGTGTTCATGGTTATTAATTTATGAGATTACTTAGTGAGCTAGTTAACTGTTCATATCTCAACACTACAGTGTTTTATTTAATCCTTTTTTCTAAACATTTTTGTTTCAGATCATTTTGTTTTAATGCCATATAAGGTAAGCTTGCTACTTCTTGTATAAGAACCATTTTTCCAGGTTTAGGCTTCTAGTATTTCTAGTTAGCTGAACTTTATTAAACCACATGAAACTGCTACTATTTGACCCTTTTTTTGATCTCCACAGTGGACATCCATTATGGCTCAATCCACTTATGTCAAACCCTGGGGAAAACCAGGCCTCATCCCGGTCTCTTCCTGCCCTCTTATCTTCTTATGCACCACTGGCAATTAAAACTCCTTGTTTTTGTGTTTAAATGTTTTTTCTCCCTTAAATTTGCTTTTGCCCATATCCAAGTCCTCACTTCTTGCCCAAGGCATTGCAGTGGCTGTCTTCAAGGGGGGTTTTGACTGACTAAAAGGGTTTCAGAGGCACCTGGACAGCGGTTGTAGTCATTTTCATCACTTCCCATCATGGTCTCCTTCCCTCCTCACAAGTTACAGGTTTATATTCCACAGTCAAGGGCCCGAGCTGCACAGGCTCAGATGCCTGGCAAAGTACAAATCCCCAAGATCCCAGCTGCTGAATTTAAGATCAGGAAGTTGTCATGTTCGAAGTTTAAAAGAAGCCACATTTTATTATTATCTCCTCTCTGCACAAAATAAAATTCCCAAGGATTTATAATAGATGCTATTAAGGGATCGTTGCAAGATGGAGGTTTTGACCTGTGAATTTTGTTTTAGGACATTTCATGCAGTTATTACCAGAGGAATTCTATCCAGCAGAAAGGGATATGTTCCATACGGGTCAGCCCATTATGTGCCACTAATAACGTTACGTACCCCAATTCCTGTGTGTACTGCTTCGCTCACATGTAAGTGCAAACGCCAAACTCAAAACAGAACCCTCTTTTGAGAACATGCTGTGTGGCTGACTGATAACACTTCCACCTGTTTTAGAGAACGGGCGTGACCTCCTCAAGGTACGACTCTGTAAACTGAAAACAGTGCCACTGGGGTTTCCCTTCCGCTCCGCACCAAGGTCAGGAAGGGTGGCAGGGACTCAACAACCGAGATTCCGAGTCCCCTCCTCCGATTCCAGCAGAGAAGCCTCCCTGGGTCAGTTTGAACATTAGGTTTCATTCATTACGAGGTCTTATTTGAAAAAAGGCTTTGTTCCTAAAATGTTTGAACATCATAGCGGTAAGCAAAATCCCCTCTTTCAAGATGAGACTAAAGCATCAAGTTTCAGCGTGCGGTCAGGAGACCTTGGGGCGAACCCCGCCTCTGTGGTTAAGGGACCTGGGGACGCCCCCCAATCCCTCCAAACCTCAGGCTCTTGTATCTGAGACTGGCTGCGTATTGCGTATCTGCTTCACTTGCTAAACAGGCTTGGACCACACGGATTCTCTTTTCCTAACATTTCCAAATATGCAAAATTCTTTCTTGCTTTAGGACCTTTGGTCAAACTGTTCTCTCCCACAGGAACGTTTTCTCCATGCTGGCCTCAGGGCTGGTTCCTCATGATTGGGATTTCAGCCTAAATGTCTCTTCCTCACAGGTGCCTTCCCTGACCATCCTGCCTAAAATAGATTTGCCTCTGATAGTTTCCACACTAATAAGCTTCTGTGTCCTTTGTAAGTCTTATGTACAACTCCCAGATATTTTATTTTCCTGTTTTGTTATTTTCGACTTATCACCAAACATGAGCTCCACGAAGTCAGCAGGCAGGTTCGTGACTCGGCCCTAGCACTTAACACGTCTGGCATCAAGTATGTACCATAAGTACCTGTTGCATTACATACATGCACACATACATACATATGTGGGGACATACATATTTTGGGGGACAATGACTTGATAATGGGTATAAAATGCATTTTTAAACTTAAAGCACCCTTTATAGGTAATTAAAAACATTTTATTGCGTGTATTGGTTCGATCTCTGACAACTGAATACGTGGGTAGGAGCGGAGACTAGACGTGTATTGGAATTTCAGCTCTTCTGCTTAAACTCTGTGACCTAGGACAATAGTTTAACCTCAGTAATTAGTAATTACCTGAGAGGTTGGCTGTGAGAATTGAAAAAGATGATGCATACAGGGGGCTTAGCATCGTGCCTGACACACACATGTACACCCTACCTCAGCAGGCAGCCACCATTTCGGTCACTTTGCAGGTAAGGTACTATCTGGTTCAGAAAAGTAAAAAGATTTTTTCTGGGGCTCCTGAGTGATTCATTGTTTTCCCCTCCCTCCATTTCTTAGCATATGTTTACAAATTTGCTAAAAAGTGGAATGATGTCTCACCATGATTACAAAGGCAGAGGCGTGTCTGGGGTGAGGGGGTTGTAAGGGGAGAGGCAAATCTCTAGCTATGGGCTCTTTGTAAGTCAGGAGCTTACAAATCAAGGCCTCTTCCCTTACACTGCTTATTGTAGTACAGCTAGGCCAGGAGGAAGAAAGGTTTTATTACTACCAATGATCTCTAAAATATTTATGTCAATTTTTCTTAGAGCTTTGAATTTCACTCTTCATATTCAATACACTGGAGAATGCTAAAAACCTCGGATGTGACGTGATTTTTCTTCATTTGTCATGAGTGAACCCGCTGGAATTGCGCATCGTCTTTCCTTCGAAATGTGTAATCTATTATTTTACCTTATTTTCTTAAATCAATAAATCTTACCTGATGGAAAACTCCTCTTTAACTCAATATGTATTTAAGCTGCACCAGAACTGTGTTTGTTTCTAGAAATAAAGAGCTGAATAGAAATGACCCCCGACTTTAAGCAAGTCAGTCTGACAGGCTAATTAGACAATTCATTCATTTATTCAGTACATAGTCTTTAACACTTAGGAGACTCAAAGACTGGGCTAGACTCTTCATCCTCAGGGGTAATCAAAAGAGGTCTGGGCCCGTGTGCAGTTTACAAACCAGTGAGGGACCAAGAAAATGAATTATTTGAAACAAAATTGTATAGCCAGGAGCTGAACTTGACATTGCTACAGTTTGGCCTCCTACTCACATCTAGGCCTTCATGTTCCACAGAACATTAACATCTGACAAAGCCGGTCTGTAACCAAAGATAATGCCCTTCCAAAAGCATGTGTGAACACAGGCAAAACGTGAATGCTATCCTACGTTTGGTGGTACAAATACCAACATCCCCTGTCTAGACTAGTACGAATGACTGCTGCTTCTTCAACAATTTCAACTCTAGCCTTTGGTTATCCTTCCCTCCTCCTTGATGCAGATACTGGCCCGCAGTGTCCACATCAGTATGGATGAAATGAGACATTCACACAGACTACGGAGTCTGGTGGAGAAAAAGGGACTGCATGGCTTTTCTCTCAAGGGGAGCAAAAGCTGCGGACTCCACCCTGACAGGCCTCTTTTTCCATCTCTCCAGCACATTACAGTGATGGTCCTTATTTACTAAGCACAGGTTCGCTTTAGGTGTTACCTTTTACAGAAAACAAAGGAGCCAATGACGCTAGTCACATCACAGAAGAGGGATATTTGCAAATGAAAAGGCAGAAGTGGTTGAACCAGATCCACGCATCCTTGGAAGGTTTAGCATGGATTTTAGGAAGTTACTTTGCAGTAAATATCCTCAATTCTGGGTGAGGGAGTTTTTTAGCAAGAGCAAGACTCAAAGTGGCCTAGGCACATTGCAGGCCTGATTCCCCACGGGAGAACCTATCTGTGGGCGTGGGTCCTGTGCATCTCTGAGTGGGAGCTGGGCCCACGCCACGCAGAACGGCCTCCTACACTCCTAAATAAACTTTTTAGGATGCCAAATTACAGAATCACTCCCACTCCTGAGGAACTCCAATCCAGAGCAAAGCCAGCCTTCCCTAAAATTCCCCCAAATCCACCTAACAATCCCTAATCCTACATCCTCTAATGCCCTTTCAGTGAGATGCCTTATGGCTTATCATGGGCGTTCTCTCTCTCAGCAGTGAATAACAAGTTCAACTGAAGTGTTTCTGCTGGTCTTTGGATAGTGAGCGTCGACAAATGTGATACTTGCAAGTGGCTGCCACGTTATGCTTGTAGCTCAAACTGCCTTTTCTCCCCTCTCCAGGGGCATCAAGAATATGAAAACAGGTGACACTTGAACTCTTACATTAGGGGGTAGGGAATATTTTATTCATGCATTTATTTGTTCATGGACTCAGGCTGCCTTGTTCCAAAAAATGATATAGGCTGGCTGATGTTCAGCAGATTCCAAGGTACAGAGAGCAGCTCTCTGAGAACTGTCATTTAAAGACATTCTGACCAAAGAAACACCTACAGATAATGGAACCCTCAAGTGGAAGGAGGGTACCCCAAATGATACTGATGCTTAACAGGACACCCATTCCCCCCAGCTGAGGCTCCCTCTACACTTTCCTCAGCCAGGGGGGACATTTTTATCACACCTGCTTGAGGTTCTACTCGACTCCCTGTTCCCATAGGCATTGCTGGAGAGTCTTCATTTCCATCCGTATTCTCAATCCCTACTCCTTTCTGAAGGTAAGCTCAGTCTGGTCTCAGGATCTTAAAAAAAATCACTTTTTTCCTTTAGCCTTAAAGAATTTTAAAAGTTCTAGTTCAATCCTCAGGTAAATCAAAGTGGCCTGATCTTGCTCAAACCTAATGATTTTCAACTAGAGCAGTACTATTCTCATAAGGCACATTTAAAATATGAGGGAACTTGATTTTTGCTCATCGCAGTGGCTGGACGGGAACTACTAGCATCCAGTGGGCTAAGGCCCTGCAATGCCCTGGACAGTCCCACACAGTGAAGACTGAGCCATCGAAATGCTGATGGTACTCCTGTCGAGAAACATCTCACCCATGGATGAGCAGTATGTATCATATCCAATCTTCCTGCTGCTCCCCGTGCCCAGAGCAGATACCAGTCATCAAGGATAGTATGTACACTCCACTGAGCTGGATGTGTTCTTAACACGGCAACCCCAGGCGTGCGCTGGCAATCAGATTTGGTATGGAAGACAAAACCTAATTGCCATTCCTGCCCTCACCATTTTTCTTTTTAAGACTAAGGAAGCTTTGTGGTTCTTGAGACATAGTTTTCACCTGGCACCTTAGTCCTATTCTATCATCTATCTCTGTATCCATGCCTTGGTCATCTAACTGCTCTCCCAGCACTTCTAATAAGACAAGGGCCCTGTCAGGAATGTGAGCTGTCTGGCTGGGACCCGCACCATCCCAGCAGCTCTGACAGTGAATGCCTGCCTGCCAGCATTACCTCTCCGAACAAATGCAGTGGGTGAGCTACACCCTCTAGTGGGAAAACCGCATATATCTGTAACCAGAAAAGACACCGGTATTTGGGCTGCCTGTCACTACCAAATCCAATAAGCAATGATAGTGATTGAATCTTTTATAGGCGCTTTACTCAGATGGCCGACAACCCAAGAAGATGGCAGGTTCATACCCTAACAAACCATCATCTTCTCTCTTTCCCAGCCAGATCTTTTATAAGGGGGTGGGGGAGGGCAAACAAGGTGTCAGCAAAAGCCTTTGAAATTCCAAGGGGAGGGGTAGTCGCCTGGTAGGGATGTCTCCAGGCGGTATCTTTAGCCAGCACTCCAGAAGGTCAGTTTTTTTTTTTTCCTCTGGCGCCAGTTGGGCCTTATCTGTAGTTTCTGAAACAAAAAGCTTAACATACACATTACTTGCTAGATTTATGGCTCGTTACCTTAAGCTAAAATTTTCCAAGTTTTGAGTCCCCTATCATATCCAATAGTATATGGAACTTCTTTGGAAGAATAACATCCACAAGAAAATCCAACTCAAAGTAAATGAAGGGGAAAAAGGCAAGGAGTTGAGGGTGGGTTCCATGACTCCTGGAAAGTGCAGAGGAATCTCTGAATTCAGACATGGCGAGATCCAGTCTCTCAAAAAATGTTGGCAGAAATTTTTCCTTCCATTGTTTGGATCCATCCACATTTTCCTTGCTGTTGTCTTCATTCTCAGATAGGCTTTGACCACCACCCCACTTGACCCACATCCTTGGGATGATTCCTGAATCAGTTGTTAGGGCTACAAGGATGCCCAACTTTCATTAAAGTGAACTGACTCACAAAGCACTGTGGGAGCCAGGGTGAGGCAGCCCTCAGTATAGAACTAGAAGAGGGCAAAGAATCGTTCCCCAAAGAAATAACGGAGGCACCATTGCCAGGAGAAGTGAATGCAAGTCAAGCAAAAACAGCAGATGCTTTGGCACTATCTTTTCTGGATGCCACATTTCCACCCTCAGAGTAGGAGGCTGCCCTCAGGCCTGCCTGAAGCTCCACCTCCTGCTGTTTTCCTGCCTCCACCACAATGAACTATGTAACCTATTTGCATCATAGTAAATGATGACACTCCCAGGACCTGAAACATTACTATCCTGGTGGGAAGCAAGGAAATGTCACCCAGAGATCCAAGTCTCCTGGAAAACACATTTCATAACAATACAAAATGATTCAACTTTCCAGTGCACAGACGATGGGAGGTCTGTTGTCCTAATGTCAGAGGACCCCAGGCCTTTATGTTCTCCCTCATAGAACAGATAGTGACCAGAGGTGGGCGATGAACTGAAGTTGTGTTATGGGCTTTTTCTTTGGGCACTGTGGACTCCCTCCTCTGTCCCCTTCCAGGCCTTGGGATGAACACACAGGTTCAAGGCTTTCTTTCCCAGACCGTGGAAACGATATATAGAATTTCAAGGGCTTCCCTCCTCCTTCCCTGCCTTTGTTTACTATCCACCCTACCTAAGTGCCAAAAGGCCTCTCCTGGTGACCAGGATGCCAGACGCTGGCTGGTAACAGCAGCACAGTCTCAGAGTTCTTTTTATATTATCCCCTGCCTCATTTCAAGGCTATTCAGAGTAAAAAAAAAGTTTTCTGAAGATCTGGGATAATAAAGGGGAATCGTGGTTAATACAGAATAAGAAATATTGATAAGGGACTCAAAACTTGGAAAATTTGCTTAAGGTAAATAGTCATAAATCTAGCAAGTAATATGTATGTTAAGTTTTTGTTTCAGTAACTACAGATAAGGCCTATCTTGGCGCCTAAGAGTAAGCAGATGACCTTTTGGAGACGTCTGTGCCAGGAAGAAGCAAGCGACTACCCTTCCCCCTTGGAGGCAACTGTTGAATTTCAAAGGCTTTCGCTGACACCTTGTTTGCCCTCCCCCAACCCCCTTATAAAAGATCTGGCTGGGAAAGAAAGAGGAAGATGGTTTGTTAGGGTATGAACCCACCATCCTCTTGGATCGCCAGCCATCTGAATAAAGCGCCTATAAAGATTCAATCACTGTCATTGCTTATTGGATTTGGTAGTGACAGGCAGCCCGAACACCGGTGTCTTTTCCGGTTGCAATATGTCAGTGTTTTGGTTAAGAGCAATAAAAATCCAACCGAAACTTAGTTTAGGCCAGACGAGAAATGAGTGGGGTCATGCCACTGGGAGGAGCTTGGGTGGGTCTTAGTACAAACAGAGCAGCATCCACGGGCTTAGGCAACACCAGGAGTCTCCCTCTTCACCTCTGCCCTCTGCTAGTCTATGCATTTCATTAACTGCTGGTTTCATCATCCCCGGTACACACTTTATATACATGATGACATCATGGCTGCTACCACACCAGGCCTGTGTCCTGACGGCTCATGAACCAGAAAGGAGAGCACTGGGGGGCAGGAGGATCCTGAGGCCCAGCCAGACATTCTTCCAAGCCATACGCTCCTGCAATCCCCAGACTTGGGAAATAGAATGGCTTTGTAGGTGGGTGTCTTGTAACCCCCCAAAGATTGAATTGAAGCACAGAAATGATTAAATCACCTCTATATGATTACTATGAGCTAAGAAAGTCTATAATTTTTATTTAAACTATTTGTCATGTTTTAAGAAACTATGGCCTATTAAAGAATAAGATGAACGATGCTTATAATCCCAGTTTGAAATTTTTAATTGAATATTGATTGAAACTTAGAACTTTAAATGGAAAGAAGAGGAATTTTATCTATATTATTGTTGGCATTTTGAGGAGAAGTTGTCATTTTCCATATTTATATGTTTAATTGATTAGAGTTATTACATTTATTTGGCAGGGGTTTTATTTTTTGTTAAATTTAAATGCTTAAAAGGAAAATTTGAGCATAAAAGTTTTATCCATTCATTAATTCTTCACTCAACAAAGCTTAACTGTGTGCCAATCCCCCTACCCATGTGCTTGTTTTTAAGAAACTGATTCACCTATATGGTTACTTGTCTGTCTCCACTTACCAAAACGAAGGTACCAACTTCTCACAATTGTTTCCTTGCACCCAGTCCAATGCCTACCCCCAGAGCAAATCCTCAGGAAATATTTGTTAAATGAATGAATAAATCATGCCAGGCTCAGAACACAACCAGCTTTTGAAACCCACAACTGTTTTCTCCCCCTTACTTTTGGAATGTAAGGACCACCCATTTCTGGCCCAGTATGGGACACAGCTAGTTGGGCCCGGGGTACCAGCATCTTCCATGTCTTTCCTGGTAACAGCTGAAGGAGGTTCATACACCTTTTGCCTACATGGGGCAACTTGTTCACTCCACCAAGGGCAGGAGAGTCACAGGTGTGTGAGGGCAAACGTGAGTCCTATGTGCAGCTGGGACGCGGAGTTTGTGAAGGAGAATGAGGTGGAAATGGTAGGCTGCCACCAAAGCATCTGGGACCTTGGCTGTCTCATAACACAAGATACAGGTGTGTGCTTTGAGGTGTAAAGTTTAAGCAAAAAGGAGCCATTGCCATAAGTCACAGGATGCCTTAGAAAGATACATCAGATTGTCATTGGGGGCAAAAAAATTACAACAGTGCACAATTTAGTAAGTAGGAATGTGGGTTTTGAAGTCAGATTGCTCAAATTTCACAACAATGCTCTGCAATTTACTAGCCATGTGATGTTTAGCAAACTAATTAACCTCTCTGAACCTGAGTTGCATTACCTATAAAATGGGGCAAGCGATGCCTACCTCATAGAGTTCATAGGAATTCAATGTCATGATGTATTTAAAATGATTGGTAGTCACATGGTGATTACAAGAATGCATAAACAAAAACGAACCCAATTAAAACAAGAAGCTGTGAAGGAGAAGCTAGAGCCAGGATGAGACAGAGAGACACAGTGAAGAAGTAGTGAGACAGAAGCCTATCGGGGGAAGAAAGGTGAGTTATAAAAGGGTGTTTCCAACTATGTCAAGTGTAGCTGCATGGAGACTGGACTGATTCAGCACCTTCTGTGCTGCTCTGGCATCCGACATTCCACCGTACCAGGATCTCTCACGTTTCACTGGAATGTTCTCTCTAGGTGAGGTCTCCCAGCCTGCCTAGGAGCAAAGAGTTTCCCAGCCACCTTTGCAGCCCTGGTATGGAACAAATTCCCAGGTCCCATTTGATCTTTTAGTAAATGTTGGCTGATGGTGAACAGCTCTTGGTATTTCAAAGGATTTTCTTTTCTTAAGAAAAACCCCTTTGCCCCCATGCCCCTAGAGATCAGGTTAAAGGACGTGCACTAGATGTAGTGACAGGGAAAACATAGTCAAGTTAACTGTTAGAAAGAAAGCAGGCTCAGTTTCCTAAGTTTCATCCTTGATCTTTTCACTTTCTAGTAACATAACCTTGATCTTGTGCAGCATGGTCCAAATTAAAAACGAAAAGCAAAGGCTTTGTTCCTCAGTGCTCACTCAGAGCTCATGTTTGTAAGATTCCCTTGTGGGTTTTTCTTCTTTCCTTTTTCTTTTGCCTAACCTACCACCTTGTGTTTGGTTTTGAAACTGCAATCCTCTCTCTACCTATGTACAACATCCTTTACAGGATTTCCTTATGTTACTTGGAGATTTAGCGCACTTTAAAAGGAACTTCAGACACATCGATTCAGACTTTGTGACTTCAACAATAGCCAAGAAGAAAGGAAGAAATAGAGGCCTCTGAACAATCAAATAATAACTGCTAACTTTTGTACAGCTTTTGCTCTATGCCAGGCACTGCTCTAAGTGGTTTACAGACATTACCCACAAAGAACACATAAGAGCAAGAATGTGCAAAATTGGAATCCTTGTACACTGTGAGAATGTAAAATGGTATAGCTGCTATGGAGAAATGAAAGGTAGAATTGATCCAGCAATCCCACCTTGGGGGATATAGCCAAAAGAACGGAAAGCTGGATCTAGAAGAAATATTTGCACACTCATGCTCATGGAAGCATTATTCAACAATAGCCAAGAATAGAAGAGCAACCCAGATGTTCAGCCATGGATGGATGAGGAAAATGCGGAATATGAGTACAATGGGATACTATTGAGCCTTAAAAAGGGAGGAAATTCTGACCTGCTACAACATAAATGAACCTCAAAGACATAATGTGAAGTGAAAGAAGACAAACAGTAAAGGACAAATATCACATGATTCCACTTACGTGAGACACCTAACGACAAAAAGTAGAATGGGAATGGCGGTGGATGTGGGGATTAAAATAGGAGCTGTCCTTGAGTGGGTACATCATTTCAATTTGGGAAAATGAAAATGTTCTGGAGGTGGCTGGTGATGTAGTTGCACAACAATGTTAATACGTATCTTTAATGCCACCAAACTGTTCACTTAAAAGGGTTAAAATAGTAAATTTCATGATATGTATATTTTACCACAATTTAAAACAAAAATCACTCATGTGCAGATTCAAGACTTTTTATTGATGGGGCTACCAGCCTTCCTTTTTGATACCTGTGCTAATAAAATCTACATATGCCACCCCCCCCCCCCCAATTAAAAACAAACAAATGTGGTAATTTGGTAAATTGAAGATGGTCACACATTCTTTGCTGCTCCTTCAATAAGAGGTGAATTCTTATTCTCCCCTCCTTAACTCTGGGCTGGCTTAGTGGCTTCTTGACTAACAGAATGTGACAGAAGTTCTGGGACTTTCAAGGTTAGATCTTGTGCTGTCTCTTCCTTCCGCTCCTGAGTGCTTCCTACCAGAACCCAAGCGCTGCGCTGTGACAAAGCCAAACCAGAGGGAGAGGGGGGCCAGTAGGCATTCTGATACTAAGCGCTAGCTGAGCTCGTAGAGGGTGGGGGATGGCTTCCAGCCTGTATTGGCAACATCGCAACAGCCAGTTTTTCCTGAAGTTAGCTGCAGTCTCAGCTGACAAATAACCTCAAACTGAAACTGCCCCGCTGAGCCCGGTCACCTCACAAAACCATAACAAACTGTGCTAAGCCACTAAATTCTGCAGTCGTTTGTGAAGTAGGTACCATAGCGATGTCCATCTTCACCTAACAAACCCGAGGCTTGGAGGTGAAGTGCTTGATTGTGGTCTCTGCGCCAGTTAAGTGGAGGGACTCCTACTTGTACCACCTTGCTCTGCCCCAAACCCTGCATTGCCGATCACTAAGTGCAGGTTGTCAATCAAAACAGCTGTAATCGCCTGAGTCGTAACTATTTCCCTGGCGTCGGACTCTAGCTGCTTCCGGGGCGCTGACACTGTCATGGGAAAGGATTGCCACCACCCCTTCCTAAGATGCCACTCTTAACATGGCGGCAGTGTCTCGACGCCTGTGTCCCACGCCCAACAGGGTCCGGGTGCCCGGCCGGCGCCGGGGGGGAACAGTACTCCGGAAATGCCCGAGCGGCGGCGGAAGCGGAAGCACACGGTGGTGGGGGCCGCGGGAAGCGTCGGTCCAGATTCTCCCTCCCTCTCAACAACCACAGATAACAGAAGGAGGGCCGGCTTAGGTGAGGCGGCGGCTGGGTGGGCCCGCGGCCGGGAGGCGGACCGCGGTGCCGGGGGTGCGTGCGGCGGCTGGATGGGGGCTCTCGGGCTCCCTACCCCCCGGGCTGTGGGTCTCGGCCCCTCTCGGGCCTGTGGCTCCCGGAAAAGCAGGGATTGGGTTTGTGTTTCTTGGCCTTCTAGGCCTTCGTTGTAGGGTTTGCTTCTCTGTCTGAACCTGGTCCAAGATACCAGCATACGGAACACGCTTTTGCTCTCGATTTCTTGAGCAAAATGGGAGTTGTTGGCCTGGACAACATGGGGGACCCCATCCCACTCCCGGCGTCATGACTTCCATGGTATTAATATTAAATTAAATTAGTGTTTAAGCCAGTAAATTGGAAAAGGCCTATACCCAGCATACGCAGGGGATGACCCTGAGCAGGATTCAACGGATACATCCTTGAGTTCTAGTCTTACTTCGTCCACTTTGCCCAGGTCCATTACCCTTTCTGTGACACAGTTTGCTTGTCGGTACAATGAATGTTTTGGATGCCTCTGATGTCCCTCCCAGCTCAGGAAGTCAGATTCTCTACTGCCTCGCCGACTCTTTTCCTTGGAGACAGATCTGAAGAGCATGTGTTTCTATCCAGGGAGTCGCCGATGAGACATGTCTACCCTATTTCTTTCCAGACCTCAACTGGCCTGGGGCAACGGAGCGCTTGGGAAGGTCCCTGTGCTTCCTGTGCAGTAGGAATCTCTGCCCTGAGGGCTTTGTCTATAAACCCATACCGGCAGTGTAGAGCATTCCAGTGTGAAAACTAGGAGACTTTTTTTTTTAGCCTTAAAACTTTTCCCTAAATTGCTCGTTCACTTTGGCAAATCTCTTCCTCCCTGTGAACTTGAGATTCTCATCTGGCAAATGAAGGTGTTGGGGTAGGGTCACTGGTTCTTCATCCCCTTTCGCAAACTCTCAGCGCAAATAAAGAACGAAACAGTGGTTCTATCATATCAAAATTCTCCGGTGGGGCGGGAAAAGTGGGGTTTGGAGGGTACATATGTAGTCATATAACTTGAAAAATCTGTGCTTGTAATTTTTAACTTTCATTTTGGACAGTTACTACAGCTCTTCCCCACTCTAAAATTTGCAGTGCTGTAATTCTTGTGTCCTCTTTAGGTGAAGAATATAGGCTTTTGTGTGTGTGTTTGTTTAAATGAATGTGTGCCCTGGAGGTACACACTTTAGTAAAAAAGATACTAACATGGAATAGGAGGAAAAGGAGCAACTGTATTTCAGCGTGCTAAAGTGGCAGTGAAATAAAATTGGACCGGCACTAGGGCTGAAGAGCCGGATCCTTGCTTCATTTAGAAGTGCTATTTTCTGGATCTAGGACTTAGGGCAACCTGGCTTACCTCTCTGGGCCTCACTTTCCTTATCTGGAAAACCTTTCCTTATTGGAAGGGCTGGACTGGATGATTCTTGATCCTTTCTGCACTATAAGTCTGTTTTTATTTTTGTTTTTTGGTTTTGTTTCTTTAAGCAGTTTGGTGAAGATGGTGTGGCACTTCTTTAGGAAAGAGAGGCTGCCCTAGGTAGGAGACATTGATGATTTTGGATGTGAGAAATGTGACCAAATTAAGTGGCATGCAAGAGATTACTTTGACAGGAGTAAGCTGAAGCCCATAAAAACCAAAGAAAGGCATTAAATCGGAAGGGCAGGGAAGCCCTTGACCAGATAGGGTGATGGGAAGTTTTAAAGGGGAGAACCTATTTTTGATGAGGGTAATGAAAAGTAATTGAAGTTACAATAATTGAAATGACTGAGTTGTGAGATCCTCGTGGTAAAAGTCTAACTCCATTGGGAGATTGCGAGCTTCATGGAAGGAAGACTTTGTCACCACCTACCCTCAGAAGGATGGGTTACTTACATGAGCAGTGGATGGACAGATAGTAGCAGTCAAGATGAAGAGTTGCCACAGAGTTTTTAGTTAGATACAGAATGAGAAATTATACAGAATTGTGAACGTTTTGTAAAAGAAGTAGTCCCTAAGTTCTCTGGTTAGTTTTCTCTCTGCTCAGTAATGTGTGTAATAAGAGACAAAGATGTATCCTGGAGGGGCTGGTGTGATGAGGAAAGGAGTAATTAGAATAATTTAGGGATGGAGGAGGATGTGGACAAGATGGAACAGGGATGGGAAGACTTTTAGGTGTGACACTGAGACAATAAAGGAGTGAGTTTATGTAGGTCTTTTGTAGGTATCAGATGTGAGAATTGTGAAAAAGTGTTAAAACCTCTTTAATGGAAATAGAGGATTAAAATGAAAGTAAGTTGATTTTGTAAGCAAGGAAATGTTGATGCTCCTCTACAAGAAGGAGATAACCTCCAGGGCTATGGATTAAAAAGACGGGTAAATTTGGGAGCAACCAGAAGGAACTAAATTAGTAGAGAATAGTGTAGTTTTGTTTGGGATGGGAGGAGCTTTGAACTGGCAGGTTGAAAGAAGAGCATTGTGTTATGGAAGGATCCATTTAAAGGGTACTCATAAATAACACAGGATTGATATTTAGGATGTACTTGGGCCTGCAGGACAAAAATAATGCTTCCTGTGGCTAAGGTCCTTCAAACAGAAGTAGGGTGCCCGTGCTGTCATGGGCTACTGTGTGGAAGCCTTACACACATGGACCACAAAACTAGTGTGTGAAGGAGGCTGCAGTCAGCAGCAGTTCTATCAGAGCACCCAGAAGTCCATCTGCAAGCACTGGGGTGTATCTCTAGAATGCAGAGAGACAGCCCAGGTGCAGAGGACTGACTTGATAGGGTGTGTAGTGTGGGTTGGGGAGTCTTAATCCAGCCTGAACTCTGACGCTTAGTCTATGCCCTGGGGCAGGTGACTGACGCTCTCTGGTACTATTTGTCCATCTGGAAACTGAGGGTGCCAGTCTTGGACAGGGACCTCTGAGTGAGCTTCGCTGTGTCTGTGCAGCCCCTGAAACTGTGTGTGTATAGTTCAGCATACATGGGTCTGGGTGTGTTTTGTTTGTCTCTGGGGGCGAAGAGGTACAGCTTTCATCATAGTCACATATGGGTTCAGGGCCCAGAAAAAATGAAGGCGTGTGCGTCTAGGTCGACTGTGAAGGCCCCTTCAACTTGGAACATTCTGTGATCATATAATTCTGTCAGAATGAGATTTAGGGCCTCAGCCCTTAGAACTTGCTAACTTTAGAAATACCCAGTGCTGCACACTATATATTCTTCACATTTTTGTTATACTCACCTGTTATGTATACTCAGCTCTCCCGTACCCTCCCTGACTCCTCTGCAGGCCAACTCCAACACCTCCTCTTTCTCTGCCGCTGATAACTGGGATCTCTCTCCTTTCCACTTGCCCTCTCACCTCCTGCTGTTCTGGACCTTTCCTGCCTCGTTTAGTTACTCAGGGGGCAAATGGTGGTGATGTGGAGACGAGGGTAGGAAGAAACCAAGACATAGAAAGCTAGTCATGATCATTTTCTATTCTCACTTGCTCACATCTCTCCTTCCACTGAAATAAAAGTAATTAGGAGAGGGTGTGCATGTACAAGAGAGACACCATCATCATTTGGGACTTTGCGTGCCTCTCATGCAGGGATTCCAGGCCTCTGTCGCTCAGTGCCTGGGATGAAATGCTTAGCATGGCCTGGCTGGTGTTTCATGTTAATGGAGGTGAAGCTGAGTTTTGTTGAAACGATTGTGGTATCCTTTGTAGAGTTTGGGTGGTGGCAAGGGGAGTCTTTTATAGCCTTTGATGAGGAAGCTTTTTATCTCCTGGACATTTCCAGGGACACCTAGTTGGACTGGAGAGGATTGAGGGAGCTGCCCTGTCTAGAGGTCCTGCCCTGCTGAGGCCCTGGGTGGAGGGTGGAGTTGTTACGTACCCTAGCGTTCATCTCCGTTAGTCCCTTCCCCACCGAAGGCTTGGAGTAGGGGAGAGGGAGCGCAGTCACTACTCTGCCTGCTGGCCAGTAGGTAGCTGACGCGACCAAGCCTGCGACTCTGGCTACATGACCAAGTCTCTAATTCTAGGCATAATATGGGAAATAGACAATTTCACCTAAAATTTTGTTAGTGTTTCTCACTGAGGCTCTTCGGTAGTGTTAGTGCACACTGCAGGTTCAACAGGTTTTTGTGGGCTTGCTGGAGTCCTAACATCCCTGTGATGTTGTATAAGGTCGTATCTGTGATTAAATGTTTCTCAGAGTTACAGACAAGTGCACTTTTATAAACTCAGTCTATGAGATTTAGGAATTCAAATGCAATTTGTTTGCTGGGGCTACTAAATCTGACTCACACAAAACCACAGCATTGCAAAACAAAAGGGACAATTAAAGGTGGATTATAGATAAGGGTGTAAATCATAAGTGGTGTGAGTTTCGTGAAGAAAAAGAAGGGAGAAGGGCTAAGAAAGCTTTTTATTTAAAGTATGAAAAGTTAAGAACATGGTGTCTGTGAACAGTTAGAGTTGTAAAGATTCTCAATGGTGAAACATGTTAAAATACGATAGCTAGAGAATTGATCCATGGTTGGATTGTTCTGTACTACTTATTAGTCTTGTTGAGTCATTTATATATTGCAAGGTAGCTGTTTGTGATGTGTCCTTATTAGAATAACATCTGGTTGCATTTTTGCCAGACTTCCAGGTTTGTTGCTGAGATCATTGAGTGCTGTGGTAGCAAATAGGTTCTTATGAGATGGTTCTTAGCCGCCGTGGAGCGACTGGATGCATCTGGAGGAATGGAATGACGGGCGGCTGTTCATATACATCAGGCCCTTGAAGATTTATTATGAGCAAGGACTTGTTATCACCTAGAGGCAGGAGGTTGAGTTTCTTTTTCTTCTCCTGGCAGAGACACGATGAAAAAAGTACAAGTTGCTATAGTAGAAGCACCCGGGGAGCTCAGAAGAGGGGGTGAGTTGGAGAAGTTTTCACAGAGGATTTAAACTAGAGGATTTAACATTTAAACTAGATTTTGAAGGCAGATTAAAAAAAAATAAATTAGTGGCTTTTTAGGCAAAAAAGCAAAAGCAAAAGGAAGGGCAGGGCATTCTATTCTAGTGAGAGTCAGTAGGTTACTAGGGATGAAAGATAATGTTTGTGTGGGGGAACTGCATGTCCGACGGAGCAAGTGGTAGGGTCGAAAGATGACATTGGAAAGTTGGCTTGAGACCAGATTGAAAAGGTTTTATCCTAGAATCTAGGGTTCCTTGTAAACTGATTTGGTCATTGTTTGTTTTTTAAGATATATATATATATATATATATATATATATATATACAACCAATCTAAAATCTTCAGACAATGGAGAAGAATATGAAAAGTAAACCTGTTTCCTACTTTTCGAAACCTCTGTTTTCCCTTCCCAGAGGTAACCACTGTTAATCTTTTGTCATCAATCCTCCAAAAGTACCCCATGCAAACATAAACATATTTGTCTATTTTCTTTTATGAAAATTCATCATCTTGCTCTTTTCACTTAGTGTGTAATCAGGGGAATGTTTTAAAAAGACAAGTCTAGCCCTGGCTGGTATAGCTCAGTGGATTGAATGCGGGCTGCAAACCCAAGGGTCACCAACTCCATTCCTAGTCAGGGCACATGCCTGGGTTGCCAGCCAGGTCCCCAGTATGGGGCACATGAGAGGCAACCACACATTGATATTTCTTTGCCTCTCTTTCTCCTTCTCTGCCTCCCCTCTATACAAATGAATAAATAAAATCTTTAAAAATTTTTGAAAAAAAGATTCAGCAAATTATGTATTATAAGCCTACTGTGTGGCAGGCTTTGCTCCAGGCCCTGGCGATACAGTGGTGGACCTCACTTGGGAAGTCATGGCAGTAGCCCAGGTGAAGGCCGACAGAGGCCTGAAAGCCGGTAGGAGTAGGTGCAAGAGCAGTATTGTGTTGAAACTGATGGGAAGAGCAATCAAATGACTGTGAGTGAGTTAGCTAGGAGCACAAATGACAATCCAGGACTCCTGATTCCTTGGAGTTTTGCTCGTTTTAAATAATTCAGTTTTATATTTTCTGCTGCCCTTCAGAAGATGATGTTCTGTGTCTTTTGTGTACTTATTTTTATTAATTTGGATGTGGTCTGTACTATTGTAATTACCTTTGTCTGTCGGTATTTTAAAATAAATGTTGTTTTACCTAGGCTTTATAGGGCTAATGTCTGCCTCTGGTTTGCTGCTTTATCTACTCTGTTCTCTGCTTGCTTTCAGGTACTCTGACCTCAGGTAACCAAGAGGGGAGATTTGCTCTTCGATACTGGAGATAACACAGCAATGGGTCCACGAAAGAAAAGTGTTAAAACATGTCTCATGAATAATGACATCACGGAGGAAACAGCATCAGATGAAACGAAGGACTATATGAATCAACTTTCACATGAAGTGCTTTGCCATATTTTTAGGTAAGATTATTTCTTGTGTTATAGAAAGTTCTGTTGGACAGCCATTCTTTAGACTGTGTTAACATTCCAGGCTTCTTGGAATTTTTATTGACGGGAAGATTTGTTGACTTTTGTTATTATGGTACTGTGTGTACATAAGGCAGTGTTCCGGACTTTTTTTACTACAGCCCACAGTGAGAAACACATTTAGTAGACAGATAGTATGTGATTGAAACCAAGGTTTTATGAAGTGGTACCCATCATCGCCATATGCTGTGCACACGTGAAAGTTGTTTTGTGGTAACATTTTTCAAAATCTTTTTTTAATTATATTTTTGTCCAAACTGCATTATAGCAATAGTTAAAGAAAAAAAAAAAAGAAATCCCTCCCCCCTCAAAAAAAAGAAAGAAAAGGAAAGAAAACCTGACTTTCTGGTTTCCCCAGCTCTATTCCTTCAGTCATTATCCATTCATTCAGTAAACAAACCTTAACATATTTTGTCTCTGGAGTTGAAGACCAGAGTTTGAACCCTGAGCCTCTTGTTTGCTATCTGTGGACCAACGATAGGTATAAAGATGTTATAAGAAGGGTTCACTGAGATAATGCTTTTAAAGCACTTAACACACTGCATGCCTTAAGTTCTTGGTGTTAATAGTTATGATTATGTCCTACCTTTTTTCATATTGCTACATGGTCTTCAGAGTTACCATTTTAGTCATATAACATGATAGTTATCTTTGCCCTTGTTTTCTGACATCTGGATTGCTTCCAGTGTTTCTCTTATGCAATTAACTTTTGTAAGCATCTGGATTTTCAGTTATTTTAGATTATTTACTAGGGGAAATTCTCATATGAAGTTCTTAGAAATGTTTTGAAGTTTTAAAAAGTATTATGTTTGTAAATTAAGTATTTAAAAAGTAGAGTTCCCTTAGAGAATCACGGCTTACTTTATTTCACTTTGTTTTTCTTCTCTAATATAAATGTGCGTTAGTCTTTATTTTCTTCAGTTTGTTGTTCTGTGACATAGTTCAGTTCCGTCTGGGAATAGGAGGCCCAATTAGAATAACAGATTTTTTTCTTAAACATAACAGAATGATACTAAAGTTCACTTTACAGAAAGAAGTCTACTAGAATAGCCAAAATTTTTTGGGAAAAGAGTCTGACCCTACCAGATACTCAAATATATTCTAAAATATACAATGATTAAAGATTTGGAACTGAAAAAGATATCCAGACAGTTGGATAAAACAGATAGCCTCCATATGCAGGCTGTATATGTAGACTCAAATATATTTGGGGACCCAGTTTATGATAAATTTGGTATTTTCATCAATGAGGAAAAACAATGGATTATTCAGTGATGATGTCACAACCTGAAAACCATTTGGAGAAAATAATAAAAGCATGTTCTTATCTCATATCTGACAACTAAATTCTAAATGCATCAATAAACTAAACAATAAAGCTATTAAAATTCCAGAAGAAGTCATAGGCAAAACTGTTCCCAGGCATGTGTGTTAGATGTTTGCTGAGTGACGGGAGGACATACTATGAACAAATTGGACCATTTTTAAAATTGAGAGTAGATCAAATAACATTTTGCAGTTCAAACAGAGTAGCCAGATGTAAGGCAGTCGAGCAGAAGGATGTTACTTGAGTTCTAGTGCAAAAAAACGCACAGCAAATTGGCAAAATGTGAAGAACTGTGAACTAAGCTGAATACTTGAATTTGGTATGAACGGTTTATTCTAAAAAAGATGTATTTTTAGGCTTCTAAAGTTTTTATCTGAGGACCCATGTATTAATTTTTGATAACTACTTAGCATGTTTTCATGAACCAAGACAAACCATGGTTTCCTTAAAGGGAACCTAAGCCTTGCTGTGTGTGCTGTGTCAGACACAGATTTTCTGAAACGTATTTGATCTGTCTTTTGAACGCCAGCCCACTGACTATGTATCTGTGAAGGAAAAGCAGCATTTCTTTTTCTAAGGGCAAACGTGACATAACTTCACATGATTGCTGAACTGTTTGTGCTTAAAGGGAGTATAATACCAACCTAGGCAAATAGTTTGGGTAACAGTGATTTGGGGGAAATGTTTTAGAGGCAAAACTTGATTTAGAAAAAAATTCAATATTTTTCATTGTTTATAAAATATGTAGTTGTATAGTTTCTAAAAATTATCCTACTTATATTTAAGTTATGGAGAGTGTAAATTAACTTAGCAGTAATATGTTTTTTAAGTAGAGAAATTGATTTGATTTGATTCTTTTTATTTAAATAGTTTGAAAGGAGAAGAGAGAGGAGCCAGAGGTAGGAAAATCACAGAACAGAGAAATACTTTGCAGGCATACTTGGACTTTTCTTTTAGAATGAACTTAAGTTTTAGGAATTAGACTCAGACCCAACGGTGTGGACATCTCTTTCTTCCTCTTCCCTAGCTGTGGACTTTTTGCAGGTCAGCTTTTCTGAGAACCAACTTTCTGGTTGCATTACTTGCAAAATAGAAAAATCAAAGTACCTACTTTATCTATGAGGGTTCTAACAGGACACAAGATACACTCAGCTGGAATTTGAAGATAATTTAATGAAGGGACTGTTTAGAGCGGTGTGGGTAGCGTTAAGGGAATCAATGAGGGATGTTGAAGAATTCAACTGGGGGGCTGACTAGAAACAGCAGACAGCCTTTGCCTGGGCCTGACTTGTCTACAGTCAGCTGATAGCCAGAGGGCAGGGCACACTGCCCAGCAGAGAAGGGGAGGGTGGGGGAGGGCTGTGTGGGAGGCACTGAACAACCTGCCTGTAAAGTTGTGAAACAGTGACTTCTGTCTGTGACAGGACACCAGCTCAGTAAAGGGCAGCTCTTCCTTTTTTTTTTTTTTAAATTAATCTTGTGCATGAGGGGTTTTGAGAAAGAATGAGATATTCTGATCTTTCAAAAATATATATTGGTATTACTGGAAACAGAACAAGAGCAGAGGTTAATTGAAAAGTTTCAGGAAGGAAAAATAATGGGAGGTTGGAAAGAGGAAATTGCTATTCAGATAAAGTGTTCTCACTTAACACTTATGCAGTACTTTCCTCAGAGTATGTGATCCAAAAGGTGAAAGATCTAGGGAAAAATGATCCACTACAAACCCAGTAGACATGTCTGTTGATGAAGAAAATAGCAGAGCTTCTGCAGGGGGTGGTGTTGAGGGAGCAGAGAGTGGATTTTTAGCCACTACAGAAGGTTGGTTCTGTGAAATAAAATTGGCCACCTTAGATTGATCAGTACTCTCATCATCCTTGCATTCCCTCATCATCCTGCTTTGAAATGCACTGAGACTTCTCTTGTCCTTTTTTTTTTTTTTGAAATTTTCTTTGTCCTTAAAAACTTAAAAGGAGAAAGGCAGGTTCCATCAAATGCCCTATGGAGGAAGCCCAATACTTTATTTAGATACTTGAGTATTTACTGACTTAGCTATTTTTAGTACAAAACCATAAATGCATATTAATCTTAAAACCCTGTGACTATTCCTAAGGTCTTATTTCATTTGAGGAGTAGGAGAGTGGAAGAAGGAAAAAATAACCCATGAGGGAGAGGAAGTACTTAGCCACTTGATAAATTTGAGTTTCTTTCTCTCACAAAGGTACCTCCCTCTGCAGGATATCATGTGTATGGAATGTCTTTCCCGGAAGCTAAAGGAAGCAGTGACTCTGTATCTGAGAGTTGTGCGGGTTGTGGACCTCTGTGCAGGGCGGTGGTGGGAATACATGCCAAGCGGTAAGTGCATTTAACGTGTCTGTAGTTTTCTACTGGAAATTATCAATAATGTTTCCATCAAAGGTTACTTGTCATCAGATGTTTCTCGTTGTCTTGAGCTAGGCAGTTGGAATCACCTTGCAGGTAAGGAGGCAGGATTTTATGTGAATTATTTAGGTTAAGTTTGATAAAATACATTTTGCCTGATGTATTACTGTTTTAGTTATCTGTCATTTTCACTTCCTATTCCCTTCAGGAACTATATCAGCCCATTCCACAAATATGTGATTAGAGAATATTATTGAGACTTTTATTAACTACATATATGCCGACCTTATTAGACACAAAGGGTCCTTTGTTTTACGATGCAGGTTTTCATAGTTTTCCTGTACCCCTTGAGGGCACCCTCTGGTTAAACAGATATTCTAAAATATCAGGTAAACTAAACCAGTTTTTCTAAAGCTGTTCTAGTAGGCCACTTCTGGAACTTGAATTTCTTAAGCACTTTTCAAAGGCCTGTACTAGGTCTTGGATATTTTCAAATAAGGTATTGGCCTTGCAGGTAAAGATCTCAAAGTTAGTAGCCTTTCCACAGCAAACAGACCTCAGATAAAGAGACCGTGAGGAAAGAAAGTTGATGACTTCAGTTAAGAATATAGCTGAGAGGGAAGAATCAAAGGGCCAATTAGTCTTTTTTTTTTTTTTTTTTTTTTAAGTTAATATCAGTCTATTAATTAATGCCGTTTGGCAATTTTAAATGTCTTATTTAACCACTTTTCATTGCATGTCTTTTTTAACCACCTTTCAAAATAATCCAGATCCTGGTATTTTGAAAAGGCGATAGGGCTGGGCACAGGGACCCTTCCCGAATATGAAGGGCTGAGGAGATAATTGTCCTGCGTTGTCCCATATGTGGAATGGGACGGACTGCCTCTGGAATGCTGGAGTATTGCACAGCTTGGGGTACTCTATCCTTTCAAGAGTGTCTTCTGTTAATCGATAACTCTTGTCAGTTGGCCATAGTTGGTTAACAGTATATAGAACTGAGACTAGAGCTTAGCTTGGGAGAAGGCAAACCTTGTCTTTAAATACTTGAAAGAAACCATCCTAAGGGAAAAGGATTCATCTTTTCTGGAGAGTGATCGTTTACTGCAGAAAAGAAAAAAAATAGAGCAGTGTGAAAATGACTGATACTGCTTACACTGGATTGGCTTTAGTGGAGGTTAGGCCAGCAGGAGTTCTGGAGATGGGATCAGTGCACGGTGAGAAGCCGCAGCAGAGGAGAGCTCCCAGTGGGTACAGTTTTAGAAGAATTCGTACGCACATTTTTGGCTCCTTTCAGACTGTGATAAATGCCTGCCAGGCCAAGGCTTCCCAGCCCTGCAGTGAATACGAAAAGAGAGTCAAAGCAAACAGTCTCTAGCCTGGAGTAAACTCTTACTAACTACTTACTAATGCCATCCTGGCCTATCCTCTGGACTTTAAACCCTGACTCATTGTATAATCATGCTAAGATTTTTATATACTGATAGTACATTATGGTTTTCATATGTGATCTCTTTGGATTCTCATACCATCTCTGTAAAGGTGAGACTTACACACACTTAGTGCAAGGCAGTGTGTACTGCACAACAGAAGAGACTGGACATTGGTGGTGCCCAGATTTAGTTCTGACTTTGGGCTCTGCTGCTTGGTAGCTTTTTAAACTCTTTCAAGCTCTTTTTTTTTTTTTTTACATTTGTAAATGGGGTGATAACCTTATTCATTGGGTTGTGATAATAGATGAGAACAAATGTAAAATGGTTAACCCAGTGAATGGCTCAGTCAGTAAAGGTTACAATACAGGATAATAATACGAACTGTTGTAATTAGAGAGACCAAGTCATTTCTGAGGTCCCTTCTTACTCTTCAGTTTTATGATTTTAAAGTTAACATATCGTCTGGATTAGCCCTGTACAACTGGTACAACTTTTGAAAACTTGAGTAAGACTTAGTGATTTGGGGCTTCATTTTTATTATTGAGAGTTAATATTTTTATTTGTCATTAGTGAGCAGACAGTTGGCTTTCTGACAGACTACATTAAAAAACAAAACACCCAGATAATAAAGTGTCATCTGTATGAGCATTTTCTCCTGGCTTACCTCACCAGCACTTGCTCTGTGGGAGTTAACTGCCTCCTTCTGTGCTCCGATGGCTGATCCCCACTAGAGGGCGTGACTGGCCTCCCAGACAAATAGCCGTCTGTCAGCGCAGCATCCTCAAAGCGCGGGTCACTTATGTTTTCTTAGGGACTAACTTGCATCCATCTGTCTTTTCCAAAGGAATGAACTGTCTCAAACAGCAATTTATAACTCCAGAATTTTTAAATGAACAATACCTAACTATTTAGTCAAGGACACTGACCTCTTTTCTTTTAGATGGTCAAATAAAAAAAAGGCATCAGCCAACATAACAATAGCTGTCAGGAGTGAATGCCCTGTCTTGAACCATAAACATAGGTTATATAATAGAGTTGCATCTTATTGGTCACATCACATAATAAGGCTGCAGCTGTTAATTCTTCGTACCAGAAATCCTTATATGCAAGTATAGGCATATAAAAATGATTTTTTAGAAGTCATTTTGGAGCCAAACAGTATAGGTTATTACTATTATTATTAATTTTTTTGTAAATCAGGAATTATACCTATTTTTGCCAGATTGTCAAAAAAATATATTTGTGTGTGTGCTGCAGAATTTTAGTAGTTAGTTTACATGTGCCATGAGATGAAAATTTTGAAAACTGCTGGTTCAAAACATCTGGGGGGCAATAGTTAAACACAGGATGGAGCAGTGTTACTGGGAAATGGTCAGACTAAGAGAATCTGGGTTGGGACAGATTGAGCTTAGAACTGAGCTTCCTGAAGATGAAGATCACATCTTACTCATTTTTTCAGTTGCCTGCTCCACAGAGCCCTTGAGGTTTTATGGACCAGAGAGTACCTTTTGGGGAGGACGAAAGTGACTAATAAATGTTGACAAGCAGAAAAATGAACTTGGCACTAAATATCTTTGAACTTCTCAGGCTTCACAGATTCCAGTTTTCTGACACTATTGAAGAAGATGCCAGATGTTGAACAACTATATGGCCTTCACCCTAGATACCTTGAGAGGCGAAGGGTACGGGGCCATGAAGCTTTTAGCATTCCAGGTGTTCTGGAAGCTTTGCAGGCATGCCCAAACTTAGTGGTGAGTGCATCTAGCTGAATATTTGACATCAATTCACTGATGAAATAAATCAAGAGAATGATAATACATGTTCACTCACAGGCAAATTTCACCCATAGCAAACTTTTAAGTTCCATTGCATGCTTAACATTTTATGGTCCAGAAGTAGAAGCTTTGATGCTAAATTAAAAGCCTTTCTCATTCTTCCTTTGGCATTATTTTCTAGGGTGTGGAGACTTCTCACTTGGAGTTGGTAGAATCCATTTGGACATATATGCCACATGTTCACATTTTGGGGAAATTTCGGAATCGTAATGGAGCATTTCCAATTCCTCCTGAAAATAAACTGAAAATTCCTATAGGAGCAAAAATTCAAACTTTACATTTAGTTGGTGAGTACTGTTTGTCAGGTCACTTGTGGCTCCTTGAAATGCCACATAACTGAATATTCTCTGAAAGGAAGTGAGGGTAATTTTAGAGATGGCTGTGTTGATTGGTGACGGCAAAAGACATGCCTGTGAGACTTGTATAAAAATTTCCCATTGAAGAGTCTGAGGTGGAGCGTGGGAGAAATACTGTTTTACGAACAATCTGTTCCCTTTTTGAAGACAGTTGGAGTAGTTTTGAAAGTTGTTTGGGTTTTTTATTTGTTTGTTTGTTTTTTCAATGAGCCAGATCCTGCCATGGTTTCCTGACATTCACCCTTTGGTCCTGGCTCTGCCCTCTGGAACAGAGCGCTCTGGTATAACTTTCTGTGACGGCAGCAACGTCCTCTCTTTGTACTCTGTCATATGGTGCCCACTGTGGCTGGTGAGACAGAGGCACTGAATGTTTTGTGTTAATTTATCCGCTAGCCACCTGTAGCTACTGGCTACTTTATAACACTGCTCAGCCCTAGAACACCGCATAATAAAAAATAATCCTCACTATAAAGATTTTTTAGTGATAATTTTTTTAATATAGTAAGAATCCTTATTATAGCTCTTATTTACTTGCATCTTCTCCAAGCAGAAGGTTCCCCTGTGTTCTTCAACCCAGAGCCAGTGGAACACTCTGCCACTTCTCTGTTTCCCTGAGAAATGAGGAGGTGGTCTTTTTCAGAGCCACCCTATTTGCAGTGGGCACAGTGTGCATTCTCTGTCTAAACATTCTCTAATGTTTATCCCAATCGAGGAAGGAGGAGGAAGACAGGCAGTTAGCTTTCTCAGCATCATGGTGACTGGCTCCTACTGCACATTTACAAACCCGTACGATTCATATATTTCTAGAAGGAGCTTTATCTCTGTCTCTGGATATCTTCTGGAAATCATGATATTTAAGGCCAGCTAGCCTGCCTTTGTGCTGAGAAATTTAGTTTTCTCACTGATGGGATAGTGGGCATTGGTAGTCAGATAGTAACTATGTGTATTGTTTCTGTGTCTTCTTAATTTTGTGTTCAGTGCCTGCTTTCATCTTATATCTATAGGGCAGGTATATCTGGGAAGGGTTGTAGAGTTATAAGAAAGACTTATGTGTATAAAATATAGAAATACTTTTTTAAAAGATTTTTATTTATTTATTTTTAGACAAAGGGAAAGGGAGGGAGAAAGGGAGAGAAACATCAGTGTGTGGTTGCTTCTTGTGCACCCCCTACTAGGGACCTGGCCTGCAACCCAGGCATGCTCCCTGATTGGAAATCAACCAGTAACCCTTTGGTTTGCAGGCTGGTGCTCAGTCCACTGAGCCACACCAGCCAGGGCAGAAATACTTTTTAAATCCTATCTTCCCATATGCTTTTTCTAAAGAAATAACAAGGTACTAGTCTGTTTGTGGTTTGTTTAGATTGTTCTTTACAAGAGTGTGTTAAGCAAGTCAAACTTGATAGACTTTAATTGGGTAATTCTGATAAAAATATCCCTGAAGGATACATTATCAAATTGAAAAATAGACTCTTGCATTTAGACACAGAATACAAAGTTTCCTGGTGATTTTCTTGCTTGTTCTTTTTTGGAATATGTTTTAGGGGTGAATGTTCCTGAAATTCCTTGTATTCCAATGCTAAGGCACCTTTATATGAAGTGGGTGAGACTCACTAAACCACAGCCGTTCAAAGACTTTCTTTGCATCAGTTTACGGACTTTCGTCATGAGGAACTGTGCAGGTAATGGGTCTCCGTTATGGTGGAGCTACACCTGTGCTATTCTAAAAGTACCCTAAAGCAAACTCCACAGCTTCATTCATAAATGAAATTGTATTTTGCTACTACTGTGTTTTATAACTTTTATTCCCCTTGTGAAGATAAATATACTTTTTGTTTTAAAGATAGTAGATGCATGATTTGTG
Organism: Phyllostomus discolor; assembly: GCF_004126475.2. Classification (NCBI taxonomy): domain Eukaryota; kingdom Metazoa; phylum Chordata; class Mammalia; order Chiroptera; family Phyllostomidae; genus Phyllostomus; species Phyllostomus discolor. The sequence continues at coordinate 19,605,212 of NC_040915.2, forward strand.
TCTGACCATGAGGAAAAAAGGCGTCACCATGTCTCTACATATTTATAGGCACTTTGGCACTTTTACTTTTTATAGGACTGTTTTAATATGTTTCTGTTTGCTTTCTTTGTCTCTGGTCCCCAATCATTCTGTGTGTAAAAAGTTATCTGATCAGTCTCTTTACTTGAAAGCATAAAACACTGCTTTTATGATGCTCGTTCCCTAGTCAGAAACCTCCCGTGTCTCCATTTCCCAAGAGTGTCAGCTGCGAACTATTCTGCTGTAAAGTTCACAGTAACCAGGGGCCTGGTTACTTGAAGCTTTGTTTCTGCCTCCTTTCCAAGCCGCACCTTCTTTTGTAGTCAGGTTTGCCTGCACACCGTCCACAACCAAACACCTTTCACTGGCGTGGTTTTCCTCGTACTTTCTGTATTGTCTGGTCCTGAGTGACACGCTTCCTTCCTCCGCTCCACTTGCATACGTCCTTCGGTTCTGCCTCTTTCCACTTCCCTTTCTTTTTGTATGATATAGAAGATCTTGTTTTTGTACTTGATATGTTCTGCCTTTTTATATTTTTATAAATTTTCACATTAGTTTTGTCTCCATGTCAGTCACAAGTCCTGTGGTAGGACCATCTGTTGTGAACTGCCTTACACTCGATACAACGCTCATTACATGGAGAGAGATTTAAATGACTGAGCTATGTTACTTGAATAAAGGATCAAATTTTCGACTTAGCTTTTTCTCCCTTCATTATTTTGAGCTCAAAACTATTAAGACTTCAGGGAATTTATTTAAAGAAAATACTAAATGCCTCTCCCATGTTACTGATAAACCTTATGCTGAATAAGTGTACGGTGAGCAGGGCAATGCTTTCACTCTAACAGGAATAAACGGGAGAGAGCCGACTACTTGGCTGTCACTTTCCAAAAAAGAATTTAAGTTATTTCAGCTTCTAATTTGCAAATTTGTCTTTGAGGCAGTTTCTGTCATTTGATTGAATTTTGTTTTCCCTTTCCCCAGGTCCCACAAATTCCTTGAAATACGTCCCTTTAGTAACAGGCTTGGCCTCTGCCCGAAACTTGGAACATTTAGAAATGGTTCGAGTTCCTTTCCTTGGAGGTCTTATCCAGCATGTAGTGGAAGACAGTTGGAGATCAGGTAATTTTCTTTAGTTACTAAATATTTTATTTTATTAAAAAGAATTTGAAAGATTTTATTTATTTATTTTTAGAAAAGGGAAGGGAGGGAGAAAAAGAGGGACATCAATGTGTTGTTGCCTCTCACACACCCCCTACTAGGGACCCGGTCCGCAACCTCAGAGGCCTGTGCCCTGACTGGGAACTGAACCAGTGACCCTTGGATTAGCAGGCCAGCTCTCAGCCCACTGAACCACACCAGCCAGGGCTAATTACTAAATATTTTAAAAATGGATTTTTAAAAATCAGTAAGCTTTTATTTACTTCTCTTTTGAGTCTTTTCAAAAGAAAATGCTTGTTACTAATGGCACGTTCTGTCTGGTATATTTCATGGAGAATAAGTAACCATGAGCACAGGCTGGCATTCATTTACGCTTAACAGTGCTAAACCTTCTTAAAATAAATAGTTGTAAGGCATGTTTTCTGGCTTGTTAATACTTTTTACTTAGTAACATATCTGTTATATTTGGAACATTTCTGAGAAATGTTAACAGGAATGTCTAATGTACTTTGGTATTAAGAGATGTTTTTTGACTTGGATACCTTAGGCCTATGAGAGAATTCAGATATTAATAACATGTTTTCATGTTTATCACTTGGATATAGATCTGTCCATTAGACGATGGCTTTTAAAAGAAAAACATTTTATTCTCTAGGTCTCTTAATTATATTTTAAATAAAATTTTCTCCATGTTAATCATTTCATTGAAATAAAAATACCAAGACATTTTGCTAGTTAGATAATTAATAGTTGAGAACTAAAAATCTAACTTTGAACATTCAAAGTATAAATGAAAAATCAAGTACCATTGGTAACAGACATTATTATTAACAGTAATAATGACAGTAATACTTGAAAGCCAACAGAAATGCACACATATATATGTTTACCAGGGAGTGTTCAAGATTGTTTATAGTAGCATTGTTCATAAATACCCCAAAATGGGAATGACCCTAATGCCTACCAGCAGTAGCATGGAAAATTAAAACGTAACACAGTCTTGCAATGGAATACTGTACAACAAGGAGAATGAACAAACTAGCTATAGGCAGCAATGTGGATGAATTTCATAAACAAAATGTTCAGTGAAAGAAGCTAGACAGTGAAGTGTACATATGATATGATCTTATTTATAAAAGTTCAGAACAAACCAGTCTTTTGTGAAAATTCATGAGCTATATACATTGATAATTTGTATACTTTTTATCCTCTGTATTTTGCACTAGTTTCAAAAACATGGGACAAAACCAGTTGAAGTTAAAATCGTGCTGATTTTATTCCTTATAAATATATTGGAGGTTCATACTTTGGCCAAAGTGTCAGGATCCCTTGTTTACAATTCTCTTGTGAGCTCTGGCTTTCTGGAAATTCTTACCTAATAATCTAAATAATTGGACTAATTTTCACACACCATCAGAATGTCTTTTCAGAATGATGATATCTGTTTTCATTTTAGGAGATGACTAGTAGTCACAATTGATCTTGACATAATAATTTGAATGGAAAAATAAACTTAGATTTACTTTTTTTAAATCAGTTCCAGATTGTATATTTTATTCTTTATGATAGATCTTAATTATAGATTTACTTTTAAACAGATAATTTTCTAAAGTGTAAATAAATGCTTTACTAAAAGTGCTGTAGTCAAATTAAATGTCTTTTGTCTTGTTCCTTTTCTCCTTTAGGTGGTTTTAGAAATTTGCACACCATTGTTTTGGGGGCTTGCAAAAATGCTCTTGAAGTAGACCTTGGTTACCTCATCATCACTGCTGCTCGTAGGTATGTTTCCTCTTCACCTGTATCTTATGTCATAGAATGATACGCTTTTTCCTGTTTTACAAAAATTTGGGAGAATCTGTATGTGTGAAGTTGTGTTATGCCTCGTTCAGATTTAAAGTACACAGGAGTTGTTTAGGTAGCAGCAGGGTTGTCGCTTAGTGGTAGTTTGAAGCTGTAACGGGTGACCAGTTCTGCCCCTCCTCAGATCCCGCCAGCCCTGAAAGGCAGTGGTTGGTTGTCAGAGGAAAGCAGCAGCCGTGGGGAAGCGCCTGAGAGTGCCGCCCAAGTCCGCAGGACACCGGCCCTCTCAGGGGGCGTTGTCTCAGCTGCAGCGGCCTTCCGAATCAGATTAGTTAGTTGGAGTTATGGTTTGCTGTTGAGAAACATTGTTTAAAATCAGCTTTTTCAGGTCCTGCCCTTATAACACCTTTATATTTTCAATACATTTTCATATCATTTTATGCCACCTTTACTGTTTCATATGTTATTTAGAAGTCTACCGCTACTTTTACTTTAGTGTTTTATTTACATTGAGTTAATTATTTTTCAGTTTATGCAAAAACAGTTGTTCATCAGTAAAATATTAAGAATATAAATAGAACAAAACCATTTCTGAGTTTGAGTAAGTAGTTATTGTTACCTACTGTAGAACTGTACTCTTTTTTTCAAATGGACTTAACAGCTAGCATAGAAAAGATGTGAGAATACCAGCAGCAGATTCTTACCTAGACTTAATCAGGTTTAAGAAAGCACTGGAAAGGATTTACGATTCTTATGGTGTGATTCATTGTTATTCAATAGAACTTCAGTGCACCACCTAAGATGTGCCCACACTTTGCAGAATGCCCCTTTAAAGGAAACATCTCTGATATTTTTTAATGGAGGGGAGAAAAGTTGTTTGCATTTGACACTTCAGTAAGGTAAACTTCTTTCAGAGCCTTACATTAGGAAGAACCTTTGATTCTGGTTGCTTTCATTTTACTGCGATACGTATCTCTTTGTCCATAGGTTACATGAAGTTCGGATCCAGCCTTCCCTCACCAAAGACGGCGTCTTTTCTGCCCTGAAGATGGCAGAGTTGGAGTTCCCCCAGTTTGAAACCCTCCATCTGGGATATGTAGATGAGTTTTTGCTGCAGAGTAAGACTTAATACCTTCTTTTATTCCTTAGAATTGCTGTAGGAAACTTTCTTGACAAGTGGAAACCTGAACTGGGATGTTCCGTGTTATCCTGAATCTATAAGACAACTTAAAATCTTAGGTGCTCTCACTTCTTGAAAAAGAAATTACGAATTTAAACTTGAAGTGTCAGCCACTGTTTTTTTCAATATTGCCTCTGATTTTAGCATGTTGTAGAAAATACAGTGATTATCAGAATGCCTCCCCCTAAAAACCTTTATCTACATTTGATATTGTTTCCACTCTGCTGCACACGTTTCTTGCCCATTCTGCTTCGTTTTTTTCACAGAACGCCATCCTTGGTTCCATTTGTTGAATTTGACCTACCACACTTCTTGAAGCTTTTGATGGTCCTCTCAGATAAGGTCCCATTCCCTGCCCATGCTCTTCATTTCTATAATAAGCCCGCTGGGGCCTCTGGATTTCCCAGATAGTGTGAGCACATGATGGTCAGTATTCATTTAATGAGGATTGCTGTTGGAAGGCTTGTTCACAGCCTTTTCTGGAATGTATTTACAATGGGACCTCACCGTTTGGGTTCGAGTGCATGTCAGTTCATTATTCAAACATGACGTTAGTCATACATGCAAGGACACCACGTTTTTATTTTTACAAGAATTGGATTCTTCCCCATGTAGTTTACAAGAAGTCTTTTCTTCACCTGTCACTATCATCCCAGGTGGTTTTTTCCTTTGGATCTAATTTGCGCTGTTGAAGACCAGAGAAGGCTTACTCTTCTGGTCGGGACAGTCTGGGTCCAACAGCACAGCTGTCGTCCTTTTTCATTTCTTTTCATTTCACAGCTATTCTTTGTCTTTTCTTTTTTTTCACTTTTTTGTTGTTGTAGTTTTCATTTATACACGTGAAGGATTTTAAAAAATCCAATCAGCCATTTTACACAGCAATCACTTTTAATCTTTATAGCTTTGAAAAAGATCAGCTTTTTACCAGCATAGCTTTAAAGTGCTAAACCACTATAGTAGTTTCATATAAAATCAGTGTACAGCAAGTCCTTCCATAAAGTCCTTAATAAATTCTTGGAACTTCAGTGAAACAATGTTTGTATGATGAAACCCATCTCCCTGTAGGCTCACTGTTACAGAAGGAGTGAGGTTGCCACGGCATCTCATCTGCGCTGTGAGGAAAAGCGTTCCAGCACCTGCTGTGTTTGGTGTCAGGCTTTCTTTGGGTTTGATGACGTTGCTCCCATTCTCTGGCTTTCTACAATATCTATGTAGTGACGTAAAGTTGTTAGCTTGGTGATTGGTCCTCTTTCTATAATCTTGTATTTTGTTCTCCTCGAAAGCTTAAAATGACAAATGTTGTGTATTTAAGGTGGCCACATTTAGGCCCAGGGAGAGACTGTCTTTGGGGATCACCTTTATAGCCAGATATTTCCCTGTCGTGCTTCTTTCCCCTCATCACACGTTTTCAGAGACAAACACGTTACCCTTGACTACTGCTATCTTATATTTCCCGAATAACTCATTTCACAGTCTCCTTCACACTTAATAGTCTCTTAGCTTTGCCCATTCTGTAAGCTGTGCTTTTCTTCACATGTGTTGCAGTTCATCCATTTTTTCTCATATAAGTGCCCTCCTCTGCTTCTCCAAGCATAGCCCAGGATTCTCTGCATCAGAATAGGTTCCAGGTGCCTGGAAGAGACTATCTAGAGAGGAATGAGAGGTCCCAGACCACATTCTTTTGCTTAATGTCATCCTTTTCAGTGATTTAGATTTTGAAGCAGCTCTCCAGGAGGAAGAGGTGGTCCCTGGTAAAACTCGAGTCACTTTTTTACGCAGGTCTGGCAAAATACAAACAAAGCATCACCTTTGTCCCTTACACATTTACGGTAGAAGTGATAGTGTTTGAATGGGGACATGAACGTCCAAAAAGCAGGCGCTGTGTATTAGGAATATGAGAAAAGTGACCCAAGGATCACTTAGTACTTACACGTACTAAGGATGCTGAGAGAAGGGTTCTTTGTTCACCTAGCCTTGGGATTGCAGAGCTGCACGTAAAGGTGATAACACTCACTGGAACCCAGAAGCAGTACAGAGTAGTCTTTAGGGCTGAAGCTTTGGGGAGATGGAGAGAGATGGCTTTGAGGCCTGCCTATATTAATCATGGAACCTCGGCAAGTTACTTCTTTAGTCCTTGTTTTCTCATCTGTTGAATGAAGGTAAAACTAACAAATGAGAAAACACGGACTTTTATCTTTACAATCTCTGACATTTAGAAAGCATTCAGTAATGGTAACATTTAGCACACCTATGGGCTGAATCAAAAAGAACCAAAGTGAGTTCTTGGTGAAGTCCTCAGAGCTTTGAGGGCGTGTGACAGTCAGGAGACCCCAAGAGCAGGAACACGGTGGTCGTCTCAAAGCACTGAGTGAAGGACGTGGGTTTCTCGTGTTAGGCTGCAGCCTTTATGCAGGTAGCACTCAGGGGACAGGACTAGTCCCAGATTTACCTGGCTGGAGGGAGAAGGTAAGTTTTGAGTCCAAAGGGCAAGAAAAAACTTCTTACCAGGAGGTTGAAGCAAATTGCTCGGCTAAATTGTAAAAGATGGGTTAAGGTGAAATTTGCAAAAACTACCAGTAACACCCAAAGGGGGGGACTACAGGAGACAGACCATGAACTATATGGAAAGTGGAATTGGAAGAGTTTGGAATGGGTTGGTTGTTTTAAATGTGTTCCGAACCAAAGGTATAAATCCCTGAAACGTGCAGGGTGGCTCCCCAGAGCAACTGCGTTTCTTTGTGCTTTCGTCACTTGATTACAGAGACCATGAGAGACGTTTGAATTCTGTATCCCTAGTCCTGTGCTGGACATGGAAGATACAGATGTGAACTAGACATAGTTCCTTTTTTTCTTCAAATTGTTCAGAGTCAAGTGGACCGTCCTGCATGGTAAAGGGCAGGTAGATAGGAGAAGCAATGATAGAGGACTGGGAATGAGGTGTGATTCACAATGGTGTGAACTAGAATGGAGGGACCTCTTCTGCTTATACACACCCCTCGTCTGTGACCAGTAGTGCCAGCAGGCACTACAGCCCAGTGGCAGGGAAAGCAGGTGTGCCTGAGTTAGAAATCCATTTTCTGGGGATAGATACAGGTTTGCTAACCAACACAGTGAGCTCTAAAAATGAATCTGAACCCCCCCCCCCACCGCCCTAGTTTACATTTCTCTACACTCAGCCACACCTAGCTCCAAACACCTGGTCCTTGCATTGTGAGAGAGCTACCTGTTAAGGTATTATTTTTCTTTTAAAAGATAAAACTAAAACTTCACCATAAGCATGCAGTAATACAATATATCCCTCAGTTTTACTTTAATTCGGTTTTCTTTTTGCCTTTTCTAAACATTTGGAAGTAATTTTTTTCCTATTAGCTGCTCCTGAACTTTTAATATAAATTCTCACTTTGCAAAATAAATGTTAGTGTTCATACGGTATACCTAACCAGAAAATGTACCTGAACTTAAATCCAGTGACGAACAGGTGACAGAATGATCTCAGAGAGTGATCGTACTGGATGTTAAGATAAAGAATTGGAAATGCCCCATGACAACAATTAACCTTCTTTTTTTTTTTTTTTTAATTATAAAAAAATGTATTTCTCTTTCTAGGCAGAATGGCTAATGCAGATCTGGTGAAGTATGGTTTGGCTGATGTGGTAGAAAATCCTGGCATTATCACCGATATAGGGATGAAGGCAGTCAATGAAGTTTTTTCCTGTATCAAATATTTGGCAATTTACAATTGCCCCCATCTGCATAATCCATACAATTGGATCTCAGGTACTGTAGTCTTAAATATGGTTGTATTTTATATCGAGATAATATGTATCTCTGTTTTCTATCTGTGCTATAGCATTCCTAAAATAAAATGTAGGTAATTTACATGATTGTTCATACAAGTTCTGGGAACCTGTGATAACCTACTGGGAAGTATACTCAGTGCTTCTTTGAACTCCTGACATTTCTACCTAGAAATCTGCACTGTCCAGGTTATGGATACAAGTGCTCTCATCTTTATATATACTTCTTTGGGCCAGGCGCATACAATGAAGGTTAGAAATTGTTGCTTGGGATATTATACTTGTTATCTCTGAATTACCTTTTGAATGACACATTATCTGAAAGGACAGGGACAAAATGGGTATGTGTGCATGTGTATGTGTATATATAAATATATAAATTACATGACATATTAAGCATTAACTTATATTCAAAATTTTCACCTTAAAATTCTAGGCTGTTTCAGATACCCCCAGTGGTTATTTTTCGTTATTGAAGAAGTTCATTTTTCTCCCTAAGAGAGTAGTACGATTTGTTTCTTTAAAGGTCCTCCTTAGATACCTAAATCCACAAACCTTTAAAGAAATTCAGAGCTAAAGTTTTCATTGTGATATCCTCTCTAACCACACCACGCCTCCTCGCTGGCACCTGCAGAACAGCCTCGTCTGCTGTGTGAGTCGCCTCCTAGGAGTTTCGTAGCTGCTCACAGAGTCGTTTGCAGGTCTGTGTATGGGCACTGGGCCTCTGCTGAGATCGGCTCCTCAGTAGAATGACCATATCTCACCCCCCAGAACTGAAACATCCCTGGCCCAGCTGCACCAAGAAGTTACTGGGAAATACAAACTTGAGGCTGTAGGGGGCATATAGATCACTTAAAAAAATAACATTTATTGGGTTTTTGATTTGTTTGTTTTCTTCAATACAGAAGAGTATAAAGAAGAAAACAAAAAATGGCCTATAATCCCATCACTCAGAACTCCTGTTAACACTTAAAATAACTAAAAGTAATACATGCACTTGATAATATCAAACAGTACAGAAAGGTACAAAATGAAAAGTCTCCTCTTCTCAAAGGTAACCACCATCAACGGTTTCTTGTATCTTCTTCTGGACAGATTCTTTTGTGCATATTGCGGCCTATACATTATAGCATTTAAAATGATTTATATGTACAAAAGGATCCTGCTGTGTCTATACACTGTCCTATAGCTTGTCTTTTATAGTAAGAATAGTTTTAGAGCTTTCCATATCAGCAAGCGTCTTTAGTTCTCCATTCTATGAATTGCATAGTGTTCTATTAAATGAATGCACCCATATTTCTTTAACTAGTGTCCTACTGTTGAATAAGTATGTAGTTTGTTGAGTGAGTCACATTTAAATAAAGGCGGATTGGTTACAAGCTACCTAGCTCTCACCATGAAATTAGGTAACAAACATCATAGTTTATAGTCATCCAGTTTTAGAGGTCATGAGAAGAGTTACAGGATTTGAAAGTCCTTGTGACTGTAGCAAAATTCATTAGTAATGGAAAAAGTATTACTTAAAATCTCTCCGGCATTTTGTCAACAGACCACTCAAGATGGACTCGATTGGTTGATATCAACTTAGTGAGGTGTCATGCTTTGAAGCTGGACTCCTTCGGCCAGTTTATTGAGTTGTTGCCCAGCCTGGAGTTTATTTCGCTGGACCAGATGTTTCGGGAACCACCCAAAGTAAATCACATTTGAGAGAGCTTTTGTTTGTTTATTTTGGTGCCCGAGGAAGAAAACAGAACAAGTGATATTTTTCTTTTGAATGACTTGCCTTTACAATGCTATGATGGGACTCTACTGCCAGTGCACTGAGGGCATAAAGGTTGTGATAATGCTTGCATGGCGTCTTTTCCTTACAAGTGAGCATTTAGGGGTCTCTAGACAAGGGGAAGAAAAAGGGAAGTAGGAAAACTGTCTCCATCAGCTCTGTAATCTGAAGGTAAGGTAAGAGAGCGAAGGTGGAAATTTGAGCTAAGACAAATTATTACCTGGGCTAATTAATTGGGAGATTAAATCTAATCGGGAACCCAAAATATAAATAAGGATTAGGAATGTATTTGGAAGTGGTTTACTTTCCCGCTATCTTTTTATTTAGATGTATGTCCTGGGAAATTTGAAATTGCCTAGTTGAACAAAATGTTATTTTAAAACTGCTTAACAAACAAAACTTATATTCTCACTGTAATAAGAACTTAATGCTTCAACTTACTATGTTCTGTGTTGTCAGCCCTTGGTGGTTGCGTCCTCACTGTTGGAGCAGTGCAATAGAGTAGGGAAAGCTCAGGATTTGAGGTCAGGATGCTGGGGTTCAGGGCCCAGTGGCACCGCCTACTTGGTCCTGTGCTGTGGGCAGCTCTCCTCCCACCGCGCATCTCATCTGTAAACAGGCATGACAAACTCTTGCTTGGAGTGTTGTGTGCCTTAAATGAAGTCCCATGTGTGTATGTAAAAACATTTCATAAATGAAGTGCTATATAAATACTCTCATGTGGAGAATGGAGCGAAGGGTTTAAGCATGTGGTTTTGTCTCGCCTCAGGGCTGTGCTCGAGTAGGTCTGAGTGCAGGCACGGGGATTGGGGTGTCCTCGGCCCTCGTCAGCAACCAGAACTCCAACAACGACAACGATAACAATGCTCAGAATAACGCCAACATCCATGACAACAATCACCATCATCCAGATGACTCGGACGAGGAGAATGATTTCCGGCAAGATCTGCAACCAGGAGAGCAGCAGTTTGCAGCCGACGGTAACCCAGATCTTTTGTGAGCTCCAGATAGGAATGATTTTTACCTTGGATCATATTTCTCTGATTCTATTTTGTCCCCACCCCCCAACTTCATTTTGTCACTTCACACATTGGGGTCCAAGTTGATAAGGTAAATGAAGGGGTGAATGAAATTTATCTGTTTGCTTGTTTCAGACTTGTCTGTGCAATGCCTCTTGCCAGAGAATCTTTAAGGCTGCTTACAGAATGGGAAGGACTCATAGAACCTGTGGGAATTAGGGTACAATGAGCCTCAGGGGCCTGGCTTAACTGAGATTTTACTTTGAGGATTTGGACAAAAGAACATCTCCTTACCAGTAGATAGGATTATTAAGTTTGAATATAGAGACTGTTTTTGGACGTCCCTAGAGCTGAAGAAAAGAATACCGACGATATGGTAGACATTGTATTAGGCATATTTCACTTACCTTTCATTATTAAGTCCTTTACAACCATCAGCAAATTAATTACACGAACTAATAAAGGCCTACAGGATGTCACTTATGTAACTCCATCCAGTTCTTCAGTGTTGACTGAGCACCTGCTGTGTGCCAACCCTTGTGTTAGGCAGTTTCGTTGGCCCCTCTGTTGATGAGTGTAGAAAGAGTGACATCATCTCCTCACCAAATTTTCTGCTTCTGCTGGGCGCGTAAGAACTACAGAAGGAATCTCTTCTAGCCATCCGTCTCTTGCTCATTCACCCATTCTTGTGGGCACAGTGATTCATGAGAAGTGGGAGCCCTGGTGGTCTGGGACTGCTTTTGTAACAAAAACAGTGTGTGGAGCACGATTTCCTGTAGGGTCACTCCCGAGGATGCAGGCCCTCGTCTAGGCATCCTCTGTGAGCGCAGCCTTCCCTTTCTCCCCTCACGGTCTCCGTGGGACTCTCCACTTTGGTTCTCAGCAAAGTCAACAGGGACTCTTCCAGAAGCTAGCGGTGGTTTCTCCAGTTTCATCTTCTTCGACATCTCAGCAGCATTTGTCATCGATGCCCGCTTCTGCCTTCCTAAGATCGTTCGAAACTCTTGGCATCTCTGAAACCGTTTTCCTGGTTTTCTCGCCAGCTCATTGGCCATACCTGCTCGGTGGTGCTCGGAAGTGCTGCTTTGACTGCACCACTTCCTCTGTTTCTCATTTCTTCTCAGTCTCACTGTTTTCTCTACATGAGCTCATTCCATCTCGAGCGTGGCTTTCATACCAACTGTACGCTAAGAATTCTAAGCCTTCTTGCCAGCCTTCATCTTCCTACTTATTGAAATACTACAGTAACATGTAGCTTCATGCTTTTTATTTCCACATAAGTACTCTTAGGCACTCAAACCTATAGCTAGATCTCTCCCCTGACACCCCCACCCCCCAGGAAAAACTACACAGAAGGTTCTAGGGGTTAAAGAAGGAGAGTGAGGTCAGGTCAGGTATTATCTCTTTTGCCTTGTTGTCCCTGAGTGCCATCGTACTGGTCACTGGCCCCATAAGGAAATGGACCTCAGAGAACATAGACCATCCATGGGACACTGTGAGAGCAGATGTAGCACCAAAACTGCCCAAACCCTGTGAACCCAGCTGTGGTTGTGTGGTTGGAGCTGCTGAAATGGACAGATTATAGACTCCACTGGAAAGTTGGCTATAGGCTTCTGAGTACATCCTGGAGAATGCCTTTCATTGTGAAACCCCTTGGTGCAGCAGGGATCAGACATGTGCGAGAACCCTGTGTTTGGTTTCGGACAGAACGGTGGAACTCCAGTCTGCTGACATGGAAACAGAGGCTTTTAGTTGATTAGAGACCTGCATTTAAACAAATACTGAAGTTACACTGTTGTTAAATACGAGAGCTTCAAATGCTGTGAAAGGCCGAGAAGCAAAGCAGTGAGCCACATAAAAGCTGAGATTGAAGAATTAAACAGCTTCAATAAAAGGATGTCTGAGAATACCAAAGATGATGGCAGCGTTTGTGGAGAAATGAAGATAGGTGTAAAATGTGCGGTTCCATGGGTCTCTCCAGGTTGACAGTATGTTCATTTGTATGTATTACTACATGCACATCAATTGCATTGATTCTTTTAAATAAAAAAATAAGCTGGAGAAAGGCTTTGTGACTTTTGGTCAAAACCATGAGTGGAAAGAATTCAAATAAGAGACACAAAATAAAACGAAATAAGAAAAAAAGTGGTACAGGGATTCAAAATTAAAAGGATGAACGAGAGTCAGTGTTAGTTAAAATGACTAACATTGACGCTTCCACTCTAGGTGCTAATTTAGCACTATTTTAAAAATTAGTTAAAAATTTGTGTTGATGTGCTGACTTTCCTTAATGCAGAATGTTAAAACTCTCACACGAGGGCCTCTGCTTGGTTTTGGACCAGCCCCAGAAGGAGTCAGAGCTGCCCACTCTATTACCCCGTTGTCTTCAGCTCCATCCGCTTGCATTAACTCGGCGCGCCTCCTGAAGGACATTCTTTCATGAGCAGGATCTCTTTCTCTTTTGCTCTTTTTCATGTTTCACTCACAGGGTTGGATGACCGACTTCTCAGCTGGGGTTATCGCACACCCCTGGGCGCTGAGGATTTAGTGGCGCCGCAGGCGGATGTGCGCTGCCTTCCCAGGGTGTGGCCAAGCCTGGAATGTAGCCTAGTGTGGCATTGTCCTGATGCAGCCTGAGGCGGGGCTCGCAGGGCGCCAGTGCACTGGATGGCGTGCCTCGAGTCCTGCCTTGACAGCTTTGGATGTAGTCTTAACAAGAAGTTGGCAAAGCCAGGAGTTCTTTTATTTATGGTCCTCTTAGAAAAGTGACTGTTTTATTTTAACACTAGTAAACTGACTGAAGCTTTAGTATTTGCTTAGTAAACAGATTGAAGCTTCCCAGTCTGAAGTTGCTCACTGTGCTTATCCCCTGGAAAATGTAAATAAAATGACACATTTCTATTTATTGATAGGCGCTAATAACTGTAGTGAAGACTTTGATGCAAATAAGACATTTGAGTGATATTGAAGTGTTAAAAATGTACTTCATGTATTTGTTAGTAATCCTTGCCACACATTGGCCAAAAATGATAACATACCCTCTAGAGAGTAGGAGAAGAAACAATTTGAGCTTGCCTGCCCAGCACAGCCTGGATTAGCCAGCAGGTACTATGAGACTAATTGCCGATAAGATGATCCTAGGATCTTCCAGGAGGTGGCTCTTGCTACTTGAAGGCAAACAACTTAGAAGGAGACAAACAGTTGTCCTTTACAGCCATCCCTGGTAACATCTTCAGGAATGAACACGGCACTTCCTCTCAGCTGTGACCCTCTGTCCCTGCTTCCGGCTGCCAGGGATGGGCTTTCTCCGCTCTGCGCTCCTTTCCCATCTGTGGTTTCCTCCCCTACGGAGTAACTGCACACATCTTGTTAATGTTGATATAGTGAAGCCCAATTAATATGCCATTTTTCCGTAATTGGTCTTACAATCACAGGGCTGTTCATTTCAGAGGAGCCCCAGTTTTGGCTGCAATTGTGTTTTTTTTTTTTTACCTCTTCTGGGTTGGCTTTGACTGTTTATTTTGTTCCAGCATTGAATGAGATGGAAGACATGGTACAAGAAGATGGAGAGGTAGTGGCTGAGAGTGGGCATGAGACGCCAGCTCACAGTCAGGCAGTTATTCCCGTGGATGTCGACGAGGAGCAAGCAGGTAATCGTGTGATTTGCCACTTGCATGGTTCTGAAAACTCGGCCCTGGCTGTGCTAATGTAAAGCACTAAGAACAGTTAACGATATGCTGTATGCTGCTTACTACTGAGGGCTGTGTTGTGTTGATGTTCTCCTTGCTGCATGTGTGCATGTCTTATTAAAGTTTGTTTTTGACTTTTTGTAACTGTGATAACTATTGGCATGCACGCGCATGCGTGTGAGTGCAGAGAAAGAAAGCGCTCGAATTGTTGATGGGAAAATAAATGACCTGATTAAATACTTTGTTTGTCCCATCCCTCCATTTTGGTGAGGACAGCGAACAGTGGAGAAGTTGTCCTGGTTTAGTAAATAGACCAAGACCGAATCTCCTTTTGCCATTGGGTGACTTAAGGCCGGCCATGGAGTCATGGGCCCTTAAAGATGACCTAATACAGACCTTTGTGTTACAGGTAGGGAAACTAGCATCCTTTCAAAAGTTTGGATGTTTTGCTCAAGCCCACTCAGCCAGTGAGCAAGAGACAGAAGCAAATTAGAATTTAGTTTCTCTCCTGGTCTATTAGAAGGCTGCCTTGTCTTTGAGTGGAAAATAGCTTTACCCCTGTTTTAAGTGTCTTACAGATGCAGTCACTTACTCAGCAAGTGCTGTGTGCCTGCTCTTTGCTGGGCATCATACAGTGTAACAGGGCACAGATAGGCGGGCTTCCTTGGAGCCCACATTTTATTGATGGAGCGAGTATCAGTCACTGTCCAGAGCGTTGGCTGGGACAAGCTAAAGGTTTACAGTGTGTACTGCCAAGCAGATAAAACATTTGGTACATAAATATAAACATTCAAATAACCAAACTGTAGCATTCATGTAGCCTTTCAGGAACGCGTCTGCTCATCCAGTGAGATGGACCT
Organism: Phyllostomus discolor; assembly: GCF_004126475.2. NCBI lineage: Eukaryota > Metazoa > Chordata > Mammalia > Chiroptera > Phyllostomidae > Phyllostomus > Phyllostomus discolor. The sequence continues at coordinate 19,620,516 of NC_040915.2, forward strand.
GTCCTCGGTTAACGGACATGGAGTGCTCGCCAGTCCCGTGGGTGTCCGAGGTTCACCTGCATTTCCTTTGCCTTTTGTACATTTGCAAAATTGGAAAAACGGCCCATTTTTTAAATGATTGTCATGCCTTTTATTTTGATGATATTAGCATGATTTGAGACTTCGAAATAGTGAAGGTCTTGAAGGGGGATGCCATGCAGCCTATTTCTGTTTGGCTTTAGAAATGTGTAATGTTGGTTGGCACGTTAATCATACCTAAAGTTTACGTAATGCTTTAGAGTCCAGGTGCTGTCGCAGCATCTCATCCAAGTGTGTAGTCCATTGAAATGAGTGCTAAGGGAGGCTGCATGGAGCCAAGGCACCTCTGTGAGCCCGGGTTCCTGGAAGCAGCGCTTTGAGTGAGAGCCTGCCTTGGGCAAAAAGTAACTGTTAGGCCTGTGCTTTTTGTTTCAGGACCCAGTGGTCTTCAGCGTGTAGTGAAACCAACCCCAATTACTGTTCACGATTCAGAGAGTGATGACGAGGAAGACAGTCTGGAACTCCAGGAAGTCTGGATTCCTAAGAATGGTCCTCGGCGTTACTCGGAGCGCGAAGAGAAAACCGGAGAGCCTGTGCAGTCCAGGGAGTTGTCAGGTGAGACATTATGTTGTCCTCTGACCTGTTAGTGGGAGTCCTGAGAACCGGCCCACGAGGCCTTTGTTTGTTTATGTAAGCTCTCCCTGCCTCAGTGGTGCAGGAAGGGCAGCAGCCCGACTTAGAGGGTAACCTGGGTGGTGCCGTCAAGGGCAAGTGTAGCACAACCACAGGATCAGGGCTCAGGGAAGAGAAGGCGTGAGGATTGTGGCTCCCAGGTGGAGGCTTTAGGAGGTGGTGGCATCAGGGGCTCAGGGATTATCGCGAGGGATTAGTCACTGAGCCAGCCAGAGCACTGAAAACAGATACTGCCCAGATCATAATCTCTGCAGCTGTGCCCGGGGAATGTTGGTGGCTAGTTTGGTGCTTAAGGGAGTCTTAACATATTTTCTTATAACCCTTTGCCTCCCTTTAAATCTGGCTAGCAGCCTTCTGCCAAAATTTGCCTCACCAAAAAAACTGTAATTCTCTTAACTTTTAGGTTCATACAGCTTCCTTGTCTTTCCTACCCTTCTATTTCTCAGAACCTTATGTTTACCACTTTCAGCAAAGAATGAGGCTTTTAAAAATTCTCCACTCATTTTTCCTTGGACACCCCACTCCTTAATATGTGAGAATGTTCGGTATACAGTTAACACCGAACTAGTAATATACATACCCTTCTGTGTACAGAGAGCTCAGTTTTTTAGACTTGGGAAATTTACTGACCCTTGACTGATCACTCAATTCTTATTTTATTCCTTTTAAGAAATTCAGATATCTTTACACTGGTTGAAAGGAGCTTTAATGGAAACTGAAAGTTAGGGAAAGTAGTATGACCAGGTGACTAACCTCATGTTTCCTTGAAAGTTCAGTTTCTGAATTTAGAAACTAGATCTTCTGTCAGCCTGACAAAACCTGAGTTGTTTAAGCATTTCTCACATACTCATTGAGCCTTACTGTGCCCCAGGTACTGTGTTAGGCGCTGGGAGGGGTGCAGGGATGTGTAAGTCATGGACTCTCTGGGGAACCTCTAGTCTGGTGGGAACGTCAGGTCCGCCACGTGTAGAATAACATTACAGGGAACGGACTCCAGTGGTTTGGGGGTGGGGTGCAGAAGAAACTGAACAGAGATCCGAGGCCGGAGAATTGGTGAGAACAAAGCCCCCCGTGTAGTAAGGCAGGGTCATAGTCAGTTTGGGCTGCGGTATAGAAAGCATCCCGAGGGGAAGGAAGTGGAATGTAAGTATGGAATCAGATCACGGTGAGCCTGGAAGGGCTGAGCTGAGGAGTGTGTAAACCGAGTGGGCGCCAGGGCACCATAGAGGATTTGTGAGCAGTTGAGTGATGTGGTCACCGTTAAACTTTAGGAAAATTCGTGTACATTGTTCCCTGTCCAAATTTACTCTGACCTATTGTCCAGAATTTATACTGAAATCTTTTCTTTTCCTCGGGCCATTCTTCTTTTTCTGTAAGCAGTAAGTGGAAAAGGCAAGACTCCACTTCGAAAGAGGTACAACTCCCATCAGATGGGCCAGTCGAAGCAGTTTCCCCTCGAGGAAAGCAGCTGTGAGAAAGGCTGTCAGGTCACCAGTGAGCAGATCAAAGCCGATATGAAAGCAGCTAGGGATATTCCTGAAAAGAAAAAAAACAAGGATGTTTATCCCAGCTGCAGCAGCACCACCGCCAGCACAGCGGGAAACTCCAGCTCGCTCAGCGCTGCTTCTCAAAGCCCTGACTGTGTAAGGACGGTGGACAGCGGCGGCTCTTCCGAGCCTAGCCCTACAGAAGTGGATGTGTCCAGGCAGTGTGTCTGCTCCCCCGCTGGGTCAGAGGACTCTGAGGCCATGGAGGAGGGAGATGCAGAGAGTTCTGTCTGCCCCAGATGCTGCTGTCACAGGCCTCAGGAATCCCAAAGGAGAACTAGCAGGTGTTCTGATGAGGAACGTCCTTCAACCAGCCGAGCCTGTGTTGTGAATGGCCCGGATGGTACGAGATCCGCCTTTTCCTTTAGGACTCTGCCACAAGGGGGGTCTTCAGGCCCAGCACATGATGAGAGGACTAATGGGAGTGGCTCGGGGGCTACAGGTGAGGACAGGAGGGGGAGCTCCCAGCCTGAGAGCTGTGACGTGCAGTCTAATGAAGACTACCCTCGGAGGCCCCTAACAAGGGCCAGGAGCAGACTGTCCCATGTGCCGCTGGTATCTGAGTCAGGTATGACAATGCCGCCAGGACTGGCACCTGCAGGGTAGGACTTGAGGAGGCGTTAGTGTGTTCCATGAGGTTTCCCACGTGAGGCCAGCTGGGCAGACTGAGTTCTGTGTTGGGGTTCTGTGATCCTACAGGTTTGGGGCTAACTTTCAGCAGTGATGGGGGAGGGGAGGGTGTGTAAAACAGCTTATAAAGCATCCAACCCAGAAAAACTCCGAAAGTTAAGTTTCTAAGAAAAAAAGACCACTGTGTATATTGACCCTAATTAGGACCCCGGTTCTGACGTGTAAGTCCCAGCAGATAAACTCGGCTGCCCTCCCACACTGAGGAAGTCCTCCCGGGGGTGAAGCTTGCACCCTCAGCCAGGAGTTAGGACCGGAAGTTGCTGGGGCTAGAATATCCTCCTCCACAGTTACTTAGTCATTTTTTCTGAAGTCTAGTTTCATTTCTAGTTAAGTTTGCTGGGATATAAGCAGGTAAGTACTTCAGCTGAGAATTATTTGGGTGAAGATATACTGAAAGTATATCTACGTATATAATTTCATTAATATTTGTAATGTGTATACAAAGGCATTGTGTTGGGTGAGGGTGAGCACATTTTCTTAATCATAATTCTGTTTATCTGACCTTATTTTTAAGTCATCTCCTCTGCCTTTATTAAGTTTTGTATATCTATCAATGAAGAATAATACATTTTTATTTTATCCAAGTCTCCCTCAATTTCAGAATCTTAAAATCAGCCCCAGGACATCCAGTCAATGCGTTTTTATATACTAAGTAGAGCTGATTGCATTATGTAAAATTAAACTAACAAAAATAAGGTTTTATGAGATAAATATGAGAACTTACATGCTAATAATCATAGTAGCGTGAACTCAGGTTTAAAGATAGGAGTTTTATTTCATCATGATTTCATTATGCTTTGCAGAAACTAGTTCTGCCATATGATGAAAATATATTTTTTCCAGCTTGAAGTTTAAATGCTCTGTGATATTTTTTATCCATGAGCGAATTCATCATTTTAACCGTTTTGAAGTGCACGGTTCACTGGCAGCCAGTGTGCTCAGGCTCTGAACTCCGCGGTGGTCCAAACCGGAACTCTGCCTGTGAAACAGAGACGCGCCGTTCCGGCCCTGTGGTGGCAGAGTTTTATTTTTTCATATTTGTTCTGTCAGATCTGTGTGTTTGTTTACCTTTATGATTTTTTTCTTTATTTTTATGCTGTGGAAGCTTTTCTCTACAACTGTTTCAGATAATTGTTTACAACTTCACATTCTTTTATTTGTTTATTTTAATCTGTGGGAACTAACTTGATTTATTTCAAATTATCACCAGATTGTGTCAATACTGTTTATTGACATCCATTCCCATGTCATTATTTTTGAAATGCTCTTTCATCATGTATCTTTGATACACCTAAGTTCGTCTCTGGGCATTTGGTTCCAGTGCTCCATCCTCTTTTATTATTCTTTGTCAGAACTCCTTGACCAGGCATACATTTATTATTTATTTTTATAGTTGTATTTTATGATAACTTTGTCACGCTCTCAAAACAAATCTTGGTTTTGGTGTGGAATTCTGTTACATTGATTGAAAAGATTATTGTCATTTTTACAGCATTGAGACTTCCTATGTGGAGACTGTTTTTTCCCCTGTCTTATGGTAACATTTTATCATTGTTACCATTTGGGGAGTTTTGCTTTGTTTTTGTTTTTAACACATATCCTTGTATTAACCAGTGGGGACTTTAACTTCCACCTTGTGTTCTGCGACCCCATTTACCATTTCCTTCTGGCTTGTTTTGTGACTAGAGCTTTTTTCAGGTTAAATGATTCCCTAGAATAAAAAAAATTCATTTATATAGTATTTTTTTACTTTTTTAGTAAATTACATCTGTTATTGTTTGACTTTTTTTCTAGTTAGGGAGGCTTCTAATGTATGCAGCTAATGTATATGTAGTAGGTAAATTTTGTTCTAATATTTTTTAAACACAATACAAATATCCACTTAACTTTCAATAATAGCTTTTCCGGAGAAATGTCAAAGTGCTGATGTGAATGTTATCCAGCTCTCTTTTGGAAAGAAGAACAGGTTATTTGGATGGCTTTCAACTTTTTATTTTTAATCTAGCTTGTTTTTGATATCTATTGCCATCCTACCTGAAAAGATTTAAGGAGAAAAATCCAAACTAATAAAGGAACAAACTTAATTGAGTTTTTAAATTGCTTTAAAGAAAACATTTGAGTTTTTTATTTAGTTTTCAATTTATGGCCTTATGTAGTACATATGTTAGAAGCTAATATAGTTATTTGTCTTGCGAATTCTAAATTTGGGAATAAATGTCTATATGTTTTCTATTTATCCTAATTGTATAATACTTTATAAAATAAATGTCACAAAAATGACTGATTAGATGGTCAGAGAATAACATTTAGGATTAATATGGTGTGACTCATAAATACTAACCTGTTTCCCTAACACCTAAGATGGGAGGGGTCTGCTTTGCTGGGTTTCTGTAGCATCTTCTTTGCTAACTTCAGCTATGGTATGTTGTCATTTCGTGTGTTCCTGTCTGTCTTCCCGTAGACTCTGAGCTGCACGAGGGCAGGGACAGTGCTTGTTCGCCATTGTATGCCCAGCTTCTAGGGGAATGTCTCATGTGGTGTGGGACATGGTGAAAAACTGTGAACTTAATAAGTGGTAGGAACCATCACATGAAGCATGTTGGTACTGGATGTTGAAATCACTTAACAGTTGTCCCTAAACAAGATTACTTGTCCATAAACAGAAAGGGAGGCATAAAAAAAAATGTAACAGGATAAACTCTGTTGTCCTTTTATGTTGGGAAGCCATTTTCAAGGTAATTAGCATATAAAGTGTGAAAACATAAGCCTCCACTTTGGGTGCTCTGGAGAGCAGGCAGTTTAGCTTTGAACCTCATATTCTAGCAAGGTAAAGGGGAGGGGAGGGTTTGGAAATGGATCCTAAAAGGAGAACGCTGCTAGAAGCCCCTTCTTTCAACACTGTCACAAAGGAGTGAGCACCAAACTGCTGTTGTGTGTGTGTTTGCTTTCATTTTTGTGGTGCAGGGAGAGGGGGACGGGACCTGTTACTTGTTGTAGCGAGTGTGTGAATTTTGTCAGTCAGGTGAAATAAGCTGCCTTTTGAAGATGCCTTGCCAGTGAAGGGAATCGGAGTTGACACGGAGTTCCTGCAGGGACCGTGTGGGAGGCAGCCTTCCCTGGGTTGCCCGGATCAGCAGTTTGTGTCTTTTTCAAGAACCCCAGGGTTTTGCTTGCATTCAGGGAGATGCTGGAAGTTTGCTGGGTAGAACTTTTGAGTTCCCTTTTAGGCTCGGACCAAAAGCAGCTGCTCTCAGTTGTTTCATATGGTAAGATTTCAGGTGGTGGAGGAAAGGTTTGGTATGTTAAAAAACAAAAAACCAAAACCAAAACAAAACCCTTAGACTAACTACAGTTCCTAGAGTAACCCCAAGCCTTGGGGAATTTGCAATATTTGCGTCTTATTTCCCTGTCTGTCTTAGTAACCTGTCATGTGTGAAGTCAGAGAATTACCCAGTGGGATGTTGTGGTCTAGTTGTGGTATGTGAAAGAGCCGTGTGGTGGGGGATTTTACTCACAAAGCTCAGTCTTTCCTCATGGAGTGTCCACTGCAGAACAACTATCAAAAGTGAGGACTGACTTTTAGTGTCTTGTCTTAGAATATATACATGCTTGTTAAGTTGTAGAGGTGAATTTAGAACTTGTATATAAAGTCATATTAGCTTTAATAATTAAACTGTAGTGTTTAAGAGCACTGTTGGCACATGAGTTAGGGCATGCTAACTAGGGTTTGGCAGGTGAAAGACTGCAGATTCTCTAGCACAGTGACTGCCACCAGATTGCCTGGGTTTGGCTGCTGGTTCCACTAGTTTTACTTACCTTTGCCAACTTCCGACATCTTACTTCCCTAATTTGTAAAATAAGGAGAATAATAAATCTATCTCAAAGGGCTGCTAAAAGAATTAAATTATTTTAGTACTAGTGAAACCCTTAGAAAAGTGCCTGACACACAGTAAGTGCTCAGTAAATATTTGCTATTATTATATCATTTATGTGTCTATGATGCATTCATTCATTCATTCATTCAGTGAATGCTGAGTGCAATTCAATAAATACTCATTTTAGATCATTATTAGTAGCTGGCATGGATACAAAAATTAAGACGGTGTTGGTGCTCTCAAGGAGCTTTTTAGTTTAAATGGAACAACAAAAGAAGTGTACAGGGAATTACAGAACCCTATTAATGTTTGGGAATCCAGGTGATTTGTCATAAAAGGTGACTTTTGAGATGGTGTTTTCAGGGATGGGTAGTGTTTCCCAGAGTGGACTCAGGAAAGTTGTTCTGAGCAGAAGGAACTAGAATGATCAGTGGCGTCAGAGGCATGGGCAGTGGAGGTTGCCTAGGATATAGGGCGGATGAAACTGACAGGTGGGCTGAAGCATGGCCTCAAAGCTCAGGCATTGAAATGCATTTATTAAGCAGTAGTTGAAAATTTAAAGTTGTTGGCAGGCCACCGGTGAGTTTAATCCACCAATGATCTTTCAGATGGCTTGGGCGACTAGAGGTGGGAATGTTACTTAGATGGTTGGAATGGCTCAGGGGTGAGAAGGGGCTACTGTGTTTGCGACCATGGAGGGTGATCTGGTTTTGAAGCAGTCGGTTGGAAATAGCAGTCTGACTCTTCCACTGGGGACCACTTGTAGATTTGAGAGCTGCCTTGATGGAGTTTGTATACACACAATTGAATGTGCTGTCTTCAAGGGAAGAAAGCAAGGCTGAAATTTGCATGTTCCTCTTGCTTTTTCTAGAGGTTGCTAAAACAAAGCCTCGTCATTCTGTGAAGCGGAAGCGGACAGCAGATAAGTCCACCAGTACCAGTGACCCTGTGATTGAGGATGACCATGTGCAGGTGAAGAAAAAGCCCTCACCTTTCAGTCCAGCCAAGGGCCTGAGTAATGGAGAAGAGCCAGGGTTTCCACGATTGTCCGCTTTCCTTGTTCTAAACAAAAGAAATCGGTCACAGCGACTTCTCACTTGTGCCAGTGAAAACATTTAAGTTTTCCAAAGAAAGTACAGAAAGAGACCTCTAACTTTGAAATTTCTCTCCTCGTAGGTCCTTGTGTTAAAGTCCAAAAACCTGGTGGGTGTCACCATGACCAACTGCGGAATCACAGACCTGGTGCTAAAAGACTGCCCCAAGATGATGTTCATCCATGGTGCGTACCCAGGCCTGTGTCAGGCACGGCGTCGTGAGCACGTGTAAAGAATTAAGGGCTCACATACACTGCATTACTGTGCTATTTTTCAAAGGAATCACTGTGTGGGATTATTTCTAATTCTGTCCTGCTCTGTAGTTCTCAGATAGTTAGTAGTATTTGTGACAGAGACTTGCTTGGTTCATCCTTTAAAATAGCCTCTCCTTCAGTTCCTCTAAATGGTGTTTGCCGCCTGACCTGACCAAATCAGATAGGCCTCAGATTGAATCCTGCCTCTGCTGTGGGCTGACTGTGCGAGGCTGGAGGTGTGTTTGTGACTGTTTTCGGGGGGAGTGGTGACTGGGCCTTAAGTGCTTAACTGTTCTGGCTCTGGTTGACATGCTTAATCACAACCTCACTTGTGGCGTGTGACCATCAGTCCAGTGGTCCCATCTGTCCCTCGTTGCCAGGCCCTTCATCGTCCACCACCTGTACTTGTGTGTTTGATGCGTGTCCTTCCAGTCCATCTTTCATGTGTTTGCTTGTGCACGTTTACCTCTGAAACACTAGGGCGTTACCTTGTGTGAGTGTAAAAATGTTTAAATGCATAGTATGCCCTGTACACGATCTCTTTCTTTTTCTCTTTTCACTCATAATTACATCATTAATGCCTATCCATGTAAAATTATGAAGATCTGACTTGTGTCTTGCCTTGGGACAGTTATATATAGTCTCTGCGTTTAGTTTTTTTCAATCTGTAAAGTGTGCAGAAGATGCTTACCTTATAAAGCATGTATGAAGGTTAAATGCCGTGATGGATGTGTGTGTGTGTGTGTGTGTGTACACATACATCCATCCACACAGTAGAGGATCTGACCTCTAATAAAAGCCTAATAAGTGTTAAGTTGTATTATATTAGTATTGCAGAAAATAATTAGGGGCTTTCTTTTCTTGCACTTCTTCTATAACACTGGTAGTAAACAAAACACAACAAATTGTTACCAAACATTTTTCTGTAAACTAGGAGAATCCCAGAAAGGAGAAATAAAACCGAGATTTAAACATAATAACCTGTCTCTTGAATTCTGGAAAACACCAGACCTAGTGGGGAGCCCCAGGCCCACTAAGTAATACCTTAAGAGGTGCATTCCAACCAATGAGGTCTTAACACATCTAATAAATAATAATTGCCTATGGTAGTTTCTCCTAAAACAGGGCAGGGACCCTTTGAAAGCTCAGAAGATCATAACAGCAGGGAACCCAGCCTAGCTTAAGGCCGCAGACAAGGGCTTTTAGCTCTGCCCTCAGAGGTCCTCCCTTTCTCTGTGATGATCGCTTGGAGAATTTTCACCTCCGCGCTTGACTGGGTGGCTCTCCTTGTATCTTCTGTGACCTAGTGGTAGATCCCATGACCTCAGGCTCAGCCTTTTGCCCTTAAACCATATTGTTTAGCTCACAGGACAGGGGACTTAGATAAGTAACTCAGTCACTAGAAGACAGCTAAGTTATGTCGGGTGAGATGACCAAATGAGTTTGGAATGGCCTTCACCATGCCTGGTTTTACAGCTGAGAACCATTGAACCCCTATCCCCAGGTAGCCCTGTCTCTGCCTTTCCTCCTTTCCTGCCTCCTTTCTCCTGCCCTGTCGCAGGAGAGATGAGTCGGAAAGGCCGGAGACTGGACTTGCCCCTGTTCGAACAGGCTAGCTCCAGGGCCAGAGTGTGCAAGATGATGCTATCTGGGTCAGAGGCGTTACAGAAGACTCCCTTAATGCGTTAAAAAGATCAGACATACCGGCCTTACGGTTTTATAGTATCTTCATCTGATTCTCACTGTTGAGTTGGACCAGGTTATAATCTATGACAAAAATAAAACCAGATTGAAATTTGGGAAGAAAAAAAATGGAGATTTTTTTTTGGACTTGGTATACTATTTTACACCTGCACTATCTGGCACGGCAGCCAGCGGCCACGCGTGACTGTCCAACACTTGACCTGTGGCTAGTGCCTGAGGAACTGCTTTGTTCATTGTAGTTAATTGCACATAGCTGCAGATGGCTGGTGGTGGCCACATTGGACTGTCCACCTGTAGACCAATGGTGGCATGTGTTTCTGGGTCTTTGAAGCTTCTGCTTTTATACCCAATGTAGGAATTAAAATCAGCTCTGCTTGTTTTCTGTGGGTGAATGCAAAAAAATATATGTGAATTATTCCAGGTGTATTTGACCATCACCATAAACTGTAGACTTTAATTGCTACCATCATTCATTCTTTTCAGTAAACATTTCCTGAACAATTCCTATGTTTAGGCAAGTCATTCTGTGGGACTTGGATTCCTTGCCAGTGAAATCTTAGATGAGAGAAGGTACCTGACCATCCCTCTTAGCATGTGGGTGACCCCCTCCTTTTGAACAGAACGGAGTCCCCTTTTCAAATTACTTAACTACCTGTTGTACTTGATGACAGTACATGACGAGTGAGATCTGTATTACATTGCAGTGTTTCATGCTAAACACATCAGGCCAGTCCTCCACGGACGACTCTAGATAGGCCGGGCGTTGCTCTGTTACTTCGCACAGATTTTTTGTGCCGCTTACCATTGTTTTCACTTTCTAGCTACCAGGTGCAGGGTTCTGAAACACTTAAAAGTTGAAAACGCACCAATCGTGAACCGATTTGATTACGCACAGTGCAAGAAACTGAACATGGATCAGGTGCTAGACCAGATACTCCGCATGCCTCCTGAGAGGAACCGCATCATATACCTACGCCCGATGCAGCAGGTACCGCGCCCCGCCCCTCGCTCGGGACGCCTCACCTGCAGGGGTACTTCCTCTTAGTCCTCGGCCTTTGGGGCTTGGCATCGACTCGCTCGCTCTCCCCACAGTCGTGCTGCTTTAGATTCCACAGAGTCCTCCGTCAGGCTTCCCCGCTAGATTTCAATGGGCTTTAAAAGGAGGTTACATCGGTGGGTCATGGTTACTCTACACATTTTCATCCTCACTCAAGTTGGCTGTAGTAAGAGAACAGGCTGGTTCCACCGCCCGATTCAGTTCTGGTTCACTGCCCTACAGCTCGTGATTTAGCTTCTGTCTTAGTTTCTTCATCAGTAAAATCAGAAGAATGAAAACCTGGCGGTTAAGTTCATGTGTGAAGTGCGGAGCAGCGGCTGGCATGCAGTAAGCAACCCTGTGATAGCTGCTGTCACTGTTACCATTTTCACTACTGTGAAGAGGAGACATTTTATTGTGCCTATACGAGATTATGGATGTTAGCTGAACACTTCACAGTATTCCTAAACCAGACCAACTTGCTGTGTGCCTCTAATTTATACAGGGATGGATATGACTTATTTCTCAATAAAACAACAAAAAATATAGAGTAAACACTATATGTAAGGCTCTGCACTTAATTCCTGAAGGGAGTTGAAAGGAACTATCAAACTGTCTCTGTTTGAACAGACTGGCGAGTGTCTACAACGTGCTGGGCTGAAAAGACTCAGGCGGCGTCCTCCTTCCCGCAGGGAGTTTGCCTTTCCCGGAGGGGGTGGGCATGAATGCCACTGGGCGGCCAGGGGGCTTCCTAAGCAGAGATGAGGAGGAGGGCACCGCCTGAGGAGAGAGCAAGGGGAATGAAGGCCAGCGGGGTGGGCAGGGAGCTGGGGCGGGCCGAGGTCAGTTTGAACAGGGCAGTCAGTGCAGTCAGCACTGAACCCTGTGAGGACAGACTCTCGGTTCAAGGGGCATTTACACAACAGTGAAAGGTAAACGCTGAGCTCGCTGGACAGACGAATTTGCTCAGCCTCGTCGCCAGCCTGGTAAGCTGTGTTCAGGGCCAAATGGGACATTCGATTTTCAAATCAGCCAAAGGTTTTAAAACGTAGGGCCCCTGGAGACATTGTCCAAGCTCTAAGAGGTAGATTTCTAAGGTGCTCTGTTTTTTTGGTCCAAAGCTCTCTGTGCTGTGTTCTGTAGGTGGACACGCTGACGCTGGAGCAGAAGCTGTTCAGTGGCCCCTACCCCTACCACATCTGCATCATCCACGAGTTCAGCAACCCTCCCAACGTGCGGAACAAGGTGCGCATCCGCAGCTGGATGGACACCATAGCGAACATCAATCAGTAAGTCACCTGCGGCCCCCGGAGGCCCTTCCGCGCGGGCCCCTGGGAGCAAATCCTGTTCTCCGTTTTCGATGATCTCATCTGGGCGTTTTCGGCACGAGACCCATGAGATACAACGTGTGAAAAACTGAGGGAGTGAGAGCCTAAAACTAGAAAGCCTGCATGTATTTGCAGCTTTTTTCAAATGTAAAGAAAAATTCCAGGAGCAGGAACTGTATGCGTACAGCCGACTTCCTTTCTTTAGCCTCAGGGCATAGAAAAGAGAGCAAGTAAAAATCTTAAAACTGGTGTTTAACCTCCTCATACAATGGGACTTTTAAGGCATCCGTTATATAAGCATTATGTTAAGCCCCTTATACACCAAGACATTTGATTAGAGAATGGCTTTGTTTTTTTACCTGAAATGATTTTGAAGATGGTGAAGAAAGTGATTTTGACCTGACTAGATACATATTCTCTCGATTGAGTCTTCCGTTGGGTATTTATTATTTAATTTGAGATGTTCATTAGCATCTAGGCCTAGCACAGTTGACAGTTTCTTCCTACCCCACACCTCAACATAATTTCCAGTTTTGTAATTTTTATGTGATTTTTTTTTTGTGCTGCCTCCAGAGAGCTCATTAAGTATGAATTCTTCCCTGAAGCCACGCGAACTGAAGATGACCTAAAGAAGCACCCCAGGTACCCCTGGGGCAGAGACATCTACACTTTAGAAGGTGAGCCGTCCCAGACCGGTTGGAGAGCCAAAGAGCTGTCACCTAACTAGATGGAGAGGCACGTGCTTGGGAGACGGGAGCCGGAGCCTGACAGTTGGTCCAGCTATGGGTGCTTTGACCATCTGCAGGTAGCAGGGACCAGCTAACAACTGCTCTCCCTGGGTGAATCTTTCCTGGCCCCAAGGTGATCCAAGCAGTGTTGAAACCGAGGGGAAGGCAATTGGAACTTGCTCTAGTTTGAGAGCCGGGAGTGCCTTGAGGGCACCTGGCTCAGCCTCTTTATTTTAAATACATGGAGGGAGGGAAGAACCATCAGGAAGCTTCATGAAAGCAGAGTCTGACCAGATAGCGGCAGGACGGGAACTGGAATTCACATGTCCTGGTCCGATGACGCTTTTTCAGCCAGGAGGGGCGAGAGTACATTGTACATCCCGCTTCCGGAACCCTGCATGTGCAGCCCAGTCACCGCCTCCGCAGTAGCACTGCTGACGTCTTCTTGCAGGTGTGGTGGACGGCGCCCCGTACTCCCTGATTTCCGACTTCCCTTGGCTGAGGTCCCTGCGGGCAGCAGAACCCAACAGCTTCGCCAGATACGATTTTGAAGACGACGAAGAAAGTAATTACAACCCGATTTGTGTTCTCTGGTTTGAGCCCATCTACTGTGTTAGACACATCGGCTTGTCTGAGAGTTAGGGGCAGCGCAGCTTCTAAATCACTTCCCATGTAAACGTTTTTATTTGCTTTTTGTTGATGTTTGGTTCTCCTCCAAAAAAAAATACCTCCCAATTTGTACAAGAGATAATCATTGACTTACCAGGGGTCTCTGAAGGCTGGTGGGAAGGGTTCCTTCAGACGGATTTCCTACCTTGATGTTTTTATTTCCTGTTTATAATTTTGTTACTTCTTATTGTCAGTTATAATATTTCAAATTTGTTCCAGTTATAGTAACTGTCCTTTTGCTACTTATGAGCAGCTTCTTGTTGGGTAGCACGGAGGAACTTACGATTTAGATGCAGGAATTTGGGGGGAGTTTGAAGAAAGGTGCGCATGTCGTTGTCGGCACCCTTTACTTACAGGATGTTTTCAAAACCATTTTATGGGTAAATGGATTTTGTAAGTTCCACGTACATCCATGACTTACTGAACCTCTCAGGTGGGTTTCCGCCCTGGGCCTCTGCCCACTCATGTGGGCTGCCTGGGACGTCAGCCGTGGCTGTGCGGCCAGGCAGCGGTGCCCGCTCCGTGGTCTGCGCGCACACCGGTGCCTTCGCATCCCTGTGTCCAGGCACGTCTCGTGGACCAGCTCAATCGAGCGACTTCCCAAAGGAGTCTGATCATCATACATGCTTCCCCTTTTCTTTCTGATTTCCAAGGCACCATCTATGCTCCTCGAAGGAAAGGGCAGCTGTCTGCGGACATCTGCATGGAAACAATAGGAGAAGAAATTTCCGAGATGCGGCAGATGAAGAAGGGTGTGTTTCAGCGAGTCGTGGCCATTTTCATCCACTACTGTGACGTCAACGGCGAGCCGGTCGAGGACGACTACATCTGACGGGCCTCCCGCTCCCCAGCGTCCTGGGCCGGCCCTCGCTGCCCGGGAGAGTTCCGCAGGGGCCGGGCGCGGCTCGGGGCTGTGTACAGGAAATGCGGAAGGAACCTTGAGGCTGTATACGAAGATTTGTACATAGAGGAACTATACAAAGACATTTCCTAAGTACCAGCTTTATATCATATGTTTATATAGTTTAATTTAAAAATTCATTTTAATGAAGGCAGATCATTGGAAAGAGTTCATTTTTGACTTAGTTCATAAATGTCACTTTTTGGCTGAGCCCCCATTTACTATATTCTTAATAATCACTGTCACCCCTTAAATCTGTGCCTTTTCCTTCTCGAGCGAAGCGGTTTGAGTAAACCGTCGGAGAGTCTGTGTCCTGTGTGCTTTCTTCGTGTTTCTAGTGACAGAGCTGCACCCCGTGGCCAGCGGGGGGCCGCATGTGTCTGTACAAAATTGTGGGGCTTTTTCCTCTTGGTATTACAGTGGCCATATTTCTTAAAATCAAATAAAAAGATTCATGAGTTTAAAAAACTGAGTTTTGAGAGGGAAATGGAAAAGTTTGCAAAGCATTTCTAGTTATTTATTTCCACATTCAATTGTGTATATGCTTTATCTTGAATATAAAAATAAAAATAAAAGTTTATTAAAAACTTTTTTCTTGCTGTGGACGTGAATCCCTCTTTTTAAAGAAGAACTGCAAGTTACTGCAAATTACACACGAAGGGAGCGGGTGGAGTGGCGTCTGAGGTTCCGGTGTAACTCCCTTTCCTGTGTTGCCCTTTTTCAGTTCCGCGGCTGCGAGATTTCCAGCTCGCGGAACCACAGGACGGAGAGGGCACGGAACAGCATTTCCCAGCCTGGGCGTTTGGAGATGGCCTCTGTCCTTTCTCGAGGAGGGAGGTTAACCTGGCATGGCAGAGATCTCTGCAGTTTTTAGAGTATCAGGTTAAGACAAAACAAAAGCAGCACCTGCTTTGCTGTGTGCTGGCTGAGTGACCTCAACAGTTGCTTCACTGAAGGTCTGGGGGAAACCCTCCAGTCTTTTCAAACAGTCACGTGCCCCGTGGTGACGTTTAGGTTGACGACAAACCACAGGGATGATGGTGTTCCCGCCAGATTATAATGGAGTGAAAACAACCCTGTCCCCTGGTGATGTTGTGGCCATCTGGTGGAATCTCAGCCCGGCACGTCAGCGTGGTGGGAGCCCTGGCAGGTGGTTCTTGCCGTTCCTGTAACTGAGGAAGCTTGGGCTGCAAGGCCCCGTCTCAAAGGCGGCTGAACCTGGGCGGCCGCGGCCCCAGGAGCGCAGCTGCATCCCTCTCAGGCTCCTTTCTCTCAGTGGCCTTGGTTGGCCACTAACTGACCGTTTGGGCTGCTTGACTCTTGCCTTCCCCCGTTTTATAGTCACCTCTTGGGGTTTAAATTCACAAAGAATGAACCCTGGAGACCCTGAGCTCCCGCCCTGAACCCCAATTAAGGCAGAACCTCAGGCCCATGATCTCTACAAGCTTCAAGCTTCCTGTGTGGCCTCAAGTGTCGTGGGTCATTTCCAGGTCTGTAATAAACTTCAAGTTTCCCTGGGGGTCGTTGCTGAGGGCCACCTTGCAATCGGACTACAAGTGAGTCCAATCACTACACTGGTTGCTGAAAGGCTGAAACGAGCACAAAACAATCCGTGTTTGCTGGTGTCCACAGACCTGTGGGGCGGCCCCTCCTGTAAAAGTACAGTTCGTACACCTACAGTAGTAGCTGTAGCATGTGGGTGTGTGTAAGTGCACCCTGCTGTTTGCACAGCAACCCCATCACCCAAGGACATTTCTCAGAGCCTGACCCCCTTGGTATGTGGTGCACGACAAGTATATAAGCGTGGTCTGTGTGAGGGGTGAGGGCCCTTTGTCTAGTCCGACCCCCTCCCTTACAAGAGAGTAACTGAAGCCCAGAGGGACAGCTCGCCAGTGGTCCAGACCTGGTTAAGGACGACAGGACAAATCCCAGTGGCTGATCCGCCGCCCCCCCCCCCCCCCCCCCCGCCCCAGGCTGCCTCCTTCTCCTTAATGTCTATAGAAATGCAAGGATACCAGCAAGTTTTCTTTAAATATATATATATTATTGACTATGTTATTACAGTTGTCCCATTTCCCTCCCTTCATTCCCCTCCACCCTGTACACCCTCTCCCACCCACATTCCCCCCTTTTAGTTCATGTCCATGTGTCATAAGTTCTTTAGCTTCTACATTTCCCATACTGTTCTTATCCTCCCCCTGTCTATTTTCTACCTACCATCTATGTTACTTATTCTCTGTACCTTTCCCTCTCTCCTCCTCCCACTCCCCTGTTGCTAACCCTCCTTGTGATCTCATTTCTGTGGTTCTGTTCCTGTTCTAGTTGTTTGCTTAGTTTTTGTTTTAGGTGTGGTTGTTGATAATTGTGAGTTTGCTGTCATTTTACTATACATGTTTTTTATCTTTTTCTTAGATAAATCCCTTTAACATTTCATATAATAAGGGCTTGGTGATGAACTCCTTTAACTTGACCTTATCTGAGAAACACTTTATATGCCCTTCCATTCTAAATGGAATCTTTGCTGGATAGAATAATCTTGGATGTAGGTCCTTGCCTTTCACGACTTGGAATACTTCTTTCCAGCCCCTTCTTGCCTGTAAGGTCTCTTTTGAGAAATCAGCTGACAGTCTGATGGGAACTCCTTTGTAGGTTACTGTCTCCTTATCTCTTCCTGCTTCTAGGATTCTCTCCTTCATTTTTGCCTTGGCTAATGTAATTATGATGTGCCTTGGCGTGTTCTTCCTTGGGTCCAACTTCTTTGGGACTCTGAGCTTCCTGGACTTCCTGGAAGTCTATTTCCTTTGCCAGAATGGGGAAGTTCTCCTTTATTATTTGTTCAGATAAGTGTTCCACTTGTTGCTCTTCCTCTTCCCCTTCTGGTACCCCTATAATTTGGATGTTGGAACGTTTCAAGATGTCCCGGAGGTTCCTAAGCCTCTCCTCTTGTTTTTGAATTCTTGTTTCTTCATTGTTTTCTGGTTGGATGTTTCTTTCTTCCTTCTGATCCACTCCATTGATCCAAGTTCCAGTTTCCTTCCCATCACTACTGGTTCCCTGTACATTTTCCTTTATTTCACTTAGCATAGCCTTCATTTTGTCATCTAATTTGTGACCAAATTCAACCAATTCTGTGTGCATCCTGATTACCAGTGTTTTGAACTGTGCGTCTGATAGGTTGGCTATCTCTTAGTTACTTAGTTGTATTTGCTGTGGAGCTTTGATCTGTTCTTCCATTTGGGCTTTTTTTTTTTTTGTCTTGTCTCGCCTCTTATGTACGAGGGGCAGAGCCTTGGGTGTTCACCAGGGTGGGCAACCCAGCCACTGGGTTGTGATGCTATATGGGGGGGGCAGGGTCCAAGAGTGAACAACGGCGCTTGCTCCACTCTCTGCCAGATTTCAGTCACTTCTGCCGCTTCCCCCAAGCAAACTGGGACTTTTTGGTGCTAATTCCTTTGTGGGTGGGCTTGTGCACATTCTAGGACCCCGTGGGTCTCTCCAACAATCTGTCCTGTGAGGCTGGGAGTCTCTCCCTGCTCCTCAATCCCCACAGGTGTTTTCAATCAGTTCCCCGAGGCTCTATTTCCCAGCACTGGGACCCTAGGACCTCGGGGTCAGCCAGTTGCCTTGCGTGCAGGGCCTTGCTTCACAATCCCCACCTTGCTGGGTCTGCCGGTTGCCACCGCCCCCACCCCCCGGGGTCTGCCAGCAGCTGCCTGCATGCCCAGGGTCCACCCGCTGCGGTCTTGCATGCCGGGGTGCTTTGCTCGCCCAGTGCAACCGCTTTTTGTGCTGCAACCCCTCTCTGCCCCTCCTACCAGTCTGGATGAATGTGTCTATTTTAACTCCTTGGTTGTCCGACTTCCATACAGTTCAATTTTCTGTCAGTTCTGGTTGTTATCTTCTTCCTAAAATGTTGCTGTTCTTATTTTGGTTGTGCGAGGAGGCACAGTGTCTCTACCTATGCCTCCATCTTGGCTGGAAGTCCCTCCCAGCAAGCTTTCTTAACACTAAAACAGTGTAAATGATAACCAGTGTCTTTCTGCGGTCTTTCCCAAGGCTTTAGAAATTCTTCCCATTGTATTAATAATAGTCATGTCTTTTGTACCTTGTTTTTCAGTCAGCTAACCTCCCTTTTAACTAAAAGAGCATGTCCCACTCTCTAGGTTAGAACAATGGTCATTAAAAGGCAAGAAAAGTATCAACACTCTATAATAGATATTTCAAAATAATATAAAACCTTTAGTGTATTCAAACTTTTTTCACTGTAACCTTAACCAAATAATCTAATGCTTAGGTGAGCCACTAGAGGTCGCTGCTTTCTAACTTTTGTTGACCCATTGAGCTGTCTCACTTAGTGCGCTGCTAGAATGAGTACAGCAGAGGGGGCACTGAAATCACCCTACAGCTGCCCAGATAGGGCCAAATAAAGAACAAAAAAGAATTCGGGAGATACCTGCTACAGAAGGCGGTTGGACCGAATGGCTACGGAGCGATTGTCCTGCAGCGGGGGTCAGCACACGTTTTATGCATAGAGCCAGATAGTAAATATTTCAGCCTCGACTTCTCAGCGCCCCTCTTGTGGTGAGAAAGCAGCCACAGACCATCCACCAACACATGGGCTTGGCTGTGGTACCACAAAACTTTATTTATGGACACAAGTTTGAATTGCACATAATCTTCACATGTCACAAAATACCTTTTGATTTGCTTCCAACCACTTAAAAAAGTAAAAATCATTTTTCGCTTACAGACTGGAGGCCTTGCCTACCACTGGCTTGGGTCCTGTTTGTCCACTCAGAGATGCGGAGCTGGCACATTCTGAAAGGCCTTAAAGGATGCCTTATGGAGGGATCCGTGAATTCGTGCCACCGTTAGGGGGGGACCGGCTTTCTCTCTCAGTGCTCTCGAGTCCTGATAACCCCTGCAGATAAGACATGGCACCATTGTTCTTACAGGGCCTTCGCATTTGGACACAGAAGGCCTGGCTTTGGATTCTGACTCATTCACTTGACTCCTGGGTGACATTGGGATAAATGGTTGCAAGCCTGGCTCTGGTGCCTCAGTTTCCTCATCTGTAAAATGGTTAACAGTGAACGATGTGCCCACCGCCCAGGGCAGTGGCGAGGGCCCCGCGAGAGCCGTCGGTGCACAGAAGGTGTGATGAGTGGGGGCAGCGTTGCTCCCGGTGTGGCTCCCTTCAGTAGGACAGGGTTTCCCCCTTTTCCAGTCCCTCCATATGATCTGCGCTTCCCCTGACCACACGCCAGGTGGCGGGGAGCAGAGAGAACTGGTGACGGTATTCAGAGGGGAAAACGACACTATGAGAGCTTTTTTAGAGGTGTCTACCTAGTGCTTTCTATACATCCTCATACTGACACTTCAAAATATGCCTGGTCCTTATGTCCCCCACTTTACTGTTGGTGAAATTAGGGTTGAGCAGGTTAAAAATCTTGCTCAGAAACCCAAACATAGGAAGGGGTGGAGCCAGCAGTCAGACTCCAAAGCCCATGCAGCTTGAGCGAAGTGTCCCGGCCCCTCAAAGGGAGGGGAGAGGCCGGGGAGCCAGGTGAGGGCCACCCGCCCCACAGGGAAGCTGCCAAGTCAGAGCTGCTGCTGCCGCTCAGACCCAGAGCCAAGCCAGCTGCCCTTCCCATGGTCAGCACAGTCCCAGAAAAAGGAGGCTGCTGAAATCCCGATGCCGCCGACACCCCGCTCAGACACGGGGTGCAGCTAGGACACGAAAGGCAATGCCGCATACCACACGACGTCGTCACAGGAAGTGCACGCACGGCAGCTACAAGGAACGAAGGAGAATCCCGTGCGGACGTGAAATGGTGTTGGGGGTGTGTGCCACTGAGAAAGGCGATTTGTGCATTATCACGTACAGCCTCGTCTTATTTCTACAGAAGGGCAAAACTATTCATTGTACGTACATTTGTACATGGGAAATACACAGAACACTGTCTTGGATGATGGAAGCCAGGCAATAAGAGCAGTTACTTCTTGGAGTAAGATTGAGTTGGAGTCAAAAAGTATTTCGCTGTATCTATATTATAATTTTTATAATGAGATTAGATTGCAGAAATACATTATTTGTATAACCCATGGTTAATATAGCCTCAAAATATAGAATTTGTATATTTAGAAATCAAACACATTTAAAGCAGAGGAGAACGAAAACACTGTTAGAATGGAGTGACCGGAAGCGTCTCAGTCTCGATTTCTGTCCCAACATACGCTCCATGTCCTTGTACAAAGTCTGTTTCCTTTTCCATCAAGTGAAGTCAATGATCCCCCCACTCAAGGGGCGGTGAGAGGCTCAGAGATCTGGTGGTGCAGGCGCAGCGAAACCAATGCGGGCATAGCCACCAAGTGCAGTTTCCAGCTAAAAAAGTGGGAGGTCAAAGTGCCTCCCATGGGGGGTGTCCCAGGGTGGGCCTGAAATAGACAAGCATTAGCTCTCCCTTGGCTCACACGTCTGACTCTCGAGGTGCATCACTGAAGTGCATCACCGGTTATTCAGGGACTTCCGGCTCCTAAATACTGAAAAGGCTGGGAAAGATCAATGCGGAAAGGCCTTTCCTGCTGACCAGTAATCTGCCTGTGTCTCCCCATTGCTTAAAGACGGAAATTGACAACGGAAGGGTGCAGGAGAAAGCAACAGGGCAAGCAAGACGGGGCATTTCCCCTGGATCAGGCGTTCCCCAGGTGCTCTCCGGGTTCCAAGCTGGTGCAGAAGGGAGATGACGCTTAGGCAACATGGGATGAGGGAGGCCACCACACCTGGCTTATTTGCTGCTCTCTCCCAGCACTGGGTCCGGCACGTGCCTGTGGAATAAATTAAGCCTGACAATGAACAGGGCCGGGGCTTGAGCATCAGACTGCCTCTGTTCACAGTCAAGTCCACACTTTCCAAGTCTGTTTCCTTGGGCAGCAGATCTCTCCGCCGGGGTTTGCTCATCTGTGAAGCAGGGGTGATTCGGGTATTTACGTTTACGTCGTAGGATTTCACAGGGATTAAATAAGATAATCCATGTAAAGCACTCTCCGCAGTGCTAGCAGAAAGATGCTCAGCAAACGGTAGCTGCAGTTTTGATTCTACATTATTTTTATTACCATGAACTAATATATGTTCTTGGCGAGCTGAAGAAGAAGGGGAAAAGCAAAACCTAATCTAAATCAAATATGAGGGGGGATCCCAAAGAACCCAGAATTTATTTATAAAAAATTGTATATTTATTCTTACACGTTGAAACTTCAGTCACCTTCAAAGCACTCTCCATTTGATGTAATACACCTATCAAGACATTTCTCCTACTGTTCAGAATAGTTTCTGAACTCATCAATTTTGATGCATTTTAGTGTTTCTGCCTTTTTTGTTTCACCTCTTCCACATTGGCAAAATGTTTCCCTTTGAGGCCTTTTTTTCATCTAGGGAAACAAAAAAAGAAGTTGCCCTGGGTGAGATCAGGTGAATAGGGAGGGTGGGGCACGGGCGTCATGCTATTTTTGGTCAAAAACTGCTGAACACTCTGCTCGCAGTGTGGGCAGGTACGCTCATAAATCACCCATCGGGAAATGGGCTAATGCGTTGAAAGAGTCCTCAAAAAAATTCACTGGAGCCTAACACAGCCTCTCATAACAACAGCAGCTGGCACACTGATACAGATGGGTTCCTAGAACACTCACCTAGCGAGGAAACCCTGTACTACAAGGGGCCCGCCCTCCAGAAGATAATTCCAGGTATCTTTGGGTGCTTCCTCATATAATATTTCTGAAAAGATTCGTTCAGCTTCCCTCCTGTCTATGTTTCCAAAAGTGTGGAATACAACTTGCAATTAAATCACATTAACTCATAAAGTTTGAAAGTTCATTTCTGGCAAATTCTCTTCTCACCCCTTCCTTGCTTTCGAGAGCTCATCATCAGAGGCGGGTGCCCCCACCGGCTCGCTCGCCCGCACTCACTCCCCTCCCTTCCAGCCACGGGGGCCTGGGTGGGCTCTGGGCACTGGCCTCTCATCGGAACGTAATAGCCTTGTCTTGTTGTCCTCTATCTCCATGGCTGCTTTCTATTTATGGCAAGTAATATGATTTTCTATTTTGGGTGCCGACAAAATGTTGCTTCCTCAAGTAAATTTATGTAAGTGAAAGCTTGAATTGACTGGAATAAAAATATTACACAAGTCACAGTACCAGCAAGACGCACACTGGGTACAAACCCCGATGGTGGCCCTCGGATGGTACACGTTGGAAAACCCACAACACTCCCAGCAGCTCAGAGATTGTCTTCACTTTGTGGACGAGACGAGTGAGGCTGGTGCCCACAGTGACATGATGCCCCACACTCAGAGTCACCCCTGATTCGTTTAACTTCAAACAAAATGTTCAGCCTCAGTTTTCCAGGCTGGGCGGAAGGAAGATGACGAAGTATGATTAGGAGAGGTCAATGCATTTGCCTTTTTTTTTTTTTTTTTTTGGCACTTGAGCAGCTGTTACTGGAAGGAGTCTGACCAAGCAAAGCTGAGTAGTGGAGAAAAAGAGTAAAGCCACTCTGATCTCTTGTGAAAGAGAGATTCAAAGAGAAAAGAGAAAAACAGGTAGGTAGACAGCACAGCACCAAGGAGACAGCCCTGCTGTTCTGAAGACAACACGAAAGGCCGTTCAGTTACAGCCACTCCCAGGCCCTCCCCGGATCCCCACCTCACCCCGCCCCCATATCCGCCCCCCCCCACCCCCCCCAGCCCAGCTACATGGCAGCTTTCTCCAGAAACAGCAAGTTAGCAGCATGGAGAGGACGTGTCAGTGAGATGAGGTGAAATCTCAGAAACGATGAGTTTTTCTACCAACGCATACTTGGGTGTCAGTGGAAGACACTGGTTTTTAATCTCTTTTCTAGCTGCTGACCATGAGCTGGACAGGGAGCTTCCGGGCTGCTGCCTGGACAGCCTGTAGGCTGGAGAGTCAAGGTGAGAAGCAGCACGGGTGAGCCCCCTTTCTCCCCGGCGTGGGGTGGTCTGGTTGCAGCATCCCTCACCCCAGCCATTGTCAAGGCCCTTCTGCCCCTCCTCCCAGGAGCATCTCTTCTTGACCTTGTGCACTCCCTGGGAAACGGTGGTCTTCTCAGAGGGCCAGATGTAGGTCTCCTCCTTCCTTGGATGCACTCCAAGTCTGCCCCTGCTGAGTCTTTCACACATGTGGTAGGTTACCTGGATTCCCAGAATGCCGAGCTAGCAGCTGTCCACACGGAACACACCTGGTCCTGCCCGGGGAACCACCGGTGTGGGCCCACCGGTGTGAGTCCAGAAGGTATGGACCAGGGATGAGGTGATGAGGTCTCATTTTCCCACCTGTCCCGCAATCAGCTGGCCCTGTGCATCCAAGTCACCCTTTAAGATGGTAGACCTGCTACTGAGAAATAAGATTTTATATAAGCAGGTACAGTTGCTAAGCTCCCGGGACAAGAAGCATCTCATAGGGAAGAAATCCTGTTGTATTCATGTGTGTGTGTGTGTGTGTGTGTGCACATGTGCATTTAATAGCAGATCCTGTTGGCTTCAGGGGCGTTAAACAAAGTTCACCAGCTGCCTCGAAGTGCTGCACCTACTTCTCCTCACTGCAGTCCAGTTCTTATGACCTGTCTTGCCCCTCCCCAAGAAGTGCCCTGTGATTCAGGGAGAGAGAAACCACCTCCAGACAGCACGTGGAGAGCTCTGGGCCCCCACATTCTCTCATCTCCACCTTTCCCATAAAAGTGAAGAAAGGAAAACAACCATGAGGAGGCTTATTAGTAATCATCAGCTCAGGAGCGTCCAGTCAGTGGGGCGACCAAGCAGCCTGGTTTGCCTGGGACTGACGGGGTTTCGGGATATGGGACTTCTGGTGTTAAAACAAGGGTGGTGACCACTGTAGTGCTACGTGGAGTCTGACCATCCTTCTGACCATGCCTGGGGGCAGAGAGAAAAGAGGGAGAGAGGATGGGTTCTGCCCTCACTGCTGAAATAGGTGACAGGGAGGCAACTGTGGCCTCTGGGACTACTCAGGGAGGAAAGTGGGGTCAGCAGGCCCAGTGGAAGGACAAGGGCAGCTGGGGAGGTTAGGAACTTCTGGCACACCTTTGCCTGGAAGGGTGTCTCACATATGCACCCCACCACCCCCCACACTGTCTGCTCCCGGGGCCCCTGGCAGGACCAGCAGTCCATCCCTTCCACGGGGCTTTAGTCAGCAACTGAATGCAAGGCAACTGAGCCTGAGCCTGGGGACAAAATTCGCCCCAAGATAAGAGTTTTGGTGGTAACATGGACATCAGGGAAGCATCTCCTTAGGAGGTTGGAGAAGGGATGAGATGCTGGTAAAAGATGCAGAGAAATGGCAGCCCAGCAGCTTCACAGGCCAGGCCCAGTGAGGCTTCCCGGAAACTGAGTTGGTCCACAGCTCGGTCTTTGCTCACATGAGCAAACTCCCCTGCTGAGACGAGGAGCTGACTCCGCACAGGGCCCTGAAAGGCCCTAAAACGTGTCTGATTGCAGCAACTCAGTGCTGCTCCCCAAATCCAGGTGGTAGGACCGCTCTTAATTGCCACTCTCGGGAAAGGCGCGGGTTCACGTGCATTGTCATGGAGGGGAAGTGAGTCAAGATTCATTCCCAATGACCTCCAAGCCAGTGTGCCAATGACAAAATGTCACCTGTAAACAGACACGCATACCAGGCCAGCTATAAAAATGTCTTTGGGTAGTGCCTCTGAAACCAAAACCGAAGCATTGTTTCCAGGGTTGATACACAATTAAAAAAAAAACAAAGACAAGAAAAATGTTCATGTCTATAAACCAAAATACATCGACTCTTCCCTTGTCAGGACTTCGGTGCTTCTGGATGGACCTTTTGGCTTTGATATCGACCTAAGTTTGTGAAAAGAGCTTTGATTCATTCACCCACCAAAGCATGTCCGGAAGCAGATGGCCAGAATGGAGGGAACACCAGAGCTGCCTAGTTGAGGAAGGATTAAAAGGGTGAGTGGGTGGCAGATCGCCGTCTTCTACTGTCTCTGAGTTATGGAGGGGAGGAGGGGCCGACTCCACGGCCCCAGTGGAGCGGGGACAGTCTTCTGCGCCAACAAGAAAGGACTTCCTTTACTCGGATCTTCCCCACAGCAGAAGGAGCTGCATTCGAGGGTAATGCAGTTCCACGTGCTCCTGTCCCTGGAGGTATGCGAGCAGAGACTGACCGGCTTCCAGGGAAGCTGTGGATGCTGCCACTACCCCTGCGTGAGGCGGGAGGTGGGAGGCTGCACCCGACGACTCTCGAAGTCCTTTTTCCACTCTGCTATCTCCAAGCTCTGGCCTCGGGTCCGGTCCAACGCTGTGCTCCACATACCTGCCCTGGGCCCTCGGCCCTGCTGCCTTGTGCCCCACTGGCGGTGACGAGGGTCAGGAGAGGTGCCAGGGTGTCCTGTTCATGCAGACACGAATGGAATGAACGGCTTGGTTGTGTGCCATGTCCTCGATCAGAAGCATGATTCCAGGGACTCTGGGTCATTGTGTATGGGCAGTTTCTCGAGTTCCTGGTGATGCCCACTGTGCAGAACCGTGTACCTAAGAGGAAGGACGGAAAGCATGAGCGCTCAACAGGCATATTTCAAAGGCACCAAAGAGAGCTCCCCACCAATCCTGACTTCTTTTCTACTGCGTGCTTCTGAGAGCATGGCTGAGTGGGGTGGGCAGGGGGACGCAGATCATCAAAGCGAAGTTCAAAGCAATGCATCCAGATTGCTCATTTTAAAGCTGAGAAACTGAAGGCCTGGAGGCAACAATGGGCCCAGAGTTACCCAGACGGTGAGTGGCAGAGCTGGGACTAGAGCCCAGATTTCTTTCCCCCCTGCAGAGCCTGGGGCTCTGGTGTTACTCACCAAAATAGACCCTATGTTCCACCTCACGCTGTACCCCCATACCTCCACCGGGGTTGGTTCTGGGTTCAGCAGCATCAAAGAGCTGACCGAGGTCACTAAACTACTCAGAGCCGGAAAGACAATGGAGCTAAATCGGTCCCTTTGATTCTTTCTGGTGACATTTGGAACAGTAAACCCATTAGATGAATCAAACAGCAAGTTGACTCTAAGCATCGCAGTGAAACTGACTGCTTGACAAGTGCTTCCTGTTTTTCCGCAGTACTGCACGGCGGCGGCGCACAGTGTGTTAATTGCATTTAGGTCAATCTCCGTTGCAAGTGGGTCTCGTCATCAGTAACCCAGATTCCAGCGTCGGGCCGTGGTTGTTATGAAACTTCTAGAGACTTTAAGATCTCCCTGACCACTCACTTCCTGAAGCCAATGTCAAACCCATTCAGTAACACACACACACACACCCCAGTTAGTTATTTGACTTTGTATGTTGACAACCAACTTGATGGTTTGTCATGAATTACATTAATGCTTTGCTTTGAATTGTGATAGTTAATTGCTGACTTGTATTAACAGGTGGGTATGTCTCAAGAACAGTACTAAGCCCTCTCCGTGCATGAACCTTATTTAATCTCACAACAGCCCTAGGAGACAGTATTGTGTTCATTTTTCAGTTAAGCAAAATGACAAGGGAACACAGGTAGTACGTGAAGGTCCAGCCAATCAGACCTGGTCTAACTGATGACCCCGAATACTAAGCTGGTTCCCACGTGGCCATGGACCAGGTGTGAATCTAGAAAAGTGAGTCTCAACAGGAGCACTGAGTAGGCATTTCTGGTTGCCACGGCAGGGGCGGTGCCATTGGCATCTAGTGGGTGGAGACCAGGAGGCTGCTGAACACGGTCTAGTACACAGCACGGTCTCCCACAACAGAGAATGATCTGGCCCCAAAGTGTCGATGGTGTCAGGACGGAGAAACCTTAATCTAGACCAAGTACCCAAACCAGGCTCTACCACCTACCAGCATTGAGATATTCAGCACGTTATTTAATCTCCCTCTGCCTCCCTGTCCTCCTCTGTGATGGAGAACAACGGTGTCTACCTCACCGTGCTGGTGTCCGGATTAAAGGACACAATGCATGGAACACGAGCCCAGGGCATGCACAGAGGAGAATCTCAACACACTGAAACGGGGAGGACTCTGTTTCTTCCTTCCCTTCACTTCTCAGTTATCGGTATATAGTAATGATGGTGATGATGCGTGTACAGCAGTTGATTGGTTAAGAATATTGTTCTCCTGTATTTTCTTGATAGGTGAAACCTAAAAGGACTCGAGATAGAAAAGACAACTGGATGTCTTTTAATTTGGCAAGTCAGCATATTAAAGCAGAGCTAATTGACTTTTCCTTTCATGGGTCCTTTCAGAGTAGCTCCTCCTCAGGCCAGGCAAGGCGGGCAGTGAGACCACGTACCGGGAGGACAAAGTGGGGCTCACAGCGGTCAAGTGAGTATTTGAGCCCCGTGGTAAGTAAGTGGCAGAGCCGGGCCAGGACCACGGGAAGACTCCTGCCCATAGCTCTTGCCCCCGAGTGACTCTGTTCATGACTTAAATACAGGTCTTCAAGAAAGGGCTTCGAACCTAACACCCCATGAAATGGGGCTGCACTCTGGTACCTGAGGTACAGGGATATCTGTGAAATGATGCTTGTGCAGGAGAAACGTGAATGATAATAATGAGAAGTCATACACAGCTCAATCCACTGAGAAACAGGGGTGTGTGCTGGCACTGGTTTTAGTAATTAAAAATGTGATTTCATCTGTGTCATTCACTTTCACAGCTCTGAGTTGTAGTGACTATACCTAGGTCTACTTTACAGATGAGAAAACAGAGGCTCAGAGAGGTTAAGCAATTACATAAGGTCATAGTCCCCATGCAGCCCCAACTCTTACCCTCAAAACACACTCCCAAATCTGACCAGTAAGTCACCTTCACTGGCAATCAATGGCACTTCCTCATTTTGCATGGTCACATAAAGAGAGCGTCCCACCCCTCTATAGCCTTCTACAGACACATCTCTGTGTCTCCTTCTCTTGTGCTAATGAGGGGGTGGTTCAGGAGTAACCAGGAAGAGGTGTGGGGTTGGAGTGGCTATTCCAAGGGGCGGTTCCCTTCAGCCAGCGTGCAGTGGAGAGGCAGCAGGCCTCATGAATGATGGCGGTGAGCAGACACACGTGTTTCCTCGTTACAGCATCGGTGGGTCCTGTCACCGCGGTCTGGTGTGTGACACACAGGGTGCAGGGATTGTCTGAGATGTCCTTGCAGGACTTCGATTGAGGACAGTGCGTCTTAAACAGTGTGTGGCCTGCAGAGGTGCTCCCCAGGTGTGGGTGTGCCCGAATCATCGTGAGATACATATCTTTGACGTGGTGCTTTCCCTTTGGTAGTTAGTAAATAATCTGAGTGGATCTGGGATCTTCCGGATGGCCACCTTACAAATCCACACGGCCTTGTGAATTCCGGTCCCCCGTGCATTCAGGTTCCCCCTGATGTCACAGTGACAGTGGCTGACTTTGTGCGGCATTTATCTAGCTGGGTTGCATGAACCCCAGGCAGTCTCCGGGCATGTTTATGGGGACCTACTCACCCCCAATTTGAGCGATACTGGGGAGAAGGGAGCACATGTTTCTGCAGGCAAACAACAGCCTTCCACTCTGGCTCCACCACTGACTAGTTGTGGGACCTGCTCAAGCACATTGGTTACAGGGACCTCACAGCTCTGGTGTGACGATAAAATTGACATCTTTCAAGGGCTTAGCAAAGGGCTAGACACACAGCGAGTGCAGGAATCATCACTACTGGGGAAACCAAGGAGGAAAACGGGACCTTCCCAGGGCTGAATGGTTGGGAGTGCAGGCCCTGGAGGCAGAACACATGGGGTGGAATCCCGGCTCCGGCGCTGACGAGTTCTGTGCTTATTCCCAATGTTCTGGGGTGTCGTGGGCATTGTATGAGATCGTGCCCATAAAATGCTTAACAGAATAGTGCCAACCAACTAGAAAGGACCCCATAAATATCAATTACTACAGTTGCTATTTAATGACAAAGGGAAGACTCGAACCCAGTACTTCATTGCCGATTTGGTGCAGAAATCCGTTCCCTAGCAGTTGATCAAATGTTTGTTCACTTAGCAGTTGATCACAGGGCTGAAAGAGACCTTCAAGAGGACTTCACAGATCAGGAAACAACCCCCCAAAGGGCTGTCATCTGTTTAGAGTGGCAGTCTTGGGTCTCTGTTTGGTGGAGGGTCTTACTTGCAGCCCTGCAGCTGCAGGCAGGAAGCAGAGGTATGGGTGAACCTGGACAGGATCAAGTCCAGGCGCAAACTCTCTGTTGTTTCTCAAGCAACAGCAAGGCAGGAAGCAGCTCCCTCCCAGTTGGGTTCTCCCCCACCCTTTGCATTAATTTAGTCAAACATGACAGGAGCCACATTAGGTTTGGCAATTACCTGGGTCTACAATTCATTCACTGAGCAATTAGCATCACACTCAGAGCAGCCTGCATGTGGTAATTAGTGGCATAATAATAGCCACCTTTGCTTGCCCAGCCTGGCATTACAAGGAAGCGGTTCGACTTTATTTCATATCACACCCTTATAGCAGTGATCGCACGGGGGCGCTTGTGAGGAGATGTTTTGATTATTAAAATATAAGGTGCAGGGATTTACAGAGATTCAACCCTAAGGCAGAGCTTCATGGAAGTTAGAGCCCCAACACCTGGAAATGAGGCTCTCACACTGGGTGTTTACTGGATGTTCAGGAGGAAAGAGGCTATCAAATTCTGGACATTTATTCATTCCACCACTTACTTATGTAAAACCGTATTTTGAGTGCCTACCACAGTCCAGACACTGAGCCGTGCCCTGGAGGTATCAGGGCAGTTAGAAAAATCTACGCCATCCCTGTCCTCCTGGAACTCACGGTGGAGTGCAGGAGGCCCACAGTAGAAGCAAAAGT
The DNA here is from genome assembly GCF_004126475.2 of Phyllostomus discolor. Classification (NCBI taxonomy): domain Eukaryota; kingdom Metazoa; phylum Chordata; class Mammalia; order Chiroptera; family Phyllostomidae; genus Phyllostomus; species Phyllostomus discolor. The sequence continues at coordinate 19,650,960 of NC_040915.2, forward strand.
GCCACCGTGAGCAGTGTCGAGAGGGAGGAGCATTCGGTGATGCTGTGAAAGCATGTCACGGGAGATGTGTCCAGGGGTAGTTTGTCAGGGCTCTGAGACCAAGGAAGTGATGGAGATGAGAGCTGAAAGATGGGTAGAGGTGACCCAGGCAGCGGGGAGGAGAATGCCAGCAAAAGGGTAGCATGTGCAGAGGCCCCCTGCTGTGCGGGCAGAGGGCACTGTGAGAACAGAACAGCGTAGTGCCAGTCTAAGCTGAGGGTTAAGGCTCGGGAGGCTCCCCATGCTAAAGACTGTGGTGCTCACCTAAGGTCGGTGGGGGGCAGACCGAGGTCATAAGTAGAGTGGGCTCACAAGGACTTTATGTTCTGAAGGGACAATCTAGCTGCAGTGTGTAGAGTAAACTGGAGTGAGGATGGCATGGGAGCCCAGAAGCAAATTAGGAGGTGCATTAGCTTCCTGTTGCTGCTGTAACACATTACCTCAAACGTACTGGCTTAAAAGAACACAAATTCAGTACCTTATACTTCGGGAGGCCAGATATCGGAGACGGGTCTCAGTGAGCTAACCCGAGGTGTTAGGTACAGCTGCATTCTTTCTGGAGGTTCTAGAGGGCCACACCACTCCTTGCCTTTTCCAGCTCTTAGGAGCTGCCCACGTTCCTTGGTTTGTGGCCTCCCTGTTCTAACCTCTGCTTCTGTCCTCACGTCTCCCCCTCTGTCGCTGACCCTTCAGCCTCCCTGTGACAAGGATGCTTTGTGATTGTGCTGGGCTCTCCCGCACAATCCAGGATAATCTCCCCAAGATGATCACAGCTTCCAAATCCCTTTCACCACCTAAGGTGACATAGTCCCAGGTTTTGGAGATTCGGATGTGGACCTCTTTGGACAGCTATTATTTTGCATGCCACGGGCAACTTTCAAGGTGTCCAGAGATGCTGGGGGCTCAGATAAGTTGTGAAGTAGTGAGATTCAGGATATATGTGGAAGATAGAGCTGATGGGACATTGCTGCTGCATTGGACACGGGGGTACTGGAGGAAGGACATGGCCCAGGCAAAGGCACAGAGGCAGGCAAGAGCCCCGAGGGGCATGATTCGTCTGAGGAGTAGTCAGTGCTCCAAAAGGGTGTCCTGCGTGGTGGGAACCTCATGATGAGATGAGTGTCTTTACAGAAGAGGAACAGAGACCAGACATTGGCACCCCCCGCCCCCCCGCCAGCCCCACATGAGGATGCGATGAGAAGGTGGGGACAGGAAGCGCATCCTCACCAGGAACTGAATGTGCTGGGACCTAGATCTTGGACTTGCCAGCTCTAAAACTGAGAAATAAATGTCTGTTGTTTGGGCCCCAGTCTGTGGTGTTTTGCTAGAGCAGCCCAAGCCGACGTATACAGGGGTTCTCAAGGACTCGAAGAGAAAATGCGTATAAAGGGACAAGGAACTCAGTCTAGGTGGTGGAGCGGTGACTTTTTGCCCTTAGCTATTACTTTAGGAGAACCTGAGTCATGAAGAGAAAATGAACAGTCAGAAAGGCACGTGTATGTATGTGTTTCCGTGAATCCTTCACCGGCAGCCCTTTACTCAAAGGCCGGGCATCGAACAATCATAACCATCCAGAAACTGGCACTGAGCAGATTTTTATTTGTTCGTTCGTTCTCTGGAAAGATCTCTGAGTCATCAGAGTAGTTGCTACAATGTAGATGTGGACTTTTCTTGTTGCCTTCCTCAGTTTTTCACTCAAAATATTGGAACTTGGTTTACACACAGCTCTCAAAAGCTTGGTTCTTCCACACACGACGGAGCGGAGACTGGCCCCTAGCAGGGTGGTACACGATGCAGGTGGTAAACGACGTGATTATAGGAAACAACGATGGTGGATGTGTGCCGTGAGGGAAAGATCAGAAGAAAGCTCACCAAAGTCAACACAGCAAAAGCAATGGGGGCCCTTTGGAGCGGAGGAAACTATTTCGTACATGTCTCAAGGGCATTACTGTAGAGTAGGATAACTAATATTAGAAATTCAAAATAATTTCTCGAAATCAGATTTGATACTGGGGGAATCCAAATCAAGTCTGTAGTGCAGTTAACAGCGTCAGATAAATGGTAATTTTCCAGCTTTGATAAGCATTCCCTGGTTATATAAAACGTTAGCGTCGGGGGAAGCTGTGTGAACGGTGTATAGGAACATCCATCCTGCCTCTGTACTGTTCTTCTACAGATACAAATGTGGTTCAAAATGAAAGGTTTTTTTAAGTGTTTAAAACTTGCCCGGACTGGGTGGCTCAGTTAGTTGGAGCATCGTCCCAACCACCAAATTGTTGCAGGTTCAATTCCGGGCCAGGGCACTCCTAGGTTGCATGTTCAATCCCTGGTTGGGAGGCAACTGATTGATGTTCCTCTCTCTCTTCTTCTCCCTTCCTCTATATCCTTGGGTGAGGATTTAAAAGTTTAAAACTTAAAAAAATACCCCAAAGGTTTAATCACAATCATTTGTTTGAAAATGAAAAAGATGAAGGAATTCACCACTGATTTTCAGTGCAATTTGGGATGAATCGGGGCTAACCCAGAGGAGGGAAGCTCTGAGTGCCGGGGTCGCACGGGCTGAATTCAGCACCCCCAGAGGACTTGGGAAGGCTGTGCTCCCAGAACAGGGAAGAAGTCCAAAACAGAATTGAAAGAGCACTGGGTGTGACATAAAATCAAGCTCCCAGAGGGTATGAATCTTCAGCCTTCAGATCAATGGCGATCGGGGCCCAGAAGGAACCCTGGGATTGGCACGTCTCAGCCTACTGTGAGGTTTCCGTGTTATGTGACGTGCCCACTGGACTCAACCTGGTCCGGGGAGGACAGAAGAATACGTAGAATCCATTTTGTAGGAAGAAGTGAGTGGACAGACACAGACAGACTCACAACACTGGGACAGACTTACAGAGCATGCTCAGAGCTAGACAGGAACTGGTCTATTGCAGAAGAGCAGGAGGAAGCTGGAGATAGAGGAGCAGCCACTTTTGGTTGAAACAGAAAACAGCCACAGACGAGGAAGAGCCAAACAGAAGTGGGGAAAGAAAAAAAGAAAGAAAATGCAGAGGTTAGTGGACAGGTGACCTTGGCCTGAATGAGCAGTCTAGCAGCCTCCAGGTGCCTTTGGGGGGCAGGGCGGGGCACCTAATCATTGCGCAGCATGGTTATGCCACACTGCATGTCTAAAAAGCACTTGCGTAGGTAGCGTCTCATTTGAATCCCATGGCAACCTGGGAAGTTCCCAGTGCAGGTTACTACCTTAACTGGCCAGGAAAGGAAACGGGCACAGAGAGAAAGCGACCCACCCAGCTAGTTAGCACCTAAGCCAGGTGTTCTGAGTTACCTTTCATGGGGTGATGGTCGAAGTATGCACAGAAAGGGCACCCTCCTTCCTTCCTTTCCTCCTCCTCATCACTGGCCAGGCCCCATCCTGCACTCCTTCCAGAAATTATCCCATATAATATGCCCTTTTATAATGAACTCATATACAATTTCCCATACAATATTCATGTTAACCTTGTTAGGTAGGTTTATTAACCTCCGTTTTTTGGTGAGGAACCTGCAGCTTAGATGCAACGTGACCGAGAAAATGTTCTTAGTGAGAAGGAAGACCGGCTCTCTACTCCAGGGCCCTCTGACTTAGAAGTTCACGCCTTTAATCTCTAAGCATCAAGACTCCCGGAGCCTCACTTCTGAAAGCCTGCCCTTTTTGTGACCTCAAATCCTCCGTCAGACTCTGGCCCAGGTCAGCATCGAGACGCTTTTCTTCTTGAACTCTGGGTCCCATTCCAAGAGGGAAGAACCATCTGTGGCTCCCTCAGGTTTCCCAGAGGTGCCCCAGGTACCTGCATTAGGAAACCCCATCCAAATATCCCCTTCACACCGTCAGGGCTCCGAATTCTGCCACGGTCTCCTAACTCTGTCCACTGGTTCCCTCAGCAAAACACTGAGTTCCATTTCAAACAAGGCAAGAGGCCAGGCAGAAAGCCAGGACCCCGGAATTGGGCAACTTGCCCAATTTAAGGGATTTTTAAGGGCAACTTGATTGGATCAATTCAGCAGAACAGAAGCACAGACGATACCATCTTGGGCCCCTTCCTTCAGCTCACCTCCTATGGTACGTCTGTGTTGAAGATCTTTGATGTATAATCGGATGGATGCGGCTACTTCCTCCATACAGCCGTCTCTGCCCATCTTAGCGTGATACTCCCTTCCCCTCTTTAATACAGACATAGCACCTTCTGCTTCTATGATTTATTTGACAATGTAAGCAGCCTTGTGACAGCCCTTCCTGTAGCTTGTTAAAGGCAACCGGTGTGTGCATGTACACAGCATGTTTCCAGATAAATTACAAGACTGTTTGGGATAGAAACTATGACTTATTCATCTAGCCCCGTTAGGTGTTTTATTGACCATTAGGATGGTAGAGTCAAATGTCCAGAATTCTAACCACAGCTTCATTCCTTGGGAGCCCCTCCCCCAGGGGCCTCCCTCTGCCCCACTTTCCGCATTTATTGCAGCAGTCCCCCCCTGAGTGAGTTAGGGAGAGCAGTAACTGAAGCCAGGCAGTCCCACTGTGTGCTCATTGTGCCGGGCATGTGCTCACTCATCATTAGCTAGTACAAGTTCATTATGTGGTTAGACAGTGATTCGGACCCTGTAACGGGGTTTCTTTAGTCCTGGATCAGCCCAATGACATGCCCTGGTATCTACCCTTCCCTGACGAAGCTAAGGGTTACCATCAGAACACTGTGCACATTTGATGAAAACCTCCCATAAAAATTTAAGAAAAAAATCAGAAACTTTCAGTGGGCTTTAAGTAATCACTAAAGATTTAAATATATAGGGACCTTTTTGCATGGCATGCTTTCCTGGAAATCAGGCAGTCAGGACCCGGCCAGTCCATGTTGTAATTTCACGCAGGAGGAGCCGAAGCCACTCCTTTGCTCTGGGTCTGCTGCGTGATTCAGTGGTTTCAAGTATGCGTGTGGCTGGGATTACACATGGGGTGAGACAATTGTAGTCTTACATATATCATATACATAGTAACTAATACTTGATGTATATATACATATTCACATACATACACTCACACATATGTTGCTTTATTAGGCCTTAGTAAGTGTTTAATTAAAAATTTAACTACTCTTGATCCATTCATTTACTGATGGGCACCTAGGTTGCTTCCAACACTTGGCTATTATAAATTGTGCTGCTATGAATATTGGGGTGCATAGGTTCTTTTGGATTGGTGTTTTAGGGTTCTTAGGACATAATCCTAGCAGTAGAGTTGCTGCATCAAAAGACAGATCCATTTTTAGTTTTCTGAGAAAATTTTTTCCATAGTGGTTGTACCAGTCTGCAATCCCACTGACAGTGCACTAGGGCTCCCTTTTCTCCACACCCTCTCCAACACTTTGGAATCCTATGTAGCAGAAAGAAAGAAGGAGCGCCTACCCTTTGCAACAGCATGGATGGAGCTGGAAAACATTATGCTAAGCAAAATAAGCCAGGAAGTGAAAGACAAATACCATATGATCTCACCTTTAACAGGAACCTAATCAATAGAACAAACAAGCAAAATATAGTCAAAGACACTGAAATAAAGAACAGGCTGACAGTGACCAGAGGGGAGACAGGGAGGAATTTCAGGGGAAAGGGGGAAGGGTTTACAGGAACAAGTATAAAGGACACATGGACAAAAACGAGGTGGGGGAGTGGAAATGGGAAGGAGGTGGGGAGGGCTGGGGGAGGTTGGGCTGGGATGGGAATAAAAGACAGAAAACTGTACTAGAACAACAATTAAAATAAAATAAAATAAAAAATGTAACTACTCTTGCATAGTCACTTACATGTTTCCTTCTAAATGCAAATAACTATATTGCTTTTCTTGAATTAGACCCTTATGGAGTCTGATGAATGAACTTTTAAGAGTGCAACATATAGGTAAATTATAAACATATCTGAAAGTAGTGAGCAGATTCTGGCAAATCACAAACAAAACATTTCCCTGTGAAAATTTCAGAAGGTAGAATCCTTACAAACACTTTTCTGCAGTTCACTATACTTAAAAATGGGAGATGTGGTTAATGGGGCACTCTGAAGCAACGTTCAGATGAAATTTAAAATACTAATATAAAATTAGCATCTAGATTTTCAAAAATTTAAACATTTGTACTGAAGGCCTTATTGATTGCCCCCCCATCCACGTCCAGCTTGCTGAATTAACAGCCTGGTTTTCCTCTGACCTCTGGCTGTTTGTGGTTTCCCTGCCTGGAGTGAGCACCTAAAACACAGCTGGTTGAAGCTGTGTTTTCCTAAACAGACACTGTTCCTTACATTTGTATTTCAGACCATGATCTTGCAAAGACCTTTGACATTGACTGTTTTACTTTTTACTCACCACAAACCCATGGGGTTGGTATTGTGTAGATTTGAATGGAAAAGAAGGCACACATCCCTTCGCCTGTAGACTTGAAAGAATCCCAGTAGACCATGCTCACTCAGTGGCCTCACCTTTCTTAAGTTCAACATGTTTGGTCCAGCCAGGGCCTCAGCCTGGCAGCAGGGGACGGAGCTAGGGTAGACCGCAGACCCAGGAAGCAGCACAGTGAGGCTACTTGGCTCTTGTTTGGATGGTGATGTGGAGGGCCAGGGGCCAGTTGGTGGTTAGCTAACTGCCTGGCAGTAGGTATTAGCAAAACTCAAAGCCAAGAAGACAAGGCTTGGTGAAACACGGAGGGCAGAGGCCAGGCCCGGAATAAAGACTCAGCATGCTCCAAACACCTGCATAGCACCCACAACCTGCTTGGACACTCGAAGAACCCTACGTTTCCTGGTAAGCTCCACCTTCATTACTCTCGGAAGAAGTCTCTACTAGTTAAAAGTGTCTGACCCACAAATATTAAGTTACCACCTTAAAATAATTTGCTATAGGCTCAGGAGAGAAGACTGCCTCTGGCCCAACATAAGGAGCCACAGGGACGTTGCCCCTGGGCAGGGAGGCCACACAGTCCTGTTCTTCAGACTGAGAGCTCTGTGCCTCCTGGACAACAGCTGGGGAACAGGCACAGAGTTGATTCCGAGCAAAGCTTATTGTCACAAGTAGAGGCAGACCATCAGCTTCCCCCCGAGGGCAAATCCCTGTCCTTAAAGGGCAGTCCCATTCTGCCCTACACATCAGGGGCAACGCCGAAGCTTCTTAAGGGTCTTTTTCATTACTTTGCAGCAATAACATCAGGAAGCACGACTTTACACACTTCCCAACAATAAACTCTATTTGAATCTACTGCCTTAAAAATAATCTGAGCCAAGCTCTGGCTGGTGTGGGTCAGTGGATTGAGCGCCGGCCTCAGAACCAAAGGGTCACCAGCTCGATTCCCAGTCAGGGAGCATGCCAGGGTTGCAGGCCAGGCCCCCAGTAGGGGGTGAGTGAGAAGCAATCACACATTGATATTTCTCTCCCTTTCTTTCTCCTTCCCTTCCTCTCTCATTACAAATAAATACATAAAATCTTTAAAAAATAAAAAAAAATAATCTGAGCCAAAGTCAAAGTTGAAGTTGAAGTTGCTTGGAAATGACAAGACTCCTGTCATGAGCTGACTCTGAAATATTACCTATCTTTGTTGTCATCAACTCACTCTGAGCCTGTACCGCTATGATCTTAAAACTTGCTCTAAACATCACTCTGAGAGCACATTTTGCTTGAATGTGTTCCAGCCTTTGGCCAAAAACAAGTAAAATACAGTTCGGGTCAGACAACAGCAGCTCTGCTGTCCAAAATGCCCTGGCTCCTCGCCTCCGACGTCCCCACTCCAGGTACCTCTGTTAGTCCCTCGTGGCACATTCTGAAGCCATCCCTGTCCTGGATAAGAACCAGGAGAAGAGTGTTGGCCGCTGCTGATGAATTTCACTCCCTGCAGCATAAACAATGAGGTGCTGCAGGAGGCTTCTGTTTGTTTGGTCAGGGCTTTTTCCATTAGACTTGGTCATCAGCCGTTGGCTGGTTACAAATGCAGTCCTGAGATCGAATGGCTGGAATCCAATTATCCCAGCTTCCTGTCTGCAGAGCTCTGCCAGGGAAGAACACAGTCATGTTTGCCTGCCCTGTCAGGCTCCCAGGACTCAAAGTATATCATTTGGAGAAAACTAACAAACAAAAGATGCTCAGATGTTTTGATGGAGGAGCCCCATGGTGTGGAAAGAGGACTCGCTGGTGCAGAACACAGAATCCTGCACTTGTCTATCATCTGCCTCTTCCTGGCTCTGCATCTGTCCCTTCGTTCTCTGAGCTTCAGTTTCTCATTTCTTAGAAAGAGGTAGTAACAGCAGCCACTGCGGTGCTGGGAGCTTCTAATGAGATGATGTATGTGAAAGAACTGTGGCAACTCGAACCATGGCAGTGATGGCGATGATAATAACAAGGTTAGCTGACATAGTTACTGAGTGCCTGCCTGGGAAGTGCAACATAATGTGTGTTTAATGGACACTGTCTCCTTTAATACAAACATCTTTTAAAGACTTGGTGATGATGGTAATAATGATATGAGTAACAACAGCTAACATTTCTCAAGTGTTTACCATATACCAGCCTCTGGCACTTTATTGCATATTAACGTATGTGACCCTTGCATCATGGCAATAAGTACTATTACCATCTATGTGACATATGAGGAAAAGGAGATTTCAGAAGTTGGGTAACTGGCTCAAGATCATAGCGCTGCTAGGAGGCCACAAGGATTGAAACACAGGCATTCTGATTATAGAACGAGAGCCAGCAAATGTTTTCTATTAAGGACTGGATGGTTAGGCTTTGGAGCCACATACAATCTCTATTGGATTTCTTCTCTTTCTCCTCCTCCTCCTCTTCTTTCTTTTGTTCAGTTTTTTTTGTTGTCTACTATTTTTGTTTGTTATTACACTGCTTTACAAATGTGAAAACCATCCTTAGCTCACGGGTCACCCAGAAATAGGCCAATGGCTGAACTTGGCCCACCGTAAGTTTGTGGACCCTTGCTCCAGAAACGATTTCCATTTTTCAGGGAAACAGAGACTCAAGTGCTTTAGTAACTAAAATCAGGATCCTAATCCAGTTTTGCCTGCTTCCAGAAACTGTGTCAATCCACACTCTACTGTTTTTGTGTCCGCTGTGGAAATGGGAGATACTGTCACTGAGTTAGGAATGCTGGGCTCATCCCAGTCAGTTTCCAGAGAGAAGGGACTGTTCCCTCTTGCAGCAGATGTGGGAACAAGACGGCAGTCTGAGACTGAGCAGACTCAATGGCTTGTGCCGTGCCTGGCACACAGTAGGCATGCCATCAGTCTCTCTTGACTGCAGTCATTCTGATTTCGGATTGAATTCACGGTTCACCAAAATCTCAGCTGGTTGCTCGACCTCTTCTGACATTGCATTTGAGTCTGTAAGTGAAAGCAATGACGTATTCCTTTGTGTGGCTCATAGGATACCCGCAACCATTTATGTGATAATTTCCATAGCGCTCTCTTGAGAAAAGAAAGATGTTACATAAAGAAATAGGATCTCTACAGTGAGTCATTCTGTTGACAGGAATGGCACTTGGAGATTGTATTTATGACTTTGAGATAAATATATGGACAAGCCAGATGCAGGACAATAGGGAGGACTCAGTCACTTCATCAAGTCAACATTTGTCATAGCTGCTATGACAGTCTCACATTAAAGCAGACATTTTTATTTTAATCTTGGGTTTCTACATCAGGGAATCAATGAAGTTCTTGGAATTGCATTCAAAATTCAGTGCATCTGTCCAGACTTTCACGGAAAGGCCCTAAATTTCGTCAGGCTCTCAAAGAGTTTTATTATGCCCTAAATGGCCTAAATGTTAGAACTATAATAAAATTGTTGCAGTGTATTGGTTTCCTGATGAGGAAAAAGGAAAGATGAACTTGCTGGTGTGCAGCGATCAGGGTTAGGTTTTCCAGAGGCCCTTGTCAGTGTGATGCTTTGTGAGACCCTCAGGACCCCACAGAGGGTTCCACAGCAACTGGCCAGGTGCGGGGTGCACATTCTCCCAGGAGACGAATCACCAGCTCGGGCTGGCTGCAGCGACCAGCATGCCGGGCCGCCAGCAGGCTAAAAGCAGCCGCAGGATGAAGCCACAGAGCCTCTTCCATTTCCTCCCCAGGCCCACGGCCAGGCCCAGACACCCGGCAGTGACCAACCCCGAGGCTATTTTTTTCCTTTTTTTGCATTGTTAGTACCTAGCAAATTGCCTGCCACGTAGTTGGTGTTTAATACAAGTTGGTCCGAATGAAGATGAAGATGATTAAACCGATTAGTCCTTCCATTTCTGGGATGGTGAATAAGGTTGTTTCATTCTCTTACCTCTTGAGATACTCTATCTATATAAACTCACAGGCCTCTGTCAACTGGACGGCGTTTTCACTTTGTACTGTTTGTTGGTGGTGAGGGTTTATGCCAAGGTAGGGAGCTGGAATGTTTCTCTTTGGTGTGTGGGCCGGAGAGCATCTTTCTTTGGGAATTATGGTTGGGGCTCCCGGAAAGTAGGTGCTATGGACCTAGACCAGGGTGGGCGGGGTTAGACTTCACAGGCAAGGCTGTCTGTGAAGCAGGCCTTGGCCTCTCAGTGACAAGGGGTGGGAGAAAAGCAGGGTGTGTCGCTGCAGAGCAGGGAGGAGTTGAGTATGGAACTGGCAGCTCAAAAGTGAAGTGGAACTTGGCCCATTTTTTACTCATTCTGCTCTCGGCTGGACACAGTATTGTGGGTAGGAACCACACCTTGACAGGCTCCTGGGGGCCAATTATGTTTCTGAGTAGAGTTGCTGAATACAGAAGAGTTTCAGCATAAGGAAAAGTTTAGGGGAGTGTCACTTTACCTTTCTTTCTTTCTTTCTTTCTTTCTTTCTTTCTTTCAGAAGGGACAGAGAATGAGAGGGAGAGAAACACTGATATGAGAAACAAACAGCAATTGGTTGCCTTCTGTATGTACTCTGACAGGGGACCAAACCCACAGCCCAGGCATGTGCCCTGACGGGGAATCAAACTGGTGGCCTTTTGGTTTGTGAGACAGTGCCCAACCAACTGAGCCACATCAGCTGGGCACTTCACTATTTTCTTTTTGTTAGTGGTCCTGTGTACATGTGTGACTTAACAAACAGATTAGCCTATACCGGTGTAAAGAACAAAAGGATTACTGGTAGTTAGGTAGTATGAGGCAGGAGTGGCTGGGAATGAGCTCTAAGAGGTGCCAGTGAAACTGGAGGGAAAAGACGAGATATAGGTCTTCTCAAAGGAAGAGAATTTGGAGACTAAATACAGAGCACATAGAAGGTAAAGAAGTCAGAGGTGGCTTCCCACCAGGAGTACCAGACGAAGAATGATAACAACAGTAATACTTGGCATATGTTGCTCATCTCATACGTTTTAGAATACTGTGTCTTCCTTGACCTCACCGGATGTATTAGTTTTTGCCTGGCTTTTAGTTTTTGTGACTGCATCTTTTCCTACCTCCTAACATGGGAGCCATCAAAAGCCAATGAGTGTTTATTGAGTGATTCACTTAATCTCTCCTGTAGCAGCACAAATACTTTTGCCAAGTAGATAAATACAATTTGGTATGAGTGCGGTAGATTGGGACATTTGTTTCACGGGAAATTTGAGACCCAGATGGGCTTGCCAGAAGTCCCCAGGCGGTGAGGGCAGAATTCAAGGTGGATTCAGAAGTGGTGTTTTATATTGTTTTGTTTTGTTCCCATCACAAAGGCTAACCCAGGCGAAACCATCAGCTGCAGCAGGGAGGTCTGAATAACAAATAAATGCCAGGAAATTAGAAAGTAAATGGGGTTGGCTCTCCACTGACAGGGCTGCTATTAGATGACACAGAATTCTGGAATCACAGTGACCTTTTACTTTCGTGAGTTCGCTGTTTCCACGGGGCCCTGGGCTGAGAGGAGATGCAGTGACGGGGGTGACTGACCCTGATAAGACTGCTCTTTCCCGGCTCCTTCCATTGAGTCACATCCCCTTGGCCGACTGGCCGCCCTTTCCCTGGCTGGCGGGGACACGAGGTCTCACCAGGATGGGGGCCTTGGCTCAGCCGGCCAGCAGCTTTTCACTTGGTATTATGACACCCTTGACTCTCCTCCCTCAAAGCCTTGGTCATGGATGACTCACAGTCCCCTCCACCACAAGTTCCTGAGGGTGATAGAGAGAGATTGGTAAAAAGCTTTGGGAAAAGAACGTGGGGCGGAGGGTGGGTGTGGGCTGTGTTCTGGCCAAGAATTTCATTATTAAGCTGTGGCATATGGGTCCCCAGTTGGACCCTGTTGACAAGAAGACCATATACTAATGATCACCATGCCAATTCAGGGCACCGAGGCTGGAACGAAATGACGTAACCCCCTAATGGCATTCAATACTGAGAAAGACTCAACCAAAATTAAATTATCTGACCTATTCCAAGGTTTTAAAAGCAAAGATAGTATGTGATCTCTCATCCAAGTGTCCAGACCAGTTTAAATGACTATCAGTCCAGGCTAGCAGGATGCTCATACATGTTACAAATGTTTTCTAACGTAGAAGGGAGTGTCTCTTCCAAATTTGATGGTATCACTCCTATCTCTTACCTTCTACACAGGCAGAAAATCAAAGAGTGGATTCTCAAGAGACCCACATCTAAGTCTGCATCCTGGCTCTGCTCTTATTACTCGTGTGACCTCGGGTCAGGAACTTGGTCTCCTTAAGGGCCATTTTACTTATCTACAGAAAGGAGGTTGTTATATGCAATACCAAGGAAAATGATAAAAACTCCCAGTTATCTGGCAGGTAGTATCGTAATTGCCATCACATACACAATTTTATTTAAAATATACAACCTCACAAGTTAAGTAGTGCCAACACATCTGTTTCACTCGTGAAGAAACAGAGGCTCAGAGAGGTTAACTAACTTGCCCAAGGAAACACAGCTGGCACGTTGAGAAGCTAGAATTTGATCCAGACAATACTTTTATTTCTCTTTGAGGATTACATGTTATAAGATATATAAAGTGTCCAGAGAGTACTGACAGCTTAGTGCTCAATACACGAGTCCCCTCGTCCCTTGGTGAAGAGAGACTATCGGTTAGGAAACTCATGAGTTGGAGAAGGTAGAGAGACACTGAATGACAACTGAGTTCTCTCCATTTCCTGCACATGCTCATCCTGTCAATTGCCCCTGATTCTGTAGCCAGATCCCGGACCATCTCCGTCATCTTCTGAATAGTGTGCATGCCCCTTCCATGAGTGGACAACTGGCATAGGAACAACCCCTGCCTGCTGTCTTCCCACTCCCCACCCTTGGTTCCTCAATACCCTTTGCATAGGGCTCTGCATACAGCTTCAGAATTTCCAATGTCATGGGCTGCAGAGTGGTAACAGTAACAGCTAGCCTTCGGTGAGCGCTTACTCTATGCCGGGGACTGTGCTCCACTGTTTAGCTTTGACTCACAGAAGCCTCACAACCACACTCTGGGGGATGTGCCACTGTTACTCTTGTGCTAAGAAGAAACTGAGGCTTGGGTGGTCAGAGCTTGCCCAAAGTGAGACACAGTCATTGATGGAGCCTGAATCTAAACCCATGTCTGTCTAAGGACGAAGCCCAAGTTCCTGACCACAGAAAGCCTCCCAATGTATAGACAGTAAAACTTAAGCCAAAAGGGGCAGGAGCACGCACAGAGTCGTATATCAAGTCATCAAGGTACGAGGGGAAAGGATACATTTTCTGGCATCTTCTTTAACATTCTCTATCACACTCTAGCCTGAGCTACTCTCAAGGTGTCCTGATCCCACCCTCCACCCACTCTGTGCACAGTGCTGTCCCAATAAATGCCACTGGTGACACAGTGGCCAGTGGTCTCTAGGATTATACAATATCAAGTGACTCACCCAACTTCAGTCTGACTCATCACCGCATTCTATCAACACAACTTAAGCTTAAGTTCTTTTTTCAATACACAGACATGAACTAAAAAAGGAAAAAAGCTTGCTACGAATCAGGGAAATAGTGGTATTTAAAAACTCTAATCCTTTTGCTCCTTGCAAGAAATAGGATAAACATCTTGATTTTATTCAAAGCTGTCACAGAAAGGTTTTTCTCTTATCTGGAGGCTGCAGCCTTGGCAGCGGGTGAAGTATTAGAGTAGCAGTGGGATTTGGGGTTTAAAGAGCGCAGTGGGATGGTGCAGTGTGGACGCTATAAACAGCGCAAGGCTCCAAATTCTTCTGAAGATGGGGATTCAGTGAATTTACTGGACAGCTCCAGCACACAGAACCCTGAGTTGGGCACGAAAAAAAAAGAAATGACCTATAAGAATTGTTCCTGACCTCAAGGAGCTCAAAATCTGGTATGGAAGCTCAGAAAGGGCAGGATTAGTGAGCCCCATGGAGAAGCCTGGCCCAATGTCCTAAGAGAAGGACAAATAAAGTGCTTTGGGGGTTGGAATAGGTCCCAAGCCCCATGCTTTCCTGGAGGCTGGCGAAGACTTCAAGTAGAAGGTGGCACTGGAGACAGACTTCGTAAAAGATACTGGGAGACGCACGCCCAGTGGAAAGAAAGCAGGATCAATAGACTGAAGGTGGAATCGTGAAGAGAAAGTGCGTGGAACCTGGAGCACACGGTCTGCTCTGAAGGGATAAAGAGAAATAACTGGAGGCGAAGCTGTAAACAGTAGACTTAGAAAAAACTACAGGGAGCCCAGAGTTTGGTAGGCAATGAATTATCTGGTAGGGATTTTGATCAAGAAATGGCTTGCTTATACTGGGTTGTACAGCCTAAAGGCCAGTCCAGATGAAAGATAGCATTGATTGCAGAAGGATGATGTCAGAAAGGATGGAGATAAGGAAATGCCTGAGAAAAGTCTGCTGATTATATAACCAGCTTGAATGTCCTCCAACGTCTGATAAAATGAATAGTTTTACTAGTGAACCACTTTCTGGCTGGCCAAGAATTGGTGTTTACTTCTAATTAGATGCTATTTGGAATTACTTATTTAAAATCGATAAAGAACCACTGTGTAAATGCATCTTTGTTTGCAGACAGCCAATACTCCAGGGAGAAGGAAGAGAGGCCAAAGGGGAAAGATGTGCAAGATGAGAATTCATCCGTTTCAAGGATGGTTCTTGCTGCTCAAGCTAACGACCTCCGGTGACTCAGTTCCCCCTGCAAGGGATGTGTGGGGGAGAAAGGCCAGGCCGGCAGGGCCTGGGTAATCGCTTTGTCCTTGGGCAAATTCCAGGTCACCTCTCTGATGTGCAGCTCAGATTCAACAACACAATAGGAAAATGAGACTTACCTGTAGGGTTTCCATACACAATGCTTCCCACCAAGCCTGGCACATAGGAAGTGACTAATCATCAGTATTGAATGCTGTTGAATTACTATCAGGTTCCTCCCACTTTGCCCACATTTACTGAGCACCAGCCAGGCATGCACAGCTCATCTTTGCCCCAGAGTCTTGTGTTTGCTGGTATCTTTCAATGGCATCACATTCCTCCCATCAGCACATGACTGACAGCTCTCCAGCATACTGCCCCAGGTCACAGGGCTGGCCCTGTTCCACGCAGCTTTCCCTGACTACCCCAGATCACGTGCACACCTCAGCCTCATTTCTGTTTTCCATATTCTTTATAGTACTGTACCTAACCTTGTCTAATTCACGTATATATGTTTCCTTGTTAATTTTCCAGTTCCTGATGAGAGGGCAGAGACCTTGTCAGTATTATTTATTGATTAACCTCTAACACAAAGTAGATGTCCCAAAAAATAAATCTGCGAACATTGTAGTGCTGTTGATAAAAGTAAGCTATTTAACAAATAAAAAACTATCTACCATAGAGCAAATACTGAATCATTGTTAAGTTCTCACCCTTGGGTGGGTTGGGAGAAGGCTGCTCCAACGTGAAGAAAGGCAATTTGAAATAAAAGCAAGAATGGGGACAGTGGCCTCAGGCTGGACTGGTTGAATGTCTAAGGTCTAGTTCTCTGTCTGGACACAGCAGATGCTTTGCAGGGGGCTTATGGCTCAGACTGTCATTCTAGGATGAAAGTTGCAAGACATTGACCAATTTTTAAAATTTATTGATTTGAGAGGCGAGGAGAGAGAGAGAGAGAGAGACAGACAGACAGACAGACAGACAGACAGAGAGAGAGAGTTGTTGATTTACTTATTTACACATTCATTGGTTGCCTTGACTGGGGATTGAACCTGTAACTTTCGCATATGTGGACAACACTCTAACCAACTGAGCTACCCAGCCAGGACTAAGCTTTTTGTTTTTTTGTTTTTTGTTTTTTGTATGGAGGAAGAACTTTTGTAAAAGAGTGGACAGGTGTGATTCTGAGGAAATACACCTGGATAAATACCCAGAGGCCTTACGAATTTTTTAGAAAAACTATGGAGGAGGAAAACCAAACACCACCACAGACCTCGAGAGGAGAGTGCCTGGTTCAGCTGTGTAGAACCTGAAGCTGTGAAGAAGCTTCTTCCCAGGGATGAAACACAAAGAGCAGAGATGGAGGACCCAGTCACATTGTGCCCCACCCCATTTCGGCCCAAGTGCAGTGGAGTTCCAGGCAAATTTGTGTGTGAAGGATTCTGATTTGAAAACCTAGTTCTTGTCCATCCTCTGTATTTGATATGTGAGATGGTGGAGGCCCCAAGAGTTAGACAGAGGAACCGGCACAAATACCCTTCCCCTGACCACCAAGGGGGCTCTTTCCATTGCCCCTACACAAAAGTAGTAGCAATGGGATTTCACTGACATATACACTCTAGGCCTAACACCCTGAAGGCTCCAGGGCATGGGGGCTGGACTCATGGGGGTTTCTGGAGGTTCATGACACCAAAAAATGTTTCAGCTACAAGGCACGTGCTTAGTAGCCCCCATCCAAGCCCTGTGGATGTACATGCAGCTGGGGATAGCTCCCAGGGCTCGTGCCCTGAGAGTGGTGGTGCTGAATCCTTCCCCACCCTCTGCTCTTGGGATGACCACGGCAGAGAGATCTGTCCTAGTGCTCGAGGCCCTGATGAAGGTCCACGCAGGCAGGTAGAATCAGGTCATCCAGCAGTCCCGGGCCTCTGGCTTCACCTTGAGGAGAACCTGACACTGGAGTCAGAATGTTCTCCAGCGTCAAATGCCCAAAGCTTCAGAGGGTTGGGTTGGTCTACGGAGCCTACAGAGAACTGAGTCAAGGGCTGCTGTTGGTATTCTACTGTGCGTTCAAAATTCAATTATTAGTTTTCAGTCTAAAGATTTCCTTCAATATGTAATTTATGTAAAGATGTACAGAATGCACCAATGTAAACATACATGTCATTTATTCATGTTTATCAATAAATAGAATTTATCCATTAAAAAAACAAGTCTACACAGGCTCCCACTTTTCTCAGAATACCTTTTCGGGAAGTGTATCAAAAAGTCTGCGTCGTAAAGCCAAGGGCGGTCCCCACGGAGACGAACTGGACTCAAGGATCCCGGTGCCTTCAGAGTTCAGGCTTCAGGTCAGTCACAGGCATAACTAACCACTTCACGAAGCTGAAGTTACAGCCGTCGTGAACACTTACAGCCTTCTGAAATTGTGTACCTAAGTTCCATGTTCTACGGGAGGGGCACACGTGTAGTTCACATGTTGGTTACAGGGAGGCTCAGTGCTTTGTGGCCTGGATGAGTGGCCCCCGTTGTACTTTATTAACAGTGTAAACAAAATTAAAGTGCTAGGAAAATAACTATATTAAACTATAGCTAGTGATCACTTATACAGACTGCCAGATTAGCAAAATCTCAAAAGTTATCTGGTTCAGTATCTTAGCAGATTCTGTGTGTAACTTCCTTGTCAGATGCTCATTCATAATCTGGTCCACATTTGAGGATTGTTGTTTTTTTTTAAAATAGAATTTATAGGATAGGGGTAATTTTGGTGACCCTTTTTCTCCCAACAAATGTTTCATGGCAAAAGGCATTTGAATTTATTCCATGCTACTTTGAAGTTACATGAAGTGTGGCTCATTCTTACCAAAATTAGTCCCCGTATCTCCCCACCCACTCCTTTATTCTAACAACAACACAATCCCATCAGATGAAGGTCTCATGGCATATATATTTGCAATGTCATGTGGGCTGCACAACCCGGAGTAGCCAAATGAAGGATGGATGTGGAAGACTGGAGCCCCCAAAGGTGCTCCTGTGGTATGTTTTTCAATATAGAAGGCTTATCCTTTAAACCGGTTCATCAAGAATTCTTCGTTCTGGGGAGCTCAGAAGCATCCAAAGTAATAATAAACATACAGAATGGTATTTTATGATTTACAGGATGTTTTTTTTACAAAAATCGTTTATCGTCACAACAACTTTGTGATGTAGGCAGGAGAGGTTCTCCCAGAATCCAGAGGGGTCTGGCTAGTAGTTCAGGGTCACACAGTAAAGCAGCCATTGATTCAGTGCACGTGCTCACGGAGGTGGTGGGCAGCGCGGCAGCCGTTGGAGCACCCAGTTTGGGTCTGACGGCCAGGTTCACAGCCTTGGGATTCAGAATCTTACTGCTCCCTCCTTTGTATTAGAAAAGAATCAACCTTGAAATGGTCCTAAGTCCCAATCTAGTAAGGACAGAGGACAGTGACTTGAAAGATCAAAGGGGTTTGGTCTAGCAAGAGTCAAGGTGCAAGGCAGGACTTAAAATAGACTTTTGTCACGTGTGATAAGAATGGATGCCCAGTTGAATCCGTTTCTTGGACCAGCGAGAGTCCTGGCCTCCCACAGAGCTTTTCACACGGTGCAGTACTTCTCAACAATACGCGGGAGTTCTAAAGAACATTCTCTTGAGAGGCTTTTTCCCTTTCCTAAGGCAGGACTTCCTCCCCAATAAAATTAAGTCTTCACAGGACAGATTTTTTTTTTTTCATTTGGGTGGTTTGGGGGCAATATCTTCTTCCTCATTCCAAAGTCCCTTTCCTGTCCAGTTCGATTCCGGGACTAAAGTAAACATCAACAGAAATGGTAACTGACACTTCTTAAGCAGCAGAAACAAAGTGAATATACAAAGTCCTGAGATGCTATCAAATCACAGCCAAGATCAAAGTTAAAACCTCCCATGGCTCTGGGACATGATGTCATTGACTTCTTCGTGACATTCACTTTGGGGCAGCTGGCAGGAGCCATGGACTGAGCGTGGAATGAAAGACATCCAGGTGAATCCGAAGGGCAAAGCTGGCAAGGTCCAGGGTCTAGAAGGCCCAAAGGAGGTGGCTAGGTCCTTGGAAACACACAAAACACAGGTGGGCCATGGCTTTTCGAGGTAGCAGACGGCTGTAACTGCATCCTGTTGTCCTAGAAACAGAGAGGAATCTCAGCGATCCCCTAGTCCAAACTTCAATGAACAGATACAGAGAGTGACGTCCAGGGATAGAAGGGTTGGGTCAAGATCTCACCATCTATCAGGAACAGAGCCGCGGCTGGAATGCGAGTCCTTCAGCTTCAAGTCAAGCACTGGTTTTCCACCTCCGGCACTGCTCGGTCCTGCCTCCTCCATGGCAGGGGGCAGGGGCTGGGGGAACTGCAGTGAATGACAGGTCTCAGCAGTGTGAGCTCCCGACAGTTCTCTTCTTCAAGAGCAACGCGACCAGAATCCAGGGTTACAAATTAGTGCTGTGGGACGCACCACGAGTTCATGGAAAAGATCCCAAAGTCTGTTAATAAGCACTACGGTACCACTGGCCCTGCCCAGGGCTCCTTAGGACAAGATGCTGCTCTAGTTCAAGAGCAAGGCAGGTGTCTCAGAGCTGAGGCCACAGCACTAGGGGGCAGCTATCTGTCTTTGGCTTCCCTCCAAGGTCGCTGCAGAGACCCGTTTCCTTGGGCAGGTCTCTGCCCCAGTGTCTTCCATGATAAATAAGTGAAGCCTGTCCTGAAGAGAAGGACTGAAACCAGACATAAGGCAGAGTAGGTGAAATCTGTTGCCGACACGGGGGCTGGCCAGGAGGACACACATTCGGACCCGGACACAGGGAGGCAAGTGTGCTAGTGTCTGGCACAGACCAAGATGAGATGAGACAGTGAGTAGCTAAAACACGCAAGACATGTGAGCTTTTGAACACGACTCTGACCAAGACAGGCACAAGGAGAATGTGTTCTGACAACACCTGTGAGCAGGCACAGAAAAGAAGGCATACTTAGCGACACCTAAGGCTGAGATAAGACACAGTGAGCAATCGTGTCTGGAACACGGGGGAAACTGACCAGGCACGGTGAAGAGACAACAGACAGTGTCAGGCAAGGATGAGAAGTCAGGAAGGAGGGCTGAGAAAGAAAACAAATCCCATCATGGGAGGTGGGCGTCTCTGGAAGAGAACCCCCAGTGAACAAGGGGGCTGTGCTCTCCCCGGACTCCCTCAAACATCGCCTGCTGGCATCCCAGAGGAAAAGCCCGTGGGCGTGGAAGGCCTGCCCCGGAGGACGGACGGACGAACGGATGGAACGCTCGGGTGAGAAGAATACCAGGTGCAGTCATGCACGAGCAGCAGCTTAGGCAGGACCTGGCCCTCTCCTGGAGGGATGGCTGTCTTCTGAGTCACTGCCCCAGGGGACTAAGTGTCACAGGGCTGAGCAGCCACCAAAGGAGAAGTCGCTGGAGGGTGGCTCTGACTCTCCCACTGGCCACCACACTCCACTGCATCCCTGGAAAGGGGAGAAGACCAGAGAACCTCAGAGTTGCAATGGGCATCACAGAGGATCTCGTGAAAAGCCCACCCATGCAGAAAAGCCCCCGTGGCATGCAGACAGGGGCTGGTTGGTCCCTGTGCAGGGGTCTCCAGAGACTGACTAGAACATTTCATTTCTGAGCAATTTTATAGAAAGGGCTTGTTATTGTTATTAGAAAGCACTTATTAATGTTTAGCCAAAGTCTGTCTTCCGAGTGGCACTGCTGTGCCCTGTAGGCCCACTGAAAATTCTTCCCTCTACTAATGATAGCCTCCAAGTTTTCTCTCTCTGGGCTACACATTTCTCTAATAGTTCATGGGATACTATGGCTTCCAGAATAGTCCCCAGAATGAGCACTGTCCTCTGAACACAATCCTTATTTTATGATTGTCTCTCTTAAAACAGAGCACCGGGAAAGAGCGCAAACCTACACAGTGAACCTCACAGGTCATTCACTTTTCACCATCAGTTTAGGTGACTTCAGTGAACGTGGTCAACATTAAGTTCATTTCTCACTATGGTCATACACTATCGGCTTGTATTGAGTTTGTTGTCAGCTTGTATGCTTTTGATACAAACAGTTGTCAATTCCTGTGGTTCTTTATCACATTGGTGCAGTTTATTGTTGTGCTTGTTTGAGTCAAAATATAGGACATTACCCTGGTCTCAGTTAAATTTCATTTTATTGATCTGCTATCATTTTAGCTCACTGAGATCATTTGACATAATAATAACAATTTCCTCATTCAAGATGTGATTCTTTAGCATTGACTCAAACTAGGCTATAAGGATTTTACAAGCACACAGAAAGGTCAGGTAGTTTATTGCTAACTAGACCTTTCAGTTTAGTGTCAGGACAGGGCCGGCACAGAGAACTGTGGCACACCACCACAGGTGACCTTCACAGCAAACAGGTGACATTCAGTGGGCCTGAGAATGGGCCCACCCATGGCAGGCTTGTCCACTGCCTTGCTGAAATGTCTCTGCCAAGTAATAAATGAATGTGTCCTAATAGATAATGAAATTAGTTGGCATGATTTATGTATTTACTTAACTTATTTTCCATCACCATTTATCCCCCTTATGCCCTCTCCCACCTCCACCTACCCCCTCCCCTCACCCTGCCATTGCCACACTGTTGTCCCTGTTCACAAGGGTATGGTTTACTTTTAATGAAATGACACGGACTCTTGTTCTCAAATGATCTGTGTTATAACCATCTTAGAATTTGGGTAAGGTCTACTTCAAGCTACGAGTGTATAGTTTCCCGAGTCTAGCTTTAGTATTTCTTTAACAACTGGGTCAACATTTACTGGTCTCCAGGCTGCCATCGTTTCTCCAGTCCCCCAAAGAGCCCCAGTCGAGGTCCTATCAACGGGTTCCTTTAGTCCCCTGCGCTATGACCCATCTTGGCTCAGAGGTAGTAAAATATTCTCCTTGACCCTGGACAGCAATTTTCTCCCTATAATGTTCTCTCATTTCCAGTTGTAAGACTTTTCTTATTAAAGCAGAGTATACAAGATTTCTTCCCTAACTAATGAGATCTAACTATTCCTGGATTTGCGACTTGCTCTGAACATAGCTTTTGATTCATCTTTGGTTATACATTCCCTCTTCCAGACTTTCCACTTATCACTTTCAAGTATAAATTCACTACATAATTCAGGATGTGGTCTCATGCCTTTACGCACCTCCCCCAACATGTTTATCTGTCTCGTTCATTGAATATACCTATTTTTTTTTAAAAAAAGAATGGCTAGAAAGGAAAAAAGGAGGGGCTTCTCACTTCTCATTAGCCAAATTCCCTTTGTATAGTACTTGTTTATTATCATTATTATCAACAATAAAGCAACCACCCACTAGGGCAGCCCCTGCGTGTTATGCATTAATTCATGTATTTTACACTTCTTCAACACACAAGGAAACTGGGCTTCAGAGCACTTGCCCAAGTTTACTCAATAAATGTCAAGATCAGGCCTTCCATTTAGGTCACTTTTGATACTAAATTCTGTGCTCTTACTTGTCCTGATCTACCGTTACTGGTCATCTTGAGAACTGCCCCTCCTAAGTCCAGCGCTGCTGTCTCTAACATTTCCTTGTCCCGCTGTGATGGACTCCGAGGTAAAAGGAGTATGCACAGGGACGCAGAGTTTATCTAATCCACCCACGGAAAGTCTACAGTGTGAAGTGGCCCCCATTTTACTGAAACACAGTGTGACTGAGAGGTTAACACCGGGCTCTCCAGCTAACCCCTCCTGCCCATTAAAGAGGCGTGTGAGTTTTCTGTGAAGCAGGCCTGGGGAGGCTAGATGACACAGAAAAAACCCTGCAAAGGCAGGAGGAAACTGTGGAAGACAAAGTCAGAGGAAAAGGCTGGGTTAACAAACATAACAAAGAACGGGGAGAGAGGATGGAAGACCAGGCAGGAGGAGCCACAGAGCTGGATGTCCCGGAAGGCACCAGAGCTGCTGGAAGAATGGAGAAGGTCCTTGAGAAGTGTTTCCAAAAGGTTATATTGCCAGGGGGCAGGCAGAAGAGGGTGAAGGGGGGATAAATGCAGACAGAAGGAGACTTGAATTTGGGTGGTGAACACACAACCCAGTAGACAGATGATGTACTGTAGAACTGTACACTTGAAACCTATGTAATTTTATTAACTATTGTCACTCTAATAAACTAATAAATTTTTTAAAAAGTTTATGCTTGAAAAATAAGCAAAAATAAACACAATGAAGGCTTTTCATTATCTACAAAACAAAAAAAGATCGAGATTACTGTGGACTTGCTAATAGATGTCCAGTATCACTTCTTTTCATTCAGGACACATCAATATAGCCCTCGCCAAAGACAGAAAGAAGGACAATGGCCCAACCTCTAGCCCTATGGAGAACTCTCAACCAGCTCCCTGTAGGCAGGGCAAATGGGGGACTTGAGAATAATGACAGAGTGATCTTGTGTGCTGGTTGGCCTGTGTCACTGTCAGTTTACACTATTGTACTGACCTAATCATTAACACTTCACAGTTTAATGTCATCTACCTTTTAGGTTTTCATTTAAGATACAAAAATTATGGCCAAATATGCGGCACCTCAAGAGACCTCTTTCCAGTACAAAACATCACACTCAGCGCACACGGCCTTAACACCGAGTGAACCACTTTCAACTCCAAGGTCACCATACTAACTCAGCAAAGGCAGCCGCTGAGTGTAGCAAGGTGAGCAGTCAACCAGGAGACCGGGACCTGTGTTCTAATGCCTTGTTAGCCTCCCTCCATATGTGACTTGATGACTTAGTCCCTTCGCTGTGCCTCACTTCCCCATCTTTTAAATGAGGAGGAGGTTTATCTATAAGATCCTTTGCAGCTCTGACATTCTGATTGTGTGAGTAGCAGAGATGGTGGGTGACAGATGCAGACCTTCTGATTGGGCACCAGCTGTGTGTGGGACTGTTCTCCAAAGCTGTGGGTAATTGCTTCAAATCTGGCTTTTAATATTCTATTGTTAGTATCTTATCTGATACTTTATATTCTGTGTGGAGGGAAGAGGTTTCACTGGAAACACAAGGGGGTGTAATTTTTGGATTTGTGTTAAAGAATCCGAAAGACCTCAATTTCTGAATCTGTGAAATTACATTGCAAAGCTGTTAAATGTATCTGAGCAGGATAGGCTAGGGGAGGGCTGAGATGCCACAACTTAAAATGCAGCGAAATCACAACTGCCTCTCCTTAAACATATGCTGCATCAGAAACATTGGCAGAGTTGCTCAAAATCTCTGATGCAAAACACCATTAAAAAAGAATCTCCAATATTTTAACAGAAGCATTTCTGAATAGTTTTTTGTTGTAATAGTTTTGTGAAAATCCTCTACGATTTATGAAGCATTTGTATGTCCTTTCCCACATTTAGTCTTCAACACAAATCTGTAAGGAAGGAAGATGCAGAGTATTGTTTTAGTTTTAGAAGAGGAAGTAGGTTGGTGTACAGGCATGGATGGACTCATGGGTAGTACAGATCCAGCGCTATGGATCAGGCATGCTGCCTCCCAATCCTGGAATTCTGTCCATGGGAAATGTGGAAATTATTTGTGTGATGGGAAGAGTTTGGGGATGAAGTTTAATATTAACAGTTGAGGAAATCAACTTATCACTATCTAACTTCAGTGTTCCAGAAGAGGAAGGAGGAGGGGGAGGAGTTGGCCGAGGATGAGAAGGAGTTGGAGGGAAAGAAACCCTGGCTGCTAAGTCATCTTTCACAGAGTGGCCCAGAGACTATGTGCACCAGAATTATCGTGGGCAGCTGCAACAAACACAGATTCCCGGGATCCACACCAGACCTCTGACAGCTGGCTGAGAGGGCATATGTGAAGTAGGAAGAGCAGACATTTGCATTTTTATAAGGTGTTCTCAGGTGATTCTTCTGCCCTTGGGGGGATGATGTTCCATGAATAGGGGAATATCCAGGTACTCTACTCATCCCCGAGGCAGAGCTTAGACCCTGAGACTCCCGGTGGGCAGCAAAGAGAAAATGCAGGAGTGGGAAAGGCCAGAGCTGGAAGTATGAGCTCTCAGTGATGCTCCGCAAGGGATCGGAACGAAATCATGGAAAGGCACGCAGTTTAACAAAGTGGAAGAGGGGGTAGGTATGTACTGGTTTTCATGACATTGATGAAGAAATGAGAAAAGGCTTAGTGATGCATCATGAATATGAGAAGGCAAAAAAATGTAAAATGCATAAGCAATATTTTAGGTAATCTTTTTGTAATGAAAAAAATGGAATGTTTGGGTACAATGAGCTGATATAAATTAATCAAATTGCCTGTAAACAGTGAGCACACACTACGTTACCTGTAACTTACCTTACTCAAAAGGCAATGCCTTAGGTCAGTCTCTTTATTCGACTTCAGATTCACTGTCAACTGGAATAGAATACTGACTCCGGAAGGCCCAGTATTTCCCAAGCATGGGATGTGTTCTGTGGGTGATTTGCCAACCAATGGGCTCAATGTTGAATAATCTGAATCTCAGTAAAGGAATTCACTTATTTCTTTTGCTCTTTTGTTATTATTAAATCTTTTTAGATTGTTTTTTTAAAATTTATCTTTCAGTGATAGTTGACATACAGTGCTAGTTTCAGCTGTAAAACAGTAGTCAGACATTTATATACCTTTGCAAGGTGATCTGTCTGCTTATTTTAAAGAGAAAGACTCAGCTTGGTCCCACTGTGGCGTTTCCAAGGCTGTCATAGCTAACAAACGGAGCAGGCCTCAGACTCCGAGCCTTTGGCAAGCAATCAGATCAAGTTAAATCTTAATAATAATGTATACAAATAATATTTTTTGTTTCCATTGCATCTATTTTTAAATCATCTTTCTCTACATGCTTTTACAGTTAAGATCATGATATAATTTCCTTTACAAGTAAAAATGCATTTAAAGACAAATAGTAAATCAGAAATTGTACGGGTAGAATGCTGACCTGGTAAAAAACTGTGCAAGGAGCAAGCAGGTGACAACAGCCCCTGTCAGACGATGGGAAAACTGAATTGCAGAGAGCATAATGCCTCAGCGAGCACAGGAAGCCACGTGTGCACTGGGCAGAAGCTCTGGGATTGTGGGCCAGAGCTCTTTCTGCTATTTTGTGCTACTTGCAGAAGGGACCCCCCCAAAAGCTGTGTCTGTGCAGTTTAGAATGCCTAACCTTGCGGCCCTGGGACAAACTGTATTCCCAGGGCTCCTTAATTCCATCATGAGCTTCAGCTATGGCCATGTTTCAACCATACCAAAGTACAAGACCAAACCAGTGGGTATGGCTTATTCTAATCCCAATGCACCTGCTTCCCTACGGCTCCACAGGCACATGTAACTAAGGCCAAGCCAACCTCCTTGTGAGATTTTTCCCAATTCCTTACCACAATTCCTATATGAAAAAAGATTGGAACTTCGAGTCTCGGGGTATCAGACTGCGTGCTTTTTCTCCACAAAGTATTTCTATTATGACAGAACCTAAAAATATCTAGGAGAAAATGCCTTAAAGGCATGGATCTGTAATAAAAACAGCCGACATTTATTGAGTTTTGGCTTATCTCATAGGATTTTCACAACAGTCTTATACCATAGGTTTATTATTTGCAGGCTCTAGTTAAATGGAATGAGGCTCAGTAAGCCCAGGGCCAACAACTAGGGAGAGGGTGAGCCAGGGTCTGAACCAGACCATCCAACTCAGAGTCTCACTGCATCAGCACCACGGAGTGGGCACCGTCCCTAAACAGGCACCCTGGACTCCTGGACTCAGCAGGCAGAAACCAGTTCCGCTCTTGAGAAGCTGCCTAGATGGGAGGAGAGTGTGTCAGGTGTGTAAAAGCCCTTAAGATCCCACAGAATCAGCTGATCTTCCAAGAGGAGAAGCAGGTGGTAAGAGAGGCCAGAGGAGGAGTGGTTGTTACTACTCGAAGACTAAGGGGGTGGGCAGGAACGTTCAGAGGGCTTGTACTGAAATCATGCCTAGTGGAATGAGGAGGCTCGGGCCAGCAGGACAGTCAGAGAGAACATTTGAGGCAGCAGAAACAATAATCCTGAGGCAGGAGAATTCACTAGTTACTTGAGAAAAATGGGTCCATCTTGCATGTGTATTGCCTAGGGTGTCAGGTTGGGGGAGCGTTGAAGGGAAGGAGCTGGAAAACCAGATTGGGTCAAGCAAGAAGGACTTCATACACCCTTCACTATCTGCCCACTGCAAGTCACACTATATTGTTCAAGTTTATTTTATTGCAACTCATTCCAGGTAGCATTTACAGTTTCAGGTCTTATGTGCCCAAATGGCCTTTCCATACTCTTGAATGATACATGAAAAATAGCTTCTCTCTCTATGGTTATATTATACACCTAGTCCCAGAAGAAAATCAGAGGTAGAAAAAAATTATAATTTGCAAGCCTGTCCAGGAAAGTCACCTGACAATCACCGAGCGCGTGAACAGCCTTGAGGACAATCCTAGGGTCCAGTCTTTTGGAAAGCCGTGGACGAACCAGGCTGAACAGAGAAACTGTCCAGGATGGTGTGAGTACATGTGGATGAGGGTGTGGGGCGTCCGAAGGCAGGTTTTGAACCATCAGAAATAAGTGACATGGTAAAATCTCAACTGTGCACTCTTTCATGGTATGAATCTTGCCTGTCTAGAGCGCTGCTATATCCCCACTGCCTAGATCAGGGCCTGGATGCCATATTCAGCATGCCATCAAAGCTAATAGGTGAATGAGTAAGTTAGGCTGGGGCTAGAAATTCCGAGACTTGGATACTGATCTTTGTACTTTTGCTGATATACCAGCAAGATCATTCCTGGGTATCAATTCTCTTGATTGCTGGGTCTCTGGGGCTCAATTTTCTTGTCTGTAACACATTGGATTCAGCAGTCTCTTCAGGTTATTCTAAACAAGACTTTAACGAACAACTCCCTGGAAAAGCTATATCAAACATTGGCAGGATGGGGTTGGTGGTCGTGATTCTGTGCACACACACCTTCAAGTGAACATTTGTTTTGATCTGTGCACTTGTAGTTTTATTGTTCACAGTTCCAAAGAAAAGTCTATTGGAACAAAAGATTTCCACACCGGAAAAAATGTTTAGAAACCACTGGACTGCTTGAGCTCTGTTATCACCTTCAGCTATAAAACTGAACTTGAATGAGGCTAAGATGCAGGCAAGTAAAATCTGACCAAACTTTGCAACAACTCTGGCTATTCAAACACAAGAATGTCTTGCCTTGGGTAATAATGATGAGCTACCCATCTTTGGGAAAAGAGATAGACAGCTACCTACCAGATAAGGTGTAGAAGAGATCATGGCATTGGTTGGGATATTTGATCAGATCCTTCCTGAAGCTCTTCCTGTGCCTGAGAATTGAACATTCTGCATCCTTTCAAGAGTTCTCTGTTAACTAGCAAGGGGCGTGGTTTCATAGTTAACAGCAAGGTCTTTGACCTCAGATGAACATTTATTAGAATCCTGGCCCTACCATTCACTACTGTAGAACACTGCCCAAGTTATTTAATCTCTCCGAGTCTCAGTTTCCTCATTGGTAAAGTGGGAACAATAATACCTGCCCCAGAGAGTCTATGAAGGATTCAGTGCGACAACACATGTAATGCTCTGAGATCCATGCCTGGTGTACAAGTCAATGCTCAGTAAATGGTAGATTCTAAGATGATGATGGTGAAGGTGAAGATGGTGATGTTTGGGCCAGAAAACCAAAGCCAAATTATTCCTAAAGCAACTAATTATTTTACTGGACAATCACATATATATGTACATGTGTGTGTACATATGTATGTATATGTATGTGTTCACACATGTACTTCTTTCCCCAAACTCAGAAACTTAAAGCAGGCAATGCTAATGCACAAGCAGAGAGAAAGATTTCACTACACCAGCCAGTAAAGGAAATAGAAGTCTTAAAAAGACAAAAGGGACATAAGCAGGAACTAAATACAGGGTGGAACAAAAGGAGGTTTATAGTTGTCCATATGGAAAACAATACAATAAACAATTGTGCAAGAATAAACTCTGTTTTGTGTACACAACCGCAAACCTACTTCTGCCCACCCTGTATATCTGTTAGATTTATCAAAATATAGATTCACTCATTTCTTAGAGAATATAAAGCTCTCCAAGAACAATTCTAACTGTGAAATATTTCTAAGAATCTTGTTAAAAATAACCTGCAATAGGCAGGGAAATGAGAAAAGACGGTTCTGTAATCATTTTGTGAAGACTAAGTTCTTGGCTCGTTGGGCGAACAGAGCCCCCTCGGTTGGTTTGTTTATGTGACCAGAAGCCACTCATTGGTTTTCCTCGCTCAGGGGTTGAAGATGGTTTCCCAGCATGTCTAGTAAGTCAGCCAGCAGCCAGGCCTTTCTGCATTGCTCCTTCTCCTGAGTTCCTCCATCCCTGCAACTGAACTATCGCTTCTTCTTATGAACTTTCTGCTCAGGAACTATCTTGTCCCTTATCAGGAGGATATTATAGGGATTTTGACACCAAACATTTCCCTTCAGACCATGTGTCTGACAATGAACCAGAGTTCCAGAAATAGGAGCCTCCCTTATTAACTGGTGTTCCTGAGATTTTGCCAAGAAGAATGATGATGATGAGGATAATGAGAATGCAGTTTGTCAATAACTTATGTGTCCCGTGCTCTGTATGCACAATACCTCACACAACCCTCAAACACTCTCATGAGGCAAAAACCACCTTTGCTTCCATTTGGCACAGGAAGAAACCAAGGCACTGAGAGGTCAACTAACTTGCCCAGGATCACACAGCTTCAAAGTGGCAGGACCTGAAGTCCAACCAAAGTCCATCAAACACCCAGTGCTATGCTTTTAGCCATAACACTGAACAAGATGTTTTGAAGGCTGAAGCAGGTGCTGCTCTCCCTCATGTTTGCCTGCACTGGAGGAGGACCCCCATGGTTCTGCCACTCACACAATCACAACGGGAGGGGCTGAGAATGTCTTCACCCTCCCAGCCCTTCCTCAGCAACGCTGACTAATGATCCGTCAATGACTGTGGTGACTGCTGGCCAGTCAACACTTCTAAGTGACAGGTGGTCTTCCAACTTTCTTCTTCTCCTTTCGTAATAATTCCCTAGTAAGACAGCTGTGCACTAAAATCCGTATTGCATACTAGAGTTTGAGTATGTATTCCATTGTGCACTAAAACACGTATTCTTAAAACTCCTATCCTCTGATCCCACTTCTCTTTCTTGAGACCATGCAGAACAAGTTGAGTCCCTCTTTCCCATAACAGCCCTTAGATGTGTATTAAAACAGTGTCGATGACCTGGATCTTCTTTAAGCTCTAATTTCCTTACACTGTTCTTCATATGTCATGAATCCCACCAAGAAAACCATGGTGTTGCCCCTCTTCTGAGCACACTGTTGTTGGCCCGCACCTGCTCTGGGCCAGGGACCCACGCAGTTCCACCGGGGACGACTGCAGGCTGCACTCTCGGTTACACGGGGGAGTGGTTTTCTGGTGGCTCTGCGTGTGCTTTGGAGGCGATTCCTTCCTGAACAGCTGCTCTGACTAAATCGGGAGGGCTGCGTCTCTGCCAAGTACACGCTGTGAGAGAACAAGCTCATGGAGCCCGCCTTGTGGGAAGGGCTTATCTGCAAGGTTACGGGCACTATAAGCACAGAAAGTCGGGGCCCTTCCTCCCAGAAACTCCACCAGTCGCCTTCTCCAGGGTTTCCCTCTCCTCATCTTGTTTTGGGAATGGATGTGGATTAAGAGGGGCCACGTGGTGCAGGAGCTGCCCTGGGGTGGGCAGATAGAAGCATTTACACCTCCTGGCACTGTGTGAAGAGGAGAGGAGGTTCTTTGTTGGGAAGCCCAGCGGATTAGTTTAAAGCAGGGTTCTTCAACCTCAGCACTATTTTGCTGGGGGTGGTGGCGGCATGTACGTGCACTGTCATATTTCAGCAGCATCTCTGACCTCTGTCACTGGCTGCCGGTAGCACCCACTGCTTGTGACAACCAAAAATGCCTCCAGACATTGCAAAATGTGCCCCGATAAACAAAACAGCCCCCGATTAAAAACATCCCTATGTTTTTAATCCCTATATATTCAATAATATTATAATAACTATGTATAGTGTCAGATGGGTGGGTAATAGATTTATTAATTCATAAAGTATATAAATGTCTAACCACTATGTTGTACACCTGAAACTAATATAATACTGTATGTCAACTGTTATTGAAAAATAAATTTAAAAAATTTTTAAAATGCTGAGTGATTTTGGAGATAAATCATGTTTAAGAGAGAGAGAGAAAAAAAAACTACTGGTTTAAATCCACACTATCTCAGTTGTTTAACCGGTGGAGCTAGGCCTAAACTTTAAAGTATTTTCTATTCGAATCCCCTCACCTTATTGGTACGGAGAGAGACAATGACTGCTTGGTGACTGGTAAGCGATGACAAGAGAAGCTTCCTGCTGTTTCCACAGCCCCAGTGGTTCCCAATCCAGCTGCCCATCAGAGCTCCTAAAAAATGTGCATTTTGGGTCCGCACCTGAACCAACTACAATAGAACCTCTACAAGTGGAACCCAGGCTCAGGTGTTGCTTAAGAGCTCCCAGGTGACTCTAGTGTGCAGCCAAGGTCAAGGGTCAGAGCACCACACCACACTGTCCCCATTCTGGACCTCGGATAAACCACCTTGGGCATCTCTCAGCTGAGTGTTGTTTGCAGGCTTACTTTGCAGGGTGCCACACACAGTCCCTCCTTCCTGTGGGCACGATCTCAGGGGGCTGCTGGGCAGAACCCCTAACACCCTAGTCACAGGTGCCCTTGAAGAAGGGGAAAATTACACACAGAAAAGACCCAACTTGTTGGACACAGTTCACATGTTTTATGCTGGGTCAAAGAAATGCCTACAGGTAACGTAAAAGCCAGAAGGCACATTCCAAATAATAGTCTCAATTCAACTGTTCAGCACAGGGCATGATGTACCCAGGAAACAAATGTTGTCTCATGTTGTTTCAACAATTATTTATACACAGTGTGATTAATTTAATTTAGTTCATTTCTGGCTTTTCTTCTAGCAGAGGGAGCTCATCCTTCTTTGTTTAAGGAGCCGTGAGTAGAACACAGGGACTTCTACTGACTCATTTCTTAGAATGCTTATCAGGGAGCCTAGTAAATAACTGGAGAAGGTGTTTAACCGAGATAGGAACAATGCTATACATACAATTACAATAACAGCAATGATAGTGGCTTCCATTCACTGGGCGCTTTCTGGGTAACAGGCGCTGGGCTCAGCTCTGCACATACGTATGTCATATTTAACTCTACTAAAATCCCTAGGAGATAGGTTTTTACTATTATTGCTATTTTACAGATGAGGAAACAGAGACCCACAGATGTTTGGGCATATGCTAAATGTTGTATCAATAGTAAAGAAGAGGTCTTAGGATGGAAACCCAGGTGTGCCAGACTCTAGCACTTATAGCCATTAGGCCCACATGGGGCAGGATGTCCCTTTGATAGCGCACCAACGTTCACCTTCCCTAAGTCAGAGCGGCAGCAACTTTTCTTTTAATTTTTTGTCTTCCCTTGAGGACACGTTTATCAATTTTAAAGAGAGGGGAAGGAAAAGAGAAAGAGGGGGACAGAAACATGGATGTGAGAGAGGAGCATCAATCCATTGCCCTTCACAGGCACCCCATCTGGGGACAGAACCCACACCCCAGGCACGTGCCCTGACTGGAAATGAGTCCATGACCCTTCGGTTTGTGGGTGACACCCAGCCAAATGAGCCACACAGCCAGGGCAAGAACTTTTCTTAACAATGTGTCTTAGTACAGGGGATAGCGTTTGGGCCTCGGCACTTAGCCCAGAAGTGGGCAACTGGAAGGCAGCTTAAGCCACTGGATTGCCAAACTTTTGCAGACACGTGCGCAAATAGCACAGACTTCTCTAATCCTGAATGTTGGGTGAGGCATGGGGAGCTCTCCTGATGTGGTCATTCCCACTGTATTCCTGGTGTGATCTCAGCAAGAACAAGGTTTTCTGGGAGGCTGCCTCAGACTGGCATTGGGGCAGGACAGGAGACAGAAGGCTTCATGGGCGTGTGGCCAGTGCAATCACCCAGGACCCCACAGCCTGGTTTAACGCTCTGCTCATCGCCATCTTGAAATTCTTCCTAACTCTGTCTTTGAACTCGGCAGCTTCTGTAACATGTTTACCTTGTAATCCCTTTGAGTCTTGCTGAATACCAGGGCTCCACCAGAACTGTGTGCTCACGGTTCAAACCAACACATCTGTGACTTGGTAACTGGGGATGCTTGACAGCCCTGGGTGGCCCCCCATTTTCCATTTGAACCAGAATTTGCCAAATACAAAAGAAAGCAGCGCTGTTCCAGAGAAGGGAGCCACCAAGGGGCCCTGTCACGTCTTCCCTCACTCATGTTGCTTCCCCGTATTAGCCAAGCACTTGTGCTGAAAACACCAGCACAGAAAGCAAGGACAAGGGAGCAAACCATGATGCCTTTCGCCTTAAGTCCTTCTGCACTTATCCACAATCTTAAGGTAGGTTGGATGTGTCTATCAAGAAGTTAAATAAAAAACTGCATTAGTTTTTTCACTGTCTGATGAACACCAAAATACACAAGCATGTCTCAACTGCAAAATACAGTTTATGTAGCTTGTACAATTTTGGTGATTCCACACAAAGTCTAATACTCTGATGTTTGTATTTGAAAATGACATTGCACAATATAAGATGAATGATACATTTTATGCTAAGAATTTAAAATGGTATTTTACTTTTCTACTAGAGAAAACAAATGCAGCATGACAGGTTGAGAGAAAAGACCGCCAATGAAAGAAAAAGACTTTACATTTTAGTACGTCGTGGCAATTTTTTCCTGACTTTTGAACAAATAAGGCCCCACATTTCATTTTACGTTGGGCCTGCAAATTATGTTACCAGCCCCGGAGGAGGTTGGGAGCAATAGGTCAAGGTCATTCTCATCTATCTTTGATTCACCCAGATTAAGTCTGCTTTGGCTCAAGACAATGAGGTAAACATTGAATCCAACTGTAACCTCCAAAGTTCAAGGTAAAGGCCAAAAATGTCTTTAAATGTCAAACAAATTTCCAACATTAGCAGAATCCTCTTAGGGTCAAAGTAATAAAACCTAAATTATTTCCTCATCGATGGGTAATCTTCCAATCCACAGTGTGTGAAAATTTTTTAAAAGGGGAATTCTTGGTGTGTGTGTTGAGATTAGAAGTTGGCACGTGGGTCACAGTGGGAAAAAAGGACTATTCCAGTTATGGAATGAGTGTATTTTGAAGTGGCGAAAACTTATTTGAGTATACACAGTCCAGGTGAACAATAAGATCTGGGAAGAAGCATCGACTCATTCATCGACAAACATATTCATGGGCAACGTGCTACATCCTAGGGAAACTTTTGGCAATGAAATGAATATGTTACCAGTCTTTATTATTTCACAGTCTGACTGGGGAGACAGATAAAAAACAGGAAAAAATAAATACAACCATAAATTCTGATCATTGTAACATAAAAAGGAAAAATACTTCTGTTTGTGTGTGTGGTGTGTGTGTGTGTGTGTGTGGAAACGTTATTTCTCTTTGCCTCTTTCTCACTTTCAATCTTCTCTATCCTCGTATTTCCTCCTCTCCTGATTCTATACTCATCTCAGCACAGAAACATCAAAGACTTTCTTACGTAGCATATCCGCTAGAATCGGTTCACCTGTTACTGAGGTTTGGTTGAGAAGAGTTAGTAAGCCTGAGGAGAAGCACATACTGCCTTCTTCCAAAAGAAGGCTCAGATAGCTCTAGAGCTGTTTTGTCCAATAGAACTTTCTATAATGATGGAACTATTCCACATTTGTGCTCTGTAATCCAGTGGCCACTCACATGTGGCTACTGAGCACTTGGAATATAGTTAGTGGTTACCCTATTGGATAGCAGTGCTCTAGGGGTCTCCAAGCCCACGGAAAACCTGCTTATCAGTGGGTAATGGAGGGTAGCAGCCAAGAGCCAAGTCAGACAGACAAAAGTTCTTTGGGAAGTACTTACACAAGTTCCCAGCCTTCTCAGAAACTGGGTGAGTGTCCTAGATTTGAGCAGGGTCTAAACTTGGGGAACCAGGGAAGAGACCTAAAGCTAGCAACGAGGGAAATGCATCCCCAAGCTAAAGCTGGTATCCGGTCTCTGCTTGTGTTACCTGACTTACAAATAGTTCGTAATGCAACATAATTATCTCTCTCATGAGGACAGAGCCTTGCAGTTAGCAAAACAACTTCATATCCATTATCTCCTTTGATTTTTACAATGAGATAGAGAGACAGGCAGGACAGGGATTATTTATCCAAAAACCCAAAACTGGGATCGTCAGCAGATTTCCTGTAGAGAAAATCTCTGTTCTGAGGGTACTGTCAGCACGCTAGTCCCTACTCTGCCTCGGATCATCTGGGCAAATGTTCAGGGAGACAGTTAAACAGAGGAAAGCCTAGGTCAGGAGAGAAAGGACAGAATCATAACTCCATTCCCTTGTCAAGCCTCCCAATGTTCTTGGTACTTTACTAGGCTCTGAGGATGTAACAGTGAACAAGACGGGCATTTATCTAATAAACAAAGAACCCCAGAATGAAATCGAATACATCTTGCTCCTGCCACCTGTCACCCACGTGCTACATGGTCATAGTCTACACAGCTGCACTATGCCTCCCAAATGAGGGAGAACGACTGAGCCAAGGCGAGCTTCTAAAGGAAATGTCTCCCATATTTTACTTGTTAATATCAGATAAAATCATTATCTTTAAGAGAGTCTAAAAGAATCTAAGGATTGCCCTGGTGGAGTAGCTCAGTAGGTTCAAACATGGTCCTGATAAACCAAGGTTGTGGGTTCAATCTCCAGTCAAGGCACATATAAGAAGCAACCAATGAATGCATAGGTACGTGGAACAAGAAAGTGGTCTCTCTCTCTCTCTCTCTCTCTCTCTCCCTCCCCCTCTCCCCTTCTCTCTCCCCCTCCCTTCCTTCCCTCTATCCTTCCTTCCTTTCCCCTCTCTCTCCCTTCCTCTTTCTTTTTCTCAAATCAATTAAAAATTTAAAAGAATCAAGAATTATAATATTTCTTAACCTTGAAGCACAATCAACGCTAGCAAACTGGGCTGTTCCAATTTATGAAAGTCTACAACTGTGGTTCTCTAAGACACTATGCAAAAGTCACTTGGCAACAATGTCACTTTCCCTAATTTGCCACAATTCAGTGAATGCCACCCAAGATTCTCTGTTTTTACTAAATTCCCAGGTGATTCTAACGTGAGTGGTCTGCTGGCCATACTTGAAAGAAAAATGATCAAGAAAAATAAAAACAAAGTCTACAAGGAAGGAGATATGATTATGTTCTTCAAGCCTACAACGATATTGCATGGAAGATAGTGGAAGAAATCGGGACACTCTGACTATAAAAGAAAAGCCTCAGAAGGGACATATAACTAAAATATACAGAAAGGGCCACTTCAATAAAAAAGATGTAGCTTGGCTTTCTCTTGCTGGTCAGAAAAAGTCATAGCAATGGAGACTTCAACTCAACATCAGGAAGACTCTTAATCTCTAGAGCTGCCCAACCATTGAGCAGGCTCATCCAGTGGTAAGATTCACTCACTGCAGGACCAGGAGTAGAGATTGGATGACCATCATCGGTGATGACAAGGACACTGTTGGTTGGGTGGCAATCCCTTTGGTAAACCTGTGCACAGCTCCAGTGATACCTGCTGTACTGTGAGTATCTGCTTATGAGTTTCTTTCCTCAGCTGGAATTCAGTGAGGCATGACCTCTCACTTTACCAACTTACACACAGTGTCTGGCATGTTAAGTGTCCAGTACATGGTTACTGTGAATCAAGCCTCAGATTCTAATAAATCAAGTCCCAGACTCTGCACACCTGGACTTCAGAGGCGTCTCCTGTAACTTCAAAAGAAAATTTGGAATTTACAGCTATCTCATCTGGTTCACAGCGAACCCTTAGGGAAACCCTTGCTCTTCTTCAGGAAAGTTTTAAAGTCTCTTTCAATGAAGGCATTACACTTTTCCTTTACATTTGTAACGTAACTTTATTGCTTCTGTGGATGGTAGCGTTTTTTTTTCCTAATTCCCATTCTAATTGGTTAATTCTAGTACGTAGGTCTAGTATCTAATAATGTTTGGGCTTCCTTGAGAAATATCAGTTTCCCCAGTTTACAGAGGATTTTCCTGGCTTTATTGTTTTTAAATAATAGCAAATTTGCTCCTCCCCCCCGCAGTTTTTTACCTCGTATTTCTTTTTTCTGTCATTTTGGATTTTGCATGTACAATGTTGAACAATACAGGTGACAAGATATCCTCATTTTATTCTTGACTTGATCAGAAAAGCAGCCGATTTTTTCTCACTAGGTTCTTTCCTCTCTTCTCTGCCATTACATTTCGTGTGTGTTTCCTAGAGTGGGAGAAGTGACTCCCATGTGACTAAGGAGATGCTGGATGAGGCAAACCACTCTGGGACCAAGTGAAGAATGTGACAAGGAGGAGAAGCTGGCTCCAAATTCACTACGGATCAGTTCACACACATGACAAACCTCTTAGAACCCACTGTCCACATGCTGGCGTTCTGCCTCTCTCAACACACATGTGCATGCACATTAAAACCACCCCAAGAAACACTCATATGACAATAATTCCTGTTTGGAATGTATTTTTAAAAGGCCATGCCACCTGTGTGTCAAGATAAACTACTTCATCAGCGAACCAAACAGTATCTTCACTTCTATTTTGATTGTGGGTTGGATATCCCTAAGAGAACAGGTGTCCAATAGGAGACAACCAATCACGGTGGCACACATCTTTGCCACTGTGTCCAATAGTGCCATCTGAGTGATTGAAGTCCTCTCAGAAGAATGTCTTGCAAAAGCGTATTTTATTTCATCGACTACCCATTTGCTGTCTAATGAAAAAATGTTTTGTTAAGCCCAAGGGCCAAAGGATAGTACCAAGCATGGGAGACCTGTCATTCTAAACCACTGGGCCCAGACTGGCCTGTTTTTAGTTCAACTTGGAAGAGCGAAATTCCACCCTTCCAAAAAAAAAAACCTTAAGAGGAATAGGCCCCACAATTTCAGAGTGTTGCCCCAAGCTGGCTGTCCCTGATGTGATTCCAGGGTGCAGACTGAGTCCTCTATACTGTTGAGAGTCTCAGAAAACAAAAACCCAAAAAACCAGATACTTTTCAATTTTGAGTGTTTTCATCTTCCATTAGCCTGAAGACAACCATGAAAACATTTTATCAGCAACAACGTGTTGATCTTTTGATCATCCACTGTTTTGCAGACAGCGGACTACGTGGTGTATAAATAAAAGTCATAGTTTCTACTGTTGGGAAAAACTTGGTCTTCTAGGAGTTCAACAAGGAATTCCATTGTCTAAAGCATTTAAATGCCAAGAAAAAGAAAGGCTAGGGGTAGGAATAGCAGGATAAAACCAATTTTACTTTGGATTGTTTAGGTGTTATGATCCTTGGATTCATCTGAATTTGGTGATATCCCGTTTGTGGGATTTTTAAAGAAAAATGTAAATTTTTCTTACATTGTGTTAATACAGTTGATCTGAGGAATTAACTGTGTAGATTTGTTAATTCAGTCATCAAGAGTTTAAGTTCCTGCTGTACATTAGGCAACAGATTGTACACAGCAGTGAATACAACAGGCAGGACTCCTGTTTTAGGCAAGGGTTACGCCCTAGCAGATTCAAGTTCCAGGCAGTCTTCTCTCTGGATAGGCTGCCCCACTCTTAGAAGACCCTCACCCCCACAGAACAGCACCTCACCCAACTTCCTGCACCCTTCATGACCCTGTGAGGACAGGCAGGGGCTGAGGTACAAAGACTGCATCCATAAGCCCCCTCTACATGGCTATCTGTGCTTTACAACCCCACGGCAGACCTCCACAAGCCACAGGTATAAAACCGTACAGAGTAGTAAAGCAGGGCTTCGTGGGCTGCCCTAGAAACCCCAAACTGTTTTCCATTCCATGGCTGTTTCTATGGGAAAGCCACCCAGTTCTAAACAAATGGCTCAGCAATGCACCCTCTGCGGCCTGGGCTCCAGCAACCACTAGCTCAATACCTAGAAAACTATCTGGCACCTGCACGGAAGCTCTTTGTACACATATTTATTTTACCAGTTTGATCCTTTCCAGGGCACTGCCAAGTGTAATACTAAGAATGTCAACCTAGGGAGTGTCCTTGGAGGCCCTCCCACCAGCCAGAGTCTTAACACCACCTAGGCTCTGGCTGCACGTCTGCCCACAGAGAGGGATCGTGCTTCTGACCAGCCCCTGGGGCAAGGGTGTTTATATTTCATAGCAGCCCTGTTTCCTCCTCTTCTTTTCCTCCACATGCCAAAAAAAAGTGCCCCCGTTTCGGCTGCCAGAACAGCTGACTACTGTCATCATTGGGAAAATTAACTGCTTGTCTCAAAGAAGGAACCGCTCTTTAGAAATGCCCTGTGCCTCTCAGGACGAAGAAAAAAAATGCTCTTGGCAGTTCATCTTAGCTACAGGATGCATGTGCTGAGCACACATGGCTTTTCACAGCTGAGAACAACTCCAGGCTGGGGTGGCCAGGAAATTCTCAGGGCCTGGAAAGAGGCATCGTGACTAATCACTGAACATTCAACTCCAAAGTCACTCTCACTTCCATCAACTGAGGTGCCCTTGGGTAGACCACGTGACCTTTCCATATTCTTTGTTATTTCACTTCCTTCCTCATCCTGTTCTCTCTTCCTGGAAAGGCTGCCTTGGTTTCCGCCTCCAAGTCTCAAATTTCTACAAAATGTCGTTCTGTCAATCCTTCCCTGACTTGCCTGAAGCCCAATCAGCTTCTTTCTTACTCACACATCCCCATTCTGGACTGTCCATACCTCATTAGATCCTTTCTGACATGGCATGATTGTTGCATATGTATCATTGTATTTATTTTAGTTTCTCATGTTATTTTATGGTCATCTTTGAGTGTTAGGCAATGTGCTATCACTCCTATACCTACTATATTAGTGACATTATTAGTGGTATTAACAGTGTTACCATGCGTCAGACCCGAATACAATCTCTAATGTTGCAAAAGCCCCAGTGAGATATAATTATTTTTACCATTTTTTTTATAGTTGAAGGAAGTAAAACCAGGAGAGATTATACAAATGGTTAGTCGTGGCACTGAGAGTGAAATAAAGTCTATTTTTTTTTAAAGTCCATGCTTTTAGCCATTACCCTCTATTGCACCTACAAATAATAGTAGATGATATTTACTAAGAGCTTACCAGATGGCACGCTCTGTACCACGTGCCCTGCATACATTAGCTAACTTGATCCTCACAAAAACCCTGTAATGTAGATATTGTAATTATAATCTCAATTTAAAAAAAAAACAAAGTAAGGTTCACATGTGGTTTAAATGACTTGCCCGAGGTCACAGAACTACGGAGAGTGAATTTGAATGTACGCCCGCCTCCCGGAGGGCCTGAGCACTCACCCACTGCTCTAATCCATGGCCAGATGGTAGGGTCTCTTTAATTTTTGCAAACACTGCAGCGGTTTTCAAGAATAACCCCTCTGGAAACAGAAAACTGGACAGTTGCCCAGTTTTCTGCTCATGCCAATAAACAAAACCCACCAAGCCCCTAGGCACTCACCTTAGCACATGTGTTGACCCATTAATGGTTGTGGTTGAACAGGGGACCGTCTGGCCCAGAATGGAAGGTCTTCGGTAGCGCTCATCATCACAGCAGAGGATGATGAGAAAGGCACGTCGAAAAGACTTATTCAAGAAGGCGTAGAGAAAGGGGTTCAATCCAGAATTGATATAGCCGAGCCAAAGGAAAGCAGTCCACACCTGCCCAGGGACCGTGTAGTCTATGAACGGATCCACGATATTGGTGACAAAGAATGGGGCCCAGCAGAGGCAGAAGCAACCCATGATGATGCACAGGGTCTTGGCAGCTTTGGTCTCCGTCCGCATGCGATGAGTGCTGTGCTGGTCTGCCGGCTGGGGCCTGCCCTCCGAGGGCGCTCCTGCGCGCTGTAACATCTGGATCTGGTGGGCGTGCTCCTTGGCTGTGACGTAGATGCGGTAATAGGCCAGCACCATGAGCAGGAACGGGATGTAGAAGGCTACCACGGAGCAGGTGATGGCGTAGGGCTTGTTGACCATGAAGATACAGTATGTAGAGTTGGAGTTCTGGTGGAACTTTCTTTTTTTCTATCTGAGAGGTGGAGGTGAGAGGGGGAGAGAAAGGGGAGACAAAAGTGAAGAGGAAACAGCAGGAGGGGAAGGAGGAAAATCGTAAGAAAAAGGAAAAAGAAGAAGAGAAAAGGAGAAATTGAAGGTAGAAAGAAGGGAGGGAAACATTGAACGAAAGGGAAGAAAAAATAAAAGGAAAAGGAAAGAAAAAAGGTTTATCAGCAGAGCTTCCTTTTTTACATCCCAGCCTACAGCACCTAGACAGAACCACGATGGTAGAAAAGGAGTGTGATCAGATCCCAGGGCTCAGAGGGCTTGTTTAGCCACAAGGGGCTGAAGGCCCCAGGGAAGAACACAAATAACATAGGGGCAAAATCACTCTGTTCTATCTACCCAACCTGGGGTCGAGCTCCACCTGCCTCTTCCCCCCTGTCTGCTTGCGTACAACGCACCTGGGAATAAACGTCTTTGAAGGGTGACTCTTCTTCACATCTATTCTGGCTATTCTTATAATCTGAAGGTGAGTCAACTTTATAGCTTATTAACTGCTATAAAAATCTTTTAGAATTCCGATTGGAGTTAAGATAGAATCATTGCGGAAAACTGATAGCTCTGCGATGCCAAGTCTTCGTGTTCACAAACATGGTAATCCTTGCCCTTTACTGAAGTCTTTTAAAATTTATTTCAGTAATATTTCATCCTTTTGTGTAAATGTCTTACACATATTTTGTTAGATTGATTCCCAAGTACTTGAGACTTCATTCTCTCGTAAATGGTACCATGTTAAAATTCTTCATCCTCACTGATTGTAGAATTTAGTGAATTTTTTTTGTATATTGGCTATGTATCCAGTAACTTTGCTGAATTAGTTACTAATATTTCATCTCTAGTTCTTTTGAATTTTCTCCATACACACACGTGACTTGTCAATAATGACAATTTCATTTCTTTCTTTTCAATATCAATAACATTTTCTTCTTGCATTATTGAACTTGACAAGTCCTCCAGGATAATTTTGAAAAAAAAAAGCAAGTAAGATTAGACACCCCTGTTATGTTCCCAGATTTAGGAGGGGAACTTTCAATATTTTCCTATTATGTATGATACTTGTACGTTTTTGGTCAATGCTATTTATTTGAGAAAGCTCTCTTCTGAGTCTTAGTTTGATGAGAGTTTTTTTTTAAAAAAATAAATGGATACTGAATTTTGTCAATGCATTTTGATGGTAATGAGATTATCATGTGGACTCTCCCTTCTTTCTCTGTTCATACAGTGAATAACACTGACTGCACTGCGTTGTGATACACTAGATCCCTTTGGAAGGACTGAAAGACTTTTGTCCCCACTCTAAACTCTGTGTGGGAACAGTTCTTAGTCACCAGCCTCCTCTAGGAATAGCCCTTGGCTGAAGAGAGCTGTGTGACAAAATGGCACTAACATACAGAAGTAGTTTGGTGTCTTACAGTATATTATAAAATTACAGTGTATCTTTCTAATTGAATTGACATTTTATCATCATAAAATGCCTCCCATTATCTCAAGTAATGTTACTTGCCTTACATTTATTTTATCACTGATAATAGTACAGCTATATCAGCTTTCTTTTGGTTAGCATTTGCATTTTCTATTATTTTATATTTTCAAACTTTGTCATCTTATATTTCATGAGCCTCTCTTACAAGCAGAATATATTATGTATTGATTAGTTGATGAAAATATTGTGACCAGAGACTTGGAAGAACCTAGCCCTCTATTTTTGTTAGGAGTAAAGATTCAATATTTGCTAATTCAGTGTTTGCAGCAACTTTATGGAACCTAATTACCATGTATTCTGAACATGTGGGTTCTGCTAGCTTCCCCTTGGGCTGACTCAATGTGCAAATGATTGGAAACTTTGAAATGCGGTCACAACATCATGAAGCAAAGACTAGACATGTTGACAATGAGGAGCTGCCCCATCCCCTGGTTCCACAAAGTAAACAGGAGATGCCTCTCATTCTCATAAATGGACATACATCCCTTAGGTTATTTCCCTTAAAAATTGTACATCAGAAGTTAAAAGTGCTGCGCCCTCAAAAGTTTGTGCTTCCAGCCCTGGCTGGTGTAGCTCAGTGGATTGAGCACGGGCTGTGAACCAAAGTGTCACAGGTTCGATTCCCAGTCAGGGTACATGCCTGGGTTGCAGGCCATGATCCCCAGCAACCGCACATTGATGTTTCTGCCTCTCTCTCTCTATCTCCCTCCCTTCTCTCTCTAAAAATAAATAAATAAAATCTTTTAAAAAAAGTTTGTGCTTCCAAAGGTTTTCTCCATTAAGGAGTAAGTTTAACACAAACAGTAAGAGCTTAGTCTCTGGAGCCCAGGAAGCTTGGCTTAGATGCGGCCCCCACCCCTCCTGCCCCACATGACCTTAGCTAATAACTTCACCTCTCTGATCCTCATTTCCTGAGGACAATAATAGGATCTACCTCAGGGTCTTGTCGGGAGGCCTGAGTGAGGTTCATAACAACAGTGATTCAATTCTCACGGGACTCAGCACACAGTAAGTGTTCAACATTTGTTGGTTGCTATTTCCTGGTTGTTGGGAACTTAAATTTCATTTCCCCCAAGAACGATACAACTGAAAGTTTGAAAGAAGAGGGATAGGATTCAAGAAAAGATCCATACAGTCCCTTGTGTGGGTCCCCTTTTACTTCTCCACTCCCGTGTCCCCAGCATTCTCTCAGAAGCCCTGGGAACTCTTGTTCTGACATACCACATGCAAATCCTCGCCCAGCCTTGGTTTGTGTATCCTTTCC
This sequence comes from Phyllostomus discolor, assembly GCF_004126475.2. Taxonomy (NCBI): domain Eukaryota; kingdom Metazoa; phylum Chordata; class Mammalia; order Chiroptera; family Phyllostomidae; genus Phyllostomus; species Phyllostomus discolor. The sequence continues at coordinate 19,695,308 of NC_040915.2, forward strand.
TGGACAAAGAACAAGGCAAGATTAGGGGCTGAGAATGGGGTAAAGAGAAGAAGAGGCAGTTCCTACTCTCACTGGTTCTGCTGGGCCAGAGCTTGCTCTCAATCTCTCCTCTCCATTCCCCTTCCTGCCACAACATCTTCCTGGGATGGATCAGCTTTAAAGTGACAACCTGACTACTTCCTTAGGGAATATATATCCCTGGTGATGAATACAGACCTTAGCTTTTGATCGTCATCACAAAGTATGTCTGAGCTGGATGACTCTTAATAATCACCTAGACAGAAGGTGGTAAGCTCCTGACACATGCTACCATGCTACTCTCCTGCCCCCTAGGACACACCATTCTCCACAGGGGACCTATGGATCTTCTCATCACAGCCCTGCAGGAGGTGGGTCAATGAGAGGATTGGGCTTAGGGTTCAGCTCTCAAGTCTTGGTCCAGGGCTCGCTTCATTCTCCAGAAGCTTCCACTCACATGACATGATTGCTGTGGATCACTGAAAATCTCAGACTCTCAGCATGAAACAGGAGGAAGACCTCTTGGAGCACTGGAGTCTGAATGCTATGCTTTGAACACCTGTTCTGCTACTTTCTAGGCATATTACTGGGCACGTTACTTCACCTATCTGAGCCTGACTTTTCTCATCTGGATGAGATGAGCAAAAGATATTGTCAGGATTATAGGTAAAGAATTTTGCATTTTTTTCTGGCATGCAGTAAAGCATTAAAAAATGCTAGCTTGCTTTTTTGTTATTCTTATGGCTCAGACCACTGTCAGAGTCTTTCTTGGGATATCCACCCAACTTGATACTGTTTGTTTATTTGGAATCCCAAGCAAACAAAGTGAATCAGATAGTTCACCGGTGGGAGTGTGCATGAGGCCTACTCACCAAATCAATTATGCCAATGTTATTCCAGCCTTGCATTATAGGCAGAAAAGAGATAAACATGGGGATGAGCCAGCAGCCTCCCAGCATTAATGCGATGCGCAGAGGGGTCATCTTGTTCCTATAGACCAAAGGCTGGCAGCAGATGGCATAGTACCTGGAGAGAGAATGGGGGTAGGTGCCAAGGGAGAGGAGGAATGAGAGGGAGAAGGAGGGAGAATCATCGATGAGAGAGAAGAGGGGAGAAGGAAGGGGGAGAGGAAGGAGATATGAAGAGGAAATATTGGGAAACAGCAACATTGGAGGGGGAAGTAGAGAATAAAAACAAGGAAGAAAGAAAGGAGAAAATAATGGGGAGGAGGGGGAGAGGGGGTAGCAGAGGAAGAGAAGGAGAAGGGGGGAGAAGAGAAAGAAGAACAGAGGAAAGAAAACAAGCAATTATACAGCAAAATGTTATATTGGCTGACAAGTTTCTGCTAATATAAACATATACGTTAGATCACCTCTGAGAGTCATTGCCTGGAGTCAGCCCCACATCCCTGTCCCTCTCCCAAAGCCTGAGAAGCTGCACACACAGCTGAGGGTCTGCTCTGTCTCAGCTCAGCTCCAACACTACCCTTGTGCCTGAGCATTTGGGGGGCTTCAGGCCAGCCCTCCGGGCCTCAGCGTCCAGGCATCTGTGGTCCTCTTTGGTAACAACCTAAGGTGGCCCGACATCTGAGCTCTAAGATCTGTGTCTCAGATTTGTCCCCATTCTCTTGATCACCCTCTTATACTGAAGGGATGCTCTAAGTCAGTGTTCCTTACACTGTGGTCCAGGGATTCCACCCTGTTCCCCTACATCAGACTCTTACCTGAGGAGGCCTGTTTAAAATGCAGACACCAAGGATCTCCTGAATCAGAGCCTATTGCGGAAGGACCTGGAGTTTGCATTTTGACAAGCAGAAGCCATTGCTTCTGTCAGCTAAGCATGCCCAGTCCCTCGTTCTCGGCACATACACTTCCTGACGGACTTGTTGTTGGGTAGGGCCAAGTGACTGGTCTGGTCAACAGTGGTGAACAGAACTGATATATCTTACTTCTGGGCTGGACCACTTCGTTGTCTCTCTAAGGATGCAAACTTTCAAATGTTTTCTGTTTCATCATTCCCTGCTATCTGACAGAGACCACCTCACCCCTGTTTATCAGGGTCTGCTCTTCCTCACAGGACTCACTGTTCATCTTTGAGTCCGTGTTCTGCCTACCGTACTGACTTTACTCTTACTTCCAGACAGAGATGCAGCCTGCCCCACTCAGAGACCAAGTCTCTAACTCCTGGGCCATTCCTTGCATAGTATTCCGGCCTTGGAGATGGCCACTTCCATGTCCAGGCAGTTCATGGTATGGGGCAACAGGCAAAACATCACAGTAGGTCTATCAACGATTTGTCTTCGCAAGATTCTGAAGATTACATGCAAAACGACAGCTTGGAGGCTAAGTCTGTTCTTTAAGATTTTGTACCATTCGCTGATGAGCCACCCCCTTCTGCCCCTCATTTTAGGTAGTTCGCTTTGTTAATTTTCTCCACCTCTTCTTTTCTTTTCTTAATCCCAAGCATAACTAATATAACAATGGCTATATTTTTTAAGGAGGTGGTGGTGGGATGAGTTGGAGGGGGTGGAAAGAGAAGGAGAGCCCAATGTTAAAGCCTGAGAAGTGGATGCCTTGGGAGAAGGAGGGATTATACTTTTCCTTCTAAGGTGCCAAGGAACAGCTAGCTGGCCACGCTGTGCTTCCCGTGGCCAGGCTGAAACAGACTGCAAGGAACAGCAGACCAAAGAATGTAAGAGGGGATTAGTCAGGAACTCATTTTTCTCTCTCTGTAAAGCTGACATGGTAGCCAACTCTAAATATAACTCAGTAATGGAAACAGTGATGGTTAGCTGGAGTTTCCTCCATGCTCTTGACTTTTAAGAAAGGCAAGTTATATAAGAATGGCCAATTTTTCTGAATGGATATACTGATAATCATCAGAGGTTTATTATTAACATGGAGATGATGAATTAGGTGTGTGTGAAAAATATGTTTTTTACAAATTTTGCCCCCCACCTCTTTCCTGCTAGAGGACCTAGATTAGACATTTGGTTGTGTCCATTAGCATCCTGCTTCTTTTTTCCTGGCAATGGCATCCCAAATCTTTGGGAAATTACCTCTGGTTTGTTGATGTAGTGGTGTTGGGAAAGCAAATGATGAGGCTGTGACATTTCCAGCCAAGGAGTCACCCAATTAGACAGTCTCCTGGGACTCCAGATGTCAGGCAGAGTGACACAAAGATGTGAAAGGCAGGGCAGGTGCCCCTATTCCTGTGGTAACCTCCTGGCGGGGCTGGGAGTAGCTCCTTTCCTTGGGTCTTCGGGAAGCCATCCTCTTGACCCTTCAGTTGCTCATTCTGTACCTCGTCCTTTAATATGCTGTGTCATATCTCCCCAGTGAATTCTCTTCGTGCTTAAGTTGCTGTTACGGGTGGAACTGTGCCCCCCTCCTCCAAAAGGGATGTTGAAGTCCTGAGCCTCGGTACCTTGGAAGGTGACTTCATTTGGAAATGGGATATTCATAGAGCTAACCAAATTAAAAGGAGGTCACTAGAGTGGGCCTTCCTCCAGTAGGACTGACCTCCTCCTAAAAAGGGAAATTTGGGCACAGAGGCAGACATGCCCAGGGAGATGGCCCTGTGAGGACAGGGGCCTGGAATGATGTATCCACAGGCCAAGGAACACAAAAGATTGTGAACAGACCCTTTGGAGCTAGGAAGAGGCAAAGAGGAGCACCTACTTGATTTTATGGGTTCAAATTCTCACCGAGGCCTTGGCACCCTCGAGGCGGTGGCCCTAAGTCAGCCACCTTGTGTCCTTCCCATATCTTGTCTCATACCTTCCCAATCTTTGCTTTCTAGAAAAGAACCTAGAAAAATATCCTTTTGAAGGCCACATTCAAGAATCTAAATTAAGTAATGAAAATAATATTGTTGAATAAAATGATGAATAAAGCCCTGGCTGGCGTAGCTCAGTGGATTGAGCACGGGCTGCGAACCAGGCATCACAGGTTCGATTCCCAGTCAGGGCACATGCCTAGGTTGCAGGCCATGACCCCCAGCAACCGCACATTGATGTATCTCTCTCTCTCTCTCTCTCTCCCCCTTCCCTCTCTAAAAAATAAATAAATAAATAAATAAATAAATAAATAAATAAATAAATAAAAAATGATGAATAAAAATTAAGTTCTAGTCCTGACTGATGGAATGTCCTTAAAAATTCTAACTGTTGTCTGTAAATCAAGGACCAGACAGAAATCTGATGCTTTGTATCTATCATGGTTATTTTTTCATTCTTACATTGGGATTATATTACCCCTGCTAATAACTAAATTTTGATCCTACCATGAATTGCCCCCAAAACACATGTCCTACACCATAAGACAGGAGCAGCTAGTTAAAATTTCAGGTTCTTTGGAGGCCAGGCAATGTACCCTGGCTGAGTTAATAATGATAGCTACCATCCATTTACTTAGCGAGGACTCTACCTGCATGACCTTTTTCAACCCTTACTACCACTTTTGAGACAGGAACTGTAATGTACCCCTTTCACAGGTCAGCAAACAGAAACACGGACTGTCAGCATTTGTCCAAGGTCCCACAGGTGGTAAAAACCAGAACCAGCCCAGCAGCTCGAATCAAGGGCCAGGGTGTTAACCTCATTACATCCTTTGAGTCTGCCACCTGCCCTAAATCCCCAAGAGGTCATTCCATTTCTTTACAAGCCACTTTAGGAAGAACCACAGGCTTTCGAACTGCGTGCTCTACTAAAGGGGCTGAATCACAACACATTGAAGAGAAAGGAATGCAGGTTCACAACCCAGGTGGACGGCAGCATAAATGAATGCAGTTCTGCCAAATCTTGGGAAGGGACTTATCTGTGGGGTCTGTTCCCTTGCTTTTCACTGGACATTTACCATCCTTCTTTAACTAGAAAACTTTTACAGAGTGGCTAAATGAATGTTCAAATGGCAAAGTGAGGTCCCAGATGGCCAGGATGAACTGAAATGTGCAAAGCCATTTCTTATGCAAAACATTTCAAACTATTGCTTACAAAACTCCGTTCAAACTGCCTTTGGTAGACCAGCCACCAGCTTCCCCAACCGCAGCCAGGTGTGAATGTGTGATCAAATTGCCTTTAAATGTCTCTGGGGACACAATTTACCTTGACAACTCTGAAGAGACAGTTGTTTATTTTAAGCTGCACGCTAATCTCCTCCCCACTCCTGCAATTAAGGAAAATTCTTCCTCCTCACTTCCTGCCCTCCTACCACAGGGAAGGAGCAAACCGAACAAGTTGGAATTCTAGACTTTCTGAATTGATGAGAGATTTTGGCTTTATATCTTCACATCAGGGGGCCTTAACCATCTATTAGCTCTATATAGCCTTAGGCTCGGTTACTTCACCTCTCCAAGATCCACCTTCTTCAGTGTAAAGTGTGGGTCATTTTGTCTACTTCATTGATTAACCAAGGGAACTGATGAAATAACATGTTCAAAACTTAGGACATTCCTAGGACATAAAGCTTAATAAATAGCAGTTATTAATTACTCCCATTCCCTCTCATCTTTTATTTACAGGGTGGGGCAAAAGCAGGTTTACAATTGTCCATATGAAAAAGTAATACAATAATTAATAAATAATAATACAAGAATAAACTCTGTGTTTTGCAGGCTCACAAATGTAAACCTACTTTTGCCCCATCCTGTATATTTGTTTCGTACATATTGTGAACAGATTCAAATGCAGCTTGTTTGTTTTTTAAAAGATTTTATTCGTTTATTTTTAGAGGGAGGGGAAGGGAGGGAGAAAGACGGGGAGAGAAACATCAATGTGTGGTTTCTTCTCAAGCGTCCCCTGCTGGGGACCTGGCCCACAACCCAGGCATGTGGCCCGACTGGTAATCAAACCAGTGACGCTTTGGTTCACAGGCCAGCACTCAATTCACTGAGTCACACCAGCCAGGGCTCAAATACATTTTGAAACCAGGGGCTTTTAAACTATTTAACAAATAAAGTGGAAGTCTCTTGGTTCAACATCACTCCCAGTAGTGGATTGTAAGAAACAGCAAGGTGAATGAATTGATCTCTAAAGAAGAACAGAGGCATTGAGACCATACTGACTGCCTGTAATGGGGCTGATTACATACAGCATCTTCTCAAGGACTTAATCCAGGCCCAGCCCTCCCTCCTGAGATGGGTGAAGGTGGCCTCCTGGAAGACCACCGAGACCAAATCTCTCATCAGGGTCAGCTAATGAGAGACACGGCAACCACAGGAGAGAAGAGATGAAGTAGCAGCTGGCTGCTAAGACCCAAGGATCGGAATGGAAGCAGGAAAACAGAAACGTTTCACCAGATTCACTTTTTCACAACTCCTAATTCATAAAGCACAGCGAACGGTCTTTAAAATTTAGGACCAAGGGGATGAAGAGCTCTACTCAATCAGCCCACGTATGAGTGACAAGGGGCTTTGTCTGAAGCAAGAAAGTCAGTAGGTTCCTAGCCCCAGCTCTTTCATGGACAACCCTCCCGACTTTGGGGCAAGTCCATCCGTGTCTGTTTTCCGTGTATAAAAGGGGAAGTAATTACATCCGAGTTTTTGTAAGAGGCTGTCGTTGTGACGAATTAAAGATGGCCACACATTCTCTGACGCTCCTCCCACCCAGAGATGGGGAGTCTGCCCCGTCTTCTCTCTCAGGCCTGGGCTGCCCTGAGACCGTTGTGACCAACAGAGCGAACTGGAAGTGCTATGTGCCACTCCCAGGCCTATTTATCAAGAGGACTGTTGGTTTCTCGGACCCATGAGCGATCATCTAAAAATACCTAACATGTATGAAACATGAGATCACATATAGAGACCTGGGACCACACGGAGAGGGGCCCAGTTGAGCTCAGCTTTCCAGATGGCCCTACCAAGGTGCCACATGTGTGATGCACCGCCTTTCACATTCCAGGCCAGGCCAGCCTCCAGCTAAACACAACAAAGTGACTTCAACCAAGCACATATTCCTGAGGCACAGAATTGTGAGATTTAATAATAATGCATTGTTGTTCAAGTCCTTAAGTTTGGGGGTAGATGTTATGCAGCCACAGACAAGCATACCATGAGTAAACAGGTATATATAGCCTAGGGTAATTGTGGGGTTCACTGACTGGGTACCCGTTCCCTTCCTAGCAGGTCCAGCCAAGCACTGTGGCAGAGCTCTGAGAAAGAGATTGGTCTTTCTGCTGTTTAGTTTTGTTACATTTTAGTTCTTTGAGGAGGTGGAGAAGAGAGAAAAGCAGCAGTAGCTTCAAGAAGGAAAAAAAAACACCAAAAAACTAAAAAGCCTTTCACTTTGGTTTCCAACAAGCTTGGCAAGCTGTCAGTCATTTGGAGGATGAGCAAAGAAGACCCCCCTCCCCCACCCAGCGCAGGGATGTTTGCTAGGAGACGGACAGAAAGGGAGGCTGAGGATATAGCCAAGAATGGAGGGAGAACTTCGGGTTTCAGGAAGGAAAAATGACGGGGGTGGGGGACAGGGAGGGACTCCTTTCTGTAGAGATTTGGGGGACACTAGATGGAGCCTTTGCAGGAATCACAGCCCCATATGCAATCTGCAGATTTAATGTTTACTCTGTTCCTCTCGGTTAAATATTCCTCTGTGCCATCCTGATAAGAAAACTTGCAAGAAGGGGAGTACCAGCTGGCTCGAAAAGTGCCCTACTGAGTTATCAGAGACCAGAGGAAAAAGGGTAATCTGCCAAAAACGTCACCTGAAAACATTTTGGCAGGGCTAACTGGATACACACAAAGGTCAGCAAGATATACTTTATGCTATATAAGAGCTGAGCAGCCTGCCAGCAGACACTGGATGTCTGCCCCATGGTCCTTTCCAGACTCAGCTCAACGGTCACATCTCCTGGGAAGTTCTTTCTGGCCCCCCAAAGGTGCAGGAAGAGACTCTTTTCTGTCAGAGATCTGAACTGGTTCCCCAGCTCCACCCTGGCTTTTCAGAATACCTTGTATATATCTGTGGTACAGCATTTCTCTCGCTGGGTTGTGTCTGTTCATTTTCTTCTCTGCAGCTACACCTACTTCTGTTCCTACTGCACACACCGCCCATTTACTGAGGGGACTGTGTGCCAGGAAGTGCATTCTATGTCATATCTAATTCCTTATAGCGACTTTGTTAGGCAGCTGTCACCATGCACATTTTCAACATGAGAACACTCAGGCCCAGAGAATTGAATCCATTTGCCCGATATCATACAGCCTGAATATGGAAGAACTGTGACTTAAACCTACGTGTGCTGAAGTCCATGCCCTCATCATGCCTAGTACCATGCCCTCATCATGCTAGTACCTGGGCAAGACCAGGCAAAAGCTTCACCACCAGGACAAGGAAGGAAAGTATGCAGTGTCCTATAAGCTTTGTAAGGTGAGGACACATAGAAAAAGGACATACTTAAGGATGAATTTGAGAGATAATAACTAAGAAGCCACTGCAATGATCCAGAAATAGGATGGGGGAAAAAGTCACGAGAAGAAGATGGATTTGAAAGAATTTATGAAAATGCAGCTATGATTTGTCATCCAGCTGGTCACGTAGCTAAGTAAAAGTCAACCTCGAGGAATTACATTTCAGTGACTTTTGATGTAAAAAGTGGAAGAGGACATTAGTTTATGATAGAAATTTCCACACTTGGAGCACCTCAGGTTTGAGAAAATAGGAAGATGCTTAAGGCAAGATGTTGAAAAGACTGTTCGACAGAGTCCAGAGGACCCCAGGGCCTGTGTGGGATAAGACTGCAGGAGAGACCAGAGCAGAGGGGCCCATGAAGCCAGAGGATGGGTGTCTCTCCAGAGAAGAGAGACCTAAGGCTGGAAGGCTGAGGGTCTCACCTTGAAGGACACAGCTATGGAGCAGGAAGTTCAACACAACTCTCAGTGTCTGAGGAGGCACCCACAACAGCCACTAGGAATTTGCATTTAGAAATGAAAACCATAATGGCATGATACTCATGGCTAGTACTTATTGAATGTTTACTAGGTGCCATGCACTGGTTTATGTTTATTGCACGCACTCAGTAATCTACCCTTCCCAAACTCCAAACGCAACATACTATTATTAACATAGTTTTACCGATGGGAAGCTAAAACCCAGAAGCTTTAAGTAACTTGCCCCAAATCACACAACTGATAACTGGCCAACCTGGCACTGAATCCAGGCAGTCTAACACGAGCACCTCAGGCCTCTCTTTAACCACGTGCTATATGGAGACTCTTAAAGGGGCAGAAAAACTAACACCAAAGTTACAGCAAACAGCCACAAGTTGCCTGTCTGAACATGCGAGAAGCAGCTACCGTGGGCCTGCGAGGAGAACATAAGAATGGAGGAGACGAAGGCTGACTGTCAAGGAGCTGACAGTCTGGGGTGATACAGACAAATAAACCAATTACTGAAATGGGGGATAACCACTATGCCTGTATTTAACGTTCTATGAGGGCTCAGAGGAAGAAACAACAAATTTCCTTTGGGAGTGAAGCCTGGCCAGTGGGTGGAGAAGGTGACCCCTTTTATCTGAGCATTGAAGAAGCATGTAATTCACCAGGAAAAAGAAAGAAACTCAAGACACGGGCAGCAACACAGAGTTATGAGGAAGTACATCACACGCAGGAAGTGATAGCAGATCGCTGTCATTGGGATCTGAGATGCGAAAGGAGACTGTGGGCCCCTCGGCAACAGCATGGAAAGACAAGCTCAGGATTTAGCCTGTAGTTGATCACGTGTCACTAAAACAACCTCTGTGACTTCGCACATGCTGTTTTCTGGAACTGTCACTCTCTGCACCTCACCTGCTGACGTCTACATTGTCCACAGATCCCAGCTTCAGTCTCACTTCTTCTGAGAGCCAACCCTGCGTTGGAGGCCACGTGCTCCGACAGGTCCTTGGACTTCTTATTCTGTTTCAATGACCCCCAATTTTACTGTAATTGCCTATCAACTGTCTGCGTTCTCCGTTAGACTAAAATCCCTTTGACTCAGAGGTTTTTCTGATTGTTCACAACTGCACTTCCAGGGCTCTCTGCTCAGCTCCTGGCAATTAGTAGGCAGGCACTCAACATATATTTGATGAAATGAATATAAAAGTAAGATTCATTTTCCCTGGCATGAAATTCAACTCGGCAAATATCACTGTGGTGTAGAAAGCATGAACCTGCCCTCAAGGACCAGGTGAGAAGGGGGAAAGTGCACCGTGCTTTCCTTGCAGAGACGCATCTCAGTCCTGTTGGGAGAACAAATGTAATTGTGTGACATAGGTTCACAATGGCAGACACTTTTCATTTACATGAAATTGTGCTGTGCTCCAGGGACCTCATTAAGAAATGCAGAGACACTGAAGTCCAGCATGGGATAAGATGTGCAACCTTTGAGTCAGAATCGTATGTTTTACAAAGTCAACCTGTTTTCAAAGAAAATCAATGATGGAGAAAGCACTGGAGGATTTTTGCAGTTAAAACACATCAAGTTTCTGGGCTGCCAAGAGGAAGGGTGACAGTTCAGATAGATGGGCATGTCCAAGAGAAAGCCTTGCAATGCTATAGAGAACGCCATCCTCAGTGAGCTGAAGTAGATTTTTTAAAGGGAACTGCACTTAGTGGCTAATATAGAACAAAGTGCCTCAGAGAAAGAAGACCAGAGTGGTTAATTCTGCAGACTATGGCATATGAAGCCAGAGGAAGGGTCTAGGGATGTTTTAACCAATATAAGCAAGACTTGGGGATGACACATCTCTATGTCTTGTTGTGGAGGCTTCATAAAGATACCTGTAGGTCCTTTGGCCAGCCTGAGAGAAGCTGATGCTTGTTCTCATCTGTCCAACAACTCTCTTTCCAGCAGGAACTGCCATTCGCCAGTGCCGTATGTTGTAGGAAAGCCCACAGTCACTGTGTCTCATTTCTGCCAAGCAACCAAATGTGTCATCCCCACACCACAATGATTGGTCAAGGGAAGAGTGTTTGACTCCAGCAAAGCCAACCAAAGTTCTTCCCTGAGAAAGAGCATTTCGGTTTCTCTTCCAGTGGACTCAAGAGTTAAGAATGGTTTAAGACAAGACTCATGTTGCTTGAGACAAATGGAGAGAGCTAGACTGGATGACATTGTTCAAATCCTTGAGAGAACCACATCTGAAGCCAGACTTTTGAGCTAATTGAGCCAACCGATTTATTTTCTATAACATGCTGCTGAAAAAAATACTTTACTAATATAGCATTTGAAAGGCAAGTTGGTAAGAACACTACAGTCAGGCAATTCATTGGGGTATACACAGGGAAAGCCCTCTGTGAAGGCTAGTTCAAAATGTAAGTCCATTTGGGTAAGCTAAAAATATATTCATATAAAGAGTCTGCTTACTGCACATAAAATAAATGGAATTTACAGGGAGCTACTATTTACAGTCACTACCTTAGGGTGTACAGCCGTGGAGGCGGTGAGAAAGAATTGGGGATGCTTTTATGTTTTACTTGTGAAATAATGATGTTTTGTGCAATGCTCAGGTATTATGTTCTTAGAAAACAGCAATGATTAGAAAAGACATTGTTGGAACAGATCAAACCCAAGGTCACGGAGATGGGTGCGAAGGTCCAAGGAGGGAGAATCTGCTGACAGGTGGGGGTGAGGGCTCCTTGGGTGTGGGAGGGGGTGGCTGGGGGTGAAATCTAGGGCATCCAGTGAGAAAGCAGAGAACACACAGCTCAGAAGGATATTCATGTTCCTGGGAGCGCTCTGGCTTCAGAGGGCACTCCCAACACTGGAGTCAGGATGCTCTCCATCAGTGAGGAATGTGCTGGCCCAGGAACACTCTCTGAGCGAAAAGGTTGCTGTGGACGCTCTTGCATTTGAGAAGTGTTAACTTCCAGCAAAGAGAAAATTGCAGCTTAAAACATATAGTTCCAAAATTAGTAAAAGTGAAGCTTTCCAGCTCCAATTCGACTGACCATCCAGTCTGGCCAGCACCACCCCCAGTGCTGCCCCCACATAACCACCACTCATATACACTCAGATACAAACATCTACCTGTTTATTTCATAAAGTGGTGTTATTCTAAACATTTAAGTCTGAAACTAGCTTTCCTTTTCTCTCACATAACACACCCAGACATCCTTAGAAAGGATATCTTTCTAAGACAATACACAAAGCTATTCCTCATGATTTTTAATGGCTGTATGAGGATACCTCACTTTTAAAACAACTACTCTGTTACAGATACTTGGTTTTCATTCACTACAGAACCTGAGCTTTAACATAAGCAATGGGAAACTTCCGGCCAAGATGGACGGGTAGGTAGACACACTGTGCCTCCTCACACAACCAAAAGGACAACAACAACTTAAAAACAAAAATGACCAGAACTGACAGAAAACTGAACTGTACGGGAGTCTGACAACCAAGGAGGTAAAGAAGACACATTCATCCAGACCAGTAGGAGGGGCAGCTGGGGTGGAGAGTGCTCACGGCCAAGTGGAGGCTGGCAGACCCAGCGAGGCAGTGCATTGTGGAGGGGCACAGCATGCAAGGTGACTGGTGGACTGGGTGGTCCCACATTTGCGCACAGATAAACCAGGTGAAATTGGGGAGCAGGATAGACTGTACAACCCAGGGCCCCAGCACTGGGAAATAAAGCCTCAAAACACTGATTAAAAATGCCTGTGGGGGCTGAGGTGCCAGGAGAAACTCCCAGCCTCACAGGAGAGTTTGTTGGTGAGACTCACAGGGTCCTAGAGTGTACACAAGCCCACCCACACAGGAATCAGCACCAAAAGGGCCCCGTTTGCTTTGGGGAAGCGGTGGAAGTGACTGAAATCCAGCAGAGAGTGGAGCAAGCACCATTGTTCCCTCTCGGACCTTTCCCCCACATATAACATCACAACTCAGGGATGTGGGTTACCCTGCCCAGGTGAACACCTAAGGCTCCGCCCCTTACTACCTAACAGGTGCATCAAGACAAAAAAAAATGGCCCAAATGAAAGAACAGATCAAAGCTCCAGAAAAAATACAACTAAGCGACAAAGAGGTAGCCAACTTATCAGATGCACAGTTCAAAACACTGGTAATTTCAGGGGACAATGGGAAGGGTTTACAGGAACAAATTTAAAGGACACATGAACAAAAACTAGGGGGAGGGTGGTAATGGGAGGGAAGTGGGGAGGGTTGGGAGGGTGGGCTGCATTGGGAGTAAAAGGGAGAAAACTGTACTTGAACAATGATTAAAATAAAATAAAAAAACACTGGTAATCAGGATGCTCACAGAATTGGTTGAATTTGGTTGCAAATTAGATGAAAAAATGAAGGCTATACTAAGTGAAATAAAGGAAAATGTATAGGGAACCAATAGTGCTGGGAAGAAAACTGGGACTCAAATCAATGGTGTGGACCAGAAGGAAGAAAGAAACATTTAGTCAGAAAAGAATGAAGAAGCAAGAATTCAAACAAATGAGGAGAGGCTTAGGAGCCTCCAAGACATCTTTAAACATTCCAACATCCAAATTATAGGGGTACCAGAAGGGGAAGAGGAAGAGCAACAAGTGGAAAACTTACTTGAACAAATAATAAAGAAGGACTTCCCCAGCCTGGCAAAGGAAATAGACTTCCAGGAAGTCCAGGAAGCTCAGAGAGTCCCAAAGAAGTTGGACCCAAGGAGGAACACACCAAGGCACATCATAATTACATTAGCCAAGGTAAAAATGAAGGAGAGAATCTTAAAAGCAGCAAGAGAAAAGGAGACAGTAACCTACAAAGGAGTTCCCATCAGACTGTCAGCTGATTTCTCAAGAGACCTTGCAGGCAAGAAGGGGCTGGAAAGAAGTATTCCAAGTCATGAAAGGCAAGGACCTACATCCAAGATTGCTCTATCCAGCAAAGCTTTCATTTAGAATGGGAGGGCACATGAGGTGCTTCTCAGATAAGGTCAAGTTAAAGGAGTTCATCATCACCAAGCCCTTATTATATGAAATGTGAAAGGGATTTATCTAAGAAAAAGAAGATAAAAAACATGTATAGTAAAATGGCAGCAAACTCACAATTAACTACCATACCTAAAACAAAAACAAAAACAATCTAAGCAAACAACTAGAACAGAAACCGAACCACAGAAATGGAGAGCACATGAAGGGTTAGCAATAGGGGAGTAGGAGGAGGAGAGACGGGGAAAAGGTAGAGAATAATAGCATAGATGGTAGGTAGAAAATAGACAGGGGGAGGGCAAGAATAGTATGGGAAATGTAGAAGCTAAAGAACTTACAACACATGGATATGAACTAAAGGGGGGGAATGTGGGAGGGAGAGGGTGTACAGGGTGGAGGGGAGTGAAGGGGAGAAAACGGGACAACTGTAATAGCATAATCAATAAAATATATTAAAATAAATAAATAAAAATAAAATAGGCAATGGTACTCTATGCTTTAATGCAGTTTGACCTCTCATGACCCATGCTATGGAATGCATGCGTTTTAATTATGCTTTGGAAGTTATTTTTAATGAGGCAATAGCTTTCGTTAATAGGATTCAATTCTCAACACACCCAGAAGCACTGTGGATGGAGAATGGTCGTTGGGGAAATGTTGTTTTATAATGTTTTGCTTTGATCTAGGGGTCTGCCATCTGGGTGGAATTAGGAATCACAGTGAGCATTCTTGCTCAACAGGCACTACCCCTCGTGAGTCATCTCCGCAGATTCACGGCAGCTCTAGAGAGGAGGACGAGACATGTGACGAATGATGACATGGCCAGGAGTCCCATGACGAATGATGACATGGCACCTGACTGAGACATGCACTCTGTGCTTTGCCCCAGCCCACCCCAGCCCACCTGTCATAGGAGGGACATGGCAAAAACAGAGCTAGGTGATATATGCAATCATACCCTACCAGGCTACATTGTTGCCCTGCAATGTCCACGGTGGACCTTCCAGCCCAGTGAAATACCATTCTTGGGGCACGGAGACAACTGGCAAGTGACCCAGGCTCACAGAGAAAAACAAAACCATTGGACTCCATTTTAGTCATGGCATTGGAGTGTTTGATGTCTGCTATCAAAGAAGAAAATGAAATTATCGGCAGCATTGTTCACAAAGAGAATATGCTGAGCACTCCAGTTGTCCAACAGTGTTTACCAAATACCTAAATCAGTACTTACGTAATTACTGGTTAATGTCCATCTCCCCCATTAAAAGGTAAGTCCCATGAGGGCAGTGACCTTGTCTTTATTCACATGCTTGTGCTTTCTCCCATTGGGGGAGGCAGAGACATTTAAGAAAAATTAAGTGTGGTTTTAATGATAATTGTACTAAGGTCTCCAGGGAGAATGGATATGATGGGGTCAGCGAGGGCTTCTGTAGACAAGAGAGGATTAAGCTAAGGTCTAAAAAGCATACAGGAGACGAGGGGGCAAAGGAACTTTCCAAGCAGAGAGAGAGGAGCCGAGGTCTCGAGATGGCTGAGCACAGAGCACTAGAAAGGGAAATAGAAGGCCAAGGTGGCTGCAGCCAGAAAGCAAGGCTGGCAAAAGGCATGAAATGAGGCTGGGACATAGGGAAGAGCTCAACCCCTACAGACCAAGGAGTTTGGTATTGATCCCCAATGCAATGAGTAGCCACTGAAGGGTTTGCAGCAAAAGAATGACAGGATCAGAGTCGCATTTTTCAAAGACAGCTGTGAGGGCTTGTGAGAGGCGAGTGTCTTGGAAGGGCATAAAATAGATGTGGAGGAGCAATCAGGAGGTGGCTGCAGGGACTCCTGTGGAAGGTGGTGTTAGTGTGGACTAGGATGATAGAGATGGCGAGAAACAGACTGGGTTCTGTTCAGGAAGGAAAACTAATAGGACTTATTATTTAAATGTAGGGGATAAAGTAAAAGCACATTAAGAATAACTACACGGTTTCTGAATGATGCAGCTGCTAGAGCTGTTCACAGAGAAGAAGGTCCAAGTTTGGTAAGAAAGATGGTGAGTTTCATGGATAGTTAAGAGAGACTGAAGTTGACATCCACTAACATTGAGTGCTCTGCCAGCTGGGCCAATGCTATGCCTTGAATGGATTATCTAACTTAATCCTAACTGCAACCCTATAAAGTAGGTGTCATTGCCCCCGTTTTTAGAGATGAGAAAAATGAGACTCAGAAAGGCTTGACAAACTTATCACCAATCTCAGAGCTAAACATGGGCAGATCTGGGATTTGAACCAAATCTTGAGTTCTAAAGCAGATGGTTCTTAATGACCAGCCCATACTGCTTCGTGACAACTCAGAAAAAATTTCATGATTTCAAAAGAACTTGACAGTTAATATGGGACTCGGAAGCGAAATCTATGCAAGAAACCATTAGTCCTTCTGTCAGAGCTGCCCGGAGTGAACTCCGTATCAGATAGGGATTCTACTCTTCCCTCCATTCTTCACTCCCTACCTGGTTGGTTTGCTTCCCCTGGCTTCTGCCCAAACCTCAAGGCCACCTCCAGTTGCCCTGATCCCTCAGCTTTGCCTTCTCCAAATTCATGTGAGCAGTGATCACATGCAGGCTACCCTGAAGGATGTCTATGCATTTTCTACTTTCTTACCTTCCATTTTTTCTGATGTGAACTTTCACACAGTGTATACCAACTGTCTGAAGAAGTCATTCATGTACTGAAGTCAGATTATTACAAACAAGCTAATAAACACAAATGTCAAACTGTGACACACTATTTAGCCGGTGTAGCTGTCAACCGACAGTTCAATTTTATCAACGTCGTTATCTCTAGTTATAGATGGAATCTCATTATACATGCATTTAACTTAAGCATATTCAACTCCAAGTTCTTGGCAGAGGGAGAAAAATGAGAGCGAGAGAAGGAGGGCAAGCACACTTTATATAACCTAGACCGTCATGCCTGCCATTCCAATCACTGAGCACTTGCCCCATGGGATGGCTACAGATCGGCTGTTCCACCAGCTGGACTCAGCCCCTAAGGACTTTTCAGAGTGCGAGCAATTCTCTGGGAGACTCGGATTTTAGTGCTGAAAGGCACATACTTTAGATATACCACAGTCTTTGATTTTAGTCAACCGTTTCCCTGTTCCTCAATGAAAGAAACAGTCATCTATCCCAAGACAGGAGGGAAAACTGGTGATCTGTTGGACTCTCAAGAGACAGTGAGAGATTGTCCTTGGTAATTCTGATAATGTGATGTGCACCCACACTTTCCTTTGAGAAGCAACCCCTAAGATAGGGCTGCAGTGCTGGCTGCATATGTTTGGGTAATCCTCTGACTTTTGAATTACATTATTCCTTTGCTGTTAGACACACAAGAGCTGGAATTACTCACATTAAAGTACTGATGCAACTAAAATACCTACATCTCCACAGATGAGGCAAAGATGAAAACCATTAGGCTTCCTGAAGCCAAATGTGAAGAAAAAGAACAAAATTATGCAACAGAATGAAATGCTATCCCTGGGTTTTGGCGGATTTTATTATGATCTTTAACTTTCTGGAAAAGAATCTCCATAGTCACAGGGCCATACCTAAATACACACCTAAAGTTGCGATACAGCACACTTTCAAGAGAAGGTCATGTTCAAACATAGAACCACTCCCGCTGCCTACCAGGCAGATGTATTAATTCTTGGCACTCGGCCCCCGCAGAACTTGATTCATGCCACCAGTGCACAATGGAGAGCTCGCGGTAAACCCAATGGCTGGCACCTGCCTCTACTACATTGTAAGCCCCTTGCAGGCAAGGCCAAGGCCTTCCTAAACTCTGTGTCCAAAAGGCCTCCCAGAGCGCCCTCCACAAAGGCTGGAAAGTGAACGAGTACAGATTAAAGTGAACAACCAGATTAAACACTCTAAGACCCATTTCTAAAGAATTCGGAAAGTAAGAAAGGCACACCCCCATAGTCACCAGGCCATTGTCTCCAGCCCAGGGCCCCACTAGGCACGGTGCCCTGTCCTCACCTGTCCAGAGAAATGCAGCACAGGTGAAAAATGGATGCTGTCGTGAGCAGGACGTCTAGAGATGTCCGGACAAGGCAGAACATCTCCCCGTAAATCCAGATGTCCTGGACCAGCTCAATGGCACCGAAGGGCATCACCAGCACAGACACCAGCAGATCCGCAAAGGCAAGAGAGACAATGAAATAGTTGGTTTTTATTTTCCTGTGAGTGGAAAAGTACAAGGACGAGGCAGGCGGAGGGACGAAGGAAAGAAGTTTGGGGGAAAGGAGCAAGAGAGAAAAGTGGCAGAAAGAAAAGCAAAGAAAGAAGGAAAGACGGGAGGGAGGAAAAAGAAAAGAAAGTCAAATGTGTAACGTATCCTGTGAGGTTCAGTTTCCCCTTCTGCAACACAGCTGGGAAGACCTTGTGTGGTCCGGCCACTCCTAAATTCTCCAGACTCCTCTCTCCTCGTGTACCCAAAGCCCGGTCCTCCTCACCCCTGTGGCCACACTGGCCTGATCTGAGTCCCCTGTGTGTGGAGCAACTCCCAAGGGCCTCTCCACAGGGTGCTCTCTCTCCCTGCCATCAGCCTAACTGCACCTGCCAGTCTCACAGGCCCCAGTCTGGTCGTTCTCAGGGAACCTCCCGAGGTGCGCCCCTCACAGATGGCGTCAAACTCCATTTTTTCCCACTCTTGGACTGACCACCACGTGCCTCACGTTTGGGACACCAACTGGAATTGTGCTTTTATGCTTTGTTGCATCGTACTGGATTAACACATGCCACGCTTGGAGAGGAAGGCAGTACATAAGGCAGGACTGCGTCTCCTATCCCTTTTCATGCCCTGGTGGCTCTCCATCCAGGCTGCACACTGGAGACACCCCGTGAATTCTCATAGACGTTGGTGCCCAAGTTTCACCCCAGAATGACTAGGTCAGCAATTTGGGGTGATTAACACATGCATCCACCCCCAGAGCTGCCAGGTAAAGTGTAGGACACCCCGTTAAATTTGACTTTCAGGTTAATAATGAATAATTATTTAGTATAAGTATGTCCCAAATATTGCATGGGATGTACTTATAGTACACAGTAGCAGTTTTTAAAAGGTCTCCAGGTGATCTTAATTGCAGCGAGGGTTCAGACTGATGAAGTGGGAGGAGCCAAAGACCCAGGTTTAAATCCTAGGTGGGTCAGTAATTAGCCACTCCTTCTCTGAACCAACTGATAAAATGAAGCAGTTAGATTAGATGTGCTCTCAACGTACCATATTTTGCCATGTGTAACGTTTTTGGCCCAAACTTTCAGGAAAAAAAACCTTTCATTTTATTTTTTAATTCAATTTTTATTTATTTATATTTAGAAGCAAAGCCAATAAGCCTAATCCAGGGTATTATTTTATATACAGATATCATTACTGCTTTCTAGAGTTACACTTTTAATGCATAAGCATAAATAAAAGAATTAAAAACATTTACATAGATACGGAATTTGTACTACCCATGAATAATGTGTACCCTTATTTTCCCCAAAAAGTTTGGGCAGAAAAGTGTGCATTATACACGGCAAAATACGGTATGCACATACAGTGATCACAATCTAAAAAACCCAACCAAGTTAAACATAGGGAAAAAGACAGGATGGAAACACACGTAAGTGTTCACAGTGGTCATGTGAGAGTTGTGGGGTTGCGTCTGATCTTTCTTCCTTGCTCTATTTCTAAGCATCATCCCCATGGATTTTTCCCCCTTTTATAATGACAAATTATAATGGATATTCGAAGTTCAGACCCCAGCTCTCCACGGAGAGGCCAGAATACCCACCCAGGTTTCCTCATGCTACTCACCTGAGCTGCCGGTCCCTGCACACAGCCACCATCACCAGAAGGTTGCCCAAGATGGCCATGAGGATCACCGCCGAGAGAAACGTGAGCAGCACGACCTTCTCCACTGACCTGAAACCCTCCTTGGAACTGGAAGACACACAGACAGACACATACACACACACAAAGAATTGAAGGAAACCCAGAGACACAGGCAAGAAAATTCATCTTTCCTTCATTCATCTTCACCATCTGCAGGTGAAACACACACTTACTGTGCACCTAATATACGCCACTGTGTGCACCTGACACTTTACATGATATCTTCAGGGAGTCTTGCACAACAGGGAGGAGGCGGCTCAGGGACATGAATGAACTACCTGAGACCGCACCATTCTTCTCCATCAGAGCCCTCATGGCTCCCTTCAGAGTGCTTCGTCAGCTTGTGCTTCCTCAACTTGTGCTCAGAAATGTATTGAGCTGACCCCTGTTTTGTGCACCTGCCTACCTAGTAAACTCCATGAGGCAGGGACTTCATGTTTCATCTATTGATAAAGTCAATTCCAATTTGTCATTTACACTTATTGGATGAAGGAAAGGCGGATGGATGAATGGTGGTAACTGAACCAGGTCTGCATGAATACAAAGGCCACCCTGTTTTCAGGACCCCATCCCAGCCCGTGCAGAAGCTGCCGTGTGCAGGTGAACTGTCCTGGGAACAGGCCCTGGTTTGCAGGCTGTCCTTACATAGCTGGCCTGGCCAAAATGGCCTCAGAGTCCGTCAAGTCCATTGGAAAGACAGCAGCCAATCAATAAACATAGGAACTCATTTCACTGCCCTAAAACCACATTTCTTTTGTTGCCCAGCGTAACAGTTCAAATTTGTGTTCCTGTCAATGTTGGCCTCTGATTTGATTCTATAAATACCGCTGCCCCAGTATAAATCATTTTGTTTTATTAACGTGGAAGTGAGTGTCCCCTATCCACAAAAGCATGTCTGCAGATTATTAAGAAGCTACAGGGGGGTGGCGGGGGGGAAGGTCTTATTTCTAACAGAGTAATAAAAAGTTCTTTTTAAATGAAGTTTCAAACACTCTTAAAATTCTCAGCCTCAAACCTCACATTCCAGTATAAGCCACTGAGGCCCAGAAAGGGGAACCAAGTTGTCAGAGCATTTTGGCGGCTGGTCTGGAAGAGGCTGCCTGCCCCATGAGCCCATGACTGGACCCACGGGGTCCCAAGGATCAAGAAATATCCGTCTTTACTGAGCTCCTTCAACTGAAAACCAAGCTGTGGCCGTGGGCCCCAAATGGCAGCAGCCCCGCACGTCCTGGCTCTGGCCTGTCCTGGCTCCGGCCTCGTCCAGAACTTCTCCCACCAGGCCTGACACAGAGGACGAGATGCAGAATGAGGAACCGCTGTTCCGGCGATGGAAGAACTAGAGCATCCCTCTACCCTGCTGACAAGTGTTTTTCTTAACTGATTGATTGACTGATTGATTGATGGTCTGTTTGGCTAGGGTTCAGATGAGAAGAAATTCGAGGTTAAGTTCATCTAAATCACCCTCCCACGCCTAAATCCCAACTATCGGCAGCACAAATATTGGACAAGGGAGATTTAATTCAGCGAGGGAAAAGACCTTCATAGGGTGTTGTGGCTGCCCAAAAGTAATTGGACCTTAGGCCATGTTAACGGAGGTAAAGTATCTAACAAAGGAGGTGATAGTGGCTTTTTCCTTGTCCTTCTCAGAGGCTCCAACTCAGCCCCTCTGAAAGTTGTTGTCCTCCAGGCCTCTGTACCAGCTGTGCCTTCTTCCAGGAGAAGTGCTTATTCCTGCTCTTCGGGTCTCAGATTAAAGCTAACCCCCACTTAATGTGTCACAGCCCACATTTGTCATTTTCTTATAGCATTTATTGTTATCTGAAATGACTCCTGCTACTGATTCTTGTCTGTGCCCACCCCCATCCCCCAGATCGACTTCACGTACCTTTTCCAGCACAGTTCCCAGTGCCAGGCACAGCCTACTCTATGGTCTCTGGAGTGCAGAGGTATGTGAAGTACCTAGGAAGTGCTCAATCATTTGCTTGTTGAATGAAAGAAAGACATATTGTACTCCTAATAATCAAGTTTATCCTTCGATGTCTTTGAAAACTGATTGAAGACACAGAGATTTCACCCAGCGAAGACCCAGTACAAGACACAAAAGCTATTTTTAACTACCTGAAGGGCTGTCACTTGAAATAAGACATCTGTGCAAGCATCCATTCAACAAGACTTTCTGAGCACCTTCTCTGTACCAGGCATTGCCATATGTCCTGGGAAAGCAGAAATAAGCAAAAACAGGGAGCAGACAATGGATAGGTAGAAAGAATTTATATCGGACGTCAGCTGGTGGTCCATGTTAGAGCAAAAAGTCTAGGAGGAAAGCAGGGCAGGACTGCCAGTGTGAGGTGCCCGATGGATGTTTACCAGGGTGATCAGAGAAGGCCCAGTGACAGGTGTGTCACACTTCAGGCACTGCAGATGGTGCAAGGAAGTGAGAGGAGTGAGCAGGCTTCCAGCCAGAGTTGGTCCTCAACTTTGGCTGCAGATTGAAATGACCCGAGGAGCCTTAGAAATGTTGATGTTAGGGCCCCACCCTCAAAGATGCTGATTTAATTAGCCTGGGTTGTAGCCTAATATTGGAATTGTTTCCAGTTGCTTCTAACTGCAGCCAAGGTTGACAATCACAGCTAGAGGAGGGCAAGCTTTAGCCATGCAAATAAGGACTTCCTGACAACCAGGGATGACGGGCAATAGTTTCCTGGTGCTGTGCTGAGCTCCCAGCTCAGAAAGTGTTTAAGAATGCCCAGATGTCGCCTTGGCTGACGCGGCTCAGTGGATTAAGTGCCAGCCTGTGAATCAACAGGTCACCAGTTCCACTCCCAGTCAGGGCACATGCCTGGGTTGCAGGCCAGGTCCTCAGTTGGGGGTGTGTGAAAGGCAACAACTGATGGATGTTTCTCTCCATCTCTTTCTCCCTCCCTTCCCCCTCTCTAAAAATAAATAAATAACATCTAAAAAAAGAGAGAAAAGAATGCCTAGATGTCAGTGAGATACCCATTCATACCCAATAGGGTGGCTACTATATAAGCAAAACAAAAGTGAAATATAACAAATGTGGAGAAACTGGCACCTTTGTGGATTGCTGGTGGGAATGTAAAATGGTGCAGCTGCTGTGGAAAACAGTTTAGTGGTTTCTCAAAAGGCTGAACATAGATTAAATTGAAAGCAGGGACTTGAACAGATACATACACACCAATGTTCACAGCATTATTCACAGTAGCCAAAAAAAATGGAAACAACCCAAAACAGAATGTGGTTTGTACATCCTATGGAATTTCATTCCATCATAAATTCCTGATACATGCTATCACAGGGATTAAACCTTAACCACACTGTGCTAAGTGAAATAAACTAGACACAAAATGATAAATATTGTATCATTCCACTTACATGAAGAGCCTAGAACAGGTAAATGAGGAGAGGAATTATTTAATGAGTCCAGAGTTCATGTTTGGGGCACTGCAAAATTTCTGGAAATGGGTAGTGGTGATGGTTACACAACATTGTGAACGTACTTATTGTCACTGAATTGTACATTTAAAATGGTTATTTTATGTATTAATGACAACTTTTATATTATGTGTAATTTATCACAATAAGAAAGAATACATGGATAACCACAGATCAGGACACTGCATTGGAGGCGGGTGAGACTGGCAGATTTTAGATCCCCTTCTTGTCTGTGGGCTGAACATATCCTTAGAAAACAGACTGTCCATCAGCTGAGTCTTACCATTAGAGCCATCTCTCCTGCACTTCCTTTCCTTTTGTAGGAGGAAAAAAAAAACAGTTTCAGAGTCTGTGGTGCACATCTCCAGATGCAGAGAAGGTGTATTTCAAACCAGCTGGGAATGTCAGGGTCAGAGAGCCCCAAGTTCAATGCTATGGTTCATTTGTGGCATGCCAATTAGGAGCTAGAAAGAGCTAAACTTTAAACTGTGAGTGACAAGCATAATTTAACCACAGAAGGAACTTTTTTAATTAGGCAGAAATGTCTGTGGAACTAAATGTTAAGGCCAGCAATGAAAATAAAAATAAATTAGGAATCACTTCTGTTCAATCCACGTTAGACCCTTGGGGTTACCTCTGACACCCTCCAAGAGTGTCAGCCACTTCCAGACAGTCCCCACCTGACTGAAGACTTCTGTCCACTCCACTAAACAGGGTCTTTTAAGGTCACTCTCATGGGAAAGTTTACTTTTTGTTCTTTTTTCCCTTTTTCAGTGATCTCTTGGTGCATTAATAAAGAAACTCCAATAAAGAAACTTATTTGATAAATAAAATGTGTTGGTTCTATTTTCCATTTTCTCTGATCTTAATAAAAGAAAACCTACAACAATAGTTCTGGGTAAATTTTCACACAGAACCCTAAGTGAACGTATGTGTGAAAGTGGACTGTAAGTGACAAAGTATATTATAAATAAGTAATCATTGTTATCAATATTAGAAAACCATACAGGGACGATAGCTAAAGATATTTTAGGCCATGCTTTGTTTTATCACCCAGAACACACATACACGGTACTCAGAATACCTTTCTTTTCCTTCTTTCCTCCTTTCTTTCCTCCCTCCTTCCCTCCCTCCTTTCCTTCCTTCCTTCCTTCCTTCCTTCCTTCCTTCCTTCCTTCCTTCCTTCCTTCCTTCCTTTTTCTTTCTTCTCTCCCTCTCTCTCTACACCCCCCTCAGCTCCTTCCTTTTCTTTTTGCACTGGCCTTGTTCAGAACAGCCATGTAACTTCAAAATATCACTTACTTTTTCTGAGCCTCAGTTTCTTCATGGATCATTTGAGGAAGGCAGATGGAATGTTTAATTTATCAAATATGTATTGGCTGCCAACCACCTGCGGAGATGCGGCTAAGTGCTGGGATACAGAAGCACAGAGGTAAACAACGCCCCCGCCTTAAGCAGTTCACATGACTGAAGAAGCAGACAATAAGCAAGTGCACAAACTGAAGAAATAAGGAATATGGGTTGTCATCAGTGTATCAAAGTCACCCCCTCACACTTCAATATTCACAGAAATCTACTGGGGATGTTGGTAAAATGCAGATTCTGATGCTTTTGGTCCGGGATGGAGGCTGAGGTTCTGCATTTCTCACAAAGCCCTTGGGCCTCAGAGAGGCTCACACTGCTGGGTCATGAGTCAGCTTCCGGTAGTACGACTATCACGGGCTCTGACGTGATGGTGTAACAGAAAACTCCTGGGCCAGAGGAAACTTTATGTAATCCAGGGACACTGGAGGTAACAGTGGTTAAAACACAGGCTGCTGGACCCACCCATATTTCAGTATGTCTGGTATGGGAACTCAAAGTTTTCATTTCCCACAAGTTCTTTGGTAATGCTGATGCGATTGGTCTGGGGACTTCACCTTGAGGACGTTGACCTAGAGCATTGTAAACGATGCCCTTGACCCTAACCCTCATTGCAAATTACTGTCTTTTGCTCCTACGTTTGGAACTTCCTGCTTAAAAGTGGGTAGATTTGGACATTGATTCATCAAGCACCTACCATACAGCAAACAACACACTAAGGAGGTTTTTGGTGTTGGATTGTTTCATCTTCACAATTACTATGTAATTTGCTATCACGATGCTCTTTTTTTCAGGAAAGATGGGTGCTCAGCGTGGTTAAGAGAGGTAAGATCCTGCAACTGCCAAGTCGTGGACCTGGGATTTAGACCTGCACATTCTGATCATAAGTCCAATACTTTTCCCACTGAAAGTTAAATGTGCTCATTTGAAATTGAACAAATTTCCTTTAAAAAAATACATGCTAAAGTTTTATTTTATTTTTTTTGTCTAGAAACTTAGTATCCAAAATGTTGATGATGACAGCTTAAAATACCTTATAAAAATATGCTGGCTATAGAAAATGGTAGGGGATAAAGAAATCCTTACAGGATGGAAATAATTCATAATAGAGTTTTATGCAGTTCTAAAAGAACTCTTTTGGATTGTTTTTGAAGACCCTACTGAGGAGAGCAGGAAGGCAGGTGGTTGGTGCACAGCTGAGGAGGTCAGGTCTTTTTCACATGTAAACACGTGGAGGAAAATTGTTGTGGCAAGATCTTAATTGCCTTTTCCAGGGCCTCAAAGATCACATATATTGGGCATGAGAAAAACTTCAAAGCCCAAAGAGGATCTATTTGAATAGAGTATAATGAAGTTCAAAGCTGCAAGGAATACAAAGGATATCAGGATCAAAGCCACTGTTCACGGCGGCCATATCTGAGTGCCGGGCCACGCCCAGGTGCACGTGACAAGCTGAGGTCTGCGTTTGGGAGGACTCTCACTGCCTCACAGTGTGTTAATGACCAGGGCTTCCGTTCTTCCTGGAAACCAAATGCTCAATGATCAGTGCCAGGAAATTACGCCTTCGAGGTAAGTCTCACTTTAAGAAATCTAGTCTTTCCATATGGACAGTGAGCAAACAGTTCATAGATAGAGTTTTTTCTTTACAGTATATTTGCATATGCAGATTCAGTGTAGGGTCTCTGGATCATTTTTGCAAACATCCCTTTACCCACATTGTTCAGGATGCCATATGTTCATCAGGTACAGAAATGGCTTCCATTGGAATAATACGTGTGACGTGTTTTCAGTATTTGGCTGATCATTTCCTTGAAATTTATCTTGTCGTTATGAGAAATCCAGCCCAGGGGAAAATGTGGACCACACAGGGCCTCTCCAGTATGTTCAATCATTTACCCCAAGGATAAGGGCTCGAGGAAAAGCCGAATATCCCATAACTTTGATAACAGCCTGCTCCCCATTTCTTCCAACTGACAGCCTCCGCCTCTGGACCTAATGACTAATGGGTCCAGCTCCGCCCCTGGCTTGCACTTGCTAAGTATTATGATTTCTCTCCTCACCTCTGCTTCTGACAGTGTAAGAATCTTATGCTCCGATGAAAGAAGAAACTGCTTCATGCTGCTCTACTGCAGGCACTGCCAACCATCAGCCAAGGGGCCGGATCCAGCCCACTGCCTGTTTTTGTAAATAAGAGCTCATTGGAACAGTCACACTCAATCACATACATATTTTCTATGGCTGCTTTCCTCTACAAAGGCGTGGCTGGGTAAGGACAGCTGTGCACTTTTACGAGCCACACAGAGACCATGTGGCTCATACAGGCTGAGACCGTGTAGTCTCTGGCCCTTTATAAAGCAGGTTGGATGACCTCTGCTCTTCTGGGACCAGCAAGAAGTTTGGTCTAAAGAAGAACACGGTATAGAAACACAAAGACCTCTAAGAGTTTACTACAAGGAATGTGTTTAACTGGGAGTCATTCATTTCTCTGGAGTTTCTCACTCAGCAGAAAGCAGCATCATTCTAATTAACCAAGCCAGAAACCAGGCACGTGACTCCCTTTCTTCTTCTCCTTTACTCGTCATTACTTATTCTGAGTATCTCTTTTTTAAATTATTTTTCATTTTTTTCAATTATAATTTACATTCAATATGATTTTGACTTAGTTTCAGGTGTACAGCAGAGTGGTTAGACGGTCACAGACTTGACAAAGTGTCCCCCCTGATGTTTCCAGTGCCCACCTGGCACCGTACATAGTTATTCCAGTCCTACTGATGATATTCCCTGCGCTGTACTTTACATCCCCACGTCTGTTGTGTAGCTGCCAATCATACTTCTCAATCACTTCACCTATTCCACCCAGCCCCCAAGCCTCTCCACTCTGACAACCTTCAGTCTGTTCTCTGTGTGGAGGAGGCTGTTTCTGTTTTGTTTGTTCATTAATTTGGTGAGCACCTCTTAGGTCTCCTCACTTTTCTCCAGTCTGCTGTCAATGCCCTCACCGAGGCCTTTCCGTTACCTCTGCCTAGACCAGTGGACAGCCACAACTGCCTGCTCCGTCTTCAGCTGTCAGTCTGTTAGATGGCTTAATCTAATGTTTCCAAAATGAACTCTTGAGCTCCCTCACCCTCTATGTTCCAGCTGCTCAGGCCCCAAACCTTGGAGTAACTCATCACAGGTCTCTTCCTCTCATATCTCACCTACGTCAGCAAATCCTGTTCCCTCTGCCTTAGAAGCAGTTCCTGATTCTGACCCTTGCCCAGCTCCTCCCCTGGTTACCACCTGTTTTAACTGCATCAGGCTTCACCCGGGTGATGGCAGCCTCCCTGCTTCCACTGTTTCTATATAGAGTCCATGCTTCTTCCCAGTACGAAGCAGGAACTTGGTAAATGCTTAGGTTGGAACCTGTCATGGCCCTACTCACCACTCTTAAGATGGTTGGTTTGTCATCACACTGAGTTATACTGGAATGAACAATTGCCAACAATATAAAGTTCACCAATGTGGGAGTGGTTAATTAAATCATGGCACTTGATACACTTAGATATTATGCAGACTGTAAAAAGAATGAGAAGGGATCCATACACATATAATAAAATGTATAAAGGCATGCACTGGGTTCATGAACAATGAAACCAAGAAAGTGATTGTGGCGCAGGGGCAGAAAGAGAGGAGATTTATCAGGAGGAGGTTTCAACTGTAAGCATTTGTAATATTTTATATCTTAAGCAGGATCGGGGATGCAAAGGTATTCTTTCATTTTTCTCAGCAGCTTTTGTTATATTTAAGATATTTTCTTTTTAAAATGAAAAGAATATATGTACAGCCTTGGCTGCTGTAGCTCAGTGGATTGAGTACAGGCCTGCAAACCAAAGGGTCGCCAGTTTGATTCCCAGTCAGGGCACATGCCTGGGTTGTAGGCAAGGTCCCCAGTAGGGGGCACACAAGAGGCAACCACACATTGATGTTTCTCTCTCTTTCGCCTTCCCTTCCCCTCTCTCTAATAATAAATAAATAAAATCTTTAAGAAATAAAAAATATATATATCTTTATGAGTATATATACATATATATATATATATCTTTACATATACAATCAATAAAATTGTAGAAATAAAAAATATTATAAAGTAATAAAAATATCTCCCAGGCACATAATTAAATTAAAAAATCATAGACCAATACACATAATAT
This sequence comes from Phyllostomus discolor, assembly GCF_004126475.2. Lineage (NCBI taxonomy): Eukaryota > Metazoa > Chordata > Mammalia > Chiroptera > Phyllostomidae > Phyllostomus > Phyllostomus discolor. Next base: position 19,724,142 of record NC_040915.2, read on the forward strand.
GATACCATAAGAGTTTGAATGAAAATAAAACCAGAAGAGCTATGCATGATATCTATATACCTATTCAGAGGCTATGGCCATAAGAACGCACAAAAACTTGTTGATAAATATTTGGGGCAGGGGAGTGGAGACTTTTCATTTGGGGTATTACTGGGATTTGAAACTACAGGAATATTTTGCACTTCCAGCAAACTCACAACCCTTCTCACTTCACGCTAGAAGGTTAACACACTGCCCTGGCCAGACGTGGCACACAGGAGGAGCATTCTTTTCTCCGAGCCATTAGGTGTGAGCTCTGCTCTAACCAGAAAACAAACAAACTCACTGATTCCGCAAGGCTTGGCCAAGGAATGTCAGCCTCGCTATAGGCATGTTTGCTCCTTTGTTCATTCAACCATGCCTTCATTCACTCTGTCTTTTGTATATTCACTCAACAGAATATTCGGGAATCCACTCTATTTCAGTCACTAGGAAGAGAATGAAGGCGTGGTTTCTTGGAGAGCTCAGAGGCCACTGGAGCAGACATAAATCCAGTAATTGCATGTCTGTGGACTTACAGCTGCGGTGGGGGCGATGAGAAGAACTGCACGGGCTGGCGCTGACCCTGAAGGAGACCCGAAAACACTCTCCCAGGGGAGTGATAATGGAGCTGTAATTTAAAGGAAGAATAGAGCGCACTAAAGAGGCAGCACATGTCAGGGGCCAGCGCTGGAAGCTCTGCAGTGAGAAGGACATGACTCACTCAGCTGCCAACAGAAGAGCAGCACGACCCCAGGATGCAGGTGGCCAGGGCAAGCATGACAGGAGGTCAACAAGGGTCAGATCAGGAGGCGGGGCTAGGTCATTAGGTCTCTACCAACAGTTCCGTGCAGAGTCACAAGTTGTTTTAAAGTTGGCATTGGACGTGACATGATCGGCTTCACCTTTTGACATGTCTGGAGTGTAGAGGGATAGGTGAGGTATTGTTTTTAATGGACTTCAGCCTTAGGAATTTAGAAACCTCTTAATTGTTTGTCCTCTAGTCCATTGATCTAGCACATGGCTCTCAGTAGAAGTGATACCACTTTTAGAGGCTGTTCGAGATATTGGTGGGCTTTGGTTGTGGTAATGACTGAGGAACACTCCAGGCATTTCAGAAGAGGACAAGGACAGGGGACATCATAATATGAGGGACAATCTCTTATTAATAAAAAATACCATCCCACATTCTCCATGATTTTAAAATATCCTATTAGCCATCTGTGTGAATGGAAAATGTGTTCATAATTAGCTGATCTAGAACTTAACATCTTTTAGATATAAACATGAACATTTTTGCACAGTAATTTATATGTACAAAATGACGGGAAGATTATGTTTTCTTTTTGTTCCAATCAAGTATTCTCTATAGGTCATAACACCATTCACTTACTGGAGCTGCCAACACAACGTGCTAGCACCGGACTTTGTCGGTAGCAGCCACATGTCGTGGTGACTTAACATACAAGCGTAGATATCTGACTGGTTTATTATGTTTTCTACTGTAGATGAACATTTATATTATGAAATGCATACTATTTTATTATAAGTCACTTTCATTTTATTGCTTTTTGTATTCCAGTGAAGGCATTAGGCAGGTAATTTTTAAATTGCGTACAGATAGGTTACATTATTCGTGATTTCACTTCAGTAGAGATAAGGAGTGTTACAAAACACTTGTTTTAAAAGACTGGGGTAGCGGCTGATCTACTACGGTTGAGAGTCATTGGTCTAGAACAGCATAATGGCCTCAAGGGCTTGGCTGTTTTCTTCGCTGGAGCTTCAGGTGTCTTGTCTAGAACGAACGCACAACAAGCTCGCCTTGTCGGAGGAGAAGCTCCTGACTTCTCCATACTCGGCAGGTGCAGTGCAAGAAGACCCGTGAAGTTCCAAGGCTGAAGATAACAGAGCAGAGACAGAGGTGGCACACCACTTCTCTACTAAGAGAATTAGAAAGATAACGCTCTCGTTTCAAGCTCTTCTCGTTCAGAGCACTGAAGGGTTTTTAACAGCTACGGTACACGCCTTCCATAAAAAGCTGTATTTCATTATCTAATGAATATCTAACTTGACAATATTGGCAAATCAAATTTGTGTGATTCTGGAGTGTGTGTGTGTGTGTGTGTGTGCATGCGTGTTATTTTTTCTCAGAATAATTTATGGGGTGGAAATGCTTCCATGTGCTAGGAACCGCTGAGATAGAAAAATTAATTTTGTGGTTAGCTTGCAAATAAATGCTAGGATGCAATCTGTAATGTAATGTAATGTAATTTAATGTAGTATAATGTAATGTAATGCAATAAGGAAATCCCATCAGGGTTGACTGTGGCAGCTTTCCAATCCTTCAGGCCGCTGTGGCCTCTCAGCTTGACTAATAATGGGATAAAGAATAGTCTTCATTATCTAAGTGCCACTATGTGCCAGGAAGACATTCTGTTTTTCAAGCATTCTGTTGTCAAAACAAGCCTATGAAGAGAGGTGTTACTACTGTGTTTAACTTACAGGTGAAAAAACTGAGGCTCAAAAATTTGAATCGGTGTAAGTACTAAGTAGTAAATTCAGAATTTGAACCTTGGTCTTCCAAACTCCAGGGCCCCATGATGTCCTAGGATGAATGTTCTAAAATTTTAATAATTAATGACATAACTTATGAAGATAATCTAAAAAGTAAAATGATATAATCTGAAATACAGATGAATATAAATGCTTGCCTCTTACTCTGATAACTCATTTGAGACCTGCAAATCTTCCAACCCACTCTCCTCCAATAAGCTTGTGCTTCACGCTTCCTCAGTTACTCCAATGTTGAAACCTTGAACTTGTCATCACCAACAGCTGCAACTCCTCAAATCTCAGGTTTAAACATCTTCCTCTCCAACACCATTTCCTATCTTTAGAACTCATTCATCTAGCACTTTGATGCCAGCAACTCTTTGACTCTCTTGGGATATCCCATCCATTGTTCCTGAGACTTTTTCACCATCCCTCACCCTTCTCACCTTAAAACATGACACACCATAGGCAGTCTGTGGGATCTTAACAATAGGAATGCTGAAGTTTCTAGAAGTCTAAGGCTTCCCTGAGAATTATCCTGGATAATGATTATCCAGAGATACTCAAAAATACCTAGACGGAGTTAACCAGAATTGTTTTTAGAAGGACTTTGATTTATTCCTTGTATCACAAGCAAAGCAGTTGAGGAAATAGGGATTTTAGCTTAGACACCGGAAGGCTCAGGCATTGGGGTAGCTAACGTTTATCTCTGAAACGCTGTCACGTATCCCTAAAGGGTGTGACCGGGTCCAGTGAGAGAAGATACCAGAAGGCAGAATTCAATGGAAACAAAGAGAAAATGACAGATCCCTTTCTTCTCACATTCTGGTTCAATTCACATGTGTAACTGAAATGCGATATGGAAGTTTCTGAGAATGGTTCTCCATCATCATTGTGTCAGTCAGAATGGTTTAGATTGTACTGCGGTCACAGACAACCCCCAGTCGTCAGCAGCTGATGACCTTTGTTTGTTTGTTTGTTTTTTTCATCCCCTGGTCATGTCCATTGTGGGAGGTCAGGGAACTCTGCTCATTACATTTACTCAGGGACTCAGACTGATGTCGCAAGAGGAGCCACCTCCTTAATGTTGTCAGTGGCCACACTGGAGGGAAAGAGAACTTGAGGAGTCGGGGGGGGGTGTGTGTGCACATGTCACAAACCAGTAATGAAATATTCCCACCTGAAAGTGAGTTACATCATTTTCACTCAACAGCTCATTGGCCAGAACTAGTCACATGGCCCCACCTAGCCATCAGGGAGCTCGGCTGTTCAAACCTGCAGTGTGCCCCAGGGAGCAGCACAGTGAGCAGCACAACGAACACCACGGCAGCACCGTGAGCAGCAGTGCACCTCACGGGCCCGGCTGGGGCAGTCTGGTACTTTTCCTTCCTGCCCTACTCCAGAGCTGCCCTGCCAAGCCTCACGATGTAGTGAGCTCCCCAACACCAGGGGGCTGCAAGAAAAGGTTACAGGAGTATAAGTCAATGGTACTGTCAAAGCTGTTCCTTCATATAACAGACTAGAGGAACAATAAGCACGCCCACACTGAAATGAACAGGGTTAGACACTGGGGAACCCAGGACAACAGGTGCAGCCTGACTTTTAGATGGCAGTAACTGGTTCTCAGACCAGCCACATGGATGGCCAAGCACTGGGGTGAATTTTGCTCAATTCAAACAGACCACAAAACACGGGGTGACTGTTCCTGTTGAATCCTTGCTTCTCTTCTCCACAACAAGAGAGTCCATCTCACTACCTCTGTCCCTAAGGAGAAATCATAATCAGAAAACTCAAACAGAAGGCAACGCAAGGATTTCCACTGGGAGAAACCCCCACGACAAGATTTGTAGTGCTACCCATATTTCTTCGTAAAAACCAGGACCCAGCTGGCAGACTCCCTGTTCAGCTACAGACAGGACAGCAAGTGGTTGGGAGACAAAATGGTCTGCCATTCACCCAAGCCCGTTAGCAGCCAGTCAGACTGATCAGTGTTGGATACAACACCCCAGCTAAGGCCAAACAGGCATCTCCAGCCATACACACGCACACACGCGAGACAGAATGACAACGAGAGATCTGAATTCAGCCTTCAGTTCACAAATGCACCCCAGCTATTCCTGTTTAATGCACACAACAGAGAGGTTAGGATTATCATAATAATCGATACTTTCAGAAAAGAAAACTCAGATTCAAAGAGATTAATTTCATTCACTCATTCTTACCTAAGTAGCCTACATATGTGGTGTTCCTGAGCACCTGAATGGGTGTGTGTCAAAAACTGACTTCCCAACCTGTCCAAGTTCGTAATGGGGAAAGAACCACCTCACCTCCCACCAACGCTTCCCCATTGCCACAGTTAGTGAGAGAATATTGGGCTTGAGGGACCACGGGTCCTATAATACATGGCACTTCTTATGTTCTCAGGGAAATTATTTATCTTTGACAGTTTACATTAAGTCAAATTCCCACACACCACTGAACTCATTTTATTTCTCATCGATCACCAATTGCCATAAGGTAATTTTCTCTGGTTTCTGCTGTTAAAATGCCCTCGCAGTAGAGCTGATGATAGCACTCCAAGAGCAAGCGATAGGATAATGAATTAACTATAGGATCATGAATTGAGTATGTGCACGTGAGAGTTAAACACCAAGCACCCTAGAAAATGAGCAACTCGGCTGTAGGTACAGTGATTGCCTGGTTGCTGGCACTACGGCTCACTGACCAGTCAAGAGACTGGTGTATCTCTTCTCTGCCTCCCTGCCTCTGCTCGCCTCTTCCCTCCAACCTGGAGCACATACAGGCTCCTCTCAGCCTCCTGTTCTGGAGCTAGTACTGTCCTTCATGAAAGGAGAGGCGGGCAGCCCCTGCTCAGTTCCAAAGAGGTCTGCACCTCAACTCAGCCTGCCTGGGATTACAGTCTGGCCCCATTCAAACACCAGGGTTGCACACTGATTCACTAGTTCACACTGGTGTGCACACTAGTTCAGACCTGGATTCCTTTCTTTTCCTGTGCCTGAGGTCTTTCTCCTCCCCTCCCATCATAAAGAAGCCTATGACACGGGAGTGAAAAAAATTAAACTGAACTAGGGAAACACAGCAATATCGATACAGTTTGCACATACAATGCTGAGTATTTAAAAAAGCAAGTTGTAGAAGAATACATTCAGTACATAATTTACATAAAGTTAAAACCACAAAACATGATAATAATGAACATGTTAATAATTACTCTCGTTTCCCCCATTTCCTAAGCCCAAGGATGGGTGTGTGGAAATCTGTTACACTATGCTATATGCTGTTCTGTTAGTTTGACCTATTTCATAACTAATTAACAATTTATTATGAAACTGTTAATTCACCAGGAAAAATTCAAACATTTCAATTAAATCAAAACCGTACTTCGACTACTACCTAACATTTAGTCCCAGGCACACTCCACGGGTATCTCCTGTTATTGGTGACTAATTATTTTCTAATCAACATTATAGCACTGTTTGAACAAGTATGCCTTTCCTTCTTATATAAGTAATAATATAACGTGTGCCTTTCCTATTTATGTAAGTAATAATGTAACATGTATACTCTCATTGAACATCACCTCCTGGCCATGTATAGGTACCTCCATCTTAAACAAAAAATACATTTTCCTTGGCAGTTAGCATTTTTTCCACAGGGAAGGGTAGAGCAGCTAAGAAAATAATCTTTGGAGACCTGCCTGGCTTCCAGTTAGTGCTTAATATTTACCCAGAGCATGTTATTCAAGTTTTGTGTGTTTTAGGTTTCTCATTTTTAAACCAGAAATAATCACAAGTACCAACTCTTAGGGTTATTTGAGGATTAGATGAGAAGAGGCATGTAAGGAACTTAGAAAATTGTCTGGCACATAGTGAGCCCTTGGTGATGATGATGATGAGGAGGAGGAGGAGGAGGAGGAGGATTTACAGCTAGGACTTAAGAGGAAAGGTCCTTATACCAGCATCCTTATACCTTGCCACATTCACTGCTAGTCCTTAGAGGAATCCTGGTGCTCCTCTGCCCGCCTCTGATAACTGTGCTGCCTTTGGAAATCAGGGGCCCTCCAAAACGCTGCAGAACCATGGCAATGCCCCCTCTTCTGGTCCCTGCACATCAAGCTCTGTTTGTCCAAATTCCAGGCATTCTCTTCTTGCAGGGGAATTTCTTCAGCTCTAGCTGGCAGCTCCTGCCAAGTTAACTTGACAACTGGAGAAATACACTTAAGTATTTATATGTTATTATTTTTTCTTTAAATTAAGGCCGGGACATAGCAAACCTTCCTTTTTCACGGTCATCCTAATAATATTTTATATTGAGTTACACACAGAATATGTAACTTTCACTGAATGTATTTTCCTCATAGTTCTCAGAGATTACTCCAAATTTATCACATCATTTATGTGCATTTTCTTATTACATTTAGCAATGTAAAATATCTAAGCCTATTTCTTGCCTACTGTAAAATTCAGAATTTGCATAATTCCCCAGCGTAAGAGAGATTCAGAACAAAAGCTTTGAAGTCAGCCAGGCCTGAGTTCAAATCCTAGCTCTGCCATAAGCTACCATATTTTGCTGTGTATAATGCATACTTTTTTGCCCGAATTTTTGAGGGAAAAATCAGGGTGTGCATTACAGACGGGTAGTACCTGAAATACTTTGTATCTGTTCTTGTGTTTTGTAATTATTTGTTACATAAAATTTCTTGTACCGTAATATGTTCAAAAAGAAATGCTAAAATGCCTTTATAATACAAAAAAAGTATCTAAATATAAATAAATTAAAAATTGAATTAAAACACAAGATTTTTTTCCCTTAAAGTTTGGGCCAAAAACATGGGTATGCACTATACATGGCAAAATAATGGTAGTTGTGTGCGCCAAGGTAAGTATATTTGTTTTCCATATCTAGGTAACACGTTACCTCCCACCGAACAGCCTTAAAACCGTACCTACTCACCCGTTCACAGTTCTGTAGATCAAACGTCTGGGCCTGGTCTGACACGACATGACTAGGTTCTCCATTTCCATTTTTTTCCGACTATCTTTTCATCACCCCTTTTGAAATGAGCCTAAAGTAGAAACTGCTTCGGTGCTGTTAGGTCCCTAATGATTATTCATTGTAGAGCAGAATAAAACAAAGCCTGCATTACCCACATTTTATAGACAAGACAATGGAAGAAACTGATGACATCTGTAAGGCAGTTATTATGGGCTCTGGCACGCACGCTGAGCACCCATAAATACCAGCAGCCACCACCACTATCACCGTCATCATCATCATCATCACGGGGTGTTAAGAAGGAGAACCCCAAAAGCCTACAGTAGCAGCTGCCACACACCCACTCCTCATGCAGTCCTGGCAAGAACTGTGGAGATGACAAGCACTTTGCAAGGCATTGCTGAGAAGCCACTGTTTCCTAGGAAGATGTTTCATTTTTATTTATTTATGTATTTATCTATCTATCTATCTATTTATTTATTGGCTGCTCCCCCCCTCCCCCGGAAGAGCTGCCGTTGAAGCTCCAAGCCAGGAACACACCATAGCAAAATCCAGAAGCTTCCACCCTCTTAACACCAACTTGATGGTAGACTTTTCACTGCCCAGAGCAAAATACAGTCCTTTCAACCTTTACATTTACTCTCTGTTTTCCAGGTAGACAACTTTCTTGATCTCATTTTACCTTCCATTTCATTCACTCTATCCCAGCCAGCTCTCGGTGGAGACGAGCCGCCTTCGGAAGTTCTCGCATATCTTGTAACAGCACAGAGTGCATTTGGGGGCCTATTAAACTAACGCTATTCTTCCCAAATGTCAATCCAGAATAGACATAAACAAGGTCAGCAAAGAGTGGTACTCAAATAGGCTTTAGATTCCATCTGGTGCAAACTGTTTACTAATGGAAAAACTGAGGAAAGGCTTTTCTTCAAGTCATGAGGTCGTGGCAGAACCAGGACTACATGGGCATCGGGAGTCCCCTTGCTCAGTGCTGTGACCTTTCTAATGACAGGACTCCACCTGGCTTCTGGCTTAGAGTCCCCAAGGCTCTGCTCAGTGACATACTTCTTCCATCCTGTGTGTGTGTGTGTGTGTGTGTGTGTGTGTGTGCATTTATATCTAAAAACCCAAACAAGAAATTATAAAGTGCAAATAGTGCATCATAGCTTTACAGTATCCAGAGTAAGCACAGATTATTCTCTGACAATTCAGGGGCCAGGCTATTCTGCACATATGTTATTTGCTGACCAAGTAGATCAACTCTGCATATACCCCCAGGCTATACATTGGATAATAATGAAGTAGTTTTAGAGACAAATTTCTGGATTTAACCAGGCTACCACAGACGGAGGGCTTGCACTATAAAATGCATTATAAGCATTTTATCTGTATCAATTTTTTAACTTTAAAATAACCCTGTGAATTGGAAAAACTGACACTCCGAGAATTCAGGTAACTTTCTCAATGTCAAGCAGCTACCCAGGATGCAAGCCCAGCTCTGTTTCAGGCAGCACCTTCAAGCACTGTATCATACTGCTTTCTGCATGACTGTTTCTTGTCCTGGGAAAAATACACAGTTCAGGGCTGGCGAAGGAGGTTAGAGATAATAAGGATCCATGTTCCTTCTAGCTTTTCACTTTGTTGTCCCATGGGAATGGCTGCTATAGCTCCAGATATCAAATTCAAGTTCAAGGGTAAGAGAAAGTAGGGATGATTCAGCAATGTCCATCCCTTTGCTTCAGAGAACAAAAGCCTCCCTCAACCCTTTAGCCGACTTAATGCTTTTTGGCTAAAATTGTACCTTGTCACCTCGGGCAGCACAGTGTTTTGGAAACATTTGCACAAGAATGCCTCTGGGCGGGCTGACATGCTCCGTTTCCCGCCCCCTACCTTATGTCACACCTGCTTGCTGCAGAAATTCATGTCATGTCCCTGGTCCATGAAGACACGTGAGTTTGCCATCTTTGTAGTAGGGCTAAAATGTACTTTTTCCAATTGTTAGCAGTAGGTCACACTTGAATATGAGTGAATGGTTCAGAGCTAATTTTGTGGCATGGAGGACAGTATCTGAAAGATATTTATATTGCATAAAATGTCAGAGGCAAAAGAAATTCAGAAACTGTCTGGTTCCACTTCTTTCATTTAAAAAGGAATGAAATGGAGCTTAGAAAAGGAAGGTGACTTGCTTAAGGTCACAGAGCCAGGCAGTAGCAGGTCCAGGATGGGAACCCAAACTTGGTGACGCGGTAGCACTGGACTGGCCTGGTGCAGAGCCGGGATGCGGTGAGGTCCCAGTGGTTAGGGGAAGCTAGGCACTGAGTGGCCGGCTTTCAGAACGGCATCGAGATTCTGCCTGGGCCGAGCCCACCTTTTCAGGTTGCCCTCCCAGCTGAACTCCAAAAGGTGGATGCTCACCCCTCCCCTATAATGATACATCTGTGCCTTCAACCTCCTTCACTAATTTGTATCTGTATCTGTCACTTTATATAACTAATTACTATTTACTCTTTCTGAGTAGGCTGTGTGGGATCCTAAATGGTGGGAGAGAATGATGTTCATTTAGGGAAGCCTTGGGAAAAACAAGACAGGAACGAGGGGGAAACTCGGGCTACAGAATTCTCTTCTCCCTTCTTGCACACCCTCCCACCTGGGCTCCAAGGAAAGGCCTGTCAAGAAGTGAGAGTCAGCAACACAGGCTCAACATCTCCCAGCAGACATCAAAGCTGTGCTCAGAAGGTGCCCCTCCACCCCTATACTTGCCTAGCCACGCCTGAGTCTGCAAAGAGGCTACAGCCCTCAGCTCTTCCTACCTATATCTCCCTTTACTATGAGCCTTCCCCACTACCCTTCTAACCGGATTTAGGGATCTTTGAAGTAATTTTAACCACGGGGGACAAGCAAGGTGGCCAGGTGGAAGGAATAAAAACACCACAACTCATAAGACTGCTTCTGCCACCACCCAGCTCTGGGTCTCCCTGCTAAACCACCGATCCGCTCTGTGGTTATAGGACCAACAGACTTTTCTCAGATTCTGTCTGATTCACTCTCAGCACCACTTGGCATTGCTGATTAAGCTCTTAAAAAAACACCCTAAAATAATTTCTAATTATGAAACATTTCAAACAGTCTGAAAAGTAGAGAAAATAATAGATGGAGCTGAGGAAGTCAGAATGGAATGACCAGACACTCAAGCCCAAGAAATGTTCACTGGGGGCAAGTGCTCAGGTCCAGGAGGACGTGTTAGGGCAGGTCTCTAACTCAGCTGACTGAAGAGTAGCTTCCAGGACAGGATGGTCCTGGGCTTAGGAGCTAAACCCTCCATTCCCGCCCCCTCCTTCTCCCAAAGTTACCTCTACAATAAAGTCAGCCTATGCCATTCACAGGTATGCATTAGTACTTTTATTATACATGGGTACAGACAAAATATCTACTATTTTCTATGTTTTCATATGTTTTATGTATTTTTTATGTTTATATGATGCATGGTATCGTGCTGCTTGTATTTTTTTTATTCAGTGTCTTGCTTCGGAGACCTATCTGTGGTATACATACAGAGTGAGTTCATTTCAATTGGTGTGCCACCATATGAATAAACCACAAGCTACTTATCCATTTTCCTATGAGGGACAATTACCTTGTTTCTACTCTTTTGCTATCATAAACAAGCTGCTATATATATATCCTTGTGCACAAGTTCAAAAGTTTCTCTGGGGAAATATCCTAGAAGGGGAATTGCTAACTTATTGGGTGCGTGGTCCTTTATTCTACAGCTCTCCAAAACAGTTATACTAAAATTTGGCAAAAGACAAATAAGGAAGTTTTGACAAATGGCTTTTCAAAATAAGCCTATAATTTAATCCTTCCACAAAAAAAAACCATTTCCTCTTTCCTTGTATTCTGCCACCACTTGGTGTCTTAGATTTATTAATGTTTGCCAGTGTGATGAATATCGAACTGCATCTCATTGTATGATAGCATTTATTTCCCCGATTTCTTGTGAGATCGTGTAGCTTTCCATTTATTTGTGGATCACTCAGTTTTCTTCTTCAGAGAAATTGCCTCATTTCTATTTTCTACTTGGGTCGTTTGGATTTCTTTCTCCTATTCTTTTACAGGGATTCTCTTTATATTGTGGACACGAATTCTTTGTTGGTTATATGTCTTACAAATAAGTTCTCTATTTGTAAGATCATACTCATACTGAATGTATATCGCTTTCCCCTCTGTTTGCTATGTGCTTTAGATTTCTAGATTCTCTGTGTCTGTGCTACAACTGTCACAATTTCCTCCCTTCTGCCCCTCAGTTCATTAATTCTCTCTTCACCTGTCATTTAGCTCACATTTAATTTTCCTGTAAGGATTTTTCATTTTAATTACTGTATTTTTCTTTTTATAAGTTTTATGTGGTTAGTTTTGCTTATTTTTTAATCACGCTATCTCATGACTGTCTTATTATTTTGATTCTTCTTTTATAGCTTTATTGATTTTAAACAATGATTTTGTAGTTCTTATCAAGTTGGTCTATTACCTGAAATTCTCAAAGTTAAAATCCTGCTAACTTGGGGACCTGCTGACTCCCACTGAAAGCTACTTTTTCTGTCATATATTTTTCACTTTAGGATTGTTGAGTACATCTGTGACCGGACTTTATCTGCAAGAATTCTAGACATCCCAAGTTCATTATGAGTATCTCCAGAGGAGTTCTGTTTTCTTCAGGCAAGAAACCTGCCAGGTCCAATTTGACGATATTTTCTTGGCTTACCCATTCCCAGACCACAGAAGCAATGGAAATGTGAGTCCCACATTGGTATCACAACACGGGGCTTTTCATCATTTGTTCCCGAATCTGCTCTTCCTTCTGATTTTGTTCTTCTAGTCAACTGACTAAGAAAGTAACACAGCATCACCCCTAATGCTTCCCATTTTCTTACTCATCCAAATATATGAGTCCTATGGCTTCTCTCTCTTTGCTTTTTCAGTAATGCATCTACTTCCCTTCCCCCCACCTCTAATGCAACAGATTGAATTTTTTAATCTCATACCTGAAATTAACCTCCCAGACACCCCCTCTGCCACAAGACTGGACCTCCTCTAGTTCCTTATCTACACAACAGCCTGACTGGACTCTCTAAAATTCCAATTCAATGTCACTCTTCTTCTTAAAAACCTTTACTGCCCCTTCACTGATTTCTAAATAAAACCCAAAATCTAAGATGAAATTCAAGGCCATTGATACTCTGATCCCTGTTCTAGGCTCTTATCTCCCACCAAACTCCCCTCAATGCCTCCAGATGACCAACTCCTCAACCACACCAAATTTTCCATCTATTTCAAGCTGCCAAAATATATTTTGAATATGCTAGAAACATCAATGAGTTGATCCACCAATCAGGGTATGAGCTTCTCAGTGTGAATTATTATCACACTTTTCCTGAGGATGAAATTTCTTGGAATATTTGTCACTACTACTTAGTAGCAAAAGCATATTAAATTGTGGTCAGCAACAATATCAAACATTTTAAGTACTAGTAGAATTACTTTCATTTGTTTGTAGTTTAGTCGCAGGACAACGTATGTTCCTAATAATGATATATTTTTTGTCCTACACATATCCTGTCAATGACAAACAGAATAATGGAATTCTCATAAACAGGTAAATGTTTGTCTTAAAGCAAGTGCGCTCTTAAAGAACTAGATTCTTAAATAATATGATTCGAAATTATAAGTAAAAAGTTGAGGTTAAAGAAGTCTTTTCTAATTCAGAATTCTGTGAATCCGCAGTGTGTGTGTGCATGCATGTGTATGTGTGTGAAGCTGCCTGGTATTACAGTAGTGGCAGTTCAGACATTGAAATCACAGCATATCAGGACTGAAAGACCTTAGAGGTAATTGAGCCTCAGTGTTTCTCAAATTTCTTGCTAGCCAGGAAGCTGTTTTTTCACAGGAAACTTTGAAATCTAACACACAAGACAGATACATGTGAATCTACTCTGGTTTATTTTAAGGTGTGAAACACCGCAGCCCTAGACACATGCAATCCTTCGCTCCGCCACCAGGAACACACAGGATGCACAGAGCCCACTTTAAAAGTCACTCATCTACCCCAGCCCAGTCACTGCGCAAATGCAAGAATGGAGCCAAAAGGAGCGATGACGTACACTCAGGCTCACACCGTCAGGAGGAGGCAAAGCGGGCACAGAACCTGAGCTCCCAAATCTCGGTGAATTTCTGTGGCTGTGATTCTTCCTTTTCATAATAATTTCAACCCAATCTCAGAAAGCCAACAAGATTTCTCATTTCTAATGTTCCACACAAACGGATTACTGTACGAAGTAACAAGTTTTCCCATTACTTTACTCCCCAGAAACTTTGTCATAAGACATGGTTGCTCACTGTAGAAAATTTCAAAAATAAAAAAAAAAGCAAACACATAAAAGGTCGAAAACTCCAGAAATCCCACCTGGCAGAAATAACCACTGCTGCATTTTTTTTCTACCTAAACAATTTCTTTTAACCAAATGTAATCACCCAGGGGGTGTTAATCAGCATTTCTAGTTCCAAGTAGCAAAATCTTCTTTAGCTAATTTAGGCAGAGAAGACATTTATTAAAAGACATTAGGAAGTTTGAGAATTTCTAGGAAGTTCGGAAGGTCACAGTTGGAGTCAATCCAACCAGAAAAACACTCAACAACGTTTTGGAATTGCTCCAGAGAAAATTCCAGCACCACTGCCACCATTGGGCACAGAGGCCACAGGTCACACTCTAGACTCTGGGGTAGGCATCAGAGCCAACACCACTTCTCCTGCCCCCCAAAGCCAGACAATGTATTTCCCATGGCATCTGTGTCATCACATTCCTCCCTTCCAAACACTTGAATAAGGTGAACCTGACTAATAGCACCCAGGACACAGGACATACCCTACCCACAAGGAGCAAAAAGTGCCCCGGATGCAGGAAAGGTGTTCAATAATCTTACGACGCAATGACATACATCTGTAGCAGGAGAAACCCTTATTTGTTTGTGTGGCTTTAATTTGTACTGACATCATTATATTAATTATTGGCTTGACAAAGCTGACACATTGACCATTCTGTATAAATTATCTTGCAGAAAGCAATGAACATTGACTCCAACTGTAATACCGAATCTGATTTGTTCTTTGCTATCCTCTTACGTGAGATGTGAGAATATCTAGATCCTTTCTCCACCCTCCAGCATCCTCAAAATATTGTTTTAAAATCTTTTCTGGTTTAAATAATATATATCCTAAAAATGATGTAACCCATTTATAGGTAGAAAATCCATTAAACTGTGGGTAGTAAGAGGAGTTACAGCAGTGACACACTTATTTACTGCCATGACTAGTAATCCTTGCTACATCATGTTTTTCTCTCTCTGACTTGGTTAAAAATACAGTATAGAAAATTGGTTGCCTCAGACACCAACCAGCAGCCCACAGACATCTGATTAACGCCTGTGGCTACAGATCAATTGCAGCATATGGCATTTGTGCTTGTATTACAACCTAGAGCGACAGCTGAGGACATAGTAATAAAGCAAATGCTAATGAGCTAACAATCCAAGAATATATAGATTATAGCTATTTGACACTCACTTTAAATGACAAGCACAATCTGTGCCTTAGAATGTGATTGATGATAGTGGCCTATTACTGGTCTCAGAATGTGTCCTGAGAAACTCTTTATTATTATTATTATTATTATTATTATTAATTAAAATAGTACAATTACCACTAATTTATTAACAAGTAATCCTGCTTCATCTTCCTGAGGCAAACCCCAATTTCAGTCACTACCCAGCTTCACCCCTTGATTGGTTCTTACTGTGTATTGGCTAGACCCTCCCCAGGCGTTTAAACTCTCTCCTCAAAGGCACTGGAGGCAGAGGAAGGGCCACCAGTAAAAGAGTAGGTGGAATAGGACCGTCAGAAGAAGTGAGGAGAAAATGAGGGAAATGGAGATCGAGGTTCAGTGGGAGACAGGACAAAGAAATGGGGCTGGAAGGTGATGCTCAGAAGGCCAGGAGTGAAGACCAGCACTGAGGGAAATCAGTGGAGGTGAGTGGTCCATGAGACCATCAATCCATGTAGTTTAGCATTTTAAAAAGTGCATTGGCACATACTAATTACTAAATAAACATTCTGATAGATTCTGACCAAATCCTCTTCTACTTTAAATGAATCTTCTCTTTAGTAGTGTGGCAGACTTGGCTGGGATTGCCGGCCTTCCTCTGGTAACCGAACTCATGTGAAATGGTAGCATGGGTCATTGGTGTGATCCAGGCACAGCGGTTAGGGATACACGCTTTAAAATAACTGTGACTAATATGTTCAAGGAAATAAAGGACAAGAGGAACAGAATTTCACAAGACAATTTCTGAACACTTTTTATAACTGAAGTGAAATTTCTAGACTATTAAAATATAATTATTGAAATTAAAAATTTAATAGATAGATTTACCATATGTTTCAGACTATAAGATACACTTCCCTCCCAAATTTGGGAGGATAAGAGGGGTGCATCTTAGAGTCCAAATGTAGCTTATCTGGCTCGCTGAGGGGGCCGGTGGCAGTGGAGCGGTGTCACAGCTGCAGGAAACCTGCAGCATCAGGAGTAGGGTGATGCTGTGGGCCCTGGGCTGGGAGGAGGGGGTGTCCCAGAGGTGCAAAGCAAGGGAGGTAGGAGCAGAGTCCCTGCTGCAACATGCTATAGTGCTAGGGAGGAGGGTACAGGTGGTATAGGCACATTAGGAGAAGAAAACCTATGGTGCCCATACATGCCTCCATCACGTGACTGGTGTGTCCCCCCACCCCATTAACATTAACATAGGCAAATTCCACTGCAGGGTCACCTGTCTATGTGGCCCTGCAGCTGTTGCAAAACTACAACTCCCATCATGCTTGGACAGGTTGGGATGATGGGAATTGTAATTTGGCAACAGCTACAGAGCCACACAGGTTGTGCAAAGCTGTTGAGTTCTGTTTACATTTACATTGATGAAAAATATGTTATTTATGTTATTAAATATTTTACCACATTTTTTGGTTCAAAATTTTTTCCTGTTTTCCTCCTCTAAAACCTAGGCGTGTCTTATGGTCCAGTGTGTCTTATATTCTGAAAAATATGGTAATAACACATTAGATGTGAATAAGAGAGCATTAAAAACAGGGAGATAGATAAGTAAAAAACATACTGACTGAATCATGGGGATAAAAATAGAATGGAGCCCTGGTTGGTGTAGCTCAGTGGATTGGTGTAGCTTGGTTCACAGGCCTGTGAACCAAGGGGTTGCCGATTTGATTCCCAGTCAGGGCACATACCTGGGTTGCAGGACAGGTCCCCAGTGGGGGATGTGTGAGGGGCAACCACACATTGATGTTTCTCTCCCTCTCTCTCGCTCCCTTACCCTCTCTCTAAAAATAAATAACTAAAATCTTAAAAAAAAATAAAAACGCCATTACACTATACAGTTTAAAAAAATAGAATGGAAAATTTTTTTAAAACCTCATGGTAGATAGTGTAAGGCACTGAAAAGCCATACACTAACACAAAAGCAATCAATATTTGAGGAAAGTGAAGAGAAGGAAGAGGCAAAGGCAGGATTTAAAGAAATTTCTGTAACTGCTAATATACACCAGACTCCAGATTCAGGAAGTACTATGAATACAACCAAAATAAAAACAAAATAAAGGCACACCTAGGCACAAAATAAAGAATAAAAATGCTTAAAACTCAAATACAGTCAGAAATTTTAAAAAACAGCCTGAAGAGAAAACAGACACATTCTTTGAAAGGAGCAATAAGACTTAACAGCTGACTTCCCAACAGTCAGTATGAAAGTCAAAACACAATAAAATTATATTTTTTGCAGTGCTGAGAGAAAACAAAATTGTCAACCTAGACACTGTATATCCAGTAAAAATATCCTTCAAAGGTGAAAGAAAAATAAAAACACCAGTAGGAAAGTAAAACTAAGAGAATTTATCACCATCAGACCTGTACTAATGGTAATATTAAAGAGAGTTTTCCTCTCAAAGGAAATGACCCAGAAAGAAACATGGAAATGCAGAAGATGAGGAGCAAGGGGAAAGGTACATATGTGAGTAAATCAAAATTATTATCACTGTGAAAACAATATAACATCTTGTGGTGTTTAAATTACACGTAGAGTTAATATGCAGAACATAAGAGAAGTGGAGACACAAAGGAACAGAATAGGGTCCCCAAATAGACCCCAACATAATCTGTACTGATTTGGGGTATTGAGTGCAATCGAAAAGAATGGCTTTTAAAATATATGGATATATCTTCTTGACCCTGAAGTCACCAAAGATTTCTTAAATAGGACATTAAAATAAAGGCCTAACCATAAAAGACTCCAATTGGTAAACTGGATTGCATTTTTAAGAACCTGTGGTCATCAAAAGTTTCCTTTAAGAGAGTGGCAGAAAATATTTACTGCACATGTATTGGGGGATAGGAGGGAAGAACTTTAATTCACAAAATAGAAAAAGCCCTTAGGAATCAATATGAAAAAGAATGAATTCATAGTGACGTGGTCAAAAGACTTGAAAAGAAGAAACTTCATTAGAAAAAGATATCAGAATGGCTGATGCCAGCACTGGGAAGGATGTGGGGCATTAGGACCTTCACATACTTTGGGTGAAAAACAGGTAACACCATCAAAGGCTGAACACACTCATATTCTGCCTCGTAGGCAATCTCCCTACTAACTCCATGCACAGTAGAAATGGCTACACACACATATAGACACAGACACTAATCTGTAGAGCACTAATCATGATAACCTAAAACTGGAAACTACTCAAAAGCCCAACAGGAAAATGAATCAATAAATTATGGTATACTCATATAATGGCATACATGCTTAACTCTCATGAGAATGAACTAACTGACTCAACAAGCAACAAAATGAATCAGTCTCAAAGATATAATGGTGAGTGAAAGAGGCCAGACAGGAAAAATGACAGAATGTATGATTCTGTTTATATATGAAATGCAAAATGAATCTATGATGTCAGATGTTGGGATAATGGTTCCCTTTGCTGGGGAGGGATAGTGACTAGGTGTTCTGGCATTGCGAACATTGTATTTCTTACATAGATCTTCTCAAGTTTCAGAAAATTTATCAAGCTGTAACCTTATTGGGGCACATTCCTAGGCATATTTTATGCTTTAATAAAAAGTGTCCTTAAAAATAATTAATTTGGTTGCTTTCCTCATCAGGCTCTTCCTCAATCTGTTTTCTCGAAGTCATTTCCTAGTCCTTCTGATGTTTCCCTGTGACTTTGTAACCCAATTTTCATTTGAAAGGATTCCCAAAACACCCTTATTAAAACTGACATTTTAACAAGATAATAACGCCACTTACATAATATAAAAGGTTACAGATACAGAATGCATCATCCCTCCTGTAGCTGCAACTGTTGTAGAAGCAGGGAAATCACAGCACAGCTGTTCCAAGACTTGCATTTCTTCCACCACTTTGCCGGGCCAGCTGGGTAGGGGCATGGAGAAGACGGCTAGCTACCAAGTGTGTTAGATGAGAGGATGGAGGGAAAGCATCTTGTCAACCACACACCATTATGTAAAATAAGATGAAATCACTATACCCATTCTATTACAGAGCTCAGGCATTACAGAAACTCACTGAAATGGATCACATAACCACCATGAAGGGTGCTGACTCAGCTGAGTATGAAGGCCAATTGGATCTAGGAAATATAATGTGGCCAGGATACTTTCCTGTGTATTTGTCTTGGGTGACCCATGAAAGCTTCCTGGAGAAAGTGACATCTAAGCTGAGCTCTGGAGGATGTTGCCTAAGCAAGAGATGGGGAAGAATACTTGCAGTAGCTAGAGAATGCAATGTAAAGAAAAATGGAAGCATTGCATCAGGACTGAAATGCAAGCAGTAAAGTACAAACTGGTATGACTCATTACAGACAGACCAGGGGTCAAGTCAGAGAATTCTTAAAAAGCCATGTTCAGAGTTTAGATTTTAATCCAAGAACAAGGGGGGACTGCTCAAGCAGGGAAGTGGCATAACAAGATTCCCATTGTAGAAGCATCACTCCAGATGTAGTCCGCAGAATGGACTGAGGGGTGACCCTCCATCAGTGTGACCAGGGCCGAGGCTGCTGCAATAATGCAGGTGAGAGGTCAAGACACTGAAGACACTGTTAGAGAGAGATGAAAGGATTTCAGAGGGATCAGGGAGCTAGAAGCAGTGTGACATCACATTTTATTGGTTTTTGAGCTTGACTGATGCTCATCCATCAGTTCTGAGGGTACTAACTAAGATGATAGATTCTATCAAGAATGTTAATACCTAAGGGATTCCTATGTCAGGAAGGGGGCTGGTTCATATCTAACTCAGGATCCCTTTCACGTCTGCAGTACTTCAGTTCTGTAGTACTTTGTTTCTTTGATTCTGTGAAGATGGGAATAAGGGTGAATTATTACTAATTATTAATTTACCAGTTTCTTAAGTAACGGAAGTAGAGATTTCCTTGTTGCCTGAAAATTGGTGATATATTGGACGTAACAATAAAACACTACTTATAATGGAGTTGTGGCATACACTCATTGAACCTACTCTGAGAGAGAGGCACCAGCTGACTATTGCAGGCAGTTCCGCTCCCTGCTCTGCGGAATGATCACATGCCCCCAAATAAGCATGAGAAGGGAACCGGGTATCTGCTATTCCTTCAGTCAACTCAGCTCCCACTGGCCCTCACTGGGTACAAACCTTGCCAGTGTGCTTGTAATGCTGGTGATCAACATGCTCCCCCCAAAAATATAACTCGGCTACTTCATATGGTTCTCAAGAGTGATCTATTGTTCCAACACTAGAAAAAATGGTGATGCCAGTTTATTGAGAGAGGGCATATTAATGCACTTTTGTATACCAGGTTTTATGCATACAGTTTAAGGAATTTTTAAGGGTGATTTTTTTTTTTACTATGTGAAAATACACCATAGATAGTGGCCTTAAGAAACTTTTGAGTAAGATTTGACTCCAGAGAAAGGTAAATTAATGAAATTCACATTTACTATCACAGAAGTTGTGGAACCTAAAACTGTACGTTTCATATGTTCCAAGAAGATGATAAGGGAAACCAGAGAGTTTTCAAGAACAACCCTAAGATGATGATGTCCTTTCAACGAAACAATGCTCATCACAACTGCCCAAGAGAAAGAGGGAGTGGGGCTCTCTTGAACCTTCATGGTCTTGCAGATGGGAAGTTCCTGAAGGAACAATTAAGTTCCTGGGACTTCCTTTCTTGCAGACTGTTTAAGTAAGATGCTGACTCAGGACTTTCATTTGCTGATCAATTCCTCAGGTGGGATCAAAATGTTTTTTTGAAAAATGTTCACCTGTGTACACTACTCAGATGCTCTAATTTAATTTGCAGCTGGGTATTTTTTTCACTTTGTTTTCCATGGTCTTTTCCTCCTTCTACCCTCTCTAGTTTGTTGGTATAAAATAAAGGACAAGACTTTACAGGGATTAAGATGCACACACAGAAATTCCGCTAATGTTGCTAGGCAACAAGGGCCATGTATGAACTCAACGAATGGATGCTGATCATCTGCATGAAGGAGAAATAGGAACCAGTGAGTGGACTGTCTGGATAACCAGCGAAGTTAGTACCTTTGACACACATGCTCCAGGATTCACCTGAGACGGGAAGTGGCACGCTTACATTAAACATTTCTGATGGTTCATTTTTCTAAAATGTATTTAAAATTCTCCTTGATGGAAAGTTGACACCGTATCTCATAATGATCATCAGCTCAAGATGAGAAAGTAGTAAAAATGGGCTCTACTTTTTGTTTCCCTAGTTCAGGGCAGCATTATCTGTAGCTTAGACTATTTTAACAGCCTCCAGCCTGATTCAGGCATGTTTTCTTCCTCCCCCATCAGTGCATCTCATCTGGCTGATTAATTACAAGGATATTTTTTTAATCTCCTAGTCAGTAACTCCCATGGCCTATGATCAGCATTTACCCCCTTCAGTTGCTGTGAAAAATATAAAATTGTTGACCATATTTACATCTGTTTTATTGTGTTCTTATGACAAAGCAATGCACAAACATTAAGAAAAAAGCAGAAAAACACAACACATAAACAAACATTCACATCCATTACTTGTTCACAAGAGCTAAGCTATGTAAAAATCTTGGTGCATAGATTATTTTCTATGCAAATATGAGAGATCTTTTTTACAGAATTGCACTACATGTATGACATAAGTCACAACTTGCCTTATAAACTCAACAATAGCCAACACAGTTTTTAATGGCTTCTATACTATACCATAATTTAACCATTTCTATAAAACATGGGATAATTTATAGAACAAATGGCCAGTTACAAGATAATTTTACTAATCTTATTGCATCTTCTTGTTCATCCCCTGAACCTAACCATATTTAACTGTATTCATTCCCAGTCCTACACCACTACTTCTTTTCCATTTCTACTATATTACTCTAGTTCAAGCCTCTTAACTGGCCTCTTATAGCGATGAAGTAATCAGAAATCTCTTGGTTTTAAGTGGCAAAAAGCCCAATTCAAAGTGGCTCCAGCAAAAGCGAATGGATGGCTGCACGGCTCACAATTTCAGTAGCAGGGGACAGGTAAATGCAGAGTGGGGTCACAGATTCAAATAAGGTCAGTGGGATTGGCCTCCCTCCCTCCCACTTCCAGCAACTCTGTCTTCTGTAAAGGTAATTAAATGGCTGTCAGGACTCTATACCTCTGTGTTCTCAGGACCTCCAGGGGAAAGAACATTCCTCTGATTTATTCCTAGGAGTCGCTGATTATCCACCTGAACCAACCACTGTAGCCACCCTTCTCCACCTGGGCTCTGGGTAGGGTCCACATCAATCAGCTCCCTTTCCCTTGGGCTTCTGGTTGGGTTTAGCCAATAGGAGGCATCAGCAGAAAAGTAAGGTTAGAGAATGTCTTCATTTCTACTTGCTGAGCCACAGACTGGCAGTAGCTGTGTTCCTCTAGTGAAGATCACAGATCTTACTGGGTGAATTCCTACAACCGGCTACAGACCTTTGAGGGTTCTGATAATAACTCTCTCTCTCCCCTTGTGCTTTCATGCATAGGGGTGGTAAAATCCCACTGCTGTTGGAAGCTCCTTGGCACTGCATCATCCCTAGATGTTTCAACCCTGCACACACATCTACCCCATCTATACGTGCCTTCTCTTTCCTGTGGGACCTTGACTGGTACAACCTCCAACTGATGGGGTTGGTCATCCTATCAGTGCTCCTTCATATCAACCACAAATCTTGTTAACTGTTCAAGTCCTTATTTAAGAAGTGGATTCGAACTTTGGAAATTCAAGGCTAAGGGCTTCTGTCAACTTAACACAAATTATCAGTCACTGTTACTAGACTTTAGGGACCAGAGAAGTACACTAAAGAGTGTAATACATATTAGTGACTTCAGTTGCTTTCATAGATAGTTTAGTAAAGTGTATCTAGAATATACCTATGAAGGTTATACTTTAATTTAGTGGATCCAGCTTCCATAATAGAAACTGAAAAAAAAGAAAGGAAAAAAGAAGGAAAGATGAAAGTAAGGAATGAAGGAACAAAGGAAAGGGAGGAAGCAAGAAAGAAACAAGAAAAAATACAGGGATGAAGAGTTTTAACCTCAGAGTCAGGAAACTGGGAAATCTATCCAGCTTTGCCTAGGACTCATTGTAGGTGGCTTGGGGACTTCTGGGTCTCTTTGTCCTGATCAAACACTGGAATTGGACCAGATCATCTTAAATTCCCTTCCAGTTTTAATAATCTGTTAAATCCAAATGAGCTACAATTAATGATGCCTGCAGACAAATGCATGTACAAACACTGCTAGTTCAAAGAAAATACGGATATTTTGTTACATTGGGTGAGACTATCTCTCCTGACCAAGAAAGCAAATTCTTTTCGAAAACTAGGCAATCATTTACATTAATAATGGAATAGAAATCTAAGGCACTGACCTCAAGTCAAAACAAAATTGTTTTTGTTCAGGTTCTTGCTGCAGACCAAATTTTATGCACACGCAATGTGGGGCTATCAACAGGGATCTGCAGTGAAGCTCAAGAAAAGCACTAATGAAGCCAGTGGGGGCCCACACAGCCTGGCCATGGCTACAATGAGAGATTAGAACTACAGCCGAAAAGCTGCAGAGGAGAGGGTTCCCATACTTTTTCATGTAGTTTGCCTGGCTCAGCCAAGACAGTGGAAGCTGTAGGAGGGAGATTAAAAAAAGAAGGAGAAGAAGAAGGAAGAAGGAAGGAGGAAGGAGGAAGGAGGAAAGAAGAAGAAAAGGCCAAAGCAGGAAATGTGCTGTAAATTGACAGAGTCACAGAAGAAAACAGAAAAGCATGAGACATCTCAGGTCCAACGAAGTTGCTTGGAAAATGTAGCCTGTTTATTGAGCAATGAGGCAGTTGTCATTCTAAAAAGAAAAAAATGAAGCTCTATGGTATTTCATGTTGAAAATATCCATTATAAATGGGCAGATATAAGAACAGGCAATAGAGAAAATTGAGTGTGTGAAACTAAACTTGTTGGTTCACGGTGGGGGCGGGAGGAAGAGACTTTGTTTCTGAGGGCCTGATGATTGCTCAGGGACGGTAAAGTAAGACCAGAACACCTGCACCAGAACTCAGGGACAGTTTACCGGGCTCACACAGGAGGCTGGAAGAATACGGAGGAAAAGTCAGAGGATGAGCTACATGCATTGCCGAAATGGCTTTAAGTCACCTGCCAAGGAACTGCTTAGTTGGTCATGGATGCCCCCAAAAACAGTTCAGAGGGATGGTCAAATCACAGAACCAGGACATGGGAAGCAGGAGTGATACACCAGCAGTGTTTGTAGCTGGAGGAGAAGGCAGGATAGAAATGGGGAGTGGTGGCCTATTTGAATAATTTGCTGACCTTCAAATATGTTCTAAAACTGCTCTGTCCGTTATGGTAGTCACTAGCCACATGTAGTTATTGAGCATTTGAAATGTGTTCCCACTCACATGCGCTGTAAGTGGAAAATAGGCACCAGATTTTTAAGACTAAGTACCAAAAATGTAAACTTGCTAATTAATAATTTTTATATTGATTATGTGCAGAAATAATATTTTGGATATGTTGAGTTAAATAAAGTAAGTTATTAAAATGAATTTCACTCGCCTCTTTTTACTTATTTTTAATACAGTTACTAGAAAATTTTATAAACTTCTTTATTGACTGATTTTTAGAGAGAGAAACATGGATTTGTTGTTCCACTTATTTATGCATTTATTGGTTGATTTTTGTTTGAGCCCTGACCTGGGATCAAACTCACAGCCTCAGTGTACCAGGATGATGTTCTAACCAAATGAGCCGGCTGGCCAGGGCAGAAAATTTTAAATCACACATGTGTCTCACATTTGTTGTTCACATTATATTCCTCCTGGACAGAGCTACTGTATCAAGTCCCTTGTTCTCTGTCTCCAGGCTTCTGTGACAGTAAGATATTGGGCAAGATTTGACGTAGTTCTCACTGTCTTTTCTGTCTCAAGCAGAGCCCGGTTTCAGACTAAGTGAAAGCAAACCACACTGAGACTCAACAGCTGCTGTATCCACACAACTCACACCCACGTGGGAATATACACTTACTTAGAAGAACAGTCACCACCGCCTCCTCATGTGTATACCCACTTACCATATATGTACACAAGCATATTTGTATGTGTCAGAATAACATCCAGAAATAGAGAAGGAATATTACCAGAATCCTTTTTTACAGTGAGATTTACATTTCTACTGTCAACCTTAATCATTTGTTTGAACTAGGGAGCATCATTAGTGCTTGTTAATAAGAAGAGGTTCTTTGAAATTCAAAAGAGTGTTGGAACTTCATGTCTTCCATTTTCTAAAAGGAAACCAGTTCACTGAGAGGTGACTCTACCGTACATCTTCTACCAAGAATCAAGAGTTCCAGAGAGTAAACACCGAGCTTCAGTCTGGTTTGGGGATGAAAACCCCTGGTGTGATCTACCAACTCGCACAACTGGGTTTCACTCTCTCTAAACCCTAAGAGCCACCTCATCCTGCCAGCCTTGTCAATTCCACTGAAACCTACCACCTGGCGCACCTCTCTCTCAGTACCTGCTAACTGCATCAAACTCCTGGTGGAACAGCATTTGGTCAGCCCATGGTGACACTGTCACTTTACGTAATAATACAATCCAGATCTTACTCAAGAGAACGAAGGATTTCCTTCGCAACTAAACTTTAAAGAACTCTGCCTTTTGAGGTTAGTCTCCTTTACAGACAAATTTTGGCTTTTGATTGAACACCTGCACTGTTAGACTATCAAGAATTCACCCTCCCTTCATTCGGCAAGAGAACTCCATTTTCCTTGGAGGAAAAGTGGTTTAGGTGGGACTGTGCCTATTTTCCCACATCTTCCCCAGGACAGCACATACCCAGGCCTGGCCAATTACCATATTTCATTCCCCTGGAAATTCCAGTAGAAATATGATGCAACCACAATGGTTCAAAGATGGCTACATGCACGAAACTGGACCAATGGTCTTATTCTGGTACTTCATTGGAACCACCGGCAAAGAATACCTTTGTTTTATCTGCATTTGAAACTGATAGGATGTAAGCCTGGAACTTCAAGTCACAGCTACCTGGAAAGACCCTGCTTAAGAGGATGGCGGGGTAGAAAGAAACGCCAATTCCATAAACATTGTTTGAGGCCCTGGTCCAGCAAGTTGCACTCCTAAACTTTCCAGTTTGGTGAGCTAATAACATTTCCATTTTTGCTTAAATGACTTTAAATTCACTTGAAACTCTTACTAATAGCACTCATCAAATATTTAGCCACTGCATGGATGGTCTATATTTCCCCTATACTTCAAGAAGCAGATAGATTCTCATGAAGTCTCCCCTGTTAATGTAAACTCACCCTGAATTTTTCTTTTATTTTCGTCTCTTTCAATAGATAGTCTGTAAGGCACATTATCATTATTAGAACATACCTTGGAGATCTGATCCATCCATAATCAAGGGCACCCAAAGGTTACTTCAGTATTTAATGCTGATGCTACTGACACTACTGGACATCAAGTCATCCTTGGGGTTCATTTGGATTATATCCCAGTTCTGGACTCTTGGCTTCTGTAGGGAGACCCAGCTGCCAATTTGCATTCTAGCTTTGACTGGTATCCAGATGTGTCCCTATGTTCCTGACGATCTCTTACAGTAATTGCCCCAAGCCCCTGTCAGTTCAGCGTCTGGGTTCTCCCTAACTAGTCCTTCCACTCTAGCAATTGTAGATGGGGCCCCAGTACATTTTGGAAACTTCTCTAAGGACAACAATCCACATGGCTTAAAGCAATGAACTTCCAGATCCTCCACTGCTGTGTTCTGAACATGACCATTTGCTGGATCTGCTGGATGCCAGCTGCTCATTACAATATCACCTGATGGACTAATCTTTCCATCATGTACCTGTTTCCCGAAAACCAACTATATCCTGATGAATAAATCTGTCTCTAGATCTGAGCCACTTCTCACTTGACATGGGTTCAGGACAAGCTTCCCCAAAACATGCCACTTTGGCATGTAGATTATTTTATGCTGGAGGCAATCAAGACTGAGCAGATTAAAAAAAAATATTGATCTCTCCATTAATAACCTAAAAGAATTTAGAAAGGGGGCCCAGAAAGAGACCTATTACCAGAAACGCCTTTTTATCAGAGTGACCTGTCTGTATGGCAGGTCACACTAAACATCTGCTCTTCTTATCATCCTGTGAATTACTCTCCCGCCCTTTGAAGCCCCGGGCCGCCTATCCCATCCCTTAGCTCAGAATGGCACGTAAGGCTCAACTGCCCGACTTGTCCTTGGGTCTCATTGTCTTTGTGAGAAGCCCATATATATATATATATATATATATATAAAATGAAATTTGCTTTTCTCCTGTTAATCTTTCTTATGGCAATTTTATCACAAAACCAGCGAAAGAACCTGGACAGGTACAGCAAAAGTTTTCCTCCTCTATGTACCAAACTTCAGTGAACCCTTCCAAATATCCATCCTAGGCCAAACACCATATAATCATCATGCCTCTCTACCTATATTTTAGCAACTTATAACATCACTATATCATGCTGATATATCCTTGTGATATGCCTGTGTTCACTTACTGCCACAAATATAGTGACAAACCAGTAAACACGAATCAGAACATCTTGATTCTGATCTTGGTTTTATCCTACACTGTGGTTGACTTCACGTGCAAAAGTAAAATCTCTTTCATAACCTCCCCTTTTTATTTTTTATCTATAAGCTAGGTTAACAACACTTGCACCACTTCCTGGATGCTGTGAGAATTAGACAACAGTGTGGAATCACATTGTACACTTTGAAATATTGCGTAAATAAATTATTAATATGAGGTCTTATCACTAGCCGGAACTGTTAGCTCATACTTTTTTGTAACTAGGGCCAGCCACATACATTACAGACAGTTGGTAAACGCCTGTCACTTCACAAATATGTACGCAAGTGCTCCTTAACAAACTCCCTTGTACAGTGAACGGGAAATGTCTGCCAGTGAACCAAGGGAGAGGCTAGGGACAATAAAGACATTGAGAAAAAAAGAAGAGTTGGGAAAACAGGGGTTATGAATGAGAGCGCAAGTGTTGTGCAGAGTCAAAAGGCAAGAGAAAGAGAGAACTGGGGGAGACAGGGCAAGTGGGGTGTCAGATGGCATGCCAGTAACACAAAGTGGGGGAGGGAGAAGAGAGGAAAGACAGCAGGACACAGGAAGATGGGACAGAGCCAAAGGCATTGGTCAATCTTAGGCCAGAGCGATCGGCTTGGGAAATATCCAGGGACTGAGAAGGGAATGAGCTCCACGCTCCCCGATGCCTTTCACTGAGTAGGAGTTTGAACTTGTCTGAGAGAAAAGCCACCAGCCCACAGCAGAGCCGGCAGCCAGACCCCCTTCCAGGGGGCCAGTGCAGATAAGGCGCACTCTGTGGGAAGAGGCAGCGGCAGCAACTGGACAAACAAAAACATAGGTGTTGAACAACAGCGCAGAAAATGAGAGAACAAATATAGCAGACCTGTTGCCGGACCTGACTGTTAGAATATTACATAATTTCACCCAATCTCACTGTGGTTGTTTGTCCTCACTGAAATACCTAATGCTCTGGACTGAACTGATTGTGAAGCCCAATTTAACCAATTACCTGGATATACTTTTAAAAAGGACTGGAATTTTCTGGCAGAAGCAAGTGCTACTTTCTAGGACACGGCAGTGGGAATCGGACACGTGAGACAGGCTACAACTTTCTCAAGGCCTCTGAAGGACCATTCATGTATGCCAGCATTCTAGGTCCCCAGCTGATCTGGGCCCCCTCGGGATGAACAAGAGAGG
Source organism: Phyllostomus discolor (assembly GCF_004126475.2). Taxonomy (NCBI): domain Eukaryota; kingdom Metazoa; phylum Chordata; class Mammalia; order Chiroptera; family Phyllostomidae; genus Phyllostomus; species Phyllostomus discolor. The sequence continues at coordinate 19,753,220 of NC_040915.2, forward strand.
ACAGGGGGAATTCAGCTAAAGGATTTCTGATTAGAGGGACAATTCCCAGAGAATAAGGCGGTCAGAGAAAAACAGAAAGTCTGTTGAAAAGGGGCTAATCTCCTCTAAGGGGCCCTGATCACAGAGCACCCGGGCTCCTCTCTCTGGGATGACACAAGCTCTCTTTCTCGGAGGAGGCCATCTGAATTGCCACCTGCATGACATGAGGCACTGTTGTGGCAGTACAGACAGAAGAAATAATAGAATGAATAGAAACAGCTGGAACAATAGAAGCTGTGGCCATAAGATGAGTAATGACGGTCTTCCGACCCAGTGTAATAACACCAGCATCTGTAACAGGTGGGATAGTGGTGTAGAGGAAGCCGCAGCACAGTAGTCAGGAGCTGAAGCTCAGGAATCAGACCCGCTAAATTTGGATCCTTGGTTCCACCCTGTATTAGCTTCATGAATTTGGGCAAGTTAATTATGTTGTCTATGTCTCAATGTTACTACTGATAAAATGCAAATGGTAAGAGGACCCTCATAGAACTGTTGTATGCAGTGAATGAGAAAATACTTATGCAGGGTCGAACACAGGACCTACACTACTGAGTGCTCAATGCTTGTCACTAGAAATAGCAGGAGAGGGTGGGGTGGGATGGGGTGGGAACGGCACTGCAAAGGAGTCCACCCCAGGTAGGGGACACAAAATAAAGGAAGCACCAACCCTGTCACTAGAAGTCCCATGCCATGATATCTGGAAACACATCCACAAGACAGGCTTTCAATTTCAAGTAAAGAACTGGTGTTCCTTCCATCCTCCCATCCCTTCTCCACATCTCCCAGCCTCAGAATCCATCCTCGTGAGTGAAATTCACTGATGGAGGGCAGGGGAGGCATAAAGCTGGCGACTGTTGATATCCATTGGGCACAAACCTATCTGTGATAGACCTTCAGTGATGGCGAAAATGTGCCTAAAGAGCTGTAAAGTGAAATATAAAGGCATTCTCAACTTTAGTTAAATTTCTCCAATGCTATAACCTGCCAGACAGCGTGCTCAAGTCTGGGCCCATGAAGTCCAGCAGAGGAGGCAAACATTCCACAAACAACTAACTACAAACAACTCTGACAATTACAAACAGCTGATAACAACAATTGGTACACAGAGCCCTGGGAGCAGAGAGAGGAGGCGGGGAAGGCTTAGGGGTCTGTAGGAAATAACTAAGTTCCTATCTGAAGTACGAACAGGAAGTTGACAAAAGACAGGGAATGGGTCATGAGGGGTACAGGGGGCCAAGTATCTGGCGACAAAAGATGACTTGACTTTGGGTTAGGTGGGCACACAGTGCAATATACAGATCATATATTATAGTAATGTACACTTGAAACCTATATGACCCTATTAACTAATGTCACCTCAATAAATTTAATTTAAAAAAAATACAGGGGATGGGCATGCTTGGACTTAAGCTATAGAAGGATGGCCAGCCACCCGACTGCTAGATGAGCTGGAGGTGAAACAACCATGGTTGAGAAAGGAATCTGGGGATGATGCCAGTCACTCCGAAGAGAGATGGTGAGCGCTAGTGACTGCAATGACAGGAAAGGTAGGAGAGGGTGGCAGAGTCAGGTTATATAACTCTAAATGAAACAGTGCTAAAATTAAGCTGGTGTAAAAAGGTTACTAGTTGTTTTTTTTTCCCCCACAGAGTAAAACCCCATCAGTTCAACATAATTAGATAGAGGCATGCCACAATTAGTCAAAGACGAATTACAGATTTTTTTTAAGAGTATGACTAACTGCTTCGGGTTTTTGGACTCGATGAGATTTTAAATACCTTTCAATTTCCTTGTTCTGGATTAGCAGCATCAACGTCCCTGCAAACAATTAACGTGAGATTCTTAGAAGTAAAGTTGTTTGTTTTTCTTTCCAAAGTGGATTGAACCTTCTCTCTTCTGACTTTATCCCCATCATCCTGGGTTCCAAGACCCATCTCTACCCACAGTCAATGCCTCTTTTGCTAGTGTAGGAAGTCACATCCCTGGCCTCGGGCGGACTGTCCAGAAAACTGGCCTGAGAGGCCTGTGCAATCTCTCAACATAGACGACAGGCTGGTTGACAACCTTAGAACAAAACATGTTTGAAGTTACAAACAGAAATCAGCCACAATTTTCTTGAGTCTCAGGAGTCTTTGGTATTCACTCAATTCCTTTGTCAAAACCTCTGTCAGTGTTCAGTGATAAAAATCAGTACAATCCCAGGACAAGCCACCAGAACATTCTGTGTTAGGGAAAGAATTTTATCTTATTGTCTCCTAAAGTACTAAACTAGTTGAAATCACAGTTATCATAGCTTGTCTAAAACGTATTACATGCACTATTTATTTTCCAAATACTTGTGCATTTCTTACGTCATAATCCTCATGAGCCATAAAGAATTTATTTACTATGCAAAGTGTTAGACTCCATTCTCACAATCTTATTGACTAGAAATGAAGTACAAAGGAAATAATTCCTTATTCCAGATTCCCTAAAGACGTACAACGGTGGTTTCCTTGGCAGGAATATTTGGAGAGCTTCATGCATCTCTCCCTTGTCTCGAAGACTGTTAGAGACTAGGGGTGGGGTGGGGGGCGTCAATTTCTAGTCTATTCAATTCATCACGCAGCAGATGGGATTAGAATCTTTCCCAAAACATCTCCCTACTGAGGTCCATACCAATTTAACCAATGATCTACTGGATATTTATCACCAAATCTCTCACTGTTTTCTCCACCTCCACCAGCTCCAGTCTAAGCTCTATTTCCCCGTGCACGCTACTCCTTCTCCATGGGCGCCTTTGAAATGCCTTCCTTTTCCTTCTCATGCAATCGGTCACCTTCTACCATGAATTTTACTTCCTCTAGAATCTGCATCCTCTTCCTCTGTCCCCACGTTAGTCTTAGCCTGGCCTTACCCTTCTCCCTTGAACAAGTATAACAGTCCCCTAACTGAGTCCCTGAGCCCCTAACTCCTGTTATTCACCTTGAACTCAACCAGAGTCATTCTCCCAGCGTATGTGATATGGCTTCTCCTTCTACACAGAATGAGCACATTTCTGGACCTTCCATACTGAGTTTTGTCCACTTACTATTACCAACCTTTTCTGAGTGCTAAGAAGTTCCTTTTTTTCATATTGAAAAACTGACTTGCTACTTTTATCTACCTATACACACACTTTTTCTGGAATTCAACTTTTGAGGATTTGGACTGCAATAACTATATAGAATCAATAACAAAAATAGTGACATTTGACACAAAGGTGAGACTAAAAAGGTCAGTTACATTGTTTATAGTGAAATCTTATAATAAATATGCATCTCTATCTAATATGTATAAAGGCATGCTAGTTATTAAGCATTCAAAGATGAGTACTTTGTATAAAATCTTTTGCAAGCACTGAAATTAAGCCATTATAAGTTAAGGAGCAAGTGAGTGGGCAAAGGAGAAAAAAATAAGATTATTCTTACAGTTCTTTAGAGATGCAAATCAGAACACTGCCTGACATCATTACCTGACTGATAAAATGGTACTCATTTAACAGGTATTTATTTAGAAACCTGTTCCAATTCCTTAATTGAAAAAAGCTCTTACATTCAGCACAACCCTATTTGCAAAACGGTAATAAAACAAATTTCCATGGAGAAAATTGCAGGCACAAATGTCATGATATGCTTTCTAAGTTGAAGGTAATTCTCACCACTGTCTCCCAAATTGAAGTCATAAAATGAAAAGCCCCAGGGCCCTGGGGGCCAGGTGGGATGCCCTGACCACGGGAGGCTGGTCTGCAGAAGGAAATGTAGGAGTTCAAATGGCTTCTCCTCAGACAATAGGAGTCACTGTGACTCTGGGAAACCCTCCCCAGAGGCATTTGAGTTGATTTGTAAAGACCTGGGCAGACCAAGCAAACAAATCCGCTGGGCCTTCAGTTTGGGAACCCGAGTCTGAAAATGAGTAATGACAACCCTCTGCCACACAGAAATCTTGGCACCAGCAAACTGCGAAGCTCAAAGGATAGACTCTGATATCAACAAAATCTGGGTAAAAATCCTGGCTTCCCTTCTTATTAGAAATGTAACTTTGGACAAAGTCAGGATTCCTTTCTGCCTCAGTCACCCCACTATGTAATAACAGGGACAGTGTCCGTGAGTGTCGTAGTCAGTTTGGGCTGCTATAACAAGTCACCATGGACTGAGTAGTTTAAACAACACACACTTATTCCTCACAGTTCAGGAGGCTGCAAAGTTCAAGATCAAGTCACTCGAAGATCTGGAGTCTGGTGTGCAGTGGGCCATTTTCTCATGGAGTCCTCACATGGTGGAGAGCACGGAGCTCTCTGGGGTCTCTTTCATGAAAGTGCTAATCCCTTTCACAAGGTACGTGCCCTCATGAACTACTTTCCAAAGACCCCACCTACTACTATCACCACATTGGGGGCTAGGATCTCAACATATAAATCTCAGGGGGACACGAACATTTAGCCTATACAGGAAGGAACTCACAGAGCTGTCAGGATTAAAGGTGATTAGTAGGTCAGGTGATTAGTACGTCCTGTGCTCGGAGGAGCGTCTGAACCTCCGAACCACAGCAAACTATTATGAAATGATCAAGGCAGAAAGGAACAAGCAATTTAATATTCTCCCAGTATTGTCTACATCCATTTTTCAATTTAGACAAGTTTAATTAAGTAACACTTTAATCTAAACTATATACCCTTTATGAAATAGTTTGCTATCTTTGGCCAGCTGGAAAGTAGTTTGAAAAAAGCAGTGATTTCAGAAGCAAAGGCTTGGGTTTTAGTCTCAGGGTAATCACTTGTTAGCTGGGTGGGCTCAGGACAAATCAGTTAACCTCTCTGAAACCCTCTGCATTTCTTCTGTGTTCTGTGCTTTGTGAGACTTCAAGAAGCTACAAACCCTGCACAAGGCTCCTGATTATCAAAAGGAGCTTGGAAAGGATTTCCAATAATTCTCAGCATCAGTCATATGCTTCTTGAATCTCATAATGACCTATTCTTAAAAAGAGAGACAAAAAGACCCAGTTTTTCTGGAATCCAAGTGACCCTTCCATACAGACCATACTGTAATCCTCTTAAGTAGAGAGGGAATTCTTTTTTTTTAAAGATTTTATTTATTTATTTTTAGAGAGGGAAGGGAGGGAGAAAGAGAGAGAGAGAGAGAGAGAGAGAGAGAGACAAACATCACTGTGCGGTTGCTGAGGGTCATGGCCTGCAACCCCGGCATGTACCCTGACTGGGAATCGAACCTCCGACACTTTGGTTCACAGCCCGCGCTCAATCCACTGAGCTACGCGAGCCAGGGCTGAGAGGGAATTCTGAATGCACTGGAGCTGAGAATCAAAGAGATCTCGTAAAAGCTTTTTGTAAAATTAGGCAATGCCTCAGTGCCCCACCCCCAGCTATTCTCATGCATAGATTCACACAGAAGTGGATCTAGAAAAAATTCTTATTGAAATTTAAGATTTAAATAAGGCTTGGTGATGGCTGCGAGATTCCAAAAGAACCAAGCTGCAATGAGGGTCAACAAGATGTCACAAGAAAAGGAACCACACTCACCAGTGTTGACTAGGCACAGAACTCAGAATGCTGCATGTGAGTGGTAGTTCTGAGAACACGTAACAGTCCATACCCACATTCTGCATGCCCTTGGGGAAAGCTGAGGTCTGAGATTAGGCAATGCTGTGTTGCAGGTTTCTGAAACACATCCATCTCAAGCAGTTTTAGTCGGGGACCCACTTTGATCAGGTATTACACAGAATGCATATTTGTCTCACTTTACATGGACACCAATGTGGATTTTTAGTATCAAGAGCCTTTCTGTTTTACTAGAGCCAAGACACAACCTTGGAGTCCTGGAGACTCGTCATTCATTAGGATAGATTCAGATTAGCACCTCACTGGAATGGTTGGAGCTGGAAGGTGGCAAAATTCAGCCTGGAAAGCTGAACAAATTCAGGAACACTTATAAGCACACACTTTTAGTAATAACCAAATGCCCCCAAAACACTTGGACCAGGTAAACTGGGCAAAAGTTAGCTTCCGGCCATCTAGAAGATGAAGACTTAGAGACAGAGTTCCGATGTTTATGTTACTGTGATCACATGTGAGCTTGGAGGCTTGTGAAGCCCAAGGCATCAAGTTCTGGAGCTGTAAGTTCCAAAAGGAAGCGAGGTTACAGGGAAGAATCCATACTGTTATTCGCCACTTTTCAGGCACTCATCTGCATCAGAGAGGGAAGAAGCCCGAGAACTACATTTTCCATGCTTCCTTGCCCACTGGCTTGTGGTTGTTTTCCAAGTGGGAGGCTTGGAATGGGCAATTGGATACTGAATTTAAGCACTCAAGAAGCATATAGCGTGTAGTAATTGACCGACAGCCCTAGGGGTAATAAAAGCCTCTGTTTCACAGTTATTGTGATGACTCAGGGTGATATTTAACCATTGGTTCGATGCCTACTATGTGTGACATACTGTGTTACCTATATTACTTACAATCCTCAAAAGAATCCCATTTTCAGATGCCAACACTAAAGGCTTAGAGAGATTAATAATTGGTCCAAGGTTCCACAACCAGCACATTTCACGCCCCACAGGAAACCATGTTTGGAAATGGGTGTCCTCGGGAGGGCTCCGCCTTGAGGTCCCCGGGACTCCAGGAAGCCCGAAGGGTTTCCACCACAGGTGAGTTCCAGTTCATCGCCACTGCGCTCCTGATCTAATCCAGAGACTAAGTGAATTATCACCATTTTATCAGTCAAGCACTAAAGTTGAGTGTTATTCTCATTTACATTTCTAAAGCAACATAAAAATATCTCCTTTTAAACAGTACCCACTCACTTTCTCCTTATATGCTAATGCATGTCACAATTTCAAAGCCTGTAGAGAGATTTCCTGCAAAACATTTCACTGCCTAAAAGTTGCACACATTCACCATTCAGATTGCCAGGTTACAAACATAAATTAGCTCTGCTTGCAAATCAATTACATATTGATAAGTCTTCAGGGCTGACAACTTGTACGCATGGATTTCAAACTCTATTAGTTATTTCAAGGCTTTGGGATATGTAGCATTATTCCAACTTCATTCTCAGACTTCGGTGAAATGCATGCATTGTCATCAGTATTAATAATCAAGCCCCAAATCAACTCTTTTTATTTTCAGAATTGCTCTTTTCTTCTTTGTGTAGAAGCAGGTAATTTCAATTAATTCTTGTAATCACATTGATTTTCAATTAATTCATTTCTTGATTTGAAGAAATGAATTGCAACTCATGCCATGACAGAATTAAAGCAACTGGGTAGTTAATTCAAGGTCAACTACTCACCTTTTTTACGGTTTTTAACTCACGTTGTTACATGTGCACCACAAGTGACTGCATTTACATCAAGCACATGTACTTTATATTGAAGGTGCTCAACTTTTGGTATTTATTGAGATGTTCTGCATTTTATACAAAAGCTTGCCATTTTGATCTTCTGTTCAAAAATGTTTAGTGACTTTCCAACACACGGCATCAAGTTTTACCAGAGAAAGAAGAAAACATGACCCTCCTTCCTGGAAAACTGGTTCCTCCTTGAATTCCTTTCTCCCTTTCCTTCTCCCCTCTGTTCTTCCTTCCTTAAAGTGGCTTACAAAAATAATCAATACAAGACATTGTTAAGAAAGCAAAGAAATAAGATAAAGTGACAAAAGGAGTTGGAAACATAAAAATAAAGGCAGGTCCAAACCCTTGTGAATGCCTGGAGATCTTCTATGCATACTAGGGGTAATTACAAATTTGGCTCCGAGTTTTCCAGAAACTCTAGCAAAGGGAGGAATATGCTGCAATTTATTTTATGTGATTCATCATTCCTATAAGAGGTTCTATTTTTTGTTTTTAAATAAGAACCATTAATAAGAAAGCAAAACAGTTATTCTGTAGAGGGGAAACAGAATCTTAAGCCAAAGAGACATAGGGCGGCAGGAGAACGTTGCGAGCCCATGCAGCAAGGAGAGGAGTCAAGGGTCGGAAGAAGCCGCGGGTAGGAAGAAGCAAGATACAAAATAAACTTTCTGCACTCAGAGGGGCTAGTATCCTGAGACATCTTCAAAGAAAGGGTGTATACATATTCGAACTTTCCCCCACTTTCTCATCTCCTACCTGAACCCTATACTTTTCTGGAACTAGAAATTGATAGAAGAATTCTTAGAAAGCAGAAACTTTGTCACTGTCATAAATAGAAGGAAGAAAAAGACGGAGACCTGGATTGTTTTTAGGGGCAATGCTGAAGCCGAGGAAAACCACCTGCCAGTGGAAAAAAACCCTGATCTCTCACCAAAACAAAACAAAAATCAAGCATGGGCTATCTCTGATGACAGACAATAAGCTGTGCTCAGCAGCGTCTAGAGCTTAGGCCCAGCGCTGGGGTGAGGTACCACCACCGGGTTCACTGCCCAAATGCAGGCTAATGGTGTTCTACAGGGAGTTTCTGCTGAAAAGTCACCAAAGCCGCTGTTGCCACTTTCCTTTCTTCAATCCTTCAAAAAAAAAAAAATCCAGCTGTCTCCTCCAGAGCCCCAACAAGAAGCAAATGGACCAAAAAACATATTATGTGGGTGTCAGATCGTCTGCAAAGAGCTGCCGGCTGACTGCTAAGTTTATGAGACACTATTTACCAAAGGAGAAGACTCATCAGCAACTTGCCCCTCCAACCATGGTGTGATTCACTGCTGGCTTTTCATCCTGACTCAGTTCATCCTACGTCTACTGCTCTCTACAATGGATGCCCTTAAGGGGAAACACTAGTAAAAAAGCTGGACGGCAAGCCATCACATGACTTGGTTTGGCCAATCAGATGTCATCCTCCAGGACTCTGACTCTTGGGCAGCACATAGAAAGAGGAGATGCTTGGTCATTACCCACTTCTCCCTGTGGTTGGCCATCATTCTACTTCTGAGCTCAGCAAGAACTCCTGAAGTTCTTGTTTACTTACAAGCCCTGTCCTCCAACATTTTGTCCTTAATTCTTTAAGCCCATCCATTTTAGATTCTCCAAAATTACCTTGGAATATGTTAGCAAGTTAGTTTCCGATGCTTGTAGCCAGGAACACTAACAGATACATAATAGTTTGGGTCAAACTGAATTGGCAAACTCATTCAACAAAACCAAATGAACGAAAAAAGAAGTTGCCAGGGTGGCCTGAGAAAATACTTAAATGTTAGGCCTTTTATTTAGCTCTAGATGTCAACTAGGTCCTCTCTGTCCCCCAATATCTGGGAAAAATTGGCTGGAGTCTTTCAATTCTACGGCCTGTTGAAATCTAAAACTTTCGCTCAGTTCTGAATTTCCTTGGGGCTGGTCTAGTCTTTTTGTCTAGCCTTCTGCCACCCAGTGCCTTTTGGGTGTCCCCTCTGCAGTCTCTGTTCCAAATCACATGGACCCAGACAGGCCTGCCAGCCATCTCAACAATGCACACTTGCATACACGTACACAGGCTCATATCACGTTTGTAGTGCAGGAGGAGATGGTGTGTTTCTGTGCCCTTGGGCAGGGTGCTGAACCCTGGTTACCACACACTGTAAAATGGATGTAATAAAGGCACGTGCCTCGTGGGGTTGCTTTGCAAATTAAATGGGTAACGCATGTTAAGTTTATAGCTCATGATGTCCTCACACATAGTAAACATTCAACACTCAATTCTTAGCCAAGCTAGAAAGTTTTATTGAAGAGCTCGATCCTGGGAGAGGTCAGCACACACCTCACGCACATTTAAAACAAGCCAGCAAATAAAGATACCCAGCCCGACCACTCTCCAGGTCCCGACAGCCACCATGGCGCTGGCTGTTCATTTCACCCTTTTCCAAGGAGAGCTGAGCCTCTCCTCTGAATCTTGTCTCTTCTCCAACCTTCTCCCTCCTCGGTTCACTCATTTTCCTATCTCAAAAGCATGTAAAAAATTCCTATTTTTGTGCCAGGGATTTAGGCCCTTTGGCTCTCACTTTATGTAGGCATTTTACCAAGTGAAGCCATTTTCTTACCAAAAAAAGAATTTCTGGTTTCTGCTCTTAAAGTAGTTAACATTTACTCTGTCTAGTTATGCCTAGAATATCAGTTTCTGGACCCTGATCGTTTACCTACTACCCTTAGGATTTTGTTTCACATTCATTTGTTAATGAGTATTTTTAAATTACGTAACATTTTCTTTAAATACACTTAATTTTCTACTTTAAATAAATGTATTTTAAAAGGAAACTGTAAGAGTACAAAATAGTATCAGTCATCCTATTAAGATGGTTACATTAAAATAAATATTTATTTTAAAATAAAAAAAATGTTCATATACCACCTAAAATCATTATGTATTACTAGACAGCCACCATCGCAATCTGGTAAATGTAAGCCTAAAATATGTCCTTTCTCCTGGACACCCCCACAGGCTGGACTGAGGAAGAAGCGTGGAAAGTCTGTGGCATTTGCATGTTACTAATATTGTGGGTAGAGAGGGGGAGTGGGCGAGGCTGAGCACATGTTGATGGGATCAGGCTAGAAATCTGACAGCAAAGATGGTCTGGAGACGAGATTCTGGGGAGTGATTATCATCTTGCAACCTAAGTGGTAAAAGATACACAGCACCTGAGGCTTCATTTAATTGAATTGTATTCTGCCATTAGAATCCAATGCTGCTACAAATACATGTTGAAAAGCTAAAAATATTAGGGATCACACTATCCAAATTATGCACAAAGAAGAGTAGTTTACCAACTGATGCAGCTTCATACCATGTCTAAAACTTAAAACAATTTCATAGCTTATCACCATCGATTCACTTTGACCTTTTGATTAACTAAAAGAAAATTGAGATTCCCTAGATTCCCCTCTGCTTGCCCTGGACGAATAATGTCACCAGCTTTTAGAGGAAAATGAAACACATGGCACCAGCCTAAAAATTCTGCATGGAGGTCCTAAGACTCTGCACCAAGTCAGTGTGTTGGGTAAATAAAAAAGTCCACAATGCTTCTATTGAGAATGTAAAGTGTTTTATTGCTTCATAGTCAGAGCCTCTTTGCACAGCAAGGTGCCAGAGAACTCAGCCCCATTTGAAATAGAGTAACATCAGTGACAGTCTGACCGACAGCCCTTAGCTAAATACCCGCCATGTGCCAGGGATTGAGCATGAAACACATTCCACCCTTAAGGAGTTCCTGGGTTTGCTGCGCCTTTGGAACCCGGTGTGTTACAATATGGTTGCTGTCAAGACATTTGACAGCTCTCAGCAGAATGTCACAGCGTTCTACTAGGGGAACACAGAATCACAGAACCCCTGATCCAAACCTGAAATGTGCTTTTCTACAGGTCTCATGTGAAAAAATACTGTCCTGTGATTACACCAGGAATGCTTTTTTTTTTTTTCAGAAAGTCTTCCAGTTATTGGTATCTCCAGCTAGCCCTCAGCCTCAAAAGTCAATCCATAACACTTAAACCTGATTGAATACACTATTTGTTTCTACCGAATAAAATGCAGCAAGCCTTTCAAAGAAATAACTTCCCTGAAGCCATCCTACTATTTGATCTCCAAGTGCAGCAGGAAATTATGGGAAAACAAAATAAAAAGCATTCAGCTTTGTACAACTATACCATGCAACCATCACGTCGCATTTAATGGCCTGGCAGAAAAGAGAAGTGGGCAAACTAGAGTCCGCTATAAATAGCTCTTTAAATGCATACTCAAAGTGTAGCTATACACATAGACACTCTTAAGCTATTTTTATGCCATTTAAATACATCTTCTTTCTCCCTATTACAGAGATGAATATCTACTTTTCATATAACTTATCTCCCATAGTGCAGAATTTTTGTTTAGGCATCTGGAAACAATTACAGTCGTACTGATTTATCATTTAAGCAGAATAAAAAAACACACTAATAATTGAACAGAACCACATTCATGCTTATATATGTGAAATGTTGAAGAAAATCCATACCCACAGCTTTGTTATGGAGGCCTCATAGTGCAAATGACCACAGTTTATAGCACAATAGATACAGAACGGTCACATACCTCACATTAGCATCAAGTTCGTCCATTACAGGAAATAGGCATGGGTGAGTTGGATTTCAGCGCCCCAAGGGTCCTATAATGTGGGAATAAATAAGAAGTTAGACAACCAGTTAGTGGAGGAAAATAAAAGTCCTTGGCAAAGGGGAAAAAAGGCCAAAGAGTCATTGCCACCTATTTATTAGGATTTTACAGAGTATCAGTATAAACTATTTAATGAACAATATGATGGCAAATTGAGGTATGGAACCTCTAAGTGTTGCAGAGACTTTTTATTAATTTCCTGGAGATTAAAACATACAGGTATTTTATTCACTCTGCGTTAATCGGTTTATTTGTTATTTTTTGCTCTTCTCAGAAACAGCTTATTTATATGATCTGCATTAGGACACTAGCCAGTGAAAATAGGTAATTATGTTGTTATGATTAAAACAGCACATTGTCTAAAATGGTCAGTCACTTTGTTTCCTTTAAAAATTTTCAGGTTTGTTTTTTTTAACCCTTTTTGAGGGTGGGTAGTTATGTACCCCTTTGAGAATCTAATAAAGTCTTGAGAACTTTCTACCCAGAAAAAAATAGATAAGCATGCACACACACACACACACACACATACTTGCAGGAGAGCCCACGATTCCTTGAGGCCGGTCCATAAACCCCAGGCTAAGAACTCCCAGTCCAAGGGGAGCTACCTTGCAGAGTATCAAAAGTTCTGCTAGCATAGACTTGATGCCCTTTAACAGATGGACACTCACTGATACTCACTAAATCGGCTCTCAACTGACTGCATGCAGTTTTATTTTTCACAAGAATCCCTGTTTTCTAACACATTTGTCCCACAACATAATGAATCAGAGAATGTAGGGGCAGAGCCTGGTCTGTCGCTTCTGGGGTTACCCTGAGCAAGTCCCTTTTGCATTCCGAGCTTCATCATCCACCTCACAAAAACAGAAAGGACTGGAAGAGATGATCTCTGGATTCATTTCCAGCTCTGGTACTCTATAATTCCATCTGCTGGGTGTCTAATTAAATCTAACCAAGATGAAAACTGTAAATCTGTTTAGCTCCATAACAGAACCACGAAGCTCAGCCTGGGCCCTGAGATGCTCTGGTCGGGATGGACCGAACACGCCTGGCAATGAATAAGAGAATGGCAGACCAGCAGAGCTGGAAAGGATGTAGATCTCATTGGGTCTGTTCTTTGGAGCCTCTGAGACTAGCAGGGGCTCCCGTGGGCACTTCTGGGTCTGGGGCAGGGGTGGGGGAGGCTCCACCTGTAGGTCTCTGAACCCAACCCTGACGTCAAGCAAAGTAGCTCTGTCCACTCCTCTCTGTCCACTATTCCATTTGAACTTGGAATAATCTTTTATTTGAAATAGTTAAGTACAAAGCCCTAACAACTGAAGTGACTGGGCTCTATTCTCTTTCCTCTTCCATCTGAAATCATTGCTCATGTATGAATGACCCATGGACATGGACAACAGTGTGGGGTTTGACTATGGGAGGGGGGCGGGGTGGAGGGAGCAAAGGGGGTAAAAACTGGGACAACTGTAATAGCACAAACAATAGAATATTTTTGAAAGAATAAAATAAAATAAAATAAAATAAAATAATTCCTGAAATGAATACATTTATTTCCATGGCTTAAAATACTGCCTACTCACTGAAGGCTCCCAAAATGATAAATAGCCCTAGCCCAGGCCTTTCCCAGACTCATATAGCCTACCTGACATCACACCTGGATGCGTACAAAGCATTTCCAACTGAACCCTTCACCTCCCACCCCCAGCGCAAGAACCTATTCCTCCCCTCATGTCTCCAGCTCAGTGAATAGTTCCATCATTTATCCAGTTACTGAGACAGAACTACCTCTTTTTCTCACGTCCTATAACCAAACTATCAGCAAACTCATTCTCTCTGCTTTGAAAACGATTCCTTCATCTGACTATTTTTCTCATTACCTCCAGAACCAGCACCCTGGCCCAAGCAAGTGACCACCCTCCTTCACCAGAATACCTTCCACCCCCCTCACTGATCTTCTGGTCGCTCCACTGGCATCCCTTCTCCCCACAATAGCCAGAACAATATCTTGAAAATGTAAGTCAGATCCTTTCTAGCTTGCATAAAATTCTTCTGGCTTCCTATCACACTGAGAATAAAATCAAACCTCGTATCACGGCCAACCAGACCCGACACAAGCTGGTCCACCTCCTCTCTGACCTCAGCATTAACCATGGCCTTGTCCTCACAGCCCTCGAGCTCACGGGTTTCACTGCTTTCCTTGACGACAAAAGTAGGCTCTCACCTCGGGGCTTCTCACTGGCTAGTTCTCTTCCCTAGGACGCCACCATGGGTAGATCAGTCCCTCAGGTCAGGGGGACTCTGCTCAAATGTTACTTCCCACCGAAGTCTTCTTTGATCATCTCAGTAAGATTTCAGACCTCATTTTCTATAAGTTTCTATCCTCTTTAATCATGCCATTTTATCTTGCTAACACACACATTACATATACTCAATTGCTCCTTTATTAGTGGTCTGTCTCCCTCACTAGAATGTAAGTTTTCAAGAGCACATAGTTATATCTTGATTGCTATTATGTATATCCTCAGTGTCTTGAAAAATGTCTGATGTATTCTCTTCATACACATTTGTTGATTTATCTAAGTAGTTAATTTGTTTTGTAAATAGGGAAACTGAGGTTTGAGAATTTGTGACTTCCCTGCTGGGAGGTGATGCATGAACCATCCCAGAATGCAATATTGTCATTTTTTAAGGAAGTAAAAACCATTCCATTTTACTAAGTTAACCTTTATGAAGTATTAACTGCCAATCACAGTTCTTTCTGTTCTTCCAACCTCTGAGTTTTTCTCTTTATTGTCAGGTGAAGAGACTAAAAGCCAAAGGGGTGAGTTGACGTGACAGCGTCTCACAGCTGGCTAGCCCTTGACCACACATGGAATAGAATCCAGGGCCATGAATTTCAAAACTCAAGCTTTGTCTTGCACGAGTTCTCCCTCCCACTAGAGCCAGGGAATCTCCTCATGGAAGTGGGCATTTGCTGTAATGTTTTGCTGATCATCGATTCCCTCCTCTGAAAACAGTGCTTCCATTTTCCTTTGCAGAACTACCCCTCCCCTGCCTCAGTTCCTTGTTGCAGTGATGAGCACATGACCAGGACTGACCAACCAGAACAATCCATTTCCTGGCCACAAGAAATCTGTTGATCAGATAGACTAGTGAAAGCCAGATTGGGATTTCTGCTAGGAAGGGTTTCTCTACCCCCTGGTGTTGCTAAACCGACAGACTTTCAGTGTGAAGTTACTGGTGTCCATCATTGCCACTTTGTAGGGAGAGCCTGAATAAAACCGACCCAAAGGAAATGCAACGTAGAGAATACTGGTGTCCTGGTGACAGAAGCTGAGGCTTCCGATTCAGCAGTGTCTTAAAACAGTTTTACACTTGAATGAGCCAACAAATTTTTTTTCATTCCGTAAGCCAGTTTGACTTGGGTTCCAGCATTATTTGCAATGAAAAGAATCCTGTGACACATACTAGAAAATCAATATTGTATTTGTATACGGATTAGAGGTAAAAAAAAACTGGAACTAAGTAAAATCAGTTAAAAGCTAGGTGAAGTTCATCTTACTGAAACTCTATTTTATAATGTTACAACACGGGAAAAACCTTATATATTCCTACTGTGGAAATTAATAAGAAAATCTCAATTAACATTGGTGTTGGGAAGGCCTATAGAGGGAGCTCCCGTGCCTTACCCCCAACAGGAAGGGATTATCTGGCATCTCCGACAGGAAGATGTATCTCCTTTAGTACCGCAGCCAATGAAAAACACCGTAGCTCGGCCAATGAAAGTCGTAGTCACCCTGACTCTTCCTTTCCTCCAA
Organism: Phyllostomus discolor; assembly: GCF_004126475.2. Taxonomy (NCBI): domain Eukaryota; kingdom Metazoa; phylum Chordata; class Mammalia; order Chiroptera; family Phyllostomidae; genus Phyllostomus; species Phyllostomus discolor. Next base: position 19,769,191 of record NC_040915.2, read on the forward strand.
CAAACTTTTATTTTTCTTTTACTAATGATTTTCTTGCCCCCACTCCTTTCTTTAAAAGCTTTCCATTTTGTATTACTCCCTGCTTGCTGGATGAAATGCTGCCCGGTTCATGAATCACTGAGTAATGCCAACTAGATCTTCGAATTTGCTCAGTTGAATTTTAGTTTTTAACCATCGTGATATACAGTGTTATATTTTGCTCATCTAAGCCCAATGAAAAATTTTAAATTGATTGCCATTTATCAAGTCAGCATGCATTCTGTCAGAGAGAAACAGTAACAAAAGAGAAGGTGATTAGGGCCTATCATGATTTGATCAGTTGTTCATCTTCCACTATTGTCTGCCACGATCCCCAGAGACAACTAATCAGGGTTATAGGGACACCTCTCATTAGGAAGATTGCAAAGAGTAAGAGAACCTTGCTTCGCAAAGAACCATTGCTTTTAGCTTGCATCCTTACATTTCTAGCTCCTTGACAAAACACTGCCTAGTTAATTAAATCAACCGAGAGCACTTCCTATGCATAGGTACAAGCCCTGTCACTTCTAAGAGTTGTCAGTTTGGAATTCAGTTACACTGTGTATCTCTCTGTGTGTGTTTTAGTGATAGCTGTGCTATATCTGATGACATGGTCCAAGGGACAAGGAGTGATATACCCTCCATGTCGGTTCCCTTCAAAGAAACAGTCTTAGAAAGAGTCCCAGAGAACCAGAAAAAGAACACGGCAAATCCTGGGAAAGGAGTGGAGGAGGGAGTCAAACAAACCCTCAACTACGTAAAGTACAAATGAAGGTCTCAGTGTCTTTCAAGGCTGGGACAAGCTCAAGCCACTGGAATTATTCAAAAGTAAAGGAACAGCAACCCACAACTCTGTTGGATTCCTTGGAGTGTCTCCTCCTTGAAGAATACACATTCGGACTCTGATCTTTCCTTTAAAAAGGAGGAGGAGGAAAAGGCGGTTTTACTTATGCTGCCCAATGCCTATTCCAACGTGCACCCCATCTTTACCCTTGTCCTTTGATTCAGAAAACCCTGAAAGATTGCTGTGGAACAGTCGTTAATGGTTAACAGAAGGTGTGCAGTTGCATCTCTATTATAAGAAGTGTGAGCACAGGGCTCACCTGTGAGTAGCCCCCACCTCCTGAACTCAAATATCAGTGCAGTTTGGTGCAGTGCCCACACCTGCCAACCTGGAGCTATGTCATAACCTTAGTTTGCTTTGCTACCCTTTGTGTTTCTTTTCCCTTCGTTTTGGATGCGTGGGTGGATATTCATGCGTAACTGTGCATGGATTGACCATGTTTCGTTATAGAGTATGCCTACATGAGTTAAATTTCTACATCATAAGGCATATTTCAATACCTTTGTTTTGAACAACTGTCAGGAATGAGTGAAATATTATTTACCTAAATTGCCAAATTGAGGGTGAAAGTCTGACATGTAATAGGAGCACCGGACCAGGAGTTACATTTACCAGCCTGGGTTTGCAGCCCAATCCTGTGGCTAACTCTCTGTTTTAATTCTCAAGCAGGTGTGGGGGAGGAAATATAATTTTTCCTTAACCTTCTAGATTCTTGACTGAAATCCCTTCCCTCAAGTAATAAAGACAGATAAACAGGATAAAGACAAATGAGTTTAACAATGTGTATACCTTTTGTATGTGTGGGAGAGGCCCAGACCCTGAGTAATAAACAAATAACTCTCCAAAATAGCCCAAGGCACCACCTTCAGTAATTATCTCCAGCTAAAGACAAAAGAGGGTGTTGGGAGTGGGGGGCAGCTACAGGAGGTTACCACAAAAAGCAAGGTAAGCGGAGGTGAAGTCCTTATGCAAATTAAGTCCTTGCTTTCTTTGCTGATAAGAATTTCCAGAGATTTATAGTCATCTTTCCCTTCCTTGTACCCAGAGGGAGACATCCAGACAAATGGAGATTTCTCTGATAATTGTAAATGTTTCTTACAAAGAGTAACTTCTACTTAGTTTTCAGAGCTTTTCCTTTGTCTGCTGTTCCTTAAAAATAATCGGCCCAAAATAACTCTTATGCCAGAGTGGAAATTCTGCTCCCTTCACAAGTCTGTTCACCAATCATGTCTTAATTTCCCCAACTGTACAATGGGAGTCGGCTGGAGGGTGTCAGGCAGGGTGCGCAAAGGGAGAAATTTCAATCACCAGTTTGCAGAAGTTAAAGGAAATTTCAAAGAGGTGAGTTTCTCATCGTCGGAGGCATTTAAGCAGCATGTGGGGCCCTGGGTCAGGATGTCTGTCTAAATGATAACTGATTCTGGTATCCACTAGGGTTTCTTCCAGTGTTAAAATTATAGGACTGTGATGGTCCATGTTATTTCTGCCTCATATCCCCAGAAGAAAAAAAAAGCCCAAGTGTTTTGAGTCATTTTCCAATTAAAAAAAAAAAGAATAGCCCTGGCTGGCGTAGCTCAATGGATTGAGCGCGGGCTGTGAACCAAAATGTCACAGGTTCGATTCCCAGTCAGGGTACATGCCTGAGTTACAGGCCATGACCCCCAGCAACCGCACATTGATGTTTCTCTCTCTCTCTCTCTTTCTCCCTTCCTTCCCTCTCTAAAAATAAATAAATAAAATCTTTAAAAAAAATTTTTAAAAAGAATACTCACGCAAGTCACTTATATTGTCTCAAACACGCATGATCACAAGCATTTCTGAGCAGGTAAGACAAAAGTAAGAGCAATGTAATGTGTAATCAAATAAAGCCAGATATATTTGGTAAGAGTTCAAAAGCTTCTCGTGGGTCGCATTACCTCATTGCCGTAACCCGCCATTGGCCATATGCACAGAAGCACACAGTCTCACCAGGATCAGACACACAAACATCGCCAGTCTTCTACGCCCCATGGTGATCATGATTTCCTTGTACACCTCACTGGGAAAACAACTCTTGGAACATCTGAAAAATTATAACTGTGCAAATGCTCACTGAGTGGAAAACAACATTCCTCTTCTTGGCTATTTACTTGGGCTTTCTTCTCTGGAAAGTATGTGGCAAAGGTAGGATGATGTCTCAGCAAATGCTTTTGTGACCTCTCTGACAATGGCACGAATGCAGCCATTTCAAACTGGATTGAGAGTTACTGTTCCAGATGCCTCGCTCCTTGAACCTTTAGACTGCGGACAAAAAAGGGTTCCTATATAAAGTAACATGACAGGGTGACCTGGTTGTAAATTCCTGACTAGGCAGGTCATGATGCGCAGTTTCACCCCAGCTACATAATTTCAGTGAAAAGGTTTATCTTTGCCTTTGCCAAGTCCTGTGCATTGTCTCTGTGCATCTAGGTTAACACATCTTTGAAATGCCTCTTTTCAGGCCCTTCAGAAGACAAACCACCCTCAAGGGAGCACACAATCTTATCACTATCCAGTAATCCAATCCGGCTTTATTTCCTCCCACCTTCCTGTACTCTTTTTTGTTCGCTCCTTAATTCCAAATGCCTAAAAGAAATGGCAAACTCATTCGAAGAAGCATTTTTTTTCCTTTGTCTTCTGAGATCTTGCTTCCAGGCATAGCCTCTGTTTGGCATAAATTGTTATAAAAATTCTCTACAGGTTTAGGCATTCTTTCATCAATTAGGCTGTTGGAACTGGGCCAGACCTTTGGACTGGGCCAAACGAATGTTGTTTTACAAGCAATTTTTTATAAAGCCATCACGCAAGTGGACATCCTGACCACAAGGACTGGTAATTATGGACTCTTAGTCTAAAGATAGAACCATTTACCAAACACCCACGGCCAAGAGTAGCTCAGCTGATCAGCACCCATTGGAAGTCCTTCTCTTTTATGTAATCATTCCATTCTTTTTCTCATAAAAACCCCTGCTTTTGCCCTGTAATTAGGACACTATTTGGGTTTTAGCCTGAATCTGTGCTCCCTGAAATGCAATTCTTTGACCCTGTACAAAAGCTTGTTGCCATTCATTGTGGCTTTTTAATTTTAGGTTCATACCTTAGTCAGTTGATATGTACTCTTTAAAATACTTATTCTCTGTAAATTAGGCCAGAAACTGTGCCTTCATTTGCAAGTGTCTCTTTATAGACTGGTAGTCAAAATGCCAGTGTTGCTAAACCATCTAGAAACATTTAGTCCTAAATAAAAAGCTTCTAGCCATTTTCTTCTCATAACTGAAAATCCATAAAGATGCCAATTCAATTGCACTTAAGGGACCATGGGGCTGATATGTACAATTAGGATGCAAAGATTCAGGAAGTATTTATTTACACGTTGACTTTTCAGATCACGTGATTAGCATCTTACTCTGAATTTGGCCACAGGTCCTATGTAGAGACACGGTACATGCTCAGTAAGTATCTGTCAAATGGCAAGGCATGACACGGGATGAAAGCTCTGCCTGTTAATTAAAGAAGGAATCAGCCTTGTCTCTGAGTCTCCAAAGGACACATGGGCGTCTCAAGAGTTTGAGACTCACTAATGAAGTGGATGATCCAACAGCAGAGCTGTCCAATTATCAACCTGAGCGCCTTGGCAAGCAACAAGGTCCACCTCAGTGGGAGGCTCAAACAGAAGGCAGGAAACCATCATGCAGTCACGTTTGAGGGGACGAAGCAAGTCTTGGATGACTCTGAGTTGTGCTGAAATCCAGGGATGCAGTGAGATCAGAACTAAATAAGTGGCTGTTTATTGTAGAGCAGAGGTTCTCAGGTTTAAGCAAGCATAAGAAACCTCCCCACCTCAGGCTTGTTAAAACACAACAGCTGGGCTCCACCCCCGAGTTTCTGATTCAGTAGCTTTAGAGTGGTGGATGTGCATGTCTAACAAGTTCTCAGGTGTTGCTGACGCTGCTGATCTAGGGACCACCCTTGAAGGTAAAATGTCAGTTTCCCAAGGATGGTTCTCCTGTCATGGAAGAAAGCAGATGATATTAGGCAGCAGGTGGATGGAGCATGAAGTACTATTGGATCTCATGGTGAAAAATGTGTTCTCTCATTTTCTATTTTAATCACAGTCATTTACAACGAAGAAAAGGACTCATATAAGTGTTAGCTTTACTTCTGAATCCTTTCTGATATCTGCTAATCTCTCTTTGACAATAAAGAACAGGTCTTATGCTCACAGTCTTTTATGAGAAGCACTATTGTCTAACTGGGGTCTCCCCAAGAAGCAGATCTTGGAGCGAGGATTAAGTAAATGCACATAGTTTATCTGGCAGGTGCAAGTACCCTGGCGGAAAAGCAATGATACAGGGAAGGGAATGAAAGGCAGCCAATGAGGAATGTGTTATTAAGCCACTGAATCTTAACCCCGCAGGGAAGCTCTGAGAAACCATGTAAAACAGATGCCTCAGAATTATCCTAGACAAGTGGGGAGGGAACTGAGTTACTGATTCTCCCACACCCATCATTTATTGGTTAAGGGCTGTCCACAGCAGGACACAGATTCCCAGGCACCACCAGCTAATTGTGCATGTGAGCAAAGTTGATTCCAGCAGACTGAGGACAGGCCTCCAAAACACATCCAGGCTCAGCATTGGAAATCAGGATCGCGCACACAGAAACAGTGAAGGGATCTGCAGGAAAAGGGGAAGGACAATGACAGCATCTCCCCCAAGTGTCTAGCTAAAACCTGAGACACTGTTGTGTGTGTGCTGCATTAGTTTGTACAGTTGCCTTCTATGTCTTGTAGTAGGAACTGGTTTCCACCTCCATTTCTGTTTCTTTGTGAAATACAAGTTGTTTAAGGAAAACTAATAGTTTTAAGGAAAAGTGCTACGCAGATGATGCGCTCCATGACACAAGCCGGTGGCAGGAATCACAAAGAAGGTACTCAAACAATTGAAGTTTGGGAAAACACTGGCACTGTGGTTTAAAGGAGAGGTTGACACATGTTTTTCTGCCAAGGGCCTTCTAGCAAATATTTTAGGCTTTTGGCAGCAGAAGGTCACTATGACAACTACTCCAATCTGCTGTTGCAGTGCGCAGACAATACGCAGATGAAAGAGCATGGCTGGTTTCCAATAAAATGTATTATGAACACCAAATTGAATTTCATAGAATCTTTGCTTATCAAGAAATATTCTTCTTCTTCTTTTGATTTTTTCCCAACAATTAAAATATGTAAAAACTTAGCTTGCAGGCCATAGAAAATCAGGCACCCAGTCAGAAAGTGTGCTGGCCCCTGATTCAAAGCACAGCTTTGGAATCAGTCCCAGGTCTATCAATGTGCAGCATGCCCTTGGACAAGTTACTTACTTTTCTCCACCTCAGTGGCCCTATCTGTGTAATGGAATAAGCATAATACTAACCTCACAAGGATATTGTAAAAAATCAGGGAAAGTGAATATTGATAAAGCAGGTGTATAGTGAGTTCACAATATCATGTGGGCCAGCTGTTGTAACAAGGGGGTCTCCCGTTTGGTGGTGCCCCATTCATTGGAGGCCACATGTTTCCCACTCCGCTTCCCCACAAAGGCAGCTGCACATCTCAGGGCTGATCTCTCCTGCTCTGAGATGTGGTTACGGAAATTATGCCTCCTCACCATGGAAAAGGCCACTGAGAGCTGAGCCTGAGAATGCCCAAAGGGTTAGGTCACCTCTGATTTCAGAGGTCTGCGATGGGGACAGGTCAAACCAAAATTTGCAGTCCACCTCAGTAAGTCTTCCAAGTTACTGTTTTGAACTTTGTGTAATTCTGCTACAGACTGCAGTGATTCTCAAACATTAGAATACCTAAAAGTAACTTGCAAAATTGCGGATTTGGGTGCCTCACTCAAAGTACTCTGAATCAGTAGGTCCAGGAAGCTGCATTCGAACCAATAAATGTCCCAGGGATTTTGGTATACATGATTCATGAAGAGCAGTCTGGGAAACACCACAAGGATGGAGTGCAATCCACCCAGGTGGGCACATCCTTCTGAAATCCTCTTCAGGAGTTTTCCCATATCTGTTGAAATGCTTCTTCACCTGGAAGACCTAGATATAGTAATTTGCCATGCATGCCAAGGGAAAAGTCTCTGCCAGCATTTTCCCTTTTCTGTTCTCACTCTTCTCTAGTTTTCCTGAGCCTCCTGGATGAGAACACAATTTATACAGAACTCTCCACTTCAGATACCATGTGCTGATCACCATATCTAATTAAGCATATCAGTGAACTCTCGCAGGAATTGGGCCATTTACAGCTTAGATGAGAATTCTTCAGCAGAATCTGCATCTTATAATTATAATGAACTAATAAGATATTGACCCAAATGGCTGCTGCCCACAATGTCCCAGTAGTTCTCAAACAAACCCTTCAGGATCAAGATGGAACTATACACGTAGATTTTAGAGCGGCCCGTTTAATACACAGAGAAGACTTCTGGGGAGGGAGCGGGAGGAGAATAATGGCACAGTCCTATAACTGATATTTGCTGGGCACAGGCTCAGTACCAAACTTTCCCCATATGCTACCTCCTGTGCCTTCACACCATGCTCTGAAGGAGTGCTGCAATTGTCCCCACGCCACAAATAAAGAAACTAGAGCATAGAAAGGAGACGTTGTCCAAGGCCATGCCAGGAAGTGGCTTCAGAGCCCAGACCTTTAACCACTAAGTTATCCCATAAAGGATCCAGATCTCAAAAGTCCCCTATCTCAACATTTCCAGTACAATTTCATTAACTAGATACTTCTGTAGCTCCTCAAAATCTACAGAATGTCTACTGGAACTTGAAATAAATAAATAAATTGTGTCTGTGTGTGTATATATACATATACATATACATATATATACATATATATGTGTGTGTGTGTGTCTTTTTTTTACCAAGACCCAATTCACTCTTAACACCATGTGACTTTGGGTTCTTCCTTTTGCTTCTATAAGCCCTAGATCTCCAGCTGTTCAGTGTGGTTAAGAAATCCAGCGCAGTTATCTTGCAGATCTGCTCCTCCTCATGAAATTTAAATATGATAACTTCTGTGAAAGTCCTGCGAGCTTACAAAAAGTTATCTTAAGATCCTGACCTCTGGCCAAGATGAAGGCTAGGTGGACACATTGTGCCTCCTTGCACAACCAAAAGAAGGACAACAATTTAGAAACAAAAAACACACAGTACCGTCAGAAAATTGAACTGTATGGAAGTCTGACAACCAAGAAGTTAAAGTAGACATATTCATCTGAACCGGTAGGAGGGGCAGAGTTGGGTGGCCAGGTGGAGAGGGGTCTTAGCAAAGCGGTGGCTGGTGGACCCTGAGCACATAAGGCAGCAGTGGGCAGACCCAGTAAGGTGGCAGACTGTGGATAGACGTGGTGCACAAGGTGGCTGGTGGACTGAGAGGTCCCACATTTGCACGCAGATAAAGCAGGTGAAACTGGGGAACTAAACAGACCCCGCAACCCAGGGTCCCAGCGTGGGGAAATAAAGCCTCAAAACAATGCTTGAAAACACCTGTGTGGGTTGAGGTGCTGGGAAAAACTCCCAGCCTCACAGGAGAGTTCATTGGAAAGACCCACAGGGTCCTAGAATGTACACAAGCCCACCCACACAGGAATCAGCACCAGAAGGGTCTAGCTTGCTTGGGGGAAGCGGCGGAAGTGACTGAAGTCCAGCAGAGAGCAGAACAAGTGCCATTGTTCCCTCTCAGACCCCTCCCCCACATACAGCGTCAAAACCCAGTGACTGGGTCGCCCCGCCCTGGTGGACACCTAAGGCTCCACTCTCACTATGTAACAGGTGCATCAAGACAAAAAAAAAATGGCTCAAATGGAAGAACAGATCAAAGCTCCAGAGCAAATACAACTAAGCGATGAAGAGATAGCCAACCTATCAAATGCACAGTTCAAAACACTGGTAATCAGGATGCTCACCGCATTGGTTGAATTTGGTCGCAAATTAGATGAAAAAACGATGGCTATGCTAAGTGAAATAAAGGAAAGTGTATAGGGAACCAATAGTGCTGGGAAGGAAACTGGGACTCAAATCAATGGAGTGGACCAGAAGGAAGAAAGAATCATCCAATCAGAAAAGAATGAAGAAACAAGAATTCAAACAAATGAGGAGAGGCTTAGGAACCTCCAGGACATCTTTAAATGTTCCAACATCTGAAATATAGGGATACCAGAAGGAGAAGAGGAAGAGCAACAAGTGGAAAAGTTATTTGACAAATAATGAAGGAGAACTTCCCCAGTCTGGCAAAGGAAATAGACTTCCAGGAAGTCCAGGAAGCTCAGAGAGTCCCAAAGAAGTTGGACCCAAGGAGGAACACACCAAGGCACATCATAATTACATTAGCCAAGATGAAAATAAGGAGAGAATCTTAAAAGCAACAAGAGATAAGGAGACAGTTACCTACAAAAGAGTGCCCAGCAGACTGTTAGCTGATTTCTCAAGAGAGACCTTACAGGCAAGAAGGGGATGGAAAGAAGTATTCCAAGTTATGAAAGGTAAGGACCTACATCCAAGATTGCTCTGTCCAGCAAAGCTTTCACTTAGAATGGAAGGGCACATGAAGTGCTTCTCAGATAAGGCCAAATTAAAGGAGTTCATCATCACCAAGCCCTTAATATATAAAATGTTAAAGGGACTTATCTAAGAAAAAGAAGATAAAAGCATGTACAATAAAATGACAGCAAACTCACAATTATTAACAGCCGCACCTAAAACAAAAACAAACTAAGCGAACAACTAGAACAGGAACAGAACCACAGAAATGGAGATCACGTGGAGGCTTAGTAACAGGGGAGTGGGAAGGGGAGAGAGGGGAAAAACGTACAGAGAATTAGTAGCATAGATGGTACGTAGAAAATAGATGGGGCGGGGGGGTAGAATAGTATAGGAAATGTAGAAGCTAAAAAACTTATAAGTTTGACACATGGACACGAACTAAAGAGGGAGAGTGTGGGTGGGAGCGGGGTGCAGGGTGGAGGGGAGTGAAGGGGGGGAAATGGGACAACTGTAATAACATAATCAATACAATATATTTTTTAAAAAGAATACCAAAATCTCAAATAGTAATTTCCCTGCCCGTCATCTCCATAAGTTATTTCCAAGTGTTGAGATGGAAGAAAGAGTATACTAATTTTCTAAAATCATCTATGTCAAAAATCAGATTTTCCAGAGACTTGGAGTAGGTTGTAAAGCACTGAATCTGCAGACCTTTGCACAGCAAGAGAAGTACTCCTCCTCCTTGGAAAGCAGACTACTTGTCATGGGTCAAGGCGATGGGAACTTCAGGAGCTTGATAATCAGATGCCCTGCCACTAATGGACCTTGAGTCAGTCTTTCCTCTTCCCTTCCAGGAGATACAATGCTGCTTGGTGGGAAAAAAAAAAAAAGTAAAACTAAAAATGAATAAATCTGGGCTCCATCATTTCCTCATGAGGTGGGGACATTGGGCAAGTCATATAACCTATCTTGGTCTCAGTTTCCTAATGATAAAAATGGGAATAAGAATAAAAAACTTACTTTGAAATCATCAAAATATGGATTGATAAGTGGATAGAGAGGTAGATAGAAACAAGATAAAAACAAGGTAGTAAACATTAATTGTAGAAATTCCACGGTCACTGTGTGTGTGCTCACTATACAATTCTTTCAACGTCTTTGTTTGAAACTTTTCAAATAATAAATTGGTAGGAAAATAAACCCCAAAAGGGCCACGACTCATTTGTTAGGAGAGCTGGCTGAGATGTGGAGCTTTCAGCAATGCTCGCCATAAGAGCCTGGCACACGTTGCCACTGGTCATTTGCTGCACAGGTACAAGATGGGACAAGATACTAGATCCTTTCAGCTCTTGCAGTCTGTGAGTCAGAGTTGCTAGGTGAGCTGGAGACAGGACCCCGCATGAGCAGAAAGAGAAGCCGGGCCACACGAGACAGAAACCAGATGGACAGACAGGAGGCAGGGTGCGGCCACAGACATCTTAGAAACCAAGAGGTAAGTACCAAGAGCCGCAGCAGGACCCTATGCAAAAAATGCTTCATCTGGGGAGACCATGAAAACAAAGGCAGGTTACCTTTATTACATGCCATTCTAATGTGCTTCTCTATCAGTCATCTCCTTGATAGGAGACAAGCACTGGATTTGGAGTGCAAACCTGAAATTAAATCCCGTCTCTGCCACACTAGTTGTGTGACGACAGGAGATATTCATTCAAGTGTCTATTAGGCCACCTCTACCGAGAATATCTACAGTGACAAAAGTGAACCCAATGGCAACTGTGATACTTCTGCTGTGACCTCTTGCCCATAAATGATTGGGCCAATCAGATTTTCTTTCTTGAGAATCAACCAAGAGTCACACTCCTGGGAATGTGTCACATTCATGGCAGAGAAAGGAGGAAAAGATCGTGAACTCTTGGAGCTCAGTTCTTTGGAAATGACCTGGTTTCCATCCTTGAATCCATAACAAAAGCCCCACTATCTTTCCAACAAATCCCAACTTTTGCTTAAGCAAGCCAGTACCAACTTTTTTTTTTTTTAAGATTTTATTTATTTATTTTTAGAGAGGGAAGGGAGGGAGATAGATAGATAGATAGATAGATAGACAGACAGACATCAATGTGCGGTTGCTGGGGGTTCTGGACTGCAACCCAGGAATGTACCCTGGCTGGGAATCGAACCTGGGACACTTTGGTTCCCAGCCCACGCTCAATCCACTGAGCTACGCCAGCCAGGGCTCCAACTTTTATTTTGTGTAATCAAAAATATTTATTCACTAATACAATTAGCCTTCTAACTAATACAGGAGTTTTCCCGAAGTTTTCAAGCCTTGGTTTCACCATCTATAAATGAGAAAAACACTTCTTCTTTCAGGAATTGATACAAAAATCAAAGAAGACCAGGTGTTTACTGTATTTTTCAGACCATAAGATGCACCTAGGTTTTAGAGGAGGAAAATAGGGAAAAAAATTTGAAGCAAAAAGTGTGGTAAAATATTTAGTAACATAAATAACATAATACTTCACCAATGTAAATGTAAACAGAACTCAACAGCAACATTAACAACCATTATTCCTCCCAAATGGTGAGCGGTGGGGGGAGGGGGGGCGGGCAGTGTGTCTTATAGTCCGAAAAATACGGTACTTAGCAAATAATGAACATTTAAAGTGCATCCAGTTTCAAAACCTGCAGATCTCTTGGAGTAAGTACTTGGAGTCCCTTTGTTTAGGTGCAGGACTGCTGACAGCCAAGGAGGAAGAAAGTGAGACTTCGCTAGAATCCCTCAAACAAGCAGCACCTGGCCTCAGTGTACCCTGCAGCTCTTGCTAAGTGGCCCCAGGCCCAGCACTAGTAGCAGCCAGCATTGGCCTGCCTGACCACCTCCAAGCCCAGTACAAGTAGCAGCCATCTTCAGATTGCTTTGTAGCTCATGCTTTGTAGTTCTGCCTGGGAGGTCCCAGGCAGAACACAGGTGGTAGCTGACCTTGGCCTGTACCTCCTGGGAGGCCTCAGAGCCAGTGCACCCAGTGGATAGCTTCAGACCACGTTGAAGCACTATCCAACTGCCTCCACAAGTGACACAGTCAAGGGGAGGACTCAGTGGGTACCAGAGCCCTGCTGAAGTAAGTCCTGCTCCATGGGGTCGGCCCATGCACAGCTGATCCTCCATGGTGGTCAGCGATAGGTGGTTGTAGCCAATCTTTGCAACTGATCAGCCTGGGGGTAAATCCATCCCACTGATGTGTCAAATGCAATCAGGGCTCACCTACAACAAGAGAGTGCGAACAGCCCACATGGGAGTGTGTGCACCTGGAGTGCCCAGCTTGGGTGACTGGGGAGGCTGTGCCACTGGACCCTACAGAATACCTACTATATATGGCCACTCTACCAAGCCTGGGAGGGGTAGTAGCTCTACCTAATACATAGAAACAAACACAGGGAGGTTGTCAAAATGAGGAGACAAAGAAACATGTCCCAAATGAAGAAAACAGAGCAAAACTCTAGTAAAAGAACTAAACAAAATAAAGACAAGCAATCTACAAGATGCAAAGTTCAAAAAACTGGTTGTACAGATGCTCAATGAATTTAATGAGAACTTCAAAAGCATTTAAAAAACATGGAAACCATAAGAAATACCCAGTCAGAAATGAAGGATAAACTAACTGAAAATGAAGGATAATGTATAAGGAATCAAAAGTAGATAGATGAAGCAGAGAATCAAATCAGTAATTTAGAATATAAGGAAGCAAAAACACCCAATCGGAAGAGTAAAACAGAAAAAATAATTTTAAAAAATGGGGGTGGTGTAAAAGCCTCTGGGGCAATGTCAAGCACACTCACATTCACACCATGGAGCAGTAGAAGGAGAAGGAGTGCAAGAAATTAAAAACCTATTTGAAAAAACAATGACAGAAAACTTCCTCAACCTGGTGAAGGCAATAGAAGTATAAGTCTAGGAAGTGCAGAGTCTCCCAAACAAGATGAACCAAAGACACATCATAATGAAAATACAAAAGGTTAAAGACAGAGAGAATCTTAAAAGCAGCAAGAGAAAAGCTACCTACAGGGAAACTTCCATACGACTGTCAGCTGATTTCTCAATAGAAACGTTGTAGGCCAGAAGGGATTGGCAAGAAATAGTGAAAGTGATGAAAGGCAAAGAGCTACAACCAAGATGACTCTACCTAGCAAAATTTTCATTTATTGTACAAATGAAGGACAGATAAAGAGCTTCCAAGACAAGAAAATGCTAAAAGAGTTCACCACCACCAAACCAGTATTACATGATGTGTTAAAATCTTCTTTAAGAAGAAAAAAAAGATAAAAAAGATAAACAATAAAATGGCAATAAATACATATCTATCAACAATTGAATCTAAAAAGCAAATAAAGTGAACAAGTAGAACAGAAACAGACTCGTCAGTGGAGAGAACATTTTGACAGTTGCCAGATGGGAGGGGTTGGGAAGATGGATGAAAAAGTGAAGGGATGAAGAAGTATAAATTGGTTAAAAAAATAATAGTCAGGCTAAAATACTCAATATCCCAAAAAGGCATATTTTGAAGTGACAAATTCTGCTTCCCTTCAAAACAACCTAGTCATTAAAAAAATACAGTGTTTACACGACTTATCTAGAATAGTCAAATTTATAAAAACAAGAAGTGAAATGGCCGTTGTCAGGGGCTGTGGAGAATGGGAAATTAGGAGTTATTGTTTCATGGATATAGACTTTTAGTTTTGCAAGATGAAAAAGTTCAGGGATTGGTTGTGCCATGATGTGAACGTACTTAACACAACTGAACTGTGCAGTTAAAAGATGGTTAAGATGGTAAGTTCTATGTTATATGTATTTTACCACAATTAAAAAAAATTTAAAGAGAGTCTTCTCAGGCTGAGTGAACACATAAAAATCTAGCAACAACACTGTATGTCACTAGGGAAATGGAAATTAAAATAATGATGAGATGCCAGTAGAAGCCCCTCGGAATGGAAGGACCCGGAACACTGGTGACATCGCGCGCTGTGGGAGATGTGGGGAAGCAGCAACTCTCATTCCCTGCTGGCGGAAACCTAAAACTTTGCGGCCACTCTGGAGGACAGCTTGGCCGTTTCTGGCAAAACTAAACGTACTCTTGCCATAGGACACAGCAATTGTGCTCCTTGGTATTTACTCAAACAAATTGAAATGAATGTCCGCACAAAAACTTCTTCATGGATGTCTATGGGAGCTGTTGAATGAACCCAAAGGCAGTCTGGAGGTTTGGGCTAGAAATATGTGATAGATTTATTCAAGGGTCTTAGGGTCTGTAAACCGGAAATATCATTAGGCAAAAATCCAGAAGTGTTCTAAAGAAGAAAGAAAAGTTAAGAGTTCTTATTGTAAAGTACACAATCTTGAGCATAGTTAAATTCTGCATTGTTAACCTAGGACTGGCCCAGGACAGTTACCAGTCAGATGTCAGGCAGCTTGGACGATGCAGGTCAGGAGGATGGGTTGCCCACACTTGGAAGCAATCAAGATGTCCTTCAGTTGATAAACAGATAAACTATAGTACATTCAGACAATAGAATATTATTCCACATTAAAATAAATGGACTACTAAGCCATGAAGAGGCATGGAGGAAACTTACTTTATTACTAATTGAATAAAAAAGCCAGTCTGAAAAGGCTATTAACTGTATGATACCAACTATATGACATCTGGAAAAGGCAAAACCATGGAGACAGTAAAAAAAGAAATCAGTGATTTCCAAGGGTTAGAAAACAAGGGCTGATAAATAGATGGAGAACAGGGGATTTTTAGGGCAGTGAAACTATTCTGTACAATAGTGTAATGATGGTACATGTCATTATACATTTGTCAGAAACATATAGGACATAGGACGACACCAAGAGTGAATCATAATGTAAGCTATGGACTTTGAGTTATATTAACATGTCAATGGTTCATCAGTTGTAAGAAATGTACCACTCTGGGGCAGGCTGTTGGTAGTAGGGGAGGTTTTGCTTATGTTGGGGTAGGAGATATGAGTATACAAGAATTCTGCACTCTCTGATAAATTTTGCTGTGAACCCAAATTTCCCTGCTGTAAAAAATAAAGTTTATTAAAAATTTTTTAAAGAAGGAAGAAGGGTTGATTGAGTTTGAAATCTGGTTTTAAAAGAAACTTATTCTGCTTCAAACTTTAAAACATTTAATCAGTTACATATAAATGTCTGGCTTGAGTCTCTGTTAGGTTTCTTCTAGGTGCTGATATTGATTTGAAAGAGAAAGAAATACAAAGTAACTATATAGGAAACAAAAGCTGATGGGCAGGTAACATACATTTTTTAATATAGGGGGCCAGTAAGAATTTATCTGGCAATAGGCAAGATATTAAAGAACTTTTTATTTGGATTATCCTGTGACTCATGAGAAATTCTATCTTTCAAATTGAGAATGTGGGGGTGGGAAAGATCTGAGATCAGAATTAATCCAAAGCAGAAAAAGCAAAGGTTTTTTCTGAAACTCAAACTGAGAGGCAAAGCTCAGATGCTTACCGAGAGATGTCAGCTAGTCCTTAGCATTTATTGTTCTTTCTATCTTGCCCTATCCATTGCTTCTCATAAATCCAAATGCTCAATTATCTCAAAAATAAGATCTCTTTTATTTACAAATAATCTCAGGTAGGTGGGCGGTGACCTTCACTTATTTAGGTCTTCACCATGTGGTCCTTGAATTCTGGTCTCTAGACCAGCGCCATCAGTATCACCTAGGAACCTGTCAGAAATACAGATTCTCAGATCCTAACCCAGAAGCAAGGAATCAGAGACTCTGGAGGTGGAGACCAGCCACGTTGCTTTAACAGGTCCTGTAGATGATTCTGATGCTCACCAAAGTTTGAGAACCACTGTCTTGACCAAACTCTGAGGCTTGCAAAACCAAGGCTCTACTATTTACTCGCTGGCAGCCACCAGACCTGTGGATTTGTTGATACAGGGTCTTAGAGGCAACAGCCAGCCTTCCTAGGGCATGCCTTGGATTTTCAAACTTACTAGTTATTAGTAGGGTAGTCTTTCTTACCCTGTCCATACAAGTACATTGCACTTACAGTTCACTCTGTCCATAGGTGTACCACTTCCTCCTGCCTGTGTAGTATAAAAACAGCATGCATAATGGAAGAATGAAAGGGATAGGCCAAGAAGAAAACAGAAGGAGGGAGTTGATAAAAATATGGCAACTTCACATTCACTGGTAGAACAGATAGCTAAAGTTTAGATGATGGCAAGGACTTAATGGAAAAAGAACCGTCTCGTTCATTGTTTGCTCCTTTTCACCACCCTTCCCTTCCCCTGAGCCCCTCTCCTCTAACTCACCCAACTCAGCCCCTACAGCTCTCACCCTACAGATGCCTCGGAGCTATTTCTGAATAACCTGAATTCAGAAGACAATAGAAGGAGAAACCACATTATTTCAACTAAATGCAACTGCTAACCTCACAGTCTCTAGCCTTTGTAGATGAGGCATAGTTCCACAATTGAATGAGATGATGTTTGAGATTGTTTCCACCCTGTCACACCAAGGTCCCATTTGTGGAAAGCAGGTCAGAATATGGAGTCAGAGAACGCATCAACCAACCCCAGCTCCAACCACTCCCCAGCTGAGAGAGCCTGAGCACATGATTCCACCACCTCTGTACAGCTGGGTTACTCATCTCTAAAATGGGGAGAATCAAAGCATCTCTCTCCTACGGTTCTTAATGAAGATTAAATGAGATCGTCCATGGAAAACATTCAGAACCACGTCTGGCACATATCAAGGGCTGAATTAATGTGAGATGTTACGATTATCATTATATTGTCTCTCAAACGCTTTTCAGCTTTCAGCAGCATCTTTAAAGTTTCCAGGCACAGCATCAGGGGAGTAAGAAAGCAGGAGGCACCCATGTGTGAGGGTGGCCAGGACGGAAGGCGGTGGAAAAGCGGCTAGCAGCGCAGCAATTCGCTGGTTTATTACAACACTTTGTTGTAAGGTGCTACTGGACAAGGCCACAAGACTTGTATTTGAATTACAGCACAGTGGTTTGCAACAGGAACTGAGGTGTGGGGGGGCCTTTGTCCTCCAAGGGGACATTTCATAATGTCTGGAGACATTTTTTGTTGTCACAACTGGTGCTTGGGACTGGTATCAAATGGGTGCCAGAGGTGTTGCTAGACGTCTTATGAGGCACAAGACAGTGCCTCATAAGAAAAAAATTGTCTACCTCAAAATGTCAAAAATACAGAGGTTTGAGAGACCTTGAGTTATAACATCAGGGGACATTATCTTAATAACACTTGACACACTTTTCTTTCATTTTTCACAAAGGCAATGGCATGGAAGATTCTGCACTTGATGGGAGGAGAGAATGGGTGACGTCTAAGATTCCTCCAACTCCCAAGCTTGACATATCTAGTTAACCCTCAACCACAAACTTAAGTCAACGGGACACTTTCACCCTTTTCCCCTTTGCCTATTTCCTTTCTTTAATGACAAATAGAATTTTTGAAAAAGATGGTTAGATATTAGAAGGTAGCCCTAAGGCCTTAGGAGAAATGTTTCCTGCGAAAACAAAGACCATCGATGACAACTAGAGAATTTTAAAGTTGGAAGAATCCTTGGAAATGATCTAGCAACTGGGTTGTAGTTGAAATCTTTCGCCACATTCCACAAATGAGGAAACGGAGATTTAGAATGGCCAAGAGACTCCACGTAGGTCACATAATGCTACAACCATCAGAAGGTCTAGATCCTTCCCAAATAGTTATTTAACTGATTAATCAGACAGTGCTACTATCAGGGCTATTTCTAGAAATCCCTGAATATGGGTGTCACCTGACAGAGTGGTAGCAGTGGACATTAAAAAAAAAGATTCAAGAAGTACTGAGGGAAAAAGAATAAAACCTCCCTGTTAACCTGTGGCCACTACTGATGAAGGAAGAGGAGAAACAGAAAGGTGACCAGCGAGGCGACACAGAGGGTGTTGGTGGTTGGATAACAGATGGGGAAATCAGGAGGAGGGTTGGGGCAGCAGGTTGCTTGGGTTGGGTTCCAGGTGCTGTTCTTTGGGGAGGAAGAAGAAGGGGCGAACAGTGTGTGGGAGGTCCAGTCGAACTCAAGTGGAAGAAAACATATTTAATTTGTTGGTTACGAACGAGGCAGTTGTGGCCCTTAGAAGGAGCAGCTTCAGGAATAAAATCCAGACAACTCAGAGGTACCAAGAGCACCCCTCTGCCCTGGGCCCTGGGCCCTCCGGAAGCGCCTGCTAACCCTGACACGCTTCAGTGGAATGACAGCCCGCTCAACTGTATAATAATAATTATAATAAAGATGTTTCCCATGGGAGGAAATGATGCAAACACAAGAGAGAATTAATTTAGGGTAAGGGTACATGGAGAAAATAAAGATAAGATTAAAAGGTGCCTTGAGAATGCTGCAAACCCTCTTTGCTTTTTACTAATTGTTCCCCCACACTCATCACTTCCTAGCGGAGGGCTGCTTCTCAGCGCTCCAGGAGCCTCGCGGCCTGTCCTGACTTTTTCCTTGAGTCTAGGGCACCGCATCCATCACCAGTGTCCTTCTCCTTCAACACCTGTGCTCCCTGGCAGCACGCGCCAACTTCTCCCTCTTCACGAATGCTACAGGGGACGGGGGGGAACACCACCCAGAGCCCCCCAGACTCACCCACAGCTTTATGACCCTGGCAGTCATAAAAGACAAGGAGGGCAAACTTGCCACAGTGCCCTCCCATCAGCTTTGGTTTATGGCAAATCTGTACCCTAGGAAAGATTTTTTGGTACATTTTAATAGACTAAACAGAAAACCAAACCATCCTTTTTTCTTAACATTGAACTCTATAGCAAAATCAGCCAATGCCCATGACTTCCCCACCTCTGCCAGCCGCCACTTCGAAAAGGCAGCCATCAGCACGGTGCCACACACTGGGTAGCAAGCTGAGGGGGAATGCATCTTAAATTGGGGTTGGGATTCTGTGAAAGGCACCCGCAGGACGCTAGTACATCAGTGACGGAACGCTTCATGCAGCACAGCGTGCCCACACAGCCAGTTAGACACTCAGGACACGCATATCTTGTCACATACACACTCATACAGTTAGACAGAGTACACTCACCACACACCCAGGACCATCCACACAGTCCACATGTATCTAGTTACACACACATTATGGATGCACAGCCTACGTGCCTCTCTCTCTCTCTCTCCCTCTCCCTCTCTCTCTCTCTCTCTCTCTCATTCACACACACACGCCCTTACACACACAACCTGCCATAGTCAGTGAACACACAAGCAGTTCCATGAGTACTCACGTACCCAAGCGCAGGGCACTAGCCCCAACCCTACAGTGGTCCCACGCTGGAGACGGGTCCTGCACAGGCAGCAGCCCACCTACAACCTGAGCCGCCGCGCAGCCCATCCCTGCGGCAAAGCCCGGGCTCCGGAATCCAGAGCGCCCGAGCCCCTCTCCGGGTCGCGCCACCCCGCCCCCACCGCGACCCCACCGACACACGTGGGCTCCCGGGCTCCAGACCCCCGCGCACCGGCCGCACCTACCCGCTGCCTGAGGCGACGGAGCAAGGCGCCCTGGAGGACTGGAGCGGCCGCCCGGAGCCGCGGAGCCGAGCTTCTGCCTTCGCCGCCGCTGCTGCGCTCCCAGCCGCTGCCTGCGCCCTCCCCGCCGCCCCCTCGGGTGCCGGCTCCAGCCCCCGCACAGGGAGGCCGCCGGGCTCCAGGCGCGGGCCCCCGGCTGCGGGCGGCAGGGCCCCCGCCTCGGCTCACCTGGGTTCGTGGTGCATAGTCCTCCTCCCCGGCCGGCGGAGCCGGCCCCGCCGACTCGGCAGCCCCCCAGCCAGAGCGGTCCCCGCGGCCGCCCCCACGGGACGCGGGGGATCGCGGGGGCCCGGCCCGGGAGGCCTGGTGCACAGGGGAGTGGGCACAGACGCAGCGCGGGAAGGACCTCACCCCCGGGGCTGGCCAGTCTGCTCTTTCCTGGAGCAAACGCTGCCCTGGGCTCCCTGCCGGCTCCTGGGTGACCTTGGGCGAGTTGGTTAACCTCTCTGAGTGCCCATTTCCTCTATTGTAAGATAAGTATGAAAGCGTTTGTTTCGGGACAAACCCTGCCCCTTACTGTATAGCTTACTTCCTTATGCCTCTGGCTGCCAGGCAGGTTCGGTTTGGGAGCAGGGTTCAGAGTGAGCTCCGTTGTTCCTTAGCTACAGGCTCTCAAGTTTTCCAGAGGTAGCGTTTCATTATCCTGAAGTCTTCAGAAGCGATCCTGCCAGTATTTGTTAGATCACTCCGTGCTTCCCCGATCTGGAGGTAACAGTTCTCCCAGCTCTGTCCACGCGTGGCCTTGGGCATGTGATTAGGTCTGTAAAATGGGGACCCTAAACGCGTGGCTGTGTTGAGAGTCGCCAAAGTTCCTGCCCGTGGGGCACCCCGTGTCGGTAATATCTGTGAGGAACCAAAACATTTGTTTCCTCAACACATCTGACAAAGGGAGAAGTCAGGTCAAGAGTTAAAACATGTTGAGAAGGGAGAGGGGGGAAGAACCTTCCTTTGGAGAGACAGGTGAGGGAGCCAGAAGGCCTGCTAGAGGGGCATTTCACCCCCTCAAGGGCCACCCAGCCTGCAGGAGGCGTGACAGCACAGTGCAACCTTGACAGCAGTTAACCTCCAAACGCAACTAAGTCTTCCAAGATGATCTTCAAAGCTATTAACTTAAAATTGTGAGGACAGCCCAAGTGGACTGGAAATTTAAGTTGACCGACCTACTCACACCAGAAACTCTGAGCCGGTCCCTTTCTCTGCCCCTATTCCTGCCTCTCATTTCCCACTTCTTTTTTGGGGAGGGGTCTGTCCTCCTCGTGGTCTATGTTTGTTCCCCAGCTTACTCGTACACTTTCTCTCTCTTCCCATTACAGTCTGTCCCCATCCTGTCCCCTCTTCTTTCTTATCCTTGTGCTTTGTCTCTGTCCCAACACGCTGGTGTCCCTGTCAGCCACTCTGATTCCCACCTGTCACCTCTCTTCCTGAGATGTGTGTATCCCAAATCTTTATTCCTCCTCTTCTATCCCCCTTTCAAAATGTAAAAGTGGAAATATTAGGTTATTTATCAGCTAAGATATTAAGATCTAAACTTGAATTAATCATTGTGCCCCTTCCCTATATCACATGCATGTGACAACATGACACCATTATCCTGACAATCACCTTTGACAGCGCTGCCTCTGTTCGTCTTCTCCCCACTCTCCACTCAACCGCTCCCCGGGTCCCAGGGAGCCTGTCCCAGCTCCACCACTGGCATCTGTCCTTTCCTTCCTCTTCCCACAGAACTGAATCCTATCTTTTCTGGAAGCACCAAAAAGATTGTCTAACTGGTCTCCGCCTTCCAGTCCTTCCTGTCTCCTGAGGTCAGCATGTTCAGATTCCCAGGATGTCATGCTTGCTCCAAAGCCCTAGTGCCACGAAGACAGAAGACACCTCCCCCAAGACAACCACGTCCCAAGACCAAGAACCTGTGAATATGTTCCCTCACGTGGCAGAAGGGACTCGGCAACTGTGATTCAATTGAGGACCTTAAAACCGACAGATTATACTGGATTTCACAGGTGGGCCCTGAAAAGCATCTTTAAAAGCGGAAGAGAGACGCACCAGAGTGATTCGATGGGAGATGGAATCGAGCAGCTGTTGCTGGCCTTGAACCTGGAAGAAGGAAGAACCTGAGCCGGTGAAGGCAGACAGCCTCCAGAAGCCGGGGAAGGCGGGGAAGGAGGAAGGAAGGCAGCCCTGCAGACACTGTGAGCGAAGTGCAATGAGACCCATGTCAGACTTCTGATCTGAAGAGCTGTACGAGGATCAGTTTGTGTTATTTTAAGTGGCTTTCTTTTACTCATGGAGGTCCACGCAAGGGTCTTATCTTGTTATTAAGAGCGATCCAAGGTAGCCCTTGTTTTTAGCCACCTCACACACACTTTCTTCGCTTGTCTCACAGTGTTCTCTCCAGAATGCCCTCCAGGTGTTGTCACTGCCCCTCCTCAATGCTCACGGGTTCCGTGCAGTTGTCCTGATCACTCCTTTCTTCGATTTCCTAGAAAAAGTATTTCTTCAAGGTGGATCCCACTTCTTTTTTTTAAGGTTTTATTTATTCATTTTTAAAGAGAGGAGAAAGGAGAGAGAAAGAGAGGGCAAGAAACATTGGTGCTCGAGAGATACATTGATTGGTTGCATCTGATAGGTCCCCAACTGGGGTCCTGGCCTGCAAACTGGGCGTGTGCCCTGACTGAGAAATCAAACCAGCAACCTTTCGGGTTGCAGGCCGGCACTCAATCCACTAAGCCGAACCAGCCAGGGCAGATCCCATTTCAAATGGTGCTTTTTAATGGGGAGAAGGGAACAGAGAGGAGAGAACTCCTGACACGCAGGGAGAAACTGCTCCTGGCTCTCTGCGCCCACCACACTGTGCTCATCTCTCTCCTGGAGTGGCTACCACCACACTGGGTGTTTGTGGAGGTGTTTACGTTTCTGCATGGCCCAGGGTGGTGAGTGCCTCCAAGGTGGAGACCACACCTTACCCCCCTTTCCATGTCCCAGTCCCTTGAACCATGCCAAGCACCCAGTAGGGATTCAGTAGCTGTTTTGTAAATGAATGGATGAGGAGAGCAAGTGCGATGTCTGGTTGTGTTGAGCAGACAGGGCTATTAGTAAAATTTTCTTGCATCCTCTGTCTCTGTTTAATACAGCTGGTTAGTTGAAGCCCCTTAGTTAATCTGATGTGGTTTTAGATGGGGCTGCTTTAATGCACACCTTGAAACATAGGCTTTTCATTTTTTTGTTTGTTTGTTTTGGTTTTGCTGTTGCTCAAGAAGAGTCCCATGATAAAAGGGCTATTCTTTTTTTCCACCAATTTTATTTTAAAAGGGATGGTTTTTTAAGTAAATTATTATAGACATGCAAACTCTTTGGTCCAACAGCTTTACTTCTTAAGATGTATCCTAAGGGTAATGAACCTATGCACCCAAAGGTTTACCTAAGAGAATGTTCACTGCAGAATCTTTTCTAAGAGTGAATAGTTGGTAATAACCCAAATGTCTAACAATAGAGTATTAATTAAATGTATTATCTGTACCATGAAATACCATTCAGGTACTAAACATGATTTTGTCCATTGGTATTTCTTACACAGAAAGATGTTTAGAAATATTTTTATATTCTTTTTATGCTTACCTGTATTTTCTAACCACCATACAGGAAGCATTAGTTTAAAAGTTAAGTTCAATTATTTTTTAAAAAATAGTTTTGCCCCCACAAGGAGGGTTATAGAAAGCTTTGATGTTTTTCCAAGTTCCAAGAAAACCCACCTACAGAAGAGATTTAGTTCTCTGATTATGACAAAGGAGGGAAAAGTCAGAAAAGGCTTGAAATATGACCTGAGCCTCTCTTCATTCCATTCATTTATTCATTCTAAGAATCGTTATTGTACCATGTCAATTAAAGCCGTTAATGGCAAGCAACAGAAAAGGAACCTAGCTAACAAGCAAAAGAAAAATTATTGGAGTTATTTAGGGGTCCACAGATAACTGGGATTCGAAAAGCCAGGCTTGGAGAAGCCAGTGCCAGGAATGCTCCAGAAAACCAAAAGAAGTACAGCAGACAATTCACAAGAAATAGTAAGCCATCCTTCCCAACACAGTGAAGGGCCTCCATCAGTCCTCCCTCCTTGGGCCACTCATCCAAGTTCAAAGTCTGGGAAACACACCAGACTGGTCAAGGTCAGCTTTTGTCTCCTCCTTCCCCCATCATGGATCAGAGTGAGGAGGGAAATGATCTGGTCCCTCCACCAAGACTACACACAAGAGGGGGACTTTATTTCCCCAGTAAATTTGGGGTGTTGTTAGGAAATTCAGATGGAAGCCGGCAGCCTGAAAATAATAAATGGCCACTATGAGCCCCTGCAATGTGCTGGGCTGTTCTGGCCTCCTGGCTTGAAACAGCCTGGGGACACTGAGTCACCAAGAAGTTGTTGTAGCAGTGGTTACACAGTGCAGTGGTCATTAGGGGTTGCCCTTCTCTGGCCAGCCCAGGTGGCAGGTGATGGGAGAGACTGGGGGGACCGGGCACACAGGTTTGTGTGGGGTCTTCCCCAGTCCCTGAAGGAGGTGGGAAGGTGCTCAGGGCAGGACCCTCCGGTACCAACAGCTCACAGCGAACTGAACCTTCAGCTCTAGCAGGCCAGAAACACCCCTCAGAGGACACGAAGGAGCCTTTGATCCCATGACTTCATTTATAAACTTGAAACGTGTTAAGGTTTTCTGTTGCTAATTTCTTCTAGACTGCAGAAGCAAATACTATTTTTTTTCCTTCTGGTTGTTCACACCCAGCTTGACTAGTACAAATGTCCTGTTATGTGCTCACTGCCTAACAGCTGAAGCACCTTATCACACCGCTCCCTGTGGTTATCTTAAAAGTCTCAGAACTTGTTTTCAAAAAAGTCTCAGAAGCTTATTTCACTTTGGGTGTCTTAGCAACAGAATGAGGGGTGTGTGTGTGTGTGTGAGAGAGAGAGAGAGAGAGAGAGAAAGAGAGAGAGAGAGGGAGGGAGAGACGAGGCAGAGACTAAAGAGGAAGGAACAAAGAAGATGGAAATTAAATTCCAAGCCCAAATTGCTAAAATAAATCAATGCCTCTCTTAAACTCACAAACTTAAAGCCTGCATACCTTCCATCCACTTAAGAGCTGCTAAAAATTTAAACAGGGTGGCTGGCTTCATTTTAATAAAGCCCACAGAAAAATACAACTCTAGACAAGACACTGTGGCATCCACGGGTACTGGGATCATTCACAGAAGTCCTCATAGACAGTCTTTCTACTGATATTTCAGAAAGCAACTTCTAGTAAAAAAATGATGTTGTGAATGGAGAAGGCTTTGCAGCTTATTGTTTGAAAGAGTGAACTCTCCCATAGAGGGCCATGTTTATTCTTATTTTCTCCACATCCTAGGGCATGTGATTATCTCCTCTCTACCAAACCCAGATCAGACCTGACGAGTAAGGCTCATTGCCCAGACTCCTCAACTTGGCCGCCAGGAAGCTCTTGTCCTGGACTCCTCTTCCGCTCCTGCCCCAGCTGGGCTACCGCTTTCTAGTCCCGCAGAGCTATTTCTGGCCTCAGGACTTCTGCATTCACTGTTGCTTGTACCTGAGATGCTCCTCCTCTGGTTTAGCCTAAGTACCGTTTTTACAGAGAGGCCTCCCCTTGCCCACTTATCCCCCATACTATTATTTTCTGTCCTAGCACTCTATTTATGTTACAGCCTTTATCTTACTGTCACTAGTTCAATGATGGTTATTTTTTTCTCACTTGGTTACTCTCTGACTCTCCAGTGAAACCTAAGCTCCTAGAGGTAAGAGACTCTGAACTTCTTCAAGAGCCTGGCTTAGAGCGGCGGCTGCCTTGGTGAGAGTCGAACAGATGGAACTATGAGCTGGACAATTGGATGTGCACACGGAGCTTCTGTGCATTCCAGGGGTCAGAGGTGCCTCACAGCCAATGGACCCCACATCCCTGTGGATAAAGGATGATGATCACTTCTGTGAGAGGGTGTGGCTTTGGGGGAGACAGACTCATGCGCAGGAGGTGCTGTGCAGCGAAACAGGTGGTCCCGACACAGTGGCATCACGGCTGCTACTGACAAGTGGATGAGGAGCCAGAGAAGGAGAGAAGGTCAGGCTGCATTGAACTTAGGAAAAAACTGCCCAGAAGTCAGTCTATCCCAGTGGGAATTAACGTGGTGGAGCAGGAGAGTGTGAGACCAGAGGTTCAAGATAGGATGTCCTTAACAACTTGCTGTGTGGCAAAGTCTGCGCGGACCTGCTGTGTGAACACTGCAAAGCCGACCCCCTGAGGCAACAGAGACTAGAGGCAGATAAAGGGCAGGGCTATCGAAGGCCAGATAAGAGGCTCCTGGCCCTTCTTTTGTGCCGAGCTGTTCTTTGTCCTCCAGTCTTCCTGACATCGTTGGGTTTAATCAGTTTACGTTTGGAAAGGCTGTTAACTAATTCATGTTTTACTATCAATAAAAATAAAATAAAAGGATATTTAACCTATCAGGAAGGAAAACTAGAAAAATAAAGTCTCCCGGGAACAACCCGATCAATGAGAGAGGTGTCATGAAGGTGACCTTCCAGACAAAGTGCTGGTGCAACTGAAATATCACTTATTTTTCACTTTATAGGTAGAAAATTTCGTTTGGGCTTTGGGGTGCAGTGCTGTGAGCTTTGACTAATTTATAGAGTTGTGTAACCGCTACTTGCTTTCAGGATATGGCAAAACTGAATTTTAATATGGACAAGGAGATGAATTATACATCTTCTATTTAATGGGGCAGTTTTGACTGGCTTGGGCTAATATGAATAAGTCTCTCCTCCACACTGCCCACCCTCCCCTGCCCTGCACCCGCTGGTCCCATTCACAACCCCGGACACTGTTTCCTGTAACTAGGAGATGAAACTCTAATGGAAGTGGAAGCTGCAGGGGGAAGAAGAGAAAAGTGGGCAGGTATGGAATGGCTTGTCACCCCCCCAGAGTCCTTGGACTGGTTTGAGCTGCAGAGAGAAGGAGTTAGAAGCGAAAACCAACAGGAACATTCAGAAAGGGTTACGAGAGGCTGGGCACAAGTCAAGACTCTGTGTTCAGGACCCAACTGATGAAGCAAAGCTCAGGCCCAAGGCGGAGGTTGTGTGTTTGCACCAGAGAGGCCGGTCTCTCAGAGCCAGATTCCTTGGTGCAGACACCGGTGACCTCATGAGGGGTAGGGATAGTGGTGACCTGTCACCAAGCAGCAACGGTGGCAGTGGAAGTGGTCAGACTAGAGAAGGACAAGATGAGGATGGCTGGCATGTTTGGATGGCAGGAACATGCATGGGATCCCTTTGGGGTCTCCTGAAGATAATAAGGGGCACTGACCGTAGGATGGTTAGTGGATGATTTGAACTGTCATTTCAGGTTTAAAGAAGGGCAACCTGGGTAGCTAGAGAGCTGGCAAATATCTGCCTCAAACATCTTACTGGTTTTCTTTGTGGCAGGCCCTGTGCTCAACCCTAGATCTTCTTTTCAAAGCACTCGGAGCCAACCAGAGGAGATAGGATTGGACACTGATAATCTCAACACAGTGTGGAGCTAGCAAAATAAGCACAGGTGGCCAATGGAGCTCATGGCCTTTATTATTTTGTTGTCATTATTCTATTATTACATAACAAACATTTATTGAACACATACTATTTGCTAGTCACTGTATGTGGTAAAAACGGTTAAGGAACTGCCATCCAGATGACATGACCTGGTTAGAAAGGGCCAACACCAAGATTAGAACTCAGGCGGTCTGACTTCAGACCTTCGTTAACTGGGCACTTCCCTCGTACTCTTTTCAGAGCTACTATACAGAAGGAGGCAATAAAACCAGACTGGGTTTCGGATGTGGAAGCAGAACAGGGGCCAGGATATTACAGAGAGACAGTTCAGTAAGATCGGCTCAACATTTGGAGCCGTCTAGCACCGTGGGTACCAAAGCACAGGCTGGGCGCCATCTGTCAGCAACACTGAAGCAAAAACCCCTGTTCCAGGTACAAGCTTCAGCATCACCTCTGCCGCTGCCCCAACTCATTGATTCTCCGATACTGAGGTTTGAAAAGCTCTCTCTTTTTTTTTCTGCCAGCTCCCTGTCAGGCTAACACTTAAATGTCAAAGCCCTTCCCTTTTTTCACTCTCTACAGGTCCCCATATGATTTCATCCATGGTGCTTGCTTTAATTATCATTTGTATGCTAACAAGTCTCAAGCTTTGCACTCCAGCCCAGAATTCTTTTCTGAGCTCCAGATCTACCTCTTGGCTGTAAGATATCCATGCTGCTGTGCGTGGGAGGAGTTGGTCTAATATGGCCCGAATAACCATGGAAGAGAGATCTTTACAGGGGAAAGAAAAGAGGTAAATTAGTTTAAATGGGATCTTAGAAAACTTACAGAAATGGTAAAGGTGTCTGTCTGGTGGTGTTTAAAAACAGAAAGATGTGAACTGGAGTGACACAGACTTCTTCCTTTGACCACCTGGAAAGGAAAGGTAACCTAGCATGCTTTTTGAGAATTCAGGGGGGATATTTACACATAGTGATTTACATGTGTTTTCTGTTTTACACTTCTAGAATTAACTTATGGATATCTAAGAAGACTAATGTCAACATTATATAAACAAAAATACAACTGGTAAACCTAATTGATAAAAGTGGAAAGGGATGATGAATGAATGGAGGAACTTGAATGTCCTCATCATATAACACGGGAGTCAAGATATGTCCATGTCTGTGGCTAATGGAATGAACAATGATGGTTGAATTACACTATTAAAGCTGCAAGGGGGACTACAGAAGAAACTGAGAATGTGATATTGGGAGCTCCATAAACAACAGAGCTCAAGAAATGGCAATGTAAACATGTTACATAGAAAAAGAAAAGGGGGCCCTGGCTGTGTGGCTCAGTCGATTGGAGCATCATCCCATAGACCAAAAGGTTGCAGATTTGATCCCAGTCAGGGCACATCCCTACGTTTGATCCCCTGTTGGGGGTGGGGGGCATGTATGGGAGGCAACCGATTGATGTTTCTCTCTCACACTGATGCCCCCCTCACCCCCCCACCCCCGCACCCCCCACCCCGCTTTCTCGACCTCTAAAATCAATAAACATATCCGCAGGTGAGGATTAAAGAAAGAAAGGAGGGAAAAAAGGAAGGAAGGATGGGAGGGAGGGAGGAAGGGAAGGGAGGGAGGGAAGAAGGAAGGGAGGGAGGGGAGTGGGAGGGAGATGATTTCGAGAAGAGATGTAGTGAGTGCTGGTTTCTCTATATACCTACACACCTTTTCATGTACAGTAGTCACATCTTCCCCATCCAGCCAATCAATGTTGTAAGGAAGCTTGGCCCATTGCTAGTCCTAGGGATGACCTTGACTGGCCTAGCCCAGTTAACACATTCCATCTACCTAGTCATAATAATTAACACAGGCATAAGCAAATGCCCCAATCTGAGGCAGTGATGCACAAAGAGACTTTGCCACGGTTATGAGAAGAAAATATTTTTGCTCTCCTCTGAGAAGACTCAGAAAGAATGTCTCCCTCCTCCTCTGGACAGTGTAGGGTAAGGATACCATATCATGAAATGCTACAGCCATCTCTGCCCTCCTAAGGAGAGCCAGTCTGGGGGTAAAATCAATGCACGAGGAGGATGAGTCAGAAAAAAATGGAACAAAAGCCTGCATGATGATGTCATCAGCTGGATTGAACTGCACCTGAAGCCGTTATAGCCATTGAGCTATTCAGTTATGTAAAGCAATATATTTTCTGATTGTCTACCCTACTTGTATGGGTAGTAAATCCCAATTTTATCAGTGGCTCACTGATCCCAAATAGGTGAGTACATTCCCAGCCCCTCAGCATTGGCTGAGCTCAGGCCAATGAAATTTAAACAGATGTGCTGTAGGAACTTCCAGAAAGACTCCTTCAAAGTTCTTGACATGCCTAGAGCATGCCACATTTCTCTTACTCCTTAACCCTTCCTGTTGCGTGGACAGCGGCACTCCAGCAGCAGGCATTTGGAAACCGTGACATTGAAAGCCACCAGGGAGCAGGAGACCAGCAGAGCCTGTGTCCCTGGCAAACACGGAGCTTCCACAGCAAAGATGAGCTGAGTATCTTCGGAGTTCTTTTATCTGAGACAATAAATGATACACATTTAAGGGACTATTACTTTATATTTCCATTATATGCAGTGAACCTATTTCTAACCAATAAAGATGGTTTTTCTGTAATTTGCACATTAAACAGTCTTGATAGGTGAACTTAAAAAAAATCCTCTTCTCTGGAGACACCTGATTCTTGGGTAGTAAGAAGAGAAGCAGATGACTCTCACTTTTCTTATAAGCACTGTATTATTTAATTTAAAAAAAACTCGGATGAGAAAATAAGCTGTGGAGATAATTCAGGTAGGCCTGGAGAAGCCCCAGAGTAAGCGGTAAAACATCAAACTGGACGGTATGTGGGAGCTCCCGGCTGCCGCAAATGAAGATTCATGTTGTCTGGGAATCCTGTACAGTTGTCTGTCTAAGGGAGGTGTGCAGTTATGGAAGAAATCACTAGAAAGCGCTGTGTACGTGTATATCCTCACACGGAGGCACATGCAAACATGGCCTCATAGACCATTAGATGGTACGGGAAATACTCACAAGCTATTGTTAAGAGGAGAAGGCAGGATGCCTTGGTACAGGATTCAACATTTTACAAAACATTAGCAGTGGTTGTCTCTGGGTGACACAATCATATCATGCTTGGGTTTCTTTTTTTAACTTATATTTTCAGTATTCACAAATATTCTACATTGAGTATGTCTTCCTTGAGAATCAGAAAAAAGGAAAGCCAGATACTTCCTTCCAAATCTTGTAGGATTATTTTTTAACTGAAAAGAGCCCTGGGCGTTGATGACATCACTATTTGGGAGTACCAGCCAGCATCAGCAGTGTGAGGGAGACCGAAGAATATGATGGGACCACACCTGGGCTCAGAGCGATAGGAAATGGAGCAGCGTGGCTCCAAAGGCAAACGGGGCTGTCCTCTCGGTCACACCGAGGGCTGTACTCCCAGGCCTCGCAGCAACAGGCATGGCCAGAGACAAGCCAGCTGAAGCAGAGAGCGAGTTCCACATGCTCTAAACAGACGTGCCCATGGGAACACAGCAACTCACCTCTCGGTATGGGCAGCTAGGGCTGGACAGTCAGGTTTTACTCTGGCTTCTTCCATCTTATCTCCAGGGGTGGGTCCGGAGAAGGGATTGGAGAAAACAGAGGAGCACGTGACAGGGGCACAGGGTGGCCACACTCAGGGCCAGGGTCCTTGTGCACACTCACGAGATAACAAAGCCTGGCTTTGTGTGTTTTATAGCTTCCAGTATCTCCCTAATCCAGAAGGCAGCCTGGGTCATAAAGTACTTTGAGGACAGAAAAACAGACGGCAAGAAGTTGATGTAGACATTCTCTCACGTTGGCACCAGTAAATATAATAAGCTCCAGATTAAGAGCAGCAAGTCAAAGAGGCGCCTTTGAAATGAGTCGGCCAATTAGCTTCTTTTTAAAAAAAGAAAATATAAAGATCTTAAGGGGGAAATTAAGCAAATACATACATATATATATATATATAAAAGGTAAACATTTCCCTGGCAAATAAACTAAAAATTTGATAGCCCTCCTTCTAAAGTTCATTTTATAGTCCCCAAAATGAAATAGTTGGACAAGTTCAATGTTTTTGGACTTTTGGAAGCTACAAGGCAAAATTATCCAAAGAGCAGGATTCTGATATAAGACTGACACACCAGTTCATTAACAGATGAGTTCTCTCATCTGCTTTTGTCCCATGCAGTTTAAAACAGCAATGTTTTAAAACGCAAAAGCCACAATTTGCCATTCCAGTCTCTCTCTTTTCCATGCAAGTGCTCACCATATGTGTGCCTCTCTGAAACGTCTCTCCACTCTGCCACACTGCCCTCCACAGTCGGACCCATCAGGTACCAGTGTTACAGAACAAACAAGGGGGGCCTAAGGGTGATATACTATTACCGAAAGGAACCCCCAGGTCCGTTATGTCTGCCGCCTATAGAAAAGATGTCTCTCAATGCCAGAGACTCGTGAAAAGGAAAGGAAATGTTTATTTAATGCTATACAAACTTAAAGTAGTGACCTAATGTCTTCATCAAAATCCCAAAGTCCCTTAAAACACCCACAAACACACACAGTCCTTCCTTCCCCCTTTGCCCAGTCTAGGATACCGTATCTCAGGAAAATAAATAGAAGTCTGTGGCTCAGACAGCCCCTGGTGCTTCCCAGTACTCTGTGCTAGGCTGGTAGGCCTCCTTGGGTTCCCGGCACCATCAGCTGTGTCGCCGGGATCTCTGCTAAAGCCGGGTGGTGGTTCCCCCTTCTAAAGCTTCGGGGGTCCCAACTCTGGCAAAGGCATGTGGTCCTCTCTCCACCATTCCAGCCTCGAGGTCCTCTCTCCCAGGGCCCAGGGCCACTCAGCCAAAACTGTGTGCTTCTCCCTCCTCAATGGCTGTGAGGAGGGGGGCATCACCACTCTACCAAAGCCAAGTGGTGGTTCTCTGCTAAAGTCGCATGGTGATTCTCTCTTGCAGGGCTGCAGGAGTCACCACTCTGCTAAAGCCGTGTGGTTCTGTTCCTCAATGGCTGCCGTGTCTGGGTTTAAATCCCCATGCCAATCTTCCTCTGCAGCCCCATTTCCGACTCCTCCCACACTCAGCCTCACTTGCCAGCACTCATATCCTTCCAGCTTTACTGGACTGCCCTCATGAGTCTGGGCAGGCATGGCCCCATATTATGGAGCCAATTATCTCCAAGCTCCCACGCAGGCACTTGGAGGACCTGCCCCCTAGTTACTCTTGGTGGGGAAGTTATTTCCATTTCCATGGCTCAGAGCATGGCCACAGCTATTTAACATATCTATGAGCCAATCAAAGGTTATAGATATGTTAAATAACCACACCAGAGGGTAGCTACAAGGCTGTTGCTATGCCAAACAGCTCTCAATGGTCCCCCCCCCTCCATTTGTCCCTTCCCCCAACCCACACCTGGCGGGG
Source organism: Phyllostomus discolor (assembly GCF_004126475.2). Lineage (NCBI taxonomy): Eukaryota > Metazoa > Chordata > Mammalia > Chiroptera > Phyllostomidae > Phyllostomus > Phyllostomus discolor. The sequence continues at coordinate 19,802,317 of NC_040915.2, forward strand.
GGGGGGGGGGGGGGCGGGGGCGGGAGGTGAGGACATTCTAAAATCTCCTGGACACCTTGAGTTCTGGACCCCATTTCAAATGCCCATTTGGGGTCCCCCCCTCTTGGCTGCACCCTGTTACACCAGGGATTTTTCTAAAGCTTCTTTTCCACCTTGCCTCTGCCTCCTCCTTTTCCTAATAATAGTGATAATGACAACAATAACATAAAGTGTAAACTATACACCTGACCCCTTAGGGACAATACCGCTAACACTCCTGGGCATTTATTTTAAAAAATGAGCAAACCCTTTAAAATTTCTGAGAGGCTGAAGGAGAGAGATGGTCTCTTAATTCATCTCTGAGTCCTCAGTATGGGGCAGCATCTGGAACATGAGGACACTCGGCCACTCTTCTGCAAATGGTGAATGAACTCATGAACCCTTAAGCCCGCCAGAGACAAATACTTCACACTCTACTATCACAAAATCCTTTCCTTGAGGACCTGCATGCATAATAGACCTGTAAGAAGCCAATATTATTTACCAGAGGGGCTGGGAGGTAATGCGCATGTTTATTTAATTTGCACAAATTCAGTTTTATATGCTTGTTAAAAAAAAAAACAGAGAAACAGCAGTTAAAATATGTAGGGGCCATTCTGTCCTCCATTCCATTCAAGAGCTGCACATCTGAGAATAAGCCTGACATGGGAGAAGTGAGCTGCCTCTCCATCATTTGCTGTTTTCCTGTACCTCTCCTCAAATGAACACCTCACTGTGCTAAGTAGGATGCGCTTTTCGTGTGACATATCCCCTAAATACAAACAAGCAACATTGTCTGACACAGTGAAAGAAGTAACAACCCGTTCTAAACTGGAGGAAGAATCGGCTGAGCCAGGTTTACTCTGAGAGGCATGCTGGTTTCCAACATGGTCCTTTAGAAGGAAATTTACTGATGCTGTTTTTTTGCCCATATGTTGTTTTCACCTTCCAGTGAACTTTGGAGACCGGGTAGAAGATGTGACCGCACTGTAACTGTCTTCAGCATCTGAGCAGAGCGATTTGCTAGGTGTGTGGATGCGTGTGTGCGTGTGTGCGTGCTCATGTTGCCGTGACAAGAGGCAGCTTCAGGCAGAACGGAAACTCACCTTCCACCTCACAGCTTTACATTTTACCACTTTCCTTTGCCTTCACAAGTCAAGAGAATAGATTTTTGCAGTAATGGCAGTTAAGAAAATAGATTTTGCCGTCATTGTAGAGGCTCCTACTCCAAGGGAATGACTTCTTTCTTTAAATTGGGCCATGTTCATTTCAGAGAGAAAATGGGATCACCGTTGGGGGCAAAGATAGTTGAGGAGTGAATCCGTTGCATAGTGGCTATCAGAGAATGGATACAGTGAGAGAAAACCATGGAGACATACACCTGGCATCTGCATCTTGCAAAGTCCTCGTGCATCCCATTATTCACAGGAACTGAAGCCTTGCAGAACATCCAGCCACAAGCTATTTAACACTGGACAGGCTATTTCCCCTCCATAGAACTCATCTCTAACACAGACATGACTGTGGTACCTACATCATAGCATTAAATGAGATGACATGTGTCAGTACTAAGGCATGGCTTTAGGCAGGCAGAAGTTACTCAATAATGGTTATCATTATCACTCTTCACTCATTAAATGAGGGCTGGGATTCAACACTCCCTCCCAGTTTTGATGTTTTAGCACAGCACTGTCCAATAGAAATAGACAAGCCACATGTATAATTTGAAATTTTCTAATAGCCACATTTTTAGAAAGTAGAGAGAAACAGGTGAAATTCATTTTAATAATGTTTTGTTTAATTGTATGCATACAACACATCACCCCAGCATGTAATCAGTATAAAATCATTCATGAGCTATTTTGCACTCTTTCTCTTATACTCGGTCTTTGGAGTTGAGTGTGTGCTACAGTTACGGTACCTCTCAGTTTAGACCAGCTGCATTTCACATGCCCAGTGACCACATGTCCACTTTATTAAACAGCACAATCCTAGGTAGCAGTGAGTTCAGCTTTAAATTTACTTAATTGCTTTGGCTGGTACAGCTCAAAAACAATACTTTCTGAGCACGTGAACGTTAAGCCCTAAGATCTTGGGTGAGAGACTGGGCTAGAAACAGAGGTAAAGGAGTAATTTGCATTGTTAAAGCTAAAAGTATGGATGGCCACCACCAAGTCTGAAACCCTTCCTAGAGGGCCATCTGTTGGGTTAAGGTGTTATACCCATGGAGGAGTTACAGGAAAATGCATTATCTTGAGTAAAGAGTTGCTACCACTATTTGGATTGCTACCTGGGCCTATGACAAAAAACAAATAAATAGTATTGCGTTACACTTGTGTTCCTGATTAAAACCCAGCTACTCAATAGTGACTGCAGTCCTATTTATCTACAACAATAATTAAAAATTAATGGACCAGCACAGTTGTAATACTCATTAAAGGAATGTAAAGATAGTTTGTGGTTAGAACTTGAACCAGAAAAACACTGCCAATGAATTGTAAAACAAAAGAGGCAAACTGTGGTGCACGTGCACATGCATGTGTGCATGTGTGTATGATGCGTGTGCACGACCAGTGGGGCCATGTGACCTGCTAATGAAGGACTGACTTAGCTGTTGACTCAAGACCAAAAAAGATTCTGAGCAGACACATGCTGGAGGAAAGAGGAATCAGGAGATAGAGTTGCAGGGCAGGAATTAATAAGATACTGAAACCATCCCCTGTGGCATTCGGGTTGGTCTACCCCCACCAGGCTGTCTCTTAAGACTTCTCACAGCCTGTGGGGAAGAGTCCATTGAAACCAAGTCTCTCTCAGGGCTCTACACACAATGGAAACTGCTCCTTCCTGTTACGTCCATCTGTGACGCACAGACTGGGGGGCTGAGTGTGCAACATGGCTACACCTTTGAACCAATTATTTGTCTTTTGATGGGAAAAAAATAGAGAGACTGAAGAGCTCAAACTTTAATTCTACCATTCCTGGACATGGATGCTGGCTCTAACCTCTGATGTAGCCTTTACCTTCCAAAGCTCTGCTCACCTGTGATATGGAAACATCAAGGTACCCCATTCATGGGAGTGTTGTACGCTTGAATGTGTCTTTGCATGCAAACCCCTAGGCTCAGAGCTAGGGACCTCATGATTCTTATCATTTGTTCTAAACTCTCTTCCTGCAGCTTTAACTTCAATAAAGGCAAGTCTCTCATTTGGCAGATCATAACCAAGAATAAGCATTTGGATGATTCTATACATTTGATTCCATGTTATGCATTTAATTATTTTTGGTAGTTGAGGGCAAGAATCAATAAAAATGCCAGCAAAGAAGTCATTTTTAAAAAATGCCACTACCATATTCACACATCAAAATAGAAGAGAAAAATATGTGTTCTGGCTTCATGAGAAGAATCTTTAAAATAGCATTGTGATCCCACTGTGACACAATGGAATCTTCTAGGGATGAGAATTAAATAGAAGGAAATTAAGTTCTGAGCCTCATTCAGGGGAGTTTAGCTATTCAAATGTGAACATATGCCTCATTTATCAGATGGCTCCTGGCCTGAGAAGCTACTCCGGCATCTCCGCCAAGCATCTCAGATTTCTCATCTGTAGAGCAAAAGCATTATCCTAAGATCCCCAGTTTCCTTCTGCCTCTCACATCTTAGGATTCTATGTCCATAGTAGACTTGCGTTCCACAAATTCTATTCATGAGCATGTGACAAAATGAAAATAATTAGCTTTGGAGGGGCCTTCCCACCTGGTAAAGGGAGATCCTCCCTATCATTCTTAGGATCATACCATGCAGGATCAAGGGGAAACGGTGTGGGTAAAAGTAACAAGAAGGACACGAGGATTTGAGGGGAAAGGAAGGCAAAATGCAGCATTCCTGCATTTTGAGAGCTGGCTGGGAGAAGGCAGGAAAAGAGGGAGTTTAAAGATCCCTGGGGATTAGGTTTCCCCTACATGTTGTTAAGACAGAGTTACAAAGGATTTTGTTTCTATTGAAATGGCCGTATGGGGGGTGGGTGATGGCAAAAAAACGGAATTATCTTCTGGAGGGCAGGCCCCTTGTAGCACAGGCTTCCCCCACTAAGTGACTGCTCTAGGAACCCGCCTGTATCAGTGTACAGGGGCGTTGTTGTGAGAGGCTGTGTTGGGCATCAGTGAATTTCTTTTTGAAGACTCTTCTGATGTGTTTGCCCATTTCATGATGGGTGATTTATGAGCGCACCTGCCCACACTGTGCTGAGTGCTGAGCAGTTTTTGACCAAAAACAGCATGGCCCCTGTGCCTCACCCTCCCTGATCACCTTTTCTTGTCCCAAGCAACTTGTTTTAGTTTCCCCTGATGAAAAAAGTCTCCCAGTGTTTTTCTGATGTGCATAAGCTGAAACAAAAAACTAAAAGGCATCAAAATCGGGGAGTTCAGAAACCGTTTTGAGCAGTGGGAAAAACATCTGGATAGGTGTATTACCTCAAGTGCAGAGTACGTTGAAAGTGACTGAAGTTTAAACATGTAAGAATACACAATTTTTTATAAGTTCCATTTGGGGGTCCCCCCAGTAGATAGCTGGGTGTCTTTAGATGAAACACCAGTCCCTGACCAGCCAGGTGGGCTGTCGTTACCAGCGTTCCTACTGATTGTGAATCTCTAACAGTCACATGGCCAGGTTTACTCCCTTTCAGTCTGATGCCCCTCTGTCAGCCCCACACATACTCTAAGGGGTCTCTTATATAAGGCTAATGAATGAATCCCATAGGTGGTGATTCGATCCCTTTTATCTGGGAAAACCTAAGGTGACTGATGTGTAGGAATTTATTTTTTGATTACATAGTTCACAACTTTCTTTACCTAGACCCACGTCCATCCTTTGCACACAGACATAAGCCACGAGCAGACTGTACTTTTTGCTTTTTGGAGGCTTAATTTTTCTCTCATTTTTTCCTTGTGTGCTCCAACTCTTAACACTTTTGAATTAAAATTAAAAAATACCTGACAATTGATAAGAGACTTCTCCCTCTTCCCTCTCTGACCTTTTTAGACTAACTCTAGAACTTTTCTTTTCTGATCTTTTCTTTTTTTTTCTTTTTATTTTTAGAGATAAGGGAAGGGAAGGAGACAGAGAGGAAGAGAAACATCGATTGGCTGCCTCCCCATACCCTGACTGGGGACCGAACCCACAACCTAGGTATGTGCCCTGACTGGGAAGCAAAGGGGCGACACCTCCCGCTGTGAGATGATGCCCAACCAACTGAGCCACACTGGCCAAGGCATGACTTTCAAACAGTAAGCATTGTCTATCCAGAAGTTTTCTTGATCTCTCTTTTATAACACCTTGTGCAGAGCCTATCACGTGACTTACCGCACTGCCGTGAAATTGTGTAGCGGCCACCTCTTCTCCCTGGAAAGCACTGTACCTTGTGCGCCTCCTTCCCCACAATGCCAAGCACAGCATCTGGCACTGAGCAATCCCAGCAAGTGGCCATTGTCCTCAATCACCTGATGAATAGTGAATTTTGGAGCAGTTTTTGCAGACTCTGTTATGGTCCATTTTTCTTTGTGGAAGCCCAAAGGGGTGGGGAAAGTAGGAAAACTTCATGTCTAGGTTCCCATGGGAACCGAAATAAGTCCAGCAACAATTAAGGAGAAATGAATACACTAAAAATGTCATTTTACAAAGTAAAAGAATGTCACATCTTCAAATATTTATATGAAACCTGCTGCCCTTTTTTTTCCTTTAAAAGAATGTTGAAAACAGCTTATAAAATGATCTTCACTACTTACAAAGCTTACTTCCTCTATCCTAATATTACAACTCACATGTATATTATCATGGACTGCATGTTTATGTCCCTCTAAAATTTGTATGCTGAAATTCTAACCTCCAACGTGATGGTATTAGGAGGTGAGGCCTTCGGAACATGATTAGGTGATGAGAGTGGAGCCCTCATGAAAGATATTTGTCCCCTTTGAAGAGCAAACAGGAGAGAGATGATTTTCATGTGAGGGTACAATGAGAAGATGGCAATCAGAAAACTAAGAAGAGGGCCCTCACCAGACGCAGGATCTGCCAGCACCTTGAACTTCTCAGCTGCCAGAACTGTGAGAAATAAATGTTTAAGCCCCCTAGTCTATGATATTCTGGCTGAGGCAGATTTTATATATATATATATATATATATATATATATATATATATATATAAACTCAAGGGTCTGAATCTGTCTGTGAGTTCTCTCTTGCTGTCATTTATTCATCAGTCACTTTTACTGAGTGCCAGCAACATTGTGCTGGAAACAATGGTAGGTTCTGGGGGCACAACCATGACTAAGAGAACCAGAGGAGTCCTATCCTCATGAAGTTTACAGTCTAGCAAGTAAAACAGGCAACTTAAAAAGCCAATAAACAAATAAATACATTCTCACAAATTGCACAGGTGACATCCAGGACCTTGCAAGGTGCTCTGATGGAGACACGGAGGGATGGTGAAGATGGACCTTTCTCAGGAAGAAGCACTGAAGATGAGAGAGAGACCTGGAGAAGTAGAGGGACTGGTCTACGGGAAGGGGGCTGGGGGAGGGAGGACTATTCCAGGTAGGTACAAAGAGCCCAAGGCAGGGAAAGTTGGGAGTCTGAGGAATGGAGAGAAGTCTCATGTGGTCATAGCAAAGTGGAACAGAAGGAGGTTTGACTACATATGGTGAATAGAAATTTAGATTTTGCTCAAAGTGCAAAGAGAAGTCACTGAAGCATTATAAGCAGGAGTGTGTTAGCATCCAATATGCATTTCAAAGGTCACTGTGCTTGCTACATAGAGGACAGTTTTGAGGGGGTAACAACATGTGAATGCCAGCTAGCAGATTTTCAAGAAGTTCAGCAAGAGATGGTGGTGGTTAGACAAGGCAGTAGAGTCAGGAAAATGTGGATGTGCTTGAAGGAGATTTTGAAAGTATGCATGTGAGGCCTTGTGTCATTTCTCTGCTCAAAACTTTTTGATGGCTCTTGCTATTGTTCTTCTTAAGCCAAAGTTGCTGTAGAATCTGACCCTTTCTCCCCACTCTGTCCTCACCTCCCACTCAAGGTTCCGTTCCCACCACACTGACTTTGCTGTTCCTTGAACATACAAGCCATGCTCTTCTGCTTCCTCTGCCAAAAAAGTTTTCCCCAGGATGCTTGGATGCCTTCATGGTTCAGCCCCTCACCTCTTTCCACCTTTGCTCAAATGCTTCTCAACAAAACCCTCTGTGACCATGTACATTAAAATTGCATGCCCCCACCCAGCAATCCTCACAAACCTTTCTGCCTTATTATTTTTTGGGGCACCTTCCACCTTCTGCCATGTTGTGTCATTTTTATTTTGTTCATTGTCTGACTCCCTCCACTAGAAGGGAGGAAACTCCCATGAATGGGAAATAGAGGGTGCTACATGGTAAAAGCTCCACAAATGTTATTTTATGAATATAGGAGGTCAGGGAAGGAGTCCAAGATGACTTCCAGGTTTCAGGTATAAACAATTAGGTTGTGTGTTTTAATGAGCTAGGAAACAGAAGGGGGAATTTTTTTATTCTATGATGGAATGAGAATAAATTCAAATCCACATTGTGTTATGACAAGGTCAATATTTAGAATACCTTGGGGTTGAACTAATTTTTTAAAAAAGGTAAGAAATATTTATTTTAGGGAACCTGAGAGACCGACGTAGAACAGCTAAAGAGAGAGAGTTGGGTGGTCAGTCCCTTTCCTTCTCCCCCTTCTCCTTTCTCTCCACCACTTGCTTCCCTCCGGCACACATCCTTGGGCCTTCCTCATCCCTTCTCCATGGTGAGACTTACGTCCTATCACTTCCCCTTGTTGCCTATTAGAACCTCTGGTGTTTGCTTATAGCTGTCACTTCCAACCACACAGAATTTGGCTTCTGAGTCCCCTGCAAACAAACATAGTGATTTTATCATACAATAAAGCCTTCCTGCTAATTTTCTTCAACTCACCTTTTCAAACTACTCACCCACTTATAACTGCATGAACCATCCTTTGGGTGAATAAATCTGTACCAACCATATAACCCTCTCCACCTACTTGCTCAGATCTTTTCTTCTTTAGTAGACCCACCTCATTCCTCTCCGTCGTCCTACCTAATTAAACATGGGATTTAAGCTGCAGTGACATGAGATAGCTAGTGGCTTTCCCTAGGACCAAGACTGCTAGAAAGCCTTTGGTGAATAAAATAAATACCAGTGTTTCACTGCAGAGTCATGAACTCATAAAAATGCATTCTTAATTGCTTCCTTAACACTTTCATCATGATGCTAAGCATCCTGCTCCTTGCTGGCCCTGTTAGAAAAGAACTCTTTTAATTTTCTGTTTGAATGGCATACTGTTGCAGAGAGGATTAAATGGGGTAATGCAGGCAGAGCAATTAGGACAGTGCCTGGCATCTTACAGGTGCTCCATAAATGCTAACTGTTCAGAATAATCAAAGCCCTCTCCATCTCTCCCTCTGTCTGGTACTTGATCAGGGCTCATCCATAGAGAAAACCACCCCCCACAACCCCTCCTGCAAAAGATCCTCAAACTTGGTGTGAAATCTTCCCTTTGCTGAAAGAAGTTCATTGCCATTGCATACCTTAGAGCTTGTTAATCTTCATCTGTTTTCAGCCAGAGATCTAATAAAAGGTTGAACATGCTATTTTGGAAGTGTTGAATAATTAAGTTTAATAAAACAAGATGGTTATTAAACTAAAAACCATGAATCTTAGTGGGGTTTTTTGGGGGGGAGGGGCAGGGGGCAGTTCTCAATAATAGCCATACAGTGATGGGTAGAAAGTATGAAAGTGAGTCCTGAAAAAAGATCTTACCCAAAATTTATCCATTTTTTAAATTTTCTTATAGAAAATTAAGATCCAGGAGGAGACACATAATGTGCCTTAGGCTATGTAGTGAGTCTGTGGCTGATCCAAGATGAAGCAAGGTTTCCAGCTCTCAGTCCAGCACCCTTCTGGCCTCCTTCCTTCACTGGCAGATTCCTCACACAGAACTGGAGCCAGACCTCACTGTGGGGGTCTCGTTCCACACAGACACAGAGAAGGGGGATCCTCAGGCTGGGGAAAGATCATGAGACTGACCATCCCCCTCATTAATGGAAATATTTCTGGCACAGAGAGAGGGACAGAAACCAGTGTAAATGTCATGGCTGGTCACAGGCTCTTGGATTTGGCCTAAACTGACTGCAAAATCAAGAACAAGCCAAAAGCAGGGGAGAGATGGGGAAGGGGAGTGGTATGCACATTCCACATTGTGTTTCTTTAAGGCAAGGACCATAATTTCATAATCTTACATTTCTCAGTATTTGTTGAACAAATGAATGAATGATTGAATGAATGAATGTATTCTCAACCTTTGTCTGGAATTATCTTTAAACAATATATTAAACATATTCTAAATCCCTGTCAGAGCATCAGACAGTTATATTAACTTTACAGTGCAAGAACTAGACAAAATTAAGAGCTGAAAAATAAAATTGACCCAAACTGTGTTCCAAATAAATGTGCCTAATGGACTCATTTTCCAGTTCATTTATCTCATTTTATGTAATTTCCTAGTTCTGTGTTTGTCTTAAAAGTCTTCTTATTTTAACAATTTGAAGACAAAATGTACATAGTCTCTCCAAGTCATAGAGGGAAGACAGACAATAATCAAATGAGCACACAAATAAATGCATAATTACAATCGCAGTAAGTAGCATGAAATAGGGGGAACTATGAGCAACCAAAACCTAATTAATAGAGGTCAAGCTTGCAGAATGCAGAAGCTGATGGTCTGTTGCAACTCATATTCTTCCCTACCTTTGAGTTCTGAGCTCAGTTCTAGCTGCCTTCATTTTAAGACTCAAGTGAGAAATTCTCCTCTTGCCTCCACAGTTAGTCTGACTTTTCAAATGCTGTGCTTTAGAGGCTAGATCAGAAATTAGATTTCATTTATTCAACACATAGCTATGGGGTCCCTGCTATGGGTTAGGCATTATACCTTAGGATACAAAGGATGGCAACGGGGGCCTAGTTTCTGTTCTGCTCACACTACAGTCTTGTAGGAGAGGCAGATGGTAATCACATGAGTGCACAAATAAAGATATACATACAAGATATAAGTGCCAAGAAGTACAGGAACCTATGAGGAAACATAAGTGAATTTCAGTTAAGGTCCTTGAAAGGCTTGTTTTAAGAATTGAAATTCAGAGATTTTTTCCAAAACCACTTTATTAAGGTATGGTTGGCAGATAAAAAGCTGTATGTGTTTAATATATATGAGTTTGGTGAAAAGTGTATACTCATGAGACCGTCACCACTATCAAAACCATGCAGAATTCTATTACTTCCCAAAGCTTCCTCCTGCCCCTGTAGGAACACCTAACATAGTATCTACCCTCTTAGCAAATTTTGAGTATACAGTACAGCACTGTTAGCTAGAAGCAGTATAGTGTAGAGTGGATCTCCAGAACTTATTTATCCTGCATGACTGAGACTTTGACCATCACTTCCTCACTTCTTCCTCCTCCAGTCCCTGATTATTTTAGATTGCATGTGTGACATTATACAGTATCTGTCTTTCTGTGTTTGCCTTATTTCACTGAGCATAATGTCCTTCAGGTCCACCCATGTTGTTGCAAATGGGTTTCCATGTTTCCCTCTTTTTTAAGACTAAAAACTAGTCACATACAAAAGAATAAAACTGGACCACTATTTTAAAACAGACATAAAGGTCAACTTAAAATAGATTAAAGGCTTGAACATAAGACCTGACACTATAAAACTCCTAGAAGAAAACATAGACAGTAAGCTCCTTGACATAAGTCTTGGCAGTGATTTTTGAATTGGACATCAAGGCACAGACAACAAAAGCAACAAGAGTGGGAGTACATCTAACTGAAAAGCTTCTGCACAGCAAAGGAAACCACCAACAAAATGAAAAGGCAACCTAAGGAACATGAGAAAATATTTGCAAACCATATATCTGATAAGTCATTAATTAATGTCTAAAATATATAAGTAACTCAAACAACTCAATAGTCAAAAAACAAATAATATGATTTAAAAATGGACAGAGGACCTGAATAAACATGTCTCCAAAGAAGACAAACAGATGGCCAACAGGTACATGAAAAGGTGCTCAACATCATTCATCATCATGGAAACGCAAATCAAAACCGCGGTGAGCTATCACCTCCCAGCTGTTAGTGTGGCTGTTATCAATAAGACAGAAATGACTGTTGGTCAGGCTGTAGAGGAAAGGGAACCTTCTGACTCTTGGTGGGGATGTAAGTTGGTATAGACATTATTGAAAGCAGTAGGGAGGTTGCTTTAAAAATTGAAAATAGGACGCCTGGCCAAGATGGAGGCATAGGTAGACACACTGCGCCTCCTCGCACAACCAAAATTAAGGACAGCAAAAATTTAGAAACAAAAAAATGACCAGATCTGACAGAAAACTGAACTGTATGGAAGTCCAACAACCATTCATTCAGACCAGTAAGAGGGGCAGAGTTGAGAGCCTGTGGAGAGGGGTTGCGGCAGGAAGAAGCAGTGGTTGGCAGTCCCGTGAATGCAGGTGGTGCTGACCGAGGACACACATTCTCACATAGATAAACCAGGCGAAATGGGGAGTGAGACAGACTGCACAACCCAGGGCCCCAACGCCGGGAAATAAAGCCTAAAACACTGATTAAAAACACTTCTGGTGGTAGAGGTGCCAGGAGAGACTCCCAGTCTCGCAGGAGAATTTGTTAGAGAGACCCACAGGGTCCTAGAATGTACACAAGCCCACCTGCCTGGGAATCAGCACCAGAAGGGCCCAATTTGCTTGTGGAAAGCAGCAGAGGGGACTGAAATACGAGAGCGGAGCAAGCGCCATTGTTCCCTCTCTGACTCTGCTCCCACATACAACATCACAACCCAGTGATTAGGTTGCCCCACCCTGATGAACACCTAAAACTCTGCCCCTCATACATAACAGGTGCAACCAGATGCCCCTCCCCCCAAAAAAGGCCTCAAACAAAAGAACAGATCAGAGCCTCAGAGCCAACACATCTAAGCGACCAAGAGATAGCCACCCTATCAGATGCACAGTTCAAAGCACTGGTGATCAGGATGCTCAGAGAATTGGTTGATTTTGGTCACAAATTATATGAGAAAATGAAGGCTATGCTAAGTGAAATAAAGGAAAATGCACAGGGAACCAATAGTGATGAAAAGAAAACTGGGTCTCAAATCAACGGAGTGGGCCAGAAGAAACAACCAAACAGAAAAGAATGAAGAAACAAGAATTCAAACAAATGAGGAGAGCCTTAGGAACCTCCAGGATGTCTTTAAACATTCCAACATTCGAATTATAGGGGTACCAGAAGGAGAAGAGGAAGAGCAACAAGTGGAAAACTTATCTGAACAAATAATAAAGGAGAACTTCCCCAATCTGGCAAAGGAAATGGACTTCCAGGAAGTCCAGGAAGCTCAGAGAGTCCCAAAGAAGTTGGGCCCAAGGAGGATCACACCAAAGCATATCATAATTACATTACCCAAGATTCAAATGAAGGAGAGAATTCTAGAAGCAGCAAGAGATAAGGAGACAGTCACCTACAAAAGAGTTCCCATCAGACTGTCAGCTGATTTCTCAAAAGAGACCTTACAGGCAAGAAGGGGATAGAAAGAAGTATTGGCAAGTCATGAAAGGCAAGAATCTACATCCAAGACTGCTCTATCCAGCAAAGCTTTCATTTAGAATGGAAGGGCAGGTAAAATGCTTCTCAGATAAGGTCAAGTTAAAGGAGTTCGTCATCACCAAGCCCTTATTATATGAAATGTTAAAGGGACTTATCTAAGAAAAGAAGATAAAAAATATCAGCAGTAAAAAGACAGCAAACTCACAGTTATTAACAACCACACCTAAAACAAAAGCAAACTAAGCAAACAACTAGAACAGGAACAGAACCACAGAAATGGAGATCATGTGGAGGGTTAGCAACAGGGGAGTGGGAGGAGGAGAGAGGGGGAAAAGCTACAGAGAATAAATAGCATGGATGGCGGGTAGAAAATAGACAGGGGGAGGGCAAGAATAGTATGGGAAATGTAGAAGCTAAAGAACTAATGACACGTGGACATGAACTAAAGGGGGGAATGTGGGTGGGAGAGAGTGTGCAGGGTGGAGGGGAATGAAGGGGGGAAATGGGACAACTGTAATAGCATAATCAGTAAAATATACTTAAAAAAATTAAAAATAGGACTGTTCTATTGAGATTAAAGATGTGTAATGGTGAAAGCAGAGACGAGGATGTCCTAGGGCAGATACTGGAAAGCACTGCCAGCAGAGCAGGGCGTCCCTGGTGGACTGTTTGACCTGGTGAGTTAGACTACAGAGTGGAGGGAGTTGCATATCCCAGAGTAATTCATTACATCGCCAGGGCCAGTGAGCCAGATCCAGCCCTGCTGCCTGCTTTTGTACAGCTTATGACATTAGTTTGGTTTTCACTGAAGACTAGTTTGTGACATAGGGAAATAATGTGAAATGTACATGTCAGTGTTTATAAATAAAATGTCATTGCCACGGGGTCACAGGGAGCCACCCAGTACCTACGGTCTGTGGCTCCTTGCCTGCAGCAGCAGCAGAACTGAGTAGCTGTGACAGAGATGACATGGCTTACAAAGCCCAAAACGTTTGCTATGTGGCCCATTACAGAAAACATTTGCCATCACTTTTCTCCTGGATTATAAGAAAGGGTTTCCTTTGAAAGGATGATATTGTCGGTGTTGACACTGCTGCTTGAAAAAGGGATTTGAATGTTTAAAGTGGTGGCATTATATTAGTTTCTGGAAAGGCGCCTTCCATGTGTGTAAAAGTGGCCTGCACTCCGGCCCCAGGTGTCTCTGAGAAATAACTGAGGCTTCAGTTGAAGGCTTTACTTCCATGTCATGAGCCACTTTGTCTCCACTAGGAGAAAGTCACTTGCAGGGGTGGGTTCCAGTTGCAGAGGCCCATCTGAAAAAACAAACCCTCCCCAACCCCTTCCCCCCGGTCTGTGGGACTTGTCACCTCCCACATCACAAGTAGACAGCCTGCCTCTGGTGACACCAAGGCTGCAAGGACCTGTGGTCCTCATTCTCTCATCCTGCTGTGCAGACACAGGAAGGGTAGAAAGGTGCTTGTGTTATTTGGAATGCTAACATTCTCCGTTCCCTTCCGTCAAAGGCTGTGGCTCCAGGTGGAGAGTGTGAGCAATGAAAGGCATGCATGCCTGGTTGCTCATTTGCACCATGCGAATCCGACAGCTTGCAGCAACAAGGCCAAGGAGTTTAGAACAGAAAGGAATCCTGCTTTGATCCTTCCGTTTGGGAGAAACGTTATAAAAAGGGGAAGAATCTATCAGGCAGAAGACACAGTGTGCTTGACGGCTCCCAGGTGAGAGAGAGGTTAACGTGCTGGAGACCAGAAAGGAGGCTGGTGTGGCTGATGCTCAAAGAGCAAATGAGACAGTGAAGGAGGTGAGGCCAGACCGGGGCTGGAGTCAGGCCATGTCACACCATCTGAGGATATTGAACTTCATCATATATGCCATTAGAAATCATAGAAGGATTTTAAGCTCTGGAAGTTGATGGATGATATCAAAAGGTACAGGACATTGTATGTTCCAGAGACGGTCATAGCCCATATCCCATCCCACATGCTCCTCTTTCAATGTGAGGTGGATAGTCCTCCAAGGAGACATGGGGGTCTACGTTTCCTCCCCTTGAGTCTAGGCAGGACTGTGATAAGAAGTGACTTGCTAGGCTAGGTCTTCAAAAGTCTGCAGCTTCTGCCTGGTCCCCTGAGAAAGCAGGAAAGACCACGTGAAATGTGCCTGCCCCCACAGAGGCCCCAGTGGACAATGTGCATTAACCTCCAGATCCAAGAGTGAGCAAGCCTTGAGATAAGTCTAGCCCCCACTGCTGAGTCACTTCAAGCCTGCTGGGGTTCCTAGCTGTGTGCTCCAGACACTGTGAAGCTGGAACAAGGCTCTTCTGACTTCCTGACCCCCAGAATCCATGAGCATAATTTAATAGTTGGTGGTGCTTTGTGCTCCTAGTTTGTAGGAGGGCAGGAAAGTTAGGTTATGTGGCAATAAGTAACCAGAACAAGAGGCTAAAAACCCTAAGATCTAGGTTTCCTAAAGCCCATTCTTGTTAGTGCCCTTCCTTTTTCAGTTTGTAGACTATCTACCAGTAATGTTTGCTGTGGGTGTTTAACTTAACTACATAGGAGGGCACAGGACCCTTTCCACGCCTGCCCAAGGCTCCCCCTACCAATTCTCCTGTAATGGCTTCGGCTCACAAATTCAGTTCTATTACACAACCTAAAAACTTACAGTAAAACTAGAAAGGGCAATTGCAAAAGACATTTTAACAGAATTTGTGATTTTATCTTGCTTCTCTTCAGAGGTATTGCTCCTTTATGAAGAAAGAACAAACAGGGAAGTCAAAATCACTCTTGGTAGCTCCCAAAGACTAGGAAAGAAATGAATGTTATATGCGGATCTAGTTCCCCTAGCTGCAGGAAAAATTGGGCGAGAGGAATGCCTGCTCACGAATTGTCACCTTTCTCACAAACCCTGGCACAACTCACTATTCGGTCTGTATGCAGATTTGACCAGAGCCCTACTCTCTTGCTCATCATAACCTGTTTTCTTGGAAACTGATCCCTCCTGGGATTGCAAGAGGTTTGACGTCAGCTCCCAGGTTTCCCCACGTGCTGGCAGAGAATGGCTCTGTGGGTATCAGGCGCCAGCCACAGCCTTTCTTGCTCACCATCTGCCTGTCCATCCTTCTTGCACTGCCACTTCGAGGGGGAGGCTTCTAGCAAACAGAAAGGAAGGAGGGACAACTAACCAGTTCTCTGCTCTGGTTCTTGGGCTTCGGTTTTGCAGCCTCTCACTTCACAAAGACGAATGAGTAGAGAGTGGGACTGCTGGTCACTAGTTTCCCACCAGAAGGGAGTGATTACCCTCGAAAGGGAGGAGGAACTTGCTCTGCCTTCGACAGTCTCTTCTGCTGCTTTTGAAAGAGCGGTTTGATTTAAATATAATAACCTTCTGGATCAAATGCTTTTCATTTCTAAGAGTAGATCAATTCTAATTTATTTCTGAAATTCTGCTTTTGTGAAATAGCCTGTTTTGTGGTCTGATGGGATTCTGGTTTTCGTAGTGGGTCTTGCTGAGCTGCTGAAGACTGATGAGGTATGTGTGAAAAGGGGTTTCCCCAGCCTAACGAGCCAGGCTGAAACGGAAGACAAATCCAGTTGACTGCACCCCTGATATTTCTGAGCGTTTATCAGGTATCGGGCCATGACGATAACCACTGCCCACAAAGGAATTTGTTTATTTTTCCCAACAACTTTACGAAGTTAGAAGTAAAATGGTCGCTGTTTTACAGATGAGGAAGCTGAGGCTCGAAGAACTTAAGCATCCCTCATTGGTCACCCAGCTGGGTAGAGATCGAGCTGGGATCCAAGCCAGGGCAGGCAGCGCCACAGCCAGCACTTCTCGGAACCCACACTGGACTCTGATGTGGAGCCAAGTTTGGGAACCAGCAGGCAAAGGCTTGCAGGTTTCATTCAGTTCCAATCGGGCAGCAGACCAGTGACACACAGCACAGTTTTTGCAGGATGTCTGATCTCGTTTGATGAATGATAAGCACTGCCCACAATGTTTGCAATTTTTCTTCTGGATTGTTTGGATATAGTTGCTTTTAAAAACACTTGAAAAAGTGCTTAGCACCTACAAAATACCCCAGTAAGCTATGCAATTTAGCTTCTAATTTGATCTCACTTAGAATGGAATGCACAGTAATCATGATATCAAAAGTAGAGACTGATGGTAATGGGAAAAATACAAAAAGAAAGAAGGAAGGAAGGAAGGAAGGAAGGAAGGAAGGAAGGAAGGAAGGAAGGAAGGAAGGAAGGAAGGAAGGAAGGAGAGAAAGAGAGAAAGAAAGAGAGAGAGAGAGAGAGAGAGAGAAAGAAAGAAAGAAAGAAAGAAAGAAAGAAAGAAAGAAAGAAAGAAGGAAAGAAGGAAAGAAGGAAAGAAAGAAAGGGCTGCCCAGGATTGGCATTTGAAGGTCTGGATTATGATTCTTGGGCAGTTTTGCTGGGCAATTTAGGCAAAGACAACTACACCACCCATACTTTGCTCGGTCTCAATGGAGATGTTAATCAAGGTCCCCTACCCTCTCTAGACTGTGGGGTAGTTCTGTAGCAGGATGAAAAGGAATTAAAAATAAGGCAATTTGGCAGTTTCCATACACATTTCAAAATAGCTAAGTAGCTAAAAATCTGGGAAGGTTTGCCTGAAACTTCCAGTCTTTATATTTACTATAAAATGTGATGGTGGTTAAGTCTGAGGAAATCGGAGTGAGCTTTGGGGATGAGAGATCTGAATTTAAAATGATCACTGTCACTTACCGGGGAACCATGTCTGGGTTGCTCCCTCTCTCTGAATCTGAGGGTCCTTTATCTGTGAAATGAAGATGACACATTATTGATTAAGATATTTGTGTTTTATTCTTGCTCTATTCTTACTTTCCATAAATGCCCATGCACATAGGCATGTGCACAAATGTGTGTGTGCAAACTCTCACTCACAAGGGCACACACAGAATTCCGAGAACAAGAATTCTAAGAATTCTAGGTCTTTCGTGCCTCTGGCTTGGAACCCAAAGAATGTCTGCAAATAAAGCCTGACTCTGGACCCAGTGATTTGTGCTAAGGGAGGGAGGACTCTAAGAAGGACAGTCCTCACAACAAGACAGGAAAGTCTCTGGGTTGCACAGGTAGTAGGATCCTAAGCCCTGAGTCCCAGAGCTGTCCCTAAGGAGGGACAAGGACCTCAGGGGGAAAGTCTAGTCTCAGTAAAGTTTCCCCTCCAAGCTTACCATGAAAAGTACCTTACTGACCAATCAAGGACACATGCAAATATGGACAAAAATACTTTACCAGCGGTCACTATGGAAGACTGGGACCGGAGGATGTGACTCTAGGAAGAGAAGAAAACTTACCCAAAATCATGAGGATTGAATTTCCTGACTTCCTGTTAAGATTGGCACTCAGAATCAGTTTGCATTTTATTTAAAGAGAACAATTTGACATTTCTTGGATGTGTGTGTGTCTATATATATATATGTATATATATACATACATATATATGTATTATATATATAATAGGTATATATACACACACATATCTATTATACACACATGTATATATATGTTCAAAAAATTGAATTGTTCACTATACAACATTTACCACTTGCTTTTTTCCATTATCAATATATTCCAGATCCATGGCAACACATATAAATATGCCTAATTTTTTTTTAGTAGGAGTAGTGTAGGCTCATGGTTAAACAAATTCCATACGTAGAAGGTATAAAATACAAAGTCAAATTGTCCCTCTCAGTTGCAGAGGTAACCACTGTTTACTATTTCATGTGCATTCATTTGAATATTTTAAACATATATGAGCATGTCTTTTAACTAGATTTAACTGAGATTCATTCCTGTGGCCCCAACTTCTTTTCTCCATGTGGCTTTCTGAATTGTCTACCTACCAAAAGACCCTATTGTCTGATTTCTAAGCCATTCTCTAAGTAGAAGAGTGGTTAGAAATAGGGACTTTAGCCAAAAATGTCTATTTCTAAAAGAACCAGATACTTTGTCTTCTAAATCTATTTTGAAGCCATACATAACAGAGAGTGATTAAAACAAGAATATACAGGCTACGAAAGAAAACATATATAATTTCGTGTATGACTTAGTGCTAAAAACAGGCCATACATAGCTGTCTTCAACAAGCTCCACCTACTTATCCTCAATAATGGGGATCCCGAGCCCAATTTCCATGCTCACAAACCTGTAATGGAAAAGACTTTCTAGTCTGTTTATTCAACACATCTCTCATTTATCACGTGGCATCTCAGCTAGTCCCAGTTACCCAAGCCAAAAGTCATTCAGGAACCTAAACAGCTGCTAATGGCCAAAGGAATTTTCAGAAAAAGCTATTTAAAAACAATTTTGATTATATGTCCAGGCTTCTCTGTATTCCCTACAATGATTTTTTTTGTCTGTGGAGGAATCTTGACCATGTTAAGAGCTTAGCTCTAGACCACACCGCCTTAAGCCCCACTTGACACTCAGTTATTTGTTTGGCCATACAAGTCCCAGTATTGCCCCTAAAAGGCTCTCACTGAAATGCCATGGAGAAGAGGGTGCACTTCTTTAGGTGGCGGAGTCATCAGACACTTTCAAGTGAGGCAATGGCACACATGGCCTACTTCCTGGAAGAGCGGCCTTAGCAGCTTCAGGGAAGGGTATGAAAGTGATTGAAAACTAGATGCCCAAATCCATGGGCCAGGCAAGATGTGCTAAAGGCCCAAAGCGGGAAAGTCACAGTAAAATGAAATAAGCCAGGCAGATCTAGGATGATAAAATCAACAGGAATTTTTGACGTTATTCTAGGTAAGAGGATGACAGGGTCACAATAACCCTTGAAGTTTGTAGCTGGAGTGGCCCAGTGGTGGCATGGCGTTCCGGTGCAGGGGAGAACACTGCCGAAGGTGAGAATGGGCAGGAAGGAGTTCCATTCAGGAAAGCTGTATTTGGATATCTACTAAGTACCATCCACTTCATATACAAAGAGAGCAAGAAAAATAATCCAACACGGAAATCAAGACTGCAGTTGGAAAAGCATTAATGGCAAAGAGGGAGATTCTATGAGAGGTGTTGCAGAGATGTAAAGGGACACACAGGGACTTTCCCCAACTTTAGTTCCCAAGATCCCAAGACTCATTTTTACCCAGATTTGTTACAGTCAACAGAGAAGCTGACAATGGAACCCATCAGCTGAGCTCAAAGGGACTCCCAGGACTTATGCTGCTGAACTTTGTCTCCTTACAAATACCCAAGTGACGCCAGGGACAAAGGCATCCCCTTCTGAAAGGAAACGTAAGAGCCAGCTTTCTCCCTGGGCCTTCCAGATGGCCTTACACATGTCGATTAGAAATGTTCAGGAAGCGCTTTCTTCTTTGTAACTAAGAGAAACATTTTCCTTCTTTGGAGACTGCTCCCACTTTCTCTCCCTCCTTAAATGGAATCGGATGTGGTTTTTTTCTGAATTATCCATGATTGGTCCCTTGCACAGTGTGTGCTCCTGGTAGGTGCTCTGCAGTGGGCAGATAAGGACGGGGCTCAGTGACGTGTGTGTCTCTGCCGGTTTCCTTAGCGATGCCCCGGCAGGCTTCCAGCTCCCCTACAAACCCGCTTCTGAGTCAGCCTGTTTTCGGCTACGGTCCAGGCCCTGCCAGAACATCACTTTTAAAATAACACTCTTTCCATCACAGCACTTGACAGTTTATAAAGATCTTTCTTTGTCTTCGTTTCATTTCGCCTCTGTAGCACAATCTTATAGCGAAGATGTTATTAATATCACCATTTTACAGGTAAAGAAATCGAGGCTCACGAAAGTTCAATAACTTGCCTAGATTGCCTGGCAGCAAGTCAACAGAAGAGGAGGACACTTGGAAACAGGGGCCCATGGAGTGGGTTCACCCTGAGCGAGAGTGGCCACTGAGCCGTAGCCGGATGTCCCCAAATAATCTGAAGACCAGACAGAAGTCATTTCAGCCCAGGATAAATTACGGGAAGGTATTTCCTCTGAATTTAGATACGTTCAAACTGTACTGGAAAGCCTAGTTCATGGACAGTAACGATAAAGGGCTTCTTAATTCAGCCACCGGCCTGTACCCCAGGCAGCATCGGTAATCAAAATACAACAGTTTCTATAGTGCTCAGCATGTAATGGTTGTTCTGTGGACTCATCACTGGCATGCCCCTGCAGTTGCACTGATACGGCCGAGTGTCAGGTTTAACACTGAGTTGAATGGTTTATTAAAATAGTAAAGAATTGGTAGAATTTGTTTGAACATTTATATCCAGCTGGCATCTAAGGAAAAGGTGCATACTTACTGGCACATGGATGTGTGTGTGTATAGGAGGGGCTGGAGAGAATAGTAGAGTGACTTCCCCGAGGAAATCCACATGCTGATGGGTGGTGAAGTCACGCAGTCCACTGCTGGGGGTGCTTCTGTTGAATCTCTGAGACCTGGGGCTAGTACTTGTCTTGTAATTATTGCTGACTTGTTAAGAGCCCTTTTGAATCTCTTTATCCCATGAAAGGAGCTCTATATTTCGAGTGTTTGAATGTGAGCCACACACTAAAAAAAAACGGAGAACTGCTGTTCGAACTTCTCCTTCTGACAAAATAAAAGTGAATACTTTAGATATTTGGTCTGCAAAAATCTTTGAAAGGTCATTGGAAAAATTAAAAGGCCACCGAGTTCAACTGTTCATACAAATTTAGCCTCCACTGCAAAAAAGATATGCTACTCACTCGATCTGACTCATTGACTGGAGTCTGTCTCATTATCTCCCAAGGTGTTCTGATGTTTCCTCCACACACTCCTCCATTTCCAAACAAGTATTTTGGTCTCCTTCCGGGTCAGTACCTGTAGCCTGCTGGTCACGACTGCCTCATGTGTGTGGACATAAAATCACAGGTTCTTCTGAGAACAAATGATCCACCACCTCTTAAAGCAGCACATTCTCAATATTTCCTTTTGTACTGATTAATATTCTGCCTTTTTTATGGCTTTGAGGAGAGGCAATTAAGTGAAAAAGATAAGGTTTGGGGTTTTGAAATCAGATAACCTGCATTTAATTGCCAGCTGCGCCCCTTTCTGGTTGTGCGACTTGGGATGAGCTACTTAACACTTTAGAGGGGCGATGTGCTAATTTATAAAATAAGGGAGAATAAAAATGATAATGCCCACCTCTTGTGACTGTGGTAAGAATTAATTTAAAATAATGCACATAATATTTTTATAACCAAGATGCTTCTTGGTACATTGTAGTTATTTAATTAACTGTGGCTACAATGAATATTCTATACCTTGTTCTTACTTAGCTTGGTCTTATGAAGTGTTCTGAAATAGATCTGCAAGCTCTTCCTTCCACATGGAAGCCTCCTCCTGTGTGTGAAAACTGCTCTCATTGGCATTCGGTAACTGATTTTAAGGAATGCTGCTGAGTTAGCACAAACCATCAAAGTGTTGAGTAAAAGCTAACAAAGCTCACCATTGACATTCTGGAGGGTAAGTCTTGGCTCTAAATAAGCCTATGCATAAAAAGGTAACATAGCATAACAATGGAGAGAATACCCGCCTGGGATTCCTGAGAAATGGATTGTACTTGCTCTGTGCTCTTGGGTAAGTCATTTGACTACTCCAATATCTTCGGTTGCAGAAGAAAGGAAATGAAACGAAGGTCACGACACTGTTGTGGGCATTAAGGACAGTTAAAAAACTACTATGAGGAGGACAGTGCTCAGCACCTAATGGGCACTCAACTGGAGTTGGTGGAGTGTGTTGTGAGGCCCCAGGCACTCTGACCCCCATTCATATTCTCAGTTGAGACAGTTATCTGTAGCCTCTCAGCTCACAGTTGCGACGGCTTCTTTTTCTCGTCTCACTGCCTCTAGTCCATCCCTGAAAGCCTGGTTCTAATCTCATGCTCAGAGTCCAGAAGCAGAATATAATGAGCCTAATAATTGTGGATCAAAATCTATGGGAAGTGATCAAAACAGCGTTTAGAGAAAAGTGCACAGCTTTGCTTGTCTTTATTCTCTTTTTAAAAGTGAAGGAGATTAACTAAGTTCTCACTTTATTATATAAGACAAGGAAATGAGGAAAAGCACAACAAAACAAAAGCCCACAGGAGAATAAGAAACAGTAAATGTGACAAAATAACCAGCTAATTAGTTAAATAATAAAGAAAATAAGAAGTGATGAATTAACCAAAAATATTTGTTTAAAAGAATCAACAAATGGCCAATATATGCAAGTTAATTTAAAAAAACTGATAAAGCTATCATGAGGCAGGAAAGAGAGCATCCAAGATGATAAGAAAAACATGTGTCAGGAAACGCTTTGCACAGTTAAATGCTAATTATTTTTAATTCCATGTGAAATAAAGTCTTCTTTCAAAAGCAAGGGGACTGTCACTTACTGTGCACTGACCATGAGCCTAGTCGGAGTCCTGGGTGTTTTCTGTGTGAGTGATAACCCTCTGAGCGAAACACCTGTCCTCCTTCCACAGACAGGACTCGAAGCTGAGAGAAATGAAGCTACCGGCCCAAGGTCACCCAGCTTTGAAGAGCCACAGCTGAAATTCAAATTCAGAACTGCAAGACCTGTACTGTTCATATGTTTTCACCCTAAACATGTTAAATATCAACATAGTCACAATAAGAAAGAAAAAATTTAAATATCCAGTAACTAAATGTTGAGAAATTACTCACACACCACTCAAACGTAATTGGATATACTTGTTTAGATCAAAACATCTTCAAATTTTCAAATAGTAAATAGAAACCTAACTGCCTATGTCATTCCTCAAAAAAGGAGATGAAACAACCTAAACTATTAGAAAAGGAAATACACTTTTAATGTTAATGGTGATCAGTGTTTATACACACACACAAACCCCTATGGTGAGCTTTCTCCTTATAAACACGACATTTTCAGTAAAAGTCAAACTGAATGAAGTGATAAATTATTACATGAAATTTATATGAAATGTCCAGAGTAGCACATCTATAGCGACAAAAAGGTTAGTGGTTTCACAGGGCCGGGATAGGCAAGGAAGGCAGGTGGTGGTAGAATGGGGTTTTCTTTTGAGATGGTGAAATTATTCTAAGATTAACTGTGGGGATGGTTGCCCGCAGTGGTGAATATGCTAAGAACCATCCATTAGGTTGGTAGGGCTGCCATACCAAGATACCTCAGACTGGATGACTCAGAAATTCATCATCTCACCACCTGGAGGCTAGAAGTCCACAGTCAAGGTGCCAGCAGGGTGGGGGTTCTCTGAAGCCTCCATCCTTGGCCTTCAATCGTGACCCTCATGCTGCTTTGTCCTGTCTGGCCCTCCTTCTGTGCACACACTTCCTTTTCTTATAAGGACACCGGTCATATGGGATTAGGGCCCCACACAAATAATGGTTTTGTTTTTACCTAATCACCTCCTTAATGACCTTACCTGCAAATATAGTTACATTCAGAGGGACTGGGAGTTGGGACTTCAACAAATGAGGTTGCGGGGGAAGGGCACAATCCACCCTGTAACATCGTCAAATTGTATACTTTGAAGGGATAAATTGTGTGATCTGTGAGTTATATCCAAATAAAGCTGTGTTTGAAATAGTATAAGAGCCCTGGCTGGAACCTCAGTGGATAGAGCGTGGGCCTGTGAAACAAAAGGTTGACAGCTCCATTCCCAGTTGGAGCACATACCTGGGTTGCAGGCCAGGTCCACAGTAGGGGGCGAGTGTGAGAGAGGCAATCACACATGGATGTTTCTCTTGCTCTCTCCCTTCCCTTCTATCTAAAAATAAATAAATAAAATCTTTAAATAAAATAGTATAAGAATGATCTCTTAAAATGATGAAAAAATGTTTTATTAAAGGCCAAAATCAAACTTAGAGAAACATCATCATTCTCCTTAAAACCCTGGTATTATAGAACATTTGAGATGAAGGACATAAGGATAACAGATAGGGTAGGGAAGGAAAGGGCAGTTATAAACTCTTGAAAAAAATAAAACTACACAAGAAAGGACATGACCTCACCAGGATACTACACACATAATGGCCCTGCAGCGTGTCACATTAAATCATCATGGTGAGTCACCCACTTTCCCATTTTCTGGAGCAGCTACTACATGCTAAGCACTCTCCTAGGTGTGACAAAAGCCAGTGCACAGGTGGAAGGCCCCTCTAAGGCCCTAGAGCTCCTAGCCTAGCAGGAGCAGGGATACCGAGACACAACAAGAAAGTAATTTCACTACTATAGGAGGTGACCAGAGCTTTTGAAAAGAAATAAAAAGGTTCAACAGAATGAGGGAACCTTAAAATGCTGAGGAGAGGCAGGAGTGGCAGGTTGAGAGGAGGGGAAGAGGGTGGACCGCACAGATATTGGGGAGAAGAGCGTTCCATTCTGACACAACGGTCCCTGTAGAGAGGCCCTGAGGGAAGGGTGTGTCTGAGTGTTGGAAAAATAGCGAGAAGACCAAAGTTTCTGGAAACATGTGGACAAAGGGGAGAGGAGCAAGAGACCGGATCAGAAGGTAACAAGATCCAGGTCATGTGGGGCCTTATGATACTTTGGGAACTTGGGCTTTTACTCTGAGTAGGATGAGGAACCATTCATTGCAAGAAGGGGAGCAAAGAAGTGACAAGATGGTCCTTGTGGTTAGATGGAGCTGTGCTGAGACTGGAATGTAGAGCGGAAAGGGTAGAAACAGGGGGCTATTGCTGGCAAGAGTAACAAAGCCTGGGTATGGAGGATGCCGATCTTATTTTTAAAATAATAGTGCATACCGTACCGAGGGCGAGGATGAGGGGATAAGGTAGAGCAGGTATAAGGCAGTTGAACCATCCCCCTCCATAACAAGGAGTCAAGTAGATAATATCTAATATGAATACATAAAGAAGTAAAAGCATAGCACCTAGAAATACCAAGTTAATTAAAGTAGATCACAAAAAAAAACAGTTTAAAATGATTACCACTAGGGAGAGAAACTGGGGAAGAGACACAAGGAGCATGTTTCTTAAGAGCTTTCTACTTCATGTTTTTAAGCCCGTGAATGTCTTACTTTGATAAATTTTCAGAAAGGACCAGAACAAGGCCGGCATTTAACTTTATAATTAAACTTAGGCTGGGGAATTGTGCAAATGCAATATGTTACAAAGGAAAAAGTCTAATTGTTGGGAAAGTATATGTAAAGTATCATTATTTGCAGATGGCAGAATGCCTAGTTAAAACAAAAGTCAACTAAAATATTTCAGTGAAGTGATCAGATGAAGAGGCATTTTTAACTTATTGGCTAGGATAATGTCATGTTTAATAAATGTTTCTCTTAAGTAGACTAGAATTTTTTCATTACTAGAAGTTCAATGCTAAATTCAGCATTCAACTCTAGTTGATGATTAATATCCTAGAAACTTGCTCTTTTTATTCTTAAAAGCTAAATAACCATCCAGTTTTATCGGTGGCTCAATATTATTTACTGCTCTAAGTTCATTTGCAAAGAAAAAAAAAACAATGTATCCTTTCTTCCTGGGTATTTTTGGTTTAGAAGCAATTGCTGAGCAGACCAATAAGCAGTTCAAGCACATGCTGTGGTCTGGTCCAAAGTCAAGGGCAGGTCATGACAGATGGCTTTTAACATTCATTTCCCATGCTCTGGGAAGGGGAGTGGAAAGTGGTTTCCACCTGGGTTCAAGTCAACCAATCATACATTCACCCATCCATTCATCCACTCATTCAAACCCAGCATCGAGATTCAGGGAGAAAGCCTTACTCCCAGCTGTCAGTGGGCTCGTGTGAACAATGCACTTAAGGGGCAATGACAGCACACTGCAGAAAGGACTAAGGCAGAGGCTGGCCCAGAGAGGCTGGCTGCAGAATCCGAGGCAGCAGGAGTGGAAATTGTAGGGAAGAGATAATGACAGCCAGGCAGGAAAGGAAGTGGGTTGTGTTGGTTGAGAGAAAGTAGGGAAACGGCAACGTGTAGTGCTTTGGAGGAACCACATGGGCAGGGTATGTTGTTCAGGGGCCCAAACCTCAAATGGCCACAGGAGCCACACAGCTGATATGAATGAGCGGCGTGGGCTGGGTCCTATGGGAGACGAGAGAGAGTCGTGCAGACTGGGACAAACTGGGGAGGCTGTGCTCCACTCAAGGGGTTGACCCCTCCACAGCTCCAGTGACTGACACTAGGCAGGACACAGTGCTCCCCTGTCTTCTCATTGTCCAAAGGAAATCCACATTTGTGTTGGGGAGTGTGTACACGAAATCATCAGTGAATTCAAATGCTTTAGCATTATAATGGCAAAATCTACTGTGTTCTCATCTCTCCCTGCCCCCCGCCCACTCAAAAAAAATATGTGCCTGATTTCAAGCAACGAGTTGTTGATTTGCTAGCCCTGGCATAGTGGTGGAGTTGTTTTGACCTATACTTCCTAAAACAAACCACTCAAGCTATATGAAGCCTCAGTTTCTGCACCTACAATAATAATAGAATTTATTTAAGGTGTAGGATTTTGGTGAGAACTACATGAGGAAATTAATGTACAGCTGTACCCTCTTTAAAATGCTGCTTTGTTATAAAGTTGCCTTTGATATTGTTTTATTAAACCATGCTGTATATATGTAGAAAGGACTGCAGTGCACTACACAGAATGTCATTACAATACACTCTATACACACACGTGCTCTAGAACAGCTGCATGGGACGGATTCATCAAGGTGTGCAGTTTGCTCTGCTGTTAATTTATTTCTACCATTTATTTTGCATTCCGGCAACCAGTGTTGACCTGTAACCACTGATCAGGACTGGGCAGGTGACAGTGCTGGATCTCCCTGAGGGTGACAAAGGAAAGGTGTTCATCTACAGGCTGAAATCCAAGTGTGGCAGCAGCTTCAGGGGGCCTCCAGGGAATGGCTGCAGCCCAGGGGATGTAGATGAGCTTGCAGCTGGGCTGAGTACAGATCTGGGGGAGGATGAAGGACATCCCCGCTGCCCGGGAGGATCAACCAGAAACTGAATTAAAAGAAACTGATAGGAACTGTAATTAAAGACACATGATGGTCTCAGGGAATTTGAAAAAACAGTGGAACAGCAATAGCCAATGAGCAATGTATGCAAACACATATAGGAAGTATGCCCTACAGATCTTCATTTAATCAGCAATCCCATTTCCAGAAATTGCCTACTTTGGACTAAAGGGAGTTCATGATGCTGGCCCCAAAATGTCAGCTTTTATTATTATTTGCTTGACATGGTTAGATTAAAAGGTACATATTCAAAGGTGATGAAGTATGAGGCTGAAAAGAGAGACCAGATCACAAAAGGTCTCAGAGGTTCTGCTGGGGAGCTGAGAGTTTCTCTAGAGCTGGGAATGCGCTGAAGCATTACAAGCAGTGTATTAATCACCTGCGTTAAGTGTGGCATGTAACAAATGGCTACTGCTTTCATTCAAATATAGAATAATTGACATGAAACAAATGCATTAGGTGGATCTTTTCACTTCTCTCCAGTGTGACGGTGCATGTACCAAGAGCAATCTGTAGACTCTGCTGATGATCAACACATATCCCAGGAAGAAACAAAATTTAGGTTCCATACGCACTCCTTAAACAATGACACTGCTCTCGAGCTTTGCATCCTGGTGGCTGCCCTAAGACAGCATCAGCAGAAGACAAGGACAAAGAGACCTCATTGGAAGAATGTCATCTCCACACACTTGAACCACAACCTCGTTAACAGACGCCAGAAGTGATTCAAAGGGTGTATCAGTTCTGCTTCCTGCCCTCTGCAAACAACAGCTGATGGATGCAAGGCAGGGCAAGAAGTGGGTGGCAGGAGAGAAGGAAGCTGCATTTTACTAACAGAAATAGCTTCTAGATAAGGTCGATCCCACAAATGCTAAATGGTTAGTCCACCCTAAAAGATCTTCTCTAATGCTTGATATAAGTGTCTCAGCACTCTTGCCTCAGTTTCTCTCATTATTTCTGGATGATGGTACAAAACTGAGCTGAGGTCAAATGCCTTTGTGTGATGTGTCCCCTGGTAGCTCCTAAATGTTCTTATCTCAGAACCACGACAGACTCGGGAGGAAATTAACATTGACTGAGTGCCAGCTCACCTGCTATCAGCTGAGTATTTTCCTTACATGGACCTTGGAAAATTCTCTAGTCTCTTCCCTACCTTGCCCCCCACCAACCATCTGTCATTATCTCCCTGAAGCAGGAAGATTTTGAAAATAGTCAGACCATTGCACAATGAGTATCTTTTATAGTTATCCTTGTTGCCCCAAGCCTAGAATCCCATAAGTGGCCTCCTGCATTCCCTGTTGGAAGGCATCTCAAAAATGCACTACTGAATCCACTGGAGAGGACACAGGACCGACTGGAAGAGCAAGAGATTGGACAGGGCTCCTGCCCAGAAAGCACCAGAACATCATGTTCTGTCTCTTTCACTCCAGAGTAATTGCAGGGGAACCTCCTGGAAGGCAGCTGGAGAAGTGGGTACAATGCTCAACTTTTTCACCCTCTGCATCTATTGCAGATGGGTCATTGCTGGGTGCCATGTGGCAAATAAAGATTTTCTAATATTCCTCCATCAAAATGGTCTCTCTGTTCTTAAGTCACAGAAGACCCAAGAAGTTATGACCATTGGAGGGGTTTATTTTGATGACTTAACACACAATACAACAATTAGTAATTATTACTGAGTTAAGCATTACTACTCAAGACATGTTGCCAGGAATGCTATACGCTAGAAACTGATCATTGCCTACTTCTCATCCATTATAAGTTCTTCCATAATAGAAACCTGATTTTAAACATGCCTGGGTTGCAGGCCATGACCCCCAGCAACTGCCCATTGATGTTTCTCTCTCTCTATCTCCCTCCCTTCCATCTCTAAAAATAAAATAAATAAAATTAAAAAAAAAAAGAAACCTGATTTTGTTGGAGCATCAATGTGCCCTGATGCTAAACTACTTTTTCTTTTTTTAATTTAAATTATTTTATTGCTGTTCAATTACAGTTGTCTGTATTTTCTTCCCACCCCCTCCAAACCCACCTCCCTCCCTTGCTTCCACCCTCCCCCCTTGGTTTTGTCCATGTGTCCTTTATAGTAGTTCCTGAAAACTGTTCTCCCCACTGTCCCCTCCCCCCACCCCTCAGGCTACTGTCAGATTGTCCTTAATTTCAATGACCGCGGTTATATTTTGTTTCCTTTTTTCTTTTGTTGATTATGTTCCAGTTAAAGGTGAGATCATATGGTTTTTGTCCCTCACCTCCTGGCTTATTTCACTTAGCATAATGCTCTCCAGTTCCATCCAGGCTGCCGCAAAGGGTATAAGCTCTTTCTTTCTCTCTTCTGCTTAGAATTCCATTGTGTAATAGTTAATAGTAAATGTACCATAGTTTTTTGATCCACTCATTTGCTGATGGGTACTTAGGCTGCTTCCAGCACTTGGCTATTGTAAATTGTGCTGCTATGAACATTGGGGTTCATAGGTTCTTTTGTTACTGGTGTTTCAGGGTTCTTAGGATATTATCCTAGCAGTGCAATTGCTGGGCCAAAAGGCAGATTGATTTTTAGTTTTCTGAGGACATTCCATACTGTTTTCCATAGTGGTTGTACCAGTCTGCAGTCCCACCAACAGTGCACTAGGGTTCCTTTTTCTCCACAACCTCTCCAACATTTGTCATTTGTTGCTTTGTTTATTATGATGGCCATTCCGACCAGTGTGAAGTGCTATCTCATTGTTGTTTTAATTTGCATCTCTCTGATGGCTAGTAATGCCAAGCATCTTTTCATGTGCCTTTGGGCCCTCTGTATGTCCTCCTTGGAGGAGTGTCTGTTCAAGTCTTTTGCCCATTTTTTAATTGGGCTTTTTGCCTTCCTGGAGTGGAGTCATGTGAGTTCTTTATACATTTTGGAGATTAAGCCCTTGTTCGAGGTGTCACTGGCAAATATGTTTTCCCATACAGTTGGTTCTCTTTTCATTTTAATGCTGTTTTCTTTAGCCATGCAGAAGCTTTTTAATTTGATGAAGTCCCATTTGTTTATTCTTTCCTTTATGTCCCATGCTTTAGGGGACATATCCATGAAGATGTTGTTGCATGGAATGTCTGAGATTTTTCTGCCAATGTTTTCCTCTAGGGCTTTTAGGGTTTTACAACTTATATTTAAGTCTTTTATCCACCTTGAATTTATTTTAGTGTATGTTGTAAGTTGGTAATCAAGTTTCATTTTTTTGCATGTAGCTGTCCAAACCTCCCAACACCATTTGTTCAAGAGGTTATTTTTGCTCCACTTTATGCTTCTTACCCCTTTGTCAAATATTAATTGACTGTAGAGACAGAGGTTTATTTCTGGGCTCTCTGTTCTGTTCCATTGGTCTATGTCCCTGTTTTTATGCCAGTACCAGGCTATTTTGATTACAGTGGCCTTGTAATACAGTTTGATATCAGGTATTGTGATCCCTCCAACTTTGTTCTTCTTTCTCAAAATTGTTGCAGCTATTTGGGGTTGTTTATGGTTCCATATAAATTTCTGAAATGTTTGTTCTATATCTGTGAAATATGTCAAGGGTACTTTAATAGGGATTGCATTGAATCTATAAATCGCTTTGGGTAGTGTGGCCATTTTGATGATGTTAATTCTTCCAATCCAGGAGCATAGTACATGCTTCTATTTGTTTATGTCTTCCTTAATTTCTTTCTTCAGTGTTGTATAGGTTTCTGAGTACAGGCCTTTTACCTCCTTGGTTAGGTTTATTCCTGGGTACTTTATTTTTCTTGTTGCTATATCAAATGGGATATTTTTACTGATTTCTGTTTCTGATATTTCATTGTTGGTGTACAAAAATGCCTTTGATTTCTGAGTATTGACTTTGTATCCCACTGTTTTGCCAAATTCACTTATTAGGTCAAGTAGTTTTTTGGTGGAGTATACAGGATTTTCTATGTACATTATCAGGTCATCTGCAGTGACAGTTTTGTTTCCTCCTTTCCAATTTGGATGCCTTTTATTTCTTTTTCTTGTCTGATTGCTGTGGCTAGGACTCCCAGTACTATGTTGAATAGGAGTGGTGAAAGTGGGCATCCTTGTCTTGTTCCTGATCTTAGTGGGAAAGCTTTTTGCCCATTGAGTATGATGTTGGCTGTAGGTCTCTCATATATAGGCTTTATTATGTTGAGGAATACTTCCTCTATTCCCACTTTGCTGCGTGTTTTTATCATAAAAGGGTGCTGCACCTTGTCAAATGCTTTTCCTCATCTGTTGATATGATCATGTGATTTTTGTCTTTCATTTTGTTTATGTGGCATATTATGTTTATTGACTTGCGAATATTGTACCATCCTTGCATCCCTGGGGTGAATCCCACTTGGTCATCGTGTATGATCTTTTTAATGTATTGCTGGATGCAGTTTGACAATATTTTGTTGAAGATTTTAGCATCTACGTTCATCAGTGATATTCGCCTGAAGTTTTCTTTCTTTGTTATGTCTTTATCTGGTTTTGGGATTAGGATGATGTTGACTTCATAAAAACAATTTGGGAGTCTTCCATCTTCTTGAATTTTTTTGAAATAATCTGTGGAGGATGGGGGTTATCTCTCCCTTAAATGCTTTGTAAAATTCTCCTGTGAAACCATCTGGCCCAGGGTTTTTGTGTGTCAGAAGCTTTTTAATTACTGTTTCAATTTCATCAGGTGTTACTGGTCTGTTCAGATTTTCTGCTTCTTCTTTATTGAGTTTTAGTAGATTATATTTTTCTAGAAATTTGTCCATTTCATCTAGGTTTTCAAATTTCTTGGCATATAGTTCTTCATAGGAATTTCTAACAATCCTTTGTATTTCTGTGGTATCAGTTGTAATCTCTCCTCTTTCATTTCTGATTGTGTTTATTTGGGTCCTATCTCTTTTTTTCTTGATGAGCCTGCTTAAAGGCTTGTTGGTTTTGTTTACCTTTTCAAAGAACCAGCTCCTGGATTCATTGATCCTTAGAATTGTGCTTTTAGTCTCTATGTCATTTAATTGTGCTCTGATCTTAATTATTTCCTTCCTTCTACTTGCTCTGAGCTGTCTTTGTTGTTGTTCCTTGAGTTCTTGTAGGTGTAGACTTAGGCTGTTTATTTGAAATGTTTCTATCTTTTTTAGGTAGGCCTGTATCACTATGAACTTCCCTCTCAGGTCTGCCTTCACTCTGTCCCATAAGTTTTGGATTGTTGTGAATTCATTTTCATTTGTTTCCAAAAACTTTTCAATTTCTTTCCTAATCTCATTCTTGACCCATTTGTTGTTTAATAGCATGCTATTCAATCTCCATGATTTTGAGTGTTTTGGGTTTTTTTCCTGAGGGTTGGTTTCTAGTTTCAGTCCCTTGTGGTCAGAGAACATGCTTGATATGATTTCAATTTTCTTGAATTTGTTGAGGTTATTTTTGTGTCCAATCATGTGGTCTATCTTTGAAAATGTCCCATGTGCGTGTGAAAAGAATGTGTATTTTTGTTTCTTTGGGA
The DNA here is from genome assembly GCF_004126475.2 of Phyllostomus discolor. NCBI lineage: Eukaryota > Metazoa > Chordata > Mammalia > Chiroptera > Phyllostomidae > Phyllostomus > Phyllostomus discolor. The sequence goes on from NC_040915.2 coordinate 19,835,556, forward strand.
TGAAGGGCTCTATATATATCAGTTAAGCCCATTTCATCTGGGGCATTGTTCAATGCCGCAATATCTTTGTTAAATTTTTTTGGAAGATCTGTTCATTTTTGACAGTGGGCTGTTAAAATTCCCTACTATAATTGCATTGCTGTCAATGTGTTTCTTGAAGTCCTCTAAGATTTTCTTTATGTATTTGGGAGCTTTTATGTTGGGTGCATATATATTTACTATGTTTATATCTTCTTGATGGATTCTTCCCTTGAGTATTATGAAGTGACCTTCTGGGTCTCTTTCTATGGTCCTTTTTTGAAATCTATTTTGTCTGACATGAGTATTGCTATCCCAGCTTTTTTTTTCCTGCCCATTTGCTTGGAATATTTGTTTCCAGTCCTTCACTTTCAGTCTGTGCAGGTCTCTTGTTCTGAGGTGGGTCTCCTGTAGGCAGCATATGTGCGGGTCATGTTTTCTTACCCATCCCACTATTTAGTGTCTTTTGATTGGGGCATTAAATATCTATTTACATTTAAGGTTATTATTGATAGGTACTTACTGATGGCCATTTTTTGTACCTGTGTTCCTCTCTCTTTCACTGTTTTTCTTCCTGTTTTTAAAGCAAAGCATTTATCATTTCCTGCAGAGTTGGTTTGAAGGAGGTATATTCTTTGAGGCTTCTTTTGTCTAGAAAGCTCCTTATTTGGCCTTCCATTTTAATTGAGAGCCTTGCTGGCTAGAGTAATCTTGGTTGCAGGCCTCTGGTTTTCATTACTTGGAATATTTCTTGCCATTCTCTTCTGGCTTGGAGCATTTCCATTGAGAAGTCAGCTGCTAGTCTTATTGGGGCTCCCTTGTATATTACTTCCTGTTTTTCCCTTGCTGCCTTTAAGATTCTCTGTTTATCTTGGAATTTTGCCATTTTAATTATGCTGTGTCTTGAGGTGGGCCTTTTTGGGTTCCTCTTGATTGGGACTCTCTGTGTTTCGTGGATTTGTGTGACTTTTTCTCTCATCAAATTAGAGAAGTTTTTCATCATTACTTTTCCAAACAGGTTTTCTATCCCTTGCTCTTCTTCTTCTCCTTTTGATATCCTTATTATATGGATATTATTATGTTTCAGGTTGTCCTGCATTTCCTTTAATCCCTCTTTATTCTTCCTAAGCCTCTTTTCCTTGTCTCACTCATTCTGGGTGTTTTTTTCTACCTTGCCCTCCAGCTCACCTTGCCCATCAGCTGATCTGATCCTCTGCTTCATCAAGCCTCCTTTTGTGTCCTTCTACTGTGTTCTCCATTTCAGAAATTGTATTCTTCATTTCCTCTTAGCCCTTATTGATAGTTTCTATTTTCCATTTCATGTTGATATAGTTTGCAGTGAGTTCATTATAATTTCCCTATAGTTTTTGGTAATTCTCTGTGAGCTCATTGAGCTTCCTTATAACCATTGCTTTGAACTTGCTATCTGATAGTTGACTTGCCTCTATTTCATTTAGCATTCTTTCTGAGGCTTCCTCCTTTCCTTTCATTTGGGGATTGTTTCTTTGTCTTCTCATCCTCTTCTCGTTAGCCTCTGCTTCTTAAATTTATCTGTTCTGACTCCCTGTGTTTATGATGTGAACTTCTATGGTGGAATACCTGTCAGATTCAGTGGTGCTGTCTCCTTGATCTCCCAAGCTCACTGGTCTTGGGCTGTTGTTTATGTTGGCTCTGTGTATGCCTTTGGGTTTTGATTGCTGTTGGATCTTTCTTTGGTGGATCCTTCCCATCAGCTGGTTAACTGAGGGTCACTGTGTCCACCAGCTCTTGTATTCTGTTGTGCAGGTGTGGGCAGGTTATGTTGAAGCTGGTTCTTCTATGTGTATAAGGTTTTGAGGATTCTCTTGCTCTTGTTTAGTTGTTTCTTCTGTGTATTTTCTCCACTATTTTGGTGTATTTCCAGATAGGTCCTGGGTTGAGTTAGTGTGGCTTCCACTACCTCCTTCATCCTCTTCTGTTGTTATCTGTTGATGGTTCCTTTGTCGGTGAGTTTCCTCTTCTGGCAGGTATCCTGGTGTTCACAATGTCCACCTACTTGTCTCAGCTGTTGGGATGCCCCCTCTTTGGGTCCAACTCTGGTCTTTTCACAGTTCCACATTTTTTTGTCTCACATCTGGTATTTCAATGTGCTCTACAATTTTTGGTCTCCTATCTTTATATTTGCTGGGGTACTGTTGGCGGTTTGCTCTGTTCCTCAGTAGATCAGCTAGCTGTTTCACCCGTGTGTAGGGGGAAGTGGGCTCCGCTCCCACCTACCTCACCACCATCTTAAGGTTTAATATCCAGATGAAGAGGCATGGAGCAATGTCCTGAACAAAGGTACATCTGTCTTTGTGGAGTTTGAGGCCTGGCTTGGGGGTACATGGGAGTGCTGTAGTTCACCAACCTGGAACCCCCATCTTGTTGAATCACATTATTTCAGGTTTCTGTTATAAGCACCCAAATGCAGTTCCTAACTGGCTCATCTTCTATGTGGGAAAATAAGAAAAGCAGGGCCCCCAAGATTCAATCAAGATGTGAAAAAAGAAAGGACATAACATTTAAATTCCATGGTTGTCAGGGCACATTGCATTATCTGCTGAGAGGGACTTACTGGGTAGGGGCCATGGGATAACTGTGATGTCCAAGCTGGCTAGTGGAGGGGAATGTCTTGTAAGAATCCAGCAGACTTACTTGTGGTTTTCAAACACTTTGCCCTTTAGGGAGATTATAAACCTGCATTATTTATCAACACGAGTTTGCCTAGTCTACAGGAGAAATGACTGATCCTTGGAAAGTGTTTCCTATGTGGGACCTGGGAGACTTCTGAATCCATTTAATGAAAAATGAAAGGAGACAACATGACAAGTTCAAACTCATTCAAGTCCACATCAATGACGGTTTCTGCAGAAGAAGCAGGAAAAAGACCAGCAGAGAGGAAGGCAATAAAAAGCTCCGGGCTCTGCTTTCCTAATTACCCCTAATCCGGTAAAGAGCTGGACCGCTTCCAAATGCTAATTAATTAAGCTCCCCACCAGTCAAGTGATAAATCCAGGAAGAAGCCTCTCTGCTGAAAGTATAGCCTATGACAGACCGGGGCAGGCTGGAAAGAGATAGGTAAGTAAGCTGGCAGAGGAGGGTCAGCTAAGGCAGTGAAAAGCATTGTAAGGACTGTGAGAACAAGGAGAAGGCTGTAAGAATTGGGAACTAGAAACCAGCATGTGCTGGTTTCTTCTTCACACTCTCCCCCAGCCAGTTTTCAGCTTCTACCTCCCAGTGGAATAACCGCATGGCACGCTGATCTCAGAACTCCTCACCTTCTGGGGTCCTTCCAAGTTCCACCTCTGTCCTCTGTCGACCACCATTAGCACATTCACCTGCTAGAAATGAACACCTCATGGTGTTGTCCTGTCTTCGTACTTCCCAAATCAGGTTCTGCCAGATTAGCCATGATGCTTTTGGTTGCCAATAAAAGAAAATTCAATTCAAAGTAGCTCAAACTGCAAAGGGAATTGATTGTTTCTGGTTCACTTAACGGAAGAGTTCACAGGTGTATTGACTTCAGGCATTGATTTAAGATTAGGGCCCCGGTCCCACTTCTCTGTGGTTTTCTTTGGGTTGTTCTTCTTTGTTTGTTTGTTTGTTTTTCCCTCTGACCAGTTTCTTTCATACCGTAACAGAATGAGACAGCAGTTCCTGGTGACACCACCACATATCACAGCATCCAAGGAGAGACAGTGCCTCTTCTTTCAGATGCAACAAAAAAATGCCTCATGTTTCATCTGTAACAGACAAAATGAGGTTAGGCATGTGACCTTGAAAAATGTTCACTCTCACCCAAGAAATGGGGTATGAGTTGGCCTAGCTGAAGCTGTGCTGTGGTAACAAATGACCCTAAAACTTCAGGGGTTTGCAAAGCAACACAGGTTTATTTTTTTTTTTCATTCAACTTGCATGAATGCTGTTACAAAACAAGTGGGAATTCATCCATGCCCTCTTCATTCTAGGAGTAAGAGAGAAGGAGCAGCCACTTTCTAGGGCATATTAATCTTGTGGCAGAGAAAAAAGAGTGGTGGAAGAACCACATGCTAGCTCTTAAAACTTCCACGTGGAAGTGGCACATGTAACTTCCACCCACATTTTGGAGGGCAAAGAAGGTCATTGCCTAAGCCTGTCATCAGTAGGATGGGAAGTAAAGTCCTTCTGTAGGAAAGTCCAGATGGAATGAGCTTGGTGTATTTTGAATATAATATAACCTACTGCAAATGCTATATGCTGATTGGCTTAAACTGGCTTGCTCATCCCTGAACCAATTACCAGGTAAAGTAGTTGATAGGATTAAACTTGGGGGTTTACATCAATCAAAGTCTACTCCTCTAAGAGGGAATGGGATCAATCACACTTAGACCACATGGTATACTTCACCGACCAATAGATAAGGCAGATTGGATCCTCATTTTACAGATGAGAAAACCAAAGCTTAAAACAATGACCTCTTTAAGATTATAGAGCCAGATTTCAAAACCAGGTTATCTAAGTTGATATTCCTTCTTTTCCTTTGTACTAGGGACTTTGAGTTTGATACTACTATATCTACAAACAACCCCCTTACTTAACTCATTCATTTGACTAACAAACTTAACTAGCATGAGTAGATGAATCATATTGGAAATGCACTATTTTTCTGGACAGTTACCATCTATAAAGCAATTCATAGGTTTCTAACCTAAAACATCCTGTAATTTGGAGACAACACAATAGAAGGGTGCATTTCCTCTAGGAAACATGCATCCTCAAACAATGCCTTCAGAATATACATTGTGTAACCTCCTAGGAAATCGGTTTGACAATATTTAGCAATAGCCTTAAAATAGTCACATTGATTAACCCAGCAATTCTACATGTAGAAAACTTATGAAAATAACCATGGCTAAGTGGAAAAGTTGATAAAAATAAACAAGGGCCTTCAATGCAGCAAAATGTCTAACCTGAAATTCCCAAATATTTAACCTAAATATTCATCAACACGGAATTCATTAAGTAAACCAAGAAAAATACACTGAACATAATACTACATCATAATACTACATAGCTAGTAATAAAGAATCTCATGTCTAAATATTTAATTACACAGATTTTCAAAATTGTATTCTCAAATGCTATACACAATATGTTTTCTTCTATATATATGAGATGGTAGAAGATTTGGTTTTTTACTTTTTATTTATGTTTAGATTCAAATCAAATGTATATGGTCCTTGTACTAAGAAAATAAATGATGAAATTGCCTATTTTAATGAGTCACCCTCCAAAACCACAGCCGAGAGGAGCCATGTGCAGGAGATGAGGTCACCACCCACAGAAGTGATAACAGCCTCTAAGAGTGGGTTGCTGACTAGACTTGGGTGTCTCTCATATACTATGGCGGAGAGTAAAACATAGATCAAGCCATGCAACCCATGACATGTGCTTCTGTGGTAGCCCAAGGAAATGGGCCTAGGAAAATAAGAAATGACGGTTGAGAATGGTCAGTGCAACTCAAGTCCTGCCCACTGGGAAGGGTTGCAGTTTCATTGCCCTCATCAGACAGTGTGGCAGAGTTTTACCCAGAGAGAAGAGGACAGTTCATCCAAATGTCCCAGCTTGGTGCTTAAAAATATCAGTATCTTCTCATTTTATTTTATACTGACCCAGCTACCTTAATTGATCCAGCTATCTCTTTCAGCAAGAAGCAATGTCCCCTGTCAGTGACACATGTTTCTTTTCCTGACTGGATGAACTTCCTTTGAATAACACTTGGTATAAAATCTGGTCTATACTGCCAGTTGTAGGGAGGCTTGGGGCTGCGGAGTTAATCAGTGTCATTGTATTTGCCAAGGTCACTTCAACCCAGGGAGAGTTAAATGCAAGATAGTCAACTAGCTTCTTCATTTTTAGTAACATTTCCACTTCCTTATCTACTACCTGCAAAATTCCTAGTGCAATCAGATACGCTGGCCAATGTTTCAAAATTTTATCCTCAAATTTTGTAAAACTTATGTGTAGGGGTTACCTCTGCTCAGTAATTTATTTTAAGTGTTTGAGCACTAGAGAAGGAAAAGTTAAAAGTGTGCTCCTTCCCGGATCTGCCCATACTTCCACTTGCTCTTGCAGTGGTGCATCTCAGTGAGTGTAACCACACCTCCTGAGCGTGTCTTCTGTATGTACATCATTGTGCCTCTGTTCTCACGCCTCATTCAGCCTTGAACCCTTCCATACCATACTTCAAAATTCTTCGCAACCATCAAGTACCACATGGAGAAAAATCCTTTCCCCAAATTCCTTGATCCTAGAATTCTATTAAGATCCTATTAAGCAATAATATAAGCTCTCTGAGGGCAGATACTTTATTCTGTTCATTTCTATGTCTCCATTACTAATTACAAAGTGCCTTGCACTAGGTGGTAAAAGTTGTATGAAGTTGTGTAATTGTCTTATTCCTAGCTTCTCTCCTCACCAGGCTAAAGAAGAGTATTCATCTGAATCTCTCATGTTCTTGCACCACATGCATGTTTAACTTTTATGCCAATCATTTTCAAACATATAACTAAGTAGAAATAATAGCCCCATAATCGCTCCAGCCCAAATAGCCCAATTTTTAGTGAAGCCAGTTTTTTCCATGCCCGACAATGAAAGTCTTGAGCAATTCAAAAATGCATTCCTGCCTGAACCAAGACTAGAGTGATTACAGGGTACAAAATCAAACTTCTCTTCTGGGTGTTACACTCCTCTCTCAGAAACCAAAACATGCAATGATTTCATGCCTGGGCCCTAATTTAAAGGATCTATTCAATGAAACTTCCCAAAACATCAATTTGAGACTGGAATTAGCAAGTAACACTCCTTGCTGAAGAATAATACACCAGTAAAACAGAACTTGCACTACTTTTCAACATTTGTCTCATGGATGCCACACTCTAAGGCTTCCCATTGTGACAGCTGAGCTTGCTTCATTTTTTCCCAAGAAAAGAAAAAAATATGCAACAGAGAGAGGCACTGATATGGTGTTAGATGCCAGCACATATTTATCAAGAATTTTTTTGGAGTGAATAAAGAAGTGAATTTTTTTGGAGTGAAATGGAGTGAATAAAAAGTAAGTCTATGTCTCCAGACACCTCTCCAAAATTGAGCTTCAAAGCAAATTTGGGTCGAAGACCATTCCTGGTGTGTCTGTGACATATGTTCCTTTTTTATAATACAGAGGCTTACATTTGAAATGATAATATAATTCTGGAGTTCATCAAGGGGTAATAGAATCTTTTAGTTGAAAATATCACAAACATTTTGCAATGGGACCAGGAAGACAGGAGATGTAAGGTAAGAAAGCCAACAAAGAGGCGTGTCCCAGGCTAGGGAAGGAGCTGGTCCCCCAGAGGTGCCACTGGTCACTAGCTGAATCAGCCTTGGCAGCCTCGGACCTCCAAGGTGGCTGATGCAGAGAAGTGGCCACCGCAGCAAGAGTCTATGCCCAGGGACCGTTCTATATCATGTGAATGGTGACATCAAAGTCCCAGGGAGGTCTGCTAAGTTTGAAACAGGATTCCGGGAGGATAAAACTAGCTGGTGGACAGGCTGGAACTCACTGTCAGGCTCTGGATTTGTCAGGGACACTGCAATAAGCTCAGGGGAAAAAAACAAGAAAGGCAAAACAATGGGAAAAGCTTGTGTTCCAGACCCTGTGAGAGAGGGCTGGGAAAGGATAAAGAAGACACGGGGAAAGCACTGGGGGACTCTAGGACGGAAGGAGAGGAGACTGCCGGGTGTGAGTAGCCATCCTCAGCATTTAAGACAGTGACACCCATCTTCACGGTGCCTTCCTGAATGTCCTTGGCAAACCACAGAGCCTCGATGACTCCAGTTAATTAACTGTAATTTGCACACAGCAAGAGACACTCCTGGGAGTTCAATGAGATCACGAGGCTGTGGCTGGCACTCTACACTTGGACAGCTTGCATTATAATCCACACTCTGCCACTTGTTGTCTGCAGGGCCTGGGGGTGCAGTATTCAGTCAGCTATTTATCCCAATTTCTTTATCGAAGAGATAGAAATAAAAAGTATTTAGTATATATACTTGCAAGGACTAAGTAAGGTAAGCCCTGTGAAACACACAGAATAATACTTACTGCATAATAAGGAAATGCTCAGGAAACGTTTTGTGTAGTAGTAGTAGTAATGTTAGGAGTAAAAGGTAATGCACATAAAGGTCTGGTGCAAAGTCTGGCGCACAGTAGGCCCTCAGTAAGTGATAGTTATTATTACTCCGGCCCTCCCTGCCTTTAAAACCAACTCAAAATTGTGTCTACCTCTGATTCCTGCCCCAGTTCCAACCCTTCATTGTAACAGGACTCCCCCGTCTTCATTGCTGAAAAGTGAATCTCATCGCAAATAAATCCTGACCCAGAGAGATACTCCCAGAAACTCAGTGAAAACGGCCCAGGAGGTTTCTGGAAGCCAGTACCAGCAAATGAATCTCTTAATAACTGGTATTAATCAAATGCCTCCTAAATCTCCTCACTTCATTGCTTTCCCATGTCACCACCTCCACTCAGAGCCAGCTCCTTTCCTTGGCACAGCTCTTGACACCTGCTATTCTTAGGGCTGTTCGATCTGAGACATAATAACTTAGTGGTTTGTCCTACAAGGAAAGCAGCATTTAACTAGTGGAAGGGGAAGGCGGTAAGCAGGAGTGAGCCAGGATGAAATCATCAGGCCCCACATTGGACTTGGTGTGGTTGGAGGAAGGCAGGAGGGAAAGAAAGCGGAAGGCAGCGAAGCTTGAGCCGCCACAGGCTCAGGGTGGATACATATTAGACCAGCTCCCTGAGAGTGTAATCGACGATCTTTGTCAGTTCCTGAGGTTTGGGCCACCAGGTGCCAGGCAAGGGACAGGTCCCGCACAGGAGGTTCAAGGCGCTGGCGTGGAAATAATACTAGCACTCTGTTACAAGTCCCCCTGAGTGTGCCAGGCATGACCTCATTTCACCCTCACGACAGAACTGCACGGGCTGTGATTTAAGTGTGTAATTCACTCACATGGTTCCTCAATAAAACGCTACAAAAAGCTGTGCACTGGGATGTACCCTCCTGTCCTTGTCCCCATCTACCCTGTTCCCACTCTCCCCTCTGGGAAGTAACCGCTTTGATTTATTCTACGCATCTGGTGTTTTCGTTTGTTTTGTTTGCTTTGTTCCTTTTTTGAAGACACACACACACACACACACACACACACACTCCTGACCAAGTAGCTCAGTTGACTACACCATCGTCTTGATACACCAAGTTTGCAGGTCCCATCTCCAGTCAGGACACATACAAAAACAAACCAATAAATGCATAAATGTGTAGAACAACAAATCTCTCTCTCTCTCAAAATCAATAAATAATTTTTTTAAAAAAGATACAAAAGCTAGCCCTGGATGGTGTGGCTCAGAGGATTGAGTACTGGCCTGCAAACCAAAGGGTTGCTGGTTTGATTCCCAGTCAGGGCACATGCTTGGGTTGCAGGCCAGGTCCCCAGTAGCAGGCATGTGAGAGGTAACCACACATTGATGTTTCTCTCCCTTCCTTCCCCTCTCCCTAAAAATAAATAAATAAAATCTTTGTAAAAAAAAGATAAAAAAAATAAAAAATATATATTCTTACTTTCACCCAAGGAAGGTAGTATTGCCCATGCTCCTTACACACAAAGAAACCAAAGTTTATGGAAGTTGATTGATTCTTCCTTTGCGCTGGTCACGTCCCATATACTCCTAGGTCATTGTTGGCTACAGAATACAACCTGAAGGTCAAGGCTACTAGTGACGCCTTGAGTCTGAATTCAAGGCTCCTGGTTGAGTTAGCGGATTTGGAGGTATGAAAAATCCCATGCTTGTGTCCTGCAGTCCTAACAAACCCACTCTGATCATCACTTTACCGTCTCTCACTCCAGAGCTCTTCTCTGGGCCCCTCTGCGAGGCCTCGCTCACCACCTCACAACTGTCTCACAGGCTCTCACTATAAGATTTACTCAAAAGACACAGCCCCGAGGGCATGGCCCCTGTCCTAGGACAGCCCACACCAGGAAGGCACAGGCTCTGTCCTAATTCTCCACAGTCCAGTGCCTGCCAGCTGTGATATCTGATAAAACACTATAGAGATTCTGAGACTAATGCAAAGGAAAGAAACATTTAAAAGTGGGTATCAGATACACAGCTCCTAGAACCCATAGGTCTGGGATTGCTTTCCTGCCCTCTCTACACAGCTATAGATCAGGACTGGCTTACCACCCCTACTGGGGTTTTAATCTTTTCTTTTGCCCCTTGAGCCTAAGCTATGACTTCCTTCTGCCCCAGAGAAAGGAGGAAGCAATGCTATCTTCCCACCTAACCAAAAAAGAAATTCTAACTCATTTCTTCACCAGAATGAATCACAATAAGAATATACTCTTCCCACCATGCCGGGTCCAAACAAGACAATCCCAAAGGTAAAAAGCACAATTCTCCACATACGCTTATGCAGTCTTAAAAGGTGTGTGTGAGGGAGGGGCCCCGAACACTTCAGCCCCCAATGAACTGAACCACGGCATCTATCGCTCCCACTTGCACCTCCTCCTGGGGGAAAGATCGGATCTGAAAAGAATCTGCCTTGTGATTACCTAACAACCATACTTAAACCGACATATTTCCCAAGAAGGAAGCAGTGATTTCCTGGGATAGTCCCAATGAAAAAAATTTACATGAAAAAAAAAGGCCTCTGTAAGGACACACTCCCATGACAGATAGTCCCCATTTCAGTTACTGACAGCACACAGTAGTGGTATCTGCGATCTCGGGCAGGGCTGGGGTGGTGTCGTGGGCTCCCAGGTCCCCGGAGGACCACAGGCAGGCATTTGTCTTACATTTGTATGATGAAACATCTCACCAAAGACTGAGGCCAAAAAGGCAGCCCGAGAAGAAAAAACAAGCCTCGAATTCTCCGGTGAAGCATTGTGCGTGATAGAAGGAGGAATGTGATGAACAACAGGCTGAAAGCTCGTGTTGGAAAATTGTGCTTTCAGCAGCGAGACCCAGCCTACGAGACAAATGGAGGCAGCCCCGTCGCCAGCAAAGGCAGGTTCCATCATTCTTGTTGTAAAGAGGGTTATCCTCGTGCCACAAAAGTCTCAGTCCCAGTCAGGATTCGGAATGCCACAGGGAGCCGCCAACAGCTAGGGCCGAAGGGAAGGCTGTGATTTATTCCTCGTGGCTCTGGTTCTCTTGTGGCTGCAGGCCTGAAAACAAACTCCCAGTAGCAAGAGCTTGTTCTGTCTTCAAGGCCCGCAGGAGGCCCAGCAGCCCGCCGAGGCTGGGCCCCATTTCTGCTCTTTGTCATTTACCAGCTGGGGGCTGTCACTCTGACCAAGTCATTGCACACTAGCTGGGAAACAGCACAGTCAGCTAAGCACTGGGGCTCGGGTTTAACAGTTTGCAGACAGACAGGACTAGGGGGACTGTCAGAGGTCACTCGTAGCTGGGGAGGGATGCAGGTGCAAGGGAAAGAAACATGGGCTCCATCTCTCCAAAGAGTAATGGCTCCTGCCTGCCACATCATCCTAGCTCCGTTCCCCTCCCAGATTTCCCTTTTCACACTTTCTGCAAAAGTTTCAGTGAACTCCAGCGTAATTCACTGCACGATGGCAACTCTTTGGTGTTATAAACTACTTCACGTTGTGGCCGAGGCTTGCCCTCTAGCGGTCATGCCGTTGAAATGCCTCTTACTTCTTAAATTGTTTTTGAGCTTCCTAATTTGTAATAGTTGGGTGACCTCTGCTGTTATATTTATCTTGTTTTAGAATGTGAAGTTAAAAGAAACTAAACTTTATCTAATCTGCCTCTTTTCATAGTTCAATTTTTTCCTAAACTGCACCTGACTCTTTAATATTATTTTCAGGGGTACGGCATAGCGGTTAGACAATTATATACTCTACAAAGTGTTCCCCGATATTTCCGGTGCATACCTGGTACCATACGTAATAGCTATTACAATATTATTGACTAGATTCCCTGGGCTGCACTTTGCAACCCTGTGACTATCTTGTAGCTGCCAATTTTTACTTCTCAATCCCCTCACCGTCTTCAGCCCATCCCCCAACCTTCCTGGCCTCTGGCAACCTGCAGCCTGTTCTCTGTATCAATGAGTCTGTTTCTGTTTCGTTTGTCATTTGTGTTGTTCTTCAGATAATACTGAATGTAAAGTGTAATTAAAAATAAAATAAAATAAAATAAAATAAAATAAAATAAAATAAAATAAAATATGTCCCCAACTCTTGCTTTAACAGCCAAGTTCTACATAAAGATAGAATAAAAAACAAGGTCGCAGAAACTTCTTAAATCTGATGAAACAGTCAGTTTTTAAGCCCAATCATTCATTGGCAGCAACCAGAGAGGAAAGGGATGTGGTCATACTAGAACCATATTTTGTTAGATTTGGCAACCATGAAACGAAAGAGATTCTAATGTGGCTGAGTGTGGCTCCCAGGGCCACCCCCAGCTCCCTCAAACACTGGGAATTCAAAACAATACTCTCTCATTGAAGAACCAATAGAAAGCTACACTCAGCTCCCAAACCACACACCGTGAAGGGGGAGACAAAATGGTCCCAGATAAAGCGGGGACGGTACTTGGGAGAACACATCTACACCACAGGTGGCAAACACAAGGCTCGTGGGCCGGCCCTCCACCTTGTTTTTACCGGCCCAGCACCTTGTTTCTACCCGGCAGCAGTGCCCAGCTCCTTGCCCCTAGTTAAGGGGCAGTTACATTCATACAGTCCTAAAACTACATTTGGTCCTTTGAAGGCAACAGAGAGGCTGATGTGGCCCCTGGTGAAAATGAGTATGACACCCCCGATCTACACCATTTCAGAGAAAGTATAAATGTAGCCACTCCTTCAACATGAGCAACATTAAAAGAAATAATGCCGTCTTACAACAACAAAACCGCGTGAAGCATCAGGCAAGAAAGAGACAAAACAAACAAGCCAAAGAGCCATGGGAAGAAAGTAAAGTCCAGAGGAGAAATGTTGATTCTTTTTTAATGTTGGAAGGGTGTTAGAGTAAAGAAGAATTCATGAAGAATATGAATTCAATAGAACAAGACCTCAAGGAAAAATTATAAAATGATTGACTATGATGAAAGAAGGCAGCTCAGAGCTGAGGAGAAATTGAGAGACCAAATAGCATTGGAATAGATCTAACAACTTGTAATTGGCAAAGGAGAGAAAAATGGGGCTGAACACATCCTGGAGAGACGGCCAGGATAATCACAGAAAACGGGGTGTGAGAAGACAGCGTGATCCAAGGAAAGATGAAAGAGACCGAGATGATTATTCAACATAAGGATCATTGGCACCCTTAGAGTAGAAAGGAAAACACAAAAGAATTCAAAGATATACTAATCTAGGGAGCGTTTTCTAAAAGGAAGAACTGTATGCACAGATAAAAAGGGTTAGGTGGAGAAAAATTGATACAGCGCTGGCCGGTGTGGCTCAGCTGGTTGGAGCATCGTCCCATAAACTGAAATGTTGCAGGTTCAAGCCGTAAAAGAAAGACATTTTCTGAGATGAAAGGGTTCAGAAAATACAAAACCCATGAATTCTTTTTAAAGCAGTAACAAACTAAATAAAACCATTTGACAAATAGTCCCAGTTGAACAAGAGTGGAATGTTAATGAAAAACTCATGAATAAAAAAACTATAAAAAACTTAGTGTGAAACAATGCTACAGTTCATGTGGTGACATATGGTGATTAGGTGACAAGGGCGGTGCTCCTATAAGTGGAACAAGTGCTCTTGTGAAAGAGACTCCAAGCGCGCCCTCACCCCTTCCTCCGCGGGGGGTCACAGTGACAACACGGCTTCTCTAGCAGGGGGGCCCTGGCTGGATTCCGAATCTGCCGGGGCTCTGACCTCGGGCTTCTCAGACTCCAGAACTGTGAGAAATAAACTCTTGTCATCACAAGTCTCCTGGTTAACAGTATCCTTGTGGCAGCAGCACAAATGGACTAAGGTAAACACTGAATTTACTACTTTCACAGCCAAGGCTAATCATGTGTGAGCATGAAGCTGGCATAGAAGTATATACATTGCATAAGCCATAACAAAGTGATAGTAATATAGGCAAAACCTGGAGAAGTGAGGGGAAGGAAGGGAAGAGTAAGGGAAATTCTCTTCCCTTTTGTAACAGGGTCAGCAAACGATAGCCATTGGCCAAATCTAGCCTACCACATGCTTTTGAAAATAAAGATTTATTGGAACACAGCACGCTCAGCACATTGATGTATCCGGCTGCTTTCTTGCTCCGGTAGCAGAGCAGAATAGTTGTGACCAAGGTCTTCTGCCTCATACCCCCTAACATATCTACTGCCTGGGCCTTTGCAGAAAACATTTGCGAGCCCATTTTGTAACACTGAAACAACATCCATCTACCAAAACTATATAAATAGATACATATATCTAAAAGTAAATATGCGGTCTAAGAATGAGTGTACTTTAAATTATTTTAGTGATGTTTCTTACTTGTAGAGAGATCTTTATGAAGGACATTTTTAATCTAACCTATAAATGTACATATGTACATATGTCTAAAATAATGTTCATTGAATGTTAACACTTATTACTTCTGAGTGGTAAGAGCTGGAACAGTTTGTTTTTTCATGTTTGTGTATTGCCTGATATTTTGTAACAAGCATGTATTATTAAAAAAAAAACAATCAAGTGATTAATTACACTTAAAAATAAAAGGTCCAGTCTATTCCATCTCCAACCCAGTGTCACTGAGAAGATTGGACCTGTCAGTTGGGGACTTCCTCAGCCCCTTCTTCTCTTCACTTGAAAATGTTGCCATGTGTCTTGTGGAAACGTGATTGGAGAACTGTGCATTCCAGAATCAAGAGCAGGCAGATGCCTCACTTCCTACACTGGCCTTCAGATGAGGGTTAAAGAGTACTTGAAACAGCAGGGGGCGCCCACCTCCACACTGACAGGACTGTAAAGCCACGCCCAGTTCTCTGTCTGGCCCTGCCCAGCCCCACCACTGAGAAGTTGTGTGAAACGCAATCACTGAACAGTCTGAGACTCTGTTCCTCCACCTCCCGATCCTGCCCACCGCCAATCCATTCTCCGGACTGAGCGCAGATCAACCCTTCCTTGACTTCCTGTTGCTCTTCGAATCCATCGTGTGCCTGCCAGGCCCTGCCTGACCCGGCTCCTGCCGTATCATTCCACACGCCACGTCACACCCTGTGATCCGGCACACGGGCATTTCATCAATACCGAGCACACGTTAAGCAATTTCCACCCATGGGCCTTTGCACTTGCTATTTCTCCGCTAAGCTCTTTCCTCTCCTGGGCTCTTTTGCATCAAGGAATCCTTCCCAGTGTTTAAATCAGACTATCACCTCCTCAGAATGGCCCTCCCTAACCCTATTTTCTACCACAGCGCTGTGTGTGCGGCCTTACCTCCACTCATCATGGTCATAGCTGCTTTATTTGTTTAATTGCTTTTTTCTTGTCTCTCCCACTACAGCCTAATTCCCATAAGAGTGGGGACCTCCTTGATTGTTATATCTTTAGCATGACACTTAGTAAGCACTCAGTATTTGTTGAATTAATGAACTAACGCATTTGCAAAATATGTGTGAATTCCCCCTGTGGCTGCTCCCTCCTGGTTGTAAAAGGAAAAATAATATGAAAGCTTTTCTCGTGAGGGGAACTGTGTTCCCTCAAAATTCGCATGTTGAAGTTCTAACCCCCCCACCCGTGACTCAGAGAGTGACCATATTTGGAGATAAGCCCTTTAAAAAACCAATTAGGTGAAAATGAGGCAGTTAGTATGGGCGCTGACTCAACCCTATTGATGACCTTATAAGAGAAGGAAATTTGGTCACAGAGACACGTGCACACGCAGAGGCAAGACCGTGTGGGGTTTCCTTGCAGAAGGCAGCCATCTGCCAGCCCAGGAGAGAAGCCTCAAAGGAAACCAAACCACCAACACCTGGATCTTGGACTTAAGGCCTTCGGAACCGTGATAAAGCTCTGTTATTCCACCCACCCAGACCGTGGTCCTGTGCTATGGCAGCCCCAGCAAACCAGTGCAGCTCTTTATAAACTAAACAGTATTACATGGGAGCAACAACTTAATGTTTGAAAGAAAAATGGTTAGACGCTAATGAGGGGTCAAAATAGCAAGTGTGTGTGAGCTATTCATTGGAAAGAACAGAATCTGAGAAGCTAATTTCCGAGGCCAGAAAGGCAGGAACGACTTCACAATTTGTGGAGTCCAAAGCAAAAACAGAATGCAATGTCCCTTGTTTGAAACAAAGTGGGGGAGGGGGAGAAATTCCATTAAATATGCTAAAATACAAAGCTTTCTCTTTCTTCTTTCAAATTGAGAGTTCTCTCTCCCGCCTTATGGTGTTTTATATCTGCTACTTGGTGCTGGTCTGAGCAAAAGTTAAGATTATTAGCATGAATTTTACCATTCATCTTTATATTGTGCAATGTTAGAGTTAAGGGCAAATAGAAGAGCATTTAACTTGATTGCAGAATCCCTTAACTTGCACAATTTGTCTTTTGAGGCTCACACATGTGCATGTATTTCCTTCTCGCCAGAACAGTGCAAATGCTGCAAAAATAAACAGCTCGGCTGTTTTGATTTCACTTCTTGATATGTGTACATCTTACCCACACTGTGCCCCTTCACCTCGCTGATGCGGGAGGAAGGACCGGGAGACGAAGGCACTACGGGTGGCTGGACCTTTCCCTTTCCTCCTGTGTCATGACTTCAGTGTAAGAGCTTGGCTCCCACATGGAAGTAACGCGGATGAGAATATGATGGGGGACCCTTCGTCCTTTGGCTTCTCTGTGCCCGGAGCAGGTTCTGAGGGGAACAGAAGCATGGCCTCTCAGTGGCAGCTGTAACACACTTGTCTTGTACTCACTTTGAGTCTCACTAAAATTCCACACTCACAAAGCAGTGAGTTCCATGCTCATGGGGCATCATGAAAGATACATGTGAGGACATATAAGTATATTACCAGTATCTCCTCTGTTCCCACACATGCTCCACTGTCCCACTGGATTTTACTGACAAGACGCAAGTTCAAGTTCAAGGGTAAAATCATTAATAATTTCAGGATGGCCACAGACCCTGAGTGGAAGTCCCTTGCAGCTACTCAGATCTCAAGCCCTTGAAGCCAGCCCTGGAGAGAGAGAGAGAGAGAGAGAGAGAGAGAGAGAGAGAGAAGCCAGAATTAAGATCAAAGAAATTAAATGGGCCCCAGACTGCCTGCAAACAAATTCCCAGGCAATAAGCACGTTGCAAAGATTCCTAAAGCCTTCCTGTAAAGAAGTGCCAAGTTCAGTGTCCAGCCCTTAGGAGAGGAGACAGGAATTAAGGACTGCTTGCAAATGATTCTCACTATGGGTGTTAAGTACCCCAGTGGGCTTTGTGAGTGAGGCTGAGAGCCTCTAAAACTCAGAATCATGTCTCCAGGGAAACTGTTCCCGAGTTCTCAATCTTCCTTCCTAAGGTAACAAGTACCTGGGCCTGCAGGTGCTCTCCCGAGTGCCTGGGTGCTCGGAGGACATCCGTCTCTTTCACACGGCAGAGCGCAGTTGGGTGCCTGGCTGAGGCCACGGAGAAGTGGATGGAGGCAGCCAGGTGCGGTGGGGGCCCTGGGCAGGAAGCCAAGCCCGGAGACCCCCATCGGGCCATCAACTCTGACAGCAAGCGTGTGCCCTTCATCTCTGCTCACTCAGAGTTCACATCCCTCTTTTGCAAAACAAGAGAGTTGCATTTGATGATCCCTAAGGGCCCAGAGTGAGCTAAAAATAACCAGAACCAGCAAAGCTGTGTGCAACAGAGAAAGCAGAGAGAAAAAAATGACAGTCACATGGAATAACTTTACAATGCGACTGAACTGGAGATGCTTTTAAGAACCACGGAGGGCTGATCCTAGCTGGCTTTTCCCAGGTCTTGAAAGTTCTCTGGCTACTTAAGGTCTGACTTGTTCCAGGACACAGGGTCGTGGGCTGGGCCAGGGACCACCAGCAGCTCTTCCAGCCAGCCCGTTTCCTGCCCCAGCCTCCAACCTGGGGCAGTGCACTTTGCCTGGTTACCCTCTGGTCCATGTTTGGCCACCGGGTGACCCTGGGCCGCAGGAAGATCCTGAGGATTTGCGACCTCCCTAACTTTTTCATCACTCTATTTCTCTTATTACCCCACTTCTGGCCTCTGACCACCTTAAATCTCTAAAACATTGCTGGAAACATAGTCACCCAGGGGAAAGAAGGTTTGGAAGGAAGTAAAGTGAGCCCATCACCTGAGATCTAGCTCTGATGCTAACAAGCCGGGTGACCTCGAACAGGTACCTTGTTTCTGTGGTTATTAGTTATTTCTTTCCCTCCTCAGCATCGCTTCCCAGGGGACAGCATCCTGTTTTTCACTTGTGGATATGCAAACACTCCTCTTCCATTATGAGATCCTAATTTTAGGTGAACTTGGCTTTCCCCCAGCTCTAAGAGTAGGCTTCACCGTCCCAACCCAATGGGCATGTCTCATCTTACTAGCCACAGACATGGATCAGGGCTAAGATAGCACCCGTTTAGAGCCAATGAGAAGACTTGAGACCCATAAAGGGGATTCTGGGAAAGAACATTCTTTATCTTTTCCCGGGATGTGAAGGCACGAGCATGTGAGGCTCAGAGTTGCTGGGGCCATCTTGCTCCCATGAACTTGGGCAAGTCAGAGTGAAGCCAGCAGATGTATTAAGAAAAGCAGAATGAATACATGAGTAGAGACACTGTGTCTCAGTGACATTTTCCAAGCCTCTGGATCAAACTGTGCCTGAAGCCGAACCACCCCTGGATCTGAGTCAATTAATCCCTTAGTTTATTTAAGATAATGTTAACTGAGGTTTTAGTCACTTGTAGGAATAATAATCCTAGCTGCTGCACTTTACCCCTTTGGGCCTCAACTTTCTCTACGGTTAAATGGCTATTCTGTGGATGGTAATTAGCATGGGCTAGCAAACTGGTGTAATCTTTTCAAGAGTGGCCATAATGCCAGGGTGGTAACCCAGATAATTTTTCAAATTACCAAGGACTGATTCCTCCATTTAGCAAGTATCAGAGGTTCACTGTGTTATGTACATGTTACGTGGCAGACTTTAAATAAGCAGTAATAATTGTTCACCTACTAAATATATCTCTAGCCAAGGTCTCTCTTCGGAGCCTCAGATGCCATCTCCAACTGAATACTGGGTACTTCCACCTCCACATTTTACAGTCATCTCAACCCGGCAGGTCCCAAAATGAGTGTGGATCCTCTAACCCTTGTGTTTCCCATCAAAATTAATGGCACTGCCATTCACCCAGTTGCCCAAACCTGAACCTATAAGTTGCCCTTCCCTCCCTCTCTTCCTTCACAATCCACTCCATCTGCAAGCCTCAGAAGTCTGCCTTCGAAATAGCTCTCATGTCTTCACCTTTCTCTGCAACTCTCCTGGCACTGCTATTACAGGGTCCACCAATGAATCGCCCCACCCCTGAAAACGAATTCTAACTGGTGTGAAGATGGCTCTCTCCTTCTGGGTTGGGTTTCAGCCCCCTCTTCTCAATCCCTTGGGCCTCGAAGTGGCAACAGCTCTGCTGCTACAAGAAGTGACCACAAGAGCCTCTGCGGTTCCTCTTTGTAAATAACCCCTCCCTGGATTGTGTTAATGGGAGGGTCCCGTCTGGTTCTCACAGACCTGAGCCCTGACGCATCTTCCCACGGAGCTCTTCCCTGTGATGCTGTCTCTCCTCGCTGCTCGTCCTCTCTGAGACTTGGGAGCATGCAGCCTGGAGAGGAAGGGGGAGCAGGAAGCTGAGGGGCTCACGGTGGCAGCGACAGCTGAGACTTTTAGAAAGCCCCAAGGATTTATGGGAGGAGGAGTGTTCTGGCCTCAACTATTGCCAACTCCCTTTAGAATGCAACACTAGCTTCACTTTGGCCATTGTCTGAGCCACCCACTCCCACCCTGTCAGGGCTGGAGCAGCAGGGAAAACGTGACCACCCTTTTATAGCGACCTCTGGGGCAGGACGTAGAAAAGCTTCCAAACACACAGAGGCTTTGTCGCCATAGACCTTTCTCTTGCTGGTTGATATGTTCTATTTACTTATTAAGTCTTACTAGAGCTTAGCCTTGAATATTTATAGGTGGGCAGGACTCAGGTAGTGGTTCCCCTACCTGGAGGCAAGGCAAGTGAGGGAAACAGAGCGAACATACCCAATCGGACGTGGTTAGTAGTGAGTTTTCTGCACCTGAAAGTGTCATATTTGTGCAGCACGTTACAGTTTAACCAGGACCCTCGTCTCCTGGTGGTTGGCACATGGCCGCGTAGTTAATAAATGTTTGGTAAATGATTGAGTGACTGTGTAGAGTCATTTTCTCCTGCTCAGAATCACTGAGAAGAGGGACTCCCATTCCCACCCTACAGAAGGGAACTTGGATGCCCACGGTGGTGGATTAAGTCTCCTGAGACTACACAGCCGGCACCCGATGTAGCTCAAACCAGGACCTCGGTGTGTCGGGCCCAAAGCCTGTGCATTCTGAGAGGAGTGTCGCCCCCTGTCAGAAGAGGACAGACAGGGCTTCTGAATGGGACAAGCGGCGGAGTCGCCTGTCTTCCTCAGCAGCCACTCCTGCAGCACGGCTGGGAGCTGCCAGGGGCAGGGGATGGGTAGGCAGAAGTTCAGGCTGCTGACCAGCTGGGGATTGAGCAAAAAGAAAAAGAAAAAGGCTTCTCGGTGCCAAGACTCCAGGGAAATGTTTGTTGACTTTTTGCTTCGTATCTACCACTTCCAACTGGGTTTTGAAGCTGTTTGGTAGAAGGGCTCCCTGGGGTGGGCGGGGAGTTCACGGCCTCGTTGCTGTGGTTCTCTGGGTATCCACAGCCCCAGAAGCCCAGGGCAGCACCAGGGTGATGCCTGGGTTACGCAGAAAGTGGAGGGAACTACGGAGAAAACAGGGAGCACTCCAGGGAAAGCGCAGACAGAACAACAAGAATTAAAGAGCAAAACAAGAACCGTTACAGGGGTGGACGATGGGCATTGGTGTTGTGATTGTTGTTGTGCCTTCTGGATGCCGAGGGTCCCTCTCCTAGCGTCCTTCACCACCAAGCTGTCCCTGATCACACTGAACTTGGGGCGGACGGGGGCGGGGGGTGTCCAAAGGAACCAACAACCCTAGCTCTCAGCCAAATCTCTTGAAATGCACTGCTTGGTGGGGCGATCTCCTGAAAATATGCACGTGAACATGCACTCCCTGCCCAGAAGATTTCTTGGCTGCCCATCACCAGCGGAGTGAAGTCTGCACTTGCTCCTGGGGCTCACAGGCGCTCCGGAACCTCAGCCTCCAACTTCAACGGTTTTCTTGAGTCTCGGCATTTATGAAGGTGTCTCCCACATTGTCTAACTCCTGTTTGCCTTCAGGTGTGAGCTTCAATGTTTCTTTCTCCAGGAACATCCCTCAGACCCCACTTCTACACCTGTATTATTCTCAGTGTTCATTCTGCATGCCCCCATGGTACCATGGTGCGGTATAGTGGCCACACCACCAGCACCATTAGGGGTATGCATGTCCTGTAAGGCTTGGCTATGTCTCCTGCAGGACGCAGAGGGCCTGGCACTTAGCAAGTGTCCATGAAGTACCTGCTGAACAAATAAGAGGGACAAATAGGCAGTAAGAACCTTCCAGTGCCTCAAGCCAGGAGAGGCAGGGAAATGATCAAGTGGAGGGATTCAAGCAAAGAGCTTTTGCTTCAGCACAGAAACCCAGAGGAATAAGGGACCCTTAATCTAGGGGCTGTCCAGGAGCACGTTATATATGTCCTTGATAATCACGCCACTGGAATTGCCTGTGCTGGAAAGAAGGGCTTTCTTGGAAGGACTGGAGAGATTTGGAGATGTCCTTCTGTAAGAATAGAAGTAACGAATCAAAACCGACCCAACGTCTGGGTGTGTCTAAAAAGAGGCCACACTCAGAGGAGTTAGTGGACAAGGCAGCAGACGTGGAGTGATGGAATAGCCGTGACTAGAAGGAGAAGCTGCCTCTAGCCCCAGCCAGCTGCTGAAAGGCCAGAATGTAGGGCACTGTGGCCAGAGTTCCCTGGAGAAGCCAGAAAAGCAACTGCTATAGGGCCCACAGATGCCAGTGTTTGACCTTTGCACCAGGAAACCCAGCCCAGAGTGGGTCTGTTTATCTAACCCCCGACACCAAAGCTCCAAACAACGTGGGTCACTGGTAGAAAGTGATCAGAACATGAATGACTAAGTGAGACCAGACACATGTCTGTATCAATTATTGGCACATAACAGGTGGTCAGTAAATAGCTGCTGAGTGGGAGAAAGAACAGGTTAGTGAAGCTATACCTGCAGTTCAAGGTTTCTACCACTAGATGGTGAAGTTCTTTTTTTTTCTTTTTATTTTCTGCAGATGAAAGACTTTTTTTGTTGGAGATGTCTGAGTGGGGGACTTACTGCCGAACCAAGCAGTTCTCAAGAAAAATAACATCTTTTATTAAGATAGTTTTATGGGCATGTCTATAAGTGATACGTGCTTAGCTTGAACATTCCACAAATACCAATAACTTTTCTCACTTTCCATCACAGTCTGCTCCGGCTACAAATAAATCACAAGAGTTCTCTTGGTGTGAGTGACGGCATGGTCAGAAATAGGGAAAGGTGGCTAGATGGTGGCGGAGGGAGAGGTTGGGGATTCAGGAAGCTCACAGTCCTCTTGGGCACCTAGACCCAGTTACAATACACTGTATTTGATACTATAGTGCTGGCGTGTATCTGTGATGTTTTATGGGCCAGAGGAGAGAGTGGCAACCCCATCTTGGCTGAGGAAGGCACAGGAAGTCCTCCGAGGGATAGCTCATAGGCTGCGTGGGCCTTGAGGGATGAAGGGGATTCACCAGGGTACCCAGGCAGGAAGAATACGCAGTCATTCATCACACAGCCACGTGCATCTGTGTGTCCTCAGTGCTCTGCTGGCCGCTGGGATTCGGCGGGAAACAGGACCCAAGGGCTCTGTCCTTAAGGAGCTCACAGTGCAGCAGGAGAGAGGTTTAGTCATCAAGAGAGAAAATACAGTTTTTAAAAGTTACAGCTTGTGGGAAGAATTTGGAAGGACAGTGGTCAGATGCTGAGATGGGAATAAGGAAGCTAAGGTTTATATTGCTCAGAGTGGTCCAGAGAGGCCTGTCCGAGGAGGTAGCATGGCAGCTGGGATGGAGGGTGAGAAGCACCTGTCATACAAGCAAAGTTGGGGGGACGTTGGGGAAGGGGAATTGAGAGGGGTGGGTAATGCTTCTTACAGAGAGAATAACAAATGTTCTCCAGGAAGAAGACCTAGCCATTGTGAAACCAGTTGTGAAAGGTGGGGAACCTTCCTACTACACCGGAGGAGCCGTAGAAAGTTCCTGTTATATTAGGGTGCACCGTGAGAAAGGGGAAAACCGGTGAGGACTGAGGCCAAGAGACGGGCGGCGTCCCGTTGGACAAGGAGCCCAGACTTCGCCCTAAAACCTGGCCTTCCCCTCGCAAGCGCCACACCTGTAGCGAGCTCGCCATTTCCACCAGAGCCTCATCCCATCAGGACTTTTCCTTCCTTATTTCTCTTCCAAGAAGCTTAATTTTTTACTTAAAATATATTTAAAGAAAACATATTATTATTATTGCTGTTGACTGTGTATAAGGAAAAAGAGTTTCATTGGCCATTAAGAACAGGCAACCAGAAAAACAAAGACAAGACCAGTAAAACGTAAACATGTCCCAGTGCTTTGCCTCCCAGACTCTAGGGTGTGGGGGTGGGAGGCATGGAGGGGTTTGAGAGAACTGAGGAGGCGAGACAGCGTTTCAGAAGCCAGTGCCAAAGCACTATTCCATTTATATCTCGTACCAAAAAACGGGAGGATGGTCCTGGCAGCCATGAAAAGGGATATTCCCGACAGAAACTCTTCTTCCCAAGGGGCTTTCCAGTGGAGACTTACATGAAAGCCATCACGAATAAATAGCAGGCTGCCGTATGAGAATTCAGAGAGTCACCGGGTAAGGACGACCTGCTTGCAGAAATTCCCGTGTTTAGTGTCATTTCCTCCTGCTCGAGGAGAATTGCTTAGCTACTTGGCCCACGGTAAATAAAGAGATTCAGATAAAGCTCCTGAAAATGAGGAACTGCCTCATAATTCTTGACTGGGGAAACCACAGTACAAAATCTGACACTCTTTCGTTATTCATACCAACTGATGTCTGGCAGCTTAGAGAAAGAACTCTACTTAAGAGCCCATCTCCTGGAGCAGTTTAAGCCTTTTACTTTTCCATTCTGCAAATATTTAGGAAGCACTTATGAAAAATTAGATCCTGTGTAGAAATCAAAAGGGTGACACATCCCAGTGCCTCGTGGGTGTCAGGAGAGAAACATTCATGAAAGAGGTGGTTCAGTGGGGGAGAATAGGGAGTGGTGGGGACTAGGGTGAACTGGAGAACACAACCCCCATCTGAAAGGGGAACGTGCTGCTCAGCTCCAGCCTGCCCTAGCCCTGCAGGAACATGGAGCCTGAGTCAAAAGGACATTGGAGATTCCAACCAAAAAAAAAGCATTGCACAACGGCCATCATATTTAGGAGGAAAGTTGGGAGTGGGAGGAATACCTCCTGGATTTTAAAAGCTGGCAAGTAAATCAAAAAGGTTTAAAGCACTCTGGGGGCCAAGAAAAATACATTTACAGATGGATGCAATCCAAGGGCCAGCGGGTGACCTTTGGGTATGACAGTCTCAGCCTTCTTGGAGCTTGTGTGTGAGGAGATAAGACGTGTTCATAAATAACTCCAATACAGAACACGGTGATAAGTGTTGTGTGAGCGAGACACAGTGCTAACAGAATTCAGAAGAGGGAGGAATGATGGAGTAACGAAGCCCTAAGTGGGGAGTAGGGTTTTCTCTCCAAGATCTTTCTAGCCTCGTATCGAGAAGCCCATCGAAACCAATAGGATGGAGAGAGGGGCGTGCACTGAGCCCGACGGCCTGGTCAGAGAAATTACTAAAGCGGTCAGGACTGAGCATCTCTCTGTCCCAGGGAACATGTTCAACATATCCCTGTCTAGCCCTTACCGGAGACACCCTAAACAGGAATGTCTGGGGGTGAGAATTATGCACCCTGATTTTAAAAGGTCTCTTCAGCTAATTCTCATTAAGGCCCTTCCCTAAGAACCCCTGCTCTAAGGAAGTGCCCCCCAAATGCTGACTACACAAGAAATGGGACTCTTGTGCCCTTTCTGTTCCTTTAAATTCCAACAAGCTGGGATTCCTAGGTCATCGGGGTTTCACGCTGGAGTGCACCGTCGGCGCCTGCCCACGGGACACCAGCATGGGCCTCGGTAAAGCACCGCATCAGCCCAGAGGAGAAGGCACCTTCTTGTTTTCAGGGCACTTGGAGCGGCCACAGTCCTGTTATGCGCATGAAGGCTCCCAGCGGTGCAGGTTGCATGGGATTGCTGTATTTCCAAGCCACCTGTCTCTAAACATTATCTAATAACAGATTCTATGACTCTTGTGTTGACACAGGTGACCAGAAAATGCAGCCGAAAGTATAAATTGAATTTGCTTGAATGTGAAGGTGGGATTTCTATGCAACACCATGGTATACGTTCAGTTCACCTACATTTTTCTAACTTGTAACTCAAAAATCCTACCAGAGTTTTTCCCTCTATGCCTCCATGTACAGCTTCTTTCAGGCACATCTGGGCTCCGTTTTCACATCAAAGAAACCCGGGGAGCGGGCCCTGTTGTTTCACTGTTATTGCTGCCAAATGAGAGGTTTTGCTGGGCTCCAAATCAGCGGCCCCTCTTTGCATCAAGCACCCCCCTGAGGGATTGCTTATCTAAACGCCAAGCTACCCGAACAACTCTTGCCTCAGACTGAGCACTGTCCCAGAGAAGACGCGCAAGGAATGCGGTGTTCTTTGGTTGTTTGAATCACACACATTTCAACATCCAGGAAGCCTTTCGCGTGCAGAAGTTGCCAGCTTTCCTAGAGAGCCTCCCTCTCCTCTTCCATCTCAGATTCTCGGAAAAAATGCAAGTCGTTAAGTGTCTTCTAGTCTGGGAAGTGAAAAAGGCTTGGGATAATGGGGAAGGTTTGTACTATGGCAATGAATGGCTCCCACCTTGGCAGGGTGGCTCCGTTGGCTGAAGCATCATCCTGTACAGCAAAAGTTTGCAGGTTCGATTCCCGTCAGGGGACATACCTCAGTTTTTGGTTCAGTAGTAAGTAGGTCTGTGTGTGTGCAGGGGGTAACCAATTGGTGTTTCTCTCTCACATCAATGTTTTTTTCTCTTTTTCTCTCTCTAAAATCAATGAACATATTGTCATTTGAGGATTAAAAAAATAGAAACATTTGCAAACTGCATATGCTGCCCAAAATAAAATGAAGGGAATGCCCTTGGCTCCTGTGAGAGGAATTAACCCCAGGAAATGGGAAGGTCAGTCGGGAGGCTGGAGCCGGTCCACTCAGCCCGATCATGCCCTGGTGTACTTGACAAAGGACAACAAACGCTTTAAACACGACCGCTTTGTGTCGTATGTATGTTATAGTTTAGAAATGTGTTTACACCCACTGCCTCGTTTCATTTCACGCCAGTCTTGAGCGGCGGGCAAAGCGGAATTACTAGAGTCGTTTTACAAAGAAACTAGGGCACAGAGAAAGGATGTGCAGTGAATAAGTTATGTGGCTGCCGAATGTCCCTTTACCCTTTTCCTAGTTCTCCCCTGGGAACACCCTCCCTTGTCCTCTGTCCCCGTGCTTTTGGGAGGCTCTGACAACACCATTCATCACTGTCAGGATGGGCCGTGTGAATCAGGGCATTAGGTTCTTTAGGTCCCACCTGTGACTTCAGAGCTGGGGGCGCAGACTTGGCTGGAGTGAGTGAGTCGGAAGAAGACTTCTGCTGGTTGGTGGAGAGATGTGCCCACGTTCCTTCTCTCCATCCTGTACTTTCTGAGAAGTGAAGCAAACCCCAAGGAGAAAGACTTGGCCCAGGTGACATGATTGGCTTTTCTATGTTGGAGCAATAACCTTTCCTTTTTATTTTTATATTTTGCTCAAAATGAACCCTATTGCTGGGTTAGAATCATACTTGGAAAAGGGGAAGGGTTTACAGGAACAAGTATAAAGACACATGGACAAAAATTAGGGGTGGGTAGAAATGGGGGGGAAGTGGGGAGGGCTGGGTGGGTGGGCTGGGATGGGAGTAAAACATAGAAAATTGTACTTGAACAATAATTAAAATAAAGTTTTTTAAAAACATGGTTTTAATAAGCCTCTTAATTTTAAGAGCAATTCATTTTTAACTGACAAAATTTCATAACAGCAAATTAAACAATTACAGTCTTTAAAAAAAAGAATCATACTTGGAAAGGAAGCATGATTCAAAATGCTTATGATGTTCATTTCCCCATAACGTCACTTTGCTAGGGAAACATCATCTTTCTGCATTCCTGTGTTGTCATGGCAACATCCCTCCAAATTTTGGGGAAAGAAGTTAAGGGGGAGGGAATGTAACCAACTCCTCTTTAGGTGGCTACTGACCAGCCAGTGAATTGCATGCCATTGGCTCAAGTGCACCCTTCCTTCCTGACCCGGCCCGCAGTGACCAGAGGGTGGGGGTGGGGAAAGGCTGACGGGCGATAAGGCACAGGACACCGTCCCAGAAGCTGTCACTGCGCAGCTCCCTTGGACAGAGGCAGCAGGCACAGTAAACCCTCCCACAGCACCAGCACTTCTCAGTGGAGCCTCAGAGACCCATAAATTCTGGGGCATCTCATGATAAGGCTATAAATTTGAATTTTATGATTATTCTAACATCTTTAGTAATTGAATCGCCTCCATGCCTGCCTTATGAGATTTCAGTGCCTGTACTCGTTGAGTTTATAAGCAAATTGGCCCAGAGTGATCCACTTAAATGTTAAGACTAATAAAAAAAAAAAGAGGCGGTCGTAATAAATGATGTGTTTCCTTCTAGTGAAAGTCAAATGACATCACAGAACTGTAGGGAGCAAAGGTTTTGCAGCAATGCAAACAGAAAACTTCGGTGATCTGCAAAGTTTTGGTGATCTGCCAAAGCAAACCCTCCAGGACCTGATCAGAGCAAGTGCGAGCAGAGAAGCCCTTTCCGCCAAACGGAAGCCTCCATCGTAAAAAATGTCGTCGGTTTACATTGTAGCTGTTTTGTCATTTTATTTGCATTCAATTTATAACTTTGTCTTTATTGTTTCAGTTGTATGCAAACTATAAAATGAGCTATTTATGCCTACTTTTATGTTTGTGTGTATGCAGACACCGTTGTAATAAGAGGAACGTGTCCACACTGGGAACCAGGAGAAACTTCCGTTTTCCTTAAAAGTGCTGGTCAGCACCTCAAGCTGAAAACTATCCCGGTGGTCTCTCTCTCTCGGAACTACTTGCCTGTTCCTGCCTCCTGCCTTGTGGTTGTGGCCACGCAGTGGCCCCCTTCTGCTTGTTCTCCTGCCTCTGGCCTCTCCCCGTTCTCATCCAGCCAACGCAGGGCTAGTGGTCCTTGTGCACTTTCTTCATGTCGGTTTTAGGCTCACGTCCAACATCCCTCCCTGACATGCAAGTCCTGAGGCAGGCCCATCACACCTGCTTTGCTTTTCTCACCTAGAGACGTCCTATAAATAACCGGTGAAGGAGGATCTCCCAGTCTGTTCCTCTTTCTGCTATAGCTGGTTGATAAAGTGAGTTCCTCAATTAGGCAGCTTTTATTTTTTCAGCTGAGGAAAAAATACAAATCTTGATTAATCACCATCAATATTCAATACATAGTGGCTAAATATATTAGTCCTGCAGTCCACCTCCCATCTCATTTTTTAATTTTATTTTAATCATTGTTCAAGTACAGTTTTCTGTCTTTTACTCCCATTCCAGCCCACCCACCCATCCCTCCCCACCTCCCTCCCATTTCCCTCCCCCCACTATCTCATTTTTAATGGAAAAAATATATCCTCAGTGGAATCTCATCAATTAGGAACTGGCTTCAAAAGAAGCGGCCTTGAGGATACTAAAAAAAGTCTCCAAGTATTAATATTTAAATGTCATTTCAGAGAAATTTGTAACATTTGGTTCTCAAAAAGATCCCCTTCATCTCCTCATGCCATAAAGCCTTTGAACTTGGTTAGAGACTTTCTACTTTTCGTTACAGTTGGAATCCCCTTGAATTCACAATGGATCATGTGATCAAAGTGTTTATTATTCGTTTTTCAACAACCGCATCTCGCAGCAAAAGCCAAAGTAACCCAGCAAATCTCAGGGGAGCTTCTTAGGCAACACTTTGCGCACATCCAAGTTTCCGTGTACAGAAATGCAGCTTATTTTCTGGACAGTGGATTTGCGTAATTTCAACATAAAGAATGATCCAGTTCAACTTTTCACCCGTGTCTTTTCACACATTTGAAGGAGTTACAGAAAAAGTTTACAAACCCAAACTGTTGAGAACTTTCTGGTGAGTAGATCATGAACAAATATAAAATGTAGTTATTTTTGTCACAAGAAGTCACAAGAAGACCCCCAGGACTAGGAGGAGATGTTGCCGAGGGACCATGCGTGTATTCACTCCCCAACTCACCTGCTCATTCAGGTAAATCATGACCAAAGACAAATACGCTCTTTGTCTTTATGGAGCCTGCATTCCGACGGAGACTTGGGCCTATTGTTTTTACTGTTCACTTTCTATTTGTTCTACTGGAGTTTGTTCCGTTTTCCTTTTCCCACTTTTCTTAGGGATAATTTAATCATTTTTGGAATTCCATTTTCGTTTATCTATTGACTTTTTAGCTCTATCTCTGTGTTGTTGTTGTTGTTATTGTTCAGGGCAGCTGTAGGGGTTGCAGCATACGTTTTTAACATTTCAGTCTCCTCACATTCATCTTGAGCCACTTTGCAATAAAGAAAAGAAACTTGCAACCATGTAAGTCCATTTACCCCCAACACTGGCCCTTTCTGCTTTAGTTGTCAGTTTTTTCATACACAAATACTGTAAACCCCACAATTTAAAGTTACAATATTTGCCTTAAATAGTCATATGTGTTTTAAAGATGTTAAAAGGAAAATTGGTTTAAAAAATATTTACCCTCATGCTATACCACTTTTGGAATTCTTTTCTTACTGAAGAGTCACATTGCAACCTGGTGCCATTTTCCCTTCAGCCTGGAGAACTTCTTTTGGTTTTCCTTGTACTGTAGGTCAGCTGAAGGTAAATTCTCTAGTTTTCTTTTTTCTGAAAATACCTTTATTTCACCTGTACTCTTTTTGTTATCCTCACCTGAGGATATCTCTTCATTGCTTTTAGAGAGGGAGGGAGGGAGAGAGAGATACATCCATACAAGAGAGAAGTATCAATCAGCTGCCACCCTTATGCACCTGGATGGGGACCAACCTGAAACCCAGGTATGTGTCCTGACAGGGAATCACATGCAAACCCTCAGTCAGGGATGACACTCCAGCCAACTGAGCCACACCAGCCAGGGCTCACCTTAATTTTTGAAGGATGGATGTTTTTACTGATGTAGAATTCCAAGGTGACAAGTTTAGCCTGTCTGTTTCTCTGTCTCTCTCTTATTTTCATCATTCTCAAGACGGAGTTGTGTTTTCTTCCGGAATCCATCATTACCAATGGGAAGTCAGAGGTGATTTCTACTGTTGTTCCCTAATGAAATGTGCTATTTTTCTTAAGCTGGTTTCAAAAATTTTTTTTGGTTTTCAGCAGTTTGACTATAATCTACCTAGATATGGTTTTATTTGTATTTATTATAATAATTCGGGATTACTGTTCTTGAATCTGTAAATTCAGAGATTTTTTTCGGTTCTAGTCTCTCAATCCTTTCCTTCTCATATTTCTTATATTTTTGATCATCTTTCTTTTTATATATGGCTCCACAAGTCACAAAAGTTACATTACATTATTTTTAATCCTTTTTCCTCTCTTTTCTTCAGATTGGATTATTTCTATTGCCCTATCTTCAAGTTCACTGACTCTTCCTTCTGTAATGTCCCCATTTAATGTTAACTCAATCTAGTAAATTTTTTATTCCAGATATCGTGTTTTTCTGCTATAAAGTGTCTGTTTCTTAATAGCCTTTTTTCTTTTTCAGATTCCTTATATGTTTATGTATTACAACACTTATTTTACTTTACATTCCTGAATACGGGTGTAATAGCTGCTTTCAACTTTTGTCTGCTAACTCCAACATTTGGGTCCTCTTAGAGTCAGTTTGCTTTGATTGTCTTTTCTCTCAGGTATGAGCCACAGTCCCCTGCTTCTTTGTATGTTAGCAGTTTTGACTGTACCGTGGACATTGTGAATGGGGCATTGTAATGAGCAGCTACTGAAGTGCCTAAAGGAAAGAGATACGTTGATCATATTTTTGCCCAGCAAGAAGGATTCTGGTTGCTGCATGGAGAACGGAGTGGGTGTGGTTGGAATGGTTGGAAGGCTGCTCCAGTAATCCAGGGAAGATGCGCTATGAACATTAACTAGAAAGATGGCAGTGCAACGTTGGAATTCAGTAGAACAGGTTGCAGTGAGAGGCCTGGAAGGGACTTAGGCCTTGGCTGCCTACAAGGCCATATTTTTCTAGATAGTCCACTGGTTCTTTTTTCTCAACAGCCCAAACAGAATGCCATTCGCCAACTTCCAGTGAGAGAAATCTCACTAATTTCTGATGCTTCCTGCTTCTCATAATCTCAACAGTCAATTATCTGTCAAGTCCCAGCAATTCTTTCCTGAAGGTTTCCTCTGTTCATCTACTACCGCTGATGACAGAGCCATATCTGTCCTCACACAAATGAGTAAAATAGCTTCCTAACACATATCTTTATTTCTAGCCCCAATCTTCTCTTCTTTGTCCTCAACTCTGCTTCCAGGGCCATCTTTTCCGAAGACCCAATTTACTTAGGTCATTTCTCTTCAACAACTTTTCAAGGTCCCTATTTGGCACAAGAGAAAGTCCAAATTCCATAACATGGCATATGATGCTTGCAGCATAGGAATCTTTCCTTTTATTTTTCTCAGCAAATGTTGTCATGCACCTCATATCTGTGGATGAAAAGGAGGAAGTGGTGACCAAGATCTTGGCCCTCTCACTGCTGATAGTCTAATGAGAGAGGCAGAGACTAGTTTCAATTTCATCTTCCTCTGCTTCCTTCTCTGCCCTCACTACCCTGCCTAAATTTTCTCCAGCACACAGAATTTTTGCCATAACTAACCATTTTTTTCTGTTTTTTTTAATATCCCTGAGCCTTTGGACATGCTGTTAACTCTTCTTTTCTCCTCTCCTTCCCCTCCTGTTCAGAAGACCTGAATCAAATTCCACTCTTTCTAATTCTTCACACTCTTGATACAGTCATTTTTCTACCTGCTCATTCAAATCTCGATTAAGTATCTATTCTTAAGGAGCAGGTGCTTTTATACCATTCCTTCTAAGTTCACATTTATCTATCTGTATCCTCTTCTGTCTCTTGCAGGAAACTATAAAATCTTTGGGAGCAGGGAGCTGGTCTATATTATCCCCTGTTCTGTCATCGATCACATTGCCCACTCCCAGCCAACAATCAACTGTTTATTGATGCTTTCACATCTTTTGCATTTTACAGATGGGGAAATAAAAGTCCAGAAAGGGGAAGTAAGAAGTCTTGCGAAATGTCCTAGACTGGTTTTAAGATAATTGTTTCTAAGGATGGTGAATATTTCTCTGGGCAACATACCGGAAGGTTTCATGGAAGTAGAAGGACTAGGTGGAAGCTGGTAGAAGTTGGGGTAGTGGTATGAAGTTAGATCAGTAGCTTAACGGCTTCTATGAGATGAATCTATGAACACAGATTGCTAGCTGGAAGGCAGAGGGGCTGTAACGGAAAGAGAACTAACTGGCAAGGAATAAAAATGGGTTTCATTCCTAGTGTGTGGTCCTCAGTGACTCTCCTCTTTGGGCACCAAATTCTACTAGTAAAATAAACAACATTAATAATAATAACAACAGGACTTCTGGCCAAGATAGAGGCATAGGTGGACACACTGTGCCTCCTCACACAACCAAAATTAAGGACAACAAAAATTTAGAAATAAAAAAACAACCAGAACGGACAAAATATTGAGCTGTACAGAAGTCCTGATAACCTTTCATCCAGACCAGTTAGAGGGGTGGAGTTGGTGGCCGGCCGAGAGGGGTCACAGCAGGAAAAAGCGGTGGCTGGCAGACCTGGGTGCACAGGGCACAGGCAGTGGCTAGCAGTCCCCAGTGGCAGACCCTGGGCACAGGTGCGGGGAGGCAACGAGCAGACCCAGTGAGGTGCGCAAGGCAACTGGCTGGCCACAGTCACACAGTCGTGCGCAGATAAAGCAGGTGAAAATGTGCAGTGAAACAGGCTGTGCAACCCAGGGCCCCAGCACCGGGAAATAAAGCCTAAAAACACTGATTGAAAACACTTGTGGAGGTTGAGGTGCTGGGAGAAACTCCCAGCCTCATAGGAGAGTGCGTTGGAGAGACCCACAGGGTCCTAGAGCATACAGAAGCCCACCCACCTGGGAGCCAGCACCAGAAGGGCCCAATTTGCTTGTGGGAAGTGACAGAGGGGACTGAAATCCGACAGAGAGCGGATCAAGCGCCATTGCTCCATCTCTGACTCTACCCCCACATACAGCATCACAACCCAACAACTGGGTTGCCCCATCCTGGTGAACACCTAAGGCTCTGCTCCTCACCACCGAACAGACATGATCAGAACCCCCCCCCCCCCCCCCAAAAAATGGCTCAAATGGAAAAACAGATCAAAACCCCAAAGCCAATCCTTTTAAGCGATCAAGAGATAGCCAACCTATCAGATGCACAGTTCAAAGCACTGGTGATCAGGATGCTCACAAAATTGGTTGATTTTGGTCACAAATTAGGTAAAAAAATGAAGGCTACACTAAGTGAAATGAAGAAAAATGCATAGGGACCCAGTAGTGATGGGAAGGAAACTGGGTCTCAAATCAATGGAGTGGACCAGAAGGAAGAAAACAACATACAACCAAAAGAATGAAGGAACACGAATTCAAACAAATGAGGAGAGCCTTAGGAACCTCCAGGACATCTTGAAACATTCCAACATCCAAATTAATAGGGGTACCAGAAGAAGAAGAGGAAGAGCAACAAGAGGAAAAGTTATTTGAACAAATAATAAAGGAGAACTTCCCCAATCTGGCAAAGGAAATAGACTTCCAGGGAGTCCAGGAAGCTCAGAGAATCCCAAAGAAGTTGGACCCAAGGTGGATCACACCAAAGCACATCATAATTACGTTACCCAAGATTAAAATGAAGGAAAGAATTCTAGAAGCAGCAAGAGATAAGGGGACAGTCACCTACAAAGGAGTTCCCATCAGACTGTCAGCTGATTTCTCAAAAGAGACCTTACAGGCAAGTATTCCAAGTCATGAAAGGCAAGGACCTACATCCAAGATTGCTCTATCCAGCAAAACTTTCATTTAGAATGGAAGGGCAGATAAAGTGCTTCTCAGATAAGGTCAAGTTAAAGGAGTTCATCATCACCAAGCCCTTACTATATGAAATGTTAAAGGGACTTATCTAAGAAAAAGAAGATAAAAACATATGTATAGTAAAAAGACAGCAAACTTAGTTATTAACAACCACACCTAAAACAAGAGCAAACTAAGCAAACAGCTAAAACAGGAACAGAACCACAGAAATGGAGATCACATGGAGGGATAGCAACAGGGGAGTGGGCGGAGGAGAGAGGAGGAAAAGGTACAGAGAGTAAATAGCATGGATAGTGGGTAGAAAATACACAGGGGGAGGGCAAGAATAGTATGGGAAATGTAGAAGCTAAAGAACTAATGACACGTGGACATGAACTAAAGGGGGTGAATGTGGGTGGGAGGGGGTTGGCAGGGGGCAGGGAGTGAAGAGGGGGAAATGGGACAACTGTAATAGCATAATCAATGCATCAATAAAATATATTAAATAATAATAATAACAACAACCACTTATAGTTAATAACTACATTCCAGGTATTATCCCAAAAGCTTAGTTTCATGGATGAGAGTGTCTACTTTCAAAGAGTTGCAATAACTTGACCAAGGTTACATAGTTAAGTGGTGGAGATAGGATTTTTTGCTCCAGATTTTGGACTAGATAATCTCAAGTCCACCTTAACTAGAAAGACGTTAAAAGAGTTTCTGCCACAACAAACACTGGCCATGCTTGAGCTTATTGTAAGAGTCTCTCTCTTGTAAGGTGACTGACATGCCTAGCTCCCTCCCAGCTAGAAAAACTCACCTGGAAAACACAAGGATTATCTCTGGCCTGCACACACATAAAGGACATGAATCATTTGAGATTCTAGTTACGACCTGAAGTCGCTTGGAGGAAAATCATTATTTTTAAAAATAGTTTCAGCACACAGGAGTCTTATTTGCGTGGTCTTATGTCACTGCTATTTTCCATCTTTAAAAATTATCAATCATATCAGCATTTAGCAAAGCGCTTTCACATACATTATCTTACTCCGTCAACACAACCACCTGTTTTCCGGGTGAGGACACAAAGACTTTGCCAGCGGTTTTCCGAAAAGCGCAGAGACAGTGGGTGGCGAGGGCGTCTGGGCTCCAGTTACCATTCTCTGCCATCGTCCCACCTGTCGAACATGGGCAAACCACAAACACAGGTATGCTTATCTGTGATTTACTGAAACCACCGGAAATGTACTGAATTGCTGAAATGTAAACTACTGAATCGCCCAGGTAATAAGGACCCCAGTGTTCTC
Source organism: Phyllostomus discolor (assembly GCF_004126475.2). Taxonomy (NCBI): domain Eukaryota; kingdom Metazoa; phylum Chordata; class Mammalia; order Chiroptera; family Phyllostomidae; genus Phyllostomus; species Phyllostomus discolor. Next base: position 19,871,489 of record NC_040915.2, read on the forward strand.
AGGCTGCTTTGAAGTCCAGGACAAGCCCAGCGTTAGGGAAGGTTCTAGAGAGTCATGAGGCCCGCCCCTCCTCATCTCTCTGCCCTGGTTCTACCCCTGCCCCCAAATTTCTGAGACACCCTGATAAGTGGTGGCTCAGCCTCTCAAGGTGGCCTCCTTTTTTTTCTCAACAACTTTGGAGGTTATTAACTCTGTTTTTCTACTGAATAAAGTCTGCCTCTTAACGTTGCCACCCCTGAGTCCTCGGTCAGCCTTTTGTCGTTACCTCTAGAAACCCATCAGAGCACTGACCCCAGTCCTCATTGCCCTCGATTCTTTTTACGTCCTCTGTGGGCACGCCTGGATCTCAGTTTCCTCATCTATACAATGGGTAGATAAGCTGTTTTGCCAGACCCCCATAGAGGTTTCCTCCTGTGCTCCCATGACATTTTAAATGTCCAGAGAAGTGTAGGTCCAACAGAAAGGCTCACTTGCTGCCAGGAACTCTCAAAGGAAAGTGTTTCCTAGTGTATTGCCCATTGTGTCTTTTCCTTCCTTCCATTTTGTTTGGGGATTTTTTTTTTCTGAGATGGAGAAGATAGTCTGGAGAAGGGGGCGGGGGTGCCTGCTTCATTGTTGACTTTGCCGCGCACTTGCAAGGGGAAGGGATTTACACCGGCTGAGGATGCTGCAGCCCCCAGCAGCCCCACCCTTTCCCACCTCGGCTCCTAGCTTCATTTCCAGATTTCAGGGAGGTTTCCAGATAAAAGTCCTGATTGACTGGCATTCACCCAGTGTCCCACACTGCTTCTTCTCCAGCACCTTCTGGTCGATTCCTCACACATCTAAGGGCATCTATGACCTCTACCCCCATCTCCTCTGATGAAGGAATAAAGCCTTTCTGTGAAATACTGCTGAAAATATAGCGAGAACCAAATGTTTAGGAAACCTGATTAGAGCCACACACTGACTAGGGTGTAAAACAATGATAACAAGTAAAGTGATAACAAATAAGTATTGAAGAGTAAATGTGTCCCAGAGAACAAGCTCGTACTATTTTCATCACCATTTTATAGACGATGAAACTAGACATTAAAAGGAAATGTATGTCACCTGCCCGGTGTCACACAAGCGACAAAAATGGTAGGGCCACAACTGCAGCCTAAGTGTGCTTGACTCTGGTGTCCGAACACTTCACACTATACAAACTGCCTTATTGTTTTAAACATTTTTGCCTCTACCACTTCTTCCATGAAGCCTTCCAAATCTCATTTAGAGATCGCCACTGTGTTTCACAGGATTTGTGCATCCTTTTATGCTGATGCTTAGCACGCTGTTTAAAACCTTTTTGACTTTCTTCCACTCTAGACAGTAAACTACGTGACCGCGAGGGCTGCGTCTCTGTTTGTATTCCTTGCTCCGAGCACATTTTTCTTCTTTTCGCAGACAGGATTTTAGGGCACTCTTGCTCTAGAGGATTGGTGGTCAATAACCCTTGGTTTTGTGGCCAAAATCAATAGTTGCTGGCTGAGGAGATGACAAACCCCACCCAGCCCTCCCTGGGCCTCTAGGGGGTCTTCTGAGTGTTCCCAGAAGGGATGGAAACCCAGGCTTTGCATTAAAGAAAGGAAAGAGTCCAACTCCCAGACAGCTTCCCGGGATGAAGTAGGGCTGTGGTGTTTCAGGAACCTTCCTGCAGTACTGACTGCCCAGTGTCTGTAGATTACGGGCTCTAAACCTTGTGTTCTTGAGAGAAGCAGAGAGGGTCTCTGCAGCTGAGCCTGGGCTCAGGGCAGAGAAAAGGGCATGAGGACCACCCCTGAGCCTGCCTGGAAGGCCAGTCAAGACCCAGTCTTCCCACTGCTTATGCCCATTAAGCTGCTAAGGGTCTCACTACCCCGCCCTAGGGAAGGAACTCCCTCAAACATGACAGATTTCACCTGCTATAAACCTGCATGTCTGGGAGAGAGGCACTCATTATACCAAAATCAGGGAGCAACTCAGCCCCGTTGCAGTTACATCTGTGTATCAGTGAGTATGCAGGAAAGGCTTCTGGGAGGACACGCAAGAAAGTGCTGACAGCAGCAACTGCCCCGAGACAGTGAGACTGAGGCTCTAGGAGAGGGGAGGTACATTTTCCATGAGAAATGTCATCACATTGCCTGAATATGATATCAGGCACTGCATCATTTGTATGATGATGCAAATAATTAAGCTAATTTATGCAATACATGTAACGAAATAAGTTTAAATACTTGGCTCGAATTCTACACGACGGGAACTTAATCAGTTTTTTGCAGAGACCCAGCTTGAGTTTAAGCTGTGTTTGCTTTAAAATTCAAGGAGAGCAGTTACGGAGCGGGTATACTTGAAGTTTATTTACAGGGACACTGAAAAATCTCCTGAGAGGTGGTCCAGAGGAGGAGGGAGAGGGTAATCAGAATAACAGTGGTAAAAAGAGAAATAAGCATTTCATCCAGATGAAGTACTGAACTCTCACATGGCCCATCTCCTTTACACAGCCCGACAGGGCTGGTATCAGCATTTTCCCTCTGGACTGAGGTCTGAGAGGTCGAATAACTACCAAGTGGCAAAGCTAAGATTTCATTCTGAGCAACCTGAGGCCAAGTCTTGTCTAAACTAGGGAAAGTGGATAGCACAGAGTCCTGGCCTCCGGTTCCTACACACTAGTTGGGGGGACAGGCACGTAAGCAGACACCCACACTAGAAGGTGCTCCTTGTAGTGAAGGATTTGCAAGTCCCCTTCCTGCAGACCAACTTAGAAAAGCTGAAGGCCTGCGTTTGAAGCAGCTATAGAAACCGTTCTCAAGAAATCAAATGGGCAGAAATGGTTATTTCTTTATTTTGCTAATAAAGAAAGAATTCAATTTTCTTTCTAAGCTTCCTCTCCTCCAAAGACATAGGTGCCGAAATTTAGCTAGTTTTGTTTTAAAACTTAGGACTTTTCCCATCCAAGGTGCCAGCTGAAGTGGTGCATAAGTCAAACTCCGTGTCGGGACTCTTCTTCCCACGCAGGGTGCTCCACGCCCCTTCCCCTAGCAATGGCACCTGGGGTGGGGGAGCAAGCGTGGCACCGTTGGTGTGGGCAGCAAGGAGTGTCAAAGCCTTGGGCTGCAGCCCAGAACCACACTGAGGCTCCTTGGCCCTGGACTCTGGGTGCCGTCCCCTCGTCTCAGCTGGATGAGACTCCCTGACCTGGGTGAGCGCATGCCACTGGCACCCACAGTGGCGGCCACTGGTGACCAACCAGGAACTCTGATTGGGAGATGTCTGCAATCCAGAACATTCTCAGCACAACCCAGTCCCTCTGTCACACCATTCAGCTCTTTCACACTGCCCTCTGGGGGGGGGGGGGGGCTAGAAACTCTATTAAACTGAGGTGACCAGCGTTCCCCCATCTCCCGCCTCTACCCCTGTGTCCCTATACACCTCCCTCAGGAATCCGCTTTTCTACTTATCTGCCACATGGACAGAGGTGCCGGTGCCTTGCCAAGTGTGAAGCTTACAGCCTTCCCCTGCCACTTCCTGGGATCTGCCCCTGCTCCTGGTGCCTCCCAAACCTCTGAAGTGTCTCCACCTGCCTCCTACCCTGACCCCGGGTACATTGCACCACTCCCTGGCCTGACCTGGCCTGGCAGGATTTCCCCTCGTTTCATATCCTCATCCCTCTAAATGCATGGATGATACATAATGTATGCCGTGGTTTTCCTGGCTTAGCTCTTTACACGTAAAGCCCAAGTTCGGGAACTATTTTTTCCCCTCTCAATGAGATGTTGTTGTTTTGTTTTGCAAATAAACCATACTTCCCTATCACATTATGTTTTGCTTCACTATGGGCTGTTAAAACTTTAGGTACTATTAGAGGTTACTTGAAATGAAAAACAACTGGCTTAGTATTTTTAAATCTATTCCCATAAAACATTCACAATTATAAAATTAGTTATTCTCAGAGATTTGAGTCATAGAAACCATCCTCCAGACTTTCTATATTTGAAAAATTAAGGGGAAAGGCGGAGATAGGCAGATCGGTATTTACTGAGTGTGAGCAGCACGGAGGCCCTGTGTGCGGTGGTTTCTATCCTCCCACTCCTTAGCCCTCACAGAGTGCCCTTCGTGCAGGTGTCATTCCCATTTCACGGAGGATGGAAACAAGGCTCAGGAGAGACTATGTGACTTCCCCAGGTGATCTGCTTGCAGGGATGAAGCCAGATTCACCCTCCATGCAGCCAGTCCCCAAATTCATTTGTTGTCTTGTTTTCTGCAGGAATCCAATGATCAACCGGTGAATGGCAGCCTAATGACATAGTGGAGTTTCATGATCTGGATGCGTTATTTATAGCAGGTGGAGCCGCTTGCAATGATCGATGGACACAGTACATTTGTGATTGTTTTTCTAGGGGAGTAAGCACGATGTACTAACCTTAAACGTTAGTGATGGTTGACAGCTGGACCTTTGCTTTTCCAGCTACTGTTGCTCCTACCCTGGAGTGGATTGATGCAGAATACTTGTTTACCAACAAAGAACCCATTACTGAGGAAATTAAACCTGCTCTTTGGTGATCTGCTTTCCAATAGTTTCCAGGAGAGGGCATTTAGGTCCTCTAAACATGGATTTCCTGCATGGCCCCAACTCAGAGGAGAGGCTGCCAGTCCTGAGAGCAGACCTCTTCACCGAGCACGAGGCATGCTCGTGAGGCACCCTGTGAGGCATGCAGGAGGAGTCACATCTGACATCCTGGCCACTGAGCCCCGGGAGTCCCCGGGGGTGAGGGCTGTGTGAGTCAGTAAAACTTCCTCACCATGAAAACCCTCTCAGGCCCTGGAGGGAGGCCTGGGAGGCAGCTGCCCCAACAAGGGGAACAGCAGCAGGAAAAAGTTCCCTAGATTCAGGAGCTGAGACTTTCCGGGCATAGATAAAATAACCAGTCCATAACCAGTGATGTATAACTCACCCAGTTCCAGAAGAGAATTCAGGTGACCTGTGATGACCTAGGTAAAGAGCTGGGATTAAATACAATGTATTCTTCATGTATGGGTGCAATCCAAAATTTAAATGGACTCGTATCTCATAAAATGTACTTTTTATTCATTTAAGTCCTGTATCATATATCTGCACATACAGGTACAGGTGCATGTGTGTGGGTGTGCGTGTGCACGCGTTGTAAGAGTTGGCACAGTTTAAAAGAGAACACTGAATATAATTCAGATTTAAATTATAATCTTGGCTTTGCTCACAGAATGCTACAAGTCATTGAACTTTTCTGGGCCTCAGTTTTCTTAGGGATTTGATTTAACATTTTAAATAAAAATGTTGACTTCCTCCAGTATGGGCTGATTCATATTAAACATAGATATGCTGCATGCTTTCATGATAAGCTACTATATTCAGTTCCCCTAGAAAACTGGGCTAGGCTGGCCTTGCATATGCTCCCAGTGCACCTTTATAACACCCACTGCAGATGAGATAACATGATGTCTTCTATAATTTTATTGGTTAATAGTGTTTCTTTGAGTGTACAATACTAGTAGCTCCAAAAGGACAGGGACAGTGTCGGTCTTATTTCTCACTGTGTGCACCTGGCTCAGACTAGCTTATGTTTTTTAAATAAGTTAATAGATAATAAATGACAATAATCTGTGAGGAATTTTCAAGTGGCATGGGGGAGACTTTATAAAACTAGAAATGACCAAAATTGAGCCCCAAAAGACATAGAGATATAAACTGACTAATGAACCAAGGGAATACTTGGAAAAAGTTTTAAAGAACTGTTATTGTTACCACAAAAAATATTACTATTATAAGTTGGTTATTTTTCCTTCAAATTTTACCAAAATAAAAAAACCTCCATGTTTTCAAATAACAAGAAATGACTTTAAGTAATGGGTTTTATTATGGGATTATTCTGAATTGAGTGTAAGCAAATAGAATTCATCCATGTGGTAGCGGAATCGTTCTCTGATTAAGTACAGTTCACCCTACCATTGCAAAATTGGAAAACTTCAAAGGAAACTACTCGTGTGATAAACAAAAGTAAAAACCATCAGAAAGACCTCTGATAAAATTCTCTGTCAACTTTTGACAGAATCAGACTCATTGATAATAAAAGGAAAGATAAATTATTTTCTGGCCTCTAGGAATTCAGTGTGATTTTTATATTAAAAAAGTTACAAAAGATTGTTACTTAACATGCAGAACAATATTTGATAAAAAAAATAATGAGTGTTACAATCACCCATTCATTGAGCAGTAACTTTGGAATGATGTCTATGAGACAGACACTCCTGGTCGGTGGGCTGGAGAAAAATGAGTAAGAGCCTGGCCCTGAATTCAGCAGGCATGATGGACCATCACAGCCATGACCCAAAGAGCAGACACTGCTTGGGGAATCTTTATATGCTAATGCCAAAAGCCTTACACAGCAGTAGTGACCGGAAGCTGCTCAGTGGCGCTGGAAAAGGCAGGTGGGTGGCTGAGCCAGACAGGCGGGACATTGGTCACGTGTCAGGGGACTGAGTGAACTGAGAGAGAGGCTTGTAGTCAGGGAAACAGCTTTGGAGTGGGGGATGCCGGCGTTCAGGAAGTCACAGGTGAGCACAGGTACAAGGCGGCACCTGGCATGGCCAGGCACGATGACAAAATGGAAACCACCCAAATGCCCCGAACTAGAGTATGACAATGTGTCCAGTATGGCACAGTAAAGCAATGGAGTACTATGGAGTCATAAAAGAAAGAACTGTAAAGGCCATACAGATGCATATACAAAATAATACTAAGTGGAAAAAACAAAACAATAGATTGGATAAACCCAGGGATTAGAACTGAATAAAATCTCTATTTGCACATTGACAATGATGGGAAGAGCTGCAGACAAGGGTTAACAGCTTCAAAAAGAGCCTACTTTCAATTCCCATGTGGTGTAATGTGAGCATGCACTTTACAAAAAAAAAAAAGGAGGAATATCTTTGGTTCCTTCCCAGTTGTCTCCTCCACTGAATCGGAAGAGACCCGTTGTGACTCTAGAGATTTCAAAGCGCTCACTTCCCTTTGTTAATTGGGGACTCACAATTAGTTATCCCTTATGCAAGCCTGAGGGAGCATTCATACATGACACAGGTTTAAGAAATTTTTTCTTCTCACCAAATAGGCCCAGTTTAGAAATGCCAGCAGCTTGGTTTATTTTACCTGAAATATCCGTGGGGTCCATGAGTTTAATGGCTGGGAGATAGTCTAGCAATGCAGTCTGCTGGATTTTAAATTCTCTTCCTCAGAGGTGGCTTAGAGGCAAACTTCGGGGGGCAGGGCTGACAGGGCAGACAAGCAAATAGTTCCTTTGCACCCGCACCCCGCCCCCATGCACAGTGACATGCTGCTGCAAACACACCCACAATTCAACCAGAGCGGTGTTGCTAATACCTGCTTGGTATGCTGGGGTTTCCAAACATGTCAGCATAGGGGACTCAAATGGGAAGCTTTTAAAACATACTGAGCTCTGGGGTGTACCCCGCACCCCAGACCTACTGAATCAGATTGTCTAATAATGGATCCCAGTGATCAGTTTCGTTTCAAAGCTCTTCATTTAATTCTGATATAACCCAAACACAGAAGGTCTCTCTACAGGGTACTGGAGAGAGAGACACACACACACATGGCCATTGTTGGAATACTTCCAGTTCTGGAAGCTTCTCCTCCACAGAAAGCACTTTTAGTTACAAAAGGAGAATCAACTTTCCGTAGAGCTGAACACGCTCTGTTTTTGTCTTCTTGTGCCTCACAGAACCAATGAGCTCCCTCATTCCTGGGACAGGGGGTGTGACAGAAGCTGGGTGGCTGTCCCTTCATGGTGACAGTTCTTCACTGTTTCTTCTGCTAGCCAGATCCACCACCTGGCCACCACGGTCAACAAGATTCAAAATCAGTAGATCAACATTCCTTAACATCTGGCCAGAGTTGGAGACCTAGGCAAATCCAGTCAGAGTATTTCTCCAACACTTTTAAAAACTAAAGCCAGAATTGGTCTTCTTTTCTCTCTGAAGTCACAGGGTTAGAAAAACATAAATCTAGGGCCACTGGTGGCCATGTCCTTGGCCTCGTTGTCATGAGTGCTGTGATGGGTCCCCAATGTGACATCAGACTCAGGACCAATACACTGACATTTACTCCCCCAAATGCCGCAAGTGCTACCTGCTAGGGCTCACAGCTGGGTCATTCCTCTGGGCAAAGGGAGCTGCCTGCTCATGCTATGCCCTTCTGGGTCATAGCCAGCCCACATCCAGTGAGTGGTAACACAGAGGCCTTTCTCTGTGCCTCCATCTGGGACAACCCCGAAGGGCTGCTGCAGCTCCAGAGCACCCCGTGGAGTGGGCTGAGGTCTTTGTTGTCAGACGCTGCAGCCCACCGTCTCCCTCCACCCAATCCCACCTCCTTCCCTCCTGCACAGCTGTTGCTCTGAAGAACACTCCAAGCAAATTTCCATCTTAGGGTCTCTTTTCCCAGGGAGCACAAACTATGTCACTATGGAGGAACCCCATCTAGAAGGAGGAAATGGGGCTTGGCAGTGACACTCAGAGGGAACCCTAAGATCCCCTGTGGTTCCCCAATTCTCCTCTTCTTCTCAGTCTTCCAAATGTGCAGAGAGTCATGGGTGGTTGCAAACCATCTCGCCATTCCGGTAAGTGATGCTCAGACCTGAATATGATTGTCTGAATATGGGCCTGCTAGGCTAGAGGATGAGAGGGTTTTATATTCACCATACTTTCATTAATTTAGTGGAGATTAGTTCAATTTTTAGCAGCCCCCAAACCCAGGTGGTTTATTGGAGTTTGTGTTTATCAAAGATTCCCTCGTCACTTTCTGCAAGCCGGCTCCTCCTGTCTCTACCCAAACATTGTTTAGACTTCTCAAAAGGCTGCCTCAGCTTATGGCTGGCAATGTTTCTTACCCCTTTTTAGACACGTGCCCTTACCACGTGCCAAGTGCCAGAAGGGGTTGGGGGAAGGGAAAGTGGACAGGTTTTTGTAATTTACGGGATGAAAATAGCATTTGGAACGTACTTTTGTCCCAAACGGCACATGCTGTTGCCCATCCTGCATTCGGCCCCCTTGAGAATTGTGGAGGACATCTCTTCTATAGCAGCTTGGACCTCCAGTTGTTCTTACTCAGAGCCTTTAATCAGATGTAATGTGTGCTGGCCAAAAGTCCCAGGGACATTCACTCGGTCTGTAGTATGTGACGATGAGGTGCCCTGGTGACTAAATCCCCTTGAGAAAACTGAAGTGGTGACAGATCTGGGTAAGTTTATCTTCTTTAGTGTCTAACTGGGCAGGGTCTGGAGCTAGATGGGACTTTAGAGGTCATCTGTTCCCCGAGCGGCACACACTCCGCTCCCCCGACATCCCTGGCCCAAGAGCCTAGGCAGACATGGCCAGTCAAACCCGGTGCTCTGCATGCAGAGCCCCGGTGCTAACACCTTCCCAGAGCGTCCTCTTCCCCGGGGCCCACGTGGTGCCCCATCGCTCTTAGCACACCCCATCTGGCACGTGCTGCCAATTCACTAGACCTGGCAAGGGAAATGAACTTAATTTCTTTTTATTTTGTTTTTTTACTTTTATTTTTTTATTTTTTTAAATTTTTGTTGTTGTTCAATTACCGTTGTCCCCATTTCAGCCCCATTACTCTCCCATGCCCTACCCATCACCCTGCTCCCTTAAAAGGATGAAATCCAAGCCCTGGCTGGCGTAGCTCAGTGAGTAGATTGAGTGCAGGCTGCGAACCAAAGTGTTGCAGGTTCAATTCCCAGTCAGGGCACATGCCTGGGTTGCAGGCCACGGCCCCCAGCAACCACACATTGATGTTTCTCCCTCTCTCTCTTTCTCCCTCCCTTCCCTCTCTAAAAAATAAATAAATAAAATCTTTAAAAAAAAAGGATGACATCCCTGACTCAAAAATGTATGTTATGGTTATTACTTGAGCTTAGACTCCTGATTACCAATTCTGTGTTCTCTCTATCTTCCCCTTTCTGAAAATTCTCCAAACCCTTTGACCATCGTAGGCCTGCAAACTGGTGAGGTATACAGAATTCTGGGCCCAAATTCAATGTTACCAAATGGCTACATAGCCATTCCTCACGATGCTTGTGACATACATGGGGACGTGGAGGCCATTTGGAGGAGGAGAGGTGGTCAAGCATGGCTCCGTATCCAAGGGCCGTGCACACTTTGATAACAATAACAAAATGCTAAGACAAATAGAAACATGTCCCGTACCCAGTGACTCATGGTGCTAAGCTAATCTCATAAGGGCCCCACCTCACTATTAAAAAAAATGACAGAGAGAGAGAGAGGGAGAGGGAGGGAGAAAGAAATACAATTCCATATATGTCTATCTGTTCGGTAACCACAACAACCAGCCATAAATGGGAAGTGACTCCTGACAAGCGGTGGTGTCTGATGCTGAGGCCATCCATCTGGCCCTGAGCCACCACCTGGGACCTTGAGAAGCAAGTGGCCCCTAGATATCTGGACCCTTGAAAATGCTAACTCCGTCCAGCACCAGCACCATTTTCCCCCTACCAGGAGGATGGCGGGGCTGCAAGCCGGCTGGAAAACCACAGACTGGCATGGGGTGCCCTGGGACCAGTCAGAAATCACAGGGCGATGTGTCAGCATCCAGGAAAAGATGGGAAGTGGGATCCTGTCATTCTTTCTCCTTCGCATAGAAAGAACACACCTGAGCCTGCAGCCCCCATGCCAGAGGGTCTGGACACCAATGGACAATACACCTTTGGGACTGCAGACACAATCACCACATTTAGCATGTGTGAATGAGGCCCAGAGAGGGGAAGAGACCTGACCGTGAACACACAGCAGCAACGCTGATGTTTCCAAGAGCATCCTTGAGCAGTAAAAGAAAGAAGGTGGAAACATGTACACATCAGAAGCCACAATAAGCTGGAACAATTCACCCAGTGAAGTACCACGTGGTCCGTACGGAGCTGCTCACCCCAGAAAGCAGAGGTCCCAGCCCCAACCCTTCTCCACCGGTGGGTCTGCCTCCCCGCTTTCCAGCTCCGACTCCTACTGAGGCAAAACGCGAGCTGCAACGTGACTCACTTTGGAAACGGTTTTTGTGACTCAGCCTCTTCTCTCTAACCACTGGGCCGGGCTCCGCCAGCCTCCAGGGGGCTCCACCACATCTGCCGCAGGCTGCCAAGAGAGGCGCCCTCCTTGTGGTAGAGAGAAATAGGCGTTTTGTGCACCGATGATAAATTGCGTGAAATAAAAGATGAAGTAATTCCTAATTAGTTCAGCACGTTTTAAGCTCAGATTAATGCTCAGATGCTCTGTCCCTGTTAATCTTCCTAATGACACTGTGAGTGAAAACAATTATTCTACGTTTTCAGGAGTGGAGGGTAAGCAGCTGGAAGTGGGGTTTCAGAGAGGTTAGGTGACTTTCCCAGCGGGCAGAGCCAAGATTCAAAGCCAGGTCCTCCCAGTTTCCTCTGTCCTCACGCTCGCCTCCCAGCGCCCACACGGTATGCGGCCTCTTCCACGTGGCCGAGGCATAGTTACCTCTACTATTCCATCAACACCACAGTTCCGCGGAAGGCAGGAGGAGTATTTGTCATGCCAAACAGATGAAGACAGATTTCAGAGGTAGAAAATCCATGTGGCCTTGAGGAAACCACATCTTGTATGCGAGCCTCAGTCTTCCTCATCTGCAATATGGGGATAATAAGAGCGACCACCTGATAGGTTTGCTATAAAAATGAAATGAGATCATGTAAGTGAGAAGCACGTGGTCCAAACTGCTAAGTGTCATTCAGTGCAAAGTGAATAAGGTCACAGGGATGTGAATACTGACAGAGATGGAAAGAGGACAAGCTGGAAGCTAACCCAATGGGCTGGGCCGAGTATGAAGCCATTATTGGGCCCCTAGCAAGCAGCAATAGTAATATATGCTGCCTGCCGAGCGCCAAAAGCTCCACCGATTGTGGAGAGCTTTCTAGAACACAGTTCTCTTCACAGCAATAACCAATAGCCAGGGTTTGAATTTTTTTTTTCAGTATAGCCATTCATAATGCTCAGGCTATAATATATGTGTTAGGGAAGTCCAGTGGCCTGGGTTAGGAACTATATCTAATTCTTTTTTGATGTAGGATATAAAACTAAAAGCAACAAATGAGCAAACGAGAAAAACAAACAAACACTCATAGACACAGACACAGTATGGTGGTTACCAGAGGCAAGGGGGGGCCAGGGGTTAGAAAACGGTAAAGGGGGGCAAATATATGGTGACGAAGAAGACTGGGCTCCGGGGTGGGGGGTACACAGTGTGATGTACAGGTGATGCACCATAAAATAGTGCATTTGTGACCTATATAATTTTATTGACCAATGTGACCCCAAATGAATTTAACTTTTAAAAAACTATATCTAATTCTAACAACACTATTCTGAAGTGGGGGTTGTGGAGTTGTGGAAACTGAGGCACAAGGGTCTGTGACCCCTGACTCCGCAGGCAGAAAGTAAAGGGGCTGCATGAAATGTAAGCCTGGTCTGCCTTGCAGACCCACTAAGTTCCCAACTTCCCCAGACAGACACAACTTCACTGCACCCTAAGCAAGTAGCAGAACATGGAGCTACCCACCCACTCAGGAAAGGGCAGTGCTGAGCCCAGAGGAGGAAACCTGAAAAGTCCTTCTGGAACTCTCCAGGCTGCCCGGGAGTAGAGGGGCTGAGCCCTCCCGGCGTCTCCAGGGTTCACCTCAGGTGACTTTCTCTCCCCACCCTGAGCAGCAGCGCCCCATGCCACTCTGAGTCAAGCCTCTTGTTCCTTTCTCAGTTTTCTCCCTCGCATATTTTCCCACAGTGCTTTTCCTGAACTTCTTCTTTCCTTGAATCCTCAGCTCACCCCACAGGACACTGCCTCTCCTTTCTCCCCAGTCCTACTTCCCGGTTTTCCTCTCAGCCGCTGACAGCTTCTTGAATTAGCTGGAAAGGGTGGCCCAGCCTCACTCCTTCAGGGTAAAACTGCATTTCACCTTGAAGAATAAAGCTTTATTACTATCAAACAATTTATTAAATACTTTGTATTTCAAAGCATTTAATACACTGTGCTAATCAGACCTATAAGGAAGCATGTTTACAGTGGATTTCAATTATTTATTTTTATTATTATTGTTTTTTATCTTCACCCGGGGACATGCTTATTGATTTTAGAGAGAGGGAAAGGGACACACAGAGAGTGTGTGTGTGGGGGGGGAGAGAGGGAGAGAAACATTGATGTGAGAGAGAAACATTGATTGGTTGCCTCCCATATGTGTCCCAACTGGGGATTGAACCCATAACCTAAGTATGTGCCCTGACTGGGAGTTGAACCCACGACTTTTCAGTCTATGGGATGATGCTCCAACTGACTGAGTCACAATGACCAGGGCTACAAGTGCCTTTTATTTTTAAGGTCCTGTGTTTGCATCTATGAGCTTTGGAATGCTAAATAAAATACTATCCTTTTCTTCCCAAATTTACCGTCTGCTAGTTGGGTTGTTGAGATGAGCGTAATTACAGAAATAATCAGGGAGTCCCATTTATTAAAACAATTAGCTCTGTAGGAGAGAGAAACATAAACAGACACCCAGTTGTTCTACTAAATCATGCAAACTACCAGAATCTGAACCTTGGTGAACTATTTTTAGTTATTCACTCATTCAACAAATATTTCTTAAATTCCTACTACGTGCCAGCCATTCTTCCAGGCTCTGGGGATAGAGTGGCGAAGGCAGGCAAATCCCCTTCTCCCTTGGGTCTTACATGACCCAAGATTATATGACATAACGAAGGTAGTGGTAAAACTGTGAAGAAAAAGCAGCAGAGAAACAGTCAGAAGGTAGCCAGGGGAGGAAGTGGAGGCCCGAAGCCCGGAAGTCCAGGATGACCTCCCTGAGAAGGTCATGTATGACGGAGACCTGCGTGAGGACAGGGAGTAAGCCATGTGACGTTCTGGGTGAACAGTGAAGGGGAAGGGGAGAGAAAGTGGAAAGACCCTGAAATAAGAGTGAGTTTGGCATCTTTGGGGAAACGCCAGTGTGACTAGGAAGAAGAAAGGTCTAGAATTTAGGTCAGAGAAGCAGAAAGGTCAGATCCCTGGGCTCTAAGGAGTCTGTATTTTCTTCTGCATGTTTTGGGAAGCCGCTGATGGGTTCTGGGTGGAGGAATGACATATGTGACCTGTGCTTTTAAAAAACTACCATGTCCCTGTCCCTATCACAGACAGAGCTCTCCACTACAGACCAGAAGGTTTCTATACTCACTGGGGTTTTAACTGACAGCAACCAGATGGGAAGGAGGTTCGGGGGCTGGGTGAAAAAGGTGAAGGGACTCAGAAGGACAAATTGGCAGTTACCAAACAGTCATGGGGATGTAAAGCACAGCACAGAGAATATAGTCAATAATACTGTAATAACTATGTATGGTGTCAGATGGGTACTAGGTTTATTGGGGGTGGGGGTGGATCTCTTTATAAGCCATATAAATGTCTAATCACTGTGCTAATATAATAGTGGCTATATTAGTGAAACCAATATAATAGTGAATGTCAAGTAATTTTTAAAGTTTTTCATTGAAAGTAAATAAATACATCAAAATGAACTGTGTTTTGGTGGGTTGCCATGGCTCACCTGGCTTGGTCTCATTAAGGAGAAAATGTGGATTCCAGCGTAGAGAAGGCGGCGTGGCTCACAGGAAGGACGGAGTCATTCTCAGTGACCGTACAAACGTGTGGTGATGCAGGCAGACGTCAGCGAGCTGTGTGAGTTTGCATTCTCCAGAGTTCCTTAGGCTAACACTAGTTTTGAAGTGCGTGGATACCTTTTACACAATAAAGGGCTGAGTAATCCTGGGAGATGCTCTGTTCGGAAAAGGTGACCAGGTATCTCCCCGGAAGCCTTCTCGGGATCTTTAGGGTGCTGATTTGCATTTGGCCTCTCCCACAGGGAGCTGAAATTGGCAGGGCTCCACAAACTTATTTGATCACGGGACTCCTCACACAAAACACACAGTGTGAAACCCCAGTTTAATGACTTCAGCTTAAAACTAGCTAAGACCTGTTCAGGGATGAAAACAAGGGTGTAATGAGCAATAGTCCTTGAAACCAGGGCTAGGGCACTTTTGGGTAATAGAAAGTCAGTGTAAGCCTACCAGAGGTTACATTGATAAAGTTCACAATAAATAAAAACATGAAAAGGTCACTTTCGCCATCTTGTTTAGAACTGTAGGAGAGAGCAAAGATGCCTAAATGTTCCAGATGGTGCACTTGAGTGTGTGAAGAAAATATTATGATGTTCATTTAGATTTACATTGTTCAAAAAAATCTTAGAGAAATTAGCATTCTAATATTTACTACATGGACTGGAAGAGGTGCATGTAAGTGACTTATAAATACGCACGTGGGTGGATTGAGCGCAGGCTGCAAACCAAAGTGTCACAGGTTCGATTCCCAATCAGGGTACGTGCCTGGGTTGCAGGCCATGACCCCCAGCAACCGCACATTGATGTTTCTCTCTTTCTCTCTATCTCCCTCCCTTCCCTCTCTAAACATAAATAAATAAAATCTTTAAAATAAATACACACTTTAAAAATAAATAAATACATATGCACATGGGCTTGGATGTTCAGAAATGTTATGACTGGGGAGCATAACCAGGAAAAGCTTGGAGTTGGATGACATGATGAAGGAGGTGCCCAGCGCTTGCACCAAGCTGCGGTTGTGGAAGTGAAGAGGAAGGAGTAAAATCAGAACTTGAAGGGAGTGCGATTTTGTGGGGGAGAGCGTGTCGGGAAGCTGGAGACGACTGTCAGCAGCAACTATGACAAGATGGGTGCGGGGTGGAATGAAAGGTGATGGATCCAAGGCTAGGAGCTCGGGAGGTGGTTCGAGTTTGTGTTGGGGACGTTGAGAGAGAATGCAGCTAGGGGGCCGCTGTGTTCCCGTATTATGGCACTGCCCAGGACATGAGTGTTCAGCAAGTGTTGGAAAGATAAGCGAATGAATCAATATGAATGAGTATAAGCAGAGGGCTCAGCAAAAGAATGAGGAGTAGGAAAATTTGGAAAAAATGAAAACAATCTTCTAGATTAAGATCCCTCCCAATGCCATTTCTTAAAAATTAAAAAAAGAGAAATCTCTGATATTTGTAAATATTTAAACATGAGATTAATACTATTTTCAAAAGAGCAATTTCTTGGATGTATCTATATTTGCTTTTATGATTGCCTTAAGAATGTTATGTCATATATACATATGTTCATTGCAGAAAAATCAGAAAACGCAGGTAAACAAACAAAAAAAAAGGGCGGGAGAATAAAGCTTATCATACTACCACCCAGAGATAACTCGGGCACATTTTTACAAATATGGGCTTATAATATATTTCACCTTGTAATTTTCACTTGATGATATGTTCTAAGAATCTATGCACCCCAATGAATAAGTTTCCATTAAGTCATTTTCAACATCTCCATAATATTCCACTAAATGGAAGTATTACAATATACTCGACCAATCCTCTGTTACTGCATCATTAAGCTGGCCTTTTGCTTCTTTGTTTTCATTATAAAAATTCTGCAATACATATGCAACAACTACATCTTTGTCTACATTCTTAATTAGTTTCCCAGGCTTTCTACCTGGAGGCTGGATTACTGAGTCATATAAAATATCTTTGATATGCATTTTCTAATTGCTCTCCAGTAATTGTGAAGGAGCGTTCATAACTTACATAAACTCTTCTGTTTAAACTTCCATTTCACATATACTCATATTTTATTTGATTTCTGCAGCAACCCACGAGCCAGCTTTGTTGTCCTTACTTCCCGGGTGACAACAAGAATTTCAAAGTAGGATGAGCCTCTCTCAAGGCTGCACAGCGCTCACGCCGAACTTCCATGAGGGCTCCGTCTCTGTCACTGGATGGGATGCCAACGTGTCAGTGAAAAACCCCGAAGCCCTGATCTGTGCTTTCCTTTCAACAGCAAAATACGTGAGCTCAAGTTTCTAATGAGGGTGTTTCAAAATTAAACAACAGTCAGATGTTGTCTGTTTGACATTGGATTCTCTTTCCCTGTAAAGGAGGCTTCCTGACGTATTGCCAGATAATTAACTTCACTCTTGAGTAAGTCCTTTTGTTAAAATATGGCTCCTTGAAACCATCACTTGGCTGCCAGCACTGCTGGTGGCGTGTGGATACTCTTGTTTGCTTTCAAACAGAAAAAGGATCAGAGAAATGCAGAGCTCACAAGAGTCTTGCAGACCATTTCACTTTCACCCTCACTGCTGGAGATAAGGAAGTCTGCCTCTGTCTAATTGGAAGGTGACTTGTTCAAAGTCATATAGTCAGTGAATGGCAGAGAGAAGATCAGAGGAGAAACTCACCTGATCTCCAGCCAGAGCTCTGGTTAGCATCACTGCATCTCACCCTTAGTTTGTACCTTAAAATCCTGGAGTCCACTCACATAATTTTGTATTCAAAGAAACTAAAGTCTAGAAAGAGGAAGTAACTTACTCAACGATGAATAGGTAATTATTAGTGGAGCGTGGATAAAGACCCAGATGTCCTGACTCCCAGTTATGAGGCTGGTCTCAGACCCCAGTCTGCCCGCCACCACCCACCCCAGGATCCACACCAAAAAGCCAGAACCAGGGAGAGTTGAGTGAAGGATTCTCCCCTAGTGCACGTTTTAAGGGGGTACACTAAGATAAATCATATATTCATGCAACATATTTTAAAATCAAAATTAATACAAAATAGATAAATCATATATTCATGCAACATATTTTAAAATCAAAATTAATACAAAATTAATACAAATACCCATAGTGAACAAAATATCCAAATTTTAAATAAAGGCAGGCCTCAACCCTGGATTTGCATGATTCACCTTGCTCACTTCACCCTAATCCTGGCCCTGTTGGATCCTGTCCTTATTTTAAAATTTGACATTATGCTCACCGTTGGTATGTTTGAATTCGTTTTTGTGTCTGAGGCAAGCATCTCACTCACCTCAATCCTGTTGGGGACCTGCAGAGCCTGGGCAACAGAAAATGGAACCTTGGGCTGCACGCATGCGCACATGGTATGGAGACGCTGACAGCCTCACTTCATAGAGCCAAGAGAACACATTCTGTAGGAGTGGCTCAAGGTGCTATTTGAGTCTGGAAGGGTGCTTGTTATGGGTTGAATTGTGTCTTCCCCCAAAAAGTTGAAGTCCCAATCACTAGTACCTGTGAACGTGACCTGATCTGAAAACAGAGTCTTTGCTGATGGTCAGGCTAAGGTGAGGTTATTAGGGTGGGCCCTAATCCAATACAACTGACATCTTTATAAAAAGGGGAACTTTGGACACAGGGAGAGACACACACACAGGGAGAAAGCCATGTAATGATGAAGGCAGAGATCAGGGTAAAATGTCTACAAGCCAAGGAACCCCAAATATTGCCACAAAACCACCAGGAACTTGGAGAGGCCTGGAATAGATTAGCTCACAAAGTCCTCAGAAAGAACCGACCCTGCCAATGCTTTGATTTTGGACTCTCAACCCCCAGACTGGTGAGACAGTGAATTTCTGTTGTTTTGAGCCATCCCGGTTATGGCAGCCCGAGGAAATGAATTCTCTGCCCCGGAAAGCATTTGGCCTAGGAGCACTTTTGTGCCTGAAGAAACAGGGAGAGCCCGTCCATTCTGGTTCTCATAGACAAAGCCATTCCCCTGCCTAAGACAGGGCCTGGCACATAGGAGACCTGCGGGGATTATTCATTAAGAAAGAAATGAATTGCAAATTAATCTACCATTATTCAAGGGAAAAAGAAGGGGCGGGTGTCCCGGGTAACCTTCCTTCAACTTCTCACTCATACACTTATACGGAGCATGAACTGTTTTAACCTCATTCTGATTCCAGGGAATGAGTCTTTGGATGTCAGACACACGCAGCAGCAGCGTAGAGCCTGCGGTGGAGTTCAGCCTGTGGGTGAGGAAAGTAGGATGTAATGAGCAGGGGGACAAGTTCTTTCCACGTGCTTTTCTCCCTTCCATACAGGGGAACCCCTTCCCCCTTTTTTCCATCATGCATGAACATATGCCCTAGTATTTTGCTGCATCTATAGCTTAAAATTTAAGTGAGAGATTATTCCCACTTACCACAAGTCAGAAAAGATGTGATGCCCACTGCTGGTTCTTAGGAAGGAATAGCAATATCTAGTACTGAAGGAAAATGTATTCTGTGCCCTATGCGAAGCATGTAGACTGCGTTATCTCATTTAAGGCTTACAGCAGTGCTGCTAGGTAGGTTTCATTTTATCATTGGCTTATATGTGGGTAAAACAGGTTCAGAGAGGTAGAGCAACACCTGCCCAAGTGGTAGGATTCAGACTTAAGCCAGCTCAGATGGTTCCTGAAGTCCATGTTCTTAACCTGCTCTGCTGTGCTGGGACTGGACAGGGTCAGGAGGCCACATACAGCTGCAGAAAGGGGTCCGCCCAGAACCAGAGAACTTGGGTACCCGGGGCCAACTGATGGGCACCTTGAGCAAATGTCTTCATCTCCCTGGGCCTTGATTTTCTCATCTGCGAATGGAAGCAGCTGGCCCAGATCATAGAGGCAGAAGTCTTTCCATGGCAGACTATAGCTTTATCCACTCATTCCACAAATATTTATTAAGTGTCCACTATGGACCAGGCACCGTTCCAGTCACTGTGACTCTAACAATAAGCAGCATAAACAAAGTCCTCGCATTCATGGAGCTTGTACTTTCGAAGCGGGGGTAGGGGAGAGGCATACAGAATAAACAGGTTAAAAGTTCTGGAAAAAGATAAGCCCCAAGAAGAAAATAAAGCAGGGTCAGAGACTGAATAACAGGTGCAGGATGGTGGCCACGAGTATGCAGGGCCGGGGTGGGGGGATCTTCGAGGAAAGGGAGTGGTGGGAAGGGAGGCGTGAGAAATGAGTGAACACTGGCTACGTGAAGTTGGAACTGAAGGCGTTAATGCCTCAAGAGGGCCTGCAGCTAGGAAGTGACGATTGAAAATTCCTCAAATGTAAATGAGCTGCACATGGGAACTTGTTTAAGCCGCTCCTCCCTTGTGTCAGTAAATCTTTCATCATGAATCCAAGTTTATGAGGTAATTTTGGTATAATTTAGTAGCCTCAAAAGTATATAACATGCTCAGGTTCAATTGGGATTACTAATTGTTCTAAGCTTAACTCAGTGACTCTTGGCCAGACTTGGTTATGGGGAATGGCCAGCAATAGATAAGCATGCATTATTGCTGGTGTGTCAGCTAATTAAGATTTTTAAATGTCTTTATTGAAAGAGCTCAGGTGACCTAGGGTCACTGAGATTGTATTTGGCCCAAGTTTACGTGGTAAACACTTTAAGAAGAAGTGGTTTCTAAGGCCCACGGATTCTACCTCTCCACAGCGCTGGCATCCATCGTGTCTCTCTATGTCCACCGCTGTGCTACGGTCAAGGCCACCACCGTCTTTTATCTCTGTCTCCACTCTTACCCACTTCCAGTTCATTCTGCATACTGAGGAGCCAGGGTGACATTTCTAAAATGAAACATGTGACATGACAGTATCAGGTCCCTCTTCTCCTGAAACTATCCGATGGTGGTGGCTACACAACAATTTGCGTCCATCGAAGTCCGTAGACCTGCACAGGTAAAGACAATAAATTTTGCTGCATGCAAACTATACCTCAATGAAACTGACTTTAAAAATCTCCAGTGACAGCCATGGCTCACCACGTAACATGCTAACCCTTCACGGCGCAGTGATATCATGCAGTGCTTGGGAATCCATCCATCAACCACCTGCATTCAAAGCCCAGTCTCGTAACTTCACTTATTAACTGGGTAACCTTGACCAAGTCACCTAAACTCTCTGTACTCGTTATCCTCTTTTCTCAAATGAGATGATCATTGTACCTACCACTTGGAGTTGTCATGATGCTTAAATGAGTCAATTCCTGCGAAGCACTGAGAACAGAGCCTGTTGTATACGTGCTCATTGACAGGACAGTATTACTAACAAGACTTATAATACCCTTCATGATGAGAAGCTGGATTAGTTTTCCAGGGTTGCCATAACAAAGGACGACAAAATGGTGGTTTAAACAACAGAACTGTATTGTCTCACAGTTCTGGAGGCGAGGAGTCCAAGATCAAGGTGTTGGCAGGGTCGGTTGCTTTTGAGGGCTGTTCCAGGCCTCTCGGCTGGCCTCTGGCAGTTTGCTGGCAATCGAACATCCCTTGGCTTACAGATGCACCGCCTCAGTTTCTGTCTTCATGTTCACGTGGCATTTTCCCTGTGTGTGTGTGTCCGTCTCCACATTTCCCCCTTTTTATAAGGACACCGGTCGTATTGTGGGGGCCCATCTTCCTCCAGCATCGCTTCATCTTCACCAATTACATCTGCAACGACCCTATTTCCAAATAAGGTCACATTGTGAGACATCGGGGGTTAGAACTTGAACATGTAAGTGTTGGAGAGACATAACTCAACCTGTAACAGGCCCTGGCATGTTGTGTTATCACCTCTGCCAATAATCTCTCTTCCAGCAACCTCCCACACACACTAATTTGTTTGGCAAACTCCTACTCATCCCTCAGATTTCACTTAGATGTTGCTTTCTTGGAAAAGTCCTCCCTAACATTTTACCAACCCACAAATAATGTTGGGGACCTTTCACATGTTCCCCCAGTGTCCCTGTATGTACACCTCCCACAACCCTTAGCCCATTGCGCTATACTTGCTGTTTACTGACTGGTCACCCACAAGACCTCAAATACGTGACAGACAAGGACTGGTTAATATTGCGTCTCAGAGTCCAGATGGGTTCTAAGTAAATATTTGTTGAGTCAGTTGATGCTCCTCTCTATATTCTGGATATCACCTATTTTATATTCTTTTGTGTGGTTACAAGAAGAAAGCTATAACATTAGAAAGCAAAAGCTTTTAAGCAACATACCAGTTGGTGTTCAGTATGAAGTTCAGAACTCTGCTAGGCATTTCAGATAAAAGCTATTTAACACAGGGAATGGGTTGCCCTGGCACTGGATGGATGTAAACTCAAAGAAGGGAATGCTGAGAAAATCCAGGTGTGAGTAACTGCAGGAAACTGCCACCACCCCTCAGACTGGGGGAATGGAAAGAAGATGGAAAAGTGACCAGAAACGAAGGCCTAGAGGATGGTGCCACGCACGCTGAGGCTGAGATCTCAAAGAGGGAGAAAGCCCTTGGCTGCCGCGTGGACCTCTGAATTGGAAAATACCCCCGGCTGATACAGAGTGCGCTAAAAAGTTGCTGGAGGTAGAGTCATGACTGTCCTCTGCTAACAGAGGGAAACACGAGGTGCCCGGCAAGGAACCCCAAGCAATGTGGTTTGCAGACTTCTAGTCCCGGCAGCACAGAGCAGAGGCAGGAAGGTGGGATAGGAGCTAAGAGTCGGCTGACCCATAGCCAGCACAAGCAAAGGCCTGATACAAAGGCAGACAGATTTCATGTAATTAGGGAAGATTCTGCCCAGGGCTTTCTAACCCCGGCCACGCCACAAGCTGACTATATCTCGGGACGAGCAGCTTCCCTCCTCTGGGCGTCATGCTCCCCCTCTGTGGCAGGGGAAAGAACTAGATCATCTCTAAGGACTTTTCTAAACATGAGCAGAGACTTGACAGGGAGTTGCTGGGGATTTCTGAACGATGTCACTCTAGAGGATCCTAGCACAGGCTTTAGCCATCAAACAAATGTGGCATTTCCTTTTTTCCTTTCTGTGGCTACTGTTTACATATGCCAAAGAAGGCAGAGGAAGGAAGTCGGGGCTGCACTGCTCCAATATGGTGCCTGCCTTCGACAAACGGATTCCAAAATAGCCACTAAGGAGAATGCTTCACATCCAGTTAAATGGACGAACAACTGAAATGCAGGGAGTGGAGGAGCGGGGAGGAGCCGGTGGAGAGGAAGCCGGTGGAAAGAGCATGTGTGTGCACACACAGGCCCTAACTCTCCTGTGCGTCTGATTCACAGCAACAATGTTTTCCCAGGTCCTATCCACCTGGCCTTGCTCTGCCCTGGTGGGAGTTCGGTTCTGGTGCAGGGACTCTCCGCTCAGGTCCTGGTAAAGCCACATCCCAGCCAGGAGCCCTAAAGCAAGGCCTTGATTTTTTTTTTGCTCCTAGGA
Organism: Phyllostomus discolor; assembly: GCF_004126475.2. Classification (NCBI taxonomy): domain Eukaryota; kingdom Metazoa; phylum Chordata; class Mammalia; order Chiroptera; family Phyllostomidae; genus Phyllostomus; species Phyllostomus discolor. The sequence continues at coordinate 19,894,718 of NC_040915.2, forward strand.
GCCTTGCTTTCCTGCCGTGAACTCCTGCCCACCTCTCAAGATCCTAAGGGTCAAATGAGCTCACATGTGTGCAAGTGCTATCTCAACCTGGGTCCTATTTACAGAAGTGTGGTCATTTGATGAAAATGCATGAAGTATGAAATTGCATGTATGAAAATCTGTTGAGTATACTTAAGAGTTTTTGCACATGTATGTATGTGTTTGACCTCAGTAAAATAATTTTAAAAAGCCCCTCTAAGAAGAAGTAAAAGCTGATTTAAATGTAGTTTAATTTATGAACTCATGGCAGTATTGGGTGATAAGAAGTGACCTACTTAGATAGCAGAGCCAACAGTGCGAGTAAATATGCAAAGGACAGCTAAGCACTCCAGACTCCACAGACATAGCTAACATTCTGTAGGCATATCCCTTACTTAGTTCTGGCTTTGCAAGAGGAACACATGTTTAGTGTAGAAAATCTGGAAACTATAGGAAAGCATGGGGAAGGAAATAGAAATAAAGCATAAGTTCACTTTCATACACACACACACACACACACACACACACAATGAAAGCTTCTCTGTGAATTACACATGCTAATGGGTTATGAAGGACTCACTGGTAAGAATGTTCTTTATTCTTTTCCTTCTTTTCTACTTGACAGACTTAGATATCAAGAATTACCAGGCAGGGGTAACATTGCAAGGGTCTGCAGAAACCAGGAAGGTGGTATAACAAGTGAAACAGCTGGGATAAGTAAGTGCCATGATAAATGGCAGCTGACCACTGGCCTGAAACACAGAAACATTAGGGAGTGGTGGAGACTGTGGCAAACTCGAAACCATGTACCCAAGGGTTACTTAGCTCCAACCCATGATTCTGTATTTCCAGTGTGGCTGGATCATTGATATTTTAAAGAGAAGTTGGGCATCTGGAATTTTATGTAAAGTCCCCAATTTTTTAAAATGTTAGTGTCTCATTAATTTTTTAATTCCTTGGGCCAAACCAAAGACATCTGTAGGGCAGACGTGGCCTGTGGCTTCCAATTTGCAATCTCTGCTAAAGGCAAAGAGGGTAGGGGAGCATTCATGGAAGATCTTAGGTAGCAAAGTAGCACTAGGAGCCAATAGGTAGTTCAGAAAATTCCTGAGGCAGTGCACACGAAGGAGGGACTGGAGAGGGGAGAGCCTGGAGGTAGAGAAGAGAGAATATTCCAGGTGAGTGATGACTGGGACAGTGAAGGGGAAAGCGGGAAGGGAGAGAAGGGGGTATGGTGTTGGGAGAATTGATTCAGGGAGAGGCCGGGAGCCCAAGAGGGGCGTCATTGTAGCAGTCATGCCTGGGGCCCTGAGCACCCACTGTCCAAGTAGGAGGGAGGAAGTGACTTCTTTGGTAACAGACAACTACAGAGGAGGAACTGCTTAGTATGAGAGATGCCTCCTCCCGAAATAGCAAAAAGACTAAATAAGCCATTGATTCTGGGGCAGCTTGTGGGCTGAGCAGTCTGGACCAGAAGTAGGGGGAAGGGAAGAGGAACAAAGCTGGAACCAAGTTTTATTTATACCTTGAAGGGACTGGGATGCCTAGTCTGAAGAAGAGAAGGTATGAGGGAAGCACTGGAGCTGGCGGGTCTGCTTGCAAAAACTGAACACGTGCATGTGGCAAGGGTTCCAGCTGGTGCTCGGTTTGGGGACTATAGTGATCAGCAAAAGCAAATAAAGTCCACCTCGTCCCTGCCCTGAGGGAGTCTTCTGGAAGGAGATTGAGTGAATAATTTCATAAATAAATGCAAAGGTGCAGAGCTGAGATAAGTGTGGAGGAGAGGAACATGGCGGCGAATCAAGGGCGTGTCCCAGAAGGTGGGGGCGTTGACTTCCAGAGGAAATGAGGATTCAGCGGAGAGCTAAGAGATAAGTAAACACTCATGAGGTCAACAGGGGAAGGAAGGGCTTGTAGGCATGGGGAACAGCATGTGCAAACATCTGACTCACAGGAAGGACTGAGCAGGCTGGTGTGGCGAGCGCGCCAGGAGGGGCTGTGGGCTGGAGGCGGGCTGAGGTTTGTGCTGTGCAGACTGGATCAGCGAGTGCCTCCCTCCAGGGGCTGCGGACACACTTTTTATAAGAGACTGATACAGGTGTTTGGAACTTGTTTGCTTTTACTTCCTGAAGGTAAAAAGGCACCATGTATTTAATCCCGCACATCCCAGGCCCTGTCCTAAATTTTTGTCTCAGGAATCCACACAAAACCCTCAGATTTGTGTCCCTTTACTGTTGCTGGGTAACAAACACCCCCCAAACTGAGTGGCTTAAACAGCAATCATTTTATTATTCTGTGTGTTGATTGTGGAAGGGGTTCAACTGGGTGGGTTTTTCTTGGAGCTTCTGCTGCCTTTACAGTCAGATGGTGGCTGGGGCTGGAGTCCCCTAAGGCTGGGCCTGTGCTGGAGTGACTAGGGGTGTCACTTTCCTTGGGGGTCCTCTAGGTTTGGGCTTCCTCTCTGCATGCATGTCTCTGGGTAGTGTACATGGGGGGGGGGTCTTCCCCCAGAGCAAGTAATTTGGGAGAGGTAGGCAGAAATGGGCAGTCCTCATAAAGGACCGGCCCCAGAACTGCCACAATGCCACTTCTGTTGCATGCAGTGATCACAGCAGACACAAGTCAGACCTGACTCCAGGGGGTGAAATAATAAACTCCACCTTTTGATGGGACATGGCATGGGCATATAGGAAGAAAGGAATTAGTGATGGTCCCCTGAGAGAGAAGCCATCACAGTAATTACAATTACCAGCCCCATTTTACAGAGGAAGGGATCAAGGTTGAGAGAGAAACTTCCCCAAGATCACAAAGCCAGCAGCAAGTGGCAGAAAGAGGATACAGGCCCATGTCAACCCAACTTCAAAACTTTCTTGCATTGAACTACTGTGATATTCCTTGATCGGGGCAGGACGGAGCAGGGGGAAGGCCCTGGGTTCTGCTCCCAGTGCTGCCTCCCATTCACTGGGTGACATTGGGTAAGCCCCTTCTCACCTGTGAGCCCAGGCTCCCCACCTATGCCTGGAGGGTTGGGCAGCTTTAGGATTCTGGGTTCTGAGGGTCTGGGCTGCACACCGAGTATTCCCCCCTGAGGCCTCAGCATGTCAGCTCCAGAGCAGGACAGGAGCCTCTGCTCTCCTCCTTCCTTTTCCTCTTAGCAACGCTCACCTTGCTCCCCTGGCTGCTCTGTTTACCCAGCCTCCCCTCCCTCTACTCTCCCCTTAACTGTAACCATAACTGGAAAGCTGTACCCTTACTCTGCCCTCTGCAGCTCCTCAGCCTTCTTGAGCAGCTAATTTCATTCTCGACCAGGAGATTTGCAGAAGCTGAGGCCAGTATCTTTTTTCATGTCAGACAAGGCTCATCAGGCTTTGCTGCACTTTGCACATAATGGGTCCTTCACAGTAGTGTGGTGAATGAGAGCTTGTGAATGTGAATCCACACTCTTGTTCTATGCAAATTCCCGGCTGTACACTCGAGGGCAAACCCAGTGAGGACAGGAATTGCACCGGACTCACTCATCACTGCATCAACAGCGTCTGAAGAAATGCCTGCCCACTGTCAGTCATCAGAACATACGAGGTCTGTCTGGAAGGTACCCAGCCTTCACATACTATGAAAAATAGAGGCACTTATTGAAGAAGATGCAAGAAACATTGCACACGGGACAATGATGCCTCACTCACCTTCGAAGTAGGCACCTTGGGACCTCACACAGTTCTCCCAATCGCCATCAGCTGCCCCATCATATTTTCCCAAATCTCATCTATGGTCTGAAATCTCCCCACTTTCAAAAGTGATTTTTAGTTTTGGGAAAAGCCAGAAGTTGCAGGATGTCAAATCTGGGCTGCAGGGGGACTGAGTCACCTAGGCAATTGGATGTTTTGCCAAAAAATTCTACACTAGAGGTGATGCATGAGCAGGTGTGTTGTTGTGATGAAGCTGCCAATCACCAGTTGCCCATAGCTGCGGCTTTCTGAATCATCTGAATAGTTTCCGTGGAAGAATGTTCAAGCTTAATGCAAAGTTTGATGCTCTATTTGCTCAGTCATTTTGAATGCAAAGGCCACACAGTACACATGCTCACTCAATGGCATCTACTGCCCCCACTGACTAGTGTAGTGAAGTTGTCATGAATCACGCATGAGCATTCCAGTCCACTCGCCTTGGCTGCCGGGTTACATCAATGTCGCGCAAACCGTTCTTGTTACATTAACAATGGCTGGACTTTTTCAGGTCAGACCTTGTATTTGCTGGCAGCACCAGCTCATATTTTTAAAAATGACTGGCATTTAATTCTTTAAGTGTCCATTTTACGGCTCAATTCATCCTCAAAAATATTTGAGCTAAAGTTTCCTCTTTTGACTATTCTCATTCATGGCATTTCTTTTCTCCTTATTGGTTTTTGTGAGTCTAACTTCTTTTCCCAGCAACACTCCCTCTCAGCTTAAGCCATTGAAATGTCAACTTGCCTCCAGCCTTTTGTTCTTTCCAGTCTCCACTAAAATGTAAAAATAAAAAACTTCAGAGAAGCTGAGAGTCAGAAGTCCCAGGTTCTAGAGCCATTCCTCCTACAATCTCTGTGATAGTTCTCGCATGTCTTCCTCCCTGGGGATCCCGGTTTCCCCATCTAGACTGTGAAAGTGTTAGAGTATCTCTGGGTGTCTTTTCAGCAAGGGAAGGTTTGCACAAAGCTAATTTTATACAGCGGCAGGATATAGAAAGCAGCTGCACGGGGAGCAGCTCTGGTTGGGGTGAGGAGGGGCTGGATCCAAAGCCACCCACCACTGCCTTTTCTGTTCTGGCTCCGTCTGAGGCCCCTCTGCCGAAGCCAGGGCCCTACCAAGCTAGGCAATCCTTAAGGGCACTCCCCCGTTAATGCACTGGACCGTCAAAAAAAAAAAGGCCCGCATCAGCAGACAGAGGCAGGGACTCAGGGACACGCCAAACAGAAAACGGGCCCCAGAACCCGCTTTGGCAAGTTGAGTCTTTTCTCTCACAGCTTCCTCATTTGTTCAAATTTTTTGTTTTCTCTATTTTCATTTCCTGGTTTGTTCTCACATCCTTCCTCTTCCCCCACCAAAGAAGTTACCAAAAATTCTGATAATTTTTACTTTTACTTCTTAGCTGTGATTTGTTGCACACCCCCTCCTCCCCCTCCCCACCCTGGTTTCCATAGCCACCGATTTATTATTGGGTTCAACAGCTTTTTGACGAAACTGCAGGTCAATGTCCTCACCGAAAAAAAGAGGTAATCAAAGGAAAGGACTTTTATGGCCTTGATAGTATATTCCAGAATTCTGTGGGGGGACTATTTTTTTAATTAAATTTCACTTTTTCTAGCACTTGGAACAAAAATGCAAACAGAACAGATGAGTAAAAAAAATGAAAGTAAAAGTATACTTTCCTGCCCTCCCACCTGACCCACCTCCCAGGCCCCGGTCCCCTGTACTAAACACTGCTGACTCTTTCTCAGTGTCTTTCTGAAATAGACATGTTTGTGGAAATAGAAACATATGTAATTTACACAAAAAAGGTAAAACACATACTGTTTTATTTCATCCCTTTTCACTTACTATCTTTGAGGTCTTTATGAATCAGCACGTATGTCTACCTCATTCCTTTAAACTGCAGCATAAGCCCTGGCTGGTGTGGTGCAGGTGGTTGGAACATCATCTTGTAACCTAAGTGTTGTGGGTTTGATTCCCAGTCAGGGCACATACCTAGGTTGCAGGTTCGATCTCCGGTCCAGGCAACCAACTGATGTCTCTCTCTCACATCGATGTTTCTCTCTCTCTTCCTCTCTCTCTAAAAGCAATGGAAAAATGTCCTTGGGTGAGGAAAAAATAAATAACTAAAAATAAACCGTAGCATAAAATTCCACTGCAGAGTTACACGAACTTGTAGAATCTCTATACATCTCCCTGTTAACGCACGTCCGTTTGGTTAGGTAGGAGCTACATACGGTGGTTTGTTTACATAAAGGGCTGCACTTTACACTATTGGGCAGATAGCCTCTTCAGTTTACAGTGTGAGTACTCTTTCGTACCAGCTGGTACAGAGCTCCTTCTTTTAAAAATATATATACTAGATTTCATTCTTGAGAACAGTTTTAGGTTCATAGAAAAATTGAGAGGAAGGTACAGAGATTTCCCACATGCCCCTGTCCCGCACATGCGCAGCCTCCCCCACCAGAGTGGTGTGTTACCACTGATGAACCTACGTTAATGCATCATTATCACCCAAAGTCCATAGTTTAGGGTTCACTCTTGGTGTTGTTCATTCTCAGGATTTTGGCAAATGTTTAATGAGCTGTAGCCACCATTGCAGTCTCAGCCAGAGGAGTTTCACGGTCCGTGCTCTGCCTGTTCATCCTTCCTTCCCCCAACCTCTGGCCACCACTGGTCTTTTCACTGTTTCTGTGGTTTTGCTTTTCCCACAATGTCATGTAGTTGAAGCCTATAGTAGGTTGCCTTTTCAGACAGGCTTCCTTCACTTAGCAATATGTATGAATGTTTCCTCAGTGTCTTTCATGGCTTAATGGCTCATTCCTTTTTAGGTCCGGATAATATTCCATTGTCTGGGTGGGCCACAGTTTCTTTATCCATTCACCTGCTGAGGGATATCTTGGTTGTTTCCAGGTTTTGGCAATTATCAATAAAGCTGCTACAAACACCTGTGTTTGCATAAAAATCCATAGCATAGCAATATATTAATTAATTTAGCCATCTTCCTTTTACAAACATTTAGGTTATTTACTATGGTAAATAATACTGCAGTGTCTATCTTTTCCATATGTGTGTGCGTATATCTCTAAAAGAAATTCCCAGCATTTAAAATTTTCACGGGACAGTAAATGTCCACCCCACCTCTGTTCCAACCCTGAGTTTTTATAAGACATTTCGTTGTCTAGTTTTGTTCATGGATTTTGCATGGGAAGCCACTCACCCCCTTGCATCCCTCACTGCCCAGGTGACCACCCCATCTGTGCCACAGCTTGCCACATCCTCCTCCCTGTGTCCGCCTGAACTCTCCACTGGCTGAGGACTGTCCTGTGCTCTGTCGCAGTAATAACCACAACCTCCCGTAGGAATGAAACTTCGCTGTCAGCCAGCCCCACAGGCCATGCACATGCGTGCATCTGCAGCAGGCAGGTGAGGAGTAAGAGCTCTGCTTTACCAAGGAGGAAGCGAAGACCTGGCAGCCAGCAGAGAGCCACAGGAGCAGCCCTGCAACACCCTCACCCCTTGCCAGATTGCTTCCTCATCTGCTCTGTTGGCACAGGGCCGCTGGGCACATTTCTGTGAAATTGCCTCATTTACCCCACCGATGACTTTTCTGGATTGTAGTTCTTCATGATCTATCCCGCCACCTTCCATGATTTTTCTTAAGCCTCAGCTCTGTATGCCAGCACTCGGAGGCATTCAAATATATACCCCAGCTCACACCGGACTGTTCCCTCCCTCCCCATATCCCAGGCATTGGAGCTCTCCTGGAACAGTTCAAAGTGTCTCACCTCCACGTCTGTTCACACTGTTTCTTTCGGGTGGTGGTCCCTCCTTCCATCCCTGACTGCCACCATCACATCCATCCTTCAAGGCCACCAACTGAATGAAACTTTCTGTGTTTCCTTTTCATCTCCCTTCGCATAACTAACAAGGCCAGCCCACAGTGGAATGCCAATAACTTTTGTTATACCTCATTCATAGCCTTTATTGCACACCCTGTCATATCATAATTATCCTTCTTATCTTCACTATGTTACGTGGTGAACTGCTAATGATATCCCCTTAGGGCTTTAAGCTGATCTAGAAGTAGTAACGAGATGCCTAAAAATTCTCACGTGTACGTTTCTTTAACATAACAAACATGGAGTCATTTCACACAATCTGGCATACAATATGCTTTTACGCCTTCATGACAAAGTCTGAACAACTTCCTGAGTCTGCCCATTTGGATGTACTTCATCCTCTCAATGACTAAACATCCCACTATATGGGTTTCCTCTAACTTATTTAACCATTTCCCCTTTCTGAGCAATCAGTGCTTTTAAAAATTGTTATCCTTACCGGAGAATATGCTTATTGATTCTAGATAGAGGGAAGGGAGGGCCAAACCCACAACCCAGGTATATGCCCCAACTGGAAATTGAACCTGCCACCTTTTGGTTAACGTGAGGATGATCCGGCCCACTGAGCCACATGGGCCAGAGCTGAGCAATTAATTTCTCGAAACTGTATCTTTGTGCACACAGCTGACATTTAATCAACAAATTTCTGGCAATGGAATTGCTAGGTGCGTGGCTGTCGATTTTATCTTTTAATAAATTCTGCCAAATAACTCTCCAAACAGTTGTTCCAGCTTATTTGGAAAAAAATCCCATTATTCCGTTGGCTAAAGCCTCCTTGTTATCCGATGCTCACCTGCTCTTTTGGAAGTCTTCTCTCTGCTTTCTTCCCAATGTGGGGAGATGGGGTTCTGGATTAGTCCTTTTTTGCCCGCAGTATCCAGTTCCTAGTTCTAATAAGGCATTACTCCATTACCTGGAAGTCAAGTTTATGTACCACTACGGGCCTGTGAGTCTCTTCAAGGCAAGGACCCTGCCTTGTTCAAGTCTTTATACCCCTCAGCCCCATATTTTCAGAATATCTAGGGGCCTGTGCATGCACACACATGCATGTGCAGTACTTGCCTTCTGTATTCCGGACCCTGTGTTGGGGTCTTGGGAATACAAAGATGAATAAAGTAGCATTAGCAAGTGAAATGGGGAAGGAAAATAGGTCAGTGCTACTCGAGGGGGTGACAGCATAGAGAAGGGGCACCTATTCCTCTCCATGGTCAGTGAGACACAGTGTGGACGTGTGTGGGTTGGGGCGGGGCAGGGCCAGCGCAGGAAGCAAAGTGGGTCGAGTGGGGGAGTGCTGTGATTGGAGGAAGAGGCATGGGCAAAGCCTAGAAGCTCATGACCAATGACTTACAACCTCTAACATCTCCCCTCTCCTTTTGGAAATCATGACCGGGGAAGCCTGGTCCAAAATCTCGGTCATTTAGCCTTTTTCCCATAAGTGATAGGAAACTGCTACCTTTTGGCCTAAGCAGTCTGGTAAAACTCAGCTGCGAGACCCCAACCGCCAGGGCGCCTCCACGTTGGCAGCCTGAGCTCGCAGCCCTCCCTTTGCGTCTGCTCTTCGGCACCCGACTCCTCAGTGAGCGGCTCAGAGGCAGCCTTCTGATCAGGCGGAGCTGGGCTGGAGGCCCTCGTGCTCCTTTTACTTGCTACGTAACCTAGGACAGTCTGCTCAATTTCTTTAGGCCTTTAGTTTTCTCATCTGTAAAACGGGAATATCTGTGCCTGCCTGGAAATGTACAGAAAGGAGAATAAGGGAGCATGTATGCAGTTGCTAAGCCCAGCTCCTGGTGTCTAATACACATAATAAATAAAAACAGTGCCTATTGTCTTTCAGACCCCTTAGCAGCCACAGAGTGGCTACAATGCAATCACTTCATTCAAACTTCTCGCTTGACAGAGGAGGAAATCAAGGACCGGGGCGTGGGGGGCAGTCACACAGGAATTGTCAGGGCTGGGACAGCACTCTCCTTCGTCAGAGCCCGGGGAGTGTTTCACTGCCCACTTAGCTGGGTCCTCTGCATGTCCTGTGAGACCCAGCGAGACCTGTCCCTTGGTGCCACCCAGGAGAAGGCGCTGCTTGGAAGAGAGGCCAGCCCTATTTCCTTTTCTGAGAAGACCAAAGGCACTTCTCTTCCTTTGCCCTTCTTCGCAGCCACAGTCGCTTGAACTCCTCCCCTGTTTCCCCTTTTAGTCCTCCTCCTGGCCCTCCTCGCCAGCAGATGCTGCCGGTCCTCTCACTTCTCCTTTCAGGCAAGTCCTTTCTTGCACTTCAGCACTGGGAAGCTTGCAGTTAGGAGACCTTCAGCCCTCTTCCCTGGGGGAGGTTTCCTGAGGGCCGTAGCTACCAGACCTGTTCTTGCCTTCTCTTGGTTTAATATCAATAATTAATTTAGCATTTACTATGTGCCAGGCCAGGTCAAGCCACTTTGCAGGTATTAACTCATGTGGTCCTCATACCAACGCCATGAGGTTGTGATACACTATCGTCAGTGACCCCAATTGACAGGGGAAGGAATCAAGATGCAGGGAGAATAAGTAACTTGCTTAGGTTTTACAGCTGAGAATTGGAGGAAGCAGGGTGTCACACCAAGCGATTGGCTCCAGAGTTGCACCCAAGCTCCTCACAGGGCCAGGCGGGCCTGGGTCTTCGTCTGAAACCACACGCTGGCTTCTCCCGCTGCCCGACTGGTTCCTCTTGGGAGCCCTTCCCTCCATCAATCGCTTGCACTCAAACCCTCGTCTCAGCAGCGGCTATCAGGAAACCCCACCCAGACACCTCCCAAACCCCACCCCCACGGTTACTACCACCAGTTGTTTGATGCTCACAAAAGACTCCTCTGCATTGGACCCATTTATTTAGTCATTTAAGCACTGCCCTTTGAGAAACAAATGTAATGTCCTGAAACTGAAGCCGTGCTAGGAATCCAGAATGATGGTAATGATGACAATAGGGGTGATGCTGGTGACGACAATATTAAACACTTTTCTTTTTGAAACACTGCTGCGTTCCTGAAATGCATGACTTCACTGAGCCATCAGAAGCACCCTCTGAGAGCACACTGTTCAGGGAACACTTCCTCTGTAATGATCCGTCACTTTAAACCTGCGGCCTAATCACTAAGATATTTTAACTTCCACTTTGATGTCCAACCAAAACCTCAAATTCGATATGGCCATACCGGAACTCACCACCCCTTCCTGTCCTCCCGCAGACTCTCAGACCATTGCTCACTCACCCCTGCGTGGCAATGACCTCCACTCCTCGCCTCCTCCCCCCACTCCCAGCCATTTCCAGTAATGCTAATCTGTTCTCTGTCACATCTCTTGGTTCCCTCTTCTCTGCAAACCCCGTTTTGCACATGTTCTTTCCACTCCCCCAGCAACCATCCAAGGAGGTCTGGCTTCATTTTACACAGGAGCACTTGGGGGCCCGCAGGGTTAAAGCCTATTGTCTGAGGCACTGGGCTGGTTTAGGGCAGACCAAGGACTGGAACCCGGAGCCATCTGGCTCCAGAGCCCTCTCTCCGTCACAGCAGCGCGTCTCATCAGCCCAAGTCTAGGGCTGCGGTACCTTTAGCTATAATGCAATTCGTTTACATCCTTCAGCGACACTGCATTAAATCACAGCGCACTAGTTAGGAGTTGTTTCCTTTTTAATTTTTTTTTCAATCTCGTAAAGCAGGTGGAGGAAGTCCCATTTAGTGCTAGAATACCATTAGCGTCTCCCCAGGACTTGCTAATCTTCCTTTCCAGTAGAAGGAGAGCAGGCCTCGGGTTCGGAACTTTGGCAGGCAAGGAAATCTGGCTAGAAATAATTGACATTGTTTCGTGCTCATGGCTACCTCTATTTATGGCAGATGACACCAGTTTTTCCACGTGCAGTAATGGAAGTACAACTCAACATTCTCTTTAAAAATAAATGTATTTGAGTTTTAGAAGAAATACATCTGCAGGGATCACAGTGGTGGACTGTGGGGAAAGGGGCACCGCAGCCGAGTTGTCGGGCAGGGCACGGACGGTTTCTGCTGGCCGAGTCCCCAGTGGCTCTTGGGAATCGGGAACTTACCTACTCAGTGGCCCCCAGGTGCTTCCGGCCCACCGCAGGCTTGTTCGGGTTGGAACAGGGAGGCCCGTGGATGCTGCCTAGCCCACGCTCAGGCTCCTGTGGCATGGATGAAGAGCGAGGCTCAAAAACAGAAGGCGGCTTCTTTAAGGTTTTATAAAACATTATAGTTGTTCTGGGACCAGCATCTAGTTCTACAGACTGCCACCCCTGCTCTCTCCTCTGCCCCAAACTGCTTCGGCTACAAAAAAGCATTCAAGACGCACTGGTGATTCTCCTGTCTGAAGGAGATCCCATCCAATCGACGTGCTCAGATTCAGTAAGAGAGTTCAGCCCTGTGCCCTAAGGCATCCATTACATTGTATGGAATGACATCACCTCTCTATAGGTCCCTAGAAGGGTGATAGCTATGTACCAGCTTAGGGAAGAACAGTCACTGAAATAATTTTCCGTAGGGTTTAATTCTCTTGCAAAAACCCAACTGAGAAAAGCCACTAGGGTTTAGCCCCCTTGAATGATTGCACCTCCACAGGCCCATGAGCCTTTCCTGTGACCACCTGAAGTCTCTCCCGCTTTAATTTAATACCATCCCCCTTTGTTCAGTCTCCCTGAGATGTGGAGAACTTATTAGCACGTCTCTCATAAAACGCTAGCATAGCAGGAAATTAAATCCATCTGGTATAATCAGCTGTTCTGAAAGATTTCCTGGTTGCTCTGCTGACTTTGTGGTTGCCAAGGTGATTGTAAATTGATCATGGCATGACTTGTTCTCGGATCATTCCAGGTATTGACGGTAAGATTAGACATTGACAAACCCAAGAATGAATGTTAGAGACCTGCCATGATGGTAAAGGAGACTCTAGACCCAAGGGAACAATCTGGAGAAGAGAGAGCTCAGGAGAACTCGAGAGAATTACCCCAAAAGTTTAAAGGACAGTCTTGGCCAAGAGGGTAGAGATTTATTTTGCGTGGCCTCAAGGGGGCAGACTTAAGATTGTGGGTAGATGCTCTAAGATGGCTTTCAGTTCTGCATCTGAAAGGGTGGAGAAACACACTCTGCCAAGACCTGGTGAGCTTGCCGGCCCTGGAGACGGCTGTCTAAGAGCTCAGTGGCTGCACTGTGTAAGGGCGGACTAGGCTGTGAGATACTTCATTCAAACACCGCTAACATTCCACCCAGCTCTGTAACTTCGTGATAATGGTGATTTTCATTATAATTCTCCTTTCTAAGGAACCAAATTCTGTTTCCCTTTCATTCTTTTTCACAGCAATTCAGATTTAAAATAAATTACTCATTATCCACATTCAAAGCGTCCTTTCACAATATGATATAAAAAGACAAATAGGCATTCTATGTATGCATTTTGATTCAAAAAGAAGATAATAACAGTAATAGCGATCTCTTTTCCAAGGCAGTATGCTAAGCGTTTTACATGCATTTAATCTTATGTCATGCAAATTTCATGAGATGAAACTGTCCAGAGATAATAGTAAAGATAGACATTAAAGACTGTCATTTAGAGAGAAATCTAAGGATGCTTCTCTGCTCAGAGGGTCATAAAGATGGAAGGAATCTTGTCTGAACCAAGACCGGGATAAGGTTTGGCTATCCAGCCACTGGTGTGAGGACATTCTCTGGCACCACACAGCCTTACGCCTATTCAAACATTCACTCGGTAAATCAAAATGCGGTTTGTTTGTGGTTTTTTTTCCTGTTTGGCAGTCAGGAAATGACAAATCAATGTCTTAAGGGATTGACAAAATATGTAATTAGGCACTATCAATCACCATAAAAAGAGCCTGATTTTTCTTACATCAGATAAAAGTGTATTTAGTTTGCTAAGAACTTTCCAGTTCAACAGAGCAGTAACTCTCTAAGGCTGCAAGCCCGGTGCGCAGTTCCAGCCAAACTCCTCTGCTGAGAAATGACGGGACAGCGCCGGGCAGTCAGAACCCGTGACGCTAGGAGCAGACCTGAACCGCTAACCCGCCCTTCCACCTTCAACGGGACACTTCTTATTTCTGCACTTTGGTTTCCTCATTTGCAAACTGGACTGCGGGGAATAAGCTACATGATCTATTAAAACTGTTTCCCACTCCTCTTCTCTCTAATCCTGTAATTCAAAAACAAGTCAGGAGAAGACTCTTGGCCTTGGTGTGAAGACACCTTGAAATTTCTACCAACATGGTGATGGTGGGGAGGGAGGGAGAGGGGGAGGGAAGGAGGGAGAGGGAGAGAGGACAGAGAGATTGCACGTTTGGCAAGGCTGGTAGGCAGAGGCCTGGAGCTTCCTCGTTGACATAGCAGCCTTCCCCGAGTGTTTCAGTGTCTGTGGGTTTTTTAAAAGGTGTTTCCCAAAATATCCAAAGTCAAATTTTTAAGTGACTTATGTATATATCTAGATGATCAATTAAGGCTTGTCCTAAAAGGACTTTCTTTGTTCGTTTTTGTTGTGGGAAGGTGGAACACCACGCTTATTTATTCCATAGCTTCACAAACAGGAAGGATGTTTTAAATGACTCAGTTCCACAATTTGGGGTAGATGTATATTTAAAGAAACATTGTTGCATAACTGACACCGCCCCTTCCTAAAATGTATCATACCAGAACCAATTTTGGAAAACACAAATATGAGGTGGGTATATTTTCAAAACTATGTGAACATAATAAATCCTTAATTAATATTTGTGGCTTTTATGGGAACTATTTGTTTTTTAAGGCATGGGTCTTGCAAAACTCATTTCTGTTGGTGGGGGCAACTAGAGGGGACATGGAGGGTAAATCATGTGTCTGGGCTTTGCTTCCAGAGTGAAGTATTTTATTGTTCTACTGGAGAACACTAACAACATCTTCTGAACTGCTAAGTAATTTATGTCTTATTTATAGCCCATATTTGTGCAGCATTTATAACTCACATGTGTGCAGCATTTATACGTGCGAAGCGTTTTCACCTTTATTGTATCATTAGAGTCTCACTCAGCCCAGCGGAAGTGACTATTCCGCATTCAGAGATGCAGGAGACCAGGCGGCATCTCTTCGATTTGCCTCAAGGAAGTGAGCTAGGAAGTTCTAAGACACGGGGATCTCAAACCTGGGCATTCCAATTCCAGTTGTAGTGCTTCTTCCCAGCTCCATCCCTTTCTGCATACGATGACACAGAACACTGCCAAAATTAACAGATGGGTTTTAGACTCAGGCAAGGCAGATCTGGGTTCAGCTTCTGCCTCTGGCACTTGCTGGCCCTGTGCCCCTGGGCAAGCCATATTTCTCTTGGAGCCCCATTTGTGAATCAAGCTAAAAATAGTCTCAGCCCCCTCACACACACACACACACACACACATACACACACACACACCGTGGGACTGTAGGAAGAATTGAGTGGAATAATGCATGAAAAGCACATACCAGAATGTTCCATACGTGTTAGCCATTGTTATATTATTATGTAATCAACAAAGTATGTTGGTTACACTGCATGAAATACTTTCAGTTTTTCAAAGACACTGAAATGCATGTGAAATCAAACCTTGACAATGAATTTCTTTTTAACAGTAAAGTCATGTGCCAGATGCAAAGGACAGTATTTTATAGACAAAGACCCTAGCTGGAAGGCTTGGTCTGATTTTTTTTTTTTAAGGGGAAATTATCTTTTGCTTTCTGTGGCTTCAAAGTGTTCTTAATGCTAACATTCGTAATAATCTGAACCATATAAAATTTTCCATTTTTTAAAAGTCAGAAGCTACAGAATAGTGGCGATTTCAAATGCCTCAACCCAACAGGTCAGCCAATTTACAGCAGATGAAAGAGAGCATTTTTCTAATTGCAATGGGATTACCGAAGAAAATGAGGTTGAAAAGAAAATGATTCCATTTTCAACGCATTTTCATTCCAACAGAAAAATGAGGGAGGGATGCCACACTCCCCAAAATTAAAAATTAAAGCATACAACTTTCTCTTTCCGTTCCAAAACACACCCATGCATCTACTATACCTTGGCTCCAAATGAAACCCAAAGGGTGAAATTGTATGTCTCAATGCCTGCAGATTTCCAAGGAGGGCACCCAAAGTACTTGGTAGCCACCGTGCTGAGGGAATCGGCAGCCGTTGAAGTCACCTCCTGTGGTCTTGCCAAATGTTCGAAAGGGAATATGTCTGCGTCCCTGTGCGTGTGTGAGGGTGGAGGTCGGGGGGCATGGGTGAGGGTTTTGGAGAACCTGAATGGGGCGCTCCGCTTGCCTCCAAGGGAGGACTGTATGTTTACTTCTTTCCGTGTGCGCCCATGCCTTTCCGCTTCTGGGTGCCGCTGTGTTTATCTCTCTGTTGGGCAGGGGTGACTTTGCGCCTGTCAGCCTGGGTGCGCGAGAGCCAGGGTGTTTGTCGGAGTGCTGGACGGGTGTGTCTCGGTGTCGATGGCTGTGGTTCCGTATAAGCCTGAGCTTGTCCGTCGGGGAGCATGTGTGCCTGTCCGTGCGTGTCTCCGTGAGCACTCGTCTCCGTTTCCGAATGCAAGGGAGTGCCTGCGTGCCGCCCTCTGCCCTGAGACCTCAGGCCGCACAGGCGCCCAGGGCAGACAGGTAGCAGCTACAGAGGAGCCCAAAGCTCCCGGGTTGGCTGGTAAGCTCGCCAGTCCCAGCTCCAGCCCTCGGGAGCCAGCTAGGGCCCCGCCCGGGCCAGCCCCAGGACTAGGCGGGAGAGGGAGGGGTGGGGCGGGAAGGGGAGGGTGCCTCGTTTCTTTGGGGCTGCCTGTGCCCCATTGGCTGAAAGTTCCCACACGTCACCAAGGAGGCAGTTCCTCTAAAGTCCCTTGCACATAACGGGCAGCGCGCACTCCGAGGCGGCTGCTCCAGGTCGCAGGCTGGGACTGACGGATACGGTGAGCCCAGAGAACCCCACAAGCTGAGTGCAGGACGCGCCCCCACCACACCCACCCAACGGCCGCTGAATGAGGCTTCCAGGAATCCCCTCGCTGTCCGCAGCGCCCCACCGGAGGTCAGTCCTCTGAGGCTCGGCCAGTGCGCCGGCAGCCCGCGCGTTCACCTGCCAGCCTGCGCGTCATGGGGCAACCCGGGAACCGCACCGACTTTTTGCTGGCGCCCAACGGAAGCCATGCGCCGGACCAAGACATCGCACAGGAACGGAATGAAGCGTGGGTGGTGAGCATGGGCATTGTCATGTCACTCATCGTCCTGGCCATCGTGTTTGGAAACGTGCTGGTTATCACAGCCATTGCCAAGTTCGAGCGTCTGCAGACGGTCACCAACTACTTCATCACCTCCTTGGCCTGCGCTGACCTGGTCATGGGCCTGGCGGTGGTGCCCTTTGGGGCCAGCCACATTCTCATGAAAATGTGGACTTTTGGCAATTTCTGGTGCGAGTTTTGGACTTCCATTGACGTGCTGTGCGTCACGGCCAGCATTGAGACCCTGTGCGTGATCGCAGTGGATCGCTACTTTGCCA
The DNA here is from genome assembly GCF_004126475.2 of Phyllostomus discolor. Lineage (NCBI taxonomy): Eukaryota > Metazoa > Chordata > Mammalia > Chiroptera > Phyllostomidae > Phyllostomus > Phyllostomus discolor. The sequence continues at coordinate 19,911,884 of NC_040915.2, forward strand.
TCACGTCACCCTTCAAGTACCAGAGTCTGCTGACCAAGAATAAGGCCCGGGTGGTCATTTTGATGGTGTGGATCGTGTCAGGTCTTACCTCTTTCTTGCCCATCCAGATGCACTGGTATCGGGCCACCCACCAAGAAGCCATCAAGTGCTATGCGCAGGAGACCTGCTGTGACTTCTTCACGAACCAAGCTTATGCCATTGCCTCCTCCATCGTTTCCTTCTACCTGCCCCTGGTGGTCATGATCTTCGTCTACTCCAGGGTCTTCCGGGTGGCCAAAAGACAACTCCAGAAGATCGACAAATCCGAGGGCCGATTCCACGCCCAAAACCTCAGCCAAGTGGAGCAGGATGGGAGGAGCTGGCATGGACATCGCAGGTCCTCCAAGTTCTACCTGAAGGAACACAAAGCCCTCAAGACTTTAGGCATCATCATGGGCACTTTCACCCTGTGCTGGCTGCCCTTTTTCATCGTCAACATTGTGCACGTGATCCAGGATAACCTCATCCCCAAGGAAGTTTACATCCTCCTGAACTGGGTGGGCTACGTCAACTCTGCCTTCAATCCCCTCATCTACTGCCGGAGCCCGGATTTCAGGATTGCCTTCCAGGAGCTCCTGTGCCTGCGCAGGTCTTCTCTGAAGGCCTATGGGAATGGCTACTCCAGCAACAGCCACGACAAATCTGACTACACAGGGGAGCAGAGTGGCTGTCACCTGGGCCAGGAGAAAGACCACAAACTGCTGTGCGATGATGCCTCAGGCAGAGAAGACTTTGTGAGCCGTCAAGGTACTGTGCCTAACGATAGTGTTGATTCACAAGGGAGGAATTCTAGTACGAATGACTCACTGCTCTGATGTGGTTTTTCTACTTTTTAAGGCCCCCCCCCCAGCCCTCAAAAGACACTAAACAGACTATTTAACTTGAGTGTAATAAATTTAGAATAAAACTGTATAGAGATGTGCAGGAGGAAGAACATCCTCCTGCCCCCTTTTTTTATTTTTTTAAGCTGTAAAAAAAAAGAGAAAATGTATTTGAGTGATTGTTGAGCGATTGTACAGTTCAGTTCCTCTTTGCATGGAACTTGTAAGTTTATGTCTGAAGGGCTTCAGTCCCAGAGGACCTGGGGTTGCTATGTTTTGATGACTTTCTGTGTATCTACCTCATTGGTCAAGTATTAAGAGTAATATATTGCTGCTGGTAACTTGTATCTGAAGGAGACCTTCCTTCTCACACCCTGGGAATGGAGGTTCGGGAGTATCTTGGACCATACAGCTGTGAACATGGTCTGTCCCGGTTCCTCTTATTTGCTGAAACAGGGTGTTGCAGGCAGGGATTTCAGGGGGAGCTTCCGTTGTTTTCCTGAGCAAAGTCTAAAGTTTACAGTAAATAAATTGTTTGACCATGACTTCATTGCACCTGTTTCTCCAAAACCCCTTGACTGGAGTGTGCTCGCCTCCCCCACTGGAAACCACAGGTAACTATTTGTAATAACTGCCCGGTGACTTAATGTGGAGGACTGGCGCAGAAAGGACATGCCCCGGTTGTTTAACCCTTCCGCCTGCCTCTGAGTCTGTCGCAGCAGGCAGCCCGGCGCGCACCTCTCCTGACTCGAGGGCCCCCGGTCAGTTCTGCCGGCTCCCAGCCTAGCTCGTCTCGCCGGTCCTACGGTGATTATTCTCTGTTGTTACATCAGAAACACTGACTCACAGAAATGGACTCACGAGCATCTCTTGTGTCCCTTCATGCGCCCCCGCCACCCACCTTCTAGCTCTGCTTGCTTAATAGCTGCTTACATTTGTGTCTCTGCTGTGTCTTATAGTGGGGATCTTTGTGCTGCACTGGGGCTTGGCATTTGAAGAATAAGACAGAAGTTCTTGTTAAAAAAAACTAGTAAACTTCACCCTGTAATTTCAAGGGAAACTGAAAGGACTTTGGAAGACACTTAACTGAGGCAGGCCCCATGACCCAGAAACAGGGTTTTAACCCCTCCTCTCTCCTTACTCCTGTCCCTCTGTCCCCCTCCCTTCGACTCTCCTTCCTTTAATCTCAACCAAGATTTCTCAGCCTCATATAGTCCTCTGCGGTGGGGTCTGTCCTGTACATTGTCAGATGTTCAGCACCATCCCTGGTCTCTAGTCATGAGATGGCAATAGCACCCCCTGAGTTGTGACAACCAAAAATGTCCCCAGACATTGCCAATACCCCTCGAAGGGTGCCCTCACCCCTGGCTGACGCTGCAGATGTAATTCAAACACCTGAACAGATTTTGAGATTCTGTCTGATGTCAGCCCTTTCTTTTGCACAGCCACAGAGAAGGATTTTTCATGGTTCTCCGATGAGCGACAGGCCCTGGGCCAGTGCTCTTTTCAGTCCCTTCTGCTGCCTTCCAAACTCACCTTCCAGCTGCCCAGGCGCTGTGTATGGCCATGAATTGTTTGGGAGGCTTTATCAATGGAAGCCAGGCCTGGGAGCAGTTGCTGCCAGTTTGTGGAGAGATAATGCTGTTAGAAGGCACAGGAGAGAAAATCACGAAAGTAAACACATTTCTTCTCTCACCCCTTTTCTATTTTTGCCTGTGTGTCTGAGCCAGGGCTTGGCCCAGGTCTGACTGAGTGGATCGTCCTCCTTGGCAACGCCAGCCTGGAGATCGGCCTGCAGGGTTCATTGCCATTTCACCCGCTCATGAAGCTGACTCCACTCTCCCCTTCTGTCCCAGCCACGGTCCCCAAACAGAAAAGCATTGGCCCCTTCTGCTTCCCGTCAGCTCAGTGGTGGGTGTCTGGGTGAGCACCGGAGAAAGAAAGTTAGGTGCCCATGATTTTGGAACATGGGGAGTTGGAGAGTGTCTGCCATTCAGCACTTTTAGTTTTTCTCTGAGGGCTTTTCCTACCTGTCACCACATTCTCCCTCAGCCCTGGGCCCCACACCCAGAGGTGCATGCAGCTTCTCCAGCTAATCCCCCCACTCCTCATAACCACACAAGATCTCGGACTGGGAAGAGCCCAAAGAGAGCATTTGGCGTCAGAAGAGACCAAAAGCATGCAAAGGGGAATGACCTGTCCAAGGTAAGAAGCCAAGGCTGTCAGGTGGTGTGGGAACTGGTGCATTCTCTCTGCCACGTGCTTGTCCAATTCTGCCCTTGCCCTCAGTTGTGGGGGCTTTGACCTGGGGGTGTCACATAAAGAAATTCATTTCAGTGGATGTGTGTATTGCTTTTTGGTTTTTAACTCGAAATTCAGGCAATAAACAAATAATCTGTAAGGACAAGGAAAAGAAGGTTCTTTTACTCAGCAAGAGTCCGCAGAAGATATCTTCAAGGATATCTTCAAGGATATCTTCAGCAATTCGGGCAGCTGGGAGATCCTTAACTTTTTGTGACCTGCCAGGGGTTTCAAGCCACTCTCGGTAGAAATTTCCCATAGTTTTATTTTAAAAAATAGTTGGAAACTTTTCTGTCCTCCTAAATATTGTTAGTAAACTATACATGTCTATGTGTATATACATGCATATACTCTTCTGGTTGCAGGAGCATCTGATGTAATTTCAGTGACAAGTTGGGCTGTGGATGCTCATTCAGATCCCCAGGTGAGGGGGAGTGCAGCCAGATTCACGCCCCTTCAGGAATTCTTTCAGAACTCTGATCAGCTGTAAAGCCCTTGACAAGCAGGAGCATTTTATGCATGTCTCAGTCCCTTGCTTTCTACCTCCTTTTATTTTGCTTCGTTTATTTTTGGGGACAGGAATCTGTCAGTGTCCCCTGTTCCTCTGTTTGCTGACAGCTTGGTTACATAAGGTTTGTGTTGGCTTCACCGTCATACAGGTTTCTTTGCCTGGACAGCAAGTTCTCAGAGTCTGTCAAATGGGAGCCTTATCCTGAGATGCAAGTTGACAGGTGTGCAAAGTGGCAGGACAGGGTGGGCACCCCCCACCCCAAGATCACTGTTGGGGGAAGGAATCTGAGAAAAAGGAGTTGGAAAGAGGAACTGTCATTGCAAGATGCTTAGAAGATTTCTTTTTTTTTTAAGATTTTATTTATTTATTTTTAGAGAGGGAAGGGAGGGAGGAGGGAAGGAGAGGGGGAGAGAGAGAGAGAGAGAGAAACATCAATGTGCGGTTGCTGGGGGTTATGGCCTGCAACCCAGGAATGTATCCTGGCTGGGAATCGAACCTGGGACACTTTGGTTCCCAGCCCGTGCTCAATCCACTGAGCTATGCCAGCCAGGGCGCAAGATGCTTAGAAGGTTTCTGATGAACCTACTGGCAAAAGAAGACTAGACCAGACTCAGTTGGGAGGTAGTTATGGAGCACGTGCTGTGTGCAGTATGAGAGAAATATAGGCTTCAGTCTCTGCCTTCTGTAGCATCTTATTACTAACATTAAACAGATCTCTTGTATGGAATCTTACTAAATGTTAGGGGCTGTCCTAGGCACCTGTTAGGTGTTATGTCTTCTTGAAAGCCTTTTGATGTAGGTAGCATAATTGCCTTCATCTAACAACTGAGAAAACTGAGGCTCAGAAAGCTTAGGTAACTTTCCAAAGCCACACAGCTGTCCAGCTGCAGAGTCAGGACGGGAACCCAGGTCCATGCGAGCCCAGCACCCATGGGGCCTACCTAGCACACATGCAAACCAGGAAGCAGCTGGAGGCAGCTTCCGATCGGTGCCAGAGCAAGTGTAAGAGCTGGACATGCAATGCCTTGTTGAGAGAAGAGGGAGAGTGCTGTGGTTTGGGCACGGAGGAATGTTCCCTCTGAAGCATGTGACTGCACGGCTGCCGAGGACTGGGGACAGGAAACCGGCCACTGAAATGCCTGGTTTGCTCTTCTGAGTCTTTGCTTTGTCTTTTCAGAAAATCAGTCCACACTGAAAAGAGGATGCGAAAGCTTTACACAAGCACAGGAGCAAGCAGAAACAAATGCTGGGCTGCAGAGTTAGGAAGGTCTCCTAAACTGAGCAGTGAGCTGAACCTTAAGGAGAACGTGGCAGGCCTACAAGACCCCCCTATAGGTGAGCTGTCCATTCGAACTATCACTGGAGACAAGGGAGACAGATGATCTCCGGACAGTCAGCAAAGAGCAAGGAGGGCGGAAGCACTTTGAATGAGACTTTTCACTGACAATATAACATTTACTAAATTCAGCTCTGTACCAGTCCCTACTTCACTGGCAGTGCAAATATAATGTGAAGGAGGGATTTTTGACATACCTAAGAGAACAAACTTCCCAAGCACTTTCAAGAACAGGAGAAGTATGGGTGCCTTATGAATAATAAGAGGCAGGATAAAGTAGAAGGAGGCCTGGATCTGTAAAATAATGGCAACAGTGCAAGTAGATGGTCTCTAAGCTCTCTGAAGATAGATAGATAGATACATAGATAGATAGAGGCTAAGTGGAAACAGCAGTTTATATTTCTAATTAGAGTTGATGGCATTTGTCATACAAATAAGGGTGGAATATCCTGGTGGTGGTTAGCTTGCAAAAAGGACTATTTGGTGCACGATAACTGCCTTTAGCTATTTTAAAACCATTGGAGGAAGAAGGCTTATCATTTCTATACAAAAACTAGAAGGCAAGCAGAACCTTGCAGGAAGGTACAGCTCAGCTCAGGTCAAGGAAAGACTTTTCTAAGAGTGGAAGAGGTTACCCAACAGAATAGTGAGCCTCCTGTCATCAGGAGCATTCAAGGGAGCCCAAATGAAGTTCTGTGCAGAATGAAGCACACGGAGTTCCTGCACAGAGCGGGAGTCGGACTAAGCTCCTTCCAAATCTGTGATTCTGTGTTTTTGAAAACAATAGACCTGAGTGTTTTTACAAAGTATTCAGACCATCCCCTGATCCCAGCTAGCCTTCTCCCCAATTCAGTTGCATTTCAGAGGTTTCACTGCATTCCTAAACAGGAAAACCTCTGAGGGAAATCAGGATCTCAACAGTCCTTGGCCCTGATGGAAATCCAGAAATAGAGCAGTAAGGTTAAGCAGTTTTCCAAACTATTAGACCTTTTCATCAGCTGCTCTTCCCATGCCTTTTGCAAATGACCTACTAACTCCCAGAGAGAGAATAATGAAGGCCGCCGAGTCCGCTCTGCAAAGGCTATTACATCCTACCCCACCCTCAAAATCATTGCACTTCCTGTGGTGTTTCCGTCACCCTCACAGGCCTGGAAGGAAGGGAGGCAGGTCCCTGGCCAGCACCGAGCACTGCAGAGCCCTCTGGTCTAACAGCCTGGAGATGCAGGGTCTGGCTTAGCCCAGCCACTAACCAGCAACCTGCCTGCCCTGATCTGCATCGTCTCTTATGAGAAATAATGTGGTTGACACGTGTCCTGTGTTTCCTTCTTTCTCCAACATTCGGTAAGATTTCAGGAAGTCTTCAGGGCTGTGCATCTGGCTGCATGGCTTTTATTTTAAAAGCACACTTTTTTTCTTGTTAAAAAAGTAATAGAACTCATTATAGGCCATTTTTTTAAAAAAATTATGATAGCACAAAATGAGCTAAATCACACATAATATTACCAGCCAGATACAACCACTGTCGCTGGGATGCACATGGGCCCAGTCATTGTCCTGAGTATGGCTACCCAGTGTGTGAAAAAATATTTTTAAATAAAAATGGAATTACTAGATTATTCATAGAATTTTAAACTCACTGCTAACACTTTTACATGCCTCCTTGTATATATTTTATGCATAATATGATCTGGATATCACACTTCCTTCTGATCTATTGGCCGAGCAGTATACAATGGTCAGCAGTTTTCAAGTTTTAGGGGCACAAAAGAGTCTGGACCCCCAGAGCCTGCAGCTTGGGAGATCTGAGCTGGGGCCCAAGAATCTGCATTTTAGCAATTTCACCAGGTTTTTCCAACAGAGGTGGCGCCTGGACCACATTTTGAGGAAGGAGGTTACAGAGATACGTTTTACAAATTAACCAGAGTGCTTCCTCCCCGCCCCTTGCTAATGGATGAAAAGAAGTTTCTATACTTGGCTCTTTGAAAGCATGCTCTCTGCACCTGGGCTCTGACTTTGAAAGCAGTTCATGGGGAACCCCCAGGGCAGGGCTCTGTCTGCCTGGTTACGTGCCTCTGCCCCAGCCTATGGACTGGTATTAAAATAAGCCTATTCAAATTACTTGGTGGCCAATACCTACCACTGGAAAAATGCAAGAGCAGGTTTCTATTTCATAGGGCACCTCTTGCGATAACAATGGCCAATGATTGTGTTTGCTCCTATCGTATAGAAAAGGAAACTGAAACTCGAAGGGGTTAAGTTGCTGAAGATTCCAGAGCCCAGTGGAGTAAACCCAGGTGTACTGGACCAGGGGCCCTATGCTTAGGGGTCAGACCAAGAGAAGGAGAGAGACCACGCCGAGAGGACTTTTCTAATGGGTACATTTTGTGGATTCACCAGGGATTTTTTTTTTCCTCCCAGAGAGGCCTGATTAATTTCTGAGCTTGGAAATAAGGTGAAAGCCTGTGCCAGTTAGGTAGGCTGTGGCTAAGCAGAAACTAGGAACCCACATGGCCCTGCGAGCTGGCGGCACGCCGACCCTCGTCACGATTGAGCTCGGTGGGGCTGAGCTGCCCCGGAGAGGTAGGAAGCAGAGGAAGGCTCCTGGTAACAGAACACTAGTTTGCGCTGAGTCAAATCACTACTTTTGAGTCAGAAAACCCTTGACATCTAGATGTGGGGCGCTTTTCCCATTTCCCTGCCCAGGCCTGTGCCAGCACCTGAGGTTTCACGTTAGATATTATCAGGACGAGAGGGGCATCGATCGAGCCCATCACCCCTCGGAGCGGCCCTGACCTAGAAACCCAGCCGCAGGAGGCAGGGTCAACCACAAGGTAGTTCAGGGACTAGCAGAGGGCTGTCTCTTCTGCTTGTTTCATTATTATTTTTCCAGTGCTGTGAGGGGAAGACTGGAGTTTCTAATGTGTTCATTTATCTAAGAAGCGAAAACAATTTTTTTTAAATCTCAGCAGTGACGCCCATGACAAAGCCCGAGCGGAGTCCCAGGGAGCCCTGTTTTCCTTTCAACCACACCGCACTGATGTTGCAGCCCGTGGCCTTGCGTCCAAAAGCCACAGCTGCCTTTTCTGGGGAGATTCCCTCATTATCCCAGTTCTGTCTCTATTCTACGGCCCCGTTGTTCTCTCCATAAAAGGCCTATTAGACGTTTCTAAATATTGCAGACAATCCTGTTTTTTTGTTTTGTTTTGTTTTGTTTCGTTTCATTTTGTTTTGTTTGAGAGGTACTCGCTGTTCTGGTGAGATGTATTGCACCAGTAAGCCTGTTCTTTCCACAAACATTCTGACTCCCGTTCTTGTGCAAGTTCCCACAGCGTCTCCTCTCAACCCGCATGCTCACCTGGCTTCCTCAGCATGAGAGAACCAAGGTTCAGCCTCCAGGGCCTGGGGGGCCAGCCTTCGAAACCTCTTTCTATGGGATTGTGGAAGGGTTAGTGGAATCAGTTTTGGTGTTAGTTTCCTGATATTATTTTATTTTATGACAGTGGGTCCCAACCCGCTGATTTGAGGGAACTTCTGAGAAAATGCATCCACCTGGGGCCCCTTCCCCCACCCCCCAGATTCTGATCTAGCAGGCTGTGGTTGAGGGCCGGTGACTGCGTTTTGCCACAACTTCCTCTAGGGGACCGTGAGGCAGGTGCTCTGAGGATGATCACATTCGGGGACCTAGAAGTCACACCATCTTCCTCCCCACCCTTCCCTGCTCAGGAGCACAAGTTATAGGATGTAGGCACGTGAAAAGAGGTCCCGCAGAGCCGTATGCATTCACGAAAATAACGATGCTGTCAAGTAAACAGAACCTTAATTTTCCTGTCTTATCAAACAGAACAGTGTAGATGAAAACAATTTATAAATGCAGCATTACTATAAAAAAGCAAGGTGAGAATTGTCTTGAGCAATTAGACTCTTGATTGAAAATCCACAGTTTTGCCCCGTACTCGCATTGAGGTCACCGGGCCCCGGAGCCTCTGCATGGAGACCAGGAGGCAGCAGCATAGGCAGGAAGGGGGATTTTGCCCCGGTGATGGGCTCCTTGTCCAGTGCCCTTTGCTCCTGGTCACTCGCCTTGGTTAAGGCACATCAGACTAAGGTCTACATGAACCAATTTGCCTAATGTACATAACCCTCCTACTTAGAAATCTGAAGGGGGACCCGCCCAGTTGCAGAGAAGAGCATTACTCATACATATTCACACACCTCCACAGATGCACACACCCAAATAAACACACACAGAGACCTTGACATTGATACCAACACCCATATTGACACAGATACACGCATGCATTTTCACGGAGATATATGCCCACTTAAAGGGTCTTCTGTGTCTACTCCCACGCGAATACGTACACACCTGTAGGACACTGACGCACGCAGATCTAGCCATTCTCTCTCAGATAAATCCATACGTGAGGATTCCTAAGCACACCATTGTGCTCCAAACCAGCAAACATGCCGTGTCAAATAGTCACGGTCCCACTGCTACCTCAGGTCAGGTTCGTATACTGACCCCTCTTCCTCGGCAAGCATATACACCCTTGCCTCAATACGTGTAGCTGTGCTTTTTGTGCCAGGACCTACTGGATGCTGAAGAGCGGTGGGCGAACAAAAATAGTTTACCTTTGCTTTTACTGAGTCGGTGTGTGAAATGCATGCAAAATTACAACTGTGGCCGGTGCTGTGGAGGAGATAGGGGGTATTTTGAGGACATCTGACTAATAGGGAGAGCTCAGTGAAGGTTCTCCTGAAGAAGGAAGGTTTCAGCTGAGAGCTAAAGGAAAGCTAGGGAGGAGAGAAGAACAGGCCGCTCGGGGAGAAAAGCAGGTGCAAACATCCTGTGCTGAAAGGGAGCCTGGTGCACAGGAAGGTCTGAGCGACGGACGGCCGGTGCAGCTGGCGGGTAGAGGGAGAGCACAGCAGGGCGGCACCGAAGGAAGCAGGGGCCACACTGAAGGGCCGTGTGGGCCCCGTTAAGGTCTTCATCCTGAGAGCGTGTAGAAGCCATTGACATGTTTACGGCAGAGGTCAGATTTGTATTTGAAGACTGTCTCCGAAGGTGTGCCTGCTCATGCAGAGCATCCTCGCGCAGATCAGTGCACACATGTGGCACACTTGTGTGTTTCTTAGAAATGCATATTTACATATCGTACTCACCTGCAAACGCTGCCTCTGTGAACACACCCACGTGTATTTATATGCGTGGTATATATAAACCCAGTGGGCGTGGGGAGGCCGGCAGACACCCTCCTCACAGGGCACCAGCAGGACTAGGCCTGTCTTCGGGGCGGGACTGGGGAAGTGGTGCTCAGGGCCAAGCCCTGTGACTTCGCAGCTCCGGGCTTTGCAGCTGGCCTCATGCATGTGCCTTCAGCCCTGCTCCTCTCCTCTTGGCTCAGGGCACCCAGTGACAAGGTGGGGTTTCTTCCAGAACACGATCATTGACTATTCCTGGCCCAGGCGCTGAGGGGCGGAGGGGCAGGTCGGGTTGCATAAAGATCGCCTTGTGCCCTCCCGGAGTGGTCAGCAGAACCTCTGCCCAGCTCCAGGCCTGCAGTGCTCTTTGCAGTGAGTTGGCAATGCTGAGAAGTAAACATAAGGACAGGGAATCCGAGGTCTGCAGGTCCTGGTGGGGACTGCGGTGGGACCTGAAGCAGCGTGCTCCCTAAGTGACTGCTGCAGGGAATGCGACACTGGAGGAAGAAACGGACAAAGCCCGGCAGGAAAGCCTTCTTCGGGCACAATGCCCGGCTCTGACCCTTGCTGTCTTGGCACCGTAAGCTCATGTACACACATATTGACACATGAACAAATTTTCCTCCGGTGGGTGTAGCATCTCACAGCAGGGGAAGTCACAAGGAATTTATCAGCCACAACACCGCGCATTATTTTTCTTCCAATGAATTAGAACTATACTTGTGTACATTTGGCTCCTGTTTCCCAGCCAAGCCAGCAAAGGCCTTGGCCAGGGCCAGCAACAGACTCCAAGGAAATCAATAGAAACATTCATGCCAAACTGAAGGCTCACCGACGGCCTCCCGTGTCAGGGCCATAATGACGTTCCCGAGGGATTTTTTCCGAGTCCAAAGGCTTCCACCCACTGAGAGCGTATGTTTTCAAATGTGTGCTTGGCGAATGTTTTCTTCCATAATTAAAAGAAATTATATAATGTAATTGGAAGCTCTTTTTATTTTGCTTCAGGCTGTGTAAGGAACATCCTTCTTTTCTCCCAGTTGGGTGCTATTTTGTGCTGTCTCGGCAGCGACCTGCCAGATCCTCCTAGCCGGAGCTCTGCGCTCAAGGGGACGCTGTGTCGTAACTACCTCTCCCATCAGTCCTGCACTCGGCAGGTCCCAGAGGGCTTTTAAATCTGCCGCCTCATCTCATCCTCCCAGCCCTGAGGTCGGCCCAGTTGCTCCCATTTTGCTGATAAAAAGACTTAGGTTGAAAGACTTGCTTAAGGGCATGGAGCTAACACATGACTGGGGTAGGACTTGAACGTGGCCTTCATACTTATCCTTGGGAAACAACACAAGTTTGGCTACACTCTGCTACCCTCCTAGGACCCGGTGCTGTTCTCACTGTACTTCTCTGCTCCCTGCTGCATTTTATCTTATAGATAAATTCATAGTTAACACCGCCCCCCATCACTGAAACCACAGTTGTCAAGCTGCAGATAAGTAATTGCCTGCTCAAGGAGAGTCCCCAGGATGCGAACGAGCTGCAAACACTGGTGAGCTCACATGAGGAGTGGGCAGTGTCCAGCTCTACCAACCATGACTTAGAGCAAAGGCCCAAGCCTTTCTGGCTCCATGCACGTGCCAGACACCAAATGCACATTCACCAAGTCAGAGCTGTGGAGCCCTGTGCCCTGCTTCCGGTACCTGCCCCGCCACTGAGGTTGTCTTTGTTCACCTTGCCCAGCTCCTCCCAGACCAGGATGTTTCTGTGGGAAAACCCAGTGTGATCTGCCCCAATCCCACCCCCACTGGGCACAGGCCAGCCTGCTTTGGAGGGCCAAGTTCCACACCTCGATAAAAATTGCAGGCTCCAAGAAGTATTTTAACTTCTGGAAAATGGCTCGTGTTTGGTTGAAATGTTTTATTTTAGTCATAGCAATTAGATGTTCTTGTTTTGCACACATATCTTCCAACAGAATTGGCTTCGGCGCAAGCGAACAGGATTCCGTGGGTCTGGGAAAGCTTGGGGAAGATGACAGACAGATCCTGACAGTGAGGAAGGCTCCCATTGACAATCTCGTCTTCTCGGAGGGTCAGCTTCCCTGGTTTCCTTAGCTTTCCCAAGTGTGAGTAGTTCATGTATTCATTTGTTCAAAAGATCTTTGAACATGTATACATGCCGGTGCTAACTGCCTGGGGTACAACGATGACCAAAGTAGACATGGTTGGCCCCTATTTTTTAAATCCTCATCCAAGGATATATTTATTGATTTTTAGAGAGAGAGAGAGAAACGTCTGTTGGTTGCCTCCCACTTGGGTACCAACCAGGGACCAAACCAGCAACCAAGGTATACGTTCTGACTAGGAATCGAACCCACAACCTTTAGGTGTATGGGACAATGCTCCAACCAACTGAGCCACCCAGCCAGGGCACGGTTGGCCCCTTTGTTTAGTTTCTTACAGTTTCATGGAGAGGACAGTTTCTTACAGTTTCATGGAGAAGACAGGCAATGAAAGGGAATTACAAATGGTATTCGGGTGCAGCTTGCTAATACTAACACATACTTATGAACAGCGGTTAAGGGCTGAAAGAATATTAAAAGGTATGTCTGGATTTTGCCAGTGGATCCAGAAAGCTATCTGCTATCTGTCAACCTCAGACTGGCCACTAACCATTCATAAAAATGTTACGAGTTTCCTTTTAAAAACATGGCTGGAAACTGTGTCCAGTTCTGAGGTCCACATTTTTTAAGGGAAGAAGGTTGGCCCTTCTAGGTTTGCCAGATTTAGCAAATAAAAATGTAGGCCATCCATTTACATTTGAATTTCGGATAAGCAACAACTTTTTTTTTCACATAAGTATCCTCCAAATATTACATGGAAGATACTTATACCAAAAGAAAGATCGTTTATCTGAAATTCAAACGTAACTGAGCATCCTGTATTTTATTACGACAGTCCTCCAAGAGCGAAGATTGAAAGAGAGCCTGACAGTTTATCTTGAAATAAAGAGTTGGGGGAGCCTGACTTTGAAGCTTAGAGACAATGATAATGAGAACCTCGATTTGTGTCAGGAAGCCCTTTCCAGTGTTTCCGACGGTGTATACGGAAAATGTGAAAAGGTACATCGGGAGAAAAGAAGGTGAGAGCACAAAAGCGTGAGAGGCCAAAGATTGGGAACCTCGCACGGCCGGTGTTTTCCAGGCCCAAGCTCACGCTCTGCAACAGCAGCACAGCAGCCCCTGAACAGCCCTGCAGGAAACGTACCTGGCTGACCTGCGTTAACCTAGCATGCCCACAGAGCGCTATTTATGGGCTTTTGTCTGTTTGTTTCCACGTGTTTGTTTTAGAGAGGACACCGATTAACTTCGTGCAAGGTTCCCTGCCCTGCTAAGCACACATGGAGGGACACGGGAATAAAAAGTGAAAGTTGTCTTCAAACTATCCAGAGTGCTGCTGGGAGGAAGCGGATTTAGTTTTTGCAAACATAAGGGCAGCTCTGGGCCCGATGCATGGATACGTCTGGGTGACAGATGAAGACTAGAACTTTCTAAAAATGACAATAGCCTGAAAGGTAATCTGCTTTCTGTTTCTGTAGACATTAAAGCAGAAACGAAACGCCAGCAGGGATTCTGGCTCTGTGTAGGAAATTCTCGGGGTCTGTTCTGACAGGTGTGTACCCACAAAACACAGAGGGGCTTCCACCAGCAAACTTTCTTTAAAACTGTGTCCCATGTTCTGTTTTATTTTCTGCAGTCTGAGTCCATCCCTCCTGGATTCACTGTTGCTGTGTTCCCTTCACATCTATAGGCCAAACCCCTCAAGGAGATCAGTCCTTACAAGTGAATGATCTTTGCTCCGCTCTGGGCCTCTGCACAGCCTCCCCCAGCAACCACGGGGCTTGGCTGCCAGGAACCCCACCCCAAGCCCCTGGGAGGGTAACAGGGAGCTCACAGTTGTGCTCAGCAGCCCAGAAGAGGCTGGGATCCTCTGGGACCGTGAGACTACGCCACGCAGTGTCTGCGGGGTGGTCCAGATCATCACACGTGTGGCATAACATAAGTCAACAGAAGGTCCGATCCCTGCTCTGCCCCATCCTAAGTCTATGACCTGGACAAATGTCTGTGCTTCCCTCTGTGGAAAACACAGAGGAGTGTTGACACTACATCATGGTATTAGGGAAATTAGAAGAGATTATAAGAATGTCCACCCATCAGAGTGGACATTCAGTAAAGGTTTATTTAATGCATAACTATGAGTGTGACGGTGAGGGTAGCAAAAACCATCAAAGAAGTTAAAGCTCCCCTTTAGAAATTTACTAATCAGGGTGCTGAGATGTCAGGTCCCAGCCAAAGTGACGAGGTGGAGATTGTCTAGCTCCCTTCTTCCTTCCTTTTGAGACTCTGTGCTTGAGAACAGAGAGTACGGCATATGCATTAAAGCACACCGCTTTCCTTCCTGCAGTCTACAAAGAGCACTGGGCCTGGGTCACCCGGTTTGGTTTCGGTGACAGCAGCCTCGTCATTCCTGGATTCCATCCTCATCTGTAAGATAAGGGGGGCAGGGAGGTGCGGCAGATGCTGCTAGGTTCCGGGAGCTGCGCCTCTGAATGGGGGTGGTGAATGCAGATATTTAAGTCATACTAATGGCCCCCACTACTGAATGAGAAAAGACCTCACCAAACTAAAGCCGTGTGTGTACATGGCAACACACGGTACACACCAGCTGCTCTGAGCTCACTGTAATGGCCCCCTGCCCTCGTGCCTGTCCGTAGGTTTGGCAAACAGAGTTAGACGCAGAACTGGTTGTGAAGGAGTCAGATGAGCCCTGACCTCGGCACGGGGAGAGCTGGGTCCGCGTCCCCGCCCGGGCTCTGCAGGCAAACCCACTGTCCATCTCCAGGGTGGGGCACTGCTCCTCCCTGTCGTTCACGTGAAGGGTTTGGTCCCAGGATCTCCAGGCTCTGTGTCTCTTGGGAAAGTATCTCAGATCTATTTTTGCTTGGATTTGCATGTACTCCACAAGGATTATTATCTGGCTGACTCAAATTGTGCTTATTTCTTTTGTTTGATCTGCTCTGGTTTCATAACACAAGCTCTGCAGCCAATTTTAGCTTGTCTTGGATTATGGGAGTGTCAAAATGAAGGTATTGGAGCATTTGTCACGGTTTCTGCTGGGGATACTTGTCTCCCCCTTTCCCACCCCACCCCACCCCAACGCTCCTTTCCATCTGGCACAGGCCAAGCCCCACCCCCTCCGTGGATGACACGCTAAGTGCAGTCTGCTTTTCACATTAGCCGAGAGGAGGCCCTGAAGTCAGAAATCCTTGGCACATGAGTCATTTTGTCTCTTTGTGCCTCATTTCCCCCAACTATAAATAGGTGGAGTCTCGCACTTTCTCCCCTCCCCGAGTTTGCAGCCCCCAGTAAAGGTGGTTTTGTGCTGACGTAGCCCATTCCCACAGGCAGGTCGCTCCTGTCCTTGGTGGGCTCCCTTGAAAAGTCACAGCCCGGGGGGATTCTCTAGGAAAACAGTGTCTCTGTCTCTCTGCTCCCACACCTGGCCCCCTGCAGACCTCTTCCTCACTGCCTGAGTGAACTTCCTACATGCACAAGTCCGCTTTGCTGGAAAGCCTTCAGTGGCTTCCTGTTGCCTTCAGGACAAAGGCCACAGCAGGTGAGTTCCCAAGGAAGCACAGAGGAAACTGTCCCTGAGGACCGATGACACTCCCCGCAGGTTCCAGCATGCGCTGTGTTCCTTCGCTGGGCCTTCGAGGTACCGGGCGGTGTGCTGGGAATACAGAGAGCAACGAGGCTTGAGCCCTGTGTTTAAGAAGCTTAGACACCTTTTTAAAAACGGTCACCAGCTACACAAAATCATGCCTTTTATTTTTAAGTGCTGGAAGTGCTCTTAGAAATCACTGACCTTGCCTGACGGTCTCTCGTTTCACAGTAGTGGAAACTGATGTCACAGATTTGGCAAATTGTAAAGAAAAACATGTCTTGTAAGAGGTCTCCCTGCTTCTCCTCGGCCTCCACTCTGCAGCCAGAGTCATCTTTCTGAGCAGCGTATGACCTTGTCATTCCCCGAGCAAACAGCTTTCTGTGGCTCCCCACTGCCCCTAAGTGGAAGCCAAACTTCTTCCAAGACCCAGGGCGCCCAGTGTGGTTAGGTCCAAGCAGCCTGGAATGCTCTTCTGCCAGATCTCCCGGCTTCTCTGTGTCACTCAGTCTCAGGGCTAAGGGCCCCTCCTCGGGGTTGCCCTCCCTGACCACCCATGTGAAGCAGGTGTACAGCCCGCCTCACTCCCTTCCCATCACCCTGATTGGATGTGTTCACAGCACATGACACCATCCACATCATCTTATTTGTGGACTGATTATTCTTCTTCATTACTTGGCTTAATTCATCAGAGGCTAAGCTGCAGGAGGGCTGAGATTAACCTCTGTCACTAGCATCTGCAACATAATTGGCTCATAGTTGACACAAGAAATATTTGCTGAATGACTAAACAAAGGAATGAACACATATTGATAGAAATTTGAAAATGCAGAATAGTATAAAGAAGCAAAATCACTCATACTTCCTCCTGGATGTTACTTCTGTTAACATTTCAGAGTATTTCTTTCTTTTTCAGGGTTTTTTTTAATGTATATGTATGATACATATTTTGTGTATTTAATAAAAATTGTGTTAAATTATGGTTTGTATCCTGCTTTTTTGTACTTACTATATTGTATCTCCAAATGTTGTGAAATAATCTTTTAAAATGCTATTTTAAGTGCTGCATAAAATTTCATACGAATGTAATAAAATTAACATAAGCATTTCTCTATTGTTGGATGTTGATAACTTAATCTTTTTTCTAATTAATCTTCTCTCTGTCCAAACTATGCTAACAAAATTTGTTTTTTTAAGATACTTCTGGTGCCTATTCCTCGCTGTGAGTAGTTGAATAAAAGTTGTTCCTTTCTTTGCAGGAAATGTCAACAGACCAGTTGTTAGTTTTGTATGTTTTCGGTGGATTTTTCCAGTGGGGATTGACTAGTTGATGGTCTAGTTATTAAGTCAAAGACATGTGGGAAGGAAAGGGTTGTGTCTCTCAGCCATCCTGTTTGAGAGACAAATCGGCGTGCTCCTACCTGAACGAAGTGAGTGAGGAACAGAGGCCGGTCCTCATGAATCCACCGCATCCTCTCCACTGAGGGATGTTTTCCTGTTGAAATTAATTCACACTTAGGTACCGAAGATTCAAGAGTTCCCAAACATTTGTAGACATAAAATCTTTGCAAACAGAAAGAACGTGAAAGATAAATTAACTCCCTCACTTTTTAAGGAAGAAGAAACTGACTTCCAGAGAGAGGCAACCTCTTGGCTAGGGTCTTGTAACAAAACCAGTGGAGGCTCACCACCCCTCTCCCCTCTCCCTGCCTCCGTCTGTCCCTTTCTGTCTCCTTGCGATATTCATCTTTCATGAACGAGACTTCAGAAAAGATGTCTCCGAGCTGGGAGAGATCTTCGAGATGAACTCCACCAACCTCTGCATTTTTGAAGAGGAGGAAATGGAGTCCAGACAAGGGAAGGGCGTTGTCAGGTCACCGCACCAGCGGCATGTGGCAAGGCCAAGATGAGAACCCACTTCCTCTCCTTCTCGTCCATCGGTCTTTCCACTGCCCCAGCTTTGTGAGCTCCATGAAGCCTGCACTTCATAGCATCTACCCTTGGGCTATTCTGCCTTGAGTGCTAAGAAATCTGTTATTCCACAGGGAGAACTGAGAGATCAGAGCTGCCACTAAAAGCCAGCCCACATTTACAGAGGACGGGTTGTGGGTACAGCACGGCAGTTGTGCCGAGGATAAAACAACACCTCCAAAGAAACATCCCTCTGTTATCGTCCCCACCCCCTCCCACGCAGCACGGGGCTCCCACAGAGCACACTGAGCTCTGCTTTCTCACTCTTTCCACACTACTCACGTGATCTTTTGAATGTCGATCTCTCCCACCAGACTAGAAGCTTCTGAGAAGCCCTTCTTCTGTCTTTGTTTTCTCAGCCCTCTGTGCCCTGTTTCACCAGTCAGTGCCTGGTGCATAACACATGTTCCGTGAATATTTGTTGAATGACTGAATGAATAAAACACAAGTCTTTGTATTAGATTGGTAGGGCTTCCATGAAAAAATAACACAGACTGGGTGCCTTAAACAATGGATATTTATTTTCTCCCCACTCTGGATGCTGGAAATCCAAGATCAAGGTGCCAGGTTGGTTCTCTCTGGGGCCCCCTCCTTCCACCACTTCACATGGTCCCTCCTCTGTGCACCCATGTCCCTGGTGTCTCTCTGTGTGTCCTACTTTCTTCTTCTCAGAGGGACACCAGTCAGACTGGATTAGGGTCCATCCTAAAGGCCTCATTTTAACTTACTGACCTCTTCAAGGGCCCTGGCTCCAAATACAGCCCCATTCTGAGGTTCTGGGGTTCCAGGCTTCAAAAAATTAATTTTGAAGGAATGCATTTCAGTTGACAACAGTCCCTACACTTCACTAGCTCACAGTTTAATAAAAGGATGGGCACATGACAATGGAATGATAAGGCAATATAATAGCTGCTGCAATACAGGAAAGTAATAGCCAGTGGAACCCAGATAATCGTTAACCACTGCGACAGCTGCATCACCAAGCATCTCAATGTGCCATGTGCTCTTCTAGGCACAGAATGCATTATTTGATTTAATCTTTGCCAGAATTAAATGCCAGCAAACATTTACTAGTGCCGGCCGTGTCAATCACCGTGTGAGGCTAGATATCCAAAAATAGGCAAGGTTAGATGACAGTGGAAAGACTCTGGCTGTTTCCTAAGAAAAGAGACACATCTGCGTATGGCTGCCATACAGCCTCAATCCATTTCTGGCCCGTTTACGGTTCTCACGCATCTATTATTCCCTCGCCAGGTAGTTTAGACTATGTCCAACCAGGAAAATGGGAATCACTGTAAGTCTTTTGAGATAAGAAACTTCATATAGATACTATCACAGTCAACATTTTGCAGATGAAGAAACTGAGGCACTGCCAGTGTATACTGTATTTTGCTATGCGTAATATGCACTGACATTTTTGGCCTCAACTTTCAAAAAAAAATCTTTTGTTTCAATTTTTTTAATTCAACCTTTAATTTATTTATATTTAGAAAGAAAACTGAGTATCATATTTCAGGGTATTATTTTGCATCCAGGTATTGTTATTGCTTTCTAGAGTTATGCTTTTAATGCATAAGCCTAAATAAATGATTTAAAAACACTTATATAGATACCAAATTAGTACTGCCCATGTATAATGTGCATCCTTACTTTCCCCTCAAAAATTTGGGCAGAAAAGTACGCATTATACATGGCAAAATACGGTAACTTTCCCCAAGTCACTCAACAGTAAATTGCAGGCCCAGAGTTTAAAAGCACTCATTCAGGATGTTCCAAAGTTCACTGTCTTAACCAGCGCCCCATTCTGCCTCTCCAAGACAAGGAATTTTTTTTTTATCCCAACAGGAAGGGGAACATGAGACCACTGCAGAAAAAGGAGGGAAATTTAAGCTGAGCCATGAAGCAGGGTAAAGAGAGCAGAGAAGAGAATTATAAATAGAGAAGACAGGGCTGCAAAGGTGAAGGCGTGGCTGAGCAGGTGGCACTGCCGGCTGGGGACGGAGGGCTGGAAAGGTAACCTGGGGTAAGATTAGGTGAGATCTTCTTTTATCTAATAAAATTGGGCTTGATCCTCTAAACATGAAGTGGCTATTGGATATTTTAGCAAAAGAGCATTTCACCTTACCTCTTCACGTTACCAACAGGGAAACCAAGCTCCAGTAAGAAATGACTTGCCCAAGGGCACATGGTGGGTGGCAGAGCTGGCCCCAGCACCTAGCTTTCCCACCCCAGTCCATTGGCACTCTCCGTGAAACACTGCCTGCATCTGCATGTAAAGATGGACAATTTAAATGAATGGCTTTCCCTGTCTGCCAACCAGTTTTTGCTTACTTCCTGATTTTGGTTAGTGTTCATTTTCCCAAGTTTCAACTAGTATCTTCTCATCTAAAATGACTATTGTGGTTCAGTCAGAAAGATCCTCCAGAAATCGCTGAGAACGCTGTTCCCTGTGTGGCTTTGTAGAGTGCAGTCAGATGGCTCATTTCTACATTTTAAATCCTAGAAGGACCTGTAGTTCTCATATCTAATAAACACTTGGCAATAAACTCAGAGAGTAAACAGCCACTCTGGCCTGGTTTGTTTTAAGAAACAAATATATTAGGTCAGCAAACATTTACTGGAGCTTCCTGCAAGCCAGGCACCATGCTGGAGTCTCCGGATCCAAAGACAGAGCTGCTGCATTCCCAGGTGCAAAGGCTCTCGCCGTGGGAGAGTGAGGTGCGCATGTGCACATGCATGCATGCATCCACAGGTCTGTCTCAGCCCCTGATCGTAGCTCCTCGTGGGGAGAATTCCCCAGCCAGGGGATGCAGTCCGGCCCAACCAGGAAAACAGAAACCGCCCCCAGTCTTTTAGCATGTTAGTGTGGTGTAAGGCATTGGATGCGCAGCTGATAGAAGGACTGAGAAGCTCAACAGGATGGTGAGGAACCGGAGATTAGCAACAGCAGGAAGAAACCACTGGAGGGACACAGGAGAAGGTGGTGTTACGAGATCCCAGAGACCAAGGCATTTATTTGGCAGGAGTCGGAGGCACAGAGCACAGGAAGCCACTGATGGAGGTGACACTGGAAACAGAAGACTGAGCCGGCTTCCCTCCTCCTCTCCCTCAGTTTTCTATTGTTACCCGAGGGACAGGGGCGTGGCCCTGAGTGGGCCTGCCTGGGGCCAGCAGATGGTGTGTGGGTCCTTGACTTCGTGTAGGAAAGATTTCCTGACACGAGTCCAGGTAACTATGAGAGTCTGTTTATTAAAGCTGGGGGACCTTCGTGAAACACGGAAGGGCTTAGCACAGAAGAAGCTACAGGAGAGCCTAGGCTGGGCTGCCTTAGCTCACTGGGAAGTCAGAGAAAAGGGGGCTTTGGGGACAGGGTCAGGGGATTAGCCTGGGATGAGCTGCTGCTGCTGCCCATTGCTCCCCTGACTGCAAGTCTCGGGGTCCCTTAGGGTACCTGCAGGGGAAGAAGTGAGGGGATAAAGGAGGAAAGGGAATGACACTGGCTACTCCCAAGAGGGAGAGCCAGCACTTTTTGTCTTGAGGCCTTTACCTCTCGCTGGCAGGTGGGAATCTTAGGAGCGGTCTCAGGGGAGGATTTCTATAGGTATTCATTAGCTTTCCAGGTGTGTCCTGGGAGGCGGGGAGTGTATCATGGTCTCTGATGATTGGTTGGCTCCAGGGCACAGGGTCCTTTAGTCATTATAGCTGGTCCTGGAGTCACCTGGTTCTGCTGCTTTTCCAGGCCTACAGCTGAAATACAAGTGGGGCCTAGATGTTATCTCAAGGGAGGGGACCTTCTATATCTGGTGGTAAATGCCTTGGCCATTCTGTTCAGCTGTCTGCCTCAGTTTCCCTGTTCCCTTCATCCTGTCTTACTGGCCTATGTCACTATCACAGACTCCTACCAGCCAAACTTGTCTTGGAGCAGCAGGGCGGGGAGCCCTGCGCATGCCAGTCCCTGTGATGCTGAGAACAGGTGGAAAATGAGGAAAGGCTCCGAGGACAAACAGGGGCTGACTGGCACCCTGGGTGACCTTGGGCAAATCACTTGTCCCCAGTGTCTTCGTTTCCTTGTTGGTAATTTGAGAAGAATAATACCTCTCACATTTATTGTGAGACTTACATGAAATAAAATATGTGAAAGCACTTTATAAGTTTCAAAAGGCACGAATACAAAGGTAAGGGGTTTTATTATTGGGGTGGTGTTCAGGTGTCATCAGGAATTTGGCAATGCCTCGCCGACGGCCTAGGGGAAGGAGCGCTGCATTTCTGCCCCTCGTCTCATTCCGTCCCTCGGCCCATCAGCCTTCAAAAACCACTGGCTGGTTTTGAATACATTGTCACCTACCTGAAAGGATTGTATTTGAGGATCTGTCTGTGGTTTTGAATCAAAAGGTGACAAATTAAAACAACTCTAGAAATTACTTCTAGACCATTTACTCCACCCACTGTTTTTGTTTTACAAGGGACCAGAGACAGGACGGGCCTCACCTGTTGTCCCGGGTGAGACTCTGGGCGGAGGGAGACGCAAAGCTGGGGGAACCCCCTCCTTCCTGGACCAGACCTCTCCTCCTTGGGCCTTGGGATTTCAAATTAGTCTCATATAACAATTTTTACTTTCAACTTTTCCTTCCTCCTTTTCCAATTATTCTTATGCCTCCATTCTTGCCTTTTAGCCTCTTATTTCTTCTCCCTCATAATCTTTGACAACTCAGGTTCACATGCTTTTCCCTCTACACACCGTTGACGGAGAACAAAGGCTTAGCACTGATCCACGTCTATTCTCCGTTAAGAGGGTGAAGACTTTTCTAGGTAACTCAATTTTTTTTTTGATCTTAGGGGTAAGGAAGTACCATCACAAACTCTTTGAGACCAGTTTTTCTGCCAGCCTCAGGGCTTGCTGTGAAAACCGCTTCCTTTCTATCGGCAGAAAGTACAGGCTGCGACCGCAACTTCTGACTAAGCACCGGGCCGTGCCCATCAGGCCCTGGCAACCAGGCCATGCCAACCAGGCCCATGAGACTGGCGGCATTCTTAACATAGGCACAAGGTGGTTTGATGCTCTCTGCAAGATCGATCCCGTAACTTTTCTAAACTTTTATTTTATTACTATTACTTTTAATATTCTATTGTATTCCATTTCTATTGCATTTATTGGGGTGACATTGGTTAATAAAATTATATGGGTTTCAGGGGTACAATTCTATAGTACAGCATCTGTATATTATATTGTGTGTTTACCATACTGTAATTTTTAATGTATCTCAGCAGCAAGTGACATTGGTCAGTGGATGACAAAGGGTGTCAAGTGAAGAGATTGTGCTTTGATTGTCTGTAAACTCCTTCCTAGTACTGACATCTAAGAAATCAGTATCCTCCGGAAAAGAAGGTCTATTATGGTAACAGAGGCACAAGGACAGTAACAGACCCCCGCGTGACTCAGAATTCCCAGTGGCCCACTCTGCATAGATGTTTTGCTGTTACAGAGCCTGGGCATCTGAAAATGCCAGTGCTGGGAGATTGTCCCTCATTTTCCATGAGTGCATTTAGCAGTCTGGGGCCTGAAGCTTATGGGTGTTCATTCACTGATTCCTTTGGTAGAAATTCATTGTGTCTGCACCATGTGCCGACATGTACCGGGTCCTGGGGCACAGCAATGAATAGCACAGAGGAGGTATCTGCCCTCAAATATGCTAGTGGGGCAAGGTGAGTGATGACGAGGGAAATTAAAACTAAGTGAGATAATGAGTTTGTCATAAGTGCTTGAAAGGTAATAAAGTGTAATGACCTGGTTTATTTTATTTTATAGATTTTGAATAACTTGGGGTGAAGGGGTGTGACTTGCAAAAGCATCACTTGAGAGCCTAAGCTTAACAAGAAACCAGCTGTGGAAACCAGGGTGTAAAAAGGTTATAAGCTGCAGGGACAGCATGTGCAACGACCCGGAGGCAGGAAGGCACTTGTTATATTTAAGGAGTGGAAAGTCTGGCTGGAAAGGAGTAAGAGAAAAGTCCTATGAGAAGTGGCTGAAGAAGTTCGCTGGGACCACACTGATCTCATGGGCCTTAGTAAGGAGTTTGAGTTTTATTTTAAGAATGGGAGGCCATTGAAGGTTCTTAAGCAGGTAAAGGACATGATCTGATTTGGCTCTTGAAATAGTTCAGACAAAAAAATAATAGACAAAATTGGTAACGATGGAGATGGGAAGATGGAGGGATTTGGGATATGTTTAAATATAGAGGCTGTAAGACTTGCTGATCGCTTGGATACAGAAAATAAGAGTCAGATTCATTCAAAAGAAAGAAGCTGAGGGTCCTCAGGGAAGAAAGGTCCGGAGCAGGAACACCCCGTCCCCCATGAATCTGGGCTTTTGGGGACTGGTTTCCCAAACTCAAGACGCTCTGGAGTTCCCTGGTTCTCGACATGGCCTGCACAGTGAAATCACCTGGGGACATTGTGGAAGTACTCCTACCTCAGTCCCACCCCGGAGACAGTTGTTAAATTATTCTGGCTTAGGGCCCTAGTTTGGGAATTTTAAAAGTTCCCCCATGTATTCTGGATTTAGAACCACTGATGTGACCCAGACATTGAACAACACAAGCCTCTGGGGCCCGACGAGTGAAGACAGGAGAGGCAAGGCAGGCCCCTCAGCAGGCAGCCTGCTCTCAGCTACATGACCCGCCATTGGCTCGTCAGACTCTGGCCTCTGTGTGGCCAAAGCTTCCTGCTTTCCTGTTTTTTGTTTTTATTTTTATTTTGAGACGCCTAAAATCCAGATCTAAAAGCAAAATCTTAAAATTCCATGCCAAACAAAACATGTATACAGAGCGCATTAGACCCTTGGGCTGTCGTGCAGCAACCTCTGGTCCAGTCCAGTAGCTTTCACACTTTTTTTTTTTTTGGCCAGAGGAGGTTTTCTCCAAATAAGTTATTCTGTGGAACCGAAGCAGAATCTGGTGGGAACAGGGTAGAGACATATTCCGCCCCTCCTCCCAGCCCAGGTAATTCTCATGGCTGCCCCTAAAATGAAGCCCCCTGGGTTTTGGGGAACCTGTCCGGTCCATTTACCAGCAAAGGAAACTGAGGTCCTTCAGAACATGGTCCCGGAGCAGAACAGCCCCACAGAGACATTTGGAAATGTGTGGGGACGTTTGGAATGCTTATGGTGACAAAGCAAACTCTACTGGCATTTGGTGGCCGGTGGCCAGGAATGTTAAACTTCCTGCAATGCCCAGGACAATAAAGAACCATCCCACACAAAATGCCAACAGCTCCCCAAAGGGAAACACCAGATGAGGAAGCAGAGCCCCAGAGAGGGCACGTCAGCCGGCAAGTTCACTGCAGTTGCACACTAGAACTTTGACCCCTGCCCCCCAGGCTCGGGGACTTCATCTGTTATTCAGAAGGAGAGGTCACTGGCCAGGGCTGGTTGGCCTTACTCTAAAACAGAGAGGAGAAAGGGGTATTTAAAAATTAAACCCAAGTAGCCTCCTGAGGTGGGGCAGTTACTATATAAAAGACTAAGTGACACATTTTCAGATGTGACTCTGGAAAAGGAGATGGGGGCTGCTGGGTGTCTGCAGCCTGGGCTGGAGGCTAGTGGTCAACACTGGGAGTGGGCAGATTGGCTGAAATGCTAGGGGCAGGGCTGTCACACAGGTTTTTTGGCCCCTTTGGTCATTTAATCGCTCGGCCAAAATACGCCAGGTTCAAAAATAGGACTCGGGAGCAGAAGGGGAAAGGAGGGTGTTCCCCAGCCCTCCCAGGAAAGCAGAGCCAAAGGCAAGTTCATCCTCCTATTTTTGTCATCACCACGCCACACATTGTACAGTTCCCCCGCTGATAACATCGTTACTTCAGCATCATCAGCTCAGTAGCCATGGGGTGAGGGCAGAATCATCCATGGTTTATAACCATGGAGATGGGGCCTCAGCAGGGTGCTTAGACGGCACCAATTTTTTTAAGATCAGGTTTTGTTGGTTCAGGCCTGCATTACTCATCACTGTGAGGAAGATTGGGGGAGATTCCTATTCCCAATCTGATGTTCAGACCAGCAGCTCTCAAACTGTGGTGGGTATCAGAATCACAGGGGACTGTGCTGTCCTGCTTTCAGAGGCCTGGCTCTTCATCTTCTTTGCTAGCATTTGGGGTGGTTCTGATGCTTACCAACACCCAAGCACTCTAACCCAGCTCAACGAGACAAGTCCATCTTTCATGCCCTTGGATGTCATGACAAGGTCAAATGACTCAGTGAGTTTCTAAATGCTTGTTCTCCCAGCTGGCAATGGAGAAACGGCAACACCCAGTGGTGAACTAGGAGGCTGGCCCCCAGTGAGAGGGAGCCCCTGGTTTGTAGTGTGCCTATTTCCACTTACTCCGACCATGGCCAATGTCAAGGTCCCAACATGACATCACTGAGCGTGGAGGTGAAAAAGATTCACATGACTGACTCCTTCGAGACAGTGCACACCAGCTCCACCACACAGCTGTGTCCCATCCAGAGCTGGGACGTGGGACAGCTCCTGAGGGAAACAAGGCAGACACGGTCTATGACAACACCATTTTCAGGGGGCAAGAAAGGCAATTACCACAATTTTATATGGTCTTTGAAGAGCGACAGACATGCCTCTGAATCCCAACTTTGTGACTATTGGCTGTGTGACCTTGGCTGAGTCTAAAACTTTCCAGGCCTGAGATTCCTTGTATTAAAAGTGGAAATAAGCCCTGGCTGGCGTAGCTCAGTGGATTGAGCGCGGGCTGGGAACCAAAGTGTCCCAGGTTCGATTCCCAGCCAGGGTACATTCCTGGGTTGCAGGCCATAACCCCCAGCAACCGCACATTGGCGCTTCTCTCCCTCTCTCTCTCTCTCCCTCTCTCTCCCTTCCCTCCCTAGAAATAAATAAATATAATCTTTAAAAAAAAATTTAAAAAAAAAGTGGAAATAACACAGCTCTCAAAAGGAAAGCTCAGAGGCTGAAAGGCATATATGTAAAATATGAAAGCGATCACTGAGCAGCGAGTGATAGTACGTGTTCCCACCTAGACGGCTTGCTGGGGAATCAGAGACTTCTAGGGGAGCCGTTACTTTGTCCAGCAAACCATAGTCTGTTTGCATGGAAGCTGCCCTGCATCTTTGCCTCTTGACTCAACAGGTCAAGGAATTTGTCTCATTCCCAAAGTGCAAGCAAGCTGATTTCCACAAACCATCCTGGAAACTGAGCTGTGGAAATTCCGCACCCCTCAGCAGTGCAGCGACATTGTCACGGTCACTATCTAAGCAAACATAGTGACAGAGAAGTCCGCAGGCATTTTGCTTAAGCCGCCCGGACTCGGACTCAGGCTGGCCCTGCAGAAGGTCGCTTTCACCTCTCTGCCACAGATGACGGAAACATCGAAGCTACGGATTGTGCCTCCGCATCCTCTTCCCTTCACACCCGCTGAAGTGTTTTTCATTTCTCTTGGCGGGCTCGATTTCCCCCATGTTCTCCCAAGCTCTTCCTCCCGGCTCCCCAGGGCTTCCCACAACAAATCTGCGTGCTTGGGCGGCAGGGCAGGCTGGGCCGCTGAAATGCGTCCCGGATGTGTCTTCGGCAGTGTTTTTCAGCCCAGCCCAGGCGCCGGCGGCTGGAGCGGCGTCCCGGCTGGGCCCTTCAGGTGGCTCTGGTGTGCCTGCAGCCTGCCCACTCCTTCACTGCACTGGGCCGAGGCAAAAACCTTTCCCTCCATGCCTCGGTCTCTTTATCTTTAGAAATAACAACAATAATAGTATCTTTGTTTCGCATGGAGCACTGTGCATTTTGCAATAGTCCCTTCACCTGAGGCTTCCTGTTTAATCCCATCACGACCTGTGAAGTAGGTAGTACCACAGCAGATCAGCCAGGACGGCAGTCCGGGGCTGCCCACCCCAAGCCTAGAACATTTTGTCCTTCGCCCGAACTGGCCCTCTCATTACACGGAGGAGCCTGGGCTGCAACATCACGTCTGTGGTTCTGTTCCTCGGTGTAGGGCCTGCTTCATTGCCTGGGCTTCTGCACCCCACTGTTTGCTGCCCCTCTCTTCCTCTGAAAATTGCTCTGCTCCCTGAGAGCCCGGGCAGTGGTGGGAAGTGTGCAGAGGTGCGAGCCTCCCAGAGTAACCAAAGGGTTAAGCAGAAGACACTCACCCTTTAAATTCTCTCTGCATTCCTGCCTAGAAGAGGCACCACCAAAGAAAACAAAAACGTCACTAATCATCAGAGAAATGAATATCCTACCTCACACCTGTCTGATGGCTATCAATAAATCAACAAACAACAAGTGTCAGCAAGGATTTTTGGAGAAAGGGGAACCCTCCTGCACTGCTGGTGGGAAGGCAGGCTGGTGCAGCTACTAGGAAAAACAGTGTGAAGTTTCCTCAAAAAAGTTAAACATGAATTTGCCTTATGATCCAGCAATTCCACACTTCTGGGAATATATCCAAAAAAACCCCCAAAACACTAATTCAAAAGAATATATGCATTGTTATATTCATTGCAGTGTTATCTACAATAACCAAAATATGGAAGCAACCCAAGTGCCCATTGGTAGATGAGTGGGTATAAAAGCTGTGTGTTACATTTACACAACAAAAACTACTCAACTGTAAAAGAGAATGAAATCCTGCCTTTGCAACAGCATGGATGGACCTAGAAGGTATTATGCTAAGTGAAATAAGTGCAACACAGAGAGACAAATACCATATAATTTCAATTATATGTGGAATCCAATAAACAAAATAGAAACAGAATCATAGACACAAAGAACAGACAGGGGTGTTGGGGTACTGAGCATAGAAAGTGAGGGAATTAAGCAGTACAAATTTGCAGTTACAGCCCTGGCTAGTGTGGCTCAGTGAACTGAGTGCCAGCCTGTGAACCACAGGTCGCCAGTTTGATTGCCAGTGAGGGTTGTGAGCTGTGTTCCCAGAAGGGGGTGCACAAGAGGCAACCACACATTGATGTTTCTCTCCCTCTTCCTCCTTCCCTTCCCCTCTATCTAAAAATAAATAAATAAAATCTTTTTAAAAATGTGTAGTTACAGAACAGCCACAGAGATGCAGATTCCAGCGTGGGAAAGGTTGTGATAAATGTGCATGGTGCCAGGTGGATACCCAAAGCATCGGGGGGCCCGCTCTGTAAAGCACATGATTTTCTAACTACTTTGCTGTACACCTGAAACTAATAAAGAATAATATTGAATATTCTGTAATGGAAAAAATTAAAATTTTTTAAGATTTTTTTTAAAAAGCCCTGGCTGACATAGCTCAGTGGATTGAGCATGGACTGGGAACCAAAGTGTCCCAGGTTCAATTCCCAGCCAGGGTACATTTCTGGGTTGCAGGCCATAACCCCCAGCAACCGCACATTGATGTCTGTATCTGTCTGTCTGTCTGTCTGTCTCTCTCCCTCCCTTCCCTCTCTAAAAATAAATAAATAAAATCTTTAAAAAAAAGATTTTTTAAAAAAGACATGTATACCACTGTGTTCATTGCAGCACCATTCACAATAGCCACAATACCAAAGCAACCTAGGCTTTCATTACAGACAAATGGATGAAGAAGATGTGGCACATATACGATGGACTGTTAGTCATAAAAAGGAACAAAATCTTGCCATTTGCGGTAACACTGATAGACCTAGAGAATATTACGTTAAATGAAGTAAGTCAGACAAAGAAAGACAAAAACTATATGATTCTATTTATATGTGGAATATTTTTTAAAAACAGAACAAACAAATAAACAAAACAAAACAGAAACAGATTGATACATACGGAGAACAAGCTGATGGCTGCCGGAGAGGACGGGGTAGGAGGGCATGTGGAAAAGGTGAGGGGTAATAGGAGACACAAACTCCCAGTTATAAAACAAGGATGTCACAGGGGTTTAATGTGCACCAAGGAAATACAGGATGGGAAACAGTAGATTCGCAGTTGTTTGTATGGGAAATAATCCAATAATTAGTAAATAATAATACTAGAATAAACTGTGTTTTGTGTACTCACGACTGTAAACCTATTTTTGCCCCACCCTGTATAGTTAATAATATCATAGTAACTTTGTGTATTGGCAGGTCAGTACTAGACATATCGTGGTGACCACACCATAAGGTATGTAAACGTGGGATCACTGTGTTGTACACCCGAACCTAAAATAACATTGCGTGTCAGTTCTACTGTAATAAAAGACAGAAGGAAAAGGCAGCCTGAATCTTTCTGCTCTTTCCTGTTCTTCTTTTCTTATGTGCACTCCTGTCCTGCCACCAAATCCACTTTTCAGACACAGAATATTTTTTTCCTTTTTTTCCAGTTCCTTCTCCTGAGAAAGGTCAGGCCTGACAAAGTACTGGTGGAATCCACCACTACCTCAGGCTGACTGTGGACGGCAGAGGGAACTTGCTCGTCCCATTGAATCGCTACTTAGGAAGGTGAAGGTTTAGAACAGAGAAAACATTTTAGGTGAGGGCATTTCCCAGCAGTTCTGGGAATGCTTCCACCCCTCACGCTGCCCCATCCACCAAGCACAGCCTTCTCTGATCTCCAGTGGGGATTCATTTCCCCTTCCTAAATGCAAAGTGGCCATACCTCCGTTTTACATTTCACCTTCCTCTGTGTCACTTATCTGCTTCTCTGGGTAGATTTTAAATTCTTCCAGTAAAGAAAGACATTTCTTAATCATATCCCTAGTACCAACACCCAATACCTGCAATAACGGTAATGATAATAACGGTAATAGAAGTTTTTATTTATCAAGTGCTTACTTTGTTTCAGACTATTCACACAAAATCTTATTCAATCGTGCCCATTTCCAGTCAGGTAACTTTCTAAGGGTTATGTAGAAGTAAGAGAAGCTAGGATTTCCAATCCAGTTTTGCCTGATCTTTCTAATTCCCAAGCTGTTGTCCCCAATTTCTCTAGTTTCCTGCCTCGTACAGTGGCTGGGAAAATAGGCCCCCCACAAGGGATTTCTGACCTTGCGTTAACTGAGCGTCATCACTGTACCAACAGGAAAAAAGTAAAAACACTTGCAAGGCCATTCCACCCCACACTTATTTCACTGATGAGGG
The DNA here is from genome assembly GCF_004126475.2 of Phyllostomus discolor. Taxonomy (NCBI): domain Eukaryota; kingdom Metazoa; phylum Chordata; class Mammalia; order Chiroptera; family Phyllostomidae; genus Phyllostomus; species Phyllostomus discolor. The sequence goes on from NC_040915.2 coordinate 19,942,851, forward strand.
AATTCATGCCAAAGAGGGGAAGGTGAGCCAATGCAAAGAGTTTCCGAGGGACAGGAATCGCTTGGTACTGGAAAGCTTGGGCAGGAAGAAGGTGTGGGCACACATTTATGTCACGCTTCAGGATCACGCTATACAGGACACCAGGGACACCCCAGCTTCCCTGAAGCTTTACTTTCCTGAAAAGTTGTGCGTAGATCAAACGCTCACTTTCCCATTCCAGTAAGTCTGCCTCCGGTGGGTGAGTCAGTCTGGCTCGTGGCTGGGCGTCTGTGCCATAGCTTTGTCTCTGTGCCGGCTGTCAGCTGACTGTACGCACATGGACTTCAGGACACGCACGATTATACACATACAGTGTACAGTATACGGAGTGCAGTCTGTGTAGGCACCACACACACACACACACACGCACACACACACACACATAGTGTAAAACTATTTTCTTTCATTGTAGTCTGTGTCCCCGGGTCACAGTGTAGCCCACTAGTAACACTTTATACCAGATAATTCTTTGCTGTGGGGGCTGCCCCACACATTGCAGGTTGTTTACAGCATCCTGGCCTCTACCCACTGGATGCCAGCACCACCTCTCTGCCCCTCACTGTGACACGCAGACGTGTTTCCAGACGTTGCAAAACATCCCCTGGAGGAAAAATGCCCCCCGGTTGAGGACACTGACTTTGGCTCCCATCTCCCTTAGTCCTTCGGTGGAGAGAGAGTGCCGACCAGTGAAGAGAGCAAACACCCTAACCTCCAGCTGGGATTCGTAGCATAAGGACGTTCTGACCCGTGATTCAGTTTCCATGTATTGCATGACTGTTTTGTAGTGATTTGGCTGTTGTTTCCAGGTTACAGTCGAGAAAACGGAGGTTTGGTGGGGCTTATCTAAAAAGCCACGCAACCAACAGGCTGCAGGGGAAAAAGTCAAGATCAGGTTTGTGCCCTCCTCTGTGTGATTTGGAATCCAGTAGGCCCAGTTTGTGCTGGGCATGTGTTGTAATCTCTTGGGTGCTTTGGGGCAGAAATAAAACTGGAGAACCACTGCTCTCTGTGCTGTGACATTATTGGCTGGTTACCCCAGAATCACTGAATATCAGCAGGGTTGGAAGGCACCATCAGGACAATGTGACCCAGTGAGATACTCATCTGATAATCACCCAGATAAATGAGAAGCACAAGTATAGTACTCTGAGAAAAGCCAACAGGACCAGGGAACAGACCTGGCATGGGGTCAGGAGAAGCCTGCCCAGGGAGTGGATGAGGAGGAGTCGGTGGGGAAAGAAAACTGGAAGACATGACAAGCGAGAGATGCCTAAGGTGACAGGAACGGGGCAACCTGACCCAGGCAAGGTCTGCAGAAGGATTTCTTAGGGGTGGTGGGAACCCACTGCAGAAAGAGACACGGGCTTAGGGACTGAAAGTCCTGTAGGGGGTGAGGTTGAAGGCAGGGAGGAGTGATTGTCATAAGATCACAGAACCCCATCCAAGCCCATCTCTCATTGTAGAGAGGAAGAAACAGACCCAGAGAAGCTACCTGTTCGAGCACATGCAAGTAGGAAACTGCAGGAGGTGATGTGACCACTCGGATGTTCTGCCTCTGCATCAATGGTGGTTCCAGAAATAGTGTCACCTCTGCCAGGTTCCCTGGCATTGCCTGGCCCTCCTTTTCCCCCTAGAAGGAGTCCTCCAACTCTTGGAACATGTCCCTTTGCCCTAAAGAGGGGTGAAGATGCTGTTCTAATGCACCCTGAACGTGGGACCTTGCCACAGAAACCAGAAAAAGGGGAGCCCTGGCTTGGACTCCAGACTAGTTCGGCAACCAGGAACCCCAAAATAACTCATGACTGTAGAGACAGAAGTTACAAAATGTAGTCAACAGATCAGATCTGACTCACAGGTGTGTTTTGTTTGGCCACATGATGTCTTCAAATATTTTAAAAATGTATTGCCATCATTCAGAAATCAGATGCCATATAAAAATTCAGATGCCGGCCTGCATTCCTGCGTGCCAACAGTTACCTGGAGCTGCTGCCTCCCTGTCCTCGCTTTCCCCAGGTGCCCGCCCACCCACTCCGCTCCACACGCCACGCACTCTGCTGCCAGGAGCATAGCAGGCCTGCAGCATGGCGTGCCTGCCCTGCCCTGCCCTGCCCTGTTCCCCAACAGTCCTCAGTGATCTGCAGATGGTGACCTTGGAGTGCCCCTGGAGTCATCTGCAAGCCACTGGCCAGTGCCAGTTCCTTCAGCTGTCGCTGCCCCTCTGATCCCAGCTGTGATTTCCTCTGTCCTGTCACCCTCTTTCTGGCCCAGCTCCCCAAGGTCCGTTTCCCTCTTAAAGCTAAGTGGATTCACGACCAGAACAATACTCCTGGTAGGGCTAACCCAGGCAGAGAACTTCAGGTCTTCAGATTATACACCATTAGTTTTCAACCCGCCAGCCAGACCAGCAAGCTCCATGTCAACTGAATTAAAAGCAGCTTCATAACATGCAAAGCTGACTCCGTCTTTCAGGCGGGCCAAGTAGAATGTCCTCAGGGGAGAACATCAAATCATTTCCTGAGACTCTGTACAGGCAAACTGGGAACAATGTGGGAGGAATGACAAGCATCTTGAAACTTTTTTTATTTATAAATATAAGCAGGGAGAAGAGAGTAAGGAAAAAACTAGTAAAAACCTTTATAAAATGACAACGTTCTACCTGGCTTCTCTTTCCTTCCAGAATGAACCCAGGTGAACCACTTCTCTGAGATCTGAGATCTGAGTTCTCTGAGATTAAAACTGCACAGGTACAAAGCAAGCAAACAAATGATACTTTAAAAAAAAAAAAGAAAGAAAGAAAGAAAGAAAAAGCCCTGGCTAAGGAATCTGCTCTGCTGGGACTACCGGGAATGCTTAGGTAGGTCACTTAACTCTCTGGGCCTCAGTTTCCTCATTTGTGCAATGAGATTTTTTTAAGACTTTATTTATTTATTTACTTTTAGAGAGAGGGAAAGGGAGAGAGAAAGAGAAACATCAATGTGTGGTTGCCTCTCACATGCCCCTTACTGGGGACTTGACCCACAACCCAGGCAGGTGCCCTGACTGGGAATCAAACAGGCGACCCTTTGGTTCACAGGCCAGCACTCAGTCCACTGAGTCACACCAGCCAGGGCTGTGCAATGAGGTTTTTGAATCAATTTGGAGATGCCACAAGTGAGGACAGGGCAGCTAAGCCACTAGCTAGCCCTTCCCTGCCTTTCTCTAGCCACAGTCCCCCGAACCATTCACTGATGGCTCACTTAATGCTCCCTTTAAAACTGACTTCAATTGTAGCCATTGTTTTTTAGTTTAGCCGCATCCCCAAACATCGACATGATAACAAATCTGATGTGTTACGATTTTAGTGCATATTAAAATAAATACTCAGGAATTAAAATGTACACCAACACTTGTCCATGTGCCACCTGAAATCATCGTGTTTGCATACAACACTTTGGGGACATCAGACTTTGGGTCCGTGCATGAACTTCAGAAAGCCCTTAAGTACCCTTATATTGTAGCCCAAGCGGTGGGTGGAGGAGCGGGGGTTTTTGTGGGGAGAGAGTTTGTAAATTTGCAGTGATTCTCAAAGGTCTGTTTGCTCCATAAAAAAACCCTGAGAACCATTGCCTCCAGCTGGATTCCCAAGAACCAATCATATCTTTTTGGGGAAGGGACCGGGCGAAGGGAATGAAGTTTCTAAGTAGCCTGCCTGGGACTCTTTTCAGCAAATTTCCTCCCATTCTCTTTTTTTTTAATTTTTATTTTTCAATTGTAATTCACATTCAGTATTATTTTGTATTAGCTTCAGGTGTACCACATAGTGGTTGGACAATCATATACTTTACAGATGTCCCTCTGGCATTTCCAGTGCCCACCTGGCACCGTACATAGTTACTACAATATTATTGACTAGATTTTCTATACCGTGACTTCGTATCCCTGTGACTCCATTCTACTTTTTGAAATGTCTTCTGATTGTCTATGGAAATACCATGCAGTTACTGCCAAGTGGGGTGGGAAAGGGGAGGGCTTGTCTTGGACCTGGGCTGGGAATTCCATCCACAGGGCACAGCCCAATCCTGGCTTCCTCTAAAATCTCCTGAGCAGGTTGGTCTTGGGGGTGCTGGAATGGCACCACCCCAGAGGAAGGAGCAGGGCTTTGCCTACAGTGACTCCATGAACACTTGGCGGAAGCCCCCGGCAGCAGTCACAGGGAGCGCAGGGTCAGCTGATCGCTCCTCTCTCCTCAGAGGGCTTGGAAGGCATTTAGCCCTGCAGGATCGCCTCGGGAGAGGGGCAGGAATCGTAAACACTGCCCCTCCAGCTCTGCCTTGCCTGACGGAACTCCCTGCTATTTCTTCATCTGCTTGCTTTGCAGCTTGCCGAATTTCCATATGTCTGGCTTCAATGGTTAAGCAGCTTTGATGGTCTGACTATAGGAAAGACTGACTCTCTCTCTCTCCTTGGAAGCAATGGAGGCTACTGTTTCAAGCAGACAGAAATATGAACATATCAGACAGCTCACATAGCAGTTTTGATCCTACCGTATAGTAACTGGACAGGGAGCTTCCCAAGAGGAGGTGCAGAGTTCTTCATCAAAGAGCAGCTTGCATACAATAAGTGTTGAATGAATGAGCGAGTGAGTGAATGGAAGAATGAAAATTACTGCTCAGGGCAGTAACGTGTGCCATACACAGGGATGGAAAGTGCAGTCAAGGAACGCTTCATGTTAGAGGCAATATTTAAATGAGGCCTTGGGGTCAGGTGTAATTTTAACAGCACAGTAGGCTATGCCATGATTTGGTTAAACACTCAGTCTCTGGAGTCTGGTGTCTGATTGGGTTTGAATTCTGACACCCCCGTGTGCCATGTACCCTCCTGCAAATTTATTAAACCCTCTAAGCCAGAATGCCCTCACTTACAAAGTAGAGGTCAAAATCGTGTGTTGGCATTCAATGAGAAAAACCACAAGCCACTCAGCAGAGAGCCTCAGCGAGTCTTCCTGGTGGCCTGCATCAGTACCGACATGATCTTCAGAGAGGAGAATGGGGAGGGCACTCTACAGGGAGGAGGCAGCCAGGTTGCCTAGAGTTCCGCAGCATGATCTTCTCACCTGAGCTAATCTGGGCCAACGCTGGCAATCCTGCCAACAGACTTCTGAGAGGGCATTATAGGCGGAGAGCCGGTGCCCTGGCCCTTCTTCTCAGCAGGCTCTGTTCTGGGTGGCTGCACTGCTCCATGTTGCCCAGTGGTCCAGCTCTGCATTTCCTCTGCTGACTGTGGGACACTTGGCACCAGGTCAGAGCCTCCGGGGCCCATCCATGAGGAGCTCCTGCACCTGCAGGCGTGGAAGCAGAGCCACCTCCCCTGGAGAGGGCTAAGCAAGGAGGCCCAGCAGCTACCGTGTCAGTCAGCACCCAAGAAGTCAGGGTGCAGGAGGAGCCACAAAATGACCAGAGGCTGCCCATGAACTTTTGCTTCTGAGTGGGTCCAGCTGGGCCTGAGCATCTCTGGAGCAGGCGTCCCGCAGGCTGTGCATCCGAGGGGGCCCTGTTCATTCCTCATGCACCTGTTATCTCTCCCTGTGACTTGGACTCAGCTGCTTTATATTTGCTTCCTTGCACTGATATTATATCATGGCAGTGAGTGTTGTATCTCTTGTATGGGGACAGTGCCAGCCACACAGTAAGCACTTCGGGAGCAGTTGCCAAATGGTGGAAGGATGCATGAATGAGTATCCACAGTGCCTGTGCATAACAGATGTTCCATAAATAGTGGTCAGATGGTGAGGGTTTGCCTACCTGGCTGGGGAGCAGGACTGAGGGTGATGTGAGAGGGGGAGGATTTTGTTCAGGGAAGCCTTCCTAGAGGTGGCTTTTGAGCTGGGTCTTAAAAGATAGGGGGAGATTCCACAAGGAGGGCTGAACAGTGGAGCATTCTGAACAGAAGGGCCAAGTACTTAGACATGGAAGGCACTGGGAACATTTGGGATATTGGGAACAGCTCTGCTTACCTGGAGAAGTGTCCTGCGATGGTGGAGCATCTCCAAGGCCAGGTCCGAGAGGGTAGCCTGGCTCTAGCAGGCAGTGGAGAGGGAGTGATGGCCTTGAAGGAGCAGAGGAAGGGGGTCTGACCAACGCTTTAATAAAATTGACACCAGGATGTCTTGCAGAGTGGATTTGAGGTGGGAGGGAGACAGAAAACAACAATCTGAAACATAAACAGGGTTGAGTGGACCATCAGATGCTGATTTAAAACCATGAGCCAGGAAAGGGAGTCAGAGATGAAGTTTAAGTGCCTACCTGGTTGATTGCCAGGCAGGTACTGGGAATATAATATATGATTGCTTAATCACAGTGCTGTATACCTGAAACTAATACAGAATACTATTGAATGTAAACTGTAATTTATTTATTTTATTTATTTTTAAGACTTTATTTATTTATTTTCAGAGAGGGAAGGGAGGAAGAAAGAGAGAGAGAGAGAGAAACATCAATGTGTGGTTGCTGGGGATCATGGCCTGCAACCCAGGCATGTACCCTGACTGGGAATCGAACCTGCGACACTTTGGTTCGCAGCCGCGCTCAATCCACTGAGCTACACCAGCCAGGAATTGTAATTTATTTTTTAAAAGATTTTATTTATTTACTTTTAGAGAGAGGGAAAGGGAGGGAGAAAGGGAAATATCCATGTGTGCTTGCCTCTTGCACGCCCCCTACTGGGGACCTGGCCTGCAACCCAGGCACGTGCCTTAACTGGGAATTCAACTGACAACCTTTTGGTTTGCAGGCTGGCACTCCATCCCCTGACCCACACCAGCCAGGGGGTAAACTGTAATTTAAAAAATAAAAATAAAAAGAGCAAGTGTGCCATTGCAGCATGAACAGAGAAGTCAGGAGGAGGAGCTTCTAGAAGGGGTGGGGCCCAGAAAAGAAAATAAGGCAAAGTCTGAATATTTGCGGCACACAAGTGGCAGAGTCTCACTGGCCTGAAAGTCCAGTGTAAATGAGGACTGGAGCAAGTCTGAGAGTGACCTCCTTGCAAACAATCTCCACTCCGAGTCTCCTGGGCCTTGGAATCAGCATACTTCGTAGAGCTGGGCAGATGTAATCCCAGCTCTGCTTCTCTTACGTGTGTGACCTTGGGCAACTCTCCTACCCCATCCAAGCCTCTACTTTTTCAGCTGAGAATTAAATAACATGCACATGTGAAGTCCTCAACACGGTGCCTACTGGCGGTAGAATCCGCTGTGTACACGAACAATTATCAATAGTATTTATTGTTTATATGTAAGTCAGAGGCTGCAGATACAAATGCCTACAGGGGCCCAACTGAGAAGAGGAGCGCACGGAGCCGGTTCTCGGCTCAAAGAAGCAGCAGGGGCTCCTCTTCACCTCCAGCGGAATGCTGCCGCGTGGGGCGGGGTCCGGGTGATCAGACTTGGCAGCTTTTCAACAAAAGTCGGAAGTACAGATTTTGGAGGCTAAAATTTTCCATTTTAAAGTGTTGACTGAATTTAAATTACAAAAAAAAGTGCTCATCAATAGGTGAGTAGATTTTTTAAAAAAGCTGTCCATATGTACAATGGAATATTACTCAGCCATAAAAAGAATGAAGTCTCACCATGTGTGACAGCATGGGTGGACCTTGAGAGTGTTATGCTACTGAAATAAATCGGCCTGAGGAAGACAAGTACGATGTGATTTTACTTTTATGTGGAATCCAGTGAACAAGCTGAACTAACAAACATCATCGAGACAGACTCATAAGTACAGAGAACAGAGTGATGGTTGCCAGATGGGAGAGGCATTGAGGAATCCAGTGAAAAAGGTGAAGGGATTAAGAAGCACAAATTGGTAGTCACAAAAAGTCGTGGAGATGTGAAGTAGCATCGGAAATATAGTCAACAATGTTGTAATAACTATGTACAGTGCCAGTTGGGTACTGGAAATATGGGGGGCGGTATTTTGTAAAGTATGTGATTGTCTAATCACTATGCTGCTGTACACTTGAAACTAATACAAAATAATATTGACTATTGAATGTAAACTGTAATTGAAAAGAAAAAATTTAAATTACAAAATAGTTTTGCAGCATCCCACAGTTTACAAATCAAACAAAACGTGGGGTGACGAGTGGAGGTGGGAGGCAGGGGCAGGGTGGCGGTGGGTTGCTGTTTGTGAAACCTGATTTAGGACCAGTTTCCAGCTGGATGCAGAGGTCCTGGGTGCTCCTTTGGAAGACAGAAGTGCCACTTCCTCCTCCTGAGATACTGGGCCCAACCTCTGCCACTTGTGCAAAGACAGGCTTGCAGGGGTGGCCTGCCCCCCCCCCCCCCCCCCCGCAAGCCCTGCACTTCTGAGAACTCAGGGATCTGATGGAGTCTGGCCTTATGGTGTTGAGATGAGTATGGGGAGGGGCCAGGGCTGGTGAGCTGCCAGGGAGGGCAGGGGAGGAGCCGGTGGATACTCACCTGCTGTAGAAAAAAGACAAAGACAATCCGGAGAGGTGGAGAAGCAGAGAACCCAGGTCTCTGACCAGACCAGTCAAAAGACTTCACGGAACTACAGCTAAACCCAGGTCTGAGTCCAAGCCCCTGTGTGAGCATGCGCACACTCATTTGCCCGAGCCGGAGAGATGCAGAGAGAACAGACTTGAGTGTAACTGCTTCATCTGTTTGCTTCGCTCAAGTTTGATCCTGTGTGAACAGACCTTTCTCATCCCCCAAACTCACAGAGAAGGAACTCTCAGCCACAGCTCCACTTCCAGAAACCGTCACAACATCCCCACCTCCCGGGCAATCCTTGCGCCAGGTCCCCAGGGCCAGGACCCGCGACCAGGTCTCTGTGTTCTCCCGCACAGTGTGGAGATGCAGAGAATCCCACAGGCCAGTCTGGTCTGACCATCGAGAGCTGCCAGCAAGCTCAGACCCTCCTGCAAGGGTGAGCTGGGCATCCCAAGGCCGGCCTGGCAGAAACAGGGCAGGCCAGAGCACACCCACAGGGACAGAGCGAACACCATTGTTCCAGCAGGTGAGGGTGGGGATGCCCTGAAGGCAAGGTCACCTTCAGCAAGGTGCTTGCTTAACCCAAAACGAAGGTTGGGTTTCCTCCACTCTGCCGGGATACCTGACTTCGATCCATGATCACTTTCCGCCTCCGCGCAGCGCCTCCTGCAGCGCCTTCATTTATGACATTGTAGAAGAAGAGATTTGAGATCTTTTTTTAACAGCAGGATGCTTGTTTTAAAATGACATCTTGCTCTAAACACCAATATATACAAATATTTTTAAATGAGTGATCAAGATGTTCTGGAGGCAGTTTAAGTCTGTGTTCTGGGGTGACAAAGAGGGCATTATTTTTAAAGTCTCCTAAGTGCCTCCAGGAAACCTTAGGGTTCCTGGGAGCGTGGTGTGGGAACTCCTGAGGGAATGCTGCCCCTCTGCCAAGTTTTAGGGTTCTGTGTGATCAGAGGTCACAGCCACATCGTCCACAAAGTGAGATAAGGACATACAGTCACTGCGGCCGTTTCACAAAGTTAGATAAAGACAACAGAAGGGCGCGGCATCATCTCACCGCATTCTACTGATGAAATCAGAATAGGAAGGGACTACGGTAGCGCCGAGTGTCGGAAAGGTGAAGCTAGTGCAGGAGAAAACCCAGGCCCCAGTGTGGGCTCTGGAGAGCTTTGGCTCTGGTCTTTTGAGAATGAACACTCACTCACCATGAGACCCTGGAGAAGTCCCTTCTTGTCTGTGGACTGGGATTCCCTGTTGGTGGGGTGGGGGAGGGGTCACTGTGCCTGAGGGTGTAGGCTGCGGTGCACCCGCCGTGTTTGGCACAGGATGTGGCAGGATCACAAACCACAGAGGTACGTGCAGTGTGCCGCAGAATGGGCCTAGCCCCCATCACACACCCAAATTTATGCGTGCTACTAAGTCCTAGAGGGCGATGACAGACCCAGCAAGGCACGTGAACTTCTGGAAGGTCTCAGATGTGTCCACGTGGGGCGGAAGAGCAGCAAAGAGACCGAGATTTATAAGCCCAGCCCTGGAGCCAAACCTAGATTTCAGTCCTGACCTTATCAATGACTGGCTCTGTGATCCTGGACAAGTCACTTACCCTCGTGCTGTCCCCATCTGTAAAATGGGGACAGCTGTACCCGCCTGGCAGGGTAGCTGGGCTAGCCACTATGAGACAGAGTGGCAGGGAAGGCTTGGACAGTGCCCAGACCTGGAATGAAATCCCTTCTCTTCTACTGCAAAATGACTTTGTAAACCTTAGCTTTCTCATTGTAAAACAGGGATGACACTAAAATTAAATGCTTGTGAAACAATTAGCACTGTACTTGGACCACATAGTTAACACCCAGGGGAGAAAAGGACACGGCCAAGTGTGAACAAAAACGGGAGGAAACAGCTCCAGGTGTAGCTAAGCAGCACGGGAAGGCTGGACGCCCCAGAGCGAGGGCTGGGCTGACACCCTGGCCATGTCCCATGGCCTGGGTGGCCCCCAGAAGGACTACCACCTCTTCGTCTACACAAGGGGGATATTGCACTCCGCCGTCAGGGTCTAGTATTGTCTGGTTTCACAGTGGATGCTCAGCTTCCAGGTGTAGCCCCACAGAGGGATCTGGGGGTCCATGTCCAAGGTCCCAACTCAAAGGCCCTCAGGGCCAGGCACAAGTACAGAGAGCCATCTTGAGTTGCATCATTTCCAAGACAGTCACAGTGTTGACCTATCAAACATGAAGGACTATTCTTCACATCCGCCACCAAACGTGCTCACTCCCATTTTCCTTGAACCACTGACATAGCCTCAAGTTTGCAGCAACTCAAGGGTGAAGGGGGCTCTGAAGTCAACGGAGGCACTCGAGCTCGACATACAGGTGGCAACAGTCAATCACCACCACACAGAAGGAAGGTTCAGCACTGTTAGATGGTCTACATTTTCAAGAAACATTAGAAGACAGATTTGTGTGTGTGAGATCTCCTGATCACTAAGGTTGGCACATAATTCAAAAGCTTAACACAAAAAACAAACAAACAAAAAAACTTCCACATCCTGCAGATTCAACTCATGGTGGGCATTTTGCAATTTCAGGTGTAATCAGCTCCTGAAACAAACCAATATGTGCTGGCTGCTGTGGTTCAGCTCTTCCCACCTCCAGCTCCCCAGCAGAATGGGGCTCATCACTGTCCACACAGTGCATGCTCCCCACATTTGGTAGAACCCAGGGAGAACCTAGTCAGCTCTCCCTGGTCATTTAGGATCCACAAAAATCACCTGGAAGTAAAACTGATAAAAAGTACCCAATCTGTTTGGATAAGATGCTTTTTACTAGGAGTTCATTTTAAGAATTCATGGAGAAGTTGGGACGACAGGACACCATCAGCCTCAGAGCCAAACCCCATGAAAGCCAGAGTACTGTGCAGTCACTGGATTGCTTTCCACTCTTGGAGACCGGACTGGCTCACACGTCCATAAGCAGTGGGCATCTGTCACTGCCTCCTCTGATGACGAACATCTCACTGCTCTCCAAGAGATAAGGTCTGATTGGTGTAGCCAGTCCCCTGCCAAGTCACAGGGCTGCTGTTGGACAGAGCGCTCATCCCCTAGAGCTGCCAGCCAGCTCAGACCTTGTAGGCTTTGGGCCAAGCCAACCATTCTGTATTGTGTTACCTGCAGCTCAGGTGTCAAAATCAGGTAATGCTCGGCATGTCACCCTATGTGTCGGCAGCCTTTTAGAAAGGCTGGGGGACATGGGCTCCTTGCCCTAGCCCACCTGCTATGACGGTGAAGGTGAGGAAAGTAACAAAAACAGCCAGGGACAAATGTTCTCCCAGGAGCACTGTGGTGGACAGGTGCCGCAGGTAAAGAGCAGACCAGCCTAGTGAAGGGCACAGATTCTGGGGTCCCCCTGCCTGGGGTCCCACAGCTCCACCATTCTCTGGCTGGGTGACCTTGGGCAAGTTCACCTCTCTGAACTTGAGCTTCCTGGTCTTTTCCTAAGAACGATTCTAACAATGTCTCACAAAGGGATTAAGAGGGTTAAATGAAACCCTGGGTGTAAAGCCTTTAGCACAGAGCCAAAAGATAATATTTAGTTTAAAGTAAGAAAAAAAAAGAAAGAAATCTACAGAGAGTTTTCCTTCTCAGAAAATGTCCTCAGAGAAGAACAGAACAACACTGCAAGAGGAAACCCAAGTCCTGGGGAAACATGAGCTATTATTGTTATTCTGCAAGTATAGAAAATAGATGTGGGTTAGAGGTGGTGCGTGGCATGCTGGGCTTGAAGCGCTGTATCAGTGGGACACGCGGGTGTGGGTCCCCACTCCACCACGATTAATGAGCCCGGTGACCAGCCACGCACAAGGCCCCTCCCATGCCTAGGCCTGACTTTCTCCATTTCTAAAATGAGCGGGTTGGGTCACCTGACCTCAGAGGGCACGGCCAGCTCTCTAGCTCTTGAACCTTGGGAGGTTGGAGAGGGGCAGAGGAAGAAACAAAGACTTAGTTAACTAACCCCAGATTGTAGGATGGCCATTTGGAGGATTTTTTGTTTATTTGTTTAAAATAAATTTAAACTTTAAAATAAATTTAAAGGTAACTTTAGGCTGAAATAACAGCCAGCTGTACTGGCATAAGCAGGTTTAATTGGGACCTAAGAAGGGTCTTCAAGAGTGTGGAGGACTTCACCTGGGAACAGGATTAAGCTGGGCTCCCATGTGGTCTGTGGGTGGAAGGCAGACCCTGCCCGTGTCACCGGTGACCCTTCTGTCTTCCCCCAGATGGCTCTGGGGCACATCCTCTGGGTTCTGTCAGGCCTCTCCTCCAAACCCTGGCCCTGACACTAAACCTGCTTTCAACTACCCAGTCCAAACGGGGGTCACTTCTGCCTCTCTCTAGGCGCCTCCCCTACACTTTGCTTCACACACAGCCTGGCGTCATGACGTATTATCCGAGCTCCCCAAAGGATCCTCAGCTTCACCAGGGCAGGGAGTTTGCTTCTTTCATTGTTGGATCCTCAGCTCTTAAAACAGGGCCTGGAATGGAGCCTATTCTCAGTCAACATCTGTGGACAGAAAGAGAAGAAGAAAGACAAGGAGAAGGAAGAGGAGGGGAAGAAGGAGGAGAGGAAGAAGTAGTCCTGCAATATAATGCTGTCATGTGTCCTGGTGGACAAAACCTGAAGTTAAAGAATTCATTTCTAATTGTTAAAACTCGGAGCTCAGCCTGCTAAGAAGAAACAGCACTGGGGGACCAGGCGCTCTTCCCCTCGGTCCTAAACTGCCTTCGCTGCATGGAGCCTTGCAAAGAAGGTAGGGGGCGCTGCCCTGGGCAGCGGAGACCAGGAAGGATGCTGCGAACGCCCAGGCCTCCCAGCTGGAGCCAGCTTGACTCGGGAAGGATCTCCCCCTTATTCTGGAGGCTGTTTGCTGGCCTTGCATGAGGCTTTGAAGGCTGGGACGTTCAGGAACTGTCCTGAAATTTCCCCTCTTCCGCATCCAGGAGGCCTGGAACTCTCAGGAACTGTCGATTGTCTAGGGAGTATAAACAAAAGAACAAAGGCGAAAACCGAGGCGCTGGGAGGGAAAGAGTCTCAGAGTGAACGGACATAAAACCTGCTTGGCATGGAAACGTCCAGAGGGGTGTGCAAAAGGGACACTCTCGCACACGCTGCAGAGGGGTCCCCAGAAACCAAGGAATTCCACCCCGGGTCTCTGCGCTCATGCGTAAGAATTTCACAGAACAGGCACATGTCCCCGGAGCTGGAACTTCTTGCAAAGCAAACTCGGTTGCCAGGAAAGCTTGCTTTTATTTACCTAAACATGGTCTCTTTTCTGAAAGGGCTGCGGATCAAGCATCCGGGGGCCAACATTTTTACTTTTCAATCTGTGTGACGTGTGGCAAGTTCCTTCCCTGCTGCACCACTCCGTTTCTCTTTTTGTAGAGACAGATCTGAGCTGCACTGGGGGACGTTTGCTGTGGAACTTGTCAGCGGCCTCGAAGGCTTCAGTTTTCTTCTGACCTGTTCTCTCCCCCCGACCCCTCCGCGCCTCCTTTTCTGTTGGCAGATAAACTGCTTCCAGCGGGGTTGGAATGGCATCCCCAGAATGGGGAATCACGCACTGTGAGCCTCAGTCACCGTGAGCCTCAGTCACCGTGAGCCTCAGTCACCGGCCCTGCGGTGAGGGGGCTGTCACCACTGGCCAGCCCAGCGTGTGGACCCCGGGGCCACTTTCTCCCTGCAGCACCAGGGTTAATAGGTCTCCTCTCTCCCTCTCCCTCTCTCTCCCTCTCTCTCCCTCTCTCTCTCTCTCTCTCTCTCTCTCTCTCTCTCTCATATCGACAATGCCATTGCCTGTTTTGCCGAGTGCCCCCTACAACACGGGATAGTGGAACATCCCAAGGAGGAAAAGCTTCCTGGAGGGTCCTGAGTCCTGGTCCTTGGGTGAGACGGTGGAGCTCCCTGGGGTTACAAGGGCCTCCTCCTCTGCTAAGTAGTGTCAAGTGCCTTACCTGTGAAAGGGAACTAAGAACTCAGACTAGCCAACTCAGAGGGCTTTCGTGAGAGTTAGATGGGAGATTCAGAGGAAAGCCTCGAATCACTGATTAGACCCTTGGGTCCAAGACTTTCAGCCACTGCTCTGACCTCCTGTCTCTCTGACATGCAGTTTCTTCCTGGTGCCCATCCTGTTAACCTTCCCAGCCATAGCAAAGCAGTGCTGAGCATGAGCTCTGGGCTCTCCCACTTACCAGCTGTGTGATCTTTGGCCAGTTAACTCCCCTCTCTGGTTTCCTGTTTCCTCATCTGAAAGTAAGGATGACCTAGAACCTACCCCAAGTGTTGCTAGGAGATAATGTGTGAAAAGCATCTGACCAGCACCTAAGATGTGTTAGTTCCTGTTGTTATTAGTGTTATTTCTTTGAAGACCCCGAACCTGTTGATGATAGCCCAGCCACTGCTGGCAAGATCAGCATGAGACTCAGCGTTACTAATGAGTGCGGAAAACACGGTTGCTTCTCCAGGGGTGCTCCACAGACCTTTGGGAGGCCTGGAGATCCTTCCACGGGATCCGGGAAACCAAATCCATGGTGAAGATAACACTGCTCTGCCTTCGTCACCAGGTTGACACTCACACCAGCGGTGCAGAAGTGATGGCGGTAAAACTGCTGGTGCCTCAGCACCAATCCAGGCAGTGGCCCTCAACTCACAACCACCACTGTGTTCTTTAGCAGGAAGAAAAATGCCTGTTTCACTTAACCCTGCTGCGTGAAGCAGTGCAGATTGTCCATTTTATTACATCTTGACCCTTGAGTATTCTTTTTAATATTCTGGGTGACAGTATAGAAGCACCTTAAGGCGTAAGGGACTTCGGTAGGCTCCGCAGTGTGAAAGCTGTCTGGAGGAGACGTGTCCCTGTGGATTTGCAGGATGTAAGAGCTGCCTTTGTCTGTCTGTCTGTCCGTCTGTCTGACTGACAGTGTTTTCCAGAGGTGGGCGTTCTGTAGACATTTTCTCAAAAATGAACGAAGTGAGCTTCTCACCTCAAGAGAAATCACTGCCAATGCTGCCTACGATACAACACGAGCTTCCCGGCAATTTTGGAAGACTTTTATCTGCTTTCATGAGCTTGTCAGCTTCCCGATACTTAGATATTTTTCTAATAGGATTGATTGTACTATTAATGAATGTGGTTTTTTTATATTGTAGAAGGGAGTGTGTTAACATTTGGAAGAGTAGCATGAGTCAGTGAATGAGCATTTCTCCAACGACCAATGCATGATGCTACAAAATCATGAATAGTAAAAGATCCATTTAAATTAGGCCAATGGATAATATGTAATAAAATATGAAAAACTCATTGATACCCACATTGTAACTAACTATTCAGAAACTACCACTTGTCAAGTTTTATGATAACACCAAACAAGAATCCCCACAATGATCTGCAAAGACCAATAAAATATTCCTCCATCTCCCAGCTATGCCTCTGAGTGAGGACAGACTTCTTATTTACATGCTCCAACAAAGCAGCATATTGCAGCAGATTAAATGCAAAATCAGACATGAGAAGCAAGTTGTCTTCTAAGCCAGTTGTTAAAAAGACATGCAAAGATATAAAGCAATGTCATTTTTCTTGATACTATTTTTGTTTTTGAAAAATTTTCATAAATATATGTTGTGTTAACATGTGATGGGGTTATTTTGTTACTTTTCAGTGAATTAATAAATCAATATTTTTAAACTGATATGTTTTAATTTCTTATATGGTAAATACCAGCAGGTGTAACCTATATAAACAAAACCTATTTGTAGTCCTCAATCATATTTTTAAGAAAGTATAGCGATCTAAGGCCAAGAAGTTTTAGAATCACGACTAAAAGTGTCTGAGAGAGAGACAGGCAGGGAGCAAAAGCGAGGGAATGGGAGCTCCCCGTGACAAGCACAGAAAGGCACAGTCCCACTGCACTGTCTGTCCGTCAGCCCCCTCACAGGAACGCTCCGGACTAGCCTGGCCAGCGCTCAGCACCGCACTCTCACAGGGATGCTGACGAACTGAACACAGCCCCCAAGGAGTAACCGGACTATTAAAGACTACGACAACTATGTCCCACAGAGCAATAAAAATAACTAGGTAAATTTGCCCTGGAGAAAAACAAAAATAAAAACTAATCTTACGGAATCACAATAGCTTCTTCAAATTTCTTGAAAGTTTGTCAGATAAAATCAAACCACAAGGATGTATTAAAATGATCCCAAATGTGTATTTTGCTTTACCAGGGTTTTTTGTTTGTTTGTTTAGTCTCTTCACATTTCCTTCCTTTTTTTCTTTCCTTTTATAGTTTTACTTCATTTTCTTACTCTCTCTCCTTTCCTTTATTCATTATTTTTCTCCTTTAATTATCCACAATATATAACAAATATCTTATTATTTTTCAAAAAGTTTTATCTTTTCCTACTTAAAAATGTAAATGATAGGAAGAGGAGGAGGAGGAGAAGGAGAAGGAGGAGGGGGAAGAGGAGGGGGAGGAGAAAGGGAGGAGGCAGAAGAGGAGGAAAAAGGGAGGAGGAGGAAGAGGCAAAAGAGGAGGAGGGTAGCTGATCGGCCAGTGAGTAGAAGGTGAAGAAGTGGAGACAGCCCATGGAGACACATAAATGGCTTCAAAGGCAAGGAGAAAGGTGGAGTGGTAGCTGGTGGAGAACCCAGGCTAAATACTTGTTTCTTCCACTCAATGATTATCATGACTTGGATGGTGAACTAGACCAATTTCTCCTTACATGCACTACATACAATTGATGATAAATGCTCCTACTAGTCAGGAACCATTGAACATCTGAGTCACTTGATTTTTCTAAGAATAAAATCCCAGAAATAAAGATTATGGAGAATATCACAGTATTTGACTTGGACACTAACAAGACTATATTGACCTTTTGACTTATGGTTTATGGCTTGTGATTAGTAATAGTAATAATAAAATTCTTACTTTATCATCATAATATCAACTAACATTTACCGATCACTCATTATAAGCTGTGCATTGTTTTAAAGACTTGACACATGAAGCTCATTTAATCCTCATAACAAGCCTGTAAGTCATTGTCCCCATTTTGCAGCTTCAGAAACTGAGACATAGAGAGTTAAAGTAACTTGTTCACATTCACACAGCGAGTTAAGTGTTGGAGTCAAGATTCTTCAGGAGTGTTACTCCCTGGCCTGTCCCAGGAAAAGAGGAGAACAGCTACATTGAAAGGGTCAAGAACAGGAAAGGTGAAGTAATTCTGAGGTTGCCAGGATACTTTCATTTCAGAAAAGTTCTGGCAGGAAAGGGGAACAAACTGGTCCTTAGGTACTCTCAGTTCCTTTTTCCTACTGGCTCAGGAGCAGACAATGGTTTTCCCTGAGCCAAACACTCTAGGCCCCACTGGCACTAACTGCATAATTATGTTCTTTGAAATTCTAGCTGTCTGACGGCTGGAGCATGGAGGTTCAACTGAAGAATCCAGAAGACAGCTGAAGAGCAGAATGCAAAGTCTTTCTTATAGATGGTCCTTCCAAATTGATTCCATATCTGCACATCTTTATACCATTTACAGAATGCCTTCATACCCATTATCTCCTTTACTATTCACAACAACCCCAAGGTGGACACGAAGGCATTGTGACCTCCGGACCTTTTGCACATCTTGTTCCCTTCTTCTCGGAACATTCTTCCTCCCCTCCCCACCCCCTGTCTTATGTTATTGCCTAGTCATCTGGTTTATGATTTCTTATGTTTTGGTCTACAGAGTTAAGGGAGAGGAAAACAGAGTCTCAAACAAATATCTTTGTTTGATTCTGGACTAGATGAGACAATAATCTATATCTGTTTTTCAAGGGAATAAACACCCATACCAGTCCATCCTTGGCTGGGCTTTGTATCAATCAAGGTTCAGTTGGGGGTAGATTCATTATAAAGACTATGGAATAAGAAAATTATAAAAATCAAACCTAGCACAATGCTGGGAGAAGTTGGGGAAGTAAAAGTCTAGGAGCCAGTCATGGTACATCTGAAATGTGAAGCACCTGCAGCCACCAAAGGGCGCTCATGGAGGGATGGTGCATGCAGAGGTCTGTGGGATACCACTACCTGTCCGAGGCTGCTGCCTTTGGGGGTCCAAGGACGAGGTGGCAGGCCCAGAGCTGCTGGGTGTGATGAGGAAGAGCTGAATGAGCTGAAACCTACCAGGTAGCTCTGTGCTTGTCTCCTCACCTGACCACAATGAACTTTGGAGAGTCATCATGGCTGCTGCTTCACTTCTGCCTTCCAAACCTTGTACAAGTTCCTATTTTGTTCAACTCTGGCATGGAACCGTAAAGGGAAGCATATGAAGTTCCCAACTAAACCAAGTCGACACAGCAAAACCCAGTACAGGCTCTTGAGAAGTAAAAGGCAAACTCAAGTAAGGGTCACTCACAGGGGAAAAGATGTCACATTAAAGTCACCTTGACTCCTCTTAAGTCTCCCACATGCCCAGTTTGTCATCAAATTCTCTAGCTTTGATTTCCACAATGACACACTCATTAATGACTTCTCTATCACTATGGTCATTACCCATGTTCTGATTCTCATCTTTTTCTTAAAGGTTCGGCGTTTTTCAAATCCTCCATTCATACTGTGCTCCCCAGCCTATGCATCCATTGCACTTGATAGTTCTCCCTAGAATACTCTTCTCCTTTACACTTTAGGTTCCCATTTACCTGTATTTTGCTATGTATAGCTCACACCCATGTTTTTGGCCCAAACTTTCAGGGAAAAAAACCCTTTTGTTTTAATTCTTTAATTCAATTATTTTATTTATTTCTATTTAGAAACAAAATTGATTATCATATTTCAATGTGTTATTTTGCATACAGATATCATTGCTTTCTAGAGTTATACTTTTAATGCATAAGTATAAATAAAAGAATCAAAAACATTTATACAGATACAGAATTAGTACTACCCATGTATAATGTACATCCTTATTGTTCCCTCAGAAATTTGGGCAAAAAAGTGTGCATTACGCACGGCAAAATGCAGTAAATACTACTTCCTTCTGGAAGAATGTTTGGGTCCCTCTAAAAATCTGAGTTAGCGGCTTCTCTACTCTAGCACTTATTATACTTTAAGTATTATTAATTATCTGTCTTTCTCTGCATCCTCACCAACTAGTGCCTTGCATATAAGAGCTCAATAATTGTTAACTGATTGACAGACTGAATGAATAAATGGGTGATCGAATAAGTGAATAATAAGTGTCTCCATT
Source organism: Phyllostomus discolor (assembly GCF_004126475.2). Classification (NCBI taxonomy): domain Eukaryota; kingdom Metazoa; phylum Chordata; class Mammalia; order Chiroptera; family Phyllostomidae; genus Phyllostomus; species Phyllostomus discolor. The sequence goes on from NC_040915.2 coordinate 19,962,666, forward strand.
CCTAGTATATCTTCTCAATGATGTCGTCTATGTTCTACATTGAAATTAGTCTTTTTGAAAGCCTGCACTTCTTCAGTGGGCTTGTCATTACCAGTGGAATAAAATTTAAAGACCTCTTCTGGCTATTCGAAAACCACCACACATCACCCAGCCTCTCTTCGCTACACATCTCCCATCATCCTCTGCATGCTTTCCTGCGCGCAGCCAAATTGAACTGTAGCTTCTCCCTTGACAGAGAGTAATTATTTGCAATAATAATTTCAAACAGACAGCTTTTATTTATTAAGCATATATGATATACTAGGCACATGATGAACATTTTATATACAATATCTTATCTTATACAGTAACAATCATGATAAGAGATGAGAACTCATTCCTCATTCTAGACATGAGAACACTTAAGTTCAAAAAGGATAAGTGACCTGCCCAAGGTCACAAAGCTAGTAAATGATAAAAACTTGTATTTAAACTCATATATTGCCTGACTCCACAGTCAAGATTATAACCACTTCACTGCACTGCATCCTTCTGTAAGATGTTCTCAATAATTGTTTGTTTGTTTGTTTGTTTAAATGATTATTTAGGTGCTTCACAAACTAAACACTTTAAATAGTTTATCATAAATTCTTAAACAGCTCTATTACAAAAGAACTATTATTTCCAGATCATAGATGGCAAAAATGAGACCCAAAGAGGTGAAGTAACTTAGCCTAGGACACACAGAGCAAAAGGGCAAACCTGAACTTGAACCCTGATCTGTCTGCCTATAGAGCTGGAGGAGCTAATCACTGTCAGAATCACTATAGCTGGAATAGCTCCTACTTACCCTCCTGTCTAAGTGTCCTTATGAGTAAGGGGACAATTCTCGGGGAGGCCAAGTGACAGCCACTGGTGGTGGTAAACTGAGATTCTGCTTGCTGTCCAGAGTGTTTTCCATCATAAGACCTGCTTCCGTCCCTGGCAGAGACTGACCCTAGGCTACGGCATGATAAGAGCCAAGTCCAGCCCACCAGACAGCAGGGAGCACACCCATCCCTCTCAGTCTTTGCTCATTCTGTATACCCTCTGCCTGTTAAAATTCTACTTCACCCCACTGGTCCTCAAGCCATCTGTTTCCTGTTTTCTAAGAAAGTAGAGAAAAGTGAGCCAGGGAGATACTGTGCCTGCCTTCCAGGAGCTTCAAAATAGAGAGGGACAAGGCTGATGGGAACACGGTGACCATTCAGCAAAGGCCTCCTAAAAACAAGCACACAGCCTCTCCATTCCAGCTGTGGAGCCAGCGGGTCCTGACAGCTGCGTGTTTATCCTGGGTGGATTTTAGGGAAAACTATCACCTTCCTGGAGGAATTGTCAGAAGAGTTGAAATGCTGCAAGAGAAAGAGTGAAAGGCCTTCCAGAGACTAGACATTGGGTGGGGCGAAGGTGAATCATGAACACATGGAGGCAGGAAAGGCATTTCAGAATAAACAAACATGCTGGTTGTTTTTCTCATTTATTTAATCACTTCTTTTTCCCAGACATACTTAAGATGCACCAAGTGACCCAGGAGTTGAATGAGAGTTTAAAACAGGAGCGCTTAACCTAGACGAGTGTTGGGAGAGAATTTTATGCTGAGATCTGAAACTGGGAGTTGGGGTAAAGACAGGGCAAGCATTCCAGGTGGGTGCAAATAGCAGGTGCGATAGCCCTGAGGTGAGTGAGAACACAGAACACGGGAGGGACCAAAAGCAGGTTACTGTGCACAGAGCCATATTGTCATGACATGAGATAGTGGACTGGTTAACAATGACTAAATCACAGAAAGACTTCAGTTTGCTCTATGAATTTTTATAATTAGGACGTGGCACTTTAAAACTTGACCCCAAAATCCTTTCATACTCTGCCCATTGAGAGGAGCTCTAGGCCACACACCTTAAATCTAGGTTCTGTGATGCTGTGTCAGATTCTGGGCTCGGGTCTCAAGAAGTGACAGCTTCTACTTCCTGTCCTTTGGAACCCAGCCCCCACAATGTGAGGGGGCTGGGTTCCATGGCCCAAGCAGACCATGGAGAGGCCCACGAGGACAGGCCATATGGGCAGGAACTGAGGTCCCTCACCCTTGGCCCCAGGTGAGCTCATGGCCGAGAACCAGCACTCACTTGCCAACCGTAGGAATGAGCCATCTTGGGAATAGATTCTCCATCACCTCATCAAGCCACTTCAGCTGATGTTACAAGGAGAAAAGACAAGCCTTTCCTGCTGAGCCCTGCCCAAATTGTAAATTCTTGATGTAAACAGATGATTGTTATTGTTTTCCAGATACTGGAGTTTGGAGTACAGTCATGCATTGCTTAACCAGGGGGTATGTTCTGAGAAATGAGTCATTAAGTAATGGTTCTGTCCCTGTGTGAACATTATAGCACGCCCTTTCACAAAGCTAAATGGTGCAGCCTACTACACACTTCAGCTGCATGGTATAGCCTGTCGCTCCCGGGCTCCAAGGCTGTGCAGCCTGTTACTGTACTGAGTACTTCGGGTGATTATTACACAGTGGTATTTGTATATCTAAACACACATAATAGAAAAGGTATAATATAAAAATATTTTTACATGATACACTTGTCCAGAGCACTTACGTAAATGGAGCTGCGGGACTGGAAGTTGCTCTGGGTGAGTCAGTGAGTGAGCGGTGAGTGAAGGCAAGGCCCGGGACATTGCTGTGCACACCATTGCAGACTTCGTAAACACCATCCCACCAGCTCTCCCCCTGCTTCCTTCCAACATGGTCAAAATAGAACATTAAAGCTGTCAATGCTGCTTCATGAACCAGGATGTAGGCTGGCTTGATTGGAAACATCAAGGAGAAACTGGCTGGGTAATAGTGAGGGTCAGGAGGGAGTGAAAGGTGGCCTGAGGATCCGTAGGAGTAAGAAATCAAATGGAGAGACAAGGGAGTGTGGTGGCCTGTCACAGCCGTGGGCTTTGGGCTGTTGCCTGTTGCAGATGAGCAAGACCAATTCAGTAAAACATCACCGTGTGAGAGTCAGGCCTTCGTGCTAGTTGAGGGCAGCAGGCTCGGCGGTCTGAATGGCTAGGATTCCTGCTGGGATTGGAGGCTGCCTTTTAGGAATTGTTTCAGTGAACTTAGGACACTTTTGCCTGGAAAAAGTCTGAGATGTTGGGGTCTTCAGGCCTGGAGCTTAGAAACTCTCCACTCCAATCTCACTGCCCCCCAGGAGTAAGGAGCTCCCCTCGGCCTCCTGTGGAATCCATCCTGTGAAAGCCAAGAGGGCCATGCCAATTCCAAGACAGGATTCTGACATTCCAGTTTCTTAGCACCTTCTTCAGCCCCACTGTCCCTCCTGCTGCGTCAGCCCCCTCCCCTCTCTGCTGGAGTCCCAGGAGTCCCTGACCGGCCAGCTTCATGCCTACTAGTCTCCATGCACAGGGCCATCCAAGGGGTCCTTCTGGCCTGCAAATCCCCCGCCTACAGGTCCTCCTATCTTGGGTTTCATTCCAAAGTCCATTAAGGGGCAGAAGGCCACGAGGCCTGGCACTTGACCAGCTGTCCAATACCACCTTTGGCTTTCTTGCTCCCCCCATAGTCCAATCACATGCGCCGTGTTGAATGTGCCAGAGAGTATGTAGGGTACTGGATGAGGAGGCTGCTCCACACCTCACCTTTAGCCCAAGCACCCTTTCTTCTGTCTATTCAACTCTCCTTTAAAACCATCCCCAGGCAATCACTTCTGGGAAGCCTCCCCTGAGGGTCCCTGCTCCGTCTTCTCCTTCTGATGTTATACTTGTCACTCTGTATGTCACTCGGTGCTGTATGTATTCACCTGTTAAAATGCTGAGTGGCTTGGGTTATGTCTTATTCATCTCCATCCTCAGTTCTTCCCATGGCATGTGGTGTGTGGTAGATTCCCTGTAAGGTTTTGACCTTTCAAAGTGGAGCGCCATCATTGAACTATAACCTAAGGAGACCTTCTTCTTCTTACTGTTTATGTGCATACATGAGTTAACAACTATAGTGACAAACATAACTAAAAGTCTTATAATTGCTTTATAAAGGTTATTTCATTTGATCTTGGCAACGAGAAGCTGGACTGATAGAATGGCATCTCTCAAGCCCCCAGACCCACCCACGGACCAGCGCAGAAGTCTAAAAATAAGGTGCAGGGGGAATATTAGAGTTTTTTTGGTATTTTTTATTCAGGGTTTTTTTAAGTTTTATTTTTTATGTTTTACAGTGTACTTGATAATACCTTGGTGCATGTACGCAATTTACAAATAAGGAAATCCACATATCCTGTAGAGGATATTTGAAATCATTTCACTGACTGAGCACATGTTCCAAAAAGCTTGGAAACACTGTGGCAGGGAGCGCGGCTCCACGCCCCAGCACATGTGCGAGGAAGACGGTGCGTTCTGCCAGTCGAGGGGCAGGGAGCATGTTTTATGGTGTGGCGACAAATCCCTGGCCGGGTCACAGGCCTGTGCTCAGTCCCCATCTCCTGTTTTTCCTATTCCTCTTTCCCAATGACCAGCCATGGTAGCAGCAGCAGTTAGCACGTACCGAGTGCTAGTTCTGTGCCAGGCGCTGTGTTAAGCATTTTCATGCATTATCTCATTTAACATGCATAATAACTCTCTGAGATGGGCACTATAATCCTCAGTTGACAAATGAGGCAAAGAACGTGAAAAAGCGAGCCCAGGGTCACAGCGGCAGAGCCGGGATTCAGTCCCAACTGAAGGGGCTCCTGGCATAAGGAGGGTGGAGTTGAAGGTCAGTTCTGGATTCTAACACAGACTTTGGCATTTATTAGGAAGGCTGCACAGCAGTGTCATCTCAGGTCAGTGACAAGTGGTTTTAATGTTAGTCCAAGCCCTGCAGTGCACCCCCACCCCCGCCCCAGCCAGAAGCAAATGAAACATGATGCATACGGGATACTGCATTTCTGAAGGATGTTGTACACCTCACACAAGCAATGGGAAGCCATTCTTATAAACAGCGTAATCCTTTGCCACCATGACCCTGCATCGTGGGAAGGCACCCAAAATCATCAGCAGTGAGTGCATCCGTGTTTGGAGCGGGCGTCAAATAAAAAGCGTAGTAAACCAGAGTGCCTTGCCTTGTCATGGTGCGACCTCACCAAATTGTTTACTTAGTTCAACAACTGGGAGAAGGCAGGGCGGGGGAAGGATCTCCCAAAGAAGGCAGCAAAGCCAGCCCGAGAGCACTGGCAGTGGCTCTGACAAACTGCTTCCAGCAGCCCCAACACTGGTCCTGGGCATTGCTCTTCACATTCTGGTCTACTCGCTTCATATCTCACGACTCTTCCCCGGGGTCCCAGTCCCTCAAGGGGACCACCAGGCAAGCCTCACCTTCCCACCTGGTATCTGTGTCTCGCCCATTGTTTCCAGCTTTCCCCTCCCCCCACTGCCTGTTGGCAGGGGACACCACTCCACTCCACCCAGGAAATTCTTAGCAGGGAGAGAGGAGGTCAGCGAATCCCAGAGTCCCCAGGAATGATGACACAATGACTTGGCCAAGGTCACTCTGTGACAGAATTAAAAATGAAACTCAAGCTTTGTGTCTGTCTACTGGCACGTACGGAGGATCCCGCCAGGTTCAGACCTGACAGGGACGCTGCTGGGGTGCCAGGTGCATAATGTCCTGGAGCAGCTGAGCTGAGCCCGGGGTTTCTCTTCTCCTTCCCTCTTCTCCTGGAGGCATGTGGTCTGGCTAGGGCTGCCGCAGCCTTTTCCCAGGCATTCAAGTGCAGCCTGATTTATTTCTGGTGCCCGGGTTACGGCCGGCCAAGAAACTCGGCGAGGAAGATACCTCATCCCGCTGCTAGGAATAGAATTAGGAAGTGTTTTGTCTTCCACGGAGCCCAGGCTGTGATTGCAACAAGTCCCAGAGTGAACACGGATCAAGATTTTCTGTGGAAGGGAGCAGAGAAGTTAGGTGGTTAGCTGGAAGTGGATGAAAAATGAAGAAAATTCTTGTGTCTGACTTGCATTGTTTTTAAATGGAGACCCTGGGGCCTGTTTATGTTCGTAGGGTTGATCTCATTGAGGACAGAACAAGAAGGTAGGAAGCGAGAGGGAATGATTTGGGAAAAAAAATTCCTTAGAAAAGAGAGGAGTGGGCAGAATCCAGAGTGTAAGTAAAAGGGGCTTACCTTTTCTTAATGGGAAAACAATACTTTGGGCAAAAAAAAAAAAAAAGAAAAAATTCACTTTGGGCAGGACAGTTCCAAGCAACCCTGGCCCTGGTAGGTTTTTCTGATCACTGTGGCAACAAAAGAAAAAACGTCCCCCACGTATCCCAGTGCTCTGCGTGGGACATCACACTGCTCCGTGGGGAACCTACTGGCAGCTTCCTGCCTTCTCCCTCTCCCCTGACTGCCCCACCCCTGGGAATCCAAGTTTCGGGACAGGGGAACAGGGTTTTTAAACTGAGCATTGGACAAAGAAAACTGAGGAACGGTGATGCGGCAAAGCTCTGGGGACCCTGGAATCACAACCAGCAGCCAACAAAGCCCAAAGGTGTAGCCACTCTGCCGGCTGCCGAACACGTGGCAACCTTCCAGCTGGAGCAGCTGCACCTACACTGGAGGATTTAACGGTCCATTGCTCTGCTTCTGTCTACAATAAAAAGCTTGCAGCATCCACAAGAACACCTAGAAAACCGGATGAAATGCACGATGAAAATGAATCCATCTGAAGTCGTCAAACAGAGGTACTAGGACTTGAGGGACCAAGATTCTAGAGAGCAGAGAAGCCTTTTCTGTGTTGCAAATCGGGCATTTGCTGAGTCTCAAGCTATCGGAGCAAGAGGCTAAAAGGCCCAGGCGAAGGTGTTTGAAAAGCTCGGCAGTGATTTTATAGTCTCGCCGTGCTGGGGAAACAGAAATTGGTGTCCGGTAGGAGGCAAGACAGACAAGGTCCTGATAAACACCTCAGGGTCTCACTCGGAACCCCTGGAGGGCCTGTCCTAGGGACGGAGGTGAGGGAGAGGGCCAGCAAACCTAACAGGGGCTGAAATGCAGCCTGCACTTGGCTGAGCCCCTGACTGGGTCGAATGTGGCTAATCACCTGCCGGAATAACACGTGCATAGGTAATGTGCCATGCACTGAATACACTTTGCATACCAAGAAACAAAACCAAGAGAAAAAGGACACTAGAAACCAATTCGCAAGTGATGCAAATATCAAAATTATCAGACAGATTGCCCAATAACTGTGATTAATGGGTTCAAGAAAGTAAACCCATGCTGGAGAATTTCACCATGAAATGCTGGAGAATTTCACCACGGAACTGAAATCTATAAATAAATCAATGACAGGAGAGATGCTCACTGCTCTGTGACATTCCCTCGATGCCTAAGCTCTGGCGGGGGTATCCACAGCTCCAGGCTGCAGAGGGGTGGGGGGGTTGCATAGAAAATCTGTCCCAGTTTCATAAGGTGCTCTACATCCCAGCTTTCTCCTCTGTTCTCCAAATATGACTTTGGAGCCCTGGTGAGGAGACCTTCAAGTTCACTTGAGCTGTGGTTCTCAAACAAATGTCCAAACAACCTTGGGATTTCGTGGACATGAATTAAGGCCCCTGAGGGAGAGAAGAAGCTCAAGGGTTCACTTCCACCTATGGCTGATATCGCTGCCCTGCAGGGAGCTCATCTAGGTCCTCTGAACCCAACAGCCAAATCCTCTTTATAGCCTCTCAATGAGCAGTCAGAGGCTCTGGCCTGCAGTCCCTTGGGGGCTGGGCAGCCCCACAGTTTATGGCAGCTCATTCTTCTTTCTCTGAGACTCCACCTCCCCCAGGGTTCTGTCTTCAGGAGTCAAAACCCGCTGTTCACACAGCTGTTTGTGATCTGGTCCTGCCTGCCTCCTGATCCTCACCCCTGTGTGCTCCTACACTCCGCATCTCAGCCACGCCACATTTCCTCCAGATCCTCACTGGCTTTACACATGCGATCCTCCATCCAGAATGCTCCTAATGGCCCTCTAACCTCTACCACAATAACAGGTATCACCCTGGATCGCACCTGCCCAGTCGCTTGTGTCTGTGCAGCCATGTGGAGGTAGGAGCCCTTCATTGCCTGTGGTCTTCATTGGAGGCATAGAGGCTGACACTGCCTGGCACATTCTAGGGGCTTAATAACTATGAATGAATGGTGAGGCTCCTGGCCCCACACCAGTCATACAGGAGGCACTTATGTATTGTTTCTTGATGTGAGCACAGGATTCAGAGTCCAGAGGCCCAGGACAACTCCTAGATCTGGGATTACTGGTGACAAGAAAGTCACCTCCCTTTCTTGGGCTCATTTCTCTGTCTGTAAAGGAGGAGTGCTGGGCTAGTCCCCGAATGGCCCTTCCAGCTTTCCTTTCTGTCCTTCTGCACTTGGGGACACCAGTGTCAGCTAGGCACCCCCGGCAGCGAGGATGAGAGAGACCCAGAGCCCTGTCCCATGGTGCTGGCTGCCAACCTCACTGCAAGTCTGCTGTCTGCTGCCAGCCTGCGACTTGCTGGTAACTTACTAGAACATTCCAAGAAGATGCAAACTTCACTCTTCAGCAAGAAGGGTGAGACCTGGGAAGGAGACAGGCCTGAAGCCAAATCCCAGGTAAAAGGACTGGAGTCCTCCAGGTTTATGTATACTCTCTCCTTCCCAAAGAGAGGCCTCATGTCTTAAAGGCACAGCCAGTGACTCCAACCACCGCATGCCCTCCCCGTCCCTCCCCCTCCCTTGTGCCATTTCTTCTTGGCTGGGTCCCATGGTGGCCATAACAAGTTTAGAATAAGCTGCTCACAGCAGCTAGACCTTTAGGCAGCCTGTGTGTGTTGGTAGATGGAAGTACGCTCTCCTGGGAAACACAAGGCCGAGTCTACACCTGCCTCTGCAGGGAACTGCCGTCATCTACAATGCAACCCTGTTGGCATCCCTGTCCCTCTCCGGGCCTCAGTTTCCCCACCTATGACATGGGGGTGTTCTCCAATTGGCCTCTGGCTCAAACATTCCCAAATTCTGTGACAGCTTTGAGAATGGTCCCTGAGCACCCCCAAAACCAAGCCCAGGGGAATGGGGACTGTGGCAGGGGTCACATTCTCCACTTCACTGCACTTCCCAGTTGTTTGACGGGGCTTTCAACCCTGTCTGAGCTGAGCCTCCAAATGGTCCTGTGGAACCAATTAAGGGGCACATAGAACCAACAATTTAATTTATGTGTCTTATAAAACATTTGGCTCCCAGGCTTCTAAGACAGGGTCAGAGGAACATAGTCCTTTATTGAATAAGTACAATCTAAAAATATCCTTTACTGAGACAGATGGGGCAAATTAAAAGGGCACAGGGCACTTAATCATCAGGAGATCCAGACACTGAACCCTGCTCAGCAACAGTCTCAGTCATGTGGCCTTGGGCGGGCACCTCTTCAACTTGACCTCAGGGTTGTCGTCTGGGCAGCGGCATCACTAGGTTCTCCTTGACTCTGTTTTTCTGGTAGAATACGTCTTCTCAAAGTTGTGTGGGGCTTTCCTTGGTAGATGTGGGTGGTCTTTTCTTTGTTTGTGGTTTGGTTTGCTGTTGTCAGTGTTATTGTTTTGCTTATCTTGCTATGGCCAGTGTGGTGAATGCTTCATGCAGATAGTAGCCAAGAAACATTTCTCCTAGGTCAGATCAGACGCTCACATCTCAGCAGACACATGAGACAGTCACTGTCATTAACATATCATGAGGCTCATGTGGAGGAAGGCTCGTGGAGCAGCTGAGACCCTGTGGCTCTACTGCAAGGTCGGGGGGCACGTTCACACCCCGCTCACAGCTCCCGACCAATCCCCAGTTCCACTTCTAAACCAGAGGTGGACCCCACAGGGAGCCTGAGACATGGTCAGTGTCCCCCAAACACTTGCCTGGACAGTCATCGCTTATTGCCCCACTTTCTAAATTTTATGAGGGGAAAGTGAGACGCAGAGGCATGTGGGTTTCATGAAAACACAGCCAAAGCTTCCTGAGAGTGACGGGAAAGTGCTTGACAAGGTTCTCCGAAGGTCCCTCGAGGGTTTCTTTCTGCACGTGCGGCCTTTAAAAATGGTAGGGAATGACATTCTCCTAAATATGATGCCCATGCACATTCTACACATACATATTTTCAAGGCCAAAATTTTACAAATATCAGTACTTCTAATTTTGTTTTACCACAGGTGACTTGCAAAACAACTCACAGCAGCTCATAACACCATTTGTGCTCTGAACTGCACCTGAAATTGGAGTCAGTAAGTCCCCGGAGCTGGGCACAAGGGACGTCCTCCAGGGCAGCTGGACCTGGGGTCCAGTTAGAAAGCACACAATGCCCATTGAAGGAGACGAATCCTGTGGATTCATGTCAGTTTCTCACAAACATAATCTTCACCATGGGACCCAATAATTTAAGGACTAGATATTTGCCCAAGGGAAATAAAGACATTTGTGAAACAAACAAAGAAACAAAAAAACCCCAAAGTGGTACATGAATATTCAGACAACTTCATCTAAGTGGCCAGCTTACAGGGAAGAGCCCAGACGCCCATCAGCAGGAGAGGGGGGTCATCAGGCTGTGGCACGTGCAACGCTGTGCTTCTCAGCAAGTCGAAGGATTGGCCTGCAATACACACAACATCAGAGACAAACCCCACAAATGTCATGGTGAGGAAAAGTAGCCAGACATCAAAGGATACATTCTGGATGATCCTATTTGTGTGATATTCTGGAGGAAGCCAAACCAACCTGCAGCAAGAAGCAGCAGGTCGGTCCTGCTGTGGCTGCCGGTGGAAGTGGGGAGGAACAGCAAAGGAGCGCAGGGCACCTTCCCAGGTGGAGTTGTGTTATACCTCAGTGAGGGCAGGGATCTAACAAGTGCACTCATTGTCAAAATTCATCAAGCTGTACACTAAAAACAAATGTACTTCATTGTGTGGAACTCACATTTCAATAACGTTGATTTTACAGGGTTTGCTTTTTTTACAATTACCAAGCTAAAAAGAAAAAGTGCTTAAGAGAAAGAAGACGAGTGGTGGTTTGAAACAGGAATCCCAATTTAATGTTCGAAGCGCAGATGTCCTGAACTGCGGGTACCTGCTCTGAAACAAGCTGCTTCTTCCGTGAGCACCCTGGCAAGGGAAGTAGTCGGGACCGATTTGAAAAATCAAATCAATTGATCTGAGTCCTTGATTGATTGATCAATTGGAAAAGCAACCCCAGAGCTGCCCGTGGGTGACAGGGAGCCGATGCGGGAATGCAGGAGGGGCCAGACTTCTTTGTGGATGAGACAGGCACCCTGGGCCAGCACTTCCCCAATTATCTGTGGTGGAGGACTAGCTGTTTTTGTTGTCGCTGTTGCCTGTTTGTTTTATTAAAAATAAAAAAAATTACATCTTCTAGAGGTCACGGTATGCCAGGTCACTATGAAAGTCTCTAAACACCTCCCTGTGTCTGTGCTGGCCTGGTTGCAGACCTAGCAAATGTGCACAGGCTGCTGCCGATGCCCGACACTGCCCCGGGGGCTCCCAGAACCACTTGGGGGGAGACTGAGGTCCCACGTGAGCAGAGAGGCAGGAGCCAAAGATGACGGATGTGGCCTTGTTTGCACACACTGGATGGTGAGGTCTGAGGAAATGTGCTCACGAAGGTTTCAGAAAAGGGACATAAGGTCAACCAGGCGCTGTTGCGGAAAGATCCCTCTGGGCAGCACACACAGTACGGTGAGGGACAGAGCGGCCTGAATCATGGGATGCACGAGGCGGCTGTTGTCCCCAAGCAGGTGGGAGATGACCGGGATTTGAACTGTCATGGCAGCTGCGGAACTGGAAAAGAGAGTGGCGACCAGGGGGCTAGAAAGGGATGCACAGTGACTGGTGGCAGACTGGAGAGGAGCCTGGGGCTGGGGGTGGGAAGACAGGGTCAGAGCAGGTGCTTTGACACAGAGGAGGCGGGTATTACGAGAAATGAGACAAAAAACGGGGAAGCTGGTGTCCGGGGTCCCCATTTGCTCTGGGAAATAGGATGTGGGTTCCTGGGTGTGCCTGGGCAGCCTGGGCCGGTGGTGTCCTGAGGGCTGGCTCTGCCCACCTTGGCCTCTGGCCCAGCAATCCTTGACCCACTGCTGCCCACAGCGCCACCCACAATGCCAGAGGGGGTGGGACAAAGCTCAGGCTTCTGTGTCCCATTTTCTGTGCCTGGCACTCTGGCTTCCTCCCACTCATAATCACCTGTAGCTCCTCCCCTTCCAGGCCCAGCACCGATGCCTTCCCCCACAGAATAAACTCCCCTCCGGCGTGCTGCCCTGGCACTCAGAGGGTTCGGAGCACTGGAGCACATCTCAGGGCAGCTGCTCGTACGGCAGCCTGCCCACCACGCTGTAGCACCACCTGAGGGGTTGCACCCAACTCCTTCTTCACCGCCCTTTAGCACTGAGCCTGATGGAGGCCCCGTGGGATGGGCTGGACAGGTGTGGCGTGAGTGAGAGCCAGAGGTCATGTGATCCACTCCCTCTGCTACAGGAATGGTAGCCATCATTCAAAACTTCCAGCTTCCTCAGTCCCAAACACTGTGAGGGCTCCTCTCTGAATGAAAAAACAATTGGCCACCCAGCAGGGTAGAACTTCTCTGGGTTTAGTCAGCAACACCCACAGCACCCTCACCTCTAAAGGCTATACGCCAGAAGCTGGACTAGGCCCGATCAAACCAGTGAACTGGGAAGTTACCACCTCTTGTGGGAGAACAGGAATCAGAAGAGAAGCTGGGTCATTAATCCTTCAGATCTGCAGGTCCCGAAGTCACTCGTGAGGCTACAAAGCGAAGTGGAATTACCACAGCCCTGGATACGGAAGCTCAGTTTTGGTGTGGGGTTGTCCAGCTCTGGGCGCGGGAGCAGCCAGCCAGGACAGCCTGCAGCTTCTGCCCCAGTCCGGTCTGCTGGGCGGATGCCTTGCCACCGAGGGTGTTACGTGTTTTGCGTATCATCTCTGCCCACGTGCTTTTAAGAGAAGGACCTATGCCAGTGATTTTCTAATCCAGAGACGAGGCTTTGGCAGCTCAAAGTCACAAGAACAATCAAGATGCAGAAATTTTAGTTGGAAGGTGGGATTCCTGGACGTGAAATGTTCAGTAGTACAACCAGGACAGTCCCGGGCAAACTGGGGTGGTTGGTCAGCCTAGTTGGAAGGGACTTTCGAAATTATTGCCTAACCCTCTTTCATAAAATAGTCCCAGAGAGGGTGCTGGGCCTGCAGCCCAGGTCTCCCACTCGCTCTGCGGGCCTTTCCCTCCACGGCGATTGCCATCAGCATCCTCTGGCCTGTGGCCTCCTTCACCTCCATGACTATAGCTACTTACCTGATGCCACCTTCAGCAGGGGATCATCCAGCAGCCGTGTGACTGCGAATGTTAGACATCAGGGATGTTGCCGGCTCCACACTCCTGTCCCCATGTCGGGAGAGGGGTCAAAGTGAGGAGACCTCTGCAGGAGCCACGGTGTACCCCGGAGTCCCTCCGCCCTACAGAGGCAGGCAGCGTCTCCAGAACTCCTCTGACTTGACCTCTGGGAGCCTCTGGACTCCAATTCCAAGTAAAGAAATGTTCTTGTCCTAAGTCTGGACCCGTGGGTCTGCTTCTCTCCCCCCTTGGGTCCCCACCTATACACAGAATCTCAAAAGAAATGAAATCCTCTGCCAGGGCCATTCTTAGCACACAGCTGGGTGAAAGGAGAGAGATTAATGCACAAATGGAAAAACTCAGTAATGAAGGGGACTGCAGACGGCCCCTTTGGCTGTCACCTCCTCTCAGTCCCTGGAGGGATGAGTAGTTAAGTAGGCAAGCAGTTCCCCTACCCAACCCGGCTAGAATCAGTGGTCCGAGAGTGTGAGGCCCCGGGGGTGCCAGGTTCTGCAGCCAGACAATGCACTCTCCCCGAGGGACCACCAGACCCGGGGACGGACGGGTAGCTACACCTCCACAGACTTCCCAAAGAAGTGCACCTCTCCTAAACCCCAGGCTGTCTGTTTACAAAAGTTGTGTTTTCTTCTTCTCTCTTCTCATGCCTGAATCTGTTCAGGAATGCCACATTCCAGCCTTTCTGGGTCGACCGCATGTCACAGTGCCAACTGTCAGAACGCCACACATCCCAGAACGTGGCATTTCTGAATGAGTCAGGCAGGAAGGACTGTGGGGTGTTTGAGAGCCAAACCCGACTCCTACCGCTTCATCATGGGACCCCCAGGTTCACACCACTGGATGGTGCACCTGAAGATTCTTGAAGGCAACGTGCTACTTCCGGGTCAGCTTGGTGAGTGACACAGAGCAGTAGGACCACGATAATGGTGCGGCTACTCTCATCACTTTTTAATTTATTTGGTCCTGTCATAGCCATGCTCTCAACTGATTCTTAAGATATCCTTGCAAGGACAGCAAAGCTGGCAAGGTTCAGAGAGGATCAGACATCCTGACGTGGGTCAGGCAGGTCTAGAAGCTGAGTTGTTGGACTCGGACACACAGCAGGGCTGTTCCCACCCCACCGTCCAGTGTCCGTCAGCTGTCCGTCCTTCTCCTTCAGAAATGGACATGCTTGTGAATCCATGAAGTTGCCCTGACTCTTCTGAAGCACTGAAATGGAAGCTTTGAAATAGAGCAAATAAGGATTTAAATGAGGATTCAGTAAAATAAAGTTTGGGTGACAGCAGATTGCAGGGGCCGAGAGCCAGGCTTTGGAGTCAATAGACCGGGTTTGCTACTTTCTAGCTGAGCGACCATGGGTAAGTCCCACCAGTTTTCTCATCTGCAAAGTGGGGATAAAGTTAGTCCCTGTTTGACAGGGCCACAAAAGATTAAAAGCAACCATGTATGCAAGATATCTTAGTTTAGCACAGTGCCTGGCAAACATAGGCACTATTTAAAATCTGCTGAATAATGAACTGAAATAATTGTCAAGATTGGGGCATGAAGGAAGACAGGCAAAGTCTGAAGCCAGGGCTCTTAACCTGTATGAAATGCTGGAGCCCAAACATGCCACGTACCTCCCACCAGACAACCAGAGGAAGAGACATTATTGCAACAGTTGGGGGTGTTCCTTCCATGTCTGAAATTCCCATGTCACTCACTTGCTTTCCTGGATACCTTTCAAGAGGAGGAGCTTGGGAAGGGGGTTAAACCTCCAACAGCAGGAACGTCTCTACTCCAGGGAAGAAATGGGCTGCAAAGCAATTGGGGTGGACCCGGCCCCATTCTACACCCAAGATGGAACATTTCTGGCTTTGGGGCTGAAAGCCGTCACATGCCATGGCAGGAGGAGACTACAGAGAGGTGCATCGTGAGAACACTGAGGCCCAGACAGATGGAGAAACTTGCTTCAGGCTGCACGGCCAGGTAGTGGCAAAGACAGGGCTGGAACCCTGGTCTCCTGACTCCCAGTCCCCGACTCCAACCACCAAGCCCCTAATTGCATGACTGGTTTTCAAAATCATTAGGGCACAGAACTCGCTCAGCATTAAGCGTTCAAAATCCCCACGTGCCCTCCCTCATGGTTCCTCTTGAGGACAAAATCACTCAGGGAGAAAAGTGTATTAAGAAGTCTTTTGAAATGGTAGAGCAGGGTGTACCCTCCACCAGGAGCTCCGAAGAGAAAGAGTTGAGATACGATTTGCTCAGTCATCACGTGGGCTCCACCTCTTGTGCAATTTTTATCCTTTTTGGTGCTTGGATGGTGTTGGACGGTGAAATGTCAGGTTTATGAGCCTGATGGTCTCTGATAAGCGCATTTCATATGTCCTCACAGCAACGCTGAAGGAGTGGCGGGCCTCATTCAGCCGTACCAGAGGTTTGGACAAACAGGTTGCTCCAATCCCCAGCAAGTTCATTATTAGGAGGCGCCCCACCCACCCCACCCATGAATTCCAAACAACGGCTCTATTCTCACTGTCCTTCACAACTAGGTCATGGGCCTGGCTGGGCAACGGATTCTGGAATAGCAGCTCAGAAATGCTCAGAAGAAATTCTTTACATCTCAGTTGAGGAAACTGAGGCCCAGAAAGAAGGGGCTTGTCCAAGGCTACACCATGGGCTCAAGGTGAGAGTTTTGGCTATCTGGCCCGCAGCCTTCTTTGACCTGCGCATGGTGGCCTGAGCAGCTCAGATGACAGAGCATCTAATAAAGAACCCAGGGCACCAGGGCAGCGAGGAGCAAGGACGCACCCGGCAGACCCCGAGCGAATGAGTGGCTAGGAGCACTTGGCAGTGAGGAAGGCCTATCCCCTGACAGCCAGGCATCTGAGGGCATGAAGCCAGGTGTTTACATAATATGAAGCCACACCTACTGCAGACACTCACCGGAGAAGCGAGCCTTTCCCCCTTCGTGTCTGTCTCCCTGTATCCCTGAAGCTAGATTTCCTGAACAGGTATGTCGCCTGGAGAAGGGACATCTTAGTTTGCAACAGGAGGCATGTAAGTTAGCTGCAAGGAAAGACAATCCCAAGTTTCAGAGATGAGTGGCATTACTAAAGAGTTTCCTCCTTTTCAGATAACTAAACAGTAGGTGTGGCTGTCTGAGAACATATGGTTCCAGAAATGAATGATCTACAGATTAAGTCTAGAAAGCTTATACCGGGTCATTTGCTGTTGTTGGGATTTGAATTTGAACTTGGGGAACACCCTTCTTCATTTGTTTTGGTTTCTGTTATCAAGGGTAGGGTGCTTCCCAAATACAGTACTTGGAAAGACGAAACAAAACACAAGCAAAGCAGTGAGCCCCCTAAACAATTAATGCGTAGATGTGGGTAGGAACGGTGTACAGAGCCACAGAACAAACGTTGGTCCTGAAGTCACTTTCAGGAGCTGCTAATACAGGAAGACTTTTTTGGTCTCAGAGAACAAAGACAGCACAGCCACCTGTATGAATCAGTCCAGAAACTACCTTGGTACATGAAGCTACAAAACCTTGAGATTTTCATGAGAAAATAGTGTGAAAAGAAAAACAAGCGTATTTTCCAGAGAATCAAGTAAAGTTCTCTAATGGCAAAAGCAGGGGCGTTTGACCCTCCCCTGGGCTGCTAGGCTGGGCAATGCTAACATCTGAATAGCAGACTCCCCCACAGGTGCGGGATCAGCCGGGCAGGAGTCTGGTAAACACGAGGTGCTCAATAAATGTCTCTCTTGTGAGTAAGGTCAAGAAAGAGAATTCTGGTGGGAATTGAAACTTAAGCAAAAAACATCAGACTATTCAAAGTTTTGGGGAATGGTAAGGGAAATGCGTGCTTGATCTATTTCACTTTGAGGGGCTAATACTGGACCTAATGACCACAGTGCCACTAACGCTCATGCTGTGCCTTCTGAGTGCAGGCACTGCGCCACGCATTGCATGTGAATTTCCTCACTTAATCCTCATGATACTCCAGTTAGCAAGTAACTGTCATTTGCTCCATTTTATTGGTTGGGTAACTGAGGATTGTGGAAGTGGAAGAACTTGCCTAATAAGTGGCAGAGCTGGAACCAGAGCACAGGCCGTCCTACTTCGGAGCCTATGTCTTAAATCATTATGCGCCGTGGCCTGCCAACCCGAAGAGCTTCTTGTAATTTAGTTAATTAGAGCCCTGGGAAGAGGGTATTTTCTTTTCATCAATTAGCAGGATGCAGACTTCAAGCTCAACATTGTGTTATCAAGGGCTGAAGTTGGGCTTTGACCTGGTTCCAGGAGGGCTGGGATGCTTCATTTAGTGAACACAGGGTTCGTGCATTCCAATCCATGTCAGCATCTGTGATGTGACAGGTTCTGTGCTTGACATGGGACGTGCAGAAAGGAAAGACCCAGGGTCTGTCCCGAGTGTAGTGGAAGGACACAGACCTGTGATAAATGCCACTATTTCGTCTGGTGGGTGCTGTAGCAGGTGCATGTGCACATGTGCCAGGTCCCGTGAGCCCCAGAGCCCAAGCCGCAGTGATGTGGTGGTTGTGTCAGTTCATGGGTTATACAGTACAAAAGGCCTGAGATTGAATCTTGGCTCCTCCTCCATTTAATGACTTGGGTGCTCTGGACAAGTTCCTTAGCTTTCTAAGTTTCTATTTTTATCACCTTTAAAATGCCAACAATAGAGTCCATACCTTCCCACTCTGTTCCATAATGGAATGATACGTGTCTGCTCCAGCATGTGGGCCAGTGCATTGTAAGTGCTGCATAAGCAAAAGCCATTAGAAAAGACTGGTCTAGGGCACCAGGGATGGCTCTACATGAGACCTGGGCAGGAAGGGCAAGTTGGAAGTGATTATTTCAGGAGAGACTTCAGATGGAAGCAAGAAGAGGTGAACGTGCATTGGATGCTCAGAGGAAAGAAACGTTTGCTGAGGCAAAGAGAACCAAGAAGCTGGAGGTGCACGTAGTGTTAAGAAAGAGTGACGAGCCATAACCAATACTCTGAGAGTAAGTTTGCAAAGACAGACATACAAAGAGTTCGTGGCAGCCTTGTTTGTGAAGGGAATGAAATGTTTGCCTGAATGAGTACACCAATAAGTTAATAAAACTAAGAAATAAGTAGAAACCACCTCCGTGTCCATCAAAAGAAGACTGACTAAATAAACTATGCTATAGCCATACACTTTTAAAATGATAAGTATCTATGTGTACAAGGGAAGACATCTGTACCATAGTGTGAATGGAAAATATAAATTGCAGAAGGGTGTGTTGAAATGACCCCAAATTTGTCAACTCACATGGACAACAGAGTGAGGAACAACTGTGGGAGCAGGAGGTGGGCTGGGCAGAGGAGGGCAAAAGGGAAAAAACTGGGACAACTCTAATAAAATAACAATAAAAAATTTTTAAATGTTGTAAATTCATGAGCTACAGCACAGAGGAAGTTTTCCCAAACTCTGTATAGTGGTTGCCTCTGGGGAATGGTGTGGGGTGGGGTTGGTGACATTTCACTTTCTACTCTAGAATAAGAAGTATTATTTGGGGGTATCATTTATATAATAAAAATTTTATTAAATGTTAATGCCCCAAAGGAATAGAATAGGATTAAAAAAGAGAAGCTATTGGTAGATCATTGGTTTCTTGTGAAAAAGTGGGCTGGGGCAGGGTGGTGGCACGGGGAGGTTAACAAAGGCGCGGGGTGAAAAGTGGGGTCAGCAAGTGGCTGCATTTCTTTGCCTGTTTGTCAGACAGAGGAGAAGGAGCCAGAGAAAGGAAGCTGGGGCTGTGGCAGAAGCCCTGAAGGAAGGTCCAGGGAGGGATAAGCGAAGGATAGTATCAATCCAGTAAAAGGGATACATTTAGTGGAAGGAGAGGGGAGGAGAAAGGGAGGGAGGGAAAGAAGGAAGGGAGGAAGGAAAGAAGGAGGGAGGGAAGGAAGGAAGGACAGAAGAAAGGAAAGGAGAAGAGGAGGCAGGGAGAAAGACGGTGGTTGACACCCTTAAAAGTTCTAAGAAAATGTCAGATGGCCTCAGGCTTACCATGAAGTGAGGGAGTCAGGGTGGGGTAGGGCAGCACGAGCCCAGGTTGGAGGCTGGAAATGAGAGGACCCAGTTTCTGAGGATACTAAGAGGGTAAGCAAGGAGTTCCTCCTCCTCATCACTCCCTGCTAAGAAGCCCCCAGCGGGCAAAGCCAGGTGGCCCTCCCATTCCTGAACTCCACATTCCAGGTTTCCCGGCTTCCTGGTGCCAGCCCACCCGTGGCTCCTTGGGCCCCCACTCTTTGTTTTCTCTGGCCTCCCTGGGGATGTGAAGGTGAGGAAGGGCAGAGGGTGGGTGGCCTGTGGCTACAGCTACTAACAATGCTGCTTCCGGGTATTTTGTCCCTAGTGGAATAGGATTTTTGTTGTTGTTGTTAAGGGAGGGAGAATGGTCAAGGCTTTCTGGAGTATTCTAGTAGTGCCTGAGGCTCTCGGGGCCAAAGGTTTCCCTTTCACCCTGGGTCAGCTGAGGATTAGCAAACTATGTGTCCTGACTTCTCTGTCTGAGACTGTGACCAGCAACTCATTAGTATTAATAATTGCATTATTTCTGAAATCATCCTCAGCAAACAGCCCTTGGAGTGTGAAAGGAAAGAAGAGGAAGGAAAAGAGGAGGAGAATAAAAATAAGACCAGGGAAGGGGACAGTGCGTCTCTAAATGTCAGGAGGCAAAGAGGGGTAGGTGCCAAAGCAGAATGGGTGCCCTCCCTGCAGCCCCCCAGAGGGTTTGGGAGGCTGCGTGAGGAACGGCAGTCACTTCCTCTAGAACCCTGAGGTGCCCATGCAGGGACCCATCCCCGTTCTCTCATACTTGCAGGCTCTGAGGGGTGAGTGACAGGCTCACAGGCTCTGCTCCATGTCTAAGGTAGACTGGCGGTCAGGAGGAGTGTCCACTCCCACTTGGAGGAGTGGGGCAGGACAGACCTGCTGGGCTGCACTAAGTCAAAATCTGTAGCAGATCAAGCTCAGTGAGAGAGAGTGCAGCCGACAGGCATCTAGCCCCCAACAGCTAGTTTGAGAATCAGAAGCCTCTGGGCCAACCAGAACAAGCAGGACAGACCCTGGAGGCACAATATTGTAAAAATGCCAGCCCCGGAAAGAATCGTAAAGATCACCCAGACAGAATACACCGCCCCCCTTCCCTGTCTCTGAGGCACTCCTTGCAGACAGCATGCTGCATTATAATTTTTTGGCATACATCTACCAAAAAATAAACAAACAAACAAACCCCCAAACCACCCTATGTTGCACTGCCAAAGCAAGGCATCTAGCTGGGGGCAGATTCACTGAATGTGTGTGAGTGTTCGTTTCACCTAGTCTTACCGCCTCATTTCCTGATGTGAAAAAAATGAGTCCAGAAAGCCGGAGAGACATTCCAAGCTTGCTCAGGCAAACGACATGCTGGCCAAGGGTTTAGCTCCAGGCCAGAGTGTTCAGGCCAAAACATGAAGGCTCTGCGCAGTGCACAGTGAGCTGGGGAGAATTAGTTCCGACACACTGTACATCCTGTGCAGGGCAGGCTGGCAGCTGCTCTTTGGAAACAGCCTCACTGGCAAACGAGGTTTACAAGAGTATCTAGCTGAGAAGGCAAGTCCCCAAAAGATGCTCTAGACCTCAAGTAGAGTACATGAGGTAGTGGCTTTCCTTTTCGCATTGAGAAGCAGCCCCATCTCCACCCCAAGGGGAGTGAATGACCTTTGGAATCTTCTCAAATACATTCAGGAAGTGCCTTAAGCAGAGGTGTCCGGGTGAGTCTCTGGGTTGGGTACCAGGGACGACGAAGGGGTCCGTCTTTGAATGAACCCTTTGTACAAACACCCTTCAAACAGTGCTCAGACAGAGAGAAGGTGAGGTCCTCCTGGAAGATGACCCACCAACGTGTTTCCCCAGAAACACTAGCCCCCACGTATGTTCTTATGAAGATTTTTCTCTGTGACCAAGAAAAATGACCAAAGGCAGCATTCTAACCTGCTCTGGGAAGTCGCCATATTCATCAGTGCATTAAAGGCACTGAGAAATCCTACAGTGAGGGGCAGGCTGAACTTTGTCCAACTCAGTATTGCACATAATTGTGTCACCAGGGAACACTGTGTCCCATAGCATGCTTAGGACAATGGCTCTCAGGCTTTTTTGTTCACAGTACACTTTCAAATTCTGGAATTTGGGGCAGCACACTTGAAACCAGCAATGTAGGCAGTGTGCATGGGCAGGTCTGGCTTTAGCACGGTCTCTCCAAGGGACAGTCAGAACTGCATGGTTCCCTCAGTGACCCTCAGCCCTGAGCTGAAGGTGGACTTGAACTTGGCTCTGCCCTGATAATGCTTTCTTCTATATTCCCCAAACCAAGCCCCACCTATTCCAGAAAAGTCTTCCTTGGAATGCCTTGGCATCACCCCACACCTCTTTGCAGACAGTTGACCCTACTCTACAAGACGTCGTGCCGTTCACCTGGCTCAAAGTTCTCCCCACCAGGCATCATTACAACAAAGAATGTTGTGTTCTGGACAGTTGGAGCAACAAGAAGTGTCACAAGCCCATGAAAGAAGTTTAGTAGCACATCCACAATATTTTCAACAGCACAGGTTGGGAGCCCCGATCCTGGAAGTGGTATTCCAAGAAGTAATCTAGGGCGCTGTTAAGAAAAGGCATTCACAGCAGAGTATCTCAGGCTGGCCCTTGCTTCTCAGAGGCATGGGGGGCTGTGCAAGGCTGCTGGGCCCCTGAGGCCAGTGTCTGCCACCTTCTGAAACACAGAAGCAGAGAATAGCATAGAAATCCTATTAACATAAGAAATGTCCAAATCTGCAGAGAGTTTTTATGAATTTATTTGAGCTGAACTAATGAAGTCCTGGGAAGCAAAATCTCAACAGACTGGTCCGGAAAACAGCAGTTTTCCGACTTATTTTATACAGTAGAACTGAGGAGGAGACCCAAGGAGGGTCACCTGAAATCTATTGGTAGTAGACGAAGGGGGGGGGGGGAAGCAAAGCAAGGGCATTCTGGGATTGGATAGAAAGGCAAAATCAAGCCACACAGTCTTTTACATCAGCGATACTGGACAGAAAACATTCACAGCTCCTGCTGGTGATTCTGTGGGCAAAACCAGATGACAAAGAGGGGCTCTGTGGTCAGCGATCTGGTGCCTGCTGCTGCGCCCCAGGGGTCTGCAAAAGATGACTCTGATATTTCAGAGATGTGTTATCTTAGATACAAAAAGACAAAAGACAGACTCACTTATGGTGAAGATTGACCTTTGCCAGGGAAGCCATGCGCCTAGAACGTGACTCCCCGCCACGAGCTGCTTTCAGTGAGGAGTTCTTGTGTTCAGACCGTCCTATGCGGTCCCGTTCAGTCCCTGAGGCTGCAGGCACGCTGGCGCCCCTGAGCTTGTCGGGTTTAGCGTGCGGCCTTTGTGTGTGCACACAATCCTATTTTCCGCTTTCCAACGATTTCAATAGCAAATGTTATGGAAAGGGTTTGGATGTTTATTTATTTAATTACATGTTTGTGATTTGTTATTTTTTAAAGCAACGTGCCAGAAAATTATGGTAGCCCTTAATTAATACTCGTTAGCAAAATTATGATGCACCAAAGGACATCAGCCAAGAGCACAGACGCCTCTGTATCCTCCTCCTGGCTCGGTTACTAGATAAGCAAGTAGCTTCATCCCTCTGCGGCTCCACTTTCCTTAGCAGTAAAAAGACTGAGCTGGATTAGGTAACTTCTAGAACCTCTTCAATACTGACGTGATTCTGACTTCCAACAGGTGCGAGACGTAGTTCTAAAATTAATACATAAAAAGTAAACGAAGGATTGTGAACTGTTAAAAAAGAAAGAAACGAAAGGGAAAAAAGGAAAAAAATAAAGAAACAACAGGCCCAAATCGAGTCATTTTGGCTAAGCCAGGTCCCAAACCAAAACTTACTGACCTAATTAACTAACTCGATTGCAGATTCAGCCTGTTCCAGGAGTGGAATGTTAAATCCATCAGGCTGGAGCAGCACTGGTGAGATAACACGTGGGATAAAACCCCTGCCTTCCGCCTAAAAGATGACCTGCCCTAAAAAGAATCCTTTTTTGTGTGTGTTTGGTTAATAACTCCCATGCCCCACCCTCCTGTCTATAAAAACCTTTCACTCCGGACAGCCCGTTGGAGAGCCCTTCCAGTTGCTCCATGGGTTGCTGCCGTATTCATGAATCACTTAATAAAGCCATTAGATCCTCAAATTTACTCAGTTGATTTTTGTTCTAAGTTCTTTGCGTGTTATTATCTATTGAGTCTTACAGCATTCCTGTGAGCTAGATGTTATTATTACCTTGTTTTACAAATATTAAGACATGAATCTCATGCTGAGATTAAGGGGTTTGACTGGGACAATATTATAGTAGGTAGGGGTGCTGGGATTTGAATCCTGACTCTACCATTGATGGATTTTTCAAACTACCAAGCTTAAGAGTATAGTAACAGATGCTGATGATATGAACTGCGTGTGAAAGAGAAATTTAAGAAAGAAAACACGAATACCTAAAGAGGGAAGATTTTGAAACTATGCCATAACAAAACCAAATTGTCCAGTGAGAACACAAACTGGAAACTGTATTGCGCATGCCCCAGCGGCCTGACGAGTTGGGCCAAGGGTTGGTAGGTTGCCAAGACGGTGGGATGGTTTCAGAGCTGGGTTCAGGAAGAAATGAAGCTGCAGGGTGATTCCCCAGAGGGAGGAAGCTGGCAAGTGTCCAACGGAAGGTGGTCTGACCCTGACCATGAAAACTTAGATGCCTTGCAACTCCCAGCTCCCTGGAAGCATAAAGGTCATTCCATTAAACCTCCCACCCAAAGCAGGAATTCCCTTTGCAGCCCCCGGTGGGTGTTTACGCAGCCCTGCCTGAGCATTGCCAGTGCTGTAGCTTGCTCTGCTTATCAGACAGCCTTGTCTATTGCTGGACACTGGAAGATAATAGAAAGTTCCATTCCTCTTAATGAGCCCAAATATGCCTGATGGTAATTTCTACCATGGGCCCTGGTTCTGCTTCCTGGGAACCCCAAAATGATATGTGACCCCCTTTTCTATGATAGCCTTCAGACATTAGGAGAAGCACTGAGTCTTCTACCACCAAACCAGAGCTGGCTCCTGCAGACATTGCTCTTGGGGCAGGTCTTGTCCCATCACCGTTTCAGTCACCGTCCCGCCGGCTTTATCAGACTGGCCAAGGCCCCCAATGTACCTCAGTGTCTGGTGTAGAACCTACTTAGGTCCTGCCTCGTGAGAACAGGCACAATGTGACTGATTGTCTGAATGGAACTGAATGAGGAAACTGCAAGAGGAAAATATGGCAAAAAATGGAGCTTGCATCCTTCACAGTGTTGCTCAGACAGCATCCAAATCCAGCTCCAGAGCAGGGGCCATTTTCCAGACCCTTCCTGGGAAGAGCCATTTGACCCGCATGGTGCACCTGGGACACAGGGACACGGACCCCTGATCAGGACTTGAAAGGGGTGTTTTAGGGATGGCATTAGGACCCCAGTGTCAAGCCCAGGGCCTGGCCCACAGAAGCTACTAGATAAACGCTGAACAAATGAGTGAGCTTCTTGTGCACCTACTCTCCTAACTGCAACATCCTCCCTTTGAAGGCGAAAAGGGAGGGACAGACAGTCGGGGAGGTGGATAGGAAGACAAGGAGACTGGGAAAAGAAAGAGCACATTAAACAGCCTCGTGAACTGTATACCTGTCTGTAAAAGGAAGCAGTGTGAGAAATCAGGGCTGGAAAATTCCAGATTCTGATGTTCCTGCTTGGCATGCAGAAACTGTGTGGGGCAGAGTTTTCATAGTGCTGGAGCTCCCCGCATTCACAGACACTTGAAGACACTCACCTCTTTCTCTGGCTGAAGGTTGGCAAACACAGCTTTGCCCCTGTCTGAGTCGAGAGACCTTGGCCAAGCCAGCCACCCAAGTCCACCAGGTTGCACCCGGCCCCTTGGCACCCCTCCTTCATCCATTCTTTTCCTCCAGGACTTGCCTGTTCCACTCTGTCCCTCAAACACCAGCAAGGACACCATTTTGTCTGGCTTTTGTCCCAATTTAGGTCACGAGTGTTTTATAGAGCATGTGTCCTGTGACCAGCTCTGTTCTTAACACTTGCCCTACAAGAAATCACAGCTGGAATCCCCTATCCCAGCTCTGAATAGGCTGATGGACGATGCTGAGATGCGGAGGTCACTTTGCACAGGGTATGGAGCCAGTCTCCGTTTCGAGCGCTCCCCAGCTCACTCCCTCCAATGCAGCGGAGAGGCCTGACTTCCAAAGCAACCCAAACCTCATCCCTTCCCTGTTCCCCTGCTTGAAACTCATGACTCCATGCTGTGTTTAGAACACGCACTAAACTCCCCCAGGGCCTGCCAGATCTCCTGCCCCATTCCCCAGTCCCATCTCCTGCCCCCCGGCCCCTGCACTGGCCAGTGTTTGTCTTAAACCTGTTCTCTTGCCTGTCTCCAGTACATGCTGGTCCTTCTGCCCAAACGAGCTGTCTCCTATTGCTCCATGGACCAGCTCTCCTCCTCCCTCAAAAACCTCAGGCCCTTGAGGCAGCTGTCACTCAACCCTCGACCAGGTTGCACCTGTTATTCTAAACCCTGAAAGTACCTCTAATCCTTCACTGCACATTTTTAATTATTCATTTAAAAGCGATCTCCTCGGATAGGGCCTAAGCTCTATGAAGCCACAGACTGTATCTGCTGTGTCTCAGTCTCTCCCCACAGCTACAGCTCTTCCACGATGTGGGTCTGGAGGGTATGGAAGCGTTCTAGCCTGGGCGGTGGGCCCAGCCGGTTGCACGCCGCAGACCACCGGTTCCCTCAGTTTCACCAACTATAAAATGAGGCAGGTACGCTGGGTCACTTCTGAGGCCTGTCACCCTGCTCCTGTTCTGGGTGCAACAACTTCAGAACTCTTACAGTGTAGTACCAGCAAGATAATTTTAGAGCAATCCCACCCATGAAGGAAGACCCTGGGAATGTGACTCCCTCCTTGGTTTGGGCTATGTTTACAAAACAAACCCAAATCATCATAAATCATCGCAAGTGGAGCTGCCTGGGTGGAAGCAACAAGACAAAAATACCTCTGGGCACAGTTCCTCTGGGCCCCCACCCAGCCTGGGAGAGGCAGGGCCAGCCAGCACTGTGCCCTCTGCAGAGCTGGTGGCCTGCATTTCCGGCACGCTCTGGACCCTTCCAAGGGGCTTCTCTCCCACCCTCAGGCTTCTAATCCTTCCCAGCCCCTTCAACGTTCTAGTGCTTTGCACAGATGAAACGACCCAAGAAGGCAAGGGGTTGAATCCAGGGTCAGCCACTTGAGATGTGTGGAACCTTCCACAAACGCTTCCTTCGCTCTGATCCGAGCTTTTTTCTCTGTCGAATAGGGGTTCCGACATCTGCACTGATGACCTTGCAAGCACACAGAGGGGAAGTACTTTGAAAACCTCAAAGGGCTACACAAATGCAGGGATTACTATTGACCATTGTTTCCTGCTTGGTTACTGACTAGAATGCCCCCCTCCCCACACACACCCGAGAGTCAGCATTTTATCTCAGTCCTCAGGTCAAAGAATCTCCAGCATCTGAGTAGCAGGTGGTTGAATCACCCTAGACCAGTTCCCCTGGCCGTAAAGGTAGGTCTAATGCAAGCCCTCCACAGTGCCCCCCTGATTTGGGGTCAGGGGCCCTAGGGCTAAGCCAAACCTAGTCCGAAGAGATGCTGCTGGAAGGCCGGCTGGGTCTCCATGATCCTGGGGCTTTGAAGAACCGGCATCGCTGAGCAGTTCAGAGCATGCGCTTGGAGGCCCCCTTGGGCCCCAGTGGAGTGTCGGCTGCTTCCCAGCTCTGTAAGCTTCTCTTTCCTCCTCCAGGAAATGGAGCGTTGACTGGCCTCGGTATTCAAGGTGATGATGAATATAAAGCACTTAGCTTTGTGAGCATGTCCCATATTAAGCATTCAAAAAATAATGTTACTGTTATTGCCGCTGTCATTTCTGTCCCAGGGCCAGAAGCCTGCCTGTGTGGGCACATCCTCCCCTCCACCGGCCTCCACACACGCCCTGGTCTTCGCCCCACTCCCCGAGCTGTCTCTCCACTCCCTGCCTTGTCTGGCTCCGTCCTTCCTGCCTTCCTCTTTAGCAACCCTGCGAGACAAATATTTCTCAATTTACCTCATAATTTACTTTAGTTTACTCAGTCTTGCTCAGGACCTACCTCTGGAAACAAAAGTTCTGGGCAAAAGAAGTCTTGGTCAATGCGTCTACCAAATGCAAGTGTCATTTTGGAGACACTTGGCATTGGGTGACACGGTAGGAGATTCTGGGACTGTTTGGAGCTGAGATTTTTAGCCTTGGCCCAGCTGCTAATTACAGTGGCAATTTCATATGCCCAAAATCTTGGTCTTCTTTTTCATGACGTTAAAACATGTATTTTTTAAAAATGTATAAGCATTTTTCTAGCTAGACAAAACTATATTCCTCTAAGAAATCTTTTGCAGAAGCCCAATATATAAAATACTTAACAAAATAATTGCTCTGGATATAAGTGGGAGAATATATATATTATATATATTTTTTTCAGGCTCTTCTTGCCAAGTAGACTTCCTGGATGTCACATAGTCTTACCCCTTCCCCTCACCCCCAGGGCAGCTGAGAAGCCCTAGCTCACACCCACAGGCAGCATGAAGCCCTGCTTACATAACTGGTTGTGCCTCAGTTTCCTCCCCTTTTGAATGGGGACAATGATTAGTTCTTCTCACAGCATTGGTGGTGGGAATTCAGTGAATTCACAGAGCCCTTGGCGCAGAGCCTGGACTGCAGTAAGTGCTCAGTGACGGTTAGGCATCAGTATTATTACTACTGCCAGTTGATTGTTACAGTGTCTGTCAACCAGACGCTGTAGGAATCGGTGTCATGAGATGCACCGGACAAATGTGCCTGTGGATAGGGACTGTAAATTATTCCCCCACCCACCACCCCACTGCCACCACCTTCGTGGAAGTAAGAAGAGATATGGTGTAACTTCACAAGATGGAAAATTTCTGTTTCTATTGGAAGCTGTGTATTATAAGAGAGAATTTCAATATTTTCTTTCACTCCTTGACTCTTTTGACAAGCGTTTACAGAGCTCCCATTCTGTGT
Organism: Phyllostomus discolor; assembly: GCF_004126475.2. Taxonomy (NCBI): domain Eukaryota; kingdom Metazoa; phylum Chordata; class Mammalia; order Chiroptera; family Phyllostomidae; genus Phyllostomus; species Phyllostomus discolor. The sequence goes on from NC_040915.2 coordinate 19,991,307, forward strand.
GCCAGGGCTGGTGCTAGGAATATAAATAGAAGAGACAAGCAATGGGAAGAAAGAACTCACATTAACGATGCCAGCCAGTCTGTGTTTAGCGGCTGGTGACCCAGGCAGACATTCATCCAGCAAATATTTATTGTGCAACTACTATGAACCAGGCAGCCTGCCGAGGAGCGGCAATGATGAAGAAAAACTTGCTTCTACCCCCGTGGAGCTTGCTTTCTGAGGGGTACGGATAGGAAGGGCTACAGGAATTGCATAGAAAGGAAGGAACACAGGACGTGAGGGTGTGGGCGATGGCATGGGGGAAGGGAAGGCAACCACAGTGCAGAGAACAAGATAAGACTTCAGCAAGTTCCATTCAAGAGAGGGACAAGGGTGTAGCCTCAGGTGAGGTGGGGCAGAAGGGAACAGCATGTACCAAAGTATTTATCCAAGGGTTTTCCAAGAACATTCCTGTTTTCTTCTACTGGCTTGCTCCTAGGAGGACAGGGACACACTCTACTTTGGGGGGAACCAATTTCATTCGTTTGTTTGCTTGTGCTAAATAAGCTCTTCTATGAACAATTATCAAGGGACAAATGACATAGGCACTATGATTTTAAACTGACCCAGCATTAATCTTCTCTTCGTGAGCAACACATAGGTCAGGGTCTTGTGCCGCAGAACTTTTCATTCTGGGAAGTCCATTTGAAAAAAATTAATTGCATTTAAGGGAACCTGAGCATGACGCTGAATATGGTGCACAGGAAAGAGCTCAATGTCTGGAAGAGACCCGAGCCTGGATCCTAGGTTTTTACTAATTGAACTTCCTCTCTCCGAACACTTTTTACCACAACATGGGAATAGCGCTTGACACCACGTGGGGAAGCCTGTAGGTGTTGACGCATAGAGAAGCCATTCGTATTTATGTCAATAATTTCCTTTCTTTGTTTTTACGTTTTCCTTGCCCCCAAGCACGATGAAATGAGATTGTTTTTATGGCTCCTGTGTATTTAGCATTAAGGAGGAAAGATCCGTATCTAATGACGCCATTGCATTTCTCTCGGCCTCACGTGTCACCTGCGGATCTCTGGTACAACCTGTCACGGAAGCCCATCCAGGCCAAGAGCCTCCTCGGGCTGCTCCTAAGATCCCAGGAGAGCAGGCAGGGCGCTCACCTCTGCTTATACACGACCACCGTGGGCCAGCTTCCAACAGCCAGCTTCTGGGACCCTCAGGTCTGTCCCCACACCCTGGGAGGACCTCACCTCTGTCCTTCCCACTGTCCTCGCCTCCTCCATCCCCACCACCCTACTGGCTCTTTCACCCCGTTCTTCACGTCTGAATCCACCACCCCCTACCTGTGAGTCCTAAGGATAGGATCAGATAGGTTAATCTTATTTTATCCTTAAGATAAGAACAGATAAGATGGGATAATCCAAGATAAGTGAAGATCTTTGTGCCTCGTATTTTCTCCTTTGTCCAGTCAAGGAACCTGACAGAAGAAACTACCCCAAAAGGTTGTTTTCAGGATTAAAGGTGATTGCATTTTAAGGACTTCGTACAACTGAAGAAAACTGTCACTACTCAGAACGTATTGATTATTGTTACTATTCCCCATATTTTCTTCCTCCCTCCTCCCCTCTCTTGCTTCCTTCTTCCCTATTCTAACCATTTTCCCTCCTCCCTTCCATTCAAACTTTCCTTCTTCCCCTCTTCCCCTCCCCTTGCCCTCATGTGCCCTGCCTCCCTTCCCCCTGACTGCTTCCCCAGCCATGAGTCATGGGAGTTTGCTCCCACACTGGTTCCCGAAAGGCTCTGCTGGCAGAGGCAGGCTCAGGCCTGGGGCGGGAGGCGGCCACTGCCCGGCCAAAATGCACCAGAAGGAGCAGCCTGGTGTCTGGCTTTAGGGTGCCTCTAGGACTGGCACATGCATTTGTGGAGCCATCAGCCCTTATTTGGGGGAGCTATAAGAGAGCTCAAGTCCCCAAGGACTGGGAGGAGATAAACGTTGTATTGCCTATCTTTGCTAAAAAGGGGAGAAAGATGGATTCTGATCATCTTAAGCTGTTCTTTTAATATCTGGGAACCTCTCCCCAAAGTCCTCTCCCAACCTGCAATGCCAGGACCCTCAGCTGAGCCCTGGCCTTCTTCCCATCTTTTTCTTCTGTGTCTCATTTCTTTTTAGAAATGGCATTGAACTCTGACACCCACTGGCTTTTTCTCTCTTCTCTACTGGGCTCAGAGCCCTGTCCCGTTACACTGAATTGTCTTAGCCCTGTCCATGGGGGTTAAGGGCATGACCCCTTGGAAATAGGAACTGGCTCATAGTCTTGTGTATGTCCCCAGTCCACAGCACAGAAACCAGGACTCCTTACTGACCTGCAAAAGCTCTTACAGCATAAATCTAAAGGCCCACACACAGAGACAGGAAAGAGTCATCAATGTCATGGCCCTGCGTGTGGCTTTGATTTGATCTCAGGTGGTCCCAGTTCTCACTGATGGGATAGCTGATTGTCACTAGGCTTTTTAGTGAAGAGTGAGGCAGCTTCCCCCCTGCCCCACTAGGAGAAGACCGTACTCTGTGGAAAGGTCATTCACCCGCAGGGAGTGGCTGATGAAAGATAATATTGCCCTTGGTCTTCCTCTTCTCCCCAAAACAATTGAAGGAGCCTTTCCTTTTCCCTCCCGGCTGGTTTGAAGCCCCTGATTCCACTTGGGCGAGTCCAGTTTCACCTCCACACAGGCTTTGTGGCTTGGCCAGCAGACCAAGAGGCGGTTGTCTTCAGATTTCCATGCCTATCTGGGGTGAGCAGGTTGGCACCTCGGTGAGCAGCCTTGTTCTCCTTAAAAGTGGGAGAGAGGCGAGGAGGTCAGAGTGATGCCACATGAGAAGGACTCAACCTGCTCTGCTAACTTGGAAGATGGAAAAGGGGGCCACGAGCCAAGGAATGCAGACCAGCCTCTGGAGAGAAATGCAGCCCTGCTGGCATCTTGATTTTAGTCCACCGAGGCCCGTGTTGGACTTCTAAGCCACAGAGCTGTAAGATGATCAATTTGTGTTGTTGAATACGCCACTAAGTTTGTAGTGCTGCATTACAGCAATAGCAATAGTGGTAAGAGTGCCATGTACCTGTTTGTGGAGGGGTTGGGCTAAACGTGATTTCTGAGGCTGTTCTGCCCCCGACACCCTCTGAGCTGCAGCTCTGTACTCATAACACAGCTTTTAATGAAGCAGGGGAAGGGGCACAGGAATAAGTGGCAGAAGTGCTTGTCACCGGAACATAACAGGGAACCAGCCCAGGGCCAGAGTCTATCTACCCCCACCCAGTGCCCTCCTTGACCTCCCTAACCCCAGCAAGCAGAGCCTCTCCCCCTCCAGCAGTCCCTGCTCAGACTGAGGGCAGCTCAGCAGGTCTGGAGCCAACAGAGGAATAGAACACCCATACATTGATCCTCACACCATCAGTCCCTGCGGAGCTACCTTGTTTGGGCTGTTTGACAGACAGAGGTTCAAAGTCACCATTTATTTTAACATATGAGGGATGAGAAGCAACATGAAGTATTGAGAGGGAGAGACAGGGATTCACCTCCCCCATCCTCGTCTGTCTCTCTCTCTCTCTCTCTCTCTCTCCCCTCTCCCCCCACAGCTGCTCCAGATTCTGGCCTCATTCCCAAACTTCTTGAAACAGAGCCCTGCCAAAACAACACAGGGGACTCTTCAGTCCAGAGGGTGGTTTCATATCATATTTTCTGGAGCCATGGGAGAGTCGAGTGGGAAGGAGTCAGCCAGGTGTGGAGGCTGCTGGTGATGAGTAAGAGCCCATTATCTGATGCCAAGGTCTCCAGGCATTTGGGGGATGGGGGGAGTCTTAATGTGGACAACTGGGAAGGGGGGACTTCAGGAAGAGAAATGGGTAACTGAGGTTTCTGGGCAGAAAGGGGCAGGGACATGGGGCCAGCATCCCTCCAGGAGGGACCTCCTGGAGAACTTGGGTGGGGGCCCCGGTAGCAGCAGGCTTAGAGATCTCTGCAGGAAGATGCAATCTAGCCTTTGTCACCAAATCTGGCAGTTCCATTGCAGCACAGGGTGACAGACCTTTCAGGCTGGAGGGTCCATTCTTGTTCCACCTTCTCGGTTTGTGCCATTAGTATGTGCCGTCTATACCATTCTTTGCATTCATTTTTTCTTTCAATGACTCCACTTTTTCCTTCAAGAGATTTATTTTTTGAAGGACATTTTTTATCACTGTCTGTGGTAGAAACTGGTAGGGCTCACCCTTTTCAGCCCTCATCTCTCTCCAGGCACGTGGGGAGACGGTAGCCCCGCCCCCCATCCCACCCCCACCACACACACACACTCCCCTGAGCAGGGGGGAGCCTCATTATGTTTCTGACCTGTGGGTTATGGAGGAAGTGATGTGTGATTAATTTTATTTCTATTCAATATTTTATATTCTTTTATTATAGGTTTCAGGTGTACAGCATTCTAATCTGACATCCGTAGACACTACACAGTGATCACCACCACAGTCTGGTTACCATCCTTCGCCCATACCATTGACTCCATCCACCCATCTGGCCCGCCCCCAACCCCCTTCTCCTCTGGTAACCACTAAGATATGTGTTTATCAAATAAATACAAAATGATTCTATGTATTTCCTATAGTTTTATATACACTGTTCAGATGTAGCCATAAATCATAGGTTTCAGAGATGCATGAAAGGATCACAGCAAACTTATTGTAGTATTACCTCCAAGGAAGCCCATCTGAGATCCAGATGGGGAAGGGGGCACCATGACAAAAAAAAGAACTTTAAATTTACCTGTATTGTTTGAGGTTTTCACGAGGAAACAATATTTATATGTTACATACATAAAAATTGCTTTTGAGGTGAACAGCAGATTGAAAAAAGGAAGTGAAACTGGAAAACTGTGTTGGAACTCTATCTGGAAGCATCTCAGATATCAAGCTAAGAGGCTGTAATTCATGCTACGGCAGCAAGAAGCTAAGGGAGACGTGTGAATGGTCATGACCGGGCCGATCCGGGCGGGGATAGCGCCTCCTCCAAGGGCAGGCACGGGGCCTGGAGGAGCAGACGAACACAAAGTGCCCAGAAGAGCATCCGACGCCCAGTGAGGGCCTTGTAAGGGTTGGCCGCCACTATTCCCTTCTGTCCACCCTGGCCCTTCTCATGAACAAGCCACGTGCTTTCTGTTTCAAGGTTTTTGTATGTGCTCTTCCTTACCCTTATCCTTCCTCCTTCCCTCCCTCCTTCCCTCCCTTCCTTCCCCTTCTCATCCTCCAGAGATCAGCCTAGATACTAGCAGCTCAGTGACACTTTTATGACCTGTCCCTCTGAGTCACTCCCCAGCTTACCGTGTGTGTCTCTGTCAAAGCATCCCACTGGACTTCTTCAGAACACTCGTCACAGTTCACCATCGCATCTGGGGGAGGGGTTAAATTTTTACCTGTTAATTACTGTTCTGCTTGCTCACAAGTATATAAAAGTCACAAAGGCAGAGACAGACTGTGTTGCGTTCACTGCTGTTTCCCCGGTGCCCAGTAGAGTCCTTGGCATAATGTAGAGGAAGGAGTGGTAGTAATGATAATAATAGTATTATTATTATTATTATTATTACTATTTATTGAGAACTTACTAAGTACCAGGCTTTTGTTGACATGCTTTACATACATTAACTCATTCAAATGTCATAATAAGCCTTTTGAGTAGATTTTAATATCGTCCCCATTTTCTAGATGAAGAAACTGAGGCATAAGAGAGCTTAAGAAACTTGACCAAGGTCACACAGCTGGTAAGTGTCAGAGCTTGGATCCATCCTTTAGCATCTGACCGTATCTTATTGAGGATGAATTAATTCACACAACGCTGGTTGGTGGTAATCCTGATGTCCTGATATACCAAGTGTAAATAGTGCAATTTGCTTTAGAACAAATGAGAATGACTAGTTCAATCGGCAGAGTGTTTGTGGGGAGGTCTGAGACCCCAGGAGGAGGGGACAGCTACTGTCCATCGAAGGGCAGGCAGCCAAGCTCTACGTGACGGGAGTGAGAGCAGAGCTGCAAACGAGGGGCAGGGTGTGCTGGCAGAGACATGGAGAGCTTGCCCAGCTCCAGACCACGTCACCTGGTTCCTTAGAGAACATTCCCTGCCAAAGCCAGTCATGGCCAGAGTGTGAGAAAGGAGCTCTAGGACCAGCAGAGGAATGGACACTGGAGGATGATGTCCAGGAAGTAAGAGAAACCAGCTTCTGGGTCAGGCAAGACATTTCTGTCTTGTCTTGTCCTTGAGGGGCAAGATCTTCCCAGAAGCCACATCCTACCAGGTCTTGTTAGCTGGTTCCCAACGGCTGCCAGCTGTGACTCTGTGTGCAGGTGGCAAGAGGAAAAAATAGTCATAGGTTAAGGCAGCTAAATTCATCGTGTTCTCACTACGTGCCATGGACTATGTGAGGGGCTTCAGGTAAATTATCTCCTTTAGTTCTCATAACAGCCCTGGAGGTTCCTCCAGCATGCATGTTGTCAGCAGATAGTTATGAAGCTCCTGCTACGCTGATGAGCTGAGCACTGTTTCTAATTCTGTCTTACAGATGAGGAAAGAGACTTGGAAAGATTAGGTAATTTGCCCAAGTCAGATATTGGCAGCATTGGAACTTGAACTCAGGCCTGCCTGATGCTAAAACCCTCCTTCATTACCTCTACTCTAAATTGTCTTCTAAATTTGAAACGATCATGCATTTCTATCTATGTGTCAAATGCTGCACTCTAATCAGCATTAGGAATAATTCGAGGACCTTACATTGCCTGGCCCATAAGAAACAGTAAATATGAGCTGGATTATTCTACATGTTGCATGTTTCTACACTGTGCCAGTCAATGTTACGTGCCAACTAGGGTAGGCCGCAGTACCCAGGTAGTTGGCCAGACACATCTGGATATTGCTGCGAAGGCTATTTTGCAGATTAGGTTGACAAGTGTTTCAGGAGATGGAGGAAAGCAGATTACCCTCCGTGGTGGGTGGGCCTCAGGCGATCAGGTGCCGGCCCGAACAGAGCAAGACTGACCTCCCCTAAGGGCGAGGGAGTTCTGCCTCCAGACGGCCCTGGGGCTCGGGCTGCAGTGTCAACTCTGACCTGGATCTTCATCCTGCCGGCCTGCCCTGCAGAGTTTGGAATTGGCAACAGGCATGCTCACACGGGCCAATTCCTTAAAATAACTCTCTGTCTCTTTTTCTCCATACACACTCTCTATATATATCACATCCCATTGGTTCTGTTTCTCTGGAGAAGTCTGGCTACTACTGGGACAGAATAATGACAATAATTGGGTAAGCAGCTGAAAGCTGGGAAGGCCTATATTAGAGGAAAGAACGAAAACCGCTTGAATTCTTTTGGAAAGTCAGCTCCTAGTGAAGGATACAGCCTATCATTGCCAAAAGCATCTCTACTTGTATGGAAAGAGCTGATTTTCCTAATTTGGTTAGAAATTAACTAGCGATTAACCCTAGCTCTGCCCATCCTCTTCTCCCTCCCACGCATAAAACGAGGGCCCCTCGACACCTGTGTGACAAGCACAGGAAGGGATGGAGGAAACCGCTGCCAGTCAGGGTCCTCCCTTTGCCCCTCACGCACGCAGCTCAGTGCAGGTGGCGACAGTGGAGGTGTCCCCTGTCCAGGAGCCCGGAACTCTGTGCACTGGTGGTGAGTGGGGACAGATGTCTTTGTGGGTCCCAGCTTCAGTTCCCTCCTCACCAAAATAGTAACGATAATAATCACTGAGGATTGTTGCAAAAATCCATGTAAAATCCCGTATGTGCTATTATTTTCTGGGCAGCAGTTTTTCATTCTCAGAAAGAGCCAGGCGTCCGTTGAGTACATGTGAGCAGGGCGTGGGCTCCCCGTCAGGGCGGGGTCAGCCCTGGGCAGCACTCTGGGGTTGGCCAGCATGGCTCCCGGTCATCACTCACGTGCCTCGTAGCATCTGACAGGCCGCAACAGCCCATGCGATGGCAGGGTCATCTCGGTCCTGAGTGCTTGGTCTCGTTTTCTCTTCCTAACAACCCCATGAGGTCGGTCGGCAGCCCAGGAGGAAGGGGTTAAACTCATGGCCACACACCAAAGTAGAGGCCAGCTCCAACCCTGTCTGGACTTGAAATCCAGGGTCCGTCCCTCCCCATCACCAGGTAAGCCCAGCTCACAGTAAGGACTTAACCTAAGGATTCAGGCCCCAGGAGAGCCAAGTGACTCAGTTGCAAACCCTTGTTCTGAAGCCAAGGCCTTCTCACCACAGCAGAGCATCTGGGAGACAGATGAAGACTAGAGAGAGCAATTGCCTTGAGAAAAACCAGGGGAAGCATCAGCAAGATTCTAATCAGAGAAGCCGGCCGCCAGCAGCACTGAGAATCATTTGTCAAATGTCGCCTGGAACTCCAACCTGATGTATCACTTTTCCTGCTATCTTAGGATTTAGGGAAAATGCAATACATTTTCATACGACTGAACTTGGTCGCCAGCTCGTTCTGTGACACAGAGCCAGTCATTTAGCATTTCTGAGCCTCGGTTTTCTCTTTCAATTAAAAAGAAGAGAAAAAGTAGTACACAACCAGTTTCCCACACTTCAGGCCGCAGACCTCTGGGGGCCTGAGGTCAGGCTGGTTCCCCCGCTCGCCCCAGCGGCGGCGCTGGCGGAGCCTCTCTGTGGTGAGCAGGCACTCCGTGTTCCCCTGCTGGAGGCGGTGGCCGAGTCAACGGGCTGCACCACCGGGGTTTGAGCGATGGCGCTGACACTGCTCCGTGCATCGGCTTTGTCACCTCGTTAACACTGTCACTTCACATCTCCAAGACTCGGTTTCTTTATCCTCAGAATGAGGTCAATTTTTCTTCCCTGAATGGAATATCTTGAAAAAGAAAGTGTTACAGGGAATTTCGGCGAGAAAGGCAAGATGGGAGCCCAGAGAGTTGAAATCAAGGAAACATCTGTCCATTGGGAGAGACGGGGGCGTGGGCACTTTTTCTATATAATTCCCCCCATTCCTGTTACGCAGCGGAATCAGGATGGCCACAGCTGGTGCTCATTTAGCGGTTACTGCTGTGTTCCGTGCTTTTCAAGCATGATTTCATCTCATCTTCACAACCATTATTATTCCCGCTTTACAGATGAAGGAATTAAGGTTCAGTGAGATCACCTGTCTCACCCAAGGACGCACCTACAAAGCGGCAGAGACCTGAACTTGAGTCTGTCTGACTCCAGGGCCCATGCTCCCACCCACAGGGGGCAGGGTTCCTAAGCCAGGCGTCACGGTCACTACTCCTCCAGGCCCAAGCTGACCACCCACTCCCCCCATAGGCTCTGTTGCTTGTCCCATGATCAACTGAGTACGATTCCTGATAAGACACGGCAGCCCATGACATCTCTTTTGCAACTGTCAACTTCCTTTTGAGTCGTCTGTGGAGAGCAGGACCAATAAAATGGCATGGGTCCTATCCAGATAGCATAAAGTATATAAAACAAAGTGGAGTCAACTCATGTCAACCAAAATGGCTACCAGCCATGACACTTTGGTTCAAGAGGGAACTACCTAAGTCACACTTAAGATATCTGCCCACGTGGTAAGAACAGACGCCCATCTGGCAAGGAGACACCCCTAAGATCCTGCATGTGATTGGAACAGCTGTGTCTGCAGAGTGGGACCACCCATAGATAGGGTCCTGGGCAAACTCCACACTTGCCAGCAGGGGTGTCAAGCAGAACAGCTATGTACCACCATAGTCTTCTGGGCACACCCCCCACTCGGCGCCAGGGGTGCCGAGACACTTATTGAAAAGACCCAGAAGGGTGGAGTGCACCACTCTCAAGCGTATAACTGAGGCAGGCTCCAGACCACTGCTGAGACAGCCAAGCTCCACGCACCAGAGTGCTGCTCCACGCCACGCTGATCTCCCTTGGCATCAGCTGCCAGAGGCTCTGCCCTGCTGGACTGAGCGCTTCGCCTGTCCTGCTGTCCACCTGGATCCGGAGATGCTTTCTTGCAGGACTTGGACAACTCCCTTACCGACTGTTGTCTCCCAAACCCGCAGACCAAAACTCTGGGACTTGGGTTCATTATCCCCTGTTGATCGCCGTGTGTGTGTGTGTGTGTGTGCACGTGCTATTATTCCCTTACATTGTTAGAGTGTGAGTAGGATATTAATGCCTGTTGATGTTCTACTCGGAGTGAACCTGCACTCAATAAAATCTGGGAGAACAGCACAGTTTCTGCGTGACTCTTGTCTATTCCGTGGTGCTGAGCTGCTCAGCAGGCAGCGAGCCGAGCAGCTGCCCGGCTGACTTACATCATGAACCTATGCTTGTGACATCGTGCCCCGTCCTTTCTTTTCCTTTATGATCTTTCCTGGGTGCATCACCAGATTAAAGGACCCTGAGCACAGCCTTTAGCATCATCACGTTGCAGCAAGTCAGCACCCCTCCCCTTCGAGGAGGGACAGCAGCTCTGTGTGACCTATGCCACAGACACCAGTAAACCCAGTGACTTCCAAACAGAGCTCCAAGGTGGCACCTCAGGAGAGAGCATCCAATAGGCTGAGTCGGCTTCATCTTTATGACACAATTGTTCCCTGCATAAAGTGTCATTTGAATAAGGCTAACCTTAGGGAAATTACTAACAGAGCGGCACCGGGCACAGAGTTGGGAGACCCAGGCTTTCTCTGGGCCATGCCACTATGCAGCTGTCTCTGGGCCTCTGTCTCCTCATTGGTGATGTGGAGATGACCGGCCTGTCTTACTGCAGTGGTGGGAATCCAAAGGGAGTCTGTGGACAGTCCTCATGCACATATATGAAATATCCATGAAGTAAATGTGTCAACAAACCTCTGTGAGGGATTATGATGAAAATCAATGCTTCTGTCTGGCATTCAAACCCATCTCTTCTTCCCTCCTCCCTTTCATAAGCCCTGGCTTCCTCTAAGGCTAATCTCCTGTTCATGCTATTTTTATTTCATCTTCCCAGTCCCTCCAGATGCTATCCCCTCTCTTTGCATCAATGCAAATCATGGGGGGGGGGGTGTCTCTGGCCCCCAAATCCAATTCATTGTCCTTTCTGATGCAACAGCCTGGGCTGCTGATTAGCCACCAATCCAAGCAAACCTGCAGCCTTAGGGCTTACGTACATTGTGTCGTCCCTCACCACCTGCCTACCCTTCCCCAGGGAAGTCTGACCAGTCTGGGACATACGACAGCTCCATTGTCACAACTCTGAGGACCGCTGCCCTTGGAAGCCTAGCACCTACTCCCACTGGCCCCATGAAAGGGAAAATGATGGGGAAGCCAAGGACGAGAGCAACGGGTCAAGGAGATAAGGGCTCTGATCAAAATATTCCTTGTCAAGAGCCAAGACGTGTGCATGATGTGAGGCATCTCAGCCTGGGCCCCTTTTCAGTCCAGAAGGAGGGGATCAGAGTGTCCCCTACCCGCCACGGACGGCCATCCTGCCAGAAGCCGTGGGGCTGCCACCTCCTCCGCAATCTCGAGGGCACCAGGTTCTTCGCTGCAGTCAGAAGGCACTGAGTCAGGGCTCACCTGTGCCGGGGGTGGGGGGCAGTGATTATAAATCCGACAATAAATGAATGCTTTAACCTGGAAGGGCTCAGCTCTAGACTTGGAACTTTAATTCTTTGTGCCTCCTGCCACAAATCTTCCCCACCTCCCCCCACCCCCACCATCTAGAAATTAAGACTGCCAATCTTCCACAAAGCTGAATTCAGGTGTTTCTAATTAACTAATAACATTAGTCTGTGACACATAAATAGGCATGACTGTCACTTAGGAAAATTAACACATATGAAAGAACTCCAATAGACTGAGAATTTGTTTCCTAAATGGTTGGCTGTTTAGCTCTATGTGCATTGAGGATGCAATCTGCATCATGAAAATTGAGTTTTGCCACAACTTTTTTGGAATATACATAATAGAATCTAAATCAAGGCCACTTGGAAGCCTGATTCATAAGTCCTTTCTATAGCAAGGTCAAGGGTAATCATTTCCAGACCTTAACGTGCATCAGAATCACCAGGAGGGCTCAGGTTCATGCAGAGTCGGGGGCCTTCCTCCAGTCCCACCATATACCTGGGGGTGGCCCAGGGATCTGTATCCTTGACCGGCTCCGGGTGCTTGGAAGCAGGCAGGCTGAGCCACGCAGGGGCAGGCAGGTGCTGGGGTTTGAGGCGGCCATCCTCCTGGCCTGAACACAGCTGTCCCAGAGCTGCCGCAGCCCCAAGGTTCGGTGCCTGACCACTGCTGAGCAGGAGGCCATCAGGGCAGGTGCCCCTCTTCACCCAAGAGTTGGATCCCCGCCTTCTGTGACTGCGAAACCCGCACCGAGTACCTGGATGTCTAACACAGGAGCACTTTCTAGCCAATACTCAAGCTCCAAGAGCTTGTCCAGTTACATGGATGGGAGAACAGAAGACAGGAAGCAGAAAAAAACCTGCCCAACAGTACTTGCAGCCCACAGGGGCATGTGGGCAGAGGCCTGGCCTTTGGACCCCTCCGCCCGCCCGTGGCTGCTCAGCCCCCGTCTTTCTGCCAAAGGACCCTTGCTCAGAGAGCGAGCTCGAGAAAGCAGCAGGGCCCTGTTATATCCTGCCCTCAGACCCCACCTTTCTCCTTCGCACAGAGCGCGGTGGGTAGTCATGCACCACTTCCTGGTGCTCGTCTTCCCAGCAAGACAGTCGACCCCGTGAGACGGGGCTATTGTAGCACCTACCCCAGGGCCCAGCACATGGTAGAAAGTCAGTCAGTATTTACTGGATGGATGGACAGGCAGAAGTGACAATGATCTGTCCCACATAATAGAAAACACGAATACTGAGAAGGAGGGGTCGCCCAACGGCTGGGAACAAGTCGTCATGCAGCCAGTGAAGGCCAAGGGGACTCTCCCAGGCCTCAGAGTCCGGGATTGGACCAAAGAGGCCCTGGCAAGCCTCCCCACTCATAGCGGTCTCTATATTTTTAAATTTTAATCGATGACTCTAGGGGAGGGGAGGTCGAGAACAAAAGTGTCACAACATTAGACTTCCACTTCTCCAAAAGGGGCCTGGGGTCCCCCAGGCTGCCCAGCTTTATGGTTTCACATCGCCCTCTAGTGCCCAGGATATGTTCGTGATGTTTGAAAAACTGAGCTTTAGTTTGTAGGCCTGGCTGGAGTGTGATTAATAACTCACATATGGAATGCATTAAATCATTAGATATTTAGCCATTCGACAACTAATCACTCAGTGCCTAACATGCGCCCAGCACAGTGCCAGGTGGGAAGACAGAGCAGTGAGCGTGCCGGCCGTATGGCCTGCCTCTGCGGCAGGTCTTACAGGGGGCGGGGCGTTCAGTGATCACACAACATCGGTGAAGTGTCCAGTGTTAATAGAGATGGACCCACTTCAGGATGGCCTCTGTCCACGCTTAAGCTTGGATTTGAAAGGAGAGGATGAATTCGCCAGGCAGAAGTGAGGAGGGTGAGGGAGGAAAGGAGGAAGCGAGGACCTCCAGGCAAGAAAGAGCTCCGTGAGCTCGAGGGAGAGAGGGAAGGCCAGGAGCTTGGCGTGGACGAGGGCACAGGGAGAGACTGGAGAAGTGCATGGTATTATCACCCCATTGCTTTCCCATTAATGTGGAAACCGAGGCCCAGAGATGGGACGTGAGCTGCTTGTGGAGGCAGCTTCTGGGTAGTGGCAGAGGAAACGAGGCTGGTGGCCAGGGGGGACACCCCAGGGCAGAAAGGGCTGTGGGGACTGACAGGAGGCAGAAGCACAGAGTGGCCTGTGGGGGAGAGGGCAGCACACAGCCCGTCCTGCCCGAGGAGAGCTCAGGAAGTGTGCGAAAGGTCACCGAGGCCTCCCTGTGCACTTGACAGGAAAGAGCACGGTCCCAGAGGATGACGGGCCACGAAGCTGCGAGAGACACAGCTCCTTCTCCCTCAGCCCATACACTCTGGTCCGGAGGAGCCCACTGCCCCCGAGATGCAGCAGCCTGCCTACCCCTGCCCCCACGCAGCTGCAGACAAAGTTCCAGGTCCGTGAGGGACCAGTCCTCTCTCAGCCTGTACTTCAGTCCTGGGTCCGTCTACCATCACCCTGGGGGCAGGGGCTTCGGGGGCCACGTGGATGAGCCTTGCACCCCCCTGGACCCTGCCCCCCATGCCACTGCATCCGGACCCACAACTACAACTGCACCGAATTCCTGCCATGTCCCTTGGTGTCCCTCTCTCCCCTTGGGGCCTGCCCACAACAAGTCCCTCTGTCCCCTTCTCCTAGCCTGCCCAACTGCCGCTCGCTCTCCAGGACTTAGCTTAGGTGTCTTCTCTCCAGAAGCCATCCGCATCCCACTGAACCCCGCCCCCCAAGAGCTTCTCTTCTGCACGTCCCCATGGAGCACTGACCACACTGCACTGTGATGCCCTGTGTTCTTGTCCATCTCTCCAGCAGACCTGAGCACTCAGAGGTCATGGACTACGGAGATCTCATTTTTCCTGTACCCCCAGAGCCAGCAGGTAGGAGGTGCCCCGCACTGTTCCTTAAATAAATAAATGAAGGAAAACAAATCACAGCTGCTCCTTGACTTACAATAGAGTTAAATTTGCATCAACCCATGATCAAGTCGAAATGCACTTACTACACCTCACCTACCCCACACCATAGCTTGGCCTAGCCCACCTTAAATGTGGTCAGAACGCATATTATTGAGACATAACCCCATCATAAGTCAAGAAGCATCTGTAATTGCCGTCTTCTTGTTCTCACCAGAAGCAGGAGGCACAGCTGGGTGTCCTGGAGACACGATGGGATGCACAAACAAAACACAATGCGCAAAAAGTGCTGGCAACGCAGTACACTGTAGAGAATTGGTTGTTCACCCCCGTGACTGCGTGGCTGCCGCTGCCCAGCATCATGGGAGAGAATTGTACTGCATACTGTGAGCCCAGGAAAAGGTCAGACTTCAAAATTCAAAGTATAGTTTCTACTGAATGTGTATTGCTTTCACATTTTTTTTCGTGAAGTCAAAAATTCATTGAGTGAAACCATCATAAGCTGGGGACCGTCTGGACTCTAACCCAAATCATCTGCTTTTCCCCCGCCCTGCACTGAGGTCCTTATTTCCATCAGTCCATCATCCTCTGTCCTCTTTATGTCTAGAGAAGCTTGTTACTGCCATTCATTATCTGGACCGAGAGAAAGAAAACAGTCCCGTCCCAGCCCCAGAAATGACTCGTCAACCTTATTACTTGTGGCGGCTGCTGGTGTCGTCTAGCCTCCCAGGGGAAAGTGGAGTGAGAAGCAGTAAGGAGCTGTCTGCCTGTTAGACTTATTATACATCCAATCCACCGCTAATACTTGTTTTCCTGGCGAGAGTTTCCTGCCAACTTCCACAGCATGGGCCCTGAGGCTTGGGTCTCTCAGGGTGAGCCTCCAAACTATCACAGACCCCACGGCCAAAAATCCTGTGCAAAGTAGCTCCATTGTGAATCGGCTTATTCCCCAGCATGCATGAAAAGGGGGCCTGCTGGTTCTGGTCAATCAGGCACATGAGTCTATCAAAGGCCTACTATGTGCCAGGCCACGTTAGGTGCTCTGGGTCCATAAAGAATAGTCAAGCTCTGTCCCTGCCCTCTGCAGAAGTAACATTCTAGCAGGAAATACAGAATCAAGCAACTTATGACATGATTATTCCATGACAAATGAGAGGTAAGCAGAGGAGGAAAAGTGCAAGATGCCAGGAGAGCTCGGCCTAAGTGACCTGGAGTCACGTGGGAGGTCAGGGCTGCTGCCCTGAGGCTGTGACCTTTGGGATGAGAGCTGAAGGACGAGCTGGAGTTGGGTAGGCAGAGAAGGGGAGGGAGTGTGCGTATGCCATGAGGGTGTGTGAGCACATACGTGTGGGTGTGTGCAAACATGCATGAGTGGGTATAGCCATAGAAGTATTGTGTATTGTGTATATGCATGTGTGCACAAGTGTGTGTGTATACCTCATATATTGCATGTGCATGCACATGTATGAACATCTGTGTGCCACTAGTGTGCCGTGGCCATCTGTACAGGTGCATGTGTGTGTCCCAAGTGCAGGTGTGTCTGTGGTAGAGTCTGACATTCTTTAGCCCCTGGGCATCCTTCCCACCATACAAGTCATCGCAGTGAAGCAGTGCTCAGGGCTTCTCTGCACAGAGCGATGAGCATGGTTCTCGGGCCTCTTTCAGCTGGTGGATCATTTCAATAACAGTAACAGCTACTCTGTGTTAACTGTGTGGCCATCACTGTGCCAGTCACTTAAAGCGTGCTCTCTCATTCATTCCTCCAGCTACTCCAGGAGGCAGCCATGCTTACCATCCCATTTTGCAGAACAGGAAGCAGAGACTCAAGGAGAAGTGTCTTTCCCAAGGTCGCCCGGCAAGTCAGTTTTGGAGCTGCAGTCTGTGACTCCCAAGCATGCACTGTAACCCACGGAGCTCTCTTTTCTGTCACTAGGGTTAGGGACATGGCGGATCAGCCCTATGGCACCCCCTCCAAGCAGTGAATGGAAAAGGCTTCAATGAAGCCCTGTCTCAGTTCAGAGTCCCTGTGTGACCTTGGCGAAGTCCCCTGGCCTTTGTGGCCCTTGAGGGTTTCCAGAGCTCTGCCATTCTATGGGGACAAGCTGGGCTCCATCACCCCATGCTGTAGGCAGGTGACACCATCTCTCAGAAGCTGTTTCCTCATCTCCAAAAGAGAGTGCATAGTGGCGCCTTCCACATGGTACTGTCGCAGGGATTAGCCGAGCCCATGCGTGCAAGGTGCTGGTCCCGGAGACTGCCCCGTGAACGTGCGCGGTAGCTGTCATTGATGCTGAGGAACCCAACAGCCTCCTAATGGTCAAGTGACTCTGGCAAAAACTACTTAGCTGTCGAACTTCCCTCACTTGTGAGACAGGAATAAAAACAGTACCAACTTCATAGGTGTGGCTGAGGCGTAAATGAGATAATGCACTCAGCACAAAGGGCCCCGCAAGTGTTAGCTAATATTATTATTTGCATATGTTGTACAATATTATAAACAAGGGTTATTTGGAGTCTAATTTTGTCCCAGTTCAGGGCTTTAGAAGCAAATGCAAGGATACATGTGGTTTGACAGGTTTGCTAGAAATTGGAATGTTTGTAAAATTCTTTTTAAAAACCCAGACCTGGCTCATGGGTCAATGGAAAGTCCGTCTCCCTCTGGCGCGGAGGCTGGCAGTTCAGTGCAGTTTATTCTGGTGCTGGCTCGCAGTTTGGTTAGGTCTAAGGCCACAACCGTGAGTAAGTGATTCCCCTTGCCAAACGGTATAATCAAAGTCATATTCTAAATATTTATACTACAAGAAACCAAGCCCGCCCGGCCTCCCAGGTTCACAGGGGCTCTCACTCTGTGGACTTCATTCATTCCTGCAGCTCAGAATTATTGCCCATGTGCCTCGTGCCAGGCAGGCTGGTGGCTGATGGGATAGAAACCCATGGGAGGCCTTGGTTGATTAGGAAGGAAACTGCATCGGAGCCCTCAAGGATGGTCACTGCTCCCAGGCTGTGCTGAGCCCCAGAGAGAACAGAGGCCTGTGTGCTGGGTGCCTCCCGCAGCATGACCTGTCCGAGCTGGGGAAGCTCAGGGGTCGTCTCAGCCAACACATGCCATTGATGGGTGGGGAAGCAGGAGCCCAGACAGAGAAAAGGAGCTGCTGAGATTGAAAAGCTGGATTGGCATCCTGCTGTCCTGGCTCCTCGGTCACCAGAGTCCCCTCCCTTAGCCCTGGGAATTCAGGTCCATTGCATACAGAATAGAAGGTCCCCAAGACATTTTAGCCCACAGACAGCCTCACACAGAGAAGACACCTCCTCACTAATAACAGTATTTACCACTTACAAGGTGATTACTTGGTGACGGGTATTTTGTTAAACATTTTATATGCCTATCAATTTAATACACAAAATTACCCCATGGGGTAGGTCATTATTACTCCATTGTACAGAAGAGGATGCTGAGGCTCAGAGAGGGGAAGGGGTTTTCCCATGATAACACAGCTAGAAGTTGCAGAGCCATAATTAAGCTTAACTCTGCCTGACTTCAGACCTCAGACTTGTGGCCACTATGCCATGTCCCTCAGCAAGACACAGGGTGCAGGGTGCCAGAGCCACCTCACCCTCCTCCTGAGCTCACCCAGGCCGGTGATGGTTTAATGCACGCAGCCAGGAGGAGAGAAGGAAGAGCAGCAGGTGAGCAGAGGAGAGGCTTGAGATCCAGTCCTAGGACTGAGCACCCGCTGAGATACGGGACTGTGACCAGCTCAAGGAGCATGAAGATGGAGTGACAGAGAGCTCAGTGCCTGGTGGGGAGACGGATGGACCGTGTACATACTGTTCCAGTGCCTGTCCCAGGCTCCGGGTGGCACTACATGTGGCGAGATAACGTGTGTCGTGTGACATGGAGCAAACCATTTCCTCTCTTCTAGAGAGGGAGCGCAGTACAGTGACTGAGCCCATGGCCCTCTGGAGCCAGACTGCCCAGGGTTAAATCCCAGCTCTGCCTATTACCAGGTGTGTGACAGGCAATCACGAGCTTTTCTCATTTATTGAATGTCACTTTTTACCCCTGTAAAATTGGGATAATAATACCTATTTTCTAGTGGCATTACGAAGACTAAATGAGTTACTATTTGGAAAGCATTCAGAACAGTGCCTAACACATAGTAAACACTGTATACATTTTTATTACCTATTGAAAATTATATAATTTGAATTAAGATGCTTTTGGCTATAAAAGAATACCTGACCCAAAGTGGCTTTAATGAGAAAGTTTAATTAGCAACTCCCATAACGAGAACCATCTGAAGGGCAATGGTTCCAGGCTCACAGATGTCCCCAGGAGCTCAGGATTTTCTCAACCCTCTCCCAATAACCTCTGTATGTCATGGATGCCTTACCTCATGTCCCAAGATGGCTGCAACAGCTCCAACTATCACATCCTCACAAAGCCATACACAGAAACAAAAGGAAAGAGACATAGGAATCTCTCTTGAGAATACTGCTTTCTTATAAGGGAGGAAAATATTTCTTAGATACCTCCCAGAAGACTTCCCTTATCTTTCAGCAGGCAGAATAAGACCATGTGATCATCCCAGCCATTATAGAAGGCTAGAAAAGCAAGGGGCTAGCATTTTTCAATCACTACTTAGGGCTGGGCCCCACAACAAGAGAGATGGGAAGAGGAAGAGCTGTTCAGTGGGCAGCCAACCTGCTTTATAGGATAGTCTTGAGAAGAACATGTGAGAAAAGTTACAGGAATACTGTGAGAGAGTTAGCCACTTCCACTGCACATACATAAGATATTGTTCTCATAAATGACAATAACAACAGCAGTTCTAGTCCCTGTGGGTTGGCGGTAGAGTCTGCAGAAAAGCAGCTTACCAGTAATCCTAGGTGCTTCCCTGTGGACAAGGCAGACAAGGGGAGAACAAAGGGAAGCCAACTGCCCAATAGACTTAGCCACTAGACCTGACATTTTACAGCCTCATAATAACCCAGACCCGGGGAACACTTGGTCACCAACTTCCCTTCTCAGTTTGGTATGTTATAAATAAAGTCTCTAGAGAAAGAAAACAATGTAGAAGTCCTCTAGGAGGAAAAATTGTTATTTAGAAAACACGTGTA
Organism: Phyllostomus discolor; assembly: GCF_004126475.2. Lineage (NCBI taxonomy): Eukaryota > Metazoa > Chordata > Mammalia > Chiroptera > Phyllostomidae > Phyllostomus > Phyllostomus discolor. Next base: position 20,011,002 of record NC_040915.2, read on the forward strand.
TGGGCCCTTTGTAGTGAAAAGTCAGCCCTCTGGCTGTGGTCTACATCAGGGACCACCTAACCTTTCCTACAGAAGGCCAGACAGCGAATGTTTCGGGATGGGCCTCTCCAGCAGCCACTGCTCTCTGAGCAGTGCGGAAGCAGCCGTGGACCACATGACAACACATGAAAGTGGCTGTGTGCCAATAAAACTTTATTTATACAAACAGGAAAGGACCAGATTTGGCCCACAGGCCAGTATGCCAGTCCCTATTCCACATGACAAGTTACATAAGACGACAGTCTATGCCAACGGTGTCAAACTCAAGTGCACTCGGGGCCGTGCAGGTAATGCAGAGACAGAAAGCGGGCTGGGCTGAGTCTGTGGCAATGTGGTAAACACATGACTCATAGAACTGGGCAGTTGCAGAAACCAATGTTGTCATATCCTTCCATTTTTATCGAGAAAACCAGAAAAGCAGATAGTTTCCAATTTTTAAATGTTGCAACCAATCTAAACCCGATGTAGACCCAACAAAACCCATCCGAGGCTAGCACAGCTTGCGGGCAGCCAGTTTGTGACCTTTGGCCTGCAAGATCATCCTTTTTGAGCAACGTGCCATGGCAACCAAGTACACATGACACATCTGAGTGACATGATCCAGGAAACTTAACACAAAGCCAGTCTGACCTATTGGGGATGGAATGCATAGCTGCCACCGTCCTGCCCGGTGGCCAGGTACCTGTGGGAGGCCAGACACAGCAGGTGCAGCCATTAGCCTGTCTGTTCCATAGCTCCTTTCCGACCTCTTGAATGTCCTGCTTTCTCTACACAGTGGTGGCACCAGCGGTGTTCTGTGACATCCGGCACTGTGGAAGCTTCCTCACACACACCCTCCCGACATGCCTTGGAGGAGCCCCGGGGTCATGGGTACAAAAGGCCTGTGCAAACCAGCAAACCACATACACAACAGCTGGACGGGTTTCGGGCTCCCACAGCCCCAGACGCCGCCTCAGAGGCTCCTATCACGAGTATGTTCTCTAGAGGGAGGTTGAAACCCCTAGTGCCATGGCAAGCAAGACAGGCACACAGCCGAAGGACTCGACCAGCTTTCCTGCTGGTACAAAAGGCCCTCCCCACTGTGCCTGCCACTGCTCTGAGAGGGCCTGGACACCACCTGAATGCCCCAGGCTGCAGACAGCTCAGCGGGTGGCACCCTATCCTTGGCTGTCTTCCGGCTGCTCACCACTTCAGTGACTTCTCTGCTCTTCACACCAGGTCCTGTAAATTGGAGGCATCCCAAGTATTTTGCCGGGGGCAACTCTGTTGCCCAGCCGGGCTCTCCATCATCTTCCATCTGCTGCCTGCACTCTGACCTTTTGAGGATACACTGACTTGCCTTTGCTCATCTCTCAGTAAACCACCCTCGTGGTCCCTTTAGCCTTGTCTTGGCAGGGTTGGGGTGGGTGGGTGAGGAGATGAGACAAAACAGAGAGAGAGAGAGAGAGAGAGAGAGAGAGAGAGAGAGAGAAACAGAGCAAGTGTTATAGCTCAGACTTCGTGCAGCCCCATGTCCATTGAATCAGACTCAGTTCAAATTAGCTGCTGGGCCAGCAGTTTTCCGATCCTTCCTCACTGCCTGAGCTTCCTCAGAGCTGCCTCGGGGACCCAGGGAGGACAGTGGAGGGGGATGCCACCGGCAGGGGTGACTGCAACAGAGCAGCCCCATCGCATCTGTTCTGTATATTACAGTCCCACATAAAACTGCAATGTGAAAAATTATTCCATTGCTTAAAGAAAGAAAAAAAGTTGGAAAACTCCTGTGCTAGCCACTGTCCCCAGATTGAAGGTCCTACATGAAGAGGCCAAAAGGTTGGCTTGAGGGAAGAGATATTATTTAGCAAAGGGCAAGTGGACTAAGTTTTTGTTCAAAATAAAAATAGCTTTACTGAGTTTCATATGGGAAACACTTGCCCACACAATTCAAATGATCAGCTTTGTTGAGGGAAGAATAACGTCAAGGAAATGAGAACAGCTTCTCAGCCCCTCAATGTAAATATCTGTTTCTACCTGCCTGGTGGCGATGCTGGGGGCATTTCTAACCTACACTGGGAGGAGACGGCAAAGCATTTCCCGAGGCTGCTGTGAGGCCCTGCTCACTGCTGCTTCAGGATAGACCACCCCTTGGGCACCCCAGGGCATTATCTGCAGGGCAAAAACTCTTGTCGCCCAGCTTCAGCTCCCTCCTGTGGGGTCTGCACATCTCTCCTAGGGGGCCGTAAACCCCGGCAGGCAGGAGCTCAAGTCGGGGAGCCCTCACATGCCCTGCTGCTGACTCAGCCCCTAGCTCACGCTGTCTGGATTTGCAGGTGTGAACCCTGACTGGCTCTGAAAGAACAGGGAAGGAATTAATCAGATCATTTTAGAATCGGACGTTCTTGGACTCTCGGAAGCAGAGCCTCTTAGAGCCTCGTGCCTAGGAGGAAACAGAAAGGTTTCGATGTTGCATAATAGTTCAGTTCATGGGCTCTGGAGGCAGGCAGACCGAAGTTCAGGATGCCTGGAAGGCTCTGGCTAAAGAGAAATTTACTGGAAGGTGTGGGGCAGCTCACCAAAGGGAAGGGAAGAGAAGAGAAGGTTAAGGATGAACTCAGAGTAGACAGAGGAAGTTACCTGGCAACCAGGCCTAGAGCTGGAGCTGTGATCCACAAACCTTGAGGATTTCTGCACTCTGATGATAGGCTGAGGTCTCCAAGGTCTGGAAGGGAGAAATTCCAGCTGAACTTTGCCTTGCCTCACCAGGGTGATTTGGAGAAAGTGTCAAGCCCCGTAGCAAGAGAGGAAGACACCTGATTTCCCATCACACCAAGACCATAAACGCTGAGGCGGGGAGAACTCCCAGAGGGAGATCAGGGGCCCTTGGGAAGCGGGAATGCTGCCTGGGACCGGCAACAAGGGACATCTGTGAGCAGGTGCCGCTGTGTGCTCCGAGGACCGGCGGAGACGGCCCACACACAGAGCTAGCACGCTGCCTGGCACACAGAAAGGCCTCCACAAACAACAGCGCCTTCTGCTGGGGCTCAGGCTCCGAAGGACCCCTCCGCCGTGTGCCTGTCCAGTAGTTACCTCTAGGTGAGGCCTCTGCACCTCGGGAACCGTGGTCCTAAGCTACCTCGAATGTAGAGGCCATTTGGCTGGGGACCTTCGGCAGACTTACTGACCACAAGTCCGTCTTGTGTCATTGGAGTCCAACAATAACCAGATGGCCCAGATGAAGACTGTCATCTGGATCCTGTTCTCCTCATTATTCTGATAATGTCCCATCTGCTGTCCCGTCTCCTCCAATCAGTCTGAGTAAAGTTTGGGGCGCTGGCAGCTTGGCTGCGTCACACTCTTAGGCCAGGAGAGGAGAAACAGAAACTCTTAGCAGGAGACAGACTTAGAGACCTTATCTCCTCCTTAATATTCTAAGTCAGGAGCAGACTCCTTGGTAGCTCATGCCAGACCTCAAAAACTCTAAAAGCTTTTGCCAGATGGGGAACGCCCACCTGCTTCCCTGCTCCCAACCACTGCCCTATTAAAGGGCTCTGTAAAACCCTGGTATCCGAAGCACATTGGCTTAATTGGAGGCATATTCGAAACGTAGATCAGTTATGCAGAAAGAGAAGGGTAAATACAACGTCATTCTGCAGTTGTCTGGCCAGTCAAAGCCGCCCTGCCCTGAAGGTCGTCGGCTGGGCTCATGGGTGCAGACCCTGAGTGAGCTGTGTCTGAGCTCACTTCCGCCTCTGTTTTGATGTGTGATGGGAATATCAGGACCGTAAGTCAGTAACACACGTCTTCATTTTGGCCACGTCTAGCTTTCTCCCTCTAAGGTGGCCAGTTCCATCACCTGCTCATTCAACAAATACATACTGAGACCCGCTAGGAGCCACTTACATACAGCACGGGGAGTTAAGGAACAGTCCTAGCTGTTATTCCTGGAGGGCTCCCACCGGGGAGCGGGACGTGGTTGGGATGCTTTCTCCACACTGTTCCAGTCCGTCACCCCAGCAGCCGGCAGAGTCTGGCACTTTATTGTTTCTGTAATAACTGTTGGTGCTGCTTGAGTGACCAGGAAGTTTGTTAGCACGCTGCCACAGGTCTGCTTCTATCTTCCTTCCCCGTGGTGCTCCTGCCCTCAGGAAGGGCTAACCAGTGAAACCAAGGGGCTGGAACGGGGCTCAAGGGTAGGGACGGCCCCGTCTGAAAGGCCCCCAGCCCTTCCCCGTGGAAGGGCAAGGCTCCACCAGAGACAGGAGGCAGACCGAGGAGGATGACCCGTCTCGGTCTTTCTGCTCCACTCACTCCAGCCCAGAGGAAGCAGTTCCAGGTGGCTGCTGGGAGTCAGAGCCAACGACAGCCACTGGGCGAGAAGCAAAGAGGAGCAGAAGTGGGTGAGGATCAGCAATGACTCCCCTGAATCCAGCAGTCTCCCCTGGACCTGAGGACGCCACCCGGCCCCTCCGATGCCCCTGCAGGGCCCGGGACATTGTTTCCGTGGAATCCGCCCACCAGTGACTCTCCCGGCGGGACCAGCTGTTTGGCTGTGCTTGAACTGTCACCCAGCCAAAGCAGCTTGGTGGCATGCCCAAACCCCAACCCAGCAAACACACTAGGTCTGTAGCCCGCGCCAAAACTTTTTTAAAATAGAATTTGAACCAAACAGCCAGTCAATTTAAAAATACTCCAAGCAGAGAGCCAATGAAATTGGGAAACAAGGAAAACTGAAAGTAGAAGGTAAATATATTCATTCTTTCATTCATTCATTCATTCCCTAAACTTTGCCTTTTTCCAGGGAGTATCTAACACATCAAGAGCCAAATTATTTTTTTTTAAAAAGCAATATACATATGGTCTGCAAATTTTAATGTTATCACAAAAATTTAAATTGAGTTACCAAGCAAAACATAGTGTGCTTGTGTGTATGTGAGGTTGCCCATCTGCACCTGCTCCCTACTCCACTGGGTCTGAAATGCAGGGCTTCCCCCGTTTCATTCCCAAACCAAAAAAGATGTCACAACCCCGTATGTTCCTCCGAAGCCACATGTTTGTTTTTCAACCATTCGCCACGCGCTGAGCAGACGTTTCAGATTCAGTGGCCAAAAGCCACCCTCAGCCGCCGCACACGCAAAGCTCACATTTAAGGTCTCACACGGACACCAGCAGGGTGAGCTCTGGGGCTTCCAGCGGCGGCCCCAGCAGCGGCCCCAGCGCTGGAGAGCGCGCAGGGGTGGACCAGCCCAGGGTTTTCCAAACTGCAGGCACCCACCTCGCAGTTTGTGCCGCCTGCCATCGCCACCTCCGCACGTGTCTTAAAATGTTCTCGTCCACAGGAGCACACTTATTGGAAGAGAAAGCCCTGCATCATTGCCGGGCCTGGCAAACCAGGGTGACTCGTCATAAAAAAGGTAACTTTTAAAATCAATAAAATGACAACGGAACAACGGCATTAAATGCTCAGGGAGGTGGACGCGCACAGTTTAAGGAGGACTGAGCCCGAAGCCTGCTCACGCTGTGTGAGAGAGTGAGCCCAGGGGCGACCGAGGGCGCTGGAGGGGTGTGTCAGTGCGGCTCTGAGACCTTCGCCTTCCCCGCTCAGGAGGATTGTGCTGGGCACAGCTTTCCGCCACGTGATTTAACCGTTTTTGGTGTTGTGATACTGAGTCACGGGATTAAAGAGAAATCATGATCTGACGTAACCCTCTCGTTTTCCAGAGGAAGCTGGGGCCCAGAGACAGGTGGTGACTTGCCCAAGGTCATGCAGCAAGCCAATGGCAGAGCCCGTCCCGAGCCCCCACGTCCGTCCTGTGAACAGGGGATAGCAGGTTGCCACACTCATATTGGCTCATCACCATGACTGGGACCAGTCCTGAGCCACTTTATCCAGATGAGAGGAAACCAGAATCCATCTCAGACCGGCAGACGTGGCGACCCCTCTCGTCAGCACGCGTAGAAGTGTTTCATTTTTTCTTCTGTTTTCTCCAACCGCTCCTTTGCCATGGGTTACCGAAGTTCTTGTAATAGAAATATCTACTAAGATCCCACATAAACCCAGAAAGTTTATAGAGACTTCTGAACATCCGAGAGGTTTTTAAAAAGATTTTATTTGTTCATTTTTTTAAAGAGAAGGAGAGAGAAAGAGAAAAAGAGATATATCAATGTGTAAGAGAAACATCAACTGGTTGCCTCTCTCCCACCCCAACTGGGGACCTGGCCCACAACCCAGGCATGTGCCCTCACTGGGAATTGAACCAGTGACCTTTCAGTTCATAGGCCGACACTCAATGCACTGAGCCACACCAGCCAGGGCCCGAGAGTTTGAATAGGATCCTCAGACAGCCTGCGATGATCAGGAATTCAGGGGAGAAACACGCAGCCCTGCCTGGTGAAGACTCTTTGTCCTATAAAACTCTCAGGTGTGGGCCTTCTGGCCTCCGCAGCCTTCTCCACACAGTGACCGTAACGGTTTAAATCAGGCCTCGGAGAGGCAGGAGTAAAAAATCCTCTCTCCACCAAGAACGTCCCCTGTGAGCTGCCTGCCCGCATCCACCTCCAAGAGCAGGTTTCAGCGGTGGACCCAGGAAAGTCAGGGGACAGCGGAGCGCACAGAAGCCGCCAGCCTGCAAGGAGGTGCATCCTGCACCCGCACTGCCTGGGGGGGGGGGGAGGCGGGGCTCTCCAAGCTCGTCTCCCAGCACAGGAGGGAGGGAAAGGGGGATATGGTGGTCATGGGACCTGGCCGCATCTTCCTCTTTGCTTTGAAGCTCGCACTGGAATATATTAAGACTCCTCTGAGGGACTGAAATCCATGACTTATTGTGACCAGTCTTGAGTTCAGCTTTCCCCTGCCTGAGGGACGGGGGAAGCCTCATTGTGGGAGGGGTGCAACAGCCCCCGAGCCCTCCAGGTGCCGAGTGAGCACCCCAGGCAGAGAGAAGCAACTCTCACTCCTAATGTGGAAAGTTGCAGGACTTCCTATGATGCAGCTGGCGTTTCCTGAAATAGAACAGGATTTGAGCGAACGGTTTGACTGGGCGGGCAGACACGGCTGAGCTGAGCGTGGCTAATGTTTCGTTCGGGGTGACTCAGACCCTCGCTCCTGGGCGCGCGCATCCTGGCTGGGCCTGACTGCGTTCCAGGGATCACACTCAGCCTTCAGGTCCCCTCGCTGCCAGGGCTCATTGTCCGCCCTCCTGTTTGATTTCCTGGGGAGGCCACGCCTCTGTCCTTCCTCTGAGGTCATTTGTACTTAGTTCCAGATTCTATTTTGAAATGTATTAGGTCTTGATCAACCACGCATGTTCCTTTCCAGAACATCTCCGGTCCAGCACTGCCTCCACCTGGGAGACGGTGATTTATTGTGTTTCCCTCAACCAGGGGCAGGGCTTTTCCCGAAGCCATTTCCAAACTGGGGCACAGGCCAGTTCCTACCAGAATTAGTTGGGGAACCGTGCACTGAGGTTGTTGATTCAGCAGAGACCGCCTGAGACTGGCTGCCTCGCTGGGACTCTGTTCCCACACTCTCCTCCCCTGTCCCAGATTGGCCCAGACACTGCTCTGGGACTGCAGACATGACAAAGCCCAGGCCCCAATGCCCCAGTTATACCCACGCACGGAGAGGACTTCACAGAGTTACTGCGAAAGCCTGTGGGGGACGCAGAGAGGCAGTCTGGTCTGGCCCTGCCGGCCTCTCCAGCTTGGCTCAAGGCTCTGCCGCCCTCCTCCCCTCGAGCAACCTGGTGGAAAGAACTCCCACGTTGGAGTCGGAAAAGCTGGACTCAAGTTCCAGGACATTTTTAAAAGCTCCCAGATACTGAGCCCCTGCTGTGTGCCAAGCATTATGCTGAGCACATGACATGTTCCGTGTCAGTTACTCTTCCAAGAAATCCTCTGATGCAGGCAGGAATATCCGCAGCCTCCGTCCGCAGACAAGAAAAACAAGCTGAGGTTCCACAGCTCCAGTTTAAGCCCTATAAACTGCGTTCCCTGATCCATGCAATGCAAACAAATATCTCACAACGGGGTGATCATGAAAATCAAGTGGGTTGACACGGTGAGTGTCACACAAGGCTCTGGACTCCTTGGGCCAGCAGCAGCAGCGGTATCACCCTACAGCATGTTAGAAACGCAGACCTCAGACCTTGGATCCTGCTGCAAACTTCCCGAATCAGGATTTGCATTTTAACAAGACTCCTCGGTGATGTGTAGGCACCTCAAAGTTTTGACATGCAGGAGGTTATTAACCTCAGCTATGAATTGCACAGCTGGCACCTGACTCATGCCTGTCTTCTCTGTTTGGTTAGTAAGTCTGTTACTCCACACCCTGATTTCTGCCAGGCCAGTGCTTCTCCAGCTTTCATGGGAATACAAAGCGACTAGGGATGCACATTCCGATTCCGCGGGTCTGGGGTGGGTCCCTAGATCCTGCATCTCTAACACGCTCCCAGTAACACAGCAGGGGTTCACGGCGCTCGCTCTCCATGACAGGGGCGAGAGAAACCTGGCAGATCAGCTGCCTGAGCCAGCAGAGAGGAAGAGCACACCTGGCACATGGAGTGACTGTCGGGGAGACACTTCCAACCCACGAGCACATCTAGAGGGTGGGTGGCGTCTCTAGTCCTCCCGTGCTCTCAGTGCCTGGCTCTGTGTGTGTCACAGAGAGGCACAGTCATCACTGAATGAATGAATGAATGAGTGGGCATCAGTCCGTTCTCACCACCCCCCTGCTTGACACTGTCCAGTGCCTTCCCACGTCTAGGAAACTCACCGAGCCTCACCATGACCCAAAGCCAGCTCTGACCTGGGTCCTGCCACTTCTGTGACTCCTTCTTATCCGTGTCCCCCTACCACACATGCTCAAACACACACACACACACACACACACACACACTCATTTTCACAACACCAGTCTTTTTCTTCTCAAGCACACCAAGCTTTTTGCTTGCCTCAGGGTCTTGGCTCCTGCCCTCCTTGTGACCTGGCGTGCCCTTCCTCCAGCTCTCCCCGTAGCTGGTTTGTTCTCGTCATTCATTCCTCAGCTCAGATTTCACCTCCTCAGCGGCTGTCCCTGCCTGACCTGTCGGACCTGGCGCACACGCACCCCACCCCAAAACTCTCTCTCGGACTTTTATTATTAGCCCTTATCAACCTGCAAATATTTCACTAGTTTATTTGGGTATTTTTTTAAGTTTCTATCAGAAAGAAAACTTTATGAAAGCAGAGACCCTGCCTACAGCCTCAGGCCCACAGTAGGTGCTCAATAATAGTTGTGGAATGAATGGATGGATGACTGAATACACCCCAAGAAACCCAAAATTTGCTCCTATCTTTGCAACAAGGGAGGGAGAGACTTAACACTACAGGAGGCCAGAAGAAAGAGCCATCATTTCCTCCTGGATAAGGAAGTGGAGGTGGTAATCAGGGTCGACTCCCTGAAGGAGGCAGCGTTTAAACTTCACCTTGACGGGTGGAGAGGACTTTGATGGGGAATGAGAGGCAGAAGTGGCCATCCCCGGCAGAAAGAACATCTCGGGCAGAGATGAACAGTACAGGATCGGGGGCTGGGGGAGGGGCTCAGGGAACGTCGTACACAGCTGATGGGTGGAGACTCACTGCCTGGCCCACCCCTGTCTGGCCCAGGACACAGGCAGAGACAGCTTCACCGTGGATGTGACAGAGCCTGGCAGGCTCCTGCCTCTGAGAACCTGAGGTCACTGCCTTCCTTCAGGCATGCCCTGGCCACACCCTTCGCCAAGGTGTCCAGCTCTCTGAAGCAAGACAAGGCATTAGGAGGGACCAGGTGGGCCTGAATGGTGACCCTCCTCCCTCCAGTGGGCAGCTCTGAGGCTTGCCGAGCTCCTGTCTTGTCTATAAATGGCCGGATAGTTGTAATTATTTCATTAACTTCCGGTGATCACTGTTTCAGGTCCAAGTCTTCCTTTATGTCTAAGCTCCACATGAGAAGGGGCCACATTGGTCAGCCTTACTCTCAGCTCTACTGCCAGAAGAGCTAAGGGCAGGGAAGCCGTGCCAAAAAAAAGCTCCTCGACAAGACTCATTCATTCATTCATTCACCGCCATTGATCAAGGCCCACAGGGTGCCCCGCCATCCACTGCGCACTGGGGGCGCAGGAGCGACAGACCCCGGCAGCGAAGTCCGCACCTCTCGAGGGTAGGGTTCCCACTCTGTTGGGGGCAGCACCTTCCGGAGACTGGACGCTGCCAGTCTAGCCTCCCTGTGTGGCCTTAGCAAGCCCCTGGACCTTCTGGGCTGCACAGAAAACAGAAGGGGATCAACCAGATCCCATAGTCCAGAATTTCAAACTAAGTTTTGAGGAATTCTGGGATTCTTTAGTGCTTCCTGAATTCAGTAAACAATGATGTGCTTCTCTTAAGGAAGACTGAATTAAGCTTAAGTAAGCCTCTTTTTTGTTGTTCTGTTTTCTATTTAGGGATTCCACTTGAAAGTTTGTGTGTAAAATAAGATCCACTGCTAAAGAAAAAGCTGGTTGGAAGCCACGTCCCTGGTCCAGCCTTTCTCTGGCCCTGGGCCAGGGTGGGAGAAGGGAGCAGCCCCCGGGGTGGGGGCACAGGAAGGCGGTGGGAGGGCACTTGAGGAAACGCAGTGAGGGGTGCTAGCCAAAGAAGGAGCAACCTGGTAAAACGTTCATCGATGTGAGGTGGAGACAGGCACCCCCCAGGCCTTGGGGATGTGGAACAGTATACCTGGTAGCTGGCAATGGCCTGAGAATCTTCTGGGAGGTCTAAGATCAGGTAAGAGGACCAAAGCCTCAGGGAGAGATGGGATAAGGGAAGCTAGGCAGGGGCCCCACCTGGGAGAAACTGGGACCTGAATACAAAGAGACAAGACTCATATCAGAACTGAAGCCCAAGCTGGGGGTCTGGTTGGGTTCCGAAGTGACCTGTGACCCACAGCTGAGGTCAGGGTCAGAACTGCAGCAAGCTGACTCTGCTTCGACTCGAGCTGCCTGTCCGGAGTCTTTAGGTGTGCAGACTAAGTGGGACTATGGCTGGTGCAAAGTCACAGATGCAACGGGGAGGAAGCAGAAACACAGCTCCCCTGACCTGGTCCTCTGAGCACCTGCGATGTAACCGAGCTGGAGCCCAAATCCAGAGAAGGCTTTCTAAAGCTGCGGCAGACCATGCGCTGTCGTCGACTGAGTTTGGTGGAAAGAGGGACATGAGATTCTCTTAACCGAGTCCTGGCACGTGTCAATGGGAATTAGACAGACGCTTGGGCTTTTAGCACTGGCTCACAGGGGACCCACAGTGGCTTTTTCTGTCTCTAGTTCAAGGGCATCTGGACCAGTGTTAATGGTGATCTGAAAGTTTTGTCCACATAACACCAAGGCAACAGGCTGATTCAGGCCAAAACTAATAAACAAAAAATTGCTACTATTCAGAGGAGATCGGGCGCCTTCGGGGTGGTATGGCTGTAGACAAATTGCTACTATTCATAGAGTGTGTGAGAGTACTGTTTGCTCTTAACAATCTTGGGCAGGTGGGGGAGGGTGGGTCACTTTGTCCCCACCTCAGACACTCCACCACGTCACCCTGTATTATTCCTCAGGGCACTTAAATTCTCTTCACGGACAGTTTTCCCAACTGGAATATAAACCCCTCGAGACCCGGAACATGTCTGTCTCATTTATGGCTTTATCTTCAAGGCCTACACCTGACAAGCACTCAGGCACTACCTGCTGTATGAATGAATGAGGCAGATCTGTGGGTTGGCAGCATCAGTGGTGTCTTCTGAGTGAAGAAAAGGTGCAAACACACCTAACGAGATCACTGTCATCAGAGCGGTAATGGGAATTATCCTGGAAATGGGATTCAGCAGGAGAAATGGAGAAGGCAGATTCTGTTATTAATGTCTCTACTTCTGTGGTTTGAATTGAAAAACACTGAGACAACATCTCATTACTATCGAACACACAAAGACAGACCACTCAATACCAAGCTGTGTGGGCGAGGACCCGAAGAAAGAGGCACTCTCAGATACGACGAGGGCCTACCATGGATTCAGTGACAGCTATTGAAACAACAAGTACACACCTCCGCTTGAGGTTCTGCTGTTTCCTTTTCGTGGAATTTATCGTGATCACAAGCACATGAAATGACACGTGTATAAAGTTATTTGGTGCAGTGTTGTTTATAAAGCAAAACATTGGAAATCATCAAAACTGCTGTAAAGATAAATCAGGACGCACATTACATACCCACGTGGGAAGTTTTCCAAAGTAAGTACCCCAGTGGGAGAGGGGGGAGCAAATGCAAAAGAGAGCGTATGGTGTGCTGTAATTTTTCATGGGGAGTGGGTGCGTCACTGAGTTGTTTGTGTATGCACAAAATGTTCCTGGGAGAATAAACCAGAAGCTAATAAAAAGTCGGAAATGAGGGCAGGGGAGAGAAGAAGGCTTTTATGTCATTCCTTGTTTAATTTTTGATTCGGGAATCATGAGAATACATCATCCGGTCATATAAATTGCTAAATAAATTTTTAAATAAAAATGACCTGTTTCACCATGTGCAGGCCATACGTGCCACTGTCGAAGGCTGGGGCAGCCAGAGCCTGGAATCTGCAACAGAAGGAGGGGTCGGAGCCAGGCCCGCCGACAGGCGGACAGTAGCATTGTGGCTGATGCGAACTCTGGGGCGGTTGTTCCCTCCCCTCAGTGCCCACATCTGTGCGATAATGAGGGCGAACGAGGGAACCTTCAAAGGTCCCTTATTACTCTGACACTTGGAATCTAATCTGGGGTGAGGCTGTACTTCATGTGAATGCAGCCATGTGCTCTATACACTATGTCCTGTTAAGGCATTTTGAGTACTGCGTTTTGTACTAACTTGCTTCATTTGTTTCTTCTTTTTTTTAATTACTACTTAACGTTTTTGGTAAGAGTTCTTTTTGAGAAGCTCCCACCTTGTCTCTGCTAAAGAGCATGACCTGGGCCATGAAGATGACCATGACCTGGGATACGGTGGTGGAGGGGACAGGTGTTGTCCTGAGTGGCATATGACCCACAAGAGGCAGAGGGCAAGGAGCACCAAGAAACAAACTCAGATGCAGGCTGAACCTGTGTAACATCTCAGTTTACCCAACTGGATGTTACAAGAAAGGAAATGTAGCTGCCTTCCCCCTACTTGCCTGTACCTGCGAGTTCAACAGCTCTGAGTAACCAGACTTCAGCTGAGATAAGAGACTCCGGTCTCATCTCACTGCGGTCAAAGTCGCCCTCCCCGTAACAACACTCGGCTCCCCTGTTTGGGGAGTTTCCTGCCCCTCCCTGGTGTTCCCTGTCCACGTGCTGCAGCCCTGGGTCCGGGAGTCCCAGGCGTCCCAGGCTGGCCCAGCAGTGGATTCTACCCTGTTACCACGTTCGTCAGGCCCAGGCTCTGGCGCAAAGCGTTGGGAGAAGAGATGCTCCCTTCACTATCACCATCGAACCTGGGGGAGGAGGAACGTGAGATGAGGAACCGCTGGTCACCACGCTGAAACTGCACGAGGCTCAGGAGCAGAGGGAAGTAGAGGCAGGGGATGGCGGCACCTCAGAGGGACTGTCAACCTGCTCCTGGAACTGGCCCCGTTCTTAAGTCACATGAGCCAACACATTCTTTATTTTGTTATTGTTCTTTAAGCCAGTTTCTCTTTCACCTTCTCTTTTTCACAGTCCGAAGGACCTGGGGACACGCGCCAGCTGCAGGGGAGTGCAGGCGACTGCCTGAGAACTACCATGTATGGGGAAGCATCCTGGGGCCCTGCCCCGGCTCATGACTCGTGAGGAAGGTGTGGCAGGGCACCGAGAGAAAAGAAGAAGATCCATGAATCGGTGCGTTCCTTTGACTAACATGCAGCCCCTGACTCAGGCCTCTGCCTCATCTCAACTGGGCAGCGTTTCACACTTTTTCCAAAGGCTTGGTCTTTAAGGTTGGGCTGTGGAAAGGAATTTGTCAGCAAGAGGCCCTGAAAGGTAAAAATATCCACATTTCCTTAGAGGTTTTGTGGGTATTCCTGCCCTCAAAGAACTATGCTTGGTGCTATAAGTCAATTTATTCTTGATACCTGCCCTGAAACAACTTCTACTCTGGAGCAAATATCTGCTTCCTGTGGGATCCTGCATGCTTTGCATCCTGCTCACTTCCGTAAATGGCCTTCATCCATATGTGGTCAGAATGAGGGAGGATGCTAAAATCATAATGGGTTATTATAGAGGTAGCATTTTTAAAAGCTAACAAAACAGAGAAGAGAAAGTGAGTCCTGGGGACAGAACCATGAAAATTTACTCATTGACTATTTGTAAACTGTGTGTCATGGTTCCCTGACGTGGGCAGGCTGATCTGGTTAACGGAAATTCTTCTTAATGGAACTATTATTCATTTTGACCCCATTTGACATCCTCAGAAAATAGTGCGTAAGAACAGGGTGTCTTTTTGACAGAAAGCTATTCACTCAAAACATTTTAAAATCAAAACACACAATCGATGTAATGACTCTTTTGAGGCAGACGTTTGACTCTTATGAAGGTATAATTTACATATAGAAAAATAATTACGATTTATTCTCTTAGCAAATTTCAAGTATACAATACGGTGTTGGTAACTGGCGTCACCACGCTGCATGTGGGATCCCCAGAACTTATTTAGCCTCCGAGTCTAAAACTTCGCACCCTTCGATCAACATTTCCTCATTCCCACAGCCCCAACCGTCGGCAACCACTATTCTCTCTGCTTTTAAAGGTTCGACGTGTTTTAGGTTCCACATGGAAGTGACATCATGCAGCACTTGTGTTCCTGTGTCTGGTTTATTTCACTTAGCATCATGTCCTCCCCTGTTGTCGCCAATGGCAGATTTGTTCTGTGTTCATTGTGGCCTTATTCACAACAGCCAAGATGTGGAAACAACTGAAGTGTCCACCAACAACGGAACTGTGAGGTTATACATGTGTAAACACACAGCAGAATACCAGTCAGCCTGAAAAAGGAAGCAACTCTTGCCATTTGAGTGGGGTGTTCTGAGCCAGTCACAGCCAATCCACCCGTGTGAAACTGGGCATGTTGCTTAGTTGCTTTAATCCTCAGTACCTTCGTCTCTACAAGGTTTTGTGAGGATGAAGAGAACCATGTATGGGGCAGAGCTCTGGAGTCACAAAACAGTAACACATTGTGTTCATAAGAATACCGACATGACTAATGAGATTAAATTTCTATGGGCAACCTTATCAAGCCCCAGTGCTCTTTAAACCTAATAGCATGGATCACATGATTATTGAATGTTAGAACTAAAAGAAACTTCAAGATCTTCCCCCAAGTCCTAGCTCTTAATGACAGGAAATGGAGGCGCAGAAAGGCCAAGGCTGTGCAAAGTGACTAGTTGCAAAGCTGGCTGGAGAATCCAGAACTTCTGACCTGGTGCCCATGCGCTCATGACCCTGCACAGCCCCCTTCTAAGGGCTGGTGGGAGCCACGATCAGACGCAGCCAACCTGCTGAAGGCCAGTCCCCACCGTGATGCCAAAGTCACTCAGCTGAAAGTGACCCCCAACCACTCCCTACCACATGTGCCTAACTCCCACCTCCACTCATTTTATGTGTGTGTCTCTGCCTCAGCAGAAGCTAAGCTCTGCCAAACTATGGGTCTCTATTAGCCATAATACTGCACATCACCTGGCCCATCCTAAGTCCTCAATAAATGTTTGTTGAATGATGATTAGAAAAATAGACTTTCATCAAATTATTCATGCTTACATCAGATTTGACTAAGTGACAGATCTCTTCTTTGACACATTGTTAAGCCGTGCGTTTGGATGACTGGTACGTGGCATGGGCCAAACCCAAGAGCAGGAGCTGCTCGGGCACCCAGACACGAGGGGACTGCGTCCCATTCCCATGCCGTAATCCCAGTCCTGCTCCGTCTTGCTCTTCTAAAGCACACGTTGTCTAAACAGCATCAAGCATTAACTTGTCAAATCAGTTACACCCAAAAGGGCTGAGATTATCTAACAATGCAATAAGATGAGGTCATATCAAGAATTTGGAGGAGAGGCAGCGTTTTCAAAGACTCCAGTTTTATGCCAGGGAGCTATTGTTTATTAAATGATTTTTGGAAAATGAAGAATTAATTCAGTAACTAGTTTCTTTCATGGGAATTCATTATGCTTAATTCTCCACTGTAAAACTCTTTATTTTACATCCATTCTATTATCACTTTATTAGTCTCCCTTTTTAGAGGAAACATGTGAGGCAAATGCCTCCAAATTAAATTTAAATTAAATTTGAATTATTGTGATTTGTCTCCATGGAGGAAAAAATACATAATTGCCAACCATCTTTGCTCTGAACAAAGATTGTCTCTGCTTGCCACAATTTGGAATGTTCAGGAATCTTCTCACTGGATTGTAAGTTGGTAGAGGTCAGGGACTTTGGGAGTTTTGTTCATTGAAGGAAGCTAATACTTATTTGCTGAGTGCATGAATTAACGTGAGATTATTTACCAGAACTGAAAGCTCCCCACAACTTACTCTGGGAGAGAGCAGACTGGGCACCCAGCGCTCAGCCCCGTCCCAGTACAGACCCGTGTGGCCTTCACACCCATGGTCTCACGCTCATTCACTATTGCGCCTCCCTATATGAGCACTGAACCAACTGGATGCCAGGAGCCACTACAGAAGCGAGGGGCAGCCTTACAGCAAAGGAGGTGGAGTGACAGAGGGAGGATCACGAGGCTGAGACTCAGAGGAACAACATCCTGGTCACTCCCACACACTCAACCAGCATGTGAAGCTCGCCGAGTCACGTCCTCGGTCCAGCGCTCAACCAGCGACTGAGGGGGTTCTTCAGATCATGGGTTTTCTTATCTGAAATCTCCACTCTGGGGACTGGAGTAAGTTTGCATACTGAGCGCACCCAGAGGGGAGCCCCCGTCCACTTCTGACACCCCCGCAGATGTCTACAGACAAGGCCTTGGCCGTGCATGCCCACCTGGGGACTTGCCTCATGGCCTTCCTGCATCCTTAGTGATAAAGCCGATTTCTTTCAGCCCTACTGAGATAAGAAACCTGCGTGCTAGGAGTTGCTTGATAGAAGGTTCAAGAAAACCAGCTGGATTTTATGACAATGAGGAACAAAGCATCTTTTTCCTTTTTCCATGGAAATGAAAATAATTTTCAAAAACCCAACCCTAGCCCTGGCTGGCATAGCTCAGTGGATTGAGCGCAGGCTGGGAACCAAAGTGTCCCAGGTTCGATTCCCAGCTAGGGTACATTCCTGGGTTGCAGGCCATAACCCCCAGCAACCGCACATTGATAGCGCTCGCTCGCGCGCGCTCTCTCTCTCTCTCTCTCCCCCTCCCTTCCTCCCTCCCTTCTCTCCCTAAAAATAAATAAATAAAAATCTTAAAAAAAAAAAACAACCCAACCCTAGATGGAAGTGCTATCTGGTCTCATAAAGCCCACCTGGTTTCTAGGCTTCCAAGACGACCCCCAGTGAACCACCTACCCCACTGTTCACGCTCCCGAGCAGTCCTCTCCCACACCAGATCTAGGATAGACCTGTGTGACCCACAGACTGTGGCAGGGCGACACTGTGTGACTTCTGAGCGAGGTCATAAGAAGTCTTGCAGCTTCCACTTTAATCTCCTGGAATCTAGTTCTTGGAATGCTCCCCCTTGGATCCCAGCCACCCTGCTGTAAGAAGCCCACGCCACACAGAGAAGAAGCCGTGTCTTGGCACTCCAGCGGACCACAGCCCCAGCTGAGCTCCCAGCTAACAGCCAGCGTCAGCTGCCAGCCCCAGGTGCCATCTTGGATGCCCAGCCCAGGGGAGCCCTTGCATTCCTCCAGCCCCAGCCACTGCGGGCTGTTCCCACCTGAGAGCCACCCCGAGAGAACTGCCCAGGTGCACCCAGTCAGCCCACCAGACAAAGAGAGATAATAAGGCATTGTCATAAGTTTTGGAGTGATTTAATTTATGTACAATGAAAACCTGGGACACTGCCTCGGTTTCCTTGACGAGTGTCATTGACCCCCAGCGGCTCTCACAAGCCGTTGACACTCGCTTCCACAGGACGTCGCCCTTTGTTAGCAGAGGTTCACAAGTAGCTGGTGTTTGTTTCAAACACCTCAAGGTTAAATTCTGAAGTTAGGATATTTTTCCTATGGAATTTGCAAAGGTTTGCACTGGATGTAAAACAACATGGTCGAGTGTTTTAAAGCATACTTTAAAATTACTTTCATAAACCTGGCTCCAAATACAGTCAGGGACTATGGGTCGGTAGCTCCAGTTACCATGTTTTTCATAGTCACCCTGATTGCAAGTACAGCAGTGCCCCCTTCTCTGCAGTTTCACCTCCCTGTGGTCAACAGCAGCCAGAAATTATTAAACGGCAAATTCCAGAAATAAACAATTCATGAGTTTTAAATTGCATGCCATTCTGAGGAACACGATAAAATCTTGCACTGTCCCATTTCGTCCCGCCAGGGACACGAGTCATCCCTCCGTCCAGTGTCTCCATGCCGTACGTACAGTACAGAAGATATTTTGAGAGGGAGATCGTGTTCCCATTACTTTTATTACAGTATAATGCTATAATTGTTCTATTTTAGTGTGTCATTGTCATTTAGTGTGCACTGTTTCAGTGCCTGGTCGGTAAATTAAACTTCATCATAGGTAAGTATGCAGAAGCAAAAACATGGTATACAGTCAGCCTCCATGTGACAGTTCCACATGGTGGATTGAAAATATTAGAAAACAAAAGGTTACGTTGTTGCTGACACGTGCTATGCAGTTAGGCCTAGGAACGTACAGACTTTTGGTCCTGGCAGTATTCCCTAAACAATACAGTTAACAATGACTATATACATGACATTTACATAGCATTAGGCACTATAAGTAACCTAGAGATGATTTAAAGTATATGGGAGGGTGTGCGCAGGTTACATGAAAATACTGCACCAACCCATATAAGGTACTTGGCATCTGCAGATTTTGGTATCTGTCGGGGGCTCTGGAGCCAATCCCCTGCTGATGCCAAGAGACGACTGTATACGGTGTTTGTTCCTATCCCCAGTTTCAGGCACCCACTGGGCATTTGGAACGTATCCTCCGCAGACAAGGGGAGATACTGTAATCTGTCCCATAAATCACAGACATTTTTTAGAAATTACAATTTGGCAACCAAACCGCATCTTGCAAGCTGCCTCCCGTACCAAAGAAGAACATAGATCACATGTTCCCTCATATAGTTCAAAGTATATAATCCCCATTACTAATTTTCAGGGGGTCTCACTTTGCTTTCGTCTTTGGATTTGGGGTGCTGATTTACCTGGTCTATTGTGCCCAACTGAGCCAAAATGCAAGGGAATAAAAGCAACCCTAACCACACACACAGCACACACAAAACAATGTCTTGGGTCGTGGAAGAATTTGCTGCTGCTGTTGTTTCCTAAGGTTTTTCTTGAACTTCTCTGGGTTCTTTTTGGAGTCACTAAAGTTGCCTCAGGAAGAAGCCTGTTTTTCCAGGCTGCCTGTTGGTGTGGTCATAGGCTCCAGCACAGCCATGACTGACTTAGTAGCTCCTGTGTTCCAGGCACTGGGCTTGCAGTGCCTGGAATAACTCCTTAACTTTACAACAACCCTGTGATATAGATATGTATTATCCCCACTTGACAGCTGAAAGAACCACGGCTCAAAACAGGGATGTGGCTTTTCTCGTGTGTGAACGCCTCACAGATGCTTGCTGCCCGAAGCTGAGAGCGGCCCCTAGACGGGCCTCTCGGGCAGCAGAGACGTGACTGGGAACGTCTCCGAATTCCCGCATGTCCAGAAATCACGCCTCGGTCACTGAATCATTAGGCAGGATCCAGAGCTTGGCCAACGGAACTGTGTGCACTTGGGGATCACCCTGAGCTTGGGGGAGGGCAAAGTGCTGCATGTTGATATCAGCACAGCCATTGGCAGGGTTCTGTATCGTCCAGATCGCCCTGGTGTTTCCCCATCTGATGCAATTCTGTGCCCTCCTCCCAGTGCATGGATGTGGGGAACTACTCCATCACGGGTCTATGGGCAGGGGCCCAACAGGCTGTCTCGGAGAACCAAGAGATTCAACAATCAGAAGCAGCTGGAATAGGCTACAGTGGAAGAGCTAAGTAGCACTCAGGATATTTAAGAACTGTCGCTATGGATCAACCCATGCACACTGGGGAAAGAGGGGCCATATCACAGAAAGAAATGGGCCCTGGCCAGTGTGGCTCAGTTGGTTGGAGCATCATCCCATCACTGAAAGGTTGTGAATTCAATTCCCAGTCAGGGCACGTACCTAGGTTGCATGTTCGATCCCAGGTCCAGGCATATATGGCAGCATCAATCAATGCTTTTCTCTCACATTGATGTTTCCCTTTTTCCCTTCCTCACTCCCTTCCTCTCTCTCTAAAATCAATGAAAAAAAAGTTCTCGGGTGAGAATTAAAAAAAGGAATGGGCTCCATGGGTTGGTATGTGGGAACGTGTGTGTGTCGGATTGCACAAGGGCTGCTTTTCCTCCCTGTGCCGTTCCCAGACAAACTTCTCACTCACTCAGTCTGCGTCTCCTTCAAACCGGCTTTCTCTACACCTCTCGCAGACAAACCGCCCTGGGGAGCCTGAGACAGCCTTGACATGAGATTTTATGGCAGAATGCTCAGGGGAGGGGTGGGTGGCTCTGTTTGCTCCTTTCCTTGACCTATTCCTGTCTCTAGTTACACCTGCAGTCCTGCTGTCCCCTTAGGACACTGGCCATTTAAAATATATCCACCATTGATGATCAGTAAAATATATTCATTAAGATGACCAACAGTTTCCCCTTGGAAATGCAAACATGTGACTCTCTGTGCCTTGGTTTCCCCACCTGTAAGGTTCACACTTCCCTTCATAAGTGGGTCGGCCCTTGTGCAGACACACATACACACACTCACACACACACACACACACACGCAACAACATACTGTCTACTGGTTGGCAGGTGGAGACTTGAGTGTGACGGGTTTACCTGGAGACAAGACTGCTTGAGAGGCCAGTCAGGAGCACCAGGGACAAGGACAGCCCAGGGGTGAAGAGCATGGGCCCTGGAGTCAGCCTGGCTGAGTCTCAACACAGCCCTTGTTACTCACAAGCTGTGAGATGGTAGGCAAAGTATCAAACGGTTCCAGGCCCCCGTTTCCCCATCAGTAAAATGGAGGTGTTCACAAACCTACCCGGAGGTGGTTATAAGCATGAAATCAAACAGCAGGCAAGGTGCTTAACCCAGCGCCTGGTACACTGCAAGTGCCAGTGAATAGTAGCAGCTGTTATTTCTGACAGTGCATGCATGCTGCACGCTCTCCTTTTTGGAGAGCGGCAGCTCGAGCTGTCCTACCAGTTCTAAAATCCACAGTTCCTTCAGCAGCAAAGCTAACCCCTGTGTTCCCCAGTGCTGGTGGAATTCAGAAGTTTCTCGAGAGGGCTTCCACCTTGGTCTAGTAAGAAAGTCATTAAGTCACTGGCAAAGATGGAGATGTAGGTAGATACACTTTGCCTCCTCGCACAACCAAAAGAAGGACCACACCTTTAAAAACAAAAAATAACCAGAACTGCCAGAAAATCGAACTGTATGGAAGTCTGACAACCAAGGAGTTAAAGAAGAAACATTCATCCAGACCAGTAGGAGGGGCAGAGACGGGCAGCTGGGGTGGAGAGGACATGCGGCAAGGCGGTGGGTGGCAGAGCAGGAAGTGCCACGTTTGTGTGTAGATAAACCTGGAGGAACAACTGGAGAGTGAAATAGACCATGGAACCTAGGGTTCCGTGCAGGGAAATAGAGCCTCAAAACCTCTAATTGGAAAAACTGTGCAGGTTGAGGCAGCAGGAGAAACTCCCAGCCTCACAGGGGAGTTCATTGGAGAGACCCACAGGGTCCTAGAATGTACACAAACCCACCACCCAGGAATCAGCACCAGAAGGGCCCAATTTGCTTGTGAGAATCAAGGGGAGTCACTGAAAGCCTGCTGAGAGCTGAGCAAGCAGCACTGTTCCTACTCAGAACCCTCCCCCACACAGAGCACCACAATGCAGTGACGTGGGTTGCCCCACCCTGGCAAATACCAAAGGCTCTGCCCCTTACTACCTATCAGGTGCACCAAGACAAAGAAATATGGCCCAAATGAAAGAACAGATCAAAGCTCCCAAAAAATTACAACTAAGTGATGAAGAGATATCCATCCTATCAGATGAAGAGTTCAAAACACTAGTAATCAGGATGCTCACAGAAATGGTTGAGTATGGTTGCAAAATAAAGGAAAAAGTGGAAGCTATGAATAGTGAAATAAAGAAAAATGTACAGGGAACCAACAGTGAAAAGAAGGAAACTGGGACTCATATCAATGGTCTGAAGCAGAAGGAGGAAATAAACATTTAACTAGAACAGAAAGAAGAAATAAGAATTTAAGAAAAAATGAGGGGAGGCTTAGGAACCTCCAGGACAACTTTAACAGTTCCAACATCTGAATTACAGGGGTGCCAGAAGAAGAAGAGGAAGAGCAAGAAATTGAAAACTTATTTGAAAACACAGTGAAGGAGAAATTCCCTAATCTGGCAAAGGAAATAGACCACCAGGAAGTCCAGGAAGCTCAGAGAGTCCCACAGAACTTGAACTCAAGGAAGCATACACCAAGGCACATCATAATTACATTACCCAAGATTAAAGATAAGAGGAACCTCTTAAAAGCATCAAGAGAAAAGGAAACAGTTACCTACAAAGGAGTTCCCATTAGACTATCAGCTGATTTCTCCAAAGAAACCTTGCAGGCAAGAAGGGGCCAGAGAGAAGTATTCAAAATCATGAAAGGCAAGGGCCTACATCCAAGATTATTCTATCCAGCAAAGCTATCATTTAGAATGGAAGGGCAGATAAAGTGCTTCCCAGATAAGGTCAAGTTAAAGGAGTTCATCATTACCAAGCCCTTATTATATAAAATGTTAAAGGGATTTATCTAAGACAAAGAAGATAAAAAAATATGAACAGTAAAATAACAACAAATTCACAACTATCAACAACCGAATCTAAAAAGAAAATAAAAACAAACTAAGCAAACAGCTAGAACAGGAACAGATTCACAGAAATGGAGATCACATGGAGGGTTATCAGCGGGAGAGGGAAATGGGGAGAATGGAAGAAAAGGTACAGGGAATAAGAAGCATAAATGGTAGGTACAGAAAAAGATACAGACAGGGAGAGGTTAAGAATAGTATGGGAAACGGAGAAGCCAAAGAACTTACATGTACAACCCATGGACATGAACTAAGAGGGTGATGGGAATGCTGATGGTAGGGGAGTACAGGGTGCAGGGGAATAAAGGGGAGAAAAAAATTGGGACAACTGTAATAGCATCATCAATAAAATATATTTAAAATAAAAAGAAAGTGATTAAGTCAGAAGGGTCTCTACCAGTGACTCCTGTTCTTTCCGTAGTGGTGACAGTAAGCAGCCTTCTGGCCCTGCAACTGGGTGGTTGAAATGCCTGATCCGGGAGGGGCTGCCCGTCATGGAATCAGATCTCAGGGAAGCCTTGTCATTGGAATTAGGGTGACTAACTTCCAGGTAGAATCAGAGGCTCTTGCAAACTGCTTTTGGAGAAACCATCCCCATGGATGTTCAGCCTGAGCCAATTCACTCTGTGCTCACACACAGAAACAGCTGGTGTCAGAGAGTTCTACAAACACAGTAACTAATCACATGGGACCAGGTCCGAGGGGACAGGCCTCCTCTTGCATTAGAAAGTAGCATGTCAATGACGTCATGTCAGTGGTGAAATTTTCCCAGTGTCTCAGGAGCATGTCAGAGAGCAGCCCTAACCTGGGTGAGTGGGGCAGCCTCAGGGGAGGCCCTTCCCTTTTCCGTGTCTTCCTTTCTAAGATGTAAGAGTTGAACATACAAAGATACAATTAAGTTAAGTTAAATTAAATTAAATTTTTAGAAAAGGAAAAAGAAAGAGTTGAACTAGATAGTCTCCAAAGCCCACAGACTGTAATAGTTACCATTTGCAGAATATAAAATTCTCTGGGCATTTGTTCATTTGAGAGGTAAGAGGAGGTGACATCATTGAAAATCTAGCTATTTTACCCAAAAGCCTATGACATGAGTAACATTAATACTCCCATATTACAGATGCAGAAACTAATGTCTGGAATGGTTAAGTGTCTTGCCCAAGATCATGTGTGAAACTGGGATTGGCCAGGCAGTGTAACTCCAAGACCTATGCGTTAACCAGTAATAATATTAATGAAAGTGTTAATGAAGCAGTTATGTCTACTAAGGGTTCCAGATCCTTCTTTTCTGGATTTCTCCATTTTTATCTATAAAGAGTGTGTGTGTCAGCTCTCAGGAATCACTTAGCCAATGATGATATAGCTATAGATAGATATAGGTATAGAGAGATAGAGAAAGAGATATGGAGATGTAGAGATAGATACCACCTACCTAAGTCCCAGCATGTCAGCCCTGGCCCACCACCTATGCTGATGTTTGTAACTCATCATCCTTGTGCAGGCATTAAAGGGTACATGAACTCTGAAGTTACATGCAAAATGTGAGTGTGTCCAAAATTCTGAGGGTAGATTTCACAGACTTCTTCAGATTTTCAAAGGGGATCTGTGAACTTTGAGAGACCAACCCATCTTTTGACAGCTGGGAAAACTGAAACCTAGGACTGGGGGGAATGGATTTGCCCAAGCACGCACAGCAAGGAGTGACAGAGCTGGGTTCGGATCAGCTGACCCAGAGCCCAGGGGTCTTCGGTTGCATCTCACCGATCTAACTCAGTCCCCTCCATCACGCACCGAGGGCCTGCCAGGGTCCAGATGCCGCAGCGGGATGACATGCGCGGCTCACAGGCCGGGGGCACGGTTTAGGAAATCCTCGTGCTTTGCCTATGTCTTTGAGTTTAACCCTGGGCCTCTGCATCCCTCCCTCTCTCTACAGTTCTTGTCATTGATAATGACCACTGATCTGCCGTCTGCTGGTCCATTGTAGATGAAAACTCAGCTCACGACGTCTCCCTCAGATCTGGTCCTGTCTGCCTCTTACCCGCACTCGGCTGCCACAAATGCTTCTGGTAGTCAGGTGCTTGTATCTCACTGTTTGGGTTAAGATAACTAGCCCAAAATAAAATTGAGAACAGCTGTACTGCACAAAGCAAAATGTGTAAATGACTAAACACTGATAGAGGAATCCAGTTGTCCCAACAAAGCTAAGGTCGACCAAATGTGAATCATGAAAACTGGACTTAGTAGAAATAGAGCTACAATAGAAAATTCACTCTGGCAGAACCAGCCTTCTTCTGTAAAAATTCACATGCAAAAGAATTAACCTCTGCAAAAATGATGTTGATAAAATGAAAAGGGAAATAGCAAAAGAGTAGCGATGGCTTCACTGCACTCTCTGGAGGCTGTGGTCCTTTCCAGGCCATGCTCTGACAAGGCGGGTAAGCAGACAGTCACCGCTTCTGCAAGCTCACGTGCACAGCCGAGCAGTTCCTGGAGAAGGCCCTTCACTTCCTGGACGAGAGGGGTGTCTCACCTCTTCGCCTTCCGAGGGCTCACCCACCAGCCCCGTGGGCTGCGTGCCCGTTCACTCTCTCGACCTCGTCCCCTTTGACCGGGCCGGGGTCAGTGGCATGCTGGAGCTGCCTCGAACTTACTGCTGAGAGCCAGCTAGTAAATTTCAGGAGTTTTGTGAGCTGGTTGTTAAACACGGTCATTATTAAAAGTTAAGTTATATGAAGAACATACATTTATGATTAATTATATCACATTAAAAAGAGGTAATAAATACTCAAAACTCATCACTTTCTAATTCGTTTAGTAGAGGTTGCTGGTGTCTGTGCTCCTGAGGTTGTTCACACCTGGGGGGCAGAGTTACTGTGCAAAGGTGCGCACCTCTTCCTCAGCCCCTTACTCAGTGACCTCGCCTTCGTAGCTTGAAATCCGCCAAGGGGACAGTATTTATAGCACAGAAATTTGTAAATGTTGTAAATGAAGGCTTCGTTTATGGCCTTGCTGATCGTAGGGACTTGACAAGCGATGCTAATGATGCCGATGCTGCTTCCTGCAATGTCACGCCCGAGGCTGGTGCATTGTGATGAGCATGCAAAACAGGGGCTGCTCTGTGGGGTTCGGCAGAAAAGTCACTCATGCCAGTGACAAAGGGGTAGTTTTCTAACCTCTTTCTTGTTTCACTGTCATGCACTTGGTCATGAAAAAGTCAACCAGTATTCATGTCAAAACTATGCTTGTTACCCAGTTGTAACCAGAGTTGGCTCTACACACGAGTTCCATGTAAATCAATGAGTGCCTTTTCTGAGAATCTATTAGCTATAGGAAATTTACAATAAAAGTATTTCTACTTCACTGTCGTTCATAAATTGTGTGCTGCACACCCTTTACCTAAGAGTAAAATTGGTGATGAAGTTGAGTAAGCATGTGCTCAGGTGGTCCTTCCCGGGGGGCGGGGGGTAGGGGGCATAGACGTGCACACATTTTCTTTTTTGGAGAATCTAAAGAGGTCGACACTTACCTCTGACTTCCCTCAGGAGCCGCCTCATCTCTTCCTAGAAGACCACCAGGCCCTGCGGCAGCCACCAGGACTTCGGGCCACGCGAGGTCACAGTGGGCCAGGGCTGCGCCTGGCGCTGCAGGCCAGAGGGCAGGAAGGCCAGTGTTTACAGTGAGCGCTGGCTTCGGAACGGCCTTTGTCTGCTCGGGAACGTTATTTATTTTCACACCAGCCTAAGGCCTTGGACCCCAGTTTGAAGTCAATGAACAGGAAGAAAGATCCTGTTTTTCCATAGGCACTGACCACGTAGCTTGGAGAGAGAACTTAGGGATGCTGCAAAGGTCCGGCCTGGGTCACCCCAGAGCCAGCGCGTGACTGCTCACGTTAGAACCGGGAAGAGAACCACCCCTTCTCCCTGCAGGCCGCGCATGCGCGGAGTCTCTGCAGGAAGCCCACCCAGGTTCAGGCACGGGTCCTGCCGTTGTCCTACAGGGGGCATATTTGTTTATTTCATTATTTTATCCATGTATCATTTGCACCCTAAATCGCACTTACAGTCCATTCGTGTTTCGTTTATCCTTTTAACCAACCAATGGACGCTTAGCGCGTTCCCCGGATCAGGCACTGTTCCGGGGCTGTGAGTGCAGTGGTGACCCAGACGACCTCTGACCTCATGGCCCGTAAGGTCAAGTGGGCAACGTGGACATGAAAGTGGCTCTCCACGCAATTAGATGCAAACTCTGCGTGCTGGCTCCACACGTTCCAGGCTGAACGGATTATCTTCTTCACCCAGACAAGTAATCTGCTGAAGTGTCTGTCCACAGAGGGACATCAGTCAGAGCCACCACTGGTGTATCACATGCCCGGTGCTAGTCTAAGCACTTTACATGTATTATTAACTCATTCACCCTCGCTGCAACCCCGTGAGTAAGTATTCAACACTATCATCACCCTCAGCTTAACAATACAGACAGTAAAGCACCAAGAGCTTAAAAACTTGTCTGAGGTCACACCCTGGCTGGGGGCTTGGTTGGTTGGAGTGCTGCCCTGTACACCACAAGGTTGTGCGTTCGATCCCTGATCCTCGGTTGAGGCATGCACCAGAGGCAACCAACTGATCTTTCCCTCTCCCTCCCTCTCTCTGTAAAATCAATGAAAAAAATCCTCAGATGAAAATTTTAAAAAAATTTTTAAAAAGCTTGTCTGCGGCCCCGCATTTGATAAGCAGTGGCACAGTTCAGTCCTGGGTGGGATGTTCGGGTCAATGAGACTGATCCAGCTGGAGTTCCAGGAAACTTAGCGAAAGTCTGGTTCCAGTTTTAGGCAATGCTTGGCAATATGAACGAGGTTCGTATTAGCAGCCTGTCTCGGCCCTTTCTACCTGTGAGACTTTGATTAAGGGTTAATCTCTTAACCTCTCTGAACTTGCTTCCTCGTGTGTGCTGTATGGACAACTGTAATGCACATTCGCTTCCTGGGCAGGGACAGGCTGTCAAGAGGAGTCGCAGTGGTATGATGGGAGGGAACCCACGTGTAGTGAGGTGTCTGAAGTGTAAGGGCTCAAGCTCAGCTGTGACGGTGAGAATGGTGGGAAAGTTCATCAGAGGAGCCTGGTCCACACAGGAGCCCACAGGCTCCATGAGATCAGGGACTGTGACCACCTGGCTTGCTGGAGGGTAAGCCTCACCTATAGAGGTGTTGAATATCGGTTGGATGGCTGGGTGGATGGATGGATAGGTGGATGGATGGATGGATGGATGGATGGATAGGTGAATGGATGGATGGATGGATGGATGGATGGATAGGTGGGTGGGTGGATGGATGGATGGATGGATGGATAGATGGATGGATGGGTGGGTGGGTGGGTGGATGTTTGGGTAGATGGATGGATAGATGGATGGATGGATGGATGGATGGATGGATAGGTGGGTGGGTGGATGGATAGGTGGGTGGATGGCTCTCTGCCTCCTCTGTCCACAAGAGCTTCCCCATAACTCAGACTCTCTCTCTTCTAGAGCTGTCATGCACATATTTGGTGTCCTCCAAGCAACCAACAGATGCTCAAAAGCAGAGACTCAGTCTTTTGTCCTGCATCTCACCACATCGCCAATTATAATTTCCCAAGGAAGGAGCATTGGAATTCTGCAGCAATACTCTTCCCACTTAGGCCCAAAAATACCCTGAGGTGTCCCCTGTCCCCTGGCGGTCTTTATTCCATACAGCCCCCCACACTGAAGGGATTTCCTGTGACGTTTGGTGGAATAATGCTTGTGTAAACCAAGGTTCCTACCCCTAGGTTTCTTGGTCATCCCCCCACCCAACCCTTAAGACAAAGGGGAACCATCAAACATTCACAAGGGAACTATTTCTTCTTCTTAAGACACTAAATTCTAAAAGAGAAAGTATGAAGCCAGAATTGCATAGTTGTTACAAGCACTGATTTTCAGGTCAGATAGACCTGGTTTTGAATCTCTGCATGTGTTTCAATTACCTTGAACCTTGGTCCCTTCATCTAGAAAGTGGGGATAATACAGCTTCTGTGTAGGGACATTTGAAGGGTCAAGTCGCATGGATCCCTCAGCACAACGCCCAGTGCAGGGCTTGTGCTCAGTGAAACACTGCATCATAACAGTTCACAACAGCTCACAACCGCTACCTCTTTGAAAATTAGGAAGGGCCCGGCGCATCTACGGCAACTCAGTCTAAACAAATGAAAATCATGCTTATTATTCTGAATAGACTTTAGCCGAGCAGCTGCTATGAGTGTGAGCAGCCCATCACCCAATTTTCCAGTCATTCATGAGCGAAAAGCAGGTGGAGTATGGTTTTAGTACTTTCTCCCTCTTGTAAGTGATAAAAGGGGTCACAAGCTGAATCCACAGTTTCAGTCATTCATTTTTCTAATTAGCCCACTCACCAAATCTTTATTGAGATCCCACCATGTGTCAGATTCTGGGCTCAACTCTGGAAATACAAGGCAAGTGGCCCAGATGAGGCCCCTGCTTTCACAGAGTTTCCCATCTGGGTGGCAGGCAGGGGTTACCTCACTGAAAAAGCACATGCAGGCAGTGCAGTTATGAACTGTGCTGAGTGCTCTAGGAGGGGTCTGTAAGCACAAGGAGGAGGGAAGACAGACAGACTCTTTGTATAACTGGAAAGAAAAGGAAAGAATGTCACAGGACTTGGAAGGGGGTCAGAATGTCAGTCTCTGCAATCCCCTAGGACTTTCAAACCACCGAAAACACAAGCCCTCCAGGTCGTCTCTCCGCTTCGCTATCCTTCCGTCCACCCACTGGAGTCCCAGAGCTACATGTGCCGTGACAGACAAGAGTCTGTTTTGTTTTATTTCATGAATAGGTGGCTGTTTGGTCGCTGGGATTACCGTGCAGCTGTTATTTCGGCCTGGCCCATGGCCGCTCCCCTGGGGAGGAAGGGAGATGGAGCCAGCGCCGCTGCTGTCTGGTGCAAGCACGGGGAAGCCGGGACGCTCCTTGGAGCATCTCTGGGAAGCAGATGTCCAGTATCTCCCCAGATGAACAAACACCAGAGGTTCTCAACTTACAAGAAAGTCCAAGAACAAAAATATCTCCTTCGCACACAATATTCAGCCCGTGCCAGAAAGGTGAAGTCGTTGAGACTTATTTACATCATGTTTAAATATCACACTCTAGGCCTAAACTGCTAGAATCAAAAACGGAAGAGAGTACCTATTTTAAAAATACTTTCCATAGGAAGTGGTAAAAATTTTATAATCTCAAATAAAAATAAAATGGAAAATTAAGACAATAAGCATGCATTCCTGAACACTAGAAGTAAAAACTGTTTCTAATGGTATTTATGCACAAGGATTTTTTAAGGCATCTCGACACGAGCATGGGCTTCTCCCAGGCTATTTGGTTCACCGGACACCTTTGGAGGGTGACGGTGTCCCTACCAGCTTTCCCATGATATCAGAAGTAGGCGATCCTCTCAGGTCTGTGACCCCCTTTCTGCTGCTGCCTTTCTGCCACGTGACCAGGATGAGTGAGACCCTCGGGGCTCTCTACCTGGCCGCCTCGCTTGACCAGGCGTCCATAGTCTTCTGTCATTGCCTCTGGGTCTCTTGCAAATTCCCTTCACTCTCCCTATTCCACACCTGGAATCTTCAAAATCTAGTTTATAATTTGCTTTGACCTACCACCACTATGCCATCATATAAACTTTCTGTTCCTCCTTTCATTTTTCCATTTGGAAAAGATGGCTTATCATTTTTTTTCTGGACTCAGATACCTGCCTGCGGGCAATGGTGACCCCCAGGTTTCTCTTAAGCCCTCCTGGAAACATCAGGCCTCTCCAATTCTGTTCTGGAGGAATCCGTTCTCTAACCCACCAGAGTCACGGTGCTGGTTTCAACCCAATATTGCAGGCTGCTGAAACAGTTTTGAATCTTGCTTCTGTTACGATCACAGTAGTAACAGTATCTGTCCCAGAGATGTGGCAGCTGACAAAGACCCACAATACATATAACGTAATGGGTTAGAGCTCGAGTTCCAGCATCAGGGAGACATAAGTTCAAATCTCACCTTTACCACTTACTAATGGCGGACGTAAACGAGTCATTTCCATTCTCTAAACTTCGGTGGAGATAAAGACAATACTATCTTCTTCAGAATATCATTGGGTTACATGAGAGAGTCCTGCGAAAGATTGTGCACAGGGCCTGGTGCGTAATATTGATTCAACAAGGTCAACTGTTATTTTTATTTTAGGAACAAAGGTCAGTGCTTCTCTAACTGCAGCTTAGTGAATCTAAAAGATCATTAGCCAGATATTTTAAATTAGACTAGAATGTAAAAAAAAAAAAAGAATGGAATAGAATGTATCAAAGTGCACTTTGCATTGTAGGAACTACATGGTGATGTGCATACTAGGCTACAATGTAAAAGCATATCTTACTGTGACACAGTGAGAAAAAAAAGGTTTGAAAGCCAGGGGCTGTAAGCTGATCCAGAACTATTAAATACTTTCTTTAGTATTGATATACTGTTTAGGAGAGACATTACTGCCCCCTACTGGAACTATTCATGATTTCTCACAGAGAAGGGACACCATAGATTAGTAAAGACCTCGCTGGTCATTGCCTGTGTGACCTCTGCCATCCTCCCCCTACCCTGTCTGGAAGCTCACTTGGAAGGGACTCACCCCTTGAGCTACCTTGATGCCCCAACAATGAGTCAAAGGCAGCACTAGAGTGGGAGCTGGCATCCTCACCTTTAAGTCAATTTTAAAGCACAGCGTCCTTCCCTCCCACCTGCCTCCCACTGCCTCTCCCGGGAAACCGAGCAGGGCAGCCCTATGACTGAGGCGCAGCCACACACGTTATCCCGGTCCCACCTCGGCCCCGACCCACGTCCCAGCTGGGCAGAGCTGCCCCAGCCCCTACGCAGCCACCTGTCTCTGCCTCTCTGGGGAGACAACACCCCTTGGAGGAATGCGCGCCAGCTGCGTGTTCTCAGGCCAGGGCTGCCAGCAGCCTCCATCCTGCAACGCCCCCGAGGTCTGAAAAAACCGACGTGCTGGGGAGCGGAGGGGTACACACTGGAGCCACAGGCTGTTCCACCCGGGAGGTCTCGCCGAGAGGAAAGACCCAGAGGAAACAGCGCCCCTAACACACACCCGCTCCTAAGATGTGGGGTCCAGAACAGGATTCGCTCACTAAGAATCTGCTTAATCCCGCTTCATGACGACAGCTGCCAGGGACTGAGTGGTCATGGCTAGTCACCCACACGGGAGGTCTCGAGCGAAACTCCAAGCAGAGTTAAAATCCAGGCCTGAGGGGCTACAGCAACCTGACCAGGTCACTCAGGGGAGACGAGGCAGAGGCTGGCTTCAGACCCAGGGTCCCCGAGGACAGGGACACTTTTCCTGGCTGCCGCGCTAGGTTGGGCTGTGCCCAGCTTCAAGGCTTACACCAAGAAATAAACAAAAGGCGATTGAACTGCTAAGTGGTGAGTAAAGTCGAGTTGGAAAAAGGCTCTAAATCTGAACTTTAAAGTAAAT
This sequence comes from Phyllostomus discolor, assembly GCF_004126475.2. Taxonomy (NCBI): domain Eukaryota; kingdom Metazoa; phylum Chordata; class Mammalia; order Chiroptera; family Phyllostomidae; genus Phyllostomus; species Phyllostomus discolor. The sequence goes on from NC_040915.2 coordinate 20,043,638, forward strand.
AAACTGATGGGCGGGGTTAGAGTAGGCATTTTTAGAACATAAACCATTATAAAAACTCCCTTCACAAATAGCCTCATTTGTTTTGTGTCTTGAGTCAGCCTTTTTTCTCCCCTGGGCGAAGGGCTGGCCTCGGAGTCAGGGAGACGTGCTCCAGCGTTTCCTCATCGATGAGGCAAAGAGGTGAACAAATGCACCAGGTCGTCTGGCGCTTACACAACGTGCCAGGCACTGCGTGTGCTCGGTCCTTTTTACACGTGACATCTGATATCATTCTGGCAACAATAGGCTCAAAGAACTTAGTTAATTTGCTGACGGTCGCACAGACACTAAGACAGATTCTCACGCTAAGACAGATTCTGACCCAGGCTTACCCTACTGCCCACCCGGAACCGCCGCCTGGGTGAGCACAGGGCCCAGCCCCTGAATTGCTCCTGTCTCTCTTCCCCGTGTGCACACATCTCAACGGGTGCACCCATCAAAAGGGAGGGAGGTCAACATGGTCGAGGTCAACATGGTCAAGGTCATGAACATCAAGCAAAGACTGAGAAACTATCACAGACCAGAGATGACCAGGAAAACGTGACAGCTAAATGCAGGGTGGTGCCCTGGACCCTGGTTCCCAGGGAACTGCAGTGGGGACGCTGGTGAGGTTCAGGTGAAGGCTGCAGCCTGTGGTTGCACTAGCCAGGTCCTAACGGGCTATTCCCTCCCGCTGCTCTGTAACCCCTTCTCCAGCTGCTTCCAGAATCATCCTTCTAAAGCACAAATCTGACCACTCTGTCTTTCACTTATAACCGTTCTGGGACTCCCCTCCCCCTCAGGGTGAAGACCCAACTCCTCGGGGTCTGTCTCCTGCTCTCCTCTCCGGCTTCCCCTCTCGCGTCCCTGCCCTGCCGCCTAGACTCGGCTCCAGCTCTGCTCACCTTGCAGCTGTTCTCAGGAAACGCCAGGCCCTCTCCACCCCCTGGACCTCTGCTTCACACATGCCCTGTCAACTCCACGCCCCCTGGCCTGCAGTTAGGGCTCTTTCTCGGGACTCAGCTTAGATGTCACTCTTTCCAGGAAGCCCTCCCTGATGCCCTCACTCCCATGCCTGAGTTATAGTCCCCTCCCTGAGCTCCCGTCACACTCGGTAACTAGCTCCCATCACAGTGCTGCTCACCTGAGTCCTATTCACGTTACATGATGTGCCCCTTCCCTCTCACACGAGTGAGTCCCTGCTTCCTCAAGTGGGAGGGGTGTGCCCAGACACTGCACCGAACAGCCCTGGCTCCCGGGTGGGGAGGTTAGTCCTGTGCACAGCTTACTCCGTTTCTCTGGTTGCTCAAGGAGGACCACGTTAGTCTGTCTTCAACGTGCCCTGCCACTTGTTAATCTTTTTATTTTCAAATACTGCCAGATCAAGCCTTGGCTGGGCACTTGCCCTGGGCAACAGCATCTAGCTGGAGTTGACTGACTTGTTTTGCCTTCACTGTATTTGTTTTTGTTTATGAAATACTTTGTATGGATAGCAGTGCAAGATCTTCCCCTACCTAGACCAGCCATCTTTTATAAGATTAATTTACATGAGTGAGGGAAGTAAGCCAATTCAGAAGAAGGTCAGTAACTGGCTATTCGGGTGGCACGCGTGGTGAGAAGCGCGTGCACCCACAGACACCCGTGCAACCATGACGCTCGCTGTGCTGTGCATGAGAGAACCCGTCGGGAGTGCAGCCCAGTCCTTGTGTCAGGAGACGCCGGTCTGCTGCCTTCGTCACCAACTACCCGTGAGACTGGGAGAAAATTATGTTTCTATTTCTTAGCTAACTCCCCTGTGAAAAGAAGAGAATAAAACTGGGCCGTAGAGTAAACGATTTCATCTCCCAGATCCAAATCTCTCTTCCTGCCCAAACGCCATGGAAACAACTTTGCCGCAGAAGACCCCAGAGGGGAGCACACTTTTCACGTTGGAGATCAGAGATCTGCGGTGCTAGGGGCTAAGGGACTTACATGAGGTCACACTTCAATTTAGTGTCACATTCAAGGCCCAAATCCAGGTTTTCCTACTCCCTGGTGACCTGTTTCTCTCCTCATTCTGAAACTCCCCACCCCCTTACAAAACACACACACACGTACACAACATAAACACATCTTGAAACAATGGAAAAGCAAGTAGGAAAAAGATCAAGGCAATGTTGGGTTTCAGAACATTAACATGCTAAACAGGGAAGTAATGTACCTGGAAGCTGAGAAAATACGTCACAGGGTTTTCCACAATGTAGCGATTCCTTCCTTGTTCTTTGTTTGGGTTTGATACCAGCAGCCAGGAGGCAGGCGGGCCGCACAAGCTTAACTGGATCCTCCTGGGCTACTGTGTATGTATGGTGAAGCCCGCTTCAACAGAGACCAGAGCCAGACACCACTGCACACTCTTTGTGTCGTGAAAAAACACTCCAACAAAACTTCAAGGGGAATAGGCACCCCTATTTTTAAAACGGAATTTTAAACACCGTTAAAACTATTTCAGTGGAGCACTTTGCTTGTAGGGTATAGTCCTCACAATAATACAGTCCAGTGTTTTTCCTCATTGAAAACAAAACGAAACACAGCTCTACCCTGTCTTTGCAAGGGCGCTGAACGTTTTTACAACTGACCTGGTTAGATGCCACAATTACAGAAGAACCAAAGGGCACAGAATCAGAAAGGGTTAACCAAAATTCCCAATGAAATGTAAAATGGGCAGGTGTAATGCCCTTCACATAAATGTATACGTATGGGTATATGTCAATTACATGTAGCAATTGAGACAGATCTGGTCCAGCAGAAGCTCATGGGAGAAGATGTTTCAATTGATCATAAGCTCTGTGTAAGCCAATGGTAAGGTGTCTGCGGGAGAAGAGAAAGAGCTTGGTGCGACATTAAAACACAGTGCTAAACAACACTGAGTAGGGTGATACCTTTCTGTACACTCCCCTCACCAGCCAGGACCCAAAGCTTGGTGCAGTAATGGGAACCACATCCGCCAGAGCGACGGAAGTGGGCATCTGTCCAGGAGAGTAATAGGTCGGCGGCAAAGGGAGAGGGTCCGTCACTGGAGTCACATGGAGAACGGGTCGTGGCACCTGCTCACGGGCCAAGCCAGCCTTCAGATGTAAGGCTTGTGACGGTCCTGCAGTGCGTGTGCCCCGATCAGCTCCCAGGAGCGCTGCTGGAGGTGAGCGCCCCCCCCACCACACCCCTCCCTGCTTGGGACTTACTGGTTTGTGGTGGGAGCAAAACCACATCCGTTTTACAGGGTATTGATGACCTCACTTCAGTTCCTTCCTGGAGAAGGGTATTCTGTAGGGGGTGTTTTGACACCCAGCCAAGCCCCTCAGAGAAAGCAAGACGTACTGACGTGTAGACAGGCTTGGTGACTAAAAGATGCAACGCGGACTCAGTTCACCACCCGCCTCCCATCCCGACACACCGCCCACCATCTGGTTGCCTGAGAAGCTAGAAATCAAGGTGAGAGGGTATGACAGTAAAATCAAAGCTGCCGGCTGGAGGCGGCGAGCCCTGTGGCAGAGCAAGGGTGCAGCACCTGCCTCGGGGGCATTGCAGGTGCTTGTCGAAAATGCAGCTGCCAAGGGTGTCTCCCAGACCCAGTGAATCCGAATTATTGGCGTAGGCAGCTTCTGAATGACCCCCAAATGCCCCCATCTCCTGGTATTCACACCCTTTTTGTGTGGGCTGGACTGAGTGACTCATTTATAATGAACAGGATAGGCAAAACTAATTGGATGTCACTTCTGAGACAAGGTTAGGAGAAGCTCCTGACTCCCCTCCTCTTGCTCTCCTCACACGCTCACTCCGATGAAGCAGGGGGCTTGGGCAGCCTGGGGCCAACGGCAAGCCAGGCGCCGACTCCTGCCAACGTGTGGTGAGTGAGCTTGGAAGTGGAGTCTTCCCCAGCTGAGCCTGAGGAGGCTGCAGCCACGGCTGACACCTTGATCTTAGCTTGTGAGCCTCCCTGAGCCAGAGGACCCAGCTAGGTCACCCTGGGTTCCCGCCTTCCTCCAGAGGCTGTGAGATAATACATTTCCAGCCACGACATGTGCCATGCAGTGATGGATAACCAACAGAAATGGTTGGAAAAGGAGCCACCCTGAAACCAGTACGACACCCGCCCTTCAGGTCTCCCATTCCGCCTCCCCATATTACAAAGGAGACAAACATCTGTGTAAGGGTAAATGGGCGATATTTAATAATATACACAATTTACATGTACTTTACAGCATAGCTTTCTTAGTGGGCAGTTTTTACGCCCTGGCCCTTGGGAAGCCTTTGGGGGTCCCCTGGGCAGGATGGACACAGAGCACCCATGGTAGACATCACGCCCTGTGCCTCCCAGGGCCATCTGGAGGCTGCGTCTCCTGGGCTAAGAGCATGCTGAATTCGCCCCGCGGGTTCCCCTGTCTCTCCACCAGCAGGGGCGGGGTCTTTCCCTGAGCAAAGTCCGTGAAGAAACCAAGTCCATTCAGCTTGCCTTCTCCCCAGGGCAGTTCCTGATTTCCCCGGGGAAGGAGCTAGTTGTCCCAGGGGCACAGTTTTTCATTTTCTCTGGGAGAACTATGTGTCAAGAAAGTGCATTTCCAAGGCCACCTGTGTGGAAGGGCCACCGTCTGCTGGTAAAGTTCCTAGTCCCGGCCCCATCATCTGCTGCTTGTGTGGCCAGCCCAGAGAGCCCCTCTCCCTCGGGACTGTGGTCTTCCCACTGTAAAATGAGGGGGCTGGGCCAGGTGAGGACTCGGACCTTCCAATTAGTGTCCAGGAGCCGAAGGCAGGGAGGCAACTTCTGGCTATGGCAGCTGGCCAGAGAGGGGACGGCGCTCCTCAGAGGGCCAGGCCCCCACCACTCAGCCACCGGGCCCTCTCTGCGGAACGCCCGCCGGGGCTGCTGAGCCACAGGGGGCTCTGGCAGATGCTGTCCAGCCTGCTCCTGATGGTGTCCTGCAGCTCCTCGTCACCCAGCAGGACAGCTGCCGCCAGGGCCAGCCAGAAGTATTCAGTGGCATCGTGGGCATCCTATCCCCATGGCATAGGGGCAAAGAAGAAAGAGCATTAGCAACGTTTCCAGGACAGGCTGGGAGGCAGTGCTGGGAGCCCTAGCTAATGTGTACCCGACACACACACACTCCCATCCCGTCTCCCAGCTGGGGGTCCAGAGGGGAGCGAGCCCCTTCCCTACTCCACTGCAGCCTGGGACTTTGCTAAGCCTAGTGCCCTCCTGCCCAGGCACAGGGGTAGCACCTTAGCCGGGGCCAGCAAACCACAAAGCAGCATACCCCTGGGCACAGTGCTTCAGGGATGCATAAATGATTCAAGCTGACCTATCCCAGTCCCACCCCGGGGCCTTGCAGTGTGACCCAGCAAAGAAAATGGCCCCTTATCTTCTTAGACATGGGCTGGAACCTGCCAGTAGTGGGAGGGGAAGGAGACCAGGAAACACAGAGAAGTAGAAACAACAGAGCCCAGAGATGCAGAGACAGGTGGGGAAATGCGTCATGGCATTTGAGTACCAGCATCAAGAGCTACGCCTTATTTAAGCTGACAGATTGCCTTATTTTTCTTTCTTCCTTCCTTTTTTTTTTCATAAGCTAGAGTGAGTGAGTCCTCCCCTGGCAACCCCTGGGGCCTTTGGTTCACACAGCCCGGCCACACACTTCATTCCTGAACCACCTGCCTGAGCAGCAGGATGGCAGGCGGGTTCCTCACACCCAGTCGGCCCTCCCCGCACGGCAGGGAGGGGAACCGAGGCTGCTTTGGGTGAGACTCGGAGAGGGATGTCTGGTTCCCATTAACCCTCGTAACTCGATAATTCATTCAGGCCAGAAGCAACATCTGGCGAATAAGAAACACACAGCAGAGTTGCCCGGGGATCCCCTGAGGGCCAGACACAGGCGAGCAGCTCCGAAGCCCCCGCTCTGAGAAATCAAGGCTCGTGCTGAGGCAGACAGGTCGCTCTGGCCCGGGGGAGCCGACGTCTGGGGACAAGAGTTGAGGGCCAAGATTGTACCAGGGGTTCAGGTCAGCAACACAGTTCTGCCCAGAAGTGGCTGGGAAATGAGTTCTGGGTTCAGCCCCAGCCGAGAAAACAGGACAGTCAGCACTAACACTCTCTGAGAACCTCGGCGTGTGGGCATTCGCAGACCCCACGCCTCATCGTCTCAAACATATTGGCACTCGGATTTCTCCTAAAATATAGTTTTATGTAACTTTATAATTGACTCATTTGTCTATAACATTTAAGCATTTACCTGCAACGGTTCAGCACTAATTTTGATTTTAATTTGGGGGCTTATAGTTCTTTTGATCTGGGTCTCCTAGTGTATGTTTTCACAGGTCACTGAGATGCTCGCAAGCAGGACACAGTGCACACAGCTCCTGACAGATAACGTGGTCACGGCAGTCAGGGCAGAGCCAGGAGAAAGGGGAGCTGGGCTGGGTCCGCAGAGACGAGAGACATCTTTGAGGTCTCCGAAGAGGCTGAGTGGGCAGAGCCATTGGGTCCCCAGTGGAGTCACTCCCTGCCCTGTCACCCCCCATCTGGGCCATCTCAGCTGTCTCCTGAAGGCTCGGGGTCAGGGAAGAGTATAGTTGAATGGCGGCTCTCACGTGACCTCAGAAGCCTGGCTCTTACCTTCAGCTGGTGGAAGGTGAGCCAGCCCAGGCGGTAATACACTTTTGCATAGTACAGGGCCTCCTTGGGGCTCTGCAGCCAGGCTGGGCAGAGGGACAGCGTCCTCAGGTAGCAGTCCTCAGCCATCTCGTACATGTGCAGGGAGTAGTACACCGTGGCCAGGCGGTGAAAGGCCACCAGCTCCTGCTTCTGATCTCCTGGGGATTGGAAGACGGAGAGTAACACCCGGCAGCCACACCCTCCCCTCATTAGTTCCTTCTTTCATTCGGTGCAATTCTTTGAAGGCCTGTTAGGTGTCAGGGGTTGCGCTTGGGACAGAGGAACAAAGCGGAAGAGGTCCCTGCCCAGCTGAGGGTTGCTGTCGGAAATAATTCCACAAACAAAAGGAAAAGTGCCCCCGGGGTACGCGCTGCCGAAGAAAACACGGAGCTCCCTGACAGCGTGCCGGTCAAGGTTTCCTGGGACGAGTCTGGAGGAAAAATTTCTCCTCTTTACAGACGTCACTTTAACTCAAGATTCGGGGAAATGATTATCTCCAAATTCCTGTGATGGGACATGGTGACAAGGCCAGCTTGACGGAATAACTAAGAATTCTTGACAATGAAATAACCCCACATAACAAATGTCTCCTGCACAAAAAGGCTCCCTCGGCAGAGAGCCCTGGGGCTGCCCCAGCGGCGGCCAGCGCTGCTCCGTCACCAGCCCGGGGCTCAGATGAGCTTCCAGGACCCACACCACAGAGCCGTCATTCTCTGCAGTCCCGGTCCTGTGGTTTGGGGTTTGGTGGCTGGTCACAGCTGCTTTAACACAAAGTGGACTTTTAAAGAGCACAAAGGCTTCCAGTGTTTTGTTTTGGTTTTCAATATTTGCAAGGTGGCTGTTTGACACAATCTAAAAACCTCACTTTCGAGCTTCAAAGGGCCAAAAGCCCAAATTAAAATAGAAAATCCAAAGGAGAGAAAAGTCTCTGATACGGTCAAATTCGGTCACAGAAAAGTTCATGAAAAGGGTGGAAACAGCCTCCCTCCTCGTTCAGCCCTGTCCAGGGAAGGACAAAGCCTGCTCCCAGGGACAGCCGTGGGGTGCGGGGAGCAGAGCCATCCCAGGGCTGGGGTGGGGGAAGGGCGGGGCAAGGCCTCCTCTGGGATCAGCAGGCAGGCGCTCAGAGGGTTTTTGCAGTCAAGGAAAAGAGGAGGAGAGCTCCGAAGTGCGATTAGACACAATACAGTCCAGCAGCATCCACGTCTCAGGCAGCTGAGGATGCCCAGCGTCCCCTCCAGAGTCGTCTCAGGGGCTCCATTTGCTCCACATCTAATCATGGCTCCTCTAATCGAACCTGCTTTCCTTCAAGCATCAACTTTCAAAATGAGGGTTTTTTTTTTATTGTTTTCTATTCTGCCTTCTTTCTGTTTTAGCGACTTGCATTGTTTTCCACTAGCTTTTGTGGTACATGCAAACTATTTTGGCTACTGCTGAGTTGGTTAATAATCTGACCTTCACTGACCTTTCAGTTCCATGGGGAAAATATGCATGTGACTAGCTAACGATCAACCGATTAAAAATTTAGGGCACGGTCTTTTTGTGACAGGGCATTGTCTGTGCATAGAACGGAACACCGCTGGCCCTGTCCCCATGGAATAACACCAACAGCAATATAGTAATTAGAGTAGCACAGGTAGGCGTTATCAAGGACATATTACATGCCCAGCATTGTTCTGTAGGGTTACATGGATTCTCAGTGGTCTTCGTAACAACTGCATGCGATGGGTACTAGTTTCAACCCTCACTTGCCAAAGACACACTCAAGACTTAAGCAGCTTGCTTAATTAAGGTCTCCCTGCGGTGGGACCTAGAATTCGAACCCCTGCAGTTGGTGTCCAGAGCCCGTGCTGGGACTGCTCTGTTCTGTCTCCTTGGGGAGTGTTGGCCCCTTCCACTCAAGAGGGACCACCTACCTGTGACTGTGCTGAGTCTGGCTGCCAGGGTGGCAAATTCCAAAGCCCTGTCGTAGCCCTCCAAGCTGATCTGCAGCTCCGCCAGCTTGTTGAAGATCCGGAGCTCGGTTCTCAGCGCCTTCATCCTCCTTGCTAAAGGAACAGCCCCAGCCTGAGAAGGGAGGCACAAGGAATCTTAGACTCCCAAGAACTTCCAGGACATACCGTACTCTAGGACAGCGATTTTCTATTTTCACCCGGTGCACCGCGGGAATTGTTAAAGCCTGCAACACCTGACTACTTCGTCAGGGGCACCAGCCTCTTTTCCTTAGACTGTCAAATTGAAAAAATGACAACAGCCAACACAACAATAGCTGTCTGGTTCTGAATGAATCGAAATTATACCTATTTTTTGTCAATCAGCAAGAAAATATATGATATCTTTTATGTGCTGCAGAACTTTAGGCATTAGTTTATGTGTGCCAGGAGATGGAAACCACTGGGAATCGCTGCTCTGAGAGGCTCACATTCAACTGGCAGGTTGGGGGACGGCAGGGACTGATGCCCACGGAAACCCATTGTGTGTCCACGCACAGGTTTCCTCAGCTCTCCCTCTTGGTCCTTCCTCTTGGTTTCTCTGCCCAGATCTTAGAGGTGGGAGAACCAGAGGACACCAGGCCTCCTGAGTTTTAGAAAACTGAGAGCAGGAAAGTTCTTCACCTCCCAGCCACGTGCTCCCTCGGCACCCACAGCGCTCATCTCCGAAGTGCACGCGTGCGTCACTGCACAAGAGTGCCCAATAAATAGAATGTTAGGCAGGTCCCTGCACCTCTCTGAGCCTGTAAAAACGCATATGACAACGAGCACCTCCATAGTCAGTGATGTGTCTCCTGTCCAGCGCCTGGCACATAATAGGTGACTGATAAATGTTTGATGACTGAATAACCAATTGAACAAGCAAACGAATGAATGTCTGAATAAATGAGATTTTAGAATCAGGTAAGATCATGTTTCCAATCTCAGTCTTCGATAAAAATTATGATTTTTGACATATCTGTTTAACTTCCAGACATTTATTTAATAGTATTTCTTAAATCGCCCCCCTTGTATTATCTTGCCTCACCCTTTGTAGTAATACTGGTGAACTCAGGGGCCTGATGAGATGGTGTTCCACGTAATAAAAACACAGTGAACAGGAGTGTTCACCCACGACCAGTCATCTTCCGCTGTGCCACCAGTGACTGGGGGGGGGCGGGGGGGCATTCTGGTAAACAGGGAAGCACGCTGCAAACCGTGCACCCGAGAGATGTGATTACTACCGTTTGCTCTCCCAGGAAGAGTAAGTTATCAAGCCTGAGAATGACAGAGCATATCAGCCCCTTCTCCAGGCGGCTGGCAGACTGAAGAGAGAGAAGGCTTGCTGGCCTGGGATGAGAAAGGATCCACTTGCTAAACCTGTGAGCTCAGGGGAGGCCTGCATGACGGGTCCCACAAACTCAGAGACTGAAAGGGACCACATAGGATGGTCTGAACACGAAAATTCCTCACTAAAAGTGGGTCACGGCAGGTAGGCACGTCCTAGGCCTGTGGCTTCCTTGGCAAAGGTCAGTCTTCACCCTAAGTGAGCCTGTCTGGTGTCTTTTTGCACCTAAGAGGACATGCCTTGGAAATGTTAGAGCGATTCCCTTTTCCAGACCCCTGGGGCACACCTGCAAACCAGGAGGCCACAGGACCCCTCGCTGCTGTCTCGTTCCCCCCACACCGTCCCCATGTGCTGCAGATGCTCACTGTTAACCGTCCTGTGCCCCGAGTGTAAAAGAAATGTGTCTCTCTGTTTTACCTTTTCCCCGACCCCAGAGACTTCCCTGCTTTGCTTTCACCCATCTCCTTAATCTACCACCAGTGGAGTTCAGGTAACCCTCCTTGCGGCTCCTCCTCTGATCCTAGTGTATAAGATAAGCTGCAACACTGCCATTCTCCAGAGCATTTTCTCAGTCTGTTGAGATTTGCTTCTCAGGAATTGTCATCACTTTGGCACCATAAACTCATAAAAATTCTCTCCAGGCGAGGTCATTTCTTACACTGACCAACGGAAGAAAAAGAATTACCAGCAAAAGAGGGGAAGCAGGGTCCAGGCTGAAGTCCACGTGGCCCCACCCACACCTGTGTCCTGCAGGGCCTGCCAGGGCACGCCACGCGGCCTGGGACTCACCCGGTAATACTCCACCGCGCGCTGCCTGTGGCGGGTCCCGTTGAAGAACACGTCGCCGGCTTCCTCATAGAGCTTAAGGGCCAGGGCGGGCTCCTCCAACCTCAGGGCTTTCTGGATGGCCGCCTGGGTGGGACAGAGACCACTGTCAAAGCGACAGAAGGACTTCAAAGTCTCATAGGACCGTCAGAAGTGAGACCCTGGCCACCTAGTTCAGCCCTCTGCTGAAGTCCCCAGAATCCTGAACTGTCCCCACACTCACAGGGCTAATTGGAAGCCTCTGAGAGCCGGTAGCCCAGCACATCCCCACTGTTGTATGACAGAGTGCATTGGATGGTCCCAGAATAATTGTCAGCAGTACAAACATTTTATGTTTTAACAGCTAAGTAATTATTTTAATGTGTTTTAAGAAAAAAGATTAGTAATACAGCAACCTGTGATTTCAGATAATATTATTTAGTGTAAAAAACTACAGTGACTTGAAGCTAAGTCAAAGAAAAATAAGTAAATAGTGATATACACGGCACACGGATACGGCAAAACCGTGACCCCAACGTGTGAATGGCCGAACTTCAGACAGCACGGATCTCACCGATGCCTGCCCTTTCCGGATGCAGGGACCGAGGCCCAGAGATATTACGGAACCGCTCCACGTTCACATGGGTGGTCAGCGGCAAACAAATGCTGGCGTCTTCCAGCCCGACACCCTTCTCCCGGCCCCCATGACTGCCTTCTCCCCGGAGAGCTAAGTCCTATGGCATCGAAACCAGACGTGGTGAGCGAGTCGAAGAGCGAAGAGCACAGGACAGCACCGGCAGCAGAGCTGCGGGGCCTCCCACAGCCTTGGACAGAGAAGGGTTCGCTTCTGTGGGAATGACCTGCAGAACTTCAGGTTGGACGGTAGGCTGGAGTGGGGTGGGCCTGAGACCACTCTGGCCAGTGAATCGCCACAGTTGTTGTTACCGTGTGTGCAGCTACACAGAAGGGGGTGGGGAGAGGCAGTCCAGAGTCAGGCGGCTCTGCCGCCAAGCCTTGAGCAACCCAGATAGCCTCCGTCCCCTGGACAATGAGAGGCCAGACGGAATTATCCGCTCTTTGAAGCTCCCGCCAGTGCCGAAATGCCCTGGCAGAATAGTGTGAGAGAGAGAGAGCTTTAAGTCACACTGCCAGTGGGTCGCTTTCACCTCTTACTGCTCTATCACCTTGGGCAAGGTACTCAGCCTCATCTGTAAAATGGGAATTTCAGTAGAAACTCCTGCTGTGTTTGTCATGAGGATTAAACTACATCATGCACGTGATATGTTCACCAAAGTCTCCTGTGCATAATAAGTATTCAATCAGTGTTACCATGCAGGCCCCGTGCAAGTGAGTTTGTGCAAGTTTAAGTAATGGAGTAAGGGGGAGGGAAAAGGAAGACAATATGCAATGGGAAGGAAGAAAAGATAATGAGCACATTTTTGATGGAGCAAATCTTACATACCATCACAATGTCAGTGTCTGCAGTTAATAGTGATGATAATGAAATAGCATTTGTTGAGCATTTACTAAGTCCCAGCACTTAGTAACTGCTTACTATGCATATGCATTTACTGCACAAGTGATATACCTGATCCTTACTAGAGGTCTAGAGAGCTCCAGTAACATGTCCAAGGTTATACAGTTTGAGCACAACACTGTTAACACTCCACACACATCAATCTTGCCTCAAATCACAGCCAAACCCTGAAGTTGAAGCATGTGTCAAGCTTTGGAAAGATGGACATACTTGACGTGACAGGTGAGGAGTCTCCCAGCACGTTCTTGGGGAGTGTACCTGTGTGTGTGGACTCAGACACTGGCCCTTCGCCACCTGTCTGCAGCCCGCCAGACTGCCTTGCTTTCCGTCTTGCGTCCAGGGAGCAGCCCAGCATTGACCTGCCCTCCAGGGAGAGGTCAGCACCTCTCTCTAGCTCCCGATGGCCACTTCGCAGGGTATGGCTGCCTCCCCGAATGGCCCAGGTCGGCAGGTGAGCCCCGCAGGAGGCCTACCTGCAAGTACAGCTCCACTAGCTCGTCTTCCTGCATGAGGTAGTGGAGTCGCCCAGCCCCGAGCCAAGCCTCGGCAGCCTTGTCTTCCTCCCCCAGGTCGATGAAGATACGCAGGCTCTCCTTGATGCAGGTGAGGGACCTCCTGAGGGACCTGAGGGGTAGACATGGACTCACAAGGCATAAGGGCTCAAAGGGGCCCCCGAGTCCCTTACCACAGGAGGACACGGAGGCTCTGGGAGGGGACAACATTGTTCCAGGTCACACGGGGAGGTCCAGGAGTGATCTGAATCCTGGCTCTGCCTCTGACAGCAGCGTGACCTTGAGAAAGCACAGAACTTTTCTGTGCCTCAGTTTCTACATCTGTAATATGAGGATATAGTAGTCCCTGCCTCAGAGGATTGTTCTAGGATTAAATGTAATAATGGAACTAGAGTGCTTAGAATAGTGCCTACCACAGAGTAAGCACCTGGTAAATATTTACATGTCAGTAGTCATTATCATTTCTGACCCAGGGTCCATCCATTCATCCATCCTGCTGCACTAGAACATTTTTTTCATAAGCACCTAGCGCACAGTAGATGCCAAATGCCTACTGGTTGAATAAATGCACAAATGAATGAGCACAGAGATGACTTTCAATCAGCAAAAACATTTTGATGTGGTAAGAAGAAGGATCAAAGAAGAGAAAAAGTTTTAAAAGGCTGGTGCTCAACAGAGTACTCTTTAATTATCTGGAAAAAATGTCTTATGTAGGATAGTACTCCCCCATGACAGGGATTTAAGAAGAAACAAGGCAGAGGTGACACAGTGTTGCACAGACTGAAAATTCTAGAACAGGAGGGAGCACTAGGCCTCATCTAGGTGGTAGTTCTCAAGTCCAGGAGCAACTGGAACGACCTGGAAGTCCTTTAAACCTGCACACACAGGCAAACGCACCTCAATGTGTTGGCATGCCATGCTGCACTGGGACACTCAGGGAGGGAGTGTGGCCTGGGCACCAGCATTCCGTTTCAGCTCTCCAATAGTGAGTCCATTGTACAGCTTGGGTTGAGACTTGTGGACTTAGTCCAAGTCCCTGATTTCATAGAGGAAACAGGCCCAGGATGGGAAGTGACTGTACAAGGTTGCACAGCACATTAGGGGTAGACTCAAGGCTAGAACCCCTTCTCCTGAGTCCCAGCCCAGGACTTGTCCCGTAACACCCACATTCCTCAAAGGCCGATTCACAGCCTGCCTGATTCATCACTACCTAGGGAGCTTGTTAAAAACACATCCTCCCAGAACCACCTCAGACTGGCTCAGTCAGAGGCATCACGGTTGCGAGCCAGGCTCCCTCGGCTCTCCGTCGCTATAACTCTTTCTGCCTCGGGCGGGTATCCTGAGATCACACATTGCTCGGCAAATGGTGCATCGCACTGAACGCCTTCCGTTCCCCTTGTGACGGCCGCTTTCCCGGTAGGTGCTCACTGGGCAGATCTGTGCTCCGCTGCGAATCCCGCCCCCAACCCCAAGCTCCACATGCCCGCCTAGGGGACAAGCTGGACTCCTCTCTCCCTTTGTGCCCATATCCAGATGAACATCAAACTCTGCCTTTTACACACACACGATGTCTTTCAAATGTGACCCCACCTTCCCCACATTCCGTTGCTACCGCTATTCCTTCTACCCAAAATTCCATTCTTTGATCCTTCTTCACTCTCAAAATCTTACTTATCCTTCAAGGACAGCCTCAAATGCTACCAGCTTCACGAAGTCTTCCCTGACCCTCAGTTCCTTTCTGTCCCCCCAAACCTAGGCTTGCAGAAGCCTGCCATCACCCGTGACTTGTCCTGCCTTTGCCTGCTGTGGCTTTGGGAGAATGAAAATGCCTTCGGGGAAGTTCAGTGGAAGAAATGTGTCCCTTACATCAAAATCCACTCAATAAATTCCTCCTAAAAATCAGTGTCAAGGAAAACATTGCTCCAACAGATATATTTGCTTATGTTCCTTTATCCCGCAGTGAGACTGTGCATGGCTTTCCCCTTTCACCTCAGCCACCAGGAAGCTTGGCACTAACTTACTGTAATCACCCGGGTGCATGGGAACACCTGTTTTTCTACGTCTGTTAACTGGTTTCGTTCTCTTTTTTCCTTGAGTGCTCGTAGAAGTGGACGATTTACACATGCTAAATATGACCTTACAACATGTTCTCCTTGATCAACTGGGCATTCCATAAAGGGAGAGTGGGCATGCGTCCGTGGAGGTTTCCTCTGTCACCTCCAGGACTTCATGATCCTCCTCTCTGGATCACTCATGTTGACGGTAAAGAAGATGTGGATGTTCATTTCCTCCCAATTGTACAAATAAGAATCTCAGATCATACTCATACTTACAGAATGCTAGGATTAAAAATTCTAATCTGGATCAACTTCCAGAACAACGGAGTAAAGACCTCCAAAAATCCACTCCCGCATAAAACCAGTGAGAACACTGGCACAAATGGTCACAATCAATTTTTTCAGAACTTCCGAAGTTAACCAAAGGCTTGCAACAGTTTGAGGAGAGTGCATTCAAGAAAACAGCTGAATCCTGTGAAAGATGGTGAGTTTTGTTGCTTTTTCACTCGCTCTAGACTACAGGCATCTCCTCTCCGCAGCTCCGCGGTAGCCTTAAGAACCAAACACTTCGCAGCCACGGAAGCTGGGAAACCAGCAGCCAGCAGCCACTGGAAGGGCGCAGTGTGTTTGGAATTCCCCAGCGCTCTGTCCCCAGCGAACAGTTACTACCCGCCACGCCCATAAGTTCCCTGAAAGCCCCCTCACAGGGCTTGTTTTATTTAACCCACTCAAAGCCCACTCGGCTAGAACAGCCTTCCCTGGGGTGTTTGTCCCTGACTGCTTTGTCTCTAAGGTCACTTCGAGCCTGACTCCTGGATCTCTGCTCCTGATGTATCCTAGCTGCTGGGGCGTCCAGACGGAAGCAAGGACAGAGCTGGGGCTGGGCCCCCTATCCCCTCACATGCAGCAAGGATCAAAAACTCCCTTCCTGGGAGTGAGGCATAGATGGTGGGAGATTTGCAGGGTGCCTGATTCTCGGAAGAAAGGAAGAGGGTGAGGGAAAGGAGGACAGAGAGAGAGACCATTATCTGATTGTTCCTAATCCGATTGTTGGGGTGTCTAGGGTCACCAGATTACTATGTTGCCTAGAAAAGCAAAATTATAATTTAATTAGCTTCTCCTCTACCGCCTCTCTCTGCTCACCAGTCATTATCTTTGCTCTATTTCAGAAGTCATTCACAATGATGAATTCAATGCTACAATGCTAATCTGTTGCAAAACGAAGCTGAACATCTTGGAAGCCATGGAGAATTTAATAGAGTGCATTAAAGGCTCGTTAGCCCGAGGAGCAGCAGGCCACACGCCACTGGCAAACGAGATGGAGCAGGCGAGGCCAGTGAGGACTCAGGGGAGGGAAAAATCACAGGAGATGACAGGATGCTCTGAGCATAGTTTAAACACTGATGGGTTAAAAGAAGCCTCGGGGTAAAACAGTTAGGTTTTGGTATATTTCTGCAAAAATGAACCTTTTTAAAGAGATTACTGAGGAGTCAATCACAAAGGATGTTTCATTGTACTCAACATGAGCTAAACGTCAATACTTCTTTCATTGATCCCAAGACTTAGTGCATAGTTGCAGTTATAACCTAAATATTCTTAACTATGAAGTGAAATAAACTTAGTTGTATAATTCCCAGTTTCATGTTAAAGGTAAGGGTCCAAACAAACTTTCTTTACCATGAAGTTTTACACCCTGCTTTCAGTGAATTTATCTACTTTAAGTGTTCTTTCTCTGATACCAATTATCTTCAGGTAAGGAAGACCTGAGGGTCCCACCATCCTGGCAATAGCTACCACCTTTCCGAATCATGCATCCTCAGCCATGGTCACATGATGGGTTGTTATGGAAACACACAACTAATGGTAACACAGGCAACATTTCTGAGCCCTTTCAATGCATCCGGCACTGTTCCAAGCGCTCCATGGGCATTCACTCATTTATTCCTCACACAAACGCTACAGGACAGATGCCATCATTATTCTCCTCGGACTGAGGAGGAAACCGAGGCACAGAGAAAGTGAGTAACTTGTCCATGGCCACACAGCTGGTAGGTGACGGATGGCCCTGGGCTGGCACTGTGTGGTCGCTGCGAAGCCCACGCTCGCCTCCCTGACACCACACACACGGCATGGGCACCTGGGCCTGACTTCCTGAGGGGAAGAACAGTATTTCTGCTTAAGGAAGGAAAGATGCTTCCGGGGCCGTCCCTAGGCCCAGACTCACCTGGCCGTGCTCAGGTTCCGATAGAGCTGCCCAAGGGACTGCAGCAGCTGCCCCTCCATCCCCCGGTCCCTGAGTCGCTGCGCCAGCGTCAGCCAGTGCTCGTGGTAGGTGATGCATGCCTCGGGGTCTGGGGACACAGAGCTGTAGAAATGGCAGAGGGATTTGGTGACCTGAAGCTGACCTGAACATAAAGCAGGGACACGAATGAGATGACCTGAGCGAGGACGAGGGCAAAGCTGTGCGCCCACAGATTTCTCCGAGCTCCCCAGCAGCAGGGGGCATACTCACTCTTCAGGTGCCGGTGCCTCAAGCCAAACAGCAGTGCCGTTTCGTAACAAAGGCGGCCGCTGGCCAGCTGGCGCCCATGCACCAGGACCTGGGCCAGCCAGAGAAACACCTGCACTAGTTCCATGTCAGTCTCCACGCTGGCCTGGAGTGTGCCATAGAGTCGGATGGCCTGGAGGAGGTAGTCTCTGGCTGGCTGCTGAGCCCAGGACTTAAGGGACAGGTGGCCGAGATTGGCCAAAGCCACGGCCTGGTTACGCACATTGCCCATCTCCCGAGCCCCGCTCAAGGCCCAGAGATAGTTCTTGGCCGCCCTGTTCACCAGGCCTTCACCTTGAAGTGTAAGGCCCAGAAGGTTATGAACTATGCCCATTTGGGTAACACTCTCCGTCTCCCTCAGGGAGTGTAAGAGTGGGCAGAGGATATCCAAGGCCTTCTTTGCCTGGCCGGCCAGAAGACAGGCCCATGCCAGGCAGAGGGAAGACTCGAAGGCTTCCTGCTCGCCCAGCAGCTGCCCCAGCATCAGGGCTTGGCTCAGGTAGTAGATGGCCCCGTCAGGAGACCTGTGCTGGAGGTGCGCTTTGGACATGATGAGGCACAGGGTCCTCTGGGTGCCCCAGTCGGCCTGCTCCTCGCAGGCGGCCAGTGCCTGCCGGAGGGCCGGGCAGGCCAGGGTGGAAACTTCAGTCCAGCTCTCGGAGGGAACAACAAGGAGCTTGCTGGCATTCCGGAGGGCCAGGTGGACCTGCCAAATAGGGAGGAGCATCCCTTGGGCACTCTGGAGACCGCGCTGCCGGACAGAGGCCACTGCAAGGTGTGGAAGGTATTTCTTATCGTAGAGGAAACTCAGGACGGCGGCCACAGTGTCCGAGGCAGGAGGGTGTCCAGAGAGAAGCTGCAGCCGTTCAGCGAAGGGCAGGACCTCCTCGTGCCGGCCGAGGCTGAGGAGCAACCGGATGGCCAGGAAGCAGGCCCTGGCCTCCAGGGGGCAGCTCTCCGACGCGATGCCCCGGCGCAGCACGTAGGCCACCACGTCCAGCTCGTTCTTGGCGCTGGACTCGCGGTCAGGCAGGCAGGCCAACAAGGCACCCGCCTTTTCCAGCAGGGCCGAGCCCTTATGCCTCAGCCTCTGCCTCAGGTAGATGGCCGCCAGGTTGATGTACAGAGCAGCCACCAAGGGCAGGTCCTCAAATGCCCCGTCGAGAATGTGGATGGCCTCCTCAAAGTACACCCTGGCCTGAGACAGCTTCACCTTCCTGACACTCAGCCGGCCCAGGAGGAAGCAGAGCCGGGCGTGGGCCCAGGTCCTGTGGCTCCGCTTGGCCCACTTCCTGGAGGCCTCCAGGTAGACCACCAGCTCGTCCTCCTCAGAGTAGCCGTAAAAGGAAGACGTGAGGAAAGAGAAGGAGGAGTCATAGAGGCTTTTAAAGTGGTCGGCATAACCTTCGTGATCCAGGAAGGCCAATATGGGGGCGAAGCTCTCAGCCTCCTCCTCCTCCTGACCGGCGTGCAGGTCCATGAGCAGCTCCGGGTCGTCCAGGTCATCTGGTTCCGGCAGGTGGTAGCTGTCGGAGGCGGCTGACAGGAGCTCCTCTTCTAGGCTGGAGTCCTCGGAGCCGCTGGACCGTCTGGAGCCCGTGGCCCGATGCTCCTCCCAGGCTGCACCCGGCCGGGCCTCCCTGAAGCCTTCGGGCTGGGACGCTGTAAGGGACAGGCAGAGTTGAGCGACCCTAAGCACCTGCAACTGCAGTGGCGGGCTCTTGGCGAGGGGACGGGATGCTGTCCTGAGGGACCGGAGGTCAGGTTCAGCAGGATCTCTACTCACCGCTCAGATCGTTCGGCAGGTTCTGGATGGATTCAAAGCCACCTGGATGGAGATGAAGGACAGACCCGTGTTAGGTCACCACGGGCCACCATGTCTATGCCTGCAGGGTGTTCCAGACCAGTGGTCTCTTAGGAGACTTTGTGTTTACGTCTCAGACCATCAGCTGTCTTTAAGGAACTGGGGAGAATCGTCCCCTTTATCGTCTGGTTAGAGTTGCTGGAACCTGAAGATTATCTTACTCAACCCGTTTGCTTTGCAGCTGGGAACTGAGGTAGAAATGAGACCCAGAGTCAGAAAAGGGAAGCTGAAGGCATGAGCTCTATGCCAAGGGGTGTGGGGAGGAGAGACGATATACTTTGAAGCTCCAAACCTCTTGGCAACTTTACGACCGAGCCGTGAACAGAACCCCAAGCGCTGTGCGCTGTGCAGCATGCGGCAGGGCCTCCCGGCCCGTGGGTCCCAGATCCCTCCTCTCTGCCCATCACCCAGCACTCGACAGGCCCTGAGTTAGTGCACACTACGTGCACTGAGTGACCAAACACGAGCAACCAAGGGAAGAAGTTGGAGAAGTGTGAGAGTCTCCGTTGTGTCCTCTGAAGTAGCACAGTGGGATGAGACAGGTGAAAGGGCAGTCTTGAGCCCCGTGTTAGCTGTTTTGAGTTGGCAGTGCTTGCAGGAGCTCCAGACAGAGAATGAAATCCAACTGGCAGGAGACAGGCTGGCAGTGGGGGCCGCAGGAGGGGGCCGAGACGGCGAAGACCAAGAGCACAGAGTCCAGAGCCACAGAATGACGTCCTCCCCAGAGGAGGAATGGCAGAGGGGCACTTCTACCCTGGGGGACAGGCCCTGGGGGAGCTGGGACTCACCAAGAGGTCGCTCCCTCTGCCAGGAGCCCTGGCGCCAGGGGTGGCCAGCTCGGCCACAGGCACAGCTCTGAGCTGTTCCCCTGGTCTTTAGAAAAGAAGCACTGGGCTGGCTGGAACCTGCCCCTGGGCCTCTCCCAAGCATGGGGTCAATAGCTGACAGACACCTTGGATCTAAGTCTGCGGCCTGCCCTGCCCCATGACACAGACCCAGTAGTGCTGGGTTTCAGGGCTCCACTCCCCCCGGCTGGACAGCACCCGCAGCTTCAGATCCCCATCTCGGTGTGATCCGCCAGGGCTGGTGCGGATGTCTGCTCCAGGGACTCCCCACAAATGCTCCTTGTGCTAGAGAAGGATGCCAGCCCCCACCTCTGCCCCCAGGTTCTGACCAGGGGTCCCTCCTGCAGAATCTCTGGCCTCGCCCATGGAACACGCCCCAACCAACCTCGCCACACGAAAAGTGGACACAGCAGCACCACCGCTGAAGAGACGGGAGAAACAAGGACCTTCCTCAAACTGCCGTCACAGGGAGAAGGTGCTTCCCGACACAGGGCGATGGGCCCTCCCCAGAGTAAGAGAAGGGAGCACCGTTCATCCACGCAGTCAGTCACCCTGACGCTGCTACGAACCGTGCCAGGCGCTGAGACCCCTTGCGCACTCAGATCTCACGTGCCCAGCCGTCCACTGCCATTTGGGTCGGGGTCAGCGTGAGAAAGCAGGGACTGTGCTGACTAGAAAATGGGGGTGGGCTGTTCTTATCCAGGCTCAGGCACTAACTCACTTGGGCCTCAGTTTCCCGATCTGTGCAATGGGAGGAGAGGTCATCTCTCAGGGTCCTTCCAGCTGTAACATTCTGTGCCCCCACCTTCATCACTGGGAACCTGGACTACTTCCGTCCTAGAAGGAGGGACCGCAGCCACAGCTCAGGAAGCTTTTCTCCTCCAGGGTCACAGAGGGAGGCTTGACAGGGCTGGCCTCCCGAGTGGCAGTTGAGTCGACCTCAACACATCTCTCAGTTTCTAGGCAACGAGCCCCGCCCCACCCAGAACTGGCTGAAACCTAAAGTGCCAGTGCCGCTGATCCAGTATGGTCAACCCAGGTCATCACTGAAGAGCGGCCACAGCCCCAAGTTCATGGGTGGGATTAGAATGTAAGGATATTCTATTCCCGCCCTGGCTGGTGTGGCTCAGTGGGTTGAGCACCGGCCTGTGAACTGAAAGGTCGTCGCTTCCAGTCCCAGTCAGGGCACAGGCCTGGGTTGCGGGTCAGGTCTCAGGCTGGGGGTGTGCGAGAGGCAACCGGCCAATGTTTCTCACACACATCGGTGCTTCTCTTCCTCTCTTTCTCTCCCCTTTCCCCTCCCTTTAAAGAATAAATAATAAACAAAATCTTTTTTAAAAACAAGTATTCTATTCTTGGTTAGACACTCTCTTAATCTGGAGGAGCCTGGGCTCTGCAAGGGGCTTGAGGACGAGCACTCACTAAGCCGGTAGACAGACGTGATGTCGGTGTGAGCAAGCGTGCGGAGGAAGCCGGCGTGCTCAGCTGTCCTGTCACTCCCCAAGACCCACAGAGAGCACCTTTCCTCCTCGCTGAAAAAGGCGGAGTTCTTGCTCCTGCATTGAGACAAAAGATGGGGACGCAGGTCAGTTAAAGGTTCCAGACACAACCCCTTCTCCCTCTGCCCAAGGGGGTAGGGAAGGACCTAGAGAAGCCACCGGCCCCTACGCCTGGAGCTGAAATCAGACTCCGTCTCTCCCGTGTGTGATGTGTTTGCTCCCACACTGAGGAGGAGCGCTACCAGCACCGTTGCAATGGCAAGCTGAGCTGTGTGCTACTGAGCGGGACGAAGTGACAATGAACACACTCCCCGTTCAAACTCCTTCCCTCGAGCAAAACATCGCCCCTTCTCTCAACTTCTACATATTCTCTGAGACCTCGTGGTGCCCGTTTTTAATGGGAGAAACAGGAACGGGCTGCCCTAAACATAAGGGTTGGAAAGGGACCATTAACAGAAGTTTCTTCATTGGGTTGTTGCAAGAAAACGCTAGGGACAGGTGACACAATGAAGAAAGTGAGTCTGTGGTCATGGGGGGCCTTTCACAACTGCCTGACACCAGATTCCATAACACGGACAACAGTGTCATTTCGTCAAGAGAGAAATAAATGCTAAGGATGAGCAGTGGGTGGGGAGAGGACCAGGGCGCTGGAAGAAACGATTACAAAAAGTAAGGACCTTTATATTCGCCCTGTTTTATAAACTGTGCAAACTACCTTGCTTACTGGGGATTTGCCTTAGACTCAAAGCATTTGAAAACTAGAGGCGCCTTAGAAAGGGTTCAATCCAGTATCCATCTAAACAATTTTTAAGATCTCGTTTGCTTATAAAATGGTTTTTGAACAAAAAAAAATATCTTAGAATCCCGAGTTAATAACAGCTAGTACTTTGGGGGGGATTTTTATCAATTAGACAGTCTAATATCATTTCATATACACAATTGCCTTATGAGGCACCTACCCTCTGTCCCCAGAGCTCAGATAAAGGCTGTTTGAAAGGTCATGATGAGAATACGAGCAGCTAATATAAACTGCTCAAGGTCACACCGCTGATTGTTGGCAGGATTGGCACTAAAGCTGCATCCTGACATCCGGCCCAGGGCTCCTTCCACAGCACATGCTGAACCCCACCGCCCTGGCCTGACCCCCAACTCTCCACAAGAGCGGCCATCCTCCAAAGAGAGTGTAATTGATTGAAACCTACAACTAGGCTCACTTGAGATGAAAAGAATCCCACAACTCCAAATTTCTGTACAACTCTTAAATTTTACAAAGCATTCCTGAATTTACTATTTCATTTACTCTTTGTAACAGCCCCATGATGTAGATACTTTTATCCACATTTGGAAAAATGCTACCTACCTGCAAAGCAATGGCTATGAGACTAGCAGCAAACTTCTCATCAGCAAAAATAGATGCCACAAGAAAAGGAATTGTAAAGAAGACAGAGCTAAACAATATAAGGAATAAAAGAGGGGATGCAAGAAAGATATTTCTAAAAATGTTTCATACTATGAAATAGTAGCTTTTCATCTATATTCTTTTTTCTGCTTTTGAGTGCATTAACTGTTCAATCTTGCTTATTTTTAAATCTAGGCATTTAAGTATACAAATGCCCTTTAAGTAACACTATGAAAAATAACTATATCTACTACAATGGGAATAAATTCTAAATATATAAAGTCAATTGAGAAAAAGGCCAGCTGAAGAAAAAAAATGATATAAAATTTTAAATCCACAGACCCATATAGTATTTTTTGTTTGTGAACAAATACTTATTTTTAAAATGTATCAGAATAATGATTGGAAACATACATAATACCTTCAAATTACATTTGCCTCTGGGACGGGAATCAGGATGGAGGGGGGAGAGGAGTCTTCAGTTCCATCTAAAGACGTTTACTCCTTTAACACACACACACACACAGACTGATTATCTTTAAAAGGAAGAGTGTGGGGTTCTGTCATTCTCAAAGGCTCCAAGGATCCCCGAAGTCACCCTGGTTAAAGGCAAGGACAGAGCGCCTGCCACCTGGCCTGTCAGCTGCTGTGGCCGTGACACTAGGGAGCGACAATGACCCTGTGCTCCAGAAAAGGGGAGCCCACACATCTGCTCCCGTGGACACGCAGGACCCCTTTCCCGTCTGCCAGAGACCTGGAATAAATGAGTCAGAAAGCAGCTTCTGAAAACTTTCACTTTCATTGTACTGCCAATTTAGTTCTTAATTAATTAGCTAACTAACACATACATACATACATACACACACACACACACTTTAAGGAGTAGTATCCTAGACAGTGAGGGAGTGTGTGGGAAGAGGATGGAGACCAGCAAATGCAGGACCAGCTGCAGAAACCCGTGACCAAACATGGACTAAGCGTGACACCCAGTGGCCAGCCACCAGCACAGCACACAGGAACGCTCCCCAGGACTCCCACACCCTGGCGGCTGCTTGTGTCCAGGACGTCTGTGGCGTTTTCCCAACTGCTGTGTCCCAGGGCGTCTGTAATCTAGAAAGTGCTTTGTGAGGACGCACTGAGCCCGTTGCCCTCTCCTCCCCTTCTCCCACCCTTCCCTGTGTCCTGGCTCACTTTCACCTTCCCTGCCGAGTGTGCAATCTCTCGGGTCCCGCAGCTGACCAGCTGCAGGACAAGAGATGCTGTGGAAATAGGGAGGCCTCAAGCTGCTACTGCAGTACAGGGGCTGCTGTTCTTCGGGGTGAGAGTGCGCCCCCTGCAACTAAGCAGCCAAAATGGGATGAAGCTAGTGGTACTGTGTTATTGTCATTTAGGGCAAGGTATGAGGTGAAGTCCAAACACACTTTATGAAACCTGACATCTGCCCGTGATATCCTGTTAAAACTGTCTCTCAGAGGTTACCAGTGGTGACAGCAATAGTAAGCGCTAGCACGTGCTTATCACACGCACACACGCGCACACACTGTGTCAGGCACCAATCCTAAGTGCTTTGCTTGTATTCGCTCATTTCAGCTCTATGGGGATGTATAAATACGGCGAGCACTTTACAGATGACGACGCTGAGGCGCAGAGAGACAAATGAACACACCCACAGCCGCAGCTGGGAAGCTGAGGGGACGGGCACAGGCTGTGGCCATCGGTGCCCTTCTGGAAGTGGGCTCTGAAACTCCTAATCACTAAGCTACACTGTCACCCATGACCAGTGACCTCCTGGTGACCAGTCCCAAAGGCCTTCAACAGTGTCAGGCGCCCCCCACTCCCCTGTGGCTGGTCCTGCCCTCTCGGCGGGCTCCTCGGTCTCCTTGGCTGCGTTCCTCTGCCCTGTGGAGGGTTCTCCCCCACCATGGCCCTGTCCTCTGTATTCTTTCTCCCCACCTCCAGGGCTCATCATGGCACTCACTGGATTTAAGGCCAGGATTCCGGGGCTCCAGGCCCAAGGGGCTGAGTCCAGCTCTCTCACTCCTGGGTCCTCACTTCCCCTTGCGGTCTCCCCCTGGCTGCACACTGCCCCCCAGAGAGCTTTCGTACCCATCACTGCCCAGGCCCGCCCAGACCAATGAGATGGAACCTCCAAGGTCGAACACAGTCGGTCCTGAGCGGTGGTGCCCTCTCCTCCCCAAGTGCCACTGGCCTGGGCCTTCTCACTAGTCTCCTGCTACAGGTCCTCCCTTGCCCATGCATGCCTCACCCAAAGCCAAGGTCAGCTTCCCAGAGAGAAGTTCCTGCTGTGTCCAGCCCTTGCTCAGAAACATTCTGTGGCTCCCCTTTTGCCGGGTGAAGGGCAGGCCTCAGCATGGGCACTTTAGGCCCTGTACATCGTGGCCCGTTAAACCTGTACTAGACCAGGGCCCTCCCGGCAACCTGCCTCCCAAAGGACATGAGTCATTCCTCAACATCCCCTCGCTTTCCCAACTGTCACCTCCTCTCCCCGTGTGCCTCTGCTGAAACGGCTCACATCGTGCAGAACTGAACTCAGATGTCGCCTTGTGTGCAGAGGTTCTCTTGATACCTTTTTCTTCTTTACAAACTCCCACTGCACCCCATGCCCCTCCAGGAGCTCAGGGGGTGATCTTTCTTGTTTAGAGTTCCTTGAGTTCCCCATTTCTGTGCAGGGAAAATGAGCTTCTGTCTCCTCTCCTTACAAAAGGCAGGGCTTTGAGAGGGCTCTGCCCTTGTCTCCGCTGTCTGCCCCTGTCTGCCCGCTGTCTCCTCACTGGCTCTTTCCCAGAAGAGAAGGGTGTCCAGTCCCAGTGTTCAGAGCCAGACACATCCGTGGGCCACATTTTTCTGGTGTGGAGGTGTCGAGTGTCTCAGTGTTAGCAGCCGGATCTGCGTTCCCTCTCATCCTTCCTGGGCCCAGGCTCCCTGCCGTTTGCCAGCCCCATGCAGGAAGCCCAGCCCGGAGACAGCGGGGCAGTACCCATGCGCTCTGTCCCTCTGTGACACGGTGACGGAGCAGGCTGGCCACCTGCACCTCAGAAGCAGCCCTTTGGACTCTGGGCAGAGAAGATGCCCTCTACTATCCCGACCAGCACCACCATCACACGTTAAGCTTTCGGTGGACAGACCTGCATGGGAGGGACTCTCGATGACTAAGCTGGAATCTATAGGCCCCTGCGTGTGCCCCTCTCTTGATGGGGCCTCTTCATCAGACAGGATGAGTGGCAGGGTATGAGGCCCCTCCCCACTTCCTGGGTGCCCAGCAGCAGCCTCTGTCCTGGGGTCGCATTCCTCTCCTTGCACAGAGGAAAGCCCCCGTGGCCATCTGTCCAAAGGACCTAAACTGACCCTTTCCTCAACCACTCAGCCTGTCCTTCCTGTCACTGCTGTGTTGGCCTTGCTGGCCAGAATGTGCTCCTCTGGCCCTGTGTTCCCAGGAACCTGAAGTTCATTTGCAAGCCCACTCAGAACAGGTGGGACTCCTGAGGGAGGTGGCCCAGGCCCAGGACAAATCCCAGGGTCTCTCTGACATACTCACATTGGGGAGTAAGAATCAGGATCTATGTTCCCGGTGGGGACAAAGCCCACTTCTCCGGAACACGCCGACCTCCCGATGAACCACTGAAGCCCAGGGATGACGAAGCCGATGATCTCGATGCTGTCTCCCTGGCGGAAGTTCAGTTCATCCCGCTCTTCCCTCTCATGGCCCTTCCAGGCCTTGCATTTCCCTCTGCCTGCGGAGAGAGCACACGGGTGCCCTGAGCCAGGCAGAAACAGTGGAGCTTCCTTCCCACTAGCTTTCACAGCGGGGACGGGTCCCTCCCCTTCGAATGCCAAGGGCCAGTAAATTCTGCACCCCCGGCCCAGCAGGGGAGATATTCACAGAATGACGGAGAGGAATTGGCTTTGTCATTCTGCCAAACTAGGACATTCAATAAAAGAAACTCCCAACCACTTCCACCATCATTTCATGAATACATGGAAAGATGGAAAGATAATCTCAGAATACTGAATCTACTTAAAACTGGATATAGTTAGTGTGCATGGAAAACTGGAAAGCCCCCTCTGGAATACCTGAGACTGGAATCCCTGTCTCTTATGAATTTAGGAAGAGTCACGTGACTGCTCCCTAGCCAACCCTCACTAAGTGTTAGCCTCATAGCGCCAATGAACAGAAAACTGCTGGGACCCAGAGAAATCTTGAAGTTTCCACACTGTGGTCATTGCCCAGCTTGACCAATTGCCTAGCTAGGATCTAGCCATGGTATATTTATGAGCATTGCACTCCAGTTTACAAAGCACACGTATGCCTGCTTTCTCCCATCTCCCCAGGACCCCACAGGTTTGGTGGAGCCAACTGCCAGCATCCTCGTTTTATAGAGTAGAAAGCAGGAGGCACAGAGAGGGCACGTGACTTGTCCAAGGAGCTATGTGCGACAAAGCCGGATGTCTCCACTGCCGGGGACCCTGCTTTCTCCTGACTCTCCTCTGATTCAGTTAACCATTTTCTATGTGCCTTGGTTTCCATAGTTGCTTTAGCTCCTCGGCTAAAGCTACTGGCTTTTTTCATGACGTTTTTGGTCAAATTTCCACGGACCATGTTTTTAAGAACAGAAATTCCCACCCCTTTGTAGGCTGAGAGGACACACAGTGTGGTGAACACTCGCAGTGTGGGGAAGCTGCACTAAGTGATCTACAGCGGTCGTTTGGTTCAGTTCTTGGGACAGCACCTGAAGTCGGCTTTACGGTACCGCTGACAGTGAGGAACTGCACTGTGGCGAGGGCACGCGAGCTGGCCGAGATCATGCCGGTTTTCAGCTGCAGAGTCAGACTCTGAGCCAGAACAGACGTCACAGCCCCGTGTTCCTAACTACAAGGCGCTACTGCCTCTCAGAGAGCTAAGGATCTTGTTTACGGTGAATTGTCAATTAGACTTCATTTCTGGGTTCCATAGTTCCTACTATTTCTTTTCTTCTTAAGTATTATTTGGGCTTAGAACTTACAAAATTTTACCTTGTGTTGAGAGCAAAGGACTCTAAGGATGAAGATAAAAGGAATGTATATTCTAGACACCTATGGAGTTTGTTACCCACTAGATACATCTACATTATAATTACATGTATGTGTATGTGTGTGTGCTTCATTCACTTATTCAAAAATTATTTTCTAGGTACCCTCTATGTGCCAGGCATTCTTACTCTTCCCAAGTTCAAGATTAATTTCACAAAATTCTAAGGGAAATTAAAAATGTTTGGACCAGGCAGCCTGCTTTCGCACATGCGTCTTTAAATCCCTGCGGCCCCTCCATTCCCTAGCATCTCGCTTCCAGGCCCTCGTGCGTGTGCGCGCTGCCTGCTCCTCCCCACGGTCCTGGGTTGGGGCCTCTCCTTTCACAGGCAAGGAAACCCACATACACAGACAGCGACTGGCTTCCCCACAGCCAGTCTGTAGCTGGGGTGGATAGGAATTCACATGCACCAACTCTAATTGTGTGGACAGACTTTGGAGGCGGGACAATGTTATCTCCCTAATGACACCACACTATCCCCAACTCAGCCATACCAATCTGATCGGAGCCCATCCAGTCTCTCTTTCTGGAGAGGCCACAGCTTCCCGGATAATTCTTCAGGAACCATCTGTCAATGGAAACACAGGGTTTGCAAACGCAGGTCTGAAAAAATCAGAGCAGTGAGCAGAATAGTCCATTAAAATAACAATGGTGGTGATGAGGGTAAGCGCTGTTGCTGACTTCACATAATGCCGGCAGGAGCTTACTGAGAACTTACTTGGGCTCGGGCACTGTGCAAGGAGAGGAGGCCAGCGTGCTGGGCCTGTCGGCTGCCTCTGCAATTAGTCTGTTGGTTAAATCACCAACAAAGGATCCCTTTCCATTCTGTCAGATTCTCTGCCACAGCCGCACACAGCCCCCGGCTGGGGAATGTTTATTGTCACAATGTATGTTTGAGTTTAAATATCTTCCAGCAAGGATTCTCATGTTCTAGTGTGAGAAACATCCCTTTATGTTCAGGGGGAGCTTATGTAAAATACAGGTTCCTGGATCCAACCCCAGACGAGTCTGAGGGCCGCGGTCTAGATCCGTAACACCATCCGTGGCGGGGGCTATGATACCCACAGTCCCTGGTCCCTACACTGAGACACACCACACTGGAGAACAGGCAGTAGACTACCTCTTAGGTACACCGCCCACCTGAAATTTAGCGTTGTCTCCAGTTTCACCAAACTGTGCAAATCTTGGTTGTTAAACAAAAAAAGTGACAAAAGAGAAAAAGCCACCCGACTGTGCTCCCTCCCTGGCACCAAGCATGCCCCGATGTGTGAGCGCGCCCGCTCCCCTCAGCCCAGACCTCGGTCTGCTCCGGGCCCCTCTCCTGGGACACCGGTGGCTACTCACTGGTGGAAAGGGAGCGGCAGAGGTTCCAGGGCTGACACAGGCACCAGGCCCCGCTGACCCGTCACCAAGGACACGCCTTCCCACTCGGACTCGCCTTCGCCTTCGGCTATTTTCACGGAGATTAACTCGTCCTTGCAGAGCGTCAGACACTCCCCTTCCTTCTCAGCTGGCTGAGCCACAGCGCACGTGGCTCTGCAGAAGAAGTGGCCTGCAGATAACGAGAAAAGCCCTCCCGAGGAGTAGCAGGAGGTGGAAGGGGTTATCACACAGTGCAACCTTCCTCTCTGTGGCTCAGACTCTGTTCTTCCTGGGAGAAAAGTACACAGTTGGTGAAGGCTGGGGGACAGGGAGGTATGGCAGGCGGTCCTTGAGAACCCTGGAAAACCGGTACCAGGAAAAAAGCCACTAAGAGGGAATTCGCTAAAAATAGACACCAAAACTTCTGAGTAATTCGTGAGTCTTAGGTTTAAGTGGAACTTCACCTTGAAAAAGAATCAAACAAAAATGTATGAAAATATATTTTAACAGAATTTCAATTATAATTGCAACCTCATGCTTAATCTTACAACCAACAAAGAATGAGTTGCATTAATTCGAATGAATATAATTTCTCCAAGTAAATTTTATAGTAACATATTATGGAATTCTTTCCTTCTTATATTGTGTGTGTAATGCAGGCACAAAGGGAATCATTTTGCAGAAGATTCAATGCAAATCTTGTTCCCTAAGTGTCTATGGCATCATCATTTGTCGCTGGTCAGGTCCTTCCTGGTGAACAGACTTGGGGGGGGGGGTCATGTGGTTCTCTAACATCTCTTTCCTCGATCTCATGAAGTCTTTTAGGTTTTGCAAGATTGGCAATTTTATTTTGCAATCAAATTATTTAATATGTTTAGAAAAGTGATTCTCAATCTTGGGTGCACATTGGAATTACCTGAGCAACTCTCACTGTACACCAAAGCCTGGGCCCCCACCTCTGGAGATCTAACTCGCCTGGGTGAGCCCTGGCGAAAGCATCTTCCGAAAACTCCCCAGCTGGTTTAAACCTCAGACGACCAGTGAGACTGGCCAGCGGAGTTGTCCCTGGGATGCCAGTGTGAAACTGAGAGAGAGGTTTGGAGTAGTATTATAACAGGTGGGTTCGTTTGTGAATATTATCACATCTGAATGGTTTTTGCCTCTTTTGCAACCTGATTATTGCAGGGACTCTGATAATAAATATCCAGATAAGACCCTCATCCCCAGCCCTACTCCATGCTCACCTTCCTGTGCCAGGAGCGCCAGGTATATTGTTTGCAGGTGTTTCTCGTCTACTGACACTTGGATCTCCGTGTCCTCCACCAGCCTGCAGTTGAGCCAGTACTTGTGGTCAAAGAGAAGGTGCTCCAGACAGGCAGAGACGTAGCCTGAGAAGTCAAGCCAACAAGGTTCCTGAGCGGCCAGAGGAGGGTGAGCAAGCTCCTGCCTGAAGTCCCCTCCCCAGCTTCGACCCCCAAGTCGTCCCCATTTAACTGGAATTAGAAGAATGTGAGAGGGTTAGCTTAGAAATCTCCAGAATGAATGGATTCTTTTCAGTATCTGTGGGGAAATGCAAGTCATTGTAAATGCTCTCTACCTTTCCAGCATATTTATGGGTCTCCACAAATGCTGAATGAGGTAAGCAAACCCCACTACCTTTTTTCTAATACATCCCTGGAGGAATCCCCACGATGACAACGTTGGTTCGCTCCTGGCTCCCCGTTAACGTCACATGAGGCTCAGACTCCCGTACCCCTGGTGATGCAGCGGCCGCGGCAGGGATCTCCATGGCCCACACAGGAGTCGGGATTTACTCCCACGTCCCCGCCCTGACCTTCCACCTCACCCATGCCCAGCAAGCTCTCCTTGGTTAAAATCAGACTAGGAACCACACAAACTGGAGAACTCCAATGATTACGAACAATACTTTAAATACACCAGTAAATGTGAAGTATTTGTATTGAAATTTTGCTTCTTTTGAGACTTCCTCTTTTCTTAAGTGGCATGGCACGTCTCTTTCCATCCTGACTCTGTGCTGTACTGACTCAGGCCTCGTGTATCTTCTTTGACGGTGCTTCTTGTTCTCTAGTGTGCACACAAGTCCCCTGGGGACCTTACTGAAATACAGGTGCTGGGTCAGTAAGTCTGGGGTGGGGCCTGGGAGTCCACCTGTCTAATGCTTGCCACGCGATGCTGGCACTGCTGGTCCACGGAGCACACTCGGAAGAGTGAGGGTCTCTCATGGTCGCAGGAGGACACGGGTGGTGTAGAGAGAAGGAAATCACCGCGACTATAGGAGAACGTGAGTCCCTGCACAAGGCACAGAGACCGGCATCTTCTGGGATGTGTGCAACATGTGTCAACTCAAGTGTCTGTGGGAGGTCGCTCTGCGTGGCGTGGGCCCAGCTCCCACTCAGAGATGCACAGGACCCATGCCCACAGATAGGTTCTCCTGTGGGGAATCAGGCCTGCAATGTACCTAGGCCGCTATGAGTCTTGCTTTTTGCTAAAACTCCCTCACCCTGGATTGAGGACATTTACTGCAAAGCAACTTCCTAAAAACCATGCTAAACTTTCCAAGGATGAGTGTAACCAGTCCAACTACTTTTGCCTTTTCATTTGCAAATATCCCTCTTCTGTGGTGTGATTACCAGTATCCTCTCCTTTGTTTTCTGTAAAAGGTAACCACCTAAAAGCAAGCCTGTGCACAGTTAATGAGGACCTTCTTGTAATGTGTCCAGTAAGACAACAAAAGCTCATTGGAGCAAGGGCCAAGGCTTTTGCTCCCCTTGAGGGAAAAGCCATGCCATCCCTTTTCCTCCACCGGGTTCGGTAGTCCGTGTGAATGTCTTATTTTCATCCATTATGACGTGGACCCCACGACCCAGGAACCACATCAAGTGGCCTCGTTTCGCTTTATAACTTCCCCGGCATGAGTTACCCTCCACAGCGAAGGTAGGGGAACCATCTCCCACCGCACCAGTGCAATGCTGTGTGCCCGAATCCTCTTTACCTTGTAGATAACCCTGCGACCAAGGCCCCATTAGCAGATAACTCCTCCATCTCATGCTTTGGCTCTCTCTCAGGAAAATGGAAATATGGAACTTTACTATTTTAAGCAGCTACTTTGATCTTACTCAAGGCTGGTTCTTTTTTTCAAACCATCAAGGTCACAGCTATCTTGGTACTTTGAATTTTAGTCTTGACCAATAACTCTTTGCCAACTGATTGATTCTCTAATAAAGAAGTCTCTCCCTCAATACGAAAAGTGTTGCGCGTGGCATTTTAGAGCCATGGTTAATACCTGCTTTAGATTTAGTTTCAGGCATGTGGTGGTTAACTACCCATGTCAGGGCTCTACCTCTTAATTATCTGAGCCAAACCAGTTCCTTAACGTCAGACCCTCCAAACTGGCCGACATGGGTGCTCTTCCACCTGCCTGCTCCATGTCGTACCTAAGTTCAGGTAGGTGGAGAACTTCCAGATTTCCTCCATGGTCTTGAAGGTGATGAGGAACTGGGACTTCTGGGACTGGATGCCTACCAGCCTGGCTGAGAGGTCCTGAGCAAAGAGAACAGTGAGTCAGTGTGGCATGACAGTGTCCTGTGAACCGGCTCAGAGAGGTACCAAACACTCACTATGAATTTCTTGGTTGTGGCATTGAGTTTCACATCAAAGACACATGAAAAGGAAACAACCTAAATGCTCATCATAGGAGACTGGTTAAAGTGAATTATGGTTCATCCAGACAATGGAATATTAAGATATCATGCAGCCATATAAAAAAAGAATGAAGAAACTCTTTGTGTACTTGTATAGCCTCTAAATATACTCTGCTAAAAGGAACAATGGTAGTGACCAGAAGAAAAAAAAACAGGTATAGATGTGCAGTGAACACTACCTGTTGTGTAAAACAAAGTTGTGTGGGGGAGAGTGGAAGAGAAATCATGGAAGGCACTTAGATTGTGAATCTATGTATACTGATTATTTTTATAAAGCTGGCAAACAGAAAAAGCACAAAAATAAAAATGATTAACTGAGTCCTTTTTCCTACACATGAGTATCTATGTAACTACATTAATATAAGTAGCATCAATCACTTAAATTGTTTTCTGATCTTTTGTTGCTAAACAATATTCTGTGAACCATTTTCCACGTCATTGACTAACCCACATTATTTCGAATGATTACATGTGCCATTGTTGCATTAACACAATTAATTCTTAACATTTCCTTAGGGCTAGACATTTGAGTTGTTTTCAGTTTCCTCAACATCCTAAACAGCACTGTGATAAGCATCCTACACCCAAACCTTTGCACACATCCTGGGCTGTAATTCTGGGAAGTGTCATTGGGAATGGATGGATAAGCACGCTTCAGTCCTGTAATGCAGGAGCCCCCGTGCCCTCTGAAGAGGGTGCCTTACAAGCTCACAGGCAGTGCCAGAGGAGGCCTGCAAGCCCCGCCCCCTTTTTCAAAGCCTGAAAAAAGACCCGAGTCACTGCCCAAAACTGGTTTTCCCCTAGAATCCTTCACTCCTGCTTGCCCAAGCCTCTGGAGCTGACTGTCATGAGGGACAATCAGAAAGTCCCTGTCCCCCCAGGCCAAGTCCCACCATCAAAGATCAACCCCTGCAACCGCCCTGACCTGGGAGAACCCTGGGGAAGGAAGAAGACGCAAGGATCCGAAGGAGGAGCCAGCCCCTAGGTCAGCCAAGTCAGAGTTCCGGTGTTCGCTACCCCAGGCCCCAGCAGGCCCCAGCTCCTGAAGGACGAAGGTCCCAGTAGTCAGGGAAGCCATCCTAGGCAGGACTGATTTACAGCGAATTTACTAATTGTTGAGCCCTTCACCAAGAGCTTTATGAGCAACGCCTCATGTAACTCTCACAGTCACCCTGTGGAAAGGGCACACTCACAGTACTTAATCCATTCTAAAATGCACTTTCACCATCTTAACAATTTCTGAAACAAAAGATAAGGAAGCAACACATCATACTTAATTGGCAGCCTTTATTTTCTTTCTCGGAGGTAAACGAAATAATGGTGCATTGCATAATCAGATGGCATTTCAGAGCTCATAGAAAATGGAATTGTCTCTACTTCACAGTCAAGGAGGCCCAAGCAGAGACAGGTTAAACAACCTGCCCAAGGTCACCTGAGAGGACACCGTGGCGCCCGGCTGGATCCAGCGGACTCCAGGGCGTGGCCCAGCAGACCGGCTCCTCAACTGAACCCAGCCCTTGCCCAGGACAGAAGGGACCCGAATGAAAGAGAACTCTGTGCTCCCTTTGGCAGCGCTGACACAGACACGGGGACGACACAGAGAAGGTTAGCACGGCCCCTGCACGGGGGGTGACGCGCAAATCTGTGAAGCGTCCCAATTTAAAAAAAAAAGAAACGAGAAAGAAACCATGATGCCAGTTAGCAACTAATGCCTCCAAGTGCCTGAATTCTGGAAATTCCAAAACAAAACCAAAGACACTCCATTGTTTATAACTGACCCACTGTGTGGGGGGCGTACACCACCACCCCAGCACGTGCCAGGCTCTCTGCTGACACCACCCCACACACGCCTTCCAACAAAACACAGGTGACCGTTTTGGGTTACATGACAGATTAACGGAGCTCATTTCTCTTTTTAATTTGTGTCAAATGAATGTGGAGACAGTAAAAATAACCAGAACACAATAGTTGGCTATATAAAGTGATAGTCTCGTTCCCCCACCTCTATTGCAACAACTTTCAACTGACTTAGACTTCCGTTCTCCTGGGAAATACCCCCTAAACAGCGAACAGTTCTATCCTACCCTTCTTCCTTGGTTTAACAACCGAAGATAACATCTTCCCACTGTGGAAGACCAGAAACTGGTTTATTTACCTAATTGCCTTTTCATTCTCTCATTCTAATATTTACAGTAATTAATTTTTGATTAGCAAGCTTGGTATGTAAGAAAAATGTATGCCAGAGGTTACCAGTGGCCGAGGGAAGGGGACGGATGGGCGCTATGGTCTAGTGGGTACAGAGTTTTGGTGCAAGATGGTGAGAAAGTTCTGGAAATGGAGAGAGGTGATGGTCGCAAAACACTGTGAATGCACCTGATGCCACTCAATGCTTAAACTGAAAAACTTCTGTTTTATACACATTTCTCGCAATAAAAAACAATACATTCAAATTCACCAAATTTAAATTATAGTAACTCCCATCCTACAGAGG
Organism: Phyllostomus discolor; assembly: GCF_004126475.2. Taxonomy (NCBI): domain Eukaryota; kingdom Metazoa; phylum Chordata; class Mammalia; order Chiroptera; family Phyllostomidae; genus Phyllostomus; species Phyllostomus discolor. The sequence goes on from NC_040915.2 coordinate 20,079,382, forward strand.
TTGACTTTCGGAAGGACATGCCACTAAGAGGGGCAGATTTGAGACAAAGTCTCTCTGATCCTGAGACTCCAGGGCCCCCCCACACACTCTTCTGAGTTCCTGCCCCCTGGCTGAGCAGAGAATGTGTACATGTCCTTCATGCATTTGCTCAGTCAGACGTTTTCCGGGGGCCCCTTTGTTCCCTGCACTGTCTTAGGCGCCGGGGAGCCTACAGCAGACGGAAACACGGGGCGGGAGTTCGCACCCCTTGACCGGAGCTCACCTTGAACAGCATGCGCACCTCCTGGTCCTCATTCTCCAGCGCCCAGAGCCGCCTCCTGGCCGCTTCCTGCAAGGGGCCATTTACACACCTCCTGGAGCGGCTCTTCACACTGAAGGAGAGCGTCAGGTCTGCAAGGGGACAGGGGAGGGATGAGGTGACTGCGGCGCAGGGGAAGACAGAAAGAAGCACCAGTGTTTCCCACACCTAAACCCTGAGCAGGTGTGCTCATTTCTCAGCGATTACCGGGGATTTAACAGTCCTCTAAACCATCTCCCCCGAAAAAAAAATTGCTCAAGTCCAAATACGCTCTGGGAGCCCAGGACTCCGTGCACTTGGGCTGGCTCTTTCTGCTGTGAGCAGGGCTGACTCCCTCACTGCCTGGCACTAGATGATGGTGCCGACACGGTCACTGAATGTTCACTAAACACATGAAGCATTAGTGGAGGAGCCAGCTAGGATATGTATTTCCTCCTGTGGATCATTTGTGAAAGTTTCAAACTGTTTACATATTCATGAAAATGTATTTATATATCAAATTATAATATGTAACAGATATTCTATACCTTATGCATTATACATGCACACATACCATTTGCCTCTAACTTGTTTCTTTCTGATAATGCATTTATTAATATTTGTCAGGGTAATTGGTTAATGTATTAACATCTATCTCTAACTTCTTCAAAATGCACATTCACCCACCCAGGCCAGTGAACAGAAGCTGTTTTAAGTGCTACGATGCAGCAGAGAACAAAACAGACGTGGTCCCTATTCTCATGTAGCTTGTATTCTTGGCCAACAACCAGTTCTGAACATAGTCATTTTGGATGCAGGAAGGTGCTGTGGAAAATGTGACAGAGTAAAGAGACAGAGTGATGGAGCCGCTGGAGGGTAGGGTAGGCCTTCGGATTGCACTGTCCGGAAAGGTCACACTTAGAAAGTTCATCTAACAATTGCGCTTTGCCCCTGGGTCTTCTTCGGATGTTAAGTAGAATTATCAAACACAATAAAGCAAGGAGATGTTGGCCTGGATAATCACAGAAGTCTCTCTTCTAGCCTCAACTTGCCAGGGGTTTTGCAAACTCCTGAGAGACAGCCCTTATCACACTGGCCTGGGCCCATGGGGCAGCCCTGGACCCCTGCCTTTGAAAGGCCTGTCTTTACCCCAGAAGGCCTGAAGATGCTGTGGCTGCAGACCAGCTGCAGTACGGCATGCCCAACTGACCTGCCATTGGTGTGAACTTTGGCTGGATGTTTGTTCCCTTCCATTCCTCTCTGACCTGTGTTCTAGCCTCACCCAAGCCCTCCATCTTCAGCCGGCCAGCTCCAACCCTCCGTCAGGTAGGCTCTCTGCACACCGGTCTCGAGGAGGAGGGGAAGTCCGGGGCAGGCGTCACACGGATCCAGGCTCAAGGCTTGGCTCTGTTCTTGCCAGCTTCACCCCCTGAGCAGTTAATTACCTCTCTATGCTTGACTTTTCTCATGAGCAAGTGGCTTTGAGAGCTCCTACCCCACAGGGGTTTTCAGAGGCTTACTAAATGAGATTATGCATGTAAAGGTTTTGTTCGGTGCCTGGTACATGCTAAATGTTCATTAAACAACATAAAGCATGAGCTGTTGCCCCTCGAAAATCCCCCACCCTCACCCCGGTACTCCAGCCATTGCTGCTCTCCCTGCCCACATCTTGCCACACCTGTGGTTAACCTTGACTTTGTGATTTCACCAAACTTGTCTCTTCTGTCCTTGCACAACCTGATCCAAACACTCCCTAGAATCTCTCTCTGGTAGCCCCTGATGAATGACAGCCCCTTCAGTGTAAATCCCCTTGCCTCGCATGCACATGCGTCTCTGGGTGTGGAACTCAAAAGACATGGACTTAAATGAGCAAACTGCTTCTGAGGCCTCAGCCAGTGAGAGCCGACACTCCGAGCGGAGCCTCTGGGCCCACTGCGGGGCCTGCAGCGCCCTCTGTACCAGCACGCCGGGGAACGACTCAAGGTCGGCATTTTGTTGTTTTTTTTGCAGTCCTTCTGAAAACCAGTTTTTAATCACGATAGTATATCTGACTGCTTCTGTCTTCAAATCTTTCTTATGAAGGAGAGCTTGGCAGCGGGAGCCGAGTCTCCCCTTCTGTCTTCGTGACCTTCCTTGAAGCAGCCCCGCGGCAGGACACACTGAACAGTGAACGAGCTCAGCTTCAGCGGATTAGGTTTCACCCACACAAACCCTGTGGCCTCTGCTCACAGGTCTTCGCGCACAGATAAGGCGAAATGCTGACTCCACCGTGTTCTCCAAAGAACAGATGGTGATTCAGCTTTTGGTGGGGTGGCCCAAGCTGACAGGCAGATAAGCAGATTGACACAATAAAAAGAAATGAAGGGCAAGGTTTTGCTTATTGTCAGCCAAGCGGTTTGGCACAATTTGAAATTAGGAAAAGAAAGAACCTAGTAGGACACTTACACAATATCAATTTACGTGATTTACGTCCTTTGAAACATACATAATGTAAACCTTTTCCACAAATCTGTATCTCATCTGCTGGAGAGAAGTACGTGTTTGGAGGGGCCAGGGGCATCACAGTGATGAAGAACTGGGGTTTGAATCCCTTTCTCGTCACAGACTAACTGTGGCTGTGGGGAAGTCACCCCCCTCTCTGAGGCCCTCTCTGCCACCTTCAAAATGGGGAGTTTGGTGCCATGTCCCACAGGTGAGCGTGCACAGATGGGAAGAACATAGGAGGGTCACTCAGCACTTGCTTGGCACAAGGTCTGCCCTCAACAATGGCCGCAGGTACTGTACTGAGTCTTCTGCAGGCTCATCCTCAGGGTTTCTGGTACGAGGCTCACCCCGGTGCAGCTCTCTCTGAGGGCAACCCACCCTGTGCCCGCTTCACTGAGAGCTCTTAAAGGGTAACCTTGTGAGAGGCTTGTATTGAGAGTAAGAGTTTTCTCAGGGTTTCAAAATCTTTTCCTGCTTCTGAAAGACTCACACAGATGCCCTTCTGCTCAGCCAACCCCCCCACCATGTTCAACACTTTATTCACTCATTTATTACTTTAACAAATATTTATTGAGAGCCTACTTTGTACAGGGTACTGTTAGGTACCATATAGAGGACAAATGTGACCTCTACCTATTTACTCAACTAGACCTGTATTTTTTTACCAGATATCTTGGAGCACCAGCTACTCACAAGTAATTCTTCTAGATACCATGTAGAGAACATAATTATTCAAAAGCATCACTCTGATCTTCAGCACCTTAGACTCTAACCAACAATGTGCTTTTGTTAATACAGCAAATATGTGTGGAGCTCCTGATATGTGCCAGATTGTGAAGGGCTTTGAGCATTAAAACTGAAAAGGTTTAACTTAATCTTGTAGATAATGGAGAGCACTGGAAGATTTGTGAGCGAGTGAATGTCATTGTCAGGGTCATGCCTATAAAGATGCACTTGGCGGTGCTCCTGAAAGGGATCAAAGGGAGGGAACCCGCTGATGGGAGAGACAGGGGGCTTACTGCAGCATTCCCCAGGCAAACTGTTTTTTCAAAAATAGGGTTTGTCTTTGGCGTTTGGATACCTGGAGTCATGCTCTGTAGCGGGAAACATTTTTCCTTGTCTTCAGGTGCAGATCTAAACTTGCTTGATGAGGTTGGATCCTGGGAAGGGGTTTCTTTACCTGGAGGAGAGCAAATGAAAGGCCATTTGTGAGAATGTAAGCAAGTTATAAACAGAGACTGCAAGTTTTCCTCCAGTGACAATTTTTCTCCAGGGCCGGTGGCACGGAAGAACTCTATCACCATCATGCTATAATTATTTACTACTTACCTGTTACACAAAAAAGCTGTCATACATGCCATCTCAATCATGCAACAGTCAGGGTGCCCCTGTTTCATTAAAATAAAAATGGATTTCCACCCCCAGGTCAGACTGAGTCCCACAGCATAGGATGCTGAAGGTGCTTGATGCATGCTGAGCCAACAAGGTCAGCACAGGTGGGACTACAGCATGGTTCCAGGTCAGTGGGTGGGGAACAGAGGTGCCGGAGCAGAACGAGAGAGAAGGGTGTCATCTGGGAGGTGGCTGGGGCATGGCTATAATGGCCCTGAAAGGTATGATTGTCCCCAGACTGTCCTTCTATCTGCCCACTAAATAGCATCCTGTATGGGATGTCTCTCTCATCCCCAGCTCTCCAAAACATCCCTGTCTTTGCAGCTGTAGAATTGGAGTGAGAAGGAGGAAAAAACAAAGATTGTGGCACAAGTTAGAGTTAGGGAGGAGGCTGTTTTGATGGCAGAGGGTTGAGAAGAGAAGAGAGTGCAGCTAAAAGCATGAGGCACAGCACAAGGCAATAGATATTTTAAAAACGTAAAGGGGATTTCACAAGTATGGCTATGGAACGTGGACCTCCTTCACAGTATCCCCAAAACACAATGAGAGAACTCAAGTCCTTAACGCATTACTTTTGGTTACTCTGTTCTTTTGACCATGACACTGCTCAAGGACTATATGTAGCGTGGGGTCTGAGTATTATGTTACCTGGTCCTGGAAAGAGGGTCAGCCACCCTGACAACCACTGTTCGAGTCCCTCACTTATTCCTCCCCGTTTCTTCCCTTGTAAAATGGTGGTGGGTCAAGGTCAAGCAGGCCCACCAGGTTCACTTCCAAGACTCTTGCTGCTGTTGATGCAGCCCAAGCCTGACATGGTGATAAGTGACAGAGCGACCATGCCCCATCCAGTCACCACTGGTGAGTGTGGGACCCAAATCCCCACCCTGCAGCTCGGAGGTGACACCGCCGTCTGTGCCCACACAAGCGGGACTTGGAGATCCAAGTGGAGGACCTTCCACTTCTTCATGGCGAGACAGTTAGCACTTTTTTGTGTGTGGTGAGCAGGGAGAATGAAGTGGATTTTGGCTTGAATAGGCAGAAGGAGGGGCCCATCAGCTCACAGCTCTTCATTCCGTAAGTCTCAGTAGGGTTCAGTGCTGACAGCTAAGCAGCTTAGCTGGAAAGCTGGCCATAATGATCTCTGGTTGAATGGGATCATTTCACAGCTCTGCCCCCAGCAACCAAAAGTCACTGCAGCAGAAAGACACTGACTGGCTTGGAAATCACCAGGTCCGAGGTTCGGTACAATCAGATCCTCCCATACCTAGTTAAGTGATGCTGGCCAAGACATTTCTTGTGTCCATGTTTTGAGATTTCACTTTTCCCACCCCTAAGTGAGGAATTGATCTAAAGGAGTGCTTCTCAACACTGGCTGCCCATTTGAAACACCTAGCGTGCTTTTTAAGAATACCGGTGCCTAGCCTCATCTCTATGACTGCTGATCTATGTGGTTCGTTGTGCAGCCCAGCCACAGGTATTTTTTTTCATTTCCTCAAATGCTTCTAATTTGAGTCAGTATGAAGAGCCACGTGCCTACCCTGGCGGTTCTCCAACTTTGACGTGCTGTGAATCACCTGGGGATACCGATCAAATGCAGATTCTGCCCCCACAGCTGAAAGCCTGGGGTTCGGCGTTTCTGATGTGGTCCCGGGATCACACTTGAAGTGGCAGCCTGCTTTCCTGCTCGAGGACAAAGTTGGGAAGCCGGAAAACCAGAAGCCATGGGCCAGAGAAAACCACAGACATTTTTTTTCTTTTTCTTTTCTTTTCCCCACACAGTGAACTTTTAAAGTGTGAATGGCTGACACCATTTAAAATCAGGATGTTTTGCATAACTTGGATGTTTGGCCTCACTTTGAGACTGCAGATCGGCAGCCCGAAGCCCCCACTCTCCATGGCAGCAGGCAGCTGAGGCTGGGTGGTTGCGGCCCCTCCGCTGGGCACTTGCTCTCTGGCCACCATGGTGCCCACATAGACAGGCTGCTCACTCACACTCGGCCTCGGCTAGCTTGGAGAGTGTGTGCCTGTTGTAGGGCTGCATGAGCAGGGACAACAGCCTGAGGACGATGAGGACCCATGAGCTGAGTCCACCCCGAAGAAGGAAGTCCAGGAGGGTGGCCCTGGTCTGGGGGGTGGAGGGAGGAGTGCACGGCTCATAAAGATGTGTGAGGTGCAGAGTGGAAAATCACAGTTTTCACACAACATGCTCGTTTTGTAAAAGATACCTTTACAAAAAAAAAACTTGTAGAAAAATATAGGAAATCTGCATGACTTGGAGTAGCCAGTGATTTTCTAAATAGGGTGAAAAGAGCACTGCTCACAAAATAAATAATGGATAAATTAGAATCCATTAAAATTAGAAACTTTTTTAGCCAAAAGACACAATTAAGATGGTGATAGGCAAGTGACGAGTAGAAGAAAATAAACAATACGTATATTCATAAAGAGCTCAAATCCAGAATATACAAAGAATGCTAACAGATCTTTAATAAGTAGGCAACCTTCTAGAATATTGGGCAACAGGCTTGAATAGGCGTTTTATCAAAGACAATATCTACATGGGCAATGAATGTATAAAAACTCTTTCAAGCTCATCGGGAAAGTAAAAATTACAATCACAATGAAACACCACTACGTAGCTTAAATGAAAAAGACAGATAAAGCCAAGTGTTTGCAAGGATGCACAGATACTAGAACTCCATATACGGAAAGTGTGAGAATAAGTTTTGAAAATTTTCACTTTGGAAAACTGTTTGACAGTCTCAGTTCAAACTGAATATATCCATATATACATATGCATGAGATTCGGCAATTCCACTCCTAGGTATATATCCAAAATAGTACATACATATGTTCACCAAAATACATCTACTAAAATGTTCAGAGCAGCAGTGTCAATAACAGACAAAAACTGGCAATGAAGCCAATGTCCATCTCCACTAGAACGGATAAGCAAAAGGTATGCGTACAATCAATACAATGCAGCAATGAGAACAAGTGAGTGACCGCCCCAGGGAGCAGTGCAGGTGGGCACGCTCCCCTCATGAAAATATAGCACGTTGCCTACATCTAATTTCACGCACAGATCTGCATGAACAGTGAATTTTAACGACAGGATGAGTGTAAAAGTATTCCCGCCTTGCCACCTTTCTCTATGTCAGAATATCTTGGTGAGGCTGGAGAAGTGGGTGTCTAATTAGCACTTTGGAGTTCCTGTGGGCCCCGAGAACACACAGACAGAGCCAGTTCAGCAGATGCCTAGGACGCACGAGCCAGAGGCCAGCCCCTTGAGAAACAGTGAGGGGTCTGGAACATGACATTGACCTTTATAACAGGAAGGGCACTTCATAGTTGCACAGGATTTACAGTTTACCAAACTTTTTCACACGAAATTACAGTTCGACGTGAAAGAATTTTAAGGCGAGCTAGGCCTAGAGAAAGAACCAGGCACTACTGAAGGCAACAAAAAACTATCATGTAGAATAAAGTACTTTAGGAAAAATATATGATTTTTTTTTAATGACTGAAAGGAAATAAAACAAAAGGTCCATGGTGGCGATTGCTGAGTCATTTTAAATGACTCTCCTGTACTTTTGTCTACTTTCCGAGGATTCTGCAATGGGCATGCCTTTGCTTTCTAACACTAGAGGAGGTGAAGAAGTGTCTAGGAGCAAAGAGTCTGCAATCAGTTGGTCCAGGACTCGAATGCCGGCTTCCTCATTAGCCATGTGACTCTTGTGAACCAGTCTGTGTAGTTCAGATGAGGCTGGCTCCCTTCATCCTGGCTGCAAAAGTGGTCACATGACTCAAGCAAAAGTGAATCTCGTTATGCTGTGCCACAGCCTCACAACCAAATTAAACCAGTGAAAATTACTTGTAGGACCCTCACCAGCACTCTTAGAGAAGAGTGGATTTCTTCCACTGGACTTGAAGCTGTGAATCCGACAGCCTGGAGCTGTGGGGCCCAGCTACAGAGACATGCCCGCCTGAGCTTCAGGCCAACCCGGTACAAACAGAGCTCCAGAAAGATAACTTCCTGATAACATCATGGATTCCTTGATCAAGCCACACCTGAAGCAAATAACCTCTGGATTTTTCACTTATGGATCAGTAAATTACTTTCTAAAAGCTGGCTGTTTTGTTATTATTTTTGGTTAGAAAAAGTTACTTAATTTAACAGAAAACCCTGAGATTTGTTTAAAAGCTGTCAAACTACTTTCCAAAGTGGCTGTACCATCTTGCACTCCCATTAGCTATGTGTGAGAGTTCCAGTCACTCCACATCCTCACCAATACTTGCGAGTACGGATCTTTTTCATTTTAGCTATTCCATATGTGCAGTTTTATTTCATTGTTTTAATGTGTATTTCACTAATAACTACTGATGCTGAGCATTTTTTTCATGTGCTTATTTGCCATTCCATATTTTCTGAATGAGAGTGTCTGTACAAACATTTTGCTCCATTTTAACTGGGTAGTAATTACAGAAGATGAATGTTAGAAGAGATCACTCAGTTTCACCCCTGATTTTACCACCTCAGAGCCTGAGCCCCAGAGAGCGGTAGTGACTTGTCCAAGGTCACACAGAAAGTCAGCCACAAAGCCACAGAGCGCGGTGTAGACCTTGCTGTTTCCACCACATTACCCTGACCTCAAAAATCTGACTTCCAAAGTCTCTCATCTGAGAAATATGTAACTCACAGAAACCATGCGAATGAGAATCCACGCCCATTTCTCCTCTCTGCCTCTCCTCCCTCGCCCTCAACTTTAAGAAAAAAAGTAAATAGTAAACATTTCCCTGCATGATTTTTTCCTCTACTCACACATTTTTCTTCCTCCTCTGACCTGACAAGCACACAACCAGCAGTTTTATGATGTAAACCCCTGTCCTTGTAGGGACAAAGGTCAGAGTAGGGCTACAGCTACATCAGATATCATTATTAGATAATAATGTTGAGTGGGGGAAGTGAGTTGCATAATGATAGAATTTTGTTTAAGTTTTTAAATCTTCAAAATCGTTTTTTTGAAATGAATATGTAAAAATGTAAAAAAGTACAAAACTGTTGAATTCATGGATGTGATTAGCTTTGAGGAGTGAAAAGGGGAATGTGATTGGGAAAACTACCAGGGGACCCTAACTGTACCTGCAACATTTCATTTTTTCGAAAAGTATGAGAAAGGTTAAAAAGGTCTGAAGCTAATATGGCATAAAGTAGAAACTTGCTAAAGCTAGATGGTGGGCTTATTATTCTAATATTCTCTATCATTAGGTCAAAGTGCCTCACAAGTTTTCTCAAGTTCAAACGTGAAGCGTCACTCCCATGAGCATTCACCTTCAGTCTCCTGTTATCATGCTGATGATTACTACTGACCACAAAGGTTGAAAGGGAAGTTACAAACACTAACAATCAATATAGGCAAATGTGTCTCTTTCACATCCACTGTTTAAGGGTAGACATCTGCCAAATTCCTTCAAGATTGTGCTGAAGGTAAGGGGAAAGTGCTAGGAGGTTTTGGACCCACAAACTTGGACATGGCTTGCTCTGTAATCCTAGGTGAGCCACTGTGGTCTATTAGACAATGGCAAGAACACTGAAGGGTCCCGGAAGTCAGAGTTGATGGCAATTGACCAGAAACTCACCCTCTCACCATGTGCAATCAGGAGGTTTACGTGAGCAGATGAGAGACATCACAGGAAACATATGTTGCAGGCAGCAGCCACGCACGAGAAGGTGGCGTGCCTGTGGCCATCAGAACCAGCATTAGTCATCCTGTCGCACAGCAGCAAACCAGTCGGCCGGCCAGCCAGGGCTCGGTTCCGTCAAGAACCTTCCCCTTTGCTGCCTCCCTTTCCCCTGGGGACTGTTGGTCCTCAGTGTTCACTCCCATTTAAGCAGACACAATGGCAGAAGCAGCCAAAGAAACACGAGCACAGAGCCTGCTCCGGAGCCTCCAGGCAAGTGGAAGAAGGAAGGCTGGGGCGCTCCTACCAGCTGACGATAACACAGCCCGCAGTCACTGAGGGGCTACCTGAAGCCAGACCCTGTGCTCCACCCGTGAGACGAATTATCCCATGTAACCCGCACAAATGTCCCAAGTAGTAGATACTACCATTGAATGCAGTTTACAAACAGGAAAGCTGAGGTCTGAAGAATAGAGTGTAAAGTCCCTAGAGTCAAGATGCTGAACTACTAAAATTAAGTAGGTTGAGGTATGAGGAAGCAATCCTGTTCTTGTTTTCATGAGCCTGGGAACCTACCCCTTTGACCTTTACAGTCTTGTGTCAATACATGGTGTCCATCAGCCTCCAGATACCCACCCCGGGCACCCCTGAAGGACTAGAGAGAGAATGTTCACGCAGCCAGACCACTGACATCCATCGCCCAGGCCGCCGGTCACCTAGAGGATTTCCCTCACAGACCAGCCCAGAGGCTGAGAACGCAGGCCTGACTCTTCTCCAGAACGCGCCCCTGACTGTGAGAACCCTCGGCTTTTCATTCTGCTTCCGACCACTCTGGGTATTGCCTTGTTGTGTTTTCGGTTTGCAAACCCTAAGACCCTCCAGTAAAGCTTTACGTTTTACTTCTAGCCACAGCCTCCTGGTGCACGCATGCTCATTCAGCAGGTTCGGAGAATATCAGAGACTTGCCCAGCATCATGTGATTATGAAGTTGCTCCAGGATGTATCTCCTATTTTGTTCCATTTTTCTAGGACAAAAAGGGCACCTAGAAGGCACTGTTTATATCAACCGGCCCAAGACCTATAACACTTCTCTCAATCACCCTAGGAAAAGGCCCCGACAAGGATGGGGGGCAATGTGAAATGATGCCATTAAAAAGCCTCAACGGAAATAAATAGCAAGCTGACTCTTGGTGAAAAAGTGAATCTAGGGTGCCCACCAATTATCAATAACAAAGTCAGGTAAACCAATAAAATAACTGAATGATAGCATTGAAGAACTTTAAGGGTGTTTTTTCAGTATTGGTTTGTTTGAGCTGCAGAATGCTCTCCTGTGAAATCCTGGTTGAAGGGCAAGATCTGAAGCTGAAGGTCAGGGTGCAGGAGGAGGGGTCCTGAGAAACCTGCACAGGCCGAGTTTATGCCTCCCTCATCTCGCAGATGAGCAAACAGAAGCCTGGGGAGAGAGCATGATGTGCTACCGCCATAGGAATGTAATTAATGCGGCTAACGTTTATTGTGCTTAATTAACTGTGTACCAGGTTGTTTTGAGTGTTTCACATGGAGTCTTAATCCCTACCACAGCCCTGGGAGGGAGACACAATGATATCATAAAATCTACAGGTAAGAACGCTGAGCCACAGAGAGGTTTGTTAGGCTTGACTTGCAGATTGCGTAATGCAAGTCAAAGAACCAAGATCACACCCAGGCATTCTGCCTCGAAGGCCAGGTGATCAACGGTGATGATGCCTGCCTTGGCGGCCTCATTTGCAGGTTTGCTTATACTTCCACAGTCTTGGGTGGCCTTAGTCTGGGAGCCTCACCCTCCTCCAGGTGCCAAGGGCCTAGGCTAGAACTTCAAGCAAAGGAAGCAGAACATGGCTACTTCCTGTTCGCCTTGACATTGCTGAGCCCAACTAGCAAGATTCCCAGGGGAAATCCTCTGTCAGAGATGGGAAAGCCTGGTTGAGGGGCTCTCCTGGGCTCCTCCCCCGAGGAACCACGGCAGTGCTCCAGGCAGACACGGCGTGCTAACCAGGGTTAGGAATGGCTCCTTGGTGTGACACTCTTCCAGCTCCTCACTGGTCTTCCCCAAGTTCAATCACCCCCACCCCCAAAGCCGCCACTCACCCTAATAAATGCCATTTGAGAGACCACAGGGCCTCATCCTGGTCCTGGTCTGAAGAGAAGCAAGGAGCTTGCATTAGGGTGACCCACCATCCTCATTTCCTGGGACTGTCCCAATTTTAGCCTTGACTAAATCTGGGGAGACCGCCCCCCCACCCCGTCCCATCCCAGGCAAACCAGGATGGTTGGTCACCCAATGTCAAGTCTCAGCAGTCTGACAGTTTCTTAGAGCAACAACCCTCTGTGGCCTCAACTTGACATACCGAAACAACACATCACACTGTAACAGGAAACTGCCTGTTTTTGTTCAGTAACAGCAACCCTGACGAACACAGGGTTTGAGGGACAGAAGCCAAGTTTCTGACCACCCATGGGCCCCAGAGGAACTCACAGCCTGAGCTCTTTTCCTGACCTAGAGAATCCTGGGAAGAAAGGAAGGAAGGGCTTAGTCACACCCTGCGAGTGGCGGCCAAAAACAGCACTGACTCCTCGCAGGGCCAGCTCACAGCCTCTCTCTTCAGGAAAGGTAGAGGCTTCCCAGGCTCCGCAGCCTTCTCACAAAGCCAGAATGGCAAATACTGACAGAGGGAGGGAGCAGGGAGCCAGAAGGCACGACCGTCTCCCCACTCTTTGGAAGAGCGGCTTCCCCAACCCAGCAGACCCCTGAGCCTTCACTGGACCACCACCTCAGCCAAGACACAGGCCGGGCCCCCCCAGGAAACTCACCTGGGCCCCAGGACAGAGTCGGCTCCCTGGGGATGCAGAAGCAGCCACCCATGTGTTCACCATCCTCCTGGGGCCGAGGACCCTGGGAACACCAGCCAGAAGAGCACGGGGAGGGGACAGCCTCCCCACGGTGTTCCTCCTCCCGCCTCCACCCCGGCACACGAGGGACCAAGGCCCCGGCTCAGTGCACAATGCAGCCTTTGATATCCTGGCTGCAGCAGGAGGCCCAGGGAGGATGGGAGGGGCTGCCCGTCCCTCAGGCCCCATCGCCCTCGCCCTCGCACTGCCAGGCCTCTGCCTGGGAGCAGAGCTCCTCCCTGACTCTCTGCAGACTGCTTCATGCCTAGCAGGCTGCGGCACATTCCAGGCATTCTAAGATTGAGATACACTGTTCGGTTCCTGCGGGGGCGGCCAGGGTGGAGGAGGAGGGCAGAGCGCACCCCAGGAACCAGGCTGCTGGTCTTGCTCCCTCCTGGACTGACTTGGCCTGCCCTGGATCGTCTGCCTCGGGAAAGGGATTCCCCACCCAGGCTCTCTGCAAGCACCGTCCTCGGCTACCCTCGTGAAGCTGAAGCAGGAGCTCTGGGCGAGGCATCTCAGCTCACCCCCAGCGGCATCAATGAGCCAACCGCCTGCTGGCGAAGGTGCCACGCCCCAGCCCTGCCTCCCAAGGCCTTGGGCAGAGGGGATCTGGGAAGTCACCTGATGTGGCCCAGCATCTCACAGGTGAGAAGGTGGAGGACCAGGTATGGGAAGGCTACAAGTATGCACAAAATACTGGTCACACAGACCAACCTCTTTTCCATTTTGGAAAGTCAGCAGAGCAGGGGAACGCAACTGACTCAGTGTGGCTGAATCTCAGCAAGCCTCCCCTGACATCGCCCAAAGGAAACGTAGAAAATAGGGCTGAGCGCCAGCCGGGTCAGACAGGGGCATGGGTGATCTAACAACCACACGCAAGGGTCACTCATCCCTTAGTGTTTGTTTAATGCCAAGAGCAAAGGTCAGTGGTGAGTGGTCCAAACAGAGAGGAGATGTAGGCCGAGAGAAAGCAGGGTCCCGACTGCCGGGAGGATGGACCTGGGGTCCCTCTCACGAGCATTTGAGGGAGGGAGGAGGCCAGGTCAAGTCAGATTCTGGAAGGAGGACTGGGGTGACAATGTGAAGGCTGAGCCGGAGGTCAATCTCACTGGAGTGGTCTGGAGTGTCCACCTCACACACCAGCTCAAACCCAGGGGACAGCATCTCCACCACATGTCTGAAGGCTGGCTCCCAGCTCCTACGGGGCAGGCGCTCAGTGTGCCCTACTTCACTTAAACCCCGTGGGGTTGGCATCGTCGTCCCTACTCGTAAGGGAGGAAGCCGATGAGCAGGGGTGTGCAGCTTGTCTCAGGCCCTACCGTGTAGGAGCGTCAGATTCGGGACCCGCCAGTGGCTGCACTTTTCTGCTGACAGGTTCTTCCCGAGAGCACACTGAGGGAGGACTGGGCTGGGGGGGCGGGGGCAGGGAGTGCAGGAGGCACAGGGTCTCCGGTCACCCTACCACCAGGCAGGATGTTTGAAGTGTCCACTTCCCATGACGTGTCACATGCCTTTCTCCTCACCAAAGCACAGCATTTTAAGTATGAATTAGGATGTTTTCTTGGGCCCAAGATAAAAGGGCGAGGGTTTCTTCAGAAAGCAGCCACCTGAAACTCAGGGAGGTAGGTGAGAATCAGACAGAGAAGAGAAACCACGGTCTCTAACTTGCAGAGGATGGCAAGTCTCAGGCTCACCATTTCCCCATTACTTGCCCGCACACCATTGTTATACAGGCACAGTAACGGAGATCAGAAATTGTAAATGAAAGAAACCAACCACTGGAAGCTCATCTGTCATAGATGAGACCCTGGAGCAAGGGACTGAGAGACATATTTTGTCAAATATAAAATGAATGACCCATTGCTTCTTGTCAGATACAAGAAACTAGTGCCATTCTGCTCTGGGTAGCTCAGATGAATCAAGCAGAACAAAGAGCTTTTCAGACAGAGACAGCAGTGTGTCCAAAGGCCCTGGGGCAGACAGAGGCACTCGATCAGGCAGTGCAAGGTATGAAGATCATCTAGAAGGCCACACGTGTGCGGCCTGAGGCTGGAACATGCCTGGCATGTTAGAGGAGAAGCACGTGTGATTGGAATCCAGGAGGCAGGACATCGTACAGAGATGAGGTCAGAGAAAGCGGCAGGAGGCCAGGTGGTGTAGGACTGCAGCTTTTACTCTGGGGAGACGGCAGCCAATGGAGAGCAGTAAACGCAGGAGTCACGTGATTGACCTGGGGCTTTAAAGGGTCACCCTGGCTGTTCCTTGGACCTCAGGCTGCAGTTGGGATTCCAGGTTTGCAGCAGTGGTAACGTCTAGGAGAGAGGCAACGATCACTTGGACGAGAGGATGTCAGTGGGCGTGGTGACAGCGGCTGAGGTATTGGACATATTTTCCAGTGAAGAGTGTCTTGGTGAAGGTTCTCCAGGGAAGCAGAACCAATACAATAGACTCGTACGTCTGTGGGGCAAGGGGGGCACTGCCCACTCTCAAGAGAAGCCCCTGCTAGGCCTCAGGCAGTGAGGAGCACGCTAGAATGTCCCCTGTGCCCTGGCACGTGACTAGACAGTCGGATTTGTCATGGAAACCCAACATTCACATTTTCAAACTAATTCTGAGTATCTTCCCAAGCACGGTGGTGGTGGTGGGCGGATACTCCAGGGCGGACAGGTGTGCCCGCCGGCCAGATTCAGCCCAAGAGCGGCGAGTTTGCCCCCGCAGGTGTAAAATCGGGTTGTTTTCCCTGGAAAAATTTACAATCTTCTTGGAAAAATAAGATATGTTCTTGGGTATTATAATTCAAGAGAAAAACTGAGGACCATGTTATGGGTGGAATTGTGCTCCCACAAAATAATATATTGAAGACTTAATACCCAGTGCCTCTGAATGGGACTCTATTTGAAAATAGAGTTGTATGATATTAAGTTAAAATAAGTTCATACTGAAGTAAGGCAGGCCCCTAAACCAATATGACTTGTGTCCTTATTTTTTTTTAAACCACCTTATGAAGAGATACAGACACTCAGGTGAAGCTGATCTGACAGCGAAGGGAGAGAGATCAGAGTGGCGCGGCTGCAAGCCCAAGATGCTGCCTGGGAACCCTCCAAAGCTGGGGACAGGCAGGGAAGGCTCCTGCCTTGGTGTCGAGGGGAGTGTGGCCATGCAGACGCACCATCATGTTGGACTTCCAGCCTCCAGAATTAGGACACAATACATTTCTGTTGTCTTTAGCCACCCACTTTGTGGTGCTCTGTAAGGGCATCCCCAGGAGACAAACACAGACCCCATGAGAGACAAGGAAACATGTCACCTATTCATCCTCTACTGGAAACATAAACCCAGGAAGCATCAGTATGCAGAGACAATATTGGCAATATGAGGAGGGTGTTAGCATATCCCAAAGGGAAAAGCAAAGAAATCCACGTGGAGGAGGTGGCATGTGACTAGGGCCTTGAAACATGGAACTTTGACAGGCAGTGGGAAGGGCACCCCAGACTGAGGAAACGCCATTAGCAAAGATGCTATGATGGCATCGGAGACAAGTGTAGGGAGAAGTCATTCCACCTGAAGGAGCTGTAGAAAGTTGTCAGATGGAACCAGGGGCGGAAACGTGAGCCTCTTAACTTCTGGTTCACTCATTATTTGCCCATTTTTCATCAAACATTAATAATAAAATTATAATAATAAATGCTTACTGAGTTTTTATTATATGCTCATGTGAAAAGTCCACATTTAACCTTCTCCCACTTACTTAAAAGATAAGGAAACTCAGTCTGGTGCCCCGCCCCAGCTCCCTCAGCTGACACAGTGGAGTCAGGGTTCGAGGCGGGGCAGTGTGACTCCAGGGCCATGGTCCTTGCCCCTGGTTGGTGCCTGACGCCCTGTCAGGAAGGCCCAGCCAGTGTCTGGGTGACCAGGCCACAGGCCAGGTGTTCCCCAGACTTTCCTCAGCAAGGGAGGGGACTCATGCCTCGCCAAGGGTCAGCAGAGGAACCGGCCCAGCAGCCCCAGAGGAGGAGGTGGGGCTGCCGACCTGCTGAACCAGGAAGAGGTCGCCACGCTGCTGGCTCTGACCTCACCCGCAAGAGCTGACTATTCCTTCCAACACATCAGTTTCCTGTTCTTGGTCCCACAGCAAACACGGGGTCAGGAGCAGGCAACCAAAGCCTCCACCTGGGAGGTTAGGAGGGGACGTGTCCCTAAACAGGATGGGTTTGCTCCTCTATGGCTTGTTCTCACCACAACCCATTTTAAAGATAAAGAAACTGAGGGTCATGAAGATGAAAATGTTTGTCAACACTTTCAGGCAATTTTGAGGAAAAGCCTGTACTAGAACTCAAACCCCAGGCCTCTCGGGTCTGCGTGCTTCCAGGAACCGCGCTAACACGAAGCAGCTCATGCTCTAAAAGCCAGGTCCCTGGGGAGAGGTGGGGATGGGGGCAGAGTGTGCATGCACCCCAAGTGCCTGCAGGGTGCAAGCCCAGGGCTGACTCCCCCCAACCACACCCAGGGACAGGAATTTCTCTCAGCCCAGTTTATCTTTCTGGGAAATCCAGGTTTTCAGGCATCTGACCCAGGGAGAGAGACCGGCAGGAGGAGCCCTTCTGCCCACCCGAGGAGTCCACTTCAGTGGCCTTTCCTCTCACCCAGGCACCAGGAGGCTTGGGCAGGCAGCAGGGCTACAAACAGTGAGAAGGGCAGGAACTGAAACGCTCAGCAGTGTGGGAGGGGCCGAGTCATGACAGCCGGTGCATCTAGTCAGCAGTGAAAACGAAGGAAGCAGGGCTGGATAGAGAGTCCAGGGAAGGTCTATAACATGTCATGAAGCCAAGTCTAAAACAGCGTGTGTGCAGTCCGTACAGCATGGTCACATTTTTGTACAGAACCAAACCACGACTGTGAGTGTGACTGTGGAGGGAAAGGGTCCCATCAGCCTGATGATGGCGACCCGATTCTTCCCCCCACACGTGGAGTGCCCTCTCCAGGCCGCCAGCACTGGGCGGGAGCAGGGATCAGCAGAGAGCACAGCAGGCACCACCCTGAGCTCCTGTAGGTGAGGGAGGGAAGTGGGGTGGGGAAGGGACATGATGTCCTTTTATGTTATGTACTTCTGTGTTTTGGCAGGTTTTCCAGCTAGAATGTTTGATGGATTACACCGAAGGACACACCCTTTCCCACCCTGGCACCCCCCAGTCCTGGGTTTGTCTTCCTTTTTCTCCAGGCAAAAGAATAAGCAAAGCTAGCTGTTGGCCAATAGGGTAACAGAAACCCACCACTCTGATGTGCTTCTACCTCTTGGTGGTCAGTCTGGGCATAGATTTGTGATCAGTGGACCAGAGTTCAAATCCTGGTTCTGCCATTTTCAAGTTGTACACTGTTATACATATTTCCCCCTTTGTAAGTATTAATAATAATAATTATTATTATTCAATGAAGATAACACAGAGTTCTACTTCACAAAATGGTTGTGAAGATTTTTAAGTATTTAACATATTATAAATATTTTTAAAGTTCTGGAATTTATTTGGGTGACATTGGTGAATAAAATTATATAGACTTCAACTTAAAAGTGCTTATAGGTGTTTGTTTCCTCATGCAAATCTTTTAAGTGTGTGTGTGTGTGTGTGTGTGTGCATGTGCACGTGTGTGCAATCACTGATCTTCTAGAGCTGGGAGGATTCCGAGGAGGAAGGGCACGAAAAACGTGCCTGTCAGCGGCACGGAGACCCAGTCTCGGCTCCGAGCAGAAAGCCTACCCGGAAGCGCGTCCCAGTGAAACCAGGCCCGCGTGTCCTCAGAGACAACCAGGCAGATTCCTTTAGGTGACCCCAGGCAAAAGCATGCAGCCTAAACCACCCGCACGCATTTCTGTCCTGACTCCTCAACTGGGCAACCCTTTGAAGATGGGATTTGCAACCTGTTTACTAAGAAGGAAAGATGGAATCTGGTGCTCAGCCGTTTTCATTGTTATAGTATTAGGCTGTGTGATCAAATAAATTGGTTTAAAGCAAAAGGAAAAGTGTCTCTCTTCTAGGTGTTTTCGTTGATAAATTTCATGGGGCAACCTGAGGCAAGCCAGCCGCTTGCCTTCTGGGCCTTCCACTCTTCCTTATGCAGTGTAGCTTTGGGCCCCACGCCATCCGGGTCTTGCCCCTGTGAAGATTTTGTCCAAGTCTGTCTGGAAGTTTGGAAGGGGGGTGCCGGAGCTCCCTCCAGCCTTCCAGTACTGCTCTGTGATTTCTGTGATTTGTTCACGGCTCTGACGCACTGTCCCTTCCTTTGTTCCACTTACTGTACTCCTAGGATAGATCCCAAGCCTGTAACAGCCTGCTGGGTCAGGAAATGGCTCACATCCTAGTCACTTGGAGAGATTTATTACCATCAGATGCCTAGATGGCTCTCGGCCCCAGCGAGTCAGGACAGTGACTCTGTCCTGACAGAGGCCCCAGTGACTCTGCCTCTGGAGGCAGAACCCTTGGAGGTTTGCTTTTAGACCCATTCCAGGCGACTCTAATATGCATACAGATTTCTGCAAACAGTGCCCCAGTGGTTTCCTTCACAGGGATGAGGGACGGCCCCAGGTGCAGATTTCAGGAATCTAAATGCCCAGCACACTTTTCTTCATCTTCCGATCCATGCCACAGGTCATTAAGAACCTTAGCCACAGGGGGGCAGCACATGCAGGGACAGCCCATCTCAGGGAAAAGAATCTGAGAGGTTCCCTTTCCTTCCTCGAGGTTCAGCAAATAATGAAATAACGACAGAATTATACAGGAGTTCCCTACAGATGAAATCCTTCCTCTCACTGTGTCCTCAGACCATATCCATGACGTAGGGAGTGGACCTGCTGTTTCACAGGTGATGAAAGGGTGGCCTGTGGGAAGTCAGGTGACTTCCCTAAGGTCCTATTTGTTAGTAACTGGCAAAGGTGGATTTCCTTGAACATTCACGCCTGCATCAGCACATACAATAGCTTTCACCACTTAAAACATCCAGGAGGACAGGAACCAGACACACACAGGGCCCCAGCCCTCAGCTCCCTCCTCAAGCAACATTGGTCTAACATTAAAAAACAGGATTATTTTAAACTACACATAACCACATAGGTGCATGGATCATACAAATGAGCAAACCAAGTTTATTGTGCAGGCACCGATGATGTTTCAACAATACATGAGCACCTGGGGGAAGTAGGAAAGAAAACCATGTAAATACCGAGGCCAGGGCTTTTCAGACTGTAACTTGGAGGTGCACGATCTGGTGTGGTGGGCAGAATGTGGCCCCCCAAGTATGTCCTCATCCCCAGAACCTGCAAGCATGTTACTTAATTCTGCTAAAGGGACTTTGCTTAGGTAACAAAGAAATCTGAGAAGGGGAGACTTGGGGGGTTGTCCAGATATGATCCCAGGGGTCCCACAAACAGGAGGCAGGAGAGCCGAGTGAGAAGATGTGCTGACTAAGCTGGAAGCAGAGGTCAGGATCGGAGAAAGAGGTTTGAAGATGCTGCTATGATCTTGGCTTTAGATGGAAGAGGGGGCCATGAGCCGAGGAGCGTAAGAAGCCTCTTACACTCCTTGTAACGTTCTGCCCTAGGACTTTCCAAAGGCACCCAGCCCTGCCAATGCCTCGCCTAAGCCTGGCCCAGTAAGAACCACTTCACACTTCCAACATCCAGAACTGTAAAATAATACATCGGTGTTGTCGTCGGCCAGCGAGTTTGTCATTTGTTACAGCAGCCGTGGGAAACCAATATACCCAGGAGCCAGTGAGATGCAGATCCCAAGCTGGGCCTAGGATTAGGAGCGAGAGGCTCCCCTGGGAGCCGGCCGGGGCTGCCTGGGGCCGGTCCCCAAGGCACACCTGGGGCACTGCAGCCATCAGCCTTCCATGTCTGGAGGCCTCAGGTGAGCGCAGGTGGGCGCACGGCCTCCGAGTTCCCCGCCTCTGACTGCACCGAGCATCTGTCCCACAAAAAAGGGTGCAGACCTCTCATCAGTCTTACTTCCAACGCCCCCTCTTCTGAGAGGCACACCTCTGATTCCCTAACTCTGCCCGGCTTGTGTGCATCACAGATTGTCATCGTGTTTGTTTACCGTCCTTCTCCTTCTGTTTCTGCTGCCCCACCCCTACTGAGCACGCAGCACAGTGCCTGGCGCGGGGTGGGCGCTCCTGTGTGAGTGAACGGATGAACTGGAGAACTAAGGAATCTCTTAGTTCTTTTTCAAATCACTGTCTGCCAAAATCTCTCCCGTCTTGTATTTGGACAGCTGAATTTTTTAAGCTACATAATCCAAAAGTTTACATTGATCCAAGGAGCTTTCTCCTCTCAGACTTGGCTCCATGTCCCGAGCAGATGAAATCAATTGGAATATTGACTGATCTTTCCCGTCTGTGTTCAAGATTTCTCCCCAAATTTGAAAAGCCTGCCGAAGCAGGTCAGTTCCCAAGAAGCAGACTCAGAAACGAAGATCTGTGAGCAGTAGGCTTACGGGACGTGCTCACAGGACCCACTCAGGTGGGTTCAGGAGTAGGCATGGCCCTGGAGAGCTGTCTGGGCGCAAGGGCATCAGGTAACAACCAGCCACTGGACTGGTTACATCTCAGCAATGACCAGTCACTGAGGGCAGACTGGCTCAGAGGGGAGCAGACTTGGGGACAGCACCCTTCAGTCCTAGGCGAGTCCCAGAGGAGGACTCGGCTGAGAGCTGCCCACTGGAAAGCTTCCAGCCACTGGGGGAGGGGTGGGCTGGTCGAGATAGGTGGGAGTCCAGGCAGACTCCGGGCATGCCTTTGGTTTCCTCAGTCACTGGGAGAAAAGAAACTATTACAGCGGACTAAGCCCAGGTTAGAGCTCTGGGTCACACCAGTATGAACTAGGGCGGAATAGACTAGAGATGCAGGAGAGAAGAGTGCGGACATGGAGGAGTCCAGGGGCATACACAGACAGCCCCTCTGGGAAACGAGGCGGGGGCATCGGGAGAACGTGATGCGTGAAAGCGTCGAGAGGACTGAGGAAGGAGGTGTGCACCCGGGGCAGTCCACGGGCAAAGGCTGCAGTACATGAACAGGGAGAAGGGGGAAGGGGGAGGGCGGCATAAGAAGCCTGTTAAAGAAGAGTAAGAACACTGCTGGACACAGTGAGGGCCCAGCTGGGCTGGGAGTTTGCAAGGACCCAGCCAGGGGAGTTAACGTCTTTCTCCCGGTAGCCTGAGATGGAGCAGGACAGCAGGCAGTTCAGAGCCGGCAAAGCAAGTGGGGCAGGGGGACCCCAGAGTGAGAGAACCCAGGGGGCTGGTGAGAGAGTCACTGAAACGGGCGACCTCAGAGTCAAGCTGGGTGAGGAGGCCGACAGCGGGGTGGGGCAGGAGTGGCTGTGAGAAGAGGGGCAGGCATGACACCCAGTCACATCAGGAGTGCCCAGCAGATTTCGGGGGGACTCAGGGCGTGCGCGAGCCGCAAGGCGGAGGGTGCAGAGAGGAATTTCAGGAGCCGTGTTTACAGTGGTGGAGGGCGAAGAGGAGGGTGAAGAGGGAAGTACTGTCTTTCTGGAAAGCCAGATATTCTGCTTAAAACTGTGCCGTTATAGTGGGATTGCATGCATGGAGTTCCAACCATATATGAATAAAAATGCAAGCTGTCAAACCACTTTGCATTAACCAAAGCTCAGCCCCCTCTGAAGGCAGCCACTGGCAACCTGACTGCGTTCCAGACACGCATATATGTGACCCCATTTCTGTAAGAAAAATGTTACATATACACATGTGTACATGTGCATGTGTGTGTTATAGACATGAATTATGTATACCTATACACAGGGGTGGGCAAAAGTAGGTTCCCAGTTGTGAGTACGTGAAACACATTTTATTCTTGTATTATTATTTATTAATGATTGTATCATTTCCCATAAGAACAGCAGTAAACCTACCTTTGCCCTCCCCTGTATATATTCCCAAAAAGGGTCCTATTATGTATATGAATTTGCATATGTGTAATTGCACTGCTTCACGCTTGCCCCACAGTGTGAGAATGGCAGCGCTGACTTGGGCCGGTTCACTTCACTTGTGGCTCCGCCTTCACACGGAGCAGGGCGGGGCTCCGGCGGAGAGGCGGGCCCTAGCGCGGGCAGCCAGGCTGCGGTGCCCTGTGGAGGGCGGGGCGCTGCCACGGGTGAAGCTGGCCCGCAGGCATCTCCCCTTCCCCCTCGAAGAGGCAGAGCAAGTTTTGCCACATGGTTTTCCAACATCTAGAAGTCTTTTCCTGTTTCTGGGTGAGAGTCGTTCATCTTCCTTCCTGGAATCTAAACAAAGTTCAAAACACACTTCTAAACAAAGGGCTCCTCTGCTCCCCAGGCCTCGGTGCGATGCCCCGCAGAGGAATGAATGGGCCGAGGTCCCAGCACGCTGACGACTTTTCCAGCCGGAGCCCACACCAGGCTTCCTCTCGCACGTTGCTGACAGCCACCAATTGTTGTGGACATCCTCCTGCGTGTAGCGTTTTATTTCTATTGGCCCGTCTCTTCGTGTCTTCATAATTGTACAGAGAAGAGAAGACTGTTTCCCCAATAGAAGTTATTTGGGGCTTTGAAGTGTCCCAAGGTTCCACGTCTCCCCTAAGAGCCTAATTCACCTGCATCCAGCTGGACAAGGTGACGAGGATCCCAGACAAAGAAAGATAAGGGGCCTCACGTTCAAGGCTGCTGCTGCTGCCTCTGCCTCCGGGTCGGCGAGGGGCTGAGCCACGGGGCCAAGGGCAGGCTCACCGGCTATCATCAAAGAGAGTGCAACCTCTGCCCTGTCGGCTTTCCAGGGTGGTCCTGAGGGGGAAATGAGAAGTATCCCTGGGAGAAGTTTGTTAATCCTGAGGTACCTGGGGGCACTGGGTGTGTCCCACGAAATTAAGCCACCCCAAACAGGGAAAACGTTTGGTCACAAAAAGGAAAATTGATCTCAACCTGAAACCGAAGGAAAGCACATTCGTGCCGACCCTCACACGCCTTCAGAAGACAGCAGGAGCACACAGAGGCAGTTCGTGAGCGCACGCCTGCCACTTCCCGCACTTCCCTGGGCCTGGTGGGGGCCCCTAGACTCTCGTCGCCCATGGCTGAGTCCTGACTGTCATCTTGTTGGCTCTCCATGCAGCCACGATCGCAAGGAGGACGAGCTGTCACGGGCTTATCCACACAGAGCCAGGCTGAGCAAAGTGGGCCTAGACATGCCCCTCCCCATGGCACCTGTGTCGTGAACCAAGCACAGCCCTTCCCTAACCCCATCCTTTCCTCGAGACCATATGGTCCCCATTGTCATGGGAAATGTAGACAATGTCACCGTAGATGTAAAAGTGAGAGAGAGCCCATTAAATAAAATGTCTTTATAGTGAGGAGATTTCAGCAAAACATCTAGGGGCAGGGGACACAACCCTGAGAAATCATGAAGCAAGTCTGACTCCAGGCAGAAGGAAGCTTGCACAGCCGTGATGACAAGCCCACTGTGAGTCGTTAAGAACAGAATGGAATCGCCAAAGGATGGGAGGTGGGGTTGAAGGAATGTCAGGGGCTGGGAGGAAAACATCATAAACAATTGAGATCTTTATGCCCAGCCCGCTAGGGATAAGCCAAGCTCAGCTAAAACTCACTTTCCTACTGTAGAATGACAGAATTTTCTCTAACTAGAAGTTCTTTTACAAAGTATACAGTGTCCAGAGAGTCATGAAATCCCCCATCCTGAACCATTTTTAAAAGTAAATATTGCATGGAGTTCAGTAATTCACAACGAAGATCACTTGCCAAGCGTGTATTTTGAACCAGACGCTGACCTGGGCGCTCTGTGTGCATTCTCTCATTTAACCCTCAGACAGTCCGGGAGGCAGCGCTGTTATTGTCCCCTTTAACAATGGAGACACAGGCCCAGAAAGATGAAGTCCAGGCTGCACAGCCAGGCTGCTGCAGGGCAGAGGGCAGGGTTCACCGTGGGGGCGGGGCCAGGAGCCCGGTCACCTCGCCTTCTTCCCCTCATCCCAGATGACCCTGTTTGCAAACCTCTGATTAGAAAATTAGAAGGTAAACTGAATCACTCAAGACCAAGGTAGGATAAAATGTGGCAAACATAAATATTTTAATATATATTTAGATGTAAAGAAAGAACAGGAAATTCCTGGGGTTCAGAAACAAGCGCAGAACTCAAAGTTCTGTGGGTAAGTGGGAGCAGGTGCCAGGGGGATTCCCCAGGTCGGAGTGGGAATATTGGTCCGCAGAGCTGGGGCTGGCTCTTTAACTCGCCCGCCCCCTTGCTGCAGATGACCTTGGGCCTCTGCACAGCAGGGAAGCGGGAAATTTGCTTCCTGCATAAAGCCTGCAGCCTGGAAGTGCTGCTTATTCTATCAAAAAAGAATTAGGAAGCCTCCTTCCGCCTTCCAAGGACACCCTGAAGAAGGTGGGCATCTGTCTGAGGCCTTGTGTGCAGAACTCAAACACCCAGGCCCGCGGCTTGAGAAGGAACAGGGCCTGAATGGACTGCACACTGCAGGAATCCCAGCCAGGGAGGCAGCGACGTCACCTCTCTGGGAAAACAACAGGAACAGTCACAGAACGGCTCTGTAAGGTTACTCTCACAGTGCAGGGCTCATGAGAAGCCCCACCCCCCTTTTTAATTTTAAAGAGTAGTTCAGGGTAGTTTATAGTTAAAGAGATACAAATTACACAACAAAACTAATTACTGAGAGAGCAAACTGGCAGATGCCACCAGCCGGGGAGTTAGCCTGGAGACGGTGGGAAATGAAAGACCTGAAAACGAAATAGAACTAGAACAAGCACGGTAAAGGGACTTAAGAGAATTTAAGAACCATAATGAAGGAATAGACTATTACGGACAAATTTGACCAACAACCAAACAAAACTCCCGAAGACAAACAAAAAAGAAAACAAAGGCGTTATAGCTAAGGACTCGCTGGATAGGTTAAACACAAGACTCAACGCAGCAGAGGAAAAACATAATAGTGACCCTGAACACAGACCTGCAGAAATCACACAAAACGCGGCAGAGGGGAGCAGGCAGGAGCTGTGACAGAATTAGCCAAGATGGGAGATGGAGGGAGATGCCCCCACACAATCCATCCAGCAGAGCTGCCAGAAGGAGGGGCTGGGGGTCAGCATCCACAGGGAGAAAGCTGCGACTATTCCATAAGTGAAGGCACTGATATTCAGATTTTTAAAATGCACCAAGTTAAGAAGCTAAAGTAAAATAATAGATTTTTTAGAAAATGATTTGCATTTCTTTAAAGCTTTTGTCTGTTCAGGTTTTTCTCCTAATCCTTTCTGAGTTTAATTTCTATTTCATTTAAATATTCAGTTTTGTAGAATGAAAGAAATAAATAAAAATTAAGGATATACATCTAAAAAATAAAAAATCAGAATCTACAGAAAGAATGAAATAATGCCGAATGGTAAAATCAATGAAATAGCTCTATGCATTAAGAGCTTGTTTTCAAGTTGCTGCTGTGGAGTTAGTTACTAATGCTGGCCTCTGCTGGCTTCCATGACAAACAGGCAGCTTTCCTGTGTGCAGATCAGAACTCTGCTTCTGGGGCCAATAAAGTCTTCCTCTCAGTCAATAAAGTCTTCCAGGGGATATAGCCCAGAGAGTGGGAGAACCGGTCAGAAGAAATGGCAACTTCAACAAATGCAGGACCAGCTGCAGAAACCCGTGACCAAACATGGACTAAGCGTGACACCCAGTGGCCAGCCACCAGCACAGCACACAGGAACGCTCCCCAGGACTCCCACACCCTGGCGGCTGCTTGTGTCCAGGACGTCTGTGGCGTTTTCCCAACTGCTGTGTCCCAGGGCGTCTGTAATCTAGAAAGTGCTTTGTGAGGACGCACTGAGCCCGTTGCCTTCTCCCCTCCTTCTCCCACCCTTCCCTGTGTCCTGGCTCACTTTCACCTTCCCTGCCGAGTGTGCAATCTCTCAGGTCCCGCAGCTGGCCAAGTGCAGGACAAGAGACGGTACTTCAGGCCGCCACTGCAGTACAGGTGCTGCCGTTCTTCAGGGTAACAGTGTGCCCCTTGCAACTAAGCAGCCGAAATGGGATAAGTTACCTTAGTTACTTGAGGTCATTGATGAGTTGGAGAAGGCAGGCGACCCACTTCCCACTGTAGCAGTACTCGGCTGTGTGCAGCACGTGCCCCGAGACCTCTGTGGGGAAGCCCCGCAGCCCGAGCTTGCAGCACAGACAGTCCCCTGTCTCCTCCCCAAAGCCAGGGCACAGGGATCTGGAACTTTTTACACTTTGGACTGCTTCTTTGCTCGTATGCAGGACTAGTTCTTTATTTTTAAAAATCCATCAATTGTACATCTGTCTCAGTACCTTACATTTAATAGGTGATCGATAACTGTTTGCCAGTTTTGTTTGATTTTTCTAGTAAAGAAGGGTCTCCCTGGAGACGAAGAAGCCAAATTTTTCACATGGCATTCCAGAGGAATGGTTAATATTTCTTCAGACTTACTTATGGGTAATTTGAGATATTTCAAAAGCCAACCATCCACAACCTCTTCAGGGATTTACTTCTTGCAATTTTAGAGCCAGATTGATTCCTTCATGTCAAGCGCTGCAGACTGGCTGAGACAGGGCGGGGGTGGGGGGGTCTCCCCGCCTGCCCACTCCACACTTTCCCAAACGTCTGCTTTTGACTGTCGCTAGCCATGGTCCGAATGTCCCTTCTCCTCAAGGCCAGATCAAGAATCAGCTAATAAAACCAGCATGTGATCGGTGACTGGGAAATGCAGTTCAATGGCACTTGGGGCGGGGGGAAGACAGAGAGAGAGAGAGAGAGAGAAGAGGCCTTTAGCCACAGCACTACCATGAAGGGAAAGGTCGCTGAGCTGAGCTTTGGAGGATGCAGAAGATCCGGAGTGAAGACTTGATGGAGGGCAGACAGGTAGTGGGGAAGAGACGGACGCAGACTTGGCAGTCAAACCTGCTACGTGTGTTTGGCAGATAATGCAAAGCCCATATGTAACTATGCCCACCCCCGGCCCAATCATAGGGAATGGAGCACTGTGAGTCATGATGGTGAGGCGGGGGTGGGGGTGGGATGGCAGCTGGATTAGGAAGCCTTTTTGTGTCAATCTGAAGAGATTTAACATGCCCTTGTAGGCAACAGCGAGTGATGGAAGATTTGTAAGCAATTTAATGTCATAGTCAAGGTTAATGTCCTTACAGAGATGTGTTTGGCTGTGGTGTCCAGACAAGGTATATGTTTGAGCTTGGGTTATATTCTTCCATAAACTCAGGCTGTCTTGGTAAATGTGCCACATGCATAGAAAATAACTCTATAATTATAGGATGTAGTGTTCCATAAATATCAACTGTGTCAAGATGGTTGGGTGTTTTTAGGTCCTCTTTATTTTTGCTGACTTTTTTGTTCTTCCAATTGCATGTGATCTTTGTTTGCTCCTTTAGTTGTTGAGAAAAGGCATTAAAATCCGTGGCTGTGACTGTAGAATTTCTGTTTCTCCCTTTAATTCGCTCCAGTGATTCTGTGTATATTTTAAAGATCTATCACTCAGCACACACACAAATGAGTGCATGTCTTTTCGTGTGCCGGGACAGTCTCCCTGCCCTTCTTGTGCCTCGTTTTCATGATATCTTTTTCAATCCATTTGCTTTCAACCTACCTTTAAAATATATATCTGATGAATAAGCATGTAATCGGGCTTCATTATTTTTTTAAGGTCAGTTCTGACAATCTCTCCCTTTTAATTAAAGTGATTTCACAGTCTTCTGGACCCTAAGACTTGTGATGAGAAGTCAAAGATATTTGAAATTGATTTTTTTAAAAGAAAAACCACTCATGACACTTGCTAAAGATGATGAGGAAGACTTTATCCAAGTAGAGACTACTGTTGTGGGGGGTGGGGGGTAGTTTCAATAGGGTAGAGAGATCAGACTCAACTCCAAACACAGGACAAGTGAAGATTGTGACCAATAAGCAGGGTGGGGGTCAGGAAATGGGAAATCACACAGAGGAAACTTCAGGGATCGTAGGTTTTTTGCTAGAACTGCTTAGGTGGATTCTTGCTGAAGGCAAGCAAGGGTGATCACATGTTAAGGACAGGGGATGAGGAATTTGAGATGACCAGATACTGAATGGAGAAATTTGGCTACGCTGACTCATCAGTACTGTTGCTACAAGTGGGCTGAGTGCTCCAGGGGCAGAGCCCATGGCCGGGGCCTAGTGGGAAAGAGGACACAGAGGAGCTGGATCCAAGGTTGGTCTTGCAGGTGAGAGGGTGGAGGACCAGTTATGTGAAGGCTACAAGTGTGCACACAAAACTGGCCACAAAGACCAATGCTTTTCCACTTTGGGTAATCAGCAGAGCAGGGGAACACAGCTGACACAGCGAGCTGACCTTCAGATTTCCCAAAGGAGATGGGGCAAAATATGTGCTGAGTGCAAATAAGGTTAGACAGAGGGATGACTGAACTTGACTGAGAATATGCTCATTCATGCTTCATTGGATGCCACTTTCTGAGCAGGTTCTTATTTTCTGAGCAATCTGAGTTCTCATTCCAGCTCAGGCCAAAATTTATCAAAGTCTTGAATGAAGTCACAAATTCACTCCTTTAAATATCTGAATGAGCATCTACTCTGAATGAGCATCTACTCTGTAGTGAGCACTGGAGTAGTGAACAAAAACACCGTGAATGAAAACAGAGTCCCTGCCCTTACAAACCAACAAACCCGCTGGGGTGTCAATCCAAGCGTCGTGCCAACGATTGTGCAGTAAGGGTTGTGACAGGGCGGAGGTAAGTACTATTGGAGCACATAAAGGAGCGTTTCCTCTAGGCAGGGAAATCAGGAAAGGCTTCGCTGCGGAAGTGACTCTTAAGCTAAACTCGGAAAGGTAAGTAAGAGTTACATAGCCAAAAATGGGAGGGAAAAGAATTCCAGAGAAAGAGGCCAGCATGGCCCTTGGAGGCCCTGTGTGGGGGTAGGGGGTGGGGGCGGGGGGACCATGCCTAGTGAGAGGGAACAAAAGGCCAGTGAGCGGAGGGTGCAGGAAGCCATGGGGAGCTGCATTCATCTGCTAGAATGGAAACTCCATGAGGGCGGGGAATTTTCATTACTTTGCTTGCAGCTGTGTCCCCAGTGCCTAGAGCTATGCCCAGCACATAGTAGGTATTCAGAAATATTGAATGAATGAATGAATGAATGAACACGATGTATGAATTAAGAGTACGTAGAGGGATATGAACAGTAGACAATTTGAAGTGTTTTAGATAATGGAATGTTGCAAAGAGATTTCTCTGTTTTGTAGAGATTAGCTTGGCATCAGTGTAGTGAAAATGCTGGAGGGGACAGGATTAAATGTGGGGGACCAGCTAAGATAAGTGTTCCTTTTTCGGATGGAGACAACTCAAACTAAGCTCTGGTCCTGCAGAGAGTGCAAAGTGAGGAGTGTCGAGAGATGTTTAAGGGACGTGGTGAGGGGTTCCTGGACACAAACTGGTCAGAGTCATCGGTGAGGGAGCCCAGAGGGTACATAGGAAAGTAGAACCTGAACTCATATAATCTCAAAAGCTTGAAGGAAATGCCACAGTAAGTTAGCAAGTGCATTAAATAAATGTTAAAATCAACTCAAAACACACTCAAAAATACAATGGCACGAGTGAAAGTAGGGAAACTGGCTGAAAATAACACATGTAAGAAACATGTTGGAGTTCCTGGCACCTTCTAGCTCTAATCGTGAATGCCCCACAAATGAGGCTACCACACGCTGATGCCATATAAGCCCCACAAGAAGAATTTCCGTGCAAGATAACAAGAGGGCAAATCCTGCCGGCCTCTGGCCTGGCTGATGGGACCATGCATTCAGCTCTAGGTGACAGGTATTAAAGTAGACATGTATTGACTAGAGCTCACTGAGAAAAGGGCTACTAGTGACACAGGAAAGAAAGTACATGAAGAAATACCTGAGTTAATGGAGGACATTTAGCAAACACGTGAGAACACTCAGAAGGAGCAGTCACATTCAAGTGTTTCAAGGCTCTCAGGAGAATGAGAGATCGTACTTCTATGGCCTATGGGAGCCTAACCCACAGTGAGTGTTACAGGGACAAAAATTTCCACTCAGTGACAGAACGCATTTTCTAAATCAATCTCTCCCAAAATAGAAGTCTCGGCAAGCTTGGAGCCTTCCTTGGGGAGAGTAAGCAGAGAAGGCCAAGAGAAGTCAGGGCCAGGTCATGAAACACAGGGCCCATGTTTCCGGCTGCTTGGGGACTGCACTTGATCCTCAAAGCTGTGTGGAAGCCCGTGAGCACTTTGCGGAGGACGGCCGCCTGGCTTGGTGCAGCTTCTAGGAGGATCTCTCCAGTGTTGAGTGTAGCCTGGGCGTTGGCCTCAGCAGAGTGGTCAAGAGTGGCCACAGCAGCCACCAGCTCATATTTAGGTGCTGATACTTTGATTGGAATTGCACTGAATCTATAGATGAATTTGGAAAGAATTGATATCTTGACAATATTGAGTCTTCCTATCTATTTAGGAAGACTTCCTCTCTCCATATATTTAGGTCTAGTTTGATTTCTCCTGTCAATGTTTTGTAAATGTGAGCATACAATTCTTGCATCTATTTTGTTAGGCTTATTTCTATGTTTTTGGTGCTGTTGTAATGTATTATTTGTAGATTCTTTAGGATTTTCTATATATATAATCATATCATCTGCAAATGAAGACAATTTTTATTTTTTCCTTTCCAGTCTGTGCACTCTTTATTTCCTGCTCCTTTCTTCAGTATAATTTTGAACAATAGTGAGAATGGATATCCTTGCCTTGTTTCTGATCTTAGGGATAAAGCAGCTTTTCAACATAATATTTTCATATTTGACCTTTATTAGGTTGAAGAAGCTCCCTCTTGTTTCCAGTCTCTTGAGAGATTTTATTATTAATAGATATTGAATTTTGCTAAAATGTTTTTTCTACATATATTGAGATAATCGTGAGGTTTTTCCTTTTCTGTTGGTATGATGAATTACATTAATTGATTTTTAAAAATTGCACTGACCTTGCATTCCCAGGATAAACCCATTGTTCATTATGTGCTGTCCTTTTATATATTGCTGGATTTGATTTGCTAATATTTTGCTAAGGACTTTTGCATCTATGTCCATGAGAGATACTTGGGCTACAGATTTCTTTTCATATAATATCTTTGTCTGGTTTTGGTAACAGGTTAATACTGTCCTTAATAAAGGAATTAGAAAGTACTCCCCAGCTTCCATTATTTGGAAAATCTTCCACAGAATTGATATTCTTTCTAATGGAAGTGTTTGGTAGAATTCACCAGTGAACTTTATATGAAGTTATATGGAGCTTTCTTTGTTCAAAAGTTATTAGCTACAAATTTAATTTGTCAAGAGATATAGCATTGCTTGGACGATCTATATCTTCTTGAGTGAGCTTTTGGAGTTTGGGTCTTTCAAGCAATTTATTTCACTTAGGTTCTCACATTTATCAGCATAAGTTGTTCATAATATCCCTTATTAACCTTTCAATTCTATAAACTCTGCAGTAAAGTCTTTTCTTTCACTTCTAATGTTGGTAATTGACTGCATCTCCCTTTTCTTGATCAGAATGGCTAGAAATTTACAAATTATATTTCATTAATTTCCCTCTATTGCTTTTGTTTTCTATTTTATTGATTTATGCTCTTATTTTATTTCCTTCCTTCTGCTTACTTTGTGTCTAACTTGCTTTCCTCTCCATAATTTCTTAAAGAGATAGTTAAGGTCATTGTCATGAGATTTTTCTTCTTGTGTAATTAATGCTATATATTTTCCTCTAGGCATCTCTTTAGCTACTGAAGGCATATTTTTATATGTTGTGTTTTTATTAAAAAAAAAACTTTAGAATTTCCTTTATGATCCCTTCTTTGATCCAGTATATTTTTTACTTTTCTAGCTATTTTGAATATTTGCTGTATTTTTCTCTTATTCATTTCTAGTTTAATGCTATTGTGGTCAGAGAACATGCTTTGTATTGTTTCAGTCCTTGTAAATTTGCAGGGATCAGTTTTGCAGACAGGAATGTGATGTATTTTGGTGCATGTTCTGTATGTTTTTGAAAAGGATGTCTATTTTGCTCTCAGTAAGTAGAAAGCTCTGAGCATGCTAACTAAGTCAACAGGGTTGATGGTGTTCTTCAGGTTTCAGCCTCAGGTTGGCTGGTTGTGTCCCTCAGTGTCCTTCCGGTCTTCTTCAGGAGCCATGCCCTCATAACTACGTACACACCTAATAATAGAATTTGAGAATGCACAAAGCAAAACCAACATAACGTTAAAAAGAAAAACCAAATCCATAATTATTTTTGAGATATCAAGACTAATTGATAGATAAAGTAAATAAAGAAGTTACCAGAGAAAGGAATACAAGAAGTACAATAGAAATTCAATCCATATTTATTCATCATCAATATCATATCATCATCAAAAATGTATTGCTTTCCTGATATATTCTTGAGCATCAGAGATTGCAAATTCCTAGGTCTACAAGGGCCCTGCAGGTGAGAACACAAGTAGAGTTGGCCAGGTAACTCCCAGCCTTAGATGGGGCCGGGGAGCAGTAGGAAGAGATGAGCTCTGGTGCACAGGAAAGAGCAAGCCCCTGCTCAGCTGTCAGAGAATGAGAAGCAGGTCATCAAATATAACCAGACCTTTTGATTTGGCATCTTCAAGTGAAATATCACCATTTTTTATGTCGCAAAGGTAATTCAAAATAATAAACTAGTGCAGGCCACTACAGTTAGTGCAAAACAAACAAACAAAAAACCCCACCTGCAGGCCAAGTGCATCCCGAGGGCTTCTGCTTTGTAACTTTAGGTGTAAATGCTAATTTTTCCTCTTGAAGATCTCACACACTTTAGTTGGAGTAATAAGACATGCACCTGGGTTATACAGTTCAAGGGAAAACGTGATGGAATCCATTGAGAAGTAAGAACAAAGTGGGATATACTCAAACGTTTATTCATTCAACAAACATGTGTTGATCCACTACCACATGCCAGGCATTGTTTTAGGTAGTAGAGATTCATAATGAGAAAAACAGATGAAATCCTTGCCCTCAAGAATCTTATAGTCTAGTCAGGGGATAAAGATAGTGAAAATCACAAATAAATTAATAATATAGTAAGTTATAAAGATGATAAGTAGTAGTTTTTTTAAAAAGATTGAAATTGCCAGGGAGGGCAGAGGAACCACAATTTTTATTAAGGCAGAGAGTGATGCGGTCACTAAGAACATGACAACTGAGGAAATATTTCAGGGAGGAAACCAGGACACCCAGGACATGAGCAGGCCAGGAAGAGGGAGACCAGAGCAAAGGCCCTGAGGCAGAGGGTGCCCAGCATGTCAGAGGGCAATTAGAGTGTCAAGTATTGCTGGAACTGAGTAGGCCAGGGTAAGGAAGCCATCAAGGTTGGGCAGGAAGCAGAGAGTGCCTTAAAAATGAGTAACTGAAGTGTGTAAAAGAGCCTATTGTTGAAGCTGTGGACAGAGTTAGGTAAACCAACAAGGTCAGGCTCTGGAGAGGTTGTGAGAGCTAGCTGTCTTGAGCAGGCTTGAGCCAGCAGGGGCCAGCAGAGAGCAGGGTTAGGGAAGCCAGGAGAGAGCTGGCTGAAGGAAAGGGAGCTGCAGGCAGATGTGGTCCTTGGTAAGGGAACACATCCTGGGCCACTGGCAGGCTGAGCAGGAAAGCAAGCAGAGGACTATGTGCCCCAGCTTCTCTCAGCTCCCAGCTCCCCACCCCACATTGTACCTGCCATCCACTAATTCAACTACGGGACAAAAGGCAGAGGAGCACGCTTGAAGGTTCCTGTAGCCAGGCTCCTGGGGAAAGGAGCAGGATGGAGAAGACGCTGCAGGGACAAAAAGGGGACGTCAGGACAGAAAGACTAGTGGGACTCGAGGTCAGAGAAGCATGCAGTTTTTGAGGCCTACTTGACCGTTCTAAGAACACTGACTTTCACTCTCGGTGAAATATGGAGCCACTGCGGGATTTTTAGCAAAAGATTGACATGATTTGACCCATATTTTACAAAGTGTCACTCTGGCTCCCCTGCAGAAATGGACTGTGCATGAGACAAGGGCAGGGACCACGATGGCAACAATGGAGGTGGCGAGAGATGTGTTGATTCTGGATTTATCCAACCAGATGCTGGAGGATTTCTGGGTAAACGAAGGGCAGGATGTTAGAGAGAGAGAAGCATCAAGGATGACTAATGCTTTGGCGTCAGCACAGGGGAAAAGGAAGGTTCCTTTAGCTGAGGTGAGAAAGCCCACAAGTGGAGCTAAGTGGGTGGGTGGTGAAGACATTGAATTTCAGTCTATTAAATCTCCAAATGGAGATACTGAGTAGATAGATAGTTGGATGTACTAGTTTTGATTTCATAAGATTAGGACTAATCATCAACAGAGAAATATATTTGAAATATGAAAAGGAAGAAGTACTTCCAAGTGGGGAAACATAGAAAGCTCCATGGAGGAGGTGGCGTATAATTTGCATGTTGAAAGATAGAATTTAACAGCAGAAATGTGAGAAGAGCACTCCAGACGGAGGAAAAGCAACCAGTACAAATGCAGGGGTAGGAAAGCACAGAGGAGCTGGAGAAGATCAGTTGGGTTGGGCAGGGCTGTGGGCTTGCTGTTAAGGAAAGTCAGAGGCAGAAATGAAATTAGAGCATGGTTCCTTGCTTTCAGTTCATTCACGCATTTGTCACTCATCAAATATTTTTTAACCTCCTACTTGGTCTAAGGTCTATACTATGGTCTGAATATTAATAATAAAAACACTTATTGAGCCCTGGCTGGTGTGACTCAGTGGGTGGAGTACCAGCCTGTGAACCCAAAGGTCACCGGTTCAACTTCCAGTCTGGGCACATGCCTGGGTAGTGGACCAAGTCCCTAGCTGGGAGGGTGCAAAAGGCAACCAATCAATATTTCTATTTCTCTGCCTCTCTCTCCCCCTCCCTTCATCTCTCTAAAAAATAAATAAAAACTTAAAAAATAGAAAAAGATTTAAAAAACACTTATTGAGTGATAATTATGTATTCAATAAAAAAAACTTTACCATCAGCAAAATAAAAAAGCAACTTACTGAATGGGAGAAAATACTTGCAAATCGTGTATCTGATAAGGGGTTAATATCCAAAATATATAAAGAACACATACAACTCAATAGTGAAAAAAAACCCATGATAATCCAACTAAAAATGTGCAGAGGAGAGACTTCCAGCCAAGATGGATGCACAGGCAGACACACTGTGCCTCCTCACACAACCAAAAGAAGGACAACAACAAATCTAAAAACAAAATATAGCCGGAACTGACAGAAAATTGAACTGTATGGAAGTCCGACCACCAAGGAGTTAAAGAAGAAACATTCATCCAGACCAGTAGGAGGAGCGGAGATGAGCAGCTGGGCAGAGAGGACTCATGGCAAGGTGGCAGCTGGAGGACTGGGTGGTCCCACATTCACATGCAGATAAACCGGAAGGAATAACTAGAGAGCTAGGCAGACCACACAACCCAGGGTTCCAGTGAGGAGAAATAAAGCCTCAAAACCTCTGACTGAAAACTCCCGTCAGGGTTGAGGCAGCAGCGGGAGAAACTCCCAACCTCACAGGAGAGTTCATTGGAGAGACCCACAGGGTCCCAGAGCATACACAAACCCATCCACTTGGGAATCAGCACCAGAAGGGCCCAATTTGATTGTGGATAGCAGAGGAAGTGACTGAAAACCGACAGAGAGAGGAGCAAGTGGCACTGTTCCCTCTTGGACCCCTCCCCCACACACAGCATCACAACGCAGCCACGTGAGTTGTCCCACCCTGGTGAACCCTAAGATTCCTCCCCTTACTATGTAACAGGCATGCCGAGACAGAAAAAAAAATGCCCCAAATGAGAAAACAGATCAAAGCTCCAGAAAAAAATATAACTAAGCCACAAAGAGATAGCCAACCTATCAGAGGCACAGTTCAAAACACTTGTTATCAAGATGCTCCAGGAACTCACCACAAAAAATCTACAGGGAACCAACAGTGACAAGAAGGAAATCAGGACTCAAATCAATGGTTTGGAGCAGAAGGAAGAAACATTCAACCGGAACAGAATGAAGAAACAAGAATTCAAAAAAATGAGGAGAGGCTTAAGAACCTCTAGGACATCTTTAAATGTTCCAACATCTGAATCATAGGGGTGTCAGAAGGAGAAGAGGAAGAGCAACAAGTTGAAAACTTATTTGAACAAATAATGAAGGAGAACTTCCCCAATCTGGCAAAGAAAATAGATTTTCAGGAAGTCCAAGAAGCTCAGAGAGTCCCAAAGAACTTGGACCCAAGGAGGAACACACCAAGGCCTCTTAAATTACATTACCCAAGATTAAAGATAAGTAGAGCCTCTTAAAAGCAGCAAGAGAAAAGGAGAGAGTTACCTACAGAGTTCCCATTAGGCTATCAGCTGACTTCTCAAAAGAAATATTGCAGGCAAGAAGAGGCTGAAAAGAAGTATTCAAATTATGAAAGGCAAGGACGTACATCCAAGATTACTCTACCCAGCAAAGCTATTATTTATAATAGAAGAGCAGATAAAGTGCTTTCCAGATAAGGTGAAGTTAAAGCAGTTCATCATCACCCAACCCTTATTACATGACATGTTAAAGGGACTTATCTAAGAAAAATAAGATAAAAATATGAACAGTAAAATGACAACAAACTCACAGCTATTGACAACCAAACCTAAAACAAAAAACAAAAACAAACTAAGCAAACAACTAGAACAGGAAGAGAACCACAGAAATAGAGATCACATGGAGGGTTATCAGTGGGGAAGTGAGTGGGGGAAGGTACAGAAAATAAGTAGCATAGATGGTAGGTAGAAAATAGACAGGGGTAGGGTAAGAATAGTATAGGAAATGTAGAGCCAAAGAACTTATATGTACGACACATGGACATGAACTAAAGCGGGGGAATGAGGGTGGGAGGGAATGTACAGGGTGGGGGGAACAAAGAGGGGGAAATGGGACAACTGTAATAGCATAATCAATAAAATATATTTTTCAAAAAATGTGCAGAGGAACTGAATAGACATTTTTCCAAAGAAGGCATACAGAGGGCCACCATGTAACTGAAAGGGTGCTCAACATCAATAATCATCAGGGAAATGCAAACCAAACCACTCTGAAATATCAGCACACACACACCTGCTAGAACAGCTGTCAGCAACAAGACAGGAGGTAAGTGATGGCAAGGATGTGGAGAAAAGGGAACCTTTTGCACTGTTGGTGGGAACTACATTGGTGCAGCCACTATGGAAATCTGTATGGAGGCCCCTCAATCAAAATCAGAACTACCATGTGATTCATACGTTCTACTTCTGGGTATGCATCTGAAGTAAGTGAAATCAGTATTTCCCATGTTCATTGCAGCATTACCTACAGTCACCAAGACATGGAAAAAACTTAAATGCCCACTGACGGATGAATGGATAAAGAAGTTGTGGAATATGACTATAATAGAATATTACTCAGCCACAAAAAAGAATGAAATCCTGCCATTTGTGATACTGTAACAGGATGCAGCCAAGAGGGGGCCCCAAACAGAGATTTGTAATGAGGTCCAGAAGAGCTCGGAGAAAATGGCCGCACACCACAGGGCCACACTTGCCCAGAATGCTGGCAGCGGTGGCCGGTTGTGGGAGGAGCCAGAAATGAGGCTGCAGAGGAAGACTGGCATTTAAACTGGGATTTAAACGCAGGCGAGGCAGCTATTCAGCATCTCCTTTTGGGACCATGCATCTTTTCGGTGATCGAGAGGCTTTGGAAGTGCTCCCTTTTTTGCCACATGGATGGTGCCAGGAGCCTGAATCACGGACTTTTACTTCTTTCCTGAGATACAGTACCCCAGACTGGGCAGAGGGGGAAGGAAGGAGTGCATGCATTTGTGGGTATTCTAAAGAACTTTAGTCTGTATAACTTTTAAATAAATAATAAGTCCTTTCCTTTTCACTGATTTCTGGCATTGAGAGACGTCTTTCTTCTGGCGGCAGGAAAGTGAACCTAGTATGGGAGAGGAATCCCCGGGGAAAAAGGGGGGGGGGTGTCCTTTATATCATTCAGCCCCATCCCCTGGTCTGTTCTGCAACAATAATATGGATGGGCTTTGAGGGCATTATGCCAAGTGCAATGAGTCAGACAAATATCACATGATCTGCCTTTTATGTGGAATCTAAACAAAACCCAAATTCGTAGACACAGACTGGTGATGGCCAGAGACAGGGGATGGCAGTGGGTGAAATGGGTGACGGTGGTCAAAAAGCAGGAGCTCACAGTTCCAATGAACTGGTCACAGGAATGTAACACACAGCGTGGCGACTGTAGTTCCCAATACTGTGTTGTGTTTTTGAAACTTGCCAAAATAATAGATCTTAAAAGTTCTCATCACAAGAAAAAAGTAAACCAGCTATGTAAGGGGATGGATGTTAACTCGACTCACTGCGGGAATCGTTTGGCAACATATACACCTATCAAATAATTATGTTGTACACCTTAAGCTAACACAATGTCAATTATATCTCAATAAAACTGGAAAGAAAAGTAATAGAAGAGATAAAAAAATGTAAGAATAGTGAACGCCCCTCCCAAAAAAAGACAAACACCTGTAAACACCTGCCTTGTGCGTGACACTGCTCCAGACCCAGGGACAGAACGATGAGTGAAACAGTGAGACTCCTGCTCTTGTGGGACTTTCAGAAGGACGTCTGTCCAGCTTGGCAAAACTCACCTGGCGGGTCAGTGTCCTTTCTCAAGACTCAGCGGCCACCCCAGTCCAGGAGGCTCTGACTCTCACCCTGCTTTCTGCTCCACCCTGCACCTCAAGACTCACAGATGCCAATTCTCTGGCTTTTAATAACTAATGCTTTATTCCAAATTTTCTATTTTTATAATGAATCTTCTTTTTACATCTCTGGAATAAATATTCTGTCAACAAAGTACAAAAGAAGAAAAAGAACTTCATTTAATCTTCACAACACCCCACAACAGTCATACTAAAATCATCTCCAGTTTACAGATAAGGAAACTCAGTCTGGTGACCCGCCCCAGCTCCCTCAGCTGACACAGTGGAGTCAGGGTTCCAGGTGGGGCAGCACGACTCCAGGGCCGTGGTCCTTGCCACTGGTTGGTGCCTGACTCCCTGTCAGGAAGGCCCAGCCAGTGTCTGGGGCACAGACCCAGCAGCCAGCAGAAGGTGTGGGTGACCAGGCCACAGGCCAGGTGTTCCCCAGACTTTCCTCAGCAAGGGAGGGGACTCATGCCTCGCCAAGGGTCAGCAGAGGAACTGCCCAGCAGCCCCAGAGGAGGAGGTGGGGCTGCCGACCTGCTGAACCAGGAAGAGGTCGCCACACTGCTGGCTCTGACCTCACCCGCAAGAGCTGACTATTCTTTCCAACACATCAGTTTCCTGTTCTTGGTCCCACAGCAATCCCGGGGTCAGGAGCAGGCAACCAAAGCCTCCACCTGGGAGGTTAGGAGGGGACGTGTCCTTAAACAGGATGGGTTTGCTCCTCTATGACTTATTCTCGCCCCAACCCGTTCTAAAGATAAAGAAACTGAGGGTCATGAAGATGAAAATGTTTGTCAACACTTTCAGGCAATTTTGAGGAAAAGCCTGCAATAGAACTCAAACCCCAGGACTCTCGGGTCTTCATGCTTCCAGGAACCGTGCTACCACGAAGCAGCTCATGCTCTAAAAGCCAGGTCCCTGGGGAGAGGTGGGGATGGGGGCAGGGTGTGCATGCACCCCAAGTGCCTGCAGGGTACGAGCCCAGGGCTGACTTCCCCCACCACACCCAGGGAAAGGAATTTCTCTCAGCCCAGCTTATCTTTCTGGGAAATCCAGGTTTTCAGGCATCTGACCCAGGGAGAGAGACAGGCAGGAGGAGCCCTTCTGCCCACCGGAGGAGTCCACCTCAGAGGCCTTTCCTCTCACCCAGGCACCAGGAGGCCTGGGCAGGCAGCAGGGCTGCAAACAGTGAGAAGGGCAGGAACTGAAACGCTCAGCAGTGTGGGAGGGGCCGAGTCATGACAGCCGGTGCATCTAGTCAGCAGTGAAAATGAAGGAAACAGGGCTGGATAGAGAGTCCAGGGAAGGTCTATAACATGTCATGAAGCCAAAGTCTAAAGCAGCGTGCGTGCAGTCCGTACAGCATGGTCGCATTTTTGTACAGAACCAAACCACAACTGTGAGTGTGACTGTGGAGGAAAAGGGTCCCATCAGCCTGATGATGGCGACCCGATTCTTCCCCCCACACGTCGAGTGCCCTCTCCAGGCCGCCAGCACTGGGTGGGAGCAGGGATCAGCAGAGAGCAGAGCAGGCACCACCCTGAGCTCTTCAGGCAGCTGGGTGAGTGTGGGGGTGGGGGAGGAGGGAAGGGGACAAGAGTGCTACCTCTTTGTTTAAAGTTCTCTGTACTATGTGATGTTTTTAACAATAATTTCTTGTTGATGTATCCTTATACATACGTAAATACATAAACAGACAAAGAAGGAGGAGTGAGGAGAGAAGGAGGAAAAATTCACGGCTGATTTCGTGTGTACACGGGTACATGTGGAGAGGAGGCCTGGACTGACTGCTTCAACCGTTACACCACCACAGGCAACTCCAATTCCCAACCACGAGACCTACGGTGTCTTGGAGGGGAGAGGAAGCAAAGGGAGTAAAGCTGTATGCTCTGCGACAGGCAGATTTCAGTAACTGAAGACCCCCCCACCTCGTGTGGGTTCCAGAGGCCCACACGGAGTGCTGCCTGTGGCCAGTGACAGCCCGGAGCGGCTCCATGGGCCCCTCTCATGACACTCACATCGTCTTCTGTGAACGTGCTCCCCTCGGACAAGGTCTCTACACTGTCCTCTCCCTGATCCTGTGTCTCCTTCCAGCCCCGTCCTCAGTAGAGAGCTGCTGCCTGCTCTCCCTTCCTGGAGGCACGCTCTGCTGCCCACACGGGCCGGGCAAGAGCGGACTGCGGAGAGTGGCACAGATTCACAGCGGGACAAACCCTGCCACCCTGACCCCGACTCTGTCCTTGCACTTGCTTTCTGGTCTACACAGGAAAAAGCAACTAGATGCCTATTAGCCAATGGATAGTGAAGCTGTTGCTCCCAGGGTTTTTTTGTTTTTTTGTTTTTAATGTTGCTCCTAGTTTGATGCCCTCGTACTTCTCAGTACGGAATTGGATCAGGACCAGACTTGGAGCCAGAGTCCTCCATTCAGATCCTGGCTTTGTCAGCTTTAAGCTATATTCTCTTGGGCATGTTTACTGTTACATAAAAAAATTATTGCTATTAATATTATTATTCAATGCAGTGATAAAAAGGCCTACCTCACAGAATAGCTGTGCAGGTTAAAAGTGGTATTTAAGGTGTTTGAGCTTTTCACTTGTGCAAAGCTCACCCACACACGTGTGTGCATGCATGCCTTAGCCCTGGTCCGCCAGTGCCGGGTGCTTCCCGCGCGCCCTGAACGTGCAGGGCTGGAGGCAGAGGTGCCGGGGTGAGCACGGTGTGCCTGGACGTCGCGGCAGAGGTAAAATCTCGGTTCCAACCAGAAAGCCTGCAAGGAAACACCTCCAAGTAAGGCCAGACCCGCCCGTCCTCAGAGAGGACCAGGAAGATTCCGTTCCGTTGCCTCAGACCCAGCGCACCCTGACTGCGTTCCTCTCCCCTCGCTCATCAGCTGGCTGGGCTCTCTGGGAGACTTCAGTTTTGGAAGCTCTTTACTTAGAAATAAAGAATGAAGTCCTATCCTCGGTTATTTTCATCATTATGATTTTTGGCTTCACAGACTAATGGATCTATTTTAGTGATGAGGAAAATACAAGCGGCTGTCTTGTTCTTTTCCTGAATGTTGTTATTGATACATCTCAGAGGGTGACCTTGAGTGAGTGAAAAATGTCCTCTTTCTGTCCCTTCCCCTGGACCTCACGTGACATAGATGAGTCCCCACACCACGCCGCCCGTGTTCCTGGGGACTTCGGCCATGTCCACCTGGAAGAGGCATTCCCAAATCTGCATCCAGGAATCCCCACGTGTCCTGTCCGATAAGCAGCCCGGAGGCACCGGCCCCTTCCTCGTGTCACTCACTGTCCTGCTGTTGTAGCCACTCTAACATTTTGACTCCCACGAAACATTAATTTAAGCCTTAACCAGCAGGGGGCAGCACAGGTAGGGCATGTGAAGTGCGGAGAAAATAACCTGCGGTAACCTTTTTGATTCTTCACTGGTACAATGATCACAAATAACAACCTAAAAGTGTACAGGAAGTCTCTGTTTGTGCAACTCCTCCAAAGTCATCGGCTTCTTAAGTCCTTTTCCATGCCCGCGAAGCAG
This sequence comes from Phyllostomus discolor, assembly GCF_004126475.2. NCBI lineage: Eukaryota > Metazoa > Chordata > Mammalia > Chiroptera > Phyllostomidae > Phyllostomus > Phyllostomus discolor. The sequence goes on from NC_040915.2 coordinate 20,122,574, forward strand.
CAGGCCTTTGTGTCGGAGAAGTCCGGTGGCTTCCCTAAGGCCTCATTTCCAACGATGGGGAGGGGCGGGTTTTCTCACACACTCACTGGGGGGAGGGGGACAGAGGGACGGAATCATAGAGAGCAGGTTCATCGTTTAAAACTTGTAAGAGAACACGCGCCAGAAACACACCCACACACACAGCACAACCTTCACTCCCAAACCTCAGCTCCACCCTCGGTGATTCTGCCTGATAATGAAGTTCAGGTGCTTCTAAACTACACAAACCACATTCCTCTGGCACTTAAGCAAACGAGTGGAACAAACTCATCCACATACTTATATATGCACAGTCAGCCGAAGTAAGAGTGGGAGAGGACCATTTAAATGCACAAGCTACTTCTGAATTCTTCAAGTATGCTTTAATGCCATACGCCGCTACATCTCAATCACTAAAGTGAAAACAAGCCACCTGAAAACCTTACCTAGTTGGGTATTGTGATTCCATGGGACTGAGGCAGAGCCTGAGTTTTGCATTTTCTAGCAAGCTCCCAGGTGATGCCGTGGCTGCTGGTGCATGGACCCCATGTTAAGTCGTAGCAGCCGATGACACCCACTGTCACTCCTTGCCATGGACGGAGGCCTCAGCACTAGACGGGAGCGGTGGACCTGCCACCCTCCTAGCTCCTTGCCTTTCACTGTGTGAGCATCTGTCCCCACCAAGAGTAACTCTAGTGTTGAAAGACGCACATTGTTCATACATGGTCCCTAAACTAAGCCCATCAATTAACCTCGAGCTCACCTGAGGACACTATGGGCATAGTTTCCTAACTAAGTAAGGTTCTGAGGCGTTAACCTCTGATATGATGTGAGTCCCATGCACGAAACACTATAGTGGCAAAAGAAACTTTTTGTGGGTGTGTTATTTTAGTTTTTTTGTCACTCAATTCCAGTAGTTTTCAACCAGGGGCAATTTTGCCTCCGTGGGGACATTTGACAATATCTGGAGACATTTTTGGTTGTCACAGTAGCTACTACCATCTAGCGGGTGGAGGAAGGGAAACTTTTTGTGGGATGCGGAGGCTGCTCAGCATCCCACAGTGTGCAGGGCAGCGCCCACGACAAAGAACTATCCAGCCCAGAATTTCAGTCCCGCTGCTGTCAAGAAACCCTACTCTGTGCGGCTCATACTGATCCAAGTCTTTGGCAACTTATTGAATAATTATTTGAATAGATCAGGGAAAAGAAAAAACAATGAAAGTAGCCACTCAAATCAGACACCTTTCCCTTGGGCAGGGAAGGTTAGTGGCTGAGGGGTCCCACAGTGGGGTGTGAATGCCCGTTCCACTACTGCCAGGCGGGGTGGACTAGACAGGTTACACAAAACCTCTCAACTTGAACTTCCTCGGACATCAAATGGCCATAAGCCCACGGGAGCAGGGACTACCTCTATTTGGGGCAGCAAAGTATTACATTCTCCGGGCACATAGTAAATCCTTGTATGCTTATTGAAGAAATGCATAGGACCTTACTGCCTTGTAACAATCTTTTTTGTTCTGGCATTGGTTGCTACTTTTAAAATCTGATTAGAGGCTTGAGTGTTAGGGATTACTGCTATTGGCTGCACCTTGTCCTGGCAGAGCCAACTGGCACTGCAGGCTGTGTGCAGTGTCCTTACTGCGCATGTACCGTGCTGGTAGCATGAAAACTGTAGGCTCTAGTATCAGACCACCAGGGTTTAAATGTTAGCCCACCGCTACGTGAGCTTAGATATTTGATTTACCCTCTCTAAGCCTACTTTCCTCATTTGATAAACAAAGGTAATAACGACGTCTCCCTCACAGGGCTCTTGGAAGAGTTCAAGTTGAATGAGGTGATGGACGCAGAGTCCTTAGCAGAGTGCCTGGCACACGGCAAGCTCCCAGTAAAAAGGGGCTTTATTATGCTTTTGGCCTCAAGCCTCCAAATCAAGGGCGCCTGCTCTGTTACCGCTGCAAAAAGAAGTCGAGACACAGCTCTGAAATCAGAACCTGGCCCCAGAGGCCAAGCCGACCGGGCTCCCTCCCGCCGGGTGGAAGACCAGCGTCTCCCCCTCTCGCTTCCCACGCCGAGTGCCTGCACGAGGAGAGCCCGGGCGAGCATTCCACACTCTCCTGCACGCCCGCTCAGCCACATCCAGAATCCAGCCCCAGCGACTAGGTACACAGCATTCTCATTCTGCTAAAGGGCCAAGAGACACCAATAAAGATGTCAAAGCTGAGAATTGTTTGGAGAGCAGAGAAACAAATGAGCAGAGGGAAGCACAGCCTTTGATTCGGTGATGAATTTTGCATAAAGGCTCCGTGTCACCATGCACGGGGAACAGAGTGCCTCCCCCTCCTCGTTCCATTTTTTATGGAAGAGCGGAGAGCGGGGGAGGGGAGAGCTGAGACGAGGAGCACAGGAAAGAACGTGGATTCAAGCAAGTATCTTGACGTGTGCATGTAGACCCAAGCCATTTATATGTTATAACATAGTGAAAGCTTGGAGCTGGAAAGAAGCATAGAGTCCAATCCTTTCACCTTTGAGACGAGTAAACTGGAGCACCTGGGCATTAGGTGGGCACCTGGACAGGCGGCACACCTTCAGCCTCATGGTGCCCAACTTGGGAAGGGGCGCCTTGGGGCTTGTTTCTTCACCCAGTCCTGCCCGACCCTGGGATGTGACCCCTGACTGTCAGGGGCTGGCAGGAAACTAGAAGTCCTTTCCCAAGTGCACCTGTGTGCACTAGTAACGCACATACCACCCAGCGGGCCGCACGGGCCATAAAAGTACACGAATTGTACAACGTAACTTCTGGAGGTGTCCCCTGCTCCGGGGGAGATACAACAGTGCACTGTGATGGAGAGGGGCTGACGGGGGAAGGACACCTTTGAAGGCCTCGCTAGGAGGCAACGCTCCCTAGAGATGAGATCCAAACTACGCGAAGGAGCCAGTCCCATGGACGTCAGAGGAAAGAGGGTCCAAGTCAGAAGGCACCGCAGCCACGAACTCCCAAGGCAAGTGCGGGAGGCGGAACGACGAGAAAGGACGCCTGCGTGGCTGGACCCGAGCGGGCAAGGGGGAGACGCCAAGCGAGGAGGCCGTAGCAGGAGGCAGGGCAGCGTGCTGGGGCTGCAGGCACTTGCCCGGGGCCCCCAGAAGGAGGAAGCAGGGCTGAGGTTCAGGCTGGGGCCCCAGGCTCACAGTGTTCAAGGCTCTGTGTCAGCTGGGCTGTGCAGCCCCCCCCCCCCCAATCCCGTAACCACTGCTGCCTTCTGTCTGCCCTTCTCCATGGCCTTCCTGGACATCAGGGGCTATGATGTCACCTTCTGTAAATGCTGTGTAAATGCCTGAGTTCGGATCTCTAGTTTATAATGAGATGAGAGAAAATAATAACCTCCTACTTTGCAAAGATTTTAGTTTTACAGAGCACACAGTTTCTCATTTCATTCCTGGAACAACCCCAAGATACAGATGGAAGAGGGGTAATTGTAATACATATTCTAATGATGCTTAATAGACACCGTTATTCATCACAGCTGAGGAGACTGAGACACAAGAAGTCATTGGCTGCCCAGGGTCACAGAGCAAGGAAGTGAGGTCAAACCTGGAACCCGGGTCTCCTGACCCCCAGTCCTTTCCTCTGGCACATGGCGACACTGGGCTTCCCAGCTGTGTGGCTTAACAACCGAGGGAGACATGAGTTCTCAGCTGTGAGTCTAAGCATTTGGTGGAAGACCAGATCCAGAGATGAAACTTAGGTCTTAAAGAGCCAATGAATAAAGAGGGAAGAGAGCCAAGTCTGGGGGAAGAGGGGACGGGAGCTCATTGGACTGACCTCTAAGAAGAGAGGAAGAAGCCCGGGGTGTCTGAAAGGCTAGCACTCCAGCCATCGGTTAAACATACTCTCTGGGATACTTCAGTCAGCTGGTCATGGGAGGCCTCTCTAGGGAGGTGGCAATTAAGCTAAACCTGGAGGATGAGGAGATCCCAGCTTCACAGAGAAGAGAAACCCGGTGCAGGGAGCAGCGTGTGTAGAATTCCCAAGGGGGCAAAGTCTCTGGGAGGCCAGGGAATCCCCGTGTGCAGGGAGCCAGCGGGAGAGGGGGCATGAGACCGGGTGGCCCCTAATGGCTGGCCTGGGCAGGCGTTAGAGGAGCTCAGAGGTCGGCTCCCAGGAGGGGAGGAACTTGAGGTGATCTTGAGGAAGCGACGGAAAAAAACTGGCTTTACTCAGAAGCACAGCAAAGAAGGGAAATTATTGGTGCTTAATGAGTAAGACTCAGTCTCCTCATCTGCAAAATGGAAGGACAGGATCGCTGGCTCCCTGAGGTCCTGCTTAGATGCCAATACGGACACCCAGCCAGGAGCAGCCTGTCTTGGCCAAGGGAAGGCTCCAAGACCTCCCAGGTTCCCAGCTGGAGCTGGCTCCGTGCCCCCCACCCTCCACCCCACCCCGTCCCTGCTCACTGTCAGGAAGGAGGCTGGGACTGCGGGTGGGTGTGAGTGTGAGGCCCCAGCAGAACCCCGAGCACCGTCTGCCCGGAGCCCCCAGGCAGCCCCCAGCACTCTGATCTTAAAGCCACTTCCTTTGTTCCCCCAGAAGCTTCGCAAAGACCTCAGGAACCCCTTTGATTTTTTTTTAGAAACCTTTCTCCACAGAACAATGTGAGGAACAGGAGGAAAAGCACGGCCCCATCACAAAGCCGCCACAGTGAGAAAAACAGGCGCGTGTCCTGCTAACCCCATCCAGGTGTCAGGGCTCTCCAGGGAGGGTGCAGCGCGGGCCTGGGGTTAGGGAGTATCACAACATGAAGCTCCATCTCCTGGTGGGAAGTCCACTCCTTGCCCGGGACCTGGGTCTCGGCACAAACCAGTGGTGCCCCTGAGGGATCAAAGGACCCTGCACCAGCCCAGCTGGTGGTCAGACCTTCTGCCAAACTCCAACCTCAGGACACTCAGAACCAAGAACATTAAAATGAAAAGAACCTCATGAGTCTAATCCTTCCTTGTAAAGGTGGAAACTCAGGCCCAGAGAGGCTCACCTTGCAAGTCAGTCAGGCTGTTCCAAAGCACATAATAGCTAAAATGTATGAGCACTTACTAGGCACTGCGCTGAGCTGCTGTCTCTGTCGTTGCTGCTGACACTCATAGTGAGGTAGGTACTGCTGTGATTCCTGTTGTACATCAGGAACCTATGGCCCAGAGAGGTTAAGTCTCTTGCCTAAGGTCGCACAGCTATGCAGAGTAGAGCCAGGTCTCTGATCAAGGCCATTTTATGCCAGAGCCCCTGGGCTACTTCACATCCTGCTGCATCAGGACTGTAAGCAGTGTGGCCTCCCAGCCCAGCATGCCACTTCCACCCCGGCCGTCATCGGGACCCCACTGAGCTCCTCCGCAAAGAAACCATGACACCCATCACGGGCAGCCGGTCTTGCTTGCCCTCACACCTGTGCTTGTGATTCTCCCTTTCGCCACTTAGTCCCGGGCTCCCTCCACCCCCGCTCCCGGACCCTGCACCAGCTCGGGCCGGGTGTTCCTTCTTCTGCAGCCTTAGCCCCCAGGTCACCTGTTGAGTGAGACATCCCTCTTTTAGTGTCTATTGCTGCTCTCTTTTCGCTAACTTTACAGATTGTAATCATACATCTATGTGTTTATTTCTGTGTGGTCTCCTCCCCCATGTTTCTGCAAGGTGCTGCATTTGGCAGGGAATAAACATCCAATTAAAAGTCTTTCAATAAATGGATCAATGAAAGAATGACCTAAAAAACCTTAATTCTTCTTCCAATAAATGTCTGCCAAAATCTCTCACATCTTGACCTTGTCCAAGTGATTTCGTTAAACCTACATAATCCAAAAGTTTACCCTGATCCGAGGTAGTCGGAAGTGCGCCCTGCCAGGCCTCCTTCTGTGCGTTACAGTTACCTGTATGTGCGGCGCCTGCGTATCTGTATATGGGGTCCCCTCTACGGAAAAATGCTTTAACTATTTTATATATTACATTGTGTATATGCTATAGGTTCTACATATCATATATTAAATGGATTATGTTGCGTAAATACGTATGCCCACAAATATACATGATCCTGAAGAAGAACATCCTATACATAGTTTTCTGGAATTTTCTTTTCTTATTTAATCACATACCATGAAAATCTCCCCCCAATTGCCACATATAGTTCTGTCTCATGTTAACAACCACATATCATTTTTCAGAAATAAAAGTACTCGTCCTTGACAGGACACTCAGTAGTCTAGGGAAGGCCAGCAGAAACGTGGGGCCAGGAGCACCTCTCCCACCATGCCCACGCTTCCTTGCCCGGCGGTTCTGTGCTGAAAGTGAGGGAGAAGGAGAGCACGCTCATGAACGGGCAGGGGCAGCGCAGGAGCAGGGCGAGCGCGGAGCAGCCCGTGTGGGAAACAGAGCGCAGGATGGAGCTGTGTGGGGACCAGAGACAGGCAAGGAGAAAGAAGAGTTGGGTGCCTAGGCCTGTGTCAGTAAGTCACAACAGTGAGGGGGCAAATGTGGGGAGGGGCTCTAGAGATGATCCAGGTAGGGGCAGGAAGTCAGGAAAGACGGGGCCCTTCGGAAAGAAGAGAAGCGCCGTGGAGTCAGCCCAGTGGCAGCCTGGGCGAAGCTGGCCCTCAAAGGTTCCCCCCTTCCCCTTGAAGACGGTGGAAGATTTGCCTCCAGATGGTTTTGCCACCTGGTCTATTTGCCTGTTTCCAAGTGAGACTTGTTTATCTGCACTCTGGTGTCTTGAAGTTTAAAACAAACTTCCAAACAAAGGGTCTCTCTGCTCTGCGCTCTGAACTGCATTCTCCTGCAAGGACAGAGCCAAGATTCTGCTTTCCTGATGACTTTCACAGGCAGTTCCACCGAGAATCCCACCCTGGGCTTCCTCCTGCGTCTTTCCCGCCTGCCTCCGATTGTTGTGCACATCCTCGCCGGTGCAGCTTTTTCAGCTTCTGTTAACCCTTTTCTTTCTGCCCGTATGACTATGCAGAGAGTTTCCCCGGCAGAAGCTATTTGGGGCATTTAGAGTGGCCCAAGGCTCAACGGTCTCTCCAAAGAGCCGAATTCATCAGCAGCCAGCTGGATTTATCACTTAAAGAGCATCCTAGACAAAAAGAACCAGTCGGTTAAGCTCCATGTAGTTGGAAAATTCTGAAGCATATTTTCATGGCCTCCACTCTGTGGAAAGACCCATGGATGTACATATGACAGGACCATCTCTGAGAGCAGGTTAAGTGAGGGATGATACAGTTACCATCCACATTGTCATTCACCATGACACCCAGCAATTTTAACACACCCAGCAACTCATGAGGTAGGTGTCATTTCGACCCATTTTACAGATGAAGAACTTGAGGCTCATAGAGGCTGAGTATCTCACCCAAGGTCACAGAGCTAGTAAGGGATGTAGTTGGGACTGAAAGTCAGTGCCTGACCTCTTAACCAAGACATTATCGGGTTTACCTAATATTCATGCTTCACTTAGTTAACTACTGTCTACCCCCCCCAACACCCAAAATAAAACTTACGCTCCAGGAGGACATGGTTCTTGTCTGTCCCATTCACCACTCTGTCCCCAGTAGCTACCAGGGGCTTAGCACAAAGTAGATCTTCAGTAAATGATGGTTGAGGGAATGAATTAACACATAAATGCCATGCTCTTATTTGACTATGACTGGAATATTTCTGGGCCCTGAAACTTTGGGTGACAACTAAACATGTTCACTGAACAGTCTTGTTTATTAATTTTACATATTTATGCACAACTTACCTAAACTTCCTCCTAGGAAAAAAAACAAACAAACTATTTTTCCCAAGCATTAGAACCTAGCACATTGTATTCAACAGGAGAATCAAATGAGGAATCCCAAACTGCAAATGTCCGGGGTCTCTGAAGAAACCTTTTTGAGTGATTTAATACTTGTTAATTACCCACTCTGCTCTCAAAGCTATTCTAGGCCTCTGCCCTCTTCAGTAGCAAACAGTGGTCTGTGAGTCACCTCGGATGCTTGTTTAAAATGCAGAGCAAGTCATCAGAAGCTGCATTTTTGCAGAGATCTCAGGTGGTTGTTGCAAAAGCAAAACTTTGAGAACCACTGTGAGGAAGTTCAGGCTTATTCCCCCTCTACTGGAAACAAATCCTATTAAGCTATCACAAGGTATTTCAAATCCAATGACATTTCAACTTCTATGAAGAGTATTTATTTAATCGCAATCATATCTTGGGGTTTTTTTTAACACTATGGAACTCAGAAATCTTATATTTACCTAAAAGGTGTTCTTTCCAAGTTTAGGGTAGTTACCTACCCCTACCCTGTCATCCTAGACTCTGGTTCACACTGAGTCACTCTCTCACAGGACCAAACTGGAAATGAGAAGATTTGGTCCAGTTCTACCTCGAGGTGCTGTGCATCCTAGGGCAGGTAGCTCAGGCTCTCTGACCTACTGTTACCTTGCCTGTAAGTTGGGGGCTTGAGTGTTCACAGCTTTTTGATTAGACACATGCTACAACCAGAATCACTCTATAGACAGGGATCATGGGTCTTCTCAGTCTTGTTTTTCTGGACTCAAAAGTCATGCTTCTGTGATCATGAATTAGGTTCAGAGGACAAGGTAAGTAGTCAGGAGAATGTAAGGAACCCCACCCCACTGAATTAATCACAACCCCAAAAATCAGATCATAGGTTTCTATAATACACACCCAGGAGAACTAATTTCGAAAACAAAACACTCTGGACAAGAGCTGGTCGGCCCTACAAAAACTGGGTGGACCTGTGAGACTGAGTCACGAGGCCACGTGCCTGCTGTTTTCCCCAGATAGGGAAGAGTTTCAGGCAGGGATGCCTTGACCTGCTGCTCTGAGGGCTGCGCAATGTTAGATCTGGAGAAGACCTGGGGCGTTCTGTCAACAAATGTTTATTGATACCTACTGTGTGCCAGGCACTGTTCTAGGTATTGAAGGCTCCCATAGTGAACCCTACTATGTGACAAGACCCATACTTCCCCACTTGAAGTGGGGAAGATAGATAATATACAATGGTAACAAATGAATCAGTGGTGAGGGGCACCAAGGGGGAGATAGGAACATAAGTTAGGAGGCTGGGAGAATCCCCCAGTGTCTCACCAGCTTGTCCAGCTGCCCCCTCCTATACACGAGGAAGAGTAGCCAGAAACAGCAGTGACCTGGTTAGCAGACCAATCTGGTTAGAAGCAGAGTTGGACATGAAAACGGTCTTCCTACAGAGCCAATCCTTTCCTCACAGCCTCTCCCAGTATTACTTTATTTCCCTGTCATCGTCCAGCCCTTAAACCCTAAGATCAAGGGAGGGAAACTAGACCTCAAACACCCACTTGTTGGCCCCAATGCACAAGGGTCTTCCCGCCCTTCCGCCTGGCATCACACCTTAGGACTCAGGGAGAAGTCAGGGTGGGGCGGGGCCTGGACACGCGCAGCCACGTCCAGCAGGTGGCAGCAGGGAGCAGCCGCGCCCCCTCGCGCTGCCACCCAGCGAGCCCGCATCATGGATGTCGAGTTCTCCTATTTCGCTTTGCTCGCTTTGGTATTCGAGACCCCAGACGAGGACCAGGATTCATGAACCGGTCGCAGGGGCCCGGGCAGGGGCCTCTGGCTCCCGACGCTGGCCGAGAGGTGGGTCCCAGGGCGGGTCACTGCTCTCCGAAGCCGGGCGGGGACACGCTGCCCAGAGGAGCCGGCGCCCTGCGCACTGCCCCCGCCCTGCCTCCCTGTGGTCCACACCCCCTTTGGGCTCCGGAGCCGCTGGGCTGGAGTAGCTGGGGGAGCGCGCGAGCAGGCGCTGCCAGCCCCGCTTCTGCTTCTGATTCAAGTCTGAGGGGAGCAAGACCCGGGCGACCGTGTTCTCCCCGCCTCCTCCTCCTCCTCGCTCTCACCTGCGCTTATTAGTCCACTCGCCTTCAAGGCCAGTGGCTACAGCCCAGACTGAGAGGGGAACGCAGAGAGAGAGCGAGAGAGAGAAAGCGAGCACCTGAGGATACAGAGCTGGCGCTGGACTGCCTTTTCAACCCCCCAGGTGATGAGTGAGGTCAGAAGATCGGAAGATTTTACAAGCAACCAGAGACTCCGTATTGAATGAAAAGACCCAGTGCAAAGGCATCACCATGAACACGAGCAGTAAGTGGGTCCTCCTCTCCTTTGCCATGGGAACAGGGTGGGGGCGGGAGGTGCAGGAGCCTGCGCCCGGGTTGCCTGGAAGGAGGAAGGAAACCTGGCATCTGGGTGGACACACGGCCCCCAGACTCCTGCTCGGTCCTTTCTGTGCTCACCGGCAGAGGACTAGGGGTCTGGCTTTTCATGATAATTTTGCTAATGTTTTATCGGCAGCGCCACTTGCCTCTGTAAGGAAAGACTGCCTGTCTCCTTCCAGCAATGCCTGGGAAGGCCTCGGAAGCAGTAGTGTGGCCATTGTCTGGCTGTGGGGGCTCCGAGGAGACCTCTCTGCACACAGCTGGAAAGCCAAGGAGAGCTCCCCTTGTCCTGGAGCTGGGAGGAGCAGGGAAACTGGCCCCCAGTGGGTGGGTCTGGGGACTGTAATATAGCCCTCTCCTGAGTTCTTGCAGCCCCATGGGCCCGAGCTAATTTAGCTACATAGCTATAGGCTGTCCCCAGAAGGAGAGAAAAAGAGACAAGCCCTTTGGCCAAGGTCTCTAATGTGCCAGAAGCCACTACTGCTTTGCAGAGCCAGGGCCAGACATTTTGCCACTGGGCTGGGCCCCAGCGGTGGAGAAATGCAGTCAGAAATACAAGGAGGCTCCGTCTGTTTCTTGTCGGTGTAGTCCCTGTGCCCATGGGCACCTGCGGTGGCATCGCCCTGGACTGGAGGCCTGGGTCAGGTGCCCCCTCCTGCTCCCTCATCAGCTGAGCTTGTCTGGGTCGTCGGCAGCAGGTGGGGTCACTGAACCGGGGGCCTCTAGGAACATCGCTTCCTCGGGTCTCTGACTTCCCTATCAGTCTCCTTTCTGGGTCCCAGATTGCTCCTCTGTGAAATGAGAGGGATTGATTAGAGACCCTTCTAATCTAAGAATCTACAAGTTTCTCCAGGGGGGTGGAGGGGGGGACTAGAGCTGAGCAGCGAGACCAGAAAAATCAGCACCTGCTGAGGCTGCATCCAAGCCAAACCCACTCTTCCTTCACCTTCCCTCCATTTCAAGGCACGGAGGACAGGAAACAGAACGCAAGTCACTGACAGGCAATGAACCGTATTTATTCACTACGTATTTGTGTGACTTCTCTCGCTGCCTTCCTTTGTGTAGTGCACAGCTCTGCTAAGCAAGCTGGACTCCCTTTGCCTCCTTTAGCCAAAGAATTTGCCTCTTGGTTTTGCCAGTCTGGCACAGTGCTCTGGCTTCACACCAGGCTCAGGCAAAGAGCAAAATGCTGCCGACCTGACCGCTTAGTGGGCCACATGTTTGCATCGGGTGCTTTCAGACAAATAAAGATGGGAGCAGCCTGTCACTTCTCACTGTCTCTAGCGAAAACTGTATTTGTTGGAGTCCTTTCTCACTAAGTGACAGAAGAAAAGGGTGGTTTATCTTTTTTTCAAGGAACTAAGAAACAAGGTACAAGCCACTACCCTGCCCTTTTCCCTCCCTGGACTTGTAAGGAATTCTCCTCCTGTTAGCAACATTGGGTATTCTTGAAAGAACAAAATAGAGATTTTTACCTTTTTTTAAAAGAAATAACAACCAATAGAATTGAATACTGCAGAAGTTGAGCACTAATAAAAATGCACTGACAAAAGTGAGATGTTCTAGCCTCATATACTTTTTCTGAGTAGGGGGAATGTGTTTATTTTCCAGGAATGGTGGGAAATGACTGGGATATAATGGGGGTCCCTGCAGTCCCCATTAGAGGAAGTGCTGCCTGGGGCAACATCGGGGAGGCTCTCTCGGGGCTCAGGGGTGGGGCTCCATCATCGCGGAGGCCCCTCCCCACCCGGAGTCCCTGCGGAGGGACAGAGTGGAAATCAGACCTCACCTCAGTGAAGGTGTGACAGGCCAGGAGGGCGTGGGAACGGGGTGTTGGCGGGACACCTCTGAGGTGACCAGACCTAAGCAAAACGGCTCTCCGCTTTGGGATGTGAATTTCTTAACTTAATCCTCACGCCTGAAATTGAGCCTAAGAGAAACTCTTACTTAGTTTTTCTTCTACTTTCCTTGACTGAGTCCTCACTCTCCACTAGCCACTGGGCCAAGCCTTCCACCTGCACGATCATCCCGAACTGTCACACCCAACCTGTGAGACTAGCGTTAGTACTCCAGTTTTATAGGCGAAATTATCGAAAGGTTTACAATAACTTCTGCAAGTCATGGAATTAATAGCTGGATTATGAAAGGTTCTTGGATGCGTGACGTTTTGACAGTGCATGCCATTCCTAGTCCAGGGTTCAAATGTCACCTTTGAAGTGGGGGCAAAGCATGAGCTTATTACTGAGTTCCTAATCACTTCCTCTGGAGAAGAGGAGCGAGGGGCTGAAGTCTTGGGGCAACGTGTAAGAGTAGACAGAGCTTGGTCCCTGGAATCAGGTGGTCCTGGGTTCTAGTTCTCCTTTCCTCATTTATTAGCTGTGTGATCTTCAGCACAATTGTTCCATATGCAAAATGGGAATGATGGGACCTCCCTCTGTGTGGGAGGGAGACACATGTGATGTGCTGTGTCAAATTTGGAATGTGGCACCTTGGATATAGCTGGCATCGTGTCGCTGATGGCGGTCAGACCGTCATCTCACTGCGGTTATTGTTTGGCTGTTGACTTTACGGCACCAGCAAGTATTATGGTATTAGGACACCACTCAACCTCTTGAACATCATGCCTTCATCATAAATTGAGAGGAATTCCAGAAGTGTGATTTTCAGGATTAAACTGGATTGTGGGAAAATGCTTTGCAAACATGTGTATATTGTTTTTATTAATAAGAAGTGCATGTCTCAGATGGCAAGAACAGCGGAGTGCTTGGTCAGAGACACCTCAGTGCGTGTTTTTGTTTCATCAGAATCCTTTCCTCTGAAATCTAGCCGAGCTCCAGGACACCACAAGGCAGGAATCTGGGAGAAAGCAGTAATTTTGGAGATGACGGAATGGGCTGGTGGTTCAGACTTGGCGGAATGTAACAGGTGGCGCTTGGCCCTCGGAGCCAATCGGGGAGGGGAAGGAGGGCTCCTCGTGGGGAGAACAAGACACGGGAGGCATGAGCGGGACACTCGGGGCTCGGGAGCCCGGGCCAAGGCCGAGACGGCACTCTCCCAAGGGCAAAGAGCTTCCCGGAATGGAAGGGAAAAGAGCAACCTCTCTACCTTGGCCTCTGTTGGGAGGGTCTACCGTGCAGCTTTCCCTCCCCCGGCCTGTGCCCGACCTAATTCCAAGGATCTGGCATTTGTCTCCCGGCCTACTGAGGCAGCCCGCTAACTGGTTTCCCATCATCCCACTCCAGCCCCCCCTCCATCCACCCTCTGCATCACACTCTGCTTGACATGCAGACCCCATTGCTCCTGAGATATGAGAGGAAACCCCTCAATGAGACCTGCATGGTCCCAAGTGGTGTGGCGTGGCCTGGCCTGACCTTGGTCACAGCCCCGTCTCATCCACACTGCACCATTCTCCATGTGCCCGTCCCATTGCCTCTCTCCATTCCCTCCAAGCACCTGCTCCTGCCAACTTGGCATGTGCTGTTCCTTCCTCCTGGAAAGTCCTCCTGTTGCAGCACTGGCCCGTCTGCCCACTCCCACCCCCTGCAACCAGGCTGGCCTCCTCTCCTGTCAGAGCGGCAGACGCCTCTCAGTTCCCCAGGCCAGCAAACATGCCCCTGAGGTATGCTCTCCATGCACCTTGACCCTGTTCCTCCAGAGCCTCGTCTCTGTCATCACACACTCATCCATGTGACCACAGACCTTTTCCTGAACCCACATAGCAAGGAAGGAGCTTCCCCCAGATCCCTTGCTCTCACACAATCCCAGAGCCATGGGGAGGGACACCACCACCTGAAGTGCACATTTCCAGGCAACAACACATTTTAGGTTACTTCCTGAGTCTCCCATTCCCGTGTTGGCCCCAGGATTTCCCAAGCCTCCAGGTCCAGAGCCAGGGGAGACTGCTGACCCACAGTGCCAGAGGCACTGGGCACCAGAGTCAACTCTGTGTCCCATAAATTGCTATGCTCCTTACTTGGGTCGGAGCTCTCAGAGCTCTGAAAGCTATGGCTTTTTTTGGGACAAGACACACTGCTGCTTATTCTTAGGGCTGAAGCATCATGCATACCATGTACAATGATGCCTAGAGCCATCCTCCCTCATTTCGTCAGCTTCTTCCTGCCCTCAGGCCCCTTCCTGGGTCTCTACCATGGACGGGCATGCCAACAAGTTTTGTTGGAGAGAGTATTGGGGGGTCATACAATCCCACAAAGATGTCACGAGATAAGCAACACCATATTGGGCCAGTAAAAGCCTGAGCTTTGGGGTATGGATTCCTGAGTTCAAATGCAAGACCTGTGGTGTACTCTGTCTGTGATCTTGGACAGGGTAGATCACGTCTCTGAGCCTGGATTTTATCATATATAAAATGTGAGCAGCAATGCCAATGTGTGGGGTTGTTGTGAGGATTAAGTGAAATAACATGAGAAACTCACTAGCATCGGATCTCAGGGAATGGAACTGAGCCCGGAGCTGAGCTGGCCACTGAGTGGAGCGAAGTCCTGTAGTGACGGCATCATAAGAGCCAAACCCTCTGGTTGAAAATTAGCCTGTTTTGCTGGGATTGTAGCCAGCACCAGGTTCTGTACATAGGAAAGCCATAGTTTTTGAGAAGACTATTAACCTGGTATTGTATCTGTCATGGGTTGAAAGGGCATTACAGGGAAGTAGGGTCCCAGATCCTACCTGGGTCCATTGTGGTCAGCCTCCTAGGGGACCCTGCAGGGCAGAGAAGGGAGCAGAGTGAGTCTGGAGAGGCAGGGAGTTAAGAATTCAAGACACACAGCAGCTCAAGGAGCATGATGACCTTCCTCTTCTAATGTCATTGCCAGGTGGGGACTCTTGAGGAAAGGTGCTATTACAAACACAAGCGCAGGATGATGCCCTCTAAAGAAATTCTAAATTTGCAAAACTGGTAAAATAGAGATGATTGGATACTTTACAAGGACAGAGATTTTTTTAAAAAACAGTGCTTCCCAGATGAAACAGTTGTTGACTAAAGATTACTTGAGGCTGAAGGGGGGTTAGAGGAATAATGTAAGGAACAATTGAAAAACCATGTAACAGGGTGATGAGTATAACACAGCTCTGCAAATCACAATGTGATTTCAAGAGTGTTCATGTCGCACAGAGGAAGTGATATCAATTCCAAACTCCAACTTTCCTGTCTGGCCAAAGCTTTATCTCACTCAGATAACATCTGCTGTGGTGAATGGCCAGCACCTGGCTGATACCCAACATTAGCCAGATATCATTGTAAAAGAACAGAAAACAACCAGAAGTATGTGAGCACCTTTGCCAATTAAATTGTTCTCCTGTAGTTCTTAAGGGCACAGAGTGGGACTGAGTAGCTGAATTAAAATTCCAGCTCTGCCTTTTCCTTGCTGTGTGCCCTTGGGCAAGTCACCTACCTTTTCTGTCTGTACCTCAGCTCCTCAGCTCTAATAATAATCACAGGGGGTATAATAATAGAGGCTTTCTCATAGAGTTGTTACAGAGAACAAATAAGTTCATAGTTGTGAATTGCTAAACAGTGCCTGGCATGAAGCAAGTGCCTATAAAATGCATAAAATAGTGAGTATTAGTTTGCTAGAGCTGCCATAACAAAGTACTGCAACTGGGTGGCTTAAACAGCAGAAATGTGTTGTCTCATGGTTCTGAAAGCTAGAAGTCCAAAATCCAGGTTTCAGCAGGATCAGTTCCCTCTGAGGGCCATGAGGAAACAAACTCTGTTCCAGGCCTTTCTCCTTGGTCCATGGGAGACTCAGTTGAGCCCAGAGTGCCAGAGGTCCTGAGCACCAAAGTCAGTTCTGTGTCCCATAAATGCTGGGCTTCTCACTTGGGTCAGTGAGGAGGATACCGGGCCAGCGGTATCCATCTCAGCTGCGGATGCTCCTTGAAACATGAGAAAAACATACACATGGACAACCGAGTCCTGTGGGGAAATAGGCACGAAACAGCCATTCTTTCTAGTGGAGAGCGTCCCATTCTCCTGCACGAGCAGGTTTTTATTGGGTTCATTTACACAGGAATTCAGGTAAAGCTCATTAATCATTGCCAGAAAGTAAGGATCAAACAATAGATAACAAAGAACTCTGAGGGCCTATTTTGAGTCAGGGTCAGATAGCTAAAGAGCTGTAAAACTTTGAGGAACAAACTTACTTCTTCCTTGGATTCTTATCATTTAATTGAGAGCATTCTAAACAAAGCAGGTTTCACAGAATTTTACATATTCTTTCTTAGGCCTGATCACCCGGGGAACCCGCCCTTTCCAGCACAGGGCTGCACCACCCTCTGTCATTGTTTCAGGCTTAGGTGGAGCAAGGGAAGTAAGGCAGCCAAGAGATTAGGAGATTTTCTCGCAGACAATGAGGACTCGGGTTTTGTCAAAGCCGAGGGGTGGGGGTCCATCACCCCCTTTTGCTGTAGCCCCAAAGTCCTTCCTTGGGGGCTTCTCACGTGATCGTGCCTGTCTTAGATCGTTCCCCCCTTGGGGAATCTTACCCGTCATTGGCTGACCAACCAAGCAATAAGGGCCAGGGAGGGTGAAGTAAAAGGAGCAGAAGCGGTGCCCCTTCCAGGGAGATAAGCTTTTGTCTCCTTGCGGGCTTGCAGTCCAAGGTTGTTCCCTCAGCCATAGCCTTGGCAGGGGTTACAGCTTCTGATACCAGGCAGGGCGGTTCCCAACAGGTCAGAACTCCCAGAGCTCTGGAAAGCAGTGGCTTTCCTAGGCACAATACCCAGCACTGGCTCATCCTTGACGTTGGGGATATCACGCACACCACATGCAGCAGTAGCAAGAACCATCCTCCCTTATTCCATCAGCTCCCTCCGGCCCTCGGGCCCCTTCCTCGGCCTTGCCCCTTTGCCTCTTCACATTGCCTTCCCTCTAAGTGTATATCTATGTCCATATCCCCTCTTTTGATTAGGATACCAGTGGTACTGGAGTAGGGCCCACCCTAATGAACTTGTTTTAACTCGCTTACCTCTGTAAAGACCCAATTTCCAAATGAGGTCACATTCTGGAGCACCTGGGATCAGGACTCAGGTGTATAAATTTGGGGGAACACAATTCAATCCGTAGCATAGCGTTTCTTAAGTAAATGACCCCAGGAGAAGTCTCCCCCAGGAGAAGTCTTCCCCCAGGAGAAGGCTTTGCTATGGATTGGTTTCCCCTGAGTTTAAGCCATTATTCCCCAGGGCTAGTGTAGGGTGCCGATAGTTGATTATTAAACATGCAAGTTGCAAAGGTTATCTGCCCAGTTTTGATGTTTAAACCCTAATTTCACCAGCTCTGAGAACCTGAGGGGAAGAGTTCACACGCAGGAGGTCCCCAGAAGGGAGGAGTGCAATGGCTAAGTAGTCCACACTCCCCACCAGACCCCCATTTGGGTCATTATACACAACTGTCACTTGTCAGTAGTGTGATGGAATGTACAGTCATGGTATTGGTTTTCAATCTGCCCAGTCCCTGGGAATATCCAACATGGGGAGTAAGAATTGGATTGCTCATGTGTTCCCTCGACAAGTATTTACTGCCCCCAAACTCCACCCCAGACCTGACGCTGGGCACACAGCAGTGAATGGAGCAGACACAGCTCTTGCCTTCATGGATCAAACAGGCCAGCTGGTGAAGAGCATGACAGGACATATTTTATCTGCCCCACACCGGGTTTTCGGTGAATTTGAATCATTTGTCAACATTGGGAGATTGCGAAACCAAAATTAGAATTTACAGCTTCTCTTAAGAAACAGCTGGAGGATCTCCCATCCCTGGCCCTGTTTTGCTGTGTGACAGCAGTCAGGAGGATTGCCTGTTCTCAGTGGGGCTTGTACTGGTCTCTAGTGTGCCATGGTTGCCACCACTTCCTATGTAGTTGCACAAGAACAGCTTCATATTTTTATGTTAAGCATTTGAATTTTTAAACCCCTGTCTAGTAGATGATCCATATAACATCAAACATGGGGAAGTGATTCTTTACACAGAGAAGTGGCAACTGCAGCATATCTGTTAATTATTATGAAAGAAAGTCCGGCTTGGAGTTAGCAATTGATTAACACTGCCACGTTATTAAAGTCCTCTTGAAGCGCACAAAGCCTTACTGCATGTCCGTATTTCCCCAGCTGAGCTATTCCCAGAAGGGAGATATCATATCCTGTTGGATACAGTTGGGCAAACAATGTCCCACCCCATGTCCTAGAGGTCAGTTTTATTTCCAGGGAAAGCTGGTCGGGGGTGGGGTTAGGCACAGACCAAAGGAAGGAAATTCTGGATAACTGGTTCTAGCTCTGGGCTCCTTTTCCAGGCCAAAGGAAGGTACTGTGGGAGGCTGAGCTGTTCCAGAGATTGTTCTGGTGTCAGACAGCCTGGTTCAGTTGAGGACAATCTAGTCAGCAGCATGAGCGCCACAACAGTGAGGTCAGTTTCTGTACCCACCCAGCTAAGGAGTGGTTACTGAAAGACCACACATTGACCTCTTACAGCTACTCAAGACCTATTCTCTGCCAATATGGCATTCCCCTGTTGAGAAAGAGAGGTGAGAAGGTGGATAATGCTAACACCATTGCTTCAGTGGAGGGCAGATTTTCTTTGCACCTCTGGACGAAATCAGGGTAGCAAATATTCATAGAAAGCCAAGCACAGTGTCTGGCACATCGTAGGTGCTCCAAAGATGTTTTATGAGTTAATTTATTCATGAAAAGCTCGCTGTCTTTTCCTTTACAATACAGACCTCCCTACTAAGCTCTAGGTTTGTTTCTCAGGCCATCTGCTAAGTCTCCCACCTGAATATTCCAAGGCCTTTCACCCCAAATTGTAATAAACTTAAATAAACCTACAATTTAATAAACTCATTCCCTTTAAAGAGAATAAAGGGGGAAAAAACTGCTTCAACTTTCTGGTTCCACTTGATTGCTCGAACCTCCATCGACCCAGTCACCTAAGTTAGTAATTAGAAAATAATCCTTGTCTACATTTCCTTTCCTTCACTCTCCTGTGTCCAGTATGTGTCCACACCTGGTCATGCCTCTCAGACACTACCTGAAGTCTTCCCTTCCTCAATGCCGTGACTTCTCAGTGTCTGTGACAACAGGCCTGGCAGCCATTGGAGTGAAAGTGTGAGTGGGGGACGGGCAGGTTGATCGCGAGTTCAGTAGGAAGGAACAGAGCCGTGTGGGCTGCTGTACAATGTGATTCCAGGCTGAGTGGACAGGAAGAGGCTGTAGCACTGCTCCACAGAACCCTGATTAGGGTGCATCCAAAGCATTGTGTTCAGAGCGGACAGTGATCAAGTGGAGCATGCCCAGGAAAGAGTGGCCAGGATGGTAGAAGGACTCGAACATGGCAGGCACAGGGAGGGCATTGAAGGAGCAGTAGGGAGATGCCCGATCAGCCCTCTTGTTGGTTTTGTGTTTGCCTGAGAGTCCAGCAGCATCGTGACAATTTCACACGATGCATTTGGACTGAGTCCTGCAACCCCGAAGTCTCTAGCCTCCCTCATAAGTGTATCACCAGGCAGACAAGGGGTCCAGACAGGCTCCACTTGGCCGCCCTGTTGCTCCCAGTGCTGTGGTTACTGCTGCGTGCTCCTGCAACCGCCCCACTCCCTCTCCTGGCAGAATTCCACACGCTACTGCCTGTATCATTTCCAAAGCTTCTTCCTCGCATCTGTTTAATTTTGTACAAAGCACAGGTCTTTCTTCAAGCGCTGTTATCTCTTGCCCTCACCAGCACCAGCAGCACCAATGAAACAACCGCGTTGCAATAATCAAATGACGCAGTTGATCTATTTTAAGCACCTGAAGCACCCTCCACCGAGTGCCAGTCTTCCCCCAGCAGGCTACTCGCAGCATGCAGGAGCAGGGGCCGCCAGAGGCCCGTGTCTACGTTTTGAAATCTGGGGAAACAGCCCAGGGATCCAGACCCTGCCAGTCCAAGGACGATCTAAGGCAACCATAAAAATAGATAATTTCACAGTCAGCGTGTGCCGTTCTGGAAGGAGAATTGCCTGTGATGCCAGCATTATATGGTACAAGAACCTCAAGTGGCCATAAATCCCTCTTTCAAAGGCAGAGACAGAGCCTGGCCCATTACGTGTAGGGAGAAGGGACATGGGAGGGAGCATTTTAGGAACAAAGAGAAGCTCAACCCACATCCCGGATGCCTTAGCCTCAGATCAATTTTTTCTCCTCCTGCTAATCAGGAGACATTCTTTTCCAGCTATAACCTGTCTGAGTGTAAATGTTTGACATGTTTTTTTTAAACGCTTCCAACAATCCTACCTAGGTATCGCCCGCTTTCGTAGCTAAGGAAGGCCCCTGTGTTATGTTGTGTTGCACCATCCTTCGAAGAACCTTCCACAGTCAGTAACTGTTTCACCCAATAGCTTGTTTTATTCATTTCTGTCTGTTATCCCTGTTTGATAATGAGCCACATAATGACTCTGTGACACGCCTGTCGTTTTGTTCGTTGCTGAGTCCTCCAAACACATCACAGCGCTTGGCACAGTGATGATTGCTAATAAGAGTTTATGTTTGTTGAGCATTTACTGTGTATCCAATGCCCTGCTAATCTTTTCACAGATATAAACCCACTTAACCCTCATGAAAGTCCTAGGGGGTAGACACTAATATTAACTTCATTTTACAAAAGAAGAAACGGAGGCTCAGAGAAGAGGTCATTGGCCCCAAATCTCACATTTAATAGGTACTGAAGCCTTGAATGAATATATGACTAGATGAATTTAATGAGGAATATTCATATCCCCATTTTGCATAAAAGGGAAATGAGATTCAAAGGTGAAGTCACCTGGTCCTGGTCCCATGAGCTGGGAAGTGGTGGGGCAGGTGACTGCAACCGTGTGGATCTGACTCTGAGGCCCCCTTTCACCCCGTCCTGCTTCCTCCTTTTCACTGTCTTTCCCCACTTGACTGTGATTTGAGGCGGCTGTTGGATGTCCCGGCACTGCTCTCCCACTCACTGGTGCGATGACACAAATCCCCGCCCCATGTATGGCAATGTGCCAGGCACTGTAGGATGGGAGATGCCCAGGACAGGGGGCATGACCCCAGACTACCTCCTTCCAGTGTCCCCGAGGGACAGAGGGAACCATCATGGGTGTCGTGAGGGGAGAGTGAAGAGGAAGACAGGCCAAATGCCTTTGGGGAGCCTGGGGGGTGCTGCATGGAAAAGACCTTGGGAAGTGAATAAAATCGTGGTAGGTGGAGTAGAAGGGCAGGAAGGGGCGTTCCAGATGGGTTTACTCGCTTGTTCTCCCAGCGAGCATTCCACAACCCCTTGTTGCACAACTTGTATATCCTGGGCTCTTGGCTTGGGTGGAAGGTGAAATAAACAGACACAGAGTGTTTGGGGAAATGTCGGGAAGTCCAGCTTGCTGACACTCTGCGGGGTATGAGTAGGTGGAGCGTGAGGAAGTAAGGCTGGGGAGTTGGGGAGGATCAGATCGTTGAGAGTTTTAAATGCCAGGCTAGAGAGTGTTTGTTACAGTCTATGGCCAATGAGGAGCCGTGAGAGGTTTTGAGCTGAGCAGTGACCTCACCAGAGCTGTGCATTATTTAGGACCATCTCCCCGGCAACGCATACCTGATGGATGAGAGAGCCCAGAGGCAGGGAGAGGCAGGCTAAGTGCAGTGGTGCAGGTGTGAGTGGAAGAGGGAAGGCGTGGCCTGCGGAGAGGATGGCAGTGGTTCCGTAGCCCACTGTGCATTGATGTCTGTACTGCCGCGCATGCCCCCAGGTGGGCCGGTTATCTGATTCTGATTTCCGGGACTGTGCGAACTGATACTTTGAAAACTAGGTTGCTGACCAAATCGAGACGCCTACATAGTGTGTTTGATAAGCCCGAGAGCTGTGGAGTCAGGCTGCCTGGGTTCAAATTCCAGCTCGGCCACGCACTAGCTATGCAGCCTCCAGAGACTCGCTGTACCCCCAGAGCTTCAGTTTCCTCTCAAGGGGGTATTATTGGGGGGCCCTGAGTGAGGGGCTGGACATAAAATGCTCAGCTCAATACTTGGCACATAGAAAACAGTCACTTCTTGATCATTCCATTGGGAGAGGGGAATAGAGGTATGTATTAAGAAGTACTTATTATATATCAGACTATATTCTAAACTCCCCATGAATTGTCTCTTTTGGTCCTAGGCGTAAGTGAGAGATGAAAATAATGTCATAGAGGACATTTTTAATTGAAGTAGGAAGCATGTTATACTAGACCAGAGCTGACATGCTTTTTCAGGAAAGGGCCTGGTAGGAAGTATTTTGAACTTTGTAGGCCGTACAGTCTCTGTAGAATGAAAGCAGCCCTAGACGGTGTGTCCTCAAATGGAGGAAGCTGCAATCTTAACAGAATTTACTTACAAAAATGAAGATGGGGAATGATTTGGCCCATGAGCCCAAATTTGCTGAGCCGCATGCTAGATGATGTCTATGATCTCTTGCAACTTTGACATTCCAGTCCAAAATGATGACACGGAAATGCCTAATTCTTATTTAGCTCATCTTTGTAACTACAAGGGGAGTCTATGTCAAATACAATAGAGAAGGCGCACTGGAAATGCAGGCACAGAAAGGCTGTACAGAGCCGTCTCTGTTTCTGTGTCTGCTGTCCTCATGTTCAGCACGCCCATAATTCACACTCTAGTGTTACACGACCCTTCTCAAGCAGTCACTAAATGCCAGGCGATGCAGGCTGCCCTGGGATCGATCTGTTCAGTAGACAGTGCTTGGGTTGCCGAGAATGATACTCAGGCCTGAAACTCTCCCAGTTGGGAAAGTACAGACATTCCAGGCTAGTGCCTCCTCCTGCTTTGCTCCCCATTCGCATTTCCGACTCGAAGCCCGCATTCCCTTGTAAAGACAGTAGCCATATTGTCAGTCCAGCGTGTTTTATCATCCCTCCTTCTGGTTCTTTGCAAGAACTCGCCTCCTCCTCCCCAATTCCATGTAATACTACTGGGCTGTCAATTGTGGTGTTCTGCGCCTCCCCCAGGGGGTAGCACATGACCTAGACTAGCCAATCCATGCTTCCTATCTGCCTTAACCACAAGGATGTGTTCATTAGTGGACATTTGGCCCAAGAAAGACCCCCCCAGAGTATCTCCTAAAATTGGGTGAGGAGATACTGGGAAAGAGAAGTATTCATTCAATTAAGGTTGTTGAGCTGAGGAGATGAGTGTCGGGGGACACTAGTGACCATACTTGTCCAGTATGTGAGAAGGGACTGTCTGAAAGTAGAGAACGCCATCTCTCTGATGATGTAGTAAGGCCCCTGTACCCAGCCTGACCTGAGGCCAGACACGACCCACCATACCCCACCCTAAGACCTCCCGGCTGCAAGAACTAAAAACATTCCCTTTTTGCTTAAACTGGTCTCAGCTGGATTCTAAGGATGGCTCTTCTACCCATAGGCAATTACCTCCTACAGCCACCCCCATTTATCAAAGTCCCGGCCATCTTCGGGCTAAAAGACTCTTCTACTCCAGCTTTCTCATATCCACTCCTGAAGCGATTTTATTCCCTCTTCTGCAGTCCCTGGCCCTCATTGAAAACATTCTTATGGTCAAGGTCATTTGCTATAAGTCAACATGGTTTATTCATGTGCTTCCCTAGCACAGGGTATACTGTATTTGCTCCCCACCTACAAGCCACAGACCACTGGAGAGCCAGATAATTATTGCTGGAGCTTACAAGTCCACATGTGCACCAAGTTCAAATGCATAATATTCTGTCAAATGCATGGGTTTGAGAAAATTCAACACCACAAAAAGCTGCCATAACTATGACTTAAATGTAACACTAATAGAAAGAGGTAACAAATATCTATGACATTAAATAGGGTCCTCAAATGAAACGAATGTGGCTACAGGGACGTGTGCCTATGTAAAAAAAATTTGAATTTTACCCTTAAGATTTGCATACTTGACTCTATGCAAGTTATGCCACAATAAAAAGTAAAAACTAAAATAAAAATAAAGGAGTCCTCATCCTTGACGAGCGTGTCCCTCATGTCAATGTACAAACATTAATTTGAGATAGATCATAGACCTAAGTAAACTAAAGCAAAAACTATACAGCTTCTAGAAAAAAATACAGAATATCTTACAACCTTCAGGGAAGCAATGACTTCTTAGCACACTTAAAGCACCAAAAATGGGTGAGAAATTCTAAGGGCTACTTCACAAAAGAACACAAGCAAATGCTCAATAAGCACATGGAAAGTGCTCAATGTCATTAGTCATCAGGGAAATGCAAATTAAAAGCGCCTTTTTACACCTGCCAAAAGGGCCAAAATTCCTCATACACTGTGGTGGGAATGGAAAGTGGCACAGCTTTGCGAAACCGTGAGTCTCTTCACAACGCAACACAAACCCACCTGTGATCCAGTGATTATTCTCTTAGGCTATTTACCGATGAGAAATGAAAACATAGATCCTGCAAAATGATCTGTGCAAGAATGTCCTTGGCAGCTTAACCCATAATATCCCGCAGCTGGAAACAACCCAGACATTCCTCTATAGACAAATGGATAAACCAATGGTGATGCATTTGCACAATGGAATACTACGAACCCACTGTTGGTACATGCCACAGCATGAATGAGTCACAAAAGTATGCTGAGTGAAAGAAGCCAGACATAAAAGAACACATACGGTATGATTCCACTGTATGAAGTTCAAGAACAGACAAAACTGATCTGTGGATAGACACCGTAAGAGTTTACCTCTGGTTGGGGGAGGAGGGATTGATTGCAAAACATGGCAGCAAATTCTCTGGAGTGATGGAAATGTATCCTATCTTGACTGAGGTGCTGTTTACATGGGCTTATATATTTGTCAAAACTCATTGTAATTATAATCTGTATATTTCATTATTTGTAAATTAAATGCACACATATACAGAGACGGTGGGAGGGGAGGGTGGCCTTTGAGAGACTCCTAGGCGTAGAAACAGAAGAACTGACTCCATTTAAGTCTCAGCTCTCCCGCTAGCTCTGTGACCTCTGCTAGTATCCTCATCAAGTCTAGGGGCCCATCTGATGGGCCTTGCTTACCTCAAATGGCTATTTCAACTATAATAACACTATAACTATTATAATAACTATAATAACTGGGGAAATGCTTGGTAAACGTTTAATCATTGTTCATTTTAAGAGATTCCTCTCCAACCTATTTTGTTCAGGTGTCTCCCTGGCCCTGAAACTCCAGCTGCCCTGGCCTCCTTGAACTCACCCCGTGCCTTCCAGCCTCAGGGCCCTTGCACATGCTCTTTCTTTGCCTACACTGTTCTTGCCCCTGGTCTTCCATAGCTTCCTTGCAAAACTAACATTTCGGCTAAAATGTTTTAGTGTCAGATTGCCTGTCCCCAGCCCTTACTCTGTTCCTTCATTGCACTTGTCACAGTTTGTAATTACCTGTTTATTTGTTTATACACTTACTATGGATCTTTCCCACAGAATTGTAAACTCCCAGAGAGGAAACATGTTTGTTTTATTTGAAACAGAGAGACATGTACCTCTTCTCCCACCTACTTTCTCCACAGCCAAACCTGCTTCCTCTCTGCCTTGCTGTCTCCTTTGAAATCTGCATTCTTCTCAACAAATGACGTGCATCCCCAGTCCTTAGCACATAGAAATTAGCCAGTAAATGCTGCCAAATAACTAACTGTGCCACCAGGCACGAGCTTTACTGTGTGGACTCTACCTGTTTGTGCTGCCTTGGTACTTTCTGCTTGCAGCCAGGTCTTGCCTGGGGCTTGGTGGGTGCCACAAAAGTGACGCCCGGGTACTGCTAGTTTCAGGTAGTGTGCCCACTCAGGAAGAGCCTCTGTGTCCAGGGAAACTTTAGGGTACCTTGTCCTCAGGAAGGCAGGGACGTCTTGCGTAGCCGCACTGTATGGCCCCTTAGGGCCTCTGCATCTCCCTCTAGGTCAAGAAGACTGCAGCACAAATAGGCCAGCCATCTAACATACCAGAGTCTCCTCCGTCTCTAGGGCCCTCCACACCCATGCCCAGCACGGGCCTGGGAGCAAGCGGAATGAATGCCTGTGTCCACATCCACCTTCTTCTTCGGCACTCTGCAGACCTCTGACCCACCCTGGGGAGCTTTTTGGCCTAATCCCCTCCCTCTCTCTACCTCTAATAATCACACCGCCTTTTGGGGAGGAGGTTCTGGATCTGCAAGCCGCTTCCCTCACTGAGGCCACTTCTCTCCATGGAGTCAGCCCCAGGCCAAGCAGTTGCCCCTGAGTCCAGGGCTCCCGGGCGTCACCCAGAGCTAATCTGCCTGCAGGAACTCTCTGAAACCTTCTGTTTTAAAACTGGAATGTGCTGGCTGACCTGGATCATTTTGGCTTCCGTGACGTCAGCGCTTTGAGGAAATGCTCTTTGGTGGCAGCAAAGTCCACTTGAGGGTATGAACTTAGGGAATGCTCCAGTGAAAATGTAGGGGCTTTGAGATAGGGGAGACAGGCACCCCTTCCCCCTCGTACTTCCTCCATAGCCAAACTTCTGCTTTCTCTCTGCCTTGCTGTCTCCCTTGAAATCTGTATTCTTTTCAACAGATAATGTCAATAAGCCCTTTATGTGAGTGGGATTTGGGTCTACTCTGTTTCTCATCTGAGAATCTGCCCTGTGCCAATGAGTTCGGGCCTCTGGCCCACGTTAATTATTGTACCAGGGTTCAGGGAGTCGAATGGGGACAGAACGCCTCTTTGGCTAGGAGAGTGGTATTCTGGTAGGGCTTTTTGTTTTTTGTTTTTTGTTTTAGCATTAATCTAGCTTAGAGAGGCTGAGAGAGTGAAAATGCTTATATGCTTCATTGATGTTTGCTCCTTCTTTTCTGAGCTCTTAACTAGGGCTTGAAAATCAAAATGTTCATGACTCTCTTGGGATTTTGTGAACTTATATTGGCAATAATTTTTTTTTTTTGCTGACATTCATTCCAGGAAATAGAAACAATATTTTAGGATGCAGAATGATGGGAAGTCTAGTGGGGGGGAGGGGTGTGTGTAAGTGTAGGAAAGAAAGCTCCCTGACCTAGGTGTCAGAAGGCGTGGGTTGGAGTCTGGACGCTTCTCTTCCCTTCCCTAAGCCTCAGTTTTCTCATCTGTAAAACAGGGAGAATGTCCTCTTGTCCCACTCCTATGTTTAATGATAATCAAATGAGGCAATGAATGAAAAAGCCTTTGAGTTAGCCTCTGTTTTGCTAATTATTAAGTCGATGTCTTCTTCACTTGGTTATTCTTTGAGAGAGAAGCCAGCATATATTTGAATTGGTTTTTTATTGCTTTTGGTTGCTGGCTATGTTTCTTCATTAAAAGTTAATATAGCTCCAGGCAAAAAATTGAGCACAAGGCAAATCCAGCTTTATCTGGGTTATAGGTCAGTGGGGCGAGGTAAAAAGGGTCAGTTCATTGTGAATCGAGTATCCTTACATGCAGCCGTCCTCATTTCAAGCATTTCACCCCATTGTTAGGTCATGTGTTCACCCGTGTACTTCAGTATCTCACCCAGAAAGTGTTGTCTCTATAATTAAGTGGTGATGAAAGACAGGTAGGGCAGTGAGCACAGGATAGAGGCTCTTCTCCTCCCTTTGAGTCTGGAAGGACAGTGAGCAGCCCAGACAAAAAGAAAGAGCCCTTTCATCATGCCCATCAGAGCAGGTGACTCGTTCTGGCCGACAGGCCCAGAATTTCACCCCTCAGCTCCTTTTACAATTCCCAGGTGAATGGTGCCCATCACCAGGACCCGCCAGGTCTAGTTTGGGGAGAAGAGCCTGCGCACAGCTCGGTGGGCCTCGCTCCTTACTGCTCCCCTCATTCAATGCCCTGACACTTCAGCTGCCCCTTAGACAGTTTCTACCAGTGACTAACGTGGCAGAGGCAGTGGGACAGGAGCCGCCAGGACTTCTTCCTGCCAAAGCCATCTGCCTCAGCGTGCATTTTCCAGGTGCAACACATGTGTACGTTTTGAAGTGGGAATCTCCCAGTGTTGAGAGGGAGCAGGACCTGTCCGAGGGAGAAGAAAGGAAGCCAGTATGGCTGTCATCTTGCTGGAGGGGAGGTGGGTCCGAGATAAGATGGGAGAGGCTGGCAGAAAGAGGCCTTGCAGGGCCTCACAGACCTTGACAAGGAGTCTGCTTTGCCCCAAGACCAAAGGGAAGGCACTGAATATTGTTAAATGCTGCTGGAGGAGTGGGAGCAGGATTAAGCAGCATCGCATTTGCATCATCAGATCTGCCTTTGAAAGCATCACTCAGGCTCCTATGTGGAGAATGGGTGGGGAAAGAGGCCAGTTAGGACCTGTTGGGATCCTCCAGGCATAACATGATAGGGCTGAGGCCAGGGATAGATGGTACAGCACGTCTTCCGCTCCAGAGGTATGCCACGGTCTTGATCCTCTGATAGCCTTTATACCCTTTGTACTATTTGAAATAATAATCTGGCATCTGTATCATTTTGCTAGGACTACCATAACAAAATCCCACTCAAGGGTGGCTTAAACAACAACAGTTTACTTTATGATTGTTCTTGAGGCTGGAAGCCTGAGGACAAGATGTCAGCAGGGCTGGATCTTTCTGAGGCCTCTCTCCTTGGCTTGTAGAATAGATGGCCATCTATCTTCTCCCTGTGTCTTCACAGGGTCTTCCCTCTGTGTGTGTCTCATCCCATAAGGACAGCAGTCATATGGGACTGGCGCTCACCCTAATGCCCTTACTTTAACTTAGTCATCTCTTTAAAGACTTTGTCTCCAAATACAGTGACATCCCGGTCCCCAACACACTTTTTTTCTTGGATTCCCTACTAAAGGCATTTGGATAACCTTTAGCATTTCTGTTGTCTGTTATTTCCCCATACACATACTCACATACACCCAGTAACCATATTATGGATAGGAAAAGCTACATAACCACTCAATGGATTTCATTTCAGTTTTGTTCTTCCACCAGATTGTTGAACTTGACTGTGTTTTGATTCTATTACAGCGTGGGTTAGCCACAGAAATTTCCTGTACTGGTTACTGGTTACAAGTCTTGGGAACATATCTGTTGCATTTGCCTTCCTTGTGGGCTCAAGAAGTACTTGTTGTAGGAAACAGCTGTCAAGTTCATCCTGACCAAAACTTTACTCCTCGTGTCATCCCATGGTGTGTCTAAATGTTTGTTCAATGCCCACAAGAACACTCCAGAGTATATAGACATGGGTAGCATCCCTCCTGAAGTAACTTACAATCTGCCTGGGCAATAAAGCAAGCATAAAAGTGAGATACTAAAGGGTACACTAGGCTCGAAGCCGGTGGATCACCTGAGAGCTCAGCCCCCACTCAAACCTACTGAATCAGGAACTCTGGGCGTGGGGCCCAGCACCCTGTTTTGACGAGATATCCCAGGATTCAGATGCATGCTCAAGTCTGAGATCCACTGCTTAGGCATAAGAAGTACACACCCAGAGGTTTTAAAGAAAGAAAGCTCATATTCGGAGGGAAGTGAGGAGAGGGGGATCTGGAAATATTTCTAGAAGTATGTTTCATAGAAGATAGGCCTTGAAAACTGGGTTAGATTTTCATATTTATATGTAGATTATTATATTTACTATAATTGCCATCTGTGTGTTTATGTATTTCTTTTGCAAAAGTAATTAACAGCCTGGACTCTAACTTGAAAGATCTGCTAGCTGTCCTTCTTGCATTTTAACTGGCTCAGTGTGAGTTGAGGCCCCCACCAACATATGCTCAGTTATAGAACTGGCAGTTATGGTTGGGGGAATTTTATTGGAGGGTACGTTCCATTCAAAACATTGCTTGAATTGGAGGTGGAGATTCTACCTCTACTATATCCTAAGACAAATCAGGCCAAAGCATCTTGAAAGTTCACGGTAGGGAGGGATCATGTAGTCTGATAACCCTCTGCCACATAACCTCTGAGGTGGCCTTGAAATCTGGGTGGCATCAGGACACTCGGCATAGACACACGCTTCTTTGCCAGCCCAGTGAATAATTCTATGGGACAGGTGGGCAAACTATGTCTCAAAGGTCAATTCTGGCCACTGCCTGTCTTTGTAAGTAAAGTTTTATTGGAACACAGTCATGCACATTCATTTACATATTGTCTATGGCTGCATTTGTACTAACGAAAATACAAAATTTTAACCCCCGCCTTAAGACTTTGTATTTATAAAAACTCTTAAATTGCAAGTGACCAAAACTCAGTTCAAACTACTCAAGTTAAATAGGAATCTATTGGCTTCTGGACCCCTGAAGTCGAGGGAAGGTCCGGGTGGAGCAGCGCCTCTTGAGATCCAAGGGCTGTCTTCTCTCTGAGCACGCTGCTCTGTCATGTCCACTGCACCTAGTGTTTCTGAGCTCTCCTCCTGCCCACTCAGTCTGACCATCCCTTCAGCCTTCGCTGCCCACTTCCATTTCCCTGCACCTAGTCCACTCTGCGGAGTTCAGATCTTTGTTCTGGTGTGGTGGGTCCTGCACCCATAACATGCCACTAGACTGGGCACCAGAAGTCCTGGGTTCTAGTCCTTACTGTGCTATTAAATACAAAAACACGAGGTAAGATGTCAAGACACTGACAATCAAAAAGCCCTCCATAAATACAGGGGATTGCCTTTATTTTAGAATCAAAGCACATTTAAGCTGGCAAAGGCACAAAAGTTCATCTCATCCTGGTGGTCTGGGTGACAAAATGATCTATAAATGTGTTTTATTTGACTCACATAGTGTTCTTTGTTGTTTGTTTAATATTTGAGCCATGCTATCAAAACTGGGAGATTTTACTTTAAAATCCAGATTTCTGGTTTCACTGAGCTCACGTCCCCATGTGACAGGAACCAGAAGAAACCAAGCTGGGGCTGTCCCTGCCTGTTTGGTCACATCTCCCACTCCCTTCAGCTTTTCCCAGCCCACTCACTCATTTGCATGACCTACCTACCCTCTCAAGCACTGAGTCTGCTCTCCCTAATTTAATACAGTTTCCATCTGATTCCCAAGGATCTGATTCCTCTCTGGAGAGCCTGGCGATCATGCAGTCCCAGCCAGCTTCCCACATATGGGAGGCTTGCTACCTAGAAAGGCACCCCATTTCATCTCTGGGTAGCCCTGACTGTTGGGAGAGTTCTCCCTGCATAGTCCATCCTCCTTAGCATCCCAAAATGGGTAAGTGGCCTGCCCTAAGTCTCCCATTGTGTTGGAGGGTTGGGAATCAAAGGTGTCAGTGTGGCTCACCAAGCTAAATGATCTTTTACCCCACCTGATGGAAAAGTGGGGAGGTGCATTTTTTAAAAAATAGTCATTTGAAATCAAGTTTATTTTTTACTGAAATGTTTACATTTATACATATTCTAAAGAATAGGAGTTAACAAACTTCTGGAAAGGGCCAGATAGTGAATACCTTAAGCTTTGCAGGTCAACTACTTAACTCTGTAATTTTAGCAGAAAAGTAGCCATAGTTAATACATTAATGAATGGCCATGGCTATTTTTCTAATAACGCTTTATTTAAAAAGACAGACAGTGGACCAGAATTGATTCTCAAGCCACAGTGTGTCCACTCCTACTGTGGAGCCCTGCAGTGGGCCAGCAGGAGTGTGTGTGTGTGTGTGTGTGTGTGTGTGTGTGTATGCTGGGTGTCCCGGTGCCACCCATCTTGCAGGGGCCAGCTCAGATGTGGCCTTTCCAAGTGGCTTGCCCTGATTCCTCTGTAGGAAGTTACGTCTGTAGCATTAGAATTCCTTTAGTACAAAATTTTCAAAGTTGTTCCAGGGACCGCTGAGAATCCCTGAGACCCTTTGAGTGGTCCACAGGATCAATGTTATTTTTGTAACAATCCTAAGAACTTTTTTCTTCTTTTACTCCCATTCTCTCATGAGGGTAGAGCAGGGTCTGCCAGAGCTGATGGATGGTGAAGTCGTCATTCTGACAGCCAATGGAATGTCTGCATTCTTGTTAATTTTTAATTCTCAGATATGACTTCTAATAGGGTAAACATCAATAGATGCAACTCACTTAAACAAAAGTTTTTCGAGGTTCACAGTAAATGTTAAATGTATAGAGGAGTCCTAAGACCAGACAGTTTCTGAACTGCTGCTACTGTGCTTTTCTTGCCCTACAGGATGCTTCTGTTGTAATACGGACTTTTCCAATATTCCCTGCAAGTCTGTAATTTTCTTGTAGACAGGAGCTGTGCTAACTAATGTGTTTTATGATTGCACAGGAATTTATATGACCGAGTTTCATTTATTAAAAATGTTTATTGTAAACCTGCTGTTGGCCAGACGTCATGCTTGGCATTAGGACTAGAGAAGTGAGCTCAAAGATGCCATCCCTGCCTTCATCAAGCTTACAGTCTACTGAAGGAAATGGAGACTCAGCAAATCATCACAACGGATGATATCAGTACATACTGAAAAATGCAACCAAGGGACAGTGCTCAGGACTGTGCGAACCAGACACAGCGGGGAGTCTGTGAAGGGCCTTTGGCCTGAGATCTGTGGGGTGCAGGGACCCATTTAAAGCAGGAATTCTCAGCCTTGGCACCACCAACATCTTGGAGCAGATTGTTCTTTCTGGGGAGTGGGGAGGGGCTACTGTGTGCATTTTAAGGTGTTTGGTGGCATCCCTGGCCTCTACCCACTAGTGCCAGTAGCACACACACAGCTTGGTTGTGACAACCAAAACATCTCCAGTCATTGCCAAATGACCCCGGTGGGTAGGGCCAGAGGGGATTGGGAAGTTGACCCTTGCTGGGGCTGCTGATCTAGAAATGCCATGTGGTAGGAAGGCCACTGTGGTAGACCCCGTGAGAGATGCCTGTGGCTGGGACCAGGCTGGTGGAGATGGAGAAAAAGACTAACTTTTAGAAAACAAAAACCATCTGCCAGGGTTGAGTGAATTAAATGTGTGTTTAATTACCTTATTAGTACATTATTTCAGTGCCAGGCGACTTTTTCAAACATTTCTGAAGGCTGGCAAAGACATCAGTGAAAATATACTTTAATACTCAGGATTTTGGCATGTTTTCCAACAGCACTTTAACACACATTAGTATAAGATATCAAGATTTCTAAAATTCTCATCTCATTGCCAAAGATTATGTGAGTTTGTGGATCACTCACCCAAGGGTTCCCAGCCTTTAGAGAACAAAAGACCCTCCACAGGAGCTTGTTTAAAATTTATAGTCCAATTCGATAGGTCTAGGGTGGGACCCAGAAATCTGCACGTTGACCGTCCACACCTCCTCCCCAGGTAATTCTGGAATAGATAGTTAGCTGATGACTTTGAGAAACACCCATGCAGCAAAAAGCGCCCCTATGGAGGAGTTTATTCCCATTTCACATCCACCACCGACTTCTGCTAATGGACCACTCCGTCTCGCCCACCTCAGTTTGTCTGACCGTGTTCATCTCCAAGCTCCAGGAAGCTTTCCCTAACTTCCGGGATGCTCCCATAGCATAGCCCCCTTGGTTCCATAGAGTGCCTGCAGCCACAGTTGACTAACAGTGACTTAAACAATCTAGACAGGTCTAGTCTACAAATCAGAAAGTCCGAAGAGGGACAGATCCAACCAAGGAAGGTTAATTCAGAGGCTCAGTGTCGTCCTCAAGCACCTGGATCCTCCCCAGTTCAGGTGGCTCCCCTTAGAGACCTGCAGTGAGGCTGCAGTTACAGCACTCCAGGTGAACAGCAACCTCCAGGAGCCAAGGAAAGGAAAGAAAACCTTCCATTCCTTTCCTTGTGCCTCATTGACCAGGAGTATATCACATGCCTTTGTCTAAGTCAACAGTTGTCAAAGAATGAGACTATTAGAATCTGTTTCACCAATCAAGATGCCTTCCCAAAGTCTGGGAGAGGTCACAGCCTTTCTCGGGAGATACGGTTGCTCAGGGGAAGATAAGTAAGAATGGGCTCCCCCTAGGAGAGAGAGGTTAGCAGATGAAGAGATGAATGTCTGCTGGAAAGGAAGCAATAGCATCCCCTGCCTTTCTCCCCTTCCTCTCTCCTAGCACTTTCCCACCCTCTCCATGGCTGGAGTGTGAGTCACATGAAGGCAGGGGCCCGTGCACCTCATCCGTGGCTGCGTCCTCACCCAGATGCTCTGGGTCATGTTAGATCCATGAGGTCCAGCATAAAGTGGTCCATGAATATTTGTTTAATTTAAATTGATAAAGTGTGATTTCGATAGAAAACTGTGATTAATTAAGGTGTAAGTAGTTGGTTGCAAGTGGCAAAACCCTAGGTCAAACTAACTCATTTCTTTAGAAAGGGACCACTCTATATTGGTTGGTATAATTGGGAAGTTCATAAGTGCAAGGGCTTCAGGCCAGTCAGGATCCACAGACTGACGTGTTGCATTCGGGGACCTGTTCATTCTTTCCATCTGTAGCAGGCTCTCTCATCTTGGGGGTGCAATATGGCACCGGGCACCCCAGACTACCTTCTTCTGGCTTAGCAACCCAGAAGGCTTCTCCAAAAGCTCCTGCAGAAAAACCCCAGAGAGGACTAGGTCACGTGCCTGCCAGTCACATCGGGGCTGGGGTTCTCTGCTGGGCTAGGCACGGGCTGCTTTCCAGTCCTGCGCTGAAACGAAGTCAGCCCACCCAAACCCCATGGAATGGGCTCTCCACGGGAAAGAGAGGTTCTTTTGCCAGAAGAAGCAGAAAGCAGATGCTGAACAAGCAAAACAACAGATGTCTACTGCATTTATGGATGAAAAAAAGCTGTTTGCAGGGCCTCATACATGGGCCAAACAAGAAAGTAAATATTTTCCCCCGCTCCCCCAGACTATACAAATTCAATCCGAAACTGAATGATGCTTTGTCTCCTAAAGGTAAAAAAAATAACGACTAACTTTTGCCCTTTGATTTTTGGGAGGAGGGCCTCTGTTTTTACAAAATCTTCTATTTCAAAAGAAGTATTTTTCGTCTTTCTCCCTATTGTTGTTCAGTCTTTTTATCCTTTCTTGGTGGCATCGTGTCCTGACTTCTGGGTCTCACGTATCATGTATGGACAACCTACTAGAAAATACTAAAATGCCATCTCTCCACGGTGCTTTCCTCTATTTTTATTTTCTTTCTCTCCTTTCCCTTCCTAATCAGGAATAATTCACAAAAATCTTAGCACTCCATGTTTTGACTGCTCTGGTTCCTTTACCAAACTCTGCCTTAGACTATTTCATTTAGGGACATATATTCATCATTCATTCTATTGGGAAGTATCAATTAGTTGCCTGCCAGTACTATGTACTGGGCTCAGCATTAAATATACAGTAAAAAACAATCTCCCTACTCCATCCTGGAATTCCTTTGAAGTAGGAGACATGTTTATCTTTATATCTCTGTGATATTTTGATTCATTTTACTGTTGTTGTTATTGTTGTTGTTGTTATCATTATTATAGCACTCTTTGGCAAAGCACTGACAATATACCAGACTGTGTGCTAGGTGCTGTAGGAATGTAACTTCTGATCCTTTCAGAAATTCTGAATGGTAAATACCATTACCCCCATTCTACATGTGGGGAAACTAAAGCTCAGTGACACGGCTCCTCGCTCAATCCCGCAAAGCCTGTGAGAGGCACAGAGTGGATCTGAATCCGGATCTAACAGGTTTTATATCCTGTTCTCTCACCAGCCCACAGAAACCACTGCACACATACCCCACAGCGCAATTAAAGTTTGCTCCCGTGTTTCCGTGGAGGTTCACCCACCGCCTTGCGTACGGAATGCAGGACGCAGGCTTTGGGCTGTGAATCCTGTGGTGAGGATAAATCTGCACAAGCCCATTCTCTCTCCCTATTCCCCCCTGGGGACACTGGCAGGCACCTTTGAGGCTACATCCCTTTGTTCCCAACCCATACACTCATAATTTCAAATACATCTTTCTGAGGGCCTTGGGGCCTTGGGTTCTTCCTTGGCAAATTGTAAATCAGGGCTGTCTACTAGAACTTTCCACATTGATGAAAACGTTTTATTTCTGTGCTACCCGATACAGCTGCCACTAGCCACATGTGGCTACTGAGTACTTGAAATGTGGCTAGTATGACTGAGGAACTGGATTTTAAATTCTATTTAATGTTAATTTTAATTTGACTAGCCACACATAACTAATGGGTACCACATTGGACAGTATAAACTTAGAATAATTTTTATCATTCTTTTCACCTCTGGGTTTTACAAACACTTTTAATGATATGGCATAAAGTATTGCAATGGAGTGGAATAGAAAAAATATCAGGACACATCATGTGTACCTAGAATAAGTTTTGTTTGTGAAACTTTTATTTCACATGTTTGTGTGCAGGGCCATTTGGCAAAGCTAATTTCTTCCAGTGGGTCATGGTCCAAAAACAAGTTTAAAAAACTCTGTCCCTGAGTAATGGCACAGAGGCCTTAGGAGTGACATGCTGACATGGACGCTCTCTTATCCAGCCTGGGGCCCTGCAAGGCCTCATTTCAGGAGTCTTCTGTTCTTCCAGACCCCACAGGCATGTGGGGAGCATGTGACTCCTCTCCGACAGTAATTGGAAGTGACTGTGTGGTCATCTGTCTGTCTGGATGCAGAGATTCCCCCACTGGTGGCCCACAGGCAGAATCTAGTCCCCAGAGACAGGCCTTGTGGGGACCTTGACATGTTTTTGCAAGACAAAAATCTGCTGGGGCGCAGTAGCTTCTTCTTTAAGTAGACCAGGCTTGCCAGTTTGGTCCCCCTTGGCTCAATTTTCCACTGACGTTATCTGCCTGGCCCCTGAAAGTATTTTGTGTCAAAACCGTGTTTAAGATACATAGACTATTAGATCTGAAAGGAAATTGAAAGATCACAGAATGCAACCCTTTTACTTTATAGATAAGAAAACAGCGGCTCCAAAATAGGGAGTGTCCTGCCTGAAGCCTCATGAGAAGCTGATAGCAGAGTAAAGACAAGAAGGAACTGGTTCCCTCTCAGGGAACAAGGAAGAACCAGATATTAATAGAAATCTTAGTGGGACAGAGGGGGAAGGAAGGAAGGAAGGAAGGAAGGAAGGAAGGAAGGAAGGAAGGAAGGAAGACAAAGGCAAGGAAGGGAAGGAGTCTCGGGGGAGGAGAGGACGCTGGGATGTAGCAGGATGATGGTAAGCTACCCTCTCAGGCCTGGGCCTGGCTGTCAGGTCAGATTGCTGGGAGGGGAGCCTCTACTACGCGGTAGTCCTGCTGTAGGAGCTCCCAGGGAGTGGGTGATGGCAGAGGCCAGCGAGAAGAGCTCGGAAGAACTTTGAGCAGTGGGACAAGTACTTTAGACACCAAAGAGGGGGCTTCCAGGAAACCTCTACCCCTGAGAACTGAGGCTATTTGGGACGGCTTTGAGGATCCCCTAACTTGTGTCACCTACCCCTCACTTCGGGCTGCCCCCAGGCAAACTGTCCCTGTTGTGAAAAGAAGGTGGTTTCCTCCTGGTCCTGGTGTGGCAAGCATGAAGGGGACCCTGAGCGAGTTCCTGCCCTCACGGAGCCTCAGGGCTGTATCTGTAAAGGTGAGGATGTGGATGACATGGGGCAGAAGGTGCCTGGATTCCTGCTTTGGGGAAAGAGGGGGTCACAAGTCGGTGACATGCCAGGCCCTACCCACTGCAGCTCTTCGGGCTCTCGGTGTGGGGATCACAGCTCCAGTGCCTGCAAGCACCTGGCAGTGCAGGAGAGAAGCCGGCCAGGGGTGAGGCCGACGGAAGAGGCAGGAGCCATGGCGATCTGGAAGGATTTAAAAACAAACACCAGGCCGCCCGAATAAAGAATGACTGGGAGCCACCTCCAATGGAAGCAGCCGGTCTAGGGGATTTCCCTGAATGTCATCGTGTGTGTGCATTCCGAGCATGGTTCACAGTGGAATCAATATAACCTGGGGGCCGTTTCATCATTTCAATAAAGAGTTCATAGCTTTACAAAAAAAAAAGTGGAAACCTCTAGACTAGATGTCTGCTCTATGCCCTCCACTCTGATACCGAAAACCTGTAGGCCAAGGGGAGCCCGGGTAACAGCTGGTGGCCTTGGACTTCCCCATGACATACCAGGGCTCGATGGCCTGGCAGCGTCTCAGGGAGCAGACACTGTGTAAGTATTAAAACCTCTGGCGCAGAGGCCAAGGGACTGAGTCACTTGCAGCGTGAAGACAATTGCTGGTTTCCTGAAGTTCCTTTATTTCCAGCACGGTTTCCAGGACCCCAGACGAAACCCAAATAGTGTTTTTCAGATAAGCTGCAGAGATGTTGGAAAGGGTGCCACAAGCCCCACGCGAGGCAGCCCTGCTCTGCTGCTGGGGTGCTCGGGCAGCTCCCCTGTGTTACCTCATGACCTGCTGGGCGAGACAAAGACCTGCTGGGAGGGCCCCTGCGGAGAAGGGAGGGAGGAAAGGATCTCTCCCAGGCTCACTGGTGCCCAGCCGAACCCTCGCTCTAACAGGGGCATGAGGTGCGACTCCAGGAAAGCGAATTAACCTCTCTGTGACTCAGATTCCCCGTCTCTAAAATAGGGGTCACTTGGTGTCTGACCCCGGAGTTGTTGTCAGAATGGAGCGAGATGATAGGTAGGAAGCACTTAGCACGGGGCCTGGCATGCACTCGTCGCCCCGTCCACGTTAGCAGTCTTTAGCTGCTTTTACAGCCCCTCAGGGTCCCTGCCCGGGGGCTCTGTAAGGGCAGTAAGGACAGAACAGAGACAAGAGAATACCCTGGGGACTGCCCCATCAGACCTTGCCTGCTCCCCCGTCATTCTTACACAGTCCTGTATATCAGACTCTGAAAGCCCCATGACGAAGTGCAGCAAGATGATATTTTTGAAATGTTAGCTGGTGTTTCCTTCACCCACCCCTCTTGCCGCCTTCCCTCTATTCAGTGAGTGGGGCCTGAGGGCCTGGACGGGCAGCAGAGGAGGACAGGGACAAGCGGGGTGGCTTCCTGGCTTTTCAGTTTCCAAAGTCTATGCCCTCAGAACAGGAAGGATTTATTACAAGCGAATATTCTAGAGACAGCCTTAAGTAGAGAAGGCAGAAAGGGCTCCTTGACCCCGGCTAACAGAAATGATTCCCTGGCCCAGAGGCAGGGAGGGGAGCCTGGGGGAAGAAAGGAGAACGGGGGTCTGTGTGAGTCCGGAGAAGGCGGCCCTGCACTGAGCGGGACGTGCCCCCAGGGAGCCGCAGCAGGGCGGGGCGGGGCAGGCTGGCAGAAACTTGCTTTCTGCTGGTCTCGAAGTAGGAATAGTTAAGTTATATGAAAGAAATGGGTTTTTTTCATCTTAAAGTCTTTCACTGAATGCAATCAGACATATATACCTTTCTTTTTTACAATCATAAGATTGATACAAAAATAAGTGAAAAATTAATTCTATGGCATTATATCTGGACAGCAAAATGCAGTTCTCCTTTTATCAAGCAAAGCGACTTCACACAAGCGAAGACTGCATCACTCCTGTCATGCAAGGCAGCTCAGCTTCCTTGCCTGCAACGCCCGTGGTGGTGAAGGGCTGTTTGGGTCTAGCCCAGATACCCTTCTTGCTGGAGCCGCAGCGTGGCAGCTGGCTGTCAAGCAACAGCAGTCTGTCTGGCCAAGAGCGTGCCGTTCTGACACATGTCCTGACAACACACGTCTGGAGAAGGGAGCGTAAGCCATGTTGCCAGCCGCACGCCATGCCATGGAACAGGCTGATGAGCCTGGCAGACAGCGGCTGTGGAGGAGCTTCTGTTGCAACAAAGGTTTCGCGATGTTGTCTTGGGGTGACAGACTGTGTTAGTGACCTGCTGACACAGGAAACTGTGGCCAGGCCGGGGCCATCTGTGCGAGGACCAGGGGATTCCCAGGGTGCTCCTACCTCTGCTTTGCTGCAGGTGCCAGCACCTGCAGAGCCCACCTCTCCCAGGGACCCAGCATGCACACCTGTCAGGCTGTACCTGCTGGCACCAGGGAAGCTGCTCGGGGCAAGGCCTGGGGGCAGCAATCACGGCCTCTTCACCATCTGCCGTAGATGCCAAATGGCCATTCCCAGTTTCCTGGTCTGCACTGTAGTGCCCTCCATCATTATCCTGTATCTTTGTGAAATATATACACACACACATTTTTAATCATCTGGATAATGGATGGAGGATTACTGTTGGCAGAAAAATTAGATACCCCCTCAAGCCTCCCCCATGCCTACTTCCTCCCCAGAAGCACTTTTGCGTGGCAGACAGTGGCACCTGGCCGCGAGAACACAGGTTCTGGAGTCAGGCTGCCTGGGCTCGGATCCCCCCTCTGCCCTTCACTGACTAGGGCCTTGCCCGAGTGACCTCAGCTCTCTGGGCCTCGGTTTCCTCCGTGAAATAAGGCTAATAATAATATCCCCTCAGGAGTTACGAGCACTCAATGAGATGACATATGCAAATGGCTTGGCACAGTTCCTGACAGCAACCACTCTCTAAATACTATGTCTTATCCTTCCAGACATTTCCTTAAGCGTGTACCCCTCCTACTTCTTCATGTATGGCCTCATTAAACCCTACCCTGCTTCTGCATCTTGGAACGCTGACTCCCCAGCCCACCTACTCTAATGTTAAATTTCGAGTGACTCCAGATCTATGGCGATGTAGTCTCTCACGGATGCTCTCTCCACCCTTCCATGGCCTTGGGACCCTGTGCCAGCCCAGCTGTCCCTCTAGGTCTGCCCTGTCTTTCACCCTGTTGTTCTAGAACAGGTGCCCTCATGCACTGATGCAAATGGAAATTTCAGCGTGTACTCAGATGAACCCCTTCTCCCTCCCGGGCCTCAGTTTTCTCATTTGTTAAGTGAAACCATTGGACTCGTTTAATTCATTTTTTTTAATTTACTCATCAAGTACTTATTGAGCACTTATTGTATGCCTGGTACTGCGGGTGCAGCAGCAAACAAGACAAACATGGTTCCTGCCCTCCTGTCGATCATAGTCCAAGTGTGTAGGGAACCTCCCAGTCCCTTGCTGCTCTAAAAGCCTGGTTCTAGGTACGCACAGGACGAACATAGATGTAATGACACGCAATGACACGTGTGTAACCCTTAGAGGTTACCAAAAGCAGCTCTCAGTGTCTCCCTATCAGAGTTTTCAGAAAAGATTACTCACTTAGTATAAGTAAGCACAAACAACAAACACTCGAGCGTGTCTCTCTGGAAACAGCAGATGTGCCCAAAATACACCACCCAGGACAACATAAATCATAGCCTCTCATCCCCACAACAGGAAACACGCATCACACATTCCTCTGCAGGCTATATCAGCAGCATGTCAGCCACCCACCTCTGCAGCCCACAGAAACCCATAAACAGAGAGCGTTCGGGGAGAGGGGAAGAAGTGGCTTAAGGTGACGAATGAGCTGCAACCAACCAAGGGGGGCGTTTTCCTGCCGATCACCAAGGAGGGAAAACCAGAAGAACCTTTGCCCAAGATGGACTGGTCCAAAAATGGATTTGACAGTGTTCGAGCCAAGCTCAGTAGCAAGTGGTGGGGGTAACTTGAAAAGAATTCCTACACTGCATTGGAGGTAGGAATGCACAGCTTCAGAGGTCCTTTACTTAATTATTGCTAATATTTAAGGCTGAGCTACATGGCAGGCAGTGTGCGAAGCACTTTTGTGTAATTTAATTAATGTAGTACTCACAAATGACCTGAGTTATTCCCACGCCAGACATGGGCAAGTTGAGATGGGTACTACACACTTAATTTGCTCAGGGTCACATAACCAGCAAGGAGCAGGCGTGGAACACACACCCAGCCCTCCTGGCTGCCGCATCCACACCATTAACCTTTGTGCTTGTGCTTCTCACCCCGCCCAGTGCGGGGTCCCACGTCTCTGTGTTCTTACTACAGCAAACAGGATCAGGGTCACGGGCCATGATTCAATTCCAAAGTCAAACCCAAGGTCGCTGTCGGTAACTACTTGTATATACAGACCCCGCCCTAACCTTCCCGGCAGGCAGCTTTCTACCTGCGAGATGCCTGGGTCCACACTGCAGTCTCCTCCTCTGTGTTTACCGAACCCCTGTGAACACACCCAGGCTACTTGGGGCTCTAATGAAGCGGTGGGAAGCTGCCGTGTGGCAGCTGCCGCACGTGCGTGTTTTCCTGGGCCCCAGGCTGTCATGCACTCGTTGCTGAATCAGTTCATTCTCTGCTTGACTTTCACGGTTCAACCAGAAGCCCCACTGTTTTTATTACACTTCGAGCCAATTATTCACAGTTTTTATACTGTCTCCAAGTCAGTTTCGTCACTCTTTTAATTATACCCCAGCATAGCATAGATGCTTCTACCTTTTAAAGACTCGTTTAAAGAAAGCTCTATTAGAATGTGGGAACATTTTTATCTCAAGGTCAATGATCCTCAGGGGAGGAAAAAGTATTGTGCAGGCACCACATCAGTAAAGAGAATGTAACTTAGGTCATATTGTTTCGGAGAGAGAAAGTATGCCATTATCTGCTTTTAAAAGTAACTAATAAATCTGATAACATACAACACAGTTAGTTTAAAAGTGAGATCAGTTAGTGGAGAGAAGAGAGTGTGGAGGGAGAGAAAGAGGCACAGGGAAAGGACTTCCAGAGCCAGGATCAATTTTTAACTGGAGGGAATTTTATAAATCATTGTGTCCAAGCTCCTCGGTGACTGCAGAGGAAATTGAGGCCAGGAGAAGTTTGATGATTTGCCCAGGATTGTAAAACTAGGTGACAGCAGAGAGAGAACTGGAACCCAGGTCACCCCCAGCTCTA
Source organism: Phyllostomus discolor (assembly GCF_004126475.2). NCBI lineage: Eukaryota > Metazoa > Chordata > Mammalia > Chiroptera > Phyllostomidae > Phyllostomus > Phyllostomus discolor. The sequence continues at coordinate 20,165,558 of NC_040915.2, forward strand.
CCATGAGAGACACACAGGAGATGAAGGACCGAGTGACGGGGGAAGAGCAGGAAGGACCAGGTGGAGGAACTGGATGCCGCACTCGCCTCCTGCTCAACCCACCAGGAGGCCCGTCCGCCCTCCCCTTCCAATATGTTGTTGTGCTCCGGCAATTTTAAATTACCTTTGCAGCATTTGGGGAGAGCTTCGCTTGCAAATCAGTTATGGAATTAAACTGTATTTGCTTTTAGAATGCTAAAGATTTGATAGGCGTGTGAAAGAGGACTGTGTTTCAGACCTTTAATTTTTAATCTCAGGCATTGACCAGCTGATATTCTGTCTTAAAGAATTATACTGACAGCTATTGCTGACTGGTTTTCTCGCTTTTATTCTTGGAAAGATTAGGATTGTTCAGTCCTGCAGTGCCTAAAATTTTGTGATTTAAAAAACAATCAGTATTTATTTCACTGCTAAGAATCTTGTTTCCACATCAAATTCAGGATGGGGGAATGTCTGTGTAATGGTTCCCACTGCACATTATTTTTTAAAACTCTTCAGGGGTTAAAAAATTACTAAATTCCTGATTTAATATGTACTTGTTATCTTTCTACAAATAGAATTCCAGCAGGTGTAATTTCATCGCCTGTTCTCGGTGCATGGTGCTCCACCTGCGAAACTCTAAGGCTTCGGTGTTTGCTATGGTGGCCACTGGCCACATGCGGCTTCTTAAGTGTAAATTTGCATTAATTAAAATTAAATAAAATGTAAAATTATGTGCCTCAATCACACTAGGCAAATTTCAAGTGCCCAGTGGCCACAGCAGTAACGGGATTGTTACACCAGACAACATAGATGTAGAACATTTCCATAACTCGGGAAGTCCTATTGGACAGCACTGCTCACAGACTAGTGACTGGAGTGTCTCTCCCAGCTGCCCTTTATTGGCCAAGTAACAGAAGCCAGAGATTCCCTGCACACGTTTTATAAATACACCACAGGATCCACGTGCCTGAACTGTTTCACTGCATGGATTGTTTCACGGGCGAGCAGAGCTAATGTCCTCTGAGCCTGTGGCTGCCCTCAATCAGGTGTTGCTCTAGAGGACAGGCAGATCCTAACACACGAGGCAGTTTGCAAATTCATGTGTAAGTCAACTTAGAATTCAAAAGACGTTTGCCCATAAGACAAATGTCATAAATCACATGCCTTTCTGAGATGAATCACTTAAAACCTTCTGAGATTAAAAATTAGTAGAAATAATAGCCAGCAGAAAATCAACAATAAAACTGTAGTGTTTTGGGGTGGGGGAAGGTTATCGATTGGTGGGAAGAAAGACATCTTCCATACATACCTACACATACAAAATTAAGTGGCTGATTTAATTAGCCAAGGATATAAAATCTTACCAGAAATGAGGTGGCTTCCCGGGCAGGAGCAGATGTGCCATACCTCAGCATGGCTCCCCCTGACCCCCACAGTTCCTGTCCGTGCTGTCTGGAGAGGGAAAGGTCTTCAGGTGGCTGAGCGCTCACACTGCTGCGCTGCTGCCCTTGTGTAATCACAGCTTCCATCAGCAGTGTGAAAGAGCTCACACCAACGATGCGTGCATTTCTGTCCATGGGACTTTTCACACACATCAGACGCTTGTGGGTTTCCAGTCGCAGTCAGCATCACCAAAGCAGTACCCTCATCCTGAGCAATGCAACAAAGTCAAGGCCGGGGACCCCATCAGTAAATGGCCCAAGAAAGCCCATTTTCCCAATCCATCCCCTCACTCTAATCTTTTGCCTTGTTATCTGCATGGTTCAAGGGCTGAGTTTTCACTGAAGACCATGAACGTGGTCTCACATGAAGACCATGAACACAATTCATTTCCCCAGAAAATCAAATCAGGGAAAAAATCTAACTGATCTTGGAAGTTGGTTCTTGAGCAATAAGACAGTTGAGTTAGAAGAGGTAGATGAAAACTTGTGGAGTGATTCTGGGAAGACTTTTGGATACTTTCGAGAGCTCTGATCACTGATGACGAGTGTACTATTTGTTCTTGTTTTACTTTCAGACTTGTAGCTTTGTTTCCCTCAGCAATAGAAGATCGCTGCCCCGCCCATATAAACAGGGACATATTTTTCTCACAAATTAGGGGGGAGAAGGGAGAATGAAATATTTTCCAAGGATGTTGAGCAGGAACCAGGAAAAGAAGAAGAGGAGACAGGACTAAAGAGAATGCTTGTGGACATTCTGGGGCGTCAGGAAGGATTGCTCAGGGCTGTGGGAAGGGCAGGATGGTCGGGGTACCTGTGGACCACTTAAAGCATGTTTTGAAATGCTTTATGTGTATTAATCCATTTAGTTAACTCATGATTTAGTTAACTAGATGACTCATTTAACTTTTATCTTAAATTTAAGGCAAGAAAACTGAGTTGACTAAGGGGCAGGAACCCCGTGAGAGAAAGACTGTGCAGATATCATTCTCCCAGCTCAGACAGCACAGTCATCAGAAGTATCAGAAGCAGCAGTCAGGGCTAAGGAAGTGGCTCTTCGCCCTACAGCACATGTGTGGCTCAAGGCCCCTATAAGTGGAAGATAATCGAAAATCCTGCTTTCCTGTTCTTGTCTTTTAAAAAATGAGGATGGATTAAGTCGGTCACAGAGGTCATCTTTGAAAACCTGAAGAAAGCTATAGGAAAATGTACACAACACCAAATTTTATATTTAATTAAAGAGAAGTATTAAGCCCAGGTGTATCAGTCAGGATATGCTGCAGTAAAAAAAAAATCTTAGAAATTTTTCCTTGCTCATGATAGATGTTCATCATGGGTTAGACTCCGATTCCTTGTCAGGGATCTAAGCTGATGCGTCCTGCACACCACCCTGGGTATCACTGGATGCCGGGCTACAGGGAAGGCTATATGGCATATCACGTGCTGGTGCATAGGGCTTTAATTGGACGTGACACACAACTGCTGTTTACATGTCATTGCCAAGCAAGTCACCGTGCGCAATGCTTCATGTGCCTAGAATAACATATTCAAATTTCAGTGGACAGACTTAACAACTACCACACCAGGCCAAGAGCCCCTGAACCAGGTGATCTCTAAGTTCCTTTGCAGTTCAAGGTTCCTGTGGGTCCAGAGTAACTTTTAATACGAGAGTTTAGCCAGTAAGTCTACATGTCTAAATGATAGACACTATGAAGGGATTAAGAAGTAAAGATTAGTAGTTACAAAATAGTCATGGGGATGCAAAGTACAGCATAAGGAATATAGTCAATAATATTGTAAACTTTGTATTGCCAGGTGGGTACTAGAAGTATCAGGAGGATCACTTCATAAACTGTATAAATGCCTAATCACTATGCTGTATGTCTGAAACTAATATAAAATAATATTGAATGTCAAAAAATCAGTGAAACACCCAGGTCTCATACCTAATTTTTGTCTCTGCTTCAACTTAGGACCAACTAGAGACAGCCAAATGTGTACCCCTAACCAGTCACACAGGACACCCCACTTGTGTTTGACCACCTAGAACTCCCCAGGCCCATAGCCGCCAGCCAGGGAAACCCTGGGTCCTTCCCTCTTTCCACCAGAAAACTTGCTCACTCCTCCACCTGTCCTTCAGTCTCTACCAAAATGCCAGCAGTAGGGGCCAGCTCCCGGCTATTGAGAGCTCTGAATAAATAGCCTTTGCTTTTCTATAAATGAACAAATAAACAAACAAACAGCAATTCCCCTTTGATCAGGTGGTCATCTTTATAGCCAGGACAATAGTGAGCCTTCCCCTAACAGAGTATGAGCAGAAGTTCTGGGACCGTTACTTGCACTCTGAGTGAGATTGGAGTCACAGAGGCATTCTCTCCGTGGAGCCACTGGAGTCTGCCTACAAGAGAGAAAACGTGATTCCTCACCTGTGAGCCACTGGCATAGTCCCAACAGCTTACACATGGTGAGGCTGAACCACACAGCTGCCAATGTCCCTCCCAATGCTAAGGTTTTTTAGTTCTAGGCAGGTGCCTACCACGATTAAATCCCAGATGATCATATTTTAGAATGGTCAAGCAAAAGTATTACCTCAGGGAAGGGAGAGTCAGAAAAGCAGCCACGAGAAGGTCAAAGCAAGAGCACAACAGACTCAACGGGCCAGGAGAGCTCTTATACATAGTGAGATGCCGCCCACTGAGCCACCCCATGTGGCTTCAGCCCCTTCACATCTCCGCCACCTCTTCTTCCTCTGTTGACATTTTCTCAATGTTATGGAAAGTGCTGTTCAAAGGCACCTTTAAGATGAGTCCCCTTGCTAACCTTCTTCCAACCAGAGCACCTCCCTTATGCCTTTTCTAGGAAATCGGTACTGCCATTGATCACACTCGTTTCCTAGGTGTGAAGACTGGGTGCAGAGATTGGGTGTAACTTGCCTAACAAAAAGGCCCGCTGGAGGTAGTGTCAGTCACCCAGTTCTTTGAGACCCACAAGTCAATTGCAGGACCCAAACCCTCTTTGAGAAGTCGGGGGCCTGGCCTTGATCCAGAGATCACCCAAGAACTGGTGTTACTGGATTATTTCCCTTGAAGTGCTCTACTGCCTGTTTTTTCATCACTATTGAATTTGGCCTCTATCATTGCAAGGAAAGTGTATGCTCACTCATAAGTCTCTGCCCGCCTAAGGAGATTTAGGGACTCACATCTTAACGCCACCCTCTTCTCATGATGCCTTAGATTGGCGTATTCAGTGTGGTGATATAGTGAAGGTACTTTGCTAATCCTTTGCATCGTTTCTGCTTTTGCTTCAAGTTAAGATTACAATAATGTCTTATGGAAGACTTTTTAAAGAGTGAGGGCCTTCTGGATGGTGAGTCTCTTTATTTCTTTCTGCAGTTCCTTATCAGCAGAGTCCTTACAATCCCCGGGGCAGCTCCAACGTCATCCAGTGCTACCGATGCGGAGACACCTGCAAAGGGGAAGTGGTTCGTGTCCACAATAACCACTTCCACATCAGATGCTTCACCTGTCAAGGTAGGAAGCCCAATTTCCTAGCTCCCTTCTCAGATTCCTGGCCATGCTCCCTCGCCCCAGGGACATGCCACAGAGGTAGGCAGAACAAACAGAGGCAATTGAGTTATTTGTAAAGACTGAAAGAGACTTTCCTTGAGCCCATTATGATAATTCTCCCTTAAGTGGTGTGCTGTGAAGAGGGAGGGAAGGGGGCGGGAAGTGCTGGGATAATGGAAGAAAGGAGCCTGGTGATCCCAGGGTGGAAGTGCTGACCCAGAAGGCAAAAGGCAATCCTGCGAGCTTACCTAAGGCCTCTCTGAAGAATCCTGCCCCAAGCCTAAAAATCAGTTTGAGAGTGAATGAAAGAGCAAGCTGTCCTGCCTAAAATTAGACATGGCTCTGAGGGGAACACCTGTTCTATGACAGTGTGACAGTCCTCAAAGGTTAAGTTTAACAGGAAAGAAGGTTCATCTTGACTTCAGTAAGGTTTGTAATTTGGGAGCAGATGGAGATTGGGTTACCTCTGATCTTTACACCTTACCTGTGGCTAATTCTAGAATCCTAGACACAACTGAGCTAAGAATTCCTAAAGAAGTGGGTTAGCTAGCAGCAGGAAGTAAGAGAGACTCAACTGAAAGAGCCCGAAGACACCTCTGGCCCTTTCTCAGTGTCCCTGACAAATGGCTCTCCACCTCCCTGTCTTGAATCCGTTTCCAAGCTTCTTATTCCACAGAGCAGCCATTCTGATGCTGGACTGTCCTCTGGGTTTGACCCCAAATCTGTAACTTCCACCTGATGGTTCTAGTTTTGTCCTCATGAAGTTCGATGAGCACTTCGGGTGTGCTTTTCCCTGTCTCTGCCCTTCATATACTGATAGCCAGATCTTCCTCATGCCCCATTATGTTGCATGTCCTTAAATCGGGGCTCATTTGAAATGATTCCAGTTTGTATCCTCATTCCAGAAGCTTTCTTGATCCATTCTGGATCAATTCCAGATCCATTCTGTGACCTGCCCAAAGCAGACCACAGCACTCAAGGTCTGCAGTACAGCAAGCACTGCACTGATGTGACTGATACTTCCTGGGGAACCACTCCACACCATTGATGTATATTGAATTTAAGGTCAATTAAAATCCCCAGATCTTTTCATTTTAGTAACTGCTGCCAGCCACGCCTCATGTATCTGAGATTGACTTCCTCTGCCATTGAGCAAAATCCAATTTGTGACTGACTTCCTCCACCATTGAGAAAAATTTCTTTCCTCGGGATCTAACTGGACTCAGCACTGAGCTTCCCTAATTTGTTTGTGGAAGCAAATATGGGATATATTTTAATTGCTGTGACTTAAATTTTACATTGAGAATTTGCAAAACCCTTTAATGAAAATTAACCTACAAGAGTATCTTGGTGAGTGACCATTTTTACATCACCCGGAATGTAGGTCCTTTACATCACTCTTGGATGTAGGTCCTTGTCTTTCATGACTTGGAATACTTCTTTCCAGACCCTTCTTGCCTGTAAGGTCTCTTTTAAGAAATCAGCTGACAGTCTGATGGGAACTCCTTTGTAGGTAACTGTCTCCTTTTCTCTTGCTGCTTCTAGGATTCTCTCCTTCATTTTTACCTTGGCTAATGTAATTATGATGTGCCTTGGTGTGTTCCTCCTTGGGTCCAACTTCTTTGGGACTCTCTGAGCTTCCTGGAAGTCTATTTCCTTTGCCAGATTAGGGAACTTCTCCTTTATTATTTGTTCAAATAACTTTTCCTCTTGTTGCTCTTCTTCTTCTCCTTCTGGTACCCCTGTAATTAGAGTGTTGGAATGTTTAAGGATGTCCTGGAGGTTCCTAAGCCTCTCCTCATTTTTTCTGAATCTTTGTTTCTTCATTCTTTTCTGGTTAGATATTTCTTTCTTCCTTCTGGTCCACACCATTGATGTGAGTCCCGGTTTCCTTCCTATCACTATTGGTTCCCTGTACATTTTTGTTTATTTCACTCAGCATAGCCTTCATTTTTTTCATCTAATTTGCAACCAAATTCAACCAGTTCTGTGAGCATCCTGATTACCAGTGCATCTGGTAGGTTGGCTATCTCTTTGTTGCTTAGTTGTATTTTTTCTGGAGCTTTAATTTGTTCTTTGATTTGGGCCATTTTTTTGTCTTGATGCACCTGTTACACAGTGAGGAGCAGAGCCTGAGGTATTCACCTGGGAGGGGTAACCCACATCACTGCTTTGTGATGCTGTATGTGGGAAAGGGGTCTAAGAGGGAACAATGGCACTTGCTCCAGTCTCTGCCAGCTTTCAGTCACTTTCCCCGCTTCCCACAAGCAAATTGGGCCCTTCTGGTGCTGACTCCCAGGTGGGTGGGTTTGTGTGCATTATAGGACCCTGTGGGTCTCTCCAACAAACTCTCCTGTGAGGCTGCAAGTTTCTCCCACTGCTGGCTCAACACCATGAGTGTTTTCAATCAGTAGTTTGAGGCTTCATTTCCCTGTACTAGAGCTCTGGGTTGTGAGGTCTGTCTTACTCCCCCATTGTCCCCCCACCAGTTTATCTGCTCTCGAATGTGGGACCACCTGCTCCACCAGCCGCTGCTATAGCCTTGCCAGCCAGCTGCAGCCTTGCATGCCCAGCTCCACAATCTGGTGTTGGGTCTGCCAGCCACGCCTTGCCCACCCTGGTCCTCTAGCCACCACCTTACCATAAGTCCACTCCGTGCACCCATCTCCACCCCTCCTACCGGTCTGGATGAATGTGTCTTCTTTAACTCCTTGGTTGTCAGACTTCCATACAGATCGATTTTCTGTCAGTTCTGGTTGTTTTTTGTTTTTAAATTGTTGTTGTCCTTGTTTTGGTTGTTTGAGGAGGCAGAGTGTGTCTACCTACACCTCCATCTTGACCAGAAGTCTGCAATTTTAGTCTTAAGGGAGTATATTTACTACCTTTTATTTATGCCAGGATTCAATAATTCAAAACAATCTTTGAGCTCATGATTCTATGGGTTAACTGGGCAGTTCTCCTTGTCAGAGCTGGCTCTGCTTGCCTCTCCCTGCCTCATCATGATAACATGGAGGGCCAGCTGGCTGTGGCTCGCAGGCTGTTGACCTGAGTGGCTCCAGATGGCTTTTCACCCTCCAGCAGGCTGCTTGGACGCCTTTGCATGGTGGTCTCAGAATTCAAATGCATAAGCAAGACCTTCTCAAGACTCAGCTTGTTCACATCCTATTGTCCAAAATAAGTCAAGTGGCCAACCCAGATTCACAATCACAGAGAAATAAAGTGCCTTTTCTGGGAGGGTCTGCAGCACCAGATTTTAAAGGGTGCAAGTGCAGAGAAGGGGAGAATTTGGCCATTTTTATGGCCTATCATAGGGAGGTGGTAGAATCTCTTTTAATAAGGATTTTGAGGAGGGAAAAAAGAGACTATTATTTTCAATGTCAACTTGCTTAGTTAGAGATAAAACAAATGAGGGGATTTTGTTCCAGGGATTAGTTACCCTAAATAACCTGCTCATTTGAAAAATCCAAAATGTCTATGAATGTCTTTTACAACTCTTCTAATACATACCACTGTGCTGAAATTAAAGGAAGGAATCTGAAGAGATGAAAATCAAAAGCAAAAGCAGAAATCCCACTGTGACTGCCAATGCCAGCTTTAATTGTCATGGTTTATGCTAAACCTTGAAGACCTTGAGCTTTTACCTTAATAGCTCTGTGGATCGTGGAGATCCTGGCCAAAGTGGGACTCTAACAGGAGGCCTGAGATTTCCCCTTAAAAAGCCTCACTCCCAAAGTATAGATGGGTGAGAAATAAACTGGCTCTGGGGAAGGAGACACCACTGAAACACTCCTGTATCAACTCTGGCACTGGGTAGAGGACAATAAAACTTGTATCAAAGTGTCCACTCATAATCCACCCTAAATTGTTTGTAGATGCATCGCAGGTGGTAAAAGTCTAAAGAAAAGCAAAGTTATGACAACTCACAGTTTGGGACAGTGAGGGAAGGGGCTACTTTAGGGAGAGGCAAACGGGCTTCCAAGGTGCTAGTAATGTTCTATTTGGTAAACTTGACAGTGGACACCTGAGAGTGTATTTTATTATTCTTCTTTAAACTGTACATACATATTTTATGCATTTTCTGCATGCATAACATAGTTCACAATTTAAATATTTAAAATACTAAGCTATATCACCCTCAGGTGCCCTTCTAATGCTTAGATTTTGAAATTTCATAAAACTCAGTCTTGTTTGCAAAGTTGAACATGAACAGAATTCTATAACAATCCTGGACTCTCAGATCTGGATGTGTCCTCAGTTACCATCTAGCCCCTTCATTTTACAAATGAGGCAACTCCGGTCCAGAGAGACAAGGCAACTTTTTCAAAGTCACACAGCACCTGAGTGGTAGGATAGGAACATGGGCAGAGTCCAGTGACCTGCAGGACAGTCCATTTTCCACTGAAACACGCTAGGACTGCGTGCAGGTCCCCCTTGTAGGCGCTGTATTTACAGTGAGCACTCATTCTGGATTTCCTCAGAGCACGTACAACTTTTCACATTCTGTCCTAGTGTCAAACCATATGACCTGCTTTTCTTTTAAATTAGTAGACTTTATGTTTTTGACTCACAAAATAACAATGACCTTCCTGGGTGTGTTGGTTCTACCTCATTTCCGCATGGCAGACTCTCTCTGTGGCCTTTCCTATTACTTGGATACAGGGTTCTGTTCAGCCTCAGAGACATCTGTCATGGGGCCAGCTTGCCTTCCATCCCCATGGTCCCCACTGTAAAGTATTTCCAGGAGCCTCTGAGACTCTTATCAATCTTAACATCCTTTCTACCAAAAACTTCCTCCTTTAGCTCCTTGGGGGAAAAGGAGGAACTGACTGTTCCAGGTTTTCTTGTGGCCTCCTGGTTTCCACGGGGAGAGGTGGCTCTGGGGGTGGAGTTGGCAGGGGAAACAAAGGAGAGAAAAGAAGGGAAAAAACAGGCACTGTTTCCAATGAGGTCGTAGGCCATGACCTAACTAATTCCACAGCCATGAAGTCAATTGATCCACCACCTGCACACCTCAGAACAGCCTGTACCCTGGCCTTGCCTGCCCTCCAGACCCAGCATTGTTTGATGTGAGGAATTTTGATGAAGCTGATGGGAGAAGAACCCTTCCCCACCTCCCACCTCTACCACTACTTCCACCCATTTGCCCTGCTTCTCTGTGGCAGTGAGCGCCAGGGGCCTTCAGCTCTACTTTGCACTGAGCTTAAAATGTTGAGGCACATGGTAAGCCCTGAAGGAAGCTCTTCTTCTCCCTAGACCCACAGGGTGTAGTGTCAAAGAGCTCAGGTCATTTTACATATAAGTAAACAGAGGCCCCAGATAAGAGAAGGCCAAGTTCATTGTCACCAGAGAGTTAGTGGCAGTGATAAGACCAAAGCCCAGATGGGCTGACTCCCAGACCACCATGTCTCTTGCTGTGCTGCGTGGTCCCCCGGTACTGTGACATCTGGGGCTGCCCTCCTCCTCACTCACCCTGGCCCTTTAAGCCTTCCTCTAGCCGGCAAGGTGAACAAACACTTGCAAAAGATTTCTGGCAACCACCTGGAAGTCCCTTCCATTTTAACCTGGCTGCTTTTGCAGAACAGCTTTCCTTATCCAAGATGAGGTGGTATTTACTGGCATGATGTCACCCTTTCCAGGCCAGATCCTCACAGTTACAGGCTTGGAAACTCTGTCTCATTGGTTTCCCCACCATTAATCACGCTCAAGAAAGCCAACTCGTGCTAACAAAGTCATTAGGAAACCAATGCAGAAAACCAGAATGCCTGTTTATGGATGGAAACAAGAGCTGTAACTCTCCATTGTACTAGTGCATGTTGCTTTAACCAGCTGCTTCTCTCCCAAGGCAATCCATGTAGAAAGTCAAACTATCAGACAGCCGCTTGGTGAGTGCACTCAGAAAAGAGAGCCAGGCACAGATTCATTCCAACGGGCTCTCCAGTGGCCATCCTTTGATTGTTGACCAGCCCCTTCCTGGCTGGCCCCTCCTCGCTCTAGCTGCCAGATCAATACACTCAGCAGTTCTGCTGGCCGTGAGAGCCATTCAGTCTCTTGAGAGGAACTTTGCCTCCCTCTGCTCTGCTCCTGATGTGCTGATTTCATAACTCCACTCTCAGGAGGAAATCTCATTTCCCACACTTCTAAGCCCTTCGGGGGAATAGAGTCACACATGATTCGGTTCTTCAGACACCTATGATTATATCCACCTGCTCTTCTATCATCTGTCCTATACATCTTCACATTGTCCACCAAGGATATCCCAAAAGACCTAATGAAATACCTCATAATCACATTGCCTCTCTATTCAAAAGCAGTCAAGGCAGTTGATCATTTTTGCAACTAAATGATGAAGAATCATTATAATCTTCTCTCTACTTTTATATATGTCTAAGTTTTTTTAATGATTTTTTAAGGTTTTTAAAACCTGGGTGGAAAACCAATCATGGCTTCCCAGTATCCCACAGAGCCTGAACTTCTTCAGCTAGACCTGGGCCCTCCTTCAGCTGGCCTGGCAATATTTTCCTGTATTTACTGCCCTCCATTCCCTAAAATCACCACCCCTGCCCCAGCCCTATCTCCACACAAAAATCATTTCTAACTTCCTGCCTCCCTGCTTTAGCTTACTCTGTTCCTTCAAAGTTCAACTCAAATGCTGCCACCTCCAAGTAGCCTCTCGTGATCCCTCCTGGGAGGACAGGGCTCCCCCGCACTTGCGGACTTTGCTGCCTGCACCGGCCCATGGCCTGTCATCCATTGATTTATGTTCAACACGGTCTTCTCTCAACATACATTATTAGTGCTTCTCAGTTTGGGGATTGTGTTTTGTCATTTGTATTTGAAACCAGATGTGCCCTTTGTAGCTATGACAAGTACAGATTATAATCTTCTAATCATCCACCCCCTTGCCATTTTAAATTGAGTCCAGTTTCGGATTCTGGGTACATGGTCCCCATACTGCCCTTCACCTAGCACAGAGTCATGCCTGTAAGAAGTGCCCAGGGAATTTTTAACTGAATGATTCTTTATCCAATTCATGATACCACCGGCCATGTCGCATAGTGTGAGCCATCTGGCCTTAAATTTTCATCCAGGTATTAAGAGAACTGTACAACATCAGTGGTCTCAGTCAGTGTGCATCAGAATAAGCTGGGGAGTATGTTAAAATGCAGATGCACAGGCCCCAGCCCCCAGGGGTCTGATTTAGGCCCAGGTATCTGCATTTTAAGAAGCCCACCAAGCAATACTGATGCAAGTAGTCTTCAGGCCACACTTTAAGGAACATTGGTCCCAAAGACCCATGAGTCTGATGTGCCACCATTCTCTGGCCACTTGTGACCAAGGGAGACACTGACCTTGATCCAACAAGAACCTCATGCTTGCAAACCAACCCTGGACTCAGCCTGCTCTTGTTTCCCTCCTCGTTTCCTCCAGTGTGTGGCTGTGGCCTGGCCCAGTCTGGCTTCTTCTTTAAGAACCAGGAGTACATCTGCACCCAGGACTACCAGCAACTTTATGGCACCCGCTGCGACAGCTGCCGGGACTTCATCACGGGTGAGGTCATCTCCGCCCTGGGCCGTACCTACCACCCCAAGTGCTTCGTGTGCAGCTTGTGCAGGTGAGTGGGTGGGCAGCCAAGCGGGGTCCTCTGCCTCAAACCCCAGGGGAGGGAAGAAATGGTCTTCCCCAGACAGTTCTGGGGCTTCCAGGGCTTTATGCTGGACACTTGGATATCTAGAATCTCAGGGGCAGAAGGATCCAACAGGCCAGTGGTTTTCAAACCTTTTAACAGCTGAACCCTTTCTGTCAAATGTGATCTAATGTAAAACACCAGTTTGTCCTGCAGTGAAGGCATAGTGAGGACCTGAGCCCCACACTCAGCCTCCCGTCTCCCAGCAAAAGGCCCAAAGGAACCACTGAGCAGCCTGGCCTCTCAGTACTCAGTCTGGAAACCACACCTCTGGCTCAGGCTCCCACACCTCAGCCATGTGTCCTATGGGAATATCTATTTATAGCCTTCCTCCATGACCCTGGCAAGTGACCCCACCTCCCTAAGCCTCAGCTTTTTCATCAGTAAAATGGGCATCAAAACCATCCCAACCTCATTGGATTTTCATGAAGATCAATGAGATGATGCAGGCAAAGATCTTAGCTCAATGACTGGGACATGATTGTGTCTGCGTTTATTATTCTTTTCATTATCATAATGATAATCATCTAGCCTCTCAAAGTATCTGATAGGTGAAGGACAGCTCAACCCTTCCCTCCTTCCCACCCTCAGCATCCCACTCACTTGATAACTTACCTAATGTACATTAAGGGTCCACTGTATGCCAAGTACCACATTAAGGAGATAAAAAAATAAACAAAACCTCAACCCTGCCCACAAATATGTTAAAGTTTAATGTACTGCTCTGGTTAAGTGATAAGTCCTAAGCAAAACATGATTGGAATATATATAATATGTATTTTTAAATGGACAGGGAATTTATAGATTAATTACTCTCCCCATAAAATAACCACCTGTTAGTTATCAATTAGAGTTTCTGACTGAGCCCAACAGCACAGTGTGTAAGAAGTGGAATTCATTCATTCATTCATTCATTCATCCACCTCCTAAAACCTGAGCCCTGCATCCTGGATTCGCAGATTCACCAGAGGTTAGCACAGTAGGGTCCATAAAGTATAAAATTCTGTCAAGCCCCAGAGAGATTCAGTGCCTCCCCAAGGTCATGCCAGGTCCTTTTATCATGAGTCAGTGCCTGAACTATGAGGCAAACACTGCCCTGACTCCTGCCCCCCAGCACACCCTCCGTTGGCCCACGTTGCTAAGACAGGGGCAGTAGAGCTACTGGCAGCTCACATCGGGTTGTGCTCAGAGTCTGTATGTATCACAGGCATCCCAAACTTCATGTGCAAGAGCAGCTGAGCGATGGGACCGACAGTGTGGGGATTCTGAACGCAGTTCTACTTAGTTAGGGAGGCAGGCCACGTATGAGCTGGAGACCTCTGAGCTGTGGAACTCAAACAGCACAGAGGCACAGGAGGGGAGGGAGAGGTTAACGGACGACTTCTAAACTTCCTGGATAGTGGGAAGTTCGAGTATTGAATGAGTTGTCTTAGACATACATGGATAAATCAGGTTGGAATAGAAAAAGTCCTTCTAGGGAGAAGGAACGGCTCTACGAGGAACCACTAACCACTTTGTTCTACTGAGGAAAAATGTAAGCTCGACGAAGTGCCATGATTCTCCCAGCATTAAAACCATGCAAACAGCCCAGGCGGGCCTCTGGTCCTGGTCCTGGCCCTAACTGGGTGGTCAGTCAGCTTGGCCTATGATGGCACTTCACTTTATCTGGTGCGGTGAGCATGTGTGTCATCAGGTCACCAGTGGTGGGCACAGAGCCCCTCCTGAGAAGAGGTATTGAATTTGTCCCCCGTCTCCTTGCAGGAAGCCTTTCCCCATCGGAGACAAAGTGACCTTCAGCGGGAAGGAATGTGTGTGTCAGACGTGCTCCCAGTCCATGACCAGCAGTAAGCCCATCAAGATCCGAGGACCAAGCCGTGAGTCCTCCCCCTGGGCACCTCCCTGTCTGTGGGCACTGCCTCCCAGGGCTCCCTCTCCCAGCTCCGTCCACGGCTTCTGCAGGGCTGGAGGGAAGTGGGGGACGTTCCCACCCTGGAGGACTTCTGAATCATGACCCAGTTGGCATGCAGCCCAGACTGACAAGCTTCCCTAAGCACAAATTCAGGGAGAGCAGCTGCCTGACTATAAACAGTGATGGCCTGTGCCACTGGGTGGGGCTTTTCTGCGCCAAGCTGGGCCCCTGATCTTATCTCCCCTTTGGATCCACGTGCCCAAGGGCACCCCATCAGAGCTGACCAAGTGTTTGCCACCAGCCGTTCTCCATTTTTATAAAATCCACTAAAAAAGAATGCTCAGACATGTCTTACAAAAGAGAAAATATGGGAGCAAACCACAAGGGCTGTGCTAGCGTCTCTTAGAGCAGGTTCTGTGGATCACTGCATCAGCTTCACTGCAGAACTGGTAAGGACACAGATTTCCAGGCCCACCTTGAACTTATAGGAAAGAACCTAGAAATCTTCATTCTTAACACGCTTCCTGGGCAATTCATTCCCTGTTCCTAAGATTCAGAGTCACCATCTCGGGATTAGGGAGACATCTGCCACACTGGTAAACGTTATGTTTTGTCACTGAACCAGAGATTTGGGGGAAAACTGAGGATCAGGAGTGTGCCTTGGAACAGCCATTCTAATTTGTGGAATGTCCATTCCATTCAAGTGTGTCTGGCAGTAAGATGTCTAAATCACGGTTCCCAGGCACTTGTCAGGCTGCTGACGGCATGCGCCCATGCACACACACGTGCACACACACACACACACACATACACACGGCCCCGGCCCCCAGCATCAGTAAACCACGCTCAGCTCCAGGGTTCTTCCATGTTACATGATATTCGTTGGCCTTGTCAGCAGAATCGATGAAAACCCATTAGCCTCCCATGCTGCATCACTGTGTCGGCGCAGGGGGCTGTCAGCCACGCAGCACCAGCAGAGTCAACATGCTGGAGCTGCCTCCTGCTGCGGTGGGTGGGCATAGAACACCCTGTGGCAGCAGGGCTGGCTCCGGGGGGCCCCACTGGAGTCCCCCCCAGTGTTGTGAGCTGGGGAGAAAGACCGTGGGAAGGCCCCCGGCCCCGCCCTTCCTTCTTCTCAGTCAGATCGGATCCATATGGCCAGCCCTTCCTCTGATGTCCTTGGTGATGCTCAAAGCAGGTGCTGCTCTGAGCAGGTTTTCATTTCAAGGGCTGAGTGCACACACTGTTATGTTTCTTAACTACTTGAAAGCATCGTGCAGAATGACAGCAAAGCCAGGATGCTGGGAGGCAGGACCACAGCCCCGTGACTGATGCTGCTGAGGTGCCTAGAGACCAATGGAACCGCTTGTGAGGCAGCGGATGGAAGCTGGGAGTCAGGGGCCTGCCAACCTTCTGGGAGATGCAAAGCAGTTATGGAGCCTCCCCGAGGCTCATCTTTGTAGAAAGCAAATGTATTAGTATACAGGAATCAGACTAACATACATCACAGTGTGTAAGATGCTCTCTAAATATAAAATGAGGTATGCTGTTGACTTAGAGGTTTAATCTAGAAGCATGTCAAGGAGAACTGAGGAGAAGATTCCCGAGTCTGTTGTTATTTCTCTCAGCTTGTGTTGTGTGTGCTGTGTGCATCAGATTCCAGGCAGGTGGGAGATGCCCCAGCTGAGGTGGGAGCCTCGTATGTGAGAGTGTGCTCCATCAGAGGCTGGCTACTCTGCCTCCACCGTAATTCTGCAAATCAGGGGCAGAGGAAGGTGAAGGAGAACGAATAGTGGGAAACAAGGGAGCCCATGGGCACTACCCTGGGAGGAGTACCCAGGACCATGGCTCATCTTGTTACTCACCAAGTCAAAACATCAATTTGTGGATCTACTGAGCACATACTTCGCAGAAATGTTTTCTGCCCGAAAGTTGTCACGGTCCATGCTGCACATCACTAGAGGGCATGTTGGGAGGTCTGCTGAGTTCCCAAAGGACAGAGGGAACAAAAATCAGATTCTAGACAGTGCTTAGATGAGGAGTGTATCACAGGAAAGGAAAAAGGAGAAAAAATGGTATATTTTTGATGTACAGGAATGTGAAGTCTTCTCTCTGGAAAGTGAATAAAGACTTTCTGGGAAAGCAGGAGTAGTATCTACTCAAAAGTGGTTAAGAAGAATACTCAGGAACTGTTAAGGGAAAAAATCGTGTAACTTTCCATAGACTTCACTGACAAGAATCAGCAACGGTAGCAGCATCACCACCACCATCACCACCATCACCACCATCACCACCAACACTATCACAGCCATCCTGATCCACCACAGCCACCACCACATCACTGCTGTAACCATCAGTACCATCGCCACCATCACTGACACCATCATGAACGGCATCACCACTGCTCACATCAGTGGGCTGTTATTCATGTCGGGCCCTGCACAGATCTTACTGAGAAAAATCGGCAGCAATAGCAGCATCACCATCACCACCACCACTGCCAACATCACCAACACCAGCACAACCACCAACATCACCACCAATACCACCATCCCCACTGTTAACGCTGATCAACTGTTACTATTATCAGACAATGCACTAAGTTTTCTACATATAACATCTCACTTAACCATTACAACTCTATGAGGGAAATAAGAGTAATTGTTTTACAGATGACAAAAATGAGACTCAAAGAGCATAAGTAACTTGCCCAAAGTCACACAGACAGTAAGTAACGAAACTGGGAGGAGAGCCCAGGCAGTTGGCCCTGGAGCCTATTCCCTTAACACCTTGACCAAAGACACGATTTGTGACTGGGAAGGGGTCTGCCCCTGGATCTGTTGCCTCAAACAAGGTAGGGAGCTTGCTATGACTCACATCACCCAATCATTTTTGCTGATCTAAGTGAAATGAATGAAGTAATAAAAAAAAACTAAAAATGGCTGGCTGGGGTCTTTAGAGACCTCAATAAACGGAGGGATTTGGGAGGAGCAGGTGGCGGCATCACACCTTCTGCCGGCCGGAGGCTGTAATTTGGAGTACTGAGTTAACATCTGAGGGGTGGACAGCTGACTCTGCAGAAACCAGCCAGGGAGAGGGTGTGGTGATGACACGAGACTTGTGGGCTCCTGGATGGGGTGCCTGGGGCTCCGCCCATGGCCAAGAGTGAAGGGAAAAAGAAAAGGGGGGAGAGGTTCTGATAAATAGGAAGCCAGACAATGGAGAACAGATAGCTTGACATGAAAAGAAAAACTGCGTGGAAGAGCTGCCCCAGAGTTCTCAGCAGGGTCCGCGGGCCTTCTCTGCAGCAGGGGTCCTGGCCCCAGGTCAGAGGTTGGAGAAGGCAGACACTCTGGCTTACAGACATGAGGACGTGGAAGAATAATAATCATGAGAGCAGCCGCATACTGGGCACATTTGTCCACGCACTGTGCTCAGTCCTTACAGGCCTGGTTTCAGCTCGCCTTCACACCAGTGTTACAAGGAAAACACTCAGGTGAGGAAGCTGGGCCTAGCGGTCACACAACTATTAGCAAGTACGGGAGCTGGGATTCCCCCCTCTGCCTGTGAACCCCTCAGTCTAAACTCTCAACCCAACCTCTAACCACTACACTGTGCTTCCTCCTAAATTTTACCTTGAGGTGCTCAGTTCATCCCAGATAGATCTCTACAACTTAGAGAGGTGGGACTCGTTGCTAGAATGTGGCCATGAAATGATGGAGCTCTTCAAACAAGTTCTTTTTTTTGGAGAGGGAGAGAATTGTCTTATCAGCCAACAACATGCCTACATCCATGGGATCCACCAGTGAATTGATGAGTGGATGGCCATTTCAAGCAAGGAAAAGTGAAGTGTGAGAAATGGAGAATAAGAGAGGAATTATAGTTGTCTTTAAATATTTGAAGGAAATGTCATGTGGGGAAAGAGGTAGCTTACTCTTGGTCATGAAATAGAGGGTGTCACAAGGAGTTGGGTCTCAGCTCCATATGAAGAAGGTGGTCCTGACCATCTTGCTTGTCCAGAGGCAAAGTAGACTTTCTCGAAAGAGCTGAGCTGCCCTTCCGTGGACGTGACTAAGCAGAGGGTGGTGCCCACCTGTCAAGAATTCTGTAGATTCCTGCACTGGGTGAAACTGAGACCAAATGGCTGTGAACTCTGAGCCCCTATGGAATTATTTACCCTATTGAGGAGCCTCTGGAGACAAGGTACAGTATTTGTGGCCTAGAAAGCTAGACCAGACACCTGAACCCTCAGGTTCCTCTACGCCAAGTGTGGGCAAGTCACTTCAGACTCCTGCGTGTCCTTAAAAGGAGAAGGGGTGCCTAACCTCTCTAAACTCTTACATTCTGAAACCTGCAATTACTGGAATGGGGATTGAGGAGTAGATTTATCCCAGGAGAAAAGGAAGAAAAACAAATAAACCCCAAATATTTTTCCAGCCCCCCTCTGAAAGCCTGGGACTTGAAGCCTTTTGCAACTGAAGATGGTCCCTCTAAGAAACGTTAGAAAGGGGCTAAGTGGCCAAAAGGCAGGTGCTGTGGGAGCTGCCTCACCCACCACTTCATCAGGGCCAGACCGACCCGCAGCCTGCAGCGGCACACCCCCGCTTCCTGGACACGCCGACTCATCACCCTCTCTCCCAGGCTGGCTCCCAGCTGGATGTGAGGCTTCCAGCCAGGCTCTCCCAATGTGGTGTGCAGTCCTTCTCCCCGCTGCTCCGAAGCACGCTCTTGTCTTGTGGCACCAAAAGGGAGGCTTGTCCTCTGGTAAACTTTGCCCCATGACCCTTTCTTCCTCCAGAGTAGACCATCTGATTGGCTAGGCCCTGATTTCCAGCATCTCCCAAGTACCCTGGATGCTGGCTCCATTTCCTGCCCCTTCCCAGACATTGGTTGACCAACAGACAGCCACTGGGCTCTTCACATTCTTTGGCCCCAGTACACGTTCCAGGGTGATGGGAACGAAGAATAAGGGCACCTGTTTGTTTTGGGTCAGTCTCATCGGACTTTTTCACCTTTCCCGCTTGGGCAGACAAATGTATGCTATTTGGAAGTACATGGGAGAGGGGCGAACATGGTAAATTCTATCCTTTGCCTGGGTACTATAAGCCCCACTCATTTATCCTCATGCTGAGCATGGTGCTAGGCAAGAGAATAGATTGAACCACAAAACTTAGACAGAGTCCTTGCCATTGAGCATCCAGCCTAAGGAAGAGGAAAAAAAGATGCTAAGCTTGTCTCCTGGAGCAGTGCTTCTCAGACTTCATTGTGAACTGAGATCTTGACAAGAGGCAGCAGGTCTGGGTGGGCCCTCGCTGCTGCGCGTGTGCAGGCTCCCAGGTGCTGCAGGTGCTGCAGGTGCTGCAGGGCCCCAGGTCCCGGGCAGCAGCAGGAGCTTGGTTAGCTACATAAGAGCAGGCCAGAAGTAGCGCAGGGTCCTCCTTGGATGAACAGAGGTCAGGATGACAAGCAGGGAACTTTCTGGAGGAACCCTCATACTACTGTAGAGAGGCCAGGGCTCCGGGGGCTTGTCTCTCACCCAGGGGTGCTGTGGACAGGTGCCAGTGCCAGGGTGGGAGTGTCGTGGGAAAACGTGTTCATAGAGAGGTGCCCTTGACTTGGGCTTAGATGGTGGCAGTGGCCAAGGAGCCCGGGATGCTTTGCTCAGCAGCGTCCTCTTGTGTTTGCAGACTGTGCTGGATGCAAGGAGGAGATCAAGCACGGCCAGTCACTCCTGGCACTGGATAAGCAGTGGCACGTCAGCTGTTTCAAATGCCAGACCTGCAGCGTGATCCTCACCGGGGAGTACATCAGCAAGTGGGTCTCTCTCCCCTGCCTTGCCTGGCTTCCTGGGCCTCTGCTGCCCACCAGACTGCCCCATCTGGCCCTCGCCTGAATCTCTCATAGCAGCCCCCCTCATTTCCATCCAGCTACCGCATTTCAGCCACAAACAGCACCTCACCCACCCTTGGGCCCTCCCACCATGTTTCCCTTGTCTGAGATGCTCTTCTCCCTTCTTCTCATGTTCCTTCCCTCTCTCTGGTCTTGGGACCCGCCTTCTCCTCAGAGGTGGCCTCTTACCATCTCTTACCACCCCCAGCCCCCCAGTACTGGCCCTCACAGCACCCTGTTTTTTCCCTTCATCCAGGATAACACCATTTGCAATTATATTTTATCCAAATTAACTTCTCAATGGTGATAATAATATTAGCTACCACTGATGGAGTTTTTATTATGTACTGGGTACTTACTCACTGCTGTCTATGAATTATCACATTAAACCCCGTATCTGCCCTTATGAGGTACTTACCCCCATTTAAAGGCTGCAGAAACTGAGGCTCAGGGGAGTAAGTAACTGGCCCCGGTGATGATATTTAATGTGTGTGCTCACCAGGGCAGGGACTTCGTTTTGTTCACTGCCACTTTTAGCTCAGGGCCCAGTCCACAGTCAATAATGCAGCTGTTGAAGGGATTTAATCAAGATGAGAGATGATGAGCACACCAAGCTTTCAGGAGAGAGGGCCCAGCTCCTAGTGACCTCCAGCACTGGACAAGTCCCCTCCCTGTGAGGCCTAGTGACCACATTTACACACTCAAGTACCTAAAAGAAATTATGGCCACAGACACTCACAGCTTTGATACTTTATGGCCCAGACGCTTCCTAGATACCAGTCTCTGGCCCGATGCCAGGACATAGCGAACAAGTCAAGTCCAGCATACACGCTTTCTGTTGTCAGGAGAGCTGGCATCTAACAGGGGAGACAAGATACATGCGTAAAGAACTAGGACCCCAGGGGATGTGTAGTAGGGAGCGCTCAAGAGAAGTTGTACTCTTGGTGACCTTTTTGCTCAAAAGTGACAGGAAACCTAACTCAAATTCACTTAAAAGCAAAAATTGAAGTTCACTGACTCATAGCAATGAGAAGGCCAGAGACATACTAGCTTCCAGCATGGCCGAGTGCAGGGGCTTATGAGATGGCATCAGCACTTCAGCGCTCATTCGTTGTCTCTCTCTCTCTCTGTGTCTGTCTGTCTCTCTCTCTGTGTGTGTCTCTCTCTCTTCTCCGCTTTCCTCTGTGTTGAATTTATTCTCAAGCAGGCCCTCCCCAAGTGGTAAGATGACCAGCAGCAACTCTAAACTTTCTTTCTATCAGTTTCGCTAGCCCAGCACAGAGAGCCCTCTTTCACAAGAGCTCCAGCAAAAGTCCCACAGCTGCCTCTTACTTGGCCACCCTTGGGTCACACTCCCATTTCTGACCAATCACTGTCCCGGAGGATGTGACCCCGAGAGCCAGAGAGCAGCCCCTCTGTGGCCCCAACAACTGCAAGTGAAGAGGGTTGGTGAGGCACTGCTACCAGCAGAAGGGGAGACGGATGCTGGCCAGACAGCACTGGTCTGTGTCAGAGCTCCAAGGGAAGGGCTGGGAATGTTCAGGGAAAGGAGGGATCACTTCTAACTAGCAGGAAGTGGAATCGAGAATCTGTGAGAGCTTCATGAAAGATGGTGGTGTCTGACCTGACCTTGGAAAGGGGGATAAAATGTGAAAGAACGAAAAGCTTGTAGGCAGGAAGGCCAGCCCAGGCAAGGGTAGGGAGGTGGGGGACACATCCATCCTGTTTGCTGGAGCTCAGGCGAGTGCTCAGGTGCAGCAGGTCCAAGGCTGCAGAGGTGAACTGAGGTGGCATCGCTGAGACCATATTGAATGCCATGTTAGTAAGATTTTAGCATTCCCCTCTGTGCTTGCCAAGTAAGGAATGCCCTTAGTGAGTCGTCAGCCAGTCGTCCCTGAGTCCTGGAGCCTAAGTCAGAATTCTCTGGGGGAGTAAGGGTTTGCTCAGAGCTCCTCTCAAGGGGGCCCAGCCTGACTGCCCACCACACCTCGGGCCTCTGCAGCCGAGCTTGGGACCCTTCATCCATCCCAGCAGAGCGGCAGGGAGTTAGAGAGACTGACTCTGGCATTGCTGCCCAGGTTCAAAGCCCAGGCTGCATGACCTCAGCCGGACACTTAATCTGAGTCTCAGTTTCCTCATTTATAAAAAATGGAGATAAGAACATGACCTACCTCATAGGGTAGTGTTGTGCAAAGGGTCAGAGATCTGTGCTTCATACCTAATAAGCACCTAGTAATATTATTTTTATTTGCTGCTTCTTTTTAGAATTATGTATATTTCAAATTCCCTAAGGCTTTACCAATCCAAATGAGGTGGTGCTGGCATTTACACCCAAAGTTGGCTGGCTCTTTGTTGCTACCTCCTGATGAATGACTTTATCCCCCTGCAGGGTCACCTCCCATGCCCACAGAGGGTAGAAGGACTGGAGGGGACAAGGGAGGTTTGTCTCACAACCTGCAAACAACAGCCTCACCTCCAGGCCTTGCTGGGCATCGGTCCTCCCTGCTGCCTCCCTTTCAGGAAAACCCCAACTGCCCTGCTGGCCAGGGCGGGCTCCCAGCCACCCTGACAGCGCAACAACTTGGAGATGGAACAATGGCACGTTTGTCCCTTAGGTGTTTCTGTGTGTGAGCCAGTACTGTTACACCCAAAGTGGGAGAATGTCCCTCTCTTCTCATAGCGCTTCAGAGATGTCAGCAGGTCCAGCCCTTGGAGCCAGGGAGGGCCCGGAGCTGAACTGAGCACCCGGATGTGCCCAACCACCTCCATGTTGGCCTTTGAGAGCTGAGCCCCACATGTCCTCCTTGAAGACCCCTTTCTGTCACCACCACGGGGGTTCCTTTGCCATTTGCCGAGTGTTCGCTACAGGCCGGCATTGAGCTGAGCCCTAGGACACACTGGAGTCGTGTCCTTTGATCCTCATGAAAAGCCGGCCGAGAAACCAGACCACCTGGGTATGAATCCAGCTCTAGGCCCAACGAGTTGGCTCTTCTCCTCCGCACGATGGAGGGACTGACCATTCCGACCTCACAGGGCTGCCTTAAGGATCACATGCAATAACCTCTGTAAAACACCATCAGAGGGCCCGCCACACACCAAGCGATACACGTCAGTGGCTATTAGTCGTGGGGTGGGGGGGTAGTATAAGAATAATTAACAACAGTCTTGTTACAGCCTGACAAGTTATAAGCACAGGGCAAAAACGGAGTGCAGAGGAGGTGGGTGGGAGAGGTTCCCGTTACCTACTGACCCAGGAGCGCAGTCACATGGTTCTTTCATCACAGGTGAAATCCTTGATTAGAAGAGCCCTTAAGGACATGCAAAATATTGATCATATTGATTACCTCCTGGTTTTCCTGGAAGAGAAACTGGGAGGGGCTGGTAGGGGGAATCAAGACTTTTTCTTTTATGCCTTTGTAATGTACCAAAGGCAAATATGAATATTATCTATGGTAAATAAAATAATTCTTAATACATTTTTAAATAACTTTTTAGAAGAGCCCTTTGGGGCCAAGGGAAGAGAATGGGTCAGGAGAATGGATGGCGAGGGGGAGGAAGGAGAGTGAAAGAGGAACGCCTGGCCAGCAGCAGACCAGTGGTTCCCAGGCACGCTCAGGGGAGTCGTCAAAATGCAACTTCTTGGGTCCCCATGGTTATCTGATTCCATAGATCTGAGGGCTGTCTGGGGAGTTCGCACTCTCAGTGAGCTCTCCAGTGCTTCTAATCTTGGCCCAGTCCCCCTCAGGTACAGGCCTTGGAATCTCCACATCACCCCCAGGCCCCCCAACTTCCTCTTCTTGTGTGGATTTCCTCTTGCAGGGATGGCGTTCCATACTGCGAGTCCGACTACCACTCCCAGTTTGGCATTAAATGCGAGACGTGTGACCGATACATCAGCGGCAGGGTCTTAGAGGTGAGTGGGTACAAGTAACCGTGCAGATGTCTGAGCGGGATGGCCTGTGGCTCCGAGAAAATCATCACTGAGGATGAGGAAAGTCACTCCACTCCCTTCTCCCCCCTCCGCCACTTCCTCTGCCCCGGGTTAGCTTGCTACTTGACCTTCAGCATATAACTTTACCTCTGCGGGCATCCCCAAAATGAGAAGCTGGACAAAATTATTCCTAGTTCAAAAAGACTGTGATGAGAATATGAGTAATCTATGAGACGCAGGTAGATTACTATGGAGTGAAAATTATAATTTTCTTCCCAACTGTGCTAGAGGATGGGAGCATTTTTTTTTAAGCACTTGGTAAATGTGCTGATTTAAGAACCAGTTTGTCTCGCAGCCTGCTCCCTAAGCCCTTCTCTGGCTGGTCCATCACCATGGCAACAGCTCTCTTCTGCCTCCAATGCACAGCTTGCTCTGCCAGTGAGAGACAACCTGCATCACCCTTGCTGAGCCCCTGTCTGAGCTCCCTGTCCACTGGCCTTCCTGGCCTTCCTCCCCACACCTGTGGGCCCAGGAGTCATCTGTGCTTTCGGACCACCTACCTTAATGAATTAGAAACAGGAAAGAATTTGGTGTAAAGGAAAAACAATAGCCTAATAGCAGGAACAGTTGGGTTCTAATATTCACCCAACTGCTGACTCATGCTCGGGTTGTGGGTGAACATCTTTGCTTTTTTAGGCCTCAGTTTTCTCATCTGACAGTGGCTGGGGGACAGCACACTGGGTCAGCCCTTGCGAGCATTCTGACAGATGTGGCCAGCTGGCTGTGGTTATGTGGAGTCAGCATTGTGTGAGGGAGGACTCTACAGCCCCATCTGGGCTCAGTAAGACGCATGACCAGGACAGGACTCTCTGAAGAGATGTATTGGAGCTGAGCCCCAAGGATGAGGATGCCACCAAGTGCAAAACTAGACAGAGGATGAGCTTGGCCCATTCAGGGAACAGGGGGAAAGGACAGTGTGCTATGGAAAGCCACTGGGAGAGTTTTAACCCAAGGAGCAACATGGTAAGATTATGTTTTTTAAAAACTGTAGGGAGTCAGAGAGCATACAATAAACAAATGCACAGAGCTGATATTGAGCATTTCCAAGAGGCACAGGAGTGCAACATGGAAGATAAGCCATGAAACAGGAGCACAGGTTTCTGAGGGCTCAGTACCGGGGTGGGGAGTTTGTGCACAAATCACTTGGCCACAGGGGTCTGTGAAAAGACCTAGCAGAAGTGACCTACTTAGAGCTGCACCTTGGAGAGGATGGACACGTGCTAAATC
The DNA here is from genome assembly GCF_004126475.2 of Phyllostomus discolor. Taxonomy (NCBI): domain Eukaryota; kingdom Metazoa; phylum Chordata; class Mammalia; order Chiroptera; family Phyllostomidae; genus Phyllostomus; species Phyllostomus discolor. Next base: position 20,191,284 of record NC_040915.2, read on the forward strand.
TAAAGGAAAGAAACTGGATGTGGGAGACCAGTGGGGAGGCCATGGCCTCACAGGAAGGACTCAGGAGGTACAGTGACGGTGGAAAGGCCAACCACCCTGCCTCCACGGTGACAGAAGTTGAATTCTAGTAACTCTGCAACTGTGAGGCAATTGGTAGACATAAAGATGGAAAGAGAAGAAGCCAATGGTTGCACCGAAGTGTCAAGCCTGGATGAGAGGAAGTGTGGTTTGCCCTCTGCAGAACCGGGGGAGCGGCAGGGAAAGAAGCTGGTCTGGGCAGAAACACAGTGAGTTCCTTTGGGACCAGTTGTGATCAAAATTCCAGGAGGGTTTCAAGAGGGCAGTCAGAAATGTGGATCAGAGCTCAGAGACAAAGTTCAGGTCAGGAGGGACCAATCAAAAAAGGCTTGGATTTGCACCATGGGAGTCATCAGGATTTTGGAGAGAGAGGGAGGGGCTGAAGGCAGCCATGGGAGTTAGCGGCTTACAGGTGGCAGAAGGAGACTGAGGAGTTACCGGACAAAGAGGGAGGGTGGTCAGGGGTTGGGGGTGGAGAACTGGGCAGGGGCAGTGAGAGGCCACTCAAGGTCACTCCGCATGGTGGTCAGATTCTACAGAGCAGTGAAGGGCTGTGCCGGCTGAGAAAAGCTGTGGCTGTGGGGAAAGCTGCCTGTGGGAGGACCATGTGCTGGGTGTGCGGGGTGGTGGAGGAGAGGTGTCCAGATGGTAGTGGGGTCAAGGGTCAGTGGGATGGGAGACCATCAAAGCAGACTTTCCTTTCAAGGAGGAAGGAAACTTTGATTACACACAAGGCCACACATGGGCGTTCGTCCCAGCACTTCCAGGCTGCTCTGAAACTGTCAGCGGTGGCCCCTTCCCTGCCTGTTGCTGTCTTCCAGCGCCATGGCAGCCGCCTCTTCTCAGGAAGCGGCTGTGACTGCGTTTCCATTGATTCCACTTGTCTGGGCTCCATTAGCACCTTGGACATATTGATTTTTTTTTTCTTGGAGCTAGAAGAGACTTTTAGCAATCAACAGTTCACCCTCTTCATTTTACAGATGAGAAAAGTGAGCCCCGATACGTGTGATGCTTTTCCAAGGTCATAGGCAGTGTTTCTGGTAGAGAGAGAGCAAAATCTGGCACCCCCAGGCCCCTGTGTCCCACACCACAGCCCCCAGCTCTCAGCCTCTCGGGGTCTGTGAAGTGACGTTGTGTCATGAAAAATACATCGTTGGAGTGACACAGACTTAGATCCCAATTTCACCACGTGTAGCCGTGAAACCTTAAGCAAGTCATTCTCTCTCTGAGTCTTAGAGCCTTTATTCATCGATGGAGAATACTATGGTTATGTAACTCTTCATGGCAATATATATATATATATGTTTTTTATTTCACATGAACATAATGTATATGTTCGTGTGAAACAGCAGAAAATGCATGTATATCTGCTTCTGGTTCCTGGCACAGAACACCTGAAACCCTTGTAATTTCCTAAGCGATAAGAGCACTAGAAGCAGCTTTTGTTCTAATATTTGGTCTTTGATTCCTGACACCGAGCTCCTAAACCCTTTGTAATTCCCTGGGAGATAGGAGGGCCTTTGTTCCAATGAGGTGACTCTTGGTGGGCCCCCAGATGGAGGGCCCCTGACTGGTCTCCAGATGGGGTCCAGCCACCAGAAAGACGAAGCCGTGATTTGACGCTTGGAACTCTCAGCCCCACCCCCACCTCCTCCCAGAAGGGGAGAGGGTCTGGAGATGGAGTTAATCGTCCCTAACTCAGTGGCCTTGCCTAAGCAATGAAGCCTCCAGTGTCCCCCAAGGACAGGGCCCAGAGCGCCCAGGGCAGTGAGCACGTGGGAGTGCCGGGGGAGTGGGGCCCACAGAGGGCACGGAAGCTCTTTCACAGACCTTGCCCCATGTATCTCTTCCATCTGGATGTTCACCTGCACCCTTTATCCTGTCCTTCTATAATAGATTGGTGAACATACCCATGGGTTCTGTGAGCCATACCAGCAAATTATGAAACCCAAGTCGGCTTGTGAGCACCCCTATTTATAGTCAAAAGCACAGGGGATGACCTAGGACTTGAGAATGGTGTCAGAACTGTGTGTCAGGGTGGGGGGTCAGGTTTGTGGGACTGAGCCCTTAACCTGTGGGGTCTGATTCCCTCTCCAGGTAGATAGAGTTTAGAATTGAGTTTAATTGTAGGACACCTGGCTGATGTCACAAAGAATTGCTCTATGGAGGGAAAAAATACCTCACACATCTACAAGTGTGGTAGTAGTGTGAGAGTAAAGGAGACACACACAAGTGTGTTTTTCCTTTATAGATAGTCAGGACTTTTTTTTGGTTGCAAGTGCAGAAATATACTCAAATGACTCAGGCGAAAAAGAAAATTTATCAGCTCCCATAATAAAGAGCCCAGGAGTAGTTCTTCCTTCAGGCACAGCAGGATCCAGGGCTCAAACAAATGCATTTGGACTACCTCCCCATCTTGGCTCCACTTTCTTCCCTGTTGGCTTTATTCTCAGGAAGGCTCTCCTTCATGATGGGGAAGCTGAAACACTAGTCAGTCACTCCAGGCTTACCTCCTTCTCGTTAGCCAGCATCCCCAGTGGACGGAGAGCTTCTCTTTCCTAATAGCTCGACAAACACCCTGGGGCTGACTCTCACTAGACAATCCCAGGCTCATCCCTGAACCAGCATCTGGGACCAGAGTTGGAATAAACTTACTGGTGGGGCCAGCCCCACTTAACCCCAGGGGCTGACATGGGGAATGGGAAGTCCCATCCAGGAAAGGCCTGCTGCTATTTCTGGAAGGAGGAAGGATGTTGGCCAGGAATAAAACAACAGTTGCCCACTACAGGGCCCAGCGCATTGCGGGGTACACAATAGGCACTTAATTAAATTCCGTTTCCCCTTCCCATGCCCTCCCCAGGCCACCCCCACAATCCCTTCCTCAGTGACAGAGCTGCGTGCGCTGAGCGCCTGTCCCACTCCTTCCCGCCTAGTCTGTGCCCTCGCCAAGGAGAACCACACACCTGTGCCCCTGTGCTGCTTTTCCTGACTTTGAGGGTGGTTCGGCATCCTCTCTGACATGGCCCCATTTTTCAGGTGCTAGATCTTCACCCTGTTTCTTCACTGTGTTCATGACTTCCGTTTGTTAACAGACAGAAGATCTCGTTTTGTCTCACCAACTTGGTCTCCCTGTGCTGGAGCCAGCTGCTCTGGCAGCCCCCCAGACCCACCCCACAGCTGCCCCTCCCCCCACTTCAAGTTGTTTCCACACCACCCACAGCCAGGGTGCTCAGATGGGCGCAAAGCCTCCTTCCTGGGGGCTGGGTGGCGGGGCATGACATTTAGGAAGATGCCAAGCTGCAGCTTTGCCAATGTGCTCTTGCCACCCTGGAGAAACAGGTCTATTATTCAAGTGAAAAAGAGACGGAAAGTGGGAAGAGGCCACCAATTAGGCCAATTCCCCGTGTCGTGGTGCGGGGCAGCCAGTGCCGCGACATCCCAGCTGCGGGGAGCGGCAGGCTCCCTCCAGAGTCTGCACGCGGCCTGCTGTGATGATGACAGAGATACTCTCCCATTGCCGGGGCCACACAAACCACCCAAACTAAAACAAGGAATACTGGGGGGTCTTTTTTCTTTTTTAAAAAAATCTGCCCTTTTCACATTCTTGCTAAGTATTTAGACTAAACCAAGTATTTCCAGAATAGGCAAGCCTATGCCCAAGCACCCCCCACCTCCAAAAAAAAGGTTTGGAAATAGGCCTTCAATTCAGTATTACGCAATTATAATTTTTTAATTGGAATAACTCATTAGCATCAGACCAAGTGATAGCTTGGGTGTTAGGGAGGCGACTTAACAACCTCCCCCAATATCCATCAATTTCCCCCCCCAAAAAAACCCTTGCACCAACATGCAAAACATACCTTCAAAACAAGCCCCACCTTGTAACCCAACCACGGTACCACGCCCCTCCCCTGTGGAAATCCTGGAGCTGCCCCTGAAAGGCCCCAGGCCCACCCAGCCCTCTTGGCTGGGACGGCAGTGTCACAACCTTCTGCTAGAAGCGAGGGCTGGGCTGACGACTGGGCTGGCGACTTGGAGTCCAGCTCCAACACTGCTACTGGCTTCAGGGACACCTCAGGTCACAGCCTTCTCCGAAGCTATTCCTTCTCCTATAGGAGAACCTGCACCTGCAAGGCATTTTCATTTTTGCTTTAAATGAGAGCAGAGAAGGAAAGTGGGAATAGGGAAGAGAGGCCAGCCCGGGGTGCACAGAGCGGGGGGCGGGGGGGTGGAGGCACCCAGGCGCAGCAATCACAGGAGCGGCCTGCGGGTCAGAGACTCCCAGCGGGCCCTGACTCTGCAGGTCCCTTTATTTGTCCACTGCGTGCTCCAAGTCTGTCCTTCTCATGCCACTCTCACCATGTATGTCATGCCTGTGGACCCCAGGTACTCTTGCTTAACGAATACTTCAACTTGTCTTTAAGTTGGCTCCTTAAATGTAAGAAAACTTGAACTTATATAGCATAACAGGAAAACCAGGATCGCTTACCATATTGCTTATAACCAAAAAAACTAATATAGTTCTAGCTAGATTCTATTGCTGTGGAGGCTCCAAGTCTCACACCTGTTCTCATTTTTAAAAAGGTACATTAGTAAGGTTGGGATAGATGTTAAAGGCATACTGCACCAAACTGGTACTTTCTCCTTGGGGAAAAAAAAAGAGGTGTTTTTTTTTCATTGATCCAATGTTATTAGATCCTGGGTTCATGTGCTCTTCAAAGTCATCTGCTGTCCCACTAGTGGTATGGGCCCCAATAAGGGGCCCGTGCTGGGATGTCCTCAAAGCAAGGACATCCCTTATCTGGAAAGGAGGTGGGACCAGTGGCCTCCCAAGGGCCTTTCTGCAGCCAGAACAGTGCTGCAGGCATCCAGCGAAGTCCCCTGCACTGCCATAAGGGACCCATGGGGTGGAATTACCAAGTTTCCGGGGTAGACTTTTAGATAGTGCTGGACTCCCCTGGGCAGACTCCCATCCAACCGCAGAGCCATGAAGACACCACACTAATGTGCCCAGGAAATGTTCAAACCCAACCTGCCCCAGCGGGCAATGGCCCCAGGTCTGACCTCCTATTTCTCCTCTTTACTTCCGTAGGCAGGAGGGAAGCACTACCACCCAACCTGTGCCAGATGCGTACGCTGCCACCAAATGTTCACTGAAGGGGAGGAGATGTACCTCACGGGTAAGCAAACCCGACACTCTGTAAGGCATTCCGCACGCACGTGACTGGAAAGGAGATACAATCTCCTTTTATTTCAGTGTTACCTTTGCTTTTGGCTTATCCTCAAATTTGCGATTAACTCGCCCCTCTCTGGGTGGCTGGGGAAAGGTGCCGGTGTGGCTAATGTGAAGTGACATGTAATCTGCCTTCCATCGCTGCGCGCCTCCACCAGCTGCTGGGCTGGCCTGCTTCCCTGGCAGCGCTCTGAGCGGGCTCTGCCGGCCCTGCCCGGGGGTGGGAGGTTGCGCTGAACAAGGCCAAGGGGTCAGAAGACCTCCGAGGGACGCCTGGGCTGCAGAGCATCTGCAGCATCTCCCCTCCCTTCTCCTCACACCCCTGGGTATCTCACACCAGGCCGCTGCCTGCTCTTTCCGTGGACTCTCAGGAGGCACAGAAAGGAATGGGAGAAGAACAGCAGTCTCTTGGAAGTAAATTTGGGCTGCTTTCCCTCCACCCCTTCCCAGCGCCCAGCCCTCTGGCTCCAAGATTCTTGCTACAGTCTCCTAATGAGTCTCCAGGCTCCGTTCAGTCCTCCATCCTCTGCCCAGTCCATCACCGGGGGACATCACAGTGTTATTCGCCCAGCCCTGTCCGAAGGTCTGCGGGGCCCCTCCTTACCCACCCCTGCACCCGCTGCCCTGCAGTCCAGTGGGGGTGAGTCACAGTCCATCATCACACAAGTTAGTGTCACCCTGGAAAAGTGTTATGAAGGGGAGAAGTACGGGACAATGAGAGCACAGCACGGGGGTGAGGAGGGGCGTCAGGAAAGGCTCCCAGAGGAAGAGCTGGGACCTGGGATCTGAAGGGTGAGTGGGTGTTAACTGGCCAAAGAGGGGAGGAATGGGGTGCATCAACCCGTGGGGACAGAATGCGCCAAGCTCTGAGGTGGGTAAAGAAATGGCGAGTGTTGGAGCCCTAGGGGAGCCAGTGTGGCTGGGGTGCAGAGGTAGGTGGGCAGGGGTGCACCAGGCCTGTCTCTGTGGCTGGCCTGGTGTTCAGCCTCTCAATGAACTCACAGCCCGCATGCCTCTGGGTTTTGCTTGCATGCCTTGTCTTCAATAGAACAGTTGTCTTCCCCTGCCCCCTTTGAGAACCCTTCCATTCTAGACCCAGTTTAGTCACTACGTACTTCATAAACCCCCAGGTGCCCCCGACCTCACCACAACCTAACACACTCCCTCCTTCCTGACTCCCCACACCCCTTTGTTCACACCTGGTCCCCTCCAGCTTGCATTAGAGTCTTGGCCGCTCCCCCAGAGTCCTTGCTCCTGACGTGGGCCCCTCAGCCCTGACAGTGGCCCCACAAGCTCCTCAGGTGTTCATTGTTGGCTGAACCGCTATGATCAGCCATCTCCAGATGTGCGAGTAGCTGCCTTGGGGAGGGGTGAGGGCCCCTCTTTCCCGTTTCCCTACAGTGCAGACCTAAGGCCGGGCAGGCGATCGCACAGAGTGTGTCTTCCTACCAAGCTGCTTGTAGCCGCAAGCACTCAGGTCCAGGAGTTCCTGCAAGATGGAATGAGTCCCTTTGCCTAGGGCAAGGTTTCTAACCATGGCACGGTTGACATTTTGGGCCAGATAATTCTTTGGTGTGGGAATTGTCCTGTGCATTGCAGGGCATTTTGTAGTACCCCTGGCCTCTACCGATGAGATGCCAATAACGTACCCCCTTCCCACTGTGAGAACCAAAAACCTCTCAGATATTGCTAAGTGTCCCCCAGAGGCAAAATTGTCCTGTTACGAACTGCAGGCCTGGAGCTATTCAACAGAATCTCTTACCATCTGCTCAAAGGCTGGAGCAGAAATTCCTGTGTTGAATTGGGCTAGGTGTCCATCCCTAAGACGCTGTGACTCTACAGTTTACCAGCACTTGTATGTATAGTCACACAGGTGTTAGAGGTGGGAGGATCTGAGAGGTCACTTGAGACTGTAAGGTAACAACCCCCATTATTTAAAAGGGAAAGTGAGGCCCCAAGGGAGGAAGAGAGCTGTGTGAGAACCAGAGCACCTAGGGGCAGAGCCAGATTGGCCTTATAACTCCCCCTCCAGGGGTCTCTGCATCTCGCCTCCTGGGACCCAGGTCTTGGCTGCTCTCTCGGGTCCCTGCAAGGGCTAGACCTCCCCCTTCCCGTGAGCATCGATCCCTCAGTGCCTGGGTCCCTGAATGGTTTCTGCTGCAGGACCCTGTGCTACATGCTAGGAAGCCCATCTGAGTCTCTGCAAACAGCATGATATCTTTATGGACCCTGACCACCTTGGGAATCTGGACTTTGCACTTGGCTTGAAAATTTGTTGCGTGGTATGCCTCTCCCCCCTTCCCTGGGGAACGTGTTTCCTAGGGTTGAGACTGCCTCCCCATCTACATCTGCGGAGTAATTAACATCCTTACCTTCCTGCCTGAATTTCCAATCCTAATCTTTCCCCATTTGGTACTTTCAACCCCAGCTCCACTGCTTCCTAAGTCTTGACCTTCAGCAAGTCTCTTAACTCTCCGAACCTAGGCTTCCTAGCCTGTCAAGTCAGCTTTTAACAGTCCCTGCATAGAGAGGTCTGCTAAATTCCTGACCCGTGGTAACCTCTTAGTTCATTCATGGAACAAATATCTATTGAGCACCGCCTGAGCGCCCAGCACTGCAGCAGTGAGCAAGTCAGGCGAGCTCCCTGCACTCCTGGGGCTCCCGGCTTCAGGAATCAGCGCTTTCCAGGCCCTGCTTCTGACCAGAGCTTCGCGGAATGCTGAAAGAGTTAAGTGGTGCAGTGAACAGCTTTGTGATCATGAGAGAGATCACAAAGCCTCGGGCATAATGCCTCCAGGAGGCAGGAGATATTCTTGGTGAGGAAAAAGGCCTGTCACCCTCCCCCTTAATTATCCCCATCCCTACCTTCCTGGGTCTGGGGAGAGTGGGAGTAATTGCAGGGCCTTCAAGGACCTGACTTGAGAGATGCTGAGTGGTCCTGGGATGAGGGGGGCGAGGCTGTCCAATGCTCAAGTCGTGCTACTTGGGCTGTGGGTGTTTGGAGGAGGGGTGTCAGCCACAGGCGGGGGAGGGGGGAGGGCAGGTTCTGCTGCTCCTGAGAGCTGGGCCTGTGATTGGCATGGACACTCTCTCTCGGTGGGGCCCCAGGACTGGAAATGATATGCCCCAGAAATGGCAAGAAAACTGTCCTCCTAGGCAGCACAGGAGTGGTGCAAACTGGCTTAAAGCCAGGATTCTTGGGTTCAAGGGTCAGAACTTTTGCTAATAGCCTGTGACCTTAAGAAGTAACTTCTTTCTCTGGGTCTCTTCCTTCACCTGTAAAATGAGGATAATTACAGTCTTTCATTCATACTGAGGCCCTGCCGTGTGACAGGCTCTCCGTGACGTGCTGGGTGCTCAGGGGTGAACGAGGCAGGTGTACTTGCTTCCAGGGTGAAATGTACTGTCAGGAAGGGGAGACAGACTTGACTCAAACAACAGTGCAAATGTTCAGTGACAAGCTGTGACAAGTGCTGTGAAGGGGGAATCTGGGAACAGTGGAGCGTGTTTTAAGGCTCCTGATCCAGTCAAGATCTTGAAAGTGAGTAGGAGGTGGGATGGTGAAGAGGGGAAGGAAGATTGTAGAGACAGAGAGAATAGCAGGTGCAAAGGCCCACGGTGGGCGGGAGCGTTGCATAGCGGAGAAACTGAGGCAGGCCCACACACCCAGTGCTCCGAGAACAAGCACACTCAGAGTCCTTGTGAATACTTGGGGAGATGACTGTGAGAGTGCTGACACGGGAGAGGCCGTGCGAGGAAGTCTGCAGGGCGCATAAGCCCAGCCTTGTCGGTTCTACAGCCAGACACTGAATGCACGGCGCTGGCAACTGGGCCCCGGGAGGTTCTCTTGGCCACTTTGTTGTGCTCTGCTTGATGTGGGATGGCTTTCTGAAGGGCTCTGGTTGGGAAAAGTCTGACATCTGTCTGGGTGAGCACCTCCAAGGCCCCAGGAGACCAGAGCAAGTTTCCCCTTATTTAAATTCTGTTGTGCATTCCGTCTTTTGTAAAGATGCCAAATTTCTAATCTGTTTGTTGTCCAAACCCTTCATCTGGGCTTGACCAGGGAATTAAGTCCCTAATTTAGTGCAGCAAAATAACAGCCGAATGCTGCAGGTTCCGGGCAACGCTTACACAGAGTCACAAAGGTTACAGTGGCTGGGCCAGTGGCAGTTTCTCTAAACCCAAAACGTGGTTCATGAGAGACTTTGCTCCTCCTCTAAATGTGCCTATACACAGGAGAAAGGGGAGGTAGAATTTTTTTCTCTCCTCCTGTCCACACTAAATGCCCCTGTTCCAGGGACCGGAGAAAAGAGTGACACTGGAAACAGGTGGTCAGCTGCCCATTTAAACAGGTCCCTTTTATCATTTGTGTAGTTAATTCATCACACCAGCCAGAAAGTCTTTCATGAAATCCAGGGGCAAACTGTGCTCTGCCAAGGGAAGTGTTATAACAAATTATAGGCCCTGCTAAGAATAATAATAGGTAAAATGCCATCAGCTGATATTTGCTGAGCACTTACTATGTGCCACACTAAGTTTTAAATGCAATATCCCATTTTATCATCTCAACTGTGTGAACCAAACAGCAGTATCTGCATTTTAGAGAATAAGAAAGTTTAGAGAGGTTTATGTCCCTGGGCCAAGGTGAGCTAGCCTATTTTGCTAGGGTTTGTTTAAGTCAGTTTTCTTTTATTTATTATTAAAATCCTTAACCTGTTTCACAGTTGGCCTTCTGAACTCGATGAATCCCCTGAAATAACTTGCCAAAGTTTGCATGTAGGCGTGTTTCTTTAAGCAGAGGGTCCTAGCTTTCATCCAATTTTTGGGTGTCTACAGCCCAAAATTAAGTGAAGGGCCTTAGTTCTGTGTTAATGCGAACCCCAAACAGTGCTCTGAAAGCCTTCTTTGATAAGTACACCAAACCCTGCTCTTGCATAACTGAGTCTGTTTCAGACCGCATGTTTTTTTAACAGTTCAGATAGTGCAAGGTCCTGGCACCAGGAGGTGTGTCTCTCCGGCACAGTCGGATCGGTGTTTTGCTGGGGCCTCATCGTCCTCTGACAAGCACAACAGAGGAGGCTCACGGAGCTGCAGGCATTCAGGAGTGGTGTCGCCCATTGTTAGGGATCGTGAGGTGCCGGCCCTCAGTCGTAACCTATGCGTCCCACCACACTTTAAAAGGCACTAGCGTAATATTGGTTGCAATAATTTACTAATTTAGCATTGTTACTTTGAATTGGATCTCTCTACTGACAGCTTAGGTTGTAGGAGTTATGCTTAAAAACTTTAAATCTTATGTTTTCCCATCCTGCTATAATTTAAGATTCTTCAAATATATCCTGCTACTATGCTAAAGTGGTATTTCCTAAAGTCTGACTCTACTAATTAAGCATATTTCATTTTAGACAGGGTATATTTTAATCTTTAATGAGCTGCATTTTTTATTTTTAGGGTTACCAAACATCTTGAATCCTATAATATTATAGCACGGTAGTTTTAGGTTTGTATTTTAAAGTCTGTGTCCAACTCGCCCCTCCCGAGCTGCCCCTGACTCAGGACGATGTGACCGTTTTCTTACCAGCTACGTGTCACATCCACTTCACCAGCCAGTTTGTCCATGTTGATCGAAATTAGGCCCAGAGTAGCAATTTCCCTGGTTGCTTCCTCTCTTTTCTGGGAAACGAAATTGCCTGCTGGGCAAGTCAAGAACCTGTCAGATACTGGCGTTTTGGCTCAATGAGATGTTTTATTAGTCTGGACTTTTTAGGTGGCAGAAACCCAACGCAAACAATATTAGGAAACAGAGGACTAAACAGCTCACAGAACCGAGAAGCCCAAAGCAGCGGCACAGCTGGGTCGAGAGGCCCATGGGGTCAGCAGGTGGTGGCTCTCCCTGTTGCTTTTTGTGTGTGGCCTCACGCTCTCCTGCCCCAGACTGGCTGCCTCCATGTGGGGGGACGAACGGCTTGGCCAGCCCCAGCCACAGTGGGTGCAGAGGGGCAGCGTTCCCTGCAAGCTTCAACAGAGACACACCAGAGAGACTCCAAGAAGCCTGATTTCAGTCATACACCCACACCCAGGCAGGGCAGGGACAGAGCAAGGGACAGAGCGAGGGACAGGGCGGCCAGGCATCTCAGCCCCCTGAACCCCAATTTGCCCATCTGAGAACAGGAGCGATCCCAGGCCCCGTGTCACTGAACTGCTGGGAGGGTTTAAGGAGTGAATGCACAGTGGAGGCTTAGCACAGGGCCCGGCCCCACCAGCCCTGCCGGTCTGAGCTCATGATCAACAGCCAGGAATGCCGAAATGGTGATTCCCCGTGGTACCATGCACTAATAAATGCTGGCTTTTTAATAGTATCACCATTATTAATAACACTTAGCATATGTGCTCATAAATGCTGTTATTATTTATCAAGATTATTTTTATCATTATCATGTTAATTAACATTATTGTTTTTTAATTAAGTACTGTTGTTATAAAGTATATAGCATAAGGGCTGGCATAGGCTCTCTCTAAATATTAGTTATAATAATAACAATAAGAATACTACAAATACTGAGTGCCTGACCATACTAAGCACTCGATACATTTCGCTGACTGTCCTAATGGGTATTTTCAGCAATTACTGTTTCCGGTGAGTTACTCGGTGCCGCCATTCTCCTTTCCTCACCCCACTTCATATCCTCCATGGTAACCAGCTTCATCGTAGCTAAGCAGGTTTGCCCCTCAGCCTCTTCATTAAGCTTCAAGCGCTCTTGATCATGTCAGCTGCAGGCAAGCTGGTCTTCTCCACTTCTCCCGAGGTGCCCTCATCCCTGGGCACAAGCCCAACCTCCCAGAAGGGCACGCTGGCAGCCAAGTCAGGCTTCTGCTTAGTGACTCCACCTGCACAGCTTGCTGCAAGCCCCTCACTCACCCAGGCCCCAGCTCCGGGAGTCGGAGAAGAAACACTACCCACCACAGGAAAGCAGCCTTTCCTTACTGCTTTCCCCTTCCCCACACTGGATCCTGGCAAGCAGATTCTCGGTAGGGGAGGGAAAGTAATAGCAACAAAAACAACTAACTCTTCCATCGTGCCCACCCAAAGGCAGGCACCGTTCTAAGTGCTCTGCGCGTGCAGTGGTCCACTCTTATCTGCCAGGCACGCGTCCAGACACTCTGGGCGTCTGAAACCGCGGGTAGTGTGGAAACCTATATATACTATTTTTCTATGCATACATACCTATGAAAAATTCATGAAACATAAAATTAACCATTTTAAAGTGTGTAGTGATATTTAGTATATTCACAGTGCTGTGAACTACCACCACTAGCTAGTCCCAAAAACATTTCCCTCTCCCCAAAAGGAAACCCGTACCCATCATGCAATTGCTTTCACCCTAACACCTGGCAACCACCAATTTGCTTCCTGTTTCTATACATTTACCGATTTGGGGTGTTTCATATCTATGGAATCATATAATACGTGGCCTTTCTTATCTGGCGTCTTTTACTTTGCATGATGTTTTCTAAGTTCATCCATATTGTACCATGTCTCAATGCTTCATTCCTTTTTATGGTGGAATAATATTTCACTCTATGGATACACCTCACTTGTTTATCTGGGCAGGGATTTTAAAGGAGCCATCCCAAAGTCCTAGCAAGTCTATGCACAAAGGTGGTGCTGCCCGCAGAAGGCAGAACTCAGAAATTTCACCCTACTATGGCCAAGAGAAATCCAGGGAAGAAACCTGCTGTAAGGGAACAAGACGACGAGGATTAGGGATTGAACAGTCAACCGCCTGCTTTAAACTGCTGAAGTGAGGGAGCAGGGCCAGGAGACAGCCAGTAAGGAGGGTCCCCTGGCCACCTGCAGGATCTCAGAGCATTTACATTCAAAGATATTTAAGAAAACACTGTGTGGCCCAAACAGAACCCTCAGTGGGCCAGCTTCAGTCACTGCTCTGTGTGTAACCCCAGAGAGGCATTCTGGGAGACCATGGCACCAGCTTCAGTTTGGGCATGAAATATCCACTAATGCAAAAAAATGGAAGAGTTGGCAAATGGAATTGCAGCGTCCAACAGAGAGGTGCGTGGGTTCCCAAACATGAAGCAAGGCCCAAATGTCACAGGCGCTGTAGCCAGTCAGATAAGGCTGCATGCTGACGCTGCTGGGGATCACGAGTGGCCTGAGGATCTGGTGCAGGGACAGTTTCAGAGAACGAGATCTCTATCTCCGACTCAGCTGATGCAGAAATGGCTAATCCTTCACACCCACAACCTTTACAGACGGTTTTAACTGCAGAACCTGGAAATGTGGGTGACAGTCTTCAGTGACTCATGGAACCAGGAGTCGGACAAGCAAAAAAAGTGTTGAGTTTTTACAGGAAGTTAAAGAGTCCTGTCTTGTAAAATTGATTTCTTTATCCCATGGCATCCCAAGGGAACAAATTTGGAGTGTTAACCACTATGTAGCCCTGCAGCTCTCCAATTTACAGTGATAAGTCATCTAGGGAGCTTGTGCAAAGTCACAGATTCCTGGGGCCCACCTTCAGGAAATTGGCTATAGGGGCACCTCTGGAGACTCAGGAATCTGCGTTTTACCAGGCTGCCTTGGACAGGTGGTCCACGAGTCACACTGCAACACACCCCAAGCTACTGAATATTCTTGTAGACACTCAGTCTGAAATCGTAGCTGTTGAATCAGAGTCCAGATTCTACCACTTGTCCAAATCTCTGAGCCCAGCTTAGCGAATTCAACTGGCCTAAAACAGCATATCACGTTTCTTTTGTTTGTTCCTTCACTCCGTGTCTGTTAATTAAGGATCTGCTGTCCCTGCAGGTATATCTGTAGATAAGATAGATATGAATCCTGCTGCTTATAGAACTTATATTCTAGTCAAGGTCACTAGATAGGGGTAAATAATTATCTTTCTTATACAGAGAAGCCTGTTAGGACGGAAACATGAAGTACCCGTGGTTGGGAGGGATTGTAAACGTCCCTGAGTGTAAGCACCACGTGATACACTCTTCAACAAGGCCCCAGCTGAGCGCTCGCACACCCAGCGCGCGCTTAAATACTTCCAGGGGCGGGAAGCCCACTTGCGGCGTGAGCCCATTCAAACTTCAGGCGTTCAATTTTCTTTCCTCGAAACTTTTTCCTTTGTTCCTCGTTCTCCTTTACAAGACATGGTGAATTAATTCATCCCTCTCCCCACAGAGAAGCATTCAAATATTTTTTAAAAATCCTTTTAACTCTTCTGTTATGGTTACCTCATCTTCTGGGTACACATCACTCTTTTTTTAAAACACAAATGCAGGAACCAATCAGTCATTCATCTGTTTCTTCATTAAACCCACGTGGGCCAGACACTGAATTAGGCAGCGAGGATAAAGCCCGTAGAAGAGACTAACCTCCCCTTCACCCTGGATGTTCCCTTTCTGTCAATGCCGCACTGGAGAGCTATTAACCAAAGGCAGAAGTCAGCAGACTGCAATTCGTAGGAGTCTTCATGAACAAATCGTCTTTCCTTACCTTCATTTGTCGAAGTTTATTGCTAACTACCAACCAATTCCTCCCCTCTTTAATTTAAATGATAGTCAGCCAACTCCCAAACTTCTTTTTTTTTCATATTCAATTATATTCTCTTTCTCCCTTTCGATTCTCAGCCCTCACATCTTACTAACCTGCTTTCCCATGTGCGGAGTGCTGAAGCCATTTGTGGCTCAGCTTTATTTCAGAGCAGATATGCCTGTGACACAGAGAGGCCATCTCATCTGACCCTCTCTTCCCACGTGATTTCCCCCCACCCCCTGTGAGAACTTGTGCCTGACCCTTTACCTTTCCTATGCCTCTTTCCTTAATCTCATGACCTCAGACATCTGTGTCCACCTCGTCCACTTCCTACAGTGACCTGAAACATGTGCTTCCTGCCGGAGCCCCAGTGTAAACAACCGCTCCTGGTTTCAGCCGCAACTCACAGAGGGCCGGAAATGCTCTCTCTGCTAACTCCCCGAAGCAAGGGTCCCCACCCACTGCTTTGTAGTAGACACACCCTGAGGTTCTGGAGCGAGCTGCAGACTCAGAGTCCCCCTACTGGGCTCTGGGAGCCGCTGCATTTCACGTGGAAGGATTAAACTCAAGTGGAATCATCAGGGAACACCCAAGAACGCCAGCAAACAAGAATCTAAGATCCCTATCCCACAAACGACAAAATGGCCCTAAAAATAGAATTTTAGAGATAAAGATAATGTCCAAGACCATCCAAACCCCAGCTCGTTGTTATTCAAATGAAAAACCTGGGACCCACAAGGAGGAGGTTTTGGGGCGGAGCAGAAAGAGGAACACGGGGCTCCCGACTCCAGGCCCATCTTCCCTGCCCTGCACTCTCGAGTCTGACTGTTCAGCCTTAAACCACCCGCTGTCACTCAGCCAGTCCTCCAGTCCTGGGGCTCCAGGCAACAAACCACAATGGTGAGTGTACCCTAAAACAGTCAGACAAACAAATGCCATCTGGGTGCTCAGGAATCTAGCCATTTGCTGGCTCCTGTCCTTCGAGGGCTGGTGACAAAAGGAATGGCACCAATGGGATAATATGTTCCTATTTTTTTCTTCTAATCCAGGACACCTGTTCCTTCTTTGGGGAATGTGTAATATTTGGGGCTCCTTCCCAACACATGACTGGCCACCTGTTGCTCATGCCTTCCCAAATTGGCCTCTCAGTTTGGGGCTGGCCAACTGGCTTCTCACCCACAACAAAATGCAATATACTAAATTTGAAGAGTCTGGAGTCTCTTAGGAATTAGCAGGTCAAGGCAATGCTCTTAAGCGGAATGTACATCCTGACACTTCTTCCCCTTAAATGTGATAGCTCTGGGAGACTGTCAGAAGTCTTTGAAGAAGAGGGACGGCTGGAATTCACCACAGTCTGTCACTTTATTTCACCTCCACTGCCATTCATTCATTCAGCATGCATTTACTGACCACCTGCTGTGTGTCACTCACTGCCAGTCGTCCACTCTTCTGTTCACCCATGAACATTTACGCAGACTCCTCCATCAGCGACGTCCTGTGCTGGATGCTGTGGGAGACCCAGCAATGAATAAAGCCCAGCTCCTGTCTAGAAGGAGCTCTTAATTTAGTGGGGGTGATAAATCCACAGGCTACTATGATTTAAGGCCAGATGTGTTGAGAGAGATACAAAAGAACTATGGATCACAGAGGAGAGAGAAGTCACTCTCAGCTGGCAGGTAAGAAAGTTTGCAAGAAGATGTCACAGGAGACGTGACCCCTAAGGAATGAGTAGGATTTTCACGGGCAGAAAGACTGCATGGGTGGTTGAATCCATGCAGCAGCAGAGAGCCAGGAAAACCAGGGATGCTTCTGATTGCTGCATAGGACACATAGGCTGTTGAGGGAGTAAACGGAGGTGGGGGAGGTGAGGAGAGACTTCTGTGCTGATAGGTGTGACAGGTCTGAGCCTCTGTTATTTCTCTGGCCCCTAGGTTCTGAGGTGTGGCACCCAATCTGCAAACAGGCAGCCCGGGCAGAGAAGAAGTTAAAGGTAAGCAAGCCCGCCTACTTTTTGCCATGGTTTGGGGGCACTGTGCTTAGTAGGAACTCATTCTTCAGTGTGCACACTCCCACAATGTGTGCCTGTATCCTCAGATTTCCTTAATGGTAACATCCACCTCAGGGGGCTTTGGAGGGAGTTAATATGGATGTGATAACACTGTGAAAACTATACAGCAATGTCTGAATGTGAGTTTTTAAGTATTCCTGGGGAGAGGCTATACCCTAACCGTGGCTTCCCAAGATGGCAGCCTCCCTGACATACCCCAACCTAAGGTCATGTATTAACAGTGATGGTTAATATTGTCCCAGAGACTGTGAATCTGCAAAAGATCTTCACAGTCACTGTCTGATTTGATTTCTTTACCCCTGTGGGGCAGGTGAGGCAAGGATTTATCTTTGCTTTGCTTATGAGAAAACCAAGGCCTAAGAAAGGCAGCGATTTGCCCACAGTAATGCAACCAGGCGGAAACACAGCCAGAGTCCCCAGGCACACGCTGGGCCAGCAGAGGTCCCGCGTCCTCAGAATTACTCTGCTCTGACAAGCACCAGAGGGTCCTGTGACTCCGGATTCTTGATCCAACAACTGCAAGGAGGGGCTCACGGAGTTCCTGGGTCCTTGGTGCTGTGGAGCAGATACCTGGAGTGTGGGTTGGAGGACTCACAGAGACCTCTAAGGGGCCCCTACACTCTGGCCCCCAGATATCAACTTGGTCCCTTGGGACTGTATTAAAAGTTACCTGCTAAAGAGTCTCAGCTAAAACCACATGTGTACGATGTCTGACCAGCTGGTGAAATGTCATCTCCTTTGCCATCTCATCCATCTAATGTAAGTTTTGGGAGAGAGCCAGTTTATTGACAGATAATTTTTTGAACCATGAGGGTTTTTTTCTTGTTTCTTCCAAGGCTTCTCTCCCTTTTAAGGTGTAAGAACTCCTGATCATCCCTTTCTTCCTCAATTTCCTCCTCTTTGGTGGCATTTCTCAAATTTCAGTCATCCCTCTATAGCCCTGATGCTTTTTGCCATGTGTATGTGCTACCTGTATCATTATATACTTAGTATTTTTCTCGTTCTTGAAATCAACTCACTACTTTTTACTTAACTAAATTTATTTTAAAATACAACTTTATATCACCAAGTGGAAAACCAGTATTACTTGTTATAAATAGAAGGTAACCATAAAATAAATTCAATGAAACAATTCTTAGGAATACATCTTGGAAAGTCTAGCTAGATCATGTTGCCTGTGATCCCTTTGTTAAAAAGAGAAAAGGGTGGCATGCTGGGGCATTAGCAATTGTTAAGGCAGAGCTGAAATGTATTAGCATCAAACTAAGACTTCCTTCTTGATCTGAGAGGATTGAATAGAATTTTACATCTTACTCTCTCACTCTAGGACTCTGTATTATCAAATGTTCCACCTGAATGTGTCTCCCCAGAGACACACTTGTTCACAATCCACACTTTGGGAAACATTGCTGTGTAGCCCTGCTTAGGACTCTTTAAATGGTAGGGCGAGAGATCTGAAAAGGAGTTTAGACCAGCCCCTTCATTGTACAGGTCAGGAATTCGAGACTCCTAAAACCACACAGTACATTATTGGTCCTTGCTGTCCAGTCTGTTTACTTTTTAACCACAACATGCTGCCACTCTCTGAGAGGCACTAGGATTGACATAGCATTGTTCTGCTAAAGAAGCCATTAGTCCATCATTTCCATTGTTTGGGGAGAGATTTTTTAAGCTTATCACTAGGTTGATGTCAATTTGCAGTGGATATATCATAAATAATCAGTATATTACGCAATTACATGAAGTTTAACCTACTTTTATATTTTGTACAATACAAGCAAACTACTAAGGAATGAGAACTAACCAATTTTATTCATTTAAAGCAAATACATTATTGACTGGGATTATCCCAAATAAAAAGTTTTATGAGTAACTTCCTATCTAAGAGGGCAATGACACACACACACACACACACACACACACACACACAAAAGACAAATTCAAACAAATTCATATTCAGTCCAACAGCCTAAAATCTTGTGCACTTCTGATTACATTCACACAGACATCACTTTAAAAGGCAGAAGATAAAGAAAAAGTGCAGAAATAGCCAGAGAGTGCTTTAATAGCATTGCTAACATCCCCTGAAAAGCTGCATGCATACACCCCGTCTCCCCTTCCCACCGGGTCAGAGCACAGCTTCTCACCCTCTGCCTTCGTCTCCCCCACAGCACCGACGGACGTCTGAAACTTCCATCTCGCCCCCTGGGTCCAGCATTGGGTCACCCAACCGAGTCATCTGCGTATGTATCGCTTTGCAGCCACTGAAAGGACTTCCTTATCCCCCAGCCTGGAATCTAAAGAGGTTCCAAGGGCAGCTGTCAGGTTTTCATCCAAATGACAACTACCGTTATCTAGTGTGGCCTGTCACATGCTGGGCTCTGTGCTGGGTCCTGAGGATACAGTGGGGGGCAGGGACAGACACGGCTCCTGCCCTTGGGGAGCACGCAGCTTAGTAAACACAGACTTACAGGGATAACGTTGGGGTCAGCAGGAACACGAACAACTGCAGCAACAGCAGGAGCCCTTGGCAAGCTCTGAAACAGCACATCCTTCCCCCATTACTTGCCTGACAGAAGGGCAAGGGAAAAATTTGGGATCAGAGCCCTGTCCAGAGTGGGTATTGGATGGGATGTCAATGTGGAGACAGTGGTGTGTGATAGAGAGGCAGAAAGGAGGAAGGAGCCACATGAATGTGGAAACGAGGCTGGGAAGGATTTGCAAACATAAAGGAGAGCTTCCTAATCATGTAAGAAGTCCAGGGATGGAGTCAACCTGGGGCGTGAGTCTGAACTCTCATCCCTAGAGGCATTCAAACACAGACACTCTTCATTGCCAGGGGTGTGGCAAAAGGGGCAAGAGTTGAGTCAGAGGACCTCAGAGGTCTCTGGGATATGTAATTTATTCATACATTTTCCCTTCATTCACTCAGCAAATGTATGCTGAGTGAGCGTCTACTCCCCTACATGCTGTGCTCTGCACTGCGTTGATGGTGGTGAGCTGCACCAACCTGCAGTATAACACTGAGTTCGTAATTCCACGGATAATCAGGGGCAGTTACGATAAAGTGCTAGGAAGAAAAGGTATATGGGGTGCTCTGACGATGCTGCAGATGAACAGAGCGACCTGACAATCTAGGACCAGTTGGGAGAAGAATCGGAAGAAACATTTAAGCTCAAACCTGAGGGATAAACAGAAGTGAGATAAAAGAGGTGGGGGAGGCAGAGCCAGAGGACCACGAAGAGCAGAGGAGGGTCCTGAGAGTAAACGAACCTCAGTCTGGCTGACTCCAGACTGTTCCAGCCCTTCTCAAGCCGAAGGAGCCAAGGAGACCAGAAGGTGGGGAGGGAGGTGTCTGGAGCAGGAAGCCCTGATGAGAAGCCCTGGAGACCGTCCTCAACCCCGCCAGCCCCAGGTGGCCCTGCCTGTCATTGGGAGATCATTGTTTTGCTCCAAATGCACATCCAGTGTCCTCCTTCATCACTGGATAATACTATTGATGGAACTGTTTCCTTTCCTTTCTTCCTCTGTTCAAATGAAAGAAAGAAAAAGATGTAACAGTGGTCATTGACTGTAACTTCAGTATGGGTCAATGCTGCCATGTGGCTCCCACAAAGGCAAGTGATTTTGATCATGGGCTGTCCTCATTGAAGATTCCTGTCCAGAACAGGGGAGATGATCATCCCCCTGGTGCTACGAGTGGGGCCAGACCACAGCGGGGTTAACGGGCTTAGTTTCAGGGCCTGCACCGTGAGAAGGTTACTGACCAGAGTGGGGCTGTCTCCAGGAGAGAGTTACCAAGGGATGTGAGCTCAGGATATGCTGAGGCTGCACTGCAATGCCTTGCATCCCTGGCTGCTCTCCCCTGGGCTGCTGAGGAGCCTTGCTAACCTTTGTGAATTAGGTTCAGCACTGATGCTGTTCACCCTGGAGGCCTGGGGGGAGCTCCTAGGGCTGCCCCTGAGAGAAGCAGCTCCACTCCAGATGAACAGCAACAGGGACACCTGCCACTGTGCCCTCCAGCTGGGGGCTTGTACACTGAGATCAGTCACCCCCACATCCGAGCACAGGCATGTGTCTGCCCTTCTGTATACTTCTGCTCTCCCCTTAATGGCGCCTCATCGCCAGCTACCCTGGGGGACAAGTGCACATGTCATGCGAGCCATGTTTTAAGTCAGACCATTCCAAACATGGCTTCCAAATTTAGGGAAGAAGCCATCCAACCACTTTTGGGACAGGAAATAACAGGCAGAAAGATAGAGTATTGGTTTAACTTTCACAGATACCGAGGTTTGGTATTAAAATAGAATTGTTAATGCACCTGGAGGGGACAGGTTCTTTCAAACCTGGCTCCATACCCCGCTGACTACCAGAATCATCTCCAGGTGACTGGACTTGGACCTGCTGCACTGGCCTCTTCCTTCCCTTCTGGCCAATTGTGTTATGACACCTTTGTCCAGTTGCTGCAAACTCATTTATAACCTGTCAGCAAGGCAGCTGGAGGAAGAAATGTAAATTTAGTGGTTCTGACGTGTGTAGTAAAGTGCTGAGATGAATATTGATGGGTTGAAACAAGTTTGCAAGATGCCAAGAGCTCTCAAGGTCAAGATCTAACATCCCAGAATGAAAGGCAGCAGCTACTTCAGCCAGTAGACTCTCCCAATAAGGTGCCCTCTACACCCACACCCCAAACTGGCACAGATGCATCTGCAGAGGATGCCCACAGAGGGCGGCACCAGGGACTGCGGGAGTGGGGAGCTGTCACCACCCTCAGCACAAAGGGAAAGGTGGGTACAAGCTGGAGCTGTGGAAGAGCAGTCCCAGACAGGAGTCATCCCCAGCCACCACCAGGCAGAGCAGGTGCAAGGGGGCCAGGTACACAGCGTCCTCACTCACCTCTCACTCTGCAGATGCCCCACTTTGGCCAAACCCAACTGAACCAAAGGAGCCTGTGGTACAGTCTACAGGGCCTCAGAGCCCAGGTCAGGGCAAGGAGGAGGCCTGGGGCAAAGGGGAGTGAATGGCGCAGTGCCCAAACAGCAGTGGGATGGGACAGGGATGGAACAGTGAAGGGCTTTGAGAGTGTTTGAAATACCAACGCTTCTAAGGTCTTTATAAAAATTGCTTTCTAAGTAGCCTTGGCCCTGAGACTTACCTGGCCCTCAAAGCATCAAGAGAACATTATGAGGATAACATAGTCCCCTTGGATTCCCTGTGTCATGGCCTCTCTGAACCTTCCTCGCCTCAGGACGTTGGGAGCCACAGTAGTTCTGGGGGGAGTGACCCTGGTTAACCATAGAGGAAACCAGGCCACTGAAGGAACCACAGGAGGATGGAAAGAACACGGCTTCAAGAACCACGAGACACGCTGACCCACACTAGAGGAAGTGGCCTCCTCATCCAGGCGGTTCTAGAGAACTGAACTCAGGCGAAGCCAGGAAGTAGTTAGAGGCTCAGTTCAGTTCGGCGTAAGGAGCAGCTTTCTGGGCGCAGCCCCTTGATAGCTGTGAGCCAGTGAACGCCCCACCCTGGAGAACTAGAAGAGGCCACCAGGGAGGGCAGGTTCTCAGGTTAGACTGGCTGGGTTTGAATTCTGGTTTGGCTACTTCTTAGCTATGTGACCTTGGGCAAGTTCATTGATTTCTCTGTGCCTGTTTCCTTGTTCAAAAGTGCAGATAATATTAGTACCTACTGTTAGAGTTGTAAGTTGTATGGACTAACAGTTAGTCCATATAAGGGACTTAGAACACTGTCTGGCTCATAATAAGTTCTCACCAAATGTTAGCTAGTGTTTTCCGTCATGATTGTTTCTGTCTTTACCATCTTCACTGTCTTCTTTAAGGACTCTGTGAATGGGGTGTCTTTACTCTGGGGGGTCAGAAGACCGTCAGTGCCTGGCTGTGCAGTTCAGACTAGATTCAAACCTACTGGCTAAGTGCTGAGAGCTGCAGAACCTTTGGAGCCTCAGTTTCCTCATCTGGAAAATAGAAATAATACTGACACTTCACAGAGTCACACATCATACGCGCACAAGCAGTGTTAGCCCTGTTGGAACGGATGGCCTCTCAGACCTGCCTTACTCTAACACCCTGCGAGTCTTCCATCCTAAAGCTTTGTTTTTAGTGGAAACTGAAGAAGCTTCTTCTCCCTGTGCCTGGGTTTTGTTTCCTCTCTCCTTTCCCTCTTATCTTTCTGCTTCTTTCCTGTCCATTTCCTTCTTCCCCAGGCTAAAGTGGATAATGAGATCCTTAATTACAAAGACCTGGCAGCTCTCCCCAAGGTTAAATCCATCTACGAGGTACAACGCCCCGACCTCATTTCCTACGAGCCTCATTCCAGATACACGTCTGATGAGATGCTGGAGAGATGTGGCTATGGAGAGGTATGGCATCTTGCCCCTCTCTCTGGGGCCGTCGGAGGAGAGGAGGGCCCGTGGGGTCCCCGGTCCCCTCTATCGCAGACACCTTGCCTTCCACAATGTTGCTCCTAAGACTCTTTTAAGCTGGAGTTTACAGTCAACATGTGAAAATAAGGTGATTTCATCCCAAAATTGGGCTTTTCTTGAAAAATTAGAGGTGATGACACCAACCAGTATTTCCGCCATCCAGAGGTGGGGAGCAGAGCCCTGCTTTATAGGCTGGAGATGGGCTTCCGGTTCTCCCGAGTGCCCACCACTCCCTGAGAGCCCCGGCGTTGAAGCCGAGAACCTGTGACTGCTTATCACTGGAATGATTGTTTTTCTTACACCGGAGAAGTTTTACACACAGCCCATGGCTCTTGTCCTCTGCCACACTCAGTGATTATTTGGATTGGTGATCCCTGGTTAGTAGGTTCTCTGGTTTTTGCGCCTGGCCTTAAGTCCCTGTGCTCAGAGCACAAGAGAAACTCACAAAAACTCAGCATCGGCTGGCTTTTGAAATAAATAAGTGGACAAAAGTATGTTCTCTGGAGAAGGCAGAACGGCCTCCTCCATCCCAGACCCCTGAGCTGAGACTGTTTTCAGCAGAAGGATCCCAGGCCTGTGGGGCACAGACCCGGGCTCCTGTCCCTGTTCCACCACTGTCCCCTTCCTCTCTAAAGGGGCCGGCTTCCATCTGGTTTGAGAGCCAGTGCCGAGACTCTCTGGGTTCTGGCCCCTGACACGGACCAGGAAAGGGGACTGCACGTTTGGTAGAAGCTGATTCTGAGCACAGAGATGGCACATTAGGCCCCACAAGCCCCACCCAGCCCTGAAATTTGTTTTGTTTCACTCACAAAATACCTTTTAAAAATATAAATTAGTTTCCAACATTTAAACACTGGGAGATTTCACGTAAGAATTTGCCTTTCCAACATGTCTTGGAAACCTAAGGAGCTGTGTTAATGTAGGTAGGGCTGGCATCCCAGCCTGGGCCTCAGGTGCTGGGGCTGAGCTGCCCTCTGTAGATGGGATGTTCCATCTCCAGCTTGCCACACCACCCACTGGCCCATCTCCCATGTCGATGGCACCATGCTGGCCCTTGCGTGGCCCTACCTTTGTATCCCCTGCCCTGGGCACTGCCTTCATGAACCACAGAGGGGGCATGAACTGGTAAAGAGACAAAGAAGTGTTGGAATGACTCCGAGCTTGCAGTGGAGAAGCCTGGGTCCCGGGAAAGACTGCCCCACTTCCTCCCTGAGGGGTCCCGAGCTATCCCACTCCCCCTCTGGGCTGTGGGTTTCCCATGTGCAAAAGGAAGGCACAATCTCAAGGTTTCCTACTACCCGTCAGCACTGCCGATATCCTGGAACTCTAAGTGAGGGCGTTACCTGGAGAGGGAGGCCGAGGGGCGGCGGAGAACCTCTCTTTGCTGAACCATTTAACTGCTGTCTGTCCTCTCTCCCGCCCTCTTCTCTCTTCTTTCATGACTGCCTTCAAACTTTCTGCTTCTAAGTCGCTGGGAACATTATCTCCCTACTCCCAGGTAATTAAGCCAGCATGGGGAGACCTTTTGTATAATGGTGTCCCTTTATGCTGACCAAACAGGCCCCTGGTTCACCCCTCCCGAGCCCTCCCAGGGACTTGAGCCCTTGACCCAACCAGGGCAGTGATAGGCAGACAGGAGCCTGGAGGAAGTGGTGGTGGCATAAAGGGCAGGAACAATTTGGAGCGAACCTGATGTGCCCTTTCTACCCAGAGATGACCCCCAGTGCTTCTGAGAACCTTGGCCAGGATTCCAGGGGCCTGGCCCACGGGTTCCATTCAAGGGCCTCTGAGCGATGGGTGAAGGCCCTGAAAACTCTCTGCATCCTTCCTTGGACTGTGCATGTAACCCAGGGTGGGGGCCTGTGTATTCAGAAGGGCAGCACCACGCCCCTAGAATCCTGGATTCCCTGTCACTCCCCCATCTGCCTAATAGACCCTTGGGCCATAGGCCCACCTCATTGGTGGCCTTGCTCACAGCCCCACTTCCTCCCCCAGGACATCTACGAGAACTTGGACCTCCGGCAGAGGCGGGCCTCCAGCCCAGGATACATCGATTCCCCCACCTACAGCCGCCAGGGCATGTCCCCCACCTTCTCCCGCTCACCTCACCACTACTACCGCTCTGGTAAGGAAGGGGGAAGCCCCCAAAGGGACAGGAAGAGCCAGGGGACAACACAGTGGCTTGATGTCCCCAGCTGCAGAGACAGAACAGGGCTTGCCCGAGATCTCATCACAGAATGGCCTCCACAGGCCTGTGGTCACCCTGGTGACCAGCTGGGCCTTGCTGAGGCCCTGCAGATGCCCTGAGCAGGGGAGAGGAAGACAGGCTGTGGGAAAACGGGCGGTGAGCTGCTAGGGGAGGGGAATGGTAGACAGCCTGATGGCCCTAGCTGGAAGAAGACACTTCAGTCCTCATCCTTAGGCCTGTCCATCCAGAGGATGGAACCAGAGGACCAGAAATGGGGTTGTGGCCTGGCCTGCACTCAACAGCCCAGCCCCACCCAGGCCAGTCAGGTTGTCCACAGCCAGCCCTGAGGTTGCAGGTGAAGCAAGTAGAACAATTAAGGGAGGAGGCAGGTGGGGAGGGTGGGGTGAAAACGCCTTCCTGAAGCTTGGTGGAGTTGACTCTTGCAACCCACAAATCCTGACTTTGGGGTGGAGCAAGAAAACAGTGCTGAGCCTGTTCCTGCCGACAGTGCATGAGCGCACAGCCGCCTCCCTGCCGTCCTGGCCCTCATCACCTCACTGCTGCCTGAGCCACCGCCACGTTAATGCCTGTTTTCTCTGCCTCTCTTCTCTCTGGGGACCACTGCCTGCGTGCTCCAGGGCCCGAGAGCGGCCGGAGCTCTCCATACCATAGCCAGTTAGATGTGAGGTCCTCCACTCCAACCTCTTACCAGGCTCCCAAGCACTTTCACATCCCAGGTAGGCTGCCAGCCCAGAATGCCCGGCATGGGTGCATGCTTCATGGGATCTCCAGGCACCCTGCACTGGCACCGAGGAGAATCCGGGTCCTAGGGACCATCCCTAACCAGTCACTCTAAGTAGTCCACCCTCTGGCCCCAATGTATCTACAGTCTTTGGTCCACTCACTTGATAGAATCCGTCTTGGTCAGGAAGCTGCCAGGAAGCATCCCAGGGAAGTGTCTGGGATGTCTAGGGGCCGTAGTGGGACACAGCTGTGATCGGGCTGCAAGTAAGGGGTTTCTGCATCAAAACTCTTGGGACCGAATCTCCTTCCTGTTTCTTATGTGTGGGCTGGTGACCTCAGGCCAGTTACTCAGTTTCTGTGAGCCTGTTACTCCTTCTCTACAGCCAGGCACTGCTCTGGAACCTGAGGCTGCAGTTGTGCTTAAACCAGCCCAGATCCTACCTTCACGGTGTTTGTGTTCCAGGGTGGGGAGGGAGGTCATCCATGAGTAAACAAATGTGTGAAAGGGTGATTTCAGGCAATGACAAGTGCTGTAAACATAAGAAAACAGGGTATGTGACAGAGAGACTGGGGTGGGGGAGGCTGGGCTAGGTGAGGTAGTCAGGAAGGGCTTCTTGGAGGCAGTGACATTGAATCCAAAAGATAAGGATGAAGCATTTTTGTGAAGATCCCAGGGGAAAACATCCTGGTGGAGCAAGGACTAGGGCCCTGACACACTGAACTGGCTGCAGGCCAGTGTGGCTAGAGGTAATGAGCATGAGGGACAGTGATAGGAGACCCTGCAGGTGTGATTTGGACAAGGTCTCATTCTGAATTACAGCAGAGCTGGGCCTAGACTAGTCTCCCAACTCCGGGCCCAGGTTTTCCCTCCTCTCCCACTTTTCCCCAGGAGCTCATCCTGCTGTTTCATCTATGCCTTTCTCAGCTGCCCAGAGAGGTCCCATCCTGTCTGTTTTTGAGGAAGTGAGGGGGATCATGCTGAACCATGGCTGTAGCATTCTGGGCACTTTCACATGGAATGAGGCGTGGCCGCTGGGTGGAGGCGTTGGACACCTTCCTGCATGGGGTCCTGCTGAGCACATGCCCACCTTTTGCCTGCATGCCCACCATTCAAGCCCCAGATCCCTTCCTCAGGACCATCTGAATCCACCCATTCCTTTCCCCTCACCCTTCTTGGAACCCGATGGTATGAGGTTGGAAGTTCAGCTTTGGAAGAGGAAGTCCACCGGGGAAAAGATGGTGGACACTTGGGAAAACTTGCTGACCACCTCTCTCTTCTGAGATCAACTGACCAACTGCTGTCTCCTTTTTTCCTGTCTCTCTCTCTCTCCTCCCTCCTGTCCCTTCTGGGTCTGTCTGGCAGCTGGAGAAAGTAACATCTACCGGAAACCCCCGATCTACAAACGGCATGGTACGGTTGGAGGCAGAGAGGGCATGGCCAGGCAAGGCATGTGGGGCAGTTACCGTGTGTGCAGATGGCTCTGCATGGGTCACCAGGAGGGACACATGCAAGGCTGCACCTTGGTCCTTCTTGTTGACTGCCCTCCCATCACTCCAAGTGACATTGGAGAAGAATTTGGTGACATTTTAAAAGAGCAAGGAAGGTCTCATATCCCCTAAATCCTTTGCTACCATCTCCCCAACCCCCTACCCTTCCCTAAGTCCCATGACATCTAATGTTCTAAATCCTTGTTCAGCGTACCCCTGGGAGAGGCACACCTAGGGCACTGACACCCGGTCACTCAGCACTGAGAACTGATGGCTCTTGCAGAAGCATTTATTGAGCCTCATTTGAATAAGCGCATCTCTTAGTTGAGGATGCAGAGGCACAGCGGCCACCCTGTCACCTTTGTGTACCTATGGGTCTACTGGATAACAGACTTAGTGGAGCATAAGCCATCAGAAGCAGCTATGTGTTGAGAGCAGCTGTGTGTATTGCCCCTGGTGGAGGGGGCAATACAAGTATTAATAGTGGCTCTGGGTACTGATAATTCAGACAAACATCCTTGATTTTGGAGGGGCTGAACGGGGATCGAGGAGGGTCTGTGAACATGTGCATATCTATGTGTGGGTGTAGAGGTCATACCATGTGCCCCGAGTGGACACAGAAAGTCACCAACCCTGACAAAGTTAGTTTGACTTTATATCCAGAACCAAACCCCTCAGGACTGCGTGGGACTTCCCAGATGGCCCTGAGGGGCAGCACCAAAGCTGGGAGTCCGGGGTGGAGGTGGTTGGGATGGATTAGAGGGCAGATGAAAGAGCTGAGTGAGATTAGCTGGTGTGGGACCCACATCAAAGAGAATGGGAGCTTTGGGAGCAAGTGCTGCTGGGGCAGGGGGAGGCGTGTAGCCCGGAGCTGGCTGAGGGCAGTCCCAGGACTCTGCAGCCCTGGCTGCCTGGAGTGTAGAGTTTGTCACTATAGCTTCTCCCCTGAGGAATTATCTTGAAGCCGCGCTCATTTCCCAGGCCTCTCTCTGCCCAGGTCAGCCCCTTGCCAGTCTTTGGCACATGTGAAGTCACCATCCAGATGGTTTTGTGGCTTATATAGGTTTGATGTTCACCCCATGCTATGGAATTCACGTGGAAGCTTGAAGCTGGATGGCACCTGAGCCAACAGACCAATTCTAATGCTCACAGAAGGGGAAACTGAGGCAGAGAGGGGCAGGATTTTCCTGGCGTTACAAGTGAGTTAAGTGGCAGAGCAGGGAGCAGAACCTAGTGTTGCTGACTCCCTGTCCAGTGCTCCCTCCTGCACGTCACATAATCTCCCCAGGAAGGATCTGGCATTTCAGGGTGAGAAGGCTGACCTGACTCAACATGCTGCACGGCCCTGCTGGCCAACTCCCACCACAGATGTGGCTCCAGTCCACAGCAAGGCAGGCTTCCGGAGGGGAAGGAAGCCTAGGGCAAGGGCTCAGCTGGGACACGTCTAGTCTTACTTGGAGAAGCCATGGCCTTAGTATTTGTTCACTTAGGAGTACACTGGGGAGTCCACGGAATGCAGTAGAAGGAGTCCTAAGCTAGGGGTCTGGTCCAGTTCTGGCCTTACTTGCTCTGTGGTCCCGGCAAGCGCCTTCCCCTCTATGGTGTTCAGCTTTCCAAGTGGCAAATGTGAGCCATGGACTCAGTGCCTTTCCAGCTCCAGTGCTCCACACCCCAGACCCTGGCCTCAGTGTGGCCTCACTCCCCTGGGCTGGAGGCCAGCTGAAACATGGGAAAGAGTGTAGAGGATGCTAGTCTAGAATGCTCTGCCTCCCTGAAGCTCTCTCTTTTTGGTCCTTTGCAGGTGATTTGTCAACAACAACCAAGAGCAAAACAAGTGAAGACATCAGCCAGGCCTCTAAATACAGTCCAGCCTACTCACCAGACCCCTACTATGCTACAGAGTCTGAGTATTGGACCTACCATGGCTCCCCCAAAGGTAGTGTGCCCCATGGGGGAGACAAGGCCAGAGCCCTGTCACCTACACCAGGGATGCAAGGGGCCAGGACAGTCACCCAGTCCTTCACTTGATCAGTCATTTATTTATTCAGCAAACATGTTTTGAGGGCCAGCCATGGGCCCTAAGGAGGCACTGACAAACAGACCAGGCCATGTCCTTGCCCTTGTGGAAAAGACTTGGGTCCTAACTAGAGAGGGAGGTGATACATAAGAGGGGATAAACAGGAGGTAGGAGAGCTGATGACAGGGGCATGCAGTCCAGCCTAGAGACAACAAAGCCTGCTCAGATGCAGACTCTGATGCTACAGGAAGAGTAAGGAGGAGACAAACCCACTGAGTGTAGAAACGCATCTGCAAAGACCCAGGATGGGAAAGAAAAGACTGTCAGCTTAACCTCGAGCTTACAGTGGGGTGGGGGAGGTGATGAGGGGCCAGGTCCCACCAGGCCTTGTGGGTTTTGGTCTTCACCCTAAACAGCAGGAAGCCATTCAAAGTGACGACATGATCAGACTTGTGTTTGTAAGACACCCCTTCGGCTGTGGGGTGGACACTGGTTTAGGGGACTGAAAAGAGAGGATGTAGGCAGATGGGAGGTACTTGTGGGAGCCCTGACAAGAGGTCCTAGTGGTCCTCAAGGTGCAACCCCTACCAGTCAGGCATCCCAAGCTGTTTCTTTCCAGTATGGTGAGGAATTTTCATCAAGTGCCATTTTGAGTCAATACATACCTTTATCAATTGTCCATTCTAAGCAAAGCTTCTGAGGAGCTGAGATGACACTACCCCTTCCCTACCCTCAACAAAGTCTCCATTTAGAAAGGAGATAAGACACCAGCCCAACTGTAACCCAAAGGGACAGTGACAAGAGTCCATAAGTGATGAGTGTTCAGAGGCTACACAGGCAGGAAAGACCACACCCAGCAGGCATGGGGGGAGAGGGGCAATCATAGATGATGCTGTTTCAGTCACAAACATATGGAAGGAAGGAGGGAGGGAGGGAGGGAAGGAAGGAAGGAAGGAAGGAAGGAAGGAAGGAAGGAAGGAAGGAAGGAAGGAGAGAGAGAAAGAGAGAGAGAGAGAGAAAGAAACAAAGAAAGACCAATTCCAAATGGCTGAGGCCAAATTAGGGACGTTCTTGATCATGTGACTGAAAGTGTTTGTGGCACGACAGGACCCAGAGGTGAGTGGACATCATCAGGACGTGTCCTGTCCCCTGGATTGGGTCACTCCATTCTCGGGCTGACTCTGCCCTCGTCATAGCCAAGTGAGCTCCAGCAGGTCCAGGCTTACCTCCTGCTGGGCAGAAAAAGGGCTTCTCTCTCCCACCAGCATCAGACAGAATCCCAGCATGGTGGCTGGCTAGCTCTGTTTGGGCAGCAGCTTCATGTGCACCTGACAGCCCAAGGATGGGAAGGGGTGCCGGGCATCTCCATTCAGGGAGGCCCGTGGGCAGGGAGTGGCAGGTCATTCACCAAGTGCACCTGTGCAGGGCCACTCGGCTCGAAAGTGGTAGCGCGTGGAGGAAACCCCCACCTGTCCTGGCTCCTCTACTGCCCCTTGTGCCCTCCCCCCAGAGCAGGCTGAGAGGGACGCACATGCAGGAGCTGACCCTAGCTGTCTTTTGGCAGTGCCCCGAGCCCGAAGGTTCTCATCCGGAGGAGAGGAGGACGACTTTGACCGCAGCATGCACAAGGTGAGCCAGCCACACCGCTGAATGAGATGCTTAAAGGGTTCACTACCGAGGACATTTTCATTTGCAAGTGACAGAAACCAAATTCAAACTCACACTTTGATGGAAAGAAGAAATGGCAGAGCCGAAAAGTGAAATGGTCAGATTATCCTCCGGTATAACTAGATCCAGCTGCTCAAGACACTGCCCTGGGGACATTGTCTCTCTCTGCGCTTCTGCGGGCTTGCCCCTGCACTGGCCTCGTGCTCAGGCAGGTTCTTCTCACGTCGTGGGAAGTGGGTGCCAGCAGCTCTGGTGTGTGGCTGGTGGGAGTGGAAGGTGGTGCCACTGCCTCCTCAGAAAAGGGGAAAGGTTTTGTGGCTCCTCAGATAGTTAAATGTAGAGTTACCATGCGATCCAGCAATTTCACCTCTAGATATATGCCCAGAAGAACTGAAAACCGATTCTCAAACACATGTGCACACCTGTTCATAACAGGACTGCTCACACCAGCCAAAAGGTGGGAGTAAGCTGAATGTCCGCCAGCTCACAAATGGATTTTAAGTGCAGTATATCCATATGATGGAATACTAGTCAGCCATAAAAAGGAATGAAGTCCTGATATATACCACAACGTGGATAAATCTTGAAAACATTATTTGTGAAAGAACCCAGACACAAAAGCCTACAATGCATTGTACAATCTCATTTACATGAAATATCCAGAATAGATAAATTTGTAAAGACATAACCTAGATCGGTGATGACCAGGGATCAGGAGGAGAGGGAAATAAGAAGTGACTGCTTAATGGTACAGGGCCTATTTGGGGGGTGATAAAAATGTTTTGGAACTAGAGAGGTGGTAGCTGTACTAAATGCCACTGAATTGTTCACTTTAAAGTAGTTAAGTTTATGCTATATGAATTCCACCTCTCTAAAACAAAACTTCTTTTGAAAGATGGGTGCTAGTGACTCCAACCAGAGTCCCGGGGAAGGCGCTCCTGGCCCAGCTGGGGCTGACTGCCCATCACTCCACCACTCACTGTGGCCGAGGCAATGCAGTCCTGTTGCTGGCCAGATCTGCTTTTTGTGCCCACTGTCAGAGTCCCAGCCAGGCCAGAGGGCCACTCGTGAAAGAGAGATGAACTCCCAAAAGGAAACACGGGTGCTGCAAGGATGGAGGGACACTGGGAAGGAAAAATGACAGGGCCACCAGAGGGAGTCCAGTCACTCAGCCATTCCTAAGCCTGTTTCCCCCCAGTGCACTCTGCTCCTTCTGACTTCCTCTAGCTTTTCCTCCACCCCCAGCTGCAGAGCGGAATTGGCCGGCTGATTCTGAAAGAGGAGATGAAGGCCCGATCCAGCTCCTACGCAGATCCCTGGACCCCACCCAGGAGCTCCACCAGCAGCCGGGAGGCCCTGCACACGGCTGGCTATGACATGTCTCTCAATGGCTGTAAGTGCTGCTGGGTGGGGGCTTTTTCCTCCCCGCTCCATCAGTGAATCTGAACTCCTACGGTCTCACCTGGTTCTAGAATACAGACTTGGCAAGGGGCTGTGTGGGACACTAAGTAAGACCATGCTCTGCCCTGAGCAGTCAATTCTGCTTCTTGGGCCTCTGAAGCGGTGACTTCCAATCATCTTCTAATCGTTTGAATGGCTCGAAGATATAAGGCACTACCTCTTGAGGTAGTGAGCCTCCTATCACTGGAGGTACACAAGCAGAGCATTGGGTCAAGCACTTTGCCCTGAGAGTCTCTCACTGTAATCTCCTCCCTGTTCCTGGGCACATGCATGTGCCATCTGCCTCCTCTCCCTCTTACCCCTGTGGGAGCCAGTCCCGCCAGGAAACCCTGTCTCAGTCAATACTTGGTGGATAATAACCTGGTCGAGAATAAAAGCACCTTGACATACTTGTCAATACTTGGCGGATACAGACCAATACTTGATGGATAGTAACTTAATCAAGGATAATCACCCTGACTGTGGGTGAGATTAAAGATAATGGGGCTGCAATGATGATAAATCCAGTTTTATTCAGTGTTCCCTATGTGCCAGACACTGTGCTGGTACCTTTGTGTACTATGTCATGTATTCTTCACAACCACCTTATAACAGATTCATCTTCCCTCCCCACTTTACAGATGAGGAAACAGAAGCATGATTAAGCAACTTGTAGAAGTTAGGTATCTAGTAAAAGCAGAGCCAGGATGAACCCAGGACCCGGTTCCCTGTTTGGCCACTGAGGCGCTGTTTTTAACCCCTGCCTCTGGGCTCTGTGCAGTGCGCCACTGGTGCTGCTCAAAATGCAGCTCCCCTCGGTGGCACCGGTGCAGCAGATACTGCAGAGCTCCTGCTATGCGCCAGGTTCTGGGCTAGGAGCTGAGAGGGGGCTCGGGGATGGGGTGCAAGGACAATGATTGGAAACTGACCCGTGGGAAAGGAGGTAATAAAAGAGGCTCCTCCTCCTCCCCTCCAGCCAGGGTGGCCCGGGTATGGGAGTCATGTCTGTTTGTCCCATGAACTATCCACATGTCTGTCTGTCCCCACGCACACCGATCTCTGGCTCTTCTCTCTTGCAGCCCCTCGGTCCCACTACCTGGCTGACAGTGGTATGTTCTGCCTGCCCCACCTTCAGCCCAGGGTGTCCTGTGAGGGCCAGACTGAGCCTGCACAGGTCTCCCATAGCTGTGATAAGCAGAGAGTGTGGATACCCCAGCACAGTCCCCCTCCCAAGCAGTCCACCCCATTGTGTTTGTCAGTTGGTAGGCCTCCACTTTTGGTTCTAGAACCAGGATTGACATGCCCAACAGCTCCCAGGAGGAAAGAAAAAGTGTGCACCTCTTCTGCCCATGTGAGAGCTCACCTGTCTGGGTTCAAGCTCAACTCCAATTCAGAGCCTTTGTCCAGAGCCACCCTGTGGCCAGGAGAGGAGTGCCTCATAAAAGGCTAGATGTGTGCAAGACAAGGCCAGAAGACTGTGTGACTGGGTGCTTGGGGTGGGCCTAGAATTCTGCCAGGGGGAGGCACCCCTAAGATGGTCAGTTGTAAGCCTGGAGAGCAGTGGTGGAAGGATCTGGAGGCCCCCAGCTACAGCCGCCTCACCCCGGAGTTAGGGGGTAACATTGGCCATTTGCAGCCAGATGAGCTTAGGGAGAGGGTCCCCTGGCCTGGGGCCCCTAGTAACTGTTTTGCTCCTTCTCTTCAGATCCCCTCATCTCCAAGTCTGCCTCCCTGCCTGCCTACAGAAGAAACGGGCTGCACAGGGTAAGAGAGGCCATGCGGGGCCATTGTCCCCACAGTGTTGGTGATTCCAGCATTAGTTCGCTGCTGTGGCACTTACGGTGATTACTAAGGGGTGGAACCCTGGCCAAGGCCTTGGGGCTAGAGGTGGACTAACTGAAGGAACCCAAGGCAGCAGTGGCTCTCCTCCCTGTAGTGTTCAGGTGCCCCCATGGGAGGGGCTGGTGGATGCCTGGCACTGTGCTAAGCAGTTTACAAGCGCTAACTCATTTACCCTATGAGGTAGTTACTGTGGAGCGGGGGGGTGGGGGTGGCTAGCTCTGTCCCACACCCAGTACATGAAGAGCCAGGACTCAAGCCCATAGCCACACCCAACTGCCTGCTTCACTTGCCTGCCATGGCTTGGAGCCCTCTGAGCTCTTTGGTGGCCTGCAACATGAAACTCACGGAAACAGTGAGCTGGTTTAGGGACCAAAAGGGAATAAAAAATATCTTATTGGTAAGAGGAGGGGCTGCGTGACTGGACAGGTGATGGGGGAAAGCATGAACATTGAGGTAAATAAATGTTTATTAACTGAGCACCTACTAAGTGCCAGGCACTGTTCTAGGTGCTGAGGGTCCTGCGGTGAATACAGTTGCTGCTCCCAGGGAGCTTGAGTTCTAGTTGGGGAGACAGGCAACCAGCAAAAAAAAGTGTGATTTGCAGTCAGGCGATCCTAAGTGCTGAGACAGAACTCAAAGCTTCGGGGCAGGGAGAGGAGGCGGTCAGCAGGGGATGGATTTAAGCAAGGCCTGAGGGCTCAGAGGGACCTCACTGCTTGAATACCAGCAAGAGCCGTCCGGATAGAGGGGAGGACAGTGTCAAAGGCCCTGGGCGGGGAGGACGCGTGGCGGGTGGCATGAAGTGAGGGTGGGGATGAAGCCTGGCAGGAGGGTCCGTAGGGCCCCGCACGCCGGTAAGGACTTCGGAGGGCTTCCGGTAACTGCGCCGTGTGACCTGACTCGGACGTGTGACGGGTCCCTCCACCACTGTGTGGACTAGAGACCACAGAAGGACAGAGTAGAAGCCAGAGACCCGTTGCTCTGTGGCCGTGTCAAGCACACAAAAGGGGTGTGAGCACTACTGGGGGACAGTGGCTGGTGTTAATAAGCCTGCCCTGCCACAGGACACACAGACCCCGTCCTCAGCACACTCCAGGCCTGGACGGTCGTTCACACAGCAGTCACTTATTGTCAATATTTTATACACACCAGGCAGCACTCCAGGTGCTGGGATACATCGGTGACAAAGCAAGACAAAAACCCCTGCCCCTTAGAGCTTCTACTTTTGCAGGGAAGACAGGAAACAAGTGGTAAATAGTAAATAAGTCAAAGTAAATAGAATGTAGGAAGTAGTAAGTGCTATGGGGACAGGAGGAAAATGTTGAGCCAGATAAAGGAGATAGGGAATTTGAGAAGAGGGCAACTTGCATTTTGAAACAGGGTCATGAGACTAGGGCAGGTCTCATGAAAGAAAGCACGAGATGTAATTTGCCAATAAGTGAACATTTACTGAGTGCTTATTGTGTGCTGGGCCTGGGCACTAGAGATTGGGCAGTGAGGTAAATCACCCCAGCTTGAGACTGAGGCTTCTTCGAGGGCCGCCTATCCCACATGCCCCGGTCCGTTTCCTGGAGCTAGGTGAGTACCCCCAGGAGGCAGCAGTGAGCCTGCCTCAGGCCAGCCCCCACTCTGTCTCCCCTGCAGACACCCAGCGCTGACCTCTTCCACTACGACAGCATGAATGCCGTCAACTGGGGCATGCGAGGTGAGTGCGGGCCCCCCGGAACTCACGGGGCGTCGGGTGCCCTGCTCACGGCTGCAGCGTGACCCTCAACAAATGACTGCTACACACTCAGGCCCCACGCTGGGCTCCATCCAAACCCTGAAGGGAGTTCCCACTCCCTTTCACTTCCCAGACCCTCCCTTTTCCCTCCTCACCCCTCATCCTTTCAAATCCCTGGCCTTGGGTGATCTCCAGGCCAGCTGTCCCATCTGGGTTCCCAGAACCATCCAGAGCACTGCCATCCCAGTACTGCTGAGCTAGAGTTGCCAGTCAGCTCTGGGTGCAGGGAAACACTCAGAGCCAAACGTGCATTCTTCCCAGCAAATGTTCCATGAGCTCTGGTCTCCCGCCAGCCTCCCCCAGCTCCGACAAGCAGGCTGGGGCAGCAGCTCACCTCACCTATTCATCCTAGAATATGGAGGGTCTTGCCTATATGGCTTAGATTCATCTTATTTATCCTCTAAATATCTCAAAGGTCATTTTTCCCCTAAAACCATATCTCTAGATCAGCCCAACCCCTCTCTCCAGCCACCCATGGTACTCCTACCAGCCTTGATTTGGGACGAATTCAGCAAGGATAGAGTCTCTAAGACAGAGGCCAGTATAGTGATGCAAAGCAAAGACCAATGTGTTTCCATTTGTGTGTGTGTCTTTTCTCTTTACAGAGTACAAGGTAAAGGGATCCACAGGCCCGAGAGGTCTCTGAGACACTAGGAGCTGCCGCACTGGGGACCAGCAGGAGAATAACAGCACTGTCTATGCAGGAACGGGGACATCGATAAACAGCCCCGGGGTTCCTCTTAAAGCCAGCATATCCAGTTCCCAGGCCCACTTCCCCTAAGTCCTTCCCTATGACTCTTGCCTCCTGAAATCACATAGTTCCCCATGGGCCTCAGAGACTTTCTGGAGGCTTCCAAATCACCAGATTTGAGATATTTGCCCACATTCATACCAAATGCCACCAAGCTTATCCCTAGCATATCAAGGGACTCTGGGGCCTTGCCTTCTGGGAAAAGGCAGCTTGAGGCTGCCAGGCAACCCCAAGGAAGTCAAACCCAGCCGTCCCTTCAGTCTTTAACCACCGGCCCTTTTGGGGTAGAGGAGGGAGCCCAGACATAAAATGTGGGTGAAGGGATGAGCCCACCACCCTCACCCAACCTGCAAACCCCACCCACTTCCTCTCTCCTAGATCTACCCTTACGAGCTGCTGCTGGTGACCACGAGAGGAAGAAACCGACTGCCCAAGGATGTGGACCGGACACGTTTGGAGGTCAGTGGAGAAAACTGATAAGGAGCCTTTGGGTTCAAAGGGACTCCAGCCCTTGCCTGGTCTAACCCAGCTCAGGAGAGGCCAGCAATATGAATGGCTTTAAAGTCACACGGCTTGTTGAAAAAGCAGAGGCTTCCCCACAGTGTCCTTAGCCCAGGACTGTCCCATGTTGCTCTGTGCTCTCTCCTCAATTCAGTTAGCATCTGTGCTGCATGGGTCCAATGTGTCCCACCTGAGGTGATGCTTCTGCAGACATGGGAGAGCTAGATTTGGTCCCTGCTCAGAGGCCTGTCATCTGGTTGATAAGAAGACATTCAGCACTGGTTTCAGACAGGATTGTGTAGAAAACCAGTACTGCAGTGAGGGGGGTGGGAGGCAGCCCTGTGCAGAGGCAAAAGGATAAGGAGGTCTCGAGTCAGACACCCTCGCTTCCCACCCTGATCCTGCCGTCCCTAGGTGGGCAGCTTGGCCAAGTGACAACCTCTCTAAACCTTAGTTCTCTCCTCTATAAAGTGGGGTGATTGTCATGCTTCCCTCAATAGCCTAGTGACATAATGAAACAATACACAAAGAGTCAGGCAGTGTCCTGGGGAGTAAACACCCCACCAGTGTGGGATCACTCTGATTCAGAGAAGACCACTAAGGCTGGGCTGGATGACCAGCTTCCACCAAGAGGAATGATTTAGCTGGACTTGCAGGCGGGAAGGTTTGGATGGATGGAGGGAGGGATGACAGCATCGTGCAGTGGGAACAGCATACATAAAGGCACAGTGGTAGCATTGGGCTTCTGAGCCGCCCAGTATATTTGGCCTGTAGTTCCAGTCCCTGGTCACTTCTGACGCAGGAGCACACTCTGTCCTTCCCAGGCCAGGGCCTCTCCCCACCTCTCCCCAAAATGACCTTCCCGTCTCGCCAGCCTCCTCCCTCCCCAGGGCTGCCTTCTAGTTAGCGATGCCTGTGCTCCAAACCTCCCCATGCCTTCCCCAGGATGTGTCACTCATCTCTTCCTCCAGCCTCCCCCAGCCCTCTGTCTAGTGTGCAGATCCATTTCCTCTGTCTGCCAAAGATCATCTGTCACCTACCACATGGCCTGGACTGGGAGAGGTGTCAGGAAATGTGTGCAAAATCAAATGCAGGCTTAGTTCTGAGAGGAGGCTCAGCGCTCCTAGGGGCAGGACAAGCACCACCTTAACCTGACAGCTGAGGAATTCACCCAGCCTAGAGGGAGGGCTGGGGCAGTAGGAGGGGGATGTCAGTGGCTCAGGAAGCTGCATGAGTCCTTGCTGCTCTAGCATGCTGGGGTAACAGCAAGGAAGCAGACGATTCCGCCCACATGTGGAACTGGGGCCTCCTTCCAGGGTCTGGTGGTGAGAGCCTGGCAGTGCTGAAGGGGACAGCTCCCCTGGCAGCTCGGGGGAGCACCCGCATTAAGGGATGGAAATGTTCATCCCGGAAGACCAATTGCTCTCCTACACCCTCCAGAAGCTCAGACCTGGGAAGCACAACCTCCCTAAGCTTCAGAATCACCAATTCTGATGCTTTTTAAAATACCAACACGGGGCTCCACCCTAGACCAATTAAACTGCAGCCTGTGGAAGGAGCTCAGGCATCAGTGTTTTTCAGAGGCTCACAGGAATGTCTCCCGTGTTGCCTGAGCTGAGACCAGTGGGTGAAGGACACTGCCCTGGCCCCTGCACCAGCAGACTGCACTGAGTCAATTAGCTAATATAATTGCTACCCACAGGTCATCTCAGCGATTCCAGCAAGTTTTCAGCAGGATACATGCCATCCATTTCTCTCCCGAAACATAATTTTAAATTTTATTTTGAAA
The DNA here is from genome assembly GCF_004126475.2 of Phyllostomus discolor. NCBI lineage: Eukaryota > Metazoa > Chordata > Mammalia > Chiroptera > Phyllostomidae > Phyllostomus > Phyllostomus discolor. The sequence goes on from NC_040915.2 coordinate 20,230,875, forward strand.
AAATTCAGAACTCCAGAAAAGTTGCAATAGTAAAATGAACATCCATCTACCCTTCACCTAAATGCGCTAAATATTTGCACCTAATGCAAATGCACCTAAATATTTCTAAATCTCAAAGCTTTTGGCAATAGACCAACTTTCTAGACTGCTCGGAAGGGGGAGAGAATAGGCAGAGCAGTCAGGAGGTGGGGGCAGGGAACCCACCTGGAATTCAGAACATTGTTTTGTTTTATGGCCTGTTTGTTCTCACATAAGAAAGAGATGAGAGGCCATTTCAGAGCTTGGAGAAATATGAACAGTAGTGGTTTTTCATTGACCGGCCTCAGGAACAGCCATCCAGATCATTTGTAAAAATATTAGTAAGAGGATTATACCCTAAAATTTTGGCTACACCTCCTTTTTCTTCCGAAGGACAGAGGAGTTGCATTAATCCATACACACTTCTGAACACGGCATGAATGCATGCAGCAGGGTTGCAGAAAGGTGAGGTCAACCAGGATGCAGCTAGGGCACTTAGGTGAAGCATAAGTCGCACCTGAATCTGGAGCAGGAGCAGCCTCTGCAGCCAGACCAGCTCCAGAGATCCCTCCGACAAAACATTCATTCATACATTTATCCATTCAACAAATATTCACCACACACCTGCCGTGGGTCAGACACCATGCCAGGCACCGTGACCCCTCCTGCCTCACCTGCCCCCAGCCTGCACCTCCCGTCCTCAAGCTGTTTTTTCTCTGTCCCCTCCCACTTTGTTTTAGCGCCACTTATCCCAGGAAGAGTTCTACCAAGTCTTCGGCATGACCATCTCTGAGTTTGACCGGCTGGCCCTCTGGAAGAGGAATGAACTGAAGAAGCAAGCCCGGCTGTTCTAGGCAGAGGCTCTATAAATATATATGCGTTTATATAAAGATATATGTAAAAGCTCTATACTGAAGCTCGGTATAACCCCCTTGTGTAATGGGACACACTGCCTGCCATGAGACTTGCTTTTCTGGACTGTCAGGCAAGCCCGCATCATCAAGATATTTTTATGCTCCTTACTTTCTCTTTTCTAAATGCAATGGGGTTTGGGAAGGGATTTGAGGGGACGCCCATCCTTTTACTGGGGATCCTTTTTATACTGAAACATCTAACGTCTAACTTGAGTCCCCCTAGGTCCAAGCCTCTTTCCTAAAGGAGGTGCCTGAAGAAGTCTCTTCTGTCTGTCATTTGGCTCTATTCCCCAGTCTCCAGGGTGGATGCTGACCTTGTGGTTTTCACATCCTGTTGGCCCCAGAGGGGCCCTCCCATGGGAGGATCCACAGCCCCCTCCCAAAGACACTGAGCACCTTTCAGAGCCCTTGTAGAATTTTCTCAGCACCCACAATTTGGAGCTCGGTGCTCTCTGGGGGAGATGCAGTTAGAAGTGTGAGGCTCAGACTGACTCCTCACAGCAGTAAACAGAAGTGGGCAGGGCCTCAGCTCTTCAATCCTTCTTGGGTCCTTGATCCTGACCTCTCCCTGCTCCAAGTCTATGACTCATGGTAGGAAAAGAAAAGTCACTTCCTTTTCTTCCACCACTTCCAGCTGGCCCCTTTGCTTGGCCCTGACATGGAGAACCAGAGGGGAAGGAGTGGGAGCAGGGAGCAGAAGACAGAGCAGGGCACCTGTTAGAACCGGAGCTGCAGGACCTCTTGGGACCCTCCTCTCTCCCTCGCTGCTTCTAGCACCTCCTGACCCTTCCCACTTTGGAGGGGAGGTCCACACTGCCGCTGTATTCTTCAGCCTTACTACAATCTATGTGCCTGACAACTCAACACACCGCAGGGCTAATGTTCCCCCCATAGCTCTAACCGAACAACTAGATGGACAACCTCTAACACCCCTCTCAAGGTTACATAGGCCATGTTCCAAAGTGAGGTTCCTGGTCTGTGCCTGCTGGTCCTGAGGACAGCAGGGTAACTCAACCAGTCCCTGATGCCCACTGCAAAAGCTGGCCAAGTTTCACAGCAAAAACTTTCTGAAGAATGACCGCCTATGAGATTCCAAAATTAAGCATTGGCCAACACCACTCACGATCATCCTGGATTTCCCCAGGGGCTGCTTTTCCTGCCTCCTTGCCTCCTGGAACAGGAGCGAATGCTTAGCCTTCTCTCCTCCCCTTTCCAGACCTTCTACCCTGAGTTGGTGATGTTCAGTGGGGTCTGTACCTTCCTGGAGATGCCTTGAGTCAGGCAATTTTGAGGTCTTGGAGGAAGGATGACTAAATGGAAATGACAATTATGACTCTCAAGAGGCTGGTGATGTAACATGGCAGAGGTAGAACTGACTTCGATAAACCCTCACTGTGTACCTGCTGATGCTGAGCACTTGCTGTATACTGAGCTCTGAGTTGGGGAGGGAGGTGGGAGCCCTGAGATGGTCAGCGTGGCCCCTGGTCTGGGGGACATGCCTGCCAACAATGGGTATCGGAAGGCATGTACTCAAACACAATGGATGTGAGGCGGAAGTGATGGGAGATGGCATGAGAAAATGGTTGTGACATTACTGAAAAGGCATATGCAGTTGGTACAGATAAAGGAGAGCTTTCTGGAAGAGACTGCATTTGAGCAAATTTTGGGAAATGTCTTTGTAAGCTGGGAGGAGACCATACCAAAAGGGTGAAAGGATGCCGGGCCAGAAAGGAGGTCTACTATGCTCTCATTTAAAATATCAACCCCCTCTGTTACTTCTGTTTATGGCCAATGTCTTTCAACTCTCCTGACCCTTTAGAAACGTCCCTGGCCAGACACAATCATTGAAACTGCCTCATTATCACTGGTTGAGAACTTGGCACGATTTGAAGGGCTTTTGTTATTGTTGTTGGGTATTTTTGTTTCCCATAAAGGCACATGATTTCAACCCAGACCTGTGTCCTTCTGTTGTTTGTAGTGGGAGTGGAAATGAGTGACAAGGGAAGAGGCTGAACCATGCACATTTTTTCAAAATAAAAGAGTCCAGACAGCGGCTCTCCCTTGGCCTTAGTTTCTCCTTCTGTAGAATAAGAAAACTCAACAAGGTTAGCATCACCCAGATTGATTCCTGCAGAAAATGGGGTCCTGCAAGATGGTAGAGGATGTTCTGATGACAAATAAGAGTCTATAATCAAAAAATGATAACAATAATAGTAATAGTTCCTCATTGTTAAGCACCAACAATGAGCCAAGTTCTATGCAGAGGAATTTACATCCACCATCTCATTTAATCCTCTGTAGCAGCCCAAGAGGTAGCCATTACTCTTCTCTCTAGCTCACAGATGAGGAAACACTTTTGAAGAGGATGCATAATTACCGTGGTAAAGCCAGAAACCAAGTCCAGTCTGCCCGACTAGAAGGACCAGCTTGTCCACTCTTATCAGTCAGGATGTTTTCAGCTCCAAGTAAAGAATGCCTTCTTAAAAGTGGTGTAAACAATGAGAAAACAGATTGTCTTGCACAAACAGAAGTCCAAGGTGCAGGGCTAGTGGATTAAGCAGCTTTGTGATTCCATCAGGAGCCCAAGTTTTCTTTTGCATCTCTTCATTGTGTCCTCCGGTGTGACCCTTCATGTTTACAAAAAGCTGCTGTAATTCCAGCCATCATGTCCTCACACAACCACAAAAAAACAAAAACACCCAACAGGAAAGAAATGTTACTTTCCCAGAACTCCTCAGTAGACTTCTCCACAGTTCCCACTGGCCAGAACTAGGGCGTAGACCTGTGTCCTTGCTGCAGAGAAGGCTGGGAGACTGAGCATTGGGCATTTCCAGCCTCTCTAGTGGGAGGCAGGCGTCCTGCTGACAAAGAAGAGAAACAGGGCAGGCAAGGAATAGCCTATGGGGGGTAAGTGCCTTGCAGTGTCTCTGCCACAGCCACTGTCCTTCCCCTTACAGACTCACAATGCTTACGGCCAAAAGTCCTGCATTCCTTTGTTTAACCCAGTGATTCATATACTACTTTGCCAAAATTCTGCTTAAGAAATGTTAGACTTACTGTATTTTGTCTAGTCTAAGATAGACATTTTTTTCATACTTTGGCATCTCTGAAGAAGAAATGTGGCTCAAAAGTGGCTCTTTTCCTGACCTCTCATTCTATGAGTCTTCTAAGTATCACCCCACCCCAGTGCCTCCAGACAGCTGACTCAAATGTGCGAAAGGTACTCAACGGTGTTCCTTGGCTCCCTGCCTATGCCTGCACCCAACACATGTTCACTTATGGGGTGCAGCTGCCAGGCAGGAGCACTGAGGATCCCGCAACATGTAAGGTGGAGTGAGCGCTCATGTAGCTCTGGTCCAGAGGAGAACACAGGCCGTAAATGAGTAAACAAAACAAGAGATGGTACATGAAGGTAACCATCCAGAGACAAAAAACAGGGTGCTGGAGAGAGGAGCAGAAAGGACCTCGCTTCACATATTTACTGAAGGGTGAAGAGGGGAAAGTGGGGGTGACAGCACTCCAGGCACCGAGAACAGCACCCACAATGGCACTGGGGTGGGATGAGCTCGATGTGTTAGAGAATCTAAAAGTGCCCAGGAGGACAGAGCAGAGCAAGGGAAGCAGGGAGTGAGATTAGAAGAGGTGGAAAGGCAAGCAGGGGCCAGAATGTGCAGATGGTCTAGAAGGATGCCTCTTCTTACGCACTCAGACTTTGTGTAGATTGTCGGACTTGCACTGTGACTGTTAACACACTGGACACAGATACAGAGAGTAGCGCTCGAAGCCTTGCTACTGAAGTGTGCTCCCCAGCCCCCGGCACTGGAGTTGCTGGGGCACTTTTGAGAAGTGCTTTGTCCCATTCCCAACCTATTCAGTCTGCCTCTGTATTTTAATAAGATAATAATCATTAATACTTTAATGACTCACACACCTAGTGAAGTTTGAGAAGCACTGCTCTAAACCACCATCCTTTCATGACCAAACATGACACCGTTTTGTGTCAGACTTCCTGACATTCTAGAAAGGTACCCTTTCCCCATGCACATAACCTTTTTGGACACTGGGGGGCAATCTTACATTAATAAAGCAGAACACAGGGGAGGTGGACAGAAATCAAATCACAGGAGGTTAGAACACAACATCAATACAACAGCCACCTTTTGCAACCAAGGAAACAGGCCCACTGAGCATTTGAGCAGACCAGGAGCAACAGCCAGAGCCACTGCACCTGGAAACGCTTGTCCTCACCAGGCACCTGGTGCAAAAAATGGGGACCGCCTGCAGAAGGTGTCAGCAGCTGCAGCTAGCCACCAAACAGAGCCAAACATGGAGCACGAGGGCTTTAAATTTAAGTAGAACAAAGCACTGCTAAAATTCATAGCAATTATCATGGCAAAATTATGCCAACTCTGCTAATGTTCCATGTGGAATTAAGTTTTAAGTGTTCCATTCCATACCTGAGTTGCTAAAAAGTTTGACCGCACATTGAAGAACACTTGCTTTTATACACACAGTTATGAGCTGCTGCCAAGCCATCCAGAGCCCTGGAGCAAGACTCTTTTTTCAATAAATGAAATCCAAGACTTCCAGTCAAGATGGAGGCATAGGTAGACACACCATGCCTCTTTGCACAACCAAAATAAGGACAACAACAATTTAGAAACAAAATAACAACCAGAACTGACAGAAAATTGAACTGTATGGAAGTCTGACAACCAAGGAGTTAAAATAGACACATTCATCCAGACTGGTAGGTGGGGTGGAGTTGGACAGTCAGTGGGGTGGAGAGGGGTCGTGGCACAAAAAGCAGTGGCACTGGGCACACAAGGCAGCCCAGGCATGCAAGAGGGCAGCGGGCGGACCCTGGGCACACAGGCGGCAGCTAGCAGACCCCGGGCACAGGGTGGCAATGGGCAGACCCAGGGAGGCGGCCATTGTGAAGTGAGGCACTGCACGCAAGGCAGCTGGCTGACCGGGGTGTCCCACATTCAAGCACAGATAAACCAGGTAAAACTGGGGAGCAAGACAGACCTCGAAGCACAGGGTCCCAGCACTGTGAAATAAAGCTTCAAAACACCGATTGAAAACACCTGTGGGGATTGAGGTGCAGCGAGAGATTCCCAGCCTCACTGGAGAATTGGGGAGACCCAGAGACCCACCTCTGTGGACATATGGTCCCACCCCTGGAATGTACACAGGCCCACCCCCACGGGAATCAGTGCCAGAAGGGCCCGGTTTGCTTGGGGGAAGTGACGGAGGGGACTGGGATCCTACAGAGAGGGGAGCAAGTGCCACTGGTCCCTCTCAGATCCTGCCCTGACATATAGCATCACAACCCAGCAACTGGGTTGCCCCCACCCTGGTGAATACCTAAGGCTCTGCCCCTCATACGTAACAGGCACATCAAGACAAAAAAATAAATAAATAAAATCACATAATAGTCCAAAAAGAAGAACAGCTCAAAGCTCCACAACAAATACAACTAAGTGACCAAGAGATAGCCAACCTATCAAATGCACAGTTCAAAGCACTGGTGATCAGGATGCTCACAGAATTGGCTGAATTTGGTTGCAAATTAGATGAAAAAATGAAGGCTATACTAAGTGGAATGAAGGAAAATGCACAGGGAACCAATAGTGAGGGGAAGGAAACTGGGACTCAAATCAATGGTGTGGACCAGAAGGAAGAAAGAAACATTCAACCAGAACAGAATGAAGAAATAAGAATTCATAAAAATGAGGAGAGGCTTAGAAACCTCCAGGACATCTTTAAACATTCCAACATTCGAATTATAGGGGTACCAGAAGGGGAAGAGGAAGAGCAACAAGTGGAAAAGTTATTTGAACAAATAATAAAGGAGAACTTCCCCAATCTGGCAAAGGAAATAGACTTCCAGGAAGTCCAGGAAGCTCAGACAGTCCCAAAGAAGTTGGACCCAAGGAGGAACACACCAAGGCACATCATAATTACATTACCCAAGATTAAAATGAAGGAGAGAAACCTAGAAGCAGCAAGAGAAAAGGAGACAGTTACCTACAAAGGAGTTCCCATCAGACTGTCAGCTGATTTCTCAAAAGAAACCTTACAGGCAAGAAGCAGCTGGAAAAAAGGATTCCAAGTCATGAAAGGCAAGGATCTACATCCAAGATTGCTCTATATAGCAAAGCTTTCATTTAGAATGGAAGGGCAGATAAAGTGCTTCCCAGATAAGATCAAATTAAAGGAGTTCATCATCACTAAGCCCTTATTTTACGAAATGTGTTAAAGGGACTTATCTAAGAAAAAGAAGATAAAAAACATGTATAGTAAAATGACAGCAAACTCACGATTATTAACAACCACACCTAAAACAAAAACAAACAACTAGAACAGGAGCAGAACCACAGAAAGGGAGATCACATGGAGAGTTAGCAACAGGGGAGTGGGAAGAGGAGAAAGTGGGGAAGATACAGAGAGTAAGTAGCATAGACGGTAGGTAGAAAATAGACAGGGGGAGGGCAAGAATAGTATGGGAAATGTAGAAGCTAAAGAACTTATGACACATGGACATGAACTAAAGGGGGGGAATGTGTGTGGAAGAGGATGTGCAGGGTGGAGGGGAATGAAGGGGGGAAATGGGACAACTGTAATAGCAAAATCAATAAAATACATTTTTTAAAAATTAAATAAATAAATAAATAAAATCCAGAAGCCTTGAAGAAAAGGGCCAGCCTCTCATCACCACCCAAGAGCCCACCTGCCTCTTCACTGGGCCTGGTCCAACTGACGTGGAGGGACCCGGGCAGGAGGAACCAAAGGCCTGCAGTCACCCCCATGACAGGCCCTCGAATATTAGGGCAAATTAGGGCCAAGTGTGCAGACAGACCAGGCCATAAAAGTCAAGCGACATCTATGCCCAGGACCAAAAGTATTTCCTTCTCAGGGGGAACTATTCCAGTGTTTCCCAAATCTCAGCCATTCAAATACCACCCTCACAATTTTCCTAAGATCATTTATTTATTCAGTGCTACTTAGAGAATATTTTTCTTTCAATTAATTTATACCTAATGTTTCTATTTTAAGTAATATCATTAAAATTATGCATTTATAAGGACTGGTTATATGTTTTAAATACAAATTCGGACAGAGTCATCAAATCTTTAAGTATTTTGGCCTATGTAACATCTCGGTGCATCTCACATCTTCACCAGTAGTCTGAATGCCACACTTCGGGAAATGCTGTTCCCTTTGATGGAAGTGGGGAAGGAGAAGATATGGATTGGGATCCTGAGGGATCACGGGAAGCGAAGTCAGACTCCCCAGGGCAGCCAAGCAAACACATATGAGGGTTGCCTCAGTCACTGAGAAGTGCTGGTGTGGGCCTGGACACAAGGGCCTTTTTATTCCCAAAGCCCTCTTGTGGGTACAGAATTTATTGTCATGCAGAAGTGTGACTGCCTCTCACACAGCTTTGTCCACCTGGATCAGGAGAAATTGCCCCAAGCAACGTCCTTCTGAGCGTTTGCACATGCACACACACACACGAGCAAAATGCCATCCCTTAACAGGCTCCAGGTAACAGGAGCTGGAAACTGGCTAGTCCTCATATCTAAGCATATCAGGTGTTCCTGCAGAGAAGGCAGAACCTGGCAGAATCTAATGGTTTGATTTACAAAAAGTGTCCTGCAACGGGCAGCCTGGGTGTGTGGCTGGGATGCAGGAAAAAAAAAACAAACTGGAATTATCTTCTGGAGGGCAAGCCCCTTGTGGTACAGCCTCCCCCAGCTAGGTAAGTGTTCTAGAACCCATCTGTATCAGTGTACCAGTTGGTGTTGTTGTGAGAGGCTGCACTCAACTTCAGGGAATTTTTTTGAAGACTCACACATTTGCACGTTTTGTGATGGGTGATTTAGGAGCGCACCGGCCCACACCACACTGAGTGTTCAACAGTTTTGACCAAAAACAGCATGACCCCATGCATGCCCCACCCTCCCTATTCACCTGATCTCACCTCAGGCAACTTTTTTTTTTTGTTTGATGTGTTAGAGGTGAAACGAAAAATGGGAGGAGCACTAAAAGACATCAGAATAGATGAGTTCAAGCACTGTTTTGAGCAATGGAAAAAACATCTGGATAGGTGTATTGCCTCAAATGGAGAGTACTTTAAAGGTGACTGAAGCTTAAACACGTAAGAATAAATACACGATTTTTATAAAATAGTTCCGGTTTGGGGGGAACCCTATTCATATTCCCATAAGCATCTGATGTCCTCAGAGGAGACCCACAGTGATTACAGTAATAACTTCTAACAGTGCTGCTCTTCACGTCTCATTCAATCCTCTGGGCACTACTTTTATCCTCATTTTACAGTGAGCGAATTGAGCCTTTGGTAAGTAGTTCACTCAAGGTTTCACAGCTGTATGCGGCACAGCCTGAACTTGAACTCAGGGATGTCTCACCCCAAAGCCCATGCACTGTGGCCACTGCACAATAACTCCTCCCTGAAGAGAGGAACTCGGAGAGTGCGTCCTCTGTGCCAGGCAAGGCGCCAAGCACTCTCCGTTCGTAGATGGTTGAATTTGAGCCTCATAACCACCGTGTGAGGGAGGTGTTATCAGCCCCAATTATTAGATGAGGCATCTGGGGTTCAGAGAGGTTGAAGATTGTGCTCTTAGCTGGGTATCAAACTACTTCATAGCAAAGTCATGGTCTTTGTGTCCCATAGACTGAAGAGTGTGACACTTGCGGGGACGAGGAGTGTGGTCCTGGTGTCACAGAGTCTGGAGCTCAGGCACCACTCCTGGTTCTGCCCCTGAGGCCTTCTGTGCTTTCGGGCAACACTCCCTCCTCTCGTGGCCTCCGTTTGCTCATCTGACAAATGATGGCACCATACTGGCTAATCTCTCAAGCTCCTCCTCTCAGCCCTAAAATTTTTCTAGTTTCAGATTTAAGAAATTCACTTTGGACCCCTGTAGCCTGGCATCAGCCTGATGCCCAGGGGTGAGGTTGGGGCGTGCAGCCCAGCCTTTCAGAAGAGAGCTGGTCCGTGCTGTACTGTTAAGGGCTGGGCTCCACCTCGGCCCTCAGGGTAGAGGGCCCCAGCTGGACAGACTTCCCAGAAGGCTTCAGGGGTCCATGACTTCCCTCAGGGTTCCACATGGGGAGGCTGGAGGCCAGATTAAGCCCACAGGGGTGTTTTAGTTGGCTCTCGCAGTGTTTTAAAACAACTGGTATTACTTCCCAATATTTTAACATCAAAAGAGACATTACCTAAAATCTGGATTTATGGATTCTCCTGAAAAGTCTGAACATCCGGCCACTTCAGGCCCATGTCCCCACGGGCCACACTGGCCCCGGTTGCTGGCTTCTGGCCTTTCGGCTGGGACAAGCTGCCCTGCTTTGCCACTGCTCCCATGGCCAGCCCGCACACAGTCTCCTGCCTGGCCCTGCAAGCACTCCTCATTCAAGGAGCCAAGGGTGCTCTTTCCTGGAGGGAGGACCTAAAAAGAGGGGTGGGCTCCGTGCAGCATTTGGACATAAAGACAAAAGCTCCTTTTCCTCCAGATACGACCAGGGCACTGGGCTCTTTTGGCCACTGACACCACACCCTGCAGCCTGAGTGCAGGCGGGAGCCCCTACCCAGGAACAGAAACTGAAGGTGTGACAAAAGGAGGGGTTTTCATCCACCCGTGAAATTCTCTTTCTCCCAGCAGCCGCCACCCAGATCTCTATCTGCTTTCGGGGGCCCAGAGTGGATCAGCAAGTATGTGCCACTTCCCTGGACAGGGGCTATAATGGCAACATTGTGCTGAGTGGAACAAGAGCGGTTTTCATCCAGCGACTAGCACTGAGCAGACATTCGAGCAGGGGGCTCTGGGGCTCGCCCAGCACAAAGGAGCTCGGGAGGGAGCCCCGAGCGGAGGAGAAGCCCCATAAGCTGAGCTGCATGTCTACAGCATGAGGCAGTGGGGGTGGGACGCACAGAGGCACTGCTCACACAACACCTCATTGCAATGTCACTTCCTTCTGCAAGTAAATAAGCAAATATACAACCCCAGAGGCTAAATACCAGCCCCCCCCCCATGACACATGCATCCATAGAAGCCTCCAGAGAGTTGAGCATTTATTCTCTGATTCACTCCACAAGCCATTAGCACTCACTAGGTGCCAGGCACACACTAAGGATCTAGCAGTGAGGAAGATGCAGCTCCCACCCCGCAGTGCTTGCAATCCAGGGCAACTCGGAGAGGCAAGGAGAGGAGTAAGTAGGAAAGTCTACACTGGTGACCCCGTGGAAGAACGGAGGGTCACAGAGTGACAGAGTCAGCTCAAAAGTCCAGATTCGAGCCCCCAATCTGTGGTTTTTCTTCCTCTTCCCAGGATCTCCTGAGATCAATGCCTGTCTACTCTGAGGAATGGCAGGCTGGGGCTCCGTAAAGAAGGCACCCTAAGTACCATACTAATGGGGGCAAGGGGGGGCCATCACATATTTTAGGGGGCATTTCATCGGGACTGTGGAATGGTCACTCTGGTGACCAGGGAAGAAGCAGACCTGGGGCAAGGTGACAAGTTAGAAAGCTAGAGTATGTTTCTGTCACTGGGACAAAGAAGCTTTGGCCTCCAAATTTTCCTTTCCCAGGGCTTCCCAGTCCCACCTGATAAGCTAAGAATGAGACTGAAGAGTGCCATTTGTTTTCACAGGACCGGGAGCGTGAGGGGTTGAAAGTGCTCTTCCGGGCATTGTTTGCTCGGACCGAATCTGGTATCTTTGGGCAGGGCTGAAGCTCTTCACACAGAATTCTTTAGACAAGCACCGGGCTTTCCTCAGTATGGAGCAAAAAGGAAAGGGAAGATATGAGGCAGATGCTAGCAGTCCTTCCCAGAGAGCTGCACTCTCTCACAGGGAAGCGGGAAGGGGAGGAGAAAACCAGGCCCCCACAGCCTCCCTCTCCGTCCTCTGTCCTCTGCCCCGTGCCTCCACCCGACCCCTCAGTCCAGCCAAACCAAACAGCATGGCAGACACACTGCAGCTCTCTATCTGGGCGTCTTTTCTCTTGCTGTTTTCTCTGCCTGCGATGTTATCTCTCCTCCGTGCAGCTAGCTCACCAAACGTCCGTCATCCAGTGTGTCACCATGATCAGTGAGACATTTTTGCTTTGTCTTGGTGAACTCCAAAAAGCACTTTATTTCTACTCTGGTTTCCTTCCCATAATGATTTGTACCTATATTATTTTGTACATATTCATTTCCTCTACTACACTGTGGATTCCTTGAAGAGATTACTCCTACTTAGTTCTCCCAATAGAAACTTACACAAAGTACAATAAATATTCCTAAGTGAACTAATGAAAAGCTGTAGCTTTTAGGGTAACTATAGACCTCATTCAAGGCAAAATACAAAAAATATATACAATTATTCCTTATCCAAAACCCACAAGTAGCCTCCTCACTCATCTCATTCAGTGTCCCTGACAACCAAGCTGTAGCCAACTCAGTCAACAGTGCCACCTAGTGTACGTTACGGGTAATTATCTAAAGAAGAACCACTACACCCAGGGATGTCCAACTCGATGCTACTTACACAGAGTAAGTAGTAAATTTACTTCAATCATGATGAGATATTTTTGGTTTTAGTTAGTGTTTGTATATTTAATGTGTAGCCCCAGACAACTCTTCTTCTTCCAGTATGGCCCAGAGATGCCAAAAGGCTGGACACCCAGCGTTGTTCATCCTTAGAACTGCCCGCAAACCAGGCTCTCCCGCGTTTGCATCTTTCCAGACCGCGGCTTGGGGAACCCACCCCACGCATTCTCCTACAGATCCATACTCTCGTGTAAAGTGCTTCTCAGCCCCTTTGACTTCTCCAATTCCCTGATAAATCTCCAGCGTTCCTGAAAGTTTCTGAAAATTAATCTACCCAAACTTCTATTTTTGCAATAGTTATGTTCTCTACTTTTAAAATTACTTTCAATTAAATATTATGCTTTTAAAAGTATCAACAGGCTAGCCTGGGACCCTAACTACAATTTATAGCCTTAACTCCAAGTGTCTGAGAGTTCAAACAGTGAACTCCTGGAACTTCATCCACTTGTGAATTGCTTGTTGTCTGCACTAGAATTTAAACTGGCCTTTTCAAATGGGAAAAGTGGCAGGAACAAAAAGGAACTTGGAAAATAATAACGGCTCACATTTGTATAGCTATTTATGGCTTATGAAGTGGGTTTGTATCATTATTTCACTTGCCCTGCGCACAGCCTTGTGGGGTCAGTGTCAGGTTATCACCCCCAGCACAGTGAGCAAGCAAGCCTCACAGGCTAAATATTACTCATTTATAAAGGAGTAGAGCAAGGGCTCACACACGTTTCAGACTTAAATTCCATTGGGTTTTTTCCCGTACACCACATTTCCTCTAAATGCTCACACACAGGCACACGGAACAAACTACCGGTGCAATTTTGCAAAGCCAGCATTAATTTCAACCTGCCCATAAAAGCAATGGAGAAAGAACTGCCCAGTCCAGGAAGGTCCAGGGTACCCTTTCCCAGGACCTTCCTCGTCTCTCTGCCTTTGCATAAGGTGTTCGGCTTCGTAATTATTATTACTTCACCCCTCTTTCATACCGTTGTTGTCATCAGCACAGCACCCGGTCCACGCACTGGGTGCTCAAGACCTGTTGGCTGGAGACCATAAACCCAAAGCCGGGAAATAGGTGGCAGCTGCAGGGACAGAGGTTTTGATTCCATGGTGGGGAATGCGGGCACGTCCTAACGGTCTCGGCAATCTGAACACGGGTGGGCTGGGAGATAGGATAGTGAGCTCCCCATCTCTAGCGGAGAGCAAGCAGAGCTGAGCACCGCCTGGTTCAGGTTGGAGCGCTGACGCGCAGCGCGGGACACAAAGCGCGGCAACCGGAAAGTGAGTCCTTCGGCGCTCAGCGGGAGGGGCGTGGAGGGCGTAAGGAAGGCAGGGCGTGGCACAGGCGTGTGCGGGACTAGGGACACCGGCCGGCCCTGGGGGCGAGGCGTGCTCCGGGTCTATTCCGGGAGAGGCGTGGAGGGGCGGGCGGGGGTGCCGGGCTAGCATCCTGTCTGGGGGAGGGGACGCACGGAGGGCGCTCCCGCGGGGCCGACAGGAGAGCTCCCTGCGCCCGCCGCCAGCAGCCCCGCCGGAGCCACCGCAACCTGCTCTGCGAGCCCTGGGGATCGGCCGGCGCCATGGACCGAGGTCGGGGTAAGAGGAGCGGCAGCGGCCGCACTTGTTGCTGCGCGGAGCGGGGAAGGGAGAACCCGGAGACCTAGAGGCCAGAGAGGAGGGAGAGAGGGACGGTGATGCCTGGTGCGGGGAGTGGAGGCCGGGCGCTGAGTGTGCAGATGCCTCCTGCAGCCCCTGGCAGCCCAGTGTCTGTTAGTCCTGGCGACGAGTGGCCCTCTGTGTGTAAAACCGAAGTTTCACACATTCAGACTCCTAACCTCATGAAACAATCCCCCGCAAGATTTCTGAGTCCGGCGAGCTTTCCCACCCCAGTCCCCTCATGAAGGGTACAAAAAGGTTGACAGGTTACAGTCCAGAAACACCCAACTTCTGAAGAGCCCTGTGTGCGCCTGGGGAGAAGCCCCAGGGGACTGAAGCCTGCAGCTGCCTGGGGCACTGGGAGGAGGAAGAGCAGGCGCGGGGTGTCCTGGCTCTGTTCCTGCCTGACCAGCTCGGTGACCTTAGGCCAGCCCCTTCTGCTCTCTGGGCTGCTGACAAGGCTGGGCTAGATCCTCTCCGAGGCCCCTTCCTCCTTGAACTCTCAGGAGATGAGTGTGTTTGATAGGAATGTCACAGAAGTGGTGGGGGCTTGCAGAAATTGGAAGTGACAAGAAAAAAGCCGGCTGCGTTTCTAGGGGGCTGTGCGTAAAAGACCCAGCCATCTCAAAGAGCATGGGTCTGGAAAGAAGTGGCCTGCTAGGACATGGGGACTGTGGGTAAGGCTGAGACACCAGGGTCCTAACTGCCCACCTCTGGAATCCAGAGAGATTACAGGTGTGAATACACTTGGTACGCTAGTGAGTGTGGTGCCAACAAAAGAAGAATGATTATTCTTATTATTATTATTAATGGAAAATTCTCCCCCATCCCTACAATAATCTTAATGCACTTTCTCCATCTGCCTGTTTGCTGTGTGCTGAGGCCACCGGGGGGGTGGGGGTGGGGGGGGGGCGAGTGACCAAGGCTGTGGAAGCAATTAGGAGGGCACTGGGGGCAGGGACGCGGGCATGAGCCGTGGGTGTCAGGGTCGCCCCTGCACTCCCAGTTCAGATTAAGCCAGAGTTCGGAGGGCCGGAGGGGGGTCCCTGGCTCCCAGGTCAAGATTTACAAAACAGTTCTCACTGTTCGCTGACTCCTAGACGAGTCTGCAGAGTTTGCACACTCCCCGGGGAGGAAAAAGAGAAAGAGACAAGAGGCACCGATGTCCCTGCGCCCTCCGCCCCCACCTCCCACATCACACATCTAAAGCAGAGCACCAGCCCCCACCCCGTTACCTCCCACAAGCTGTCAGGTTCACCCTGTCTGGTCCCCAGCACAAAAATCCACAACTAGCCCACCCCGAATTATGGAAAGCAGACTGTGTCCTCCTCGGGCACACCAGGGGCGGTGACGATTCACTTAGTTTTACGCATTTAACAACCGGTGCTTCACTTCAGAAGGCTGCCTCCAGAGCGCTCCTCCCAGGAAGCCGGACTTCCCAGGAGTCTGTTAGGACTCCGAATGTTCTAGGGCTCTGGCCCTCTCCCTCCTGCAGGCTTTCCAGAGCCACTTTCCTCCTCCTTCACAGCTCTCGCCACAGTGTGCCCTAACTAAGAGTTACTCATCCAGCTACCTGTTCCTGTCTACCTCCCCTGCCCCACTGCAGCTTCCAGAACACAGGGTGGATCTGCGGGGCCAGTGTGCTGACGGGGTGGGTGCCTGGCACACCGTAGGAGCTCACGCACTAACAGTGGTTCAGTAGTTAGTTAGTGATATGAAACATACTTCATGGTGCGCGTCAGGTTAACTGCAATGCTGATTTTTTAAAAAGAATGTTACTGTGTCCTCTCACCAGAACAGTTCTTTGTGACTCACAAAGGCTTTCCCAAAACGTGAGCAGAGTGGACGGGCACACAGGACTGGGTTATCGATCCTCGGTTGTAGTCATCTGCCCTGATAAATTACTGCAAGCCCCTTATGAATGAAAGCAAACATGACTCAGTATTAATTAGAATACAGAAATCTACGTGTTTTAAGTTGAAACGTGAGACTTGAAAAATCATTCCAGCAGAACTTTCTTGTGCCCCATCCCCAGATGAGTGTGTGCGCATACTTTCTGTTGTCGAGGAAGGTGTCAGAAGCGCAGGCCTTGCTGCAGCCCCCGCCCTCCCACGTGGGGAGTGGGCCTGCCATGCCCAGGCTACTGTGGAGGAAGCACACTTCAGAGTCAGTAACAATGACAACTGAAATCGTCAAACTCTTACCACACACCAGGCACCAGCCACCACGTGCAGCTTTGTGCATGGCTTCTCTTGGAACAAGCCATGGGATGGGGACTGTGATCGGGTGCTATCTTTAATGCCCACGTCCCAGGAAAGCAGGCGTGGCAGGTGTACTAGACAGCTAGGGCTGCCTAACAAAATACCATAGGCTGGATGGCTCAAATAACAAGAACTTATTTTCTCACAGTTCAGGAGGCCAGGAGTCCGAGATAAAGGCGAGACCTTTGTTCTGAGCTTGTAGCTAGCCTCCTCCTCACTGCGCCCTCACATGCCTCTCCTCTGCAAAAAGCAGAGAGGAAGAGCTCGGGTGTCTCTTCTTAAAAGGACACCAGGTTTAGAGGATTAGGGCCCCACCTTTATGACTTCATTTATCCTTAAATACTTCCCTAAAGGTGCTACCTCCAAAAACAGACACATTGAGGGTTAAGGCTTCAACACATGAATTGGGGGAAGGGAGACAATTCAGTCCATAACAGCAGGTCGCTGACATTGACTCGCCTCATCAGGCACCATGACAGAAAGAGAGCTGGGTTAGAACAGAAGTCCTGATGGTAAGCTTGCTTCTGACTGCCTCCATGGTGGCAGCTAGCCTGCCCAAGTCCAAGAGCAGAGCTTGGACGCCAAATATTCCTGCTACGAGCACCCCCTCCCACCTGTGTCTCCATTGTGCCAGGGGTGCACTGTTCAGATCTTCAGTAGCAATTACAGCATCAAAGTCAACTGGCTGTAGAATGGAAACAAACCTGGGAAGTAGGATTTCTCTTCTGACAGTGTATGTGTCTTTCCATAAGTAAAGCAGGATTCATATGATGTAGGAATGGACTTCGAAACCACTTACAGAACTGCTTGAGTGTGGTTGGGAGGGTCATAATACAGGTGTAGTAATTTATAATTTTAATTTGAACATTTCACCTAAAATGTCATATGCTATGCTTGAGTGTTATATTGTTATGTTACAGAATTACATGCTTATGATTTTGTAATAAACTAGGGGTGTTAGTTGTGCCACACCCTGTATTATAATGAAATTCGTTCCAGTGGGATTTCCTGATTCATGAATATTGTACAAAGAGAATCAACCAGTGGTGAAGGTAACACCTTCACTGTAGACTAATAATACACCACCTCCTACAGGACAAGTAACTAACTTATTGTCCTACAAGGACAAGATATGGATACTGGTAATACCTATTTCCTGGGGTTGTAAATATTAAGTGCATGGAAAACACTTCATACAATGCCTAGCACATGGAAGCCACTCAATAAATGCTTGCTATTGTAGTAATTACAATCTTTTAAAATCAGGTTTAACATAATAAAATTGCTTTACAGAGCTCTGCTTGGTCCCTCCACACGCTGGTCTCACTCTCATGACACTCTCTGAGTCCCTACTATAAATAATGAGTTGGTCAGCTGTTGTACAACGCGGTGACAGGGCCCATGTCATAGTCTTCTCTGTATCCTGGAGCTCCTTTGTGGTGCTTGTCTCTTGGAAATGCAGGTTCAATAACTGGGCCACTATCCGACTGACATTTCTAAGAGTCCATTTTCTCTTATTTATTCTATGTATTCATGCCTGCTGACCATGGTTATGTCTTCACAATTTTGCTTCTGCAAACTTTCCAGTCTTCTCAAGGCATCTTCACTTTAAAGTCTTTTGTCTAAATTTTCTTTGATTTTTTAATATGTTTTCTTAATGTCCAAGCTTATGTCTGATCTGCCTGGCTCACATGCAGTCATTGACTGCCCCGAGATGCCTTTTCTTTCTACTTTACAACTAATTCTTTCTCAACTAATCAAATCCAACCCAAGATGGGAGTTTCTTTGATGCATTCTATATTCTTTGGGAAATCATATTGTCTACTAGACAACTCAAGAAACAATTTGAAGCTCTGCTTTTCATTAAATGAAATTTTTATTGTTCAAGAGATGGTAGAAGAACCCATTCTGTGTCTTGCCCTCTGTTAGACCAGCTTGGGGATGATGATGATGATGATGATGATGATGATGATTAAAGCCACATCTTCCCTATCCATAGCCTGCATTGACCAAGCAGCCTGTAGCCACTCCCATGAAGAGCCCGTCCCCAAGGCTGTGAACCCCCACACCTCTCCCCTGACGTCCGAGTTCATCGTCTCCACCATTTCTATCAGTTACTGTCATTCTGAAAGGAATACTCATCCATACTCACCTTTTCCATCCAAACACGTTCCCTGAGGTCACCTTCAACAGCCTGGCGACTCAGTAGAAGTGAGTGGTTCAGCTCGGAGGATGGACAAACTGGGGTTTGAGTTTGACTGCAACTTTCTAGCTGTGTAATCTTGTATGAATTGGGTGAATTACTTGATTTCTCTGAACTCCAGTTTCATTTCATCCGGAGTGTCATGGGAAAAGCTAGCACTTAGGAAGTACTCAATAAGTGATAGATGTTATATTTATCAAATATAATTACTTGGATCTTAGCTGTGTTCTGCAGTGGGCGTGTGTGGTCATATGGGGCCAAGGTATTTAACCTCACGCTCATCCCTGCAGAGGTTTCTGCTGGTCACTGGGCACCACTTCCGTTTCCTTGTCCCAATCAGCTTCCTTTGTGTGGCTTCTCCATTATAGTCAGGGTATTTTTCTGCCTCTTCCTCAAATATCAGTTTCAGGCCCCACTTCTCACGTGGGTGAGCACCCTGCCAATTAAGTTCCTCCCTCCCCACCCTCTACCAAAAGCATTATCATTATTCCATTCTGATCTTTGGTTTGGAAAAACAATCCTGTTTTTGGATATGGTCAGCTTCTCATACCCTTCTTACCCTTTAAAAAAAAATGCAACTGAACAAAAAGATTAATCCCCCGTGCACACACATACCCCTGTCACCCTAAGCGTTTTCCTCCTTCCTTTCCCGGCCAAATTTCTCAAATAAATGGTCAGCACTCACAGCTTCCTGTTCCTTCCCACACACGCCTCCACTGCCTGCAGTCTCACTCCCAATCACACCTTCTGCTGAAAGCCCACTCCTAAGGGTTACAAATGGTTTCCGTTTTGTCTAATCTTGGCCTATTCAAAGTCCCATCTCCTGGATTTCTCTGTAGCTCTGTTGACCTTCTACTTTTTTCTAAATGCATTCTCCAACTTTGCAGAGATGGGCAAAGCATGGATTTTGGAGTCAAATAAGTGTAGGTTAAATAACCACCACTCCAACCCTCCAGAAAGCCTTTTCTGCCTCTCCCATGCCCCAACCCCACACTCACACTGGCTCATACCCTCTGCTTCTCCTGCCCTACGGCAAGTGACCCAAGTAAGCCTTGTTCCCACAGTCTGTAAAGCAGCAGGAAGGACACCTAGCAGTGAGGGGCTGAAATGTGGTCATATTTTCCCAGCACCCAGTGCCTGGCCCATAGTGAGCGCCTACTAATTGTGTCCCGTATTTCCCTCTGACTCACTTGCTCTTTCTTCTTTGATGTCTCTTGCCCTCTCTCTCCTCCCTTATCTCCTCACCAGCTCAGCCCCCTGTCCACACTCACTCTCGCAGAGAACCAAGCCCCTCTAGGGGGGACTCTCAGTGTCTATCTTTAGCCATGGGCTACTCCTGCATCACCTCCCGCCTGTGGTACATTTCCATTCAGAGGTCAACTCAACCTCCGAGTGACCCAATTTTGAACTCATTTTATTCACCACCAAATCAGGTGACCCTTCCTGTTTCTCTTTTTCTGTTAACACAACCATGTGAGGAACTCCTGAAGGAAATGGGTCTGTTTGTGAACGAGACTGAATTTGAAGCGGGGGGCATGGAATTAGTCCTGTAGAAGAGGTAATAGGGTCTCCAGAAAGCTAGACAAGAGGTTAAACAGACAACTATTTGGGCTCAATCTAGGAGAAGCATACAAGTACAAAAGAGGTGTTCAATGATAGAATTGGAGTCGCCCGGGGGCATCATGAAGCGGAGGGTGAGTGGCCGCAAATCAGAGAAGACACAGGATGGCCGCTGTGGGGACCAGAGTAATACATAGGTTAAAGACAGCTGTCACTGATATTCACGTTGTTTCCATAGACATGGCCCTCTTGCACATTATAGAAAACAGGACTTCTAGGAATGTATACTTCGGCCTGAAGCACTGATCTTTTAAATATACATTGTATCATAGATTTTAATGGATTTAAGAATTATCTCTGCTTGTGGATGGAATGTGGGAAGAAGGCAGGATGCAATGAAAGACAGTTATTTAAAACCATAGACCTGATCATGCTTAAACCCTTCAGAACTTTCCCAGTGTTCTTAAGAAATAGACTACAATCCTTGTGGTGGCCCTCAAGGTCCTGCCCTGTCTGTCACAAACTTACTTTGGGCCCCTGTCCATCTCTTACTGTGGGCTCTCCCCACACTGGCCTTTGTACCTGTACCTGTGTAGCTCCTACTCATCCTTAGCAATCTGCTCAAGCATCCCTTCCTCAAGGCAATCTTTCCCAGTCTCCTAAGCTACATCCCTTTTAAAGTGCTTGTAGTGCCTTGTATGTCTCATTGGTTGCCATTTTCACAATTATAATTAGTTGTGGGATTGAATTAGCTGTTAATGTGAGCTCTGTGAGGGTAGGGCCCTTCTCACCTATCCACAGCTATTTCCCCACACCCAGTTTAATGCCTGGCACACAGTAGGTGCTCAAAAAATGTCTGTTGAGATGATGACTAAACGAAAGAAAAAATTCACAGGATGGAAATTGGATATAGACACTGTCAGCTCCAGGATTCTCCATCGATGATTCTCATTTTAGGAACAGAAACATAGACTTTGTGATTATTCTTTGCCTTCATCCTTTATACAATAAGACTCCAAGTCCTATGGACTTCCATTGGAAAATCTACCTTGGATGGCTTCTTCTCCTATACCCTGTCATCTCCTATAGGAGCTTCCTCCTTATACTCTCGCCTTCTCCAGCCTACCTTAAGGACCACTCCTAATCTGTCCACAGCAGTGGTTCTCAAACCCAGCTGGGCTCAGAATCTCTCCTAGGGAACCTACTGGAAACATCCCACAATGGATCTGATCAATGGGTCTGGAGTGAGGTTTTTGAATGTGTATTTTTTGCAAAGCTCCCAAGCAAGTCTAATGTGCTCACTATTGTAGTGCACTGCTTTTGTCATGACCCTTGACCCTGCTCAAACACCTGGGGTTCTCTGTTGCTCACTCTAGCACTGTCTTAGAAGGAACCCAGGTAATATAAGAATATTCAGGCCAAGAATTGACCACTAAAATCCTTTCTCTGGGGGCCCTTCCACCCTGCACTTCTCTTGTGTGGCTTCTCTCAACTCTGGCAAAAGCCATGTGAGTGGACAGCTGAGACATCCTTCCCATTGGATAGGATGTAAGAAATGAAATTTAAAAAAAAAAAAAGACTCTGCTATTGCCCTTCTCTGAGAGAGACCACTCAGCATCGCCTCCCTGGAAGACTCCCCGGCCACAGCCCCTCTTCAGCCTCCTCCCTGATTTCAGGTTACCTCCACCCTCGTTTAGGAGATTTCGCTGCACTAACTTAAATGCTTCGTCTATGTATATGCACGTCCCGTGGTCTGAAGCTGTCTTTTCACTTCATTGCCAGTGTCTAACACATAGCATATGTTTAATAACAACAGCCACGAGTGCTCGCCACGACACAGGCAGTGCACGCGTGTGCACCCAGCCATTTAATCCTCCCACAGGCAGAAAGTTGACATAGTCTAGCTTTTGTGTTCACCGAATGTGTCACTGACTTTGCTGGGGGAGAAAGCCCATCCAAAAACGTTGCCTGCAGCTACGAGTTCAGAGTGTCTGCACAGCGTGTAGCTTCTGTTTTCTAAAGTGCAGATGGTGCGCATGTGAATTATAAATGTATAAACATAATTTTGTATTAAAAGTTCTGTAGTTTTTGGCAAAATCTCTTTCTGTGGTAGGCTAATGAGGACAGCCCCTGTGGAGGAATGTTTGTGGCAGTATGTGCATGCATAGACTATTTGAAGTTTTTGATGTTGATACATTTGTGATATTTATCTTCCTTCAGCACTGCAGTCCCATCCCGCCAAAGGAAATCAAGTGGGAGTGTTTATCGTGACTTTGTCCCCTGTTACATTCAAAAGTTATTTCTTGTTATTTATTTTCATCACATAATTACAAATTTGTTATATATTTAATTATATATATTTAAATTTCCACATTTTACAGATGAAGAAACTGAAGGTTAGAAAGTTTTATTTACCAAACCCGCCCACCTCCAAATCCAAGCTCTTTACCACTGCTTTCCACCACTTCTCCACGAACGCTGGAGAGTCACTCCCGGGTCACTTCTATGAAGGACTTGTTAGATAAGCCACGGGGACCTACCAGGTAAAGATTTCAAGATGAGGGCAGGGAGTCTGCCAAGAACCAGAGGAGGAAAAAGGAATGTGAACAATAGGGCCAGGCAGCTGCCAGTGAGATTTGATTTCTTACCCTGCACACTCCGGCTGTGGCCCTAGGAGTTCTGGTGTTTAGAATTCAAGAAGCTCTGATCCTCCCGGAATTAACAGAGGCTGCCCCAAAAGCGCCCACACAGGGTTTGTCCTCCATGTGAAATTCCACTCGGGAATCCCGACCACTCCCCAGGTCGGAGAGGAGGCACAGAGCCAGCCAGACAAGATTCTTCTCCCCGACACAGCTGTCAGGCTGCAGTGGGGGCAGAGTGTGGCAACACATTGCGGTCATTCCAGAGCTGGGGAATTGACTGACAGCAGGAGACAAGCCCGGCTTTTTATAGCCCTCTGAGAACTGAGGAGAAAACTGATCTCCTGAGAGGGAGAAGTGGGGCACATGTCTTTTCCAGGCACCATTCCCTCAACTGTAGTCCCAGGGTCCGAGTCATGGCTAAGCGAGCAATGCAGCGGGGTGAGCCACACTCACGGTTTGGGAATCGGAATCACAACCAAACCTAGTTCCTTGAATCCTCTCCTTGGGCTTCAATTTCTTCACCTGTCAGGTCGAAGTATTACAGTGCAGGGGTCTGCACACCTCAGCCCGTGAACCAAATCCAGCCCGCCACCTCCTTTCATAAATAAAGTTTTACTGGAACACAGCCACATCCATTCATTATGCATTGTCTATGGCTGCTTTCTGACTACAAGGGCAGAGTTGAACAGTTGCGACAGAGGTCACCCTTGGCCTGCAAAGCCTAAGGCATGCACTGTCTAGTCCTTCAAAGACACAGTGTGCCCACCACTGGGTCAGAACGCAGCAGGTTGGGAATGTCTGCCTGGAGCACTGTGGTGAGCAGGATTCTGAGGATATGTCCAGACTGAGGAATGAGGCCCTGTCCTAGGACCATTCACGAGTTTGTATTCAAGAGTAGTGTTGGAGGAACACCACTTACAGTGGTTTTTAAACTATGTTTAGCCCCAGAATATTTTTGCAAACAAAATCCTAAGCAACAGAGCTGCTCTGGGCGAAGCAGAAATGAAAACACTGAGGACAGCCCCCTCCACCCCCTCTACTCCCGAGGCAGCCCCCCCTCAGGAAGCCACGCCTACCCCGCAGCTTCATCGGCACAGCGTTTGAAAACCACCTGTCTAATCCTAGGCCCCTCATTTTACAACTGGGGAAACTGAGGCTCGGTGGGTGGCATCTTGCCTAAGGTCACATGACCATCTCCCAGTTGGCTTTCCTCAGAACCAGTAATGAGGTCATCAGGTACCAGCACAACACAGACACACCTCTGCCGGGGAGAGAAGCCTGTCCAGTGGCTTTGGGGGCTTCCGAGCTGCCATCAGTGCTGGTGGCCGTGGCACGCCCTCACTGACCCAGGAGCCCACAGGGATGCAGGGCTGGGACTTGGCCAGGACGAACTGCTGATGCCCGTCCATGCTTCACAATGACTTGGTCAAGGCTTGGGAGCCTTTGATCTGAGACCAGCAGCGGAGACAAAAGAAGAAAATAAAAATGGAATCGGACCATATCTTTTAAAAATCAGAACACATTTGGAGCAGTCCCTCTCAGGAGCACACCTGTGCTTTTCCCTTCCCCACTGCTTCCCCTCCAGGTGCTCTGCCTTGGCCTTCCTCTCTCCCAACTTCCAAGGGCCCTGCTTGCGCTCCTGTAACTGGGTTCCTGCGCCTACGCAGCAGAGCCGATTCACTCTTACTACCTCTGCAACTTGCTAACATAAACTTTCTCTCACAATCTTAAAAAAGAATCAGAACGTATCTTACAACTGATACATTAATCTGTTCCTTTTTCTGCACTTTCTTCAAAGAGCTGGGTTTTTTAATAGTTGAAAACATCTTAAAATCAGTGCCATCTTAGAATAGACAAATTATGCTAATTTATACCAAAGCTTTCTTTTGAAGATGGAATCAGATTTATTCATTTGTAGAATAAATATTTATTCTTCCTGCCCATTCTTGTTGGAGGGTTTGCTAAGAGCAGATCCAGCTGATATGAAAGCAAGGGGGAATTTTTTTTAGCTCCACTTGAACCGAGAAGAAAACTGATCTAGGAGTGTGCTGGGAAGCCAGGGAGATGGGTCACGTTTCCTCACCTCTAGCCAGCAACCAGGTGCAGCTCTGAGAGATTACAGAGAAGAAACTCAGGGTCCCTGTACCCCTGAATCTCCCAGTGAGGCCGAGAAAGTAAGACTAGGTCACCAGTGCCTGTGCCATGAGGTCATACCTGGTCATTGTCCTTCAAAGAGAATATAAAGAGACCAGGGGCTCGAGGGACACTTTCCAGCCAGGAACCTCAGAAGCACTGAGGAGACGGTATTCTAGATGGAGAAACGGCAGGGGAAGAAAGGCACAGAAACGCGCTGAGAGTGCAAGTCGGGTCAGCATCCCTACAGCCAGCCCGGAGGAGCAGGTAGAAGTTAAATGGAACCTCTGGAGTCCTTCCCAAGAGAGGGGACTTATCCTCCAGGTCCTTTTAACTAAGTGTGCCCCAGTCCCTGAGAGGCTATGTTGCTTGATCTGTAACTAATAATAGAGACACCATACTGCGGGAGCTGAGTGCTTTGCCTATGGTGTCGAGTTGCGGGGTTTGAATCACAGTTCTACTCCTTCCACTTAATCCCCTGGGTTTTGAGTTTCTTCCACTAAAAATGGAGATAACAATCTCCTGCCTACCTATGGGGGATCACTGGACACATGCAAGGAAAGCACTCAGCACCAGGAAGCATTCAATTAAAAAAAACACTAAAGCTTAAAATACAGGTTTGTAAATGATCGCCTTTCTTAATGAATTAGAATGGAATCCAAGTTCCCCCTGTAACACTTTCCCTGGGCTTCGCTCTTCTCGCCCGCCCGCCCATCCAAAGGATGGAATTACAAAGGAATTGGGGATCAGCCACAGGGAGCGCTGGCTCGCAGCGTGTGGAGTTCTTTCATCATCTGTGTCACAAAGGAAACTGGTGTCTTGCCCTGGGGAGTTCCCGAGGAGGTGTGGGCAGGAGGGTTGTGCTGAGTGTTGCCATTTGGGGAATTTACTGAAGCCAGCAGTGAGCTCACATCAGAGCAGAAAGGGAGTATTGGAAAGAGGTGACCAGTTAGGAGCTACAGCAGATATTGCTGATGAGCAGCAGACTGTACAAGATTAACATGTTTCAGTTAAGAACAAGGAGAGATACGACTTCAAACTTTGTCCATTTTCAATAGCATCGATTGTGTAGAATTGTTGGTGTAATGGAACAGCAGGGGAGACATTTGTCTGGGGCAAGTCGATTCTCAGGACATTCATTCCCAGCATCTTTAACCCTCATGTCCTTGATTCCCACCCCTAGTCCTAGAGGCAGGAATCACCCCAGGGTCTCCCAAAGTCTGCCCCAGGACGGCTGGGCTCCCTTGGAGCTGGATTCCTGGGCACCTGGTCCAGAACCAAATCCAAGGTTAGTTAGCACTGGGAGGCTTTCACAAGTGAGGGGAATGAAGGAAGAGAGAAACTTCCTACCTGAACATCAGTCAAGGCTGCCACTCTGAGCCTGACCTTTGCCTCCCATCTGAAACATTTAGGCTAACCCCCAGGAGACACCTGAATCCCCTGTGACTGCCAACGACATCAGCAGTAACAACCAAACTTGACAGAAAGCCCCGTGTGTGCTCGGCACAATGCGCAGCACTGCACACTTCACCCCCCTGCCTGCCCCCTGCTCACCACAGCCTTCAGAGGGGGGCGCTCTCATGGCCACAGTCCCCCTTTTCACAGGTGAGACAGCCGGGCTGACATCAGCTGCCTGGGGCCACTAGGCTAGGGTTTGACTCCGGTTGTGTTTTGCCCCAGTAACCTAGTGTCTCAACTACCCACTGTACTGGTTAAACTTTTGGAAGGGACATCTGCTTCTCAGTTCAGATTTCTGCCCTCCAGTGCCCCAGTGGCCCAGTGCTCTGCCCTCCCTCTCCCCACCCCACAACAAGAGCCCTTCCGCTCCGGGAGACAGTTGTCATAGGCAGGATTTCCAGCCCTCTCCCTAGTCTGTGGCCCTTCCTCTGAATTCTGGGTTGTCCGTTTATTCCATTCCCAGGCGCCTGCTATGTACCCGTTACTGTGCTGGGCACTGGGCAATGATGGCAGGTATCAAATCAGACGGCATCTCTGCCCTCAGGGGCTCACAGTTTAATGGAGAAGAGCACTGAACCAGTCATCTACTTTGAAGGGTGTAACAAGATGACCTCACCTGTCCAGGAAAGCAGGATGGGCCCCCTGGAGGAAGTGGCATCTAAATAATCAACTCTCAAAGGACATGTGGGGAGTAGGAGAAATTTTAAATAACAGTAATAGTCAACTTGGTATGTATCAGAAACTGCTCTAAGCACTCCCTATAATACCGTACTGGGTCGACATGACAACCCCATTAAGTGTTGGTATTATTATTATTATTATTCCCATTGTGCAGATGAGGAGACACAGAGAAGTTAAGGAACTTGCCCAAGGCCACACACCCAGCAGTGGGTAGCAGAGGAAATCCATGCAGAGGGAATACCGTGAGCAAAGAGCACTGGGGTGGGTGGGGCCCCAGATATTGAAAATAGGTAAAAAATAATAATTTTTTAAAAGACCCATCGAACATAACAATGATGAATTCATAGTATGTTCCTATTAGTGCAACTTGAAGCATCTATTGAGGATTTCCTGGTTCTTTTATCACACTGAGGTTTCTATGGACTGATTGTCAACCTAACCTTTGCCCTTGAGAATAGGGATTATGTTCATGCTCATCTCCTGAATCATTATGTTCATTCTCATCAACCTGCACAGGTTCTGTTGTTTGACTGGGGAGAGGGGGAGCAGATGGCACATGTACTGTTAACCACACTTTACCAACTGACACCACTACGAGGTCGCACGCTCTCACTTTCCACAGACCTGCCTGAGGGGCAGGCACAGCAGCTATCATCACCCCATTTCAGCGTTCAGGAAGTTGAGACACAGAGACATGAAGTAATTTGCCCAAGGCCACACAGCCAGTAAGTGTGGAGCTGGGGCTTGAGCCCTGGGCTCTCGACTCTAGCTCCTGTGTTTTGCCTCTATACCAAATCAGTGTTCCGTGGGAGGGCAGACAGATTCACACGTGGCACCTGCAACCACCGGAAAGTTCCTGAGCCTCTCCAGGCCTCAGTGTTTTGTCAGTAAAACTGGGATACGAAGAGCTCCTGCTTTATGGGGATGCTGTGAAGATTAAATGAAGCGGTAGGCACGGAGTATTAGGCACAGAGAATGTTCCCACAGTGGCATATCACACAAAACAGTGAGCAAACACAGTGACAAGAAACGATTGGATGAATCTTAGTAATATAGTAATAGTAAAGAAAAAAGTCACAAAAGATTACCTCTAGCATTATATCCTTTTAGCAAAGTTAAAAACAACTTAAAAATGTTTAAATGTTTACGGGTACATCTACTTGCAAGGACACTATACACAAGGGAAGGCGAGAGTGTGAAGGATGCGGCCTGTACGATGGCAGCTAGGTTAGGTGGGGGCGGCAGGCGCGTGCGTGGGGTCAGAGAGGGACGGAAGATACTGTCCAGGTCCCAGCTTTTGCTTTGCATGATAGGTTCGTGGGTGCTGACCACATTAGCAAAAATAACGACTATATATGAAATAAGTAACTATATATGAAACTATATGGAGTATGCATGGACCGATGATGACAGTATCTCATGAAGCAAGAATTAGGATTAACCCAATTTTTCCTATCTGAAGTCCTATTTATAAAAAGAAATAAAAGTATTAGGCACAGTGCCCTGCTTGTAAGAGGTATTTAATAAATGTTCTCTGGGAGAACATTCTCTGTCCTTCTTGTGTATTTTTATTATTACCTGCATTACCTGCCTACCCCCAGCCGGCTGTTCTTTCTGTCTGCCCCAGGCTATTGGTGAGATAGGTCCCGGAACTCAAACTTCTCAGAAGCAGAAAGCCCAGCCCCAGCCACGCCTCAGGGCAGTGCTCATCCTGTGAGTGGACACTGCTGGGGAACAGTCCTGAGGTGCTCACTGCCGGTTCCAGGAAGCTGTGGGGGTTGGGCACCCCCAGCGGAAGAAGAGAGCAGAAGGTATCCTAATGCAGCAACAGGCAGCTTAGGCTCTAGGGCTGGGCCTATGTTGGAATCTTGGTTCTGTGACTGAGCCTCACTTGGTTTAGAGTAAAAACAGTATTTACACCTCAGAAGGTCATTATGAGGATAAAATGAGGTGGTCAACACAAAATGCTTAGCACAACATCTGGAACATCACTTATGAGCTCAAAAATTCTACCTGCTTTATCACTGGGTATCCCAGCACCCGCCCCCTCCCGGGACTGCTGCTGTTTCCCCAGCTGTAGGTGAAGGAGACGGTGCAGACTGCGGAAAATGGAAACAGCTGCCATCTTACGGGGGGTGGGGGTCATGACTGTGTGTGTCACAGTTTTCCACTTCCTCCTGGAACCATTTCCTTTGTGAGCTAAACAGGGAGGAATCCACAGACAAAGGAACAATTCTGGGAGAGCCCTGTTCCGCAGCCTAAAGTTATTTCCTTAGAAGTCGGTGGCTCGCCCCCATCCCCCCGCCCCGCCCCGCTCCTGTCTGGAAGTGGCTCGGTGACAGGGAGCCATGGCTTCCCTGGTGCCCACAAATGAGAAATGAGGTGCCCAGAACAAGGCTGGTGGAGGACAGGCAGGACCCAGGCAGAGCTACAAAGACCATTGAGATGAAGGGCTTTCCTGACCTTGCCCCCCTGGCCTGACTCCTGGGAAGAGAGTCACCCAGAAACAACCCTACGGACTTGCGGCCTCCCTGACCTCTGGCCTCCCTGTCTTCCTGAAACAACAGTAGACCAGAGAATTGTACTACTCCACTATCCCTAGTAATAACCCCCACGGTTTACAAACCCTCTCCCAGCCTTTCCCCATCGTGCCCTGGCACCAACCAACGTGGGAATACAGAAGAGAAAGGGGATGCTCAGAGGGGCTAACTGACTTACCCCACGTTTTACACCAGTAAGTAGAAGGAGTTAGAACCCAAGCCAGGTCCTCTTATGCCAAATCCCAGATCTTCCACTTCTCTTTACCACCTCCCTTCATCGGGATTTCATGTTTCTGTCCCATGGGGTCTAACTCCTACTATTCTCTTCGGCATAAAGGATATTGGGTTTCCTGCCAGAGCTTTAATTAACACACACACAGTCTTCCAAGGTGACCTTGCTCCCCTTGCTTTCCCTCACACCGGCGCTATATTTAACTCCTGGAAAGCAGTTGGCACTAAGGCATCAACTTTGCAGCGGGGATTTCTTTGCTCCTCTTTTTTCATTTTTTTCCAGCCCGCATGAACCATCATCTTCCCTGCACACTCTGGGACAACAGGAAGTGTTTGTTTTAGTGATCGACAATGCCAGTCAACTGGTGTGGTCCCCTCTGATGTAATGCCACGGTTGGCCTTCACTTGGATTTAGAGAAGTGCTTGTAAATGCAAAGGAAGGAAGTGGGCCGTCCCCATGGACGGGACCCAGGAGAAAGAGATCTCCGCACCCCTGAAGTGAAGGGGCAATGCTGCTGGCCTCACCTGTGTTGCTAGAGGCTTCTCTGCTGGTTGACCTGGAGCTGCACGTAGACAAAAGCAGCATCTTAAAGGAGCCCTGGGAGAGGCACCACTGAGGGGCTCCTCAGTGTCCTTCCCATTCTGCAATCCTCAGTTCCCACACCTGCAAAGTGGGGCTAGCCCACCTCACTGTAAGAGCGAAATTATGGAACTAATACCTGTAAGTCTCTTACATAATAATCATGGAAGAGTGATACAGACAGCTAACGTTCACTGAGTACACTGTTCTAGGCACGTTCTCATGTAGTAGGGCCCGTCTCCACTGATGAGCTAGGTGGGTGTACTCAGAGGTCACCGACGACATATGTGGGGAACGGGGCAGTTGTGTAAGTGTCCCAAAGCTGCGCACTAGGAAACGGAACAGGGAAACAGGACGAGAACTCAAGTAGTTTGGGTTGCTCAATACGTGTTAGTTTTCATTTCCCAACATGTGTCAAGGTTAAAATCCACCAACTACAAAATGGGCATCACTGAATCATGGGCAGCCATATCCACACAGGGACACAAGTTCAACCAAACGGGGCTTGGAGAGCTGAGCCAATGGGCTTCTGGTTCCTTTGGTCCCCGGGGCTTTTTGTGTCCTTTTTTTTCCTTTTTTTAAGCATCTTTTTACTATGCTGAGCCACTATGAGGACAGACATCATTTTAAAATCACATTAACTAGCCAGTATACAGGGTCCAGCAGAAGTAAGGCCTGCTTGAGTGTGGTTGGTAGGGTAATAATATGGGTATAGTAATATATAGTTTTAATTTAAACTTTTCACCTAAAATGTCATATGATGTGCTTGAGTGTGGCATTGTTATATTATAGAATTACATCATGCTCATGATTTTGTAATAAAAGATTTTTTAATGAGAGGGGCGTTATTTGTACCAGGCCCCTGTACTTTATTAACCCTGAAGAAAAAGTTGCTTCAAGAATTAATTCATTCCACAAATACGTAAGCACTCATCTGTGTCA
Organism: Phyllostomus discolor; assembly: GCF_004126475.2. Classification (NCBI taxonomy): domain Eukaryota; kingdom Metazoa; phylum Chordata; class Mammalia; order Chiroptera; family Phyllostomidae; genus Phyllostomus; species Phyllostomus discolor. The sequence goes on from NC_040915.2 coordinate 20,262,307, forward strand.
GGCACTAGCAACAAGGCTCCTTCCTCCTTTCCTTCCCCCGCCTCCCAAACACGGAGGTCACACCTGTTAAGTGTCCTGCTTTCCTTCCCAGGGTGGCTTGCCTCCCCACTGCTGACGTGGATCATGCCTTGTTGATGTGCTAGCTTGTTAAAAAACAACACGCAGCGTCATTTCTAAAATCATGATCAAAACTTTAAATAATGCACTGGTTCTCTCTCCAGGCCAGGAGCCTCTGTGAGATGAAAAGTGGGTTATTTTGCTGTTTGGAAATGAGAAAGGAAATCTGAGTAAACCAAAAGAAAAATTGTAGGCCCTCTGTAAAACCACGTTCTGACGACTCGTCCTATTTTGCATCTTTAAATCATGGCTGTCGCATTTCCTCTGACTTTGGAATCAAAGACGGATGAGTTATCTTTGTCCCAAAGACACTTGTCCAGTAGTGAGGCGGGGAAAGGAGACATTGTGATTCCATCCTACTGCTTTGCAGTTACTAAAATTCTAACTTGTAAGCTGTTTCCAAGCATTTTCGTAAATTACAGAGTCTGAAAGGTGACGGGACTGAGATCAGAGGTCAGAGTACTCACTGAGCCTACCTGGCAGGAGCCAAAACAAAGGTTGTTATTCCTGTGGTTTGCTAAAGTGTAATGCATTCACTTCTCTCTTGTCATGGAAATTAGACTCAGTGCCTTTGATACTTCTAAGTAAACCCGACCTCCCCCACACTAGAACCATACTGGCAGTGCTAAACGCCTTTTGCTTGAAGGTTTCACTCAGGATGCATCAGGGTATAGACGGTCCTGGGAGCAAATGTAGAGCTTAATTTCTGCTCTATACCTTTTGACTTCAACTATGTAGCATGGGTAGAGAAGCAGAGAGAAAATTGATCTTAGTTAGGTATTCACCAGGAACAATAAGCACGTTGTAGTCTAATCTTAGATATATTTTAAAATAGATCTCTAATTTTATTTGGCAAACTTTTCTGCATCCCAGAGAACAGTTACAGCCCATCTTGGGTTTCTGTGCCTGCCCGCCCCACATAGTGAAGGCTTGAAGACTTATAAACAATGATTAAACCATTTCTTCCTGTGTTTTTTCCTCATTGGAATTCACTGTACCTCCCTAAGGCTTAACTAAACCAAACAAGATCAATGAAATGTATTCGTGGTTCTAAATAAACTTTAGACATAAAAGACAGTCCTGTCCTTGGTGCCCCAGTCTGTCCTCAGAAAGCAGAAGTGATCTAAACCAGGAGTGCAGACTGGAGGGGGCAGGTCAGTAACGGGTGACGGAGACCCTTCCTGACTGGGGACGGCAGGAACAGGGTTTCTGGGTCCCCTCGCCTGCCATGGAGGGGATCCTCAGAATGTAAGCACCCTGAGGGCACTGAATCCACTGCCTCCCTCTGCTGTAAGCACCCCAAGCTCAGTGTCAGGCCCAGAGCCGTGACCAGTCCACGTGGTGGGGCTGCAGAGTCCCGTGACGTCCCCTTGCCCCCAAGTACCACCCTCCCTTGTGCTGACGGCTGCACCGGCAGCTGCTGGGAGTCACATATGAATGAACAGCGCGCCTGTCGACTACACTGAGAGCCGCACACATCGCTTCACCCTGTCTTCACAGTGACCATGCAAAGCAGCCACTGTTACTACCCACACCGTTTGCAGATAAAGAACTGGAAGCCTAGCAAAGCTAAGACACTTCCCCACAGGCCACTGGCTGGAAAGTGGCAGAGCTGGCGGGGGCAGGGGGTAGACTATGCACAGCCCGCGCTCCTCTGTGACTCCTCTAAGCATCAAGCTTTGTGTGAGTTTAACACAAGGTACTTTTAGTTCCCCTTGGTTCTGTGACCATCCCTAAGTCAAATGACCTCCTTGACCCACACGTCCCTCATCTTTAAATTGAGAGAGTTTAAATCATGTTCATTAAATAAATGCTCATTAAGCATCTACTAAGTTTGAGGCATAGTCCCTGTCCTCATGGAGCTTGTCACAACTGTAGCAAATCTGTCAGTAAGCACTATCTGGTCAATACTCTGGAGTCTGCATAGTCTTGGGGAGTACTGAGAACAGCAGCAGCAACAACAATGCAATGACCCCCATGCAGTGAGTGCTGCCTCCAGGCGCAGCACCACAGTAAGTGCTGCACGAGCATGACCCGGCCTGGTTCTCCCACCTTGGAGGCCGGGATGCTACGATTCTCATTTCACAGATGGGAAAACAAGGGCTCAGAGCTCTCTAACGGGCCCATTTGTGCAGCTTGGAGACGGCAGCACAGGAGTTCCAATTCACGCAGGTCTGACCCCACAGCCTCGTCATCATGTTCTTCTAAGCAAGACTTCACGCTCCAGCTAGTTATAATTTTCTTAGGGACTCTTATTCTCACCTTGATGCTCAGTCATTTCAGAAGGGGCATCTAATAATAAGTTTTTAAGGAATGAAGAGGTCTTCCCACATTCCTTATGGTCACAGACATGCCCTGTAGTATGTCTTCGCTGGTGGAGTATTTTTACCGATTGAACCTTGGACTGCCTGCATCAGAATCACCTGGATGCCTGGTCGGTGTGTCTTGGTTGGTTGACTGTCATCCCAGGCACCGAAGGGTTGCAGGTTCAATTCCCATTCCCAGCGCGTGCCTATCTGCATTTTATGATTTTTCTACAAATTAAATTCTCTGATGGTTTAAATCCCTGTGAGTTATCTGGCCTTAAAGACAAAGCTGCCATCAACGGCTCCTCTGTGCTCACTGCACCTGAGAGCTTTCTGGGAGAGTTCTGTATTATCCTTGAGAAACCAGGCCCTGGCTGGAAGCTTTCCTGTATGAAGTATAAGGTTCTCTCTGGGATGAGATCCCACTCTTAAGTCAGGTGTATGCTTTGAGTTACATGACTTTGAGCTTGTTCTTCTTCTATGAGATATTCATCGTTAGGACTCTGATGTTCAAAGGGGCCAGCGGGGAGAGGCCCACTGAGCAGGAATTTCAGACCCACAATAAGGGTCTCTTACCCACCCAGTGAGGGACCCCCCCCCCCCCCCCCCCCCCCGGTCAGGGGCCCCAGTGAAGTCATACGCCAGAGCCCTCAGCAGGAGGGCTTTGAGGTGCTGCCCGCCTGCTCCCCACCCCAGCCTGGCCTCTGCTTGCTCAGAGCCAGTCTTCTGATGGAGGATTCGTGAGCAGGGGGCAAGCTTGGAAGTCAAACAGACCTGGGCTCAAGGCCTGGCCTAACTGTTTACTGGCTGGGTGACCTCATTTCTCCTAGCCTCTGTTTCCTGCCCCGTAGAGCACAGACAGCAATAAAATATACCTCTCATGAGGTTTATGAGGATTGAATGAGATGACGCGTGCTAACTGCCCAGCACACAATAACGGCCCGGTTCTAGGGAAGGGTGCTTGCCCGCTCACTGTCTACAGGCTGAGCCCTCCCCCAGGGCTCACACTCCCTCTGCCACCTGCGGCCACCAGCTCCTTCCAGGTGGCAGAAACCACTGCTGGCCCTGGGCAATCCTTCATGCCCTCTGCTTCTCCCAGAGTCACTTGGCTCCCTCATTCTCCTTTGCACTATCTGGACTTCTATGACCACATCTCAGTTAAACAAAAAACACTTAGAATCAACGTCCTATGTTAGGAACCCTGTCAAGCAACAAGGGGAAAAAAAGTGTAACAAAGCTTGCCTGCTATAGCTCATATTTGTATTTTTTTAAATTTTTATCTATTGGTTCAAGAGAAAGAGCAATTTGTTGCTCCACTTATTTGTTGACACTTGCATGTGCCCTGACCGGGGATCAGACCCACAGCCTGGGCGTGTCAGGATGATGCTCTGACCGACTGAACTGCCCAGCCAGGGCCCAGCTCATGTTTCTTAATGCAGAGAACTCACTCCCAACCTAGCAGTCACTACTTTAGAGGCCGTTATAACAAAGCTTACACTGGCAGCAGGAGTACTGCCACACACGGGCACTTACTTGCTGACAGCAGCGAGGAGAACTCTGGGACCTCCGTCACAGCAGAGGGAAAGAGGAGAGGTGGCAGTGGGAGGGGCGGGGAGGAGAGGAAGGGACAGAGGGGACGGCTGATCTGGATATTATTCACCAGTTAAAAGGAATGAAGTACTGACTCACACTGCAATATAGATGAACCTTGAACACTTTATGCCACCTGAAAGAATCCAGTCACAGAAGGCCACATCGTGATTTTTTCTTTAATTGACATGAAACAGTCAGAAGAGATAAATTCATATAGACAACGACAGAGAGGCAAGTGACCTTTAGGGCTGGGGACAAAATGGGAGTTGGAAGTAATGACCTTGTTATAAAGCTGATTGTCACAGCGGTCTCATAACTCTGAAAATATAATGAGAACCAGTGTGTGGACACTATTTTTTAAAAAGTCCAAAAAGTTTGAGGTTATGCATTGAAAGACAATAACCCTCAGGAAGGTGTGATTGGGGCAGGGGATGCCTAGGAGGTCCCCAAGATGCTTTCAGGGGGTCTGTAAAGTGGGAACTACTGTCATGTAGTACTGAGGCCTCCGGTGGCTTTCCACCCTCAAGGTCTCACTGGCATCCAATGGCGTTTCCAGAGGCTGCGTGCCGCGTGATGACAGGGTAGCTCTGAAGGCTCATGGGCTGTGTGCCTGTGCATCGTTGTGCGTTAATGTTTTCTCTGTCTTAATTCTTAACACAGGTAATGTTGATAGATATAATCCACATAAAACAAAAGCTCTTTGGGGTCCTCAATGATTTTTAAAAGTGTGAAGGACTCCTGAGGCTAAGAAGTCTGTAAACCCCTGGCAGAAGAATAAAGAGCCACTGCCCCCACAGCCCTGACATTCCTGCAGACAGTGGAGCCATGTCCTGAATTTCCAAACATGAACCCTGCCTGCAGGCCCCAAGAGAGCTCCGTGGTGGCCTGCGGTGCCTCCTCTGTGAGCGATTATGTGTGCACGCACAGGAAGTCAGAGAATGCCCACTGGAACAATATTTTATTCCATTTCTAGTTCTCCAAGGGGCATACAGTTACTGCTCAGGAAGTAATTTGGAATTCAGTTACCGAATTTTTCGGACTGTAAGATGCACCAGACCAGAAGACGCACCTACGTTTTAGAGGAGGAAAATAGGGAAAAAAATTTTGGAGCAAAAAATGTGGTAAAATATTTAATAACATAAATAACATAGGCTGCCACCTCCCCCCCAAACAGCGAGCCTGGTAAGCTGCATTCAGACTAGAAGACGTACCCCCATTTCCTCCTAAATTTGGGTGGTGCGTCTTATAATCCGAAAAATATAGTAACTGACTTCTGGTGTGTCTGTTGAGGGTGCTGGAGGAGTTTGTGATTCCATTTGAAAACATTTCCTTCACAACAGCTGAGATGATTTTAAATGATTTCCTACTTCAAAGAGAGACTCCCCCCGCCCACCCCAGAAGCCTCCATCACATGGCATTGAAAGGGCGCGGGCCCTGGAGGCAGCACGGCCTCGGGCCCCTTTCACTCAGGATCGGAGGTGCGGGTGCCCCTTGCAGTTACATGACTCAGCAGCTCTAGGAATCACACGAACTTGAACTCAGCCTGGCTCCTCCTCTTTCAAGCTGTGCCACCATCCCATAGCTACTCTATCTCTGGAACATAGGTCACCTGATAGGACCTGCTCACAGATGTGGGGAGAGAAAGCGACATTGCACGGGAAGTCCTGACCTCAGTGCCCCGAGGCAGAGAGAGCTCACAAGGTGGTAGCTGTCAGCCTTCCGCTCATTTCCAACAAATTCGAGGCGATGATGAAGACTGCCACAGAGAGAGGCAATGTCACATTCTCCCAACAAGTAGCACTCTCTAACCTAAGATTTCTGTTTTTTAAAAAGTCCTTCTGTGGTCACCTGTTCGTTCCCTCTTTCCTCAAACCCACGGAGAACGCCGCCACCAGGCAGGCCCCAGCCTAGATGCTGAGGAAGCGGAGATTCACCGTGCCGTCTATACTTGTTAGAGCCTTGGAGGCTGCGGAGGGGGACAGACGCTCACAGGGATCCGCACAGCACAGACCAGCGCACTAGACACTATGATGACCGTAAAAACGGCTGACTTGGCGTGAGCATTTACTACGTATGGGGCAAGGCACTACTCATGCACGGCATAATTCATCTTCACAGTGACCATAAGGGGTCACTACCCATAAGGGGTCACTAAGGGGTCGCTGTTATTACCCCCATTAACAGAGGAGGAAACTGAGTCACAGGCTAAGTAACTTGCCAAAGGTCCCACAGCTAATGAATGATAGAGCCTAGATTTGAACCTAGGTAGTCTGGCTCCCTGGCCAGTTCTCTTGTGCAGGATGTTATAGCCCCTCTTACCCGTCGGACCCTGTGGTGGTGAGTCAGAGTCTCACCATCTCTTCAGGAGGGCCCAGGGTGGGGAGAAGCCCGTGGAGCTGAGAGTCAAGAGCCTAGAATGAAAGTCCTGGCCCTTCTGCTTGCATCTGTGTGGTTCAAGCAGGTTACTTCATCTTCTCTGAGTCTTGGTTCTTTCATCTGCAAAGTGAGGGCAATCATGGGGCCTACCCCGAAACTTGTCGGTAGGACTGTATAAAATACTGCCGGGCAACACAGTGCTATGGGCAAAGGAACGGAGGGAGGTACCAGGTCAAGGCTGTGCTGGCCAAGTGGCCCTGGGGAAGTTATTTAACTGCTCTCTGAGCCTTAGTTTCATCCTCCAGATAATGGAGATAATAAAACGCTTGATGTGAGATTTAAATAAGACTACAAGTATGAAAGGGCTTAGCACAGCTCAGCACAGGTTAGCTTTAATATTTTGCACAAGGGATGGGAGAGTTGCAAATCAGGACAATGCTACTACTGTAATGAGGCTGGTCTTCAGCTCTAAGGCAAACCAAGTTCCTGTGACTGTTCGGGACAGGGAGACATCAATGACATCATGGCTTTGGCACACTCCAGCTGTTAAAGGGTCCTGTGCTCTAGGATTCTGCAACCCCATGTGGTCTCAACCAGCAGCAGCAGTAGCAGGGAACCTGTCAGAAATGCACTTTCAGGTTCCACCCCAGACCTCCTGAGTCAGAATCTGCACTTTGACAAGACCCCCCAGCTAACTCCCATATACATACACTCAAGTTTGAAAAGCACTGGTGTAGCATGGAAAGAAAGAATGGTAATTACAGTTGTGGGCCTGGGATGGGAAGGGTTAATGTGCAGTTTGGCTCCTGCCAAGGCACCGGAAACAGAAGTTTTCAGAGATTGAAGTGTATGAACTGATGGGACAGGAAGGCTCCCTTCCTGCCTGTGTCCAGGATGGCCAGGGGCTCCAGCCCGGGACCTGCACTGAGCCCCGAGCTGTGGTGAGGAAGGACCCCTGGGCCTGGAAAGCAGAGGGCATGCTGGGACAAAGGGAGGCCTGAGTGCCTCTTCTCGAGCTATATTAGTCCTCAGGCTAAGGCCATATGAGGTCTGAGCCAGAGCAGAGGAGCCCAGAGGAATGTCACAGTTAACTGAGAGGGTTCTCCCAAGGGAGGCTGGGAAGCCAGCTCTGAGACAGCTGTGTGAAGCCTCCGAGGCCTCCCTGTTGCTCCCAGCCCTACCCTCTGTCCCCTGCTTCCCTGACCTCTCGGGGGTGGGAGCAGGGCCGGCATCCCGGATGCAGAGTCGTGACCATGCTTCCTCCTCAGCGCTGGAGCAGCTGCTCCCCGAGCTCACGGGGCTGCTCAGCCTCCTGGACCACGAGTACCTCAGTGACAAAACCCTGGAGAAGAAGATGGCCGTGGCCTCCATCCTGCAGAGCCTGCAGCCTCTCCCAGGTCAGACACCAGCACTCCGCCCAGACCTCCTCCAGAACCTTTGCTGACTCCCCAGGGCCTGCTGGCAAGAGGAAGCCCAGGCCTTGTGGCACAGCATTCGACACTCTGTGTGGTCTGGCCGATGTCCTCATCCACTCAGCCCTTCTCCACACAACCCCGCCTGTGCTCTTTGTGCTGCTCCATCCTCAACCCACTACAAATTCCCACACACAAGGCACATGCCACACATACTCTCTACACATGAGAATGTGCATGTGGTATGTATGAAATGTACATGCCACATGCACATTCTCACATACACCTCACATGCACAGCACATCCATAACAAACATGCATTACACAAGACATACACTGTGCGCACATGACATACTCTCGCCAACAGCACACACTCACATGTACAGCACACGACACAACACATCTCTCACACCCCACATGCTGTCACACACAACACACATATACACAGAGCACATACACATCACACACTCCTATACGCAGACACACACTCTCACACCCACGGCCCCACATCACATCCATTCCCCTCCCTCTACTTCCCGCGGCTCCTCTGCCTCACTGTCTCCCAGCAGCAAGGCCACCTCACCTGCCCCAGCCTTTCTCTGCACCCCAAGTCAGCCCACGAGGTGATGCGTGTAAACCAAAAGCCCAGTGAACTCTAATGAGCTGTACCCACGTCCCACACTATTGGAGGGGTCTGAGAGACACGGTGGGAAGTCTCTACCGGATGACTTGCTGAGCCTTACTTCCCAGTGACAAAGCAGGTCAATGTCCTTGGCTGCCCTCACAGGACTGGGAGGAGGACAGGGGCAGTGTTTTGCTGAGCTTGCTGGAGCCCCTGTCCTCTGGCCAGCTCCAGAGCAGCCCCTGTGTTCTGCTTTCTGTACTGGGCCCTGGGCACCCTTTCACTGGGAGAAGGAGATCCTCAGGAACAACGTGAAGATGAAAACAAAGTTTGAAAACCAAGGATATCATTTCGTCGTGCATGTGCCTTGCAAACGATGCTGTGTCCTATGTGGGACAGAAGTCCCCAGTGGGGCAGGGGAGACCCAGCCCCTCCGCATAGTCAGCAGCCTCCAGCCCCTCCCTTCTCACTGCACAGATGTGACAAAAATGTTCTCCTTCCTTGCAGCAAAGGAAGTCTCCTACCTGTATGTGAACACAGCCGACCTCCACTCCGGGCCCAGCTTCGTGGAGTCCCTCTTTGAAGAATTTGGTGAGTGACTGTCTCCCCGCCTCAGGCTGTGGAAGTGTCCCGGACTGTGCAGGGAAATGCCTGCACCTGGGCCTGGCTCCAACCTTACAAAAGTGATCAATTAAGCAAGTTCCTGGGCCTCTCTGGGCCTTACCAGGTCTGAACGTCTAGTCAGATCTGTACAGTTGTGGGAAATCATCCCTAAAATTTGAGGAAAGGAAGGTATGAACGTGCAGGCCCAAGAAGGTATGGCACGTAGGGTGCTGTCTTGCCTGCTTCTCCACATTCATCAGCAGTGGCCGCCTGGGACCTGGGTTGAGCAGCACAGTGGCACCACGGGCATGGGCGCAGCTGAGCCGGGCTGCGTGCCGGGTATGTGCAGTGCCGGTTCTGTCTCCAGGGAAGACAGAACTCTTCGACACAGGGAGGGAGCTGCGGGTCAGGTGAGAGACTGTCAGGGGCCGACAGACTTAGGGAAAACACTGTGCTTCCATGACATAACCCCTACACATCCCCAGAGCACGGCACCAGACGTAATTTCATCGGATCCTCTCCATAACCCTGCAAGATAGACAAGGCCAGGTTACAGCTGAGAAGACCAGGTCTCAGAGGAAGGAAGCCATTGCTCATTAGGGCTACTACCCAAGTGGGTGGCGGAGGCCTGCTAACCCCAATTCTGCCCTCTTCCTGCTCTGCCACGCTCATCCTCGGCTTTCTCTGCCCAATGGCCTGACGCTTCATAGACTGTGACCTGAGTGACCTTCGGGACATGCCGGAGGATGATGGTGAACCCAGCAAAGGAAATAACCCTGAGCCAGCCAAGAGCCCGTCTCTGAAACATGTGAGTCATGGACATGCTTCCCACACCTCAGGCCCTTTATTGCTCTGGAGGGGGCAAGGAAAGCTCTCCCCCTGATGCTGGGGTGCTCCTGGGTGTGCAGGACCCTGTCCTCTCTTCTGTGCGGTAGTTAAGGCCAGAAACTGCACCATGGAACATGTCAGTGACTCATGCTCACTGTGCCCCTGCAGAGCAGACATAATGGTGAACTGACCTGTCCCCACCCAAAGGACGTCCCCACCCAAACTCGTGCTTGCTGTAGTACAGGTGGAGTCATAGGGAAAGCTCTGAAAGGTCTGGTGGCCTCTGCCCTCTTCCCTACTGCTGTGTGGCCTTGGGCAAATCACCCATTCTCTCTGAGCCTGGGTTTTTTTTAACCTATAAAATGAAGGCTTAGATCATATCTAGGGTTCCCAGCCTTGGGGCCATAGAATTAGGGCAAGGGACCCATAACCACATCAAGCACTGTCTGTCAACTGCATAATTCACTGTCAGCAGCACCAACGGTACCAACTGTTGACCACTTGTTATGTCCTTTCCATACTTGCAGCAACTGAGTGAGGTTGGTAGTATCATTATCCTTATTTCACGGGCAAGGAAACTGAGGCTCGGAGAGAGTGAGTGACATGTCAATGTCCCACCACTGGAAGGTAATACAGTGTAGTTGTAAGCCAGGGTTCCCTGGCCCAGGAGCCTAGGCTCTTGGCCACGAGGTGATACCACCTCACTAAATTACATGTCTCACACTTGTCCTGCTGTTCCTCCTGTGTATGCAGAGATGGTTGTAGGGTTTTGCAGAACTCTCAGTAGCTTTTGATAATTCTGCACGTGCTCATTCAAGTGTTTAACTCCTCCTCTGTGGCAGTCTACAAAACTTTTAGACATTACAGAAGAGCCCTGAGGCTTAAGTAATTTGGATAAGAAACACAGGACCAACCAAAAAACTCAAGGTTTCCCAGCTCTGCCCTTCTGCAAGTCTATTACATGTTATGGCTCCAGTCAGATCCTGCCCTCTAGCCGCTCCTGCCGCCCTGTCCCCAGCCTCCTTCCTGTCACTCTGCTGCTCCCCTCTGCACCCCTGGCCTTCTTAGTCTCACACACACCCCTCTTTGCCCTCCAGGCAGCAGACCTGCCTCCACCGCTCCCCAACAGGCCTCCACCCGAGGACTACTATGAGGAGGCCCTTCCCCTGGGGCCAGGCAAGTCCCCTGAGTACATCAGCTCTCACAGTAAGTTCTGGTCACCCTGGGAGTCAAGGGCAAGGAGGAGGCGGCTCCTCTCCTGAAGCTCCAAGCCCGGCCCTCCCCCAGCCATGCCCACCTCCTGAGGAGGGGCCGCCTGAGCACCAGGCCCATTTAGTGACATCCTGGATGCAGGGTCAGTGTGTGCGACCCTGGGGGTCAGGAGTTCAGGCTCCAGTACCAGTCTGTGTGGCCTTGGACAAGCCCCTTCACCGCTCTGGGCCTCTGTTCCCCTGCCCTAAGTAGGAAAGAGGGGCCAGATAACACACATGTAAATGCGCCAAGATGGAGGTACACAGGCCGCCAGTAGAACATGGTTCCTAGCACTGAAGCTGGTACCAACCCGAGTGCTCCTCTTCTGTGGACTGGGGAAATAATGTGTGTTTCAGCAGAGTCACATCTTACAGATGGATCGGGCTGTCAAGGCACACGATAAAAAAGCACGTGGTCGAAATCAGAAGTCTTCAGAGTAGAGTGTGGCCACCCCAGGGGGTTTATGAGATGATGTAGGCAGATGTAGTAGATGCTCTATTTATGTTTAGATCAACACATCTTTTTAAAATGTCTGCGTGAATGTTTATAGTATTTATAGTCTAATAATAGCATGATGCTTGTATTTAGTTTATATATAATTGTGTATGAATAATACAAACATACATAATATATACATATGTAATTTATACACATAGGTAACACAAGTGTATTTCATGATTATATTTTTCCTGATAGGTGAGCACAATAAAATAATTTAGAGGTACAAATTACCTCTGAAAAATCTCTTAAACCGGCCACAAAGGAGAGTGTTCAGTTCTGACTTGTCCCTCAGTTGGTCCCCTCCAGTGTTGTAAGAGGTGGCCGTTCCTCTGAGGGTCAGACAAGGCACTGGCTTGGGTGTGGGACTTAGCGCTCCACACGAGAAAGCACAGGTGGTTCTGGATGGCCCAGCAGGGGGACTGACTTATGCACAGGACGCTGGAGCACTGCTGTGCTGTCGTCCAGCTGCGCGCTGGAGTACTCCCCAGCCACAGGGAAGGAAAGAGAAGAGGTCCTCTGTGCTGATCAGAAGTGAACTCCAAGATACAGTCATTGGAAAAAATCGAACACGGCATATGACATGACTCTACTTATTTTTTAACAGGACACATGCAATACATTCATTTTAACAATTTTTCTAGGATACGCAAGAAACTCTTAACAGTACTATACTGTGGGGAATGAAGAAAAATCTAGATGGGGGAACATAGATTCCCAAATTGTTTTGTGCTGATTGTGCTTTACACCACGGGTGTGTGTATGTGTGTGTATTTGTAGTAAAGTACAGGTAACACAACATTGACCATGTCGGCCGCTTTGAAGTGTCCACCCAGCAGCATTTAGTGCACTCACAGTGTCGGCCATCAGCACTGCCTAGCTCCCAGACGTCCCCATCACCCCAGAAGAAGACCCGTACCCGTTAAGCAGTCACTCCCTACTCCCCTTTCCCCCGAGCCCCTGCCAACCACCAATCTGCTTTCTGTCTCCTTGGTTTTGCCTTTCTGGACACTCCACATAACAGAATCATACAATATGTGGCCTTCTGATTGTGGCTTATTTCACTCAGCATGTTTTCAAGGTCCATCCATGTCATTGCATATATCAGTACTTCTTTCCTTTTCATGGCCAAGTAATATTCCACATTTGGTTTGTCCCCCTCATCAGCTGGCTGGTGGACATTTGGGTTGTTTCCACCTTTGGCTACTGTGGCATACTATTTTTATAATTACCAAACTAGCTAAAAGAGAGTGAAACGGCGAGGTCGGACCAGGTGACCAGTGGCTCTCTTCAGCCTTCATAGTCATGGCTCTCCCGTCACTGTGAGCAGCTGTTTGTGTGTGGAGCACGTGACTTTATTTTATCCACTGGAGAAGGGGGAGGAAGAAGGGAGCGAAGCGCCAGGGCAGCCCGCAGCTGGGTGAGGCTGCTCTGCCTCCCCAGAGAGCTCCCGCCCCTCCCACCTGGGGCAGAGAAGCCACCTCCGGCAGCACGCAGTGGGGATGCTGGGGCAGCAGGGAAGGGAGGGCCTCAGGAAGGGCCAGCGACCTTGTCCAGGGAGAGGGCGCCAAGCCCATTAAGGAGTATCCTTCCTCTTGCACACAGCGTCCAGCCCTGGCAGGTGTCCTGGCACTTTGGCCAGGGTGTCCCCTCCCTCTTCTCCAGCTCGCCTCCTCCTCCCCCACCCCCACCCCTCTGGCCCTGACTCCCCCAGGCCACCTCACAGCGCATGTCACTCTGAAGCCTCCAAGTGCCGGCTGGGAAAGGCAGGCCCCGAGCCTCACTTGGACGATACAACTGGATGTCCCCGGCGCTGAGGATCTGAGCACGTCCGTCCTCCGGAAACAGAGGGGCAGCAGGGTCTGGGAGCCCAGAGCGGGGCTCTGAGGAACAGTGGGCGTGAGAGCGAGCAGACTGCATGAAGGAAGGCTTCCTGACGGAGGGGTGTGCCTCTATCCCTTAGGCTGGCAACCCCCATTCTCATCCAGGGTCCGTCACTAGCAAACATGTGTGGCTCAGTTTCCTCACCTGTAAAATGGGCGCTGGTGAACTGCGTTGTGGGACCCGGTGGAGACAAGGATAATGATAGCTGGCCTTCGAGCACACTGTGTCATGCCCTGTGCTGAGAGTGGACATGCATTATACCACTAAGCCAAGATGGGACTGTTCATGTCACCTTAAGTTGAAGCACCTGAGACACAGAGAAACTGTTACCTGTCCAGGGTCACTCAGTGAATGGTGGAGATAGATTTAAACTCAAATCCAGTCAATCCCGAAGCACATGCCCTTAACCCGCAGAACTTCGGGGTGTGTTCCAGAGACTGTCTACATCAAAATAACGTTTAAAAAAATCACTCCAATATACATATTTTCTATTTTTACATGTGTTTTTAAATGTCCTATTAAGTAGTTAGGTTTTCTTTAAATGCCGATTCCTCAGCTGAATCCACACCAGTGAATCAGAATTTCTAGGGATACAGCCCAAGGATCTGCATTTTAAAAAGATGCCTGGTAACTCTGAAACAACACATGTGAGGTAGCCCAACCCCTTATGGTGCTGCAGCCCCTGAGTGGGACTGTGTCGTGGAAACTCGGCCCAGGCAACTGCTGCACTCACTTTTATGTGCATCATCATCACCTCCAGTCCGTCTGCCCCTCTGAAGTCGCAGAGGCTTAGGGGGAGAACTGCTGGGACAAAAGGAGGGGGTGTGTTCGGGAGTGAGCAGAGGGGCTGAGGTGGCAGAGAAGGAGGCAGAAGCAGAACAGGGAGGGGGTCTGGAACACCACTCGGTGCATACAGGGACCCACCAGTGCTCTGGGGTCCTTGAGGAGGGGCTGCCCACTCTCTGCCAGCAAAGGTCAGAGAAAAAATCTCTGAGCTGGGTCTTGAAGCGTGAGTAGGCGTCCTCTGGGGGAAAAGAAGAGGGCACAGCAGATATCATGAGCAAGGCCAGGAGGTGTGCCAGGGCCCACTAGGGCAGTGCCTATGACAGGAGCACAGAGGGCATGTGGGGAGCAACAGTAGACGAGGCACATTCAGGAAGCCCCACAGCCTGGCATGCCACTCCCCCTTCCCTGCGGGGCCAGGGTCTGGCCCCTGAACTCTGCCTGCATTTCTCCGAAGTTCAGCTCTTTCTGCCAACCCCACAGATGGCTGCAGCCCAGCCCAGTCCACTGTGGACGCCTACTACGAGGACGCGGACAGCAGCTACCCCTCGACCAGGATGAACGGAGAGCTGAAGAACTCCTGTAAGTTCCAGGCAGGCCTTCAGTGGGGTTCTGTCCCCTTGACCTGGCCCTTGACCTGGCCCTTGACGTGCATGTGCCTACCACCCCCTGGACCTCCCTTGGGCCACCAGGGAGGACCCAAAGCCCTTGTCCTCAGTGGCCTCAAGATTCAGTGGAAAGATCACTGGTACAGGAGTCGGGGTCCCCCATGGGGCCCTTGCCCTGACTCTGGTGACTGCCCTTAGACTAGCCACCTGTTCTCTTTGAGCCTCTGGTTGCCTCATGTCTACGGTGGGGACTTGCTGGAGTGCCACCAGAATGACCTGGGACAGCGGATGCGGAGATCGTGGGGTAGTGACCATCGCTGATGGTTACTGAGCACTCGCTGAGTGCTAGGCCCTTAGCTAAACCCTCCACCTTCACTGAACCTCACAACAGCCCGATCTGGTGGATACTATGCTGCTATTGCTCGTGAGGGCCGTTTTACTGAGGAGGAAACTGCAGCTCTGAAGAGTAGAGTCACCAAGGTCACAAAGCTAGTGGTGAACGCAAAACACAGTGCCCGTGTGGGGGTTTAGTCGTTACCATGGTCACAGCTCACACCCACCCCTCACGGTCCTGGGGCCCCAGAGCAGGGATGCACGTGGAGGGGCCAGGGGGGGCCTCCCAGCTGATGGCACAGTGGCAGGTCCTTTCCCGTGGCACCTGCAGACAATGACTCTGACGCAATGAGCAGCTCCTACGAGTCCTATGACGAGGAGGAAGAGGAAGGAAAGGGGCTGCAGCCCACGCACCAGTGGCCCTCCGAGGAGGCCTCCATGCACCTGGTGAGGGACTGCAGGATATGTGCCTTCCTGCTGCGGAAAAAGCGCTTTGGGCAGTGGGCCAAGCAGCTGACCGTCATCAGGGAGGACCAGCTCCTGGTGAGTGGGCGCGGACGTGTTCCTCTCGGCCTCACGTAGGCGCACGCGTGTGTCTGTGTGTGGGCGGGCGTGTCGGCCACGGTTACTCCGGGCTTGTGCACAGGGACTCAGAGCCTGGCGCTTTGAAGATTGGAGCAGAAGTTTTAAAAAAAAAAAACAAAAACCTCAGAAGACTTGCCATGGACTTTACCAAGAGTCTGTTTTGCCAGAGACACATTTTATTTTTACACTTTAAAATAATGGTTATTGTTTTTCATTATGCAACTAAAGTGTTTATTTATAAAATAGAGCAAAACAAAATGAAGACATGATTTTTTAAAACACCACCTATAATCCCATTGACCAAGAGCTACCCACTGTTAATTTTTTTTTTTTTTTTTTTGAGAATACATTTACTGAAGCTGCAAACAGTGAAACAAGGAGGGGCCTAGCACAGAAAAGCATCGGGAGAGAGTCTGGGCGGGGCTCCGCTTTGGCTGTCTAGGGCTGCTGTCGGCTCACTGGAGTCAGAGAAAAGGGGCCTTGGAGACAGGCTCAGGGGTCAGCCCAGGATGAGCTGCTGCCGCCCACAGCTCCTCTGGGTACAAGTCTTGTGGGGCCCTTAAGAGTTTAGGAGAAAGAAAATTCACTCAAAAAAGAAATTCAAGCGGGCATGCCCAAGGAGGTTATGCCTGTTAAGCTTCAATAGACATATTTCCACCCGCATTTTCACATACATCACTCTTTTCCAAAACTGAGCCTTACTTTCTTAAAAGTTCTTTTTAGTTCACCATCTCTCAGCACTACTATTTCATAAAAGAAACTGTACCTTTAATTGCAAAGTAGAAGAATGGGCATAACTTCAGAAAAAAATAGTTCTTTACCCAAAAGTCTGTTGACAAGACTTGCCTCACAGGTATTCTTTTGAAACACAACCTTTCTCATCCCAGAGCAGTGAAACGCTAATCCTAGCCCAGAAACAGTCCAGTGTCTTGACTTACTCTTTCCATTCTGTACACCCGCTGTTTTTCTTGACTTCCTGCACTGCCTAGGAATTCTGGCACAATGCAAAAACAAATGGTGAGAGTGGGCATCCCTGTCTCCGTCCAGATCTCAAAGGAAAGTTTCAGTAATTTACCACCAAGACTGATATTTGTTATGGGTTGTTTGTAGATGTCTCTTATTATCACATAAAGGAAATTCCCTCCACTCGTAGTTGAGGAGCTTATTTTATAAATAGATGCAGAATTTGATCAAATACTATTCCTCCTTGTATTGAGATAAAGAGTTTGCCTCCTTTTTTCTGATAGTATGACGAATGGTATGGTTGGTTTCTGAATGTTAGCCACTCGTGCATTCCTAGAATAAACTCTGCTTGGTCTTGATCCAGTATGCTTTTTCTAGGTATATGAATTTCATTTGCTAATATTTTGCTTAGGGCTTTTGCAACGCTTTATGAGAGAAATTAGCCTATAAATTTCCTTTTGTAAAATCATTGTCAGGTTCCGGTACCCAGGTAATGCTGGCCTCATAATAAGAATTGGGAAGTAAGAATCATTATTGATGAACTGTTGACTTCCCAAATCCAACCATCTATCTCTGCTAGAATTCTCTCTCCCACATTCCTACCATGTAGCCCATTAGTGGCAGGGACCTGACTTCCTCACAAGTCAGCCTATTTCTTCTCTTTAGAAAAGTTCTTTACACCAGAAGTGATCTTCCTAGACTAGAATATCACTTCTTAACAGGTAGCTGTGCCCCCTGGGGCCCCTCAGTAGCCCCCTAAATCTGAAGATTGCTCAGAGATACCCCCTCTCCTCTGGGGCGAACAGCCACAGCCCCTGTTTTCATGCAGGCCCCACAGTGGGCTGGATGGGGGAGGTCTCTGTGGGGTCGAGCTCCTCCAAGCCTTTGTGCAAGGGTGTCTTCCTCCTCCACCCACCACTCCAGGAAGCCCTGACCTCTTCTCTTCCTGTCCAGTGTTATAAAAGCTCCAAGGACCGGCAGCCACATCTGAGGCTGACACTGGACACCTGCAATGTCATCTATGTGCCCAAGGACAGCCGGCACAAGAGGCATGAGCTGCGCTTTTCCCAGGGGGCTACCGAGGTCTTGGTGCTTGCACTGCAGAGCCGGGAGCAGGCCGAGGAGTGGCTGAAGGTACGGGGCCTTTGCCCTCCACCCACCTGCCCTCCCTTCCTTCCTCTCTTTCCAGGGAACAACCCTCAGCAGGGTGGGCTGCAGTCCCTGGGAGAACAGGCTTTGTTCAACTGAGGGGTCAATGCCTGTGCATGGCCAGGGCTCAAGTGTGCAAATGGGCCTCAGGGTGGAGGCCTGTGTTTCTTATTATTTGAATCCCCTCCCTAATATCCCTACTGTGGGCTTGTCCAGCCTGCACTTATATGCCTCCTAGAATGGGGAGCTTAATGCCTACAAAGGAAGCTGATTTTATCATTAAATAAACTAATCCTCTTTTTTCTTTTAAAAAAGGAAAAATCCTTCTTTGTCTTATGTGAAATGTGCATCCTTATAACATTCCCTGTGGTCCAGCTTCTGCATCTTGCAGCTACACAGAACTATTAGAGGTATCATGCACTGGCCACTTACTTTGAGTCACGCATTGTATTAAGAGCTTTACATACATGACCTCATTTACTTTTCACAATGGGTCTATTATTGTTTCCATTTTACAGATGAGGAAACTGAGGCACAGAGAACTTACATGACTTGCCAAAGGCCACTCAACCAAGTGGCTGGGGCCAGGATTAGAAGCTAACAAGGAAATCCACACCAAAGGCCATGGGCCGGGTATAACTGTGATGACAAGGCAGGTCTTGGGTGACACACAAACTTGAGTTCAAGTCGCAGGCCTAAGTGGCTATGTGATTGATCTTATACAGACGACTTCGCCCCTGTTTCCTCCTCCATCTACTGGTCCTTGTAAAAATTCTAGAGAGCTCTCAATATAGTGTCTGCCAGGCAGTAAGCGCTTAGTACTTATCAGGGATTACTGTGCAATAATGGGGAAGGCCACACCCCCAGGGCCTTTCCAACGGCCCTCCAGCCCTACACACTACCTTCATCCACTCTGACACCTTTCTTTATCCAACTCTGATCTTCCTGCTGGGACCAGAAACCAAACCCCTCCCTCCCCATCCTCCCTTCCTTCCTGTGATAACCAGCTCTCCCACTGGAATGCTGAGAGTCTCCTGTTACTGCCTTTGTCTCAGGAAGGGAAGGAACGGAGGAGAGAGCCTGACTGCTCTGGAGCCTCTGCCCTCAGGGAGCAGGGCGTGTCAGAGGAAGAAGCCCTGGAAGCAGAGTTAAGAGGCTGTCTGAACATCTAGTTCCCGGAGGCCATTAGCCCAAAGGTTCAGGGAGGCAACTACAGCTCCTTCTCTTGGAGCCACCTCATCCTAATCAGTAATTTAGGGACCACAGTTGTCCCTGCCCCACAGGGCTGCTGTAGGGATACAAAGGTGACCACTGTTATTTCTTGATTTGGATGCTGATTCTGTGTGGCCTTAGATGAGTAAGTACTATATTTTGCCATGTATAATGTATACTTTTTTGCCCAAATCTTTGAGGGAGAAATAAGGATGTACATTATACATGGGTGTAATGTTACATACCAGGGGTATAGTAATGGGTCTAATGATCCTGAGTATAATGTGCACAAAATGTGGGTGCACGCTACACACGGCAAAATCCGGTTAAGTGCCTTGGAGTCCCAGTTTCCATGTCTCTGAAATGGAAGCACGAGCCCTGGCTGCCCCACGAGCTGTTACAAGTGTCCAACACAGTCGACAGGAGCAAGTCCCTTGCCCTGTGCAGGGCATCCCGGTTCCTATGGCCCTGCTTCTCACTGGTCTCCAGACAACCCAGTTAGGTTATAACCCCAGTTACAGATGGGACAGTGAGTCCCAGAGCGGACAAGTGGCTTTCCTCAAGGACACACAAATAATTAGCAATGGAGCGAGGTCTAGAAGCCAAGCCTCTTGGTTCCCAGCCCCTCATCTCTTCAATTCAAGGGGCAGATAGAGGAGAAAGCCTCTGTAAACCCCGGTGTGCCCCACATGTGTGACAGCAGGCCCCATCAGCCTCTCTCTTCCATCCAGTGGTCCCACTCCTCTGCTCAGTGGCCCTGACCACACAGAACCCTTCTTCCTTCTGCTTCTGCAGCACCCGTGCCCCCTGCCCACAGCTGTGCGTCCTCTTCACAGGTCATCCGAGAGGTGAGCAAGCCCATCGCTGGGGCCGACGGGGCAGACGTGCCCAGATCCCCAGTCCTCCCATGCAGACTGGACCTGGACAAGGTACATCTATCCCCACGAGGTCTCCTCTGGGGCCGGCAGTGGGGACTTGGCACAGGCTCTCCCGTGGGGGTGCTCCGGCGCTGGTGGTGAACCAGGCACCCAGAGTGGTGGTGTACAAGCCACGAGTGCCCAGCACAGAGCTGGCAAACAGTAAGTGGAAGCAAAGGATAGGAAGGGTGGGGACCGTGCCCCATGTGCTGGAGAAGAAGCCCAACTCTATCCTCACTTAGCCTTTGCTGTTAGCTTTAGCCATTGATGGGTGAGAGAAAGCGTGTGTGTGCGCGCGCACACCTGCAGGTACATACTACTGTGGTGCCATTCAGAGGTGCTTGTAGAGATGAGCTCTCCTGTGGTTGTGTGTACGGGGGAGGGTAGCTAAAATGTTTAGGGTGGTACTTTTGGAGCACAGTGGGGGTGGGGATGTGGTGTTGGTAGGTCTGTCTCTCCATGGAGTCATGTGACTGAAGTGCCACCAAAATCACGAAGTTAATTCCAAAGGGCTCCCAGTGTTTCTCTCTTGATGAAAAGCTTGCCATCTATCACGGAACAAACAGAACCATAACTTCTGTTTCACAGTTTATGGGGCTGGTTCTTTATACCTTTGCCCGTCTATCCCATATCTGGCAGTTGCCGGGTTTCCAGCCTTTGGAAATTGAGGGGAGCACACGGCCTCTCCTATCCTCCCAACACCCCAGTACTATGATTACAGGGAAGCATCCCTGAGCCTGGTCTGCAGAGGGGCTGCAGAGCTCTGTGACCCCACCTGGTGGGTGGGTGTCATGTCATCCTGTCCTGAGTCTGGCCGGCACAGTTTAGTGTCCTAAGTGAGATGGCAGCACACCATGCAGGTGTTAGAAATGACAGTCCACTGACCTCACGGTTTCACTTGGGCTCCTGGCGCCTCCCAGCAGCCCAGTCAAAAGAGTGTAACTTGGGTGAGAAAACTGAGACTTGGGAGATGAAAGGATTTCTCCACGTTCCCGCAGCTAACAGGTGGTACTGGAGACATCGCTTCTTCCAAGGTCCATCTGATTGCTCTGCACCACATCCCACTGTACCTAGCAGGCACTTAATTGACCTACTTGGCTGTGACTTTTTAAAATGCCACTTCATCTCTTTTTCTCTATCCCCACTGTCATTTTGGTTCATACTGTTGCCCAGTCTCATCTTGCCCAGGATGACCCTCTGTTAAGTAGCTCTTTAGCTTCTAGTCTTGCTCACTCTTGTCCATCCCCCATGATGCCACTGGAACCAACTTGCTAATCTGGTTGCATTATATTAATATCCCCCTTAAATATCTTCCCAGCTCCCTGTTACCTGGTCCAAACACCTAGGACATTTATCTCAATGTGTTATAATTCATTGCTTTGCTCCCCAAATAGACTGTGAATATCTCAAAGATGCAACCATCCTAAGTTATCACTGTCCCCTAACCCCATACCTGGTGTAGTATGAAGTACAAGATAGTTGCTAACAAATATTTGTTAACTAATCCTCACGTGCCGGGGTTGGGGGGAGACTGAACTAACAAAGGGGACCTCTGATATGGGGCTGTCTGTGTCCCTTCCCAGAGGCTGTCCCAAGAGAAGCAGACCTCAGACTCCGACAGCCTGGGCATGGGCGACAACTGTTCCACCCTTGGCCGCCGAGAGGCTTGTGAACACGGTAGGACCCTGTGGGCGATCGAGCAGACGATGCCAGAGCTGGGAGGGGTCTTGCCCCAGGCATGCAGTACAGGACAGGTCATGAGCACTCTGGAGACCTGGGTGAGGTGACCTGACCTGTCCACATCTGGAACTGTGGGCCAGGCCCTTGTGTATAGGCTGAAAGGGACTCTGGGAAGGCTAGGGGTGGGTAGACCTGGGACCTAGGGCTCCCTCCCTGCTCTAACACATGTCTGCAGCAACAGGCAAAGGGAAGAAGAGCAGCCTGGCAGAGCTGAAGGGTTCGGTGAGCAGGGCCGCAGGCCGCAAGATCACCCGCATCATCAGCTTCTCCAAGAGGAAGGCGCTGGCCGATGACCTGCAGGCGTCCTCCACGGAAGAGGAGGTTCCCTGCTGTGGTGGGTACCGGGCATGCCCAGGAGAATTCAGGCCCTGTGAGCATGGACCACTGAGCCCAGGCCAGGACACCCTCCAGGCCTCATCCTCCTTGCTCCCCAGACAGAGGGGAGAATGCTCCCCATGGATAGCTAACCCCCACCCCATCGGCAGGCAATCCATGTCCTTCCACCCCTCTTCTCCCCGAGAGGCCCTGATGCTCAGCAGAAAGAAAAGCCAGCTGACTCCCATGTTTCTGTGCTACCTGTCACCCTAGTTCACATCACTACCTGTTTCTGGGCCTCAGTTTCCTCCACTCTGATGAGAGTGTCTTATTTCCCAGCATAGAACATGCCAGATGTGTAAGTTACCACCCAGACTTATAAGGAAATTTCTTGGAAAAAAATATTTAAGTACTTTTGATTATAAGTGCATTCAATTTGAGTTAAGAATGGTTTGAGAGGGAAAACATATTATTTTGTTCATTTAAATGCAGTGTTCCATATGCTGGAATTCAATAGAAAATCATGTATTTTAGACATACAGTAGTATTCTAACCCTGGAAGAATATTACAGAAATATTTTGTAAACAGTGAATAAGGTCATATTATGGTAAAAATAAATTTAAATCTAAAATTCTAACAGGGAATTCCAAACCCACTGGTCATCAGACTGTACCTGCCCTGTTTAACAATTCTTTACCTTGGTTAGATGTTTCTATTCCCACATGCTGCCACCAGGTGTCAGCATCACCCATTACTTTCTGTCCTCGCCGTTTGGATAACTTGTAGAAAGGGAGAGCTGTGTCTTTTGTTTATTGCACATAGCAGACCCTGCTCTTTTCATCAACTCGGCACGACCCCAGGGCTGCGTGGAAATGTGCACATGTGATATCAGCCCCGTTTCACAGACGGAAACTGGAACCCAGAGAGAGAAGAGGATGTCTGGGATCACAGGCCCAGAGGGAGCTGCACCGGAGGCCTTCCTTCTAGCTAGAGGACAAGGGCCGCCCAGGCGCTGTGTCCCTGGGGTCTAGACCCCAGGCATGCACCATCGCGGGTTTCCTGGTGGCAGGGCTGTGGGAGGTCACACCACTGGTCTCCCGTCCCAGGGCATCTGAACGTGCTGGTGAACCACGGCTGGAAGGAGCGCTGGTGCCGCCTGAAACACAACACTCTGTATTTCCACAAGGACCGCACAGACCTTCGGACCCACGTGAATGCCATTGCCCTCCAAGGCTGTGAGGTGGTCCCGGGCTTTGGGCCCAGACACCCATTTGCCTTCAGGATCCTGCGAAACCGGCAGGAGGTGGCCATCTTGGAGGTGAGAGGAGAGAATCCAGGTGGCCCTGGGTAGTGGGAGCTGAAGGGAGCACTGGCCTGGGTGCTGGCTTCTGCCTTGGGGGACTTGCTACTGACCATGTGGGGGCTGAGGAAGAAAGGAAGGAAGCCAGCTGCTGCCAAGTGGTCAAGCAGAGTTGCCAGTTAAAGTGCAGAAGACCCACTTACATCTGAATTTCAGATAGACAACAGATGTTTTTAATACGATAACCCATGCAACATTGGGGACATTACAGCTAAAACATTATCGACTGTCTCTGAACTTTGGATTTAACAAAACATTCTACTTTTTATTTGCAAAATCTAGCCACCCTAGAACCAAGGTTTCTTTTTGCTCCCTTATCTTAAAATCCCAAGTCTGAACCCAGACTTGATTCTGCAATCTCCTCTAAAGCCTTCCCACCAGGGTTCCTCCACCTCCCATAAACCACCGCCCTTCCCGTTGCCTGCCCCTCCTACCGAGCAACACAAATTTTTAGAAAGGCTTTCTCAATATTGAGTTGAAATCTTTAAGCTTGATAAAGCAGTAACCCGTTCTGCATACTTTTGTCTTTCCAGAACCCAGCATGATTCCCAGCGCAGACTAAGGGCCCAATTAATATTTGTTGGACAATATTTGTTGAAAACGTGATTTCATTTCCCCCATTCATTGTCAGCCCTACCCAGTGGCACAAGCCTTCCTCGCTGAAGTCAGGCAGAACAACTGAATCCCTCTTCTGTGTGTCAGTCCTTTGCCTTTTTAGACTTAAAATGTTAGCAGTGGAGCAAAATGTAAATAACTAGCCCCTCCCATTACAGATAAGGAAACTGAGCCCAGGGCAGCCAAGTGCTGTGTCCAAGGCTCCAGACAGGGCCAGCGGCCTCCTGCTCTTACCCCAGAACTAACACCCAGCCTTCTGGTCTTGCTTTCTTTGCCCAGGACCTACTGCCTCTCTTAAATTTCAAGAAATACCACCTTAGTAGCTCACTCTAATTTCTGATAGTTTCAGATGGGTCTCTAATTTCTCTTCAATTGCACATGGAGCTCTCTGGCAGAAAGAGTACTTTCTTATTCACAGTTAGCATTTGAGGGCTATGTTGAGTTTATAATAATGCTCTTTAAATGAGAACTAACATTAAGTATGCATTTAGTTGGCCAGCAATCTCTTGAAGATCTTCCTGTAAATAATTGGCAATTATAATACAAGAAAAATGTTACTGTGTTATGTGAGAAGTAGTCTCCTCTAATAAAAAGTAAATGTGTTTAAAGACAATTCAGGGAACCCCCAAACATTGTGTTCACATCAAAATGGCCGGGAAGGCTCTGAGGAGAGTGAGCAGAGACCTGAACGGAGGGACGGTGGGAGCCGCTTGGACTTCCGGATGTGTGCTGTGAACTTGTTCTCCTTGGAGCCCTAAGTACTGGGCGCATCACAGGCACCATACAGATATGGCGTTGGCCCAAGTGAGAGGTAGCCGGAGGCCCTGACAGTGCCACAGTGAACTCAGCTTGTGCCTGTCTCCCTCAGGCAAGCTGCTCAGAGGACATGGGCCGCTGGCTCGGGCTGCTGCTGGTGGAGACGGGCTCCAAAGTCACCCCCGAGGCGCTGCACTACGACTACGTGGACGTGGAGACCTTGACCAGCATTGTCAGTGCAGGGCGCAACTCCTTCCTGTAAGAGTCAGCATCTCAAGGCCCACGTCTGCCACGGGCATTTCCCCGTCTCGGCTCCCTCTCAGAGGCTCTGCGTCCAGCCTGGGGCACTGGGAGGGAAGACTGAGGAGGGCTCTGGTGCCTTGGGAAGTAGGCAGGAGTGAGCTGGTTAAAGGAGGGAGTCCAGGGTCAGGGAAAGCTGTGGATGAAATGGGCGAAAATGGAGAAGCCCTTTTTTATAATGAATGGGCTCTGCGCTGATGCCACAAAGCCTTGGGTTCTCACACCCTTGAGCGTCTGGGTGGGCAGGCACGGGGCTGGTATGTAGAGTTCTGTACTAGAAGAACCAGGTTCAACTCAGCTCTAGTACAACCAACAGTTTGGCTGGTTGCGTGCCAGCTTGGATCCTCTGTTTTCTTACTTCTGTAGTGGAGGCATTCCTTCTGGAATGCCCATTACCTGTTTCCTGGGGTGTTGTGAGAAGCACATGGGTCCCTGCCCATAAAGCCCTTAACACAGCAATGGCCCGGTGCTGCTGGCAGTGGTTGCTATGACTAACCTTCCAATATCCATTGTGAGCAGCTGCTGGAATCGAGTGAGAGAGTAGACAGGCAAGCACTGCAAGCTGCAAGGTGTCATCGACATCATACCTTGTATTTTCTAGATATGCAAGATCGTGCCAGGACCAATGGCCGGAGCCCCGTGTCTATGATGATGTCCCTTATGAAAAGATGCAGGTACGATAACCTCGGGGCTGCCCAGGAACATGGCAAAGCCCACTTCTTAGCTCTCCTTGTCTCTTTCCCTACTACAGTCATGTGCCACTTGATGCCAGGGACACATTCTGAGCAATGTATCATTAGGGGATGTCAACCTTGTGCGAGCGCCACGCAGTGCATGCGCTTACACAAACCTAGGTGGTCCAGCTACTGCACGCCAAGGCCACATGGTGCAGGCTGCTGTTCCTAGGCTACAAGCCTGTGTAGCATGTTACTGTTCAAAACAAAGGGAAATCAGATGAAACACAAGAGAAAATGATGTAATCGAGAGACGAGGCAAACACGAGATGTATGAGGCTGCAGATGTAACATGGTATACTATTTTATAGCACACTTTTTCTTAGAAGTAGGAAGAGAACACCCTAAAATAACAATTAAAAGTACAGTAAATACATAACCAGTAACACAGTCATTTGTAACTATCCAGTACTATGTACTGGACATAACTGTATGTGCTATACATTTATAAGACTGGCAGCAAAGCAGGTTTTTTACACCAGCAGCACCACAAACACATGAGCAGTGCATTGCACTGCAACGTGAAGACAGCTACAATGTCACCAGGCAACAGGGACTTTTCAGCTCCAGTATAATCTTACAGGCCCACCATTGCGTGTGCCCTGACAGAAGCATCAGTATGCGGCACGTCGCCATACTCCTTTTTCCCTTTGCCTCAGAGAAATCCTTTTGATTTAACCAGCAGCTGATCAGATGCTGGTGGGTGGATCAGACCTGACAGGTAGGTAGGGGAAGGGGCAAATCAAGCTGCCCAGGAAGCAGCTGTGGCAGGACCCCTGCCTTGGGCAGTGCTGGATGCTACTCTGAGCCCACACCTCTGGGGCTCCCTTTACATGGTCTTTCTTTTACATTGGACTCCTTTTACTTTGGTCTTCAGACACCAATGCACCAGTAGAGGCAGCTCGAGATCTTTCTCAGTTGCAGAGTTTAGCAGCAAGACAGCTTAGTACTTAAGGATGCAGACTTTGGACTCATGGCTCAGTCTGCATTGCCTTTGGCTTCACTTCTCTGGTCCTTACTTTCAGGCTTCAAATGGATGTGATAAAACCTACCTGATTGGACTATTGCAAGAACTAAGTGAAATATTTTAAGGAAGGAACTTAGCACAGTGCCTGGACAGGAAGGTCTTATACACAAAAATAAATCACACTGCTGTTACTAATATCATTATTATATAAATATCACATTCTGCTCATGGTTCCTGAGCTTTGACAGAATTTTGAATGTTCCTAATACTCTTCAGGCACAAATATATTGTCAGTCTAAGTTATATAACTTCTACTGTTGGCTGATCTCATCCACAACCTTTTCTTTTTTAACAGTTCAGGAAATTTTAAGGCTGCTTTGAAATGAGGTGAGGACAGACTATATAAGAGAAATTACACATGGTCGCCCACAATCTTTTCAGACTTCTTAACTTTCCTCTCAGCAGGCATTACAATTTAGGGTTACCTTCGGCTGCCCCCCACCCCACCTCCACAGCCTGGTATGAGGATCCAGTGGTATCCTGCTAGTGAAAGTAGTTTATAAGCTGTTGAGTGCTGCACCAGTTTAAATATGTAAGGCCAGGAACTCAGAGGTCCCCCACCTCACCCACCGAGCACGGACCAGAGCACACCCGTGAGGATGACTCTGAGCCTACCTGCACTTCATCGTCTTCCTCCATCTCCCACCCAGGACGATGAGCTGGAACGGCCCACTGGGGCCCAGGTGAAGCGCCACGCCTCCTCCTGCAGTGAGAAGTCCCATCGCGTGGATCCGCAGGTCAAAGTCAAACGCCATGCCTCCAGTGAGTTCTGTGTGGGAGGAAGGAAGGGAGGGAAGCGGTCCATCAGTGGAGGGCGTCTCAACATCATATTCTTCCAGGGGTCAGGCAGGCAAATACATGAGTGCAGTGAGATGGAAGAAAAATGACATCACAAGCACTGAGATTAAGGGCAGCCAGCACGTGGTCTCAGAAGAGAAGCAAAGAGTGGGGCGGGGTGGGGGAGACTGCAGGAGACTGGCCACACCTCTAGCCTATGGCCCCCACACAGCACTGCCAGTTATTCAAGAGAGACCAGAAGCCCAGACTCTATATGAAATCTACTCATTTTTTTACTACTAGCAACTAATTTTTTAAATTTTAATATCAAATAATGCCAAATATATATACATACATACATACATACATATTTATGTGCTTATAATAAAGTTCATCCTCAGTTGTGTCTGGTACAGAAGCTAACAATTTATAATTTCTGATCTGGGGTAATTAAGTGGAGAACTGAATTCCTCCAAATGACCCTGAGGCAGCTGCCGCCAAAGGTATGGCTCACCTCTGTGTCCCAGCCTGAGCTCTGCCTAGCACCCCATTGGGACCCCGTTAATTGCCTGATGGCCACACTACACAATAATGACTACATATTACAGACAACTATATAATAAATCCTGTTTGATTTCCAACACTAATCTCTGCTCTCATGTGATTTACCTTTATGAGCAAACCAACTTCCTGTAGGACAGTATGTTTCAAGAGTCTTGTATTTGTCGCTTTACATTTCTCCCCACTGCACCTAAACAAAGTCAAATTCTACTCTTTCCTTTTTGAAGATTTATTTTTTAAAATACCTTTCTTTATTGTAGCTCCATTTTATTAGCACAGATGATCCCTTCTGGAAGTCAGGATACCTGTAGTCCTGATATCACTTGGTCACTAAATTACTAGTCTCCCTGGAGAAGTCCCTTCCCCTCTCTGGGTCTGAGTTTTCCTTCTGAACAACTAGAGGGTTACCGTGAAACATTCCTTACACACTATGCTCCAGGACACTGGAAATATAGGGCCTTTTGGAGTGCCCATTTTAAAATGGAAAGCTAACTGAAAGAAGCATGTATGATTAAAGAAATCACAAAATGTATTTTTTAAAAACCAAACAAAAAGGTAACGAAAACAGGCTCATATCTCAAATCAAATCTTATTCTGAAGCCTGGTTATAAGAGACATGAAGGCGGAGCTGCTCTGGCCTGAGCCAGAGGCCCACTTGGCTTCCTTCCACCCCAACAGGGCCCGCTGGACATCCCTGTGGAGTCACAGGGCAGCTGCAAACCACAGATCTAGTCCAACCTTGTTTTTCAGATGAAGAGACTGAAGAACATAAAAGAGAAAGTCTTACACAGGATCATGTATTAATTACTGTTGCCACATAAAAAATTATCCAAACTTTAATAGCTCAAAAAATAAGCCTGTATTATGTCATAGTTTCTGTGGGTCAGGAATCCTGGAGCAGCCCAGTTTGGTACTTCTGGCTTTTGGTCGCTGCTGAGGCTGCAGTCAAGAGGTTAGCCAGTCCTCTGAAGGCTTGACGCGCCGGAGGGTCTGCTCCCAAGGTAGCGCACTCGCATACCTGGCATGCTGCACCAGTTGTTGGAAAGAGGCCTCAGTTCCTTGCTGTGGGGACTGCCCGTCCTCATGACAAGGCAGCTGGTTTACCCCAGAGCAAGGGGCCCAGGTGGGAGTAACAGAGAAGAACCTGCAATGTCTCTATAATCTGGCTTTCAAAGTCACACTCTGTCATGTCTGCCATATCCTGATGGTTACACGGGCCAGCCCTATCCAGTGTGGGAGCACACTGCAAAAGGACACGAATACTGGAAAGCAAAAACCATGGGGGCCAAGTGGATGGCCGAGAAAGTGGTAGTGTGAGAAGCTCCACAGACCCACTCCAGCAAAACTGCCAGAACTGGGGGAAGTTACTAATACAAACATCTGAAGGCCCTGGAAAATTCCCAGGGCACACAGCAAACAAAGAAAGGTAAGAACAGTGAGAGCAGCTCCACGAGCACAGTAAACTAAACCAAGCTAGTTCATCAGGGAGATCCAGGGAGAAAGAGAACCAGCGAAGGAGAGAACTAACCTCAAGACTGACCTCAAAAGACTGGCCCCAAAAACTACACTACAAAGGGGCTGAATTTAATCAGATCCATCCATGGAGCACCTGATACCACCGGGAATCATCAAAAACAGCAGAGCCATCCACTGACAATTACAGGGACCTCACAGCTCAGTTTGGTACCGACAGAAGCAGACAGCTTCACAGCGAGATCAGGAAGAGAATCAGAGCCCATCAAGACCCCTGTCCTCACAGGGTGGCCGTACACATGCCCAACGATGTACCTCTGAGGAGCAGCGTCAGGGGCACTACACGGGAAAGGGGCTCCTCCAAACAAGCCATGCGAGTCACCAAACAAGCTACCTGGGGGTGGGGAGGTCAGTATGCAGAGATGCCACAAGACGGAACCTAAAATGTCTAATTTGCAAATAAAAAATATGAAACATCCAAAGGAACAGGAAAGACTGACCTATACAGAGGGAAAAAAAGAATGAAGGAAAACCAACAGAGCCTCAGAGAAAGGAACCCCATCGGCGCACTAGCATATGTATAACGGAAGTATCAGGAAGGGAGGAGAGAAAGGAGTGTAAAAAGTATTAAATATTGGCTGAAAACTTGCCAAATTTATTGAAAAGCATCATTTACATACCTAGTATACCAGTGAAGTGCAAGTAAAATAAAAGCAAAGAGGTCCATGAAAGCCACATCATGGTCAAAATACTAAAGCCTAAGACAAGGAGGAAACCTTGAACGCAGAAGAGAACATCGATTTGTCACTTACAAAGGATCCCCAGTAAGATTAACAGCTGACTTATCAGAAACAACCGAGGCTTTCCTCTTAAGATCACCTGGAATGTTCTTCAGCAATAACAAGGAACGCAGTACCGACATATACTACATTAGTGCAACAGTTAGATTAGCAACTTGGACGCTAAACATTCCTTTGTCTCCCCTCTACTTTGGAAGCCCAGATTTTTCTGGCAGGTACTTGGGCAGTTCTCACCCACACTGTGAGGCCCACTGAACTATAGCTCCTTACTGCAGCCTGGCTTCCTTCTTCTCCACCACCCAAGTGACTCAAGTGTCACAGTGGGAGTGTGACATAAGCTGCTCTCCGTGGTGCTAACACATCACAGCAAACCGGGCAGTGGCTCCCCACAGTGAGCACACTCGCTGGTTCAGACCCTAAGAACGTCTTCACTCACCAGCGGGGGAATGATGAACATAAGCACAGTGTGTGAAGGTTTTCCTAAAGCTAAACCTATTCAATGTCAATGACTACTTTATTCTGCATTTGTGTCCTTTCCAACTCTGGGGGTATTAAAATAGTATGTATTTTATAAATTATTGGGAATAATTAGATGGTAGTTGAGCTTTTTAAGGGCCTTATCTGATACATTAACAACCCTTAGTTGGTCTACCCATTTTCTAAAATTTGACCAGTCTATAAAATTCAAAAGCCTGGGAGCCAACTCCCCTGATGCGCCATGTATACCTGGGAAGTTGGAGGATGTATGGGCCCCCTTCTCTGCTCCCCCTCCATGCTTTACTTATCATCTGGCTGGAACTGCAGGGTAGTCGTGGCAGGAACTGAGTTTTGCATGGGTCACTGGGTAGCCACTGCCATCTCTACAAGAACTGGAGAGACAAGAGCCACACAACTATCCGTAAATCATGGGAATCACTCCACACACACCCAGCTTACAAAGGACTATGTGTGGCTGTCCGTGGCAACAAAATAAATAACACTTTCCCTGAAAGGTTGGACTATGGCCTTGCCCCAGCTAGAGCAGCATTGCACAGCACAGACCCTGGAGTCAGGCGGACACAGGCTCAAACCCAAACTCTGCCATCACTAACAGTGCCTGTTTCCTCAACAATAAAATAGAGCCAGTAATAGTAAGATTTTATGAAAATTAAGTGGAAATGCATATAAATGGCCTGGCATATAGTAAATACTCAATAAATTTTTGGTATAGTTATTTGTTGTTTTTGTCCATCAGCATAGTGTAGAGTCCACAGTAGACTACTAAATCCCTCTCTGCCCCCATCCATTTCCCAGAAATAAAATGGGTGGTGCCTGGCCCTGGCCAGGTGTCTCGGTTGGTTAGAGCATCATCCTGATTCACCAAGGTTGCAGACTCAGTCCCCGGTCAGGGCACATGTAAGAATCAACCAATGAAAAAAAAAAGAAAGAAAGAAAGAAAGAAAAGAAAAGAATCAACCAATGAATACATAAATAAGTGGAACCACAAATTGATGTCTCTCTCTCTTTGCCCCTCAAAAGTCAATAAACAAAAATAAACCTTTAAAAAATGGGCAATACCTGACTTTAGCCCAAAGTATCAGTTCTCTACAGATCTGAATTATATATTCCTGTCTCTGTGTCTTACGTATACCTGAAAGTTAACTACAAAACACACCCTTTTAAAACCAAGGTGGGTCACACATCACAAAATTTGTTTTACATTATCATCATCATCATCATCATCATCTAGCCTTTACTAAGCACTTAGTATTTTCCAGATACTACAGTAAG
Organism: Phyllostomus discolor; assembly: GCF_004126475.2. NCBI lineage: Eukaryota > Metazoa > Chordata > Mammalia > Chiroptera > Phyllostomidae > Phyllostomus > Phyllostomus discolor. Next base: position 20,294,576 of record NC_040915.2, read on the forward strand.
TACTTTTCACAAAATATCTCATTTAAAACCAACCACAATGCTAAGAGTGATCAATATCCACATTTACAAATGAGGAAACTAGGGCCAAGGGCGAAGGCACAAAAATACCACCATTCACTTCTGCCTGATGTCACATGACTAGTAGAGGGCGAGAGAGAACACAGACTTCTGTCCGTCTGACTCTGAAGCCCTTCTCCTCATCCCTGCGCTCTGCTACCTCCCTTTTGCTCCTCGTTTCCTTAGAGGAGCCACACTCAATATACCTAGGGGGTTAGATCTAAATAGTCCCATTGTGTAGATGGAGATGTTAAGGCTGAGAGAGAAGCTAACACTACCCAAGCACCCTTACCAGAGGTCAGGACTGAGGGCCTTTTCCTCACATCTCCTCAGGTGCCAATCAATACAAGTACGGTAAGAACCGAGCTGAGGAGGATGCCCGGAGGTACCTGGTAGAAAAGGAGAAGCTGGAGAAAGAGAAGGAGACGATCCGGACAGAGCTGATGGCACTGCGGCAGGAAAAGAGGGAGCTCAAGGATGCCCTTCGGAATAGCCCAGGTACCTGCATGGGTATGGCCCTGAGGGCTCTTGGGAGGCTCAGCCTCGACACTTCCCTAGCACAGACCACCCGGGGTCTAACCCAGGACAGATGAGCTTCTTCCCCTCCTCATCGTCACCACCACTACCATCATCATCATCATCACACCTCCTGACTAATAGAAGTGCCATCTATTTAATAATTGCTTTGGGGTAAAGAGATGAAAAAGCATCACAAAAATGTGTACATTTAATGTGGTGAGGTGTAATCTAATTTTACAAATGTTAAAATGTGAAAAACAGAGTGTGCCTTAGAATCAAAGAAATAAAAGATCATTTTGAACCTCACGTTAACTCATTCATTCACAGGTGCTGAGCACCTGACTGTGTGAAACACTGGTCCAGGTGCTGGGAACTATGAACAGTAACAATTTGCCAGGATCTTCTTCCGAAATCCAGGGTCGTGACCTCCATAGGTGCTGCCAGCTCTGGGCTCCTCTGAATCCCAATTTCTGCTATTTCCTCTTAATTCTCTCTATAGCTACAATTCAGCTCACTCTCAGTACTGTGTGAGATGTTGGTCCAGGTGCTTGGAATGGTGGACAGTGCCTGGTACATAGCAAGCTCTCAATAAGTGTTTACTGAATGGACAATAATATAAATGGAAAGAACCCGTCACTACTAGAAACACCCCTAGTGCTTGTCTCAGGGCAAATCGTGGAGCTAAGTTTTAAACCTGGTAAGGCCCAACATAGTTCTGGGCACAAGGAATGTTCTAATACAGGTTTGTTCAGTTAGACTTGAATAAGCAGCAAAATCCTAGTAGGAACCCTTGGTTCATATTATGACTCTTGGTTACAAGTAGCAGAAACCAAACTTAAACTGGCTTAGAAATTAAAAGAAGAAAACTGCAATTGAAAAATTGAACTGTCAGGTATAACGGGGTCCAGGGACTTAAATGATATCACTGGAAAGCACATCCTCTAACTCTTCCTTCTGCCTTCCTCCACCTTGGTTTCATGTGCTGCCCCTCGTGGTGAAAATGGCTGTGCAGCTCCAGCCCTCACCGAATCCTCTCGGCCACCCAGCAGACAGAACTTCTCTTTCCCATGGCCCCACAAACACTTCGGGATTCACTCTGACCACCTTTGATCCCTAAACCAATCCCTGTGACCAGAAAATGAGATATGATTACAGCCCAGGACTAAGTTATGTGCCAACCCCTTGAACTAGCAGTGAGGTCAGCCCCATCCAAACCATAAAGAATGAGAGAGGAGAGGTGGCTTCCCAGTGGAAAATCAGGGTTCTGTATCCAGAAGATGGGAAGTGGGTATTGGGAAAGCAAACCCCAGGCCCAAAGTCCATCTCTTAATCAGGACTGAGGATAGGAAAGGCCCTCCTGGGGTGGCAGGGGGCAGGGGGTGGGGGGCAGAGTAGGGGTTGAGGCCCTGCCAAACTGCTGGGTGCTTCAGGCCAGGCTCAGCTATTTTTCATCAAAGTCTTTGGCCACAGGAGCAAAGACAAAGGCTCTGGAGGAGGCCGTGGCCACCCTGGAAGCTCAGTGCCGGGCGAAGGAGGAGCACCGGATCGACCTGGAGCTGAGGCTGGTGGCTGTGAAGGAGCGCTTACAGCAGTCTCTGGCAGGCGGCCCGGCCCTGGGACTCTCTGTGAGCAGCAAGAACAAGAGTGGGGTGAGTCCACTCCCTGCTGCACCAGGGGCAGCTGCTCCTTCATGCCCTCACATGCCACACATCTTGATCATGCTTAGCGGCTGGGAGTGATGCTCACTTACAGGTGACAAAACAGACCCTAAGGGACATGCTGCTGGTGGCAGAGCTAGGAAGGGAACCCTTGCAGCAAGTTCTCTGGCCTGTGTTCTTTCCACTGACACACCACCAGTTGACTTTGTATCCTGAATGTGGTCTTGGAAGCAGCCTTACTGATAATGATAACTACCATAGGCTGAATAAAAATAACAGACTTGTGTTCATCAATTACCACAGCCCAGTACAGCATGTTAACTGGTATTATCTCACATAGTCTTCACAGCAGTCCTATGAAATAGTAGTATGTGCACTCACCCCCTTTAATAGACCAGGGAACTGAGGTTCAGAGGTGTGAAGTGTGACCTTGTTCAAGGTCACCAGCTAAGTGGGAGACAGGATCCCAAACCCAGGAAGTCCGACTCCAGAGCCCTGTGTAAGCCGCCTTACACATGCCCTCCTCTGGGGTCCCCAGTGTACCAAGCCCTGTTCTCGGGGCTTTGCATCCATTATCTAACTTTCCCAGCAACCCTGCAAGGCAGAGACTCTCAGCTTGAATGAGACTTCCTCAGGGAGAACTCTGCTGACCTAAGTTTGTGTCAGTGTCTCACCCGCAGCGCTATTGACACTTAGGAATGATCATTGTATTTATAAGGGACTGTAGTGTACACTGTAGGATGTTTAGCAGCATCCCCAGCCACTAACCCCCAGATGCCAGTAGTGCCACGCTCCCAGTTATGACAACCAAAAATGTCTCCAAAAATTGCCAAACGTCATTGGGAAGGCAAAAATTGCCCCCCATTTAGGAACCACTGGTCTAAATTACCAACATTCCCATCCTATCTGTTATTCTTCCGCATAGCACTTAACCACAATTTGTGTGTGTGTGGAGAGAGAGAGACAGAGAGAGAGAGAGAGATTTCTATCCTTACTTGTCCAGTGTCTGTCTCTTCAACTAGATAGTAGTATTTATTAAGAATTGGACTATATTTTTTATCATTATAGTGCTAGCCCTTTAAATAGTCTAAAAAATAGTAGGAGTACAATAAATGTTTGTCAAATGAATAAGTGTTATATTTGCTTTCAGACAAGGAAATTAAGGTTCACAGAAATGAAGTAATTTGTCTGATAAGTATGCATTGTCATTTAATCTCATTGTTGTCCAAGGTCAACAGCTTCCTGGTCAGACCATACCCTGTAACTGGGAAGCTAGGGCTCTTTCTTACATCCTACACATCCTCTCCATGGGGCATGTCCAACCCCATTTGAAAATGAAGAGATTAAGGGCCAGGGACCAAACAACTTTACAGAGTCACAGAGGGCTGGTGGACAAGCCAGAAGTGGTTCATTCATCCCAGCTGCTTCCTCCCACCCGTATGCCCCTGACGTTCACATTTTAGATCTTCCCTCCACTTTTGATCCTTTCCATGCCTTTGGACATAAAGAAAAGTCCTCTCTGAATTCCCTGGAGGCTAAGCTATGGATATGTCCCATTTAAGGAACGACATCCAGGGCATCATCCATTAAGGGCAGTCATCTGGAAATTTTAAGGGGTCAGGGCAGTATAGAAAATGGGAAGGGGGAGAGGGTAAGAGATAGGACAGTGAGTTAGGAATCCCAGCTCTCCCACTCACCAGCCGTGTGACCTTGAGCAGTGATTTGACCTTCCCATTTTTCTTATCTGTAAAATAAGACAACTAATAGTACCTACTTCATAGGCTTGAAAAGGCTAAATAAGCTAATCCCCCCCAGGTCCCAATGCCTAGGACATAGTGAGGGTTCAGTAATTTTAGCCATCGTTCCAAGGCCCTCCAGTGTCTTCCTCCCCTCACCCTGTTTGCTGCTGGTATGTTTGCATAGTGCCTTCTATTTGCATTCTTTTGAGGGCAGGCTGGGTGTAGGTAGCCAGCACTGGACTTCACCTATGTGATTATTTCTTATCTACAGGAAACTACAAATAAACCCCAGAATAATGCTCCAGAGCAACCTCTCCCTGTCAACTGCGTTTCTGAGCTGAGGAAAAGGAGCCCATCAATTGTAACTTCCAACCAAGGACGGGTGCTGCAAAAAGCCAAGGTACAGCAATAGCTCAGCTAATCAAAATTCAGAGATCAGCCAGCCTCCTTTCTGTGGGAATTCACCAAGAAACAAAAACAGTCAGCTAGTGAGAAAGGCAAAGAATTGCCAATACACAAATGCAATAAAATTCCTGAGCTTTGCTCAGAAGACCCTCAAATCTCATTCAGAACCTTGCCAATACACAAATGCAATAAAATTCCTGAGCTTTGCTCAGAAGAGAAGACCCTCAAATCTCATTCAGAACCTATTTAACTTTTTCTTAACACATAGTTCTAACAAGCTGTGGTCTCTGAGCCTACAGTGTGTTTTGAGACGGGAAAGGCACATTCCATAGGTAAGAAAACTGAAGATCAGGAGTAAGGGACTTGCCCAGGGTCACGCAGAACACCATTGTGAGAGTTGCCTTGCAGACCCACCCCTTCCGATTCCAGGTCTAGGGCTTACTCCATGAGACTGGTCCACAGTCCCATCTCTGAAACTCTTGGAGCCAGCTTATTTCAGAACATTCTTGGATTTTAGAAAGGTAATATGGTGCATATACTATATGTGATGAAAAACCCCAGCAAGTTCTCAGGAGGTACCCTGTAAGCAAATATGTTAATAGTTCTATAACAAGATACATGAATATTCACACCATGTGGAATAAAGAGATTATAAATAGGTTTTGCCACCACATGAGTTTGTGCCAACAAAACACTTGAGAAAAATTTTTGATCTCTGAGCTTACTGGATTTCAGGATTGCAGATAAGAAAGCGAGGACCTGAAAAACAAATACCGGAGCATTAAAGTAACCAGCCAGAAACCAGATCACCTAAACCAGACATCAGCAAATTTCTGATGTGAAGACCAGACAGTAAATATCTGAGGCTCCGTGGACCACATGGTCTCTCTTTCACACAAGCACTTAGCTGCTATTGTAGCAGGAAAGCAACTATTGTTAATATGTAAATGAATGATGAACATGGCTGTGTCCCAATAAAACCTTATTTATGGACACAAAGATTTGACTTTCATATAATTTTCACATCATTAAAAAATGTGAAAACCATTCTCAGCTTATAGGTCATACAAGCCTGGCCCACTAAATGTTTTTGTATAAACATGAGCCTTGATTCTTGTAGGCCACTAGAAGAGCTTTGGATTTTGTTCCAGCATAATGGGAAGTCATTGACAAATTTTGAGCAAGGAATTTTTGGATATGAATTGCATTTTTAAAAGACCATTCTGGCCACTATGTTGAGAATGGATGAGGGGATGAGAGAGGCCAGTTAGAAACAGAGGAGAAAGGTTTAGTGGAGTTTAGTGGCTGACTTTGGAGGTAGAGCCAAAGGGTTTGCTGATGAGGATGCAGAGGGTGCAGAAAAGAAAGGAACCAAGGATGACTCCTGGGTCACTGACCTGAGCAACTGTGGTTCGGGTGGCAAAGACTGGGAGAGGAGCAGGTTGGGATTGGAGAATCCTCCCACCAACAATTTTCTAACTACCACATTCTACTTTGGCTTACACCATCACCTCCAGGGCTGGCTAGAAACCCCATGCATCATACATAGGTAAACCACCATCCGCTGTTAGTCATGATCTCAATATCCCCTCAGATGAACTCCTAGACAGGCCCTAGAGGAGGAATGGAGCCCTGTGAGATGCCTGCCCTCACTTTTCCTTAATAATCTGCTTTGGCTCCTCCTCCATCAGCCTCCTACCCCACCCCCAGGTCCTGTGGAACAGCACTGGAGCCAGAGGCAGTCCCCACTCCACTCTTCATTCCAGGCCTGTTTTCTTGTCTGAGAAAGAGGCTTTGTGATATATGAGCCCCCCTCAGAAATAAGACCCAGTGTGAAGTGACTTACCCACAGCCAAAGAAAGACAGTAGGACTGGGACCTATGGCTCTCTAGTATGGCCAGTGGACATCTTTATACAACTAGGTGCAATGAAATGTTTTTATCCTACAAGCCATGCTAGACTATTCAACAAACTGCTTTGTCTTACCTTTCTGTACTTCAGGAATGGGAAATGAAGAAGACCTAGAAAGAGGATGAGAGTTCTATCCAAAGGAGATATCAGCTTGCCCGTCTAAGGCGGAAATGCTTTCCTCACAAGGCGATATCAGAAGATGAAAGTAGCCCCCACTCTCCGGGGCACCCAAAAGACCAGCCTTTATTGTCTGCATGATTATAGGGGGTATAGGGAGGGAAGAAGTAGGAGGGAAGAGGGGAATGAAGGGCATCGCTATGTAACTTTACAGAGGGTGGAAAATGAGGGTGGAGGGAGACAGAATCTGCACAGTTGTAAGGGTTTTGTTAAATGTCTTTGCCTTCCCTTCTGAAATGAAAGCACATGTGAATAAGCCATTCCATCCCATGCTCGGCATCCCATTCCCAGTCCTTAGGGCAAAGGAAGGCGGTGCCTTAGCATCAGTGGTGCAATACAGAGAGAAGACTTGACCATCCAATCACACTTGCGCCAGTTGGATTTGTGTTGGCATTACTAACAGCCTTTGGGCAAGATAAATAGGCTGAAAAATTAGTAGCACTATCCCTATCTGCATAAAGGTGAACAAAAGCTATAGAGAACATACAAATTCTACAGTCATTCCACATCTGCTTTAGGCAGATGCAGCTACCAGAACTCCAGGTTTGAGTTGTTTTCATATCAGAGATCTAAGCAGTAGGTGAGGCTACGTTCAGTAACTGACATATTTTAAGCTCAGAGTGATACTCAGCGACAGGAGCATGGATTTCTAATGTCCACATGTTGCAAACTTTGTAGGGTGGGGTCATTTGCTGTCACTTAAATCCTTTATCTATTTTATATGACACTCGGGCTCTAGGAGTTATGATTAGAAATGTGATACTTTACCTGTTTATCCTTGTCTTGCACTCAGAGGCCCACCTGTCTGCTCTTCCTTATCTGCTCTCAGGAAAAACTGTCAGGGAGAACCCAGAGGACAGTGGCTCATTTCTGCCACACGAGTGCCTTTTAAAACACGTGATACTTTTAGAGAGGAGCAAGGACCTCAAGTCCTGGGCAGTTTCCTTATGGTGCCTCTCACCACTTATTCAACACTGTAGGCACTTTTTAAGTCTTTAACACATTTCCCTCCAACAAAGATAAAGTTATTTAGCTGTGTGCACTCAGAGGTTAGCTCAATGAGAGAGAAGGGAAACACCATAATAACTTCTGGACACTTCCCTAGAGGCTTCACGTACTTCACCCTGCCTAAGGCTTTACACACTTGAGCCTTGTCCAAACTTTTCCATCCTCTGAGGTTGCTGGAGACCAGAGCAAGAAAAATAACCTGACCCAAAGTGCCCAGCTGGTCAGTGGCAGAGCATAAGGCTTAGGGCTTATAGAGCCCAGGTCTGGACAGGGCTGGGTTTGAGCCCTGCCTCTGCCACTTAATGGCTGTAACTTTGGGAATGTTACTTGACCTCACTCATTCTTGTCTTCCTTACCTATCAAACCAGGTTAACAACAGTACTCTCCTCCCAAGACTGTTGGGGGAATTCAATGAGATAATAATACGTGGGAAGCATCTTGCACAGTGTCTGAGAAATATTAAATGCCCAGTCATTAGTGGTTCTCACTATTAACTGGATAAGAAATGTCTGGCTCAAAATCCTGTGTCCTTTCCACTGAAGAAGAAATGGCTTTTGCATGGTAATTACAACCAGCAAAAACTATAAGGCAACCAATCTGAAACTGAGTTTTCATCCAGATTCCACCTGAATATCTTCAATGACAAAGGCACTCACGTAATCTGTATCGTCAATGTGCTTTTTTAAAATGTGGATCTGGAATGTCAACCTGACAACCCAATTGTGCCCTCATTATTTCCCATGCAGTTATTTTGAAGCTAAGTATCTTTTTCCACCAATAGATCTTAGACTCTTTGAGAAGTAGGACCCTAGGAAATTAATAATTAACATTTATTGAACACTCACCATGCACCAGGCACTATGCCAGCCAGAGCCTGCTTCACAAGCATGCAGCCTGTGCAGTCATGCTTAGCAGGGCTCTGTGCTTGGTTGATTGCTCTGCTGCTGTACTCTTAATACATTTAGAAGGGCAAAAGGAATATGCGGAGTACTCCGCATATTCCTTTTGCCCTTTAACTTGTGTAAGCAGTCCTGGTGCTAGTGACTTTCTAGGCATTATCCCTTTAGTCTTCACTAAAACCCTGTGAGATAGGTACTATTATCTCAGTTTCACAGTACAGGAAATGGAAACCCAAAGAGGTTAGGTAACTGGGAGCCAGTATGTGGTGCAAGGTCTGACCCTAGAGGTCTTCCTCTCATTTCATCCACTTTTCCCCTCCCCTTGCACTGCAGCATTCAGAAACACTAGCACTTAATAAATGGATGAATGAATGGATGAATGTATGCAGTACATTATAAGTTGGACAGCTAAGAAAAGTGTAAAGAAAATGGCTAAAACACAGATGCCAGCTCCTGGTTGTAAAATGATTCGTTTGGCTGTTTTTCAAAGTGTAGGCTCATGGATCAGAGGTGTACTTGAAGCTATCCTTCCCTACACTACCAGATGTTTGGACTATGAGATTTCTAATGTCACTAATCCTCAGTGGGGTACCTTGAGCAGGTTCACCAACCTCTCTGAGAGTAATTTTCTTATACGTAAAAGGGACTCATAATCCCTTCTTAGGTCATGGTGCTCTTTTCCTGAAACATAAGGTGTTGGCTCCAACACATCTGAGCTGGGCCTTGGATAGGACATAAACATGCAAAAAACTACAGCTCTGTCCTCATGGAGCTTACAAGCAGGGAGAAAATCTGGCCCAAATGGCTACAATACAAGCAAGCCGAATGCACGCAGAATGGCGAATGCACATTCATGGCGAATGCACACAGAATGATGAAACTTCCCTCCCTTAATTTTTTTTTCTTTTTTTCAACTTTAGGGACCATCCAGTAACTAGTCTGGTAACTCCAAATGCTCTCAATCCCAATCATCAGTTCACCCTCACAACTGGGCGGCTTTCCATACTAAATCTCTCTAAAATACAACCACTTCTTCCTGTCTCCACGCATCTTCATTAATTCATTCCACATATATTTATGGAGCACCTACTTACTGCACTAGATGTGAATGAGACAAACACCCTCATGAAAGTCACACTCCAATTGGGAGAACAAGCAAAAAAGAAAACAAAGCAAATAAATTACTAATATGGAAACAAAAATGCGCTGGACACACCTAAACCAGTAGCTACTTTAGATAAGGTGGTTACAAAGGTCTCTGTTGAGGTAATCCAGCACCCTTGCATGTACTATTCCTAACAGCTTGTTTCCCTACATCCTCACAGCCTCACATCCTGCAATCTCCTCCCTACAGTAAATGGCTCCTTTAAACATGTAAAGGCTTTGTTGCATGCTCCCACTGCATTCAGAGTAAGACTCGAGAGCATTCAGAAAAATTGTTGATTTACATCAGGGTACTGATTGTTGAAAATGAAGACAAAAAATTTCCTACGCTGATGGAACTCACATTTTGGAGAGGGGACATGAGAAAATTGGAGAGGGAAGAGTGATGGAGGAAGGACGGGTATCGGGCTCCTATTTTTTAAAATCGCTGAGGTGACCGTATGGCCACGTCTTATGTTGTCTCTCCCCTTCCTCCAGTATTTCAGTCCCTTACTCGCAGTACTCTTCCCTCTTCGTTGGGTCTTCACAGAAGCTGCTTACTTCTACCTGAACTGCTTTCCTGATGTTTCATCTACTCATTCTTCAGCTTTCAGTTCAAATATTTCCATTAGGAAAACTCTGCACATTCGGCCATATTGTACTCTAGGCGGCCGCAGCACCATGCCCCTCACCTTTAAATCTCGGTCCTATTTTGACTTCATATCGCGTTTGCATTTGTTTGTTGTTTACAATTTCACATAAGCTTCAAAAGAGCACAGCTGTGACCCCTTTGTTCGCCGCGGACACCACGGCTAGCACTGAACTCACACCGTCGTGGCAATAACACACACTACGCGCGGAACACACTTGAAAACCGGAAGTGTTGCGAGGCGGATGGAATAGTACCGCGCTCCGGAAACAAATGTTCGAGTCCGGCATCCTTGAGACGGAATCGCCCGCGAGGGCTGCCGGGAATCGTGGTTTTTTGAGCGAGTGCGTCTCGTCATTTGCAGCTAGTGAGCGTGCGCCGCCTCCGTCGGCCTAGAGTAGAAACATGGCCGCGCGGTCCTTGTGGGCGGTCCGGCGGCGGGTGCAGCACCTTTTGGCCTCCAGTGCCGCGTCCGACGCCAGGTAAGCAAGCGAGGCAAGCCTTGGGTCGGGGACGTGAGGACAATGTGGGGTGAGCGAGCCCGAGGGCCAGTTGCGGGCGAGAGGACCCATCAAGCCTTTCGGCCGTTCCGTTCAGGCGCTCACAGCCCCATTATACAGAGGTGCAAACTGAACCCCAGAACCGCGCTTCCTTGCCGGGCGCAGAAGGTGAGAAGATCTAAGGTCACGTCCTCGGAGGTGGGAGATCTTTTCATCCCCGAGCGTAGATTGAATTGGGGAGGTATCTCTCCCGGCCCCTTCTTCGCCGCTGTGGTGTCTGCAGGTAAATTGGAATGTTCTCCCCTGACTCCCGTGTGACCTTACGCCAGTCCCTTCCCCATTATCCGGACATCACTTTGCCTGTCGGGAAAGGGGGGCGTTGGATTTGGTCTCTCCCCATAAGGCCCTTGCACCTGCTTTCGGGAATCTGTGGATTTCCAGTAACTTTTTTGATCAATGGGCTGCGGCACTTTTTTGGATCACTTATACCGATTGCAGAACTATGGGTAATTCTTTTTATTAGGCTCTGTTTAACGGAGGAAACTGAGGTTTGGAAAAGTTGAGTAACTTTCCGCGATAACATTTGGGGAATGGTGGAACCCAGGCTGGAAACCAGTCAGGGCTCCAGAGTCGGGGCTTTTCATTAGTAAACAATGACATTTATTTTCCGGCAATATTCCCTGTTGACTACTACTTCCTAGGAAAGAATAAAATAGGGCTGAGTAGGCGGGTAGATAAAGTTGGACGTCTGAAATGTAAATTAATCCACGGGGGATTCCGAGAATTACTGTATGCATAACTCTGTCACCTTTTTGTCCTAACACACCTGACCTAGCTAGTACCCCACCCTAACACCTGGGTGAGAAGTTGAATTCAGAGTTTTGGGCTTTTTTTTTTCCAATCGTGATTAATTTTTTAAAGTCTTTGTGGCAGTTTGTGATGTAGGAAAGTGACCAGAAGAAAAATGGCTTCTTTGATAAAATTAACCCGCCCTGCAGAAGCAGTAGGAGCTGAGAGGATCCGCCCCAGCTACCCTCTCTTTTGTGACTTGTGTTCTGGCCATTTTCCCTTTCAGCTGGCCCTGAGGATATTGTGGCTTGTTTTCTGTGAATAAATGCGGCTTGTTAGGAGTTTATGAGGAAGAAGGCATTTCATGTGTATAATCTGACACCAGATCCCAATCAGTGAATGCAGGACTGGCCTGGAAAGTCTGGGAATAAAAGTTGTGCTAGGTACACCTTAGGCCAGCTGCTCTCTCTTCCCTTTCTGGAAGCAAACTCCTTTACCCTTTTAAACCTTTGCTCAAGTGTCACCTTGATGAGCACTCTTCCATATATGCCAGTTTATATAAATTTTTTAAAAGAGCTTTTGCACTTGCAGACCGATTTTCTTAATGATTTTACTTAACATCAAATTATCCAGCGAGTACATTGGAAGCTTCATAGAAGGAGGGGCAGAGCTGCTACAGTCCAAGATCCACAAATTAGTCCCTGCTCTAACTCTCCTCCTGTGTAAACTAAATGAAATGTCAAACATTTTAGCTGTATAAAATTGTAGATTATAAGCATAATGGAATACAAAGATCTATTTTATTCATCTGTTTATGTTTCACAGTCCATAACATACAGTGTTCTATGCATATTTAATTGAGTTGATTTTACATATAAGTGAGGTACCATCTCAGAATTTTTTCTTACTCAGCCCAGGTTCCCTTCTCTAAAAGCCTTACAGCTTGCAATCGAGAAGGTTTAGAACTCTAGACCTAACTTTGGTTTGATCAAGTCCCTTTACAGAGCTTTATTTACCCCAGTTATAAACTGAAGGATTGAACCAGAGCTGTATGGCTTTTTGGTTTGAATTCCCACTATGGTAAATGCCCCACAGGTTCTGAGGATCAGAACTTGTTTTTTTCTTGCTAATTTTTTTGTCCCCATTTCTGGCTATTTCTGTTGCCTGGTGCTCAGTATCCTGGCTCCACAGAATACTAGCTATGTGATCCTGAACGAGTCTTAAGCTTCTCTGAGCCTCAGTTTTCTCATCTGTATCTGTAAAATAGGGATGCTAATAGTACTTATCTCACACACTGTTATGAAATGAAAAGATGGTTCAAGTAAAACCCTAAAAACAGTGTCTGGTACTTATTAAGCGCTTTACAATTGTTCATATTGTTACTGGGACTGAAAACCCTTTGTCTGGAGTTCAGTCCGGAAACTTCCTGGTCTCTGAACTTGGCTGTAACTTTGGCTGTCAACGGCGGCATTTCTTCATTCTGCGCTCGCTCCCTCCCTCCCACTTTAGGGGATGTCCGCATCCTTTCAGCACCGCCACCCAGAGCACTGCTGGGGAGGACTGCGGTTCTGAGGACCCTACTGATGAGCTGGGGCCCTCTCTCGCAGAAAGAGCCTTAAAGCTAAAAGCTGTGAGACTGGAAAAGGAAGTCCAGGATTTAACAGTGAGTAGATTTTATCTGTTCACAATCGTTTCTTCTCGTTGGCTCTCTGTTCCTCACCCACTTCCACTCTCTAGTTAGACATACTGGGCAAAATAATCCACAGTAGTTCAGAAGTATCACTGACTAAGGATAGTGCTCTCTTTCAGTTCCCTGTTGTGTTTCAGTCCTTAGGTATCTGATACTTGGTAGCTTCAGAGGAACTACAGTGCCTGGCAGGTAGTTGACAATATTTGTTGAACCAGTGAGGTCATTTATCATTCACTCTGCTGGTCAGACTACCTTTGGCATATTGTGCCCAGGGCTGGGCTGGCAAATGCACTTTGAGGAAGAGGGATATTAAAGTACTTATAAACAAGACCAACTGGAAAAGTAAGGCGATTGGAAAGCATGTTTTATGAGAGCAGTTAAAGGAACCAGGGGTCATAAGAATGAAAGAGAAAGAGACTGAAATAACTGCCTTCAAATAGATGACACATTTTTATTTATTTTTTTAAGATTTTTAAAATTTATTTTTAGAGAGATGGGGAAGGGAGGGAGAAAGAGAGGGAGTGAAACATCAATGTGTGGTTGCCTCTAGCACACCCCGTACTGGGGATATGGCCTGCAACCCAGGCATGTGCCCTGACTGGGAATCAAACCAGCAATGCTTTGGTTCACAGGCCTGCACTCAATCCACTGAGCTACACCAGCCAGGGCAGATGACACATTTTTAAACATATTCTTGGTTGTCTTAGAGTTCAATTCAGTGAACAAAAGTTGGATGGTGGTAGTGCTGGCTGAATGTGAAAAAGAAGGCTTTTTCTCAAGATGAGCTTGAAAACTAGCAGGCTCAATGACCGCCTTCCAGGGCTTCTGTAAAGAATAGATTCCTGCTTCACCTGGGCATTTGGAGTCACTGATCTGGAACTCCTACAACTCCTTTTTTTTTTTTTTTTAAATTTAAACCCTGTCATGAGGGTACAATTTATAAAATAAGCAAAACCATTCTTTTCTACCAAAAAGCATTTGTTTTCTTATCATATTGACTTTGCTTTTGATGGTCAGGTGAGATACCAGAGAGCTGTGGCTGATGGTGAGAACATAAGAAGGCGAACCCAGAGATGTGTAGAAGACGCCAAGATATTTGGTGAGAGATTTATTCTTACTTAAGACCCCTCACTAACAGTTCTGCAAACTGAACATAGTGGAAACGCATCTGAGTCCTTAACTGACCCCTGCCCTGCCCTACCCTTCCCTGATTCCCATAGGCTTTCTGTGCTGCTTGTAGGGGATGTTGCCATGTGAACCATTCACTAAAATACTGCTTATCTGTAGTTTGACCAAACCTTGGTTATTTTCTCTTTCAAGCATGTACGCTTAACATTCTAGTGCTCATACAAACAGTTGTGTTTAACTCATTAACAAACAAGTGAATCATCAAGTTGTTCAATGGAGAATTCACAAAACAGACACATTGGCAATCAGGGCTGCTGAAATTGCTTCATAGAAGCAAAACTGGTCTGTATCTATAGTGCAATAATCCATTGTATCTCCACCAGACAATTTTTACGATTGTGGACGAGAATTATTTGTATTATTCTCAGTGTTTGTCAACTTCCTAAGTTATAAAAATAACTCAAGCGACAAAAGGACCCCATGGAAGCAGATAACCCTGGAGGCCGGGCTAGATCACATAAATTTTTGTTGATGACATTGAATAACCTTTTTGGTCCGTTTCAAAGTGTTTCAGAAATTTTTCTACACATGCATCACATCTTGTTCCAAATGTGTTCCTGAAGGCGTTAGTTGAGTAACTAACTTCAAGGGACTTCAAGGGTAAAGGGCAAATCGGTGGTGACTTGCCGTACTCACAGTTCAATGTGTAACACTATACTCCCACTACACATAGAAGGAGAGTGCTCGAAGGGGCCCTGGCATCTGTCTGGCCCAGTCTTCTTTTACAGGTAAGGTGACAAAAGTGAATTTGTGATAGACGTGGACATGAGCTCGTTGTGTGCTGACCCCTCAGCGGTTCTTCTTTCCCCCGTGGCACACTGTGTCCTTCGCTCTGGACTTCATCTGTTTGCGCCCCGGTTCTCTTCGCTCCTGTCCTGTGCGGCCCCAGAACTTCGGCATAGCCTTCTGCTTGTCTCTCTGTGCTGTGGACATCGTGTTTCAAGGCTTCAGGTGCCGGCTAAGTACTGCCCCCCAAATTGTATTCCTGATATTTCATCCAAATTTTAGTCTCTTATTTCCAACTGCCAGACTACAGCCTGCAGTCCAAGTCTGCCACCTCTTAGTCCATAAATAAAGTTCTGAGTTTCATCATTAAAAACTCATAAAAATTTACTTTCTTACTGGCCCCTGGCCAGTGTAGCTCAGTTGGTTGTCATCATCCCATAAACTGAAAGGTCACAGGTTCGATTCTCAGTCAGGGCACATGCCTGGGTTGCAGGTTCAGTCCCTGGTCAGGGCATGTGCAAGAGGCAACTGATCATTTCTCTCTCACATTCATGTTTCTCTCCCTCTCCTTCCCCTTTCCCCTCTCTCTAAAATCAATAAGCATTTCCTTGGGTGAGGATTAAAAATACATGTGTATTTACTGTATGACCTTTTACAGAAACAGTTGGCTGACCTCTGAGCCAGAGACAGTTTTTGTAGTAAATAAACCACTTGTGATGATTGGAGAGACTTCCCACCTGCCTGCGGGGAGCAGGGCGAGTTGGCTTACCAGAAGTCAGACTTTGAGTTGGCAACTAGCTCATCTCAGTTTCCTCAAGAATTAACAAGGTGCCCAGAAACAAGTACATATTAACTAAACTCAAAAGAATTTAATAGGTAATTTAATTTGTTTACAGAGCAAGATGTGTCTAGCAAAACCTGCCATATAAGTCATTTCCTTAGATCATTTCTTCCTTGTGACCAGGAATACTTAGAAAATTGAACTGAGCATGGAAGTGTGAAAAAGGTAGAATGCTCTCAAAGGACACGGCATGAGTCTGTTCTCCTTCCAGGGATGGTTTTGTCTCAGTAACCCATATTCTCTTAAACAGTTCACGAAGGAACCTTTTTTCCCCACTAAGAAACAATGCAGAACCAACCACTTTTGAAATAACACAATAATTAGAATAGAATCAAAGAGTGGAAAAGAACCTAAGCTTCTATTTACCCAAATTTAACCAATTTTACTGACTAGAAGCCAGGGATCTTTGTACCATGGCAGCACACAAGCACACAAGTCAAGACGAGAAGCTTACAGCTTTCAAAATGCTATTCAAGTGTTTGTCTTCTTTTGAATAACCAAGGGATACTTTTCATGTTGCTAATTGATCTTCTTAAGACATTCTTTTCTCTTGGGTGAAATACTAATCTTATGGGCATGCTTTTCAAGCCTTTGGCCAAGGTCTTCTTTGACAGTCTCATTAAGAGCCATTCATATTTTCTGGCTGCCATCCCTGGCGGGGCTCAGGGAGGTATCTTCCACAGCCTGGAGCATATCACATCTGGTTCCCTGGAAATAAATACCTCCTGTTTTCACTGTTTCTTCTCCATTGCTTCCTCTCCTTCAGACTGTATCATAACAAGATTACTTCAATTGACTCCCCTAGGTTTTTCTTATCTCTTCCTTGCCTGCCCGTCTATCATGCTGCCAGCCCCCCAAAGTTCATTATGTATGTTATTATTAGGCTAATTTGAATCCCAATCCACTTGTTTGACTCAAGAAGCTATAATGGATCTCTTATCCTCCCAGAGTTAAAGGAAAAATTCCCTCCTCTCTGTCAGGCATTCCTTTATCTGTAGTCTTTTTTATTGCTTACCTCTCACTGGTCTTCTGATTCCCTCTGAATACAGTTGAGGTGGCTTCTTGTTTGGACACAGGGCCTTAAAACCCGGCCTGGATCAAAGCTGGGTCAACAAAGTCCCTTGCCCCCACCATCCCCTACCAGGGCATTGGTGTTCCCATGGACAGCTGTAGTGGTAACATTGCTTATCCTTCTTGTGGGAAAAATCAAGACACAGCGATGGGAGTAATGAGATTTCTCAACAACTGAGTTTGCTTTTATAACAGTTCATGTGACTCTAAAAAGGCAAAACAGTTTGGGCTCATCTCTAGCAAGTATGTATAACTGTATAGCAAGCGGTTGGAGACTCATCATGGATGTGTCTTACTTTCCTGTTCCTACTTAGCCATCCTCAAAAGGCCACCCTTTCGACTCCCCTTAGTCTGGTCTTGTCCACCAATTTTTTATTATGGCCTCCCATGAAGTGCTAACATCCCTGTTGCCTCAACATGTCTGAGACAGGAATTTTCAAAACATACACACAACTCAATGCTAAAAGTGAATAGCAACAGAAAGACAAGAAGCATGAAGATGGCTTTGAAGGACTGGTTCCTGAGCCTATTGTAAATAGTGTGTTCTCGGGTTCTACCCTCGTCCCCGTTTCCTAGGAGGCCTCCTAGTCCAGTGCCTGCCACGGGACACTGGCTGGCTGGCTGGGTTGCTGCTGCTCCCTGAGTCCCGTGGGGCAGTCGTCCCCCCCTCTGGTGTGCCCAGTACCCTGGCCCTCCCTGGGCCTCCCTAGACCTCACCCGCAGAGTCGGAGTGGTTCCTCACGAACAACGGTGCCTGGTTTCTCCGCAGGAATTCAGAGTTTCTGTAAGGACCTGGTGGAGGTGGCGGACATCTTGGAGAAGACCACAGAGTGCATTTCTGAAGAAGCAGAGCTTGGGGACCAGAAGCTCACGCTGGAGAAGATCTTCCGAGGCTTGTCACTTTTAGAAGCAAAGCTGAAAAGTGTGTTTGCCAAGCACGGCCTGGAGAAAATGACCCCCATTGGTGACAAATACGACCCTCATGAGCACGAACTCCTGTGTCACGTGCCAGCTGGGGTGGGGGTGCAGCCTGGCACAGTGGCGTTGGTGAGGCAAGACGGCTACAAGCTGCACGGCCGCACCATTAGACTCGCCCGGGTGGAGGTGGCGGTGGAGTCCCAGAGAAGACTGTGAACGGGCAGGGAGGAGCCGCATGTGCTTCGGAGAGCGGCCGCCTGTGCTCCTTTATTTATTAAACTAGGTTTGTATTGTACATGAGCTACTTCATGTGGTCTGTCCTGGATTTAGTCATATTGGCTTTGTTTCTAAGATACTGTATTGATTGACGGTGACCTCTTTGGTCTCATCAGAAATCTTGCCATTGGGCATTTGAACAATGTGACAAGTGTTCCTGTGGCCTTCCTTTGTCAAAATACGTTTAAGAAAATTATTTTTAAATTAGTGCTCTGATGACTTTCAATCCAAAATCTGTTCAAAGGGTGGAAATGAGTATATATATGTTTATGTTTTCAACTGATTGTTCCCTTCTGATAGTCCTGTAACAGGAACTGTATAGAACCTGGTATTTGTGAGGAAAAGGATTAGCTCAACATCTGGGCACTTAGGTGGTGAAGCTTCATAGTTGTATGACTTTACATCGTTTGGGTTGGTTTTTATATGTGTGGATTTTCAGGACTTGACCTATTCTTATTTTATTTTCCTTTTAGCCATTTTTTTGTCCTTACAGCGCCTGCCAGGTAGACTCCACCTTCACCCTCACTGTCTTTTCCGAATCCCATTTACAAGGGCTGGAGACCCAGGCGGGACTCGGAAGGCAGGGAATGCCGAGAGAGCCACCCAGTGCCCCGGTCTGTCCCGGAGCGTGCGAGTGTGGCACTCCCCTTGCGTGTGTGACCTGGAGCAGCGGGCCTGTGTGTGTGTTTTACTTTTTCAGTCCTGCTTTGTGTGCCTGGTGTTTTGTAAAAGGTTTGTTCGACGTACAAGTCAGGTAATGGGTGATACATCATACTTCAGAAAGGAGGCTACCTACAGCTATTTTAATGCTAGAAGAGGCCTTAATGGTGATCTGACACCACCCTTCCCACTTCTTCTGAAGTATGAAAACAGTGTTTTTAGAATTGGACTCAAAAAAATAAATCTCTAAAACTAATGGACTAAATTTCAGTGAGAATGTGAATGAGGGTCAACTAGGTACCAACCTCAGTCAAGACGCAGTAGTTCTGTAATGAGCACGCGAGGGCGTCCCCAGCAGACAGTGAAGTGTCGGCTGTCCAGACTGCGTAGGGTTAGGGTTTGTTTGGTTGTTTCCTTAATATGTTTTAATTACATAGGGTTAGGTTTAAGTTAGTTACCCATAAAATAAATCCACTTCTCCTGGAACTCTGTGACCCATTTCAGTGGAGTGGTAAAAATTAGACACCATATATAATTCTAGGACACTACACAGACTTGTATAAATAAAGCCATCCCCCAATGGGCCCTACAATCTCCACGAGATTTAGACACTTAAAAAAAATACATGCTTTTAAAATGCAACCAAAACACTGGTGGTAAGACTTTTAAACCAAAACCTCTTAGCATCCCCCTAAGTGCATGGTGTAAATTTAATGAGCAATCAGAGTTCACAATGGGAATCTGTCTTTATTTGCCTGCATTCCTTTGAGATTGACAGATGGTGACAGTAAGAGAATGAGCCCATTATAATTACTCGTGCATTCTTGGATTACTAGCTGTTATTACCATTGAATTAAAATAACCGTAATTTTAGGTATGGAATGTTCTGATTACTTGAAGAATTTTCTGATATTCCTTGTAAGTTCCTGTTTTAGCTAGTGGATTGAGAATAACCTTGGATTCTCATTCAGTAGTTTTGCAGACTTAAAAGTGGAAATGTAGAAAATGGAGCCATAGCAGTAAGAACCTCACAAAGTGGAAGGGCTTTGGGAGCTAGGGCAGCGCGCTGGAGCACAGGCTTGTGGGCATGGACTTCAGTGGAGTCCCGGCTCAGCCACAGTGTGACCTCAGTCCCCGCTCCCTTCACCGCTGTGAGCCTGCTTTCTTATTAGTGAAACGGTTGTGATTTCCTCACAATATCGTGAGGATTAAATGAAATGTGTAAATTGCCTATTGTAGGAGGCCCTCAAATATTTATTTTTAATTGCTTTTTATTATACACATTGTTTTTCCAACGTTTTATACCTGCCTTAAAGTCTAGGAAAAAGGGGACTACTGGTTAAAAAATGTTTAACTATCGAAACTTAATAAGCTAATCAGAGTGGCTTATTTTCCTTCCAGCTTCTGGTGGTTTTGGTTGGGTTGTTTTTTTGTTTTGTTTTACCATAACGCAAGAAATTCACATTTTGAGGCTGAAGGAGCAAGAAAATTGTGTCAGTGCTTTGAATTATTTTCATCCTGATGGTGACATGAAGAGACATCGGCTTACAGAGGGCATGTGAGGAAGCTGTGGCTCACTCGAAGGGGGGAATCTCGGTGTTTCAGTACTTGGGTTCTACAAATCTTACAGGTTTTCCTCACTGCCATAAAGGAGGAGTCAGTTGGTTTAATACTGACGGAACTTCTTTGGTGCTTTCATGGCAAAGGATTTGATAAGTGAAGCAAGGTTCTTAAACACTAAAGCAAAATGAAATAGGGAGAACTAAGGATGATATAAAACATGCAGAAATAAATAACTTCAATAAAACCTGACTTGAAATAACTGCAGTTCACATGTAGTGCCTTCATTTGCCTAATTCATGTTGTGTGTTGATGTGCTGTGGTCACGACAGTGACTCCCGACCCACCTTGCTTGGTGCTCAGCGGAGGTGCCTTGAGATTCTGCAGCAATGCAGCCACACGGATGCAGTGTAGGCATTCCACACCCTCCCCCAGTGCTGAAGTCGTGTCTGTTCTTACACCTCCCTGACTTGCTTCTTTCTGATTCCTGCGTGTTATTTAGACCTGGACTCCTGTTTCTGCCATCCTCTCTGGAACTGCAGTATTTTCTTGTGCTTGCTTCTTGGTTATAATTGTCTTATCTGCTTTAACCACTTCACTGGAACTGCTGGACCTCTGACCATCCTTTATACCAGATTACTAACACGTGACCTTGTTCTGCCATGCTCTTCCCAACCTCTGCCCGACCTTGTCTTTACCTCTGTTCGGCTGGCTCCTACATACCCAGGCTCCTCAGTGGCCCTCTTTGGAGCCAGCCTTTCCGGAGGTGTGGCCTTGCGTTTTCATTCTTCCAGTCTTGTCTGCACTCCCTGGTTCCATAACCCATCATCTCTGATATTCTCAGTCTTAGTTGGTAAGTAACTTCTTGTTCCTGTGCACTCAGACTTCATTCACACTCTAAATTTCACTGTGGAGATTTTAAAACATGGCTCCAAATTTCCTTGCATTGGAACTTGGTGATTGACCAATAGAATACAGTAGAAGTGACACTGCCAGTTTCTAGACACAAGCCTTCCTGTCTCTGGATGCTCACTGGGAGCCCAGCCATCAAACCGAGAGCAGACCAAGGCAGCCTGTGGGGTGGACCTGAGGGCCCTAGCTGAGCTTTCAGCCGGCAGCCAGAACCACCTTGCCAGTCATCTTGGGGAGCCATCTTGACTGTGGATCCACCTGCCACCACGTGGAACAGAGATGACCTGATCTCACATCCCTGCCCAAAGTAGAGAATTTGAGGCAAATAAATATTTGTTACTTTTAGTCCTTGCTAACGTGGCTCAGTGGATTGAGCGCTGGCCTGCAACACGAAGGGTTGCTGGTTCAATTCCCAGTCAGGACACATACCTGGGTTGTGGACCAGATCCCCAGTGGGGGGTGGAAGAGAGGCAGCCACACATTGATATTTCTCTCCCTTCTCTCCCTCCCTTCTCTCTAAAAATAAAATCTTTTAAAGAATAATTGTTTCTTTTAGCCACCAAGGTTTGGGGTAATTTGTTATGCAGCAATAGATAACATACCCAGCCTCACTCCCCCAATGACCCTAAAATTAAAAGCAAAGTAGAGTGAAGAAGTTACTTTAGTATGATTTACCCACCCACCCACCCCAAAAACCCTACACAATTAGATTAAGTCAGCACATACAAACTTCACACAAAGTTATCAGTGAATGCTTTGTTTAAAGAAAAACTAAGCAATACTTCAATTCTTTGGGAATGAACTTAAAAGGTTTTGCATTCTGACACAAACACTGCCAAAAAGTTGGGTTTTTTTTTCAAGATTATGAGGAATGCATGTTCATGTACCATTTTACTAGTAATCCAGTTCGGCCCTGTTAAATCAAGACTCAGAGCTGATTTAGGACCCTAGCTGTATGTGCTTTTACTGTTCTCCAAATCCCTTGGCAGCTTCTTCTCTCAGCCATAATCTAACTGAATAAACATGGAGTTCACTTATTATGAACTCATCCCCAACTTCATTTCCTGCTAGAAGAAATCTGTCTTTCAGTGCGATACACCAGCCATGCTGGCTGGTCTTGTTTTCTCAGAGGCTGGAAATGGGAGCTTATCCCTTCCTCCCCTGTGAGTAGAGAGTGCATGAAGACTTTTTGCTTTGTTTTGGGTTGTTTGGTTTTGTTTTTGGGTAGAAGGCAGAGATATTAGCTGTATGTAGAAACTGAAATAACAACAACAACAACTGTACCAGCAGCCTCAAAAGCATCTGGCCTTATTTCAGCCTGGTCAGCAATTTCCAGCGCTAGCAGACACTGCCAACTGTTTTCACCTTCCTTACCTCACATGATTGTCTCAACCACTGGGAAAGGCAGAGCAGCGAAACTGAATGAGACACAGAGAAGGCGCGTTACAGTTAGTAACTGTAAGAGGTTGGCCTTGAACCGAGGAGGTCGACGCTTTAATTCTTTCTCTTCCACCAATCTCCCTGCAGCAGGATCCTGGTCCTGATGCTGAGCATCCGAAGAATGCACACCTGCTTGGGAGCAAGACGAGCCAGCCAATGAGGAGCCCACAGTCAGGAGGCGGGATGGGGAAGCTGCCAATGATAGAGCCTTCCCGGAGAGAGGGGCAGCTAATGAGGGCCCTGTGCCCGAGAGGGAAGGCTTCTTGTCCAATGAGAGGCCGTAAACTGCGAGTCGGGAAGGCGGGACGGCCAGTGGCGCTCCGGGGCGGGGCGGTGAGCACAGCGCCAACACGCTAGCACCCCAGCCCCGGAGTGCTGCCCCTGTTGCCGCCCGCCATGGCCCCCGCTGCCCGCCTCTTCGCCACGCTGGCCACGCTCCTCGCAGCCGCCGCTACAGGCGGAGACGCCCGGCCCAGTAAAATCGGTGCGGGAAGGACGCGGTGGGGTGCTGAGCTGGGGAGGGCTGCGTGCGCGGGAAAAGGGTTCTTAACTGGCCGCAGCTGGGTGGGGGATGGGGAAGAGAGATGGGTGACGGAAGGGTCCTCAGGAGAGGACCTGGGTGGAGAGAAGAGGTAAGGGACGGCGGCGGGGCAAGGAAGGGGACTGCCTGCCGTAGGCAAGGTGCTGATGCGGAGGGTGGTGTGGACATTCGTCCCTGGCTGTCTCGGGCGGGAAATAGGCTTGGGGCAGGACTGGCCACTGATCTCACCGAAAGATTCAGAAACAGTGAGCATCTGCCATGGACCTGGCTTTTTGCCAGGTGCCCCTATGACAGAGGACAGAGTCTGGAAGGTTGTCATACACAAAGGTTTATTGAAGGCCTGAGTAGTACGCACCGTGCTCATAGTTCTGCAGGGGAAGGCTGAATAATACATGGAAGTACATACATACAAGGCTGTAAGTACCCTGATATAGAGGAAATGCACTTCACCTCAGCCTTCGATGGCTCTGGGAGGGCCCTGGAGGGCTTCCTGGAGGCAACATCTAAGCCAGAACCTTGCGAGAGTAGGAGATGGCCTAAGTGGAGACAGAACCCATGGTAGGTCTGCTGGAGATAGATTGGCTGAGTGACAGAGTGGGGAACGTTTTGACAGCAGTCATTTTATTTGTGGGGTTTGGTTGGGTTTTTTGTTTCTGTTTTTGGTGGGGGGTTTTGGGGGTTTTTTCCTCAATATTTCATTTCAAAAACTTTCGAACATACACCAAAGTTGAAAGAATTACGCAGTAATCATCTGTATACCTACCACCTGGTTTCTGCCAGTAACACACTGCTACTGTACTTGTCTTATCACATACCTATCACACACCCATTGATCCATCTTAATTTTAATGGATTTCAAAATAAATTGCAAGCATCAGGACACTTTACTAAGTACTTCGTTATGCATATCATCCACTAGCATTCCATATTTATTTATAGTTTTTTCCTCTTAACAATTGTCATTTAACTCAACATGACTCGAAGATTGTCATGTCCCTCACATATAAAATGTCCATAGTAGGCAGAGATGTTGGGCTTCTGGCCTGGGGGAGTCAGGGTCCCTACTCCTCTTATCTGCCCTCCGTGCACTGCACTCGGCAGGGAGGGGCGCACCACAGACTTATTCTCAGTGCAGTGCTAAGGCTTCGTGGGTTCCAGAACCACAGCCCGGGCTGCCGAGGGTTAAGACAGACTGAAGCCTGCCAGAAATCAGTTTGGGACTGATTCTGGGTTTTCAGAGGAAAGAGAAAATCTTGATGGCTACAGTGGTCAAAGAAGATGTGGAGAAAGTAGATTTTGAGCCAGGCTTTGGAGGATGGGGGAAAGTTAGGGAGGCAGTGTGTGGAGGTGCTGGGCACTCCATCTCTTGGGAGTGGACAGCAGAGAAGGACACTCCCCACAGACCACTGCGGAAGGCTCAGGGCCTCCTCCCAGCACTACTGTTTCTGGCAGTGCAAAGCTTGCCACCTGCCTCATTCCTGCCGGCCCTGCCCACCTTGCCCCAGGGGCATCTAGAGCAAGACACATGGCAGTGCCAGCCTGCCCTGTAGTTTCCTGATTGTCCTCAGCCCTCTGACAGGAGCCTCTGTCCTCCTTCAGTGTTTTGGACTCTACCCCGTCTAGAACGAGGAGCTTCCTGTTAGCACAGCTTAACCCTCAGACTGCTGCAGGTTCAAATGTGAACACCTCAGTGTGGCATTGGACCCTTGAAGTCCCAGAGTTCCACACACTGCCCTGCTCACGCCCTTCTCTCTGTGGAGAACGTGTTTCCACTCACAAACAAAGCTGGTGTCCTCCAAGGTCCCAACCAAATGCTTCTTCCCCTTTTGCCTACCCACCCTCAGGCAGAGCTCATTGCTTCCTCCTCAGGATTCCCTGGAACCCTGTTGTCGCACTTAATTACACATTGTCATAGCTGATTGTGTGTGAGTCTGTCTGCCCACTGCAGCCTGGGCTCAGGAGGGCAGAGGCCCCGTCTGATTCTACTTGTGCCCCGGCACATCTTACCGTAGACCAGAGAGCAGCTATCAGTCAGTTCATGGGTGTTGAGTGAGTGAGGTCTTTTGCCGCCCTGTGGCCCTTAGACAGCTTCCAGGCCTTGTGATAGCAGGTTCTTTGGAAAAATGGGTGAATTGGGGCTCTTGCAAATGGAGGAGAGGTGAACACACTGTTTTAAAAAGGTTAATGGCATTCTTGGACGTGGCTTTGTAAACACTGAGAAAGAGGAAGTGGTTTGTTTTTCAAGGTACAACAAATACTTAATGAACTCCACTGCCTGCCAGGACCTGGGGGCGTAGATACCTGCTCTCAATCCTTAAATGGACCTTGAGCAGAACGAGCTGAGGACCAGGCCAAGGGTAAGGAGAGTGTTATGCGGAAATATGCTGGAGGGACACCTGACTTGTCTTAGCTGGGTCAGCCAAAGCAAGGGATGACGTGAGGGTCATAGGAGTCAGCGAGGCAGAGAGTGACAGCACATTCCTGGTAAAGTGAGCAACGCGGACAAGGCACAGGCGAGAGAGAGAGAGCAGAGCAGTCACATGCTCCACAGCAAAAGAAGTCCAGACAGATAAGAAGGTGGAGTAGTACAAGGGCCAGGCAGGGAATGGACTAAGTAAGTGGAGGCCAGCTGATTAACAACCTTGTTTTTTGTGTGTTTCTTTTTGTTGTTTTTTGCCTTCTTGGCAGGTACTTGTGATGTTAGCATCCAACATAGGTCTAGCAAGGACAAATCGCACCAGATTTATCTTATATTCTTTTTGGATAGGGTTCCTAGCCTGTCGTATGAGAGGACCAGATCCATGGTGGGCAAAGACAGTGGGTATGGTGTCAGGACAGTTCAGTAGCGCCATAGCTGCTTTACTGTCCTCTCTCAGTCCTAGTCAGGATTAGTGTCTGTCTGGCCAGTGGTTCCCCATAGCACCTCACAGTCCTGTGCAGTCAAACATTTTACCAGTGACTTGGATAAGAATACGATGGCATGTGAGCAAAGTTTGCAAATAACAGGAAAGCAAGAGGTGTAGGAAAGACAATGGATGATAAGACCCACAAAGACCTCAAAGAGCTGAAACATTGTAACAGGTGTCCAAGCTGGAAAAAAGTACACTATAGGGCAATGAGCAACCCGTCCGTCACAGGGTGCATTCCGGTCTTGGCAAACATACAGAAATGATGTGTCAGGTAAAAGGTTGGACTAGACCAAGGGTTGGCTGACTTCTTCAGTCAAGGGTCAGAGAGTAACTATTCTAGCTTTTGCAGGCCAAATGGCTCTGTTCAACTACTCAACTCTGCCTTACATGCGCGCAGCCAGGACAGTAAGCTAAAGAAAGTATTTGGCTGCATTCCAGTAAAACTTTTTGTCTGCAAAAACAAGCATCTGCATAGGTTTGGTCTGCGAACTATAGCCAATCCTTGGATTAAGAAGTGGTTTCCAAACACTGGTCTGCCTAACAGTACCTGTCAGTGACTAGGTTTTCATAGTGAAATAAAAGCAGGTGCAATGCAATGAGTTTTGTATCAGATGAAATTTATTCTCTTTAAATGATCATCCTGAATTTTGAGGTGCCTGCTTTTTTGCTGCTAATGTGTCCTTTTCTTTACAAAGTGAGGATTACAGTAGATGGCAGTTTTCAGAGTGTCCTTTCTTTACTAATAGCTTTACCAAAAACTAGTCTGCAGATTGCCTTTTTTGAGATGTTACAAGCCTATGCAAGTGCCTGGGAATCACTGGCCCAGGAAGCTGAGGAAGTATGGCCCGCAGTCTCACGCCCATCCTCTGTCTCTTTCCTTGCCTGCCTCCCGGGCCCACTGGACAGCCGTGGTTGGAGCTGGAATTGGGGGCTCTGCGGTGACCCATTTCCTCCAGCAGCATTTTGGCGCCCGGGTGCAGATCGACGTGTTTGAGAAGGGGACGGTGGGCGGCCGCTTGGCCACCATCTCGGTCAACAAGCAGCACTACGAGAGCGGGGCCGCCTCCTTCCACTCGCTGAGCCTGCACATGCAGGACTTCGTCAAGCACCTGGGTGAGTGTGCCGTCTGGGGCTCCATCGTCCAGCCTCTGGGGCTGGCAGCAGCCATCAGGCCCCTCCCAGATTGCCCCAGTGGTCAAGGCCAGAAGGTCATGTAGCCCAATCTCCTCGTTTTACAGATGGAGCAGCTGAAACCAGAGAGGGGAAGGAACTTGCCTGAGGTTACACAGTGAGTTAGTTGCAGAGCCCGGATTACAGCTCAGGTTTGACTCAAAGGCCAGTTTCTTTCCCTTTTAATTTGCTGCCTCTTAATAATCATGATCAAAATGGCTTGCACATGCTATGTGCTTGCCAGGTACCTGGCATCCTTGTAGGTGGTATGTAGACATCACCTCTGATCCTCCTCTCTACCAGCCTACAAGATGGGGGTTATATCTCCTCCTGAGGAAATGGAGGCTCAGAAAATGTATATACCATGGCTAAGGCCATGCAGCTAAAAAGGGAGAGAGCTGGGGTGTGATCCCAGCAGTGTCTTTCAAAAACACAAACGCATGTACTATCTGACCCTGACATTCCACTTTGCAGAAGTGGCATTGCACATGCACAGAGGCACACACACAAGCTTACTCATCACAGCAATGTTTAAAACAGCAGAAGTTTGAAAATACCCTGCCTGCCCACCCACTGGGTTCTGGAATTAAATAAATTGTTCTTAAAGTACACAGACTGGTCAGCCAGATGGGGATGTCCCTTATGGCCAGGTGTAAGACAGTCTCCAAGACACAGCATGTCAGGAAGGTGCAGAACAGTGCACAGAATGTGGTGGTGGGGCGGCGGGGATAACTCACAGAGATACACCATGTATGAGTATTGGCACAAAATCTCTCTGGAAGGAGGCTGAAGGAACGTACTTACTGGTGACTCAGAAGCAGGAATCAGAGGGGAAAAGACAGAAACCTGTGCCGTGGGGCAGGCCCTATAACCTCTAAGCCTCAGTTTCCACACTTTTGACACCCGCCCTGCCTCTTTGCAGGCCATGAGAGGAGGGAGGGAGCTACTCCTGTGCTCTGTAAGCTGTAGAGGGTGGATGGTTACAAGGAGCTGTGGTTTGTCCCATGTGGTCTTGGTGCCCAGCGCTGCCCACTCCTGACATTCCAGGATGACACCTGAATTTCGCTTGCAGCTGAGAGGATTCCTTTTGGGGGAAAAAATGTAAAACAGTACATTATTTTCATTTGCATCTCTTTATGGACTAGCCAGGCCCAACACCTCCCCAGTGTATTTGCTTCCTGTTGTGAGCAAACAGCACAGGTGAACAAACCGTAGTGTTCGTATTCCCGTCAGTGGACCCGGTGCATCTGCGTCCTTCAGGGAGGTCCCGAATTTCAGCTTCAGGCCCAGCTAGTTCTCCTGGGGGGCCCTCTGAAGGGGACCTGAGGGGCTCCCCCTTGTCTCTGCAGGGCTGAAACACCGGCGTGAGGTAGTGGGCAGGAGCGCCATCTTCGGCGGGGAGAACTTTGTGCTGGAGGAGACTGACTGGTACCTGCTGAACCTCTTCCGCCTCTGGTGGCACTACGGCATCAGCTTCCTGCGACTGCAGATGTGGGTGGAGGAGGTCATGGAGAAGTTCATGAGGTAGGGCTGGGCGGAGCTGGGGGGCTTCCAGAGGGAGAGGGAAAAAGAGATGGGGAAGGAACCCAGTGCCGTTCCGTCCTGGTCCTGAGCAAGCCCCCAGCGTGAGAAACGTACCGAGTTGGTACAGGCATGGTCTCTGGTGTTGTCACCATAGCGTTTTCTTTCCCTCTGCTAAACTAAGCATGGGTTGTAAACTCAGGCACCGGGCAGGGCTAGCCTGGGACATGCAGCAGCCGGGTGGGGGAGAAAGGTAGACAAGTGGCTTTTGCACCTGTCAGTCAGCAGAGCCCCAGCGTGAAGCCAGGTCTAGTGGGATTCTGGGGTATTTGTCCTTCCCTCTGCACTGTCCCTCTAGATGGGACAGGCCCACCACAGCCAGTGAACAGGCCAAGGGGAATGTAACCTGTCTCTCTCTGACCTCTACATAGAGAGGAGGGCGGGTCCCTGCTGGGCCTCCCAGATGTAGTGACCCAGCAGTGGGTGGTCAGCCCAGGTGCAGGGACCCAGCAGCGGGTGGTCAGCCCAAAGACCTTTCTGCACAAGGGCCCCAGCTCCACGTGTCTCCCAGGATCTATAAGTACCAGGCCCACGGTTACGCCTTCTCGGGCGTGGAGGAGCTGCTCTATTCGCTGGGGGAGTCCAGCTTCATCAACATGACCCAGCGCTCTGTGGCTGAGTCCCTGCTCCAGGTGGGCGTCACACAGCGCTTTATAGACGACATCGTCTCCGCCGTCCTGCGGGCCAGCTACGGCCAGTCAGCAGCAATGCCTGCCTTTGCTGGTAAGCCCGCAGGCCTCGGCCTGCCCACCTGCCCCTCCCTGACCCACAGTGCCCAGCATGGCTGAGATCCCCATAATAACCTCACATCTGCCCGGCTCAGTACCGTTGCCTGAGCACTCTGTTGCCCCAGCCCCGCTTGATTCTGGCATGGGTCCTCTGAGCTTGCAGGAAATGGTGTTTACCTGACTTCACAGATGGTGAAAGCGAGGCTCAGGTCTCAGATCTAATGGTTTTCCACTACTGATTAGGTTAGTTTCAGGAACTACCCCAAGGGGGTCTCTGGGCCCTGGGTATTCATCTCTTAGCCCACCTCCTCTTCCCACTCAGGACTGGGGCCAGTGGGCATGTGCACAACCCCTGTCCTCCAGCACAGGCCACCAGAGGGGTCACAACTAAATCTGCCTTGGAGGGCCTATGGGGCCTATCTCCCCCAAGGCTTGGCGACCACACTGGGCCTTGGAAGATGCAGGATTTTTCTAGGGCAGTGGGAGGATGGGGGCTAGGCATGTACGGCCGAGAAATTGCACCGGCACTCGCCGGCCTCTCCTCCCTGCCTGCTTGGCAGGGCCCTTTTCTTCTACCAGCGCCCGTAACAGGGAGGCGCCCAGGCTCAGTCCTTGGTCCCGCTCTCGTGCTCCCTCAGCGAGCTCAGCCAGTCCCAAGGCACTAGGTTCCACCCACCTGTCCCCCAGACCTGACCTCCGGCCCCGACCTCTCTCCAGAACTGCAGTCTCATGCGTTGTGTCGGCCACCACCCCTTTGTCTCCACTGGGAGGTTTAGTGGGCATCTCACACTCAGCCTGTCCAGACCTGAGCTCCTGACCTTTCCCTGCAGGCCTGCCCCTCCCAACTTGGTTGGTAATTACTCCTTTCCATTGGTCCGGCCAAAAACCTTGATTCACTTCCTTCCGACGTATTCTTCACCTGGTGTGTCAACAAATCCCATCTGCTTTACTTCCGCACATACCCAGAATCCAACGGTTTCCCACCACTGCTTCCTCCAGGGCCTAAACCACTAGCATCCCTCACCTGGATTACTGCAAGTCCCCCACCAGGTCCATTCCCCCACCCCCACCCTGCCCACCATCCCCTACAGGCTATTCTCAACACGTCTGCTGAATGATCCTGTTAAAGCAAAAGACACCATGGCAGCCCTGCATGTGAAACTCCATAAGGGCTCCCTCTTTCCTTCAGGAGAAGCCTGAAGTCCGTTCAGTGGCCTGCAAGGCCCTCTGTGGCCTAGGCTCCACCTCCCCACCCCCACTCACTCACCCCAGTCCAGCCACCCTGGCCTCGTCCCCACCTGAGTGTTCTCATGTGGCCCTCCCTCTACCTGAAACATTTTTCCCTGAGTCACAGTCACAGTAAATGCTCTTTCCCCACTGTGTCTTTGTGCAAATGGTACCTTTCCATTGAAGCCACCCTACCGCCCAGATTTAAGTTATACCTCAACCCCCGCCCCCCGCCCCCAGCAGTCCCAGGCCCTCTACCCTGCAGGTATCATCCTCCAGTGGACTGTTACATTTACTTACTTTATCTCCCACTAGAATCGATGCTTTCTGAGGGCAGGAATTGGTGTCTTCCCTGGTTAGACCATTGTAGGCACTCAGCCCATTCTTGTTGAATGAATGAATGGAAAGATTTGGAATTAACAGGCAACTTCCACATGCCCAGGATACGGTTCCTGTGGCTCCTTCCCAGCCTTCAGATCCCACCAGGTGGCCCCTCAGGGCTTCCCTGTTCACTCTTTCGTATTTTGTGTGTGTCCTTCAAGATATAATTCACATAACACACCACTTACCCATTTAAAGTGTACACTTGAGTGGTTTTGAGGATATTCACAGTTGTGCATCCTCCACATTTTCATCGCCCCCAGAAGTAACCTCATACCTTTAGCTTCAGCCGTCACCTCCCCAGTACCCCCAGCTCTCCAGCCCTGGGCAACCACGAATCTGCTGTGTCTCTGTGGGTTTGCCCACTGCAGGTAGTCTAAACAGAATCCTACAACCTGTGGTCTTCTGTAGCTGGCCCTTGCGTTGAACATAGAGTTTTCACTTCATAGCATTGGAAATGTGTTGTATTTATCTTCACGTGTGCTGTCTCTCCATGCCCATGGTTGGGAGGAGTCTTGGCCTGGGAGGGAGGCCCAGACAGTATGGTGGTGGATTCTTCGGCCCCACTGCCCAGAGGTTCTGAGAGCCCACCAACCCCCTCCCCGCTTTGCCCAGGAGCCATGGCACTAGCCGGGGCCCAAGGCACCCTGTGGTCTGTGGAGGGAGGCAACAAGCTGGTTTGTTCTGGTCTGCTCAAGCTGTCCAAGGCCAACGTGATCCATGCCACAGTGACCTCTGTGACCCTGCAGCATACAGGTGAGTGGGTGGGGCAGGGGGCGTGGCCACTCCTTTCCTAGACAGTGAACACTTATACACCTGTTCAGTCCCTAAACCCCAGTCTGTGACGTGCCTGAGAGGATTCCAGAAAAACTTTGGGAAGCCCCAGCTCTACCAAGTGACACCAGAGGGCACTGTTGTCCCAATTCAGGTGTCAGAGCCGGAACACTGAGGTTTATATCGGTCTGGCTCTGTTCATTCGACCAGTGAGGATTCTGAGCCACAGTCTGTGGCAAGAGCAGAGCCAGAGCTTGAGTCTCCTGACTCCCGGCCCAGTGCTCGCCCTGCAGCCACACCAACGTAGAAAGACGAGGGCCTGCCATCGGGACAGCCCAGCTGTCCCCAGGGTCTCATACCCTCTGTGCTGGGCCCCAGGTGGAAGATCGGTGGGTAGAAGCTAAGAAATAAGTTGACTTTTGTGCTCTCTTCCAGAAGGGAAACCCTTGTACCTAGTAGAGTATGAGAATGAGGCGGGCATTGGCTTTGACTTCTACGACATAGTGGTCATCGCCACCCCCCTGCACCTGGGCAACAGCAGCACCATCGCCTTCGAAGGCTTTGACCCGCCCCTGGACGTCACCCAGGACTCTTTCCAGCCCACCGTAGTCTCCTTGGTCCATGGCTACCTCAACTCTTCATACTTCGGCTTCCCTGACCCTAAGCTTTTCCCCTTCGCCAACATCCTTACCACAGATTTCCCCACCTTCTTCTGGGCCCTGGACAATGTCTGTCCCGTCAACATCTCAACCAACTTCCGGCGGAAGCAGCCTCAGGAGGCAGCCGTTTGGCGAGTCCAGTCCCCCAAACCCCTCCTTCGGTCCCAGCTGAAGACCCTCTTCCGCTCCTATTATTCCGTGCAGACAGCTGAGTGGCAGGCCCACCCCATCCACGGCTCCCGCACCACCCTCCCTCGATTCGCACTCCATGACCAACTCTTCCACCTCAATGCCCTGGAGTGGGCGGCCAGCTCTGTGGAGGTCATGGCTGTAGCCGCCAAGAATGTGGCCCTGCTGGCTTACAACCGCTGGTACCAGGACCTGGACAAAATTGACCAGAAGGATCTGATGCACAAGGTGAAGACTGAACTGTGAGGTCTGGAGCGAGCCCGGGAACGTCCACCCCCAGCTGCAGGTGGAGCACCGCCTCGGCGGCCGAGGCTGGGCCAGCCTCACTCGCCCGCCAGGCCCCCTGCTGGCCTCCCTGCATCAAGTGTCCTCTGTCCAGCGTGGGTCCAGGCGGCCCGTTCTCTGCCTCTCCATCTTAAGGATGCTCAGAGTGGTTGTTCCGAGGGAGAGAGTAACAGGGGAAGAAAATTCAAACCAGTGTATTCACTTTATTTATTTTTTTAAAAGAAGAAATAAAAACCCACCATCTCCAGCCGCTTCTAACGTGATTTTCTAACTAGGAAACGGGTAGCAGTGGGAGGGAATGGAAGACAGAGAACTCAGAATCCAGGTCTTTACTGGGTTGCACTGCCCAGGCCCGAAACATACCTGTGGCAACACCAGCAACAACACGTGTAACCAGATGGTTACAAATAAAGTAGAAGGGAGAATCAGTAAACAGAAGGCATGATAGTAGCTCCCATTTACTGAGGACCTACTGGATGTGAGGTGCCTCATTAAATGATTAGACACCATGCAAGCCCCTCAACAACACCGCCTATTGGGGGAAGAGGATTGTGGCAGGGCCCAAGGAAGAGGTGGTCACCCCCACGGGGCTGTCAGCATGGCTCCGAGCTTCCTGGCAACCAGTGGAAAACGGGAAACCTACCAGGCCCGGGCCATAGGAAGAGGAGAACTTCCTTAGCACTTGGAGGGACTGGCCACTGTGTCCCTGCTGCAGGGGGTGTGGAGTGGAACACGCCTTGCAAGGAGACAAGGCCCCAGAGGGCAGAGGGCAGTCACACCTGACCCCCAAACATTAACCCCAGCAGAGGAAGGGAAGAAGAGGTGTCGGGATGGAGTTCAGCGTTAACCTGATTCAACGCCCAGGTCCCACCCAGCCCTGCTAAATCCGGCTCTGGGGTTGGGCCCAGGAGGACAGACACTGCCCAGCACACTGAAACGGGGGCTTTCCCGGCCGGAACAACCCCAGAGGTCATCCCGCCAACTTCCCTTTTGTTAAAAAGGTAGAGATAAAAGCCCAAAGTGACTACATAACTTGCCCAAGGTCTCTTGGTGAATTCATGGAACAGAGCTTAAATCTGAGCTTCTCCTTAAAATCACATGAATTCCGTGCCAAGGCGACAGTTGTGGTCGTGAGAGAGAAGGTGCCTTTAAAGTGCGAGAGGCGTGTCCTTGGTTGTTACAGGAATCGGGAAGTCGACACGTAGGTAAGACGCCAAACTTGGTGGAGTGGAAAGCCAGACTCACACTGGCCTGAGCAATAGAAGGGTGTCCTGGTTATCACAACAGTCCAGGCTCAGGGCGCTGTGCAGCTCCAGCGTCACTTCTTCTCTCATGGTCAAGGATGGCTGCCAACAGCTCCCAGGGTGAGAGGGTCTTCTCCCACGACCTCTGAACCACAGTCTGGGCTCTGGGCCAGCTGGGGCCCTGCTGAACCAGTTACTGTGGCCAAGTAAATGCCACATGCTGATTGGCTTAGGACTCAGTTGGGATGAGATTAAGCTGATTGGCTTAGAATTGTCAGGACCCACCCCTGGAGAAGAGGCGATCCAAATGGGGTTGTGCCCTCTTGTTCCTCTCAAGTCCGGTGAAATCTGTGTGTAACGGCATACTTTTGTGGTTTATGTTTAAAGTGAAGGTGGCCCAGGCGATCACGGTGTAACTGATGATCATTGGTATTGGGCAGGGCAGCTGAGACCAATCCCCAACTGCTTCTGACAACCACCCTGTGCATCCCTGAGGACGTACGGAGAGGGAAAAAACCAGGACGTTTCACATCTGATCCCCAAAGCTGGCACTTTGGCTCCCTGCCCCAGCCTGACTGCTGTGGAGCTGGCTGCTGCTTCAGGAGCTTCCTTTGTCTGGACAGGCAGGCCTGAACAGCTCAGGGCCAAACCAGGCCAAGATGCCCACGCTGCCCGCTTCCCCAAGCCCGAACCTGAGAGCTGGATCTCACCACCTTCTCACCTACAAGAAAAGGGCAGAGATTCCTGAAGGCAGTTGAAGGGAGCATGAGAACCAGCAGGAAGCCTCCGTCCCCAGGCCCACCCTCCACTCAGGCCAGGACTGAAGCCCCCAAGGATCCGCAGTGCTCTGGGAGAAGAGAGAGGGAGTGTTTGCAAAGACAGAGAGAGCCCTACAGTCTGCCAAACAAAACAGGAAGGAGGCCACACATTCTCAGCAGTCCCGGGGGCAGTGTAGTGCATGCCCAAACTCCTCGAAGGAACTTTGCCCCTAGAGCAGGTGACTGAAGCAAGATTTCAACTCTTTCAGGGGAGGAGGGCTATGGAGGGTAGAGCTGGGGGTGGGTGACGAACAGTGGGGAGGGAGGAATGCCTTGCTCCTGAACCCACCTTTGAAGGAGCAACAGAGGGAGCTAGGGACAGATCTTGGGCTCTCCCTGAGGTCTCCGTGCGTGAATGCATGCCTTCACTCATTCACCAAGCGCTGCACCCCTGTTTTGCACGTGGCAGTATGCTAGGTGCTGGGGATACAACACTGAGGCTGGGGGATGAGGAGCCCGTTCTTATGGAGTGGGGGATTCTCGCTAGAAAGGGGAAGGCATGAGACGCGTTTGAACTTAGACCAAAGGAGTTTAGGGGCACGGTGCAGACCCATTCTCCAAAGGTGCTGAGCTCCCTGCTGCTGCCTGCAAACCAGGGCACTGGGAAGGGTGCACTGCCAGCCCGGGCTCTGGAGACCAAGCTCCTGAGTCACAGAATGATAAAACTGCAAAAGACCCTGGAGAGACTAAATCCCATCTGTTCATTTGACAGATGAGAAAACTGAAGACCGGAAAGAGGAAAAGACAATCTCCATAGGAAACCAATAAGTTCACTGGCGCTTACTGAAGATCTCCCTGTGTCTGATGGTCTGGCAGGAATCCCACCGGGTGCGGAGTTTCCCCACCCAATCCCCATGCCCCAGGACACCTGGGGTCTCCTCCCAAAGCTGAAGCACCCTTCTGCCACCCAACTCTTCCCTCACCCTCACCCCACCAACAGGCCTTGGGGAACACGGGTCCTTCATGTGCGGCTCAAGTCTTAAGGCCTGAAGAGCAAGCAGGCTGCGGGGGCCTCAGAGGCAAGCAACCCCCAGGGAGGAGACGAGGCTGCTGAAGGCATCAGCTTGGGCTGGCACACGGAATCTATTTTCCATGTGTCTGGAGCCAGGCTGAAGCTTCCTGGGGTAATTTTAACCAGTATCCACTCTAGAACAATACCAAAAAAGGTAAGTTACTTACCACCCCAGACAGACACATACCTAACCAGTGCCCTTTCATGAATTATGGAGCCTGAATACATTCACAGCTAAAGCTGCTTTAAGCATCGAAGTTAGAGCAGCCAAGTATTTCTATACTGGCTGTTGGCCCTCTTATTGAAATTAACTCTAACGTGCCAGCTATTCTTACCCTCGGAAAATAGCCGGAGCCCCTCAGCTGTCCTGGGGGAGGGCGAGTATTTTTAGATCTGAGAGCAGCTGACTTCGGATGTGCTGCAGGGGCTAGGAGGGCAGGGGAAGGATTGAGTTGCAAGGGGCTGCCGGGTGGGTGGGAATTAGTATCGAGGGGGCAAGGAGCCAGGAGAAGCTTTGGGGCAAATCCATCCACACGGCCTTTTTGATCAGCCAAGTGTCTTGATAGAAGCCAGTGGTTCTCGAAGTGCGGTCTCCAGGCCAGCTGCAGGACACGCTGCAGTAGGAATGCGAGCCTCAGCCCCCACCTCGAACCTACTGACCCTGAATCACTCCGCGAGGGCTGGGCAATCTGGGTTGTAACAAGGCCTCGGGACGATGCTGGCGTTACCTAAAGTTTGAACACCACCGATGTCAGCAAACCGTCTAACCAGATCCCCCGGTGGGTAAGGCTGGTTGAAAGAATGATTTGTGTTGATGTTTCTCAACTCCAGTGTTTGTTCGAAGTCAGAGATCCCCAGCCCCCCAAAAAATTCATTCCCATGTGAACATTTCAGGGGCTCGCCAGCCCAGGTTAGAAACCCCTGCTCTTTGGCAAGCCGGAGGCTCTCCTCCGGTCTAAGGCTGACCTGCAGAGAAGCCGAGTTGAAAGAGACTTTATTCCACCCAGAGCAGGAATCTGCTCCACAATATTCTTGAGAGGCTCAGCCTTACTTAGCTGGACCCTTCTAGAGATGGGGAGCTCGCTGTTTCTGAAGAGACTGTTTGCAACAGTCCCAGCCTTAACTGGGGAGAGTTAACACCTGGTCACTCCTGCATAGGTTCGTGCCATCCAAGCTCCAACAGCGTGGCTGGAGTAAGGCTTATAAACCCAAATTAAAGGAAGTATGTGACTGCCCTAAATGGTAGGAAGAAATACAGTAATTTTTTAAAATAACCTATTTCAGTGTTGGAGAACTCTGAGTGATGGAAAATCCTCCTTTATGTTGATCTGAAATCTACCTCCCTGGAACCTCCTACCCCGACCCTGGTTTTGGCTTCAGAGCCACAAGGAGCAAACCCAAGGTCTTGCTTTAGAAAGACAGCGTTTACTTTTCACACTGGCTTTGCGTGGTATAGGGGTGCAGGGCGGGCGGTCTCCAGCTCCCCGAAGGCTCTGGGCCCAGGCGGTTCAGAAGATGCAGGTGCAGCCCACAGCAATGGTCTCCATGACCGCGCGCTGGCGGCAGGGCCCGGTGCGCGGAGGCAGCGGGCAGAGGCGGCGGCGCACAGGCACCTGGCTGAACACCGGCACGCTCACCATGCTGCGGTCCTCCTGCATGGTGAAGGGGTTCACGCAGCCCAGACACAGGCACCGAGCCTCTGGCAGGTCCACAGGGACGCGGCTGGGGTCGTGATTGATGCTGCAGGAAGGCCGGAGAGAACAGGACTCAGGGAGAAAATTGGAGCCCACACACCATGCCCCTGCTTTTCCTAACCCAGGTTTTCCTTCCCACAGCAACACCGTGCGATGCCACAGGGAGGGCAGTAACCAGGTCAGGTGAAAAAAAGAATCTTGGAGGACAAGTCAGGTGCCCCAAGGTTATCCAGGTTCAAGGTCACCAATTAGTCACCCAGTTTTCTTCTTTCATTCAACAAGATTCCTATCCTAATACCACACAGTGCCATAGGGTCACAAAGAAGCTAAGGCCCCTCTGTCTCCCTCCCCCTTACTTATAGTCTTAAGAAATTTAATCCACAAGAAGTAACATAGGATAGGACATGTATGCTTAATTCCCACTGCAAGAGGAGTCAGGAGGCCTGGGGTCTATCCTGACTTAGTTTCTATTCATTCAACAAATATTTTTCACACACCCACCATGTGAGTGAGTCTGTCCTTGACATTGGGTGTTCACTGATGGGCAACACAGAGGAGTTCCTGCCCACAGATGGGGGTATAGGGACTTGATTTGTGACCTTGCCTTCGCTGTGCCTCAGTTTCCTCAGCTACTAAATGTGGGCAGTGAACTTGACCTGTGGACCTGCAGTGCCAGGATCACCTGGGAACTTGTTAGAAATGCCAGTTGGACTTTACACCATCACAGAAAGTTCTACTGAACATGTTATTCCGGAGTCTCAGGACATCAGTTGTATAGCCTGGGTTTGTGAGTGAGGCCCCTTCAGGGTTAGCCTGTGTCTTCGTTGTGCATTCAACACACACACAGGTGGCCCCTTCTGTGTGCCAGGTGCTGGGCTGGGACGTGGAGCTGCATGCAAACCAAGGTAAGACCCTTCCCGGTCATCTAGGGGCAGCAGGTCATGATTCCCAAACCCAGCTGTGCATCCTAATCATGGGATGATGTATAAAGGCCCACTTTCTGGGCCTCGGCCCTGGAGGTTTTAACTAGATGGAGCAGGAGAATCCATAGGTGACTCCAGTGCGGGCATGGGGAAGGTCCAAGTCCAGCATGAGTCCGACACGGACACGGCCAACTCAGGACCACCTGGAAGTGCAGTGACTGAGAAGCGCATACAAGACACTCCAAGCTGGAGAAAGCGATGTTCCGGCAAGGCCTTGCAGGCACTGTGGGGGGGCTTGAAGAACAGCAGCAGCAGCGCTGTGCATGGGTGTCTCTTTGCAGAGAGGCCGAGCAGCTTGCCCAAACCCACACAGCAAGCAAGAAGCAGAGCCAGAATTCCATCCCAAGCACTCAGGCCTCTGCCTTCACAGTCTTAACTCTTAATGATGACAGGGACCATGCACACGGTGTTTCCCCCTTCCACATGCAGCCCTCAACACGCAACCCAGCCTGCCCACGGCTACCCAGGCTGGCCTACCTGTAGCCCCATGGTGACAGGCTTCTCTTGTTGGACAGCCACAGCTGTAGGTTGACCTCACACTTCCTCCTCACTGGCTCGGAGCTGTTCCTCAGCTGGGCCACCATCTCCCCAAGGTTTCTCTCGTATTCCTCCATGCGGGCGTATGGCTTCGCCCGTGATACCAGGTCCAGCGGCACCTGATGAGGCCCAGGGGCCAGGGGCCCAGGCCGCCCTTGCCCCTTCCTCTTGCTCTTGGGGTTCCTGGGCTGGCCCAGCCCCAGAAAGATGGAAATGGTGAGAAGAAACAGCTGAGGAGGAAGGTCACAGGTCAAAGGTGAGAGAGCCAGGACCCCCTCCCTGTAGGCCAAGACTCAGCACCCAGAGAGGGGAGAGGGGAGGGGGAAGAGGAAAGGCCTTACGGAGGTGTGTCCTGCCCTGTCCCACCAGCCCGCTGCACCCATGTACCAACACTTCCATGCACCACGCTCATTGCTCAGTCCTGCCTGGTGCACCTTGGAATACTCTCCCCACGCATTTGAATTGATGAAAAGGTTTTTAAGGGCCAAGGATGGATCTTTTCTAAATGCTGTTATTTGTAAATAAAGTCTTCCCCCCCACCTTGAAATAAAAATCTCCCCACCCATCCACTTCTCTCTAGCTGCACCACTAGCCTCACTTCCCTGAACAGCTCAGCAGTCTCCTACCTGGTCTCCCCAAACCGCCCCTGTCTCCTCCCAAGCCGTTCTCCACACCAGGGCTAAGAGCAGCTGTTGAAATGCCAGTCTAATCAAGGCACCTTCCTGGGCCCGCGCTTCCTCTCACACCCGTGCTCCAGCCTCTGGTCTTCTCCCAGTTTCTGCCTCTCACCATGCTCCTTCCTGCCACTGGGACTTGTCACAGGCCACGACCTGCAGAGTCCTGCCCCTCCTCACTTTCTGAGTGCCTCTCAGCCCTCCAGGGTCACTCCTCAGGGGTGCCTTGGCGGGCCCTCTTGTGCCCTTAAGGCCACATGCCTCTTGCTCATAAGACTATTGTCTTACGGTCTGTATATGGGACTCTTGTCTATGTCTGTCCCCTGCTAAGCATAGACTCCATGAGAGCAGGCGTGGGGTCAGCTTCCACACCCTGTCTTATCCCCCATGTCCAAGTGGACGCATGGCTGTCACCATCCCTGCCTTCTGTGGCTTAGTCTGGGAGAAAGAACAGATGCTGAGCATGAAAACAAACACCTAAATCTCACTAGAGACAACAGTGATGGTGGGGCCGTGCAGTGCGTGCTTAGAGAAGAACAAGGCCACCCACGTAGCCAGGTGACAGGGTAGGGGCCCCGCAAAGCCTTTCTGAGGTGCGGGCATTTCAGGTGAAGTTTGGAGGACGAGGGGGTGGCAGATGGGAAAGAGTGTGAGAGATGTGAGTTGGCTGAGGGCTTTGCTGAAAGGCAACAGTGAGGCTGGAGTAGAGCGTGCAGGGGGAGGGGCGTGAGATGAAGCTGGGGAGATGGGCAGGTAGAGCCAAGGATCTCTGTCGGACTCCCTGACACCTGTGCCCCCCTCCTGCAGCCCCTGACCCTCTGCCTGCCCCACCCCCCACCCTCTCCTTACCCACTCGTATCCGCCCCCCACCTGCTGCTGTCCACTTCTGCCCTCAGAGCCGGGAGTGTCAGGAAAGCCTCTGGCTCACTCCAGAGAGGACCCAGACTT
This sequence comes from Phyllostomus discolor, assembly GCF_004126475.2. NCBI lineage: Eukaryota > Metazoa > Chordata > Mammalia > Chiroptera > Phyllostomidae > Phyllostomus > Phyllostomus discolor. The sequence continues at coordinate 20,335,666 of NC_040915.2, forward strand.
CTCGGGAAGCCAGGGAGAGAAGGGCCAGGACTCGGGTGGGGCCAGGGCCGGCCAGATGGGACGGACCTTCGGGGGGGAATTTCATCTCTCCCTGGGACCTAGCCAGGCCCCTACCTGCCCTGTGTCCCTCACCCCATGGTTTGCTGGGCCCGTGCCTGACTTTCCAGGCTACCCAGCAAGTCCTGACCCTTGGAAACAAGTTCCAGCAAAGTCCTTCTTGGCAGGGCCATTTCCTGGAGCAAACTCCATGACAGAGATTCCAGGCACTGAAGTCTTCCTTTCTGGTCCTAGATTCTTGCGCAGAAAACTGTCTCTCTAACAACAGACTCTCTCATCTCATCTGAGTTTCTCACCTGGCATCCTTAAACTCCAGTTCTTCCTCCAGAGAAACCCAGAATGGAATCAACATCCCCCCGCCCCCAGCCTCAGGTTGCAGATGGGAACCAGAGGCACCGAAGGACTTGCCCAAGGTCACACAGCCTGGCTCTCAGGACCCAAGGACTCTTTGGAAAAACCCCGATAACTAAGTTTGCCAGCATCTCCCCAGATGCCTTTGGCCTGAAAGGGCTTCAGTGTGGACGGGCCGAGCACCGTTCAGAGGCCTGAGCTACTGGCCATGGCTGCAGTCTGTGAGACCAGTCTGTGAGACCAGTCTGTTTCTCTCTCGTCCTGGGGGAGAGGACAAGGGGAGGACTCTGCAGGTTCCAAGCCAAACAGAGGCAGACATTAATCAATAGGAAAGAAGTACCGAAACGCTCGGGCCCTAAAGAGGGGTGGGGGTGGGGGGTAGGGAAGCGCCACGTACCAGGTTGTACAGCCAGTCCATCCCGACGAGCCAGGCGGCCAGCCTGCAGCTGCCGCCCGCCTGGAACCCCAGATGCCTCCACCAAGAGAATGGCAGCGACAGGATGGAGCGAAGCAATTATAGCTCATCAGGGGGCTGCTGGGGGTGGGTGGGCTCATCCTCGCTGGGAGCCTTGGGCCCCCAGCTGGTTGGGCCTGGCGCAGTGGCAGGCGGTGAGGGGCGTGGGGGCAGGCCAGGAGCCCGCAGAGGTGCCCAGGGGCTGTTGACTGAGGGACAATGCCCTGTGTGTCTGGCGGGGCTCTGGCGGGTGGCACCTCCGCCTGTGGCCTGCGGCCGGCCGGCCGGCCAGCACCCACAGGGCCGGCTAAGACAATCAGCTTCGTTTGCTTTGGGGATGGCAAGGGGGTGAGGGCAGAGGAGGGACGGGCTGTCCGTTGGTCAGGAGAGCAAATGTTCTCAGAGCGTGCTGGCCAGGAGCAGGACACAGGCCCCCCCTCCCAGGGTAGCGGACTCGGGTGCTCCGGCCTCAGCCGGTCTCAGGTGAGCTCAATAGCCCTTGATGACCGGAGTGCCACCTCCTTAGTTCACAAGTGGGGAAACTGAGGCTGGCCGGAGCAAAAAGGGACTGGTCCTGGATTACACAGTGCGTTACAGATGCCAGAGCTGGAGTTCCTCCCTGGCGCTGTGCAGGGCTCTATCCACCAGCCCACATTGTTTTTCTTGGGATATTTTCTGTGCAGTTCTGGCCTGCTGGGAATGTGTTTGTGAATCTGTGTTCTCACACGGGCCAAGTCTCAGACCCATGAGGACGTCGTGGCCAGTCGTGCTGGCCTTCCTGCCGTCACATTCCCCCTTGTATGGAGAAGGTCTCCGCTCCAGGGACCTGGCTCCATATGACTGTCTATGACTTTTATTCTCTCTCAACCTCAGTTTCCCTCTCTGTAAAATGGGTGTTGCGCCCAGGAATCAACAGTGGCCTAGCCCATGTCTCCCTGAAATCATTCGAGGCTTAGTTCCCATGTATCTAGAATGGGAATCCTCGAGGCATTCAACATCTAGGGCTGTTATAATGACTGAAAGAGATAACCCATGTTAAACGACTGGCACGGTGCCTGGCATGTAGTAACTGCTCAATAAACACTTAACAGTTAATTGTCAAAATTATTATAATTTTACAATTGTTTTTTATAAACATCAGCTGTTCTAATTAACTTTAGTGCTAGCACAGTGCCCACTGCTCAGCCAAGGGAACTTCTGCCCTGTCCGGCCACCCTCCTGGCTAAGGGAGCTCAGGGTTTCAAGGGCTCTGGGGACAGTTTTGTGAGCTCAGGTGACCCCGGGGTCTATGTGTCCTGGAATCACACGCTGAACTGACCAGCCCAGCGGGACGCTGGTCGAACAACCTCTCTCGCTCAAGTGAACAGCCCAGCCAATGGTGAGCGAGTGAGTCCACTTGGGGAGGCAGAGGAGGGGACGGAAGGGAGTGTGAAGAGGACAGGGGAGGGACACGGTGAACAGACATCCCAGGCTGCAGTGTCCTGCTGAGGGGCCACTTTTAGCCATTTACAGGAATCGGCCGGAGGGAAGAACGCGGGGCTCGAGGCCCTCCTGAGCGTCACAAGATTAATCTGTGCAGGGCAGGTTTCCACAGCATAGCCGGGAAGCTGGCTGGGGCTCGCGCTCATCCAGAGATACCACCATATTTGGTCAAATACTAGACAGGGCTCCATTCTATCGCTGGAAACTCCGGAGGGAGGGGGACTCTGAAAATACCTCCTCAGACAGCAAGGGCCCCCACTCCCACCCCCAGCTGGTCCAGCCCCACCGCCACTGCCCTTTGAACCAGTGCAACAGCCAGAGGGACGGAGCGAAGGATGGGGGCCGCCTGGCTGCGCTCTGTGCATCCCCTCTGCTGCTGTGGGTGGTGGGGTCCGACAGGCCAGCAGTGGGGCGACCCCTCCCCCGACCTCCGCAGAAAGGCAGGAAAATTCAACTGGGGTGCAGGGCGTGCCTCTGCTTCTCAGGATCCCTGGAGCCACCACACTGTCCTCATCGTTGCTGTCTCCCAGGAAGGAGTGATAATCAGCTTCCTCAGCTCTCAGCCTCGGCATGTGTAGATGCAGGTGCCGCAGTCCTGGCCCGCAGTTCTGACGTAGCCAGCCTGCAAGCTGCACTTCACAACAACAGCAAGGCTGCATGCCGCAGGGACTGTCGCCATCCTCCTGCTCACTCTCCCACCCCACCCCCATTCTACCACAAGGCGACCAAGGCCCAGGGCAGGGCAAGCCCTCCCCCCCCCCCATGCCTACAGCACAGCATGTTAGTGCCAGGGCTGGGCAAGGCTGGATAGAGCACAGCGCAGCCTCCTAACCCTTACTGCTCCTCCTGAAACTTTATACACACAGCTCTGGGCCCAGTCGGGACTCCGTGCTGGTCTGGAGGGGGCCCAGAAGCCGGGCCAGTCCCTCTGGGGACCCCAGACCCCTCCCAGTGGAGAGGGAGGTCTGCGGGGTACTCAGGCAGTGGCCACCACAGGGAGTGACCACCATGGGGTTTCCCATTCCTGTCTAGCTCAAGGCCAAGAACAAAGCCCCTTTCCCCAGCCTTGGTTTCTAGAAGCCACTGGAGGGCCACCTGCCTTCAAGGATATCCTGAGTGAATTCTGGCAGACCCCAGAAGAACCCACACCCGCAGGTCAGAGCCAGGCTGGAGAGGGAGGCATAGTGACTTGGACTTCAGCGGCTTCTGCCCCACAGCAGAGTTGGGGTCCTTAAGCCTTTACACATGGAAGGTGGTCAGTGCATGTGAATGGAAGGGAACGTCAGATGGGCAGAAGGCGGTGGCGCTCCGAGCCAGCGGAGCCACGGCTGCAGGAGCAGTGCTGTGCTCACCACCAGGTGGCGCCACCAGCCATCCCTGAGGAGCCCTGCAAACCCTCATGGCCCTCTGCACCAGCCACCCATTCTCTGGAATGGGCTCTGGGGCTGCAAACGAGGGGCCCGGCCCGGGAGAGTGTGTTCAGGTCTTGTGCCCACCCCTGGCTGCCCCAGTGACCCTGCTGTCAATGAGAACCAGTGCCCAGGACACCTTTCTCCCCAGGGCAGGAATGGCACAGATGGTCCAGAGTGGGGGCAGCAGGGTGAGCGGTACTGTGTCTGCTGGTGGGTGGTTCCCTTCACTTGGAGCGCCTCCTATGTGCTGGGCCCTAGGCACGTGACCCCTGGACACCGTAATTTCCAGAAAGTAACAATTAGTAATAATAGTATCTACTCACTGACTGGCAGACTTTGTGCTAAGTCTTCATGTGCATTGTCTCATTAAATCCTTCCAGCCACATTTTATGTTCTAATTTTTCTATACTCGGGGTAAAATTAGGTCTTAATTAGGTCCTAATTATCCCAAATGTAGAATGGGGAAACTCAGGCTCAGGGAGCCGATGTCATAGAGGCTTCAAAGCAAGCTGTCTGGTCCATGCACATGCTGCTCCCTCCCTGCAGAGGGAGGGACAGGAGGGGGCAATGCAACCAGGACAGGAGGGGGGATGTCCAGCCGGTCACGGGGTCATCAGGAGGTGCCAGTGCTTGCTTCAGCCTCACCCTGATATCCTCAGACAATCCGGACACTGCATGTCAGGGAGGGCCCTGAACCCACTCCGGAACACGAGTCCTCCAGGGGATCTGAGAACTCAAGGGTGTGGGCATGGCACCCAGCACTGTCCCTGACACAGAGTGGGCCCTCAGTATTTCATGCATTGAATCAAACCGGGGGTGTGTTCTGCAGGCTGATACTCCTGGGGGGGAACGTGGGAGGCCAGAGCAGCCGGGCCCTGGAAGAGCGGGTACAGCCCACGGGCTGGTCCAGACTCCAGAGGGCGACAGACTTGAGTTTTAATCCTGCCTCTACCAGGTCACAACTGTGTGACCTCGGGAAAGTTCCTTGACTCCTCTGAGCCTTAGCTGCTTCTGCACAGTGGAGATAAAAATAATTTGGCTCTCGACAGATTGTTGTAAGGTTGGAATGAAATACTGTGTGTAAAGCACTTAGCAGAGTGCCTGACAAAAGTGAGGAGGCGTGAATGGCAGCTCCAGTGGTCCCTGTCAGCGTTAAAACAGGATATTTCTGGAGTGTTCCTAGGTAGGAAGGGGATTGTTAGGTGGGGACAAGGACAGTACCAGCAGAAGAATGCAGAGGCCCTCGTGCCCGGTGGGTCTGCCCTGGAACACCGGCTGGGCCGGGAGGACCCCCGGGATTCGGTCTGAAGACCAGTCGGAGTGGCCTCCCCAGTAAGGGGCTGGGGAGGCCGGAGGAGACCAGCTGGCGCCTCTGCTGCCAGAGGGACGGGGGCTGTGGCCAGGAGGGCGCATCATCCGCAGGAGGTCTTGGCTCTCCTGCCACGCTGCCCACCCCACCCTCTACCCTCCCGGGTAAGAGTCCTTCTCCCAGGCCCATATTTGCACAAATGCCTGCCTCACTGCTCACTCCGGAGCCCGAGCCAAGAAGCACTATTTTAAGCTCCCTGGACGGGAACGCTGTCGGTGGGAACAGACCCAACAAGCTCCCACTTCTCAAAAAAGGGAAAGGCCTCGGGGAATGGGTGGTCCCTGGGATGTATACATCCACAGGACCCTCTGCCCAGGCCAGGTGCCCACGCCTCCTCCCACACAGGGGACAGACAAGGAAGTGTGCATCGGGGTAGGGGGCCAAAAGGTGGGCTTGTGCTCTGGGACTGGGTGGCCAAGGCCTCCCTTCAGCCCAGCATGCAGCCTTGAAAAGACTGGGTTTGTTTCTGGGTTGCATACTGACGTTGCGTTGCGCCTCATCTCTTGTTAGCACTTGCCACCCACAGATCCTCAGAGCTGGGGGCTGTCTTGTGTAGCCCCTGCCGGAGTGGGGACTGCTTCTGAAGCGCCTCTGCTGGGCACCTCCAGCCTAGGGAGGTCATTCCTCTCTGAGGACGTGCATCCCATGTTTTAAAGCTGTAGTTGTTGAAAATGATCATTATAATTATAAACGTTTTCTCTCATTATGCTGAAGTTCGCTTCCCCCCACACCTGCCCCATGATGCACTGGGAGACCCCACGGTGTGGTGGGAGATTGCAGACTTCAGAAAGGTGGCCGGACACTTGCCGCTTCCGCCCCTTCTTATGTGACCATGCCCACTCCTTCTAACCTCAGTGAGCCGCAATTTCCCCACAGGGTTGTTAAAATGGATGTGTCATAAAAATTGTGATTTGCCTGGCACACAACTAGTGCTTCATAAGTTGGCAAGTTGGGGCTGTTTTTATTGTCACTTGGTTGATTTTGTGTGTCCCTGTTTATTGTATGGAGTTTTGTGGGTTTATGTGCTATTTTTGTTTTTGATTGGGAAGACCCAGGGTAGGCGAAGATTTAAACACAGACTTTGAAAGCAACGGCTGGGTGGCCTTGGGTGAATGGCCTAACCTCTCTGAGCCCGCATGTCCTCCTCAGAAGGAAGGGGGATTTAACCAGATAAATGCCTGTCACGGAGTGGTGCCCAATGGATGGCCTGGCTATTGTTTCATTGTGCGTGTTTTTAGCTCTGCCCAATCAGGTCACACAAAACAATTCTAGTCAGCTCTCTTCTAGAACTTTCTAACTGCCCAGTCCCAATAGCAGAATGGATTCCCCTGGGAAAGGGTGAACTCCCCATCAGCCAAGGTGTGTCAGCAGAAGCCAGACGACCAGTGGGAGTGCTGTGAGGGAGAGTCAAGAAGAGAAAAGGGTTGGCTTGTCGAGCTTTAATAAATACTTCCCTTCCATCCCGAAGAGGTTTAAGTGTTATGTCCAAGGCCTCCAACCCTACCCACCCCCATTAGGGGCTGTCCTGCCTGCCTGGACTTGCCCAGGCCTGGGGCAGGAAGGAGCCCAAGAAGGCCTGGGAGGGACGTGGAATAAACAGCCTGTCCCCAGGGCAGACGGAGGCGCCGGGGCCCCTTGCCCCCCGGCATATCCTCCCCTCACTCCCAGGGGATGTTTATACTCGGGTCGGAGTTTACAGGACGTCTGGACTTACAAGATCCAGAGCTCTGGCTTTCCCCCCAGAGCTGTCAGCCCCTCCTCCTGCAGGGTGGACCTGTGTCTATTTCGGGTGGGAAGCGCCATCCTCACAAGCGGGAAGCGGGTATGGCATGAGAAATGTTCTCTTCAGACCCCCAGAAGGTAGACCCTGGTGGAGGAGGAAGCCTGGGCTGCAGAGGAGGGGAGAAGAGGGAGGTTGGTGTCGTCTGGCTGTCAGAGCTGAGGCATCCCGGTATGGGGAGAGGGGACTTCCTTGGCAGCTTGGGTTCAAAGGCCTGCTCCCCGGAACAAAGCTAAAACTGGGTGGTTCTCACCAAAGTCCGCCTCACATGTTGGCTCCTGTTACTGCCTCAGATAGTGCTGGTTTTATTGCACTTGTTTTGGTACATATCCGTGTGAGTGCGAATTTGGAGATGGGGTCTTGTGAGCGTTTCATTCATTTTTTTTTGTTTGTTTTGAACAGTCAGACTGAAACTTCTTGCAGAGAGCCAGCAGGATGTATTGACACGTGTCCCTCTCAGAGCCTGCCTTGGGGACCTGTGACCTCGGCAGGTCTTGCCGAAGAGGCAAAGAAACCCTGGGAGCTACTCACTACCCACCACCTAGATAGAGGACAGGCAGTGGCTCCAAGACACATAGTGTCCCACTTCAGCAAGGGGCCTTGATGGCCATCGCCGAGGTCTCTGTCCCCAGCCCGCCTCCCACACAGAAAACAGCCTCAAAAATGTGCAGGCTCTTAGGGCTCCAGCGCCTCCCAGCCCTATCTCCACGCAGGGGCTGCTCTCTGTGGCCTGAAGCCGTTGAGATGTGATCTCGAAAAGCTGCCCACATGGTGGTTTAAGTAGGTTGCCTAGGAAACTCTGGAAGTTTCAAGATATGGGCAGTGAGGACCCTTGAGAGTTCTTGAGGAAGGTGGAAGGTTCATTCATTTCACTGGACAAATACATACTGAGCATCTACTGCGGGCACACAGCAGTGAGCAGCTACAAGAGTCCCTGAGCCCATGCCCTTAGAGAGGATGGCAGACATTACAGTGCTGGTATTGTAGGAGCCGCCTACGGCAGAGAGACCATAGGTGCTGGGCACCTCCCCTCTCAGTCCTCTACACCTACTGCATCCTCAGAAACCGCCAGATCTCCTGCAAAGCCCATGACCTCAGCCCTTGGGGCACGTGAAGGAAGGCACAATATTTCCAGAAGGTGAAATTTTGCCAAATTTCCACTGGAACATCGGTTCTCATAAATATTGTATTTGTGAGGAAAGAGGAAGAAATGGCTCCTCTGGAATCTGGCCGTTTGCAAGGTCTGGTTCCCAGGAAAGAAGCATCTGTAACTGTTCTAATGTTAGAAGAAAACGTTTTCAAGGTTTCTAGCCCTGGGAGACGGAGGTGGTCCGGCCAAGGACCCAGGCAGATGCGGCCAATCATGGCCCTGGTGGTAGGAGTGACACCCTCGGCAGGTGCATAGCACTCTACAGTTTACAAAGCACTTTTATGTCTGTGAGTTTATTTACTCCTTGTATCAACTCCATGCAAATATAAAGAATTTTACAAAAGAAGAAATTGAGGCCCAGGGATGGGAGATAAGCTGCCCGTGGTCAGATAGCATGGGAAAGGGGCAGAGCTTCGGAGCCCGAGGCCGCTTCTGACCACCACCCACCGTAACCTTTGCCCCAGCTTAGGAACGAGCTTTGGAGCTAGGCAGCAGGTACAGGGGCCCCCTGCCTGTCATGAAGCAGTGTGCACGGAGTGCCCGGGGCCATCCAAATGACTGCTCACTTGGCCTAGCCGTGCTCTATGGACAAACCTACATCAGAGGGGAGTGTGTCTGGTGAGAGGGCTCGGTGCCAGGGGGATGTGTTTTCTCAGTCCGTTCCAGAGCAAATTCAAGGGTTGGGATGACCCCATCTTCCTCTCTCCAGTGGTGTGTTCTTGGAAACGCTGGGGCGGTTTGGCTCTTCGGTCTAGTGATCACACAGCTATGTCTGTCATTTTGTCTCCCATGTTGGGATTCCCTTGCATTCTGTCCCGTCATCCCAACCACCAAGCTAGCGCTGACTTCATCATTTCAGATTCACTTCCAAATCTTCTCCTGTTTTTGGACCATTTATTAGAGTCTCGGGCTCACCGAGACCTTACTGGTCATTTCGCCGGATTCTCAATGATACTCCTATTCAATGCTCCCAAGTCTCTCATTAGTCTCTGCTTGTTTTAAATGTCCACCTCCTTGCTCCTTCCATCTGCTCTTTGAGAATACCCAGAACAAGCTGCTCCCTCTGTCTTATGACAAGGAGTATCAATCGAGAGGGGCCAGGTTTTGCTGCAGTAACAAACAGCCCCCTACTCTCGGTGACTTAGCCCAGGGAAGGTGTCTCTCTTACAAGTATACGCTCTGTTCATCAGAATCACTCAGGGACACAGAGTGATGAAAGCTTTATCCCAATGTTCGCTTCCACAAAGGGTCAGAGGTTTATAGGCAACAGATTTATAGAGGTCAAGAATAGGTTCAGGAACCTCTGTTCCAGCCACTTATTTCCTTTGAGCAAGTTCTTTTATGTTTTTAACTGTCAGTTTCTTATCTGTGCAATGAGGATGATGAGAAAGCACCTACCTCGAAGATTTGTTCCAAGGTTAACTGAGAGGGTAGGTGTGAGACCTCAGCAGAATCTGGTTCGTAGAAAGAACTCAGTAAATGTCAGCTATGGTGATGTGAACGTAACGTGGGAATGTGGACTTCACGCGGCAGTGGCCACCGTCTCCAGGCAGCACGGCGCTGCCTCTTGGCCCTGTTCCCCACGTTGACCAGTTTGAATTCCTCCGAAGATTTAAAGGGTTTTTTCCCCACCAGTCATTTTCACATTGTTTTTTCACACATTTTATTTCATGAGAGAGGCCTTTAGGGGTTCAGAGCCAAGGGGAGCAAAGGTATATCTACGTGTCTTGCCAACCCCAAGTCCTTCTGTGGGGTCAAGAGGTCACGTTCCGAGAAGAATCCTTGCTTGAGACAAACTCAATGGCAGAGAGACACAGAATCAAACTGCAGTTTGTCAGAGTTTGAAGGGACGGTTAGAATAAGCAAGTCTCATCATCTCTTCTCTTTTCTAGATGGAGAGACTAGCGCAGTACTTTACAGAATTTATAAAGATTTACTTTTTCAAAATCCAGTCCAGAGAGGGAAAGAGACTGATACAATGTCACACAGCAGTTCAGGGTCAGATTTGGAGTCAGAGCTCACTTCTTTTGATCCCAGTCTTGGGGCTTTCTGCACACCCCATAAGGGGACAACATTCCTCACCATTGGGACAGGGCGGGGTGGGGACGGAGGCAGGAGGCATCTCCTTGGAATTATGGCTTGTCTTGCTTTCACAGAGCCATGTTCCAGCAGAGATGCAGAGTTAAGGACTTTATAAACATTACCTTATTAAGGCTTCTTGGACACCCAAAGTCGCAGATCCTCCGGGTCATGGGACATGCACGGAGCACCCAGTGAACAAACAGAGGGTAGTGTTACATTTTTCATTTCATTTAGAAAACCTGGCTTCTAATTATAGGGTTTGTTTAACCGTCCTGGGCGGTTTATAAAGGCCTGGAGTCAGCCTGCCGTCCTGAGGGCTGGCTGAGGAGTGTCGGATGGGAAGACGTGGTCGGGTGGGGACAGGGTGGCCAGGAGGGGCCTCGGCGGCAGCAGGGAGTGATGGACAAGCAACACTGAAGCCAAGGCCTCGAGGGGACTTTAAAGTAACTTCCCCTAATCCCACCGAACAGGTTGCTCATAGCTGGAGATGGTCTCCGATAACTGCCCTCTGTTGCCCCAACCCTCTCACACACAGGCAGTGAGGACAAACCTGTTCCGTGGTAAGCAGGTGAAGCAGCAATCGCATTACCCTTGGGCTCCCTGTCGCACCGAGGCCCCTGCACCAGCGGTCATCACTAGCAGGACCCCTCGCCCCGGGGGGAAATGGGCTGCGGGCTGACTCCATCTCCATGATTACTTAAATACGTTTAAGTAACTTATTTTTTAAAATAATTCCTCATAAAGTCTGTAAAGTACTATTACACTGATATGTTATATTCCCTGAACACACACACAAAAATAGAAATTAGAAAAGATAGTAGTAAAAGTAGGAGTACCTAATGTTACGTGTAATTATAATATAATATAGCTCTAAAGTCCCCATAGTTAAGCTCATTATCTAAGGAGGCAAGGGACTTATCTAAGGGGACTCTGGGGTGGGAAAAGGGATCATGATGAAGCTGAAAGGCTCCCCCACTCATGCAGCCCAAGTCGGGGTGCAGGGATTTTGCCAAATTGCCCCCAAGCCAAGACCCTGAAGGTCCAGCCCATCTACCGTGCGGCCACGCCCCCCTCTGCACAGAGGGCTCCAGTGGAAGCTCAGCTCAGGCCCCTGCCTCTCAAGAAAACCTCCCCATGTCCCACGTGTCCCCAGAGCCCCAGCCCGTCCATTGCTGAGTCAGAACATGAGCTCTTGAACACACACACGCACACTCAGCCCTCTAAGTCCCTCGGGCAGGCCGGCTCTATGCTTCCCTGAAGCCAGGCCTATGGTTTCCAAAACAGGGTATCACTCCAGACTCAGGAAAAATATTAGGGACTTCTATTTTTACTTCTACCTTTTCTGATTTCTATTTTTTATTGATGTATTCCCTCTGCCCTACCCTGTGCTCCTCCCAGGCTCTCACGCACCCCCCCCCATTCCCTCTCCCCCAGGCTGCCCGAGGAGGCTAAGAGGCCGCTCCTCCACTGCTGGGGGAGGCCACACTGGTTACAGCCTCTGTGGGGGGACAGGGGACAATGCATCTCAGGATCACAAATGCACTCGGCCTGTGGTCCAACAACTGCTCTTCCAGGCCTTCGCCCGAAAAAGGCATCTCCATGTAGAAAGGACACAGGCACCGGAATGGGCTTTGCAGCATCGTTCATGACAGGAAGGGACTAGAAACCCTCCACGGGCCCATCCACACGGTCACGCAGGGCGGGCAGCATCCACCCAGCTGTGCACGGCCCTCTCTAAGAAGACAGGCTGCATTATCTGCGATGCATTATCAAGGAAATGAAGTTCAGAACGGTGTGAACAATAGGCTTCTATGTGTAAAAAAATTGCGGGGACTGTATTCGTGCCTGTGTGAGGGCGAACTAGCTAGCATGTGCCTAGGCTTCCTAAGGGAAATAGTCACAAAAATTGGTAACGAGATTTCCTGGGGGAGGGGAGGTGGGTGGCCAAGGGGTGGGCTCAGGAGGAAACTTATTGTTCATAGGACACCATTTATACCTTTTTTTAATAAAGATTTTATTTATTCATTTTTAGAGAGGGAGGGGAGGGAGAGAGAGAGAGAGAAACATTAATGTGCGGTTGCTGGGGGCCATGGCCTACAACCTAGGCATGTGCCCTGACTGGGAATCAAACCTGTGATGCTTGGTTCGCAGCCCATGCTCAATCCACTGAGCTACGCCAGCCAGGGCCATTAATACCTTTTTGATGGGAACAATGGGCAGGTGTTATCTAGTCTAATAACAAATACTATTTTTAAATTAAAAAAAAAACCTGTCACTGTATGATGAAGATCATTTCATTCCCCTTCATCCGCTCTCTCTGGCTGGGCCCAAGAGGCCTTAGCTCCATGAGTCAGCAGAGTGACCTAGAAGCGAGCCAGGTCTCACCTCTCCGAGGCAGGAGCAGCCGCATCCAGTGTGTGTGACTGTTTTCTCCGTCCTGTCCTCAGTACCAAGTTGTCCAACCCCACTGTAGTACAAATGAAAAAGCTGGGGCCCAGACTAGGGTACCCCACTGCCCATCATCCCCCAGTAAGTAGTGGCAGGCAATTGGTCATGGGTTCAGAGAAGACAATCATCTTTTTAAAAAAATCTCCATATATCAAGGAAAAAACAAAGAAAACGAATTTGGGTGGGTGAGCCGGTGGCAGAAATGCATGCCGTTAGCTCCCAGCGTGCAGCGCGCTCGGTCTAGAGCGAGGCAGTGACAGTGAGTGCCGGGCGGCGGGGCTTCCTGCCAGTGCGCTTGGTGAGCTGCGGTTGTTGTCCTGTCTGCTGAGAGAAGGCCAGGCCGCTGACTCCCAGCTCCTGGTTTCTGAGACAGGGCTGTTTCCAGTCCCCCAGGTTCATCTGCTCAGAGGTGTGAACTGTTGCCAGCTGCAAAATGACCTGGAGTAGGGTGATGTGCAGACAGTTTCAGACTCAGGAGGGTGGTTTGGTGGCTTGGCAGAGTGTCCTTCCGACCTACTCTTAGAATGCCTTCGTTACTGCAGAGTCTAATAAGCTGGAAACATTTCCCAGGCCTCCTAGGGTTCTCGATAAGGTCGTATCCCTGCTTCTTCATAGTAGCTGACATCAAGCACCACCATGCGGGTTTTTCCGGAGCAGTGTTCCATTACTCATGTATGGGCTGAACTGTCTTTCCCCCATTTGTATGTTAAAGTTCTAACCTCCAGCACGTTAGAGTTTGACCTTATTTGGAAATATGGCTGTTGCAGACATGATTAGTTAACATGAGGTCATATTGAAGTAGGGTGGCCCTTCATCCAACGTGACTGATGTCCTTATAAAAGGGAGAAATTTGGAGACAGACACACACACACACAGGGAGAACACCATGTGAACATAAGGCCAGACAGCCAGCTGATGCGTCTACAAGCCAAGGAACACCAAAGACTGCCAGCAAACCACCGGGAGCTTCTAGAGAGGCCTGGAACAGATTTCCCCGCACAGCCCTCAGAAGGAACCAGCCCTGCCACACCTTGACCTTGGACTCCTAGCTTCCAGAACTGGCAAAGAATACACTGCTGGTGTTTAGGTCATGGAGTCTGTGGTACCTTGGCGCGGCAGCCCCAAGAAACTGAAATAGCCATCGCTGGCCTGGTGGGTGTCGGAGGGCAGTCGTGGCAGACGTGAGAGTGGCTTCCTGACCCCTTGCACTCGGCACAACACGTGTTCTCTCCGTCAACAGCGGAGCGGCCCTTCCCGATCCCAGCCCTTCCGACGGCAGCGGAGGTGGCAGCCGCCCCAGCCTGGCAGCTCAGTGGGGTGGTCGACCCGGTCACATCCAGGGCCCTGCTGGGAGCTTCTCCAGCCTCCCCACAACTGTGTCAGCACCTAACTCCCTGCCATAAATCCCTGTCCACTTAAAATAACAGGAGCGCTTTCCTGCGCTGAACCTTGTCAAACATTTAGCACTGCGTTAAATTTTCAGTTTTACACACTTGGCATACATAAATTCTAACACAAAGTAAGTTGTCTAGGACCATTATATGCCTTTTTCAATGTGATAATCACCTTTTTTTCTGATAGTGAAAATAATAAATGCTCACTATGAGTTAGGAACAAATCAAATACAGAAAACAAAATGGCGTAAGCCAGAATTACCCAAATTCCCACACTCTTTCAAATATGTAACTGCATTGCCACACACATGTGCAATCACATGCATGCACACGTGTCCCTGGGGTGTTCCTTTGCATGGGTCAGAGTGCCATTAATGAGGCTCCACTGGCCCCAAGAGTTTACCTGTTCAAGGCCCACGCGCCAGTGACAGCAGGAGGCCAGGCCTGCAGCGCGGCAGCCCTCTCCAAGGCTCTGACCGCCTTCCTCTTATGCACTCGAGGGTCTGGGTTGGGGGTGGGGGTAGTGTCCAGTCCCACCTGGTGCCCGGGTGCTGTATCAATGCACTGACCACGGCAGGCATGAACATCTGAGCAGAAGCTGGTTTTGGTGAGTCATATCCCAAGCTGTGGGTTAAATCCACAACCCCCAACCCAGCCACAGAGGTGGAAGCTAATATTCTCTCAGTCAATGCAGGGCTCCAAGCCACCCACCCAGGGCCCCTTAACACAAGCTGCCCCACTCCTCATCGGTGTTCAAATGCCAGGGAGTCGCAGAGATTTGGACTGTGCCCACCGTTGTGCCCTCCCCCACCGCCGTTCCCCGCAGCGACCCCTGCCTGTCCCAGAGATACTTGCTTCGGGCACCCCACGGTGGCCGTGGGTCCTGGCCCGTCTGTAAACGTGGGTCCGACAAACTCAGCCTCCAGCAGGGCACCTGGCTGCGTCCACCCCTACCCCCTCACGCGGACACATCTTTTATTTTAATTATGGCAGAAGGCACATAGCATAAAATTGACTATTTTAACCATGTTAAGCGTACGATTAAGTGGCATTAAGTATATTGCAGTGTTGTGCAACCATCATCACTGCCCATTTCCAGAACTTTTTCACCGTCCCCAAAAAGGAACTTTATTCCCATTAAACAGTAACTCCCCATGTCCCTCTCCCTAGGGCCTGGCAGCCCCCATTGTCCTCTCTGCCTTTACGATTTCATTATTCTAGACACCTCATGGAAGTGGGATTGTACAGTATTTAAGTGTCTAGGAGGTTCTTCTTCCTTTATTATTGTTATTGCCATCCTAATGGGTATGAAGTGGCATCTCATTGTAATTTAGCAGATACATCACTCTACTGAAATGGGATTATACCATATATATTCTTCTGTACCATGATTTTTAAACTCATTAATGTGTTGTAGACAGCCTTCTGTGGAATGATGTTTTTGAGAAATTTCTTGGATTATAATTATAAGCATTTTTTTGTGAATTGACTATCACTTCTCAGAATCAAATTAAATGAGTGAAACAAAAGTCTTATGCTTGTCAAAGAAAACATAGGGAGCTCGATTTCTAACTAGGGGCCGATGGCCCTTTCCTATACATAATTGTCCCCCCGCCGGTCACCTCTGAGCTACTGAAGTCCGGGGTGGGGGTAGGGGCAGGGGCAGGGGCAGGTTGGGGTGGGAACATGAGATGTGAGATAAAGTTCGCAGGATCCCAGCACTAGAAGGGTCTCGGCTTGCATTCCTCCAGGAACAGAGGGCTCACAACCTGATCAAGCCTTTTGCCCATTTCCTCCTTGAGTAGCTCCACTGACTGCAATTACAAAGTCCTTTTATTAGCAGTAGTGTTAATTATTATATTATTATTTTATCCTCGCCCAAGGACATTTTTTCATTGCTTAGAGAGAACAGAAAGGAGAGGAGAAGGGAGAGAAAGAAACATTAATGAGAGAGAGAGAGAAGCATCTACTGATTGCCTCCCACGTGTGTCCACACTGGGGATCGGCGCCCCGACTGGGGGCTGTATGTGTCCAGACCAAGATCACATGCTCCCGCACCTAGACGGGGCATCAAACCTGCAGCCCAGGTATGTGCCCTGACCAGGAATTGAACCCTCAACCCTTCAGCTATGGGAAGATGCTCCAAGCAACTGAGCCACACTGGCCAGAGCTTTTATTATTTTTAAGAGTTACCATTTTGTTTTATTTAATTGATTTAATTGGGGTAACTAGTTAACAACATATAACTTCCAGGTGCACAGTTCTATAACAAAACATCTGTATATTGTGTGCTTACCACCCTCAAAGCCCTCCTTGTGCGAATCTAAACCCCATCTTCTTAAAGGTTCCAACTGTTCCAACTCAGCCCCCTCCTTGGTCACCTGTGCAAGGGAGGCATCCCTCCCAGGCCCCACTTGTCCCCTGTTCCTCGGCCCCCTCACCCTCCCGGCTGGGGCTCCCCTTGCCCTTGACCGCACACGCCCTCTGAAGACACAGAGCTCGCCAAACGCACTCTCGCAGCCAGCTCGGAATAAGAGTTCTCCCTTCGCTCCCCAAGATGCCTTTTACCCACACACACTCAGAGTATCAATGACCTGTTTCCTCTGGGCGTGGAGGGATTTCAAGGCTGCTCGCCACAGTCTGGAAGGAAAAGCCACTTCACACAGTGATTAATAAACCTAAAGCACTCATGACTCCCAGTAGGGACGATGGGAGGAAATGGAAACGGCTCCGAGATTTCTGAGACAGATTTATGGAGACTGAGTCACAGATGGCTGCCTTCGGTTAGCCCTTTGGGGTGTTTGGTGCCGGGACACCTCCTCTCCCAGCATGTGCTAGGGACCTGTCTCCGGGTCACATCAGGTCCTTGCTCCAACCTCTGATAATGAACTTTCTGATAACTGAGCCCCTTGGTGCTTAGCCAGGCACAGAATTGGGGCATTGAAATGGTGGCTCCCAACACCACTTAGACTGATAGTTTTTCTGGTTTTCTCTTCTGTCTCAACAGAAAAATCCCTGATGCTTACACAGTAGCAGAGCAACCAGAAGCATAAATTGTGTTTCACCGTCTCCAGAGCGCACTTTCCATAATGTTGATGGTTCTGCCGGGCTGGCTTGCTCTTTGCCCTGGGATCTCATGGCGATGCTGGGAGTGTTCAGCTGGACCTCCGAGTGTGGGTGGGGAGTCCGGTTCACAGGCCTTCCCTGCCCATCCTCTTATACCCCAGGTGGGGTTATGAACGGAATTCATCTCCTCTGTTCAGGAACAAAGGGGAGGACGTGAATGGCCAGCCTACCTTGTGTCAGCTCCAGCGTCAGAAGACAATAGTATCTCATGCTTATGGAGCACTTACTCTAAGCCAGCCCCAGGCGAACCCCTTCCTAAGCTTGGTCTCGCTTCATCTCCACGGCAGTCCTAAAGGTGGGTGCTGTTCCCCGTACAGAAGAGAGCGAGGTTCACAGACACGAAGTAACTTTCCCAAGGCCCTTACCCCCCACGCCCCGACACCCCACATCCCCCACCCTGTGGGTAGTAGCAGAGCCCCAGCCTAACCCAATCCCAGGGCGGGGCAGGGGCCAGAGGAGGCACCCCACCTGACCCTCAGGCGAAGCTGTAAGGCAGGCCTTGTTATCCCGCTTCACGCAGGAGGAAGGTGAGGCTCAGAGCAGCGGGAAGTGACTGTGCCACACCTGAGCCAGGAAGCGGCAGAGCTGTAACACAGGCCTCCCGTGGCCAGAGAGTTATCTCCTCCGAGGGAAAGAAGAGGAGGTGAACTGGGAGCCTTGTAAGGGCAGGGTCTGTGTCAAGTTGAGCATCCCACACCCCTGGGGGTCAGCCGCCAGCCCCACACGGGATGGCACAAGTCCAGGTGCTGGAGGAACCCTGGCCCCGAGGGAGGAGCGGGAGAGGCAGCCAGGAGCTGGGGGACTGTGAACTAGATGGGGTAGCAGCCCTGCGCCCAGGACACTGCTGGCCACTGGGAGGAGCCCTCCTCCAGCCTCCGAGCTCCAACGCTGGTGGCTGCCCTTCAGCAAACCCTGTCTTTCCTGCCGCTCTGCCCTGGCACTGTGGGAGGTCTGGGGACATAGACCCTGAGCGAGGAGTCGCACTTCCCTGGAAGAGCTAGGCAGTGAGCGACAAAACCAGCAGTCATGTACAATGAGTACACGTGAGGCCGTCACGGGGGGCCACAAGCAGGGGCAGTGGCAGGGAATTACAGAGCGGCCAGACCCGGCCTCACCCAGAGGGGACTGTTGGACTGAGACCAGAAGCAGGAGGAGCAGCTTTGGAAAGCTCTGGGGAAAGGGCCCTTTCGGTGGAGAGAACCACGAATGCAAAGGCCCTGAAGCATGGAAACGCTGAGGTGCCTGCCGGAGGCCAGTGGTGCCGGGCCACGAGAAAGGAGGGGTGTGTGAGGAGATGCACCCGGTGCCAGCAGGCATCCCGGGGTCTGAGCTCCTGTCCTGTGATGGGGACAAGCTTGTCCCTCCTCAGTCTCCTTTGCCCGACGATGGGGTTGGCCGTCCAGGGTCCTCACTTTCTGGAGAGAGGATTTGCTTCCTCGTGGTCCCCTGTTGCTGCCATCACAGCCGGCCCCCAGGCCCCGGGAGCCAGGACGGGTGTCTTCCTGACTAGAGGTTCCCAGAAAAATCTCAGAGCTCCAGCGCCGGGCCTGGGACACAGGGGCCCGAGAGGAGGAAGGAAATTCTCACACACGGCTTGCTCCCAGGGATTTGCTCCTGTTCCCAGGCTGACAACTGGCAACCCTCAGAACTCCATCCCCACCCCCTTCCTCCTCCTCCTCCTCCTCCTCTCCCTGCCTCCCTCTCCCCCAGCCCCCCTTCTTGGGCTTAATGACTTCCACATGGGCCTCTGGCAGCTGGAGCCAAGCCTCCCAGCATTGTCTGAAATCTCCAAATTTAGAAGAAATATGAAAATTGTCAACCACTCCTTCCTTAGGGGGTAAAAGCAACATTCAGCACCGGGGGCAGGTCAAGGCGAGGCGGTCACGTGGCGGGCGCCTGGGCCAATGGGGGGCCCCCGGGAGGACTCCGCACCCGCCTCACCCCGACACTGGGCTTGCTCCTTCAGCTCATATAAAGTAAAAGGCAGAGGGGCCTCTGTGGCCAGAGAGCAGCAAGCAAGGGGCTAAGAGGAGGGGGGTCCGGTGCCGGCCGTTGGAAAACGCCCCGGTGGCAGTGAGGGGTACCAGAGTCCCAGTCCAGTTAGTTGGGAAGCAGTGACATCCCCCCAGAATCCCCCAGGTGGGCTGGCCCCCATCTCAGGCCACAAGGAGCCTCACCTGGACCAGACACAGGAGAGGTAAGAACCGATGGTAGACGTTGGGTGTACGAAAGGGGGCGGGGGCTCATGGCATCTAGGGGACGCTGTGTCAGAGGTCCGGTCCTTGTTCTCCTGCTAACCCGCTCTGTGCCTTCCGCCTCTCTGAGCCTCGGTCTCCCCATCTGCACAGGGGCTGAACTTGATCTCTAAGCACCCTTCCCGCACTGGCCAGATGGGCAGAGTCCTTGGTCCCGCTGGCTCCGAGGACTTCTTGCGGCTGAGACGAAGTGGGGGTGGGAGCAGAGCAAGTGGGCAGTGTCAGCGTCTTGCCAGCCTGAGCTGCCCTGCCGTGACCAAGTCCGGGCCCGTCTCCCCGGCTTCCCTGTAGACAGCGCTCCTTCCGTGTTCTCTGAGGTTTGATTTCACAGCTCCCGGAGCCGGGGCTCCTGGCAAGGAAAACTGTTTTCCAATAATGGCTTCAAGAAGCAAAGCTGGAAGAGAAGCCCTTATCAGCTTGGGCTCTGGCAGACCGGCAGACAGGCGGGAAGGCCAAGGGGCTGGCTGCTCGGCCGTGGGATGGGCACGATGGCTGAGGGATGGGCTCGGTCTTCAGCCCCAGCTCTGCCTCCCATTGCCTGGCCCTGTGGCCTTGGGCAGGTGCCCTATGCTCTCTGACCTACAGTTTTTTCTCGGTACCTTAAAGCTGTTGGATGACCAAGTGTCCACACAGAATGTGGCATCTGAGCCCTTTTCAAGCCTAA
The DNA here is from genome assembly GCF_004126475.2 of Phyllostomus discolor. Taxonomy (NCBI): domain Eukaryota; kingdom Metazoa; phylum Chordata; class Mammalia; order Chiroptera; family Phyllostomidae; genus Phyllostomus; species Phyllostomus discolor. Next base: position 20,355,690 of record NC_040915.2, read on the forward strand.
AACGCAGAGAGTGTCGGGAAGTTGTCACAGGTGTCCCTGAGGTGAGCCTGCCCTGGGGCTGCTGGTATGGAGTCCAAGCAGGTGCCCGTAGCCTGTGCGAGTTTTTGGAGGTTGAGCCCCCAGTGAGGAAAGGGAGCCGAAGGGGATCTGACGCAGGCGTGGCCCCAGGCAGCCTCTGGCGGGGAAGGTGCTGATCTCTGGGTGAGGACAGCAGCGTGGGGTGGGGACAGAAGAGACAGCAGAGAACTCCAGGGGGGTGACGTGGTAGGCGTGGGAATCAGAGGAAGGCAGGAGATTCAAGATGGGCATCGTGGGGGACAGGCCTAGGAAGAGGCAGGGGTCTGAGGCCGGGACTGGGAGACAAGCAGGCCACATCACTCTTCTGAACAAGCTCTGGCCTCGGCTGGGGCCCAGAACGGACCTGGTCTTCCAGTGTCGGCCTGCCCAGCATCGTCTGATGGACAGGCCCAAGGCCATTATGGCCAAAAGGGGATTCTGGAATCCAATTGCCTGGGTCCAGTTCTGGCTTGTTTACTTACTAGACAGGTGACCCTGGGCAAGTCACTTGCCATCTCTGGCCCTCAGCAGGGCATTGCTTGGGCCATGTGCCCCATAATGCAGTGTGCAAACCACTGCACACTCACCTGCTGACAGGTAATCCAGGATGGGGCCCGGGCATCTGCGCTGTGAGCTCCCTGAGTGATTCCCATGCCCGTGGAGTTTTGAGAATGCTACGCCATCAAGCAACTAGGGACCCTCGCAAACAAGGCCGAGGCAACTGAGTGCACAGAAAGAGAGCCCTGGTCTAGGTCGCCCAGAGAGCTGCTGGCAGAGCTGGAGCAGAGCCGTTCTCCCTGCCCAGCCCAGGCCTCCCGGAGGCGGTAGGGACAGGGAAATGAGATGCGATGCCGATGGTCCAGCACTACCTAAGGCCTGAACATGGACTAATTTGTCTAATTCTCACAACAGCCCTGTGAGAATTAGGTGCAATTATTATCCTTCTCCCCGTTGTACAGAGGAGGAGACAGAGACACAGATAGGTTAAGGAGCTTGCCTAAGGTCACACAGCTCGTGGGTCATGAAGCCTGGACACTGTATGTGATCTGGCTGCCCGAGATGCTCTCTCCACATGGGTCTCCCACCTCCTGCCCTGCCACTGGGCCACCTCACCCTGGCATCCTGGCATCCGCAATGCACCAGTGGATATGTCTGGTGGATTTTCCGGGTGCCGGGTGCTGGGCTGAATCTCTAGCATTATCGTTTAATCCTCCCAGGATGACCACGAGGCAGGAGTCAGCATCATTCCACCATCCCCAGTTTATAGGGAAGAAGACCCCTGGGGCTTACGCCAGGTGGCACAACTAGAAAGTGGCAGAATGGGTTGGGACCCACTCTTCAGCTTCAAAACACGCACTCTCACCTGCCCCCCAAGGCCCAGCTGAGAGCAGTGAGGAGGAATGCCACCCCCACACACACACCAGAGGCTGGGGGAGCGGCCTCACAGGAACTTGAACCCAGGTCTTCTAGTTCCAAGGGGACCGCCCAGCCTTCCACCCTGCCACTTCCCCAGGACCAGAGAGAGACTGCTTGTCACTGGTCCCTAGGAGCCACAAGGCAGCTCTCTGAGCAGAACCAGCCCTTTCCCTGCCTGGCCAGGTCTGGGGAAGAGCTGACACGCGTAGCCCTAAGGAATAGAAAGTTCCAGGCCCAGTGGCACCACTGACTGTGTGAGCCTGGAGGGGCCTGGGAGAGGGTCCCTGAGGTCCTCACCTGTGGGCTGTGCCTGGGCCCGCCTCTATTGCAATTTTCCAGCTAAACAGTCCCCCAGGGCTTAGGGCAGCGGAGTTGCGCCAAGAAGTGCGATAAAGCCTCTTTCTGATCAGCGTTATTACAGTCATTTTTGTTCACATCTCCTAGTGCACACGAGCCGCAGTTTCCCGGGGCTCATACCTAGAGAGGGATGACCGGGTTCTGGGGTGCACACCCGGTGACTTTGTAGAGGAGCAGCGTGTCGCTTTCCAAAGTGGCTGAGCCCAGTCACACGGCCTCCGGAGTGTGGGCGCAGCCCCTCCCTGGCAACGCTTGACATGGCCAGGTTTCTTGAAGTACGTGGGTAAAGCACTTTGTTTTGTGTCCATTAAATCTGTGTGGGAAGAATGTAAGGAAGAAACAAAAACACCGCCACAGCCCTGTCCACCTGGGTCTCTAGAGAGTGCCCTGCGTGTGGGCCAAGCTGCAGAGGGAGTGCCCCGCAGGCACGGAGGTGGCAGCGGGCACCGCCCAGCGGCCCCGCCCGTAGCCCGGCGGCATGCAGTGGCCACGGTCCAGTCGGAGGTCGCCTGCGGGACACTGTGCAGGAATTTGGGGAAAAGAGCCCACAGTGGCTGCCGCCTCCTACAGGCCTGTCTAGACAGGCCCCACGGGGCTTCGCCACACACTTCAGAGCCAGCCCCTTTCCCTCTTGCAAAAGAGGCTTGTTGGTGGCAGTGCTTCGCCACCAGAAACCTTTTCTCCAGTTCAAAACATGCCTGAATAGACAGACAGCAGGAACCACCCGCTCCTGTGGCCCGTGGAGACCGCTTCACTCAGGCCTGTTTTTGTTCGGGTGAGAAAATGGAGGCCGACTCTGGAGCTGGGGGGCTTCCGATGCGGGGTGAACCCCCGTGCCCAGGTGAGGAGGTGAGCAGGCAGGGAGCACAGCACTGCTAGGGTGGGGCTCAGGTGCGGCAGGAGGCCGGTTGCAGGGTCAGAGGGAAGTCAGGCTGCCTGGGTTTGAGTCACAGATCCGCCTCGCAGCAACTGTGTGACCTTGGGCAGGGTAAGCACACCTGTCTCACTAGGTTATTTAGCTGTCTGATTAAATGAGTGAAACCTCATACAGCCCTCAAAACAGTGACTGACACAGAGTAAGTTCTCAATAAAAAGTAGTTGCAAAAATGTGAATATGAAAGGCAGCTTCTTGGTGGGGCGGAGAGTGAGCTGTACTGAGCTCCAATTCTCCTTTCCACCTGGGGAGGGGGTAAACTGCTGCTTCAAAAATAGCAGTTGGGCCCTGGCTAGTATAGCTCAGTAGACTGAGCATGGGCCTGTGAACCAAAAGGTCACCAGTTCGATTCCCAGTCAGGGCACATGTCTGGGTTGTGGGCCAGGTCCCTAGTAAAGGGTGCATGAGAGGCAACCACACATTGATGCTTCTCTCCTTCCCTTTCTCCCTCTCTCCCCCTCTCTCTACATAAAATCTTAAAAAAAAAAAAACAAGTAGCACATATCAACTCTGCTATCAACTCTGCCCATATGTCTGGTCCCTTTGCCCCACTCTCTGAGGTAAGAATCATTATCCCTCTGAAAACCTAGAGGCTCAGAGAGGTTTAGTCATTTGCCGAAAGTCACACAGCTTCTAAGAGGCCAAGCTTGGGCTCCATCCCAGGTCTGGCTCACCCTAGAAACCATGTGCTTACCCTCTAACACCGTCCATGAGCAAGAACTAGTCCTGGTTCTGCCCTGCCTAACAGGGACAACATCTGGGCAGGGGCTGTTGGAGCCTGATGCTCCCCTGTTGTGATAAGGGGATGGACAGAGCTCCCACCCCACTGCCCAGGTCCCACCCCTCAGGCCTGTTCAGGGGCAAAGGTGGACCCTGGCGAAATGATCCTTCTGCCCACTGAGCAGCTCTTAGTGCGGCTGAGTGCCCAGGGGCCTCAGCAGTCCAGGCTGCCCCTTGCCCCACATGGCCCATGGAGCTTTGAGGAAAGGGCAGTTGGCTAGGCCAAGGCTGGAAGGAGCAGCCTCACCCTGGCTCCTCCCCAGGAGCCCACATCAGCCACAAACCTCTGGCCCCCTCCTCAAAGACCGTCAAAGACCCACGCCATGGTCGGACGGAGGAGGAGAAGCCCCAAACTCGAAAACACACTGACCCCACAGGCTCCACAAGGACGGTGTTCAGCTGCCACTCGAGGGTGCCCCACACCGTCCTCCTCCCACCGCTGCAGGGAAGCAGGGGCAGGGTGAAATGTCCAGAGGGAACCTGCCCCTCAGGGTGGCATGGCCCCGGCTGGACTGCCGAGCTCGGAGGCCACTGGTCAGTCCACCCAGAGCCACCCAGACTGCAGGCGTGTGGCCCCACAGCCCCGTGGAGTCTGAGAGCATCTGCTGGGAGAAACGGAACGAGATTGGGGTAACAGGGAGAGAAATAGGCTAAGACTCCGGTCCTGGCTCTGCAGCCAGCACCCTCAGGTACGCTCCTGCTCCTCCGTCCCTCGGGCTCTCCAGGCTGCGCTGCTGCATGATTTAGAGTAAAAAGGGGACAGTTCAGGTTACCCGTGTACTGCAGTGGGTGCACAGGCTCTCAGGGAGGAAACACCTGGGGCAGGGGTGGTTGGAGTAGCAGGGGGGCACACTTTGGTGTTTTGGGGGTTTTTTAAGAAATTGTATTTATTTATTTATTTATTTTAAGAAATATTTATTTATTTGTCTATTTATTTATTTATTTTTAGAGAGGGGAAGGGAGGGAGAAAGAGAGGGAGAAAAACATCAATGTGTCGTTGCTTCTTTCGTGCTCCCTACTGGGGACCTGGCCTACAACCTAGGCATGTGTCCTGACTGGGAATCGAACCAATGACCTTCTGGTTTGTGGGATGATGCCCAACCAACTGGCCCCCCTGTCCTGGGGCACAGTTCAGGTCAACAGAGAAGAAAGGAGAAGGCATTCCGGGTGGAGAGCTCTGTGTTCAAAGATACAGAGGCAGGACTGGAAAGACATTTTCAGGAGAAGAGCCCATTCCGTTGGAACCGGGGGTAGGTCTAGAAACTCCATGAGATCCAAGGAGGGCAAGGTGGGACAGGCTTGGTCATGAAGCAGCTTGGATGGCCAGAATTCAGAAGGTGGGACTGGTTTGTTTTGGGTGGGGGGGTTGGCATCTGTCTCTGGGAGAGAGTCCCTTTCTTTAGCCTGTTTGTCCCCTTCCCCAAAACACCATCAGGCCAAGAGCTGCACTGCGGGGCAGAGACCTGGGCATTGGTGACTCTGAGATGTCGCATAGTGGAACAGGAGGCCTTAGGGTGGGGTCAGGAGCCCACAGGCTGCATCACCATCTAAAGAGCTTTTGGAGGAACAAGAACTTGTTCTTTGTACCCGCAAAGGACAGGGCATACAACCCAAGAGAGGCAGGTGTCAGCAGGATGTTAGGAAGGAATCTCCAGGAGTCTATCCAAAGAGAGGCAGGTGATTGGGGAAGCAGTGAGCTCCCCATCGCCAGAGGTATGCAAGCTCAGCAGACACTGTAGAGACCTTCAAGAGAAGTCAAGCATTAGAGGAGGTTGGGCTTCAGGCCTTTCCCACCACCAGACAGGGACTTCACATCACAGCCCTAGATGCCTTGGGACAGTCGTACGGGGCTGAGCTACGCTGCTGCCTGAATGTCAGATTCCCAGCGAGGCATCTGCCCTGGCTGCACACAGGGGGCCTCTAGGGACCCCACTTCCTTTCACCCCACTGCTGTCTCCTGCCCTTCCCAGGGAACGCCAAGGAGACCTGGAGCCTGGCTGTAAGGCTGGGTCCCTGGGGAACATTCAGCTGATGGCCTTCCACCCAGCAGGAATGAGGCGGAGGGGACCAGGGTCCCTGAGAGCCCTGTTCACACGCCCCAGAGAGTTTACATGGAAATTCCAGGAAGGTCACAGGGAAGCTTAGAACAAGATGCTTTATTTTTGTCCCTTTTCTTTCCTGTCCCTCAATCCTCCTCTTCTGAACTGAATCACAAAAAAGACCAAGTGTGGAGAGAGGGGGTGCAGGGCATACGAGGGGGCAGACCAGGCAGGGCCTGGGGAGGTGGGCAGCTATGTGGGACAGGGTGGAGGGAAGGGCAAAGTCAGGGGGATAGCCAGGGCAGGCCTGGGCACGGTCCTGGGCAGGGTCCTGGGCAGTGGGCATGCACGTGGATCCGGCCATCAGGCATTCTTGGACACTCAAGACCAGAGCTGCCTGAGCTCTGGGTTCCAGCTGGAGTCAGAGAGACAGCCCAGGTTCCCAGAATTGACAGAGGGTCTCAGGACTGGGGCTACCAGGGACCCTGGGTACTCAGCCGACTGCGAAGCAGCAACGTAGGACTCGATCCCTCTCATTCACCCCCGTGAACCTGGTGCAGGCTTAATACATTTTCTTGGTGTTGAGTCCTAAACTCAGAGTGCCACAGTCCTGGTAGAGCAGAAAGTCCTGTCAAGAGCACCTCCAAGGCCACATCTGGTGTTGTAGATGCAGAGCCCATGACCAACACCGCCGCCCTGCCAGAGCTGTGCGTCCTTCTTCGCCTTTCCTCCCTTCTCCTCAGGCGGGACCATGGTATTGTCTTTGCAGCTAAGGGAGGGGGACAAAGGAGAGATTGGTGACCTGCCAGGACATAACTCTCTTTAGGAGGGAGTCAGAAGATGAAGACATCTTGAGTTCTGGCTGCTCTGTCCAGGAAGGCCCTTTTCCTGGCCAGGGATGGTCCCCCAAGCTGCCAGCTGCTGCAGATGGGAGGCTTCCTGTGGATGAAGGAGCCTGAGGCTGGGAGGGAAAAGCCTTGGTTCTGCTCCTGGCTCTGCCCCAACTCTCCATGTGACCTTGAGCATGATCTTGAACATAAGGTCCTCTCTGGCCTCAGTGTGTCCAGTGAGGGCCTGGACCCAAACAGCTTGGACAGAGATTCCATCCATGATCTATCCCAGTCTCTGGTAGGACCTCCTCTCTGTCTGTCTCGGTCCATCTTAGCTTTTGTCTCGGCACAGGAAGGAGGCCAGGCACAGCAAGAACACCACAGGCTGTAGGTCCCTCCCTGCCTGGAAGCAGCATCCTCTATGCCCAAGCTTTGCTCTCCAGCTTTGGAATTCCCAGAGAGGCAAAAAGCTGAGAAGGCCCTTAAGATCACCCCAGTGAGGGAATCTGAGACCAGAGAGGTTTGGCAGATGGCTCAAGGTCACACAGCAAACCATGCATAGGGTCCCCTGAAGTCCAGACCAGGGCTCTCTCTACTGCCCACCCTGCCGCCCGGAATAATGGACCTGGGCACTGGTTTACCTTGACACCTCAAGCCTCTACATGGGGAGCCTACAATCCTTTCTGCTCCCTGGGACTCAGTTTCTTTTCCTATCAAGCCGAAAAATGGGGTAGACCAGATGTCTCTAGGAGTCCCTCCACCCCAACACTGAGGCTCTAGTATTGCTGCCTCAGCCCTTTCTTCACAAAGGGTGAGGCCACCCAGGCCAGGAAGTCCTACCAAGTCACAACCCTCACCCAGCCCTGTCCCACCCCAGACCCCAGGGCTGGGTTTTACCCAGAACCACAGGCTCAGGCCCAGCTCCCCCTTGAAGATCTGGAATGTTCGTACCATAAAAGGGCAAGTGTGCCTCTCTCAGTCCCTGCTGCCAGCCTCGCTGGGGGAAAGGCTACGCTATTTATAGAAAACTCAAGGGTTTGCTCCTGAACTCAAGATGGAGCCTGCACCAGGCAGCCCCCTCCCCGTTGCCCTCGCCCACCTTCTCTCTTCCTTCCCCTTGGCTTCCTCTCTCTGCCTCTCTGTCTTGCTCTGTCGCTCCATCAGCCTCCCTTCCTTTGTCTTCTCTCTTCTTTCCCCTTGCTTCTCCCTTCTGCCCAGATCTCCTCAGAGTCCCCTCCCCTCCTCCGTTCCCTCCCTTGGACCTTGTTTTTGGTGGTTGGGGAAAGAAACATATCTGCACCCCCCTCCCTTCTTAAACACTATTTACAACATAAATTCCAAACATCCGCCATCTGGTTCTGGGAAGGGCCAAAAGATATTTGGAAAAGGAAGTCATGATTATTCCACGTTCAAAGCCAAAGGAACTTAAAGGCTCTCCTCTCTCCCTCCTTCCTGAGGGGCCCCTCTGCTAAGATCTGAACCGTTAGGATCCCTCAGTGAGTAGAAGGGGCCAGTCCCAGTGGGGCCTCGGACAGACAGCATCGCCTTCAGCTCCGTGCTTCTTCTCTCCATGCCTCAGTCTCCTCTTCTGAACAACGGCATGAAACCAGCAGGAATGCTCAGAGACATCAAGTCCTGCTGGTCCAGGTCACTCGGGCTGCTTTGCACTGAGCAGCAGGGGTGGGATGGGGGCAAGAGGAGTGAGAGGCAGCTAGGAGAGCTCCGGCCTCAACATGTACTGCCCCGTGTCTGTCTGTCTGTCTGTCCCTCTCTCTCTTACCAAGCAGATCTATGGGGGCCATTCATAGCAGGGGGATGAGGTGGGGTCAACTTTCCCCCCATATTTGACCCTGGGAGAACTCTGGACACCTAGAGTCCCATCCTTTCCCACCATCAGGATGAGGCCCAGAGAGGGGAAGACACTTATCTACCCTCACACAGCACACCTGCAGGGGGCCTGGGCTGAAGCTACTGCTCTTCCCACGCAACACGTTCCCAGAGAAACCAACATTTGTGTTATCCAGAGGCGTCACTCAGGCCCAGCCGATGGGGACCCTGGAGCCCCCAGATCTTTGCAAAGTAGACAGGACAGAAGGGAGAACTAACTCCTTTATCGTGGGGTTTTGTTTTGTTTCTTAAGCAAACAGGAACGTGCAAGGGGAAGATTCTGTGGGAAAGAGGCATAACGACAATGAGAACGAGACACCCCCTTCCTTCTGGACACTTGCAGCCCTTGCCAGGGCCTGTGTGGCCTCCGCTTTCTCTGCTCACAACCCCCTCCAAGTACAGACTCACACACACCTGACAAAGTGCCATGAGATGCCGACTCAGGTTGTCACTCTGTCAAAGTAATACCACAAACCATCTGGTCATACACGGGAGCCGTGAAAATGCACGGTGGGCCACCTAGGGCCACTCCCACCCTGACACTTAGGTGCCGTGAGACCCTGAAGGAGTGCTGTAACCTCCAGGAGCCTCAGTGTCCTCATCTGTAACAGGGAATAAAAGTGGCACCTGACTCACAGGTGATTGTAAGGAGCAGGTGAGAAGATGGACACAGAACAAAGAGCTGTGCGAGTATGAGAGCGTCCAGGGAGTGAACTGTAGCACCCAGCGTGTCAGCTGTTGCTTCATCACGCAGGGTAAGCCTGATGGGTGGTAGCTAGCATCACCGTCACCACTTTCCCAGTTTTTGTTCTCCCTGAAGGTCAGGGTCATAGGGATACTGGTTTCTTACTCTCCCAGAGTCCCGGCTACTTCAAGCAGGGCCTGCCTGAAGGGCTCAGGCAGGTCCGGCCCCTCTCTTCCCCTCTCTTCCCTTCATCACTCTTGCTTCCACCTCAAGCTGCATTCCCAGGGCTTGCTCAGAAGTCCCCAAGCAGCGACCTTCCCTGGGGAGGAAGTGGGGAGCGTGTGAGGCTGGTGAACTCGGCTGGGGCGTCCAGGGGATGGGAAGGCACTCTGGGAACAGAAAGCCCCGAGAAGCCACACGCAGAGCTCGAGGCCCTACACGGTGGCTCCCACAAAAGCCTCCATGTCCTCTCCGGGTGCCACTGTGGGCCTTTGCCCCATCCTTCTCACCTCTCCCCCGCCCTGTGCACGGAGTGGTGTTGGCAGCCATTTATTGTGGGCTTACTGTGCACCAGCCACTGTGCTTGCACTTGACATTCTACTTCCATAACTGTGAGGTTGGAAGGCAAGGCTCAGAGAGGTGACCCCATGAGCTCTAAGATCACGCAGCTGGTGAGTGTTAGGGCGAGACTCCACTGCAGGGCAGCCCAGCTCCAGGGCCTGGGTCTTTTCTCTTCTTTCCAACACAGTGGAAACCCTAGGGCCCTGGAGCCCAGGAAGCACATCAGCCCTGGTACGTGCACTTGCATCGGGGAGCCAGGGAAGGTCACTGTGGCCCGGGAAGCCCCTCGGGAAAGAACATGTGGGTCCTCGCGTCTGCCCAGAGCCCTCGCCTCAGCTCTCCCACAGCGGTGCCATCTGGCTGGCAGATGTGGCCCAGTCCCAGTCCCAGCCCCTCATGTTTCTTGGAAACGAGCAAGGCCGGGAAAGGGCATTAGGGCTTCTGCAATGACCATGGTGACGTGAGCTTGGTTTGGTGTCCACCGAGCCGGCCACTGCCCGAGTTCAGGAGACAGCTGGACTGAGCATGAACAGCCTGGGTTCAGGCTGGCCTCTGGCGCTTGCCAGCAGATGGCCCTGGGCACGTGGTGGAGCTTCTTTGAAGATCAGTAAGCAGGGAAGTTATTTCTGCCTCCAGTGGCGGTTGTGAGTGTCCTGGAGTTACAGAAGGGAGGGAGTTCTGTGCAGGCTGCAAACCATGTGCAGCTGGAAGTGGTCACAGGTGGCCCAGGGCTGTCCCTTCAGTCTTGGCCACTGTGTTAACCCCAAGTTTTGATCTACCCCTGAATGGCTCTTTTCCAGTTTGTGAGGCCGGAGGTGGGGTCTGAGCGGCCTCTGGGAAATTTCCATCAGCCCCATTCTTTCACTGACGGGGCCTGGCTGTGCTTGGAGTGGGGCGGTGGGGGGGCTCCATCTCCTGGAGCTTGGAGCTGCTCAGGAGGCCCCTTTTGAAAGCCAGGCAGGCAAAGTGGGAACGATGGCTGCCTGGGGCCCGAGAAGCAGGCTCTTGGAGGCCTGGACACTCTCAGCAGGTTCAGCCGGACACTTCCAAGGGCCCAGCAGCAACCCAGATCCACCCGCAACCCCTCGGAGCCTGGCAGCCAGTCAGAACCCCCAAAGGCCACAGGGCACCCCAGCACCTGCTGACAGGTGGTACCTTTGTCCCTTTCAGGAAAGGACACGGTCCTGCAGGCGCCGTCCCTACCACCCTGACGGTGAAGGAGCAAGCACCCCAGCAGGGACTTCCTGAGGACCAGAGGAGGGCAGGCCATGGGGCCTGGAAGTGCAGCTGTGAGTGCTTCCTGCCTCGGGCCTCCGATGCCCACCCACCCCGCACCTCACCCCACTCTCACGGTGCCCCCGTGGCAACCCCAGTCCCGTGGGGCACTCCCCCCACCCCAGCCCTCAGAATGGCCAAGAAACCAGGTCTCAGTGGGGGAAGAGCTGACAAGGCCCCTACTGATTGGTGGGGGGTAGGCAGTTTGGGGCTGTTGGGTCCGGGTTGCAGGAGAAAACAAGTGAGACCAACAAAGGAACAAACAGCCAGGGGCCCAATACCCACTCTGCCTCCAAACAAGCAGCACGGAGCCTGCGTGCTGCGGAGGAGGCGGGACTGGGGGGAGGGGGGATGCTGCCTGTCTTCCCAGGAAAGGCACAAGCAGGGTCGGACTCTGGGAACATGTAGACATGGGTGAGGGAACCCGATGATGACAGAACCAGCACACGGGGCTCTGACAGGGCCCGTGAGGTCGGGTGTATGCCCCAGTGACCACCGCAAAACCGTGACAGTCGCTTTTACCATCCATCCTGTTCTCCCCATGCTTGCCAGTTTTCAGCACCCTGTGCACGGAGCAGGCAGGGTGGTGTACCAGCTCCATAAGACAGGTGGACACACTGAGGCCCGGGGAGGCGAAGGAGCTAACTCAGAATGGCACAGATAGCCCCTGCAGACGGGTGTTCTGGCGCCAAACCTCAGGACAACGGAGAAAGTGGAGGGAGGCTTGGAGGCGAGCAGAGGAGGCCAGGAGCCGACACTCCGGGGACGGGTGACAGGCCCAGGCCTGGCTTACATAACGCAGCACACCTGTTCGCCTCCACACGCCTCACACGTGTGTGCAAACGTGCAGCCCAGCACGTCTCACACACCCGGCCCTCTCTCCCGAGCCAGCAAACCCCCGAGACTGCGTCTAAACAAATTGGATTAGGAGGGCCACAGGCGCCTCCTCCCTCGACTGTCCTGCTCAGACACTGAGCAGGCCTGCAGAGCTGCCAGCTGCGGCGTCTCGGCCATGCTGACAGCCAGCCCGCAGCCCCCCTCCACCCATCCCCGGGCCCCCGGAAGACGGCCGGGGTCCGAAAGGATGCCACGATGATGGATGGGCTGAGGGAGGCTCCAGGGCTGGCTTAAGAGCACACAGGATGTTAGTGCTCGTGTGAGGCTCATTTCTGAGCTGTTCCCAGCAACCCACCCCCACCTCCCCTCTCACCCTCCCCTCCCACAGCTTCTCCCACGGTCTCTGAAGCCGGAGCCCGGGCTCTGACCAGAACCACCCTCATCTTGGTCCCACAGCTGAGCTGAGCAGGGACTGGCCAGCTCAGGAAGCAGTGGCCTGGGGGATGAGAAGCAGAGGGAAGGAGGAGCTTGTGCGCAGAGAGAAAATGCCATTGTAAAGGCGGCATCTCAGTGCTTTCTCACCCTTGTCTTCTTTACTCCCCAGAGTGTGCCTGGCAGTCAGGGGGCTGTGCCCACAGCACAGATGTGGCTCCTGAGCGTCATTCAGTCAGTGGTTCCACAGCTCTCCCTTCCTGAGCCCTGACTTTGCACCAGGCCCTGGGCGGGGCGGGGCAGGGCAGGGTGGTTAGGGACCCCAAGATAAGCCTCGGCCCCCATTGCTTAACGGAACAGTGTCCTCTGCACTGGGTGCTGGGCGCTGGGGCCTCCCTGGTCTTCCAGGGGCGTCACTACGGGAGGATCCCTTTTCCGTGTGGTGCGCACAAGTAGTTGCATGTTGCCACCAAGAGCACCCTTAGCAATCCTCCCATCAAGAGCCCAGAGCCCAGAGGAGTCAGATAGCCCCAAGTTCAAATCCAGCCTTGCTCCCTTTTTGCTAAATAGCTGTGGTCCACTCAGCCTCTTCCAAGCCCGTTTTCCCTTCAGTGAAAGAGGGACAGCACGGCTGCCACGGAAAGGGGCTGGCTGGGAGGGTTAGTGAGGGTTTTCCACACCCTCATCCGGCACAGAGAGGAACGGAGGCAGGTGCGGGGAAGGCGCGGCCAGGGTCACACCCTGAGCTGGAGGTGAAGCCAGGACCAGGTGGGTGGGTTCCTTTCTCTCCACCCCTTGTCCCAATAAAACTCTCCCCACCTGGGCCACCCATGCAGCCCAGAGGCCACAGGGGGCCAGGTCGTACAAGTGACTGTGGGGACACATCCTGGGCTCCAACCCTCCACCCTCAGCCCTGCCCTGGCCCCTGCAGCCCCAGGGCCCCAGGTGACCAGCGGTGGCCCCCGGCCCTCGCTGGCGGGGAGGGTGGGGGAGCCAGCACAGGCTCCCAGCCCAGAGCAGCCTGGCCATATAAGGGAAGGAGCCAGGGAGGCCTCCTGGCTCCGGCAGGCGAGAAAACCCAGACGGCCACTGTTTATTTTCTCCTTCCCAGCCTCCCTGGAGCTTCCAGACAGAAGACAGAGGTTCCCCCAGGCTGGGCGACGTTTCCTGAAGACTGTGGGGAGCACAGAGGAGAAAGGGGCTCATCCTCTGGGAGCAGCCCCCCAGCCTGCCCACAGCTGACACCAGGTAAGAGGCTGAGGTCACCGATTCAGCTGCCTCCTTTGACAGAAGGGGAAACAGAACCGCAGGGAGGAGATGCACTTGTGACAAAGGACTGAGCCAGTTAGTGACAGAACCTGAGTTTTCCAAGTGGCCCCTGCCTCCTGACTAGGGCCCCAGAGCGAGAAGGAGCCTCTTGAGCCTCTTGTGGGACAAGCGAAACAGGAGAGCTACGAAGCTCCTTCTCAGCGAGGTCTCTTTTGGAGGAGACCAGGGGTCAGGGCCAGTGCTGTCTGCCTGCCAGGCAGGTACACAAGCCTCAAGGGAAGAGTTCCAGGGACTAGACAGCCAGGTCCTCCTAGCCCACCACAGCACCTCCTCCTGCAGGAAGCCCTCCTGGTTTCCCCCAGGGGCGGGAACCTCTATGTCCTCTAAGCCCTTGGCGGTCCTTTCTCAGGCTCTCGAATGCCACCCAGGTCTGCCCCCTGATTGCCTTGCTGGGGGCATTGTCCTTCCACTTCTGGCTGAGTGCACTCCTCCAGGGCAAGGATCCCACCGAGTTTATTCCCGTCTTGTCCTCTGCATGTAGAAGGCAAACTCGGTTTGCAGAACGAACAGGTGCAAGGGTTAGACCCCAAACGCAAAGGATCAGAAACTGGTCAAGGGAGAAGATGCTGAGCTTAGAGTTTAAAATGAGGGCCCTGGGGCTGGTTGTTCTGAGTTAGGAGTCCCAGCTCCCTGCCCCCGGAACACTCCCTTCCCACGGAGCCTTGGGGATGCACAGGGATCAGCACAACTAAAACCCTCATTAAACAACTGTTCTCAGCGCAGCCGCACCAGAGTGCTTTTCCTAGATACAAAGGAACAGAAGGGGCAGCCCTTAGCCACGGAGGAAATGGAGGTGAACCCCTCCCCCGAGCAGAGGCTGTGCCTGCAGCCCTGTCCCTGCGTCAGAGTGACTCCGCAGGACCGTGGGACTACCCGTCCACTTCCTGTTCCTGCACCCAGGAGAGCTGCTACTCTCGCTGCGACGTTCTGAGTCCAGTGGGACCAGGGATGTGCTGGAAATAGCCCTCGGCACCGCCCCCCCTCAGCTCTGGCTGGGCTGGCTCCTCCCCTTCCCAGTCCTCCATGCTGAGGCAAGGAGCTCACCTTGCCGGCCTGCCGCATCTGCCGGCTGGCCGTTTTGCAGGTCGCATGGCTGGGCAGGGCTCCCCAGGCTGCAGTCGCTCAGATGCCCTTTTTTAAAATTTTTGCCAGATCTATTTAAATTTTAAGATGAATATTGTTCATACCTCACTGTCAAGAGTTCTGCAGAGGGAAACTGGAAAACAGGCCCTAATTAGGAGAGGAGGAAGAACTCAGGCAGTGGGGTGAAAGAGTCACTTGCCCGGGGCCCGAGGCCGATGAGCAGGAGCCAGAAAAGTGTCAGAGACGAGCGAGCACCCAGCTGAGGCTTTGTCCGCACCGGGAGACAGGACCGCGAGCGAATGGGTGGACTCGAGTCACTGTCTTCTGAGGTTAGGTAGTGCCCAGGCCACAGACACCCCTCCAGACCGCTCGTTCCCTGCAGTGCCCCCGGGAAGCCGAAGGCGGTTCGGGGGAAAGGGCTTTGGGGAAAAACTGAGCACCCCAGAAGGCAGGGCTGACCTTATTGGCCTGGTTTCTGGGAACAGATGATCACTTTTTTGGAACGACGCTTCCTGACTCCTCACTGAAACCTCCCCGTGAGTGGGGCAAGCGTTCTCTCCCGCAGGGCTGGTCGGGGCGTCTGAGAGAGGAGTACGCGGGCTATGGGCCGTCCAGGCCTCCCAAGGCTCGTCCTGATGTTGGAATCCCTCCCCAGCCAAACGCAGTCTGAAAGGAGCTCCCGCGGGAAGAGTCCCATGTTAGAGGCAGGCAGTACTTCGCCTCAGGGGGCCAATGGTTCTGACCTACCCCTAGTGGTAAAGCCGGGGAAATACTCTTCACATAGGGGCCTGACTTCAGAGTCCTGCTAGAAGCATCAGACACGCTTTAAGTTTTAAGGTTGTGTGTTTCTTGCTCACTCCCAGCCCTGAGGAAGGGTTGTCCACCCCCTTTCTCCCTTTAGACATCCCTGACAATGTATGTCATCTGACACCCAGGCCACCACAGTGGGCAACCAGAAAAGCAGGAGGGTGCCCTTGGGGAGCCCTGAGATTGTGGGCAGGGGGAGGCCGGAGGAGCGCAGGGGGCTCTGCCAGCCCACTCGGATGTCCTCACCCAAGCCAGATCTGGAGAGGAAAAGGGATCACCTCCAGGGCCATCACTCACTCACCAAATGGCATGCATTCCCTGGGCCCGTCAGCACGCACAAAGGCCTCAGTGAGGCCCAGGGACACCCCCAAATGAACAAGATGTGGGTGCTGTCCTCAGGGAACTGGGGGCGCAGCCCAGTCAGAGCCATGTGCAAACAACCTGGGCACTAGCAAGACAGAGGAAAACCATCCGGCCATCCATCAGTGCTTTGGGGGGTCTGTGCTGCCCGGACCTACTTTCGGTGGGAGTGCCGTTGACAAGTCCCCTTCCCCCAAGGGTGGGCCCTGCGGCCCACGAGTGGAAGTGGGCTTAAACGAGACCACAGTGGTAAAGGATTAGAAAAAGGGCACAGGGTGTTTGAGGACGTGACCAGGGTATCCTGACACCCCAGAAGGCCAGGAGGCACATCCCCAAGGACGTGGCTGTTGAGCAGACACCAACCCCACGAAGAGGAGACGGGCAGGAGAGCAGTGCAGCCCAGGAGCTAGGGGCAGTGGGTGCGGCCTCCCTGGAGGAGTGTCCGAGAGGAAGAGGCCAGCAGTGGCCAGGTGGGGCAGGCGCCGAGGCCTTTGGTGAGGGTTTCAGAATCCAGCCCGAGGGCAGCGGGAGCCCTTTCAGGAATTAAGGAGGGGAGCCACAGGACCCTATTGGCACGTTGAGAAATCACTCTGGGAGGGTGTCAGGGAAGGATGGGTGGGAAATCTGGGGGTTCGGGGTAGTAGAGGCAGGGAGACCCAGTAGGAGGCCACGGCAGATGTTCGATTGTATAAAATATCAAATTCCATGATGGTGCTGTCTGGCTGGGAGACACAGAGCAGGGGAGAGGGGAGTGGGGTCAGCCTGTTGGAAGACTCCATTTACCGAATGTGCAGAACTGGCTGCTCTGGAGACAGAATGTGGCCGGCCCAGGGCTGGGGCCAACGGGAGGGAGGGGCCACATGGTGGCAGGTCTCTCTTTGGAGGGAGGAAATATCTTAAAATTGATGGTGGTGATGGTTGCTCAACTCTGAACATATTAAAACCCCATTTCATCATGCACTCTAAAGGGATGAGGGGACCTTCTTGCCATAAAGCTCTTTGAAAAATAAAATGAAAGGGGAGTCGAGGCTTGGTCCCAGAGGGCTCCAATGCCTGGCGGAGGGTGGGGCACACAGGTGGGGCTGGCCGTGGAGCCGAGGCCCCTCCCCCGCCCCTCTCTCTCCCTGGGAGGCCGGACTCCCTGCCGCTGCCCGGTGCCCTGTCCCCCAGCCTGAGGTGCAGTGCTGCATCTCTGGTCAGTTGGGAGTCTGAGATGAAGCACTGTAGCTCGGGAAGGGAGAAATTGTTCTTCCACCCTCCTCCTGGAAGTGCTAAGTGGGGGGCGGGTGGGGGGGAGCATCGGGAAGGACAGGATGTTTCCACTCTCCGTGCTGTCAGCTGCTTGTGCTGAGGAAGTTTCCAGGCTCAGATCCGACCCACGCCATCCATGCTTTGTGAGTCTGGGCAAGTCCTGAGTCCTCCGGGAGCTGCGGCCTGTCCACCTGTCAGGGTCCACCCCTGAAGCGCTTCAACGCAGGTTCCGAACCCTTCTCAACACGAAGTCCTATGAGTGACTCGGCACTGAAACCCACTCATCGTTCATGGCTTGCACCAAATCGTTCAATCCTCAAGACAAAAGTCCTGGGCTTTGGGTCAGGCTCTTCACCGGAAGAGCCCCTCCCTCGCTCCAGGCTACAGCCTGACCCAGTCCACTCGTCTCACAGTCTGATGTCTTTTAGGGGCTTCAGACGAGCAAGGAGCAGCCGAGGATAATCCCTGGGCTAAGCACAGTGTTATGTGACCTCCCAGCAAGCTTGGGAGGTGGCAATGTCATTGACCCATTTACTAATGAGAAAACTGAGGCTCAGTTAAGTAACTCGCCCAAGGTCACACACATTGTGTTGGGTCAAGGTTGTAGCCTAATCTCCCTGCTCTCAGATCTGTATCCTTGCCCACTGCTGGGGACAGGGGACCAGCTGGTGAACATAATCACTCCTGCTCTGCTCTTGCCCTTACACGTTGGCTCACGTTTAGCAAAGACAGACCCAGAGACTTTCCCTCCATCCTATTGACCGCCTTCTTCCTCCCCTCCCCTCCCCTCCCCCAGGGGATTTGCATCTCCCCCAGCCCAGCAGCCCCTGCTCGATCCCACTTCACAACTGAAGGAAGCCGAGGTTAAGTGCCTTGCTGCTGCCGGCCACCAGCAAGGAAGCTGCCCAGCAGAGCCCAGGCTCCAGATGGGCCCTATGGGTTTAGAGTGAAACCCTCCCTGTGGCTGGAGGCTCAGGAATGCGCACAACTCAGGGCTGTTGCGGGAAAGGGGGCAGGGTTGCGGCTGGTCGCTGCTCAAGGAGGTAGCCTTTGACCACCCGGAAAGTACCCTCCAGGGCACTTGAAGTTCCAGTCACTACGCCTCCCGGAGCCACATCCTGCGATCCGCCGCACGCCCACGCTGGGTCTGCAGACCGGCTGCGCGCAGAAGAAAATTCCAGCCGGCCCCGTAGGGACACGCCAGGGCCCTGGTGCTGAAGGCCGCGCGCTCACCTTGTCCTCACGGTCCAGTTTTCCCAGGAATCCCTTGGATGCTAAGATGGGGATTCCTGGAAATACTGTTCTTGAGGTCATGGTTTCACAGCTGGATCCGCCTCCTCCCACCCCGGAGCTGTCCCCGTGGGGCTCGGCGCAAGCACCGCTCGCAGGTCAACTGGCCAGCCGTGCACTGGAGGTAAGAGGGCTTGGGGACTGCGTTGACCTTTAAGTTGCTTTTCTTTCCATTTTGTCCATTTCATAACATCCCTGGGAGGCTGGATGTGGGAGCTTCACCACGGTCGCCCTCGTGGGAAATTAGTCCCAGCGCTCGGCTGAGCCGGGGCTGGACAAGCACACCGGGAAGCCCCGGGTTCTTCCCGTCTCCACCGACTCTCGCCCCGCTTCCCAGCATGCCATATGGTAGGGGCCACAGCGTCCTATCTACATGATTGATAAACTCATAAATGCATACAAATTTATTGTAAAGCTTATGAAATCAGTTCAGTAAACTAAAAACCCTAAGTCTTACTTCAGCTTGGAGTGCAGCCATAGAAAAATGAAAATTTGTTTCAAGGTAGAGCAGAGGAAGCTCAGAGCACCCCCTTGAGGGGATGCCTGCCTCTACCCACTCCAGGGGCACGGCTCTTCACACTCCCCCTGACCCCGCACGCACACAGGTGCGCATGCGCACACACGCAAGCGGGCTGAGACTCCCTCTGCCCCAATCACCTTTGAGCCAGTGGAAGCTTCAGCACCATGCATCATCTCATTACCAGTGATGCCTCCTCTTACAGTCCTCTTTACGTCCACACCCTGGCTTCTCCTCAGAGCTCCTTGAAGGTCAGGGTCATTGATGAGACTCAGAGAGTTGGAGTGAACGGCCCAAGGTCTCCCTGATAGCAACAGGGAGAGCCAGGATTCATTCCAAGTGCAGTAGCCTATGACAATGCCTTCGCCAAAAGTAAAAACTACAGGACTGAAACAAGAAGACTCTTTCTGAACAGAACTAGGGCGTGCTAATGACCGAATGCCACCCTGAGTGTGGCCCCGGTGCCAAACTAGAAATTTCTGCAAGCTCTTCCTGGTGCTTGCCCTAGGGTTGGTAGAGACAGTCAGTGCCGGGGCCCCAGAATACTCACTTCGGGGAGTGACCCCGTACTCCCAGGGGGCTCCCACACGTGTCTCAAGCTGCCTTCTTAACAGGCCTCATCCACAGAACCTGGAGCTAGCCTGGCCATGAGGAAATGTGCCTTGGTCCTAATAATGACAATAATAATAATAATAGCTTCCACTCGCTGACTACCTACATTTTTCCAGACAGTGTGCTAAACTCACTCACGAAGCTGGAACCAAATCAAGTCTGTGTTTATACTTTCCAGCCGCCCTTGCCCCCTCCCTCCCACCGGCCTGGGGGGCAGGGCTGCCTCTCCAGGACTTCCTCTGGGGGAAAGGGTCAAACACGTGGTGTCTCTGTGTTCTGTGACCACAATAAAGTGCTGGGCCCTTGACTTGCGTCCTGGTTCTTCCTGGGAACACGGCATGGGGTGGGGAGGAGGCAGGGAAGAACCCCACGGCCCATCTACAGTTTGTTTGGCTGACCACAAAGGAGCACAGACTGGGCAGCTCTGGCGGGTTAGGGAGAGCGCTCCTTTCTCAGAGTCCTGGAGGCTGAAAGGGGACGACAACGGCGTCTAGGGTCAATTTCTCCTGAGGTCACTCTCTTTGCCTGGTAGAGGGGCTGTCCTCTCCCTGGGTCTTCGCTCTGCTCCTGCCTGCGTCCTGACCCCTTCTCCTGAGGACGCCGGTCACATTGGGTTAGGCCCCACACTAATAACCTCATTCCACCCTAGTTACCTCCTTAAAGACCCTGTCTCCACACACAGTCACTGCTCAGCCCATAACACAGTGCCCCTGAGATGACCCACGGGTGCCTTCACATTCCCCCACACTTCCAGAGGCCAGCACGGAAACAATCAGGACCCACACTGGGGAAGTCAGTCGGAAGCCCTAGGAAGCTGCCGTGACACGGCTGGGGATGCCCCGCTGTTGGGGGGAAAGTGGGGGCGTTAGAGGAGGGAGGTAAGGCCCACTAGGGTGGGACCAAGACAAGAGCTGAGAAGCACTTGGGGCCTGGCCCACAGCGGCTCAGCTTTCATCCCCAAGGTGTGACTGGCCAGGTTAAATAGGAAAGCGTCTGCAATCACACCCCGCATAGGTGTTAGGGTTCAGAGTGAGCTCTGGGCTTTAGCGGAACCATAGGCATAATGGCCAATGCACAGGGACATTTGAAACACAAATACCCCACCTTAGGCGTGACCGTCTAAGTTTCAAGAAAAAAAAAACCCAAATCTGACAACCTCTTACACAATGATAATGGGAGGCACAGGGGGTCCCCACATCTCTCCTTTGCACCGCAGAACCAGCTCAGAGGAAGGCCTGTGAGCCTGCACTTCACAGCTGAGGAGCCCGAGGTCCCGAGAGGGTAGCGCTGTGAGGACAGACTCCTTCACACATGCTAGTGTGCGCGTCTGCACTGCCCTTGCAGGATTTCAGTGTGGAGACGATTTCTCGACACAGCCCTTAAGTAGTTAACCGTTTCAAACACATCCCTAGATGCTCCATCTTGTGGGGAGAAGGAACTGGCACCCTCCCCCCACTCCCGTGACAAGTCCAGGGACAGATCCACAGGACTGGGCCCGGGTTCTTCAGGCAGTGAGGGCAGCCTGCACCAGATCCCTCCTGAGAGAGTGGCCGCTTGGGACAGTGGCAACAGGGACAAGGCTTGAGCAGGGGAGAGAGTGCCCTCTTGTGGCCAATCCTGGAAAAACATGCTTCCTTGCTTACAGGGACTTTCCATTATTATTACTAATGTTATCAGTAATCATTATCTAACACATTTGCATAGGGTTGTGTGTCTCAAAATGCACTTTCTACCTCGTGACCTCATATAATCCTTGCAATGAGGTGCATATTGTCACCATACATTTTCAGAGGCCCAGCCAGTTTAAGCGATACTTACTAAAATAACAGTAGCAATAATAGCACCTAGGATTTATTGGGCCCTTACTCTGTACCTGGCACTTTGAATTTGTTTTGTACATATGACCTGACCTGTGAGATTCATGGTGGCCCTTATGGAACGGATGGAGAACAGTTCAGAGCCTTAGACACGTGCCTGGGGTCCCCTAACTGCTCAGTAGCTACATCAGGCAGCAAGCACAGCCCCGCGGCCGACCATCTCCCATGCGAGCTCGGAGCCAGCGGCGTCCAATCTGAGCCTCGGAGCCCACAGTCCCTCTGCAGGGGCCACCTCTTGCCCTTCCAGAGGTTTTTTTCTTGCTTCAAGGAGAAAGCCTCCTAGGCTCCTGGAGAGCTGCCTACCTCAGAGGGCACAGCAGGAAGGGTGCCCTGGAATTGTTGTCGGATGTGGTCTGATGATCCAGATAAAGGCTGTGAAATGGGATGCTCTGGTTCCAGAACAACAGGCCTGCAAAAAAGCTGCTGACCGAGAGGAAGCCCAAGGGAGGCCAGAGAAGGACAGTCCGGCCTGTGGGAGATTACACAGCTCCAGCAGTCCCGAGGGCCCGGCTGGCAGCCTGTGCGAGCCAAGGTCATTGCTGCGAAAGGGCAGTGGCCCCAGAAAGGAATCCAGGCCCGTCTTTGCATTTCAGACCCAGACTGCCCCTCTCAGAGTCAGCGGACCAGGCGCAGTGGCAAACAGCCTAGCGGGGAGGGAGTCGGCCCAGATTTGCTCCTTTTGTGTAAAATATGGGAATGGCACTCCAACAAACTCACTCCCAGGACAGGCAGAGGCATCTCAATCGCACTGTAGCCTGTGGAAGGCCGGAAGGACCCTCAGCTACATTAACTGAGAAACCGTCCCCTCTGACCCAGACCATAGAACACTGCTGCACCCCAGAGCTGTGTGTTTCCTTGGCCTGCTCATCCCAGGACAATTTCTGACAGAGAGGCATGTATGAGTGCTTACGTGCCTCCAGTGACAAGGACCTCACAACCTTACCAGCCCTCCGCAGGTTCTTAGCTTGGAGGTCCTTCCCCTGCTGAAGTGCAAGCCCTGTCATCTCCCCCATTTGTTCACCGCCCATGAGACTTACAGACAGGTCCCGGCTCCCGTGGGTTCCTTCCTCCAGGCTACACATGCCCCAGCCCCCTGTGACCCCCTTTCTGCACAACCACACCCTGGTTTTGAGACCCCTTCACGTCTTTGGGGCCAGGACACCTTCAAAAAGCTAACCGAAGCTGTCAGTCATCGCCCTGAAAAGAGCTGCACCCCACACAGCATGCAGCGCACTCCTTTAGAGGGTCCCGAAGCGCGACAGACCCTGTCTTTAGTGTGCCGCTGTTCCTGGAAAGTGGCTGGCCTTTGGGTTTAATCTCTGTATTTGACAAACGTGTATGGAGGGCCTACTCTGTGCCAGGCACCCTTTGGGGTCCAGGATGGAGGTGTGAACAAACCAAATCCCAGCTCCTCAAATGTACAGTCTGGAGGGAGACAGACGCCACGCAGATCAGAAAACCAGCACACGGTTAAGACATGTCAGATTGTGACAAATTCAAGAGAGAAAATGAGCCCGTGCACTGCAGTAAGTAACAGGGTTAGAAGTGTTATTTTAAATAGGGGGGTCAGGGAGGGCTGCTGGGGGTCAGGAGCAGTGGCACTTGAGTGAGAACTGACGACAGGAAGGCGGTGGGAACAGAAAAGGGCCTGAGGGCCAGGCAGGAATGAGGGTGGGTGTCAGGACCCTGAGGCAGAGGGAGTGTGGGATCTTCCTGCAAGGAGCAGGCGGGGCTGCAGCCTGGAGGGAAGCCGGGTTGTGGGTCAGGGCCCAGGGGCCCGGCCAAGTGACTGCTTCTAAGTCAGACGTTTTAAAAGATCACTCTTAAACAGCGAGGAGGAATCCTACTTTCTTCCATCTCTGTAAAGAAACCCTGGATGAGTAGAAAAGAAACTAGTAAAGGCAGTTCCCTAGAAAAGCTAGATTCCCCAGTATTTACATTTTGTGTTGAACCACATGTCTATGTGCTGCTTTCTTGTGGATGCTGCAACAAATCGCCACACACTGGGTGGCCTGGAACAGGAGAGGCTTACCCCTCACGGGGCCGGAGGCCAGAAGTCCAGACTCAAGGTGTCGGCTGAGCCCTGCTCCCTCTGGGAGCCCGAGGGAGCTCCTGTTCCTGCCCCTTCCTCTTCTGATGGCTCCAGGAGTTCCTTGGCCGGGAGCTGCACCCCTCCAGTCTCTGCCCCCCATCGCCTCCCCTGCCCCTGTCTGTCAGAGCCCCCGGCATGTCTCTTGTACGGATGGTTATCAGTGATTCGGGGCCCACCTGGACAATCCAGGAGCACCTGCTCATTGCAAGATCCTTAGTCACATCTAGAAAGTCCGTTTTTCTGAATAGGGCCAGTTTCTGGGAAACAATAGGATGAAGACATACATAGCTTTTGGGGTGCCATTCAGCCCATTACAATACCTACTCAGAAAGATCAAAGTGAACTTAAAAATCTGGGGTGCAGAGGACAGGAGGCATCGGGACAGAGGCAGCAGGAGGGGAGGGGGTGGGGGGCGTTGTGTGTGTGGAAACAAAGGCACACAGGATCTGCAGAGGGATCTGGTGTAGAAGGGAGGAAAAATCAGAAAGCGGTTTCCCCGCACCACGAGCCTCCCCAGGTCTGGCCTGAGCCAATGGGCAGACTCTGATGTATCACTGAGGCAGGGGAGGTTGTGGGATTAGGGGGCCGGAGGGAGGCAGGCAGGGAGGCCTGGCAGGGAGAGATTTTAGACGTTTCCAGGTAGAAGATACCGTGGAGGTAGCCGGATGTACACGCAGTGAGAGCTGCAAAAGCCTTTGAGGAAATGGAAGTCTCAGGTGGTCAACAGGCCCAGGTTACAGAAACCCCATCACTTCCCATGTTTCGAAAGCTCAGCATCTGCTGACAAAGCCCAGGCTGCGGCGGAGTGGCAGAGGTGGCTGTGACTCAGCTTGGGAAACGTAGGTTTCTCCCAGCCTACACTTACGCAACCAGTTCTTCCACCCTGCATGCAAGACTTCCCGTCTCCTATGTAAATTTCAGGAGCCCTATGACTAACCTTCCCGCCTAATTCTGCCTCCAAAGGAAACAGGACGGAACACTTCGTGCAATCCTCTTTCTGTGGGGGAGAAAATGATTCGTTATGAGTATGCGGGGCCACAAATGACACCTCTTTTTTATTACAAAATCTTTTATTACAAAATCATAAGCATGTAATTCTGCAACATAAGATCACACTCAAGCACACCATGACATTTTAGATGAAATGTTCAAATTAAAACTATAAATTATGACACCCATATTATTACCCTACCAAACACACTCAAGCAGGTGTTACTTCTATCAGACCCTCTGTGTGTGTGTGTGTGTGTGTGTGTGTGCATGCGCACGCATATAAAAATGGTCCTGGCTGGTGTGGCTCAGTGGATTGAGCACCAAACTGTGAACCAAAGGGTCACTGGTTCACTTCCCAGTCAGGGCATATGCCTGGGTTGCAGGTCAGGTCCCCAGTAGGGGGCGCACAAGAGGCAACCACACATTGATATTTCTCTCCTTCTCTTTCTCCTTCCCTTTCCCTCCATCTCAGATGAATAAATAAAATCTTTTAAAAATAAGTAAAATGATGCTAATCCTCACTAAGGCGTTCTGCTGAGCGCTGCATACTTTATTTCATTTAATCATCTCAATCACACTTTGAAGTAGTTGCTACCATTATTCTCAGTTTACAGAGGAAGAAAATGAAGCTCAGAGAGGTTCAGTAACTTGTCCACAGCCACCCAGCTAGTAATTGTTGGGACTGGGGCTTGGACCCTGGCTAGTAATTCTTGGCTTTAGGTCTATAATGACTCCTCTCCCCTCCTCCTTCACGCCCACTGTGGATGCAGCTGCATGTAGCCGTTTCGAGAGGGCGCCCACAAAGCAGTTACAGTGGTTGGCCTGGAGTGGGGTGTGGGAGGGAACACCCAGGCTGCAGGTCTGCATTGTTTTGAATTGTCTGCAAGGAACATGCTTCTTTAATTTAAAATGTGGGCATCTCTTCATCAAAAGAAAAATCTGGAAGAACATCCACCAAAACGTCAACAACAGTCACACCTGGGAAGACGGGAAACTGCCTGCCTTACACAGTATGCACACTGTGTAACTCGGTGTTGTTTGGACTGCACACAGTGAGCATGTCCTGCTTTTGTAAGCAGAAAAAAGTAATTAAGACTTAAAAAAAAAAACAGAAAGAAAAGAAGGCTAGAGAGGAGGCGGGTGACTCAGCAGCTCTTCTGGGATTCCCAGCAGCTCCCAGTAGAGGTCCCGCCTACCTTCCCCAGCTCCTTCCCCACTGTTCCTCCTCCAGCCGCCTCACCCTCACTCGGCACACACAGGAACCAGGAAAACCTGTACCCGGCCTGGGGAGGCCTCTGGCCTGCGTCCTGACTCGCTCTCTTCCCAGCCTCCAGACCAGGCCACTGCCGACCCAGGCCTCACAGGACCACAGTGTCCCATCCCCCCCATCAGCTTTGTAGTTTGCAGACCCCTTCCCGTGCCAGCTCACCTGTAGTCCTCCCAGCAACACTGTGAGCTGGGTATTCCCATGCCCATGGTATGGGCAGCAAAGCTGAGGCTCAGACAAGCTAAGCGCCTTTCGCAAGCTCCCATGGCCTGTGCTTGTGCCTGAGCCCGAACTCCCGGGCTAGCCCTGTCCACCCCTGCACCGGTTCTCGCTCATGTCAGGAACTCAGGCCGACCTGTTGAAGCTCGTTTAGCCCCATGGAAGAGCAGCCGTGTTCCTGTTCCCTGAAGGAGCCAGCCCTGCGGCATCTTAGCACGCTCAGCACAGCCCGGCACCCGAGACTCCCGGGAGCCTCCCCTGCACTGCCCAGGCCCTGGGGCTGAGGCTGGAGAGAGAACAGAATGGAAGGACCTTTGGGCCCGGCTGGGGAGGGTGGGAGAAAGACAGGAAAGGGGGCAGACAGCCAGCGTGATCGCAGGGCAGGAGCAGGCAAACCCTGCAGTCCAGGGCGGCGGGCAGGGCGTGGGCTGGGGCAAAATCCTGGACCTGCCAGGAGTGAATCGATTTGCTCAAGCCAGTTCAGTTCTTTCTGGTGAGCATTTGCTGAGGACCCACTCTGTGCCAGGCCCTGGGACGAGCCAAGCGGCTGCAGAGATTAAGTGGACCCAGCTCCTGCCCTCACCGGGCAGGCAAGCCGCAGGGAAGGCCCACCTAGGAGGAAGACAGCCACTCATTGCTGTAGGCCTACAGTGCGGAGGAGCAATCACTGGGGTGCCCTGGGCCGCATGGTGTGGGGTCTTCCTCGCCAGACTGAGCAGTCTGGGTCTTTTCTAGTCTGTCTGGGAACCATGAGAGGTCTCAGAGCAGGGAATGGCCGGCCCAGTCATCTCACACAGAAATGGACTCTCGGGCCCTGTCGGATGTGGCTCAGGGGATGGAGGGCTGGTGAGAGGTCACCTGTTCGATTCCCTGCCAGGGCACAAGCCTGGGTTGCGGGCTGGGTCCCCAGTTAGGGGCATGTGAGAGGTAACCGACTGATATTTCTCTCACACATCCATGTTTCTCCTCCTCTCTTTCTGCCTTCCCTTTCCTCTGTCTAAAAATAAATAAAATATGAAAGAAAGAAAGAGAGAGAAATGGAGTCTTGGGGCCTGCGGTCTGAGGGGCCCCTGAGCCATCACTGGGGCAGGCACAACGGGGGAGGGGACAGCACAGGACGGCAGGACACAGACGCCTACCCCAGGGGTGGGACGATCTCAGCCACAGCGAGGGTGGCAGGGGGCCTGGCTGAGGCCCGCAGAGAGGACAGGAAGGGGTTCAGTTCCAGAGACAGTAGCAGACAGGGTTCACTGGGGCCATTTGGGAACTGGGGCTGATCCCAGGAGCGATTGGGCTTTCTTTTGGCTTTTCTGTGTTTTCCTTTTTTTTACACGGTAACAGGAAGAGGTGGCCAAGCCGTCATTGTTTGGAAGTTCTGGGAAGGGAATCGGGTGGCCCTGCCTCCCCGAGCGGCCCAGGAATGGCCCCCGGGTATGTGGGGGAAGCCAGCAGGGTTCGTGGGAGACAGGCTTGGTCAGACGCGGGGAGCCGTGGCCTTGGGCAAATCCAGCCCCTCGGAACGGAGGTGTCCTCATCCGCCCAGGAGATAATGATACTGCGGCAGAGGCTGTGGGTGGAGTGGAGGCGTCTGGCCCCCCGCCCCCCTCCGGCTCCCAGGTGTGTCTGTGTCCACCGCCTTCCTCCCAGGCGTGGGCCAGCTCAGCACAATCCACCAGCAGGACCAGCTGGGGCGCCCAGCAAAGGCAGGCTGGGTTCCGGCGGCTGCCTGCCTCCCCAGCCCGCCCAGTTGCCCCAATTTGTGGACAGCCTGTTTCCCCCGGGGCAGCCCAGTCAAATGAGCAAGTCTGGCTCTTGCTGAGCAGGAAAGGCTGGGACTTTCTCCCCAGCGAGGCCATGGCAGAGCGAGCCTGGGCTCTTGGAAGGCTCTGTGTGAGCTCTGAGACCCCTTCTCTGGGCTTCAGTTTCTCCTCTGCCTCCTGAGCCAACCCACGCACTCATTTTCCCTTCTACTGAGTATCAGACCTGCAGTAAGCATCAGGGACACAGTGAATGCCCTCCCAGGCCTTGGGGAGAGTCCGGCCGGCAGGGCAGGGGAAGGGGCTTGGCAGGGGGAGCCTGCGACCCCCTGTGGCAGGAAAGCTGGAGGGGAAACTGCTTGGCGTGGCGAGGGTGCAGGGTTTGGCTTCCCTCTGCGTCCACCCCGAAGACGCCCAGAAGGGGGCGGCAGAGGGCAGAATGCAGGGTAGGGAGCGGGTGACCTTGGCAGTCCAGGGAGCCCCAGAGGCCTGGAGATCTTCGGCCTGACCGCCCTGAGGAGGAAGTTTCTCAAGTGCCTCTGGTACCTCAGCAGTCTCTCACCTGGGCCCCCGGCAGCCGGCCAGTATCCCTACACTCTCCAGTCTCATGGGGAGCCCTCCCAGGGCGGCCATAAAACCAGGGTGGGCAGTCCAAGGGCGAGGAGAGAGTGACCAGCCCGGACCATCTGTCAGGGTGGGGTCACAGTGTCAGAGGTGTGGGCCCCCTGCAGGGTCATTGACCGGGTCTTGACATGACCCCTGTGTGTTTTCTACACACCACGCTGCTGCTGTGGGGAGGCTGGACTCACATACAGACTCAGACACACAGACACACATTTTCACACAAACCTCACTGTACTCACAACTCAGAGACACATGCACCAGCACAGTCATATACTAACACACACACATTTCATGATCATACTCTTACACGCTTTCACACAAACATGCCCATACCCATGAACACACACCCATTTTTTCACACCACACACTCGCACACTCGCACACTCACACACAGGGGGCCTCCCTGGAGAAGAGCAACTGGAGCCAGGTGCGGCTGTCCCCTCTGGTCCCTCGTGCTGGGGTTCCAGAGGTAATCCAGCTCCCGGGTACCTGCGGCTCACGGCTCCCCCCACTTCCCGCGAGGATCTGCGATGATGCTTTAGTCTATGGGGATGGCCAGCATTCTGGCGTCTCTGGGCCACACTGGAAGAAGAAGAGTTGTCTTGGGCCACACATTGAATGCATTGTGACACGGAATTACAGAAACATGTCAGAATGTTTTAAGTAAATTTACGATTTTGGGCTGGGCCGCATTCACAGCCATCGTGGGCTGCCTGTGGCCCATGGGCCACAGTTTGGACACCCCTGGTAAATTCCAAGTAAAACAGGATAACAAAAAAAGAAAAACTGGGTGGTAGAAACATTAAAAGCACAACCCTTGTTTCTCCGGGATCCGGCCTTCAAGACGAGTAAGGACCCAGCAGTCTGTGAGGCTGGAGCCCCAGGCCCAGCAACACCGCCTCGTGGCCACCCCACTGTCCTCTGGCCCGTGGGGACCTCTCTCTCCCCAGGACTTGTCCCGAGGGGACTGCGGAGGGGCTCACTCCCTGCCAGCCTGTCCAGCTCCGCCTGGGGTGCTAGGGCGGCCCAGTGTCCACAGCTGCCCCGCATGCATGGTAGCTTCAGGGTTGCAAGGCGCTTCTGACCCTGCGATGCAATATATCACACCTCAGTGCTGCTTGAGACACCGGGGACATGGAATAAGACTTCCTCACGTTTGCAAAGCAACTTAGACGCTGGAAAGCATTCTCCCCCACTTTCATAATAGCAATGGTAATAAAAATAATGGCCCCTTTACAGAAATGCAAAGGAATACATAACTCACAACATGATAGTGCAAATTAAAAACAGGAGCAGAAGAATACAGAACAACAAAGCCGAGTGGATCCTAAAACATAGTCAGACCAACAGATAAGAATACATCATGGATGCACAGAGCATAATGAGACACTTTGCTGCCATTTCTCAAGTGCTGGCTTTTCACAAGGCCCCCAAATAAGCAGGGGGAGCTATGTAACTAAATCTTCACGAGTGTCTTGCAAGTTAGGGACCCTTCCCAGGCTCCCACCGGCTCTAACGGTGAAGTCAGCAGCTCCCTGACCACCTGCCCCCTACTTGGTCTTCAGACAGGCTGGCCCAGCGGCTGGGAATGCTCTTCCCTGCCCCTTCCTCAAAGACACTGTCACCATTTTCTCCACCACATCTCAGCTTAAATGTCACCTCCTGGGTGTGCCCTTCCCTGCCCCCCTTCTCTTCCCTCTCTGACAGTTTGCGGAGTCTCCCCCTTAGCACCCCCCACAGTTTACAATGAGGCCTGTGCTCAATGCCTGTCCCCCTCCCTGAGGCCAGGGGCTGCATCTGCCTTGTGTGCAGCTGAATGGGCAGCACCGCGAAAAGAGCCTGCACATTCAGGGGCTGACACTCTGGCAAATGAATGGCAGCCAATGTCTGGAGCCATTAGAGCGCCATGCTGTCCTGGGAGAGCTCACGCAGGCTTGCCTCCTGGGGCCGAAGGGTCCCTCGGGGCTCCCTTCATCCCATCCCTGCCTAAGAGATAGGGGAAACCGAGGTGAGAGAGAACAAGGGACTTATCAGGGTCCCACAGGAGTTAGGCACAGAGCTACAGGAGAGCAGGTCCCGGTTCCAGGCCAAGGGCGGCCCCACCTGGGTGGGGTTTGTATCTGTGAATGGACGGAGTGAGGCGGGACACCCCGGTGTAGCCGGGAGGAGGAGCTGCCTGGAACAATGGGTCCAGCCTGGGGAGGAGGAGGCAGGGGAGGAGGTAGAGAGGCCTGCCAAGCGGGGAGGCCTTGCTCAAGTTTCCTCCCTGCACCAGGGAAGTAAGCACATTCCTTGGGCGGCTGTGCAGGCATCCCCCAGCTCCGGACGCCCACCAGCTGTTGAGCTACAGAGGGGAGGGTCCAGAGAGGGTGCGTGACTCCCTCGGGGTCAGAGGGGTATATGCTGGCTGGCACCCTGTGCCCGGCTGCCTCCTGAGAAGAACAGAGTGTCTCTCGCCCCACGAGACCTGTGCAGAGGCCCAGGGACAGCTGGGCTACATACATCTCAGCCAGGCTGGGTCTCTCTGAGGATCGGCACCTGGCCGCCTCCACTGGCCAGGCAGAGAGGGAAAAGGCAGCGGGCACCCCACCCTGACAAGGCAGGAATGGCTTCCTGCGGCGCAGATGGACTGGCCACGCCCCAGAAGGGTGCGGACTTGTCCCAGGTGCCACAGCATGATTGTGACTGAGCCAAGGCCAGAGCCCAGGTCTTGCAGACAATGGTTTCCTGCGTCCTGGCTGCCTCCCAGCCCCCGCAACCCTCACCTCACCCCTCTGCTCGCCCTAAGCACATGCTCAGTCTTCTGCCCACAATTCTCTCCTTGAACTTGCCTGACCCGCCAAACTCTTACCTGTACTTCAAAACCGTCTGTCTGGGCTTGCCCTGCATAGAGACCAGGCGGCCTGGGGGCAGGTGGGTCCCGAGGAGCAGCAGTCCTCTGTCCCCAGAGGCCAGCCAGGCTGCAGGCGCAGCCGCTGTGAAACCTGCTTCTTGGCCGCAGCCAGGAGTGATCCACCCGGAGCAGAGGGACAGGAGGGCTTGGCTGTCGCCCTGTGTAAAAGGCTTGAGAGTCATGAAAAAGCGCCTAGGATCTGGACCTGCAGACTTGGCCCTGAGCGAGGGGGTTGTCAGCCCCTCAGGGGGACATCATGGAGGCTCTGGCTCTGGAGTCTGAAGTTAGAACCACAGGGCGGACTTTAAGTCATGTGTCAGCTGCAGTTGATTGACAGTGTCTGCGTGGGGTGCTGTGTTAAGAAGGATTCAGAGAAGGGAGTCTGGCGGTAGACCCACCATTGATTTAATACCCCTGGGCTGAGATGTCCCTACCTGTCCTATGATCTCAATCAGCAGCTCCTAGAGCTTGGGCCGGGCCTGAGGGCAGGCAACAGGGCTGTCCCACCCCTCCAAGCCTCTGGCAACCACTTTCACATACACACGCACACACACATGCACGCACACACCAGCCACTGAGAGGAGATAAGGGCCCTTCCCAATCAAGCGGCCCCTTCAGCCCTCTCCCCTCTGTTGGCCCCAGATAAACATTCTCTCCAGCTTGTTGCAGCCTCTGCTTCTCCTGGGTGCCTGCTGCTGCTGCTGGTGGCTTATTCCTGCCAGGTCAGCACAGAACAGACCTCAGCAGGGCATTAGGCTAAGCTGCTTCCTGCCTGCTGCTGGGAAGGGCTGAGAGTGGTCAGGGGGAAGGAGGAGAGGAGGGCTGGCGGGCCGATGTCCAGACCCCGGGCTGATGACAAGCAGCCCTGGTCATTGCCCTGAGAAGGACTTCCTGTTGCTGTTCCCTTCTCTCCTCCGAGTGTGGCTCCGGCCCCTCCTCCAGCGCCATCTGTGAAACGGGGGAACCAGCACCAACTTCATCCTGACAGGTGATGGCTGAGGGATTGTGCTGGGTTGGCTAGAGTCCCCCCAAACTTCGTGCTCACCAGGAACCTGTGAAGGTGACCTTACTCGGGAATAAGGTCTGCGCACATGTTCTCAGCTAAGATGAGGTCACACTGGATTCGGCAGGTGCTGTGACTGGTGTCTTCACGGGACATTTGGACCCAGAGACACTACACAGGCAGCCACGGAGAGAACGCCATGGAAGGCAGAGGCAGAGGTTCGAGCTGTGCCGCCCCGGGCCGGGGAACGCCGGAAGCTGCCAGAGACGGGGAGAGCCAAGGAGGTTCTCTCCCCTGTGGTCTTGGGAAGGAGCGAGGCCCTGCTGGCACCTTGATTTTGGACTTCAGGCCTCTCAAGAGCCGTGCAAGGCTAAATGGCTGCTGTGTTAAGCATCCGGCTAGGAAAGGACTACAGGGGTGTCCACAAGCACGCCTCGGCCACACAGCAGCCCCTCAATAGAGGGCGCCCCCACAGCTGGCCCTGGTATGCTCAACCTGGCCAAGTGAGGCCTGCCTCTCTCCCCTGGCCCTGCGCCCACCCCCCAGCAGGGGTCTTCCTGACTCACAGCCCACAGTGCCTCCCTCCCCGTGGGCACAGATTCTGTGGGAGCCTCCCCCGCTGGCTGGCACGCAGCAGTCCAGGCGGGCAGGAGGGGTGAAGCCAGGCTAGACACGTGAGGGTGGACACCAGTCTCACCAAGGCTGGCTGAGCCCAGGCCAGCGAAGACCGGTTTCCCACAGGGCGAAATACAAAGGGGGCAGGGCCCTCAGCTGCCACCACGTTCTATCTGGACTCTGTTACGGGACAAAGTTCAACCAGGCACACGCGGAGATCTAGTTGGCTTTATTAAATGATTTGTGAATCCGGCAGCTTACTGCTTAACAAGCGGAAGGGCACTTCAGGGTCCTACGACTCGGAAAGGTTTTACCCCCAGAAGGAGGGTGGGGAGGAGACTGTGGAAAGAGGGATTATTTCAGGCAAGGTCACCTGCGGGGAGGGGCAGGCAGGAGGTCCGACAGACAGGCACCCTCACCAGTGCTGACAGGACATTCCACACTAATTGGTTTAGAATTCCACTCCCACCAGAGGCTGACGCTGCAGCCGGGTGCGGGCCGTCCTGGGGGTGCTTAGCAGAAGCAACTCCATTCCAGGTCTGTTGTTTCCTGTAACAACTGTAAGCTCCACGAGGGCAGGGGCCAAACCTGCCTGGTACCTGCAGCCCCTGCAGGAGCCTGGCGTTGAGTGGCACTGACCGTGTGCCGGGCCCTGTTCTGAGTGCCTCTATTTATCCCTCACCACAATTTTGTGGGGTATCCTTGTCCCCATTTTGCAGCTGAAAAAACTGAGGTGCAGACAGCCTACGTGACTTGCCCGGAGTCTCACTATTGTTAAATGGCGGAGCCAGGATTCAAATCCAGGCGGTCTGGCCGGGAGCCCTGGCTTTTACCTGTTTACTCTCAGTATTTATCGAGTGATGGGAGGACAAAACCAGACTGCAGCTCGAGACAAATTCTTGTATGTCGTCTTAAGGTCCAATCCCCACCCCCAGCTGAGATCGGTCCCCAGACCCCCAGCTGAAGGGAGGCGTCGCAGGGAGGAGCCACGCTCTCCCCACCGTGGCCCAGAAACCCGCACAAGTTCTAGCCGGAGTTGGCTGACCCTTCAATCAACCCCACTCCCTCCTCGATCTCGCTGCCATGCCCACAGCGGGAGCCCGCAGCGACACCCACAGCTGGAGGCCAGGACCCGGGCGGGCGGGCCTGCGGGGTGGCCCTCGACCCTCAGCCCTCCGTGCAGGAAAAACCCCTTCGGCCAGAGCCAGGTTCAGTGGGTTGTGGGACCTAATCCATAAAGCGGCAGACGTAGTTTCTGCCCTCCCACACCCGGCCCAAGGGGGCTCCCCCGGGGGGCTGGAGTGTCAGCTGCAGGAATCGAGGGTTTGCCGCTCCTGGGTGTATCATGAACCCACTCCGCTTCCCTCCTCTCTCTCCCTCCACTTCTCTTTCTCCATCATATAGCTTCTCTTTCTGTGATCGATGCTCCACTTTCAGCCTTGAATTCATGCTCCCCAAGAGAATCTACTTGGTGCCGTTAATTTTCCCACCAGGCCACCTCAAAGGCTGGTGAGTCGGCCTATAGGTCGAGTCCCCACCCGCAGTCCAATCGGCTGCCACAGGGCGGTGGGGTCACGTGGCGCCAGCTCGACTGCCTGTGAGGAGGATGTGGGAGTGGCGGGCAGGCTGAGGCTGGCTTGGACAAGGTGCATCCTGAAGTCGTTGCCATCAACTGTCTCCTTCATGTCTCAACTCTCCTGATAACCTGCAGAGCCCAGATCCCTCTCGTGGGCTCCCATAACCCCAAGAAGGGTCTCTGAACTGCCCCGTAGACTAGAGCCAGGATGTCAGTTTGGCTCAAACCCACCACCTCTTGCTCTGTAACTGTGGCAGACGTTACCAGTCCATCCCAGCACTTCGCCTGGTTCACTGAGCTGAGCACAGAATGAGACAGACTCAGGACCAACTGTGTGCTCTGGGAAGCTGTCGACGGGAGATTCCTGGTGACTGGAAGAAATAGGCGGGATGGGACGATCTCTAGAGTGGCCCAAGGCAGTGGTGTGGCCTGAGTCTCAGCCAGCACTTCTGTCTCAGCAGAACCTGCAGCCCAGGAGGGGTCAGCAAAATCCCAGGGGAGGTTCTAAAGGTGTGTAACCCTTCGGGGCTTGGCAGGGGCCGGGCTGTCGAGGGTTTGCCCAGGCAAAGAGCGACGCTGAGGGTGAGACGCTGACTCACCAGCTCAGGGTTTGAAGTTGATCACCTGATCTCATTTTGCCTGTCTCTTCTGTGGGTCAAACAGGCAGCCCTCCCCACACCACAGGCTGCTCCCCAGCCAGCTCACTGAGACCTGTCGCGTGCTTTGTGAAGGTACCCAAACATCACCCTGTTGGGGGCCGCCCCGAAGGCACAGGGACCAGGGTGTCTGTCTGCAGGGCACCCACGGTGTGCAATGGGGGCCGTTGTACTTCGGGCAACAGCAGGACTGCTCAGCACCTGAACACAGCCCTGTGATCTGTGCTTCACAAGCAGGCAGGGCAGAACGTGCAGGCCTCCCCTGAACTATCGGGTTTATTTGGACAGGTGGGACTACGTGGGAATTTGTAAAAGTTCACCCACCTGCCGAAGGAGGAGGATAACAGACCCCAGGGAAGGGGGCCAGGAGTAAGGGAACGGCCGCGGTTGAAAGGACCTTGAATGAGGAGCTCGGGGCTCTCTGCCTGTTAGAAACCAGAGCGTTTAGGAGCTTGGACGACTCGTCTGCCACCTGAGGCCCCAACCTAACCCCACACAAAGGCGGACTCCAGAGGGGCTAGTCTCCACGGAAGAGGCCGAGCTACACAGAAGAACGAAATGAGGGGAACATCTTTGTGACCCTGAGGCAGGAAACGGCTCCTTAAACTGAACTCAACAGGTATCTGATTATAACAAAATTAAGGATTTGAGTTCCATGAAGAACACCTGGAGGCAAGGGAATAGGAAAAGAAGAGACTTGAGGAGATGTGTGTGATGCTAAGAACAGAAAGGTACTAACACGGAGAATACGCACAAAAACCAGGAGAAACACAGGGAAGCCCGATACGTAACCTCAGAGAACTGAGCTCAGAGCCATGGTAGCCCCCCATTGCACTCCAGTCTCGGAGTCTCGCCCGCATTCCACTCTTGAATATTAGACAAGATCATCTATCTTTATATAAATATATATATATATATATATATATATATATATATATATATTTGCGAAGGTACCCAAACATATGTATATATCTCCTTCTCTCTCTCAGAGAGGAAGGGAAGGAGAGAAACACCAGTGTGTGGTTGCCTCTTGTGTGCCCCCAGTGAGGACTTGGCCTGCAACCCACAACCCAGGCATGTGCCCTGACTGGGAATGGAACCGGTGACACAAGATAAGCTATCTTGAGTCACCCAATACAACAGCCTCTGGCCTGGGCCAGTTTGCAGCTCCTTCCCCAACCCCTGGCTGAGCCCTCCTTCTTGAGGCCTTTAGGGAGGACAGGGAGCAGAGAGGAGATGCCGGCCTGGACCACGCAGTCCCTCTGGGACTCTCCTAGTCCTGCCTCAGCTCCTCCATCATCCCAGCCCTCTCTGCCTACGGCCCCGGCAGAAGCAGAGTCTGGCCTTGGTCTCCTCATCTGTAACATGTGGAGAATAAAGGCCCCCACCTGTAACAGCTTACGGGGCTATTTTAACAAAGGACCACAAACTGGGGGTGCTGGGAGCCTCAAACAGTAGAAACTCTACTCCTAGTTCTGGAGGCTAGAAGTCTAAAGTCACAGTGATTCCTTCTGACGGCTGTCAGCAACAACCTGTCCAAGGCCTTTCTCTGAGCTTCTGGTGCTTTGCTGGCAATCTTTGGCATTTGTTGTTTTTCAGACTCATCCCCCGATATGTGCCTTCATCATCATGTGACCTTCTCCCAGTGTGTGAGTCTCGGTGTGCAAATTTTCCCTTATTATAAGGACAACAGTCGTGTTGGATTAGCGCCCACCTTAATAACCTTATCTTAGCCCTGGCTGGCGTAGCTCAGTGGATTGGGCACGAGCTGCGAACCAAAGTGTCGCAGGTTCGATTCCCAATCAGGGTACATGCCTGGGTTGCAGGCCATGACCCCCAGCAACCACACATTGATGTTTCTCTCTCTCTTTCTCCCTCCCTTCCCTCTCTAAAATAAATAAATAAATAAATACAACCTTAAAAAAAATAACCTTATCTTAACTTGATCATGGACAAAGACCCTATTTCCAAAGATGGTCACAGGCACAGGTACTGGGGGTTAGGGCTTTCAGTTTTGGGGGGAGGGAGGCACGTCACCTCCCAGAACTCTGGAATGGATCGAAGGAGCTAATGTGTGAAGCGCCTGCCACACAGTAATGAACAAATGTTCTCTGATGTCACGTTGTCATTTCACTGCAGAGTGGCTGCCAGTGTGTCCTGTAGGGTGAGGTGACTGCCGCAGGGACAGCGTGACTGTATCCCTGGAATGTGGCTGGTGGTGGCTCCGGAATTTCACCATGAGGCTGAACTTGGGGGGGAGGAGGGGAGTCAGCACGCTCTCTGAGTCCCCCTTAATGTGTGACTCTGAAAGTGTCCACTGTCCACCCACATCAGATGCATCGCTGCCGTTGTTACAACGCTTTGCGATGGTTTGAAGGGGAGGTGAGGGTCATCGCTCGTGGTGGGTGGGGTGAGTAAGCGATGCCCTTGACATGGCCACTGCGTGTGCCACGTCACTGGGGTCAGGCTGGTTTGGCCCGGGAGGACACTGGGATTCCCATACTGTGCCCAGGCCCCCTCCGTGGGGCTGTGCTTTGAGCGCGGCGGCACAGGTGGGGGCGGCAGCTTTCTAGCAGAAAAGCAGACTCCATCTGCAGCAGCAGATTGAGTCTGAAATTGGTGTCTGCCTTCTGCTGTTAAACTACCTCTTTACCCAGTGCTTTGTGAAGCTCAAGTTCAAAGTCCTGAATGGAAGATCTGATAACGAATCTTCTCAAAGGAGGATACAAAGGTTTCATTATGGTGTTTGTAAAAGGCCCTATATGTGTGTGCTTCCTTGTATTTCTTTTGGATTCCGGTTGCTCTCTGTGCCCATTTATAAAAATGTTTTAAACGTTGGGGAAATGGAGGCCAGCTCAGGCAGGCCAGGAGGGGTGAGGGGAGACAGCCAGGAAATAGCTGTGGATTGGCCTGTTGGGCAGAGATCCCAGTAAAGATGCAGGAGTGTCTGGTGGTCTAAGCCATAATAGAAACAACTAGCATTTATAAAGCATCTACCATCCCTGAATACCAGCCTCACGCATCATTTTCTTTCATCTTCACAGCAATGCCACTTAGTCATAGTATAATTACATCTGCATGTTACAGATGGAGACAACAAATGAAGGGTTAGTAGCTTGCCCAGGGTCACCCTGCCAAGAAGTGGCAGATGAGCCATTTGAGCCCCGGCCTGATTCCACAATGCTGGTGCGCCTTCGACCCGGGGCTGTGACGAGGTCCTCAAGGCTGGACCCAAGCAACCGAGCCTTTCTCTAGCCTGTGCCTGGACAAAAAGTTAGAGCCCAGAGGGCTGAGTGAGGGGGCCCCCGTGTCCTTGTCAGCCCTGAAGATGTGGGCAGGAATATAGGTATATGTGGCAATAAAAAGAGTCAACTCCTGTGACACAGGGCAACGCGGGGAGCCTCACAGACACACTGCTGGGCAGAGGAGGCCAAACACAAAAGCACGCATGCTGTGTGACTCCATTCAGGGGACAAGCCGATCCTGTGGTGGTGACATCAGGAGGGCGGTTACTCCTCAGGAAGCCTCCTGCTGGGATGGAAATTACTCACACCTTGAACTGGGAGGTTGCTAACCAGGTGGGTATGCATGGAAAGGCCGTCAGACTGCACACTTCAGAGGTGTGCCTGCTGCTGCATCTGGCGGACACCTCGATTAAGTAAAAGAAGATGTGGAGAAACCAGAGAAGATTCGGTACAGAGAGATGACTGGGAGCAAGGGGCACACTGGTCTCTCTTTCAACATAATGAAAGTGTGTTTGGAAGAGCAGAGTGGAGGTGGTGGTTGTACGTAATGGTTTTAACGGCCAAGGTCTTTTTCTTTTAATTTTTATTGTATTTATTGATTTTAGAGAGAGATGGAGGGAAATAGAGACAGGGAAAAGACCACATAGTTATGCACTCATTGCTTGATTCTTGTATATGCCCTGACCAGGGATTGAACCCACAACTTTGGTGCACTTGTACAACACTCTAACCAATTGAGCTACCCGGGTAGGGCAATAGCCAAGATCTTGACCCATAGTTTGTTCCTTTCTCTCTTATAAAAGTTTGTATCTGGCATTTCTCAGGATTTCCATACGCAGAAGGCACTTTGCCTGCCCAGGAGGGCAAAACAGCTTCTTGTCCGTCTCTCCATTCGTTTCTGCATTTCCTCAGTTATCCTTCCCACGCTCAGCAGCCCTCGGGGAGGGCTCGCCACGTGCCGGGCGCTGTGCTGCTTCATCCTGGGCCGACAGCAGTAAATAGACCCGACAAAAACATCTTGCCCAGCCCAGATGGAGATTTCGGAGATTGTTACTTTAAAATAATAAGTAAAGTACACGGTATGTTTGTTAGAGAAAATAAAACAGGGAGAGGGGTGAGGAGTGAAGGGCAGGTTGCATCCTCAAATGGGGTCAGGCAAGGGCTCCCGGGCATGGAGCCGGCTCAGCAGAGATCGGGAGAGGTCTAGGGGATGCGCTCCAGGTCGGCTGCAGGCACAAGCGCCAGAGACAGTGGGGCTGGGGGGTTGTTGAGGGGAAGCCATAGATTTGAGTCTGGGAAGTGAAGGAGGGCAAGAGAGTGCTGGGCGTTCAGACTTGGGCCCCCTGGCCTGAGGTGGGGGTTGAACGGATGGTTGACACGATCTGGCTGACTGTGCATGAGGGGGCCCCGGCTGCTGGCTGCGCTCTGGGGAGAGACTGGGGGGCGGGCGGTGGTCTGCAAGTCCCAGGCTCCCTCACCTGTGGTTCTCCAGGTGCACCTTGACCTCCAGGGCAGTGAGGGGAGAGCAAAGGGCCTTGCCCTGTCCCCTGGGGAGGCCACCAGGACAGGCCGGACGGGGGTAAGGAGCAGCCCCGAGCCCCTCTGGACAGGGCACGTGAAGGCCTGTGGAGAACAGAAACTGCAGGCGTGGACTGTTTGCTGGTGACTCGCCTGGAGGCTTTCCAAGGAGGCAAAGTTTGCCTGGCAAGGTCTCTGGCCGTAGCCGGAGCTGAGCAATGAGGTAGGGACTGTGAGATCATCTCAGGCAGGGCTGCTGACCTCACCTCCGGTCTCCGAGGTGGGAGAGGCTCAGACAGCCCTGCAGGGGCAGGACACAGGGGTCCCTCCTCACAGCAGGGCCCGTTGTCCAGGGGCGGGGGAGGGGGCCGGTGAAGGGGCCAGTGGGGCGGCGCTCTTGTACAGGGGGAGTCTGCTTTTGTGTTTTCTCTGTGTGTCTTTGTCTCCCACAGGGGAAGTCTGGGTTGAAGGGGGGACCCCGAGTGTGCAGGCCTGGCCCTCCCACTGCCTGCTGTGCAGGCTGTGGGCATCAGGCTGTAACTGGGCAAAAGCTGCACTTCTTTTCTTTAAAAATTTTTTTAAAAAAATCCTCACCCAGGGAGGGAGATGTTTACTGACTTTTGAGAGAGAGGAAGGGAGAGAGAGAGAAACATCAACTGTCTGCCTCCCATTCGTACCCCGAACAGGGGTCGAGCCAGCCACCTAGATATGGGCCCTGACCAGAAGTCCAGCCCACAGCCTCTCTGGGGCCCAGGATGGTGCTCCAGCCCACCCAGCCGCCTGCCCGGGGCAACACTCCATTTCTTTACCTTTTCTCCTTTCTGTCTGTCCACTCCCTTCCTTGTCATTGTTAAGCCCTCAGGACATCAGATCCTGGTCAGCATGAAACTATCTCAAGAACGAAGCCTCAGGTCTGTGGACAGGGTTTCTGTCAGGGTGAAGATGGCACCTCGACTTCAGTTGTGTCTCCACCCCAGGCCTTGGCAGGTGGAAGGACCCCGTGGACCACACCCTCAGAACCAGAACGCACAGCACCCCGGCTGGCATCAGGGCCCCAACTAACGAGCCACTTCTCCCCACCCCGGCCCAGCCAGCCCGTGCACGCCCACAACCCCCAGTCCCGCAGTCCCGGTGGCTGTGTGACCCACCCCAAAGCCGTCAGGGCGCCAGGCCTCTGAGCACCGGCTTCCCTGTGACTCCAGGCCTGGCCCATTTCCTCAGCTAATGAACTCCTTTCTTTGCTGCGAACTCCTGTTCGAGTCTGGTTGGGCTTTGAGGCAGCCAGGTTGTAAGACCCCTTGAAAGGGGAACAGACCCCTTTCTTCCGGTGACCAAGCTCCCACTCTGGGTTGTTCTCCCTCCTGCAGAATATGGGGCCAGGCCAGAGGGTCCTGCTTTTCCCTTCGTCCTGCAGCCCTACCCCGAGGGCCCCTGCACACTGGTCTGCACCCTGGGGCCTGGGCCTCAAGGAGCTCAGTCCAGGCGTCTCCTAGAGCTGAGCCTTGGGTCACTCAGCAGCGTCTTTCCTCCCGGGGGGTGAAGCGTAAGGAAGCAGTTACCTGCTCGCAGGTGTGTCCCAGTTAAACTGAGGTTTTACTTTGTCCTCATGATTCATGCCAACTCCCTAAGGAAACATGCCAGGCCTTACATTTGAAGACACAGTATATATAGCGCTGCCTTCCAGGGCCCTGCAGTCACCCCCTGCAGGCTCACTGACAGGCTCCCCGTGGCCTAAGGTGTAAAAGCCTGTCTCTACAATCTGGTGCTCGTGACCCCACAGTGGAGGCACCGCCCCCCCCTTTCCCCTTCCCCACCTGCCCTCAGCTCTTCGGACCTCTGTCCGGCCTCCTCGACCCTGCCCCTGCGGGAACACCGCTCTCCAGCCTCGGCCCGTGGCCTGGCTCTGCCTGAATGCCTCCCCACTCCACCAGCTAGACATTTGCAGAGCCCTGTTCGCTGACTTGTGTTTTACAAAACATTACTGAGTTCTCATAAAAACCCTACGGGGCAAGCGTCATCCCCTCCTTTAGGGCTGAGAGGTGAGCGATTTGCCTGGTCAGCTGGTGTGCGGTGGGCCTGGAAGCCACACCCAGACCCCTGGACACCCCAGGGCTGAGATGTGGACCGCTCACAGGCGTCTCCCAGCTGCCGTCTGCTTGCGCGTCTCTCTGCTCTGATGGGCCTGCGTTGTCAGAGGGCTGGGGCCTTCTCCACCTCCGGGTGTGGGCTGTGGATGCCTAGCTCCTGCCCTTTCCCCGGCTCCACGGGGAGCATCTCCCACTGAGCACCTCAGGGCTGGGAGGGAGAGCCACCACTCCCCCGAGTGGCCCCAGCCTCTCCCCCACTAGGCGGGGAAGGTAGTTGCTGCCCAGACCTGCAGCTCCCGTGACTCACCCACAGGCGGGGCAGCGCCCCACCCGCCCTGAGAGGAGCTGCGGAAACCAGTTGGGTGGGTCCCAGCTGTCAATGCAGCCCGGCTGCCCACTCTCCCTGCCTGCCTAGACCTCAGCAGTGTGGCCTTCGCTGTTCCTGCTGGCACGACAGACTGAAGAAGGTGACATTAACCCACCCTTCCTCCGTTGAAATCCATGTAATCTACCACGTCCCCTGTGATCATGAGAAAGGTTTCCTAGCAAACTGGGCCCCGGTGTGTGGGCAGCATCTGCCTCTTGGATATGAATACTGGCTGCTACCATCAGTCAACAGCTACCCGTATGCTTGGCACTGTTCTCAACGTAGCAAAGCTCTTGCGTTTCCCTTGAATCTAGGTAGAAGGAAAAGACAAAGTAAAAATGCGTATCCAACTGTTTAGGTGCAGGAACTGAGTTTCAGGGTGGAGAGGCAGCTAACCTGGGTCACTATCAGAACAGAGGCTAATAATTTTAGCCTCCTGTCTCCACCAGCTTCCGAGCCATTTCCAAGGCTTCAATCAAGCCGCCTTCCAGAAGCACGGTGGAGTCTGCTTTTGTTTCAGATCAAAGGTTAATGCAAGAGGAAGTTACGACGAACATGCAGCTTTGATGTTGTGCCTTCATCTTCATTAGAAATGGAGGCCAACCAAGGAGAGCGAGTCCTGCTGAAACCTGAGATAATTAATGTGGTCAGAAAGAGGCAGGGATCCAAGCAGGTTCAGATACAAAAGCAAAGTTAATGCCCTGAGCGAACATGCAAACGGAGGCGAGCGAGCGCCACCCAATTTTCGAGAGTACTCTGGTGAATAGGGTAGAGACTGCTAGTTCCCTGCATTGTGTCAGCTGATTGTAAATGGCTCAGAAAGCTGACACAGAAAGCTTTCCGCAAGCTTGTCTTTTAAAAGCACACACATCACTTTGAACGCAGAAGGTGAATGTGGTAGGTGAGCGATCAGAGGCCATCTCTTTAAGGATGCTGCTTTTAAGAGCTGCCCCATCATTTTCCATCGCCGATTTGATTGGCTAATTATTCAGGGCGAGTCTTGGTCCTGCTGAGATAGTCAACCCAGGGAGAGAGGTGGTTAGAGTGGGAGGCAGAAAACATCCTGATTTTCAGCTCAAGGGAGTTTTTCAGGTACCAGATCCAGAGATTCAAACCCGGAGAG
Source organism: Phyllostomus discolor (assembly GCF_004126475.2). Lineage (NCBI taxonomy): Eukaryota > Metazoa > Chordata > Mammalia > Chiroptera > Phyllostomidae > Phyllostomus > Phyllostomus discolor. The sequence goes on from NC_040915.2 coordinate 20,398,941, forward strand.
GGAAAGGAATGAACTCCAGGGGCCCGCTGAGGGCTTAGGAGACTGAGGCCTGTGGGCAGCTCTGCCCTAGAAGTTTCTACTCGTATGGGCCCCTAACCAGTGGGCATATTGTAAAACTGATCCACCCTGTTCTAGAAGCTCCTTCAGGAAAAAGAGGTCACCATGGTACAACACTGAACAAGACTCTAGTGGAATTATTTACTGATTTTCTTTTATTTACTTGTTATTTATTTTTTTTAATTTTAATATATTTTATTATGCTATTATAGTTGTCCCATTTCCCCCCTTCACTCCCCTCCACCCTGTACACCCCCTCCCACCCACATTGCCCCCTTTAGTTCATGTCCATGTGTCACACATATGAACTCTTTAGCTTCTACATTTCCCGTACTATTCTTACCCTCCCCGTCTATTTTCTCCCTACCGTCTATGCTACTTATTCTCTGTACCTTTTCCCCCTCTCTCCTCCTCCCACTTCCCTGTTGCTAACCCTCCATGTGATCTCCATTTCTGTGGTTCTGTTCCTGTTCTAGTTGTTTGCTTAGTTTGTTTTTGCTTTAGGTGTGGTTGTTAATAATTGTGAGTTTGCTGACATTTTACTGTGTTCTATCTTCTTTTTCTTAGATAAGTCCCTTTAACATTTCATATAATAAGGGCTTGGTGATGATGAACTCCTTTAACTTGAGCTTACCTGAGAAGCACTTTATCTGCCCTTCCATTCTAAATGAAAGTTTTGCTGGACAGAGTAATCTTGGATGTAGGTCCTTGCCTTTCATGACTTGGAATACTTCTTTCCAGCCCCTTCTTGCCTGTAAGGTCTCTTTTGAGGAATCAGCTGACAGTCTGATGGGCACTCCTTTGTAGGTGACTGTCTCCTTATCTCTTGCTGCTTCTAGGATTCTCTCCTTCATTTTTACCTTGGCTAATGTAATTATGATGTGCCTTGGTGTGTTCCTTTTTGGGTCCAATTCCTTTGGGACTCTCTGAGCTTCCTGGACTTCCTGGAAGTCTATTTCCTTTGCCAGAATGGGGAAGTTCTCCTTCATTATTTGTTCAAATAACTTTTCCACTTGTTGCTCTTCCTCTTCCCCTTCTGGTACCCCTATAATTTGGATGTTGGAACATTTAAAGATGTCCTGGAGGTTCCTAAGCATCTCCTCATTTTTTTGAATTCTTGTTTCTTCATTCTTTTCTGGCTGGATGTTTCTTTCTTCCTTCTGGTCCGCACCATTGATTTGAGTCCCAGTTTCCTTCCCATCACTCTTGGTTCCCTGTACATTTTCCTTTATTTCACTTAGCATAGCCTTCATTTTTTCATCTAATTTGTGACCAAATTCAACCAATTCTGTGAGCATCCTGATTACCAGTGTTTTGAACTGTGCATCTGATAGGTTGGCTATCTCTTCGTCACTTAGTTGTATTTTTTCTGGAGCTTTGATCTGTTATTTCATTTGGGCCTTTTTTTTTTTTTTTTTTTTTCGACATGCCTGTTATGTATAAGGGGTGGAGCCTTAGGTGTTCTCCAGGGTGGGGCAACCCAGTTGCTGGGTTGTGACGTTTATGTGGGGAAGGGGTCTAAGAGGGAACAAATCGTCTAAGATGGCCCTTGCTCTGCTCTCTCTTGGATTCCAGTCCCTTCCGCTGCTTCCCCCAAGTAAACTGGGCCTTTCTGGTGCTGATTCCCGGGTGGATGGGCTTGTGCATGTTCTAGGACCCTGTAGGTCTCTCCAATGAACTCTCCTGTGAGGCAGGCAGTCTCTCCTGGCACCCCAACCTTCATAGATGTTTTCAATAGCTGTTTTGAGGCTTTATTTCCCCACACTGGGACCCTGGTTTGTGCGGTTTGTCTTGCTCTCCATTTTCGCCCAGTTTATCTGCATGTGAATGTAGGACTGCCCCATCAGCCACCTTGTGCACCCCACCCCTTCACAATCCACTGGGTCTGCCCACCGCCACCTTGAGTGCCTGCGGTCCACCAGCCACCGCTTTGCCGAGACCCGCCTCCACCCGGCCGCCTGTCTCTGCCCCTCCTACCAGTCTGGATGAATGTGTCTACTTTAACTCCTTGGTTGTCAGACTTCCATACAGTTCAATTTTCTCTCACTACTGCTTGTTATTTTGTTTCTAAATTGTTGTCCTTATTTTGGTTGTGTGAGGAGGCACAGTGTGTCTACCTATGCCTCCATCTTGGCCGGAGGTCTATTTATTGGTTTTAGAGAGAGAGAGGAATGGAGAGAGGAACCATCAATTTGTTGAGCCACTTATTTATTAATGCATTCACTGGTTGATTTTTGTATGTGCCCTGACCAGGGATCAAACCTGCAACCTTGGTGTATCAGGACAATGCTCTAACATTAAGCTACCCAGCCAGGGCTCACTAATTTTTAATCAAAGAGCTCGAAATGATTTTCGGCACATGCAGACACACCAGGGAGATACAGTGGGATCGGTCCCAGGCCATGGCAATAACGTGGTATCACAGTAAAGCGAGTCATAACCTTTTTGCTGGTGGATGGTCTTGCCTTCAATTTGTAAAAAAAAAAAAAAAAAAAAAAGTAACATGTGAAATGCAATACAGCCAAGTGCCATAAAACAAAGTTTGCCTGTGTCTTGGGGAAAATTAAAAGAATTGACACTACAGCGACAAAAACACCTTCAAGTTCCACATCGTTATGTGAACACGGCTTCCAGACCCACACGGTCGTGCGATAGAATGAAATAAATAGGAATAGTATGGGTAGTGTTCCTGTCTTGATCTGGGATATTTATTCTATATTTTATTTATTTGTATTTATATTTAGGATATACATTTATCAACGCATATGTGGACATGCCATTTAAAAAAATCCATCTTCATAAATAAAATTTAACTCTGTGTATTTAAATTGTTACAAAAATTTATAGTGCACTCATGTGGCTTTGATCAATTAGATCTAGCACCTGCAATGACAACTGTAGGTTGTGGTCCCAAGAACTTAAAAGCTATAATGGGAATTTAAGTGCATATTTTTTGTTTCAAAGAAACACAACAGGGCAGCCATTGACAGAGCAAGGCACACAAAATGAGCTGCACGCATGATGAAATCCTGTGGGGGACGTGAAATGGAAATGAATTCATGGTGACAAAAGGAATGCTGTAAGATTTCTGACCAGGATGTGTCATGTGCCGTTTTCAAAGGATGATGGTGAGCACAGCTGCCCCCAAAGGGTGTGGGCTCCAGTCCGTGAGTAAGTGCCACCAGTCCGAGATACTCATGCTTAACAGGCAGCAACAATGTGGATGCCTTTTGTTGACAGTCCCCTACCCTGCCCCTGCCACCCACTTAGGGATATAATTGAAGACGGAAGTTTTAAAACTGAATTCCAACGGTGCCCAGAAAGGGGGCATCAGTGTGCAGCTTCCTGTACAAACACCCCAGGCCCATCCTTTGCAACCTTCTTCAAGTTTTGATTTTTTAAAATTAGATAAGTGTGAAGGGATACAGTCTTTTTCAAAGGTCTTGTAGGGAACATGTGAGTGAAAGAGTGTGAAAACAAAAATCTAAACCAGCAGCAGCCACCGACAAGGTGACCATCCACACTTCACTTTTCTCAAGAAATTCTTACCTAATTTCCAGCCCCTTGTCTCATAAGATGTGAGAAAAACCATTTTCTCTCCTTACTTTCTGGTCAAAACCCAATTCACACGAGAACGGTATTGTGAAGAGAGACCGGCTTAGCAATGAAGAGGCCACCGTGCCACTAACCTGTTCTGTGGCCTGCAGGTGTCAGTGTCCTTTGTGGGCCTCAGTTTCCTTAACTGTAGAGAGTATTAAATCATATTTTAAAATGTACACTTAAAAGTCATAATCTTCTTTTTAAAAATATTTTATTTATTTATTTTTAGAGAGAGGGAAAGGGAGGGAGAAGGAGAGGGAGAGAAACATCAATGTGAGGTTGCCTCTCACGTGGTCCCCCCTGGGGACCTGGCCTGCAACCCAGGCATGTGCCCTGACTGGGAATCAAACCGGTGACCCTTTGGTTTGCAGCCCACAATCCACTGAACTACAGCAGCCAGGGCTAAAAGTCATAATCTTGTCCTAAAATTTTACAATCTTGAATGTCTGTTTGGTCAGTAACATTTTTAGACTCTGCTATCTTTCAATACTTAAGGGTATTTTCTTTTCCCGTCTCTTAACTATGCTCTTGCTGGAGAGGAATGAACACATCTTAGAGTGAAACATGTGCTCAGTTGGAGAACCTGTGTGCTATAGGTTTAAGAGTTTCTTTCTGGTTAGAAGTCCCTCCCCACTCCCGCCCCAGACCACCTTAGGTCTCTCTGAGCTGGTGTTGTCCACAAATCCATCAGTAAAGAAAGACCAAGAGCCTCCCTCCTAGCTGTGTGCCATTCCCGCAGCACTAAGAGAACAGACAGAAGAAATGAGTTCCAGTCCTCAAGGAGGTTTCAGTCTTGAGGGAGAAACACATGTCTGAGTACTTGCAGAAATACAAGTGCAAACCAAGTCAGGAGAGTAAGGGCGCAGAGGGAGCATGATTTCCGGTGGGGTTGGCAAGGCTTCCTAGAGATGTTTGAGTTAACAAGCGGGCAGATTGGAGAAGGTGGACGGCATTTCTAACCCCGAGAAGCACATGGAGGCATGGCGGTACAGTGAGTCCTTGGAACTGCTCCTGTATCGGCAGTGCAGGCTGTTGGGGTGGAGAACGGGGTTCAGGAAAGTGGCCAAAAGACGAGGCTGGATAGGTCGGTCAGCAGGGAACGTGCCCATTATCTGAAAGGGGTGACACATTCAGGAAGAATGAGGTGGAGAGTGGACTGGAGGCTCTGTAAGAGGATATTGGAAGAGTTCAGAGGAGACAATTAAGGCCAAATTGAAGCAGAACCAGAGGACGGTGAGGACACAGACCTGACAGCGGAGTCAAGGGTGGCTCCCAGGTGTTCTGCTTGGGAGTTCCCATTCATTGAGAGAAAATTATAGGAGGGGAACAGGGTTAGGGAAGCAAAATAGCACGTTGGTTTGCAGTTATGGTGAGTCAACCCCGATACTCAGCTAGCTATTGCAATGCATGGGGCTTGGTGCTGCGGTTGCACAAAAACCGTAGGTAGGAGTTTATCACACAATGTAGGTGGCCTGTCACAGGGGCGGCCATTGGGATCCAAGTAAGAGTGCATGTTAAGCATGGGCTCTGGAGCCAGCTATTAAACACAGACCAATAAGGTTCCAAGTCATCTTCCACAATCTTTTGGAAAGCAGAAGGGATGGCAGGTTTTTAAGCAATAGGCAAGCATAAAAAAACACTCCAATTTTAATGTTGGCTTAAAAGTTCAGCATGGTTTGGAGGAGAAAGAATCAGTTGGTCAGGTAAGACCCGCAACACACAGACCTTTTGAAAATGTACTCAAACACCACACACACGCCCAGGATCACAGGTTGATAAAATTTCCTGACAGGTGGAGAGAGGATTACAATTCTATTTTCAAGAAGCTGAATCGGGAGAGCTTTTGCCGATCTCTTTTCCGGGGTAGCACTCAGTTATTCTCTCTCATCGACGATTCTCTCCCTCTTTCTCCCTCCCTACTCCTGTCTAAAAATAATAAATCAGCATGTAGGATTTTTTTTTTTTTTGCACAGATCCAAGATAGATGTGGCCTGGCAACAGATCTTGAAAAAGCAATAATGCAGTATCTTTTTTTAAAACTTTAATTGTTGTTCATGCAGTATCTTAACTGACCACAAATCCAATGACTCCACAGCATAGTGGAGACAGAAAGCTAATGCTATCTTAGTCTCCATTAATATTCAACAGTGGTTTTCCTGGCCCCCTTTTTGTACTAAACTCTCAACACAAGCAAAAAAAAAAAAAAAAAAAAAAAAAACGATGGCCCTAAAAGAAACTTTTCCAGCAGGGGAGATGCATAGTCTTTTCTAATTCCTATGCCCAAATGGAGCTCCAGCCCCCCACAAGGTCAAGCAGCTGTTGGTCATTTATGGGAAAGTTGCAAGATCAAACCCTCAGCAGAAAGGCAGATGATTTCTTGCTGTGTTTATGCATTTCCTAGCAACGGGAATGCATGGCTCGTTTTCCTGTGTGACAAGCCCTGACAGAGAGGTGCGGAGCGTGTTGCAGAGCCCTCAGGGTTTAGGGACTGCAGGCTCTGCCTTCTGGAAGATCCAGCCTGCATACCTGCGAGTTTCAACCCCAGGTTCTGGGCACACCCAGGTTTCTCTACAGCAGCACTTGCAAAGCAATCTGTGACCAAGAGAATTAGAGCTTCCTAAGTACTTGTCCTTTCCCCTACGTTGGCAAGCCTTCTTGGTGCATAGATTTTAGGCCCAACTAGTTCTGGAAAAAAAGGGGGACACGTCAATCCCGCCGAGGCAGTTCATTGCCCCTGTGCCTCCAGTGTCTTTGCAAGGAGAAATTCATTTGCATAAAGTCACTATTCTGGAGTTTGTCCATTTCAGTAATGAGCGTGAAACACCTTGGCTAGTACGGCTTCCTCCTAGACCTCTCCATAGGGTGGTACTCCTTTATGGCTACTCCCTGCTCTTCAGTTAACTCATCCTTCTTTACCCTTGCATGCCTCAGACTTCTGTGTTCTTTCCTCTTCCCATCCGGACCAAAACTGGAAAGACTTAGTCCTAGGGTTTCAACTGTCACCCTTGCAGTGACAACGCCCTAATATTCACCTCTCTTCCCTGGGGGCCCTCCTGACCCCACGCCTTGAACCTATTGAAAACAAGAGGCCTCCCCGAGTTCCTGGATAACTGGATTTGACAGAAAAGGAAGTCTTGTTAAGATGCATAAATCAGACCTTCCTCCTAAATGAACATTAACAAATTAGAGTTTACAATTTAAAGGGATTCTAAGTTAATCATTTAAAAAGTAATCTTAACACAAGTTCTGGGAGTTAGAATCCAGGACAAAGAAACTTGATGAGCTTTGTCATCCAGCCAGAGGGGCACCGGGGGTGGCAGGGACGGCGTGGTCTTCTATGGATGTCACCAGATGTGGGGATGGGAAGAGACGGTGCAGTTTTTTTCAGCCAAGAGGATGCTTCAGGTTTCCATTGCCTGGGGCTGACCTTTTCCCACATGGTGTCTCTGACCATTCCAGCCTCACATCCATCAGCAGGGTGACAGCCTAGTGATTATTCCCCTTTTATAGATGAGGAAACTGAAATCACAGGTCCCTTCCCAACTGACTTTTGCCAAGGTTTCTCACACTTCAGTGTGCATGGGAATCACTTGAGGGGTCTTCTTAAAACAGGTTGGTGGGCTCCATCCCCAGAGGTGATTCTGTAGGTCTGGAGTTGGGCATGGAAATTTGCATTTCTGGCAAACGAGTCCCCAGCTGCTGCTGGTCCTGGAACCATACTTAGGAGAATCACTGCCCTGTGCCTAGAGTAGTTCAGTGACAAAAGGGTGCCAGCTGGGTTCTGTCCTAGCCCTGTCACTCATCAGCCGCAGCCTTGAACAGAGTATTTCAAAGGCAGATCAGAGTGTGAAGATTCAGTGATCTGTTTACTCTCCATGCATTGCTACTTTCTTATTCATCTTAGCCTGTTTTAGAGCTCCACATACAGTATTGAGACACACGGACACACACACACACACACACACACACCCCGGAATTGGGTATCTCCAGATTTTTCAAGCAGCAAAATCCCTTTACCAAGGCTCTTCTCCTGGTGACAAATGCACACTCAAGTAAAATTAATGCCCGGAATTTTCCTTCCTGATGCCGTTACAAATATAGCACACTTTCCTCTAAAGATAGAAATGAAGATAGACAAGTGGCATTTTAAAAAAAGACACTGGAATATACTTAGTGCATAGGGGCATATTATCAGCCTTAAAATCCAAACAAGACAGACTCGGCCCAAGATGACTGAACCCAAGGAACCCTCACCACGAACTTAGGAGTTGTGTTAAAGCAACGGTTAGCACCACGCCCACGACATTGCAGGGTGCTGGACTTGGCACAAGGGGATGAGGGAGACACTCTACTGCTGGGACAGCCGTGCGCTCTGAAAACCACCCCCCTCCCCGACACATTCCCCAAATGCCGGGTTATGTTTTTTTTTTATTTTTCTCACACCGTCTCCTCCCCCACCCCTGCTGTTGATATCATCATTCATGACTTCCCGCTTGCAGACTATGAAAATTGTCTTGCGGTAGAGGCATGGCTGGATGGGACTTTCCTCTTTCTCTAATGTGTTTCATTTACATATTACTCAGGGCGAACTCATGATCTGACAGACGTGAGCCTCTCGGGCTCACCACCTGTGTCACTCATCTTGGCTCTAGGTGAAAGGAGTGGGTAACTCGGCTGGATTATTCATGTGGGTGTTTGGGCGTACCATTCCTCCAAGATTAGTTTCTTCAAGGTGAGTCTTCTTTGCCCGGTAAAATCTTATTCATCCTTCAAGATGCAATTCTGAGATTATCTTTTCCAGTGTCCATTTGCTCTGCTAGTATTGCCTCCATTTTGGTAACATCCCATACTGCATACAGTCTCCTACGAACTGTCACCTCTCAATTCCCAGGGAGTAAGCACGGTTCCTGGCACTTAAGATTCAGTAAACGCTCCTTAGTTACTAGTCTATTTGTGAGTAAAATTAATTCCCATTACTGTTGGTGCAGAACTTGCACTTTTGTACATAGGTTAAAAAAGTGCATGGCACCATACAAAATCCAAGACAAAGATGCAGTGACTTATACACCCTTCATCATTAGGTAGGGGCCAGGGGAATAAAGGACGTTAAAAACTGTCCAAAGTACTTACTTTCATGTTTTTTGGTGGACACACAATCGAGAGACTAATTTATTAGTTTTTGTCTAAATCCAGACTAAAATATTACTCGAGCTCTAGTTAGCACAGTGCAAACCAGTTTTGCAATTAAAAATATTTACTTAGCAACTGTTGAGGGCAGTTTCTAAAAATATGCACCTCTCCCCCCACTGCTCCCAACTCTACATGTCTAATACAGCACTGTATCGCCACAAAGATTTGTGCCGCTGCCCACTGGCAGGCGACCAAAGGCCGGCTGCTTAACATCCCAGAAATTGTTTCCAATGGTTATTCAAACCATTTTACTTCTCTGAATCAGTAATACTATCGACTTAATATGGTAATGTTAAGGCAGGCTACATTTTTCTACCTAGACATTCCACTCCATAACGACATTATCAGGCCAAAAAAGCACTTTAGTACTGGGGGAAGAGAAACCCCTTTGGTAAATATACAAGCATATTAGAATAATCTATATAATCTTGGTTACATAGAAATGCTCCAAAGGTGGAAATTAAATATTTACAACCACAAGCAAAAACAACTTCAACCATATGGCCTGGCAGGATGCAGGATATTGAAATATAATGTATCTTACATTCATCCAATACTAACAATTTTTTAAAAAGATTTTATGAGGACCTGGCCCAGGCATGTGCTCCGACTAGGAATTGAACTGCCAACCCCCTGACTCTTACAGACCGGCGCTCAATCCACTGAGCCACACCAGCCAGGGCCAATACTAACAATTTTCATTAAGAGTTTTATGCTGTTTTTTTTTTTTAAACCCTAATTTCAGTTTTTACTAACTTCTTAGTATCAAGACTGGCTGGGTTTTTTTTTTTTTTTTTGTCTGTCAATACAGAAGTACTTGCTGCTAACTAGGTAAAGGTTGGCTGGCAAGTGCAATAAAAGGACTGCTCGGGCTTATTGGTGCCACTGAAAATGTTTGTAAAAACTGCGAACAGCACTGAACAGCACGGTCTGGCCCAGGCAGCAGCGCTGGTCGTGGGAACCTTCAGACATGTGCACATCCTTTCAGGCTTCACTCCCACCAGCTCGTCTCCAAAAGGCCCCAGAAAACAAGCTCTCCCACTTGGTCCTAAACGTGGACCCTAATGACCTACCATTTGAGGGAATGATGTATTCATAAAAGCCCTCCATCACACTATCTATGTGATATCCATTTGACACTCAATCTATTTTAAAAAGGCAAAGATTCAGCTTTCAGTTAAGAAACCAAGAGAACCTCAGCACCCACTCCAGTCATGCACTTAGGGGCCCTCAGATGGAAAATGGAGTCGGGGCTCACCTCACAGAAGCTGAGGGTAAGGCAGACACAGGCGCACAGCACTCGGAACCAAGTGCCTGGCAAACAGCAGTCACAAAGTAGTACGTACCACCAACCTTTGAATTTAAAATGGTGGTAAGGCTACAAAAGGGACATTGCTGTTTAACTGCATAAAAAAAAAAAAAAAAAGAAAAAAAAAAACAAACAAACTAAAGGAAATCAGGTTTAGGTCCTGGCTCTGAAACATCTGCCCACCCTGTAGCCCCATACGTTTCCATCATCTAATGGGAAGAACCACCAACTGCTTCCTGTGATAATGAGGATTAAACGTGATGTCCTTGATGCTCCAAGATACTTCATGAAAGTCACTACTGCAACCTTTAAAATGGGTACGATCACACCACCTTTCCAACTGAAGATTAAAAAAAATGTTAGTATCTGCCCTAAAAGATGTGGCTCAGTGGGTTGGGCACTACCCCACAAACGAAAGGTCTCGGGTTCCATTCCCAGTCAGGGCACATGCCTGGGTTGTGGGGTTGGTCCCCCAATAGGGTGCCTACGAGACAACTGATCAATGTTCCCTTTTTCCTCCCTCCTTCCCCTTCTCTCAAAATAAATAAATAAAACCTTCCAAGTGTTCAGGCCAAGTATTTTTAAGAAAGTCCTGCAATCAGTAATGTGTAGATACTTTTAAGACAATGTGAATATCCTATGCATCAGAGTTGTACTTGCTACTTTCAGGAAAATGGTTTTCTAATGCAGTATTACCTTCATCTCCATTGGCTGACATTCTAAGAGCTCTCCCCTCTCCCATTCTTCACGCAGGGATCTCGGGGAGTTCTGCTGCTACCACTATTCTGATAACATGTTTGATACAGATCTGGCTAGTCAGAAGCCTTCAAGTGCTTCCCATGCCCTTCTGACATGTACCCATCATATATATGTATCTTTTTTTTTTTTTGAGATCTCCTTTCTTCCTGACACAACAAAATGTTTCAGGTTTAGCTTTTCCTTTTCTGTGCCCCAGCCCTAAAGCCACACGTCTCCAAAAAGCATGGTTCTTTCCATGATTTAGAAATCAAGATCTGGGTACTGGGTGTACTCAGTGCTGTTGCAGTTAATATAGGCCCTCAGTGAACACAGCTGGGAAATAAAACATTCTGTACACAATGTTGAAGTCATGAAAGACAAATTAAAGATGAGCACCACACAGAACAAGTGACAGCACAATACAAATTCCTTACTTTGGACCCTGGACAGGCTTTGGAGAAAAATGTTACGTAAAACACAGGGATAATTGATGCAATTGGGCAGACTAGACTATAAACCTGTCCAATATTAAAATGTTCTGATTTTGGTAACTGTAGTATCCACACTAAAAATATTAGGTGTAATGGGGAAAGATCTGTAATATATTCTCAAATGGTTAAGGGGAGCTACTGCACTATTCTTACAATTTGTTTTTAGTATCAAAATACAAAGTCACAAAAAGAAAAAGCTTAAAAGTAACTTGTAAACCAAAGGACTGTTAACACACACACTACTTCTAAGGGTGCTGACTCAGTTCACCAGGATGACCTGGTACAAAGCTCTTGCTTGTCTCACTGAAGTCTGATGCATGATCGTATTATTTAGATTAATGGACAAATTGTTTCATTAAACAAAAGCTTTCATCTTAACTAGAAGTTACAACCTACAGTAACATTTTAAATGGCATCAAAAGAAATGTGAACAGAAACACCTAAATTCTGCTACTGGCAAAGAATTTTGAGGGTAAAAGAAAGTAGTTCCATCTAAACTGCTTGATTTCATCTGAACAGGAAGTGATTTCTTAAAAACTTCCCCCAGATGAGATACACACAGACACAGCTTCCCTTAAAATCCAACCATGATTCTTGCCACCTTTAGCAAGTTGATGCTTCAGTATTTTTCACAAGTTTCTCAGAATAAAGCATAATTTGCAAATTCCACTGTCTTCTTTTTCTTTTGCTATTACTGAATGGATGAGCCAATCCCCTCCCACAGGTTTCACCCATATTCAAATATACTCTAAACAATCTCTCCTACAATTGCTCACATGGGTTCCCAGCCTGCCATCTCTTCCTTAATTCTGTGATCCTTCCAAAGGGCACCTCTAATTTTGTCCATCCCTTTAATGGCTCTACAACTACTTTCTTATTCTCTACCTGCCATTCTCAGTCCTATCCTTAGTTCAGGTTTTTTTATCTGCTGTGCTCCTTCTAACTATCTGTTCCCACATCTGGGTACAATTCTAACCTACTCCTTCCAGGACTGAGTCGGCTGTCCCTGCTGGGTGCTCCCAAAGAAGCCACGTTTCTTTAGAAGGTGCACTGCTATGCCCAAGTGGCTCAAGTTCATTTCAGCCTTTCTGCATGTATTTATTCAACTATGGAAAAATACGCCTTCGAAGTGATAAATATCTAGGTAAAATATCAAGTCCTAAATTTAAGTTATCAAATAAACAACAAATCACTAATATTCCATTTCTTCACATATTGAGTTCTAGCCACTGTGGGTCCACAGCCTCAATCAAAACACAATGCATTTGACCATTGTGAAACGTATTTTAGACAGTTTCTCTAATAGCTGTTAGTGCTCAACCTTTTCATCACACTTCGGCATGTATCCTCAAAAGCGGTGCAGTAGGTCCCTTCAGAAAACAAGGCATTTTACTATGCACTGGCTGATAATTAAGTACAGAATGCATGGCCTGATGAGAAAAATTTATACTTGATTCACCACCACCTCTGGTCTTTTCAGAAGATGAAAGGTAGACCAAGTTTGTCATTATGAAACATATTCCACGAAGGAAGCAGAAAAACTGGGGAGAGGGGAAATCCTCAAACTGTGAGCAACGGTAACGTGACTAAAGAAAGTAGTCTCACTTTAAAGGGAACAGCACTTCCGAGATACTCAAGTTCTTGTACCTGTTTTCAGCAATTTACCTCATACAGACCCCCTCACATCTTGGTCCTACGGCCATCACTGTTTAAAACCCTGAAATGTGGCTCACACGCTGGCTCGGACCCAACTCTGCCAGGCTACTGCTGCATCTGCAGGAGCTGAGCTGGGAATGTCTCGGCCACCCCTTTGCATAAGTCCCGCAGTTCACTCTCACGAAGCTGTAAGAACCTATCCTCGATAGACCAGCGAACATGGGGAAAACTAGCTCACTGGCTTGGGTTCTAAAATCCTTGTTTCTTATTATAATGAAATCAGGTTTATTATGATAGTATACTCTGCTCAGAGCATGTAATATTAGTATTGCAAGGACTGGCAGAAATAGGAAAATCTCTTAGTATTTGTTGATAAAAAAGAGTAAAAGCAACCCCCCAATTCCATTTGTAGACCTCAGGAGCATAAGCACACTCATATGGGAGGAGATAACCAGTCTCTCCCTTCATATATATTTTTTTTATTTTCTTGTTATACCTTCCCAAAACAGAGACATTCAACAGTAGTTAGAATGGCCATCTCCCAACATTAAAAAAACTGTACCCCCTCAATGGGTGAACGAAGTGAAGAGCAGTAACCTCGAGTTCAGCTGAGTAAGCCACTGCGGAGCCTTAAGTGGCGAGGTCTTCCAATTTCAGAGTGATGTGTCTTCAACTTGTATCATCATTTTAGTGGAAAAACATAATTTAATTTTGGTGAAATGAGATTCATCTCCCGACAGGATTAGTAAACAGCATTCACTGAATTTCACATTCTTCTCTTGTGAACTGTGAAGAGAATGAATGGTAGCTAGAAGATCAATGGGATCCCAGCTCCAGCCGCAGACGGAATGACGATATACCAGGACAAAACACCTACATTTTGATTTACAAAGCTAACAGCAGTTATAAATCTGCAACTTAATTACAGACCAGCTACACCACACCTTTTCAAATGGCAAAAATACAAAAAAGTTAAGTGTTACAAAAATATTTCAGAAAAAGTGCATAGTCTAAGTGCATAGTAAATAAAAGCACTGAAAAATATCTTGCTAGAGGGAGTTCAGCTTGGAAAAGTTATTACCAAAGCTAAACATTTTTATTTTACACAAACTATACTCAAAAATAGCTTTATGAGACTGATTTCTGGCTAAAAGTATCAAAGGGTTTATTAGTCAGGAAACAAACACGGACGCGGGTGGTAGGGAGAAACACAGCTGCCTGCCCCGAACTCGTGCTCATCGTGGTTTCTGCAGCAGGACGGTGCTAGCATACCTTTAGTGGCAGAATGGAGTCATTCCAGAATTAATTATTGCTAAAGTAGTTTTCAAATAAAAAGAAAAAAAGAAAAATGAAGCTTGACACAATCTGACCAAACAAGTGTCAATTTACAGTTTCAAGGTTATTTTACAAAATACCTACATTTTTACACAATAGGGTCCTGGCAGCATTTTCAGACAAAAGTTCTTTTGAATTTATTCTGACATGATATAAATGAATAAATTACAGTATTTAAAAAATTATCAATAACTCTTTCTCTTGGGCCAGAAGAAGAAAAGGGCGGCATGTAAGACTGAGAGAGGGAAACGCAGAAACTTGCAGAAACGGGTGGGCGGGGGAGGGCGAGCAATCACATGGTGTGAAGCGCCCCAAGACTGAGAGTCAATCTGCTCAAAGCCAATTAACAAGAAACTGAAAGGAAAACTTCGTTCTGCAGTTAAACCCTTTAACGCTTTCGTTCTTACTCGAAATCAGTCCAGCTGTGGTTAGTCCGAGGCTGCAGGGGTCACGACACCGAGCCCTAGCAATCGCAGCGCTAGGCGTTTGTGCCTGCAGGTCATTAGAAAAAGAAAAACGAAACAATGCCTTTCTCCTCCAGACAAAAACAACTTTAAATTAAAAAAATTTGAGGAAACGTTATAACACTAAACCTAAAATGATTTGCAAAGGAGTATTATGTAACAAATGGCTTGAAGTAGTCTATTAAAAAATTGGGGAGATTTTGATTGCAGAGTGAGTCAGCAAGGCATTTTTTTGTTGTTGTTTAAAAAAAACCTCATTTCCTTACAGAAACAGTTTATAGTTTTTAATGAACTTGTAAACAAAAAAGCTCCCATTTCAAAATAAAAACAAAATCCCAGATCATATAGATGTTTACAGTGATTACATTTATCTAAGCAACATACATACATGTTCAGTTTTAAGATGTTAACTAATTTTGTGTGACAAATATGCTTCTTTTTAATACCAATAACATTATAGAGTTAATGCAGAGTCCTAAGAATAATCTAGTAGTCACTAAGTTTTTCTTAAGTCTTCACTTTTAGATGCTGTTATCTCTAGCACAGGTAAGCAGGCAGTCTTTCATATGCTCAAACACTGGAATCTTTGGTTGCTACCATATCAGCTGGCTTGCAAACAAGAAGCCAACCATTTTAAGAATGTTTTAAGTGAACAACTTGCAAACCCCAGGGGTGGATAAACCCTAAGAATGCACAATTGTGAGCATTTACAACCATCACAACTGTGGCTGAAGACTGTTCATGCCGTTCTTCTGAAATGAGATCTCAAAGCAGTATAGTTCAAAGTAAAAGATTTTAACAAAAAAAAAATTGGCATATGCACAATTTCTCCACCAATTTATGTGTGTCAACCATTTAGTTAACTTTCCCACTTGAAAAAATGCAATAGAAAAACTGGACACCATGTTTCACTATCTCAGTTAATATTCACAATTAACAGCAGCTACAACTCGGGACCCAGCATCACCAATGCCGCCCAGAGCCAGTTTATACTGAAATTAAGTTCTTTACACCAAGTAAATGGTTGTCCACAACCACCGGCTAGTGTACATATGAACTAAAATTTCTAGATTTGGGGAGAAACAAATGCTGCTCCGATCATCTGCACTGCTTCTTCTGCTCCTTGATTCATGCTTAGAAACCTGTTCAAAAAGAATAAAAACAGGAAGAAATGGTTAAAATTCCAAGTTAAAGAAAGTTTAAAATGACACCCCAAATAAGGAAATTGGGTAGAGTGGGTTAACAATTGTGCTACAATTGCGTGTGACTCAGGTGATTTTATTTATTTGAAAATCACTAGCTCAATTTTTTAAAACAGAAAAACAAGAAACCTGTCTGCTCTGGAGACGTCTAGGTAGGAATGGTACACAGTGAAGTAAAACCTCCCAGTCAGCATGTGGTGCTCAAGCTAGACGAGCCGTGGTAATCACACTAAGCCTGTTTTGTTTACTGCTGTATCTCCAGTGCCTAGAACATACTGTGTTCCACTGTCAAACTGATGAACAATGGATTGCTCCAGCAAGTGGGAAGTTTAGTTCAATCATACTCTGAGTTAGAGACTTTTTTGCACATTATTTCTGATACAAGGGAACAATAAATTCTAGTAAGTGTATTCAAGGCATCATTATTGGAGTTATTCCACCGAACACAAAATTGTTACTTTTTACACGGAGACCTCACGACTTCAAAAATTCTTTACTTCCATTCAGTTTACATTAGAAAGGTTAGGTTTTGTCTTGGATTAGAAAATGTAAAGAGTTGTTTTTTTAGCTTTATTTACTTCTCAAGCCCTCCCGCCTTGCAAACACTCCTTCCTCTCAGCCACAATTAAGACTCCAGCAGGGGTGTCCAACCTTTTGGCATCTCTGGAGCCACACATTAAATACAGAATTACACGTAATCACAAAAAAAATCTCATCATGTTTTAAGTGAATTTACAATTTTGTGTTGGGCCACATTCACAGCCATCCTGGGTTGCATGTGGCTCTCAGGCCACAGGCTGGACAGCCCTGGTAGGGCTTCATGTCAAGGTCGGCGGAATAAAGAATTCAGGTAAATTTACCTATGGCTAAAGACAGAGAGGAAATAGACCTCTCTCTCAGGAATAACACAAAAACCCCATGAATGCCCTCTCCTCTCTTTCAAGGCACTGATGCCCCTTTCCACCCCCTTCTGAACTCTTACAGCCACGCTATTAAGTAGCTTATTCTAGCCCACTCTGATCTCTCACTTCCTTAGCACAAACCTTTTTTCCCCCCCAATAATAAACTACCTATTTTTTTTGGTACTTCCCAAACATTTGTGGACCACCGCCAATGAGCTTTGTGGGATAAATAAAATACTTTTATAATTCATGTTCCTGTATATACCATATGCCTTTTTCCCAAAGATAACGCCACACTTAAGAGTAGGTACAGAACAGACCGATGTTACCTGCCCCAAGCACTATGTTGATAAAGCAAATGGCAAAAATAAAAGGAGGAAACTTCCTGAAATTGTACTTCACCACAAGGAATATTATCTTATTGATATGCATCGATATGTGTTATTAAATAGGATTAGCAAGGTAAGCCATAAAAAGAGCTTTTAAATCACACCTGAATTGAATTTTAAAAATCTGACTATATTCTGTAATCTAATCCCAATTTTAACATAGACTACTTTAAAGCAAATTAAAACTGGATTAGCTAAATAGAAATGACCTTTACCCTAATAAGCATTTTTTCAAGTACTGCAATTATTCTTAAATACAAAGTTTCCCCAACTAGTAAAATTGTTGTTTTTTTCTATTATCACAGCTTACTTACACAATTATATAGAATAATTACTATGTTGAATATCCAAACAGCTTTAAATGGAAACCATCATCACTAATAAACTAAAAAGGAAATACAAGTTACACCAGTTGTGTCTTTAACAGGGATAAAAATTATCTAGGTAAGAACTTTATCTGTTCATCTTTTAATTAGATTTAAAGAATTCCTGGGTCAATTAATAATTACAACTGTTTACGGACTGGTTAAAGGCTAGCCTAACAATATTCCTGGTAGAATACATCAGTCAAATCCAGATTTAACTCTTCAGATTAGCCAGTGGTAAGCAGGACACTCCGCCTAGGGAATCAATGTATCTCCAGTGAATCGTCCTAGGATGTTACTGAAGTTTGTTGAGAAAAAAATCTCAATAGGAGCATCCAGGGTTTGGACATTCAATCTTCAAGTTCTAAGTGTTCTTTTTCCCCAGTGTGCAGCATTAGTGCTTGGTTTTTGTCTTGCACTTTAGGTGGTGTCTCCTGGCTTCTACAAGTCCAAAAACCCATCTTCACTGCAACAACAGCTAAAATAAGAAGTGGATCCCTTTGTTCCTAAAAGGAGGAGGGAAAAAAAAAAGTTAAAAAAAAAAAAAAAAGGCCTCAGGATTATCATGACAAATTCAGGAGTTAATAGCTACATTTAAGTTTCTTTTCAAATCTGCAAAAGAAAAAAGAATGTTTGTTTATATATAACTAACTAGGAGATTCTACCTGTCAATCTGAAAAGTATGTATCTGCTCCTATTTGTAAATTAAATTCAGATGTCCTCAGTTTTTTAAAAAAAATAGAACAATTTACTTCAAAGGGATA
Source organism: Phyllostomus discolor (assembly GCF_004126475.2). Taxonomy (NCBI): domain Eukaryota; kingdom Metazoa; phylum Chordata; class Mammalia; order Chiroptera; family Phyllostomidae; genus Phyllostomus; species Phyllostomus discolor. The sequence goes on from NC_040915.2 coordinate 20,417,403, forward strand.
TTTATGTGGTAATAATAAGGCTTGAAAGTTTATGATGGGCTTCTGAAATGTAAAATTCTTTCACAGTGTAAGTGAACTTTTTTTAAAAAGTAATTTAAATATTCATATTCATCACTATGCAATGCCATTTATATTAACTTTTCCTATTTCATGCTTCTGTGTTTTTTGTCACATAGGATCAGAATCAATCTGACAGAATTTGAAAGCAGACTGGCAGTATGAAAGTAAAAAAAAAAAAAACAAAAAACAAAACCAAACCCTGTAACTCTTCCTTCTCCACACAAAAGTATTACATTAGGAAAAGATAAAGGAAATAGATTTTATTTAATCACTACAGAGAAGATAAATTACCATTTAAGTAATTTATTAAGTAGCAGGTACACATCATCCCTAAACTGCACCAGAAAAACAGACTGGTGATCTGATTTCTTGTCTTTCCTATCACAGAATTCGTTCTGCTACGGATTTCTGAGATTGCTGAATTTTAAAATACCTGTAACAACTGATTCCTTCCCCAACTGGTAGACGGTCTGCATTATACACCACTTGAGCCACAGCCACACTGTACTCTTCTGCGTCTTCTGGACCGCTGTACCACCCAGGAAATCTGACAAGGTGCCAAGTCTGATAGGTCAAGCAAGCCTTGAAGACGTGGGCTTCAGATCACCACAGATCAACTCTTGCACACTCATCTTCATTTCCTGTCGGGTAATTTAGTTCTTCTCTCCAGCTTTATTGTCCACAGTGAAAAAAAGCTGACAAAAATTTCAGCAAGCAGACGCAGCTCCCTGGTGCTTCTTTGACATTGAGTATATTCAGAGCAGATCAGTCGTTCCAGATATTTCAAGGTCTTCCCCTGTGATTTGAGTTACGTTGCTAAGTGACCAGCCACGTTCCTAGCAGCAATTGGTGAAGTCAGAAAAAGTTAAGCTAGACATAAATGGTAGGTGAAGCCCGGCAAATACTGGAAGGTAATTCAAGGAAGACCATGGACATGTGATGGGAAACTATTTCTAATCTCTTGAATGCCAACAATTTGATACCCAGGTACTTATGACAAAACTATGCTTACTAATGATGGCTGAAATAGTGAACAGATAGGTGGGTTAAGATGATGAGAATAGCAGACTTAGGTGAGGATCAACCTTTGGTTTTAGTATCTTCTGAAATTCTCCCATCTCTGTCCTTAACTAAAGAAATGATGAACTTAATGGACTATAAATGTCCTAAAAATATCCCCTTCTCCTTTACTTCTTAAATGCCTTGAAAAGTACTTTTCTAGTAATCATGTATAGTTACAAAGAAACTGAAATGGATCTGGAAGTGTGTCAGATGTAAATCTTTTTTTATTTTTTTATTTTTATTTTTTAACACATATGAAAACAATAATTATAATCATGTGGAAACAGAACACTGAAAACTAGTACAGAACATAGTGGGCATTAGGAGAAATACCTTGTTTCTTTTTTTTTTTATTATTTTAATGGGCTTTGAAATGAAACATTTCAAAAGACAGTTTCTCTAGAAAAGTAATTAGGACAGACACCTATTACATATAATAAACCTGTCTTGGCTGAATTAATTCAGACTTTAAGAAGTCTTTGGGCATTTTTAGTGGATTGCTAGAGTTTCTTATTGTAGTTTTCCATAAAGAAATGTTAGATACACATTTTTCAAAATAAAAATAATCAGCCCTGGCTGGTGTGGTTCAGTGGATTGAGCGCTGGCCTGCGAACTGAAAGACTGCTGGTTTGATTCCCAGTCAGAGCACATTCCTGGGTTGCAAGCCAGGTCCCCAGTTGGGGGTGTGTGAGAACCAACTGACCCATATTTCTTTCCCTCCCCCCTTCTCTAAAAATAAAAAATAAATAAACTTTTAAAACCAAATAAATAAAAATAATCACATAAAATATACTAGTGAATGCCACCATTTGGGGTATTTTTCCAGGAAGGATATTCCTGTGATATAGAGATCTGCTTGCTGAAGATTCATTTAAGAAACTAAATTCTCTGGCCCTGGCTGGTGTGGCTCAGTGGATTGAGCACCGGCCTGTGAACCAAAGGGTTGCTGGTTTGATTCCCAGTCAGGGCACATGCCTAGGTTAGAGGCCAGGTCCTCAGTTGGGGGCCTTGTGAGAGGCAACTACACATGGATGTTTCTCTTCCTCGTTCTGCCTCCCTTGCCCTCTCTAAAAATAAATAAAATCTTAAAACAAAACAAAAAAACAACCTAAATTCTCTGATGTGAAAAACTGAAAGTGTAGCTCTCTGCATAACAAATGATATGATATATTTAAAAAGGCACCGTCTAAAATTTTAACTAGGCAAATGTAATATGGTGTCACCAGCATCACTGAAAGGATTTCTGGGAAGCAATAAATCACTGAACTACACAAGCTATTCCTTGAATAAAAAACTGCACCTTTTAAACACCCTTTCAACTGAGAGACTGGAACCAGGAGTAAGTAATCCAGACTGGTTTTCAGACTCCAGACTTCATAGGTTTCTTAAAGGGATGACCCAGAAAATGGGGCTGGGGTAATGGTTAGGGGAACTGGGTCCTCATACTCATTTCATGCCGCCCTCAAACCCACAAAAACTCTCATGGCTTTATATACAGGGGTTTCATGTAAAATTTGCTTGGGGCACCAAGTTCTATGTCCAAAATAAATGTTTTCAAGAAGTCAAAGATCAAGAAGAATTTTGATTGTATTCTGTGGAGTGGCACATTTTAGCTGCAAGCAATATTTTGCTTAGAGTCAGATTATACTACTGCCTGCATACGCATCTCTAAAAGTAGTCAATGATATGTGATGTGTTTTAGGAAAAGCCCAATTTTCCAAAAATGTACAAGTCCATTTAATGTAATAATTTGTATAACCTCTGTGTCTAATAATGCTATGAGATTTTCATTAAGATTTTAAGTTGCTTTTATGAAAAATAGCTACGATACAAAGTAAGGATTGAACTTAAGTTTAATTTTTCTCCCAAGGAAACATACTAACTCAGTGGATCCAACTTCTCATCTTTAAGACCTGGATAGAATAGGACAAAAATTCTGCTTGTTTATTGAGTAAGAAACACATAGTAAACTAACAATGAAACTAGCTCAAAATAAGGTATAATTCTTTCTGAAGGCTGCTGAATGCCTGAAGTGAAATGTTCTAGGTCAGCTGAGATTTCAATCTAATTTTAGTTCTAGAAATTGCAACTCGTGATGATCCTATTATCCCAGCTAGCTTTAGGCAAAACTTGGTTTCATTCTGTGGGGAAAAGCAAACATACCGCAGGTGTCAGGTATAGCAAACCCCCAGTTTAGAGACTGTCGTCTTACCTACAGGAGGGAAATTTCTTCCACTTTCTCGGCACTGTGATTAGTTATACACTGTGATTAGTTATACGATGATTGAAACACTCAAAAGGAGCAATTCAGCCCCAATGGAGATGCGCACACAGAGCACCAGGCAAACGTTTGTATTTGCTACCCTGAGTTGAAATTTTATCATTTTAGAATCCTCACTACATTAAACTTTCAACTATGAATCCTCCCCAAATACAGAAACAGGGAAGCATCTCAATTTCATTCCTAAGTAGACGAGCTGCTGGGATCAGGATGACATCAGTTAATTATACTTATAAAGTATCCTTGGATTAGAGCCTATTTTTATACCACAAAATAGTTTAAACACAACACTAAAAATATGGATCAAAGAAGACCAAGTTCAGACTAGAGCAGTCATTCAGAAATTAAACAATTAGAAACAGAAAACCAAAACTTACCTGCCCACCACTTCTAAAAAGCAGGCAGGTATTAGGAGTTAAGCCCCAGAAAGGGGAAAAGCAAACAAAGAAAACACATGAAACACAGGAGCTGAACTGTACGGCAACAGCAATCAGAAATGGAGCTGTGCCCCAACAGTTCCACCCCCGCAGCACCGAGAGTGCCAGAGAAAGAAAGGAAACAGACTAGCAGTTCAATGGCATCTGCCCCAGTTTTGTTTTGTTTTTTTAAATTTTGCAAGGCCTAACTGCAGAATTCAATTCTACAATGTACCCCTAGATGCTAAATAGTAGCAAGATTTAGAAAAATAAAGCCCGAAACAAAAGAACCACTTTGGAATAAAGAACATATGCAGTTAAGTATCAACTGTAAGAGACATTTATTTTCGACTAGGAAAGATGTGCCGAGCTTTTCAGTCACTTGAGCATGCAAGAGCTTACACCAGATGCTCTGTAACTGAGAAGATAGACACCCTGGGGGCAATGCCAGGCTCACTTCCTGAAATTAGCTCATGTTCACAATATTCCATTTTAAATGCTAAAGTATTAACATGCAGAAAAAATTCTTAACACTGTTAGTCTGAAAGACAGTCAAGACATCATGGCTAAACCAGCTTCATTATTAAAAATCAACAAGTGTTAGGTCTAGGATTTTGGATTGATTGATTATACCATATTCCCAACACCAAATGTTTATTTTGGAAAGAGTTAATGAATGAGTAAAAGATGCAGTTGTTAAAAATGACTCAAAATCCCAAGAGAAATGATATAATATACGCACATATATGTATATACAAATACATATACATATATATGAAGAGGGACATTTGGGTTTAAAGTTAGTAGTCAAATTTTCCAAGGACGTCTTTTTTTTTTTTTTTAAACACAAAGCCAAATTTTTGTTATTTTACAACCACCTCCTCGATCTAACACTGTTAAAAATGAATGAATGACCCAATTTTGTGTTCAATTTTTTCCCCCTGTAACGTCACTTGGCTCTTGGCTACTAACCTTTCATGTTACTCTTGGTTTTGTCAGTTTGCTTGCCTGTGGGGGTTTGGGCCTGCTGACCCTGCCCACTCGAAGAGGCTGCCTGCTGCGCTGCTTTCTGCTTTAACATTGTCCAGTCAAACGTGTAGTCATACTGGTGGTTCAGGGTCCTGGAAAGCACAGTAAAATTTTATGTTAATTCTTCAGTAAGATTCTAATACACTACTGAACTTGCAAGAAAGTGACACCATTTTTTTTCAAAGGAAATGAGTACTCTCTCCTATTCAGTTAATCAATTCTCTTTTTACATGTCATGACTAGGGGAAAATGATGGTGCCACTTTGGTCTGCTATATCTGATAATAATAAATCCTAACCCCTCTCAGAACAGAAACAGAAAACAAACTACCAAACTACCTTTAAATTTTCTTAAAAGGGGCAAGAGGGTAGGAACGGAAGGCAGCATGAACAACAAAACACTGTCATTATCTTGTGCGGATAATCATAATAGGAGGCACCCCTAACAACAAATCAGAGTAGGAATGGGACTGCAAGTTTGTGAGGGAGATAGCTATGCTGGTGGCTTGGCAAGACTTTTCTGGGGTTAGAGAAGCACCTCCAATTATTCTTTTCCAACCAAGACTTCAAACCCTGTGTACTCTATTACCCCACCTCCCAAGACCAATTCTGGGCTGCACCTAGGGAACGCTAGGGGTTGGGCCTGCCTCCATACTATCAAAGACTCCATGACTGAAAATTCAATTTCTTCTCATTTTGGTATTGAATAAAGTTTTGTATCAAAACTGGAAACTTCCAAGGGCCATCAATGTCACTTATTTCTAATAGAAGTGCAATTATTGTGGAAAAGTTAGATTCTACTTTGAGCTTGATTCAATTGTTTCTCTATCCCAAACTAAAATGGTTTCAAGCACATTTATATTACAAATGGAAACAAGCAACAAAACAAAACCCCCAAACAAAAAACAACCCCCAAAACCAAAGAACAAACAAACAAAAAGTAAATAAATGAACAAAAACCCCCAAAACCATTTCTTAAAATTTTATTCATATTGGCCAGGCCCACTTTACTCTGACACTTGTCAGACAGATATGTTGGGTGAATTTAACTATAATTACCCTCACTGGAGTGTATAGTCTTAAAATACCTTAAAAACTGACCTGAAAAGAATGCGGAATAGCTGCCTCAGATACATGTAATCCGGGGCTTCCTCAAAGCGCAGCCCACGACAATAGTTTAAGTACATGGCGAATTCTGCAGGAAAACCCTGTAAGTTCAAAGGTTAAAGCACAAAGTTAAAAAAAAAGTTTTATTTCAAGATAGAAAAATAAATGTATTTAAATAAAAGAAAAGTATGTATTTGAGGAAAGTGTTTACTACTTTATTGGACAACCTGAAAGTAAAATAAAGGGCTCAGTATCCTTATAAATTAAACAAATTTTACTGTCCTGACCTCTTTTATTATTACAGTGTCATTTAATATGTGTAGAGAAAAAAATATATATATATTTTGCCCTGGCTGGTGTGTGAGAGGAAACTGATGGATATATCTCTCACACAATGGTGTTTTTTTTCTCCCCCTCCCTCTAAATGTTTTTTTTAACAGATCATCTGTGATTGTTCTGTTTTAAAATATTTTATTTATTTATTTTTAGAGAGAGGAGGGAGGGAGAAAGAGAGAGAGAGAGAGAGAGAAACATCAATGTGCGGTTGCTGGGGGCCATGACCTGCAACCCAGGCATGTGCTCTGACTGGGAATTGAACCTGCAATGCTTTGGTTCGCAGCCCACGCTCAATCCACTGAGCTACGCCAGCCAGGGCAAAAGTAAATAAAATCTTTAAAAATTTTTTAATATGCATTCATGGTCTGTGTTACCAGTGAACAGCAATTACCAAATGAGCTGGCCCTTACATGTATTACAAATGTTGTTCAACAACCACAACTGAAGGTCAAGTAGAATATTTCACGTGTTGTCCCCTTATAAAAACAGACAAAACCTTAACAAAAGATATCTACCAATATCATAAACATTACAGATGTGAAATAAGGAGTTCAACCAGATCATGAGATTGAAAACATTCTCACTATTTATAGTAATAGCTAATATTTCTGAGTTTACTGTACCCTGAATTATATGTGGCTAACTCGAAAAGGCAAAATTCACAATTCTACATCACAATGAAGACAGAGGCCACAAGCAGAGACTGTACTAAATCCTTTCTCTTCCTGTAAAAATGGCTGACTTTTCTGATAAGTGAAATGAATCTTTCTGTTACATGGAAAGGTAGTCTATAGAAAAGATGATGTTTTGCCTCTTGAAGTATACAGATTTTAAAGTTACTTGGGTGAATTATAACAGAAGTACATTTTGCTCAGTAACCTAAAATGTATTTCATAATTTGAAACAAATCCCCAGGGGTCTCAGAAAAGATGAGTTTTCCACTCCATCCGCTCCTTTATTGCAGATATGTAGAAAAGAGGGGGAAAAAGTCAATTTGTGGATGGGGAGACACATAGGGACATCACTATTTACCCCCTTCCAGGGCACTATTTCAACTCATGCTGATTTCTACTTTCTATCGCCCAAGTAGGTAGGTAATTACATATTATTTTCTCATTATTTCAGGTGTTCAACGGACTCAAAAACCACTCTGCGGTCTTCTCTCTGTGGAAAACCATGGCTATCCATCATGGTACAGACATCTCTCCATTCGCAACTCACATGCCCTCTCCGAGGTTATCCTTTCTTTTCTGGCACCAGTTTAGAGATAAAGAGAACACTTTTAAATTTTATTTCCAATAAATCAGCGAGGTTCTATTAGAAAAGTTTATCTGCTCTCTTATTTTTCCTGTAATTTTTAGCAGATGACAGAGCCCAAATAAACCAGAAACAATAGAACACTTAATGGCAAATGGTTAGCTCCTAAAAGGATGTTTAAGTTCCAGTGCTGACAGGCGAAGTGTTTCTTTTTGTTCTTGGATCATTTATATTAACAAATAAAAGTTTCACCATGCACACCTACCTTACATAAAACTTCAACAGGAGTGGACATCTTCTTTTCACTAATCTTTTCATATTTTTGTTTCTTTGTTGCAGCCTGTGGAAAGAATCAAACAACACAGACATACTCAGTACTATATGAACTGCATTAGTTGAACATACTAGATATAAATGTAAACTTATGATTCAAGAGATCATAAACAAACAAACAAAAACCCAAACCCAAAGTATAATGTCTAAATTTCCCCTCCTAAATTGTTAATTTTTTAATGAGTTTCTACTCCAAGATCATTTTTAGCTATCAGGAAAGGGTGCATCTAATAGGAACACCAAGCTGTATGATTCAAGTAAAACATGGGTAGAGTTCAACTTGCGATTTTTCTTGACCCATAGTCAACACAAGGGCAAATGTATGAGCAAATCAATTACAAAAAATGTTGTCTATCATTTAGCACCATTAACAACTGGCGTTAAGTCAAAATGTTTTTTTCAATGAAAAATACTCATATTGAACAAAGTCGCCCACATACAAGCACAAAACAATTTTTTAGGTCACAGATGCTCCAAAAATACAAGAACTATTTTCCTTTAAAGGATGAACAAAATATTAAAATAGCCATTTAACTCTAGGATATGGAGATTTATCATTAACACACAATGCTCACAAAAGAAATCTTAGGATAATTAAACAATATAGCTAGTGTCACTGGCTAAACCAGTTTTCATGTATACAAAAGCAGGTATTTTAAACATAACAGCAACATATCAAAATGAGAAAGTCTCCACCCAATTTCTTAGCCCATGTTAGTGTCTACCCAGAGAAAGCTACTGGTCGCCAATGGGCACCTGCTTACTACCTCCCAAAAATTGTTCTTCAGGCGTGACTGTGGAGAATTCTATTAGATTATTCTAGCTGGAATGATCAGATTTTACTTCCCCAATAAAAAGTAAAGCTAATTCACTTTTAGAACACCTCACATTTGAAAGAGACTTTACAGATCTTTGAAAATGTATTTTTATTTTTAAAACAAAACAAAACCCTGGTAATTTGAGTCTGGTTTACCTTTAGTCCTTGCCATGGCAGGCTGGTTCTATTAAAATACATCAAAACATATCCTAATGATTCCATGTCATCTCGGCGACTAGAAAAGAAAATACGTATTTATGAGCTGAAATTATTATGGAAAATATGTGAAAGAAAGCCAGGTACACAGAAAGAAATTTTTTTAAGTGAGGAGAGAAAAATTTGGTGTGTTGTGTAAAGTACTTAGTTAAGGTAATGAAAAAGTTCATAACGGGTTACTTCAAAATAAAACACTCTCATAGAATTCAAAATTATAAAACATAACACTGTCTTACAACTTAATTTTTAAAGAAGAGCAAAGAAGATTTAGCCAAACTTTCCAAATAAGGTTCATGAAGACAGAGGAACCGACAAGCACAATACTTGTAAGTTCTGTGGAAGTTCATGAAAAATAACTTGAGGGATGCTGACATAAACTAACATTTTAAACATGAACGAACACACACACTTTCTCCCTCCTTCTCTCCCAGTTGATCCTTGAACAACGCAGGTTTGAAATGCAAGGCTCTACTTACATGCTGACTTTTTCCAATTGACCACAATTCAACTGACCCAGAGCAGCTCAAACCTGAGTTGTTCAAGGGTCAGCTGTACACATGTACGTACACCCAGGCAGATACACGTATTTAACAACTGGTAACACTCTGAACTACAAGAAATGTGAACTTATAGTTTAACCCAGGGTGTTTAATCATTTAAGTATTTTCTAAACTTAAAACCTTCTTATGAGGTTCCTTAACTTGAAAGCATATCATCTGTCATTTCTACGCTTGTTTTAAGGAGCAACAAATGACTTAGAGAAGATGAAGGGAACATGAAAACACAGAACTTAAGACAAGAAACAGGGCAGACAGATGACAAAGATTCACTTCAAACTGGATGCTATTTGTTACTTTATGGAGGAGTGGAACAGGAAATGACCCACCAACCTCCTCTGGTTCATTAGTATTCCAATAACACATCCCCATCCCCCGCCCCCGCCCCGTGAAAATATCAATACATTCTTCTCCCAAACTCAACTTACACCACTAGAATACAAAAAGCCTAAGACCAGCATTAAGAAAATAAGTACTGTCTTCAGATGCAAAAACAAACATGATATGTTGCATTTATGTATATCCCTTTTCATCATGCAATGCTTTTCTCCCCAAGAGATAACCTTCAACAACGAAAACAAAAGGCCTTATTTAATTGGCTTCTCTGAATTGGCTAAAGCAGCAGATAAAAGAATTAATAAGCATCCTTCAAATCCTCAGCCAAGAGACATCTTTAGATATTGTAAGAAATTAATTGAAATATTGTAAAAACCCTCTAATGGCTTTTGTTATAAATTTGATTAACACAGTCAATTGTCCAACTCACCTCTGTTCAATACCAAGATGTGCATTGATGCTAGCATACCGGGCAGTGCCGGTGAGATTTTTATCTTCTCTGTACGGTATATGTTGCCTTGTCCTGTTGTCTCTGTACTTTTTGGCCAAACCAAAATCAATAAGGAATAACTTAAAAAAAAAATTAAAAGACATTAGGTTTCCAACCTTGTTTATTTACAATACTTCTTATTCATTAAATGGCATCTATTTTCTTTGTTCAAATATATCAAAATAAAGTATCCTAAGTAGAACAGATAATGAACAAAATTAACACTCTAAGCTTTTACTAGTCCTTATCAACAAATCAAGTTAAAGAAAAAGGTCAGGTGGTTGGTTGATCCTGTCAAATGAACAATTTCACAGGCCCAACTCATTCATTCCACACCCAGGAGCCTGTCTTTAGACAAGTAGTGGAGAAATACACATCTCTCTGCTTGACAGCAGAGTTGACAAGTGTGCTATGTGCCATAATGAAAACTGGTATCCTGCTACTATCGGTAAACAAGACAGCTCTCAAAGTTTGATAATGACAACAAAAACAAGATTTTTATTAACAAAATATAAGCATTTTTCTAAACAAGCATGTATTACATTCTACTATTTTGAAGGGACATTTATGCATATGATCAGGTCAAACATCTGGAAACTATAACAAATTGATCTAACAATCTTTAAGTGAAAAGTACTTAATATCAAGGTGGCCTACAATTAGCAGTTTAAATAACCTAACCAAAAATAAACAAACGAACAAATAAATAAAATGCAAAATATGTTCACACATTTACCTACCTTCTAAAGCAAAATAAACAACATTTACTTAAAAGTTTAGCCTTTATCATAAAATTACATTAAGATCATTAAGCAAAGCGAGTCTACATGCCCTTACATACTAACATCGTCTTAGATTATTGTTCTCTACTAGTTAGGCCTAAATTTTGTAGATCTTTCCATTAGGCTGACACTGGGTCCCTTCTGCCACAGTTTACAATCTGTTACGTGCTGGAAAACCTGAATACCTAGTCTGTTAGGGTGTGTGTCAAAAAATAAAACAAATTATTAACTTAGGTGAAAAAGATCTCTCTTAGGAGGATGAAAAAGAAAAAGAAAAAACAAAACAAAACAAAAAAACACCCACTTCGGGCAGGCACTGTTGTAGTCTTTGTTACAAGCTGGATGAAAACACACTGAGGTTTGAGCTCCTGTAACCATGTTAACAATGTGATACTTATGTACTTGGTCTAATATTATAAAACAATGAAGACTATATTTTAGTAAAATGTATTGAATAAAGAAAGCTCTCATAGAAGATGAAACTCCTTTCCTAAGCAACTGAGTTACAGGAATATAAGAAAATGTTATAAAACACTAAATAAAGCTCATACTGTTTCTCTTGATATGAATATGGCTTAGTACACAAATGAGCAAAATAAGCAAAATGTATTTATTAAGCAAAACAAAAGTTGTAAACTTAAGCTCTGCAGATTCATATTAAAAATTTAACAAAGGAAAAAATAAACACAAAAGGACACCCAGCTTCAAGGTATTTAAAAAATATCCCTAAGAATTATGAGGATTTTAAAAGTAATGAGAACATAGAATCTCCTTTAAGGGATATTTTCTGAGATTGCTTCCTTTAGTCCTCAAAGCGGAGGAGGAATCGGCTCCAGCATGATTAGGTCTTGACAGCTTCATTCAGGCCTAAGCCTACAATCAGTAGCTCCGTTTGCAATTCAATAACCAGACACTTTCTCACAACTAAAAGACTGCTTTATAAACTGTTCACTAGTTTTTTCCTTCCACAACTCTAAAGGATGAAATCGAATGAAGAAAACAAAACAAAACAAAAACATACAAACACATCTCAATCTTTGGTATCAAAACAAAATATGTACAAAGCAAATTAAATCAGTTTAAAATTTTCTGTTCTTGTAAAAACTGAGTCAGGAAAAGTAATGTCACTGCCAAACAAAGGTATCTTATTTCAAGAGCAAACAATTTAAAGAAAAACTATGTAAATTTTTTTTAATCTCTTGGTAATTCATCGTTTTCTGGTACTATCAAGCTTCTTTAACAGCTCTCTATGCTTTGAATTTTAAAATGAATGTAAACATATAATGGAAGCATGTACACGAAACCGCATGATAACAAGGACACGACACAGTCGAAAATATGTAAAGATAGAATAAACAAGCAAGTCAATATTTAGTTAAGCCACAAGATAATGTATTTTTTATAGGTTTGTAGATTTAAAGAGAGGCCTAATATTTTTGGTGGGTGAAGCTGCTTTTCTGTGGGCTTTAAAGATATGTTCTAAGTATAATTTGTGCCTGTCTTACAGAATGCAGCCTATTCTTCAAAGGCATGTGGAAATAAAGTAATATTGGATATACAGGGTAACGCCATGCAGTAGAGGTGCATTGTCTTCAGAAACACTATTGCCAATTTTAGGTTATATTTGCAGCAAATTATCTCCTAACTGGGGGGGGGGGGGGGGTCACATTCCCCTGCCCTTCCAAAGAATTCACAAGATCACTTTTCCTCACAACCCAGCTAACCTGTAGAGAATATAAAGAATTCAATGCAATTTAATGGAAATATTAAGTGATTATGGTACAAAATGTAGGTAAAACATGTGAATGGATGGATAAGTTGGAAAGTGGCACCAGAACTGCATTAGAATTGCCTCATTACCCACCACCCTCCCTCTTTTTGTAACCTAAATCTAGTAACTACAGTTGGTACTTCTTTGTCTAAGAATAAAAAGAAGTGTAAACTTATGAAACCTTTGTAATGATGGGAAGTGGTCCCTAGAATAATGCTGGACAGTATGGACAAAAGTTAAATGATCACCCTGATCATGCATGTGATAATTAAACTGTAACATATGATTACATAGCAAGTAAAATTTTTTCTTTTTAAATTAGTCATGGCAATACTTTCTTCTCAGTGTATACTAAATTGATAAAGATTCATTCATTTACTCTGGAGCTTCAAAAATTTTACCTGTCATCAGCTTATACTTTAATTTATGTGTTACTAGATGGCAACTGTTTATGTTATTGTTATGTTTAGAATGCAAATTTCTATTTATCTTCTATTTCCAGAGCATACAATGCTTTTTTTTTCCCCATGTTCTCATTGAGGGCAAAAGAGTCGAGGCACAATATATTCACCACACAGCACTGCTGCAGCTGGATTTAGATGTATTTCACGCATTAAGTTCTGCAACTCCAAATACATTTAAAAAAACTAAACAGTCTACCCTCAGTTTATCATCAAGTAAAGAATTTCCATACTAGTCTAACACATCATTTTCTCAAATGGACGCTGGAGATCTAAACATAATCCTGTTTTCATTTAGGTTTTCTCTAAACTTTAGAAGTTTAAGCAAAAGCCACAAAGAAACATCTTAGTAATGTTATGTTTGCCAAGTATGTCTGAATAATGCCAACGTAAGAGGTGCTTGAGCAAGATCTACATTCTCCAGAATTAAAACAAAACAAAAATAATCAAAATAAAACAATAAAAAAGAAAAGCACATGAATTTGGGATTGAGGTTGGAATAGGAGACAGTTTCAGACCTGGTTTAATCCTGAGAAAGATGGGTCCTGAGAAGTACTAACAGTCATGCTTCTTTTCCTCTTCCCCACTGGAGATTCTAAACACTAAACAGACAATAGAGGGTGGCAGTGCATCAAACAGTATTGCTTACATTGCAACAATGGCCGGCGCAGACAGGCAACACCGAGGCATTAGAGAAAGAACAGGGTAGCCAAATGCCATCCTTCTTCCACCAAGCACTGAGCTTTTCAGTTTTCCAAATAAAAATTACATGCTCAAGAACATTTGAATTCTGGAAAATACTCAGGTTTTTAACGCCACTATAATGTGTCACTGTCTGAAACAGGGATAGCAATGGTGACATTTGGCTCTTTAATTTATAAAACCAAAAATGGGGAATTTGGATCTGCAATCTTTAGTACCATAATCTGCCCTTCCCCCAAAAAAGATTGTATAGGGGGAAAAAATCTTCAGTAAGGAAGAGGTAGAAGGCATTTAGTCACCTTAAAATTTATTTTCATAAGCATGCATGGCTAATTACTGGCAGAGATGAGCAAATTCACTAAGGCTGGAGTGGCTACTCCTAAACATCAAATTCAGAACAATTTTCAAAATAAGAATTTGACTTCAAAAATCAACCTCGAAAGCCCCCCCCAAACTTTGTTTTCCAATAAATAGAAAACTACTGGAACAAGCTGACCAAAGAATCCAGTCTCATACAACTGGCATTTTTGAAACTACAATACAGAAAACACTAAAAACCAACTACATAAACAAAACACTAATCTAAAATGTTCAAGAACAACATTTAGAATTTGAGTCTTAGTTCAAACAGTGCGCTTCTTGCCCTAGGGGCTCTCTGAATCTGTGTAACAGCAAGCAGCTCCACAGTATTCTGTTTAATACCTCTAAAGAGGACACAAAATTCTAAAAAGACTTTCATCACCAGGCAAAATTTGGACTTCCTAACACAACTATGTGATTAACAACTATTTTTAAAGGCGGAGGGGAGAAGCAAAGAGGTATTATATAGGCCATCATTTAATTTTAAGGCATAAACTATGTTCTGCAACGTCAACACACAGAATAGGGATCACATGAGGATAACAGATCTTAAGTGGGGGAAAAAATGGGAAGGAGGAAGCTGGAAAAATGGCCAAAAGATTAGGGTCAAACTGACAAAATTGCCCCAAAATTAAGACCGGCATTTTTTTTTCCGATTAAATTACCAGGTTTTGCGATAACAATTAAGAACCTGGATGCTTCAAAGAAAGAAGCTACATAGTATTTTTTAAAAAGATGCAATTTGGGAATGGCAAGATAAGTTATATGTAGATTTAAACACATTTAAAAAAAATATTTAGCTCAGTTTTCAACAACAAAAAAAAACTTAATTTCCTAGAACTTGGTCAGACCAACATTAATGTCTCACACATTAACAAATAACACCAGTTCTAATGGTAATAGCTCCAAGTTGGCATTCATACAGGCAAACAAAGGTAAACATTTATAGCTAGACCTAAAAACACCAAACATTTCCTAACAGTTTAATAAAAACAAATGGGAATCTTCCATCCAAAACATAACAAAACAAAAAAACATAAAAAAACCCCAAAAAGTCCCCAAGTTGTCCTGAAGTTGAGAATTCCTATCAGATCA
The DNA here is from genome assembly GCF_004126475.2 of Phyllostomus discolor. NCBI lineage: Eukaryota > Metazoa > Chordata > Mammalia > Chiroptera > Phyllostomidae > Phyllostomus > Phyllostomus discolor. The sequence continues at coordinate 20,432,870 of NC_040915.2, forward strand.
TTAGAGCATAATATGCTTAGTGCATTGCCAATGCTGCCTGTCTGCCCGAGCTCAACAATGAATCAATTGATAAATAAAGCAATTCACTCAATACACTAATCATTGCAGAAAAAATTTCAACACAATTAGTTTCTAACTGCAATCATGCGTCACTAGCTAAAAACCCAATCATCCCATAAAGTTCAACCATTTTGAGACCCCAACGAACACTAATTTAGTTGTATGAATGTTCATTTCACTTAATATCTTCTTTTGAAAGGGGAGGGGATGAAGAACCCACCCAACTCATCACCCAAGAAACTGTCAACTACTTCCGAAACCGGCCCAAAGGTTTATTCTTTTGAATACACAAATCCAAGGACTGAAGAATTCTCATTATCAACCATGCTCAGTCAGCAAATGTTAACACCATGGTGACAGGTAGGTCAGTGGTTCCCACACTGGCACAAGCACATATGATTAAAAAAATAACTAAAACTGTTCAACAGTTAAGTAACAGATGATCATATTTCACTATAAAGCCCTTGGGAATTTTATACTTCCGTAAAGATAACTAACCTTGGTTGGGTAAGTTGGAGAGAATTTATTTCAAGTTACTAAGTTAATAGAGTTAGCTGATTATCCTTCTAGTACAATCTTTAAAAGCAATTATCAACAGCAAATTAAATTCACTATGACTTTTTGAAGATCAAAAGTTTACCAAAGCAATTCTTGAAGTTTTCTACTCTTTGTTCTTTCATGCAAATAACATTTGACTAACCTTATTACAGTGACGCCCAATACCCATTAGGAAGTTATCTGGTTTAATGTCTCTGTGTATAAAATTCTTTGTATGCACATATTCAATTCTACTGATCATCTGGGGAAAGAGAAAGAAGGGGAGAGATAATTAAATTAAGTCATCTGAATTTAGTAATAAAAGAAAGCAAGACATTACTTATCAATTACTTCAATATCTCAATTATTTTTCCAAGATCACAGGTATATTTTAATAACTTTATAGTTCACAAAGACAGTGTAAGACAAAATTAAATGAAAAGGGCAATCAGGCTCTCCATTTATCTCCAGACTCATGGATATCCAAGCATAAACTCACATCCTTTGGCTTGTTCTCCCAATACTAAAGATTTAAATAAGGCAGCATCCAGCCCAACAAGAACTGGTGTTGGCAATTTTTAAATTGCAAAAGCAATAAATTTAGAATTGTTTCCATTATTGCAATCATTATATAAAGTAAAAACCAAATCATTACTTTTTACCCCCAATCCCATGTCCCCTGAGGTAATCTGTGTTAAAACAGCCTGGTAGTACCCAGATCTATTCCTACGCTCATATACATACACACATCAACTCAGACATATACTGTAGAATAAGGGGTGCTGATCAATTGACAAATATAGCTATAAGTTGTTATTGTTTTAAATGGAAATAGAAGAATTTTATTTACTTTATTCTTGTTTGCTTGTTTTTAATTACACATATCCAAAACACTCCTGAAGTTCGCAGCATAGAGAGTAAGAATATAATTTTTACATAAATGAGGAGCTACACATGCTGGGTTTCCTTTGTTTTGCATGTTTTTGAACTCCCCATTTTTTCTCCACACTTATAAATCATATATATTAAAAAAATGAATAGTAAACATGTCATTCTGCCAAGTTTTTCCTGAAGATTCTGCGAAGTCAAATGAAGTAAGCCTTAGCATTCTTTTTAATGGCTACAAATATTTTATGGTATAGATGAAGTTTCCACCAATCACCCCCAACCTACAACATCCCCATTGTTTCCAGTATTTCCCCACTGTAAGAGGTAAGGCTACCAATAAATCTAAATATAGCCTGCCTACTAGTGCTTTTATTTCCATAAACTCCAAGTACCCCTCAATTACAGGGAGAGTTGCTGGACTGAAAGGTATTATTTTTTCATTTTGATAGGTGCCTTTCAAAAAGGTTACTAACAATTCGTTTTTCCACTAGGAACATTTAAGAGTATTCTTTTCCTCACTAGTGAAGTGATTTCAGTTTTTTCTCAATTTTTCATATTTGACAGTTATTACCTCACTTGTGCTTCCCTAATACTTAGTTTGGAAATCTGCTCATCTGTACTGACCATTCCAATCTTCTATTCTATAAACTGTCAATATATGTATTTTTATACATTATTCTTTTGACTTGTTCTTGTCAGTTTTTCAAAACTCATCTTTTAACTGTTTATGGTATCTCTTTCAAAATAGTTTTAATTTTCAAATGATGGAATATGCCTACCTTTTCTGTAAGATACTTAGAAACTGTATCTAACCATGTCTTCCATATCCAATGACTGCCAACACTGTTTTTCTCCCCAAGTGTTCTTGCTCTTTCAGTACTATGTGTCAAGATTCTATTTTGTATTTGTCCCCCTTTCTCCAGACCTTTTATTACCATGGATATAAATATTCTAAATCTTAGTAGGCTTAGCTTGAGAAATGTCTCCTGACACTGAATCTGTAATCTCTGACTTAAACTATTCATGCTCTCAAGGAGGTAAATGTGCATGCCAAATACCACTTTAAATACAGCAGCAACTTGTGCATTAAGGAAGTAAAACAAAACATTTGGCTCACTTAATGCACACACTTGTCCTAGCTAAATAATACCCATCATTAAACTATGATTCTTCACTCACTGGGAAAATGACAGTTACCGGCACAAACTACAGATTACTTTAAGGGCTGCCTATCGTCTACAGAGCAACTTAGCTGCCACCTTCTAGAACAGATGTTTTCCTGCAATCCTGAATTACATTCTTTCTCCCTCATGACCAGTGTACCCAGAATAGACTTTTACCACATTTTCCTCTGCTAAACTCCAAACTCCTAGAAAGAAGGGACTAGTTATGTTTCCCTATGCCCCTCTTCCTAGCGCTACCTAATTACAGTAGATGCCCTAAATAAATACATGCCAATGTGTTACTGATCCTACAGAATATAAAACTTTTATCAGGATTCACTCACATATTAGTTAAAACTTATTATAAGGTTTTTAACCCTTAAATGTTTGAGTCCCTAATGTTCAACAAGTAAAAACACTAATTTGCTAATATATTAAATTTAGGGAATATCAGGTGCTGATTACCAAAAAAAATGAACATTACTTTCTAATCCTTTAAATGTAAGCTTCCTAAAATTCCACCTCAAATGTTACTTTTATTACCTCATTTTACTTTATGATATCTGATCTAAATTTTAAAAATGTTTTTCTCTTCCACAGCATTTTTATAAACACTGAGTTAACTTGAATCATTTCAACATTTTCCTGCCCTTAAAGGGATTGTGACCAAAATTTAAAATGATAAATTCCTTGACATTTACATACTACCTTTTACTGTATTATCTGTTTCCTCAAGGTTTATTCTCTGACCTCATTCTCCCATCTTAGTTGTTTAAAACAAATCTTCTTTTGATAAAGGAAAACTCTAAGCTCTGGCTTTAAAACATTTTAATCTAACCTCTAGCCAACACATGAATTGAATTCATGACATCTCCAAAACTTTTGATTTTGTTTAGATACTACCAATGGCTGAATTTTCTATTGCTTCAAAAAACTTCCATTTGGTCAAAATTTCCTTCTTGATTAAATTATTTCAGTGCTTTATTTTCCTCATGTACTCTGAACCTTTCTTCAAACAATCTTATAAGGAAACTTCCTATATTTAACACTAAAACAAATACACTGCCTCTGATAAAGTAAGCCTGGAAACTACTAGTCTACAGGTGAGTAATTAACCAATACAATCTGTTTTTGCACTATACCCACCATTAAACATCTGTAAGTCATTACCAGAGTAGAATGCCTGAATGAGTACACCCTGCTATTTTATCTTTCTTTGCTGATCCTAAGGTTAAACAGTGACACATAGGTTTATACACATTTAAATTACAGTCACATGTTGTGTTCTCAAGTTTTAATTCTCATCAAAATTTCACATACCTGGTCAGCTAACATAAGTACAGTTTTCATTGTGAACCTTCTTGAACAGAAATTGAAGAGGTCTTCGAGGCTGGGTCCAAGAAGATCCATGACTAGAACATTGTAGTCTTTTTCCTGGCCATACCACCTAAGGAAAAAAAGGGGAAAAGGAAAATCGAAGGCATTATGAAAAGCTGATTATCACTTAACATCACATTTTAAAAATCTTTTTTTTAAAAGTTGTTGTTCAAGTACAGTTTTCTGCCTTTTATTCCCATCCCAGCCCACGACCCCCCACCAGCCTTCCCCACCAACATTTTAAAAATTCTTAAACCTTAGTAAGTTTTCCCTCTTCCAGTTCAGATGATGAACCCACCAAATGAGCGCACTGCCCAACACAAAATAAGGGTAAGGAGACGTTCCTTTTGTCAGTGACCCCACTGTCCCATTCAGATAGGACTTGCCTGGCAGGCTTAATACTCCTCTTACCAGGGCAGATGAACTCTATACCCATCTGCCGCTCATTCCTGTGCCCTTGAGCAAGTTCCTTAATCCCACCTGGTCTTACTTCCTAATTGAAGAAATGAAGAAGACTATGTCTATCAGTCATTTCAAAAACATAGATCTCTAATATTACATCTCCTGTCCCATTCCCCACCAAATTGTATTTAATAAAAAATAACATGTTCTTAAAAAAACTCACATTTTTTGGCTAAGTTTCAGATTACAGAAAATAATCAGTATCACCATGAAAACAATGCTTGCTTTTGAGAGGAATTTTGTTTTCCTTGCCCCATGCTATATTACTGTGGACGAATAACACACTGTCCACTATAACTCAAGGGACATCTACTGCTAATTTCAGAGACTCCAAGGACTGGGAATCACTGCAATAAATGATTTCAGGTTGCCATGACTATAATTCTGGTAAGAGTACTTTCCTAAAAAATCAACACTACCATTTTTATTTCAAACTTGTGTAGATTACAAATTCTGCTGGGGGGGGCATAAAAAAACCCTGATGAATATTTAAAATGCTTTTAAAAGAAATTTATTTCTAGCCCTGGCTGGCATTGCTCAGTGGATTGAGCTTGGGCTGCAAACCAAAGTGTCGCAGGTTCAATTCCCAGTCAGGGCACATGCCTGGGTTGCAGGCCACGGCCCCCAGCAACAGCACATTGATGTTTGTTTCTCTCTCTCCCTCCCCCCCCTTTCTTTCTCCCTCCCTTCCCTCTCTAAATATAAATAAATAAAATTAAAAAAAAAATTTATTTCTGCCCTGGCTGGTGTGGCCCAGTGGACTGCATACTCAGGACTGAAAAATCACTGGTTCAATTCTCTGTCAGGAGGGCTCGTGCCCCAGTTGCTGGAGAGGTCCCCAGTTGGGGGCATGCAAGTGGCAAACGATCAATATTCCTTCTGCATTTCAATGTTTCTCTTCCTTTCTCCCCCTACTCTAAAAATAAGTTTGTTTGTTGGTTTTTTAAGAAACTTATTTTAAAGCTAGACTGGAGCATTTTCTTTGTTAACTCCAAAAAGATCTGACCAATTATTTATCATATTTGAAAAGTTTGTGTTCTTAAAGTATTTCAAAAACCAGGGCGAAAAAAATCTGTCAAAAACATGAACAAGTATCAGTCCAGTGGGAAACTTAACGCTACTTCTTTTTAAAATTTTTGCTATCATGTTGTTTTGTTGATATGTGTCAATTAATTAAGAGAAAAATCAAGATTAAACCCAAAATATGGTTACATAATATTTTTTAAAGATTTTATTTATTTTTAGAGAGAGGGTAAGGGAGTGAGAAAGAGAGAGAGAGAAACATCAATGTGTGGTTGCCTCTCATGTGGCCCCTACAAGGGACCTGGCCTGCAACCCAGGCATGTGCCCTGATGGGGAATCAAACCAGTGACCCTTTGGTTCACAGGCTGGCACTCAGTCCACTGAGCCACACCAGCCAGGGCAGTTAATTAATATTTTAATAATTCTATTTTCTACAAGTTGACTGGTCATTTTGAGAAAGCACCTGGTCGGTCCCAAACCAAGCTCTTGGTTATAACCCCAGGGGGACAAAAAACTCTCTGGACACCGGCTTTTGTATTGGTCCCACTGAAGACATGGCAGGACTTTCTCATGGTGGGACGGACAGAGATGGGACACTGGAAATCCGGAGAGCAGCCTCTACTTCCACATGACTAAACCATGCCACACCACAAGCTCCCATGTGTGGATCCCTGGAATGCTTTCCTTGTGATCCCATGGAAGAGCCTAATTTCCACAGACAAAAGAACTAGGCCCAGCAAGTTCATGTTCCTTTCTACACTTTAGCTTCAACTGTTTTTGAGAATTACCCCACAGACATGATACGTGATTTACTGCCGCCAAACATACAAAGTGAATTCATTTCACTGTAGAAAAAGGTATCTTGTTAGGAAAGAGTTTCTGCCTAACCTTCTAGAAAGCCTGCCTACTAGCCTAAAAGCAACAGATGTGTGACTGGCAGAAATTGTTCTGTCTGTACAGTACCCAGAACTGTGTAAGCCCTCACTTAACATCATCAACAACAGGTTGTGACTTTATAAGTGAATCAAGCAAAACAAAATGTAATGACAAAAATTTCACCACAGGCTAGTTGATATAGTTTCTTCCTCATCTCTTCAACGTTTTAACAAAATGACACTGAACAAAATGTTACTCCAGAACCTGCTGTGCAAGGATGCTCTGTAATTTTCTCTCTTCCATCCTTATTTTCCATATGGGAATTCAACACTTTACATTTATTCAAACATTTACTTGGAAGAAAAGCTTGCAGTGGTGAAATGGGAAGATGTGGATAAAACATAAATAATTGAACAGGTTATGTTCTCCTTACCTTTCCCCCACCTTTTCCTCTCCCATTACTTAATGGCAGAGGCAAATCCATGCTAGAGAACTGTGAGAAACTTCAAAATCAGTCCTTGCCACTATAAATACCTAGTAATAAGAGTTATAGCAAATATTTAATATAAATTTAATTTATCCAGGTTATTAAAAAAGAGAAATTATTCTACACAAGAATACCAAATCGAGAAAGAGTGACGGTAGTGAGAGGAAGGCACAATGTCAAAGGTGAAAGGGAAAGCACACATCACTCTCGTGAAGACCACATTTCATCTCTTTATCAGATCTGCACCAACGGCTCACCGACAAAGCTACAATAAACACGCAAACTTTACAACCATCCAAGCCCAAGTCCAAACCCAAAATGTAAAGAACAGAAATTCATACTTCATATCTTCATGCAATCAATTACACAATTTCACAAAGCACATTTTGAGAAGTCATCTGCAAAATAAGCGTTAATGGACTACTCTTATGATAATAATTAGAAACCAGAATCAGATGAATTCAAAAAACACACTTTTTTAAAAACGAAGGTTTTGGTTTGCACCTTTTCTCCTTTTATTTTCCTAAGTGTTTAAGACATAGCTACCTACTATTCTCAAGGTGAAGAAGTGATCCACAAAGAAACAGCTAAAAAATGTTTCCAAGGCATTCTTCTCCATGGAACAACCATGCATTTTTCTAAAACAATCAGATCTTTGTCCCATGTAGACTGATACTGTTAACTCCTTAAAAAGGACAGGTGTTTCTAACGTTCATACTTCCTTTTGGTCTCAAGAAATATACAATATAGCTTATTTCTCTAAACCTAACACCTCATATCCTCCCCATCTGTGCTCTCCACCTGTCTAATTTACCCAGACATTATTACACACAGATTAGAAGCCAGGAACAGTCTTCTGCTTATCCAAACCCTACTTACTCAGTTTCTACCTTTACCTCTTATGTGTCCCACTTCTATTGTGAGAGCTTCTCACTGTTACAAAGAGAGGTACCTTAAGGTCTGAAGAATATGCTAAGAGAAGGCAAGGTCCCCTCGCCCTTTGTTCTGATCTCCTTCCCCCTAAACTACATCCAAACTAAATCTAGTTTAAAAATTAAGACACACACAAAAACACAAATGTTAGATGACACATTCACAAGTCACTGAGGCCAACAAAAATGTTAACGGAATTCATAAGACCAAAAGAACATGGGAACTACATTTGTCCAAAGAAGCCTCATGAAAATGACCTATTGTTACAGGTCAGATCCTGAAGGAGGGACAATTTACTGAAAGGGAAGGTAGAAAAGGGCATGCCTGGCAGGGGCAAGAACAGATCTAAAGAAAGGAGAGTCAAAGTCATTGGTAGTTTCAGCCTATATTATACACTCTCGAGTGCCAGGCTGAAGAGCTTTTCAATTCTCTAAATAATTGGGGGAATTACCAAAAGTGTGGCTGGGGCATAATATAATTAAGCCAGTATTTCAGAGTAGCCTTGGCATCAGTATGCAACATGAAAATAGGAAGTAGGGGAAGGAATAACAATGACATGGGGACCTATCACAAGTGTTATATTATGGCTGGAGATCTGAGGCTAGGGGTTTCTTTTTGAGAAATCTCTTTATAAAAATGAAAATGTCTTAGAAAAGAAATGACTGAAATAAAGTATTTTTAAGTATTGCTATCCAAAAACAACAAATCACTATATGTATGTGGTTCAGATTAAAGCATTCAATTATGTTCTATTCCTATGATTAGTACAACAATAACAGATAACAATGTATTTGTTTATTGTAGGTACTCCCCCCTCCAGACTATGGACTTCAGAGTGTCTTGTTCACAACTCTGTATTCCCAGCATCCAGCACAATGCTTTACATATTGGAAATGCTCAGTTAACATTTGCTAAATGAAAGAATGAAAAGCCAAATAGGAGGCTGTAAAATAGTAAGTGCTTGATTTGACAGATAAAGAAAACAAAAGAGGGAATTCGAAACACTGCATTGAAAGTTTCAAGTCAACAGCAAGCACCTACTCATCTTTGATTCAAATAAGCCACAAATTACAAAAGTTTAAAAATGACAGTTTTAATAGGTAAATATATTTTCCTATGCCATCTTTAGGTCAATGTCAGTCTTCACTGAACAAGTAAAAAGTATAAACACTGATTCAGTGCTATAATATACCCATTTTCATAGCATCTACATGTTCAAGACACTGTCTTAAACTTATTCTTAACAAGACATCATCTAACTTTTATGTTCCTTTTTATGAGGGTAGAAAATAAGGACCTGGACCTCCGGCAAGATGGAGGAATAGGTGGACGCACTGTACCTCCTCGCACAACCAAGATTAGAACAACAATAATTTACAGACAGAATAACACCCAGAACTGACAGAGGATTTATCTGAATGGAAGTCGGACAGCCAAGAAGTTGAAGTAGACCTGTACATCCAGACTGGTAGGAGAAGACGAGCCGGGCGGGTGCGGGGCTGGCGCGGGTCGGCAGAGCGCAGAGGTTGGGGAAAATTTGGCACGAAATCGGCGCAACAGCCATCCGGGGCGCAAGAACGCAGCGGTGATCCCTGAGTACACAAGCTGCGGCTGGGGGACCCAGTGAGGCAGCAATTGTGGACCAGGGCAGAGCTCGAAGCCCAGGATCCCAAAGAAGTGTCTGAGCCCAGGAGAACGGAACTACCGCCACTGTTCCCTCCCGTCCCCGCTCCCGCCCCCACATATAACGTCACAATCTAGCAACTGGGGTGCCCAGCCCCGGTGAACACCTAAGGCTCTGCCCCACACCGTAACAAGAGCGACCAGACCGGGGGGAAAAAAAAAGGAGAGACAGGGAAAGACATGTTTCCAACAGAACAGATCAGTCCTCCAGGACTCGTCCTTTTGAGTGACCAAGAAATAGCCAATCTATCAGATGCACAGTTCAAAACACTGGTGATCAGAAAGCTCACGGAATTGGTTGATTTTGGGCACAAATTAGATGAAAGGATGCAGGTTACCATAAAAGAGATGCAGGAAGATACGCAGAGGAGAGTCAATAGTGAAAGGAAGGAAATCTGAGTCTCAAAACAATACAGTGGACCAGAAGGAAGATAGACTCAACCAAGCAGGAAAGCATGATGAAATAAGAATTCAAAAAAACGAGGAAAAGCTTACGAGCATCCAGGACACCTTTAAACGTTCCAACATCCGAATTATAGGGGTACCAGAATGGGAAGGGGAAAAGCAACAAATTGAGCACGTATTTGAACAAATAATAAAGAACTTCCCCAATCTGGCAAAGGGAACGGTCTTCCAAGAAATCCAAGAAGCTCAGAGAGCCCCAAAGAAGTTGGACCCAAGAAGGAACACACCAAGGCACATCATAATTACATTAGCCAAGGTAAAAACGAAGGAGAGAATCCTAGAAGCAGCAAGAGATAAGGGGACAGTCACCTACAAAGGAGTTCCCATCAGACTGTCAGCTGATTTCTCCAAAGAGACCTTACAGGCAAGAAGGGGCTGGAAAGAAATATTCCAAGTCATGAAAGACAAGGACCTACATCCCAGATTGCTCTATCCAGCAAAGCTCTCATTTAGAATGGAAGGGAAGATAAAGTGCTTTTCAGATAAGGTCAAGTTAAAGGAATTCATCATCACCAAGCCCTTATTTTATGAAATGCTAAAAGGACTTATCTAAAAAAAGAAGATAAAGAAAAGATATATAGTAAAAGGACAGCAAACTCACAATTGATTAACAACCACACCTAAAGCAAAACCAAAAGAAACTAAGTAAACAACTAGAACAGGAGCAGAACCACAGAAATGGAGGGCACATGGAGGGTTAGCAGCAGGGGGGTGGGAGGAGGAGAGAGGGGGAAAAGGTATAGAGAATAAGTAGCATAGAATGTAGGTTGAAAATAGATAGGGGAAGGGCAAGAATAGTACGGGAAATGTAGAAGCTAAAGAACTCATAAGTATGACACATGGACATGAACTAAAGGGGGGGAACATGGGTGGGAGAGGGGGTACAGGGTGGAGGGGAGAGAAGGGGGGAATGGGACAACTGTAATAGCATAATCAATAAAATATATTTGAAAAAAATTAAAAATGAAAAAAAGAAAAAGAAAAGAAGGACCTGGTCTAGCACAATCTTGTTGAACTCTAAGAACTAGCTCAAGCTCCCCTTTTAGGTTGCTATTGCTAACAGTTCCAGCCACCTGGTTCTATTTTGCTATGTTCCTTTTAATGTTCCCATACATTTAGTATTTACGGGCACCATCATTACGCTGCAATCTGGGATCAAACCCATAACCCAGGTCATGCGCCCAGACCAGGAATCAAACCCACAACCTTCTGGTGTACAGGATAACACTCCAACCAACTAAGACACCTGGCTGGGCTATTTGTACCATTCTTAACAGTATGATTTTGCCATTTATAATGGAAATATAGTCTTAAAGCTATAGATAGCCCTTCCTCCCATCCTTAAACAGTGCCCAACTTACCATGAGCCAAAGAAATTACCTTCAGGCAATTCTTGTTTATTATGTCCTATACCACTCTTTCTATTTTTTACTGTAATGATGTCATGTTGGCTTCTTTTCTTTCTTTTTTTTTGATGTGTGTGTTTGTATGTTGTGGTTAACAATTCATTTATAGCAGTTAAAGGCAGTTCCTTATCCTACTCCCTTCCTAAATTACCAGGGTCCAGCAGTAAGGCATCCTTACCCATAACACACAGCCACCTATTGTTAAGCTAAGTTCTTGAGTCTCTAAAATCACCAGGCCTTCTGGTACTGCAGTCATTTGTTGATTACTTCTCGAAGCTGCAGCAGAGATCTATAAACTTGAGTCTCAGACACTGTAACCTCTACCTAGCAATACTTTTTAAGCTCTACCTTATTAACAACATCCATCATGAAAACATAACCAATAATGCAAGACAAGTTCGACACCGTTTTGATTCAGTCTAAATGTGAGTTAACTCCTGGTTTTCTACTGGGTTTTTCACCTCTTGTATGTGCCCTGACCAGGAAATCAACCTGCGACCTTTTGCTTCGTGGGATGACACCCAACCAACTGAGCCACACTGGTCAGGGCTGTTCAACCTTTTTAACTGGCTGATTTTCTCACCTTCATAATCTCACACTTCTGGGGAGACATTAACAAGCATGAAATACTAACTTAAAATTGAACAAGACTAGGAAGGGAAAGAAAAGAAATACTGGAACTCCACAACTGAGACCAATCCTGCATCAAATGTATTTAAGTCACAACTACTAAGAACTTGTGTTATGAGGGTTGGAGCAACTCACTCTACACTAAGAGCTCTTAAATCTTTTGGGTGCCATGGGACCCTCCCCCCCAGTTTCACTGCCTAATGAGGCCTATGATCCCTTTCTCAGAATGTTTTAAATTTGTAAAGTAAAATACACAGAATTATAAAGGAAACCTATGGAAATCCAGCTACTATAAAATTACCTAAAATCAGTTTTGATATAGTAATATACATGCAATTTATTAATGCATTAAGTAATAAAGTATAGGGGGCAGGTCTAATGAGTACTATAATTTTGAAGTAGTGATGTCTGTAAACAATATTTCGAGATACTCATAACAGTGTGGCATGAAAATATCTGTGACTTGTATTGGTGACACAGAGCCATAGGTATGCTTAGCTGGGGTTTCTTGCATACATTTATAATAGAAATAATAGATTTAGCTAGAGAGTCATAAAAATAAAGATGTAAATTTTTTCTTATCCAAATTCAATGACCTCTTGGAAAGTGGGGGTTGAGGATATCTTTGAACCATGTTAGAAATTCATGCTCTAAACTGACTTTTAAGGTACTTAAATAGACTGCAGAATAAGACCTAAAATTCGGGTACCATGTGCTATCTATGTATTTGCACAGAACACTCTCAACTAGAATGATTCATTTTTCTCCTTCATCCTGACCCTTCTAATTGTAGCTACTAATCCTTTGCTCACAATATATAATCCCTCAGATCCTTTAATTATGCTGCAACATTCTCATTTCTCAGTTTCCCTGTTCTTTGCTTGCCCTCTGCCTTCAAAGATATATATAAATGTTCCTTATAAAAACACAAAAACATGCTGTGACACATATCACTATACACTACTAAAGCTACTATTCATTTACCCATTCAATATATATGTTGAGTAAGAAAACAAAAAAGGAAGATGGGTGGGTGGGGGTTAGGAGCTTATCTGAGGCTTGGCATTCACAAGAAACAAAGTAGCCAGTAGCCACCATGGCTGATACATAATGAGACAAGATCATCTTATTTTCTCCTTTATGAATTAACTTCTTAAAACCTAGTTTATACCTGCCAACTTATTCTCATTTTTTTCTCGGTTCCCAGTAAAATGGTTATCATGCTCATCATACTACCCAAAATTATATTTCAAAGATCACAAGTTAACTGATTTTTGTCAGTCTTTGTTGTCACTGCTCTAACACTGGTAGTGGGAGCACTGGAGACAGCGTGTGGAGAACCAGGCGCTTCAAGGGGATACAAGTATTAAAATATCGCTTCCACTAACAAATGGACAGTATATCTATAATTTTCACTATACTAATTATGAAGGCTTGGTCAAATCTTTTCTAACAGGCAAATACATACACAGAGACAGATAGTATATTAATGGTTGTAACAGGGCTGGCAGAATATGGAGATCAATCATTACTGCACTCAAAGTTTCTTTTAGGGACAATGAAAATATTCTAAAACCAGATTATGGTGGTTACACAACTCTGTACCTATCCTAAAAGCCAATAAAGTGTACACTTGAAATAGATGAAGCTTTATGTATATAAATTACCTCAATAAAACTGTAAAAATCTTCCCCCCAAATCTGCTCCTCCAGTCTGAGTATTTATCAGACACTTATTATGTAGTTGATACTGCAGCTGAAGTGCTACAGACATCTTAAGGTTTAGGAGAACAGATAAATGACAAAAGCAATACAAAAGCAACAATAAGTTACAAAATATAGAGGAGGGAGCAACTTATTCAGAGAAGATAAAAGGGAAGGTTTCCTAGAAAAGTTAGCACCTCAGCTAAATTTTTTAAAGATGCCTGGGTTATTGTGTTACCTTCCTAAATACCATTTCCAGCAGTTCCCTTATGGGTTCATGGAGCCATTTCTCTGCTGTGAAAACCAATGCCCCTACCCCATCATCTTCCAAAATGGGAAAAGTTTTATATATATGAGAAACTCCAAAATCTGGCCTCTGTCAGGTAACTCTTTAATTGTATATACTTAACCCCCCACCCTCAGACCATTTCCTTGACTCAACAGTTATTTACTAAACATCATTATGTAGTGGGCTTCATTTCAGTGAAACCCCAAACCCTTTAAAAATCTCATTTCCTGTCTGTCTCTTGAATGTATATTACCTCTTCCTAAAAACTACCTTCTTTTGCCCTGGTTGGTGTGGTTCAGTGGATTGAGCACCAGCTTGCAAACCAAAAGATCACAGGTTTGATTCCCAGGCAGGGCACATGCCTGGGTTGAGGCTCAGGTTCCCCAGTTGGGGGTGAGTGAGAGGCAACCAACTGATGTATCTCTCGCACATTGCTGTTTTTCTACCTTTTTTCCCTTCCTCCCCTTCTGTCTAAAAAGTAAATAAAATCTTAAAAAAGAGAAAACTGTCTTCTTTTTAACTCCAACAGCCCATTATCCCAATTCTCTTCTCTTGCTTGCCTAACTTTGAATTTCCATTCAGTCCTCATCCTCAACTTACTTTCTCCACTATCACTTCTATGCTGATCTTGCTCAGATCTATCCCTGATCCTAATTCCCTGGCTTAAGTTTAGCTCTGTTTTTTTTTTTTTTTTTCCCCCCCGCTACTAACGTGACTACGTAAGAGTTAAACTTGGGATACCATATCACTTTAAGCTCAACATGTCCTTTTCATAAAATCCACCTTAAGGACATTATAGTGTGAGAGAAACCAAAATTCTCCCACCCCAATATATGCCTTTTGGGATACTGATTTTAAGCTGGCTATTAAAAAAGATTCAGAATGAACCTTTCACCCTCCCCCTTACCTGCCTAAAGAAAGGCAGACAGAAAAACAGGCCAGGTGGCTCAGTTGGTTAGAGCACCTTCCCAATACTCCCAAATTTTGGGTTCAATCCCTGGCCAGGGCACATACAAGAATTAACCAATGAATGTGTAAATTAGTAGAACAAAAAACTGATATTTTTTCCTCTCTCTCTAAAATCAATAAATTAAAAAAAATAGACAGAAAGAACCTGCTTAAAGGAAAAGGAACAACACCTTAACATAATAATATAAAATGTAGCAGAATGGGAGAAATCTAGCAAAGCCTGTTTGAACTTTCTTCTGTGTAACATTGCTTCTGGGTGGCCAGCAAGAATTTATCACCTTTGCTCTTATCTACCTGCAAATTGTGGGCTTCAAATTGCTAGGCCCCTGCCCCCTTTTCTTCTTTGTCCAAAAATGACATATGTAAAATCTCAACTGCCCAATGTATCTTTGGGTCTCACATATTTTTATGGCACCCTTGTATATACATCCATAGTTTTGGCACTTTGTCCTCAGGTACATTATTATTATTATTATTAGCTCAGGTACAACAACTTAGAAGGTGAGAGTAGTTATTTTTTGACCCACCCCAACATCTTCAGTGTAGGGAAATGAACTTCCTGACATTGCTGAACTAGAGCCAAAATAAATTCCCAAAAGCCAATACCACTGAGATGTTAACAGATACCTAAGCTATGTCCACAATAGCACACCTTTACTGTGAAATTAATAGACATTAGCACTTAATAATACGGTAGTGTTTTCACACCAGAATTCAAAGCTAAATAAGCTACTACAGCCATATTTCCATTTGTAAATTGGCTGCTAGTTAGTGAGCTCGGCTGAATATTTAAGACATAGTAAGTACTATAGAGATGATGAATATTCCCAAGAAGAACTGAGGAATTAACTATGCATGCATTAGGTACTCCTAAAATTCTATAAATGTGTATAAGCCATAACTTCCTACAGAGCTCCATTAAAAAGGTAAATGCACAGAGATAAAATAAAAGCAGAATTTCCTTGTTATGGATCATGCTTCTTTTTGCCCAACATTATTCTAAGAAATATAAAAGATATTTCCATCAGCCAGACATGGTTCTTTCCTTCAAGGAGCTTCTAGAAAGCTTTTTGTAGGAATGTATCTGAGAAGTGAATAGGAAAATGATTTCACATACTGGTTTTCAGAAATCAAAGCATTTGACTCGATGAGATTACAGTGTACTTTCCAGTATCATGCTTCCTAGTATAGGATTTCCTGAACTAAACCTCTTAGTTTATAGGAGGTAAGTAAAAATCCAACCTTATCAAATTGTAGTTCTAGGAAAAGATGGGGGTTCGTGAGTGTGGACAGAGAAGCACTATTATCAATCTCGGAAATACGGTACGGGACACTGGTTTCTAAACTTTGCTGTACATCAGGAACAACCCAGAGCTGTTGTAACTTGTGATGACTATGTTATACTCCAAACCAATCAAATCTCAGGTTGGTTAGAAGCCAGGCGTCAAAAATTTTCAAGTTCTCCAATGTGCAGCAAAGTTTGAGAACTGCTAATAGAGCTGAAAGGAGCAGTAAGATCTATTCAAATAACATATGAGCTATGTGACTTTAGGCAAATAACCACTCTGACTCATACGATTTATATGAAAACCCAACTTCAGAGGACTGTTATGATTCAATGAGACCAGGTACAATGCCCGAATAATGGTCAATTATTTTTTTTCTTGCATGTAGATAATAAAAAGGAATGTTTAGCCACACTGAATTCAACCACTTATTTGAATAGCATGTATCAATGTTATAAACAAAAGGCAACTATACATTAAAGTCAGAACAAATCATTACTGCATCAGAGAATGGGAGCCGTATTTTATCTTATGATCCCATCAAACTACATAATGCACTAAAAAACTCTTAGGACCTAGCTGATCTTACAAAACCCCTTTTTATAAATGAAAGCTGACATTACAAATTATAGAACTCATTCCAGTTCACATCTATATGACATCACAGTCGAATCCCAACTCTCATTGTAACTTTTCCGTTTCCCTTTATATTGAGGATCAGAATGCACTCTACAGCTAAACCTTTTTGTACAGCACTTCCAAAGTCCTCTTTAAAACAATATACCCCAATGATAGCTTACAGATAACGAAAAAGTAGTATTTTAGTCCTTCAATAGAGAACCAGGCGAAGAGCTGAACTGCCACTAAAGTATTCATCACCCCCACCTGATTATTTTATTAGGTAAATCTAATAGTGTACTTCATGGCAATAAACAGACTGCTAACCTGCAGTCATGCATAGACTAGTAACATCAAATCCAGAAAAAATAGTATGTAACCGTAATACAAAAAACCAATTAAGAAAAAGAACCTATGTTGTCACAGAACATAGCTTGCCAAAGACTATCACTTTTTTTAAAAATCAAATATTCTGTATCTCAATAGGAAGTATGGATTACACCAGTGCATGCATTTGTTCACACTGATTCAGTGGCACATTAAAAACTGTCCATTTCACTGCAACTACATCTCATTTTTTAAAAATCCCATTAACATATGTATTTGTCCATGTTATATGATTACTGGTCATTCAAAATTTCAAGAACCACCTGTGATAGTATTGGAAACAAAACAGTAACAAAAGCAACATATAAACTAGGTAATCATTTATATTATGAAAGCTATTAAGGTACTAACTTAACCTCAGAAAAACCTTTAAGCTCAAGGACTGATTTTTAATATAAACAGAATAAGCATAAAAGATGCAACTTACAACAGTGCTTCAAATTCTAGTTTTTTAATAGAGTTCTTGACATTAAGGTTCTCACTATAAACATTGATAATGAGAAAACCTTGCTTAAATATACTTTGAAACAAAATGATACAACTCTAAAAATAAAGCAAGGTAGTAAAATCCAAGAACTCTACTACACGAGTTCACAAGTATATACTCCAATTTAAAATGCAAATTAATAACGTCCAACAAAAGTCCTCACTCTGCAATCCATGGATTCTAATGGGAGAATAAGAATTACAAGCAGCTAGTTAAAAAGGAGGAGGCAAAGCATGGACCTGCACCTTCAAATGAAAAGGTGCAGGGCACGCAGGCGGGCGTGATCTGACCTTGATGTAAGGTAAAAATGGTTCACAGGAAAACAGGAGACTCTAAAGTCAAGAGTCTACTTTGTATTATGAGGTGTTGGGCTATACCTCTTAGGTTTCATCCAGCTCAAAAATGCTACCTAAGCATCATTACATCATTCCATAACTAGAAACCATTAGAAGCCAATATTAAACATCTTTAGTATGCTTTGGATTCAGTCCCTAGGAGTTAAAATCACATTTCTTGTGTATCCAGTGATCTTCCTAACAAAGACATGCTCAGTATAGATGTCACCTTTGTTCTCGGATAACAGCAGTAGGACTTATTTACAGGATATATCCTCAGTGCCAAAAAGCAAAGATTAAAATTTAAGCTGCTTTTAACACTGAAGAGTAAGGATTAACTAGTACTTTAAAAATATTTTCTAGAATACCTGACATTCAGAGGACAAAAAAATAGTTAAAAAACAAGGTAACAACAATCCTCCTGCCCCTCCCATCTTCTTTATTCATAATTTCCTTATAAAAGTAGGTCCCACTAATTTACTTCCTTCTAAATGATAACCTATGGTTTACCTGATGGAGATGCCATCTTCCAGAATCTTGAGTGGTGTCTCAACTAAGTAACATTCATAGGTAACATCTAGACATGACATTGAACTGTGATGAAATGCTTTCTGGCTACTATCTGAAAACAAGTCTTAAAATTTCCAAACTGAAACTTTTGGTATCAACTGGGTCAGTGACTCTAAGTAGGGACACATTCAAACAAATCCCTACGAGTATGCTCATATGCAAAACTTCTTCCAGGTTAAGGAAGAAAACCTAAACCTTTCTGTCTAGCACTCTCCCACTCCAGATAAATTAGAAAATATCTAAATTGGTAACATTCTTTTTATTTCCTTTTTTAAAAAAAGATTTTATGTATTTATTTTTAGAGAGAGGGGAAAGGAAGGAGAATGAAAGGGAAAGAAACAGCAATGTTCAACAGAACTATTGAGCAGCTGCATCTCGCTAGCCCCCAACTGGGGACTTGGCCTGCAACCCAGGCATGTGCCCTGACTGGGAATTGAACCAGCGACCTTCCTGTTGGCAGGCCAGCACTCCATCCACTGAGCTACACCAGCCAGGGCTCTTTTTATTTCATGGATGAGGAAAATGATAGGCTCCAAGTTAAGGGACTGAGGACCCCAGGTCACTGAGTCAATACCACACAGCTGATCTAAAGCTATTATCATAATTGTTTCTTTAGAAAACATTAGTTCAGAGTGTCACAAAGAAAGGGAGGGTTGTAACAGAAATACACTAATTTTAATTGAGTTCCCAGAGGCCAATTCCCAAGGTCCAAGAATTTTAGTTTCTTAAAAAATATCAGACATTATCATCCTCTCATTTTTGCTCTTTACACTGGACACTATGCCTCTGGGTAACAACAGCTATCTTAATAGGGTCCTTACTATGTTGATCAGCCAGGCCTGCTTTATAGGTCAGGAAAGGATGTTTCAAAGTATATTAAAGAAAATAGGCAGGGAGGGCCTGGAATAGGTGTAAATGCAGCAAAATCCAAATTTTTAAAATTAGTTTCAACACTCCTAAAACAATGGATAACATGTAGATTGTCTTACTTAATCTAGCTGAAGTCAATTTCATTCATTATTTACCAAACAAATCTCTAGAATGTATATGATGTGTCAGCGATTTGGAAGCAGTGGGGAACAAACCGAGGGGATGGGGAAGGTGTTGCCACCCAAATAAAGACTCATGTAAGTCTTTCTTACCCTTTCTGCATCAGTGACCGCCCTCTCACACTTAAAAGAACCAATGAACCACTTTTGTGTCTATGTACTGACTCCACCGCTCTTAAAACAAATTTATTCGTTCCCCACCTTCATCCAATTACTACATTCTGCCTGAGACTACTCCCATAAGCCACACTCTGCTCTGGGATGCCTGCCCCAACCAGTTCACCAAGCTCTCTTCCTCAGAGCCAGATCCTGAAATCCCATCTGCTCTCCCAGAAAGCCTTAACTTGAAGGCTAGGGCAACTCCTCTTTAGCTCCACCCACAGACAGTTTATATTGGTAACTACCACAACTCTGCACTCAACTTATAAATGATAGACGCCTATTATTTTGTTCACAAGTGGATTTCCTCTATTCATTGTTAAGTATATTAACTATTGCCCTTGTTGGTACGCATCAGAGTTGTCCTTAAATAAAAGCTACTAGATAAAAGGGCATGTATTTAATTTGGGGTTAGCACTGGAAACGCCAGATGCCTTTTTGTGTGTGAAATTTATAAAATCTCCCAACATGGACGAATCTAAAAAGCATTATGCTAAGAAGCCAAACACAAATATTGCATCATATATGATTGCATTTACGTGAAATTCTACAAAAAACTAGTGATGAAAAGCAAATCAGTGGGGGCCAAGGATGGAGAGATTACATGCAAAGGGAAGAGTTTTCCACTTTCAGGCTAATGCAATGAACAATTTCTCTGGGAACAGAGCTAAGTATTTCAATCAGAATTTTCATTCTTTCACAACAACAAATTTATTTTCCCACAAAAATTTTTTTAAAGGGATGGGAATCATAATTTACTTTCACTTACAACTAATGGAACATTTTATCATGCAATTTCTGTTTAAAATGTCTATCACCTTTAGAAATTGTTTAAGGATAGTGTTACTTTGTTTCTACATTAGAATGAATGTATGTAATCTAGTCTTTAATTCAAGATTTGAGAAATAGAAATTGGAATAGAAAGAGGCTATAGTAAATACTAAATCCACTTAATTCTCAACTATCTCCGGATATTTTTGAGTTATTTTGAAAAAACCAGTGGGTTTAAAGCTGTATTTACTCTTTTCTAGGAAAAGACTCTTGAATCTCAAAAGTCAAACTATTTGAAAACCCTTTAAACATTTCAAAGAACCTAGTCTGTCTCATTATCTTTACCTCCACCATTACTATTGTACTTGCCTTCACACCTCCCCCATAAAGCCACAATTTCCCTGATGTGACTGACAAGTTACTGACCAAGTAACTCAACAGGTTAAAGTTACTTACCAAACTGTGATATCGCAATTACACTTTCTTTTAATACAACTGAGATCCGAGTCAATTTCAACCTAGTGCTGTAAACCACCTTTGCTAGTACCCATAAAAATTTAGTACTCAGACAGAAGTGTAGCCAACCGTGCCATACTTGGAAGGGTAATTAACACCTTTAAAAGGATTCTTAAGGATTCTGTATAGTATAATTTAATAATTTCATGTCGCATCTGTTGCAAAGATCAGACTGTCATTATACCATTTCCTTCCTTGGACCCCATACCTCCTGCAGCTATATTCTTCTTTTCATAGGTCTAATCCACTCAGGGCTGCTAAAGGGGGAATCAAGGAAGCTTCCCTCGTGAACCCAAGCAGAGAAAAAGGCAGGAAAATGCGGTTGAGTCACGTCGTTCCGCCATTTTCTAAGCGGAGGAGGAAGACATGTTGGAACAAAAACACAACAAAAGAGCAGCCATTTCCCAAGCCAGCTCCAATAGCAACCCGAACCGACGGGGCCGGTCACTCCGGCCCCTTCAAATCCACTCCGCTGGACACACCTAAGGACTTCAGAGGCGCCCGACGTAAAGAAAGCGGCCGCCAACCCTTCCGGGTAGGGATCAAAGATGACCTGCAGGCTTAATGCAAAGGAAAGCCTCGGGAAAAGCGTCTGAAGCTAAAAGGAGCAGCGTGTGGCACTGAAATTCTAAACTAAGTTGGCAAACTGAAATTCACTCAGTGGTGGTGGGGACTTACGGTTCAAACGAAACCACCGGCCAAAGGCAGCCCAGGTAATGGAACGCCCAGCCCGGATGCAGGCGGTCCAGTTCCCGGCCTCTGCCTTTTTCCCCGTTCCACACTTCCCTCGGAGCATCGCTCGCGGGTTCTTACCGTATGTGGGGGATGCCGACCCCACCCTGAAGGATCTTATAGAGTTTGCTCTCGTACAGCAACTGGGGATGCCTGGCCTTCTGAGACTCTAGCTTCACTGCCACTTCCTGCAGGGGAAAGAGGGGATAATGGTATCAACATCTGTGGAGTCAATGTCACTTGGGAAAGGAGAGGAGACATTAGCAAAGCTCCAACTCGCGACCAGAAAGTGAGAGGCTGGGAAGAGAAAGCTCTCTTTGTAATTATAAAAGAAGGCTCCAGCCTCAGAGGCCTCTTCAGGGGGTAGTGACGAAATCAGCACGTCCTCTAAAGTGCAGAAAAATAATTCATCCAGAAAACGTAATGAGGGATTATGAAGAAATCAAGCGATCGGAAATTGTCCTAATTGGAACGAGAAGCCCAGTAGAACGGATACATACATCATATATATGTAAACTGGGAGGGCGGGTCATAGAAACAGGATTCTGCCGTTTTCACCTTAAACGACAGTTACAAAAACAAGTTAGATTACGGTACATTTTTAACGATCTGGGAAACTTCCTAGTTTATCCGTGCTTTCTATCGTGTTCTTTTCCTTTTAGGGAAAGAGCTTGAGAAAGGTTCCTAAGCCAAGAAAACTGGCTCCTCTGGACTCCCCAGTGCGTTCGGTGGGAAACCGCCCCGGCAGTGGTCGGGGGGTGGGGGGGAGGACGGGAGCGGCGTAGTCGTGAACCCCACCCCGGGTGATTACCTCGCCATTGGTGATGTTGATCGCCAGATAGATGTCCCCGAAGGAGCCAGACCCGATCTTCCGTACCAGTTTATATTTCCCTCCGACAATGAATTCGGCCTTGGAGCCGCTGCTGCTCGCCATCCTGAGAGACGAAGACGGAGGCTGGGGCCAAGCCCCGACACCTCTTAGAAGAGGACAGAGGCCTCTGCGCTCGTCCCCTGAGCAAGGCTGCGGAGGAGGGCGGCAGGAAACGGAAAACGTTGGCTTTTGGCGTCACAGGGCCCCAGAATCCGCCAAGGGGAACCCGATCACCGCTGCTCTGTCCGATTTTTTTTGGGGGGGGGGGGGGTCAGGCCGCAGTTTGTGAAGGGTTCTCGCGGTTCCCAGGCTGAGCCACTTGTTTCTGGGCTGCCGCCGGTGCCACGCTCTCGCGGCGACGTCGAGGGCTGGAAAAGGGGCGCGGTGAGTTAGGGCGGTGGTACCCTTGCCACCACTGCCGCCGGCTCCCGCCCGGAGGGACCCCTATCACTCCGCCGACGCCGCCATCTTGTTACTCCGGCTCCAGCCAACGCAAAATGCCCCCAGTCCCCGGGAGCCGCTTCTTCACGGCGCAGAGCACTCTGGGAAAGGGATCTCAGGCGCTAGCCCCGGAGGGTCGGCAGCGAGGAGGGCGGAACACGACCGGCGAATGTCGCGGCCCACGCTCCAAGCGTCATCTTGTCACCGCCCAAATGCTCCTGCGCACTGCAGCCCTGCTGATTGCGCAGGCGCTTCGCGGCCTCGTCTCACCCCCATCCCTGGATCATTTCCACTTCCGGTCGTAGGCTGTTCTGCTCTTGCAGCCTGTTTGTTCGTCGCCTCGGATACGCCCAGTCTCTGAAAGGCCCCGTGTCCCGAGGCGTCCAGAGCAGTTACAGAGGACACGCAGTTAGAGACGAGTCACTTTCATTTTTCTTGGAGGACGGAAGCTTCAGGTCTTGGGGTTGGGTATTGACCTCTGCTCGAGGCGGTTTTAAACTTTGATCTTTCCGCCACTCCCATTCCAGCCCAATTTCTCCAATTTCTCTTTTGAAAGAAGCTGTTGCCTCTGGTGGAGAGGAAGAGAAAAGCAGCCCTGGGCTGGCTGGGTTTGTTCCGGGCTCTTGATTTTTGCAAAGTCTAGCTGATTAGTCTTTTTTATTATTATTATTATTTAAGGATTTAAGGGTTAGAGAGGGAGAGAAACATCAATGTGAGGTTGCCTGTCACATGGCCCCCCACTGGGGACCTGGCCTGCAACCCAGGTATAAGCCCTAACTGGGAATTGAACCTGCGACCCTTTACTTTTCAGCCCACACTCAACCCACTGAGCTACACCAGCCAGGGCTGATTAGTCTTGCGCTACTGAAGAACCTAACATTGCTAGCAGACACAGTCAACAGAAAATAAAATTTACAACCGTAAAAAAACATAAAAGTTGTTATATCTACCCCCCGCCCCCCCAAAAAACCCTGAGGAATCAGGTCTTAGTATGTTGAAAACTGCAGCATTGACCCAAAAAACAGGATAGAGAGAACTATTACAAAATGAAAGTGACAGTGTTTGAAATATTACAAGTTTTGCTAAGAATGTATCAAAGAATCACACCTTGGCCATATTTTGTTTTTCAGAATTTGACCTGGGAAAATCAGTTTTGGTAGTACCGATGATCACAAAAGAAAACGTGGTTGATGCTATAATCTGTAATACCAATCAAACACTGCTGAATGAGTTTAACCCTGAGTGAATCAAACCTGTTGTAAAAACTGAAACAGAAAAAAATCTATCCCAAATAAAGTAATTTCATTAAAATGGAAGTGGGGAAAAAATGTGGACTTAACCGCAACTTTGAAAACTGATGAAGTAATTAGTAATGGAGTTTATCCTGGAAGATATTTTAATTAAAATTCTTCCATGTTACTGTAATTCTGACTTACATGGTTGTATTAAAGCCCTAGTTTAAATGTTTCTGTGAACTTGAAAACAGGGGAAGAGACCCTCCTAATGTTGAGTGCGAGGTCTGGAGGCACTACCAAACCCAGCTCCCAAATCAGCATTAGTAGCTACGTCCCCTTTGGTGACTCCAAAGCATGTTTGGCCTACTTGATAATTTCTGCTGTTAGATTCTGTTTAAAACAAACAAACAAACAAGTGTAAGCCATCCAAAATTTAACGGATTCCTCAGCTTTTGAAGCTCCTCATAGACAGGTTGAGGTAGACATTGAAAGGGAGTTTTGCGTGAAGGATACAAATGCTGGATTGGAGATGAAGGGGTAGCCAGGTGCACGTGGAATAGACTAGACTGCGGATGCACCAAGGGCTGAGTTTGGATAGGGGCGAGTCTAACAAAGGTTTCCATAGAGATAGTAGAAGAGTAAGAACAGTGTAATGTAGTTTTTCTTTCATTTATCTGATTTAAAATTGTACTTTATTCTGAGATTTTTATCTTCCTGTGTATGCGTCATTAAAGAGTCCTTTTGTATTTTTATTTCATTATTTTTTATCCTCACCTAAGGACATGCTTAGTGATTTTTAGAGAAAGGGGAAGGGTGGGAGAAAGAGAGGGAGAGAAACATCGATGTGAGAAACATCAACTGGTTGCCTCTTGGGGACTGAACCTGAAACCTGGGCATGGGCCCTGACTGGGAGTCGAACCCATCACCTTTCAGTTTACAGGACAATGCTACAACCAACTGAGCCACACTGGCCAGGGCATAGAGAGCCCTTTTATAAAATGGTGCTAATGATAGGTAGCTCCGTTTTGTTAATATCCTTATTTGGCAAAATTAAAGTTGACACTTAAAATTTTTTTTTTCATTTTAAAGTTGACATTTTATCAGCCCTCTTTTTTTAAAAAAAAATATTTATAAGCTTTTGAAATCCCACACTGTGGGACTCACTAGTTTCAATGACTTCCAGAAACCCTTCCAGCTGAGATTCCACGGTTTTGTGTCTGTGGTTGGTGTGTCTCTTCTTCTGTTTCCAGCCTGCTGTAGGCACTATTCCAGGACTGACAATACCCAGCAAAGGTACTAAAATGCTGTGTGGTCATAGCCTTTTCAATGTGATTTCAGTCGATTCCATCTTAAGATTTAAATTTGTCAGATATAAGGAGGACAAAAGTTGGGGTTTTTTAACATAGAAAATGAAGGTTTTATGTTTCGATTATGACTCAGCCTTTTCCCTAAAATCATGTATCATTTGTAGTGAATTTCTGTCTCAGCAGTCGAAGAATTACTTGTTTTAGGTGCGGCTATTTTAAAGTTACCAGT
This sequence comes from Phyllostomus discolor, assembly GCF_004126475.2. Classification (NCBI taxonomy): domain Eukaryota; kingdom Metazoa; phylum Chordata; class Mammalia; order Chiroptera; family Phyllostomidae; genus Phyllostomus; species Phyllostomus discolor. Next base: position 20,458,814 of record NC_040915.2, read on the forward strand.
CATTCTGTACTTATTGAATCAGCATCAGCTTTGTTGTAATGGAAGGAGTCTTTTAGAATGTGCCAAAATGCAATTCCTAACTCTTGGATCAGATGACTTCACTAAAAAATATAGTCAAAGGTATAGGATAAAAATGTTAGACTTTGAGGGAAATATCACATCCAGGTCAATAATAATATTTTAAAATGCATTCCAATTCACAGAGTGGTTTCACATATGTCAGTTGTGCCCTGCTAGGTAGGACAAAGTGGCTTGTCCGAGATCATGCAGATATTAGAAAAGGCAAAGAAAGGACTAGAACCCCAACCTCTAACCAAAAGAAAGAGAGAAAGGAAAGGACAGGATGCAAATTGGGACCATCATGCCGCAGTGATTACTTATGTGTTCACAGAGAGATCAAGATGAATTGAAAAAAATTTTTTAAGACATGGCATTTACCCAGGAAGAGGTCACTACTAACCAGAGTGTGTTTTGAGCAAAATGATAAGGACAAGCGCAGGAAGTATAGATGGATGCCGCAAGGAGGAAAATAAAACAAAAGGGTGGCTTTCCAATCTCTGGAGTTGTTTGGCGCAGGTAAGTAGGAAACATGGAATGCTTTAAAATATGTCACCGTTTCAGGTCTTGTTTAGCTGTTACATAGCCTCACGCCTAATCAGTTATCAGACAAGTGAGTCAGTGGAATGATGGAAAACATGAACATCAGAAATGCCCTTTGGGGTTAGAGGGATAATTCCTTCAGTCTGTTTTCCAGTCATTGACTGTGACAGCAATTTCCGTGTCCCTTTCTTGTCTCAGTTCCTGTCCTCCCATCTGCTGCTGTTCAGGAGGTTTTGTGAAAGCAGACTGCCACGTCTATGACAGCAACTTCAAAAACGTTTGAGATATTCTACAAACATTTCTTCCTTTCTGTGTAGTCATTAACCATAAATTTATTTCAATTCATTTAATTCTTGGAACTTACGCTTTTGACCGGCAAGACTTCAAGACTCTAAAGATTGATAAGTTCTATGTATATGCTACCCAATGATCAATTTTTTAAAAATATTTTATTGTATTTATTTTTAGAGAAAGGGGAAGGGAAGGAGAAAGAAAGGGAGAGAAACGTCGATGTGCAAGAGAAACATCCATCGGTTGCCTCTCACACATCCCCAACTGGGGACCTGGCCTGCAACCTAGGCACGTGCGCTGACTGGAATCGAACCCCGTGACCTTCGTTCTGTGGGATGACACCCAATGCACTAAGCCACACCAATCAGGGCCCCAGTGATCTTTTAATAATCATATATAAAATGTTTACTGTTCTTTTCCTTATAAGTGGCAAATATTCACTTGGGAAATTTAGGTAAATCAGAAAAAAGAAAACAAAAATATCTTAACATATATTTAATTTTATTTCTTTTTTTTAAGATTTTATTTATTTATTTTTAGAGAGGGAAGGGAGGGAGAAAGAGAGAGAGAGAGAAACATCAATGTGCGGCTGCTGGGGGCCATGGCCTGCAACCCAGGCATGTGCCCTGGCTGGGAATTGAACCTGTGACACTTTGGTTCACAGCCCAAGCTCAATCCACTGAGCTATGCCAGCCAGGGCTTAATTTTATTTCTTAAAACTTGCAACAAATAGTCCTAGTGCACATTCAGCTTTGAGACTTGTTTTTTTTTCATTTAATGGTTTCCTGGAGACATGTTCCCATATGAGTGCTCTTCCAAAATATTGTAAATGTCTATACATTAAATATATCTAGTATCGATGGAACAATACTTAACCAATCCCAATTGAGTATTCCAGTTATTTTCAAACTTTTACTAGTATAAACAATGCTTTAATGAATATTCCTGTAGCTAAATCTCTGCTGGCATCCAAAATTAATTGGTTAGGATATATTTCTAGAAATGCTACTGGTCTTAAAGCTCTTTGTATGATAAACAACTTCTGATTCTGTGTTGGTACAGCTTGTGATGATTAAACCCATATTCGTGTGCTAGCCTATCTTTCTTAAATAATTTATGTTCAAATTTAAATCCTGATCCTTCAGTTTCTTAAAAGGGCTGTCAGGTTTTCTTTTTTGACCAACCATTGTTGTAAAACCTAATGAACTTAGAAGAGCTCTTTGCAGCCCCCCTATTCCTTTCCCCACACATTTCAAAATCTCAAGAATTTTGCAAGTCTGTGGTTTGCAAATGAAAATGTCCCTTTTATGGACACAGCCAACAAGACACATTTGTTGACCATTAGTGAAACAATTGTGTTCTACAGATGTTTAGATTTAGTTGAAGGAAGAGGGAGAGATTAGTTTGCTGTAAGAGGTCAAAGGACCCTTAAAATCAAGAATACTGTTAATCAAATATGAAAAACAGAATTATCTCATGTATGTTCAAATGGCCCATATTTTGCATGAGCTCAAGTATTCCCACAGAACCAAATGTTTAGTCCCACAGAAAGAAGTGTACAAGGTCTTAGAGATGGGCAAGAATTCAATTTGTCACTGTTCCAAACTAAGATGAACTTAGACTTTACTAAGAAATCTTGTATTTTTTAATTTTTATATATTTTTTAAATCTTCACCTAAGGACACACTTAGTGATTTTAGAGCAGGGGGAGTGGACAGAGAGAAAGGGAGAGAAACATCAATGTGAGAGAAAAACATCGATTGGTGACCTCTTGTACATGCTCCAACCAGGGAACTGAACCGAAAGGGGACCAAACTCAAAACTCAGGCCTGTGCCCTGACTGGAAATCGAACCCACAACCTTCTGGTTTTCTAGACAACAATCCAACCAACTGAGCCACACTGGCCAGGGCCCTTTCAGGTTGCTAGTCATGCCATAGACCCCCTTAGAGGAGGAACAAAGGGGCCAGGGAATAGCCTCAGACAACTCCCAAGGAAGTCCTTTTGTGACCACTCCCTTAAGCATTAGGCCCTAGAGATAACATCTAGGCCTCAGTTACTTCTCAGCTCCAGGCCCAGAAACAGCACCGCCAGGTAGGATGACACCAAGGCTGATATCAGGACCAGCCACTATGACTAATGATCCTTTTCCCTGGGGCCCGCCAATCAGTAGAGACCGTGACCCTGAAAGGACACACCTGGAAAGCTGATGAGTGTTCTGTTGAGATCCACCCCTGAGACCCCTCCCCCCTTCCTCCCTACCCTCCTCTCTTCCTCCCTTCCTCTCTTCCTCCCTCCCTCCTCTCTCACATTCACATAACTTTGTCCACCTGCTTCTTATTCCAGGTGCGCACTCTATGGAGCACACACTAGTGCCTGCCTTCCTCCTGAGCTCCAAGAGCTCTTCTTTTGCCTCTACAACTTGCTTCCTGAGCCCACGCAGCCCCGCTGGCTCACTTCTTCCACTGGTCACTTCTTCTACTCCTGTGACTTTCTAACTAACCTTTTGTTTGTATTCGAGTTCCTTGGCTCTGAATTCTTTTCTTAGCTGAACTCAAAGACCAAGGTCTAACATCTGGTGTCATTTGCTACTAACAGTTCCAGGACTCCCAAGAAAAGCAAAATCCACAGCTGCTCAATTCCCTTACATGAAATGGTGTTATATGGGCATACAACCTATGTACCATCTCCTGCATACCTTGAATCCTCTCCAGATCACTTATAATACCTAATGCAATGTAAATGCTATGTGAATGGTTATAATACTGTATTGTTTAGGGAATAATGATAGGAAAGAAGCCTGTACTTGTTCAGTACAGACAACCATTGTAGACCTAGCTACATAGTACATGTCAGCAATGGCATGACAATTTTTTCCTGAATATTTTTGATATCTTCAAGTCTACAGATACAGATGAGGAACCTGGGGATTCAGAGGGCCAACTATAATGGTGTCTTAGTTTCGGGGACAGCTTTCCCTGGAGGTGAGGGAGGGGCTTCACTTAAAAATGATTTCTCAGTTTCCATGCTCTGCAACTTGGCGCTCAGTCAGGGTCTCGGTTCTGACCCCCAGCTGTTTCTGAACTCCCGCCGTTTTGAGGGCTGATACCCATCTTCCCCATGGTCCATGCTAGTCTTTAAAAAACCCTTGCTTAGGTTCCCATAGAGGAAAATCTTACCCTTCAACACTCTTATTCTTGGCAAGGAGTGAGATTCAATCGAGAAAATCAAGCAAAGCTCGTTTTTGTCCTCTTCTATTACTGTTTCCACTAGCCCCACCTCTGCCTCTCAGAGTCCCATTGAAATAATGCCTGAGGCTTTAACTCTTTTGTCTGCAATGAATGTTCTGCAGTGTAATATTTAAATGCCAGAAATATGTCCTGACAGGGAAGAAATTCAAGTAATTTGTTGGTGCATGCACTTACTGAAAGCCTCGCTGAGGCCAGGACTTGAAAAGGCACTATGAAAGATGAAATGCCTACGTTTCTCCTGTGTTCCCCCTTCCAACCCATTCTCTTGTTCTGGTCAGTCTGTCTGACCCGGCAATTTTTGTGTAATCAAATTGTACTTTAAAAGTGCAGTTTTAATCAGATGAACCATTAATTCCTGGAAATGCAGTGTCATGCATGGCGTTTGGCGATATTCGTGCCGGCTATTTTTATTTGGAAGCATTTTATTAGTGTTTCTCGGAGTTTCTGTCATTTCTGCCCCCCTTTCTTTCCCAGCCCCTGTTCTCTCTCTCCTCATTGTTCCTTAGCAAGGCCATGAATCCGTGCTCCCTGTGACTCATTATTGCTCACTGTAGTAATCTACTCTTCTTTGTGAGACTAAATTTGGAAGATGCTGGAGTTGCCGTTCTTGAGTCCTAGGAGTACATCCTGTTAACTCTCAACTCGCCGTGCTGACGCCAGGAAGCACGGATAGCAATCACAGAAGAGGAACAGCTGCTGCATTTGGTCCTGGCTGAGCCCAGTGTCACGCCACAGAAAGACCTGCTGCAGTCAACAAAGCCAGGGGCTTGACTGCAAAAAAAAGGAACTCTGGATTGCAGGGCCCTAAAGCATGAAGCAAAAAGGTCCAATTATATTTATGTAGCCCTCTGCAGTTTCTAAGGTGTTTTGTGAGGCACTAACTGCTTTTCACGGCCAGGATAAGAAGTAGGTAAAACAGCTGTTGTTTTATTCATCTGGCATGGGAGGGAAACTGAAGATCGGACAGGTGTGGTGACTTACCCGACACCACCAGCTTTCGAGCTCTGCCCTCCAGCCACGCCCCTGTTCTGCAGCGTGTGCCCTTCACCCCCACAGCTCTCATATCCTGTCCAGACCTCGGCGCCCGTGTTAGATCGGGACAGGGAGCACATCGGCGGTCACCACCTCTGTAGACCTAGCCTGGCCTTAAACCAGCAGCTTCCAGCTGGTGGGCTCAGCCCACCTGCAGCTCAGTTGATCTGTGTCCATACCCAGCAACTTGGAGCTCCGTCAGGGTCTGGGTTCCAACCCCTGACCCCCGGTTGTGTCTGAACTCCCACAGTTTTGAGGCCTGATACCCATCTCCTCCATGGCCGAGTCTCAAATCTGGTTGTCCCCGGTTCTCTAGCTGGCTACTCCATCCTGGCCCCCTGGTCTCAGTTATTCACCTCTCCCCTGTCCCCACCAGCCGTGCCTCCTTGCTCTTGCCTTGCCAATGTTCATTACTCCTGTCTCTCAGATTCTGAAGCCAGCGGATATATTTAGTAATCATCTTAGCTACCTACTGGACTTTCCACACCCGCCTTCCTTCCTGTGGACTCTGCACCTGATCTGAACTCCTAAGAACGCTCCTTATTTGTGCTCTCTAAGCCGGACAGATGATACACCCAGGGGCCTTTACACTCACCACTCGGCCCCCTCTAACCTATATGAAACTCATATTTTAAAATATTTTTTTTGCTTAGAATTTCAAATCCTGTTGACCTTCTTAGCCTATATTTTCTCGTTCTGCACAAACATTGATTGTCACAGGCTGTACCCTAGTGAAATAGGATATGTAAAAGCGCTTTGTTTAAGCAATACACCTTGTACAAATATACCCTGCTTCTGTTATTATTAGGCAATTCAAGCTAAAGGTGACTTTTTTAAACCTTCCTGGTGGAGGGAGATAGGCTATCAGCTGAAATAGGAACTTAACAATTATTGCCCAAGGCCAAAATAAGACAAGTGTAACAATAGCAACAACAAAAAAGTACAACTATGATCCTACCAAAGCTGACTGAAATATGTAGATTATTCCTTCTGACCAGGTTACCACCACAGGTTTTTACATTTTCTTTTATTTATTGATTTTTTTTTAGAGAGATGGGGGAAGGGAGAGAAAGAGAGAGATACAGACTTGTTGATCCACTTATTTATGCATTCATTGGTTGATTCTTGTATGTGCCCGACCAAGGATCGAACCCACAACCTCAGCATATCAGGACGATGCACTGACCAACTGAGCTACCTGGTCAGGGCTCACAGGACTTTAAGATGCATCGGGCAACAAAACAAACATTCTAGGTGATTCTCAAGGCGTCAGGACCTTTTTTCTACTCAACCTGAAGATACTGAGTTTTCAGATGTCATCTACCGTGATTGATTTTTCCATGCTAAGGTAATAATTGCTTTTAATATTTATACAGCATTTTATACTATATTTTTTTAAAATTTTTAAAAATGTGTTTATTGATTTTAGAGAGAGAGAAAGAGAGAGAAACATCAGTTGGTTGCCTCCCATATGCACTCTGTCCAGGGACTGAACCCACAACCTAGGTATGCACCTTGACTAGGAATCAAACCCCCAACCTTTTGGTGTATAGGATAACATTCTAACCAACCGAGCCACACCAGCTAGGGCTATACTGTATTATACTTACCTACATTATCTTATGTTATGAAAAAAGATTTTATGGGAAAAGTAACTTCATTGTTTTAAACTTTTAGATAGGAAAACTGAGGCCCAGAGATCTTAGTTAACTTGCCCAAATGCACTAAATGAGTCAGGGGCGTCCCATATACTGGAACTCAGGTTCTTCTGACTCCCAAAGAAACTGCTTTTTCATTTCTCCAGTCCATGTGTCTCAGAATGATAAAACACCCTGGAAAAAAAAACTGCTCATCTATTTTATGATTAAGTGAAGCTCTAAAAATTGGCATCCACTCAATAATAGAACACAGACTTTGTCACTGAGGAGTGTATTCAAGAACCTGTACCTCATTGTGGTTTTCAATAATTATACGCTACTGCCATCTTGTGGATATGCTCATTTGCTGTTACTACTTCAGCCCGCTTCTGTTGACCTAGTGTCATGCCTGGCCAGCATTGCCTAGCTGAATCTGAACAATCAAATGTGAAATCCCCAGGAAAGGGCTGGAGTCAGGGAACTTAGAATAATATTTGAGGGGGTCCTCGACTTAACTGTAGAATTGTCCATTCTCTCCTGCAGCAGATACTCTTGGTGGCCTTGGAATACTTAAGAGCATTGCTCCTTTGTTCTTCCTCTCCCAACAAGACTCTTAATTTTGTTAAGTCTGCATGACTACGTACTTCAGAGGGAGGCTGGCCCAATGTTGGGTCTTCATCCATCCAAGCCAGTCAGTGGTTGGTTTAGGTATGGTCAGGTATTCTGGTCAATGGGATAGGAGGAAGAGCCTATTGGAGCGCTTTTGGGAAGGCTTGCTCTCTTGCAGAGACACACAGGCAGAGATGTGGTTTTTTAAAAATTATTTTATTGTTGTTTAGTTACAGTTGTCTGCATTTTCCTCCCACCACTCCCCACCCTGCAACCCAGCCAAACCCACCTCCCTCCCTTGCTTCCACCCCCTCCCTTTGGTTTTGTCTATGTGTCCTTTATAGTAGTTCCTGAAAACCCTCCCCCCCAATTATGGTCTTTTGTTCTTTGGTCTTCGGTTTTGTAATGGACATTATCATTTCCAGATGAGTTGGATTTCTGGCACTGGGACCAAAGGAGTACTGACAAAGAATATGGTAAAAGCCAAGAAGTTCCCCCAAATGGGGCTAAAAATCATGGTGGTGACAGGTTGTTGAGCTGCAAGGTCTTCCAGAGCTTCCCAAGTGTAATCTGAAACCAGCTCCCACGCACAGAGGGCGGGGAGAGACTGAAGAAAACCACAGATCGCCCCAGGTTGGTAGGTGGCAGGTTTAACAAGGAAGTGAATGTAGGAGACTTGTTGTGGGGACTACAAGACAAGGAGTTTCCTGCAGTGCCCCACCCCCCACCAAATCTTAAAAGTTTACACAGAGACCCTAACTGGGGTCACCCATGTACACAGGAGGCCTTAACAGAGTCCAGTCATGTACCAAGTGTATGTAGTCTCATCACCACATTACTGTCTCAAGGCTGTGTCCCCGGGCAGTCTCCAGATCAGGAAAGGCAAGCGGAGTGCACAGGGTTGGAGTGGGGAGCCCCCAATCTCCCAGGTCCAATTTGCAGGTCAAACTGGCACTCACGTCTTCATGATAACCTTCAAGCCAAATGGTAGAACAGGCATTTGCTTAGTAATGGAGGTCCAGCAAAGTACTTAGAGGGAATCTCCTAAGCTTTAAACCCAAGGATCATATTTCACGTATTTCTACAGATGGAGAACACGACTGTTCCAGAGATGCTAAACGGTGCTTCACGGTACAGATTATAAAACCGGCTCAGAGGGGGTACAGCATGATGGGGTCCCTGCAGTCCTGCTTCCCGACTTCCTGTCAGCGAGTCCCCTGGCAGGTTTCTGAATCTCTCTAAATCACAGGTTTCTCCTTTGTAAAAAGGAGATGGTAACACTTACCTGTTAGGGCTGACCAGTAGAGTACCTGGTTTATGATATGGGCTCGATGGAGCAGACACTCTTGTTATAAGAATGTTTACATGTTAGTAATAAGGCTGCTACTCTAGCCTGTTACTTAATAAAAGTTTTATTCTGGTAAACACATGGCAACCAATAGTTTCTTGACTGACAATTTAATGTTTCAAAAAATAGAAGAAACAATTCACCAAACTTCCCTTTGGATTTCGTAGAATTTTAAAAAATGGTGGTGGGAATCTCTGGCGAAAGCCACCACACGAGAGACAGTGTGTGTAGTAGCAGACTTGGCTCCGCCTCATCAGCTCTGAGCCGTGGACTCCTGGACAGGTTACTCAGTCCCCCCGAGCTTCGGTGTCCTCGTCTGTAAAGTGCAAACAATGACTATTATGCAGGGCGACTGTCAGAAATGATCGGTGAATGTTTTCTGACACATAGTAGACATGCAGTAACTAATATCTATTCCTACTACTGCTGTAGAAATTAGAGTGATCGATTTCACAGAACTGAATGGAAGAATATACGTAAGATCCCAAGACTGAGACTCTAAAAGAGGTGGGCGGTTATTTTTTTTTAACTATCAGAAAAATAAACTAGACTCATTGGGCTCATGGCACTGCCCCCTCTTGTGCTGCTCAGTAAGTGTTTGGCACAATTTACCTCTTTCTTCTCCCCTTTCTTTGCTCAACTCTGCAATTGTCAGTGATTCCTACAGGAAAGAAAGAGAGGCTTGGGAAGAAAATACTACTATTGTAAAGAAGTCCTTCTTTTAAAAAATGTTGTATTGTTATTGTATTACAGTCGCCCCAGTTTTTCCTCCTGTGCCCTCCTCCACCCAGCCACTGTTATAAAGAAGCTCTTGATTAGCTAAAAATTTAAAAGGTTGAGTAATAAGTATGACAGGCACCTCTTCCGGTTTTGAGAGTTCCGCTCAGGTGCTGTATTAAGCACTTTTTAGAGATTATACTCTTTAATTCTTTCTGGTTTGGCCTACAAATTATAAGAAGATGACTTTATAGTGGACATTTGTAATTATTTCTTCTTACTCAGCCTCCAAACTGCCTTTATAAGTTTGAGGAGTAGGTGATTGTGTGAGGCAGAGCCCTGCATCGCAATCAATGAAGCCAGAAGGCCCTGGTGCTAGTTCTTCCTGATTGCTGACTGCTTGGGGCCTAAGCATGATTGGTCAGCCAGTCCCTTCTGGATCACGATGCTGGAGATAGGAGTCAAGAAAAGCAGGAAATGTGTAAACTTTATTCTGGTAGCAGTGACATTTAGTATCTGGTAGCAGCAATGGCAGCTGAGTCAGCTATGGCACCCAGTCCCCAGGCCACTGCCAGTGTCCAGCAGCAGCAGCAGCATCCTTCCTGTGGTATGGGTGGCCACCCAGCTTCCCTTGGTGCCTGCCTGTATTCTAGACTCATTCTCCAGCTTTTTCACGGATTCTTTGAGCTCCTACTACTCTTTCAAAAAAAATTTTTTTTGGCCCTGACCTGACACCTGTTGGGTGTCATCCCCCAGGATGAAAGGTCACCAGTTTGATTCCTGGTCAGGGCACATGTCTGGGTTTTGGGCCCAGACCCTGGCTGGGGCACATGTGAGAGGTGACCAATTGATGTGCATCGATGTTTCTCTCCCTCTCTTTCTCCTTCTGTTCCCCTCTCTTAAAAAGTAAATAAATAAAATCTCTTTAAAAAACTCATTTTTCTGGAACTGGGGCTCAAATCAATGATTTGGATCAGAAGGAAGAAATAAACATTCAACTTGAAGAGAATGAAGAAACAAGAATTCAAGAAAATGAGGAGAGGCTTAGGAACCTCTGGGACAACTTTAAACATTCCAACATCCAAATCATAGAAGTGCCAGAAATAGAATAGGAAGAGCAAGAAATTGAAAACTCATTTGAAAAAATAATGAAAGAAAACTTCCCCAATCTGGCAAAGGAAATAGACATACAAGTCCAGGAAGCTCAGAGAGTCCCAAAGGAGTTGGACCCAAAGAGTAACACACCAAGACACATCATAATTACATTACCCAAGATTAAAGGCAAGGAGAGAATCTTAAAAGAAGCAAAAGGAAAGGAGAGAGTTACCTACAAAGGAGTGCCTATAAGACTATCAGTTGATTTCTCAAAAGAAACCTTACAGGCAAGAAGGGCTGGAAAGAAGTATTCTAAGTCATGAAAGGCAAGGATCTACATCCAAGACTGCTCTATCCAGCAAAGCTTTCATTTGGAATGGAAAGGAAGATAAAGTGCTTCCCAGATAAGGTCAAGTTAAAGGAGTTCATCATCACCAAGCCTTATTATATGAAATGTTAAAGGGACTTATCTAAGAATAAGAAGATAAAAAATATGAACAGTAAAATGACAACAAATTCACAACTATCAACAACTGAACCTGGAAAAACAAACTAAGCAAACAACTAGAATAGGAACAGAATCACAGAAAAGGAGATCATTTGCAGCCATGGAATCTTCAACTGCATGTGAGAGCAACCTGGAGAGACTTTGACAGCTCATGTCAGCATAATACCTGCAGCTGCCACTTGCCTTTCCTATAATATTAAAAAAAAAAGAAAGAAAGAAATGGAGATCACATAGAGGGATATCAGTGGGGGTGGGGGTGTTGAGAATGGGGGAAAAGGTACCGGGAATAAGAAACATAATTGGTAGGTGCAAAATAGACAGGGAGAGGTTAAGAACAGTATAGGAAATGGAGAAGCCAAAGAACTTACAGGTAGGGCCCATGGATATGAACTAAGAGGGGGAATGCCAGAGGCAGGAGGGTACAGGGCGGAGGGGGATAAAAAGGAGAAAAAAATGGGACAACTGTAATAGCATAATCAATAAAATGTACTTTAAAAATAAAATAAAAATTCCTTTTTCAATTTCAGTTAACCAGACTCAGTTTTTGTTGATAGCAACCAAAAAATTCTGGCTAACTACATAGTCTTTAGAACATGTTCAATCCAAAAGAGTCCGATGTTGCTGGATAAAGTCATGGTCAAATTTACAACTGGTCTGGGAGTTCTGCCTAGTTCTGGGAGTTCTTCGAATGTCATGTAAAATGCCTGCCAGCCCACCCTAAACTGCTTCTTCCTCCATCTCCCACAACTTCTTAATTCACACTCAATAAACACATACTCAGCACCTACCACATACAAGGCAATATGCCAGGCACTGAGAGGACTCTGAGATCAATAAGCTGTAGCCCTGACAGTATGCTTTTGAATTTGAACCAGAAAAATGTATTTTCTTTCCAAAAAGTAAATGTAAAAGCTGATCACTCTGTTGAGGGTAGAAGTGAAGGGAAACTCTTTTTATCTTTGAGTTAGTGTCACAGGGGGCAAGGTGATGTCCATTTCTTTGTAAATGTTCCAGAAATCAACCCCGAAAGGCAACTGGATTCCTTTGTTAGAGTTTCCAGTAAAAAAGAAACAGGTGGCTCTCTAGAGCACTGAGAAAAGAATGCCTCTTCTGCAGTTGACAACTAGATTGCTGTTCATCAAAACATTTGTGATGAGGATGGGGGATGGGGAATCAGCGCCAGCGCATTAGAAGTGTAACTCCAGATAATGCAGAGTCCTGAAATAGAATCAAAGAAACATCAGTTTCACATGAAAATACTATCCGGTTTACCTCCTTTTCCTTAAATTACCAAGTGAATATTTCTCCAGTGGAGTGGGGACTCTGCTGGCTGTGGAGCCCCTATAATATAGTGATTGCCCAGGAGCGTGGACACTTGTGTATGAAAAACACAGAATATGCAACATAGTCAAGGAAGAAGGGCACATGTGAGTAATGTTACTAATGTTCATGTTGAAGCAGGCGTTTCCACACACCCAGGAAAAACTGGTCACACGCACATAACACTTACTTTATAGGACCTTAAACTGGTGAGCTGAGCACTCGCAAGACCCTCAGCCACAAGCGGGAAGTTTGGTCTAGAAGTCAGACTTGGTTTTGGGGTCAGGTCTTCACTTCTTGGGTGACTTTGGACAAGTTGTTTAACTACTGTAGGACTCAATTTTCCTTCAGACTCCCTTCAGAATGGGAAGGGAACTTAGAGAGTGTCTAAAGTAGTCTTCCACTTCTACATGACTTTTCTTTGAAGCATCCCCAATAAACTTCTGACACTGGTGACAGGATGCTCACTCTCTCCGGGTGACTGATGTTGTTTTGGAAACACTTTGACCGTTAGAGACATTCTTCCACACATATTTGCAACGTGTCTCTCCACAGCTTTTCTCTTGCTGGTAACCTCAAAGGCCAAGTCTAACCCATGGACGGCTCTTTCAGAAACTTTCAACTGCTTTGCTTTTCTCCTCTGCCGGCCCAAACCACCCCCTCTTCTCCACTGTTCTCATCCATCACGTTCAAGATCATGGCAGCATTCTGGTCTTCATATTGTTATGTTTGTAGGGCACAGGTTAAGCACTCTGAGGCCTCAGACACAGTCTGAATTTGAATACTGGGACTGTCGCTTAGCTGTGTGCCAGTGGGCAAGCTACTTTCATTTCTCCAGACCGATTATCTCTCTAAAGTGAGGACAGTATAAATAATAACCAGCAGCAACAGCAGCCTACCTATCTCTTAGAGAAGCTGTGAAAGAGATAAATGAGCAAACACAAGTAAAATGTTTAGTATAGTACCTGGCAATATTACTGCTATCACTAATAATAATAGATAATAAGCTCTAATAATGAGAATAAGAAGAAACGTTCGAACCTGAAGGATTTAGAAATGTTAACCTAGTTAATTCATGACTCCACAAAGAAAGTTTGGTTGCTCTAACGTGAAACTTCCCATACTTTTTATAGCAATTACCACTTTCAATTGTGTGTTCAACGTCTGATCCACCCTGAAGAGGGTGAGGACCTTTTCTATCGTGTTGACAGCTGAGTACTTAATGCCTAAATCAGTGCCCTGTTCACAGTCGTTAAGAGAATGGGCAAACACCTTCATATCGTAGAAAAGGAAATCGGGGTGCTGGGGGAATGGCAGATTTGTCTAAGATCGTGCAGAGGGCTCCCAGGAGAGCTGGAGCAAGAACCCAGAGGTCCTGAGCAGGCCACTCGCAGAGTCAAATCAAGGTCCAGCCGGAAAGTTTGGTGATTCCGGCGGGAGCACAGATATCAGGTGGTGTAGACTTCAACATTCGCACTGGGCGGCCTAAGGCCCGCCCCTATTTTCGGGTTGTGAACCGAAGGAGAATCCAAAGACGGGCGTGTCCCGGGGCGCGGCGCTAACACCCATTTGCAATGCTCCTCACCCGCTCCGGGCTGTTGCTTTGTTGCTGCTGCAGCCCGGCCCTCCCAGCGGGGTCAGCTCCCCGAAGCAGCGAAGCAGCGAGTGGAAAACAACTCGGGCTGCAGAGAGACAATTAACAAAGACGCGGGACCGGGCCACCCATTCCCAGGGCACGCACGCATGCAGCGTGGGCAGAGTTGTACCCGCCTGTGCCCTCGGTGGGGACCGCCGCTCAGGCGTCTGGTGTGGCGTGGGTCTGGGCCAGCTCGGAGCCCCTCCGCCCGGGCTGCGCAGTCACCGGGGGGCTGAGCTCTGCCTGTGAGCCCGGGCACCTTGCAAGCGCGGTGAGTCTGCCTGGCCAGACAAGGCCGGGGGCGGGGCAGGGGGAGGGGGCTGGAACAGCTACTGTCAGATCTGAAAAGGAAGGTGGAAGAGCGCGGGAGCCACGACGCCATGTCCCGGGTTGCTTTGTAGGTAGCTTTGTGTCTTGAGCCTTCGATAATGCAAACAACCAGCTCCATGCGACCCAACCGAGTGGTTTTACAGGTGTCAAACTGAGGCCCAAGGGAGGTAAGCTGGTCTAGTAAAAACTAATCATTCCTTGTGTCTGTTTGTCCCTGCCAGTTTCCGTGTAAATCTGAGGCGACTTTTAAACAGAATCCATACATTAAAACAATGGAATGATTCAAACAATGCTAAAGAATCCTTGCCAAGGAAAGTATAATTATAAATAGGCAGTCAAGGCCAGGGGAAAAGAGAACGGAAATCTGACGTCCATCAGGGGAGCAGCCTTGGCCGAGGGGGGCTCAGAAAAATAGTGCCAAAGCTGGGGCTGGAAGCCAGGCAGCTGGTTGGGCTCCGGCTACAGTGCCCCCTGCCCGACAAGCCCCTGAACCTTGAGGGGAATGGAGAAGAGGACAGCCTGCCCAGGTTCTTAACCTTCTTGCAATCACTGACCCCTTAAAAATCTGGGTGCCCTCCCCACAAAAGGGTTCACATACAGCCTTGCACTCGGTTTTAGATTTGACATGAAGCATATCTGCCGTTGTCAGGAGTAACTGAGGTTGTTACTTGGGCTGCACCGTTTCAGACCAGTTTATTTTCTCCTTCAAGGGGAAGCTATCTGGGTCCTGGCTGGTGTGGCTCAGTGGACTGAGCACCCACCTGTGCACTAAAGGGTTGCTGGTTTGATTCCCAGTCAGGGCACATGCCCGGGTTTTGGGCCAGGTGCCCAGTTGGGGGTGCCCAAGAGGCTACCACACATTGATGCTTCTCTTCCCTCCCTTCTGTTTTCTCTAAAAATCTTTTTTAAAAAAAGGGAAGCATCTGGTTAAAGAGTATCTGCTGTGAGTCCAGACAGAGTCCTGGTGATCTAGCACACATAGTTCATCCTGTCAAAGGCCCAGTTTTCTTTCTCTGTTTCGTACCTCAGGCTTTTGTCAGACTTCAGAATGAACGCTGAGTTTGGAGCCTAGCATGGAGTAAGTGCTCTATAAAAGTGGTGCACGTAACCCAGTGACATAACCCAGTGCCTCACAGCTGTGCCGCTTGGAAAGGAAGCTGGGCCGTTCCCAAAATGAAATAAAACAGAACTTGAAAAATTATAAACCTGCGAGTATAAAGTCAACCCTGTTATGACTTACAAATGGCAGCACCTACCTTGTGCTAGTAATCTAAATGAGAGTATACTTATTTAGAATAATGCACTACACTCAATATTTGACCCAAGGTCAAATGCTGAAAATAGAAACTACCAGACATTTAAAAAAAAGAAAAGAGGAAAAAATAAAACGAAACTGCCAGACATTCTAACAAAAACTGTTTATTAGGCCTCACTTCCCTCTCTGAATAGGGTTTGTTTTTCAATGGGAGGAAAGACGAGGACAAACTTGGGAACCCGGGTGGCGCCCAGGCTTGCCCAGTGACGACGGGTCCGCTGAGTTTCCGCCAGGGCACAGACAGGGCTGCTGGCAGTTGGCTCTCACCCCTCTTGGATCAGCTGCTCACTGTGCTAAACAGTGCCTTGGTTGATTCTGCTCTAGATCAAATAAATGGCTTTTATTTAACGAATGGGGGGAGGGGTGTCTTTGGTGCTGACACTGAAGCAAAGTGGCATTTGTTGACCTTGATTTTCCAAAGCCTATTGCTTGTTTACTGACAAGCTTCAGAATTTTTAAAAAATCTATGAATCCAAAATCATGGGGACATGGCCTGGGCAGGCCTCCTTATCTATAATAAGAACTGCTCTTAACAAAAATCCAGTGTTGTCTTTTTTCTCTACCATTTTAGGCCTTGCAGTTACAGCCAGGGAAATACAGCTAGGAAAAGTAGCTGGGGACAAGAACGTGCGTGCCTAAAAAGTGCTCCTGGTGGTTCTTATACACCCTTGGTTATGAGTGTTGGTGGGGTGGGGATTAGTTGTGGGGGACTATTGAATCTTTTACGTTTCTGTATTGTTTACCTAGTTATGTAATGAACAAGAACCTCTATTGTAATTTCAGCAAACAAATAAACCAACAACCCCTTGGTGTCCAGTGAAGGCATATGGGTAGCAAAAAAAATACTTGACAATAGGCCCAAGATCATTAATCATGGGGAAATGCACACTAGAATCACAATGCCATATTACTTTGTACCTATCAGGTATGGCTAAAATTAAAATGACTGACTACACACAGTGTTAATGAGGTTGTGGACGAATCGGAACTCTTATACACTGTTGGTGGGAATGTAAACTAGTACCACCACTTAAAAAAGTTTTACATTTCCTTTAAAAGTTAAATATATACCTATCAGGTGACGCAGGCATTTTATTCCTCGGTCCAGCTTTATTGTAATAGAGAAACGAGAAACAATCACTATGTGGATAGATAAGCTATGGTATATCCATCTAAAAGAATACTGCTCAGCACTAAAAAGTAATGAACTATTGATACATCCTACAATATGGATGCATCTTAAAGTAATTTTCCTGGAAGAAGCTAGAGAAAGAAGAGTAGTACATGCTGTACAATTCTATTTGTGTAAAATTGAAGGAGAGTTGCTATCTCTCACCTGACCTCAAAATTTTTATGACTTTCAAAAGTTGTGTATGATCATATTAGTCTAACTCCACTTGTAAGTGTTGTTGGCAATTTGATGATTATTCTGCCAGTGTTTATCCATGTCATTTATGCATTCATTCAACTAGTTGAGCACCTACTATGTGCTAGATCTAGAATTGGCACTAGGTAATGTGTTGGTGAACAAAAGAGACATGATTCCACCCTGGCTGTGTGGCTAAGTGGCTTGGAGCATTGCCTGGGCACCAAAAGGTTGTGGGTTCGATCCCCAATCAGGGCACATATCTAGGTTGCAGGTTCACTCCCCAGTTGGGACACTTACAGGAAGCAACCGATTGATGTTTCTCTCTGATATTGATGTTCCTCTCTGATATTGATGTTTGGTTCTGTCCTTCTTCCTCTCTCTCTAAAAATCTCTAAAAATCAATAAACATATCCTCGGGTGAGGACTAAAAAAAGGCTATAAAGGAGGTACATGATCCCTGCTCTTGTGGAGTGGGGTAAAACAAAACAATCTATCAGATGAACCAGTAAACAGAGTAAGAAAAATATCTATTATGGGGGAAGGGAGTGGTTCTTTGTGAAGGGGGATGGAGTCAGGGAGGACTTGTGCCTGAGTTTTCAGGCAGGGAGGTAAAGCAATTGGTTTTATGCTTTTGAATGACCACTCCACTCAGAGGCTGTGCATTCAGTCCGGAGGCTGTTGTACTGGCCCAGGAGAAAGGTGACAGAGGTTTAGACTCAGGTGGTCTTCGAGATGGAAAGCACCGAAAGAACTAGTGGGTGTTCTTAATAGACAGAGAAGATCTTAGAGGCTGATACTGATCGATGCTCTTTGAATTCGACAGTTTTATCAATTTTTAGTCCATACTAACTGTCTTATTGCTTCCCCCACCTTTGGCCTCCATCATTACATCTTACTCCTCATTTGTGAGGATGTCACGGGAGACTGGCGCCACCGCCTTGCTGGTCCGGTTACACTAGCTTACAGCATTCCTTTGATCTACTGATCTGGTTAACTTTACTTAAGGGAATGAGGATAGTCCGGCATGACCTGTTTGGTGGTGTTGTTGTTAACCTAGGCCGGCTCCAAGGGCTCTCTTTCATTCTCTAAAGACTGATAGAACATCTGTTTTAATCAGGTGGCAGACACCTACTCAGCATGGATCATGGCAAAGCAGGGTAGGGAGTGAAAATGTAAAAAAAGTCCAGAGAGAATCAGATTTGTTTCATCATGGCTGGACTGAGCAGTGCCATTGGAGCCCAGTCTCATGGTCCCTCTTATCTCTTCACTCCATTTCTTCAGTGTTGGGTTCTCAGTCAAGCTCTGGTGCATAGTTATTATTATCATCATCACGGTTACCTCTTCCCACCGTCTGCTTCAGTATGGCCCGTCAAGTGTCCTTAGACCACTGCTTCATCCATCTGACCCATAGTAATGTTATGGCTTTTAGTTTAACAATAATAGTGACAAAAACAACAGTTATTATTATTGAGCGCTTATGATGTGCCAGGCACTCTGTGAGACACTTTACCTGGATTATCTCTAATTATAAGAAAGGTCATATAATCCTCTCAGGAAAGCCAGCCAGTTGATTGCAGAATCAATTTAAAATCAGATTTTCTGGCTCCAGGATCTGGGCCCCAAACCTTTACAGTGCCTCCTGCAGTCACTCTTTAGGGCGAGGAGGGAAACTGAGCCACCAAATGTGTGCCTATTTCTCACTTCTTCTGAACATGAATCATCAAATAGAGTTGGCGGCCATAGTATGGGGGGAGCTTTGGAGGTTCTTCTTATAATTTTGCCCATTCCAGATCCTTCAGGGTTGGAGAGTTCTGGAAGCTCTTTATGCAGAACCCTGCCCTCTGACTAGTGTTTATGTCTTCATAAACCAGGCTTCCTATGTGGCCACTCTAGTTTCTTTAGGTGTTTCCTCCCTTTGTTCCTCAGCAGGGTCTGTGGCTGTCGTGGTGCTTGAACTTGATCTTTGATGGCTTTCCCTAACCCCTGGAGTCTCAAACCAGAGGTTTTACTTCCTACTCCTGCCAAATGTTGAAACTGACCTACTAAAGGCTGGGGTAGGAGGATGATGGCTGTTCAGCTTTCTTTGCTGTGACATTTTACCTTCTGGAAGAACTTTAAGATGATGGTGTCGGTTTCCCCCATAGATCTTCTCACTTCCATTTCTCCTGTTCTGACTGGTCAGAATTAGGTTCAGAGGATTATTTTCCCATCACTTCCCTTGTCTTGAAAGGGACGAAGTAATCAGGATGCTTATAACATTTATTTAGTTCCTCTTCTTTCAGAGGAATGAAACATGGAGCAAATAACCAGATACTTTAAGTGTCCTTCCCTTATTGTAGAGCTGGGTTTTTTTTTTTTTTGTCTCTGTATCCGCAGCATCCAGGAAAACTCTTGGCATGAAGTAGCTGTTCCAAATTCCCCTGTGTCAGTGTGGGCAGAGGAGATGAGAATTAACTGCTTTATCCTATCCTAGAGTCAGAAGCGGTTGCCGCAGAGCATTCACTAGACACTTTTTTTTTAGCACTGAGTATATGCTAGACTGACTTTAGTTCCTAATTGGCTCTCACAGGGCATCAGAGATCTCCAGGCTCAGCATGGGCTGGACCGTGAGGAAAGCCACGTTCCCCTGAGTTTGTTCTCCAAGACAAGCCGCCTTTATCAGGCCAGACAAGGCATGGAACAAGGGCACCCAGCCTGCTCTCCAGGCTTTTGAGCTGTATTTGTCCTGAGAGTGTTGCAAAGACAGTGGATCACTTAAGCTACATACTATTTCATTTGTTTTTAAACTTATTTTGAAACAATTACAGATCAACATGAAGTTGTAAGGACAGTACAGAGAGATTTTGTGTACTTTTTACCAACTTCCTCTGATGGTTATATCTTAAATGTAGTGTAACACAAATCTAAGACATTGGCATTGGTGTAATATATGTGTATAATCGTTCTATGCCATTTTATCACATGGGTACATTTGTGTAACCACCACCTCAATTAAGATAATAGATCTATCACCACAATATCCAGTCTGGTATGATTCTTTTTTTTTAAAGATTATATTTATTTAGATGGGAAGAGAAGGAGAGAAACATCAATGTATGAGAGAGACACATCAATTGGTTGCCCCTCGCATGCCCCCAGCTGGGGACCAGGCCTGCAACCCAGGTGTGTGCCCTGACTGGGAACCAAACTGGTGACCCATTGGTTCATATGCCGGCCCTCAGTCCTCTGAGCCATACCAGCCAGGGCTGGTGCTGTTCTCCTATGGTCACATCTACCTGCCCTTCACCGTTATCTCTAACCAAGTGGCAACTAATCTGTTTTCTGTCCCTATAACTTTGTGTGTTTAATGGAATCTCACAATATGTAGCCTTTTCACTCCACGTGTTTCAGGTAGCATGATTCCCTCTGGAACCATCCATGGTTGTTGCAATCAATAGTTCATTGTATTTCTCAGTAGTCAGTGATATGGGATGTACCACAGTTTTTTCAAAACCACTCACCTATTAAATTTACCTGTTAAAAAACATTTTGTTGTGTCTAGTTTTGGGCCACTAACAAATAGACTTCTGCGAACGTTCATGAACAGGGTTTTGTATGGACGTAAGTTTTCATTGTCTGGCATAGATGCCCTGGAGTGTGATTGCTGGTGAGGGTGTGTTTAGTTTTTAAAGAAACTGACCAACTGTTTTCCAGAGTGGCTGTACCTTCTACATTCCCACCAACAATGCACGAGGGATCAAGTTTCTCCATATCCCTGACAATAGAGAATATTTTTCTGGTAACGGCTTCATTGGAATATAATTCACATCATGTATTCCACCCATTTAAAGTGTACGAGTCAATGGTTTTTAGTGTAGTCACTGAGTTACGTAACCAAAACCACAACAAATTTAGGACACTCTTGCCATCCACAAAACATCCCTCTGCCCAGGAGCCTCCATTCCCTAGGTGCCTACCTGCTCTGCTTAGAAACTGACCCACTTTCTGTGTCTGTAGACTTGCCTATTCCAGACACCTCATAGAGATGGAATCATAAAATACGTGGCCCTTTGTGTCTGGCTCCTTTTACTTAGCACAGTGTTTTCTAGATTCACCTGTGTTGTAGCATGGATCAGTACTTCATTCCTTTTCATTGCCAAATAATATGTCATCTTTACAAAAACTATAAGTGTGTTTCTTTCCATTACCTGGGCGAGGCACTGAGGTAACAAAATGCTGCTACAGAGAGCTTTTGCCAGGCCTGCTTGGAGGCCTAGATTGCAATTAACCCAAGTATAAATTAATGCAGTTTTTAATATTTAGAAGTTCCCTATAAGGTATTGCGCATGCATTTTGTTTATTTAGAAACAATTATGAGTAGTGGGACCTGAGGGGCTCTCCTGAAATCCTACTGGGATCTTTCTGGAGAAGCTAGGCACAGGGTGGCGAATGCCAGCGATCCAGGCCAGGGGCAGGTCAGCAGACCACAGGCAGCGCTCGGGAGCTGGAGTAGGGCTGTGCGACGGACAGTTGTGTTCCAGGATCTTTCTAGATCCTTTGCCTTCTGAACCTCGCTCTCCCCAAACACTCCATTTACATATTATCTGATCCATGGGTCAGTGTTTACTGGGAAGGACAGAAACCTCTGCTGCTACTGATACATCCAGAAAGGCCAGTTATGCGTGCAAATATGTAGTACTGGGAGGCCCAGAGGAGGACACAAGATGCATCGGTGCTCATCTGGTCTCTAAGAGCCTAGCGTTGGGCAGGGAGATGAGGCGCGGTGCTAAATAACCCAAGCACAAGGCTAAATGGGATGCATGCCACTTTCAGTATTAGGAAATATTTTAACCATCAAGAAAGGACTGAAGAAGAGTAAATGCTCAGGGTCTTACTGCCTAGCTCTATTTAATTTTAACATTTTTGCCATATTTACTTCAGTTTTGTTTTAAAACAAATATAATGTCTCAGCTGCTCAGCAATAAAAAGGAAGGAACTATTGATACACACGCTTACCTGCATCTCCAGGGAACTGTGCTGAGTGAATAGTCAGTTCCAAAAGGCGCACACTGCATGGGTCCTGTACATGTACTATATGGTTAACGTACATTCTTGGACTGACAGGTGAAAGAAATGGACAACGCGTTCGTGAGTGCCAGGGGTTAAGCATGGGATGTAGGTGGAGCTGAGCATGGAAAGGCAACACGAGGGATGTTTGTGGTGGAACTGTTCTGTGTCTTGACTGTCAGGGTCCTACCCTCTGGGTGTGACATTGTCTTTTTAAAATAACTTTCTACTTTTTAAGTACAGTTGACATACAGTATTATATTAGTTTCATGTGTACAACATAGTGATTAGATCTTTATGTAAATGTCTAGTTATAAATTCACTACAAGTATCTTCTGATCTGAGGCCTCTCTTTTCTTTTGGTTGTAGAATGGTTTATAAAAGGAAGAACATTCCAGTATCATTGTAGTCAGACTGAACAGTCTTTATCAGTCTTTTCTTGTGGAGTTTGTACATTTTATGTCTTACTGAAAGAATCCTTCCCAGCTGGAGAGCATAAAAATATTTTCCTATGTTTTCTTTGGAGAATTTAAGAGTCTTACATTTACCATTTATGTCTTTAACCTTTCTGGAGTCGATTTGGGGTGTGATGTGGAATTGCCTTTGTTTATTTCTCTGTATGGGGAGCCAGTTATGTCATGGATCACCTTTCCCCAGTGACTTACAGTGACACTATGTCGCATGTCAAGTTTCTGTGTTTGCTATGGTCTGTTCCACTGGTCCGTTTGCCCCTGTGTCAGTATCGTGCTGCCTCGTTACTGGGGCTTTTAAATCGATCTGAACATCTGACGTGACAGGCCCCCCACCTTGTTTCCAGAATTGCCTTAGCCATTATTGGTCTTTTACTTGTCCTTACATATTTTAGAGTCATTTTATTATGTCTTAAAACAAATAAACACACACACACACCTGGTTGGAAGTTTTGTTGGAATTGTATCGAATCAGTTTGGGGAGAATTTTCACTTTTATGATATTGATTCTCACTATCCATGAACCTACTGTATCTCTACTTGTAATTAGTTCTTAAATGTATTTCATTAAAGTTTTATAATTTTCTTTATAAAGATCATCATGTACATCTTTTGTTAAATTAAGATATTTGGGAAGGAATAAATGTTATTATTCATTTTATTATTTTTATTGTTATGCTGCTATCTTTCTTTAAATTGCACTTTTAAATGTTGTGGGCATATATAGGAATATGATTTATTTTTGAATATTGATCTCCAGCAAAATGAGAAACTCTTACTTTTTCTTATATTTGGTTTATTATATAAAAACAGATAATTTAGAGGGATGGATAGTTCCCCGTTTGGTATGAGAAACAGAGACAGATAATTCCTCAGGGTTGTTATGAGAAACAACCTGTTCTTTTCTCTTTCCTTCCTGCTCCAGCCACCACTGGGCAGTGACTCCTGTCATTTTTAGCTGGTTGTGTTGGCATTTACCTGTGCGTCTTTAAGTAGCATGCATGTACTGCTACTTGTCGAGCTGTCAGGGAGGGCTTTGTTCTTTGGCTTTACACTGTGGAAGACGAAGATTTAGCTTTTTTTCTAGTCCCCTTCCACCACACACACACACACACACACACACACACACAGCTTTCCCATTGCCCTATTCTCTTAGTATAGTTGCAGGTAATATTAATTAGATCACTTACATTATTATGTGTTTAAATTCTATCTATAACTGATCCAGGTAGTGACCTATATTTTTTGTTATAAAAAAATTCTTGCCCTAGCTGGTGTGGCTCAGTGGTCTGAGTGCAGGCCTTCAAACCAAAAGGTCACCAGTTTGATTCCCAGTCAGGGCACATGCCTGGGTTTTGGGCCAGGTCCCTGGTAGGGGGCACGAGAGACAACCACACATTGATGTTTCTCTCCCTCTCTTTCTCCCTCCTTTCCACTCTCTCTAAAAATAAATAAATAAAATCTAAAAAAATTGTTATAACAATTGTTTTTGTATATTGGTTTGCTTCTTAATTTTGCATATATCGTGTCATTATGTCTAAATAAACACCATATTCTCTACTTTATAATAAATCTGTTTCCAAGACCTTCTAGTACCTTCTGAAGTACTCTAGTCTAGACCATTTGCCATCTGCCTGTTGCCAGCAGTCAAATCAAGGATTCCCTTCACCTGTCCCGGGGAATGCCCCAGTCCCTCCCCCAAATTCAATCACCAGTCCCTGGGTCCTGTGTCTTCCTCTTTCTTGAATTTTTTCTTTATGCTGGTGGCGCACAACCTCCGATGGTTTTCAGAGAACAGGAACATAACAAGGTAAATTCTTGAGGCCTTCAAGGTTCTGCAGTTTGTCCTCAGTGCGTTTAGGTGCGGGTTTTTGGTTTTTGTTTTTTAACTTGTCCTGCTTGGGGCTAGTACTTCTTGGATCTAAGAATTCATGTGTTTTATAAATTCTGGACAATTATTGGTCTTATCTCTTCAAATACTGCCCTGCTCTCTTTATTATTGTCTTCTGGCGCTCAGATCTGATACATGACCCTCTTATTTCAGTAATCCAGATCTCTTACGTTCTCTCATATTTCCCTGCTTCTCTGTCTGTTTTTACCAGTCTGGATAATTTCCTCAGCTCTATCTGCCCCTTTCTCTTTCCTTGATATCTGTGGAACCTGTCTATTCAGTTATTAATTTCAAAGACTAAATTTTCATTTCCGTGAGTTCTGTTTGGTGCTTTAAAAATCATACAGGTCTTTTTTTTGAAAACATAATGTTTTTTCTTTCCTTGTTTATTTTATAGATTTTATCTTGCTGTTTGATTATCTGGGGCTCTTGGGGTCTCATGCTGCTCTTTGTTGTTTCTGAGGACGCTCTCTCACAGTGGAGGTCTTGTGACTTTGGATTTGGAATTCACCTTCACAGCGGGGTCATCTGTTGTAGTGCCATGTGTGCTACAGTAAGGATGTGTCCTTCTGGAAACATTTTATTTGTCCTATGGGCATGCAGAGTGGCATTGGTAGCATTAGTCCAGAATTTTTTTCTCTCGTTAAGTTCTTATCTTTAGGCTATTTGCACCTAAAACCTAGTGAAGGCAGGCCTGTTGTTATGAATTTTCAGAGGAGACTTTTCCCCTCAACTGGGACTCAAACCAAGATAAAGGAGCGTCTTTGTCATCTTTCTGTGGGTTGGGGGGGGCAATGTTTTTTCTTTTCCACCATTTCACCAGAGTCCTTGGGGATCCCCCTTCTGTGAAGGAGCTTGTCTCCTCATCCTGCCTGGGCACCAACGCCAAAGTCCCTGGTTCCCCGAGCCTGGCAGTGCCCTCTTCCTTGCCCACTCGGGCCACTTCCGCTGCATCAGCTCAGCTGCTCCTGTGCCGGTTTTCAGTTCCCTCTGTTCGGGGACCCTGCTGATCTCCTTTCATCTCTCGCAAGCCCTGCCATGCAGTGGAAAGGAAGCTTGTTATAGCTGATCTAGCATTTTTAGATATTTTCTGGTGGGGCAGTTTTTCAGGCCATCTTGTCCATTGCCATTTGCACTTTTTAAACTTTGAGATAAAGAAGAAAAGTACATCTGGCTGGGAGGATCACGTGGCCTTGGAGAGGATAAATGTTGGAGGCTCAGAGGATGAGGGACGGTGCACAGCAGGTGCAAAAGCAGAGGCAGGAAGTGATTGCGCAGGTGTGGAGAAAAGCACGTAACTCTCTTTCGCCTGGAGTGTGTGTAGGAAGGGGAAACGAGGTTGGAACTGGCTGCTGAGCTGCAGGGGGCATCTCACAGCACGGACTACCATGGTCACAAGCTTTCCTTCAGGAAGTTTAAACTGGAACCGTTTCCAGGATGAATGGGTGTGGGTGGCAGCAGGTGGGAGAGGGTTTGGATCTTGGAGGCTGTGGAAATAGCCCCGGAGACAGGTAGTATGCCTGAATGGGGTAGTGGATGGGGCAGGGGGAGGAGGGAACCACTGGGGGGGGGATGAGGAGAGAGAGAGAGAGAGAGAGAGAGAGAGAGAGAGAGACTAACTCAGCTGATACAGATAAAGAAATCTGGGCCAAGAGCGGGGGGGAAAAATAGAAGAAAAGCCAGACAAGCACATTGTCTGAATCCTGGGGAATGAATTTAAAATGTCAACAATTTTCTGAGTTGTGTTCTACTTTTTAAGGCTGTTCAGATACCACTCACAAAGGCTAATATACAGTTCACCTTGACTGTGGATGCAGCTAACGATGTTTTTAGGCTGCTTGATGAATAGTTAGCTTTGGATTAGTGACAGCATGTCCCAGTGGAGCTCCTGGAAATGAGTTGGGATGTGTCTGCCTTCCCCAGAACCTGCCGACATGGCCGATCGTGGGGCTGATGAGCCATCCTCCAGGACAGGGAGTCCAGATGGGGAAAGTCGAGTCTCTGAGGACAGATGGTCGCTCCATCAGAGGCTGGCCATCAGGGAGCTCATTGACACAGAGGCCTCGTACGTGCACATGCTCCAGCTCTGCGCCTCGGACATCAGGAGCGGCCTGCATCAGGTACCTGGGGAGGGGGGGGACACACAGCCTGTCTCTCGGGGCAAAGGTGGGTCCTGGGTTCTGAGACCTCACCTCTGATCCTGGAACAGGCTTGCTGGAGGGAAAGTCAAAGTGGACGTCATGGGGATGTAAGCCCTGTACTTCTACTTTTTGGCCATGCAGCCTTCAGCAAGGCCTTGGAGCCTTAGTGTGTTCATCTGCTAAATGGGGAGAGGGATGATCACCTCAGAGAATTAAGTGAGCTAATGGATAAAATAGCCCTTTATCAAGTTTAGAACAAATTGCTTGAACCAACCTACATTCTCATTGTCTCATTGGGGGATGTGGCATGAGAGGTTAGCACTATGGTGGATTTCTATGCTAGGGTTCATTTTTACAACTTTCTCCCCTGACTTCAGAAATAATACAAGCTTTCTCTATAAAATTTCAAGCGTTCCCTAATATGGAAGCTCCTTAAGAGCAAAACCCATTTAGTTCACTATATCCCACTTCTCTACACATAACGAATGGACTCCAGTTAGTGTTTCTTGAATGAATGGAATGAAATACTAAAGTGGATAATGTGGAAGGTGAAAGTCTCTTACATTTTACTCTCCAGAAATTTGGATTTTTCTCTATAGGCATGAAATAAACAAATATAGATTGTTACTTATCTTAACACAAGTAAGATCATACTCTAGGTATTTTTGACAGTTATGTGCTCAGAATTAATCGATCTATCTATCGATCATCTGTCATCTCTCTTTCTCTCTCTCTCTCTTATATATGTCCCTGCACATAAAAAGATGTCCTGTGTCCTTTTTAACAGTGGTAACCCTAGTTAATAAGAGCTGGTGTCCAGAATACATCTCAAGGTCATGATGATACATGCCGAATGTATCAGCTGGAAAGAAGTTCGGCTCCCAGCCTTCTATGACAGATGGGAAAATGAGGGAAGAAAAATGATCGCTGGTAAAACCCCAGCTTAGTTTTCCTTCCAGGCCGAGTGCCCATCTTTTCCTTTCTTCTTGTAGAGTAATGGAAATACCTCACTTACAACATTTCAGAGTCCTTGCAAACATCCCACTAGGGCAGCCTTCCAAAAGCAACGGGCTCCTGGGGTGTGCGTGTTCTTGACTGTCCCTCAAGGCCTGCAAATCGGGTCCCTCTACACACCTCCCAGCAACCTCCCATGGCTCCTTTGCTCCTTCCAGCTGCCGCAGGGAGATCTGGATGTCCTGTTCTCAAACACCGATGATATCATCAAGGTGAACAGCAGATTGCTTCAGGACCTGCAGGAGACAGACTCCAGGGAAGAGGAACAAGTGCAGCTAATTGGTAAGCAAAAGACGAGGCAGCTGTCGGCCTTGGATTCCTGTGGCGTTGTCCTCAGCATTTGGTCATTGCAGAACCATGTCCAGAGTTCCAGAAAAATGCAGCTCTGTGGAGGGCTGCATTTGGGATCCCTGAAACAGCAGGTCTGAGCTGGCAGGACCCTCAAATAACATCTAGTCCAACCCATCGAGAGCATGAGTACTTAACATGTAGTAGCCCCTTTCATTCCCATGACACCATTACTTATTGACTATTATTACCCCCATCTTATGAAAGAAAACCCAAGGCCCAGAGAGGTTCAGTAACTTTCCCAGGGCCACACAGCTTGACCAGAGAGAATGAAGATTTGAAGCTAGCTCTTTCAGACTCTAGAACCCTAGCTCTTGACCATTCCGCCTGCCTTTCTCTTCTTTCTAACTAATCCCAGAGAGAGGTACGACACCCTTTAGATAGTTGGAGTAACTTTTTCGCTGCTATGGCTTCTTTCCACTCTGTGACTGGAGAAAGACAAGAAGGAGGAAATACGTCTTTATCTTGTCCCAGGGAATTCCTGCCTCTTTGGACAGTTCTGCTCTGTGGGAGTGTGCTTTCCTCTGACCTTCAGTTACGGGCATGCACCCATCCCTGGCCATAGTGGCGTGATGCAGTGCCTTTGACCTCATCCACATTCCTGTGGAAGTGCCCATGTGGAGGAGAAGGTGGCATCTGCCCTAGGTTTCATGGCTACACCCAAGTTCTCTCTCACTGGAGGTCATCTCTGCAGTTGGCGGATCTCCCTGACACACTGATCCTCCTACCTGTAGTTTTGGGTGACCATTCCTGCTCATGCCCTCCCTAGTTCTGGGGCTTCTCCTGAGGGAGCTCCCTCTGAGGAGTCACTGGGCCAGCACCGGGGTGGCAGTTTGGTCCTGGGCTGTAATGCTGCTGTGGGAGGCCGGACTGCGCTGGTCTGGGTGCCATCGATGGTCCCAAGCGGGGCTCGGTCCAGGGGAGAGGTCCAGCCCACAGCTTTGGCAGGCATGGGGGTCAGCTCGGCTTCCTGTGGTCCAGGGCTCCCCACCTGCCCTGTGCGGTCAATACATTTCTCTTCACCCTCATCGCTTCCCCGCAGATGGACAACCACATACTCTTGCTTGGGTATTTGTAGCAGCTTCTAGCAGCTCCTCCTTTTACCACTCTCGATCCCTGTTGAGCCTCCACATAGTATAGAGCTAACAGACTTTTTAGAGCACTTTTAAGTTTGCTGAAAAATTAGGTAGAAAGTATACAGAGAACTCCCGTATACTTCTTCCCCACATGCAGAGTTTTCCCTGTTGTGAATATCTTACATTAGCATGGCGCACTTACTATAATTGGTGAATGAATAGTAATACACTATTGGCTAAAATCCGTAGTGTACATTGGGCCCACTCTGTGTGTTGTACAGTTCCGTGGACTTAGACTGATACAATGTCACGCTCTAAAAATCCTCTGTGTCCCGCCTCTTGATCCTCTTCATCCTCCAACACCCGAAACCAGGGATCCTTTTACCGTCTCCATAGTTTGCCTTTTCCATACGTCATGTTGCTGGAATCATAGGGTGCCTAGCCTTTCTGGAGCAGCTCCTTTCATCTAGTAATGTGCACCTAAGGTTTCTCCATGCCTTTTCCTGACCTGACACCTCATTTCCCTTTTTTAATCACTGGGTGTGGTGCAGGTTATCCACTCACCCACTGAAGGACAACAGGTTGCTTCTAAGATTTGGCAATTGTGAATAAGGCTGCTATAACCTTAGTGTGCACTGTTTTAA
This sequence comes from Phyllostomus discolor, assembly GCF_004126475.2. Taxonomy (NCBI): domain Eukaryota; kingdom Metazoa; phylum Chordata; class Mammalia; order Chiroptera; family Phyllostomidae; genus Phyllostomus; species Phyllostomus discolor. Next base: position 20,488,501 of record NC_040915.2, read on the forward strand.
AAAACTTTATTTAAAACTTTTTTTGTGGTAGAATATATGTAACTTATAAAATATACCATTGTAATACTTTTAAGCGTACATTTAGTGGCACCGGGCAGTCCACCTTGTCGTACCACCGTCACCACGGCCCATCTCCAGAACTGCTGCCTCGTCCTCAGCTGAAACTGCCCACCGCGCAGCCCCTGGTGGCCGCCATGCTGCTTCCTGTCCCCACGAGTCGGGGTGCGCCAGGAGGCCCCTCTCAGCTGTGCCGTGTTGTTCTTTTGTGTCTGGCTTACTCCATTTTGCACGATGTCTCCAAGGTTCTTCTTGCACTTTTTTTTAAAGATTTTATTTATTTATTTTTAGAGAGGGAATGGAGGGAGAAAGAGAGAGAGACAGAAACATCAATGTGTGGTTGCTGGGGGTCATGGCCTGCAACCCAGGCATGTGCCCTGACTGGGAATCGAACCTGCGATGCTTTGATTTGCAGCCCACGCTCAATCCACTGAGCTACGCCAGCCAGGGCCTTCTTACACTTTTTATCTTGAAATAATTTTAGATTTACAGAAAAGTTGCAAAAATAATACAGAAGCTCCTATATAACCTTCATGTAGCTTCTCCTAACTTTAACGTCTTACCTGTCCACAGTACACTTACTGAAACAGGGGAATTAACACTGTTAATGCTACAGACCTTATTCAGATTTTACCAGTTTTCCTGTGAACATTTTTTTTTTTTGGATCCAGGATCCAGTCTAGGGCATCACATTTTATTTTATTGTCATGTTCCCTTAGTTTTCTACTGTCTGTGACAGTTCTTTAGTCTCCTTTTGTCTTTAGTCACCATAATTCTTCTGAACAGTTTAAGTTTATAGAAAACTCCCCAATTTGAGGTTTTCAGTTATTAAAACTAAAATTATTTTATATATTTTGTAAAAGTTTACATATAAAATCCATATTTTATGAGTCTGCGCTATAATACAAATTTCATATTTTGCAACATTATAATATGATTCATAAAATTATAACCATTTTAGTTATTAAGTTAAGGTTATACATTTTTGGCAGGCATATCACAGTCAATGTCAAGTTCTCAGTGCATCATATCACATGATTACACTGCATATTATTACTTAGAATAGTGTTATCTTTGGTCACATAGCTGATAGAAGGTGGTATCTGCTCGGTTTTCCACTGTAATGTTGCTGTTTTCCCCTTTGTAATTAAATACTTGTGGAGAGAAACTTCAGCATTATGCTAATGTTCTGTTTCTTTTCGAACTTTAGTCAATTTTAACGTCCATCAATGGTTCTTGCTGCAATAGTTATTACTGGTATTCTAATGGTGATTTTCTACTACCATTATTCTCCCTTTACATTTATTAATTAAAATTATCTTTTAAGAAAGAACTGTCTTTCCTTCCCATTCATTTTTTTCTTCAATTATTTATTTATATCAATATGGACTCGTGGATTTTTACTTTATTCTGTGAGTGAGAAATTAGTACTATCATGATTTATTTTCTCACTCAAATTGTACCAACGTCAGCCATGGTGAGCTCCTTCAAGTTGGCTCCTGTGTCCTTTCAATGTGCCTCTAACAATTTTTGAGTACCTCCTCACTTTCTGACACCACAGGACATTTCAGGGTCATCTTCTATCTTCCCTACCTCATCCTTAGAACTAGCTGTTCCTCCTCAGAGCCCTGGCTCCTGTCTTTGGAGAGTAGTATTTAGATACCAGGTTCCAGCCTCTAGGTGTGCTCACTGCTCCTGGGGTATCATGGCTCCTGGGGCCTTCTCAGCTGATAGAGCTAGGAAGTGCATGTTTACATGCTGTTACATGCATATACACATACCTATGTTTCTTTCTGTATCTAATTCTATATATATATTTAAAACCATGAGTTCATACTGATACCTCCAATTCCACCAGCATGACAAGGTTTATTCTAACCTTCCCTTTTTTCTTTTGTAACATCTTTCTCTGACAGAAAGAAATGGCTGTCATTATTTATGATATATTTACTTATTTGCTCAAAGTTAGCATACACATAAAGTAGTTTCACAATTACTAACAGTACCACTGTGAAAAACAGATACTATTAATTTTCTTGCCACACTATTCACTGTGATTATGTTATTTGTTTGTAATAAATTCCTATTGCTTGTATTCCATTTGGGGTTCCCCCTCCACACCTGGTTGGCCTTAATTACATTTATATATAACATATATATTATATATTGACATAATATATATATATATGTTATATATTTACATGGCATTACACACACACCCACCACACACACACACCACACACATGGCATTGCGTTCTCATGATAGGTATCCAGCCAAGTAATATTGAAAAATAGAGACATCTTGCGAACAATAACCCAAGACACAAGAACCAGTTGTACATAGGACAATGATCCTTGGTCCCTTCTTCTCAAACTAAGTACCTTGGGACCCTCACACAGTTTGTCCCAATCACTATCAGCCGCCACATCATATTTTCCTGACTCTCATAAATGGTCTGAAATCTCTTCCCTTTTAAAAGTAATTTTAGTTTTGGAAAAAGCCAGAAGTCACAGGGCACCAAGTCTGGGCTATAGGGAGGATGAGTTCAGCTGGGTGATTTGATGTCTCACTAAAAAAACTCTGAATTAGATGTGATGCATGAGTGGGTGTGTTTGTCATGATGAACCTGCCAATCACCAGTTGCCCATAGCTCTGGCTTCTGAATCCTCCAAATAGTTTCTGCAGAGGAATGTTCAAGCTTAACACAAAATTTGATGCAGATTCATTGCACTACTCACTCAGTCATTTTGAATGTAAGGCCACACAGTACACATGCTCACTCAACAGTGTCTACCATCCCCCATGACTAGTGCAGTGAAGTCATCATTGGACCGTGCATGCACATTCCAGTCCACTCTCCTTGGCTGGCCAGGTTACATCGATATCACGCAAACTGTTCTTGTATATTAACAATAGCTGGACTTTTTCGGGACAGATCTTGTATATACAAATATGTATATATATATACACACACAAAAACGTATACACACACACATTACACATATATACAAGCTGGGAAGTGTGTGAAACATTTCAGGATCTAAGAGTCAGAGCTATACAGAAGGGTATTCAGCAAAGCATTGCCTTCTCATTCCTACCACCCTACCCCACTTCCTCATCCTTTCCCATCTGTTCCTTCTTCCCCTACAAATAGCCAATCTCATAAGTTTGTGATTTTAAATGTATGTAATGCATCACGGAATTTGCATGTCATTTTGCACAGTGGCCATGCTAATCTTGTCTATACTGTTCTAACTTTAGCGTAGGGGGGGCTGCTGAAATGAGCGCCGTAGTGATCCTTTTAAAACAGAGAAACCAGATCATGTCACCTCTGCTCAAACCCTCCCGTTGCTTCCTGCCGCCATTAGAATAAATCCAGACACCTTACTCCACTTCCTTCCTTCTTGCCTTCAAAGCCCTCCACGATCTGGCTCAGTTTTCTGTTTATTTTGTCAACACTGTGCCCTTGCTCACTCACTCCGGGCACAACTGCCTTCTTGCTCGTACCCACATGTGCAGTGCCCACCTGCCATCAGGCCTTTGTATCTGTTCTTCCCTAAGCCCAGTAGCTGCCCTCCCCTAGACATTCCCCAGGGGCTGGGTACTTCTGGTCTGTGGTTACGTTTTCACAGAAGCCTTCCCTAAATAGATCTGCACTTTCTAACTCTTTTTCTGCCTGTGTCTTGGTTCGTGGTACTAATCACCACCTAACATATGGACTATATTTACTTACTGTCCGCCATCACCCACAGAAATATAAGCCCCATGGGATAAGGGTTTTGTTTGTTCTCAGAGCTTAGAAGAGTGCTTAGCAGGTAGTCAATAATGAGCAGTTGGTAAATATTTGGTGAGTGAAGTTTGTGTCAAATGCTTTACATGTATTATTTCACTTAATCCTCATCAAAGAAAAAGCACTTGCAGGTGAGTAGTATTTTTATTCCAAACTATAGATGGGAAAATGCAGGGTTGGGGGGGTCCAGGCTTGCCCAGGCTGTGCAGCTGGGAAAGGGTTGACTGGAGACCTGGCCCTAGTCCTCCCTGAGCCCGAAGCCCCACCGTGCTGTCACTTCCTGGGCTGTGGTGCAGTGTGTCTTTGCAAACTGGGTGTCAGTGGTTGTGCTTGCCACACACAGTCATCGTAAAGATACAACATGGGTGTGTTTTGTCAACTGTAAAGCACTGTACAAATATGAGCATTATCAATACTGTTGCTCTAATTATAGCTACCATCATTAAGTATGCACGATTCATCAGCCTGAGCTCTACAGTGTTCTGTCACTGATCCTTACAGCGTGCTTGTGGAAGTCAATGAGACCAATGGAAACCCAGGAAGCTGAGGCAGCTTGCCCAAGGTGACAAAGGTGGTCACGCTGGCAGTGGTCTCATTCATTACCTCCCTGTCCCAAGCAAAGGGACAGACAGACATGCCTTTTGTGAGCTCCTTGTTGCTTTTTCACTGTCAGGTAACTTATTCCTGGAATTCCAAGAGGAGTTGGAGCAAGTCTTATAAGATCTACTGTGCCAGCTACGACAAGGCCTGCTGCTGGTGGAGTCGTACCGGGCGGGAGGCCAGAGCTGCAGCAGAGATCCGGGGGCATTATTGAGGCTGTGGTGTGAGTAGGAAGACCAGTGTGCATTTGTTCCTGCGCTGCAGTGACCCCAAGGTCAGGGACTGTTATGGCCTCACCTCCATTTGGTGATGCTCGCACCGCTTCCAGAGTGTCCCAGTCAGGCTAGGCTAGGCTACAGGCACGAACACTCCCAACTCTCAGTGGCTTCCAACCACAAAGGCTTACACCTTCCTTTTGCTCCATTGCAGGGTGGCTTGGGGCTCTTTGCATCATCCTCACTCTGGCCCCAAGCTGACAGCAGCCCCTGTCTGGAATATTGCCAGTAATTGGGGCAAAGGGAAAAAGAGCTCTGGAGGGTTCAACACTGGTAACTGAATGCTCCAGCTTGGAAATGATAGCCATCGCTTCCCTCAATTCATGGGGCCAGAACTAATCCCGTGGCTTTATCCAACTACCAGGAGGCAGGGTGTGCTGTCCTACCCTAAGTCAGAAAGTAGGAAAGCAGAAACATTTGGTGGACAGCTTCCATGACTTCCACAGGAAGGACAGTGAGGTGAGAGGAACCAGTGCCATGAGCAAGTGTTGGGAAGCATGGGTGTATCGCCTGGGAGGCCCTCTGCAGGTGGCTGAAGTCCTGCCCCATGGAAAAGGATCAGAATGGCCCTGGGTGGCATCACAGCCAGAGCTGACACCAGTGATTGGAAGCTCCAGGCAGAGATGTGTAGAGAAAAAAAAATTAGCCCTGGCTTGTGTGACTCAGTGGATTCAGTGCAGCCCTGCAAACTGAAAGGTCGCTGGTTCAATTCCCAGTCAGTGCACGTGCCTGGTTGTGGACCAGGTCCTCACCTGGGGGTGTGTGAAGGGCAACCAATCACACATTGCGGTTTCTCTCCCTCTCTTTGTCCCTCCCTTCCCCCTCTCTAAAAATAAATGAATAAATTCTTAAATTACAAAAAAATTTAATTACAGTTTGAATGGGTAACATAGTTACTCGGTTCAAAACATTTAAAACATCCACATTTATACAGTAAAAAAGGAAAATCTTCTCAACCCTGCCCCTTCACCCACTCAATCACAACTCTCATTCCAAAGTTAAGGCAGCAGCTTTAAACTTTTTATGGGTCTTTGCAGAGTTCCTTTATGCATGCACAAGCAAGTTCAAATAACTATTTAATGGCTACAGAGAGTTCTTTTCCGGGCAGGTTTATGGTTTAACCATTACCCTGTTGGTAATTTGGTTTGTTACCAATTTTATACTGTCGTAAATATAGTCGCTGAATAATTTCCACCTCGCTTGCTCGAGTTGATATTTCTGGGGGTAGATGACTGGGGGTCGGATTGATGGAACAAAGGGTCTGTGTACTCCACACGCTGCCAAACTGCTCTCCTAAGAGATCTCACCAGTTGATTCCCCACCAGGGGCTTGTTGCCTCATACTCATGTAGCTCAGGCATTATGTTGTCATTTTTGTTGTCTATCTGAAAGGCTGCATACAGATTTTTTCTCCAGATTACATTAGAAAAGCCACGTATGTCAGAGTCTGCTGTCACTCTGTAGTGTGATGCCTGGATAGTTATGGAGAAGAAATGTGATGATCTCTTTGAAGACCCCTGCCCTCTGATTTGTGAGGTGACAGTTGTCCCCGTGAGGCAGTTGGCCCTTTCTATGGAGAGTAAGGCCAGAGGACAGAGTTTTGCCAGCACCTGGCGATGGTGACCACCTCTCCCACCATGGTCAGCCAGGAAGCCCCTGGGGAGAGCAGATGGTCGGCGTAGGTGTGTCCTGATGTCGGATTGCAGCCCTGCCGCCCCATTCCCTGCAGCTCGTGATGGCGTTCCCACCTGCTCTGCCTATTTTTAGCCTCATGGCCAATCTTCCCTGACCGTTTGGTCTGGAGATTTTCCTGAGGCAAAGAGCAAGAGCCCAGGATACCATTGAAAGGCGCGAGGGGAATGGTCTTGAGCAGTGTTGTGAGTCTTGTGGAGACTTGGATGGAACCCTCGTGGGTTTCTCGGAAGCCAGGCCTGAGGGCTATTGGTCAAGATGAATGAACAACTGTTGGAGAGATCCTATGTATCCTGGGTGCCATTGACTTGGGCACTCCTCCTGCAAATACCAGCCATTATCACGAAGGGGGATCAGAGAGATAGTCACCCATTCATAACTGGTGCATCTGGAAGAGATCTTGACACCATTAGTTCCCATGTGCTTTTTTTTCCTTTTACCTTCTTAATGAAAATTTCAAACCTATAGAAAAAAGAATGCAATGAACACTTACATACCCACCACCTGATATGAACCAGTGTTAACCTTTTGCTGTTTGTTTCATTGATTTTTATGCTGAACCATTTAAAAGAAAATACAGCTGTTATGACTTTTCCTTTAAATACTTCAAATGCATCTTCAAACATTGAGCTCCTGTCATTCGAAAAGCTTTTCTTTTTTAAAGCAGCAGAAACCATTTTATTCAATGAAATGTCCTGTGGCTGCCCCATCTGGAGAGCTGTGCTTGGGACACGTCAAGTGGGATGTTACGTAGGCAGTTGACTGTGTGAGTCTGGAGCTCCAGGCACAAGCAGGAAGCAAAGATCTGGTTTGGGCTGTGTCTAAAGCTTTAAGACTAAGTGAAGTAGGTACGAGAGTGGGAGGAGAGGGAGGAGAGGAGGCCTCAGAGACCCCAGCATGGGAGGGAGCCCTGCAGAGTTGGCCAAGAGAGCAGTGTGGAGTATAAGAAGGACAGAGGGCATCTCTGGGGCCAAAAGAAGCAAGTGTTTCCCGAAAGAGGGAGTGGCGCTCTGGGCTTGCTGCTGAGTGAGCGAGAGAACTGAGGGCTGAGCACCGGTCCTCAGGTTTGGAACAGATGGGGAATCAAGGCCCAGAACAGGTGTAAGATGAGACCTAGCAGCATCCATCCAGCTCCTGGAATTCACAAATGACAGGTGAGGAAACTGAGAGCACAGAAGGAGGTGACTGGCTGGAGATCACTCAGGGAGTTCTGTGGCTGAGCTGGAACTAGAAGCCCAGTTTCCCTGGAGCCCCAAGGGCGGGCTTTGCCTGCCTAATTCCAGCCTTCTTCCTCAGGCCTCAGCTGGACCCTCAGGCCTCAGTTTCCTACTGGTCATCCCTCTGCAGAGGATTACCAAGTACCCGCTGCTGCTGCAGAAAAATTCTGGAAGAACACACTCCCCCGATGCCAGTGCCTACCTGTTCTCCAGAGGCGGACCTCCGCCCTCCAGGACGTGAACATCAACATCAATGAGTACAAGAGGCGCAAGGAATTGGGTAAGGACTCGGGTAGGTTAGGGGACACAGCAGGGAGCATACTTCCAGTTACAAAAACTCATCCCAGATAGGCTTCACCAATAAAGGGTATGTAGGAGGTCATGGACCTACAAATCCAGAGGTAAGTGGCCTTAGGTAGGGTTTGATCAGGGTACTGGCTCAGTTTCCTATGAGTCTCTTCTCTCTGCTCTTTACTGCTCTGCTCTGCTCTTTATCTTCAGGCCAACTGTTTCAAGATGCACCTCTGCATACCACACCCTCCAAGATAAGACAGGCCCTTCCTCCTCTTAGCCATAAAATTAAACTGGAGCTTCACTCTGACAGGACCCACTTGGGTGATGCACTTACCGTGAACTTTGGTTAGGGGAATGCCATGAGCTGATTGGCTTAGGGTTATGTACCCTTCTTTGAACCAATCGGTGTGGAACCCATCCCTTGAACTAAAGTAAAATCACCATTCAAGCCACATGGCTGTTATACTTTGGAGGATAATGAATATGGAGGTAGGGATTGGGGCTGGGGGGAAGGGCTTGGTATGTACCTGGACAGGGAGGAGGGTAAGTGGGGATCCTGCCTCTCAGGTTTGTTAAAACAGAAAGGTTTGAAAAACGGAGCAGTGTCCAAGGACAGAGAAACTCATGTGCACAACCGAGACTGTATAATAATGATAATTTAGCTAATGTTTGCTAAGGGCTAACTATGTTAAGTTTTTCATTTCTTATCTTGTTTGATCCTTGCAATGGCCCTCCGAGGCTGGTACTGTTAGTCCTGTTTCACAGTTGGGTAAACAGAGCTTTGGTCCTTTGCTCCAGGCCACAGAGCTGGTGCGGGACAGAGCCAGGTTTCAACCCTCAGCCCTGGGGTCAGGCCATCTGTAGAAAGCCTGAGCCAGGAGTGGACACGTATGGTCCCAGTTGGCCAGGCTAACAGTGACTGAGGAACCTCGGGCAAATCACCTCTTGCTTGGGCTCTTTTTTAGAAAGTAGGTTCAGACCCATCATCTTATGTGATCTTCCCAGCCACCCTGCGAGTGGCTGGCGTCATTTATGGATAAGGAACTGAGACCCAAGATGCGGTGATTGCCAAAGTCAAGCAGCCTGTTCAGCCAGGGCTCACACCGCACAGTGAGGGGCTCAGCCCCGTGCTTGTCTACTCTGACTCACCACCCTTCGAATGGGCGAGACCCCGATGTGTGAGAAGAGGGCCCACTCAGCTGCCTCGCCAGGAGGATTGGATGCTGCTTCCCTGGGTCACCTTCCATCCCACACCCTCCCTCTCTGTTGGTGCAGCTTCCAAGTACAACAAGTGGAGCAGCTCACCCTCCGGGAGCGGCTGGCCCCGCATCAACGCACACACCCTGTCCAAGAAGACCACACGGCTAAGCCAGCTGCTGAAGCAGGAGGCAGGGCTCGTGCCCAGGGTGAGCGTGGGCAGGAGGACGGGTCATATCGTAGTCATGCCAAGGGCAAGCAAGACTGCAGTGGGTGGGGCGAGGGGCTTAGACTGCTCTCAGAGGTGAGAACGCTGAGGCTCAGGGAAGGAAGTGACTTGGCAGCATCGATAGCCAGGTATAGGCAGCACTGGCACCCCACTCGATTCTGAGGAGGCCCACACAGGGCTTTCTCCACTGCACCTTGTGCTACTCTCTCTCTGGGGCCTCTTGACACAGAGAGAGAGCTAATCTCTGGGTCTGGGCATGGGGTCAGCTGTGATGGCTACCAGTAGCAGCTCAGGTCGATCAAGTACTCGCTCTGAACCAGGCGATACTTGACCCACACAATGAAGCAGGTGTTCCTATTACCCACCCACCTCCACTTTGCATATGAGAAACTCAGAGAGGGTAAAACACTTGCCCAAGGTCACACAGCTTGGAAGCAAGTGAACCAGGACTCATATGCTTGTGTGTTTGATCCTGTGGTCTGAATGCAAAACCACTAAACCACACTCACTGCCTCTAACTGTCCAACTCAGCTTTGGAGCTGAAGGAACTGGCTCTGGTGGGCTGGGCTGTGGAAAGGTGGTCCTCATGGAAGACTTGGGGATGCAGCTGCATGGTGAACACTGCCCCCACATGGATATTCTCAGCCCTCACAAGCGTAACTTTACTCTCAGACGGAAGACAAGGAATTTGATGACTTAGAAGAGAGGTTCCACTTGGTGTCACTGTGTGTGACTGAGCTGAAGAACAACGTGGCTACTTACCTGGACAATCTGGAGGTGAGGACTCTGCAGTTCATAATGGGTGGGGCAGGGTTGGGTTCCCTGGGCAGGAGGTGAGCAGGCCCATCCCACAGGCTGGTAAAGGTACCAGCTGCAGGAACCAAAGGGAGAAGGTCACCCAGGGGCTGGATGAGGTCCCACAGGCAAGTACTGCACAGCCCACGGGTCATTGGACTGGGCAGCTTCTGAGCCCACTGAGCTCTCAGGGGTTGGGGTCAGAGCCCCCAGAAGGACCCTGCCAGGCTGGCACCCAGAGCAGGTGACAATTTCAGGTGCCCAAAGGGGCCATGCACTGAGTGAAATGTGCATGTGTACAAAGCCTAGTGTCTGTTCATGATACTTTTTGGTAGTTAAATAAACAGTAATGATATTTGGAACTTGAATGAAGGAATGAACGAATGAATGAGTAAATGAGTAAAAGCTACAGGGGCGGTGAGTACTTGACTCAAGAGAGTGGCTGCTCTGGGCCCCGTGTGGCCCACTTCTGACTTTAAGGAAAAAAAGAAACCTGGAAGCTCAGACTTTTAGGTGAAATCTCAAGATGAGTCCATGTGAGCAACTAATTAACTAGACATTTAATTAAATGGAAATGGAAATGTTACTCAGTCCCAAGGAAATGTATTTCCATAAGCTGGATCCAGCCCACGGGAACAGCAGGCTGCCTTCCCACCCAGCATGTCCGTCGCTTGCCATGTGCCAAACTCCCCGCCTCGTTCTTGTCATCGACGCTGACTCATTCCATCTACTTCATCCTCTTACGTGGTTTGGCTCTCTGTCGTGTCCGTTTGCGCACACCAGCTCCGTCACACAATAATGGGCCGTTGGATAACAGGACCTGGGGTGACATTATCGGAAGTGTGTATACAAGGAGGGAGGTGGCCGTTGCACACTCCTCTGAGTGTGCAGATTGCCCTGGTTGCTCCTGCTCATCCTGGGCTCCCCAGTGAAGGATCTGACCAGCACAGGGAGCTGGCAGGGGAAATCACTCAGGGCTGGAGGGAGAGAACCCAGAGGCATGTGAGAGACACATCAGGCTTTGCGCAGGAGGACGAATATTTGGAAGCTTTCAGGCTGCATTTCCCTAGATGCAGGGCTTAGATGACAGAACGTGGAATCCCACAGGGACAAAGTGATTCGCTCTGTTAACCCTCTGAGGCAGGAAAAGCCTCTTTGGCTGGCATGTCTTTAACGCAGTCAGAGTGGGGCTCGGACTGGGAGCAATCAGCAGGCGATGACACCCAGACAGAACTTAACAACTTTGTTTTTATAGCCATTATTCTCACATGCCTATTTATGGCACATTATTACTCATTTTCTCTTTATGGCAGTGTCGTGGGGTGTTTTTCTTTTAGATAAATGCATTGATTGAAATAGGAAGACTTCGTTGATTTAAGAAAAGTATTAATAGACCATGTAGAAACGGACGTGGCAAAAACACCGCAAGGGAGGTACGCAGACGTGTGAGGTTTGGGAAGTGCTGGAACAGGGAGGAAGATGTTGGCTTAGTCAGGAAGAACTTTCTAGTCAACCAAGTTGTCTGGGGGCGGAATAGGCTGTGCGCTTCCCTGTCACAGGGGATGTGCAGACGGGACACAGAGCCGAGGTGGCTGTGATGGACTGTGACTTTCTGTCTCTCATTTGCCCTGCTCCAGGCTTTCCTGCGCTTTCCGGCCGCAGGAATACGACCTGGACATTCCCGAGGGGCCTGCGGGGCAGTACTGCAGCCTGGCCAGAGACCTGCAGCTCCGGGCCTTCCCCGAGTTTGTGAGTGGAATTTCTCCTTCTCCCGTTGTGGGTAGGTGACGACCTGTACAGACAATGTGTAGCGTCAAGGCCCCTCACACGGTTGCCAACCCATGACCACCCTGCGTAGTCAGCAGGCAGAGGTTATTATTAGCATGTTTTACCGATAAATATAGCCCCAGCTAATGTTTGCTGAGCCTTGCTGTCTGCCAGGCACCGAGCTAAGCCCTTCACAGTCTTCACCTCATTTAATCCTCACCACACGACTTACAGGGTAGACACTATTAATAGCCACATTTGGCGGATGAGAGCTGAGTCTCAGAGGGGTGACCACCCACGTTTATTCAGATGGTCAGTGGCAAGCTTGAATCTGAAGCCCTGAAAATCTATGCTTTTGACCACCACTGTATACAAAACCTTTTTCAAGATCTGTGCACAGTAAAGATATCAAGAAGTGACATATGAAATACCTATTCTGTTCCAGGAGCTCTGCTCAACTCGTTACCTGGACTCTCCCTATTTTCAGATGGGTTACATCAAGGCCCAGAAAGGTTAGGTAGCGTGCTAGAGGTCACAGCTAGTCAGTGGGAGTAGGACTGGAGCCCAGGCCTGCCTACCTTCAAGTCCCCTTTCCCACTGCCTACTGGCTGCCACCTCTTTCCTGGACTCCCAAGCTCACCTCTACCCACAGAAGCAGCGGCTGGAAGGCCTGGTGTGGCAGCCACTATGCAGCCTGGCCAAAGCCCTGGCTGGCTCTCGGAACCTGATCAAGAAGCGTCTGGACAAACTACTGGACTTTGAGCGGCTGGAAGAGAAGCTGCTGGAGGCAGGCAGCGTGACCTCCGAGGAGGAGGAGGCCCGGCATACGTACCAGGCACTCAACTCCCTGCTGGTAGCTGAGCTCCCACAGTTTAACAAGCTGGCGGAGCAGTGGCTGGGCCAGATTCTTCGCACATTCGTGGCTCTGCAGAGGGACTTGCAAAGCAAGTGTTGCAGAGGGCAGAGAGCAGCTTGGCTCAGGTAAGACCTCTGGGGCTGGGCACCTCTGGGGAATAGCCCTGCACCCCTTCAGCCTTCTTTTGCAGGGTCTTGGAGGGATGTTGGGTGTTCCAAACAGGTCCTGGAGGTGCTTAAGAGGAGCTGTGGGGACCTTTGGATCTCTCCTGTGTCTGCTCTCCTTCCTTTAGTGGAGGTGGGCCCTTGAAAGCAAGGATAGCACTGGAACTCCATGTCATTCCCAGGCTCTGGAACACAGAAGCAGAGGAGGCTCTGCCGGGGAAAGGCAGACCCTCGGGGCTGTCCCCAGGGTTGGATTAGATGTTGGTGGCAGAGACAAGGACCCTTCTGCACAGTCAGGAGTAAATGTGTCCATCTGGTGTTTCTGTTATTCCCACCACTTTTAGCAGCCGCATCCTCATGGGTGCTCACTGTGTACCTGTTTGGAGCACCTTCCGTGCATGATCTCACTGACTCCTGAAACAACCCACAGAGAAAGTTTTATTATTATCCACATTCAAAAGGATGCTGAAGCACAGAGAGGTTAAGCAATTTTCCCAGCTAATAGTGGGATATGAACCCTGACAATACTACTCTAGAGCCTGGGCTCTGGACCAAACACTCAACAGCCTATAAAAGGAGCAATCTGCTGAAAGCATAAATAGGCTGCAGAGAGGGTTGGATGAACCTCCGAGCACACTGTGTTTTTGGAATTTTGAAGGCCAAGGTTGGTATAGGAGAGGATTCTCAGCTGCTTTCGGATCTCTTCCTGATGTCAGAAGCAGAGCTGCACGGCCTGTGGGTCGAGGCTGGAACAGCTTCAGTACTCTACATACCACAGGCTGTCTCCTGTGCTTCTTGTTCCCTAGCTCAGCTCTCCCCTTCTAGTTCATTGCATGAAAACCCCTCTCGAATTCCCCTCCAGTACCTGTCCAGCCCACAGCCCCACTCTGCACCTGTAGCCCCCACTGCCAGCGCACACCACTTCCGGTCATTTGTGCAGGTTCCTTCCTCGGTCTGGGTGCCCCTCCCCGTCATCCCCCATGCCTTTCACAGCACCTGGCATGTGTAGGAGCTCCCCAATATGTGACAGATGTCCATGAAGGTCTCAGAATCCCTGTCCCCAGGTGGGACCCCCATCTCCCCATCCTTTGTTTCCAGCAGCCCTTAGGATGTGCTTCTGCTAAGCACTTTTTAGAGCCTGCCTTCTGCTGGGGTGATAGATGAAGCTGTTTCTCCTCATTGAGGGGGCTGGGACTATGGGCTTTTCTTCTTTGACTTGAGTTAGGCCTGAACCAACTTGCAGGAAGAAGCATTCCTCTTTCCTGAAGGCCAAGGGCAAATCTGATGAGATGATCGTTTCGTTCTCTTCCTACCCGCTGGTGTTCTCTCCCTGGTTACCCAAACCCCTTGTATGTAGGCTGAGATGTGAGGGGCCAGGGAGTGCTGCTGAGGCCAGTAGGGGAGGCCAACCTCATTAAAGCAGAAAGAGGGCATTCTCCATTCTCAGCTGGCCCTGTAATGCAGAAGGTTGGGGCCTGCCAGTGATTGATGCCAGCTTCCTTGTCTCTGTCTCATGGCCCGTTCCCCTGGTCTCATCCTGTGGAGCCCAGGAAAGACCTGCATAGTAGAACCTCAGCTCCTCTGGGGAGGGGAAGAGAAGCTCTAAATCAGGACCAAGAGCAGTGAGTTTGAAGACAAGCAGAGGGGACCCGTCTCTGTTAGCTCCGGGGTCCCACTCCCTCCTTGGTAGCCTGGTGAGAGTGCGGGAGAAGCCCGAGGCCTGGCTGCATTCATTACAAATGACATCATCAGGGCTTGACTTTCACTCCATCTCTAGCTCTGCTTCCCTCTCTGGATTGGCTTCCTTCTCAGGCAGGCCTTTCTCTGTGTGGTGGGAGAGATGACTCTCAACAGTCCAAGTGCTTACCTTTACAGCTCAGAATCCAAAGGAAGAACGACCCTGTCATTCATAGCCTTCACGTCCTAAATCCGATGGGAAGATTCCTATCAGCCCTGTTCAGGCCCACTGTCCAATCCTTGGACTGACCATGGTGGCTGGGAGAAGGGACACCCCGACTGCCAGTTCTGTGGCTTAGAGCACTGTGACCGCCCATTCTGGCTGTTCGACTGGACCCTGTAGAAGGGCAAGCTCTCAAAGGAAAGTGGGGCAGTAAGCAGACAAACCAATAGCTGTCCCATCTTAGCACACCTGGGGTTTACGTGTAGGCTGACAGTGTCTATCCCCACCCAGCTGCCTCACCACCAGCTCTCCGAGCCAGCCTTCAGGAAGCTGGTGGAGGACGTTCTCGGCCAGACCAGTCACCAGCTTCGCTCCTTTCAAGAGAACTTCGAGAAAGTGCTGCCGCCTCTCGCTATACAAGTGAGTGACCCTCCTTCACCTGACCCTTGGGTGAGGTTCAATCCCCTATTTCTTCTCCCTCTTCTATTTTCAGTGTTTCCCATTACCATGGAAACATTCCCCTTTTCCTCTCTCCTTTCTCTCTGAGAGCTGGGGGGTGGGATTCACACTCCCCCTGACACATGCCCTTTAAGGCCAATAAGCATCAGAGCAGAACGGAACTCTTGGGTCAAGAATAGGAAAACCCGACTTGGAAGATGGTGGCGTGGTAGGAGGGAACAGATTCCACTTCCCCCTACACATGGGAGAAAAAACTAACTGATCTATGGAAGAACAGAGCAAAAGCCAACAATACAACAACATTGTGAAAATTAGAGATCAAAAATTATGGTGGACATTGAAAAATCAGACGGCAAGGAGATTGCTTCAGGATAATAAGGGCACAGGGATCAGGGCGGGGTCCAGGGAGGTCGCAGCCCCCAGGCCGGTGCTCCCTGGTTTACCTCAGAGAAGCTGGGAGAGAGCTGGGACAACCGCTCCCTCCCCGGCCAAACAAGGATTGAGCAGCACCGGGGGAGGCCTCATTGCTTGAAGGCACAGAGAGGGAGTGAGGGCTGAGAGACAATCACACAGGGGCTGTGAGCACCCACGCACAGCCCTGGGAAGAGTGTGCACCCCAGCCTGTCTGACCAAGGGCGGCCTGGTCTTACACCCGTGCCCCCAACCCAGAGATAGTGTGGTTTTGTGGAAGACCCAGACCCCACAGCCGTGAACACGGAAAAGGCACTGGTGCTCCACAGGATCCCCGGTGCCCATTGGCCGTGAACTTGGGGGGAAGTGAGCGCCCCCTCGGGATCCCCAGAGCTCACACCATGAACCTGAAAAAGGAGCGGATGCTCCACGGGATCCTGGAGCCCCTGGTGTGAGCTCCGGAGAGATGCTTGGGAGTGCCCAGACCCACACCCAGGGCCCTGCAGAGAGGCACCAGACTGACTCTGGAAGAACGGGTGGCTAGCCCTGGGGACAGTGCTTGAGAGACTGATTGGGTTCTGACTGGGAAGGGAGAAAAGAAATTCCAATCGCCCCTCAGCCTGCTGAAGCCAGCAAGTCCAGAAAAACTGGTTTGGCCAGTTAGAAACCAACACAAGTTTTTTTTGTTTGTTTGTTTGATTGTTTGATTTTATTTTTTAAGTAACTTTTTATTTTTTAATTCTTCTTATTTTTATATCTCTCAATTCCTTATGCTTCTCTTTCTTTCACTCTAGTGTTTATTCCATTCTTTCCACATTTATCTCTTCTTCATTCCATCGTCTGCTTTTTTTCCTTTTTTTTTGAACCTGCAAGTTATTGCATATTTGTATTACCTTTTTTTCATTATTCTTACATTTTGTATTTTAATTGGTATTTTGGTGTTCCTCTTCTTTCTGTATAGTCTTCTTTGCTTGGCTGGTTGTACTGTATCATTTGATAGGTTTCCCCTGTTATCTCATTCATAGTGTATTGCTAATTTACTGTCCTTCATTTGTGTTCCATTAGCACACTACTCAAGGTTCTATACTTCCTATTCTTGTCATCTAGATCTCATAGATTCTGTCATATGATTGTTGCTCTAATATTACCATAAATAAGACCTATTCCATATAATTGTAAATACTACACAACACCCCTCCCAGATCTCAGCCCACTTCGAGGTTTCCCCAACTCTATTACTGTAGTGGTTAACTCTATTCTCTCACACACTACACCTATTTACTGTTCTTTACCTACCTTAGAATCTCACCTCCCACAACCTCACTGTTTTCTAGATCCAACTCACAATCCTTTCCTTCCCAACAAGAGTCTTATATTCTTTCCATCCTTTCTAAAAAGAGGCTAGTGGGGTGGAAAATTATGGTTAACACAATACATATACAAGGGATCTCCTATCTCTTCTCTACTGGCTGCTACTGTAAATATCATAGAATACTGTCTTGCTGTCCTAAACCATTTTGCCTTTCCCCTCCAACTGATCACAAAAAAGAGTAGAGGGAAGCTGTGAACATCAGGATACCTGAAAGAGACTGCACCACTGAATCTCATAGGAATGCTACCATAGAAGTTCACACCATAAACCAAGGGAACTAGAACAGACAAATTTAAGAAACAGAAGCTACAAGAAGAGTCTCATGAGCAATGAGAAGACAAAGAAACAATCCCAAAATGAAGGGAAAAGGAGGAAGCCTCAGAAAGACTGCTAAATGAAATAGAGGCAACTCATTATCAGATATTGAGTTCAAAGAAAACGATTATCAGGAAGCTCAACAAGCTCACATGAGCTACAAGAAATTACAGGGAAACTACAATGAACTCCTACAAACTATATCAACATGAAAAAGGAAATAGAACTATCAACAAGGGCCAAGAGGAAATGAAGAATACAATTTCTGAACTGAAGAACACAGTAGAAGGAATGAAAAGCAGGATCAATGAAGCAGAAGATTGGATCAGCGAATTGGAGGACAAAGTAGAAAAAAAACACCCAGAAAGAGCAAGAAAAGGAAAGAGGCTCAGAAGAATGAAGAGGGATTAAGAGAAATGCAAGACAATATGAAACATAATAATATCCATATAATAGGGATACCAGAAGGAGAAGAAGAAGAGCAAGGACAGAAAACCTGTTTGAAAAAATAATGATGGAAAACTTCCCTAATTTGATGAGAGAAAAAGTCACACAATCCAGGAAACACAGAGAGTCCCAATCAAGAGGAACCCAAAGAGGCCCACCTCAAGACACAGCATAATTAAAATGGCAAAATTTCAAGACAAAGAGAGAATCTTAAAGGCAGCAAGGGAGACACAGGAAGTACATACAAGGGAGCCCAATAAGGCCAGCAGCTGACTTCTCAATGGAATGCTCCAAGCCATAAGAGAATGGCAAGAAATATTCCAAGTAATGAGAACCAGAAATCTGCAACCAAGGCTACTTTACCCAGCAAGGCTCTCAATTAAGATAGAAGGCCAATAAGAAGCTTCCCAGACAAAAGAAGTCTAACAGAATACACCTCCACCAAACCATCTCTGCAAGAGTACTAAATGGACTGCTTTAAGGAAAGGAAGGAGAAGAGAGAGAGAGAGAGAGAGAGAGAGAAACAAAGGCACATAGATGACAATGAATAAGCACCTATAAAATAATAACCTTAAATGTAAATGGATTAATGCTCCAATCAAAGACATAGAATAGCTGAATGGATAAGAAAGCATGACCCACACATATGCTTTTATAAGAGACTCCCCCAGGATAAAAGACCTACACAGGCTGAAAGTGAAGGGCCTGAAACAAATTTTCCAAGCAAACGGACAGGAAAAAAAAAAAAGCTGGGGTAGCAATACTCCATATAAGACAAAATAGACTTCCAAAAAAAGGCCTAAGAGAGACCCAAAGGCCACTTCATATACTCAAGGGAAGAATACACCCAAGAAGACATAAACATTGTAAACATATATGCACCCAACATAGGAAGCACCCAAATACATAAAGAAAATCTTAGAGGACTTCAAGAAAGGTATTGAGAGCAACACAATTATAAGTGGGGGACTTTACACCCCACTGTCAAAAATGGACAGATCTTCCAAACAAAATGTCAACAAAGATATTGTGGCATTGAACAATGCCCTAGAGGAATGGACTTAACTGATATATAGATATATATATATATATATATAGCCCTCCATCCCAAAGAAGCTAAATACACATTCTTTTCAAATGCACATGGAACATTTTCAAAGGTAGACCACATGATAGGACACAAAACAAGCCTCAACAATTCAAGAAATTTAAATCATACCAAGCATTTTCTCAGATCACAAGGGACTGAAACTAGAAACCAACCCCATGGAAAAAAACCCAAAACACTCAAAATCATGGAGATTAAATAGCATGCTATTAAACAATGAATGGGTCAAGAATGAAATTAGGGAAGAAATCAAAAGTTTCTGGAAACAAATTAAAATGAACTCATAATAACCCAAAACTTATGGGACACAGCGAAGGCAGTTCTGAGAGGGAAGTTTACAGCGATACAGGCCCACCTAAAAAAGATAGAAACATTTCAAACAAACAACCTAACCCTACATCTATAAGAACTTGAGGAAGAACAACAAAGACAGCCCAGAGCAGGTAGAGGAAGGAAATAACCAAGATCAGAGCAGAATTAAATGACATAGGGACTAAAAGCACAATTCTAAGGATCAGTGAATCCAGGAGCTGGTTCTTTGAAAAGATAAACAAAATCAATAAGCCTTTAAGCATACTCATCAAGAAAAAAAGAGAGAAGACCCAAATAAACACAATCAGAAATGAAAGAGGAGAGATTACAACTGATACCACTGAAATACAGAGGATTGTAAGAATTACTATGAAGAACTGTATGCCAAGAACTTGAAAACCTAGATGAAATGGACAAATTCTAGAAAAATATAATCTTCCAAAACTCAATGAAAAGAATCAGAAAGCCTGAACAGACCAATAACAGCAAATGAAAATGAAGTAGTCATCAAAAAACTCCCACACACAAAAGCCCTGGACCAGATGGCTTCATAGGAGAATTCTACAAAGCATTAAGGAAGAGCTAACCCCTATCCTTCACAGACTATTCCAAAAATTCTAAAAAGATGGAAGACTCACAAACTCTTTTTATGAGGCCGGCATCATCCTAAATACCAAAACCAGATAAAGACGCAACAAAGAAAGAAAACTTCAGGCCAATATCGCTGATGAACATAGACACTAAATCCATCAACAAAATATTGGCAAACTGCAATTCACCAATACATTAAAAAGATCATACAGCATGATCAAGTGGGATTCATCCAGGGATCAAGGATGGTACAATATGTGCAAATCAGTAAATGTAATACATCACATAAACAAAAGCAAAGACAAAAATCGCATGATCATATCAATAGATGCAGAAAAAAACATTTGATAAAGTACAAGCACCCATGTATGATAAAAACACTCAGCAAAGTGGGAATAGAGGGAGCATTCCTCACATAATGAAGGCCATATGTGAGAGACCTACAGCCACATCATACTCAATGGGCAAAAAACTAAAATCTTTCCCACTAAAGATCAGGAACAAGACAAGGCTGTCCCACTTTTACCACTTCTATTCAATATAGTACGGAAGTTTTAGCCACAGCAATCACACAAGAAAAAGAAATAAAATTCATCCAAATCAGAAATGAGGAAACAAAATGTCACTGTTTGCAGATGACATAATAGTGTACATAGAAAATCCTATAGGACTCCACCAAAAAACTGCTTGACCTAATAAATGAATTTGGCAAAACAGCAGGATACAAGTCAATATCCAAAATCAAAGGCATTTCTTTACAACCAACAATGAATGGCAGAAGCAGAATTCAAGAAAAAAAAATCCCATTTGATATAGCAAAAAGAAAATAAAATACCTAGGAGTAAACCTAACCAAAGAGGTAAAAGACCTGTATTCAGAAAACTACATAACACTGAGGAAAGAAATAAAGGAAGACACAAACAAATGGAAACATATACAGTGTTCATGGATTGGAAGAATTAACATCATCAAAATGTCCATACTACCCAAAAGCAATTTACACATTCAATCAATACCTATAAAAGTACCAATGGTATATTTCACAGACATAGGAAACAAAACACGTTAACAATTTATATGGAACCATAATGACCCTGAATAGCTGCTGCAATTTGAGAAAGAAGAGTAAAGTAGGAGGGATCACAATACCTGATACTAAACTATATTACAAGGCCACTGTAATCAAAACAGCCTGGTAGCATCATAAAAACAGGCACATGGATCAATGGAACGAGCAAAGAGCCCAGAAGAAACCCAGTTCCATGGCAATCAATATTTGACAAAGGGGGCAGCAACATAAAATGGGTAAAATAGCCTCTTCAACAAATGGTGTTGGGAGAACTGGACAGCTATGTGCAAAAAAAATAAACTCGAGCACCAACTTACACCTTATACAAAAATAAATTCAGGTGGATAAAGACTTAAATATAAACTGTGACACCATTAAAGTCCTAGAGGAGAACATAGGTAGGAAAATCCCAGATATTTCATGCAGAAACATTTTACTGACATTCCCCTAGAGCAAGGGACATAAAGGAAAGAATAACAAATGGGATCTCATCAAAATAAAAAGCTTCTGCACAGCTAAAGAAAACAGTATTAAAATAAAAAGAGAACCAACTGTATGGGAAAACATATTTGCCAATGATACCTTAGACAAGGGTTTAATCTCCAAAATATATAAAGAACTTACATGACTCCATTCTAAGAAGACAAGCAACCCATTTAAAAAATCGGCTAAGGACTTGAACAGACACTTCTCCAAGGCGGACATACAGAGGATCCAGAGACACATGAAAAGATGCTCAATATCATTAGCTATCAGAGAGATTGCAAATTAAAACCACAATGAGATACCACTTCACACCAGTCAGAGTGGCCATCATAAGCAAAGCAACAAACAACAAGTGTTGGAGAGGTTATGGAGAAAAGGGGACCCTAGTGCACTGTTGGTGGGACTGCAGACTGGCACAACCACTATGGAAAAGAGTATGGAACTTCCTCAGAAAACTAAAAATGGATCTGCCTTTTGACCCAGCAATTCCACTGCTAGGATTATATCCTAAGAACCCTGAAACACCAATCCAAAAGAACCTATGCACCCCAATGTTCATAGCAGCACAATTTACAACAGCTAAGTGCTGGAAGCGACCCATGTGCCCATCAGTAAATTAAAGGATAAAAAAAAAACTATGGTACATTTTCACAATGGAATACTACACAGCAGAAAGAAAGAAGGAGGGAGGAGCTGGAAAGCATTATGCTAAGCGAAACAAGCCAGGCAGTGAAAGACAAATACCATATGATCTCACCTCAACAGGAACCTAAACAACACAAAGAAACTAGCAAAATATAGTCAAAGACACTGAAATAGAGGACAGGCTGACAGTGACCAAAGGGGAGGAGGGAGGGAATTTCAGGGGAAAAGGGGAAGAGTTTACAGGAGCAAGTATAAAGGACATATGGAGAAAAACTAGGGGGTTGGAAATGGGAGGGAGGTGGGGAGGGACAGGTGGGTGGGCTGGAGTGGGAGTAAAGGACAGAAAAATGTACTTGAACAGTGATTAAAATAAAATTAAAAAAAGAATAAGAAAACCCAAACATTCTAACATTGAGAGAAATTCGGCATAATAATGAGCAAGTGGCATTTAACATCCCAAAACCTGGAACTCTTCAAATTTTCCATCAAAATTTACCATTTTCTCATCATATTCTCACGGTACTTGCTTCAACTACCAGCATTCAGGATGAATCAAGTTTGAATAAAACTCACTTAAATTTTCTTTCCACTATTGAATTCTTTTTTTTCTTAGATTTTATTTATTTATTTTTAGAGAGGGGAAGGAAGGGAGAAGAGAAGGAGAGAAACATCATTGTGTGATTGTCTCTTGAGCACTCCCTACTGGGGATCTGGCCCACAACCTAGGCTTGTGCCCTGACTAGGAATTGAACCAGTGACCTTTTGTTCACAGGCCACACTCAGTCTACTGAGCCACACCGACCAGGACAAATTTCTTAAAATTAAAGTAGAGTTGACATACCATATTCGTTTCAGGTATACTCAACATTTCTGTGCCTTAGGATATATACATAATCGCCATGGTGAGACTATCACCGTACAAAGTTGTTACAGTACTATTGAGTATATTCCCAGTGCTTGTACACTACATCCCTGTGACTTACTTATTCTATAATGAAGTTTGTGTGCTATGGGATTTTTTATTGTAAAAGACAGTATTTCAGCTCCATAATAGTTTACAAAGCTTGGATGGACAAGTGCTTTTTTGGGTAAAGTTATATTTTCATATACAAGGAAAGGGTATCTTCCAGGCAGTCCACGTGAAGGACTGTACCTAGGTGGAGTGTGTTTTAAAAGTAACTGAAGGAGCTGAAGGGAAAAAGGGGGCTCCCAGGGTTTGAGAAACGGAAACTGTGTATTCAGTCCATGTGAGATGTGGAATGAAGGGCCAGGAGACAGCCCCAGGGTTCCCCAGCAGGAAGAAGGGAGCCTACAGGCACAGAGAGACAAGTTGGGCCGATGCTCCTCAGACCACCGCAGTCCCCACTTCCTCCCTCGCAGGGAGCGTGCCCCCGCAGAGGTCTCGTTGGGCCCTGCCACCTGGGGAGAGGAAGTCCCTAGGACTAGGAAGAACAGAACAAGCCCTCAAATGAGTCACGAGAATCTCTCATTGTACTTGTGACAAAGCAACAGTTTTTCTTATTGGAAAAGCAATCATGCGGATTCCACAAAAAAAGAGAAGACTTGGAAAAACAAAAGGAAGAAAAAAAATGGGAACATAATAATCCCAGTGTGTGTTGAAAATTGGTAAGAAGAGAAGCCCTGGCTGGCGTAGGTCAGTGGATTGAGCTTGGGCTGCGAACCAAAGCATCACAGGTTCGATTCCCAGTCAGGGCACATGCCTGGGTTGCAGGCCATGGCCCCCAGCAACCGCACATTGATGTTTCTCTCTCTCTATCTCCCTCCCTTCCCTCTCTAAAAATAAATAAATAAAATTAAAAAAAAGAAAATTGGTAGGAAGAGAAGAGCCCCCCCTAACCCCGAACCTGCCCTACCACCACCGCACACACCTCCCATAAATCCCTGACTTACTTGGCTAAGGGTACAGAGCCCACAGGCGGGAGGTGGCCCACCCAGGGCATGCTGCCATCCTCTGCACCAGGCAGGAGCTGCCAGGCTTGAGAAGGTAAGGCACGTGCTGGCTACGCTGCTGGCTTTTATACTCATGTCAACACCACTGGTCTGAAGGAAAGCTGCCTCATCTCTCCACTTCCCTTTTAGGGCCTGTTTGAAACCTTAGGATCTCTTGGTTCTTGATCCTGACTTGGGGAACCCGTTGGAGTATGGGTAATGGGAGAGTCTATGCCCAAATGTCCTGCAGGGCACCTCTGTCTCCGTACACCCAGCACCTCCCCATCCAGAAATAACTAACCACGTAAATATGGCAAAGATAAATATACACAGGGAAAAAAATCTATATTCAACATTTTTAGTTTCTTCTTTGTTTTTCAAAAAAGGGACATTCATCCCCAAGTCCTTTCTTGTTGATACTTTTGCTGGAAGCAGTGAATGAAACCACAAAGGCCCTGGCAGGAGATTTTTGGTTGAGCTGAGTCATTCTCCCCACCTAGGTGGCAGTTTTCCACCAGGGCAAGGCTCTCTGCTGTGTTTCTGCTACATCGTTCACAAGGCTCACCATGCCTTCTTCCCAGTCGGTGCTCAGTAAATACCATACGTGGGGACGGAAAACTCACGGAGAGAAAGCTAGCATCTCCTCATTCCCACATGTGGGAGGTCTGCCTGCGCCTGCCCCCGTGCTGGCTGAGATGCCGGCTGAGCGAGGCCTGGTGCCCGCATGCAGCTCACAGTCTATGGGGGCTGAAAGCCCCAAGCAAGGCATCTCTGTGGGATCAACATAACTAGATGCTATGGGCAGAATTTAGAGCCCAGCCCTGGAGTTTTGTAACTGAGCAAGTTTCAGAAGTTGAATTAGAATTTTAGAAAACCCCAGAAGTATAGGCCTTGGAGGAATTTTAGAGAATTAGATGAGAAGCCCATGGACACTAATCGCATGTGTTTCTCATCTGATCCAGCTGTCTATTAGTCAGGGGACTGTTGGCTACATGTTGGCCCCAGCTTTGACACCCTAACCCAAACGCCTGTCTCTGTCTGTCCCCAGCCACTCCTTCCAGGTGCTGAACGCCAGGTGCAGGCTCTCCTGAGCAAGTATGGCCCAGGAAAGCTGTACCAGGTGACAGGCAACACCAGCGGGGCTAGGACGCTGGACCTGACGTTGCAGCGGGGCCAAATCGTGGCCCTCCTTCAAAACAAGGACACCAAAGGCAACAGCAGCCGCTGGCTGGTGGATACTGGGGGTATGTAGGACTTCGTGGGCCCTTCCCCTCCTTCTGGCAAACCATGTGGGCCACAGTCTGGCTGTGCAAATCCAAGGTGGGAATGAGCCCAGGTGGAAACACGGGGCTTGGAGCACAGGCGGCTTAGTGTGGTGCATGAAATGCCAAAAACAGGTGTTCAGTCTTTTATTGCTACATCCATTATCAAGCACCTACTGTGTTCTGGGTGCTGTGCAAGGAAGACAAGGACCCTGCCTTGGGGACCTCACAGACCTGTGGGGTGGACAGAACTTCAGCACCAAACTGAGAGAAGGACACGGGCAGAGAAGGGATTCTTGGATCCTGGCTGCATGGACAGACGTCTGCTGTCCAGAATGAGGGAGATGTTGTCTGGTCCCCTCTGCACTGGTCACACCCCTGGAGGCAGGAGGCAGGTGGCACCTTGAACCCAGGAGCAGATGGACCAGCGGGCTGTCTTCCAAAGAAGACATGTGACCCATAGGATGAGGGTCACATGGGGTTATTGAGAGGGGATCTGTGGAGAGTGGTCCCCCAATCAGAGAGTTTATTATCATTATTACTAATGATACTAATATATATTAGAAAAATATAACTAGCACATAAACCCATGATTTTATTCATATTATTGTATAGTACAAGACTACGTTTTAAACAGCAAGTCTGTGAAAACATTAAGCAAACAATATAAATCCAGCAGAAATCACAAAAGGGCAGTCTCCGAGTCAAGCTGAGAACCGCCGAATGGGGACTAAAGCAAGGCCCCTGGGGTGCGAGGACGGGGCTGCAGCCCAATGCCACCCTCCACCACACAGCCTTGGAGGAGGGTCGAGCCGCTGCAGCTCGGCTGGCCCAGCAGTGAAACGGAGAGTTGATGTGCAGACTAGGTAGTGCCAGCTCCGGCACCTGGCGTGCTCTCAGGAAGTGGTGGCCACTCATAATGACAGTAGCCAGAAGGGCATGGAGTAGCTGCTGCATGAGAAGGAACTGGGGACATCTAGGGAAGAGAAAAGCAATTTCCACCTCGTGGGAAGGGCTGCCCTGGGCTGAGGAAGCAGCCTTGCTCGGGGGCGGCCACTTCAGGGGAGGGGCCGTGGTGCCAGCACCAGGAAAGCTGTTTTCATCCCAGATCGAGGAGGAACTACTTCTGTCTCCCAGAGCTGTTCAAAGCCAAGGGGCTGCCTCAGTCGAGGATGAGCTCTCTGTCACTGGGGGGTGTGCAAGCAGAAGGTAGAGAAGAGAGAGCAGAGGTGGGGGGCTGAGAGGTTCCTGCACGTCCTCCACAGGTGCTCCTTAGTGCTGAGAGGCCGTGTTGGAGGCGCTGGCACCCATGCGTGGTGGTAGTTTCCTCTGTCACTAAAGGGATGGAGACGGGGGCCTGGAGCCAGATTCACGGTCTGTGTGTCCCTAGGACAGCGAGGGTACGTGCCTGCTGGGAAACTGGAACTGTACCACGTCATCCCCAGTGAGGAGAAGCTCAGGGAGCAGGCACAGCCTCGCGAGGACTTCCGACATCTAACACCAGAGCCCACCCCAGCCCCGGTCCCCTCTGTCCCAACCAGAACTCAGGTGAGTTTGGGAGTGGAGTGGGGGCTTGCCTCCCCACAGCCACCTGGAGTGGGGTTTCAGTTTTCTCTGATTGGGAGGCGAGGGGGCACTACCCTGCGAGGCTGGGGCCTTGATTGGTGGCCATCCCAGTGTCCTGGCCAGGGGTGGGGACTGCAGAGAGGAAGTGCTGATGCATGCCACCACATGTAGTTAGAGACAGCAGACCGAGTTTCCTATGATCCTATTTACATGAAATGCTCGGAATAGGCAAATGCACAGACACAGGAAGGTCAGTGGTTGGCAGGGGCCAGGGGCAGGAGGGCTGGGAGTGATGGCCAGCTGGTGCGGGTTTTCTAGGGGTGAAGATGTTCTGGAGTTAGTCAGTAGTGATGGTTGCACAACCCTGTGAACACATTCAAAACAACCTGTGTGATGAATCAGTTCCTTAACTTCTCTGAGCCTCAGTCTCCATATCTGAAAAATGGGGCAAATGGAACCATAGAACAGTGATCATCAAAAGTGGCAGAGCGCTAGAGCGGAGCCTGCCACACCTCCGTGGGTGCTCGTGGAGGAAGAGGCTGTTCGCAGAAAGGGTGTGCAGGGAGGTGACGGCTGTCCAGCCACAGGGACTGACTGCGGGGAGGGATACCGGTCCACAGCCTCTCTGGGCTGGGTCTGTCTGTCTCCCTGGCCCTGGCTCACCGCCGTGTCACCCGTGTGTTTCAGGTGATCGCCGTGTACCCCTTTGTGGCCAGAAGCAGCCATGAAGTGAGTCTGCAGGCAGGCCAGCCCGTGACTGTCCTGGAGGCCCAGGACAAGGAGGGGAACCCGGAATGGAGCCTCGTGGAGGCAGATGGACAGCAGGGATACGTGCCTTCCAGCTTCCTGGCCGGGGCCCTGAGCCCCGCACCTTGGGGCTGGAACCTGCCCTCCTAGGTTCAAGGGAGGTGGAGGATCAGAGGCTGGGAGCCCAGGACAGAGAGGCAGAGGGAAGCAGTGTGTGGGCAGGGGGAGAGTCAGGCCACGGTGGGGCAGGGCGAAGGGCTCTCAGCAGGCAGCGGAAGAGGTGGGTGTGCCTTGCAGAATGCTTGTGTGGGTGGGCTCAAAAGGCTCCAACCTGCACGGCCCATGGTGTCTTCACAAAGGGGTGCTTCTAAGCTGGAGTCACAGCCCCCTGACTGGCAGATCAAATCGTTCTGGATTTGCTGGAGCTCACAGCCAGGCCTACCTGTGCCCCCATCTGGGCCTGCCCACAGAGAAGGTCACCGGATGTTACCTGTGTGCTCTGTGGGTACAGGGAGGGGTGCTGGAGAAGCCTGGACCTGCCTGGCCTGACAGTGGACTTCCTACATGTGGTGTCAGGAGGCACCGTAGCCAGCCAGTCATCCTTCAGTTCTCTGTGCTGGGCGCTGAGCTATGCTGGGCAGTGAACCCCTGAGAACCCATTCTAGTCGGGGAGCGGAGCTTGTCAGGACAGGGGAGAGGTTCCCAGGAAACTTGCCTGGGCCTGGGAGTGGGCCAAACCACAGTTCTGGAATGTGTGTAGGTAAATGCAACCTATTCCGGGGAATAGGAGAGTTTGAGGGTGTGTTAGGTGGGGGTGTGAGGCTGTTGCCAGGTGGCTGTACACTGTTGCTGTGTTCTCTGAGCCAGGGGCTGGAGGGCCATGCAAATCAGAAAGGACATTGTGAAGCAGGTGAGCACAGGCCTGGTGGGGGGGAGCTTAGGTAAGGGCTTGGCTTCCTGTTTCCAGAAGAAGGGGATCCAGGGGAACCCCAGATGGTCTCAGGAGGCCACCGAGGGCCTGGGGGCAACAGTGGCTATGGTGTCAGTTGTCTGTGGGTCCTGAGACACAGGACACAGCCTCCTTCTTCCCATCCCACCAGACCTGACTCACAGGGCCGTGGCACGAATGACATGAGGCTAAGGAGGTGGAAGCTCCTGGCGAAGTGTGAGGTGTATATAAACGCACACTGGCCTTGGCAGTGGGCTGTGCTGGAAGCTCACTCAGGCTGGCCCCAGCATCAGCGTTCACACTGCCCCTTCCCGTGCCCGTGGCCGATGTCGTTCGTCAGCATGGCGTCCTTTCCCGTCGCCCTAGGATCTACTGCAGGCTCCTTCTCAATGCTGCTCTCTAGGTAGCCAAACCCTTGACCCTGTCATCCTCTCTAGAACCTGGAAATGGAACCCCCCCATAAAATACTGACCCACGGGGGCAATTTTGGGTGCAGCCACTGTCGAATCATCTCTAGGATGTTGTTTTGGGCTCAGATAATTACAAGACTCACAGGAGAACGAAGAGACCCAGCATGATCTTTAATACAAATGACAACACTTGGGGCCGACCCAGGTTAGAATGTGTGTACGAACAGGTGTCAGTTGAGACTAAGCTCTGCGTTATCGTACCTGTAGTGCCTATAGTTGTCAGCTCTGGCTTTTAGGGGGCTCTTAAGAATGTACACACACATCTGTGTCAGACGGTGCGTAACTCACCTCCTCAGGGCTTGTGAAAGCATGGAGGTTGCATAGTGCCAAGGAAACTCAACTCCACAAGCCCTTTCCCAGCCCCAAATTCACTTTACAAGATGCTCTTGACTCATGTTCCTTTCTCTTTCCTTCTCAGATTGCTGATACAAATAGGAAGCATAGGAGAGCAGATAATAAAATAAGAAACCCACATGTGGTTCCACAATACGGACTGAGAGCCTGCTGGGCGCTAGAACCCCGGCTCAGGGTTTCTCAGGGTGCCTGCTCACTGCAGTCACGGGGGCAGCTTTCAGGTATGGCTGCCACCAGGACCCCACTGGAGATGCTGATGTAATTGGTCCGGGGAGTGGCCGGGGCCTCCGGAACTCAGAAAGTGCTCCACATGCTCAGCGTGTGGCCAGGGCTGGGGACCTCTGCCCTAGACACACAGCGGTGGACCAGAGGCCTAGGGTCGGAAATGGGCGCCAGCTGTGAGCTACAACGCTCCCCCTGAGCTTTGCACTAGCTCGGATGTTTCGAACAGGCGGCTTCAGAGGTGGTCTGAAGCAGGACAACCTGTTCAGGACAGTCTGGTCAGGTCCCAGAATGTATATTTATTAAGTGCCATTAAAAGGGACCTGAACAAAACTGGATGTTCTTGCAGGCACAAGGGAGGAAACTGAAATACACTCGGAACCAAATTGGTCTCGTGAAGGGAAAATACAGAGCGTTCAGCAGCACATGGTGTGGTTTCTCATGGGCCAGGGAAGAGACCAAAAGCCTCACTGAAGGGTGGGAAAATGCACACTGAGAAGAGGGAGAACGGCCTGAATTTTCTCCAGGGGACTCTGTAATGTGCCCTTTCCCTCAAAATGCCTAGAACCGTTGCACTGTGTCTTGTTTATCTCACTCTTGAACTTGCTAAGGTATTTGCCTATGGACTGACAGGACTTCTAGGAGTGGAGGACTAACTCACAGGGGTGTCCCTTGCTCCCTGCAGCAGAGTGAGGCCTCTTGAACCTTTTGGGCCCCAGCCCAGTTTGGGACAGGAAGACAGGATTACAATATCGGAGGAGAGACGAGTGGATTCTTGGTTGATGTGATGAGCTCTAACTTGGTGAATAACTCCTGGGAATAAAGGACTCTGAAGATGAAAATGTCTCTGGAATTTGTGCGACTCTCACCATCGGGTAGTCCGGTGCCCCAGCGCCACATTTGGTCACGGGGCACTTGCTACACATAAAAATGAACACATTCATTCACGTGTTCGTTTAAGGAGTGGCCACAGCACATCTTCGGGTTCAGCAGCTGCGGATGCAGCAGGAAGTCAGACAGATGCGGGCCCTGCCCTCCCAGAGCCCACAGCTGGAGAGAGAGACAGACAAGCCAACAGTCAGTTGCACGCCGTGTAAGTGCCAGGGGAGAGAATTAACCAGTGCCACCAGAGCCCAGGCAAGGGTCCGACCCTGACTCGGACTTGGTGGCTCAGGAAGGCTTCTTGGGGAAGTGATACCCAAGCTGAGGCCTGATGGGTAACTAGGGTTGAGTGCAGGTGGGAGGCAGGTATGTGCAAAGGCCCAGAGGTAAGAGCTAGCACGGTCTGTCAGGAACCTGAAATGCTGTAGAGCTAGAGCACAGGGTGTGTGCAGGGCTGCTGGGTGCAGTGAGAGATGGCTTAGAGGGCAGCGTGGTAAGGAGCTTTGGTTTTTATTCTGAGAGCCATGGGAGGGGGCGGGGGCACTGAAGGGTTTGGGGTAGAGGAGGGACAGGCCCAGGGTTGTATTTTAGGATGCAAGCTCTGGTTCATCCTGGAATCGTCCTACACATGTCACATGCCTTAAGTGATACATGTTCTATACATATTGCTCATAAACATCCCCAAGAGGACGGGGCCACGGCAGCCCTACCTCCGAGGAATCTCCCAGACAGCCGGAGAGGCAAGACCTATGAGAGTGAGGCAGTCACCTGGCTCCCCAGGACAGGAGACAGGAGGGAGGTCTGAGGGGGCTGAGGAGGTCACAGGGCTTGTTAGAGGAGGTGGGGCAGGTGCTGGGCCATGTGGGCCAAGTAGAACTGGGGGAAGCAAAAGGGAAAAGAGGCCTCCTCAGGCCTGGGGAGGAGCGTAGTGCCAGGAAAAGTGCCCAGAACTTGGGAAAAGCTGAGCTCAAGGCCTACTTGACCACAAACAAGTAACAAGTGCACTTTTCTGCATGTGAAGAAGCTTGATGAGGTCCCCCAGTCTCCCCGTCCTCCCCGTTCGGTCCCAGAAGCACTCATTGTAGAGTTCTGGCTTATCTCGAGGAGCCCTGACCCCCTTCGCCCAGACCCGGCTTGCAGTGCGGCAGAGCCATGGCAGGGCCTGTCTGGCTGGGAGCAGATTGAACGCCCTCCCAGGACTGGAAAAGGCAAGAGCCAGTTTCCGCTCCCGACATCATCACGAGGAGTTAGGATCCTGAACAAGCCATTCATTTAACCTTGTTCACCTGTTTGCTTTTCGTTTTCTTTCTTTACATTTTTTTTCAATTATACTTTGCATTTAATATTATTTTGTGTAGAGCATAGCGGTTAGGCAATCATATACTTACAAAGTGTTCCCCCTGGGATCACCTGTTTGCTTATTGGTAATTTCTGAACGTACCCTTTCTGCTTTCTCATCTGTAAAATGGGTACAATTCCTGTTCTCCCAGGGTGGGTGAGAGGAGTAAATGACACAATCAGCAGCAGGAGCATCACGGCTGTGCAATGAGGGAACATGTGAGCTGTGACCACCAGGGGGCAGCAACACTCTACAATTCAACTGCGGGAGGTCTGGGAGGCGCCCCTGGAGTCAATCTGGAATGCCGGCTGGTGCCTGACAGGTGATGTAAATCAGGGGAAGGAGCAGCTGAAAGACATTAGGGAGTGGTGGGGACTGTGTCGGACCTCATCATATATGCTCAGTGTAAAATACAGGTGGCAAACACAAGGCTGTTGGGCTGAATCAGGCCCTCCACCTTGTTTTATCCAGCCTGTCACCTTGTTTCTACCCAGTGGCAGCACTGAGCTCTTACTTCACTCTTAAGGAGCAGTTACATTTACACAGTCCTAAAGTTACATTCGGCCCCTTGAAGGCCACCTTGGGGCTGATGTGGCCCCCGGTGAAAATGAGTTTGACACCCCCGGTCTAAAAGAACAGCTTCTTGGCTCCAACCTATTTGCCACATCAGAAGGAGGGCCGGGTGGTGCCAGTTAGGCCGACTTTTCAAGAGAAGCCAGGAGCCAGGGTTCCATTTGTTTGACTCTGTTGGTGTGAAGTCTCCTGTGTGGCCCCAGCAGTCCCCCTCTTTGTCTCTTGTGCCTGAGTGTGGGCTCACTGTCCTGGACAGAGGGTCTCTTCTGAAGAGTTAGTTCCGCATCCTGATATTTCCTGTGAAACACCTTCCTGTGTCTCCCCTGTGCTCATTGGGACTCGTTTCCCTTCGAGACACCTCTGGGGAACACTGTTTCCTTTCACGCCACCGTCACTCGCAGCTGCCTCAAGGCTTCGTGAGGTTGTGCCCCACATTTGCTGACTCCCCGGTGAGGATCTCCGCAGTACTAACTTACAAGAGTCTTTTGAGGATTAAATGAGATGCTGCTATAGAATCATTTAGCCCAGCATCTGGCTCATTTGTGCTCAAGAAACACAGCTATCATTGTCATGGGGACTTCAGAAGCGATGGTGTGACATCTGGAGAGAGGTCTGCAGGGCCTTTCTCCGGGATGGTGACAAGGCCTGGCCTTTTGTCTGTGCAGATGAAGTGCCAGACTTGGCTGTCACACTCCAGAGACATTGCTGAGACTTGCTCCTTTGACCTTCACTGGTCCAGCCAGCCAGCGGGGTCAGGGTGGGCACGGCAATGCTCGTGGGTGCGAGAGGCCCGCATTCTCCTGCCCCTCTCCAGCCATAGGGCTTACCGCTGCCCACCACGCCACTGCAGAGACGCCAGGCCAGTGTTCAGGCAGTAATCAGGCACACTGAAACTGCTGGGACGCTGGCAGCCAGGAGCATCCTCTTGGGGTGCTCTGAAGGGACCCAGCAGCTTTGGGGCCCAGGTTCCTTGTAGGGGAGTGAAGAGAAGGAAGGGACCAGGTATGTCATGGGCTTCATGGCTGGGCCCATGAGCCTCAGCATCTGCTGTTCAGTTTCCACTGAGGTTGCAGGCAGCCCCCATGTACCCAAGACATCCAGGGCAGTCCTGTGTTCGCTGCCTTGGACCCATCTACCTGTCATCAGAGGTTTGGGCATCCTTGGGTCTTGGGAGTGGAAAGAGCTATAAACAGTGGCTGCAGGTTTGGGACAGCCCGGAGCCCCAGGAAGGATTGGACTAGCATGGACGTAGGAGGAGCAGCCAACCCTTCAGAGCATCTCACGCCTCCAGAGATTGTATATTTGCTTGTTTGCTCTCATAATCATTCTCTGCCCTATACTTCAGGGGACTACAGTTCCCAGGCTCCTTTGCCCTCTGGTTTCCTGGTGGGTTTGGCCAATGGGAAGCACTGACAGGCAGGAGGTGGGGAGAAACCAAGGTATTTCTCCTTCTCTCTGCTTCAGGCAGCATCCCAGCCTTTGGCTGGTGTCCCCTGTGGTCCTAGTTCCCAGGGGATGACCCCTTCCTCAAAGCCTCAGGTCCTGTTGGGCAGGTCTGACTATGCTTCCTGTTTTTGTCCCTCCGGCCTGAGAACTGGAATGTCTTTTTGCTGTTAATCTCTGGGGCTCAGATCTTCATTCACCTGTGTAACCTCCTCCCTATTTTAAATTCCTTCTGTTCACAATAAATAAAGAGGTTCTCTTTCTTTCTTTTTTTTAAGATGTTGTTTATTCATTTTTAGAGAGGAGAAGGGAGGGAGAAAGAGAGGGAGAGAAACATCCATGTGTGGTTGCCTCTTGCGTGCCCTGCACTGGGGACCTGGCCCGCAACCCAGACATGTGCCCTAGCTGGGAATCGATAGAGTGGTTCTCTTTCTGATTGGCCAGTGACTGGCATGCTGTTCAGCAGCTGTGGGTACAGGATGGGACTGGGGAGTGGAACTAAGGGGCTCCCAGGCACCTCTGTGCCTCAGGCTGCCCAACCCTCAGGGTGGATTTGGACCATCACCAGGTCTACTGCACCTTCCCTGGGTAAGGGGGCTACCCTACTTTTTCCACCTGGGACTCTTGGAAGTGTCTTGAGCTGCGCACAGCGGGCCACACTGCAGGTCCAGTGACTGAGAGAGTCGGCTGACTGCCCCCAGTCTTGGCCAGCTGAGGCTCTTGCTGTAGGGCCCAGAGTGACAGACACAGAGGAGGTCCCAGGGCTGCTGTGTGGGAGCAGAGCCAGGCTACGGGCAGAGGGAGAGGGCCACCTCCTTCTGCCAGGGTGTCTCAGCAGCATCTATGCCTGGCGCTGGGGTGGGCATGGGGGGCAGTGAGCCCCAGGTAAAGGAGATGGGAAGTGGGAAGGGGGCACTGGCCAGGGAAGAGGCTGCTTGTCTCGAGTCTGGGGTCTCTGGGCTCCTGGGCACATCAGGAGAGCGCCTGGCCTGGGGAGAGACCAGGGTGCAGACAGCACTCGTGTGGTTCTAGTCACTACTCAGGGGGCTGTTGGAGCATTGCAGGAGGCAATCTACTTTATAGGACTCATCCAGTGCCTAACACATGGAAGGCTTTCAAGAGCTGCAAGCTGAAAAAACAAACCCAAATCTCCCCATCAGCCAGCCACTGTGTCATTCTGTAGGCATTTCCCAGGATGAGCTGGTGTCGCAGTTGAGACAGAGGTCCTGGCCTCTCCCCTGGGGCAGAGCTGGGGCTGGGGACACATCCCCCCGCTAGTCTGGTGAAGGAGTCGTGAGGTTGGGAGGTTTGGTGGTCCCGGGCACACTCCCCAGGGGCCGGGGAGCCAGCAGGTATCCAGCAGGCAGTCCGAGCCCCAAGGGGGCACTCAGTGACAACTATCTCTTGGTGTCCAGGCAGGACAGAGATCAAGGGTAGCTTGCAGAGTGGGCGGGAGGACCCCAATCTTGGGGCTGAGGTTCGAGCACCAGGTCCCGGAGTCTGTAGGGTCAGGCCCCCTGAAGATATGGAGATCAGGGCAGGAGACGGGATTAGGGTCCAGCTTTTAGTACAAAGGACTTTGTACTGAGTCCTGGGGGAGAGAGGAGGGGCAGGGGTGACTAAAATCCTCCCATTTGAGCACAAGATTGAACCTAGGAAGCAAGGGGGGACTAGACCTGGGAGAAGGTCATGGGCAGAGGCTGGGGTGGGCCTGGACCTCACATTGCAAAGTGCCTGAGTTCGAATCCTGGCACCACACTTACCTTGCGTGACCTCGTTGAACAAGTCACTGCATCTCTTTAAAGCCTCACTTTCCTTTCTGTGGGTGAACCAGGAGTGGCCCTGCCTCCCGGGCTGCTGGGGTGCTGAAATGGGGTGGGGCACCACGGCATCTGGCACAGCATCTGGGACATGTGAGTGCTCAGTGAAGGGCTGACCGGGGTCCCTCGGCCGGTGCCGCTCCTTCCCAACTTCACCGGGAGTGACCCTGCCCCCTCGCCCTCTCTGCCCCGGGTGGGTGAACACTCCCAGGCCTTCAGCCCTGCCTCCCGTGTGCTCCTGACCCTTCACCACCCCAGACTCCGAAGCACAGTCCTGCACTGGGTGCTCCTTTCAACACTGAAGACAAGGGGATGTCATAAGAGGCCCAAGGTCACCGCTGGGACTGTGTCCTCAGATACTCTCTGGGGACTGCAGCCGGCCACCTTGCCCTGCTTCCTGATAAGCAGTGTGTGTGGGTCTACCTTCCCCTACTTACTTCCCCTAAATTTCTAAGTCTTTTTTTATCACACAGTCTTTTTCATCCCTCTTCCCTCACCAAAAAAAAAAAAAAAAAAAAAAAAAGAAAAGCCATAGGTCAGAACAGCAATTGTAAAATAAAAAGTAATCACAATGAGGCACACACAAACTTTTGGGAAAATTTCAGCGTGCATCCCCTTCGCATTCACAGCAATGCCCGTGGCCGCCTCCCAGGCCAGAGATTCCAAGGGGCGGCCCTCCCCTCAGCTTCATGTGTCTGTACGCCACTGGGAGAACTAGAGTTGCCAGCCCAAAACTAAATTTGCTTTCTGTAGTCTGTGCTGTGACAATGACGTGCAATTTGTTGCTTCCTCCCCCAGGTACAGCACCAACAAACACCTAACCTGCAACCCCACCCCCAAACCCTTCCTTCTTCCTGCAGCCTGCCCCTCAGCAAACGGCACCCTGGTCCATTCAGCCGTTCACGCCAAACGCCTGGGATTCACCCCAGTTCCTCTTTTCCTTTCAGCCCTTCACATGCAATCCTTCGGTGAGGCCCCCCAAACCTTCCCCAAATTGGTCCCTGTGCGTCTGGCCTCCTCCGTCTCCCCTCCAGGTAATTGAAGTGCAGCGTCTCTCACCTGGACCCCTGCAGGGCCCTCCTGATGATCTCTCAGTCCCACCTGAGTCCTTTACCCTCCGTCCACTCTCCATAGAGCAAAGGGATTCTTCGAAAAAGTAGGGCATCACACCTCTGCTGAAAACTGAGCAAAGCCCACGCTCTTCACTCTAACCTAGAAGGCCCTGCCCCCCTCTGCTGGCTTGCCTTTTGTTCCTCAGTGACTCCCAGCTCCTTCCTGACTCTGGGACTTTGCATTGGTTCTTGCCGTCCCTGGGGTGCTCTTCCCCGAGGTCCACCCAAGGCTGGCTTCTTGCCATGCAGGTCAGCCTCTCCGGGGTGCCTGCATTGACCACCCCATCTGGGAAGCCTCCAGCCCCCCCACCCCGACACTCCCTGATCCCTGTCATTCACCACTGCGTCACCGTGTCTTGCTGTCCTTATAGCTGGTCTCCCTCCCTCCTGTTGTCCCGTTTGCTTGGTGTCTGACTCCCCCATCAGAAAGTAAGAGTCTTCAAGGCAGGGGTTTTATCCTTCTTATTCAGCGCTACATGCAAACACTCTTTAGTATGTCCCAAATGAAGCATCATACTTATGTTGAAAAATTACCGACGGCTGATCTGATTCGAATTTAACTAGCTGCCCTGTGTTGTAGCTGGAGCACACACATCAGATCTGTCAGCTCTCAGCCGTGCCGAGCACGCGGCTGCAGCAGTCTCCTGCAGAACGGAAGGGACCCCAATTCCTTGTTTGAATGCTGTGTAATTCTGAACAGGAAAAAAATATATTGCTCCTTCGATGAGAAGAATTTCAGGTGATAGAGGCCTTTCTCGCTGGTACCGGGAGGAGGGAGAGCCGAGCCTCAGCCAGTTTCCAGGCGGCCTCGGCTGGCCCGGGACTGACTAATAAAGTGTGAAATTGACTTCATCCTCTGCCACGTCCCCGCCCAGCCAGTGCGTCCCTGTAGCATCTCCCTCCGCTGCAACGGATGCGGGTGCTGCCGCTGCCGACGTGCCCTCGTCACTGGCAGACAGGCCGGTCATCAACGCCCACGCGGCCCCAGGGCCCGGCGCTCCGCAGAGCCCGCCTCTGGCCTTGGGCCAGGATGGGCTTTCACAGCCAGAAGCATCTGGATGTGGCTTGTCTGATGCTCCCTCTACGTCAGCCACTGGCCCCTCCTGTCCCTATTTACTCCTCTAGCCCGGGCTCCTAAGGCAGGGGTGTGGGTTGGAGGGGAAACAGAATTAGGTGAGCTCTTTGGGACACCCCCCGACCCTGCCCTGCCTGTTGCACCAAATGCAGGGGTGGGGAATCAGAGCAAGGGGGGCCTCCGAGGGCGATGAGATCAGTGCACTCCGGGGAGCCCCTGGGGACCTTCAGGGATGCTTCGGGGATGATGGAAGCCCCCCACGCCCCTCCTTCTACTAGTGTGGGGCCAGTTTTGGGTCTGTTTTGTTTGTTTTCTCCTGTTTAAGATTTCCTAGGAAAAAAGGGATTCTGCGGCTCTAATAAGTCCTCAAACCATGTTCTAATCTGAAGTCTTTCCCAAATTTGTCTCTGCCTCAGGATCAACTGGGTGACTCGGTAAGAAACGCAGATTCTGAGCCCTGTAGCAAGTTTGCCTGCTCAGCACCCTCCTCCTCTTCCCTCGAGGATACCCTCTGGGTTCCCTTGCAGAGCCCTCCCTGCCCCCCCCACAGCCCATGTGGTCTGGCTGGAGACCCCATTCCCTCCGTCTCCAGGGGCGAGCATGTTCCCCAGTCGGGGCCGATCACAGCCAAAGTGCTCAGCCAGGTCCAGGGTCAAAGCCTGGCTGGAGTGGCAGCCCCAGGTCTTGGCAGAGAAGCTCTCTTTTTCAGAGGCCACGGGCTGGTAGCTGTCAGCTTGAAACCGTTGGCTAAGAATGAAGCCAGCCCCAAGGCCAACCATGACTAGGGATGAGAGACAGACAGACAGACAGACACACCAGCTGACATGAACACCTGGACCCAGCCTGTCTGAAGTGTATCCCCTCTGGGCCATTCAGACACAGGAGCCAATGCTTTGCTTCATTATCCTTCAGCCAGTTTGAGCTGGGTTTCCGCCACTGGCAACCGAGAGAGTCCCGACCGATCCACGGACCCTGTCTCAGATCTGCTGGATCCTGATCTCCGTGAATGGAGTCCAGAAATCTGGACTTTTCAAAAGATTTTGAGTGGATCCTGATAAAACGACTGTATAAGTCGTTGTTTGGACAGCACTGAGACCCTGGTCCGAGGACGCACAGGTAAGAGTGGTCCTCCCACAAACAGCCGTTATAATGGCACATCAGACCCCCATGCATGGTCTCAACCTTCACACTCGATGAAGCGCAGGTCATTCTTCCATTTTACAGAGGAGAACCCCGAGGCCCAGAGAGGTGTATTCATGAGTCCAAGGGCATTAATCTAGCAGTATGAGTCTCTGAAGCCCGTCCTGTCTGCCAACTCTCTGCACTGCCCAGGAAGACAATGTGGCTGCCCAGGGCCCCAAGAGCTGGCTTTGGAGATCTCAGCCCTCTCCCTTTAGAGAACTCCTCCTCAAGAGGCAAGGCCTATCTGAGTCACTTAGTTGGGCTGCGGCCCCCCAGGAAGGGGGGACACCAATGGGAATGGATCTACACAATAAGGTTAATTTATTCCACTAAGAAGTCCCAAAGTAAGATGGTTCTAGGGTGGTTCATATTCAGAGGCTCAATGTCATAGTCAAGGACTCAGGTCCTTTCCATTTTCTGTTCTGCTGCCTTCTTCTGTTTCAGCCGGCCCTCAGGTTGGCTCTCCTCATGGTTTATGGAGATGGCTGCTCCCACGTTCGGGATGTTGCCAATGTCCAGCACAGGGAGTTTGGCTTCTTCTTGTGTTGTTTATCAGTGAAGAAAATGGTTCTGAAAAGCCCTCTACATATCATTGGTCAGAATCTCATCACTGTTCATACCTGTCCAATCATTGGTAAGGGAGGTGAGAACATCATGATGGGCTTGGACCAATCATGGGTTCTGCACACCGGAACCAGCACAGGGCGCTTCAAGAAGGAGGGAAGGAAACGAGAGGCCTTGGGTAGTGTCTGCACACAGTTCCTCTCCTGCTCCTGGGTCTCCTGCCCAGAACTCTGCCCCGGCTCCCGAGGCACCTCTCTTTTCATTAGTCATGATCCTTGCAGTGAGGCCAACTTCCAACGTTCAAAATCCTCCCCACGACTCCCTCGCCCTTCCTTTTAGTCTTCTCCCATAGCCAGTAAGCTGTCCCGAACAAATGTGGGACTTTCCCTCCATCACCCAGAGGTGCCCTTCCTGGCTGTATTTCCCTCACTACCAGTCCACTGGGTTGCTGGGAGGATGAGCGCCACATGTGTGGTGATGGACACGTGCTGTTGCCTGCCCATCACCTGTTTCTCCTGCTCCTGATGACAGAATGCATACTGTCCCTTAGGGACTCACTCTTTCCTACTCTCAGGCCCTGGGGTGTAAGTGACACTGACCCTCGTGGTATCCCCAGCTCTTAGGAGGTTTCTACCCCTGCAGCCTGGCGTATGTGACTTAGGTCTGCTCCGTCACTATGTTTAATGCCTCTTGCCACAGGGCTTTATTTGGGGTGGACAGATCTCTTTTATGTAACTTTCGTAACTTTGGGAAGGTCACTTAATCTGCATGTGCATCAGTTTTTTCTTCTGTAAAATGGCAATAACAGTTGTTCTCACAGAAACTCTGTCTTTCCTGTGAGAGTCACTTCATGGGCCTTGGGCTCAAACTCCTGGGGGAGAGAGATTCTATTTCTCCTTAGGTTGTTCAGCAGCAAGATTTGAGTCTGGAGCTTTTAGCAACCATTTTGCAACTTCTGAGAAGAAAGTTGGTCTGAGAATGAAGCTAACACAGAAACGAGAGATGGAGCCAGAGGGACCCTGCGCTGCTGGATCCAGCTGGGCCTGATGCCAGACAACCCTGTGCATCTCAGTCACATGAGCCGATAAACTTTCCATTCTTGGTCAGCCTGGTCGGAGCTGGCATTATGCCCCTTGCAGTGAGAAAACAACTAATACAGCATG
Source organism: Phyllostomus discolor (assembly GCF_004126475.2). Lineage (NCBI taxonomy): Eukaryota > Metazoa > Chordata > Mammalia > Chiroptera > Phyllostomidae > Phyllostomus > Phyllostomus discolor. The sequence goes on from NC_040915.2 coordinate 20,529,222, forward strand.
TGGTTTTGAAAAGGCTGAACTGTGCTCTTCTTTGGGTGAGTCTTGCATGTGTAAAGGGGAGCAACGGAAGATAAGGTTGGGAAATTAGGCTGCAGATACATGGCAGGGGGCCGTGAGTCCTTGCAATGGACCAGGCAGTCTCAGAACCACTGGGCAGTGCAGGATCTCCCGAGGTCAGGTGATCCCAGGAACTGCCCAACAGGGTAAACTTTGCCCCCAGAGATCGGGTTAATGTTTCTGTAGCAGCTGATAAAGTAGAATTTTAAAAAAAATTTAAAAGATTTATATTTATTTGTTTTTAGACAGAGGGGAAGGGAGGGAGAAAGAGGGAGAGAAACATTGGCCAGTTGCCTCTCACAGGCTCCCAGCTGGGGACCTGGCTTGCAACCCAGGCCTGTGCCCTGAACAGGCATGGAAACAGTGACCTTCTGGTTTGCAGGCCAGCACTCAACTCACTGAGCCACACCAGCCAGGGCTAAAGTAGAATTCTTGACCTGCAGAAGGACTTGTTCTCAGCATGCTTTTGCCAGGAAAGAGTTGGTCAGTTCTGCAAAATGGAGAATGTTTAGAGGAAGACAGGAGGTACTGGCACTTACCAAATGCTCCTGAGGGCTGGGTCACAGCCAAGGTGGGGAGAAACCCAGTGCGACTGATGGGAAGGCCTGGGGATACTACTAAATGTGCCCATATCCCTTTCATGTGGCCCAGAACAGGACATGGGCTGGACAGAGTAGAGCGATGGAAATTACCTCCCTCCTCCTACAAGACCTGCTTCTGTTAATGCAGCCTGAGGTGGCCCTCACTTCGGTGGCAGCAGGTCATGCTCTGTATTCCAAGGACGGCATGCATGCTGCTATTGTGTCACGTTCCCTGGTCACCTCAAGTCTTCCAATCCCTCTCCCTCCTTGAGAAACAAGTTCTTCTTCAACTGCTTTTCAAGACTCCATGAGTCAAAAACCTTGACCTCTTGGGGAGGTGAAGTGGTTAAGGAGAAGACAAGAAACCAGCTCTTATTAAAAAAAACCTTCAATGTAGCAAAGAAACAAACAAACAAACAAACAAAAAAGCGAAACACTATTTATTATCTGTGTAGAATACCTGGCCGCACTTAGGCTTATGTCTCCAAATCATCGCCTGCATTCTCAGTGCATTTGTCCCTGACAGAGCCTCTGGGCATCTCATTTTGTCTTTCCCCAGGGAGTCCCCCACCACCCCACCCTTACTCATGCACCCTTGGTGCATTCCACCACCCTGCATGGGAGGTCTTCATTCAAGTGTCTGAACAAAGAAAAAAGTTGTTCCGGACAGTAACAGGAAAGGAGCAGGGACAAAGCCACCATTCTGCCTGATTCTACTTCAACCAAGTCCAAAACACATGATACAAGTTTAGTTCTTCACACGTACGATCTCATTTTTATTTAAATAATACTGTGTACAGACATTGGGCCTGGGGCTCTACAGATATTAACTCATTTAATCTCCAAAACAATCCATAATAACAATTACTATTCCCATTTTACAGATGAAGACATTGAGGCACATGTAGATTGAGTGACCTTCCCACAGTCACAAAAGTAGTGACAGAGCAGAGATTGGGACCCAGGGAGTCTGCACTCTCCAACCTGTGCCAAGGGCAGGCAAACCTTTTCTGCCAAGGCCAGGAGGGTCTCAGACACAGAGCCTCTGTCCCAACTACTCAGTTCTGTCGCTGGGGTTGAAGAGCACTTGTAGACAACACATCAGCAAATGGATGCGACTGTGTGTCAATAAAACTTTATTCAGAGACAATGAAATGTGAATTTCCTGTCATCTTCCGTGCCACGAAATGTTACTTTTCTTTTGATTTCTTTCCTTCGAACCATTTAGAAATACAAACTCCTTTCTTAGCTCGCCGGTCCCGTGGAAACAGGCGGCGCGTTGGATCTGGCGGGCAGGCCACAGGGTGCTAACTGCCTCTCTCAGCTACACTATTGTTCACCCTCTTCCCACAAGTCACTTCTTATCACCTCTGTTCCAGGACAAAAGAAATTGAGGTGAGAGGAGGTTAATGACTTTCCCAAGGTTACACAGTGAGTGGCGGGGAGGGGGTGGGGTTGTCAGGATTTGTCTGGACCCAGCATGCTGCAGCAGCAGGAGAGCTGGCAGGGGCAGGATGGGCAGGAAGCAGGGCTGAGTGGAGGACATCAGGGCTGCCCGCCTCGGCTAGAAGCCACCAACCACCAAGTGCTGGAGGGTCCCCCTACTGCTCTGTCTCCAGGAGCCAAATGGGTGCTCTGCCCCCATTTGTCACTGCGGTCCCCTTTTCACACACTCCTGGGATTTGCAAAGACAGAAATGCCCTGCCTTCCAAGCCTGGAGCCAGAGGCCCAGAAAAACCCAGAGTCTGTCTTGACTTGGTCTGATCTTGCCAACCACAGCCATTAGGGGAGGAAAGAACTGGCCTAAAAGGGCCCTGAGCTGCCACTTCTGAGAATACCTCAGCTCCGGCCTGGCTAAGCCTGGGAAAAGGTGGGGGAGGACCAGGGAGGGTGAGACACAGAAAGCAGGGGGCAGAAGAAGGGGGGGAGAGAGAGATGGAATCAGAGAGAGAGGGACACACACACACACACACACACACACAGAAACACCCCTTAGCAGCTGTTTTTCCTAACCAAAACCCTATTTCCTAGTTTCTCAACTTTGCAGATACAGAAAAGCCAATATTGCAGCAGGAAAATCTTCCTGTGTTACATACTGTTAAAAATTCTTTGTTTATTTTGTCTTTCCTAGGTTTCCACAACCTTAGCTTTGTTCACACTGGCGAGCGGGCCCTAAGGAGGGCAGCGCAGAGGTTACTTGCCCGAGGAGGGATGTGGGGCTCAGAGAGTGCCAGCATCTTGCTGGAGACCTCGCAGCGAGGTGATGGCCAAGCCAGGACCCAGGACCGATACTGCTGGCTCACACACACACCGCCTCTGGAAGCAGCGGTCCCCTGGTGCTGTCGTCTCACTCCAGGCTCACGAGCAGGCAGCTCTCGGTTCGGGACCGTACAGCACCGTTCCCTTCCTAAAAGCACCTCAGTTCCATTAAGGCGAATTGCCTGTCCCCAGCCATCTTGGGGCAGAGGTCATTCTTGCTCCTTCTGCCCACTGCTGGCCTCCTCCCATTAAAGTCAAAGGTATCAGCTCCCTCCTCTCTTCACGTGGGTGAATCAGTGGAGACACGTGACCCAAAATGCCCTTTCCAAGGATGTTGACTCTGTCAAGGACAAGGGAATGGTTTCTGGTTGGTCATTCTCTTTGTGACGATAGGAGCTGTGGGGTCATTGATAGCACCCCTGCCTCTGTCCCTGTTAAAGGCAGTGACGGCTTTGCCTGCTTCCTGCTTCACGGCCCTCAGAGTTCCCTTCATTCCTGCTGACACGGGCCTGCTCTCACTGTCTCTCATTAATTATGTAGGCTCCCACTGGGCTTCGGGAAAAATCCCCTTCGCTCTTAGTTTCTGGTGCTCACACAGAGCCCTGTCTGACACAGCTCCAAAGAATGTGGGCTCTCTCTCTCCCCCTCCTACTTCCAAGCCTTACCCCCATTTCTTCCTTGGAAGAATAGTTTGGGTCCCCCAGAACTAATCCCCACATCACCTGGCATAAACCTGTAGAGAAAAAGCAAGCAAACACAAAATATGCTCCCAAAATCTTAGGGCCAGTGCAAGTGGAGAGGTTACTGGAGGATTTCATTTCCATTTCATTTCCTCTTGTTGCTCATCTTTGTCCCCTGAAAATTTCTTCCCACTGCATTTATGATTAAAGACAACAATATTTACGGGCTTGTTGGTTTGATTGCAATTAGAGAAACTGAGACATGCCCCTGTCCCTTTGTGGGTGTCCTTGAGAAGGAGACTGGGCCAGCGCTTTGTCACTGCACCGCCGGCTGTTATCACCCCACTGGTAGGGGTGTATTTACTGACAGAGCTGAGGGCTGATATCCCATTGGCTTTGTTGTGCTTGTGACTCAGGGAAAGTCCTCACCTCTCCTTGCTCCCCCAGGTCTCCCCGCATAAACAAGGAGGGGATGGGACTGAGTGACCTCTAAGAGTTCCGCTGCCCAGTTCTGGGGCCTTTTTGAGGCTCATGGCTTGATGGAAACTGCATCTGGGAGAGAAGCGACAGCTCACTCTCTGAGGGGAGACACTTAAACGTCCCATGTGGTCAGCACTCTTTAAGTTGCAAAGGACAAAAACCCACCTCAAACTGGCATTAACAAAAGGTAGGGGGTGTTTATTAGCTCATATAACTGAAAAACTCAGATCGAGAGTCAGGTTTGGCTGGATCCAGGGATAAGAGGGTATCATCGGCCCTGACTGGTGTGGCTTAGTGGATTGGGCGTCATTCTGTAAAGCAAAAGTTTGCTGGTTCAATTCTTGGTCAGGGCACATACCTGGGTTGTGGATTCAAGTCCCCATACTGGGCATGTGCAAGAGGCAGCCGATAGATGTTTCTCTCCCTCTCTTTCTCCCTCCTTTCCCCTCTCTCTAAAAATAAAATCTATTTCTTAAAAAATGGAGGGTGTCATCAGAACCTGGTCTCTCTTAGTGTCTTCTGCCCTCCTTTGGCTGCCTCATTGTCAGGCAAGTCTTCCCAGGCAAAGATCAGCAGCAGCTGCAGGCTCACATCTTTCCAGCTTCGCGCCTCTTCCCAAGGGTTCCAGCAAAAGTCCAGGGGCTAAGTCTCACTGGACTCTGCTAAGTGACATGGCCATGGGTGAGCCAATCATTCACTGGAGTTGGGGTGTAGATTCTGTTGATTGGCCAGACTCGGTCACATTCCCACTCCTGAAGCTGGGAGGCAGGGTGAGTATCACCTATGCCTTACAGCCCAAGAGGTGACGTGGCGTAGTTCACCAAAGACAAGTCAGGAGCTATGACCAGAAGAAACAAGAATGTGGGGAGGGAAAAACCCATGAAGGTCCCCTCAGGTTTCTCTACATCAGCCGTTATCAGATGTGTTCCCCACATTGCCACCGTCAATATCACATGGTAATTTGTTAGAGATGCAGCCCTGGCTAGTGTGGCTTAGTGGATGCCAATCTGTGAACTGGGAGGCTGCAGGTTTGATTCCCCATCGGGGCACATGCCTGGGTTGCAGGTCAGGTCCCCATTTGGGGTGTGTGAGAGGCAACCGATCTATGTTTCTCTGCCACTCTTTTTTCTTCTTCCCTCTTTCCCTCTCTTCCCCTCTCTCTAAAAAGAAATAAAATCTTAAAAAAAAAAAGAAATTCAAATTCATAGGCCCTGCCCCAGACCTACTGAATGGAAGGGGCATAGCTTTCAGGTGATTTGGACACAGCCATGGTGGTCTCGGAACGGGGGGCTCTTGCACCCAACTGCAGTAGGATTACCAAGGGAGCTTTTAAGCTGCCTGAACTCCTCCCCCAATTTGATCAGGATAAGAAAGGGGATGAGGCCCAGTCCTTGGCGTTTTGGAGACATTCCCCTAAGTAATTCTAATGGCAACAGAGGTTGAGAGAACCACTGAGCTCAGAGGAAATCTCATTCTCAGCTCCTATCAGTTAATGAAGTGGAGAGAAACGAAGCTGGTGACAGTCCCTCTGCTGCGAACGGCAGTTTCTTAAAGGACTGGAGAGGCAGCAACTCAACCAAGCCAAATGAAGTCATAGTGGTCCACCCACCTGCGTGGAGTCTGACCCGAGAGTTCCCTACACTACAAAAAATTAATCTTTATACCTTACAGCCAATTCACCACGAAGAGAACTAGAATGGCCATCACAAACAAATCAACAAACAAGTGTTGGCAAGGATGCGGAGAAAAGGGACCCTAGTCCACTGTTGGTGGGAATGCAGACTGGTGCAGCCACTGTGGAAAGCAGTATGGAACTTCCTCAGAAAACTAAACATGGAGCTGCCTTTTGACCCTGCAATCCCACTGCTGGGACTATATCCTAAGAGCCCTGAAACACCAATCCAAAAGAACCTGTGCATCCCAATGTTTGTAGCAGTGTTACTTACAATAACCAAGTGCTGGAAACAGCCTAAGTACCTGTCAGTAAATGAATGGATCAAAAAACTATGGTACATTTACACAATGGAATGCTACACAGCAGAAAGAAAGAAGGAGCTCCTACCCTTCACAGCAGCATGGATGGAACTGGAGAGTATTATGCTAAGTGAAGTAAGGCAGGTGGCAAAAGACAAAATACCATATGATCTCACCTATAAGAGGAACCTAATCAACAAAACAAACAAGCAAGCAAAATAGAACAAGACACATGGAAATAAAGAACAAACTGACAGTGACCAGAGGGGAGAGGGGACATGGAGGTGATAGAGGAAAGTAGGGGAAGTGACAATTTGAGGGGTGGGTATGAAGGACCCCTGGACAAGGACAACAAGGGTCAGGGAGGATGGAATGTGGGCAAAGGGTGGTGGGCAGGGCCGGGGAGAGCAATGGGGGAAAAACAGGGACAATTGTAATTAAACAGCAATAAAAATTTTTTTTAAAAAAGAAGAGAACTAGAGGGAAAAAATAAGAAGCAGTTTATTGAGTGCTTAGTGTATACCAGGCAATGTATTTGTGTCATTTAAGTCTGCCATCAAACTGTGAGATAGGTGATAGTAAGTATGAGTATAATCCTGTGAAGGAGGTGATGTTAAATGTCAAAGAGGAAGACACCAGTGGTCAAAGGGTAAGGTAACTAGGCCTTGGTGGCCAAGCTGGGATTTGAATCCAGGGCTGTCTGGTTGGAAAACCAGGGCCCGTAGGTTCCATTCCATGCCACCTTCTGGGAAAGGCCGTGGTCTCCCGTTAGGAGTAGAGGAACCCAGGGAGGGGTTTAGAGGCAAATCCTTTGATTCCACACATTAGGAGAAAAGGGCACTGGCTTGGAATCAGAACCCAGGCGGCGCTCCCAGCTTCACACTTGATTAGGTGCACGATCCATCCGGAGCAAGTCCCTTCCCTAGCTGGGGCCTCAGTCTCCTGACTGCACAACGGGATGGCGTTAACTGACCCCTCAGGTGCTTTCCGGCTCTGTTTAAATGATGGTATGAGGATGCTTCCAGCAAAAGAACCTGCTTCCCTCCATCCCAGGACCCGCTCAGAAACACTCCCGTGTTCCAGCCTGACCTAGTCATTCTGCTGCTGCCTAAAGATTTGCTCCCTGGACCGGTCGAGAACTACGGATTTCTTCAAGGCTAAGATGACAGCACAAAGTTCTGCATGATCTCTAAGATGTCCACAAAGTGAGAAAATCAAGGTCTAGAACAATGTGTACAGCATGCATGCCTCACGTAAAAAGGAGGGGAAAGAATATTGGCGCACACTTGTTTTTTATGTGACTGGACCAGGTGGGCAAACTGTAGCCCACAGGGTGAATCCAGCCTGCTGTCTGTCTTGGTACAGCCAGTGAGCTAAGAATGGTGTTTAGATTTTTCAATATTGGAAGACAATCAAAAGGAGAATAATATTTCATTACATGTGAAAATGATATGCAATTCAAATGTCAGTGCCCATAAATAAAGTTTTATTGGCACATGGTCTGGCCATGCTCATTCACTTGTACACTGCCTGTGGCTGCTATCACAATACAATGAACAGGGTCGATTCATTGTGACAGAGACCATAAGCCCACAAAGCCTAACATATTTATGATCTGGCCATTTACAGGCAAGGTTTGCTGACTTCTGGCCTTGCTAAGCTGGAAGGAAGCACTGAAAACAGGTGACCTTGGCCAGTTGCTCTAAGACAGCATTGAGCTGCTGCGGAATAGGTTAGGCAGAAGACTTTTCATGGTGCTCTCCTTTTGGACCAATTTTAACATGTCAACAAAACAAAAGCACTATATTTCTGCATGCAAACATATTAGGATGTCCAGAAGTAGAAAAGTATTTTAACAGCTATCCACCAAATGAATAGCTGAGGTTACTTTGAGAGAGAGGCTGGCAGGGGAGTCGGGAGTCAAGTAGCTTCAGTAGTAAGGATGTCATTGGAATATTTTATAAGGAGAATCACATTATGTATCACTTGTGCAATTAAAAGTAAAGAATGCACACTTTCTAGAGCTGTGTGTTCTGTGAGGTTGTGAGCTAGGCCTGCTGTGGCCCACTGTAGTTTTTGAATGAATACAAGGGCCCAGGAGATGTGTGTTGGGAGTGAGGAGTGCACTCAGAGGAGGAATGCGTAGTTCAGAGGGTGTTGGAGTGGGGTGGGGTGGCCTGAGAAGAAGATTGTTGGGAGAAGTGGTTGAGCAGGGACATCATCCCTAATGCCTCCCCAGCCCAAGGCCCCCAGCTCCCCATGGTCTGGACGTGCCTTGGCTGACAAGCCCTCGCCTTTTGGGGAGCTGGAGGCATTTTGGCCTCTCGCCACTCCCCGCCTCCATCAGGTCCCTGATTTTTGTCCTTTACAACTCTCTTGAAGGACACTAGGCGAATCTAGCTGAGGGTTCGTGCAAACCAGCTGTGCCTGCTGCTCCCTAGAACTGCCTTTTCAGCGAGCACCATCTGCGGTGCCACCGTTCTCTGGGGAGAGACTGCTCCTACCTGCCATCCAGTGCTGTGAGAGTCCCCTGCCCAAGGACCAAGCCTGTGTGGCTGCAGCAGAACTATTATATTCCCAGGTACTTGGCTCCAGAAATAGCCGACGAGTGTCTTATAGACGGGCAAATTGAGGACACCTCTTTTTGTGCTTGCGTTCATTCCTCCGTTCAGAAACTGAGCCCCTATCTTATTCAGGGAACTCTTTATGCTCAGTTCATGTAATTTGGGTGGGGCTGACCCGACTTGGGACACCAGATTGAACCTGGTGATCCAGGCCTAGCCAGTGAGAACATTCCATTTCCCTGGTCACAGTGATTGGTTCCGAGATGGGCATGTGACCCAAGCCAAACCAATGACTGACAGCCTCAGGATTTTTGCTGGAGCAATTGCAGAAGAGCTGCTGTCTCTATGCTGGGGTTGCTACCTGCAGGGCTATACTTGGAGCTACTGGTTGACTTTGGCCACTACAAAGAGCAAGTCTGCCTGAGGACAAAGCTAAGACAAGGAAGGAAGTAGAGCAGAAGACTGGAGATTGGTATCTGATCAAACTGTTTGAAGTGGATTCAGCCACCCCTGGCCTTTTTAGATAAATGAACAGGAATATTCCCGCATCCCTTGTTGTTGTTGTTGTTGTTTAGCTTAGGCTGATTTATAATGGCAAGAATTGTGACTGCTATCCAGGGCTGGCATAGCTGAGCTTCCTGTCAGATTTTCGGATGTGTCGTGGAGGTTTTATTTCCAACCCCTTTTGCTGTGCAGTTGGGACTCTCGGTTACCCTTTCCCGGCTTCCCTGAGGCAGTCTGCTGGTCTGGCCTGCTGGCTCCCACGCTCCTCTCTGGGTCACCTGTCTGACACCCCTAGGCCTCCTTCCCTCCCCTCGGCACCAACCCACTCCTGGGGGTGTGTTCAGTCCTAGACTATAGCCCATGATCATTCACTCAGGTCTGCTGCCATTAACCTCCGTGTCCATTTATGACTGAAATGGGGTTCAAGACATGACCATTTTTGTTCTTGAACCTTCATTGAGCACTCCCTGTATGCCAGATGCTGAGCCAAGTGCACTGAATGCATAACCATGTCTACTTTTCTCAGTGACCGTATCAGGCATGTTTTATGATTATTGTTCCCACTTTCAAGAACAGGAAGCGATGGCTTAAGGAGATGAAGTAGCGGGACTGAGGTCAGATGGCTGAGCCACAAACAAGTTGAGGCAAGACCATGGAGGGAATCATCCTTGAGCCCGTGCCCTTGACCACTGCACCAGGGCTTCTAGACTAAGTGAGCATCAGAGTCACCTGGAGCCCATTCCAGCACCGCCCTGCTCTGAGGTCTGAGCAGCCCTGGGCTGGGATCTGGGAAGCTGCTTCTTTAAGAAATGGCTCAGAGGACACTGACGCACAAGGGTGCCAGCACCTCACTGTGAGAGTAGCCATTGTCCCCCCATCAAGGACTTTGGCCCTAGAAAGGAGTTTGGCATTCCCAGACCTGTTCTTGCAGGAGCTGAATCTCTGCCCTGGCTTAGGAATGATTACAATGCGAGAAAAACTTCTTTGCTGACAGAAGGAAAAGAGAGATCAAGGGCATGTGGGATGAGCAACTCGTGCCTAGGAAAAAATGAAAAAATGAAAGAATAACATCACGCCACTCACGGAGGGGGGTTGGTTGTGAGGGTATTGACTCGAAGAGGCAGAGGTGTAAGCCAGGGCCTGGAAGAAATTCAAATTCTAAGGCTTCCTTCATTTCTTTTTCCTGAAAAGAAATGGCTCTCCGTGCTCCCAGGAATGAAGTTCAAAGTTCTTAGCAAGGCCTGAAGCCCAGCGTGAGCTGGTAGTGCTGTCCTCACGTCTGGCTTTTAGGCACGCTGTTCCCTCTGCCTGGAAGACTGTCTCTTCCCTTCCCCTCCTTTGCTTCATGAACTCCTGCTCATCCTTCAGGTCCCAGCACTGATGACACTTCCTCAGGGAAGCCTTCCCTGACCACCGAATCTGGCTCAGGTGCCTGATCCCTGTGCTGTTCACTCCCTGTAATACCCCATGAACCTACCCTCATATTGTATAGTATGAGCCTGATCCCCCACTAGGCTCTGCAGTTCCTGGAGGAAAGATCATGTCTGTACTGTTCTGTAGTATATTCTCAGCATCTGGCACACAATAACAATCCACTGATGGAACAAATAAATGAATGAAGGTGCAATGAAGTCAAACCAGTGAGCCTGAGGCCATTACGTGCAGTGATCATTTTGACCACTAGATGGCACGCCACCATGACAGCCCAGCTGGGATGGGATGGGAGTGGGGTAAAAATTGAAGAATGAGCACCTTGATGGGGTGAGACAAGACTCCCCACCCAGCCTCCACTGTTTTCCAGACTGACAGCTCGTGACCTCTTTGAACCCTAAATTTTTATGTATGGAAATCAATGCCCAGGTAATTGCCTTCCTCTAGAACCCCATTTCCACTGATGGCTGATCTTCCTGCTACACATCAAGCGCTGTTTCTCCTCCTCTTTACCACAGAGGTTTTTTCTTTCTTTTTTTGTTATTGTTATTGCTGTTGACCACTAGAAATAATTTAGTAGATTGCCTTTTTAAAAATGACTGTTTAGAGAAGAAGGTGAACTTTGCCATTTTGGGGATTTGAGCCCTCATTGGGTCCAATCTTCCACTCTGCAGTTTATCGAAGCTTCCATTTTCTGGCTTAAAGACTCATAAATTTACACTTCTCTTACTTTTTCCTTCTATCACCAAGTCAAGTTGGCTTATTTTCCAACGAACCATATTTTATAGAAAGCCAATTTTTTCATGTATTATATCTTGAGAATTCTAGGTAGGTGACAAGAGACCCCAATGAAGCAATGCTGAAGTGTAGCCTTTGGGCAGCCGGCTGGGCTTACTTCCTGGCTGTTAACATTTCCAGTACACCAGCCTCCCAGTGCTGTGATTTAAATCTGGGCCTCACAAAATGACACATCAGTGCATGCCTCGAGCATTCTGGCTCACTCAGAAATCATTAGAACCAAACATTTTAACTGACCAATGTCAAGGATCCAGAGTTACAAACTGATGGCTAGCAAATCTGTCTCTGAAACCCCAATGGTCCAGTACTGCTGTTATAATGGTGGCATCATTTGGAGAATTTTTTTCTCTTCTGGGAGGTAATGAAAATTTCAGTTGGGCATAAACTCAGCAACTTGGGCCCTTTAAGAAGTTGGGAATTAGGTGTTGTTCTAACAAGGTTAATTCTTGACTACTCTATTTACATTCATGTGACTGCGTTAACCTCTCTGTGTCTTTGCTTCCTTATCTCTCCAGTGGAGGCAGCAAGGCGGCCAGACCTGGCCTACCAGGCAGGGTTCGAGCCTCCTCTTTGTACATATATTTGATTTGGAGCTGGTTCTAGACCCAGTACAGTGCAATAGGCAGTTACAAAGGCCTCTGGCAATCTTGCTTCGCCTGGCTCCCTGGCTGATGCCAACCTCTGCCCATTACAGCTTTCATATCTCAACGGTTCGGGAATTATTTAGAAACAGTCTTATTTGTACTTCTTACAATCCAGCCAGTACACAGCCATAAAGATTGCTTTTGGTGCCATGAGTTTGACTGGAGGGTGTGGGAAGCAAGCTGAATTAGTCAAGGGCTTTGCCCCAAGGTTGCCTGAAGTGGCACATTGGTAGCAAGGGCCTGGCTGGTGCCCAGGTAGTGCCTTCACCCTCCCTTGGGCTGTTTCCCAGTGCTGTGTGTGTGTGTGTGTGTGTGTGTGTGTGTGTTTGGGGGGTCGACTCAAATCGTTCAGTCACAATCCTCTCTCACTGAGAATGCTGTGGGCTGCCACAGGGATGGGTTCAGTGCTGAGCTCACTGTTACTGGTTGGGGGAATGAACTGTGGAACAAGAAGTAATGAACCCCAGTCCCTGGCTGCAGAGAGCCTGTAGTCCATTTAGGAATGCAGAGAGTTAATGAACACCAGAGATAGTAAGACAAAGCTCCTTGTAACTCCAATGTTGGCTGAGGTCACGCGTCCTTTCAGGTTGAATAAAATTGGCTGGAGCTGTATTCCTCCTCTGTGGGAAGACCTCTCAAGGTTTCTGCGAGTTCCAGGGGATTCTGTCCTCTCTGTGTCCCCAGGCCCTGGGCTCCTGCTCTCTCTGAGGCTGTTGAATTCCAAGGCAACTGGACTTCTCTCCTTGCTTGCCGCCAAAACCTCTCCTCCAGGATTTGAGAGCAGCCAACTATACTGATGGCTTGGTGTGGCCAGTAAGACAAGCAAAACCAAGTTAAATGCTGGTCAGCTCTGGGCCTGGAGGTCCTTATAGCACCCTGCCCTGAGGCCTCCTTCCTGGCCACCCCCCTCACAGACCCTAGAACTCCATTTGGATGGTTGATCCTTCTCCCTTAGGGTCCGTTTTCCCATCATTGGAGACTCCCCGGGAATGCAGGGTCTCATTCCAATGAGACAGTGGATTCTCCACCCACACGGGTACGTACCTCTGAGCACATTCAAAGATCCATTAATGTGGCGTGCAAAGGGAAGTCCACCTGCTTTTTGAATCTTGTACCCTGTGCAAATTATTATTTATTTCCAAAAAAAGTAATTTTTGAAAGAGGCCTTCTCCTTAGGATCCCACCTTTCCTGCAAAGAAAAACCAAAAAAGGCCTCATAATCTCAGCCTGTTGTCTCTCCTCCCACCAGCCTCTCCACGGAAGTAAGTAGTTTAGAGTTTTCATTTTCCCACTGATAGGAATTACGCCTTCCCTCTTCGAAAGCAGAAGTCATTGCAGTGAGTTTGAGTTTTAAATGACATCGTGTTCTCACCATGCTCTGTTTATAACACGTCACATTCATTTATCCCTTCAACAAATAAACAGATGCCACAGGGGTCGGATGGAAGGTGAATTCCATCTGGGCTGCCCTTATCGGGGGTGGCTTCTTGGGGATGTGGGAATTGACCTGGGGCACTGAGGCTGGGAGAGGGAGAGTTTAGTTAGATGAAGACAAAGGGCAGGGCGAGCAGGAAGTGGGCGTGGGGACTGATAACCCTCCAGTCAATCCAGAATTTCTGTGGCGCCGCACAGGTCCGGCCCAGTGCTAGGCACCATTTCTAGAGCGTCAGACAGACAGACGCAGGTGATTCCAACAGCGCCTGGGGAGTGGGAGGAGCCCAGGGGCAGCACAGGGGAGGGGGCTGCCTCCTGGGAGAGCGGAGAGGCTGCCAGGAGAGAGTGACATTTAAGCTGAGACAGGAAGGATGTGTGGGTGATGGCGTGAAGCAGTGCGGCAAGCAGAGGGAACATTGTTGATGAAATTCCCAAGTAAGGGGGAGCCTGGAAAGGAAGAAGTCCGCCTTGGTGTGCGATCCTCAGCCAGGGACGGGAGGTGGGGAGGAATGAGGCTGGGAGAGGTGTGGGCAGGGAGAGGCCAGCAGGGCCTCCAAGGCCCTCAAGGAAAGGCGTGATCCTGAGAGCAGTGGGTTTAGCGTGAAGCAGCCTCTGGGCTGTAGGAAGGCGCCTGCGCTGGGCTTGGAGGACGGAGGGAGGGGGAGACATGGGGAGCAGAGGGAGTGTTCGGGAAGGGGTTGCTGCAAGGAAGCAGAGATCTGACATCTGGCTAAGGCCAGGGGTGCATTCCACGAGAGTGGCCTTGTGAGAGGACCGGAGTGGGCAGGGATGGAGCCTGGAACCTCATAGCAGCAACGAGGCAGAGACCAGAGGGCTTGCAAAGGGAAGCCTCTGACATAGGTCAGGGTGCTTGGGGGAGCCAAGCTGAGAGCGGCCAAGGGTGAATCCTCTCCTCTGCAAGAAGGGGTGCCAGGCTACAAGTTTTCCCAAGGGCAAGACTACAGCTATTGGCAGGCAGCATCCAAGATAGGCATGGCATAAGTCCATTCACCTAGCGATCAAGTTCACCCTCCCTCAACTCTCCTTCAGTCCTTCACGGAGAAAGCCTCAGTGGGGTGCCAGTCTGTCCTTAACACCACTGACCTTGCTGTGCCCCCGGTTTACAAAGAGAGAGCAGGCCTCAGGCTCAGAGCCTTGGGCAGGCCACCCTGTCTCCCTAGGACTCCCTAACGTTTGGTTGCATGTAGTTCTATGGCTGCCTTCCATATATGGTAAGTGAAACCAGATTTCCAATTAGGGCAGAGATACCAAGTCTCGTGTTCAAATGAAGGCATTTGAGCTAAGGGGGCAGGGGGAGGCGGGAAATGGACCACCTTTAAAAATTGCTGAGTAAATAGAGGTACAGGTGGTGTGGGGATGTGGCAAAAGTCAGAGGGAGGACTTGAATGGCCGGAGGCTGGGGACACTGGGCGGCAGAGAGCACTGAGTTCGGAGTCATGAACCCGTGTGTCTGTACCGCCCAGCACAGGGCCTGCTCTGCTCCCCCCCGTGTGCCATGAAGCCTGGTCGGCATCGTGGACGGGAAAAGGACTCCAGGACTCCGAGGTGCGGGCCGGTGAGGAACAGCTCCTGGGACAGTCCTTGTGTGGGACTCATGAAGGGAGGGGCTCCCACCCGGCTTCGAAGGTCGGAATGAGAGGCGTGGGGTGAGATGAACCGCATCTTATTCTGGAGACCACTTTGGCTCCTTGAAGAAATTAAGCCTGAAACATAAATCTCCCCAAAGATAAAATATTTAAGGTAAGTTGCCCAAACACGATCGGGTAGACTTTGCTCTCGCGAAGTGAGGTGTACAAATCAAGCCCTGGGGAGGTTTTACACGTAAAACTGTCGCTCGAGTCCGACTCGGTCCAGTTCCGGGGGCACAGAGGGCAGGGCAGCTGGGCACAAGGGTCACCAAGGGGAAGTGGCCCCTCTGTGGC
Organism: Phyllostomus discolor; assembly: GCF_004126475.2. Lineage (NCBI taxonomy): Eukaryota > Metazoa > Chordata > Mammalia > Chiroptera > Phyllostomidae > Phyllostomus > Phyllostomus discolor. The sequence goes on from NC_040915.2 coordinate 20,544,571, forward strand.
CGGGGAATTGCCACTGTTGCAAGACTAAGAAGTCTGTGCCCCCTGGCGTGGGGGCTTCCTCTTACAGACTTTCAGTCTTGTTGGTGGCTGTGCTCCTACGTGCTCCCCAGGCCCGGCGGCCGGCAGCTTGGCTGGGCGCTGGCACTGCCTGACCCCAACACAAGGGATGGCCTTCCGAGCAAGTGGCCATAATTTAATCCCTCTCTGTTTCCTGTTTATTGTCGGTCGTCACCCCTAGAAGTGAGCCGAGTGAGGACTTGTGCTGCCCGAGCTCCAGGCACCTCTCCAGGCCTAGCCCCCGTTTGTGAGTGTTGAACACACGCACGTGCGGAAGGGCCAGAGGCGGGACCTGGCTTCTCTCCTGCTCACAGGGTCCCAGACCCACTAGTGAGAGCAGGACTGGGAACTGGGGAGTCGGGCGGGAACGGGAAACTGGCTCTTCCTTGGCCCTGTGACCCCATCATCTATAAAAGGGACTAGAGAAAGAATCCTCTTAAAATAAAAGTTTAAAGCATTAAAAGTTGCCCTGGGTTCAAACATCTGAAGCAATATTTGAAGCGCTTTGGTCTGCTTTCATCAGCCACCCAAGTCGCAAGAGTGTTCCCGCTGAGGCAGGATCCGGGAGGCAGAAGGGGGTCCACACGGTCCCATCAGGGGCGAGGCCGCAGGCGGGCAGTCCGTTCCCTGGGAGGAGGTAACTGGACTAAACGAGGAGGGGCGACTGGAGCCTGAGGCTCATACAGAACCGTCTACCACTTTGCTCTCAACCTGGGTTCAAATCCTAGTCCTACCGCTTGCTGGAGGTGAGACCTTAGGCAGGTCAGTTCATTTCCTTGAACTTCAGTTTTCTCATCTGTAAAATGGGGATAATAAAGTACCCATGACCCGGGCTGTCGCAAGGATGGGAGGAATGAGGGTGGAAAGTCCTCAGAACGGTGGTGACCGTGTAGCAGATGCTCGGTAAACGTCAGCTTCGCTTTAGATTCCAAGAATCTAAAAGCACTGTCAATTGTTCTTAGGAACAAAATGTGATTTACAGCCCCTAGGAGATAAAGTGCACACTTAAAATGATGCGCTGAGTTCCAAGAGACAACTGTTGTCATCAGGGAGTTGGGGCTTTTTCTCCTGCACCGTCTGGGAAGCTTTCCCGCAGATGAGTGGTCCCCCTCTACACACCCAGAGGCCCACGGCCGCAGAGGCTTGTTGAAGTCGGTTGTGAGGGACCGCTGCTTCTCTGCAACGGGCGAGTTGAAGAGATTCCCTAAAATCGAACAGCTAAAGCTCCACGTTTAAAAATTTCAATAAATAGCAAGTAAACCACACATTTAAGGTTATCGCCTGACAACTAGGGTTATACTTTAAAAGGTAACATACTGATTGTCATCATTTGCAGCAAAATCACCTTGTACATTTCTGTGTTCCTAAATTAGTAAAATGATTTCTGACCTGAGTAGGGATTGTGTATATTTTAATTTCCTCGTATACCTTCACCCACTGCACCCCATCACTTAAAAACGCAGCCGAGCCTTTTCCCCAAGGTGGCTTTTCCCCAAGGTGGAAGTTTAATTCCTCCTCCGGACCCCTTCCTGCTTCCTCTGGGATTTGCTTCCCACAACTACACACACAGGGGCCCACCTTCTCTCTCCAACAGAGCTCCCCGCTGGAGGAGCCGGGAGAAACCCAAGTCCCGGCATGTGAGGGAGTGGCACTCAGGGCTGCATCCTCTAGACCTTGCCTTCAAAGGGTTTCGCTTTATTTTGTTGTCAGCGCTTGCGCCAGGTTCCTCTGCGCCAGGCCCTGCGTCAGGCAATGACAGCAGACCACGGAGACTGGCGAGACCCACCTTTTTTTTTTTTTTTACTGGAGCGGGAACGTCTTTATCTGTATAATGGGAATAATAATCATGGAATAATAACTTAGCCCTTCTCCAGGGGTTGTGTGGGGGTTGAGCTAATGGACGGGGAAGTGCTTTATAAATTATTAAAGTGCTCTATAAATACGAAGAAGGGCCAGGTATAGCGTGGAAGAACATGTTAGAAAAGACAGCTTGGTTTTCTACACCCTTTTTGTTGTTAAAGATTTTACTTATTTTTAGAGAGAGGGGATGGGAAGGAGAGAGAGAGGGAGAGAAACATCAATGTGAGGTTGCCTCTTGTGTGCCCCCTACTGGGGACCTGGCCCGCAACCCTGGCATGTGCCCTGACTGGGAATTGAACCAGTGACCCTTTGGTTCGCAGGCCAGTGTTCAGTCCACTGAGCCACACCAGCCAGGGCATACACTCCCCTTTTTTATGATAATAAAACAACAATGACCATTTGTTAAGCACCTGTTGCATACTAGCCATTTTATAGCAGTCTTGCTAGTCCTCACCACGACCCCACGAGAGAGTCTTGACAGTCTCTCTGTTGGAGGTGCTCTCACTTTTGGCAGGTGCTCTGCAGGCCGCGGGGCAGGACCCAGGGATCCTGGAGAGAAGCGTCAAGGGAAGGCGGACTGAAGAGAAAGAAGGGGTAGGTGCATTTTTCTCTGGATCACAGAGGCAAAATGAGGACTGGGGTTCCGGGAACTTCTCGAAAAAGAAATAGGAACAGCAACCAGGGACAATGACCCAGGGTTTTTGTCAGTTTCTAAATCCCTATAACTTCCCCTTATTGGTTCTTCCATTATTCATGCCTTTTGCCTATAGGGAGAAGCAGTGAAATCCATCCTTTTTTTTCTTTTTTTTTTTGTAAAGATTTTGTTTATCTTCAGAGAGGGGGGAAAGGAGGGGAAGGAGAGGAAGAGAAACATCGATGTGTGAGAGATACATCAACTGGTTGCCTCTTACATGCCCCCAACGGGGGACCTAGCCTGCAATCCAGGTATGTGCCCTGACTGGGGATTGAACTGGCGATCTTTAAGTTTGCAGACCACCACTCAATCCATTGAGCCACACCATCCAGGGCGAAATCCATCCTTCTGACGCTACATGTTTAAGTGTCTTCTCTGGAGACAGGCAGGCCCAAGGGGGTGGGTCTGGGATAGCTCTTCAGAGGCCAGAGAAGGGGATGTTCAGAATCCTGTTCCATGCTCACTTTCGTTATGTATGACGGCCCCAGAGGACCAAGAGCATGGGGGTGGCCAGAAAGAAGGATGGAAAGCCCGTGGTGTCTAGAGCCTTCAGGGACAAAGAGAAGGGGAACGCAGGGATCTGAGTCCAAGCTGGTCCTGAGTTGGGGTGGACTGAGAAGGCAGAGGACTTGGCTCTGTCCCTGCAGGAGGCTGTCCCAGGGCTGAGCTGAGGGCTTGGCTGAGCTGTGTCCTCCCTGGCCTTCTAGGCCCGAAGTTTCTCTTCCTCCTCCCTCCTCCCTCCCTCTGTTCCACAGCGGCCCACCCGCATTCTTGGGGAATCATAGGCTAAAAATAGACCGTTGCCACCACCCTCCGGGCCTGGGGAAATCAGTTCAACATGCGTCCTGTGGACAGTTCATTGGGACTGAGTTTGGGGATTGAAGGGATGATAGTTAAAGGTCCGAGGACCCCCAACTGTTGATGCAAATAGTTCCCCCTACCCCAGCCTGGCCCTTTGAGAACCAAGCCCTCCAGCCTTCAGCTCCATGACCTTCTAAGGCTGGGCTATTTGGGTCCCAAGCAATGTCACTGTGCCTGCCGGACAGATAGAGCATGTGGCAAAAAATAGCTTCACCCCCTTGCAATATTCCTACCCATAACTGGACACAGCGAGTCTTTATCAGTCCAGAGGCACGCTCCCACTGGAGCAAAGGTGCTGCTCTGGGCACGCAGAACCCGTGACTCCTTAGCCCAGAGTGGACCTCATGGGGCTCTCGTTACCGACAGCATCGTTGGAATCCTTTGGAACCAAGTCCAGCCATCAGGGCGGGTGGTGGGGGTGGGCTAATGTCAACCGGCAGCACCCATCTGTCAGCTAAGGAACCTTTCTGGGTCTTATCTCTCCTCTACTCTCCAGCCTGTGTCTCTGACAAATGTGGGTCCACAATCAAAACACGCGTGATGGCTCCAAAGAGTGACGTTCCCTCAGACCCTCTCCTTGGACTTTGTCTACAGGAATCCAGAGGCCAGAAGACTATGTGACTACATATGTGACTGCATAGACACTGCACCTCCGGGTCAGGCACCTCCAGGCTGCTAATAATAATGACGACACTAGCTGCCGAGAACTGAGCTCGGCTGAAGTACCAAATGCAGTGATCACAACCTTGCATGGCTTCATGTGATTATCTCCTTCAATCCTCACACCTTATAGTTTCATACACATTTTACCAGAGGGAAAAACGAGGCATGGAGGGAATAAGTTGTTGCCCATGTGAACACACATGGTGAGCGACGGAGCCCGGGTCCAGTGGGATCCTACCAGCCTGACTCCAGACCCCATACCCGGAGCCCCTAGAGGGAGCGTCCTGTTACAGATGCAGGGCACTAAGGGAAAGGGCCAGGGAAGCCACAAAGCCAGTAGCAAGGGTTTCCAAACCACTTCCCTGGAGAGCTGTCACTGTGCCCTGTCCAGTCTGTGGCCCCAGCTCCTGCCCATCCCCACAACACGTGGAAGCCAGCCTGACCCCTGAGGCTGTGCATGTGCGTTTCCCTCCAGTTCTAATGCTCTTCCCTCTACTCTGCACCGAACAGCTCCTGCTCATCCTGCAGAGGCTCAGCTTACTGGCCCTTTCCTCAGGGAAGCATGGTCCAGCCAGGTTTATCCTCACCACACCATGTGCTTCCACTTTCCAGGCTTTAGTATGGTTACTATTGAACTACGCGTTAGAATCGTCTTGTAGCGCGCCGCTGTCTCTCTCACTAGAGTGGAAGCTCTGGGAGGGCAAAAGCTACGTGGATCTTGTTCACCAAGGCATTACTCCTGTGACTCCACATCGTGCCAGCACAGACTTGGGGCTCAGTAAGTATTTTAGAATAGAGTAAGGAACTGATGAATGACTGACCTCTTGAACGTTGACTGACCCAGACAGAGATTGTGAGCTGGCTGAATAGGAAGTGGCCTCCTGAGGCACAGGGAGGGAGGGTGGGGTGTGGAGGCAGTTGCCACGAAATACAGAGCCTTGTCGGGGGTGGCACTGGAGAGAGACAGGAAGGGCCTGGGTGACCTTTGATGAACTAGATCACCCTGAGATTCTGTCCAGCTGTGAAATGCTTCGACTTGATGTGAGGATGGGCTGGTGTCCTGGATGTTAGCCTTTCAAGGCTGTCTCCCCAGGGCCCTCGAGGTTTCCCTGAGCAATCCATCAGAATGAATCCCACCACGTGGGTTCTGAACCTGGGGAGGAAACAACTGTATAAAACTGCCTGGAAATGGTTCTGGTGGAAGCTTCTCCCAGCAGTGAATTCTGGAGGGTGGGGTTCCTGAGGGGTTCTGCTTTCTACCTCACATGCTTCTGTCATGATTGAATTCCTCCTCCTTCTCTCCCTCCTTCCCTCTTTCCCTCCATTTCACCCCAACATAAATGATATTACCTTTGTATGCAGAGTAACAAAGTCAAGTTATGAAAGATGTCTTCTTCCAATACTTCGGGGTAGAAGCGTTTCCCTAAGACTTTTCTGGTGGAAAAAGAGGGAACATGAAGGAAGAGGGACTGTAAGTGAGCGGCTGGGATTAGAATGAACAGATCACTGATCATTTTTTGGTTTGCTTATTTTTTAAATTAGCATGCAGTCAAATGGACTTTTTGTGTTCGTTTCTATAGATTTTAAGGTATGTGTCGATTTGGGTAACCACCGATGCAGATCAGGATACGAATGGGTTCCGTCAGCCCCCAGGCCTCCTGGAGTTGCCCCTCTGTAGTCACAGCCTTGCCGCAGCCCCACCCCCGCCAGCCGCTGACCTGCCCTTGTCGTTCCAGTTTTATCTTTGCAGGAGCGTGTCCTAGACGGGGCGTTGTCGTGTGCAACCTTGGAGACTGGCTTCTTTCCCGTCGCAGGTATCAGTAATTTGTACCTCTTTTTTTTTCTTCTCTGATAACTTTCTAGTAGTATTGACTTACTACAGCTTGTCTGTTCACCCCTCGAAGGACATTTGAGTCACTTCTAGTTTTTAGTGATTACAAAGAGAGCTGCTATACACATCTGTGTACGGGTTTTTGTGTGAATGTGGGTGTTCATTGCTCTCGGGTGATTGCCTAGGAAGGTGATTGCTGGGTGTTAAGTGTAGGGTTAACTTTATAAGAAACCACCAAACTGTTTCCCAGAGTGGCTGTGCCGCTTTGCGCTCCCACCAACGATGCACGAGGGTTGCAGTTTCTCTGTCTCTGGCCAGCACTTGCTGCTGTCAGAATTTCACCTGGATTTTTTTTTTAAAGTGTTAATTGGGCCACAGACCCCTTTGTGAAATTTTTAAAATTATTTATTTATTTATTTATTTATTTATTTTTAGAGAGGGAAGAGAGAGAGAGAGAGAGAGAGAGAGAGAGAGGGAGAGACATCAATGTGTGGTTGCTGGGGATTCTGGCCTGCAACCCAGGAATGTACCCTGTCTGGGAATCGAACCTGGGACACTTTGGTTCCCAGCCCGCGCTCAGTCCACTGAGCTACGCCAGCCAGGGCTAGAATTTCACCTGGATTTTTTAAGCCATTCTAATAGGTGTGTAGTAATTCTCATCATAGCTTTATTTTGCATTTCCCTAGTGGCTGATGCTGTTGAATATCTTTTAATTTATTTATTTTATTTTTTTTGCTATAATCTATCCTCTTTGGTCAAGTGTCTGGTCCAGTGTCTGGTCTATTTCTTAACTGGGTTTCGAGAGTTCTTTTTACATTCTGGATATCATCGGCCTTTTGTCAGATGTGTGATTTGCAAATATTTTCTCCCAGGCTATAACTTGTCGATTCATTCTCTTAACATTTTCTGTCACAGAGCAAACATTTCTAATTTTTTTAAATTTTTATTGTTGGTTTGAGAGAGAAGGGAAGGGAAGGAGAAAGAGCGAGAGAGAAGCATCGATGTGAGAGAGAAACATCGATCGGCTGCCTTTTGAACATGCTCTGACCTGGGACCGAACCTGCAGCCCAGGCACGTGCCCGGACGAGAACCAGACCAGAGACCTTTTAGTTTGCAGGACAACACCCAACCAACTGAACCCCACCGGCTGGGACGAAGATTTTTAATTTTGATGAAGAAAATTTCTATCAGGTGTTTTGTCCTTAATAGAGCATGCTTTTGACTCTTTGTCTGAGAGCTCTTTGCCTAACATCATTTTTTGATCATTTTCTTAGGACTAGTCTGGGCAGCCCACATTGCTTAACTCCATTTGATCTTCATGGCAGTCCTATGAGAGTGGTCCTATTTTTATATAACCTCATATTGCAGATGAGGAACCTGAGGCACGGAGAGCTGGAATAATTTGCCCACGGCTCACCCGGCTTTCAGTGGCAGAGCTGGGCTCTGACTGCATGCCTCTGGGGCCTCACAGTCCACCCTCTTCACCACCAGGACCACCTTGAGACTCTGCCCTGGAATCCCACTGGAGAGTCATCAAAGCAAGGAACCAGTAACATTTGCTCCTATGTGTCATTCAGTTTTGAGCTTAAATGTCACCTCCTGAGGGAGATCTTCCCTGGCCACTGCATCTAAAATAGGTCCCTCTCTTCCCCTCCCTTCCCCTTGCTCCCTTTGCCCCTACCCCCATCTCTTAACAGAGAATGAGCTTCTCCAAGGCACATTCCATCATCTGAAGTTTGTTAGCTTTCTTCTATTCTTTGTTTTCTTCTACAAAACTTGTTTCCTCCCCACTGGAAGTCCAGCTGGGTGAGGGTAGGGACCTTCTCTTTTCACCTCTCTATCTCTCACTGCTAGCGAGTGTCTGGCACAGAGGGAGTACTCACCAAATACTTGTTTGTGGGTGTTCGTGGAAGGATGGATGCATGGATGCATGGATGGATGGATGGATGGGTGGGTGCATGGATGGATGGATAGAGGGATGCATGGATGGGTGCATGGATGGATGGATGGGTGGATGCATGGATGGATGGATAGAGGGATGCATGGATGGGTGCATGGATGGATGGATGGATGGATGGATGGATGGATGCATGGATGGATGCATGGATGGATGGATAGAGGGATGCATGGATGGATGGATGGATGCATGGATGCATGGATGGATGGGCAGACAGATAGTTGGATGGACAGGGAATTGCCTCGGTGGGGGAAATTCAGCTTCTCAAGCAGGAGGAAAAAAAATTGCAACTTTGGAACAAATCAGGCTCTGGCTGGAAGAAATCAAAAGGTATCTTCCATGTGAACATACGTGTATGGGTGTATAGACATACACAGCTTTGTGTTTAAAAAATAGAACGTGTACGCGTACACGCTGGCGTATTCCTGGAGTGTCTCTGGGAGCACACACAAGACACTGGTACAGAACTAGGTGGCGAGGCTTGTGAGGGAGGGAACGAGGCTCACTTTTCACTACAATACTCTTTTATTTATTTAAGACTTCCTATCAGGTGCATGTGTTATATATTCAAAACTGACATCTCTTTTTAGGATAATAATAATAACGAGTGCCTTCCCCCCTGGGAAGCTAGGCAGCAGAGCAGGCCAAGAGGTTAACCAGAGGAAGTTATTCAGAAGACAATTAACTTCTCTCCAACCGGAAGCTTATTTGTAGGAACTGGGGCAAGGTAAGGGTTCTAGCGCCAAAGGTTTTGTGAGAGTAGACAGGCAGATGACATTTATGAAGCCATTGTTAGTGAGCAGGGCTTGTTAAATAATCTTTAATGGAGTCCATGCTCATTGTAACAATTTGAACTTTAAGATGTATCGGAAGCAACACCGACACCCTCCAGTCCAACTCTTTTAACACTGTAATTAGAAATTTTGTTTCCCTACCAATTTTTTTGTTTTGTTTTTTTGTTTCTTTGCTTAGACAAGGGTTCAGGATAATTTGGGTATGTTTATTTTATTTTGTATGAAAGTGGAATCAAACCATTGACAAGGCTGTTTAACATCCTTTCTTCACCTCATAGGTTTTAGGGATAACAGTACGTCGGCACACGTGGGCCCTCCTCATCTGCGTCAACAGCTGTGTGACACGCAGTTGTACTGCTGCAGCCGGGGGGTTCTGGGTTCTTGTCACGACAAAACCGTTGCAATGACTACTCTCATCCATCTGTCTATTTGTATCACGACCTATTATTGTTTTCATTTCTGCAAGTTGTCACACATTTCTGCTTTTGCCATAGGATTTCAGAAAGATTTTCTAAAAGACTGTAATACTTTTTATAACCCAACGGTGGGTATGGTAGTGTCAGTTTTCTTACGCCTTCACCAGCCATGAGTATTACCAGTCTTTTTCATTCTTGCCAGTACTGGAGGCATGTGGGAGCTCACTGTTCAATTTTCGTTTCCCTACTTACACATACGTTTGTTTCCCACTTTCATTTCCTCTTCTGTGCACTGTTCACATTCCCTGCCCGGTTTTTCACTGGGCCGCCTGTAGTTTTCCAGTTTGTTTGCAGGGGCGTGTTCATACCAGGGATAGTAAACCTTTGCTACATGAAGTTGAAATATTTTCTCCCACACTCTCATTTAGTTTTTGACCTCCTTCGTGATGTCTTTCATTATACAGAAGTTTAAGATTTTTATGTAATCAAATCTAGTTTTCCTTCAGAGCTCTGCGTAACCACGGATGTTTGTGTAACCCAGTGGTTTTTGGGCTGTGCTCCTAACCTTCAGGTTTCATGGGGATGAGTCGACCTCACGGGGGGTCGGGGTGTGTGAGTCCGTTGGCTGTTAGGAGCTCACCACCGCCCCTTCCTCTGTCTTTATTGATTTCCCACATGCTGCAGCCAGTGCTGTAGTGGACGAAGGCCTAGGATCTACAGCTGGAATTATCGGGCAAAAGCTGTAACCTCCATGGGCCTTAGTTTCTTAATTTCTTCATCTGTGAGCTGGGGACTTAGAACAGGGCCTGCCCCGGGCTGGAGGTGAGCCTCCGAAAGCTGACACGTGGAAAGCCACAGCTGACTCAGCACTGCCCATGCGCCCATCGCTGTGGGCGATGTGCATCCAGCATCCGTGTGCTCTCAGCATGTCATTAAAACCTGTCTAAGAGGTTACAGAGAAGGAAGCCGAGGCGCAGAGAACCTAACTAACTTGTCTAAAGGCACATGAATAGTGAGTAGTGGCTCCAAGATTTATGCCCTTGTCCCTGTGTGACTTGAAGGCCATGGTTCTTCTCTTACCCACTCTCTACAGCTCATGGACATTTACTGTTATGTTCCTGCCCAGGGACCATGACAGCGTCAGGCTCTTATTGCTCATAGTCCACTGGGCGAGGCAGTTGTTAACAACCGGACAATTCCAAACTGGAGCTGAGTATAACAGTTATGAGCTGTGCAATGAAACACAATAATGATGATTGCTCCTTTAGACTGGGAGATTAAGAGAGGCCCTCCTGAGCATGTCTGTTTTACCTGAGATGTAAAGAATGAGTAAGAGTCGGCCAGGTGGAAGCGGACGCTTATCAAGCAGGCAGGCTTCAGGGATGGAGTAGAAAAGGTCAACGTGGCAGGAAGGCAGCCTGTGCAACATTTGCGGCAGGCAGGGTGTGGTCACGTGACGCCAGGGCAAGCCAGGCGTATGGGGGCCGAGGTAAAGAGTTTGAACTTGATTCTAAAGCCAAGGGGATGCCGTGGAGGGTCTAAGGAAATGCCGTGATCTGATTGTACTTCAAAAATATCACTCGGTGGTCCTGTTCATACCCTATGGTGAAATAATTCTAGTCCTAGGTAGCTAACCAACAAAAATGCATACTTACGTGCACCAAAGATAAAAATATTGACAACTGCACTCTTTGTAATAGCCCCAAATTTAAACCACTTAAATGACTCTCAGTATGAAACTAAATAAAGATATAGTCAGACAATGGAATACTACACAGCAAGGAAAATGAACAAACTATAATTACCTATAACAATATAGATGGCTCTACAGACAAAATGATGGGTGAATTAAGGCAGGTATAAGATACTACATACTGCATTAATCCACATACGTAAAGTTCAAAACAACCAAAACGAATGTTTGGTTAGAAGTCAGGGTAGTAGTTAGTTATCCTGGGAAAGAAATGGCGGTGGCTAGGAGGGGGCGTACAAAGGGTCCTGAGATGCTGGCGATGTTCTGCAGATTTGGGGGACGGTTAGTTTCCATTTTTCTTTTATTGTATTGTATTTTTCCCCACTACCATTCATTCCCCCGCACCCTCTCCCTCCTGCACCCTCCCTCGCCCTGCTTCTGGATCTGGGCGTGGGTCACGCAGGCGTGTTCACGTCGGGCAAACTCATCAGGCTCAACGCTCTGATTTGTGCATGACTCTGTCGCCTGCTGCATTCTGGTCAGCAGGTCAGCACGGAACTGCAAAGGGGCCAGCACGGTCTGGGCGAGACGAGGTAGGGCTACTGCAGAGTCCAGGTGAGTGACGGCTGGCCCAGGGGGTGGCCTCGGCGGTGGAGACATGAGGATGGAAGGGAGAGGGGTCCATAGAACGGGTGGTGGCAGGAAGAGGGGGCCTGTGAGCAGGGGCAGGGGTGGTGGAATCCGAGCTGCCTCTCCAGCTTCTTGCATGGGCACCTGGGTGGTAGGGGTGGCAGAAGTCAGATGGAGAAGGTAGGGGAGGCACAGATTTAAGGAGAATGGCAGAATTCAAGGCCTTGGTCCTGGACATGTAAAATTTGATATGTTTCCAAAGGCAACATCATGGGAACAGGTAGTTGTACAAATGTACAGTAAGACTTCATTTGATAAGAAGATTCTGGGTGCTTAAGAGAAAGAAAAATTAAAAGCCACCATTCCTTTGGAAAAAGCCCTTTTTCCTTTGACAGAGCGCTTATAGTTCCATTACCTCCTTCCATTTAATGTCATGACAAAGACTGTTGTAAGGGAGGCAAGAGGGCAGTGATGTGGGGATGCCGTTTCTTTATGTAGAAAGTAGAGATGCGTTCGTGTGTATGCTGTTCCGTGGACATGCTCTATCTCTCTACTGAAAGAGCAGGCCCTGGGACAGGAGCCTGGGCTGCCCCACAGGCCCTCAGGAAAGAGCTTTTAGCACTGGCCACGAGGCCTGGCTGGGAGGAGTCCTCACCAACGCTACATCCTCATTGTTTGCTCTGTTTGCTGGAGTCTCCACAGTTCAGCCAGGCAGCACTTTCTGTCTACTGAATGTGCTACGTGCTTTCCTCATTCCAGGACTTTGCATCGTCTGTGTCCTCTGCCTGGGTGCTTGTTCACTCTTCGCTGGGCTTACCACCGCATTCTTCACATCTCAGCCTAATCCATTGTTTTCAGGAAGGCTCCCCTGCTCCCTGAGTGGGATGTGCTCCTGACCTGTTTACCCAAGGCCACCAGTGATGCCCGAGGTGACTCTCACTTCTCTTTATAGTAGGACACATCCAGCATCCGTCTTGGCCACCAGACTGAGTTCCAGGGCAGTGGGGGAGGGGGGCTCTGCCTGCCTTCTTGTCCCTGTAACCTGACACGGAGCACAGTGCTCAGTACAGGGACCGTTGACTGATTTGTCCCATGACCTCCCAGACCGAAGGCTGTGTCCTGCTCCCTGGCATCAGGTGCCAAACTTGTCTTCGCAGCCGTGTTTTTTCTTTGCCTTCTGGAATAAACTCTCAGGACCCAGTGATGACCTTGAAGCCGGGAGACCTAGCATCCACTGTGCACTTCGGGACTTGTCCTTGTGTTTAGAAAATCCCCTGAAAATGGTCATGACCATGACTGGCTCTGTACTTACCATTTTAACACACTACTTGGACACAGTTTAAAGGCAGATTGAAGCCAAAGCCTGCCCTCACCCCTTACAAGGGACTAATTAGGGTCAAACTCACTGGAGCCAACAGTCTGAAATAATGCAAGCTCATGAAGACGTCCAGTGACAGAGTCAGCCGTGTGGACGGTGATCCTGGAAGAGGCAATAGCCACAGAGCACCGAAAGCTGTGTCACAAAGGCTTAGGAACGTGAACACCTTTTGCTGCAGCAATTCTACCTCAAGGAATTAATTCTGATAAGCGAATGCATGGGAGTAAAGGTGAATGTATGAGGTTCCGCTCATCACAATGAAAAAACAAGAGGCTGGTTATCAGTGGAAACCCAGACAATACCTTGCCGCCATTGAAAGTGATGTTGTGCATATATTACTGACATGGAATTATGTCCATGACATGTTGTGTGCATGTGTTAGGAGCTGTTCCGTGGCAAGTGAGAGAAATCCATCTCAAAAAGGAAAAAGCACAGGGAGGATTTGTTGACCTGTGGGATCCAAAGGGGTGTAGGACAAACAAGTTTTGGGAAGGAGCCCGGTGTGCCCAGACCTTAAGAATGGCTGGAATCTGGACAAGAATAGCTCCTAAACTCCCTCTCTGTCTACCATGCTTACCCCTCCGTGTGTGCCGGATTCGCTTTTTCACTGCAGACTGATGGTGGGGCAGAAGGTTTGGGACACTGGAAGAGCGTCTACCTGAAGCTGTCTGTAGCTTGAAATCCAAAAGCTCCAAGCCAGGAATATTTGGGCCACTGTAGGTCAGGTACCCAAATTAGAACCAGTCAACCATGGCAGGGTAGCTAGGCACTGTGATTGGCCCAGCTGGGGTTAAGACCTGCCTCTGTACCAATCAACCAAGACCAATGGAGGGGTCTCCTTGCCCTACCAGGGGAGCTTCTGAATTTAACAGAGGTTATTATTTCCCAGGGAAGAGGGCTGGGCCACTACTCTCAGTTATCCTCCACCCATTGTTAAGGGAAATGGATAACAAAACAGTAAGCACAGTGAGGTCCGGTTTCTGTGAAAACGTGGGGTAGAAGGGAGGACACGATAAGAGAAAGAAGTCAGAAGAGATATTCTAAACTGTTAACATTGATTTTCTTGCAGCTGTGCTGTTTTCTACAATGAACACCAGTTATCTGTGAGATTAAAAATTGTTAAGAGAGGAAAGCTACGTGGACTCCATGAGTATTTGGAATGTCAGCTACCATTCGTGTCTCTTGCCTTCAGCCAGCTCATGTTAGATTTGAAATACAAATGATTCTGTGGACTGCAGACCTCTTTGCAAATGTCGCCAGCCATTCCCCCAGCCAACAAATAAATAGTTACAAGGGGCCCAACGAGTGCCAGGCAGCAAGACGTCTTGGAGATACAGTGATAGCTAAGGGCTAGACCCTGCCCTCAAGGAGCTCCCAGTCTGGCAGAAGAAACAGAGGAGTTCATAATCAGTTATGTCATAAGAATCTCAAAAGAGAAGTGTGAGCAGCATGTTAGGGAAATGTAGATTAAAAATAACACATTCTGTTTAGGGGAACCTTAAAAGTGGTCTTGAGCCATTCACTGAGCTTTGAACTGGGCCCTGAGGGTAAAGCATGAGATGAAGCGCTTCCCAGGTGAAGGAAACAGCGAATGCAGAGGCCCAGAGTCAGCAGGACTGGAGTTGGCAGGTAGTTGGGTGTGGCGGGTCTGAGGGAGCAGGTGGTGAATTCCATTCCCTAAGCATTTAGTGAGCAGCTGTTGTATGTCAGGCTTTTGGCTAAGGGCTTGCTGATGAGATTGGAAAGGACCTTGAATGCCATTCTGTTTCTTTTCCAATATAACAAAATTGAGATAAAAATGTGAACTTATCCCTTCTCCCCTAGGAGAGACAAAGGTCTTCTCCAACCCTGTGCTCTCTCGAGTTTCTCCAGCTGCCGCACCAACACATTAGGGGAAGAAGCAAGACTGGGTATGTGTGTGGAGAAAGCAAGATCCCAACACCATGCTTCCTGGATTGGTGATTCCACCCAAGTGCTAAGGATGTTGGGGAAGCAGATATTTGGAGAGCTCTTCCAGGGCTGGTTACAGAAGTTGAGCCATGCTCAGAAGGTCCTACTTTGGCTTTGCAGTGGGGAACCACAGCCACCATCGTGGCAGTGCCCTCCCAGCTCCGGGTCTCAGGAGGGGCTTTGGGGAAGGGGGGGTCATGATCTCTGAGGTGTCTTTCATGTACTAAGCCAAATGACCTTGGCCTGAATGGCTGAGGGTTATGCAAGGTTAGGTAGCCACTTGGTCAAAAATAGCTCTCATGCTGACTCCAGCCCACAGAACAGCATCCAGGCAAAGGGGGGCACAGATGGGCCAGAGCTGGGCACGTATGGGGAAATCCCCTTGCTGGTCTTCACCACTGGAAAATCATTCAAGAATGTACATGGGACCGCAGGGCTGCTGACAGGTGATGCCCCATGCTGTTTGGCAGCCGAAATGTGGCTATTTCGTTGACGCACAGAAACCAAGGAACCATAAAGACAGAAATCCAGCACAAACATTAAAAGTGAGCAAGAGGAAGCAGCAGGCAGAAAGAGCACTGAACTAGGAGTTCAGATCTGCTGCTCTCAAGGACACACTAGAGCCAGACATGTTAATTCAATCGCTCAACCAATACTGAGCAGCCACTGTGTGCCAGAGACTGTGCTAGCACAAGAGACACAAAGGGCAACGACAGACGCTGTTCCTAGTCTCATGGAGTTGCAGCTTGTGGTGAGCTGTCTTGTCCCCCATCCTAAGAATAAATAACATTTGCTGAGACCCTCCCTTGCCCGGCACTCTGTAAGACATTGGTGAACAAACCAGACACTGTCCCTGGCCGCATGTAGCCTGCAGTCTAGAGGAAGAAACAGACAAATAACAGATAAAAAAAAAAAAAAACAGAAAAAATTGTCTTCACAATAAAAATTCCAGTAAAGATTTGCGAAGGGCCCTTCCAGACCTAAGAGTAGGATGTCTCTGTGGAAGAGGGACTGTTACGATCCTGTTCGAGGTTTCTGCCCAGTGAAGGAGCATGTCAGGGGCCCCCCACTGTCTCTCTGGTAGTGACATTGGAGAAAAGTCATTGGACTCTGTGTGTGGAACAAACAACTCTTCTTGCTATTGAGATGGGTGTGAGTCTGTCATTTTTGGAAGACAATTTGGTAACATTCACCAAAGCTTTAAAAGTATGCCTCTCCTTTGACTTAATGGGTCCGCTTCTGGGTTTATCCAAATGAAATACTTGGATAAATGCACAAAGATATAGATTCTCATGAAGTTCACTGCATATGATAGTTAAAAATTTGAAATAACCAAGGCAGCCAATATTAAGGGAATGTTGAAATAAATTGTAATATATCTGTAAAGTGCTGTGAAATGATTAGGTAGCCCTCTCTACCACTGGACTGGAAACATGTCCCTATGTTAAGTTGAAGCATT
Organism: Phyllostomus discolor; assembly: GCF_004126475.2. NCBI lineage: Eukaryota > Metazoa > Chordata > Mammalia > Chiroptera > Phyllostomidae > Phyllostomus > Phyllostomus discolor. The sequence continues at coordinate 20,560,814 of NC_040915.2, forward strand.
TGGTTTAAAAAGTTGTGTGCAGAGATGCTAAAACTCCTGTGTATGGCTAGTGGCGGTGTAAAATGGTATAGCCACTGGGGAAAACAGTTATGGCACTTCCTTAAAAAAATTAAAGATAGAATTGCCATATAATCTCATACACTGAAAAGAATTGTAAACATGTTCTTGAAAAGATATTTGTATACTTATGTTTACAATATTTTTATTGTAAATAAAAAACAACAGTTTTACAATATTGTGAATAGCATTATTCAAAATAGATACAATGTGGAAACAACCCAAGTGTTCACTGACAGATGAATGGATTAACAAAATGTGGTATATACAAACAATGGAATATTATTCAGTCGTAAAACAGAAGAAAATTTTGGCATATGCTACAACATAGATGAACATTGAGGACATTATGCTAAGTGAAATAAGTCGGTTATAAAAAGACAAATATAGTGATTCTATTCACATGAGTCATGGAAAATAGTCGAAATCATAAAGACAGACAGTAGAATGGTAGCTGCCAAGGCTGGGGGCAGGGTAGAATCAGGAGTCATTGCTTAATGGATATTGAGTTTTAGTTTTATAAGATAAAAAAGAATTCTGGAGTTAGAAAGTAGTGATGATAGCACAACATTATGAATGCATTTAACACCGCTAAACTGCACACTTAAAACTGGTTAAGATGGTAAATTTTATGTTATGTGTTTTGTACCATAGTTAAAATTTAGGGATAAAAATGTGTGTAAAAGCACCAGAAAAGAATAAAATACTTAAAAATAAATTTAACTACAAAGATGCAAGACTTCAAAACTACAAAACATTGCTGAAAGGAATTAAAGAAGACCTAAACAGACATCTTTGTTCATAGCTGAAGATATAAAATTGTTAGGATGAAAATGCTCCCCAAAGCAATCTGTAGATTCAAGGAAAAATCCCCAAATCCCCAAAATTCATTTTTCAGAAGTAGAAAAGCTGACTCTGAAGTTCATATGAAATTGCAAGCAACCCCAAATAGCTAAAACAATCTTGAAAAAGAAAAACAAATGCGAAGACTCATACTTCCTGATTTCAAAACTTACTACAAAGCTACAATAATCAAAAGAGTGTGGTAATGGTATAAGGATACTCTTACATAAAGGTCAATGGGATAGAACTGAGAAAACAGAAATAAACCTATGTGTCTCTGGTAAATTGTTTTTTTGACAAGGGTGCTAAGACCATTCAGTAGAGGGAAAATAGTCTCACCCACAAATGATGCTGGGACAGATGGATTTCATCACACAAAAAGTGAAGTTGGATCATTACCTCATACATACAGAAAAATTAACTCAAAATGCATAAAAGACCTAAATATAGGAGCTAGAACTATAAAAACTCTTAGATGAAAACATAGGAGATAAGTCTTCATGATCTTGAACACAAGCAATAGAAAAAAAAAAGATAAATTAGACTTCGTCAGAATTAAAATTTTCCCCTCTGGCTGATGTGGCTCAGTGGACTGAGTCTGGTCTGTGAACCACAAGGTCCCAGTTTGAGTCCCAGTCCGGGCTCATGCCTGGGTTGCAGACCAGGTCTCTGGTTGGGGGCTGGGGGTATGTGATTGATGATTCTCTCCCTCTCTTTCTCCCTCCCTCCCCCTTTCTCTAAAGGCAAATAAATAAAATCAATAAAAACTAATAAGTAAAATTTTAAAAAAATTAAAAATTTTTCAAAAATTGAGATATAATTGGCATATAACATTAATTGACATATAACATTATATTAGCTTCAAGTGTACAGTATGATTTTCTATATTTGTATATATTGTAAAATAGTCACCACAATAAATCTAGTTAATATCCATCAACACACATAGTTACAAATACTTTTTTCTTGTGATGCCAAGTTTTAAGATCCATCCCCTTAGCAATTTTTAAATATTCAATACAGTATTGTTAACTATACTTACTATGGTATACATTACATCCCTGCAACTTATTTATTTTACTTATTTATTTGCTAGAAGTTTGTACCTTTTGGCTCCTTTCACCGATAAAGTGAAAAGCTTTATGTATCAAAGGAGTCTACTAAGAAGGTGAAAAGAAACCCACAGAATTGAAGAATATATTTGCAAGTTATATATCTGATAAGATTTCTTTATCCAGAATATGTAAAGAAGCTGTACAACCAAACAACAAAAAGATAAATAACCCTATTTTTTAAATGGGCAAAGGTTTCAAATAGTTATTTCTTCAAAGAATCTACACAAATCTTTGACAAGCACAGGAAAAAGGTGCTTAATATTATTTGTCATTAGTCATTAGGGAGATGGAAACCAAAACCACAATAAGACATCACTTCATGTACACTTTAATAAAATGTTTTTAGAAAACAAAACAAAAGAGGACAATAACAAGTGTTTGCAAGGAGGCAGAGAAATCAGAACTTGAATACGTCGCTGGCAGAACCGTAAACTGGTGCAGCGCAGCAGACAATGGTCTGGTGCTGCCTCAGTAGGTGAATATAGAATGACCATCTGACCCAGCAGTGCTACGTCTCAGTATATACCCAAAGGAGTTGAAAATAGGTGTCCAGTCAAAAACTTATGTGGGCATGTTTGTAGCAACACTGTTCACAATAGCCCAAAGGTCCAGACCACCCAAATGCCCCTCAAGTGATGAATGGCTAAATAATGACCGATCCACGCAATGGAATATTATTTAGCAATAAAAAAGAATAAAGTACTAATATGTGTTAGAAATAGATGAACCTTGAAAATATGCCAAGTGAGAGAAGCCAGGCATAAAAGGCCACATTTTATATGCGTTCACTTATGTGAAATGCTTAGAACAGGCAAATCCATGGAGACGGAAAGCAAACCACTGGGTACCGGGTGTGGGGAGGAAAATAGAATGTGACTCCTTTCCGGGTACGGGCTTTCTTTTGGGGTGACAAAGTTTTCTTGGAACTAGATAGTGGTCATGGTTGTACAACACTGTGAATATACCAAATGCCACTGGATCGTACACCTTAAAATGGTTCAAACAGAGAAAATACTGAGTGCATTTCAGAAAAATAACTGGAAGCATAGATGCTAAAATGTTAACAAGGATTATTTCGGGGTAACAGTAGGAGTGACTTTTCACTCCGTGTTTTTTCTTTTTGTATATCTGATCATTTTATAGTAAGTATGTTTTGCATTAATAATCAGAATGAATAAAAGCCACAATGAGTTGTTTTCATTTTGGAAAGGAAGAAGTAAAAAAGAAAGGAAGGAGGGAAGGAAGGAAGGAAGGAAGGAAGGAAGGAAGGAAGGAAGGAAGGAAGGAAGGAAGGAAGGAAGGAAGGAAGGAGGGAAGGAAGGAAGGAAGGAAGGAAGGAAAAGGGGATCCCTTGAGCCACCCCTCCCCCTTGTCTCTTCCATTTACCTGGGGCTGCAGGCCTTGCCGGAGGGTCTGAGAGTTGTGTTTCTGACTGGACACCAGTAAGGACCCTTTAAGTCAATAGGGGTGAAGGCGCCAGCCAGCAGGGCTCTTCCCAGGTCTTTTGGAAGGATCCCCAAGACATACTGCATAGAAAGCAGAGCTCAGAACACAGTGCCACGGTAAGTGTCAACACACACACGCACAGTTACTAAAGATGTATGCACTGACGTTTGCAAATGCAAAGATCCTCTCTGCCAAAGGGAATTAGAGAACCTCAAGAACATGTTCCCCAGGGAGGGGAAGTGGGCGGCTGGGGAACAGGAGAAGGAGGGGAGGAGGCTGATTTTCACTGACTCTTCCCTGTGGACCCTTCTGAGTGCTTTTTGAATTTGGTAGCATGTGCTTTTGAAGACCTCTCCTTTTTTTCCTGAGTACCTGCTTTATGTCATAAAAAACAAAGTTTCAAAACATAGCACAAAACCTTTTAGGTAAAAATAAAACACTTTTTGTTTACTTCTACCCTATTCTGTATTTGCCAAATTAACAACAAACATTATTTAATATAAATAAGGCAGGTATTCCTTTCAATTTTCAGACAACACAGATGTTTACAGTAAACACAGAACACACCTCCCAGATTACTCTCAAAGGAAAAATATATTTAGTAATAAAATGTACTTTAAAATAAAATAAAGGTATCAGAGAAATGATCTTTTTTTCTTTTTCTTTTTTTTGATGATATCTATTATTTTATGTTGGAAAAGGTCTGCAAGTAACCGAGTTGTTGAACATAAAGCCACCAGTTTCAGGCAGCTGGTGAAGCAGTACTGGCCTGACCTTGACCTCCAAGCAGCAGCCCTGGACCCTTCCCTCTGGCCCTGCTCTCCACAGCCTCCTTGGCCCAGACTCTCCTGCTGCCCTTGGCCGGTACCCGCTGCCAAGCCGTTCACCCAGTCCCCACCCTCAGGATGTGCTGGAGGAGCTGGGACACCCAGGATGCAGTGCTTCTGGATTCATCTCTAGGGCGGGCATGGGCTGTTTTCAAGGTGTGTGTGTCCGACAAGAACAATGTTTTACTCTAGTAGTATGTCATAAACAAATACAAACAAAGTTTTCAAGAGAATTTTTTATTCATGCTCTATGTTAGGTTGCGCCAACATTGGGGGACCATTTTAACCCTGTCGAGGCTGTAGTCAAAAAGATTACAGCATAGGTGCGTCCAAGACACATTCGTTACTATTATGTGCTGAAGTGCAAAAATAAATAAACCAATAAATAAATACATAAAATTAAAAACACTGCAAACGTGCAGCTAGTCGTGCCCTTAAACAAATGCGCCTGATGTATGTAACAATATTTAAAGAAGGGAGCACACAGATGTTGGGGGAGACAGATGATGAAGAGGTGGGCTAGCTCAGAGACCACGTGCCCTGGCCATACACACCCCTTGTGTGGCCACCACAGAGGCAACCTTAATGTCTGACCACCAGTGCCACCCTGCAGAGGAAAGAGGGGAACAAAGATGCCTCCAGCCTCCCTGTCCCCAGACACATCATTGGAAAACCTCCCTGTATTGCCCCCACGACCTGAGAGCAAGCATTGGTTGGAAGTTGCCTCCTGGGGTTTGTCTTCTGAGACTTCCCCCATCTTGCCTTCTCCGTTCTGCTGTCCCCTGCACATTTCTGAGGGGACGCGGGGTCAGACCTAAGGGAGCCCATGTGACCCTTCTGAGGTCTTCTGCTCGCTGCTCCGGCCAGGTCCCTACTGCCCGCAGGGTAACCTCCTGATTGCCTAAAACCCCTCCGTTCCAGAACCATGTTTTTGCATGGTCAGTTCTAAATTCCAATGTAAAAACAAACAAAAACATTTTCCCCTGAATTATAAAAATGTATAATGTGCAAAGTAGAACATCTCCCACCCCCCAAAGTCACACACCCAGTATCTTAAGAGAGCCATTGTAGTATTATGAAATACTTCTTTAAGGCCTTTAAAAATAGACCTCTGAGTCATTTTTATCACTGTTGTTGTTGTGTTTATGACTGTTGTTGTTTTACAGCATTGTGATCCTTCTATACATCAAGCGTGATCCTCTTTAACAGGAGCCCTTGTTTGTGTGGCTGTGAATCCTGGCTCGCCGGTGCTGTGTACTCCTGGGTATGCTCCTTCACCTCCCCGCAGCCTCGTTTGCTTACCTGCAAAACGGAGATAATACCAGTATTTGCCTTGCAGGACGCCTGCAAGGATTCGGTGAGATAATGCCAATGGCCCAATGCCATAAATGTTAGCAATTCGTCTACTGCTAGCATCGACACGGTGGATTTCGTTCCTCAGCGAGTGTGAGTAATGCTGCAACGAACACCCTGTGTCCAGAGTCTTGTCCATACTGAAGGTCCATTCCTTAGGAGAGATTCCTGGGAATGGAATTGCTGGACCAAAGGTTCTAGACCTTTTTAAAGTCCTTGATAAAGATTGCTATTGACACTGCTGCCAGAGGGGAAGAATCTTGAATTGATTTACTATCTGTTTGTTGATTTTCAGCTTTATGGAGATATAATTGACATATAATATCGTGTAAGTTTACAATGTATGATGGAGTGGTTTAATACATTGTGCATATTGTGAAATGTTTATCACATTAAGATTAGTTAATGCCTCCTTTGCCTCATGTAATGACCATTTTGTTGTTGTTTGGAGAATCCTGGTTTTAGGTATAAATATGTCCTTTGCAGGAAGGATGCTGAGCCCTCTCCGCACCCCTACACACAAGTGTAGTGGGTGTGAGTTGAGAAGCAGACTCTCTCTAAATAAGCCCGCCTGGGAGTCTGATAAGACACCTTAGCATCAAGTAGGGACCTATCAGAGTAACCCTGAGACCTCAGTTGCACTCTCTGTAAAACCGGGGCAAGGATCTTGCCCAAGGTGTGGTGAGGGGTAATGAATGGCTAATGGCTGGAGCTGACTTTTGTCCTCCTGGTGATAAACGACCTTTGCAATACTTGGCCACTTTAGAGTTTCTCAAGAAAAGTGATAACACTAGTCCAGAGTTCATGCCAGCTGGCCAGCCTGCCCCTCTCCAGCACCCACGAGGCTGCGGGCAGAGCGGGAACGGCCCCAGCCCCATGTGTGTTGAGTGGGTTCATTCGGGCTGGGGTCAGGGGGGTAGGAGGCATTTCCCTGTGGATCCTTTCACACAGCACACCGAGGGAAATATCCCCAAACTTTATCTACCACCCGCTCGCCGATCCAACTGAAGGAGGTAGGTTTCGACTCACAGTAGGCACAGGATTTAGCTTGGGGTGAGGCTCAGCCTTGATATGAGGAACAGACCAAACCGTGTAAACCCTGTTTGTCCCTCCCTCCAGCACCCAGCCCCCAGGGGATTTTTATCGTCTAGCAAGTGTATGAAGGAAACACAGGGACCTACACACCCAAACGATATCTGCTCAGATCACTCTGTGCTCCAAAACTTCAAAAGCTTCCCACGCTTCAGACTAAAGCCCCATCTCTTGAGTGTGGCATGCCAGACATCAGTCCCTCTGCCCAGACCCTTCTCCATCCTCTCCCCTCACTCACCACCCACTCGGAACTAAGCAAACTTGTTCTTGCTCTTCTGTTAACTTGATAAAATCCTTCCCAGCACTTAAGGCCCAGCTCGGCTGCTCCATCTCCAGCAGTGTCCCTGGATCCAGCCCCAGGTAGAAACGACCCCCTTTCCTTTGCAATCCCATAGACCCTTCTTGCCTGTGTCCTCCTCACGTGGCTCTGGTCACTTTCCATTTCACCTTCTAGGCTTTGCTGATCTCAGCTCCTCAAACGACCTCAGAACTCCTGAAGGATACTCCCCAAATCTGGTTTATCTCTGTGCCCCGGAGTCTAGCGCAGTCCAGTTCAGGACTTACTGATTGCTTACGGCAATTAGTGGGTATGGCTGAAATGAATTAATTCCTGCCTACCATGCTGAAGAGATACTGGTAGAAAAAAACAAATTAAAATAGAGATAGTTTTACTTCTTTCTTTCCAATCAGGTGCCTTTTGTTTTATTTTATTACCCTAGCAAGACATCAGGTACAATGTTGAATAGAAATGGTGGGAGAAGACAGACTTGCATTGTCCATGCATGCATGCATGCACTCATTCATTCATTCATTCATTATTAAGTATGATTTAACTGTGGGTTTTTGATAGATGCACATTATAAACTTAAGGATTTTCCCTTCTATTCCTAATTTGCTGGATGTGTTTATCACGAAATGGTTTTGAATTTTGTCAAATGCTTGTTGACGGCCATGTGGTTTTGTCCATTAGTCTATTGATAAAGGGTATGCACATTACTTGACTTCAGATGTTAGCCCAACATTGCCTTCCTGGGGCTAAATCCCCTTGTTCGTGGTGACTAATTCTTCTTTATGCATTGCTGCATTCTGTTTGTTAGTATTTTGTTGAAATTTTTTGCACCAGACAAGGCTCACACTACCTGAAATAGCTGAGCTCAAAGCAAGTGTAGCAGGAAAAAAAATCTTGTGATGAAGAGGTGGAGTTAGGACCCTGATTTCTAACCCTCATTTCCCTTCCAGGAAGCTAGTGTGAGCAACGGTGCTGCCACACTTTTATAGCCTGTAGGTTGTGAGCCAGGCATAGTGCCCGATGCCAGGGATAAAAAGGACTTAGTCACCACTCTCAAGAGGTAGATAATGACAGCACAACCTGAAAGAGCAACAGTACGGTGGCCCATAAGGCTGAGGAGGGGGATGTCTTGGCTGGGGGCAGTTGGAGAGGGTTTCCTGGGAAAGTGGATTCTGGTTGGGCCTTGAGGAATGAGCATTGGGTATGAGGATCCAGTGAGATCGTAGCTATGTGAGGTTGTTTGTAAAATGTACCAGTGCCACAGACAGTGATCTTTATTACTAAGCTATTATGATCTAAAAAAAAACACTTAGACTGCTGACTACTGGCCTGCCAGCAGCACTGGCAAATTCCTATCACGTTTTAAGACAAGTTTGCTGGGATTGGGATCAGACACGGAGCAGTGAGGCAGGGTTGTGGAGTAATTCAGAGCTCGGGCTTTGATATCAGACTCCACTGGTTCCAAGGCCTGGCTGTTACTTGTTCTCCAGGTGCCCGTCTGTGGAATGGGGGTGACAACATAAGACAGATGATGTGCATGGATTGGGGCTGGTGGCTCATGGTGAGTGCCATGTGAATGACAGCTACTGCGGTTCAGGGGGAAAGAACTCACAGCTCACAGCTGAACCCCAGCTGTTGTGAATCCATGTCGGCCTCTTGAAAAGGTGTTTTTCTTTTTTTCTTCTTTCTTTTTTTTTTTATTCTCCACCCAGTCACCAAATATGTAACATTGGGGAGATGCTTTTTCTTGGCCCTCACCTTCCTTTTCAGTAAAATCTCTCTAGATTATAATGACAAAGGAAAGATCTATCAAGGGAAAGATCTTTGAAAATAGCGAAGTGCAAACCTAGGCCACGGAGATGTTCGCCTCAGCATTGCTTACCACGGGGAAGTGCAGAATGAGAGGTGACGTGGATGTCCAAACAGAGACGACTGTGGAAACACGTTATGAGACTTCCTTCAGTAGGGTTGTACACAAGGATGAATAGAGGTCCCGTGAGACCAAATTATTTTTCTCTTACTGAATGGTGAAACTCTCAGCATCCAAAACAATACCTGTCACATAGAGATGTTTTGTTTTATTGAAAGAATGAATGCCGTAAATTAATCTCCAAGGGACTTCCTGGAGGAATGCCATTGACTGCCGTCTTGACGCACGGCACAGACCAGGGGACCAGGAGAGCTAGGGGTGGCGGGCAGGAAATCAGGTTGTGGAGAGAACAGAGCTACCAACTGGGATGTTTGAGGGTGCTTACTGGATGAGGAGCAATGTAAGCCTCCCCTCCACAGCTCACAAAGTCTTCAGTAAAATACACAGTGCCTGGCATTGCTTTGGGGATTGGGTGTTTTTTTGAAGGGTGAAATGAAATACAGAGTCTGACCTCAATCAGAGAATACCCATGGATATCCAGTCACATCTGAGTATCATAATGTAGAAGAAAATTTAATGATGTGGAAAGATGTCCACAATATATTGTTAAGGAAAATAATTGGGTGCAGGAGGGAATGTGCAGTTGCAACCCCACTTTGGTTAAAATAGAAAAACGTCTGTTTGTGTTGAAATGATGAGGTTAAGGAATATTTTTGCCTTTGTGATTATTTATGCTTTGCGTTTTCTTTAATGAGCATGTACTGCCTGTGAAATTGAAAATAATGTGAAATATTCGATGAGCTCAAGCTGTCCTTACTGTGTTTGGCTGGTTTGGTAAAGGAACTGAGCTGCAGCTGAAGCGACACTGTCAAGGTCAAGCCAAGGCTGAGTGGCCCATTGATTCGTGGCCAGTTCAGTGACCTTTCCATTTGACTGGAAGGAGACCCCTCCCTAAGAGTTTTTTGAGTGCTTCGGACACACAGCATCTGAAATATCTGAAGGAAACAGGACCATTTCCTCTCCCATTCACTCTCTTTTGCTGGGTTCCAGGAAGCAGCCCTTGTCCAGGAGAGTAGCAACAGTTTTAAGTGCATTCCTCCTTCTCTCATTTCAAAGGACGCTCACCAGGTTTGCTTTCGCACTTCAGGTTAGTAACATGACCCTCAAGCTCCTCTGGGCAGAGAATCATGTCAGCAGGACGGGCTGTGAGGCCTCCTGCAGACTGAGCCAGTTATAATCTGTGACTCATATCTGCAGATAAAAACTGTTCTGCAAAGGTGTCTGTTGAGTAAGAAGGACACACAGAGAGATAGGGACAGAGGCAGAGGGCCAGCCAGGAAACATACTTAGAGCATAAACGCAGGGCTCTGCAACTGAAAGCGCCCTTCGACATCCCCTGTGCCATTGCTGGGCGACTGGGGAAACTGAGGCGTGGGTGGCACAGACCAATAGAACGGCCAGGGCCAGAACCCAGGTAGCTTTTGCTTCCTGACCATGTCTCCATACCATCCTTTCCTGTCCTTCCTCTCATACCAGTCACAGGGACACCACGCCACCTCCTAGCCGATCTTCCTTCGGCCCAGCGCTAGGTCACAAAGGGCCCCGTCAACCACACTGAGGAGCTGGGACTGCAATCTGGAGCAGTGAGACACCGTGAAAGAATTTTTAGGCCAGAGAGCAAGGGGACAGATGGAGATTTCAGGTGGCCACAGAAAGCCTCTGCTATGTATGGAATGGACCCAGGGAAGTAGAGTGGACTCACGGAAACCACTGAGGAAGCTGTTGTCATTAATTGTCTGGGTGAAAAGGGACAGCAGCCTGGGTCAACGATGGGCAATGGAGACAGAGAGAAGTGGGTGGTCTCCCTGACTCCTTCAGGCCCTCTCCATCGCCTCCTTTGGCACTTGTCATCAGTGTCACCCAGTTTAATACCTAGCAATGGGCTCGCATTTGTTAGGATCCTTTTAGGTACGATCGCACAGAGAACCAACTCAAACTAGCTCCAGCTGAACACTGCTGTGCAGTGCCTGGCGCACGGTGGGAGTTGAACAAATGGTGAGTGAAGGAAGGAGTGATTGGCTCCAGACTCCCAGACCCTTGTTTTTGCTACGACACATTAGGCAATACTGACCTTAAGCCTAAATTTCATAACCCTAAGCACTCTAAAGGCCAGCTGCCCTGGGCTTGCGCCCAGCTCAGGAAGCCCCTCTGCAGCACGCCTGACGGATCGGTACCATTCAGCCTTTCTTTGGGATTCTTCGGGGACAGGAGACTCACTACTTCAAAAAGCAATTCAATTTAAAATACACAACAGATATGCATTTTAAAAATAATTTTTATTGAGGTATAATTTACATATGATAAAATGCACCAATTTTAAGTAGAAAATTCAGTGCATTTGACAAATGCATACAAGCATGTAACCACCACCACAATACAGTTTAAAACAATTCTGTCATTTCAAAATGTTTCCTTCTTTGAGGTCAATCTGCTCTTCCCACCCCTGGTGGCCTCTACTTCCTGTCACCATCATCTTGCCTTTTCTAGAACTCCGTTTGAACGGAGTGATACACTACTCAGTCTTTTGAGTCTGGCATGTGTCAGTGAGCATAATGCACTGCGTTATCACGTGTGTGAGGAGCCCGCTCCCTCTTATTTGCTGAATAGTCGTCCGCTGAATGGCTATCACCGCAATCCGTATGCTTGTTCAGTGTGCTCCTGACACACGGCAGGGCCTGTGCTCGGATACTCCAGGTGCCAAGACCCAGTTCCTGCTCGCCTGCCTTCCTGGTTTTATAAGTAGACAGGAAAGATAATTTCAGACACTAAATTTCTTTTTTAAAAATTTTATTTTATTATTTTTTTTATTGTTGTTCAAACACAGCAGAGACTTAATTTCAATCAGAGAGTCAGCAAGAGACTCTCTGAGAAGGTGAGTTGGGGCTAAGGCGTAAAGAGTGATGGCAGAGCTCAAGTGGATCTGAGGGAACAACATTCCAGGTTAAGGGAACAGAAAGGGCAAAGGCCCTGAGACAGGAGAAAACTTATTACAAGGAGTAGAATACAATTCCTGAGTGGAGTCATATTCTAAAAACAGTGAAGGGTCCTCAAAGTAATTATTTTATTAGAGAGTTTTGAAACACTGTCACATCCTTTATCTTAAATAAACCTCACTCTGCTTCTATGTTCAAACTTAATTTGATGCATCTCATTATCTTTCATTCCTTTTGATGATGGACATCTTTGGGGAACTTGGGTCATCTGTATGCATCTATTTCCACTATGATACTTAATTGTGGGGTTTCGTCCTCACAGATACTGCTTTTACGTCTATACTCATAAGAGGTAATGGTTTGTAGCTTTCTTTTCTTGTGATGTCTTTGTGTAGTTTTGATACAAGAGTAACACTGCCCTTGTACAATGAGTTGAGAAGTGTTCCTTTCCCTTCCAGTTTTTGGAAGAGCTTGTGAAGAATTGGTATCGAGTCCTGACTGGTGTGGCTCAGTTGCTTGGGTGTCGTCCTGCAAAGCGAAAGGGTCACCAGTTTGATTCCCCGTCAGGACACACGCCAGGGTTGTGGGTTTTGTTCCTGGGCAACTGATGAATGTTTCTGCCTCACACTGATGTTTCTCTCCCTCTCTCACTCTCTGTCCCTCTCTCTAAAGATAAATTTAAAATATCTTTAAAAAATTAAAAAATCGCTATTGGTTCTTTTTTTAATGTTTGGTTGAATTCACCAGTGAAGTCATCTGGGCCGGGGTTATTTTTGTGGATGGTTTTTTGATTACTAATTCAATGTTTTACTTGTTTCAGTTCTATTTAGAAGCTCTGTTTCTTACTGATTTAATAGTTTATGTCTTTCCAGGAATTTGACCTCTTCCCCTGACTTAGCTAATCTATTGGCATGTATTGTGTATAGTATTCCCTTATAATCCTTTTCATTTCTCTTAAGATTGATAGTAATCTTTCCTTTTTCATTTATTATTTTAGTAATTTGAATCTCCTCTCTTTTTTTCTTAGCTAAAGCCGTGTCTGTTTTGTTCACATTTTCAAAGAACCAACTCCTGGGATTTTCTCTAATGTTCTTTTTATTTCATTAATTTTGGTTCTAATTTGTAATATTCCCTTCCGCATGCTCTGGGCCTAGTTTGTCTTCTTTTTCCAGGTTACATCATTGATCCGAGAGCTTCCTTTCCAACGCAGACACTTTAGCCCCGTCAGCTGTCCTCTGCCACTCGAGCTGCTGTTTGACTTTGGGAGTCCGCGGTCCGTCGCAGCCTCCCCACCCGCCCTGAAGAGGCTGGACCAGGCCTTCATGCTGCCGCGCAGGGGCCCTCAGCTAAGAACCTGCCCCTCTTGGGTCTTAGTTGTTTCTTATCTACAAAATGAAGGGACTGGACCACAGCATCTGCGTGGGTGTTCTGGTCTAACTGGTTGGGCAGGCAGGCTCACATCCGACACTTCTCGGAATCCCTGTGGAGGGGACATCTGTCCTTTCTGCTGACTCCACACCTCTCTCTCCGGCAAAGGCACCTGATTTCCCTCGGGGGAGACACCTGTCCCCCATATCAGAGCCACTCCTCTTTTGGGCGTGTGTCACAGACCCCTGGCCAGCCTGAAAAAGGACCTCTCCTCAGATGGATGCTGTTTAAATGCGTAGTGTCAACAACATATGATTTAAAAGAAGTCAGTTATATTGAAATACTTATCAATTGATTAGAAAAACAAATTTATAATATAGTAATATGTTTCTTCATTAACATTAAATAACAAGATCTTGTTGGTCTAATAACTACCATAATTACAAAACAGTGATGTACACACACAGTATTTAGAGGTATCCAGGACAACTGTGATGTGGTATGAAATATCCGTGATTTCTGTTGGTGATAAAGCTTTGGGCACTGTTAATAATTTACCGTGACTTATTTACTCCATTGATAATAGAAGGAAATGCAAAATTTCAATTAGAAGTTAGTGAAAAGAGAGACATACATTTTTCCCATTCAAATGAATGGTTCCTTGTTAAGAAACCTTGGTTTTGGGGGTTTGTGTGAAACTGCCTGATTCCTGGATTCAGAAGCAGGCATGTAACCCAGTGCTGGCCTATCAAAACAGGGATTGGCTTACCGATGGGCGTTTGAGCCACGCGGATACAATCAGAATGAATCCTGGACTTTTGCTGGACAACTGGGACAGTGCCTTCTGCAGGACTTGCTAAGGAGATCGGGTGAGCCCTGGAGCAAACCTCCTTGCAATCACCCAGACTCGGAATGAAGCGAACACAGAGGAAAGCAGAGCTAAGAGATGGTCATTCACAACTTCTTGGTGACCTTTCTCCTTTTAAGGTGTTAATTATGGAAGCCACTGCATTATCTGTTATAGACACTTTAAGCAGGGTTTTCTGTTCATTGAAGCGATAGCAATACAACTAACACGGACCTGCAAAGCTTAGCAGAATGCCTGGCACAAAGTAATTTGCAGAGGCCAAAATGATGAATGAATTTCAAATAATGTAACCACATGATTAATATTATTTACTAAACTCTTATATGCAGATCTGGCTTGATTCTGTATTAAAAGATGAAGGATGTACTCAGAGTAAGCATGAGGAGGGCTTTTGTTGGTTGGATGAATAAAGGAACGTGTCCCTTGCCGATCTTCCCTAGGCCCAGTGGTGCCTATTCTGCAGTGACATCGCCAGGACCCCAGAAGCACCTGGAGAACACGGTCCAGAGTCAGGACGACAACAGAGTTGGGTGAGGGTGGGGCGCATGCACACCGGGGCGCCACGCCACAGTTCGGAGGAGTGAGGTCTCCAAGCCCTGATATGGAAAGACCGCCAAGACACATTAAGAAGAAAATTACAAAAACAGCAACTACAATAAGATTTCATTTTCATTAAGAATACACTCTCCCAAGTGAAACTTTGAGCTTCTCTATAAACAAAATAGAAGCATAAATCAAAGAAAAGTTCTGGAAAGCCTCCTGTTCATGACACCAGCAGTGGGCCCCTCTGAGGAGGGAGTGGGTTGGGTGGGCGTGGTCACAGAATCCTGTCCTTTCTCTGTAGTCTTTACATTTTTTAATACAAGGGTGAAATAAATATGGGTCACTTGTATAATATAAAATAATTTATAATGAAAAAAGAATATAGCAGCTCTGATAGAAGGTGGACTATTTCCTTTTAAGTTGTTTGTTTTTTTAAACAGGCACCTGAGGTACCTGTTAGTATTCTCAGGACAGCTGAGGAGAGCCGGGCTGTGTCCGTGATGCTCTGCCGAGCCCACGCTGTTGTACCCACGATGCTCTGCTGCTGTGCCCATAATGCTCTGCTGTGCCCTCTGCACCTTGCCTTGCCTGCGAGGCCGTGCCCTTTCCCTGGTCTCTGCAGTTCTGGCTGTTCCAGGAGGCAAGGCGATTCCACCCCATATAAAGCGGGCCTGGGGTGGCCTACTGACCTGGATTCTCCTCTCAGTATCCTGACTCCAACTGCCTCTGCTGCCAAACTCCACGTGGCCCAGATGATTTCTCCCGCACACGAGAGAGGGAATCAGAGCATCTCTCAGTCAGGGTGGAGGCGCTGGGGAAGACACCCATCCGAGGCATGTTTGTGAAGGTTGATCCAGTCTCAGAGTGGAGACTTATGCAAATGTGAGCTCAGTGCCAGAGTGGGTCTCCAGCCTGGCTTCCAGTTCAGGGCTCATTTTAGGGAAGGTTCCCCCAATGCCCACCAACCATCAGAGCTACTTCTTCATGTTGAGATCTGGAGTCTTCAAAATATCCCTCAGAGGAGCTGGGTTTTAGTATAGAAAACAAAGAGCAAGTTACATTTTACTTTCTTTATTACAAAACCAAAATTGCAACAAGTGAAAATACTAAAAGAAGTTGTTTCTACCATCCTAGTCATGTTTCGTTTGCTCACATTGCAGCACTCTAACACACACACCTCACATGCGCGTTTATGACAGAGCTGTGGTCGTTTACAAACGCTGCCTAATCTCGCTTCGCTTGACGCTGAGCATGTTTTCCTGGGCGTTTGTCATACAGCTTCTACCTTCTGCAGAGTATTTCAGCACACACAACTGTGTCTTCACTGTTCTTATATACCACTTCAAACGTACAGAAAAGCAAAAGGAACAGCACACTACACAGATTTAGCGAATAGGACTAATTAAAAATATTTTTGAGTCTTTTTTAAAGATTTTATTTACTTATTGTTAGAGAGGGGAAGAGAGGAAGAAAGAGAGAGAAAGAAACATCAATGTGTGGTTGCCTCTCATGTGGACCCCCCACTGGGGATCCAGCCTGCAATCCGGGCATGTGCCCTGACTGGGAATTGAACCTGCGATGCTTTGGTTTGCAGCCCGAGCTCAATCCACTGAGCTACACCAGCCAGGGCAAAAAAATATTTTTGAGTTTTTAAACAATGAAACATTGCAGGCACTACTGGAGCTCTCTTCTGTACAGGGTACCGTGATTCCCCCAGGACAAACTGCAAGGCCCAGTGGAAAATGAAAGTGCAGGGAGGTATTCAAGATTCATTATCATGAATTTCAAGACGACGATGGCAGAGCATTCAGCCCAGCACGGGCCCTTCTGAGGGCAGGGCCCAGGTGGCTGCACAGGTCCGCCCCCCCCCCCCCTCAAGCCAGCCCTGGCTCCCCTTCTGCTCTGACTTTCCTAGTGCGGACCTGTGTCTCGAGGTCCCATCTCTATGCTTTTTCTTATATGCACATATTGACCAACACTATGTGGTGTTAGTTTTTATTTTTAAAAGATTTTATGTATTTATTCTTAGAGAGAGGGGAAGGGAGGGAGAAAGAGAGAGAGAGAAACATCAGTCAGTTGTCTCTCATGTGTACTCCAATCGGGGACTGGGCCTGCAATTCAGGTGGGTCAGGGCACTGTGGAGTGTTAACTTCTGTATTTAAAAATATTGCCTAAGCGCTATTAATACTGTATGTGTCCTTAGGCTGCTTGCTTATTTCACTTATTCTTTTGTGATTTCTCTGTGTGGATGTATAGATTTTATTGATTTTCACTATTGTCTAATATTCCAGTGTGTGACCTCACCACAGTTCATTTTCTTCAGTACCTTCTACTTTTTTTTAACACAATTAAAGATACTGCAATGAACACAGTTCTGTGTGTACATGTGAGCTTTTGTCCACTGTTTGTAACTAGGTATTGAACCGAATTGGTTATTTCCACTTTTTTTGCTCGGTGTCTGTGTGTTCTCCTTGTATGCCTCCCCTTGGGTGTCCCCAGTCACCCGAAAACCCCCTTCAGGGGCTCTCCCCCAAGTTGCCTCTCCCTCTGAGACCCACCATCCACTGAAGACAGAAACAGGGCGTCCTGACTCTTCCCTTTAGCCCCTGCACCACACCTCACCTGTGCCCCAAGCCTGCTGATTCCCACTCTAAAGATGACTCTACCCCTCCCCCCCCCATTCCTCTACAGCTCTCCTCCTTTCTCTGTCTGGGCTCAGGACTCCACCTCTCCCCTGGGTTCTTCTCTTAGCTCCTAACTGGTCCCTCATCCTCTCCAGCCCCCCAACTTCCTCCATTGAACTTATTGCACCCTTGCAAGTCGCATATTGACTCATCGCTCCTCTGCACACTGTGGCCACCAGAGCTATGAGTTACACATGAGCAAAGACTATCACTTTTGCACCAGTGACAGGGCCTGGCATGTAGCAGATTCTAAAAGTATTTATTGAATCAAAGTGCATTGGAATGTAAATATATATCAAAGTATATGTCATGCTATAGCTTCCCCATCTTTTGAATAAGACCATAGGGTAAACTCCCCAAAGGAGCATTATTGATGACTTAGGAGAATGCATGAAAAGTTCAAAGCCCTTTGTAAGTGGATTTGATCCATACAAAACTCTAAGTCAGGTAGTACAGAGAGGATGATTCTCACCAAGGACTGCTTTTCACAAGGCCCCAAAGCCAGTAAGGGAGAGAGTGTAAAGAACAACAGGTACTCTGGTATTCTTGCCATCTGCTTGCCTTATTTGACGGGGACACTAAATTTAGATGTTGCCCTTTAATGCCAGTTGACTGTCTCTTTAAGTGTTGCTGTGCTGGTGCGCGCACGCACACACGCACACACACACACACACACACACACATATAAATAAAGTAATCTGATAGAATTTATACCTCCATTAAAAAAACACATACAACCCACATATCTGCCCCCCCCACCCCCAGCTGCTGCCATGTACTGAGTGGGCTTAAGGAGGGCCCTGTCTGGATCTTTTTGCGCTGTGGGCAGGTAGATGGGGGAGGAACCCACATTTCTATGCCTCCCTGCTTCATTATTCCACATCCTTGTACCTGGACAGTAGATTCAGCAGCTGACATGCTCCGCACCGCCCCTGCACAGGCCTCAAGTCCTATCACTCAATGGAAGGTAGAGACAGCTTTCAGAATTAAGAGCACAATACAGGTGCCTTTTTCATTCATCTTGGCTGGCGTCCCTGCCTCCTGGAGAGAAGCTGGGAAACTGGTGTGTGTCTGGCTCCCTGGTCTGGGTCTTAGAACTACGGAGTTGTGGGTGGCTGGCAGGAAACCTCAGCCATTATCGAGTCCTAGGTCCTATCTCCCTCACTCATTCAACAAAAATGTACTAAGCAGTTGTGTGAATAGAATGTGGGCAGGGATGGCAGCTGTTGTGTTCACTGATTTATGCGTGGCACCTATCACGGCAGCTGGCACATAGTAGGGGCTCGTTAACCATCTGCTGAATGATGGGTAGTTTCCTGTAGCAGTCACCTAGGGGAGCTTATTGAATGCAGATTCCTGGTCCTGCCACAGAACGACTAAACTGTAATCTCTAGTGACGGGGCCCAGGAGACTGCCATGTCCCTGAGGGCTGGAGAACCACGGCTATCGTGTCTGATCAATGCATTCTTCTGTTACCAGGAGGGAGAAAGTGCTGAAGTTTTTACTTTGAGCGTTTGTCGTAGTGAATGTAATATTCAAGTCAAATAGGTTCATTTTACTGTAGCCCATTCTGCAGAGCCTGGAGGAGTCTGGGCTTGGCCCGGAGTATGCGCAGGGCAAACTTTCACTAATCTCGGGAGAGGCAAGGCCAATAAAAAGGCACAGAAGATAGGAGTTGGGTCACATGAAACCCAGGCTTGGCGTTATTACTGCCCTTCACTTGAAAGTCATAAAACTAGAAATGTGCCACCGTTCCCAGGAGTGGTTAGCTACTATGGGGTCTTTCTCAATGCCTTTCAAGGGACTGTGGCTTGGACCAAGCACAGACCTGGGTTCAGATCTCGATATGTCTCCAGCTGCTTGGTCTTGGGCTAAACACTTCAACCCCTTTGAAGCTTTAGTTTCCTCAATCGCAGAATGGACATCACAATGCCAATTACTCAGGATTGTCGAAAACAACCTGAGATGATACAAACTCAGGTGTCTGGCGCATGCCCAGGATAGGAAAGCGGCAAAGTGCCGGCTGGTATCTGTAAACTGACATCATTTTTGGGCTGGAAGGTTCGGCTGAGGGTCACTTAGCTCAGCTCTTTCATTTCACAGATAGGGAAACAGACTCAGGGAGGGTCAGCAAACTGCATGAGATTATCTAGCACCTTCAGTTTCTTGAGAGCTTCTAACCTCAATGAAGGATTTCAAATTCCTCCAAGGACTAGAGGAGGTGATGAGGCTGACACCGTGGGTAGCCTTTTTGAAGGAATTCCTGGGATAAGATGAGGTGACCTCTCACCTGAGTTTCTTGCCAGCCAGAAACCCATTCTGAGGACACAGTGATTAGTGAGGAAGTTCCTGAAGCTGGGCAATGTGTGGCTTTTCTATCAAGCCTGGAATTTTAAAGACAAATACCTTTGAGGGAGCAGTGTGGAGGCCTTCCCCGGGAGGCATTCCCTGGGAGGCCCTATCTGGTCTAGGAGCTCTGCAAAGTCACGGCCAGGGATGGTAGGCCGGGGGAACGCTCCACGTCTGGCCTCTGGGCTATAAGGGGAACAGCCCCCGGCTGGATCTGGTAGAGAGATCTCCAGAAACTGTCCTGCAGGGCTCTGACTCTGCTGTCCCCGGGCAGCAGCAGGAAAGCGGGGCTTTCAGAGAGTTCAAGTCCTTCGTGCTCATGGTGACGTGGTCGGTGACGGTGACAGAGTGAGGATGAGCATTTCCTCTCTGCCAGGTGCAGGGTCAAGCAATTTATTTTACACGTATTGTTTCATGCAAACCTCCCAAGGTTCTTCTTGCAAGGAGGAAACAGAGGCTCAGAGAGGCTAAGTAAGTGACCAAGGACACATAACTAGCGGGCACAGCATTCAAATCTGGATCTGTTGGAGTCCAGGAGAGCCAGCAGCCTGCAAGTGCTGCAGGAAAGCAACACAGACCAATGCCTTCAAGGGATATGTGTTTTACCACCATCTTTACAGGTGAGGAAACAGAGAGTCAGAGAGTTTTGCATATTTCCTATGAGGTCAGGCACTGTGCCAAGATACATTATCTCCTTAATCACCACAACTGCCTTATGAAGTAAGTAATTCTATGATCCCCGTTTGCGTAGGTGAGGAAACTCAGGCCTGAGACTAAATGACTGGTGGGGGTTCAACACTTGACAGTCTGACTATGTGCTTAACTTTCTGAGTTGCCCAAGACTGGAACAAGGGATGGCAGGGCTGGCCCAGCATCCAGGACTCCCGACTCCCTGACTCGTGCTCCAAGGCTAGATGTCCACTTGCTGTTCCTTAAAAGTGTGTTGGCCTAAAGCCCAAAGAGTGAAATCACACCCTGAGGTTCTGGGAAGCTCAGGACAGAGGAGGAAACGCTTCGGGTGTTCAAGTCTGAGCAGGTGTATGGGACTCTCCCTATTTCCTCCTCTGGCTGGGACAGGGTGGGGCAGCCCTGGCGAGTACAGGTGAGGGGAGAGCAGGACAAGCCCAATAAAACAGGTCCAGGTCTTCCCGCCTTCCTGCCTCTACCCTGGCCGAGCCCTCATCTCCTGCCTGGCCAACAGCGGGTCCTAACGATGAGAGTTCAAGGTTGCAGTCAGGAAGCCTCAGTTCAGGTTCCGGCCCGGCACCCGATCCACATGCACTTTGACCCTGGGCAGTTTCCTTATCTATACAATCTGGTGGTGGTGCGGGGGACAGTGGAAACCAAAACCATCCTAGTTTTTAGGTTAACACGGCAAGTGGAAAAGCAGATTCAGGCCCTGTTTTCACAGCTCTTGGAATCTAGTAAGGAAGGCTAGGTAGGTCAAATTTTCCCTGAGACATATGTAAGGTGGCATCTGGAACCAGTGTGTTAAAGGAAGGCCTGCAGAGCTAAGAGAGCTAGGATGGAGGGAGCGAGGGTACCGGCAGTGGGTTGACAGTGTGAGGGACAGTGGGGGAGGATGCCTTGAAGACGTGGTTACCAGGTGAGTGGCTGCTGGGCACGGGACGGCACTCGGTGTGAAAGGCCCATTATGAGATGGTTCATCCAAGGAGCGCGGAGAAGGCCAGTGGGCCTCGGGAAGCCTGGCCACTTCAAGGCGTTTCGGGCCATGTAAGAGACGTTGTTCTTAATTTTATTATTTGAAGCACTTAAGGGGAGTGAAAGGAGACCTGAGAGAGATTGCCAAATTTAACAGAAGATGAGTCAACATATTTTCAAATTAAATATAAAAATGCCACCCCTTCCGAGGAGCAGTCCCTGATTTCTCCACCTTTGAACTGTGGTGTCCCTCCTTCTCTGGTCTTGCAGTCCCGGTAGGGAAACTCCAACCTCGGGCGCAGTCAGACCTAGGCTTTGTCTTCCCTCTACTGAAGTGACTTCAAACGCGGTCCTCTGCCTTCCCAGGCCTCAGTTTCCCCATCAGTGCTGAAGCAGGTTGTCTCGGAGGACCCGCCCAGCGCTAAGGCAACGTGATTCGCTCTGGCAAAAGCTGGGGGCTGCCCGCATTGCTGCGCAGGCATCGGGCTGCAGGTTGGGGCACCGTCCCCGGGCTTCAGGCGCCATCGTAGCGGTCGGGGGCTGCGGGCGAGCATCGCGGCTTCAGACTTGGCGCAAGAAAGTGGGGGCGCGACCCCCTGCTAGCTCCGGCACCGCGCGGCCCCGCCCCCGCAGCCAGCGGCCCTGCGGCAGCCGCGGCCTGAGCTCCGCCCTCCGCTTCCCTCGCTCCCCCCCTCCCGCCTCCGTCGCTCGCTCGCTGGCTCCCTCCCCCGCGCCGGCTCGGCGCTGACTCCGCCGCACGCTGCAGCCGCGGCTGGAAGATGGCGGGGAACGACTGCGGCGCGCTGCTGGACGAAGAGCTTTCCTCCTTCTTCCTCAACTATCTCGCCGACACGCAGGTACCGCCAGCTGGGGCTGCGGGCCTGGGGCCAGGGGTGCTGAGCTGCAGAGGTTGCCGCTGCAGCTGGGGTGGCTGGGAGGCAGCGCAGGGTGCATTGAGGGGATCGGGGGCTCCAGGCTGCAGAGACCCCTTCCATGAACCCCGCGATGCGCCCCGTTAAGGGGGCAGGGAGCTAGAGGTCTCCCCCGCGCAAGCCGGAACGTCGTGGGCGCTACGGCCGCAGGGGAGGGTCTAGTCTTGGTCTCTTGGAATCCGCACCCCCCCCCGCCGCCGGCAGAGCTGGGTGGGGGTACTGCGTTTCCTTGGGGAGGTGGAGCCGCGCCAAGGTGTGGGGGACCCTCGGGCTAGCTCCGGGTGCAGAAGGTGCGCCCTCAGGCTCCCGGCACTTGCTGCTGTACTTTCACGTGGACTTGTGGCCCCGGCACAGACGCCTACCCCTGTCCTCAGAGTCCCCTGCTCCTCCAGTCTCCTGCCTCCCGTGACTCCCCATCGGCTCCGTGGCTCCTCATCTGCGCCCGCAGCGTGGAGTTTCCTGCCAGTTGCCCGCTTAGGGGTCTGAGGGGCACGTGGACCTACGCCGGGGATAGCACCTTCCTGGTTACGCTACCCCGCGGAGCGCCCGGGGGTGAAAGCACGGCAGGATGGGGGCGGAAGGACTGTCTGGGGGCGCCTGGGTCCCCCTGCGGTGCGCGGCCCCGGTGCGCGCTCGGCGATGCGGGGGGAAGGGAAGGCGAGGCGGCGTCCCGGGATCTGGCAGCTCCAGGGAGCCCCACCGGCGACACGCGCGTGACAGGAGAGGGTGCTCTGGTGTGCCGGGGTGGGGGGGGGGTGGCGCCAAAGAAGCTGGCGACTTGGGGACCGAGGCGGGGGGCGGGGGCTGGTGGGACAAACAGCCACCGAAAATGCCTGAACGAGGCGTGCGCGCCCCCCAACCCCTCCCTGGGTTTCCCCAGCCCCGTGCCTGTTGAAAGCACAAAGTTTGGCCCCATAGTTAGAGCTTTTTCTCCTGGCGCCAGGCTGCAGGAAGCCGGGAGAATGGGGATGCGGTGGAGCAAAGAAAGAGACCCCGGATGCGGGCTCATGCCTAGGCTAGGAGGAGAGGAGCCCCCGGGTGGGACCGGGCGCGGCTCGCCGGGGCTGGTTTGGTACCTAGAGTCAGAGCGCCGGTGCCAAACTGGCTCGTTTTGCATAACACTGGAAGGGAGGGGGAGGGCGGAGAGGGCGGGGGTGGGAGGGTTGAGAGGGAAACTTTGCTTCTTGTTGTAATCTGCCTGTCTTTGGGCGGCCGCAGCTGTCATGGGACCGGGTGGGCGGGGAGAGCCTTGCAAGCTGACTCCGAGCCGCGAGACGCGACTTGGAGGGGACGCTGCAGCCGAGACGTTCAGCTCCGGGCGGACTCCGGGTGGCGACTCCCGGCTGGCGGCTACGATGGCGCGGCGAGACGGGGTGTCTCGGAGACGAAGCCCGCCACGCGCGGGAGAAGGCCAGTCCCGATGCGCTGCAGACGTTCCTGCGTCAGGGAGCAGCCGGGCCTCGTGGTCGGTGGCAGACGCACTCGGGTGGGTTCCGGTCAGAGGCCGAAGGGGCTGGTGGAGTGTGATCGCGCTTCCCAAGGCCAGGGGAGTGTGTGCTGAGTGGGCTGCGCGCGCGGGTCTGTGTGATTGTGTGCACACGCCGCGCGCGCCGGGCGCGTACCTTTACCTCTGACGAAACCGCAGTGGAGCTCCAGCGGCGGTCGCCGGGCGCCGTCACACGCCCAGAGAGCAGAGCCCAAATCTGCGGGGACTGCAGATCCCAGCCCCAGAACCACCACGGTCCCCACAGCCCCCCACCCCAGCGGACAACCGGGGGCTAGGGGTACTGGGTGCGGGCGGGACAGAGTTGCACCTGGGAAAGTTCTGTCCACAGCCGTCGCCCTTGTCTGGGAGGGTTTCCAAGCCTCTCCACTAAGTCGAGGGTGAAAAAGGCCTGGAGACTTGTTCGGGGACCCGGAGCAAGATCTGGTCGTTTTGGACCCGACTCCAGGTTTTAACTCCATCTTCAGTGCTCTTTGGCTAACCTGTAATTAATTATTTCTCCCGTTAGCTGCCCAGAGGGCCTACCTACCCAGGAGGGATGTTCCACTCAAGGAAACTAGAAAATTGGGTAAACCGGGTGTCAGCAGAAGCAGTGCAGTGAAAGTTAATCTGGGACGTTTGCTTTTTTTATGTAACCACGTGACTGGCTGAGGATCTGCTGGTGATCATCCCCGGCCCAACTTGGGAAATGTAATTGATAGGGAGAGCTTCGCCCCGCCCCCGAGGGCTCCTAGAGCCCTTCTCTGAGAGGACCTGGGCGGGCCGTCACGTGCCCCCTCGTTTTACAGTTGGGGACAGGGGCCGTGAGGGGTGAGCGGCTTGTGCGGGACCACGCAGCCAGCGGGTGACAGAGCCACCCAGGGCTCCTGACTCCAGGTCCTGTGTGTTACCTCGAAATAGCACTGGACTTGGAGTCAGAAGGCCTGAGTGGAGTCGCCTTCCCCACTCTCTGGCTGGGTGACCCTGGAGCAAGCCATTTTAGCCCTGGGAGCCTCCTTTCCTCCACCTGTCAAATGGGGCTGGTGGGGCCGCCAGGGGAAGTCCAGGGCCTGGTGGAAGTGAGCACATTGTGCGGGTGAGAAGGCCGGTTCCTGCGGTTCCTGTGGTTCCCCTTCCTCCCCCAGACCCTCCCTCACCATCCCCTCCTCCCACTGGAAAGGCTGGGGAAAGTGAATACAAAGGTAATTTGTTGTCTCATCCAAAAGACTTAAATTGTCTTTGGTGGCTAATCCAGGGTTAGATAGAGGGAAGACTTCTGTTTAAGAGACTTAACTTTTACCCATTCAGGCCAAAGTTCAGGGATCCAGCCGACCGGGGATTGTGAAAGTTTCTTGGAAAGGTTTGGGACATGTATTCCAGAGGACTTTGGGTTGGCTTCACCTTTGCTCAGGCTGCGCCCCTTGAGTGCCGTGCCCTCGTCCACCCGTCCCGCATGGCCTCTTCCAGCAGGCCTTCCCCGCCTGGCTTGCCCTGCTTTCCCTTCCTCTCCCTGGTCCTCTCAGTTTGTGTTATACAACCAGGCACTTGGTGTCTGTGTCCTGTGTCCCAGTAAGAGTCTAGAGCTCGAGTTGTGCCTTTCATCTCCTCGTTCCCCCGTGGCACCTGTCACCATGCCGAGTTCCTTCGCTCAGCTCTTGGCCAGGCGCATGAATTACAGGGGGGGCTCCCAGGCTGGCTGGGGAGACAGCTGGGCAGCAAGTATGGGGAGAGAGGAACGCAGAGGGCTGCAGCTGTGGGCACGCACTTGGGCTCCAAAGGCCACACCATAAGCCCACACCAAGTATGGGCTGTTCAAAGTCCCTTGGGACATCAGTCACAGATGGCCGAAATGTCAGAAGTGGCAGGGACTCTGTAAGTCATCTGGTCCAGCCCCTCGTCATTTGAAAATGTTTATCTGTAGAATTGTTAGAAGAGACGGGCAAGCATCGAGAAGGCAGTTGAAAACATGTAATCTTACCCAGAGAGAACAGCCACTGTTCATTTTCGTGTGTTTCCAGACTTTTCCCGTTCCTGTAGCTTCCTATCGATTATACCTTCATAGAGAAATGGACTCATCCTTTATATACTAATTATAATTTGGAATCACACTGTTGTAACTTGCTTTTTCCCCCCTCCTCCAAACAATATACTGTGACTATTTTTCCTCGTTAATAAATATCCTGCTTAATGGTTATATAGTATATAGTATCTCACTGAGGGTCGAACCAAAATGTGTTTAATCAGTCCTTTATTGTTAGCCATTTAAGCTGTTTTTATTTTTTATTTTTGCTATTGTGAGCTGTGCTGAAATTAATAACTTTGCATATGTCTTATTTCCTTTATTTAAATTCCTAGAAGTGAAAGTACTCTGTCAAAGGAACTATGCATGCATTTGGTAAACACATTTCTGCATTGCTCTCTAGAAAGACTGTGCTAATTTACACACTTACCAGCATTGTGTGGGAATGCCTGGTGCCCCATTCCCAGATAACTCTTGGTGTTTTCATTTTTATTAACCTGTTCATCAATAAATTCTCTGTCACCCTTATTGTTTAATGTGCATTTTTTTATTACTTGTAATGCTGAACCTTTCCCCCATATGATTTATGGTTCTGTTCTGTAAAATGCTGTGTTGGTAAAAACATGGCCCCTTTTTTAATTGGTGTCCTCTCCCCTCATTGTTCTAAAGCTGATCTGAGCTCCCAGGAGGGCCCCCCCACCCCCCCAAGCAGCTGGAGAAGTGGGAAAATGGGCTGAAGTCCTAGTGTTCACTTGTGAGGTCTGGAATATCACTGCCTCCCCAGCCCCAGAAGCTGGACCACTTTCTTTTCCAAGTCCAAGTGCTGGCCATCTGTAGGAGTAAGTTGAAGGGCAGCTTTTGCTGGGTGCCTTTGTGCACCTGTGTGAGACCAGGGAGAACAACTTCTTCACCTAAGCCCGGAAGGGGACATGCTTGCTTTCTCAGGGGCCTGGGCTCCTCTTTCACTGGGGCTCCCTCGCTGGTGCTAATAATGATCAGGATGCCTGTGAAACCCAGGAAAGGCAGTGGGGCCCCGGGGTTCATATTTCCCCTCACCTCGGGGCCATCCTCTCCCCAGCTGATGCAAGCCAGCCAGAAGCTCCCCCATTGCAAGGATATGAGTCACCCTTTTCTTTCTCTCTCTGGAATAATAGGACACTGCTTTTGACTCAGAAGCAGCTTTGCAGATAGGGGCTTGGGCTTGGAAGTGAGGCCATTAACGCGAGCATTGCAGGTAACAGCTGTCACCTCCTTCATCATTATCATCATCATGATCATCATCATCATCGTTTGTTGAGCATCCCCTAGAGGCTGTGCACTCTAGAGGCCATGCACTCTGCTGAACCTTCTATGTGCATTACATGTTGCAGTCTCATGAAGCTTCTACAAAGGGTAGGCACTGTTCCCATTAGTAGGTGAGGATTATAGTTTCAGAGAACTCACTGACCAGCTGAAGACCGTCTACCTACCTACACTGCGATCAGTGGGTAAAGTTTCCGGACTGCCTACTCCAAGATGTGTGAAGACAGGGACAGCTTTCTATTTCTGTCTTAGTTCTTCCAGCACCTGGAGCAAATGCTTCCCTAGGCCTCAGTTTCTCAATCTGTGAAATGGTGCTAATGAGGCCCTAATTCTTAGGGTTGGGCATTAAATAATGTATTTAAAATGAACATCTGGCCCTGACCAGTGTGGCTCAGTTGGTTGGGCATCACCTGGAAAGGCCTCCGGTTTGATTCCTGGTCAGGTCACATGCCTGGGTTGAGGGTTCGGTCCCCAGGCGGGTGTGTGCGAGAGGCAACCAATCGGTGTTTGTCTCTCACGTCAATGTTTCTCTCCCTCTCATTCTCACTCCTTTCCCCTATCTCTAAAAATAAGTAAAATCTTTAAAAAAATAAAACGAGCATCTGTTTGCTACTCAGAAAACTTGGCATTCTTCTCTCTTTGAGGCGCTTTAGAAGGGCAGGATCGAGTAGGGAGCGGACTCCCATCCATTCAGTCTTTTTATGTACAAACAGGAGCATAATTCTTGTTGTGTGAGTGTGAAGGGAACCCAAATAAAACCATTTGGATGAGAATGAGCGGAGTTGTTTTACTGTCTCTCCTCTTCCAGGGTAGTCCAGCACCTCACATCCGTCCCATGGACACTCAGCTGATGGGAAATCCATGGGACTGGATTGGCCTTCCCATTCCTCCGCCCCCCCCCCCCCCCCCCCGCCCGCGCCTAGTCTCGGTCCCTGCACGTGCACAACTACATCCCTGCAGTTGCCACCAAACAGATCTTGGCCACGCTAGACTTTGTCCTCTTTCACTTGTCCTTGGCCCTGACAGCAGATAAATCCTCTTAAGAGTGCATGTCTGATGTCACTCCCTTGCTCACACATCACCCATGGCTCCCCGGTGCTTTTGAAATGAAATGAAATGAAAACTTTTAAATTAAACCTGATGATCAAGGGCCTTCAGGTACTTGAAGGTGGAGGGCCAGGCCCCAGCTTTGTCCTCAGTCATCTGCTGTCCCTTCAGGGCCCTGGTCCACCCAGGATCACGAGTTTTCTTCCTGGAAGCTCAGGCTCATGCTGTTTTATGTCCTCTGTCCCCATTCCCACCATTGCCCTCATCCTGCAAGACCCAGCCCCCAAACCATTGCTTTGGCGAGGCCTTCCCTTGCACTTCCGGGCGCAGCTGCATCCCATGTGTGCGGCACGCACGCCCGCACGCACTCTCAAGTCAGCCAGCCCAGGTTTGAGTCCTGGCTCTACAGACTGTTGGCTGGGAGACCTTTGGTGGGTCACATAGCCTCTCTGAGCTTCCCTTTCCTCATCTGTAAAGATCAAGATAAATATTAATTCCCTTATAAGGTTGTTGCAGGGAGTCAATGACCATCAAATGGCAAACCTGATTGAAAGCACCTACTTCAATGCCTGGCATATAATGAGCACCAAATAATAGATACAACTCACCTAATACAGGCCACATTAAGTGTTGTTCAGGAAATCACTCCAGATTGTTAAGCTCCGCAAGGACAATGATTTTTTTGTCGCTGTTCGTTTGTTTCATTCAGCATTGTCCCCTCACAGTGAGGGAGCCGAGTGCTGAAACTGAGCAGTCGTTCTGAGTCCTCACCGAGTGGACAAAGCTGCTAGACCTCGAGCCCCTGCGGGGTAGACACGGCTTCTCATTTTGTGTCTTCAGTCCATGTGTCCCTGAGAAGGGACAGACGGATCAGTGCTTGTGGGATGACCTGGAACATCCTCCCCACGTCTCCTCTCCGCCTGCTATACCGTGCTCATAGGCCGCGGGCACGTGAAGCCCCGGCTCACACTCGGCCTCTCTGGAAAGCCTTTTAATTGTTAAGCCAACTGCCCTTCTGCCTCCACCACTGGTGCGTGGGGTGCCACTTCCTGCCCTGGGGCACCTGTGTCCCTTCATCCCGACAACTCGGTGGACAGCTCTGGGAGGGCGAGAAATAACGCTTCTAACCTAGACTAGCATTGTGGCCACCTACGAAGCAGACGAGTTTCTGGGTCGTGTTTTATGTGACTAGGAGTCAGGCTCTCTGAAAAGAACTTTGCATTTTAAACATTTTACCATGGAAAATGTCATACTTACACAGAAGGAGCCAGTGGCGGGCCTGGTGTAGTGCAGCCCCGAGGCCTGCCTTCCAGCTGCAGGCGTTTCGGATCTGTGGCCACGCTGGTCCACCCGCCCACACACCACAGCGTGTTCTCCGGGACGTTTGCAGTGTGTACCTACAAAGAAACTTTTGAGTACTGTCACGTGGGTTTCTCAATAACTGCAAGGCTGGGCCTGTTATCCCCATTTTGTAAGTGATGGGACTGAGGCACAGAGGGTAAGTCACCGGGGGGTCTTGAAGTAGCGGGCGTCGAAGCTGGGATTTGAACCTTGGCTCCTGAGCAGCTAGCTCCCTCTCTGGCCAGGCTTTGGTGGGCCCTTAGAGAGCCTCAGACCTACCCCGGCCTTTTCCTGAAGAAGGAGCACTGGGGGCATAGAAGGGGGGGGCACCCAGCTGGAGGAGGCCCAGGTCCCTGACTCCCCGGCCAGTTCTTTCCCAGTATCAGGACCTGCATTTGTGTGTGTGTGTGGGGGGGGGGGGGGGGGCTTAGTTCTGGGGAGCAACAGGCTGGGTGGTCTTTGGACATACACTGTTGCTCAGGGTCCTGGGCTTTGTGGTGGCCATGGGACCCTGGGGTACAGTCTACCCAGCAGCCCTGGACAGGCTGCATTTTCTTTTGGCTCTCACTGTTGCTAACCCCCAAAGGCCTCACCCACTCCCCTTGCATCTGACCTTGGGTTTTCTCTTCAGGTGCTCAGGGCCACCCAATGAGGGAGGCAGGGCTGCAGGGTCAGCAGCCTGGGTTCACAGAGCTGCGAGGAGGGGCCTGAGGTCGCACTACTGGGCCAGGCACAGGTCTTCGGGACTCCTGGGCTCCCACCCCGCCCTTTGCTTAGGATGGACACTGAGTTATTGCCAGTCCGGAGTAGGAGACCAGAGTGATTTTCACAAGTGGGAGGGCAAAACCATTGAAGAATTATCCCCAAAGGCTATAATCACTGCTCAGTCTTTTAGATAAGAAAATGAACATTTGCTGTAATTATTCACTTAGGTAGCTGGGGACTTTGCATCCCAGGTTTGACCTCTGTGGCCTTGGCACGTGATTTCTTCGAGCCTCAGTTTCTTCATCTAGGGAATGGGCCTGATGGTGGCACATACTCTAAATGGTTTTAGCAAAGACTGATGGGTGCTGGTGAGGTGCTTACAAATGCTCAGTCAAGAGGAGTCATCGTTGGTGTTAAAAATAGTCGAATGTAATGCAGACGTGAACTCTAGGCCCTTGATCCTGCCCTGGCCTTGTGGTTCTTTCAGAGCATTACGTTCTTCTCCCCAAACTTTGGGGGGGAACTGAAGAGGAACCCCTCTAGCTTAGCAAGTGTTACGATGCTGACTTGGAGGAAGCCAAGTCCAGTGAGATGCCACTTCAGGAGAGGAGAGGATATGCAGGGCTTCCGAGTGCTGGGCTTTGGAGGCCACCTGACACGGGTTTGGATGGTGGGGGCGTCTACCACTTACTAGTGTGTGATCTTGAGCAAGAGTCTTCTCTGACCCCAGCTGCCCCATGAAAATTGAAGTATTAGAATGTTGTTCGGATGACTGCAGAGGATAAGTGATGTCTGCAGCATTGCAGGACATCCAGTAAACGCTCAGTAAGTGGTAGCCACTATGGAGATGACCACGACAATGATATAAAACACTAATGTAAATCTGCAGCTTTCAGGGAGTTCGGAGCACTTTGAGAGCATTTTCTCAGTGGCTTTGCCTTGAAGTGAGGAAACAGACTGGCAGCAGACCAGCAGATGCCTTCAGGTCACTCAGGCGAAGCAGAACAAGACCCCCATCTCCTGCCTGCTTGGCCAGGGCTGGCTCTCGGTGGCAAGGACTCAGCTGTCTGGGACCCACTGTCTGGGAACTCAGCCGGGCGAGCCCTGCTTGGCTGAGATGGATGCTCCCCAGCAGCTCTGCAGCTGTGTTTTTTCCTTGTGCTTGTCTGGCAGAACCCAGTCGTGTAGCAGAGGGAGAGCGAGGAGACGGTAGAAACCGGGCCCTGAGCAGTTGCAGCAGCCAGCCCACGAGTGGCGGCTCCCTGATGTTGCCATGGCAAACAGCCTTGGCAACGTGGCTGCTTGAGCCTTTATTTCTGGTCTTAGGCTCCTTGTAGGAAAGTGTGGTACCCAGGACACTGGGGAGGGCCCTGCCCTGGCTCCTCGGCAATGAGGATGACCTGGCCTTCATGCTGCTAGCCACCTCAGGCCACAGCAACCCCTGGTCTGAGATGGTCAAGGCGTCTGCAGGCCCACCCTGCACGACCTGCAGAGCAGACTCCTGGGTATGGCATTCAAGGCCTCAAATGCCTATCCATCATGTGTTTATCACACAGCGCGTGACTGTGCAACACTGTACCCACTGCTTGTAAGAGCAGAACAACATAGAATTCTTGGCATGGACCCTGGGGGTAGGTGCACCCAGCTTGGCCTCATCTTCAACTGTATCCTTTAACAGTTACGGTGATGAGAACAGGTTAACAACAGCTAACCTTTTCAAGCAATTACCCTCCCAGGCCCTGTGCTAAATTAGTCACCTATGGAATCACGCTTAATCTCAGAGGAAGCCCATGAAGTAGTCCCCGCTGTTGTCCCCATTTTGCAGTTGAGGAGATGAGGCCAGCTCCAGAGCTTGTGGGGCTGGTGCTGCTCTGCAGTTCCTTCCCTAAACCAGGCAACCGGGAGGGCCCCTACCAGGAGACCTCTGTCCCCACTCCCCATCTCCAAGCGCATCCTTCCAGGACAGCTTGAGCGCCACCTCCCCGAATTCCCCGTCTCCTCAAAGTGGCCCTTTTTTGCTCTGTGATCCCAGTTTGTTGCAGATTCTTTGCGCGCCCTCTGTACTCTGCACTGTCACCCTGCTGAGTGCATGTCTGCCCTCCAGCCCACCGTAAGAAAACAGGGAAAAGGAACTAAAGGGGAGAGCCGTGAATATCCTGGTGAGAAGTCAGCAAAAGTTTCCAACAGTATGTTGTTTATTATAACAGTAATCGTAGAACATAGCTAACCTTTAGTGACTACTTGGTGTGTGCCAGGTCCTAAGCTAGGACGTTCAGGTGCATTATCTTGTTTAATCTTTAACTACCTGTGAGGTTGGTGCAATCACAAACAAGAAAACTGAGTTCAGGGATTTGCCCCAAGTCACCCAGGCAGATAGTAAGTAAAAAGGCTGGGATTTGAACCTTGGTCTGCCTGGCTACAAAGCACAGGGTCTAAACCACTGCAGTGTGGCTAATCTGGCTGAGCACCTGGGAAGGACTGGAATGGGGGTGATGGGAGGCAGGGAGGAGGCATCTGCACGTGGCCTCGTGGGGACGGGCTGCCCAGTGGAAGTGCGTGGGATGTGGGAGAGAAGGCCTAGTGCGGGGGCCTCAGGGCGGCACCCCTCCAGCTGAGATAAAGCCGCAGAGGAGGATTTGTTCCTGGGGGCGGGGGGTTTCTATGGGGAGGGAATACCCATTTATTCAGGAGCCACTGTGTGCCTGCTTCGTCCCCGACCCTGGCCTTCCCTGGAGCCTTGTTAAATGCAAAACTCTGGTCCCAGCCAGTGATAAAGTTTGTTGGTGCGAGTTTATTATTTACTCTTCTCTACCCAGCCTGGACTGGAGTTCCCTAAGGAGAGGGACCTCATCAAGCTGGTTCACCCTCAAACCCCCCAGTGCCTCCACAGTTCCTGGCACACTGTAGCTACCCCCGACCCGCCGCCCAGATAAATATTTGTTGAGTATTAGATGCATGTTGAATGAATGGACAAATGCTGGTTGGTCGTTTAGAAAATTCACCAATCATTTGCCTGGCTCCAGAGGCTCTGTGTCTGTGCTTGAAGCTGTGCTAGGATGTGGGGTGAGGGGAGTTTAGGGGGATTGTACCAGTCCCCACAAGGACCCTGCTGCCTTGTTTCCGAGATAAGCCTCCCACCCAAAGGAATGAAAGGTAACCACGTTTTGGAGTCTCCAGGGCCCTCTATCAGAACACACTTCCAGCAGGCAGGCCTTCGTGGAATGTTAAACCATTGTTAGGAGTCCAGCCCACTCCAGGGCGTTGCTGGGGCCCAGCTGGGGAGGAGCTCAGAGCTTCTTGGAGGCTCAGTCTTTGCAGGGAGGTGACTGGTCAAATGTCCCTACACCTTCCAGGGAGATGGAAACCATGACCTGACACTGGGCTCGTGTCCATTGCTCAGTGGCTTGTTCCAGAGGGACGGGGCAGGCTGGTGTCCACTCTGGAGGAAGAAATGGGGGACCCAGGAAGGTAAAGTGCAGGGGCGAGGGAGTACTTGGGGACCAGTGACCACACCCTCCAGCCCAAGAGGATTAACTCCATGCCTCATAGAGCTTTCCTTGCTCAGGGTCCCTTCAAGACTTAGTCCCTCCCTCATCTGATCATCCCTCACCCTTCCTATTTAGGAACCAACTAATTCTTGCTTTATGCATAATTTCTATAAGCCTGGCAGTCTTGTCCTGGCCCGTGTGACATTAGAATCAGCAAGGTAGTTCCGTTAGTGTGTGTCTGTGCAGGCACGGGTCAGGGGCGCCGCTCCACTGGAGTGGGAAGCGTGTGGACTGCAGCACTGAAGGCCTCTGGGGCCTTTAAGTTGATTGGCAGGGAGATGCCTCGTTCCTGAGGACAGCACTGTGTAAAAGCACCAAGCTAATGGGGTCAGCAACAGCGTGTCATCCCCGTGGAAAGGGTCCTATTCTATTCAGTGTTCTCTGTTCAAGGAAGCAAGGAAGAGTGGGATACATTTGGGTATTACCATGTAAAATAGGAGGTCTATTAAAAGCAGGAAACGTTTCAAAGTTAGCTATCAACTTAGCTGTTGCAAGCACGTGTTATTTCTTGAGCGTGGCAGATGATTAAGGAGTTAGTCTAGCTGTACAAGTTTCTTTGAAAGTGGGTGCTGTCTCCTCATAGGAGATGTTGAGATGTTGTCCTTTGTACTTCCTCGGCTGTACGGGGTGGTGGTGGTAGAAAAGGTATGTGGCACGTGCTGATTGGCCTCCAGAAACCGTGCTGCTGAGTGATCAACAAGCACAGACTGTCTGGTTCATGACTTACGAGCTGTGCGATCCAAGGGGTGAGACCGCCGCTCTGTGCTCTAGGCAGGTGGCTCCCAGACGGGAATAATGGAGATGCTGCCACCTTCCCTACATGGGTAGAAGTCATCAGTGGTTTTTCCACCGAGAGTGCATGTCAGAATCAACTGTGTAGTTAGAAGAAATAATAGCCACAGTCTGGGGCTCTCTCAGTCTTACTGACGGAGAATCTTTGAGAGCAGACTCTTAAGCTTCTTTGTTTTTAGAAAGCTCCCTCTTACAGCACCCGGCTTTGGTCCTAAACAATAAGATACTCTTTGTAGAGTGTCTGCATTAACTTTTCGGTCCCCTTCACCCTCCGTCCTTCCTGCCTTTGTCCAGGCTATGGGGTAGCACTTAGGATACAGATGACCAAACAGCAGATAGGGGGCCTCTTTGTAATGCCTGCGTAAGAATCAGGGTGGCTTCCTTATCTGGCACATCCATTTGATCTTCCCCTCAGTCCCGCGTTGTGGGCAGGAGGAGTGGAGTATTGCCATTTTACAGATGGGGACGTGGAGGCCCAGGGAGGGATTTGATAGGATCCTGCAGTGAATCACTTTTCAAATATTTGTCTTTATCCCTATATCTTATCTTTGTGATCCTCAGCCACACTTCTGCCCGTAGGACAGCTCAGGAGGTGGGGAAATCACAGCGACCTCAGAGGTGGGTAGGTTGGAAGAAGGGGGAAGGAGGGGCCTGAGGGAATGCAGGCTATCTGTGGACCCTCAGACCAGTGATCACTTTACTTACCAGGCCCCTTAAAGGTCAGAGGGTCATGGTCCCAGGCTGTAAGGAAGTTCAGGAGAAGCAGGGGACTAGAACCCACTTCTTCTGATGCCCAGTTCACTGTCCACCCAGCTAGGTTCTGCTTCTGCTGTGTGGGCAGGGCAGGGCACACGGCTCAAGCGGTGGCAGAAGTGGCCTCCAGGAGCTAGTGTACTTGCCGTTCCCCCTTCTGGGAATGCTCTTTCAGGCGGCGCCAGGCGTGGCGCTCCCTCGCCTCCCCCAGACCCGCTGAGACCTCCTCAGAGAGGCCTTCCTGACCTTCCTGCTCCGCCTGTTTTCTATCCTAGTATCTGTTCTTTTTCCTGAGGCCACATCCCACTCCTGGACGCTTTGTGTATTAATTTGTTCCTCGTTGGTTGCCTGCTGCCCCTGTGGGAATGGAAGCTCCGTAAGGACTGGACTTGCCAGTCTGGTTCCCATGGTAGCCCCAGGGCCTAGCCTCGGGCCTGGCGCACGGTTGGTGCTGCTGGATGTTTCTTGAATGCGTAAAAGAATTTGTTCAGTTGGCCTGTACTGGCCACTTAATCTGTACTGGCCACTGTGCTGAGCCCATTTGACTCTTCCCACACTTCCAGAAGATAAAGACAATTAGCCCCATTGTTTGGATTAGGGTCCTGAGGCTCAGAGGGTAAGTGGTGGGGCCCAGCCGTTTTAGGGCCTGGCCCCAAAGGAGCCCTGTGCCCCAGTGCCCTGTTGACCTCACACCACTTTCTCTTTTGGGTTGGGCAACAGCTCCTCTCCTGTGTATGCAGCAACGGGGTGCCTGCTCGGCAGCGCCCTCGGGGCTCCCAGCCTTCCCCAGAACTTGCTCTTTGTCCTAGTGGCTGAGGGAGTGGCTGCCTGGCTCACACTTTGTGGCCCAGTGCCCAGCAGGAATGTGGCAGTCTCCCACCTCTGGGGGTACAGGTGGGTGTGGTCTGTAGATGGGGGTGGTCTGGAGACTGGGTGCTGGAGCAGGCCAGCCTAACGAGGGAGAGGCCCCTCTCCCTGGAGAGGCCCCTCTCCCTAGAGCCAAAGTAGGCCCAGATTAGCAGGTTAATTTGTGGGAGAATGGGGTGGGCTTGGGGATGCAGTGAAAAGCATGAGAGGGAGGAGGGGGATTAGAGCCCACCCCAGAGTGAGAAGAAGGGCCTCCTTTGCTCAGATCCAGTTGTGGGACCACCAGAGTAGGAGCAGCTTCAGCCAGTTCCAGGTGACGGACTCAGCCCCAGGTCTGGATCCGGAGGGTCCGTGGGAGGCAGACTTGAACAGTGACGAGGACCAGACCTCTGGGCGAGGGTCTGTCGTTTGGCAGCTGACTGAATTAGAGCTTGTGTCTTAATTTGCCTGGGCCTCCATTCCCCCCACCCCCTCCCCCGAAATGGGATGATAATGTGCAGGGTCTGGGCGTTATAGCGATAATAATGGCAATCAGTGACCTGATGGTTTGATGACAGATTGGTGGAGGTCACTGGTAGACCTCATGAGTGACAGACTGTGGATTATCATTTGGAGCTCCTTCCTTTTTCTACTCGGGCACAATCTCTCCCTCTGGGCGGGAAGCTAGGCCTGCCGATTTGAACAAGGCCTGTTCCCTGCCCTGGGAAGAACTGCTCTGCGGTGGCTGTGGAGGGTGGCCAGTCCCAAGGGAGTGGAGCAGACAGGACTGAGGGGTGAGTGGGAGCTGCAGACACAATGGGGAAGGGCGTCCTGTGCAGCCTGTCATAAGCCCAGCACGTCCTACGGCTGGTGAATGAGCAGCCAGTGACTCGGGGATATGTGAGCTGGAGGCCTTCCTTGGGGGTGAAGAGCGAGCAGACGAACCAAGAGCCTGGAAGAATCACAAGCAGGAGGACCAGGATTTCCAGCCTGAGAATCTAGCTGGAGGCCACTGGGCGGGGGGGGGGGGGGGGAGGTCTTGGGGAGGGTGACTTTGGCAGTGACTAGGTTTTCCCTGGGCCTTAGGCAGGATGGGGTGAGCGGTTTCACCCTGTGGTCTGGGCCACTTGTCCCCAGGGTCTAGGTGTGGAGTGGAGGCGCAAGGCTGGGCACAACTTGTCACCTGCAGTCGGACTGAAGTCCCCGGCCAAATAAAGCTTCAGTCTCTATCGTGGTAGGCCCACACAACCACCTGGCACAGGAGGTTAATGGCTCTGGAGTAAGCCCTCAATAAATTTAATCATGATAATTATTGCCATAATGATAATTACTGTTATTCCTGTCACCACTACTGTACTCCCTTTAGCATGTGACTGTGAAATTCACAAAGCATTTTCACATCCACAGTGAACATCCTCCTGAGGATTTTCATTTTCACTTTTCAGATGAAGATACTGTGGCCCAGGGATGTTGCAGTATCTTGTCCAGTAAGGTCACTGTTGCAGGAACTCAACAGGAATGGGGGGCGTGTGGCTCGCCAAGTCCGCCGGTTTGAGAAGGGGTGGGTTTTGGCTGGGGCCCCTCAGCCATTCATGTCTGTGCCTTGTCTAGACTGAGTTCCCAGGCTTATCTCCTCGGAGCAATGATCCCCAGTCTTTTTGGAATTGCAACATCCTTCTATTGTGTGGTTTTGCAACCGTTGCAACTCCCTCAGAGAACTGTGACTTCCACTGATTCCTCTTGAAGTAAGAGGTGGGAAGAGAAAATCTTGTTGAGAGAATTTTGTAGCTGCACTGGGGATGGTAGAAGCATTGTATCTGGGTGTCTGGGTTTAGGTCCTGCCTGTCCCTCATTGCTGTGTGACCTTGGAAAAATCTGGCCCCCTCTCTGGGCTTGAGTTCCCCTGATCTCTCCCACGCTGGGTCTCATTTCTCTATTGTGGGGGCTGTCTTGGTTCTGTAAACTCTGCTCGGGGCAGAATCACCACGTCCTGGGTGGAGAGGCAGAAAGTGAGTTACTGAAGACCGCAGGAACTAGGGAACCGTCACATCTCAGATGGGCAACGTGGTCTCCCTACGTCTAGTGTGCAAAGCCAGTTGCAGGTTCTGAACCCCCCCCCCAGGCTAAGTCCCCTTTCCTGGTAGCAGGTGCTGACTTCTCTCTGAACTGCAAGTTGGAAGAAATTTGTCATAGGATCATGTGCCTTAAATGAGTGGGTTTGGAAGGAGGAGAAGGCGGAGGAGGAACTGCAGGCAAGAGAATCCCCGATTTCTAACCTTTCCAGTGAATCACGGAACATTTGGATAAATCACTTATGGGGGTGGAAAGATTGGGTGAAAATCAGGAACTTCAGGTGAGGTTTTTTTTTAAAGGAGCCAGTTATTCAAAATCCTCTATGGACAGATTCTATTTAAATTGATTTCTTCCTTTTTTCCATAGTACTGTTTTATCCATCTTGGACCTTTTTTGTGTGTGTGTGTGTGTGACTGGAAAGCGGCCTTTTAGCTCTCTGTTTTAACCAAAGCCTGTTTTAACAGGGGAGGCGAGGTGTCTGAGAACTCTCAGATGCCCTGGAGATCTGCAGCCTTGGCTTTGGGTGCTCTCTGAGGCCCTGCATGGCCATTCTGGGGCCCTGGCCCCCAGCAGAGCTGCTTGCTGCCTGCTCAACCACGAGGTCTGCAATTATTTAAAGAAAGCTCACAGCAAGTGGAAAAACAGCGACCGTACTTACCATACCATGTGGCCAGTAGGCAATTCAACACCAGCGCTACCTAACTCCCTCCGGTCCTCACCAGCTGCCGCGTTTTGCAGCCAGGTGGATTAGATGACGGCGGGACTGGCTGACGGGCAGGGCCAAGTGCGCAGGGTGGGCGCCTGGTGGGTGCCCGTGCGGGTGGCCTGGCCCTGCCTCAGCCTGGGAGACAGGAGCTGCCTGCATCCAGGGGAAGCTCCGCTCTGTGTCTTACGGCACACGTTAACCTGAGAGCAGTTTTGTCGGGGAACCAGGGAAGCTAAAAATTACAGAATTTAAAACAAGAATTCTCGATTGCTATAACTCAGACATTTTTTTCTTTGCTCCATAGTTCACCGTGAATCCCAAAAGATTTTGGAGAAATAACTGTCTTAAATTCAGTTTTTCAATTTTATAGTTTGCTTGCCTCAACAAATATATACTTTAATGTTAATGTCAAAATATGTTTAATAAAAAATTTAAGTGACACTTAAAAAAAATCCTCGTGTTAGGAGCTAGCTTGTCACCGAAAGGGGGACCGCCCCCATCGTATCATCTCCCCCCTCGAGAAACAGCCCCTCCTAGCAGCTCAGGGCATTTAAATGCCTTTCCATGGACTATCTGATCATGCGCTTTCTTTTATTTTTATATAAATTGCATTTTCTTGTTACAAAAGTGGCAGGTTTCTGGCAATTTGAAGGAATACAATTAGGGAAAAAAAAAACCCTGTCACCCAGAAATAACCAACCAGTCAAAACCAGTGCCTTTTTTTTTTTTTTTTTTTGGAATTAACATCGTAGGTTCTACCACCAGCAAGCACCCCTTCTTGGGCACACTGCCTGCTTCCCAGTGGTCATCTATGGGCCCAGTTCTGCTTCTGACCTTGACAGGGAGAGAAGCTAGACGGTAGTCATGGTTTAACTGTTGCCCACCACGTGACGTTCTCCAGCCTCGCTTCCTCCTTCATAAAATGGGAACGATCCCTGCATTGCTCTGAGAATGCACGAATCACGGATTTCAAAGCCATTTGCAAACTGGACAGTCATAAACAGAGGTGAGGTGGTGTTGTGACTTGACCAGCCCACGTCCACCACAGTGACTGCTGTTATTTTAAGTCAGAGAGTTTGTGGTTTGGACACTGTCTCATCACCTCCAAGCATTTCACATGAACGATCATCGTTATACCCCAGAATTTAATCACCCCCGAGGTTTGGCTTTCATTCCACACACGGGCGGGCGGGCGTACCACATCCGTCTATATATACATTTGTTAGTATGCACAGAGCAAGATAAACACCCTTGCTGGTAGAGAAGGCATTCAAACCCAGGCTTCCTGATTTAGAATGGATTAGTCAGCCAGGCTGTTTGAAGTGTTAACTGATCCACCTTGTGATGCAGGCTGCAACTGGAGCTAAAGCATGGGGAAGAGATTTGGGGGGCAGGGTCATGCAGAGCACGCCCCAGGAAGCTCTAGCAACCTACCAAGTTCATTTTCATACTGGTTTCAACAGACAGCATTGTGGGCAAGAGACAATTGACTTGCTTTTGTATTCATTTGGAACATGTAATGTGTGATCCTGCTTGAAGACATTGTAAAAGTTACCCATGGCAGTCCTCTCTCCCCTTCTCGTGTCCTCTCCCCAGAGCAACCCTGCTACCAACTTCCAGCGTGTCCTGGAGACCAGCCGTGCAGACAGGAACACTCATATGCTCATACTTCCTGCCTCCATTTTTACACAAATGGTAGAAAGCTGAAAACATTGCTGTGCATATTGCTTTTTTTCTACTTAATAATGTATTTTAAAAATCATTTCATACCAGCATGCAAAGAAAGATCTACTGCATTCTTCAGCTTGACTGTAGTCTCCTTAGCCAGGCCTCTGTCGGGGACTTAGGTTCTCCCTCATTCAGTGCTGCTGCCGGCCCGCAGCGGGCGTCTCCGGGAGTCCTCGTGCATGCGTGCAAGTGGGTGTGCGTGCGAGTGGGTGTGCAGGTGAACGCCGCAGAGAGGAATTGCCCGGTTAAATGGTGTGTGCGTTTAAAGTTTCGATGAATATTGCCACATCCCCCTTCATGAAATTCCAGCAGTTTTACATTTCCACAGACATGAGTAAGAAATGCTTGTTCACGAACACAGCATGCTGTTAAACTTTTTTGATCTTCGTCAATCTGGTGTCCCTCTGGAAGTTCGTTCCCTGTCCAAGGAACTGCCCGTTGTGTTGTTGATTCTTTCTCATTGGCCCTGCGGGCGGGCTTGTTTTCCCCCACATTCCCCACACCAGGCCCTGGGACGGGCTGGGGTCCACCCTTCCTCTGGCCTCCAGGTTGGAGGAGAAAGCCCACTGGGGTTTGGGCGGGGGCCTAGATCCTGGGCCTGCCACCTGCCCACTGTGTGACCTTGACTGACTCACCTAAACTCCGTCTTGTGCAGAAAGCTGTAAAAACATCACCTCACACTGACATCGACTTAGCTTTAGAGCGGTGATGAGATTGTAGGTTCCTAAAACTTTCGAGCCCAGTCACCTGGTTACACAGGCGGGCAGAGCGAGGCCAGGAGAGCCTGGACCTGCCAGAGTCCTGTGCCGGATGCCAGCCCGATGGGGAAAGGGCTCCCCAGTTGTCCTGCCGTAGTAGTTGGGGCCACAGACAACGTGCAGGTGTTTTGAGAGCATCCTGATTTTTATGGCAAATTATCCCAACTTCCATGACATCTTTTCTGTGTCTCGGGAAGGCTGTGCGGCTGGCCCCCAGAAGCCCATAGTCTCAGTGCAGAAACACACCTGTTCTACCAGCTGTTGGCTGCAGGCTCGACACCAGGGCCTTCGCCTTTTGGGCCGAAGTTGCCTGCTCTGGAACCTAGAGGGCTGTTGAGATGGTGGCTGTGACCACAGTGGTTCCCCATTTGGCACGTGACAGGGCTTGGTTGGTTGAGCGTGTCATTATTCCTGCTGGGCTTTGCAGGAGGGTGCTGTCCACCATCGGGGAGCCAGGCACCGTGGGGTTGGAGCCCTGGGTGCAAGGCCTTGCCCTACCGTCCCCTGATGGTTGGGCATCTTTCTTCACTGTCCTGAGGTAGCGGTAGCAGTCCTGGCTGCACAGGCTGTTTGGAAGAACCGGTGGACCTTGTATATGAAGTACTTACCGCCCAGGAGGCACTTAATAAAAGAATAAGTTCTTTAAAAGGTCACTATGGAAGTGCCTATTATGGGCCAGCACTGGTCCAGATGCTGGGTTTTAGCAGAAAAGAAGCAGGGGCCCTGGCCGCAGAGAGCAAACATCCCAGTTTGTTGTTGTCCTTGGTCATGGCAATGGCAGTGTGGTCTTCTGGCCAGTGTGAGGTTCTGGTGCAGATGCTGCTTGGCACCTGCCCAGAAACTCCAGGACACATGGTCTGAGGGAATTTGGGGGGTTTTCCTGCCCCTGTAGACTCAGCAGATCTCTTCCTGTGACCCCTGGGAAGGTAACTCAGCCTGCCTTCTTTGACCTCTCACAGGGGTGGGGGCCTCCCTGCTGACCTGGGAGTGGAGAGGATCAGAGCTTCGAGACTCCCTGTGGTCCAATGCCTTGTCTGGGCCTGCCCTGGTCTCCCTGGCTCATTCATTGTTCGGCCAAAGGGCGTTTGCCTCTCATCCGACCCCTGTGTAATGTACATTTCCTGTGTGCCACCACCGAGGTGGACCTGGGGACACAGCTGTGAGCTCGACCCTGTCCTGCTGGTGGCGAGCCAGCATAGTGAAGCAGACAGTGAGCAAGCTGGCTGCAGCCCGTGGGGAGTCCCGAGAAGGGGTCAGTAAGACAAGGACTTCCAGGCTGTTCTGGAAACCCCTCTGAGGTGACATTCACGCCGACGCCTGAGAAATCGGAAAGGAAGTGGCCTTTTGGGGAAGAGGTGTTGGAGGCGGTAGAGACGCCACAGGTGATGGCTGGGAGTGGCTGAGCTTGCTGCGACTGGTGCAGACCAGATCCGAGGCCTGGGGTGTTCGAGCATCTTTGCAGAGCAGGTGATGTGCTAGTTATAAATCAGAGCTTAGGCCCCGCCCGAGGGGTCGCCCAGTCAGCCCGGGTGAGGTGAGTGAATGAAAGCTTTTTAGGTCATCGCTCGAGGTGCAGTATTTCTCTGAAATGAGTAAAATCTTCAAGGTCTTGGCAAGTTGCAGGCCCGAGGCCTTCCCATGTTCCAAGCAGCTCTGGAAGGCTGTCTTAACAAGAGAGGGCTTCCTCACCAGCCTCCCCTCGAATGGTGTCAGCATCCATGCCACCGGAGACACAAAGTCAATTTCCACTCTTGGATCTGCGATTTAACGCCTGG
The DNA here is from genome assembly GCF_004126475.2 of Phyllostomus discolor. Classification (NCBI taxonomy): domain Eukaryota; kingdom Metazoa; phylum Chordata; class Mammalia; order Chiroptera; family Phyllostomidae; genus Phyllostomus; species Phyllostomus discolor. The sequence continues at coordinate 20,603,982 of NC_040915.2, forward strand.
CTGCTCAGGTAGCTGCAGAGAGTTGAGGTCAGTGGGGCTAATTGGGTGGCTTAATAAGAGAGAGGTTCCTCGAATTGGAAAAACTGGGCCTGGGGCAGGTCAGGATCCGAGAAACCGGCAGGGCTCGGCTTAGGGGGGCAAGCCGGGAGGAGGAAGGGAGGCCCTGCCTGCGGGAGCCGCTGGTCCCAGAGCTGGGATGACAAGGATGGATGTAGAGGTGTGGGGCTCTTGAGCACCACTGCTCAGGAGGGCAGCTGGGGCGTTTGCTGGCCTGGACTAATCTCTCCTAGCAACAGCCTGGGTTATGGGAACCTTTTCTCCTTCCCTCCCCTTTATGCCATGACTCTGCTCCCCCATCCCACACGTAGCACTGTCTGTGGTCAGTGCCAGCTGGTGTTGGGGACCATGATGGCCACGTGAGGGGACATGGTGTGGTAACGCTAAATAAAGGTCACTCTGCCAGCTCCTATCCCATCGTGGGGTGGGTTCTGGCTGGGTAACCTGCCCGTGGGGCAATTCCAGCCTCTCACCTTATTCACGTACATCCTTTTGACTGTTCGTTTATTCAGCAAATACTTACTGAGCCATGGTCCAGTACAGACTTTGTGTTGGGTGCGAGGGGCACAGTCACAACAGGACAGGCCATTCCACCGTCTTAGAGCTTAGTGTCTACTGGGATGCTGGAAGTGGGCCTATGTGGTACTGTCTTTATCACTCTTGTCTTGAAGCTGCACGTGTCAGTTACTGCTGTGAGACATACCTCGAAAGACAAGGACAGCACTGGCTGGGGGGTTTGAATACGTATGTGATCCCTGGGGGGTCGCCTGTGGGGGCAGGGGCCACCTCCTGGGAACAGGGGTCCCAGCTGAGAGCTCATTGCCCCAGAGTCAAAGATAACTGCAGGCTAACCCACGTACTTGAGCCTTCCTCCCAGGCTCCATGGCGTCTAGTGTCTGTATTGTGGAGTCATAGCCTGCTTTAAAAAAATTAAAAATATTTAATACTTATAAATGTTTCACCTTTTACTTCCAGTTTTGAAGCAGGTCTAATTAACTGAAGAATTGGCCATTACTTTTATATATTCACAATCACTCTGATTCATATGAGAGTAACTTCTGCTTTGTTTTTTAACTATTTAAATTTTTTATCATTATGAAAGAATTCAATCTTTCTTGAAGAACATGAAAGAACTAGACCCCCCGAAAGGAAATAAACAGCACCCATGATCTCACTCTCTAGAAGCGACCGCCACCAATATTTCCTTTCGTCTTTCTTCCCACATGTATTTTTCCTTTAAAAAAAAAACCCCTCAGATTATATTGTCTTTGTGACTTTTCACCTAGGGCGATATTGGATGCTCTATCTTTGCTAAAGTCCCATTAATCATTTTAAGGCTTGTGGAAGGTCTTTCCCTCGGCCCGACCTTTGCTAGCCCCCCGTTTTGAAGGCAGCAGGTAATGCTCCTCGTGAATGTGCACCGAGAGGCTGCCTGTTGTGGTTTCGTGTCTCTCCCAGAGCCAGCTGGGTTTTCCTCATACCTCTGAGCAGCCACTGATTCCTCTTTGTCTCTCTACTTATTTGTAAAAATGGGAAGTAACTACCCGCCTCTTGGAAGGGACCTGGGAGGGTTGACCAGTGGACAGGCTGCCTGCCCGGAGAATGCCACCACCGTGGCCGCCACCTTGGAGCAGCAAGGGAGGAGGTGGTGCCACATTCTGATTCGGTGTCCAGGAGCTGGAGCCTCTGTCTTAACCAGCTGCTGACCAGAGTGGGGGTTAAGTAACATAAGTGCCCCGGATGGGTGGGCCGGTTCCATGCAAAGATGGCCTGCCTGTTGCTGCCCCTCTCCTCTTCCCCAACCAGAGGAAGTGCATTTGGTTAAGAAGGGCCCACACCCCTCACCGGGCATGACTCCAGCAGCAGCAATGTGGGGCACCTGCGAGCCTGCTCCTTGGGGTTTGGTGAAGGGCCCGGCCACCAAGAGCCCCCCAAGCTGGGGTCTACCCACACCTGCCCTGGATATTGAGGCTCAGAGACTAAGCTACCGGTCCATCAGGCAGGGCTGATGGCCATTAGTGGCAGGGCTGGGATTTGAACCCAGGGCTTTCCTACCACATCTTCCATGTTAGATTCTGTGGGGGTTCAGAATGAGCTGCCCCAAGATGTGCCTCTGTAGTATGTGGATTGTTTTGAGGTAAAGGCAACTTTACCCACAGGCTCAAGAGAAACTGCTGCCCCTCCCTGAACTACCCAGTAAGGACTTGGGTTAGAGGCCCCGCCCATAATAAGAGATGATCAGAGATAACCTCCTTTGACCTATCTATAGGGCAGGGGGTGCATGGGGGGCATGTCTCTGACTCTTGTATCTGGGGCTTCTATACATATGTGTATATTAAACTTGGTTATTCTCTCTTGCTAATCTGTCTCAGGTCTATTTGATCATTAGACCAGCCAACAGAACCTTGAGGGTAGAGAAAAATTTCTTCCTCCCCTACAATTTCTTTACCTGTGGGATGGAGCATCTATTAGTGCAAGGAGCTATGTGGGGCGGGGATGGACAGACAAAAAAAGTGTTCTTGCTGAACCGGCACACACACACGATGCAGGAGATGCTGCAAGGGCCATGGCCACGGCGGGGACGGCAACAACACTGGTTCATTCCTTAGGCAGCTGCTGAGCCAGGCCCTGGGCTTAGCATCAGACACACACGTGGGCCGGTAGACCCCCTTGATCAGCAACCAGCAAACATCGGAAAGCCCAGTGGGGAAAAGAACACTGTGCTGGCGATTCCTGGGAAGAATTCCTGGGGTGGGGCTTCACGTTGGGCTACACTAGTTGCAGTGCCCCTGAAGTCAGGGGCAGGGCCTTGGCAATGAATGGTAGCTAAGGGCAGGGCTTTGGACTCAGACGTTGGTCTGAAGATTCTGCCATTTAACATGCTGTGTGACCCTGGGCAAGTGGCTTGGCTTTTCTGACCCTCCTACCCTGTTTTAAAGGGTGTAAGAATGAAATGGGGATACAGGGACCTAATGGATACACAGCCCTGTGGTTATCATCACAACTTCTTTATGTCATTGTCCCTCACGGTGGTGACAGCAGGTGTGCGGAAGTCTGGGACCCGCCTGGGATTGGCATTGCTCGTACGTTGTGGAATGAAATGTAAGTGGAGCCCAAATGCTATGCAAGTAAGACAGACACTGCCCTACTAACAATCTCCTGCACCTGCCACACAGATAGGAAAGGGACAGAGGCCTGCCGCGCCTGGCTGCCGCGGAAGAAGGGGAGGGGCGGAACTATTTCTGGAATTTGCCCCGAGGGGTAGCGGATCCCTGCTGACCGGGTCCCACAGCACACACCTAGTTGAGCATTGAAGGAGAGAGCCTGTCCATCCTTGAACTAAATGTGAAAGGAAGGCTCATGTCCCGAACTGGGGGGCAGAGAGGGGGACTGGGGAGCAGGAAGCTTTCTGGAATCGGGGCCTGTTTCCTGCTGCTCTAGTTAATTCACCCAGCACGGGGCACCTGGGCAAATGTGCTCAGTGGCTGGCGCTGGTCCGGTGTCCGGCCCCTTCTCGCACTGCACAATGCTGCTTCGGTTTGTGGGCGCTGGAGGGGTGGCTTGGGGTCTAATCCTGCCTCTGCGGCTTATTAACTTGACAGGCGGCCAGTCCCCACTGTCCTCAGTCTCCTCCTCCACAGCAAGGGGAGCACACGTGATCCCATGGATGCCAGCAGCACCGACCTCTTCGTGGTACCTGGAGGGTGATGGTGGGCGGAGCACTCAGCACAGTGCTGGTCCCATGAGTACTCCTGTTTTGCTCCTGCGACTATGGTGTCTGCCTCTGTGTCGCTGTTCCCTCCTCAGCTGTCCACTCCCCATCCTGTTCTCTGGCCAGACCCTCATCTTCCCTGGGTTCCTGCTGGGACTTAGGTGAGATGCTGAGTGTAAAATGCAAGGGCAGCAACTCAGGTGCAGCAGCCCCCCTGCTGATTCACTCACGGGGCCTCTTTCTAGAAGTCTCTCCCGCCCTCGTTTTGCCCTAGGCATCTCTTTTGCCCTGGGGGAGGGTTCTAAAACCCTCAAGAGCGGAAGAAATTTTAGAGGGCATCTCATCCAGCTTCCTCCCAGGCAGGGCTGGGGTTTTCCAGTGCTATTTGAGCTTGTGGAAGGTCAGGGCACCCACTGTCTTTGGGGGCCCCCCATCTTGTTTGGGGGACATTGTTGGTGGCATCTGGGTGTTGAGCTGAATCTGTAACTTCTCTCCTCTGGCTCTTCCTGTGGGCTCTCCCTTGTGCCCCTCGGGTCCCTTAAGGGAGGCGAACTGCCTGCACCCTGCTCCCCTTTTCTCCCCTCCCCCGGCCCTTGGCCCTGGTCCTGCAGTTTCCATTCTAGATTCCTGGGGGAACCACGGTGACGTGGAGTTTCGGTGTGGCCCCAGGTCCTGGGGTGACTCTCGAACTTTCTTTTTTTCTCCTATTGAAGTTATCACTTGCTTTGGCCCTTCTGTTGGATGGAAGAAAAGCATCCAACAGTCAGTGAGTCTCTCTTTGCTGCGGTCAGAGTGTGTTGACTGTGAAGGCGGAGTTCAGGGCCGAGACAGGGTGTCTCGTCTCCGACTGACGCCCCCCGCACGCCGCCCCAGCTGTGGAATGCCGACCTGCGACGAGGGTGGCGGAGCCCAGAGGCGGCAGGAGGCCGTGGATGCTGTCACTCCTGGGGCTTTTGCCCTTTTCTCAGCAGAGCTTCTGTTCGGGACTCCGACGACAGTACGGAATCCTTTTGGATAAGAATTTCAAAACCCAGAGCAGCCTGTGTGTCATTTCATAGACTGGTGGCCAGGCCCGGGTCCAAAATAAGAGCTTCTCTTGGAGTCCTGGTGCCGTCATTGGCTGCAGAAACTGAGGCCCAGAGACAAGGTACACCCCCTACACTTCCCAATCATTGGTCGGAGGGCAGAGGGTACGGTGGGGTGGCCCAGCCAGAGGCAGGGCTGGCGGGGTGTGCGTGGGAGCAGGGTTAGTGGGGACAGCAAGGACGGGGACCCAGAGGGACATCGGTCCAGGGCATGCTGGCCTCCAGCCCTGCCGAGGAGCCTGGGTCAGTCACGGAGGCTAGAGGGGGCGACGGGAGTTGGTGATAGATACGTTAGCCGGTGAATTCATGGTGAAATTAAGACAGGGTGACGAGATCCTCGGCCAGTAAAGGTAACAGACCCCGGGAGACGAGGCACTGAGTTGGAAAGACCTCAGAGCCACCATTTCGAATTTTCCCGGGGAGGACCTGAGGCCCAGCAGGGACAAACGGCTGGGGTGAAGTCTGTGCGTGTGAGTGAGTGATGCGGAGCGTCCGAGCGTGGCCGGCAGGGGCGGTCTGCCTGGTGGTTTGGGGTGGCAAGTGCATCGGGTTATTTTACTTTAAGAGCTATTTAAGTGCACCTCTGAGGAAATACAGCTGGTACGTGTAACTCGTCGCTGAGGATAAGGAGTCTAAGGAGAAAAAAGTGAGTGGATTCAAAGGCCGGTATAGAGTTAAAAATAGCGGTGGGGCGGGTACAAAGGTAAAGCTCAGGCAGCTGACGTGGGGACGAGGGCACTTCACGGCACTCGGACTCAGGACTGACACAGTTGACCCCGGCTAATCCCTGAGTTCTGAGGGCGGGAGAGGGCGGGACCCAGGCACGCGTGCCCCTACTTCCCTCCCCGGTGGGCTTCCTTCCTAGAATAGTGCAGAGAAGGAGGGGCCCAGGGAGGCTGGAGCTCCTTAGGGCTTCCCTCCAGCATCCGAACTGAACAGGCAGTCTGATTCCAAAGCTTGTGTGTGATCTTAGCCTTTCTTTTTTTTTTTTTTAATTAAAACATTTTCAAATACGTGGTACAGTGTCACTAACTGTAGTTACCACGCTGCCCATCACACCACCTTTTATAGCCGGGAGCTCCCTTTGACCACCGTTACCGCCCCTGCCGCCGGCTCCCACCAGTCTGTCCTCTGGGTCTATGAGTTTGTTTTTTCTCCTTAGATCCCACATATCAATGAGATCGTATGGTGTTTGTCTTTTTCTCTAACTTATTTCACTGAGCATAATGTCCTCAAGATCCATCCATGTTGTCACAAATGGCAGGATTTCCTCCTTTTGTGCGGTTGAATAGTATTTCCTTGTATCGATGCACCATTTGTTCTTTCTCCGTTCATCCATTGATGGACACTTCGGTTGTTCCCGTGCCTTGGCTGTTGCAAATAGTGCTGCAGTGAACGTGGGGTTGCAAACAGTTTGAATTAGTGTTTGTGTGTCTTTCCTATCACTGCCCGGAGGTATAATCTTACTGCCTGCCCACCAAGCCCAGACCAAGCATCGGTCCAGCTCCCGGGTCCCAGAGGTTTCACCTGCTCTTGGTTTCTGCCTACGGAAGCGACGTGTCACCCCTGGCCTGGGCTGCTACCCTGTGGTCCTGCCTGTGTCCTTTACAGAGTGTGCTGCCCCCCCCCCCCCCGTGTCACTGGTTCCCCTGAAGGCAAACGTGAGAGCATGGGGTTATCTGTTCCCCTCCGTCCTGTCCCCTGAGCCCTCAAGTCAGGTGGCCGGCCCCCTGGGGAAGGCGGATGTTTTCCTCGAGGCTCTGAGAGAGAAGCAGGGTTCCTGGGTGCACTGGGAGAGCCTGACGTGGACCCGGACTGCACCCGCCGGGGAGGTGGCAGGGGTGTGAGGAATAAGCAAACCCGGTTTGCTTCTTTCTGAGGCGGCCTGGCGGGCGGTGCCAGCGGCTGGCATGGAGAGGAGGACGAGGTCCCTGCTTGGAGCAGGCCGAGAGCTGTCCTCACCACTTCCTGGCCCCTGGCAGGGATGCCCTGCCCCCAGGCGGGAAGCCTGCCCTGCTCCGGGGAATGCAGTCCCCTTTCTGTAATGTCGGCGTTTCGCCCCGTTTCCCACGCTGTCTTGGCGGGGAGGGAGGGAAGGGTATAGCCTGGGGTGTCAAGTTCAGGGAGGTGAGCTCTGGGGCCTTAGGGGTGTCCGCACAGGGAGGTGCGGGAGCCCACAGAGGCTCTCCCGAGCTGCCAGCCTTTCCCCTGCTGCAGGAGACGTGGTCTGGGTGAGGCCGACTGCAAAGACTCCTTGGTTATAAAATTATTGTTTAGGAATGATGGTTTATTTAGGGTTCCCAGGGGAAGAGTCTTCTTCCTACTCTTTCCTCTGCATCCAGGGAGACACCAGGAAGCTTTGAGGAGGTGTGGAGGGATGGCTTCAGGAGGTCTCCCAGCCACAGGGTCTCAGTCTTCATGGAGGGACAGGGTCGGGTTTTAGAGCTGCGGGGGCGTCTAGAGCAGAATTCTAGAAATCCAAAAACTTCTCAAACCATGAATTATTGAGGATATCCTTGGGACTCACTTTCTTCCCAAAGTGATGAACCTTTTCTTAGCATTCCTGAAAATGCTGTGTCCACTCAGCTGTCACCTCTGAGGACAGAACATTTATTCGCCCTGTGGGTATCACCTTCCCTTTGGGCGTCTTGACGGCTTAGGTGTTCCTTTCACTGAACTCTGCTCCTCCGAGTGTGTTAGCATTTGTCTGCATTGTCCGTGCTGTCTTACGTTCCCCCTCCACGAGTGATAGTCCAGAGGCTAAAGGGTAAACTGCAGAGCAGGTCGGTTCTCCCTGGGGCTGGGAGCCCATCTCCCTGCTCCCTGGGTCTTTCCCCACTGTCGAGGGCCAGCTGGCCACTCCCTGCTTCCCTCTGGGCCTCGGTCTTTTCACTTACACATCGAATGAGGGTTGTATTAGCTTTCTGCGTCCGCTGCAACAAATTACCACACACACTGCGGTTTAAAACAACACATTTATTATCTTACGGCTCTGGAGGTTGGAATTCCAAAGTGAGTCTCACTGGGCAAAGTCAGGGTGTTGGCAGGGCTACATCCTTCCTGGCGGGTCAAGGGGGAGAGAACCTGTTTATTTGCCTTTTCCTGCCCCTGGAACAGCCCACATTACTTGGCTTGTCACGTTGCTCTGGCCTCTGCTTCCCTCATCCCATCCCCCTTCTGACTCTGAGCTCCCGCCTCCCTCTGATAAAGAGCCTTGTGGTGATAGGCGACCCACCCAGATACTTGCTCCAGGATCATCCCCCACCTCAAAACCCTCGACTTAATCACATCCGCAAAGTCCCTTTTGCCACGTAAGGTGACGTATTCACAGGTCTGTGGGATTAGGATGTGGACATCTTTGGGGCTGTTGCTTGCTGTAAGAGTGAACCCCTCAGCTCCGTGACAGCCCAGGGGCCCCCCTCAGCTGCACCACAGTGGCTGAGAGTTCAGCCATGGTGGCTGACGGGAGCGTGTATCCAGGGACTGTCCCAGGTGGAAAGGGGTTGAGAACACTGAGGCAGGTCCCTAAGGGGCCATGAGGAGCACTGGGATGGGAAACCCGACTGTTTTGAGCTCCCAATCTGCGCCAGCCATGGTGTGTGGCCAGGAGGGACCTGGGACGACACAGGTACAGGAACCAATGAAGTCAAGAAGCAGATGGGGCGGGCCATAGCCCCCCACTGTGTGAGGGTGGAGAGTCCTCTGAGGGGCCTGCTCGGATCTGCTCAGGGCGGGGATCACCCTCTGGCCCTTGGATAAGCAGGCGCGAGGGCAGTGCTAGATGCTGGGCCAGAGTTTGTTTTGGTAGCTTTGGCGGTGAAGGCCTTTGCTGTGAGCTTGCTGGGCTGGCCGTTGTGCCGTGTTGCTGCAAGGGCGTTTGGCAGGGACACTGTTGTGATGTGTCGGTGGCGGGTTAGGGTGTGAGGGTGTCTGGGTCATGCTGGCTGTCGCGGGATGTGGGGTTTGTGCGAATGTCACATCCATTGCTGCCTGGTGTACTGGACTTGGCTGTGGAGGCTGCGTGGTACTGCGATGCGTTTGCTGTGTGTTTTGTAACTGCTAACTGGGTGACGGAGGTGGTGGCATGGTGGGGTTTGGTGCAACAGTGCCTGTGAGCTTGCGAAGGTGTCGTGGTTTCCTTCGTCTGAGGGTGTCCTGCGGGGATGGTCCCACCAGGACCACGCGTGGTGTGTAAGGCAGCAGCACCAGCCGAGGTGGGGTTGCAGGGTGCTGTCTGCTGCGAGGGTGTGGTGCTTGGTGTTTGCAGTTAACTGGGCTGGCGGGGCTGGCGGGGCTGGTGGGGCTGGTGCTTTCGGTGGGCACCTCCTGGTGATGGCAGGTGGGGGCAGGCCTTGCTCCGCTGGTGGTTCATGTAGCCAGATTGAGTCTCCAGCCCTTGATTAAAGCAGATTCCAGAGGAATCACGGCCACGCCTCTCAAAGCCGGATGCTCCCTGCCTGGTGTGGGGGCCAGTGTATGAATCAATCTGGCAGTTGACATTTCTCACTATGGCTCTCCACAGGAGGGCAGACACCTCTGGATCCTTCTCTGGCTGGTGGGCAGGGTAGGGGGAGGCAGCCTCCACACTCAGGGGTTCTGTCTCAGCTTGGTCCCCTGGCTGCTCCCTGCTAGCCTGACCCTGTCCTGGTCCTCTTTCCATCTTATAAGGGTCCACTCTCTTAAAAATGACTGTTAAAAAAACAAACTAAGCAAACAACTAGAACAGGAACAGAACCATGGAAATGGAGATCACATGGAGGGTTAACAACAGGGGAGTGGGAGGAGGAGAGAGGGGGAAAAGGTACAGAGAATAAGTAGCATAGACGGTAGGTAGAAAATAGATAGGGGGAGGGTAAGAATAGTATGGGAAATGTAGACGCTAAAGAACTTGTAAGTATGACACATGGACGTGAACTAAAGGGGGAAGGTGGGGGTGCAGGGTGGAGGGGAGTGAAGGGGGGAAATGGGACAACTGTAATAACATAATAAAATATATTTAAAAAATAAAAAAAAAGACAGAAAAAAAATGACTATTGAACTCCTACTCACCCTTCAAAGCCTGACTCCTCTTCCAGGAAGCCTTCCCTGACTGACTCCCTCTCCCCTACCTGCCCCAACCCTGAGGGATCTCTGCCCATTGGGGTTCTGTCCACCCATGCTGTTGGGTCTGCTCACTCCCAACTTTGCGTGTTGCCTCCCCACTAGATTTACTCCTTTCTTGAATGAGCATTTATTGAGTGCCCACAGTTTGCTAGCACTGGGCAAGTGAATAAGATTGACAGCATCCCTGGCTTGGTGGAAAGGGATAGCGTGGGGTGAGACAGACAATAATCGATATCCCAACCAGTGTGCAATTACACATTTCAAGAGTGTGATAAAGCTAACAGATAGCGGGGTGGGGCGCCAAGCAACCCACGGGATAGACTGGGGCAGGGCGGACGCTGTGGCTGCAGTGAGGGAAAGCAGGTGGAAAAGTGGGGACAGGCTTTCCAGGGAGGGAGCTGAATGCAAACTTCTGAAGGAGGGACCTTAATTGCCTGGCTTGATGGTGACTCTCTAGAACTGGGTGACTGTGGACAGGGCCCAGGGTGCCAGCCCCTTCTGCCAGGCACCCTGTCAGAGCCCTGGCCCCGGGACCTCAGCCAGCCCTGTGCACGGCCCCATGGCAGCCCGCATACCCTGTCAGTCAGTAAGGCGGTGTCTACAGGTGTGCCTTGGGGCCCTAGCCCCAGCCTTGCCTGTCTATTTCGGCAGTTTTAGTCCCACTTAGGAGAGCAAGTGAGGCACTTGTCCTGGGCTCCCCCTTCAGGTCTGACGTGGATGCCCTTTGGGTAGAGGCCAGGGGAAATGGGCATCTGAGCCCCAACAGCAGAAGTCGAGGGGCTGGTACCTTGCAGCGGCCATAGGCAGGAAGCCTGGTGGAACCCCCTAATTCCTCTGGTGAGAGGTACTGGTAGTAGAGAAGCACAAAGAATGGGCACAGGGCTGGGGTTCAAGTTAGTGTTGCTGCTTATTCTGTGCCCCAGACCCCAATTTCCTCACCTGCAAAACAGGGCTGAAAGTGTTACATGCCCCTGGGAGGTTGTAAAGTTTAAATGAGATGATACAAGTAATGTGCTTAGCCATGGGCCCGGCTCTGAATAAGGGCTCAATAGGGATCTGCTGCCGCTGTCTTCCCTCTGGGGTCTGGTCTCACGATGAGCCTCCTGACTATAGTCACATCTGAGCATTGAGGGGGGATGGGGTGATCTCTGAGGCTCCCAGCCTGTCCTGCAGAAACCAGGCCCTTGTTAGGGTGCCAGGTGTTGGAGGGTGAGCATGGCTGGGTCCCTGCCCCACCCTGTGATCTGACTGTGGCGCAGGGTCTGAGCCTCGCCTCCTCTCCCTCTTGCCTCAGCCCTGCACTGGCCACGGACACTCCCCTTCGTAGCTGGGCCCTGCGGCCTGCCCAGAGAGTAGCTGAGATTCTCCAGGACCCGCTCAGCAGAGTCATGGAGATGGGGCTGCTGTCTGGGAGCTGTGAGGGCCTTCTGCCCAGGGACTGAGTTCTGTCCCTAGATGGGAGTCCCATGGGGAACTGGTTCACAGAGTCCATTCCAGGCCCTGGGCCCCCAGGCATTTGCGTGGGTCTGGGATTGGGATTGGCCTGGGTGTGTTCACAAGCCCCCACGTGGATGGCTCTGATGCGGCTGGCCCACGAACTGGCATTTGGGGTTCAACAGAACCTTCATGGAATAGAGAGGACTCTGAGGCTCAGGATGGGGTAGGGACTTGGCCAGGCCCCAGAGCGGGTGAGTGACAGAGCTGAAAACTTAACCCAAGAGTCTGGACTCCAAGTTCCTCACTGTCCAGCATGATCTTTTGGGGTGATCATTCCACCTTGGCATGATTTTCCAGGGTCTGGGTGGGCTCGCTTGAGACCCAGGGCCATGACCCAGCTGAGTGGCATGTCCCCACAGTCAGAGAGCAGGGAGAGCTGCAGTCGGTGCTGGTAGCTAGCTGTTGGGTAGGCACAGATGGATGGAACTGGTCCCACGACTCCACCAGAACTGGCCTCCCCTTTCCTCCTCCGGTGGGGTGTGTCTGTAGGCAGTTGAGGGGTGTGTGAAGGGTGTGTAGGGGTGGGGCAGGGCTGCTCCCTGCCTTGGAGGCCTTTAATGGCCTCTCGATAGCCTCACATGGCTGAACTCTCACCCCTCCTGCAGAAGCCATAACTGCAGGCCCACGAGGCTGCTAAAGGCACTTCTGTGGGTTCCCGGAGAGCAGGGCACAGAGCAGTAGTAGGAGAGATGGAGTCCCAGGTTTTCGTCCTCATAACCATCACTGACTCACTGTGTAACCTTGGACAGCTTCCCTGGACCTGCAGGCCTTCAGTTTTCTTCCTTCCCAGGGGCTCAGTCATTCTTGTTCCGCCCGCTCCCCAGGTTGCTTGGGGGATGCAGCAGAGAGAGGCACGCGGAGGCTTCCCGGAAGGGAGAAAGTCACGCCTGAGATGGCATAGGAGCGGAAGCCCCCCTTTCAGCACCCGTGGCAGACAGAACTAATTAATCACCGCACTCCCCCCACACCCCCCGAAATCTGGACAGGCCTCAGAATCCTTTGCAAAACAGCGCTGCTGGCAGCCCTTCCAATCAGCTGGAGCTGGCACTTGAGATACCCGTTTTCTAAAATATCTAGAAAGGGGTGCTCTGAGCCTGCAGCTGGCCACACCTGACGTCGAAGGCTTCAGCTAGCGATGCCCACTCCTCTTCCTCTGTGCTGATGTGCATGGAGCTAGGAAGTACTCAGGGCTTGGCAACTCTGTGGCTTTTCTGCTCTCCACCTGTCTCTGGACCTCCTTCTCCAGTCCACTCTTTTCCTCGTACCTCTCTCCACAAACAGTGCTGCAGGGAGTTGGGGCATTAGGTGCACTGGGTGGTTTAGAAGGAAAGTAAATCAAGTGAGATAGGAGGCCCCCTGGGCCACCTCCTGAGACACAACTCACATTCCTCCAACACAACCAAGCCTACTGAGGCCAACATTGCCCCCTAGTGGTTACCACGGATAGAGCACTGACTGCCCAGCCCTGTTTCCACCACCTCCTCTCTTGCCCCACTACCATGACCCCAACCCTTTTCCTCCATCGTTGTTATTAGCTTCCTCATACAAGTATATTTCTTTAGGACCCCTCCTGCACTCCATTCTAACTCTTACAGGTGTTGCAGACAAGACAGCAGAGAGGAGCACTGGACAGGAGTAGGAAGAGCCTCATTTCCGCTGCTACCTTGTTGTATGACCATGGGCAAATTCCTTTCCCTCTGTGAGCCTTCGCTTCCCCATCTGCACCGTGGAAAGTTTACCTGTGTCCAGTGTTTCCTAAAAGAAGCATCAAAAGCTTTTCAAGCTGGACAGCTTTTCATTGCATGGAAATGTGCGTGTATTCAGGTCGTACAGCATCCCAGGCGCCCAAATCACATGGTTGTACCAGAACTCCCAAATGCCCCCTGGGAGTGGAACCATCCCGGCTGGCATCCGCAGACCAGGGATCTTGAGGTCATGCGTGAAGTGGGGGTGTGGTGCCAGGCCGTAGCCAGGCTGCAGTGAATTCGCCCAGGCGCCCTGGGAGTGGCCCACCTGGAGGCTGGCACCGTGGAGGAACAGAGCAACCTGAGCAGTTAGACCTGAGTTATAGCCCCACTTGCCACTCATATCTGCCACTTGCTGGCTCTGAGGCTTCGGGCAGGTTTGAACCAGGACTGTGTTCTCAGCTGAGGATAGAAATAGCCCAGTAACCTTTTCCCTTTGGCAGCAGACAGAGTGGGGCTGTCCCAGGCTGCTTGTGTTCTGCACGTGCGCGTGCACACACGTGCACGCACCTTCGTGCTCCTGCCCAGCTCCTGCCCTGAGTCCTAGCCCCACCCTCTGCCCAGCTCTCCCGAGACAGGAACAACCATTTCCTGGTCTGTTGCATGTTTTGGTTCACAAGAGGGAGGTTATTATTTCCATTTTGCAGATGCAGAGCCTGAGGCTCAGAAAGGGGATGGGATTCACCTGAATTACGCAGCAAGGCCGGAGCTAGAATTTGGGCTGTGTCCATTTTCGTTGTTGCCATTATCGCCAAGGCAGTTAGTTCTGTGGTTGTTTCATCTCCTATTTATCAAGCATTTCGTATGTGCTGGGGCTTTAGAGTAATTTTCTTAATCATCTGAAACACCCACACACACGGTCTGCCCACTTTACAGACGTGGGAACCTCTGTTCTGAGAGAAATCCCAAGCGCACACCAAGGTTGCCCAGGTTGGCACGGCCAGGGTCCAAGGCTGTTCTCACTGTCTCCAGAACTCGTGTCCCTCGACCCCGTACTCTCCTACCTCCTTCCCAAAGTCCACCACCCCCAGGCCATCGCCAGCCCTGCTCTTGGCACTGACAGCTGGGAGGGGGCGGGGCTCGCTGGCTCGGCTCCGGGGAATGTGTTGGGAAATTATGCTACTGTCCCACGCTGGGAGGGAAGAGTTAAGTGTCTGCCTCGTCCTTCATGCATCACAGTCACGGAGGCCTCTTCACTCCTTTTACAGCCTGGGTCTCCTCAGGGAACTGCCCGTGGCCTGCCCCCTCCCGCTGCAGCCTAACTTCTTGCCTTCTTTGGTCCTCTCTCCCCATGAGGGCTGCACCGCCCTATCCTCCCAGGGCTCCAGCTTCCCAGGAGGGGAACATTTGGATGTAGGGGTTTTGAATGCTCTTCTTAAAACATACACACACACACACACACACACACACACAGTATCCGGCTGCTCACACCCGTGGACCAGCATCGGCTGGGTCTCGGCAGATGCCTTGTACTTAAGGCATGAGGGAGGCAGCTCCCCAAAGCAAGTGTGGTGGGGAGGCCCATGCTCCTGGCAAAAAGACTGTGGGCTGTCGCTTACCCTCTGCCTGCACCGTGGCCGGCTGGAGGGGAAGGCTCGCGAGGTTCCCTGACTGCGCCTAGACTGCCTAGATTTCCAGCAGCCAGAGAGGCCCCGGGGCAGAGATCCAGAAGAGGCACAGAGCAGGCTCTGGGCTCTCTGGGTCACAGGGACTTTCAAGCCTGTGTCTTGGAGACCGCCCACCACCTAATGCCGGCAGCCCCTCCCATCCTACTAGGCCGCTCTTGTTTGCACACGCCCAGACACGGAGCTCTCACTACCTCACGGGGCTGCCTGTGACCATCTTTGGGCAGCTCCAACCGTCCCTAGTGCTTCCTTAGGATACGTGAGCTGCAGCCCCAGCTCCCATCCTTGGCCCCGACGCCTCGTGGGACCCCACAGAGTGAATTCAGCTCCCCCCTCCTACAAGTCATGGCTCTTCGTGCCCCTTTCCTCCCACGTCCCCCGCTGCCCCACCAGGCATCCTGGATCTGTAACTGCCTGGAGGTGGCTTGGGAATCTCAGGCAAGATCTGACACTTGTGTCCCCAGTTTCCTTGTTTGAAGAAAGGAAAATTCGACTGACTACATGACCTCAGAGTCATCCCTCAGTTTTCCAGGATTGTATGGAACGAGAGTATCTAGGAGGTTCTAGAAACATCTCGCAGGGGAGAGATGACCTGTGCCCGGTCATTGTTTGACTGGGAATTTACCCACAGGCCAGTCTTTGACGGAGCAGGTGCCCTAGAGAGCTGCTACTCCCCGTGAGACCTGGTCTGTGGATGTCACAGGTCAAAGGGCTCCCGTCAGCATGTCCTCAGGAGGGTCTCCCCTAGATTCCCATTAGCTACTACACAAAGTCCCGGTAGGGCCAGGCTCCGCATCCGAGTGCAGCCCACGGGAGAGTCCTGAGTTTTGGATCCCGACCCCACCGCGTATTGGGTGCACATCACTAAGCCTCTCTGAGCCCAACACTCCCCATCATTTAGACAGCGGTGGGGGTGGGTGCAGAAGGAGGAGAAAAATGAAGGGCAGGGCCATCAGGGAAGGTTTGTTCCAGGACTGGTTTTTGAGGCCTCCTTGCAAGAAAGAGCATTTGAAAGGGCTGGAGGGGCTCCAGGAGGAGGCTGGTGTGGTAGGAACACAGGCGTGAAGGGGAGGGAGACGCTGGGGTGGGGGGCAAGGTGCCAGGACTGGGCATGTGCTGTGCTCCTGTGGTGCCATGCCCGATGCCTTGGCCCCAGGGCAGTCAGCTCTCTGCTCTGTGGTGTTTGATCGAGGTGGGTATGGAGCCCTCCCAGCCCCTCCACGTGGGGGCTCTCTCCATTCAGTGGGCCTTCCTACCACCCTTTGGATGGCAGCACTTGAGTTTCCCTTGCCCCAAGGCTGAAAAGAGATGGGGTGAGAGGGCCTTCAACCTGCGTGGGGTAGGGGGAGGAAGCCGCAGGGCCCGCAGGTGGAAAGCCTGTTCCCGCTGCAGAGGTTGGGGGTGTGCGGGAGTCGGGGAGCAGAGAGCCACGTGAAGCTGGAGCACCACCCGCCCACATACCCAGGAGGGCAGAGCCCCAGGCACGAGCTCTCCCACAGGATGCGCCCGGTGTGGGAGCCGGCGGGAGTCCAGTGTGGCCCCAGGCCTACAGAGCCGGTTCAGATTCTCCTCCTGGCCTGCCGGCAGTCCTTTGTGTGACCCAGCTTGGCTCACCTGACCTTGAACCAGACGCAAGATTTCATAGTCAAACATTACCTAGTGTTTGGTGGGTAGAGTCCAAGACTGGGGGAGGGATATTTAGGTTCTTGCTTGGCTCTTCACTGTCTCGGCATTGAACCCGAGGCAGGGGTCTCCAAGGCCCTTCTTGCTCTGACAGTGTTATTCCAGTTTATTCTGGTTTTGTAGCTCCCTGGCAGAGGAGGGTACTTGGGGGCGGGGGTGTATAGTTTGAAAGATGGTAAGCTTCAAAACATTCTTGATAGTTCTGAACATTTGGCTGTATTAATAGAAGTCTGGAGTCTAGAACGAGGGAGGAGATGATGCTGTCACCGAAGTAGGCAAACAGATGTGCTCTCAGGGGAAGGAATGGAAAGCAGGATGACTCAAACCAGGTGTTCTTCCAAACAGCAAGCACTGCAGAAGCGTGTAACCCAGAGGGAACGAGATTCTGGGAGGGCGTGAGAGCTGCCTGTGAATACCTAACATGCTTAGAGAGGTGGCACTGGCCATGGAGGTCCTGAGGACAGCGTCCAGCTCAGGCTAAGAAGGAGCTTCCCAGATGGCCAGAACTGCCCTCAGGCAGAACGAACTGGCCTGCGTTGGATGATTGGGAGTGTCCTGTTGTGGGAGGTATGCGAGGCCAGGGGGGACAGTCACCTGGCAGGTTGACTGTCCTTTGTCCTTTGGGTCACTGGACTGGATGATCCCCGCTGGTCTGGATGGCTGCCATTCTGTCACCTGGGTTCAGGTCTGAACTTGCCAGCTCCTGTAGCATGGCGCGGGGCAGTTACAACCTCTGCGTGCCTCGGCTTCCTCCTGCGGAAAGCAGAGAGACTGCCTGCCTGCCTGCCTCTCGGGCTTCTTGTCCAGACTGGCTGGGGTGATGGCGATAGAGTTCTCTGCATGGCGCAACCCCAGGTGCGAGCAAGGGATCATTATCCCTTTCCCCCTCTGTGCCGCCTGCCTGCCACGGTGCTGCCGTGTGGGTGGTGGGCAGGGAGTAGCCCTGTTCTCACAGCTGAAGCCGACTGATCTATATAACTCAGCTCCTGCCACAAGGAATTTAGTCTCTGGGGGAAGCAGAGTGAAGAGTAAATACTAAGGCAGGGAAAGCAAAACCTGGCATGAGAGGTAACATCTTCTCTGGCCCGGGCAGACATCACTAATCAATCACCACACTCTTTCCTGCTGATTTTGGATATGGCCTCACATTTCTTACCCACATGATGGCAGCTACTACTAACTGTTAGGATTTGGCCTAAGAGCTAAGCCCTATTCACCACTCCTAAATAAAGAAAAATAATGACTAATGCTATTTTTGATGAGCACCTAGCAGGTGACCCAATAAATGCATTATTAAGGGAAGCGTGTGTATTGATGGAGAGTGGGGGTCAGGACAGCTTCTTGGTGGAGGTGGCAGTAAGCGAAACCCAAGAAAGGGGTGAGATTAAGAGACCGAGAGAGAAGCAAGAGGGGCGCTCTAGGCCATTGACGGGGCAGAAGCAGAACCCCCCCCGCCCTCCCACGGTGCTGGGCTGGGCGCAGGGCTCGTGATCGACTTGAGGCTGGCTGAGCACTGACCTGCGAGCCTGCTTCCTGCATGGCCAGCCAGGATCGTGTGACCTTGGGTAAGGCTTAGTCCCTTTGTGTGAGGTGAGCAGCAGGGCTTGGTCTCATATCCTCAAAGCTGTAAAGAAGCTCTAAAAATTTTTTCTGCCAAGACTACCCCCCACGCTCGCCCCCGCAGGAGTGGCCATTGAGTTCCTAATGAATGCCTTGCTGGTGGCAGCATTTTAAGTATGATCCAAATGACTCAGAAATCTGGGGGCTGGAAGCAGTTGCTACACCAGGATGGTTATGGAGGAAAGAAGCAAGATGGGGGCTGAGTGGGGCCCAGGCTCGACCGACCCCAGGGTTTGTAGAGGATGGACACTTGCCCCGAGGGTGGAAGCAGGTCTGGGTCCAGAGCAGCTGAGCTGGCTGTCTGGGCCCCTGCACCATTTCAAGATGCCCTTTCATTCTTGGCCAAGAGGAAGGGGAGGCTGGGTATGGGCAAGGGGGCTGACAGGTTCTCATCTATTTATAGGTAGGATTTGGGGTCACGGGGCCCTGGGTGCTGGGATGGCCGGATGCCAGGTCTTGCCAGCCAATCACAGGGCGGTTGGCCCCAGGGTCCTGCACATTAGCAGGTGCCCTAATGTGAACCCACAGAGCTGGCCTGGGCTCTGGCCAGATGCTCAACATTCCCTCCTGACTCCCAGTGGGCCTCTGGGGTATCGCCAAGTGCCTGCTGGGATGGAGGGGGGAGAAGAGGAAGAGACAGAAAAGAAGAAAGGGCTTGTGTGAAGGCCGCTGGCTCTGAGTTCACAGGGTAGCGGAAGGTCGGGATGCTTAGGGCAGGGGCTCTGGAATGGGCACCGGAACTCCTGGGCCCAGGTGTCAGTGTCTCACTGGAATGAGAACAAAAGAGACCATTGGCCCACTCAAGCCTTCCTCACCCTTGGGGCACATCTCTCCCCCTCCTGCACACTCCATACCCCAGAAGCCCATGAGTTAATTTTCACGGAGACTCGCAGCCACCAAGGGGATTAGGGAGCTTGTCTTGACCAATCAGCGCATCTGCCCCACTTTGCTCTGCTGGAAACTCCGTTGTGGCAGTGCAGAGTTTTTCACAGAAAGAGTATCCGTCAGGGACGGGGATCAGTGACCTCAATGATGAGCGTGGGCCTGGAAGATAGCAAATGTGCGCTGGGGCTGTGGTCGTGGGGCGCTCACCTCCTGGGTTTCAGGGTTCTCCTCTGGGAAATGGGGAGAACTCACCAGGATGCTCTGAGGACCCGATGAGAGGGTTAGAGCGTGTCTGAATCTGCTCCGTAGCATTGTATGAATAGGAGCGAGGCGGCAGCCACATTCCCACCCCCGCCCTTGCACGCGCTCACACACAGGGGTCTGCTTGGTGGGCCTGCTTGGCTTGCCTGCCTGAGGCTGACGCTGCTCACCTGCTCCCAGGTGCCCCCGTCTCAGCAGGGCCAGGGTAGAGCTGCTTGTTGCACTTCACCTGCACCCCAGCCCTGTTCCCCCGCCTCTCCCACCCAGATCACTGCAACCCAGAACCAGGGAGCCCTCCTTAATTTCTCCCCCTCCTGTACCTCCCACAGCCTGGCCATCACCAGGACTTTTCAGTCCTACCCCAGAATACCAATCACAATACACACAATCTCTCTGCTTCTCTTCGTTGTCCTTCCCTTCCACTTCGTCACTCTGGCCTATGAGACGGCCTCCTAATTGGAGCTCCTGTTGCCATTTTGTCCCCATCCCCCCATGGCAGGTTTGTCACATCAGCATCCTGCAGAAACCCCCTCAGTGGGGCCCTGTGACTTTAGGGCAAAGGCCAGCTGTTCCCCCACTGTGGCCTAGCAGTTGCTCAGGGTCTGGCCCCACAACCGACCCTCACTCACTGCAGCCAGCAGGGCTCCCCCCACCTCCTCCTTGTGTCCCGATCCCTGGGGCACTGGCCCAGGCCTCCCCAACCCGACTGGATGGCGGGGACCCATCTTTCTCTCACTGCTGTAGTCCCAGTGCGCGGTAGTTGCCCGGCACAGAAATAACTGTTTGGGAAAGAGGAAAGTGTTTATGTACAGCAGAACCTCGGTTCTCGAACTTAATTGTTCCAGAAAATGGTTCAAGAGGCAATTGGTTTGAAAACCACATCTCCTTCGTCTGTCGCCTGAGAGACGCGTGACCGATCACACGCAGGTGTCAGCCTGACGGGGCCGTCGTGTCAGGAATCGACACCCGAAGTTTTGTTAGACAGCTGAGGTGATTTTTCCTTGAGCAACTTGGTCAAGAACCAGATTGTCTGAGAACCCAGGAGTGGAGAACTGAGGTTTGACTGTCCCTCCAGCGACAGAGGTTCTCCGTACTGATGTTCAGGGCTCAGGGGTCCAGAGAGAGGCCTCACCCGGGCTGCAGGAACCCGGGTCCAGGCAGGCCTCTTCCCTTGAGGCCTCGGTCCCATCTCATTCGCCCGTGTCTGAGGGTGCCCATGTCTGAGGGTGCTTTTAGCTCTAAAGGCAGGACAGAAAAAGGCAGAGGGGCTAACGGCGTGGACTTTGTGGCTGGGCAGACCCAGGTTTCAACCTTGGCTTTCATCACTTGTTGGCCAGGTGATCTTGGGCCTCTCTGAACCTTGGTCCTTCCTCTGGGAAGGAGAGGTGGAATAATAACTTATCTTGTCTCAAAGGATATAGCACAGGGGCTGATGCTTAGTCAGCACCCAATAAATGGGGGCTCCCTCCTTCATAGTTTACAATCTGATGATGGAACGTGGCAGTTCAAATGACTCACAGATGTTTAGCATTAAGAAAGTTTTTTTTCTCCCCATGTACTTTAGTGCCAAGAGCTGCTATGCATCTGGCCTAGCCTTCTACTTGGTGGTGTCACACCAGAGGTCCAGGCGTGTCTGTGGGGCCTGCTGGGGCTTAGAGTAGTGACGGTTGGGGGCTGGTGGCACCCCAGCCCAGGTTGGCACTGACAGAGGCCAGAGAAGAGAAGCATTCGCTGGCCCTCCCCCACACCTCTGAGGCTAGTTGCCCGAGGTCTGGGCCGTGCTTGACTCACAGTGAAGGCAAACTGGGGTCTGATCCTGGCAGCTGTTCTTGGTGGGAGGGTAACCCAGGGGAAGGAGCCAGGGTCCAGAGGCAGGTGTGTCTATGCAGATGCTCTCCCAGACACCCCGTCACAGGGGTGGCCTCTGTCTGACCCCAGCTGCACGCCTGCTGCCGACTCTGCAGAAACCAGAAATCAAATCCAGACAGTCAGGAGGAATGTCCCAGGTGGTAGGAGAGGTGGAGAAAGAAGAACACAGAGGGTTGGCGTGAAGACCGCCCAACAGCGGTAAATGCCAGCAAGATGAATACAGCGCAGAGTGATCCAAGGTCTCCGGCCAGCGGAAACGGAACCTCGCCCAGGCCTCAGGAGTGGAGCACAAACCCCCTGTGCCTTGACTCAAGCCTCATCAATTCTGTTAGGTGCCCAGAGTAGAGAAGAGACATCAGAAAAAGGAAGAACCATGGGGTTATGCTCAATGAGTTTTAGACTTGCAAAACTCCACCGGGCGTGCGTGTTAGCGAACACAGGCCCACTCCCCTAGTTACCAGCTGTGGATAGGAGAAGCAGCCGGGCCGCGCACCTGCTGGGTTTCTCTCCCACCCATGTCACAAGGCGAGCATGTAACGGCCAGGACTGTTTCTGCTGTAAGTGAAAGAGGGCTGTCTCAAAGACATCCCCCCACACCCCCACCACTCCCCAGAAGGAACTGGTTGGGTCCAGAAGCTCCACCTCTCAAGTGTGCTTTCTCCTGTGGGGGCTCCACTTCCACGTGCGCCCTTCCCAGTCACTGGGAAAAACGGCCACGGGGCTCAGCTTAGCAGCTGCCGCCGGGAGGCGTCTCTTTTCCCAGAGCGCCAGCTAGCAGCCCGGGGCCGGCTCCCCTTGTCGGGATGGGGGCACCTGCTCAGCTCCGCGCCAGTGGTGACGTCTGGGAAATGCGCGTTCAGCATCACTGAGCCGTGAGATCTAGAACAGGAAGGTATTGTTCTCCAGAGAGATGGCGGAGGGATTCAAAACCCCTTTTGCCTCTTTACTTAAAAACCAAATCCCGTGGATTGAGCGCGGGCTGGGAACCAAAGTGTCCCAGGTTCGATTCCCAGCCAGGGTACATGCCTGGGTTGCAGGCCATGACCCCCAGCAACCGCACATTGATGTCTCTCTCTGTCTCTCTCTCTCTCCCTCCCTCCCTTCCCTCTCTAAAGGTAAAAAAAAAAAAAAAGACCCTTACTCCAAATAAAGTCATATTCTGTGGTTCTGGGTCAACATGTCCTTTAAAAAAAAAAAACAAACAAAAAACACAAATCCTTCTCCAGGTTGCGGTTTTAGAACGTGATTAGGAACTCATTACCTACCAGTCCTTTCACCGTGTCCGCAGCCACCGACCGAGAGGAGACCTGCCTCTGTGGGAGGCTGAGGACTGAGAACGTGTGCTTCCCCCAGCGGCCGGCTCGGCGGCTGCCACGAAGGCGAGGCTGTGGGGCCAGCTCTCAAAGCCTTCCGTGTGGCGCAGTTTGTGGGTGTAAGGAGGGTGGATGCTGCTGTGATCATATTCTGTCCACACCGACACCATAACTTAGGAGAAGGGTCTGTAGGGAGGCCGACACACGTGGTGATGTGACCGAGCTAGAGGCACCTCTGTCTGCCAGTCATGACTACATTTGGAAATAGTCTGAATTTGAGTAAAAGATTCTCTTCATACAATGGAAGGGTTGGGTTTGATCACCTACCATCTGTGATCAGTTGGTAATGCCTGCCAAGAGTCTTGTATAGGAGAGTCCAAAGCGAGGCTCTGGCTCAGCAGGAAAAAGGCCTATGATTGATTAGCAATGTCTGCCATGGGCAACGGCATTGGAAGTGATGGTATGTTTATCACAGAATATGCAAACTTTTTTCCCCTCCAGGTTTCCCCCTTTAGACATGAATCAGCAGAACAGATGGGGGAAACTTCGGGGCTCAAAAGAGAAATGAATGTGAAATGAGGGATCGCCTGAGAAGTGACTTGAGGATTCCGAGGCTCCCGTTGCTTGCCATGTGGCCTTCTGGACACCGTTTTCCCTGTTGAAGTTCCCTTTCCTCCCCTGCGGACTGGGACAGATAACCCAGCCATCTGAGCCAGGCAGCGTTGTTATGAGGGTCAAATGGAGGAGGAAATGTGAAAGCATTTGGCCATATACATAATAACAGCGAGCAGTTAAATGGCACTTTTTATGTCACTGTTCTAAGTGATTTACTTCTATCCTCATTAAATTCTCAAAACAACCTTATAAAGTGGTTACTGTTGTCATCCTCATCTTGTAGAGAATGGTACTTAAGCACAGACACTAAGTCACATGCCTGAGATCACAAAGCCATGGGCACACGTTCAGACCCAGTCGACCTGGTTCTGGGGGTCACTGCTGTGAATCCCTTCATTTCGGTGCTCCTCGCTGTAAACTGTAGAATGCCATGCACCCACAAGGGATTACCTGGAGCAGCATCTCTAATTCCTTTCTTGCTCAGGAAATACCTCACTGATTCACCCCTCATTAATGCCCACAGGGGTGAAATTGTTTGGTAGGTCGGTGCGTCACTTAGGGCTCAATGACACTTTTCTAAGACCTCGTGGAAGGTAAGAAAGGGGAAGCAGGGTAAACTTTAGCGTCTGCCCTGATTGCCAATCAGACTGCCTGGGTTTACCTCCTGGCACTACTTCCTAGCTGTGTGGCCTTGAACAAATTACCTAACCTCTCTGAGCCTTGGTATCCTCATCTGTCAATAGAGCTGATAACCATACTGGGTAGGATTATTGACGGGAGTCAGTGGAATAATATGAGGGATGTGCTTAGTAAGGCATTAAGTGCCCAGCATGGGTGATGTGGGTGGGGGTGGGTGAGCATGCAGAGGTTTAGGTGGTCATGTCCCCTCTGGGAAAGCTGCCACCACCTTTACCTGTCAATCAATAGGTAACTTCTTCACCCCCATCCCACCAATGATGTAAGTCCTCAGAACAAAGGCCCTGGGGCTCCTACCACCATTGCCCTTGCCGCCCTTCCCTTGCCCTGCCCTGAACCTGTGCCTTTCTCCCTGACCTTGGCAAGGCCCGTTCTCTTCCAGAAAGCGTACCACCAACAAACCCTGCTTGCACGCTAATAGACTGCTGGTCTGTAATTCTTTACTGTGTCAACAAGAAGAACCGGGTTTCTCCTGTAACATAAGTGGTGCTGACACCTGGGATCCTGACTCAGACCCCACCCTTTGTCCCCTCCCATAAAAGATGTTAACTACACTTACTGCAGTGGTCATTTTGCAGTATATACAAATATTGGGTCATTATGTTGTGTCCCAAAACCAATATAATGTTTTATGTCAATTACATCTCAATAAAAAAAAAAAGAGACTTTCCTTTGATTCTGTGAGGCTTCTCCTGGGCTACCTTCTCTGAGCCACCTACCCGCAACTCTTGGGGCAGCCAAAAGACCCTGCAAGATGCCCAGAGCTCCTCCTTAAGAGTTTTGAGGATGGCTGTCTGCTTCTTCATGACCCCTCTGCCCCCATTCCCTGGAGCTGTGTGAGGAGCTACAGAGTATGCCTGCTCCGGATTGGGGCTGGGGAGCCACCCAAGTGCAAAGTCTCCTTTGCTGTGGCGACTCTGTGCAGAGGGAGAGGCTAGTCTTGGAGAGCAAAAGTCAGCATCTGCAGAATGGGTGGTAATTAGAGAATTTTGGAGCTAGAAGGGAGTTTTGTTTTTGTTTTTACTGAAGGAGAGCTTTTCTTCCCTCTGTGGACAGAATCTTACCCAGAGACCCAATGACTTAAGAAGACAGGGAGAGCTGCTCTGATTCGACTGGCATCCAGCAGTCCCCTTTACTGATTAAGAGACTGAGCAAGGGCCTCTGTCCCAGTGCCTTGTGGTTTTTCTATTTAAATATAAAAGGATACATCTATAAAAGTTTCATTCATTCAACACGCGTGGGATGAATGAGCACCTGCTGGCCCCAGGTTTCCCCCAGGTGACTGGAAGACACAGCATAATCCCCTGGCCTTGGGTTCTCAGCCTCTCCCCTGGGAAGTGATGCTGAAGCCAGGCAGGGGTAAGAGCAGGGCAGAGGGTGCCCTCAGGCCGTCCCTGGAAGGGCAGGGCCTGGAAGACTGGCAGAGAACAAAGTCACCTCAGTAGGGAAGGCAGGCAGGACCTGGGCGGAGTGGGGGAAAGTATTTGCGGAGGTGCTGAAGTGGGTGGGGACAGTCAGGGTGTTTAGAGTAAAGGGTGGGGAGGGGTGGGACCCAAGGCTGTAAAATGGGAATTGGTAGGGAATGTCCTGGACCCAGCAGGGCTCTTCCTGGTTTGGGGTGGGGGGAGACTGGGGTGAGGCGGGGAAGACCTTCTTCTTTGGGCATCTAAGATGTGGAGGCCTACCCCATCATTCCTCAGGCCAGCAGCTCCCCAGAGGGAGGAGGGGTGAAAGAAAGACCAAGGCCACCCCCGGAGTGAATTCGTCCCACGCTGGGTGATGGGGTTTGTGTTCGGAGTGTCATCGTTTTGCAGAGACACTGCTGCTCGGAAGCTGCGTCTTACCCTGGCCGGTGGCCCTACTTCCCCTCTTATTACAGCCTTTCTGAGCCTGACTTTTCCCATCTGCAAAGCGGGACACTGTTCATTTCTACCTTGAGGATGGTCATGAGGCTTAAAGAATACCCTGATGAAGGATAAGAATCGGAAGAGCGCAGACTCGGTAGGCAGTCATATTGATTAAAGCGGCGTGCATCCCTGGGTCCCTGAGTGGCACCCTGCACAGTTCACACTGCCGGCCTCTGCACAGGGGGGCACAGAAGTAGGTGTGCAGTTGTTTGTACGGAAAATAATACAGTGATTGATAAACAATACAAATAGAAACTGTGTTTTGCATGCTCACAACTGTAAACCTACTTTAACTCCACCTGTGTAAATTTCAGCTAAGAGGAGGATAGCAGCGCCTTCCTTGGAACGTTCTTCCTTGTGTGGAAAAATGTGACTTCGGCCCACTGGTGTCTGGGATCTGCCCCTGGGGACCCAGGGAAGAAGTTCCCGTGTCTTCTCCCTGAAGACCTTCAGGGATGCACAGATTAGAGGACAATGACCACAGTGTTCGGTTGGACACTCAGCTTCTTCGTGAGTCAGAGGCAAGGTGGAGCCCAGGCCACCGGGTTTGGTGGTGGATGTGTTCTTCCTCCTTGGGGGTTGCTGGTCTTGTGGATCTGTCCCAGGACAGCCTGCGGGGACAGCTGTTGCAGCCTGTTCTTCCCTCATCGCCTTCCCAAGAACTGGGTGGAGGGCAGGAGGGCAGGGTGGAGGCGGTAGGGAAGGCCTTCTTGGGCAGGAGAGTGGCTCTGCCTGCCAGGAGGAGCCCTTGACTCATAGGAGACTTTTTCCTGTCAGAAGGGAGAAGTGGTTATAGCAACCAGTCCCAGGGGAAGACTGAAGGAAGTTGGTTCATCAGCGCATCCTGTCTTCTGAAAATCCCAGTGCACTATTAATAACAGTACAAGTAGCCCCTCACTGAAAAGAATGCCCTCATCCGCCTGCCTCGGTTGGCATCCGTGCAGCAAATGTTTGTGGGGAGGACAGCCCACAGCCCGGCTCCCTCATGCCTTCAGAGGCACGCCGTCCAGCAGCCTCAGCCTGCTGGATTCTAGTGCAGAGCCTACGGAAGCCGAAACCGTTATCACGGAGACCAGGCACCGTTTGTTGTGCCCCAGAGGATTCTCCTTCAGAGCCCGCTGGCCCTTGGTTTAGACGAAACTTGATAGAGCCTCAGCTGGGAGATCTGGTCGACCAGATGAGACATGGCCCCTAGACAGAGAGAAGTGGAACTTCTTAAAGACAGCAGGCTCACAGCTAGAAGATGTGCAGACTGAGAAGCCAGTTGCCAAATAGATGATGATGATTGAAGGGTGGAGACTGGCTGCTCCGAGCACCCCAGGTCCCCAGGGGAGGGGCAGCACTGTGTCAGCACAAAGGACGGCTGTGAGGGGGTGGTTGTTAAGATAATGGTTCTGGGGATCATCAGCAACTAAGGCCCCAGGGCCAAATTCAATCAGCTGCCTGTTTTGGTGAATAAAGTTTTATTGGAACGCAGCCACACCCATTTGTTTGCACATTGCCTGCGGCTGCTGTTTACACGACTGCCACAGAGCTGAGCGGCTCACTTTCTGGCTTCCAGGCCTGAAATATTTACTGTCCGGCTCTTCAGAAAAGAGTTTTCCAGCTCCTGGTGGTTTGACTTACCAAGGAAGGGTTAAAATTCAGCCTGAGTTAGAGCAAGACCAGGAGGTACTGAGTCTCCTGGGGAAGGACTTGCAGACAGACCGGCTGATGGTGTCACTCCTGTGTTGGTGCTGTCATGAGTGGGGAAGGATTCGGATCATCTGAATTTCATGAAATTAGCAAAGGTTAAGACCGAGAAGGACGTTAGATAGTGTCTAGTTTGGCTCTTGCATATCCTTGTGGGGAAACAGAGGTCTGGGGAGGCGAGGGGACTTGGCTTGGGAGCACGTAGTGGCTGCTCTTAGTCGCAAACCCAGGCCAGAGGACTTGGTTCTGATTTGGTTCTGATTTGCTGTTTCATGGCACACGCCTGAGTGCGCGCCTGCCCACACACGGTTCTCCAAGCAGGAAAACAGCAAAGAGTGTTTTGCCTCTAAAGGGCAGTTGCTTATTTTATCTTTTCTGTGTCCATTGCCTTTTCTTTAGAAGAAGGGGGCAAGAATCCCTGCTTCGCCCTATATAAGGAGGCTGCTGTCCCAGCCAGGCCCATCCCATAGCAACAGGGCGAGGAAGGAAACAGGGAGCTCTGTTTAAGGCAAGCTCGCACACAACAGCTGCCTCCCACCCGCTGTGGATGGAGCATTGTCTGCCGAACACCTGCCCTTCCTGCCGTAACCAGACTGGAATGCAGGCACCAGGGCTGCACGGTCCTGGAGTGGGTCCTTTGCAGGGGACCGGTGCCCCCCTCCCCCTGGAGCGCCACCTGTACACCCTGCCTTGTGTCCAGGGCCACGAGGCAGTCACCAGAAGCAGCTCGATGCAGTCAGGGGGTCGGTCAGGTTCTCTCATCCTGAGCCTCAGTTTCCCCCCATGGTAAATCGGAGAGTTAGAGCCTGTCCAAAGGGCCCCTTTCATTCTGCTCTGTGATTTTGGCACCTGAGCCTCCTTCGAAGTGGCCCTGAAAGAAAAAGGTTTTTGTTTTTATTCTAGCGTGGGAGTTACACGTCACAGCTTGGGGAGTCAGATTTCCTGGGTTCTATCCCAGCTCAGCGATTTAATTTACCTGGGTGTCTCCAAGGGACGTTAGCACACCTCTTTGAGCCTCAAGTTTCTGTGTCTGTAAGATGGAGATAAAGAGGGAACCTCTCCCAGGAAGGACCTGCAGCTTTGTTTGCTTAAAGCATAAGGAGGAGGTAGGACTAGATGGTTGTCCAGGTCTTTTCCTGCCTGCCAGTTCTAGGTTTCTCTCTTCAGACTCCGTCTTGCCCCCAGTTCTGACTGGGGCATTTCCCAAGGAAACCCGATCGGGAGATTAGAGACCAGGGAAAGGCCAGGGAGAAAGGAGCTGGGGGAGTTTTCAGGGCGCTGCTGGCAGGGGTGAGCCCAGGTGCAGCACCACCTCCCTGCCCGCCGCTGCTCTGGGCAGAGCAGCCCAGGAGGGAGGGGCTTCTGAGGGGATGAGGCCTGGGTACCATCACTTCAGACCCACCCCTCTGCATCCTTCTGTAGAGTCAGCTTTCCCTTGTCTTCTGTTTGGGGATGGGTTTTGGAGGGATATATTTTTTTAACGCAGTGTAATGCAGTGAGTGATTAAGGCCCTGCCTTCGGCATCAGACAGACCTCCACCGGCTGAGGATCCTCACTCGGCCTCCTCAGTTTCTTCCTCTCCCTGTAAAATGGAAATAACAGCAGCTGTGAAGACTAAATGACAATACATGGAGAGTGCTTTGCTCATTTTTCCACGCAAAATAAGCTCGCTCAGTAAAATCCGAAGAGTGCCTAATAACACGCCAACATCCAGCAGGAAGCAGGACAGACTAGTTCCCAGCCATTAGGAGTGTCCATGAGAGTGGGGGTGGACAGATAACCAACAAGAAAAGAATGAGCAAGATTATTTCAGCGATGTGGGTTGTGAAGAAAATAAGACACAGTCATGTGATAGGGGGTATGCCAGAGTAGGGGAGGGGTGGCCACTTTATAGTGAAAGGTCAGGGAGGTCTCTGAAGAGGTGACATTTGGTGTAAGTATCAGAAGAAGCCAGCCATACCAGAATGGCTTGTGTAAAGGCCCTGGGGCAGTGACCAGCTTTGATGTTCTGATGTAAAGAATGCCAGAAAGTGGCTGGACAGGATACTGGCAGGGTAGGCAAGGGCCACGGATGTTTGGATTTCATTCTAAGTACAACTGGAGAGTCTTTGAAGAGTTTTATGTAGGCAGTATGGTCTGATTTCCAGTTTTTAAAGGTGATTGTGGCTATTTTAGGAGAGACCAGCTTTGGGTGAGATGAACAGTTGTGGAACCGGGGGACCTTTTAGGCAGCATTGCAAGAGTGTAGGCAAGAGACGATGATAGCAAGGGCTAGTATGGTGACAGCAGAGCTGGAAAGACGGTACTTTGGAGTGGACAGGACGGGCTGACGGATTGAACGTGAAGGCGAGGGAAAGAGGAATCCTGAGTTTCACTTCCGAGCAGCTGGGTGAAGGCTGTGCTTTTTACTGATGAGGAGAGGACTGAAGGAGAAACTGCCTTGGGTGGAAATAGAATTCCATTCAGATATAAGCTTCGGATGCCAATAGACCACCCAAGGGGAGGTGTCAAAGAGGCAGGATTTGACAGGGCTTTCTCGCAGGAGTAGCCGAGGACACAGCTAATGCATGGCAGGACACAGCTTGTTTTGAGCTGAGACAGGTTGAGTGAGCGCATATCTGACTGGGGCTTAACCATCTTCCATCTCTAAGCTTCTGGATTAGCTCCAAGGGCCTCCCTCACTCCTCCAACAGCCTGGCATGACCCACATCCCTCCCTGAGCCCCCAAAGGGCTCAAGGCTGCTCAAGCCACTCCCCCAGAGGACTTTCCATGGCATGCAGGTGGAACCTTGGGTGCTGTTGTGTCTGGAGGCAGAGGCTGGCAGAACTCGAAGCAGCTAGCCTGAAAGAACCTTTGCAGAGCCAGGCCTGTGCGACATGCTTTACAACCGAGCTTCTTAACCTCATGTCCATCAGCCAACCCCAGAGACAGGATAGAATTTAGGGGTCTGTGAACTTGGATGGAAAAAAATAGCACATCTTTTATTTTCACTAACCTGGAAGGGAAATGTAAATTTAGCATTTCCTTTCATTGTGAACGTAGGTGACAAACCATAGAGGTATTAGTGGTACCTGTGAGTTTTTTGTCACTGATGGAAATCGTAGATATTGGCGTGTTACATTACAGTTATTTCAGGTGTCCAGAAATATTTTTGCTCATCACTGCTTTTAAATTGTGGGTGATTATTGCACTTGCTACCAGGTATTATTTATACAGTAATAAGAAAGCATGTTATATTACTGTAACATAAATTTACTCTTTTTAATATTTCATGACCATATTTTGATAGTATTGGTTTCCTTTATAATCCTGTTTTATTTTATTCATTTAAAACATTCTGAGAAGCAGTTTATGTGCTTCCCGGATTGCCAGGGGGACTAATGGCTCGAAAAAAGGTTAAGGACGCCCACTTGAAAAATGTGATCTTTTTCCTACTTTACAGATAAAGACGCTAGGGCTCAGAGAGGTTGAGCATCATGGCCAGGGCCACACAGCTAGTCGAGTGACTGAGCTCACATTGATGCAGATCTTTCTGATTCCAAACTGGATGCTCTTAACAGTCCTGCCACTGCCTCCCCTGTAGCCCCATTAACGAAACCTACAACCAATTCAAGCAGAATCCACAACACAAAAACCGTTCATATTTTATTTGAAAAATTAATATAGCTTTTGCATTCTAGTCACTAGCATACAGTTGCATTTTTATAATAGAAGATGGCTTTCCTTCCTGGTGGAAAGATTTACTTTGCTCTGATGCTGAATCTTGGGGGGGAAGTGGGGGTCTGAGGAGAGGCACCACGCCTGTCCTGTGCCTGTGAGTGCTTCTCAGCCCCGCACTGCGCCGTCAGCCATATGCTGCCATCAGAGACGGGCAAGTGAGATTCAGCTCAGTTGAATCTCATGCTGGCCTGTTGGCAGGCAGCCCACCAAGCAAACGAGAAAACCAACGGAGACTTTGGGCCGTCAGGTGCCTTGCCTGTCGTCATGGAGCTTCAGCCAATGGAATTCTAGTTGAGGCTGTTCTCTGACTGCAGCCTTGGCCCAGCTCCAACATCACAAACTTAGCCACGTGATCTCAAGCACATCGCTTAGCATCCCTGGCGCTTGGTTTCCCTCATCTGTAAAATGGTCTGGCCGATGTGTCTGCCTGCCTTTCTGGGCATTACACGGCACGAAAGAGGTGTCTGTGAAATACATAGCACAAAAGGGAGGCTCAACAAAGGAGAGTGGTTGTTATGGGCCAAATGTTGCCAGATTCTCAGAGGACGGCAGGCAGGGGCTGGGTGCTGAGGGGGGCAGCAGCCCCCCTCTACTGCCTGGGGGATGAGATGGGACCATCACCAAGCCAAGAGCCAAGTCCATCCTGAGGTTCAATCATAGCCAAATGCTTTCCAGGTGAGCAGTCAGGACTGGGAAACAGAGGACAGACTCCCACCTCTCGTCCCTGTCTCTGTCCCTTCTTCAGAGCCCCAGCACCAGAGTGGCAGCTTTATTTCACACGCCTCAATATTTAATAAGCAGGACCATGACAAGATTAGGTGACCTCAGGGCCCAAATGGACTGTCTGCTGGCATAAGTGGTGCTTGAATCATTTCCCAGGGACCAGTGCTGGGCAGGCTTCCAGGAGCTGAATTTACCCTCTGATTCTCTGCCTTCCCCTTCTTCTCCCTACCCCCAAGCTCCATTTTAGAGTTTCCAAGTTCTTTGGCTTCAGAAGGCCAAGGACCAAGATAGAAAACAAAATGGTTATTCATCCACCAGGGCTGTCCACACCCCCACCTCATCAGAGGCTCAGGCTTAGTGTGGGGAGACCCCAGAGGCCTGAGATGCCACCCAGGCCCTGGGGCTCCTGCCCAGGCTGGGGTTCCCGTGGTAACATGCACGTTGAGGACACAGGTTCAGTGGACTGTGTGGTCAGAGAGGCGCAGGCAGAATGTGGTAGGAAACGAGAGGAGGGACAAGCTGGGACAATGGGACGGGCTCCACGGGGGAGGAGGTATTTGAATTGGGCTTTGCAGGATGGGTTGAAATGTATGCACAGCTAAATACAAATAAAACCTTCAAAGAGTGCCCTGACTGGTATGGCTCAGTTGGCTGGAGCATTGTCCCACAGCTGAAAGGTTGCGGGTTTGATTCCTGGTCAGGGCACATCCTTAGATTAAGAGTTTGATTCTGGGTCTGGGTGCAGATAATCCCCAGTCTGGGGACATGCGGGAGGCAATAAACTGATGTTTCTTTCTCTCCCTTCCTCTCTCCGTAAAAGCAATGGGAAAAAAATGTCCTTGGGTGGGGATTAAAAAAAACATTTAAAGAGTAAGGAAACATACAATAGAAAGTATTGTCTGACTTCCCACTGTCACCAACCGATTCCTTATTCCTATTCCCAAACTCTTAATAATTTCTTGTGTGGTCTTTTAGCAATAATCTTTGAACATCTAAACTATCTGTGTATACTTCCACCCATGTGTCATTTCTTGTTTTAAAAAGTACCAACAGGATCATAGAACATTAACTTCCCTTTTTCTCTTACCAGCCCAGCCTGGCACCCTTCCCATAGAAATGCACACAGGGCAGGTGGCCTGGACCAGTGGTGCGATCCTTGCAGGTAGCAGGAGGGGCGTGGACCAGATGAGGAAACCCACCGTGTGTAAGAGGAGCTGCGGCAGGGAGTGAGGGAAGCGGTGCTGCTGGGTGGTTAAGAGCCAAGCCTGACCTTTGAATTTGAAAGATTTGGTGTTGAATCCTCATCTTAGCACTTTCCAGCTGTGTGACCCTGGGCAGGTTTCTTCCCCTCTCTGAGTTTTAATTGCCCCACCTTTCTAATGGAGCTAATCATTTCTCCCTTTGGGTCTGTGGTGGACTTTCCACTCACGGAGAGCCCTTACCACTCACAGAGGCTGTCCGTACCTGAGACCAGCCCCCCGTTTTTGCTGCTGTCACTGTCCTGTGCCAGATGGGGCTGGGGGCCGCTGAGCCCCGACAGGTAGAGCCAGGTGCATGCTGGGTGTTTCTGGAGCGATATTTGGAGAGAGGAGGGACAACAGATCGATCCGAAGCTTAAAATAGCCTGGAAGTGCAAGAACAACAATAAATAAATGGGTCCCGGATGCTTTTAAATCTTGGCATTTCCTCATCTCAGCTCAGTCTGTCCAGACAGCTTCATCAGCGGTTGCTGCCGAGGCTGGCGGCGCACGCCTCCCCTGGCCGTGGCCCAGCCCTGCTTTCAAGAAAATCAGATCTAGAAATGTTTGGATCTTTGGCGCCGGGCCTGCCAGTCATGGATGTAAGTTGAGGATCAGGCAGCACTGGGGTTTGTCCCAGGTGTGTGGAAAGTAAAGGCCTAAGGGATCACATGAGGGGGAGGCGGGAACTTCTATGACTTGGGGGCGAGGCGGTTGCCAGAGAATCAGGTCATCCATTCACCACCACCCCCTAAGTATTTACTAAGCACTTACTATGTACCAGATGCTGGGGATATGGGGATGAGCATTAATCAAATGCTCATGCAAATAACTCTTTAATTACCGATTGTGATATGCTCTAGAACGTTAAGAACCTCTAGAAGGCTGTAAGCCGGTGCAGCGTGGGACTCCACATCTGGTCTCCGGGGCTCAAGCAGAGCTTCCCCGGGGATGCAGAGTGAAGGATAGATAGGCGATAACTAGGCAAAGCAGGCCTACGTGTGAGGACGCTGGTCCAGGCAGAGGCAACAGCACATGCAAAGGTCCTGTGGGGGGAGATTCTGGCAAGTGCCAGGGGTGGAAAGAAGGCTAGTGGGACCCAAAGTTGGGATGGGAAGGCGGTGCATTAATACTAGGAAATGATATAGGACAGGTAGGCAGGAATCAGATCACACAGGACCTTACGGGCTTGAGGGAGGGTTCTGGTGTTTATCGGGGAGAAACCCGGGGCCGGCCCATCTGCATCTTGGGAAGACAGATGGCTGTGGCTGCTCACGTCCAGCAGCCTGGGGCGGGGCTGGCTGGAGTAGAAGCAGGCGGCTGGGGCTGCTATTCAGATGCGAGTTGATTGGGACTTGCGCTGAGTCCGTCAGAGCTTGAAGAATTTACCCTGTGATTGGGTGGGTAAGGAGGCTCCACTGGCCCAGAGAAGCTGCAGCTGTTCCAGCAATTGCTTGGAGACTCCTGTGTAATAATCTCACTCATGGTCATTGTCTTTTGAACCCTTACTTGCACCAGATACTGTGCAAAACCCCTGTCATTAAATCCTCATTAGAACCCTAAGGCAATGAGTGGGGCTATTATCGTCCCCATTTACTAAGGCCCAGAGAGGTTAAATCACTTGGCCTAGATCAATATGGCTCCGCCCCACTACTGTCCAGCTCCCTTGGGTTGACAGCACCCTGGATTGGAGTTCTCAGGGCCCAAGCCCTCGGCTTCTGCTGCTGTAGTGACCTTGGCATTGTGTCTGCCCTGGCCATACAACTGGTTCAGAGCTGGGCTGGAAAGGCATTGCCACCTGTGACCTGAAGGACACAGCCCCATGGCCTTGCTGACCTCTCTCTCCACCCTGCCCAGCCCCCTGGCTCTTGGCAGTGCTTGATCGCCCTGGTTTAGGACATGAGCCGAAATGGCCACATCTCTGGGTTTCACATATCGCCTGCCTCCGGGGGATTCAGATAGTCTCTGCTGCTTGTTTTTATTTTGCTTCTTTATTTCCTCTCCTTCTTTCCCCCTGCTCCCACCCTGTCCCCATCTGTTGCTGCCCCATGGGGGTCTTTGCCCCGCCTCCCAGATGTACAGGCAGGACTTGGAATGGAAGCAGAGGCCTTCTTCCTTCTGGCCTTTAAGGAAGAAAAGAAACGGGCAATTTGGGCAGCTGTTACCTGCCAGGCACTGGGCTGAGCTGCGGGCATGCGTGATCTTATATAACCCTCACGGCAGTCCCGTGAGGTGTGCACATCACCTCTACTCCACAGATGGGGACGCCGGGGCTCGAAGGATTTATGTGTCAAACCCAAGGTCACATGCTACGCTCTGACTTGTGACTTAAAAATGTTTGCTTTCCAAACTGTGCGTATGATTCGCCTGGGGATCTGTTAAAATGCAGATTCTGATTTAGGAGTTTGGGGATTGAGCAAGAGAGTCTGCAGAATTTAACGAGCTCTGGGGAGGCCGATGCTGCTGACCCATGGACCATGCTTTGAGTAGGAGCAAGGAGCTAGCACATCTCCCAGACGCCCTCCCCAATAGCGGTGCATCACCATGACGCCCTGTCCCACGGTGCTCACCATGTCCACAGGCTTTCCCACCATGCTCAGGACATCTCAGGCTGACTGCATGTCCCAAACTCCAAGCTGACCGACCAGGGTCTCCAAAGCCGACCAGTGTGGGAATGCAGGGGAACAGAGGCTCAGAGAAGTAGAGGGACTTGCCCAAGGTCCCCTGCCAATAGTGCAGAAAATCCAGGCTTGTGACTCCCAATCAGAGCTCTCCATTGCTGCTTTGATGAGGAGTCAGAGGTCTTGGAGGTCTAGTCTTGCCCCTCTTGAACTTGCTGTGTGACTTTAGGCCAGTTACTTCCCCTCTCTGAACTTCAGCTTCCCCACTGGAAAAATGGCTTCACCTCTGTCCTGTTGTGAGGATCAACTGGGAGAATGTCTAGTTAACAGCATGAAGGATTTTTATGAGCCCCAAGACGCCCAGTCTCAGTAGGGTGGGAGAAACCTAGTAGGGCAGAAAAGTGGGTTCAGGTGGCACTTACATGTGGATGGCGGGAACCTCACTCCCTGAATGATCTCACTGTCCTCCGTTTGAGAGCGCCCACTTCCGGCCTGTTCTCCATCAGGCTTGGGCGAGAACCCAGCACTGTCAGATGGCCACGCGTCCACAGTGCGGTGCCTGTCATTCCCCCATTAGTGCAGAGTGTGGAGGACCTGCCCTGGAGGGGGGGGCTTGTGGTGATGCCACCCCATGGGACACATCCCCGTTACATGACAGAAGGGAGTGAAAACGTGTCATTTGTTTGATACAAGTTCACTTTACGTGCCCAGTGAACGCGCTTCTCTATGTAAGGCAGGTTCACCTGTGACGAGGAGCCAGTGCCTGGGCCACACGGGACATGAATGAGTGGGGGGGTCTGCTGAGCAGGCCTGCTTGGCCTCCCTCCTTTTCTGGCTCTCGCTGACCACATGACCAGGGAGGACCTACTCGGGCCCAAGAGAATCTGTTTCCCACCAGCTTTATCTGGGAGCTCACAGATCTGGGATTCTCATCATCGGACCTCCTGGAAAAGGAAAGGCAGGAACTTCCATAAGAGAATAGTGGGTGGGGGAGGAGACCAACAGCAGCCCCAGTAAAGGGGGCTGACTGTGTGAGAGGGAGACCTCGGAGGCATCACAGCGATGGGAAGCAGAGGTGCCCATACTGACCTGGGAAGTGGGGCTCTACTCATCCCGCCCATCCCGCAAAGTTTAGTGAGCACCCACTCTGTGCCAGCTGCTGTCTGGGCCCTGGGAGCCAACAGAGGACAAGCCCAGGCCCCTGCCCTCCTGCAGCTCACGCTCTGGCAGTCCCTGGATTCTTGCTGCGGACTACACGCAGCCGTGTAATCTATGGTGACTGGGTGGGGTAGGTACTGGGGAGGGTTTCTCCCACTGAGACTGAATGCTGGGTAGGTGGCCTAGGTGGGGCCCATGCGAAGAAGAAGACCCCTATGTCTGCAGTGCTGGAGGGCAGGAGGTGGTGGGAGAGGAGGCAGGCCCAGGCTGCACCAGGCCTTGCAGGCTCCATGAGGGCTGGGGGTTTTGCTGAGGGCGGTGCAAAGGCAGGGAAGGCTTTGAAGCAGGAGAGTGAGCTACTAACTCTAGTCTCAGCTCTGTCTCCAGGTCCCTGGTGATGGCAAGTGTGTCCCCTGGTTTGGCTCTCCCCTCCGTGGCCCACACCAAGGACTTGCTACCTTGGGCTCCCTGAACCCATAAAGACTTGCAAAGTACTAGCAGAGCTTAGAGAACTCTTTCCTCCTGTCCCTTATCTTTAAGTCTAGCAGGTAAAACCACACAGAGTGAGGACCAGAGCTTCCCCCCCCCCCCCCTTGCACTGTGTTGTGAATAGCTGAGGTCAGCCTTGGTAGAGGGCTGGCAACACAGAACTTGGGAGTTGAGTCTGGATGAACATTTTGCTCAGCAAAGTCGAGTTACCTTGCTGAGCCTTAGTGTCTTCATCTGTAAAATGGGCGAATTCTAAATGTCCATTTTGCTGGGCTCCCAGGTACCCCTCTGGCGCTCTGAGGGATAAAGACCACCTGCCGAGGGGATGGCTTCCTGAGTCCGAGGATTCAAATGAGCCCCGCAGAGCCCTTAAATTGCCCGTGAAATAGTGTGTATGAAAGATAGGTATGAGTACATGGGCATGGGAAAATATAGAATTCACGTGCAAAATAGAATGCCACCATATTTCTAATACATAAGAAAGAAATAGAAATTGGGCTTTTTATGTATTTGTTTTTTGCCAAGCTCATGAAGTTTAATTCACTCAGGCTAAATAAGAGTATGATGGGTTGCCCCTGTGTGGTTCTTAGTTCATAAAAATGAAAGCCTAATTAATCAGCTCACCCATAATCCCTCCCACTTCAAAGCCCTACACCCTGGGGGGCTTCCGGGGCGGAGATCCTGCAGGGGGTTCCCCTGGGAGCCCAGCGTGGGAACCACAGGGCCAGATGGGCGGTGAGGCCCCTCCTGGCTCCCACGCTGTGCAGCAGCCTCAGCAGGGGCAGTTGTGGGTTGAACATTGCTGAGTCATCTCTCCCTCAGCAGGTCAGGTCCTGTGTTGGCTGACAAGCTGAGGCTGGTGTGTTGGTGGCAGAACCCTGGTCCCAACCTCTGGGAGCAGATAGGGGCAGAAGACTGACTTCAGTCCCGGTCCACTGGGCTGGGGGAATCCTCAGCTCTCTGCTGCCTTTCCACCCACAGGGCAGTCCCCTCCCTTCTCAGACGCCCCAGGAGCCAGCTGCGTTGGGGCCATTCTTCCTGCG
This sequence comes from Phyllostomus discolor, assembly GCF_004126475.2. Lineage (NCBI taxonomy): Eukaryota > Metazoa > Chordata > Mammalia > Chiroptera > Phyllostomidae > Phyllostomus > Phyllostomus discolor. Next base: position 20,642,340 of record NC_040915.2, read on the forward strand.
TGGGAGTGCCGCCCCACGGGCTGCAGTGGACCTGGGCAGCCCTGGGCGGACGGTGTGAGCTGGTGCGTGCAGGCCTGTCGGGCAGGACATTTCCTCAAATGCCATGAAGGGGCTGCCTGACCTTCACACTGCTGCCAGGACCCCCTTTCTGCCTCTTTCTGGGTTATTTATAACAGTGTTAACAGTTTTAAAAAAAGAAAAGAAATGGCTTCTCAGCTGAGCCCAGCTCCCTCAGTCTCTCCTGCCAGCCAGGGCAAGAGACATAGAGACATAGAAATAGAGCCAAGAACAGGGACCCTACAGGGCCCCGGGAAATGAACACCTCCAGATGGAGTGTGCTTTTCTTTTCTTTTCTTTTCTTTTCTTTTCTTTTCTTTTCTTTTCTTTTCTTTTCTTTTCTCTTCTTTTCTTTTCTTTTTTTTCTCTTCTCTTCTCTTTTCCTTTTCTTTTCTTCTTTCTTTCTCTGTTTCTTTCTTTCTTTCTTTCTTTCTTTCTAACACTCTAACACTCCTTCAGATTTAGTTTTATTTTATTGTGGTAAAATATGCACACCATAAAACTTAACCATTTGCACCACTTTAATTGACAATTCTGTGGCATTAAGTACATTCAGAGTGTTGTTCGAAGTCACTGCTCTCCATTCCGGAATTCTTTCATTATCCTGAGGCCGGGTGCTTTGTCATCCACCTGACAAACCGGGAAGGCGGGCACGTGCCAGGCCCCCCCACCCCCTGCCCCGGGGCACATTCCGATTTTGAGGAAATGCCAGGGAAGGAAGGTGCCTGCCAGTTTGGGGTTGCCACAACTGGATCGGAAGGTGGGCGGTGGCCCCTTCCAGCCGTGTGGAGTCCTGGTCCCACTTTCCAGGGCTGGCAGTGCCCCCTGCTGTCCTCCCTGCACGTCGGGAAAGGCGTTGGAACCAGAGTGAGTGGGACGGTTGCAGGGAGAACCGTGAATCTGCTCTTCTTTCTCTTCCCAAGCAAAAATCTATTTGTTTGCAAACTTCACTCCTTTCATTATAAACAGGGCAAGTGTTTTGTCGAACTGAACGCTGCTCGACACTCTGTTGGACCACTGATTTTACCTTTGATAAAAATGTAATAGCAGTTTCCTACCTAGGGACAGCTCTTGAGAGTTTGCCCAGATACCTTCCCACCCAAAATACCTCATTGGACTGGGCCAGGCCAGTGAATTCCACAGCAGCCAGAGGGTACGGGCCCCGCTGCAGAGATGCGGGGACCGAGGCATGGAGTGGTCTGGGACGTCCTTTTCGTCGCCGGCACAGGTAGTAACTCTTCCACTGGCTCATCCCATCCCGGCCGGGACTGGGGGTGCCTTGGCTCACACAGAACCTTTACAGAGATGCCAGAAAACTCAGTAATGAAGATAAATCATATTCTAGTGCAACATTTAAAAATAATAACAATGGATGTCAAAATATCCATGCTGAACAAAATACAAAAAAAAAAGGGAACAGTAAGAGCACCACGCTGAGGCACATAGACAAGACACTTAAAGCCAAGGGAAAGATCAGTACTGCCGATCCCGTCTTTACTTACAATTTTGGTATTTTGCTCAGCATGGAATTTTTCGAATTCATTCTGATTTTTATGTTTTCATTAAACACGATCTGTCTTGATTACTGAGTGTTTTGGTGCCCAAAGCAGGTGCCTATCTATTTGCCCCAACTCTGGCTCCGATGCCACCTGCCAACCTCTGTGCCGTCCTGTGATGGAGGAGCCCCCTCCCGGGTCCCCGGGCCTCAGAGCCTCATATGCTAAGGCCTTTCCACCCACCCCTGAGTATCGAGAGAGCAGCTGAGGGTGGCATTTGATCCGGGCAGTCTATTTTTGGGCCTGCCCTTCAGTAACTGATAAAATGTTGCTCTCAGTAGAGCTGATGTGTTGAAATGGTGAGTGTCGATGTCAGGTGGTTTCTGTGATCGGATATCTTCATTCTTGACCTCGCACAGGGGCCTGGGACCAGGAAAGTAGCTCTTGGTGGCTTGCCCTCCCCTGCCCTCTCCCGCCCTCCCCAGAGATGGACAGAAAAGCTCCATTGTCGTCTGGTGCCCAGGCGATGTGCTCTCATCTTGGGGCTATCACAGAAAAAAATGTCTATAATGGCATTTTCTTGCTTTCGTGTGCTGCCCCATCTACCTCATTTGACGTATTGAGTGCCTACTGTGTGCTGGGCATCACGCTAGGCACTGGGGAAACGGCAGCGAACAGGACAGGCACAGCCCCTGCTTACATGGAGCTGTTAGCTGGGGAAGGCAGCGACACGCAAATAGACAAGTGCAGAACAGGAAAGGGTCTGGAGAGGGACAGGGTGACGGTGACACAGCAGTGTGAACGTCATGCCGCTGAATCCCACACTTAAACTCGTTCCATTTCTGTTGTGCATATTTTACCATCATGTAAGAAAATCCTTGGAAATGGGAGATATCAGAGAGTAAGAAGCACAGGGAACGAGAGCGGGGTGATGGGTAAGAGAGAGGTGGGGTGGCCACTTTAGGATACAGTGGTCAGGAAGGCCCGCCTGGGAAAGACACTCAGTCTGGGCCAGGGATGGGATGAGAAGGGACCAGCCAAGCAGGGATGAAAGACAGGGGAGGTGGTCCAGGCCCAGGGAGCCGCCAGCACAGAGGCCCAGGAGTGGAAACTCAAGCTTCACAATAGTCCTTGAGGGAGCTGGTGTCTGGAGGTGCCCAGAGGCCAGGTGACTCCCTGTACCGAGCAAGTGAGCAGCCCGGGCAGCTCTGCCTCAACAAAGCAGGTCTCCATACAGCGGAGACCTGCACGGGTTTGGCAGTCTGCAAAGCACTTTCCTGCCACTGTCCTCTGTATTCGAGAGGCCCTTGAATTCAAGTGCGTAAAATTGACTGCAATCACAGACGTGCACCATTGTGCGGATTGCACTGCCCCTTCAATACCTTGGCTTGATCGCTTGTGCCACAGAATGTATTGTAAGCTTTTGTTTTAAAATTAAAAAAAAATGAAACACACTCCACTTTCCCAGGCCTGAGGCAGCTTGCGCCCACTAAAAGGCAGCCCCCAATAGGTCCCAGGAACTGCAGCGGAGAGAGGGGTTAGCTGATGGCGCCCCGAGGCCTCAGTGTCCGGGAGAGGAGACTGGACTCTGCGTGGCCGCCTGCCAGGACACTCAGGAGCTGGTCCTTCCCCGGTAACCTCACCTGGGCACAGCTGTAGAGACTTCAAGATCTCTATTGGATAAAGGGCTGTTTGCAGGCAGCCTGGAGTAGGAAGGGAGATGCCCGAGAAAGATAATACCCTTCCCAGGAGGCTTTCTGTTCTTACTTCCCTTGCCTTTTTAAAGAGGGAAGGAGCTAACAACACATTTTGGTGTACAGGCATCAGCTGTTGAGGAAGTGGCCTGTCATTGTGGAAAGAGCTTTGGATGGGGACCCTGGCGATCCTAGTGTGTGCCCTGGCCCTGCCAGGAAGCAGTTGTCCGTGTGGATCATAGGTGACCCCACATTTGCTCCTTTTTCCCTCTGCAAAATAGGCATTAGCTGTCCCAGGGCCCCCAGCCCCCGTTCTGCAGCTGGGCGGTCCGCTGCATGAATTTCCTTCTGTGCCTTGGAGGTGGGAACCCATACACAACAGTCATCTTATCTGACAAGAGTGGGGACTGCAGCGGGGGGGCGGAGGTGTGGAGAGGGGAATTCCGAGGACACTGTCAGTGAAAACACACAACCATAAAGCATAATACCTAACATCATCTTTTAATGACGCCATATGACACATCCATTCATTTGCCAGACTTCTGCTATAGGACTGCTTCTGCCGCTGGCACTGGAAATCCAGGTCACCTCCCTGCACTGCCCACGCGCACAGTGCTGGGGCTCTGGGTCCCAGAGAGGGGAATCAGTTGGAGGGGTCGGGCAGTGAGGCTCCTGTCCTACACCCTGGGTGCAGCACCCTCCCAGGTTCTTGCCAGTTTCTCATCTTTTACGGTCATCTCACCAACACATAATTTCATAGAACTTTTTTTTAAACGTCTCAGCTTTCTGGAATCCATCCACAACCTTCAACTTAGTTTCTCTTCAGTTCCCTTCTTTGGTGCTTGTACTTTCTGTGATGAGCCATTTAGTTAAATTTTGTAATTATAGCAGCCAGCGGATTTGGGAAGAAACATGACTGATCCCCAGTAGCCAAACAACCCCACTGGAGGGGGCAGACGTGTGGGTGACCTGGAGTACCTTCTCTGTGGCTCTGGGGCACCTTGGGCATTTTTACAGGAGGAGGTGGAGGGTGTTGGTTAACCTGGCTGGTTGGTGAGGGGGAGGCTGGTTGTGGGAGCTTCCTTTATGCCTAGGGCCCGAGAAGGCCTGGTTAGGGTTAGCACTGGCTGCAAGTAACAGAACCTCCCCCGCCCCCCAAATGACAAAAAGTTCAACAAGCTCCAAGTGCAGTCCCCTCTCTCATCCTGAGTAGATGTCCCAGGGCCAGTTTGGCATGTCACAGCAGGAGGGACCCCCACTTCCTCCGTCCTCTCGCCCTGCCTACCGCCCTGCCTACCATGCTGAGCTGCCTTCCCCAGGTCTCCAGGAACTACCTGGTCATCCTCCCTGGCTGGCTGGGTCTGGCCTGGCCCTGCAGCCCAGTTCAGAGCACTGGACTCTGTTTTTGCTCTCTGAGCTGAAGGACCCACTCTCACCAGGCCTGGTGACCTTCTGTCGGGTTGCCTTGCCCTAAGCCCTGAGCAGACGGCAGCGTGGCTGCAACTTAGGGCCCCACTGTGGAGGGCTGAGCATCACAAGGTTGTGCCCAGCAGGTGTGGGGCCAGATGCTTCCTCCACCTGGGAAAGGCCTTGGATGCCAGGTTGAGATGTTCGGCTGTGAGTGTTTTTGTGGGAGATCCTTTCGGTGATCTAGTTTATCTCTAAGTTCAGGGTGTTTTGTCCTGTTAAGCGGGGCTCAGAGCCCCTCCATTTTCCACTTAATTTTTCCTGGAGCTAACCTTGTGTTTGGGGATCCCGAGTCTTATTTCAGAGGATGCTGTCAGCATTCCTGTGGGGACTAAGAACAATTAGTTTTCCTTGTTCTCCTAGAAGCCTCTTTAGGAGTTTTGAACCAATTTAAAAGACAATAGAAAATTAGATTTTTTTTTAATGCCAGAGAGATGAATTAGTCATAACTTTTTCATTGATAGGTGACAGAAACTGCAACTGACGTGTAATCTAGAAAGAGAATCTACTCACAAAATTTCAGAGTACAGGGAAGAGCCTGGCTTTGGATCCAAAATAGCTGGATCCAAGTGTTTACATTATTATTTTTTTAAATTTGGGGAGTGTACCTCTTTCTGTTCCGTGGCTCTGCACGCCCTGTGCTGGCTTCGTTCTCAGACAGGCTGCTCCCACATGGTGACGGAGATGACCGCCAGCCTCTCCAGAAGTAGATTCGACCGGCCGAGCCCCCTTGTCCAAATGCTCCAGCATGTTCCTGGCATTCACGCCGATCACCTCTGAACCGCCAAACCAGTGGCTGTGGTCACTGGACGAAGCACATCCGTTAGCCAGATTGGGTTTACTTGGACCTCCTGGATGGAGGGGGGGGTGGCTTCCCTAAGGGAAATCCATGGGCCGCCACCATGAGGAAGGGGGATTGGTGTGGGGCCAGCCAAGTCGCAGAGGTAGGGGGAAAAGAGAAGAAACATTTGTGGAATGAAATGGTTCTGTGTGGACTTCATGAATACTTACCTCACTTCCTTCCTAGAGGGTAAGTAGAGGCACAAGGCCACGGGCCTGGACCAGGCCAGGTCTCATGCATCAGTAGTGGCTGCATGGGCCCCATGACGGGCAGGCTCGGGGCTGAGCAGAAAGTAGAGCCAAGATTAGCTGCGGGTGTCCATGGTGAGCGAGGCTGGGGCGGGGACCCCAGTGCCAGATACCTGCCGTGGGGGAGGCTCCCAGTGGTGGTAAGGCAGTGCGTGGGGTGTGCGAGAAGTCTGTGAGGCCCGGGGGGGGCCCTGCCCCCCACCAGCCCGGGCAGGCCATCAGAGAGCCAGCGGGGTCTGGCTGTCAGGGCAAGGTCATTCCTTCAACGGAAACCATGAGCGGTGGTGGCACTGTGACCTCGGGCTGGTCAAGGCTGAAGGAACACGGGCTGAGAGAGCCAGTAGGTTCAGGACTGAGGGGAAAGGTCGGACAACAAATTCAAGAAGCATCAGCCCTCTGAGAGCCTCCGTTTTCCCATCAGTCAAATGGTGATGCTGCCCATTTGACTACTTCCCGCATCTTGGGAGGGTACCAATGACACCATGGCTGTAGATGTCAACTTTAAGTGCTACTACACCTGTGACCATCATACATGGGGCGTGTCTGACACAGCTAGGCTCCCACCTGTGTTACTTTATCTTTGTCAAAAGATATCCTACCTACCCCTGGGAGGTAGGATACCTTCCCACACCCCCATTTTGGCAGTAGAAACTGAGGTGGCAAGAGGGGTGCTCTGACCTCCAAGGGTTGGTGTCAGTAGCAAAGCCAGGGCCTCACTCTGTGTCGTCCTTGCCCAGGCCTCCTTCCATCTCAAGATGGTCCTTTGCTCTGTACCTTTGTGTCTGACTCCCTCTGGAAATTATTTGGTCATTAAATGCTCAATTTTGCCTCACTAGTTCCCTCAAGCCTCTGTGGATCTCAGAAACTAGATATGTATGGACTTACATCAAGTGCTCAAGCAAGAGGGCCTCTATGGTTTGCCTGTTTGGTGCTCTCTTTGCCAGAAGGGGCGGCGAGAACCCGAGTGAGGAGGTGACTCATTGGAGGCTGCATAGTGAGTAGGGACAGCCCCGGATGCCTCGCTGTGTCACTGCAGCCGCCCCCAGCCCCTCCTGCTTCCTTCCACTCAGTCGCTCTGAAAATGTGCTGTGGGCCAGGCACTGCGCATGGCGATTTGCTGATCACAGCCAGGAAGGCAGAGCCACCCATTTCTCTTGAAGAAGCATTCTTTCTTAAGCAGGGAATCAATTTCCACCAAGATGCATGGGCTTCCAGTGAAGCCACTTACGTGAATCTGGATGAAGCGCCATTAATTCACCGCCAGGGGCATTTATATCCCTGGCTTGGGGCAGCCACAGCCCTTTTCAGAGTGGGGTGGAGTGTTGCTGGAGAAATGGATATGGAAGGCCCAGCAACAAGGGGAGCCCCATAGCAGGGGTGTGAGCAGACCTATGTGGGGGAGGGTGCCCTAGGGGCCGTCCAGATGAGGCCGGTGCACAGTGCAGTGCATCTAAGCCCAGACCTGTCCTGCTCAGCCATGAACTTGCCATGTGACTTGGGTCTATCTGAGCCCTCATTTGAAGGTCTGTCTCCCCACCTCAAAGTGGGAATAAATGGTCTTGAATGTTCCTTCTCACACTCGGAAGCAGGGTGTTCGGTGATAGTAGGTTTGCAGGGAGCGAAGCGACTTGTATTTGAATCTCAACTTCAGTTTCCTGGGATCCCGGTGCTGGGGTTCAGTTGCGTCTTCCAGACAGTAAGATATGTTGGAGTCCTAACCCCGGGACCTCGGAATGTGACCGTATTTAGAGACAGGTTCCCTACTGAGGCAACCAAGGTGAAATGGGGTCATTAGAATGGGACCTAATCCAGTACAACTGGTGTCCTTATTAAAAGGAAAATCTGGACACAGAGGCAGACAGACATGTGAAGGGACAGAGGGAGAAGACAGCCATCCACGGGCCAACACAAGAGGCCTCAGAAGGAGCCAACCCTGGAAACACCTTGACCTCGGACTTCTGGCTTCCAGCACTGTGAGGCCATCCACTCCTGTCGTTGAAGCCACCCAGTCTGTGGGGCTTTGTCACAGTGGCCCTGGCACACTAACACAAGGGACTCGACCTCTGAGTTTCCTCATTGCCACATGGGGACGGTGACACCTGCTCTGCAGGGTCATTTAAGAGTCTGGCGAGAAGATGCATAGAGGGCCCTCAGCACGGTCCGTGGCACACGGTGAGCGCTCAGTAACAGCAGGGGCGTGGTCCCGTGCCGTGGCCTCCTAGTTCCACGTTGGTGGGGTCCACGGCAGGCGGGGGTACAGAACAAGAAGTCCTCGCGTCAGACTTTTCAAAGAGAACTGGGTCATCCACGGCACCCCTTCCAAAGCCCCTCCAAAGCCGGAGAAGGCCAGAGAAATCACTGTGTGTGCAGTGCTTAACCGCTTCTGGCCAGAATGGCCTCCGCCCTAATTGGCAAGGCTGCGGAGCTGAGGTTTCTTCATTTTTATGTCCTGGATCCTCTCTGAGTGCGTCAAGGCGCTCTGGGTGATCGATAAGTGCAGTCGTCAAGGCCATTTTATGGATGTTTGTGAAGCAGGTGACATGGTTTTGTGGGGGAGGACGCTCACTGGGTGACCCTGAGCAGATCCGTCCTCCTCCTTGGGCCTCAGTTTCCACATCTGAACAGTGAGGGAGGGAGACCAGCCAAGTCAGTTCTTAAGCTGCGTCTCTGAAGGCCTGGACGTTAAGTACCAGTTCCTCGGACACCTTTGCATCACACACACACACTTTATGGACAGTGTAAAAGCTCTCCGTGGTTCTCATCTGGTTCTTGAAGGCACCTCTGACTCCCACGTTGTCCGCAATCACATGCCTGGACAACCTCTCCTGGCCGCTGGTTCCCAACCTGTCTGGGATTCTGGGATTCAGACTAGCCAGTTGTTTCTAAGCCTCAAGAAGCAAGTCCTACGGAAGTGGCTGCTCCGAGTTGCTGGGATGAGGGGATCAGTAACATATAGAAAGAGACCCCCACAGAGTATATTGCTGGGGGCTTGGCTGGCCAGGGAGGCCCCAGCTGCCCAGCACTCTTGTGTCTGCTTCAGGCTCTCCCTCCTGCTCCTCAGGCCATCCTGTGTCCAAGCAGTGCCTCCCCGTCCTGCCACTTGCCCCTCTCCTGGGTGCTATGCCAGCCTAACCCATCTGCCTGCTTCCAGGCTGGCCCCACCCCCATCATGCTTGGAGCAAACCCCAAATCCCCTACCATCCCTATGTGATCCGCCTCCACCTGCCTCTCCGAAGGTGTCTGCATGCATTCCCCCCCCGCCCCCCGGCCCGAGCTTTCCAAGCTGCAGCCTCGCTGACCATAGGGTCAACGCCGCATGCCCTGGGCTTGGTCCCCACTTGGGCCTTTGCCTCTGCTGGGCCCTCTGCCTAGAACGTTCTTTCCACGTCTCCTACCACCTGGCTTCTCCTTCAAGTCTCAACTCGGATGTCAGCTCCTCCAGGAAGACTTTCCTGGCCCCACCCCCCACTGAGAGAGATCCTCCCCCACCCCGACCCTCTGTCAGCCCACCGGTTTATTTCCTTCGGAGCGCTAACACAATCTGTAGTGAAGGGTTTGTGTGTTTCCTTCCCCCATGAAGATGTCACCTCTCGAAGGAATGAACTGAGTCTTCGGTGTCACTCTGCCTGGCTCACGGCATTTAGTAGATGCTGGAACGCATCCACTGACACGGCTAAAATTAAAATGAGTGACAGCACCGAGTGCTGGGGAGGGTGTCAAGCACCTGGGACTCTCCCACAGTCGGTAGGCATGTACAGTCTTCTAACCACTTTGGAGAACAATGTTGTAGTTGTTATAAAGTCGCACATACACCTACCATAGGACCTAGCAATTCCACTCGTAGAGATTTACCCAAGAGAAATGAAGACATATGTCCACAAAAGGTTCACACAGATACTGCAGACTTGTTCATAAGAGCCAAAAACTGGAAACAAACCAGTTGTTCGCTTAGAGCAGGCGAGATGCCTGCATCCCCATAGTGCCCCTGGGCAAGGAAGAGAAGGAAGTCCCCAGGAGGTGGCTGAGAATCCACCTGAGTGTCCCTGCGGCCATGGCAGCTGCGGTGACTTGTGGTCAGGCTGTCTCGGGGCCCGGGTGACGCGGTGCTCCGTACTCGTGGTTGTTGCACGCGGGTGGGTTGGAGAAAGACTGGGCCGGTGGAGGGCGCGGGTGGTTGGGGGCCCCCGGAGGCAGAGGCTGCCCGAGCACCGGGCTCCTGGGCCCGAGAGCCGGGGTGGGCTGCCCGAGAGAAGCGGGCCCCGGTGCCACCTGGTGCGTGCGGGGTTCTTGCAAAATGCCGGTTAAGACATTTGACCTAAATTCGGATAAAAGCCTTTTTCCTGTGTCAAGTTGAGCTAATAATATACATTTATTCATAATTTATGAGGCCTAGTAAGTGGGAACAATTAAGGAAAAGGCCCAGCCAACATCTATTTCTTCCAAGTGTCACATAAGCCTTTTTTTTTGTTCTCTAAGGCAGGTCCGCCCTCTCTGCCTGCTATGAAATGCTGTTGTTCTTGTTATTTTAAAAAAATTCTGTTGTCATTCCTGTGAGCTGCCAGTTCTTGGGCACCGGCCAAGCGAGGCTATACCATTCCCTTATTTCCGCTTAACCATACCAGGTGGGTGGGGGTTCCCATTTCACAGATGAGGCAGCTGAGGCAAAGGGGCCCTCCCGAGCTTTCCTGGCCGCGGAGCAGGGATTATGACTCAGGCCGCCAGACCCCGGGGCCTGCGGGATTCCGTTTCCAAGTCAGCCTTCCTGAACGGTCAGCGCAGCCCTTGGGCTGGTAACTGCTAAACCTGGGAGATCAGGATGAGAACATGCTTGCCTTCTGACTCAGGGGCCTGGGGGAGGCCTGAGAACCTGCATTGTTTCTCACACGGGCCCAGGTGCAGCTGTCCCTGCCAGCCCTGGGCCCATGCTGTGGAAGCTCTGGTCAGTCCGTGATGCCACCAGAGTCTGCACTGCCACTGCCAAGCGGGCCGGTGGCCTTCTAGACCTTTCCCTGCGCGTTGCATGCGTGTTATGGTACACAGAGAAAGGCGTGGCCTGGCTTTTCTCTTTACACATGTCGGGTAACATTCTCCCTACTGATAATCTGCAGTTTCGTTTTTTATTTAATGTGTCTTAAAGGGCATATACACCTGCCTCATTCTCTTCAACAGCACTGTAACATTCCATGACACAGGTGATGGTAGTTTTATTTACCTCCGGTTTAATGATGGGTGGCCTTCCACGCTGTAGACTTTACAGATATTCCCGTAAAATCCCAGGCACCACGGGTGTGTGTGCACAACACAGTAATCACTTCATAACGTTAGCCATTATTATTATTGCTGTTTTGTTGGTTTATTATTCATATCAAGGGACTGTTGCCCCCGAGAAATCCCCTTTCCACTGGCGGCAGGTAGGGAAAGGAGTAGGTCCCTGTTTACAGATTCTATAAAAGTTTTCAGTGAAACGTTGCTGGTAGGAGGAAGGGGCTGCTGCGTGGGCGGGGCGCTGCTGTGTCGGAGTGCAGAGGAGAAGGGGGAGAGCCGCGGGCAGCGCCGTCCTGCCGGGGCCTGGCTTGGCTCCCGGTAGATTCAACAGTTCGGAGAGAGCGGGGCAGAACTTCACGTTTCTTGGCCGCTTGGCAAAACTGGGTCTTGGCCAAGGGCAGCTCAATGTCCAGGCTGGCAGCATCATGAGTAAGAGGGTCCCCACCGGGGTCTAGCCACACTCAGCTCTGACCGGCCTCCTTCCTTCCTGTCTCCGCAGGGTGGGGGCTCCGGGGAGGAGCAACTCTGCGCCGACTTCCCAGAGCTCGACCTGTCCCAGCTGGACGCCAGCGACTTCGACTCGGCCACCTGCTTCGAGGAGCTGCAGTGGTGCCCCGAGGGCTCCGATACGGAGCCCAGCCAGTACAGCCCCGACGACGCGGAGCTCTTCCAGGTATGTCCCCTCCAGCCCCGCCCTCTGACTCCTGACTAGCCACGTCCCTCTCTGTCCCCGAGAGCCCGGCTCCGACTTGCACCTCCTCTGTCTGCACTTGCTCAGGCAAAGACCACCACAGCTCTTGGGGCCACCTCTCTTGCCCGGGATCTGCACTTGACCTTGGGCAAGCTCTCCTTCCTTGCCAGGACTCCGGGAAGTGAGCGCAGGGAAGAGCTGCTCTCTCTTCCGTCCCGCACTCAGAACCCGGCCCCTCTGTGGGTCGGGCGGGTTCCACGTCCTCCCTCCCCTATCACTTCTCACTCAGTTCTCATCTCCATCCTCTGAGGCAGGCGCCATCATTTCCCCCTTTTGCAGATGAGGAAGCTGAGGCTTGGAGAAGTGAAGTCATGTGTCAAGGCCATTTATCTGTTTGAATGAGATTCAAATCCAGTTTGCCTGCTTCCTCCAAGCCAGGGCTTTATGGCCATGTTGATGCCATAATAAGAATGCTTCCCATTTACTGAGCAGCTGCTCTGTGGCAGGACCATCCCTCACTGTGGATATTAATGCAGTTAATTCTCTTAATATCACTCAGACATAAGTACAGTTAGAGGGTCTTTAAAGGAGGCAGTGCTGAGAACCAATACAAACGCCTCTGATGCTGCGTGCTCCTGCGCCCGACCTCAGAGGCACATAATGGGCAACGCTTTCTTTAAGAAGCCCTCCAACACGGAACAGTGTGATGTCTGAGGTTTGCTTTAGAATAAAGCCAGCTCTGCATGCATTCGTGTGTAGGTGTGTTGATGGCCTGGAGGGTAATAGATGAAAGAAGATTGGCCGTGCTGTCGAAGCTGGGTGATGGGTGCACTCGAATTCATTATTCTCACCTTGAAGTATGCTCCCCCACGAAGACTGGGGGAAGAAGACCTAGCTCCCGGCACCTGTCTGGCAATGTAGTAACAGCAGCGACACACTGTGTCAGATGCCACGCTGGTGTGCCATGAGCCTCGTCCCAGATAGTCCTAAGGTTTGTAGTGCTGCTCCCAGGAATGTTTGCGGGACTTGCTGTGCGCTGTGCATCCGGCACTGCATTCGTCAGTGGATGGGACGGTCTGAGGGAGACCAGCCTTCGGTCAGCTAAGCAGGCCGCAGTCACTGTGACGGCGGCGCAGAAGGAGATAAGCAAACCTGGGCCGAGAAGGGGCTCTAACGATGGGGCGGTCAGGAAAGAGCTCTTTGGGGTGAGAAGGGGCCTCGTGAAGACCAGAGAGCAGGGACAGAGCTTTCCGGGCAGGGGAGGCAGCAAGTGCAGAGCCTGGAAGCAAGAGCGCAGGCTTTGTTGGACAGCCGAAGGGCGGAAGGCAGAAGCTAAGGGGGACATGCCGGGAGGTAAAGCCAGAGAGGTCTTGTGGGCTGTGGTAAGGAGTTTGATTTTCCCCCCAAGGCCATTCTAATCTGTAAGTAAAGGACTGACAATAACCCATTTTACAAGTGAGGCTCAGTAACTTGCCCAAGGCCCCACAGCTAGGAAGGGCCAGGGTGACAACCAGCCCCGAGACCCACACCCCTTGCAGCTGCACACTCAAGCTCTCCGCCACCCCTGTGAGGACCAGTGGGGCTGGGCTCTAGGTCTGGCTCCAACCGGTGACCTTCACCCCTTATGTAAACATGGGGAACGGGACCTGTACTCTGCTGCTCCCGCCCGCAGAGGGGCCCGCCCTCCAGAGAATGCTTTTAGGTTGTGGAGCCTGATGAGCCAGAGGGGTTAGATGCCTGGAGGCCACCCCACTAAACTATACAGGCCCCTGAATATTCAGAGACTGGCCAGTCTCCCTGACATGGTCTTGCCAAGGTCCTACTATGTGCATGCTGACATGGTCTCTGACACAAGTCAGCCTGCTGTGGCCCCGGGCTCCTGGGCCAGCAAGGGAGGCAGAATCCTCCAGACTCCAGGGCTGTGCAGAACTCCGCCCACCCAGCCCTTGTTCCTCCCATTCAGGGCCACCTGCTCTCTCAGGACCAGGCCAGCTCCGCCCATTATACTTGCTGCACCTCTGTGCCTGTGGTCATGTGACCAGCGCCTGGTTCCTCCCCTGTCCCATTGTCAGCCCCGAGTGTGGGGCTGGTACTGTGCATTGTCATCGTCCCGGGCTCTGCACAGAGCCTGGCTCTTCTTGGGGCTCCGTACACGTGCACCGAATGACCGCGCCCTTCAACGGCCGGCTCTCCTGTCGGCTTCTTCTAAGGCAGTGGGTCGGTGGCTTCCCCTCCTGGTTCCCGTCGTGTGTGTGTGTGTGTGTGTGTGTGTGTGTGCATGTGTCTCTGTGTATCCTTTAGACTTTGAGCTCCTTGAGGACAAATGGCACTTTATTCACTGGGGCCCTCAGCCATTGTCAGGACTCAATCATATGTGTTGAATGAAGGCATCGATTGTAATGTTTTCTTTCCTGCCAAGTACCAGACATGACCCATTCCACAACCTTGAGCCAGGACTCAGGGGCCATAGGCTCTGTCCTCCCTCTGCCACTGGCTGGGACAGTTTCCTCATTTGACCAGTGGGACTCATAGAGCCGCCCTGCCTTATGTCCGGGCTGTTCTGACAGTCCAATGACACCATTGCTATATGGAAATGGACTGGGAGAGTGGAGAATGAGCTACTGTGACAGGTCTGATGGCTCCTCGGGGGCAGCAGGGCAGTGCCGTCCAGCTCTTGGCATGCCCGGAGCCCTAGGGTCAGGGGCACGACAGGCACTTCGCGGCATTTTTGGAGGGGCAGGCATTCGGCCGTTCTGACGTGATGTGCTGTGCGGCCTTGGCAAGCTGCTTCCTTGGGCTGGGTCTCCGTTTCCCCACGTGAGGAACAAGGAAGAAAGATGGATTCAGTCAGTGGTTCTTCATCTGTTAGGAGAGTCACAGGGTCCTGTTATGCTCTGGTGACATCTGTGGACCAGCTCCCAGTAAAGAAGGTGGGGACTGATTTCCTGGGTGTCCTGAACCCCAGTTAAGGCCCCTGGACAGCAGAGGATTTCTGAGTCTCCTTCCGTCCCCAGGAGCCTAAATTCTGTTCTGTGGCATTCCTTCAAGCCCCCCTGGGCCCAAAACGAAGTGTTTTCCCTGAGATTTCGTAGACTTCTTTTCCTCTAGCTCGAGATCAGTTCAGGAAGGTTGGGGGTGGGGCCGAGTCTATTAATATCCCTTCCTCAGCTGATTAACTCTCCATTAATTTACACTCCGTTTCCAAGCAAAGCTGGGAGAGTTGAGCTAATGGGCCCAGGAAGAGGAGAAGGGTGGCCGGCTCCCTGGAAC
This sequence comes from Phyllostomus discolor, assembly GCF_004126475.2. Lineage (NCBI taxonomy): Eukaryota > Metazoa > Chordata > Mammalia > Chiroptera > Phyllostomidae > Phyllostomus > Phyllostomus discolor. The sequence continues at coordinate 20,657,369 of NC_040915.2, forward strand.
AGATTACCCTACGGCACCGGCGGGAAGATGCTGTGGGCAGGAATGGCCCTGCTTCCCAGGCTGGGTTGGAGCCTCCGGCCCCAGCTGGGGCGGCTCCCAGGGGGCGCTGAGGAGCTGGCAGAGGCCTTTTGTTAGTCATTTTGTTTATACCAGCCTGTGGGGGGCGTCTTGAGGCCTCTGCCAGTTTGTATTCATTTTTGCACAGTGCCTGGTGCACAGTAAGTCCGTGACCCCTCCTCTCACTTGCTGTCTCATGTGACCTTGACGAGTCTCCTTCCTGGGCCTTCATTGCGCCCACCCTAGAAAGAATGGCAGATCAGTGTCCTGGGGAGTACCCCCTGCACGGGACTGGCAGTGGTGGCTGGGAGGGCTGCGCTAAGAAAGATGCTGGCGTGGAAGGAACAGCCGCATCTGGTTAGCAGTAAGGGGAGTGGAAGCACTTAAGGTCAAGTGTCTAACATCCCGGGTCACTGTGTGATCCCTGAGGGATCCGGTGGATAGCTGTGATTGGCTACTCTGGGCCATTGGCTACCTCTGTGAAAGAGGGAACTCTCATTCCCTCCAGTGCTGGGTGACATCATTTCTGAACAATGTCCCTCTAAGAATCTATTCTTTGAAACCCTAATCTCAGTCTCTCCTCGAGGCCAGAATTCATTGCTTGGGTCATTCATTCTTCCATTCAAAAAACCCTGCCTGAATGCCTCCCATGCTCCAGGCATGGACAGGCATGGAAACACTCTTGACATTACTGCCAGAATTGCCTTCCTAGTAGACCTGGGAGGGAGGCTGGCCAGGGCCCATGGGCTCCCTTTTTTAAAAAAAGATTTTATGTATTTATTTTTAGAGAGAGGGGAAGGGCGGGAGAAAGAGAGGGAGAGAAACATCAATGTGTGGTTACCTCTCACACACTCCCTACTGGGGACCTGGCCCGCAACCCGGGGATGTGCCCTGACTGGGAATCGAACCGGCAACCCTTTGGTTCACAGGCCAGCACTCAATCCACTGAGCCACACCAGCCAGGGCTCATGGGCTCCCATTTTATAGCCAGAGCAATGAGGCTTAGAAGAAGGAAAACACTTGTCCAATATCACCCTACGGTGGCAGAGCCCCACCTAGCCAACCCCAAGAGTGGTCATTGAGTCCCAGGTTTTAAGACCTTAACTTGCAGTCAAGCTAGACAGATTGCTCTGGGAACACAGGGGACTCTGATCTTTGGATGGCGGTGGGGGGCGTTTAAGTGAGCTCCACTGAACTCTTGAGCCAGAGTCCATGGGCCCAGACCTACCCTTGGCTGCCCCTCCCCACCCCATCCCCAAGGCCTGGGTCAGACCCAACGAAAACCTTCTTTTGACCTTTCTTTTATTCTTAGCTGTGTTCCAAAAATTACAAACCCGTTTGTTCTCTTTTCCCCACGTTCCCCCTTTGAATTACTCAGCTGCTGCTCCGGCTGCAAGGCCTGGAACGGATTCAGTGCGGCCAAAAGGCCGTCACAAGATGTGCATTTCAGATGAACTTCCTGAGGAAAGGATAAACAGCCCGACCTGGGCTGGGAAAGAGCGCTGGGGGAGGTGTCATGTGACAGAGTGTGCTTCCCACCAGAGCAGGCCCGGCAGCCAGGGTGGACTGCATCAGGCGCTCGCTGCCCTGCCTAGGAGCAGTGAGGTCTCCACACTGCAGGCCTCTGGCGTGGGGGCCGGGCGCGGGTACCTGGCGGGGCTGGGAGTGGGCTGGCCGAGCCTCCTTGTTGCAGTTCTCAGACATCAGAGAAGGAAGGGGCTTGGGTCATCTGTGCTCCATGTAAGCCCTGCCTCTGCCCTGGATTTGCCGTGTGACCCTGGACGCCTCACTCAACCTCTATGAGCCTCAGTTTCCTCAACCGTAAGACAGAGATTAGGATAGTACCCTCCCCACCCCCCGCCTTATAAGCTGGTACGAGGCAGTATTTACAAAGCCTTTCTGTCCCTCTTATCAGCCAAATTCTTTGTCTGGGGCCTTTGGACTCCCTTTCCCCTCTGCCTGGAAACTTCTGTCCTCCACCCTTCGCCTGACCGGTGCCTTCTTGCCTTTCAGCCGGAGTTTAAGTTCCGGCTGTGCGGAGCAGCCTTCTCTGGCCCCCAGGACAGTCTGTACACCCTCACTGTGTCCTGAGTCTTTGTCGCAGCTTCCTCTCGTTTTCTTCCCAGCCTCTGTCACTCTTCAAAATGATCTCGTTTCCCCGTTTCACTCTTTTCTCTGCTGGAGTGTAAGCTCCACGAGGGCACGGGCTGGACCAGTCTTGGCATGCCATATCGCCAGTGCCCAGGAGACGCCAGGCACAGGGTAGCGCTTCAGTACATGAATGCAAGGGAGGGGGAGGGAGGGAAGAGTTGGGGGAGGGATTGTCACCACCACCATCTTCATCATCTTCATCATCACTGTCATCACTGCTACCATCACCATTGTCATAGTCACCATCATCACTGTCAGCAGCATCATAATCGTCATCACCATGGCCATCACCACCACATCATCATCATCGACATCATCATCATCTCCACCATCATCACAGTAATTGCCATAGTAGTAATAGCAATAATAGTAGAAGTACTAGTACTAGTACTAGTAACAGTAATGAGTACTTACTATTGCCAGGCACCATTTCTAAGAGTCTTATATAGGTTAATTTATTTAGTCCTCAACAATAACCTTATGAAGTGGGTAGTGTTGTTGTCCCATTCGGCAGATGAAAAAACTAAGTAACTTGCCTAAGGACTCATTGAAAAGTACTGCTTCTGGGATCCCACCCCAGCTCCAGAGCCCAGACTCCTGACCACCAGTGTAACTTCCTCTTTGTGTGTGAATGAGGCAAGCAAGTCCTGGAAACCTGCAGGGACATGATGGCTGTGGTCGTCATTGTCATGGTTGAACCCTGAAGCTTCCAGCCTTCCCACTGCCTGCCGGGCCTCAGGGTCCAGGGCTGGGAGCCACAGAGGGACGCTACTACCGGGGGCATACGCCGGCCTCGGGGCTGTGTCCCAGGGGTTGGGTGCAGGGGGCTGTGGTGTAGAGCTGCTGTCTGGTGGAGCGGACAGGTATCTCCCACGCTGATGAGCAGCAGACTGGGACTCCCAGGGCAAGGTCGTTTTCAGTATTACCTGCTGCCTGCTCATCAGCTTCTGAGATGCGTGGCATCGATAACACATTTCCTGGGTATCTTCTACCGCAGCACTGCTGAGAGAATGTGATGGGGGAAGCACCCTGGAGGGGCTGGCGGGAGGGCGGTGATGGTGCAGCTGCGTGCGCACAGCAGGCTTCCGCGGGGGAGATGGCTGAGCCCGAGGTACTGACTCACCGCCCTCCCTCTCTGCCCCACTGCGCTCCCCGCTTCAGATCATCGATGGCGAGAACGAGGCTCTTCTGGCGGCACTCTCCAAGACCCTGGACGACATCCCTGAAGACGATGTGGGTCTGGCTGCCTTCCCAGCCCTGGACGGTGGAGACACACCATCCTGCACTTCAGTTTCACCGGTCCCCTCCTCTGCGCCCCCCAGTCCCTCCCTGGAGAGCCCTCCAGACCCTGCCCCTGAGGGGGATGAGCTCTCACTGGTGAGAACCTATTTCCAGGTGAAGTAGTGGTGGCGGCCTGGGGTGTGGTGCCTGGCGGCAGGGCTGGTGGGTGTAGGCAAACCAGCTCCAGCCCCTGCAGAGGTCTCCATGCATCGGTGGCAATGGGGTTCACAGCAGACAGCCCGGATGGGGGGGTGGGGGGCCTCCCTGGGCCTTGCCTTTATCACCTGTGCAGCTGGACTAGCCACCCGGTCTTCACGGGCATTCCGTAGGCCCTTGCGGATTTCATGGATTGACCTTAGTTGTGTGGCATAACCTTGTAACGGCATGCAAACATTTTCCTAAAGGTGATACATAAACACACAGCAAAAATTCAAGCAGGAAATGTGGATGGTTAGAAGCGAAACTTTCTTACCCATCTCATGATTGCGTTTCCTTCCCCAGAGGTTACCATGGTTACTGTTCTGTTATATGACTTTCCTCTTCCACCTTTTTTTTTAAATACTCCAAAAAGGGAGCCTGCATTATACACTGCTCTGCACCTTGCTTTTCTCAGTCACCTGTTGCTGTCTTGCAAACAATTTCGGATGAGCCCAGGTAGCTCCGTTTCATCTTTTTTCTTGGCCGCAGTGTCCCTTTGTAAGGATGTACCGTAGCTTATTTAACCAGTCCCCTTGTTGATGGATATTTGGGTTGTTTCAACTCCTCTGTTGCCACGGTGCCAGAGTCAGTGTCCTGGTACAGTGGCCTTTGTCACCTGTAAGTGGATAAGTTTCCCGGAAATGGAATTCTTAGGTAGACAGATACATGATTTTCAGTTTAGATAGTTACTTCCAGGTTTCCCTCCACAGGGGTTGGCCTGGTCTGTACTTGCATCAGCAGAGTTAGATGCTGTCTGTGTGAGTGTGAGTGTGCGTGGCCTGTGGGCACCTGCACAGGGAATTGTCGCTTTCCGGGGAGAAGGTCTCAGCTTTTAGCAGATTCTCTGAGGGGTGCAGCCCTCAAGAGTTGCTCCCCACAGCTGCCCTCGAGTCAGACTGAGTACAAAAGATGAGCTGTCACAGGGTGTACAGTCCAGCCGCGCTCACCTGTCTTGGGCTCCTCACCTTGGTGCTAAGGCTGCTGGGGCCCGTGAGACTCAGAAAATCAGAGCCCATGGGAGCTGGGGAGGGGTCTTGGGTCATGGAGAGTTCTGAGCTGAAATGGCTCTTGGTGACCAGCAAGCCCAGCGATGGGGAAGTAAGTGGAGACCCAGAGTGGGAGGACCTCTTCCGTGGCTACACAGCGAGTTGGTGTGCTCGGGAGCACTAGAACCAGGTATTCTGCCTCCTGGTCCAGGGCCCCTTTCCTTCTCTCCTGCTTCCTTTGTTTTCCAAAGGAGCTCGAACCATTTAGTAAGCACCTGGACACACAAGTGTGTTCAACCCCACATTGTGGCGTTTGCTAGTAAATAGGGGTCCTGCTTCCTTTTAGGCTGGAAATCAGACCCCTGGGTTCGAATCCCCACCCCACCAATTAGTGCTTGTGTGTCCCTAACTTCTCTGACTCAGCTTCCTGGTCTATAAGGTAGGGTCAAAACAGTGTGTACCTCAAAGGTTCCTAGCAGGAGTTCAGTAGGTAATGCATGTAAAGTACCTAGTGCAATGCCTGGCACATAGAATGTGCTCAATAAATGCTCTCCAGGGAGTAGTCCGGGCCCAACGAGTAGTAGCAGCAGCAGAAAGAATTCTCTGCCATTTCTCTGTGTGGCTCTGGAGGGGGACCAAACCTCTGAGAGACAGAGCGGCCCCTGCTGGTCGCAGTCTGTCCCCTCCCCTGCCTGAGGTTGCCTTTGTTCCACATGTTTCTGAGCGCCTGTTTCAGGCACTGTGCTGGGCACACAGGAAGCACGCCCTCTGGACCCCCAGTATACGGACAGAGTTAGAAAGATCTCTGTGCAACAGGAGTTCTCAGTTCTTAGCCTGGAGTCACGGATCGCAGCAAGTCCGCCAGTGGACCGACAGGGACCCATGGGCCTCTTACATACCTGTGCGTGTTTCTGAGCCCAGTAGCTTCTCCCATATTCTTAGAGGGACTCCTGAGTCAAAAAAGGTTCAGCTCTAGTCATTTAATCTGCCTGCCCCTGCCATAGCAATGGAGAAGCCAAGGCCCAGAGAGGGAAAGGACTTGCCCAAGGTCTCATGGTGAGTGCGGGCTGAACTGGGCCAGAACCAGGTCTCTCCAGCCCACAGGACTCTTTCTGCCTGTGTCAGAGAACCACAGATGTGTGTGTGTTGGTTTGGGGTCCAGGAAGGGTGGTGGGGACCCTCCAGCTCCTAGGGGAGTGTGGAATGGCCTTTCCCCCTGCTTCCTAGGCCTTCGGCACTCCTTGCCGGGGTGACCTGTGGGGCATGACCCTCAAGGAAGCACTTAGCGCTTTGGCAAAAACCTGTCACCCCTACTGACCTGTTGGCAACCCGGCTGTGAAAGGACCCCGGGTAGGACGCCAGCTGCACTCAGCCCCCCGCTTTCTCAGCCGGGAAACCTTGGGCATCTGCCCTCTGGGTGCAGAAGCGTGAGTGTCTCGGCACTGTTATTAGAAAGCTAGAAACGCCAGACAAGCTCAAGGGTCACGTGCTTCTGCTTGTGTAGGAACAGCTGGGTGGCCGGAGGTGCCATGTACGTAATGTACTGAGCACAGAGAGCCAAATGTCTAACAACCCCAAATGCCCACGGACATCCCAGCAAACTGTAAATCCTTTCCCAAACTGGTCACCTAAGAACGTCTGTGACTTTGAGAACCCCAAAAGGATCTTGGGTAATGTCCGCCCCTTCTGTTAAAATGTGATGTATGTGCTTCGTTGGGACACTCTGCCTCCACCTATAGCACACACAGGCATACACACACACACACACACACACACACGCACACAGAGGACGGTCCGGCACCACAAGGATTCTTTGCTGAGGGGTTCCAGCTGATTTCCCTTTTGTTCTTGGCTTATTCATGTTGCTTTTTTCAAAAAAAATAATTCCTTTGAAAAGCAACACTTACAAATGGTGAAAACTATACAGAGGCGGACGAGAGCATAGGTTTACGCTTGTTTGATGGGGAAAGACCCGCCGCTGACGGTTAGTGCAATAGCTCTATCAGCTCGGGCTGCCATCACAGCTGTGAGCCCCCTTTGGCCCACCCTGTGTGTTCTGGTGTGACTGCGTCCCACCTCCTGATAGGGGCACAGGAAAACGGTCCCCAGGAGTTGCCTCTGGGAGGGAGAAAGGGGACCTTGGGTGGGAGGGACACTTGCTTATATTGCCCACTTGTTAGTACTCGTGCCATACAGGGCGGGGCAAGCGGTTTACACCTGTGAGCACACAAAACACAACCCTGAGTGTATTCTTGTGCTATTGTTAGTAATTAGCATATTATTTTTCCACACAAACAACTTTAAACCTACTTTTGCCCCACACTGTATATCGGGAATGCATCCCAGGTCACTGACTGCCCTCATGCCGTCCCCGTGGTCCTGGGATGACCTGGGTCTCGGGGCGTGGTCAATCCCGAGGGGCTGGCTGGGGTTCGGGCCTCTCCCCTTCCCCATGTCCTGGCTGCAGCTCAGCCCCCACTCCTCCCCTCTCTGCTTGACACAGCTGCAGAAGCTCCTGCTCGCCACTTCCTACCCAGCGTCAAGCCCTGACACCCAGAAGGAAGGGACGCCCTGGCGCCGGGCTGGCCTCAGGTCCAGAAGTCAGCGGCCTTGTGTCAAGGTATTTCTGTGCATGCCCTAAGACATCCCCCCCCCCACCCCCGGCCCCGGCCCCAGGTGGCCCCTAGGGATGTGCAACCTTGAGCTCTTGTTAGGGGTTTCAAGTTCAGTCGACTTCGAGCTTCCCTCCTCGCCCCTCACACCGTCCTGGCAGCTGGTGTGCTGGGTGTGTCTTCAGACCCAGGCGGTCTGGGGTTCTAGAAGGAGCCCAGACAGTCTCGTACACACCCATGTTCCAGGCACTGTGTGAGACACTGGGTTAGGGCAGGGACGAGGAGGACGTGGCCTGTCCTAGGGGGGCTGCTTCTAATGGGGAGACCGCCCGAAACACGACCTCTCACAGTTTGAGCCGCTAAGCTCCTTGGTGAGCCGGGTCTTTGCTGAGGTGAGGAAGTGCCCCAGGGACGTGAGGCACACCCGGCAGCCCCTGTGGCCCCAGCGAAGGGGCAGGCGCACTGCGGGACATCGGGAGTGGAGAAGGCTGCCGAGGGCCGTGATTGGGGCCCGCCTGTGGAGGGTCCCGGATGCCTGGCCACGGGACCTTCCCTTTATCTGATGGGTGCTGGGAAGCTATTGAATTTTTCTTCTTTTTATTTTTTTAACAGCTTTATGGAGGTGCCACTTACATATGAAAGGCACCTGTTTTAGAAGTACAATTCAGTGATTTTTAGTAAGTTCACACTTTAGTAAGTGCAGCCACGACCACAGTCCAGTTTTAGCACATTTCCACTGTCCCAGGCAGATCCCCAGCGCCCCCACTTACTGTTAATCCATGTTCCCACGCCCCCCCCCCCACCCCAGCAACCACTAATGGACTCCCTGGTGCTCTCACTGAAGGCTGGAGAGAGGGTGTGGGGCGTGGTCAGAACAGGGCTTCGCTGTGAACCTGGAGGAGGCACAGTCCACGTAAGGAGGCCAGTCATTCCTTTGTTCCTCATCGCTGAGCACAGTCAGGCGCCAGGCTCTGTGCTGGAAGCTGGGGGGGGAATGGATAAACCCTGGCAATTTTTGATGACCCTTGCTGAGCCCAGTTGGCAGCTGCAGGGGTGGTGCGGAGGGGAGGAGCAGCGGGGGCCTCCCACCTCACTCTGGTCTCCTTCCCGCTCCAGATGGACAGCAGCCAGGAGAGGAAGGCCCCCACGACGCAGTCTCAGAGCCGGAGCTGTACAGAACTGCACAAGCACCTCACCTCGGTGCCCTCCTGCCCCCAGGCTAAAGCCCCCTCCCCAGAGAGGGGCCTGCAGTCAACAGCCCCCCTGAGTCCTCGGCTCCCCGCCAAGGAGGATGAAGAGCCATGCAAGGACTGCCCGAGCCCCCAGCCAGCTCCAGCCTCTCCCCAGGAGTCCCCAGCGCCAGACAGGGCAGGCCCCAGTGCCCAGGTTTCCCCGGAGGACATGCAGGCGATGGTGCAGCTTATTCACTACATGCACACCTACTGCCTCCCTCAGAGGAAGCGGCCCCTGCAGGCCCCAGAGCCTGCCCCTCGGCCCTGCAGCCACCCCTCCAAGCAGGCCCGACCCTGGGCCCGGTCTCAGCACCCTGCCAGAGCCGCCTGGGCTGAGTTTTCCATTCTGAGGGAACTTCTGGCTCAAGATGTCCTCTGTGATGTCAGCAAACCCTACCGCCTGGCCACGCCTGTCTACGCCTCCCTCAGGCCCCAGCACAGGCCCAAGGACAGCCAGGCCTCCGCTGGCCGCCCGTCCGCCACAGAGGAGGTGAGGGTCGCGGCTTCGCCCAAGAGCACTGGGCCTAGTCCCAGCCTGCGCCCTCTGCGGCTGAGGGTGAAAGGTCGTGTCAGCCGGTTGGCCAGGCAGAAGCAACAGGAGGAAGAGGAGGAGGAGGAGGAAGAAGAAGAAAAAGAAGAGGAGGAGGAAGATGAGTGGGGCTGGAAAAGGCTGGGCAGAGGCTTGCCGTGGACCAAGCTGGGAAGGAAGCTGGAGAGCTCCGTGTGCCCCGTGCGGCGTTCCAGGAGATTGAACCCTGAGCTGGGCCCCTGGCTGGCCTTCACCGATGACTCGCTGGTCCCCTCAGAGCCCCAAAGAGCTCTGTCCTCACTGCACCTGGCTCCAGACGCCTATGACACAGAGGGGGAGCTGGCCAACCCCACGGGCAAGGACAGTAGCCAGGACCAGCAGCAACTCCAGGGACCCCAGGTCCCGGCTCTGGAGAGCCCCTGTGAGAGTGGGTGTGGGGACACAGATGAGGACGCCAGCTGCCTGCGGCTCCCTGCCAGAGGTAGTCAGAGTTCGGCTTCAGGAGAGGGGGAGGGGTGGGATGTGGTGCACCTCCTCGTGCTGGGAGCCGGGAGCCCCACATTGGGCAGATCCCTTCTCCTCTCTGGCTCTCAGCTTTCCTCTCTGTACAATGCGCTGGTTGGGCAGGTCTTCAAGAATTACCCACACATCCCTGCGCTTCCCGTCATGCATGGGCCAGGTCCCACTTAATGAACAAGGAGTGAGGTGTCTGCCTTGATGGGGTTTATGATTTGGTGGGTGGGGAGCACAGGCAGTCAGAAAGTAAGCCAAAGAGGACAATAACTGCATATTGTGATAAGTGCCCCGAAGGAGACTCCGTGGGCGATGGTGTGGCAGAAGGTGTGTCTATAAACTCAGCTCCACGATGAAGGTGAATTTTAGAAGTTAACAATAGTTGTGGGAACCGTAACAGTTATCTCCTGTACACCGACTGTGCCAGGGGCTGGTCTAACAGATTGTCCCCAGCGACTCCTCACAGGAAGTCGGGGTGGTAGGTTCTGCTCAAATCTCCGTTTCAAGACACAGAAGTGGAGGCACAGAGATATCTAGTGACCCCTTAGCTAGTCAGTCCTGCATCCGATGCGGTAGAACCCACCTCCACTGGCCTTCGGCCAGACTCTTCCCCACTGTGCTATACTGTGTGGCCAGGAGGGGTCGCCCTTGTACCCATCTGCCCTTTCTGCAAAGTGGAGGTCTGCCAGCAGTTACTGTTGCTGGGACCCTGGGAATGGAGGTGGCTTCGGGTTGCTCCTGCCCTTTCCTAAACATGGCAGAGGCTTTTGGGTCCCATGCCTAAAGGGAGCTGTGGTTGGTACCAGTGGAAGTTGGGGTATCCTCCTGAGGGAAATATTTGCTCATGGTGCCATGTTGAGGAATCTTAACTTTTTTCTTTTTTTCTCCTTTTCAGACTCTCCCAGGTGCCTCATGCTGACCTTGTCACAAAGGTAGGTTTTGGACGTGATTGGTTAATTATCCCATGAGACTTTGTCCTGTTGGGGGCCCGAGTGGTTCATCAGCCCCGATCCCAGCCCTGTCTCCACATCTGTGTCCTCTGTGCTTGGTGGGGTCCTCAGGAGCTGGGCTGCCTTAGAAGGGGGTTTGCTGTCAGAAACTGGTCTCTGCAGGCCCAGGGAAGGACAGGGAATCAGGGCTCCGCCATTCTGTAGGTCGTCCCCTTCAGGACCAGGGAAGGAGTTCTTTACTCAATGGAGAAGAGCTGGAAATGCTGTGTAGCCTTGGGCAAGTCTATCTCCCTCTTTGTTCCCCAGGTGCTCGATCTGTAAAATAAGGAGGCTGGCCATCCTTGTCCTGTCTCCACTCTCCAGCAGCTCTCTCTTGTGGGTCTGTGCTCCTCTGACAGCCAAGATGGGAGGGGTCCCTAGCAAATTCTCCCCAGGCCTCACTTCTATGGGCAGCAGAACCAGGGTCTGTCACGGTGCCCCCTGGCCCTCCTCACATGCACGGGGAGGCGGGGCCTGCTGCTGACTGGCCTCTTTCCTTTCTGTCCTCCCCGCCCCCACCAGTGACCCTCCTTTTGGCAAGAAGAGCTTTGAGCAGACCTTGACGGTGGAACTCTGTGGCACAGCAGGTGAGCCAGGGGCTCAGCTGTGGGGTGCCCTCAGGGGGGCTGGCACAACACCCAGCAGCAAGTCCCCCACACTGAGCAGCCCCTCGGGCAGTGGCGGGTGCCCCATTGAGCTCTCCCTGCACTGTGGCACAGGCTGTGCCGAGTCTTGAGATACATAAGGAGGGTGTTACAAGGAGGAGAGTCAGGGGCCACCTCAGCCATTCAGTTGCCAGCTGGCCTATGAGCTGACGTCAGGTCAGAAAAGACAGAACCATGCACGTCTTGCCCAAAGGAGTCTGCAGTCTTGTGTAGGAGACAGGCTCACCCTGTGATGAGTGCTGTGTTGTTCCCACTAGTTCCAAAGTACACGCTGGAGCTCTGGAAGTACAGAGGTGGGGGGCCGGGGAGGCAGGAGTGGGGCCTGGGAGGATTTGCAGGGCACCCAGAGGGGGGCCATTTGAGCTGGGCTCGCAGGATGAGTAGAAGTTGGAGAGACAAAGAAGGGGAAGAGTCCCCCTGGCAGCAGAATGAGCACGAGCAAAGGCACAGAGGAGTGAAAGAGGGCAGCTGCCCTTGAGGAGACTGGGCACCTGGCGCTGTGACATGGCCAGACTGGGGGTGGTCAGGAAAGAGCACCCTCAAAGGCTGAGAGGAATGCCAGGTGAAGGGGCTTGGCCTCGATCCTGTAGACTTCGGGAGCCCCAGGGAGGAAGCACTCTGTGGCTTCTTACCAAGTACCCTCTGGTGCACAGGGGAGGCTGGAGGCCAAGGACAGATGCAGGGGCACTAAGGACACTGTGGTGGTCACACCCAGGTGGGAGGCAGGGGGGAGGAGGGTGAGCAGGTCTTGTTGAACGCCTGGTTGTGGCGTAGGAAGCTATCCTGAGGGATTTAGCTATCATTGCCAGGCTACAGAAGGGATGGCAAATGGCTTCCATCACGTGTCAGCTCCAAAAAAATGGACGGTGAGTCCCAGGCTCAGCCAGCACTGCAACGATTGGTTAGTGATGCCTGCTGCCCGTTGAGTTTGGAGAGTGGGGTCCCCCTTTGTCATGCCAAACTAGAGTTTCAGTGTCTCGTGGAGAAGGGATGGGTCTCCACCTCACATGTTTCTCCTCTTGCACGGGTAGGACTCACCCCGCCCACCACGCCTCCATACAAGCCCACAGAGGAGGATCCCTTTAAGCCCGACATCAAGCACAGCCCAGGCAAAGACATAGCGCCCAGCCTCCCCACCACGAAGGGCCTCCAGCTCGGGGCTGCCACAGGGGCGGCCCACAAGCTGCCAAAGAAGCCCCCGGAGCGGAGTGAGCTCCTGTCCCACCTGCGGCATGCCGCAGCTCAGCCGGCCTCCCAGGCTGGCCAGAAGCGCCCCTTCTCATGTTCCTTTGGAGACCACGACTACTGCCAGGTGCTCAAGCCAGAGGGTGCCCTGCAGAGGAAGGTGCTGAGGTCCTGGGAGCCAGCTGGGGTCCACCTGGAGGACTGGTCCCAGCAAGGTGCCCCGCAGGCCAAGGCGCAGGCCTCCGGCAGGGAGGAAAACAGCAGCTGTGGGGTGCGCGCACCCCCCAAGGACAGTCTGCTGCTGAGAGACCACGAGATCCGCGCCAGCCTCACCAAGCACTTTGGGCTCCTGGAGACTGCCCTGGAGGACGAAGACCTGGCCTCCTGCAAAAGCCCCGAATACGACACTGTCTTTGAGGACAGCAGCAGCAGCAGTGGCGAGAGCAGCTTCCTCCTGGAGGAGGAGGAGGAGGACAATGACGAGGACTCAGGGGTCAGCCCCCCTCGCTCTGACCACTGCCCCTACCAGAGCCCACCAAGCAAGGCCAGTCGGCAGCTCTGCTCCCGCAGCCGCTCCAGCTCTGGCTCCTCATCCTGCCGCTCCTGGTCACCAGCCATCCGCCGGACCTTCAGGTATGGGTGGGTGGCCTCAGGAGGGACCCCAGTCCCCAGGGTGCCGGACGAGGGAGGAGCTTTGAAACTAGGTCTGCTTTTCCTTGTGTGGCCCATGACCTGGTTAGAGGCCTGAAGGTGGTCTCCTGGGGGAGTTGTGGGCAAGTCCTGGAGGGGAGCGAAGCCTGCTGAGTGACAGTCAGGAGTGGCCCAAACCTCCTGGCCTCAGAGAGGAAGAACACCTACTCTCTGTCACTTGGGGCCTTATGCCTGAATGAACTTACTTACTCACCTGTTTTCTGCTCATATATTTGTAAAACAGATAGGTCTTTGAGGAGACATACGCATTCCCACACAGTTTAATGCCTATGTGACGCGGGTCCACTAAAAGGAAAATCAGCATGATGCTATTGTGTGTTCTGAAAAATACCTGGGTTTAAAGCAGTGGTAATGACTGTTCCTATTTCTCCATACTGCTGAGCTGCACCACTGTGACTTTCCATAGTCAGCCGCCGCCGCCCCGCTTCGCCTCCCCCGCCCCCGCTCCCGCTCTTTTATCTTTGCGTGGGGATGACGCAGGGATGCGTCATGAGCCTGTTCGCTCATCCCATCTTTGCTCGCGGGACCAGACTGCAGAGGGAGCCCGTCCAAAGGTCAGCGGGGAGCTGGGCAGAAGGAATAGAGGTTTGGCATATTTTGCTGGAGACAGGTTGCTTCTCACCCTCATCCTGGCAGGACATTCCTGGAGGAGGCCTGAAGTGGGTGGGTACAGGTCCCAAACGCTCTGCCTGAGGTGCTCCCGAGTGACCACTAGATGGTGCTCTTGGCTCTAGAGCAGTGCAGCTGAGTCACCTGGAGGGCTGAGAGCAGCAGATGGCTGGACCCCACCCCCTGAGCGGCTGCTACTGTAGGTTCCGGGGGCGGGAGTAGATAATTTGCATTTCTCTCGAGTTCCCAGGTGATGATGCCCAGAGTCTCCAGGGTGTGACTCTGAGAACCAGAATTCAGCAATAGATATCTTAGAAAAATTCAGCATTCTATTTACGTATCTACACCAAATCTCTTAATTGTTCGGAAATCTGATTAAAGCAAAGGTTCCTCCCCCATTAAAATGTGCACGGACATCTATCTAACTGGGCCCTCAATTTTAAGGGACTCCCAGAGACTGAAGATTAGAAGCCTTGGACTGTGTTACCCGAAATGAGTTCCCGGGTGGTTTCTCTGAAAGCCCTTCTATGTAATGCGCCAGGATGATGGGTCAGAACTGCCTTCTGTCAGACCTGGCTGAGCTCTCCTTCTGGCTCCGTCCCCCTTTCCGCAGGGGCTGCTGGGAGCTAAATGACTCAGGTTCACTTGAGGCAGTTTCTCTGCGGCATTTGCTCAGAGGCTACTGAGGCTCTTTTCCCGCTGAAGCCCACCCCCTACCCCAGAGCTGGCGCTGCCCAGCCTCACCTCCCCCATGCCAGGTCCAGGGGTGCTTAGGTAGGGCCTGCGGTCACGGGTTTGCTGGCAGAGCGTTGGGAGCCTCCCTAGAATCCTCCATGGCTTCTCTTCCTCTTCTTACTTTCGGGCCAAGTTCAGGCTCAGCTTTTTCTGCTCACTGGAGAAAGTTCACTGCTTAACTCAGTTCCCACTTGGCTGCCTGGCAGAGCTCAGCACCTGGTAAGCCTGGACAACTCGTCATCAGCCTTCTCCAGAGCCATCTTTCTTTTCCTGTGCTTCCGCTACGCAGCATCGGTCAGCAGGAAGCATTCTGAGATGGTTAACAACCCAAACCTCAAACCCCACGGCACCTTTCCATCACTCTCAGCTCTTCAGGGGAAACTGCCAGTTCCGTTGCAAATGGATGACGATACTATTATTGTACAGCACTTTAAGTAGCACTTTAACATTTACAGGCCACGTCCCTCTTTGAGCTTTACAGATGCACTTAGGAGGGCGCATCTGCTTCTTATCCCCATTTTATAGATGAGGAAGTGGAGGCTCCAAGAGATTCAATGGAAACACATAGCAAGTAGTTATTGAGCAGCTCCTGAGCACAGCACTTGCAAGCATTTTCTGACTCGATCCTCACAAAAGGCCGAGGAGGTGGATACCTCTGATTGTCCCTACTTGACAGATGAAATGATGCTGAGAGGGTTTAAGTGCCTGGCCCAAGGGCACACAGCAGGGATGTGGTAGAGCCAGGGTTCAAGCACAGGCTGTCCGACCTGGAGCCCTGCTCTTATGCTCTGTGCTGTGTCACGTTCCCAGGGATGTAGACAGTACGTGGCAGAGCTGGGCCTCGGCCACGCCTCGCACACCACGTTCCCTGCAGAGGAGAGGGCAGTGTGCGGACAGGCTTGAAGGCACAGGCATGGGGCACCCATGGGCCTCCTCGGGCAGTGCGTCTGGATTGAGTAACATGATAGTGGTATGGGCCATGGGGCTGTCTGTGACAGCCGGGGCTCTGGGCTGGGCACCAACCACTAGAGAGCAGCGGTCTAGAGTCAGCAGACCTCCTTCCTTCGGCTTCCCCACTTTCTGGCTTTGGCAAATTCCATACTGAACCTGAGCCTCAGGATTTCCATCTGGAAAATAGGGAAACATAAGACCTCGTCAGGGTTGCTTTCAACAGATCAAATATGAGAATGAAATGGAAAGGCCTTTCTATCCCTAAAGTCATAGGACGGCCAGGTTCCGAAGGTCATGATCAGCAGTGTGGCGGGTCCCCGCACTCTAGCCCCAGAAGGTGGCAGGAGGTGTGTGTCAGTGTTCAGCCACACGCACGGTGCTGGCTGTCACTGCGGGGGGTGGGGTGGGGTTCTGACAGTCCTGCCCCCACCAACGAGTCCAGAGAGAAGCGTCCCTTCCTCTGGGAGCAGCTCCTCCCCCGCCCCGTGTGGTCCCTCCGGAGAGTGAGTGCCTCTGCTTTGCTTGTTCACTGACAGATGTGAGAGCAGAGGGCCGTGTTCAGACGGAACACCAAGCGTCCGGCACGCCAGGAAGCAGCGGGAAAAAGCTATTGTAAGTGACCTGGGGCCCTGGAGCCCGGAGCGAACGGGAACCAGCAAGGGTGTAGGAAGGGCCAGGACTTTGCAGACCCGAAGCCCTTTGAGGCTGGCTGTGACCTGCAGAAGATAATTATATTTCTCTCATTTCAAAAAGCACAAGGGTCACCAAAGGGCATCAAAGGTGGCACCATGCAAAGTGACGCCAAGGGACTGGCTACGATGCGTGCAGTTGTTGGTGATTTCAGGTGCAGCCTCAGGGGCTCCAGCAGAAAGCAGGCCGTGGTAGGGGGAGCAGAGCTGGGCCGGCCAGGTCACACGCCAGCCCCGCCACCACCTTCTGTGTGACCTTGGGCATGTGCTTCAGCTTCCCAGAGCTTCAGTTTACTCATCTATACACAAGGGAGTTGGGTCTTATGCTTGCTAAAGGTCTCCCAGATTGATCAGGTCTAAGAAGCCGAGAGAGCCCATCCCTTGCTCCCCACTCCCCTCCCTGATCCCCCACCAGAGTGAGTCCACAGGCCCACCCTGCCTGGTGAACCTGCTGCAAAGCACCCGCCCCATGGGGAACATTCATTGGCCAGCTGCTGGGGGTGGGTCGGGGGTGTAGCCAGCCCCTCCACTAGAAAGGAGGAGGGACAGGATAGGAAGACAGAAGCACAAAAAGGCAAATAGACTCTCACTTTGTTCCTTTCCCGGCGATGGGTGCTTTGCGGGGGAACGGGGCGCTCACGCAGGGTGTGTGTGCCACAGAGGTACAGACAGACCTTGCCTGCACACGGGCTGTCGTGGAGCATCTTCGAACCTACGTGTGACCATTCAGCAGCTGTGGCAGGTTGGCACGCTGTCCGAGGCCCTGGATGACAACAGTGAACAAGGCAGACGAGCTCCCACTGCCCTGGCTGGGCAGCAGGGAGAGGGAGAGAGACAGCGGGCGCGTAAACAAGAAACAGACACTGTAATTACAGACCAGGACAAGCGCTGAGCGAGAATTCACATCACGACTCCACTCTCTGGCTGTTTTGACTGTTGGGGAGGATGTATTTGGACGGTGGTCTGGCGGCAGGGGGAGGGGGAGCTGAACGCTGAGGGATGGAAGGTGCCAGCCAAGCAAAGATTTGGAACAGTCAGGCAGAGTGACGAATTCAGGAGCTGCGGGGAGGCTGGGGAGGGGATTTCTGCGTGGAGCTTAGCTGAGCCGCACCCTGGCGTGGGATGCACAGTTCCCGGGACTGCTGACAGCACGGCCCTGCCACGGACGCGGGCCTTCCTCCCTCCTCCCTGCCATGTGTGGTGTGAGGTGGGATGGCTCCAGAACCACTGGCCTTAACCTGTCCCCAGAGAAAGCCTGTCCTGCCCGAACCTGCCAGTGTTGCCCGTGGGAGCCCAGGTTCCCAGGTTCCCAGGTTCCCAGGAACATAGTGGAGTTGCTCCAGCAGGTCAAAGTGACTCTCCCGAGGGCAGTGGCTTTAACCAGACACAATCATAGATGGTGGGGGAGGGGAGGCTTCTGCCGGGCTTCCCCCGACCCCTGCCCTCTGCTGCAGTTTTCTAGGGGCCCTCAGGCATGGCTCCGAGCTCACCCGAAGGTGGCTTTTGTCACAGTGTGTGCACACTGCCCGGGCAGAACCAAGGATAATGTGGGACACAGTGGCCCTGTGTCCTCTGTCCTGTCACTTTCCTTCCGGCTCCCTCTGTTACCTGGCTGCCAAGGCTTGACCACCACCACCTTGCCTTTCCACCCCAGCACCTCCCACTACCCATGAAAGTCTCAGACTCTAAACAAATGTGGAAGCTACGGCGTTCTCCGTTATATTAACAGTGATGAGCCTCATTTCCTTCAAGGAAGCCATTGCTTCTGTTGGGGCTCAGCTCCCCATTTGACACCCTGCTGCCCGCTTCTCCAGCGGGACAGGTCCTCTGGGATAGCGACTGCCATTGTCCCCTCTGACTCTAGCCCCAGCTGGTGTCACTCGCTCAGCGGGGCATCCTGGACTGGGGACGAGGAATCCGTGGGAGCCTGCCCCCAAGGGGGCCCCGGGAGCCAGGCAGTGACTGGGTCCCTCTGTGTCCCCTTCTCGAGCAGGGCGAAGGCCGAGTGGTCTATGTTCGAAATCTCTCCAGCGACATGAGCTCCCTTGAGCTGAAGAGGCGCTTCGAGGTGTTTGGCGAGATCGTGGAGTGCCAGGTGCTGACGAGAAGCAAGAGGTGAGTGGAGTCGAGCTCTGGCAGAGGAGGGGGGTGGGGAGGGGCAGAGGTTCCCGCCCAGGGCTGGCCACACAGACGATGCTCTGGAAGGTCTGTGGAACCAGGTGGACGAAATCCACAGCCTGGGCCAGGATCGTGCAGCCCAGCAGGAGCGGCCAACACACCGTCGGTTTGCTGAGTAGCGGCCAGTTCCCGTCATTCTCTTAAGCTTCCCGGCACTGTGCCTGCGACGTACACACTCGTTCTTTCTCTGGCTGCTCTTTCCGGGGAGCTGAGACAAATCGCTGAGCAGCTCGTTTGTGGCGGAGCCAGAGCTGCAGCCCCCGAGTCTGCTTCTGTCTGCTTCAGGCTCTCCAGCCCGGAGCTGGCGCGGGGCAGCAGACAGCCCCTGGCGGTTAAGGGCATGTGTGCGCTAGGACCTCCCTGCGCTGCCAGCCCCACGCTGCTCGCTGCCCTCCATTCCTCCGCAGCAGCCACTCCCGGGCCTTCCACTATCTTGGGCAGCCTGGTGTTTCCTCACTCACCTGCGGAAGCAGCATTTCATCTGTCGGGGGAATAGGTTGTATATAAATACACAGCTTAGATGTCAAAAACGTTGTCAGTTTTGAAACAATTCTAAAGTGCGTACTGTTATACTTACACACAAGATGAGTTGTTAAGGTTTTTAAATCCTAACTTAGTAATAACTTTTAAAGCACAATGAGAAAATAGCATCTGCATAAGTCATTACACACCTCACATCCATTAGAGTGGCTACAGAAAAAACAAGTGTTGGCGAGCATGCAGATAAAAGGGAACGCTTATGTACTCTTGGTGGGCATGTCAATGGCACAGCCACTATGGAAAACAGTATGGAGGTTCCTAAAAATTGGACACAGAATTACCATATACTTCTGGGTATATATGCAAAAGAGTTGAAAGCAAGATTCCAAAGAGCTGTTTGCCCACCCACGTTCACAGCACCATTATTCACAGCAGCCAAGAGGTGGCAGCAACCCAAGTGTCCATCTGCAGGTGAAACGGTAAAGAAAATAGAGTACATGCATATGATGGAATATTATCCAGTCAGTTTTTAAAGACTTTATTTATTTATTTTTAGAGAGAGGGGAAGGGAGGGAGAAAGAGGAAGAGAAACATCCATGTGTGGTTGCCTCTTTCTTGCCCCAGCTGGGGACCTGGCCCACAACCCAGGCAGGTACCCTGACTGGGAATTGAACCGGCGACCCTTTGGTTCACAGGTGGGCACTCAGTCTACTGAGCCATACCAGCCAGGGCGGAATATTATTCAATCTTGAAAAGAAAGGAAATCTTGTCATATGCTTCGAGCATGGATGAATCTTGAGGACATGATGCTAAGTGAAATAAAGCCAGCCACAAAAGTCGAAGACTGTGTAATTCCACTTATATGAGGCACCTGGAGTAGTTGTACTCACAGGGACAGGAAGTAGAAGGGTGGTTGCCAGGGGCTGCGGAGAGGAGGTGAGAGAGAGTCGTTGTTTCGTGGGTGGAGAGTGTTTGCAGGATGAAGAAGTTCTGCGGGTCTATTGCACAACAACGAATATACTGCACTCGACCGAGCTGTACGCTTAAAATAGTAAAAGTGGTCAATGTTTTCACCACAATTCTAAAACAGTCGTTACACACATGGAAGCATTTCTACGTAGTCCTCGGGGTATCATATGGAGATAACACGCAAAAGCAAAAAGCAGATTAGCCTTTAAAGGCAAGGGTCAGTTCATTAGCATTTTACAGGCACACACAAGCCTCAGCCATTTGAAGAGGCAGAAAGGGACTGGCTTTGGCCTGGCTCAGAGAAGGGCAAGGAAGTGTGTGTGGTTCAGCTGAGTGTTCACTCAGCCCCTACTGTCAGCAAGCCCACCCTGAGCGGTGGGGGCACTGCACGTTGTCTCTGCCCTTGAGTCTGCATAGCAGACGGTGGATGTGTCAGTCAGGATTCTTCCTCTTGTTCGTGGAACCGCAGAGGCGGAAGTGGGGGCAGAACTGACTTTAGGCTCCCCGAGCCTTGGCATCTTTCTCTGGTAGGCTTCCCTCATGGTGGCAAAGTGGCTGCCTCTACCTCTAAGCTTATCTCCTCCCAGTGGGAGCAGGAGTCTCCCTCATGGTTCCAGCAAAGACCTGGAATGGATTCTCTGGGGTTCCGCTTTGGGTGACAGGCTCACCCTTGGACCAATCACAGTGGCCAGGGAAGGCCACAGTCACTTGACGTCCCCTGGTGCCCCGAGCCGGGCTGAGCACAGGGTGCTGCTGTCTGATAAAGGGGTGTGGCTGCTGAGCTGGCCAACGTAACAGACGTCTAGCACAAAGGGTAGGACTGCAGAGAAAACCAGCGATGTTAGGGAGGGCGAGACCCAGTTAGCAGCCAGGGAAGTGGTGGCTGGGGTTGGCGTGGTAGGACGGGGCGTAGGCGGGGCAAGTCCCAGAAAATGGGACTCCCGAGGGAAACGGGAGTGTGAAGAGCACCAGCCAATAGGCAGGAGGCCTGAGTTGGGGTACCCTGCTCTGCCCCCCATCTTGGGCGAACTCCGAATCCACTGAGCCTCTTTCCTCACCCCAGGTGGAGACAACAGCAGCGCCCGCTCACAGGTGGTCTGCCGTGTGGGTGGCCAGCACTGGCAGACATTCAGTAAAGGACCTGCTCCTACTGTGGTTACATTGCAGAGGTCACCTTAGCCATCGTCCTCGTCCCCCTTTGACATGGTTACTGGATCATGGGCTCGCCTCTCCTTTTCTAGTCACGGGTGGTCCGACAGGGTCGACCAAGCTGGCCCAGTGACACGGTCCCCTTGTCACCTCCCTGCAGGGGCGAGAAGCACGGCTTCATCACCTACCGGTGTTCTGAGCACGCCGCCCTCTCCCTGAGGAACGGCGCCGCCCTGCGGAAGCACAACGAGCCCTCGTTCCAGCTGAGCTACGGAGGACTCCGGCGCTTCTGCTGGCCCAGGTACACTGACTACGGTGAGTACCCGAGGCCCCCCCCCCCCCGTCCTCTGTGACATGAAGGGCTGAGACCTCCTTTACTGAGACCCCGAGCTAGTGTCCACCCCCGAGCTCCGAGCGCCGGCCAGTGTATGCCTTTGCCGGGAGGCTGCCGTCTTGCTTTCTTCCTCTGCTCTCTGGTCCGTCCTGTCCTGACCCAGGACTGGCACCAGAAAGAGAGGTTCAAGTCTCCTGTGGCCTCTGGGAGGGTCCAGTCTTGTGCTAACAGCCACATGGTGACAGAGCCATGACTGCTGTTTCTTTGAGGGGCCCTCCATGGTGACCCCAACAGGCAGCAGCCTTGCCCACCAAGGCACCACAGGGAAACAACATTGTCGCCCTGCCCTCACCATCTGGGGACGGTTGGTAAAGGAGGATGAGGAAGTACAATTCGGAGGGAATTATTTGCAGGGGAGAGCCTGATGCAGCTTCTGTAGTGCAGGGCTGAGTATCAGACCTCGGAGGGTTCCAGGCCAGGCAGCACGCCACCTGGCTGCATGCACGCTTACGGGACCCTGGTCCATAGCTGGACGGGGAGGGCATCGGTTTTGGAGGCTGCCTCAGGTGGCCTCTGCAGTGGTTTGCCAGGGGGCAGGAAGCTGTTCAGGGAAGTAGAATTAGAGGATAAAGGAGCTCTGGGGTGCTCTACGTGAGGTCCCCGCTCCACCAATGGCAGCTGGGGCCCCAAGACGTTGGTCACAGCAGAACGGCCGTGCCGACGCTCACCGTCCAGTGCTCTCTGCGGCCTTGGGCCACGCCCGTTTCACGGAGGCAGATTTTCGGATGGTCTGACCTTGCCGCGTGGCTCACTGCCTTCCCCACTCACTGCCTGCTCCACCCCCTGCCCAGATTCCAATTCAGAAGAGGCCCTTCCTGCATCAGTGAAAAACAAGTACGAAGCCATGGATTTTGACAGCTTGCTGAAGGAGGCCCAGCAGAGCCTGCATTGATAACAGCCTTAACCTTCGAGGAATACCTCAATACCTCAGACAAGGCCCTTTCAATATGTTTACGTTTTCAAAGAAAATAAGTATATGAGAAGGAGAGCGAGCGAGCGAGCGTGCGAGCGGACACACATGAGAGAGCGAGAGAGAGAGAGACTTGAAACTGCTGTCCTTTTAAAAAAAATCAATGTTTACATTGAACAAAGCTGCTTCTGTCTGTGAGTGTCCATGGTGTTGACGTTCCACTGCCACATTAGTGTCCTCGCTTCCGACGGGTGGTCCCGGGTGCGCCTCCAAGTGCTGGGTCCGTCACCCACCCCCCCTCCTCCCCGACCGACCTCCCCTCGTAGACGTGCAGCTGTGTTCGCCATAACATTTCTTGTCTGTAGCGCGTGATGATGAAATTGTTACTTGTGAATAGGGTCAGGATTATAAACTCATTTTTAATGGAAGAAAAACAAAGTATATCCTTAAAATAATGTATTTATGGCTCAGACGTACTGTGCCTGGGGTTATCGTATCGCTTCCTTGATTTTTAACTATGCACTGTGTGAGGTGTTTGCCACTGAGCTGATCTGCTCCCTCCGCCGGGATGCCCCCGAGGTCCTGCGTGGCCGGGAGGTGCGGCCTGCAGCCCCAGCGAGGAACAGGGGAGGGGTGTTTCTGGGCCTTTTCTGCCAAGACCCGCCCTGTCTCTCATCGGGTGAGTTTGGGTCCAGTTATATTCAGAGCCCTCATCTGGTGCCCAGCTCACACTTAAGAGTTTCTGCCTGGCCGTGGGTCTTCAGATCCTCAGGAGGAAGGCAGGCAGTTCCTCAAGAGGCGAAATGGCTGCCCTGGGGTCCCATAGCTGGTCGGTGAGTGGGCAGAGCAGTGGCCCGGCCCGGGCCTCCTGATTCTTGGTCTCGCACTCCTACGACAGCTCAGGTAAAGATGCAGAGTTCCAGAGCTGGTAGAGGTGAGTTCAGCTCAATCAGTCCACTAACTAGAAACCTACAGGCTCATCATGGGGGTCAAGTCAACAGCTAATTCGCCAGCATTAGGTGAGTTCAAGCTCTGGTACACATTTCCCTCCGAGGGGCCCTGTGGTTTGCCTACACCCGTGGGCATGATGTCAGAACGTCAGTGACATGCCTGGAGTGTCAAGGACAGGTGATTTGGGAGCAGTCATCCTTTCTGGGCCAGTCACCAGCCCATCTTACTCCCCTCAGCTTGTCTTTCCTTTTCCTCAGTTGTCAAGTTGTTTGGGCGGCGTGGGACAGAGAAGCAGAAAGAGGGTGTGAGGGTTGGGGATGGATAAAGCAATCTCCGAGCTCCTTTTCAACGTAGAAAGCATTCTGATTGGAGTTTCCTTTAAAATCTGTGTGCTTGAGAGACGTCAAAGCCATGTCCTGCTTGGGTGATCTGCAGGTGCCCTGGGGGCCATCGGAGGGAGAGCATGGCCAGGCAGGCTGTGAACACGTGGCTTTTGCTCCGGCAAGAGCAGCTCCAGCCTGGTCACTTTCAGACGGCCGTGCTCCTTGGTAAATGTTTGCATTTTAAAAAGCAAAGGAAAGGGGTCCTGCTGCTTTAACGAAGTTTGAAATTGACTCATTAAACTGAACAAGCTAAGTGAACCTATTGCTAGTGCCAGGCTTAGTCCTTTGAGAATCGATAGTTGATTTTTTAAAAGAGATTTTTCAAATACCTCAGTAGGTAAACTGAGCCAGCTGATGAGCTTGTCCTGGGTGGTGAGCAAACTACAAGCCTGCAGAGAAGGCTGGAGGAGACGGGGAGATTTGGACCCGTTGATCTCCATGGTCCCTGCCAGTCTTAGCTTGTGCTGAGGCAGCGCTAGCTCAGGATGGCCAATACACAGCATGCGTACCACTATAGCCACACCCTTAGCCAGTGGCAGACATAACTAATCAACCACAGCACTCAGGTTCTTTGAGCCTGGTCTGCTATTAGAATCCTCATCACAGTGCTCTGGGCAGACATTACTAATTGATCAGAGGTTAACCTATTTGACATCTTGGTCTAATCTTCTAAAAGTTTCCATCACACATCCAATACGGTGGCTGGATTTCATGCTGGCCCATTCCTGTCTGTCATATCGTGACCTATGAGAAAATTTCCCTAAAGCCATTCCCTGGCACAGGACTCCCCGTATTCCTGTGACACACAGCCTGTTTGGGGTGGGGCCGGAGAGTGGAATAACGGCCATGAACGTGTTGGGGGAGGCAGGGTGTGTGAGATGGACCAACCAGGGACTTCCCACAGCACAGACCCGAACATCCTAAATTCCTTTTATAGCTGTTCACTGCCTAGCACACAGTAGGCACACAATAAATGGTTATGGAATGGAATCTAAATCCGTCTGCCGCCTCCCCCGAGTCCTTGTTCACACCGAGGAGTCAGAGATTTCACCCTGTGGGAGCCGGCAGGAGGGAACTCTAGATCTGGAGTCGGACTAGGTCGTCTCGGAGCCCTCCCGTTGGCTTCTTCCTCGATGCACTGGGCCAGGGGTCCTACCCTGGGCAAGTGGTCCTTTTGGGTAAGAAAAGGAAGGTTTTAGGGAGGGACAAGTCTCTCCCATCTTTTGGGTCAGCTGAAGCTGTCCTTTCACTTCGGATCAATGCAGGGCTCTTGAAGTTACTTAAACTTGGCCCTTGAGCAGAGCAGGGATCGAGCACAGCCGTGGGACGCGGTAGGCCTACGGTCAGAGCTGGGGCCACCAGTGGGAGAGGGATCCCGCCAAGGACATCCATCAGTTTCTGCTCAGCGTCCCGTACGGAAAAGGCTGCAGGTTCTAGAGCTGACCGGCCCTGCAGACCACCTCTGTCCAGAAGACCCATTCGGTGCTGTGTATTACTTACCAGGGAGACCTCAAGGTCTCTCCAGGAAAATGAGTCAACCTTGGTCTCTTGCCCACCAACTTAAGGAGTAACCCAGAGGGAGCAGCTGCCGTTGGCAACCATCTTGTCGTAGCTCTGTCCTAGTATTTGCTCTCGATGATGTTTACATGTGATTGCCATAAAGCTTACTATAGACTCTGTCGGTAGCCGCCCACACGGGGCAGGTTGCACTGTCCGTCTCTGTGCTGTGCTGGTGTTTTCCAAAAATACCCGATCCAACCGCTAAGTGGAATTCTTCCATCTCCTTCCTCAGTCGGTACAAGGCTGAATCAGAATCCTCACTCTTGGGGGCTCTGGTTACCGAAGGAAAATGCATCAAAGAGGTCAAGGATATGAGTGGATGGAATGTAGCTAAGGCCCCCACCCCCCACCCCTCCACACCTTGTCCCCCCAATCAGAAAACTGCTTGGAGTCAAAAGCACCGTTTGGGCGTCTGGGTCTGCTGTGTGATCTGGCCACGTAGCACGTAGGACGTGCTCAGGAGAGAGGCAGGGCTTCCAGGGACTGGGGAGTGGGGGCGGGAGGAATGCTCTGAGCTCAAAGACTCAGTACCTAAGTCCCAATGTGCAAAAGGATGATGCAATGAGAAGCTCTCATCGCCTGAAGCCCATGCTTGTTGATGTTCTGAGAGTGATTTCTAGGTGTAAGCCATCTGCACGCCCAGGCCACCGTGTGGGAGGGGCGTAGGCGGGGGCAGGAAAGACTGAGATTCTCGTGTCTGGACAGGTAGGTCAGAGCCCCACCCCAGGCCTCACAGCTGGGTCTGCAGCTTGAGGGACGGGTCATACCGACTGTGAAGCAGAAGCCACCCTAGAGGATTTGCTGATCTGACTTGACATCAAAACTGCGGTAATTTTCTTAGCATCTGAGATTTAGCAGTCCCCCTCAGAGATATGATTGAGGAAGGAAATTGGATGCACAGTAGCAAATAAAGTGAACCTAGTGGTTCCATTGGCCAAAGAAGAGGAGCCCCTCACCCGTTCCCGTGGGGGCAGAAAGGAAACCGCTTAGTGCTGATGTGCAATATGTTTAAGCTTGTCCCGGAGTCCCCGAGGCATTTGCACACACAGACGGGCTCCAGGGCTGTCTGCCAAACCGGAGGTACAGGGTAAATGGAGGGAGACCTGGGGAGCCGGGGAGCCCATGAGCACAGAGATGCCCGTGGCCCAAAACAGACGGCGGGGGCGGAGGGAGAGCCCTCAGGAGCCCACCGAGTGGCACCCAGGAAGCAGGCAGAGGCTGACTTTGCCTTGAGCCAATAAAAGCACTTTGAGAAAACCACAACACTTCAGCCTGCTTCCGTGTGGCCACACTGGCAACCCTGGGTCTCCTCTGGCTGTGCGAGCTGCTCTCCTAGGGCCTGGGACAGGGCGCCAGGGAGGGGCTGGTGTGAGGGGGGAGGGTGCGGAGGACCCGAGGCGGCAGCAGCCCCAGAGCCCATGCTAGGGCGAGTCCTCTGCTGGCCGCTGCTGGAGGCCCTAGAGACAGGGAACTGTGAGTTTAGATCTTGGTACCTTTTTTTTTTAATAAAAAATTAAAACAGCCCAGCTGATTGAAATGGATTTGCACACCACGTCATTTAACTATAAGCCATCTCGGAGTGAGAAAGCCGACGTTTCTTCCCTGCTGTGTGGCCCTGGGCCTGCGTGTCCTCATCCGGCAAAGGAGAAGAATATTGGACAGGATGAACACTCAGTCCCCTTCTTCTCTGATAGGCTCAGATTCCCTTCTCTGGCCGCACCCAGCTCACGCTCGGGGTGCAGTGCTCTGCAAGGTAACCAACCAGCAGCAGGTTCAAAGCCACATGGTCCTGGCAGAGCGACCTTGCATCAGAAGGCCAGCTCTCCAGGACAGGTCTAAGCCATAGTTTCTAGTGGGGATGGTGGGAATCCAACCCCCGCTCAGCTAGGTGGCGATGTCCAATCTCACGTTAGCCTCGGCATCACCCCACCAAACAGCTACTGTATGAACCTGAATGTTCTGACCACTCGGCTGTTTGGCTCTTGCTCTCAGACAATACTAGCAATACTCTGTTTTTTTCAAAACAGCTTACCGTAGGCACTTTTCACACATTTCTTTTAAACGGTTGTAAAAAGGGCAACAGGAGGCCTCCATCGATTGCACTGCGTGTGTTTAGGGCAGCTTTTCTTCTCTGTTTCTTGAACGGTATGCCCCCGGTATGCCGCAGGGACTGAGGCTTCTTGGTAAGAGGGGGGCAGATTATCAGCGACTCTTGCATCAGAATCCCTTGCACATCCAGAAGCAGCTCAGAAACCCAGCCGCCTGAATTGGGGGCTTGGAAAAATACAGTTTTGTAGGTGGTCCCTGGGATCTGCAAGAGCACCTCCCAGAGTGCTTATGTAGCTAGAATCCCCCCCCCGTGCTGTATGTTTTGTCAAAGGATCCTTCAAGGAAGCATAATAAAGCCTCCTTGTCCACTTTGCTGGCCTTGCTCTGGGTGACTTGAAGGGATTGGTTCGCTTCCACTTCAGCACTTTGCCTTATCCACGTCTAGTCGCCATCTAGTGGCCAAAGACTGTATCCACCAGCTACCCAGATGGAAGGCAAGTAAATCCTTTCCGCCACCTTGCTGTCCAACACCCGCTTTGGGGATGAAACGTGATGTCGCAAGTAAACTGTCTGTAATATCTAGAGCCCAGTGAACACTGCTCAGGAGAATTAAGAAGCAACCACGCAGATGCACGCAGACTGAGAAGTGCACTAGCTCTCCTGTGGGCAGAGGAGATAGGAGTGGACCCTGTGTCCAGACGCCCTGGAGGGGTTTACTGTACCTGCAATACTGGCAGCCGAGCTGCTGACCCTCTTAAGTGAACCTCTGCTAGGTGGGCCGCACCGCACCCTCGGGACGAGCAGATGGGCTGGGCGTCAGGATGCTGTGGGGGGACTGGCCGTGGCCTTTGACGGGGTCCACCAAAATAGCCAAACAGGTTATATACTTTTCGTTGGTAGTTTTTGTTTCTATATTTTGTATTTTAAAATCTTGTCCAGTGTTTTTGTGTTAGGAATAAAAAGTCATAAACTATTCCCAACTTTGTTTCTTGAGGGATGTTCTGATTCCGACGGAAACGGGTTGGAAATCTCAAGGGGCGTGGGGAGAGTGGTCAGCAAAGCAGGGAAGTGGACCACTTGGATTTCCAGATGGCTTCTGGGGAAGGTGACCACCCCAAAGTCCGGCTCAGTGCGGCCTGCTCTGGGAACTCACACTCGCCCCCTTCACCTCCTGTGCCATGGTATCAGCATGGGCTCTCAGCATCCGCTGCTTCCAGAGCAGCTGCTGGTGGTGAAACCAACGTAGGATCTCTCTCCCCACCCCCAGGTTTTTAAAGAGACAGTATTTGTAGCTAGCCTTAATTGACTGCGCAAGGTGGTCCCTCTGGTCCCTTCCAGCATTTCCAAGTCTTGGACTCTAATTATTTTCTCTCGGTGTGACCATGCAGCCTGGAGAATTCTGAGCGACAGGAAGCCAGGGCTTTCGCCGGAAGCCAGGGCTTTCACCAGCTCTGTGACAGGGCCACACCAGGAAATGGCTAACCTTGTGAGGTCTGGGCATCCCCAGGGGTACTCCATAGGGGGCATTACTTATTAGGAAGCTCAACAAGGTAACTACAGCCTGGGGTGTGTGAGTGCAAGGCTGTGTGTGTGTGTCTGTGTGCGTGCGTTGCACCCGCATGCCCGTCTGTCTGCGTGTGTGTGGAATTGCATTGATGCATTTCTTGAGAAAGGTGCAAGAATTTCACCTACACAGAGGGACACATCGCTTTGTTATTTATAATAGAAAGCTAAATTTTAATTTTTTAAAGGACACTGCTGATGATTGGGAATCGAGTTTTTAGTTTTGCTATTTTTTTTAATTGGTAGAGGATTTTTATATATTTTTTCCATTTTGTTGGGTTGTGTCCTTATTTATATAAATGCTTTATCTGTAAGAGGCAAGGAAGAACCCTTCTTTGCTTTTAATTATTGTGGTTGTCATTGTCCCTATTTTATTTCTGCTGTGATTTATCTGTCTTACCTTCGAAATGAGAAGATGTTTTCCTGTATTTGTACATTGTCAGATTCTATAGTTTCATAGATAATTTAACC
Organism: Phyllostomus discolor; assembly: GCF_004126475.2. Classification (NCBI taxonomy): domain Eukaryota; kingdom Metazoa; phylum Chordata; class Mammalia; order Chiroptera; family Phyllostomidae; genus Phyllostomus; species Phyllostomus discolor. Next base: position 20,686,519 of record NC_040915.2, read on the forward strand.
AAATTGCTCTATGTATTATTATCCTGTGAGTATAAAGTTCTATTTTAACCTCTGTAAATACTTCAGAACTGGCTTCTTTTCTCAGACTCCCACTGTGGAGTTATTGTTTACATCACAGAAACTGTAGAATCTCTATGCTCATGTACTGTAAATAGTGAAGTGATCTGCTTATAAATAAACTTAACAAATACACTATGGAGATTAAACAGTAAACACCACCCACAGCCCCGCCCAGGTGTGTCTTTATTGGTCCTGCGTGCCTGTCGAGCGACTGGGGAAAGGATTCTGGTTTTGGCATCGCCTTCTCAGACAAGACCCTGGTCAGTGTGCGGTCCCCACCCGTCCAGAATTTTCTGAGCTCACTTCTCCTTCCTTCACAGCACTTTTCATGAATCATCATGAGTCACTCAGACTCACCGCATGTAACAGATGTCTCGTCCCTGCTTTTCACTGTGGCTTTTATGCAGCTACACAAACAAGGGAGTCCTTTTCTGATCAAGGACTCCCTTGTTTGGGGCCACCAACCTGTCCACCCGAGCACACTGAAGGAATGTGCCAAATGAGATGTTTGCAGTTCCAGGCAAAACCACTCACCAATGAACTCTAAAGCAAGCTTTGGTCAGAGGAGGTGGAGGGCAGACTTGAAGTGTGTGCTGTATTTAGGGGAGCTAGACACGTTTTCCTTTGCTCACTCACTCCCAGCCAGACCATAAAGAGGTGGCATTTTCCAAGACCGAGACTTGGACGTGTGTGCCTTTCCTCAGTTTCAGAGCACTCTTGGGTTTAGCTTTTCTTTTGTCCTAAGGCTGCTTTGATGTTAATATTTTTTTCACATTAGCATTTTTAAGTACACTCTGAGTGCCAGACGCCCACGTGCCCCCGGAGTGCTGAATCGCCGACGAAGAAAACCACATGCAAACAAGAATAGGGACGGCCATTCCGTTTCATATCATATGCACACTGTCCTCAAACTGTCATTTATTACCGACGGAAATGGTTTGTCATTGTTCAGGGGATTATTTTTTCAGTCTGGAAATTGTTTGGATTTCATTGGTTGGGAGGGAACACGTGGTGGTTTTTTCCTTTAGAATGAATGGGGGGGTTTGCCCTTAGCAGCAGGGTTCTCTGGCACGTTCGAGTCCTTGGGGAGGTCTCCCATGGGGTTGCTCAGTGTCTGTCACCCCCTGACTAGATGCTAAACTCCAGGAAGACAGGGTGCTTCTCCACTCATTGCAGGGTGCCTAGCCCCATTAATTAGGCATCATGAATGGACAAGTGAGAGGCTCCTGCCCATGGCCTGATGGCTACATGCGGCAAGGGAGGCTCCCGAGCAACAGAGCCACAGAAACAGTCCCTTCAAAGCTGCAGCTGGTGGTGAAAGAAGTAGAATGGGAGATCAAGAGCTTCCAGGCCTGTGTGTTGAGACCCAGCTCTGCCACTTCTGTGCTGTGCAACTTGGACAAAGCACCTCGTTGGCCTCTGGTGACCCCAACTAGGAAACAAGATGATTAGCTTAGATGAGTGCCCAGGTCCTCCAACAGGCAGGTTCTCAGAAGCAGTTATGTTGCAAGGAAGATGGTTACGAGCCAGCAATCTGTTTTTAGGCTGCTTGGCTCTGTGTCCTGACTTCCCCACTCAGCAGCTGGGTGTTGTTGGGCCGGTTTCCTAACCTCTCTGAGTCTCTTCCTCGCTGTGTGTTAACTGTGGCTGCTCATCGTTTCTACCCCATAGGGTTGTTGTGAGGATGAAGTAGATCGTGCACAGCACCTGGGACATTAGAGGTGCTTCGTCAACACGAGGTGCCATCCTCATCATGCATGGTCTCATTTGGTCGAACCATAGCTCTGTGCACGGTGTGGCAGAGATTGTGACCCTCGCTTGACAGGTGGGGAAGGCTAAAGACTAAAGAGAATGGAGGGAACCTGCCTAAGGGACAGAGCCTGGGCCAGCGCCACCACCTGTATATACCCGGGTGACACTCCTCTTCTTTATCACTTAGTTACCACGTGTGACGTGCTTAGAGACGCACCTTTGCTGAAGAGACCACTGCTCTGAGAGCATCAGTTTCAGGAGGGCAGGAAACCTAGCTCGGGAGTTGAAAGATGAGTGTTCCAGACCCAGCTCCCTGTTTGCATAATGACCTGAAAGGATGGGCAAGGCTCATGCGTCAGGAGCTCAGACTGATCTGCTGTGCAAGTCACAGGGACAAGTGCCCTGGACACTGTGTTCTTGTGAACTTGGGCAGCTGCCTCTGGAGGGCAACCAGGGAGCTGTGCCATGAACTTTGCACAGCCCATCCACTTGCTGGCCTTCAGTTTCCTCATTTATGTAAAAAAAAGGGAAGGGGCAGTTAGAGTAGATCAGTGGTTTACTAACAGTTTGGAGAAGCCATGTATTCCCTCTCCGCAAAGCAATGAGAGCCGACACCCACCTACAGGAGAACCAGGGACAGAGGAAGCAAATGAGAATATGGGACAACTGACACTTTCTGCAACAAGGAAAAAGGAAGCGCTGTTATGGATTAAAACACACTCAGAGGACATAACAACTAAAAGTGTATGTCTTGTTCAGATCAGATTTGAGCAAACAGACAATTACAGACATTTGTGTGACGGTGAGTGAGAAGGACTGCTGTCCGAGTTGGGTTCCCCTGAAGGCAGCCCCTGCAAAGGACCTCATGTGCAGGGTGATTACAAAGGAGCCCCCCAGGAACAACGCCTGAGGCAGGAGAGGTGGTAGGAGTGGGCAGAGGGAGAAGCTGAGCTGTAATGCGAGCCCAGTGGCCGCCTTGGGAGACCCCATGAGGAGTCCTGGAGCTATGGTGGCCCTGCACAGCTGTCCCCTGCAGGGCCAAGAAGACCAGACCTTAACACCTGGCATGGATCAGTCATTGCATGCAGGCCACCCAGGGGAAGGGTGTGACTTAGGGCAAAGTGTTTCCAAGCAGCTAAAGTGATCCCCAAAGGGGCCGGCTTGGGAGGCTCTCTGCTGGCAGCGCTCCCAGCTGCTGACCATGAACAAGCCCTCGGCTCTCCAGCAAAGGGCCCGGCAGCTTGCCACAGCATCGACCACAGGTAGGTTGTGGGTGTTCGTTTGTTGCATGTGGTAATGATGGGGTGATGTTAGAACATGCCCTTATGTCTGGAATGATATGTCTGGAATTGTCTTTTACATACTTCATCCAAGAAAAAGTTGGAAAATATAAAAGGACAGGTGAGGCAAATGTGGCAGAATCTCGATACTGGAATAGGGTGATAGGTGCGGCTTTATTGTATATGATGCTCAACTTTGGAGACTGATTGAAAATGGTTGTAATAAAATAGAAAATGAAAGCATGAGAACAAAAATGATTCCGAGTGAGCACTTGAGTCTGGCATTAATTACATATTTAATTGATGTCTACAAAAACTAGAATGTTGGTTTTAGCTCAAGAAAAAATTCCCAAGGCTGAAACATTGTTTGAAAGCCCCTAGATAAGAAGTAAACTAAAATCTTATTCAGCTTTTGAATCCTATGACTCTATTACTTCTCAAGAAGGTGTCTTGTTTGCCACTGGCTTGGGCGGTCTCTTCCTAGGAAAGGCAGGGCCATCTTGGTCAGCAGATCCCCGTTGGCCTACTGGATACAGCATGACTTGGATGCTGGGGCACCCCCTCCAGGTCCTGGGGTCCCTCCAGGCTGATTTCCTGCTGCAGGTGGACAGAAAGAGAACATCAGTTGGGAGGGGGCTGCAGGAAGGCTTCCCCTTTGCTCTGGTGTCGGCCAAGAGTGGCAAATTTGGGGCTTTCTGGGGCCAGCAGCAAATAACCACCCATGCTGAAGGCAAGCTGGAGATAAGAGGGACCTGAGAAAGCAAGAATGTGGCTCTACGCTAAGAAAAATAGTGGTCTTGGGACTTCCGGCCAAGCTGGAGGCATAGGTAGGCACACTGTGCCTCCTTGCACAACCAAAATAAGGACAACAAAAATATAGAAATAAAAAAACAACCAGAACTGACAGAAAATTGAACTGTATGGAAGTCAGACAACCAGAGTTAAAATAGGCACATTCATCCAGACCGGAAGGAGGGGTGGAGTTGGGCAGCCAGGCGGAGAGGGGTTGTGGCAAAAAAAGCTGTGGCTTGCAGACCCGGGAACACAGGCAGTGGCTGACAGACCCCGGGCATGGGGTGGCAGCAGGCAGACTCAGTGAGGCGCGCAAGGCAGCTGGCTGACTGCATGGTCCCACATTCACACGCAGATAAACCAGGTGAAACTGGGGAGCGAGACAGACCATGAAACCCAGTGTCCCAGTGCTGGGAAATAAAGCCTCAAACACTGATTCAAAACACCTGTGGGGGTTGAGGTGCAGGGAGAGACCCCCAGCTCATAGGAGAGTGCGTTGGAGAGACCCACAGGGTCCTAGAGTGTGCATAAGCCCACCCACCCGGGAATCAGCACCAGAAAGGCCCAATTTGCTTGGGGGAAGCAGCGGAAAGGACTGAAATCTGACAAAGAGCAGAGGAAGCACCAATGTTCCCTCTCGCACCCTGCCCCCACATACAACGTCACAACCCAGAAACTGGGTTGACCCACCCTAATGAACACCTAAGGCTCCGCCCCTCTTACGTAATAGGTGCAACAAGACAAAAACCAAACCAAACAAAAAACCCAGCCCAAACAGAAGAACAGATCAAAACTCCAGAACAAATGTAATTAAGCAACAAAGAGATAGCCAACCTATCAGATACACAGTTCAAAGCACTGGTGATCAGGATACTCATAGAATTGGTTGAATTTGGTCACAAATTAGATGAAAAAATGAAGGCTACAATAAGTGAAATGAAGGAAAATGCACAGGGAACCAATACTGATGGGAAGAAAAGTGGGACTCAAATCAATGGAGTGGACCAGAAGGAAGAAAGAAACAACCAAATAGAAAAGAATGAAGAAACCAGAATTCAAAAAAATGAGAGGCTTAGGAACCTCCAGGACATCTTTAAATGTTCCAACAGCATCTGAATTATAGGGGTACCAGAAGGGAAAGAGGAAGAGCAACAAGTGGGAAAGTTATTTGAACAAATAATAAAGGAGAACTTCCCCAATCTGACAAAGGAAATAGACTTCCAGGAAGTCCAGGAAGCTCAGAGAGTCCCAAAGAAGTTGGACCCAAGAAGGAACACACCAAAGCACATCATAATTACATTATCCAAGGTAAAAATGAAGGAGAGAATCCTAGAAGCAGCAAGAGAAAAAGACACAGTTACCTACAAAGGAGTTCCCATCAGACTGTCAGCTGATTTCTCAAAAGAGACCTTACAGGCAAGAAGGGGCTGGAAAGAAATATTCCAAGTCGTGAAAGGCAAGGACCTACATCCCAGATTGCTCTATCCAGCAAAGCTTTCATTTAGAATCGAAGGGCAGATAAAGTGCTTCCCAGAAAAGGTCAAGTTAAAGGAGTCCATCATCACTAAGCCCTTATTATATGAAATGTTAAAGGGACTCATCTAAGAAAAAGAAGATCAAAAACATGTACAGTAAAATGACAGCAAACTCACAGTTATTAACAACCATACCTAAAACAAAAACAAAAGCAAACTAAGGAAACAACTAGAACAGGAACAGAACCACAGAAATGGAGATCACATGTAGAGTTAGCAACAGGGGAGTGGGAGGAGGAGAGAGGGGGAAAAGGTACAGAGAATAAGTAGCATAGATAGTAGGTAGAAAATAGACAGCGGGAGGACAAGAATAGTATGAGAAATGTAGAAGCTAAAGAACTTATGACACATGGATATGAACTAAAGGGAGAGAATGTGGGTGGGAGAGGGTGTGGGGTGTGCAGGGTGGAGGAGGGTGGAGGGAAATGAAGGGAGGAAAATGGGAAAACTGTAATAGCATAATCAATAAAATATATATATATTTTAAGATTTATTTATTTATTTTTAGAGAGGGAAGGGAGGGAGAGAGAGAGAAACATCAATGTGCAGTTGCTGGGGGCCGTGGCCTGCAACCCAGGCATGTGCCCTGACTGGGAATTGAACCTACGATGCTTTGGTTCGCAGCCCGCACTCAACCCACTGAGCTACACTAGCCAGGAATAAAATATATTTTTTAAAAAAGAGAGACTTCTTTACCACAGAGGCATTAGTGTCTAAGAATAAGGGGAAAATAGTATAAAGGAATATATAAAGCCTTACAAATTTGGAGCTACTGTGTTTTTATAATTATATGTGTAAAAAGAAAAGAAAAACAGCAGTCATGATGTTACATAGTTACCCCCACTTGGCACCAATGTCTGAGAGGCAACAGGGAGTGGCGGGGACTGTGCCCACTGGAGAGACTCCCTGTCCCACCTGAATGGGCGGGCAGGGGCTGCCACTCAGCTCCAGCTCACTGTTATGCAGAAATGCAGAGGCAGGAGGCCCGATCTCCGTCTTTTACAAAACATGCTGGAAATCTGAATTTTTTAAACTGGAAATATCCCCATTTAAAAATGTACACAGCTAATTCACATTTTCAACAAACGCAGGCCAAACAGAAGACATCGCAGGCTGTAAGTCTGCAGAGACCCACCACTAGCCCCTAAGACAATTTGGGCAAATTAGAAAGAGGCACTTCTTCCTCTGGACACTTCACCACCATTTTCTGGAAAATTGTAATTGTGATACAAATCTGGGGTGTCTGTACTACCACCCCCCCCGGAGCTGTGCAAAGCACAACTTACACAACCATGAGGGGTGGCCCCACATCTGTAGCTGCCAGTTCAGAATCACCCATACTGCGCAAGCAGAGCTGACGACCTGTCTGTGCTGAGAACCACGTGCAGAGGGACAGTGTGCAGGGGAGCACGGTCAGGGTGGCGTGAGGACCAGAACCCACGTCCTGTGAGGGGACGAGGGCCACACAACCAGTAAAGGAAATGACTTGGGGGGAGGGGAGCATGCTGTAGACTGGGAAGAGATGGAAAAACAAGAATCCTGTTTGATTCCTGAAGGCAGGCCTGTGTCCACTAGGTGGAAGTTTGAACAAGGGGAATAGTTTCAGTTCAAGGAATAGCTTTCTAATAGTGGCACTGAATGAGACTTTCATGGAAGGTAGTGAGCCCTCCATCACTGGTAGTGTGCAAGCAAAGGCTCACAATGGTATAGACAGGATTCAAACATCAGACCGAAGGCTGGAAATATGACCACTAAAATTCCTTCCAACCAATAATTTAGGCTTTCCCCTTTGTCCCTGGATAGGGCCCTGTGTCCACAGCCTCTGAATTGGAACCTGTCCAACACTGGTCGCGGGGCAGTGAGGGCATCTTTGCTGGGGGCCTCAGTCTCGGGGAGCAGCCTCTGCCACTTACTAATGGTGTGACTTGGCCACAGTACTCCTGTGAGTCTCAGAGCCCTCCTGTAGAACGGGGACAACAATAGGTGGTGGGGAGGCCTGAACAGGACCCATGTGTGAGGCTCTGAGGCCAGGCCAGGCACACCGTGAGCACCCGGCATGAAGGCCAGGGCTCCCCGTCCTCCCCGTCCCACAAACCTTGCTTGGCTGCCTGCTGCTTCTGCTTCTCCTCCTCCAGAGCCTTCACCTTGGTGTCATACTCGTCAGCGAGTGCTTTCCACTCCTTGCGGTTGTTGGTGATCCCGTCGAGCATGGGGGTGATCTCCTCATGGAAACGGGAGAATTCCTGGAAGAGACGGAGCCTCTGGTGCAGGGGCCAAGGCCCAGGATCCGGGCTGCAGGTGGAGGCTGATTTGGATGTAATGCAGCCTCCCTGCCCCCGGCCCCCCAACCCCACTAGCCTGTGTTGTACCAGAGAGGCACGTGTGAACTTCCTCCTCACAGAACCAGTGCAGCCCATGCACCAGAAGAGCCCTGGACTGGGCACGGGGTCAGGGACCCGGGCTCTGATCCCATTTTATGGCTGACCCTGGTGACCCTGAGCCTGTCATTTCTCATCTGTGGCCTCTGTGGCCTCATGTGTAGCATGGCCAAAGTCAGAGGAACAGACGGGAAGTGAATGGAGACACAGATTCTATGGGATTGGGGGCAGTGAGATTCTCTAGAGGGAGATGTTAACCTTGAGCAAGAGCTCAAGGTCGAACTGTCACGCTTCCACTAGCTAGGGAAGTTGGGAGGGAGTAAATCTGCCATGCTTCCTCCTTCCGTGTCTGAAACCATTGCTCGGTCATTGGGCCCTCAAGACCCCAGAGGGCTGTCCTGAGGACCAGATGCTGCCGCAGATGAGAAGAGCTTCGGAAAATACCCGCCACCGGTCACTCACCAGGCTTTATTACTCCGGATGGCATTTGGGAATCCCAGCTTTATCAGAGGCAAAGGCAAAGACTGGGGCCTGAGAAAGCAAAGGGCTCACCTTGTAGACAAAAGTGCAGACAAAGTCAATGAAGCCGACCTGCAGCTTGGGGAGTTCATCCGCCTTGTTTCTGTCCATCATGGGCTGTTGTGGGGGAGAAAGTGTTAACTGCCCTGCGCTCCTCCTGCCTGATGCAGGTGGGGGCCTCACCCTCCCTGTGAGGCATTCTTGTCAAAAGAAAGATCAAACCTCAAACTGCTCAAGTTTCCATCTCTAACTAGCAGTTTGCAGGAAATACGGGGATAGAGGAACGGATTAACATCACGAGGCTGTAACCAACCAAATCCACAACGTGGAAACGGCCCAACGGAACACCCACCTCTTCAACGAATAAAGGGCATGCAAGAGAAAAAAAAAAAAGAGGACGAGGAATTGACTACTGATGCAAAGAGACTTAAGAAACATGAGAAGAGGGAGTTTGTTGTTTGATTGGATCCTGATTTGAACAACTCAAGCTAAGTTATTTTCACCACTCAGTCAGGGAAAATAAACAGACAGGGGATTAGGTAATATTAAAGAAACATTGCTCATTTTGTGAGTGTGATCATGGTATTGTGGTCGTGTGGGTGTGTGTTTGAAGTTCTCATCTCTTAGAGATACATGCTATAAAGTGTTCATGGAAGAAATGGTGTCCGGGGCTTACTTTGACACACTTCAGCCAAAAGGTTAAGAAATGCACCGGGAAGAGGGAATAAATAAAACCAGAAGGGCAGGCTGCTGCCCGTGGCTGGAGCTGGCTGATGGGTCCGTAGAGTTCACTAACCATTCTCTCTACAGGTTAAGGTGTTAAAAGGAAGAAGAGAATCACACAGCCCGCAGGCCCTTGCTGTTCATGTTTGTTGCCACTCCTCACAGCCCGCCACTCTCCCTGGGGCCCTGCCCAAGCCTCACGTGGTACCCCAGCATTTTTAGCACTTCACAGGTTTAGCCCACCCCCATATCTGTGATTCTGTCCGAGGAATGTCTCTCCCTTTTACCCCACCTTTACTTCCTAGCCCTGCCCTCATGTCAGCTCTCGGTGAACCCGCTAACTGGCCTCCAGTGGGGAGCTGGCTGACTGCCCTGTCAAGTTTAACTATCAACGTCAATAGGTCTCCGCTTGGACAAACAAGATCTCCCTTCCCCTGCACGCCCTGTGCTGTTAGACCAGGGCCAGGGGAGACGGGCTCCCAGGCTGCTGGAACTAGGAGGGAACTCCACGTTCTGGTGTCCACTTGCCAATCTCTACTTAGCTGAGTTAAGGACACATACGTTAGAGCAGGGGTCCCAGACTCTAGGAGGGCGCACATCGCTGGGCTCACTCCCTGAGTTTCTGCTTGGGCAGGTCTAGGGTGGGGCCTGTGAATTTGCATCTCTAATATGCTCCCAAGTCAGGGGGTTCACGGTGGTCTGCACTTCGAGAAACTCCGCATTAGCAAAAGGTCATCTCTATAGTAAAGTCACACAGCTCTGTGGCAGGGGCCGGGGAGCAGGCACATTTCTCTGACACGGCAAGGTCACAAATGCCCATCAGGATGAGATCACACACCAAGTGTCGGGCTGACATCTCCTTTCTACTCACAATGGGATTCTGTTGCAGCACCGTGCGCTCCAGGTCACCCTGCTCCCAGAATTCAGCAGCAACCAGCAGAGCCACCTGTAACGGGCAGACCCCCCCACACCCCTATGGAATCAAGCCCCAGGCCCAATCCTCCTGCCTGGTCCCTTGCTTCTACTCCACCGGGATTTCCAGCTCAGCAAAAACATAAGCCCCACCTGTGCCCCCCCCCCTTTGCTGTCTCCATGGGAGGGGTGCTGAAGTGATTTCCATGTCTTGCTGGAGGAAGCCGGAACAAGGCTGGGCTGCCTCTGTAGCTGGGACCCCAAGCTGCCTTGACTACTGTCACCTGTACTGGAATCCCCCTCCGCTTGGGTCAGGAAGAGTCCATACCTTGCTCTGCACCTCCCAGGGCTTGGTGATGGCTGAGAGGTCGCAGGCGGTCATCATCATGGCCCTGGACACGAGGACACCATCCGTCAGTCCCAAGCCACTGATGGCTGTGCATACTAGTTAACTGCATCTCTCTCTTCTTTCTGTCCTCTCACTAGTAGGTGACCTCACCCCATTATGAGGAGAGGGGTCACTTCCCCAGGAGATCTCAAGGTGGGGTTCTGAAGTCAGACAGTGGTTCGAATCCTGCCTCTGTCAATTACCAGGCGTTTGACATTGAACCATTACACCAACTCCTCTACGCCTCAGTTTCCCTGTCTGTGATAATAATGGTTCAATGAGATAATGTTTGTGAAAGTCTTAGCAGAGTGCCTGGACACAGCATGTGCACAATAAATGTTGGTGATTATCATGAACATGTGTGGGATTTTTATCATGTGAGTCTGTTCTAGGCATTTCATAAACATCAGTTCCATTTAAATTTCATCACGTATTCAAAGTTCCTTCTTTCCTGTCTAGCAAAGAACAATGTTTGTCAATCTTTTCCCATCATCTGCCCCCTCTACTCTCAAAGACCTCTTTGAGACTTTTTTTTTCTAAAATCGCTCCACCATGAAATTTTAATACCACAGATATGCCATATGTCTGTTTGGAGATTGCAAGGACCATAGTCATATCTAAGATTTTTTTGCTCCTCCCAAGAACCATTGCTCGCCCCCTTGGACAACACCTGGGGAGAATGTGGCTCAGTTATCATGAGGAAGCCTCGCATTAAGAAGGAGAGGAAGGACTTGTGAAAGCTCACAGATGGTACATTTACGAACTGCGTGTTTCATTGTAGGCAAAGTTTGCTCTAAGAGGAAAAAGAGCTATAGACAAATATTGACCTTTAGCTCTGATATCTATCTGAAGTATTTGAGGAGAAGTGTGCTCATGTTTGCAGCTTGCTCTGAAATGCATCCAACAAGCAAGCTGGATGGACAGACAGAGGGATGAATCGATAGCAATGTGTTAATGGCAGAATCTGGACGGTTGGCATGAAATGCTTTCGACTCTCTGTACATCTGAAAATTCTTCCTGGCAAAATGTTGACACAAATTAAAAAGTAAACTGATGAAACTTTAAAAAATAAGAATTTGAGGAAGGGATTGGTGAAAGAAAGGATTAAGAGATCAACTCTTAAGGGAGTTTCACAACAATGGGAAAGTACAATAAGTCCAACTGCACAGGCAGGTGCGATGCAGGATGGAAAGGGCGGGCACATGACCTTTGACAAAGGATTGCAGCAAGAGAAGAATTCAAGGAGGCGTTTCAAAGACTGGGGCTTGGCGGCTTGAGTGCCCGGGGTGGGAAGCCAGGACCACGTGGTGTAGCTCCGCATGGGGAGTGTCGCTGCATCCAATAAGCACCGAGAGCTGTTGAACACTTCAGGCCCAAGCATGACCTCTTCAGAGCTGTGCTGCAGGGAGGCAGCTTGGCAAGACTTGTAGGATGTACAGCGTAGGGAGGAAGGAGCAGAGATGCTGCAGTGATTCAGGCAGGGCGGTCCCATCTGCAGCAATGTTTGCGGGCGGGGAGAACGTGGGGCGGACCTGAGTGGCAGCATCATCCGCACTGGGGGAGGCTAATCGACAGGAAGGGGATGCGGAGAGAGGATCTAGTCGGAGAAGGCTGGGGCTCTGAACCTAATTAGCTGCTGGGATGATTTTACAATTAACCAGCTATGTCTGCAATAGGTTACCTAACCTGGTCTGGGAGGCCTTAAGAATTACCCATGAAATATTAACAGGTTTAAATATCTTTAATTAAGTAAACCCTCAAGTAAATAGGCTTTCAAAAATGCATACATTTCTTAGAAACCCCTTTATACTTTGTAATAACTTCAGAAGATGTGCCCTTTGCCAATGTGAGGTGTTGTGGATACGTTATGCTAACCATCAAATAGATCAAGCAAACGAACGCTCAGCTGTGCAAGCGAGAGTCCCCGGCTCCCTGCTACCTGTCAGTGTCCACATTTATGTCCACGGGGGTGGCTTCAGGAGAGCGCTGCATGTTTACTCTCCTTGGCTGGAGAGATTAGGTGACAATCTCTCCCAGCTGTTGGGGAAACACACCTGAGTGTTTTATAGATAGAGATTTGGTGTATGGGTGAAGGAAGAGGGCGGGGAGAGGACGCCTGGATACCAGAAATGCCAATCTGAAGCTTCGTGCCCTAAAGACACAGCATTGCATCACTTCAGCACCACCCCCCCTTACGTGCTCTGGGGCCAAGATGCTGTGCTGGGCACTGGGGATACAGTGAGGCCTGCAGGGAGCTCACAGGCGCTCAAGGGACAGAGAGTAGAAACAGGGTTGTTACAATATGCTAAGTGGGAAAGGAGTAAGTGCAGGGTGCAGAGAAAAAAATAATCCAAAGGTGAGAGCAGCCAGCTCAGTTCAGGGGGCTTCCAAAGGTGACAGAGGGGCAAGGCCTAGAGGCGTGCATAAGAGCTCCCCAAGAGGAGGGAGAAGAAAGGTCATAGTGATCAGAGGTGCAGTGGAGTGTGCACGGTTGCCAAGGGCAGAGGGCCATCCAGAATGGACCAGAGGAAGCGGTTCTCTAGCCATCCTAGTACCAGAGTGTGCGTGCCAGGTGCCGGGCAGGGGCTGGTTCACGGGGCCTCTGCTCTCAGAGAGCTTGCAGAGGTGTTGGGGAGGCACACATTTATCACACAAATGAATGCAAATGTGTAGACAAAAACACTGCTCTGAGGGAAAGGAGTTCTAGGAGATAATGTAACAAGAGAACCTGACCTAGGTCTGGGAGATCAGGGAGGGCTTCCCTGAGGAAGTGACTCTGAGCTGAGATTTGTAGGAAGTATAGCTGTGAACTTGGTAGAGAAGGGAGTGGGAAACACATTCCCGGCAGAGAGAATGTACAGTGCACAGGCCTCCCGCGGGAAGAGCTGGAAGGTGGGAGAAGCTCAGGGAGCGGAGCTGGTGGCAGAGGGGGAAGATAAAGGCCCAAAAGTTAAGCAGGGGCATACATATCCTCAGAGCCCGGGCACTGGCAGGGGGAAGCCTTCAAGCTGACTGCAGCAGGAAAGGCCACTGAAGAGTTAGAGCAGAAGGGGGAAGGAGTCAGATCCACATACACAGAGACCACTGAGGCTTTGGTGTGGAGGGGACAGGGGTGGGTGCCAGCGGAGGGCCCCACGAGGAAGGCATTGTGGGACCTGAACAGGAGATGAAGGTGGTGATTAAAGTTAAGTGTCCAGGTAGGCAAAGCATTTAAGAAGTAAACTCAACAGGGCTTGGGGATGGATCTGACATGCAAAGTGAGGAAGACAGAGGAGTCCGGATGGAAGAGAGGAAGGGACAACATGGTTGTCGTGCAGAAGGGAGCAAGAGTAAGTCATGAAGAATTTGTGTGCTGAGACACTTGTACCTTATCCTCTTGGCGGGCGAGTCATCAAGAGCAGGGCAGGGAGCTGAATGGGAGCAGGGCAGGAAATGCTATGCAGGGCTTTGGAATTAAAGCAATTAGATCCTCAGTCTTCTTACTTGCTGTGCCCAGGGCAAGTAACTTAAGGCCTTTGGGTCTTCGTTTGCTCATTTATAGAATGAGATCATTGTATTAGGTTGGATCATATAGAGTTCTGATTTTGTGGGTCAAAAGTCAGCAACTTCATATGGTTTGATGTAATATATCCATCCTAAGAGTGTTGTGGACATCACATAAGATGATTTTTCTAGTGCACACATTGTCCTCATCTTCATTATCATTAGCTTCATCATCTTATCCTTTCATTCAGGGTCGCCCAGGTTAGTAGAGCCCGCTGAGCAAAGCAAGCTGAGCTCCTGCTCACCTGGACCACCCCTACAGCAGATGTCCCTTCCACGCAGCCGTGCAGCTCAGTGGCCCTTCTCCCTGACCCCTGACAACATCCCGGCCAAGCTGAACAGGCATGCGGAGACTCCCTGGAATGGCACCCGGCCGGGAGGGTGTGGCCCATGGGGGAAGGCCCGAGGGAGCCTGAGAAAGCTGTGGGTGCGCAGGAGACGGTGAAGTGACTTGGGTTCTAGTCCTTGGTGCTCCGCCGGTGCCCACGTGACTGTGGGTAACTCACTTTGTCTCTCTGATCCTCACATTCCTCATTTGAAAAACACTAGACCAAGAACTGGCAACTTCGTACGCCCATTATACTCTTTGAGCAGATGAGGAAACTGAGGCACAGAGACAAGAAGCAACTTACTCAAAGTCATGCCACCTATTAGTGAGAGAGCTGAGACTTGAACCCACTGTTGAGCGGCAAACGCCCAAGTGCATAACAGCTACACTCTACCCAGGTGCAGAGCAGCTCTTCCAATACGTCGAATCACCTAACTGATGGACCCTGAGATTGCTTCACAGCCGTGGTCTTAAACCAGGGCCAGGTTTTGTCCGCAACGGATATCAGGCAACATCTAGGGGTATTTCTGGCTGTCACAGCTGGGGAAGAGGAGTCATCACTGGCAACTCGTGGGGAGATACCAGGGAGGCTGCTAAACATCCCACAATGCACAGGACAACTCTCCATGACAAAGAGTCATTGGCCCCAAATGTGAACAGTGTTGAGGCCGAGAAATCCTGCTGAACAGGTACTTCGAACATTTCCCACTGAGCACCCACCTAGAGAAAGTCTGTCCTTCTCACACGTTTAAGTTGACATCTCAACTATTTCATCAATAGTTTAAATATTTGCAAAGGATCCAACTTATAGAACATTAAAAATATGGACATTTTAAAATAAAATGGTCACATCATTCTTTAAATACAAAGGAATCTAAATAGCATAGCAGTTTCATAACCACCAGCTCATCATCCATTTAAAAATCCATGACCAAGCTTTTCTTTAAGAGCCTGGAATTTACATCTTTCCTTTTTGCCATAAACTTGTATTTATACTTGACTTTCCCTACAGATTTTATAGTAATGTTTTTGTATATGTATGTGTGTACACATGTATATGTGTCTGTATATATGTATATATATGTTTATGTATATCTATGTGTGTAATACATATTAAAGGTCTTTCATTAATCACCCTTTCTTATACATCTGCTACAAAGTATGTCCATTAATTGAACTTATATAAATGTGTTTGCTTTGACTATAGGCCTCCAAATGTTGACATTTTTCTTTTGGATTAAGTTATTATCATACAATTACCCAAGACAATGAAATATACATATTACCTGTTTTTAGAAATATTTACTACTCAAAGTAAATTTTTTGGAAATATATCTCCTAATGAGACAGGATGGGGCTATGTTTTAAAAATCAGTGAATGAATGAATATTTCTTATTCTTAGGCTGAGATAGGATTTAACAGCTACTTTATGTCGTTTTTATTTTTATAAGTGCAGGTAATTAGAAACCTTGGGAACAGAAGGAGTGTTGTGACAACAGTGTCAACCAATTCCTTGAATTTTTCCAAATTAACTCTTGAAAATTGTGCTGTGATCTTTATTTTGAATGATCAATCAGCTGATGATTCAATTAGATTCTCCTTCGATTTGTTTAAAGCTAACATTACAATCACTCACTTCCTCTATTTCTGGGAAGTGTGCCATAAAGATTTGACCGAAACTTCACATGTGACTGTAAATTACACTCCTAACCATTTCTCCGAAGCACTTTGGTTAACCCAAGATACTCAGAATGGGTGAGGTCTATTAAAACATTGTTAGGTATAATATATCTTCCAGTGTCACATTTTTTTATAAAGTGCTTTTACCTTACAACAAGTTTTAACTATGTTTCATCAAAACCTGGAAGCTGCAGCTCTGGCCAGGCGGCCCAGTTGGTTGGAGTGTCATCCATACACCAAAAGGTCGAGAGTTCGATCCCAGGTCAGGGCTTTGAGGCAACCAGTTGACGTTTCTCTCTCTGTCTCTCTCCCCCACCCCCTTCCTCTCTCTCTAAAATCAATAAACACATATCCTCAGGTGAGGATTTTAAAAAAACTGTGAAGCAGCAGATTTGACTTATTTAATGTATGGGAATGTCTGTCATACCACGTAACTGGAAATGCCAGTCTTTTACTGTCAACTAAAACAGGCGACTCAGATTTGTTTTTGTCGGAAAGAGTCTGATTTTATTTTTTAATTTAAGTAAGCATGTTAGAATGCATTCTGATGACACCCACCGTATTTTTTTGTTCTTAACTCTAAGGGAAGTTGAGGCAGATAGATGCATAGATGTGTAGGCAGGTAGACTAGACAGGTAGATTGATAAGTGAATGTACAGGGAAATAGGGAAACAGACAGACAGACTGACAGATGATTGGGGCATGGATGAAATCAGGTGCTGCTACCTTCCGTATGTACGTATTATTGGTGCGCCTGACATCAGGGCCATCCTGGACGGTGGCACATTCTCAGAAGGAACAAGATTGTTCAATGACAAGTGTCTCAGCTCCTGCTGCCCCGCTGTACAATCCAGGGCAAAATTCTCTTTTGCTAATGCCTTGGGTGTGTGTATATATATACACACACACACACACACACACACACGATAGGGAAGGCCTGAAGCCCTTCCCTGGGTTGATAATGCCTTGATTAAAAGAGGCTTGAAGGCACCATCAGTTCAAAGAGTCCCTCTGTTTGGTGCTGCAGAGATCTCTACACCATAAGGAGATTCAAGACAGGCGGAGGGAGCCAAAAATGCCTCACCCACTGTGCTTTCTTAGGAGGAGAATATTAAGAAAGAGACCACCATTCCCTTGAGGCCCTCCACTCTCCCAGAGGCCCTGGAAGGCTGCAGGTTGGAGAGGAACAGGGGGGCTCTGGGAGCCGCAGCCTGAAGACTGCCGCTTACGACTTCCCTGGCTTTTTCAGTGACTGAAGTCCTACCTCTGGTTTTCAAAAACAAAACAAAGAAACAAAAAAAAAAACACAACTGTCTCTTGGAAATCCTTCCTATCATTTTCTTTTGTAAAGTCTGCATGGCATTCCATGGTATGGAAGTACCATAGATATTTGTAAAGAATCAGTAAAGAGAAACTTCACTGGACAAGAAGTAGGGAGCCCAGAAGGGGAGTGCTCACACAGGCCGCACGCGGCCCAGGATGGCTGTGAATGCGGCCCAACACAAAATCGTAAATTTGCTTAAAACCTGTTTTTCTTTGCTCATCAGTTTTCGTTAGTGCTTGTGTATTTAACGTGTGTCCCAAGACGACTCTTCTTCTTCCAGTGTGGCCCAGAGACGCCGACAGCTCCGACCCCCTGCCAGGCAGGTCTCTCTTTCCAGCAGTCTCCCCGGCGTCTTCCCCTGGGAGAGTTCCCGTGGCTGTGCACCTGACCTGCCGTGGCTGCTGCTTCTGGATGTCAAGTTCTCTGCTGTTCCTGAATAAACCCATTTTTCTGGCAAAATATCTGGCTGGGTATTTGTGCCCATCGATGATATTTAAATTGTTTTCAATCCTTTTTTGTGATTACAAATAATGCTGCAGTGAATGACTGTGCATACTCCTTGGCACACCTGTGGCAGCATACCTGCAGGGGAAAGCCTGGCTGTGGGATGCTGGGTCAGAGTATGAGCATTACAGTCGTCGTAGGTGGTGTCCGCTGCAAAGGCTGCACCCACTTGCATTTCCGGGGGTGAAGGAGACTGCCTGTTCCCCCCACTCAAATGCTTTCATCTTTGCCAATGGGAGGGTAAACAATGAATTCTATCCCCGGGGAGCTTGATTTTTGCATTTCTCTAAATATGAATAAGGTCCTCATCTTTTCACACATTTATGTCCCTCTGTAATTCCTTTTCTGGGAAACATCTGTGTGTGCCTTTTGCCTGGTTTTCTACTGGATTAGTCTTTTTCTTGAATTGTATTAACACTTTGTTTACTAAGAAAAATGAAGGCTCTTTTTTTGGTCCGAAGTGCTGCAGATATTTCTCCCCAGCTTATCACTTGCATTCTGACTTCAGCTGCGCATTCTCATGTGTGTTGTGCAGAAATCCCTAATTTTTATGTAGTCAAATTTATCAATCCGTGTATGACTTTTGAATTTTATGTTGCACTTAGAAAAGCTCACTCTGAAATTACTCTTTTTAATTTTACCATGTTTTTCCCCTCTCTCCCCATTTTTTGGGTTTGTCTTCTCATCATTTTAAAATCCATGATCCATCTGGAATTTGTTTTGCTATGAGAGCAAAATAGGAATGTGGCTTTGTGGCCGCCTAATGGTATAACACAAGATACACTCGGTCTTTGTCCCTGGCTTCTGGCATAGAGCTTTGAAAAACCCTTGGCGTTCCCTACGTGATAGGAGTATCTTTTGTCCTCCTTGAGAACCCCCCTCTGGCTTACAGTCTTGAGATGACTGACTTAGGTGTAGGTCCCCAGAGAGACTCAGAGTGGGGCTGGTTGCCAGAAAGATAAAGTGAATAGAGTGGAACTTTCAGTCCCACGCACTGACCTCTGTGAGGGGCTGGGGGCGGGGACTACAGGTTAAGCTCTATAAAACTCTTGAACAATTGAGATTTAATGAGCTTCAGGGTTGGCAAATGCACCCACTCGCTGGGAGAGTGAAGTACCCCAGTACTGTGGAGACAGAAGCTCCTGCACAAGGGGCCCTTCTGGACCTCACCCTGTGTACCTCCTCATCTGGCTGTTTCTCTGTATCCTTTATCATATCCTTTATAATCAACTGGTAAATGTAAGTAAGTTGTTTGTCTGAGTTCTGTGAGCTGCTCTAGCAAATTAATTGAACCTGAGGAGGGGCTCATGGGAACCTCCAATGTATAGCCAGGTGGCCAGAAGCACACGTAACAACCTTGACTTGGGACTGGCATCTGCAGTGGGGCCCATCTGGTGGGATCTGGCACCCTCTCCAGGCAGATGCCGTCGGAACTGAATTAAGTGTGTAGGATATCCAGTCAGTGTCTGCTGAGAATTGGAGAATTGCTTAGTGGTGCTGGAAAAGAGCCCATCATATTGCCTCATGGCACCAACCCCATTTACGAACTCCCTTTCTCCCCTGGTATCAAATCACCAGCACGGGCATAGTTTTAAGTCTGTCCCAGTTCAGCGGGTCCTGTTATTACTCTTTTAATTCAGAATTTTCTGACTATTCTTGGATACTTATTTCTCATAAAAATTTTAGGATTGGCTCCCTAATTATCCCAAAAAGAAAGTAGATGTTTTCCTTGAAATTATCTTAAATGAGTGATTAATTAAGGAGAATAGACAATATTTAATATTCAGTCCCCCTATCTAAGAACAGAGTGTTCTTTCCACTTGTTCACTTTTTCCGGTCCACCACTTTGGAATGTTCAGAGGGCAGCCCCTCATCTGCCCGTGAGCACCTATAGCCTGAAAGTGCCCCCTTGTTCAGGGGGAGCAGGTCCCACAGCCTCCAGGATCAGGGGACCTTCATGGAGGCCTGGTTGGCCAATGGCAGGGCTGAGGGAATGACAGCTTGCCACTTTCCCCTCTTCCCTGCACCTGTCGCAGTGCCTGCCCCTTCTCTGTTGCAGGGGTTTACCACATTGGTGACCTCACCCAGCCCCATCTCCACAGGAGCACCCGAGGACAGACAAACCACCTTAAACAAACCACCTGGCACTTCCTCAGGGAGGCCTCGTCTGCCATGACCATCAACACCTAGGACCCCAGACAGGGGAGCCATGGGACCCTATGGCTTAGGCCTCACATCCACACATCCACCAAAGGCCTTCTATGTACACTTCTCACCCCATCATCAATGGAGGGGTATCATGGAAACACATTGAGAGAACTGAAAGATGCTATTCACCAGCGAACTTAAGTTTGAGTCCCGTTACTGGACCTCATGCCAGCAAGACACTATGAATTTCGTGTCAGTCATGTGACTGTGAATAGCACAACAAGACTGTAAGACATTGCTGTATACAAAAGAACACTAAGAAAATTAAGCCTATATACTTCGAGTGACACATAGTTATCACTCAAATCATAATCAATATAATGCTCTTTTTTAAATAAAAAAATGCTAGCTACATACTTTACCACAAAAAATTCTGAATTTTATGACAGAAATACTTCAAGTATTATGTTTTTGGTATATAGAGAAGCAAAACAATACTATATTGTTTTGAATTTTAGTGCCAAAACAAAGGTTAAACATATACCATAATTTCTGCAATTCCGGTTTGGCATAACTTCAGTTTTTGCCATATGTTGAAGGCCTCCAAAATGGTAAGCGACCCACAGGTCATCTGAGGACAGCAAAGCTGTTACTTCAGCAGCTCATCTTATGACCCTGGTATAAGAGGATCAGGGTTTAAGCCCCGTCTCAACTCACATAACGATTTCCTTCCGTGTCTGTTCCAGCATCATGTACTGCGTCCACTCGTGCTGCGATTCGAATGTCTTAGATTGATCCACGATCTTTTGGAACATTGTTCTCTTCCTACAAACACACCAGTTTGTTAATGGAGCACATCTTAGAATAAGGCCACACCAAGGCTTCTGACATTGACTGTTTCAGGCAGGGACTTATTAAAATGACATGATTAACAAAACTAGGTTAAAGGAACCAGAGCCTAGGAGTGAAGACCTAGGTTTCCACCCCAGACTCTTTCATGGGCTTGTTATCTGATCTTAGCACATCTCTTCCCCTGGGTCCCAGTTTCCCATCTACATGATGGGAGCAATAACATCCAACTCACAGAGCTGTAGTGACACTGAATGGTACACAGCATAAGGTTTGTGCCTGTCACACAGTTCGTGTTAATGGATGGGAACGATGGTGTTTGTTACTACTATGACCATTGCTATTGCTATTCTTATTCTTAAAATGAGAAGAAATACTAACTTGAAGTATAGAGCGAGGTCTGTGGCAATGATGGCAATGTCCATCATATGGATAGCATGTTCATGTTGCCTGCGATTGAGGTTTTGAAAGATATTCAAGCCCTAAAGAGAAAATCAGAGGAGCGATGTGAGAAGTGATGCTGGCGGTAGACTCATCCAGCAGCCGTGGCCACCCCAGATGGTGGAAGAGGCAGCCCAGGCCAGTGGGAAGAGGGCTGCCTGGCCACACTGGGGCTTCCTGTGAGATGGGGGCTCCTGTGCAGGCCCCAGAGCCCGTGCAGAGGCCGTCATCCTACCTCATCTCGCAGCAATGTTTTGCCAAACTCCAAGTGGTGTCTTTCCAGGATGGAGGACCCGTGGAGCTTGGCCAGTGGGTTCTGGGATCTGAGTGGGAGAGAAAGAGAGAGACACATGGACAGCATCTACATGGAATGGCCAAGAGGTGAAAGGTAAAGACATCACCCA
Organism: Phyllostomus discolor; assembly: GCF_004126475.2. Taxonomy (NCBI): domain Eukaryota; kingdom Metazoa; phylum Chordata; class Mammalia; order Chiroptera; family Phyllostomidae; genus Phyllostomus; species Phyllostomus discolor. The sequence goes on from NC_040915.2 coordinate 20,708,080, forward strand.
GTCCTGCCACCTCCTAATTCTGCAGGCAAGGAGGCTGAAGTCCAGAATGAGAGGAGCTTGTCACATAGGGAGAGAGTGGGAGCTGGGACTAGGCATCACATCTCCTGACTCTCAGGCTTTAGTTTGCTCCACCACTGATTCTGCAGGTCTCCTTGGGGTCCTGGATTCCTTAGAGAATCTGTTGAATAGTGTAGACTCATCCCCAGAAAAAGGCACAAGCACACACAATGCCAAATGCAATGTTAAAGATTGATTGGTCTCCTATATCCATCCATGGCCATTGGCTCTGGGCCATTCTTTAATGGTCATCAACCTCCAGATCCTCCATACCTGAGTTTCAGGGGAAACCATTACATTTCCCAAAGCAGTGTGTTTATTCTTGTCTTTATTCAATAAATATTTTATTTAGCACCTACTACTATGTGCCAAGCACTGGCCTCTGTACCTAGCTTCTTCCAACATATAATGCAACCACAGTCTCTAGCCTTGGAGCAGCATGCAAGTCTTGAGAAGACTCAGAGAAGCATGTTCTAGTGCTTGTTAATGACTTACAGGTTATGGGCCCTGGGCAGAGCCTCAGTTCCTCATCTGTACTATGGGTATAACATTGTCTTTGTCCTGCCCAACCCACAAGGTGGTCATGAGCGTCTGCCAAGATCATGGTTCAAGAACTATGTTTCAGAGGCTGTCTGGAATATAAGCTCTGTGAGGACACGGACTGTGCTGTTTTGCTCAGCATGGTACCACCTTTGCCGGGTTTAGGACTACGACACTCATATTAGGAGCATTATCAATATAAGGTGGATGAATAATGGTCAGTTAACTAACTTCTTGGCTTAAATTAGTTCAGCAAGTAGGAAGGGAAGGAAGACAGTGAGGGAATTTAATGTATCAGTTTCCTGTTGCTGTTATAGCAAATGACCACAAACTCAATGGCTTAAAACAATAAAAATGTATTAACTTACAGCTCTGGAGTTCAGAGTTGAAAATAGCACTGTAGGACTGCCTTCCTTTTTGGAGACTCTACGGGAGAATTCATTTCCTTGTGTTTTCTAACTTCTAGAGGCTTCCTGGATAACTTGAATTTTGTAGCCTACCTTCCACTTTCAAAGTCAGCAGTGTAGTATCTTCTTTCCTCTTGACCTCCCACCTCCCTCTTAGAAGACCCTTCTGATTACGTGGGACCACTCAGATAACCCAGGGGAATCCTTACATTTCAAGGTCCTTTCCTTCATCATATCTTTGAAGTCCCTTTTGAATTTAAGGCAATACATTCCCAGGTGCCAAGCATTGAAGTACGGACATATTTGGGGGTCATTATTCCATTTGTCACAGCAGTTTACCCAGACCCAAGAGGCAGGAGGAAGTGGGAAGCTGTGGACAGTGGGACTTACCCCCTGGCCTGTGAGCCTGCCTGGGAGCTGTTCAGACTTGGGTGATGGATCCTGGGGGTAGGAAGTAGGGAGGGGAGTTGCTGGGTAAGGGCTGACTTACTTCATCTGGTACAGGTTGTTGGTGCCTCTGTGGTCAATGTCATGGCAGAAGGCAGCGGTGACCATGGCCAGGGCCTCCAGGTCTGTGAAGTATCGTTTCAGCTTTCCAGTCTGGAAGGGCAATCAGAGGTGCCACTCACTCTTCCTTTGTGGTGTTGGAAGCAGGACTGAGAGGGTAGGGGCAGGGCTTAGAGCTAAGAAACATAAATCTGATCTTGGCTCTACTCCCGTTGCCACAAGGTGACCAGATGTTTGCCTGGGATCAGGACTGTCCATGCTGGAGCCGGAACAGTCCCTGGTGATGCGGGATGGTTGGTCAGCATCCCTCCTTCTGAGTGACCTTAGCTGGTCCCGTCTCTCTCTGGGCCCCAGTCTCGCAGTCTGCACACTGGAAGTGGAGGGCACTGGGCTAGTTGATTGTTGAGAAACTTGCAGCCTTCACATCATAGGATTTGGAGGGTTTGGGAACATGGGCAGATGGGTAAAGCTAACCTTCCAAACCTGGTCTACTGGTTTAAGCAGAGCCCAGAAAAATCCCTGAGCCTCCCTCAGATGCTTCACTGCTTGTTTATGCTGGGTGTTGGGGTCGAGGATGGGGCAGAGCCTGCAGAGGTGATGCTGACTCTGTGACTTTTAAGAAATAAGTCAAGTGCAAGTGGTGTCACTATCGCTTTCTTTGGTGACCTGGCCAGAATTCCTGCCTCCAAGCTCTAGGACCACCTCTGGCCTGACCATTCCAGCTGCAAGAAAAAGGAATGAGAAGGACACCGGACAGGGGCAGAGATTTGGATCACAGTCTGGATGGAAAAACCCTTTTTAATGAAGTATAAAGGACTCTGAACCCTGTAAGCCAGAAATGACAGACACAAATACACATGGGTATGTCCATCCAGGGACCTGTAGCATTGTCTGTAACAGTGAAAGGTCAAGAGCCACCCCATGTCCCACATTAGGGGCTGAGTAAGAAAATTATGTGTACTTCAGCAGTACAGGATTCTATGCAGCCATTAAATTGTGTCATGAATAAGCCTTGAAAACATTATGCTGAGTAAAATAAGCCAGGCACAAAAGTACAAATACTGTATGACTGGACTTATACGAGGTACTTTGAGGACTCAGATTCGTAAAGACAGAATGTAGGAATGGCAGTCACAGGGGGCTGGGAAGTGTGGGGAACAGGAAGTTGGTTTTTTGGTGTTTTTTTGGTGGAAACAGAGTGTCCGTGTGGGAAAACGGACATGTTCCAGGGCTGGATCACAGTGACAGCCACGCAGCACTGTGCATGTGCGCGATGCCTCTGCAGAGTGTGTCTAAAATCGGTTAAAATGATAAACTTTATGTTACGTCTATTTTACCACAATTAAAAAATATATAAAGAATGTGATTGGTATATTTTTCTGTTTTCAAATGAAAAAATACTGTTACACAATAATATTATTCAATTTGTTATAAACGAAATAAGGTATTTGTGTGTGTGTGTGTGTGTGTGTGTGTGTGTGTACAAATATGTTTCAAAGGTTCCAGAAGGAAATTTGGAAGAAGCTGTACCAGGGTTGTCTCCAAGTAACCAGATTGGGGCTGGGGGTAGACGGCAGCTTCCTCCACTTTTTATTTTATGTGCTTCCCTATTCCTGAAATTCATTTTTACTAAGCGTTCACTCTTTTGCACCATTTTAAAAAGCAATAAATAGAGAATAATGATGTTGCTGCCACAGCTGAACAAGGTCGGCCGTCGGGTGTGCCGGGAGCCCCCAGCCACCGCAGCCCCCCTGCCCATACCACCAGCAAGGAGAACATGGTCTGTCCCACGTTGAAGCCGTGCCGCCAGTTGTGGTAGGTGATCCTGCGGTAGCCCTTGCTCAGGGAATACATGAACCGCACCAGCGCCTGCAAACCCATGCACATCAGTGAGGCAGCCCGCACTGGCCAGGCGTCCTGCCTGCCACGCCGGAAGGCAGGAACTCGTCGTAGATGCAATAATGTTTGGCGCGCCCTTTGCAAATGGCTAACCACTGTGGACGTGGACGTTATGAAATCAGGTGGGTGTGAGTCACTCCACTTGTTTCACCAAAAGAGTGTCATCAGTGATTCCCAAACGGTGCCCCAGAGAGCTACCAACCTGGGAGAAGCTAACAGGAATTTTGCAGGGAAAGAAAACAAAAGGGGTCTTTAAATCAGTGGTTCTCGAACTTGAGTGCACATCAGTGTCACCCAGTGGGCTTGTTAGAACACAAGTTCTGATTCGTTAGAACTGGAAGAGAGTCAGAGAGAGAGAGAGAGAGAAAATCTGCGCTTCTGATACATTCTCAGGTTATGCTGATGTGGCTTGGGGTAACACTTTGCATCAAACAGATCTGGGAAATTCTGCAAAAATACACCTCCACCCTCTCTGCCCATCTCCATCTGCCTAGTCTGACAGTTAGGAGTTCTGCCAGAAAAAAAAATCCTCTTTAAATTGATTCGATCCACATTTCCCACTCTTGTTTGACCATAAGATCCCCTTTTTGCATTCCATGTGCTCACAGCCTCCAGAACTCAGTGCCTGAGAACCTACCTCAAGAAGCCAATGCAGCCAAAATGCCACAGTTCAGAGGAACTGTGTGTTTCTTTTTTGATAAATGACTCACGTATGTAGCATGGCTAATGCTTTCAGTCCTAATAGCCAAAGGCATACTCTTTTTAAGTAGTGATTAAGTTTAAGTTTACAGATTGCGTTTTAAAAGGGAGAAAAGCAAGCAAGCAAGAAGGTCGGACCCTACCTCCTGTGGAATATGAAATTTATCCACCACTTTGAGCTCGTAGTACATCTGTATCCCACATTTCACCAGCTCCAGCTCCGTCAGGGGCAAGTCGCTGAAGTGGAATTTGTTAATTTCATATTTCTCTGCATCTGGAAGCTCTTCTTGCTGTGGAAGGACCGGAGTCAAATGATTAAGGCAAATGGAGTGTTCCTGGGTCTCTTCACGTCTCCCCCGAGCCCTGTGTTGGGCCCAGGTCTGCTGGGAGGATCAGGGCAGAGCAGGAAGGGTTACTCTTTGCAGAGACCACCCCCCCCATACACACACACACACACACACACACACACACACACTACGCATGCTCTGGAAGGCACCCTGTGCTCGTTCTGTGTCAGGGCCAGTGCTCACCAGGATCTCAGCCAGCTCCTCTTCCTCACACTCCCATGGCTCCTTCCCATACACCTCTCTGGTTTTCTACACAAAGTAGACGAGGAAACAAAATTAGTTAATGTGCTACATCCAAGATCTAAATATACCTTCCTGTTCACATTTTCGTTGTTCTTCTTCCTCTGAAGCCCTTGCAACAGAACCACCAACTCAGAGAGGCTGCTGTTGAACATTTACGGATAAGAAAATTCAAGGTCGTGGGCTTTGGATCTGGCAGCCAAATCTGAGCTCTGCCGCTTACTGGCTAGGTTATTGAATGCCTCTGATCCTCCATGACCTCACCTGTAGAGTGGGGTCAATAAAAGTACTTAGCTGGTAGATTAAAACCAGATTATGCAAAGTCATATTATAAAATCATGTATACAATTGGATGAAATCTGAGATGAACATAAATCAGCGGAGTGCTTGGCACAACGTAAGCATTAGAATTAAGTAATACTATTGTTGGCATTGTTATTGTCAGTGACTGGGAGTCAAGAGGCCTTGCTCAAGGCCCTGGTTCTTCCCCTCACTTCTGTGTGACTTGAGGCAAGTTCCTCACCTCTCTGGGCCTATTGCCCACATACCAGAGGACAGGGGAACCTGGCCCCAGTCACTTGTTTTGGTTTCTTGACCCAGAGGACAGTCTATTAACTTTTAACTGCTTCAGTGAGGCTACGCCTTCATAGGGTTCACGTGTCCATTATTTGGCTGAAATTATAGACTGAGACAAGCAAACCATTTATCCAGACTTGACTTTTTCTCCTTTCAATGTATCAGTTATTGCGATGAAAAGATTGAATTTGTTGGGATATCTCCCCAGCATAAGAAATCACATCTGAAAACACCAGTCCATGCTGTTTCAACTTGTGAGGTCTCTAAGCAAGGTTTCAGGAACTCAACTAGACATCGTATCCAACTCCACTTCACTGACTCAGCTTACTTCTAAATTCTTGGTCTCTTTGAGACCCAAATCCCAAGAATGGTGAATCACTAATTCTCTCAAATCTTGTTCAATTTCCCACACCAGATAGGACTCTCCTCTGTAGTATCTCTGACATATAATTATCCAGCCTCTGCTTGGATACTTCTCTTGAGGGGAGTTCACTACCTTGTGAGGTAGCCCATTCATAAGCATGGTAGAGAATTTGCTCATAATCCTGATAAAGTTTGAGTGAGACCAATTTAACCAACCGGATGATTCCAGGACAAGTTACTTCCCCATTTTGGGCCTCAATTTCTTCATTTCTACAACGGAGATAGAAATCCTTACATTGTCCACCTTACTGGGCTGCTGTAAGCATCAAACAATATAGTGTGAAATTGCCTTATAAACTGTAAAGTGATGATATTATGTGATGGTTCCCCACTAACATCTACCTCTCTGTTTGGTCACTAAACTCCTCTGTGACCTGATTGGCTCTTCTAAGTCAGCTGACCCCATAGAGGGAGTCTGAGAAACTGACTGACCAGGATCCACAGGTCAGTCAGAGAGAGCTTCCTCTCCACAGAGGTTGTGTTTGGATGATTCCATCCCAGGTACCAAGTCAGCCCTGAGCACAGGAAAACTGGAGTTTCTAGAGCTGGTAAGCCAAGGTCTGGTCCCAAGACTGAAATGACCCTTCATGGGACAACTGTCCCCAGGCCACACAGAGCAGCCATTATGTACGACTCTCTGGCACTTGTTGATCCATCTGTCCACCCACTCCACTGTGCAGGGCAGGGGGTAGAGCAGTGAACAAGCCCACCCTCATCTCTTGGGGTTGTAAGTCCTGCCTTACTCTGGCCACATCTCCAGGGCAAAGTCTCCACTAGAGAAGGAGCAAGAAAAGAATGTGACTCACCAGGATTTTCTGGATTTCTTCATTGTCACACTTCACGTGATATTTTACCATGTCCTGGAAAATATCCTTCCTGTTTTCAAGTTTGTTCATTGACTCATAGGTGTCAGGATTTAAGACGGACCAGCCTAGGAACTGAGTCAAAGACTGAAGAAAAGCAAAAAAAAGAGAGGAAAAAAAAAAGAAGAAATTAATTAATTGAGAAAGAAAGAAAGAAATTAAGGATCATAGGCAGAAGAGCCAGGTTTGATCTTGCTTCTGTAACTTTGGGTAAGACTCTCTGGGCCTCCGTTTTCTCAGCTATAAAATGGGTTTGATAAGCCATGTGCCGCCCTTCTCAGAGAGATGTTACGGTGGTAAAATAATGCCTGGAAATGCACTTTCAGTAAAACACTAACTTACATAAATCGTCATTCTTGCATATAAAAATGTCACAAAAGGGAATGTGTTGTGTGTATGTGGGGACAGGGGGTAGATAGGAACTCTGGACCTTTTGCTCGATTTTGCCATGAACCTGATGCTGCCCTAAAAGATAAAGTTTATTCCTTTTTCAAAAAGGGAATGTGGATTTCTCTGACAACATGCAGCAGCGAAGAAGTGAGGGCAAAGAAGGGGGTCCTGGAAGGGAGTCAGGGAAGCACTGATGAGGCGAGCTCCCCACCCTCCACAGGACAGGGCAGCCGTACCCCGGGTCCTCACCACGCAGCTCTGGAAGCCATGCTTCTAACAAGCTGACTCTGAACATCAACATCAGAAGACCTCCTTGCAAATCGTACCTCCATGAGGGTCTCATCCATTTCATCAAAGGGTTTCCCGTCTTTGCGATTGTAAAACGTGGCCACCCCGACAATTTCTTCCTTCTTGTTCACAATGGGCATAGAAAGGACATTTTTAATCATCCATCCAGATTCGTCCAGAGGCTCTTTCTACAAGAGAAGAACCAGAGAGGGTTTCCTTGAGTGCCCGGCTGCAGGGGCAACTGTGGTGAATTTCACACTGCATCATGACCTTGACTGGCTGAGGCGACAGCAAGAGCACAGACCTTGCTGGATTTCACATGGTTTCAACCACCAAACAAATGCCATGAACAGGTAGCCAATCTGGTTGCAGCTCCTTAAGCCAATCGTCAGGTTGTTTTCATTCTTAAGATGTCAGGGCCGTTATGTGTTGGGCTGTGCACTGTGGGCTGGAGATACAAGGAGGTGCACAGATAGTTCAGGGCCCAGTGTTTCTGATACAAGCACTGACCACAGGGAACTGGCTTAGAAGGAGCTATGTTGGGGATGCTTATAACTTGAATTAGTCAAGTAGATAGAAACCTGTGCCTTTGCCTCTCAGTCTGACTTTCTGTGTTACTGTGGCATGTCATTGCATCTCCCAGGCCTGAATAGGCTCATCTGTTGATGGAGACTGTAGTAAGAGAATGTGCCTCATGGAACCAATGGGAAAGTAGAGGTGAAATTTCTGGGTCAATCAAAGGTGCCCCTTGTGATTCACTTCCCACCTGTCTGAGCCTCACTTTCTTCACTTATAAAATGGGGATCACTAGACTCTATCATTTCTAGACTCTGCCCACTGATTCGTCAAACATTTATCCAACATCTTACAACGTGCAAGGAACTGAGCCAGAAGCTGGGGAAACCAAGGCAAGGAAGGCACAGACGGTTTCCTCCGGTAGCTCACGATCTGGAAGGTTAATGAGCAATTGTACTGCATGTGGGAAGTTCTTCATGGTACTGAGGGAGCCAGAGGAGGGAAGAAAGTCAAGGAAGGCTTCTTGGAGTTGGAGACTCTTCTGTTCAAAAGTTTAAGATTCTTAAGGTGGTGAGATGATAACTGTTATTATTTAAGTAACACTGGAACCCAGCACCTGGTGGGAGAGTGTTCCCAGGGGAATACAGAACATCCCCAGAGAGCACAGGGCTGTGGTCAGGAAATGAGTTCAAGACCTGCCTTCCCCCAACTCTTAACCTAAACTTCAGAGAACTCCATCTCTCTGAAGACCATGATGAGGAAACAGATTATATTGAAAGTGAAGTGGGAAAACATTAAAGATTTTGAAGCGGGGAAGTTACTTCATGTAACCTATGTTTTAAAAAAGTATTCATGCTATGTTATGGAGGATGAGTTAGAGGGCAAAGGTTAGAATCTAAACACAAGATTAAATTTGATTTACTAATGTGGGTAAACTGTAACTCATGGGATGACTCTGGTAAAGACCAAATGCTGTTGTGATTACAATCAGGGTAACAACTTTCGGCAGGAGTTTAGGCTGGTCACACTGATGTGGTCAAAATCGTAGCACAAGACACACAATGTTAACTTTGGAAGTATGTTCTCTCAGAGCTCTTTCATAATGTTTTTTAAAAGATTTTATTTATTTTTAGAGAGAGGGGAAGGGAGGGAGAAAGAGAAGGAAAGAAACATCCATGTGTGGTTACCTCTCCCGTGCCCCCTACTGGGGACCTGGCCCTACCCAGGCAGGTGCCCTGACTGGGAATTAAACCAGCAACCCTTTGGTTCACAAGCCGGCACTCAACCCACTGAGCCACACCAGCCAGGGCTCACAATGTTCTTTAAGGAGCAAAAAATAATTCACTAATTTTCTTGGCCCTGTTTTTCCCCTTTCCCTTGTAATTATTTCCTGGTTGTTACCTATTTGTTTTTCTTATGCCTAGTATGGGAAACTCAAATATTGAGAGGACATCTAGAGCTAAGAGGTCAAGAAAGTTAAAACCCAACACTTGACCAAAAGAAGATGATATTTTACTGAGAGAAATTGGTCTAAAAGACAGGGAGGGTTCATAAAAGATGAAGGCATTGATACATGCCTTCATCAGCAGCTGGGGCAGTACAAAAGATGATACATTGATAGAGAGAAACATTCCTCGGCGTGACCTTTGTGCCCTGCGTGATCTGTCCCCGTCTACGCTTGGCCTCCCACCCCCCCACCCCGTCCCCAACAGTCTCTCACTCAGATCCGCTGGCCTATCTAGTTTCTCCCAGTAAGCCTTCTCTTTCTTGAAATCGTTCCTTTCTTTACTGTCAAACACAATTTCTCAGGGACACAGCCCTGGATTCTTCTCCAATGAAGTCAGCCCCACCCCTGTCCCGAGAGATTTCCTCCTCGATCCCTAGGCCCTTCTCCCGACCAGCTCCTTTCCCCAAGTGATCAGAGCTCCCTGGAGACACAGACCTCACCTGTCTGGTCCACCACAGTGTACCCACCAGGGCAGCACTGTGTCTGCATGCCTGGCACAGAGGCTACCCTTCATAAACATTTGTGGAAAAGACAAATACAAGCACCTGCAATACTACCCAATATTTCGTGAAAATGCCAAGGAGGCAGAGATGCTATCCGGCCAGGGAAAACAGAGTAAAACTTCATCAAATTTCAGAGCACCTGAGGAAGTTCTTGAAGGGCAGGGGCTTTGGGCAGAACATGATGGGTAGGGGGAGACCAGCCTATGCAGAGGTCCTCCAGCCAGAGCGCAAAGGGTGTGGATGTGAAGCCTGAATGAGACCTTGGAATTTGCTAAATTAACTCCCTTCCCCACCTCCACAGGCACAGGACATTTTTCCCCCATTCATGTATTCACTTGGTTGAAACTGCTTTCCAATAAAATATTCCAATAAAATAGATGTACTCTAATCCACTCTTGGGGAAAAACTAACAGGTGACCAACAAAGAAAATAAAAATGTCTCACCTGGAATTCAAAAAAGTCCTCCGCGGGTGCATTCATGATGTTGCAAATCTGAAAGCCATGAGGGGGAATAATGGAGCTGGCATTAGACTTGACAAAGTGCCGGGTAAAGCAATGCCTGCTGTTCCAGAAACACTGCGTCCTTGCCCATGGCAGTCACAGCCTTTTCACCAGGTAGACACACTCGAGGTGGCTTAATATTATTAACTGAGGCTACTGGACAGAAAAGCTACCTTAGAAATGTTACTTGTTAGCATTTGCTTTGCTCCCGAGTCATTTCCAAGCTTTGAAAAGGTAAAGACTACAGTTTGTCATCAGTAAGAGCCATATAGTGTCCTGCTTTGTTGCCTCCCTTTTGGCGCATATTTGGGTTGTGTCCTATGTTTTGTTTCTATTAATATAAATAATGCTACTCCAAGCATCTCTGAATCGATTACACTTGGGTTCCATTTTGTTTGTTTTGTCAGGAAAGTTTTTCCTTGGGGTATAAACCGCAAAATGGACTGAGGAATAAAAAGCGTTGTAGCTCTGCTGTATACAGCCAGACCCCTCTCCTGGAACTGGACCGCCTTGCCTGACCACGCAGATGGCCCTTACCTGGCCCCTCTGGACCTGCCTGCGGGGCCACTGTGTGCGGTGGTGCGTTGTGTGCACTGCACAAAGGCATGTGGCCAAGGGGGTGACTGGGAGTTGAAATTCTGTCTGGTCTTGACTTGTGGAGCCAAGCCCCTAGCCTTTCTCTTTTCGGCTATTGAGAAGGAACGGCTTTTTCTAGTTCTTAAAAAGACACCATATAGGCTTGCAGTGACTCTGCCTGTCCCAACGGGCCTGACCATCCTGTGGTCTCAGAGGCTGAGCTGTCCCTGTGTTTTGAGAACTGCCCACCCACTGCGCCATCCCTCCGGCCTCTCCTTGGACCAGTTCCGTCAGTTGTCACCATTCTCTCCTGATCTCCGCTCTCTCCAGGGGCTCTGTCCCTCAGCCCATGAGCACGCTCCAGTCTCCCCCATCTTGGATAGCGGAATCCTCCCTTCACCCACCATGGTCTCCATTACAGCCCCCCAGGCTTACTCCTCTTTCTCTCGCGGGCTCTACCTCCTCACTGCCCACCCACACCTCAGCAGACCACACGCTGGCTTCTCTCTTCACCTTGCCACTGAATCTGCTCCCAATGGGCCTGCTGAAGTCCTCCTAATTGCCAGACCCAACAGGGTTCAGTTCTCATCCCACAGATCACTTTTATTGCATTTGGTTGTCTCCCTTGTTGAAACTTTTTATTTCCTTGGTTTCCATTTTACTTCCTATGCTCTCCTGGGTCTTCTGACACCTCTGAAACTTCTTACTGTTTCTGTATGTGCCTGGGGAATGACACCGGGGAAAGTAGATTCAAATATAGGGGTGATGTGCAGCTAACAGACATGACCCTTCTCTCTGGAGCAGGGGATGCTGTCACTCTACCCTTGACCCTGAGGGGGTGGGGCATGGTGGGAGACAGAGCATCGGAGCTCTGCTATCCATGGTATGGCCAGGTATGGGGCAGAGGTGAGGGGACGCGTGTGGCAGCCAAGTCTCTGGTATGAGAGGTTGGGATTTAGTCCGTGGCGAGCCCTGAAGACCAGCCAGTCATGACTTTGTCCCTGACATATGCAGAAGTATCTTTATTGGTCAGTGAGACTACGTACCTTTCCATCTAAAGGTTCTTTCTATGTATCTCATGTCTTCTCAACTGTCAATTTTCTGTTCATCTCCTTCGACCAACCCTCAGGTGAATTGAGAAATGGGATAATCGGGCTTTTGGACATCCACACTTCTCAACATTTCTTCCACTCTCTTGATATGAACTCATTTTACTCTTCCACCTGATTTAAAACTCTCCACCTTCAAAGTTGTTGTATTACTCACCAGGCCGTTTTGGGCAACATAAGTGGGCAGACCACTGGCTAGAGCCCAGTGGTCAGGAGGCGGATTCCTGTAAAGGCAAAAGACAAATGGTAACTTTTGTCATAGAGACAATTGGACTGCAAACTTGAACCTGGGTTTTTGCTCTCCCTCCACTATATGGTGGCTCCCAGCACCTGCTTACACTCATCACTACACCTGAATGAGTCCCAGATCTTCACTAAGCATCTTTTTTTTAAAAATATATTTTATTGATTATGCTATTACAGTTGTCCCATTTCCCCCCCTTTACTCCCCTCCACCCTGCACACAACCTCCCACCCACATTCCCCCCTTTAGTTCATGTCCATGGGTCATAAGTTCTTTAGCTTCTACATTTCCCATACTATTCTTGCCCTCCCCCTGTCTATTTTCTATCTACCATCTATGCTACTAATTCTCTGTACCTTTCCCCCCTCTCTCCTCCTCCCACTCCCATGTTGCTAACCCTACATGTAATCTCCATTTCTGTGGTTCTGTTCCTGTTCTAGTTGTTTCCTTAGTTTGCTTTTGTTTTTGTTTTAGGTATGGTTGTTAATAATTGTGAGTTTGCTGTCACTTTCTTATACATGTTTTTTATCTTCTTTTTCTTAGATAAACATTTCATATAATAAGGGCTTAGTGATGATGAAGTCCTTGAACTTGACCTTATCTGAGAAGCACTTTATCTGCCCTTCCATTCTAAATGAAAGCTTTGCTGGATAGAGCAATCTGGGATGTAGGTCCTTGCCTTTCATGACTTGGAATACTTCTGTCCAGCCCCATCTTGCCTGTAAGGTCTCTTTTGAGAAATCAGCTGACAGTCTGATGGGAACTCCTTTGTAGGTAACTGTGTCTTTTTCTCTTGCTGCTTCTAGGATTCTCTCCTTCATTTTTACCTTGGGTAATGTAATTATGATGTGCTTTGGTGTGTTCCTCCTTGGATCCAACTTCTTTGGGACTTTCTGAGCTTCCTGGACTTCCTGGAAATCTATTTCCTTTGCCAGATTGGGGAAGTTTTCCTTTATTATTTGTTCAAATAACTTTTCCACTTGTTGCTCTTCCTCTTCCCCTTCTGGTACCCCTATAATTCAGATGTTGGAATGTTTAAAGATGTCCTGGAGGTTCCTAAGCTTCTCCTCATTTTTTTTGAATTCTTATTTCTCCATTCTTTTCTATTTGGTTGTTTCTTTCTTCCTTCTGGTCCACTCCATTGATTTGAGTCCCAGTTTTCTTCCCATCACTATTGGTTCCCTGTCCATTTTCCTTCATTTCACTTATTGTAGCCTTCATTTTTTCATCTAATTTGTGACCAAATTCAACCAATTCTGTGAGCATCCTGATCACCAGTGCTTTGAATTGTGCATCTGATAGGTTGGTTATCTCTTAGTCACTTAGTTGTATTTACTGTGCAGCTCTGATCTGTTCTTCCATTTGAACCATTTTTTGTCTTGTCGCGCCTGTTAACGTATGAGGGGTGGAGCCTTAGGTGTTCACCAGGGCGGGTCAACCCAGTTGCTGGGTTGCGACGTTGTATGTGGGGGCAGGGTCCGAGAGGGAACAATGGTGCTGGCTCCTCTCTCCGTCAGATTTCAGTCCCTTCCGCTGTTTCCCCCAAGCTAACTGGGCCCTTCTGGTGCTGATTCCTGGGTGGGTGGCTTGTGCATGTTCTAGGACCCCATGGGTCTCTCCAACACACTCTCCTGTGAGGCTGGGAGTTCCTCCCAGCAACTCAACACTCACAGGTGTTTTCAATTGGTATTTTGAAGCTTTATTTTCCTGCACTGGGACCCTGGATTGCACAGTCTGTCTCCCTGCCCAATTTCACCTGGTTTATCTGTGCGTGAATGTGGGATCACCCAGATAGCCAGGAGCCTTGTGTGCAGTGTCTCACTTCACAGTCGCCGCCTCGCTGGATCTGCCAGCCGCCTGAGTGCCCAGGGTCCGCGCCGCTGCGGTCTTACACCCCGCTTGCCTTACACAACTGGGATGCTTTATGTGCCCGGTGCCACCACTTTTTGTGCCTTGACCCTTCTCCACCCAGCTGCCCAACTCCGCCCTTCCTACTGGTCTGGATGAATGTATATTTTAACTCCTTGGTTGTCCGACTTCCTTGCAGCTCAGTTTTCTGTCAGATCTGGTTGTTATCTTGTTTCTAACTTGTTGCTGACCTTATTTTGGTTGTGCGAGTTCACTAAGCATCTTAATATTCAAATTTAGATGCTGGGGCTAGAGTGATAACTACATTTTACTCATTGCAACCTCAGTTTGACTAGCCAAGAAAACTGAAACTTTCATTCAATAGATTGTTATCAACCTCTAAGCACAAGCAGATACCATCATTCCCCTCCGTTAATGCTTATGTGGAGAGAATGAGTTCCATGGAGAGAGTCATGGGGAAACGCACCCACGGTGAGCTCCTACCACATACCAAGCACTAAGCCAAGTGCTTTACATGTTATTTATCCCTCACAACAATATCACAATTTTTGGTATTATCTTTTACTTGTTCCTTGTGAGAAAAAATACACATACGGAAGAATGCATTAAACATTCTTAAACATCAAACAGAAGTGAACATCCTTGAAACCACACCCACATCAAGAGCAACCTTGTCCGCGCCTCGGAAGCCCCTGATCTGCCTTTCCGATGGCAACCCTCTCTCTAACCCCAAAGACAGCCATTGGTCTGACATTGTAAGTGATTTCTTCCTTTTCTGTATTTTTACCACCTAAGTATGCCTTCCAGTAGTGCCCTCTAGTTTATTTTTGCCTGTTTTTCAACTTCATTTGGGTGGAATTGCCCAATATGTATCATTTCATTTGGCTTCCTTTTCATGTTGCTGTAATTCACTCTTTTTATCTACTTAGAGTTTTCCCTTGTATGAATGTAGCACAATTTATCCATTTAACTGTTGGCAGGCATGCCCCCTCAGTTTGGGTTTTATATAAACAGTGATGCTATGACCAACCTGATGTATACGTGCCCTCAGTTCCACATGGTACATGCCTGGGAGTAGAAATGCTGGGTCAAAAGATGTGTATACCTTCAACTTTACCAGATAAGGCCAAAGTGTCTTCTAAAGTGGTTGCACCCATTGACACTCCCATCAGCAGTGTATTAGAGTTTCCTTTGCTGCATGTCTCTGTCAATACTTAGTATTTGCAGGCATTTTAACAATTTTTTTAGAAGATTAAGAAAGTTCTCTTCTAGAGGATAATTATGTTGTATTTCTCTTAATGTGGCAGATTATATAGATTGACGTTTTAAAATGTTAAACCAATCCTGCATTCCTGGAATAAAACCAATTGGGTCATGATGTATGATTCTTTTTAGTGATGGTTTGCTAAAATTTTTATTTAGGATATTTTCATCTATGTTTATTCACAAGTGAGCTTGGTCTGCATTTTCCTTTTTCATACAGCCTCTGTTGGGTTTGGGTATCAAGTTTATAACAGTCACTTCTTTTCTACTCTCTTAGATAATTTGTACAAGAATTATTTTGTTTTTTCTTTAAGTATTTAGTAAAACTCACCCCTGAATGCATCTGGACCTGTAGCATCTTGGTGGGAAGGGTTTGATTTATTTTATTTCTATAAGACTGTTATGTCTTATTTCTTCTTGATTTGTGTTTAGTAGGTTTTATTTTTCTAGAAATTTGCTTATTTCATCTAGATTTAAAATATTTTGGGCCGAATGTCCCTTCGTTATTTTTGTAATGTCTGAGTGGCTATAGTTCCCCCCCCCCCCATCTCATTCCTGATATAGCTCATTTGATTTTCTGTTTTTCTTGTTTGGTCTTGCCAGAAACTTGTCAATTTTTTTAATCTCTTCAAGGAACCAACTTTTGGCATTTGCTCATCATTTACCTTTTCCTAGTTCATTAATTTCTGGGCTTATTTTTATTATTTTCTTTGGGTTTATTTTTCTGCTTATTTGTTGTTAATTTTCTGAGCTGTTGTGATGAATAGCTTCTGCTTGCCCCTCCCTGTCCCAGGAGGCCAGTCTCTGTGGGCGGCATCAGCAGGGCTCCTGGCCATCCAGCTTCTGGCTGAGTGTGGCCCAATGGGGGAACCTGGCCAGAGACCAGGGGAGGGTAGAACAGTGAGGTCAGGTTCTTTACTTCCCTGTGTCCCCACAGCAAGGTTGCTTTGGCCCATTATGTCCCTTGACTGAAGGTGGCCTGCTCTACATGACTCCTTCTCCTTCCAGGTTCTAGGAATGTCCCTTTGGGCCCAGAAGTGGTGACAGAACCACCACCACTAGCACATTCTCTTGGACTGTCCTTCACTCCACCCACATCTCTGTAATTCATCCCTTTGTACGTAATCCCTCCTTGAGGTGTCCTAAATTGAAGGTGACACCTATTATTTGTTGAGACCATGACTGATACAGGTGGGTACATTGTTCATTATTTCTCAGCTTCTACTCTTTTCTGATATGTATATTTAAGGCTTCACATTTCACCTTAAGCACAATTCCACTTGATCACATAGGTTTTGACATGTACTACCTTCATTATTTTTAGTTTGGAATATATCTTAATTTCTATTGATTTATTCTTTTACCCATGGGTTACTAGGGAGTGCATTCCTTTTTTGTTTTTCAGAAGAGTATTTTCCAGCTTTCTATTGTATATGAGCATTTTAGATCCGCTTTTTATTATTGTTTAATTATGTTATTCAAATATTCTATATTTCATATTTGTTTTTTAGTCTGTTCCTCTTATCAATTAGCAAACATGAATTTGTCCATATCTTATATTTTGTCAAATTTTTCTTTTTCTTTTGAGGCCATCTTTTTCAGTGTATGCAAATTAAGAATTATAATAACTCCCTATAATATCAAGGCAAATTGACCCCTTTATCTTTAAGGAGTGACTCTCTTTATCTCCACTAATGCTCTTTGACATAATGTCTCTTTTTATCTGCTATTAATATAGTTACATTAGATTTCTTTTGATGGTATTTGCATGGTATATCTCTTTTTGTTCTTTTACTGTCAAATTACTTCTTCATTTCTGGGAAGTTATCAGTTCTTTGACAAACTGCTGTGTATATGCAACAGAGAAAGATAAAATGCTTACAATTAATTTGCAATGCAATGCTTTTTGAACTTATAATTATTACTTTATTAATATCAACATAGATCTTTTAGAACTTGGATATAGATTTTTATCATAGTTTGCACATTTTTAATGTCTTTTGGGGCCATTCAAAGCAACTTTGGTTTCAATGTTGCATCATAGTATAATCTCCTGAAGTCCCATTATATGGCAGTTAAATTCAATGTCAATATGGATACAACCAACAATGCATGTAACTCAAATGAAGTCATAGCACTGTGAATGGCTATGACCAATTCCTCTCATAGTCAGCCAATGACAGCTACACCTGACTATTGTCTGAGTGACAGCAATGGTACAATGTCATTGATTTTATTTCAGAAATGTTGAAAAGTCAAAAACTGTACATCTTACAATCAATGAAATGGGAGATTTCTTTCTTATCCAACATGGCAACCTTTGTCATTTAAATGGAACATTCAGTTGATTAGTATTTAAAGTAATTCATGATATATGTGGATTCAAATATCTGAATGTTCATGTTGTATTTTTTGCACCTGCTTTACATCCTTTCTAAACTTTTATTTTGCCTTCTTTTGGTTTGATAAAGCACTTATTTACCATTCAATGTCCTCCTTGATTAGTTTAGATAGATCCTGATGGTTGTTCAGGATGTTTACAAATATTCTGATTCTCACTTCTTTTTGGGGACATGATAAGGTGGCATATGGCCACGTGACTTACGGGATTACTTTGATGTCTTCCTTGCCATGCAGGATGTAGTCGATGACCTTGTAAAAGTTGATTTCCTAGGCAAAAGAGATAGAGAAACATATTCCTTTACAGTCTGAGACAGAACTTCAGCAGGAGTGTGTCCGGGAGACAGGCCTTGTTTTTCACTCTGTGCCCCGTGGTTTTCCAGGAGCACCAGCCTGACTCTCTAAGGGTGTATCCTCACTTCCTTGAAGTTCACTGTCCTCCGCTGACTCTCAGGATTTAGTGTGCTCCTCCTTGGTCCCAGCTCACAGTGGCCATGCAATGGCTGGGGTCTGGGGCTGGAAAGAAGAGTGGAAAGTGTTCCAGGGGGATTTGGACATTGAGCCCAGGAAGAGAGAGAGGGAGAGACTGCTGCTGGAGTCAAGAAAGAAAGGGAGGTTGAAAGGAGGCTCCTGTCTCATTTAGAATCATTGTCAACCCAGCCATCCTCCACGCAAGGCTCAGCTCTGCAGTCAAGGCCCCTTTTCTCATTCATTCCTACCACCCATCTTCTCCCTGTGCTATGTCAGCTCTTCTGGACCTGTCGTCTCAATCATACCTCATGCCTCCTAACTCACCTTCCACCTCTTTCATCCTTCCACTCCCCCATTATCTTAGATTAGATCTGTTCAATTACATGACCTCCTAACCTATAGGTGCATACTGGCACATGGCTCCCTCCCCTTAGCTCTCCAGGGAAAATTCCATTACCTTATCAGGCTCTTTGAACTTCCTGGTATGGCAGGCAAGTTAGCAAGTATTCAAAAATGGGAAGAATGAGACCCGGAGAAAGGAAAGAACTCATTTATAATGAACCAGGACCAGGACCTTGACTTTCATTTCAGTGCTCATTCTGCTATGTCACTTAAGGTGAATAACTTAAAATAGTGTTTTACTCTCCGCATCACTCTCACCTAGAACAGGGTGATCCGAAGCATGGTCGCTGGACTGATGCCTGTCTGCAAACTATTCGTTGCTATTCCCTGATGACATGAAAACCAAAATTGAGAGTCTGCATTTAGAAAGGTTTATAGAAGTTTGGCCAAGCTAAGTTAGGTCCCTTAAAACTAATTAAAAAATGAGGGGACTTGATTTTTGTACCTCTTTATACATTTTTATTTTTATAGTTATAAATTCTAACTCATTTAGAAAAAGGACCAGTCCAAAATGGATTAGAAATTTTCCAAGTTAACTGTTCCTTTATTCCAGGTACTTTGAGAATACTGCTCTAGGCATTCATGTGTAGAAACCTGGGCCCCATCCAAGTCTCCTGACTCAGAACCTCCACAGAGAAAAATTCCTGATCCAGTAAAGGGTGTCTGAAGGTCAATTTGGTTGACAGGTGATCATGATGACCTTCTTCGGGCCCATGGGGGAAAGGCTCTGCTCTTCAGTGACCAGCATTAGCAGCTCCAAGGAGGCATGCTCTAGCCAATCATGAGGCAGAAACTAGAGCTCTTCCAAGTATGCAGCTGCCCCAGGGTAGACAGGAGCGCCCTCAAGTAGGAAGCATCCAAGGGGAAACAAAATGAGCCTCACAACTTGATGCGATGGAGCTAAGAATAGCTCTACAGTGAAGACTGGTGCTCTACTCTTGGTTTTACTCTCTGTAATCTCTGAGCCTCAGTTTCCCCAGCTGCAAAAAATCAATGGTGTGTGTTGTTGTCATGCAATAGAACTCTTCCCAAACAAAGCATGGGACAGAGTCATAAAAAGCAGATGTGAGTGGAGCCACCCTAATGGCAGCACAGGTGAGGACAGAGATCCTCATCCTTATTCTCTCTCTTTCCCTTCCTGCCCTCCTCCCCCATCAACCCCTGGCCAAGGCAGCAGCTGTGGAAGTCCAGGGTTCTAAGTCCAGGGTTCAATTTCCAGAGAAATTGAAAAACAGGACTAGGTAATTCCTAAAGCCCCTCCCAGCTATGATTCTGAGATGGTGGTTGGCTAGTTGGCAATATCCCTCCAAGATTAAAACGCACATATTCTTTGATCTAGTGATTTCACATGTACAATAGGAACGAATCCTATAGATACACTCCCAAGTGTGGGTAAAAGCACTGCTTGCCCCATCCAGGGGTCTCAGTCAGATTGTTGTAAAAAGCCTGGAGACAACTTGATGGCCATCATTCCCTGTGCAATTCTATTATGCTTATTAAATAATGGGTTTTCATACATGTTTTTTAAAAAATAACCCAGGAAAGGGGAGAAGGGAGAGGATAACACAACTGGAGATCCCTCCTCCCTGATATGTAACTAATTACATGTCAGCAACTGGACAATGCTGGCTCAGAAGGAGGCAGCAAGAATCTGGAAAAGGTAGAGGTAGAAGCCTTAGGAGAATAAACCACAAAACCTATTTCCCTCACCCCACTCTCTGCAAACAAGTTGAGTGTCTACATACAGTAGCTACTCTGCATGTTCCAGAATGACGGGGCTATATGTGTGCTAAAATAAAAAGATACCAAAATACGGTCAGTAGGAAAAATAAGTCACAAAACAATCATCACATGTGTGGAGGGTAGTAGTGGAAGCGGTGGAATACACACACACACACACACACACACACACACGCACACCCAGGAATATCTGGATATCCATACACATTCCTAAACAGACGGACTGCAGAACCCGTCTGCCTCAGGATGCTGGATTGCTGTGGTGTTCCCTTTTGTACAGTGTGAGCTTTTCACTGTGAATATAAGCAAATTGAATGCTTATAGAACATTTACTAAGAACATTTGCTAAGAGCATTAAAAATGCTAAGAACATTTTAAAAAAGTAAACTTGTACTGTGAAGGCCATTCTAGAAAGCAAAGGTGGCTGTATTAGCTGCTGGGACTTTGATGAGCAAGCGTTTCACCTGGGAGGAGGAGGAGGAGGAGGCTGGCTTTTATGACCTTCTCGACCTTCTGCAGATCTTAGCTTTAGGGCAAGCTCTCCTTGGGCCTGGGCCACTCACTGAGCTCCTGGGCAAGCTGCTGGCTCCCTGGGCCCGCAGGCTGCCTATCGAGGGTGTTCAGAGACTCCTTTAGAAAGGTTAGAAAAGGACTTGTTTTGAAACCTACAGGAGAACTCATTTGCTTTCATAGAAATCAACAAAAAGATCAGTGTGCCCTAGGTAAATATGGCTTTTTCCATACACTCTGTCTCAGCCAAGTTGCCTTCAAGGCCACATTCATGTAAGAATTTGCCAGCCTTTGGAAAATCAAACTTAGCCATCAATGAGCACCTTTGTTACCTTCCACCCGAGCTGCTAAGGCTACGACACAAGGGTCTTTGAAAGAGCCACAGATACAGCCAGAGCCAAGTCAGCATGCATGGAAATGTACCAGTTTTTAAATAAGTGCTATTTTTCGTTCCTTTTTTCCAATAAAGCCTAATCAGCCTGTATAACTTTTTAATAATTAAAATACAGACACGAACAATGTTTTGTTTTTAAAACAAGATGAAGCGAAGGGTAGCTGCCATCTAAAGGGGAGCTTTAGATCCAAGATCTGGGGAGGTTGATTAGTCAAAATCCAGGCAAAAGCTGTATTTTGAGTGTGAATATGGCAGAGAACGTGAGGCAATGGTGTTAGAAGACAAAAGGGAATGTTAAAAAGCATGACTGTAAGGCTAGTTCCCAGAAAGAAAAGCATCCTGGGCTTGGATTTGGGCAAATTATTGGACCCCCTCCAGACCTCCCTCTCTTCAGCTGCCAAATCAAGAAAGTGAGGGGCCTTTTTTATAAACTCGTTGAGAAGCGTACATGGCATGATCCAGGTTAAGTGCCTGGCAGACAGTGAGATTCAACTCAAGTAGCCATGACAACTGGAGTGCCTACTGTGTGTCAGGGCATGATTTATTTTAGTTACCACAGCCCTGTGAAGTCAGCTTGATTGCCCAGGCAGTATAGACGAGGAAGGTGAGGCTGAGAGAGGATCCTCGAGCCCACAAAACTAGCTGGTGGAGCAGGGATGTGAACTCAGGCTCTCTCCCTCCGAGCCCATGCTCTTCCCAGAAGGTCCGCTTTCGGCCTACCTTGACAGGCTGGGTCTGGGCCCCAGCTTAGACCCGTGTGTGCTTTCCTTGCCAGCTGTGTCCTAGGCCTGGAGCTGACTTTGGAGATAGGTTCAATGACCCCTCCTCATAGCTGGGCAAGTGGAAGGCCCAAGGAATTATTTGACCAAGCTCACCTTACAAGTTAGCTGTAAGGCGACAACCAAATCCAAAGTCCTTTGCATTCTGGCCCTTTCCATTTCAATGTAGTGACATACTCTTGCAAGGACTAACTGAGGCCCTTGCCCCCTGAGATGGAGAAGGATTTGGGGAAAGACAATTCTTAACCATTAGTGTGCTATGCACCTCAGTGAAACCAAGACTTCTTGAATTAATCACATGATGGGCAGCTCTCCCTGGAATGGTGCTCACTGAGAAAAAGTCCTGTTCAGTTAGATCTAAAAGATTGGGGTGCACAAGGGTGAAGAGCCACACAAGTTAAAACCTGACATTTCTCTGGCCATACTGGAGTTAGAGGTGACCCCTGAGCTCAGGGCTTAGCTCAGAGAGCTGAATATCAAAGCAGCCAAGGAAACTGAAGCCAGTTGAAGTTAGTGGTGTCTGAAAGCTATGGTGATGTCTATTCCAGGTCCTCCCCTTCTAAATTTCTAGAAGATGAAAGTCCGGCTCAGATTTTGGAGGAAAAAAACCTCAGTGGTAAAATATCAGCTATGCCAACATGAAAAGTTGTACTTAAAAAAGGGAAAGCACACCCAAATCACTTTGACAGTGGTACATGATGCCATCCTTGAAGACTCAGTCTTCCCAAATGAAATCATGAACTTGAGTGGGTAAAAGTAGTTTGAAATTGAACACCAGCAGGTTACAAGGTCCTTTTGGACAAAGCACAGCACACCATGGAGATTACAAAGCTGAAGTCTCTTCTGGCGTGTATATGAAGCTCACGGGCAAGGGTGTTCATTTTGAATTCCCTTCCCAGAGTTTGAATGAAGACTAAATTAGTCTATCTTACACACACACATGCACACACACAGCCCTTTATTTTGGGTAGGGTCAGGGGTGGCTAGGTGGGATCAAGTCTCCATCAGAAAGTGATATACCGTTTGATCCCCATTCACGAAAGGGCTTATGTGAAGAGCACAGGATTAAAGCTCAATTCAGAGCATGACAGCTGCTTACTTATCCTGTGTGGCCTCAGCTAAGGCCCTTCAGTCCTTCTACAGGATCTGTAGGCTGTTTGAGTACCGGGCTATTGACCCTGCATCGTCTCCATATCCCCACACACACCACTCCAGCTTCTCTACAGCGTTTGGGCCTCATCTGGAAAATGGAGCAGTGGTATGAGACCAGCGGTCGCAAACTCAAATGCCCGGAGGCCTAATGGAAACAAAAATGTGAGCAGGGGCCAGGTATTCACAGGAGGCAAGCTGGAGAGCTCAGACCACATTCCAAGGAGGCAGCTGCCACTCAGCTCCCATCAGATTTACCCTGTGGGATTGTGGGCCCAGTTTTGATGGCTCTACTCTTCCAAAGAAATGGAGAATACGGATATTTATGGGAAATACCTTGATTGTTAAGCGCTAAGCTACCAATTCAATTTTTTTAAGTAAAAAGATAAGATTTTTTTTAAATGTATTCAGCCAAACAAGTTTATCTGTTCACTGGAATTGACCTCTGGCTACCAATTCATACACTCTCAGTTAGATAATAAGGATATTTCCGGGTCTAATAGTCTATAATCTGGGACTCCTGCTGGGCAAATTCTTGAGCAAGTTGCTTCACTTTTCTGGGGCTATTTCCTCTTTTTTGGAAAGAGAATGTTGATTCCCTCTTGGTCAACCCCCCTAGGTTTCTGTGAAACTCCAACAAGATATTAAAAACCCGCCCTGGCTGGGGTGGCTCAGTTGATTGGAGTGTTGTCCCATAACCAAAAGGTTGCAGGCTCAATTTCCAGTCAGGGCACATGCCTAGGTTGTGGGTTTGATCTCCATTCCGGGTAAGTAGGATCCCTGACCTGGGCCCTACAGGAAGCAACCAATTGATGTTTCTCTCTCACTTTGATGTTTCTCTCTCCCCTCCTCTCTCTCTAAAAGCAATGAAAATAAAAAATGCTCTCAGGCGAGGATTTTAAAAAAAGATGTTAAAACACTTTGTAAGTTACAGGCTTGGCAATAGTGAGAATTTATAACTTCAAGGGAGACAACCCAACCAAGAGAAGATAAATACTCAAGTGATAAAAAGAGTCAGCAGTTTTTATAGTGCTTTACATTTGCATTTCATTAAACATTTTATCAGATTGAGCAGGACAGAGAGAGACCTACCCTTCCATCCGGAGTCCTGGGACCAGAGTAGGGCGGAACCTCACCCATTAGCACTGGCCACACATCAAAAAACTCCTAGGAATGAGAAAAACAATAATTACATGTCTTGAAAATACATGATGGAAAACACATGAAAACAGTAATTATATATCTTGAAAATACATGTTAGAAAATACAATGTCCCTTGCAGTATCATTTATAAGAGCAAAAACTTAGAAATAACCTTAGTGTCCAATAAGAGGGGACTTAAGAGAGTAAATCAATTATAGTACCTCTAGTAACAGTGATGCTGCAGATGTGTATGTATTAATTAAAAAGGTGCCTAGGATACACTGATGAGTGAAAAATGCGGGGACAAAAAATATAGATCGTGTGTTCCAATGGTCAATGATAGTTAGAAAATGCTCTCAAAGAATTCACAACAAAGCTAATGCTGGTTTTCCCTGGGTGACTGGAACGAGACTATAATTTATTTAGCAATTGTTCCACAGTAAAATGCATTACTTTTGTAATCAGGAAAAAATCCATTTTTTCCAGATAAGAATGAAAAAACAAGGGTGGCAAATATGGATAGATAGCCTTGAACCCGAGAGTCAACAAGAAAGATGGCCTCCGAGGCATCTGGCAAAGTCAGGGGCAGGAAGAAGGGAGAAAGGGGCCAACGCAGGCGTTGCACCACCACTCAGACTTGGGGGAAGAAACCGGCTGGGACACTGCAACAGGTGCTTCCCTGTGCCCCCCAGCTGGCTTCCAGGTGTACACAGAGCTACACAGCTTGGCTGGGGCCAACCCCGGGCCTGGCAGAGAAAGCCTCTGTCCTCTGGTGCCCCCTCTGTTCATGTATTTGTTGATTTTTAGGAACAATGACAGAGCACTGCTGGGTTATGGTGGTCAGAATGCCAAGCCCTCCTGTTCTTGGCCTCTCTCTTATTTAAACAATTTTATCATGGTGTTTGCCTAATATCATCCAGAGGACAAGCAGGAGGGAGCCAGGTTTTTCTTGCCCGCTGACGACAGAGAGAAGCTCAGTTCTGGGTGAAACACGAACTGGAGCCCTACCTGACCCTGCAGTATGCTTGCTACAGAGAAGGACAAGGCACAGGGTGTGCCCTGGGGGAGCTGCCAATCTCAAGCAAGAGACAATCAAGCACTCCAGTGGCTATAACAGGGTGGCTGAAAGCACAGTAGAAGGAGAACAGATGTTAGAGGAGCCCAGAAAAAGGACAAGTATTGTACTTTGGGCTGCTGCTGTCTGTCAAACACCGAGTGTCTCTGAAGATTGTCCCAAGGAGAAGCCGAAGATGTCAGCAAGGGGTTGGTGGAAAGTGGGGCCTATTTATGCCTGTCTTCCTCCCTCTCCCTCTGTCTCTTCTTCTCCCTCTCCCTCTCCTTCTCCTTTTCTTCCACCTCCTCCCTCTCTTCCTCCTCCTTCTCCTCTTCTTTCTTCCTCTTTTTCTTCCTTTTATTTTTAAATAGTTTGATTGAGGTATAATTCACCTATCATACACTATACCCAATTAAAGTTTAATTCAGTGGCTTTTATTGACTTCTTTCGTAATGTTAACAGCTTAGGTAAGAGCTTAGCCACCTGGGCAATAGGTTCTGAGAGTGATTATAGGCAGCCCAGCCCACCTCTAATTGCTAGGCAGTTCCGTCTTTGGGGGATGACTAAGTTAGATTATTCCTGCTGGAATGTGGCTTCCCTGTCTGAGGGGGAGTTCAAAAGAAACAAAGGGCAGAACATGGCCGCACAGAGAAGCCTGCACCTGGGGCAGATCCTCGAAGGTGCAAACTGGGCACCTTAACATGGAGTTTTTTAATTCAACTATTCAGAAATTCTTTTGATTTAAAAAGAGCCATTCATTTGTATGAATCCATTCATATGCTACCTTCTGAAGGACTATCAGAGGGTTTATTGCTACACTAGATCTAAGGTCTTTTCCAGCTTAAGGTTCTGTGATTCATTTATTCATTCAACCAACTATTTGGAGAGTCTCCATTGGTCTGTGCACCGTGCTCAGCATGACAAGACGTAAAAATGAAACTGACAGGAATCCTGTACCTTGGACCTTTGGGATAGGAAATCACAAATCTAAATAACTCTGGAAATCTGTTCCGAGGCAGAAAATGATTGGACTCAGGAGGCAGAGACAGTGAGAGAAAGAGCAAGATGAGAGTCAGTTCGGGGAAACCGAGCTGAAAACCAGTGCTAGGGGCCTTGTCGGTGCTTTCCCCTCAGCCACTGTATCCAGGGCAAGCCTGTATCCTGGACTTTGAGCATCCCGAGGGACCGGACCTGAGCCTCCACCTCAATTTTCTGAGTCAGCCGCGGCTCTCCACACCTTGGAAAGGCTCTTGTCCACCTCTGAGCACATTTCCTGAGAGTTCCTGAAACTGACAATGTCCTTCCTTGTGGACCTTCACCCCGCGTAGAAACTTCTCTGTCATTCACCTACACCAGCCCTTCAAGCCTTCTTCTCACATACGCTTTCTTTTCTAGTTGGCTGGGGAAGATATGGGTTCTTTTTACTCACCTGTGCCCTAGGGCGACTTTTCCCCTTTAAGGGTGGATGTCCCTCTCTTCAGTATAAAACTATGCAAACTTTCTGCACCCTCCCAACCTCCTCCCTGTGCGACTGAACGGGTGACCCGAGTCTGGGCTCCTCTCTGTGTGTGTTTAACCTGTTCTTGCAAAGGTCCCCTCCTTCCTCACCTTCTGCTTGGTCATGTCTAAGAGCCCCACAGAGTATCTGTCGCAGTTGAGGAAGGCTCGGACTGTGTACAGGGCTTTGTGGAACTGTCTTTCGATGTCCGTGAGCTCTTCGAAGACTTTGCTCCCAGACCACAGCAGTATCTGAAAAAACAACAAATCATCGAGTTTTTTTTTTGAGGTACAAAGTAGCAGCTCAGTGAGCTAGAGAATAAAGCCACTCTGGAAAGCTCTCTATAGGGTTTATCTCATTTAACCCTCACAAGAACGTGGAGATAGAGACAACATTATCCCCATTTTATAGACAGAGAAACTGACGTTCAGGGAGGTGAAATGACTGGCCAGCGTACAACTCTTCCCATTTCTTTCCTCTCATAGGTTGCTTAGGAAAATAATAACAACAAGCATTAATTGAGCACAGGTGCTCTACACACGTCACCTCAATTACTATTTAATAATCTTTTGAGGGTGGGACCATAATTATCCCCATTTTTCAAATGGGGAGACTGAAACTTGTAGAGAATAAGTGACTTGCTCAGGGTCTTAGAGCTAATAAGTGGTTTAGCAGAGATTCAAATCCAAGCCACCTGACTTCAAAGCTTGTGCGTACAATCACTCTGGGATATGGCTTTATGAACACGCACTACCTCATACCCCCAGGGGTGTTGCAGAGACTGTAGGGTAGTTCTCAGGTACTTTTATTACCACCTGCCTTTGTAGCCTGATCACGTCGATGCTTCAGGGGAAAAAACAAAGTGTGTCCAGTCCATTCCCTTGAGCCAAACCCCTTACCTGGCCACGCCGAGTCTCACAGTTGTGCAGGTAACTCAGGTGGAACACCTTCATGATTAGATTTGCAAAATTGAGGTACTTGAGAAGAATCTGAAAATCAAAGAGCACGAGGGGAAAGAGATGAGAAGGATAAACCCCTCCTTTGGCCAGTTCTACCATCGGCAAAAGCCTGAATATGTTAAAAGCTTCATCAGAGGCGATTTGAGCAGGTGGACTACGGAATGCTGACTCGTAACATGTTGCATGGTAAAAGTGTAAAACTCACAGCATGTCGAATGTCAATATTGGTAGGGGTGTACTAATGAAGAACAGCTACTATTTATTCAGTTTGCAGTCCTGTGATAAGTAATTTATATATGTTACCTTATCTGATCACCACAAGCACCCCAGGAGATGAAGACTGTAAAATGACTCCCATTTTAAAACTGTTTAAATCCCAGAAATCAGACACCAGACACTAGGGAACACCCCACATTATTATTTCTTACATATAATATAAAATAAAAATAATAGAGGTTCGGGAAATTGAGTAACTTTGCCCAAGTCAAACAGCTAGATATTAGCAAAGCCAAAACAATCATCCCTGAATTCCTGGCTCCAAAGCCCAGAGCCTGAACCATTATCCTGCCCTGCCTCCCTCAGAGAGCATGAGATTAACCACCCCGTCTTACAGATGGGGGACCGAGGGGACCATGGCCAGGCCAACTAGCAAGGCTCAGAAGACTTCATGAGTGGGAAGGAAGGGCTAGCATAAGCACCCCAGCAGTTCCTAAAGCATTCTTACCTCTTCATCTCTCTTGGTGAAGTGGGGCCCGTCCACTTTATTCACAGCCATGATGACAGCCACCACATCCTTGCCGTTCATTATGGGGGAAGCCAAGATGTTCTTGGTCTGGTACTCGGTGAGGGTGTCCACGAAGTCACAGAAGTGTTCATTCTGAAAGAAAGCAGAGAGACAAGAATGGGTGAGCAGATGAAGAGCAAAGGCAATAAAATACCCCAGAGCCCCAGGTTCCCATCTCAGGGGATGGGAGGAGGGGGCTCGCTGTTCCCTAGTGACAAGAGAATAAAGACATTTCTTTTTTCTCCCCATCAGCAGGGTGAGGCAATCAGAGAGGATTCCTGCCCTGGAAGCCTCCAGAGCTGAGTAGAATGTCTGGGACCCACCCTACTGAGGGCTGCTGAGCACGTGTGGACAGAGCCCTCAGGAGCCCTGGGGCAGGGGCATGGAGGGGCTGACTTTGCCTGGGGAGGAAGGTTTAGAGAAGGCTTACTTAACGTGGTGACAGTTAAGCCCAAAATAGAGACTAGAATGAGAAAAACACCTTTGTGAGTATAATAAGCCCAGTTGCAAGCAGGTGTTGTGCCTGGTACTTTACCTGCATCATCTCACTTGAATCGTCCCAATAACCTATGAGAAAGGGACCATTAGTGCCCATCTTACGGGGGGGGGGGGGAACTGAAACTCAAGAAGGTTAACTTTACTTGTTACTTGTGTAGGTGACTCCAAAACCTGCTCTTGGCTCTGCTGCCTTTTGGGAAAGCCTGGGTGAGGTTGGACCTGGGTCTAGGGCATTGGACCAAAGAATACGTTACTTTTCAGCTTTTTTAACGTTCCAGTTCTAGCACTACACAGCCAGCCCAGTGGACATCCCCACTCTACCAATCTTAATAGGAGCCCCACTATGCATCAGGCCTCATGCTAAACACTGGAGATACAGGGGAGACTAAGTTTCAGGCCAGTTTGTTGATAAATCAGTAATAGTGATACAGGACACAGTGGCTGGCTCAGGAGTGTGGCTCCACACCCCGTCCCTAAACCAGCCTGGGAGACCAGTATAGGACAGTGCAGTCTCTGTGCTCAGAAAGAGGAGACAAGTCCCCAGTTGTTGTCTTAAATCCAAAAGAATCCACCTTTCTGTTTCCTGGTGGCACGGTGAGGTTTAACAACTGTCAACATTGACTGGGACACAAGCCAGGCCAGCCATGCACAGCTCATGCTGCTCCGAGAGTGGAAATGTATCTCATAGAGGCAATTCAGAGAGCTTTGTGAGAAATGGGTGTGCAGAATCTTTTGCATGATTCAGAAATGCAGAGTGTGTTGCTCTGCATCTTTGGATTTCTTCCAGAAAGAGTGGGATTAAATAAACAGGCAACAGCATGGTTGTCAATGAAGCTGTCTCAAACCTGGTGAAGGGGGGAGGAATTAAGAGAAGCCTGTCATGCTGTACTTGAATTAGCACTGGCGGATTAAGCAAAATCCGCCAGTGCTAATTCCACAGTACATTTTCCAGGTCATTCTCGAAGGATACTGATGAAGTCCCTGAGCCCAGGTCTGGGCAGGGCATGCTCACAAGGTCAATTTAGTCTTGCAGTATTCACTGCTCCTCTACCAGGGAAAGCAATGCACGGGCCTCACCTGCATCTGAGGAAAATACCACTAAATCCACCAGAACCCTCCTTCCTTCTGAGTTTTCAGCCCTGGAACTCCCCTTGCAAATAACACAGCTTCTAGTTGACTGGCACTCACACATTCATTGCCGTCCTTATATTTTCAGCATGTAAAGTATTCTAAGCCGTATCACAGAACCTCTTGTTATCACAGGCAAAGGGGTTTTAGAAGCATTTAGTTTAGACTGTTTATTTTCAGGCCCAGGAATCAGACGCCCAGCTCTGGAAAGTCATTCATTCATTCAGTTAACATTAAAGGAGCTCCTTCCGTAAGGAGGGTAGGTACCGTTCTAGACCCTGGGGCTACCAGATGGGTAGGCTTCTCTCTCTGGTGAAATGGGAAAGGCAGACAAAAGGGGTAGGCAGACAAAAAAGGGGTAAACAACTCCCCATTCTCCCTCCAGGCTGTGTAACTGCTTTGAAGGAGAAAAAGAGGACGGTGCTTTAGAAGAGTTGGATGGGAGGGAAGGATGAAGCTACTTTAGTGAGTGAAGGTGGTCAGGGAGGCTCCTCTGAAGAAGTGATCCTGAGAGCCGAAGAATCCAAGGAACCGGGCAAGTGAAGCACATTCCAAGCAGGAAACACAGAGAAGGCAAAGGCCAGGGTGGGCAGTGATCTGAGAGACAGAAAGAAGACCAGTGTGGCTGGAGCATAGGGAGGGAGAAGGAGAGCGGAGGGCAAGGAAGCTAGAGATGTAGGCAGGGCCCCTCTGGCAGGGCCTTGCAGGCCGCTGCACAGGGTTTGGGTTTTTACTCCAGTGCAGCGCAGCCCTGCTTCTCGCTCCCAGACTCCTCAACTCCTGTTTGCATACACTCACAGGGCTGAGTTCTGTTGGGTCTCCCAAGGAGATCCGCTGCTTATTGAATAATGATGATGTGCTAGGCCCAGAGCCCGACAACCTACGTGTGTTGTCTCACTCATTCTCACATCAACCTGTCCCCTGGAACCACCGCTTTCCCTGTTCCATAGACAATTCCCTTGCTGGCAAGTGCTATAGCCACTTCATTCACTGACACACTGACTCATTCATTCATTCACTCATGCTTCCTGAGCACCGGCTGTGTGGGAGGCACTGGATATGCCAGCACTGCTGGGAAAGATGAGGCTGTCCTCACTGGGTGCTCACAGCAGAGTGGGGACATCGTGTAACAAACAGATGAACCCACCATTCAAACCATAATATAGAATGCTCCCGTGGGACGAGTGGTACCCTGGAGCCCCGGGGAGGGAGAGACCTATTCTCTGAGTGGCTTCAGGGACCAGTCAGCACGTTGTCAGTAGTTGAAACCTCTCCAAGCCTCAGTTTCCCCTTTGGTAAAAACAGAGTGTTGGGCCAGGTTCTTCTAGAGGTTTCTTTCTGGTCCAGAGGCTGGGTTCCCAGGCTCGTAGGAAGAGAAGGAGAGCAGGAAAGCAGGACAACAGATATGAGAGTCTTCGAAATGACTGTTCTTTCAGGCTCAGTCTTCAGAAGTGGGATTTGCTGGAGTCTCAGAAAAGCTCACTGTTTTCCCTTACTCTCACGTTACTAGTACATTCCTTATGCCACTTCCGACACCAGACGTGTGGGTGTTTTCTCCAATTCTCTGATGCCAGCGGAGTGTCCTGCAACTCAATTCTTTCCTTACACTACCTGCCTGGAGCTAGCATCAGATCCCACAAGTTAAGGGTTCAGTCCCATAAACTGCCCCTGCTGCAGACCCCAGTGACGAGTCCCAGGGTGTCACCTGTGCTTCTGACCGACCAAGTGTACTGGAGTTCCCACAACCCCCTCCTGGGGCTGGGTAATTTGCTAGAACAGCTCATAGAACTCAGGGAAACATGTACTTGTATTTATATATTTATTATGTAATAAAGGATCCTGATGAGCAGCCACATGAAGAGATATGCAGGGCAAGGTCTGGGAGGGTCTTGAGCACGGAAGCTCCTGTCTGCATGAAGATGGGGTGCGCCACCCCTCTGGCACATGGATGTATGTGTTCACCAACTCAGAAGCCTTCTAAACCTAGTAGTTTGGGGATTTTTATGGAGGCCTTGGTATGTAGGCGTGACTGATTATACTCCATTTGCAGCCCCTCTCCCCTCTCTGGAAAATGGGGCATGGGGATGTAAGCACCTAATTCAAGCATCTGATTGATTGAAAGACTCAACCACAGCTTGGTCTTTCTGGTGACCAGCCCCCATCCTGGAGCCCACCAAGAATTGCCTCATTAGAAGAAAAGCACACCGCCCACCCAGCAAACTCCAAGGGATTTAGGAGCTCTGTGTCAGATGCTCTTATCACTCAGGAACCAGGACAAACACCAAATGCATCTTTCTGACTATAGAGCACAATATCACAGTCGACGAGGGAGGAGCCGTCATCTCTTCATTCACTCAGTGCACTGTACTGAGTGCCCACAATGTCCCAGGCCCTGGACCAGGTGCCAGAAACCAGTGGTGAATCAGACAAGAAGAGACAGTCCTCTCATGCTTTCCAAATAGGAGAAAGAGTAAGAATGAACATGCAAACAAATATTGAATGGCAAAGAGGCTTGCTAGATTTAGCAGATAAACACCGCAGCCTAGTGACATTTGCATTTCAGATAAATAAATCGTTTTTTAGTATAAGTGTGTCCTAAATATTGCACAGGACATACTCACACTGAAATATTATTCTTTGTTTACATAACAGATATAATTGGGCATCTTTTATTTTATCCAGCTGTGCTAATGCCAAGTCTTTCCGAGAAGATCCCAAGGAGGAGCAGGAATACACTAGAGCAGGAAGAACCACATCGCAAACCTGAGAAACGTCTCCATTCATGGCTTCACATTTCACAAGTTCCATGACTGTACCCATTTCCTAGGTTTATGAGGGCACTGAAGGCTCAGGGTGGCATTTGCTGGTGGTCCGGGGACAACCAGACCCCGTCTATACCATCTTCCTCCTCCTTCTCCACCCAATCCCCAGTCGCAGCCCGAGCCCCACGTGGAGTGAGATTTCCCAAGAAGGAGCAACAGGAAAAGCAAACACCGGCAAATGCCAAGTGCACGAGGACAGCTGGCCTGGGGTGGCTTCGCCCCCAGGCTTGCATCACTAACCAGGGCTGGCAAACTGCCACAGAAACACAGGTGTCACTTCCAGAGTGACCCTGGGCTTGAACAGAGAGTGGCAGGCTGTCCCTTAGCACGGGGCTCAGCAAATTCATAGCCTGGGATCTTTAAAATCAGAGAACTTCCCTACATTCTCAGTCCTGCAGCACCAGGGTCCAGTGGAGCTCCAGGCACCTATGTTCTCTGTTTTGCCTACAAACAGAATCTACATAGAAAGCTCCGGAAGGGCAAGACTGGCTTCTTCTCCAGATCCCATGCAGATCTGGCACAGCGTCCACTCCACCACCAACAAAACAGTTGTAACAGAAACAAGAAGCAGGAGCTGCCACTGGGAGCCACTATAGCGTGCCCAGGACCCTGCTAGAAGAGAAAGAATTCTCTCGTTTAATCCTCCTAGAGCGCCGAGAAGCAGGCATTCTCACCCCATTTAGTAAAGTAGGGAGTGAGCCCAGAGAAGCTGAACAGTTTGCCATGGCCATGTTCTTAGCAAGTGACTGACTGAGCCATAGTTCGCACCCAGATTTGACCTACAAATCTGGCGTACACATAAGGGGGAGGAACAGAATAGCAGAGCAGAGTGTGGGCACAGTCCAGAGTACTTGGGGTTAAATCCCTACTCTGCCCCTTTCTATCAGCGTGACTCAGAGCGAGTTACCTAAGTATCTGGGTTTCAGTTTCATCATCTGTGATACAGGTGTAATCAAAGTATGTCACAGGACTGTGACAATCCCTGCGGCTGCAGTTAAAGCCTAGGGAGACCTGCAGGGAGAACAGAGTCCAAGCCGGGTGTAGATCAGTCCCCAGGAAAGCTCTCTGGGCGCAGAACCATTTCTCCTACCCCAGGATGTCTGAGGGGAGATGAGGGAGAGAGGAATTCCATAGGAGTGCAGCCTCGTGTGTTTCAAAGAAAACCATCTCCCACACAGGCCTGGGTCTGCGCTTCTTAACTTGCCAAGGAACCCAGGTCAGAAAGGTGGCCCGCCTGAATTCCGCATCTGTGGCTGTGAGCCCTGGCTCTGCCCTAACCCCTCCGTGACTTTGAGCGAGCCCCTGCTCAAGCTCTCCTGGCTGCAGGCTGCTTTCATTAAATAGAGCCAGTTGGATGAGATGATCTCTGAAGCCCCCTCCTTTTAGTCTTACGACCCTTCATTTGAAATAAGGCCAGAGGTAAGGCGAGCACGAAGACACAGATATCCAGTCTGGAACTTGGAAGTGACCAAACACAGGCCGCTGGTTTGGCCAGTACAGCAATAAAAGAGGCCTGCATGGGCCTTGCCGTCAAGGGGCAGACGTTCTTCTGGGTGAGACCGGTGTTCAAGGAGTAGAGTTGACCCTTGAGCAACACAGGTTCAAACCGCATGGGTCCACCTACAGGTGGATTTCTTAAACCCATGCAGTTCCAGTCGTGTTGTTCAAGGTTCAACTGTGTGGTATAATTTCTTGATTGCGAGTCTTTTGTGCCAAGTGTTTGCTGAGCATCTGCTTTGTGCCAGACGTTTGCTAGATTCTGGGCCCTGGAATGGAGTGGGGAATGAGGCAGGCAGAGTCCCCGACCTCTACGACTTATTTACGGTGATCGCTGGTGTTAGGAAGGGGACTGTAACAGAGGCATCTGGGCTGGCCTCCCGGAGGAAGTGCCCTTTACACCGAGATCTGAAGGATCAGTAGGAGAGGGCCCTGGCAGAGGGCTGTCGCAGAGCTGCTTGAAGTGATTGGCCCCAAGAGATCAAAGAGGTCTTTGTCAGAGCTGCCAGTAGACTGCCACGGAACACTGGACTCTGAGAAGAAAAAGCCAAGTGCTCAGCCAAATAGCGTTGGCATTTCCTGGACAGAATGAGACAGGCTGCCATCCTGTGTCTCCTGGATGTGATGCCCCAAGAAGAACACCACGTCAGCTCTGTGGTGCTGCTGCCAGAGACACAGAATCTGAATCTAATCATGCAGACACGTCGGACAAGCCCACGTGGAGGGACATTTCTGCATAGTATTTAGCCTGTCCCCTTCAAAAACGTCTGCATCAGAGAAAAGAGACAGGCTGAGGACTCCCCGTGGGTTCAAGGAGACTGCAGAGACAGCGCCACGTGGGTCCAGCTGAGACAACTGGCAAAATCAAATATTGACCGTTTAGTGATAATAGTGTTGTATCAACGTGACATTTCCTGAATTTGATCATCGTGCTGTGCGCATGAAAGACCTGTCCTTGTTCTGGAAATACAGAGCAAAGCACTTAGGGTTCAAGGGCATGTGGTCTGCAACTGACTCCCAGGCAGATCAGAAGAAATGGAGACATAAAACAAATGTGGCAATTTAGAGGAAAGTGAATTTAGTGAGTTTAGATGAAAGATATACAGTTCTTTGTACTATTTTAAAACTCAACTAAGTTTTTTTTAAATAAACAGACATAAATAAAAAAGTAATGAAATAAAGAGAAGCGCCAAGTCATCACTAGCCCAGTCTGGCGGCCAGCAGTGCCCGCCCCCCCCCGCCCCCCCCCCACCCACTGGTACCCCGGAACCCCATGGAATAATGCCCCCTGCCCTCCCTCTTATGGGGAAGGGGTACCTCTTCTGTGTTGGGGACATTGACGAGCTTCTTAGAGTGTGCGACGTGGCCCACCACGCCCATGTCCAGGGGGAACACGATCTCCGAGTCGGGCATCACCAGACACTCCTCGAGGACGGCATCTTTGTGGACGCTGAAGAGCCGGGTGGCTAGCTCCGCGGTGCCGTTTCGGGCCCTGTACATGAACAGGCTCATGCGGTCTGCCTGCAGGAGGAAGCACAGCTTCTTCATGACGTTGAAGATGCATTTCTCCGCCTGCAAGTTCTCGCGAAAGTCCCGCAGGAGGTCGAAGATGATTTCGCTCTCCTCCACGCTGCTCAGCGAGTGGTAGTTGCTAAAGTCCACGGCGGCCTCCTTGGCCCCCAGCAGATCTGAGATGACCTTGGCCCGGTAGCGGAGGTCGTAATACTGTCTGGCAAAGCCGACATTCGCATCCAGGAACTTCTTCACCTCCTCTGCGGTCACCTCGCCCATGGCCGGGAAGTGTAGGGGTTACTTCCGTGGAGGGGCTGAGACTGGCCCTCTGAGGCCAGTTTTGCCGTCTGTGGCAGACCTGAGTCGGGATGCGTCCTGCCCCACCTGCACTTCTCTAGGTCTTGTCTGTAAATCTCACAGATATTGCTGCGTAGGAGAGGGAGTGAGCTTGGGAGATTAAATCATTACTATTCCCCAAGAACAGGGATTATGAGGATCAGCGCCTTCCAGATGCTGCTGGGGCCCAGGTGGGTGAAGGCCAGGGTTCTCTTTTCACCTTGGCCCACTGACAACTCCGGAGAGATTTCTGCACAGAACCGCAAGTGAGCTCAACTAAAAGCAAAATGAATCAAAACAGAAAACACTGAAGCCGGGGCTGCAAAAGTGGCAGCACGAGGACCACCTACATTTGACACAGAACCCTCCATTAACTGCTTGCAGAATTGTGTGGCTTCTCGTGGAGAACTGGAAGATCTACTAGCTGTGCTCACTTTCCTCTACAGCAGGACAGTTAGAACTGAGAGGGGCTGCCCACCCAGCCCCTGGCCCTCACCCTACCCCTTGTGCCCCCTTCCCCAGGGCCTCCCCAATTTGGGGGCCTCACGGTGCATGCTCACTGCTCAGTTGGCTCCTCCTGTGTACCCTGTGGGTGTGGCACCCCTGGGCCCCTGTCTCACAATCCCTGCATCAAGGTCTTTCCCAGATTTAGATGTCAAAGCTTCTCTCATTTTAGAATTCAAAGGGCCCTCATAACTACAACATCTTTCATAGTTTTTCTTTTATTACAAAATACATATTCACAGTGGAAAATAAGCAAAGAAGACCATTAGTTGCCCATAGTCCTGCTACTCGGAGGTCATCTCTAGCTAACATTTCAGTTTCCGTCCTTTCTGTAGAGGCTTAAACTTTATTTAAAATCCATCAAGCCCCTGATTATTCCCTTGGCTCTTTAATGTGCTTTTCCTGGCATAGTCCCTCCCTTCCGGGGTAGTCTGTCAGTCAGAAGCCCACACAGTAGTCTAGATGCTATCAGCTCCGGTAAGTCTCGAAACACCGGATTCCCTACTGCAGTGCGGCTCCAGCGCACAAGCGGGGGAGGACACGTTCTTTGTGGATGAACCGCACTTGAGCCTCCCTGAATATACCTGCTGGAGCCCAGCATCGCTGTGTTGTAAACACTGAGGAATGCAGGATTGTAGACCGGCTGGCACTTTGAACGTAGTAGATGAACTTTAATGGAAAGTGACTGCTTCCTTTGCTGGAGAGTATAACAAATTTTGGGGGTACTGCACCCATGCAGCACTGCCCCTGGTCTGGGCAGGCCACGCAGCAATGTGCACGTCTCCAAACGCTGCCACCATCAATGACGCAAGCCCTCTGTCCGGAATGCTCTTCCCCAGCTCTTCATGCACCACCTCCGCCTCAGCTGTAAAGTCTCAGCGTCTCAGCTCAGGCTCCTCATCCCTGGCTGTCTCATCCCAAGGAGCTCCCAACTGCCCCCTCCCTGGTTCCTGCCTGTCCTGTCCTCTATTCATTTCCTTTTTTGCATGTATTACTATCCGAAATTATCTTGTTTGCTTTTTGTTTCCTTGTCTGTTGTATGTCTTCACCTCTGTACTGTGAGTTCCATGAGGCAGGGCTGTTATATGCAGGGGGCCCACCTCCTAACAGGCCTGTGGGACGGGCCTGATTTTAAACATCAGTGGGAAGGTATCAAGCTTCTTTCGTGGGGAGTGGGGCTGGCAATAGGGAAGGGAGGGATAGTTTTGTGTAAGTGGTCCAGAAAAGCCCACATCCTGCTAGATAGAGGAAAACAGGGTTGCAGGCCCAGCTCTGCCACTGACTCATTCTGCGACCTTGTTACGTCCTGTCCCCTCTCAAGGCTTTGGCTTTCCCTGTTACCGAAACCGGACAGTTGCACAATGTGTCTCTAACACTCCCGGACCCCTGACTCCGAATGCACCTGGAGTGACGGAAGGTTGGCCGGGAATGGCTGACCTCTCTGTTTCTGACCACGAGCCTCGCTAAAGGATTTTCTTGGAAGAATAGTCAGGACTATTTATTTAGAATGATCGTTACTCCAAATTTCACAGGTGAGGAAGCAGAAAAGCTTTGAAAAGTTAGCTCACTCAAATCACAGGTGATTTTTTTAGAATTCTTTTTATTGAGATATAATTCACAAAACATAAAATCATCATTTTAAAGTGTGCAGGTCGATGGTTTTTAGTGTATTCGTCATGCTGTGGCACTGGTAATCTATTTTATCTCTCTGTGGACTTGCCTGTTCTGGATGTTTCACGTAAATTGAATCATACGATACGTGGCTTTTTGTGTCTGACTACTTTTGCTTAATTTTTTCAAGGTTCATCCATGCTGTTGCATGTATTAATACTTCATCCCTCCCTTTTAATGGCCATCCAATATTCCGTTGTAAGTTATTCCATTTTTACCCATTTATTAGTTAATGGACATTTGGGTTATTTTCACTTTTTGGCTGTTATAAGCATTCGTGTGCAAGTCTGTGGGGGCATGGTTTCAGTTCTCTTGGGTCTATACCCAGGAGTGGAGTTGCTGGGTCCAAAGGTGATTCTAAGATGCTGAGCTTCAGAGTAGACTGAAGTCATACAGGGAGAGCCTGGGTGATGTGGTTTCAGTGAGAAGTCTGGAGGGACAGCCACCAAGGTCCCTGTGCTGAGTCCCTCTCCCACAACGTCCACAGACACCTTTTTTCCTAGGTCCAGGATGACATCAGCCTGGGGGAATGTACTAGCCCCACCCCCCACCTCCCACCTCCCACCTCTCTGCGGGCCCCGCCCTGCCGAGGTCACACCCTGCAGAGGAGTCCAGCCTGAGACCCGGATGCAGGCTCTCCAGAAGCGCTCTGGAAGGGGTCTGGAACAGGCTCAGGTGGGTAGCGGAGACACACAGGGAGGCCTCTCTCCACACAGCCAAATCTTGGTCTGTTTTAGCCTGATAAACTCTGCTGGCCTCGCCCTGATGCCTTCCTGAGACCCTGCCTAACCAAAAAGCTCTGCAGGCCCCAGTGGTGGAGGCTACCCTTGGTGTACTCG
The DNA here is from genome assembly GCF_004126475.2 of Phyllostomus discolor. NCBI lineage: Eukaryota > Metazoa > Chordata > Mammalia > Chiroptera > Phyllostomidae > Phyllostomus > Phyllostomus discolor. Next base: position 20,747,494 of record NC_040915.2, read on the forward strand.
GAGACTTTTGCTAAGTGGCCTCAGACTGTGAATCTCTATCAACCTGGTAAACACCACCTACTCCTACCCGGTGACTCACTGGGAATGAAACTCTCACATTGCCAGAGGCTCTTCCAGTGACTGCACCTAATAGGCAGCTGGCAGTTGGAGGCAGATCTTGGCGATGCTGTGGGCCTTTTGCTGACCTGCCCCCAGGCTCGGTGCTGGTGGAAGCCAGACTTGGCATGCAGCCTGCCCCTCCCACGTGCACCCAGGCCCAGCAGAGGCAACCAAAAACTGTGGATCACTTCGTACCTCTGAACAGGTAGCTCAGGGCCAGTCACAGCCAGGGCCTGACATGGCTATTGTGGATGTCAAATGAGATAACATATTGTACAGTGCAGTATGTGTAGTGCAAAGCTATGCACCCCGTGCCTATGAAGTTGAACTATATGAAATTGCCCCTGTTGGACTTTTTTGTCCTACACAAATGGTGATGTCATACTGTTCAACTTAATAGGAGTTATCTAATCATTATTAGTTATCATAACTACCAAAGATTAACAGGATTACCCTAAAGATAGTGAGATATGTGTCACAAAAAACAGAGGACTTGGCAAAGAGAATTCAGACATCAGTATGCAAATAAGAAGATGAATCTGGTGATAGCAAGATAGTGAGAAGGCTGTCGCAATCTTTCCAGAGATCTGAGGAACCAGCAAGAAGCAAGAGGAGTGTGAGAGACATACTGGCTGCCTGGGGTAGGTAAGGAGGCCGGAGAACCGACGGTGCCGGCCTGAGGGATCCGTGTGTCAGGAACCCAGCAGGAGCCTCGGCACTGAGTGTCCCCCTCTGGCACATTTTACTGGCATTAAATGTGGATTTGGCCTCCGTTTCCCAATCAGCGGCCTTTCCCCTTCTGGTTCTCCAAACCCCATGGCCTCTGGCCCCATCAGCTAGCCCTTAGAATGGCTGGAACAGCCTGGCTGGTGCCCACCCTCACTCTATACTGCCCTGGTGCACTCCCATATTTCATTTGCTTTTACTCTTCACCTTGAGGTGATAGCAGTTACTAATTGTCTGGCCACCTGTTGACTTAGCAACTTTATGCAGTTACCTGGGCTTCCTGTTGGGTCTGTTCCTGGAGCGCAGCTACTCTGTGAAGCTCTCTTTGTTTTACCTTGGGAGTCTAACCCAAGCCAGTGGGTGAGCCATGTAAAAGTGTCTTTCTGTGCATTTTTCAAAAGCTCTGATTCTGAAAGGGATCTGTAACTCGAAAGCAGTTAGGAACTTTGGGGAATCCTGAAAAGTCGGGTAAAATTAGGTCCTAAAAACAAGCTTTGTGACCATACTAGTAGAAAAGGAACAGGTATAAAGATACACTTGGGCTTTAGAACTGGAGGAGCTGAGTTCCAATGCTCTCCTGTAATTTACAGACTTTGACACCGGGCAAATTAGTTAATCTCTGGTCTCAGTTTTCTCATTTGCAAACTGTGGATAACAGTGATACTTATTTTAGAGAGTCGTAGTGAGGGTTAGAGGCAGTGTATGGACTGAACTTGGTTGATGGACAGTTCTCAATAAATGTAGCCATTAATAATGATAATGTAAGCTGAGCATGAGGCAGTGATGTTCAGTAAAAAGCAGAAGTAATGCAAATATATCTATTTTCCTATTCTTTTTTAACTAAAATTGTTATTGTTCTCTTTAGAAAGTAATACATCTCTGTGTTGTAGAAAATTGAGAAACTTTGGGTAAATAAAAAGAATACTTCCCACTCAGAGAAACATTTTGATATACATCCTTCTTTCCCAATGATATAAATATAATTTTTAAAACAAAACTGTGATTGTACAATATATATATATATATTTTGTCAAACAATGTATTTAAACATCTTTATGTGCATTAAATATTTTTTTACTATGTGATTAATGGCATCATAGATTTCCACTGGGTGGCTGTAGTATAATTTATTTAACATACTTCAACTGTTAGTTATTTAAGCTGTTTCTAATCTTTTGATATCATTAATAAACATTTGTGTTGTTAAACCTTTACACACATGCTTGATTATATTCTTATGTTCTTAATTAAAAAAAACCAAACTTGCCCCAAAAGACAAAACAATTTAACTACTAATTCTTTAAGAAGTTGTCTGGCTATTCAAAACTATGAGAGTTTAAGTTTAAAAAAATAACGGGAAAGTCAGTATTGCAATGCAGAGATCACGTTCTATTTTGAATGGCCGTCTTCCCCAGCACCCAGCACAGATCCCTGAAAACAGATCCGGGCGGTGGGGCTTGGGGTCGCTGTGAAACGTCAAATAACAAATCACTTGCTGTATCTCAATATTTGTGGCAAGTGTGAATTCTGCTCCACCCCAGGTATAAGAGTCACATTTCTTTTCTTTTCCAAATCAAATGTTGTATGTTCCAACCCCCCATCCCACAGTACTGGCAGGACATTCAATCCGAATAATCATGGTGACCGTTGCCTCACCCCAGGCTCGAGTGAACACCTCTCGGTCTGATTCAGTCCAGCAGGGGAAAAGCCCCCTGACCGTCAGGCCACACTGCTACCACAGATGTGCCCCTCGTCCAAGCTGGTGTGGACCCAAAAAGGCCAACCATTCTGCTCTTTACCTGGGATCAGAGGTTGTTGCTATGGCTCTAGCCTCCCAGGGCAGAGAAAGGCCCAGATCCTTGCCACAAAAGGATCCTGCAAAGCCTAGGACTCCGTCTCCATCCTGAGGAGATTTTCAAAAAATCTCCTCCCTCCCGATTACATGGCTCTCCATCCTTTCCCCCTCCAGGACAATTCGGCCTAATTTCCCTCAAAGGTCCAAAGCAGGAAGGGATCTCCTTTTGAGCCCGAGAATGGTAGCTTCCTGCTCTGCCACACAGCAGCCCTGAGAGGCAAGGGATCTAGGAGGGCCAAGCCCCTTCTGGGGACTGGGGAAGAGGGGGCAGAAAAAAATACCGGAAATCATTCAATGCACTCTTTGTAATATTTTTTAAAAAAGAGGAACAACATAAATTCCCTCGATGTTTAACTAAATGACAGTACACCCAAACAATAGAATGCCACACAGGCACTGTGGCCAAGGATGGCTACCCCAATATTTCCCATCCCACATGTGCTTCTTACAATTCACTTTGACACTTCGCCCTTTGAGGCTTGGGGCCTATTGCCCTCCCCTTGAAATCAGACAGGCTTTTATAACGTTCAGCCAACAAAGGGCAATAGGAGTAAGGCTATGTGACTTCCAAGGCTGAACCGTAAAAGGCTGCACAGCATCCTCTTTGCTTGCAGGAACACTGGCTCTTGAAGCCTTTAGCTGTCATCTAAGCACAGACGGCCCTGAAACTTCGTGGTGTGAGGAAGCCCAAACTGGCCCACAGAGAGACACACAAGAAGCTACAGGAAATGTCCAGACGGCCTTCAGCTGCTTCGTCCCCCACTCCCTGCCCCAGCTGTAGCCACCGTCTGACTGTAGCTCTATGAGACACGCCCAGGCAAGTTTTTACCAAACTCCTGACCCACAGAAACCATGGGAGATAACAAAACGGTTGTTGCTGTCAGAAGCCACTAAGTTTTGGAGTGATCTGTGTGTGACTCAGCAGTACGTAGTCAGATGCCTGCATGCTCTGATATGGGATGATCTTCAAGGAATATGATTAATTTTTTGAAGTGTAGAGTAGTGTATATTGTGTGTCCATTTGTTTTAAAAATATGTATATTGGTAGTCTGGTACATGCATAGATCGCTGGTTTGCCAACCATAGGTGTTCAGTAGAATCTCCTAGGAGGGGAGGCCCAAAAATTAAATGCATGTCTGACCCTACTCTACACCAATTCAATCATAATATCTGGGGATAGGACCGAACATTGTTATCTTTTAGAAGTTCTCCAAGAGACTCTGATGTGCAGCCAGAATTGAGAATTGCTGGTATAGAACAACCTGGAAGGAAGCATAGGAAACTGGTACTGAGTTTGCCGCCACAAAGCGACACTGAGGTAAGAATGGGGAGTGTGGGAGGGAGATTTACTTTTCATTGTAAACTCTGATTTTAAAACTTGTTTATTCTATGCCCTGGCTGGCGTAGCTCAGTGGATTGAGCGCTGACTGCAAACCAAAGCATCCCAGGTTCGATTCCCAGTCAGGATACATGCCTGGCTTGCAGGCCTTGACGCCCAGCAACCGCACATTGATGTTTCTCTCTCTCTCTCTTTCTCCCTCCATTCCCTCTCTAAAAATAAATAAATAAAATCTTAAAAAAAGATTTCTGCTTAAAAAAACTTGTTTATTCTATTTGTACATGTTACCTATTTCCAAGAACAATCAAACACCCGTAACAGTGAGAATGAATCAGATAGCAAATTAGGAATAACCCACTCAACAATGGGAGTCAGTTTGGGGCCCACTATTCTGGGGCCTCAGAGGAGGTGACCTGCCCTTCCTGGGTCACTTCCAAGGGGGTGTCCAGAAGTGCTGAGGAGGTGAACCTTAAAGTGGCCTCTGACCTGAAATGACTTATTTGCTGGACCAAACACCTCCACTTACTATATCATTACTCCTTGGGAAGCCACTTGGGACAGAATAATGGCTATAATCTGTGCCAGTCACCTCATGAACCTTAGACCAACAGGAGGACAAATGCCCAGGCTTAGGTGGGAGGGGTAAAGAGATCTGGGTTCTGGCTGGGCGACTGACCTGCTGTTATTGGGGAAAAGTAGATTATTAGCCAGCTCTCCATTAGCAGGGATTTGGTTATCTGTTTCAGCTCTTGGATTCCCACTGCAGAGAACTGCGTCATTGGTCAAGGTGAGACAGGAATGGCAGACCACAGGTGAGTTCCATGAGACGCCAGGGATGTGTCCATGGGGATATGGGGGAACCATGACATTAAATAGCAGCCTGGGATTCTGAACTGGAAGGGAGAGAGGCTCCAATGGCTGACCTAAATCTTCCTCTCTAGAACCATCCCCTTGCCAGTGTCAATTGTCATTGACATATGTTCTTGAGTTTTGGCATCTGACAGCTCCTAGTTGGAAAGGCCACCTCAAAATCTACTATTTGTCAGTCGCATGACCGTGTTAAGTGATTTAATATTTTGAGCCTCAGTTTCCTCATCTGTAATGCAGAGTAAAATGCATGGGATAAGAAAAAGAAAATAGTAACTGTTATAAAATTGAGCCAGTCTTCACTGGTGTCTGTCCCATCCACACATGGGGGTGGATGCTTACGTTTGACTAACACAGTGTGTGTCCTGGCGAAGAGAGGGCTTTGCAGTCAGATGTAACTGGGTTAAATGCACGCTGTTATCACTTATTAACTATGGGACCGAGGGCAAGTCACCTAACACCTCTCAGCCCCATTCCCTCACCTACAAAGGAAGAATCATAATGCAGCACCTCCTTTTGTGAAAAGCTGCCGTGAGAATTAAATAATAAAATAAATGTGAAGAGTTGGTGCATCCATAAACAAATATCTAGAAACTGGCAGCTGTTGCCAATCTGCTTGTCTTGCAGTCTATGAACGGACAAAATACTTAACATCGATGGCCTTACTTGACCCTCTCCAGGACTCTGGGGACAGGTCATGTGACACCCGTTGAGATGAAGTGATCAATCATCTCCTGTCATTAGGGGTAGAGTCAGGAGTAGAACCCAGATGTTTTGGTTTCCTGGAAAGGCTTGTGACTCTGGAAGCTCTGAACCTGGTGGGTGACAGAAACTTGAGGATCATCTCTGGATAGGACAGGGAGTTCCTTAAATGGCTGTGAAGAGGTTCCCTGGAAAGGGAAGCAAAGGAAGTTAACCATTTTGCTTCCTCCACAAGTCTTCTCCCATTACTACCTAGTGGGCCTCCGCAGGCTTCAAACAAGCATAAACAATTTAACATGCACTCAACATCAAACTGAAGTCGAAGACGTGTTTTTGAGCCCCAAATTTACAATGCCATATCTATTTTTAAGTTTTAAAATCAGGTGCACTGGTGAAAATATAAAATTCTTCAAAGGAAAAAAATAATAAACCCACTCCAGTGCAGTCCTGACTAAACATGGAGACAGATGTCTGCTTCTAGCTCCATTTTCCAAAGCATCAAAGTCACTCCGTAGTCTCCTAGAAAATTGTCACATCTGCCTGGAATTCCTGTTAGGTTCCAGTTGTATCTATCTATTCAAGAAAAGTTAAAAAACAAAAACGCTACCAATTAACTTTGGCCTTTGACTTTCAGTTCTCAGAAAAAAAAATCAGAGAACCGACAGGTCTGGCTAATAATTCAATCGAGAAGTCATACCTAACAGGATGTGACTGGCAGGGAATGTGTCGCTGAAGGTGGGGGGGGGGGGGGGGCTTTAGGCTGAGACCTGAGACACCGGAAGACACCAAAAAGCTGAAAGTCAGGCCCCTGGCAGAGGCCAGGGTGGGTGGAGAGTGTTGAGGGAGGGATGCGAGGGGAGGAGGAAGGGGCCAGGGTCTAGAGCTTTCAGCACCTTTGGAAGCATAGGGGCCATTTGAGTTTATCTACAATACACATGTCAAGGAGAGCCACTGAGGGTTTTGAAGGAGGATTGGAATCGCATTTTGTATTTACTTTACATTTTAATTTACATTTAAAAAGAACCTCTAGCTCTCGGGCCTTTCGATGGAGAATACATCACACCCGGGTAAGCGCCTCCAATTTTCTAGCTGGCCACTTCCTTTCAGGGCCTTTATTTCCCCCATCGGTGAGGGGGAGGGTGGCAAGGAACCAGGTCCGAATGAATCAGAGTCAGAGACGATGTACGTGGCAAACAGAGGGCACTTCACAACTCTAGGCAGGGCGCTTCCGCGTCGTTCTGGACACTTTTTCTCCTCTCTACACTCTCGGGATTACGGTGGACATCCCGTAAACGTCCACTTGAAGATTCGCCGCCTGGCGAGGCGGGGGAGGGACCTCCCCCAGAATCCGCGACGCGTGGCCTTCTCTGCCCAGGACAGCCAATCACAAGGAGGAAAGCGGCGAGGGACGGCACCACGTCCAGTCCGGCCCAATCATTGGCTGGCGGCCGCGTCTCTCGCCCGCTGTGTCACGTGACTGCCACGACCCGGGCTGTAGCTCTGAGTTAGCTTAATGCACACCCCCAGGGTACCTGGTCCCAGCGCCCACTGCTCCCAGCCCGCCCGGCCCCGCCTCCTCGGAGGCCGGGAGATGGGCGGGGAGGGGAACGAGCTAGTAAAAGGGAGGTTGGCTACGGACCGGGCTACCTGTGCCCGCGCGGTCTTGTGCCCTCATCCCGACACGGCAGAGGACTCATCTGCGCGGGGTCTCATCGCGCGGGGTAGCCCAGGTGAGAATTGGGGAAGGGACGCGAGAACGGGGGGAGGGAGCGATGCTGGCCTCCACGCGGTCTGCGGCTGCTTCTAGGGTCGTCCTGGCCTGTGTCCCGCGCGTGCTGGGAGGAAACCCGAGCAACGGTCGCTGTGGGCGTCGCTGCCCTGCGGTGGTCGGGTTTATTTCCTGGGGAGGCGGAGGCAGGGCGAGTGGCAGAGCCCCACTCTCCTACTTCGCCATCCCGGCCCCGCTCCTCGGGCTGAGGGCTTCCCTCCGCCCTCCAGCCCACACCACACACCTGCCACAGCACCTCGCAGATACGAGTGTTGCCGTTGGGACCTAGATATCTGGGAGCATACATCTGGGAGCCATCTCGAACCCAGATACCTGGGAATGGAACCCAGGAGAATGAGTTGCCACCACTACCTTCTCCCCGCCGCCCCCACAGCTGGGGAAACTGAAGCCTGGACACCAAAGAGGACTTGGTTATCTCGGTTTTTAAAAACCACACACCTGGTTAAGTACAAATCAGGACCTTCTTGGAGACTCATAGACAAAGCTGAAATTCTTTTCCTGGATGGGTGAAGACACTGAAAGGACACAGGGAGGACCAGGGCCTTGCCCAGAATCACACGGCAAGCCGTTTGCAGAGCTAGGTCTTGTACTCCCAAACTCCTACCAGAATGGCCCTTTCCTTGCATGGACTGGGGACAGCGGTGAGTTAGAAACATTCAGGACTTAAACTCCTTTCTGGTCGCTAGACTAGTCCCCTCCCCTGCCCCACCCACCGCAGGCCCTTGTCCCCAGAGCTCTTTATGTGAAGTCTGGAACTAATGTAATGTCCAATATTGGGTTAAGCAGAAGTTTGTGTTTTTGAAAATTCAGTCAGTAAGAAAACGGAGAGCTAAACCTGTTGGAAAGAAATGAGCCCCACACACCCACCCTTTTTCCTTCAGGATTCTCAAGGGACAGAAACTAGCAGCTATAATTTATTGAGCAACAGCTATATGTCAGGCACTGTGTTAGTACTTCACTTATGTTAGCTTTACAACAACCCTGCAAGTCAGGTGATGCTATGCCCGTGTTACAGGTGAGAAATCGATGCAGGGAAAATGAACTTTTTTACCCAGTGCTGTATAGCTGTTGAACAGTGTAGCTGGGATCAGTGTGACTCCACATCACACCCAATATTTCTCCAAGTCCAGCCTTCAGCTCACTGGCTCAGAATCACTCAGGGTGCAGAGTCTTCGATCATATCCCTGGACTTGCCTGAGAACCTGCATTTTAATAGGCCTCTGGTTTAATATCATTGTACGCTCTATAATGTGCTGCCGTCTGGGGGAAGATGTAGAAATGACACATTCAGGGCACTGCTGAGATCTAGGTTAGATTTCTTAGGGGTGATTTTTGAGCATTGACATAACTTTTAGTGAGCACAAACCCCCAGGCAGACGCTTGCCAAACTGTATAATTTCTTAACACAAGCCTGGTTATTGTGTGTGTTGGGGGTGGGGTGGGGAGAGGATGGAGGGAGAGGGGTAACCATTTTCTTTAACACATAGCTGTTATAAACTATCATTTATCCATTCACTCAACAATATTTGCTAAAAATTTATTTGGGCGTATTGATACAGTTGTGAATAAAATAGAGAAGGTTACTGCTCTTGTGGGAAGATAGACAATAATGAAAAAGATGCTTAGTAGGAGATGGTGAGAGGGTCAGGGAGGAAAATAAAGCAAAATGAAGGAGACAGGAGTGCAAGGCAGGGATGAGCTCAGGAGGGAGGCATGGTGGTGGCTGTGGTGCTATTTGATATGTACCGTGTTGAGGAAGGAACTGATTAAGGCAGCATTTGAGAAAAATCCTAGCAGTCCAGTTAGGCAGCCAGCACAAGTGGATGGAGGCGAGAGCTGGCCTGGCTTGTTTGACTATTGCCTGGGACACACATTATTCTAATCAAAATGTAGCTACAGATGTAAATTGTACATCATCACTCCTAATAGAAAAAGAAAATGCAGACAGTACCAATGCATGTGTATAGTGTGAAAGGTAGAAGTGATTTCATTCCTAATTCTTTTACCAAACCTGCTTCTAGCAGTTTGTTCCCATCACTAATTAAAATTAATAACTCAGAAATGAGTTGAGCACTTGGCCGCAGAGCATTGCTTTGAACTATCTCCTGAGACCTCTTAGGAAGGAAGTAAACTTGGGGGCCATATGGTATCTTTAGAGAGAGAGAGAGCTCAGCTTGGAAATTAGAAGATGAGGTTTGGGAACCTGGTTCTACCAGTTGAACAAGTGACTGCACTTCGAGTTTTTCCATGTTCGAGATAGGGATTCATATGTTGTCCTCAGATTTGTCCAGGAGGGCAATGGGAGGCGTGTATGAAATCTTTGAAAACAGCAAATTACTGTGCAAGGAGCTATTTAATTCTTTGATCATCATTTTACATCATTATTTTCTTCTTGGGTAATGTATTATTTGGCCTTCTGTCATGCTTTATACTAGAATTGGTGTAACGAATCAGCATGTCATAGTGCTGGTACTGATACAAGCCTTATGGTGGTTCTCCTTGTCTCATCACAGACTTAAATGAACATTACTAATAATTTGCGATAACAGAAAATAAGGAAGAGTTACTGTCTTCATTGAAATTTACTTGAAATTTCACTTACATGTTCATTTCAGTGAGCACAGATGTATAGCCGTACACACCAAGTGTGAGGCATCGCGTTAGTGCTGGGGTACGTGGGAATGAGAATGGCGTGGTGTCTGCCCTGAAGTGTGTGCTCTAGTGTTCTCACATAAACTTCCGTGCTAACGGAATAGTTATATGTAGCACGTTGGGGAAGCACAGCCCGAGAAGTTGCAGCCCCTTTGTCCTCATTTGGACATCTTACAGAAATCTCAAACCTGTGAAACCGAAAGCCAAACTTTTTGTTGTCTCCTGTCTTTCCAATTTCTCCTCTATCCTTCCTTTCATGTGGTCCACCTCAGAATTCATCTGAGATTTGCTCATTTCCTTTAAACACCAGAAGATGGAATAATACATAATTATTTATCAAATGAATGATACAGTAAGTGATTTTTCTCAAAAACCTTCAGAGCCTATGCACTGCCTGCAGGTTAAAGTCTGCTTTTCTCCGCCTGCCACAAGGCCCTCCAGAATCTCCCCCAGGTAGCTTCCCCTCCCACCCGTCTCCCATGTGCTTTGGCACTTGAAACAAGCCTCCCTAATCTCAGATTCTTTCCCTCCAACCTCAGAATTATTGCTGTTTGTGCTTCCTTCTCCCTAATCGATTTTCCACGTCCTTATCTTCTCAACTCTGGCCGGACTTCAGAGTGCAGGTGAGATAGGTTCCACCCGTGAAGCTTCCTACAGAAAATTACAGCTCTGTACAGACGTCTCCCCTGCTTGGATGCCGTGGGCGAGGTCTTTGGCAGCTTCGGTTTTACTCAACAGTGAGGCTGTAGCGCACACACACAATTTGAGCAAACCCTTGTGTTTCAGAGGCGGACTTTACCATTCCACTCTGAAAATGGTCGTCCTCTGAAAAGGCATTTCAGTTTTACAAATTGCAAAACTATTGGGTAAGATTATATACGGTACATACTTACCAAAAGCAGCCATTGTGTCACTGACATCTGCACATTTTCCAACAGAAGTCGTCCGGCCCCGTCGGGCTCACATAGCAGAGATGTCCCTCTCTTCTAGTCCAGGGCTCTGGGACCGTCAGTAATTCCCATGGGAAATTGCACCGCTGCTGCTGCTGCTGCTGCTGCTGCTGCTGCTGCTGCTGCGTCGCCTGGATAAGACCGCCTTCTAGGCAGTCAAGTGCTCGCGAAAGAAGAAAAGACACATGTGTCTTTAGTGTCGCCTAAACCGCCATTATACTTTAATATGTAAATCTGTCTTTCAGATATTTTGTTGGTTTTTTTCCTCCCATTCCTGTAGGGTAACATGGAAGCTTCAAATGCTTTCCTCTTGAGTTAGCCCACTCTCAGTTACTGATGTTAATAGAGGGGGAAATTAGCCTTGATGATACAGTAGAATCCTGTTTTATTGAACTTCATGGAATATATAGTTTGTATTCCAACCTTCTTAAGATGGGAGTTTGCCTGTAGACTGTACTCTAAGGATAAACACTAATTTCTTAATTTTTATTAGCAACTGGTGAATGCTATAATGGAAAGCAGTAACAGGCCTGGGGAAGTGAGAAGATTTTTGTACAAAGGGATGTTTGAAAGATATGTTCTAAAGTAGATATTTCCACTTGCAAATCAATATTGCTTTGCACCCACCTTTCTCTGTATTTGAGTTATGTGTTTAGTGATCATGTTAGTTCCTATTTTGGAAAGCATGGTGTGGACACTTTAAAGATGAACCAGAATGGAGCTTGTTCTCAAGGAGTTTAATTTGTATGGAGGGCATACCTAGCATTCAGTTTAAAGTAATTTTTAATGTAGTTTCATATTTTTGTTTTTAAAATATGTTTGAAAAGGCAAAAAATGCCTTGGCTGGCGTAGTTCAGTAGATTGAGCATGGGCTGTGAACCAAAGCATCGCAGGTTCGATTCCCAGTCAGGGCACATGCCTGGGTTGCAGGCCATGGCCCCCAGCAACCGCACATTGATGTTTCTCTCACTTTCTCCCTCCCTTCCCTCTCTAAAAATAAATAAGTAAAATTGAAAAAAAAGGCAATAAATATAATTTCAAGGGCAGTTTTGGGGGGTGAGTGGATAGGCAAGGAGACTATAGACAGTTTCTGGATCGAGACTGATGGCAGAATCAGGTCCACTTCTAGGGCTGTTTGTGAGTGAATGCCTGCGTTTTTGAGAGCTGGAGGTGGAAGAGGACCGTGGCCATGAGTTATGGAGAAGGAGCCCGGTAAAAGTTTGTAGATTATGCTGGGTAGCAGGTAAGGGGACCTAGGTTGTGTAGAGTAGCTAAATCCTAAAGTGCCGGCAGTCAGAGAAAACGTGTTAGATAGTTTATAGGAGTCGTAGGTACCGTGCTCGGAAAAGAGCTATTCTTGGAACTCTGAAATCAGGATTTCATTACCTGGCTGAGTCACTTACACGCTGAATAAATTATGAAATTGGACAAGTTCTTTCACTTTATAATCTATGTGTGTATTTAAAGTGGGCTTCTTATACACAAAATGTAGTTGGGTCTTATTGTTTTTATCCAATCTGAGAGTCCTCTGTCTTTTAATTGGAATTTTTAAACCATTCATATTTAATAGGCTTATTTATTATATGTTTGGATTAAATTCTAGCATCTTGCTAGCTGTTTCCAACTGGTTTGGGTCTCTCTTTTTCTGCTTTCTCTTGGGTTGATTGAGAATTTTTATGATTCCATTTTATCTGTGCAATTATAGATAAAATAACAATTGACATTATATATAGTTTTAAAAAATGGAGTGGTTACCCTTGGGTTTATAATATACATCTTTGATCAGAGCCTACTTTCAAATAGTATTACATCACTGCACATTTAATGTAAGACATTACCATTCCCAATTCCCCCTCCCATTTTTCATGCTATTATTTTCATATATTTTATTTTGTAAGCTATAAACAAAATGCATTCTTATTTTTGCTTTGAAAGTTATCTTTTAGCCTTGGCTGGTGGTGGCTCAATGGATTGAGTGCCAGCCTGTGAACCAAAGGGTCACCAGTTCGATTCCCAGTCAGGACACATGCCTGGGTTGCCTTGGCCTGGAACAAGCCAGGTCCCCAGTTTGGGGCACACGAGAGGCAACCACACATTGATGTTTCCCTCCCATTTTCCCTCCCTTTCCCTCTCTCTAAAAATAAACAAATAAAATATTTTTTAAAAGAAAGTTATCTTTTAGAACAATTAGAGGTTTTTTTAATAAAAATGGATTTTATTTTCTCTTCCATGTTCCATTTTTGTTGTATATTGTGTAGACCCCAGTTTCTTCTCTTTGGTGTATGTTTATATAGTGGTACTGGTCTGCTGGCATTAAGTCCTCTTACTATTTGTTTGAGTTTCTCCTTCATTTTTGAAAGATATTTTTTGGGGTATGGGATTCTGGGTTGACAGTTACAGTTCTGTGATAAAGATATCTTCTGGGTTGTATGGTTTCCAGTAAGAAGTCTGTTTATATTCTTATATCTGTTCCTGTGTATGTAATGTGTGTTTTTTTTTTCTTTGGCTCTCTTTAGGATTTTATCTTTGTCTTTTGTTTTTGATAGCTTGATTATAAAATGTACAAGTATGGGGTTTTATTTTATTTTTTTATTTGACCTTCATGGTATTCTCTGAGATTCTTGGATGTATAGTTTGGTGTCTGTCATTAATTTTGGGAGATTCTTGGCCATTTTGTCTTCAAATATTTCTTCTACTCATTTTCTGTTTTCTCCTTTTGAGATTCTAATTGTGCATATGTTAGATTGTTAATAGGTACCACAGCTCTTATATGTTCTGTTACATTATTGTTACTGATTTTTGTTGTGTTTTTCTCTTTGTGCTCCAGTTTAGACAATTCCTATTGACGTAGCTTCAATTTCATTGATTCTTTCTTTGGCTTTGTCAAGTTTACTGATGATTCCTCATCACTGTTACAGTGCCTCTTTTAGCATTTCAATTTAATTCTTTGTTACATTTTCCATCACTTGGTTGCAGTTCTGGTATTAATTTTTTAACTTTTTTCTTCCCAGAAGGCAGCCGTATAGGGCAAGATGTGAATTTTTTCTGGTTTTTCTTATGCTTCTTTTGCATATCTTAGGTTTGGAGAAACCTTTGGACCCAGAAGTCACTAAGAGCTATTCCAGAATGGAATGACAGGACATGAGGAGGACACTCGGAGGAGGCTGGCCTGACGGTGGGCAGTGAGGAGAGCGTCCCACACAGGCTGCCCTGAGGAATGAAGACCTGCTGTGTGTATCCACCATTCTGATCGGCGTACTCAGGGTAAGTGTCCATCTAAATCTATTCACTTTTTCCTTATCTGCTAAACAAGACCATCAAAGTAACTATTATTTTACTCTTGTTTAATGGGACAATGCTTTGTCTTAAACAAAATTAATGTGGGTCGCTTTTCTATATCTTGGACATCTTAGTCATGTTTGGTTCACAGAACTTCACAAGGGCCTATTTTCCTGCCAGTTCCAAAACAGGAAACCTCCTGAGTCCTCAACATACTGTATTTTATCTTTCTGGCTAGGGTCATAAATTTGTATATTCATTTATTCTTTCATTCATTCAAACATTTGCAAGCCTGCTGCCTTAGAGTTACTAGATGACATGCACTGATGATTACAAGGATGAACAAGATGTCCTTTCCTTCAGGGGCTGGAGAGATGCCTACTCCACAATGCAAGAGTGAGGTCAACCCTACAATGGAGGGGCGGACTGCTGTAGGACATACAGGGTGTAATGATTCATTCAGGCTTGCAGAGCTTGGTCAGGGCTTTGTGTACAAGGTTGCATTTTAACTGGGCTTTAAAAATTATTAGGATCTTGACAGGCAGAGAGGTGGACGGCCTTGCGAAGTTAAGCAAGCAGTTAACACAAAGACACTGTTTTGTGAAGTATTTGGTAAACAGTCTATTGCTTTGAGAGCCTGTTGCTTTTTTTCTCCTCTTTTATGCTTATTATTACAAGATTTTTGTTGTTGTTGCCTCTTCTTTCTTTCGGGTTAATTTTACCTTCTTCCTTTCCCTACGGGTAGTAGTGGAAGGTCATAGGGCACTGGTTCTGTAGTTTCAAGCCCAGTGATGCAGGATTACCTGGTTACTGTCCAAGTGGAAGGGCAGGCCAACAGCATACCTCTATTTAGAGCGTGCGTGTGGAATAGTGCCTCGAGTCTGTATTTGCATGAACAGGGCAGATGGGGCTCTGTACCAGGAGGGAGGAGAATGGACCGAGACTTTCCAGAGCATGTCAGACACTTGCCCTGTAGCCCACCCCGCGCTCTCCACATTTGGTTGCTTCAGCTGTCTCTCACCAGCTTCTCTCTCCTCCTTCCTACTGAGCAAAGGAGTGCACTTCGAAGACCTCAATGCATTCTGCCCTAGTTTCTTTCTTTTTCCAAAAGTCTTTGTTTTTACTCTTTCACTCGCCTTTTCTTCTTTATATTTATTTTCAACAATTAGAGAGTTACTTAAGCCTCACCCGCCCCTACCCCCAAGACTATTTTTCTTGTTTCAGGGACCTGCTGGTAGGACTGGATGTGTGGGACCAGATTGTATTTTGCAGTATATCTGGGAGTGAAAAATTTGAAAATAAGACAGTTGATAGCATATAGAAAGGAGGAAACAGGCCACCCTGATACCTTTTCTAGAGAAAAAAACTACAGGGGGATCTAAGCAGACATGCAGAAGAATCTGTGAACAATTCATACTCTTGGGATGTCCTGTATCCAGTGAATTATTGACTTTGACTTGGCTGGTTTTGGTCTGTTTGGTTTTTTTTCCCCGACCAAGACAAGTGAGGCTCAGTTAAGGAAAATGAGTGTAAGATACCTGCCCCAAACGGGACTCCTGTCAACTCTCATGAATGACAAGTAGGGTGTGAAAATGTTGAGCACTGAGAATCATTGAATCAGGTGGTTCTGTTCCTTTCTCTGGGGTAGGAGGCTGACGCAGCTGTCTGCAGAAATGTCTTCGGAGAGTGCAGAGCAGCATGGCCTCGCGCCCAAGGACTCGGTGGAAGGAAATGGCCAGTACAGCCCTCCGCCTAAGATCCGCGCGGAGCCTGAGAAGGAGTCAAGTACTGACTTCCAGCAATTTAAGACCACTGATCCATGCAGACATTATCCTAGGATCCACGTGGAACCTCAAGAGAAACCAAACACCAACTTTAAACAATTCATCATCAAAAAACTGAAGAAGAGTTGCCAGTGCAACCCAACCAAAGCAAAAAATACGATTTTTGGCTTCCTTCCTGTCTTGCGGTGGCTCCCAAAGTATGATCTGAAGACAAACATTTTAGGAGATTTGATGTCTGGCTTGATTGTGGGCATCTTACTGGTGCCCCAGTCCATTGCTTATTCCCTTTTGGCTGGCCAGGAGCCGATCTACGGCCTGTATACCTCTTTTTTTGCCAGCCTAATTTATTTCCTGCTGGGGACTTCCCGTCACATCTCTGTGGGCATTTTTGGAATACTGTGCCTTATGATTGGTGAGGTAGTTGACCGAGAGCTGAGCAAAGCTGGCTATGACACAGCTCATAGCGCCCTGTCTTTAGGGGCAGTTTCCAATGGGAGCGCCTCATTGGCCCCAATGTCAGACAGCATATGTGATAGAAGTTGCTATGCAATTAGAGTGGGCAGCACTGTAACATTCATGGCTGGAGTTTATCAGGTAAGAAACAGTGGCATGAGTGGTTGTTTCTGGCAAAAGGAATCACTACGCATGAAATCTCAGATCTATCAGGGGTCTTAGATGTCACAATACTCAAACTGTCACATGAATGCTCAGGATATGTGAGATCCAAAGTTCAAAGCCTGGGTTGACTCTCTGGGTAAGATCAGGCTGCTTCTCTTTTCTCAACCCTGCGTTGCAGCTGCCTCTTAACCCATGAATGTTAGCCAGGCTTTAATTATTTGGTTGTAAAAATTTAGACCAGAAAAAGACCCCAGACCACTTCCCACAACTCCTTGATTTTCTGTGTGGAGAACATTGCTTTGCCTGAGACTATGTGTGGTTGGTTATTGGCAGAGACAGCACACAGTCCGGCCGGAATGGTAACAGGATGGGGGTGGGGCGAAGACACGTGCAGGAAGTTTTTTAAGCTATAATCAGTAGTGTCCAACCTTTTGGTGTCTCTAGGCCATGCTGGAAGAAGAAGAGTTGTCTTCGGCCACACATTAAATACACAAACACTAACAAAAACTGATGAGCCAAAAAAAAAGTTCGAAGTAAATTTATGATAGCCATCCTGGGCTTCCCATGGGCCATGAGTTAGACACCTTTGCTAGATGATCACCTCCCTTTTCCTTTAGAATTTCTAAGGAGAGTAGTTTCCTTGGGCTGTTGAAGAGAGAAAACATTGAAGAACGCTATTTTGTGTTGTCAGTCAGGAGAAAGGATTAGAAATGAAATCCTTCTTGGGTCTCCCATAGAACCCACTAACCTGCCATTCCCATCATGCCCCTGTCTTTTAGCATCCAAGAGTCAGTGACAGCATGACATCTCTGTTACAGGCATTTGGAACCGATGAGGGAAGGGGAAGAGTAGCTCGCTTTATCTGGTGCTTGGATGGGGAGGAGCCGGGGTGGGGAGGTGTACAGAGTCGTTTTAAGAGCTTGAGAAGGTAGGAATCCTAAGTTCTTGTTTCATTTGGGCTAATGAGAAATAGTGTCTCAGTCCTCTGAACGTCAGTGGAATGAGCCCTGTCTCTGAAATGAGAGGTTTGGTAGATGATCGCATCCGGCTCTGACAGCCTATGACGCTCTGCTAGTGTCCCTCCGTGGAAAAACAGCCGGGGTAACACAGGGGTTAGAGGCTCTTTTCTGCTTATATTAACACTTGTATTTCCTTCCTTCCAGGTGGCGATGGGCTTCTTTCAAGTGGGCTTTGTTTCTGTCTACCTCTCAGATGCCTTGTTGAGTGGATTTGTCACTGGTGCCTCCTTCACCATTCTTACGTCTCAGGCCAAGTATCTCCTTGGGCTCAGCCTTCCTCGGAGTAGTGGGGTGGGCTCACTCATCACTACTTGGGTGCATATCTTCAGAAACATCCATAAGACCAATATCTGTGATCTCATCACCAGCCTGTTGTGCCTTTTGGTTCTTTTGCCAACCAAAGAACTCAATGAGCACTTCAAGTCCAAGCTCAAGGCACCCATTCCTACGGAACTCATTGTCGTCGTGGCAGCCACATTAGCCTCTCACTTTGGAAAACTGAATGAGAAATACAATACCAGTATTGCTGGACATATTCCCACTGGGTTCATGCCCCCCAAAGCACCGGACTGGAACTTAATTCCTAGTGTGGCTACAGATGCAATAGCTATTTCAATCATTGGTTTTGCTATCACTGTATCACTTTCTGAGATGTTCGCCAAGAAACATGGCTACACGGTCAAAGCCAACCAGGAAATGTATGCCATTGGCTTTTGCAATATCATCCCTTCCTTCTTCCACTGCTTTACTACTAGCGCAGCTCTCGCAAAGACGTTGGTTAAAGAATCGACGGGCTGCCAGACTCAGCTTTCTGGTGTGATGACAGCTCTGGTTATTTTGTTGGTCCTCCTGGTCATAGCCCCTTTATTCTATTCCCTTCAGAAAAGTGTCCTCGGCGTGATCACAATTGTAAATCTCCGGGGAGCTCTACGTAAATTTAAGGATCTGCCCAAGATGTGGAGGGTTAACAGAATGGATACAGTTATCTGGTTTGTGACTATGCTGTCCTCTGCACTGATAAGCACTGAAATTGGCCTGCTTATTGGAGTTTGTTTTTCTATGTTTTGTGTCATCCTCCGTACTCAGAAGCCAAAGAGCTCATTGCTTGGCCTGGTGGAAGAGTCTGACGTTTTTGAATCCATGTCCGCTTACAAAAACCTGCAGGCTAAGCCAGGCATCAAGATTTTCCGCTTTGTAGCCCCTCTCTACTACATAAATAAAGAATGCTTTAAATCTGCTTTGTACAAAAAAACTCTCAATCCAATCTTAGTGAAGGCAGCTCAGAAGAAGGCAGCAAAGAGAAAGACCAAGAAGGAAGCAGTGAGTCTTGGTGCAACCGGGGATGAAGTTTCAGTGCAACTTTCCCACGATCCCTTGGAACTCCACACCATAGTGATCGACTGCAGTGCAATCCAGTTTGTAGACACAGCAGGAATCCATACGCTGAAAGAAGTTCGCAGAGATTATGAAGCCATTGGCATCCAAGTTCTGCTGGCTCAGTGCAATCCCTCTGTGAGGGATTCCCTGGCCCGGGGACAGTACTGCCAGAAGGAAGATGAAAGCCTTTTTTATAGTGTACACGAAGCGATAGCTTTTGCAGAAGAATCTCAAACTCAGAAAGGCGTATGTGTTCCCAATGGTCTGAATCTAGTGACCAATTGAATAGGTGGAAGGAAGGAAGAAGAATGGCCAGCCAGTAGCAACGTGCATACTTGAAATTGTAATTTATGGGCTGGTGTTATTCTTCTTTCAAAGCGGATGCCTTTGTACATACACAAATGCAGCAGAGCTTATAGTGAAGCAGGATCAGGAAGAAACTATTGTGGTGCCGAGCTCTCTTGCAGAGAGCCTGTATTCTTGTACTTAAATATCTGTTGAATTGGACTGTGAATAGCCCTAAAACTTAACAACCACCCTCTCTTAGTAGATATGCTTTTGGACTCTTCCTTCTCCAGAAGTGAAAGGGGTAAAGTTGGTGTTTATGTGAGACGTGCCAGAGCCGACAGGATTCTGCTCTTTGGAGAAAGAGTGGAAAGGAGGCAGGGAAAGGGCGTGGTTCCTGCTTTTGTACCAGCAGACCAAGAGGCCTCTGGAGCTCAAGGGAATAACTACACAAGTTTTTCCCTTATTTGTGCTTCTCTGTACCCAGTTCTGTGCTCCCCAGACCGCAGTAGGATCTCTGGCTTTAATGGGAAAGCACCCTTCCCACCTTAAGGCAGGGAACCATGGGCACGGGCCTGTCAGGGGCCTGATGGCTGGGCACGTGTGTGACATCCTACCAGCCGGCTTCCCATTACACGGAACACTCTGTCATACAGCTGATGTGTTTGGCCATGCCTTTTTGTTCAGCAGACGTAGGGAAGTGAAGAGCTCTTCCTGATCAGCAGAAATAATGGGAATCCCCTGTCTTTTCTGTGGTCTCTCTCTGTCTCTGTTTCTCAGTATTTCTCTACCATTAATCTCTATTCGAGCTTTCAGTAATTTAGGGTATTTTTCATGGAATCTGTCCTAAACTGCTGCGTCTGATTAGCAGTGACAGGCTTGCCGATAAAAGGCAGAATGCTGACCTTGCGATCTGCACAGCATTTTAAAGAAGCTGGAGGAAAACCCTTATGGATAGATTACAAATAGGAATGCTTGACAGCAGTTCCCTTAAAATTAGTGTACTTAGCAGTGAATTTTTGGCCTTTGCATGGCATTTTAGCTAAGGTCAGTGGGGATTGACAGTCTCTCTCAAACAGAAGTTACTGTTCGCCTTTCTGCTGCAAGAAAAATTATTGTAACCAATAGAAAAGAATGTACAAAGCTTCCAAAGGAACATCAATAATTAATTTGTAGATGTTTTAGTGAAAACTAAGATGTTTACTGCATGGACTGTATTGATTTACAATGAATATTGATGACAGTGACAGCTTTTAACTCTTTGGGCCACCAAAACTAGTAGGCAGGAGGATTTAGAAACATCACATTCCTACAACCCAATTATTTATGATAGCAGACCACAGGCTGTGGCTATAGGAAGAGTTGCTTTTGAAAAGCAAGGATGTCTGACATTGAAAGTTTATAGGTCTGTATCTGGACCTTGATAGGTGATGGGGAAAAAACCCCGGGGTTTTCCAAAATTAGGACTAGCAGGCTCATTTATGTGAGATTGAAACACTTAGCTACACCATTGCAAACAGACAAAATAATGTTTACAAAAGTGCAAAATTATTTTTTAACCTGCCCCTACATTCTAAACAACTTAAATATTTATGAAAAGTAAACCCTAAGTGTTGGGCATCCGTACCTGCAAGTGTGGCTTTTCCATTGGTTGAGCTGCACCCGTCTGTTCACGTGGAAAATACCTTTCCGTTGTTGGAAAGCTGGACGTCTGTCTTCGAGGTGACTGACATCATGATTAAATGTAATAGTGTCCTGAATTTTGACATCCGTTTAGAGTGTAAGTCTAGAATTTCAGCAATGCTATCTCTTCTTTGTATTTGTTTTTGTTTGTTTATTTTTAAGCTAACATTCGCCCATTCTATCCAGTCTTATGAATGGTAGTAGTAAAATCATGGTATCTTGGCCTATCATTTGTTTTTAATCCTTTTGCCTTCCTCCTCCAAGCCAGGTTTGAATTCACACCATTATAAATGTCTAGCAGGGCTGTCCAACCTGCAGCCCATGGGCTGCAGGCAGCCCAGGATGGCTGTGAATGTGGTCCAGCACAAAACCATAAATTTACTTAAAACATTATTAGATTCTTTGTGTGATTACATGTCACAGTGTATTTAATGTGTGGCCCAAGAAATGCCAAAAGGTTGAACACCCCTAGGTGCTATGTGAGAGGAGAGTACGTGTTTACGTGTTTAAGACAACTCTGTAACAAACACTGGCACAGAGGAAAAAAAGAGCCAGTCCAAAGAATTTGAAAAACCCTTTAGAAGAGTGGATCACAGAATTTGACCTTTACCTAACATTTTTCTCTATTTGTAGATGTAAACAGTTCTGGAGCTTTATGTAATTAGCTAATTCTTGAATTGTGCTCCAGTTTGTATCTCTCCCATCCAAAAAAACAAGAGATTCTGCTTGTGGTAGCCAGTTATAAAAAGTTAAGACTTCCCTAAAATTTGCAGGAAATGGGCCATTGAAAAGATCATCTGTGACGAAACATGGGAGAGGACAGAGGGCCTTGGCTGAATGGAACCCAGTCCCTGGGTATCCCCACCCAACAGTAGGGAGGTCAGGATTAGGGGCCCCACCTTAGTTTGAGAGCGAAGTCAAAAACCACTGGGTTCTGTTTCTGGAAGGACAGGGGCACAGATTCACCAAAGATGAAACAGCGGAGGGTCACACAGGAGCCTGGGTTGGGTCAGAAGCCCAGGCTGACCTGCTCTGAAGCACTAGTAACTACAGGACTGTGTGTGCCTCTGATGGTTGGTAACATTGACAGATGTCTAGTTGACAGTTACTTTTTAAGTTTTTAATTAGGACCAAAGGATAACAAGATTTGGGTAGTCTAACTTAGTTAGCTTTTAAACAGCAGTAGACATTGAAGCCAAATTTGTTGCTAAATTTGCACTATGGTAAATGGTGATCTTGAAACATTTATTGCACTCTCTCGGTAATTTGTCATTTAAGAACACATCAGGTGTTAACTGTGATCTTAATATAAAACTGAGAAAAAGGCTGCAGTGAATTTCTTGGGAACTTAAAATTGAGTGCGGGAGTTGTAATGACAAATTCAAGGTCTGTGATCCTTATTAATGTTTTGAATGAATTGTTTTCCTCTATGTAGTGCTATAGATGAGCTATAGTTCTTTTTGCATCGATGTAGATAATTCCTCAAACACTTCCTGAGGACCTGTGCTGGAGTCTAGGGCTCTGTGTCAGGTGCTGGGACTATGATACTAAATCCAGGTAACTTTAGTGGGTGACACCTAGTGGCAGTTGGAGGTATTTTATGCAGGAGCTGAGCTGAGCCTGGACTGGGGTCTGAACAGGAGGCAGGCAGGTGAGGCAAACAAGGAGGCATGGATGCCCCTGGTATATCTGGAGAAACATTCCGCAGTGACATGGTAAAAAACCAATCGATAGGATTTAGACTTTATTTACTTTCTCTGTTCTATAATGTTTCTCTCTTCTTCCTTCCTCTAATGGTTTCTTTATCTGTTCTAGTGATGCCTTATTTGAAACGGGGATTAAAAACTGCAAAAGGAAGAAACTGGGTCTAGAAAACTTTTAGGCTCTGAAGTAATCTGGCATTTTTCTTTGTGCAAAGATTTTTGATAATCATGAATGGAATCATTAATTTGAGTGCTAATAACATGAATGAAAATTACAATGGAACAGGCCAAAATAACACACCAGCTGATTTATCATGGCCTATTAATAAAGTAAAATACTATTGAAATACTATAAATTAAAGGTATGTTTTAGTTTTTTTAAAAAAAATAGTAGTAATTGGAAATGGAGAATTTAGATGTGGGAGTGGGGGAGATTTATTTTTATAAGGTAATTTTTATCCTGACAAGGACTATTTTTTAAAGGGTTTTGCACTTTAAAGTAAACATGTTAAATACAGTTAGAAAAGTTAAATAAGCATTATACTAAATCATGAGGTTTATTTGGTGTGTATTTTCTTTTTCTCTCAATGATGTAAAGTGGGAAGGAGATATTTAATTTTGAAAACTCAAATAATGAAGGACACCAAATGCCTTCACTGGAGATACCATGTGTATAAGTCTGGAACCATGTATATAACCTTTCTTGGACTTGAATTATGAGTGTGAAAAAGGCTGAATAATTACAATCTTATTACAAAACACTAATGACTACATTTCTAACTGAAAGCTTTTCGGTTGGCAAACAGACAAGCAGCCTAAGCCAGAAAGGATTTTTAACTGCAGGTTTAATAAATTTATTTTAAGGTGTTCTCTTCCCCCCACCACCAAATTCCCCCTCCCTAGAATAATGACATAATAGTTGAAGTCAAACAGCTGTTGTCTTTTAATTCAAATCAGTTGGGAAATTATTGTTTGAATTCTGATGCTGCCATGATTTCTCAAAAATCAGTGTGACAAGTCTATATAGAATGCTACCCTTTTTTGTCTCTTCTGCAATTTTATATACAAAGCGAGACAATATCAGGGTAACATATGAATGAACTCAAATTCTGAGTCTTATCTATTCACTAAAAATGTACACTGCCTTTTTTTTTCAACTCTTCAAGACCAGTGACTTTTAGGAACATGTTTTATACCACATGTGTCTTTTCTAATCAAAGCAAGTGCCTTGATGCTGTTCCACATAAATCGTGCTTCACCCTCTGCGGGATGAGGATGAGTTGTTGCGGATTGCAGCCTGTTACAGGAGAGGGAGGGCTGGTTCGCAGCAGATCCCTTTCTTCTGGAAGGACGTGGTCATGATGCTTATTACCTAAGATCCTGTATGTGTTGAGATCTGGAGATGTCATTTCTTTCGTTTGCCAATAAATTGTTATGCTAATAAAATGTTCTGTGTCTAAATTATTTAACTGCAAGGGGGGTTCTAAGTAAGAAATACATTTAGATCACCAGTGAGCTTTAAAATGCCATCTTTACCTTTGGAGAGTGATCCAGTCATTAATTTTTCCCAACTGTAACCAGAGAAATCTACCCTTACAGAAAGACAGAAAGTCTAAAGAAACCCAGTTCTTTCTTTTTTTGCTTGTGGTCCTGAAGAGTAGGTTAACCCTTTGGGGACTCATTTTGTCCATCAGTGAAGAGGGAAGGACTAGATTGCTTGAGGACTTTCCCACTTTCCGTGTTGCAAAACTTCTGTTACACACTATGTTGGAATTAGAAGTCTGACTCATATTTTACTGCTGCCCAACCTTTTGAATTTTGTGAGTTTTGAGTCACATTCTTTTCATCAGTCTATTGAGGCTGTATAGACTAAGAGAGCTGGGAGTGGAATTCCTAACTGGAGCACAACATTGTGGGAAATAATTGCCATGGTGCCCCCACCATCTCCCCATACCTGCAGGGAAGCCTCTTCCTAAATGTCCTCCCCTTTCTGCATCTCAGCTCTGTGGAAGAAATGTGGGTACAGGGGGAAGGACAGTTTTCAGTCTTCCTCTCGCAGTACTTTCCCTCAATCCCTACCGTGTCAGAGAAATGACAAGTGACTACTCCTAAGGTTGCTTCCAGTGGCTGAACCATCTCCCTTGTGGAGTCTATGTCTGCCCTCTGGTGGCCAGGATGTGCTACCACATCTCCATTTCAGAGAACTGGTCTCAGGTAGCAAGAATAGTTCTTTAATAGGTCTGCAACTTTGGAATTACATTATCTGAGCCTATTTGTCCGTTTATATTATGATTTTCTGGAAATAGTAATAACTGAAAGTGTTTGATACATAATAAGCAATCAATAACTCTTAGCTTTCTTCCTTTTTTGCTGTAAAGAACTTGATTGTTAACATTTGTTCCAAAGCATGGGAGGGGGCTCTGGGGTAGTTGAAAGGATGCCTAGAGGTTTCAGAGATTGGCTCAGGCAGAAGCCAGATATAGGGGGATGCAGAGAGGCCCCTCAAAGGCC
Source organism: Phyllostomus discolor (assembly GCF_004126475.2). Lineage (NCBI taxonomy): Eukaryota > Metazoa > Chordata > Mammalia > Chiroptera > Phyllostomidae > Phyllostomus > Phyllostomus discolor. The sequence continues at coordinate 20,772,732 of NC_040915.2, forward strand.
TCTGGGCTCCAAAGGCCCCTAGTCATGCCTGAGGGTGAGCCTTTGTAAGAGATACTGAGGGTCAGCCAGCCTGCGGAGGTCAGTCAGGTGGTCTCCCATCTTGGTGAGTTTTGCCTGCTCATCCAGGAAGTGGTTCTCTGGGAAGTCACAGAGGTGAGGGTCTGTGTGGGTGGGACCCAGGGCAGGCAGACCCAAAAGGGCCTGGCTCACGTTCTTCTCCAGGGCAATGGCAGCTTCCATAGAATCCTGAGTTGTACCCCACTCATCTTGGGAAGGCTTCACCATATCCTGGAAGAGGGCTCGACCATTGCACTGGTTTTGCATCTTCAAGAGCCACTGGACTCTTGCTTCGTCTCAGCCAACTCTTGGAAAAAGTGGCCCACGCCCTCCAGAGCCACATCTTGGTGGTGGAAATAGAAGCCCAGACAGAGGTAGGTGTAGGAGGCCTGCAGATGCTGGTTGACTGGGCAGTTGACGGCAGCCTCCACCTAGGTGGAATAATTCTGGCAAATTTGGGAGCTTGTGATTACTTGGCAAGAAGTTCAGTTCAAAAATGATGTTTGCTGGTCTCAGAGGCCAAGGACAGCTGAGATAGTTCCAAAGGTGGTGACTGGGAAAGAAGTTGGGAGGGTGGTCAGAGGCTGGAAGAAGGGGTGTCCCTAGGTCTGTTCTGTCCAAATAACTATTGAAGCAAGAAACAAATCCAGAGGACCCCAGAGGGCACTGCCAGTTGCTTCCCTTTCTAATTAAAGAGCCCCTCTTAGGAACAGGACAAAGAAAACTCTATTGTCAGGCTGGGTGGTTGAAAGTGGAAGAAAGGGCTGGTAAGACAGGTCCCTATCTCTCTCTAGATGGTACTCGTAAAGTTCTAAACAGCAATGGGTAGTGATGACAATAGCATTTACAGAACACTTAGTCTGTGTCAGGTGTACTTTTTATTCCCGCGACAGCACAAGTGAGGTAGCTGTCCACTCCTGGAGTACTGGCCTATGGAGCAGACTGGTGAACTAGTGCAAAACTAAGCTCTCAAGTGGGATTGGGGGGACCAGAGAGGCAGGGAGAAGCCAGAGGGCATGGTGAAGAAGGCAGACTAAACATGCATATCAGCCTGTTTGAGTTCAAAAAGCAAAGCCTCAAACAACCCTAATGCCTAAAAGAAATAAAAGGTTTAGCCAATGTCAACCAGACTGCAAAAGCTCTCTTTTGGATATGATTTCCATCGACTGGGCTTAAATTCATACATGTTAAATGAGTCAAGAATGTGAACTTCCTGTTTTGTTTTTTACTGACTACTACTAATGTAAGGCACTTAGACAAGCCTTTCATACTCAAGTCTCGTGTTTAAATGGAGAACCCCTCAATGATGTTTAGTGGAGGGAAACAGGTTTAATTAATTATATGTTAGGCTTCTTCATTATCAAAGAGCAGGCTATAATCCGGATTGCAATACTAGTTTAGGCAATGATATTCATGAAAACTTTTTGCTAATCCTTTTAAATAAAGGACAACTCTACTTTACCTCCAAGTCATTTTTTAGTAGAATTAATGCTTGATGCAGCTTAAAAAGGTGGCTTTGACACATTACATGTTTGTATTAATTTATACTCAAGTGTTATTATGTGCCCAGCACAGTGCTAGGCACCATGAAGATCACACAAGGCTGACTGACACCTGCTCGCACGGAGCTTACAGTCTAGTTAGACAGCCACAGAACATTAACAAAAACTTGAAGTGCTTAACCCAAAAGTTAAGAATGGTACAGACAAGAAGTGCTGAGCAGCTGAGGGAAAATAGGGTGGAGTAGGTTATGGAGTCTTCAAGAAAGGCTAGAAGAAAGAAGACTTGAGTGAGTTCTTGAAGAATGTGTGCCTTGCTTGGCAGAAAGCAGGACGAGCCGTCCAAGCACCGGCAAACGAGCAGAAATGGGTATGGAGTGCAGGAAGGCGACGGCCTCTGCGTGGGGGCAGCACACACGCTGGAAATGCAGATTGCAGTCCCACCAGAGGGCGCTAAAATTCAGCCGAATAATCTAGTCTTTTATTTTTTTATTTTATTTTTTCATTGGTCACAAATTTATTAATAGAATTTTAAGCCTTTAATCAAATGCAGCAGATTGCCTTAAATGCTTTATTTTTTTATTTTATTTAATTTATCAGGGTGACATTGGTTCACAAAATCATACAGGTTTCAAGTGTACAACTCAACGAAAGATCTGGACACTGCGTTGTGCATCCATCACCCAACAAAGTCTCTTTTGGTCCCCATCCGCCCACCCCCTTTGCCCCCCTCCACCTACCTGACCTCTTTCCCTCTGGCCGTCAACGCACTGTGTTCTGTGTCCATGTGTAAGCATTTGAGAACTACCACAGTCAGCTGGGCACAACACTATGTGCAAAACAGATGTCAGGAGAAAGGTGCGAGAAGGAATGAGAAACTGAGTCAGTCATCCCGACACAAGACGACGAAGGCAGTTAAGGTGCTGACGACGAGACAGAAACACAGGACTCAGCCAGAAGACACTGTTTTCCTCTCCTCAGTGTTGCGAGTTGTGACTATATACATACCTTTAATTCAGATTATACTAGTTTGTGAAAAGGAAAAACAGCCAAAATAAGCTTTCGAAAACATCCATTTAAACATTTGCTGTTTTTTGGGATTGTTGTTGTTTTGTCCAATGTGGAAGCTGTATTTTCCATAATTAATCAGCTTATATATGTTTCAACAGAAATAACGGAATTGCTGTGTTTGAAACAGCCACAGAATTAACCTGAAGGGGGAAAAAACTATACTTCAACACTAACAGGTATTGTGTGTACCTTCTAAAAAATGAAACTGACATTTATCTGACTTATTGGGAATAGAAACTCATGTTATAAAGGATATTCAGAATGCCTTCTCTATGGGACAAAAGCTTTAATATAAACTATGAACTTATCATTTTAAATAACTTAAAATCAACTCTGCTCTAGCGGACTTCTGTGAAGAACATACCCCGAAGGAATGCAGGTTGTTTACTAGGTGATTTTAGCGAAGGCAAACATAACGTGCCCTCATCTTACTCACACGGCCCAGCCTGGATGACAGGTGTGGGGGGGACAGTGTGAACAATCCAAACAGGGAACCATCCAAACACTCACACAGCTGTCGCACACCAGACTTTCCCCTCACCTTGTCTGTTTTCTCCCATGATCCTGATGAACAGGATTCTCTGACAATAGACCCGCTTACCAGATTGTATCATGCCTCTTCTTTAATGGGCCTTATTCCCTGTACCTCGGCTCCGTATTAATAATAAGCCTGAAGCACCATAAGACATTTCAGCAGCCTAGAAGGCACCTGTTAATTCTCTGGGCACAGATGAACGCAGCTCTACCGAATTCTCGGTTAACTGGCAGGGCAGTCAGAAGAATAGCTATGAAGGTTCTAAAGTTACCAAATTAGCAAGAAGGAAGTTAATAGTCCTGCAGTGAGAATAGATTTTTTTTTTCTTTGACAGTGATGGGGAGTATTCAGGTGGCCAGCCTAAGAGGAAAGTGCTAGAATCTAGCTAGACCAGTGATGCTCAAAGTATGGATCCTGGACCACATCAATCAGCATCACCTGGGAGCTTATAAGAAATACAAATTCTTGGGCCCCACCTAAGACCCACTGAATCACAAGCTCTGAAGGTAGAACCCAGCAATCTGGGTTTTAGCAAGCCTTCCAAGTGATTCTGAAGTGAGCTAAACTTTGGAGACCACGGAGCTAACTTTACTGGGAAGAAGCTGGCTCCAGGCCCACAGTGTGCTTGGTTTTCCTGTGGTTAATCAGGTAGTTCCCAAGCTTTTCTGAGCATTGGGATTGCCTGGGGAGCTTCAAAAGCTGCTGCTTATGACCCGTTACCACAAATCATGATTTAATTGGTCCGTGATAAGGTCCGGGCCTTGGAAAATTTTCAAAGATCCTCAAGTGATCCTAAGGTTCAGACAAGTTTGGGAGCCACCAGATAAATCAAAAGAGAACACACACATTAGTCAAGTTTTATTTCCAAATTCCATTCAAGGAAGTTTCCTGAGGATTTCAGAAGACTGGAATGTTGTTACAATAATATTGCTTAAAATTTAAGTTCAATATCCTATCTAAACAAATCTAAAGGTTTAAAGATTTTTATAAGCTACATCTTCCAAAATAGGAGGCAAAATAATGCCTACATTATTTTGTCTGGAGGAAATCTGTAATTTTGGAATCAACAAGTTTGTGTCACTATTCTCATTAAATATTCATCTATGCCATTTAGCTGCCCCAAAACGGCACCAGGAGCGCCTACACCTGTTTCTATACTTGAGATGGCCTCTGTGATGGTGATTTCTGGCTGCTGGGATAGCGATGCCCCCACCCATATTCACCTCCAGCTTCATCAGTATTTTTGCCAGCCCCTGTGCCTGGGTGACCTGTGTCCATCAGCTCCTGCAAGACAATGAGGCCATCATCTGTAATGACAAATCCTGGAATTTACTTCATTTGGGACACAGGTGACAATAACCACTGAATGCCACAACTTTTCAATGGCAGTATCTGGTTCACTGGCTGCTATGTCTTTGTCACAATCTGCCAACACCACCACTGTGGACTGTGTGACTGACCACCATGCTGCAGTCATCGTGTCAGTGGCCTGCTTGATGTCCTTTCCCTTCACCCTCACTGCTGTTTGATAAGGATCTGTTTTAGAAGGTGGCTCCTGTACATCACTTTCATGGTGTGAATTACGCCAACATTCAGTGGCTGCAGGATGGCAGTACAACTTGACTCCTTTCCGAGCATGGAAGCGTGTTGTGAGTGGAGCAGTTGTCTATCAGCAGGAGGATCCAGTGTTCTGCCTACTTCATCCTGGCATCCATTTGCATCAGCCATTCATTACACAGATCTTGTGTCATCCATGCCCACTGGTTGGCCCAATAATCACAAGGGAGGGAATGGACGTTCTTATGGCAGTGTGGGTTGGCTGACCTACCATCAACGGTCTCATTTTCTCAGTCCCTGAAGCATTGCACCAAGAGTACTGTCAATCACTGCTTTGCTTTCTTGTCCCCTCTATAATGGTCCAGGTTAGCAGCCTGCATGTTCTGGGGGAGCACCTGGAGAAATCCTCCTGTCTCATCAGCATTAAAGATATCATCTGCAGTCTGCAATCAGTTTTATAATTTCCCCTACACGCCACTTGTTAACCTTATCTATTCCTAGACCATTCATTAACCTGTCACTATCCTCTCTACAGACTGCTTTCAAAGCAGTTCCGTGGCAATCCCTAGATCTGTTCAGTCAGCCCGCACCTGCTTGAAAATTGTCATAGCCAAATATGTTGGCCAAGTTTAGTCCTTTTTTCAAAGTGACAGGACCGGTCACGAGAATGTTTCTGGCACGGAGTTCCTAAAACCGAACACAAACAGCCTTACCGATGTCGGAGCGCATCCCTCGTCCTTTTCCACTGGCATCCCACCGGTGCCTTCTTGCCATGTCTTCAAATTTGGCACGGTCCTTTAATATAGATAAAGCAGGAGCGATACGGAAGTCTTTCGCCTCATCACCTTTCCTCTTGCCTGAGTCTACAGCTTTTCCAGCTTGTATTTTCTCCTCCAGGTAGAACTGCTGGCATTTCTTGTTCCCTTGTTTGCCATATTTGCAGTATGAGGGCTGGTTTACAACTACTTAGGACAGTGTCCGTTCCTCCTCATGGTTTGTTTTGCCACAAGAGTGGAAAACTGAGAAAACAAAAGGAAATGCCTATCAGGAACCAGAGATAATGAATTCCCTCTAAGATTTGGGTTCAGATTTTTTTTTAAATCCCATTAGGAAATGATCATATAAGGCCAAAGTCTAGAGAAGATAGGATTCATGCTACAGACTTTTTGTAGAGATTACTTATACTTCCTGAGCCTATATAAAAATAGTAACAATGTCTGCTCCATCTACTAGAGAAAAGATTTAACTAGTAGATGGTAAGACTGCTTTGCACATAGCAATGCACTGTATAAATTCAAGGGATTATTATATGACTTCTTTTATAAATACAGAAACTGAGGCCCAGGGAAGGGGCCTATCCAGGTTCATACAGCTCAGATTTCTTGACTCATCTAAGTGCTATTCCTGCCACTCCACAGTCCCGCTTGAAATCCCACCAAAATGAGACCTTCAAAGCTCTATCACCGTTTGGCTGGGAAGGATGTCCACTGCAGGAAGATGCTTCTGGTAGCCATACATCCATTTAATGAATATGTACACATGCCAAATGGTGAGGACACTGTGATCAACAACATAGTCAAGGTCCTTGTCCTTACGAAATACATCATTTGGTGGGGGTGGTAAACAGATAAACTAGAGTGCGCTATGTGCTACAAAGGAAACAAACAGCAGTAGCAGTTTTGCTAATTGCCTACCCTAGACCTTTTATCCTAAGAACCCTGCTGTAAGGACAAGAGAAGCTGCTGTAACCTTATGCTGTGACTGCTTTTTCCTGAGGAATGACTTCTCTTGCCACCTCCACACGTCTGTCTACCCACTCATGGCATCCTCGATGTGCTGAGCACTGAGGGCAGCCATAGAGACAAATGGCGCATTTGAGGAGCTTACCATGGAATAAGGGAATACAAGCGCTGGGGTGTATGGAATACTGTAAGAGAGGTTACAAAGTACTATGACTAGACGTAGAAGAGGGGATGATCGACTGAAGACACGTGCATTGAAAGTACACTTCAAAGGGGAAAGGATATTGATATTAGGCCTTAAAGTACAAATAGGAATTCATGAGACAGAAATATGTGCAAAGGCAATGAAGTACTAGAGAAAATAAAATGGCATGGTGAGGAAAAACATGTCTTTGGACAGAGAAATCACAGAAAGGCCTAGTAAGGATTTTAGCTTGTTCTTGGGAAAATAAGAGGCCTTTAGAGGTTGATTTTGTTTGTTTTTGAATGCCATGATCAAAGTCCTTTGGTTGCAAAGTGAAGAACCTAATGGGTAAAGTCCAGTTTCCTAAGAGGTGGCCCTGAATCTAAAGATAAATGCAGGGTAGTCTAGCAGGCCACATACAGTTTGGACATGCTAATTTGAGACCACAGGAAACTACTGAAGGACCTTAAGCAAGGAGAAAGATGACTGCTGGGTGAAGAACAGAATTGAAGGCATCAGAGAAAAAGCAGGGAGACTTTGTTAGGAGGCTCTGGTTGCAGGGGTCCAGATGTGGGATAATGATGGCCTGGATGACAGTAAGAGTGGAGATGGTGAGAAGTAGTCCATCCAGGGCTACGTTTTTGCAGATCTTTTGCTGATGGACTGGATGTGAGGTGCAAGAGGATAACTCCCAGATTTCTGGCTTGAGCACTACGTAATCCAGTGGCTGTTAGTGCCATTTACTGAGATGAGAACCAATGATTGAGGATCTACCGCTAAAACAATCTTTACATGTGGCAGGACTGGAATTCAAACTGGGTAAGGCTCATCATAAAACCAGTGCTCTTAATACCGTAGAGAGCTATATAGCTTGTTCTGGGAATTGCCAGTTTTGAGTGGAGACAGGGAGAGAATGAAGCAAGAGTCAAACCAAAGTCTTGTGGATCAAGCTAGGAAGTTTGAATGTGTTCCAAATGAAGATTCGGGAGGGTTTTAAGCAGAGAATGACCTAATCAGACTGACAGTGCAAGATCAGTCTGACTGTTGTGTGGAGAACAGACTGCAGAGGGACACGAGAGGAGGTGGGAAGAAACTGCTTCAGTCCAGGCGGGATATGACGGTGACTAGGTTAGTGACAGTGGTAGCTAGAGAAGAGTAGCCATTCTGGAAATACATCTGCAAAATAGTGAGGGTCGTGCGGGGACTTGTACGAATGTATGACAGTCAGTGACATCAGCGGGAAAGGACGATAGCAAGCCATGCTGCTTCCAGAGCCTCTCCATTCAGTTCGAATCACTCCGGAAACTCACTACCATTACTGTGTGGGGGACGGTGGGAGGGAAGGGTTGAGGGCAGATCACCGTGGTGAGGAGGTCGTCTTGGTGGGCCGCTAAGAAGAACCCCATCCTGAACAAGCAGGGACTGAGTGAGGAGGGCTGGGGTCAGACCTTGACCACCGTGCTTAGGCAGTCGTGGTGCTGGGGCTACCCAGGGCCGGAGGTGGCTCTGAGAGGTGAAGCAGGGCCTCAATCTTCCACTCTCGGCACAGCCCCGCCCCAGTTACCTGAACGCCCTACATCAAAGACCCAGGGCAAGTGGCAGGGACACCCTACAGCGGGATCGCGCAGCTTCCTCCGGTTTCCAGAACTCCAGGCCGGAAGTAGTCCGTACGCGTTAGCAGTCCCCCTCTCAATCTCCAAAGTAATTCCAAAGGCCCGCCCCTCAGCTGGGGCTATGCTGTTGCGCTTGCGCAAAGTGGGGGGGGGGGGGGGGTCGCACGCAGTCACGCGCCGCAGCCGCTTCCGGTGCGCCGCGAGGGCCGCCGGGACGGGTCTCCCAGGCGATTCGAGGTTACTGTTGCTGCTACTGCTGCTGTTACCGCTGCTGCTACTGGTGCCGGTGCTGCTGCCGCCTAGCCGGTGCCGCGGCGACACCCGTGTTTCAGCTGTCTTCCTCGGGCTCCCCGGGGCTTGTCCCCCGGGGCCCTTGGCAGGCGTCCGTGAAGAATCTACGGAGTGAACCTGTGCTCCCACGCCCACCCTTCAAGACTTCATATCGCGACTCTGAACTGCAGGAGCGAAAGCCGCTGTCGCGACTCCGCGCCGTGTGTCGCCGGGCGGGGCCGCGGGGCCGGGGCTCCTCCAGTCCCCGGGATGCGCGCGCGAGCCCTCGCCTCCACTTCCTTGTTGCCACTGTCACGACTGGAGCCGCCTCTCGCCGACAGCGGGGAGCGCGAGTGCGCGGGCCAGCCCGCTCGTCGAGCCCCCGGGCCCGGTGCCTCCGGGAATGTGAGCCGCGCGGCTTGCACGCTCCTTCGGGTAAGTCCCGCCCTCGAGCGCCTCGCTGCACCGCGTTGCGACTTGTTTGCTGGGCGACCTCGAGCTGGGTGCTGGGGCTCTCTGAGCCCTGCTGCTTTCTGCTGCAAAGTAAGGCTGTATGAGCCTTAGTCTCCTCCCGCATTCGGTACCTTTGGGACATCTGAGACCAAGGAACTAGCCCAGAGTCAAACCGTGGCTTATACAGCTGAGCCGTCAAGCCGTCAAAGCCATCTCATGAGGTTGGGAGGAGAATCTGACAAGACTGTGAAAGTGTCTTGCAAATTTCAAGCGCTGCCTGCCCTTAACTCGGCTTTGCAGATGAGAAAACAGACTTAGAGCAAGTAGATTGCTCAAGGTCACAGAGCTCTGCGGGTGCTGTTAAAATGTGTGACTTAAATTAGAATCCTGATTTTCTGCCCTTCAGAGCCCTTGGTTTTAACCTTTATATTGCCCTGCCCTTTTCTTTTCTCTCTCTCTTTTTTTTGCATTGCTGTACCAAAGCCTAGGATCTGAAAACAGTCTTGGACTCAGGCTTAAAACAAGGTAGTCTCTTCCTGCCCCCTGACTTCTAAGGTAGTTGTAATGAATAAGTTTCCTAAATCGTTTTGCTCTGGGTGCTAAAACCCTATATTCCAGTTTTTATACATGTGCTCCTGAAGTTCTTGCTTTTCTCAGCAAGACTCTGAAGGGCCGAGAAGTCAGTTATTAAGGGCAAAAAACCACATTCCCCACATAGCCTTGATTTGAACTCTAGCTTTCCTTACCCAGTGAAGGCAGCCAAATTGTGGGTTATGTTCTCCTCTAGGGTTGCACTATGACAGAATGGAGGGATGTGTGTGTGTGTGTGTGTAGTAATGGAAAGGAAAATAATTTAGAGATGACGCAGAACTAGAAATAACTTTGGGAATAGAATAATTTGTTCTTATCCTGGACTATATCTTTAAAATTATAGGTGGACTATTTTTTGCCTGCATTTTCTAGGGAAGGGTTTTTAGCTTTCACAACATTCTCAAAGGGATCCTTGCCTCCCAGAAAGCTAGGAGCCACTGATTTCAAGCCTCTTCATCTCACTTGAGGAACAGCTGAAATTTAGGGCAGGAAATAGACTTGTCAGCGATGATATGGTCAGAGATCAGACTTGGATCCGGGTCTCCTGACCCCGTATGCTGTGCCCTTTTCCTCTTTGTACCCTGGAAGATACCTTAACGTTTGCGTAGTCAGGTCCAGGTGAGAAGCGAGTGGGTCTTGTGATGCACAGAGCGATCCTCTGTTTCCTACCACAACTCCTCCTTCCCAGAATCCTATGTTCTCTCAACACCTGGACACATTTTTAGGAGTAGGCATATATTATTTTCTTCTCATAAAATTCACGGGGATTCTGGGAACCTTTCTCCCTCCAAGGATTGAGTCTCGTGGGTAAAACTCCAGCTTAGAATGTGACCACAACTAGCTCATTCAGCTGTTGAATGCTTTCGTTTTCAGAAAAGCTGTTAGTAGATTTTGTGTTTCTTAGAGCAGTGGCAGAGAGCTAAGGTTGGTCTGTCAGATTACTGTTTACACCTGTGCTGTCTAAATGCCCTAGCCACTAACCATATGTGGCTGTTTAAATTAATTACAATTAAACAAAACTAATTCAGTTCCTTAATCACACCAGCCGTATTTCAGGTGCTCATCAGCCATAAGTGGCTACCATGTTGGAGAGCACAAATAATAGAACATTTCCGTCATCACATGAAGTTGATTGAACTGTGCTGGTTTTACAGGGTTGCCTGCGGAGATGGGGAACAGTATACATTTCAGCCAGATATTATTCATCTTTCATAATAAACCTTTTTTTCTTTGTGTAGCACTTTACTATTCTCAAATAGAGTTCTGTCTGTAATGTCCTCGAGCCTTGCCGCTATAAATCCCTGGTAAGGTGAGTGAGACATGTCTTTTTTTATACGTGAGAAAATTGAACCTACAGCAGCTAAAGGACCTGCCCAAAGTCACACAGGTTGGCACTGTAAAGAAATTTCTTGTATCTAGGCACTTACTGCATGTTTGAATGAATGACTGAATGGGTTAATGAAGCAGTTTGCTTAAGGCGATGAAACACAAGGGAGGGAACTTCTGACTTTTGGCCAAATAGGTTTTTTTCTTTACCTGTTACCATATGCAATCCTTATAATGTGGGATTGGAATCTTTGAGCCAAAGGATTGCTGCAAATGTCCCATGAATGACCGTAAGCGAAAGGGCTGAGCTTGTGTCCCTACATTTGTCTGGTCAGAGGAATCACCTGGGGCACTTTTAAGCATGTGCAGATTTCCATACCTTCTGGAGATTCTGACTCAGGAGACATGAGGGGGAATCCTGAAATCTATGTCTAATAAGGAGGCTCCCCCCCAGGTACTTCTTAGGACCTGCAGAGTTTGGGAAATGACTCAGCATCGAGGCCCTGGCAAGGATAAGGGTCATGTGCAGTTCCTTTTAGGGTAGATCCTTGAAACAGGTTTGCATTTGACTGTCTTCTAGCCATGGATGCATCATATGATGGTACTGAGGTAACTGTCGTGATGGAGGAAATTGAAGAATCCTACTGTTACACCTCCCCGGGGCCACCCAAGAAGAAGAAAAAGTATAAAATACATGGAGAAAAGGCCAAGAAACCCAGGTTAGTCAGCATGCTGTGGTAGCTGGCTTTCTGAGCAGTAGCTGCCTGGAGAGCCGTGCTGGGGGACACCGGAGGCTGCATCCGGACCCGCTGAGAGTGTCCTGTCAGTTGAAGTTTCTGGATGGGTGTTGGAGGTGGAGGGAGATTGATGTCAGCAGTTGCCGTTCTTGGCCTCATCTCTGTCATGCGTCCAGGCTGTCAGAGGAAATTGTACCATGCAAATGGCAGAAGCTGTGTGCAGCGGGTCCTTGAATAGCATCGATTTTTTCAACGTCATTTCATTGTGACATTGATGGGACTCTTGTTTGTGTCTATTAGCCTGTGGTAAAACTGGTTTCATTAGATGTGTGTTGCCGCAGTTCCAAGAACCTGTCAGCAATGTTAAGGAAAGACTTACTGTACAAAAGAACTATGTTATTTATTATTACCATTGTTAGAATTTAAATATTTAAAATAAAGCACTAATGAAAATGTAAAATCATAAATAGTACAAAGATATCTATAAAGACTATCCAAATTATAGCTCTGTTCTCCCTCCTCACTGGGAACACTTCAGATATCCTGCTGTGGCGACCAGCTCTGGGTCCCTTTGATAGTTCTTGCTGCCCTCTCCCAGCCTGGGTGAGGTGTTGCTGACCAGCAAGACGGCCAGAGTCTGTGTGGAGGAGTGAAGAGTGTGCAAGGTGACCCGGCTGTGTAATCATCCCCCCAGATAACCTCTCTGAGGGTGGAATGACAGGGCACTTGTGTCTGCCTTTGCTCTGACTGGGTTTCAAAGCCAGCCATCCCTGCAGAAAGAGCGGTCCATGGAAGTAAACCAGACAAGCCTTTGCTTCCAGGTTTCTGAAGAGAAGCCTGTGATATACCCTCTGGGGGTGTCATTTAAATGTTTCTTTGCTCTAGTTCCTATTTAGTTAAACGCTTTGAAATGAAAAGCTGCATTTTGTTTCTACCTCTTTACGACTCAGTCTCTAACATCACAGTATTTACTGGTTAAAGGAGAGAAAACTTTAAGAAGGCATTGCTTCCTCAGGTCTGCTTACCTTCTGTACTATTACGACATCTACCTGAAAGTGCAGCAGGAGCTCCCACACCTTCCTCAGTCTGAGATCAACAAGAAGATTAGTGAGAGTTGGAGGCTTCTCAGCGTGGCTGAAAGGAGTTACTATTTGGAGAAAGCCAAACTAGAGAAAGAAGGTTTGGATCCTGTAAGTAAGGTTTTTTTCCAACTGACTTTTCCATTGGTTTAGTTGTGAAGGCCTTGGGGAGACCAACCCCTCTGTTCTCCTGTTTCCTTTTCTTGGGAAAACTTTGAATTGGGTCATTTTCCTTCTTTTGAGTCCCATATCGCATGTTGTAATTTTGACGGTGCCCTGTACCCCTTTGCCTTCTTCGGTTGCAGCAGTACATGGAGCTGACGTTTTCTGAGTTATCTGCAGCGAGCCTTAGATTCCTTTTCGGAACTTTAGTCTATCTTGGAGCCCCTTTGTTCTTGTGGGCAGTTAATACTATTTTCTTTTAATGTCGTAGCTTACCCAGGGGTGGGCAAAAGTGGGTTTACAGTTTGTGTGGAAAAATAAACGATAAAGAATAAACTCTGTGTTTTGTGTACTTGCGGTGGCACACCTACTTCTGCCCACACCATATAGGCATTTCTCCTGCATCGTGATGTTCATGTTATAAGTGAGTGTGGTGTAATTAATTTGTGCCGTGCTGGCTACTGCCAGGAGTAGCGGTCAGCAGTTAGGCTCTGTGTTTAGAGATACACACAGTTGCTTCGTAAAATGCCAACCACTGGTGGTTGTGAACGGTGCTAGAAGCAGACATACAAGGTTAATGCAGAAGATGATGGAGGAGACGGGAGCTTTGAGCTCATGGGTTAAAGCAGGTGTCCCCAGACCCCAGGCTGAGGACCTGTACCAATCGGTGGCCTGTTAGGCTACACAGCAGCAGGTGAGCAGCGGGTGAGCAAGCAAAGCTTCACTGGAATTACTGCCTGAGCTCCATGAAAAAATTATCTTCCATGAAACCGGTCCCTGGTACCAAAAAGGTTGGGGACTGCTGGATTACAGAATCAGCAAGGAAGCATTGGGTTTGTGTCTGTCCACCATTTTGGATGCCCTGAGGATGATCGACACTGCTGTCCTTTTTCAAACTTAACTTCCTGTAGGAAAGTAACCCTGGCTTTGAGAGCTGAAACCTTTTAACCTTGACTCCATTTTTTTCCAATTGAAACAATTGTCTCTGACTTCTTTTTTTTTTAAGATTTTATTTATTTACTTTTAGAGAGAAGGGTAGGGAGGGAGAAAGAGAGAGAGAGAAACATCCATGTGTGGTTGCCTCTCATGTGGCCCCCACTGGGGACCCGGCCCACAACCCAGGCATGTGCCCTGACTGGGAATTGAACGGGTGACCTTTTGTTTCACAGGCCAGTACTCAGTCCACTGAGCCACACTAGCCGGGGCTAACTCCTTTTTTGATAACGTAGAGGAAAGGTCCCTCGAGAATGCAACTCTGTTATAGCAGAACAGGCTGTATTTTCCCCTTAGTGGAGCCCGTCTGCCGCTGCCATGTAGGTATTTTGTCCTTGTTGGCTGGGCATTCCTCTTCCAGGAACAGCTTTGTGTTACCTACAGCCTTGCAGAGGCCGCTGTGTACTCCCTCCTCCAGATAATTTGTTTACAAACCGTGCGTCTGGGAAGCAATCCCTGCGGGGGGAGAGGAGGCAGAGTCTGGAAGAAGTGCACATACTCCCTTTGACTTCCTCCACTGTAAAGTCAGCAATCTTTTTGACCGTGATACCAAAAAATTTTTAACTAACCTAGAGTGATAATTGTTTTAAAACTAGACATTAATGTAGGTCCTTATGAAGACTTTTTTTAAAAAAATCCTATGCCACAATTCTCCCTTATCCATTGTGAATTTATACCTACCATCATTTTACCGCTACCGCCAAGACCTTGAATAGATTAGCTCTGATACTAACTAGCTCTGACCTCGGAAGAACCACTTAACCTTTGAGGATTGGTTTTCTCATTTGTAAAATGGAGATAATAGTACCTACTCACACTGTTTAAAATAGATACTGTAAAGCACCCAGGTGAGTTCTTGGCACATACTGACTTAGTCAATAAATACCATTCTTGAGTATAGTAAATGTCCAGGGGCCACATATAACAAAAGATGGCATTTAATGAGCATCTGGACTGTGCTGAGACTGGGTGAGGCTGCATGTACGTGCTGTGTTTGACCTCGCCCACATCGCCTGCTGTGAAGGTGAGACCCTCCCGCCTGCATGCTCCGGAAGCCTGTCAGAGTCCTTGGGGCAGGCTGTCTCCTGAGCAGCCCCTCCGGTCTCCCGCCAGGGCAGGGCCCGTGGTTCCAGGGCTGCTCCCCTGCTCTGTGAGATGGATGCATTCAGGCCATCCTGGTTCTCTGTCCTTAGATCTGTTGATTAAGTCCAGACCATCCTGTGCAGTTGCCGTCATTTAGTTTTGTTCCCCTGACCTGTCTGCTTCAAAGGATGACTTGAGAGTGTCATTTCTCCATTATCTTTTCAGTAAAGGCTCCATAAAGGACCTGGTCTGTCTGCTCTCGCGTTTCATCTGAGTGCTTCCTTTGTACCCTGAGTAGACTCATTGACTTACTGCTTTTGATTTATTTAAGGATCCTTTTGTAATTGACTTAGTGTTCCTTCTAAAAAATGTTTCTGAAATTATTTTTTGCTCCATTTAATTTCATTTCTCCCTTGACTATTCACTTTGAACTTTTCTATTTTTATTACTGGGTAACTTTCAGTTTATATTGGTGGTGGGGGGGGGGACCCACCAAAACACAAAAGCACCTTTTCCTTGGTGGCAGTTAGCCATGCGGGGTCGTGCTTCCAGTGCCGTGTCTCCCTGAGCGGAGCCCGTCTACCACTGCCATTTAGGTATTTTGTCCTTACTGGCCTGGCATTCCTCTTCCAGGAACAGCTTTGTGTTACCTACAGCCTTGCAGAGGCCGCTGTGTACTCCCTCCTCCAGATAGTTTGTTTACAAACTGTGCGTCTGGGAAGCAATCCCTGCGGGGGGGAGAGGAGGCAGAGCATCTCAATAGGCCTGTCCTGATGTCCCAACTCTACTACTTACTGATTTTGTGTTTTGGGAAAGTTTACCTCCCTGAACTTCAATTTCTGCACTGTCAAATGGGAATAATAATAATAGTATCTAACTTAATAGTGTGTTTTTAAAGTCAGGAAGTATTTCCTAAACTTGAGGATCCTAGGTCAGTGTTACATTCTTTTCACTCATCCCCAATATATTTAGGCCCCGGTCAGAGTACCCGCTAAACACATGTTTTCACGAAGCCACCTTAGCTTTGTGATCCCTTCATCCTCTTTGTAAGTCTGGAAGAAACCAGTAATGTTTGAGTTCTTGCTGCCTTGAGTTCCAGCGTGATCTGTTGACTTGTAATTCAGGCTTTTTGCTTTTTTTAATTACACATTATAAATTCTGGTGTGGCACTCTTCTGCTTCTGTAGGATCCTGAAGCATTAGAGCCAGAAAGGAACTCATAAATAGCCGGATTCAGCTCCCTCGTTTTATAGTCCCAGCAGGTAGTCCGGAAAAGGGGAACGATCTGCTCTAGGCTGTGCCACAGCTGGGGTTCCCAGTCACAGTCTCAGGTGCCAAGGCCAGTGCCCTTTGCAGAGTCTAATCTGTGTGAATGAGTGAGGAAACTTCATTGGTTAAAGTGTGATTCCAATGAAGATGACATTGCTGTTACAGAGGGTGACCTCATTTAAGTCTTAGGGCAAGAGAGCAGAGTCTTTCTGGTCCTTTTTGCAGGGGGAAAAAAGCTCAGAAATGTATATCCATGTGACCTGACTCCATTTATCTTTGGTGTCTCCCTTTTCCTGGCTTCCTCACCTTCAGAACTCGAAGCTCTCCACACTGACCGCTGTGGTTCCGGACATCCCAGGTTTCCGCAAGATCCTTCCCCGCTCAGATTACATCATCATCCCCAAGAGCAGCCTGCAGGAGGATCGGAGCTGCCCTCAGCTAGAGCTGTGTGTGGCCCAGAACCAGATGTCCCCTAAAGGACCATCTCTCGTATCCAACTCTGCCCTGGAGACAGTGCCCAGCCACGCAGGCATGGCGGAGCAGTGCCTGGCTGTGGAGGCCCTAGCTGAGGAGGTGGGAGCCGTTGCCCAGCCAGGTGCTGTACAGGAGATCACCACCTCAGAGATCCTCGGCCAGGATGTGCTCCTGGAAGAGGCTTCCCTGGAGGTAGGGGAGAACCACCAGCCTTACCAGACAAGCCTGGTGATCGAAGAGACCTTGGTGAACGGCTCACCAGACCTCCCCGCTGCAAGCCTCGCTGTGCCTCAGCCGCAGGTTGGGGAGAGCCTGTCAGTGGTAACAGTCGTGAGGGTAAGTGGCTTTGGCACTGATGTCTCATACTTTCCCTTGAATTACTGCAAAGGCAGCTAGCGCCACGCAGTGGGATTCTGGCGCGGTAGCAATGAAGAGAGCTGCTGATGTGGCACCTCTAGCAGGACGGCAGTCCTCTTCAACCTTTTGGCCCCTGGCCTTGATCCAGGGTTGTTCCCCTTCTCAGGCACCCTCACTGGCTCCTGTGGCCCAGCACAGCTGGGGTTTTCTCCCTGTGAGATAGCATGTAATGCATTAGCAGGAAGATGGAAGTGATAATTTGGGTTGTCCATGGGTTAAAGCCAGGATCCGTCAGGGTACTAGTATCGGTCAGGATTTTATGTTTCCCGAAGGTTGTTTTAACGAACTCAGTGGCACCTTGAACGATGTAGGAGAATTTTCAAATGGTCTTCAGGGGCACAGGGTAGGTAGGAAGAAGAAGTTCTTTCCAGGTTGATGGGACTCATAGCTGAGGAGGAAGAGGCAAGTCCAGTGCTTAAGTATCGTGCCCAGTCGAGGGGAAGGAGCAGTTTCAGTGATCGCAGGCCTCATCCCCTGGAAGGAGGAAGCTGCCACCACGCCCGCTGTTGCGCTTGGTAGGAGGCATCCTCGGAGAGGACCAGCGTGCCGTAGCCCCTCTGTCCTGTATAGGTGAGAACAGGTACCCCTGCGAAAGAGTCCCTGCCAGGCCCAAATTCACTGTGCTGTTTGCTGCCCGAGTGCCGCTTACGATGCTGGAGCACTCCACTGGCCAGGCGAAGGCAGGTTGATACGGTGCTGAGAGTGTTTGACGGGGTCAGAAGGGTCAGGTCTGTCACTGGCTGCTTTATATGATCTTAGGAACCCTAAGCCTCTTAGAAAGAACCTCAGTTTTCTTCTCTGTAAAGTGAGGATAGCACATTCCCTGGGGTAATGTTTTGTGTATTATTTTTATTTTGTGATAATTGTAGATTCATTTTTTTTTAATAAGCACACTGTGGTTATCGGACTTGCTCTGCTCCTCCAGTGTTTGGGGAGGCCCTCAGTGTGGCTTCCCTCCGTCTCAGAGAACTCTCTTCTCTCACTGTGCCCGCAGGACCCCGGTGAGAGCAGCTCCTCCACGCCGGCCACGCAGTTCATCATGTTGCCTCTTCCTGCCTACTCCGTTGTGGAGAACCCCACCTCTATCAAACTGGTCAGTGTGGGGGGAGTTGGTGGGGATGAAGGCTTCGTATGAATTCTCCCCCAGGTAGTTTTAGAGACATCTTAGACCTTAGGACACTGGGACTGGCAAAGTTCTCAGAGCTTATCTGTCCAGGTGTTCTTAACTGGGAAGGGGGGTGGGTCCGTGGATGGAGCTCCACAAAATCCATGGGCTCCTCAAGCTACAAGCTTTTCTCCTTGAGAGCATCTTCCTGGGCTAGGTTCCGTGGCTTTTATCAAATTTTCAGAAGCATACGTGATTTAGAGAGACTGGGGAGCCACTGATCTAATTCAGTTCTGTTGTTTACAGATTAAGGAAAAGGCCCAGAAAATTACTTACATGACATAATTCACAAACACATTATAGTTTTAGGTATTTCTTTCTCCAGTACTATTAGTTTTGTATCATATATTTTGATTCTGTTATTAAGGATATAAACATTTAGGGTTGTTATGGCCTCTAGATAAAGTGGCCCCTTTCTCATGGTGAAACGGCCTTTTTTATCTCTGGCAATTTTCTCTCCTGTGAAACCTACTTTGTTCTGTAGCCAGCTTTCTTTTAGCAGGGTGTATCTCTTTTATCCTTTTACTTTTAACCTATTTATATCTTTGTATTCAAAGGGGTGTTTTTGTAGGCAGAGTATAGTTTGGATCTTAATAGTAAGACCCACCTGACAATCTCTGCCTTTTAATATTGGTGTTTAGGACATTTTTATTTAATGTAATTATTGATGTGGTCAGATTTAAATTTGCCACCTTAGTATTTGTTTTCCTTTTGTCCTTTTTTTTAGGCTTTCTTTTGCATTATTTGGGTATTTCATGAGTTCATTGTATCTCCTTTATTGGCTGATTAGCTGTTAGCTTTGTTTTAATTATTTTTGTGGGTCTTTAAGAGTTACATCCGTAACTTATCACAATCTATCCTTTAAAACCCCTCTGTGGATAAACGCTGTATTCTTATGTAAGAAGTGGTAGTGTCTTAAAACAGGACCTGCAGACTGGTTCGTGGATGAACTAACTACTCATTTCTCCTGAGCCTTCATTCTCCTGGAAATTGCTATTCTTTCATGGTCTGATAAGTGTAAGTCACACTCTTCTGGCAAAGCGATACTTGAGAATGAAACATCAACCTTGAACACCAGCATTTTTTTTCTAAAGTCATTTTTATAAGCTGCTCTTTGGGCGTACTTCCAAGTTCATGGTAATTTATAGAGCTAACCTAGCTTAAATTTTTATTCTGCTTTCTGGGAGTATTCAGAGCAGCTATTCTGTATAGGGCCACTGTCTGAGAAAACATGAGAGATGTTTTGTATCCCATGATTATAGTCCTTCACATACCTGTAGAATCTTTTACAATGTAGTAAGTGACACGTTTTCTCATTTCTTCATTTGTTCCTCAAGATATATTCATGGAATAGGAAGAACAGATGATTTTACAGAGGAGGAAACCCAGCTGAGGTGACATTTTCCCAGGCCATTCTGTGTGTCCGTGGCAAGGCTGGAATCCAAGGCCTGGTCGTGTTCCCTGGTGCCATACCACTTTACACTCATTCTTGACCTGCCACCACTATCGTAATCACCTTTTCCTAGGTGTCCTGAAAGGGACAGCCAGGTGGCAGCTTGCTGTTTTCTCAAGGGAGGTCCTTGCTTATTGACTAGGCCAGGAAGCTGGGATTCGTAGCTGAGTACACATTTGTAAGTGACAAAACAAATCCAGTGGGGAAACAGTTTATTTCCAGCATTAATCTGGAAATGGATCATAGCTAATTTCCATTTGTATCTGAAATGCAACAACCCATTATAATATGTTCTGTTGAAAGGGAACTCAGTAGAGGTGGTAACAGCCAGTGGCTAAATATATTCATATACAAATACAGCTGACCCCAGAACAACAAGGGGATAGGGGCACCAACCACCTGCACAGTTGAAAATCGGGGTGTAACTTAAAGAAGTCTGCCCTCTGCATACTTGGAATGCCAACCAGGGATCAAACATGGTAATTAAATGCTGTTGTGTCAGAGAACCTGGTTTCTACCGGAGTTCCTGCTCATTTTCTAGTGACCGTGGTCTACTTTTGTATCTCTGAACTCTAGGTTCTTTGATTTTTTAACTAAAATGAATGAAGATGAAGCACATTCTTTGGAGTAGTCAGAGCCATAGGGTGGAGCTGGGTGCATGTAAAGAATCTCGGACTAAGAATCAGAGATCTGGTTTCTAGGTCTAGCTCTGCCCTTGAGTCACTACACCACGATTTGAGGCAAAGTATTTATCCGCTCTGAACGTCAGTCGTGATACTACTACTTCATGGCATTGCTGAGAGCATTACATGAAATACTGCATAAAGTGTTCAGTACTGTATAGTTAACTGCTCAATTAATAGCAGCTATTCTCATCACAAGAAAAATTTATAATTATGTATGGTAATGGATGTTACAGACTTATTGTTACAATTATCTTGCAACATATACAAATATTGATCATTACGTTGGATACCTGGAACTAATATAATGTTAATATGTCAGTTATCTCAATTTTTAAAATAGCTATTACTATTTTTATTTTTCTGGTGCCTAACTGTAACCTGGACAGCTATCTTTTCTCATTTGAACTCAGTGTCTCCATTTCTAAAAAGTGTACTAATTGTATCGCAGGGCCTTCACGACTCTGACTTTCTACACCACGAACTGCCTAGCCTTCTGCACGCTGGCAGCCTCCTGGCATGTGTGGTTAGGAAGGTCCTCAGGATGGAGAGGGTGGACGGTGGTGTTGACTCTGACCCGCTCTCTGTTTGCAGACCACCACGTACACCCGCCGGGGCCATGGGACATGCACCAGCCCAGGTTGCTCCTTCACATATGTCACCAGGCACAAACCACCTAAGTGCCCTACCTGTGGTAACTTCCTAGGAGGGAAGTGGATCCCAAAGGTAAGGTCTGTTGGCCATAGCTGCTTTGGAAGTCCACAAACCAGGTTTCCCTTAAGAATAGATAACCTTAGCCCTGGCTGGTGTGGCTCAGTGGATTGAGTGTCGGACTGCGAAGCAAGGGGTCACTGGTTCGATTCCCAGTCAGGACACATGCCTTGGTTGCAGGGCAGGTCCCCAGTAGGGGGTGTGCGAGAGGCAACCACACATTGGCGTTTCTCTCCCTCTTTCTCCCTCCCTTCCTCTCCGAAAATAAATAAAACCTTCTTTAAAAAAGAACTTTAAAAATTAATATTTATTTTTACTTTCTGACCATACAAGTAAGTCAGTTTCATTGTAGACTATTTAAAAAAGAATAAAATGTTATCCATAATCTTAACACCATCCAAAGAAAGCCATTATTAGTTAACATTTTGGTCTTCTGTGAATCTACAAGTTCTGTATCTTGCTTTTTTTCTTTTTTTTAAGATTTTATTTATTTATTTATTTTTAGAGAGATGGGAAGGGAGGGAGGGAGAGAGGGAGAGAAACACTAATGTGTGAGAGATACATCGACTGGTTGCCTTGGCCCGCAACCCAGGCATGTTCCCTGACTGAGAATTGAACTGGTGATCTTGCAGTTCACAGGCAGGTGCTCAGTCCACTGAACCATACCAGCTGGGGCTATTCTTGCCTTTTTCCATTTAACATATCATGCCATTAAATAGTCTTCAAAAACATTATCTGTAATTGCTTTATCATTTCTCATCAATGACTATACCATGTTAATTTATTCACTTCCTATTAGGGTTAAAGTTTTAACAGTTCATCCGTTACACTGACTGCTTTGTTATTCAGATGTATAGCTCCATCTTCTCCTTAGCTCAAAGTCTTGTCAGCCTCCTAGGCTCCTATTAAAAGTGGAGGTTCTTAACCTAATAGTCAAGATCTTTCATAATCTAACTTTCCAAATGTATGCCTCTGTCTCTCTAAATAATTGATGCTCAGTAAATAAATGAGTGTTAGAGCTATGCATCTGTGAAGTCCAGTTCATCGTATGTATTTTGTTACCTGTTCTATGCTTGGCATTCATTGTGCTTGGCATTTACTGTGTAAATTATACTTATTTGTCATATTTTTTTTTATTTTAGCCTATGAACTATTCGGGGCCAAAAAGACTAGAATAGTCAGGGATGGTTTTATAGAGGAGATGGTCTTGAAAGATCAGTAGAATCTGAGTAGCTAGAAAAGGAAAGAGGGCATTGTTTTTGTGGAAATAACTTAGGCTAGGATTGTGTTTGTAGCGGCCCAGAAACTTACATAGCAGTATTCTTAACCAGTCTCCCTGGGGCAGTTTCCACAGAACAGCTCTGTGAGAAACTGGGGTGACTAGTTTTGCCCTTGGCCGAGGGTTGGAGTTCGGGTAGGACCCGCTCCTGGAGATGGAATAGGATGACAGTTAGGAACACAGTCCTGAAGTTAGCTTCCTCACTTCACACTCCTGCTTCCCAAGATTTTATCTAGGTAATCTTCAGCCAGTCATTTTATGTCTCTATTTTTGATTTAGGTTTCCTCTCATTTGTGAGTGGAAGTTAACAATGGTACGCGGGGTCAAGTGAGATGACTCGTGTAAAGCGGATGACACATCCCTGGCATGTATTCAGTCCTCAGCGAGGCCTCGCTTCTGTCACTCTTAGCAGCAGCATAACTACCGTCTCCATTATAGCTGTTAACGGTGATCACTTGGAGGGGCAGGAAGGTGCTAGTGCTAGTGTCCCTCGGGGTTTTGTCAGGTTTCTTGTGCCCTTCTCTGATGCGCCTCTGAGGCCATTCCCTTCATTTCCACCCTGATTATTCTCCCCTACGTGTGCTCCCCAGCTGCAGTGCAGTGGGGGATTAAACGGGATGGTGGTCAGAACCCCCCCCCCCCCCCCCCGGCCCGTCTTCACCCCTGCACAGCAGGTCCGTCTGTCGGCCTCGTTCCATGTGCTTGTCCATGGCAGAGTCTTACTGGCCTTGCGGCCTGGACTTCTTTCAGATTATGTTTTACTTTGGCTTTCTTTTCTTTTTTGTTTTATGTCTTTTTTTTCCCGCCTTTGATCGAAATTACTTTTTTAAACTTTATTTTCATAACATATTTCACACTAGACAATCTCACAGTGGGAAAACAATTTATTACTTAAAGCTTTGTATTTGTGGACATTTCAGGACACACAACATGAACATATTTGAGGATTACGTCCCTGTTTAGAATTGGTAACATTTTGATAGGAGGGGCCTTTCCGCCACATGGAACTTTCCTATATTCAGAAGCTCTCCAGGCCCTTTTTCCCAGAATGTAAAGATCAGTAACGTGAAACACCAGCACTCGCTAACTTGAAAGGTTCTCACCATCGGGCTGGTACCAGCTGAACAAAGGGGGAGGTTTTCAAACATGAAGTGCTGCCCAACTTCCTATCGTCTTTGCTTATGAATTAATGGTTTTCCCTTTCTCCATCACCCCAGGGCAGATGAAGAAGTTTGACCAGGTATTGATAGTAATAAAGCACAATTCCCTTTAAGAGTTTGATAAGTTAAAATGGAAAGGCTCATGGATAATGTTCAGTTGCACTGTGAGCCTTGTGGGAAGCTGGAAGACAGCCTCAGCGACTCCCCAGACCATGGAGCTCAGTCTCACAGTTTCTTGGATACAATTCCTCTTAGACCTTTGCGTCATAGATTAAAATTCCCAAACTGACCAGGTGATTAGAAGGGGTTTCTCTCGCCCACGGACTTACCTCCTGATTGTGAGGTGAATGGTGTGACAGCGCAGAGACAGTGAGGCGCACAGTTAGTTCTCAAGGTAGTGAGTCAAAAAGGTCAGCGATTCCACAGCACAGCCCCCGCTTTGCAGACACCCGCATCGTGATAGCTGGCGTAATGAAGCCCAGCAAAGGTGGAAGCCAGGAGTGCCAAGAGGCCAGCCTTGGCAGCTTTGCAGTGCCTCCATCCGAACATAGTGACAGCTTGTCCAAGGCCCTGGTGACCATGGAAAGTGAGGACTGCAGCCAGGGAGTCAGTCGTCCATTGTAGAGGAAGGATTCAAACAAGCCGCTGGGCCTAGGCCCAGGAACGAAACACTGACAGTCCTCTCAGCACTGCAGTGCAGAGACGCAGCCTTGGAACCAGAGTGGTGGCTGGGTGACAGGTGAATGTGCTGTGTCCCGCACCGTCCTGGTGTAGGCTGGTCCTGGAGAAGTGCCGAGATTGGAGCAGACCTGACCACTGGGGTGCGGAGGAGGAGAGCTCAGCCCCCTCGGGCGCCGCAGAGGACACCTGGCCTCCAGATACTTGCCGTTTTGCTCCTCAAGGCTCACGGTCATCCAGCAACCGGGGATGATCAAAATAACTTTTGAGCCATGGTTCTCTTTCTCAAGTCAAACTCACAACATGAAAACAGTATTTGTTTTAGCTACTTGTCCCCCATCATGACATGCTAAGTCAGATTTTTTTCCCCAAAGGTTTTTGCAAGAATTGCTATGTAAAGAGTAGATTCTATGATTTCTAAATCTCATAAGAACAGAGTGAGTATGAGAAGAAGAAGAGTAACATTTTGGCATTGATGTGCTTAGAATTTTAGAGATAAAAGTGACTTTGTTTATCAGCCAGTTCAACTCCAGGTTTCCAGCTGAGTAAAAATAGATTCAAGGGAAGTGACTTTTTAAGTTCACTAATTACGCCAGCGCCTTTTCCACTGAACCACTTTTCAAGCATTGCTAAGATTTTTTTAGTTCTGATTTTTGAAGCAAGTGTAAATAGTTTCTAAAAGCTCCAAATGTGTTCATGCCAGCCGGGAAATGACTCACCTTTTCTCGTATTGTTCTGGAGTTCACACTGGCCAAAATTGGCCCCAGAGCAGGCGGCACGGTTCCCACTGAGCTGGATGAACAAAGGGTGGTGTAGAAGGCCCCGTAGCTCGGGGCCTCACTCCTGTGGGCGCTCTGGTGGGGGTGAGTGAGATCTCCGAGTGGGCACCTGCTAGTGTGTGCCTTCATCTCGAGAGAAAGGTGATGTCTAAAAACGGCAGGCTGAGTCAAGGAAATGTGAGATCACCAGCGGGAATTTTTTGCTCTTATCGCTTAAATTATCTAGTCCTCCTGCAAAGGATTTTTGTTCTAAAATAGTCTCCTTAAGTGGGCAGCGTTTTGCTCAAAGATCTCATCTCAGTCAGAGGTTTAGCTTAACTTGTGTCCTGTTATTCTGCTGAAGGTTTCCTCTTTAGTAGTCAGAAGCCCTGTGTGGCTTCCTCGGAATCTTCCTGTGTTTTTACTTGTCCTCATGGGCTGGCGGGTGTTAGAGTCTGGGAATGCTTTATGGAGATTTCTTAAAGGTCAGCTGTAATGGTTCTCAGCTAGAGACTGCATGCTGCCTGGGGAGCTTTGGAAAGGTGAGGGGCTTTTGGTAGTCAGTGACTGGAAGAGGGTAATGAAATGGAATGACAGCCACAGATGCTGGTGGGGCGGCAGGGTCCTGCTTCGCTTGGGTCGCCTGGATGGAAGGCTGTCTTGCTGCTGTGGACAAACACCATAGGCCAGCTCTTATTTATATTGGGGAGACGAGGGTTCAGAGGAAGCTTGCCTTGGGTCACTTAAGTAATTAGGAGTGAAGCTGAGCCTAGACAGAATCCAGCTTTTGTGTTTTATGTCTCCTAGTTCATACTACCTTTCACCATACACATGAAAGCGAAAACCTTTCAGAGACCTTTCCTGGAGACAGCCATTATTCAAAACTTTGTAAGGTGTGGTTATGTATGTAAGTATAGGGTGGGGCAAAAGTAGGTTTGCAGTGTATGTGAAAAACAATTTATTCTTGTATTATTATTTACTAATTATTGTGTTCTTTTCCATACAAACAACTGTGAACCCACTTTGCCCCACACTGTATACGCATGTGTGTATATATGCTGATTGGATAAAAGCTAAAGCACCAAGGAATTTTTAAAAATAGGTCTGAGATAGCAGCTGGTATTTTTAGTGATTTTGAGTAGTTTCTAGCACATAACTAACATGTATGAATTAAACTGACCCAGGGGAAGTTTGTGGCGAATGTGTAAGTCAGCTTTATGACTCGCCTGAAAGAATCTGGGGCGGAAGGTAGACTCTTCCCCCAGAGAGTCCGAAGCTTGAGTCTGTCCCTGTGAGATTGTAACCACGTTGGGAGTAACTCAGTCTCATGAAGGGACCACCAAGATAAGCAGTTGAGGACATCTAGGCCCAGTATGGCAGCATGCCAGCCTCTTTTTTTTTTTTTTTTTTAAAGCAATTTTTTTTTTTAAAGATTTTATTTATTTATTATTTTTTTAGGGAGGGAAGGGAGGGAGATAGAGTTAGAGAGAGAGAGAGATAGAGAGAGAGAGAGAAACATCAATGTGCGGTTGCTGGGGGTTATGGCCTGCAACCCAGGAATGTACCGTGGCTGGGAATCGAACCTGGGACACTTTGGTTCCCAGCCCGCGCTCAATCCACTGAGCTATGCCAGCCAGGGCCAGCCTCTTTCTAGACATAGAGAGAGGTAGGCTTTGAACAATCAAAGGTCAAGGTAAAAAATGCCAGTTTATTTGCCGAAACCTGAAGAGGTATGCCAGTAAGAAGTTGGTTAAGAGGAGAACAGCTTTATCCTAACTCAGGCGTTGAACACTGTCATGGACGGGACCCGGAGTCAGCAGACTGAGGCTCAGGCCAGTTTTCTACTTGGGACCTTTCGTCAGCCTCTTCCTCTGGGCCTGGGCTTCCTTCTCTGTGGGCCATGCGTTATTGTTATGCGGGTCAAATGAGAGAATGTTTGTGAATGTGTTGTCAGTTGTAAAATGCCATGTGCATACAAGGTATTTTTATTTTTTCTAGGAAAAGCCAGCCAAAGTCAAAGTGGAATTGGCTTCTGGTGTCTCCTCCAAAGGCTGTGTGGTTAAAAGAAATCAGCAGCCTGCCATCACTGAGCAAAACTCCTCTAAGGAAAACACCTCCAAACTGACCTTGGAGAACTCAGAAGCTGTAAGCCAGCTCTTAAGTGTAGCTTCTCCGAGAGAAGTGGGTGAGGAGAATGAATGGGAAGAAGTGGTCATCTCAGATGCCCATGTTTTGGTCAAGGAGTCTCCTGGGAGTCATGGTACAGCAGTCACCAAGATGCCGGTGGTCAAGAGCGGTGTGCACCCTGAGGTCTCTCTGAGGACAACTGAGAATGGCAGTCCTAGCCCAGACAACCCACCGCCAGCCGAGGGGACCAGCACCTCCAGTTCACTCCCTGCTCCTAAAAAACCTACAGGGTAAACTAATGGGTTTATACATTACAGCATTCCATTTAGAATAGCAGCTTGGGAAATGCCTTGTGTGTGTTTTGTCCCATGTGCTTACAGCATTCCTGGGAGGCCGCCGAGCCATTAATGGCTCCTGTTTTAGAGCTAGAGAGACCAAGGCCTAGAGACGGAATGGTTTACCTTCCTCCCCCATGCTCTGCTGTCCATGTCCTGCTGTTAGCTTCCTCATACATCTCTTCCTGTAAGTCTCACTAAAGCAGTTATCAAGGTTTTGCTGGAACAGGCTGGGGGCCATATGATAAGCTATTGTTCAATCCTGATAACTAGATTTGGAAACAGAAGCTCGATTGCGGCACGGCACCGTATAGAAGGATTCCTGTCATGGTGGTCAGAGAATTCAGTTCTCTTTGTGACTCTGTCCCTAGCTTCCATTTGACCTTGGGCATAGGCACCTCATGCCTCTTGTCGCCTCTGAAAAATCTTGAGTTGGGTAAAAGTTGAGTTGAGTTGAAAAAAGTCTTATCATCATTGGCTGACCATACAGACTGAAAAAGATTGTGTGCCTTGCAGGTAGGAGGAGGTCCATAAGTGTGAGCTAATTTTTTTCCTTCCTTCAAGGCTTAACTGATTCTACAGTAGGTCTTTCCCAGAGGCAGTTGTGGTCTTATAACTGATGGTGCATGCTTGTTATGTCACAGTGGGAACAATGTTGTCTGGAGGGGACATTGTTGCAATATCCCAAGGCACTGTGGTTGTTACAGCTGGGTGGGGGTGGGGCTTACTACTGGCACCTAGTGGGCGGAGGCCAGGGCTGCTGCTACATAGCCTACAAAGCCCAGTACAGTCCCCTTGACAAAGGATTTTCGGACTCATAATGTTAATACTGACACTGTTTAGAAATTCTGCTTTATTATTATAATTTAAAATTTTTTTATCATTGAGTGGGACACATAATTCACATGGTTAACAGTCAAAAGGTGTAAGGAATGTACACTGAAAGAATCTCCCTTCTGCCCCCTTCTTCAGTCGCCCGTTTCCATTTCCCAGAAGCAGTCCACACTCTCCACATCCTGTTTGTAGAGATGAGTTTAAGCATATTGAAATATATGTGTATTGTTATATGTAGATGTGTTTTTAACAATATACTTTAGGGTGGTTCTGCATCCTTGGAGAATGAAGCTGTGTACTTGACACCTTCCGTTTGGGCAAGCGAGCCACCTCAGCACCGTGTGCAGAGGCCTCCTGTGTGCAGGCTCTGCTCCACGTGGGAGCTGCAAAGGTGAAAAAGCAGGCTGTTCTCTCGGGCGTCTTACCCACTCTTATGTTGGAGACCGACACACTTTAAATACGTGCTCTAATTAGAGGCAGATTTGATGTTAACACCATTGACATTGCTCTCTGTAGGCAGTTTTGCATTTTCTTATCTGCATAATGACCCCATGAAGTATATGTAATTTCTGTCCCATTTTGTATATCAGGAACTTGAGGTTACCAGAAAAGTGAAACTACTTGCCCAGGGCCACACAGCTACTTAAAGGTTTTAGATGAACCCCATCTGTCTAAAACCTGACAGTCTAACCACTACATGGCCTCTCCAGTAAAGTGCCCTTTGGAGATTGCACTCTTTCTTCCTCTTGGTCCTGAATTTATCCCTTCTTGGTTTTGTTTGTTTGTTTTTCCAGACTTGACCTGCTCACCCCTGGTCCCAGAGCCCCGGAGATTAAAAGCAGAGCACGGGGCAAGCCTTCGTTACTGGCTGCGGCAAGACCCATGAGAGCGATCCTCCCGGCCCCCGCCAATGTGGGCCGAGGCAGTGGGGCGGGACTGCCCAGGGCCAGGCAGGCCTTTCCCCTGAGCGGTAAGGGCTGGGACAGACCAGAGGAGGGCTGTCTAATGGGAAGGGGCAGGAATGGGGGCTTGTGAGTAGCGATGAGAGACTCGGGGAGACTGAATGCACTTAAGTTACCAGTTTGGCTCCTGGTTGTCCCAGATAAAACTTCCTCTGTGAGGACCTGTGGCCTGAAGCCGAGCACGCTGAAGCAGCTGGGCCAGCCCGTCCAACAGCCACCCCACACCGGAGAGGTGAAGGTAAGGCGCCTCCCCTTCCCCGAGGAGGAGCCGTTGGCTCCGATCACAGGGGCTCCAGGAGTGTCCCAAAGCCACAGGCAGAAAGCAGACCCTTGTTCTTAGGTGGACCTCGGGGGGACGTTTAGCATGAATTCATTGTCTTTTTTTAATTAATTAATTTTCTTACTATAAAATCAATGTGCATTTAAAAACTTTAGAAATAATTTAAAACTTAGAAAAACAGTTGCAAGAGTAAAAATTAGCAAAAACAATGAGCACCCGTGTGCTCATTACCCAGTGTCACCTGTTGTCAACATATTAGTCCACTTTGCTTTAGAATGTGCTCATGTGTGTCCTCCCCATCTCTGTATGTGTATGTGTATAAAATACACATAAGTCAAGGCTACACGGCCTTTTGCTTCTTAATGCTTTGGTGTGTGCTTCCTAAGAACAGGGGTCTTCTGTTCCTGAAACCCTGGTCCCGTTTGTGTTCTGAGTCTGTCCGTTTCACCCAGTTATGTTCTTTATAGCGTTTCCCGCCCCAGTATAGAGTCCAGTCTGAGATTAGAGATTGTTTAGTTGTCGTGTCTCTTTAGCCTCCTTTAACAAAAAATAAATGCATGCTTGTTCTGAAAAATACAGAAAATTCAGGTAAGGCAGAAAGAAATGAGTCCCTTATGATCCTGCTGCCCAGAACTAACAACTGTTAACAGTTCAGTATGTGCTCATTGAGCCTTCAAGTTCTTTCTAGCATTTGTGTGTGTGTGTGTGTGTGTGTGTGTGTGCATTTTAATCTGATTTTTTAAACAAAATAAACATGGCAGTCCACGTATTGGTTCAATTTAAGGATATAGCTATTTAAGATTTCCAGGATGTCAAATTCCATGTACTCAAGCACATTTATTCTTAGATTTTTTTTTTAGTTCTTTTGCCATATGTGACTAGAATACTTACAATCAAAATTTCCTAAATTAGCATTGTTCCCTAGACTGCTTTCTTTTTTTGACCAAGATCCTCAATAGGAAACACATTTTTATATCACAGCCCAGTAAACATGCACATACAGCTACACATTCAAAGTTTAATGAGGCAATGCCCTTATTGTATGCAGTCACTTTGGGTCACTTTGGGTATTTTCCATTTCTTTTTTCAAAGTACTGTTTCAGCCTGTTAAATTAATTTCACGACCCCTCAGTGGATTGCGGCTTATAGTTTGGAAACCCTGTCATGGACCAAACTGGAACAGGAAAATTGGTCTGCATATCCCTTGCCACGTGCAGTACGGCAGGTCATTTCCTTTGATTGACAGCTCTAAATTTGCCACAGCAAGAGTGCAAGCCAGCTTTCACTCTGGAGGCTGGTCTGCTTGTCACCCAGATGTTGTGTCAGCGCCGAGTGCGCCACTTCTCTGTGGGTCCCTGGCCCGAGCACTGCACCCCGTACTTGTGAAAACCCCGGTCTCCTCTGTGGTTTTCTTCGGTTTAAAAATGGGTATGTGATAAAATACGCCCTTTTGCTAGTCTTAAACCTGTTAGGTACATGAAATCTTATATTTTTGTAAATCAACTTAAATTTGGTATTACAGGATACTTTTAGAATGCTGTTATCATCTTTTCTTTTTTAATTATATAAGTAATATCTACATCCTGTATAGAATATTTGAAATTGTATAGGTAGTGGTAAAAGGGGAAACAGTTATGACCTGCCCACACTGCGGAGCATCTTAGTGAATAATCTTTCAGACTTCTTTCTGTGCCAGCATTGTTCGGCCACATGTCTGTGTGTATCGCCATTATGTGCTTCTCTCACTTGGTAGTAGTTGTGAATCTGACTTGCAGTATTTCTAATATGCAGTGTCAGGAGCTGCACAGAAAGGTGTGGCAACCCGTGAACTGGAAAAAGCGACACTGCACCTTTGGTGGACTGCCGACTGCCGACTGGCGTCCTGGGGGCCTCACCTGGAGCATGGCCGTGCAAATTCCCTGGGCAGCCATTTTCTCAAGCTGTTTCCGAACACAGGACCCCAAGAGTTTGAGGGTCAAACACACTAAATAATTTCTTCTGATCCACAGCTCCCAAATGGCTCGGCCAACAAGACGTCCCAGTTGAAAGTTGTTGAGGTCAAGCCTGATATGTTCCCTCCATATAAGTACAGCTGCACTGTCACACTGGTAAGTGCAGCCCGGTGATGGGTTGACACAGAGGTGGTGGGCTTCCGTGGTTGAGGGTGAGCAGGAGTCTGCAGTGGGTGGGGAGTGGCAGTTCGGAGTGAAATAGGGTCAGGAGTCCATCACTGATGTGAAGATCTCACCACTAATGTAAATGATAGCTACCAGGTGAATCAGCTGGAGTTATTTTTTCCCCAGGAGAAATCTATAAAGCTGAGATCAGGACATTTTTACTAAAAGTAGTTGGAGAGGAGAATCCAGTCCAGCTTTAGCATTCAATAGTGTTTGGACCTTTTAGCTTCAAAGGTGTGTTCCGTAGACAAGTTTGGGAAATGTTGTATTTTTCCTCCCCAAAACAGAGCCACATTCAATACTAGTTTCCTAAAAGGTTTGAGAAATACTTTAGTAAAGCAACTTACCTTGTTTAGCCTGGCATTTCCCAGGAAGATTTTCCCTCTTCCTGTCTTTTGTTTTTAATATAACACATATTAACAGTCCAGTAACCAAATGTGTGACTCTGGGATCATCCTTTTGAAGGGCAAGCATTATGGAGCAGTGCAATAAACTCTTGATGTCAAAAAACCCTAGTCCAAAAGTGGATCTGGCTCTGTGACCTTGGGCAAGGCTCTTTCCTTCTCCGCTGCTCAGTTTTTATCGTCTGTAGCATGCTGCGTTGGTTTAGATACCGTGTGGGGGCTTCTCCTGCTCTAGCATTCTCTAGTTTTGTTGATCTGTAAGGTATCAACCAGCCAGATACCTTTTGACAGGTTCTCTGGCTGAGCTGAGTAAGATGCCTAGATTTTGAGAGAGCAAGAAGGTTATTATTTTATTTTACTTTTTTAAAGGTTCTACTTTCAGAGAGAGAGGAAAGGAGAGAGAAAGAGGGAAACATCGATATGTGAGAGAACATTGATCAGTTGCCTTTCATGTGCCCCTGACTGGGGACCTGGCTCACCACCCAGGCACATGCCCTGACTGGAAATTGAACTCAGGACCTTTGGGTTTGCAGGCCAGTGCTCAATCCACTGAGCCACACCAGCCAGGCAGCAGCTGGATTTTTAGAGATTCTTATCTGATAAAGGCAGTAATTCATTTAAACACACACACACACACACACACTTATTGAGCACCTACTCTGTGCCAGGCCTTGTTCTGGGGATTCAGAGTGAACAACACAGCACAGGATGGTGGGTTAGTACCCAGTGTGGCCTGATCCTTAAAGAGAATGTGTCTCTCATCCTGAGATCTGATCAGGTTTCTTTTTTCAAAGACTTAATTACTACCTTCTGCATGCTGAGCATGTTCTCACAACACCCTCCCTTTGGCTACAGAATGCTACAGGACCACTGTCTGGTGGAAACTGCCCAGGACCCTCTCTTTGGCTGATCAGACAATGGCTTGTCATATGACAGTAAATGCCAGAGCTTTCAGCTTATACTTCAGAGGTTACGATTTGTGTTTAGGCAGAACTTGAAGTCTTTAGTTCACCGCAGTGTCTTGGCACTTTTCATTAGAATAGGCCTGCTTTATTCTGCCAGTGGCCTGACCCCTCAGAGGCATTTGAATCCCTGACCTTTGACACTTGTTTCACAGGTAGGGAAGGGCTTGCCAAAATTACACAGGCTGTGTTAGGATTAAAGGGGGTAACTGTAGGAAATGGGTCTTGATTCAAGGTTCTTTGGAAGTTAGTCTAAATAAGGTTTTGCATTTACCACCTTCTTTTTTTATTTATTGATAGCTGGTTCTTGGCTCTGTCCAGGTATACTTCAACTTTTGAAGAATTGAACACTGGTATTACTTTTTTAGGATTTGGGCCTGGCTACCTCAAGAGGCCGGGGAAAGTGCAAGAATCCGTCTTGTAGCTATGTCTACACCAACCGCCATAAACCACGGATTTGTCCCAGCTGTGGTTTCAGCCTTGCCAAAGACCGAACTGAGAAAACCACCAAGGCTCTTGTGAGTTCTTTCCCCAAACACACCCGCTGGCCTTGGGTCAGACTCTGTTAGTGAACCTGTGTTAATAGAAGTAGAAGGATTTCCTAGTGTATGACAGTCGGTAGAGCACCGAAGCTGGAGCCAGGTTGTAGTTTCTGAACCTGGTCCAGTGCCGCCTTCTATCTGCACCTCCTTAGCATCATTGCCCGGGTGAGGGGGTTGACCAGATACCGTATTTCGCCATGTATAATGCACATTTTTTTGCCCAAATTTTTGAGGGGAAAAAAAGGATGTGCATTACATGGGTATAATTATTATGTGCCATGGATAAAATGATGGGTATAAAAATCCCATGTATAATGTGCACAAAAATATGGGAGTGCATTACACAAGGCACAGTATAGTACCTTGATCTCTGAGACCGTTCTGGCCCAGTGAACTGAGAGTTCGTTTACCAAAGAGAATGTAACGTGCCTTAAATTGAATTCAGAAGAGATGGAAGGGTTACATCCTTCAGCTCTGAGGTCTGGTAGAGGACCTGTCCATAGTATTCTGGTGAATAGAAAATGCCAACCCCAGGATCGTTGATTAGATCACTGCTTCTCACGTTGCTAGCGGAGCTTTTGGCTAATCACAAAGCTTTACTTCTAGCAGTCTTGGCAAGCTGCTCTCTGAAGTTGGACCCAACTATTTGGATAGTAAAACACATTCCGCTTGGTTCCTTCAGGCTCGTTTTATTATTAGAAACAGGAAAAATGGGCTTTCAGAGGGCTTCTGAATTTTCACATGTGAGGTTTTTAAAGTGAACAGAAAATGACAGCATTTTGAGGCAGCAAGTGGAATGACTAGGATGAGAATAATGAGAGGAATGTCAGCTGACCTGCCTTTCAGGGAAAGGAAGGCACTCGGTCAGGACCCAAGGTGCAGCCTGGACACTCCAGACCTAAGCTGGATCTTGGAAGTGGGCAGGGTTTGGACGGAAGGGGAAGGCATGCTGTACGGGAGGACAAGCATGAACAAAAGTGAAGAGACAGGGAGTCGATGGGTGTTCACCTGGCCCGAGGAGAGGGTGTATGGGGAGGAGTATAGAAAATAGGCTTGAAAGGCACATCAGGACCGTGTCATGGAAGACCTCTCATGCTAGCTAGACTGGACAGTTTGTCTTCTAGTCACAGGGTCCCACTGAATGTCCTTGAGTCAGGGAGAGGCCCGGAAGAAGGTTACATGAGGAGGGAGACTCGTGGGTTTGAGAGTGGATAGGACTGAGATGTGGGCAGAACTGCGTCAGGCTTCAAGGTTTCTTTGCATATGGGAAGGGGCCTTTCTAGAAGATGGATCTCATCCCTGGTCTCCAGGTCTGTTTCAGTCCTTGGGGTGGCGTTCTGAGGTCATCATCTTCGTGAGAAAGGGGAGTGGACTGACCTAGAGTGTGTGGACATGGATGGCTTAGTGGAAAAAACACTGGGACTCAGAATTGAGAGACCTGGCTGGGAGTGACTCTGAGCTGGAAGCTTTTGTTTTCCCGTCGGTAAAACAAGGCAGCAAGGTGGATTAGACCTGGGCATTTTATTCTCAGTGCCGTGAGCCCTGAAGAAGACGCAGAATCGAGCTCCAAGGCATCTGTATACCCCTGACATTGCATGTGAATGGGTCCATAGCTTTCATCACATGCTGTAGCTCCACTGGGTACCCACTGCTGGCAGTGAACTCTC
Source organism: Phyllostomus discolor (assembly GCF_004126475.2). Classification (NCBI taxonomy): domain Eukaryota; kingdom Metazoa; phylum Chordata; class Mammalia; order Chiroptera; family Phyllostomidae; genus Phyllostomus; species Phyllostomus discolor. The sequence continues at coordinate 20,808,020 of NC_040915.2, forward strand.
GTCCTGAGTTGTCCATGTGGTTAATTGCCTCTGTTCACTAGTATTAACCACACACTGCCTTGACTACCCTCATTTAGTTCCCTGTGAGACCATAATCTCCTTTAGGGCAGATGCATCTGTTTCCCCTGTACCTTCTAATGCCAGAGCTTTCATACATAATACAGTGTATTGATCAGTGACTAAGGGGTGAAGTGCATTCTGTGTGGGTAGATACTCTGGACATTCCCCTCTCTTTTTATAGTTGTTTGTTTGCAGCATGGAAGTGGGTGTTGGACTCTAGATCTTGGATGACGAGGTCACTTAATTTTTCAGGTCGGGCAGGAATTGTTCAGGAACCTCTTGTCAATTGATTTCAAATCCCACTCTTAATTATATTCTTTTGTCTTGGGCTCACTGGTAGCTGACTACCCCAAGAACCCTCTTCTTTAGACATTGCCTTACCCTCCAATCTCTTTAATTTTAGGAGAAATAAAATGTCATTCCAGTTTTCCACAAAATAAAACACAGGTCAGAAACCCAGGGATTTTCACATGCATTGCTCTTCGGAGCCTCCAGGCGGCCATACAATACCCATGCAGTTGTCTTCAGCAGCCGTAATTAAGATTGCAGCATCTTAGGGCTGGAACAGTCCTCATTCCTTTCCATTGTTCAGCTGTGGCTGAGAGCCAAAGGAGAGTATTCCTGCCAACTTATCTCACAGCCTGCAGTTCACCATAGTAACAACAGGGAACACACAGCCTCCCAGAGCAACTCAATTCTAGCATCACTCAGCTCTTCATTCTGTCTTCCAGAGAGCATGTGTTGAATGCCTGCTGTGGGTCAGGCTGTTGGAGATACAAAGATGAGTAGGACATGGCCCCTTCCCTTGAGGAGCTTAGAGTCTAGCAGTGGGGAGAAAGATAAGTCACCAAACTATTAGAGACAGCAAGATGAGAGTCGCGATAGGATGCAAAGTTAACAGAAAGCCTCTTGTTACTAAGCACGTAACCTCTGCAGAGCAGTGTATATGTTCAGCAGCTATGAGCTGGCATTGTTTGTGTGCACCAGTGTCACGCTGGCATTGGGACTTAGTAAATAAGCAGAGACCCTGTGCTCACTGAAGAGGGGCACAGTGGTTTACCAACTATGAGAGCGAATTCTACAGTAAAGGAATGGGCTCTGGGAGCACAATGAAGGGAGTAACTCGGGCTACATTTGCACAAGGGGCCTCCATTGAAAAGGGACCTACCTGAGAACCAGGACCTATTTTTAATGAGCATTTCAGAACCTTGTTCCTGGAAGCCTCTGGCTAGTATAGTATATAAAGTCCCCTTTACCTAGAATCCACAAAGCATTAAAGATAAATACTTTAATTAGTATAGATATTTGTTTATGTATCAAAACTACCGTTCATAGAGTTTTCATTGCACCCCAGGCACTGTGCTTTACTTAAAATATCTTGTTCACTCTGTACAACTACTCTAGGAGATTACTGGTATTTTGGTCTTCCATTTCATAGGCGAAGAAATCGAGTCTCAGAAAGATTAAGTAAATTGCTTTGGGTCACACACATACAGGTGTTAAGTGGCATATCCAGACTGGAAACCCAGGTCTGTTATCCTCCAAGTCCCCTACCTGGTGAGTGGGAGCTGACACTTGAATCCATTCCTAAGAGGTGTGTCTAGTTCTCTCAGTTACTTGATAGAGAAACTCAGTGCCAGAGGCAGAAAGTACCTGTCACAGTCACAAAGTGAGTGAGTTATTAGCTGAGCTAGTTAGGAACCTAGGTCTCCCACCTCTCAGGCCCATCCCTCTGTCACTCACATGATACACCCCGAGGCTGGCTTTTCATGTCCTGGGTGCCTGGTCATGCATCCATCCACTCTCTTCCCAGGAGGCAGGCTCACCACTCCCCGAGGGCCTGAGTGTCACAGAGCCGCTGAGCGTGGCCCAGAGGGAGATCCAGCGCCAGTCCACGTTGCAGCTGCTGCGAAAAGTCCTGCAGATCCCTGAGAATGAGTCTGAGCTGGCCGAGGTCTTCGCCCTGATTCACGAACTCAACAGCTCTCGACTCATCCTGTCCAACGTGAGTGAGGAGACAGTCACCATTGAGCAGACCTCTTGGTCGAACTATTATGAGTCTCCGTCCACGCAGTGCCTTCTCTGTAGCAGCCCGTTATTCAAAGGGGGACAAAAGTAAGCAGCCTTTTCTCATTTTCTGCCCCTAACTGTCCCTTTCTTCAAACACCTTTCAAGCTGTTATTCTCTGCTTTTCTTAGGTTTTCTTTACTTTTCCAATTGCTAATTAATAATAATAATGAGTAATCTTCTGTTATTTCCATTGAAAATGCCTGAAAATTATGTTACCACTTTAAGATTTAGTTTACATGTGGACTGCCCAGCACGATGCTGGTTTGGGAGTTCAGCGGGATTGGTTAAGTGGTAACAAATTGAGTTATTAAATGTGGGAATGGTTCCACCGAGCAGGTCCAGCTGCTCGGTGTTCCCACCCACCTAGAAAGTCTTGGGGCACAAGTTCTTGCACCGTCATTGTCCTACCGTGGTAAAGTCTTGGGAATTTGGTATTCATCACTAAGCCCTGGAGGTTGATTAATTATTGAGAGGTTGATATCCCTTTTTCTTTTGTTGGTGATGTTTTGGGTACTAGTTCCCTGGCTGGGCCCCAGGAGTGCTGGCTGCTGACAGCCAACCGGCTGCAGGTGGTGACTGCCCAGGTGAAGATGTGTCTGAATCCCCATTGTCTGGCCCTGCACAGCTTCATGGACATCTACACAGGTGGGTGCTGGCCTTTCTTCTCTCGGTGGGCCCCCAAAGCAGGGTTGAGAACAGCCTCTGCGGCTCAGCCCCCCGGTCCTGCGAGCACTGGACCTTCTTTCTGATGCGGCTTCTGGGGAAGAGAGGGTCTTTCCTCCTGGACGTCTCAGCCCCAGTCACTCAAGTGTGGGGATCATCTGGGCTGTTTAAACAAAATTACTTTTTTAATTTATGTTTATTTTTATTGTTAATCCTCACCTGAGGACATGCTTGTTGATTAGAGAGAGGGGAAGGGAGGGAGAGAGACATCAGTGGGAGAGAGAAACACTGATCTGTTCCCTTCGTAATGCACCCCAGGGAGAGACCAACCCACAGCCTGGGCATGTGTCCTGACCGGGAGTCAAACTCGTGACCTTGGGGTCACAGGACAGCAATCCAGCTGAGCCACACAGGCCCAGGCTAAACAGAGTTACTTTTAAAATAACATCTTGATGTAGAAAAACTGGAAAATGCTGACAAGTAGAAAGAGAAAACTGAAAATCAGTAGTAATCCCGCCCTGAGATAAGCATTGCGCCCTCCAATCCCAGGTGCGGTGTTCATCACTACAGAACGTAAGAAAGTGTGGAGGGAGTTACAGGTTTATAGCTTTTCTTTCAACAAAAATGGGGTTGTGCTGCATGTTGTTTTGGAATGTGCATTTTGAAGTTTAGCAGTATAGCATGGGCATCTTCCTGTGTGAGCAAGTGGAGAGAAACACATGACTAGTTTTAAGAAGTGACACTCATTTTAGAGTCCTCTTTATGACCAGATCTTTGTGTACAGCCTTAATTATTTATTTCCTTTGGGCACCTGCTCAAAAGCGGTTGCTGTGTATTGCTGCGTATTCACCCATTTCCCCTCCATTCATCAGTGTCAAACGTTGAATATTCACCATGTACTATCCACTGTGAGAATTTGAATCTTGAGTTTTATATGTAGAATTGAGTGCTGAAGGTTAAAGAGTGTTCGTTATCTATTCTCTGCTGTCAGAACCTTATGGTGCCTTATTTTGACGTCACGCTCTCAGCGTCTTGTATTGCCAGACGGAGTCTGCCCTGCTTCAGGCTCTCACCAACGGTTAGTGGGACGCCACTGCCCTGCATTCCGTCTGGGCCGGTAGTACCTTAGGGTTTTATATGTAACTTTTATACATATATATATATTTGTGAACTTTATTTTTAAATTCACACAGAGTCAAATTTACTTTGTTGTTGCATGGTTATGAGTTGTGACCGAGGCACTGAGTTGTGTGCCACCGCCACAATCAGTATCTAGAGCAGTCGCGTTGTCCCAAACTGCCTCTTTTTGACCAAGCCCACCCTTGACCCCAACCTCTAGCAACCAGTGTATCTGCTCTTCATCTCTATAGTTTTCTTTCCAGAATATCATAAATCCAAGCATAGCATTTTGAGTCTGGCTTCTAACCATAATTAATGCCTTACATTTCACTCATATTTTTGAGTATATCAATAATTTGTTCCTTTTTATCATTGAGTAGTTTTGCATTCAATGGAATACCACAATTTATTTATCTTTCACTCATTGAAGTTGAAGGATGTTGGGATTGTTACCAGTTTCTGGCAGTTATGAATAAAGCTACAGTAAGCATTCATGTGCAGGCTTTTGTGTGAACATAAATTTTCATTTCTTTTTGGTGAATACCTAGGAGTCACATTATTGCTGGGCTATATGGTATAAGTGTATGTTTAATTTTATAAGAACTTGCCAAACCGTTTGCCTAAGTTTCTGTACCATTTCACATTCCCTCCCACAATGGCTGAGAGTTCTGGGTTGCACCACTGGCTGGCACTTGGTATGGTCTGTTTTTCCTTTTTGTATTTAACCATTCTAGTAAGTAGGTGAGTGGTATCTCATTGTGGTTTTAGTTTGTGTTTCTTTGATGACTAATGATGGTAAACATATTTTCTTGGGTTTGTTTGCCATCTGTATGTCTTCTTTGGTGAAGTATCTTTTCCTTCTTTAGCCCATTGAATCTGGTTGTTTTCTCACTGTTGAATTTTGGGACTTCTTTGTGTTTTCTGGATATAAGTCCTTTGTCAGATAAGTGATTTACAGATATTTTCTTAGGGTCTGTGATTCGTCTTTTTAATGTCTTAACAGAATCTTTCACAGAGCAAACATTCTTAATCATGATAAAGAGCAGTTCGTCAGTTTTCTTTAACTTCATCACTTTTTTCTTTAAGGGATGTGCTTTGATGCTCTAAGATCTCCTTACCTGGGTGGCCCAAGTCATAAATAGTTTCTTCTAAAAGTTTTATAATTTTATGGTTTACATTTAGGTCTGTGAATTAATTTTTATATAAAGTGTGAGGCTCAGATCAAGTTCATTTTTTGTTTTTGCCTGTTGACCTCCAATTGTTGTACCATCATTTTGAAAAGTAGTTCTTTCTTCAATGAACTACCTCCATTTCTTTTGAAGTCAATTTATCATACATGTGTGGGTCTATTTCTTCATTCTATTCTATTCCAATTGTTCATATTGTTTATTCTTTTGTCAGTATCACACTGTCTTGATTGCTATACCTTTATGGCAAGTCTTATCATTAGTAGCAGTGAGTCTTCCAACTTTGCATTTGCATGAATTGTTTCCTGAATTGTTTTGGCTATGTTCATTCCTTTGCATGTCGGTATAAATTTGAAGAGTCAGCTTATCACTGCCCGCAGAATCCTGCTGGAATTTTATTGGATCTATAGATCAGTTTGGGGAAGTTTGACATGCTTAAAAATATGAAGAAGAGACAGGAACATGGTCTGTCTCTTCATTTTATTAGGTTTTCTTTTATTCCTTTCATCAGTATTTTATGCTTTTAAGCATGTAGGTCTTGTGTAAATTTTGTTATATTTATGCCTAAGTATTTTTTGTAGATTAGTACTATAAGTTTTTAAAGTTTATCAATTTGATAGGTAATAACTGGTATATCATTTCTTAATTTCTTGTATTTCTTTGATTACTGAGAGATTGTATATCTTTTGTGTTTTTTTCTTGCTCTATGAATTAATCTTTTGAATACTCCTATTCTTCTTTGGGGTTATTATGCTGACAGAGTTCTTCCCCAGTTTATTAATTGTGCTTTAAATTTGTGATTTTTTGGGGGGTGAGACACAAGGGAGGGTTTTGCTTTTTGTTTAATTTTTATGTACCATATGTTGCTGTGTATTATGTGCTCCCATGTATAATGCACACCCATGTTTTTGGCCAAAACTTTCCAGAAAAATCATCTTTCCTTTTAATTTTTTAATTCAATTTTTTATTGAATTAAAAGTTCAACAAAACGATTATTGTGTTGTCCAGGGTATTATTTTGAATATGAATATCATTATTGCTTTCTATACACATGTTAAATAAAAACTAAAGACATTTATGTATATATGAGAGTAGTACTACCCATGTATAATGCATATGCTTATTTTTCCCTCAAAAATTTGGGCAAAAAAGTGTGCATGATACACAGCAAAATACAATAATCATTGCTTTCAATCTTCTCTTTTATGGCTTCAAAATGTATCATACTTAGAAAGGTTTTCCCCTTCCTTATAACCTTTTTTAATGGGAACACATATCCCATAATATGCTTTTGTGCAAATTAGTGCATTATTTGTCCTAAACTGACTACATTTAAATTCCTCTGAGTCTTTTTTCCCAAAATTTGGTGTAGGGGTGATTTTATGGCCATTGTCCCATTTCTTACACACCCCTAGGCTAAAGGATACTCCTGGTCTTTCTCCACAGTACAACTGTGAGTGGTCGTGAGGACTGAGCTGGGTGCTGGGAGATAGTTCCTTTTTTATATTAAAGAAAATTCTGCCCTGGCTGGTATGGCTCAGTGGATTGAGTGCTGGCCTGAGAGACAAAGGGTCACCAGTTCGATTCCTGGTCAGGGCACATGTCTTGGTTAGGAGCCAGGTCCCCAGTAAGGGATACGCGAGAGGCAACCAACCACACATTGATGTTTCTCTCCCTTTCTTTCTCCCTCTTTCCCCCTCTCTAAAAATAAATAAATAAAATGTTTCAAAAAATTCTGTACATATTTTATTACTTGCTTTTTTCATTTAATAATGTATTACGAACAAGTCCACATCAGAGCATTTAGGTCTACCTGATTCTTTGTAATGATGCATAGATTGCTATTTTATGAATGCACCGTAATTTATTTAACTGTTCCTCAATTGGGCATTTACTTTGTTCCCAATTTTTTGCTGTTGTGTGTGATGTTGTAGTGAATTTCCCCGTTGCCTCTTCTTAACCTGCAGGTCTCTTTAATGTGGGGAACAAGCTGCTAGTGAGCCTGGACTTGCTTTTTGCAATCCGAAACCAGATCAAGCTGGGAGAGGACCCGAGAGTGTCTATCAGCATTGTTCTGAAGTCCGTGCAGGAGCAGACAGGTAAAGGTTGGCTCCCTCCCTTTCCCCGGGGGAGTCCTAAGCTCCCTGGGAATTTTCAGTGACGGGCTTCGGTTAAAAGAGTCATCTTGGGGAAGAGTCTGATATTTTGAAAAGGAGACATTCTTGATCCCCAGACACACTTCTCTTCTTGAATTTTACAAGTGCCAAACTAACTTTGGAAAGCATTCATCTGTCCACACATCCAGAGACCCTCAGCAGGAGGTTAAACTGACTTTTAGAAGCTCGTCCTTTGACCATAAGTCAACTTGGCCTCGCTGCACGTTATCAGACTCATTTTGATTCATACGCAGCTTCTGGAGGTCAGATGTGAGTTCCAAGGCTCACGCTGAGGAAACCAACCTCCTTATTATTAGAAGTTATTTTTCCCTTGCTCTCCTTACTTACTTCTGTTTGTGTTTTTTCCACCCCATTCCTACAGACTCCAGTCCCCCCGCACCTTCCCTGCTGTGAGGTTGGATGGACTGGAGGAAGAGTTCTAGAGTCAGATGGCCCTGTGCTTGAGTCTTGGCTCTGCCACTTAGTGGAGTATGATTTTGAGCAAGTTATTTTCTGTGCCTCAGTTTCTCCAGTTATAAATTGAGGAAAATGGTAGCCTATGGTTCATAAAGGCATGAGTTAAATGAGGTAATTTGAAGCTCTTGGCACAGCATCTGGTGCCTAGTAGGTGCTTAGCACAGGCAGATATAACTCTGATTAGAATTGTCCTCTGGGTTGCTACCTCAGCACTTGAAGGCCAGGGTGTTTGACCCTTGGAGTGGTTAGTAGTCTTAGGTGTTCTTAGGAGGGAAGCCATCTTGCAGAATTGCTGTTCTTGCTGGCCAGTGGCTTATCCCCAGTGGCTTCAGGGTCTTATTCTGTGACCTGCTCAGAGCTCTTGCTCTTCTTCCAGAGAAGTCGCTGACCTCAGAGGAGCTGAGCCAGCTGCAGGAGCTGCTCTGCAATGGCTATTGGGCTTTTGAGTGCCTCACTGTCCGAGACTACAATGACATGATCTGTGGCATCTGCGGCGTGGCCCCCAAAGTGGAAATAGCCCAGAGGAGTGAAGAAAACGTGCTGGCACTGAAGAGTGTGGAGGTAAGTGCCTCTCCGTCACCATGGGCAGCCTTCGCTGCCACCTTCCTGCATGCTGTGTCCCTGGGGCAGATGGCTCCAGTCCTGTCCTGTGTGAGGAGAGTGACTTTTTCCTGCCACTGCTCAGGTTTTCAACTAAGGAGGGTCAGGTAGAAATAGAGGCAGTGATTATTCATTCAACAATTGATTAAGCATGATCTGGTGTACTTTTTAGACACTTGGGAAGTGAGAATTAGAAAAAACCCAGAAAGTTTTTCAGCTCACAGAGCTCACATTCTGGTTTGGGGAAACAGGAAACAATAATTAGATATATGAATTTAATATTCCCATATATATAAATTAAATGACAGGGAACAACAATATGGCAGAAAGAGGAACTCCTGTATTCTAGAGGGCAGTTGGGGATGGCCTCTCAGATGCAGGGGGCTGAGGAGAGGTTGAAGCCTGTGCTCCTCTGGGAGAGGAACGTGCCAGGCAGAGGGAGCAGCAAGAGCGGGCTCTAGCGTGGGTTTGCCAGACAGGGTTGAGGAGCAGCATCAAGGAGGCCGTCATGGCTGGAGTGCATGAGCAATAGAGAGAGTGGTGGGACACATGAGGGTTAAAAGGCAGGGCTCTACGTGGGGTCACGTGGGCCACTTTAAGGATTTACAGTGAGGGAAATGGAGAGGTTCTGAAGGGTTTTGAGTACCTGATCTGATGTAGGTTCTTAACTAAAAAGTGTTCACACAAAGGTAACACCAAAGTCAGATAGCTATATATTAAGTCTAACAAATATCTAAGAAACATGTGATTTTTTTTGTCCTGACCAATGTGGCTTAGTTGATTGGGCATCATGCCACAAAGTGAAAGGTCGCCAGTTCGATTCCTGGTCAGGGCACATGCCTGGGTTGCAGGTTCGGCCCCCTGTCGGGGCACGTACAAGAGGCAACCAGTTGATATTTCTTTCTTGCATCGATATTTTTCTCCCTTTCTTTCTCCCTCCTTTCCCCTCTCTTTCCAAAATATAAGTAAATATTTTTTTAAAAACATGATTCTAATTGTAGAAGAGTAGCAAATATACAACTCATTGTATTGTAAGACCATATAACGTTGAAAACAAAACCAGACATTTAGTATAATAGAAAAAATTGGACTTGGTTATACTAAGGAATATAGATGTTGAAGTCCCAAATAAGATAATAGCAAAGCAACTCTAATAATGAATAAAATAATCCCTTGTGATTAAGTTTATCCCTGTCAAGAATGCTTCAACACTAGAAAATACCCTAATGTAATTCACTACTCAACAGATTAAAGGAGCAAAGCCATATGATTATTTCATTGGATGTAAAAGAGGCTTTCAATATGATTCAATACCCATTTATGATAACTCTCTTAGCAAACAGGGAACAGTAGGGAAGCTTCCTTAATTTGGTACAGGGGTTTTTAAAAACTCCACAAGTTGGTTAACTCTGCAGCGATCCTAAGCCTGGCATCTGAGCCCGCACCTCGTCACCTGGGCGCAGTGTCCATCTCCGCACTCCGAGGCTGCGGCCCCGGGGGACTGGAGCAGGAAGTGACTCTTCCGGCACGAGGCCTGCCGCTCACTTGGTCACCACCAGGGGAGGTGCGGAACCCTTGGGGAAAAGCTTTAGCCTGGCCCGCTGGGCATATCAGAGATTTAATTCATGTTCTCTTTTTCTTCTCAATTAAAAAAAAGGAAGTGTATATATTTGAAGAATGATGGTATATAATAAGACATAGGAAAATGAGCATACTGCTTCCTGGAGCTTTCTAAGTATTTCTCGTAGATAAAATGAACTGTAAAACAATTTTGCTTTTTGTGTATTACCTCACCAAGAGGCTATTCTAGATTCATTCTAGTCTGTTTGCCTAATGGTAATATTAACAGTAATGCAGCTGTGATTATTAAGCATTTTATTACGTACGCCAAGCTCTTACTCTGAGCTCCGTGCTTTACTATATGGCGCACTTCTCACCCCAGCTCTGAGATTCGTACAGATGAAGGGACTGAAGCCCACGGGACCTTGCCCTTGCTCGTTCAGCCAGGAAGGTGGGGAGCAGGGACTTGACCTCAGTCTGGTTGCCTGACTCTGGGCTCTGAGCTCATACGTGCTTACCCGAACCTCCTGGGTTTCTGAGCTCTGGTTTTTCCAAACACATCTGACTGCTCCGACTTCTGGTTTCCAGAGGGGACAGAAGCCCACTGCCTGCAAAGCTCACATCTCTTCGTCCTGCCAGGACTCTTCTCTTCATTCTCAGTATGCAGCTCTTCCCTTCTGCACTACTGGGTGTTTCTTTCTAGAGACCAGGACTTACTTTATATTCTCCCTTTTGTGTGTGCAGAGTGGGTGGTGTGTATGGGGAGGAGAAGGCGGGCGTTACCCTGAAGTCTGTGAAATAAAATAGGAAGTGACTGAAGACAATTAAAGACGCAGTTGTCTGTGAGGAGATTCTGGTGGGCCCCTCCCTCGAGGGGCTGTGTAGAGGAGGCCCCTCCAGACCGATGACAGCAGCCATGGCAGTTGTGCGCACAGCATGCTCTTGGTGTTTCCTGTCCCCTGTTCAGTGTGGAGAGGGTGGGCTCAGTACCTTGTGGAGTTGTGGTGGGAGACTGTCATTTACGTGCAGCGTGTGCTCCTGCCCTGCGAGGTGGGGAAGGAAAGGGAGCGAGATGGTGGGGACAGGCGTCTGGTGTAGAGCAGTGGTCCTCAGACTTGGCGGGCATAAGAATTCTGCTGGGCAGTGGTTCTCAAACTGTCTAGTGTGGATGGCTGCCTCTGCCCCACCCACAGGGTTTCCAATTCGGTAGGTCTGCAGTGGGGCTGAGAATTGCAGTTCTGACAAGTTCCCAGGTGATTGGTGCTCACACTGCCGGTCTAGTCTAGGTAGGGGCCACATTTCGAGAATTGCACACGTGAGGAACCTTTTTCTTTTTCTTTTTGATTTTAGAGAGGAAGGAGTGGGGAGAGAGAAACATCAGTGTTGTTCCACTTAGTTAGGCATTTATTGGATGATTCTTGTATGTGCTCTGCCTGGGGATTGAACCTGCAACCTTGGCATATTGGGATGATGCTCTAACCAACTGAGCTACCTGGCCAGGGCCTACATAAGGAACCTTGTTAAAATGCAAACTTAGAGATTTAGTTCATACAGATTGACATGCGGCTCAGGTATCAGCATTGCTAAGTAACACGAATGGACTCTGCTGTAGGTAATAGGATTAGGGTCACACCTTGAGGACCATATAAGGGGGATACCAGGAGAAGAACTGAATAGCACAACTACTGGGTACCTACAATACAGAAGTGAGTGCTGTGTGAGGTAGAGGAGATAGCTGTGTGCTGACAGGTCTGGGAGGCCTTCCTGGAGGAGGTCAGTAAGCAACAGGGCCTTGGAAGTGGGTGGGATGCCACTGAATTTTATTCTGGTGATTCCCACCAGCTGGTAGAGGGACTAGGGTATGGGCTTTGAGACTAGACTGTATTACTCCGGTGGTCTCACTCAGACACTGCCAGGCTTGTGTGTGGCCAAAAGACAGGTACTGAGGTGTCAGATTTGGGGGTGTCCCAGCAGTGCATGGCTGTCTTACCAAACCCCCTACCCCCCAGCCTTGGTTGCCCTGAGCGTATCAAGAAGGTAGGCTATTGTGTTGCTAATATTCTGTGGCTCCTACAGTTTGACCTTTTTTATCCTGACCTTTTAGTTCACCTGGCCTGAGTTCTTGGGCTCTAGTGAGGTAAACATGGAGGACTTTTGGGCCACGATGGAGACAGAGGTGATTGAGCAGGTGGCCTTCCCTGCCAGCATCCCTATCACCAAGTTTGATGCCTCTGTTATTGCCCCCTTCTTCCCACCACTCATGAGAGGAGCTGTGGTCGTCAACACTGAGAAAGACAAAAACCTGGACGTACGGCCAGTACCTGGTAAGGCCACCTGGTAGCTGACTGGGGTCAGGGAAGGGCCCAGGCACGAGTCTAGAACATTGTCCATGGCAGGGTACACGAATGGCAGAGTGGGGGCCAGGCCTGCCTGAAGGGCTCCTTCTGGGAAGATACGACAACCTGTGGCAGAGTTCCCTGGAGATTATAAAGTCATGGTGCCAGTTTTGAAGAGCTGCCAGCTGAATTCTGTGGGACTGACCCGCACAGCCCCCCGTTGGCCCTCTGGGGTGGTGTGCTGCACTAAACAGTGGGAGCCCTCTGAGAAATGCCGATGAGGAGGCTCCAACCCCAAAGATTCTCAATGATGAGTGGGGTGGGGGGCAGGGAGTCTGCCTTTAAATAGCCTTGTAGGTGCTTTTGCAGATGCTCTGTGGATATACATCGAGACACCCTGGACTAGCTGTTGAGAGCATAGGTTTCCCACAGCCTGAGTCTGAGTGCCAGCTGTGCCGCTCAGTGTTAGTAGCTGTGTGACCTCCACCAGTTCCCTTCATTGCCCCGAGCCTCTTCATTCACAAAGGGGGCATGATGTGGTTACTCACCTCCTGGGCTGCGATGAAGGCGAAGTGATCTAATTACTTAGCATGGTGGCCTCCTACTTTTTTCTTTTCTTTTTCTTTTCTTTTTTTTTGCTACAACTCACAGTAAGAAATAGGTTCTGCATCATGACCCAGCATGATCCTTATAGTGGTACGTATGTGTGTATCTGTAACTAAAACAAAACTTTCATAAAACAGTATTTTTCTTACCAAGTGCAGTATACTTTATTTCCTGTTTTATTTAATTTTAAAATTCTGGGTATGGCCCATTAAATTGGGTTTTCTAAGTATTTAGTACGTTGTGACCCTCTGGTTCTCAAGCAGTGCTTCCTGGCATTGGATACTGGGGCCCACCTCCTGTTTGCTGCTCCCAGGCCCAGGAATTGCTTGGGTGTTTAAGGCCCCCACACATTTCTTGGATTAGCCAGGTTCAGGAACACAGTGTGTAGAGAACCTTTTTAAATGGGAGCTGCTGCTTCTCATTTCTGTAGTTGTGGTACGCATCTGAGATCTTGGTTCTGAACAACCTTAAAAGGTGAAAAGCTGACCCATTTGGGAGTTCTTCGCAAGGGCGCTCTGCCAGATGTATCCCCTAGCCGTTCAAGGGCGCAAAGCCAGCTCTGAGAAATTTCAGGTCTCTGCAGAACTCGGAGACCTGCCTTGAGTCCACCGTCCCTAGCGCCCAGGGTAGTGCTCAGGGCAGAGCCCGTGTCCACTCCTTGCTGTACTGCAGGCCTCAGCCCTTGTTCTCACCCTCATGCACGAATGACTGCCCGTGACCTCTGTGGGCCAGTGGCAGTGCCCTCCGCTCAGCACGGCCATCTCTTGCAGGCAGTGGCAGTGCCTTGGTGAGGCTGCTCCAGGAGGGCACCTGCAGGCTTGAGGAGATAGGCTCCTACAGCGAGGAGGAGCTGCGGTACCTGCTAAGGCGGTGTGGCATCCCCTTCGGGGCAAGAGACTCCAAGGTGAGTGTCGGGGGTAGTGGTAGAGATGGGTGTGGGGAGCAGGCCGGCGGTCCATTTTTTGGGGCAGGAGTACAGTGTGGGTACCTGTGACTGGGCACCCAAGTTGGATAGAGGGCGCTGGCAGTCGGGGAGGCTGGGGAGGTGGTTGGCAGCCAGATCGGGGCATGTGTGTGAGGCTTCCCCTTCATTCAGTCCCTCTGTTGGAGCTATTGGGCTCAGAATCTGAGGTAGGGACTCCTGCTCTCCCACCATTCGTGACCTTGGATAGATAGATATTTAAAGATGTTTTAAATTTATTTATTTATTAGAAAGGAGGGAAAAAATGGAAGAGCAATTTCTTGGTTGCGTCTTGAACCCACCCTGACCTGCAACCCAGTCATGTGCCCTGATTGGGAATGGAACCAACCACCTTTCCCTTTATGGAGTGGTGCCCAACCGAGCCACGCGGATCAGGGCAGCAGCACCTGACACTACTGAGCCTTGTGCAAAGTAGAAATGGCTGAAATACTGACCTCACAAGATTGTCGTCAGAGACACTCCTCACAGCGTCCGGTTGCACCTGTCCAGGCTCTTAGGAAATGTGTGCTGTGATAGTTCATGGAGGGTGTGGGGAGTGTTTCATTCGTGTATTGTTCACTCCTCTTCATACTGATACAGCTGTTGGACTTTTATGTTTCCTTCGAGTTCAGACTCAAATGTTCGCTTCTGTTTGAAGCTTTCCCTGCCCTGTAAAAAGTAGGCCGAATGCAGGCCTCCGAGTGGCCCGGACACGGGGGCAGCTTGTTCTGTCGGGCTGGCTCTGCTGTGACCTGATTCTCTCAGGGCCTCAGGGTCCCCGCATGTACGTAGAGGATGTTGGGCCGGTCAGGCTTCAAGATCCACTTTGGCCTGGACAGTTTATTCTCCTGCTTTGGGTACTGAAGTGGGCATTGGATGCTGTGCACAGGCCTGCTCCTTTAGGATTCACGGCTGTTTTTTTTAATCTTGACCTTCTGCTCCAGGACCAGCTCTGCTTCTCCTTGTTGGCCCTCTATAAATCTGTACAGAATGGAGCCAGAACTAGACAGCCCCCACCTCATCTCACAGGGGGTAAAATCTACAAGGTGTGCCCTCATCAGGTAAGACTAACAAGGAGGAACGTGGGGCAGGTTTGCTCACGACACATTGTCCGCAGTCGGATGGCCCCAGTTCACACTCGTGGGGGCTGGCACCTAGCTCACCGAGCCGCGCTTTGGGCGGGCAGGGAGTCTGATTGTCATCAGGGAGTATTTGTTAAGCAGCCTACTGTGTGCTGGCCCCTTTGTCAGCTACTGAAGGTACATAGGTGAGCAACAGTGTCTTTCCTTCCTATTGGACCTTATTTTAGTCATACAGATTGTCATGCAAGCCTGAGACAGGCAGTGACAGTGAGGGACCTGCTGTCCATGGGGCAGCCAGAGAAGGCTGAGAGCCCCGGTGATGAACTGGGGAAGGAAGGTTCTAGCAGAGGAAGAGCAACCCCTAAGCCCTCAGTGGGAGAGCCTAGTGAGCCAAGAGGAGGGAGGTTGCAGGGGTCATCAGAGGCCGATCATGTAAGGTCTTGCAGGCCAGAGTGACAGTTTACTTTTTCTGAGAGTGATGAGGGACCCGTTGGATGAGGGTGAATGGGAAGTGGGATGGACATGGTCTGCTTTTGGTTTTAGGAAGATCACTCTGTCTGTAGAGGGTGTGGACAGGGTGGCATTGGGATCCCTCCGGAAAGGTCATGCCCTATGACAGAGGAGGCCCAGGAAGACACTAGAGTATATGCCACCCCATGAACAAGTACCAGATGGGGGAGGGAGATGTGTGAGTGGGCAGGGCAGCCTGGCTATCAAAAGAGAACTAGGTTGTCAGCTCCTTTAACAAAAGCTGTGTCTGAGGGCGATGCTGGGCGCTCCACCCGGCAGATCAGAGCCTGCTCAGAGGGTTGTGTTCCTGTGACTGCAGCCATGCCCCGACAGTAGAGGGGCAGCTGTGAGAGTTAGAGACCTCAGGGCTGCGATGGGAGAGCCATACCGCTTGGAGGCTAGGCCCGGTGGGTGTGCCGGTGGAAGGTGGAGGCGGAGGCAGAATTCTCCAGTGTGCATGCAGCCGCCTGGCAGTGGGGTGGCACTTGGGGGTCCTAGCAGTAGAGGTGTTTGCTAAACTGTGTCAGGGTCTGGTGGGGAGCTGCTTAGAATGCGCCCACCTCAGAGCCTTCTTTAGGTCAGAGGTCAGGCCCAGGAACTTCCATTTTTAACCAGCTCCTAAGCTGCCAGTGCTGTGCAGCCGGGATCGGGAATGACTGGGCTGGACGGTGGTACTGGGTAGTGTGATGTGGCGGGAGCGGCCATGTTGGAACCCATGACCTGGGGGGGTTTCAGCCTCCGTTGAAGACTGGATGTTCCCTCCTCTTCACGGAAGACGTCAGGAATGAGCTGGCGACTTCCTTTACGGACAGAAGTAGGAGGGAAGCAGAATGTTAAAGGCTCTGGGAGGACATCTGTGGCTTCAGTTACGAAACCTGATTGTTCATCTTCCTGGGAGGAAGTCTGTCTGCAGATTGGCTTCTTAACCGCGTGCTGTGCCCTCCGTCTCCGCCCCTAGGTGATCTGCGGCTCCAAGTATCTCGTGCGGGGCGAGAGCGCCCGTGACCATGTGGATCTGCTTGCCTCTTCTCGCCACTGGCCGCCCGTCTATGTGGTAGACATGGCCACACCAGTGGCCCTGTGTGCTGACCTCTGCTACCCAGAGCTGACCAAACAGATGTGGGGAAGGAACCAGGGCTGTTTCTCCAGCCCCACGGAGCCACCTGTGGTGAGTTTTCTTCCAAGGACTGGAATAAATTCTACAGGCCGACCATGACTAGCCCTTGGTTCTTCGGGAAAGCCTTGTCTCTGGCGTCCGTTCTCCATCAGTGTTTTGTCTTCATGCTCCGGAACCAGCATTTATTCCAAAGTTTTACTGACCAACCCCTGTGTGTGTATGGCCATAGCATGTCACTTAGGGTGCCCAGAGTGTCCCAAACCAAACACAGGTATATTGGGGGTCAGGGTTGCTTTCCTGATAAGCCTAGAATATTGCCACCTTTGAGGTCATCGTGGACACTGAGATGTTTAAGACCACCCCCCGCCCCCCTCCGTGCCCTGTCTGAGATTTAACCATGGATACACTGCAGGGCATGTCTGTTATGATCTCTAGGCACAGCGTCTTAGAAAACACTGACCTTATCCAACCCTCTCCTTTTATTAAAAGGGGAAAGTAAGGCCCAGAGGGGGAAATGGACTTGTCCAGTGTCGCACAGCCTGTTGGTAACAGAGCCCTCGTATCCGTGTGTGTTCTTACCAGAGGCATGTGCCCTCCAAGGCCAGCGTACCCTCTGCAGCAAGAAACACTGGGATGGTAATAGGGGAAAAGGGTCATCGTCGTCATCACTGGCCCTGTGAGCGTGTGCCCAGCACTGCAGGAGGCGCTGAGCCTCAGTGGGAGCTGGCCCTCCCCACCGCCCTGCAGCCCTGCCTCAGCTGACCGGGCACAGTAATCAACAACGGCCGGCGGCTCAGTTAGTCGGACACCTGGTCTGGTTACTGTCCCCGTTCTCACACGAGGAAACCAAGGCACAGAGAGGGAGAAGAGGGGACTTGCCCCAGGGGACGTGACATGTGTTGATATGAGGAATTTAAATAGTGCTGATGACCCCACAGCCTTCACTGTCCCACCACACAGGTCCCGCTTGCGTCATTCTGTCATGTCGAAGTGGCTGTTTCTGTCTCTTTCAGAGCGTGTCCTGCCCAGAGCTCGTGGATCAGCATTACACTGTGGACATGACGGAGGCCGAGCACTCTGTCCAGCACCCAGTCACCAAGACTGCCACACGGCGCATCGTGCATGCAGGCACAGTGCCCAGTCCTGGCGACTGCAGTGCTGGGCACCACTCTTTGGCCCTGTGTCCTGAGTTGGCACCCTACACAGCCGTCCTGGCCTCCATCACAGACAGCAAACCAAACAGTGTCCGCCAGCGGCCCATTGCCTTCGACAATGCCACCCACTATTACCTCTACAACCGCCTCATGGACTTCCTCACCAGCCGCGAGATTGTCAACCGGCAGATCCACGACGTGGTTCAGAGCTGCCAGCCCGGCGAGGTGGTCATCCGTGACACCCTTTACCGCCTGGGCGTTGCTCAGATCAAGACGGAGACAGAGGAGGAGGGTGAGGAAGAGGAGGTGGCCGCAGTGGCAGAATAAGCCAGGCTCTCGCACCAGGACTGCACCATCTCTCTCAAGCCATAGTGAAGCCCTTCCCCAAGGCAGATCCGTCCAGGGGACCGGGAGCGCGCACCTGTGGGGAGGGCCTCGGATGCTGGCACTGACCAAAGAGCTCCTGTGTTCTGAGCACGGCGGGGCCTGGGGTCCTTGGTTCTCAACCTCCCGGGGGTCGGGAAAGGTACAGTACATTCCTTACCAGCTCCGAGAAAGCACTTGGAGAACATTGTATGTTCAGCAGAGGAGAAGGGAGGCTGAGGGGTGGCTGGTGGCTCCCTGGGGCCTGCTGCGGGTCAGGGCGGAGGTCGCCAGGTGGGGTAAGGTGGAGTCCGGCACTAGTGGGCAGGCTGCTGAGGTAGCCCTTCTCGTCCCAGGGAACACTTTCCTTCCCCACAGCCGTACGAGCTCTTAGCCTGTTGCCTTTGACTCAGGGCCTTGGGGGCTTCCTTAGCTCTGGGGGTCCCTTTGGGCTCTCCCAGAGGAGGGGTGCACTTCCCTCCTGCTTTTCCTATACCCTAGTCTGGGAGAAACCGAGAAGGGAGAACCAGTCAGCACAGCCCTCCTCCAGGACTGCCCTCGTTGCCCGAGCTGTGAGAAAGAGGACCGCCTTCCTCTTTTCCCTGGCCACTGCTGCTGCCCCTGCATCCGCTCGGGGTCTCTCTGGGCCCTGGGCCCTCACCACAGAGGAGGGGATGTGGCCTGAGGCATAACATAACCTGGCAGCAGTAGGAAAAACTCCCTTCTGTGAAGGGGAAGCAGACTGGGCCGTAAGGAAACAGTGAGACTGGCTCAAGTGCCCAGGGTTTGCTTAGGGCACGGGAATTGGCCGTGTGTTACTTAATTTATTGAGAGGGGTGGAGTAGGTGGCTTTTTTCCCCTCCCTCTTCCCCAGCAAGAATAAAGTTTATTATCTTGTTTGGGTGAAACAAGAGTCAATTCCGTGCTCACTGTGTGGGGCAGTATGGTTGAGCTCCGTAGTGCTGAGCTGGTCGCTCGATGTGAAGGAGGGGTGGCAGAAAGCCCCAGGCAGTCCACAGGCCTTCGTGAGACGCAAAGAACCAGAGACCAGCTGTGTTAATGCTGTTAGTTTAATGCTGACAGGGACAACCCGCAGCGTGACTGTTAGTTGTGATGAGTCAGCTTGGGGAAGTGCGTGCCGTTTGCTTGGTGTGGCCAGCCACACGGGTAGAATGCCCAGACTTTTAGCTGCTCATTGTAGCAATGCCAGGTCCAGGGTGGGATGGGGCTGTGGAGGGAAAACCAGAGGGCAGGGAGCAGGAGGTACAAGTAGATGCTTACAGAGGAGCCAGCCTGCTCCAAAAGTCTCAGCCTCGTGCCACGGCTGAGCACCTGTCCGTTCTTGCTGCTCCATTTGGTTGGGGCGGGTGGGGCGGGGTGGAGGGGTGGCAGGTGGCTCACTCTACTCTCAGGCCCAGGAGTGTTGTTTTCTTAATGTTGGGACAGCTCCTGGGGACTTCCCAGGTGTGAAACCAGTCCATTGACACTGGGAGAGGCAGGGAGCAGGGGAGGGTTCCTGGAAATGGGAACAAGGTTAAGAGGCTGTGCCTCGAGTTGTCTGAGTTGGTGTAGCAAATGTATAGCCACAGCGTCGAGAACAGTGGGTGGGGAGGGGCTCAGCCCCAGCCCCTTTATGGCAGTGATGGCCCAGGTCCTGGAAGTGGGGTCCTCCAGGATCTCTCGTGGGTCCCACATCCTGGGTTTCAGAGCTGGGCCAGGCTGTTGAGGGAAAGGACGAGGGCAGAGTCCGTGTTCTCCCTGCGGGGCCCCACCCACAGAGGAGGTGACACTCAGAGGAGGCACGGGCAGTGCTGCCCTGCCGGCACTTCAGCAGAACTGGTAGTTGTTAGGCTGCAGCAAGGGCTGGGCCATGTCCCCCTGCTCACAGCAGGCTGGCGGCTCGCTAGAGCTCTCCTGCTCACTGCTGCCGCCACTGCTGCTGTCGCCGCCAGTGCTGTCGCCGCTGCCGCTGGAGAGGTTAGTATAGTCCTGAAGGAAGGAGAGGCCAGGGGACAGTCAGTGCTGATTGGTCGGGACCAGCCCGGCCTGCCATAGGCACCCCCAGCCCGAGGCCTGGCCACGCTCACCTGCACCCTGTCATCCTCTTGGGCCTGCTCCTGCAGGAGGAGGCAGATCTGTTGGAACGTGGGTCTGTGGGTGGGCTCCAGGGACCAGCATGCCTGCATGATGCTGTATCTGGGATGGGACAGAGGTTGCCTATGGGTCTGGGGGTCACTTCGAGTGCCCATCCCCAACGGAGTCCTGCCCAGCAGGGGTCCCGAAACCTAGTCAAGGTGAGCTCAGCACAAGACTTGGCTGAGCCCTTGGCGTATGTTATCTCGCTTCATCTTCCCGGTAGCCCTTGGAGAAAGGTGTTCTCATCACACCCACTGACGGCAGTGGGGAGAAACTCAGAGATGCTGTCTTGCTCAAGCTCCTAAAACAACACGGGGTACTCTTGCTCCCTGCAGGCAGGTTTGAGGGGTGGCCTGAGTGAGCAATGGACTGGCTACAGCAGGAGGCTAGAGTGGGGAGCGGGCTGCAGGGGCTGGAGAGCCAGCTGGGCAGCCCAGGCAGTGAGAATGGGGGGGGGGGGGGGGGGGGGGCCAGGGCACGGCACAGGGGAGGCTGTGTTGAGAGAGGGGCTGGAGAAAGGCAGTGGGTGATGTGGCGGCCTGCTGGCCTGAGGAGAGACGGGAAGGCAGGGGTCCGTGAGCAGCTCGCTCGTGGCAGGCTGGCTGCAGTGATCACCGGGACAGGAGACACAAGAGGCACCTCCTTGAGGTCACAACAGTCCGAGTTAAAGATCTGTCATCCAAGTTAGGGCTTGCCCAGTTAAGAGCCCTTTTCTCCGAGAACATCGCCTGTGCTGCCTGCCAAACTGGAGGTAACCGTGAACTCTGTAAAGGGGGCTTGTATTTAGGCCAGGTGGGGAGATGAAGCCCAGCCCTGGAACACCGTGGGCAGGGAAAGATGGTCACATGCCTTTCCGTCCCCTTAAACCAAAGTCAGGGTGCCCTCCCTCCCTGGGGCCCTTACATGTTCTTTGGAGCGAATGCAGGCTGGGCCATTTGATATCCATCCTTGACCAGTTTGTAGAACTTGTTGTTCACCAGGATGCCAGGGTAGGGGTTCAGCCCTGCAAAGGCCAAGGTGATAGCACGCTCAGTGCTCCCTTCCCCATCCCCACCCCATGCACATCCTGGCAAGGTTGGGGTTCCACAAAAGAACAGCAGCTCCTCTTAGTAAGTGCTGACTATGCACTGGGCCCTGCAGGTGGTTAGGTTCTAGGAAGTGGAGAGCTGTCCCCCAGCCTCATCATGCCACACAATGCTAGCCCAGGCTTTGGAATAAGAGGTTCTTTGAGGAGTGCACTGAAGGTCTTAGCCCAAGTCCCTGCACCCAGCACTCCAGAGGTAGGAGCCGTATCTTCAAGGATACACGTTTCAGACAACAAGGAGAAACAGCATTCTAGGGAGTAGCAACTGCACAAGCAGGGAGGGCGCAGCTGAGGGAATGCCTGTTGGGGCCAGGCTCTGCCCTGCCTACGCTGGAGCTGTGCCACTTGGTTTAAGACATTCTGCATATCCCTCCATTCTCGCCAGCCCTTGCTCTGCCCTGGGCACCAAACATCCATGACTTAGCATCCTCCCTGAGTTATAAGACACCGCAGGAAACCAAACACAAGTCAGCCCCCAGGCTGAGCCTGCACCAGGCCAGCTGCTCACCAAGTGAGAAGATCTCCCAGAGGAGGATGCCGTAGGACCAGACGTCACTCTGAACTGTGTAGACGCAGTCGAAGATGCTTTCTGGAGCCATCCACTTCACGGGCAGGCGGGCCTGGCAGAGCAGACCCCAGTCACCTTGGTCCCCAGCTCTCCACCCTCGTCCCCAGCCTGCTCCATGCCCTCCCAGCACTCACATTGCCCTTGACGATGTAATTGGAGTCATTCATGATGTCTCTGGCCAGCCCAAAGTCCCCAATCTTGGCCACACGGCCGCTGGTCAGCAGCACATTCCGGGCTGCCACATCTCGGTGAATGCACTGAGGGGAAGTGGGTCAGGGTTAGTCCCAGCCCCTCCCTACCTGAGCCCAGTGTTCAAAAGCAGCAGCCAGGGCCCCAGAAGGCCTCAGAGGTCCTTCATGAGGGAGTGGGCATCAGTTCTTTTGAACCTGACTCCTGTCCCTGCCTCCTCAGGGCCCAGGGAGGGGCTGAAAAATTTAAAGCGGTCAGACAATGCAATGTCTAGAAACCACCCTCCCTCTGGCCCTTCAGCCCCAGCAGCAGCTGGCTTAGAGCAGGTGCTCTGCTCGGGCCCTGAAGCGGGGAGTCCTGACTCTGAGCGTCTCAGGCCCACAGTCAGCTTCTAATGGCAGCTGCCCTAGCAGGGCCCTACCGTGCCAGGCCCTTCCCTAAGCGTCTGCACACATTCTAACCCTGTAATGGTGCCCACTTTTATCAACACAGAGACTACGACTCAGAATTTCAAAAGTGCTCAAAGTCACGCAGCAAGTGGCAGAGGCAGCAGTCAAACCAGACCCCTAAGTTGCGTGCCAAGGAGGACGGTCACCAATCCTGCTCCCGGGCACCTCTTCCTGGGCGAGTGTGTCATACCCATCATCTCACCGCTAAAGGAGATCCCATCATCATCCCCACGAGACCTTGCACTTCACACCATTGATGCAACTTGTCTTGTTCACACAGCCTGCTGCCCCCCGGGGCCTCCTGGCGGGACTCGTGCAACTTTCTCCCACCCCCTCCTAAAGCTCTTTTTGAGGCTGCAGCCCATTTGCTTCCTGGCACTCTTGGCTCTACTCTCACCCCCTCCTGCTCCCTTTCCTCCCCTTCATCCTTCCTCCAGCTTCATGGGGGTTCAGCAGACCCCCACTCTTCCAGGTGACTACATGGGGGACCTGGTTCCCGACTCACATTCTTGGAAGTGAGGAAGGCCATGCCCTGGGCCACCTGGATCGAGAAGTGAAGCAGGTCCTGCAGCTCCAGCGGCCACTCATCCTTGTCCGCATCTGGTGTGGGGAGAGGCATCAGGGCAGCCCGCCACACCCCTGCCCTGCCCTGCCCTTCCCAGCCCCCAGCAGCCCCTCTCCATTCCCCCTGCCTCCTCACCTTGCTCCGAGGAGTCACTTGAAGAAGTGGAGACAGGCCTCATCTCCACGTAGGTGTCCACTCCCTGGCTGGAGAAGCCACTGTCCCTACGTAGGAGAGAGGCCCTAGGGCCAGTCAGTCCCCATCCCCACTGCCCAGCTCAGGCCTTGGCCTCCAGCCACTCAGCAGGGAAGGGAGGGAACTTGGAGTCAACTTGAACCTCTTGATAAGAAACCCCCTGCCATCTTCAGTCTAAGTGACCGTTAATCTCTGGCTGACCAGCGAGGGAGCTGATAACCTGTTCTCTGTGGGCAGCTCTGCCTGTTAGAAAGCTCTTCACGCTCTATAACACCAGCCTGCCCCCAGGATTTTCCTCTTCCTGGTCCTTGCTCTGCCCTCGAGGGCTGCAGAGAAGTAAGTGGGCCCCCTGTTCCCCATAACAGCCCTGCAGGGGTCTGAGCACATTCTAGGGCCCCTTCTTCCAGCCCTCTCTTGTCTGGACAGTGGCTCGCTCTTGTGGCTTCACATTAACACCATCTGGGGAGCTTTAAACACGCCACATGCCTAGACCACTTCAGAAACTCAAGGGGCAGAACTCAGTCACACGATGTTTCATTCTCTGCCGGCAACCAAGTCCAGTGTGCGGCCAGAGGGCAGACCCACTGGTCTAGAGAAGTGCTTCTGAATTCACGTTCACATGCATAGGCTCACCTGGGGAATCTCATGTGCATGCAGTTGTGATTCAGTAGGTCTGGGTGGGCCTGAGGCTGTGTGTGTATTTCTAACAGCTCTCTTGTGATGCGTGTGAGGCCATGCTTTGGGCGGCAGGCAGGTTTGAGAAGTGCTGCTTTAGAATGAACGGCCACTACTGCTTCTGATACTCCAACCACATGAGCTCTGGGCCACGCACCCACCTGCCCCCCTGCAATTCAGATGTGCACCTTGACAATGTCCATACTCACGTGTTCCCAAAGAGAGAACCTAGTGTTTCATTTATGGGCTGACCATGGCAAAACCATCCCCTCCCTCGGTCTAGGGACTGTATTCCTATTAATATAACCTGGGATCACATTGGCAGGATTGGTTCACATGCCATTTTCTCTTTAAACCACCCCACTCCATGGGTCCTTTTCCCACCTGCAGATTTGAGGATGGGAGCTAATACTTGACTTTGGTTCTCCAAATTGATTTGATCTGGCCTGAGGTTCCAGCCTGCAGAGGCCTGATGTCAGAGGCGAGTCAGAATTAGAAGAGGAAGTAGGTGGATCCCGCCAGCCCCCACATTCCAGAACACGGGATGGAAAGACACAGCCTCCTTCCCCTCCTGCCTCCCCGGGCTTAGCAGCTGACAGTGGCTAGAACAAGGGACCCTTCTTTTTCTGATTCTGTTCCAGCACCCGGTAGCCTGGCCCCAGGACTGAGACTTCCAGAGGAACACTGGACCAGGAGTCAAAAGAGCAGTGTGTAGCCCCGGCTCCGCCCCTAGCTCATGTGTGACATGAAACTGGCCACTTCCTCTCTCTGGTTCCCCATGCGGCTCTGTCCATCTGCTTCCGCGTGGCTTCCAGGAATCCCAGCGTTACAGAACAAAAGGGAAGGAAGGACCATGAAGGTTCATCTCCCGGTGGCTCACCTGGTAAACTGAGACCCAGCAGGGACCTGGCTGTCATACTGTTTTTCCCCCCTTCACCCAACAGCCCACAGACCACCCCCACTTCTTCCTGGAGATGTGCAGACCTGACACTGGCTACTCCGAAATGCAGCAGGTCCGCAGCAGCCCCCCCCCCCAACCCCGGCAGCACATGCTGTGGGTGAAACAGGGTGATGACCCCCAACAGCTGCCCGCCCCTGTCTAGGGCCCCGAACAGTCTTGGTTGATCTTTTATATACATTAAAGTGAGGACTTCATGACCATCTGTCTCCACCAGACTACAAGCTGCCCATCTTTGCCTTAGTATTTCCAGGACATAGTAGATGTTCAGATACTTGTTGGATGAAGAGAATGATTCGAAAAACTGAGCCACGTGTCCCCCCACGGCGCAGATGGGGATGGGAAGGCCACAACCCCGAGCTAGCTTTGGGGACAGACTTGGGGCCCCGCCTCCCAGGTGCAGCCTCCTCCCTGTTCTTGGCATAGAAATGCTACCTGTGGGTGTATTTCTTCTCCAGGTGGATGTTCTTGTAGCCGGGATCCTGGCCTGGACTCAGGCTGGGCCCCAGCATGGCCTCGGCCTTCTTCCGCAGAAAGTTGAGCAGGTCACCATAGCAACAGTACTCAGTGATGACCAGGACAGGACCTAAAGAGCCAAGAGAGTGGGGGGAGTGTACCCCTTAACCCACTCCCCATGTGAACAGGAATGTGGAGTAGGGGCCATGAGGCACCCTGTTGGGACCTAAGAGCCCCATCTGTCTAAAGCAGAGGAATCTGCCCCCCACAGTCCCC
The DNA here is from genome assembly GCF_004126475.2 of Phyllostomus discolor. Taxonomy (NCBI): domain Eukaryota; kingdom Metazoa; phylum Chordata; class Mammalia; order Chiroptera; family Phyllostomidae; genus Phyllostomus; species Phyllostomus discolor. The sequence continues at coordinate 20,833,589 of NC_040915.2, forward strand.
CCCCCCGCCACTAAAAAAAAACTGTAGCTAAAGGATTCTTTCCCCAAAGGAAATCTATGTCAGCTTCATACAGACCAAAGGTCCAAGTTTCTATAGAAAAGAGTGGGGTGGACTTGTGGTCCCAACAGGCCCTAGGGCACCCTGTGGACAACATGGTGAGTGTCCAAGTGTCTTTGGGTGGAGACCTCACTCCAGACCCACAGGATCAGATGCCTAGAGCAGTCTGCCCTGGTAGGTCCCTCTCCAGGTGACTGACTGACTCCCACTGGCATCTGAGAGCCACTGCTCGGAGCCCCAGAACTGTCTGCACCCACTAGCAGTTTGACCAGTCCAGGTGTCTGGAATTGAAGGGACCTGAGACAGGTCCTACCTTCATGTGGAGGAGATTGGGAAGTGGAAGTGTCCAGCGCTCCAGACACCTGAGAGGCCCCAAGGCCACGTGCCCCCATGCCCGCCAGCGCGCCCTTACCTCCATGGGTGCAGGCTCCCAGAAGGTTGACTATGTTCTCGTGCTGGCCCAGATGACTCATGATCTTCAGCTCCGACATGAGGGCCTCCTTCTCGTCGGCGTGAGCTGTGGCTGAGGGAGGGACCGCAGGCCCCACAGATGGGGAGAGAGCAGGAGGACATGGAAAGCCACGCACACAGATAAAAGACACCCGGGGAACAGCAGGGGTAGCCAAGGCAATCAGGGACGGAAAAAGGGAGAAGAAAAAATGCAGATACACAGAGGGGAGGTAGGCAGAGAGAGAGGAGAGATGGCCAGTCACTGAGCTGGTCTCAGGTGGCAGGAAGCCAGGCTGTGACCCAGGGTGGCATTTGTGTACCCCAGCTCAGCCAGAAGCCCCTCCACACCGAGGAGCTAGGGTGGGCTGGCAGCTCACAAAGGGATCCAGGCATCCACACCACCAATCCCAGGCTCTGTCCCCCAGGCTCTGACAGGCCAAAAATGGGGGAGATGCCTCTTGTGACAACAGGGCAGGTCCTCCCTAGCATGCACCACGCCCACCAACTCCCCCAAATTCCCCAGGCCCCCTCCTCTCACTTACACTTCAGCATCTTCACAGCCACCTTCAGGACAGCATCTTCCTTGCCCAGACCAAAGGCTGTGGCCTCTACCACCTTCCCAAAGGCGCCAGCTCCAAGGGTCTTACCTGCCGAACACAGAGGCTCCTTCGGTCCCTGGGCATTAAAGGGCCCTTTCTCTAAGGGTCACTGGGTCCCTGCAGCCCATGCTGCCCTGTGACGGGAGGACCTGGTGGGCTGAGACCCCATCTCACCGAACTGCAGGTTGTTTCGGGGGAACTCCCACTGCTCGTTGTAGGGCAGCTGAGTGGGATCAATGAACGTGTAATTGTTGCCCTCGTAGCTCTCAATGATCTTCCAGCGCACCTGATACTTGGGCTTCTGCAGAGGCAGAGGGAGGAAGCATGTGGCAGCCTAGCCTGGCAGGGTCTTGGGTCTCAGTCTGGTCCCTGAGGGCAGGGGAAGTGGACAGTCTCATGGCCCTCGGCAGGGGGAGGCGGCCGTGTCTCCTTATGCCATGGTGTTGAGAGTCCAGCCCCTTCCTGGCTTGGCCTCAGCATGTGACCGTCCCTTCTGCAGACCTCAGGTGCCCTGCTTATGTATTCAAAGACTTGGACGGGGCCACCTGCAAGGGCCTGGCTGGCTCTGGCAGTTTGGGTAATTCCATCCGTCCTCTGATCCAAATATTGTCTGTTTTTCTTTTCCACTGCAGTGAGACACACATAACATGAGGTTTATCGTCTCAGCCACTCTGAGTGTGCAGTGGGTGGTGTTGAGTACATTTGCATTCTTGTGCAACCAACATCCAGACCCTTCAACTTGCAAACTGAAACTCCATGCCCCTGAAACAGCTGGCCATTCCCACTTCCCCCCAAACCCCTGGCCACCACCCCACTTGCCTCATGAATCCAGCTACTCATATAAGTAGGGCCCTGCAGTATGAGTGCTTTCGTGACTGGCTTATTTCACTTAGCATACAGTCGTCAAGGTTCGTCCATATTGTAGCATGGGACAGAATTTCCTTCCTTTTTGAAGCTAAATGATATTCCCTTCCAACACTTCTCTGAGCACCTCTCTGCGCCAGGCACGGTTCACGCAGACTTGAACAAGACGAAGTCCCGGCCCCACGGGGTCTGCATGCCAAAGGCTAAGAGAGGCATTTCTCTCAAATAAGTAAACAGACTTATGGGTAATGGGATAGAGTGATGGCTACCACTGAAGGGAAGTCGGGGAAGGCCCCGAGAAGCTGAGAAGGAGTGTGTGACCATGGGAAGGAGCACTTTGCAAGCTCAGTGAACAGAGATGTATGTGCAGGCCTGGTGGGGGACGTAATTGGCCGGGGCGGTCCTGGCAGGTTTGAGTGACTGCAAGGTGGGTGTGGCTTGAGGGGAGCCTCGGAGCTTCCTGAGTCAGGAAGGTCTTGTGGGCTGTGAGAAGAGGCTCTGCCCCCCAGGCAGTGAGTGTCTGGAGCACCTGCGTTCTTTCCCCAGCTTTACATGCTCTTACCAACCACCAGCTGGGGCAGAGCCTGGGGAAACATCTGGGGATGAGGAGCGGTGGCCTCTCTCTCCTGCCCAGGACGGCAGCTGTTGGGGGTTAGGGGTGCAGGGGAGGGGGGATGGGGGAGCGGAGGGGTGGGGGGGGCGTAGGAGCCATCCTGCCAGCTGCCCATGAGAAGTGCTGATGGAAGATGCATTGGGGGAACGTAAAAGTTGGGTGGGCAGGGGCGGTGGAGGACACCAAGGCCTTGGGTCAGCAGCCCAACTCTCTTTCCTGTCGGTGACCTTGGGGACTGGCTGACCTGTGCTTTGCAGCTGGGCTCCTTCATGGGCACCCAGCTTGGGGGAACAGCAGGGTGTAGGAGTGGGAGTTGGGGAGGAGGGTGGCCTGTGGCTGGGAGTCCCACTGGGTTAAGAGACAGGACTCCAGATAGCCATGGGGAAGAACTTCCAACAGGTGGTAGTTTGGGGGAAAAGAGTGCATTTAGGGGTAGGGGGGAGCTTCTGCACTCTGCTTGGGCTGGGAGACTACAGGTGAGCTGCAACACCCAGGTCGGGGCTGGGGAGGGAAGTCTGACATGGGACAGAGAACGATCTTTCTTTTTCTTTCTTTCTTTCTTTCTTTCTTTCTTTCTTTCTTTCTTTCTTTCTTTCTTCCTTCCTTCCTTCCTTCCTTCCTTCCTTCCTTCCTTCCTTCCTTCCTTCCTTCCTTCCTTCTTTCTTTCTTTCCCTCCTTCCCTCCCTCCCTCCCTCCCTCCCTCCTTTCCTCCCTTCCTTCCTCTCAGAAAAAGAGACATCAATTTGTTGATCCACTTATTTATGCATTCACTGGTTGGTTTTTGAATGTGCCCTCACTAGGGATCCAACCTGCAACCCTGGCATATCAGGTCGACACACTAACCAACTGAGAGCTATTTATTTGGTCAGGGCAAGGAGGGACTTTGAGTCTCAGAGGATTCAAGCCCTGAATATGGTGCCTTTCCAGCCCAAAAGACAGAGACGGAGCCAGGAGGGGATTCTTTGGCCCCCACCCCCCAGGCCACTTCCATCTCCAGGAGCTCCTGTGGCCGAGGCCTGTTTGTCTCCTCACCACTTCTCCTTCCTCTGTCTCCTGCAGTGAGCCTGAGTCAGACTCCTGCGCCCCCGCTCGCCGCCTCCCCGGCAGACAGGGAACACAGGAGAAAGGGACTGGGCGGGTGGAAGGAGGGAGAGGTTATCTGGCTGGAACCTCAGGCCTCCAGGTGCCAGACTCTACACCTGGAGCAGAAGGCCGCTGTCTCCAGCCTGCCGCAGGCACCTTTGCGCCTCTTCCAGGCCCCCAGCTCAGCGCCTACACCACCCAGCCTCTGCCTTCCCTGGAAAGGGCTCCCCTATCCTCCCTGGGGCTTCGACCCAGAGGCCCCTCCTCTGAAGGAGAACCCTTACAGGAAGGCCGATTTCCCCAGTGATGCTAGTGGTGATTATAAGGACAGCAGCAAGCACTTCTCCGCACTTCCTGTGGCTGGGATGCTGGGCTGCACGCTCATGGTGCGTCATCTCATGAAGTCCTCACCACAGGCCCAGGACCTGTGCCCTCCCCACGCTTTACCCCAACTTCCCCTTGTCAACCAAGGTGGGCGGGAAACATCAAAGTCCATGCGGCCCTCCGACTGGGCCTGCTGGGCTCTGGGAGGTGGATGTCCCCTGTCTCAGGGAGGCAGAGGCCCCAACATCCCCACAGATGCCTCCGGCACCCTCTTGTCCATCCCCACTTGGTCCCTGGACCCCCCAGCCCAGTTCTGACTCCCAGAATCCTGGCCTCTCCAGTGGCCCCGCCATCCCCTGCCTTATCCTTTCCTCCTGGTGCCCCTCCTCCTTCCTGCCTGCTGACTCCAGCCATTTCTCTTCCCCCTCAGCCCCCTGCCACCCTGTGGTCTCTGGGGCAAGAAAGGCGATGACTCAGCCTGAGGCAAAAACAACCCTTCCCCCAGATGGGGCCACCTTCAACCCAGGTCTAGGCCGTGGGGCCTGGCCAGGCTCAGTCTCCAGGGGAGGGGCGAGTCTCAGAGCTCGCGGGGGGAGGGGCGGAGGAGAATTGGACTACAGGCCCTGAGACAGGGGCATGACCATTTTGATCCCTCGAGGTCTTGTCCTGTGGGATATCCTCCTTCTCTCGGCCTCTAGAGGGCTCAGGGGGCAGTTGGATTTCCTGGCTGGGAAAGGAGTGGAGTGGGGCTGGGAGCACATGTTCCGAAAATGGTCCCGTGGAGAGAGGGTAAGGGGTCCCTAGACCACAGCTGGCCAAGGGGGCGGCAGCCTGAGGCAGAGCGGGCTGGAGGGGGAACTGGGCACTTCTCCGGAACCTCTGCAGGCTGTCCTGGGCCCAGGAGGCCGCTCTGTGGGGCGCTGGGCGGCAGCTCTGAGCTCCATATAAGGAAGAACTTAGTGAGTCGGAGCTGCTCCGAGGAGGAACGGGTGGCCCCAAGAGCGATGAGGTCCTGTCGCTGGAGGTGGGTGAAGGGCCCAACACCACTTTGGGCGTGTAGGCAAGGAGATGCCTCACCTCAGACACCCCTCCGCTCCCATGGTGCACGAGCTAACCTGGGCTCCCGGTCAGCTTCCCCCGGGACGAGGGCGTGCAGCCTCCACTCTGAGCGTGTCTGTGCCCAGCTCCCTGTGGAGCCCTCCGCCTGCCTTATGTCGCCATTCCTTAAGGCGGCCTGGCGGGGCAGCTGCCATTATTACCCCATCTGACAGACGGAGGAAGCAGGGTCCTAGAGACACCAGTTTTCCCAGAGTCCCTTAGCTGGAGGCGGGCGGAAGGAGGCTCGGACCCGGATCCACCTAACTCACAACCCTTGGCCCTTAAACCAGACCGTCAGTAGGCTCATGGACCATCAGAGAAAGAAGGCTATTCGAGGCCACGAGTCCCATGGTACAAGTGGGGAAACTGAGGCCCAGAGAGGGCAGCGAGTCAGCGAGGGCAAATGGCAAAAGTGTCAGGGATGGGCCCAGATCCCCAAAGTCTTGACTTGGGGCCCTGGTCCCTTGGGGGTTCTACTCCAGGCGGGGTGCCGGCATGAGCATAGAGAGCCAGACCCCTGGGGTCCTGGGTGCCCCCACATCCCATCCACCCGTCCTATCACTTCAAGTCCTCTTCTCACGCTAAAAACCCCCAGGGAGGTGTGGGGAAGACACTGCTCACCCCTAAATCACATCCCTACCCTGTTCGAGCCCACTGGCAGCCCTGAGCCTACAGGCTGGGGTCCAACCCCTCAGGTCCCCAACCTGCCCCATCTGCCTCCTCTCCTAGGTGCCGCTACTTCCAGAACTCACCTGGGTCCTCCCCCACCCTTTACACACATCTCCCCCAGAGACCCCTTCCCGAGTCTGGTCTCTCCTGGCTGCATCCTCCAAGGCCATCCCACCGTGCCAAGCCACCTCCTCCAAGCAGCCTCCCTTCCCCACCAGCGGAAGAGATCCCTCTGCTGCTGGCCCCCACAGCCCTCTGGCCTGGGTCCATCAGCGCCTGATGGCACTGGGCACCACTTTTGTGTAGGGGGACACCTAGGCCCAAGGTAGAGGCTGCAGATCTGGTGTGGGGGGTGCCCAGAACCCTTGGGCAGGTTCTCCAACCTTCCTGAGCCTCAGTTTCCTTATCGTAAAGTGCTGACCGCTGTAGTCCCTGCCTCAGGTTGTCGTGAGGATAAAATAAGGTGATTCAATGTTTGGCATTGTGGCTAAATCCTCGGCTTTTTTAAAAGCCAGCCTCTGCACTGACCCGCTGTCGACCAAGGCAACTGTCTCAACCTTTCGGAACCAAAGCTTCCAACTCTGTAAAACGGGGTTAGTGATACTCTACGTATCAGGGCATTGAGTGAGAGGATGCAGGCAACACAATTTATAAAAAAAAGCCCCTAAAACCGCTATTACAGATTGCGCATGCATAGTGACAGGCAGCTCAATACTGTCAACGTGTAATAAACGGTGTCTTTGAGCAATAATATTAAATAACAAAGAGGCTGATGATGGTCAGGCCTTCCTCCTCCACTAGAACGCCCACCGCCCGAGGGTGAGACGCAGGCCTGGCCGGGGCTGTCCTCTCCGTGCACCTATGAGCCCCTGGCTGGGACAGGACCCCATGCTTCTGCCCCCCCAGAACCCGCTCCTCTCCCTAGAGCTTCTTTTACCCTCGCTTTTCTGGTCGGTTGATTATCAACCGTGTCCTGCGCTGGACAGCGAACCCTGTGAGGGCCGAGCCTCAGATGCTCTGAGTTTTGGCCCCCCTAGGACCTAGCCCGCACTGGCATACCGTAGGTGCCCACTAAAGAGCCATTGGCTGAATGACTGGCTAAAAATGCTGGGGGCGGAAGGGGGAACCGCGTGGCCTGGCGGTGCTATTGCCAGGGTCCAGCGCCATGGGCCCGGCTGTCCCGCCCTGCCCAGGCTCACCTGCTTGTACTTGTACAGAAGCAGCAAGAGCAGCAGCAGCAGCGAGACCATGAGGGATATGCAGGCCACCAGCACAGGCGTGAAGAGGGGCTCATCAGGGAGCTGTTTGGAGAATCCTGGAAGGGGGGGTTGCAGAGGAGTGAGCGGGAGACCGGCCTCTGGGACCCGGCCCCCACTGAGAATTGGCCAGTGCATTGCTGTGAACACAGCCGGCACCCAGTAAATGCTTTGAGTGAAGTGTCCTCACACCCGGAAGCCCCCAGAGCCTCAGGGAGCCTTCCGCAGACCCTCCCCCAGGCAGGAGCAGGGAGGGCAGACCCTTCAGCTCTGCTCAGATGCAGCTGCAAGCCCTGCCTGAGTCACGGCCTTTGGGGGAGCCCCACAGGGCACACAGCACCACCCTGCCAGGGCAGGGAGCCCTCTGCAGCAACCTGGCCTGCTGCCCAGCCTCGCCTTGTGCACGCCCGCCGTGACCGGCTCACCACCTACACTGTCGGGCAGCTCTAATGGAAGAGTCTTCTACACATTAGATGGGAACCCGCTTCCCTGGCTGTTCCCTGCTGTTTCCGTGGGCGCCCTTTGGAACCACGCGGCCCTTCCGAGGTGCCAAAAGCCAGGCTCATGGCCCTAGGTCTCCTCCTCCCAGGTCACTTACCCTAGTTCTCTGCACACATTTTGAAAGACAATTTACATCACCTTGCCCAGATCAACAGCGTGGGTCTGAGGCCAAATCTCACCTCTGCTATTTAGGAGGTGTGTGACATTGAACTTGCAACTTCTCCCTAAGCTTGAGGCTCATCATCTCCAAAGTCAAAGGAAAATAGCACTAGCCTCCTAGGGAGGTACCAGTTCATTGAGACCGTGGCCGGCACAGTGAGGCCGACAGTAGCCACAGCCACTGCCACTGCCCGTGCGGTGGGGCCCTGGCCCGTGCGGTGGGGCCCTGGCAGCAGTCGCTCCAGGGCCAGCAGCTGGGGCACCTGAGGGGGCACCTCTGAGCCAGGCAGAGGCTCCTGCTCTGTCCTCTCCAGGCCCAGGGAGCCTTGCTAGGCCTGGCACATGGGGGCGCTAACACCTGCTTGTGGGGAGTCTGAGGGCGCTGTGGGCCTCTGCACAGCACCAGAGAGCACAGAATCGGGGAGCTACCCACGTAGAGCTTTTGTGTGACACAGAGAAAGGCACCCCTTCCTCTCCACAGACGCAGCCTGCGCCAGTGCCCTGGGCTGGACAGGGGTCCCCGAATGGATGGGATAGTGTCTCTGGCAGGAGGGGGCTCAGGGAGGGGGGAAGAAGGCCGCCAAGGCTGGCCCCGGGGTGGGCTCGGGCCACGTGCACTTGCTGTTGCCCACCCCTCGCCAGACTCTGAGCTCCAGGGAGGCAGCTCCCCTGCATTGAGGGGGTGCCTGGGACACAGCAGGTGCCAAACATATACCGTATTTTGCCATGCATAATGCGCACCCACGTTTTTGGCCCAAACTTTCAGGACAAAAAATTTTCATGTAATTTTTAAATTTATTTATATTGAAATACTTGTTTTTGTACTATAAAGGAATTTTAGCATTTATTTTTGAACATATTTGGTATACTTTTGATGCATAAGCATAAATGAAAGAATTAAAAACATTGATATAGATACGGAATTAGTACTACCCATGTATGATGCACATCCTTATTTTTCCCTCAAAAATTTGGGGAAAAGTGCACATTATACACGGCAAAATGCGGTACTTGTGAATTAATGCATGAGTTCAAGTGCAGGGTAGGAGCAGAGGGGCCAGTGAGGCTCCCAGCTGCTCTCTCTCTGGACATGCCCGGGTCCCCTCCACTCTCATCTGCTGTCTCTGGTTCTGAGGGTTCCAGACTCCCCCATCTGGCTGCTCCGGGAGACCTTTGCTCTGGAGGAGCCTGGAGTGGGACCTACGGAGGTGGGACTTGGTTCAGCTGGGACAAGCTCCATGGTGGAACTCTGGGCGCCTCCCATCCCAGCCTGGAGGGGAGGACAGAGGCTCACCCACGGAGATGGGCTGGAAGGTGGAGGAGCTGTTCCCCGCGCTGTTGTAGGCCCTGCACTCGTACGTCTTGTTGTGTTCCAAGGTGTCCATGGCCCACAGGCTCTGGACAGTCACCCTGTGGAAGGGCTGCCGGCTCAGGACCTTGGGGTGTGGGTCTTCAGAGACCAGCAGCACTTGGGCCTCATCACATCTAGAAAGAGCAGAATGTGCTTCAGAGTTTCAGGGTGCCCAGCCCTTCATTCCCGGTGAGGAAGGGGACAGGAGGCTGCTCACCTGTCAGTATGGCCCCTGCACTCTACCCACGTCACGTTGGGCTGGGGGTACCCAGAGGCCTCACAGAGCACGGCTTCAGAGCCATTGACGAAGTTCCATGTGATCCTCACCTCTGGGGGGTCTGAGGAGGAAAGGGGGAGCGGCAGAGGGAGGGATCAGCCCCGAGGCCCAAGTGCCCTCGCCTGACCGCCTCACCCTGAGCTTCCCATCCCCCACCCTCTCCCAGCCTGTCTCTCCGTGACTCCACGCCCACAACCCCCCTCCATCACTCACATCGAAGGGTGAGCTCGAAGGTCAGGGTACTCTCGCTTCCGGCGTTTCTGGCCGTTAGGGAGTAGAGGCCGGCCTCCGAGGGCTTTAGGCGAGGCAGGGAGAGTGTGGAGGTGTACCTGCACGGGAGGGGCAGGACGTCTGTGGTGAGCCCGGACTCGGTCCCCACCGGAACGGCGGGCCCAGGCAGCCGCCCCAACAGGCTTTGCTTTGTTTTTAGTAAAGTGTCCAAGGCACAAAGGCCTTGATGGAGCCAGGAACCCAGGCAGGGTGCCAATGAGACATGGGAAAACCACCAACCCGATTTCCCCAACTGGCTCTCTCATCTGTAGAGCAGTTTTGTTCTGAGGTTTGGTGGAGGTGAGGTCGGTAAAGTGCAGACCCTGGGAGGCACATCGCAGGCCCCACTGCATGTAGCTGCTTCCACCACCATCGCTAGGCTAAGCCAACGCTCGCACCCAGGTCAGCTGCCATCCCTATAGTGCCAACCTCACCCGGAGGGTCTACGAGAGGAATGAGAAGCAGGATGTGGCCATGGGGCTACAGAGACCAGGGGTCGAGTCCTGGTGCTACCAGTGCTCAGCTGTGCGACCTTAGACAAAGGCTGAACCTCTCTGATTCTTCTCTTCCTTCTCTGCAAGGGCGACACTGGTGGAAACTAATTCACAGACTTGGCCTGAGGATTGAAGGGCTATGTATTCAGAGTGCTTGACACAGTAGCACGCAATTTAATGGTGCCCTTTGTTACAGAAGTGGCTGGAAGCAAACGCAAGCAAGTTACCCTCAGCCAATCCCAGATCACTGTTTATTCTTTTCTTACTCTCTATTTGAAAATTTATCCATAAAGCGCATGTATTGTTTAGGTAGTGAAAACGTTTTTAAAAAATAAACGCTAGCCGCCCTGGCAGGCACAGCTCACTTGTTTGGAGCATCAGCCCCTGAACCAAAAGGCCGTTCGATTCCTGATCCAGGCACAGGCCTGGGTTGCAGGGCAGGTCCCTGGCTGGGGTGCTTATAAGAGGCAACCGATCAATGTTTCTGTCTAGCATCGACGTTTCTCTCCCTCCCTTCCCCTCTCTCTGAAATCAATAAGCATGTCCTCAGATGAGGATAAGAAAGCAATAATAGCACATTACCAGCCCTTCTTTGGAAGAGGTCTGCAGCCAGCACGGGCCTGAAACGCACAGTGTTCGGAGGGTGGTCTCCGTCACACCTTTGGCGTGCAGAACCTCTTGTCCCCTCTCCACGCATCAGTTGTTGTAACAACTAACATTTACCTCTTGAACTGAAAGAATTCAGCTTCTGGGGTGACTCTGAGTCACCGTGATGAGCACACCCATCACGTGAGCTAAGTTTGGTGGCGGTGCGGTGGACAGGCATGGGTGCCTCACGGTGACTGGCCCTGGATGACTGTGTTTAGGGGGCTCTCCCTGGCTCCTTTCTGCAGTGTCCCTGTTGCTTATGGACCCCCCAAATCTGTCCATAAATCCCCTCTCAGGAGCCTGCAGGATCCAGGTCCAGAACTTGTGCTTTAGGTGAGAGGAAGCTGGAAGTTCTGGCCAGAAAGGATAATGGAACTGGGAGCAGGAAGATGAGGACAAGGGAATGCCTTGCAGATCATGGCTGACAAGCAAGAGTCCAGGGGCCGGGGAGGTCTGTCTGGGCTTCAGGAGTTGGAAAGAGAACCCCAGCGAGCTCAAGATCAGGAAGGTGTCTGAGGGAGTGACCTGGCCCAGGGCTAACAGACAGGTCTGCCCCCACGAGCCAGTTACAATGGGGACACTGTCTGGAGACTGTGCTGAGGAGGACTCTGAGGCTGCACCTCAACTCTGCAGAACGCAGTTCAGGGATATCGGTCCTGGCGGAGGGCAAGGAGCAGGGGACGTTACACACACACACACACACACACACACACGCACACCATGCACTTGTTGTTCTTCATCTAACTGTACGCAGTCCTGCAAACAGATCAGGGTAGAGCAACTATTGTTCTAACCCCCTTGTTGTTCAAGAGTATCTGAGTTCCCCGTAGGGAGGAAACACCCTTGTTTAGAAAGCTACCTGGTTGGACCGCTTTGGATGGGAAAATAAAACCTTGAGGACATAGTCCACAAGTAAGAAGACAGAAAAAACAGATTCCTAAAATGCTGTGCATGCGGGAAAACAGGATTCTGAGAGAAGATGTCCTCAGATGGCATTTTATGGGAAAAGTTTGAGCCTGGTGAAGAGTGACCGGTGAGAAATTCTCCAGGCTGGGTGACCACAGGCAGTCAAAGAATTTTTAGATGTATCTGTAATTGGGTGCTGTGAATTCCCTCCATCCCACCCCCAAGCCCATGTCAGTGGCAGACACCCTGGGCCATCACTGTTAGCAATGTGTCTAGGAGTGGAAATCACAGGCATTGTTTTCTGCATTTGGATTGGACACAGAAGAGGAGAATGGATGATACTGAGAGTTCTTGGATAACCATGAAGATGCACACCCCCAAGAAATGGTAGAATTCTTGAGGGCATTTCCCAAGGACTTGGGACCAAGGGGGATGCAAATCTGATCTAAACCTCAGACACAGATGACTGAGGTCAGGGTCCACACAGTCAGGGAAAGTGAGACCTGGAGAGGGAAAGGGACTCACTCCAGGTCACACAGCAAGGTTGAGACATGACCCAAGTGTCCTCCCAGCCGAAGCATCCCCATCCGGCTGTGGGGCTTGCAGGTGGGAGCTGGGAGTTGGTACCTGTATGTACCCTTGACGGTGACAAACTTGAGCTTGGGCTGGTGGTCCGAGAAGGGTCCCCCATAGGTCCAGTTCAAGCCTTGTAGGTCCGGGTAGGCCTCCACTATGACTTGGAGGTTGAGCTTCTTACCCAGGGCCACCTCCTGGAGGAGGTTCTGCTCAGAGGTCAAGTTCACGTAGGCATGCTCTGGAAAGCCAAAGAGAGGTCTGGCATTAGTGGGATGGTATCCTGGTTTGTTTGTTCCTTTTGTCACCTACCCATTGATCCGGTCATTCAGCTGGACCCTCCTGTGTGCCTGCAATGTGCCAGGACCACAGTCCCCAACCCTAGCCAGTGCTTGGCCTCTGACACCTCTCTTCCCACCATCCACCACAGAAGCCAGGGCTCCAAACTCTTCTCCTCACTGAGTCCCTGGGAGAACGTGGGAAAATTCCTACCCTCCTTGATGCCTTTGCCTCCTTATTTGCATAATTAAGAGGTTGAATATATCTGTGGTTATAACCTTTTGAAAAAATATTTAGCAGTAAAAAAAGTCTGTTTTTTCTTTCTCCCATTCCCCCATCCGCTTCTCCTTCTTCTGATAATAGCTCAGTCAATGTGGCTTCCACATCCACAGCTAAAGTGGGCATGTGACTCAGGCCAACCAATCAGAATAATGCATCCCATTTGGACCAGTGATTGGTTTGGGGTAGGCATGTGCGTCCATGAGCCCTAACATTTATTTCCATGACTTTCTGTTGGGAATCTGGGAAAAGAGAAGACCTTATTCCACTGGGGTTATCATCCCTGGTACTGCTAAGGGTTCCACAAAATGTATAGCTGAGAGTTGTGAAAGAACAATTCTTGTTCACATGACCTGAACACCTAGATCCAACTGTACTTGAAGCTCACATCCATGGGCTTTTTAGCAATAAGGCCAATAAAATACTCTTTTGATTAGGCTAGTTCATGTTAGTTTCTTTTACCTATACCCGAAAGAGGCATAACTAGTTTCTTCTCATTAAATCTTGCATAAATTAAAATCAAGCTACTCTGGGGGTCTGAGGAGGAAAGAAAGCAGAAGAGGGAGGGAGTACCAGAAGCTCAGCATTCCCAGGACACCCCATACCTCACCCATGATCGCACTAGGTGAGCATTGTCTGTTCACATGTTTACATTTCATGAGTGTCCAAGGAAGGAAGGAAGGAAGGAAGGGAGGGAGGGAGGGAGGGAGGGAGTGAGGGAGGGAGGAAGGGAGGAAGGAAGGAAGGAGTAAAGTCCAGTAAGGAGCTGCTAGATATCGATCCCCAAACAAAACAAAACAATGCTTAACAGAAATGTGGCAATGCACTGTAAGAGCTCCAGGAGGGACAGTGGGGCTCTGGGAAGGCTCCCCCAGACTTGGCTCCCTAGCCAGGCCTAGGATAAGGGGATTCTAGCAGAGGCATTTTTAACAGTGTCTTCTTCTCTGCCATCAGCTCCCTCCGTCTCAGTCCCCTTATGTACCTCCCTCACCCCAGGATCCCAGCCAACCCTCCCCCGCCATCCTGATGCTCACCTACCACCAGGAAGACCATGGAGGTGGAGTTGATGCCCTGGCTGTTGGTGGCCATGCAGGAGTAGTTGCCAGCATCCTGGAAGCCTACTTGAATCAAGTTGAGGGTCAGGACTTTGTGGTAGCGGCCGTCATGGAAGTCAACATCTACAGGGATTTCGAGCTGCAGCCAGAAGAAATGGAAATGGTATATATACCAAGGTTGTTTAGGGACTACAAAGATCTGGGTTGAAATCCTCATCCTTTATCGATTATTATCTTCTTTCCTTGGGCAAAGGTCTGGTCTCTGGGCCTCAGTTTCTCCACCTGTAAAACTGGACTAACACCGGCCCCCTGCTCCTAGGGCTGCAGTGAAGAGTGAATGAGATGCTGCGTGCCAAGGGCTGTGCCTGGCACACAGTAGGCATGGTGGGAGGGCACGGGGCTCTCAGAAGTAGCCTAATTTCCTCCTGGGAGTGCTCCGCCTTTCTCCCGCTCTCCCAAAGAAGTCTTTCTGAAATAGCACTTATATATATCTCTGGGCTTCAAAGGGGGCCTATGAACCCCTTGCTAAGTCAGAAGTGAGCTGACAGCTGGTGCTTGTCTATAGGCTTGGGCAAAGGTCATGGGTCAAGGGGATAGAGTACCACCTCCCCTACCCACCCCCATAAGCTTCAGTGGCATGAGCCTAAACCCTGGATTTTGAGCAGCTACTGACTGCCAGTGAGCCCCTGAGTGAGTCCACTTTCCTCTCTGGACCTGGACCGTGCCCTCGGCCTGGAGAGCCAGCTACAGTGGGGCTGGGGGCTCCACCTGCAGGGTCTGATGTAGTGGGAAGATGGGCAGATGTCACCCTGCTGTCTCCCTGGTGACTGACCTTGGTGTTTCCTCTTTGGAGGATGAGTTCAAAGTCCACCTCAATATCGCTGGCTGAGCACTCAATCCGGGCAGCCTCTCCTCGAATCCGCACTAGCTCTGAAGGCTCCAGCGTCACAGGTGGGGGCCCTAGGATAACTGAGGCCAGGGGAAGGGACCCATGAACATCCAGGCCAGAGCTATTGCTCTGCTCCCTGCCATGGGCCAGGGCCCCCCACCGCATTCCCATCCCAGATCCCGGGAGGCACCCTTGATGCTTCGATCCCAGGGGAGTAAGTCTTGCCTCCTAAATAAACCTTGAAAAATCAACTTCCTGCCATCATGCCCCCTCCGCACAGTCTCACTGCCACTCTCTGCTCTGGACCCCTGCAACAGCCCCTGGAAGGCCTCCCTGCTTCCTCTCTGATCCCTCTAATACCCGGATTCCTCACAGCAGCCAAAGTGAGCTCGCTTAAGAAGGGAGATTGGGTCCTAGCTAGTGTGGCTCAGTGGACTGAGTGCCGGCCTGAGAACCAAAGGGTTACTGGTTCGATTCCCACTCGGGGCACATGCCTGGGTTGCAGGCCAGGTCCCTAGTAGTAGGTGCTCAAGAATCAACCACACATTGATGTTTCTCTCCCTCTCTCTCTTCTTCCCTTCCCCTCTCTGGAAATAAATAAATAAAATATTTAAAACTTTTTAAAAAGGGGAAATTAGATCATGCCTTTCTCCTGTGCCAATACCCAGTGGCTTCCCGTCACTTTCTCAGAATAAAAGTCTAAGTCTCCCCACATCCCCAGGCCCTGACCACCCGACCCCCACCACCTTACACCCACTGCACTGCAGCCACTTTGGCCCTCCCGCCGTGCGCTCACACCTCCCTCCTGGGACGCTCCGTCTCCCACACTTTGAATGAGTACCTGCTCTCTCCCTTCAGATCCTTAGCTCGAACATTCCTCAGAGAAGACTTCTGTGACCAGTTAGCCTCACTGTCTCCCCCCCCCCGCCCCCACCCCGCAGAGCGCACACATCCAGCTTTCTCTGGCGGGGTTTCTTATTTATCCCAGCTGGTCCCCAGCCACTAGCCCAGTGCCTGACATGTGGTAGGCACTGAATTAATATCTGTGTCTGTTGCTGTTGTTGAAAGATGAACTAATCCAGTTTCCCAAGGTCCAGAGACACTAAAGGACACATCCAAGGTCACTGAAAGTGTCATGACAGAGCCAGGGTCCAGGACAGCCCAGGCTCTGCAAGATGAAGTTTAGCAAAGGGCCCTAATGACTTCCTCTACCCACCAGGGGGGTCCTTTGACTTCCTGGGCACATTCTGTGGCCTCAAGCCCAGAGACCTGATTCCTGTCTCAAGCCCAGGTGCTGAGCCTGGGGCCTCCTTATTCACATCAGTCCTTCCAGACCCTGGCATCCCATCTACAAGCCCAGCAGGGGCAAGAGGGGAAAGGAGTGAGCTGCACCACCTCTGCCCCCAGCCCGTCCCCCCAGCTCAAGCTGTGCCGCTTGCCCACCACCACCTCCCTGCCACGTGGTTCACCACCCCACCTTCACGGGCCCCGGGCCCAACACCAGGCCGGCACCAAGTGGGAAACCCAGGTCTGAGGGTGTGGGAGAGCTTCGGGCCCTCCTTCCGTTCCTGGAACATGGGAGCCTGCTCCCACCTGTTTCCTCTGCTGAAGTATATCTCTGAGGGCCACCTCCCTCTCATCACGCACATTTCCACTCAAAGAGTGTCCCCCCACACTTTATTCCGTCACCTCATGTAATGGTTTTCCTAGCACGTTTCATGATCTGAGCTGACTCTGCCCATTCAGTCATTACTTCAATGTGGTCTGTCTCCCTCCCCGACATACCTTGCTTGTCTTGTCCCAGTCGATGCCCCATAGGTGACTGGGGTACGATTGGAAGGAAGAAATCAAAGGAGGGGGCACGTATTACCTCCCTTCAGGGCCGGACCCAGCCGCCGCTAGCTTGGCTGCCAGCTCTCCGCCCCTGCCCTCCACACCTGGCCTGCCCCACCTTGCCTCACACACACACCTTTCTTCACGTTAAGACGGATGCTGAGTGATGTCACAGTCGTGCCGCCTACTTGAACGCGGCATTGGTAATCATAACGGTCAGTGAACTTGGCCTTGTGGATCGTGAAGCCGCGCCGGGGTGAGAAGGAGTACTTGGTTTTGTTTGAGACAGGCCGTTTACGCACTCGCTGCAGCGAGACACCCGGCTCCAGCGCGGGGTCAGTGAGCAGGCAGGGCAGCACCGCGTCCTGGCCCTCTAACACCGTCACTTCCTCGGCCAGCAGGTTCCAGGGCCGGGCAGGATCTGAGGTCCAGGGGGATACAGGGTTACAACTGCCCTCCCTCTCCCAGGCCAAGTGGTCTCTGGACATTGGTGACAGGAAGGCTCAGAGATGTGGATCATTTGCCTGAGGTCACACGACACCAGGGAAGCTCAGCTGATGCTTCAGAGTGGGGCCTTTGGAGCCAAGTCCAGCCCTACTGCTTGATGCTGTGGGATCTTGAGCAAATTACTCAACCCCTCTGAGACTCTGAAAAATGCATGTAACTATGGAACCAACCTCACGGGGTCCTTGCGAGGGTTGTATTACACTGGAAGCACTGCCATAGGTCCTTGTCCACGGCAGGCACTCCAGAAATGTGGGGCTGCTTTTTTATGATTGGGACTGTTAAGGCCCAGCCCTCTGCCCATTCCTCTTGAGAGTGGGCCCAGAGTCCTCACCTTTGACGTAGAGGTGGATGCTGGCGCTGCCCCTCAGGGGGTCTCCGGGCTCAGTGCAGCTATAGGTCCCTGTGTTTCTGAAAGTGGCGTTTCTCGTGATCAGGATGCTGCCAGAGACATCGGGCTCCAGAGTCCAGAAGGGGAAGGAGGTGGGGCCGTCCCATTCCACGCTGTCATTGCCCATGCATCGCAGGGCCACCGTCGTGCCTGATGTCACAACCAGCTCATTGACATTGGGCTCTATCACCGGGATCCCTTGAGCTGGTGGAGAGAAGACAGCAGACAGAAGTGAGGCCCGAGGTGACGCTCCCTGGGCTATTCCCTGCCTCTGAGATGGGTGTCCCCCTGGCAGGGGTGGTACTGGTGCTCAGGGTCCACTGTGACTTGCAAAATGACCTTGAACAAGCCCTGCCCCTCTCTGGGCATTTGCTCAGCCCCCACCCCAAATCTGTTCGGGGATGGACTGACGTCTCCGGCCTCTCTTGGTCTTTCTCCCAGCCGCTGCCCCCCGGGGGTTCCCAGGTGTGACTGCATCCTTCTCCCCAGGAGTAGATTTCTTCTGCCTCCCGAAGCGGGCTGCAGACTTAGCGCCAAATCAGGGCATGGCTCAAAGCAGGGGCTCAAACACAGGAAGGAGGAGACAGATGAATGAAGTTCACGGCCAAGTCCTCTCACTTAGTCCATATGGGGATGAAGGAGAGGAGTCGGATCTTGGCTCAGCAGGATTAAAAGGTTCTAAATCTTCTGTCGTGCCCACTCCCACCACTGGTCTGCAGCACAGTGGAATGGGTCAGAGGCTCTGTGCCTCAGTTTCCCCACCTGTAAAACGGGGACAATAATTGTACCCATTTATGGGGATGTCAGGAGGTTTAAATGCATGGGGAGCCTTTCGAATGTCACCTGTCACCAAATAACACTACGAGTGAGCCATTACACGTATTATCTAGTCCACCCCCACATCCCAGCGCCTCCATGTTTACGGTTCTGCCGATCTCTTTTAAGGAACATTTTCTTGAAGGAGAAAAGAGAACTTAAAACCCGTATCGGGCCCTCCGGGAAGAAGGCCCGTTGCCTCTGCAGGGTCAGCATTTCTCCCGGGCCTAAAATAGGGGCACAGGAGGGAAGTGAGAGCCGATGTGAGGCCTTGGAGGGGCCGCCGGGCGCACTGGCCCGGCAGGCGGAAACACATTGCCGGCGCCCGGCCCGGCCCCCAGTTTCCGCCCTGCCTGCGGCCCTTCTCCCTGGGATGCTCTCACTTCTGCTTCCTGGCCCTCCTAGCCACTGTCCCCTCTCTGGGGGAGAGACTCAGGAGAGGCAATGCCACCTGCTGGGCATCAGGACGCCCCAGGCTTTGGGGCCGGCTCTGCCGCTGACCCCCTGGCGAGGGCAACCCCTTGGCTCCGAGGGTGGGACCATGGATGCCCAGCCCTGAGGACATCAGGGCTTCTCCACCATCCTGCACACAAGCCCCTTACGCGACTCTGTCCATCTCTGCCCCCACCTTTGACCCTCGACTCAGAAAGATGTTCTCTGTCAAATGACTTTGGGAAGGCTTTCAGTTATGGTTCGGTTTTGTGCCCACCAGAGGTGTGTGGCCCCTCTGTCTGAGCTTCTGATCAACACAAAGGGCCGGGTGAACTGGCGGGTGCTGCCGAGGCATAGCTCTCCTGTGCCCTGTGACCACCGGGGAGGGGCAACGGCGTTCCTGGCGGCTGTCTGCCCCAGTCCAGCGGCAGCGACGCAGGCCCTGGGCCTGGGCTGTGGGGTTGTACCATGTGCCTCTGAAACCTGGTTTGTCTTACAGGCCAGGTAGGTGCCGTCGGCTCTCCAACCCGGGGGGATTCTTGGCTCCAGCAAGAGCCCCTGCCCTGGGCCAGGCTTCCATTGCTGCATTTCTGACCTTTGTGGGTCAGAGCCTGTGGCTGCAACACCTGTGATCTCAGATTCTGTGTTTCCCTTCCGCACCCATCTGGTCCCACAGGCATCTCTCCCGCCCCCTCCCCTGCCCAGTCCCTCCAGTCCATGCAGTGGCCTCCTGGAAATGTGGTCACAGAGAGGCATCTGTGCTGTGTTGTCCGGCCTGGATGTCCCAGATATTCAGGCAGAACAAAGCCGATACCCTCAGTTTCCGCCCCCACTTTCCCTCCGGCGGCTTGACTGGCAGGAAGGGCAGGCCTGCTCAGGCCCGGTCCTCCCCCGGGCTGGAGGCTGGGGCATGGTGGACACGGACTGAGGCGCCCTTCTGCACCCGTCCAGGTTTCACCCTCTCATCTCAGCTCCCGACTCTCCCCGTACCCCAGGCCTCCCTTCTGCCCACTTACCCGACAGACCCCTTCGTCACCAGCTCCCGGGATCTCCCTCCAGCTTGGCTCCTCTCCCCCAGGACACACACACGGCACACAGAGGCCCGGGACACAGCCCCTCCTCAGCCCTGGGTCTTAGCAAGCTTCTCCTCCTCTCGGGTGCTACGACCCTGTCCCCCAACTCCCTTACAGCAGCCCCCCACTCACTCGCCTCTTATCACTCCTTCTGACCCTTTACCCAAGCCTCCCAAGGAAGGACTGCTGCCCCTTTGGGCCTTTCCAACTCAGGTCCTGCCTACAGTCAGTGCACCGCAGGCTGGCAGAGCTGGCGGAGCCCCCAGGGGCTCTCTCGTGTTGGTCTGGACCAGCGGCCCTGGCCTCTCTCAGGAGCTTGTTAGAAATGCAGAGTCTCAGGTCGCACCTGAAACCTACTGAGTCCGAACCTGCATTGTAACAAGAACTCCCGGTAATTTGTATGCAGTCAAGTTTGCAAGGCTTTGCTTTCGTCCAGCTCATCACTGCCCCCAACACCTGCCATTGAACAGATGTGGTCACTGAAGCCTTGAGAGCATCAGGAGCTCGTTCAGGACGCACAGTTTGTCAGCTGAGCTGGGACTGACCCGCAGCCTGGCCAGGCTGCTTCCAGCCCTTCACCACCTCTCCGAAACTAATAGCCGCACACCTGCTGTCCAGGCCAGGGAGATGGAAGCGCAGAGAGTGGGTACATCCGGTGAGGGGCTGGGGTTTACAGAAAGTCCTGACGCAGGGGCCCCCGTCCCACCACCCCCACCGCTACCCAGGGCCCTCGGTTCTGCTCTTACCATGCCAAGCTGTGGCCACCAGCAAGGTCAGCAGAGGCCCGGGGCCCATGGCTTCTGTGGAGAGGCGACAGCCTGATGCAGGGCTTCGGGGAGGGCAGGCACTGGGCTCCCAGCTGCCCGCACCGCGGGGACCAGGAATGCTGGCTGGACACGCTCCTCTGCACTCCACCCGCTATTTGTCTTGTTTCCCTCTTCTTCCTCCACCTCCTCCTCCTTGGGCTGATCCCCTTCTTCCCCTTTTAGCAGGGCAAGACAACCACAGAATTTGGAAATCTTGGGTCTTCAGAAGAAAACAAAGCCATGACCTCCAAGGGGCGGGGTTGGAGTCTAGGTCAGGGCCAGCCTGAGCCTGAGGGAGCTGGCGAGGTTTGGGGTCCTTCTGGAGCCACCTCCACAGGGCCCTGGCAGAAGAGACACTCCCAAGATCAAGCAGTCTGTCTGTCAGTAGTAGCACAAATGGGTGTTTTCAGAGTGGCCAGGTGTCTCTGGCTGAGCCGAGAGGGAAGTTAGGTTGGTCCAGGACAACTTGATACAGCAGCAAGAAGCTTCCATTTACAGGACACTCACCAGCCAAGCCCTTTACATTCATGATCTCCTTCTGTCCCCACAGAAACATGACCTGGCAGGTACCCCTATCATTCCCATTTCACAGGTGGAAAAACTGAGATTCAGAGAGCTCACACACTTGAAACGTGCCCATAATTGTGCAGTTTCCAAATGTGGGGGGAGGGATTTGGATCGAGGCAGCCTGGTTGTAGAACTGCCTTTTCATAGACTCATTGTTATTTATTTTAACAAAGAGTCTAATTGTGCTACCATAGTTCTTAAGGAAAAAAAAAAAAAAAGCATTCCTCTGCCCCTTCCTTTCCTGGAGGAAATTGTTTTTACCCCTTTTAGTTGATCTCTTAACATTCCCTTTCTTGTTTTTATATAACATGGTGGTAAAGTTACTTCCTGAAACTAAAACTCCCTATATAACATTGACGCAGGAAAATGGTCATTCTTTCCACGTACTGAGATATATGTAATAATTTTGTACATAAATGTTTTCTTTTTTTCAGGCAGGTGTTTCAAACCGTTAGCAATCACAAACACCAAAAACTGACTCAAGAAGGAGTAGAAAATCTGAGTAGACCTAGAACTAGCAAAGAGCTTAAATCCAAAGTGAAAAGCCTTGCAACAGAGAAAGCCCAGGACCAGACAGCTTCACCGGTGAGTTCTACCAAACACTAAGTAAGAATTATTCCCAATTATTTTCTAACTTGTTCAAAAAAAATACAAGATGAGAGAACACTTTTCAACTCAACGGGAGCAGTGGTACCATGACACTGAAGACAGATGAAGACATCACAAGACAGACAATGAGACCAATCTGTCTTATAAATATAGGTGCAAACATACTAAACCCAAATCCTAGCAAACTAAATCCAACAATATATTAAAATGATTGTACATATGACCAAGTGGGATTTATTCCCAAAATGCAAAGATGGTTCAACATATGAAAATTCATCAAATGCATCACATTTAGGGCAAAAAAATTCCACATGATCATGTCAGTGGATGCAGAAAAAAACCTTTAACAAAACCTAGCATGCTTTCATGGTAGAACACAAAATAAACTAAGAACAAAGCACATTATTCTTAACATGATTAAGGGCATATATAAAATATTTACAGTTAACTCAATGGTGAAAAATGAAAAGCTTCCCCCTTCCCCCGCCTGCCTCGCTTAGGTCAGAAACAAGACCAGGATAATGCTGTCTTCCGAACCTCCCCTGCTCATCATTGTACTGGAAGTTCTAGCCAAAGCAATCATAAAAAGAAATAAAAGGCACCCAAATTAAAAAGGAAAATGTAAAACTATATGTATTCATAGAAGACATGATCTTATATATAGAAAAATTCTAGAGAATCTACAAAAAGAAAAAACCAACCCTGCTAGAGCTAATAAATGAATTCACCAAAGTTGAAAGGTACAATATCAACACAAAAGAACTCCACTGAACTCCACTATGTTTCTATACACTAGTAATGAGCAATCCAAAAAGAAAATGTTTTTACAAATTTTATTTGCAGTGGCATCTAAATGAATAAAATGTTTTGGGATAAATTTAACCAAAAAAAATGTAGGACATACACACTGGACACCCTAAAGCATTACTGAGAGAAATCACGAAGACTAAATAAGAGAAAGATATTTTAAGTTCATGGGTTGGTAGATTTAGTATTTTAAAGATAGCATATTTCCCCAAATAATCTACAGTTTCCCATGCAGTCCCTATCAAAATCCCAATGGCCTTTTTATAAAAAATGGGAAAGCTGGTTCTCAAACTCATGTGACATTTCAAGAGACCCCAAATAGCCAAATCAATCTTGAAAAAGAACAAAGTTTGGAGTCACCCTTTCCGATCTCAAAATTAACTATAAAGCTACAGAAATCAAAACAGTGTGATATCAGCATAAGGATAGATATGTAGATCAACAGAATAAAATGAAAAGTCCAGAAATAGCCCTGGCTGGTGTGGCTCAGTTGGTTGGAGCATCATCCTGTAACCAAAGGGTTGTGGGTTTGCTTCCTGGTCAGGGCACATACCTAGGCTGTGGGTTTGATCCCCAGTGCAGGTGCATGCAATCCCCAGCCCAGGTGTGTACAGAAGAAAAATGATTGATGTTTCTCTCTCACATCAATGGTTCTCTCTCTCTTTCTTCTCTCCCTTCCCTTCTCTTTAAAAGCAATAAAAAAAATGTCCTTAGGTGAGGATATGAAAAAAAAAAGAAAGAGAAAAGAAAGTCCAGAAATAAAACCTTTGTATCTATGATAAATTGATTTTCAACAAGGGTGCCAAGACATTAAATATAAAAAGATTCTGGTCAAGAGAGTGGAGTAGATGGACACTGTGCTCACCTCCTCCTGTGACCACATCAAAATTACAACTAAGTTATAGAACAATCAGCCTAAAAACCATCTGGAGACTAGCTGAACAGAAGTCCTGTAACTGAGGATATAAAGACAGGTTGAGATTGGTAGGAGGGGCAGAGATGCAAAAGAAACTGGCCCCACACCCACGTGTGGTGGTTGAGAATCCAGAGGGATATCTCAGCTGCAATGGTCCCCCTCCCCCTTAGAAATGAGGGGTCTCAGCTCCACACCAGGCTCCCCAGCCTGGAGCACCGGTGCCGGGAAGAGCAGCTCACATGACTACTGTCTGAAAATCAGAGGGACAGAGGGATTCCATCTGTCCAGGTGAGATGGATGGCTGCTGGAAACCCAGGCTTTTTTTTTTTTTAAGTATGTGTGTATTGATTTGAGAGACAAAGTTAGGAGGGGCAGGGGAGAGAGGGAAACATCAATCAGAAGACTCCAGTATGTGTCCCCCCCGCCCCAACTGGGGAGAGAACCTGCAACCTAGGTATGTACCCTGATGGGAATTGAACCCTCAATCTTTCAGTTTACAGGAAGGTGCTCCAACCAACTGAATGACACCGGCCAGGGCCCCAGTGGTCTCCTTGAAAGGCCAGTGCACAAACTGTAGCTTGCAGGTACTCCCCTTTGGCTCCAGCAGAGAGACAGTGGCTCAAGGGCCACCAGCAACACACACGGGGAAACTGAGTTGCACAGCTTCAGAGTGAGGGCTGGAGGAACAACCCCCACTCTCCCCCTGACTGGACCAAATCTGAACCTGTCACTAGCTCCACCCTCATGAATTCCTGAGACCCTGGAAGGTCCACAGGCCCCCGGCAGTGGTGACTGTCCTCTCTGTACTCTTGAGAGCTTTGCTGATTGGCCTCAGGCTCAGCACTGGCGAATCTGTGTTAATCTAATAAATTCTACTCACCACACCCAGGTAACTCCCTGAGACCCCACCCCACCCAACTCATGCACAACCTGAGGCTCTTTCAACAACTGTCCTGGGCTCGCACAGACTTTCTTTAAAAACTTGGAATTCAAGCTTGGGGTGTGCATAAAGACTACAGGGAGAAACTGAGTTGTGTGGCTTCAGGGTGAAGGCTGGAGGAACAGCTGCCATTGTCCCTGCATTGAGCTCTCTTCCCACATTGTTGATAGTTGCCTGTGTGGATCCCTCCTGTCACGTGGCCAGCACTGATCTTTCATAGCCTGGTGAATTGGTGCAGCCTACCAGCTCCAACCTGATGAGTCCCTGGGACCCCACCCCACCCATCTTGTGCACATCCCGAAGCTCTTTTGGTGGCTTTGAAGTCTTTCTTTAAAAACTCATGAGATATTTTGATCAAGGATTTGGGGAATCGCTAGAGACATACAGGGAGAAACTGAGTTTGTGCCTTCAGGGAGAGAAAGGGAAGAAAGGCCACCACGGTCTCAGCCCTCACCCCACACATCCAAACCTGATTCTGCATTAGCTTGGTGACTCCACTAGCTCCACCCTCGTGACTCCCTGACACCCTGCCCCATTGCCAGCTAGCAGGTGGCAGCAGGTCTCAGGGCGCCTTGGGCCTTTGGATGACTTGTCCCAGGCCCAGGACTGGTTCACAGTGTGGTCTCTTCTATGCACATCCAGGCCCAGCTCAGGCAGCTACCAGCCACGTGTCACTTTGTAGCTCCTAACAGGCTCCCCTATGCCAGTCACAGGGAGTATCTCACACTGACCTGCCCTAGAGCCACCCAAGAGTCTCCAGAACCAACATATGCTAGTTCGCTCAGTCTGTAGCAGAGCAGGACCCAATCAGCTCCACAAGCAGCATACCCACAGGGTCGTCTCAGCAGGCACCCGACGCTGCTGGGGTGAATCTGTCTGCAGGGAGTCTGCCCCACACAGCAGATCATGTGCTGTGGTCGTGGCGAGTTCTCACAGCCAGACAGTCTGAGGGCCAGCCCCACATGGCCAACAGCAACCAAGGTACGACTACAACAGGAGGGCAAGCACACCCCACACGAGAGACACTCATGGAGAACCCAGATCAGGTGACCAGGGAGACTGTGCCCCTGGGGCCCGTAGGACACCTACTACATAAGGCCACCACGCCAAGACTGGGAAACATAGCAAATCTACCTAATCTATCTAATAGGTAGAAACAAATACAGAAAGGCAGCCAAAATGAGTAGAAAAAGGAACATATCCCAAATGAAAAATCAGGAAAAATCTCCAGAAAAAGAGCTAAATGAGATGGAGGCAAGAAGTCTGTCAGATACAGAGCTCAAAATACTGGTTATAGCATGTTCAGGGAACTTGGTGAGAACGTCAACAAAGAGGTAGTAAGCCCAAAAAAGGACACAGAAATCATAAAAAGAGAACTAGTCAAAATGAAGAACACAATTATTGAAATGAAGAGTATACTTGGAAGAATCCACAGCAGATTAGATGAAACAGAGGGTCAAATGGGTGACTTGGAAGACAAGGTATCAGAAAACACCCATTCAGAACAGCCAAAAGAAACGAATTTTAAAACAATGAGGATAACTTAAGGGACCTCTGGGACAACATCCAGTGTAATAACAGTCACATCATAGGGGTCCCAGAAGAAGAGAGAGAACATGGGATTGAGAACCTTTTTGAAGAAATAATGACTGAACTTTTCCCTAATCTGCTGAAAGAAATAGACAAACAAGTTCAGAAATCACAGAGAGTCCCAAACAAGATGAAACCAAAGAGACTGACACCAAGACACATCATAATTAAAATGGCAAAGTTAAAGACAAAGAGAGAACCTTAAGCAACAGGAGAAAGAGAGTTTCCTACAAGGGAAGTCCCATAAGACTGTCAGTTAACTTCTTAACAGAAACTTTTCTGGCCAGAAGGGATTGACACAAAATATTCAAGCTGATAAAAATCAAGAACTTACAGCCAAGACTACTCTACCCAGAAAAGCTATCATTTAAAATTGCAGGACAGAGAGAAAGAGCTTACCAGACAAGATGAAGCTAAAGGAGTTCCTCACCATCAAACTAGTATACAAGAAATGTTCAATTTCTTTAGGAAGAAGAAAGAAAGAAAAAAAGAACATAAATATGAATTATAAAATGACAACAACTACATAGCTATCAATAATCACTTTTAATGTAAATGGCTTAAATGCTCCAATCAAATGACATAGGGTAGCTGAATGGCTAGGAA
Organism: Phyllostomus discolor; assembly: GCF_004126475.2. NCBI lineage: Eukaryota > Metazoa > Chordata > Mammalia > Chiroptera > Phyllostomidae > Phyllostomus > Phyllostomus discolor. Next base: position 20,860,173 of record NC_040915.2, read on the forward strand.
AACAAGACCCGTAAATATGCTGTCTACAAGAGACCCACTTCAGATCAAAAAATAAAACACACACAGAGACTGACATTAAAATGATGGAAAAAGATATTTCAGGCAAATGGAAACACAAAGAAAAGCTGGAGTAGCAAAACTTTCACAAAATAGAATTTTAAACAAAGGCTATAATAAGAGACAAAGAAGGACATTACATGATGATAAGGGACCTAATCATAAAGGAACCAATCCAACAGGAGGGTGTAACCCTTGTAAACATTTACGCACCCTACAGAGGAGCCCCTAAATATATGAAGCTAATCTGAATGGACATAAAGGGGGAGATAGACCATAATGCAGTCACAGTAGGGGACTCGACACCCGTTGGAATCAACGGATAGATCTTCCAGACAGAAAATGAATGAGGGAACAGCAGCCTTAAATGACACAGTAGACCAAACAGATTTGGTTGATATTTTTAGGAAATTTCTTCCCAAAGTAGCAGAATATACTTTCTTTTCAAGTGTACATGGAACATTTTCCAGGATAGACTTCATGTTAGGCCACAAAGCAAGTTTCAATAATTTTTTCTTATCCTCACCTGAGGACATTTTCATTTGCTTTTTCAGAGAGAGGAAGAGAGAGGGAAAGGGCGAGAGGAATACATTGATGCAAGAGAAGCATTAATAGGTTGCCTCTGTACGCACCCAGACCAGGGATGTGGACCTGGAGCGGGGATCATACACATCCAGACTAGGGTTGCATACTCCCACGCCCAGACTGAGCATGAACCCACAACCTGTGTGTGAGCCCTGACTGGGAACCAAACCTGCAACCTTTCAGTTACGGGATGACGCTCCAACCACTGAAGCACACCAGCCAGGGCAGTTTTAATAAGTTTTTAAAAACTGAAATCATATAAAGAATGATCTCTGAACAAAATGGTATGAAACCAGAAATGCATTACAAGAGGAAGAAACCTGAAGCCCTGACTGGGTAGCTCAGCTGGTTGGAGCATTGTCCTGTGCACCAAAAGGTTGCAGGTGTTATTTCCAGTCAGGGCACATGCCTAGGTTGCAAATTCAATCTCTGGTGGGGGCATGTATGGAAGGCAACTGATTGATGTTTCTCTCTCACATCAATGTCTCTCTCTCTCTTCCTCTCTCTCTAAAATAATAAATATATCCTTGGGTGAGGATTAAAAGAAGAAGAAGAGAACTGAAAAACACATAAAAACATGGAGGCTAGCCCTGGCTGGCGTAGCTCAGTGGACTGAGCGCGGGCTGGGAACCAAAGTGTCCCAGGTTCGATTCCCAGCCAGGGTACATGCCTGGGTTGCAGGCCATAACCCCCAGCAACCACACATTGATGTTTCTCTCTCTCTCTCTCTCTCTCTCTCTCTCTCTCTCTCTCTCTCTCTCTCTCTCTCTCTCTCTTCCTCCCTCCCTTCCCTCCCTAAAAATAAAAATAAATAAAATCTTAAAAAAAAACATGGAGGCTAAATAACATGCTATTAAACAATAGCGGGTTAACAATGAGATCAAAGAAGAAATCAAAAGTATCTGTGAGGCAGGATAGTAAGAAGCTAGAAAAATTTCTGGGTGAGTGGAATGGGGAAACTGAGACAAGAACATTAAATAAAGCCAAATGGTGAGTAACTTACAGCCAGGTGGTGAATCACAAGACCTTATCTCCCCTAACCAAGTACACTTGGGGGAAAATAGTTTATACCTCTCCTCCCTAACCAGAGAATTCATACTTTAATCATGTTCTCTGGGAAATAGAGAACAGAAACCCAATTCATGCCACTGGTGCCCAAGGACAGATGAAGTTAGGGAACAAATGACAAAAACCTCATTAGAGCCAGACAGAGGTAAAGGTTTACTTTTTCCTTGGGTTTACTTTTACCCAAGGTAAAAGTAAAACAAGAAAGCAGGCCAAAGAATAATCCCAAATTCCCCTATACACTCATTTTGATGCATCAGCATATTGAAAATGCATCTGGAGAACTGACGACTATTCTGCTAAAACCCTCCCCTAAGATTCTCACCCACAGAAGAGAAATAAAACCCCCCAAACAAAGAACATCAGGGCTGGCTCACTCTAGAGCATGCCCTTGCCCCTTCCAGGGCATGAACTTTTTATTTTGTCCTAGACTCTAAGGGTCCCCGGGAGACTTGCAGCCAGGGGAACAGTGGGCAGTGACAGCTTGACTCAGGCTTAACCCTCTGATGCTGTCTCTGGGGTCCCCCTTTCTCTCTGACTTCACAGCGAGCCAACAACAGCCCTGCCCTGGCTCACTCCTGTCTCTGCGACCTTCATTTCCCAGTGAGCTGACAGCAGCCCCGCCTTGGCTCACTCCTTTCTTATAACATTTCCAGGGAGCCAAAGCAGAGCCCCCGCCACCCCCAGGCTCTCCTGTTACTTCTTCTGCCCTAAGTCTTTCCTTTGTTTTACTGTCCCCAGCCTTAATAAGCATACTGTCAAAATCACCTGGACTCATATTGTGAAATCTTTCCTACCTGAGGTCAAGAACCCACACACTACAGGCGGGCTTGAGGCAAGACCTGCTCCAGGCCAGTCCCTGTCCAGCAACACCTGGAGACAAATGAAAATGAAAACACAATGGCCCAGATCTATGGGACACAGCAAAGGCAGTCCTAAGAGGGAAATTCATAGCCATATAGGCCTACCTTAGAAACAAAAAATCTCAAATGAACCTTTCCTTATACCTAAAGGAACTAAAATAAGAGCAGCAAACAAAGCCCAAAATGAATAGAAGGAAGGAAATAATACACATCAGAAGGGAAATAAACAAAGCAGAGCAAAAAAAAAAATAATACAAATGACTAATGAAACCAAGAGCTTGACAAACCTTTGACCAGACTCACCAGGAAAAAGAGAGAGGACCCGAATAAATAAAGTCACACCTGTCAGAATGGCTACCATCAATTAATCAACAAACAGCAAGTGCTGGCAAGGCTGTGGAGAAAAGGGAACCCTCGTGCACTGTTGCTGGGGATGCAGACGGGCGCAGCCCCGGTGGAAAACAGTGTGGAGGTTCCTCAAGAAATTAAAAATAGAACCGCCTTATGACCCAGCAATTCCACTTCTGGGAATATTTTCTAGGAAATCCAAAACACTGATTTAAAAAACACTTCTCCTTTCAGCCATAGCCCATTTCCCAGCGACAACCTTTGGTTGGAGTTACGCATGCTCACTTCCCGATGTTTGCCCTGCCTGTGCAGCCTTGTCCATGTATCTATCCATACTTTTCCTTCCATCCATCCATCCATCCATCCATCCATTTATCCATACTCTGTCAGATGCTACTTATTGCACTGGGGCCCGCGTTTCATCACTTGCCAACAACACATCTCAGAAACCCTTCCATGTCAATCCACAGAGACCTGCCTTGTTTTATGAGGTGCTGCCCTGCAGTCCTGCTATGAAGATGCCGTCATTTATTTCAGCATTTCTCTACGAATGGATGCTTTAGTCACTTTAGATCGTTTTCCCTTGTAAACGATGTTGCAGTGACCATTCTTACACATGAATCTTTGAGCAGGATCCAGTCCTAGAAGAGGGGCAGCTGGGTCAGCTTGGAACATCGTTAAATTGCCCTCCAAACAAAACAAAACAAAACAAAACAAAAACGTGTGAATGTGTCCAGTGTGTGGGAAACCCAGCTTCACTATATTTTTGCTGACATCGGGTTTTATTAACTTTTAAAGTATTTCCTGAACTGATAGAAAAACAAATGTTATTTCATTGAGATTTTAATATGAATTGCCTAGATTAAGGGTGAAATGAACATTTTTTCACTTGTGTATTGGCCATTTTGATTTCTTCTACAAATATGAGTATTCTTTGTCCATTTTTCTATTTGTTTCTTGTCTTTTATGGATTTATTAGGACTGTTTATAGTCTCTGCATTATGTCTATTAATCCTATTGTCATATGTTTTGGGGATGTTTTCTCTCCGTCTATGACCTCTCTTTTACTTTATGTGTCCTTATTCACACAGATTTTACTTTACACGTATTCCAATTGGTTGTCTTTTCACTTCTGGCTTCTGAGTTTCGTTCTGGCTTCGGAGGGGTGAGCCATTTACTGTTTGTAAGGCACTTTCATTTTGATGTTTTCATATAGGCCTGGGCTGCGGGGACTCAGTGGGTGATGTACATACTACCTCCGCTGTAGAGATAAAGACCGGAAAGGTCACAGAGGGTCACTGAACTTGTGTTACACAGATACTGTGGGGAAGACCCAGATCCAGGATCCAGATCCTCAGGGTCTCACACCCAAGTCAGCACTTCCTGCTGCCTAAGCCAGTGGGCCCGCACCATTGCCCACAGCCCCACAGCACTGCTGGCAGCCACCTGCGTGCCTCCTGCTGTCGGAGAGCTGGAGTCCTTGCTTCCCTCCTGGGGACACAGACCTGCTTCCCTGGGGCACCTGCCAGTAGCTCCGGTGCTGCCCTCTGGACCCCCAGGCGACTGTTCCCTGTGCGTTGATTGGCCTCCAGTGATGTGGGGCAGCCGTGGTTCTCAGAGGCACCGTGTCTCCAGGTTGAGCACTCTGACCTCGTAGGCCCTCCTTGGATGTGGTCTCTAAACACACCTGCTCACCTTCACTCTCATCAGGTCTTCAACAAGTGCAGCCTTATCCATGTGACATTAGCTTTTTCAAGTCTAGCCCATCTGGAGGGAGCCCCTTGGTGTGGTGACAGGGGCACAATCAGATGCCATGGGGGCGCAGAGAGTGGAGGGGCTGCCAGGGCCTCAGCACAGCAGCTGTAGAGCTGGGCCTTGGAGGAGTCCTCCTGGCAGAAAGGAAATCCAGCAGAGGGACCAGCGTGGAGGCCAGAGAGGGTGAAAAATTGGGGCTCCCTGTGGCCAGCCAGAGGAACGGAGCGGAGGCGGAGGTGGGAGGGGGTGATCTCCCAGTGCAAAGGGTCGAGGACACCTGGCTGTGGTTTTTAATGGGAACTTCTGGAGCGGGCACCTCCCAGGACAGCCCAGGGACTCCAGGCTCAGAACTGCAGGGGTACCTGCTGAAGTTCAGGTCCCAGAGCCTCTCCAGTCCTGCTGAGTTAGGGCTGGGAAGTGGGAACCTGCACAGGTGACAGGGACACTGTTGCTCACTGGTGACTCAAAGGCTCAGGGACAGCCTCGAGGAAACCTGATCACCCCTCACGTGCAGGTACAGCTTTGTGTCTGACCTCAGGACAGGGCTCTGGGCTTGCCTGGGATTCTCACGAAGGCCCTCCTGACGCAGGCTGGCAGAGACCCCTCTCAGGTGGGGGGCCACGAGGTGAAGAAGGGATGTGGTTGGCAAGGCAGGCTGGAGGCCACAGTGGCCCTGAGGGGTGGCCTAGGCCACCTCAGCAGAGCCCACTTTGTCCCCAAGATCAGAGGAAGCTGCTTGCCCTGTTAGTCTGTGTACCTGGCTGACTCCTATAGCTCCTCAGACTCCCTACCTCCAAGAGGCCTCCCTGCCCCTAGCAGGAGGGCAGGTGTCCTTCCTATGCATCCCAGGCCTCCTGACCTCACCCCTCTCCCAGCACTTGCCTCTAAGGTTGATCACGATCTCACTGGGTCAGGCACTCTTTGTGCCCAGTGTGTGCCCAGCACTCTTTGGAGATTTCTCACTGAATCCTCAACCCTAAAGGTACATGTGGTTACTATCCCAAGGCTCAGAGAAGTTAAGTCACTTTCCCAAGATCACACAGCTGGTGAGGGCATTTCTGCCTTCTGAGCCTGTAGTGTGACAGACCATTCTGATCCACTGACTTTAAATGTCTGAAGGATGAATGAGTCAAAGAATGAATGCAGTTGTTGCAAAGCTCTGTGAGCAGGAAGGGACTCTGCCCTCCTGGGAACATGGCATTTGGAAGCCTGGCATTGTCTTAGTGTCGCTTATATGCCAGGCACCATGCCAGACTCTCTGTGTGTTTACCTCATTTAACTCTCTCACTCGTGAAGCTGGTTCTAGTAATTATCCCCATTTTGCAGATGAGGAAACTGAGGCTCAGAGAAGTTAGGTCATGTGCCCAAAGTCCCAGGGCCAGCAAACAACATAGTTGGCTGTCCAGCTTGTGCTACTGACCGCCGTGGTGCACGGGGTGACCCTGGGTCTTCCCCAGCAGCAAGAGTGCTGAGCACCAGTGGACAAGCGGTGGAAGTGCAGTGAACCCTGCCTGCGGAGGCCACAGCGCGGCTGCCGGGATGGTGATGAGCAGGGATCCCAGGCTGACATCACTGCTTCCTGTGGCAGAGGAATTTGAGAAGGGTTTGCATGTCAGCCCAAGGATTAGGAAATCCTGAGGCAACTATGTGGGTCATTTCATGCTTCTATACAGACCGGGGGCCCGACCTCCATGTCCTTCCGTGCCTGGCTCCCGCCTCCTGGTAACTCCAGGCCCCATGGCCCACACAGCTTAGCCCCACCCTCTTGATCCCTCAACCCCAGCCCTAGCCCTTGCCCTGGGAACAGCCCATGCCTGGTGGATGATGGGACTCGGTCAGTGCTGGGTGCGTGAATGAGTGAGTAAACAAATGAACAAAGGGAGAGAGAGCAGAAGGAATTTTTTGCTCTCAGAAAACACTGGGTGATGGTTTCGTGGGTTGGGCCCTGTTTGGGGCCCAAGAAGGAGAGGGCTCGGGGCTCTTCCCTGCTGGCAGGGTGCTCACTGCCCGGCTGCGAGGTAAGATGAGCACCCAGGTTGGGGGACTACATTGCAGGTGATCACCCTGACGTGGATTGATACTGACATGACTGACCATCCAAACAGGGACTGCTGAGACCCAAAGGGGTGGTACTAATAATTGCACTAACCCAGGGGCATGAAGGGGGGTGTTCTGAGTCACCCTGCCCATTGGGCCCTCTCTTTGTGTCAGTGTCCATGCTCAGTGCTTTGCACGGACCATCTCATTTGGGCCTCAAAACCACCTCTGGGGAGAGTTTACCCCACATTATAGATCAGGAAACACAGGCTCAACAATGATAAGTGTCCTACCCTGGGTCACACAACGGATAAGTGACAGAGCTGGATTTGAACCCAGGAATTTGGCCCCAGAGCCCACGTGTTTAACCAGCTGCCTTCGGAAAAGGGTGGAGCTCTCAAATGTCCAGGTAGTGGGGGAGGCTTGGGCTTTGGAGCCAGAGAGACCAGGAACTGCATTTCCCACTCCTGGCCTCTCTCAGTTTCTTCATCTGTAAAGTGGGACAGAGGTCACTGACTCAGATCCAGGGAGACAATGATGCAGGCAAAGTGCATTCAACAGATGCTTGTTGAGCATTCACTCTGTGCTTGGCCGTAGAAAAAAAAACAGTGGTGAACAGGGCAGGCATGGCCTGTCCCCTCTGGAGCTCACAGCCTGGTAGCAGAGCCGGGAGAGGAACTCTCCTATGTCCTGACACAGGGGAAGCCACAGGATATCCTGGAGCACTGAAGAGGGGGGTCCAGGAAGAGTCTGCCTAAGCTGAGACTGGAGAGTGAGGGGTTGGGGGGAGGTGCAGGGAGGAGTGGGGACTATTCCTGGAGGGAGAGACACAGGGCAAAGCCCGGAGGTGAGAGAGTGCATCTGACAGCTGGGGACTGAACGTGCTGGACGGACACGAGGGCCTGTCAGAGGCACAAACACTGGGCTAGGAAGAGAAGTCAGCTCCAGCTGAATGATCAGGAAGGCTTCTTGGGGGAGCCTTCCCCCCACAGGGCTGGGGGGAAGCTTTGTGCTGGGGCTGGAAGTTAGAGCAAGAGCTTGCCCTCCAGTCACAGGGAGCTGGGCCTCAGCAGGAAAGCACAGAGGCCAGGCTTCTGCATGGCAAACGATGGTCGACAAACTGAATGGGCAACTTACAGAACGGGAGAAAATATTTGCAAATCAGAAGTCCGATAACGGCTTAATATCCAAAATACGAACTCTATACAGAAAAAGTCCAGCCATTGTTAATAAAACGAGAACGGTTTGCATGACATCCATGTCACCTGGCGGCCAAAGAGAGTGGACTGGAAAGCGCATGCGTGATCAGTGACTTCACGGTACTAGTCTGTGGGGGCTGTAGAAGTCATTGAGCGAGCATGCACACTGTGTGACCATCACTTTCAAACTGACTGAGTAAAATAAAGAATCTGCATCAAATTTTGCGTTAAGCTTGAACATTCTTCTGTTCAAGCTTAGAAACCCTTTCAATGATTCAGAGGCCACAGCTATGGGTGACTGGTGATTGGCAGCTTCATCATAACAATGCTCCCACTCATGCTTCATGTCTCATGCAGAGCTTTTTGGTGAAACATCAAATCACCCAGGTGACTCAGCCCTGCTGCAGCCCAGTTGTGTGCCCTGCAACCTCTGGCTTTTTCCAAAACTAAAATCACCTTTGAAAGGGAAGAGATTTCAGACCATTGATGAGATTCAGGAAAATATGACGGGACAGCTGATGGCAATTGGGAGACCTGTGTGAGGTTTCAAGGGGCCTCCTTTGAAGGGGACTGAGGCATCATTGTCCTATGGATAATGTTTCTTGTATCTTCTTCAATAAGTGTCTCTACTTTTCATATTACATGGCTGGATACCTTCTGGACAGACCTTGTATATAAGGAACTCATATAGCTTGACAGCAAAAAAAAAATTTGATTAAAAAATGGGCAGAAGAACTGAATAGATACTTTTCTGAAGATGCTGCAGATGGCCAGATGCATGGCATCATCAGGGCATGCAAATCAAAACCACAGCGAGCTGTCCCCTCACACCTGGCAGGGTGACTATTCTCAGAGGACGTGGGGAACAGGGCGCTCTCATGTGCAGCTGGCAAGCCTGTGACCCACTGAGGAGTGGACAGGCGGGCCGCATGAGAGGTGGGACTCAGGGCAGGGAGGGCCTTGAAGACCACAGTAGGAAGTCCAGACTTCACCGGGCCATGGGAGCTGTCTGAGCAAGAGAAAGCCAAGACCATAGATGGCTCCAGGAAGGTCAGTAACAAAGAAGGGAAGCTTTCGGGTGTGGAAGATTCCATCTTGTTTCGGAAAGGGAACCAGCACCCTGAGAACTGTGATTTTACAGAAGCTCTGTTACTTCCCTGTATTTGTAACTTGTTTGGTTCCTTGCAGTGATTACCCATGAAACCCCAAACCTGGACTACGAAACTGCCCCAAGCCCATGAGGGGTAGGAGAGGAGCCCCAAGGGAAGCCATTGGACAGAGCAGGCCAAAGGGGCCCCAGAGAGAAGGACAGGGACCGAGCCACTGGGAGGGGCTCACAGGGGGATGGGCATCTGGCTTCTGTGATGCCCGAGCCCCTGCTGGATCCCGAGAAGACAGATGCCCTGCCCTAGGCCAGGCCCCCTCAGCAGACCCCTGACGCCGCTATGGCAGATTGCACTCTAAGCTGTGGGAATTTGTCACAAGCTCAGACAAACCCCAGAATGCTACTCCAAGGAGGAGCCCACGCAGAGAATTCCAGGGCCATACCTCGGGTGGGCAGCCGGCACCCTGACCTCAGGGCCCAGCCTGCTTGCCCTGGGTCCAGGAACTGGACTTTGTGGGTCTCTAAGGGAGACAATTGCAAGGGACCAGACTGCCGGTCAAGAGCCTCCTCCTGTGTGTGGCCTTGGGCCAGCACTTAGTGGCTCTGAGCCTCAGCTTCCTCACCGGGAACCCATCTTTTCTTGCTTGTCTCATCGGTTTACGAGCCTCACTTGGGGCCTCCAATAGGAACGCACTCTCTAAACCGTGAGGGTCCAGAGCAGAGCCCGCACAGTGAGCGGGCACTGGGTTTCCCAAGGGGTGGGACGCCCTCTCTGGACGCAGGCTGGGAGTTGGACGTCGGGAAAGTTCCTGCCTCCAACGTCTCCAAGGCCCTTCTGGTCACACCGGCAGGAAGTCACCGCGTGGTGCCCTTCCGTCTCCGAACTCCTTTTCTACTGCTTGTCTGTGGCCTTTTTCAACAAACAGAAGAGGCATGACACTTTTCCCGGGAGGCCAGAGCCCCTGCTAGAATTAACATCTGTCGTTTTCATCGTTTATATGTTTGACTTTCTCAGCCTCCCAGAACCTCTGTGATCTTCTGTGTTTTAAAGAGAACTTTCAGGCTCCAGTAACATTCCCAATGCTTTTTCTCTTTACTCAGCAGTTCTGTGTCCAGGTGTTTACCCCATGGGGGGAAAACGCTCCCACAAACCTGCGAACACAAATATACTTCACAGACAGTGGTCATTCCAGCGTAGTTTGTAACTCCGAAACACTGAGTGTCCATCAGTAGGGACTGCTTAAACATCTGGCGGCAGGGGCGTGCCTTTGTGTTACCTGCGGCTCTCAGAATGAACGAACACGAACACCTGTACGCACCGCTGGGCTGCGAGGGTGTCTCAGAAACAAAAGGATGCAAAATGGCAGCGGAAACTTTGTTTAGAATTATAATCATGTGTCTGTGTGCATACTATAGACACAAAATACAAATATTAGCATGAGTGGAAGGGGCGGGGGGACCTGGAAGAGTACGACGAAACGGTTAACAGCGAGAGGCAGAATTTCCATAAGAAAGATGAGCGCTTGAAATGTTACTGGAGTCTAAGATACAACATGCGCAAAGACGTTCTCTTTCTGTATCATATATTTTGGTTCGTGGATATTTTTAATGCAGGCAAATGTTACATACATGTTTTATAAAAGTAATTTTTAATTATAATGATGGCGAGTAAGAAGCTGAAAGGAAAGAGGACTTTCAGAGACAGAGCCCTGTTTCACAAAGGGGACGCGACCTGGACGTGGCAAGGCGCCCTAGCGGCCGGGGCTCAGGGCCCCAGGAGCAGCAGTTTCTTTGGGTCGCCCTCTTTTTCCAGGAACAAGGGCCCTGCAGGGAGCAGGGTGGCGGAAGAACAGTGCCGTCCCCGTGGCTCATCTGTCTGGGAGGAAAATGCCAGCTCACCCGTTCCCTTGGGCCTGCCTGAGGTTGAGAGGCAGAGCCGGCGGAGGGCAACCTGGGGTCCCTGTGTCCCTGACCCCTCACCCCCCTGCCCAGGGCGCTGTGAGGCCCAAGCCGTCCACCAGACGCACTTAGCTCCTTCCTACTATCTGCACTTTCCTTCTCTGTCTCTTGGGACACAGCACCAGAGGGGTCTGGAGTCAGGGGACAGGGATGAGGACCCAGGCTTCCCTATGCCTCGGCCTATATCCTTGGCTGGGTGCTTTACCTCCCTGGACAATGACGTGGGAGTTGGCCAGGCCTGGATCCCTATCCCATCCCCGTCATACCAACCAGGGGACCATGGGAAGTCACTTTGCAACCTCCCTAAACTGGTTTCTCTGTTGTAACATAAGAACAACAGTGGTGCTCGGCTCAAGGGTTGATGTGAAGGTCAAGTGAGACACTGTGGGAAGCAACAGCACAGCCCTGGCACAGAGCACCGGCTCAGTAAGTGGTCACTGAGCTTTACCATCCTTCGGCTCTTTATAGCATCGTGAGCTGCCTTCACCGCTGGAGAAACTGAGGCCTGCTGTGGTGTGGTCCATGCCGGGCCCAGTGTGGAGCAGGCCTGAGGAGGAGGCGGCCACATTCTCCCGACCTCTGGATGGTGGCTTTTCCCGTGGGCGCGGATAATCCCCCTCTGGAATGCGGTTGTTTGTCCTCTTCACAGGGCAGACCCTGGCTTACTGGCTTGCTCATCTTTTCCCACAGCCAGGGTAAGGGGGGCTTAGGCTCTGAATGTCCTCTGAAGCCAGACCCCCAGGAGGGTGGACTTGGCCTGGCCTGGCCCTGCCTCTGGGGGGGTTTCCCTGGTGTGGCTCAGCTGCTCCTGAGTTGGCCGCAGGGCCTCTGAGTCAGAGCCACCCCACGTCTCTGTTCCGCTCCGCCGAGGCAGCCACAGCCCCCGACTCCTGGAGGCAGTCCAGGCAGTGGCTCCAAACCGAGGCACCCCTCCCCCAGAAACAAACTGAGATGCCCCTTCCCCAGCTCAGAGAGAGCAAGGGACGGCCAAGGTCACACGGGGAAATGTGACAAACATCATTCCACCTCAGATGACCTCTCCCAAAGGGCCCAGGTGGGAGGGCCAGGAAGCTCCTGTCTGGGTCCAGGAACCCTGCTCTTGGCCCGCTGCCCCTGGTAGCTCTATGGCCCCTGGCCTCACGCTACCGCCAGGGTCTCGAAGGCCTGGGCAGGGCAGTCTGGGCTGGCCAGCCCACACTGGGATGCCTGACTTATGCCAGCCCCACGCCGCCGACCTCCTTCAGCTGCGAGGGGCGGGGGCTACCAGGTCTACAGCCTTCTGTCCTGCCTGGCAAGGCGGCCCTCTGAGCCACAGCCAGAACCTTTCCTTCCCCGGCCTCGCCCTGGGCACTGTCCTCCGGCATCTTCTTCGTTCCTCTTCCTCTCCCTCCTCACTTCTTCCTGTTCTCTGCCCCTTGGGTGTGGTGTCTGCCCTCCTACTGGGACCCAACCGCTACCCACCGGGGCCTGACTCTGGGCTTTAGTGGATGTGCTTCGTGAGCTACAGCAGACTCAATCTGGCCCACAGGCAGAGTTGGGGGGGGGGCGGCTTAACAGCCAAAACCAAAGCACAGGGTGGGCAGGGCGGCAGGAGGGGCTCAGGCTCCTGAGCCTGTGAACAGTCCTGTCCACCCCCGGGCCGGACACCTGCAGGGCCAGAGCAGCCTCCCCATTCCCCAACCTGGAAAACCGAAGCCCAGCATCCGGGCTGCAGAAATCCCTCTTGTACAGAGGGAAACCAGACCCAGCGCTAAAGGGACCTGCGTGGGGGGGACCTGTGGCCGGGGTGAGCCCTGTCGGCCCCCCCGCTCCGCTCCTGCTGCCAGCCAGGCACAGGGGCCCCACCCTGCCAGAGACCACAAAAGTCTGTGAGAAGCACCGGGTTTAATATTAAAATCTTCCCCTTAAAAAAGGTACACAGATAGGAAATTTTGATGGCATATAAAATAGCACTTCTGTTGTATAAATGTGAGTTAATGTGAGTCCTAAAAATACTTGTAAACCTAGGTGATTACATCTTTGGTACCGTAGTGAGAACCCAGTCCCCTCCTCAACCAGGCTTCGCGGGTCCTGGGGCGGGGAGGTGCCACCCAGCAAAGGGGCGGGTGTCCAGAGGGGCCGACCCTCCCCTCACCCCCTTTCCAGCCCTGCCCTGCCAGCAGCCTGGGTCACAGCCCTCCCTCAGCACCTCACTGTGCACCTGGCTAGGGGGCTGCTGCAGAGTGAGCTGAGTGGCCCCGGGCAGAGACACAGCCATACCCCATGGGGCGGCTGGCAGGTGAGAAGGCAACGCTCAGAGTACCCACCTCTTGCACCCCTTTCTCAGGGTCCCCATCCAAGGCTTCTTGTTGTTTCTAGGGCCCCACAGGGGCCTTCACTTGTCCACTGTCTTTGGCACAGACCTGGACGGCAGGTGGTGGTATGGGAGGCTCACCAGGTGGTCTGATGTGGCCCCTCGGCCCAGGACCACCCCTGAGGTCATTGGGGGTGCCAGAAGGGCTCCTGTGGTCTTCCTGTGTCCCTGAGGCAGCTGCTTGGGGCTTTCTAGGACACTGGCTGTCACTTTGTGTCAAGGCCTGGGCAGCTGGCCTGTGGGGACTGGCTGGGGGCCTGGGGAGGGAGCACAGTTCCCGAATGCCCGGAGTGTGACCTGTGGTCTGGAATCTCCCCAACCCCGCTCACCCCTGGGGGGTGAGGCTTCCGTGGGTCCAATGCACACATGGCCCACAGACGGGCCCACACGTGTGGGCACTTCACACACACACATCCACGCACTCCCCACAGATGTGCAGCCCCTGGCCCTGGAGACTCTCGGGTGGAATAAGACTGGCAGTGACGAGGGGAGAGACCCCAGGGCTCACGGAGCCGGGAGACACGGACACGGGCACTGTTTACAGGGAGGTGCGCCCCACCTGCCTGGGGCGGGGCTGCAGGCGGGAGAGCCCTGGGCTGGGCTCCGCCCCGAGCATCAGTGGAGCACACACGGCCCAGGCCAGCCCGGGCCTGGGAGAGCAAAGGCGGACATCGAGGGGAGGAGGCAGCACTGCCCAAGGCCAGGCCCCAGCTCAGCCAGGAGCCAGGGATGCCAGGGCCCCTTCCCAGCTTCCGGGCGGAGAAAGCACAAGGAGAGAGCTGCAGCTCCCTGAGGGGCAGCCGGCTGAACAGGATAAAGTTCATTGACTACCTCAACTACCTAGAGAATCTCCCCAGGGATTCCAAGCTCCCCACCCATCAGCCGTGGGGAGAATCCCAAACCGTTGGCCACCGAGCCCGACTTTCCCATCTTACAGATGGGGCAACTGAGTCCTTTGGGAGAACCCTGGCTCCGAGTCACATGGCCTCCCCAGAGGCAGAGGCTGGTCATGGCCCCTGCAGGCCTCTTGCCTCCTAAGCCAGCCCCAGAGGTTGGGGTGCGACGTGGCAGGGGCCGGAGCCTGCCACAGGGGATAGCCGACGGGGACAGCCCGGCTGACAGGAGGCTGGGCAGGACAGGCCGGGAGACACGGGGTGCTGGGAGGTAGAGGGGACACTTTGGGAAGGGCAGGGTGGGGGCCAGCCCCCTACAGAAAGCTGTCTTCTGCCTCAGCCCGGGGCCCAGGGCCGCTTGGGTCCGGCAGCCACTCCGGCTCTGCCTCCGGCTCCACCGGGGACTCGGGCTGGGGCCCTGGCTCCGGTTCCTCTTGGGGGTCCAGGGGGCTGTCACAGGAGATGGTCGAGGAGGTGTTGACCTCATTCAGGGTAGAGCTGGAGGGAGAAGGCAAGTGAGTGGGAGGTTGGGAGGGAACCACAGTGAAGCAGCAATGCCATTCACCAGGAGCCCTGTGTGCGCCCGACCCGGCACACTCTGCCCCATTCAGTCCTTGTGAAGACGAGGTAAGGTGGGCATCATGGGGAAGATGCAGCCCAGAGAGGTTATGTCATTGTCCTGAGCCACACAGCAGGTGAGTGTAGGAGCTGAGACTTCACAGCAAATCCAGGGGCCCACAGCGTACCCCTCACGCATCAGCGTCTCCATCTCCTGCTCTCCTGAGGGTTTACGCTGCCTTACTTCACCCTCCCAACACCCCCCGAACTGAAGTACTCTGGTGTTTTTATTTACAGATGAGGAAACTGAAGTCCAGAGAGGGGAACTTGTCTGAGGGCACACATCAGGGCCCGCCTTCACACGCCGGGCTGTTTGAACCCTGCGCGTGACCCCTCTGCACATGGTCTTCCCGGAGCCGGAGTATCGGCGGCTCGCACGGCTGGGAGGGCCTTCGGGGCCTCCCGAGTCCTGGCTGTGCCATGCTCCCAGTCAGCGCGCGGAGCAAGAAGGCGCCTGGCGGGTCTCCCAGTGGAGCTGCAGCTGGAACCTCAGCGAGGCTCCTGCCACTGCACCACGGGCCGGGTCTTGTTTTTCGGGGGAGGGGGGAATCTGACCTCATGGAGAGCCATTCTTTCTAGCCAAGGGGGGGACCCTGTCTAAAAGTCAAGTCCAGGCAACAGCTGGGACTTCTACCAAACTCCTCCCCACGCTCTAACTTCACCGCATTCCAAGGCAAAGAAAAGCAGGAACCTCCTTCCTAGTCTGAATTCTGGCCTGAGCTCCCGGAGGCCCCTCTGCCTTCTGCCACATGTCAGCTCCCTGGGGCCCCAAGGCAGGGCACACAGGCCAGGGGCTGGCGATGACCTATGGTAACATGTGGGGTGCTGGGGTGTGAACTGGGTTTCTTCCTCTTCTCCCAGAGATGGGGGAGAGCAGTGGCCCAGGAGGGCTCCTTTATGGGAAACGGTTATTACATGCTGCAGGTAAGCCCCAGCCCAGTCTGTCTCTCACCACCCTGCCCTTTGCACGTGAGGGCGTCAGAGATCAAGTGAGTTCGATTCTCTCTTCTACTCACTGGCAGGAATAAGTGCTCACGCTAGGCAACTTAATGCTAAGGCAGGTCTCACACACACACACACACACTGTGCACACTGGCATGTCTGGGCCACAGTGGCTACCTGGCCAGGCTGGGGGAACCCTCCAGCGGGCCCTCATCGGCGCCCTCAGGCTTGGGGTCAGGCAGGGGGATGATGTAGTCGTTGTCGCACTCGTTGGGCTGCACGGCAGTGTAGAGCACTGAGCTGGTGTCCAGAGGGGATCGGAGGCCATGGAAGCCAGGCAGGCGGGCTTGGGACCGAAGGACCGCGGGGTGGTCGCTCCTCAGAAACTCCTCATCCACCTGCTGGTACCTCTGCTCCGAGGGGCAGGGAGCACCGGGAAACAGGGGAGGCCAGATCAGAGAAGCCCTTTAGGGGCCGTCCAACAGTTAGACTCTGACCGGCACCCCCGTCCTGTGCGAATCAGGCAACTGGCGCTCCGAGAGGGAGGACCGTCGCCCAAAGCCACGCAGCGGAGCTGCCCTCACCCCTGGCACCGCCTCACGAGACAAGGCGGGCTTAGGGCCACCCAGGCAGGGGCCAGTCGGTGGACTAGCACCCAACACCCTAAGATTCCACCCACTTCAGACCAGGCGGGTCTGGGCTTTCATCCTGCCTCAGCCCCCTTCAGCGGGGGCCTCGCTACTGAACGGTGACAGCCCCACCCTGTCTCACTGGTCCCAGAGCCGGAAGCAGACCTGGGGCAGGGGCGGGGGTGGGGGCAGAGGCAGGGACGGGCCAAGGGGAAGGGCGGTGTCTGTGCCCGTGGAGAAGGGCTCCCCGATCCAGGCCTGCACAGGGAGGGTGTCGGGCAGCTGGCTCCATTCGCTGGTCAGAGCCCAGACAGGGCCCGCGTGGTCAGGCCCTCAGCAGTGACCCAGCCTCGGGAAGTTCGCCCTCTGAAGGGGACCCGAGACCTGGCAGGTTGAAGGGGGCTGCAGGCTCCCTTCCTCCTCTGTAAACCCATCTGCGTCCACATGGGATTTCACCTCCAAACTCTCTTTGCTGCAGGAATAAACTAGACTCGCAGCTCCAGCCCACCCCTTGCTAGTACCAGCGAAGAAACGGGGGCCCAGAGAGGGGACAGGGCGGTCCCTCAAACGCCAACAGGCCACACGAAGCCTTGTACACAATGTCCGACTTCTGCGCCAGGACTCTCCATTTCCCTCCCCCACGCTGCCTCAACCTACCTTTTTGTAACCCTCACCCAGCAGCCTCTCGAGAAGCAGCACCAGCTGGGAGAAGGGGGGGCGAATCTCAAACTTCTCTTCCCAGCACTTCTGCATGATCTCGTAGCTGGGGAGAGGCACACGGGGGTCAGGGTCTCTGACACCAGGCGCAGAGGGAGGGCGATGGCCACCCCCCCCCCCCCACCAGAGCAGGGTGAGCAATGAAAGGGCTTGCAGAAGCAGGATGGGTAGGTGCTGTTTTCCCATCATACACCTGGATATCCCCTTGGGAAGCCCTTCCCCACCCCCAGCTCAGTGGTTCAAGGGGTTGACCACACAGGGGCCAGGAGGGGTTTGCATCCCCTCAGCTCAGTGGCTGGTTCTGGGTGATCATGTGACCCCAGAGAGCCCATGACAGTCAGCTCTGGGCCTTTTGCTGGGACTGTGGTGAAAGCAGCTAGGACACAGCCACTGGGCAGTGCCAGGCTGCATATGAGGCCGGCACAGAGGAGAGCACAGCCCAGGGGTAGAAGCAGAGATTGCTGATGAATCAGCCTCACGTCTAAAGCCAGCCATGCCTAGATTTGTATAGGTCTCTGAGCTGATAAGTCTATTGTTGGCTAAAGCTGCTACAGTTGGGTGTGTATCATTTGCACCCAAAACGTCCTCCCAGATGCACCACTCACATCTCGTCGGAGGCGTGGGCAGGCTGGGCCATGCGGTAACCCCGCTTGATGGCATTGTAAAACTGCTCATTCATGGGCAGCTCCGGGTAAGGGGTCCCACCTGTCAGGGAGCAAAGGCAAGAGAAGAGATACACAGGTTCAGGGTGCTGAAAAAGTGGTGAGAAACCCTCACGCCGGGGCTGGGTTGAAGGGACAGTGGCCTTGGGATTGGGAAATGTGGGCTCCTTCATGGCTCTGGGCATACCACAAACCCCCCAGAATCAGAGACCGGAAGATGTCACCGTCCAAACCCTTCAGTACTCAGATGGGAGGAAAGGAGACCCAGAGAGGGAGAGATGTGCCAAGGACACACAGCAGTAAGAAAGCAGTACGCCTGGGTCTTGAACCAGATCCCCAATGCCTGTCCCAGAGTCTGTGCACAGCCCCACCGGCTGGTTGTGTGAGTGGTGCGGGTGGGTGCTGTGCCAGGCTGCTGCGGACTGTGGGAGGACGGAGGCATACCCAGGGTGAAGATCTCCCAGAGGAGAATCCCAAAGGACCACACGTCGCTCAGGGTGGTGTAGAGGCTGTTGAAGATGCTCTCGGGGGCCATCCACTTCAGCGGCAGGAAGGTCTGAGGGAGGGCAGACGGCCTGGGTGTGAGGGGGGCTGAGCCCCACTCCGCACCTGGGCAGGAGCGGGGAGACCTGGCAGTTCCCACCCCAACTCTCCCCCACTCCCTAAGCCCTGGGGGCCTGCTTCTGCTGGCACACGGGCCCCATGCCCATCCCGGCGCTGGCCAGGGAATCAGGAGGCCGAGTTTCTTTTCCCACAAGCTGGGGTCACGGTAACCCCAGGGTCTGAGGCTCCTCCCAGAATAGGCTTCCCTTCCGGACCCCAGCAGAGGCCCCTGCCCGAGTCAGCAGGGGGGAGCGGGAGCCAGGGGCATGCCAGGGTGCCACCCAGCTCTGATCCTCGCTGCCTTCCATTCCATCTCTGTGGCCTAGCGTCCCTCCAGCTCTGGGGTTCCCTGTACCAGGGTGGACAGTGGGGACGTGAATGGGAGGCAACATGGTCCTATTTTAGCCAGACACTGCCTGCCACCTGTCCGTCTGTCTCAGCCTGCCACCTTGGCTTCTTCCTCTGCCACCTGCTGCTGTTTGGGGTGACACGTTTGTCCTGCTTCCCCTCCAAACTCCCAGGGACCCTTACAGCGGCCCCCCTTGCCCCCTGTCATTACCAGCAAATCTGAGCCCCTGCTCACCCCCACGGGCCTTAGCATCTCTGCCCCTCCCGCCCCACGCACCCCTGCTGGCTCCCCTCCTGTCCCTGCACACGTGGCCAGGCAGGCGGGGCCAGTCACTGCTGGGCAGGTCGGACCACAGGAGCCCCGTTCTCATCTCCTGCGAGTCCAAGTCACGCTGACCGGGGGGGTCAGAGGCGCTTGGGGTTGGGGAAGGTACTCACGCTGCCTTTGGAGATGTAGTTCGAGTCCCGCATGATGTCACGAGCAAGGCCAAAGTCACAGATCTTGACCAGCTTGCCCTCACAGATAAGCACATTCCTGGCTGCCAGGTCTCGGTGCACACACTGGGGGTGGGGCAGAGGGATGGAGGGTGAGGGAAGCTGAGGCCTTGGGGGCAGTGGTGGGGAAGACCCTCCGTGTCAAGTGCTTTGGGAAAAACAAATCACTATCCAGGTGTGAGGGGCCCCACAGGTGAGAGGGGGTCACACGGTGTGAGGGAATTCACGGTCCTCACCCACCAGAGGGGGCAGAGCTAGCGTGTGGAGCTGTGCACTTGGGGGACTCTGGCTGGCTGGCTGGGTGGCCCACCACCCCACGACCTCAATCTGCCCACTGTGACCACACACGTACATTCTTGGAGGCCAGGAACTCCATGCCATTGGCCACCTGGTAGCTGAAGCCCACGAGGTCCGTGTAGCTAAGCACTGGGGACTCGTTGATCAAAGTCGCCCGACAGGTCCTTTCGGGAGCTAGAGGAGGACAGAAGGTCACCCACCACCTGGCGTTTCCCCTGGCCCTCAGGCTCCCGGGGGCTAACTGTTCAAGACAGGGGGCTCCTGGTCCTCTAAGTCTCCCCCAAAAGGGAAACACTTTCCGAATATCTGCCTTAACCCTCTCCCACTTTTTCAGATCCTTCATTGTCCAGAAAGACTTTCAGCATCGGCCCCAGGCTGCCTTTGCTCAGCCTGGCCTGCCTGCTTTTCAGGGGCACCAGATCAGCCTGGGGCCTTCTCTGGGCAGACCGCTCTTCCCTGGGAACCAGGAGGCCAGGCACTCCCCCTCCTAGCTTCCCCTCCAGGAGTGCTGAGAGTACATCTCTCCCCAGAAACTGGGGGTCCTATCAGGGCTTCACCACACAGCAACTTAAGGCAGGCGGCTACCCTCAGTTTCTGCTTCTACAAAACGGGCCCAAGGCCACCTCCCCCCCCCCCCCCCAATGCAGGTTGTCATCCAGCTGGGTGTAAGAGAGGCTGGGAAAAGAATGTGTCACGGCGCAGGTAGGAGGGCCACACAGGTGGGAGGACGCGGCACCCACCGGAGGGGACGTAGTTATCGTAAGGAGCCATGTAGTTGGAAGACTCGAGGTCTGCGTACTTGATGTCTCCTTTCATGTCCAGCATGGGCACATAGTCCACCGACTCGTCCTTGTTCATGTCCATGTAGCCCCCGTCACTGTCTCCAGGCAGGGACATGTGGCTGAGGGTAAGAAGAATGTCACAGGAGGAGCAGTCACAGGCCTTCCCTTCTTTCCCCTCTCCTGCCCCTCTGCTCACCCCCCGGGGCTGCAAGACCCTGCCACTCAGGTGTTCCTTCTCTGCCTCACTGATTCATCTTCCTCCACTGGGTCACTGTCAGGTGAGTGACCTCATGGAGAGCCCTGTCAGCTAATTTGTGGGGCCCTGAGCTGGGTCCTGGGGCGGCCAAGATAACATAAGACCCAGTGTGTGTCCTCAGAGAGCGTGGGTCAAGGGGCAGCTACTCCACCCCAGGGCAAGGGCCCCAGGCAGGGTGTGGACAGAGGTGCCTTTCGGTGGCCCCTGCAGCACTCTCTAGCCACGGGCCCCGGGAGTGCCCAGCCCCCACCCAGAGCCAGCAGGGAGTTGCCCTCAAGCCCGCCTGCAGCACCAGCTCCCCAGGGAGCTGCAGGGCTGCGTCTGTGTGTCTCTCCAGGGAGAGACTGGAGGAAAATGGGGCAGCATGTTGGGAAGGACAGGAATGAGTTTTACTGTCCTTTAATGCTTTTCTGAAGTTACTCTTCTCTCTGCAATAAATACATACTGCTTTTGTAATCAGCAAAAGAACCAAGTGTTATTTTTGGAAAAGAAGAAGAAAGGGGCTCTGTTGACCTTAAGGTACCACAGAGGCTGCTGAGCAGAGGGCGTGGGAACTACGGTGAGGAGTAGAGCATAGACTCAGGCTTCGGACAGGAGAGCCCCAAGGGCTCCCTGTGGAACTCCAGACGTAGGGACTGTGAGAGGGATCCAGGGATCGCTGGCAGAGTGCTCAGCACAGGGCCTGCCACGCTGCAGACATCCAGCAGGTGGCAGCCAATCCCAACACTATCATCCAGGTTACCATCTTTCCCCGTGGGGTGGCCAAGCCCCAGGTCTTGAACTAACTTGTGAAACAGAGCCACTGCACCCTCCCTGGCCTCAGCTCCTGGACTGGACAAGGAGGGAGCAAGCAGCTGCTCCTCGGGGTTCCCCAAAGATCCATATCCCCACCCCCCTCCAGGTACCTGGGCAGGGGCACCCCGATGGGCAGGGCGTTGCTGTAGAGCTCGGCGCTGGGCCGGCGGTGCTTGTCGGAGTAGTGCTGCAGGAAGGTGTGCTTGTTGCGGTGCAGGTAGTCCACCAGGTCGCCGTAGCGGCAGTACTCGGTGATGATGTAGATGGGCCCTGCGAAGGGACGAGCTCAGCGACAGTCCTGGGAGGCCTCAGGCTTCCCACCAGGGCCATGGGGCTAATGATGGGCTTGCACACGGGAGAGGCTGCTTGTTAGAATGGTGAAGAGGCTTTGGCTCCAGGCAAACCCGGGTTCTTTGCCTGCCTGCCTGTGTGACCGTGAGCAAGGCACTCAGTTTCCCTGAGCCTTGCTTTCCCCATCTGTTAAATGGGGCTAGTAACACCCACCGAATAGGGCTGCCCTGGGCATTCACGGGATTGTGCCTTTGTCGGCTCCGCTCAGTGTGTTTGATAGGTTTTCAAACCAAAGCCTGTTTCAGAGCCCAGCATATAAAGTAAACCATGGCAGTTATTTATTTTCAGGTTGTGGTGTACATTCAGATACAACTCATGAACTTAAAGTCAATCAGCGGGAACTTGAGGAGGTCAATAGAAACACGAATTGCGAAACGGGGCGATGGCTGCAAGTGTAAACAGCCTGTGCATGCGTGCGCTTCTGTATTTCGCTCCGGTTGCATAACACTGAGGAAAATCCCAAATCTCACAATAAGCAGCTGTAAATGGCAATAACATTATTTTTTTTTGCAGACTTACAGCCTAACTTGCAACCAGAGCTTCAAATGAACACGCTTAGTCAGAAAGACTTTACTCTCTGATCTGAATGAAGGCGGCTCCCGGTTAGCGGGCTGCTGGTCTCCAGTAGTGGGGACGTAACTCATCTCAGTGTGGCATAAGCTGTCATTTATTACAGTTGTTAGGGTGTATTAAGAAAAAGAACAGAGGCAGGCAACAGTATGGTGATTGCCAGAGGCACAGGGGGTGGGGGAGACAGAAGAAGGCCGAGGCAAGGAGAGGGTAAATGGGGATGGAGGGAGACTTGAGTCTCCGTGGTGAGCACATGACACAGTGTGCAAATGATGTGTTACAGTCGTACACTTGAAACCTGTTTGATTTCATTAACCGGTGTCACCCCAATAGAGTCAATTCAAAAATGCATTTAAATGTCAGAAGATGCCTCGGTTTGGGAATCACTGGCACTGGTGACCAGGACAGCCCTTTGACCTTGGCCCTGCTGTGACCCTGTGAGTTTCTAAACCCCACACCCATCTGGCTCTGCACAGCGAGGGTGTTGAATGGGGTGGGCACAGACACTCCAGTTGGGGTGTCTTGCTGTCCCTGGACTGAGGAGAGGGGCCCAGCTCTGGCCACTGGCATTTCCCAGAATCCTCTGGGCAAGTGCATCTGTACCTCCTTTGGTGCAGGCTCCCAGCAGATTGACCACGTTCAGGTGAGGCCCAAGGTGACTCATGATCTTCAGCTCTGACATGAGGGCTTGCTTCTCACTGCTCCGGGCTGTGGCTGAGGAAGGGAGGGCCTCAGGCCTGGCCCCATCATGGAGGCCCCGCGGAGGCCGCAACTAGAGCCTCTTCTGCCTTTGCCCCAGTTTGTGGCCAAGGGTGGTAAGGACCCACATGCAGGGAGAGGGGAGAGAGGATGGGAGGAAGGTGGGGGGAAGAGGGAGGAGGCTGCCGGAGGAGAGGGAGAGGGGCAGAGCCGCTTTCCCAGAGTGGACAAGGAGTGGGCTGGTTGTGGGGTGGCCACACTCCTTGTGCCCAGCGAGTCTGAGCCAGGCCTGGCCTGCTCTGGGAGTGCCCGACTGCATGGGGAGGGGCGGGGAGGGGTTGGGGGTGCTCCCAGGACTCACATTTCAGCATCTTGACGGCCACTTTCATTGTGGCCTGAGAATGGCTCAGGCCATGAGCCGTGGCCTCCACCACCTGCCCAAAGGCCCCGGAGCCAAGGGTGCGCCCTGGGGTAGAGATGGTCCCTCAGCTTCTGGCCCACCAGGAGTCTGCCTCCCACCCTCTCTGGGGTCAGTGTACACATCCCTCAGCCCTCACCCTGGACTTAAGGTGTTCCTCCAATGAGACTCCTACAGTCATGACCCTCCCTAGTGTCTCATTTAAGTGCTATCACTTTCTGAACTGCCTCAGTCCCTGGAGCCTCCCTCCCTCCCCAGAGGGGAGCACAGTTCCTCTGCACCCCTAGACCTCCCAGCCGGGCCAAGCACAGGCCTGGCACCCGGCCCACTCAGTTAAGATGCCCTTTCTCGTCACCAAGGGATCCCATCTCACAGAGTAATGGGATCATAAGACCTCAGTGCTGGATGATTCTTGGGGGTCACCTTGTCCCCACAATACAGAGGAGGAGACTGGGGGCCAAAGAAGGCAAGGCACGGGCCCTAAGTCTCACAGTGGGTGGTGGCAAAGCTGGGACCAGACCTCAGATGGCCCACCCGCTGCCTGAAGCCCACACACCGCGGCGTGAGGCGCCCCCAGACTGACCGAGCACGAGCTGGTCCCGCGGCAGCTCCCAGGTGGAGTCGTAGGGCAGCTGCATGGGGTCCACGTAGATGTACTCATGGCCGTCGGAGCTCACAGACTCAATCACCTTCCATCGGATCTCATAGCGGGGCTTCTGCGGGCCAAGACCAGGGGTGGGTCACCAGGGGCGTCTTGAGGCCCACTAGGTCCAGTCCCTTATGGAACAGATGGGGCAGGGGACCCAGAGCCCCAGACAGGGGCAGGGGCGTAGGTGAAGTCACCCAGCAAGTTCTCGATAGAGCCAAGGCCTTCATGGGTTCAGCAGGTACAGACGCCAGGGGGCCCCAGCCGGGGAGCGGCTGAGGAGTAGCTGACAGCCGAGGGCCCAGCTCCTGCGAACCTCCTCCCCAGCTTCTCCTAGAGCCCCAGCTGCTCCTGGGGTGGGAATAGAGGGACACGCCGCCCCAGAAAGTGACACAAGGCAGGGGCACTCTGCTGGGTGTGGACAGCCCCTCTCCACGCTGGGTGAGTCACGGCAGGAATCTCGGGAATCTCAGAAAGGTGTGACCCTAGGATGGTGAAACTATGGGGTGCTGGCGTCGCTGCACTGGAAGTTTAGAGATAGACTACGGGGTACTGCAATCCTAATTCAGGAACCCTAACATGTCAGAAGCATAGAATTGGGAAATCTCAGAAGAGAACGTGGAAATGACAGGTGAACAGGATTCGAATGCAATGTGATAGGATCCGGGAGTCTCTGGGGTAAGAGCTGGAAGAATCCTGGGGCCCACACAGTCTCCTGGGAAGGTCAGGGTGACTTGACTCCCGGTGGTGAGCACATGACACAGTGTGCAAATGATGCGTTACAGAGTCGTACACTTGAAACCTGTTTGATTTCATTAACCGGTGTCGCCCCAGTAGACTCAATTCAAAAATGCACTGTGAAAATTTTAAATGTCAGAAGATGCCTCGGTTTGGGAATCACTGGCACTGGGGAAGGCATACCCTGTGTCCGGGAAGGGCAGTGATGATGTCAGGGCAGGACCTAGACGGGGGAATAGTGTGGACAAGGTACCCTGATGGCCTGGACTAGGCTGCTGGGGATGGAGGCAGCTCAGACATCCAGCATCACTCTACATCATTGTACGCTTGAGCTCCTATAGGGTTCAAGGCCAGTGGGGGGTCCGTACAAAACAATGATGGGTCTGTGTCCATTAGGGTGGGGTTTACCTTCTGCCAGAGCATGATGAGGATGATGAGGGAGATGATCGTGAGGACCACCAAGGCCAGGATGGCTGAGATCACCACCACCTTGAAGGGCAGGGCTGCAGGCAGAGACAAGAGCCAGCTGTAAGCCAACAGGGCACTTGGCCGCTGCCTTCCCCCTCCCACTTCGGTACCACCAATCTCTGTCTGCCCATCCTGCCCGGAACAGAAGCCCCCTCCCACTCCCCTCCACAGCCTACAATGTCAGACCCTCAGCCTCTCCCTCTGGACCACACCTTCAGCCTCTTCCACAAATACTCCATGCGCTTCAGTACCTCCTCGCCCCCCGCCCCCACCCCCAGTCAGATCACTATGGGCCTCCCTATCCCTTCAGCTCTTGCAGGGCTCGGAGTGGCCTGTCTGCCGTAGCTCCAGACCAGATGCAAGCTCCTGGCGGCCGGGCTGTGGCTCACTTCTCCTCTCCACACTTACAGACAAGCACCAGGCCAGTTTACACACATGCACAGGAATTGTACATGCATCGTTCACACACTTGTCTGGGGATTGTGCACCTGCATGTACATGCATAGACATACACTCGCGGGTTTACACAAGTGTCTGAGGATTGTGCATTCCTTATTACGTGGCTTACAAATCCATGTCTGCAGGGCTTACACCCATGTCCAAAGATCCGGCATGCTTACGTACATGGCTCAGGACATATGCACACTGGACGTATATGGGCATAAGGAGACAGTGTTAGTCATAGCCATGGTTTATACACGTACACTTGTGGATGTGCACGTGTGCCAGTACTGTGTTGTTGCGTAAGTGAGCGGGGCCTTACTCTGGCGGGTTTGACAAGGCTCCTGGGTGCTCATGGACGTGCTAACTCTGGCCTGCTGTGGGCACACAGGCGCAGTCACGAGTATGGCAGGCTCGAGGTGGGGAGGAGGGGTCACTGGGGGCCACTAAGGCTTGATGACTCACACTGTGGCACCAGGATGACCTCCTGCACGTCAAGGCTCAGCAGGTTGCGCAGCGTGCAGCGCACCGACAGTGGCTGATCCACACGGCGCAGGCGCAGTGTGCTCACCACCTCGAACTCCTGCTCCTCCACCCAGTACGTCACGTTTGTCTCCAGCTGGCTCTCCTCCTCGGAACTGTTCCCCAGCGGCGTGGGAGGAAGCTCGCGCGGACATCTGTGCAATGAGCCAGCCCCGTCAGCTTCCACTCCCTGCCCTCCGCAGGCGGGGAAACTGAGGCCAAAAGCAGGCTACTTCCCACCGCCAGGTCCTGAGCTGGTTCACCTGCAGTCCCCAAACTGACCAGCAGGGGGAGCTCCTACCCCACAACTGAAAAGCCTGATTCGCAAAATCCGTTCCCTCTGACCCTCACAGTGAAGACGAGGAAAGGGGGTAGTTTAGGGCATGCAGGGCATCTCCGCGAGGCCATATCTTCTAGAATGTGACTCCAGCCTGGAGCACTGTGCTCAGGGGAAGGGGCTGGACTAAATGACCTTCAAAGGGTCCTTCCAGCCCGCTGTGGGTACACTGGGAGGAGGCTGAGGCAGGCATTCTCACCTTTTGAGGTCACGGCAAGTAGACCAGGTGAGGTGCGGCTTAGGCATGCCCCGTCCGCGACAGCGGACTGTCTGCTCTCCATCAGCAGGATGGCTCTCGCTCAGCTCCAGCACACGGGCAGGCACTGCATGGAGATGGCATGGGGCCGGGAGGAGGAAAGGTCAGAATAGACAGTGAGTGAGGAAGACCCTAGTGGATGGAGGATGTGGCCTAGAGTCTTCCCTGGATGGGGGAGGGGAGCTGCAGACTGCAGGTGAGCATTACATGCCAGGAATCACCTTGTGAAAACTGGCGGATTCCCCTTCTGGGTACTTCAAAGGGAAAGCCTCAGCAGGGGACTGGTCGGTCTTTAACACCTTTCTGAGGCTTGCTAATCTCCCCTCCTAACAAAGCCAGAGCGGCCTCAGGGTCAGGCCCTGGGAAGGCCAGAAAGAGCGTGGAGCTGGAGTTTAACAGCGCTGTTCTGTTGTCTTGGAGTTTATTGTAGTGGGTGCTTTATATTTATGACACGTAACAGTGATTTTCCATCTACGATTGAGAGGTTAAATTCTCTTTCAAACTGAATTTTTAGAAAGTCTACTGACAAAACAGTAAGTCATTATCATGACATTCGGCTCAAAGCCCTGCAGTGACTTCACTGCAGCCGCAGCAAGAGCCAGTGTCCATCCAGGAGCCCACGAGGACCTCCACGATCCGTCCCCACCCACCCAGCCCCTAACTGCCCTGTCCCAGGTATGACTTCATCTCCCCCCCACCCCTCCCCCATCACACTGTTCCAGCCACTCGGTCCTTCCTGCCATCACTCCTGCCTCACGCTGCCTGGGATGCCCTTTTCCCAAATAGCCACTGGAATAATGCCCTCACCTTCTTCAGGTCCTCCCGAAAATGTCACCTCAGTGAGGCCAACCCCATCTCCGCTATTGAAAAGTACAGCCCTCACCGTCCCTGCCCCCAGAACTCCCGATCCTCCCCCACCCCACTCCAAAGCTTTTTCTTTCTCTTTCAAGGCACTTGTTACCTTCTAACCTCCTACAGAATTGGCTGGGGACTTTACCGCCACTGCCCAACATGTGTCTTCCGGCACTGGGATTTAGGCTGCGCTAAGGAAGGCAGGGCCTCGAGGACCTTGAGCAGCCTGGTGCACTGTGGCTGTTCGGTAAACATCTATTTAATTAGTGGTGCAGTTCAAGTGGTGAGTGACGAGGAAAAACCGTGGCGTTGGCACAGGAATGACTGAGGTTTGGGAAACACTAGTCTAGCCCAATGGCCACCTTGTACGGCTGGGGAAACTGAGGCCCGAGACAGGGTATGCACAGAGCAGGGGACCAGTGTTGGAGCTAGGACTAGCACCCAGTCTCCTGAGTCCCGGGGCTCCCTCCCCTGTTCCTCCCGTGGATGGGTGGACGGCGTAGGCAGGGAGAGGAAGAGGGAGTGGGAGGGAAGGGGAAGGAAAGCAGGGTGGAGGGCTGCTCACCGTTGATTTGCAGCTGGAAGGAGACCTGGAGCTCATCGTCCTCGTTGGAGGCCAGCATGGTGTAGAAACCGGCCTCAGCCACCTTCACCCGCACCAGTGTGAGTTCTGACACGTACCTGGGGGGCAGGCCCAGCCGGGAGACCCAGCCGTCAGACCTGGAAGAACTCGCACGCCCTCCCCTCCCTCCTGTACAGACAGGGGAAGCAAGGCCCAGGGAGGGCAAGGGGCTTGCCAAGGTCACAGAGTCAGTAGCGGGGCTGGGACTCACACCGGTAGGTTTAGTCTGAATCCCCAGCCATAGGCAGCTCCACTGGGCCAAGAGGCCGGTTAGGAGGGACAACAGGGTGGGGATGAAGGGACAGCACCATTTCCCCTCTCCTCCAAAGCTCTTCTCCTTCAGAAAGGCCTGACACGCCTTTATCCTAACATCGGGCACCTCCGGGCTACCACCGATGCACAGGGGGCAGGGGACTGCCTGATACCCTCCTTCCCAACCATCCTGCATTTCTGCTGCCTCCCGGTGGCTCCAGCCATCACAAGGACAATTAAACATCCCAGTGGTCCTCTGACCGGTGCCTGGTTTCCCCTCTAGACAGGAAGCTCTAGGGGGCATGGGACTGCATGTTCTGTTCTCTGCAGCGTCCCTGGGCCTGGCACAGCCCCTGGAAGGGCGCCCGGCACATAGTAAGCTCTCAGGAAAGACGGGCCTAGTTTCTGTTAAGCAGCTGAAGGCTGTGGGCTGCTTGGCGGCTGTGGACCATAACTTCAAGAATGGAGTGGGCAGGCGGCTGCTCACCAAGTCTCCGACACATTGCGCGTGGACAGGACAATCTCGCCTGCACTGGAGTCGCCCAGAGTGCGGTTGTCCTTGAACCACTTGACAGTGGGCGGTGGGTAGGCCTCGAATGCCACCTTCAGTGTCCGGCTCCGGTGCAGTTCCGCAGACTGTACAGCGTCCAGCTCCCTCAGCAAATGCACGTAGCCAATCTCTGCAAGGGGTGTCTGTCAGGGGCGGGGCCACCAATGGGACAGTGCCTCATGGGGCGGGGCTTCAGGAGGCAGGGCGTTAGGCTTTGAGAACTGCTTGATCTGGGGCTGAAGCTGGGGCTGGGGCTGGGTGGACTTTGGAGCTGATATGGTTTGCAGGCCAGGTTTGAGATTGAGGCTGGAATTGTAGTTCTCCTTGGGTGTGTTCTGGCCCAGGGTTGTGGCTCAGGTGAGCTGCAGCCTGGTGGACTTTGGGGATGGGGCTGCCTAAGCCTGGGATGCAGGCTAAGATCAGAAATTGGGTTGGGGCCTGGGTTCTGGCTCGGAGGAGAGTCTAGACGGGGTTAAGGTTGGATTTGGGGTTGGCCCTGCGTTTCGGTTTGGGTTTCTCCCAGAAATGCAGCCCAGATTGGCAGCGAGGCTCGAGCTGGACAGACCTGCATCTGACGGTACCCCGGGGCTATGACAGGGCGTGGACCCGGCTCAGAGTGAGGGTTGGGGCTGAGCCCCAGGCACGCACCGACCACGGTGACATTGATGGCTTTTTCGTCCTGGTGGTCGTACACACTCTCTGACACATTGCAGATGTAGGTCCCCGAGTCGCCCAGCTCAGCGCTGGGGATGTGCAGGGTGGAGCGGATGTAGAAGGGAGTGTCAAAGTCGGTCACGGGCTCCACGCGCCGCCCGCTCTGTGGGGACAGGTGGGGCGCGTCCCCCGCATCAGGAAGCGTCCGGAAAGTCAGGCTGCCAGGCGGGATATCCACCCCTGCCTCGCCCTTGCGCCCACCCCCGTCCCAGCATTACCTCCTCGCGGGGGTACATCCACTCGAAGTTGACCACCTCGTTCCCAGTCACCACGCACGTGATGGTGATGTTCTCGCCCTGGCGAACCACCGTCTGCACTGCACTCATGGAGACGTTGATGGACGAGGCTGGGGGAGAGAGGCTGGCTCAGGTCTGAGGAAGTCGCCACCAGCTACCAGTAAGCACTTCGGGCTGGGGGTGGGGCCAGGGTCCAGAGAGGGAAGGGGTGACTGGTGTGGAAGACTCATTGGTTCAACAAATATTCATTAAATATTTACCCTATGCCAAGTACCATTCTAGGCACTGGGGCTTGAGCGGTGAATGCAGAAGACAAAATTTCCGTCCACATGGACCTGGCCTTCCACAAGGGACCACAGTTTGGGAACCAAAGTATTCTCCACACACCCAAGTACAGGGGAGACGTGTTGAGCATAACCGTGTACCAGATACCCCCCCACACACACAATCTTCTGTTTCATGTGATCTTTGCAATAATCCCCCGAGGTAGGGAGTCAGTGTTCCCATTTCACAGCAGAAGCAGCTGCAGGCTGAGAGAGACCATGTGCCTGTGCAAGGTCACTGGAGCAGGACGTGGCAGAGCTGAGCTCCAAAGCCTGTGCCCTTGCCCGCCACTCCACACAGCCCAGCTCTGCCCATGACCTTGGGCAAATTCCGTCCTCTTTCTGAGCCTCAGCTTCCTCATCTGTAAAATGGAGAAACATGACCTGCCTTCCAAGGCTGTAGTGAGGACCCAGTGAGAGATGGAGCGGCACCCTCGGTAAGCTGGAAAGGGCTAGACCTCTGTGAATGGTCACACCTGCCTCTGCTGAGCCTCTGGCCAGAAGGGGGGCTCACCCTGGAGGCTGTAGACGTAGTAGGGCTCGGAATCCACCTCCCTGTCCCCGATGGTGGTTTTGCAGACGTAGGTCTTGTCCTCAAAGGTCCCGGAGAAGCCGTGTTGGTGGTCGTAGGGGAAAGGCAGTGGGTCATCCATCTTCTTCTCATGCAGCGTCACCACCAGTTGCGGGTCCGTCACTCGGCACGGAATGGTGATCTCAGTTTCTTTCGTGAGGAAGATGAATAATTCCTCGGAAGGGACTGGGAGGAAGCCCACGGTAGGATCTGCCGGGGCGGGGGGGGGGGGGGAAAAATGAGGGTCAGGGGGAGCTGGGTTTCCTTGAGCAGGCCCCTCCCCCTTCCCGGCCTTCAGCCCTCCCATTACAGAGCGAGCATGCTCTCAGGGGTCCCATCTAGTGTTTACACTGCTATGGACAGCCCTGGGGCGTGAAAGCCCCACATTGAAGGGCAGCTGGTACCTGGAGCTTGGAGAATGGGGATGATGGGATGTAGGGGCCAAGAGGGAGCGTACTGGAACCAGCTGGGGAAGCAGAGTTCTTGGGAGCCAGGAGTGGGGTGGGTGGGCAGGAAGCAGGTAGATGCTCACCCCAAGGGGTGGAAGGGAACGTACTCCTGGACTGAGCCAGGCTGGGTTCCTCAGCTCATCTGTGTTTCTCAGCTGGCTGTGCTTTACCCTGTCACTACAGCCCTCCCTGAGCTTCCCTGGCTGGACGCCCGCTGGGGAGAAGGGGAGTAAGGGAGTGAGCACGGGCTGGGGCCTCACCTGGCACAAAGATGTAGAGCCGTTTTTGCTCCTCGGCCTCCGGCTCATGGGAGTTATTATAGGCACACAGGTATTCCCCTGTGTCTATCCCAGTGACATTGGTCAGCGTCAGGACGCTGGAGAAATTGCCATCCGGGGTCATGGCTATCTCTTGTGGGGGCCTCTTGGACATTCGTTTCCACACCACCGGATCTGGACCCGAGCAGGTCAGAACCAAGGTGCTGGAGACGTTGAGGACGAGCTCCGGCCCCGGAGGTGTGATGACCAGGCCTAGGGTCATCTGTGGTCCCAGCAGCAGCGGCGGCAGCAGCAGCAGCAGGGGCGGCAGCAGCACCCGGCCTACAGGAGAGGAGGCGTCAGATGTCAGAGCGCGGGAACCTCCACACCTGTCCCCAGAGCTGACCCTGGGGGACGACAGCCCCCGAGAAACACACCCCCCTGATCCAGACTCAGTGCCCGGCACCCCTCCCCCGGGGCCTGCTAGACCCCAGCCTCGGAGCCCTGCAGTGGGCCTCGCACAGGCCGGGGGCATGTTCTCTCTCACAAAGGCGTCAGGAAATCCTCGGGAAGCAATTCCCAGCCTCCAGTTCCTGCATTATTTCCCAGGTCACCTTTTGAGCCTCGTCCCTACAGCCACCCCAGCTGCCCAGGTTCTGCCCAAAGCCCAGAGGTGGCCCTGTTTGGGGGGAGTGGGCAAGGTGGCTCAGAGTGGGGCAGATGGGAGCAGGAGAGATGCTGGGGCCCCTGGGGACTCAAAGGGACTGGGGTTGGGGGGTTGTCAAGTGACTGGTTCCACTTCCCCTGTTGATATCCCCTGGGGGAGGATTCTGTAAGCCATGCCCCCCCCTTCCCCCAGATTGGTCAGGGCTCAGCGAAGCCAATCAGCCACCTTCAGCTTGCCAATGACCACTGGTTGCCTGGTCAGCTGCCCTGGACAGCAGAGTGCATGTACCAGGCGGGAGTGAGGGAAGGGTGTGCTGAGAGAAGCCCAGCTAGGACCTGGGGGTTCACAGCCAATGAGGAGTCCAGGCAGGGCAGGGAGTCCCAGACTGGAAGCAGACCAGCCAGACCAACACCAGGGAGTGCTGAGGACAGACAGGAGGCTGGAGTGACTCTTAACAAGTGGGGTGGGGACACCTGGGGAGGGGCACGGGGTGTGGAAGACCAGCAGAGGATATGAGCTGACGGCTCCGGGCAGGCAGGGAAGCGCTGAGGTTTGTGAGCTGTGGGTGGGCAGTGGAAGGGGGTCTTCACTGAGCCCCACTGGAAGGGCAGGACACTGAGGCTCGAGAGCAGAGCAGCGCCCCTGGATTCTCAGGCCCTGGTGCAGCTTGCATCACCTCTGCCAGCTCCAGGGTCCTGCATAGTAGCTCCCCAGGGCCCCTTCCCACGTGCCCAGTCCACCTACCTTTGAGGACAGGCGCTGGCATGGCACTCAGAAGCAGCATGGTGTCCTGCGGAGTTGAATAGGAGACAGTCAGGACCCAGGGTGGGCAGAGGCGGTGCCAGGGCCCATCTTTGCACCTGGGTCCTGCAGAGTAAGCCCGGGCTGGGCCACCCAGCCTTTGTGTCCACAGAGCTGAAGTCAAAGGCTACCCGTGTCCTATAGCCAAGAGGGCCCTCGTGCTCACAGGTCCCCTCCCCCCCGCCACACTAGGGCTCAGCCTCAAGGAGCCTGGGCCCTTCTTTGGCTCTGCCTCTACCTCTCGGGTGGCCCTGGCTGAGCCCCCAGCGCTCTCTGGGTCTTAGTTTCTCTGTATGTATAGCAACACAGGGGATTTGGGCAGGGGTGGTGTCCAGGGGCCCGCCAGCTCTAAGGGCCTGTCCTCCGGGTGACAGTTCCAATACCAGGCTCTTATCTGCCAGGACAAATATTTGGGAAAGTGTGATGAGAGGCCTGGAGGAGAAGGAGGGGGTGAGCCAGGCCCAGAGAACTCCCATAGCGCCGCAAGCACAACAGGAAGTAGAGGCGGCTGTGGGAAGGGAAGCGGGGGAGTCAGGGCTGTGGAATGGGGGGGCACCCCCACGCCTGGCCCCTTCACTGGGTCCTGAGTTGCACAGGGAGGCCCAGGGAAGAGGGGCCAGGGGCTGGGCCCTGGGGAAGCCCCATGGTGCCTCAAGCCTTGGAAGGTCCATGGAGACAACTGAATCGGAGCCCCCCATCCTGCCCCTACCATCCAGATGGGGAAACTGAGGCCCTGGGAGGAAGAGAAGTTTGCCTAAGCTTACACAGTAGAGCTTGTCCAAGAGACAGGCAGACAGACAAGACAGACGGACAGACGTGGACTGACAGAGGTAGAGACAAAGACACAGAGAGATGGAGAGAGAGGACACACGGCGGCGGAGACAGAAAGAGATGGAGGCAGGGACACTCACTGAAAGACCGAACTGGGTGAGTCTTTGTTCTGTCCCTGCCTGTGGCCGCTCCACCCAAGGACCCCAAATAACCACCAACAGCCAGGCGTGCAAGGGTCTGCAGCGTGGACGGAAAGGGGACCAGAAGTGGACGGGAGTCACAGAGCAAGACATGTGGGCAGTGACCACGTGACGAGGCAACAAGGAGCCTCTCGGTGCTGTGGGTCTGCTGACTTCGCAGAGTGGCTGCCCAGCCTGGCCTGCTCCGCGGCCACACCCAGGTCAGCCCCACTGCACCCCAGCCTCACCCCGCTGCGTTTCCAGTCCCTGGCTGGGGGCCGGTCTGAACCCCGGCAGGGCCAGCCTCTGTGCCACCGCTCTCTCCGGGGCCTCAGTCTCCCCGGACGAGTCAGAGCAGGCCACTCACGGCTCCGCTTCCACACACTGGCGGGATGGAGGGAAGACTCCTGGCCTGTGGCCCCCAGTCTCAGCTCTGCCCAGCACCCCAATAAGCTCTCTGAGTGAACCTGCTCTTCTCCTCCTCCTTCTCCCCATCCTTGCAGACCAGTCTGCTTGCGGGTCCCCTCATTTCTCTCCCTCCCAATTGCTGCAGACTGCAAGTCCAGCTCTTAAGGATGCGCCCCCTCCCTCTCCCAGCCCTCCTGCCCCAGCCCCTCCAGCCGGGTGCCAGGCCTCCTCCCACGGCGGGAGCAGCCCCACGGTGGAGCCAGCAGCCCCCTCAGAGGCCCATCTGCCCCTCTGCGGTGCCCCTCTGACTACCCCCTTTCTGCCCGAGATCTCAGCCAAAGAAAATCATTAGCAGCCGAGGCTGGGGGAGGGGGCCATTTCAGCCTCCCTGCCCCTCCCCTCTCAGCCTCCCTGGCTGGCCGCACTGTTTATTATTCTAAAGGAGGAATTCAGTCGGCTGGCCTGGAGATGGGAGGTCACTGCAGCGGGGGCTGGCCTGGCTCTGGGAGGCTGGGCTGTGTGGGCGCTGCCCCCCACCCCCACCCCGGGCAGGAGCAGCCCCTGACCCTGGCTCCTCTCCCGCTGGGCCTGGGGCTGGGGGCCGATTAGTGTCTCTGAGACTCTGCCAGGAGGGGTCTTCTTGAACAGGCAGCAGAGGCCTGGAGCTGGACAGAGTCATGGCCCAGTCACCAGCAAAGAGGAAGAAGAATCGGGCTATGGGGAGAGGGCAGGAGGCTGGTCGGAGGAGCGTGGGGACAGTATAAACACCTTAGGGAGGGTGTAGGTGTCCCGGGGATCTCGGCCTGGCTTCTCCCTTTATGCAGTGGGCAACTCGGCTCTGGTCACACGGGGCCTCAGACCCACCATGGGACGGGGCGAGTCTCTCGCTCTCTCCCTGTTTCCCCATCGCACGGGGGGTGGGGGGGGGTGCGGACGGGTCCTCCCAGAGAGCCATCCCTCTTCCAAAATGGCCAGGGGAAGGAGGGGGCCGCATTCCTGCGGCTGCGTCATGTGAGAATTCATAACCCTTCTGGTTTCACGGATTGAACTCCCCCGGCAATTCAGTCACAGACTTGCTGTGTAAGGCTTGACCAGTTGTTTCCCTCTCTGGGCTTCAGTTTTCCAGGTGACTCTTAGACAAATAAACTGGGGACTGGAAATCCAGGAGGCTGCAGCAGGGAGGGGCAGGGGAAGGGTGGCATGGACGACAAGCCACAGGACCAGGCAGGACCAGAGAGGGGATTGAGGCAGCTGGACATGACCTCCCAGGCCGTCTCGGAGGAGTCCCTGACACCCCCAGTGTCCAGCCAATGCCTGTGGACCTCTCTGGGCTTCCCAGAGGCTGCGTGCATCCAGCCAACCCCAGAGAGGCCCAGACAACTGTTCTGCAGGGGGGCTGGGGGTTGCCCGTGACAAGTTCTCTCCTTCAGAGGGAAGGCTGGGCTCCAGCGAGGAGCTACATGGGACAAGGTGGTGTCACAGTCAGGGAACAGACACACCCCTGCCTGCCACTCTCTCCTGCCTGGGGAGGCTCCTGAAACAGAGAGAGGAGGGGGGCTGTCAGGGAGCGCCCCCTGCGCCCACAGGAGAATGCTGCGTGCCAGGGAGCCCTCTCATGACTCCCCCTATTTCCACCAGATTGGGAGGGACAGGTCCAAAGACGGGGTAATTGCCCAGCTCCTCATGTGAACCGGAGGAACCCCCTTGGGGGAGCAGACTGAGGGCCCCTAGCCCAGGGGCGCAGGCGTGTCTGAGGAGCCTCTCAGAGCCCCAGCCTCCTCTCCTTCCTGCACACACGAGTCTCCACTCCTTTCCCACCGCCTTAATCTAAATAAATCCAGTCCATCTCGGCCACATCCGCCAGCAGCAGCTTCCCTCCCTCGGGGTCCTGAGGCTCCCACGACACAGGCCGGCCGGGGAGGGAGGGGGGCCTGCCGGGCTGCCGGGGGCGGGGGAGGCCTGCACACCGTTAGCACGTGCGCACACAGCGCAGACCCGCCTACGCGCTCGTTCACACACTCCTCGGGAGCACGCCTTGCTGCAGGCCCCGTGTGCGTCCGGCCCTGGTGCAGGCACTCCGCGTGTGCACGCCCCCACAAAACACGCATGCACACAGCTCCCACTGCGCCCAGCACACACGTACTCGGCACAGATCTCCGCCTGTGCGCTCTCCCAATGCCCTCCTGAGGTGCACGTGTGTGTGGCGCATCACGTGTGTACCCAGGACAGACAACTGTGCACATACAACACGCACACAGAGCGTGGGCACCGGGGACCCCCAAACTCCCCCGAACACACATCCACGTGCGCGCGCAGACAGGCCGCAGCGCCGGCGTGCTGTGCGTTTGCTGTACCAGGCGCTATTCTAAGCGCTCGGCATGCATTGGCCCACTCGCTGCTCAGCCAACTCTGAGCAATATCTATCTGTATGAGATAGATACAATGATCATTCCTGCTTCAGGAGGGGAAGCTGAGGCAGCACGCACTTCAGGTGCTCGCCTAGGAGCAGAGAGCAGAGATGCAGCCAAG
This sequence comes from Phyllostomus discolor, assembly GCF_004126475.2. Lineage (NCBI taxonomy): Eukaryota > Metazoa > Chordata > Mammalia > Chiroptera > Phyllostomidae > Phyllostomus > Phyllostomus discolor. Next base: position 20,897,163 of record NC_040915.2, read on the forward strand.
CTGGAGGGCCCCGCCTCCACTTCTCTGTTTGCTGGGTTTGAGCTGGGGAGAGGGTGGCGAAACCGATGGAAACAGATGGGTCTGAGGCTTATTTAGCCGAGAATGACAGGACCTGTTGATTAGATGTTGGGAGGGCTGAAGGGAGAGGTATCCTGAGCGAGCCCACCACTATTTCTGGTTTGGTGTGTGTACGCGGCGGGCAGTGCCGCTTTCTGAGATGCAAGTGGAGCGGAGGCACAGGATTAGGAGCTGCCACTGAGCTGGTCGGGGATGCAGAGGGGCCATGGGCACCTGAGGGGACCGAGGGACACTCAGTCTGGTGGCAGGGAACAGCTGGGCAGAAATAGCAGAGAGATGGGGATGGGAAGGAACCCTGCTTCAAGGAGGAGGGGGTGCTTGGGCCAGCCCGTCTCGGGCCAGGGATGCTCTGAATAAATAAGATGCCAGAGGGAGGAGGAGGCCTGGCCACGGAGTCTTGGGGTTAGTCTTGGAATGTCGGCGCTCCACAGCCCTTGGGGATCACCTCCTCGCTCCAACCCCCTTCCTCGCCCCCGCTGTACAGATGAGGAGACCGAGCCTGAGGGGAGGACAGGGCAGGCCCCAGGGTCTGGACTGGGCTCAGGCGGCCACTGGGCAGCCCTCGCCTCCAGCCCTGCCTCAGGGGCGCAAGGCTCCAGAGTTCAGATGACAGCGGCTGCCCCCCCTCCCCAGTGTATCCCCCCGCCCCCGCCACCCCACTCTGTTATATTGAAGCTGCTTTTCCTGCACTGTCCCAGCCAAGCTGGATTCGAAGACTGAGGTCAGAGGAGTGACTTGTTAAGTTGCCGGCAGAAGTGGGGCAGACCCTAGTCTCCTACCAGCAGGCTAGCCCTCTGTCCTCCACACCAGGGGCACTCACAGCCTCTGGGACAAACTTCAGGGGACCGATCCCTGGCTGGGAGCGAGGGGATGTGGGTTCGAGTATCTGCTCTGTCACCCGCCTGGAGTGCAGTCCTGCCCCTCTCTGAGCCTCGGTTTCCCCATCTGTACACAGGATGGGCAAGGCTGTCCTGGAAGCACTTCCAGGACGCCGCTGTGGGGGGCAGCTGTGCTGAGTCGGAGTGCTGGGGTGGGGGTGGGCGTAGGGTGCTAGGGAGAGGTCCTGGCTGGGGTGTCATGACTCAGCTTGCAGAAGGCGGCCAGCTCCAGGCCTGGGAGTGCGTGGGGGCAAGAGGCATCTGGAGCCAGAGACTGAGCCCTCCCGCCAGCAGCCGGGGCGGGGAGGGGGGGGGGCGGGGATACGAGAGTGGTGGCGGCATGGGCCGGATGGGGCAGAGAGCGCGGCTTCACCCCAAGTGGGCTGAGGTGCCTGGGCTGAGGTGCCGGCACGGTGGTGCAGCCTGGGGGCCGGGAAGGAGAGCAGGGTCTGCTGGCCGGGGAGACTGTTTCAGGTGGGTGGTAGGAACCTGGGAAGGGACTGAGGCTGTGCGGCTCCCACCTGCCTCCCTCCACCCTATGCCCCCCCCCCCCCCCCCCCCCCCCGTCTACCTGTTGGGGAAGGCTCAGCTTTCCCCAGCATCGTGTGGGGCCTCCCATGATGACTCTCCCCCAAAGCCTCAGGATCATGCTGAGGCCAGAGAGGGCGAGCACCTGGCCCAAACCACACAGCACTGCAGCTCGGTCGCCCAGGCCCGATGCGCTGCCTGCCACACTGCTTCTAGACCCACAGGACTTCCGTGTGTCCCAGGTGCTTTCGGGGCCCCCAAACAGAGTGTGGGGGCTGGCATGGGTTCTAGCTGGCCTGGGAGTCCAAGTGGGTAGAAGAAGAAGGATGCCAGTTTCGTGGACCACCATCCTGACCCCCCTACTGCTGCCCACTCTAGCACCAGCACCGTGGCCTGGGGCCGCCACCTGCACCCCTTCCTCCCGTCTCCACACCCCGGTCTGTCCTTTCCTACCCCTCTCACACCTCAACCTTTCTAGAATGCCTGCCGGACCCTGTCCTTCCCTGGCACCTCCGTGACCCCCAGGCACTGCTGTGCCCCCTCATTCCCAGTTGTGCTTCCTGCAGTTTGTTACCCACAGTTCAGAAACACTGAGTGAAAAATTCCCGAAGCAAGCAACTCCTAAGTTTTCAATTGTGCACCATTCTGAGCAGCGGGGCAAAACCTCACTCTGTCCCCCTCCATCCCACCCAGGACACAAATCGTCCCTCCACCCAGTGTCCCCACGCAGGGCGTGCTCCCAGCCCACTGGCCACCTATGCACCGCCTCAGTCGCCCTCAGCTCAGTGACCAGAGAGACAGGCCACAGTCACCCGTCCCTTCTCACAGTACAGGGTCCGGCTCAAATAACGCCCCTTTTCCTTACACACTCTTTTATTACACAACCGTAAGCATGTAATTCTGTAACCTAACAATATCACACTCACACACACCATCTGACATTTTAGGTGAAATGGTCAAATTAAAACTATGCATTATTACACCCGTATTATTACCCTACCGACCACATTCACACAGGCGCTACTTCTGCCAGGCCCTGTGCATGGTTGTAATTGTTCTACTTTATTCTTAGCTATGGTTACTCTCTTACTGTACCTGATGGATACATTACTTTCCCACAGGTGCGGATGCGTAGGGAAACACACAGCATGTGTAGGGTTCGGAATAATGCAGGGTTTCAGGCTCCACTTGAGGAAGGGAAGCATATTGTGTCCCTTGGGGATGAGGGGGACGACTGCAGTCATCCTCTAGGAGGAGCCGGCCTCTAGGGACCTGCACGCCCCAGCGCTGCAGACAGCGCATCGTGACTGAGGGGGAAGGTTGCTGCACCCCCAGCTCCCCAGAGCCCGTGTGAGGTCCCCACACTCCTCACTCACTCTCTGCTCCTCTCCCCAGGAGGCCTCCCCAGGGACACAATGGAAAGAAATGACCTATTTTCTGGAAGTTCAAAATAAAATGAAACATCTGTCTGGATCAGAGCCAGACTGATAAAGAACGGACCGATCCTCCCAGCCTGAGCCCCCTCCTCCCAAACACCCCCTCAACCACGAGGGTGTGAGCGCTCGGGGGTAGGGGAGCCACGCAGGCCCCACTTCTTGGAACAGCTCGTGGGAAAGCACTCAGTGTGTGCCTCATGGCTGCTGGCGACCCAGAGGAGGGGGCCTGGGTTCCCACGCAGGCTGGGAACCGGCCCGAGAAGGAGGTCAGTGGGGAAGGGAGGTCAGCGGCATGACCCTGTCCACCTGCCTGCAGAGCAAACGCTTCCTGCTCCTCTGGGTGGGTCACCAACTCCCTGCTCACCCCCATCACCACCCTGCAGCCCGTAGAGCCTGGCTCTGCCCGGGCCCAGGGTACCCCCAGGTCAGAGTCAGATCCTCTGGATCCCATCTGGGCCCCCAACAGCCCCTTCAGAAAAGAATGAAGACTTAGAAGGCCTTGACAATAACCACAAGAATAACAATAGCTACCCCTGATTTAGTTCACATCAGCCCCCACCGAGGCTGAGCCCTTTGTGCGAATGATCTCAGAGCAGTCCATGAGGCTTCCCCACTTTACAGGTGGGGAAACTGAGGCACACAGAAGTTAAACCATTTGTCCAAGGTCGTGGAGCTAGGCCGCAGTGAAGCCAGCGCTCAGCCCCGGGCAGAGTGACCACAGAGCTCACAGGCTTACATGCTCGCTCAGGTGACAGGCTGAGGCAGGCGGCAAGGTGACTGGCACTTAGTGCGAGTCCAGCACACGAGTCGGCAGCCTTGCTCCTCCGCCCTCTTTCCCTGACCTCGTCTCTCCATCTGTGCTCTCCTTTCGGCTGGGTGAGGCTAGAGCTGGCAGACGAGGGGGGAGACAGGCACACCATCTTGCACAGAGCCCTACCATCAGGGTTGGGAGAGCCCACAAATACTCCTTATTCACGTCTCCCCTACCCTCCCTGCAAACAAAGGGGTTTGTTGTCCAGTCTACCCTTGCACACCTCCCTGCAACAGGGATCTCACCACCGCACGTGAGACCCATTCCATTCTTGGCCAGTTCGGGCCAATATGTCAGGCTCTTTGAAAAAAGTCACTCCGTTGAGTGCCATCTGCCTCACTGCCTCCTCTGCTCGCTGGCCCTGCTCCTGTCCCCCGAGCGGCCCACCGCCCCAGGACAGCTCGCTTCTTATCCGTTGCCCTCCTGCCCCACAACCTGAAAAACAAACAAAAGAACCTACGAATTTGGGACTAGGCGCTCTGCTAAATGAGAGGACCTGGGGGCTTTGTTTTATCTTCACAACAATTCCTCAAGGTGCGTACAATCGTTATTTTCATTCCACAGAGGAGGAAATGGGTTCTCAGAGAGGTTGGCTAACTTGCCAGAGGTCGCACAGCCCACAGGCAGTGGGGCTGGAGCGCACACTCAGGCCCTTCTGACTCCAGACCTGCAGTCTTCACTGCCATGCGAGCGGCTCCTCTCTCGCCCCAAAGCAGATCTGTTCACAGAGACACTCCCACGTGGGCTCACCCTAATCCGTGTTCTTGGGGGTGGAAGGACCCTCAGAGGTTATAGTCCTGTCCTTCCCCTCACGGCGGTGCACAGTGGCCAAGGGTCTACCCCAGCTCACTCAGGCATTTGAAGGTCAAGCCGGGGAGAGAACTCAGAACTCAGAACACTTCTGCAACTTTGCTGCGGAGCCTGGGGGCTGGTGCGAAGGTTGAGGAGAGGAGTCCTTCCTGAGGACGTGTCTGTCAGGGTCAGCACCCAGACCCGGGCTCTGGTCTGCCCTGCGGCCTGTCCTCCGAGGTGGGGCGTCCAGGCAGCTCGGCCACGGGCCCTCTGCGCTCAGGGTGCAGGCCTGCCCCTGCCAGGGCCCCGGCACCCCCTACCCCTGTGCGCGGAAGGCCTGGGCCTCTCTCTGCAGCTCCGGAGTTCCAGGCCTCTGCCATCCCTCGGCTACCCTGCCTCACACCCCACCCCCCAGAGCCTCATCTCCGGTGGTGCCATGGCAACGGAGAGCGCCAGGCCTGGCGGCCAAAGCAGCCCCTGAGAGGGGTCCCAGGCTGAGGCTGGGGAGGGGGTGGGGGTGCGGCAGGCGCAGACAAGCAAACCTTCTGTTCCCCGGGCTGCTGCCAGCCCCGGATCAGCCCTGGGCCGGGGTGGGGGCCGCACACAGAATGGGCTCTCAGAGCCAAGTGGGCAGGGGCAGACAGGCCTCAGGCCATTGGTACTGACCCGCCAGCACGCAGCCTTCCCCCACCAGCCCAGAGCCCGAAGACGGGGCCGGGGTAGCTGACTACTCATTGGTGCCAATTACGGAGCATTGAGATTCCCCTCAGCGCCCTCCTGGGCAGCAGAGCCGCAGGGGAGAGAGCTCCCACGTCTCATTACCCTCTGGCTGCCTCTGCATCTGCCCCTGCACCCAGTTCTTCAGTCACTCGCCCCCCGCCTTCTCCCACTTAGTATCACTCAGCCTCTCTGTGCCTTGGTTTTACTGATCGTGAGCGGGGGCTCGTGGAGGCCTTGAATGAGTTAATAATGCAAGTAAAATGCTAGGAGCAGGGCCTGGCACACAGCCCTTGCTAAGTCAGTGGTCACATTATTATTACTCTTTATTCGCTCATGGGAGAGTAAGTCACTCACTCACTCACTCACTTGGCACTGAGCGTACAGCCGAGACCCTGCTGGCTAGACTTGTCAGCAAAGGGATGCGTGTGATAAATGGGGTGGCAGGAAAGCCCCTCCCCAGAAGGGCTCCTCAGGAAGGGGCGCTGCTGTTGTGGCTATTGTTGTCAGCAGGCTCAGCTGGGGTGGCGGCGGGGTCTCTCCTCTTAGGTAGTTGGGGATTCAGGGGCCCACCCTGGATCAGAACCCAAGTCTGATGGTCCCCGACCCACTGTCTGTGAATGAGCTCCTTCCTGTCCCTTTGTCTTAGTCCTTTTATTTGATTGCCCACAAACCAGAGAATGTTGTAAGGATGTCTCCAAGTTCCTCAGAAGGGATTAGGCTTACAGTACGTGCTCAACAGATGCTCACACAGCCCGAGAGATCTAATGGCTATGTAGGGTCAGCTCTTCTGGCCTTCGGGCCTGAGGCCTCAGCTGCCCCTGACGGCTCAGAACTCACTAGTCTGGGGAACTGTGATGGGCAGGCAGCGGTGACCACCCCCCCAGGGAGGTGATGGGACAGGCTGGTGAGGGGGCAGAACAGACAAAGGGGACGCCAAGGCCACCATGCCGCGCCTGCTGCCACCCAGGACACTGGGAGTGCATGGGCTCCCAGCCAGCTCAGGGCAACAGTCCCAGCTCAAGGCCACTTAATCCGGAGCCAAGTGCCGGTCCGACTCCCTCCTTACTGTGCGACCTCTGAGTTTAACTTCCCTGAGTCCCAGTTTCCTGGAAAATGACGTAAGCAACTTCCCTTTCCATTGTTCCGAGAGTTAAAGATGGTGATGAAGTACACCTGAGATATCATAGGTGCTCAGTGGATGGTAACTATTATGATTGTGATTATCTCCGTGGAGATGGCAGTGCGGGGCGGGGGGATGGCCGTGAGCTAGGCCTTCAGGTGTAGGCTCTTTGGCAGACCACACCAGGGAAGGGGATTCCACAGGTGTGAGCCGGTAGGGATGCGGGAGCGCTCAAGGCCTCTGGGAGAGATGGCAAGGAGAGAGCTCTCAGGTGAGAAGACGTAGGTGATAGGCAGGGAAGGAGGGTCACTTAGGGAAAGATTTGGGGTGCCGGGTCAGAATTTGGGCGTTGCCCTGGAAGCCCAAGAGAGCCCGTTTCCAGGGTACCGGTAGTGCTGACCAGGCAGTCATGAGGGCGCAGCTCCAAGCACTAGGGGGTGGGGTCTCCACGAAGGAGAGTGACGGGAGCAGGCTGGCATTTTGTGGCAGGGCATGGCTCAGAGGGGGGACGGTGGAGGCAGTGAGAGCGCATTTCGGGGTGCAGCCGTCTCAGACCCAGCCTGAACTCCCTGGCAGGGCCAGTTATGTGACTTGTGGGCCAAGTGCAAAGTGACAGTGCAGGGCCCCTGTTAGAAACTAGGAAGGGTTTCCAGTGCAGGGCCCTTCCAAGCACGGAGGCCTCTGTGACTGCACAGGTGACACGCTCATGAAGTCACTCCTGCTCCCTGGACTCAGGGGGTGGCCGTCTGTCCATCAGTCCTTCCATCCATCTACCCATCTGTTCGTCAGTCCCTCTGTGCCTGCCAGGGGCTCTCAGGGGCTGAGGGCAGAGCTGGGTGGAACCTCTAGGGTCATGTGCTGCTTCCTTGCCCCCCACTTTACATAAAAAGAAATTATGGCCAAAATGAAGAACTGGCATGACCAAAGGCTCGATGGTTCACAAAACTACCCGGGGGGGGGGGTCCCACCACTTGTTGGGATGGTATAGCTTCTTCTCTTCAACCCACAGTGTGCCCTGTGGCCTCACCCCAGGGAGAGCCGCAGCCTCAGCCCTGCCCGGACAGCAGACCTGCAGGCCAGGTCCTGGACTCAGTGCAATTGCAGCCGCTCTGTGTAACCGAGGTCCATCCACCCCCCCTCTCTGGGCCTTGGTCTCCCATCCATCCAACAAAGAATTTGGACCAAAAGTCCTCTTCATCTCTGACCTTCAGGAACTGTCTGACCCCCTAGCCCTGCTGCCCCCACCTCCCAAGGGACAACCCTTTCCATCACAGGGCGGAGAAGCTGGTGCCTCTTGCAGATGAAAGGTTTCAGGCACCTGAGACATCAAATAGCTCTGATCTGAAGTGAGGGGAAGAGAAGGTATTAATGCAGCTAAAGCAATACAGTTTGATTTTTCAACCACCTGCACTACACAGGGGGTGGGGTACCCAGAGAGGGTCCTGGAAGAGGGGTGGTCCTAGAGACTGAGGGTCCGGGAAGCCCTTATGCCTGGGGGGCTGGGGTCCAAAGTCTTAGGAGGGATTCCAAGGAGACTTTCTGCACTGGAATCAACAAGTGTGTGAGTTCTATACCCCCTCCACCAGAGGTGGGTCTCTGATCCCTCCCCTCGCCTCTGGGCCCCATTGTTTGTCCATCTACCATGGGCCAAAGCCTTGCTTTCTCTTCAGATCAGAACGTCGGAGGCTCAAAAAAAAATCCACATTGAAAGGGCTGCAAAGAGGTGCAGCACCCACAAGCACACCCTTGCAGGCAGGCCTCCTGGCCCTCCTTGGTCAGTGGCCCGGGAACACGGCACACAGGCTCTGTGAGAGCGCATCCTGGGGCTCCCTGAGAAACTGAGCGCGTGAACAGGCAGTTCCTAATCGTCAGAAAGGTCTTCCTAGTTATTGCAGGTGACAGTTTTCCATTAGCAGTCATCGATCCTGACCACTTTCTGAAACATGTAGAAAAAGGGTAAGAAAAAAAACTCCTTGCACCGTGAAGTTAAATATGCATGACCCCTGAGTACACAACGGGGCTTGTGCGGCCGCCAATCTGGGCTGGCAGGGCCCGGAATCCTGGAATTGTTTTAAGGCTGGAAGGAGCTCAGAGATCATCTCGCTCAGCCTCCTTGCTTCACTGATGGGAAAACTGAGCCCCGGAGAGCGACTGACTCACCCACAGACACATAGGATGGGTTCCAAGTCCCGATGACCCCCTCTGGAATTCTAAGCCCCCCCCCCCACAGTTGAGGCACATTCTCAGAGTTTATGCTGGATTCCCAGGGGTGGCCTCTCCCGGCCTCCCACCAGGGCGCTGGAGTCAGAAACACCCAGGCACATGTGTCTGCTCCACAACTTCCTGGCTGTGGGACGTTGGGCAACTGACTTAACCTTTCTGGGCTTTTCCTCATTTGCGAAACAGAAAGAGTTTATATCCACTCCTGGAGGTTGATGTGATGATTAAATTAGTTCGGCAAATATTTAAGCACTTACTGAATGACAGGCCTGTTCTAAGCGCTGAGGAATACGGCAGTGAACTTGGCGGTGATGGGTGTAAAGCACAATGAAGGGCTCAGAGAGAGCTGGTCCCTGTTATATCATCCTGTACATGCGGCCTTCCCGCTGAGGTGCTACGGGCTCCGGCCCTGGGGAGGCTCCTGGGGTCGGGTGGGGGGCTACAGAAACCAGGGGAGGAAGATCTCTCCCCGTTCCAACAATCCACTGACGGCAGGGTGCTGAACCACGTGCAAGACAATGGGGCAGGCGGGGGGTGGGTGTCAGGGATGGCTGGGGACCCTCTCACCCCTTCCTCCCTCCTCAGCACACTCAGCAGCCTGTCCTGAGAAAAACGCCCCGAGTCCCTTCCTTCGGCCCAAAGGCAGCTGGTCGCAGAGCCAGACTGCTCCTGGAGGGTGGAAGTGAGCCTTTAGGACACCCGTGGTGGCCAAGTCCCTTCCTCGGGCACAGCCCTCTGCAGAACACACACCAAACTCACAGCCAAGCTGTTCAATGCGGGAGGCAGGAGAGCAGTGGCCTTCTCTTGGCCGATGACATTGGATATAGCCCGGGAAGAGCAGGGATCGTGCTAAGTGTTTTACCTACATTACGAGGTCACGGAGCCTACATGCTGCCCTGCTGCTCACAGGGTTGGAGAGTGACGTCAGAGAGGCAGAGCACCGGCCCAGGGTCACACAGTTAGCCAGAGGCCAAATCGAGGTTAATGTATGGTCGACTGAAGCCCAAACCTGGTGTTGCTTATCTGGGGTGCCCACCACCTCCCAGGTATGCATGGATGCAGCCCAGGAAGAACACATGTGGGCCTGAGGTTGACCACACAGTGGATCTGAGTTGAGCCAGGGCAAGCACGAGGTCTCCTGACTCCGAACCCATGGTGCTTTCCACTGTCCCACATCTGTGGGCAATTACAAGTCTCAGCTCTTCTTCCCACAGAGCGGGGAGGGCCGCCTGAGCACTGCGGAAGGGAGGGTGTTGACCAGATGTCCCTCGTTCTGGACTAAGCCAGGGCCGGGTGAACCTGGGAGCAGGTCGGGCCTGATGCTGAGCTTTCTGCTGCTGCTGGAGGCGCTGGAGCCCAGGGGAGGCTCCGTGGGAGGGTGGAGACTGGTGGGATTGAGGCAGACTGTGGCCTAAATACCAGCTCTGCAGTGTGACCCTGGGAAAGTCACTTAGCTCCTTGGTTGCCTCGTCTGCAAAGCAGGGGGAACCACACCAATTCCAAAGACCCGGCACAGGGTCAGCACTCGATGACAGTGACCAGCATGGTCCTCCTGTCCCCGACTGTTGTGGAGCCAGGGCCCTCCAGCTCAGGGGTGGGGGAGGACCACGTGATTTCAGAAGATCTCGCTAGAGGCCTCTGTGACCTTTGGGATCAGAGATGCAGGCAGGGACATGCCTCCCTGTTTGACATAGAAAAACACAGTCTGGAAGGGCACCTGAGGCCTGGGCTCTGGCCTCACACTTGAGAACAGAAGGTCTTCAGCCGGTCCCTCCTCCCGCTCACCAGCACATTTCTGGTGGGGGGGCATAGGGACCAAACACAAGATGGGGAAGCCCAGGGCCTGAAGGGTCTCTGATGTGCCACCAGAACACCAACAGGAAGAAAGAGCCAAGCAACAAGGCACCAGTGAGAAGGGCATGGCGTGCACTGGGAAGCATGGAAGAACCTGGGGGGCTACCTGGAGGAGGTGGACTGGGAAGGGATACTTGAAGGGAAAATGCAGGGCATGTCCACAAGCAAGAGTGCAAATTCCGTCTGGGTTCCTGGGGTCTGACCGGAAGGAAGAGGAACACAAGGACCATGTTCGGACGGAGGAGGCAGGGAGCCGTGGGACACAGCGTTGTGGCTGCTGCGAGCCTCAGTTTCCCCACACATAAGGCAGGAGTAAAATCAGCCCTGCCTCTGGAGCTGCTGGTTCTCGTCACATGAAATCACACTTACAAAGCACTCTGCACAGTCCCGGCCTCCCGCAAGTGTCCCTCAGCGGCAGCGGGGTTGAGTTGGGGCTTCCTACAGGCGCATTTCTACCCGGGACGGCCACAGCAGGAACCGTGATCCGCTTCGTGTTTTAGGATAGAGTGGAGAAGGGGCTGGAGGAGGGACATGGCCAGCAGGCCCAAGCAGCTGCCTGGGACCAGGGGAAAGGGCCCAGCAGTCGAGCCCCCTTCTTCAAAGTGGGGTCCCCAGACCTGCGGCTGGATCCCAGGCCCCCAGCCCCAGCTGCGTGAACATGGCCTGCCAGGCCCCAGCCCCCTCGCCTTCGAACTTTCCCAGCCACTGGGGGTTTGGAAGGACATCTTAGGAATCTGGAAAATTTGCAAATCCATTTAAAACCCCAGAGGTTGCCTGGCTGCCGACTGGCCTAAAGCCAGGCAGATTCTTAGGGACAAGTCTTGGCCCCAGGGACAGGGCTGTGGCTCTGAGGTCGCTTGTCCCCTGCTAGGTCCCCTTTCCGTGTGCCCTGCTTGCCACTTCCCAATTTCCTTCCCGCTCCCTTCCCTGCTCTCCCCACCCCCAACAGGCGCTGGGGTGCTTTGGAGGCCCCCACCGGGTCTGGCACCAAGAAACTTCTGGGGTTTGCTTGATGGGGGCAGGGGGCACCAGGGTTGCGGAGGCCTGGGCCACCCGCCCCAGAAGCAGCGGAAGCAGTAGAGAGGAGAAAACGGGTTCCTCCAGCCCAATGTTGCCCAAAGCCTCCAGTCTCCTCCCATCTGGTTTTGTTAAAAATATTTTTCATTTTTTGACCTACTTGAGAAAGTACAGGCTGGGGTAAGGGGACAGGGCAGGGAGCTGGAGTTCCCCCCTGTAGGAGCACTTACCTGATGCCTTCTAATGTGGGCAAGGTCCTGGGCTCTGAGCTGTCACCCCCTCCAGGAAGTCCTCCTCACTGCCCTGTCCCGTTATCAGAAAGTCTTTGCTGGCCAGAAGTGGGGCAGCCGCGGGATAGGAGGGCGAAAAGGACCCTCGTAGGCTCCCGGAGCCTCAGCAGAAGGGAGGAAGTTGGGGGCTGCAGGGGTGAGGAGTGGCCTCACACCCAAAGCATCCTTCGGGAGGAGCAGGGTAGCCAGGAGGGGCCGCCCTGGGTCTGGCTGTCTGTGTAGCTCCGCACAGGCTGCAGCCCGGGGGCAGCACTGGCCAGAGCGGCTGCCGCCCTCTCCTTGTTGTCCTTGTTGGAACTCTCGAGTTCCAAGTTGCTCAGAGAGCGATCCCGGGTCCCGGTCCCAGACGGGGCGGGCAGGGACTGCGGGCTGCTGGCAGGGCGCTCACACCACTGTGGGCTTCCCTGCACCCACCCCCACTTTGGGGGAAAGGCTGCAGGGCGGTCTCTGATTGGTCCAACCGGAGAAAGGGCTGGGGGGGTGGGCGGTGGAGCCAGGAGGGTGGACGCGTGCGTCTGTTTTCAATTTTAGTTTTTTCCCTCCTCTCTTTCTTTTCCCCCAAGTTTCTTGTTTTTCTTCCTCCTTTCCCTCTGCTTTCTCCCTCCCGTCGCCTGCTCTCTCAGGATGTGAGGGGATGTTTAGAAATTCCACAGCCCACGCCAGACGCTGAGTCACTTTATTAAAGAGTGCCCCAGCCCCACTCGCCTGCTGCCTGTCTCGAGTGGCAGCCCCCCCTTGCCATGGCACCTGGGGACTGGTCTCTTCTCTGTGCCTCAGTTTCCCCATCTATAAAGAGACCTCTGATCATTTACACAATAGATTCAGTCACTATTCCTTCACTGAACAGGAATGTTGAGCACCTACTATGTGTCAGACACTGTGCTGGGGCTTGGGGATGCAGTAGTCTGTGGGACACAGTCCTTGACCTCAGGGGCACCGAGGCTGGAGGGAGACAGAGCACAGGCAGGTACTCGGAGGGAGGGCAGAGGGCTGAGGATGCAGTCAGAGGGGCATCCAACTAAGGTGGGCAGGGGAGAAGGGAGGGTTTCCGGAAAGAGGCGCCTTGGAAGAGATGGAAGGACCTTCCGAGATTATCAGTCACTTCTCAGAAGAAGAAACCGAGGCCCAGGGCTGAACTGGTGCGGAGCGGGTGAGAGACTGGTCCGAGGCCAGATTTCCAGACGCCTTCTTTCTCTGACCTCGAAGCCCCTGGAGCCCCAGGAAAGGATTGTTTCCCCATTTCACAGGCCAGGACACTGAGGCCCAGAGGAGTGAAATGAGCTTCCCACACCCACGCCACAATGGCAGAACCAGAGGAAAGTCAGGTCTCGGGAGCAACTCGAAGGAACAGACCCCAGTGACCTGCCCCCAGCGGGAGGCCCACATTGCAGTGCAGACTGGCTCGCCTGTCCCGCCGTCTGCCTCGGTTCTCCCTTTCCCTGTCTCTCATCCCGCCCTCGCACCCACAGGTGTGCCATCCTCCCGCCCTCCCTCCCCACCAGGGTTTCCTCTGCGACCCCCTGGCTGGGCCCTCACCCCTCCCTGCTCCCCACCTCCTCTCCTCAGATGAGAAGATGTCTGTTGTCACAGATACCTGGCCGTTAGATGCCAAAGGGCATCATTTTAAAAGAGTTCAGTCACCCCCTGCCCCCACTACGGTACACAAAAGAAACTGAGTCCCAGGGACAGGAAGAGAGTGTCCCCGGTCACACAGGCAGAGCCCGACTCTGCTCCTCTGTGTGCACCCCGGCCCCCCTGGGGTTCACTGGAGCCTGTCCATGAGGCCGGGCTGCTTGCACTGGGATTTTGTGCCAACCATGGTAACCTATCTTGTGGTCACTTCTTGGTCTTGTCCCAGTGGGGACTGCCCAGCAGAGGGAGAGGGGTTCTCAGACTGAGCCTGGGCCACAGGGTAGGGGCCATGAGAGCCCCCCAAGAAAGGGACCCTGGTCCAGCCTCATGGCCGAGGGGACACTGAGGCATCTAAATACCATAGGGCAAGCTTCACAAAGAGTTCTTATGCCCAAAACTCCCTCAGTCTCTCCAACCCCCTCCTGGCGTTGCCTCGGACATTCGCCTCCAAAGTCACCTCCGACTGTTGGGACCAGGAGGGCTCAGGGGCAGCACGGAGCCATTTCAATCCCTAGGCCCCCCCCCAAAACTAGTCTGGGAGTCAGGAGACCCAGCTATGGGCTTGTTGTGTGGCTTTGGATAGGTACCTTGTCCTCCTCAAGCCTCAGTTTCCCCAACTATACTTTTCAGGAGGACTCACGGTGCTGGGAGGACCTTGGGCTGCTCTGTCTGCAAGCTCGTTAGACTTGGACTCTGGCTAGGGAAAGGAGGCCAGTGGGCCCCGGGGCAAGGGGACAGCTGGGGGCCAGAGATGCAGCACAGAGGGGAGGGGATGGCTGGTGGTGGCTCCCCCGGGAAGCTGGCGGCCGCCAGCTTCCGGCCAGCCCAGCCGTCCGGCTGGCCCATCTGGAACCGCTTAGCCCCTACCACCATTAACCCTTGGCAGGCACCAGGGCGGTTACACCTCCTCCCAGCTGAGATGGGGTTGGGGGATGCAGTGCCACATGGGACACTCCCCAAGGGCTGGGCAGTTGAGGCAGAAGGGTCATGATTGACAGGGCAGGCTCCCCTTCTGTACTTCCAAACTGCATGATCTTAGGCAAGTTATTTAAGCCCCTGAGCCTCAGTTTCCTCCTCTGGAAAATGGAGCTGACTCAAGGATTGATTCAAAAGACTGCTGCAATATGTATGCAGTTAAAGGGCTTAATACAGTGTCTGGGAGTAGGATCAAAACAGTGTTTCCCTCATTCTGGCTGCAGTCCATCACTAGGTGCCCTTGGGCCTCAGTTTCCCCTGTGCACTCTGCAGGAATGGGCAGTGGGCAGTCACATGGGCAGCATGGCACCAACATTCTGGGGTAGTCAGCATGGCCCCCGGCCCCACCTCGGACAGGAGCCATGAGCAGAAATGGGAGACCAGTCCAGCCTCAAAGGATCCTGTCTTGGGGTGGGGTGGGGCTGACAGCGGGTGAGCTGGAGTGTGGGGAGCACTGCCTGAGAGGAGGGGGATGCGGTGCAGAGGGAGCGAGGAGGCCTGAGCCTTGGGGTGCAGTACTTCCCCTCCCACTGCATGGTGGCTCACTCCAGGTGAGCTGTGACGTCTGGAGTTCCAACCCAGCTCTGCCTCTCCCTCACTGTGGGTCCCTGGACCCATGTCTCAGCCTCAGTGTTTGCAGCTGTAAAATAGGGACACGTGTGCCTACCTCACAGAGCTTGAGAGGCCTGAGTAAGTGATGCACAGACGGCATTTTATGCAAGGAATAGAGAAGAGCCAGAAAGAGCCACAAAAGGTGACAGATTGTCAAGCGTCTCTGGGAGCTGCTGTAACAGTGGCCAGGAACAGGAAGGGAGCTGGGCCTCCCTTTGCCATTGGGATGGTTGAGGCCCAGGGACAGAAAGCGACTGTGCAAGACCAGGACTAGAATCGAGATTTCCGTCTACACTCAGGCCCATGCTCTTCCCTGAAAAAGGAACGAAGCTGAACTGAACCCCCACCCCAGACCCCCACCCACGCTTGTCAGAGCCGGAAGCCACAGTTCTCAGTGGGGGTGGGGGGGACAAGGGGGCCGGAAAGGGCGCCTGAGTGGGAGAACTCCCAGGAGGCCGGCTCAGCTCACTCAAGCAGGGCCAGCGGCCGCCACATCTGGCTCTCCCACGCTCCCAGCACTGCCCCCCGCCCCCAGGCTCCTCCAGGGCGAGGAAGCAGCACACACACATCCCGGCACCGGCCCAGTCATTTTGGATATCAGGGCCCACGTTCTCCTACGAGTGAGGCCATTGTGCGGGCATGGGAAATGGGCCCGAGAGAACAGAGGGGGCTTGCCTGAGCTTAGCAGAGAGAGAAAGGGCCTGGCATGGGTGAACCCTGGCCCCCAGCCCAGTGTCCTTCCACCCTGCACACCTGAGCAGGTAGGTGCTTGTAGCTGGGGAGCCGGAAGAGGCACACAGTGGGAACTGCCCCTTTCCCTCCTGGACACTAAGTTAGTGGCTGTCTAGTTGGGCACAGGGACCAGTGGAAACTTCAGGTCGCATTCCTACCCTCAATACCAGGAATGCTCTTACTGGGCCAGACTGTAGTCACCAAGGCCTGACAGGGTCAGGAGATAAGGGATTCAAGACTCTGCCTGCCTCCTCAGCCCCAGGGCACCAAGAAACAAAGGAACATCCTTCTGTGTGTCCTACACAAGGGTCACCAGAACAGCAGGGCCCTCAGAGGCCACAAGTCTCCCCCCACCAGACACACTGGGCCCCAGAGGTCAGAACCTGCTGGGACCCACTCCAGCAAGTCGAGAACGGGGCCTCTGACTCCCAGACCATCCTGGCCCTCATGCCATTTCCCCATGCAACCGACGTTAATCGAGCACCTACTGTATGCCCTGCCCTCCTAGAACTCACAAGCTAACGCTAAGGAAACCACAAACCAATAATATCAGATTGTGTTGTGTGACGAAAGAGGGAGGATGTTGAGATTGCCGGGGGTTCTTATTTAGGTAGATCAAGTCTTCCCTGGGGAAGAAATATTTCAACTGAGACCTGAGGTTAAGAGGACACACATAATGCAGGGTCAGGAACAGTGTTCTAGATAGAGGGAACAGCATGTGCAAAAGCGCAGAGGCCAGAAAGAGCTTGGAGTGCTTGAACAGAAAGAAAAGAATGGGAGAGGACGTGGTGGGTATAGGCTAGAGAGGTAGTCAGGGGCCAGGTGTCAGGGCCTGGTGGAACCCAGGGGAGTCTGACTTTTATCCTGAGGGTCAGGAGGGGCCACTGCAGGACTTTAAACAGGGGTCTAATGAGAGCAGGTGACAGGGGGACACTGTGAAGAATGGGCTAATGGGGGCAAGAGGCTGGGGGAGGGGCTAGTATAAACGCTGCTGTAGTGGAACATGGGGCCCCACCCACAAGAGAGGCAGCAGGAGCGGACCTGACAGGGAGGCGGGACTTCTGGGCCCCAGCCCCCCGTGCCTGACCACTGACTCATCTCCTGACCTTCCCATCCTCCCCTGGCTTCTCCTTTGCCTCTGAACAACGAGTCAGTCACAGTGCCTCTTCGGATAAAGACATTCTATCCCCTCTGTTCCCTAAGAGACAATATACTGGGGGACTGCCTCCCTCCTCCGGAGCACTGGTTCCCCGCCGGGGAAAGAGAGGGGAAGGGGAATCAATCACCAAGGCCAGGTCCTGATTGACGTCAGGCGGCCAGCGAGCCCTCTGGTAGTACCCCGCGGTACCAGCAGGTGGCGCCCCCAGCCTCTGGAGGGGCCGGAAGAGAAAAGGAAAAGCAGTACGAAGGAGGAGAGGGAGGGGTCTGGAAGGCAAAGATGCCTGACTAAAGCCCCAGCACCCCCTGGAGAGCCTCACATCTGCCCCCTGAAAGTGAACAAGGCAGGACTTGCCATCCCTGCTTCCACCTCAGGAAGAGAGGGAGAGTTCCCTGCCCAGGTCAGAGTGGGGTTGGAGCTCGGCTGGCACTGGCCCCCAGTCAAAGCCCTGGGGCCGCTACCTGCGTGGGCCTAACGCTGGCACCCACCAGCCACTCTTAAGTAAACCACTTCCAGCGGAAAGCTGAGCCCGGCACCTTTTCTCTACCAGGGCTGTAAACCTGATTTACAAACCAAGTTATCACCCAGATCTTTAGGAGGCCAGCCCCCCTGCACTCCACCCCAGGAGGCCCCGGTGGGGGTGTGGGAGCAGCCCAGAGGGAGGGCTCCAGAGGGAAGAAGAGGGGCCCGTGGGGAGCCAGAGGGAAGGAGTGGTCCAATAAACAGCCGCTCCCAGAGCTCCCAGAGATAAGGGGCTGTCAGAGAGGAAGAGGCTGTGACGGGGGCTGGCAGGCAGCGTGTGGAGGATGGATGGGGGTGGTGCTTCTCCACCCACACATGGTCACAGCGCCCCGGCTGGACCAATGTCTGAGCCGCCCAGTCCCCAGTGGTCACATGGGGACACTGAGGTCCAGGGAGGTACGGGCTAGTCAGAGGCCAAGGTAGGGGAGGACCTGCGAATTCAGCCACCCAGCCTGGGACTTTTAAACAAGATTACAGTGTCCTTGGGAGGGAGAAGCTGGGGGGTGTCACATCAGGGCTGGCTCAGGTCTCTGATGGGGGGTGGTCCACCTAGAGGTGACTATAAGGGAGAATTGAGGCTCTTTTCCATGATGAAGTCAGAGGAGGAAGAAACACCAGGAATTTGTTTAAACAAAACCCCTGGGTGAGGGTGGGGGTTGGGGACAGAGAGGCATCCACCGCTCACTGTCCTCCCAGGCCCGCGCAGCTGCAGAGGACAGACCTTCCACACAGGCCCCTGACTGGCTGGGTGGCCTCGGGCAGGTGACTTCACTTCTCTGAGCTCCAGGTGCTCCGTCTGCAAAATGGAGATAACAATCAAATTCCACCTCACTGGGCTGTCCGAGGTAAACTGGTCCTCCCGCCCCCACCAGAAAGTCGAGTGTTCCTATGAAACATTTCCTAAGCTGAAACAGCGCAGAGCAAAGAGACAATTACCTTGCCTTTTTGTGCTAACAGACGCACAAAATAAATCAGGACGAAGCACAGACGTTCACAGGCCCTCGCAGACACAGGTCAAAGCTATGGCAGCTTGATGCTGGGGTGCTGAGTGTAGCTCCCGTGGAAGGAGCTCGGTGAGAACGCTCTCACTGCTCAGGGTACGTGTGCCTCTATCGGGGCTCGCCACAAAGCAAAGGCTGACAGATACTTTTGCCTTTTTTTTTTCATAAAAGTGAAAATCCACTATCTTTCCATGAACAAAAACTGGTACTAACGTAGGTCTTTCCTAAGAGCGCAGTGGCATATAAACTTTCAAAAAGCGGAGGATACCTATCCATGGGAACAACTTGTCATGATGCCTGGAGCTTAGTACGTAACGTGCTCAGCAAATAGTGATGCTTGCTGCTGCTGTGTTCCGGTTCAAGGACAGGGTTCCACTCTGCAGGCTCAGACAGAGGCAGTAAAGGGCACTGTGCTGGGAGTCAGAAGACCTGGTCACTTCCAGGGGAGTGCTGAGCTGAAAAAAATAAACAAAAACCTTTCCTTAGGTTATGGGCCTTTGTTTCCCCATCTGTACAAGGAGTGGGTTGGTTCTCTGAGGGTCTTCCAACGTCAGGATGCTATGGATCTTCGACACTGCTGCGCTTCTACCCTAGGTGGGCTGGAGGATCAGCGGGGCTGGGTTGAGGACCCTTCAGGTAATCCGTCTGGGCATTGAGAAAGGCCAGTGGGGTTAAGAGACCCAGTGTCTGAACCCAGCCCTGCACCTGTGTGACCTTGGCCAAGTCCCAGGACCTCTCTGTGCTCCCTTTCATCATCCAGCAAATGGAACCACTTTGCCTCATCCTTCCCAACACCCAGGGCTCAGGAAAGAGCAGGCTGGGGAGCAGGGGGAGGGAGGACCCCTCCAGGGGTGTCTGAGGGGTAGGAGGCACATCTAGCCTGCACCCTGGGAGAGGACAGCACAGGGCTGGGGGGGCCACGGAACAGCTGAGATAAACCCCCTAGACCTCAGGGCTCCCTGGCTCTGCACGCTCCCTCATCAGGGAAATAGATTCTGCTTTGCCTGCAAAGTCCCCCATTTCTCAGCCACCACCCATGTCCTGGACACCGTCTTCCTCACTCACAGAGTCCTGCCCGGCTTCTGTGCTGCTCTCTGCCCCCTCGACCCTCCTCTGGCTCCTTCTCCACACACTAGCCACAGCCACCTCCCCACTCCCACCCCATAGTGACTCCCCACACCCTCCCCCAGCCTGGCTCACTGGGCCACACCTCTCTCCAGACTCATCTCCTGCCCCCGTCACTGAACCCCAAACTCGTCTTTCAGTTCTAGGGGACTGACCTTGTGTCCCCTTGGGCCTCAACACTGTCCCTCTGCCCACAGTGCCCTTCCCCACTCCCAGAGCCTTGGTTTACATGTCACCTCCTCTGGCGAGACCTTCCTGTCTCCTCCCTTGGTGTCAAATCTCTGGATTCCTGGCCCTCTCCAAGATAGAATTTCACCTTTATTTGTGATTATTTGATTCATTTCTGCTTCTCCCCCTTCCCATTCTGTAAGCACCCTGGCGGCAGGGCCTCACCCTGCACTGAACACAGTGTCAGCACAAAGGAGGAGCGTTAACACATACTTGTCAAGTGAATGAACACACAGGACAATTGAATACCTATACCTGTTCCCAACCTTGAAGCCTTCCATCTAGGTCTGATTTAGCATATTCCTGGAATCAAAGGGAACCTTGAGGGCACTGACCTTCCTGCTCCATCCCCCACTCCCCCCACCCCCCATCACAGGCATTCTTTCTGCAGCATCCCTGACCAGGGCCTTCCAGCAGTCACTTACATACCTCCTGTGATGGTGAGCTCACTCTCTTTTTCTTGACAACTCATTTCCTGGTGGATGGCCCTTTAGAGAGCCCTTTGTTATGGGGGTGAAACCTACATCTGTGCCCCCAGGTTGCTCGCTTTCTCAGGTCCCAGGCCTGCCCTGTCCCACTCCTCAAGCTCAGACCTTCAAGTCCCCCCCAGGTCTCCTCCTCCTTCCCCCTGAGCGGTCCCAGTGACGTCAGGTCAGAGAGTGGAGCCCAGTCCTCTGTCCTCTGTACCTTTTCCAGTGCCTCGCTGACCCCTTGAAAGACTCTTCCATGACTTCTGAGTTAAATCTCACCATCACGTCCACTTCCCGACAGGGGAAAGGGGGCCTTCCCTGCAGAGGCCGCCGCGTGCTCATCCGCGTGCTCATCTGCACCCCAGGCGGTCCCCTCCCGTTCCCAAGAGCAGCCTGCGATGCGCTTCGCTGCACGACTTGAGCGCAGCCTCTTTCCTGTCTGGGTCACAGGTCTCCACCTGCGCAGAGGGGAGAGTTCCTCTGAGTGGGGAGCCGAGCCCTGGGCCCCTGTCCCTGCTCTGTAGCTGCCAGGGCCCCAGAAGAACAAGACTGGGCTGGGGCCAGCTTCATGGGCGGGTCACCTGCGCAGTCACACGGGAGGGGTCCCGCATCTGGTTGAACACCCTGCTGTCACCATCCTGAAAGCCTCAGTCATCCTTGAATGAGGGATCTCACTTCGTCAGCTGGGTCCTGACACACCTGGCCCGGAGCTGGTGCTGCCCTGCCCGGGGCCAGTGACTCGAGGGAGAGGCAGATTGAACAGACAAGACCCTCTCTGATCCTGGCTACCTCTGGGGAGTGGAGAGGGGGACACATGTCCCCACACATTTATCTGGGGGGCCCCAGGAAATATCAGAGGATCAAACCCCATAGGGCTTTCTGAGCAGTTCACTGGCACTGAGCCTCCTGTGGGGAGGGAGCCCTTGAGCCCTTCTTCCTGACTTTCCGACCCAGAGCCCCGTCCTTCACGGATTCTTCCCCAAACCCTTCACCCTGGCCCCCCACTCCCAGGTCACCCAGGGCCCCTCCACTGTTCCCCCCAAACCCCACTCCACTTGGGTAGCTGTGAAATGTCTCCTCTCTTTAACTGGGGGTGAGTGCTCGACAATGCCCGGGAATTTGTGTTCGTTTTGTCAGATGCGATAACGGCCTGTTATATAAGAAAATGTCCACGTGTCTTAGACATGCATGCTGAAGTCTGTGGGGGTAAAATGACAGGATGTTTAAGATTTGTTTTAAAATACTTGAGCAAAAAAAGAAGGGGAGGAGGCGAAGTAAATCTTCGATAGCAGTTGAAGCTGGGTGATGGGCGTATGCACAATCCTACTTTCGTGTGTGTTGGAGACCTCTCTTTAAATGAAGGGGGCAGGGGATCGCCCAGAGGATCGTGAGAAGTTCCTTAGAGTGTAGCCCCAGAACTCGTGTATGTGCATATGTGCATTTTCCTGGAGAAAACATCCACAGCTTTCATAGGGCGCTCAAGAGGGTCGTGACCCCTGCCCCCCAAAGATTAAGAACACCGCCACCCCACAGGCAGGAACAGTGTTCAAAGTCAAGTTGCCCCCTTGCCTCAAGCTGGTCACTGCCGAGTGTGCCACAGGCCTGGTGCAGCTGTGTGACGCAGGCCTAGGGTCCCCAGGCAGCCCCTGATCGCTTCTCTCCCCGGAGAGATCCAGGCGTTCGGCCCCTAGGCCGCCAGCCTCTCAGGACACTCCCACACCCAACGTGCCTCGACGCCGGCCCAGGATGTGCCCCCCGAGTCCCCACCCCTCCAGGCCCCGGCCGTCCACCTCCCGCTTGGGGTGGCAATTTGTCTCCTTTTGAACCCCCCCGCCCCCGACGGGTTTCCCCCTTTGATTCGCGGCCGGGAGGCTCCCCCCTGCTTTGAAATGCAAACCCGCCCCGGCTGGGGCCGCGGGCGTCCCGGGGCTATAAAAGGCCTGGGTGGGGCGGCCCGGCGGCGGGGCTGGCGAGTTCAGGTGAGCAGTTGCTCGTTGGGGCGGCCCGCGGCGGCGGCTCCAGGGCCCAGCATGCGCGGGGGTCCCTGCAGCCACCATGTACGTGGGCTATGTACTGGACAAGGACTCTCCGGTGTATCCCGGCCCCGCCAGGCCCCCCAGTCTCGGTCTGGGCCCGCAAGCCTACGGGCCCCCGCCCCCGCCCCCCGGACCCCCGCAGTACCCCGACTTTACTGGCTACTCTCACGTGGAGCCGGCCCCCGCGCCCCCTGCGGCCTGGAGCGCGCCCTTCTCTTCGTCCAAGGACGACTGGGCCGCCGCCTATGGCCCGGGCCCTGCGGCCCCGGCTGCCAGCCCAGTCCCGCTGGCGTTCGGGCCCCCTCCGGACTTTAGCCCGGTGCCTGCGCCCCCTGGGCCTGGCCCGGGCCTCCTGGCGCAGCCCCTCGGCAGCCCTGGCGCGCCGTCCTCACCCGGAGCGCAAAGGCGGACTCCCTACGAGTGGATGCGGCGCAGCGTGGCGGCGGGAGGCGGCGGTGGCAGCGGTAAGGACCCTTCCCTGGCCCCGCGCCTCCCGACGGTTCCCCTGGGTACTGGCAGGTGCTAGGGCGAGGGCCCGGCCGCCCCCTGTCTGACCTCTGCCCTGGCCATGCTTGGATTCCTGGAGGGCGGCCTCCCCTACCACTCTCGCCCTGGGGGGCTGTTGTCCCAGCTTCCCTCTGGATTCCGGCCTGAGTAAGCACAACCGGTCTTTCGGTCTAGACAGGGAAACTGAGCCTGGGGAAGTGAAGTGACGCGCCCTGCGTTAGGTGGCAAGGCCGCAGCCAGAACGCTGTCCCCAGACTTTGGTCCTAGGGCTCTTTCAGAGACACCTCACCGGCCCGGGTTTCTTCCACCCCTATCTCAAGCCCGGGCGGAGGCTGCAAACCTGCCCCCTGGGACGGGTGTGCCTGGTTGAAAGAACGCAGTCAGCTCACTTTCCTTCATGGGTCCCGGTTCCCCTACCCGCACAGCAAAGAGATGGGTGGGTTATGTCATTTGGACCAAAAAAAAAAAGCCCTCTTTGGTTAGAGCAGGTGGGGGGCTCCTTACCTTCCCATCCCAGGGCCCTTCCTGAACTCTTGACCCTGGGGGAGGGGGGAGGGGGAGCAGTTGGGAAGGTGGCTGCTGTTTGGCTCCTGAGCCTGTGAACCTCCTGCCCCCAGGCAGGCCTCTCTGATCCACCCTCATCAAAGGCAGGGGAAGGGGGCCGGACAAAGGCCCCGCTTTCAAGAGGGGCGGCCTGACCTCCTTTATAGGTCCCCCCTTTGTCATGTAACAGGCTGCGCCTGGGCTCGGTAGTGACTCCTGTTGGCCGGGAAGTGAACACGATGCCCCATTGTCCTGGCTGTGTCGGGCCTGTCCTGACAAAGGCCACCTGGCTGGGTGGGCGGGAAGTTGGCCTGCCCACCCTTTGATGTCCAGCCCCTCCTCCCCTCCCCCCAACTGGGACTGAGCTTGGGACTTCCCCACCTCCTCTCTCTCTTCACCCCCCTGTCTCCACACACGCCCAGCTCACCCCGGGGCAGATGCTGCGGTGGGCTTGATCAGTAGCTACAGGTCTGGCTCTGGCTGTAATCAGACCACCTTCTTGAGAGTCCCAGGGACGAAGGACCTGGTATCTGCCTCCGGAGGCCCCAGAGGATGGGACATGTGACCCAAGTCTGCCCCTTGTCCCTGTAACCTTCACTAAACTATGATACTGACTCATAGACCCAGCACTGACCTAAGATTTTGCGTCTGTTAATTCACTTAATTCTTACAGCATCATAGTGGGAACTGTTATCACCCCCAGTGTTAAGACGAAGAAAGGGTGGTACAGAGAAGTTAAATGCTTGCACAAAACAAGTATTTGTAACCAGTAGATGGAGAAGCCGGGGCTGGAACCCTGGCAGATGGGCCACCAAGCCTGGGGGCTAGTTCTCTAACTAGCTTCTCTTCCATCGGTCATCTTTTCTGGGTCTCAGTCTTACCATCTGTGATGTGAGAGAGAAGGGTCTCGTAACGTGTTCGAGTTACAAAAGGACCCCTTTGAAAAATCTGATGGAAAGTACAAATCTCCCTAGAAAAGAGTGTTACCTAACTCGGCAGGCAATCTCAGGAATGCTAGAGGCCCCAGAAGCGTTATCCCTAGACCCCAGCAGAGAACCCCGCATTGGGTTCCGTGGGGGAAGGTGTCTGGGGCCAGGGGCCCTCAGGGTCCTGCAGCTCTGCACTCCCTGGAGAAGGAAGCCCGACTTTCCTGTTACTTCCTACTGATCAGGTGACGCTGGAGACGGCTGGGGAGGTTCCCCAGGGGCGGGGCTCTGAGAGAAGCCATCACTGAGTGAGGGGGAGAGAGTAGGTCAGTGGGGGTCAGAGGCCTGGGGAGGCCTGGGGGTGCTTCCAGGCCCGTGTAATGTCAGGCGAATCACCTCGTCTTTCTGGGCACAGGAGCTGCCAGCCCAGCTCAGCCTCCGATCTCAAAAGTCATTTGGACGCTGCTGTTCCCAGGCAGACGAAGGGCCTAGGAGTAACTCTGGCCAGAGGCAGAAAGCCTTTCTGCCTTGACTCCCAGAGAGTAGAAGGAAGGGCGAAGGGAGGTGTGGGGGCTCCCGAGGAAAGCAGCTGCCCCCAGGAATCAGGGTGGACCCGTCCTGCCAAGGAGGCTGGAGGCCGGGCCTTCCCATAGCTAGAAGCTGCTGCCTGTCTGCCTGGGGGGGGGAGCATCTCATTCTGACCAGAGCTCCTGAGATGGGGGCAGCACTGGGGGGCGGTTACAGGCCCTCTGAGAGAGTGGGGGGCAGCTACTTCTGACCAGAGCTCCCCCTCCGGCTCCCTGGTCCCCACATCTCATGATGCCATTTTTGGCCAGCCCATTTTTCCTCCCTTGTGAGGCTCTAGCGTTCTACAGTATCTGAGCTGGACAGTTAGAGACCAGGCTCACAGATGGGGAGCTGAAGACCAGAGACTGGAAGGAATGTTCTAGTTTCGCGTAAGTGGAATCTGGACTAGAATAGATGTTGGATGAGTCAGTTAAAATTTTCCAAAGGGTTTCCATCATTTTTACGGGAAAATCTACACTCCCCTCTGATATTGCAGAGCAGCAGCGCTTGGCCTTGCCTGTCTCCCTGACCTCAGCCTGGACCCTCTTTGAGTGTGCCAGACGTGCCACGACCTTCTGCGGGTCTTGTGCATGTGTCATTCCCTCTTCCCGGAAACCTCTTTCCCTGACTCTTTGCGGGCCTATCTCCTTCTCACCATCCAGGTCTCAGCTTAATGCTCACCTCCTCAGAGATGTCCTCCATGATTTCTCAAGGAAGGTCCCTCCTTTAGCCACTGATAATCTTTGCCATGTTTCCTTTAGAGCACTAACCCTGATTTCGATTTACTCACTTATTGGTGTGTTTGTGTGTGGTCTGTTCCCCTACCCACCCACCAAGGTAAACACCTGTGCGGTCCAGAGCCACGTTTGTTTGACCTGTTACTGCATTCTAGGCACCCAGCTCGGTGTATGGCATTTTGCAGGTGCACAATATATTTTGTTGACTGAATAAACAAGGCGAGTGTGAGCAACAGTAGGATGACTCTGGGGGCAGAGGGGAGAGAGGAGACCTTGGCTTTGGCCCAGAGTTCTGAGGTCCCAGCCCTGGAGACAGACCTGTGACTGTCTAGCTGAGCTCTCCTGCCAACAGTGGGAGCCCAGTGGCTGCCCCTCCCCACCGGGACAGTGAGGCACCATCCCTCCTGGGACATGGGCATAGCAAAGGCTGGGACCAGGACCCCGGCTTCGTTCCATGGAGGGGCAGTGCACACGGGGACAGTAAGGGAGAGGCTCTGGGCCTCCGTCCCACAATCAAACATGAAACAGTTCCGAGTGTTTACTGTCACTTGACTGAGGCCAGGGTAGAAAATGACAACAGGGATTCTATTTTTTCTTTTTTTTGCATTCCCCCTTTGCTTCTATGAAGACCAGTGTTTTCATAAAGAGGGCTCTAACTCATCCTGTGTCAAAGGTTCGGCAGCCATTCCTCGTGAATAAGCAGGGTTTCACAGGTTAACGGCCCATGAGGGCGGCTGAGGTCCCGCACCTCCAGGGAGGTGTTCACTCAGGTGATGAGACTGCTGCGGCAGGGTTTAGGTCTCTGTCCAGCCCCTTCAGCTTTTAGATGGAGAAACTGAGGCCGGTGGAGGACTGCACCGCACCCCCTTCCCTGCCATATCCCAGGCTCTCCCTCACTCCGCTGCCACAGCCACCGACCTGGCCCCTCACCTTCTGCCTCTCTGATGCCCCAGCTACCTTCTACCCCATGAACAGACTCACCGATTCAAGGCATGCCGCTGCTCAAGAGCACTCCGTGGCTCCCCACTGCCACGGGGCTGCCATTTTACTTTATGCCGTTTTACTGCCATGAAATCCAGCCCCATTTTTGTGGCATTCAGAGCCCTCATGAGACCTGGCCCCTGACCCACTATTGAAGCCACTCTCCCACTAGTTCGCCTAGATACAGAGGGGCTTGCTAGCAACAGTTACGATCTGGACCTTAACTGGGATGGTATTTCTGTTAGAAGCTGGCTTTGCATCAGGAGAGTGAATATGGATCATTCTTCTGAGCCTCAGCTTCTTCCACTGTAACATTCGGGTGACAGTAGGAGTGCACCTTCAAGCCGTGGTACTCAGGGTCCTGGGCCTGGCCCCGTAGGTGCCCAGGGCATCGGTCTCTGTACCATCTCTTCTAGCCCTTAGCAGGTGCACTGGAACACACACCTCACACACCCCGCCTCTCCAGCACCTCACCTAACTCCTCTCCCTTTCCTCCTCTGCATCTTTCATCAGTTCAAATGCTGCTCTTTTCCAAGGCCACCTCCTCTGGCAAGCCCTCCTTGGTTCCTCTCCTCCCAGCACTCTATTAGGCCCTCAAATTAACAACACTTAACCACTGACTGTCATCTACCACCCATTATCCCCTCTGGGACCAGTCTCAGCCAATCCCACCCTTCTCACCATTCCTTGCCCATAGGGGCTCACGGTAAAGCTGGTAACTGTGGTCTTGGCTGAGTCCTTACCATGTGCAGGCACTGCGGCCTTTGCATGGGTGATCTCACCTAAGCCTCATAACAACCCTAAAAGGGTGAGGATCTATTATTCGCCCAATTTTACCCATCAAGTTAACGAGGCTCAGAGAAGGTCAGGTAGCTTGACAAGCTCACACAGCTTGGATGCAGCCGCACAGGCTTCAGACCCAGACGCCACGGGCCTGTGGAGCGTCTGTCAGATAAAGCAACACGCTGGCATAGGAGCCCAGGCCCCCCTTCCCAAGTGTGTCCCGGCCCAGGTCGGGGAAAGGAGGCCAGTCAGGGAAGAGCTATAAAAGGCTGGAGGGGGAGGGTGGGCACAGCAGGGGCCAGGCTGTTTAAAACTGGTTCTCCAGGCAGAAGCTCCATGTGACACCTCATCGCTCAGATGTAGCTGGGAAGGGGAATGACCCAGTTAGAGGGTGGCAGAAGGCTGTTTTTGGTTGTGTTTTCTAGCCCCCGCCCCTCACTTTGGCAGCTGCTGCTGCTGGGAGCCGAGGGAGCCCTCCTGAAGGTCCACGTTGGTGGCTTTGTTAGCCACAGTGTCTGGCTCGTCAGGAGGCAGTTACCTGAGTGGGCTGCCCCTGGGGTTTCTGTCCTGGGGCTCCTGGGATTTGGGAACAGCTGCGTCTGGAGTCAGGTCCTTCACTTTGTTCACATGCTAAGCCCTCTCCACACCACACTTGCCACTTAGGTTTGTGAGGGGGTGTCTAGATCCCTGTGCATCAGGGGAGAGGGAGCAGGTGCTAGTGAGAGCCGAGGCTGATGCTCCAGCCTTGAACCCCTTATCCCAGCACTCAGCTCTGCTGGCCGCTCCAGCCCCATTGTGTGCCTCTCTCATTCATTCATTCATGCATTCATTCAGCCTGTGGGCAATGGTATTCCCAAGTGTCCCTTCTGGGTTCTGGGGATCCCGGCCAGAACAAGGCAGACAGTCCCCTCAGGGAGCTGGCACTGTCTGCCCCTGGCACTGCTACTTTCTGCCTTAGGAAGACCTTTGTATATGCTGTCCTCCCTTTCTAGAATATTCTTCCCCACTGGTGAGTGGAAACCTCCTTCTCAACCTTTACGTCTTGGCTTAGATGTTGCCTCCTCCAGGAGGCCTCCCCCAAGCTGGATAAAGCGTGCCTCCCCGCCCCACCACCACTGGACCTGGCTCTCGAGTCTTCGCTTGCTCTCCTTCATGCTAATCACAGTTTGTAATTATTTCATTTGTTTGTTTTTAATCAGTGCCACACACCCCCATGAAGGAGGGGGAGGATCTATTTAACAAATAAGCACAAAGTATCTGCCATGGTAATAATACAAACCAGCAGGTGTTGAGTGCTCAGCATTGTTTCCAATGCAGGTATCTCTGACCCCAGAACAGCACATTTCTGCACTGAATTAGTGGCTTTGACAATAGCTGTGGGACCAGTGGAGCCGGACAGACAGGCGGATGTCCTCTGGAGGTTGAGCCAACCAGCTGATGGGTCGGATGTGGGGAGAGGAAGGTGCCAGCAAGGCTTCTGGCCCGAGTGGCTGAGGGATGGGGGCTGTTTCCTGAGCCCAGGAAGACCAGGCAGCAGTAGGTTTGGGTCATGTGTTCAACAAGAGCCAGCAAGCTCTCGCTGAGTGCCAGCCACTGTAGCAGGGCTGGGTGAGCAAGGGGGCACGGCGCCTGCCCCTGCAGATCGTAGAAGGAGCCAGGCACTGAGGGGAGGGGACCCGCCAAGGTCACAGAGCGAGCTAGAAAAGGGCTGGAGTCCAGAGCCCCTCCCTGCACCGCCATCCAGAATGGAAGGCTTCCAGGGCCATGCCTGCAGACCACCGGGCAGGGACCTCACCTCCCCCCTAGAGGAGGATCGCTCGTGTAGGGCAGAGGCCTGGACATTCCACCAGGAAGCATCTCGGAGAGGCCTCCAGTTGTTCAGCCTGGGACGAGATTAGCAGGGACTCCGCTGCTGTTTGCAGATTTTAGAAGGGCTGTTCTGGACCAAGGGTGCCCCTTGTTCTAGGGGCCCTGTGGGAAAACCTTGGAAGAATGGATGGGTAGTGGGTGCAAGCACAGGCTGTCTGCAGATGGTATAGGCACTGTGCAGATGCAGGCGCCTGGCCCTCGGTGGGAGCTCGGTCTTGCAGGGCTGCCCTACGGCGAGCACGCCCCGAATCTGTGCGGCACAGTGCGCTAGCTGCATGTGTCTTTCTGAGGGCTTGAAATGTGGCTAGCGTGACTAAAGACCTGGATTTTATTTCATTCTGTTGAATTAACATAAATATAAACCGCCACTTACGGCTAGGGGCTGTCATGTGAGACAGCACGGGAAAGTCCTTCTCAAATGTTCTTCGAGTGGCAGTCCACTCCAAACGGGCTCCTTCCTCTCTGGCACGGAATCTCTCCTGCCTCTTCCATCTCTGCAGTTGTCTTCGTCTTCATCATCATCGCCACAGCCAGCTTTTGTTAATAATGACCTTACAGATGTAGACTTCACATCTGATCTGGGAAACTACCGTTCGTAGGGAGGGGAGAATGAACTGGGATTCGCAGAGGGCCGGCGGCCTGCCTGGGCCCACACCGCTGGCACGTGGCCAGCCTGGGCAAGGACCATCGGGCCTGTCTGGCTCTGAAGGCTCTGTCCCCCCTGCTGTCCCCCAGAGCCAAGTCAGACTATACACCTCCAGGAAGAAGAGAGGATAGGGGATGAGGCACGGGTGGCCTGGGGGGAGGAGGAGTGTGCAGTGCTGACTGGGCGCTGTGACCAGGAAGGAGGGTGACGGGGGCAGGGGCTGGGAGAAGCTTGCCCACGGCCACAAGGCTCCTACGTGAGGCTGGCGGGGCCATTCCCCCCACCCCATACCAGCCTCACCCCTGCCTGCCCCAGGGGTTGAGTGAGGGACTGTGAGGAGCATCCTGGGACTCACAGGTCAGCAGGAGCAAGGACCGGTTGAGGGCCCACTAGAAAGCCTCATGGCCCACAAGAGACGTCTATCCACCCGTCAGCAAACTGGCCAGGTCAGGGCTAAGGCAGCAGGGGTCCCGTCCCTGGCAACAGAGATGAGGAAGCAGACCCAAGCTAGCGGCCATCGCAAGTGCCACGGGTGGCCCAGCCAGCTCCCCTCACCCCCAGGCCAGAGTGTTCTTTGCCCTGCTGTTCCCCATCAGGCGTTCCTCTGTCTCCCCGGGGAGCCCTCCAACTTCCGCTGCTACAAATAGCTCAGACCTCCTGGTTGTCTCCGTAGCTCTTTGCCCTTTACAAGGCGCTCTCACATCCATTCTGTTCCCCGGGGGGACGGAAAGCCCAAAGGAGTTCAGTCACTTGTCAACTCTCTCAGCTGAGGATGGTCAGACATGGGCCAGGTCTCTGCCTCCTGCAAGGTCTGGGGACTCACTCCCTGTGCTCGGGGGCCTTCCCCAGCTCCGTACAGTGGAAAAGCTGGTAGGATCAGGCCCCTCTGCAGAAGTGCCACCGCCTCGGGGTGGCCCCTCACCCTGCCACCTTCTCGGCCCTCCTATGTGTTATCTGGATAACACCTCACATGGTGTATGTTAAAGTTAACTGCATGCTCAACATATTTACACTTCTTCCCTCCTCCTGATGATACTAAAGAATGCCCTGCATCCTTTCAGCGAAGTGCATCTCCTTCCTTCCCCTTTCTGGTTTCAGGACTCACTGCAGTGGGGCTCTGTGGCCGCCCTGGCCCTTCCCCGTTCTCCGAGCTCCCTCCCTCCCGCCGAAGGCCCCGGGGCTTGCATTTCTCTCTGTCCTCGCCTAACCAGCACTGCAGATGTGGGTGACTCCCCGGTGCCTCCTTCCCCGCATGTGTCCAAGGGACTAGGCTGGAGGATGTGTGGGCCACGCCCTCCCCGTGGGTGCTGCCGGGGTGGTGGACGGTGACAGGGTGCGGGGTGTCTGGTCCTTATGGGAGAGCTCAGAGCTGCACAGACCTTTAGGATCTACAGGGCCTTCAGAGCTGACACCCCAACCCTCTTCTGATGCATAGGAGAAACTGAGGCCCAGAGAGGAGACAGGCCTTATTCAAGGCCACACAGAGGGCACAGAACTGGGGCCAGGACCTACTGATTCCAGCTGGTGGCGCAGAATCCCCCAGGGGCTTGTGGGAGATGGCAGGGAGATCAGGATGCAGCAGCCCTGGGGTGCAGCCTGTGAGTGTGTTGGGGGAATTCTGATGCACAGCTGGTAGGCACTGGACCACACAGGGAGGAGCTGCAGAGGGTGCAGGCCTGGATTTGTGCTCCAAGCCCTGAGGACCAGAGCTGGCAGTGTCATCCCTTAGGCCACAAACCCAGCAGGAAGAAGGCGAAGGAAGTGCTGGCCCAGAGTCCACTTGGTTTTCTTAGAGCCACACAGCTCACCCTGGATGCAGCGGCTGAACTCTGTCCTTGCCTGTCCAGGCTGGATGGGGAGGCCCCACTGAATGAAGGCTGCATGGCTCCTACCGCCTGTCCTCTAGCTGGGCGGGCTCTGGATCTAGACTCTCAGACAGGGAAATTGCTCTTAGAATTCTTTTTAAAACAGTAACAGGCACAATCAGAGGATCAACAAACACTGGGAGCTTCGTGTTTCCAAGTTGGAAGGGACCTTATAAATAAACAGCCTCATCTAACACCCCACTCATTGCACAGATCATTTCCAACGCTCCTGCCATTGGTTGTCTTGCCGCTGTTGGGAATGAATGAGAGCCACCCTTCCCCCCACACCTATGTGCCAGGTTCTGTCCTATGCATCGCCCGCCCATCTCAAGTGGTCCCCCGTGGACCACTATAGTTGGTCCCTATAGTCGGACACCCTATAGTTGGCTAGTTATGGGACAACGTGCACTTTCTGGTAGGTGCTAGTGCTGTTTCTGAGGCTGGACAGACCTGGGTTTAAATCTTTCCTGCCAGATGCGTGGGCCCCTCTGAGCCTCAGTGTCCCCATCTATAACTTGGGGATAACAGTCACACAACCTCATAGGTTGTTGAGACACGAGGTGCCCGGCACATGGACATGTTGGCCTTTATTAGAATGATCATCCTCCCCATCTTGTAGATAGAGAAAATAAGGCTCAGAGAGGTGGGACGACTGCCCGGCATCACCCAGCCAGCAAGGAGCTGCACTGCCCAAACCCAGAGGCCTGCTCGCTGAGGCAGCCGCATGTCAGGGTCTCCTTGGAGCTAATCCCTGAGCCCTATTTCAACCCCACTGGCTCTGAATTTCTGGGCTAGAAGCTGCGTGTGTTGTTTTGTTTTGTTTTGTTTTTAATTTTTAGTTTTAGAGAGAGGGGAAGGGAAGGAGAAAGAGAGAAAGAGAAACATCAATGTGTGGTTGCCTCTCCTGCGCCCCCACTGGGGACCTGGCCCACAACGCAGGCACGTGCCCTAGACTGGGAATCCAACCAGCAACCCTTTAGTTCACAGGCCCTTGCTCAGACCACTGAGCTACACCAGCCAGGGTACAATCTGCGTTTTTAAAAGGCTCCACGGCCCTTTTGGAGGCTGCTGGCCAGGTGTCTGGAACCATTAGCCTGTAGCTTCTCCTCTGCAGGGCACACTATGGGGGGCGGGGAACCGGCTGCCTCCAGGGCAGGCTGGTGCACTCAGGTGGGCCGTTCCTCAAGTCCCGAAGCCAGAGCAGAAAGAACGCATCTCCCTTGGGTGAGTTACCCAAGGTTTTCCCCGCAGTGCTCACCCCTGAAGAGCTGGGGGCTCCCCACCCTCCACACTGGCAGCAGCCCAGAGGGTCATTTATTAGGTGCTGAGAGCAGTGGCCCCACCACACACCTGCCACAGGAGCCTGGACTTCCCCCTGAGCCCCAGCAACCCCAGGACCTGTAAATCATTGATCCGGGCCCTCCCCCGCCCCGCCACTCTCACGCATCTCCCAGCCCCTCCCTCCTGGGCTCCTGTGGCACAGCCCTCTCAGGAGGGGGCAGGGACAGCAGCCCAGGGCTCCTGACTGTCATTAGAAATGCAAGTTCACATCTGCACATGGTAAAATCTTACACCCCTGAAATTCCCTCCTATGTGTGGCCCCCCATCCTCCAGGACCCCTCTCCAGAGGCAGCTCCTGCTAATGGCTTCTTGTAGAGTCTTTCAGAAAGAACTCTGTGGGCGCACAAACCCGGGATTGCGCGTGAGCCCGTAACCCCCCATTTTTATACAAAAACAGAAACATATTATTCACAACATTCAATGTCTTGCTTTTTTTTCCTGAACAAAATATCTTAGGCATTGCTCCATATTGGTGCATATGGAGCTTTGCAATGTCTTTAGAATGATTGCATAAGGCTCCTCTCTGTGGAGGGACCATCTTTTCTCGAACATGCTCCCTGCTTCTCGGCATGTGCATTGTTTTCAGCCTATGCTGTTCCAAACAGCCACAGCTTCGGGCGTTTCTCTGCGGGACCCATTTCTGGAGGTGGGATTAATCGGGAAAGGGTATGTGCGTGTTCGGCTAGGCTAGATCTCCCCAAGCCGGGCTTCAAGGACGATGCTTCAGCTATCACTCCACGGACAGCCTGTGGGGCTCCCTGGACCACACAGCGTGATAGCAAACGTTTTGTTCTTTGGCAGAGCCTTTTCCTTAGCAACAACATGGTGTGTTTGGAGTAGTTCTACCAATAGAAGTTGGAGGTTTCTGAGCCCACCGGCCCCTCTTCTGGGCCCAAAGGAGGAAGAGGGGACGGGGAAGACTGGGTCTGTGGGCTGGGCCTTCGTTGGCAGCTAACCTAGAACAGAGAGGACTGATTATGCAGCCAGAGCCCTACCTCCCATCTAGTCCCACCCCCGAGCCCCACCGCCCACCAGATCTATGAAATGGGTGTGATGGACCCCTGCTTGCTCACCAGAAGAGGAGGGAGTGAGAGCTGGGTGCCTGAAGGGACAGGTGACTTCATCCCTACTCGGAGTCTCTCAGGCTGCGGTTTGGGTAGGCAGGGAGCCTCATCCCCCACCTCAGGCTGGGAGTCTCCTGGGGCTTGTCCAGGTCCCCAGCCTAAGGACCCTGCAGGACCCCACAGGACCCCGCAGCCCAGGGCTCTCAGGAGCCGGCTCTCACTGTGGGCAGGACCCTTCCCAAATACAAGTAGATGATGCGTGGTCTACTGTTTGAGCCTCTGCTGCCAGTACTTACAGAAGACTCCATGGTGGGGGTTCTGCAGCCCCCAAACCTGATGGGTGAGGAGTTGCAAATGAGAACAGGGAGCAAGAGCCCCAGGCCAGGTGACATGGTCCTAGGTGAGTCCGTGACTGTCAGGGGACTTGACAGCACAGGGAGCCTGGATAGGAGGACTCCCCAGGCCTTGCTCACCTAGATCTCTGGCAGCTGTATAACCACCCTGAGCCTCAGTCTCTTCATTTACAAAATGGGAGGAGACTAAACTCCCAAGACCCCTCTGGGTTTAGCACAGTGAACCCAGTGGGCTGTGGATTCAGAGCTCTCCGCTGGTCTCTGGTGGAGGGGGCAAGAGGCAGAACTGTTTTTGAGTGGGCACTGAATTTTCTAGGCCAAGCAGGGCACTGTCTGGACCAAAGCCTTAGCGGCCACTCCCTTGTCCCTTTCTTGGGCCAGACTGGCCGCGGGCCAAGGCTGTCCCGTGCTGCATCAGGCGGAGAGCTGAGGGCAGGGGATGTGGAAGCGTCCAGGGCGGTTCCGCTGCTCTGGCAGCAAACCCAAGGAAAGAGCTCAGGGACATCTGTTGTCTCCCATTCTCCATAAAAGCATTTGGCTCCCAAGGAGCCCAGTGCTGTCCTGCCAAGCTGCGTGGGCTTGGTGGAGTCCGGTCAGGGGCTGGAAGTCAGTTGGGAGGGCTGGAGGGGTTAGTTGGGACAGGGGTGCTGAGGGACAGGCAAGGCCAGAGTTTGCACCCCAGACAGAGGTGAAGGCCAAGCTGTTGTGGGGCACTCGGGTGAGGCAGGAGGGGGCCGGTGGTTATTTAGAGACCCCCATGCTCTGGTGGGATGCATGTGTGGGTCTGAAAGTGCTTGCATGTGCCTCCTATTTATAGCCATGTGCTCAGCTTCTTACAAAGAAAACTGATGTTGAGTCAGGCCCCCACACCAACCCAGGCCAAACATGATTCTCAATGTTCTCTCCAGACAGACCTCTGATCCCAGCCCCGAAGAGGCCCTGACGTTAACCCCAGTCAGTCCTCAAAGCTGGTTCCTGGCCCCAGGCCGAACCCCATGTAGAAGCCAAGCCACCGCCTTCTGTCTCCTGGGTTATTGCAGGTCTCTCTGAGCTTCCCGCTTCTTCTTGCCAATCTATTCTGCATGCAGCAGCCAGAGTCACATTAAAGTGTAATCAGACCTCATGTCTCCTCTGCTCAGAACCCTGTGATGGCTCCCATTCCAGGCAGAGAAAAACCCAGAGTCCTTTCTGTAGCCCCTAAGGCTCTGGACAACCTGCCCCTCTCCGCTTGCTCAGGGCCCCCCAGCTATTTCTCCCACAGGTCGAATGTCAGGCACGCTCCTGCCTCAGGGCCTTTGCACTTGCTCTTCCCTTTGCCTGGAGCCCTGAGTTGTTTCAGTTTTGCTCTTACTCACAGACACAGAAGCAGCTCTGTGGACTGAGCAGCCACTCCTGCTCTACGCCTGTCCACAGGCAGGAGTGGGGATGGCTCCAGGCAGACCAGCACCTGTCCACTGTGCGACCCTGGCTCAGGACGCAGTGGCCAGGGCTAGGCCCCTTGAAGTGACTGCCAGGTCCTCAAGGGTCACGTTCAATAGGAATCGAGGTGACATATACCCCAGGACAGTTCAGCAAACTTCCATGCCTGGCTACAGTGGCTCTTCCCCGCTGCTCTCTCCTGCACAGGAGAAGGGACAGCGACTGTATCCATCTCAGTCTACGCTGGCCTGCCGGGTGTCCCTCCACGTCACTGGTGTCCACACCTGTGGTCTGCAGACCCCGAATCCGAACCGCCTGGGGAACTCACTAAAAACGCAGATTGAACTCCCAGGCTTTCCGACTCACATGGTCAGGGATGCCCTGGAAGCTGCTTTCCACACACTCCTGGAATCTCGGCATCACAGCCACATCCGGAAACCACTGGGTTAAAGCTGGAGGAGCTGGTGATCTGAGAAGGGCTCTGGGTCAGGGGACCAAGACTGAAACCCCAGCTCCACTAGCAGCTTGCTGTGTAACCCTGGGAAAGTTGCTTCCCCTCTCTGTGCCGCAGCACCTCCCCACGTGGGCACGAAGCCGGCTTGCCTCTCAGGAAGTCTCCAAACCTCAGCCTGGGGGAATGATTGTCACCCCCAAGGCTGGGTAGGGTGTAGGCCCTCCTCATCTCAGGGTCCTTCTTCAGAGGGCAGGGGGCCCTACCTGGGCCTTCTTCAGGCTCCCCATTCACCTCCCCTCCTGGCCTGTCTGCTTCTCAGGTAAGACCCGGACCAAGGACAAGTACCGCGTGGTCTACACCGACCACCAGCGCCTGGAGCTGGAAAAGGAGTTCCACTACAGTCGTTACATCACCATCCGGCGGAAGTCGGAGCTGGCCGCCAATCTGGGGCTCACTGAACGGCAGGTGTGTGGTTCCCCCACCTCAGCCACAGGAGTAGCACAGGGACTCTGGTCTCCAGGCTGCCAGGTGGATGACAGAACTCAGTCGAGGGAAGAGAACAGGGAGGTTGAGCCTCCTGGCCATGGTCACACAGCACAGCAAAAGCTGAGCTGCTGCCAAATCCTGTCCTGCCGCAACAAAACCCACTACCCCTAACCCCCAAAAGGGAGATAGGGGATCTGACTCGCCGTAGGTCACAGTGGGCTATGATCAGTGCCATTTAAACCCAGAGGAGGGAGCAGTCACAGGCAGAACACGGAAGGCTTCCTGGAGGAGGGGTGTTAGGGCATGGCCTTGGAGATGAGGAGGCAGAGGTGACAGGAAAAGTTGTCCTTAGAACAGAGAAAGTGTGCAGGTTCCGTGGACAGTCGGGGCGGCTGGAGCGGGAGGCAGGCTGCAAAGGCCGCATGGAGAAATGAGAGCACAGCTGCCCTCCCTCTCACCCTCTCACCCCACCATGCACCTCCCCTGTGCACCTCCCCTCGCTCTCCTCCCACCGCAGGTGAAGATCTGGTTCCAGAACCGGCGGGCGAAGGAGCGCAAAGTGAACAAGAAGAAGCAGCAGCAGCAGCAGCAGCCCCCACAGCCCCCCCAGCCACCACCGCCAGACCACGAAGTCACCCCCGCCACAGCTGGGCCGCCCCTGGGGGGCCTGTGCGGCAGCTCCGCCAGCCTCCTGGGCGCCTCTTCCCCGATGCCTGTCAAGGAGGAGTACCTGCCTTAGCTCCCAGCCCTGCCACTGACCTTCTGGGTCACCTTGGACAGGTCACCCACCCAGCCCCCGTTTGCCCTTGGCCTGTCTGTGCAGTGAGCTCTTTGGATAAGGACATTCTCCTGTTCTTGGTCTCAGGGGGGTAAGGGAACCCAGCGTGGGAGGTCTCAGTCCCCAGAGGGCTGGGGCGGGGGGCCAGGACAAGCCCCCAGTCCCCACCTCCCTCTCCAGAGGTTCAGGGGCAGAAGGCTGTTACAGGGACTAGACCGACCCCGGGGAAAGGAGATGGAGCTGGGGAAGGTGGAAGGCTTGCCCACCGTGACCTACGGGAGGAATGCAGTCAGCTCCCGCCTGCCTGGTCCTGCAGCCTCAGCTCCACCTGCCCCCGCCCTGACATGATCCGACCCTCTCCTGGCTGATGCAGAGTGCAGGGCCCACAGGATGGGGCCCGAGAGGCTCTGGTGACTGTCTCCTCGGGCTTGCAGAGCCGTACCTCCTCACTAGCATTCTCAGTGGGGCCTCCGTGTTGGGGAGAGGCCCCCAAGAGGGGGACAGAGGGGCAGAGTCCCTCTGCCAGGTTCCACCTCACCAGGCTGTCCCCCAGGGCCCAGGCCACACTGGGCCCTCGGAGGACGTGCTCTGAATGGAGCTGGGCTCACAGCTGGGCAAGTGTGTACATAGAGCGGAATCTCGTGGATGCAGCTTCAAGAATAAATTTTTTCCCTCTTTTTAAAAATTATAAAAATCATTATACATAGCATTCGAGGAAAGCGTTAAGTATAAATCACCCTTGCCCTCCCCTAACAATTACATAACCCCTTCAGTCTCCCTCAGCACACAACAAGGTCACCTTTGCAATGCATTTGAACAATCAAAACATGACATTGTTGGAGTGAGTCTATGGGACTATGTCAAATTTTAAGTCCATTTTGTGGGCAGAATCATCAGACTCAATATATCCATCTTTTGAGTTTTTCAAACGCTTCCAGCTCAGGACTTTACAGCACTCATTGGGTGCCCCCACGTGCCAGGCAC
Organism: Phyllostomus discolor; assembly: GCF_004126475.2. Lineage (NCBI taxonomy): Eukaryota > Metazoa > Chordata > Mammalia > Chiroptera > Phyllostomidae > Phyllostomus > Phyllostomus discolor. Next base: position 20,935,702 of record NC_040915.2, read on the forward strand.
GGCTGGGCCCGGTGAATGCAGCCCTTGCTGCCCTTCCCCACCGGGAGTTCCCAGTCCCAGCTCTGCTCCAGGCATCAGGGCACAGAGCATTCAGGGACTTCCAGCTTCTCTTGGCGGGTCCGGAAGGCTTCCTGGAGGAGGTGAGGTTTGCACTGATGCCTAAAGAACTAGTAGGTGGTGTCAGGCCACGAAGTGTGGCATGGTAACAAAGAGTATGAGCGGTGTGAAGTTAACATAAGTTTTAAAACCCCCTGGGAAAAGCTGCTGTTCTCACCTCCCCTTCAGGAGCCTGCTAGCTGGAGGACTCAAGTGCCAGCCGCCTGCTCCTGCTGTTTACTGTTCTGGGAGGTGCCCCAGCCATAAAAAGTGCACACAGCCTGCCCTTTGCTCCTGGGGCACATGACAACAATGCACGAGGTGCCTCCCTCCCGCACACGAGCCCCTGAAGGGCAGCAGGCACTCCTCTCTGTCCTACTGGTGGTGGCCTGAAAGATGCCGCGGCTTCACTGAGGGTGGTGGACTCCTAAAGCTTGGGAGCCGGGCGGCACCGGGGAGGGACCAGGGCTGCAGGAGAAGAGGGTGGCTGGGAGGGTGGCTGGCAGTGAGTGAATCTAGTTTTCTAATCGTCAAAAACATTTGCTGTGGCCCTGGGGTAACTGCTTCCCCTCTCTGGGCCTTGTTTCCCTGTCTGTAAAATTGGGGAGCTGGTTTACCAAGGAAAAATGGCTCTAGCCGAGTAAGTTTGGAAAGTCCTCCAGACCCCACCCTTCCAGGAGAGTCACGGTGGTGCATTAGCCACCCAAGGCTCTGACAAGTCGTACAACAAAGAACCCCCTGGATCCTCTTTCACCCAGCATTCTCCATGCTTCACCCCCATAGACACCCCCCAAGCCCTACCAGCACCCCAGCGAACACCCCACGATCTGGCAAGTGGCAGCTCTGTGGGCTGGGGGGCCACAAACAGCTGTGACTCGGTGTTTAGTAGTAGGTTTTGTTGTCCTATGGCCTGGGCTCCACCCTGACTACTAAGCTGTGAGACTTCAGGCAGGTTACTTAGCTTCTCTGAGCTTCAGCCTCCTCCTTAGTCAAATGGGAAAAAGTACCCCAACCTATCTCAGAATTGGGCCCAGGGCCCAGGGCAAGGAAAGTGCTGGGCTTCAGCCACCTGCTTCCAGGGCTGCTGCACCCTCACGTGACAGGCTGTCAGGCCTGAGTGATGTTTTAACTACCCCACCCCCCAATGTTGAGGACAGATGGTGGCTGGGAAGATCTGAGGCAGGACAAGCCTGTCCCCAGCTCCAGGAAGCCTTCCTGGCAGGAGGTCAGGGGCCAGGCCTGGCAGGTGGGGGAGCTGCAGCTGCTGTGCACGTGGGAGGTCATGGGTTGGGTGGGGCCCGCACGTTGGGTCCGAGATCGCCTGTCACGTGGTGTGAGTGCTGGGAAAAGGCCACTTCCATCTAAAACAACTTCCAAGCAGTGCCGTCGGCTGGCTGGTGAGGCGTGAGTTCCCTGTCACCCAGAGACCTCCATCAGAGGCTGAGCGTCGTAATGACCCAGGAGAGGGACCACTCCTGTCCTGTTAGACCCCAGTGCTAAGAGATAGTCCAGCTTTCCCATCAGCTGCTTCTGCTTTGCATACAGAGATGTTCAGCATCCCCCTGCTGGCAGGCAGGCCCTGAATCGGTACCGGAGACCCAGGCTCCCGATAAAAGTCAGATATGGCCTAGCCTGGCCCCTGAAGACCCTGGTTCTGGTCATGGCCTCTACTGAATCAGAAACATGCCCATCAGCACGGTGTTTTGCAGATAATTTCCCCTCTGGACCCTTCATGCCGTAGGGAGAAGCTCAGTCTTGTGGAGGCCATCAGTGAGGGCCGAGCCGAGAGGGCCCCAGCTCAGTTCTCACGAGGCCTGAGCTCGGGGCTGGGAGTGGAGTGTTTTCACGCCGGAGGTCTCCAGCAGCCCGGGGTGTGTGTGAGTGTGTGTGTGTGTGTGTGTGTCTGTGTAACAGGTTATAATGGGAGGGGTGGACAGAGGACTGGAGCTCCCAGGAAGCCAGCCTGCTGCTGAGTGGCTTAGAGGCCCAGCCGGTAGGATGCAGAGCCTGGGGGCACAGCCGGCCCAGGACAGGCGGCGGCGTTGGAGGGCAAGCCTGACCCCGCCTGGCTGCTCCGGAGCCGCCTCCTCGGAACCACACCACAGGGACTAGCCGTCTGGATCCTCATCTCTCACAGTCGCCGCTCCGCGGGTGTAACAGAACACATGCCCCACCGTGATAAAGTCTGAACATGAAAGCAGATCGAAAATGTTTATTTATGTGCACTTAAAAATATCTTCCTATATAATAACAGGAAGTACATTTTCATCTAACACTTTCCTTAAATTAGCACACATCCCCATCTTACTTTTGATGTGAGATCAGAAGAGGATGGGGGAGAGGAGAGGATGGGGGAAGGGCGGTAGATTGAGATGTACCGGTTGGATTCCTAAGCAGTTATCCGCCAAGTGGCATCCGGACTTCCTCTGGGATGGGGGAGGCGGAGACAGTGACGGTGGCGATTGTCCAGCATGCTTGGTAGCTGAACTCCTGGTCACATGTACAATTATAAACCTGGGCCTTCTGTGGGCAGGTGAACTTATGGGTCTCCCAGGGTCGGGGTGTTGTTGGTTTTATAAAGCACAGGCTTTTCCAACACTGGCCGTGGTGGTGGGGAGAGGGCGGCAGAGAGCGGCGATCTGAGGGCCCCGGCTGGGTGCGGTCAGACCCCTAGGTTCCAGGCCTGCCCCTGCCTCTACTCCCCAGTGAACTGGCAACGTCCTACCTCTTCTGGGCCTCAGTTTCCCCATCTGAAAGCTGTGGGCCTAGACCCATTTGCACGCAACCCCAGTAACTTGTGCTTGAGGAAGGCTAAAGCCCCAGTCCTGTTCTGTCCCCTCCCCCAGGCCAGCTCCCTCCCGGGCTGGCTCTGGGGGGAGCAGGTGCTGCTGGGAAGAGGCCATAAAGAGGCTCTGGAGCCCATGCCTCAGTCCTACTCCGAGTTCTGTGGTTCTCTGTGCCTTCCGTAGGGTCTCATGAAACCTGGGCTCCAATGGGAGGGGCTGGATTGGCAAAGCTGCCTCCTGTCCCATAAGAGATGTGATGGGCCCTGGAGAAGGCTGGAGGAGGGGTCCTGCCTGGGCCTTCTCAGAATCAGGAGCCACTGGCTTTCGCCCCTCCCTAGGCACAGCCCGCAGCCCTCCTGGCTTTACCTCCAAAGCCCAGAGAGTCAGTGCTCTGTGTGATATCGCTCCTCCGAGACAGTTTCCTCAGGTGCCCCATGGGGTGCACAAGCCTGCCTCCCCAGGCTGCTACCGAGAATTAAAAATGAGATATTTGGTCTGAGTTCATCTAATACACAGAGCTGGGCTCCATCCTTCCTTTACATTCATGGCCAATGGGCTCCTTCCTCCTCTCCTTCCTCCCCACCTGCTCTGTGAGGCCAGGCTGCAAGGAAGGGGCAGCTTGGAGGAGAGGTGGGCCCGGATGGGCCAGACCAAGCCATTTATCCCAGCTCTCACTTTGATTTAACCCCTTCCCACCTCCTACCAGGCTCCGGGGTTGCAGGGAGCGGCACCTAACTTCACTCTCCCCAAAGGCCTCCCCGTGTTGGCTGATGGTAGGGTGACCCTATGAAATAGTCTCAGCTGGGACACTTTGAAGAGCAAAAGGGACACAATTTGTAATGTATTGCACATGCTGGGTTCACTAGCGTATACTGGTTCAGTCCCACACACCAATGCACAGTCACTCTAGCTAGTGATTTCCCATCCTAGCCACAGGCTCCTGGGACCCGCACAGCCTTCTAAGAGGTCAGCCAGGCAAGGGCTGGTTGATGGCGCACTTGACAGACGTGCAGCCCTGACGTTGCCACGGCCCTACTGTGCGTGCACAGGAGCCCAGGCGCTCGTGAGCTAAGTCACACGTCATGACGACAACACAGGACCCCTCATCCTGTCCCTTCTCCTTGCCCAAACCTCCCTGTTTTACCTCATCCCAAGAAAAAGAGGAGCGCTCAGAACCGCCACTGGTCTGGAAGGTCTGCCACGCCTGTCTCCGTCCCCGGTGTCATTCACTAGCCTTGTGACCCTGAGTGCGTGACTTCGCCTTTCTGTGCTTCGGTTTCCTCATCTGTAAGATGGGGCAATGCCACCTGCCTCTCCAGGCCACTGTGTGGAGGAAAGAAGATTTAGGGCAGGATCTGGCACACTTTATTTTATTTATTTTTAAAAAAGATTTATTTACTTATTTATTTTTAGAGAGGGAAAGGGAGGAAGAAAGAGAGGGAGAGGAACATGGATGTGAGCAAGAAACAGTGACTGGGAAGCGAGCACGTGACCTTTTGCTTTGTGGGATGACGCCCAGCCAACGGAGACACACCAGTCAGGGCGGGACCTGGCACACTTCAGGTGCACAGTAAACACCGACGGACTGGATGGTTGGACACGTATCTGACTGATGTTTGTTTTTCTTTTTTCACAGGAAAGGGCAACCCACGGTCTGTCAATAGATGTTAACTGAGCCCCTACTGTGTGCCTGGCCCCATGCTAAATGTTTTCCGTGCACCATCTTCCTGAATTCCTCACATCCTCCTTGAGGGAATAAGATTCTCATCCCCATTTTCCAGAGGAAGAAGTGGCAGTGCGGGGAGGTTAAGCGATGTGGACAAGGTGTCACACAGCCAGGAGAGGAGGACGGGGGATGCTGGGACCCACCACTGGCTGTTAGTGTTCGCGGGCATATAGCCTGCCCTCCTCGTTGCCCAGCTGGAGAAAGGCCGAGAGAGGGCAAGTACTTTGCCCAAGGTCACGCAGGAGACTGTGATCCAGGCCTCCAAACCTTCAAGGGTTTCCCTCACAACCCCCCACCCCCACACCACCACTCCTTACGCGCTTGGCCCCTCCAATCACAGCTCTGCACGAGGGGGCGCGCATCCCCCCCCCCCCACCCCTCTGCTGTCTGTCTGTCTGGGTGTCTACGCGGGCGCAGTTGTGCACCCCTCCCCAGCCTTCGTCCCTGCGTAAAGAGCAGCAAGCAAGCGGTGGCAGCGCCCCGGCCAGCACCCTACACCCGCAGCCGACAGACGGCAGCGCCTGCGCTCGCGGCTCCCCCCTCCCCGCCGCCCCCCCCTGCAGCCGGTGCGCGGCAGCCGCCGGGGCAAAGACGCGTTGCCGGCCGGCGACACAGCTCCCGCGCTCTCTCTCTAGCTCTCTGCGCTGAAGGGAAGCCAAGCCAGGAAGCCCCAGCAGCCTGCCCATCAAGATGAAGAAGCTCCAGGGAGCTAAACTCCGAAAGGTAGGGCACGAGGGCGGACAAGGGGCGCACCTGAGAAAGGGGTGCAGAGGCCCGCCCCCATCCAGGCCCTAGGAAGGTAGGGAGGGCACCTGGTCCCAGCTCAGAGATCTGGGAGAAGCAGGGCTGTCCTGAATTGCTCGGGTCGGACGAGGGGGGGGCGGGGTCACGGTCTGTGCCACCCTATATCACCCACCCCAGTCTGAGGGTTGAGATGTAGTGTAATTGGGCCTGGGGTTCGTTATACCAGGTCCTACGAACAGGTGTCTGCAACCCCAGGAGGCGGAAGGTAGGGGTGGCTGGGGCCAGGCACCCACCCCTCTCCAATCCCCCTCCCATTTTCCCCAGGGGTGATGGGGTGGGGGGGCATGTGTGTTAGAATAACTGAGCACTAGCCTGGAACAGGACAAATTTCGGGGTAGTGGGTGGAGGCGTGGGCCCAGGCCTCCTCTGGTTACTGTTAAGCTGAAGCAGCCCCTGAGATCCAGCAGGGGCGCAGCCTTTCCTGCCGGCGCTCCTGCCTGCAGGGGCCCCCCACCTGCTCCCTCCCCGCTCCCTTCCTCCTCCTGGCAGCTGTAGTGTCCCTGCTAAGACCCCAGGCTGCCCCTCAGCAGGAGAAGGAGGCAAAGGCATGGAGTGAGGAACTTGGAGCCCTAAGGGATATGGGGGTGAGAGCTGGCAGGAGGGAGGCAGCCAAATCCTGGGGCCCTGGGCCCAGACCTCAGCCCCCCCAACCTGGTCCTGTGGGGTGGCCCTCCCAGCCAAGTGGTATGGACATGGGGAGGCGGAAAGTGTTCTGGCTTTGGGCTTAAAAGTAGCAGTCCCAGCCAAGGAGTCAGAACTCCAGGCTACTATTTCTGCAGGCGCCCTGGACTCAGTCTGTGACAAGTCCATTCAGCTACCTGGACCATTGTCCGTCCATCCTCGGTGTCAGAGCACCGAAGCAGGCTTCCCCGTCACAGGTGCTGTCCGTAGGGCCTGCTGTTATTGACCACACCCCCGCCACGGGCCTCCCCCATTTATTCAAGCTCTCTGCCCTTGGGCAGCTTCGGGGAACCACTGCGATAGGTGGGTCTTTCTTATTCCTGAAGTGAGTGACTTCTTAGGGTCATTCGTGGGTCTCTTGGGCTTCAGTTCTGCCTGGTTCTTTTCCATTCTCCTCCCCTCTTCCCTTTCCTGTGCCTCCCCACAAGAACCCCTGCCCCTCACTGCCACAGGGCCACGCATTATGTAAATAGCCCTGTTGTGGGAAGCCTTATCTCATACAATCCCCCAACAATTCTGGAAGCTAGGGCTCATTATCTCCACTTTATAGACCAGGAAACCAAGGCATAGAGGGGTGCAGCTCACTGCTTTCCTGAAGGTGGGCTGAGCAACCTAGGACCAGCAGAGCATCAGGAGGGGCCACCTAGCCTCAGGGTACCCTCCGTTGGTCTGAGGGAGAGGGTACAGGGAGGCAGGACATGCCAGGTATCAGCAGTGAGTACTGGGCTCAGAGTCAGGGGTCTAGGTCCCAGCCCTGCTCTGCCCTTGACTTAGTGTTTGACCTTGGGCTCCTCCCTTCCTGTCCCTGAAACTCAGTTGTCTCGTCTGCACAGTGATGAACCATTGTCTGTCTCTCTCACCCTGAAGAAGGTATGAGAGCCTTGGCTTGGGCAGTCCTGCCTCTCCCAGCCCCTGGTACAGCTGGTGATCTGTATCTGCTGGTCCCTAAAAGAGGGGGTGCAGGTCTGCCAAACTCAGGTGTGTTCCCATGTGACTCTGGGTAGGGAGTGGGGGTATCTGGGGTGGGAACCTCACACCCAGGTGGAAGTGTGAACTGACTCATTAAGCTTCCGGCCCTGCCCCTGCTCTCCTCTGTCTTCTGACTGTTCCAGCCTCTGTTCCAGCTCCTGGGATTCCCTCCAGGGTGGGGTTGGGGACTCCAGGTGAGCTGCACATTGGCTCAGCTTTGGAGGACCCCATCCCCTGCCCCAGGAGCAGAAACAGGTTTCCTTCTGATTGGAGAAGGAGGGGACAGAGAGCTGGCAGCATCCTGCTCTTGGAACTCTTGTCACCATGGAAACAGAGAGCTAGGACCCGCTCTGTGAACATAGAAAGGGCAGCGGCTTCTCAGGAGGGATCAGAGGAACCTCACTACCGGCCTTCCTGCCAGCTGGCCTGGATGGGGCTGGGGATCCACTGGGTGACAGGCCTGTGTCACCACCCGGTACCAGTGTCAGCTGGCCCTACCCCATCCCTCCTGTAGCTCACCTGGGAGGGAGCGGCTCCAGAGGGCTGCTGCTCACCCGCCCAGCTGGTGAGGGAGCCTTGGGGGCAAGGGCACGAGGGGAAGGGGCAGGTTTCAGATGGGTCTGAGGGCCGCTACTGCCCTAGCCCCCACGTGCCCAAGGTCACAGCTGAAGAACTGCCAGGCACATAGTTGTTCCACCCCTGGGAGCCCAGTTACTTGAAAAGCAGCTTTTTCATGCTTTTCATTGTTGCCACCATCACTCATAATCATGCCAGGCTGTCCTGGTCCAAAAGCTAGCCTCAGGCAGGACCACCCTGACTGTCGTCACTGTCACTGAGAGTCAGCCCAACACTGTTTCTGCCACCAGAGCCTAATGTACCAACCTTGTCACCACAGCCAGACACCTCCAGTCCTGTGACTCCTGCACTCTTCGCCCCAGCAATGCTCATATGACAGGTCCCCAGCAAATCCTTCTCTGTCGCCACCTGATTTGTGTGAAGACACCTGCTTGGTCTGGTGCCAGGAGGGGCAATTTTAGGGGGACACACAAACCTGGTCGTGGCAATGTCCTGAGCCCCTGGGTGCGGCAATGTCCTGAGCCCCTGGGCGTGAACCGGGTCTGGTCTTCAACCTCCGCACATGTCTCCAGTGAAGTCTCTTTGGAAAACCTTGCCTCACAAATCAGAGCGGGGAGACTACCAGATGGAGATTGTCTAGACCTGCATTTCCCCAGGTATATGCCAGCAGGCCAGCTCCTTGAGACCCTTTTCTTAAACAGGACTGGAAAACACTGTCTATGCCAGCCCCTATTTCGAGAGTCCCAGTACTTATTGGGCCATTGAAGAATCCCAACAAGCAAAAACAGATCTCCCTGTTTTACCTCGAATTAACCCAGCTTTCCCCAAACTCCTTTGAATCAAGAATCCTTTGCTCCACCGAATGTCCCAAAGGGTGTGTTTTTGGAGACACTGACCTATCCAGTCTCCCCAGTGTCCAAATGGGGAAACTGAGGCTCAGAAGACTCCTTCCCAAAGTCTTAGAGTGAATTGGCACAGACGTGGGACTGGAGCTGTGGTCCCCCAACTCCCAGCTCAGAGGAGTCACTGTTCCCCCAACCATCCCTCAGCAGGGAGCAGGCAGTCCCTTCTCTCTGAAAACCATGGGCGTCATCCGGCCATTTGCCTTCTTTGCAAGTCCATCTTTTCCTGCCATAAGGCAAGACTTACAGAGGCAACAGGAGAGCTGTGGCTTCCCCTTTCTTCTGACCCGTTCCTGCAGTCGCTTCTAGAAACTGCTGTCTGAGTTTCAGGTGGTCATCCTAGGATCTCTGGTGTTCTTCCCAGGCCCTAAGCCCAGACAGCCCATGGACATGCTAACTCACATCGCTCGGGGCCAAGATTCCAAGCAGCTGACCCACCTCCTAGCTCCAGCCTGCAGGGAGAATGCCCAGTGGACGTCCCCACCCTCTTTGAGTCACAGGAGGGGCCTTCGGGACAGCTGGCCTCCTTTCGCCTCTGCGCACACATCTGTCCACCAGTGACAGCAAGATTATGACCTTGTGAGACAGAAGTTGCTACGCTTAAGTAGCAACTTCCTGCCCAGGAACCGCCATGCACAGCCCTCTGTAGGCCCCTTGAACGTAAATGCGGTCCCTCCTCCAGGGGAGCTCAGGGTCCCTCCCAGCCCTCTCCTCTCATGCTTAGGGATCCCAGCTCCTTCCTCTTGTCCTCACGTAACCGCTTTTCCTGAACAACCTCCAGTTTGGCCACCTGCCCTTCGGACACGCGCCAAACTGTCTGTGTCTGTCTTAGAAGGTGGTGCCCAGAAGGGAGGAGCAAAGCTTCAGTGCTGGTGTGTGAAGACATGGGCCTAGACAAGGGTGAGCTCTGGGCCCGAGACCCAGTTCTCCCGCTAGCCAGCCTTGTAAACACCTCAGGTGTGTCGGGGCCCCTCTTCGGCCCTTGGTTCTCCCCGTCATTAAATTGGAGCTGAGATGAACACTTAGCTCACAGGTAAGAATGAAATCAGGTAACGTGAGTAAAAATGTTGAGTGCAGCGAGCACATGGTCAGTGCTCAATACATGGCGACTGTCGTTAAGATCGTTGTCGTCGTCATCTTCCAAACAGGGCCACCCCTGGATTGCACCTCTGTGTTAGCCAAACTAAGAGCAAGGTAGTTTTCTGAGTGCCTGAGCCACCCTGCTGGTCCCATGAGTTTGCAGTCACCTGAAATCTCAAGGAGCTCCTGAATGTGGACCACGTTCCCCCAGCTGAGAGAAATCGATCGTCCGAACCAACAGACTATCTGTCCTGTAGCCCTGTTGGGGTCCATGGGCTTGTGTTGGTGGTCTCAGTTCCAACCTGATCTCCCCTTTCTCCTCCATCCTTTTGGTCTCTCTTACTGGCAGCCCGTCACCCCAGACCTGCTGATGACCCCCAGTGACCAGGGGGATGTAGACCTGGATGTGGACTTTGCTGCGGACAGGGGGAACTGGACAGGCAAGCTGGACTTCCTGCTGTCCTGCATCGGCTACTGTGTGGGCCTGGGGAACGTCTGGCGCTTCCCCTACCGAGCCTACACCAACGGAGGAGGTATGGGCCTGCGCTCTCTGCCCGGTGATGAGTCAAGGCTCCGGGTGGACTGAGGTTTGAAGTGGCCTTAGCCACCGTCTCCTCTTTGACCTTGAACAGAATTAGTTGAAAGTGGTTTCATAGCAACCTGGGGCTGGAAAGAGGGAGCTCACCTGCCTTGTCCCTTTTCGTCACCCAGGCCCCTCCTCCCTCCCTCAGTCCCAGCGTGGGTACCCACACAGTGAGTCCTAAGCACTGGGACTTCCTGGGCCCTGAGCGATGGGCAGGGGGCTGCCTCTGCTTCATGATGAAGAGCTGTATCTGTCTGTCAGTGATCACTAAGCTCTCAGTATTCTCCCCACCTCCACCCCCCTCACCTCCTCCAGAATCTTGTTCTATCAATAATTCCTGCTCGTGAATCTTCAATCTGTCCTCTGCTCCTGGTTCCTTCCATTGTGATGGCAAACACAGAGTCTCCCATCTGAAACAGATTCTCCAATGTCCCTGCTTCTCCATCAAGCGACCGTTCTAAGTCTTATTAACTAGCTGGGGTTGAGCACTCACCATCTGCCAGCCCTGGGCGTGGGGTCCCCACGCCTGTCTCCATTAACCCTGATGGCAGCCCTCCTGGGTGAGCACCATTGTTCTGATGGGGAAGCCTGAGCTTGGAGAGGCCGGGTTCCTTGCCCAAGGTCACACAGTGGCCAACCCAGCAGCCCACCCGGGGCTGTCTTCTGCAGAGCCAATGCACACCCACCAGCACTCCATATCTCTTCCACCTCTACCAAACTCGTGGAAGAAGTGCATGTTGGCAGGGAGACAGAAATCCAAATAGAACTGGAGGAAGCAAGGACAGATGCACCGATGCGGCCGGGAAGCGGAGGACCGGAGCTGGCCGCTGAGGCTCCAGGCACTCCATAACATCCCCAGTTCTCCCTGCTCCCATCCTCAGCCCCACCCACTTCCTGACTCCTTCCCTCTGCGTGCTGACCTCATTTTTTCCTGGGACAGGCTTCATCCTTACAGTTGGGGTGGCCAGAGACAGCTCTGGGATGACTTCACCCTCAGAACTGCGTCTCTGAATAAATCTACTTAGAATCCCAGGGAAGGTCTCTAACTGGCCTGACCTGAGATATGTGCCCCTCAGGAGGTGGGCAGGGGTTGGCTGGTCTGACTGGCAGCCCCTCCAGAGCCATATGGTGGTGGGAAGTTCTCTGAAGGAGTCGGCTGCCAATATGAGAAGGAAGGAGGAAGGGATGCTGGGCACATGGGACCGCAGGTGGCAGCTGCAAGCATCCGAGGTGGCAAGACGGGGAAGGGAAAGGCAGGGAGATGGGAGGGCTGATTTCTACACTGAGAAGTATGCACCTTCTTCAACAGGGAACTCACTCATTCACTCACTCATCTGTTCATTCACTCGCTCAGTGTCTTCTCTGAGCCCAGCCCTGGCCTGGGCGCTGGGGCTACAGAGGTGAATGAATCCCCTCTGCCCTCCCCTTGGCCCTCAGTGATTGGTGGTTACAGAAGAAGAAGAAGAAAAAGACATCCCCAAGCCACAGGAGAAATTCTCCAGCAGGTTGCAGGCAGTGGCCACTGGTCAGGGGAGGGGCAGGGCTGGAGCTCGGCCGTGGGGCGGGGGCGGCCCACTGAGACCCTACCCACCCTCCCTCCTCTTCGCAGGTGCCTTCCTTGTGCCCTACTTCCTCATGCTGGCCATTTGCGGCATCCCCCTCTTCTTTCTCGAGCTCTCTCTGGGCCAGTTCTCCAGCCTGGGGCCCCTGGCTGTCTGGAAAATCAGCCCCCTCTTCAAAGGTGAGGCCTCCATGGTCCCCGGGGTAGTCTGGGCCTGGGGGAGGCAGGGCAGTTGCCCCTCTCAACCTCCAGAAAGGGATGGCTTCGCAGAGGAGACACGGCCCGGCCCACGGGAAGCGTTGGCCTGAGGGTAGCACCCATCCCCCCCGCCAGGTGCCGGCGCAGCCATGCTGCTCATCGTGGGCCTGGTGGCCATCTACTACAACATGATCATCGCCTACGTCCTCTTCTACCTCTTCGCCTCCCTCACCAGTGACCTGCCCTGGCAGCACTGTGGCAACTGGTGGAACACGGCCCTCTGCCTGGAGCACAGAGGCTCCAAGGATGGCAACGGGGTCCTGCCCCTCAACCTCACCGGCACCGTCAGCCCCAGCGAGGAGTACTGGAGGTCTGGGGGGCCCGGGCCCCGTGGGGTCAGGGGAGGGTGGGAACGGATCCGTGTCCCCCAGGTGCCCAGCATGCACCGCAGAGTGGCCGGTGTCCTGTGGACTCTGGGTTCTAATCCCGGCTCTTCACCTGACCAGCTCTGCAACCTTAAGCAATGTATTTGGCTTCGGATGCCTTATCTGTAGTGCAGATATGACGACAGTATTTCAGAGAGTTGCCAGGAGGATGAGAGAAAAGAAGGCACGTAAACTTTGCCTTCAGCCTGGTGGATAGCAAGTGGTCAATCAATGCTAGCTGATGATGATAATGGTGATGATGATGATGATGATGATGATGATGATGATAACAGTAATGGTAACCTTTTGGAGCCTCAGCTTCTACCTCTATAGGAGGGGATGACAATAATCCCTACTTTACAGGGTGTCATCCAGCCAGTCGCTCATGTATTTATTCATTCTTTCAATTAATATTTACTGAGCAGTGACTGTCGTTAGCAGGTAAAGAACGTAACATCAGCCAGGACCACATGGTAAGGACCCTCTCTGTTTGGCTTAATGGGAGAGAAAGGACTATGGTAGAGGAAGGGACTGTGTGAGGGTCACACAGGGAATGTAGGTAAGACCCTGCCACAGAGCCAGGCAGATTGCGAGCCCCCACGAGTGGCGGGTGTGGGGCGTCACCGCTCATCGGCCTGTCCCAAAGCCCCACTTTGCAGCTGAGAAAACAGAGAGGCTTGCCCAGTGCTTGGTGGAAAAGGCAGTTCTGGAACCAAGGAACCTTGATGCTTGATCCTGTTCTGGAACATTCCGGAGTAGCCTGGTCTCTGGGTATGGACCACTGACTGACCAGAGGACCATTGGCAGACCAGACACCCCCAAATCTTCCCTTGCCAAGGGCTGCTCTTGGGAATCTTCCCCAAGTGGACCCCATGTCTTGACATATTTTAGTCTCCAACCTGCACTTATTACACAGTTCATCCATTCGCCTGTCTAAAGTCCATCCAAAGTGCGTGTACCTGCCAAGGAGTACGTCTGACCAGTGGGAAAGGACGAGCCTGGGTCTGCAGCTTAAAGCCAAAAAACGTGCAGGGTCCAGCGGCTGCTGGGGTCTCCATAGAAACACCACAGGCCCCTGCATCAGTGGGAGTGCGGGCAGAAAGCAGGCGGTACTCTCACAAGGCTTCAGCAAAGGGAGTGTAGCGGGGGGACCTTACAGAGGTGAGGCAATGCACACAGAGAGGTGAGGCATGAGGACTTAGCTAGAGGGTCGGCCGTCCCACCCCTGAGCTAAAGGGGCAGTGGAGGGACTGGGGGTAGTGGAACCAGGGAGGTTTGGAGCCTTGGAGGAAGGCCTGCCCAGTAATAGCTTGCTATGGAAGAAGGCAGTCACAGCCGGGCCTGCTGATGGTGTGCTTGCACTCACTTGTGCATAGGCCCATGGACATGTGTGTGTGTGAATACCCCGACCCCTCACTCCTCCCAGCCTCCAGTCTCCTGCTGCTGCCTCCCACTAGCCCAAACCCAACTGGAAATGGAGCAGGAAGGCAGCCTGGGCAAGGGATCTGTGGAGGTCAGCCCCCTGGATGCAGAGCTGGTCAGAGGGCAGACCAGAATCAAAGGAAAACTAGCTGGGACTGCCTCGCAGGCTGGCCACGGCTTTCCTCCCATCAGTGGAGCGTGGCGGTGTGACCAGAGGACACTGAGACCTTCGTCTCCCACAGCCGATATGTCCTCCACATCCAAGGCAGCCGGGGCATCGGCAGCCCCGGGGAGATCCGCTGGAACCTCTGCCTCTGCCTGCTGCTCGCCTGGGTCATCGTGTTCCTCTGTATCCTCAAGGGCGTGAAGTCCTCAGGCAAGGTGAGGGCTGAGGGGCCCAGGGGCCTGAGGGAGGGGTGAGGGCTTCCTGGAGGAGGCATGGCGTGGATTGAACCTAAGAAGATGAGTAGGCTTCAACTGGGAAGAGGGGAAGGGAAAGGGCATGGAGCTGGGGATGGAAGGGGACGCTGCCTGAAGAAAGACGTGGAGGTGAGGATGGCAGTGGCTAGGCCGGTTCACTAGACTAGCAACTTGCCAAGGGCAGGCTCTATTTGTTATTCAAGTTTGTATCCTTATCCAGTGCTTGGCACTTTGAAGGGGTTTAGCGGGTGTTCCTTGAATGCTTTGAGAGTGGTTATATGAGTCAGAGCTCTTTGAGATGCCAGTGACCAGAACACAGTTGTCACACTCAATTGGAAAGTCCAGAGTGTGTGCTTCAGGCATGGCTGGATCTAGAGCTTCAATTACTGTTATTAGGAATGTTGTTCTCACAGCCTCTCAGTAGTGCTTTCCTCTGGAGTGGCTTCCTTCTCAGGCTTCATTCCTCATGCAGTTGTCCCAGTAGCTCTGGGCTATGCTGTACCTGCTTAGGGAAGGGTTCTCCCCTTCCCCAGTTTGCAAAATCCTAGAAGTGAGTCCCACTGGGTAAGCTGGGTTGCAGTACCAATCCCTGAACCAGTCACTGTGGCCAGGAGGGTGGAGTGCAGGGCCTGGGTCACGGGCCCACCCCCGGAGCTGGGAATGAAGTCAGGTGGGGCAGGGAAAGTCAGGGGACTGTTATCCAAAGAAGGTCAATGAGATATTGAGCAGACAGAGCCACAGGTGTCCACTTTAGGTTATAAAGGGCAAGAAGGCCATAAAGCTGTTTCAGAAGGACTTGGAAACCTGAATGGTTTACTTAATCATTTATAAGTTAGAACTTGTCCCTCTGCAAAGTGCTCAGAAGTGTTCTCCACTTGGAAGAGAACCATTACGAAACCAGAGAAGAAAGCGTTTAGAAAGAAGGGAGAAGTAATCACAGCATGAGCCGAGGGAGTGAGGAGCCGGGACTCGGTGGTGTCTGCTGAGGGCGTGGCTGGAGGTTTGGACACGGGCAGAGACAGGGCAGAGGGGAGCCTGGGAACGTGCAATGTCTGAGGATCGTGCTGGCTGATGACCACGTGGGGTGCGTCTGCTGGGGACAGTGGACGTGAGGGGCAGGAGGCTCTTCTACCCTCTAGGGGAGGGGCGATGGTGGGCTGGACTGGGCAGCAGGGGAGCTGGAGGGAGTGGATAGATTGGGGACAGCCTTGGGAAGCAGTGGCAGGACTTTGCAGATGGGGTCAATGTGTGGAGGGTGAGGAGGAGGAAGGGAGGGAGGGGGAAAAAGAAGCATCACAGGTTGATGGCTATTCCTGGCTTGGGCATAAGACAGGGATTTCTAGAAGAGCAGCAGGGTAGAGGAAGTCACCCTGCCTCCTGTCCCCCCTCACCGACTCTCAGGTGGTATATTTCACGGCCACGTTCCCCTACCTCATCCTGGTCATGCTGCTCGTCCGCGGGGTGACCCTCCCAGGGGCCTGGAAGGGCATCCAGTTCTATCTCACGCCCCAGTTCCACCACCTGTTGTCTTCCAAGGTGAGGCCCTCGGGGCTGGGGTGCGGAGGGGGGCAGTCAGCCTGGAGCTGGGAAGTGGGAACATGGATCCCTGGGAAAGAGAGTGGGCCGGGGTAGGACCCGCTGACATGGAGAGTCCGCAGGACCAGGCACTGTGCTCGGCACTGTCTCTTTCGTTACTTGTTCTCAATGATCCTATGAAGTAAACAGTATCTTCCCATTTTACAGATGAAAAAAACGGAGGCCCAAGAGTCAGGGGTCAGCTCTCACTCATGCAGCTAGGAAGTGGCAGAGCTGGGATTCTAACCCAGATCTGTCTGAGTCCAGACCCCACGGAGGGCCTGAGGAATAGCAGTTGCCACAACGGTGGTGCTGACGGCTGTCATTGCTCACTCATTGACAAATGACTGTGCCTGACCCCACTGCTGGCACTTCGCATACACATGGTCATTTAACCCTCCCACCACCCTGTTCCAGATGGTGAGGCGGCTTGCTCAGGCTACAGGCTGGAGAGTGGTAGCGCTGAGGTCCAGACCCAGGTCCCTCTGCCTCTGAGAAGGAAGCCAGGGGTTACATGGGCTTCTCGTCCATGTGAATTTACTGAAAAACTTAGAGGAGGAACTACATCCTTCAGAACGAGACCAAGCTTAGAGATTACCTTCTAGATCCTAGCTGGGGAAACTGAGGCCCAGAGAGGCAGAGTGTAAGCGTGGAAACTGGGCTTGCTCCTGGCCCACGTCACTCGTGAGCCAGGCCCCGCCCCACGCCGTCCCTGGACCAATCAGCCAGCTCCCCTGTCTCCTCCCTCCTATCTCCTTGGCCCTCTGACACCACAAGGTGCCAACCGCTTCTCTTTGCCCTCCGTCTGCATCCTTCCTGCCACAGGTGTGGATCGAAGCTGCCCTTCAGATCTTCTACTCCCTGGGTGTGGGCTTTGGGGGTCTCCTCACCTTTGCCTCCTACAACACGTTCCACCAGAACATCTATCGGTCAGTGCAGCCCGCTGGACCCCGGGGCCGGAGCGGGAAGAGAGAGGCTAGCTGGGGAAGGCTTCATGGGGTGAGGCTCACAGCCTGCGCCCGGACTTCCCCCTGCAGAGACACCTTCATCGTCACCCTGGGCAACGCCATCACCAGCATCCTGGCCGGCTTCGCCATCTTCTCCGTGCTGGGCTACATGTCTCAGGAGCTGGGTGTGCCCGTGGACCAAGTTGCCAAAGCAGGTGGGCAGGCTGCCCGGTCCTGGTGGGAGAGGGCCCTGGGGTGTGTCGAGGGCTGGGAAAGTGAGCCTGCGTGGGGACCAGCAAGGTTGCGGATGGGCATGGTGAGTGTGTGCATGCATGTGCACACAAACTAATGTGTCTTAGCTGGTCTCTGGGTGGCCGTGTGCAAATGAGTATGTTTGACCTGTGTCTGGAGATACATGAACTTCTGTATGAGACTGTCTTATGTTTTATCACATCTTAGTAGCTCACCTTGCTTGTCCCAATGAATCATGTGCTGTACTGAGCTATCTGTGTACAAGCGAATCGATGGTGTAAGTGATCGTGTGCTTTACCTATGCGTGTTGGTGGGGTTGTTTGTGCGAGTGGTTGTGTACATAAGCGTATTCAACTGTTGTATTTGGGTCTCCTGTGTATTCATGTACTCATCGTTAATGCATTTATTTTATCAACTTCTGCTCACTGAGCGCTGACGACATGCTGGCATGTGTCCTAGGAGTCCAGAGAGTCTCAGAGGTGTGCAGTGAGTGGGCACCTTGGGGTCTGCCTGAGTGGATGTAAGCGACCACGTGTGTCTGAGTATGTGTGTGGGGCCTGCCATGTGCCCCAGGCTGCTGACCCCGTGTGCCCTTGGCCCAGGCCCTGGCCTGGCCTTTGTCGTCTACCCGCAGGCTATGACCATGCTGCCTCTGTCCCCCTTCTGGTCCTTCCTCTTCTTCTTCATGCTGCTGACTCTCGGTCTGGACAGTCAGGTGAGCCTTGGCCATGCCAGGGGTACCTCATGGTGTGTGTGATGTGGGTGTGCTGTGTGTATCTCTGTGTGTGGGATGTGTATGTGTGTGTATGTGCGATGTGTATGTGTGATGTGTTTCCATGTGCACATTTGTGTGCCTCTGGTGTGTGATGTTTGTGTGTGTGTATCCGTGAATGTGTGTGTGTATGGTGGAGGCAGAACTCTGACCCTCCTCTCCCCTGCCACTCCAGTTTGCCTTTCTGGAGACCATTGTGACAGCGGTGACAGATGAGTTCCCGTACTACCTGCGACCCAAGAAGGCCGTGTTCTCAGGGCTCATCTGTGTGGCCATGTACCTGATGGGGCTGGTCCTCACCACAGACGTGAGTGGCTTTGCAGGGCAGGTGGCTGGTAGGCGAGGCTGGGAGGACACCTGTAGCAATGTCCATGGCCAGGGTATGCATTTCCCAAGCCACCCATTTCCTTGGCCTCTTTGGGGGGACCCCTCTCTCCCAAGGGCCACCTTGGTCTGTGACCCAGAGTCCTAGCTTTGGAGTCTGAAAGACCTGAGTTCAAGCCTCACTCCTGAAGTTGCCGAGCAAGCTCACGACAAGTGGCTTCTCCTCCCTGCACCTGCTTTCCCATCAGCAGAACAGGGTCTGTACCTAGGGTTGCCGTGAGACTCAGATAAGGTGATGTGTATGGAGGGCCTGGCAGGCGGACAGCAGCACGCTGTCAGCGGCTTGCTCGAGGGGCTGCAGCAGGGAGCCAGGCCGTGGGGAAGGGACCCCAGAGCTGTGACTTGTATTCCAGGGGGGCATGTACTGGCTGGTCCTTCTAGACGATTACAGCGCCAGCTTCGGGCTAATGGTGGTGGTGATCACCACGTGCCTCGCTGTCACCCGGGTATATGGTGAGAGGGGCCGGGGGAGGTGGAGATGAGGCTCCCCACAGTGGGAGATGGGAGTCTACCCTGGAGCCCCCCAGCAACTGGGTCCCTGGTCCCAAGGGCCAGGGTTTCTGGTGGGGGCCATTGGGGTGGAGGAGGGGCTACTGAGTATGGGCGGGGCCTGTGGGTGGGGCCATCCTCCTCTCCTCCCCTGTTCAGGCATCCAGAGGTTCTGCCGGGACATCCACATGATGCTGGGCTTCAAGCCGGGCCTCTACTTCAGGGCCTGCTGGCTGTTCCTGTCTCCAGCCACGCTCCTGGTAACTGGGGTGGGGGAGGGCTTCTGGCTGGGGGCCCAGGGCCAAGAGCAGGGCTCCTCTGGGCATTCAGTGTGGTAGGGCTTCCCTGGCCCGGAGTGGACCTCTGTCAGAGCCAAGAGGTGGGCTGGGCCCCAGGATCAGCTCTGCTCCCCTTCCCCTTGATGCCCCCACTTTTGTATCTGTGCTCAGTCTAGTCCTGCGTTTGGTTGACAAAATGAGTGGGGCTCTCTCAGGCCTCAGGCATTAGGGCTGGGGCCTTGCGTTTTCCCTCTCTCAGCCTTGGCTTGCAGCGGGTCAGGGATGGCCGTCTCAGAAATTAGGGTGCTTCAGAGCTGGGCTGTCTCAGAGCTGGGCATCGGGTGAGCTCAGAGCAGAGCTCAGGACTTGCCAAAGCTCCAAAACAAACATGGACCATCTCGGGTCTGGCTCTGGTACCTCTTAGGACTGGGCTGTCTCAGACACTGGCTGTCTCTGGGCTGGGCTTTCTCAGGCCTTAAGGTAGCTCAGACCTGGGCTATGGTAAGCCCGGGGGCCAGCCCAAGGCCCACTGTGATGCTGGGAGCCCCCTACCTGCAGGCCCTGCTGGTGTATAGCATCATCAAGTACCAGCCCTCAGAGTACGGCAGCTACCGCTTCCCAGCCTGGGCAGAGCTGCTGGGCATCCTGATGGGCCTGCTGTCCTGCCTCCTGATCCCAGCCGGCATGCTGGTGGCTGTGCTTCGAGAGGAGGGCTCGCTCTGGGAGGTGAGTCAGCTGCACCCCTGCCTACCCCCAGCCTTCCTGGCCTGTGGCCTGGCCCTGGGCCCACCTGCTAAAACAGAAAACATTTGCACCAACACTGTATCCAGGGCCTTGCAGGCTTCTTTTAAGAGCAGCTTCTCTAACCAGTAGCCTGAGCTATGAATTAGCTCAGACCCACTTGGGCTGAGATGGGCTGGGCAGGCCTGCCCTTTGGCCCCTCATATCACACAGGGCCACTGAGGGGGCTCAATCCAAAGCCCACCAGTATCAGCCAATGCCTGCTTGTCTTAGGGAGAAGACAAGGGACCCAAGGTCCCATGGTGAGTAAGGCAGGAGTAAGGACTTAAACTGTGGTCACCAGCCCAGAGCTTCCTTTTGGAACTCAAGATCAGACGGCAACATTGGGGAACCCCAGGCAGTGGGCTGTCACCCTCCTCCTGTGTCCGGGAGCCCTGCCTCGGCCCACAGGTGACCTGGGAAAGGGATGATGGCATGAGCCCTCCTCGCAGTCAGGGCTTTGTGGAGACACCTACAGGGATCTGCAAGGGGAGTAGTGACCTTTTGTGGGTCCATGAGCTTGCTGTAATGCTGTGTAACCACAGAGAGATCCTGACCCTCTCTGAGCCTCAGGGTCCCCTCTTTACATAGAGCCCTCCACCTCTCAGGCCATGGGTGTGCAGTCCTCTGGTGGCAAGCAGCTGTCATCATGAGCAGAGCCAAATGAGCCTGCTGGCCCCAGAGAGAGCCTAGAGACCCCCTTCCTACCCCTACATCCCATCAGATGTGCGTGGGATCCAGCTAGTACTGCCTCGTGAGAGCTGATTATTAAATATTCAGGAATGTTGTTAGCTAGTTATTAAACCATTCATAGCTTGAGGATGACACTGGTGGGAATACTTGTACCATTGAAATCGGCTACAAGTCAGGTCTCCTGCACCCTGCAGCCCCCTCCCCAGCCTGCTGCCGGCACACTGCTGCCCCCACTCTCCATACAGCTCCTCTGGCCCTCAGCCGCCCCCACTCACCTTCCTGTCTCCACCGGGACAGGCGCTCAGAAGCGGGCTGTAGCCACTTCTCGGAGTAGTCCAGACACTACTCTGCCTCCAACTGCTGCGTAACTGGGGGCAAGCGCCTTGCCTTTTCCGAACCTCAGGAGCCCCACCTGTGCTGCCACAGGAAACCTGTCTCCTTGCTTGAGAGCCAGGTGTCTGAAAAGGGGAGGAGGAAGAGGGGCTGCTCAGGGGAGCCCCATCCCCTGCCCCCAGAAGCTCACAGTTCCCAGGCCTTACTGTGCCTCCCCACTGCTCCGCCACCCCAGCTGCTCGCAGCCGGTTGGAGAGGCGTGTTGTTGGGGGCTGGTGAGCGCTGCAGGGGAGCCACTGCCCAGCTCCAGAGCGCCACCTTCAGGGACCAGTGCTCCAGTCCCTGCAGAGACCTGATCAAATGGACAAAAGGATCAGTTACCAAAATCTAAGGAGAGAGCATTCCAGGCAGGACAGTTAGCACAAAGTCCCTGAGGCAGGAGGGGCTGGCGTGTTTGAGGACAGCAAAGAGGTCAGCATGACTGGATCAGACAGGGCGGAGTGTGAGTGGCAGGAGCTGAGGTCAGGGAGGTGGACAGGGGCCAGGACAGCCAGGCCGTGGCGAGCCCTCAGGATTTCATTCCAAGCGCGATCACAAGCCCTCGGCAGGGTCCTGAGCAGTGAGGTCAGATGCTCTTCAAAGGTTCTGTGTGCTAGGCCCCGGGCTAAGGGCACTGCACACATTCTCCCGTGAATACGAACCCCCCTGGGCTCCACTTAATGTTGGTTGTGTTTCCTCCTTGAAGGGTCTGGGGCAGGGCAGAGGGCTCGGGGAGTGTGGTTTGAGGAAGCAAGAACCCAGAATGTCTGGGTTTAGTCATCGTCTTAGTCAGCTACCTCCTTCCATGGAAGCTGGAGCTCGGCGAGAGAAAGGTCAGACATCAGAGTCAGAATGAAGCCAGATGCCAGAGACGTGGAAGGCCAGCGGTGACCCTGCCCCCATTTTCCGGGTGCGTGGCTCCTTCCCCCACGCTGCCAGCTCCGTAGGACTCAGCTCCAGAATGGGCTCCTGCACTGGCTGTCGTGTAGTCACAACCACAGCCACCGTCTGCCGGGCCTTACTCTGTTCCCAGCACCCTGCACAACCCTAACTCGGCCTCATGCGTCCCGAGTTACAGACGAGGAAACAGCTTAGATTCTGTGCCCCAAGGCCACCCAGACCAGGAGTTCTCCCAGACTCCTGGCAGAACAGGAATCTCGCACAGGCATGTGACCCCCCCCCCTCCCTGGGGTGAGCAGCCCTGCTCCCATCCCCGAGGTTGATGCCAGGACTAGTCCAGTTGACGTGGGAAGGTCTCTGCCAGGTGCCAGTTCCCAGGAAGCACTCCTGGAGCACGACCTGTTTTCACTGCTGTCTTTGCTCTGCTGCAGAGGCTCCAGCAGGCCAGCCGGCCGACCATGGACTGGGGCCCATCGCTGGAGGAAAACCGGACAGGCATGTACGTGGCCACACTGGCCGGGAGCCAGTCACCCAAGCCGCTGATGGTGCACATGCGCAAGTACGGGGGCATCACCAGCTTCGAGAATACCGCCATTGAGGTGGACCGAGAGATTGCCGAGGAGGAGGAGTCTATGATGTGAGGAAGGAAGCAGGTGGACCGAAGGTCCTGCCCCCGTGCAAAGGCAGCCATGCCTTCTGGGGTTCTGTGAGGCCTGAGGCTTCGGGAGGTTGCCATGGTGATGCAGTCCCCAATGCAAGTCCTTCTTTGTGGCCTCTGCCTTTCCTGAAATCTGCCCCCAACATATGCACGCAAGTGCACACACACACACACACACGCACACACACTAGAAAGCTGAGAATGACCCAGGTCAGCCCTCGCTTCACAGGTGGAGAAGCTGAGGCCAGGGGGAAGGACTTGCTTGAGGTCTCCTGGCAGGGGAGACCGAAGCCCGGGCCTCCCCACCAGCCAGGCCCCTTTCTCACGGGGCAGCTGTCACCACCCTCCCATCTGTGTGCAGGGCCCAGACCCCATCCTTTTCTCAGGGAGCCTGTCCCCCACCCTTCGTCACAGCCAGAATCTTGAGCTAGTCAGGGACACTCAGGGCATCTTGAGCCCCATCAGGCCCCAGGCATCGAGGATTAGCAAGTCAGGGTGGGGAACAACCCCTGTGGGTTCAGGTGCTCGGCCAGGTTTCCTGAAGGAGGTGGGATCTGAGGGCTCTGGAGGATGGGCAAGTTTGGAAAGGGAGGAAGAGGAGGGAAGGGTGGGTGGGGAAGGCCTCTGGTAAGGGGCAGACCCAGCCAAGGCCTGGATCCGACTGTAGCCTCTTCCTCCCCTCCTGGGGCCAGGAGGAGGCTGCCTGCCTGGGCCAGAGACCAGGAGCAGGAGCAGGAAGAGTGGTGGGAGGAGCAGTCACCAGGTTACAGCAGGTTCAAGGAGGAATGAAAACTGCCAGGGAGGGGGAGCCAGGGACACAGGGTGGGCAGGGGACTTGCATGATCTGTTTGTGCTTTAGATGGAGTGTTGTTCTGGGTCAGTGTGCAGGGCAGACTAGGGGGACAGGATGGAGGAGAGGGGCCTGTGGAGAGCAGCAAGAGGGGCCGGTGGCCCGGGCTAAGGTGAGGGAGGTGGGGGTAGGGAAAGAAGCGGGACCTCCGTGTAGGGAGCCCTGGACATGCCCATGACAGAGGGGAGAGATGCCCGACCTGCACAAGCTGTGGAGATGGGAATGAGGGGCCATAACCAAGACCCAGGGCCCCTCTCTTCCCTTCTGCCTTGTCCTGGTGGTCTTCACTCTGTGCCCCAACCCCAGGCACTGCTGGGAAATGGGCCTTGGCTGTGGATGATCAGGGCAACTGGGAAACTTGGAGATGGCCCACACGCATGGCTGACTGGTCTCGTCGCTGCCCACTGTGCTCCAGGACATGCGGGGCCCAGGCACGAGGGGGGTGGAGACAGAAAGCAGAGGGCAGCGAGCCCCCAGGCCTGGGGCCGGAAGGGGCTGCCCGGGGGTCCGTCCCTCCCTGAGAGATGAGCGTGGGGTGTGCACACGCCCGAGCAGGCCTGCTGCTGCACACGGTGAGCCCCAGTGGAGCTGTGCCAGACTCTGCGCCCATCTCTCTCCCGGTGTCTCCCAACCCATCTGTGTTCTGCTGGTTTATTGTTAATAAAACCCAATGAGGTCATTCTGCTGACCCTGTCTCCTCACTGCCGAGAGCCATGAGGTGGGCAGCACAGGGCTTTCCAGCTCCTTTTGGACAGATAAGGACACCGAGACTCAGCTGCTCCCGTCCTGGCTCTCCTGGCTTCAGACACTTCACTCCTCTGTGGGGTGGGTGGGGCTGAGGAAGAATGCTGAAGAGGATGAGGAAGGCCCTTAAAGACCAGTTCGTTCCCCATTGTACATGTGGACAAGCCGAGGCCCACCGAGGGGAAGAGACTTGGTCAAGGTCTCTCCGCTGAGGCCGGCAGAGCTGGGGACAGACCAGGCACGCCAGCACTCCCCTCTCCCTCGCCAGCTGTTCTCCTGCCTTCTCTGCAGGTGACTCTGCAGCAGGAAGACCCGGGTTGGGAGGAGCCCAGGCTGGAAGGATTTCCTGGTTCTCCCCACCCCCTCCTGCCACGACCTTGCCATATGAAAGAGCTTTAGAGCCTTTCAAATGCGAGGCCCAGGTGTCTGCAGAGGCTTTGATTGGGGGCCTGCATGCTGCATATTTCAGATATTAATAATTTCCCCTAACAAAGGGCCAGGCCTTTTGGGGGCTTCCCACCCCCCTTTGTCTGGGGCTTTACTGGGGGAAGAGAGATGGGTTTGCTAATTTGCAGGGGATGTAACAATGGACCTCACAATTCAAGGTGCTTCTTCCCACACGGGGGGGGGGGGGGGGGGGGGGGGGGCGCGGTGAGCTCCAGCCTCACTCACAGAGCCCCTGGCGCCAGCCCTGGGAGTGACTCTGAGCCTGTGCCTCTGTCCCTGGTTCCCCCTGCCAGAACTAGGACAGACCCCAGGCCCGGGCCACCGTGGCCTTGTATGGACTCCACACAGCTGCATCTTGGGAGTCAGGAACAAAGGGTCCTAAGTCCAGGCTTCCCCCTGGATTCTGAGTCTGCGATTGGGGGAGCCTGGGAGTCTGTGGACCAGCCCCAGCTCCACCTCCCACTGCCTCACCACCCTGCCTTGTTTCCTCCTACCTCTCCTCCTCCCTGCTCACCACCCTGTGGTTCCTGGACTGCCTGCCCTGGCCCAGTCTCCTGGGCTGTCCTGCTTTTCCCATTTCCACTGCTCCCAGACAGCCGTCCTGCCGCACCATCTCCCAGTTGCTCCCATCACAGCCGTTTGGTTGACCCCTGGTTTGGGACAGACCCCAGCCAAGTCCCAACTGTGGTGGGGGCTGACTAGGGTCCAGGGACCCCTGGCTAGAGGACTCCATGACAGCAGAGTAGGCACCTGGAAGGAATCACAGCCCCGCCCGGGTAGAAGCTCAGCCAGGAACCCTGGACTGTCCTACCAGCTGATAAAACCTGGTGTCTGCAGGACCAGGCAGGGAGCCCGGGGGTATAAGGCTGCAGGTTTTTGCAGGAGAGTAAGTGGCAACTGATGGTTAGTGGGTACTGGAGAGGCAAGATGGGGCGGTGGGGACTGTGGTGACTTGGCAACAAATGCAGGTTGCAAGATATCTTGGCTTTTTAAGAGAAGTTAGAAGCCTGAGCTTTTATGAGAAATTTCCCATTTTTAAACATGAGCAATGGATTCGAAAGAAGTAAACCAGCGTGGTTCCCATAGGGTCTCCCGTCACCTCTCTGCATTCACAGGGGGTGAGCAGCCAGAGGGCCAGGCTTGCCCCAAGTCCTAGGTGGGAATGTGCTGCCATGGAGGCCAAGCCCAGGGCGCCCCACTCTGTTCTCCTCCTCAGCTTATCTCTGTGTCCATAGTCCCTTGACCTTGAAGGGTTGGTGGCAGCCCCTGGGAGACAGTGTCTGGGTCTGGCTGGGGTGTGGCATAGGGTACCCGGGGACCCCCATTCCTGCTCCAGGACTCATCAAAGAAGGCATTCTCTCGGGCAGTGCTAGGAAGCACTGAGATGGGGCACTGGACCGTCCGTAGCCTCTTCCAGCCTATGATTGGAGAGCAAAAATGAGGGGGCGGGACAGACAGGGGAGGGGCATTTTATCATTAGGGTCAGCCATATTTCCAAGGTCAAGTGAGGGTCAACAGAAAAAACCAGGGGTCACCAGGGTCAGTGTTTGATCCTCAGCAGCCTGTGCCCCCTGTGCTCCCCTCCACCGCCTGGCCAAGTTCATCCTCACACGGTGTCCTGAGCAGGCCTAGGATGCTGATCCACCGTCTTCCCCGTCCACCCATGGGCATCCTGCCCATTCTTCTGGGCCTCAGCCCTACATCTGTCGAGCCCTGACAGCCCAGCCCACATGCACAGAGTGCTTCACTCATATCCTTCTGAGACACCCCATTTCGTTTCCAGGTGGCTGAGACCCTTATATCATGCTCCTTGGACACCAGAGGGCTTGGGGTGGGGTGTGCGGGCTGCTCAGCCACACAGACCTGGGTTCCTTCCCAGCTCTGCCCCTCCCTGACGACGTGTCCTTGGGGACCCACCACGCCAACTCACGGCTTTGCACGATGCAGCATCTCTCCAAAAGCGGTTTGTTGGTGGCTCTGGGAACAGCCAGCAAAGAGTTAAGATGGCCTCAGTCCCTCTGAATTCCACGTGACCCCGGGTTGCTGAGCCTTCAGGTCTGCGGTGGACGCTGTTCTCCAGACTCATTTTTTGCTGGTGGGTCATGGAAAGTTTGGCTCCTTGAGCTTCAAGCCACTCCCTCTGGAGCCGAGGCCTTGCTGACGCTGGTCCTGCCCTGGAAGGTCATCCAGGGCCTCCCACCCTCCCTCCCTCGAATCCTTGGGCAGCACCCTCTTGCCCTCCCTGAGGGAGGACGGAGCGGCAGCCTGCTCACCCCGGCCACACAGAGACCTCCTCCCAGCAACCCCATCCAGGATCACTTTTTATTTAGGGGAATAAAACTGTTTTCCTGCTAAAAAAAAAAAAAGGTTCCACAGTGTCTGTGAGCTGCATCCCTCTGAGAACTGTAGTGGGTAGGCGCCAAGGCCAAGTTGGACGTCACTGGTCGGAGGCCGTCTCAGCCCCACCGCTCCAGACTGTTTGACACGGCTGAATCTGCTCCTTCACCCCTCTGAGCCCGGTGTCTTCAGGTGCATGATGGGCAGAATGACTTTCCCTTAGCGGGGGATTAGATGAGATAATACAGATGCTCAGTGCGTATTTTCAACAACTGCTCAGAGGGCTTAGAGCAAAACAGGGCACGGAGAAACCCTGCAGGCGGGAATAGTTCCGTGAGCCTACTGTCCCTTGTACAGATAAAGAAACTGAGGCCCAGCTCCTGCGCCTGCCAACCCAGGGAGACAGAGGGCAAGGGTGACGTGCTTGGAGCCAGAGACGGCCAAGACAGAGACCCACGGCTCGCCGGCACCGTTCAGTCCCAAGGCGAGTTGCCCGGGAAGCTGGGCCTCAGTGTGCGCATCTGTGAAATGAATGGGCGGAACAGAAACAGTGCACCCCACAGAGGTGCCTGGGGGGAGAGCCACAGGAAGGAGGGAGCCACCTGCCCGATTCGGCCTTCTGCCAGAGATCATGCCATGGTGAGCCACAGAGAGGAGCTGGACCCCCCTTTTCTGAAGCTGGATTTGGGGCTCGGCTCCTCTTTGAGAGATGGGGTTAATGATTAGGAGCCTTGTGACTTCTCCAGTGAGCCCGGATGCTCTGCCAAACCAGCAGGAGGTGGAGGATGTGGGGTGGGAGGAGGGTACAGCAATAAAACCCTCTGGGCCTCAAGCCTGGCTTTAACCTTGACTCTGACCCAAGGTCAGGGTCACAGCTATGAGGGCTTTGGGGTGTCTTGGGAGTCAGAGGCAGGGGAGGGGCCTATGGTCAATATTGACCTAGCTGAGTCAGGAGAGCAGGACAGGGAAGCGGGAAGGCTGGGGTGGGGCTTGCTGATAACTAAAACTTCCAGCTCCAGCGTGATTGTGGGAACCCGGGGAAGGGGGTGCAGAATTCCCAAACTGGGTGCTTACTAAAACTACAGCTGCCTGGAACCCTGCCCAGCCCTAATGTAGTCTACTCTCTTGAGGGTAGGGCCTAAAACATCTGTATTTTTAGCAAACTCCCTGGGTGACTCTATGGCAGCCAGCCCAGTTCCCTTATTTGGGGACCACTGAGAACCAGAGAGGGAAAGTAATTCACCCAAGGCCACACAGCAGGGGTGGTGGGGGTGGATGATAATTCTCCCTTTTTTTTGGGCGGGGGAAGGAATAGTCTACCTCTAGAGAGCTCCATCCACCCCCAGCTGTAGCCCAGGGCCCAGGAAGGGATGGCGGGGCCAGGCTGCACAAAGGGAAGTGGCCTCTGACCTTGGCAGGCCCGGATGGAAAGGGAGGGTGGGGCTCGTCCGGGAGGAAGGACAGGGAGAGGGGGCCATTCCCACAGGACTGGACCTGCCCGGCCTTGCCCTGTGCAAACACTCCCAGCACCTGCTGAGGGATGTTTCCTAAAAGATCTACTAGGGCTCCAGTCTGGAGAAGGCCGTCTCCATTGCTGGGGACCTACCCACGCCCTCGGCACAGTAGATTGAGACACACTCGTGCCCTGGACATTTCTCAGCCTCCTCAGCCTCCTCCCAAGCCCTTTCTCCTTGACCCTTCAGCCTTTCCTCTGCTTTCCACCCACATCTCAACCTGTCCAGCCCCTCACAAAGCCTCCCCAGAACCCCCAGTTGCTGCCGCACTCCTCCTGCTCCTTCTTCTGGTTCCCCCATGCTTTGCACCTCCAGATCCAGCCCCCACCCCTTCCTGCCCTGAGTTCTGGTTCTTTCTGTGGCTCTTGCTCACTTGGGTAGCGTCGAGGATTACTGGGGCAAGAGCCCAGCCTGCTACAGCCTGGTCTGGAAGGCACTCAGCACGGCTAAGATTCAGAACCTCACCTCCCTCCCTGACATCCTGGACCACCGCAGGCTGGTCCCTTCCCTGTGTGCTCGCTCCACAGACTCCTCATTCACGGAACGGAGAGAAAAGAGGAGCCCAGGAGATGCTGAGGGCACACAGGGGGGCGGCAGGCGCAGGCCACTGCTCCGGCAGAGGTGGGGGTGGCACTCACACCCCCACAGTGTCCAGTCCTCCTTCATTCCAGCAACAGGCATCTGCCGGGGGCTGCTCTGTGCAAGAGCAAAAACGCCTGTTGCATGTGGCCTGAGCGTGGACAAGATGCTGTCGTGACTCCCAGGAGTGCCTCAGTTTGCAGATGCTTGCTCAGTGACTTCAAACTAGGGGCCTGGGGAAGATGGGATGTGGAAGCTCATAGGAAGGCCGAACCCAGGGTGCGCTGGGAGAGAGGAGGAGACTTCCCGAAGAAGACACCAGTGCTGTGTCCTGAGGATAAGGGGTGTTGAGTTGAGCAAAAGAATGAGGAGTAGCCAGCCCTCTCCAGTGGAGTTTGGACTACATGTGGGCAGTGAGGAGGTAAGCCTGTGGGTGTAGACAACTGAGATATGATGCAACAGCTGGAAGGGGCAGTGGGTCCAAGACAGGGGTTCCTGAGAGTCCCAGTCACTGCATGCCGGCTGTCAGAGACAGCAAGTAGCTGGAGCGGGAGACCCTGGGGGAAACGAAGCTGTGCCCTGGAGCCCTGGCCGAGTCCTCTCTGCACGAGTCTCATGGTCTTCATGCTAAGAACAGTGGCTATCGCAACTGGGACGAGAGGTGTGGTGAAAGGCCTCGAACTGTAAAAGGTCATGTTCTATTAGATAATAATAGTGTTTAGGTGGAGCTGGTACTTTTTGAGAGTTCAAGGATTCCTCTCAAGGTCAACTGGGAGCGCCCACAGCCCAGAACACGGTAGCCCCGCGGCGCACAGTTCATCCCATAACCTGCTCCTGTGCTTCCACCTACTGGCAAGTGTCTGCAATGGCATCCCAAGCCTCAAGCCAGTCCTCTGGCCTCGGAGGGAGAGCCAGGGCTCCTGAAGAAAGAGCTGGGCGGCCTGGTGCTAAGGTTTGCAGGTTTGAGGGAAAGACTGCAAATGGAAGCGCCCCAGTCCCTCTGCAATCAGCCTTGGCCTCTGCTCTCACTGTGAAGGCCGTCACGTGTGCGAGGGTCCAAACCGGTCTCCAGGAGCTCTGAGGCCTGGGGGCTGGTCTGTGAGGTCGGGCTGAGGAAAAACAATGGGTGGGGAGGAACTTCTTCTGAAACAACCTCCTCCTTATACAAGGAACGAGGCCTGGAGGAGACTTGCCCCAGATCCCTGAGGGGGACTTTGCTGTTTCCTGATTGTGACAACCGCTTTGCTTTTGTTAAGGGCCCCGTGTGCCTGAGAGCCCTACCCCTGGCTGTAAGACTGGGGAATGTGGTCCAGGCATAATTTCACAGTGATTGGCTCAGCCTTGAGCATGTGACCAAGTTGGTCCAATTGGAATGAAGACCTGGGTTTTTATTTGGCAACTGGGGAGATCTAGAACAGGAAATAAACGACCTCCCAGTGTGGGCTTGAGCCAGACAAGGAGACAGCGTGCACATAAGTTTGTAGCTATTTATTGCACTGAAAACACCAGGAATAAAACAGACGCCCCTCTTTCCCCCCTCCCCCCCAATAGCAGAAAGTTTGAGCAGTGGTCATTCAAGTTCACAGCCACGTATTTTTAAAAACAGAAAAGAAAACAAGAAAGAAAAGAAAGAACCAAAACAAAACCCCAAACAGATAGTAACAAAGAAACCAGCACGGGGAGTCTGCAAACACATCCCCCCAGGGGGTCTTCCCTTGAAGGGAGACAGGAGGCCATGGTCAGGGTTAACGCCACAGCGGGCATGAACCCGGGAGAGTACCTTCCCGTAAACGTGTTTGCATGCTGGGACCTAGGTCTTGTCTTAGGTCTAGATTTTTTGCATCGGCAGGATGTTCTGAAGGAGTACAGAGTTGGCTGTCTGGTGGGGGTGGGTGCTGGGCTGCTCTGCCTGCCGTCTGCCCTGCCTGCTACCTCAGGATCACACTGGTGCCCCATGGCCCACACCTGCTGCTGCCCACCTGAAGGCGCGGCCTCTGCGGCGGGGCCATCTCAGCCTGGGGTAGGGACGTGGCTCCACTTCCCTGGTACTGAGAGAGGGACACAGTGGACAGGAGGTGTGTCCGCAAATGAAAGGCAGGACATTGGTGTCCTCCAGCTCAGTTTTTTCTTGTGGGAAACTGAGGACCAGAGCAGGGGAAGGTCTTGCCCAGGGTTAACACAGCCAGTCTGGTCAGAGCTGGGAATGAAATCCTAATAACCCCCAAACCACAGCTCTTGCCCCACAGTTCACTGCTGAGAAGCAGTTAACAGGCACCAGAGAGGTGAACGAGGGGGCAGGCGGGTGAGGGGAGGGGACTGGCCGGGCTCAGAAGAGAGCAGGAGTCCAGCCAGTGACTAACCCTGTTGGTTCTCACAGATGTGTTGGGCTTCACCTCACCACCCCATTTGATCCCCCCTCAGCCCTGCCACATAGGTTGGGCAGGACTATTTAACCTCTTTAACTGAGGGGGGACACCAAGGCTGAAGAAGGGACCAGACTTGGCCTTGGTAGTTGCAGCATCCCCTGGTGAAGGCCACACCTTTGGCTTGGTGACGGCCGTGGGAGCTGGCAGCTAACAGGGAGGCGGGCGGCTTTGCTGCTGGGATGCTGGGATCACCGGGCTTTACTGGGAAGCCCTCTGGGCCAGGGGCAGGCGAAGTGCCCACCCCTGAGCCTCGGCAGCAGGGTCTCTGCCAAGGCTAGTGGCCAGTGATCGACCAGTTTGGAGACCAGGAGGCTCGGGCAGCCTCTTTCCTGGCCTGTTACCCCTGGCCGGCCTGCCTCACCTGTCCCCAGGGCGACAGCAGTTGAGAGGAGAGCCCAGCAGACAGCCTGCGATCAGGGAAAACTCAGGAGGGTCTGGATCAAACATCCCCATCAGTCCTGTTCCACCCGCCACCTGGGACTCCGCAGAGGGAATCAGTGCCTCCTCTAAAGCCGTGGGGATGTGGCTCTTCCTCCCCTAAAATCCTCCAGAGGGGACAATATCTCATGCTGGCAAAACACGGCCACACAGAGGCCAAAAGCACAGAGAGGCAGCAACATATTTCCGAGTTGGACACCGAGAATACAACCTCTATTTCTTTTTTTTTTTTTTTGTCCAAAACATGTAGATTGGTTTTGCTGAGTGTTTTTTCTTCTTTTCTGGGTTTTTCAACATACTTACTGCATATAAAGTCATGCAAAGAAAACAGTGCAGACAGCAGATCCCAGCAGACGCGCCAAGGCTTCCACATCAGAGTCCATCCGGGGGAAGAGGGCGCTCGAGAACAAGACGAAGAGAAGGAGGGAGGGAGCGATGCGAACCGGCGGCTGCAGGATCGGGCGTGAAGAGCAGACGTTCCAGGGCTCTGCTGGGACCAGCAGACACCGAGGGGGCGGGGCGAACGAGGAAGACGCTTGCTGATGAACCGCCCCCAGAGACGGGTGGGGTGCTGGGGGCGGCACACGGATGGGGCAGGATGACATCCTGGGAAGCGTGGTAGTCAGGACCCCGGATTGGGAGGCAAGCAAAGAGAAGTCCAGGTGTTTCCATCCTGAAGACTCCCCTCGCTCCGCCTGCCCTGATTTACTGGTGCTTCTCAGCACTGACACCTGATTTGGTCCTCCAAGGACCATGGGACCGAAGTTGCAGCGAGGTCCTTCTTGCGGGGGCTGAGTCCCGCTGCCGGGGTCACCATTGGTGACGAAATCCATCTCAGAGATGACATTTAAAAATAAATAAATGAAAGAACTAGAACAGAAAAAAAATCCTTCTGCCCTCTCCCCACCTTCCTTCCCAACCCAACCAACCCTCTTCACACGAATCGAGAGGTCTAATTTTTACATAAATATCCATTAACGCGAAATCCATGTACGAAACACACAGGAGTTTGGCTGTAAAAAGGCATGCGGTCCAAGTAGTGATACCTAAACATTGCTTTCTTTTGCCCCCAAAAAGCAATCAGGTTTTCTCCCTCAAGCGATGAAGCTGGAATTCCCCGGGGCCTGATGGGGGTGGGGGTGGGGGGGCGGAATGGGCAGTTAGTGTTGGAGGTAAACGTCAGAAAAGGAAGAAGGAAGAAAGTGGGGGCACCCTGAGAGGATCGCGCCCCCCACGCCGAGGGAGGGAGAAGTGGCAAGCGGAGCTGTGTGGGGAGGGCAGGACGGGGGAAGAGGTCAGGAGCCAGGCTGAAGCACTGAAGCAGAAGGAGGCTCCTGGCATCCGCTGCTCTGCCGCTCTCCCACGGCGGGAGGGGGGGAGGGGCGGGGGCGGGGAGGAGGGTTCCCCTGCCTTTCCCGGCGGGGGCGGGGCGGGGCGGGGGAGGGGTGCGCGGTGGGGATCCCTGGAAGGAAAGTGATCAGGGATCTCCCAACTCTGCCTCTCCTTCTCCCCAGCCCCTGGGTGAACGCACAGCTGGGCTTTCCGGCCTGTGGCCAAGGCCAGCCAGGTCTGCAACAGCCGGGTAGGGGGGCCTGGGGGCCAGCTCGCAGGGCACCGGGGCCTGAGGAAGCTCTGCCCTGGCTGGGGACAGAGACCGAGCGTGCCAGGCGGGAGGCGGGGAAATGTGGCCATTTGCTCTGAAGACACGGAGGCTTTGGGGGGCGAGGTTTCCTGATGCAGGTATGAAGGAGGCGGTGACGGTGGTGGTAGGGGGCGATGTGGCTGGGGGAATTCCAGCAAGATCCGAGGCGGGAGAAACAGCAGCGACGTTCCAAGGACGAAGAGTAGATCTGTGCGGTACGGCGCCCCAGCCGGGCCCTTCAGCTGGAAGACACGATGTGTGTGGTGGGTACGCGGGTGCGTCTGAGGGCGCCCCGTTTTCCTCGGACAACCACCCGGGCCTTCCTGCCTGAATGGAGTTCAAGCCGCCACCTATGGGACCCGCCCAGCTTGTCCCCGGGACCTGCACGCCGGGTCTCCTCCTGTGGTCCCCCCGCCCCGCCCCACGGACTTCCTTTGGATCGTCCTAACGACTGAAGGATGGCAAGAAGGAGGGGCTCTTACTGGGGCAGGACAGAGGGCGCCCCAGATCTGTGGAAGTGGACGATCTGCCATTTGCCGTCCCGGCGGTGCCAGACACGGGTCTCCTCGGACTGGGCCGTGCGGGGGATGCCGCCGGCGTCCAGGTACTGCGTGATGCGTATGTAGGCGATGCAGGCCGACTCGTCGCCCATCAGGTGGATGTGGGGGTTCAAAATGGTGGTGTGCACGGGCTTGCTGTTCCGGGACCACACTGCAGGCGGGGATGGGAGCAAGCAGAGCAGATGAAACTGGGGGGCTTCCCGCCTGACTTCCTTCACTTCCCCAGCTCCCAGCCACCCTCCCCACGGAGGCCCCTCTGCCTGCCCTGTTCCCAGAGGAGCGGTCTCTGTGACAGGGCTCAGCTGCGGGGAGGGGGGGGGCAGCAAGGCAGGACTTCTAGGTGTTGGGGTCATATCCCAGCTTAGATACAAAGGATCTCAGACACCCCGAAGTTGTCAAGTCCGGGGAAATGGAATTCAGAATCACAGTGCCCCAGACACACAGAGATATAGGACAAAGACGATTATAAAGTCAAATCAGTTTAGACTAGAGTTTCAAGCCCAGATCACTATGGAGGCCAGGCAAGTACATGAATGAG
The DNA here is from genome assembly GCF_004126475.2 of Phyllostomus discolor. Lineage (NCBI taxonomy): Eukaryota > Metazoa > Chordata > Mammalia > Chiroptera > Phyllostomidae > Phyllostomus > Phyllostomus discolor. The sequence goes on from NC_040915.2 coordinate 20,970,106, forward strand.
GGTCTGAGCCGGATATAAGATGCTAAATGACAGCTGACAATTTTTGCCTCTGGATCAGGGAGACAGTAGGGAGTGGTGGAGACTGTGGTGAATCGCTTACCACATCCCATCTACAGAGGGCGCTCTGTACACAGCTTCCCTGTTGGCTGCTACATGGGTGACTGGGACCCATGTTGCCCCACTTTCTGACTTTTCAAGAGAACCTAGAAATCTGGATTTTTATGTGGGGATATCTCATTTTTAATTATTGGCCAAATTTAAAACATCATGCAGGCCACGTAAAACATATGTGCAGTCCAAATGTGGCCTGTGGGCTGCTCATTTGCCACCTCTATCCTCGACATGTGGAATTATGGAAACTTGGGCAATATTAAGATTGTAGACTCTCACAGTCTTGGAGTTGTAAGGGTGGCACTAGTGGTCATGGGGTGCGGTCATGGAGCATTTCAGGGTAAGGGGGGGATGCATAGCCCTTACAATCATGATAGAACCAACAAAAACATCTAAAGATTTTTCTCGGTGGGAGATATTAGCCACCCTTATTATTATTATTGTTGTTGTTATTATTATCATCATCATTATTTTTTTACCTATTCTGATTCTAAAAATTTTTCGTGTTTTTTAGCAAGATAGAGAACAAAGACACAGAGAGACGATGACCCAGCGAGGGGCTGGACAGGGGTCACAGGCATCTTGGGTTCCAGAGCAACCCCGTGCTTTTCCTTAGCGTCACCCAAACGTAGGTCCCAAACACACAGACAGCATGTTTGCACCCTTAGAGGTGCCAGTTCCAGAGTTTATAGCATCGCCCTGGCCGGCGTGGCTCACTTGTTTGGAGCATCGTCCCATAAACTGCAAAGTCGTAGACTGCCAGTCAGGGCACATGCCCAGGTTGCGGGTTCACTCCCCGGTGGAGGCACCCACAAGGGGCCCCTGTTAGGGTATACATAAGAAGCAACCAACTGATGTTTCTCTCACACATCCATGTTCCTGTCCCCCCCTTCCCCTCTCTCTAAAATCAGTGGGCATGTCCTCAGGTGCAGATAAAACAAATAAAACATTTAACAAAAACAATCTGTAGTGTTTAAAAAAAAACCCTCTCATCTCCTTTCCCACCCTCTCTGATTCTGATGCCCAGCCAGGTTTGCAAGTCACTTGTTTCCTGAAAAATCTGGAATGCCTCTATTACCTTTCAGGACTGCAGAAGGCGTCCCATAGTATCCATTCCTAACACTATAATCACATTCTACTCAGGCTTTGGATAAAGGACTCAGAGTCACGGAGTCTTAGATGTGTAGACTGACGGACTTTTACAATTCTGGGCTTCCAGAGAGAATGTCCGGCTTCTATGTTGTAGGCTTGGGAATGACTCAGAGGTCAGAGGTCACCCAGGGGCCCTCCTACAAAATCCAAGGAGGCCTCCGTAAGCATCCTTGACAGCACCCAGGGCTAAAGGCACTTAAGATGATCTAGTTCAACGCATTCATTTAGCAGATCTGGAAACTGAGGTCCAAAGAAGCGATCTAACTTGTCTCGAGCTGGGCCAGTTTCTAAAAGAAATGCAGTAGGACCTAAAAGAAGTCAGTCTCCATATGGGACTGAATTAGAACAATCTAGACAACCCCAGAAGGGACAAACAGAGCTCGACATCACTGAGGGCACTAGGCCTTGCTGCTCTTGATAAGGGTGGGGACCCTGAGGGGCATCTGTAAAGAAACAACCACCCTAATGTGCTCTCTTGAATACACTGTAGGCTTTCAACATCCACCATAGGGGATAGCACCGGAGGAAGAAACCAGGTGCACCAGCAGGAGAGGGTAGGCAGGAGGGCGGGGCTTGGCCAGGAGTGGGCGGGGCTTGGCCAAGAGTGGGCGGGTACTCTGGGTCTGGCTCTCACCGCCCTTTGATATGCGCAAGCCTAGAGTTTAGGGGGCTGGTGCTATGACCGCGCAGAGTGCCTAGATGCCAGCCAAGGGCTAGCACAGGCTCCTCTCTGTGTTCTTTTCCCTTTTCCCCTCCCTGAGCCTGGAGAATCAGCTCAGCCTAGTCTCTGCTCCGCTCCACTCTGCGAAGACTGTGGAGTGTGCACCGGGGACCAGCACCCCCAGAGACAGACCAGTGGAGAGACAGCTGTGGTGATCTGCCAGGGGGCTCTAGGGCGACAGGCACCACTTGGGAGGCCCAGCCACCTCTCTTCACGTGACAACTCAGCTCCCACTGCTAACCTTGGAGAGTCAGAGTTTGATCGACCGAGGAGAAATGCAGCTCCCTTCTTCACAGCTGTTTGGGGGCGCTCTTGAGCCCCCGCACTCTACAAGATTCAGTCAGATTGGGTGCGGGCAAGAGTGTCCGGCTGGTGGCTGCAGATGCGGGGATGAGAGCAGCAGCAGGTGGAAGGGACGGGCGCTGGGGCGAGTCAGGACCGGGGTCTGCCACCGACTTCCTGGGTTCTTTTGGACAAGTCACTTCTCGTCTCTGGGCCTCAGTTTCCCCTTCGGTGTGATGAAGAGTTGGACTAGGTTCTACTTTAGTCACTTAAATTTCACCTTTATGTTAACCTACAAGGGCCACCCGTACTTCATTAAAATATTTTCTTAAATCGATGAACGTTATTAATTTATATCAATGTATTTTACAAGAAAACTTTCTGGCACAATCATTAGTGAACGCCCAGTATCACAGAACACAACTTTCATGAGTCCAGCGGAAACGAAATGAAGTTACGGAACCCTAGCTCACACTCCTGCCTGCGCGAGCTCTCAGCCTGAAATGCTGCTCTCTTTGACGAAGAGGGACATTAGAAAGCGTTAAGAGGCATTTGAGACAGACTAGCACCCAACGGAGCCTTTGCCCTTGCTGGAGCCAGACATATGGAAAGAGAGTTTGGAAAGGGACCAGCGTTCTCACTGAGAACCAGTGTGGTTCTGAGCGCTGCCCACGTGCCCTGGAGTCATCTGGGGAAGCCCCAGTGGCCCAGGCCCTCCCTTTGGAAGACCCTGGATATGTCACCTCCCAAGGCCTTCCTCCCAGTCCTCAGCTGCATGACCCTAACTTGCAGACCCTAACTTGCAGGGGCCCCATCTGACCCCTGGCCAAGGCGAGACGCGGTGAGAGAGTGCCCAAGGAGGTCAGGCCCAGGCTCAGCCCCCAGCAGCCCCTGGGTGCAAAGCTGCCGGGTCTCTCCTGCAGAGGAGAGGCCCCGGAAGGACAGACATGCGGACAGACACCTAGACAAACAGGCAGGGCACAGCAGCGTGAGCTCCGGGCATCTCTTCCTGAGACTGCCCACCCAGAGGGGGACACTTGCCCAGCAACCCATGAGCCAGCTTGTGACCAGTCGGGTGTTAAGGTGACTGGATCTTGGGTGTGTGCCCTCGTGGGGAGGCTTTCTTATCTGTAAAATGGGAATAAGGACTTTCTGGGGAGGGTCACAGGCAGGAGAAGGCTGGGAGGGCTGGTCACGCTTCTCCCAGATCCCCATCCTCAGCCACAGGAGGGACAGCTGGCAGTCGGATATGCCAGGGTTAGGAGAGGGAGCCACAGTGGTACCAACCCCTGTCCACACGGGATCTTCCTCTTCGCTGGCTGCTGAGCCGCCCTGGGTGCCCTGCCCGTCACCCTGCTGTGCCATCCGGCAGGACATGGAACAAGAGCAGACAACAGGCCCCCAGACAAAAGGGATTGCTCACGGTTTTCAAAATAGAATCGATGGAAGTCCAGGCCCTCGACCAGGTTCCCCAGGGCCTCGGGTTCGAAGGCTGTCATCCCGGGGTCACACATCTTCCTGGCGGGAGGAAGTCAGAGGAAAGAGGGGCTGGGGTAGCCTCTCAGCGCCACCCTCCCATCCCAGGCCTGGACCCAAGGAGGGTGAGCCTGTGAAGCTGGAGTGATTGCACCCACCTTACAAGATCAATGAGGTAGATGGATGGGAAAAGGGCTGGCGAACTGTGCAGTGTGGGGCATCCCTGCCTAGCTGGTGCCATTTGGAACTGGGAAGCCTGGGTTCAGGTCCTGGCTCTGCCATTTTCCCAGCAGGTGGCTTAACCCCTCGAAGCTTTCATTCATTCTGCATGGACGGCGTTCAGATTCTGCCCTGCACGATTCAGCCTGGATGCTACACTCCAAATCGCATCCCACCCTTCCTCTGCCCAGGGCAGCAGATCCGCAAGGGGGATTTCCTAATTTGTCTTCCTGGGAAGCAGATGTTTTCCTTCATATTAAAGTGACTTTTGCTCACCAAGAAGGGCTGTCCTTGGACAGGGTGCGTTTTGCTACTTTAAGCAAAGATGCCCTACTGTTAGCAGCAGCCCTCACTGTGAGCCTCTTTCCTCTTCTGTAAGACGAGGAAAAGAGTGGTCTGCAAGGCAATGCCCGGGAGGAGGGGGATGGGGCATGGGCGGGGAAGCCCTCAGCCAAGGGTGTGCAGAGCAGGGCTCCCTTCCAGGTCTCAGTCTCTGGGCAGACCCTGACAGCTGTGTGGCGGAGGGAAAAACTCTCTCCCTGTCCCCAGGTCTCCACGGCACAACATGGACTCCTGTGACAATGACAGTGAAACCAGGGACAGAAAGTACCCCAGGAAAACCGAAGATCCCAATCTGGGGGTGGCGGTAGAATTGGGGATGATTGGAGGAGGGTGTCAGGCTCAATAGTTTCTGAGCTGGACTCCACGGCCAGTGCAGGGTGCTCTGTCCCAGTGCTGCCCTGACTGTCCTGTCCCTGTGACCCAGGCAACTTGCTTTTCCACTCAGGACCTCGAGTTCTCCAGGTAGATTAGCCCGGGGTTGGGAGGCTGGGCACAGACCACAGGGGATGCTCAGGATCCTTTCAGCAGCAGAGTCCTCCAAGGCTGGGGACTGAGCTCAAGCCTCCAGGAGCCTGAGCACCCCCAACGGGGAAGCCCCTCTCCAGGAGGTCCCAGGGCATCCCCCCTCTGAAGGAGACCACGTGCTCCAACTGCACTGTGCATGTAGGGCAGCCAAGGCTCAGATACGAAAGGGCTTAACCAAGGTTACACAGGGCCAGACCCAGGACACCTCGGGCCCCAGAGGTCACAGTAAGGGGTCAGAACCTACAGTGAACTACAGAAGCCAGAGGCAGTGACATCACAGAGGTGGGAGCGGGCCCCAGAAATGCCACTGGGAGGCTTAGGGCCCATGGGACCCACCTCTTTCCCTCCGTCCCTGGCTGTGCCCTACCAGAGCCACTCTCTGGTTCTCCCACAACTGACTGAACTCTCTAGGGCCAGCACAAAACCCATTCAACAGTGCATTCCCACGCTCTGAAGCAGCACCCAGTGCACACACGCCCTGGCCACCCTTGTGCACACAATGCAAACGTGCATGCCAGGATAGGTGCATGCGCACACAGGTACAGGCAGCCTCAGTCTCACACCTGCACATTCCCAGGTCCCGTTCCTCCAAAGTCCACCAGTAAACTGCTGGGGCTTTGCCACCCGTTGCTGTGGAAACCCTCCTACAGTGGCCTGCCAAGCCTTTGGGAGACACACTTCAGCTCCTGGGCATAATGAAAACCAGGAATAGGCTGCCCAAGGAGCAAACCCCAGCTAGGTTGTTCCCACCTCATCTGAACCCAACAGGTAGGGGTCACTCTGCCTTAACCAGCAGCTTTTGACCACTGAAAAGCATATGCGGGGTCTCCAGACCCAGGCCTTGTCAGCCCTGGCCAAGAGACTGAGGCTTCAGCCAGGGATCCTGCTGTCCCTAGAGCAAACGGAGGGCAGACTCAGGCTCTGCTTCTGGGCCAGACCAGGAAGGGCTTGTGAGTGACCACCAGGGGGCGCTCCAGCCCAACCTTTGCACCCAGCTGCCCCTGCAAAGGCTGGCCCAGGTGTGTAGGGAACATCTTACACCACCTGTTTCATTGTGCTATTTTTGTGCACACTGCCTTACTCCCCGGAGGATTTAAGGTTCCATTTTGAGGTTCTTTTGTTCACCCTTGCTCACTGGAGGTGCACACCCTGTGGACTCCTGCCCACCCCTGCCCAGGTGGGCTCAGAGGTCTGAGGAGGTCCAGGTTGAAGACCCAGGCCCATGCGGCAAGACTAAGGAAGGGCCTGCCTTCCTCCGCTCCTCCCCAGCTCATCTCCTGGGGGACTCAATATGAGGGGCAGCAGGAGCAGGACCAAGATATGCAGAAGTGTCGTGAACAGGAAGCTTAAAAGCATAAAGTCTGAATGCCAAACGGAAAGACAAGTTCATTCTGATTCACAGCGCATGCAGAGTGAACAACTGGGGATCAGAGACGAGGACCCCCGAGGTCAGCTGCCAGCCCCTGAGACAACAATCCAGGTGGGAGGACATGCAGGATGGTCTCAGCCAACTCACGTGTAGGACTCAAAATCTCCATTGCTTATGGCTTCGATCAGCTGCTCTGTCACTTTTATAATTTCCTGTTTCCGCACTGCAAGGCAGGAGGGGACACAGAAATAGTAGCAATCGTGACAGTAATAAAGCACCAACTACCATTTCCTGAGTCCTCCTCATGTGCCTGAGGGCCCCGTACACACTGCCTCATTTGTCCTCAGGGTAGCTGGGACAGGTAGGTGGCATCGCTCCCATTCCACGGAAGCAGCCGAGGCCTAGACTGGTGAGAAAGGTGTGGAGGTCCCCTCAACTACAAGGACAGATCCAGTGTCTTAGCTGGCAGCCTCTGCCCCCACCAAGCAGCCATGGTGGGCATTCCGACCTAGACCTGTTTTTGATTCCAAAATACGCTTCCCTGTCGCCTCACTTTACCCCCTGAATCAAACAAGGCAAGTGTGGCGGTCGCCACTAGCAGTCACAAACCGGGGGCTTTCCCGTGGCCCAGACCAGGTTGCTAAGGCAGGTCTCAGGGTTTACTCGTTCCTTAGGTCTCGGGGAGTCTTTTGCTCCATTGGGGTGCCTGTAGGAGTCAGGCACTGAGCTTTCCAGAACTTTCTAGGCATAATGAATCCCAGTTGCTGAGACCTGGCCTCCCCCGCCATCCCTGAAACAACATGAACAGCTGCTGTCTTTCTGGTAGAGGGACAGACTTCACTTTTCTCAGTAGGTGTGTCGCGTTCTGAGCCCCAGTGGCCCCATCTGTAAAATGGGGACACCATCACCTCTCCTTCATTCAGTGCCACAAGTACCGTGGAAAGAACCCAGGCTTCGGTGCCAAACAGGCTTTGTCTAAATTCCAGCCCAAACCCTTACAAGATGGGCAACTGGGGGCTGTCCCATGAGATGACAGTGTCCCCACCCGGGGTGGGTGTGAAGGTGGGGGGACAGGACGTGCACGAAGCACTCAGACCAAAGCCTGGCACACAGTAGGTACACGGTGCAAGTGCCATTTGCTACACCTCCCTCACAGCTGCCACAGCTGCTTCTTGTGCACACCCTGGCAGCCGGGCAGGGTCAGTGTCCCCTGACCTGAGGAGGCTGAGCCTCAGTAGCGAAGGAATTTGAAGTCAGGTGTCCTGGCTCCCGGAAGGACAGTCCTACTAGAGTGGACACGTTGCCCATTTCTCGGTCTGGGAATGTGGGACAGAGATCTTGCCTGGCTGAGGCCCTGTCCCTGACCTTTTCCTCACCCCTGCCCAGGACACCCCACCCCATCTCACACTGGGGAGCTCCCTCAGACCCAGAGGACACAGTGTCACAGAACAGCCAGGCTGGGAGAACCCCTGGAGACCAGGGACTCAGCCTCCTTACCAAACTGCTGGGGACATACAGGCCTGGCAGGGGGTTGGGACTTGTCCAAGGACACAGAACACCTAAGGTGCAGAGTCGGCTCCCAGCCAAGGACCTTCACCTCAGGCTCCAGGGCCCCGCCACTTTCCCCGTCACTTCGGGCCTGTATGCTGTCTATTCCCCAGCTCCAATACGGGCTTCGTGGAGGCTAGGCCATGGCTGCCCTTGGCCCCCAGACCCCGGGAGCCTGGCACGGGCCTGCCCTGAGTGCGCCAGGCATTGTGCTGTGTGCCCAGCCTGCAGAATCTTATGACTCACAGCACACCTTCGTGTAGTTATCACTTCCACCTCGGAGACAAGTGAACTGGAGGTGAGAGTAGTCAAATGGTCTGCATCGGGGCACCCACCGCCCAGCATCTGCAGCTCCAAAGCCCATCACACACCCCCACCCCCACGCACACCACCGCCCCTCAGGCAGGGGCCATGCCCAGCATAGCGCTTGGCACGTGGTGGGTGCAGCAGACATGGCAGTTGGCATCTTCCATGTCTGGTACCACCGTGAATGATGAACTATTTCTCTCTTGGCTCCGCTGTGAATCATCGGGGCTGGCAAGGGGTCCCTCTTAGACTCTGAGCTCTGCCAGGCCACTCTGGGGCCTTGACTGGGGCTGGAGCGGAGGCAGCAGGAATAAATGAGTGAGTGAGTGGCACCAAGCCAGGGTCAGAGGCTGCCGTCTTTGCCCTGTTGCCTGAAATTTCCTAAGTCACCTGGTGGCCTCTATCCCTGGGAACCCAAGAGCCCGGCCTCCTGGCCAACTCTGCCCTGCTCCATGGAAGCTGGAGGCTGAGGATGGGAGAAAACCCACCTCCGCCAGGAGACACCTCATTCCAGCCTCTCCCACATGGAGTCAAGGCGAGGACCCAGAGGGAGCCCGTGGCTCAGCACAGGCATGGAACCGATGCCACCACCCCTGCCTCTCTGTTTGGAACTCATTCCACAAGCCTGTGCTTGATGCCCTGCCCCCTCTGGGCTGCTCTCCCTGCCATCTCAGACAGGCTAGCAAAGCGGTCAAGGGCATGGATTCTATAGCCAGACTTCCTGAGTGACCTGGGCAAGGGATGTCCCCATGCCTCAGTTTCCCCATATGTATAATGGAGCTACTAACAGTACTTACCTCATGGGGTGGTTCTGAGGACTACGCAAGTTAAGAATGTATCGGAAGAAATAGCTGGTACATATGTGGTCCTCGCTACGAACCGGCTACTGTTCCAAGCCCTTTTTATCAATGTCTTTATGTGATTAATGATGCTTTAACGATGCTTTATGTAAAGCACTTAGAGCAGCATCTGGTGCTCCACAAGCGAGGGCTCTGAGCATTGTCACGTTCAAGTCTTTGAATGGGAAGGTCCTCCAGAGGACAGACTGTCACCGCAGCCAGGATCCTTCCCAGCAGCCCCACACTCGGCGGTTTGGTCTAGGTCGACATTTGGGGGCTCACGGCCTCCCGGGCGGGCAGCTCCTGCCATTGGCGCCTGCCCCCTCCTTTGCTCAGGTTGAAATCTGTCCCCCTGAAAGTCCCTAGTTACTGTCCTTGCCCCTTTCTGCCTTCTGGGGCCCTGCGCTGAGTGCCTGCCCCCTGCACCCTGGACTTAGGCCCTTCCCCTGCAGCAGTCTTCTCAGGGCTGAAAGCCTCCAGGATGTGGTTTGCAGGGTCTGACTCCAGCTGGCCATCTACTCTCCCAGGTCTTTGGGCGATCGCTGAGTGTAAGCACACAATTCCGGGGTGGCGTGGATGTGACAGAATACCAGGCCTGGGGTAGTACTCCATATCCCCTCCACATTCCGGACACTATACCTCTATTAATGCAACCTGAGGCAGTGCCTAACTGGGCTGTGCCTCCAGCCACTCCAGACACCAAGTATGCCAGCAGTCAAAGCCTAATAGGCAGGAATCTTCCTAGTTTCATTCTCTGGGACAAAAGATCTGGGGATCTAGCACTCCGTAAAGCAGGAGAAATTCACTGTGGTTCTGGGCCCTGCCCACACCCTCAGCAATCCCACTGCTGTGTGAGGGGTTCGTCCAGCAGCTGCGCAGACTAACCTGTGGCGTTTCTATCTGCCAGGCATTCATCTGACAGTGCCGGAGTGCCCCCCCAGCAGATGGGAAAGCCGGGGTCCCAGAGAGGTTAAGGCTCTCTCTCCAGGCCACACAGCATGCCAAGGCTGAGATGAGACCGGCATTTCTGGCCGACAATTCCCAGAACGTCTCTGCCGAGATGCTGAGGTCCCTCTTTGGGCAGCAGAGGAAATCAACTTTCCCCGGCGCTGACCAGGAGGAGGCAGGGGAGTGGGGAGAAGGTCGGCCGGGCCCAGCGGAACTCGGGGCGGGGGTGAGAGGCCTGGAGATGAAGCCCGAGGGGCTCTGAAATATTAATGCCCCTTTCTTTGCGCAGGGGAAAATGTCCCCTGGAGGACGACATCTCTCATTAACTTTAATGTGAGCTCAGAATCCACCGCACCAGCTGCTATTCTCACTTAGGAAGGAGGCTTAGCAAGTTAACACCAGAACAGGGCTCTCTGGAAACTTCTCCGAGGCCCCGGGAAGGCACAGGACTCCTCTGCCCGGCCGAACGTGGGGAAAGCTCTGGGATGAGCCAGTGCCGCTCCTCTCAGACACAGCCTTGGGGAAACTGAGGCAGGAAGCGGGGCCCAGTTTGGCGTTAAGGACCTTGTATGCCCTTCCTCGTCCATGAGCCTCAGATTCCCTCTGGGAAAAGGGGCTCGGGCGAGCTCAACAATGTACAGGACCGCAGACTTCCCATCCTGCTCTCTCTGAAGCAGAGGGTCGCCTGGGGAAGGTGGGTCCTCCAGGGTGAAACCCCGAGGGCCGTCACCCCGGGCGGGAAATGCCTTTGGCAGCTTACACTTTGCATTCGTAGCACAGACAAATTTCGCCTTCTCTTCTAAATAGTTTCCTGTCTGTTTAATCGAGAAATATTTGCCTTGAAATACTCTTTCAGTAAAATTGATGTTCCAAAAATGTCCTGTGGCTTCCTGTCAACCACAAGCTCTGGTTTACAAAAAAATTAAGATTTATTAAACAATTATCATGTGCCAAACCCTGTGTAAGCACTTTATATGCAGCCTCTCATTCCGTCTTCTCAGCAGTCCTCTGAGGTTGCAACTGTTATCATCACCTCTATACTGTTAAGGAAACTGAGGCTCAGAGAGGTTGAGTAAGTTGTCCAAGGTCAACCAGCAAATGGACCCCAGTGAAGAAGCACAGAACTAGCTTGCCTCTATGGTCTCTGTCTGCTCTGAGACCAGGATTATGGGGCCACAGCGTGTCTCCTCAAACTCTCAGTTTTACCATCGATACAGCGAGCCTCAAATACGGGGACGGCCTTAGAAACACTGTCTCATCCTGACACTAAGCTACAGAACTGGAATGCACAGGGGTGGGGCCAGAATGTGGTTAGAAAATCATTCTGGGAGGGACTTAGAACACTGACGTGGTCCTAACAAGGAATTCCATTTTTTTCCCTGTTGCTCTCCCTTGCCCCCCCACCCCCACCCACTGGAATTCTTCTTCAAGATAATACATTTCTTAAAGGTTGTCACTAATGCCTTCATAGGAAACCGGCCTGCTCTGGTGCCAGGCTATGGCGTCAGTCACCATCCCCCTCCCCCAGCTGGGACTGACTGGAGAGGGGCATGCACAGGGCGGGGCTGACCTTCCAGGGTATCCTGGCAGAGTCCGGAGGTAGTCATGGCATTTACTGGATCAAAACAGCCCAATAACCCGGAATTGCAACTGTGCAAAAATATTTATTACGAAACAAAATGCTCTTTCCCCATCATTATATTCTTTTAGGGGCAAACTATCTGCACGACTAAAGATATCTAAACATCTCTGACCCAGGCCCCAGACTCCCTGGCCTCCCTGTCCTAGCGGGATGCGGAGGGCTGGGTGCAGACAGGACGCAGACTGTCCCCACCTCGTCCGAGGGCTTGGTGTCCCTTGACCGGAAGACAGTGCTCCGCCCTCCCTTCCCCACGCTGCACGCACCTCGGCCTCCAGGGTGGTGGTTGTGAGCCGGGCCCTGCAGCCACGCTGCCTGGGCTCAAGTTCTGACTCCCCCTACAAGCTACGGGACCTGGGGACAATCGACTCGGCTCCTCTGTTTCCCAGGCTGTGGCACGGGCTTCGTTCCAGCACCCGCCCCACAGGGGTGTTACGAAGTTCAGGTCAGGGTGAAGTGCTGCCCATCTAGCCCACAGCAAGCACCCCGAGGAGGCTGCCATTGTGCCCACTGCTGTCCTGACTACTCCCTCTCTGGCTCTCCAATCGCACAAGGCTTGCTTCCCCGTCCACCGGAGGGCTTTTGAGGACGGCCAGTCCCCGGCCACAGTCGCTCCCGCGTTCTGGGTTGCTCCTGGCAGCGTGACCCGTACCTCCCATGCACCTGAACTTTCTGCATCTTGGTTTTCTCTTCCCTTACGATGATTACATCATGTTTTTAAAAATCAACACGTTTAAAAATGTGAAAAACGTGTACTTCCAAAGGAAAATATATACCACTAGGATACATTTATGATGTGAACATGTTAAATTAATTTCTTCTGACACATATTGAAGGAAATACATAACCCCTGCAATAAGAAACAGCCAGCTAGGCACCACCAGCGGGCTGAGCACGCCGCGTAGGGAAACGGTGTGCTCAGTCTGGAAGGAACCAAAGCGAGGTTCCGTCCAGAGGAGCAGGACGCAGGCTTGGCCATGGGGCTGCCGGTGAAGGGGCCCGAGGAGGCCTGGGGGCCCAGGTGCAGAAGGCGAGGCCCCCCTACCTTTGGTGTCTTCGTCCTCAATGGTGGTGTTGGTGCTCTCTGAGGATTCCTGCCGGAGAGAACAGGGAGTGGTGAGGCCAGCCTGGCCAGCAGGACGGGCGCGGCCAGTGGGGGCTGCCCCGGCTGCCTGATGCTGTGGCCCGGCCTCTGTAAGCCTCACGGGCTCTGACATCCAGATGGTCCCCTGAAAACCCTGGCAGACCTCCGAGCCTAAGGAGGGGAAGGGCCCAGCTAAGCAGGCGGCTGCTGGCGGGGGCGTGGATGGAGGGATGGATGCAAGGAGATCCCTGGCCTTTCTGGAAGGGCTGGGAAGGGTTCCTAGGCTCTCTCTGCTTGAGGGAGCCGAGAAGAGATGTCGAAGAGCAGAGAGGCACATGGTGGCCCCAGAATGGGGAAGGGGTACACACGTTGGCAGAAAAGGAAGAGAGAGAGAGGGGGCAGAGGGGGGCCCAGTGCAAGAGAACTGGGCTTTTCGGGGGAGAAAAACCACACGAGCAAGGGAGACAGCGATGCAACCAGAAGAAGAGGGGTGTGGGCCACCACGCCACCATGGGAATGCCTAGACCCAGGCAGGCGCTGGCGGCTCCTCTGCCACCGGCGGGCCCTGTGGGGCCTTGCCCAAGAAGGGCCTCTCCAGCACCCACTGCTTTGGCCAAACCAAGCCCCCCCCCCTCGCTGCACCTGGCACAGACCGAGCCCTGAGATGAGTTCTAGAGCAGAGGGTGGGAGAAGCAAGAAGCCAAGGGCTGGGTGTGGGATGGGGGTCAGATCGGCCTCCGTCCCCAGTGGAGCTCTCCGGCCTACTGTCAGGCTGCTTGCCGGCCTGGGCCATGGAGGTGGAGGTGTCAACAGAAACACGCCAACAACACACACACACAACATACACACACAACGCACAGAGTGTCACACGAGGCACACGTACCAAGCACGCCCTGAGCACCCTCTCCCCGCCCCAGGATCCCCGTGCAGCCTGCAGGAGGGAGGCAGGAGCGAGGGGTCGAGGCCCAGCATTTACCGGCATTTGGGAAGACGGCAGACACTCACCATTAACTGAACGCTGGAACTGGACTTTCTTTTCTGGAAAAACAAGGAGAAGAAATGGGACAGGAAAAGACACAGCGTGAAAACGGCAGGGAGCAGAGGAACGGACGACAGGGGAGGTGTGGAAGGAGGATGGGCCTCGGGGTCATCCTCCTCGGCCCCTTGCCAGTCCAGCACGGGGACGAGGAGTCAGAGCCTCCGGCGTTGGCTGACTGGGCAGGGCCAGTCCACTCTCCCAGCCTGAAGTTCTGGGGCCTCGTGCACGGCTGCCTGGGTCTCACAGTCCAATCACCGAGGTCCAGGTCAAGCCTCCCTCGGACCAGGGCTCCCTCTGCTCCAGGCTCTGGTGGGGAAGTCAGCCCTGGGTCTCGGACCCGGGTGCCCAAGGCCTCCAGAACCCAAAGTCACTGGAGGACAAAGGGGCACTTGGGTGTTGGGATGAGGACCGATCTCTCCTCCTAGATTCCCCGTGCGTCTCTGCTAAAAGGATCCCGAGCGTCATAGTCACTTGGGAAACTTGTCAAAAATACACAGAACCAGGCCCCTTCGAGGAGTTTGGTAACTCGGTCTGGGGTGGAACCTGGGGATCTCCGTTTTGAACGATCTCTCCAGGATATTCCGGGGCAGGGCCGGGTGTGGGGACTGATCCTCCAAGTGGCCCTGGCAACTCTGCTTGTGGTCGCAGCTTCCCCGGGACCGGCCTAGCCAGCTCCTTTATGCTGAGAGAGACACCAAGGCACAGCCAGACCGCAGCAGAGCCCAGAATTTCGGCCCTCGGGCCCTGCCGTGCAGCCTATGCTGACTTTCGGCACGTTTGTAGCTTTCCCCGTGTTACTGGCTGCAGAACCGAGGGGAGGAGAGAGAGGAAAATTTGGAGTGTCTTCTCCTCCTTTCAGCTCTAAGCCAGGAGTCTCAGAGACTCATGCTCATAGAACTCGCAGGTCGGGATGACACTTGGATTGCGCGGATGAGAAACCGGGGCCCAGCGATGGGTGGTGATCTGCCACAAGTCTCTCAGCCGGCTCCCTTCAGAGGGGAGGCGGGGCCCCTGAGAGCCCTCTCTCCTCTGTCCAGGCCTCAGGCCCCGCCCCAGCCTAAGCACTCGTCAATGGCTTGTCCTTCCCAGATGCATTCACATCTGTAGTGAGGAGGCTGCTCTGCTCACTGCCCTGTGGGGGAGACTGGAGATGCCCTTGGGGTAGGCCTGCCAGGGAGAGGCACTGAATATTCTCTGAGGGTCCTCAGGTCTAATGCTGGGCTTTCTGACTCCGAGATCACCAGGCATTTCCTGTGTAAATGCTCACAGGCTGTGCACCTGCACCAGCTGGGCTGGACAGTGTGACTGCCAAAGCCAGCAGCCTACAGTGAGCCTCTCCTCTCCTCTCCTCTCCTCTCCTCTCCTCTCCTCTCCTCTCCTCTCCTCTCCTCTCCTCTCCTCTCCTGTCCTCCCCTCTCCTCCCAGAGTCAGCCTTGCTCCTGGAGGGAGCCAAGCCAGGCACAGAGTTTGTGGGAGGGGACAGGCCCTCTCACCTCAGCTGTCAGCAGAAACCTGAGGAGTGGCCCGGGGATGCCAGGAGGTTCCAGGCAGGACACAGGAGGCAACACAGAGCAGAGACTGCGTCAGATTCGGACGTACAGTGACAGGATGGGACATGGGGGAGAGAAGTCACAACGGCACGGATGGGACACCAACAGGGGCAGTGAGTGGGGCTGAGGGGTGGGAGCGGTCGGCCCCTCCTCACGGCAGCGGAGGTCCTGGGGTGCTGGAGAAGGGACACTGCTCCTTGGTAATGGAAACACTCAGTTCCCCTGAGTCACAAGGGCTGACGATACCAATCGTAACCCCGCCCCTGACCAGCAAGTTGGAGTTTAATTTTCAGAGGCTTTCACCACAAGGAGAGTCACTTCTCTCAGAACTGACCACGTGGAGAAAAGCCCGGCTCGGAGGTCGGCAAGGGTGGCAGGAAGGAAGCACGGTCAAGATCGGCCTCGAAAAGCCATTGTAAGTCCATGACGTGCGGCGCTGTGGCGCGACCCCACTCCAACGGGCCGGTTCCCTCCGGCATTGGGACCGATCACCGTGTCTTCAGTGAAGCCCTGGGTGACACCGGCCGTGTGTCTCGAGGGCGACATTGCAGGAAGAACCTGTGTTCCCCCACTTGGGCCGACTGTGTGCCGGCTAAAGAAGCACAGGGTGACTCTGCCAGGCCCCGCCGACAGCTGCCATGCTCCCCTAGCACAGATGACAGAAGTGATGACTCAGGCCCCCAAGGGAGGGAGTGGTGGGGCCCAGACTCAAACCCTTGGCTTCTTGACTGGAGGCCCAGTTCCACTCACAGAGAAAATAGGACCGGCCCCCCAAGTGACAAATTGCAGGCAGGGTGCCCCCGAGTCCTGGGCAAGGCCCCTGGGTGACTCTGGTCTGCCAGGCGGACTTCCTCCTTCTCCGCCCCAAGGAAGGGAAGGAGGGTGCCAAGACCGTCTGGCCAGCAACAGCCTCTGAGCTCCTGTTCGTCCACACTCAGGCCGCCCAAGAAGTCACTCAGGGCCTGTCTGGGCTGCAGGAAGCAGGGCACTTTCTTCAGCCGTGCCCGCGGGGAAGCGCTGCAGTGACTAGCCAGAGCCCCAGCACGCCACGCCCTTGCCCCCCGGCCAGTGTCCGCCTCCTGGCCTTGCTGGAAGAAGAGCCAGACCAGAGAGAGCTTTGTTCCGAGACCCCGCCTGAGGGAGGTCCTGACCTCACACTAGGAGCTCTGAGTGAGCCTTTGCCACGGCCACACCCACGAGCCAAACAGACCAGGACAGCCCTCCCTCTGCCCTTTCCTCCTCCACGGCCCAGCTCCTGTAGCCTCTGCCCCGTATCTCCCAAACACCATCTTCCTCAGGGAACTGGCACCCCTGCTGGAGCCGGAGAGAGCCTGGGCCGCTCCAAACCGGACCACCTTTATGTCACACCATCCCCTCATCACCCTCTCAAACAGGGGACTTGACTCATGGGTAACCCAAAGCAGCAGGCCGGCCAAAACTCTGTCCTGAATTCCATTACAGCATTGGGGATGCATGTATGCGTGTTAACTTTAGAAACTGAGTCGGCTTTACGTCTGTGGACTACCAAATACGTTCCCGAGCAAACTTTGTTTCCAAGACAAATGTTAACCCGAAGTCTGGTATGTAGAACAGAGAAGATAGTGACGCTGAGCACACGTCCCGCGCCCTGCACCGTGCTGGGCCCTCGGAACAGCTGCCATTCTCCCCTTGCTCAGGTGACCTTGGCTCTTGCTCACAGACAGCCCTGCGAGGCGGAAACCCCTTTTACCCCCACTGCATGGACGAGGAGACGCTGGCTCAGGGGACCCGAGTGACCAGCTGAGGTCTGGGCTGCCAAACCCGCCCAGGCCCTCCTAACCATGGTGCTGGCTCTTACTTGGAGCTGCTCTTGTGGGAGTGGGCGTGGGAAGTCCAGAACTTTCTCTGCTTGCCCCCCACTTCTAACCCCACCCCACCCCATCTGCTGCTGGAGGCACCTCCCCAGAACTGTTGGGCTCCAAGGAATTCAGTTTGAAAACCACCAACCTTGGCTGATCATCAAATAATTATGAATTATTCCCCGAGCACCCAAGATGAGAAGGGGGAGTGATTAGATAGGGTTTTGTTGCTTTTTGTTTGTTTGCTTGTGTGTTTTTAAAGGTAAAACCCTGGAAATCACGGAGTTCACACCCCTCCCACCCCACCCATTGTGTCTACGGGAAAACTCAAGCCTGTTGAGGGGAGACCCCAATCCTGGCCTCCGACAGCCAGCCCAAACCCCCACTCACGTAACCTTGACTGACCAAAGCCAGCGGCCTGAAACTGTAAATGCCACTACAAATGAAGCCACCGTCCCACCTGGATGTGTTTGGACAGCATCCCACACCTTCCAGTGTTCTGGGCCAGCGCAGCCCTCGGGCCCTGGCCAGGCAGGGCTCTGAGCCCAGAAAAAGGCGGGGTCTCAAGAGAGGAGGACCCACAAGGCGAGCCAGTGGCAGGGAGAAGGGGGCTGCAGAGAGTGGGCACCGGGCCCAGAGAGCAGAGGGAAGAGAGAGAGGAGGGGAGGAGGGGAGGAGGGAAAGAGGAGTCGTGGGGTGTGTAGGGAAGTAGCTCGGGCAGGGCATCGGGCACAGGGTGGGCAGAGGGCAAGCCTGGGGGGCGGTGCTTAGCGCTGAACAAGCAGGCCTCGATGGGGAGGGGCTACCTCTGGAACCAAAGGGGAGAGGAAGGGAATGGCTGTCCGTCCTCCACAGGCTTTGTGGGTGGGACTGAGGTGTACTTCGGGCAAGGGGCCTGCTGCAGCCAGCCCACTCGGGAAAGGGAAGGTCGCCCCTCATGACCATCTCTGTCCCTTCCTTGTACCCTCTCACTCACCAGTCCTCCGGCCCCAGAGCATCGCAGAAACCCCCTTGGGACCTGCCCCCCTCCATGTGCCCGCTCCAACCCAAGGCCACCTGCCTCTCCCACCTGCTTTCAATCCTCCCCCGGCCCTGCCTGCCCCGCCAGTCCCGGGGAGAGGGTGGGCACCAAAGCCCAGGTCTCTGGGTCTGCGGATGGCCCGGCTGCAGGAGTGATGGTGTCAGCCCGCAACACCGTCGTCAAGACCTGGGTCTCACCCCAGGCCGGAGAGCTGGGCCCTCCTTCCAGAAACGCCGGCAGAGCAGGCCCTGGCAGGCTCCTGGGGGGCTTACCTTCACACCATCATTCTTCTTGTTTCCTCCACTCTTCCCTCCTATGGAGGAGAGAAAGTAGAGGGTCACCAACACCAGGCAGGGCACCAGGGCCCACAGGGCGAGGAAGAGCAGCATCCACAGGCAGCCGGAGGGCGGGAGCCGGAGCGGCGATCTGGGGAGACCTCTTCCTCCTGCTTCTCCTCCCTCCTCCGGAGCCCAGGATTGCCAGCGGCCCACTAGGTGGGCCTGGGCTCCCCCAGTTCTTAGGGATCTCAAGTGTGACCCCCCGGCCCCATGGGCTGAGGTTGAGGAAGGTGTCCAGTGCGTCCCAAGACCGTGGGGTTACTGTTTCAGCCCGGGGATTCCCTCTGGATCCCGGTCACCACCGGTGCTGGTGGTGGCCAACCCGGAGGCCCAGCTGCCCGGCGCAGGGCTGGACACTCCCTCCCCAACCCGGCCGGCTCTAATTTTAGCCCCACGCTGCTGCAGAGGTCATGTGTCAGCCCTGCCTACTCAAGCTGGACAGCTGCGAGCCGTGTTTTGCCAGTGACAAGAAGCAGATGCCCCCTTCTGGGCCCAACCCTCCCAGAGCACCCATCCTGCAGAGGCTTCCCCACCCTCAGACTCCAGAGATCCAGGCTGGGGTTGGCTCTGGCCCCGGCAGCTGGGAAAAGCGGAGCAACAGATCTCAGGGAGGCCCCACCTCTGTCACTCCCCTTCCCCTCCCCCCATCCCTCCAGGCCACCAGGCCAGAGCCCGTGGAGGGGGAGGCACCAGCTAGGAAGTGCCATGAGCGCCCAGCCCTCTCCACCCTGGTATCCAGCTGCTCGGACCTCAACCAAATGCCTCATGTTAAATGAGATAGGGTATCTATAAAGGGCTCACTTGGTTGGCACTGCACTTGACCTCTATGCCATAGATGCCCAGTAAATGGTAGCCACTTGTGCGTCTGTTGGTGGCCTGGAGAGGGGGAGCCAGAGACGGGGACGGGAGAGTACAGGATATTGCAGCCCGAGGGGCTTGGAAGGACGAGGCTTACAGTCTGTCTGTCCGGCTCCCCAGGCACCCTCACATTTCCAGTGGCCCCCGCCAGGCTGCCGTGCAAAGTCTCCCTCTCGTGAAGCAGGTGTGGGGCCGGGCGCCTCTGCATCCAGAGCCGAGGGGAACGGCTGTCCTTCCTCCACGGGCTCTGCGGGCTGGACTGGGCTGTGCAGGGGGCCGAGGGAGTGCTGGCCCCTCCGGCCTCAGGGTGCCCCCCTGGTCTCCAGCCCACTATTGTCAGACGGTGGGCCCCGTGAGACCACATATTCTGATTTTCAGGAGAACACAGAGACCTAGGCTTTTCCATGAAATCTCCTGATGTTTAAGTGCTAAGAACTCTTTCTGAAAATTTTTTTTTGCAAACACCCCTGGCCCCCGTCTATGCACATGTAGAGATTGGACCTAACCCTCGGGCGCCGTTTTGCAAGTTGGGGATTAGGTTCTCCAGGGGCACTTGAGCTGTTAAAAAAAGACTCTGACTGGGCGGGTGGCTCGGGTTTCAGTTTAAGGAGCTGCAGGGTCCTTGCCTGGGGAGAGAATGGGAAGGAAGGCCCTTTGGCCAGTGGCAAAAGCCCAGGTCCAAAGTTCCAGGGTTTTCCCACCCCGGGTCTCATTCTTCCAGCTGGCGAAACAAGCAGGTGGGCCCTCTCCGCGAGGCCTGGGAGGTAGCTGCCTGGGCTGCACCCTGGCTGCGGGGCCGGCCGTGTGACCACAGCAGCCCTCGCGAGTCCAGCCGCAGGCAGAGGGCCCCTCGGGTGAGCTTTGCCATATCTGCTAGGCTGCCCCGTCAGCCTCCGGGCTCCCCAGAGAGCAGCCTTTGGCAGCGCCAGCCCCAGAACCCTCCAGTGTGCCAGGGGGAGCTTCTTGCTAAACCCCGACACTAATCCCTTCCCCTTCTCTCTTTAGGGCCACATGCCACAGGTCACCGGGCACTCCCCACCCTGACCAGCCTGGCTCTGGCCAAGGCCAAGGGCTCCTGCCCTGGACTCTGTGGTGACTCACCCTTGCACCGGGGTGGGTCAAACCTGCGCTGCAAACAGGCTCTGTGTCCCCCTAGCGATGCGACCTGAGGTGCACCACGGTCACCTCCCTGCGCTTCAGGTTCCTCCTTCAGAAAACAGGGATGGCAGTGGCCCACACTGCCTTGCACTGCCTCGTCCTGCAGAGCACGTGCGTGAAGGCGTGGGGACGGCTTCTCACAGGGCTCTAGGAACAACGGGGAGCAGGAACACTGCCACTCCCCGAGCCTGGCTCGGACCCTCCTGGACCTGCACCCCAACATTCGAGAGGCCTTCCCCTCTGGCTGGCCTAGCTTGAGAACCCCAGCACTGCTGTGAGTGGGACGAGACGGACAAAACCTCTGACCCTTCCTGGTGGGCCCTTAGCTTGCTGACTTTTGACCTTTCACCACTTCTGGGTGCGGTTTGCCTCAAGTGAGCTAAGCCACCAGTCACAGGGGCCTCTGGAGCCCCCACTCTCCCCAGGCCCCCTGGGCTGGGGGTGCCCAGGGAACCGACGTGGCAACGTCCCCACCTCCTACAGGAGGTATCTGGGACTCCGAGGTCCTGCCACCTACCAGAGAAGTTCCTGGTGGCCAGCATCGTGGTGAGGATCGCTCCCTGAGGCAGGTAAGCGGAGAGGGTACGGAGGAGAGATGGGGGTGGGGGACAGGCAGGAGAGACAGAGAAACGGGTGGTGGGTGGGGAAGGAGAGGAAGGTGCTCCATTCAGACACAGAGCCAAAGCCTCCTGCCCCTCCATGTGTCCCCCCACCCCACAGCCCTGGGACCACCCCCACCTCCCTGGAGACATCAGGGTGAGCTCAACCTTAGCTGGCACCACTCCAGGGACAAGGCCACCCAAGGGGCAGATATTAATAGGTTCCAGCAGCCTGGCCAGGGCTGGTGGACAGGCTCGGGCCACCTGTCCGTGGGGGCTGCTAAAGACCAGGGGAGTTTCCTGCCCGGGAAAGGACAGTGGCCCCCACGCCCCTGGCCCCCGTCCTCCCATGGCGCACAGCACTCAGCGCCTCACTCTAGTGCTCGTACACCCCTCCGTCATCCCTGGGCTTGGGACCCTGGGGGGTTGTTGTGGAAAACGCTCTTCTGTTCATGAAGGTGCTGGGGCCCTTCAGTCCTGACACTGCCTGATTTGGACACTCTCTGAGGACGACAGTCCACGATTTTCAGAATCGCTCTTTCTGACATTTTGAGACTTCCGGGACTGTCCCCACTAGGGACTAATGGTAATCTTCCTGGCTTCCTGTTGGCTGCCACCCCCTCAACCCATGTCCCCATCCTGTGCCACCATGCCAGGCTCGGGAGCAGTGGGGGAGAAGGTCCCCGATGAGCTGGGGCCTCAGCATCTGTCACTCGGCATGCTGATGGCGTCTCTGTTCCAACCAGCGGGGGACCCCTTGGTCACTCTTCCTGCCTGCTCATGGGGTCACTGGAAAGGTCTGGGCCAGGAGCCGTCCCGGCCCTGAGCACACACAGCACCTGCTTGGAGGCCGGCCGCTCAGGGCCCCCCGGGGTCCCTCTGTACCTTCCCTGGGGTCATGACCTCTACCCGAGTCTCTCGGCCATTCCTCTCCCACGCTTGCCAGCTGGGGCCTCACCCTCATCGTGGCCTCCTGCCCTGTCACATGTCACCTCCAAGCCCTCTCCCCAGCCATGCTGAAACGCTGCAGTCCCCCTAAGAGATCCAGCGCACGCTTCCAGACTTCTTACACAGGCTTCTCTCTGGGTCTGGAACATCTGCCTGCTCTGAGTCCACATCGCTCGTGCTTGCCTATTCTTTGGGGTCTCAGTTTTAATGTGACTTGCCCAGGGAGACTTCTGGGGTCCTTCCCTAGCCCTTCCTTGGTCCTTCTAGACCTGGTCATGGCCCCGCTGTGGATACTCACAGCCTTGGGGTGTATGATCACAGCACTCACCACCGCCCCATAATGTCCTGGTGACGTGTCTGCCTTCTCCACCGCTCACTGCCCGGCCCGGACACCGAGTGTTCAACAGATCAGTGAAGGACAGACTCAGTGAGTGGCTCTCCTGGCCGCTGCGGAGACCCAGGCCAAGCTACTCCCACGTCTGGGGGCATGGAGGGTGAGGACCTGTTACCTTGAGTTTTCTCCTGGCGTTGAACTTCTTCAGGCAGTCCACGGTCTCCTGTCTGTGCATGCAGGAGGCCACGGTGGACCGGTGCTGGAGGAGGTGGGTGGGGGAAAGGTCCGTGAATGGGAGGCAGACAGACCCCAGGCCCCCCCCAGCAGAGTGTCTTGTGGGTGTGGCTGGCATATTGGGGGAGTAAGTCTTTGTTCCAGGGAAGTTGTAAACGTGGCGGGGGCACCAGACACCCAACGCCGGCAGCACCCAGTCCTGATGCCAACCTCCCATTTCCACGTCCCCCCTGAGAACCACCGCATGCTCAGTGTCTCTTGGATCAAGCCTCCTTGGTCCCAGGCTGGGCCTGAGAAGCCAGGGCCAGGGCCAGGACTCCACGAAGGGCTTAACCTTGAGGTCTGGAGGGGCTCCTGGGAAGGGTCTTGCTGAGGAAGGCTCACCGAGATCCAGGGGTGCTTGAGGGCCTCGGCGGCCGTGATGCGTTTGGACGGGTTGATGGTCAGCATCTTGTTGATGAGATCCTTGGCTTCTGGGGTGACAGTGTCCCACTCTGGTGATGGGAACTGAAAGGGGCAGAGGGGCCAGGTTTGCCCAGCCTACCCCAGGCCACCCCTGCGATCCCCCAGCCCCTGACTGGCAGGGGAGCAGGCAGGGGTCCTACTGCCCATCCACTCAGGCATCCACAAGCAGGAGGAGGCGGGACAGGGTCCCCGGACCCAGGGACAAATCAGAACAATGGCCAGAGGGAAAGGAGGCCTCCCTCTGTTCTTCTGAGGCTGTACCTTATCTGGAGAGCAGCAAGCCTGTGGCTATGCCCTGATTTGGGGACCACAAGGCTGGGTTCAAGTCTGCTTCCTGGGCTGTGTGACCTTGGGCAAGCCACATGACCCCTCAAGCTATCCCCACAGGTGTGGTGAAGATTAAATATGGTATAAAACACCAGGCACATAGCTTGCTAGAAACCAGCCATGTAGAAAAGCAGTATAGTTTGGTAGTTAGAAGCATAAACACTAGAGCCAAACTGCCTGAGTTCTAATCCCAGCTCTACCATTTCTTAGCCATGTGATCTGGGCATTTATTCAATCTCTCTGTGCCTCACCTGTAAACTCAGGATAATAATAGTACCTGTGTCATAGACTGGTGTGAGGAATAACTGTAATGATATATGGAAAGCATTTAGAAGAGTGCTCTATGAATGTGAGCTAATATTATTTGTGTGCATGTGGACTGATAGGCAGCTATCTAGAGAGAGAGAGAGAACCTGGCTCCTAGGACCTGCCCCCCACCTCTCGCCCCACTTTGCTGCTGCTTCTGCCCTCTGGGGTCTCCTCGGCCAAACCCCATCACTCAGAGGCCCCAGTCACTAGGCACAGCCAGCGCACCACGTGGCCTCAGCCAGCCCTCAAGCTCCACCTGCCGTTCAACCCTGACCCCACAACTAGAAAGTGGCAGGGAGAGCTAGATGGGCTGGGAGGAGCCATCATCCTCGGGTCCTGACCTCACTGGGCATTGGCTTTCACGGGAGGGGGCCCAGGGATGGCAGGGAGGCTGGAGAGAGGAGGAACACTCACATCATAGGCGCCGGCTTTGATCTGCTGGTACAAGCGGTGCTGGTCCTCATCCCAGAACGGGGGATACCCAACTAGCAGGATGTACAGGATGACTCCTGGGAAGACAACCGGGAGGAACTTCAACCTGAGCAGGAGCAGTGGGGGAGGGGAGTGATGGGAAAGAGGACAGATGGCGCCAGAAGCGCTGGCAGCAGGGGATCGAGGGCCTTTGCAAGGACTCACCGCAGGCCCACAGGTCCACGGGCTTCCCGTAAGGGTCCTTCCGCAGCACTTCCGGAGAGAGGTATCCAGGGGTCCCTGCGAACCCTGCTCCCCAGACACACAGACAGGCAGACACACACCCACAGAAGGTAAACCAGAGCAGGTGCCTGCTGGGAGGGGGCTGAGGGCTGCCCTGCAGAAACGGCGAACACACCCCCTGCCCGCAGATCGGGCCAGCGGCACCCCCAGACCAGGGCAGACAAGTGCATAGTACCTTGTCACCACCCCCACTCCACAGCCTACGGCAGAAGTCATTGATGAATCCCAGAGTCCCTCCCATGGGGCCCTGACTCAGCACCGTAACCTAGGACAATCCTCCCGGCAGCCACTGCCCATCAATTGCTGGTGGCACTCAAGATGACATGTCCTTGCCGTCGGAGCCCCCAGCTGCGCTGAACCCTTGCCACTCCCCACACCTTCTAGGAGCAGGTGCTGCGATGGCAGGAGACCCATCCCTAGCTCTGGAGATACCCGCAGTCCCCTGGGCGGGTCTCTTCGCCTTCTAGGCCTCGGTTCCCCCATCTGTCAAATGAGGGATTAGGGATTCTTATCTTAAATACCTCCCAGCATTGTTGGGAGTATAAACTGAAGCAATGAACACCCCTAATATTTTAACAAGTACTCGTAACAGGAGTCCCTATTCATGGAGTGTATGTGCTAAGCGGGGCTGGGCTCTTTCTGCCCCTGATCTGGTTTAACCTTCACACAGCCCCGAGGAACATCCTGTTATTATCCCCACTTTACACATGAGAAAACAGGCTGGGAGAGCTGAAGTGAGGCCCAGGCACACACCTTGCATACAGCAGGGGTGCGATTTGAACCCAGAGCTCTGGCTCTTAACCATTGACCCATATTGCCTGCTAAAAAGTATCCTCAAATGGCCAAAAAGACACACTGATGCCAAAATCTCAGAGCCTGCTGGGTCATCTGAGTGTAAAACCTGGTTCTACCCCTGTTAGTCTCCCTTGACCTTTTCTGGGTTTCTCAGCCTCTGCTCCTCACCTGTGAAGTCAGGGCAATAATCCCTGGCACACAGGACGTTAGGGAACCCACGGAAGCCTCCAGCCCACAGTGGAGATGTACATGCACGTGAAGAAGCTAGGCACTGTTTCAGTAATAACCGTGTTCCTGCACCTGAGCCCCAGGGAGAGGGAACACCCACTGACCCAGAGGCTGGGTGGACAGGGACCTTTAACTCAGCTACCTGAGCCCTGGTAGTGCAACCCCCTCTGCAACCTGCCCCTGTTCGGGCAGAAGGCTCCTCGAGGCCAACATGTCAACACAAGGCTGGCCCCCGACACCTCCGCCACCCCCTGCCCCCACTCACCGAACCATGCCTGCTGCTCCCCCTCTACCTCTATGGCCAGGCCAAAGTCTGCCAGCTTCACCGCGGCGCCCTTGAGCTTGGAGGCCAGCAGCAGATTCTCCGGCTTCCCAGGACCAGAGAGAGAGAAGAGGGGAAAGGTGGGAGGAAAGGGCCAGAGGACAGTGAGCAGATTCAGAATCTCACCTCCAGGGGCCTGGGCTTGGAGTGGAACAGCTGGGTAATGCAGAGGCACCCCGCCCCCACCTCGAGCTCCAAGCAGGACTCTGGGTTTAGCCTCCAGAGAGAGGACTACCCCACTGCCAGTCCTCTCTTCTGCAACAGGAAGACCCTTCCTGTACCAGCCACTCCCTCCGTCCCCTCCTCTCAGGGTCTGGAGCTGGGGCTAAGGTGAGGAGATGGGGGGCAGTGCAAAGAGCCACCATCGCAGTAAGAAAAAAGAAGCGACATCTACGCTGCCCCTATTATGCACCAGCCACCAGGCGAAGGGCTTTGCCTACATCACTTCATTTACCATCTCAACAACCTTCGGAGTAGGCATCACTGGCCCCATTCTCTACAGGGGCCTCATTATATTCCCTGAAACAGTCATGCTCATTTCCACCTCAGGGCCTTTGCACTTCCTGGTCCCCCTGCCTACTTTATTCCCCTCTGAGTGTCACAGGGCTAGCTCCTTCCCTTCATCTGACTCTCGCCTTCATGTTGCCCCCTCCAAGAAGCCCTCCTTGACCACTCTATCTAAAGGAGGAGCCCCCAGGCATCCTCTGTCTTAGCTCCTTGTTGTAATCTTCATAGATCTCCTTACAATTTGTACTGTTTTTCCCCATCCGTCTATGTGCCTGTTCATTATCTGTCACCCTGTGGTATGTGAGTTTCTAACCCGTCCTGCCCATCACTGTATCACCAGCACCCAAGACAGTGGCCTGCACGTAACAGATACTTTGTCATATGCAGAAAGAGAAGGAAATGAGGCTCAGAGAGGTTAAGTGACTAGACAAAGATCACAGAGTTGGTAAGAGATAGATCCAGCATCGAAGCAGAGTCTGGACCCAAGCCGTGCTCTTACCCACTCTAAGCTGGAAGGCAGGGGTGGGGGAGGGGGTACAGAGGTCTCAGACATGCCACCTGGCCTCGGGGGTATTGAGGCTGCTGTCTTTGCAGGCTCAGGAGGGCATGAAGGGGCCCCAGCCAGGGCAGAGAAGAGCAAAGGGTGTGGACTCTCCAGTCAGATAGAGAGCCCCCGCTTCTGATTCCAGTTGAGGAATTTGGATCAATTATCTCACTTCTCTAAGCTTTAGTTTCCTCCCAGAAAAGTGGGGATGATGCCTACATCCTGAGCTGGCAGACAGATTAATTTTAAACACCCAATGCTTCACAGTGGCCCGCAGCAAGTGCTTGGTAAGCACCAGCACTCGTATTTTCTGCTTGGGGAGGGGGCGGGGCTCCAAGTCTCCAGAGACAGCTGGCTTCCTGGGACCCCCATCCCCACTGGAATTTCCAAGGGGGTCCCACATCTGACCTTTCACTGCCCAAGCTAGACAGGCCACAAACAGATATAGCTCGTTAAGGCCCCTTTTGTCCTCTGGGGACTGTGCTTTCAACGTGTCCTGGGTCTCGGTAAGCGTCCTGCCCTGATTTGATGAATGTGCCACTAATTATTCTATCCATGTGGCCTAAATTTGTGCTACCTCTTCTCCAGCCTCCTCCCATGCAGGGGCCGTAGCTATAACGGGAACAGGCCTTCCGGGAGAGCCACCCCGCAGTCTGGCCAGAGACCTTCTTGCCTGTGAGTCTAGACTGAGCGGCAGGGAGCTCGCCTGCGTTCAGACAAGGAGCCATGGACTCCTCGTAACAGTCAGAGGCGGGCAGGGGTCCTGCACAGAGCATTTCACCCCAAAGAGGAGTGACTGGAGGAGGGTGCCCGAGGAGGGCACCCGGGGTGAGAAGGGCCTGGAAGTCCTATCCTGGGTGGGAATGAGAACAGCCTGCAGGTGACTCAGGAGCTACTACAAAGCCACTCAAGTGCCTCCAGGGCTGTTCTGAGCTGAAAGCTTGACCTGTGCGGCCCCAGTGGGTAGAACTGGGGTTCACGGGGAAAATCCCCACAGCAGGAAAGAATGAAGGAACATTTCCCAATGGTGCAGGGGCTACCCTGTGAGAAGTGAGTTCACAGTCACGGAAGACCAACTAGCAGAGGTTTGATAGACACCCAGCAGGGCCACCTGGAAGGGGCTAGTGCAGAAGCAGGAACTGGATCGACTGGTTTTTTGGCCCCAGACCACCCAGGGCCCGGGATCTGAGGTCAGAGGCCAGGGTTCCAATCTTAGCGCAGGCACAGCAGAGCTGCATGTTCTCAGGCAAATCCCTGGGACTCTTTAGGCCTAGTTTCCTGCTCTGCGAAAAGGGAGAGATGTTGTGAGCTACCAGCTGCCGAGGCCATGTGACCCAGCAGAGGGGAGCTATGGAGTCTGCGCTGACCGGGCGAGGCTGCATGGCTGATGCCAACCTTGGACTCCACAGCTGCTTATGCTGTCCACCTCCTCCCTCAGGGGGTGGAGAGAGGGGGCTCCAGGGGCCTCGAGGCCTCTTTGTATTTCCGCCCACCTTCCACCTGCCAGAGACCAGGAAACAAGAGTAGCAATGCATCTGTGGACCAGGCACTGTGCTGTCTCCTTTCACTTGCTGGCCAACCTGGGCAGAGGTTGCTATGGCAACCCCTGCTGTAAAGAAGCTGACACTGTGAGGCTGGAAAGTGGCCCTGCTGGGATCTGGACCAGGCCATAGCCAGTCTCTGCCTTCTAACCGAGTCTCACCTGGCTTGGCTGGGAGTCGGGGGGCCTGGGTCCCGAGCCCAGAAGCTCAACCTCCCTAAGCCCGGTTTCCTTATCTGAACACTGAGGGAAGCATTCTCCACCCAGCCCAACCTGGGGAAGTCCAAGGGAATCTGATAACATCGGTGGCTCTGCAGGTGGAGGAAAGGGCAGGGGGCAGAGGCACAGGCTCCCTGGGGAGCTGCACCCTGGGGCGGTCTCTCACCTTCAGGTCCCGGTGCACCACCCCCATCTGGTGGCAGTGCAGCACAGCCTCCAGGATCTGCTGGATGCAGTGGCTGGGGAGAGAGAGGCGGGGGTCACTGTGGGAAGCCGGGCCTCCCCTGGGAGGCGAGATGTCCTATGCCCCTCCCTATTGCCAGGCCACGCCTGGAACTCACCTGGCATCGGCCTCGCTGTAGTACTCCCGGGCCACGATGTCCTCAAACAGCTCCCCACCAGTGACCCTGAGGAGACAGGCAGAGTCACCCTCCCACAGGCCCCAGGTGCCCCTTCTTGGGGAAGAGTCTCCAGGAAGCTAAGGGGAGGGCCTGAGGACCTCAGAACCACGGCCCCAGAGGGAAGGGCCCTGGGGGTGTAGGGATGTCACCTGCTACAACCCCCTTCCAGGCTTCCAACCCACCCTTTTTTTTTTTCATTAACTCCCCTCTCCACCCTCTCCAGCTCTTCTGCCCCAGGGGGCCCAGGCTGGAGTGAAGGTGGGACCCTCTGAACACGTATCTAGGATTTGTTAGGTCCCTAGAAGCCCAAGGGCTAGGCCTTGTTTATGTTTTTTAATAGACTTTGTTTTTAGGGTAGACTTAGGTTCACAGCAAAATTGAGGGGCACTTGTGATTGCCCCCCACCCAGCCAAGGGCCTGAGAGAGGTCATCCCTGCTCAGGCTGCCTTGATATGCATCGCACGTCCCAGGGGGCGCCCGAACTCACAGGTCGAAGATCAAGTAATGGTGTCCCTCCTCGGAGATGCTGTCGTGGAGCCGGACTGTGGGAGGAGCAAACGTAGCCAGTTGCATGAGCTCACACAGTTCCCCACCCAGCCTTCCCACCCAGCCCCTCGCTCCCGTCGTCCAACAGCCATCATTGCAATGTCTCAGACGCTGAGCGCAAGCTAGGTACCAGGTGCTGTGACAAATTCAGGCGAACAGGAGCTCCCTGACTTTGGGCACCTCCAAAAGAGACTTGGGTTTAAACACAACAGACCCTTTGTGTGGTCAAACTTTGGTCCCCTCCTCCGAAACCCTCAGTTTCCTTTCTGGGCAAACTAGCAGCATGGAATGAGCCTGTGACTCAAATCCCTTCCACGTGCTAGCTGTGTGACTTTGGGCAGGTTGCTACAGGTTCCTGAGCCTCTCTTCCTTGCCCGGACAGCAAGAATGAGATTCTTGGACTTGGAGGCACAGTCAGTGGTCACTCAGTGCTGGCCCTGAGCCCGCAGCCCTGACCTGCATCCAGGTCTGAGGAGACAACAGGGCTGGTGGAGGCTGCGGCGGTGGCAGTCCTGAGTTCTGGCATGCTGAGCAACTGTCATCCCCTCCTGCCTCGTTAGCCAAGAGCAGAGCATGGCTCCCAGGATTCCAGAGCTCCCAAAATCATCCCCTGAGCTTCTGAAAGGAAGGCCCTGGAGCCTGGGGCTGACTCCGGAGCCTGTACCCTGCCAGCCAAGGGCAAGTTCTCCCTGGACAGGTTCATGTCCTCTCCTGCACCACAACCTAGAAATGCCCACAGCAGGAGTGCGGGCTGGGAGGGTTATGATGCATCGCACGACGGAAAGCTACACAGCTGGGAAGATCATGTGGCAGCTATGTATTCACTGGTTCAGAATCGTCTCTCAATTATGTTGTCTGGCGAAAAGCAAAATGCAAAACAGTGTACGTAGTCTTTTTTTTTAAGATGCACTTAAGCTTGTGTATGTCATAAGTCTCTCTGGAAGGATTCAGGGATGTGGGCATCGGGGGCGCCTTGGGGAGGGGAATTGGAGGAGTGGGGGTGAGACTTTTCACTGTAAATCCTAATGCACTCCGAATTCTAGCCGTGTGCATGTGTTTCTGACTCAGTACTGAGCCCCCTAAACTCCTCATGGCTCTCATGGCCGCACATGAAGGTCGGAGAAACGGACACCCAACACCCCAGACGGGCTCCTCCCACAGGGGAAGGGGAGACAGAGGCCGAGATGTGGAGGAGGAGGAAAGGAACACAAATTTACATTTTAAAAAATTTAAACTCTTAAACGATGATATATTTTTATAAATAATGACTGAAAGATATTTTAAGTTTCTTTTAAAGCAAAACTAAAGAGCAGGCTGCTTGAGAGTACATATAATAATATTGATAATCCTGCCTTGATTTTTTAAATCAACATTTTATTATGAAAAATTTCATGCACACAGTCAAGTGAACACCCACGTGCCCACCACCTGGGTTTGCGTCTATCATTAACGCTTTCTCCTATTGCCTTCCTACATTTCTATTCATTCCCCATCCACTCATCGGTCTAATTTCTGAATGCATTTCAAAGCAAATGCAGGCCTAACTTCTAAAGGGTCTGTGTGTGTGTTGAACGGAACAGCCTGTATTTTGTGTGCAGACTACAGCAAACTTACATCGGGGCCCTGCCCAGACCCCCTTAGCAAGCTCCTGGGAAGGCAGGCTGCCCACCGCTCACAGTCGCCCTCCTTGTTCCGGAGAACTGCCCGCTGCAGACAGAACCGCCTTGCCCACCGGGCGACCTGCAGCCTTCGGCCAATGACTGAGGAGCGTGGGGAGGCGCGGCTGCTGCAAGGTCCAGTCTCCTTGCCTGAAGGAGGGACAACTCCAAGGTGGGATTACCCTGCAGAGGCCTCCCCACTGCACCCGGCTCCTGCTTCAAAGCTGGGCAAAGTCAGACTTGACCTCAGGCCACACTCCTGCCCCTTCTCCCTCCTGCTTCTCCCACCCCGTCGCTCACAGGCCTCCTCCGGGAGCACCAGCGCCCGAATCCCTACCCCAATCTCTGCTCCTAGGAAACCTGACCTGAGAAAAGATGTGTACAATGAACTTGCATTGTCAGTGCATCAAGGTCAAATTTTGGAAAAGACCCTTTTCTCTCTTCACCTTCCTCCAGGTGGACTCGGAGACAGACTCCTTCCCGTCTATTCTGTTCCGGTGGGCTTGAGAGGTTTCAGCTTCCTTCGCCTGGGCTTGAGAAGCTCTAAGAAGCCAAGGTGCAGCCAGAACCACCTCAGCAAGGGCCCTTAGGGCTGGTCAGCTGCCACCCGGGGGGGGCTCCGAGACTGGGGTCCCAGGCCCTCCCTCTGACCAGGAGCCTCAGCCCCTGTAGGGAAGGTCCTTGGGGTTCAGGGAAATGGACAGAATTGAAATGGGCAGAGGAGGTGGGAGAGGGCTCTCCAGAGCTGACTTTATCTCACTCAGATGGTGCCTTCCTGCTGAGTGTAAGAGGCTGCCTCCCCACAGGAGGACATTGGAGTCAGTCTCCACCCCAAGGGGCGGCTGACTCACCGCTTGGAGCCCAGGAGACCGGCCTCTTCTTTCACCACCACTGGCACAGACAAACCCCCCCCCCCCCTCCAGTGGGCAGAAGCCAGAGCCCAAGAGGAAAGGCAGGGCCCCAGGGCCACGGGCTGAGTAACAGCCCACCCCTCCCCCTGCCCTGCCCGGTGCTGAGATGGGCATGTCTGTTGTGCCCGTTGAATTATGCTGTCACTGTTTAAAATTTTGTCATCAAACAAAAACTCTGTAACCTAGTTTTCACTTATGTAGCTGAACTCACGAATTTCTGATGTTTCTGCCCATATTCCTAACAGTTACCTTTTTCTCAGAAGCTGAAGGGTAGTACTTGTCCCCCTGGCCACACGGGCCCCGACAGCACACACCTGAGGCCTGCTGGGGAGGCTCACAGAGGGACTGAGAACGGGCCCTGCAGTCAGACTTGCTGGGTTCACCTCCCAGAGACACCTCCTACAGGCTGTGTGACTTCAGGCAGATTCTGTAACCTCTCTGAGCCTCCTCCCCTAACAGCAGTGAGGGATTACTACAGTCGTGCCCATAAAGCACCCAACACAGTGCCTGGTGCCTGGAAGAACTTAATAAATGGACACATTGTCATCCTCATCATCAACCAGCCTCACCTCCCTACCCCACCCCAAATCATCTGCTAAACTCTCAGGTTGTCTCCTCTCCCTGGGGAGGCCTCTCGGGGTCTGCCCCATCAGCAGGCACTGATGGGATCTGCCCGCCCCAGAGCCCATAATTCACTGCTCGCCGTTAGAGCTGGGAGCGAGGGGGAGAGGGGTGCAAATGGGAAGAGGGAGCATTGACCTGGAACAGCTGCAACTGTGCAGCAACACACACTGGCACACACACACTCGTGCCTCCTTCCTCCGGAGCTGACGGCCTCCGTAAGAACCATGGGATTCTGTAGTCAGAGACACTCACAGCCTCTTTCCCCATACAGTTGGGGAGCTGGGGGCTAGGAGGAACCACACAGTGAGGCCAGAAGCAGATCAGGGTCCAGGGTCCGATCAGAGTTCCTCCCCCCCCGCCGGTCCCCCCGTCGCCCCTTCCCTGATTCTGGTGATTCTGGCGCTGCTGGTGCAGCCCTGCTCCCCTTCCCAGGCACAGGGAAGGGGAGGTGCCTTCTGGGTATAAATAGCTGATGGAGATGCTTCTCTCCAGCAAGAGGGTTAACCCTTGGGGTCCTGGGCACAGGAAGACGCTCCCTGGGAGCGAGAAGCAGTGGCAGCTGCAGAGTTGGAATGCTCCCCGGAGGGCACCTAGACCTTGCCCCTCCAGGTGTGCGCTGTGAGCCAGCAGCCTCGGAGCATGCTGGACATGCAAAATCTTGGGCTCCACCCAGATCCCAGACCTGCTGAACCGGAATCTACCTGGTAACAAGGCGCCCAGGTGGTTCACACAGCCCTCTCCTTGTAAGGATGGAGGAAAGTGGCTCAGAGAGGGTCATGCTCCTACAAGGTCACACAGCCATTTCCTGACAGAACTATATCTAGAAGCTGCACTCCTTCCCCTCATGACTCAGAACCCTGATGGGCAGGGACACAGCCCTCACCCCATGCCCCCGACTGTGTGGAAGAGGGGGAGGGGACGTCAGGCCTGCACCCAGTCTATCCCTGGGGCAGGGGCCGCCTTGCACCTTGCCTCCAAGGGGCAGGCCAGCCACCGGTCTAGGCAGGCAGGCGGGCAGGACCACCGTGCCAGGCTGACTCAGCATGGGGGTGGGTTGGGCATGTGGGCTGCGCTGGTCAAGGCCAAGCTTGGCCTATTTTTGTCTCTCTGAAGAGACGAAAGGCTTCAGGAGTTTTCCTAAAACAGCTTTTCTGAAGGAGGCTGCTGGCAGCACGGGCTGCGAGGAAGGGCTCCTTCTTCGCCTTCCCCCCAGCCAAGCTGGTCTCTGAGGAAGGTGGAAAGACATCTCTGCTGCCGCCATCCCCAGGGAAGAGAGCGGCTGACTTCCCACCCCATCAGCACAAGACCACCAGGGTGGGCAGGGGAGCGGGGCAGCCCCACCCTGCACCCCTCACTTGTCCCCTAAGAACTTACCGATGTTGGGGTGCTTCAGCAGGCGGCAGATGCGAGCTTCACGCTCCAGCTTCTGATGGTCTGAAACACAACCAGATGCTCAGGTGAGTCCGAGGTTGGGGAGGAACTCCACCTGCTCCATCTCTCCCTCCTACAGCTTCTTATGATCTCCATCTCCCAGGGCAGCCCCAGGGCCCTGGACAAGCTTGCCTTTCCGGCAGGGCCTCTGGGTTGTCCAAGGAGAGAGTGAGGTGCAGCAGAAGAGGGAGAGGACAGGGCTACAAAGAGGCAGAAGTCCCTTCCTCTCTCTGGGCCTCAGTCTCGAGGGTCCTCCAATGAAGCATACCCCTGAGCCCCTGCCTGTATAAGACCCAAACTCCAGGAGGCCTGGAGCGCCCTGCAGGCCAGGCTCCCGCTGCCCTCCTCAAGCCCTGCCCCTCACATGGCGCTCCAGCCAGACAGAACTGCTCATTTCATGTCCCCAGATTACACCCAGCTCAGCCCTGCTCCCGTCCAGACCCCCACACACCAGTTCCCTCAGCTTGGAACACTCCCCCTCCACCTCCAGCACTGGTCCTCCACTGGCCAGCACTCACTCCTACCCATCCTTAGATGTTGCCCTCTCCAGGCAGCCTGCCCTGATTGCCAGGTTGGCAGGGGCCCCTCCGCTGTGCTCTCATCCCACTCTGTCTCATTGATATCTCTACCCTGGAGGGTGGGGCTTGGTCTCTGCTGTGCCCCTGGCCTCTACTCAAATGCCTGGCACATTGCAGGTGCTCAAAACTAACTGAATGGAAGAACAGATGATAAAATGAGTGAGCCTTTCTAAGGGGGCGGCATTCTCTGCAGAAGAGCTGCACCAGTTTGCAGAGGCCACCTCCCTTGTAGAGGATGTAGAGAGCCCCAAAGAATCTGTAGGGCAGACCTTGCGTGCGGCTCACCCCGAGTTCTCACACCTGCCTTCCGGGACATCTGTCCAGATCCCCTGGGTCTCCCCACCCACCTGGGAGAGAGCCCTGGTTCAGGATCTGCCACCTGTGGCCTCGGACTCCGAGGCTGCCGGAAGGAGTCAGGCCCCACCCCATCCTCCCAGCAGCCCCGGCCGTGGGCGTCACTGCCCCCATTTTTATAGATGAGGAAACTGCAGCCTCATCGGTGGCAGAGTTGGGACTGAAAATGTATTGCCCAATTCCCTTCCTGGTGCTTGTCTCACAGGCCTTAATTTCAAAAAGAAACAGTAGAACAGGAAGCATTTATGAAGGTACAATGTTTACCGCATGCTCCTTGCTGCGCAGAGAGTTTTATGTGCACCTCAGGCCCTCTCTCTACAACCGTTTGAGGGAGGTGTGATTACTGCTGGCTTTTAAGAGGAAGAACCAGAGGTTCAGGGAGGGTGAGTCCCTGGCCCACCGTCACACCTGCAGTGAGCAGCGGAGCCAGGCTTCGAACCCAGGCAGCCAGACTCCATGGCTGAGCTTCAAAACCCGGAGCAATGCTGTTCTCCTCACCCTGACAAATCGCCGCCACCTCTCCCTGCCCCCAGCTCTCAAATGGGAAAACAGAGGGCCACTGGCGGGCTCTCGCTCAGACACTCGTGGGCAGAGCTAGGACTAGAAACCTGGTCTCCCAATGGCCTCTTCAGAGCAGGCAGGCGCCAGGGAGGGTGATGAGGATGGAGAAAGACCTAGCCCCCATCCTCTTTCCCTGCCCCCTTTATTAGAGCAATTACTGGCCACCCTCCAAGGGCTGCAGAAGCCAAGATCGATACTGAAACGTGGCTTTTCTGTCAGCAAAGCGATGACATCAAATCGAGTTTTCATGGAGTGTAAGGTCAACTTCCCAGCTAAAGACCCGCTGCAGGCCCAGGAGGGAGGGTGGACCCAGGGGTATCCCCCTAATACTGGGTCCCTCCTTGCCTCCTTGCATATCCTTTAGGGTGGGGGCACGTTCAATTCCAGGGCAAAGGAGGGGAATCCCCACGGACTGGCTGAGGTTCCTCTGTGGGCTGAGGAAGGCTGGGCCCACCCCCTCCTCCATCCCCTGTCCCTCCACTCCCTCCATCCTCAACAGAACCAGAAATCGGGCAGGTCCAAGTTAGGCCTGTCAGAGGGGGCTGGGGGCCTTCTGGCTCAGGCCACACGTGGGGAGGGGCGGATTCAGAATTCTGGCATCTTCTCCACATGATGTTTCCAGGAACAGAATTAGACTGACAGGGATGGGAGAAGAAAGTGTTGGTCACACCGCTTGAAACTCATGCATGGTCACCAGACCTGCTGCTGGAAATGCTAGGAACTAATTGTTTTTTATAAATCTTATCATCATCGAGTGCATAGTACAACTACACTGCATTGCAACTTTCAGTGCCGAAAGCATTCGTTTATTGAGTGGAAACACACACATTACACAATAATTTTTGTAACTCTGAAATATGTTTACTTTCTAGTACTATACAGGGAACCTCAAGAAATGCAGGGGTTGTATTTGTGCTCACCTCTGAGGCCTTGCTCTGTTATGTAGGTGGGGGAACTACAGCGGCGAAGGAGCAGCCCCTTCATCCAAATCACTCATCAAGATGGTCCGGCTGCATTAGAGCTCAGAGCTTCAAGAATTCACTCTTGCACACCGCCCCCACCCCCACCGGCAAGTCCTGGGCAGCCAAGGAGCTCTTATTAAAATATGAAATAGATCCTGTCACTCCCAGGCTTCAGACTCTCCAACAGCTTCCCAATGTACTCGTAACCCCATCGAGACTCCTCACTAGACCCTGCTGGGTCCTGCCTCATCTTGGCCTTGAAGCTCCAGCCCCATTGGCCTTAGTTCGGGCCTGAAGCACACTGGTCCCTCCCCACCTCAGGGCCTTTGCCCTTGCCGCCGCGCCCTCTACCTGGAGTGCTCTCACATCCTGGGTCTTCCCATGGCCTCCTTCTCCTTTTCCCCTGAGGGTCCCCCATGCCCCATCACATCCCCGCGACCCTGCCTTATTTCCTTCACAACACTCATTGCTTCCTGGGATTACCCAGCCCATCTGTGCGCTCTGTGCTCCTTCTAGCCTCCCATCCTAGGAAGCAGGTGCCATGAGAGTAGGACCTGGTCTGTCGGTCACTGCCATGTGCCCAGGGCCCGGAGCCCAGCTCGTCAAAGATCCCATACCTAAGCGGTGGCTGAGCTGGGATCTCGATCCATGTTCATAATTACTATTCCACGTTGCTTCCCATTCCAATAACTAATTAATTGTCAAATCAACCCATCCAGCTTGGTAGAGTCCCACGACGGGGAGAGGCCTGAGGAAGCAAGTCAGCAGCCCCCAGCCTGGGTACCTGGAAGGACCACCCCCGATGCCCACAACATACCTTCTGAACTTTCACCCTCCCTCCCCAGGTTTTTGGGGGCCCTCCCTATCCAGAGCGCAGCAGGTAGGGATGGGGAGAAACTCTGGGGGCAGGTTACTGGAGCCAGGGGGGCAGGGTGGGCAGAGGAGAGGTCGCAGAGGGCGTGTGGGGAGAGCTCGGTCAGGAAGCTCGGAGGGCCCTCTGCCAGCCGAGGGACTGGGTTCCGGCAGGCAGGTGGGCTCCAGGGGATGGGGGGTGGGTTCCAGTGGACAGGTGGCCAGCAGGAATCTGACCAGAGGCCCAAGAACCAGGAGAGAAAATAGGCCTCCTGGTCTGGAACAACTGCCCCACCCTCCACGGCGGGGGGGCCTCTGCAGGGCTGCGATCCTGGGGGGCTGGGTAAATAATCCTGAGAACTGAGAGTGCCAGGCAGGGGCGGGGAGAAGGATGAGGAGGACAGGAGAGATGTCTTCCTGCCCTCTCACAGGCTCCCTCACGTGGACCTGAAGCTCGGGGGTAGCCTGAGTGAGCTCGTGCTGTGCCTCCCACCCGGCGTCCTGAGAGTGGCCACCAGGGAGCCGAGGAAGCGACCCCTCGGTGCCAGGATGGACAGTGGGGCCTGTGGAGGTCGCTGTACCCAGACCAGTCACCTCCAGCTGCACCAGCCACACCCGAGTGCCAGCAAGGTTAATGAATGGTTCCGTGTGTGCCCGGTGCGCGGGGGCTGGAGAGCGCACAGAGCCCCCAGCAGGGAGGCAGTGCCGAGCCGACACTCAGGACAGGAGTTTGTCAACGCAGCCCCTCTGGCCTCCCCTGCTGAATCCAGCCCTCCGGGGTGGAACCGCCCGGGGCAGCCGCATTTTTTATAAAGGTGCCCGAGGGGGGTTGGCAGGGATTGGGACAGGCAAAATTTCTACTTTTCGTGTCATGTCTATATGGTTTCTTGGAAGTGTTTATTTCATGAGCATTTTATTTAAAACACTAGTTTAAAAATATGTCCAAAAAAATTATCTCCTGGGTTTGGGAACTGCTGGGTAGAAGAGGCTCCCCGGGGGGGAAAGAGGAAGCTGTAGCTCCCTGGGGGTTGGAAAGATGCCCCGAGCGGGCATGCCCCCCCCTACACCCGGAGCTGCCAAAGTCACCCGGGTGTGCCAGCAGGAGAAGCTTAGAGTGTGTTGCCAAATATTCCATCTCAAGCCACTCCCCACCCCAGGCACCTTGAGTGGCAAACAAAGAAACCGGCTAAAAAGAGCTCCGCTCTCCTCTCCCGCGGGGGAGAAGGCTCTGACAGTTGGCAGGCTGCTATGGGAAGGTTCCCCTAAGAACATCTCCACTCCCTTCCTCCTAGGCCCCAGCCACCTTCCTCCCTGGAGCCCACCAAATCGCCAAAAACAGGGGGCATGGCGGTTCCTGGCCGGCACAGCCTACTGCACACACTGCCCAGGAGTGCTTAGTCACATCCCGAAAAAGAGGCAGTGCCTCTCCACTCTTCCCCACGCACACACACACACACACGTGTGTGTGTGTGTGTGTGTGTGTGTGTGTGTGTTGAGCTGACCCAAGACCCCCAGCATCAAGGAGGGACCTGGCTTCCCTCCTTCGAGGTCAACCTCAACCTGTCACCCTGAGTCATGGCTCTCGTCTTCCCCACCTTTTTCAAGGGTTGGGACATCTCCTTTGCTCACGAGAGACGCGGAGCAGAGAGAGGGCCCCAGACAGCCACCCATCGCACAGCACCAGCCAGGCCAGTCCCAGCATCGGGGCTCGAGGCAGCACTCTGGCCAGCCATCCTGCCACCCTGGCCCCGCCCCTGCCTCTGGCTCCAGCCCTGTCGCAGGTCTCTCCCTTTCACACTGACTTGCATGCTGACCATGTGACACTGGGGAGCCTGGGCCTTTGCAAAACGCCCACTCCCGCCCTCAGCCTCTCCCCGCTGCAGGACACTGGCTGCCTACAGGGGAGTTCAGTAACTAAGACGAGGTGCTGGGCTGCTGACAACACTGAGCCAGGGAAATGAAAAGCAGCAACACAAGGGCCAACATGGGGCCTGCTGGAAGGCCCGTGGGGCACGGTGTGAACATCCTCTACCAGCCTCTGTGAACCTCACACCTGCCAGGCCCTGGCCCAGACGCAGCTGCTGCCTGTGCCAGGCAGACACCTGGACACTACACCAGCCCTGCCCACAATGCCTCCCACACAGCACAGGCCACGGGCTGCTTGGGCCGCACCTGTGCCAACCCACCCACCAGAATTCCCTCCACCTCCCAGTGGTCCCCTGAGGCCACTTAGACACTGTCCAGACCAGGGACTGAATCTTTGAAGACAAGCCTCCCCGACACACTGGCCATGATCACCACCGCTACTGCCCTAGTCCCATGCTAACGTCAAGAAGCAAGGCTTGCAGACAGGCTCCCCAGACTTTAGAGTCCACACGAATCACTGGGCTGTCTTGTGGAAAGGCAGACTCTGATTCCTTAAGTCTGGAATCAAGAGTCTGCATTTTAACCATCTCCTGGTGATGCTTCTGCTGCGGGTCTAGGATCACTTCCAAATTAAAGTTCCCCGGGGATCTTTTCCAACTCCCAAGTCACACGCCAGACTAATTAAATCACAATCTCTGCGGGCAAGACCTGGGCAGCAAGTGTTTGAAGCTCTCCAGGGGATTCCAGTGTAAAGACAGGTTTGGAAGTCACTGTACTAGGGAGTCTTAGGGACCAGAGTTCCCTGGACACTGGCTGAGCACCTAGGGCACACAGGGCGCTGTCCTAGGTACTGAACATATCGCAAGGAATGAGACCCATCCTTACCCTCTTGGAACTTCAAGTCAAGAGGAAAGATAGATGTTAAACAAGGAACGAAGCCAGTAGATACATTAAGTCCAGGTTGGCAGAAAGCCACAGGAAAGTAAACAGTAATGAGACATAAAACGGGAGAGACTGCCCCAGATTTGGAGGTCAGGGAAGCCCCTCAAAGTAAGTAACATCAAGCTGAGACCTGAGGTTGAGAAAGAGCCAGCCTTGTAAGGAGCCAGGTAAGGGCATCCAGGCGAGGACACAGAAGGAGCAGAAGTCTGGAAGTGAGAATGGGGGTGAGTGGCAGACAAGCAGGGAAAGGAAGTCCCAGCTAGCACCTTAGCCTTCGCAGCTGGGTGTCGAGCAGAGAGCTTGCCCTCAGAGAGGCTGTGACCTCCATCCTAGATTTCTTAAGGAAGGAAAAAGGAAGAATCTGTTCATCATACCCACAGGGAGAAGAGCTCTCATGCCTGCTGGCAGCACTGCCCATGGGGTGCTGGTTCCAGACTCAGGTCCCGGTTGTAAGCCAGTGAGTAGAGGGAGGGGTGAAGGGAAGGAGAGCCCCGAGGGCAGGAAGCCATGGGTTCCCCACCTACCTCTGGCCGAGAGTTTCTTGGTGTTGATGATCTTGGCAGCATACTCCTGGCCAGCCAGCACCTTCACACACCTGCGCACGACCGAGAAGGCTCCCCTAGGAGGACAGAGAAGGCAAAGAGGGTGAGGGCGGGCCCCAAGGGGTGTGCCCCCAGGAGACGCCGGAGTCCTTGCAGCTGCACCGTGGCAGGTAGGGAACCCTCCTTCAGGGCTTCCCGAGCTCATAGGGACTGCTGTGGCCAACTCAGGGACAGAGCGGGGCCTCGGACCCACCAGGAGAACCCCTGGTGGAGGGTTACTAGAAGCTCAGCCTGACAAGAGGTGAGCCTTACAGAGTCTAGGACGTTGGGCCCTCCCAGCTGGAAAACATTAGAATCCAGTCATGTCAGAATCACAGACACTAGTCCCTGGAAGGTTTTAGTGTTTTTGTTCTTTGAATAGGGAACACATTGACGTAGTTCAAAGTCCAAAAGATACGAAAGACTTCTTCTCACCCCTGTACCCCAGTCTCCAAGGTCCCCTCCCAGAGAGAGCCACAGGCACCTTCCCCCGCACAAGTGCACCTGGACCTTACAAGCTGTTCTGCATCCTCCATTTTCCAGCAAGTATTTTGGTGAGCCTCCTTCCATTCCACAAAGAGCTCTTAAATATGACGTCTTCATGACATCATATTTAATCACGTGCCCATCCTGTGATTTACCTAGCCAATCTCCTGTCGATGGGCAATCGGTGAGTTCCAACCTGTAGCTATGACAAACAGTGCCACAGTGGCTGACCTCACGTGTGTGTGCTAGCGCAGCATTTCCCACGTGTGCAAATGTTTGTGGGTGAATTTCTAGAGCCGCTGTTGTTTGGTCAAAGGGTAGATGTGGTCTGGAAGTTTCGATAGATAATGAGAGATTTTCTGTCTTGGAGATTGTATCAACTTAGGAGGAAGGGGCCGTGTTCCTCCACTCTTTTCTGCGTGGCCTGTTAGAAGACTTTCTTGTCTTTGCTAGCAAGACAGGCGGCAAGTGGCAGCCCGGTGTAGAGCTGACTTGTGGTTCTCATACTGAGAGTGAGCCTGGGCATCTTGTTCTGTGATTTAGGGTGTTCCCGAGGTTTTATTCTCGAAGTATTGGTGGTTGGAAGAAAACCTGAAGCAAGTATTTATGTGAAATTTCTCCATTTTAAAATATCGGCACCTTATTTAAAAAAAAAAGTAAACATAGTATCTGGCCAAACAGAACCAGTTTGAGGGCCAAGTCTGGCATCTGGGTGCCGTGTTGCACCCTCTACCACAAACCCCCTGATGTCTCAGGGGAGGCCCCTGAGGGGCTGGACAACGACTGGGGTCACCAACATTACCACCCTAACCATAAGTGAATGACAAGAAGTCAGTCCCAGGGGCAGGCCCCCCCATGTTTCAGGTCCATACAAATTACCCGGGTATCTGGCTAAAAAGCAGATTTTGACTCCTCCCACCTGGAGTGGAACTCAAGCCTCCGAGCTCCAGCACAGCTCGGTGTGGATCGCTGAAAGCCACGCAGCTAGTTTCAGGCAGGGCCGCATCTAGAACTCAGGTATCTGCACTCCCAGGTTTTGGGGTTCTCCCCCACCGGTGGGCCCGCACATCCAGGCTCCTGCTGTGGGCACGCCCCATTGTATCCTCCAAACTTCGATCCCCCTGCTAAGCATACGAGCAAATCCAAGCCACCAAGATGAGGCTGAGGGGAACAGGGGAGGGCACTGGCAGGCACCGAGGAAGCCTGCAGGCTGGCACAAACACCCTCTCTGCACACGCCCTGGGTGTCACGTTGCTGGCTTTGTGTCTGGTCAGCAGGAGGGGACTGGTGGGAAACTGGAGAAAAACAAGGAAGAGCGAGCTGCCAGGTGGCTGGAGACTAGGAGAGGCGGCCTGGTAGGAAAGCTGGAGAAAGCCAGAATTTATGGGCAAACGACAGTCTCACACAGCGATGGACCCTCCCCAGGGTGCACAAACCCTGCCTGTCCCTTCACCTGGAGGAAAGCAGCAAGAACAGTCACCGTCCCTGAGAGGCCTCCTGTTACAGGGCCTCTCGCTGGCACTCCCGACACCAAGTACCTCCCCAGTTGTCTCTCCCACCTGACAGTGAGTTCCCCTGGGGCCAGGACTTGAACTTTCTTTTCCACGCCCCCATGCCTGGGTACCCAATGCCTGCTACCAACTGGGACCCCATAGATGTCACTCGCAGGAACGGGAGGTAGATTTAAGCAACAGTGAGAGGGACTGGAAGGAGACGGGGAGAGGACTTGCAGTGAAGGGTGCTAGGAAGAGGACAGGCGTCTGAGGAAGGTAGGGCCCAACCGGTCTACAAAGGTGCTCACGCTGTCCAGACGTGGGGGATGGACCTGAAGACCTTCAGGTCCCCGCGCAGGTCCCTGCCCAGCCAGGACTTTCAAAGGCCCCGGGAGAGAGGATGATTCACGGGGCCACTTCTGGGAAGGGTTCTGAGAACTCCAGGGAGAGAAAGGGTGGGAAGGAGGGAGGCTGTAAGCTCCTAAGTGCAGGGCGAGGCTTGGCCCTGCCCACCAGCACCCAGTCCGTGCTCGGTCCGAGCTGGGGTTCAATTAATAGGAGGAAGGGAGGGAGGGAGAGAATTTCTCCAATAGAGAAATAAAACTCCATTCTAGGTAAAGACCTTAAATCAATGGTTATCACACTGACTGCTTCAGAATCCCTTGGGAGGGGAGGGTCTTTAAAAAATACCTATTCTAAGGCCCTGTTCAGACCTACAAAATCAGAACCCTTGCATGTGGGCCCAGGGAATCTGTATTTTAATTTAACACGCTGTTCCAGCCAGCTCGGCACTGCCCACCTCCTGGGAAAGTCCTGCCTGACATCCACCCCGCCCCAAAAGTCAGCACTGACAGGGGTCACTGGGCTCTGAGCACGGGGGCCCCACAGGCCCCACAGCCTGGCTCTGTTCCAGGAGCTCAGGTCCCAAGAGCCCCGCCTATAAACCGGGAGACGTGCTAACTTCCTCCTCAGAACACAGCCCCGAGCTGCTGAGTAAATCCCAGGTTCTCACTCAAGGTCCAGACCGTGGGTGGGCGGCCACAGGGGTCCTGTACCCGTGAAGGACATCCTGTGCCTGTGAGTGGGCATATGTGCATTTTTTCCCCTGGAGCAAGGATGCCTGGCTTTTAACAGATGCTCAGAGGGAGGAGTTTGTCAAAACCAGTTCAGAGCTATGGATGCCGAGGATGCCGGCCTCCCTTCAATGCATGGTCACCACTAAGCTCCTTCTGGGCCCTCACAGCTGGGGAATTCTGATCGCCCGTT
Source organism: Phyllostomus discolor (assembly GCF_004126475.2). Taxonomy (NCBI): domain Eukaryota; kingdom Metazoa; phylum Chordata; class Mammalia; order Chiroptera; family Phyllostomidae; genus Phyllostomus; species Phyllostomus discolor. Next base: position 21,014,066 of record NC_040915.2, read on the forward strand.
TAACAGATCAGGACACTGAGACCTCAGCGAGCGAGCATATTGCTAGTGAGGCCAGGTCACCTGCACGTGCTCCTCCGACTCCACCAAAGGCAGGAGAGTGTGACCCTCAAGAGCGGGGGTTCTGGGCTCACAAAGCCCCGCGGTCCGATCACGACTCACTCCGACTGTGTGATGCTGACCCTGGCGCTGCACCTCTCCGTCCTCTCCCATGCAATGGGGCAGTAATAGCCTCTACCTCCTTCCTGGCTGTGTTGGTGGGTTGAGGGAGACAATTCCCACAAAGCCCTGGGCACAGTGCCAGGCACAGAAGGCCTCCAAAGGGGAGGGGAAGGGCCTGAGCCAAGGAGCCCCTCTCTCTACCTGTGCAGCCTCAGATCCTCATCCGCAGAGGGAGGCTCCTCCCCTCCTGCGAAAGCGCTGAGGCCAAGGACACGAAGGGCAGGGGGAAGTCTGCAGCAAAAAATGAGAGCGGGGGCAGCCAGCCTGCTGCCCTAACTTCCTTCTCTCTTATCTGCTGTTGGAAAAGGGCATTTTTCTGCAGTCTCATCCTACATGAGTGAGTGGCCACAGCGCAGCTGCCTTGGCAAGCAGAAAAGCCAGCCCACTCCTCCCCCGGCCCTGAGCTGAGCAGGTGGCCAGCAAGTGGGTGGGCAGGAGCTTGGAAACAGGACAAAGTGTAAGAGGGGAGGAGGCCCAGGTGGGGAGGGCAGGGTGGAGGGAGTGACCAGGGCTCCCAAGAGGAAGGGATGAGGCCTGCATGGGAGGGCCCTGCCGAGTGTAGGAAGTAGGAGGCAGGTCCTGGGAGTGCCTGTGAAATTGTTTTTGGGTGCAGAGGGCTCAAGGAGACAGGTCTGCCCACCGGTGTATGCCAGCAGCCCGGCCAATGCCCTGGTGTAGGGGATGCCAGGTGCTCTGATGGAGCACAGACGCGTTGCCCTGGGTGTGAAGCATGTGGCCACGTTATTCAGAGGGTCATGAAAAGTGGGCAGGGAGAGGCGAGGGTGTGAGACAGACAGACACTGGACAGACAGAATCTCGGGTCTGGCCATGCTGGGAGGTCTTGGGCAGCGGTCTGCATCGGTGTGGCCTCGGTTTCCCCATCCGCAGCATGGGGTGGGGTGGGGAGGAGGCTAAACAGCAGAGGCCTTTCCACCTTTAATCATCTATACCAGCACCGTCCCCCAGGACTCTCCGTGACAATAGAACTCATCTGTGCTGCCCAGTGTGGCAGCCACTAGCCTCAGATGACGAGAGCACTTGAAATGGGGCTAGGAGGGCTGACAGACAGAACTTGTAGTTCTCTCTCATTTCAATAGAGGGATGTGGCTAATGGCCTCCCATTGGGAAGTGAAGTTCTATGCGGATAACAGCAGGCTCTCCAGAACCAGACCAACTGGAGTTCAGATCGTGGTTCAGCCGCTTCCTAGCAAGTCCCTTAACCTTGGGAAGCCTCTTTCTTCCCCTGTAGAATTAGGTAAGAACAACGCCACCCCATGCAGCTTCTTCAGGGATTCAAGGAGACAATAAGGTGTGCAGTGTGTTAGCACAGTCCCTGGAGTGCGGCCCCCGATCGGGAAGCAACGCCTTTCATCGCCATCATTACCTGCGAAGCGGCGAGAACAGCTGGCCTCACCAGGAACAAGACGGACCCTGTTTGCCAAGCTCAGGGAAGAAGAAACTAGGAGAGGAGGTGGGGCCACGGAGCTGTTCCTCAGAGCAGAGCGGAGCAGCCTGCCCCTGGGTGTGTGTGGGCATGAAGGTGAGCGGGAAGGAGGCCGTGCCCAGCTCTCCAGCCCACGGACAGGGAGGGCACAGTGAAGGTGGGTCCAGTGTGGCTGAGAATGTGGGATTGCGCTAATGGGCTGTGAAAAGCAAGAATCACACTGGGAAATTGCTCGCTGGATGCCTGGCAGCCGTGGTGTCCTGGGAGTCGCTGGCCGCCAGCCCACAGGGGCTCACCACCTTCTCTAGCCTGCAACAGCCCCCAATGCTGACATGGCAGCCAGGTGTCGCTCAAGTGTCCTTCTGGGCCCCAGTTTCCCTATTTGAAAGAGGGAGATGAGGAGCCCCAGCCCCACTTCCTTCTGGGCCATTTGTGAGAAGTCTCTGCTACATAGGGATGGGAACAGATTCCTGCTACCCAAGGCTGGTCACTGCCAATGCCCTCTAAGTAACCTCCAACCTTCACCCTGAGCGCTCTGAGCCTATGGGGCTCAGCAGACAGGAACACTGTGGGTGGGGGCCTGCTGGGGACAGCATGGTCCCCAGCCCCTCCCTCTGCTCTGCACTCCTTGGGGGTCCAGTTGTCGGGGGTCCTGACAGTCTTTAGAGTCTCGGCTTCATTGGCTGCCTCCTCCAACACACCCAGGTCTCCTTCATTCTGGAAAAATAATCAAGCACCGCTCCCCCAAAATAAAAAATACATATGTAAAAGCTAAGAACCTTTCTTTCTACCCAGCAGCCTGGGCCACTTCCTTCCTCCCTTCTTTGCTGCCAAACTTCCAGAACAAGTGTCCGACCGACATCCGCCGCCTCCTCTTCCCACCTCCCACGCTCCATGAACCCACCACAATCTGGCTCCCACCCCCGGGCTCCCTGGAAGAAAAGCTGTGCCAGGCCCGCCCACCCAGTGCCCCCCCAGCCTCAGCCCTGCTGGTATGGGTCCACCTTGCCTGCCCCACACAGGCGGCCCTTGGACCCACTGACCATCCCCCGGCTTTGAGGCTCCTCCCCCTTTCTGTGTCTGGGTCACAGCACCCGCCCTGGCAGCGCCCCTCACTAACACTGTGTTCACTTCTTCAACTTCCCCCCAACATCGCTGCTCCCTGTTCTCACTCCACCTCTCTCTTACCACTTCCCCTTCATCCCATCAACCCAGGGCATTAGCCGGGGTCTCTGGGGAGGCTCTGGGCATTCGGGAACACTTGAACCAAATTACTCTGTGTCTGTGTGTTGTTTGGGGCAGAAGATGCATACTTTTCTGCAGCCTCACAAAGGATTCTATGACGCTCCCCCAAAGTGGTGAAAGCCAGTGACCATCACTGAAGATGGAGCTCTGCTTCTGGATGCCCCCTCTCCCCAACAGTCTAGCCCCAGATTTCCAGCTCTTCACCGCCATGTCCGGGAGCTATGGGCCAGGCTCCTCATAGTCCAAGTCTAGTCTTCTACCCCAAGGCCTCCCCACTGTCAGTTAAGACACCTACGCAACCTGCCGCTCTGCCATGAGCTGGGTGGTTTCAGAAGTGCCTCGCCCGGTGCAGACAGACCTGCTGTCTGGGGCAGGATTCACATCCAAAACCCCCGGCGGCCAGTAGCTCATAGCCCGAGTCAGCTGATCTGATCACGCAGCACAGAGCAAGCCAGGGGTGGTGGAACCCAGAGCAGAAGGGGCAGAACTTCCAGGGAAAGGGACAGCAGAGGTGGGGTAGGCCATGGGAGCAGTCCCACCCGAGGGTCCGAGGTGTGGGCCACCTGTGGCCGCATCAGAAGCTGGTGTGCCTGGTGATACCTCACCACAGAGGCCCCCCATCTCCCCATTCCACAGAGGGAAAAACTGAGGCCCAGATCTTGAACCCAGAACTCCTGCTTCATCTTCCATCGCTCTTGTCAATACCCCTATTCTCAGATCAGGAAGGGCCTTAATTTGGGGTCCACAGGCAGACTTCAGAGTGGGGGGAATCTGTGAACTGCAGTGGGGTGCATTTTTCTGGGGAGAGTGCCTGTGGATTACCTGAGACTCCAGGGGGGCTCCGAGATGCCTCAACCATTAAAAAGCTGGCATCAGATTTGTTTAGAAACAAAGGACTATCTGCAACACCCGCCTCTATGTACTTTAAACACACCCCTTCACCCCTGTGGGCCTCACTTTACGCGTCTGCGAAACCACCTGCTGATCAGCCATTTTTAAGCCATCTCCCTCTCTTTTTCTTCCTTTCTTTTTAAGCAGTAATGCCCTTTCTTAAATAATGAACAAGCAAACACAGCTGTGCAAGTCCCCAGACAGCAAATACAGCAGCAAAGGAGATAGAGGCTGGGGGCTCAAGACCACCTTTGCTTGGTCTCCTCTCTTCTCCCCAGCTCACCACAGCGGCTCTGTCCAGAACTCTACAAACGGCAGCACTTTACAGCCGGAAAATCCTGGGCACAGCCCTCCTCCCAGCCCAGGCTGCAGCCGCCCACTCCCAGGCTCCAGAAGATGCCGTAGGGACATTGTGTGTTGGAGCTGTCCTGCACCCCCCGGGCCTGCCCCACGCCAACACAGCAGAAGTCATGTGGGGGACACAGAAGGCCTAGGGACCGGAAGATTCTGTTTGCTGCATTGAACCAACAGAAGTTCCTTGTTTGGGCTGTGCATGGGTTTTCTTGAATGGGTTACAAAAAGGAAAATGAAAAAAACATTCACAGAACATGGACACAGGACCAGCGCAGGCAAAGCGGGGAAGACGCTGAGCCTCAGAGGGGCTCCTGGCTGGCTCCGTCCGCCTGCACACCCCAAAGGCTCTCTGAGGTGCAGAGAGACACGCTCCAAGGGCCGAGCACCAGCCTGGAAAGAGGCTCCTATGCCCAGCTCTTGTATGCAACTGGCTTGTGTGACCCCGTGTAAGTCTCTGGCCCTCCCTGGGCCTTAGCTCCCCATCCTTAAGAAAGGGAGCGCTCCTCACGCTGATATTCTGAGTGGGACTGAGGATATTCTGGCCCCTAGAACATCTCCCACTTCATGCACACCTTCGCACACGCAGCACAGCGTCTCCCTGGGCAAGGGCAGGGATGTGGGACGGGCGGGAAACAGGTGCAGGGGCAAGAGAGGGCTGTGAATGTGTGTGTGTCTGCTACCAGCATGCTCACTATCCCCTGAGGACACGCCCGTCTTCGGGGCAGAGGAGCAGTGCTGACCATTAGAAGGTTCTTCCTTACATTGAGCTGAAGTCCACCTCCTTGTTGTAACTGTATACGTTTGGCTCCACTCTGCCCTCCAGGGCCACACAGAGCCATCTGCTCTCTGCCCTGGGGCCCCAGGACACCCCTGCAGAGATGAAGGGAGAGGCCACCCTCACTGCAGGGGTCTCCTGTTCTTGCTGAAGCCCCCAGCTCCTCAACCCTCTCTCACTTGATTTGGCTTCCAGACCTTCGTCACCCTGTCTGTCCCCCTGCTATACAATCAACAGGTTTTTAATATTCCTGCTAAGCTCCAGGCATTCAAAGGTTGGGGGCAGGCTGAGCAGCAAGTCTAAGAAAAGTGAGACCCTCCATTTCCCCAGGACTGACATGTTCCATAAAAATACACACCTCAGAGCCTTTGCCTGGGCTGTTCCCATTTTGAGAAACACTCTTCCACCCTCTTCCCTCTGATTAACTCTCATTCAGCCTCCAGCACCCGAGTGGTGCCTCCTCAGGGGAGCCTTCCCTGATACTTCCCCCACCCCAACTAGCTTAGCTCTCTCTGCCACTCATAGCTCCACGTTTGTGCTCATAATTCTTGTCCAGTTGCATTTAAGTAATTTCTGAAGTGACTTAATTAATACCAGCTTCCCACTAGACGGTGAGCCTCAAGGGGGCGGAGACTACATAAGTCTTGCATGTGGTACCTGCTGGGCTCAGGAAATTCTCATCAAATCGACGCAAGAGTCATAGACATTCCTCCTTTTATGGAATTCCCAAGACACCAAGGCCTTCAACTTTCTTCAGCACAGAAAGTCCCAGCAGCCTGAGCCCCTCCTGACTTACTGGTGGGCAGCCAGGCCCCACAAGCTCCCAGAGGGCCCAGGCTGCACCTCAGCAGGTTTTGACACGCTCTGGGGGCTGCACCAGGCTGGCCTGGGATAGGGGCTTCCTAATGAGCCACAGGGCAGCTCAGAAGAGAATGTACATGGGCGACATGCGTGCAAGAGAGGGTGAACTGTGGCAAAGGGACCCACAGAAAGAAGAGGAAGGGAGAGAGAGAGAAAGCGACCAAGACCAGAGGGACCCAAAGAGGGAAGGGGAGATAGAGGCAGAGGGACAGGTAGGGGTAGAGACACAGAGACAGAGACAGAGATGGCCCAGAAGCCCAGCCGGTGTCCTCTTGCTCTCTCTGCACTGGGAGGTAGTTTAACGTCCAGTTGGAGCCTGTGTGTGTGTGCACGTGTGTGTGTGTGTGTGTGTGTGTGTGTGTGTGTGTGCTCGCAGCAGGATGCTGGGGTTGCATTCCAAGAGAGCAACCCGACCGAGAGAGCAGGGCCCCAGACTGCAGGGGCGCTGGCGGCGATGTCGCTGTGTGCTTGTGCGGGGAGGCGGGCGGGCGGGAGGCTCGGCAGAGTGTCAGTGAGTCTCAGCCTGTGCGGGGGTGGTTGCGTGGGGGCGGAGGGCTGCCGCATGCACCAGAACATGTGCGTGCCTGCCGCTCAGATGGCTTGCAGGGGAGGCAGGAAAGGCTGTCCCTTCCCATGTCCTTGCCACCCCCTCCTTAAGGACCTGCTCCCCAACTCTTCATTCCTGGCTTCTGGCCCCTGCACATCACCTGGTCCCCACCCCTGGCTTGGCCACTTCCTCTCACTTTGGCCTTGGGCAAACCATTTCTCTCTGGTCATTGACTTCACCAGCTGTGCTATGTATGGAGACAGTGTCCAGGGTCCTCCCTGCTCTGAGGTCCTGGGAATCTGAAACTTCACGTGTGTGCCTCCCCCAGAAGCAGCCTAAAGAAGGCAGCAACTCCAACGGGGCATTTTGGCACCTGCAGAGCTATTCCGATCCCATTTTACAGACGGGAAAGTGGAGGTACACGAAGGACAAAGGATCCGCCCAGGGTAGCCCAGTAAATGAGAGGCAGAATCGTGGTTGGGAAACAAGCTCAGAGTCCTCTCCCCCACCAGGCCATCACCCCCTTCCTAGTAGGGTTCCCCAGACACAGCACCAGAAGGGGACCCTATCATCAACATCCCCCCACATGCAGGTGCTGGAGATCTACACGCAAGTGTGAGCGCTGCCACCAGTCCCCTGAGCCGGTCATTCCACCTGCTCAGCCTCAGTTTGCTCATCTGTGAGATGGGTGAGTAAGCCTTCAGCCTCCTGCACCAACGAGCTTACGAGCCCCAAAGTGCTGCGAATGTGATAGGTTATTAGAAGAAAAGGAAAAGCGCAACACTCGTCTTCGGGTGGTGCGTCCATGCCCCGGTGTCCTCTCTCTCCAGTGTTACATCATCAGCCCTCCTAGCAGCTCTGCCAGGGAAGGGCCAGACAGAGGAACACATTTTGCAGACATTAGCATTTGCATCCCCCAGGGGAACCCTAAGCACCCAGGACCCTGGACAGCTAAGTGCAGGGAGCTGCACCTGGGCCCCGTGTGGGCCCCCTGATCAGTGCAGCCCAAGTCCGGTTCACGATGTAAAGCCTTGGGCGTCGGAGGGGCAGCAGCTCCAGAGCCAGCTCTCCGCAGCTTCCCTGCCTCACCAACCTTGCTGGCCCCTGGAACTCCTCCCCCAGCCTCGACACACCCTTGAGTCACTTCAGATCTGTTTCTAGAGAGAAAAGAGTGGGCTGCACCCTCTCTCCAGTCTCCCTCCTCCCTCCCTCCCTCCCTCTCCTTCTCTCAAGCAATAGCTCCTTCAGAAGCTCTTTCTGCTCTGCCTGCTGATTACACAGGCTGCAGGGCAATCCTCGGCCTCCCTAACCTTTCCTGGGAGTGGGTCCAAAGCCCAGAGAATGTCAGAGGCTGGAGGAAGCATCCTCCTTCTCCACCTCATGGAAACTAACCCCTTCCCTTCATTCCGGTCCTCAGAGCAGAGAACACAGAACGCCCTCCCGTCTGGTCTGGTCCGCCAGGAGCTATGGCCCGAGTGCCCGGCCCACCCTGACCCTGAGCGGGCATCACTGCAGCTTGCCTCCCAAATAGCTTCTGTGCTCCTGAGGTCTGGGCTTTATTTCTCTCATCCCCTGGGAGGAAGTAGGATTGGGGCCAAGGGAAGGGAGAGTGAGCTAGGCTCTGGGTCCCAAGAGGCAGCCCCACCTCACCCCTCCAGGGGACCTGAAATCAATTCCTGGTTTTCTGAGTCTTATGCAGTGGGACCTTCCTCCAGTAGTATCAAGCAGCCCCGTCTGTGGCACTGACTCCAGCCCGTCCCCACCAGCTGGCTGCCCACCAGCAGAGAGAGGGGTGGCTTCCCTTACCTCCCCAGCCAGCCCTGCCCCGGGGCTCCTTGAAGGAAGGCCTGCAGTCACAAGCCAGTCCTCATTGGGGAGGACACCAGGAAGCCCTCGAAAAGCACATGCCTCCTCTCCAGCTGGGCAGCCCAGGTCCTTGTGGAAGGAGGTGCAAACGCTCCATGTCCCCTTGGAGGGCCCACCCAGCGGCCTCTGCCAGCCTCCCTGCCAGTGATCTGAAGTGGGCTCCTGGAATGGGGGCCCAGCATCTGGGTGGCGGCTGCCGCGTCCTGGCTGGGATGAACCCCTCAGGCACCTCTGGTGCTCCAGTTCCGAGGAGCCAGGCTGTCACTACGTCTTCACATGTACTATCTCCTCTCATCCTCACAGCACTTTTTCATCTCCAATTACAGGTCGGGGGAGAGAAGTGCCATAGCTTGCCGGTGTCGCTGAGCTCTGGGTGGTGCCGGTCCGGAGCCTGTGCCCTGTGCCGGGCACTGCCCCTCCCTGCCCCACTGGGCTCTTAGACGGAAGCCGCCATGCAGAGCGGATGAAGAGCCCCTCCCAGTGGTACCCTGGCCTTTTTAACCGAGGCATCTGAAATGTGGGTCCTCATCCCCTTTTTCCCAGTGAAAGCGTCCTTAACCTGAGGCCCATCCGCAGCCTTCCTGTGTCCTGCCAGCTCCTGACGTTGCATGCAATGTATTTTAGGTTTGTGCATTTTCCTGAGGGATGTAGACTTAAGCCCTTCATCAGGCTCCGGGAAGAATATGTGACCTAAAGCAGGTTAAGAGCACTGATGACTCTGGAAGGAAGAGGTCTGAAATTGATTAGACAAGACCAGGCCATGCCTGCCACCCTCGGTTTTCGTGCCATTGACACCCCAGGGCTCCCCGGCTCCTGAAGCGCTGCCATGGCCCGGTCCCCCCAGGCGCCCTGGCAGGCAGCGGGGCTGAGAGGCTCTCTGCCACGGCGCCCCCACAGCACCCAGTCTTCATGATCTCCATCTCCCCTCGGGGCAAAACATCACTTTCATTGTCATTTTGAGCACCTGAGTCACATTTTAACTCCATTTCACTGCACTCTCTGTGACGCAGTCCTCTCAGGCCGAGCCTTGGTCGCACCCTGGAAGGCAGTTCCCAGCCAATCAGGGCACCCTGGGGCTCCAGTGGGCACTGGGACCCAGCCGAGAAGGGGTCCCCACACAAGTTTGGCAGACAGCCCTGGTCCTCCAGAGCAGCCCTAAACATTTTGTGCCTGTCGCTCACCCCCCGCACAGAAACACACTCCAAAAGACGGGAAGACCGCAGACAAGGCTAAGCACTCATCTGCACATGGGTGCGTGTCTGCACGAAGAGGCGGGTGTGTGCCTGTAGGGGTCAGAATTTCCCGGTGTGCCAGTGTGTGTGTGTGCAGCCAGCCTGCTTGTACACAGCCACAGGCCCGCCCCCGCACATAGGCAGACACCAGCTGAGCTCACAACCCCCACACTCCCACCCGAGCCTGTGGGTCCAGGCTTTACATGCACACACATAAACCTTCCTATGTTCATGCCCCCATGTACCTACATGGACGTGCACATCCAGACCTCATAGGGACCAAAGTTCCCAAGTCCCAGATGTGCATCCTTAACGGACATATGTTTGCACCTGCCCAGACCTCACACACAATTGCCTGCTGCTGTGCACGCATCTCTAACTTGCCATACATGTGACTCACATTCACACCTTCACTCCCATGCAAACCAGCCAACAGCACCACTTGTGCCATTTGCACGCACCCATACTTGCATTTTCGGGCTTTACACAAGAAGCACACACTAGCACCTCCTCCTGGTGTATGCACCTCGACACTTGCATACCCTTTCAATGCTCACCAGTGTACCCCAGAGTCATTCCTTATACAACACACATCAGAATGCACACTTGTGTGTGCACTTTCAGGCCTCATACCAGCACATATCTGTTTAGAGGGCCCCTCTCCCCTGGACCCCTGCTGCTACAGCAGCAACCACCCAGGGCATTGGAACTGCTTTGCCCACAGGGCAGACCTGCCTCCCAGCTGTACCCTTACCCTGGATCTATCCCTGCATCTTCCACAAACCCTGCAGGGGGCATCCAGAAATGCTCTCCGGACCCTCCACAGCCTACTGGGCTACCGCAAGGGGCTCTCCTCTCCCCCATCCTCCCACCCTTCTCTCCACAGCAGTCATCACAGGCAGAAAATGAGCTCTGGGGCAGGACAACTTTGCCAAGGGACCCGAGCTGGTGCACCACCATCCCGCTAGCCCTGCAACAACATTGCCCCCTCCCAACAAGCCTGATTTTTGCTGATTGCCCTTCCCCTCCTCCCAACACCCAGAAAGCCTCGCCAGTGGCTCCGTTATTAACCCCTGCCGCACCAATGCCCTCCTTGCTCCTCAGAGGAGCTAGAAGGGGGCAACTGGGGAAAGATGTGCTTACAGGGAGAAGTTGGCCACTCTGCACAGTCGCTCAAGGTGTCTAAAGTCAGAAAGGACTACGGGGGAGGTGGTGAACTGTCACCAGAGGAATCCAAATTGCTGGCCGCCTCAAGAGAAACTCGCAGGGAATTCCAGCCCTGGACTCAGCTGATGGGAAAATCCCTTTTTTAAACCCTGAGTTTCTAAGAATCTGTGTGTTCCCAGGTCGTGTGCATATGTGTGCATGTGTGTGCGCTCACTGGCACGCACCATCAACCCTTCGCCCCCCACACACACTCGCCCAGCTGGCCCTGGCACATCTGTGTACCTGCAAACATGCCCATGCCAGTTCTGGGCACCCTGCACATGTCAGAGCCCCCAGACACAGCGAGCCTTCTTTCCTGTGTGAGAACAGGAAACCCCGCAGGTGCACACCCCCGCCCGTGACGCCTACCCTGCCCCCCCTCACCCTCCAGGACTCTCTGAGGTGTAACTCACTTTCCCAGTTCCTCGAAGAGCTGGTACTCTTCTGTGAAGCGGGTGCAGGTGATGGTGGCCATCCTGGTGTGGTGCGGGCAGGCGAGGCTCTGGGCTGGAAGACCAGGGCTGGGGGCACTGCTGTTCTTCTCCCGGAACCAGGGGCCACTCGCCTGCCCGTGCTGCCAAGTGAGAGCCTAGAACCAGCTTGACTGATGAGCCCCGGGCTTCTGAGCAGGGCACTGTGGCTGCTCACAGCCTCGCGAGCCTTCGTCAGCATCCAGGTCGCCATGGCAACCACCTCAGAAACGCCCTGTTCCCGTTGCCTCGGTAACTGCCTCCCCAACACCTGCCTGCCTTCCACTGCGAAACCTGCTCCAGGACACCCTGGCCCAACTGCACATAATACCGCAGGCATGTGTGAGCCCCGGGGGCAGGGGGACCAAGCAGCCCCCACCCCCAGGTGATGGACCAGGGAAGGGGCTGCAGGAGGGGGAGGAGAACAAACTTAGTCCACAAGTGATCTGCTTTCCTCCCACCTCCCCCACTTCTAACTATGGGCCCCTCAGATGGGCTTAAGTGGGGCAAAAAGGCAGTTGCTATGGTAATGGTGGGTGCCACATTCCAGGATGGTCCCCAGGAAAGACAGGATGCAGTTACCCTGGCAACTTCAGCTCCTCTGGAAAGACAGGTATTGCCCCGTTGTCCTGGCAACAGCCGGGTTCTTAGGTTTATAGGGAAATGATGGCTAATTCATTGGGATCCCTCTCTCCCTGTCTGTCTCACTGTAGACTCTGTAGTCTCTGTAACTGTCGCTCTGCTCCCCTCCATTTTTTTTGTTTTGCTTCTGCCTCTTTCTTCTTTTGCTGTGGTTCTCTCTGCTCTCTGCCACTTTGTCCTTCACACTGGCACCCTAGCTCGGGGAAGAAGTGCAGAGGAGACACCAGGGTTCTGGAGGGACTCACCCTGGTGGCCCCCCCATGCCCACCTCTCACAGCTGCAGCAGCTGGTCCCCTCTGGAGGCCTCTCCCGTAACCTTTCTTCCACCCTGTGCCCCCAGAGGGACCACAGAGATCTGGTCTCCTGGGGCTTGCGTCCCAGTTTCTGCTTGTGCTTCAAGGCAAAATGAAAGAGGTGGAGGAAGCGGAGGGGGAGGGGAGCCTGGCCTGGCATGGGGGGAAGTGGCCATGGCCTGCCCCGAAACCCTCATTCCCCAGTCTTGTGGGCACTTTCCCTGCCAAGTTCAGCTCTTTGGGGCAATCGCCATATCTGTGGCCCCACAATCTCACCCCAGGGTCTGAGCTCAATTTCAGCTCTGGCATCTATTGGCTGTGCAACCCTGGGAAAGTCACTGCCCCTCTCTGAGCCTTCAGCTCCTTTGCTACAAAACAGAACAAAGCTGCCACTGCAGAGGAAGGCTGTGAGGATGGAGTGGGCTGATGGTTGCGGAGGCCTCTTTTTAGTTCCCAGAAGAGAATAAGGAAGGTCTAAAGCCAGACCATGACCACCGGCATCACTCCAGCTTGAACTTGGGACCCCAGACCCTTCACATCCTGCCCTCTTCACGCAAGCACATTTCACAGCTCACCAGAGTGAGGTCTCGTGCCAGCATTTGCCCACAATGAACAGAGTTCGGATATCTGGATCCAAACTCTCTGGGTTTCTAGCCCACCCCCTTGGAGCCTCCAAATTGCCTTACTGGTCACCTCATTTGCTGGACATAGTATCAGCTCCTTGGAAATCCCCAAGCCCAGCAGGTCCTTGACTCACATCCCTAGGTCCAGGGGCCTCTGGAGACATCAGGCACCCCCTCCCCCAAATTCTACCCCTTTTCCTGGAAGTTGAGGGTGGAAATGATGGGGCTGGCTCTCCAATGCAGCTACTTCTTCCCAGGAGAGGAACAGGAGGGAGACAGAGGGGAAGGAGGGGAGGCGAGCAAGGGAGGAAGGGTAATGGCTTAGCCACTAATTGCACCATTACCACCTTCGGAAAAAGGAAAAACCACTCAGTTTTGTTTCTGTGCACAATATGCTTCCTGCTTCTGCCGCCAACGTTGCAATTCAGAGGCAAAGGAGAGAAGGCTGAGCTCCGGGCTCGCAGCCGGTGGGCAGCAGGCAAGGCACGGAACACGGCTAGAGGCTAGATATGCAAGTGGGGAAGCAGGGGGAGGGCTGCACCGCCACCTCCCACCCCAGCCTTTCCAGCCGGCTCCCAGGCGGGGATGGCTTCCGCACATGAACGTGAGTGCTGGACAGCCCTTAGGGACCACGGAGGGCCTCCCAGCTATTGCCCAGGAGAGAGGAGCGTGTGCAGTATTTAGAGCAGCTTCATGACCTGCAGGCTGTGGGATTTGGGATGAGTGTCCTAACTCCTCTGTGCCTCCGTTTCTTCTTCTGCAAAACAGAAGTAAAAATGCTCCCTAGCTCCAGGGCTGTCGTATGGGCTAAATGGATGAGCACAGTGGCTGACACTGTACACGCTCAGTAAACAGGCACAATTATTATTGAGGGACTCAAGAGACGCCCCTCTCCACAGTGTTCTCTCTGCCCCAGGGAAGCTCGTGCCATCATCTTCAAGTCCCAGTACTTTGCGGGGGTTGTTCTCTGAGCCCCCATTGGAGCTGAGCTGGTGGTTTGAACACCACCTTTCCCAGGCCTGGTTTGCAGCAATTCCTGTAGCGCAAAGGACTGGGGCTGGAGGGAGGGGCCACAAGCCCCGAGGCTGTATGAATGGGACTCTAAAGTTCTGAACATAGGAGGTGATGGCTTGCCTTGCACTGTCCTGACCAGCCTGTTTCCTAGTCCTCGCCATCCCCTGTGACGTGAAGCATGTTCAGAAGAGAGCAGAACACGCGTGTGGTGGGGGAGGTCCCGGCATCACGTCAGGGGGAGCCAGCAGTGATTGGAAGAGGACATGAAGGGACAGAGGCACAGATGACCAGCTTGCACCCTGACTCTGACAGGGACCGTGGAGGGGGCCTATGTGGCTTCAGGGGGCAGGGCCACTCCAGCCTATCACCACTGTCGCCACGGCTGTTCTTCCCCACTGCCACTGCTCTCTTCAGCTCTCCTTCTTTCTTTCCCGCCTTTCCCCCATTTTTTTCCTTCTTTCCCTCAAGCCCCTCTTTCTCAGTGCTCCCTACCCTTCATCCCATGCCTTTCCACCTCCTCTCTTGTTTCCCTCTGCCTTCCTCTCTGTCTGTCTCCATCGTTCTTTCCTCCCTCCCAGTGCTGGCTGGACCCTGTGCACAGGGTCCTGGGTCAGGCAGGACTCAGGCTGCAGCATCCTGAGGGTGGAGCGATGGCTTAGAGAGAAAGCAGGGGGAGGAAGAGGAGGCAAAAGAGGAAAAGATCTCCTTGGCAACTCTCTGTTACACACACACACACATACACACACACCAAAACCTTCAAGAGCCTTGCGCAGGGGTGTGGGCACTGCCTTGGACTGACACCCCCACCCAGAGTGTGACTGCCACCCTGCTGAGGAGGCACCACTAATTCACTGCCTCCCCTGTGCCCGCAAGCCTGGCAGCTGTGCCCAGTGGTGGCGAGCAGCAAGGAGCCAGCCTGCCTCTATGGAGCAGAGAGAGTGAGCCGATGATTGCAGTGGGAGTGACATTCCTGCCAGATTCCCCACTCCCCAGGGTCAGGGCAGGCCTGTGAGCCAGCACATACGTGCCCCCATCTTCAACCTGCGTGCAGCACTCAAGAGCAGGACCGCATGCCCTCAAGAGGCCAGGGGTGGGGGCCCCCCAGTCACTGTGCACAGCTCTGACACACCAGGATAGGGAACGTGAACCGGGGTACAGGTCGCACCCCTTGTATGTGGGGAGGGGCAAATGGGGATGAGGGCCAAGTTCCTGGGCCATGGTCGGGGTTGGGGTGGAGGGACACTGGAGTCCCAGTGGCATCATGGCAGCCGACCTTCCACAGCCCACACACGCGCTCACATGCACACACCCAAGTGGCTCAGGGTCCCGCTGGGCCTGGGCAGGCACCACAGAAAACGTGCCATCCAAACGGCCCCCAAGGGGCCTGTCCCACTAAGGGCAGTGAGCGTAAGGGGGCAGAATCAGTGGAAACTGGGCCAAGAGGAAAATGATCCTGCAGAGGGTCTAGGCAGAGGGTGATTTGGTTAATTCATTGCAGTAAATAATGCTGGGCTCGTACTCAAAAGGGAGAGAAGTCAGGGGCAGGGAGCAGCACTGTCCCCTGAGGTGTCCCACATAGGAGAGGGAAGCAGGGAGCCAAGGGACAGGGGATGACAGCTGCTGGGCCAGTGTCTGCACAGCACGACCTGCAGTTAGAGGACCCGAGTTCAAGGCCTCCCACTGGCTCTGAATGCTCATGGCACATCTTTTCCCATGAGCCTTCACTTCCTCCTGAGAAATATGGGGACAAGATGTTCCTTCACAGACTCCAAGGACATTTCAGGGCCAGGCCCTGTGCTAAGCACTTGACCTATTGCACTATTAATACCTCACAAGCAATGGCCATGAGACAGGTACAGTCATTGCCCGTTCTGCAGAGATACGACATGACTTAACCATCTGGGGTCTGCGTGACTTCAGCACCCGGCCCTGTGTTCTCTGGCCTCCACCAGGGCTGGAAGGCCCCTCGGGGAGCCCGTGCTCCCTACAGATGGGGGACCAAGGTGCAAAGAGGGAAGCTTCCCTCTCGCAGTCACACAAGTCAGGAGCAGAGTCAGGGCCACACCCCAAACCCCTGACTCCCAGCACAGGGCCCCTTCCCTCACCTTGCCCCGCCTGCCCCCTTCCTGACACTGCAGAGCTGCTTGCCTAGGTCCCGACGTAGCCAGGAGGCACTAAGAGAGAGAGAGGAGGAAATGGTGCCAAGGCCCAGGGTGGGTCCCACAGCCCCTCCGGCCAGGTCTGGGGCTCTCTTCCGGCTCCTAGGAGACAGTCAATGCTGCCTGGGATTCCATAGGCAAGGCCCAGCTCAGATAGGCCTGCCCCTGGTTTCAACCTATCAGCCTGGCACACCTGCTGCCACCTGGCCCAGCCAAGGGGGAAACGGGGCTTATCTGGCACCTCTGGGCTCCACTCCCCCCAATCAGCAACCCGAGGGGCCAGAGTTACCTCTGGTCTGCCTCCCTCCCACCCCTCCCCACCACAGGTGACACAAGCATCTGCCTGGTGACACCAGTCAGAGGCCTGACACAGAGTCCAGACCCAGGTGTCCCTGCTGAGGGGCTGCAGGGGCCACAAGAGGCAAGATGGGGGCCAGCGGGAGCCATGCCGATGGCTGGGCAGAGCAGAAGCCACAGCACGCAGGCTGAGCCTCTCGTCGCAGTGCCCTGAGTCCTGGTCACTGTTTATTTCAAACACCCTCTGCAAACGTCAGGTCAGGGCCACTGCCAGCGCCCTTGTTAGGCAGGCTCGGGAACTGCTGGGTTTCGGGCCAGATCGCAGGCTGAAGCTCAAGTGGGGCTTCTGGCCATTTGCCAGGCTCTGGGTCAGGTAAGACTCAGCCAGGTGAGCTCCAGGCTGGGGTGGAGCTTAGACGGAGCCTTCTCCTCAGGAATCAGGAGCAGGAGCCAGCTCTCAACCCTAGCTGGGCGCCCTGTTTGGGGCCAGGTTGGCCAAGGGCATGGGCCTTGGCAGGTAGGAAAGAGCAGAAAGGACATTTAGTAGTTCTGCACTTGTAGCCTCAGAGGACAGGGGCCCAGGAAGAGAAGCAGGACCCTGGAGCCGGAGGCTGGGCCACCTCGAGCGGGGCTGACTCAGCAGGAGTGGGCAAGCCTGTTACTCAACTGGCACCAGCCTAGAGCCACCAGGGAGCCCTGGCTCCTGACTCTGGAGGGCCCCGCCCACACAGCTGGGGCAAGCCCCCTGCACAGCTGGAGTGTCCTGGGTAGCGGGCAGACTGTGAACAACCCCTCCCTGGGGGATGCTGGGCCTGGGGCACTGTCCCAGTGGGTGACTTCTTCCAAGTCTCCCTCCTGAGCAGGCGGAGGCACTGGGGCTGGCCAGAGTCACTGACCTCCGCCAGTCCTGGTCCTTGCCCCCGCCCCCAGCCCTGGCATCAACATTTTGGAGAAAGAGAAAAGTTCCAGCTTCAGGGGCCCAGGTTTGGGAGGAAGGGGCCCAGGACATGAACGCTCACCTCCACCCTGCAGCCCTAGGGTAGACCTCCACTCCTGGGCTGAGCTGCCTCTGCAGTGGGGTTGCAGCTCCTAACTGATACCCAAGCCCCCTCCACCGCACCGCACCCACCCCACCCCACCCGTCCTGCTCATCCACAGGCTGACGAGTCCTAACAGGCCTCCTTTGCCAGTGACAAAAATAACTATTTTCAAAATTCACAGCAGGGCTTTCGCCTACACACGCTGTGCCGACTGGAACCTGAAGGGAGATACGCAGAACGCAGTGTGCGGATGGAGGCACCGCTCTGCAGCAAGGAGGCTCGGGAACCCCCGCCCCCCTCCTCCCACCACTCAGCTCATGTTCCCCAACACGCACACATGTGTGTGCGGGAGCCCAGAATGGCCAAGTGGGAAGGGCTCCTAAGTCACCCGCTGTACACAGGCGGCGGTGGGGCCCAGAGAGGACCTGGGATTCACCTGAGGTCACACTGTGGATCTGCACCAGGACAGGAGCAGAACGCACACGCTCTGCTTCCAGGCCGGGCTGCCCACCTCCTCTCCCAAACACGTGGCCAGCGGTTAGCTCACACCTGCCCCCGGGACCACATGCACACAACCACGTGCTCACAGACAGCACTAC
The DNA here is from genome assembly GCF_004126475.2 of Phyllostomus discolor. Classification (NCBI taxonomy): domain Eukaryota; kingdom Metazoa; phylum Chordata; class Mammalia; order Chiroptera; family Phyllostomidae; genus Phyllostomus; species Phyllostomus discolor. Next base: position 21,031,843 of record NC_040915.2, read on the forward strand.
AGCCTTTGCTTCTGTGTTACTGCATTTTAATCAAGTTCATGGGCTCCTCCACCACCACTAGCCTGGCCAGTCCTCTACAGCCCTGTGAGGTAGGCAGAGCCAAGCCTAGCATCCCCATTGGCAGATGGGGAAATTGAGGCCCAGAGGGGAAAGATTGGGCTTAAGGTCAAAGCGGAACCCAGATTTCCTGATTGTTGGTTCAGGGGCTCTTTTCATAGCTGTTTCTACCACCCTGGGTCCTGCAGCAGCTAACAGCCAGGCCAGTTCCCCTGGGTGCTGAGGACAGGAAGGAGAGCTTTCTACCACAGCCCCTGCCACCAGTCCGGCCCCAGGACTGGCCCAAGTCACCTCCCTGGGTCCCTGCACCTCCACCCACAGTGCTCAGGGATCTCTTCAGAGAGTGGCCAGATTGCCATGCCTTGGCTGGGGTCCAAGCCTGGACTTGCCTCCACAGGACCCCTCACCCAAGCAGTTCCACAGAGGCCAGGGTTCAAGGAGAACTTAAATGAGCTGGGAGGTGGTGAGGTCCCAGGGACTCTACCATGGTACCGGGCACCAGGTCCACACAACAGAGACACAATGTCATTAGAGCTCATTTCGCAGATGAGGAAAGGGAGGCCCAGTGAGCTTGTGCAGGTCACCCGAGGCCACAGAGTAAGTCAGTGGAGAGGTAGGACGGGGATCCAGCCATCCCCGTCTAGTTTATTCTACCCCTGCCCCAAGCCAAGCTCCCCACTCTCCTCCAACAGTGGGGCTGCGCACCCTCCGTGTCCCTGCAGACGGGGACTCGACCTCAGGCCCCTCCCGGGAGAAGCAGGACCAGGCTTGAGCAGGGCAATATATTTAGGAGGACAGAGAGCCTCACCTCCACCCCCCTCAGATCTGTTGGGACATCAATCTGGTGTTGAGTTTACGGAAAAATGATCGCAGCTTGCAAATCTTGCATTTTTTCTTGCGACGCCCCCGGGAGAAGCTTCGAGATCTGGCTTCCTCCTCCTCTTCCTCTTCCTCCTCATCACTGGCCCAGGGCCCCCAAGCACCCCCATTAAAGTCAGGGTGGGCCCGGGGATTCTCAGCCGGGTAGCGCACAGGGATGGCTGTGCGGTTATAGTCCGCCAGGCGGGCCAGCAGGGCGCGGACCACATCGGGCCGCTGGCCAGCTAGGTCCTCCCGTTCATAGGGGTCAGCACTGATGTTGAAGAGCCACACGGCCTGGCGGGCACTGGCCATCCGCTCCAGGTTCCACCAGCTGCCAGGGAAGGCAGCCAGCGTCTGCGGTGGGATCCAGTCGCCATAGCCAGGGTCTCCCGTCAGCAGCTTCCACTCGCCCACACGGATGGCGGCCTGCACAGCAGTGTTCCAGATGCCGAAGCCGCCCTCGAGGGAGCCGTGCCGGGCGTGGTTGTAGAGCGGGTCAATGTTGTGCAGGATCTCTGTGCGGGGCGAGGCCCGGCCCTCGCTGATGGCTGGCCACACGTCATAGCCATCTAGCCCATCAGCCGCAGAGGCAGTGCCACCTGCCAGGCCCACCAAGGTTGGGTACCAGTCGGTGATGTGCACCAGTGCCCGGCTTGTCCGTCGTTTCCGCTTGAGCAGGGGGCTATGGACGAAGCCGAGGCCTCGCACCCCACCTTCCCAGTAAGTGCCCTTGCGCCCTCGCAGCGGCCAGTTGCTGCCCCCCGAGAACGTCTGGCCGCCATTGTCACTGGAGAAGATGATGACACTGTTGTTGTAGAAGCCGTAACGCTTAAGGGCCCAGGTGATGTTGCGCACGGCCTCGTCCATGCAAGTCACCATGGCCGCGTACTTCCGCCGGGCCACGTTGCCCATGGTGCGGTAGCGGTACAGGTACTCACGGGGGGACTGCAGGGGCGTGTGTACTGCCTGGAAGGCCACATAGAGGAAGAGGGGCTGCCGGGGGCTGTGGCTGGCTAGGATGTGGCTGACACGCTGGGCATAGAGCATGGTGGAGTACTGGCCGCTGAGCCCCCAGGCCACACTCTCGCCCTCGTGCAGGTCGAAGCCGCACACCCCGGGGCCATCACAGTTGTCGTACGTGTAGTAGTCCACATTGCCCGTGAGCGAGCCCAGGAAGGTGTCGAAGCCCCGGCGGGTGGGCAGGCACTCCTTCCGGTAGAAGCCCAGGTGCCACTTGCCCACCATGTGGGTCGAGTAACCTGCCTCCTGCAGCTTCTGGGGCAGGGTCACCTGGTCCAGGGGCAGGCAGTTGGGCTGCCGAGGGCGGATGATGGAATGCTGAAGGCCTGTGTGGATCTGGTACCTGGGGAGAAGAGCGGAGGGCACAGAAAGCACAAGTAAGCTGCAGACCACTGCCCAGGCCGTCCAACCCCTGACACTCACCCCGAAGTGGGCTGTGGTCCCAGCGTGCCGGCGTACATAGTAATAGCCACCAGCAGGCATTATCAAACGCGCTAAGCACTTCCAATGTATTATCTCTTTGAATCGTCAAAATCAATTGAAGCAGATATTAGTATCATTTTACAGATGAGGAGATTGAAGCTCAGAATGGTTAAGCCACTCACCCAAGATAACACAGCTAGGAATTTGGGGAGTTAAGAGTCAAACCCAGCTTCATCGTGACAACAAAATAATAATAGCTAACACCAAACACTCACTATGTACTCAGCATTGCACTAGGGCCCTGTATGAATTACCTCACTAAATCCTCCCTGCAGCCTAGAGGGTGCATACCATCATTCTTCCCATTTTCCAAGTAAAGAAACGGAGGCTCAGTAAAACAAATCACTTGCCCAGTGATTCATACAATCAGTAGCTGGAGTTGGGATCTGTATCCCCAGCAGTCTTTACAGACTTCAGAGTCCCTGAGTCCTAAGCCACTACCTTGCCATGGGGCCTCGAGAAGTCCCGCTCTCTCGGGCAAACTCCTACTCACTCACCAAAGCTCGGCCCAAATGCTACCCCCACTGTAAAGTCTCTTCAAGCCTTTCAAAAAATGAGCCACTTTTGCTTCTGAGTTCCCCCAGCATTTAGGACACACAATCATTGTCACACCCGGCCGTGAGATTCCATTTGGTGCACGTGCTGTTGGGCCCACTGTATCCCTAGCTCTCAGGTGGGGTTCAAAGAACTCTCAATTACTTACGGCGTGAATGAATGACCTAAGAGGATCTTTGAGTCAGAAGGGACCCAAGTCATCTTCTAGCTTATTCACCTTGTCCTAAAAAGGAACTAAGATCCAGAGGAGGGGAAGGGCCTTCCCCAAGGTCATCCAAGGCCAGGGCAGAGCCAGGACTTGCACATAAATGCAAACAGAGCCCAAGCACAGACGCTTTTCCAGACAACGAGGCTGCCACTCCCTTCGCCCAGGTGTTTGCTTATGTGTAAGAGTGAGTTGGTTGAAATGGGAGATCTTTAAAAATCTTTCAGCTCCCAAATCCTATGAGACTGACTCTTCTGCACCTGCCTGTAAATGCATGTGGACTCTGGATCTGGGTCACTTACACAGGCTACCGCCTTGAGGCAGAAGAAAACCGTTAGCAGGATCCTCATTCATTCCTTCCAATCCCGTTCTCCCTGACGTGGTAAAAGTCCCTATGTGATCCCCTGACAGGGTCTTTCCTTTACTCAAGTCTTAAGAGTCCAGAGTAAATAAAAAGCCTGGAACTTCACCAGTGTTTCAGAATCCCATACCTTTTTATCTACCCCCTCCCCCTGCCCCAGCCCCTGGGAACCCAAACTAAATCAAGACCTGACGCCTGAATACCTGACCCCCTTCACCCAGACACTGGGGTGGGTTTTTTTTGTTTTGATTTCCTCATCTTACAGCTGTTGCTGTTAGCCATCATGAACTGCTGCTGCCATTTTTAATACTATATGCCATATATATTATTTCACTTAATTGTCATAAAAAACTTACAAGGAAGACTATCATTACCTTCATTCTACAGATGCTGAAACTGAAGCTCCCAAAAGTGAGGCCACGGGTCCAAGTTCAGACCGCTGGCGAGCAGGGGAGCTGCACTGTGAACCCAGGTCTGCACGAGTCATGCTCAGAATCTCCCTGTGATGAGGCCTCTGAGGACCTCCGTCAAGCTAATGAATGATTAGGTCTGATTCAAGAAGGACTCCGGGGCCCTGAGTCAGGGCCCAGCCTCTCTCGCCAGGGGCTGGGCACCATGGAGCACTGTTGTGTAAAGTGGGTGGGCCGGCTCAGAGTCCCCGAAGCCCGTGTGCAAATGAGTAACATGAGAAACGCTGGCTCTCTCCAGCTTCACCAAGCACGACTGGATTTATTAACAAACACTAATGAGAGTCGTCAGCATCCGTCAGATGCAGCCAGCTGCAGGGGACAGAAGGCAGACGCTGCCCAGCCATCCTTCACAGATTGGGGCGGGGGTGGGGGTGTGGAGGGCAGCTGGAACACTGCCCTGCTGGCTGTTCATTCCCCTGCTTAGACCAAAAGTCACCTCTTGGGACAGAAATGATAACTTGGGCACAAATCCTGGTAACGCAGATTCCTCCTCCCTCTTCTGGAGGTTAGTCACCATTCGGTCTTTACCACCAGCGCCACCCGCAACACATACAGCGGCCCCACCTCCTCCTCTTCGTCCCGGCCTCTCTCCGTTCCTGGATCTACACACTGAGTGCCACACTGAAGGAAGGAAAGGCAACTCTTCGACTCCCAGCTCCAGGACCCCTGCCAAGTGCCCGGCCTCTCAGCCCCCTCTCTCACAGAACCCGAAGTTGGGTACAGGCATGAGTGAGTGGGGCCCCGCCTGCCTCCGTGCCTCAGTTTCTCCCACCCAGAAATCACGGAGATTACGGCCCTGGTTCCTGAGGTCACACTAGTGGCTTTTGGGCGGAACTTGGGAGAAAGCAGGCCTTGGACCCCATCCAAGGAGGATTAGCCTCAGCCTTGCCAAAGGATTTTCTCCTAAGTGGCCAGAGTTTGCTTTCCACACCCCCACCTCCTGTTTCCCTGCTCTTTTAATCCTGTAATCCGGCCGCCTAGCCGGTGGACAACTCCTTCGGTGAAAGCAGCGCGTCTCCTTGGGACTCCCAGCCAATGTGGGAGGCTTTTGCAGACAAAAAAAAACAGAGGCTTGGAGAAAGGAAGTCACCAGCCTAAGGCTGCTGAGGTCATGGCGTCCCGTGTGCGTCTCTCACCTCCACCTGCCAAAACTTGGGTTTCTTCCCGACGGAGTCATCAAACGGTTTGGATGCCCTAACCCTTCCCGTGACATAGAGGCTGCCATTCATTGACAGCCAAGCAGGTCACATGAAATTCACTCCACCCTTCCCGCTGTTTCTCAAAAGAAAAACCGTTCTTCAACCCATTTTATGGACAAGAAAACTGAGACTTAGAGACATTAACTGGTTTGTTTAGGGACTTGGGGTATGTAAACAGAAGCACCATTCAAACCTAAGTGTCAAAGGCTGCCGTATTCCTTTGACAAAGGGATTTCTCCTTCACAGGGCGTGGAGTGAGTGTCCTGCAACTCAAGAGGGAGACACCTCAAAGATGATCCAACCGGAGGCCCAGAGAAGGCAAAGGATTTACTAACAATCACACAGCCAAATAGTGACAGAATTGGCCGGGAGTCCTGGTTTCCCAGGTCCCAGAGGGGCGATGTGAATGCAGGGGAAATCCACATCTGGGTTTATCTGGGGCTTGGACGGCCAGCCCCAGGGCCTGGGTCATGCCTACCTGCCAGTGAGAAGTTGGCTCCGTGAAGGCGTGCAGATGGGCTGGATATAATAATTCTCCAACTTGACACCCTCGGCGGCCAGCCGGTCTAGCGTAGGGGTCTCGATATCTGAGCCATGGTAGCCTACGTCGTGGTAGCCCTGGTCATCGGTGAGGATGAAGATAATGTGGGGAGGCTGGGGTGGAGCCACAGAGGGCTGCTCGCTGGCCTCGCCGGGCCCGTCGGCCACCAGGCTTGGCTTGGCCCAGTCCCAGGACAGGTAGCCGAAGCTGAGCAGGCTGACTAGCGAGAAGCCAGTGAGGGCGTGCATCGCCAAGCCGGCCCGAGCGCCTTGGCACACAGAGCTCCCCAGGCCACACCGCCGCGCGCGCCCAGGGCGCACGGTCCGCACGCCAGCCGGCAGGCCGGCCTGGACGCTGAGAGAGCGCTCAGCGCCCCCGAGGGGCTGCCCAGTGAATGGTCCGGGACAGGCGTTTGGAAGGCGAGGCTGGACCTGCGCGGCTGCAGCCGGGCGCCCTGGGGAGATCAGGCCCGCGCTCAGCTGCCTCCCACCGCTCTCTCACCCACCCTTTGCCGCCCTCGCTCCCTCTCCTCCAGCTCAGCTGGGCCAGCCTGAGACGCGGCGTGGAGACTTCCAAAAAGTGTTCTCCACCATCCTCAAACTCTCCTCTTCCTTCTAGCCCTCGATTTCTCCCGCCTCCTAATTTCTCTCGCCTCTGCTTTCCCTTTCTCCTCCCTCCCGACCCTCCAGCCCCAGGCCCGGCCTCTCGCCCCGCCCGGAGTCTTGAGAACAGTCAGCCTCCCGGCAGGGAGGTGGGCAGGACCCCAGCGGGAAAGGGGAGGGAGGCACGGGTTGGGCGGGTCTGGGGTTGACACCGCGTAGAGAATGCGAAAAAGTTGTAACATCTGCCGGGGCCAAGCCCCAGGTGGAGGGGCGGGACACCGGGAGGCGGCTCCGCCCCCGGGCGGGAAGCCCAGGCCGGCTCAGCCCTCTGGCTCCAGCCCCCACCCTGGCGGGGTTGGGGAAAAGAGGGAGGGGGCTGCTTGGAATTCGATGGAACAGCTCCGGAATGGCCGGGTCAGACATTCCTGGATTATGGAGTCTTAGCATCTCTAAATACCCGCCCTGGAAGGTACGTGCATAATTTTCTCTTCCAACCGGCTCATCTATAGTAAGAGAAACTGAGACCCTGAGATGGGCGGGAACTCGTCTAAGTCACGGAACAAGTTAGTGGCTTCTTCCCTTGGCTCGCTGTGGCTGTTTGAGTGGCAGTCGAGAGAGCAATGGAGAACAGGAGATGACTTTGGAAAGCACCAGGCACTGGAAATCAGGAAGCTAGGTTCTGGTCTTGCCAGCTTCCCTCTCCTCCCCCGCCCCGCCCCCCCCCCCCCCCCCCCATTCTGCAGTTCACAACTGGAACCTTAGAATGCCAGCGCTAGAATCCAAAGGGCAGGGGCTGTTGTATACATCTTGTATCCACAGGATCTAGAGGCTCAATTAGTATATGTAACATGAATGAATGGATGGATGAATGGGCCTCAAGGGTCATCCAGGCCAACTCCCACCCAAGAAAGTCCCCACTGCACGGACAGCAAGCCTGGGGGGCTCCTAGGCCAGGCAAGTGTTATACGTGAGTAAAGCAGGGGCCCGCTGTGTTGCCAGATGCAGGCAGTGGGAGAATGTGGACCCATGCAACTGAGTCTTCTGATTTTTTTTAAGAAAACCCAAACGTAGTCTATTATGAGGAATATTCCAGTTGTTACGTGTTAGTAACTAATTTAAAGCAAAATGTAAACACTACACAGTCTAAGTCAAACCTACCTGAGGACCATTTTAGGCCACTGGGTACCTGTTTGCAACTTCTGTGTTGCTTTCCAAATTTTTATAGGGCTGCGTTTTTAAACGGGAGAACCAAGTTCAACAAAACCAGGACTTCAAACATTTAACATGCTAATCTCCAGAAGGGAGGCTGGCGAAGCTGTATTCCCCAACTTCACATGACCAAGGGCCCCGTGTTTCACAGAGCCCCTCGGAGGGGCGGTGTTTTGTGAACTTCAGGAGACAGAGTGTCCAGGTGTGACTTCTCTCTTGGCGCCTTTGCCCGGCCAGTGTGCTGTCACGATCCTTTCCTGTGTCCTTAAAACCACCGAGTGTGGGGAAAGACACCAGACCTCCAAAATAGCAGCCGAAGTCCATCTGCATGTGGAAACGAGGGCTGCGTGGGGCCACCACTCAACGGCCCATATTTAGGGTGACCAGATTTATCAAAAGGGAACGCTGAGCCTGGTGTTCTGGCAGCAGAGGTGTTGAGGACAGACGGGAGAGATACAGCCCCCTGAGGGGAAGGCTGCTGACATGATGCTTTGGCAGAGGCTGTCCTGGGGGTCGAAGTGGGACAAGTCACAGGGGAGTCCGATGGACTCAGGTTCTGCCTTCTTTGCGTTGTCCCAGATCTCGGTCAGAAGGACCTAGAGAAGTAGCACAGGTATAAATGGCAATGGGGATGAGGTGGGGATTCAGCCCGGCCCCCCAAATAAAGGTCTAGGAGGCTCACAGGCTGCGGATCTCGATGGGGCTGTCACAGAGACAAGACAAGCACCGTTTCTGAGAGTTCACACTGTGGGCTCTGACGTCAGATTGCTTGAGTCCAAATCTCGCTGCTTATTCGGGGTCAGGCCTTGGGCCAATTATTTCACCTCCCTCAGCCTCCTTTTCCCTGTCTGTAAAATGAGATAATGATATAAATGAGATACAGTGCAGTGCTTAGCAATGGGCCCAGCACATAGTAAGCACTCGATGGATGTGAGCAGTTTTCATGCTTGTCCTCTGTGGCTCTGAGAGAAAAGATGACGTCCCTTGAGTGACTGGGACTGGGACACAGATTTCAGGCCGTTGAAGGGATGACTTCTGTAAGTCATCTGGCAGCTTCATACAAGGGTGACAGTGATGGGTGAATCACTATGTGGTGACGAATGGGTGGAGCTCTTGGACCTCACTTTTTTTTTAAAGATGTGATTTATTTTTTAGAGAGCGGGGGAGGGAGAAAGAGAAGGAGAAACACAGCAATCTGCCCCAAACCGGGGACCTGGCCCATGACCCAGGCATGTGTCCTGATGGGGAGTGGAACTGGTGACCTTTCGGTTCGCAGGCCAGCTCTCAACCCACTGAGCCACACCAGCCAGGGTGGGCCTAACTCTTGTTTCTCAACACTCACATTTCTTTGATGAGGCTCCCAGGAATCACCCAAGCCCACGGTGTTCTCAGAGAGCACCATTCCCCCTCTCATGCTCTGGGGAAATAAATACTGACCTTCGACTCTTCTTTTAATGCCATTACACAACGGCGCCAGGCCGGAACGTTTAAACCAGGCCTCTCCAAAGGCAAGGAGGAAATAACCACAAAGAGGAATGCGAATTCAGGTCATACTGCTTTCAAGGTGTGACTCACTCATCTTCCTTTTGTGTCCTCCGCAGGGTCCCCACCTGTCTTCTTTCCTGGGACAATGTCCATCAGCCCTCCTCCCTTCCAGGTAGACTCTCAAGAACTCTAAGCTGTATCAGTGTCAGGCCCAAGAAGTACATCTCAGAGAAACAGAAGCTAGTCTTTGCTGCTTCCATCTCTGGACCTAGCTGCTTCCAAGATGATTGACAGCAGGACTATCCACCTCCTACAGGTAAGATCGGTCCACTCATTCACAGAGGTGAATGAGCACTCACCCCGTAGCCCCCAGAGGACAGCTGCACTAAAGCACTGGGCAGAACCTGACATCTGCATACAAAATGCAGGTCAGATGTGGGAGGGACACTGTGGATACTGTGGAGAGCGTGGCTACTTCCTGTCAGAAATTTCCATTGATGAAATCAGACTCCAAAAAGCACTGAGCTCCTCCGCGCTGGAATTACGCAAGAAGCGGATGAAGTGCCCGTCCGTCCAGGAAGTAACAGAGAAGAGCATAACCTAAAAACGGGGAGCAAAGCTCGAGGACCTTAAAATTCTTCCCTGCTGGAAAATGTTATGATTCTAATTATTTATCCTCAGAAAACTCTTTAGGACACAGACATAAAAGTGAAAAACTGGGTGAGTCGGTTTTGTGGCATCATTGCTATGCATGGTGTGTGTGTGTGTGTGTGTGTGTGTGTGTGTGTGTTTGGCCACCTTTGAACTAAAATTATCTTTAGTGCAGATATTATTTCCTTCTGACTTCATTGACCTTGGCAAAGATCTCATGTCCAGATTATGCATGCTGTCGTCCTCTGGAGGTCGATTTGTCGAGGCTGGATCAAACCAAGGGCCTGAAAGAAAGTGCAGACGGCCTCTGAGCAGTCAGAAATGTGAGAGTTCAACCCTTTAACTCGGAAGGGAGCTCCTGGGGCTTTCCTCACGCCATGCCTAAGGACTCTTACTTCGTACACAATTCTTACAGGGCTCATGGTTTCATTTCCCAGCCCCAGAGTATTGGGAGCAGCTCAGAAAGAATAGAGAAGAAGGCGGCTTGAGGCAACTGCCTGTTTTATACTACTACAGTGTCAAGGTGAAAACATCAGGGAGAAACAAAAGAATAAACAGAAACATCAGACGGGTGAATTCCAAAAGCCTAGGAGTTTGGGGCCACTTGTACAGGAGCAAAGAGCCACATCCATCTAAACACACCAAGGGCATTGCCAAGCCACAGCCCAGCACAGACGTGAACGGTGGATGGCTTGCCCTTCAGGGCGTCAATGCAGTTCAAGAGCCTCTCTCTGATAAAGCTAGGGAAGACCTGGGCTATTGTTTAAGTCTTCCATCCTGAGGTGGTTACTATGGCAAGTTCATGGTATAAGCTCAGCTTCAGTTCTAGAGCATTCTCCCTGAAGAGGCAGGCTCAGGAGGCAGCAACGTCTGCAGTGGGCTCCGTGGTGATGAGGGTGCTAGAAGTCAGGCTCAGGAACCCAGCAGCATGTTCCTCCCCAGTGGCAGGCCCCACTCATCCACCCCCTGCCTCCTCCTAGCAGCCCTCAGCTGCCAGCATGATGCTCCCAGCACTTCAAGCTGCAAAGGTTCTGTGCCATGAAAGGGCGAGTGGCCCTTGAGCAAGCAGCCCCCCGGAGTAGAGCACAGAACTCCAGCAGTTCGGCCGCATCCTCCTGCCGAGCCGCTTCTCTTTCTGGGAAAGACCTCCACAAAAGAAAATTCCACAGGTTCCCTTGGACGCCTGGTCTGGTGACCACTGGTTCCCATGCTCTCGACCAGGGCATCAATTAGAATTAATTAATGATCAACGGAAAGGTTGGAGATATTCAAGAAAGCCACACTGGCTACATGATGGAGAATGGATTGCAAAGGCCCACGTCAAGGGTCTGTGAGAGAAGGCCAGGTAGAGACACGCCTGCCCACGTGAGCTGTTCTCCCCAGTGGACGGGCTGCACAGCATCTAAGGCCCAGGTCTTCCTGGATGTGACTTGGGGAAAATGGTTCTAAGAGGGAAAGTGTTTTCTTCTTTGATGCTGGGGCACCCCATTAGCATTTCCGGGAGAGATACGCATCCCCCCCTGACCATTGCTTCTGGTCCTCTCTGTGGTCTCACTGAGTGCCCCTTGTGTCCGGGACCCCCGATTCAGACATCAAAGCCAGGAGTGCCCAGAGCCCGGGCACCCACAGCCCCTTGCCTTTAACCCTTCACGGGGCCCCTGCCCGGGCATTTCAATGGCTCCTTTCTCTGGCGCTCAATGAAACATTCTTCCAAGTAGATTATTGAAAGCAGAGCTCTGGGTACACAATGGGTGCTCTGTGCTCACAGCCGCTGCCCAATCTGTTTGCCCAGCCCGACTGCGGCCTCGCCTCTCCGCACGCTCCCCACCCTCCACCCACCGACCCCGGCCCCACCTTGAGGCCAGCTCAAAGGGAGGCCGTATGAAAGGACTTGTTCTCCGCCTCCTCAGAAGTACCCGCCGGGGCTCTACCAGCCTTGGGAGGAATCGGCCTCATCCAGGCCTGCCTCCAGCCCATCCACCCAGGGCTCTGCCCACTCGGATGTCCAGAGGCTTCCATCCTCACTGGTCAGCTGACGTTTCTCTCTCTCGTACACACACGTGTACACAAACACACACACACTGAGTGGGGGTGCTGAGATCCAGGTAATTGGAGGGGCTCCTAAAGGTGAGAATGACAGTCTGCCCACCAGCACCTCCCTGCAAGCCTCCAGATTCGGGGTCCTGGTTAAATGTGAGGCCCCCGGAGCCAGGTCGCCTGTGTTCCAGCCCACCTCCACCGTGTGCTAGCTGTGTGACTTAGCTACCTGCATTAACCTCTCAGTGCCCTATTTGTAAAATGGGAATAATAATAGTACTCGCCTCATGAGGTTGTTGCGAGAATTGCAACAGACAAGCCACGTGAAGTTCTTAGCACATTGCCTGGTGCACAATAAGCTCTCAAGGAACGGTAGCTATTGTTGTTATTGTTACTATACTTGGATTCCATTGTCATGATCCTCGGAGCCTATTTCTACAACTGCGTAGCCTCGGAAACAAAAGGCTGTGTTCCCCGGATCAAGTCGGTCCTCTCCTTTTAGATTTTCAGTGGCTACCAGCTGCCTGCAGCAAGAAGCTCAAGTGTCTTGGCTTGGCATTCAAGGCCAGAACTTCGCCTTCCTTCTTCACAGTAGTCACTGGTTCCATGGAAGGTAATGGGTCCCCTCACAACTAGTACTCTTGTCGTTGTCCTCTACTGCGTTTGGAGAAACCAGCTTTTAGCACAAGCTGTAAGGAGACCCTGCCTAGAAACAAAACCCTGAATCAACACCGAACTGAAATTTGAAAGTAATAATAATAATAATAACAACATAATAGCTTGTATTTCTTGAACATCCACCGTGTGTCAGATACCATGCAAGACTCTTTACTTAATTCTCACCCACTCTCATCATCTGCGTCTTACAGATGGAGAAACTAAGAAGCAAAGAAAGAATAAGTGATTTGCCCAAAGTCACATGTCTAGAAAATGTCCGAGACAGGATTTGAACCTAGGTCTGGAACCTAATGTCTGCTGTGTTAGATGCCCTGTCTTTCACCCTCCTGTTAGAGAGAGCCTGTCAAGGGGTCTTCATTTACAGTTTCTCCTGAACCTGAGTGGCTAGATGCTGCACTGGTCCCAGTGCATTGGAATAGCCTGAAAGTCCCCAGGGGCCCTGGGAGGTCTGAGTGGGCCCAGAAATGACACAGATACACGGTTTGGGAGTCACCCAGCGACATCCAGCGACTTTTGCACTGCTCCACCCTTGGGCGCCCAGTGGGAATGGAGCCACCTTGCAAGCCTGCTATCATGTGTGTTCCCTGCCCTGCGCACTCCCTCCACGAGGCCCCAGTGCCTACTTCTCACAGCTCCTCCTGTATGTCCGAAGCCCTTCGGGGCATGGGGCCTCACCTAGCTGTCTATCTTCTCAGACCCAGATGTCACCTGTCAGCTCTGCCGCCCTGGGAAACAAGAGTCAGCCTCCCGGGGGCAGCGATCTTGCTGGGCTTTTCTTCTGAGGGGCGGCCTTGGCTAGACAGCTCGAAGCCAGGAAGAGTCACGAATGACAGGGACTGTGGCTTGCCTCTGTTCCCATGGCAACGGCTGTGCTCCACTTAGTCAATCACTTTTTGAAGCTCCTGCTGTTGTGAAAGTTATTTTGCATAGAAGTGCTTAACTCTTATCCAGGAACTCGACTCTGGGTCTTTAGATCCTTCCAGGCTCCTTGTAAAGTTGATTTTCTCTTTCCTCCCTTTGTGGAAGTCCTTTCATCTTTAAAGCTCAGCTCCAATCCCACCTCTTCTAAGAGACCTTTCCAGATCCCTTTCCCCTCCCCTGCCCACGTGGAGTCAATCTCCTGCTCCCCACACTCCCTTGGGGCGTGTTTATGGCTCTATTAGATCACAGCCTGCCTGTTTCACAGTTATTTATGCGTCTCCTTCTGAGCCCCTGGCGAGTGATCAGCCCATAGTAGGTGCTAAACAAACATTTGTTTGAATTTATTTGAATTTCCTTTCAGAGTTTTTAAAAATTACTATTATTAACAGTACAGGCCATTACTAATAATCCCTTATGCTTGTAAAATTATTTACAGTTTATATATAGCTTCATGCTGGAGGGCACTGCTTTAAACCCCAGCCCCACCCTCGCTCGCCGCGTGACAGTGTGCAAGCCTTGTAACCACTCCTAACCTGCTTCTCATCAGTAATGGATTGTTGTAAATATAAAAATAAATGTGTAAACGGTTTACTTAGCCCAGGGCCAGATGCCTAGCGATGCCTCAACAAATGGTAGCTCTTACTGTGACTCATGGTCCCGTTTGGACCTCACAAAAGCTCTAGGATGTGAAGAAGGCCAAGGCTGTTGTTAGCGTTGTCACCGTCGTCGGTGACATGAAGAAACGGAGCTCAGAGAGGGAAAGACTTGCCTCAACGTTCAGGCTTTTTACTTGAACGCTGTGGTGGGTCTGCCTCGGAGCCGCCGGCTTCCTGGTGACAGACCCCACTGGGGGGTCATCCACAGGAGCAAGCTTGGACAATCCGAGTAATTAAATGTCCCTAGCCACCATGATTAGTTCAGGGAAGTGACCCAAATCTGTCCGATGAGACTCAATTCTGAGATTTCCATATGAATTTTTTAGAACGAGATTGTCTCTTTTCTGCTGGGCTGTAAGCCTGGACCTGCCTGGGGCTCATTCAAACAGAGAGGAAATCAACGTGCAGAGGGGGAGACAGATTCATAACATCAGCTGAGCACATGAACCCTAGAGCTAGAACGCCCCTGGACTTCAGTCATGTGAACTGGTGACTGTCTCGTTCTCGTGCTAGTCTGCATTGGAGTCTGACCCTTGCAACTGAACAAGCACCAACTATTACAAGTCTGCTGTCTCCTCCACAGAGAAGTCAGGGATCTCTTTGTTCCATTCATCCACTCAACAAACGCTTATCGAGCACCTGCTATGTGCCTTCCACTCATCTGGGCTGAGACTACAGCGGGGGAAAGACAAGCTTGCCCAGCCCCCCTAGAGTTGAAAGTCCCTCGTCATTCCACTAGACAGATGAAGAGGCTGGGCAGGAGCCTTGGCGGGCAGCTGGGACTTGTTGGTCACTGGCAGGAAGGAATGGTTTGGGCATTCATGAGTATCTGCTCATCCCAGATGAAAGCAGGAAGGTTCTAGGCCAAGGTCAGAGGTTGGACCTGATGGCTGAGGCTGTAGTCCTCTGGGTCCAGGGCTCTGGGCAGAGGCAGGTTTCTGGGGGTGGCGTAGCTCCAAGGTCTGATCTCAGGGGTTTGACTCCCATGCTCCTGGATTAATGGATAACCTCTCCCTTTGGGCTGGAACTCTGGTTGTTAAAGGCTCTCCAGCCTTGAGGGTATCCTGGGAGGAGGCTTCCACTCCCAGGAGCTTCCACTACATTTTTCAAAGGGAAAGGCCCCACTTTCTGGCCTACACTGAGGCTAGTTTTTCTCCTTTACCCAGTGACTCGCCCCTGGGAACACCCATCTGTCCAGGGCCGGGCTCCTCGGGGAGGCTGTGATGTCTACAAGTTGGATTTGCACTCACTCAGCTTGCTCATCCGTCCCAGCCCCATCCGCATCTAGCACAGCGTCTGGTATACAGGAAATGGATTCGTTTTTCTCAAGGGAATGTTTGTGGGGGGGTTTTGAAGACAGAGACAGGCGCCATCTGAGGCAGATTGGTGGTGAAGCTAGTGAGCCCAGGTTCAGGACCTCTCCCGGGCACGGCTCCTCTCTGAATCCCAGGAGGGGCCCTAACGACGCGTTCACATGGTCACGCGCTTCGGCGAAATTTGCACAAGTCATTTTAATTAAGAGCAGCTGAGATCACTGACTTTTCCCACTCTGGCCTTCTTTCTCACTGTCATATTTTCCTCGTGTCACATGGCTTTGGAATGGCCATGGCATTTTTGGGGTCTGGTTTAAGGGAAGTTCAAGTCGGGATATGTTTAGTTTGCATCTGGTGACTGTCTAGGCTCTGTGCACAGTTAGGTCGGCTCTCTTGATATGGAAGTGCCTTGCTGTCCACTGAGCTGCCTCGCCTGGCACAGCGACACAGCGGTGCAGACTCAGAGCTCGCATGGCGATGTGAACGTGTCCTTTAGCACCTGGCAACAGGGCTGTGTGTGTTGGAGAGGAGAGGGGTTTGGAAATCCAGGGAGCCAGAAGCTAGGCTGTGGAAAATTCTAATTATCAGCCCTGCACAACTGTAAGCAGAGGACTTGGTGTCCAGAGATGCTTACACAAAACAGAAGTTATTTCCTGTCAGGAATAGTCTCGGTAATACAATGGACACGATTCTAAATGCACCGTAAAATTTTTTTCCTGGTTGATGGGAATCATGTTGTTAATGGATTGAATCGTGTCCCTCCCTCCAAAGAGATAATTAGTGAAGCTCTAGTCTGTCAATACTTCCAAACGTGACCGCATTTGGAAATAGGGTCTCTACAAAGGTAATCAAGTTAAAGCTAGGTCTTTAGCAAGGGGTCTAATCTACTATGACTGGTGTCCTTATACAAAGGGGAAGCTTATTTATTTTGATTTTTGAGTTTTTAGAGAGAGGAGGAGGGAGGGAGGGAGGGAGGGAGGGAGGGAGGAAAATGTCGACGTGGGAAAGAAACATCAATTGGCAATGTAAGCATGTGCCCTGACTGGGAACCAAACCCGTGACCTTTCGGTCCATGGGACAATGCCCAGCCCGCTGAGCCACACTAGCTGGGGATAAAAAGGGGGAAGTTTAGACACAGATACATGCATACATGGGGAAAACCCCATGTAAAGATGAAGGCAGAGTGCATCCACATGTGAATATCTCGGGCATTCCAACTATCAGAAATTAAGAAAATTTCAATTAACCATGTAAGACGGAAGAGTGGCTTATCTCTGTGTTTTCTGTACAGGAAACCATTGCAGAACCATCCTCCTACCAAGAGCACACCTACCGTGGCACCTGTGGCCTGCATTCACGTCCCAGGACTACACTGTTCCTGCCTTCTGGAACTTTCTTTCATTCTCCACCACTAGGATTTCCCTACCCCCACTTCTGCGGCCCCCATCCCGGCGCCTGAGTGTGCTCCCCAGATCCTGTTGAGAAAAACAACTGGCCGGGCTCTGCTCCCAAGGGCCCCGATCCCAGATCTGAGATCCTAGAGAACTAAGACGTCAGAGCAGTTATCCCCACAGCTGCCCTTCCCCTTCGCTCTCCACTCCTCCCCCTGCCCAGAAAACAAAATCAGAGCTTCCCTCTCGGAACCCGAAGGAACGCTGCCCTCACGCTTGGCCCCAAACGCGCTGTCTCAATTACCCTGGAAAGGCCATCTAAACATTGGCGATTCTGCTGGGTTTTTCTTTCCACCTTTTCCTCCTCCTCCCCCCCAGCCTGGCCTCCAGCCTCCCTTCCACTGCACCCGCTCCAGTGTCCTCAGGGGACCCCTGCCCTCTCCTCCCCTGCGACCTGGCTCCCATCTGCCCTTCCCCACTGGCCTCTTTGGCTGACTCTCTCGTCAGACGACCAGCCAGGGTCAAGTCTATCTTAGAGGTCTGTCTGGGGGAACTGGGAACTTAAGAGTGGATCAGCTGCAGGGTCCAGGCGGCAAATCGGCGGCTCACAATGTGGGGGTGGCAGGGGGTTCTGCCTAGAGCACCCTAAGACACAACTTGAACCATTAAGATTCTGAACTCAGCCCTGAGAAGACGGTATTGGTCAGGACTCTTGAGGTGACAGAAACCCAACTTGGCAGCTTGGGCAAGAAGGGGGAGTTTTCGGACGTGCGTGACCGTGAGGAAGGAGATGGGACCAAGCAGAGCTTCAGGGGTGACTTGAAACTCTTCCCATTCTTCACCTTTCCCCTACTTGGGGTGCCATTGGTAGTCTCCTATACAAATACCACTCAGAGTCACCAGAAAGAGACTCAGGGCCACGCTTTTTTGGTCTAAGTTACAAAGTCCCAGAAAGCTCATATCGATGCATTGCTGATAGGAGTATAAAATGGCGCAGCCACTGTGGAAAACAAGAAGTTAAACATAGAATTACTGTATGATCCAACAATTCCACTCCCAGCTATTGGCCCAAAAGAACTGAAAAGAGGAACACAAACGTTTACCTGTACGTGAATATTCATAGCAGCACTATTCACAACAGCCCACAGGTAGACACAGCCCTAAAGTTCTTGTATAAAATCTATGCAGGGGAATGTTAGTCCTCCATACGAAGGACTGGAGTACTGATAACAGGCTACAATGTGGATGAACCTCAAAACCATTATGCTAAGTGGATGAACCTCAAAACCATCATGCTAAGCCAGACACAAAAGCTCATGTATTATGTGATTGCATGAGTGTGAAATATCTAGAATAGGCAAAGCCTTAGAGACAGAATGAAGATTGCTGGTTGCCAGGGGAAGTGGAAAGTTAGATGTGAGAGCAACTGCTTAATCCGTATGAGACTTCCTTTGGAGGTGATGAAAAGGTTTGGGAACTACGTAGAGGCGGTGGTTGTACAGTATTTGCTTTTAAAAGGTTAACTTTAGGTTATGTGAATTTCACCGCAATAAATGTAGAAGTCCCAGAGAAGAGCTCTGATTGGCCTTGTTTGGGTCAGGTGCCTGCCCTAGCCAATCAGTAGGGACTAGCTCAGGAGACGGCATCTCCCATTGGAGTCACATGGCTGCGGTCAGGGGCACCTACAGTTCCTGAAGAGGTGGGAGACAGGGTGCTCTTTGGAGAAAATGAAACTTTACTTCAATACACAAAAGAACCACCAAACATCAGAGCTAAAAAAGTTTAAAGCTATGCAATCCATTTGGTGGCCACTAGTTCAGGGTGGCTATTTCTATCTAAATGAATTCAGTTTCTAAATAGCACTAGCACCTTTCAAGAGCTAGTGGCAACCATATTGGACAACATAAATATAGACCTTTTCCATCATTACAGAAAGTTCTATTGGAGAGTACTAATTTAGAGAGTGTGGACTCCAGCCACTTCATTTTTTAGGTGCAGGAAGTGAGGCCTAGAGAGAGGAAGGGACTTACACACACACACACACACACACACACACACACACGTTTAGGGCCACAGCCAGAACCAGCGCTCAGGCTTCTGGACTCCCCTTCCTTCCGTCCTTTCTCCCTATGTTGGCAGAGCCGGTAGGGTGCTGTCTCTCTTCAGGGAGCTTTCAGTCTCACTGCAGAGCAGACGTGCCCACAGGAATAGCGAGGGAGCCCCTTCAGTTCCATTCACAAATATTACTGAGAGCCCGTGGGGGACCCAGCACCCAATCACAGTGGGAAAATCACTGTATGCCCTGGTGAGGGTAACTGGCCATCGGTCATGCAAATATAGGAGAAGCAGGGATGAAATTTTCAACTGGAAAGAAGCTGTAATTTTTCTCTTTATAAAAGCAACATGCTTATTGCATGCAGTTTCAAAGACCTCAAAAAATAAAGAAAAAATCAATATCATTTTCATGACTCAGAGACTGTTGTAGTTAACATTTTTATATATATCCTACTAGACCTTTTTTATGCATTTCCAATTATAAACACACATCTATGGGGAAAATGCAGTTTATGCATTTTATCCTGTCTCCTGCTTTTTTCCACTTAATATACAAACGTTTTGGACATTTTTTATGTCATCAAATATCGGCTCATGCTGTCATTTTAATATCTGTGAGAGATGGATTTTGAATGGAAGGGTCTGAGAGGCCCTTTGATGAAGTGGCTTTTGAACAGGCCCTTCAAGGATCAGAGGCAGAGATGGCGGCCAGGGCATTCTCAGCAGAGGGAACAGTGTGGACAAAGTGGTGGCCCGCTCTGCCCACCAGAAGCTCGCCTTTGACAGATAAGGGAGCTGGGGCCCAGAGAGGGGAGGTGATCTCACCAGGGTCATACAGTGAGTTGGTGTTAAGGGTCAGATTTGAACCCAGGATACTGACTCCCAGTCCAGTCCAGGGTCTTCACATTGCACCCAAGGCGCTGCCTTTCTGGTTCTCATCCACTTTCGTTACCTTAATCTCAGACGACAGCCCATCCTGGATCATGCTCTGCCTCTGCTCCATGCACAGACAGGGAACTCAGGGCCTATTGAGGGAAGGACTGTCTGAGGTCACTGAGCCAGTGGTTAACAAGAGCATGTGTGGAGAGAGTCCTCACATGTGTGGAGAGAGTCCTCACATGTGTCAGGCCATGAGCCAGGGCTGGCCTGCATTCTACCCCAAGACCCTCTCTTCCTCTCCCACAAGCTGAGCCTCTACCACCCCTGAGTCACCATCCCCCCCGCCTGCCTGCTGTGAGTCAGCAGCGTTCTTTCGGGCTGAGAGCATCACAGGGTTACCACAAGGCCATTCCCTGGACCTCAGTGAGCCTGGTGTATCCCCAGTGAAGCTGGGCTAAGAGAGTCAGCCAGATGAGTGGCCTCAGGTCATGGCCTGACAGCCTAGGAGCTGACCTGTGAGGGGCTTGGGTTCGGATGACTCAGAGAAACCCCAGCTGCCTCAGGGTTGCAGGAAGCTGCATGCTGACCCTGTGTGCTCCCTGGGAAGGAGCCCAAGGCAACTGGGCTGGGAGAGAGCGGGGAGGCAGTGAGGAGGTTCTCTGACACTCTCTCCACCGCTCCCTGGGCAAGTCACTCCAGCCTATGGTTGCAAGGGGGGTGTTAAGAGCACAGGTTTTGCCACAAGACAAACCTGGCTTGCGAGTGGAGGCCCAGCTCTGCCTGTTACAGGCATAAGACCGTGGCAAGTCACTTAACTTCCTTGGGCTTCTGAAAATGGGGAAACCCATATCCACCTCAGAGGACTGCGCGAACGAGATGATGTATGTAATGCACTTTGCCCAGTGAACTGAGAAAGCTCTTAGGAATTTCAGGCATTTTCCATTCATTCATTCACCCATTCAGTCGTTCATTCACGTAACCAGTGTTTGTGGGGTGCCTATCAGGTAGGGTCAGAGCTGCGAACAGGGCTCTCCAGGGACTGGAAGGTTACCCAGTTGCTAATGTTCATGGTCAAGACCTCAGCTGAGCAGAGAAAACACAGATGCTGACAGCTGGCTTCTGCATCACGGGGCTCAGGGTCTAGTGGGGAAAAGTGAGACCGGGAAAAGGCAAATGGATAATGAGCAAGAAAATTACAAACGTGTCGAGGGTGATTGGAAGAGGCCACTTAAATGGAGTGGCCAGGGGCGGCCTCTCTCAGGGGATACTGAGAGGTGAGGGCTGAGGCACGAGGAGAGGCCAGGCTTCTGAAGAGGCAGGAGGAGTACTTCCACCAGGGCCGGAGCAGGGTCCAGTACCGCGCCAGGAGGCCTGCTGGGAAGGAACGGCAAGGAGGTGGGTGGGGCTGCCCTGAACCCTGTGACTACAGGGAGAAAGGGAGCAACACAGGACGAGGACAGGGAGCACCCTGTTAAAACATGTCCGTTCTCTCTAAAGGCAACTCCGTGCCTCCGTAGATTGGGGTTCCAGAGCAGCACCCGCCCCCCACACTGCACCACACACGCCGAACGCCTGAATCAGAACTAAGCTGGAAAGAATTTGACCATTTTTCCAAGGGGACAGCCTGTGTCCTGTCCCGGTGGCTGTGTCCCTTGACTCCCCCAGCTCCGGGAGGGCCCATGGAGGTAAGCCCTCCCCGGAGCAGGCAGACCACAGCAAAGCCGGCCCACCGCTATTTCTGGCAGGGACCCGGGCCCTTCAGCTGCATTCCAGGAGCAAATCTGCCCAAACGGTTGGACCGGAGGAATGCAGAGCCCACCCCGGTCCCAGACACAAGGAGCCTTTTCTCACCCAGGCCCCACGGGTGAGGCTTTTGGGGGGCTAGAGGTCACCTGATTTCTGTTGTATATGGTGAAGGCCCTTGCTGAGCAGGGCAAACACAGCTGTCTGCCAGAAGCCCAGCACAACACCTGCGGGGAGGGACCAGTGGGGATTGAGGGGGGGCTGCCGGGCTCACTGTGGTCCTCTCCCCGCCTACTGAACCAGTCACGCTGACTTCAAGGACCTGCATCCTGACTGTCCTAGGCAAGGGTGACCGCCTGCCGTAGATCTTCCCCTGAACCCACTTCAAAGACAGGGAAACTGAGGTCATCAAGGGGAAGGTGCCACCCAGCTGGACGGTAATAATCGCTAACGCTGAGAATGCAACATGGATTCGGCAGTGTGGGAAGAGCTTGACGGGCATTTCCCAACAGCCCAGTGATGTGGTCACTCATGTGACCACCATGCTGCAGACAGGGAAACTGATGCTTAGAGACGTTCAGCTACCTGCCCAAGGTCAAGGAACTAACTGCTAAATGGAGGGATTTGGATGTGAACCCAGGCCTTTGGATTCTAAAGCTCACTCGGGTTTTATAATTGTGTATTCTTTACTTAAATTCTTGTCTGGAAGATAACTTATTACTGCTGTTAATTAAAAAGCCCATACTGAGCAAAGGTAAACATAATTGCAACAAAAAAATAACAGACAATGTTAGTAAATTCCAGCTAAAGTCTAACTAAAAACACTGCTGCTGTTCAAAGACCTCTGGGCCTGAGAGGTGTTCTCAGCTGATCGAGAAGACAGATTAGCGTGTGTTGGAAGGTTGTCGATGACCCTGAAGGGGAGCGTTCTCCCTGAGAGACTGCGAAGGCTAAAATGGGACTGAAAGGGAGCTCAGTGTTGCCCGGTGCGCTCGCCTGCCATTTAAAGCAGCTCGGCGCTGGGATCCTCACTGGGGCCGTCTGCCAAGCGTTCGTGGTTTTCTGCCTCCCCCGGCGCGAGGAAGGATGACACCACCGGCCCCTGTGTGGTTGGGTGGGGCCCCACGGTCAGTTCTGGTTCTGAATTGTACATTGTCATGGGCTGGAGCATTGAGTGGCTGGTGTGAGGCCCCCCATCACTCTCTTGTGCAGAGACTGGCTTCCTCACAGCCCGGGTCCCGGAGGGAGGGCCGTGCAGGAGAGAGGGAGGGAGGCCCCAGCAGAGCCACAGTGAATAGGTAACAGGAGCAAGAAATGAGCCTTGATGGGAAAGTCTCTAAGACTTTCGGGTTGTTTACTTACCGTAGCATCCCCCAACTGTTCTGACTAACACAGCATGTCGGGAGAATCGTACTGAAGACGCCGCCCCCTTTCAGAGCCCACAGCCCTAATCACTGGGCCGCACTGACATGGGCCCAGCCCCAGCCTTCATGTTCCTACAGAATGCTCTTACCCTCACTGTGTCGCCTTCCCTGGGTTCACTACCTTAGAAAATGAACTATTTCCCTGAGGTGGCCCCTCCTGGGGCTTTGCTTATGCACTTCTCCTTGGCAGGAATGACTCACGCCTCCACCTCGGCACTGGTCGGGGCAGCTCTGACCAGTGCCAAGATGAAGGGGCTGCTGCCGTGTTTGGATGGGGGCTGTGCTCTCTACCAGCCGTGGGATCCTAGGCTGGTCGCTTCACCCCTCCGAGAATCAGTCTCCTCGTCCACAAATGGAGACAGCGGAAGGACTGTTTAATGCAGGCTCTACCACTCACAGAGCTGTTGCGAGGATTCAATGTAATTGTCTGTAACACCTGTAAGTGTTAATATCTGGAAAACACATAGAACAGTGTAGGATGTTTATAAGCACTGAACTATCAGCATTATCTTTGCTCCTTGAAATTCTGCCTCAGCCGTGCCTCTGGCCTATGCCTGGAAGGCTCGGGACCCTCCCCCTTATTTCTGAGGATCACTTTCAGTAAAGGTGGAAAGGACTGGATACCAAGTATATTAGTTTGCCGAGTCCGCCATAACAAAGTGCCGCAAACTGGGTGGATTAAAACAACAGAAATTCATTCCCACACAGTTCTGGAGACTAGACATCAAGGTGTCAAGGTGTCAAAGTCAAGGTGTCTGTAGGGCAATGCTCACTCTGAGACTCTGGGTGGAACCCTTCTTTGCCTCCCCCTGGCCTCTGGTGGTGGCTGTGGATCCCGGGCATCCCTTGGCCTGCAGCCACATCACTCCAGTGCCTGTCTCCACTGTGTCACCTGGTGTCCTCCCTGTGTGTCTTCACGTGGCCTTCTGTGTGTGTCTTGTCTTCCTATAAGGCTAACAGTCATACTGGATTAGCAGCCCCCTCCCAGTTCAACTTGACCTCATTTTAACTTGACTCCATCTGTAAGACTTTATTTCCAAATAAGGTCATATTCACAGGTACTAGGCTTAAAATGTCAACATATCTTTCTGGGGAACACCAGGAGTCAGGAGACATGGCCCTTTGACCTCTGGCTTTCCCCACGGAGGCAATGTTTACTGGGAAGGAGAGGGGAATCGGGAAGGTCTGGCCTGGGCACCAGGACACCCAGACTCCGCCTTCAGCTCCCAGCGTGACCTTGGGCACTCCCATTTGTCTATGCCTTGTTCTTCTTCGTGGTAAGATGGGGTAAAGCAGCCCACCCCTGACCAGGTGCTCCTGAGACCCGAAGGAGGCAAGGGATGGGAGGAGCTCTGCAGCCTGAAAACCCAGCAGAGATGAGAGGGCATGCTCTCAGGCCTTGGCTTCTCTAGAGCGCCTCTCGCAGGAGCTGGGCGGTTACTACAACGGTAGGTTTTCTCCCAAGGCTCCTAATCAGACCACCCAAGGCTGGGCCCTCGGTGCTGGACCCTCTCCATCCCCAGGGCTCTCTCTGTGAATTCATCCTTCCTCCTGGCTGTCCTTAGTTCAGTTAGTTGGCTCTCCAAGCATCAGTTTTCTTCTCTGTAAAGTGGGAAGAGTGATGGCCATTTGTATGGTTATGGCAAGGCAGTTAAGTGAACACAGTGCCGGACACAAGATCGACATGAATAGATATTCGTTAATATTGATTGAATCATCCCCAGAGGGAAACAGCACGCACAACATACAGACAGGCAGCGCATCGTGGCCGCTGTCTCTCCCTTTAGCCAGCGGGCCTTCATTCACGCACTCGCCCAGCAGCCTTTGATTCAGCTCCCTACGCAGTGTCTTGCCGGGTTTCAAAGAGGAAGGACCTGGTTTCCTTAAAAATCCTGCTGCTTTGGGTTGCTGTGTGGCTTGGGGAATGGCCCTCGGTCTCTGGCCCTTAGACTTCTCATCTGCACAATGGGGCATTGGGCTGGGCAATCTCTGAGAGGACCACCGGCTTTCCCGTTGCGTGACTCCAGCCGGCAGTGGTCCTTTAGGATACTCTGGCCCCAGACCAGGAGGGGGAGAGGGCAGGTACAGTGAGCAGGAGCTCAGACAAAGGCCGGAACTCCTGGTTCTACTTCCTGCTCAGCCACCAGCATGCTTGGGCAATTCCTGCCCCTCTTTGTGACTCTTCCCCCTTCATCACAGAAGAGGCCGCCTGAAATCAAAGCTCCTCACCCAGGTCTTCAGCATTCAACCGAGCCTTCCCTTTGCACCCACCTACTAAAACCACACGCATGTACACAGCCTGACACTCTGTCCCGGAAACACTCACCCTTGCCTGATGTCAGGCCACACCTTATTCATTGTAGCTCACTTCCCTCAGGCTCTCCCTAGGATATAAGGCCTGTAATGTCAGGGGCCTTCTCTGTCTTGTTCAGCATGGTACCCCAGTGCCTAACATAGCACTGGGCACATAGTAGGTGCTTGATGTAGTGTGGAAGGAAGTGCGGGAAGGAAGGAAGAAAGGGAGAGGGGGAGGGAGGGAGGGAGGAAGGAGGGAAGGAAGAGAGGGGGGAAATGTTACCTACATCCATGGATTTAGCCTAAGATCACCTAAAGTCCTTTTTTCTCACCGTTGCTAGGCTATGTCTTTTTAGCTTGTATCAGTCTGTTTAACCAACACTGATTGCCAGCTGGCTCTGCCCAGGCATGGAGCTGAGCCCAGGGGAAATGGAGGTGAATCCGATGCCTTCTCCTCCTGGATCTTACATCCCCTGAAGAACAGACAAGCTAACACTTAACTCAACAATCAACCAGGCCTGCTGCCCCCACCACGAAGGGGGGCAGGGCACCATGAGACAGTGGGAGAGGACAGGCAGGAAAGGGGGAAGTCAGAGGAAGGCCTCTCAGAGGGTGAGCAGGCGCCTGAGTGGTCAGTCAGGCTGGGGAGGGAGCCTGGGTGGAACTGGACGGGCTCCCTGGTGGGGACCATGGCAGCCCAGGGACCCGGCTCAGCTGTCCCACCCGGGCCTCCTCTGCCTGTTTCCTTGAGAACCCTTTCTCCCCGCCTGCCCAGTTGGACCCCCCTCCACCCTCCTCCAGCCATTCCAGGGTCCTTTCTTTCCTCTTTGCACACGGAGGTGGCCCACTCTTTTCTCTCTGAGCTGTCCCTGTCTTGCCGTGGACTCCCAGCTGCCTGACCCCCACAGAGCACTCCCTCCCCTCCCCTTTGACACACGCACCGAGGTCAGGCTCTGGGCCCCCTCCCTGGCCTCTGCTTTACCTCTGGAGCCTCACCTGTCTGACTCCTCCCATGCTTTTCTCATCTTCCGCCTTCCCCTGTGGCCTGGGCGCAGCCCATGTTTCTTCCCAGAGTCAGCACCTTGCTGATCTCAGGTGCCGTGTGAGAACGTCCAAGGAGGCCATTTTCAGGCAGGCTCCACTTAAGAATAATAATCGGAATAATAATATAATGAGGGGAGGAGGGGGAAAAGTGCTTCCTGCACCACACCCTTACACGTATCATCCTGTTGCATCCTCAATGGGGAATCTCTTGCTAGCCCCACTTTACAGGTGAAGGCCTTGGCAGGTGGCAGAGCAGGGGCTCCAAGCCAGGGGGCAACGCCCTCTGTGTCCCCCTCTCCATGCCCCTCAGAAGAGCAGGGCCCTCTCTTGCCGGGGGCACCAGGAGAGCCACAGGGCTGCTGCCATTCCAGGAGTCCAGCCCTTCAAGTCTCGAGGGAGTGGGACAGGGTCAGGAGATGACCAGAATCAGAGAACATTTGGAGTTTGGGCAAAGCCTTGGAGAAGGGAATCGCATAGCCACCCTGCCCTCTGGATGTTTTCATAGATAATAAAAGTCCCGTGCACCCCGTGCGTATGTGTGCCAGGCACCGTTCTAAACAATTACACAAGCATCGACTGGCCTGACCCTCCCCAAAACTATCGTCCTCACTGAGCCGCTGAGGAAACCGAGGCAAGGAACAGCTGCGTTTGCGCAGCTACCGAGCGAGGGCGCTGCGATTGCAGCCAGTGGGCTCTGGAGCCGCGCTCCTCAGCTTGGCTGATGCAGCGTGTCTCAGTCACCGACAGCCACATACACAGAACTGTCCCCTCGGCGTGGAAGGAACAAACGGCCCAACCCCCCAGCCCTTGTCCTCGGCCTCCTGAACGTGCGTCCCCCAGACCTCGGCCACGGGCATGGTGATGGGTCCGGACGCCTTTCAGAAGAAAAATACGATTTTCTTTTCCACTCCACCGAGCCCATGTTTCTCTCTCCTACCTTCAGCCCAATGTTTATTTCGGCAAGGAAAGGGCCTTTGAAGTCCTCGCTTCTTAAACGCTGAGAAGGGAGAGGGAGGCACTACAAACATTTAAAAGCATGTCCACATTTGGGTTGGAACGTGGATTTTTTTTTTTTTGAGGATTAATAGCAGTTTTTGGAATCCACAGACCCTGCTGCTCTTTCAAGGTGAAAAAATAACCCCTTGAACAGCACGGCGAGGGCAGGGAGCTGTGCCAGGGGCCTCCTTGGCAGAGCCAGGCAGACTGTGATGAGGAGCAGGCCCAAGTGCCGGTCCGAGGGGAAGGCTGCATAGGCCAACAGCGAAGTGAGGGGAGAGCAAGGCAGTCTGTCCTAAGGGCCATTTATCCTGCTTAAAAGGTTTTCTCTCACTCAGTGATCACGCCCTGGGTCCCTCGATGTCAGAAGTCCTTTCTTTAAGGAGACGGTAGCTGTATTAAAAAATCATCTTTTAAACATCTCCTTGGCAAAAGAAAATAGTTGGCGACCTTATCTCAGTCTTTTCCAGCTTTTAATTTTTCACATTTATTTGGGATGTGTGGTCTATGACACCCCAGGTCTGAGAGTACAGAGGAGGAGGAGGAGGAAAGAGCTGGGCGCAGTTATCACAGCCCACAGTGGAAACGAGGGGCCTCATCAGACACCGCCCGAGAGCCCTGGAGGTTCAGGGGGGGTCTCTCCAGGTGCAGATCCAGGGGAAGGCTTCTCAGAGGAAGGGGCACCAGCCTAGGCTGGGAAGGGCAGGGACCTCCGCACACCCCGGGCGGAGGGACTGCTCCAAGGGGAGGGCAGGGAACAGCACAGCTGCAGAGCCCTGAGGGGACACCCCGTTGCCTACAGGCTCCCCGAGAAGCCGGCTTCAGTTGCTTCTCATGACAGCCCTGCAAGGAAGGTACTGCGATTATCCCTGCCTGGCACCCCAGGAAACAGAGGCACGGCAAGGTTAAAGTCACGTCTGAGGTCACGCAGAGAGTTCAGGCAGGCTGGGTTCTCGCCCAGACCACCTGGCGTGACCAGGTGTGTGACCCTTGGGCCCAGGGCACAGTGGCAGTGTCAGGACCCCTGCTCCCAACAGCAGTTAAGAATTTCAAAACCATGGCCACAGAACATTCAACCAAGCTCGGGCTATTCCACACTCGGGGACCTGTGTGGCTGCCGGTTATACATCCGTGGCACCCCCCTGCCACCCGGCCTGTCCACATGGCTGCTTCCCATTGGGTGGGGCAGTTAGGGTACACAGAGGACGCACAGCCCCAATCTGCAATCCACCATGTTATTCATCAATGGCTGTTTGGGGGTGAGGCCATAGGTGAATTTTTTCTACTTTTATATGTAATTAATTTTTTAAAGTTGATTTTTAGAGAGAGAGAGGAAGGGAGAGACTGAGAGAGAGAGAGAAAGACATCAATTTGTTGTTCCACCTACTGATGCATTCCTTGGTTGATTCTTGTATGTGCCCTGAGGGGGGATCGAACCCAAGATCTTGGCTTATTGGGACAATGCTCTAACCAACCGAGCTACCTGGCCTGGGCTTATGTATAACTAATTTTAATGTGTCAATTTCTTTGAAATAGAAACAAGTAGATGATTTCCTTTGTTGTGTTTTAGCCATTTTACCTGTATGACAGGAAAATCGTGCAGTTTCCTGGCCATTCTCTGAGCTCCTCTTCTAGGGCCACTTGGTTCCCCTTTGTCGGTCATTCCCTCTGACTCTGGACCCTACCCACCCTCTTTGGGGCACCTGCCTGGCCCTGGCCTACGGCCAACTCTCAGGACCAGGGTGTACGTGGTAAAGCACAGCATGTGGACCAGTGGAGAGACCACAGGCCTGGGAGGGAAACTGGGTCTTCCTCCTTGTCTGCTGTGAATATGCTGTGTGGCCTTGGGCACACTCCTTTCCCTCTCTGTGCCTGATGTTACAGTAAGGTCCTTCCATATAGAATGGCCTGCAGCTCCATTGTTGCAATGGTCAAGGAGACAACCCCACCCACCAAAACTTTCTTCCATTTCCTCCCTTTCCACAAAAAGCAGAGAGTGCCCTGGCCGGATAGCTTAACTGGTTGGACTGTCATCCTGCTACAGCAAGGTTGGGGGTTTGATCCCCAGTCAGGGCACATGTAAGAAGCAACCAATGAAAATGGAACTGAGTGGATCAACAAATCTCTCTCTCTCTCTCTCTCTCTCTCTCTCTCCCCACCCCCCAACCACCACCTTTCCCCTTAAAATCAGTTTTAAAAAATTCTTTTAAAGTAGAAGGGGAGTGCAGGAGGATGGCTCGGGAGAGGCAGTGTGGGATAGTGAGGAGTGCACTGGGCCCGCCGTCAGGAAGTCTAGGTCGGAGGTTCTGTCGGTGGGCAGTACCTGCCTGTCCCCGCTTGGGACCACTGTCCTCCCTCCTCCAGCCTCTCCATGGCTTCCAGCTGCACCAGAAACAAACCCAGCCTCCTCACCATCGCCCTACATGGCCGGTCAGACTGGCCTTGTCTGCCCCCATCGCTGCCTCCTGCTCACGCCTCCCCTGCCGCACCAGCCCCGGCCTTCCCCGCACAGCTCCCGTGCCCACAGGGCCTGTGCCCTGGCTGTTCCCTCTGCCTGCAGCTCTCTTCCCCGGACCGTCACGTGGCTGCCTCCCTGACGTGGGGTGGGGGCTGGGCAGGTGGGAAAACTCCTCGGAGGAGCCCCTGCCGAAATGTCAGTCCTCAGAGAAGTGTTCCCCACCAGCCAGCCCCCACCCCACGTGGTGTCTTCACGGCCTTCATCGCCATCTGAACACAGTCTGTCCGGGTGCTCACAGCTTTCTGGCCCTTTCCCTCCCCGCGACGGGCAGCATCATGCCAGCGGGGTCTTCTCCCCGGTTCCCGACGGCGGCCTCCGCACTCAGACCATCGAAAACACTTGATGCATGAGTGAATGAGTGACCAGAAAGAGCCTCCATTTGCCTCTCCACACAGCGAGAGGGCAGGGATAGCTCTGGTCACAGATGCCTTTTCAAATATGATGTAGCGTAGGGATCCTCTCTCCGAGAAAGCACAGACACTCGGCGAATTGCGTCTGGCTTGGAGAGGAGGCCCCGCCCCTTCGAAGCCCCCTCTGCACTCCTCTCTGGGGTTCTCAGGGTTGGGGGCAGAGCACAGTGAAGATCAGATGGTGGCTCCTTGGGCCTCTGGGGGTGCTCAGGGTTCGACCCTCCCCTTCTGTGGAGTTTCTATTTCCTTCTTTGGAGGCAGAAGTGACCCTGGGTGCCCCTGTTACTTCTGTCCCTAACTCAGCAGACCCCTCGGTGGTCCAGCTCTTTCTTCTTGCTCCTGGGTTGGCCTCCCTGCTTCCTCCAGCCCCCTCCCCTCCTCTTCTTGCCGCGAGGATCTTAAGACAGCAGGCTGGGGCCCCCCAGAGACATGGACTCCCTCAACGCCACACGGCCCCCATCTATAAAACCTTTCAAAATCATAAACTCGTAACTGCAGAAATCTGTCCAAACATTCCAGGGCAGTTGTAACTATTGGTGTTGGCGCGCAGACCTGAGCCGCGCTGCCAGGGCTTTAATGAGGAAATACTTAACAGTCCCGGCCCGGGGTAATGGCCAGGGAGGACGGGAGCCCCGCACATGGGTGCCAAGGGCCGTGAGCCGGCCTTCACGGCACAGCGCACAAGACAGGCTTTGGAGCGTTGTCTCAGAAAAAAAGTGAAGTGGACGTAGTCCTGTCATCCTTCTCGGGTGTGGGCTGAAGAGGCTGCGAGGGGTGGGAGCCGGTGGGACCGCTGTCCTGAGCACGAGTGGAGCCGGGACCGAACTTTCGTGTTGAGCCCTGCACAGCCAGGCTGATGAGAAAGGCGCTTTCTCCCTCCCCAGCCGGGGCAGGCTGTCTTTTCCGTGATTAATGTGGAGAGAATGGCTTAGCCACTTTTGAGGGCCGGCTGCGAGCAGAAGTGGTCCTTTTTTTCCTCCTCCTCAGGCGCCTGTCTGGAGCACGGTGGGCCGGGAAGGGTCAGCCGTGCTGGTGGGGGCTGCTGCGGGGCCGCCTGGAACTCGCACAGAAATCCACATCACTGAACACCCAGGGCCGCTGGCACCCGGGAGGTGCACCGCGGGCGCCTCGGGAGGAGGGGGCTGCTCCATCCCGGCCAGGCGGCTACCCAGGAGCAGCTTGCCCGTGGAATTTCCCCTCCCAGGAGCCACATGAAACGGTTTTGGGGGCCAAAGGAGAGAGAACACACTTCAGAAGTGGGTGCGAAACTTTGTGCCTGGCGGATGAGGTACTTTCCATGGGAAGAGGGCAACGAACGTGGTGGCCTTGGATCCTCTGGCCATCCAAGGAGTCCCCTCCGCCTCTTCACCAGGAGAAAGGGCCGTGGGCTGTGTGGCTGCAGGAAAGGGCTGCCCGCCTTGCCCCTGCCAGAGGCCCCTTCTCCCTACTGTGTGTAGAAAGACTGGCACCTGGATGGGGCCACACCATGCGCCCGTAGCTAGGTGGGCAACTCTGAAAGCTGGGTACCTAGAGGCGCCCGGTCTCAGCAGCAGAGCTGACCTTTCCAAATGGTCCAGTCTGTTGCCAGGCCTGGTGGCCCCAGGTTCCAGGGCAGCTGGCCTTGGGCCAGGGAGATCCCATCCATCCCAGGAACACAGAGAAACGAAGCTGGGGGCCTGGGATCATTCCCAACAGGGTGATGGGTCTCTTTGCCCTTCGTCACATCCACAGCTTTCAAGACCTTGCCTTGCCTAATGTCTGGTCCCCACCGAGACTCCCCAAGATGCCAATGGGATGGAGCCCCGCTCTTTTCCCAGATAAGGTCCGGGAATTACGCTTACAGCCCTGGGGTTAGGGAAGTTTGGGTTGGGTTCCTAACTGTTGGAGGGAACAAGAAACTGAGGCCCCAGAGAAAAACCGAGTTAGCATCGTAAAATAGATGTTCCCTTGGAGGCCTTCTGGCAACATGCTGGTTTTGTAGGTGGGAGCCCTCCCGCCTCCCCTTCCTCTGCTCCCGTCCATGGAGGGGCCACTGGGCCGTCCTTCTGCAGATGTCTCCTTGGCTCCCAGCAGAGTCTGGGCCTGGGCCAGAGGAGCCTCGGGGACCTCCTCATAGTGGGGGGTGGGTGGGGGGCGGGCAGGAAAGCAACAGCTGTGGAGACAGGACTCACGAAAGCTGATGCTGGTCCCAGTTCTCTGCTGGAAAACCCAGTGACTTGGGGGGCCCTTTTACAAATACCCCTACTCCTTGAAGAACATATTACATTTTACAAGGCTCCTTCATGTGTTATTCCATTCTGCCCTGAATCTCTCGGGGCCTCAGTTTCCCCACATCAAAATGCAGGGAGTGAACGGACAGCTTCAAGGGCTCCGCCCCCACATGCTCATGTTTTCTGAGAGACAATGTTTTACAGCATCTCGTTATATTATATGGTCCGTTTTAGGACTTACGGTGCTTGTATTCTGTGTGCTGGGATCCTGGAATCCTGGGCTTCTAAAATCCAACATTGGTTGACTGAGAATACATGACTTTTTTGTTCCACGGCTGCCTGTGCCAGGGGTTTCCAAGTTTCGGGGGTAGCTGAGCCACCTTTACCACCTCAGCTCTGTCTGCATGCCACCTGTAGTATTATTCATTTAGTATTTTTCTTTAAATAGACTCTTTTTAACTTAAATAAGTGTCTTTAAAATGGAAACTTTATATCACTCCTGCAAATGGAAAACCGGTCTCACCTGCCATAAATAGGAGCTAAAAGTAAAAATAAATACAATAAAAACAATGTTATTAAATTCTAACTAGATACTGTTGCCTGCCAAAGGCTCTGAGCCCAAGGCCTGCTTTAAAAAAATAAAATAAAATAAAACATCTTTTTTTAATACACACATACAAGCAAGCAAGCAAGGCTTAGAGCAGTTTTAAAGACATACGAGCATCAAATTCAAACGATATATGAAGGACTGAAAATGTAACGGAGCTTTCCCTCTCTTTCTCGTTAAGTGATCCTGTATCCAGAGCCCTCCCTGGGTATCACCCACGTCCATCACACGAGTGTCAGAGACAGCGGTGGTCCCAGCGGGACTCGGCCAGTCAGAAACACACTTGCTTTCGTGCAGGCCTGGTGACAGCTGGGCCCGAGGATGGTGCCTTGGCCTGCAGGGTAGAGAGGGCCATGCACAGCCCTGGGGTTGCTGCACCCCTAGCGTCTAGGAGGGTGAGGGGCTGTGGAAGAGCCCCCTCACACCCCTGGGGGTTCTTTCTGTCTGGCTACAGTACTAAGGCGGCATCAGGAAAGGCCCTGAACTGTGTGCAGGAGGACCCAAGTCCCAATGCCACCCACTGTCAGCCCACCGTGGGGCCCTGGGCATGTCCCTTGTCTGTGAAGCCACTTCCTGACTGTGAAATCAGGGTGGGTAGACTGGCTCTCAACTCTGTCTTCAGCACACGTGCACACGCAAATAAATGGCTGCCCCTGTTACTGTTATGACAATAATTATTATCTGTTGGTCCTCGTGATTCTTTGAGAAAGATTGGCATTAGCAACAATTTTCTCATTGAGAGGGTCAATGCATATAAATGTTTTGCGACACAGAAGGGCTTCGTAAATTTGATAACAACTCTTTTTTTCCCCCTGCCAGATAGATCCCCGGTGCCTGAGGGCAGAGTCGACCCCTGGCCAGGGCCCAGCTTCTCGAGCTGGCCGTGAGGCAGCTTTTCTGTGGTAGTGACCTCAGCCTCACATCCATGGCAGCTCCTCTTTGCCTCTGGAGCAGTCTGTGGGAAGCCAGGGCAGCCTTTCTCCCTGCTGCCCTCCCTCCACGTGCCCTCCTCCTGCCCTTGTTCGATCCATCCCTGGAGACCAACCTGAGACCCAGGTGATGGGCCTCCCTGGGGCCCTGATCCTCTGATGGCTTTGGGTAAGTCCCAGCGTGGCTGCTCTGAGCCTCAGTTTCCCGATTTGAAACAAAGCCTTGAACTGCATGACCTCCAAGTTCCCTGTCTCCCTAGCACTGGGAATGGCAGGCCCAGTGGTGCCAACCACAAGATGGAAGTGAGCCTAGCTCCTGGGATTCCTTTGGCTCGATGAAGACCTGATGGATCTGCAGTCAGGAGAACGGGGAGATGGGCTGCATGGCCTGTGTGGTTTTATATCATCACCTCACAGACTATGGGTGACGAGAAGACAGGGCCACACCCGTGTTCACTGACCCACGCATCCTCAGCCCAGCGCACTGCCCGACACACAGAAGTTGCTCAATAAACAATGATCAAATTAGCGCATGTAAGCTGGCACCATGGTATGATCATTATTAGAACATGAGGTTGGAGTTAAACAAAGGCAAGTTAGGGCTCCTTAACCTCAAGTTCCAGAGGGGGAAAAAAAGAGCCCTCTCATCCTCCTTTAGCTTTTCCCCCAGGCTCAAACTGCTGCATCAATCCAATCTAGGTGTGTGTGCCTGTGTGTGTGTGTGTGACAGAGAGAGAGAGAGAGAGAGAGAGAAACAAGACTCTATTCAGTTATTTTAGCTGGCTAGAGAAAACTTCAGATCTGCACGCATCTTTACTCTGCCCAATATTCATTCACTTATTTCACAAACATTTCTTGAAAACATCTGCATGGCTAAAACTACAGAGAGGGTGTGGATGAAAGCCATGGAATGTGGGCCGTCAGAACACTTGGTTCCTAGCCCCAGCTCTGACAGATACTCTTTGTATGACCTCAGGCAAGCCACTCCTCTTCTTAGCGGCTGTAGTGCCTCCATCTGTGAGTTGGCAGTGCTGGGCTTGATAATATCTAAGGGCTTGTCATTTCTTATTATCTCTGATCAAAGGCCCAACCTGTGAGCTATAGATTCTCGGAGAGGGTCAGGGACCCGAGAAAACGAATGACTCTCCCCCACAGAAATGCACACGCACAGACTTCACATACAGTTTCTTCGTGACCACAGGCCTCCTACTCCATCTCCCAGACCTCAGGTTAGGAACTCTTGATTAAATAAACCCATAAACAGAAGTCAGGTGACTCTGGAGCAAATTCATCACTTGAATTCTTGAACCAGAGCGCCACATGAGTTATTAGGAGAGTCTGGGACACATGCGGTCAGTGGCCTAGGGACCTGGGGGGCCTCTGCCAGAGAGAGAAGCGGGGAACTTGGGTAAAACAAACCACGAGCCATCTTCTGTGTTCCTTCTGCCACATAAGGCAACTCTTTAAGCTGTTTCGAGAGACCAAACTCATAAGCTTCAAAACATAAACAAGCAGAGCCTCCTAAATCATTGGAGAATTGTTTACGAACATAATTATTGGATTAAATTGTCTGCGCATAATTAACAGACTGGGCTGAGAGTCCACAACCTCCGTGATTGGATGCAGAAGAGCAGAGACCCAGAAGGGCCCCTGCTGGGATGAGACCCCCCCACCCACCCCCACCTCCATCCAAGATGATCGTGTTCCAAGGCAAGACCACCAGCTGGAAAACTGTCTCCATCCTCATGAACACGTTCCGTGAGATGCTAGAAACATGGTGGACATGCAAGATTTGAAAGGTAAAAATATGCTTCTGATCCTAGGGTGGTAATAATTTTAAGTCACAGCCATAGCCGTCAGCACTATAATTACACCCAGCAGTCTCGTGGCAAAGGACAAAGGACCCAAAAGCCAAGTGCATTTTGATTGAGGCTGCTTGTCGGCCAAGGGCATAGACCCCTGAGTGGTTGTGGGGGAGGAAGTGCATGCCACTGAAAACCGGCTTCTCGCATCTTAATGCGCTGTATCTGAATTAACACGGGCATCTTGTTACAATGCAGATTCGGATTCAGTAGGTCTGGGATGCAGCTGAGATTCTGCATTTCCAACAAGCTCCCAGGTGATGCTGATAACACTGGTTCTCAGGCCACACGCTGAGAGCAAGCTGGGAGATGATGGCCGTGACAGCAGAGCGTGGCTAAGCCTGTGAACTTGGGAGTCAGACACACCTGATTTCGGATCCTGCCTTCCCCATCCCACTGGTTAAGTAGCCTTAGTTACTTAGCCTGTTGGAGGCTCAGCTTCTTAGCTCAGCAAGAGTATTTATTCATTCAACAAATATGTATTTAGCATCATCTCTGTGTCAGGCTGTTGCTGGGCCCTGGGGATGCAACGTTGAGTCCAAATAGGCCCTGTTCCTGCTCTCGTGGACCTGACATCTTTGGGATGATGGATGGGAAGTATTCAGCACAGTGCCTGGTACATGGTAAAAGCTCAACAAATGATATCTATTTTTATAAGAAGGAAGAATATCATCAATTTCAAGGGCTCAGGGGACACAGCTCCTTGGTTAAACGCTGACTGCATGAAAGGATGTGGGATTCATGCTGTAATCCAGGGGACCCAGATATGAAAACTACACGATCCCTCTCCTCCTGGAGCTCCTGGTTCCATGGGGAGATGCGTGTTTAGCCTAAGTGGCCCCTGGGGGCCACCCAGCTGCCCCCGACAGCACCAGTCAGACTCGGGTTTGCCCTGTTCACACACCTGGTCCTGACAACCAGCCTTTCCTCCCTCCTCGAAGCTGACCTGGCTTCTCTCCTCACTGTTGCACCCCCAGCTCTAGTTCTCTTACTCTGCCTCCTGTTGGTCCGCCCTTTCCTCACCACTTTGCCTTGAAGGATGCTGTCCCCCCTCTCCAAAGACCCTGACCCCACTCCTGCCAGCCACAGGGCTTGGAGACCTACACTCGGAGCTGGGCACCACCTCTTGGAGCTCCCTGCCTTCCGGCCCACCAGGACCCTCCCAATGTGCCAGTCTAGACACCGAGTAGACATCAATAGTGTGGGGCTCTGGGGAGGGGTCACAGACTTCGGATGCTCTGCACATCTGGGTGCTGTCCTCCGGCACAGGCCCAGCAGAGCCAGGACAGGCCTAGTCGAGCGGTTAGAGTTCCCCGATGGAGTGACAGCTTGCTTCCAGGTGGGCTCAGCTCGGGCGCCCGGGGCTGGGCCTCTCTGTGCTTCCTTCCTGGTCCAGACCTTGTTGCAGCAGGGTTCTGCCTGAGTCAAGGCCAGAGAGAAGAAGCAGGGGCAACGTCAAGGAACAGCTGATGCCTGGAGTCCCTCAGGCAGCCTTAACCTGCAAATGCAGGTAAATGACAGAGGCTTATTAACCAACAATCCTGTGCAATGGGGGGCCTGGGAATGCTGCGAGGAGCAGGGCAAGCCCCTGCCCTCACGGGTCTCCCAATCTAGCACAGAAAGCCAACACGTCGGCAAGGCATTCCCATACAACGGGGTGGCGCTGTCACAGGGGACGCACGGAGCCTGCCAGAGTGATAGGCAGAGCCTCCCAGGAAGCAGCACTTCAGGGGAGACCCCAAGAAGGGAAGGCCAGGCAGGGAGAAAGCATTCCGAGATACACACGCAGTGCAGGTAAAGGCTGAATGGACACAGCTGGTTCATATGGTCCAAGTGACAAGTATGAGAAATGGGCCAGGTCAGGAAGGAGGCCAAGGACAGGCCCTGGAAGGCTGACCATGCTAAGGAACCTGGACACTCACCGGGGAGGGCTCTACAGTACAATTCAGCAGTACAGCGGGTCGCCCCCTTTTATAGTAGGGAAGCTGAGGCACTGAGGAGGGGCGAGTAACTGTTCTGAGGTCACACTGCCAGACACTGGGGGACGGGGCCAGGCTTCAGTCCTAGCAGTCTGAAGCCAGAGCCTCCACTCTCAGGCACGTATGTACACAGGTATGAACACACATACGTTAGACTTTTTTTTTTTTTTTTAAAGCAACTGCGCCAGGGCGCAGGGCTCAGCCAGAGGCTGTGCAGGCAAACTCCATTTAAACCCATTTAACAAGGAGGCTCTTAATGATCTCATTAGCCCGGACAGGGCCCTTAGGAAACTTGAGGCGAAGCCCTGCTTTAAATGGGGCTTCTTTGAAGTGGCCACCACCTGAAGCAGCCACCTGAGAGGGCAGTGAACAAAGCCGGCCTGTGAGCCCCGCGCCCACGTGGGCAGGCGCCACGGGGCTCCCAGCACGCCACGACTTGGCCTCGGCGTGCCCAGGGCGCCCGTCGGGTTTCCATTAGCTCGTTCCCAGCCGCCCTCTCCTCAGGCGCGTTCAGACGCACGAACTGGCTGGCCGCAGATGAGGTCATACGTCACGATGGCGGTGGCCAGGAGGAGCCTAGGACCTTCCCCGGGCCTCGCCCTCTTGGGTTCGGACTTCCAGGCTCCCCTCAGCCCTGGTCTAGCTCATAAGCAGGAATGTTCCATGCATGGGGTCTCCACGACCCCACACTCAACCTCCGCCCTCTGTCCCTCAGTATTTTTTATCAGTCCTGTTTCTGGACTAACCCCCACCCCCTCACCCACTCTGATCTCTCTCTGACCCCTTGAAGGGCGGGTGCCTATCTTCCATGGCAAAAGCTGTGGAGGTCCCAACCAGACACCTCCATTCACATGGACGTCTGCTACTCTGTGCAACATTGGGTCCTCTGGTCTCCCTCTCCCTCTGGGTGGGTCCCAGTGAAATGGGAGGGCAGCCAGCGGGGCCATGCCACACACCTCCCAAGCTGCCCCCACAAAGGCTCAGGGTGACTGACCTTCTGAGAAATAAGCACCCGGCCAATTGTCCTACCACAGAGTGCAAAATCCAGACAGGCCGAAGGAACCGATTCACCTTTCCAGAACTGCATGCCGAGGCCCTCCCAGCAGGCTGTGGCTGAGGCCCCTGCCTATTAATAGTCAAGCAGCTGTTTGCCTCCCTGAATGAGACTCTTTATTGCAAGCTGCGTTGACAAAACAGATCCTGCTCCTTCCTGCCCGGAATATTTGGGAGTGGAGGGGCCTCGGGGAGATGTTCCTTCCTTCCAGGGAAGTTGAGAAGGTCAGCACCGGAAGGAACCTTAGCAGTGACACCCCCTCAACATCGGAGAGGCCAAAGCCAACTGCGTTATCACCACCCCCTCTGTCCAGTCCCTCACTCCTCCTGCCACGTTCCCAGTTTAGCTGACAGCCCACTCCTCCCCCGGTACTTCCTCAGCACTCTCACCACCCCACTTTGTACCAGCTCCAATCTAGGAGCCTCGAAGTCAAGCCCTCAGGTGACTGCCCCCTGCTGTGGTGCTGGCCTTATCTCCCAGGCCCCCCCCCCCCCCCCCGCCCCTTCCGTCCTCTGTGTGTGTGACTCTGAATGCCCTCCCTCAGCTCCCGGCCTTTGCACATGCTATTCCCTCTGCCTGGGACTCCCTTTCCCTGCCCTCCTCCCAAGCTAAAGGGCCTTTATGTCTTGGTTTAAAAGAGGGCCTTGTCTCCCCACACCCACCTCAGTATGCTTTCACACTCTACTGAATTTGCCTCCTTGCCTGAAGTTCTAGGATGAGGTTTTTTTCATCCCAGATGAAAAAAACTGGATGCGTTTTTTCTTTCCATTGTATTTCTCCACCAGCCACGAGAGCACTGTCTGACATTGAACCGAATCAAAGAAAGAGCATACAAATTCTTCCTTCCTTTTCCCCACTCCCCCACGATCTGATCAGTCACCAGGTCCCATTAATTCAACCCGGTTAAGAACAGGAGATCTGGAGAATGCTGCCTGGGTTTGAATCATGGCTCTGCCACTTACTGGTCACTTACCCTTACGAAGCCTTAGTTTCCTCACCTGTAAAATGGAGCCAGGCATAGTACTTGCCTCGGAAGATTGTTGTAAGAAGCCAGTAAGATAATGCTTGTCAAATACCCGGCCCAGTGCCTGGCACATGGAGCCAATGTTAGCCGCCAAATAATTGAACTCAAAGTTTCACTCGCCACAGCAGCTCCCCTCCCCTCAATAACCGCCACCATGATGGCTAGTGCTCCACAGCACTCGCTCGGAGAAAGGCGCATCTGAGCTAACCCTCCTGCTGTTGAACAGGTGAGGAATGTGAGCCCAGAAGGAACAGAAGAAAGACCCAGGAGTCTAAAGGTTAGGCACTGTCATGTGGCCGAATTTCTGTGTCTCGGCCTGGGCAGGTAAGTCCACGGCCATCTGCTGGCCCAGCAGCCCAAAAAGGAAGGTCTCCCGGAAAAGGACTGGGACCTCAGCAGCCAGCCAGCTTCACATCAGAGCAGCCTGGGCCTGGGTTTTTGTTCCCGAAGCCCCTCAGCACACCTAAGGCCACGAGTTCATAGAGTTGGTTCCTCCTCTGCCTGATGAGGGTAGGAAGGTGAGGGTAGGGAGAAGGAAGGAGACTTCCAGGCAAGCCTCGGAGCTGGTGTGCTCTGCGTCTAGGAGGGTGTCTGGCTGCTCCTGCTCCCCCAACTCCAGAGGCTTCTTAAATTGTCTTCAGGGAAGGACTACTAACTCCTGCCTGGCACAGGACTTCTCAGTCCCCAAAGCACGTATACTTTCATGATCTCACTGGATCTCTCAGCTTCCCTCCTGTAAACAGAGTAAGGTGGCCTCTCTTCACCTGGAGTGCTGGTCAGACTGAAGCTCAGAAAAGGTAAATGCCTGGCCTGAGGCCATAGGGGCAGGCGACCATGCTGATGCTGTATGCCATTAAAGGCACATCTGAGATCATGGCCACTCAATTTGGAGGTTCAGATTCATAGAGAATAAAAACCCCAAGTCAAAGGTGAATAGTTAAGCACTTTATTAAGCAAGAGCAAAGAGAGAGCAAGAATCAAGAGCCTACATCGCCAGACAGGAAATCACCAACACCCGAGCCCAGATGCTGGGGAACTCCAGAAACAGCATTCGAGGTCCCCCTGGGAAAAGCCCCAAGCAAAGCATCCTTCCCTTGGGTGAGATTCCAAAGTCTCACCTCGGGGGATCTGGTTAAATACGTTTGAGACAAAAGTGGCTACGCACCAAGGGCCTTTTGTGACTCGACTGACCAACCATTCCCTCCTGGAGAATAGCCTGTTCTTCCCCAAGGGAGCAATCAGTGTTTACAGGTACTGAGCTAAAAATTAATGGTGCTTAATTGTCCATGGAGAAGGGCTACTTCTCCCCAGCAGACAGCACGCCTATATTTCATTCTTATAATAAAGGTCACAGCTCGGACACAAACAGCGAGGATTCTTAATATTCCTTTAACCCGTCAAGCTGGAACCCAGGTCTCCCAGCTCCCTTACCACTCGTCCTGGCTGTTGTTGGAGGCAGGCAGTGGAATGTTCTCTGTGGTGTCAGACCACACTCCTGAAGCAAACAGGTCTCCGCCATAAACATATGAAAAGAAGTTCAGCCTCATTAGGATTCAGAACAATACAAATAAGACCATTATGGGATATTGTTTTACACCTACTGGACTGGGAAAAAAAGGAACCTGGCAATACCAAGTGTGGACAAGGATGTGGACCAGCTGGACGCTCTCTGCTAGAGGGAATGTCCATGGGAGACAAGCTGGCGTCGTTTCATAAAGTTGGTCATTCACTTTCCCCTCAACCTAGCAATTCCACTCCTGGGCGCACACACACCGGCGCTTGCCATTTTGACCACACTGGGTCTTAAAATTTTGAAATAATTCCATGACAGTTGGTAAACAGCTACCACTCTGGGTCTGTCCCCACTACCCCTTTGCCATGTGACCCCCTGTGCTCTGGTCTCCCCTGGGGACCCTCCCTACATTGCCCATGACCCACCAGGCTCCAGCTCTGCAGTGTTCACTCTGACCGCTCAGCACCCTTCCCTTTCCAGCCGTTCATTGTCATTATGTTCACACTAGAGAAACCCTGCTCACATGCACCGGGGGCATGCACAAGTGTGCTCACAGCGCTTGTCCTCAGTAGGGACAACAACCACCCAACAACCACAATAACAAATAAGCTATAAACAACTCAATGTGTGTGGATGGGAGCTGCCCATCCCGTTGGGTCAGAGAAGCTCTCAGGGCTCAGGGCAGATGGGGAGATAGGCCCGTTATCTAGCAGGGCCCGGGCCCAGTCAGATGGTTGTGCTGGATGGCGGGTACTGAGCACTCACTCACTCTGGGCCAGGTGCTCGATGTCTTAGAGTCATATCTCATTTGCCAGCCAAAGAGGCAGTCATTATTCTTCATCCCATTTTCCAGGAAAGGAAACAGAAAGGTAGAGATGGCCAGTGGCTTGCCCAAGGTCATGTATTGTGGAGCTGGGGTTTGAGCTCACATCTGTCTGACTCCAAAGCCCAAACTCTTCTTCACCACTGTGAGGTGGTGATCACCAACCTCAGTCATCACCACAGACTGGAGGGGCCTGGGGCACAGGACTTCCTCCGCTCAGCATCCCGGCATCTAGCCCAGAGCCTGACGTAAGAAAGATGCTTGGCCCCAGACTTGACACAAGGAATCGATCAAGCTGGTGTGCCTGACCGCAGCCTCTGACCAGGCCCCCTTCCTGCTTGTCTCCTGACTGGTCCCTGACGTACAGCCCAGGA
Organism: Phyllostomus discolor; assembly: GCF_004126475.2. Classification (NCBI taxonomy): domain Eukaryota; kingdom Metazoa; phylum Chordata; class Mammalia; order Chiroptera; family Phyllostomidae; genus Phyllostomus; species Phyllostomus discolor. Next base: position 21,074,277 of record NC_040915.2, read on the forward strand.
GGCCACTTCTGCCCTGAGTCCCCTGCTCCCTGGCCTCCTGCTTTTGAACCAGGACTTGTGAGACTTCTCTGGGATGCCCATCCAAATCTTTAAGCACAAAGAAAGTGACTCTAGTTACACACTACCGAGTTCCCTAAATGCTGATCAAGCATCTCCTATGTGCAAGACCCTGAGCTGAGCATGGGACGAATAGCAGTGACCAGATACAGTCCCTGCTCCCTAGAGCTCACAGCTGCCCTGTGACCTGGAGCCCGAAACCATGTCCTCCAGAGCAGCAGGTGCTGACAGGAATTCCACGCACCGGGCTCGATGGCCCTTCACCTGGCACAGCGGTAAATCAAAGTGTCCAGCCCCGCAGTCCTCGGTTGGGTGTCCTGTCCCCATGTGCCTCCTGTCCAGCCTTCTGCCTGAGGAAGAATTTATTTTTTGCTCCAGGAAGAGGGGGTATAACTGTGGAGAGCTCAATGTGTTCATTATTTGTTTGGTTTCCTTAATTTAATCTCTTTAACAAATAAAAATAAAAATGGTACAATATGTTTGCCCAAACAGTGACGGGCCCCACCTGAGATGTTATTATTACACTTTCCAGAATTAGAATCACGCCACTCCTGCTAACTGCCGAGGTGACCCGGACAGCAGAGGAAGTGCCAGGTGGGGTCAGGAGCCTGACTAGCAGCCCGGCTCTGCCAACAGCTGATGGGGAGAAGTCGTGTCGCCTCTTCAAGGCCTCGTTTCCCCACCTGACAAAATGAGAGGGTGGAGCACACTTACGAAGACAGCACTTTCACGTTCACTGTCTCATGTCGCCTTCATAAAATCCTGCGGGGTGGCACTTCGCTCTTTATTTCATTGATGGGGAAGCTACAGCTGAAGAGACAGAAGAGTTCGAGGGACTGAGCCAGTCAGAGGTGGAGACGAGGCCTGGATCCGGGTTCCCAACCCTGACCTGGTGCCCCGTGTCCTCGCCGGGATTACTCATGCTTGAGTCACACACAGAGGCCTCTAGAAAATTCTCACTGACCCTGAGAATACATCCAGGGATCTGAGGGGCCTGCAGACACAAACTATAGGAAGCTGCCCAGTTTGACCTACGTGAAACTGTTGGCGAATTCAGGGGGCTGTGGAGTCACTGACCATCCCAGTGCCACTGTGACCGGAAATGCACACACCCGCCTGGGCATGGTCACATCACCACTCGGGGTTACCAGGCGGACATCCAGATGCTCCAGAAACATCGTTTGACATTGTTGGGATTGTTGAGAGGAACACAACAGCATGAAAGCCTTAGAGAACTCGTGGAACAAACCCCTGTCCCCATCTGAGATTCTGTCAGGCTGCCTCCACATTGCCCGAAAACCCCTCCCAGTTCTAACATTCTTTGAGTTTCCCTGGTAACCATCTGCTGGTGGAAATGACAATTAAGCTGTTCAGCTGCCTGGTTCGCTTAGTTCCCTGATATGGCTCTGGGCCAGGGTCAGGAAGGCCTGAGTGTACCCACCTGCAGCGACGTGCCCAAACGAGAGGGACCATCCCGAGGGCAGGGGTGGGTCTTAAAATAGAGTGGAAAAAAACAACTCTGCGTTGGCCGAGCATGCTACTATCACTGTTATATAAATACGTGCATGAATTGGCTGTCCAATAACATCGCTGCCTCCCAGGAAGGTGGGGACTCACTTTTGTCTGCATCCTATTTGCACCATTATGATTTGCAATGAATGTATATCGCTATTTCAGAAATGAGTTTTCACTGCAAACAGTGTTCCTGACCGGCATCCAGGGCTTTGGCCCCTCGAGCAGCCAGACCCCTCTGTGGTAATGCTGCTGCAGGGATTTGGGCTCAGTAAATGGGGTGAGTAAGGAGGCATCTTTTGGCCCTGCCGACCAGGAGCTCTGTGGCCTTGCCCAAAAGGCTGCTGACCCCAGAGGGTTGGACCCCAGCTTGATCCAGACCCAACAGGGTGCCGGGCCCAGAAAGAATTACTTGAGGGATGATAGGGGTAAAATCCCCCACTGCTGTGGCCTCAAGAGATCTGTTTGTGTGGGCTGGCAGGTGGTCACATGTCACATAGGAGTAAAAGGGACCGGGCACATGTGCCTTTCTCTCTCCCCAGGTGAATATTACCCTTGGAGCCCTCAGGCGCTCTCCCAAGGCTGCTGCCACTGATGACCGGGCAGCTTTCTGTGGCTGTGGTGCACATCTACCCCCAGCCCCTGGCCACATCAGGAGTGCCACTCCACACGCGTCCCTGCCTCTGGAGTCCCCGGACACGGGCTCAGGACCCAGGACCATGGTGGAATGGTGGGGGTCATAGACTGGGGTTCCACTTGTCCCACTTCCTCCAGAGACCCAGCCCCACTCTGCGATGTCGTTAGATCTGCGGAGCCTGTGTTGGTCCCTTCGGGCCGGGCAAGACTGAGACATTCGGGTGACAGCTTCTCTGGAGCTTTTCTCAATGAGTCCCCCCTCCCCGTGGGGTCTCAGTACTTCTGCTGCTGCCTTCCTCCTCCCAGCACCCCTGAGAGCTAGAACCTGTCCTCACCTCTATTTTATACGTGATAAAGCTGGAGCCCAGAGTGAAGCAACCGACTGTCAAGTTCACCCAGCCTGTCAATCCCTCAGCCAGAGGTGCAGCTGGCTGGGGTCGAGAGCCCCTCCTCTCAGTCTGCCACACGGCCTCCCGGGAAGGGTCCCACACCCACTGAATGGCCCCCCCGTGCTGCACACCTGACCACAGAGGAAGAGATTGACGCGGCTGGTTACACCAAATGTGAAGTCCTTGTGCCTCAAGAGACTCCATGAAGAAGGTGGAAAGACAGGCCTCCGACTGGCAGGAGAGTAGCCACAGACTTGGGATTAGAGCTCCCACAAATCAATAAGAGCCACACAATAAGAGCCTCAAGGAAATGCGGCTGGCAATACAAAGGCAATTTCAGCTTCACTGATCAGAGACACATGAATTAAAAACATGAAAAAAAGAGACATTCGGCGGCCCCCATCAGAGCAGCGTCCGTTCCAAAGTCTGCCAATTGCCAGCGAGAGTCTGAATGTGCAACTACAGAAACCGGCCAGCCCTCCAGCTGCAGCTGGGCAATGGCGGGTGCCCCAGCAACCCCTCCCCGGGCATCCACACGCAAGGGCGCTCACGGCAGTGGCGTCCGTATGGTGGAAAACTGGAAATGAGTCAGATGCCCATCCACAGGAAAATGGATTGATAAACGGTGGCACATACCTGATGACATAGAGTAGGAGAGTGGCAACGTATAGGCAGAGCTGTGCCCATCAACACGGATACATTTCAAACAAAATGCTGAACAAAAACAAGCAAGTTGCTGTGTAGGAGGCTATTACAGTATTATATCATTTACAAAAACTTTCAAAATCTGCAAAGGAATTTTTGTATGTTTTATGAATGTATGCATATGAAGCATAAATATGAAAACCTATATTTATGATAGGTTATGATAGTGGATCACGCCAGCCTCGGGGAATGGGCTGGTCGACCCCCTTGGGCAGGAGGGAGGGGAGTGGCCGAGAAGCATCTGTGTGTTTGTGATGACTTATTACACAATCCAGGTGCTGGGAACATGGCGGCTGTGTGTACTCGTCCCCATATTTTTCACGTGTTAAATGTTTCATAATTAAAAAAAAAAACAGGAAGCCAGACAACTGCCCCAATGCCCGTTTGTCTCCCAGGTCACTGATCACTGTTAGAAATTGCCTGGAGTTTTCCTCCCGGTCCTTGCCCCTAATTCTGTTCCTTAAGGGCCCCACTTGGAACCCCAGCCCCTGGTGGCCTACATCGGAATAGGCTCCTGACCTCAGCAGGCTGACGTGCAGGCCGGCCACTGCAGGGCGGGGGCTGCATCTCCCAGCCACCCCTCCACCACCCCCTGATCCCTCTTCAGCCTTCCCAGCAGATGGCTGGCCATGCCCACGGCAGGTTCTGTTGCATAGGAAATCCTTGACAAGCCCAGAGACGAAGGCGGCTTCGAGAAACCCCACCCACTTGTCAGAGGACTTCTCTGCTCACCACAAATGAAGTTCAGCAAGGGATGCGGTGGGGAGAAGTGAGCTTGGGAGTCAAGACGTCGGTTGATTTGCTGGCTGACTCTGGGGAAGCGACACAACCTCTCTGAGCCTCGGTGTCCCCACAGGCACACTGAGAGGATATACAGTCTAAGGTGGTAGTTGCACACCTAGAAGCATCAGAATCAATGGAGGAGCTTTTAAAAACATAAATGCGGGGGCCTCTTAATCAGAATTGCCTCAGGTGGGCCCTGGAGTTCAATTTCTGTGGAATCGCTAGGTGATTCCCATGTGTGGCCAGGTTTGGGAACCACGGGACGGTCGTTCCAGGTTGGGCGTTCATGTATGTGAGAAAACTTGGTCCATGCTGCCTGATTTTCCCTCTCCCCACTCCCAGTGCCTCTACGCATCCTTGTTAATCATCACCCTGAGTAGTTTATGCCAAGCAGGGTGCTGGGTGACAATGAAGGAGCAGATGAGCTTCCAGAAAGCGGCCCCTTTCAGCCGCCCACTCCTTAGTAACTGCAGACAAACTGAGAAGGGAGGAGGGGGCATGCTCTCACCCTTCCACAGGTGGAGGAGGGTCAGGTGGTAGGGATAGGACCCTCTGTTGAATTCCCGCGCTTCTGCCCCAAGGCCCAGCGGCCCTTCCTCCTTGCCTCCACCCCCTAGCAAATCCCAGAGTTCTAGAACATCAAAGGCAAACCGATGTTTCCTCAATTGCAGTCATTCATCACCATCTCACCACTTGTACTATTATTTAATTGGCACTTTCTTTTATATTGACTCGCTGTCTCGTTACTTGAATGCCTATTTCAGCCCCATTCTAAGCAAAAATATTGGTGAAATAGCAGGTTTCATGTGCTAGTTATTTTTCTGTTAATACACATTGAAATAAGCGCATAATGACTTCCATTTTTAAGGGTCCATCTATTTATCTCCTGATGTTGCTTTGTGCGTCACCGCGCTTCCAGAGCACGGAGCGGGCCCAACCCTCCGGGTTTACAGTGATGGGAAGGAGGCACGGGGAGGCGGGGCTTGCCGAACGCTGTGCCGCTCCGGTGGAACACGCTGCAGACTCAGGTGTACATACCTAAGGGTCTGCGATGGGTTTGAGGCACCCTGGTGACCTTGACCTTTGGGAGACCTTTCTTTGGTTGTGCACTGCCCCCTCCTGGCAGGTCCTTCTGCACTGTTCCTCTTCCTAGAAAGAGCGACCAGAACAGGGACCTCGTGGAAGAAATGATCCTGTCTGAGGTGAGAAGCTGACGCACTCGGGGAAGGCATCCTTGAAGAAATGGCATTTGCACTTGGCTTTGAAGGATGAACAGACTTGAAAGGTCTTGAATGCCTGTTAAGGAGCTGTGACTTGCCCTGGCCGCTGTGACTCTGTGGCTGGAGCATTGTCTCATAACCAGAACACTGTGGGTTGGATTCCCGGTCCGGGCACATACCTAGGCTGTGGGTCCAATCCCCAGTGTGGACACACAGGATCTCCAGTCTGGGCACATATAGGAGGCAACCAGTGGATGCTTCTCTCTCTCACTGATGTTTCTCTCTTTCCTTTCCTCTCCCCTACCCCCTCTCTCTAACAGCAATGAAAAAAAAAAAGATCCTTTGGTGAGGATATTTTTTTTAATGTTAAAAGAAAAAAGGAAGAAGAAGCTGTGACTTGATCCCGTGCTCAGTGGTTCTCCCGGGGAGCGATGCAATGCCGAGCACAGTGCGGAGAACAAAGGGGAGCAGAGAGCGGAGGCAGAGGAGACACGAGGCAGAGCGAGATGTGGCAGTGGTCCAGGTAAAGAGGGCCAGGGCCTCTTCCCCTGCCCAGTGGATTCCTGCCTCTGGGCCTGCTTCCTTATCGGTAAGAGGAGACAGCTGGGCTTGATGCTCTCCAAGGACCCCGCCAGCTCTGAGAAATAAAACCACACAAATAAGAAATTATGCAGAAGGGACTGTGAATCACTACAACCCTTTTGGTAGTTAATCTGGCTTTTGGCTATTAAAATAAGCCCAGGTGGCCCCTCTGGCCCCCTGTTGATTCCATCCTACCATCATGAAAGCTTGGGGCTGCAAAGATGTCCTTACTGGGGTGTTTAGAGCAGTACCACTGTATGAACCACAAAACTAGAAGTGCATAGTCTACGTCACACCGCCTCCACCTCTGCCTGTCACTCAGCTCGCCCAGGGACTGAGCGCCCAGGCAGCTGGAGGACGTCTCTCCTGGCTGTATGGCCCAACCCTTGATCTCTCCGAGCCTCGGTTTCCTCATCTGTAAACAGGGCTGGGACCCAGTTACATGCCTCACAGGGTGGTCTGGGGCTTAAATCGGCTAGCACTCACACATCTCACAGCACAGCACCAGCTCTGGGTGCCCGCTCTGCAGATGGGAGCCGTCACTCTCCCCCAGATGGCTACAGAAGATCCAAATGTCTGGAGAAACGGTTCTGATATGTTGTTAAGTGAAAAGAGCCGGTCACAGAGGTGTGTGTATCCTGTGACCCCTTTTGTAAAAAAGAGAAATGAACAAGAAAAGGAGGGTTAAAAAGGAGGTCCCTGTCTGTCCCTGTGGGTCAAGGATGCAAGGGAATCTGACACCAGCTCCCTGCACCCCAAGACTGGCTATGGAGGGGAGGGCCTGGCATGTGGGCCGTGGGCTGGAAGTGGATGAGAGGGAAGGAAGATTAACTTCATCTCTGTCCATCTACAAAGTGTTTGATTTGTTACTTCAGTAGTAACTTTTCAGCATTTTATAAATCTTCAACATCTCCAAGGAGATTAAAGAAAAAAGAAAGAGAGAAATTATCATCCTGCGCGAGGAAAGGAGGCTGCGGGCAATCTACTGGCCCAAGTGACTCGGTTCAGGGAAAACCCACTGTTACAGTGGAAAAAGGGTCCCATCTCTGGGTGTTGCGGTCAAGGGCAGCCTTCCCAGATGAGCCCCTCTCTTGAGAGTTCCAGCATGGGAAGGGCCCTTTTCCAAAATCTCCAACCAAAAAAAATGTTGAGGATCAGAGAGGGAAAGAGAGCAGCCAAGGTCACACAGCAGAGCCAGGCCAAAAGGGTCATTTCCTCACTCCTGGCCCAGCAGCCTCCCCCTGTGTCATATGTACGCCCTCCCTCCCTGGGTGGGAGCCACTCCCACTAGGAAAAGGAGGGTGTAACGCCACACCTACTTAGCTTCCTTCTCCTCTGCTGACAGTCCTTCCTTTGCTCCTTTTCTCAATGCCCTCACCGTGCCCTGCTCCGGAATCTGGGGTGACTAAGGCAGGTTGCTTCCCGAGAGGCGCTCACAGTTGAGTGGTTTGGAAGCTTCTGGTTTCCACTGCTAACAAAGACATCTTCTCCTAACGGGTAGAAAAATGCTCTGAGGCTGATTTTTTTTTTTTTTAATGCACTGTTTTGTTTGCCTCTGTCTTAATTGTTGCCATGTTATATTTTATCAGTTTAATGTTTTAATTTTGTGCTTGGGCCCCGAGGCAATTCAGCGAAGGGTATGATTTGGAAAATCAAGGAAATAAAGAAATGGTCCACAAAAGAGGCAGCTTCCCAGGAGCCGAGGACAAAGCCTTCGTGCGTTTAATAAATTTTATTAAGAACAAAACAAAAACAAACCGTTGCCAGACAGAAGGTATTAGACCATCCTGGTTTGGTTTGGTTTTGGTTTTTTAATTTAATACCGGTTCTCCATGTCTTCCAAGGTCAGCCAAGGACTCAGCCCCTGGTTCCTTCTCCATTGCCTTCTAGAAGCCTTGCACATTTCTGCATCCAGGTCAACACTCACAGAGTGCGCCAGCCTGCTTGCCCACCTCTCTTTCTCTGGAGACAGGCTGCAACCACCCCTGCATTTGCCAATATTCATTGCACGGGGTGCAGCCAGCAAGACAAGCCCAAGGCTGCTTCTAGAGAATTCACATTCTCCTAAGGTATGCATTCTGCCCCAGGGTGATGATGCCCCGAGGGGGTGAAAACTGGTCCCTGGAAGGGGAAAGAGAAAAATCTTTGGTCTTCCCATGTTTTCTGTACTCGTCACCCTGTTTGCTGTCCCAGTGAGTAGCTGCCTGTCTCACTACCCCATGAGTACCCTGGGCATCATCATCAACCCAAGTTGCCAAGGCTCTCGGAACTCGGGCTCCTTATTACCAGCCTTGCGGGGGCCCAGTCTGCAAAGGCTTCTTCTCTCCCCCTGGAAACTGACCCTCTCTGTCTTCCCTTTCCCTCCCTGTCCAGAGCCCAGAGGTTGGGCATCTCTTCTGCCAATGCTTAGACCCCTGTGCTCCTTCCCCACACCCATCAGGCAATGCCCTACGCCTGGATAAATCCCATTAAGTACTTTCCCCATGCTTGTGTCCGGGTAGGTGAGCTACAAAAGGGGAATCACTCAGCAGAACAGGGCAGGACGCACATAAATTAATGGCTACTGCCCTCAGCTAGGTTGACAACGCTATCAGGCAATTGGGGATTCTGTGGACAAATTTGCTCTTCCACTCTCTGAATGCTCCTTGTCCTCCCTCCTTTAAACTCCTCCCCACCTCTTCTCGCTCTCAGCAGAAGACCTTGCCTCCCACTTGGCAGAAAAAATAGAAGCTCAGGATGAAATCTCCCTTAACATCCCACTGCAAACCTACATCGACATCTGCACCCATCCTGCCTTTGTTCCTTCTTTTGGTTCTGGAGAAGTCATCCCTCCTCCTCCCCCAGACCAGCCCCTCCACCTACACGCCCGATCCCAGCCCCTCGCACGTGCTCCTGCACAGCGCTCCCCTACTGCCTCTCCTGTTTCCCTCGGTCCCCCCCGTTCATCTCTCCCCTTAGGATCTCCCATCAGCCTTTAAGCAAACTCAGGTCTCTCTCACCTCCTGACACACCTCCCCCAGCACACCTGGACCCAGTTCCAGAAGCTATCTCTTCCCCTTCCCTCAATGACCACTGTTATCTGACCTCTCCCTTCATTCCACAGAAGTAGCGCTCCCTAAAGCCACCAACAATCCCCACGCCTGCCGTGAAACCAAAGCCAGTGCTTTCATTCTCATCCTGCCCCACCTCTCAGTGCATTTCCCAAGGACTCTTCCCAGTTTCCAGAAACCCCTCCCTTGCCTTCCCTCCCTGCGGCCACTCCCCAGGGCTTCTCCTCCCTCCCCGTCCACTCCTTCTCAGCCTTTGCCGGCATAATCCTCCCTGTGCAGCCCTAATCAGTGGGTGTGTCCTGGGGCTCCACCCTGGGCCCTCCTGCCCCGGCACTCTCTCAGTCAGCATCTCTCCACGGACAGCTGCCCATCTCCGTGGGAGTCCAAACCCAGGGAGGCTTCCAAGTGCCTCCTCGACATCCGCACTCGGGGTCCCAAAAGCATTTCAATCTCCACATGTCTGCAGGAGAACTCGCCCTTTTCACATCCCCCTCTCTGCCCTTCCTCCTTGCTCACACCCTCGTCCCAGTCCTGTCCAGTTTTCCCTGTTTCTGTGCAAGTCCCTGCTTGCCTGTTTACTCTGAGTCCATTCTAATTCTCCCTGCCCCTCACCCTCCATTTCAATACACCTCTATGACGATTTTACTTCCCGATAACTCTGGAAGCTTCCACGGCCCTCCAGCACCACTCTTGCCAGCACCCCACCCCACCCCCATATTCTCCCTAGATGCCTGCCTTCATTTCTAACTCTAACTTGTCTCCCTGCATCTACTCATGTACACACCACTCCACAGGGTACTCACACAGGTCACATTACAATTCAAATGTCATCCTGTCCCTCTCGGGTTATAATGTCAATGGCCTCCTATCACTCTTAGGATGAAGAGAAATATCCTTAATATGGAATCCACCCTCCACCCACCTTCTATAGTTTCCTATCTCTCTCCTCTCCCTCTGGGCCCTGCTAATAAACAACTTTACCTGCCTCTTCTCTCAGCTGCATCTTCTGCCTCAGCTCCTTTGCATAGGCCCCTCCCTCTGCCCGGGATTCTTTCCCCCGCCCAACCCCCACCCCCGACCCCACCCCCACAAACACCACTTCCTCAGAGAATACTTCCCTTAATACCCAAGAAAAGATAGATCCCTCCTTCCTGATCAATGTTTTCACAATAATGGCTACCACATATGCACACAGCGCTACTGTTAGCAGCTCCTCCTAGCATCTCCACTTAGAGCTCATTTCCTCCTCATGACAACCTTGTGAGGTAGAAATGATAATGATCTCTGTTTTACAGATGAAGAAACTGAGGCACAGAGAAGTTATGGAACTGACCCAAGGTCACATTGTTAATAAGAGACAAAGCCAGAATTTGAACCTGGCCAGTGTGACCCCAGGATAGGAGACACTAGCCTTTTCTTTTCTGCACTTACTACAACAATGTATTGGTATGACTATTTGTTAATATGTGTCTCCCTCATTAGACTGTGAACTCTATTGGGGTAGAGACTGTTTCATCCCCAACAGTGGGTACTCTGAATGTAGATTAAACAGCTGAATGTAGATTAGTCTCCTCCCTCCTCATTCACTGCACTCCATCAGCCACGTGGTCCTGCCCCTGTTTCTTCCGCAAGCATTGCTAGCTCTGGGAGGTTCAGGTATGTGCTTATCTATGTTTCGATATTTGATAGAAAGTGTTCAGTGTCTCTACACACTCAGAGTTTTCTAGAGCAAAGGCTAGGTGATTCATGCTGTCTTCAGAGTCTCAACAGGTCCATGAAGCTCACTCAAATAGTCCCCCGTCCTAGCTCATCCTGTCCCTGCCAACCTCCTCTCAACAACTACAACAGCCTCAGTTTTTTCCTCTGCAAATCCATCCCCCACACTTGGGTCATAGCAATCTTTTAAAAATGCAAACGCAGAGCATCCTCCTGTATAACACCAGTCAGAAACTACTTCTCACTTTTAAAGCAGAGTGCAAACTCTGCTGGTGGGTAAGGGGGTGCTGTAGGTGCTGTCTACTTCCTCATCCTCATGTACCCTCACATGCTCCCTCTTCCAATTGCCCCCCACCCCCAAGTCTACAGCCCAGCAGCATAGGCTGGGTTCTGTGTTTGGATTTACCAACCCATACCCGCCCATAGTTTCTCCTGTCAATACTCAGGCAGTGCCCTCTGCTTGGGATGCCAGTCCTTTCCTCTGCACCTAGAAATTCCTCCTCTATCGTCAAGCTTCAGCTTAGATGTCTCTTTGGGTTGAGACCCCCCTCACCCCTTGCTCTGCCTAGCTCTGCCTGTCCCAACAATGCACACAGGGTTGAATCATAGTTGCTTAGTTTCTATGTCTCCCTCCCTCTGAGTTTTGAGGGCAGCCGCCACATCTTCTTATTTGTCTTTTTATCCCCCCATCCTACTAGCCCATGGTAGCTCCAAGTACAGTGCTCAATAAGGATTTGTTCAATGAATGAATGGTGATGAAAAATAGTGTGTCAACATAAGAAACGTCCAAACCTGTAAGAAATTTTATGAGTGTATTTGAACCAGACTGACAATTGCCAGGAAGCAAAATCTCAATGGACTGAGAAAATGCTCCATAAAATAGCAGTTTTGCACCTTATGTTATACATCACAATTCAAAGAGGAGGTATACAGGGGTTACATGAAATCCACTGGTGATAGATTAGGGAGGTGGGAGGAAGCAGAATGCGGTGGGCGGGGGGTCTCGGCGATTGGATAAAGAGTAAAACAAATAGACACATGCTTCCTTTACATGGGTGGGTATAGGCTAGCTAATAGTTAACAACTAACATGATAATACAAGTGAGGGGTTCTGTGGTCTCCTGCTCTGGTGCAGTGATTGTGCGCTGACAGGTCTGGAGAAAAGGAGTTGACCCTGACATTCCAAGGGTATGTTATCTCAGGTGCAAAACGACGATAGACAGGCTCCATGAAGGTAAAAATTGACCCTCATCAGGGAAGATACTGACCTAAGACATGACTCCCCTCCATGACTCACTGTTAGTTGTGTTCATTTCAGTCCCGCCTATGTGGTTACTGGAGGTCTCCGAGGTGATAAAGCCACCATGCAGACCTCCCCTAAGTTTCTCAGGTTCCATACTGGCCCCTTTTTCATGCACAAGCATCTAGTTCACGAGTCCTACAGAGTGTGGAATGAACAGGGGCGGTAACTGGGAGTTCGGGTCTAGAAAGAGATGCAGATTAGGGTGTTCAGAGATGAATCACACTGGATGACCGGCGGAGGGCTAAAACGGAAGGCAAACTCCTTCCTTCAAGGGGCATGGCTGAAGGATTTATGAGGGAGTCATAGTTATCGTGGCCTGCCCAGGGTAGGGGTTCAGGTCCAAGCCCCCACCCCGCCAATGGGAAGTCTCGTTGCCCTTCGAACCCTCGCCTCTTTCACTCGCTGGGGCCAGGCCGGTCACTCCAGGATAAAAGACTACGTTTCCCGGCATGCCGCGTGGCAGAGCTAATAAGCCGGAAGTGGGATGTGAGAGGTCGTAGGGCAAGAGGGAAGTGGCGGGCGGGGACTGACGGGGGGCGTGCAGGGGTGCGGGCCAGCCGCAGGTCGCAGGCATGGCTGAGGCCAGGAAGCGGCGTGAGTTGCTTCCCCTGATCTACCAGCATCTTTTGAAGGCAGGCTACGTGCGCGCGGCGCGGGAAGTGAAGGAGCAGAGCGGCCAGGTAAGCGTGCGCGGGCCATGTGTGAGGGCCGCGTGCAAGATCTGGAGAGCGGCACCCCGCGCCCCTTTCCCTGGTAGGTGCCCAGAGCCGGGTCCCGTAGTGCTCCGGCACGCGACCGGGCGTGCAGAAGGAGCCGCAGCCTCTGTCCTCAGCTGCGGCCCCTAGACTCTCTGGGCCTCAGTTTATCCATCGTATGCAGTGGGCTTGCCAGGACATGTGATCTACCCGCAGGGCTCTGTAGAAGTCCCGCGTCCCGTGCCTCCACCCTCTTCCTAGTAGCAGCGATTTAAAGTTTCCTGGGTGCCGAGCCACGTGGTTCGGCGCGGCCCCCTAGAGCCAGAAAGTAGCTGCAAGTTTCAGGAGGAGATTGCCATCAGCCCCGTGGGTGGGGACTGTGTAAAGGAGGGCGCGAAGAGAAGGAGCCTATGGCCCCTATAACTGAGCTAGGGCTCAGGCCCTTAGGCCCTTAGTAGCCTTTCTGTACGGAGTCAAACAGCTTTGGGATTCGAGCTTCAGGTATATTCATTCCTTCGTTCATTCTCACAACTGTTGTTAATCTGGCGCCCCGGGTGCTGGTGATAAAATGATGAGCACTACCTTAAGTGCCAAGAATGAGAGGCCTAGAGTAACTGAGACAGGGAGGGCAGATTACCCTGGTCAGGGGTATCCAGGACTGTTTTCCGAAGAAAGTGGGAGTTGATTTGAGATTTAACAGAAGGGAAGTGGATATTCCAGACAGAGATGCAAATACCCTGCAGTGGGGCGGGGACTCGTTGCTGACTGTTGGCCTTGGGAAAGTCCACTGTGGCTGAAATGTGGAGTACTGGGTAATAGAGGCCCCTTGGGGGGAAGATGCTGATTGGAGCCCTATGGCAGGCAGTTCGATCTTATTCTGAGGAGCAGTGCTAAGCCCCTGGAGGGATTTAAGCTGGTAAAATGATTAGTTAATATCCCTTTGGCTACAGTGGGAGCTTGGGTCCTGATGCTTGTTGCTCTCAGGACTAAAGGGTGATGGGCCCTGACACATCGTCTATGCTTTTTCCAACTGTCTCTAGACCTCAGCTGCCCTTTTTACTCTGCTTGTAGCACTTAACAGCTAAGGAGGGCAAAAGACAGTACCGGTCTTCATTGGGGTATTTGCCTAAGTAAAAGTGCCCTGTTTGTGGGGCATACACTCTAGCAGGAGCAGACGGGTGACAAATATTTAAAAAGTTAGTGATATAACATGCTGGGTGATGGCCGGTGCTGGCTATAAAAATTAGACAAGCAAGGAGGATAGGACTGTCCAATTATAAATAGGGTGATCAGGAATCTCCCCTGAGAAAGTGACATTTGGGCAGAGAAGGAAGGAAGGGGGTGACGTGTGAACTTAGGTGTGGAGAGCATTTCAGACAGAAAAGAAGAGCGAGTCTTGATGGGGGCAGGGCAGCCTGACACATTTGGGGGACCGTGGAGCGGAGTGAAACTGACACTTGAAGTCTCAGTGTTCCTGGTTCACTGTGCAGGGCCCTGCCCAGATGATCTCATTCAGGCCTGATAGCAGCCTGCTAGGTGGGTGCTGCTGTTTTCCCCATGTCGCAAAGGAGGAGCCTGAAGCTGGAAGAGGTGGCGAGATTAGCACCACTATTTTACAGAGGAGTTGTGCATGACTCCCGGTGCACCCTCTTGGTCCCTCTGCCCAGATTCCTGACACCCTCCACCTTCACCGTATGTCACTCACTGAGCCTCCATGGGGCACTTGACATCCCAGGTTCCTGGTATTTGCAGAGGCAGTGGGCCCTCTGGCCTTGGCATCAAAGGCCTGGATTTCACCTGGTTCCCTCTGCTTTCACCAAGGGACTGGCACTGTTTGGTTCCATTATTTTCCCAGTGGATAAGTGGACTGCGATTATGCCACCTGGATGCCCCAGGTGTCCAGGCTGTGGTTCACCCTTCCCTGGGGAGATTGATCAGCCTAACCTGTAAGAGCCTTTTAAAGGTCACTTGTGGGAAAAGCCCTATCTCGGGGCCCCTAAACATAGAAAGTGCCCAGGAGGCTGGGGCCTGGATAGATGCTCTAGCCTGAAACATTTCAACTCCAGCCTCTCAAAGACACCTCTCGCCAACATGTTGTCTTAGAAGGTTTTAACTGGAAATCCCCACAAGGTTTGGGTGGCTTTGACAGGGCCAAGCAGACATACTTTCCAAAGCAAAAGACCACCCTTCTCAACCACCTGTCTGTGCAAGCTGTAAGCTTGTAGAGAGTTGGGCCCAAGGAGGACCCTTACTGCGCTGGGGTGTTAATTGCTGCTCTCTTTCCTTCTCTGCAGAAAAGTTTCCCGAATGAGCCTGTAACCCTCCTGGACATCTATACGCACTGGCAACAGTAAGTCTGATGGCTCTGAAGGTGTGAAGTAGGGACACCCCAAGCTATCAACTTGGAATAAGCTAGGGTACTAATCTGGTCTCAGATCTGTCTGTGTGGCCCACTGTAGACACCATTATCGCCCCCAGGAAGCCAGGTCACAGGTGTGGGTGTCAGGTAGGGGGAGGGGACTTGGAGAGCTGTGATCAGTATTGAATAACAGCAAGGACAGAAGCTTCTCAGCCATTTGTTATTTATTCAGTCAACAAACATTTATTGAGCACTTACTGAATGCCAGGCCCTGTTCTAAGTGTGGAGATGTCAGACATGCCTCCTTGCTTCCCAGAGTTGACACTGGAGCCAGGGAGGTAGGTGTGCATCAATGAACAAAACAAGCGAATGTTAAGTTACAGTGGCAGTAAGGATTGCGCAAAAGAGGTAACTGATGCCAAAACCGTGTAAACCTCATTTGGGTTTCTAGGGGAAGCTTCCCTATGGTGACCCTTGATTTGAGAGCTTTCCTGACAGAATCGGGGAGTGAATCAGGCAATAAGTATGGAGAAACAGGTAGGGGGTACCTGGCAGAGAGAACTGCTAATGCTGAGGCGTGTAGCCTCGGGCCCGGTGCAGATGAGGCTGGGCAGTCGGCAGGGCTCAGGAGTTGTCTTTACCCCGAGAGCAGGGGAAGCCATGCAAAGGTGACTCGGAACGGTGAGGTCGCTCTGTGGCCTCGCGAGACTGGTAGGCATCATCATCCAGGCAAGAGCTGGGTGGGGCTTGAGACGGGAATGATAGGAGGCAGGAAGTGAATCTCAGGAATGTCCGGGGATGGAACCAGGACCTGTGGGTGGGCTGGAGAGGCAGTCTAGTCGAACCCCAGCTATCTGACTTGGGCATGGAGCTGGAAGGGAGCCTGATTTGGAGGGGAAATTTCAAGGACGTATTGAGTGCGCATTGTGTAGAACTTAAGTACTTTTCAAGGATGGAGAAGTAATCCAAGGGTGTATCAACAAAGGAGTGGTTTGAGAGTGAAGGAGGGGATAGTTACTCTCTCCCCATGCCCTGGCCTGACCACAGCCAACCAGGTGAGTGAAGGAAGGCCCTGTAGTCGTGTCCCACAGAGAATATCAAATTGTCCAGGATGGAAGAGAGATGGCAGAGGGGCAGGTGAGGGACCACTCTGCACATCCCTGAGGATGAAGGAAGCGGCGTGTTCTCCGGGGCTCTGGGAGACTGGAATGGGGTCTGTACGTGCCTGCTTTAGGAAGAGATCTCAGTTTCTGAACACCAGTGCTTGCTCATCAGAGCCACCCCAAAATCAGGGAGGCTACAGTCGGAATGGTGAGCTCCCTGTTATCAGAGGGATGTAAGCAAAGGCAGGAATGGTAATGAAAGGGATCCCAGCTTCCAGTGAAGAGCTAAGGCCCTTAAAAGCCCATTCAGCCCTCGGTTCCTGGCTCTTCTCTGATGCTAAAGCAAGCACAGGACACACCCCGCACTTCCTCTCCCTCGCTGTCCCCGACTCGCCCAGGTGTTGCGGGTGTTGTTCACAGCACTTCCTTCCCCGGAGAGCCGCTTCAGCGAGCTGCACCACAAGCCCTTCCCTGCCCCTGGCCGCTGTGGATAAGGGGTCCAGCGTGAAGCAGGAACCTCCTACCCACCGGAGGAAGCCTGGCCTAGTGCTTCCTGACAAATTCAAACCCAGCAACGATCTGCAGGACTGTGGGCAAACGGTTCCCCTGAGTCTGTGCCTCCGTCTTTAAAGTGACAGATAGTAAATAAAGTGCTTAACCTGGCTGTTGGAGGCATCCCCTCCCCGCCACCCCAGTTTATGCAGCACCTGCTGTGAGCAGGACTGTTCTTTATGTAACTGGGGACAGACCAGAGAGCAGCTCCTTCACTGATACTTGCCATAAACGAAACCCATTTTTAACAGGACATTCCCAGCAAGTGACCTTCCTGGGAACCAGGGACCCGAGAGCACGTCCCAAACGGTGGCAGAGCAATCATAGCTAGAGAACGTGGGCACAGAGAGTGACTCTTCAGGGTGGCAGCGTGGGGTCAAAGAGATGATACTTGAAAGTTCCAGGGACTCAGCCATCTGAGTGCCTGTCCTAGTAATGCCCTGGGCACGTCACTCGTTTGCTTTGCGATGCGTGCTGGGCACGAGGGATACTTCAGTGAGCTGGAAAAGTTCCCGGCAGCCCCCCACCCCCTTCCTGGTCCTCACTGTGTGCTGGGGGCATCAGGCAGGAAGTGAGCACTATAGCAGGGGGGAGAAAAGTGCTCTGAAGAAAATGAAACAGGATGCCAGGGCAGAGAATACCTAGGGGTGATTAGCGAGGGCCTCGCTGAGAAGACTGTGCTGGATCCCGCAGGCCGGGGAGGACTGGGCGGAGCCTTCCAGGAAGAGGGCGCTGCGAGTGCCTTCCAGGAAGGAGCCTGGATGGCTCTGTGAAGTGCCCGCGGGTGCCGGCCTGTCACTCAGCCCCTGTTAGCTACTGTGATTGTTAGTTGCTGATGATCTTGAAGACTAGACGACTGTAAAAACACTTTATGAAATGAATGAAGATGCAGAATTTTACCTACACTATGTCTTCATTGCCGTTCAAACTCTATGTGTTTCCTTTGGCATGGTGGGAGGATGTGGGAAGGTCTTTACCTTTTCACATCTCCTGGAGTCGTCCTTGTCACCGGTTGGTATAGCCAGTCACCCTTGTCCTGCAGAACCTCGGAGGTTGGCCGGAAGCGGAAGGCAGAGGAAGATGCGGCATTGCAGGCCAAGAAGGCTCGGGTGTCAGACCCCATTAGCAGTTCCGAGAGCTCAGAGAGCTCAGAAGAGGAGGCGGAGGCAGAAGCTAAAACTGCCAAAGCGGGTAAGGGCCCTGCATGCCAGGTGCGTCAGGGTAGGGGTGAGCACTGGCGCTTGTGGGGGCTTAGCCCCGGGCCCTGCACCTTTTGGGAACAGGCTATTGCCTATTGGATTGTTCCAGCAGGGGCCCACCTCCAGCTTCTTCAGTGAGCCCTGGGAGAACCAGGACCTTTCAGGGGGAAGATCGGAAGGGCCTACCTGTCTGTTTCAGGATTGATTTGAACCCTCCCTCTGTGCCAAACGTGACCATGAGCCAGCCCTTTTCCTCTGGGGGCCCCAGTGGCTCATCACTGGGGAGCCGGGACTCCATCAAGGATGCAGACTTGTAGCTTTCACTTTGCCCCTCTCTCTCTCTCACCCCTGGTGGACATGGCTAATGTACACACAGCCCTTTCCCATGAGTCTGGGCCCAGCCTCAGAACCATGCCCAGCACCAGGCAGCCACAGCAGTTCTTAGGGGGACGGAAACCTGTCTGCTGTTTTTAGATGTGAAAAAGCCCCCCTGGCTCATCCAGCAGGTGTTTGTGTCTTGCAGCCCCAGTCGTGGGAGCGGTGTTGCCATCACGCGTGAAGGAAAAGGCCAAGGTTAGTGGGGCCACGTTCCCAGCTGTTACCTGCAAGAGTTAAAATGCCCCGTAGGGGACAGTCCCCTGTGTCAGAGGAGGGTTGTGGGTAATTGCCCAGCCTGTGTTCACATCTCAGCCTAAGGCACCAGCTATGTGACCTTTGTGAGTCCCCTCACCTCTCTGGGCCTCAGTTTCCTTTTCTATAAAAATAATTAGGGAGTAATGATAATAACCTCTACAAATTGCAACTTACCACTTTGCAAGTTAACAGCTGTGTTCCTAGAATGGTAACCTAGTTCCCTCTATGCTTCTCTGAGGGGAGGCACCACTTTTAACCCCACTTTATTTATTTATTTATTTAGATTTTATTTATTGCCCTGGCCAGTGTGGTTCAGTGGGTTGGAGCGTCGTCCTGTAACTGAAAGGTCGCGGGTTCAGTTCCCAGTCCAGGCACAGGTGTGTACGAGAGGCCACCAGTCGATGCTTCTCTCTCACATCCGTGTTTCGCTCTCTCCCTTCCTCTCTAACAGCAATGAAAACAAAATTGTCCTTGGGTGAGGGTTGTTTTTTTTTTAAAGTAAAGCTTGTATTTATTTTTAGAGCAGGGAAGGAGAAGGAAAGGGAGAGAAACATCGATGGGTTGCTTCTCACACGCTCCCAACCTGGGACATGGCCCGTAACCCAGCATGTGCCCTGACCCGGAATCGAGCCAGCAACCTTTTGGTTTATGGGGCAATGCCCAACCCACTGAGCCACACCAACCAGGGCTTTTTTAAAGCCCTTTAAAGGTGAAGAAACCGAGACCTAGGGGGGGTGACTTGTCCAAACTCAGACAGCCGGGAAGTGGTAGAGCTGGGTTCAGGTGTGGTCCATGTTTTTAGGTCACCGGGCCATCCCCAAGTGTGTCTGTTGCTCATTCTCTGTAGGCAACAACTGAGACAGCCAACAAGACCGTGAACTCCACACCACACCCTGCCCCTGGACGGGCCCACCTCCTCTCCGGAAAGTCACCCAAAAAGTCAGCAGGGCCCTTGGTGAATACCGTCCTGGTCTCAGAAGTCAAGTCGTCGAGCAGTGTCTCAGCCCTCAGAACCACCACCAAGCCCAAGCCTGGTGAGAAGCACCCAGAGTGTGGGCTGGGGGGCAGGCAGGCCTGGGTACTCCTTTGTCAAGCTCTGGGACATTCAGAGGCTTGTCTCTATGACAACGAGGACCCCCCACCCCCCAGACCATTTCCCCATTCCCTTGATGAGGGAGAGCCAACCACAGGGATGTGTGAGTTTTTGCTGAGGGAGATGAGCGGTCTGGGTGGGGTTTAGGGACTAAACTCAGAGGCCCGGGTTTGCCTCTCTCTGTCATGTAAAAGGACTTGGCCCTGCCTGCCTCGGTGTGATAGGAGAGGGAGAGTTTTCTAAGCTGGCGCACACGTTAAAACCCACTACACCGTGACCAGGGCGTCAGGTGTACAGAAACATAGGGACACGAGTGGAATGCTCCTAAGCTCCGGGGCTTCCAGGGACAGTGGAGCTAAAGCGAAGCTTGAACGCTGTCTCGCTACCTGGCTCTGGTTAGCTGGTGTGGTGGAGTGCAGGCGGGTCTGGGGAGGGTGGCCCTCAGTGCCCTCCCCGTTCATCCCTCAGGAACAGCATCATCGGGCCAGGCCACCAGCTCCAGCGAGGACACCTCCAGCGATGAGACGGACTTGGAGGTAATTGCAGCCCGTCCTCGGGAGCTGCCTGGCACAGATGCCCAACCTTCCCTCCCAGGAGCCGGGTTTCATAGACCACTGGGGCCAGATCAGTTCAGCGAGTGTTTCAGGGTGACCGGGAGCTGGAAAGGCTGAGGCCTGGGGGGCGGGGGGTGGGAGAGGAGGTGCTGCCCATTGCTCTCTGGGCCTGAGGAGGGTCTAGGGTGGCGGGAGAAGGACGCTGTCTTGCCTGTGAGACAAAGGGAGGCTTCCTGGGAGAGGTGGCGTTGTAGCAGGGCCTTGGTACACTGGGAAGGCCAGGAGAGGGATGTAGGGGAAGGGGTGTTCGAGCAGGAAGAGCTGCATGAGCAAAGGCCCCAGGGACGGGTGGGGGGTGGCAGTGGTCGTCCTGTGGTGCAGGCGGGGTGAATGGGGCGAGGTTGCTGAGGGGGTTCTGAACCCGCTGGCGAATGCCAGGCCTAGGCACCTGGCCAGAGGTGGGCAGGTCTTAGTTTGGGCCTTGTCTCTTCTCTGAACTGTGACGGGATGTCAACTTCCTGCTGTGCACCTGCCAAGTGCCAGGCCCAGGGTGCTGTGGTGGGCAGGATGGGCGGGGTTCCTGCTGCCTGGGGAGGTGGGGTCCCTTGGAAATTTCGCTGCAGTGGTGGTGGCTACCGTGAAGGGAAAAGGTAGAGAGCCAGGAGGGGCGGTGATAGGAATGTGATGTGGACACAGGGCCAGCGTGGGCAGCGACGAAGACAGAGCTCCGTGCTCTTCAAGCACGCCGATGTGCACTGTTGTGAGTGGGAGGGGAAGTGCTGTGAGAGAACGTGGGGGTTGGGCCAGTCACCACCTGACCGTGAGGACTGTCGGGAGGAGGTGGGTTACTCTCGGGCCGTGAGAAGCCATTGCAGGGTTTCAGGCTCAGAGGTAAGGTGACCTGGTTTGTGTTTCAAAGAGCTCGCTGGTGGTGGTCTGGGCTGGAGGACAGAACAGAAGGAGAGCACCGGCGGAGGGGCTGTTGGAGAAACACTGGCAGCGAGCACTGGGGGGCCCAGCGGGCGGGGGGTAAGGGATGGATGGGGCTGCTGCCCGGAGTATTTCCCACCTCTCCTCCAGCCTCACCCTCACTGTCAAGCTGGAGACCTCGCCCCCATCTACCGCAGCCCTGGCTGCGGGTGCTACCCACTTGCCATCCCCACCCTCGGGCCCCAGATACAGCCAGTCCTAGGATGCCCTGGGAAACCAGCAGTTAGCCACGTGGCCTCCATGGGCCGGAGGCTGGCGCAGGGCCGCAGCAGCAGTAAGGAAGAGTTTGGGGTGGAGGAGACGGCTGCCCCAAAACCCGGGGTCAAGTGAGGGCTCACTGCTGGCAGAGATGGTGATCAGGCCCTGCCTCCCTTGCAACTGGCAGCCTTTTAGGGGTCTAAAAAAGCCCAGAGAGGGAAGGGATATGCCCAGGGTACCTCAGCAAGCCTGTGGCAAGCTTGGTATTTAGATGCTGGCCCCTGGCTCTCTTGATGGCCGTCGTGATTCGATACTGTAGCTGAAGAGGCAGGCGAGGGTGGGCTTTCCTGGTGGAGAGAGGCGGCCCCCCATGCTGGACCCTGTGTGCCAGGCGGCAGAGCAGCACAGTGCTTGCAAGGCCAGCCCCCAAAGCTGCACAGATATGGGTTCCAGTCGTGGCTCTGCCCCTTCGTGCTGGCCTTGAGTGAGTCGACCTCTCAGAGCCGCCTGTCCTTTTCTGGAAAATGGGTATAACGGTAGTGTCAGTCTCGGGGGTCGTTTGGGAGGGCTCTATGAGCCGTGAAGCATCGGATGTCCTCCTGGCACAGGGACCGTCATGCCTTCCCCAACGCCATCCTCTTGTTCCAGGTGAAACCCCCAGTAAACCCACCACAGGCCAAAGCCTCGCCAGCCCCTGCCAAGGTGTCTCCGGGGAAGAAGGCAGTCACCACCCCTGGGAAGACAGGGAACGCGATCCCCCAAATCAGCGGAGGTGCCCCAGCCCCAGCCAGCAGGGCTGAGAAGCCCGAGGAGGACTCAGAGAGCGGGGAGGAGGACTCCGAGAGTGAGGAGGAGGCCCCTGTGGGGGCACCCAGCCAGGTGAGGCCCGGGAGAGGGCTGCCCCTTGGGGTGGCCTGGGGCTTTCCCACGGCCCCAGCTGTGTGCTGAGCACCTCCTCTGCCAGAGAAGACCCCCCTTGGAGTCAGAGGAGAGGGAGGCGGAGGTGTGAAACTTGGGGCAGCGGCACCTGGGTTTGCTGCAGCTGCCTGTGGAAATTGCCCTTTTCGCCTGTGGGGAAGCCTAGAATGGCTGCTTCCCAGACAGTGGTCCCGGACCCCACTCTGTCAGTAGCTCTGCTGTACCTCAGTTTCCCTGCCTAGTAGATGGGCTGCTGTCCTCACCCCAGCTCGTCTGCTGTGAAGGGACTTGGGGAGTTTTCACTGCTCGGCCCTCTGGCTTCTCAGACCAAATCACAGCCTGATAGCTAAGAGGAATTTGGTTGCCTTCCACCAGCTGGGACCCCCTCTCCTCAGTGGGTGATCGGGGGTACAGCCCCTGAGGCTCTGGGCACGTCCCAAGGGAAGCCCATAGGGGCTGGGTAGCTGTTGGGACCTGAGAGGAGGGCAGGAGGAGGGTCAGACAGCGTGGGGAAAGGCCCGGCAGCCCTGAGTGCCCCCAGCAGGGGCCCCAGAGCGGAGGTCCCCCCCGCCACACACACACAGGGTGGTAAGTGGAAGAGTGTGATAAATATGATTGCCTGTGCTATACTTTCATGAATGTTGGGAGGGAAGTGAGGTGGGGAGGGGGTTAGAGTGGCCATTTACACTGGAACGCTCAGGGGAGGCTGCCCAGGGGAGCCCTGGGTAAAGGCTTGAAAACCTGGAGAAAGAAAGGGAGGGACCACATGCCGTTGGGGGTGGTCATTCCCGGTGGGGAGCAGAGCAGGTGCAAGGCCCTGAAGTGGGAGCAGGGAAGAGAAGCGACAGGTTAGCGTGTGCAGACCTTGTCTACGGTGGCCGCTGCTCCTTAGCCCAGGCCAGTTTTGCTGTGCCTGCGGCTACTCCATGTTGCCTGGCACCCAAATGTGAACATTTATGTACAATCTACTTTTTCCATATTGCTTCCAATGTGTGACAAGGTGCAAGCCGATCACACCCTGTCTGAAGTAGCTGCACCCTCTGCTCAGGAAGGTTTTCAGAAGGGGGTGATCGGCTCAGGTCTGAGCAGCTGTGGCCTTTCTAAGGCAGACAGGGCTTGCAGCCGTCCTGCCAAAACCCTGACACCTCGAGCAGAGCCTCAGACCAGCAAGGAGTTGGCCAGTGGGTCAGTGGGGAGGAGGCCCGCCCCCTGGGGACCTTGCCCCACGAGGCTAGCACAGCCTTGCCCAGGGTCCGCCTGCCGTCCATGCGCAGAAAGCTCAGGGAGGGCCTCACTTGGTCAGCCAGGCACAGTGCCTGTGCCCACAGAGCCTTCCTGCTGACGGGGCTGCCCAGCCGGGACAGGCTCGACACCCTGCGTGCAGGACAACCGGGGGGCGCTGCAGGAGCATCAGGGTCAAGCACCATAAGGTACTGATGTCTGTCAGGCCCCAGAGGATGGGGTTGAGGTGACCGGGTGAAATAGGCCTCAGGTATTAAAGAGTGTGGAGCTGATAGCCCAGGTCAGAGCACCAGCCAAGGTGGAGAGCGAGGAGGGAAGCAGGGGATCCCGAGAGCCCCACGAATGCCTCGGCTTTATCCTGAAGGTGTTTCCAGGGGGTTTTCAAGGGAAAAGAAACAAATTGTCTTTTCTCTTTTACTAGGTAAAGGCCTCGGAAAAAATCCAGGGCAGAGCTGCCTTAGGTCCTGCCAAGGGGACCCTTGGGAAAGGGGCCACTCTGGCAACCCCTGGGAAGGCAGGGCCTGCAGCTGCACAGGCCAAGGTAGGGAGGCCAGAGGCGGACTCGGAGAGCAGCAGTGAGGAGTCGGACAGTGAGGAGGAGGCGCCAGCTGCCAAGGCTCCCCTTCAGGTGAGGCCCGGGGAAGGAGAGCCCGCAGCCTATGCCCACCCCCAGGAGGCCTTCTGAGGACTAGGCCTCCCACCCCCAAGGAGCCCCAGGCCTGCTCTGAGCCCTGCCCCAGCCTACCTGTCTCACAGTGGGATGTGGTAGGGGATCCCTGGCCTGTGTGGTCCCCTGTCTCTCCTCACCTCCTCCCTCTGCACTGCCTCCCCTGATCCTGCTTCTCTGGCTCCAGGTGAAGCCCTCCGGGAAAACGCCCCAGGTCAGAGCTGCCTCAGCCCCCGCCAAGGAGTCCCCCAGGAAGGCGGCTGTCCCCGTGCCCCCTGGGAAGGCAGGGCCTGCAGCTGCACAGGCCAAGGCAGGGAGGCCAGAGGAGGACTTGGAGAGCAGCAGCGAGGAGTCGGACAGTGAGGAGGAGGCGCCAGCTGCCAAGGCTCCCCTTCAGGTGAGGCCCGGGGAAGGGGAGCCTGCAGCCTGTGCCCGCCCCCAGGAGGCCTTCTGAGGACTAGGTCTCCCACCCTGAAGGAGCCCCAGGCCTGCTCTGAGCCCTGCCTGACTCACAGTGGGGCGTGGTGAGGGATCACTGTCCTGTGAGGTCCCCTGTCTCTCCTCACCTCCTCCCTCTGCACTGCCTCCCCTGATCCTGCTTCTCTGGCTCCAGGTGAAGCCCTCCGGGAAAACGCCCCAGGTCAGAGCTGCCTCAGCCCCCGCCAAGGAGTCCCCCAGGAAGGCAGCTGTCCCCGTGCCCCCTGGGAAGGCAGGGCCTGCAGCTGCGCAGGTGAAGGCAGGGAGGCCAGAGGAGGACTTGGAGAGCAGCAGCGAGGAGTCGGACAGTGAGGAGGAGGCACCAGCAGCGGTGCCTATGACCTCAAATCTGGCTCAGGTGAGGCTGGAGGACACTACGTGGCCAGTACCCTGCCTGCAGAGCCACCCGTGGGCTTCTCCCCGCCCCCGGCACTTGGAGCCCTTGTCCCTAATTTGCCCTCATCACCTTCTGTCTTAGTAACACACATTCCCACTGCGGGCCCCCTGCCATAATCCTGTCCTCTGTCACTCCCAGGCAAAGTGGTCGGGGGAAAACGCACAAGGCAAAGCCAGCTCAGCCACAGGACCCCCTGGGAAAGGTGCTGCCCCAACACCCCCTGGGAAGGCAGGGCCTGCAGCCACCTCGGCCCAGGCCTGGAAGCAGGAGCAGGACTCGGAGAGCAGCAGTGAGGAGGAGTCGGACAGCGACGGGGAGGCCCCAGCAGCTGTGGCCTCGGCCCAGGTGAGGCCCCTGCCTGTAAGGCTCCTCACTGCGCTCCCCCCCACTCCCCGTGCCGGAGCCACCCCCACCCTGCCCTGGACACACTGTTATGGTTTGCCCTCTCAGTCTCTTGCGTATGCACGCAGGCTTGCTTTGGGCTCCTTCCCCTGATCCCGTGTTCCGTTCCAGGCAAAGTCATCTGGGAAAGTTGTCCAGGTCAGATCTGCCTCAGGTCCCACCACGGGGCCTCCTCAGAAAGCAGGGCCTGAAGCCACCCAGGTCAAGGTCAGAAAGGCCAAGGAAGACTCGAAGAGCATCAAGGAAGAATCAGACAGTGAGGAGGAGGTGTCTGCAGCCATGACTCCAGCCCAGGTGAGGCTGCAACCTAGCCGGACCGAGAGTGGCCCCCACTGGCCAGCTCCACAGGGAGCTGTGGGGAAGGATGGCAGTGAGCTTCACCTTTGGACAGGTGGGGGCTCAGAGTCCAGGATCCTTCTCTGGCTTCTAACTTCTGCGTCCCCCTCAGGCAAAACTGGCTGTGAAAACTCCTCACACCAAGGCCTCCCCAAGGAAGGGAGCGCCGGTTACCCCTGCGGCTGCCAGCGCCCTCCCAAGACAAGTAGGCACACCAGCCCCCTGGAAAGCAGGAACAGCGACTTCACCGGCCGGCACGCCATCCGCAGCTGTGGCCAAGGGCACCCAGAGGCCAGAGGAGGACTCTTCAAGCAGCGAGGAATCAGAGAGTGAGGAAGAGACTGCTCCTGTCACAGCTGGGGGACAGGTGAGGCCAAGTGTGCTTGGCTGACTCGGGGCCGGCTGCTCGTGGTCCTCTGGGTCCCCGAGTCATGGCGCTCTCCCTCGCTGTTCTAGGCCCAGCCTGTGGGGAAAAGCCTCCCAGCGAAAGCTGCCTCCGCATCCACCAAGGGGCCCCCAGGGAAAGGGACTGCCCAGGTGCTCCCTGGGAAGGCGGGGTCTGCGGCGGCCCAGGTCAATGCCCAGACGCACGAGGACTTGGAGAGCAGTGAGGAAGAATCAGACAGCAGCGAGGAGGCTGCCTCGGCCCCGGCACAGGTGAGACCTAGGAGAAGCCACCCAGTCCCACCCACGTCAGCGCCTGGGACAGCGGGAGGGAGGGCTGGTCTGGGCTTTGCTCTTGTCCCCAGTGTGCAGAAGTCTCCTGCAGCCTCAGTGCGGCCTCATTCATTCCCTGTCGTTCACTCTGTCTCCTGTGTGGCCTTTGAGCCCCCACTGAGGGGCTTCCTTGTGCTTCCCGCAGGCTTTGTTGGGAACCCCATCTGCCAGGTGCGCTCCTGCCCGGGGCGCCTGTGGCCCCAGCCCTGAGTTCCCAGGCTGGAAGGGCAGCGTGGGCATGCACACAGGTTATCCCAGCATGGTGTGACAGGGTGAGAGAGAGAGCACCTGCCTGGGCTCGCAGAACCCAGGGACTGCATCTAGGGGCTTTTTAGGGGGTGAGGCCACTTGGAGGAAGTGGCATCTAAACTGGGCTGAGTTGGCCCCGAGACACGGAGTGCTCAGAGCAACCCCAGCCTGTGACGGGCCCAGGGTGGGAGAGCGCCGGGTCTGGGTGAGTTGCCCCAGGCAGAGCGTTCTGGTGGGACCACCGTGCAGACAGTGTGGCAGCGGCGAACAGCGGGGCTTGGCACCTGGGCTCAAGGCCCTGAAAAGCAATGTAATCCATCAGGGCCTCTGTTTTCTCTTCTGTGAGTTGAACCCAGGATCCCGGCGACTCCCAGCCTGGGAGAACTGGGCGAGGTGCGAATCGCTCCCTCCTTGTGTTCACCCACCCACCGTTCATTATTTTTAATTGTTGCTTTCCCCCCCCCAATAACCACTGAGAAATGAGTCATTTCTTTTTCCCCTGTACCAGAGCACATGTTTCTATGGACTTTTTTGGTTCCCCTTTACTGTTACCTCGTGGGACCCAAGTTCCTGTGATCTCTCTACTGAGGCTTTAAACTGCGCGTGTGCCTTCCAGAGTCTCAGCCCGACAGGCTCCTTCCTATCCCCTTTCTCCAAGCTGCGGGCACGGTCCAGAGCAAGGTTCGGTGTGCCAGTCTCCTGCCATCGGCACCTCCCGCCTCCGCCGTGAGATAGGTGTGCGTTTGCGTTGGTTTCCGGAGACAGAGATTGGAGTTTGAAGGGGGTGTTTGCCGGCATGCTCCGGCTGAGCCGCCCAGTGAGGGTCCGAGCTGGGCCTCGGCCCCATGGTGCCTGTCGCAGAGCCTTTCGCCTTTCTCACTTCAGCCACATCTTTTTTTTTTTAACTTATTACTTATTTTTAGAGAGAGGAGAAGGGAGGGGAAAAAGAAAGGGAGAGAAACATCAATGTGTGGTTGCCTCTCACGCACCCCCTACTAGGGACCTGGCCCACAACCCAGGCATGTGCCCTGACTGGGAATCCAACCAACAACACTTTGGATCACAGGCGGGTACTTAGTCCACTGAGCCACACCAGCCAGGGCTCTTCTACCACATCTTGGCTAAAACCTTTCCAGCCACAGAAATGGTTGTGAGAGATAAACATCAATTGGTTGCCTTTCATACGTGCCCCGACCAGGGATCGAACCTGCAATCTAGGCATGTGCCCTGATGGGGAATCGAACTCATGACCTTTCTGTTTACAAGATGACACTCCAGTCCACTGAGCCACACTGGCCAGGGTTACTTGGGTTTTGATTTGTGATTTGTTCTTTTTCTAGCTTCTTAAGGTGGCATTTAAATTTTTGGTTTTAGCCCTTTCTGATATAAGTACATAAAGCTACAAATTTCCCTCTAAGGACTATGTTAGCTTCATCCCATGGATTTTAAAATGATTTCGTTTTTATTTTTATTCTTTGAGCTGTGGGTTTCGAAATAGGGTAATTTCCAAATATCTGGGATTATGCCAATTTCTTTTTTTTTTTTTTTTAAAGATTTTATTTATTTATTTTTAGAGAGGGAAGGGGGAGAGAGAGAGAGAGAGAAAGAGAAACATCAATGTGCGGTTGCTGGGGGTTATGCCCTGCAACCCAGGCATGTACCCTGGCTGGGAATCGAACCTGGGACACTTTGGTTCCCAGCCCGCTATGCCAATTTCTTTATGTCACTGATTTCCAGTTTAATCTTGTGGTACCTGGAGCACGTCTTGTGTGTTTCAGTCTCCATAAGTTCACTAAGGTCTGTGAGGTCAGGTTAGTCTTCGTTCTGTCTGTAAAGGACACCGCTCCCCTGCGGGCAGCTTGAGAGCTGTGCTTATGGGCACCTTGGCCTCGGGTCATCCACAGTCTGTGCTCTAGGGGCTTGTCTTTTTCAAGGCCTGACTCTTCGCTTCATTCGTTCCCAGGTGGGTGAGGGCGTCTGGGGTGTGGAGGACTTCTGTCCCCGATCAAATGACATCTCTGGCAGAGGCAGGGCCTTGTGGTGCTGCCAGATTGCTCCTTCTGCCTCACCTCTGCAGGGCTTGCTTTCCCATGCCTGTCGAGGAGTTTGCTCTTTATTGCTCTCATGTCAGGGTCTGTGCTTGCTGGGGACCCCGCAGGCATTTGGGGGATTCCCTAGGCTCAGTGAGCATCAGGTTAAGCTGAAGAAAAACTCACACAACAGTGGTTTGGCAACCCCAGACCCTGGCTCCTACCTCACAGACTGTGCTGGCTGCTTACGCTCCAGCCACTACCTCAGCATCCCAGCCAGCCAGAAGGAAGAAGACACATGTTTCCTGCATGTGTAAGAAAGTCGAATCTGTGCTCCACTTACATTCTGTTAGCTAGAACTTAATCATGTGGTCACCTAGCCGAAAGGGAGCCTAGCAGACCTTTGCTCTGGGTAGTCTTGTGATTAACACTAAGAAAAGTGCCCACGGTAATGAGTTTCAGTGCTTATCACATACCTGGAACTGTGAAATCCTGCGAAACTCTCACTTAACCCTCACGACAACCCTGCGGGTGGGCCTTATTATTATCCTTCTTTTACAGAGGAGGAACTGAGACCCATGACATCAGATGGCCTGCCCAGGCTCGCGCGGCGGTCGTATGGCGGCACTGGAACCCAGACTGGGGCGTGTGGCTCCAGAATCAGGGTCCGGGGCTGACTGTCCCACTGCATCTCACCTTCCGCCTTCCGTAATTCCCTTTCCTTCCAGGCGGAGGCCTCAGTGAAGGCCCCTCAGACCAAAGCCAGCCCAGCTTCCGCCAGAGTGGCAGCATCAGCTCCCGGGAAGGTGGTCACTGCAGCTGCTCAAGCCAAACAGGGGTCCCCGGCCAAGGCAAGTGGAACCAGAAGCCACAGGAGGTGCCAGGGGTTGGGGTGGAGGGAAGGGCCGAGCCGTGGTCCCAGCCTGGACAAGGGCCCCGCACAGGCGGACGCAGCCTCACCACCATCACACCGTGGGTGGGGCTTACCCTGAAAACGACTCTGCTGTCCACTTCTTTCCCCAATACTGTCACCTCCTCGAAATCCAGGTAAAGCTGCCAGCGAGAACGCCCCAGAGCAGTGCCGTCTCAGGGAGGGGCCAGGCCCCAGGGCCGGTGGAAGATGACTCAGAGAGCAGCGAGGAAGAGACAGACAGCGACGGGGTGGCACCCACTCAGGTGAGGCTCGGGGAGGGCAGAGAGCAGCCCCGTACCTCCCCTCTGCGCCCGGAGCCCCCCACAGCACAACCGTGCATGCCCCACCCATCTCCTGTGTCCCTCTGGTCCCTTTCCTGATTCTGTTTCTGTCACTCCAGGCAAAGCCCCCAGGGAAGACCACCCAGGTCAGGACCACCTCGGCCCCCACCAAGGGGTCCCCCAGGAAAGGGGCTGACCCGATACCCCCTGGGAAGACAGGACCCACAGCCGCCCAGGCTGGGAAGAAAGAGGCGGACTCGGAGAGCAGCAGCGAGGAATCGGACAGTGACGGGGAGGCGCCGGCAGCTGGGACCCCAGCTCAGGTGAGACTTGGTGAGGGAGCAGCTGCAGAGCCGAGCCACTGCCACCTCGGCCAGAACTCGGGCTCCGGGCCGGTGGGTGAGGAGACCAGAGTAAGGCTCCGACTCCAGGAAGGCTCACATGTCCCCTCAGTGAAACCTGCTGTTGAACTTCCCCAAACCAAGGCCTCCCCGATGAAAAGTATCCTAAGTGCTCCCGTATCCACCAAGGCCTCCACCGTTTGAGTGGACACCAGCCCCAAGGAAGGCTAGGCCAGGAACTCCTGCCAAGGCACATGAGGCCAAGAATGCAAAGACGTCACAGTCAGAGAGTCGTGGGGAGGCTTGGATGGTGGTGCGGGCACCACAAGATCCTGGGGAGCTGGAGGGAGCCACATCCCTTTCCTGGGCCTGGGCCCTCAGGTCAGCCTGTGCATCTCCCCACGGAGAGCTCGTCCAGCTTCCTGTGAAGCCTGGGGTTCGGGGAGAGGGAGTGAAGGCCTGGCTTTTACCGGGGTGATTCCCCCTGCCTGCCTGCCTGCCCGCAGAAGGCAGCAGGGGCCTGTGTCCTGCTGGAGTTCACAGGAACAAACTCCAGCACTCACCGGCCTCGGGTGTGTAATGGGAGTGGTTGACACAGGTGTGGTGGAGGGGACAGGTGGCAGCGGGCCTTGAGCCATGGCGTCAGGGGAGACAGAAGGGAGAGGTGGCAGCAAGGGCAAAGTGGAGAGCCCTTCCCCATCCGAGAGGCGGTCTCTGTCCACTCCAGCCACTTGGGACCTCGTAGAAATGCACCCTCTGTGCAGCTGGGTCTTCCATCTCTGAAGGAAAGCTGGAAGTCCCTGAGCCAGGCCAAGCTCCACCCCCTGTTAGATCAGTTCTCTCTGAACAAAAGCGCCGAGGAGCTGTGAAGTGCTCCTAGCACTACTCTCTGCGCCTGTGCGTCAGCCAACTCTTGGGCCCCGTGTCTTGCTGATAGAGATAAAAGGACCAAAGATGGTGGCCCAAGGAGCTTACAGTCTGTAGAAAGAGACAAGGTGACTGGATTTTCTGAGAATGTTCTGGTAGGGTCTGTCTAATGGGCTGGGAGAACAGGTCTCTGAGAGGCCGGAAGAGGAGGGGATAGTGTGGAGCTGGAAGGCAGACCTGGAGCCAACCGGACCCAAGAGTGAAGGCGGCACTCCAGGTGCCAGGCGGGGCGGGGGTGCAAGTGCGTGCTGGGGGCGGGGGCATAATCCAGTAGGGGTCAGCAGAGGCCAGCTGTCGGGCAGCAGGCACTGCCAGGGGCTTATTCCTAGTGCCACTTTGGAGGCCTCGTTGCCCAGCCATGGTTGGCTTGTGCAGCTTCCTTTTTTTTTAAACATTTTATTTTATTTTTTTAAATATATTTTATCGATTATGCTATTACAGTTGTCCCATTTTCCCCCCTTTATTCTCCTCCACCCTGCATACTCCCCCTACCCACATTCCCCCCTTTAGTTCATGTCCATGTGTCATAAGTTCTTTAGCTTCTACATGTCCCATACTATTCTTACCCTACAATCTATGCTACTTATTCTCTGTACCTTTTCCCCCTCTCTCCTCTTCTCACTCCCCTGTTGATAACCCTCCATATAATCTTCATTTCTGTGGTTCTGTTCCTATTCTAGTTGTTTGCTTATTTTGCTTTTGTTTTTGCTTTAGGTGTGGTTGTTAATAACTGTGAGTTTGCTGTCATTTTACTGTTCATATTTTTTATCTCCTTTTTCTTAGATGAGGCCCTTTAACATTTCGTATAATAAGGGCTTGGTGATGATGATCTCCTTTAACTTGGCCTTATCTGAGAAGCACTTTATCTGCCCTTCCATTCTAAATGAAAACTTTGCTGGATAGAGCAATCTTGGATGTAGGTCCTTACCTTTCATGACTTGGAATACTTCTTTCCAGCCCCTTCTTGCCTGTAAGGTCTCTTTTGAGAAATCATCTGGCAGTCTTATGGGAACTCCTTTGTAGGTAACTATCTCGTTTTCTCTTGCTGCTTCTAGGATTCTCTCCTTCATTTTTACCTTGGATAATGTAATTATGATGTGCCTTGGTGTGTTCCTCCTTGGGTCCGACTTCTTTGGGACTCTCAGAGCTTCCTAGACTTCCTGGAAGTATATTTCCTTGACCAGACTGGGGAAGTTCTTCATTATTTGTTCAAATAAGTTTTCAATTTGTTGCTCTTCCTCTTCTCCTTCTGGTACCCTATGATTCGGATATTGAAACATTTAAAGATGTCCCAGAGGTTCCTGAGTCTCTCCTCATTGTTTTTTCATTCTTTTCTGGTTGGATGTTTCTTCCTTCTTGTCCACACCATTGATTTGAGTCCTGGTTTCTTTCCCATCACTGTAGATTCCCTGTAGATTTTTCTTTATTTCACAAAATGTGACCTTCATTGCTGCCTGGGTTTATTTTATGCTGTTGAAGTGTCCAGTGAGTTCTTGGAGCATCTTGATAACCAATGTTTTGAACTGTGCATCTGATAGGTTGGTTATCTCTTCATTGCTTACTTGTATTTTTTCTGGAGCTTTGATCTGTTCTTTCATTTGGGCCATTATTTTTGGCGGGGGGGTGGTCTTGGTGCACCTGTTGCATAGTGAGGGGCAGAGCCTTAGATGTTCGTTCACCATGGCGGGGCAACCCAGTCACTGGGTTGTGATGCTGTGTGTGGGGACAGGGTCCGAGAGGGAACAGTGGCACTTGCTCTACTCTCTGCTGGATTTCAGTCATGTCCACCGCTTCCCACAAGCAAAGTGGGCCCTTCTGGTGCTGATTCCCAGGTGAGTGGGTTTGTGTACATTCTAGGATCCTGTGGGTCTCTCCATGGAACTCGCCTGTGAAGCTGGGAATTTCTCCCACTGCTGCCTCAACCCCCACAGGTGTTTTCAGTCGGTGGTTTTATTTCCCAGAGCTGGGACCCTGGGTTGCTTGGTCTGTTTCTCTCCCCAGTGGTTCCTCCCGGCTTACCTGCATGTGAATGTGGGACTGCCAGGTCTACCAGCTGCTGCCTTTGCCAAAAGTCTTCTCCACCCTGCTGCCTGTCTCCACCCCTGCTACCAGTCTGGATGGATATTTCTTCTTTAACTCCTTGGTTGTCATGCTTCCATACAGTTTGATTTTCTGTCAGTTCTGGTTGGTTTTTGTTTTTCAATTGTTGTTATCCTTCTTTTCGTTCTGTGAGGAGGCACAGTGTGTCTACCTACGCCTCCATCTTGGCCGGAAGTCCTCTTTTTAAAGTTTTAAATGAGTTGCTGTATCTGCCAAGGTGTCCTAATCTGTGGAAATGAACCTAATTCATAAGAGCTTGGGTGGCAAGGGGATTGGTTATCTCCTGGCGTGCCAAGTCCCAGGTGAGGCTGCTGTGCATGTGGCTCCTTCACCGCAGCATCGCTGGTGACCCAGATTTCCTCCTGCTCTGCTTCACCTGCCTCATTGTCACAGCAGGGCTGCAGTGTCTCCTGAAGAGCTAGGAAAGCCCCCAGCCCACCTCCCCTTTCCGTATCTTCTTGATCTAAGGCACAAGCTCCCTTCACCCTCCTCCCTCCCAAAGCCACTCACCTATCACTGATCAAGGGCCTGCAGTTCCCGGGATTGGTTGGGAGAAGGGGCTGCCCTCCCCAAAGCCTGGGGTGGGAACCACCGGGACAGCGCTGTAGTTCCCTTAGCAGGGAAGACCGGCATGGTGGTTACAGTGTGCGTTTAAGTTGACCCATTTTAAAATGGGAAGTGACACGTACAAATCAGGCTCTTGTAGCTTCTCTGGAGAACTGGACACCTAGGCCTCACTTTGCCGGCTGGGCTGAGTAGTGAATGCTGGGGCCTTAGTGGCATTTGGAAAGCGCGGAGCTGCCCTCTCCCTCCCCCTCTGGCCCCCTGACCACAGCTTCCACGCTTATGCCAGCCCAGCAGGCAGGGGCTGCAGCCTTAGCCAGCTCTAGCTCCAGCTCCCGCTTTTACCTGAGGGCGTTACAGCCAGGTGTGAGCTGGGCTGGGGCCACTGGCTCGCCCCTGCAACCTCTCCCCAGCCCCCCCCCCCCCCAGCCTGCTGTCACCTCGTGCAGATGCCCGGCCAACAGCACTTAGTCCCCAGGTTTTGTCTTACCAATACATCCCTTTCAAGTTCAGAGTCAGTGCTAGCAGGAGGATGAACAAGTGAAGGCCTGTGTGTCCAGTGGCTGTGGGCCACACTGGTCCAACAGTCCTCATGTCCATTCATTGCTCCCGTGTCCTCCCCCCACCACTAGCCACGTGCCTGTAGGAAGGGGCCGAGCTGCCTTCCCTGGGTCTCTGCTCCCGGGCCGTGGTTGCCGGTCCCTCGGTTGTGCTCTACCACAGCTGACTCCCCCCTCCTCCTCCCTGTACTTGTCTCCTCAGAAGGAGAGTAACTCCAAAACTGCCAGAAGCAAGGCGCTGGCCCCAGCACCCCCAGAGAAGAATGCTGGGGGGTCCTCAGAGAGCAGTGACGAGGAGGAACTGCCAGCGAGCCAGGTAAGCCAAACCTTCTCTCTAAAGACACCACGGGCTCAGAGCTGGGCTGGCGGCCGGTGGGGGTCAAGGGCAGCGTGTTCCCGTTTAAACAGCACTTCACAGTTGGCAGAGCTCTTCCCTCTGTTCTACCACATCCGGCGTCACAATAACCCCTGGGGTGGGCGGCAGAGTGCCACTGAACACCCAGGCTTCAGAGCCAGTGAACATAGGGTCAGAGCGGGCTCTCCTGCCACCGGCCCCGTGACCCTGGGCACACCTAACCGTGCTGAGGCCCAGGACGCTCGGCTGCGGACTGGCTGGGTGGCGCCCTCCCTCCCAAGTCCGTGCCCTGGGGCAGGCCCACAGCGCACCGCCGGAGAGCAGGAGCCTGCGCCTGTGGGGGATGCATGGCGTTGCCTGTTTGCCATCAGGAATCAGGGCCCTCTGAAGTAAAGGGATTTCCCGGAACCCTCGTGTCCCATGAGAAGCTGGCGAAGGGGCAAACACTGGTCCTCAGCCCCCCACCCCACCCCCCTGTGTCCCTGCTTCCCATTTGGGACCCACAGTCCTCTCTGCAGGGCTCGTCGTCATCCTGTGGGCCCGGCCTGAGAGCCGCTCGGGCACCTGTGCCGGCCCTCACACTCTGCTGCTCGGTCATCCTCCCAGAGTGTGCCCCGGGGGGCGGGGCCCAGCCCACCTGTCTCCCCAGCTCACAGGCCCACGTCTGCTGGGCTGGTGTCCAGGCTTCCATGGGAACCCAGGCTTTGGGGCAGAGAGCTCTGCCCTTTGCCCTCTAACCCCAAGCTCTTGGAAGCTTCTGCCAAGCCCCTCAGGGATGCTGGAGTCCTGCAACCACCAGACCAGTCGGGTCTCTCTCCCTCTCCGCCTGGGTCACACCACATGCTGACCTCTGTGTCAGCGAGGTCAGATGCTGCTTGCACGCCCAGTGGCGGGCTGCTCACGGCCTTTCTCTCCTCGACAGCACAGCTTACAAAAATGACCACAAGCCACACCAAGTCACATTACCAACCACTTCCTGTGTGCCAGGCTCAGTGCTAAGCCCCAGACTCGCATTACTGTTTAGTCCCCACAGCAGACCTTTGAGGAGGATAGCTCCTTCCATCATTCCCACTTTAAGGAGGAAGGAATGAGGCTCAGGGAGGGCAAGTGAGCTGCCCCAGTGTGACACGGTGGTAACAAGTGGACAGACCTGGGGTGGAACCCAGGCTACCGCACTCCGACCCCTCCCTGGCCCCGCGTCAGCACTCACCTCTGCAGGGAAGGAGCTGAGGGGGCAGGGGCGGGGGCGCTGCCCTCAGCGGAGGCTGCCTCCTCCTGGAGCTAAACAGCTGGGAGGGAGGGGGCCACTTCCCCTCCGCGGGGGCGGACTAACACAATTAAAATGAACATCATGCTTAAACTGAAACATTTAATTGGTACGTTGGTCCCGGAGATTCTGGAGTCCCTGTTTAAAAAGGAGGAAAAAAGGCCGCAGCTTGCGCGTTCCCCCCAGAGGATTCCGGGAAAAGGCCCAGCCCGGGAACCTGCTGCCTCCTCCGAACTGGGGGGTTGGTAGCTCCTTAATGCCCAGCTCACTAATTATGATTATTATCCTTATTGTGCTTTTATCAAGCACTTTTCTATGGACAGATTTTGCTCTGTTTTTATTATTAGCCTATCAGTGGCGGAAAGAGATCGATCGATGCTAGGGTGGTGGGCAGAGCCCCCGGCTGGGAGGCGGGTAGGAGATTGTGGCTTCATTGCCAAGCCTCCTCGCTGTGCCTCAGTCTCCCCACCCGTAGGGGGTGGGACCCACCCTCTTGCTTTGAGAGAGACTTCAGGGGGGTGGTCTGTGGCTCAGCCCATGGTGCTGGCATTGGCCGCAGGCCAGGGCCTGTGTTGGGGCTTGGCATACCTACCAAACTCAAGACATTGGCCCTGCCCTCAAAGCTTCAGTTGAGTGCAGAGAAGGGGAAGACCTTGCCCGACCCACGTGGCTCAGTGGGCTGAGCGTTCAGGGCATGTGCCCGGGTGCAGGCCAGGTCCCCAGCTGGGGGCGTGCCAGAGGCAACCGATAGATGTTTCTCACATCCCTCTCTTTTTCCCTCCCTCCCCTTCTGTCTAAAAATAAATAAATGAAAAGTCTTTTAAAAAGAAAAAAGAAAGGCCTGAAAGAAACCAAATTAGGGTATTCAGTCGGAGGCTCAGCACGGTTGGCCCTGGAAGGAGCTCCTGTCTGGTCCCTGCAGAGCTGACTTCCAGCCCTGGCTCTGGCACCAGTTCCCAGGTCACCTTGCGGTGGGGGGGCACCCACCCTGTCTGAGCCGCAGTCCCCGTGCCTCCTGGGGTGAGAGTCCCAGTGAGTGGGTTTTCTCAGTGCCCTGGGGTGGGGCTGGCCCACGCCTATCAACCAGCCCCCAGACAGTTCCAAGAGAGGCTTTTGGAGAACAGCTGCCCTCCACAGCTCTGCCACCCTGGGTGCCTTCATGGCTGTGTCCCCCGCCCAGGGTCAGTAGCTGGGGCTCTTCGGCTCCCTACCCCCACTCTGCCGCAGATGGGAGTGAGGGCACAGCTGTGAGGGGCTCAGCCCGACCCGAGGAGGTGAGCACTGCCCCAGGTTTGGTGCTGCAGCAGGAAGGGAGTCCCTGGCTCCCTCCGGTCCCTTACTGCCCGGCTGCCCACACGGAGGCACAGCTCAGTGCTCAGGCTGCCTCGCCTTCCCATGAGCCTCTCAACCACTCCAGCAGGAGGGCCCTCATCACCACCCCCAGGAGAGTACTGTGCTTTGCAGTGTCTAAAGCATCGAGCTCCTCTGGTGACTGAGTGCAGGCTGATGCTACTAACGGGTGGGAAGCTGAGGCACAGAGCGCCAGGGCTTGACCACACAGGCCAAGGCAGAGGTGGGGCCAGAAGCAGGTCTCGGCCGTGGTCCCCTTGTGCCGCTGCACACCCCCCGCCCACCCTGCAGGGCCCAGAGGCCGGGCAGGCAGCGTGGGCTGGTGGAATGAAGAGGAGGCAGTTTTTGCTGCTGAGCTGCTTTTAACATCCCAGACGCTATTGTTTGCCTCGGTGGGTTCGTTGCCTCTCCTCGTCCCCGACAATCTGTTCCTCTGTCTTCTGGCATATATATAGATTCCCCCTCCCTCGGCTGTAAGCCTTCTCCCACTTTCCATCCTTCTCTGTTTCATCACGTGGGCAGGAAGGCTCTGGAAGCGGCAGATCCGAGCAGCCGCGGGGGAGGCTGTTTGGCAGGGGTAGGAAGGGCCTGAGCCCAGCAGAGCCTCCACCCTCGGGCGGTGCCTCTGTGCTTTCCTTTTCACTTCTCCTCTCCCCAGCACCCTGGGGGCAAGGTACGGAGTCAGGCTCCTGGACGGGGCAGGCTAGGGTCCCGGAGGGGACCTGGGTCCTAGACTGTGTCCTCAAAGGTCCCTCCTGCTGCGTGGGTCTCCCCACTGGCCCGGGAGGGAGCAGAACCTGGCCCAGGCCTGACCTGTGGGGAGCGGACGGCAGGCTCCCACCTCTGGCTCGGGGCCGTGTGTGCAGCGGGGCAGTGGTCACACTCCCCGGGGCTGTGGTCCCCAGGCTGGCCTGCAGAATGCCAGGGAGTAGCTGCTGCTTCCCCGCCTCTGAATGTCTCAGCGGAAAATTAAAGCGCACCCGCAGACTGACGGAGAACCCCCACGTGCCCTCCCCAGCCTTGGCTCGGGACTGGCCCCTTCCCCCGAACTCTCCTCGCAGTCAGTCGCCTTTTTAAAGCACAACAGCAGCACACCTAGAAAGTTGACCGCCATCAGACGTGTCCGCGTTTCCCTCGTCGTGAATGCTTTGTGTTTTCTGCGTGTGTTCAGATACTGGGCCCACTGGTCTGAGGCCTCTCGGTGCCAACCAGTCAGCTTTCCCTGGGCAGTTGATCTGGTGAAGCCACGGGGTGGGCGGGGCCAGGTTGCTGCCTCCTGGGCCACAGCTCGAAAGGCTGCGTGAGAACCTGGGGTGGGACAGCGAGGCCCAACAGCTCCCCAGGGGGACGTGTGTCACCGTGCAGCAGGCGTCCATCTCTGAGGTCAGCTGTGTGGCCTCGGGCAGCTCCCTTTCCCTCAGCGGATCTGTGGTTTTCCCGTCCCACCTGCAGACCTCAGGGGTTTATGGTGAGGGTCAGATGGGCCCCCGGGCAGCGAGCTGGGAGCGGCCTTTGTCCAGCCGCCCCAAGCTTTCAGGACCTTTTGCCTTGTAAAACCCTTCCCTGCCCCACTTCCCCTCCCCCTGGCCCAGCCTTTAATCACTGGGGGGGTGTTTTTTGTTTTTGTTTTTCAAGGTGATTAAAACCCCTCTGATTTTTGTCGACCCTAATCGTAGTCCAGCTGGCCAGGCTGCAGGCGCCCCGAGGAAGGCCCGGGCCTCGGAGAACACGGCCAGGAGCTCCTCCTCCGAGAGCGAGGATGAGGACGTGATCCCCGCCACGCAGTGCTTGACTCCCGGTGAGCGTGGGGGGGTGGGCCCGCCACCACGGCCCGAGTCCCCTGCTGCAGCCTCCTGGCTCACTCGGCCGGGAGGGGCTACCCACCCGCGCCCCAGACGCCGAGGGTGCTGGCAGGGTCACTGAGCAAGCTGGTCAGGAGGGGCTTAGGACGGGGTCTCTGGGCACTGTGCTGGTTCATCCAGTGAGGGGCTGGCTCAGGAGAAATATTTGCCAGGGCTTCTCTGTACCAGCTCCAACGGGTAGGATTCAGACCAGAGGCGCCACGTGGCAGGGACCAGGTCAAAGGATGAGCTTTGTCACGCCTGCCCGCCCGAACATGGAGAGGGCTGTGGGGTGGTGGCAAACCTCCCGTTCCCGGTGGCGTGTAAAGGGGATTAGGTAATCCCTAAACCCCGGATGCTGCGGGGAAGGATTCTATCCACCAGCAGGAGATGGGACCACATCTGGGATTTGATATTTGCGAATCTGTGATTCTACCAGTAATAGCAGGAAAATGGTGAATTACTATTATTTTTATGGCATCCTTTAATGAGGATGTTAATGTCTAGTTTGGGTAGGCTAATTTAGAAATACAGACTAGTGCAAAAAAAAAACATTGCCTATAATCCCACTGGAATAATTACTGTTAACATTTTACAACTGATTGCTTTACAAAAACCTAAGCTATAGCTACGTGTTTTTAGTGAGACTATGCCATACACATGCTCCATACTCTTCACTTGCTGATGCCGTGGCATCACACATGTCCCTCGTGATTCCGGCTGGCTGCAAAGTGGTCCTTGCGTGGGTGTGCCGTGCTTTCTGCCAGGGCCATGTCGGAGGAAGCCGAGGGTTCTGTCCGGGCCGTGCTTCGGCTTTTGTATGTAGTGCGACAGCGAGCAGTGTGTACTTGAGCCTGCACAGGCGGCCACAGCGATCCTCATGAGAGACCGTTTGAACTGCACGGACAGTCTCAGCAGCCAGGCCAGCCAAGGGGGAGCAGCATGGAGAACTGAAGTGTGGGGAAGGGATAAGGAGAAAGCCAGGGTGGCCGTTCCAACAGCCAGTGACCTCCCCGGGCCTTCTGATCTGGAGATATGCCAGCTCCTGGGTGGAAGTCGTGGGGAGTACATACCACAGGCTTCTCCTGCATGAGCCTGAGCAGCGCACCAGGCCCCAGGAGGGCTGGTAGATGGGGTGTTGCCGCAGCTGGGGAGGCCATAGGGCTCTGTGTCCTGATGGGCACCCTGTCCCGCTCCATTTCAGCTGTTAGAACCAACATGGCAACCGTGCCCACAGCCTACCCAAGGATGACTCTTGGAGCCGGTGCAGGGGCCAGCAGCAGTGAGGAGTCTGGTCGGGTGACCAAAGGCAAGAAGCAGAAGGCACCTGCCACTCAGGTATGTGGCAGGTGAGGGGGCGCCCTGCCCACGTCCCCCTATGTTCCCACACCCAGTGCCGCTGGAGAGGTAGCCGTTCCTCACAGCCGGAGCCCTGCCGCCCTCTGGCTGCACTGACCCAGCTCCTGGGTGACCTTGGAGTGGGCGGGACAGCCATCTGGGAACGTGGCGCAAGGCAGCGCCACTGCAACACAGTGGGCTTTTGTTTGGTGGGGGCTGTTTGCTTCCTCCCTGCCTTGAGATGCTGAGGGTAGAAGTGGTCCCTTACCACTCACTGTCCGTAGTAGTGACCTAACTTCCCAGCCTTCATCATTGGCAGAGCCCTGTTCTTCGGTCCTTGCCTGTATCCAGAAGTGGGCCGGGGGAGCTGATGGCTCCCAGTCACGTGCTCTGTGGGCTGCACCAGTTTGCTTACTGTCTCTCAGAGAGGACAGGGGAGTCTGGGGGCAGCCGAGCAGAAATGGGGCACCCCCAGTTCACAGGGGCTCCTCACAGCTGAGTGGGTATTGGGGCTGTGGGCACTGCATCCACTCGGCCAGCAGGTGGTGCTGAGCCTCTGTCCATGCCAGCCACTGGGAACACGGCAGGGACAAGACAGGGAGGTCGCCGCTCCCGTGGAGTTCCCACGTGAGGCTCAGCGGTGGCCACGAACAAAGGGAGCCAAAAACCAAGTGCTCGCTAACTGGTGGGTGGTGGGAAGGAAGCAGTGTTCGCTGATGAACGATGGGGGGCGGGCGACTGCGGAACCAACAGGCCGGGCAGGCCTCCCCGAGGAGGCGATGGGGAGGCGGGGGCAGCAGCCCAGCCAGCAGGCGGGGGAGTACTCCAGGCGGGGGGACCCAGGTGCAGGGACCCTCTGGAGAGGGGTGCAGGGGTCGGAGAACTAGAGAAAGCAGTGTGGGGTGAGGGCTGCGGGGCTGCTCCGGGTAGTTGGGGGTCAGGGGCCGTACGTTGAGGAGGCACACCCAGCCCTCTCTCCCTAACTGCTGGGGGGCGTGGGAAGCAGGAGTGGCACAGGGCAGACTGTTGGGGGGGCTGCTGCAGCCACCGTCCCCAGTGGAGGCTCCGGCTGAGTGATGGGCACCGGGCGTGTGTTTGGAGCCTCTGAGGATGGTGTGATGAGCTCGTCACCCAAAGCCTGGCACCATTTCCTGCCCAGGTGGTGGCATGGCCCCTGTGACCCCCGCCTCTCAGTCCCCACTCCGGCCCCACGGCTCCTTGCAGATACAGGTCCCCTCCCGCCCCAGCAAGGTGAAACCTGACCAGGGTGGCAGAACTGACACCTGAGAACCCAGGGGTCTCAGGGCCACCTTTGGCTGTCCACAGGTGACAGAGAGGAACCTGGCTAACCTCCCGCTGACCCAGGCCGCCCTGAAGGTCCTTGCACAGAAAGCCAGTGAGGCCCAGCCTCCTGCCGCCAAAGCCACGTCTTCAAGTCGGGTGAGCTGGGGAGCCTGGGGTCCAGGCCCTACCCTGCGGGGACAGGGATCAGAGACACAGAGGATGGAAGGGAGGCCCAGGCAGGGCCAGAGTTCCAGCATCAGCGCCGACCTGCCCCTGGGCCTCGGCACGTGTGTGCGCCCGCGTCCCCAGGCCTCAGCTGCCGCCCGAGAGAGCCGTGGGAGGGTGGGGTGAGGCCTGTGCACGCAGCAGCCCGCCCGGCATCTGGCCCATAACCAAGGTGTCCGTGAGCATCGGATCTCATTTTCCCTGACTTTCCCTCCCACTGTCTCCTTGCACTGAGTTAGGTCGACAGCACCCTGGGAAAAGGCCCTGCGGCGAGTCCCCAGAGCACCCCCACGAAGGCCAGCAAACTAAGAAAACCCAAGGCTCCCGCGGTCCAGCCGGCCACAGCCCCTCCTTTGGGGCACCCCAAGGCCAAGGCCTCTGGGACCTTGGGTGGCAGCGACAGCGACAGCAGCTCTTCAGGGAGCGAGGAGGATGCCGAGGGGCCCCGGGCGGCCCTGCTGACCCACAGGCCAGGTGAGGGTCTCCGGAGGAAAGGGCTGGGCGGACCTAAGAGGGGAGCGGTAGCCTGGTGGAGGTCTGGGCTCGGGCCTCTGCTCTGTGTGTCCAGTAGTTCTGCCCACTTGACCTAGTCATCCCACACTGGGTCTCAGTTTCCCCACCTGTACAGCCTCTTGAGGAAGGTGGTCCAGACTTGGTCAGAGACCCTCTGGTGCTTCTGTTCGACCACTCCCAACTCCGCAGTCAGGCTTCTGTGCCTGACCCTGCCAAAGCGCGGGGCCAGCCCACCCCTGCCCCAGAAAAGCAGAGAAGGGGAAGCGGGCTTCAGTGATCCAAATGGAGGACAGCGGCGTTCCGGTTCTCGCCTGGAAGGCTGTGACCGTGGACGGGAGGGTGGGGCACATGCAGAGGGCCCGGCCGCCCCGAGGGCTCTGCCTGACCCAGCCGACAGGGAGCACCCGGGACTCCCAACAGGATACCTGTGCTCCCCCAGCAGGCCCGGCGCCCCCCAGGAACGAGACCTTGGTGGAGGAGACCACAGCGGAGTCCAGCGAGGAGGAGGTGGTGGCGCCCTCCCAGGTAACTGCAGGGGTGGGGGTGGCTGGCAACCTCGGGGGCCCCGAGTGACAGGTCTGGGCCCTTCTCCCAGGGACCCTGAGCAGGGTCCGATCTGTGTGGAGCCAGGCTGTCTCCCACCTCGAGGCCCCGTTGCAGCATAAAGCCATGACTGGCTGACTCCAGGAGTCTGCACCCTGACGTGAGGTGATTCCCAGATAAAAACAGCCCTCAACAGATGGGATTTCTTTTAAGGTTATCCTCTGCACATGGCAGGCGCCAGTGATTTTCCATTTGCATTAGTAATAAGAACATTTCCTTGTTAGATGTGCCCGTCTGAAGTCTGTGCTCATTAGAATAGCCCAGGAGGCGCACACCAAGAGTGGTGTCCCCATGACCCAGGCTGCGGGGGGCCGCCCCACGCTCAGGGGTCGCAGGGCCAGTTGCTCCACAGCAGGCTGCACTCGGGCCGGTGGGGTGGGGTCCCGGCCTCTTTCACAGTGGGCTGCTTCAGTCTCTCCTCTCAGGCTATGCGACCCCTGGGCCGAGCCCAGCCAATTCCCAGGCTGCGAAGGCCACTCCCAAGCCAGACCGCAATGCCTCGGTTTCCTCTTCTCCGGCTTCCAGTGATGCTCTGGACGGCAAGCGGGAAGTGGGGCCGCAGCAAGCAGCAGTCATGTCCCCTAAAACAGGTAAGACGGGGGACAAGGCAGTGGCCTCCTCATTTCCCTCCCTCAGAAATAGTCCCACCAACGTGGTTGTGTCCGTCACCAGGGCTTCTCCGAGTGAGGCCTGGGTCCTCTGGTCTGGGGGTGCCCAGGAGCCCGGGGGCTGCTGGTGCACCCGGTAGGGAGACCCCCGCCGTAGCAGAAGTGCACGGTGATTGGCAGAGCACAGGCCTTGGCTCTCTGGCTGACCCTGTTGACCTTTCTCCCTAACACGTGGGCTCATGGCGTGGGGCCTGGGGAGTCAGGGAGCGCAGACAATGGGGCAGGAGCCACGTCAGAGAAGTCTCTAGCACGTGGTGAAGGCCCCGGGCGATGGGCTGACTTCCTCTCAAGCCTCACACAAGCCCCTGGGCACTGGCAGCCTCTGAGTCATGACCGCACCGGGCAGGGGTGCTGCGTCCCCTCTGTGTCCAGGTGCGGCACACCCAGGGAGTAGTCACATGCTATCTTGGGGGCGGGCTGGAATGCCTGGGGCATCCACCACCCCGACTCTGCCAGAGCCCAGGGGTGGGCCTCTCAGGTGGACGCACCTGGGACCGATCTGGGGGCTCCCCCGCCTTGGTGTTGTGGGTGTCTGTAAACAGGAAGCAGAGACTCGGGCTGTGGGGAAAGAGGTCATCGGGGCCAACGTGCCCGTCTCGGTTTCCCCACCGCCTGACTCCGGCCCTTGCCGGGAAGCACCGAAGGAGCGCAGTGGAGCTCTGTCTGTCCGGGCACCCTCCGCCCAGGGTGCCCTGTGGGCCAGCCCAGCGTGGGGCAGGGCTGTGCCCCAGGGCCCGCAGGGAGCGGGGCCTGCCAGGCTCAGGGAAGTCGGGTGGCGTGGGACAGTGCCACGGTCCCACGGTGCTTGAGCTCTTGGCTGCGGCTTGCCCGGTGCTGGGTCGGCAGAGGAGTCTTCGCTCACCCGTGTCCCCGGCGTCCTCCCTGTGAGAGGCGGCGGCGACGAGCCGACATTTTAGAGGTGGCTGTGGAGGGCGTTTTCACACGTGTAGTCAGCACAGTTATCAAAAGAGAGCAGAGGCGTGGAGCATTCTAAACAAGGGCTGCACCAGCAGCCACTCCGGCAGGCGGCGAACCCGC
This sequence comes from Phyllostomus discolor, assembly GCF_004126475.2. Taxonomy (NCBI): domain Eukaryota; kingdom Metazoa; phylum Chordata; class Mammalia; order Chiroptera; family Phyllostomidae; genus Phyllostomus; species Phyllostomus discolor. The sequence continues at coordinate 21,119,209 of NC_040915.2, forward strand.
TTAGTCAGCGGCCACGTGTGCGCGCACTGCACCCAGCAGCCCCAAGCCGCCCGGGCCCCTGGCCGCGAGGGCGGGGCCCACTGCGTGCGGATGGACGGGAGTTGAATGGCTGCGTGGCTGCCACGTTTCTGTGACTACAGTGTAGAACAGAGGCCTCGCTGTTCGTCTGACGCCTCATTTTCACACACAGGGAAACTGGCCGTGGGAGGAGCAGGGTCCCAGAGCAAGTCAGTGGTGGGCAGAGCTAGAGCCCGGGCCTCCTGCTTCCTGGTGCTAGACCCCTGACCAGGCAACCCCCCTGCCTCCTGTCTGGCCTTCCGTCATGCAGGTGGATTCCAGGCCCTTCCCGTAACACTCTGGAGACCTGTTCCGTCCCAGCCCAGACTGGGGGTTTTAGTGTGAGGAGACAGAGCAGAGAACTTAAGTTGAAAGATGGTAGAAAGGCATGAGCTAGGTGACCCGGGACGGGGCTAGGGGGGAAAGTGACCACTGTCCAAGGAGGCCAGTCCTGTCCCTGGGTCCCCTTGGCTCTTGTACCACGAGAGGTCCGGCTCCTGTCTCCCATACCCACGTCACAGTCCTCTCTCCATAGGCAGAAGAGAGCCTGGCGCCACGCTCCAGAAGCCCAGGAAGGGAGCCGGGAGCCTCCAAGCCTCGGTGCTGGCCCTGCAGAACGACATCACCCGGCGCCTCCTGAGTGAGCCCCTGCCCCTGAGCGAGGCCCAGGTCCAGTCCTCCGTGGCGAAGGTCCTGGCAGAGCTGCTAGAGCAGGAGAGGAAGAAGGCAACGGATGCCGCCAAGGAGAGCGGCAAGAAGAGCCGCAAGCGGAAGCCATCGGGGGACCAGGCAGCTGCCAGGGCCCCCAAGAGCAAGAAGAAGAAGCCGCTGGTGGCCAGGGAAGGCAGGGAGGGTGCTGTTTGCTCAGAAAAGGCCCCCAGGACTACCAAGGGGAAATCTAAGAGACACACAGCAAGTGGTGACAGTAAGGAGCAGAAGGAAAAGGAGGCTCTTGGCTCCCCAAGGGCCAAGAACAAGGCAGAAGGGGAGCCGGAGATGGTGAAGGTTGAGGGTGGAGACCAAGCCAACCCAAAGAACAAGAAGGAGAAAAAGAAGTCTGACAAGAGTAAGTGGCCGACCACAGCCCAGCCCAGCACACTTCCCTGGCCCTGCTCTGGGGGCCCTCCGCCACCCCAGGGGCGGGGCCAGCCCTTGCTCGGCACCGAAGGGGGAGCCTGGAAATAGTTTGTCCGGGGTCCTGGCAGGCCGCTGTTTGCAAAGCAGGAGCTGGACCCCAGAGCCCCTGGGCCCGCACTGCCAGGGAGACCCCGGGGCTACAGTGCGTGGCCTGCCCCTGCCCCCGCAGGGGCATGTACTCCCACACAGCGTTGCCCCCCTGCCCCGGGGAAAGCTGCCCCTCACTGGCCTCTGTGCTAGACCGCGAGCAGCGGGGCCTCCTTTAACCCGTGTGCCCAGTGATAGGTAGAGGGCGTCTTAAATAACACGTACAAGTCTTCAAAAGTGAGTTTAAGAAAAATAGTGGTACTCCAGTTGGCCCACGGATGGGGCAGAAATTATGAGGCCAGGGCGGGTAGTCACAGGTCTGTGGGCCTTTTTTTATGGCCCCCCGGGGTGTGGGGAGACCTGGGGACCCAGCACTGGGGGGAGTGACTTCTAGGGTCCCTGGAGACCCGCCCTGCGTGTCTCCCGACATTGACCCCAGCACTTAGGCTGAACACCTGTTGTTCAGGACGTTTACTTTCTTCCCTCAGAAAAGAAAGACAAGGAGAAAAAGGAAAAGAAGAAAGCCAAAAAGGCCTCAACCAAAGACCCTGACTCACAGTCACCGAAGAAAAAGAAGAAAAAGGTAAAGTGCGTTCCTGAGGGGTCTCCGGCCAGGAAAGGGGCCCCACCCAGTCCCACGGGGACTGTGACCAGCCCCGTCCTGCACCTGTCAGGAGGGCGGTAGCCAGAGCTGGGGGCGGGGGCGGGGGCGGCGAGTCAGGACGCTGGAGACGAGCCCCCTCGCAGAGGGGCAAGGCCTGCGCGTGGAGAGGTCTCGGCAGTGGCCTGCCTTGTCTGTGGGGTGGAAGGATGTGCCTGGGGCGGGGGAGGGGGAGACCCTCCGGGACACAGGGAGGCTGGGGCAGCTTCCAGGTGAGAGGAAGCCAGCACTCCCTGGGGCGTGTGTGCCCCGCCGGCAGGGACCCCACTACAGGAAGCTCGCGGTTGTCTGCCTCACGGGTGGTCGCAGCTGCTCGCCTGTAGAGGGGCGCAGTGGGGAGTGGGGCGCTCAGCACCTGCAGAGACAAAGCTGTCCCTGGCTTGCAGGGCCTCGGCTGTGCTCCGAAAAGCTGAACATCCCCACTGCGTGGCCCCTGGCTCCTTCCTGGAGGGCACGCGAGGCACCGTCCCTGCCCTCGGGGATCTCTGTACACCCAGCGTCTGTTCTGGGCGTCCCTGACTCCTCAGGAGGGAACCTCCCATGCCCTCCTGGTGGGGCAGCATGGGTAGGAGACGCTCTGGGTACTAGAGCCCCTCACACTTCTCTCCTCACAGAGGAAGACGGCACAGCAGACTCTCTGAGGGGCACCAGGGGCAGGTAGGCTTCCGGGCCCGGGGACCCTCGCTAACCGTGCGAGCTGGTGAGGGCGGGCGGGCGGCTCCAGCACTGCCGTGGTCCCGGGGAGCCAGGCGGGACCTGGAGGTGGGCCCCAAGGGAAAGGCGGGTGGAGAAAGAGGGTCTGTCCTCCGGGTCAGTGGGGCCGTGCCAAGGAGCCGGAGTTGCAGGACAGCTGTGGCGATGGCCGGCACTCCCGGGGGCAGCCCTGCGCGTGCCTTAGTGGGGGCCCTGGGGCGGCGCCCCTCTGTGCATGAGGATGAGGCCTGAGCTCCGTCTCTCCCTCGCTGCTGTCCAGTTCCTTTTCCTTGTGCTCATTCACTTGGGGGCCTTTGCTCCTGGGAAAGCAGATGGTTTGCCCAAGACGAGCCATTTCTGTGGACCCGTGCTTCCCAGGAGGTGGTGGAGGGGTGAGGTGCCCCATACTGTAGGGCCACGCAGCGCCTGCCTGGGCTGGTGGCGGGACCAGAGGAAGCTGGGCAAGCGTTCGGCCCGCCTCCCGGGGCATGGCCAGTGCTGCAGGGTCTGCCGTGGTTAGCTAATGCCCGTCTCCTGCGTCCACACACCAGGGTTGATTTGACTTGATTTTCCTTGATGCAGACAGAAGTTGGTAAATCTCTCCTCTAGACAGATGTGTTTCCTTTCCCCAGGGATTTCTTAACCTAGTGGTGCCCAGTGCCTCTGCCCTCTGCCCACCACAGGTTGGACTTGAACTTTCAATTTCCCCTTCCTCCGCAGAAGACCACCCACCGCAGTGTTCGTGCTGGCCCAGCCCATGAGCCCTGCAGAGGCTGGTCCGGGGAGGCGGAGGAAGAGGAGGAGGAGGAAGAAGAGGAGGGAGTGCGCCCGGTTCCGTGATGACCTCCACTCACTGACCCTGCGCTGACTTCTGTCCTGGCACAGGACACTTCGTACAGATGTGTACAGTATACATATATATATATATATATTTTTGTAAGTGACCTGCCCCTCCCACCTCTGACCCAACGCACCCAGAGGCCTCGGGACCTTCCACCTCTTTCCCCTACAGACCCGGTGAGGCCCAACCTGGTCCTCCTCCTTCCATGTCCCTGGTCCCCGGCTGATGCTGAGGACTTGTCCTCTTGTCAGTTTTGCCCCCGTTTTGTGCTTTTGTAAGAGCTCACAAAATAAAAGACTTAAAGGGAAGGTGGAAGTTCCAGTGCACCCGGGGCAAACATTTTACAGTCTGCTTATTCTTGGAGGGGAGCAAGCCGTCGCTCCGGGTCTGCTCTGGACTGCATATCAGGCTCTGCGGTGCTGTGCTAAGTGGGACAGTTCGCCTCAGTTAAGTGTCTGGTGCTGGATTGGGGTGGGGAAGGCTTCCTGGAGGAGGTGGCATCATCGCTAAGTGGGCGCTCCCGCAGGATCATGGTTGGTTGCCAGATCCAGAGGTGAGCCAGGCAAATACCCAGAGGCAAAGGCCCACTTCCCGGGGCCCAGGGCAGTGGGGAGCGTTTACTCGAAGGTGTTCCGGCCTTCTGCCCGAGACAGCAAGAGGCTGTGTGCAGGGAAAGGGAGCTCGGAGCTGGGGAGGCCCTGGAGACCGAGCTTGGCATCTGGCTGTGCCCGTAACCCAGGCCCGTGGGAAAGGCCCTCATAGCTTCTTGCCCCCCGTAGGGTGTTGGTCTAGAGCTGGGGCCACAGAGGGGTGTCCTGTTGGGCTTCGTTGAAATAGAGACTTTACAGCCCTGGCTGGTGTGGCTCTGTGGTTGAGCGCTGGCCTGTGAAACAAAGGGTCACTGGTTCGATTCCCAGTCAGGGCACATGCCTATGTTGCAGGCCAGGTCCCCAGTGGGGTGGGGAGCACACGAGAGGCAACCACACATTGATGTTTCTCTCCCTCTCTTTCTCCCTTCCCCTCTCTAAAAAATAAATAAAATATTTTAAGAAGAAGAGAAACAGATGTCACACTGAACGTCTTGATTTTGGTCTCCTCTTGAAAAGGCAAGAAATTTGGCAACAGGGGCCTTCAGTCCCTCCTGGCAACAGGCAGCTGGGGTCCTCGTGCCATTGCCATTTGTCATCACGTTGGTGGTCTTAGTAATAGCAGTGAAAATCGGGGTGTGGGAAAATGGAAGCTGGACCAGGAGGAGCTTGTGCTTGAAGAACTTTGGGCAAGAGCCTATGTTTTGGAAGCAGAGTATTCATTCCTCTGGTCCAACAGGAGACCGAGTGTGTCTGTGTACAGAGCACAGCAGCCCAGCGCTGCCTGGCCCCACGGGCTTCTACATTTGGGCTCCCCAGGCTGCACTGTCCCCCCAGACCACTGGACTCAAGCTCCACAGTCACCTCTTCGGGGTAAATCCCAGATCCCAACAGAACGGCCAGGAGCCAAAAGTGGTCTATCCACTGACTACATTTTATTCTTACAGGAACCATGTACCTAAGGGCTGATGACAAGCTTGCTGCGCAGAGGCAACAGGGGTGGGGTGGGGTGGGGCGGGGCGGGGCGGGGCAGGGCAGGGGCTTGGCAGAGAGGGAGGAGGGGTTGTGGTGGAGAGGCTGGTTCTTTCTGGTGAGTGTTGCTGGAGACGGGAATGGTGGCTCGTGCCCCCAGTTACATAGGCTGGAAAGCCAAGGCTAAAGCCAGAAGGGGAGGGACAGCAGCGTGTCCTTTCTTGGGGCTTAGGGGAGTATCCTTCCTTCTCCCTGCACCTGCCCTCATCCATGGGTCTAGGTCTCGGAGCCCATGGGAGTCAGCCTAGCTCACCGTCCCCATCCTTGGGCCGTGTGTCCCTGCTGCTGGGTGGGTGGAGTGTGGACATCAGGGCCCTTCTGTGTCATGAATCTGTGCTATTCCGATGTGATCCGTTGTGTCCGAGGAAGGTGGAGAGCCAGGTACCAGAGTCTCGTGGGATGAGGTGCAGGGTGGGAGTGGAAGGGGAGGAGTGTGGGGCTAGGGCTGGGGGCAGAAGACAGCGAGGAAGCTGGCCATGCAGGGCTGGCAGGGTGCTGTGGTCCTTGATTGCTGTTCTCACACCATGGCTACAGAAAGAAGCAGCAGGTTAGGGTGCGAGTCACCTGTTGGCTCAGGTACAAGGACTGACTATCACACCCACAACTCTGGTCCTCATCTCTGAAGTGGGCGTCTCGGGAAGGGAGGCTGGACCAGGGTCATGCCGTGCTGGGCGTCCACCCATGAGGGAGACTTGGGAGTTGGCCCAGCTGGGGACCGATCCCCCCTGGAGGGGCCATTACCTTGGGTCAGTTCTGGCTTGGTCACACCCAGTCCAGATGACAGGTCCTCCATGTCCAGTGGGTCTGCAAAGGAGCACAGGGCCATTTGTTAGTTGCAGTCCGGCTACTGTAGCCACTGGTGAGGGGCCTGGGATTGTTTCTTCCCAACCTGGCCACAGGCCCACCTGCGAGGGCAGGTGCCACGTGGAAGGACACGCACTGGACAGCGGTGATGAGTGTCGTTGGGAATTGAGAGAAGGGCCAGGAAGGCAGTGATGAAATGAGAGGGGCGGAGCTGCGGGACTCCAGGGTGCGTGCGTGGAGAGTGCGCGGGTGGGTGGAAGCACAGTGCAAAGGTCAAAGGGCGAACGAGTCAGCAGATGAGTGTGGATGTGAGGACAGACGTGATAGGCAAACATGAAGGATGCGCAGGCGGGTAGGCGGACAAAGGGGTGGATGCGTGGCTGAGTGGCTGCCCCCTCGGGAGTTTACACCTCGAGTGTCCCGGCTGCGTGTGCACCAGGAGCGCCCCTTGTCCCTCAGCCTTCCTGGTCCTTCCTGCTCCTTTGACACTCCCTGGCACAGCAGCCACTGCTTACCACTGCAGTTATGGTGCGGGTGCCCACGGCTTCTGGTGTGGGGGACCTCGGTGCCGTTGGGGTAGACGCACCAGCAGTAGCCAATGCTCCCATAGCACTGGAGCGGCAAATAGTTGCCGTTCTCGTCGCACTGGGGCTTGAACGTGCCCGGGTGGACGGCAGGGATGCGGCTGGCCTCTTCCAGGCACTGGGTCAGTGCTGAAGCGACAGGCATGGTGAAGACAGTGAGTGAGTGGACTCCGAGCCAGGGCCTCAGCAGAACCGGAGATCCACACACCACTGCTGTGGGCCTGATGCCTGCCCAAGTGACTGTCCTTGCTCTACCCACTGCACCGATGGGGAAACGGAGGACTGGACCAACAAGGTCCGAGATCAAAGAGGAAGTGAAGAGCTGTGTGGCTAATTCATCCTAGAATTTGAGGATTTCTTCCAGTACTGTACTCCACGCCTATTCAAGTTTGGAACTGGACCGGTGATTCTGATTTCTAGGGAAAAGCAGTGGTCACCTTGGCAAGTCTGAGCTTCTGTTACTGCGGGCGTCCAAGTAGAAATGGGGGTTTGTGGGTGTTGTGGAAAGGACTCAAACATCAGCGGGGGGCAGCCAAGGTGGCATCTGAGGTGCCTTCTGTGAGTCTACGATGGAGAACCTGCGGCCCACATGGCGTGGGCCAGACGTTCTACTTCCGAAACAGAAGCCCAGAGGGAAGAGATGCCCGAACTTGCATGGCAGGCGATCACCAGAATTAAAACATGACATTCTTAAAAGCTTCGGAGCTGAAGATCCTGGTATACACTGTCCATAAGATGGAAAACCCCCAAAGCTCTCGTGTCTGGCGCCCGCTGTGACCTCAGGGGTGCCCTCTGAGGGCTGGGGAAGGTCACTGCAGTGACTCCTGGGATGTTCCGGTGGATTCTGCACTGGGCCCACTTGCCCAGCACCTACCTCCACAGCAAGGCCACCTCCAGACCTCTGTGCCCAGTGGGCACTTGGGCAGGATGGGGGTTGGGGGCAGCCAAGCCCGGAAGGAAGAAGCAGGGGAGGCAGGAGAGACAGGAGAGAGAGCGGAGAGGCCAGAGAGGCTGGCGGGGCCGGGGAGCACTCCAGGCTCTAACGTCTGTAGCTCTGGGAGTGCCCTGAGGGAGGTCCCAGGAGCCCCAGCACCCCACGGCTCCCACCTCCCTGTACCTTTTGGTGAACCTTCAGTGAGCTTCTCCATCGAGTTCTTGCTCATTTCAAACAAGAGCCACTGATGCATCCAGCTCTCAAAGACCTAACGGGACAGAGGCAGGGGGTCAGGCTCAATAGCCCTCTCCAGCCCTGCCTGGATTTGCCCCTAGGGGCAGAGGCAGGGAGGGCCAGGCAGGGCCCTGCACCCCTGGGTCCAGCTGCAGCCTGGTTCCCCCATAGAGACCCCCAGGGCTTGGTCAAGTTGGTTCCTCAACTCCAAGCACCTTTCCATGTTTGCAGCTTTTTATGTTCTTGTAAGCTTCCTCCAGCTTCCTGAGAATGACCTCCCTGGCCCACCCTTCACCTCCCCTCTTCCCAGCCCTGCCCTAGCCATCAGGAGAGGGGGCGTGAGCACGGGGAAATGCTGACCTTCCAGTCCAGGCCCTCCATGGTTCTCTTAAGTTTCTTCAGGTTCTCTGGGAAGGTCCCCTTCAGCTGTGGGTACACCTTCAGGGGGTCAGCTTTCTGCAGGGTAGCAGCGTAGGAACGAAGGTTAAAAAGAGCTCCTGGCAGGTAAGGTGAAACATGCAACCCATGTTCCCCTTGTCTTCCCTTCTGAGGGGTGGGCCCGTGAGGGGGCTGCGGGGAGGGCAAGCAGGAAAGGCAGGCTGGCTGCACAGCTGCAAGACCCCAAGGCTGGAAGGCGGGAGACCCAGCTTCCAGGTCTAGTTATACCAGGAACCCCAGTCTTCTATCTGCAGAGGTCCGTTCCTCTTCCAGGTCCCACCTCCTCCAGGAAGACTGTGTAGACCTGCCCCCAGCTAAGTTGGGTCTCCTGCATCTTTCCTCACAAAGGCCCCTGCACCTCCCTCATCCCATGGTCACTTGCCTATTGCCCGTGCTACCCTGGGGTACCCATGGGATTGGGACTTGGGTCTGACTGCTCCCCACTGTGAGTCCAGAGCCTTGCACCATGCTTGGCACAGAGTAGCCGTGCAATATAAACTTGGGGAGGAAGAAGTGGGTGCCTAGGTATCTCCATCCAACCATTCAGAAAGTGGGGGCGTGGCAGGACCGGAATACACACACTGTTAAGGGCCCCTCCCGCGCTCCCTCCCTGACACGGCGGGCCCATACTGAATGTCTGCTATGAGCCAGGCAAGGTACGGGACTCGGAGCGTGGCCTTGCCCGGGGCCTGTGTGGGCAGGCGGGGCCCCTGGCCGGGTCCCACTCACCAGAAGCAGGTGCATTACATGGTCCAGTGTGGTGTTGCCGTACTTGGTGGCGTTCTGCATGGGCTGTGGGAGGAAGGAGTGGGGGTTATCAGCACTGGCCCCCCGAGGAGGTGCCCTGCACGGAGGAGCAGCTGGGGTCTGGGTAAGAGTCCGGAGTCCCAGATGCCCCACGGGACCATCTCTGCTGCCTCCAAACGTGAGAGCTCAAGCATCTCACTGTACCTTTCCGCCTCAGTATCTTTACTGGCCAGGTTTGCATACATTTCCCACCCAGGGCTTTGTGGGCAGCAGGTAGTTTTGTGAGAAGCAACCTTATCTGTATATAAGGGCTTTCAGAACAGGTGGGGACCGTGAGAGGCTATGGGACAGGAGAAGCACCTTGTAAACTGTAGAGGGCAGGGCCCCCCTGGCAGGGATCGCCCCAAGAGCCTCTCCCCCTGTCCTGAGATTCGTCTTCTCCCTGAGGGGGGCCCTGTCCTCCCCCAGCAGCCGGGACACCCTCCCTGACTGGGCTTTTCCCCCAGGTCAGCTGGTCTCCCCTGCCCCATGGCACCTGCCCTCCATCCAGGCTAGATAACACTTTCCCCCGAACTGCCCAGGGACTGTCCTCACCCCCGCGCCTTCCATGGGCAGCGCGTGCATCAGCATGGGCGTGGCCATCCGCATCTGGCTCACAGGCTTGGCAGCTGTGGGGTCAGGAGGTGCAGCATGAGTGTGGCCCCAGTGCCCAGGGAAGAGAGTACTCAGATCTGGGGACCCGGGTCTCAGACCCAGTTGAAGAGGGGCTGGAACTCCAGACCAGAAGGAGAGGACAGTGGGCCCAGCTAGGCGCAGGAATGGGGTCTGAGGTGAGGGGTGGCTGGGGGTGGGGAGTGTCAGGAGGGAGGTGGGTCACGTACGCTTGGGAAGCTTCATGCGCATGTTCTCCAGCTGCAGGTTCTGCGAGGTGACCGTTAGCTTGTCCAGCCGGCCCTGCTGCTGGTACAGGAAGTAGGCGGTGGTGGCCTGACCAGCCAGGAGCAGAGCCACCAGGACAGAAAAGCCTGTGTACAGGGCTCCGCGGCTGCACTTGCTGCTGTGGGGGAGGGAGGATCTGTCAGAGAGGAGTCCACAGAGGTGGCTGCCCCAGGGACTGGCCGGGAGTCGGGGAAGTGTCCCCGCATTTCCACCAGCCTGCCCACCTCCACAGCTAGCCCTGACAAACATGCACTTTAAGCCCAAACAAGTGCCTATGGACATGCAGCTTAAAGACATTTCCCCGGCCCCTACTTCCAAACATTGCTGGTGGTAGAGCCCTCCCAAGTTGAAGTCCTGGAGCTGCCCCTGGGCCTAGGCTGAGTGGGGAAGAGCCAGGGACCAGTGCCAGGTCCTCCCTCAGCCTCTGTCCCCCCTGTGCAGTGCGGGGTTGAGGAGGAGGGTCTCCTCAGGTTCCCTCTGCCAGGGGGTCTCCTGAGATCTGGGCTGCCCTGGAGGGGAAGGGGATTTTTGCCCTCCTACCCACCCCACCCCTGCAGTGAAATCAGAAAAGGGAAGGAAGTGGGACCTGGACTGCAGAGCTTGCAGGCCCACCTGAAAAAGAGAAGTGAGGCCATCACATTGTAGGAGTGGGTTGGGGGCATCGGACAGTGTCAGGCACTACCCGCACTGGCCCTGACTCCCCGTGTGCCTTTGAGCAAGTCTCTGCCATTCTCTGGGCCTGCCACATGGGCACAGAAGTATTTCACGTGGTGACTTCCACTCAGGAGGGACTTCTGCGGGAATGTGGGGCCTGGGCCTCATGTTCTCTGCACTGGCCACCTGCGCAGGGCAGGCAGGCCAGACCTCAGACCTCAGGGCCTACCGGCTGCTGGTCTTGGATGCCGTTCGCAGGGCACGTGCACAAGCTACAGCCTGGAGGAGGCAGGGATCCTGCCCCAGGACGGAGAGAGTCCCCTACCTCACCCCAGGGGTGGGACTCCCAGTAAACCCACTGGAAACTGTCAGGATGAGGCTGTACCCTGCTTACTCCAGCAACCAGCCAGGGGGCTAGGAAACGCCAGGACCCCTGTCTGCCCAGTCATTCGTGGCACCACAGACACACCCATTCCCACTGGCTCCCTGCCCCCTGGGAGGGAGCACTTCCTAGGCCAGAGCCCCGCCCGAGGGGTTGCTACTCTTGAAGGAAAAAACGAACACCCATGTGGGAATGAGGAGGAAACCAGGCAGGAAGGGAAAACAAGTCCCACTTCTTGGCCTTTCCAAAGAACAGGGGTTGCCTAGCCTCCGAAGGTGGTGAGAGGCCCACCCAAGCCTGGGTCCTGCTGGGGTTCAACGTCTCCAGCTCATCATCAACATGCTCCGTCCTCCGGCATCCCCACACCCAGGCCAGTCCCAGCTCGGCCTCCCCCTCGTATGGACGCAGGGAAGTCCCTGCCCTTCCCTGAGCCTCAGTTTCTCATGAGGCCTCAGAATCTTGAGAGCTGTAGTGAAGATGAGACTCTGCCACTCCATTAGCTCAGGGGCCCAGGGCAAGTCAACCTCTCTGAGTGAGTCGAGGTGAGAACACCTACTCAAAGGCTGTTGTATTGACTAAGATCAGGGGGGTAGAGTGCTCCCCTCCGTTGCCAGCACACAGCACTCCACAGGTAACGCTGACCGCTGTTCTAGTTAATAGTTAACTTGAACCTCTGGCTTCCTTCCTCTTTAGACATCTTGAATGCCTGGACCAGGGCCAACTCAATCACCCTTCTCTTTGTTTCCTTCTTCCACAGCTTCCTTCAATAATAAGTTGACCAAAGTCAGGAGCCAACCAGAACTTGCAGGAATGATGACAATGGTGTTGCCAGGCAGAAGTGTTCACAAAAGGGTCTGAAACTGGCTGAAGTCTAGCGTGGCCTGAGCACACAGGGCCAAGCCAGTTTTTTGTTTTTTTTTTTTTAATCATTGTTCAAGTACAGTTTTCTCCCCCCTACTCCCATTCCAGCCCACCCACCCAACCCTCCCCCCTTCCCCCCATTACCCCCCACCCCTAGTTTTTGTTCCTGTAATCCCTACCCATTCCCCCCTGAAATTCCCTCTTCTCTCCCCTCTGGCCACTCCAAGCCAGTTTTAGAAGCAGTAGCTGAACTAAAAGGAAAACCAGACATGGATTTTACAAGGGGGCACCCTCTCTGTACACTGAGCCCATGCTGGGTCTGCAGCTCACTGGGTGGCCTGAGCTTAGAAGGGTCCCACCTCCCCTCTCTGCAGACTGTACCTCTAAAAGTGGGCCAGGCGGTAGTTGGCTCAAAATTTGAAACCAGACTAGTCCTGGGTTCTGATTCTGGCTCCAATATTCACTAGCTGTGAATTTAGGTAAATCACTTACCAAAATGAGCTTCAATTGTCTCCTGTAAAGAATGGGATAATAAAAGTACTTGACTCCTAGGGTTACTGTGGGAATTAGCACTGAGTTTAGCATCTAGTCGTGTCTGTAATTACTAACAGTAGCTGAGAACTGGTAGCAAGTGCTCAGTGAACAGGAACTATTATGACTATTGCCATTATTACTGAGCCCCAGAAAGAAGCAGTGATTTATCCAAGTCACATGTGACAGTACAGAACCTGGACCAGAATCCAGCCATCACAAGAGAGCTAGCCGGCCCTCCTAGCCACAGAATTCCCCAGGGTTTTCACAGGTCATTGCTCTAATCGTCTGTCCCCCAGAAAGCAGGTCCTCATGACATCTCTGAGTGCCTCTCTCAAACCCCTTTCTGCCTGGCAACAGCTGACATCATCACATCTAGCTGTGTGTCCCAGTGTTTCACAAACTACTTTTTGCAGATGGGGAGAGCAGGGGACATTGGGGTAACTACACTGGGATAATCTAGCCCCTCCCCTTTCAGAAAAACACACTGATGAGGCCATCTTGAGGCTGAGGGAGGGGCGTGGGGGTCCTCTAAATGGCTCCTTGCTGCAAGGGAGAGGGAACAGGCTGAATACAACCCACATCAACCCTGAGACCTTTCTAGAAATCTAGCCAGAGCCCCCTTGCCCTTTTTTGACCCCCTTCCAGCATCTTCCAACCCCTCCTGTGACGGCTGACACCTTGTCTGCTCTACAGACACCTGCAATATGATCCCCTTGGCTCGAACACGTGTGCCCATCCACGGTTATTTGGAGGGAACTCCTGTGACGAGCTGCCCTATTGTTCTTTTAGGAACTTTGTTTCTCCATCCAGTGTATGTAACATTTTCAAAATCCGGTCCAAGATTTCTAACCCAGGGTTCATGGCCCAGCTTCAGGGGACCCATGAAGCCCCTGATACTGTGTGAAACTCTAGGGATTAGAGTACAGAGCTTTCTTCCAACTTTCAGAAGGGAAGCTCATGATGTAAAGTTAAAACCCCTGCCCTAGAGGAGCTCCCTCGTGTTACAGGAGGGAGAACCGAAGCCCTGGGCAGGCCAGAGACGTGCTCAAAATCACCTGAACATTGTTAGGGCCACAGCCTAACTCCGTGCCCCCTGTGACCCCGGTCTAGTGCCCCTTCCCCAGCACCTCCGCACGTCTGTGCGGCCCGGGACCTGTGTGCACTCTCCTGCTGCTCCCACGTACCTCTCCGGGGCTCCGGGGCGCTGGCTCAACATGGGCAGCTGCTCGTGGTTGGAGATGAGGTCGCGTTGATCATCCATGGTCCTGGCCTCTGGTCTAACCCAAGCCTCTTGCTGCGTCTGCTGCTGCCGCTGCTGCCTGCGTATCTGAGACCCTGAACTCCTGGCTCACCTCTTGAAGTTTGGGCTGAGGAGAGATCTGATTCGTCCACGGGAGGCCGCTCCACCCACCTGGCAGAAGTGGAAGTGAAAGCCGCGAAGCTGGAAATACCCTGACTTGAGCAGATCTGCCTTTGATGGGGCAGGATCAGCAGGGGAAGGTCCCCAGGTAGGTGGAAAGGCCAGTGCGCTCCCATTGGCTACTGAGGGCCCTCATCACTTGTTTCTGAGCAGACCTTTGGATTCGTTAGGTTCTTTGGATGTTTCTAAAAACATCACTCTCTAGACAGGAAATCATTTTGAAGCAGAAAATGCCTTTCTCTCCCCTTCTCACCCATAGACAGAAAGGAGCTGCCCACCCTCTGTGAGCTCAGCCAAGTCCCTCTCCATCTCTCTGGCCTCAGCTATGCCATCTCAAAACCAGGGGAGGAAAGTTGGACTCAGTGTTTCCTTCACTCCCATCTAACTCAAGCAGTTTATGAACCTGAGGCTGTAGCTTTAAGGCTCTGGTACTAATACTCACCACCATGTATGAAACCCACCTTTATGTCAGGCCCTGTGCTGACAGGTTTACACACTAGAGACACGGAGGCTTTCAAGGGCTATGCGCTTGCCCAGGATTGTGCATCCAGGAATCAGTGCAGCCCATGTTTTTAACCACTAGTCCTTCTTCCTCCTAATGCTCAGATTGCGTGGCTCAAACTCAGGAGTGGGTGAGGAGGAAGGAAAATAAAAGAGAGGGAGAAATGGTACCCAAGGGAGATTTAACTTTGTTGGCAAGGTTTTATTTCTTATTTTCTGTGGCTTATATGCCATTTCATTTTATTAATCTTTTACCTTTTGTGTTTTTAAATTTGCATTAATATATTTTTTTTAATTTAAAGGCTTTGTGGTTCTCAGACTCAGTGAATCTTTTTTTTTAAAGATTTTATTTATTTATTCTTTCAGAGAGGGAAGGGAGGGAGAAAGAGAGAGAGAAACATCAATGTGCGGTTGCTGGGGGGCTGTGGCCTGCAACTCAGGCATGTGCCCTGACTGGGAATTGAACCTGCGACACTTGGTTCGCAGCCCGCACTCAATCCACTGAGCTACGCCAGCCAGGGCAGACTCAGTGAATCTTAAAGAGTCAGGGAGACAGTATATGTATATATACACACACTGTCAGGGACACACACACACACACACACGTGTGTGGGACGGGAAGGAGAAGAGCAGACATGGCCTTTGATGCAGCCAGACCGAGTTCAAATCCCAAGTCAGAGACATCCTAGCTGTGTGACTTGAGCCAGTCCCTCAACCTTTGTGTACTGTTTTTTCCCTTTGTAAAGTAAGGACAATACTGTCAACACTAAACTTGCAGAGTTGTTAGATTAAATAAGCATTTAGCACAGAGGCCGGTACAATAGGAGATGCTCAAGAAAAAAAAACTGTTATTATTCAAATATTTACTATTAAGATATTTTTCTGTCCTGATTTCAAATACTACTATGATTCTATACAAATCAAAACAGCATGGTACTGGCACAAAAACAGACATGTAAATCAATGAAACAGAATACAGAACCCAGAAATAAACCCTCACTTATATGGTCAATGAATCTGCAACAAAGGAGGCAAAAATATACAATGGAGAAATGACAGTCTCTCTTCAACAAGTGATTTTGGGAAAACTGGACAGACACATGCAAAAAGTGAAACTGGACCACTCTCTTATACCATATACAAAAATACAAAAATAAACTCTAGCCCTGGCTGCTGTGGCTCAGTGGATTGAATGCTGGCCTACAAATCAAAGGGCCATTGGTTGGATTCCCAGTCAGGGCACATGCCTGGGTTGCAGGCCAGGTCCCCAGTGGGGGGCGTGTGAGAGGCAACCACACATTGATGTTTCTCTACCTCTGTTTCTCCATCCTTTCCCCTCTCTAAAAAAATAAATATTTTTCAGAAAATAAATAAATAAACTCTCAATAAAATGGATTAAAGACTTAAATGTAAGACCTGAAACCATAAAACTCCTAGAAGAAGACATAGATAGTAAACTATTTCACATTAGTCTTGTAATATCTTTTTTGGAGATGTCTGCTCAAGCAAGGGAGACAAGTGAAATAAGCAAATGGGAATTCATCAAACTCAAAAGCTTCTTCACAGTGAATGAAACCATCAACACAATGGAAAGACAACCTACTGAATGGGAGAAGATATTCACAGATGATATCCAAAATACATGAGGAACTCATATAACTCAATTTTTAAAAAATGGACAATCTGACCAAAAAGTGAAGAGACACTCTCCAAAGAGGACACACAGATGGCCAAGAGACATATGAAAAGACGCTCAATATCACTAACCATCAGAGAGATACAAAGCAAAGCTACAATGAGGCGCCACATCACACCCACTATGATGGCTATCATCAAAAAGATAAAAATAAGTGTTGACGAGGATGTGAAGAAATCAAAACCCTCATACATTGCTGATGGGGATATAAAATGGTGCACCACTTTAGAAAACAATTTGGCAATTTTTCATAAAGTTGAACACAGTTACCATATGACCCAGTAATAACTCCACTCCTAGATATTTACACAAAGAGAAATAAAAACATCACACAAAAACTCGTACACAAATATTCACAATACCAATATTCATAATAGCCCAAAAGCGAAACAAATCAAACATCCATCAACTGATAAGTGAATAAACAGAATGTACTCTATCTGTACAATGGAATATTCTTTAGCCATAAAGAAGAATTAATATCTCAATAAAAAATTTTTTTGCCTAGACTAGTGTGGCTCAGTGTGTTGAGTGTCGTCCTGCAAACTAAAAGGTCACCAGTTTGATTCCCAGTCAGGGCACAAACCTGGGTCTCGGGCCAGGTCCCCGGTTGGGATGTGTGAGAGGCAACCCATCGCCAACCGATCGCTGTTTCTCTCCCTTTCTTTCTCCTTCCTTTCCCCTCTCTCTAAAAATAAACAAATACATTTTAAAATTAATAAATAAATATCATTTATTTTTTTTAAAGAAATGAAGTACTGATTCATGCCACAAAGTGAATTTTGAAGACATTGTGTTAAGTGAAATAACCAGACACATGAGCTACACGCTGCGCTCCCCCTGACGTGAAATGTCCGGAACAGACGACTCCACAGGGACAGAAAGTCGCTCAGTGGTTGCCAGGGGCTGCGGGGGAGGGGATGGGGAATGACTGCTGATGGACAGGGAGTCTCCTTTTGGGGTGGTAAAAATACTCTGCATTAGTGGTGATGGCTGCACAATTTTGTGAATATACAGAAAACCACTGACGCACATAATTTTAGAAGTTTTATGGTATGTGAATTACGGCTCCATTTTTAAAATATGTGGTAATAGTGGCTGGAACAGACACACACCTTTGCTTCCTCTCTCGCTTTGCTCCGTCACTAAATGACAACACCGCATGGGGTTTTGTTTGTTTTTTAAGTGTGACTCTACAAGGACAAAGAGAACAGGAGATGAGAAAACAGCAGCAGGATTCTAGAAGCTGGATAGCAGACCCCAGAAAGCTGAATCCTAGACCTGCAGCTAGAAAAGCTAACAAGCCACCTACTTCTGCGGCAGGACAGGCTCAGGACTCGGGTTGCTAGGCACCTGGGGGGAGTCAGGGTGGGGCTAAAAGGAGGCTGGGTGGGAAGTCCGTCTATAAAGCAGTTGGATACCCCTGTCCTCCCCTCTCCCTCCCTTCACCTGAGAGGGAGCCGGATGTTTATCCCCACTTCAAGGGCCTGGCACTAAAGCTGAGAGTCCCAAGCCTTCTCCCCAGCCCAGTTCCCAGAATGCCAGAAGCCAGGGCTTCTCCCTCTGGCAATAAATGGAGGGGGGAGGGGTCCCTCTCAGGGGAGCGGACCGTCCCAGGAGGAATGACCTAAAGATCAGGCACCAGCGGTTCCCCAAGGAAACCACCCGGCCAGACAGCCCTGCAGGGACGCCCTCAGTGGGCACTTGCTGCTCTCGGGTCACAGCTTTCACTTGGCTTTTTGGACAATCAAGGACCACGGAACATCTGAAGAAACCCTCTAACATAAGAGAGAATGAACAAAACAAATAACCAACCACCCAAAACAGCACTGTGGAGGAAGCAAGTGGCGACAAAGGACCACACTGCACTTATGAAACAAGAGGAGGAGGCTATGAAGATGAAAGTATTGTTAGAAGAACAAAACCACAGCCATTTAAAATTAAAAATACAAGGGCTGATGTTAAACAGTCAGTAGATGGAAGATAAAGTTTTTTGTTTAAATCTCCCAGAAAGTAGACTATAAAGATAAAAAGAAAGAAATTGCAGAGGAAACATGCGAGAACTCAAGACCAGTCCAGGGGGCCCAACAGCCAAATACCAGAGTTCCCGGAAATGGAGAACCGAGAAAATCCAGGGTGGGGGAGAAATCGTCAGTGGAGTACTGCAGCGCAATTTCCAGAACCCAGATATAAATTTCCACACTGCAAGGGCCTGGTGAGTTCTGAGGTCAAGGTACCAAAATAATTTCTCACTAAGATGCATCATCGTGGTTTCAGGAAAAAATAAAGACAAAAAGAAGAGTCCACGAATTTCTAAGAAGGAATAAACAAGACCGATACAAAGCACCAGGAATCGGAATCAGTTCGGACTATTTCACAGCAACCCTGGAAACCAGAAGATAACGAGGCACTGCCTTCAAAATGCTGTGGGACAGGACTTCCGCCCCAGAATCTTTAGTAAGCCAAAATGTCAAATAAGTGATGGTGTGATTTTCAGTATCCCAAAAGATTTTGTTCTCTTGAAAAGCTTCAGGAAGGTATGCTCAACCAAAACAAAGGAGTTCACTGAAGATAAAGGAAGACCGGGGGACACGGGAACCGAAATTCACCCACTGGAGGAGAGGGGGACCCCCCGGGGACAGGACAGAAAACCCCGGGAGCACAGGATCATATCCTCACTGGAGGCTCTGGAAGGCACGCCCTCGGCAAGTTAAATGGATACACACATAATATGCCTGGAGGTACCACAAAATAGATCATTTCTGGAGAGTATGAGGTTGAATTATGGTAATTCCATAGAAAATTAAGAAAACGAAAAACTAAGACAACTCTTAACTCCTGGGAAAAGAAAGGCTATAGGAAACGAGCAGTTATCCCAGGATGCGGTGCGGCTCAGCTACGAATAGCAGGCACGCTGTCATGATCGATGACCACTGGGCACTGACCTAACCGGGTGTGTAACAGAGGCACATGGGGGGACGGGGGGACGGGAGGAGTGCCCTGGAGGGACAGAGGAGGAAAGAGGCCTGAAGCATCGTCCACAGCGGCCAGCCAACCCAACAATAGAGTTTAAAGCTGAACCATCAGGAAGTAACACCAGAAGTTACTCAGAGGTATGGAGGCAAGTGCCAAAAAACTGGCTAAACGTGCTTTGAAATGGCATGAGAAGGAAGGTGAGGAACAGCTATGTTTCACAGCCAGTCTTATAGAAATATTTGATTCTTTAAACATGTGAATTTATAACATTGATACAAAGCAAAACTTAATTTAAAATAAAGAAAAAATGCCTCAGAGACCACTGATTCTGAGCCGCAGTCACAACATGGCAATCTAAATAAAGCCTTTTACTCTGAGGCACCTTTAGGACAAGACTGAGGGTGACCCCAGAGGTCATCCTGTCCTTGCCTGTTGGAAGCCAGAGACAATACCAGCCAGAAAGGTGGGCCCGAAGACTGGGTTTGCCAGGCGGGCTGGACAACGGCCCCCTCCACCTATTCTAACAGGGCTAGAGGTCTCAGCTGTCAGACAGGCCACAGTGCCCAGCGGAGGAGCCCGTCCCACGTGCCCTTCCTGCTTGGGGAAGGGGACAGAGTGACAAGAAGGAAGGCTCGGTACCTGCCACACCCCTGGAGGGGGTACAGGGTCAGGGACGACTTCAGCTTCCCCCATCACTCACACAGAGAAAGTGCGGCTCCGAGAGGGGTAAGGGGCTGGCCCGAGGCCACACGGCAAGGCCACACGGCCGAGCAGGGCTGAGGCCCTGCCGCAGGCGGGAGTGTGACAACAGAGCTCCCAGGCAGACTCCCGGGTCCCCATCCCAGTTCCCAAAGGGCAGTGGGCAGAGCTGAGGAGGGGAGAACGCAGGCGAGTCAGAGACGTCACTTTTCCAGAAAGCAACAACGTGTCCAAAGACCACTGGGGTCCGTAAGGACCCCGGAGTCAGCCGAAGGGGGTACTTGCCAGTCAAATACAGGACGACTGCAGCACCAATTAGCACAGTTTACCCTGCCTCTTTAGAAGGATGTGTAATTCAACCCCAGCTGAAGAAATCTCTTCTTTATAGAAGAACGCAAGCTAAATATATGTCAGGGAAAAAGACAGAATTAGAAAATCAGGACAGGCTGGATGGGGAAGCACTTTGTTACAAAGGGCCCTGACTGTAACCACACACTGCCTGTTTCCGGAAGGGGACTCGCTGCTCTGCTCCTTCCCTTCTCACTGAAGGGGGCAGCTGAGCGAGAAGAGAATCTGACTTGCGCGAGGTCGGATGTCCTACAACCAGTTCGGGATCTGGGACTCCCCGACTCTTCCCCGGGGCAAGTTCCATCGGGCAGGTAGGTCAACAGCGTGGCCTTTGGACACGTGATCTCCCACAGCGCAGCTGAGCACGACCGACTGAGCCCTCCCCATGACCCACTCATCTAACAGATATGAGTCAAGCGCCAGTTCCAGCCCAGGCCCTGGAACACGGGGGCATGTGGAGACACCTGGCGAGGGCTGAGCCCAGTCTCCAGTGGTGCAGGAGTCAGAACCCAGTCAAAGACCAGACTACCAAAGACTGGGGCTGGGTGTAGGGCGGGGGGTAGGGTCCAGTCTGTGGCTGGGCTCGGATCACAGCTCGAGGCTGGAGGCAGGGAGACCAGCCAGGAGGCTGTGGTGAAAAGTCGAGGGGGACAGGCAGGCCTGATGGAGGCCGTGGCTGGGAGCGTGGAAGCGGGTGAAGAGGGAAACTGTCAGAACAGTCCGCACAGCTCAGGCCAGATTAGATGTGGAGGGGAGGGGGAGCTGCTGCTCAGCTGTCCTGCTTGGGCGAAGGAGAAGATGATGTCACTCGCAGGAACGGGAAGTCCTGGGCACCTCTGAGGAACGGGAGGAAGGGCAGTGCACCTCAGCACGGTGGGAAAAGCAGAGCGGTTTCGATGTTGTCGAAGGCCCAGGCCAGGCTGTGCAGGCCTCCCCACCGCTTGGGGTTACTGCAAGAGCAAGGGGGAGGCCGTGGAGGGGGTCGGGCAGGCGGGGGCTGGGTCTGTTTATGTTTGAAGATCATGTGTGGCACACAGATTTAAGGGGGCAGGAGTGGGAGCCAGTTAGAAGTTGGAGTGGGGTGACTTCAGGTGGTGGTGGTGGTGGTGGGGAAGTGGACAGACCCGACAACTGTTTTGAAGGTAGAAACGTCAGGACTTGCTGCGGGAATGAGGTCAAAGATGGTGCCGGGTTTGGGGCCCCGATGTACAAGGGATGGCGGCATTCACTGAGACGGGGAGGATTGGAAGAACGCGTCTCGGAACAGGCAGACTCCAGAGCTCTGTCCCAGCTATACTCGGTGTGACACCACGCGTAGCCATCTGGTAGATGGGTGAAGGTATTGGACTGAAACTTAAAGAATAAACATGTACACTTGTGAATGATCAACCTGCACACAGTAACTTGAGACCACGGGACTAGGGCTGTGCTCTGGGGACTCTCGGCATCTAGAGATGGAGTAGAGGAGCAGCCCTGGCCAGCAGCAGGAGTGGTCAGGGACAGTCCGAGAGCCCAATAAAGGAGTGAAGGAGGGAGTGTCAACTGTGTCAAATGCTGGCAAGAGGGCAGAGCAGTGAGGACTGAGAGATGTCCATGTACTTGGTCACATGGAGTCATGAGACAAGAACAGGTGTGCAAACTGGGTTGGGAGGTGACTGGGAGGGAGAGAAGTGAAGCCAGCATTTGGGGGTGGGGGTCCTGCCCACCTCCTGCCAGGTGCTTCCGCAGAGCTGTCACCCTGTCATCCAGCCTCCTCCCCAGGCAGGAGTGGCTCCTGAGGGCCTCTCCTCCAAGGCACCAAAACCAGCTCCCTTCCAGCTCTTTTCCTGTGCCCAGCACTCAGGCCCCCTTCCTCCGCCTGGCAGCTCATTTCCCAAATGCTCCACCAACAGCCGCATCCTCTGGGTCTGAGGAATTAGTGAAACTTCCCGAATTACATCAAGGCCTTGGCTCCTGACTTTCACTCCTTCTTGGTGGAACTCTGTGTCATCTCTTTGATTAGGTACAAATTACTCTGTGTGTCTTCTCATTTTAAGGTCACAACAGCCCTGTGAATCTAAATGAGATGCATAAATACCAGGTGCTAATAAGTGGTAAACCCAAGATTTGAAACCAGGTCTGAGCTGTCTGCAGAGCCCATTCACTTAACTGTCATGCTACATTGCCTCCCACAGACCCCCTACTCACTTGGACCCGTTGTTAGTGAAGGTCATGCCTCCTGTGGCCTCTATTCCCATAGGAAAAGAGGCAGTTTAGAAAGGCAGATGGGATTCCTTCCCAATCTTTGTTTTATGTAGGCAATTTCTACCTCCATTAGTCTCCAGATAAGCTTAATATCAGTTCACTAGGCTTCTGTCCTACTCAAGAATGATCCTTCTTGAGTATTTCCTAGTGATTTGCTTATATGCCTCCAAAGACAGAAAGCTCACTACCTGCATGAGCAGCCAGTTCTAGAACAGTGTGGCAATCCAGAGAGTGGACGCCACCCCAAGTTGCTCTGGTTGAATCCCAACTCTGCTTCCTACTAGCATGCTGTGCCTCAGTTTCCTCATCTGTACAATGGTAATAATAGCAGCACCTACTTTCTTTTTTTTTTTTAAGATTTTATTTAGTTAGTTTTAGAGAGAGGGGAAGGGAGGGAGAGAGAGAGAGAGGAGACATCAATGTGCGATTGCCTCTCATGCTCCCCCCACTGGGGACCTGGCCCACAACCCAGGCATGTGGGCCAGGTCCCCAGCCCTGACTGGGAATCCAACCAGTGACCCCTTGGTTCGCAGACCAGCACTCAATCCACCAAGTCACACCAGCCAGGGCAGAACCTACTTTCTTATTTCCACTAGTATGACTATGAGGATTCAATGTTACCTTCCGGTTGCTTGGTAAATGCCTAATGCATTTTGGTTATCAACATTGCCATCACTGGTATTCCCTTGAGGCCGAGCTGCAACTCTCCTCACTCTAACGTCCACGCTTCGGGCCTCGCCCTGTCCCTTGGCTTTCCATCCCCCTCGGCACTCACCTGCCAGGTGTTATTGTTCTGCATTTCTCCACTTTCACTTTTTCCTAATGCCATTTTTTTTTGTGAGCTCAGTTATTCATCATACAAACATGATTTTCCTAAGGTCACAATTTCTCCTTAACAGAGTCACTGGCTGTTTGCCAGGCGAGCTCGAGGTTGCCAGACACTAACTGAGCCTGGAAGAATGGAAGCACAGGCCCGCTTGTGGGCTCCAGGCCTTCACATCCCCTGGACTTAGAACCCCCACCAGTGGGCCCACTGATTGCACACCCTTACTAATTACCATCAAGACAGGAGTACGTCAGGATTAAGAGCCCAGCCCCCACTGGTGTGGCTCCGTGGGTTGGGCATCATCCCTCAGACTGAGGTCACCAGTTCAATTCCCAGTCAGGGCACATGCCTGAGTTGTGGGCCAGGTCTTCGGCTGGGGGCACGTGAGGAGCAACCGATTGATGTTTCTCTTGCACATCGATGTTTCCCTCCTTCTCCTTCTCCCTCCCTTCCCTTCTCCTTAAAAATAAATAAAGTCATTTTTTAAAGTAAAAATAGATTCAGACTCAAGCCAGACGGAGTCAAGTTGAAACTCAAGATTCTTCCACTTGCTTGCTTGTGATCTTGGCCAAGACACAGTCTCCCTGAACCTTCAGTGTCCTCATCTGCAAAATGAAGACCAGTAATCCTGCCTACTTCACAGGGCATCGTGAAGATTCGAGATAATGAATACGGAACACCAGCACAGCGCCTATCTCGATACATGGTTGACATTAATATCCTAGAGCTATGCTGTCTACTATGGCAGCCACTAGCCACATGTGGCAGTTGAAGCCTTGAAATGTGACTAATTCAAATTGAGATGTGCTCTAAGTATATAAAATACACACTGCATTTCAAAGACTTAGTAAAAAAAAAAGTAAAATATCTTGGTAACTTTTATATTAATGTTGAAATTAAAATACTTGGATATATTAAGTAAAATATATTTTTAAAGTTAATTTCATTTTGGTAATTTATTATTATGGCTACTAAAAAATTTGAAATTACACATGGCAGTTTTATGATACCATTATATTTATTTTAGTGTTATTATAGTGGGGTTTTGTGGGAGTTTTTTTCTTTTTTCTTTCCTTTTTTTTTTTTTTTTGGGGGGGATGGGGTTTTTTATTTTCCCAGTGCGGGAGAAGAGAAATGGTTTATCAGATTTGGGGGCATTTGGATCTTACTGGCTACCTATCTCCTGTAGATGGCATTTGAGCTGCAAGGGCTCTTTGGAGATTATAGAGAGCCAATTTCCTCTCTGTAAATATGGGAAACTGAGGCACACAGGAAATGGAATATGCCTACAGCCACAGAAGTAACTATAGAAGAGAGGCCTCCCCAACCCAGCAAGAGCTGTCAGGAGGATGCCGCCCCCTGGTGGCCTGACTGCAGCAAGCTCCTGCAGCAGCTGGCTTCCTTTGGGAGCAGCGCTTTGCTGCCACCTAGTGCCCAAACTTCTGCAGAGACACAAAGACAGGGATGGCCCTCCTCTTCCTCCTTGACAGGCTGAGCACACTGAATGAACCGCAACATGTCAAGGGTAGACAGAGCAGTGATTAAGGGCATAATCTATGCTTACAAACACAGGTGTGAATCTCAGCTCTGCTTTTTTCTAGCTATGTGAGCCTGGACAAGTAAGTCACTTCAACTTCTCTGACACCCAGTTTACCCCTATGTAAAATGTGGACAAGAGCCCTTACCTCGAAGCAATTAAGAGATGCCTGAAATCTGAATCAACAAGTATTTGCAGAGCACTTCCCCTCATCCACTGTGACCAGTGCCAAGATGCAGCAGTGACCTAAACAGGCAAGTCGGGTGGTTCTCCAAGTGTGGTCTCCAGACCACAGACGTCAGCACTACCTAGAACGTGTTAGAAATGGAAATCTTCAGGCCTCCGTGCCACATTCACTGAATCTGAGTCTGGTGCATCCTCAAGGTTGAGACCCTCTGGACTTGGGGACTGAAGACAACGGCGGGGGGGGGGGGTGATAAAACAGCAGGGGAGTGACATAACCCCGTTAGTGTTAGACCGCCCAGCTGCAGGAGTGTCCAGGGATAGGCCAGGGGAGATGGGAAGACTTGTTAGGAGATGGCTGTCGGAGCTCACGTCAGAGAAAGCAGAGCCAGAAGCTGGAGCCATCTCTAGGGACATGGTTGGGCTGTAGTTACAGCCAGTGGCATCAGGCTCACCTGCCAAGGTTGGGACTCCATGGTCTGCAATGTCAGTCAGGTGGCCAACAGCTCAGTCCTGCCTCAGCTGCCTCAGTGACCAAATAGCCTGCTACATCCCAACTTGATCTGCAGAAATTAGCTCTCCTTGAAAACAAACCCTGAAAGGAACTGCTTTCAAAGACCGGGCTGATTATATCCCTGGTTACCAAGAAACAGCAGACCAAGTTGCAAAGTCCCAACACAGGAAATAGAAGAATACTCCAGCAACCGCCAGCATTTTCCCACCAGGATTCCAGCCAGCTGTCATTCATGTTGCTTGGCATAAGAACTGAACAAGAATAAGAATAGCAGCTTTTTCAATGCCAGGCACTGGGCTTAAAACTTTCATCTTATCTAATTCTTGTGATTTCCTACTTGCCTCAAAGAGCCTGAAGCCTAAGAACTAGGGTTTTCACCCAGGCCTGTCTACCTCTGAGGGTCTGTGCCTTAGCAACCAGGGTGACAGTCGGAAAACACTCATTTTTTTCCTGTTTATTTTGGAGTAACTTTAGATTTACCAAAAAGTTGGAGAGTACGGAGTTTCCGTATACCACTTGTCCTGTTTCCTGTTAACATCCTGCGATACCATGTACACTTGTCAAAACCAGGAAACTAACTGGACTCCAGATCTTACTTGGTTTTATTTAAAAATATTAATGCCCTTTCTAGTCCAGGATCCATTGCTTAAGCTCCTCCTCTCTACTGGCTTTTCTAGACTTTTGACAATTTATGTACTTTGTAGAAGGTATGGGTTTTCAGAACTTTGGCAGAGGTGAAGTGTTCTCCCCTTGTCAAGTCAGGTCCCATGACTGTCAAAATGATTTATCACACCGTCACCCGCAGTAGTTTGGCTGAGGTCCCTCCAGAGCCAAGTCAGTGTTCTCCCGCGTCCATGTCCGATCCTTTGGAGTCACAAAGTGCAGCCCACACTCAAAGGAAGGGAAAGTTAAGTTCCACTTATTCAAAAGGGAGTATCTACAATACTTGGAATTCTTTTAGATGCGCACCTTCATTTACTAAAATCACTTATATCAGCATGGATTTACTTTTTACTTTGGGAAGGAATCACATTCATTTTTAAGATGAAGACAATTTTAAAAAGTTGTCTTGGTCAACAAAGTCGGCAGAAGTCATGGCTAGACCCGCGTCTCCAGGACTCCTCTAAGTGGTAAGAGTTGTGGAGAACGTGACCTGCGTATCCAGACAACGAAACGTCATCCAGCAAGCAAGTACTGGATTCCTGCCGTGTGATGAACACCAGAAACACGTTGCTGTCCCGCTTCTTCCAACAACCTGCTGGTGCAGCAGGCCCTTGCGGAACACTCCCTCAGCACCATCTGGTGCCACTGGGTCCTTGGAGCTGGAGACAAGCGCCAGAAAGCAAAACTTTTTAAAAATTGCCGTTGAAAACAAGGCCCTTGGTGTGTATTTGCAGGGTGCCTGAATCTTTATGTACTTTATGTACTGATGCAGAACCCCCAAGATCTGCCAAGTGAGGAAATTTGCGATGCAACAGAGTGCACTACCGGTTCTGCACAGAAGGTGTGGGGGGGCGAGTCTGCACCCACGTGTGTTTATACACGGAGTCCGGAAGGCTCCTCTTCTGCCCAGGATGCACTTGGCTCCAGTTTCCACTCCGCTCTAGCTCTTTTAAGAATCAGGCCATTTTTGGAAGCAACACCTCCACCTTCAAAACAAAATCTCCAAAGCTTTGGTCTGCTTTAGATGTCCTAGGTAGCTTAATGCCACAAGCAGTGTTATAAAAGACCCAACCATAGCACTGACTTCTTATCTGTTCACTTTAATCCTCACTAGAGGCTATGTGTACTGACTTTAGAGAAAGAGAAGTGGGAGAATCATTGGTCAGTTGCCTCCTGTACACACCCCCACAACCGTTTGGTGCACAGGATGCTTCAACCAAGCCGCCCAGCCAGGGCTCCTTCTCCCAGGAAGCCAGTCTGCAGGACACAGGCTCACCCACGGTCCCATGTCAGGGGCTGAATCAAACCCTGTGTTCCTGTCTGATAGGTTACATACATCCTAAAGCAATGCACCTACTTAATGCGTGCTGGCTGAGCATGGCACCTGTGATCTCAATTCAGTCCCACACCTTGTTTAAACAGATAGAAATGGCCCTGACTGGAGCTCAGTGGATTGAGCGCAGGCTGAGAACAAAGGCGTCACAGGTTCAATTCCCAGTCAGGGTACATGCCTGGGTTGCAGGCTATGGCCCTCAGCAACTGCACATTGATGTCTCTCTCTCTCCCCTTCCCTCTCTAAAAATAAATAAGTAAGTATATAAATCTTTAAAAAAATAAACAGATAGAAATTAACTTAAACTTCCCTGGAGGGAGGGGGGGCCAGACGAAGGAGAGACAACTGGAGTCAAAATAGTAGACACGAAGGCAATTTATTAAGAATTTGAGGACTCCTGTTCACAGACGGCGACCACGGCGACCTCCCTTCCTGCGGGTGCTGTCGGAGGGGATGGGGGTGACATCCTCTGTGGGGAGGAAGAGAAAACGTCACTGCCTAGAGCTGGATAGGAAGAAGCCCAGGGCTCCCTACACCAAAGGTGGAACGGGTCAGCAGTGGATCCTGCTGCTCCCGTGAGTGAGTCCTCAGCACAAAACAGATGGCTCTGGAGCTGCCCCATCTGCTGCTTCCTCAAAATTTCTCAAGTGGTTTGAACTCGCTTTCCAGAACGGGAAGCTGAGGTTCAGAGAGGGTACACAACGTGCAAAGACAAAAGCACATGACAAATCCAGGGTCCTGACGCCTAGCCCAGAACCCCTAGTAGAAAAATCCTCGTAAACGGCGTAACTGAACACAGGTAAAGGGCTGGGCTGAGGGGTCGGCACACGCTGCCACCAGGTGCACAGCAACAGCAGAGAAGGGCTACCACCTGTGGCCACACAAATGCAGAGGACCGGTACGACTGTCACCCATGGGAAGAGTTTTTTGCTGCCCCAGCACTCGTTCCTGTCCAGACCGGCACTGCTGACAGTCGCAGATGTACCGGAAGATGCTGCAGGCTCAGTCCCAGTCCCACGCCACTCCAGCACAGTGAGTCACACATTTTTTTGGTTCCCCAGTGCCTATATGTTTACACTATGCTATAAAAAGTGTACGGCATGTCTTAAAAAAATGTATGTATATACCTCAATTAAAAAATATGGTATTGCTAAAAAAAGCTAACCATCAGATGAGGCTGTTAGAAAAATGACGATATACTAGGTCTACACAGGGTTGCCACAAACCTTCCATTTGTAAAAAAACCCCACAACATCGGTGAAGCACAACAGTTTTGCCTGTAGTATAGGCAAGGACCAGGCAGGAGGCAGCCCACAGCAAACACCAGTAGTAACGTACATAGGAACACTGTACAGGAAGGGACAAGTGATCTCTTAGTTCCACCAGCCACTGTCAGGCATTCTGTTACATGGTACTCCTCAAAGTCTACATTAACGAACCTGACTGTCAACGGTCACCAGACCAAGCCCTGTGTCCAGGGGCACACCGCACTTCTCCTGAGGTCAATGCTTCAAAGCAAATTCAAGCATTAGCTACAGGAAGGGTGGGGGGCGGCTTACCAATCCGTCCAATCTTCATTCCCGAGCGGGCAAGTGCTCTGAGAGCTGACTGGGCCCCTGGTCCAGGGGTCTTGGTCCTAGGAATAAAGGTGTAGTCATCCAGGATTCTAAGATCTCACAACCCTCTAGTTCAGGAATCTACAAACTTTCCTTAAAGGACCAGACAGTAAATGCTTTAGGCTCAGCGTGGGCCACTTAGAGTCCACTTAGTTTTGTGGCATACTTTAAAAAAAAAAGGAGGAAGAAACATGAACAGCACTCAGTCCACAGACCACACAGAAACAAGCGGCAGGCCCGACTGGGCTCCTGGGTCAGTCTGCCCCCTGCTGTGCCCAGTCTGTTTAAGGCACTGCCCCTCTCAGCCACATGCTCAGCCTGTCTTCTCTGGTAGTCTGTCCACTTCCATACCCCACCCACCCAAGACCAAGAAACTACCATCCCCACACTGGCCCAGTTTAACAGCTCCCTACCTGATCTGTTCCCCACAACACAGAAGTCATCTTTAACAAACCCTAGTTCCACCAGCCGTTATTATTAAAAAGCATTCATGCTCCGCCCCAGCACCCTGGCTAAATCCTCACCAGGCCCTTCACGACCCAGCAAGACCTCTCTGATACCACACCTCATGCCTCGCTTTCCCTCGGATGTAAGGAGTTCGTTCCTATCTTATGACCTTTTTCCAGCAGTTGCCTCTGGCTGGAATACTCCACCGTCCTTCCTTCACTGGACTGACTCTTGGCACAGTTAGGTCTGAGTTTAAATTACACTTTATCACCAATTCATCCTCAGCACTGTACTGTGGCTTCAGAGCACTTGCTGGAAACAGGACACCCTGCCACTCTGCTGTGCAGTTTAAAGTCTGACTCCAACAGCTAAAGTGCCGAACAGGAAGGTAGAGGTTCCCTTTCCATTTCCCCATCACCTTTTCTAACACCTGGAACACAGACCTGGTGTGCAGTGAGTATTCAGTAAATGCAATTAAGTAGATGGGGGAGGGGCTGAGCAGTATGCAGGAACCAGTTATTACACATAAATTTAAGGTGTCGTATGCAAAGTCACCAAAGAACAACCAAGCCCAGTGATCTTACCACTGAGCCTCAGGCTTACCGATTGCCTCCTGTGGCCCGGAGCTTGATGTGGAGAGCGGTGATTCCCAGCTCCTTGCACCTCTGGGCCACGTCCTGGGCAGCCAACATGGCAGCGTAGGGAGAGGACTCATCTCTGTCAGCCTTTACCTTCATCCCACCGGTCACACGGCAGATGGTTTCCCTGGGGACAAAGAAGTACGAGGTCATTTCTCTCTCATCCACCGAGGACTCCGAGTGTGCCCCACATCCTAATGAGCAAAAAGCGCTGCTGGAGTGTGGCAGAGGCTGACGATCACCTTGAACACGCACCCTGCTCTCTGGCAACACTGCCACGGGCTCTGCCTTCAGAGGTTCTAAGACCCAAGGTAGTAAAACTGTGTTAACACTGTATTCTTATTTACTTCTGCATTTAATTCACAGAAACCAAACTTAGAATTTGAGTGACTTCACATGCATCACAAAAACTTGCTAATGGCTGCCAAAAGCTGTGCCCAGGGCTAACACTGAATCTGCCACTTCGCTACCAAGTACCCAGAGACAGAAGACTCAGTGACACCACACTGTAAGGCCACAAACAAAATCTCTCCTCTCTTGTAACCCCAGCGCCCAGTAAATTACTAAACCACCAACCACGTTTCCGCATCTGATGTTCTTTTTCATTATTTCCAGAGGACCCCTCCAGTGGCCACTCAGTCCCAGGGTCATGTCGTCCCCCGGCCCCTTGCCTGGTTGGTCCTGCACCTCTCCACCAGATACTCACTTGCCAGAGAGATCAGTGACGTGGACAAAAGTGTCATTGAAGGATGCAAAGATGTGGCAGACACCAAATACATTTTCTCCTTCAGCCACCTGAGGTCCGAGGCTGATGACCTGTTCCTCCTTCTTTTCTTTCCCCTTGCGAGGTGCCATTTCTGA
The DNA here is from genome assembly GCF_004126475.2 of Phyllostomus discolor. Taxonomy (NCBI): domain Eukaryota; kingdom Metazoa; phylum Chordata; class Mammalia; order Chiroptera; family Phyllostomidae; genus Phyllostomus; species Phyllostomus discolor. The sequence continues at coordinate 21,149,917 of NC_040915.2, forward strand.
AAGAAAATCAAAGAATCCCAAAGTTTAAAAAAAAAAAAAAAAGTCCATGCTTATAAAAATGTCCCTAGGCCTGGCTGGTGTGGCTCTGAGGACTGAGCAGCAGCCTGGGAACCGCAAGATCGCCAGTTCAATTCCCAGTCAGGGCACATGCCTGAGTTGCAGGCCTGGTCCCTGGTGGGGGGGCGCAGAGAGACAATCACACATTGATGTTTCTCTGTCCCTTCCCTTTGTCTAAAAATAAGTAAATAATATACGTAGTTTTAAAAAATATCCCTAGGGTTGAAAGAACTCCTAACGCTTATTTATATTTTTGGTTTACCACATTAATACGTTAAAAAACACCGTCACGTTTTATTGATTCAATAATTGTACCATGGGTGTACTGCCAATAATCACCCTCCTCATCTAGACAGCCTCACCGGCACATGATCAAGGGCCTTTTGGGGTGGACTAGTGTCCCCCTGGACGTTCTGGGCAGGACCAAACGTCCTGCAAGGGATCCCAGCCAAGCGCCCAGGGCGGACATGCACCGGCCTCCCGCTGCTGGCAACACTCCGGCGGCCGGGATCCCCAGGTGTGTCCTCCTGGAAAATACCCATCGCAGCCTCTCCCTACCTGCCCCGACGACACTTCTCGAGTCCCACCCCCAGCTCTGCTTTCAGGGGTAACAGGCACATGGCAGGTGGCCAGCAAACACCGACATGCAGTCCGCAACCCCAGTTTCTGGCTCTGGGAGGCCTGGTCCCGGTCCTGGTCCTGGTCCTGGACGGGCGCCCAGAACTCGCAGCGTGCCGGACTTAGAAACCGGTCTTAGGAGACACCCAATACAGGGCCGTTTTTCCTGCGTTCCCTCCTTGAACCCTCATAATGACCCCATGGGAAAGGCGCGACAATTACTCCTGTGTTCCAGACAAATTAAGGAGATTTAAACGCCTGCCTGCGACCGCCCAGGAGGAAGCAGGCGGGATAAAGGTGGGAGCCCACATCAGACTAGTATCCTCGCTCCTTCCCAACCACGCCCTGCGGCCGCCTAAACGTAGTGGTGGTCGTAGCGCGGCGCCAAGGCCTTCAAAGCTAGACTCGCACTCACTCCTATTTCACCGCCGCCTCCCAAGACTAGACGAGAACCTGTGTCCGGCGTCGGCCGGCCGCGCTCTCTTCGCCCGGAACCTGGTTCGGCTTCCGCGTAAAAACCCCAGTCCCTCGCCCGCGGCCCCACTAGACCCCTTTTGCCAAAGGATGGCACCGGATTGCCCTTATTCAGGGAACCTACCTGCTAGTCGAGTCCAGACTCCGCCACCGGAAAGAGAGAGTGGGAGAAGGCGGAGCGACAGATCACGTTCTTGTCCCCGGAAGTGTATGTCGGAGGTCACGGGGCGAGGCCTCTTGGAATACGCCGCCTTTAGAGTTCCCAAGGAGATTAAGACTCGGCCCTCAAAAACCAGTTTACTTAAGGGACTGCTAACGGTGGTAAAGGACTGGGTATAACCCGGCAGCGGGCTGGGGACGCCACTATACGTTACCACTGCTACGGGAGGCAGGCGTGTTTTGAGATGGCGGCCGCCGCGGCTAGAAAACTTCCGCCATCCCAGTTCCGGCCTGGCCAGCCTGGAGGCGGCAGCGCACCTTGTGGCGCGGAGGGGAACAACAAAAACAATAGGCAATGAGTTTAAGGCAAAAGGGGGAAGAAAAATCTCTTAGCAGTACAGTGATTGACGGACGGAAATGGGGTTGGGGGAGATGGCAGAGGGCAAAGGGAGAATGAATGGTGAAGAAAAGAGACTTTGGGTAGTGACTGCACAACGCAATATGCTTATGTTGTGTTGAAACTCCTATGTTTTTGCTAACAAATGTCACCCCAATAAATTCAATGAAAGCCCTAACTGCTGTGGCTCAGTGGGTTGGGCGTCCACCCGCAGACCAAGAGTTCCCCAGCTGATTCCCAGTCAGGGCACTTGCCTGGGTCGCTGGCCAGGTCCCCCGTGGAGTCACATAGGAGAGGCAGCCGATCAATGTTTCTCCCCACATCCATGGTTCTCTCCGTCCCTCTACCCCTCCTCCCCTCCTCCCTTCCTCCCCTCAACAAAAAACAAAGAGATAAATAAATAAACAATCTTTAAAAATAAATTCAATTTAAAAATAAAAACAGGGAATCAGAGTTTGGCATACTACGTACCGGGGAAAATAAGAATAAATTATTCAGAGTCGTAGGGCCGGAGGAACATCAAACGGCTGCCCAAAGAGAACCTCACGTTCAGTTCAGACTTGTACGGGTGGGTGATGATGGGACCAGAAAACCTGCATTTGTGAAACGTCATCTCACTGGTGACTTAGAGAAGTAAGTAAGTAGATACGTTGGGTGCTGAGGTCCATCCCTCCTGTTCTGCACTAACAAGAAGATCTATGAAGTTCAATGCACGGGCTAAAGCTGCCCTGGAGAAATCTGGGTGGGTGGAGAGGTGAGTGTTTTATACACACCCGAGCCAGGGTGCATTATAATGTTTGATGTACCTTTGAGAGTTACGCCCAAGAATACGCCCTAACTGGCATGGAGACCTGGTGGGAATGTATGAAAACATCCTCATCATGTTGTGTGGCAACAAGGTGGATATGAAGGACGAGGAAGTTGAGGCAAAGCCAATTGTCTTCCACCAGAAGAAGAACCTCAGTACTAGGGCATTTCAGCCAGAAGTGACTATAACGCGTGTTTTGGAACACAGCTGTTTCCTGCTGGAGTTTTGGGTATAAGACTGCTTCCGCCACATCAAGTATTCAGTGATGACCCCTTGTTTGTTGCTGTCATTCCCATTCCTTTTCGTTTAGAATCAGAATAAAGTTGTAAATTTCAAATTTCTAAAAGAAAAAATGAATTACTCAGTAGCTGTTATTATACACCAACCTGGGGGAACTGATTTATATGCATTGCTTCATTTAATCCTCACAGTGTGATCAAGCAGATACTGTTTCGATTGCCCATTTATAGATAAGGGAGTTTAACTGAGATTGCACATTTGTGACCGATGTGGGATTCTGACTTCAAAGCCTATATGTTTAATAGCTACTTCCATATATCCCTCTAAAAACAATGTTGAAGGTCCTTGAAAGATTGGAAGAATGTATAGATGGAGATATGGGGGAGGGCCAAGAAGTAGGTTATATATATTTGTGTGTATGTATATGTGTGTATGTACATATATGTGTGTGTGTGAAATATGTATAGGATATACACCTATACATATGTAAAGCCCATGGAATGGGCTTTATTGAACAAAATGAGTGATTATGCACAATAGCATATAGCCCTTTGTGCCCCGGAATTATTGCTACTGAACAACCTCAGCTCAATTTAAGGAAGAACCTACGTAAATGAAATTGTATTCTACATGCCCCTGGGTAGCTTCTACTTTTCACCCAACATTATAGACATCTTCCCATAACAACTAGTAGAGATCTGCAACATTGTTACAAATATTTTAAATTTTATTTATCATGTTGAATATTAAATGCACTCACAAAAATTAAAAATTGCAAAGTTACCAAAAAGTATACAAACAAAAAACCTTTCTCCTCTCACCCTTGTCTGCAGCAGCCCACTCCTTGCCGGCAACCAGAACACCTGGACTGAATCATTTTTCAAGGCTACGCAATATACCTTTGTATAGCTGTACCACCAATCTTTTTAACTGGTCCTCAATTGTTGGACATTTGGTTATTTTCAGAATTTGCAAATATAAACAAAACTGTCAAGAACATATTTGTGCTGTTCTTTTATTCTTTTTTTTAGATTTTATTTATTTTTAGAGAGGGAAGGGAGAAAGAAGAGAGAGAGAGAGAGAAATATCAATGTGCAGTTGCTGGGGGCCATGGCTGGCAACCTAGGCATGTGCGCTGACTGGGAATCGAACCTGCGATGCCTGGTTCGCAGCCTGCGCTCAATCCACTGAGCTATGCCAGCCAGGGCCTTTTATTCTTTCCCCAGGGTACATTGCCAGGAGTAGAAAGGAATAAGTATTTTACATAACTGATATATGTAAACTGCCCTCCAGAAAGTTCACATCAGCTATGACTTCCGCTGAGCTGAGCAGCCCTGCAGGTCTCCTTGCCACGTGGCTTCCACAGTCAGTAAGCGCAGAAGTCTCTTCATGGGTCGTGGTGAGAGTCCGCGTGTCTTCTGTGAATCGTCTGTGCATATTCAGTGAAGAAGAGGGCTTTTTGTTCGCAAGTAGAGAGTCCCCCGATGGAGAAGGGTTGTTAGCAGGGGCCGGAGTCTCACAGGGTGGGTTCCTGCTTCGGATAAGAATTGTATTAGACAGACAGACCTCTAAACCTCCGCAAGAAGAGGCTTGGTGAAATGAGCACCGCCTGGTCCACACGCCCACCTCAGGACAAGTTTCTCCACAGAAAAGGCTCATCCTCACCCCAGAAACCATCAAAGTCACTGCCTTCAAGCTCCACTTTGATTATTTAATCAACATGTTTATTATTTCTATAAATAGTTCTAGTTGTGGGTCCTGGGGAAAAAATTGTCACCTCTCTGGGCCTCATTTTTCTCATCTGTAAAATGGGATAATAGCAGGATTTTTTTTTATGTACATTGAAACACATATCTTTATTGGGCACTCAGTGTTAAGCTCTGAGATGCAATAAGATTAGCATTTAAACCAAGACTTGAAAACAGAACAAGAATTAGCTGAATGCAGGGGGGAAGAATGGTCTAGGCAGGGAGAACAGTATATGCAAAGGTCCTGAGGTGGGGAGGCCCTTGGGGAGCTCAAACATGGCCAGCACAGCGTGGGGTATTGTGCGGGAGGGGAGAGGGATGCAAGATCGGGCTGGAGGCGTGGCAGGAGCCCCTTTCTGCAGGGTCTTATTCCCGTTCCTTGTCGATTTTCCCCACTCCACTCCACCCCGTGCACTAGGCTGTGAGAACTGGAAACGTGCTACCACCACCTCTCACACTTCACTCATTCATTCACTATGCTCTTACTGACCACCTAGTGTTGTGTCGGGCCCTGCTCTAGAGACTTGGGACCCACTGGTGACCAAACAGACAACGATCCCTACCCTCTGGGAGTTAACATTTGGCAGGAATGGCAGACACGGTATCTCAGTAAATTTCCTATTATGTTAGAAGGCTCGAGCAATATGCAGGGTATCGGGGGTCTGAGGAAAGGGGTGCAGCAGTCGGCAGAATTAAATGGAGAGGGCAGTCAGGGTGGCCCTGAGTGAGAGAGGAGGGAGCCGAGGTGCGAGGCAGGACAGGCGGCAGGCCTCGCGCTGTCTGTGGGGGGGAGCACTGCAGGCAAAGAGAGAGACGGCATGCAGAAAGGCCCCAAGCAGGGGGCGCCACCCGCATGGGGAGGAGGGTGAGTGAGGGGCAACACAGTGATGAGAGGTGGGGGGGCAGGTCACATCAGCCCTCAGCTCTCCGTGAGGACACTGACATTTACTCTGAGTGGAGCCGTTGAAGGCTTTCGAGCAAGGGACTGGCAGAATCTGACATAGGGTTTTTTTTTTTTCTTTTAAAAATTGATTCTAGAGAGAAGAGAAGGAAGGGGGAAAGAGAGGGAGAGAAATTTTGTGTGAAAGAGAAGCATCAATCGGTTGCTTTCTGCATGCACCCCGACTAGGGAACGAACCCGAAACCCAGCGGTGTGCCCTCACCAGGAGTCAAGTTGGTGACCTTTTGGCCCAGGACCATGCCCAACCCACGGAGCCACACAGGCCAGGTCCTGACTTCTGTTCCAGTAGGCCCACTGTCCGTGCCCTGTGGAGAATGACTCTCAGCGGGGGCGTGGGGGGAGCCGACATGAAAGCAGGGGTCCTGCTTAAGAGGTAAAAGAAGATACGGCAGCTGAGACCAAGGTGGCACCTTGGAGGCAGAAAGAAGTGATCGAAATTTGACTGTACTTTGGAAATAAACCCAGCAGCATTTCCTGGTAGCTCAGACTCGGGGCGTGAAAAAATGGGATTATCGACATTTATGGCAGGGGGACCTGGAAGCCGGAGTTGCCATCAGCCGGGCTGGGGGGGATGGGCCTCGGTTTCAGGTGTTCGTTTCATGTCCCAGGAGAGCTGCTGAGGGGGCATTTGGGATGTATGAGCCTGGACTAGGAGAGTCCTGGGCTGGCTGTGTAAGTGTGGGGGTCTCCCGGCAGCATCCAGATGGCATTTAAAATGATGAGACTCTGACCACGGAGGGACTGAGTGTCGACAGAGGAGAGACCCACGGACTGAGCATCAAAGCATGGGGACGGGACCAGGAGAAAGCCAAGGAAAAAGAAGCTGGGGACAGTGCGACAGGAGGAAAACTGAGAGGGGATGTCCAGGAAGCCAAGTGAAGAAAGGGGGTCAAGGAGGAGGGAGTGGGAAGCTGGGTCCACAGGCCGAGAAGTCAAGTTCGATAAGGGATGAGAATGACCAGGTTGTAACCACATGCAGGGCGGCAGGGACCAAGACAAGGGCAGTTTCAGTGTGCGTGTGTGTGTGTGTGTGTGTGTGTGTGTGTTGGGGGTGCAAATGCTTGAATGGAATAGATTTAAGGGAGAAAGAGAGGGTAGCAACGTGTGCAAAGGGGCAGCAGAAGAATGAGAAAGTTGGTTTTTCTTTTTCATGATTGGATTGATAACAGATACTCGTACCCTGTGGGACTGGCCTCTGAGAGAGTGGAAGATTGACGGTGGAGCTGTGTCCTCAACTGGGGGACAGGGGAGGCGTCGGCTGTGGACGGGGGCACGGACAGTGCCTCTGCGCGGGCGGGGGAGGGAGGGAGGGAAGACGCCGAGGGCAGGAGCAGTGGGAGTGGGGACTCGTGGGCGTTCTCACCGGGGAAGCAGGAAGCCAGCAGCTGTGAGGCTGGAGGCTGAGAGGAAGCTCAACATGGGCCCAAAGTCTGGGGGATTAGAGGGTGACTCCAGGGCAGGACAAGGGTCCGCTGGAGGTTGGCGGTTGGTCTCCACAGTCACGGTCGGCGGCATGGATGGAGCCATGGCGTAGGCAGGGTGCTGGATTTAATCAGAGTTGTGGTCTCACCAAGAGACGAGAACTCAAGAGAGGGGCGGAGGAGTCAGAGATGCGTGCAGAGGAACGGTGGCCACGACCGAGCATGGCGTTGAAGCTGGACAGCGGGGGTAGCGAGAGTGTCAGGGGGCTGAGGGGCAGCACACAGGCAGTGGGAGCAGACGGATGGTGGTCCCGATGGGGCAAGGCGTGACCCGAGTCAGGTACCAGCCGCCACTTCAGGCTGGTGGTCTGGGACTGGGGACATGAGTTGGAGGTGAGGGCTGGGGGGGCGGGTTGCAGGCACTGGTAACGGCCGTAGGAGTGAGTGGCTGGGCTGGCTTCAGGACCAGCTCATCAGAGGAGAGCAGGTCAAGGGACCGGAGACCAGGTGATGGCAGCATCGCCTGTGTGAATATTGAGATGACCAACAAGTAAAACAGGGACACACTGACCGTGAGTGGCTCTGAGTCCGGGGTACAGCCCTCATGGACAGCAGGGTGTGACCCATGGATGGGTGGATGTCTGTCCTGAGGTGGAGTAGCAGGTGCTATGGTGTAGGAACGAGGTTCAGAATGAGCGTCCTGTTGGGGGGGGGGGGGGTTGATGGCCTGAAAGCGACAACGGGAGCAGAGAGGACAACACCCTGGAATCCTGTGGCTTCTCTCTCCCCCCGTCCCCGCCTTTTCTCATTCCCGCAGGCTGTAGAAGAGAAGGGAGAAGCCACAGGGAGGCCTGAGAGAGAATGCCGCATCCTCACCGGACAGCCAGGTTTCTCGGGACGAGACGAGGAAATGATCGGAGAAAACGCTGGGATGGAGGGGACCCGGCTCCAGATGTTCTGGAATTCCTGAGGGGGCAGAGGCTTTGAGGCCTGGAGGAGGAGTCCCGGGCGGCGATGGAGGAGGGGCTGCCCTGGGCCCCGGGGGGACCGGAGCGCTGGAGACGAGGAGGCCCTGGGTCGGGCCAGGCGGGTGAAGGCAGCAGGAGCGGAGCGGCTGGCACTGTGGTCGCTCAGTGAGCGACAGCAGCCACGATAGCCCTCACAGTAACTGGGCATTTACAGCATGCCAGCCCTGTCCTGAGCCGCACGCCCCATCCCTTTGAATGCCCTCACTAACCCGTGAGCTAGCAAATTTTTACTGCCCTCGTTTTATAACGGAGGAAGCAAGTTAGCGGTCACCAGCCCTAAGTGGTGGCGCCGGGAGCTCGGCCAGGCAGTCTGACTCCAGGACCCCAGCCTTTCTCATCGCGGCCCAGGCATTCTTCAAATACCTGCTGAGCTCGTGAACTCAGGGAAGGGGATTGCCCTTGCCAGAGCCAAACCCCAGGCTTTTCCTGGACTCTGAAGCCTGGCTCGGCGGCCCTGTACTTCCCATTCTTAACAACCAGCCTGCACTGTAATTTACTCCTGGGATCCATCCCCTCCTCCCTTTGGAGGGAAGTTCTGCAAAAGGGAGCAAGGAAAGAGTGGGAAGAAGAAGCTGTGGTCCAGAGAGGGGGAGTTAGTTCATCCCAGATGCACAGCGCGGAGTCAGATGCCAGCTGCAGCCCTGTGGGCCCGGGGCTGGGAGGTGGGGCCCTGCCTGAAGCAGCACCCTGCATTCTTCCTGAGAAACCCGGGTTTCGTCCTCTCCAGGCTGTGCGTGACCAGCCAGCCCGCAGCCTGAATGCACAGGCCTCGGCCTCCCTCAGCACTCAGTATCTCAGGGCCTCAGCCAAGGTCTGTCTAAGGGGAATTCAAGCAAGAAACATGGAGCCTGAGGAGCAGGCTTAGCAATGGCGGGGTGGGGTGGAGGGCCGAGGGGCGGTGGAGCCACAAAGGGCAGCTCCAGCTGGTCATGGGCCTCTGGACAGCCGCCATTGCGGTAGAGGCCCAGCGTGGGAGGAAGGGTTAGCTGGGGCAGGGAGAAGAGGGTTGGGGAGAGTTCCCAGGCTGAGAAACTGCCTGTGGGAAGGTCTTGAGTCAAAGGAAAGCTTGGATCATCCAGAATCATGCGTGAGGTTCTACGTGGCGGGAGAGAGGGAATGGTGGGAGGTGAGCTGAAAGACTGAGCGGTGGACCCACGGGGGCTCCGGGTCAGGACTTTGTGCGGGCAGTCTGGAGACTAAGCACACACACCCCGTGGGCAGCTCCTCTGTTTGCTCCCAGGCTCAGCTCTGCACAGCGAGGACCTTCAGGGCTGGTCCCACCCGCTGTGGAGCGTAGGGGCCGAGAATGCCTGCTGTCCCCTATATCCCCATTAGATGGCGCCTGATCTCCACACTGCAGGGGATGGACGGGCAGACTGGCCTTGACGGAGGCTAGTGTGGGGATGGGAGGGCGGGGCCAGGTAGGGAGCGACGTTGGTTTGGAAGTGTGAGCATATAAATCTGCATCTCAGTCAGGACTCCCACCTGGGGCATGGCTGTGAGGTGGCCTTGGTGTGCGCACTCCTTTTGTGCCGCATCACACCCCCAGGAGCTCTGATTTTTGTCCACATTTTCCAGAGTAGGAAGCTGAGGCAGGAATCGCCAGCAGCCACGCAGCCAGTTCCCGGTGGAGCAGATGGACAGAGATTGCTACCAGGCCTCCTAGGTCCAGATGCAGGCCCCTGTGCGCTTTGCCACACCTACGCAGGGCCTGGTGGCAAAGGACCTGCTCTGGGTCACTCCAAAGGGAAGAACAGGACCCAGTGTGTTGCTGGTACCAGGATATGGATCCTGGGCCACTTGCCCATTTAGCATATCTGCTGAGCACCTACTATGTGCCAGTCACTGTGCTAGGCTTTGGAGAGCAATGAGCAATGAACGGGTAGTATACACATGATGGAGACAGACTGCCCTCATACAAGCGAACCAGTCAACCATTTTATCGTTACAGGCTGTGGTGCGTGCTGTGAAAGAAACAGGCAGACCTGAGACGGTTAGAGAGGTGGGCTCACTCTCTTAGAGGCAGGGAGGACAGCACCCAAGGAAGAGACCCAGCAGGTGAGAAAGTGCAGCCATGAGGAGGGCTGGAGAAAGAGCCAGCGCTGGAGGCAGCAGCTGGTGCCAAGTTGCTGAGGCGGAGAAGAGCCTGAGGGGCTGCCTGGAGGTGGGGGCAGCGTGAAGAGAGGAGAAAGGTGAGACCGTCCAGGAGGCCAGGGTTCTGGTGTGCCCTGCCGCGGCGGGAAGCCAGCGTTGTTTTGTATTCTGCATGCCATGGGGAGGCAGTGGTGAGCTTTAGCAGGGCCTGGCATGTCCTGACTTGTGTATTTCAAAGTCCACTCTGGCTTTGTTTGGAGAGGCAGGTGACAGTGGTCATGCAGGTGGGAGACGGCGGTGGTGCAGGGCCTGAGCACAGCTCTAAGGATGGAGGACGACATTCAGGTCTGACAGCTACTTTAAAAGTAGACTCTGTAAGGTTTACAGACAGATTGGATGCAGGGGTGAGGACGATCCCAGGTCCTGGGATGGAGCCATAGGTGGACCGTGTGGCTATTTACCGAGGGGGGGAGCCTGCAGCCCAAGTGGGAAGACCCTGACTTGGACAGAGGGTGGAAATCAAGCTTAGGCCCTGTTACTTCTGGAGCCTGAAGTAACCCATGTGGCACCCCAGCAGGAAGAGGGGGCAGGCAGGTGGGGCTCATGGGAAAGGAGGGGGCTACTGATGTAACTTTAGGAGCCTCTCCATTGTCAAGGGATTGGATGAGATCACACAGCCCACAGTCCGGGCAGCTCAACAATGAACAGCGGGAAGCAGCGAGGGGCCCGTCGCTGCAGGTGTTCGGGGGGAGCCGGGCTCCTGTCAGTCTCGGCTGCTAGAGAGAGGAGGCCCCTTAGAGGGAGGTGGGACAAAACGGCCCCTGAGGAAGCCAGCGACCGGGGCCCCGGTGGTCTTGGGGCTGTGTGGAGGAGCTGGACATGCTGACTTCGTCTCTTTGTCTGTTCAGACCCTCCTTCCCAGCGGCACGTCCCCCGCCACCATCTGGCAGGGCCCAGAAACACAGGCCCTGTGGTGCGGTTGTGGGGCGGGGTTGTGGGGCGGGGGCAGCCTCGGGGATGGGGCTGTAATTTCAGCTGAGGGCAGGGCTCCTTAGTTCCAGTGCCACCTGGTACGAGGTTCCTCTTTCCGGCGCCTCCCCCAGGTCCATCTGGGCCGACAGCCACACCCCTCCAAGGGCAACCACTCTGCATCTCTCAGAGGAGGGCCAGGCCCACAGAGCAGCTAGCTGCTGCCTGCCCACCTGGAAGCGCGTTGAGTCAGGTGGCTCAGAATCCTGGGGTGGGGGGCAGGTAATCGGAGGGGGCTGCCAAGTTTAATTAGTGGTTGTGAAGCCCTGTTACCTGCACCTGAGAGGCCCCCCGGACTTTCATCTTCCCCACCAGCCTGGATGAAAGGGCCAGGGAGGGGCCGGGCGTTAATAGTAATTATTAGTTTCGCCGATAAAGAGAAGGCACGGGATTATCGCCAAGCCCAGCCCGTCCTCCCCTCTCTGTCTCTCTTCTCTCCCTCCGCCAGCTCTGTCTCCTTTTTCCTTCCTCTTGGCCTCTGTCCCCCTCTCTCCTCCCTCCTTCTCTTTCTTTTCTTCTCCAGGCTTTGCACTTCTACCTGCCCTTGTTCCAAGGCCTCAGGGTGCACCTGCCCCCCTGGGTCTCATCAGCTGTCTGTGTGGGGCTGTCTGGGACATGGGGATATCTGGGGAGCACCCCTGTGCTTGTCTGGGTTGTAGAGGGAGGGCGGGAGGTGATGAGGGGTGGGGAGGGGTGTACTAGGATGTCTGTGTCCATTCACTGTTTTACAAATCGTTATTGAACACCTACTATGTGCCGGGCCCTGGGCTGGACCCTGGGAGTTCAGTCCCGAACAGGGAGCCCTGCCCTTGGGATGGTGATAGTAAACGGTATGCCGACAAGTGCAGGTGAGGCCTCGAGTATGCCGCACTCTAGGAGGGGACACCAGCAGACTTGAAGGGGAGCTACGTGGGCGCCCACTGTAGACGGGGGCGGTGGTTTGGGGCGGACAACTGACTGATGAGAAGGAGCCGGTTATGAGAGAAGACTGGGGAAAAGGTCTGCGGCCGGGAGACCAGCCTTTGCAAAAGCCATGAGGCGGGAAAACACTTGGAACGTGTGAGGATGTAAATGGAGAGTGAGGTGGCAGGAGGGCCAGTGGGAGGGGCAGCGAGAGGGGCAGGAACGGGCTGAGTGGAGCAGGGCGGGTGGGCCCCTCAGCCTCTGCGCTCCCGCTGGGCCCCATGCTCAGCCAGGTGCTCTGCTGTTACTGTCTTGAAGTCCTCGTGTTTGGACAAGAGGTTCTGCATTTTTTTCTTTTTTTTTTAAGATTTTATTTCTTTATTTTTAGAGAGGGAAGGGAGGGAGATAGAGAGAGAAACATCAATGTGTGGTTGCTGGGGGTTATGGCCTGCAACCCAGGCATGTACCCTGGCTGGGAATCGAACCTGCGACACTTTGGTTCGCAGCCCATGCTCAATCCACTGAGCTACGCCGTCCAGCAGGTTCTGCATTTTTGTTTTGTGCTGAGCCCCATAAATTAAGTAGCTGTCCCTGATTGGTGGGGTCAGCAAAAGAAGCAAATGTCAGGGCCTCTTAGCTGGTGTTTGGTGAAGGAGGAAGGAAGGGAGGGAGGGAGGGGAAGAGGGAGGGAGGAAAAGGAATCTCTGTGTGTGGGGTCATCTGTGAAGCTGTCACAGGGCCACACTGACCTAGACCAGGGCTGCTGTTACGTGTAGAGGTCACGCAGACAGACAAGGCCCCCACGTGCCCAAGGCCCTGCATGGCTTGCTGCCCGGGGGACTCCCAGCAGCTGCGGTCCCCAGGCCTGAAGCAGTTCCGTGAGCGGGGGCAAGGCCAGGCTCATTCTGGTTCTACTTTGGGAAACGCTGAGACTCCATCCCCCCAGGGGGAGGTGACCCTGTCTTGCCTGGAGGACCCGAGACATTGGAGTCAGACAGACTGGGTTCCGATGTGGCTTTGACCCCCTGTGGATGCTGAGAATGGGCTCGGGAAGGCGAAGTGCCTCTCCGTGCCTCAGTTCCCTCTCTGGAACGTGGGCCCCGCTGCTGGGAGTCGCTGCGGTAAGGAGAGGAAAGCTCTCGGCAGAGTCAGAGCTTGGTAAACATTTTCAGCAACATTTGTACTTATGTCTGCAGAATCTCAAACAAGTCCCTTAACCCTCCTGGGCCTCAGTTTCCTTTTCTGTTAAGCTGGGTGACAGCAGTAGAACCGTCGCTAAGCAGGGCGGTTGGGGTGATTTTGCGCCATCACTGCAGAGCTTCTTGTAAACTGATGTCGGTCGTGACCCCCGTCTCCCACCGCTGGGGGCAGGGTGTCTCCAAACCTGCCTAGCGGGAGAGGGAAGCACCTTGGGTCCTTGCCAGGGCACAGCACCGTGTCCCTGGATTCCCAGCCCTGAGTTGTTGTTGCTGGAAGGTCTGCCTGGGAATGAACTTCAAGTTTAAGGTCAGGGGTTGGACAAGGAAGAGGAAGGTCCAGAAGTGGAGGCAGGGGAGGGGGAGGATGAGCTGAGAGAGGACAAAGGGTCTGGAGCCCTTGCTTCCTTCCCCGCTCCGGGCAGGAAACACCCAGAAAATGGGGATAATTAGTCTCTGACAAATGACCGAAGCCACAGTCTTGAGTGGGTGAAGCCCCCATCTCATCCGATTTAGAGGAGCCTCCAAAACCCACAGGAAACCCTTAGCAGCACCAGCAGCAGCCTGGCGGGGTGCAGGGGAGCTCTCCCCCGACAGGTGTCCTGGCCCTTCCTGAGTGACGCCGGTGTGCTCCGGGGACGGATGGCAGGTCCCCCTCTAGGCACAGCTACCTACCAGCAACTTAGCCGCTCTGTGCCTCAGTTTTCTCATCTGGAACACGGGGTAATAGTCACACCTTCTCAGAGTGCCACCGGGAGAACTCCAAGCTCTAAGGTTCTGCGCAAAGCCAGGGGCCACGCAGTGAGTCGGGTGGTCCGCCGGGTCTCCTGACAGGGCAGTCCAAAGCCGCCTCTTGCACTGTGCTGTGTTGACAACAATCATGCATTCATTTGTTTAATCGATAAATATTTATGGACCATATTTATGGCAGCAAAGGGTAGCAACTGGGACGGCCTGGGCCTGATTCGTTCCCGGATGGGCATTTGAGAGAGAACTACACTTATTCAGTGCTAGCTACGGGCTTAGCTTGTGTACACGCCGACTCCCTCCACCCCAGAGGTGGGTGTCAGCCAGTCAGCCGAGAGGGACCCCGGGTGAGGACATGGACACAAGATCACACAGTTGGCAAGGACCAGCCCTGGGACTCGAACCCAGGCCCGCCTCACTCCTAAGTCTGTGCTTTTCCAACCCTGGATTCAGGGTCTGCCTTCGTGCTGCCCCGCACCCTGCCCCCCCGCCCCGACTTTGGCAGAGCCAGATGCTAGAAACCAAAGGCCCGGCTGTTTTCTGTCGCCCTCTCCAGCAGGATCTTTGTCATTTCCTCCCTTCTCTGGGCCACTCAGGACAGCCTTGGGGCTTTCCCCAGGGGGGAAACCCAGCCTGGCAAGAGCTCAGCTTGGAAAAAGTGTGGCTGCAGGTGACTCCTGATGTCTGTCTCCTGGGCTGCAGAGTGTCTGCATGCTGGGGGTGGAGCTGGGTGGGGGGATCCCCGGGGGGGGTGGCGAGCCAGTGGTTCCGCAGGGCCCTCCCTCGGGCTCTGTAGTCTGAGGCAGGTCATAGCCCCACTCTGGGGCTTGCAGTTTCCCCACCTGCAGAAAGTGGGGCAGTGACAAAGCGCCAGTGACAGCCCTCTGCACGGCATTCGGGCCACGGGTATGTGTGCTGTCGGAAAGTCCTCCCGCCCACCTTTCCTGTCGGGCGCTCGTGAGGATACGATGGGACTGTGGCTACACAGGACTTTGCAGTGGAAGACAGAGCTGGATGGTGGAGCAGACACAGGGGCTGGGCTTTGCGGACTGAAACCCTCCCCATCCCACTTCAGCTTCTGCCTCACCCAGACTCCGTCCTGTGCTGAAGTCCCCACTCTCCGGACCCTCCGCAGGACCTGTGCGCGTGGGCCGGGGGAGCCAGGGCAAGGTTGGGACCGGGGGTCCCTGGGCCTGGAGCGAGCACCCCAAAGTCAAGAAGTCGGCCACCTAAATATAATGCCGTGGGGTGGGGAGGGCCTCCCCTCAGCCTCCCTGAGGTTCTGCCCTGCTGGGTTGGCATCTTGACTGTCCCTGAGAACGAAAGCAGAGACAGGAGATGGGGGTTAGGAGTGCGAGGGGGAGAACCCATGCATGGCTAACGGGCACCTCGTGCCTGGCTTGGGAAACCCTTCTGCTCTCTCGGGCTTCAGTTTTCCCGCCGGTACCATACGGAGCATATATCAGAGGACCAGAGAGAGCCTCTGGCCCTCCCGCCCCGGACAGTGGGCCTCTGGCTTCTGCCCTCCCCGGGCCTGACTTCTGACCTTCAGGCCGCAGCTTCAAGCAAATGGAGACCATTTCCACCCTCTAGGGATTCCACGTGGGGTTTTAATCACACTCCCCAGCTCCATCTGCTGCAGCCGTCCCCAGGGGCTCTCCAGAGCGGACAGAAACCAGGAGAGGGAGGCAGGGGCACACCCCCTCCCCAGGAGGACTCAGAGGCAGGAGCCGCACTCCTAGGCTTATGCGCTTGGGTGGAGAGACGACGAGCCAGAGGGATGGCTGGAGGGGCAGCTCCCCTGGAGAGACCAGCACGCTGGGCCCATGGCACGCGCCCCCCTCCCCCTGGCTTCCGCTGACGGGGCCAGATGGCGGGGGCAGCCGAGGGGAGAGCTTCTTGCTCCCTCACCCCACAGGGCCTCTGCAGGGGCCTCGTTTCTTTCCACACCACAGGCCTGCCAGGGGAAGCCTTACCCCCAGCAGACTCTAGGAAACATTTTAATCCGGTGGAATCACGGTTGTGGCATTACAGAACTTGCATCCACCGCAGAATTCCAGAACCTCAGAGGCTCGGCTTCCTAGAACTTGAGAAAAGTGAGTCATAGATCTGAGTTTTCCCGACTGCACAGGGCAACACGCACCCACTTGCCACGGTGCCGGCCTCGGAGCACCTGCTGTGTGGCCAGTCTGAACTGAGATGCACCGCGTGCGTAAAACACAGAGCGGGTTTGGAGGACTTGGTACAAAAGAATTTAAAACATCTCATTAATAATTTCTTTATGTTAATTACATGTCCAAATTATAGTGTTTGGGGTCCACTGGGTTAACTATATTGTTAAAAGTAATTTCACCCGTTTCCTTTAACTTTTTTAAATGTCTACTAAAAATGTAAAGTTTCATGTGTGTCCTTTCAGAACTTTAAAGTGACAGACTTGTAGGACCAGATTTCCAGATCTTGACACCATCGGCTGTGAGCTGAGCTCCCCTCAGAGCCGGGAAGAATCCGAGAAGAGCCCTGACCCTGTTCCCACCCAAAGCAAGGGTCCCCCAGCCCACCCTGAGCAGCGCTGGCCAGCCTCAGCCGGCCCTTCCCTTCCCGGGTTGCCACCTGGCGGGGCACTCACTGCGTCTGAAGCTTCTCCCAACCTCATGGGTGGCTCGCCCCGCCCCGCCTCTGCGAGCAAATCTGCCTCTGCCCTGTGAAAGGTGGGGGTCTGGTCCTGTGGGCTACAGGGCCGACCTGGACACCTACTCTTGTAGGTGGGCTTCAGGGAACCATCCCCCAGCAGGGCCCCCCAGCTGCAGATGACCTTCTTTGGGTCCCCATCCCTGAGCGGAACTGCTCCAACAATGGGTCAAAGGTCCTCTGGCTTCTCCCAGTTTGTAAGTTAGCCTGTCCGTCCACCTGGGTCAGTGGCCTTGCCCTGTTTCCAGCTCCAGGAAGATGCATGGTGGGTGACCACGGCGGCTAGGACTTGAGGCGACACAGGAATCAGGAGGGTGATTACAGGGGCCCCAAATCTGCCTGGGAAATGCTTTTTTTCCCAGTTTTCAGAGACTATGGAGGAAGAAGGAAGAGGCCTTCTCTCTGACACACAGTGCCAAGTGGCAATGACTCACTCAGGGGGCCTCAGCAGTTCAGAGAAGGAAGACCAGAGGCCAGTCAGGGAAGGCTTCCTGGAGGAGATGGTCCTGGAGCTGGAACTTCAAGGAAAGGGGGCTGTGAGACTTGTGAAGATGTGGAGATGAGTGCATTCTGGGCAGAGGGGATGCTGGGCACCCATGGCACATCCCCAGGCCTTGAGGGACCCAGGCTGTCTGGAGTAGAGGGGTCCGAGGGGACGGGTCTGTGAGGGTGGGTCATCTGGCTGAGGACTGCCTAGGAGTTGGCCTCTGGTGGGGGCGGGGTGTTGGGATGAACCCCAGTGAGCTATAGAGAGGGGTGTTGGGTAAAATGACGGTAACAACCAGAGCTATGCCAGGCACGGTGCTGAGTGGCTTCCTAATATTTAATCTTCTCAACAGCCCTTGGGGGAAGTACTGTTATCCCCATTCTACAAACAAACCATTGAGGCCAAGGTAAGTGACAGCAAGTGAGGGCCGACCGTGGATTCCAACACAGGACAGCCTGGCTCCAACACTCTATTTTAAAAACAAGTTTATTTATTAATACGAGAGACAGACACACACAGAGATTTGTCGTTCCACTTACTTATGCATTCATTGGATGATTCTTGTACGTGCTCTGAGTGAGGATGGAGCCCATGACCTTCGCCTGTTGGGACGACCCTCCAACCTACCACAAAACTCTAATCGCTAAACAGAGGGCGGTGGGTGGGGGTGAGCAAAGGCCCCCGCTCATGAGTGGATGCGTGTAGCTGTGCTCTGGGTGTGTGTGCGCAGGGGTATCCCTGCCATTTTCCCCCCACCTCCCTCTCCCAGCCCCGCTACAGGTGGGTGTGAATGAAGGACCTTGGAATGTCAAGAATCCCCATGCCTGTTGGAGCAAATAACCCCAGACAAGAGTCTGGCCACCAGGCCGATCCCAGAGCCAACTTCCCACTGGAATCAACACTCTGCCCTCCCTGCCCCCCAGGCTGGCGCATCTCCAAGGGCCCAGGAATGGTGTTTAGACTTGACCCTGGTAGGCCTAGCTGTGCTGGTGCCACCTCTTTCTCAGCTTCTGATGCACGCGCACAGCTGGGCGGGGGGGGGGGGGGGGGGGAGGTGACAGGCAGGAGCCTCCCCGGGTGGTCCCGGCTCAGCCACTGCGCTGGTGATGGGGGCAGGCCCCTGCGCCTGGCCCCTGCTCCCTGGGCCTCAGTTTCTTCGTTTCTGCGAGGAGGTGGATTGAATTATTTAAGGAACCCTCAACTAAGACAAAAGGAGGCCCACCCAGGAGAATAATACAAACCAACAAAGCCGGCCGGGTGGGTGTGTGTGGAGGGGCAGCCACAGAGAACTGGGCAGCAACCCCCAGACCAGGCGACCTTGGCCATCCGTCCCCACCTCGCTTGGTGGGGGCCTTTCTGGACCTGTGCTGTGGAGGCCCCAGGACCCTGCGCCTCAGTTTCTCTAACTAGAAAGTGGGAATTGTTATGTCTACCTCCTCCCCCGCAGGAGTGGTGAGAATGAATTAAAATGATCGATGGAAATCTTGTGGAGAAATCCCACCCCCTTTAAAAATTAATATCATCTTTTGCTTTGAGTGCTGTTAAAAGTATTTCACTCCAGGTGACCCAGGGAAAGAGAACTGAAGAATGAGGAGGGCAGAGGGCGGAGGCGGGGCTGAGGCGAGGCCGGGGGTGAGGCCGAGGTCAGAGCAGCGGCCCCCTGAGCTCAGACGCTTGGGAAAGTTCGTCCCGCTCTGGGCCTGGGCACCTGCTGCCCCGTCGGGGCTGAACGTGGCCCAACCCTGTGTTGCCCTCAGAGGACTTTAAGCTGATTTCTGTCACAGCATTTAGAGACCACACATGCTTCTGAGTGTTTTTCTTCGCTGGGTTGTAATTGGTGCATCACAATGAACACCGTAAAAAAGGGAAATTAAGCAATTTACATTTGTTTACAAAAGCCATTATCTCCTCGGTGTGAGGATTCTAAAGATCTTTCACTCCCCCTGCCCTGCTCTCTAGGTCAAGTTGAACCCTCCAGAGACTTGGAAAAATGTGGCCAGATGGTCCAAAAAAATGTTTAGCACAGCTCGGCTCGTTTACAAGCTGAGAGGGTATCTCCCACAGTTCGGCCTAACCTCCATATCCTCATCTTTAAAACGGGGTGAGTCCTGGTTGGTGTGGCTCAGTGGATTGAACGCTGTCCTGTGAACTGGAAGGTTACCGGTTCGATTGCCAGTTAGGGCACATGCCTGGGTTTTGGGCCAGGTCCCTGGTTGGGGGGTGTGTGAAAGCCAACTAAGCCGTGTTTCTTTCACACATGGATGTTTCTCTCCCTCTCTTTCTCCCTCCCTTCCCCCTCTCTAAAAATAAATAAATAAATTCTTTTAAAAAAATGTGGTGAAATTCTCCATTGTGTCTACCTCTCAGGACTGCTGCAGGACCCCCAGGAACTGGTTTACAGAATGGGAAAATGCTTTATAAAAAAAAACACAACAAAATAAGATGGGAAAAGTGCTGCAGGTGAAAGGGATTGTGCTAGAGGAGTCTCTGGCCCAGTGGTAGCTCCTGGGAGTAAGGGATGGTCTGGGAAAGGCGTGGCCCGCATCCTTAGATTCTGCCTGAGACAGGAAACCTGGCCTCAGAGAGGGACCACTTTGGAAACCAGATGCAAGTGCTCCTGGAACAGCAGCAGCATTAGTGACAATGGGCATCAAAAAAGGGAAGGGTGGGAACAGAGCCCCATGGAAATACGGGGCGGGGCATAGACCCAGGCGGTCTTGCATCGTGTGGGGACACCTGGGCACTGGGAGGCAGAGGAACACAAACAGTGACAAGAACTTAGTTTTTTAGTTGGATGGATCTGGATTTGAGACCATCTGTACCACTCCTTCCTGGGTGACCTGGGGTGGGGGGTTGCTTCACCTCTCTGAGCTTCATGCTCTCCGAATTGCTGAGTGACAAGTAGAAAGTGTGTGGCATGCAGCAGAGTAAGTGACCAATTACTATTCATTGCTTCTGTCCCCCACCTCAGACAGTCTTAGGCCGGTTTCCAGAACATTTGATATTCATTGTTTCTCAGAAACATGAATTACCAATCCCATTTCATGGATTTTCTCCTTTATTGGATGTCAAGTTCTGCCAGAAGCAAACAGCCCTGGCCTTGGAAGGATTTGCTGTGTGTGAAGGGGGCGGGGCGGGGGGGCCAGGGGCGGGCAGGAGGAAACTGTTACACTTTGTGGTCAGTGCTGTAATTAAGGTGGCCATGTTATCCAACCACAAATCAAGTCACATGGCCTGACAGAGGCTATTTTTCTACCTCCACTGAAGACCAGCATGAAATCATGTTGAGTTACGCATTCATTGGATCACCTTTCACTTTTTTAAAGAAGCAAATGACATGAAATTTGGACTGTCCTTGACAAATCCCACTATAGTCCCAGAAAATCACTCATGACTGGAGTCCGTATGGCAGGAGCAGGAAGACTTCCTGGAGGAAGTGCAGCTTCCCTTGAAGGCTGACCAGGTCTCTAGACAGAGCAAGAGTGGGTGGCCTGAACGCCCTTGGGAGAGGACCTTCCCTTCTTGCTCTCAGGAACCCCAGGATGCTGGCTGAAATAGGCAGCTGTGTCTGGTTTCTGTTATGTTTCACTTTCATTGCTCCCAAGACCTCCTGGGAAACAAAATTGGTACAGGCCTTCTAACCACAACCGGTTGCATGGTTGCATCGTATTGTACCTTCTGATTCATTTACGTGGCTCTCTCTGCTGCAGACGATATATTCCTGAGGACAGGGGCCTTGATAACGTCTTGTTCATCTCTGTGTCCCTCTGCTCCCCGCCAGCCCCAGGGTGGCGTGAGGGAGAGATGTAAGAGAGGAACTAATCCACGTCACAGGAATAAACAAATGATGTACCACTGGTGGGTGTTTCGTAGGGACACGGTGTCCTCTGTGTTATGATAACTCTACGAACTTCAGTGTTGTCTGCTTAGGCAGTCAGTACTCGTGGGTTGCTGCCTTGTGCCTGGTGCTGTGAGAAACACGCCCCCCGCCCCTGCCACAGAGGGTATATTCTAGCGAGAGAGAAACAGGCAGCTGACACGTAACTACAGGGGTGATAAAGAGGCAGGCGTGACCTGTAGACCAGGAAGCATGGTCTGGATTAGGGGTGGAAGGAAAGCAGCAGGAGGAAATGAAATTTAACGTGATACCCAAAGGGTCACAATTAACCGCTTAGTTTACAAGTGGCAAAGCCAGCATTCAAACCCAGACTTATCGCGTGCTTATCATGTGATGGACACCACACTGAGGACTTTACATATTCAGCTCATGTAATTCTCACAACATCCCTGGGAAGCACATACTACTACTATTACTACCCCTGTTTGGAGGTGAGGAAACTGAGCACAGAAAGGTGGAAAGGGGCCCAAGGTCACACGGCTCGGAAGGGGTGAGCCGGCGTTCAAACCCAGGCAGCCTGGCTTGGGTCCACACTCCACGAGGAGCTAAGGAACCGTGCAGCAGGGCGGACCGATTCGGACAAGGGAGCAGACGGCACAACAAGGCAGGGACCTCACCTCCGAGCAATAGGAAGTTGTTGGTGGCTTTAAGTAGGAACTGGGCGCAAGGAGATTGCACCGGAACGACAAAGCAGGAGGCAGGGAGCGTGTTTAAGAGGCCCGTTAAGACGAGACATGACATTCACACAAGGCAGAGACAAGATGGTGGCTTGGACTGGGGTGGCTGGGATGGAGCACTGAGGGTGGGTTAGGGGGAAAGCTGGAGGCAGGACCAGTGGGACTGGCTCGTGGATGGGCGGTGTGGGGACAAGGGGCTGGTGTCGGATTTCTGAATTGGACTCACGGGAAGGGAGGACGATGAGTCCAGCCTTTGACTTGTGGAGCTGGAGAAAGGTGTCTTGGGGACAGCCAAGGGGCGTGTCCAGCGGGCAGTGGGGAGGCCATTTAGGGCTGAGGAGGGGTTTGGGCAGGGGTGGTTGTCAGCAGAAAGAAGGCCCCAAAGCTCTGGGGGCTGTGGGTGGGTCCTGAGGGGAAGGAGGAGCAGGAGAGTCTGCACAGAGTCTCTCAGGGTGTGGTGAGAAATGCAAGTCCTAGGCCCTGGTTGGCGTAGCTCAGTGGATTGAGCATAGGCTGCGAACCAAAGTGTCGCAGGTTTCATTCCCAGTCAGGGCACATGCCTGGGTTGCAGGCCATGGCCCCCAGCAGCCGCACATTGATGTTTCTCTCTCTCTCTCTTTCTCCCTCCCTTCCCCCTCTAAAAATAAATAAATAAAATCTTAAAAAAAAAAAAGAATGCAAGTCCTCAGCTTCCCTTCGACCCACGGAGGAGGCCTTTCCCTGGGTGGGGCCTTGGCCTTGCCTCTTCCCAGGCGTTCTGGGGGACAGTGAGCTGGAGGGCCTCGGGTCCAGCCTGGTGAACAGCAGCTCTGAAGACCTGAAAAAAATAGGAAGAGTCATGAGTGATGGGGGTCATGCCAGCCCACCACAGACGCTCCCCAAAGCAGTGAGTCTGCAGCTCCCTCGGCAAGATGCAGCCTCTCACTCAGCGCGGGGACCCTCCTTCCCCACCACCTTCCCGCAGTGTGGCTCTTCATCACCTCCATCACCTGCTACCAGCCTTCCTCGCTCCGTCAGGCCCTCAGGTAATGTGCAGTCTGTGGAGGCCCCTCACACAAGGCCACTTGTCATCTGCTCCTAACCCTTCTCTCCAGTTTCTGCCTCTTCCGCTCTTCTCCCCATGGCCCCTGCCCGCTGCCCATGCACCACTCAATGTTTCCGGAGTGCTTTCCACATGGCCTTTGCTCAGGCTGTCCCTCGTGCTGAGAATGTCCATCCCCTACTCCAATCGCCCCACCCATTCTTCTTGATCCGGGTCAGAGTCTGTCTCCCTCCAAAGCTCCCTCATCCTGCTTCCCTCTTGCTGTGGGCCACAGCACTTGCCCTGGGTGTCCCCAGCCTACCTTCAGCTCCGATAGCTTTGGACACAGGGAGGGACAAGCAGAGCACCTCCAAACCCATGTCCTTTTACGCCCTGCATCTCCTTACCAGTGCCTGCCTGGCACAGAGAAGATGCTCACGGTGCCTCCTGGGAATGGAAATGGTCTTCCACAACCAGAGATTTGCATGAGTAAGATTCTAGGGACTCCTTGAGCCTGCGTAAGAGCCAGACCACACTCAAGGACCTGAGCTCACAGACCACAGGAACATGCATTATCAGGGGGAATTTGCCGTGGGTGCTGATGCCCCTGGGCATCTCGGTGGAGTGATGGGAGTACACACTAGGAAGTCACAAACCCATCTTGGAACACGGCCTGCAGTTCAGGCCTGTGGCCGCCACCATTAGGTTTGGTTCTGTCTGATTATGCTCCACCCAGAGCTGTCACAGGAACACGTCTGGGAGTCAGAAGCCGGGTTCCATTCCCCGGCCTCTTTCCTCCCCAGAGACATTAGTCTGGCTGAAAAGCCTTTCCTTTCACCACAGGGAGGTTGCCTTTGAGGGGAGCCAGGATGAGTCTATCCTGCTTTCCCGGTCGGACAACGTGGCTTCTCTGCCTCCCTTTGCTCTGTTCTGGTTGCTCTGTTTTCTGTTCATATGTTTTGAGCTTTGCTCCTAGAGTTAGATCATCTTGAGCTGCTGAAGGTCTTTAACACCAATGCACTGTTTTTCCAATATTTGCCCGCCCTCATCTTGGATCCATCTGGAAGCAGTATTTCTGGGGGAGGGGCCCGATAATCTGCATATTAGCAAGCTCCTTTAGGCTCGCTAATTAAGTTCCTCCTCCCCCCATTTCAAGGCTGCCTCAACCACATGCAAAAGCCCCCTCCTGGAGCAGTCAGCTCTGCAGGCAGCCTGAGGCCTCTCACTGTGTGCGAGGCTCCCAGAAATCTTTGTCTCCTTGCTCTGGCCTCCTGGTCCCCCATCTGTTTGAGGAGGATGGGCACTATGATGTTTGCCCTTGCAGGGTTGTGGAAGTGGTTGAAATGACACTGTGGGTGGGAAACTGAGGCTCAGTGGCAGAAGAAATTTGCACAAGGTCACCTGCCTGCCTATGTGCTGGGCTCTGGGGACCTCATCTGCGAACAAACTTGTTGGGAGAGATTACCATTTTAGTATACAATGAAACCAGTAAATGAACCAGATAATAAAGATAAAGGAAATAAAGGAGTTTTCTAGAGTCGAGGCAAAGGTGGGGAGGGGGCGCCTGGAAGGCCTGCCCAGGAGGGTCACGCCAGCAGAGGCCTGGATGGCGGGAGACCGGAGGGCTGTCCTAAACCCAGTGGTGGCAGAGCCGGGAAGCCCCCCCCCCCGCCCAGGCCTGGCCGGGGCTCTCCCAGGGCCTTGGGAGGCGCGGTGGGCGCGGGTCTTGGTTCCGTGGTTCTACTCCGAAGCCTCTCCGACCCCCCAAGCGCTGTTCCCTCTTTGACCCTGAATAACTTGTTGTGTTTCCCCCGAGCTTTGTTCTTCGGGGTCACCACCTCCGGACGACCGGCCAGCCGCTCCCGGCCCTCTTGGGTCCTGTATCCGACAACCCCCTCCCGCCCCCGCCCCCGCCCCCCGCCCCCTACCCGCTCACGAGACAGGGGTCAAAGGCAGCCTGTGTCACGTGGTCGCCGAGCAGCACCGAATCGGCCGGGAGAGCCGAGGAGAATTCCGGGTGGAAGCTGAGAAATCCAGCCCCTGATAGCAGCGTGGGGTCCCGCCCCGGCCCCCGCCCCGGGGCTCTTGCCGCACGCCCGCCAGCAGCCCGGGCCTCCGGTAGCCGATCTCCGGCCGGCACCCACGCCCCCATCACGGGATCGAGCCCTGCTCCCACGGCCGCAATCCGAGGAGGTAGGCGCCGGGGACGGAGCGGGTAGGGGACATGGGTTAGGGGGGTCCCCCCGAGCGCGGGCTCGCGGGTCTTGCGCTCTGCGGGCCTATGGGGGGCGAGGAAAGCCTCGCCTCAACTTCCAGGCCTAAGGGAGAGACCCCCACCTCGCCGCCGCGGGAGGAGGGGAAGGCTGCAGGCCTGCCCCAGCGCTGCCGGTGGGCCGAGACTGGGGGGCTGGGCATCGGGAGGGTGGGGTGGGGGAGGAGAGCGAGCCGGGGGCGGGGCGGACGGCGGCGGTGGCGGTAGTGGTTGGTGGCGGCGGCGGCGGCCGCGCGGGGCGGGGGTGGGAGCGGCAGGAGGCGGCCGCGAAGGGGTTAACCTCCGCCCGGGCCAGAGCCTAGCGGCGCTAGCACGGCTCGGGGACCCAGGCGTCCTGCGGCTCGCCAGAGCGCCCCCTTCCCCGGGTAGCGCTCCAGCTGTGGCAGGTAAGAGGCCGAGAGGGCCGGGACCAGCCGGTCCCCTGTCGCTGAACCGGCGGGGCCAAACCCGGCGTGCAGGCCGCGCGGGGCCCAAGCGGCCGCCGGCGCAAGTTTGGTGCGGGCGGGCGCCGGGCGGGCGCCGGGCGGGCCCAGCGCTCGGGGTGGGAGGACAAAGGGGTGGGGGACCGCGTGGGGGCCGGGGGCAGGCCGGGTTGCGCGCGAGGTTAGCGCGGCAGCTGTAGGTCACGGATAATGTCACTCACGAGGAATGCCCCCTCCCCCTTCCCTACTCCTAAACAGGGGAAACTTTTGTCTAGCGAGGGAGGGGGTTAGAGGCCGGGTCCCCGCTCCGGGAAGGGTAAGGCAGCAGGACCGGTTTTCTCCGAGCTGTGAGTGGCCTGGTCTATAGCTCCTCTCTTCCCTTAGGTTCTCGGGAGCAACGAGTCCCCGCTTTGAACGCTGCTCTTAAACGTCCTGGGACCGGGTGAGGAGGGGGCACCAGTGGACGCGTGGGCTCTGGGACAGGCGGGGAATCTGGGGACTGATTTCCTGGCTCTTCCCAGATTAGAGGCATCTGTGTCAGCTTAGAAGCTATGCCAGGGGGTGAAGAACCCTAACCCCAGTCACACCCCAGTGGCTATTACCACCCCCCCACACCTCCCCGGAAAAAAAGCATTCAAAATGGCCTGGGAAGTACTGGCTCCTGGTCTGAGGGTCAGACTGACCTGGGTGTCTGTTACTTCCCCGCTGTTGTGGACCTTGGTGCCTTACCTTCTCTTAGCCTCAATTTCCTCACCTGCGAAATGGGCTGAATAGAGCATCTGCCAGAATAAGGACGAAGTGGAGAACCTCTGGGACCTCAGTCAGCAGTGCCATGCTTATATTCAACAAGTATTGAATGTCTGTTTCCCATGGCCAGGCACCGGGCTAATTGTATGTGTTTTTATTCATTCTTTGACGTTACTTACTATTAACCTGCATTTTACAGAGGGGAAACCGCGGCACAGAATGGCAAAGGTCCACAGGTGGGAAGTGGTGGGGCTTGGTTTCACTCCCCTCCCCCAGCCTGAGTCTCAGCTGATAGGGCTCCAGAAGGTCCTGCTGTGACCGGGCTCAGAGTTTCATTTCACTTGAAGTTATGAGGACACCTGCCCCCTCTTCTCACCACCCTTACCCCCAAGTGATGCCCTTCTGGCTGGTGCTGCTGTGGGTGAGGTTCTTGTGCCCTGGCTCTTGTTGTGGGCAGCCGGAGCAGGAGGGGAAGTCAGTTGGAGCCCGGGCCTGTAGCTCCGTGGTGGTCCAATTTCTGTCGCTGGCTGAATCCTTGGCAGGAACGCTCGCTCTCCAGTTTGGGTGGTACAGGGAGGAGCCCGTCTCCCTGGCTTTTGGCTGGGACAGCTGGTGGCTTGTCAAGCAACCTCTCTCCAGCCCCAGGGGAGAGCACTGCCTTTCATCTCCATTGGACTGAGTCACTTTCAGATCAGCAGGGGGGCAGAGGTAGGGCTTCAGAATCGAAGCCCTTGGGGTGACGAGAGATCTAAGGCCACGGGATTGATAGCTTAGTGTCCTCTTTGTGACTCATCATCAGCGTCCTCAGTGCTAAGCTTATGGGCTGCTCCAGGTGCCCAAGCCCCAGAGGTCCTTGAGGACAGTTAGGGGGAGGGGACTTTGAGCCAGCGTCAGGACCGCAGAATCATAACGGAAAATGCATGTGTGCATGGGTGTCGGAGCCCAGGGCGCACTGTGGGTGCTCATGAAATACCCTGTGAGTGACCCGGTGGGCTAAGCCCAGACTCCCACTGGCTTTAGTTCCCCGTGCTGGGGGCACCGTTCATGACTGCTGGTCGGGCTTTCATTGGGGACTTTGAGTGATTTCTTAAAAAATGGAAAGCAAATTGTTCGTTCATAAATACTTTTAAAACAAACGGAGTGCGGTAGGTGTGAAGGAAGTTCTTGGGAGGTGAAGCTGGTGCACTGCTGTTGAAGACAGCTCCGCGGGCTGCCCCTGCACGACGCCTTGGCCTTCCAGGTCCGTAGGCTCTTCCGCGGCCCTGGGAATAGGGGCCCTTCCGGGTGCACAGTTCACTTTCAGCTTGTGGGGAACCCGTGGAAATTCCACTACCACTGGACTCCAAGGGGACTCACAAGTGCAGGGAAACGAGTGCAGGGGCCCGAAGGCCGAAAGGAGTCCTGAGCAGCGGGGGTTGACCGTTGGCGTGTGGTCAGACTCGCTTCGGTCGTGCTCAGTGGCTCTGGCCTCTTGGAGAATCGACAGGTGAAGGGAGGTGGCCCGGCAAAGCGGAAAAGACGGAAAGCTAGGCTCCTGTGAACAGGGGCACGCGAGGAACAGTTTTGCAATTGCAAGTTGTGCATGTGGTCACAAATATAAAATCATAGGCTGGGGTTTGTCCTAGGGGCCAGCTAGCACACTCTGCGTCTGAGAAACTTAGAAACGGACTCCAGTCTCTCTCTGCCCTGTGCTGGGGACCTGCGGGATCCATCTTCCCAGGCACTTTGGGACCGAAGCCAGGCCTGAAAGTCCCCAGGGATGGGGCAGATCTTGGCTGGAGTATGGCTTGAAATATCTGGGCTGGCCGTTTAGGAGATTTGGACATTCCTTACTTGCAGTGGAACATGAGGGTAATTGTTAAATATATATGGAAAATGTCTGTGGACGGGGTGACAGAGACAGGAAGTGAGCTGAAGGTGCCAGCTGGTTTCTGACCGGAGAGGCTGCTGATCTGGTGGGGGAGGGAAGGCAAGAAGGATCCAGTGATGACGGACTCGATCAGTGATAGATGGGCTTTCGGACCGTCAGTAGAGGGGAGGGTTTCCTCAGGTCGTTAGTGTCTGCAGGCTTCCTGGGGCAGGAAGTGTTGGTGAGGCCTGCAGCCTGGTGATCGGGGCAGTGGGTGATGCGATTGGTGTGGGCAGCTTGTGGGCAGCTTGCTGGGGCAGCTATCTGCGCGGGAGTTTGGGACTTTGTCCTGCGCTGGTAGAGAGGACAGAGGGTTGTAAGCAGCTCGTTGAGTCGATGCCTGGTCCTGTGCCTTGTGCCAGGGTTCTCACAGAGACGCCCCATTGAAATCTCACAGTCCCCCTGCAGAGGAGCGGCTGCTGCTGGTAACCCCCACCCCTGCCCCGTTTCAGACGGGGCGCTGGGAGGCTCCGAGGGATCGAGTCACTTACAGAGCTATATTTGAACGCAGGGCCTGAACTGTTTCTGCCCAGTCATTTGGCCAAAAATGATGGCAAGACTGGCTGGGTTGCGAGCAGCCCAGGGATTGACGCTGATCCTGGTCCAGCAGCGCGCCGACCCAAGTCTGACTCAGGCTGTGGGGCCTGAGAGGGAAGGAGGAGGGGGCTGCCGGACTTTGCAGCTGCCCTGGGGACTGGAGCTATCACAGGTGGTCTAAGGGTTGGGCAAGGACACCTAAGTGACAGTGTCACTGCTTTCAAGCCCCTGCAGGGCTCTCTACAGGCAGGGGGCACAGTCCTCGTCCTGTGTGGCTCCTGTGGGCACTGACGGGCACCAAGGTGACAGGGGAGCTAACAGGAGTAAGCTCCTCAGCCAGGAGGCGAGGTCCCTGTCACTGAAGGTATGCAAAGGGGCTGGAGAGTTGGAGAGGGTACAGGAAGCGTGTACAAGGAGGGTTCAGGCCTGGGTGACCTCTTTCAGTTCCCATTTTAGCGTAGAATCTCAGCATTGAGGGTGGTGGTTGACCCACATTCATCCTGTCTTTCTCATAGCTTTTCGGAACTGCCCCTTCTCGCACCTCTCGGGAAGTTTCCCCCACAGATGCTGGGCCCGCCGTGCTCCACCTGGGAGAGTCCTTGCCCCATGGAACAGATGCAGCCCGGCTGACCTACTAGGGGCCTCTCGGGACCTGTGGTCAGCCTCCAGAGCCTGTCTGCCAGAGCCTGTGCTGCCAGAGACTGTGGTTTCACAGAGGACTGAACCTTTTCTTTTCCATTCCCCTATCTGTGAAATGGGTTCCATTTCTCGTCCCTCAAATATGAGGAAGAGGGCTGAATCATGACTCAGGCTGAATGGGTAGGGGCTGGAGGAAAGGCCTGGTGGGGTTTTGAAGGGTAAGGAGCGGGAGGGGTGGGTGCGGGGCAGGGTTACTCTGCTCCTTCCTCGAATGGAGGTTCAGGAGGCTTGGAGCGTGGTGCAAGGGGCGGACAATGGATGTCGTGGCCCACGTGGCCTCAGGGCTAGAGCCAGTCTGTCACCCAGGAGTCACACCAGGGATGAAGCTCTTTCTGGATGGAGGAGCGTTTGTGTTAAAGGGCTTTCTGGCTGCTTTCATTCCTATCGTTTTGTTTGTTGATACAGATTGGAGTTACCAGATTTTAAAATGTGTATCATGAATGAACACTTACTTATGGGAAGGGCGAGGTCTGGGAGGTCAGCCACGTGACTGCAGCACCCGGGTCTCCCATCCCCCTCAGCCCTCAAGCTGAGCCAGCCTCTTCTCCCTCCCTGTGTGCACCCCTCGCCTTCCTGCCTCCACGTCTCTGCTGATGGCGAGGGTGCTAGCACCCCAGTCACTTCCCCTCACCCCTCCAAGTCCTCCCCCACCAGTGCCCAGCTCCAGCGCACCCCTGCTTACAGTCATTCCCTTTTTTCCCTCCCACAGTCAGTCCTCCCTCATCCCGTAGAGGTAGCTCCTGCCTGGTCCCTCTCTGTGTGCACAGGGCCTGCTCTCCGGCCCTCTCCTGGGCCCGTTGCACCCCCAGCTTTGGATTGGGGTCCTCACGAATGTGCCTCATCTTCCCTGGACTCGGTGCTTGCGGAGGAGCAGGGGCTGAGTAGGGCCCTTTCTGCACCGCGGAGGCGGGCCAGCCATTGAAGAGTGGACAACACAGAAGTCCTGGATTCAAACCCCAGCACTGCCAGCATCGGCTTGTGGGGTCCCAGAGCAGTTTACCTTCTGCCATCTCTGGCCATCGGTGCGCTTCGTCTGCAGGAGGGGAGAAGGGGCCCTGTTTTTGCTAGGGGCGGTCGAGCAGATCCGAGTAAGAGCCCAGCGAGCAGGGGCCCTCCAGCGATGACCGGTTGTTTAGTATCACTGTTTATTTGTGTCCAGGGAGTGGTCTGTCCTTTCAGAGATCGGGGGGAGACTCCCGGGAGTCCTGGGTTCCCGAACTTTCTGTCTCATGGCCCCAGAGGGCTTGTTTCAGTGCCAAACCGAGGCTCAGAGAGATAGGGCAATTTGCTTGGGGTGTGGGAGCTGCCTGTCTTATCCAGGAAGCCTGGTGGATTCCTCTCTTGGTCTCACTTGTTTTTTCCTCTTCTCCATCCTTTTATGAAGGCCAGGTGCTCGAGTTTCTGTAAGCCCACGCTGGAGGCCGTGTTGGACGGTACCTAAAAACTCACGCCACATCAGGCAGCCTGGTTGGCAGGGCCTGGGGCTGTCCCCAAGACCCAGGGACACAAGGCATAACACTGTGTGCTAAGGGCTGGAGCCACCAGAGGGCTCCAGCCCAACCTCTCTGTGTCTTGGGGAAGGGGAGAGGACGGTGGCAGGGAGAGGTGACCTGGGCCAGGTCTTGGAGCAGGTGGCTAGGACACAGACAGAGCAGAGGGTGGGAACTAGGCTCTGGAGCCAGACAGTCTGGGTTCAAATCCCTGCTGGGCCCCTTCCTACTTGGGGGGCCTGAGGCAAGCCGTTGAGTTCCTTCATCTGTATGAAGGGAACCCTAACTGTCCCCACCTCCCAGGCTTTAGAAAGGTAATGCGGGAAGGTGCTTAACTACAAGCTCAGTCCATGTAAGTTACGGTGATTGTTTCAGTTGATGATGTGACTGATTAGGGAGCTCACCTCACCCTCCTCTCAGCAGCAGTAGGAGATGGGCACTCTGCCATTCCCTCTGCCATTCCCGTTTAGCAGATGTGGCAACTAAGGCACAGCTCAAAGTGCGTAGCTCAGTCTGGGGAGGGTCAGGCTGGGGGATTACCATCGGGGTCTGCTGGTTTCTGAGGGGATGGCGAAGCACCAGAAATGAGAAAACACAAATAATCGGAGCTAGCCGAGAGGGAGGGGCTGTGTCTGGAGGGGTGGAGCAGAATCCTGGCGCTCACGTGGCTGAGGGGTGGTGAGGTGTCTGGCCTGGTTCAGACTAGGTCCGGCTCCACGAGGCCGGGGTGTGGTTCGCATCAGCCACAGGCGGCCAGGACTGGCCTGTTGGGGCAGGTTGGCTGCAGTCACCACGCAGCTGCAGCCACCTCTGGTTTTACCCTGCCTGCCCGGGCAGAGGCCAGGGGAGGGGAACCGAGTGTCGTCACCGTCACAGGCCTGTCGAGAGCTGCGCCCTCTGCCCGGCCTCCCGGCCTCCCCTCCTGCTGTCCGCTGGCCGCAGGAGTGCCAGCAACCGCCTCTTCGCACACTCTCCCCATTCACCTGCTGGTCTAGTAGTTAGTGTTCTCAGAGTTGGTCTCTGGACCAGCGACACCAGCATCCCCTGGACGCTCGTGAGAAGTGCAGATTTCGGGCCCCACCCTAGGCCTGCTGAATCAGAAACGGGGGGCAGGGGAGGTGGGAGGAGAGGGGAGAACCTCCGGGACCAGCAGGCTGTCTGAAGACGCCCTCCAGGTGTTCCGGTGCGTGCTCACGTTCGAGAAACCCTGGTCGGGTAATTTTTTGAAAAACTGATGCTTCTCTCCCTGAGCTGTCAGCATGTTCAGACACCCAGCGAACGTGGGGGACCCAGAGGAAAGCTTGGTCTCTCCCTACCCTGTCTTCAAGGAGCCACCATTTTGTAACAGCTCTCTAACCCCCAGCGCAAGATCTTGTGATGCAGTGATGGGGTTCGCAGAACCCCGACAGGATTGCAGGAGACATTGTGGGGCCACTCGAGGAAGGCAGGACAGGGGGATCCAAAGGCGGGGGGCGATTTGTGGGTGGTGAGGATGGGTGCCAGGAACAAGCCGGCTGTGTTCTGGGACTGGAGCCAGAGCTGGGGCTGGGCAGAGCGCGTGGGTCCTGCCTGGAGATGGGCGTGAGCTGGGGCAGGGCTGCGGGCGTGTGCGGGTGAGGGCCGCAGCCAGCTGCGCCCGAGAGGGGCAAGGGGCCCTAGCTGTCACCGTCCGGTGGTTTTCAGCATCTCAATAATTTTAATGATGATCGTGTAATTGCCGCTCACATTTCCTGGGAGCTTATCAATGCTCGTTAGGCACTTTCCTGTAATCGTATCTGCAGTAATCCCCGGAGTAATCCTATAAATTAGGCACTGCTATTGTCCCCATTTGTAGGTGAAAATGCTGAAGCCACGTAGCCAGGAGGTGGTGGGTGCAGGAATTCTGTAGAATTCTGCAAGGGTGCTTAGGAGCAGGAGCGCATTGGGGAAAGGGCCGTGGGGCGTTGTCCTGGGCTGCTGGCGAGGCAGACACGGCTTAGACTGGTTTGCTCGAGATACCAGGGTCTACGCGCTGTCAGGTGAGTGGGTCAGGCTGGGAGGTGTGTGCTGGGATTGTGCTGGGGGGGTTAGGTCTCCAGCCTCCAACCTGGGGCCTCCACCGCAGACACGGTCGCTCTTCCTGTCTGAGGGATGGGCCACGTGAGGCCCAGAGGGACTCAGTGCTGAGTTCCAGGCCCCGTGGTGAGGGCAAGGGGTGAAACCGGAGACAGAAAAGTGGGTCTCCTCTGGTTCTAGCAGGAGCAGGGTGCGGTCAAGGTCAGAGCCCACTGTCTACCCTGTTGTTCTTTTCTGCCTCAGTGTCCCAAGGTACCACCCAGGAGGTCAAGGGCTTTCTCGACACACTGTTCCCCCTCATTTCTCAGCGGGAAACCGAGGCCCAGGGAGGGGCGAGGACTCGCCCACAGAGGCCCACACGCGGCGTCACAACTGGGACCACAACCCAGAGCTATCTCTGTTCTGACCAGGGGAGGGTTTGTTTCCCAAAAACTGTCCCTGCCTGCCCGCCACCCCCTGCCCCCGATCTTTGGCAGGCTGGGCAGCTGGAGCCCGCAGGGTGGCCCAGAGCAACGCTGGGGGCAGAGATGGGCGTGTGCTAGGGAGAAAGCTGCCAAGGAGGGTGGGGCGGCTTCCAAGAAGGAGAGTGCCAAGAAGCCTGAACCCCAGACGGAAACCAAATGTATTTTCTTGGTCCTCAGAGGATATTTGGAACAATGGAAGTAGGAAGGGGGAAGTTGGACTATAAAAAGGGCTTCTTGATATCCTATAAAAAAAAAAACAGAGAGTCTTTAAGTTCGACTTTTGTTTTTCTGGAGGATGTTTATGGAACTTCCTGCAGCAGGATCCCAGGGCCCCGTGAAGTTTGTCAGGGGCTGGTGTTTCTAGACTCGGGGCTTTGGGTGGGGGCAGGTCTTGAGAGGGTCGTCTCCCCATTTTATAGTTGGTGGAACTGGGGCTCTCGGGGGAGGGAGGGGCTTGGGGTCGAACAGTGAGGCCGTGGAAGACTTGGGACCAGAGCCTGGGTCTTGTGGTATCCTGAAAGAGGCCGTTTTCTTGACTTACCTCTCCTAGGACCCCGGTTGGGAAGCTGGGCGCAGGGGCTGTGGGGGGTCCCTCTGAAAACACTCGGAGCCACTCCGTTCGCGGCGAGGCCAGGCTCGGTCCGCAGTGAGGTGGACCCACGGGGCGGTGACGTGCATGGCGGGAGGAGGAGGATGGGGTGGTTCGCGTGGTGATGCCACCCCCGTACAGATGCCGGGGCCCAGCTGTGCACCGCCTGCCCAGCAGCTGGGAGCTGTGAGTCACACCCAGTGGGTGCAGAGGCAAGGGCTGTTGTGTGTCATGATTCATTCTGCTCTCCCAGTCCTGAGGGATGATGAGGCCTTCAGCCCCGATTTGTGCCCACGCCCATGGACCCACGCGGTTGTGTGTTTGGGCTCCGGGTTGACAGATACGAGGGGATCCAGCAGGCTTCGGGGAGTCCCTTCCCTCTGCCACCTCCTATCTCCTGATCCTGTGTGTCCTGTGACCTTGACCCCTCCATTCTCACCAGTGCATGGATCTGTGAGCCCACGAGACCACAGGCCACGTTCAGGAGGCATTTCTGTGCGGAGAGCCTGTAGGTTTCATCAGGTTGTGAGAGGGCTTGGCCTCCCCCAAGTGCGGGCAGGAGGGCGGGGGCTGCACAGCAGGCCTGAGAGGAGGCTGCAGAAGGGGCACGCGGTTCCAGTGGAGAGCAGCCCTGCGGCACTGCCTATGGCAGTGCCGTTCAGAGTGCGGTTGGTCGCAGAGACCGCCGTTGGGGTCTAAGCCCGCACCTTCCCTTGCGAGCTGTGTGATCTCGGGTGAGTTACTGTGTCTGTACTTCAGTTTCCCTGTCTATAAAATGGGAATAATAAGAAGAGTTAGGATGTGATGGACTTAAATAAGATAATACACAAAAATGACTTATCCCAGTGCCTGCTACAAAGTAATCACCGGGTAAAAGTTTGCTATTATTTTTCGTTCCAGCTCTTTGCTTATTTGCTGTGTGATCCTCTAAGTGCTTTATCCCGGGGGTCTTTGTCTCCATCTCCAGCTCTGTACTCTGTGCTGGGCTTTCCAGGAGCTGTAGGGCACAGGGTGGACACGGGAGGAGGAGGCCCGCCCTCTGCATTCTGAGATTCCCCAGTCCAGGCCCCCCTGGGGCCTTGAACGTGGCTTTGTCCTGGCGCAGGGTTATGTAATTGGCCGGGCCTGGCCAGGCAGGATACCATTCTCAACCTGGTTTTGTCCCCATTGTCTCTTCCTCTCCTTTCTCCATCCTGCCCTCCCACCCCTCCCTCCCCCCACCATCCACCACCACACGGGGCTGTTGCATTAGCTGACCTGTTCTTCAAGCTCCAGGGATGAAATCGAACCGGTGCTATTCTGCCACCAATTGATTTAGTTTGGAGGTTTACTGGGCAGGTGGCCCCCCCTCCTGCCACCTGGGGACAGACAGCGCTAAAGCTTTTGTGCCTGCTTTGGGAATGGAGACAGGGACTCCTTTCTAGGGGGAAAGGCTGGCAGTAGGCTGGGGGGCCCTTGACCTGTGGTCCCTGTGGCTCCAGCAGGTCTGCTCACCCCTCCCCACGACTTCCTCCCCAGGAGTGCCCTCCCCGGCCTTGCAGCCCAGCACAGGTGCCTCTTCCTCCACGAAGCCTTCTCTGGTATCTCAGCTGCAGGCACGTTGGCCTCTACTCGAGCTCCACAGCGTGTCCTCTGTCCCTTTTAAGAAAACACGGGCCATACACTGGCAGGCCACATCCGCCCCACAGGCAGACTTTGCTGGGCCCATGCCAAAAATTGAGCTAGTTGCCAACAGGAGATTTTACATAAAAATCCCAACTTCTGGCCTTACTTACTTCAAGGACGGGAAGGTCAGAAAATTTGCAACCTCCGTGCTGCCCCAGCCACTACTGGAGGGGGAGGGGGCTCGCGCGCTCCACTCTGCCCCGGCGGCACTGTCTACGCCACGCACTTGCGTGATCCTCCCGGCCCTCTGGGCTTCTGAATTTGCAGCCCTGTCCTGACGGCACAGGCTGCTTCCTCCCCTGCGTCGTCGGTGCCTCCCCTGGGTGGTGCCTCTGTGTCTGCTCTGTGGGCTCGCTGAGGGTCCCGTGTCCCTTGGAGCACTGCGCTCGGGCTTGGGCTCGGGCTCAGGGCTGTGTACACAGCAGGAGCATACTACGTGCTTCCTCTCTGAGCCCAGGCATGGCCGTGGTGCTCCCGCCAGCTGTGAAGGTCCCATTTAATAGAGGCCCTGGGTCCACCTGCCCTGTGGCCCCTGAATCCTCTCCCACATAAGCTGCGGCTGCTTAGCCACTGCCCGGACAGCTTCTTAAGCTGCGGATAAAGAGTCGCCGGAGGTGCTGCGGTGTTGCCGAGGAGAGGAGCTTTTAACCCACCGCTGTCCCCGTGGCTCCCTCTCCCGGGGGGCCGGGAGGAGCCTGGGGGTAGAAGGGAGGCTGGAATCAGCAGTTTTCAGAGGGTATCGGTTCCAGGTCTGCATCCTCAGGGGATGGGGGACCGGGGAGGTGGGGTCATTTCAGGTGTTTACTGGGCCGGGCTTCCCCTTCTTCAGGCCTTTCTCTGTTTCTTCTCCTAGAGTTGCACTTGACCCATCGTCTCGAATATCCAGCTGTCTGTCCAGCTGAGGTTTATTTCTCTCTTTCAGCTGAAATCCCAAACATCCCCCGAGGCCAGCTAAGATGTCTCGGCCTGGAGGAAGTCTTAGCTGTGAGGTCAGGATGGCTCTGGGTACGAGAAAACCTGAGAAGCTTGTAAAAAATGCGTTCGGTTTCTGTCCCGTCTGCGAGTCCTTCAGTCCAGGCAACAGCCACCCCCACTCCAGAAGATTCAGGCACGAGACACACTTTGGGGACCCTGTTTGGACTCATGGAGTCCAGGGCTGGTAGGCAGGACCCCGGGTGACAGTTGTGCTGTGTGGGAGCAACGTGCCCCTCTCCCCTCAGGGCTTCTCTCTTGCCCCCCGCCCCGGGCCAGCTCTCTGGGCTCCTCCCAGGGGCCAGGGGTCGTGGGGGAAAGTGCCCCGGGAGCCAGGAAAGAGGGGATGGGTCGGGCACCAGTGCTGGATGGAGGGAGGACCCCGACACCTGGCCCCACCTGAACCAGGCCCAGAGGGGTTTCACATTCTTCAGGCAACAGCTCGGGAAAGGAGGGCCCTGGTGCCGGGGGAGGAGGCAGGCCGGGAGCCCCAGCCGGAGCGGGCAGGCGCTGTGCCCCTGGTGGGAGGGCCTGGGCCCAGGGAGAGTGCAGGAGTGGCCTGGACAACCCCACCACTTGGCCATAGGATGAGGGGCACCCCACGTGTGTGGTCCTGTGGCAGGTGGGTGGAGGCTTCCAGGGTAGACGTGGACACGCCATGCACAGACAGGTAGACTGAGGAATACAGAGTGGGGACCCCGTGAGTGTCATGTGAACTCGTGGGAAGTCGGGTCCAGACTCCCGTGCCTGCCTCCCAGGCAAGGCCACGCTCCTCTGTCTCCACCTCCCTCTGCAGGGCCGCTGCCCGATCATTCAGCCGGGACGGGCGTCTGCCTTGGGGCCGGGGCTGTCTCTGGTGACCTCTGGGCCTGGGCCTGGAAAAGTGAAACCAGCATGTCACAGCCACCCCAGAGGCATGAAACCGGTGGGGGGTGCAAATGACCCCTCAAACATCCTCTATCCCATTTTTTTGGTGTTTTGTTTTTCCTTAAACTGTCGCCTATGGGCCTGTGCCCATTTCCGCCTGGCACTGGGCTCCACGCTCTTTATTCTGAGAACAAAGCTTCCTTCTGATGTTCCTCCTGCTGACAACAGGAAAAGGGCAGGCGTGGCACCGGGCCTCCCCCTCCGCCTCCTCTCGCTGGGGGCATGGGGCAGCCTTTGTAGATGCTGGACCCCGGCAGCTCCAGGGGGCTGGGAGCGGGGGAGGGCGGCGGCAGCCTGGTCTACATTCCTGCTGGTGGCTGGAGCCGCCCCGCGGGCCCAGCTCTCAGACTCAGAAGTTCTCTTTCGGTGGCCACAAGGGTGGCCAAGGACCAATGTGGTTGTCTTGTTTTGGTCCAAGCACATAGTTGTCCCAAGACACTGTTTGATGGGGCTCTGTTCATGTGACCACTTTCTGGGTTTCAGCTGGCACAGGTGGGGTACTGGATTGGCCTCCAGATGACCCCGGTCTTCTAGGGGCCGCGGAAGCTGAAAGGTGTGTTCACATGGGCAAGGCAGCAGTCCCTCATTCAACAGTTCTTTTTAAGTAAGCATCTACTTTGTTCCAGGCATTTTTTTTTAAGGCACTGGGACACAGCCGTGAACAAAACAGACCACGACTTGGGGCTGACATCATAGCGGTGGGACAGAATCAACAAACCAGCACACGCCAGCCCTGTACTAGCTGTCAGTCAGGTGGTGAGGCATGCCTGGAAGAAAGATGAAGCTGGGTTGGGGCCAGAAAGTGTGGCTTCAGGGAGTGGCTCTGCTGCGTCAGGTGGTCACGGAAAGTCTCTGGTGTGGGGACAGTAGATGCCGGGGCGGGGGGGGGGAGCTATGGTTTGCCCGGGGAAGAGCTTTCTAGGCAGAGGGAACAGCATCGCAAAGACTCCTAGGCAGGAGGGTACAGGGCGTGCTGAGGGGACAGCGGGGAGGCTGGGGCAGGAAGAACAAGAGCCGTCCTGGCGGGAGGTGGGGCCCAAGGGCGTGTGCGGGGTCTCCGAGCCCACCGAGAGGCCTCTGTTGTCCAGTCTGAGCAGAGGGGAAGCTGCAGAGGGGCTGGGCCGAGGCCTGGCTCGCTTGGATGTGCAGGGCTGCCGTGGGGAGGAGGGGCTGGAGGGAGAGTGGGATCCCAACCAGGCGGCTGCTGCAGTCCCTTGGGCAAGGGAGGATCTCTGGGGGGCACGGTCGGGGAGGCAGCGGGGGGCTGGACTTGGACCGATTTTGCAGGATGAGTCAGGGGATTAGATGTGGGGCGTGAGAGGAACAGGGTGCCTGTGGCAAGGTTTCCGCCCCAAGGACAGTGTTGGCGTTTACCGCAAACAGGGCAGGCTGCAGGACAGCGGTTTTGGGGAGAAGAACGGAGATTTCGGGTCAGGGGTGTTGAATTGGCATGGACCCCAGGGTGGGGGGCTGGTGCTGGGCCTGCAGGGTCTGGTTACTGAAGGGGCGGTTTCCCCAGGGGAATGGGGGTGTTCTGTGGGACCTCCCTGGGCACCGAGAGTCTGGCCTGTAAGAACGAAGATCTCCTGGGCCCTTTCTGGTCTTTTCTCTCTTTGCAGACCTCCTGGACGGAGGAGAAAGGCAGATTCTGTGGACTAATTGTTACAGAGTCGGCCTGGGCACGTCTCTCGTGGGTGGGAGTTCCTCTGGGGCTGGGAGGGCTGGGAGCCCTGGGAGGGGAGGCTGGAGGCCATAGGCCTCGCCCTAACTCTGCTACCAGCACAGAGGGCCTTTCTCTGTGCCCTGGTTCCCCCTCCTGTGCACAGAGCCGTTGAGCTGGCCCCAGGCTTCTGAGGTGGCCGGGAGCACTCGAGGGGGCCGAACCGCACAAGGGTCAAGGGCCTGGGCTTGCAGTCCAGGCATGGGTGTGCATCCTTTCTCTGCCAGGGACATAACTCCTTGGCCGTGAGGCTCCCGGCAACACAGCCTCTCTGAGCCTCAGTGTTCCCGTCTGTAAGCAGTGCCCGAGGCACAGGCTCAGTGTGAGGGTTAGGTGAGAAAGTGTGGGCGCAGCACTCAGCGAAGGCCCTGGCCCACGCTGCGCCCGCTCAGCAGGCCGTTGGCAGCACTGACCCGTGGAGTCGGCCAGGTTAAGGGGGTTTTGCCTGGTGGGTGGTGGGAGCCATGGAATATTACTTAGTAGGAGCATGTTGTATGTGTGGTTTGAAGAGGCAGCTTTAAGTGTAGAGATTTGGCTGAGCCCCTTCCACCTGCCAGAGTGAGAACTGAGGGCTGGCCCTGATGGACTCTCCTGCCC
Organism: Phyllostomus discolor; assembly: GCF_004126475.2. NCBI lineage: Eukaryota > Metazoa > Chordata > Mammalia > Chiroptera > Phyllostomidae > Phyllostomus > Phyllostomus discolor. Next base: position 21,189,633 of record NC_040915.2, read on the forward strand.
TCTGCCACCTGAGGGGTGTCACTGACTTGGCACGGGCAGCCTCCGCCTTGCGTGGGTCCCTTGGCATGGGGGTGGTCGTTTCCCCTAATGTCTCCTCCAGGACCCCTTGTCCCTGCCTCCCAGGGCTGACCTTACGGAGTGTGAGTGAGGGGCATCTAGGGTGAGCCGACAGCAAGTGGACTCGAGTCGCAGGTAGGGCCCCAGACAGGGCCAGTGGGGGCGGGGCAGGCCTGGAGTGGCATTCCACCGGACACTTGGATGTGGCCTCGGTCCCTGGTGTGGGTCCGGGTGGGGTGGCGTGTGCTGCTGTGGAGCCGGGGAGAGGCTGACAACGGCGGAATGCGGCCCCCTCGGGACCACACTTCAGTGGTGCCCAGGCACGCCGTCCCACCCTGTGCTTTTGCAAGCCTGTTTCCCAGCAGTGGAGCTGTGCCAGGACGGCCAAGGACATTTCAGAGTCCCCCAGGGCTCGCCGCCAGGCTGTCACCAGGCAGTGCTTGTTTTCCCAGGGTCCGAAGGTTTTTAGGGATGGAGGGGGCTGTGAAGATATTCCAGGGACTTTTCTCAACAGCTGGGTAAATTGAGAGAGAGCAAGGCACTTGACCAGGGTCTCACAAGGCCACCTCCCACCTGTCACCTCCCTCTGTTCCCATATCCCTTGCGCAGACTCTTGGCCTCCTGCCCAGATGCTTGCAACAACCTCAGTCTTGTGGGCTCTCCAAGAGCTTTGTTTGTCCTTCCATTATCGTAACCTTGCCATCGCCTGCCAGATGCACACCCTGTTGGAGTGTGCCTGGTCTCCTGGCCCCTCTGTCCCAGATAGAGCAGCACAGCACCGAGGTTCTGAGCCCAGGCCCCAGAGCCAGACTGACGTCAGTTCGAATCCCAGCTCTGCCCCTTCCTCGCTTGGACACCTGGGGCCAGTTGCTCCACATTTCTGAGCCACAGTGTCTCCATCTGAGAAACGAAAACGGTAGCAGTACTTAATATGCAAGGGTGTTGTGATGGTTAATTGAGATACTATATGAAGTGCTGGGTATAATACCTGCAGGGTGAGCACAGTCATGGTCACTGTTGCCTCATAAAGGCCATCAGTGCAGGTGACACTGAAAAGCCAAGGGCGTGGAGGTGAGACAAAGCCCTGGACCGGGAGGCGGGAGATGCAGGCGCCAAATTCGCTCTCAAGCACTGCCTCCCTGTGTGCTTTTGGGAAGTCACTCCTCCGCGGGGAATGCCACTTCCCTTCTGTGAGGAAGGGAGAAGACATCCCAGCTCTGTTCCTACGAGGTGGTCATGTGACGCCAAAGCAAAGTCTGTGAAAAGGCTTTGCGTCTGTGTAATGATTTAAAAATGGCACAGTGGTGGCTGTGGTGTGCTGGTGGTGATGTGGACGTTGTAGCCACAACGGTGGACAGCTGGCTTGGCTGGAGGCCGGTCAGCCTGCAGATGCCCAGTGCCCACGAGGGCTTCCCATCCCCGCCTTCTCCCGGCCTCCACCAACCTGCCTTTCACATTAGCCTCAGCGTTTCGAGCTCTGTGTGGGAGGTGCAAAGACCCGGTGGCATCCTCCAAGCCCTAGTGGGTTTGGGCAATCTGTGGCTGATGCCACGGAATGCAGGGATTAAAGCCAGACACCGGGTCGGATCTCAGCTGAGCAGTTTGCAATGGGGAGCCTGACCGAGTTGCCTGACTGCCTCGAGCCTCAGTTTCCGCACGTGTGAGCTGAGGCCCTGCTGAAGTGGGGCCGAGCAATTAGCAAGGGGCCCAGGACCCAGTCGCATCCCTAGGATGTGTTTCCAGCTGGAGTGCGGTGACTTACAGACTCATTGACTGCAGGGAGTGGGGTCCTTGTGCCCATTTCTGGGGCTGATATGCTCCCTGCAGAATCGCCCAGCTGAGAGTTAGGGGGGCCCTTGGAGCCACCTGGCATTATTCCATTTTACAGGTGGGTACAGAAGGCCCAGGAAGGAGTCACTGAGGTCACGAGCAAGGCTGGGACTGGGTGAGGCGAGTGGGGCCTCTAGAGCCAACTCGAAGGAGTGTTTGCTCGGAGGTGGAGGTGGCGCTTACTCCCAGCGCCACCGCCACGCTGGAGCCAGCCTCGCCCAGGAGGGCTGCCTCCGTGATGGCTGTGCCGGCTGCCTTGGATGCCTCGCCCGCCTCGCCCTGGAGGTCTAGGACTGGAGCTCTCCTCTCCTGACCCTGTGAACTGTTTCCTGAGCCTTGGGAGTGCGGGGACATCTGTGAGGCACCTTCTAGAGTCTCACTGAGGCCCCCTGGGTCCCATTAGAAGGAGCCTGTGATATGTAGGTCACCCGGCACTTTCTGCCGAGGCTCTGCTCACTCTGGCTGTCTGCTCCAGAGAATGCGAGGGCCTCCTGCCCGCCTCCTGCTCCCTCCCCGCCAGCTGCGCCTCTGTGCGCGCTGAGGGATTGAGCCCCTCACCACGGAGGTGTGTTGGCAGCGGGCTCTTGTCTCTGTGACAAGCCCCAGCAAGTCTGGAGGGACAAGGCCACTTTCATGTGGGCCTTGAGTCTCCACAGGCCCCATGTTACACCCACCAGGACTCCAGAAGATTAGGGGGCTTCTGCAGCTCCAAGTGCCTCAAAGCTTCCCCTCCCTCCTCGTCGCCCTGCAGCGGTACCTGGCCTCCTCCGCTCTGGCCCCAGGGCCTGGAGCCTCTGGGATCCCCAAGGCTTTCACGTCTTCCGGGCAGACTGGTCTCCGTGTGTCTGTCCACCTGGGCCAGTCCCCCCATCACCCCCACCAGGCTTGCTGGCTAGGCCTCAGGTGACTTGGTCAGAGGTGGCCAAGACTGCTAATTCCTGCAGGGGTGCCTGGGATTCACCTGCGGCTGGCGGCGTCCTGGGCCACCCTCATGGTGTGACCGAGGGGTCCTTGGACAGCCTGCCCCGTCTCCCTCCCCAGGTCCCAGGTGACCAAGCATGCCATCTTTTTTTTTTCCTGTGGCTGCTCTCAGGGCCTGAAATTCCGTTGTTAGCAAGTTGCCTCTGCCCTCCTTGGTGTCCTCTAAAAACGCAGGAACATTGCAGGTGGACACTCTTACGTGTTTGCTGCCGAGAAGTGAATCTGGGCCAGCCTGGCCCTTTTCCAGCTGCCTGTGTGACCATGGGGGGGTTGCTTCTCCTCTCTGGGCTTCCTAAGTCCCTTTTTTGGCTCTAGTGCCTGACGCCTCGGCATGGTTTGCCCCCTCCACACTGGCAGTCACCCTTCTTCCCCCTCTACAGGGCGGGGCGATGGGAAGGGCCTGGCGGGTCAGCTGGGGTGCAGTAGGGGCCAAAAGCCAACGTCACAGATGCTTTGATCACCAGCTGGCCCCACCAGGGCACGTCAGTCTTTCTTCCTCCTCCTCGAAGGACAGGTGGGGAAACTGAGGCCTAGAGCAGGGGAGGGCCTTGCTCAAGGTTTCATGGGCGGTCAGGCGGATGTGCTTGCTGCCAGTGAGGGCTCCTCCACTCCTGGCTGCTGCCTGTCTTTCTTTCTCTCATAAGATTTTATTTACTTATCTTTAAAGAGAAGGGAAAGGGAGGAGGAAGAGGGAGAGAAACATAGATGAGAGAGAGAGAATCATCAGTTAGTTGCCTCAAGTATGTGCCCTAATCGGGAATCAAAACTGCGACCCAGGCATGTGCCCTGACCGGGAATCAAACCAGCGGCCTTGCGCTTTGCGGGACGATGCCCACCCAACCAGCTGAGCCGTACCGGTCAGGGCACCACCTTTCTTGAGGGGGACCAGAGGACTATCGGCACAGGGTCAGGGATGTACTTTCTCTTCTTTGGTGGAAGGCAGCTCCGGCGGGGTCCCTGCCTGCTGGAGGGGTCCCTGGGCCGGGGGCTGAACTGGGCTGAGGTTCAGGGGGTAGGGGCTGGTGGCCTCTGAGGAGAGATATGGTGGGGGGCTGGAGGCTTCTGGGGATATGGTTGGTGGCTGAGGGCGCCCCAGGGCCACCTCCCTCTGTCCCGCCCTCCCTGCTGGGGAGGGGACTGGGCCGACTGTGATGCCATTTGTCCTGGCTCTGGGATTAGGTGCGGCTGTGCTGAGTGAGGAGTGAGGAGCCGTGGAGAGGACGCGGAGAAGTGACGCGGAGCTGAGTGGCTGCTGCCTGGAGCTCGGTGGGTCTTGTCGTTCTTTCCCTGGCCTCCCGTACCCTCTGCCCATGGCCTTAGTGCTCTCCATCCTGTCCAGGCCTCCCAGGTCTGTCGGGGCGTCCGTGTGCGGCGCAGGGCGTGCGCATGTGCAGGAGGGCCCAGTGTCCAGAGGTTGGGGCAGGCTGGCCCTGGAGCCTGGCGCTGGGTCCCTTCTGCCTTCAGGACCAGAAGCAGGTTCCTTCAGCGTCCTAGCCTCTGGGGCCACGCCAGGGCTGGCCTGGCAGCTTCCCCATAGAGGAGAAGGAGGTGGCGGCTCAGGGGTGGGAAGGAAGGACGGGATCAGTTTCTCTTGTGACTTGTCCCGGCAGCTGGGCTGGCAAGTCCACAAATCCACCTGAAGCCGACAGGTCCGAGAGTTCGAGATTCACTGCAGGGCCGCAGGGGGGGCTGCAGCGGCAGGGGCTCCCGGCCGCCCAGGCGTTGCGTTTGTGGCTTCAGTCCCATCTGGACCTGGACAGCCGCGGCTCCTCAAAGCCGGCAGGGCCCCGGAGGGTTTCCGTGTCCTTCGCTGGGAAAGTGCAGTCGCAGCCACGCTGAGTCTGCGGCGCCTGTCGGGGGAGAGCCCAGGGACGGCCGTCGTTATATCCTGGAAGGGTTCTGTGACCCCAGGAGGCCATCAGCTTCTGGTCCAGCTCACTCCCCACATCGTCCGGGTGAAGAGACAGGGGCGCAGAGAAGGTGGGGGCCAAGCCCGCAGGCAACAGGGAGCGGGTCCAAGGCTCTGGGGTGCCGGCGTGGACCTCCAGCCCATGTGGATTTCGGCTCCTGCATCCATGAGACGGAGGCCCCCAAACACGCCTGCTTCTCGGACTCGCTCAGGGGGCACCCGGCGACCTGGGGTGGGCAGGTGGGCGGGCAGGGGCTGGGCTTGACTGCCATTCCTCGGCTCCTGCTTTGGGGGGCAGACAGGGGAGGAGTTCAGGGCACGAGAAGCTTGTTTCTCCCTCACTGGGACTGCATGACGCGTAAATGGGGTCACGGGTGGGACAGACGTGCTCGAGGGCCGCAGACCGGGAGGCACGTCGGTCACCGTTGTCCTTCTCGGTGACGGTTAACTGAGCTCTGCCACTTCTGACCTCCGCTCCGGCCTCTCTCTCCTCTTCCTTAGTAGGAGCCCCCACTGGGGGTGTGGGGCAGCCCCCTTTCTCACCTGGGGGCCTGCCTCTGTGGGCAGCCTTCTGCCAGTGAAGGCTTTCTTTTGGGTTAGCCTATGTTTTGGCAGCTGGGCCGGTCGCCTGCAGAAAGCCTCTCTCTGGGTATGCTTTGGGCTGAAGATCTGGCTGGAGAATGGTCTGGAATGCTGGGCAGCAGGACTGTGTAGGGGTTACAAGCAGGGGCTCTAAGTGGCCAGGCTTGGGGCTGTCCTAGCTCTACCTTTGCCCAGCTGGGTGGCCTTGAGTCAGTGGCTTGCCCTCTCTGAGCCTAAGTTTCCTCATCTGTGAAGTGCACATCTCAGTGATGCCACCCCTCAGGATGTGAGGACTGGGTGTGATAACTCAGGAGAAGCGCTCAGCACAGCCTGGTGTGCGGCTGGTAAGTTACCAGGAGCTCAGTCCCTGACGGCTGCCGTCAGCCAGGGAGATTATGATGTTTACAGGGAAATAGCGTTCTGGTCTTTTTGAGTGCCTCTGACCTGAGTTTAAGAAAAATAGTTAGGGGTGGATTTGAGTGTGTCGTAAGTGGATTTGGGGATTGGGAGGAGGCAGCCCTATTCTGGGAAGCGGAATGGGCTAATGAGGAGCATGCCCTGTAACAGGCCTGCCCATCTCGGTCTGCGTTGGGAGCTTCAGGGGGACTGGAGGGGAGCCCATCCTCGGGACCGGACGGCAGCTGGCCCCGACCTGCCTGTCCCCACTCCACCCCTCCCACAGCTGTCCTGTTTGTTTGCTCCGTAAGCCCTTTCTTCAGAGCGGGTGCAAAGGTAAACGCTCAGCTCAGAACCTGTTGGGAGAAAGACAAATTCCCAACCAGCAGGTCTGAGTTCCTGAGGTTTCTTGCTGGGCATTCCCTGCCAGGAAACCCACAATGAATCCCTGCTGAGAACCTGGGAGTGAACCAGGGTTTTAGGCTTTGTTTGCTTGCGGATTGACGGATGCTTTGTGGGGCTGCCTCCAAGAAGGCTTATTTAAGGTTGTTTGTAAGTTAAAACACACGTAAAATGGGTGAAAACAAAGGCAGAAAAAGCCCCATTCAGCATTCAGAGGGAGTGGAGAGTGATGGGAGGTCCCAGGCGAGCTCGGAGGACCTGTGCGAACGCAGGTGTCTCTGTGCTGAGGGTCCCCGTCACCTGCTCACTAGCTCTGAGCTCTGGGACAGCTTGGGGGCCCCTCTGGGCTTCAGTTTCCTCGTCTGGGACAGGAGCAGGAAGCAGGTGATGGTGCTGTCCTGAGGGCTCAGCAAGAGCACGCAGCACAGGAGCGTCCTGCCTCGTAAATGATATCCACACTATTGATGCGTTCAGCTTGGAGATGCTTCGTAGCCGATTCGAACAGGAGAGGTAACTGGCCAGGGCACGAGGCCCTTGGGTACCTTCCATTGGTAGGAGACCATTTCCACCTGGGAAAGCTGCCCATGAAGCTGGGCCGCCAGAGTTCCAGTCTTGAGAGCAGCCTGACATCTGGCTGCGTAAACCCGGCATTGCGTGGTGGGACACAGAGCGGGAGGGCTCGTGGAGGGCTTTGGAAATCCACAGCTGGCCAGGTCCAGCCTCCAACTACTGCTGGCCTGGGAGGGCGCAGGCAGGGTTTTCTTGGACAAGAAAACAGGCCAGGGTAGGCGGGGGTGTGGCAGGCCTGGCTAGCGCAACCCCAGGGGACCCTTTCCTCTCTCTGGGCCTCAGTGTCCCCGTGTGTCGCTGCAGGGTGGACTGCACACTCTTTGGCCCTGGACTCGGAGCCAGACCGCCAGCAGTCCCTCGGTGGCAGCCCTGGCCTCCAGGATGACTGACGGGCAGCAGCTTGGCCCCGGGCCAGGCGGCACTGCAGGGCCGTGGGGGTGGGGAACACAGCAGAGGAGGGATTTGCTCCTGGTCGGGGCCTCCCAGGGGTGTGACTGAGTGAGCTGGAGGAACTCCTGCACAGCTGGGGAGCAAATGTGGAGGATTGTCTGCCCTGCGCTGTGCAGGGTGGGTGGGGCGGGCTGGGGCTGGGTGGCTGGTGCGGCGAGGTGGCTGTGGGGTGTGGCTGGTGAGGTGACTGTGCTGGGGTGTGACAGGCAGAAAGGGACTGGGTCAGCTGTGGGGAGTGTTCCTGGGATTGCGTGTGGGGCTGTCAGACCCTGGCCTGTGGCCACCTCTCCGCCCCCAAGCCCAGGGCCCATTCACACACTTCCAAGCCTGCTTCCGAGGCTCTCCCTGCACCTCCTCCCAGCGCCCCAGCCCCGCTCCTGTGCCTGTGGCCCACCTGCCTGTTGATGGCACCGTGCGAACACAGAATCCCCACATGAGTGTCTGTGCACTCATGTGCACTTGAATGCGGCAGGTGCAGGGGACATTGTCAGGAGTAGCCCAGGCGAGAAATCAGATCTGGGCTGGGTGAGCAAGTGGGGCTGCAGGGACCTTCATTTGCCCGCGGCAGCCCCGCACCAGAGACGCAAAAGCCTGGAGCCCAGAGCCCTGCATCTTCAGTGCCCAGGGCCACGCTTGTTCCTAGCTGTGCCCGGTCAGCACAGAGGGAGGGAACAGGGGCCGTCGCCAGCTTGTCCCGCACTCCCAGGGTGCTCCCAACCCTGACCTCCCTTCTTCTCTTTCTGAGTCCACTAATAATTTGATCTGTGCCTTCCTGAGCCTCAGTTTCCAAATCTGTGAAATGGATAAGTTTATTAACCTATGTCACCATGTGCCAGGCATGGGGCTCTTCTATCCATGTCATCTCTCTTAGTCCGGCAGCACATCTAAAAGTAGCATAAACCCCAGTGTACACTTGGAGAAACTGAGGCTCAAAGAGGTTGCCAGATTTGCTCAAAGGTCATAGGCCAGTAAATAATGGAGGCCGAACTTGAGCCTGGGCCGGCTGGCTCCAGCCTGAGCCCGTAACTGCCTCGCCGGCAGGCACCCCACTGCCACCCCTCAGACTGTCGGGGTGACACGGCCTGAGGCAAACGTGCGGCCCTTGGCAGGGGGCCTGCTGCACACAGGAGGCACTGAATGCGCTCAGGTCACACGATGAGTGCCCTTGACCACGAAAGGTGCGAGGAGTTTCGTCTCAGGAGCTCTCGGTTGCACCCCCGGAGTCCCCCTGTCCATCCAGGGCGGAGCCAGACACCCTCCCCAGGCCTGATCTCTGGAGAGCTTGGTCTCTGGGAAGGCCCGGATACCGCTGCCTCCTTTCTCTCTGGGCCCCAGAGAGGGTTATGGGGGAATCAGAGCATTTCAGAGTGGAGGGTGGGGTAGGGAGTGACTTTCAACTCCTGAGCAGTGGCCACAGTTACTGTGGTATTTCCCGAAAGTGCGGAGTTGCCATGGCGTCTCCATGACAACCAGAGCATCTCATTCATTATCCCCAGCACCTTGGCAGGGAAAGCTGGACCTAGGGCTGGGAGAGCACAGTGGGAGCCTGGCTGAGGGCTGGAGGCCTCTGTGACTGAGGCCCCCTCTTGCTGTCCCGCATCCCGGCCAAGCTTCCCCTGCAGGCTCTGGACCCCCTCTCATGGGGTCTGAATTCAAATTTCAGCTCTGCCACCAGCTAGCTGTGTGATTTGGGGCAAGTGACTTAATCTCTCTAAACCTCATTTTTCTCCATTGTAAAGGTGAAAATATTATTAATTTCAAGGATTAAATGAAATGAGGTGTGTGAAAGTGCTTAGCACACGGCCAGGCTCACGGTAAATGCTCAGCACACGGTAGCAGTAAAAGTACCGATCACAATGGTTGTGATGGTATTACTGGTTTTTTAAAAATAGAACCCCCTGAGTTTCATGGAGACATGACAAGATTTTGAGTCAAGATTTAGCACTTTCCTACGTGACTGTGACAAGTCACTTCACCTTGAAGCCTCAGTCTTCTCACCTGTAAATCGGGGATGATAACAGCTGTTCACTCCTTCACATCCTGGGTACTCAGTAAGGACCGATGCCTGGGGAGTCATGGGAGCGTCCGGCATCAGCCAGACCTGCCCCTGTCCCCCAGGACACCCAGGCATGTGGGGAAGGGGAAGAAAGAAGACCGGTGTTTGGGGAGGACCTCCGTGTGCCAGCTGCCAGGCGGGGCCTGCCCATTCAGAGGCCAGTGAGTCCCGGTCCTGCCCCGGGACCTGCAGCCTGCAGAGTGCTGGGCCGGCAGTAGAAACGCCCACATCTGCTCGGCATGGAGCGCACGCTCAGGTGCACCCAGAGACCGGGCAGGGAGCCAGGTGAGGGGGGAGGCTGGCCGTGGGACTGTGCTGACTGGAGCGTGCGCGGCCGGCCTGTCTGGGGCGCGGGCGTCAGCGCCTCAGCTGCTGTGGCCAGTGGGGATGTGTGCCGCATGTCACCAGAACGTGCTGTTTTTCTTACTCATTGGTTTTAGAGAGACAGAGGAAGGGGGAGGGGGAGAGAGAGAGACATTGATTTTATGATCCATTACTTATGCGTATATTGGTTGATTCTTGTAAGTGCCTTGACTGGGGATCAAACCTGTAACCTCGGTGTACCAGGACGATGCTCCTCCCACCTGAGCTACCCAGCCAGGGCAGAATGGGCTCTTTTTAAAGACATCTTGGAAGTTCTGACTTTCATGCAAAATCTCCTGAATTTAAATCAAGAGAAACGTTTTACTCATCAAAGGACGCCTGTCTGCGCCCTGGTCTGGCCTGAGGGCCCTGGTCTCCAGCCTCTGGCTGCCTAGTGGGGAAGGGTGGAGCCTGAGACACGGGACCCTCTTGGGACAGGGGTGGCGTGGCGCATGAGGAGGACTTCAGGGAGGAGAGGGCACTGGAACTGGGGTCTCGAAGGGTGAGTAAGTGCCCCAAGGGGTAGGGGGAGAGATTCCAGGCAATGGGAACTGCATTAGGAAAGCCTAGATTCATGGCCAAGATTGGCGACTGGGTGGGAGAGGCGGGGGTTTGGCTGGTGATGTCGGCAAGGCGTTCGGGGATGTTAAGGCCTGGCCCGCAGCTGTCCTTGAGGCCTCGGTGGCTCTGGGGGGATTAGAAACCCTCCAGTTCTCCGCCTCTGGAGCCAGGGCTCTGGAACGCAGGCTGTGAGGAGGGCCTTGAACGGCCTTGGAGGGGGTTGCAGTGGCCGGGCAGCACCAGAGGCCAGCACGCTGGAGGCCAGCACACTGTTTACAAAGCTCCTGGCTCTCCCCCGCCCCTACCCCAGGGGACAGGGGCTGGCGGGCCCACTCCCTTGCTCCCTTCACCCTCTCTGGAGCCTGGGCCCGGGCTTTGCCACGGCCTCCTCCCTGGCCTCCTGACCTCAAACCATCTGGCCCCTCCCCGCGCATCCATCCAGTTCCTGGGAAAGGCCACAGCCCCTGAAAATGGAGATTGAGAGAGAGCACGCACAGAGCTTCGCAGTGTTTCGTGGGCTCCGTTCTCACCCATGTGGCCAACACACGAGACGGGGCGCATGGTGACAGCGCTGGCCCTGCGCACTGCGCATGCGGCTGGGCTCTGAGCTCTGCAGACGGATCAGCTCGTGTAATCCCCACGACCGTGGGAAGTCTGTCAAGTTCCCCTGCTTTCCAGACGAGGAAACTGGGGGCACTGAAAGTTAAATAACTCGCCCGGGATTGCACAACGCCTGGGCGCTGGGGCCAGGGTTTGCACGAGGCCTCCTGGCTCCCGTGGTGACCGTAAGGCGCTGTGGGCCTAGGGCGTCAGGTCCACGGGTGGTCTGGGGTCATGGGGCCTGGACTTCCCAAAACCACTGCAGCCTCTCCCAGGGCATGGGCATAGCTTTGGTGAGAAAATGCTGTCTGATTCCCACAAGGGTCTGTGTCCCCCAGAAGCCCGAGATGTCGCCAGTGGCTTCATTAGTGCACACGCTGAAAGGCTGTCAGTGCAACAGGCTGGGGGTCAGCGACCACAGCGCCCAGGCCTGCCAGGGCAGTGGGGTTGGTGGTCCCATGCCTCGGTGGCAAGCCTCGCACCACTGGGGCAGCTCCGCCTCCACACCCACTGCATCCTTTCCTGGCCCCAGGCCGAGAGGTGGGGCTCACCTTGACCGCAGGGCAGAGGGCTGCCCTTATCAGTGGGCTATAGGACACAGGTGTAGCCTGGGTACAGATAGGACCAGTCAGCCAGCCCTCCTGACTCCGCCCAGGAAGCTTGCCCCTTTTCTCCTGCTCTCAGCTGGCGCTCAGAGTCCTGGAAAGCTCCCCACATTCCCTTGACTCCAGGCCACGGTATGTGCCCCTCCCCCCTCCCACACCTGGTCAGCAGTTACTTGTTCTTCTGGTCGGGTCAGGTACCACTTCCTCCAGGAAGCCTTCCTTGGGCCTTCCCCTCCAGGGATGTTAGGTGGCCCTCAGGTCTTTCAAACGCCCTCCTGGCGCACTGCCCCCCTACACTGCAGGTGCCTGTCCTCTTGGTGGCCTTGGACTCCTGTGGTGCTGGCAGGGGGCCCAGAGAGGGGCTGGGTGTGCGTGGGGTCACACAGCGCAGCACAGCAGCACCGGGAGCCGGCTTGGCGTCTCGGACGTGTCCTCGTTTCATGCCCCTGCCCCTTGCTCCTGAGCACATCTTTCAAAAACATTTATTTTTCTTATTTTCACAGAAATAATAAATGATTCTTGTAGAAAGTTTAAGAAACAAGCAAAAAGAGGACAATATAAACCACTCAGAGATATTCATTGTTAACTTTCCTTTTGTAGTTAGTACCAGTTCCTGGCCTAGGCATAAAAATTTTTACCCCAAGTGTGATGCGGGTAAAAATTCATACCCGTTTTTCGCTTTCACGGTCGACACGGCGACCATACATGTGTGTCAGTAAACGTCTCCTCTGACCTTTGCGAAGGGCTGCCCGGGACGCCGTCACCCACTTGCATCACGATTGCCAAAGGCAGTCCCCATGCTAGGCACTCGCTGCTGCAACGCCGCCCTTTACTGCTACACTGACGAACGGCGCTGGGGTTTGTGTTTCTGCGGGGAAGTCTGTATACACGTCTGCAGTCACTGCCTCTGGGACGAGGTCCTCAAACGAAGGTCAGGGTCTCTGGGTGCTGTGCCCGTGCCGAACACCCCAGGTAGCCTTGGAGCTGGGGGGGACTTGGAAGGTGTTCCCCCCGAGTCTGTGTCTGAGGTTTGCCTTCCCCCCCGGGCTGCACCAGCCCAGGCCCTCTCACCTTCTTCTCCTGTCCCCATCCCCACCGCCCTGGAGTGCTGTCCCGACCCCTTTCCGAAGCTACTTCGGCTCGTGTTGAAGGGAGACTCGAGGGCTCTGGTGGGGGTTGCTCTTCGGGGGTGAAATTGGGTCCTGAGTGCAGTGGGTGTGCGTGTGTGGTCTTCATGAACTCTCCAGGGAGACTGGTCCAGGCGGCATGCCTGTCCCGGGTCAGCCCAGGGGCCTGGGTGGACACAGGCCCAGGAACGGAGATGCCTCCCTGCCCACCGGTCCCTCGGGATCCCGGAGTGTGGACGGTGGGCACGTGCCCTGAGGGCGAGAGGTGCCGGTTGCATTGGGGCAGGTAGCGGGAGCTGCCGTTTCTTAAGTGTGTCCTGTGCCCAGCTCCTCCCACTCATTCGCCGGGTTCTCCCTCGGCCCCAGGCCTACGCTGCAGGGGTGGCGATTTCGCAGATGCTGGCACTGATGCTGAGAGGGGCCTTCTAGCACGGCTAAGCCACTGACGCCTCACAGCTCTGGCCTGGCTGCTCTGCACGAGCCTCGGTCTTCTCATCCGACAGATGGGGCTGCTGGGCCCGTTCAGAGAGAGAAATGGGGGGAAGCACTGCGGGTAATTGAGGGGAATGCTCGCGTGAGATTTAGCATTCCACCTCCAGCTCCCAGGTCTGGGAAGTGTTTATTGTCTCACTTCTTCCTGCTTCTGGAGTTTTCTTGGTCTAGTCTTGGACTCCGATAATTACAGTAAATAGCAACGGCCATTGTAGACACCAGATGCTGCTGTAAGTGACATATATACATCATCGGACTTACTACCCCCGTCTGTCTTGTGGGGTGGGTACTGATGTCAGCCCCATCCTGCAAGCAGGCAGACTGATGCTCAGAGAGATTAAGGAGCTTGCCCAAATCATTCAGCCAGGCTGGGCGGCAGCACTTGAACTTGAACCTGCCTAGGTCAGGTCCTGTGCATCCACCGTCAGTGGACCCCCAAAGCCCACACTCTGACTCTTCCCTCTCTGACTCTTCTCTCCGCAGCCTTGGCCCCGGGGGCCCCACCAGGCCAGCGGCATGTGGCACCCCCGGGCCTGGCCAGTCTCCTCCCGCCAGCTGCCCGGCCGCCCCAGGAGGCCCTGACGCCCTGGGGCACTTCTGCTGTGCACAGGACCACGTGGGGGTTTGCCATGGTGACATAAAGGGGCGCGGAGGAAGGAAGGAGCACAACCAGCCTGCGGACGGCGCCCCTGGCTGGGAGGAAGGGCCCGCGGCCCGGTCCTCCACTCCTGCTGCCCACTGAGGGCCTCGCCTGACAAGTGTCTGTGAATTTGTTGGTCGGTGGACGACTCCGGCATCTCCTCCCTCGGGGGGCCTCGGGGGGGCCAGGGCAGGCCGGGCGCCGGTGGCCGCGGTCTCGAGGACCAGGATGCCCGCCCTGGCGCGCCTCCGCAGGCTGTGTCGGCACGTGTCCCCGCAGGCCATCCTCTTCCTGTTGTTCGTCTTCTGCCTGTTCAGCGTGTTCGTCTCCGCCTACTACCTGTACGGCTGGAAGCGGGGCCTGGAGCCCTCGGCCGACGCCCCCGAGCCCGACTGCGGGGACCCGCCGCCCGTGGCCCCCAGCCGCCTGCTGCCGCTCAAGCCTGTGCAGGCGGCCACCCCTTCCCGCACGGACCCGCTGGTGCTGGTGTTCGTGGAGAGCCTCTACTCCCAGCTGGGCCAGGAGGTGGTGGCCATCCTGGAGTCGAGCCGCTTCAAGTACCGCACGGAGATCGCGCCGGGCAAGGGGGACATGCCCACGCTCACCGACAAGGGCCGCGGCCGCTTCGCCCTCATCATCTATGAGAACATCCTCAAGTACGTCAACCTGGACGCCTGGAACCGGGAGCTGCTGGACAAGTACTGTGTGGCCTACGGCGTGGGCATCATCGGCTTCTTCAAGGTATGCAGGGGCAGGAGCTCCCGACTCCCCAGGCAGTCAGGAGTCCCAGCTAAGCTCGAGTCCCATCCCCACTCCCATCAACTGAGTGCCCGGCTCTTCTCGTCTGTAGAATGGGTGTAGTGGTAGCGCCTGCCCCCAGGGTTTCTGTGAAGGTTAGATGGGCGAGCGTGCACGAAGCATTTGCAGCAGGCCATGCTGGTGCCCAGTGAGTGCTTTTCAAGGCTTGGGTTTCATTAGGGGCACAGGGCAGGGGCGTTGCTTACCGTGCATGCAGCTCGGCCCGCAGCAGGCGTGCTGCTGGGGGAGGCCCCGGGGATGGGTGTGAGGCAGGAGAGGATGTGCTCTGCTAGGCCCTCAAAACCTGTCCTGGCGGTCCTCCTGAACGATGGGGTGGGGGGTACATTCCCATTTTGCAGATGGGCAAACCAAGGCTCAGGAGAGTGAAGTTATGTGTACGTGTCTGTGCAGCCTGTAAGTGGGAGAGCCGGGATTTGAACCCAGACTTAGAGAGTTTGGGCTCCGGATCACAGGATCTTCCCCCTGGGCTGTGGTGGAGTGTGGGACGTATGCACCTCCTGAACCCGAGCCAGTTCGCATTGGGGGAAAGGGGAGGAAGAAGTCCCAGTGGGCAGGTAGGTGAGCTGCTCTGGGCCCGGTGGGGCCCCGAGAATGGCTGCTGGATCAGAGTCCTTCGGAAAGTGTCAGTGGAGACGCTGTTCTTGGGGAGGGGGAGGTTGGGGGCAGCTGGGTGGGGCACCCAGAGGCGCTGGCCAGGGGACTGTGGCCTGTCAGATGGAAGCAGGCACTGGTTGGGACTCTAGTTGGGTGCTGGGGAGCATTCGTTCCTCAGTTCGGCAAATATTTACTGAGCACTTAGTTTGTTCTGAGCCTGGTGCTAGGTGCTGGGGACACAGTTGTGGTCCCAATGTGCCAGGTCCCTGCTGTCATGGAGCAGACATCCCACTGCCACGGACTAGGGTGGGTGACGGTGAACAAGTAAACGTACCACGTAGTGGGCGGCGATACTTTCAGAAAGAAACAAAGCCGGACAAGGGCATGGGGTGGGGGGGGTTGTGGCGATGGGTGTGGCACTTGGGACTTGCTGATGCAATGGCCGGGAGAGTGAGAGTTGTCCTGGATAAAGTGGCTGGAAGGCAGTGGGGGAGGAGTTGTGTGGCCCTCCGGGTCAGGGTCCTTCCGGGCAGCGTGGAAGGAACTGTGTGGGTCCCAGAGCAGGTTCTTGCTTGGCATAAGTCGGGAGGGGAGCAGGAGGTGGATCCAAAGTGGCCCCTGTTCGCTGTCGGACGGCCCTTCATCCCCAGGCATTTGTGGCCACCCTTGTGCATGGGCCCTGTGCAGGGAGGAGCCCGGTGTCGAGGCGGGTTTCCCGCAGCATGTCCTCTCCTGCCTTAGTGCAGCAGGGGGCTCTGCCGCTGGCGCAGGTGTTGTGGGCCCGGTCATTGAAGGCCCTCAGGAGCCCTGCAGTGGAGCGCCCTGGTGAGGCTCATTCCCCAGCTGGCTCGGTCACAAAACCCTGCACCTTGCAGGGCACAGTCTGGGGAGTACTGACCTGGCTCATGGCTTTAGAGTGGCACATCAGACGGTCTTCATGGTCTGTTTCTCCTTTTCTCCCGGACTCTGTACCCGTTCCTGCCACGAACTTCATCCAGACTGAGTCAGAGCCCCAGGCCCGGAAGCTGCAGGATGGCTGGCATTTCTTGAGTGCTCACCCAGAGCCACGCCCTGTCCCGTATGCTTGGCATGAATTAACTCACCAGCCATCCTCCAGGCTAGGCAGATATCTTGCTCTCAGAGAGAGGGAGACAGAGGCAAAAAGGGGTGACGACATGTGCCCGTGCTCACACGTCCAGCGAGTACCGACCTGGGGTTGGAAGCCAGGCGCCTGGCCCTTGAGGCCTCAGTCTTAACCACTGTGCAGTGAGCCCAGGAGCCTCAAGTACCATTGACTTAGGATCAGAGGGCACATCCAGTGCACAGAGCCCCCAGTTTCTGGGAACCAAGTGATGGGCCAGTGTGACCAGGCACAATTGGCTTGACAGAGAACTTGATCCTGTCTAGCCCCAGTTCCTTGCTCTGCAGGTGAACACGAAGGCCTGGAGGGGCAGGGGCATGCTCAGTCTCATTGTGGGTCAGTGGCAATTCCAGGTCTTCCTGCTCTTCCTACTCTATTGTGTAAAGACCCAACTTGTGACTTTGCAGCGACTTGTTTTAAGCAGCAACTTGTGACTTTTTACTCTTATGGGCGCCCTCTGGTGGTCAAGATACTTTTTTTTTTCTCTCTCTCTACAAAGCCTGCTTTGGGTCAGCCAAGCCCAGGCAGTTTGTGGGCCCCGGGGATCTGGAGACTCATTTTCCAATCGCTCCTGGTGCTGGAACAGGGGCAGAAAAGTCCAGACCCCCGTTTAGGTATTTTTGTTACTTAGAAGCAGAGTGACCTTGCACAGGGTACTACCCAAGCCATCTGCACAGTGGGGCCAGTCACAGCTCCTGCCTCACTGGGCTGTGCTGAAGATAAAGCAAGACAGTGGACAGAAAACACGAGCACCGTGTCTGGTACCTGGGGCCACTCAGTAAATGGCAGCGGCTGGCTTTGCCACCTCTGTGTCAGCCAACAGCTGCTGGGGGCACTTAGTCTTGTGGCTCTGAGTCCTGAGCGCATGTGGGGTCCTTTAGAGTGGGAACAGGTCTTGGTCAGGAGCCCAGTTCCTGGACGGACAAGGGCCACCTGACCTCCTGTTTGCACACTCACTGTGTGTGAGCTCATTGCCTTGCCACCTTACCATGAGTGATTTGCACAACTACCCTGGGAAGTAGCCCTTTCTTTCCAGGTGAGGAAGTGAGGCTCACAAAGTTACATGGGTGTCTGGGGTGACACAGCTGGTAAGTCAGAGCCGGGATTTGACAGCCACACTCAGTGCTCCTAATCCGACCACAGGTGAGCACGGCAGAGCAAGCTGGCCCGAGGCCTGGGGAGGACACCTGGGCTCCCGAGGGCGTCAGCTAGTCCCTGAGTCTGCACCGGGCCTTCCTGTGCCTGGGTCAGGGCTCCCTCCTGCTGCCTGGAGGACCGCACGGGAGGATTCGGTGTCTCCTGAGGGGTGCTGAGAGGCAGGCAGGTTCCCTTCCCACGGGGTGAGGCCTGCCGTGGCCTCGGCCTCTGCGGTGCGAGGCACGCTCCCCTTCCCCTTCCCCAGCTGGTTCCTCTCATTGCCGCCTGGAGTGGACTGTCGGTGACTTGGCTTTTCCCTTCTTCAGTGTCTCCCAGCTGGGCAGTTGGCTAAGCTGCCAGCCCCTGGCAGTCAGCTCAGGGTCGGGGCTTTGAAATGGGATCCCCCAGTGCCTGTGGTCTAGTGTGACCTCCCAGGCCACAACAGGTGACGGACAGGACCTGAAATGTCGCTGGCCCCCACCGTCTTTGCGGTTCTCCTGTTCAACCAGTGCTGGCCTAAGGTTCGTGCGGAGCCTGGGGCTGGGCGAGGTGGCCTCTCTGGACGGGGTGCTGTGCACTGAGGCCAGCTGGGGACAGCGTAGGGAGTTGGCAGGTACTCCAGGTGCTGGTAACATCAAATGCGGCTCCTTATCGCGGCTTACAAGGCCAGGCCCTGCAAAGCCTTTGTGGGAATTAGAAAAAAGCACTGCTGTGTGGCGATAGCAGAAGGCACCCTTCTGGGCAGACGCGACCCCCGCTTGGGGCGCAGCCAAGTGCCCTTGTGCAGTGCCCACAGGGCCAGCTCCAGGGCCGCCCGGCTCACCACCCTGCCTCCTTCCTCCTCTGGCCTCATTTGCTGCCCTTTGTCCACTGTTGCCTTGCCCCACCCCGCTCATTCTCCACACACCAGCCAGATGGGCCTTTTAAAATGCAAATGGAACCTGTCTTCCCTTTGAGGGAGTCTTTGCTGGCTCCTGCTGCCACTTCCAGCCTTGGGGGTCCTTCCTGCAGGTCTGGCCCCAGCTGACCTTTCTGCCTCACCCTCTCTCCCTCTCCTCGTTGACCTCTTGCTACTACTCCTTGGCTGTGCTGAGCCCTCTCCTGCCTCTGGGCCTTAGCACTTGCTGCTCTTTGAACTTGGCCTCTACCCCTCCCCTAGTGGATGTTTACTCATTCTTCAAGTCCCACTCTGCAGGAAAGTCCCTTTGTCCAGGAAGCCACTCCGGAGCCGTTGACCGTGGCTGGTTATCTGCTGTGCTAGAACCGTGGGCCTCGCTGACGTTTTGTGTTTATCTCTGCGGCTTGGATTGTTGCTTCCTCTCTTGCTCAACTTTACGGTTCACGAGGGCAAGGACCCTGTCTGTTTTTTCTCACTGTGTCCCCGACACGGATCAGTGTCCAGCACGCTGACTAGATGTGGAGCGGACAAACGAAACCTGCACTGAGCAGCTGCCGTGTGCCAGGCGCTGGAGAGCTGTGTGCTCCTCTTTCTTTCTGTTTAAAAAGTCGGTTGCTCATCAACTAGGTGTTTGTTCCCCCTGGGTGTCAAGCCTGTGTTGGACTCAAAGGTGGGGATGACTTGGCTTCTGCCCTCGAGAGGGCACAGATGGTGGGAGAGAGACCCTGTATAGGAACGCAGCAGCCCAGGTAAAAGCTGATGTAGCCGAGGCTTTAATGTGGTCCCAGGGAGGCCAGTGCAGGGAAGAGGGTATATGCATTGGGTTTTGAAGGATGAGCAGGAGTTTGCCGGGCCAGGAAGACAGAACGGAACTGGCACAGGGACAAGGACAAGTTGTACCATGTCCAGAGGCAGGTGGCTGGGAGGCTGGGAGCCTAGGGAGGAGGAGAAGTGTGGGCAGGGAGTACTGTCTGCAGGTCCCCAGGGAGCTGGGCAGTGGCAGACCCTGTGAAGGGGGTGGCCTTGGGGGTGCTGGGGGCCCCAGGGATTGGGAATGCTGCGGGATGGAGTGTCACTATTCCCCCGCCCCCAGTAGATGCCTCCTCTTTGATCTCGTCTAACTGGCGTCCCATCAGATTTCTCCTGAAGAAAGTTTTGTGTGCAAAGGCAGTCTGGGGACCCCAGGAAATGGAGCCTGGTGGCCTGGTGTGTGGGCTGCGGGGCCAGACGCCTGGCGGCAAACTGTGGCTCCCTCTGACGGCTGTGTGGCTGAGGCCCTGGCTCCCCTCGAAGCCTCAGCTTCCTCACCGGCGAAGTGGGGCAGCAAAGGCACCTTGCTCCTGAGGCTGATGTGAGGGCTGAGCGGGCCATCAGTGATGTGCTCGCCCTGTGCTAAGGTCTCTGCCAGCAGCACTCTCCTCTTCCTCCTCCACCGCCCCTTGAGGTATTTACCGAGTTCTCAGCTCCGTTTTACAGTGGTGGAGGGAGCTGAGGCACAGAAAGGCTGCCTAACTCCTCCAGGGCCAGGTGGCAGGGCCCGTGCTGTCAGCTGCTGGGCCTCCCTCTCTGTGGTTTTGGACAAGCTACGCAGCCTCTCTGGGCCCCACTCTCCGCCTCTGTAAAGTGGGAGTGATAGCAATGCCTCCATCACAGGGGTCACTGGGGATCACCAGCAGCCCCGCACACAAAGCGCTCGAACCCAGGCCTGACTCTGGTGAGAACGGCATGTGTGTTAGCCAGTACACCGTCATGCCAGGTGAAGCTGGGTTTGCAGGGCCAGAGATGCGCAAGCCCGCCATGAAGCCCCGCCCACACTGTTGACATGGCTGTTCCCGTGGCTGTCCCCGCACACCTGAGACGCCGTGGTCCCTGGGGTTCCAGGTCTGACGGCTGCTCTCCCCTCCCTGCCTCACCCCGACTGCAGGCCAACGAGAACAGCCTGCTGAGTGCGCAGCTCAAAGGCTTCCCCCTGTTCCTGCACTCGAACCTGGGCCTGAAGGACTGCAGCATCAACCCCCGGTCCCCGCTGCTCTATGTGACGCGGCCCAGCGAGGTGGAGAAGGGCGTGCTGCCCGGCGAGGACTGGACCGTGTTCCAGTCCAACCACTCCACCTACGAGCCGGTGCTGCTGGCCAAGACGCGCTCGTCCGAGTCCATCCCGCACCTGGGCGCGGACGCCGGCCTGCACGCCGCGCTGCATGCCACCGTGGTCCAGGACCTGGGCCTGCACGACGGCATCCAGCGCGTGCTCTTCGGCAACAACCTCAACTTCTGGCTGCACAAGCTGGTCTTCGTGGACGCCGTGGCCTTCCTCACCGGCAAGCGCCTCTCGCTGCCTTTGGACCGCTACATCCTGGTGGACATCGACGACATCTTCGTGGGCAAGGAGGGCACGCGCATGAAGGTGGAGGACGTGAAGGTAGGGCCCGCGCGCCAGACCCGGGTGGCCCCGCCCTCCGGACTTTGCTGCCTGCACGCCCCCCTTGCTGGTAGTCCCCCTCCCTCGGCCAGGGGGTTTCATCAACTGCCTTATTCGAAGCGAGGGCCACCCACCATGACACTGAAGCACTGACTCCGGGGGAATTGTGGGTCTGGAGCGTGGGACTCGAGAATGTGTCTGTGGAGGGAGGGGCCCAGTTGCCGGGGCAGGCTCCTTTACCGGCCTCTTAATCCAGGCATGTTTTTGTCTTAAACAGTGTTTGAAAGGTTTTATTTATTCATTTTTAGAGAGAGGGAAGGGAGGGAGAAAGAGAGACACGTTGATCGGTTGTCTCTCGCACGTTCCTGAACTGGGGACCTGGCCTGCAACCCAGGCGGGTGCCCTGACTGGGACTCAAACCAGCAACCTTTCGGTTCGCAGGCCAGCACTCAGTCCACTGAGCCACACCAGCCAGGGCTGATTTTTAACTCTCAAAAACCTTTGTGTCAGTACCAGAACTACCGAACTCTTAGAACTAGAGCTTGAATCACACACAGGCATATTTTAACTGAGGTCTGTATAAATAGTGGAATGCATGTGTTTAATTCAAAATGCGTTTACCAAACTAACGGAGTTTTACACGCAGCTCAGGACTGAACAGAGCCTGCAAATTGAGACCGTTGAGCAATCCTTAAAATACAGGTTTCATCGACTCACTGTTTCACTCACGGTTATTAGCAAAGGAAAGGCCCTTGCTTGTGTAAGTGGGGAAGGCAGACCCAGTTGCTATAAATAGAGGGCAACAACGTAACAATCTAACAACCGCTCCAGTGGAAACAAAGCGGGGGATTATATTCTGCAGAGACACCACTGCCTGGACCGCCTGTCCCCTCTCTTGCCAGATTAGCGAGTGTCAGAGGCGCATTAGCACCAAACCAAGACTTCTTTTTGATGTTAGCAGGAGGATTGGAAAAGAGACCTCCAAGAGGAAACTTTTCCCAGAGTGACTTCGATCATCTGTGCCGACTCGCCCCTTTAAATCACTGTTGGGGGTGGGAAGGAAGGCTGGGGTGGGGCTGGGGTGCCACTCTCCTGCCTCGGTGGAGAGTAAATGCTCTCCTCTTCCTCGCACCTCCCCAGGAGAAGGGCGGAGTGGATGGTGTTGGATGGTGTTGGAGAGCAGGCACTGTTTTGGGGAATCAGGAATCAAGTTTCAGTCTGACCCTCACTCGGGTGACTTGGGCATGTCCCTTCCCATCTCCGAGCCTCAGCTGTAAAATGACAAGGCAGGGTAGCTGGGAGGTTTTCAGGCCATTTTCTGACATCCTAGGGTCTCCCAGAGGTGCTGGGTGTGGTTGGAGGGGCATGTGAGACAGCCAGGCTCTGAGCCCCCCGGGGCCACAGCCTCCTGGGACAGGGCAGCGTCGCTTTGATCTGCTCCACAAACCCTGCTTCCTCCTGAGATTTCACAGGGGTCGTCTTCTGGTGGCCCAGCCGTGCTCGCTCCTGCCGCAGCCTAGGTCTCTGCTGCCTGTCCAGGGTTGGCCCCCATGAGGAAGCCAGGCTCCAGGCTCACCGTGTCCCCAGGAACGCCGGGGGTACCCTGCTGAGTTCCCACTGTCCGCATTTTTGGAGTGGGAGCCAGCCAGCAGTTTGGAGCCGGTTCTGTGAAAGAGCGCTAACCGGAGTGCCCTCTGCCATACGCTTAGCTCAGCGCAGACTGCAAAGCGCCGCGCCAGCCAGGGTCCCATTTGCCTTAAATGTCCTCGTGAGTCAAAAAGGACAGAGTTATTTTACTTTTTTTTTTGTTCAGTCCCAAGCACAGGCTACAACTGAGCCTTTCTTTCCGAGGATGAATGTCGCCTCATTGAGGGGTACAGTGCTGGCTGTGCAGTGCGGTTCAAGCAACCCCAACAGCAGCTGTGTGTTTGGGGCTGGGCAGGGGCCAGCCCCACAGCCCTCGGTGCGTGGCCTCATCTGCCCCTTGCAGCAGCCCCTGAGGGGGGCGTGGTTCGGAGCTCCATTTCTCAGAGCGGGACACTGAGGCTCAGAGGGCTGTGGCGAGTTGCCCACGGCCACCCAGCTGGAGTGTGGATAGCGGGGATGGCATCAGGCAGTCTGTGGTGCCAGCGGGGCCGGGACGTTGGCTGGCTCTGCCAAGTGTCCGGACGGCAGGTTCTTGCAGGTCTCTTAGCAGCCTCTGCGTCCTGCGAGGAGCCTCGACCCTAGAGTACAAACCCACGTTTGTTTCAGAGCTGTCAACAACCCTTCGTTGACTTGCAAAGCACTGGGCGTGCCACGCGCGGGGACACGGCGTTGCTGGGTGCCCAGTATGTCTTTGGAAAGGCCGTGGCCCTTTGACATCGGCCTTGGTTTCACCTACGTACGAGGAGACACCCTCCACGTTTGACAGGTGGAGACGTGAGGCTTGCCGGGGCAGTGACCACAGGCAGATCTACGATGCCACCGTTTTTTATCATTGACCAAACATCAGGCAGCTTAACGTGCAACCTCTTACTTAATTCTCCCAAGAGCTCCCTGAGGGAGATGCTGCTGTCCCCACTTTATACTGTTGGGGACACTGACACCTTCTCGAGGACGCACAGCAGGGCCAGGCTGGAGTCTAGGACTCACCCGTCTTGCCAGAAGCCTGGTGCAGGTGGCTGCGTGGGGCTGGCGTCCCGGGTGTGGGTCCCATGCGGCCACTCAGGGCCCCATGCTCCGAAGGGCCCGTGCCAGGTGTGAGGCTCCGCTGTCGCTCGCCTGTGAGTGAGAGTCCCACGTTTTCACTTCTCATGTGGCCCCGCAGACTTTTCAGCTGGTCCTGCAGCAGCGGGATGCTTCCAGGCGCTCAGGGCGGGGAGCAGGGCCCCCCTCCCCGCCCTCCGCCGGCTTTCCCCTCACCCGCGTCTTTCTCCTCTGCCCGTCTTAGGCACTGTTTGATACGCAGAATGAACTACGCATGCACATCCCAAACTTCACCTTCAACCTGGGCTACTCAGGGAAATTCTTCCACACAGGTAGGTGGGTCTGCCTGTGCCCCCACTAGCAACTTCCTGCGGCCTTCAGGTCCAGACAGACCCTCAGAGCACTGCAGGTGATGCGATGGGCCACCTTCGTGGCGCATTGGGTCCCTGTTCCCCACTCCCCTGCCCCCCGACCAACAGCTCACGGAACAGTCGCAGCCCCAGGCAGTGGCCGTTTGGGGGCAGCAACAGCTCCATGGTGGCGCCCACTGAGTCTCCTCGCCTGCAGGCTGTGCTGTCCTGGGGAAGCGTCTTCTCCCACTTGTCACCCCCACCTTTTAAAATGACTTGTGCCACTTCTGCTTAAAAATGTGATCGAATGTTAAGAAATCACAGAGATGAATAGCATAGAAAGTGAAAATGTCCTATAATTGTCCCCGCCCTGTCACGAGTTATTTTCAAGTCCTCAGGCTTGAGGGGGAGGGCTGTGGGCCGCCTCCTCTCCTCTCTGGGGCTCCTGCACATTCCTCCCATTCCCCACGCACTGCCCTCAGGGCCTGGCCTGAGGGGACACACCTGAGTGTCACTGGGCCACTGCAAGGACAGCCTCTCTTGGATTCTAGGCAAATCCCTGTTAGTCTGCAGTTCTGGGGGCAAGTGTGCAGTGCAGCCCCGGAGCCAGATAAGAGTGACGCTGGGTTGCCCCTCCACATTTTGGGAATTCTCAACCCTTGGAGGCGGTGGTAGAAATGCGCATGACAGAATTAAACATTATGTGTATATTTGCGCAAAGAGTTTGAGCAGATCAGTAAGTGAAAGATGAATGACCCGATAAGAAAATAGGAATAGGATTGGAGCAGGTGCGTCAGAGCTGGAAGAGAAGACCTTGGGACCATTGCCTCTGGAGCCTGCATTGCACAGAGAAGGTCCTGGCCAAGGTCACCGAGTGCATCAAAGTCACACCCTAGACTGGAATCCAGGGCCCTGGACTAGGGCTCTGTTTGCTGCTGTGCTGCAGCCCCGGCAACTGTTCCAAGCTCTTGGTGGGGGTGCGGGGGTAGGGTGTCACCATGCCGCCCCCCGCCCCATTCCTGCACACCAGCCCAGGTTGGAGGGCCCTGTGGCAGGCGGGCCAGGCGGGCTGAGCTGCCTGTGCTTGGGCTGCAGGTACTGATGCTGAGGACGCTGGGGATGACCTGCTGCTGTCCTACGTGAAGGAGTTCTGGTGGTTCCCCCACATGTGGAGCCACATGCAGCCCCACCTTTTCCACAACCAGTCTGTGCTGGCTGAGCAGATGGCCCTGAACAAGAAGTTCGCTGTCGTGAGTAAGATTCCCTACGGGCCAGAGCCGGGCGGGCTAGGGGCTGGGCTGGGGCCCGATGGCGGGCCCCCGGCTGCTTTCATAGTTTGGGCTGAGGGCTGGGTGAGCACCTTCACAGCCGCCGTCTCACAGAAGCCTCACATGCTGCAGGAGGTGGGTGTGGACAGCCTCCCTTTCAGACAAGAAACCGAAGCTCAGGGAGGCCACACCAGCTAATGGGAGCCCAGCCAGGACTTACCCCGAGCCTGCGTGTTTCCTGAGCTCAGGCTCTTCTGCTCAGGCTAGAGTGGTGGGAGCTCCGGAAAGCTGGAGGGAGCACTCCAGCAGGAGGGAGTGAGGCCTGGTACTGGCAGAGCCTGGACCTCCCAGCCAGGTTGAGGCCCAGAGAGGCAGGAAAAGCCCAGTCTTGGTCCTCTCTCCTGGGCGCTGGAGGGCATGACACTGGGCAGAGAGTTCGAGTCCCAGTTTGGCCAGTGTCTCACCCAGAGATTCTGAGCACAGCTCCTTCCCTCCCAGGCCTCAGTTTGCCCATCGGTTCCACGAGGCCTTGGACCTCCTGCCCTGCCGTTCTAGCCTCTGATTTCCTCCCCCCGTTCTGCAAAGGGGAAATAAGGCCCAGAGGGGCTGGAACCCCATGCTCACCCCGCCCCTGCCCTCCTCTCCCCAGGAGCACGGCATTCCTACAGACATGGGGTACGCTGTGGCGCCCCACCACTCGGGCGTGTACCCTGTGCATGTGCAGCTGTACGAGGCCTGGAAGCAGGTGTGGAGCATCCGAGTGACCAGCACGGAGGAATACCCCCACCTGAAGCCGGCCCGCTACCGCCGTGGCTTCATCCACAATGGCATCATGGTACGTGGGCCCCTGGCTGCAGGGGCAGGGGCGCACACCCTGTCTGGGAGGCGTGGCTTTGCTGAGCTGGTGAGGGGCTGCAGGCCAGCTTCTGCCGCCCCTCTGGTACCTGAGGTCTCCCTCCATCCCCGGGAAGGCAGCCACTGGTCTGCCCCTTCCACAAGCCCCTTCTTAGCTGTTGTGACAGGGGATGGACATTCTCTAAAGGGACTTCTAACGAGGCCTCAGGACAGGCCTCTGTCTCTCATTTGTTTGCTTACTTAAAAAATTCATGAGCTTTGAGAGCATGCCTGATCCTTTTCTATGAACGGGGGATGCAGGCACGCACAAGCCCAACAGAAGCCTTCCAGTGGCCGGCTGGTGCCGTAGGCTGTGGGCCTCCGTGGGAGAAGACCCTCAAGGGCGGGGGCTGCGCTGTCACATAGGAGGAGACACCCTGGCTGCTCTGAGGAAGGGTCCCCCCACCCCCATCCATGCCGGGAGGTGCCAGAGCTCCCCTCGGCCCGTCCCCAGGTCCTCCCGCGGCAGACCTGCGGCCTCTTCACGCACACCATCTTCTACAACGAGTACCCCGGCGGCTCCAGCGAGCTGGACAAGATCATCAACGGCGGCGAGCTCTTCCTCACCGTGCTCCTCAATCCCGTGAGTGCCCCACAGCCTGGCCGGGTGAGGGGGGCTGCGGGCCGGCGCCCTGGGCCTGGGGAGCCGAGTGCAGGCCGGGAAGTGGGAAATCCACTCTCCTGCCTTGGCTGCCTCCCTGACCTGCAGCATGACCCCGGACAGAGAGCCGGAGCTACCTTTCTTCCCCTTTTACTTATATTGCACTTCAATATATAGAACGGTGTTCCCATTTTAGGCCATACTCTCTTTCCAGCCTTGGTGTGTATAAATATGTAAGTGTATATTAACATACATAGTAAATTATTAATGTGTTAAACTCTATATAAGGTATATATAACGAGTATAGTTTAAACTATTTACCTGAGCCTTCTGGGCCTCTCTTTCCTTATCTATAAAATGGAAACAATCATTCATGTTTTAATGCAGATATTAAGATGCTAAATAGATATCAAGTGGTGGTGTTATTCAGTTTTTTAGGGTAACTAAATATTCCTTATCGTCCATGCACCCTACCTGCCCACCACCACCAAAAGCAGTTAAACTGTACCCAGGTGACTGCAGTAGGTCAGCTTCCCATCCCAGAGCCGAAATAGTCGGTGGTCAGTCAGACCCGCGTTCACTGGGCTGTGCTGCAGCCCAAGGTCACACAGTGAGTTTGTTGATGGCCTGATTCACCTGGTCACCGAGTGGCCCTTCAAGTGGCCCATCGAGTGGCCTGCTTCAAGACCAAAAGGTCAGAAGTAGAGCGAATGCGGCTCAGAGGCTGACTAGCGTCTGCCTCCCGCCTCCCGCCCCTGGAGCAGATCAGCATCTTCATGACCCACCTGTCCAACTACGGCAATGACCGGCTGGGCCTGTATACCTTCAAGCACCTGGTGCGCTTCCTGCACTCCTGGACCAACCTCCGGCTGCAGACGCTGCCCCCTGTGCAGCTGGCCCAGAAGTACTTCCAGATCTTCTCCGAGGAGAAGGACCCGCTCTGGCAGGTGGGTGGGGGCAGGGACCCGGAGGCCTGGTCTCGGGGATGGGCTGCCCACTGCGCATGGATGCGTGCTCCAGATGTGGGGTCAGGGGCTCCACTCATGCCCTCTGACTCTCTCTGGAGTGCAAACTCAGGTGCTCAGTTGCTCCTCAGCACGGGCACACTTATCCTTGTGCACACGTACATACCCACCACCACACAGGCATGCACACTCCCACGCAGCCTCCGAGAAAACAGCAGGAAGTGAACATGATATAGACGAAGTACAGAAAGCAACCGCCCGGCCTGGTTAGACTTGGTTTTTCCTGCTCTCTCTCCAGCAGGCCCTGGGCCATGGGAAAGGAGACGTGGGGGAGGGCGGTGGGGACAGTCTGGGGGGAAGTCTGTCCCTGGGAACTGTCAAAAACTGCAAATGGAAGCTAGAATTAATGCCGTGCTCATAGTTCAGACCGGGGCCCACAAACTTTGGCCCCACGGTCTATTTTTGTGCACAGCGTTTTCTCGGGCCCGGCCACGCCCACGCCCGCCTGTGCTGTCTGCAGCTGCTCCCAGGCCGCGGCGGTGGAGTCGAGCGATTGCGACAGAGACCGGACTGTCTCCAAGCCTCGCATATTTACTAAATATTTCAAAAGATTTACTAAACTTTATAGTAAATGGTTTGACCCCGGGTGGAGACACATCTCAGGCAGTTAAATTCAGCAAGTACTGGTGACCCCCTGTGTGTGCCAAACCCGGGCTGCGCGTTTTGCTAGGACTGACCCCACACGGTCCCTGCCTGCCCTGCCAGCAGCCCAGTGTCCCATGGAGGGGACGGGACAGGGTCACATGTAGTAACGCCTGTCAGTCAGGGCTGTACGAGCTGTAAACCCGTGTGCCGTGGGAGTCCCTCCACTGGGTTTTTGGGCCCTAACAGCCTGTCCACTGTTGTTGTAGGACCCCTGCGAGGACAAACGCCACAAAGACATCTGGTCCAAGGAGAAGACGTGCGACCGCTTCCCCAAACTCCTCATCATTGGCCCCCAGAAAACAGGCAGGTCTCTTCACTCTCGGTCAGCCTCCCCCACCACTCCCTGTATCAGCCCCAGAACTCGGGGGACCAGCCTGCCCTAGTCCCATTCCCCAGTAACCTGTACCCTCTTTCCCAGGAAGTAGGAGCAAAATTGGGGTGAACATGAATTGCCTGTCACTGTGCAGGTGGGAACAGGGTGGAGGGTGGGCGTGGAATTCTTCAATCTGTCTGGGACCACAGCCTCAGGGATCCCTCCCTGGGCCCTGGGAGTCTCTGAGTTGAGGCAGTGCAGCCCAGATGACCTGCTCGGTGAGCTCAAGCAGTGCCAGGTCAAAACTGGTTCCAGGCAAAGAGGACTGCGATCAGCTAGTCAGGCGATCCGTTAGTTATGTCTGCCAGAAGTGCAGAGGGGGCAGAAGTGGTGGCATGATTGCTAAGCATTTGCCTTCCACACTCTGTAAGGCACGAGTGGGTCCCTTCATTTGACAGTAAAACACTTGAGGCTCAGAGAACTTACGTGACTTCCTCTAACACACTCAGGAAATGGCAGATCCGGGTCTTGAACCCTGGTCTCTGTGGCCCCAAAATGTATACTCTTAATCACCAAACTCTAGTCTCCTTTCCTGCTGGAGCCTCTCATTATAGCATGTTAACCATAGGCTCGCACACAAGGAAGGAATGAACTCTGAAGGAAGTGGGTAGAGGGTAGGTGTGAGTGAGGGCATCCAGGAGAGGAGGCATCTCCTGAGCCAGATTTCTTGGCCCTCCAGGAATTTCACATCAGTAGACTGGAGGGTCTGGAGCTCCTTTTTCTCTGAGCTCCTCCTGAGTGCTCGAGAGAACAGGGGTCCAGAGCTGGAAGGGCCTAGCATAAAGCATCTGGTTCTGGGATTATGAGGAGACAGTAGTGAGTTGGGTATGGCCGCTGGAGTAGAGTGGTGAGAAGGATTTTGAGGCCCAGTTCTCATTTAGTGATGAAGAATGCTGTGATGGATTAGTGATGTCTGCAGTGGGTGCAGGTGTTGAGATACTCACATGCATGCCATGTATTTGCCCTGCAGATTTGGTATGACTCCTTCACTCTATAGATGGAAGCTAAGCCCCAGCGAAGGGAAGGGACTTTCCCGGGATCTTGCAGTGAATAATGGAGAAATAGAATCAGAACCCAGGATTTCAGGCTCCGTCCTTGGGTTGGGGGCCAGGCCCTGGTCTCAGCTGCCTTCCATCCCCGCAGGCACCACAGCCCTCTACCTGTTCCTGAGCATGCACCCGGACCTCAGCAGCAACTACCCCAGCTCAGAGACCTTTGAGGAGATCCAGTTTTTTAACGGCCACAACTATCACAAAGGCATCGACTGGTGAGTGGGCCTTTCTGTCCACAGCGGGACAGGGCAGCCTTCTCAGAGCCTGCCCGGGAGGAGGTCTGCTGGAAGGAGGAGGCCACAGCAGGAAGCAGCTGGTGCTTGCTCACACAAAGTAAAGTTCCTGTAAACAGGGACAAAGTGCAGTGACCCTGGAGTCATGGTGCTGGAGCCCTGTCATAGATGGGACACTCGATGAGGAAGCCCTTTGCTCTGCCGCGTTGCTGCTCGTGGTCAGAGGCCGTGGAAGTCAGAGTCCAGCCCCTCCCTTGCTTGCACAGAAACACCCTGAGGTCCAAGGTCCCCAGAGCTGGGGACAGAGCAGGGGCTCAAATCCAAGTGTTCTGATCCGAGAGCTGGCCCTTCCCACTGTTCTCAGGTGTCCTTCACAGGGGGCTCGCTAGCCTTCAGGGACCCCCCGGGGGGCGGTCAACATGGCAGCCTCCTATAGAGCCTGTCACCAGGGGTCACCTCGGGGTGCAGGGACCACGTGGGGATGGTTCTGTGTTCCAATTTTCCAGTTTGCATCTTCCTCTCTGTCTATCTTTTCTTACCTTGTCCGTGTGTTACTTTTGTTTGTCAGCTTTGTGTCAGTGGTGTGTTTTCCTGGGTGGGGAGATTATAGCCATTCTTCCTGTTTTCGGTGTTTTTTTTTTTTTTTTTTTTTTTTGTCTGTGTATCTCTCTCTCTCTCTCTCTCTCACGTTTCCTGTCTCTATTTACCTACCTACCTGTCTGTCTGCATCTCTCATACGTCTGCAGTCTCTTATCTAAAGCCTGTGTGGCCAGATGTGTTCCTGGAAGGCAGCATGTGTCGGACTGCAGGGGGGCGGACTGCATCTTTTGCCGCGCCTTCTGCCGGGTCCGGGCAGCACCCCATTAGCAAACACATCGATATGTCTGTGGCAAAGGGTGTGGATATTTATACTAAGTGAGATGAATAAGTCAGGTTTCGCTGCCAAGTGGCTTTGCTGCAAACGTAGAGGCGAAGCTTCAGTTTTCGGAGCTTTCTCAATTTAGTCATTACAATGGATCGTGGGCAGGAAGATGCATTTTATGAAGAAAATTCAGAAACGAGAGAGCGAGTGCAAGTCCTCAGCTACATTCCCCAGATTTTGATTTTGTAGAGATGTGTGGGGTGGGCGCAGGAACCTCACAAGCCTCCAGGTGACTGATGAAGGGGCCCCTGGGACCACCCCGGAGAATCCCTGCCTCACAGGACAGAGGAGGGATCCTACACATGAACTAGGGTAGGCCCGTGAGCCCTGGTTCCCAAGAACCCCTGAAAATGTACCTCTCCTTTGCGTGAATAGGTGCTCCTGGGAGGGTCTGGAGTGTCCATTTAGTTTTCTGAGGGGTCCTTAAGGACCAGTGTGGAGGGTCACTCCTTGTGGGATGTAGCAGGTTCATCTGGGAAGCCGCCAATCCCAGTCCCAGCTCGCCCCCTAGTGGCAGTGAGCATTAGGGCCCTGTCAGTTTTACTCTGGGAGCTTGCGTTTTGGATAGAGACTCCACCCCTTCCCCTGCCACAACAGAGAGCACACCCCAAGTCTTCAGCTCCCCTCCCCACAGGGATTTCTGAAAAGGGAGACTGCCAAGTGGCCATTCCTCCAGGACCCCTGCCAGAAGTGAGCCCTTGCTTGCCTGGGAGCGGTGCGCCCTGCTTGCTTTCGGAAGTTCAAACCCCAGCGACCCTCGCCCCCTGTGCTCTATCCCTCAAGCCCCTTCCTCATGGGTCTTGACTGTGAGCCCCCTCCCTGGGCTTCCTGCAGGTACATGGAGTTCTTCCCCATCCCCTCCAACACCACCTCCGACTTCTACTTTGAGAAAAGCGCCAACTACTTTGATTCAGAAGTGGCGCCCCGGCGGGCAGCCGCCCTGTTGCCCAAAGCCAAGGTTCTGACCATCCTCATCAACCCGGCGGACCGGGCCTATTCCTGGTACCAGGTGAGCCGGGCTGGGGCAGGGCCCTGGGGGCGGGGCGGGGGGCTCTGTCTGCCACGCAGCTACTCATTCATTCAGCAGCTGTTGACTCATCACCTGCCCTGTGCCCTAGCTAGGCCCCCCAGGGTGTGCTGGTGGGTGAGAGCAGAGGCCCACCTCCGCAGCGCTTCTAGCCTGGTGGAGGGGATGGGCAGAAATCCTTGGAATCCCAGCCAGCCGCTGCCTGCCCACTATCCTGGCTCGGTCTGGGGGCCCGCCTCTCAATCTGACACCAATAAGGGGTAAAGGCTGTCTCTACTTTGATTTGGTGGACAGTGATCTGGGCGGGTACTAACTGCGGCCCCGCCCTGGACACTGGGTGGGAGTGTGGTTGTGGGCAGCAGTTCAGGAAAGGATGGCATATAGGACCTGCCATTCCTGGTGGAGGGTGCAAATGCCTGACCAGGTAAGGAAGTCACCAGGACTGCATCCATGCCAGAGACAGTGTGACTCTTAGTCCTTACTTGACTATGTAAGAACGAGAACTTCCTTTAATCTCAGTGACCTGACTTAATTTCTTCTCAGCCATTCCACTGGGCTGAAAGGACAGCTTAGGCTTGGGCCTTTTGGGGAGGTGTCCTCCTCTACCTGCCATGCACTAGGGTGTTGGGGGTGCCTGGCCTACCATCTGGTCCAGAAAGGCCTCCTCAGGCCATTTTGGGCAGTCCCCTGTCACCCTGCTCTCCTGGCCGCTCCAGGTGGCCGCCTCTGCTCCAGTGCCACTCTGGGCCCACACCACTGTTGGGGGCCCGCTGCAGACCCCTTGCTCTCTGGCCCCACAGACCTCCCCTTCCTCTGGGCTGGATGTGGTCCTCAGTGGGAGTGTGGGGACCGGTGAGGGGTCCTCCTGGTTGGCAGGCCCCCCCGTCTCTGGACCGTGGGAATTCTGCAGGTGCCCATGGCCCATGGCATTATCTCAGGGGGTTCAAACCTGGCATTTCCCCCTTTCTGATTCTGCCCAGTCCTTCTGTCATAGTCTGCACGGGCAGCATAACAAAACATCATAGACTGGCTGTCTGAAACAACAGAAGTTTGTTTCTCATGGTTCTGGAGGCTAGAAGTCCAAGATCAAGGTGCCACCAATACAGTTCCCGGTGAGGGGGTTCTTCCTGGCTTTGAGACAGCCGCCGCCTCCAGGTGGCCTCCCACGGCAGAGAGAGCGGACTTGCTGGTGCTTCTTCTCACAAGGGCACTGATCCCATCACCAGGGCCCCGCCCTCATGACCTGTCTGTGCCTCCTGACCTCCCAAAGGTCCCTTCTTAAATGTTATCACATTGGAGGTTAGAGCTTTAATGTATACCTTTGGGGGTAGGACAAACATCCCATCTATAACACTTTCTGATTTCTCTAAAGGAGAAATGCTTAATTTGGTGCAAATGGCACTTACGTCCTTTCTAACACTGCTGGGCTGTGTCTTCAACAAAGAGTGCAAGCTGCCGGGTCCCGGCCTGTCGCAGACGTTTCTGTCTGGCTGGGTTTGAGAACATTGCATTCTTTTTGTTCTGTTCATGAGCCTTCTGTGTGTGACAGCTGTGCTGGCTTCCCACTTATGGAGGGGGTAGTGGGTTTTAGTTTGAAATTATGTGGATAAGAAAGGTGAGTCCCTGTAAAGAAAAGTGTCTTGGCGTTGGTGCATACTTTTTGTGGAGTGTTTGTGGACGCTGCAGAAATTACAGAGCTAGTGTACAAATTACCAGCGTTTGGAAACTCTGTTCCAGTCCAACTCAAGCCTTCCGAAGGTGAGGAAAGGAGGGCTCAGAGGGGCCAGTGGCTTCCCCAAGGTCAGGGGATGATGGGAAACACAGGCAGGACTTGAACCCTGGCTCCTGGTGTCCGCCCGGGGTCTTCTGGCTGGTGGCCGCATCCTGCCCTGCCGCTGCAGCTTCCCGCTTTGTGCCTTCCCTGGGACGTGCTGACCCTCCCCCTTGCCTGCAGCACCAGCGAGCCCACGACGACCCTGTGGCCCTGAAGTACACCTTCCACGAGGTGATCACAGCGGGGCCCGACGCGTCCTCCAAGCTGCGCGCCCTCCAGAACCGCTGTCTGGTCCCCGGCTGGTACGCCACCCACATTGAGCGCTGGCTCAGCGCCTTTCACGCCAGCCAGGTAGCTGCCTGTCCCTCACCCCTGGGAGGGCAATCTCGGCCGGCAGGGAGCCGCAGACGCGCTCTCACTGGTCAGGGGGCCGGAGTGCCGGCACTGGCGAGTCAGGCCTTCAGGGCCTTCCAGAGTTTCAGTCGTATTTATCTCAAGGTCTACGTGTGAGAATCCCCTAGGCCCTTGTCCCTTCACAACACGGTCTGGCGCCCTAAGGGGACCCAGGTTGCATGGCGGGTTTTAGGAAAACTCGGGGGACTTAGGCTGGAGAGCGACCTGTAAGGTCAGAAGCTGGGGGAGAGGCCAGAGAGGGATGCTGTGGAGGCAGGAGGGGCGGGCAGGTTTGGTGACAGCTCACACTGGGAAAGGATGCCGTCAGTGGGGGGAGCTGACACCTGGGGGCCCCTGCTCTTCAGAGGTGGAGGAGGAAACAGATTCTCAGAGCGCAGGGACCCAGTTTGTGACCGTGGCTGCCGACCCAGGGAACTGGGGGCCTGTTTGCCTCCGGAGTGAGGACGGGCTCAGATCACCCTTCTTTCTCCTTTTTCTCCTGTTGCAGATTCTGGTCCTGGATGGCAAACTGCTGCGCACAGAACCTGCCAAGGTGATGGACACGGTGCAGAAGTTCCTTGGGGTGACCAATACCATCGACTACCACAAAACCTTGGCGTGAGTGTGGCTTTGGCCTTGAAACTGGGGGTTTCCCACGCAAGGCAGCTGGGCCAGAAAGCCAAAGGCTTGAATGGTTGCAGGAGAGACAGGTCAGTCAGCATCAGCAAGCGTGAGAGAGCGTGCCTGTGTGTGATGGCGGCTCAGCAGAAAAGCTAGTGTTAACCCGACTGGAGTTGTGTTTACAAAGGTGCTGACTCAGGAAAGAGAGAGGGAAGAGTCCATTCTGTGTCGGCCGGTCGCACTCCTGGGGCCTTCGTTTCAGTCCTGGCTCGGTCAGATCAGCGACGAGCAGCCCCGGTTCCCACAGGGTTTCTTGGTGTTAGGTCATGACTTCAGTGTAATTTCGGGAAAAGGAAACTACAGATATTGTCGACGGCTCACAGTCCCCGTCATTCGAACCCAGTGCCAGCGGGCTGTCGGCGCCCCCCAGTGCGTACACGTCAGCGGGTGCTGCAGCAGCCCAACACTGGGCCGAGGCCGCCCCCCAGGGCTGTGTCCCAGGGAGTGACACGCTGGGCTGGGTGAGGGTCTCGAAAGGAGGAGGAAGGGAGCCACCCTCCCTGGCTACCTTCCCAGGAAAGGCTCACAGCAAGCGTGTTCGCTTCTCCTCGTCTCGGAAGTGGGAGGCGGGGGAGGCAGGTCAGCCCTGAACGGGGAGGCAGGAAGGAGGAGCAGCTAGGGGTGTGGGCCGCGACATCAGGGATGCCTGGATGAGGACCCCAGATCCACCCGTGACTTCTCTAACTGCATGACCTTGGAAAAAATGTCTTTGTTCCTTCAACCCTCATGTTCCTCATCTGTTGTTAGTTGGGGCTTAAGGTATAATCCGCACCCCCTGGGGGGTCCCCGTGTGGAATGAAAGCATGTACGTGGAGCTCTCGGCTCGGTGCCTAAGCAGGGTGGTGCCGAGTACACCAGCAGCAGCAGCAGCAGCAGCACGATTATCTGTGTCCAGCCTGTGGCCCTGTCAGAAACCCCTGCTTCCTTCGCCTGCCAACTGTGAATTCTGTTTTCCTGCTGTCCCCATTTGCCCAGAGTCTCCGCTGGTTCCTGGTCTGAGGCTGGACTCTGACGCCACTGTGGCCCCCTCCCCGGGACAGCTGCGGACCTCCTCCTCCCTAGGCCCCCGCAGGCCCCGTATGGCTTCAGACCCCAAAGGCAGTCTCACGCTATCACCTCTGAAATGTGCTCCAAAAGTGAGACTCCCCGGGCGGCGGCTCACGTGCTCCGTCTGAGCCCCTCATTTCTTGGCTGGCGGTCCCAGTTCCTGCCGCAGTCCACGGCGCGAGCACACCCCACCTTCACAATTCCCAGAACCCTCTCCTGAGCGTTCCCCATCCCTGGGGGATCGACTCTTTTGTGAAGACGTGCAGTGTCTGCCGTTGCGGCTAAGCATGCCCGTGACTGGGAGAGAGGGCAGGCGAGCTTAGTGGAGTCAGGGACAGAACACGGGCCGACAGGTGGCGGTGTTGGCCCCACACAGCCCGTGGGTTCCAGAGTGGGCTCAGGGGCATGGATTGGCCCCACATTGCCCGTGGGTTCCAGAATGGGCTCGGGGGCGTGGATTGGCCCCACACAGCCTGTGGGTTCCAGAATGTGCTCGGGGACGTGGATTGGCCCCACACAGCCCGTGGGTTCCAGAGTGGGCTCAGGGGCGTGGATTGGCCCCACATTGCCCGTGGGTTCCAGAGTGGGCACGGGGGCGTGGATTGGCCCCACACAGCCTGTGGGTTCCAGAATGGGCTCGGGGGCGTGGATTCTACAGTCTCTCTCCCAGGCTCGGCCGTTCCCAGAGAGCCTGTGAACACCGCCCTAAAGCGGGAAGGAGGGGGCCGGGCCAGCTCCCATCCACGGGCTTTCTCCACCTGCACAGGTTCGACCCAAAGAAAGGATTTTGGTGCCAACTGCTCGAAGGAGGAAAAACCAAGTGTCTGGGCAAAAGCAAGGGCCGGAAGTACCCGGAGATGGACTTGGATGTAAGTGGTGGGCGCGCCGCCTGCAAGCAGCCGGACAAACGGGCAGCGTCCCTGTCCCGGAGAGGGCCTTTCCTCCCCTTCGCCCAGCGCCCAGCAAGTTGATGGCCTTGGTGCCTTCTGGATGGTGTTCGTGAAGAGGAGGAAATGCAGGTGGGGATGTGGTGGGTCGGAACTGAGGTAGTCAGATGAGTACTTGTCCCCTTCTCCCGAGGGCTGAGTGCTCTGGGGCTTTGAGGATGAATCGGACACGTCTTTGCCTCCAAGGAACTGCAAGTCTAGCCGCCTCCTCCTGGGAGGGAGATCAGTCCACACACCAGGGAGTGGAGTCCAAGGCAGGAAGTGGGGGTGGGGGGTCCGGGCTCGGGCGGTCCGGGAGGAGGAGAGGTAGAGCAGCCTTCTCAGAGGCCGGGAGGGGTCTCTGGAGGTGGGCCTGGACGGCTGCTTCGGGACCCCTGGCCAGGCAGGATGAGGTTCTGTTGGAGGAGAGAAGGCAGGTCAAGGGCGGAGGGGGCAGGTCCCACACTGTGACTTTTGCCAGGTTTGCCTTTTCCCTTCTGCCCCCCGTTTTGATTAATTCTTTCTGTCTTCTATCATGAGAATTTTGAGCTTGCGTGCTATATTTTGGTGCTCCTACGAGGGAGGGGTTTTCTTTTGGAGGCGGCCCTGTTGAAGAGGCCTGTGAGTGAGGACTAGGTGCAGGGGACAGGCCCACGGCCAGGCGGCCTCCAAGGGGAGGGGCAGCTCTGGAGAGAGCGCCCGCCAAGCTGCTCTCCCTCCCGTTCCAGTCCCGCGCCTTCCTGAAGGACTATTACCGGGACCACAACATCGAGCTCTCCAAGCTGCTGTACAAGATGGGCCAGACGCTGCCCACCTGGCTGCGGGAGGACCTCCAGAACACCAGGTAGCCACAGCCACCGCAGCCAGACCGAACGTTCGTGACGGCAGGGGCGTCCCGCCGCGCTGAGCCAGGCCGACCTGCAGAACGGGAAGCTGGCCCGGGCTGGCCGAGCACATGCACGAGCAATACTCTGCTGGGGCCCCGCCAGGGCCTGCAGAAGAGCCCAGGCCGGTCCACAGGCGCCTCAGAGCACCCAGCGCTGGGTCTGCGGCCTCCAGCATCTCCCGAGCCGCTGGAGGTCCGTCCTGGAGGTCCGTCCTGTCCACAGCCTTCCGCGGGGAGGCCGCTCCCTGGTAGGAAGGGGTCCTCGGGACTCTCTTTTCTGTCCCTCACTGTGTTCTACCGACCACGGCCTCCCCTTCGTCCTGCCACTTCCCGCCCCAGCAGGGTGTCCCCTTGGTGTTAGCTGCCACATTGTCCCTGTCCTGCGGACAGTTAAGGAGAAGAGCCCAGGTGGGCCTTTTGCCAAACCAGGGAGAGAGACTGGACCTTCTGAGGGGCCAGCTGGGTACCCGAGTCGGTCGCTAGCTAGACTGGACGTGAGTGGGGTCCCCCGAGAGGACGCTGAACTTCCACACACATCCCGGTTCCTGCCGTCGCCTCTCACCTTCCCCCTCCGGGGAGGGGGCCTCCGATTCCTGCAGTATCCACCCGATCCTCGAGGCCCCCCCAGGGCCGGGGCACGGCCACGCCACTGGGACCCAGAGGCCCGGGCCTCCACCCCCTCACCCCGGGGTATGACACGTGTGGTGTTTCCTGTGGTAGAAGACGGAGGCAGTTCGGGGGTCTGCTGGGTCCGTGTTCCAGCGCACACGCTGCCCCGCACCCCCCAGGCACGGCCCCTGGCCGGCCGCGCAGAGCTGGGGAGGGGCTCTGCCCTGGCAGCCTGTGGCTGAGGGCTCCTGGGGGCCCCCTTGACCTCCCCAATACTAAGAAGCTAAAGTATTTTAATATTTTGTTTTATTTCTTGGTGCCAGAGTTTATACTTTGGGTGCTGGGGTCGCACTGTGTTATATATATATATATATATAATTTGTATATATATATTATATTTTTTTGGTTGGGTTTGTTTTTAATTCAGTCACACAAAATGGTGGCAGGCCCCAGCCCCGTGCACGAAAATGAGACAGAAGGGAGGGGGCGGCCATGTCTTCCTGTGTCCGCCGGGCCTCGGGGAGACGGCGTGGAGGCGCCCAGGAGAGCTGCCCGTGTCCTCCCCCCAGTGCCACGGCTGCCTGGGGCCGCGCAGGGGCGCGGCAGCAGCGAGACACACAGGGAGGGCCTGCTCTGTCTAGGAGATCTGGCTTCACGGAGTGCGGAGGCCTGGGGGAGCTCTAGCCAAAGGAAACGGCCAGGCTGGCGTGGGCGACCGGGCCGGAGGCTGGCCCGTTCCCCTCCCCTCACATGGTGCTAGGTGGGGAGCTGCCCTGGGAGCCGGGGGGCCCGCAGGGACCACAGGGCTGTCTCCGGGCCCCCTGCAGACAGCGGGTCTCCGGGCTGTTTTCTGGTTGGGGTCTGCTCCTACCCTCCTCTCAACAATGTGAAGTGACTAAACTGGGGTGCTCTCCCCACCCCTCCCACTGCCGGTCCAGCTTCGAACTGACACCCAGGAAGTCCTTTCTGGAAAGCCTTGCCTTGTTCGGAAGACTGTAGCGTCTTGGGGCGGGAAGGGCCCTTCGGCTGCGGGAAACAGCGGGAGGCGGCCTCCTGGCCAGCGTCGTCCGTCACCGAGCTGGTTGGGAGCGAGGCCGAGAACGGAGCTGCCAGTTCCCAGTTCTGAGTCCAGGGCTCCTCCTCCAGCGCCACACTGCCTCTGAGCCTCTCCTCGGGACCCTGCTCTGTGCCAGGCTCCTGCCCCTCCCTCAGTCACACCCTTGGTCGCTCCAGGACATAGGGACAAACCACTTCCTCCCAGCCAGGGTGCCTTTGAGTTTTCTCAGACCCGCATCTGCATCCCTGCCTTGCTCCCTCCGCCTCGGAAGGCTCTTCCCAGCCCGCAGGGCCCGGGGCGCTCTCCGCTCTGCACCAACGCCCTTTCCCGAGGTCCCCACTGGGCCGGACAGGGGTGGCTACTCAGCGGGGCCAGCTGTGGACGGTTGCATGGTCTCACTGTGCTTCCCATCGGGGCCTCTGAGCCCAGGAGCCCTGAGCCTTGTCCACCCCTCGGGGCAGGAAGAGCACACATCCCAGGACAGGGCGGCCAGCTTGCACGCTCGTGAAGACTGGCTGTGCGGAGGACCCAGACCCCCGCGCTGACTTCCCCGGTGCCAGTCCCGGGCCTCGCTTCCCAACGGTCAGTGAGTGGCCCGGGCTGTGTGACCTGTGAGCACCTCCCAGGGCCCACACTCAGCAGTCTACCCTCTGGGCCCGGACGCCCGCCCCTGCCCCACCCCTCGGAGCTCTGAAGGCCTGAAGGGCCAGCGGCTCCACCTCTCAGGGCCTCTGGCCCAAGGAAGGAGCAGGCAGGTGTGAGACCCCAGGGGAGCAGAGGAGATGGGGGGGGGGCGGGGAGTTGCCCAGGCCATTCCGGGAAGCAGGGGACTTGCCCTGCCACATGCTCTAAGTCTGGTCACTGCTCTTCCTTCCCTTCCCACGAACCAGTATTCCTCCAGGACCCACTGCCAGGACCTGCAGGCATTGTGGAGGGGACAGATGCGTCCCCCAGGGGCTCTCAGCTACTGAGCCCACAGGTGCCCTCACGAGGGGAGAGAACCAGCAGTTGGCGGGTCCAGCAGCATCAGCTTGTTGAGTGTTCTCTAGTCCGCTGGGGGTGTGTGGCCAAGGAGGGAGACAGAGAGAGAGAGAGAGAGCGCGCGAGTGAGCACGCTAGGTCCTGTAGATGACTTCATCGTCCTTTCTGTTCACCGCACCACATGCCCTGCCCCACAGGGGGCGTGCAGGGCAGTCCGGCCAACATCGCCTGGGTTGTTCGGGGCTCCAGAGCCAGCCGAAGGGCAGGCGTCTGGCGATGGGCCTTTTCTGGGCCCCAGAGCAGGAGCGGCCAGTGCCTCAGGGGCCCAGGCGAGGGGGCAGGGTCTGTCCCCAGGAGCAGAGAACTTCTGGGCTGCCCCGGAGACAGTGGTGGTCCCAGCGTGGGCTGACCCCGTAGGCCTGTGAACCCACCATCTAAATTTAAAATGAACACTTCGGTACATTTGTTTTCTCTTGCTGCACAGAGTTTTTTCTGAACTGGCCTAAGAGTAAAGGTCTTGAGACCTCACCCCAGAATGCCGCAGCCTGCGTCTGCTCAGAGTCAGGACAGTCTCCCGGGTCGGAGCGCGGTGCCACACCTGGGACAGCGACTAGCTCACAGCTGCTCCCTGACCCGCGCTCCTCTTCCCCCAGACAGCTTGCACCTGGTTTTGGAGTTGGGGTCCAGTCGGGGGGCACGCATTGCGTTTTGTGATGGTGTTTTTAAGGCTCACTGAATGTTGGAAAGTCCCCCTGCTCACTTCGGGTTTTTTAAGTGACGTCATGTCTGAGGCCAGTGGGGCCGGCTGTCCCGGAGAAGCCCAGCATTCTGTCTTTGTCCTCCTGCTCCCTTCCGGTGTCAGAGGTCAAGTTCCCCTGGCCCCTGGGTTGTCGAGAGTAATTTAGGCCACGTGGAGTTTTGCCTTTGTGCCGTCTGGACAGCTTCCCTCCAGCCTAAAGTGCCCCTCTACTGTCACCCGTACCACGTGCCAGACGAGCACAGAGGGGCCAGCTGGAGCTCCAGGAGCTCAGGGGAGGGCGAGGCAAGCAGCGTCTCAGCAGGGCTCTGGAGGAAGCCCTGGGGGCCCTCCAGGAGGAGGGGGCCCTGTGCATGGAGGCCGGACCAAGCAGCGTAGGGCCTCTTGGAGAGGAGACGCCTCTGGCTCAGAGGGGCCTGTGCTGCCTCCTTGGACGCTGGTGATGGACCACGGGGCCCCAGACAGCATCCCTCTCTCTCTAGCTCTCTGTGTCCAGTCTCTCCATCTCGATCTCTCCCTGCTGTGGTCCTGGGGTCTTCACTTCCGGGAGGCCCGTGGTCCGTGCGCACTGGAGCAGAACCAGGCCCCAGGATGTGCCAGGGATGGGTCCAGCTAAGGAACTGCCTCCCGCAGATTGTGGCGAAAGGAGGACAGCACTGGGCTGGAGGCAGGAGATGGGGAGTTTCATCCCACCCAAGGACGCTCGGTCTCAGCATGACAGGTTTCCTCCCAGGGCCTCAGTTTCCCCATTTATGGGACGAGCAGGTGGAGCTGCAGTGGGGGTTTTCACACGGCAAACAGGAAGTAGTTCCGCTCTCGTTGAAGTGAGGACAGGGGGCCCGGACATGTCCCTGCCCCTGTCCACGCTCCGCACTCAAGGGGACACTGAGCTCTGGGTCGCCATCCCGGGGCGGGCTGCCCCCAGGGTGTGCCCGCCCCCAGGGTTTGCCCTCGCCAGCTCTGGTGGCCAGAGATATTTTCAGCTCCTTCGGGGGGTGGGCATCTGTCTCTTGTGGGGTCCACGTCAAGGGCTTGAGGGGCTCTGGCAGTGTTTTATCCCAATATGTTCGCCCCTCCTCTCTCCTTCCCCTCTGTGGCCCTGAGGGAGATGAGGGAGGAGAGGTTTTCTCTGACTGTGCTAGCTTTTATTATCAGCAAGAGGGCTCCTTTTGTAACTTGTGCATGAAATTCATGTCATTTCCCGGGGAGAGGAGAGGGCTGCCTGGAGAGGGTGGGGGCACACTGGGGGAGCAGGCTGGGGTTTCCTTCCCTTGCGGGGGTGGGGAGAGGTGTGGCGAGGGGGCGCTACCCAGCTCACCCGATCAGGGCTCTTGAACCAGCCGTTTTGGGTTGCGTTAAAAGTGGGAACCTTCCTCCATTAATGTACAATCTTGAACTAACTGCTAATAAAGTGGGTTCCGTTTGTATGCATTGGTCATGTCCGTCTGTCTGTCTGTCTGTCTGACATACTCTCGAGGCCTGCGGAGGAGGGTGGAGATGCAGCTGTTCACACGCATGGCCACTCTGGCTGCCCCCACCCTCCCCCACACATACATTGTGACTTGGTCAAATCCCAGGTCATTTCCAAGGCGCAGTAAACGGAGGCTTTTCCAGGTAGCAGAGGCCGCCCCAGGGCCACCCGCCAGGTGGGGCATCTCGGATGACAACGAAGAGCCCAGGCCCAGGTCTCTAAGTGCCAGACTGAATGTAGCCCTGGGGACTGAGGCTCAGCGTCTAGATCTGGTTCCACCATGAATGTGGAGTGTGACTGGAAACAAGTCCCTTTGACCTTTTGATCCTCAGTTTCCCTTTTAGGGGTGCAGAGGGAACTGGGCTTAGTGGCTGCCCCTGGAGAATTTACTGAAAACACCGGATTCCCAGGCCACACCATCAGAGGTTGCTGCCGGGCAGATGTGGAGATGGACCCAAACACCCGTGTTTTAACAACCTCCGGGGCATGCTGAGGCGCCCACGTGAGGGAGCCCTGGCTCAGATGGACGGTTCCGTACAGGCTCGAATTAATTCAGAGTCCCTCTGTCCAAGGAAAAAAACTTTGGATGAAACAAATGTCTTTGTAGCCCTCCGAGCCTGGTTAGGATTTGCTGGGGAGGGCCCTGGCCAGCTGTCCGCAGTGCTGGTGCTGGACCTGCTCCCTCAGAGCCCCCTACAAAGCTCTGGAAATGCACATTCCCAGGCCCCCCAAATCCACTCAATCAGAACCTATGGGAATGGGACCCAGCAATGTACATTTCAACACAATCCCACCTCGTGTGAGCCCGAGAAGGTGACAGAAATGCGGGCCACTGCTAAGGGGCGTGCTGGGACCCAGCTGGAACACGCTGAAACGCCCACCCCAATGGCACAAGAGCCGCACTTGCAGTGATGACTGCGCTGTGCCATCTGGGAGCTCGGCTAGGGCCGTGCGGCACTGCTGATGAGAACGTGGCCGGAGGCTGCACCGGTGGGGACAGTCCAGAAGGCGTGAGACAGAAGGGGCACCTGCACCAGCTCCAGGGCTGGGCTCCATCAGAAGTTGTTGACTTTTAAAACCAGCAAAGGTTCTTTAAAAGAGAAATGTAATTGGAAACCAGGTGAAGGCCAGGTGCTCTGGCTGGAGTGGGGGTGAGGGCCTGGCCTCTCACCAGCTCCACTCCCCCCTCCCTGTCCCCTGTCCTATCTGGACCCTGGGGATTCCTTGAAACACGTTGTGAAAAGCCAGCCTGGCTGCTCTCAGAGGCCCCAAGAGTCCTGCAGGTCTAACAGGCAGGGGGAGCAAAAACACACCAGCCCCCGCATCCCGTTCAGTGGGGATGCTGCTCTGGGAGCCTGGTGCCCTAGGAGCAGGCCAGCTCCAGAGGTGGGGGTTTGTCTCTGAGAAGCCCAGGGCGGTGTGTTTCATACTGGCACAGCACCTAGTATGTCCAC
Source organism: Phyllostomus discolor (assembly GCF_004126475.2). Classification (NCBI taxonomy): domain Eukaryota; kingdom Metazoa; phylum Chordata; class Mammalia; order Chiroptera; family Phyllostomidae; genus Phyllostomus; species Phyllostomus discolor. The sequence goes on from NC_040915.2 coordinate 21,233,376, forward strand.
CCATGGGGAACACTGCATGACCTCTAGCGGAGCCACATGCCGGAACATGACAATGCAGCTGGAAACATTAGTTTTGCCAGGGGTACTTCTGCAAGACGGACCCACCTGTACAGTGTGACCACTGGTGAAAAGAGAACGCTACATAGTGTGTCCTTTTCCTGGGAGTATAGATGTATTATATATAATAGATGTATATCTCTTACACCAAACTGGCAACAGAGGGAGGGGACAGGGCAGAGGGGTCTTCCAAGGGGACTTGAGCTTTGGCCGAAACATTTTCTAAAAAATTAAGATAATGTGTTCATTGGTGGACTTAAAAAGTTTTAATAAGAGTAACTAGAACCGGGTGGAGCAGGAAGGCGGGGCTGCGGGCAGCTGGACCGGTGAGAGACGGGGCGGTGAAGGCCGGAACCCCACTGACCTTCACCAGCCAGGGCCTCCCACCCGGAGCTGGGCCCAAGGGCGGTGGGGGATGCTCTTGCCTTGTGGATGTTTCTCGAGCCCTTGTCAAGGCCCTGAGCCGAGGATCCTGACTTGCCGTGTGGCTACAGGCAAGTCTCTGCTTCCCTCTGGCCCCCAGAGGGGGGCCTCAGAGTTACCTACCATCAGCAGTACTGGGACAAACCAGCACTGTGCGAGAAGGACGCAGCCTGTGACGCTCCTGACCAACACTGGTAACGTGAATCAAGGGGAAATGGCAGAGCTGCCAAGGTGGGGGCATTTTGCACAGTAACTGGTCTGAGCTCCAAAAATGGTAAGGTCCTGAAAGATAAAGGAAAGCTGAGACATGGTTCAGGATTAAAGTCTGCTACAGGGACCTGGCAGTCAAATCAATCAATTGGCATGTGTGACCATAGGGACAGCTGGCACAATGTGACTACAGATTGTGCGTGTTGGATGATAGTATTGGATCAGTGTTGAATTTCCTGATTTTGATTGTTGTACTGTTATGTAAGAGTATATCATTGTTCTTAAGAAGTGCACACTGAAATATTTTCAGGTAAGAGGAAAGAAACGGAGCTGAGTTTTGACTCATTCTAGTGGGTCCAACTTATGTGGTGCAGTTCACAATATGCCCAGCAGGGGGCAACATCATACCAGCATCTCAAGGCTAAGGTCAGTGTGAACTACAAAGACTGGGCTGGTGGTTAATGGTGGTGGGGTCATAACACTATAAACTAGAACATCAGTAAATTAAAATATATGAATAATAAAAAGTACTCACTCTGAGTCAGGCAGGTAATATCTCTTAATTCTTTTTTTAAATTTTATATATTTATTTTAGAGAGAGGAAGGGAGAGAGGAGAGGGAGAGAAACATCAATGTGTGGTTGCCTCTCATGTAGCCCTCACTAGGGACTCGGCCCACAACCACAGCATGTGCCCTGACTGGGAATTGAACTTGCAACTCTTTGGTTCACAGCCCACGCTGAATCCACTGAGCTACACCAGCCAGGGCAATATCTCTTAATTCTTATAACAATCCTCTGAGGTAGGTATTATTGTTGCCATTGTAGGCAAATCACATGCAGGACTTTGAAGTCAGACCTGACCTCACACCATGTACCAAAATTAACTCGAAGTTGATCAAAGACCTAAACTGAAGGGCTAAACTATAATACTATTAGAAGAAAACATAAGTGCACATCTCCACGACCTTGGGATTGGTGATGGCTCCTTAAATATGACACCAAAGTACAGGCAACAAAGGAGAAATAGATAAACTATTCTTCATTAAAAATAAAAACTTTTGTGCATGAAAAGACACTGTCAGAGAGTGCAGAGACAGTCCACGGGGTGGGAGGAAATGTTTGCAAGCCACGTGTCTGGTAAGGGTTTAACATCCAGAATATATAAGGAACAACAACACAATTTAAAAATGAGCAAAGAATTTGAAGAGACAGTTCTCCAAAGAAGATATGCAAATGGCCCACATGAAAAGATGCCCAACATCATTAGCCACCAGGGAAATGCAAATCAAAACCCCTGCACACCTGTTAGGATGGCTATAATTTTTTAAAAGGAAAATGAGTTTGGGCAACGATGTGGAGAGCTTGGAGCCCTCGTATGTTGCTGGTGGGACTGTAAGATGGTGCAGCCTCTGTGGAAGCCAGTTCCTCAAAAAGTTAAACATCATTCACAGTAGCCGAAGCTGGGAACAACCTAAATGCCCATCAGTGGGTGCGTGGATAAACAAAATATGGTCTATGCACACCGCGGAATATTATTCAGTCAGAAAAAAAGGATGGGACTCTGGGAAATGGTACAGCAGGAGTTAAACTTGAAAACACTATACGAAGTAAAATAAGCCAGGCCCAGAGGAAAATATTGGATGATTCCACTTATATACAATATCAAGAACAGAGAAATTCATAGAGACAGAAGGTGATCAGTGGTTACCAAGAGCTGAGGGGAGAGAGAATGAGAAGTCACTGCTGAGTGGGTCCAGGGCTTCTGCTGGGGTTGGAAGGTTGGAAGTAGATAGTAGCAATGGTGCAACAACATGAATGCGACTAATGCCACTGCATTGTACACTTGAAAATGGTTAAAATGGCAAGTTTTGTGTTATATATGTTTTACCACAACAAAAAATACATATATACGACTACAGGCAGCTCTTATTTTTAAAAGTTGAGAGGTAGTGGCATGCCATAAAATGATGCTTTAAAGTGCACAATTAACTCAGGGCCGCCCAGCGCGCTCACAGGGTTGCACAACGAGCACCAAGTCAGATCCCGGAGCGCTCCGCCGCCTGGGGAAGAAAGCTCGTATTCATTAGCGGTTATTCCCCACTCTCCCTTCTTCTCAGCCTCTGGCAAACACTCAACTACTTTCTGTTTCTGTGGATTGCTCCTTGTGGACAAGTCACAGAAATGGAATCCTACAGTATGCAGTCTTCGCGTCTGGTTTCCTTCCCTCCCCGTAATGTTTCCAAGGTCCCTCACGCTGCAGCGCGTAGTAGTCCTTCAAGCCACAAAGGCCCAGCCACTTGCCAGTCCCCCCAGCAATGTAGAGAGGGGGTTCCAGGTTCTCCACGGCCTCCTCAGAACTTGCCACTTTCCATCATATCTGTCCTGGTGGGTGTGAAGTGGTGTCTCATTCTGGCGTCTGCCTCGCATTTTCCTGATAACTGATGATAATGGGCATCTTTTCACGGGTTTGCTGGCCCTGGGTGTGTCCCCTTCGGAGAAATGTCTATTTGGGTCCTTCACCCACTTTGGAATTGGGTTGTTTTGTCTTGGTTGTTGGGCTGTAAGAGTTTCTCTTTATATTTTGGGTACTAGACCTTTACAAGTAGGTTATTTAGGTTTTTGATCCATTTTGAGTTAATTTTTGTACACCATGTGGGGTTGAAGTCTACTTTCATTCTCTTGGAGGTGGGTAGCCAGTTGTTCCGGCACGATTTTTCAAGAAGACTGTTCCTTCTCCCATTGAATCGCCACGGCACCCTTGTCACAGGTCAGCTGACCATAAACATAAGTACACACCCCCTCAGTCCCGTTCCACTGGTCTGTGGCCAGTTTCACACTGTCCTGAACACTGCAACTTTGCAGTCATTTTTGAAGTCAGGACTAATTCCTGTAGCTTTGTTCTTTTCTTTCAAAATTGTTTTTGGCTATTTTGGGTTCCTTGCATGTATATGTGAATTTTAGGACCAGCTTGTCAATTTCTGTAAAAGAAGATGGCTGGGCTTTGAATAGGTCACTGAAGCTGTAGGTCACTGGGGAGTTGCCACTTAACAATACTGAGTCTCCACCCGCTGCCGTGCTGAGTCGTGTTTGTGTGGGGCAGGACGGGCACAGATTCCCTCCCTGGATGACCCCCGAGCAGCCCTCGGGTCTCTCCTCCTCATCATGACATTTTTGGAGGCTCATTTCCCCTGTCTGTCAAATTCATAGCCCTTAAATCTCTCTTCTTTTTTTTTTTTTTTTTTTTTAAGATTTTATTTATTTATTTTTAGAAAGAGAGAAAGGGAGAGAGAAAGAAACATCAATGTGTGGTTGCCTCTCATGTGGCCCCCACTAGGGACCTGGCCTGCAACCCAGGCATGTGCCCTGACTGGGAATTGAACTGGTGACCTTTTGGTTCACAGCCTGTGCTCAATCCACTGAGCTACACCAGCCAGGGCTAAATCTCTCTTCTTATAGGAAGTCTTCCTGGCTTGCCTCTGAATACTCTGTGATCACAGATATTCATGGATAGTCATTTAAAAATATAAAAATATGACTTAACGAGTATGATACAATAATATAGAATATGATGTATGGGTTATATTGTAGATAATTTTATTATAGCATATGTTTCTATTGTCACAGAGTACATATTTTCATTATACTGCGGATAGGTACATTATAGGCATTTAGTTCCCGTGCACAGATTTGAGTTAAGCATAATGTGGTCGAGCTGAGAAGGCCCATCTAGTTTCTCAGTCCTTTCTCACTTATTTTATAGATAGGTGAATTGAGGCTCAGGGGCATAGGTAATAGGGTTCAGGTGACTTTGAGGAGCCTTGGCCCCCACACTCCCTACTCACTGGAACGTGAAAGCACTACAGACTGACCCACTCCATCTCTGACTGCCCCCAGCTTATGGGGGAGGACGGGAGGCGGAGGCAAGTCCTCAGTGGCCAGCCCCACCCCCACGCAGCCCCCACTGTGAAGGAGGGAGAGAGGCAGTCATCCGCACAGCTGGAGCTGGTTACCCAGCTGTTTATGGGTCTTTGCCTCTGGTGTTTATAGTTCCGCCTTTGGGTCTGCTTTGCGTCCCCGCTAATTAGAACAATACTCTGGGAGGCGGTGTGGGGCGGTGGGGAGCCGTGGGCTGGACCCTGCACCTTGGCTTCTGCCTTGCCTCGTTCCAGCAAGGAGTTCAGGCCTTTCACGAGGACACAGGCAGGAAAGGAAAGAAGGTGACAGTTAAAGGCGGCGAGAAAGCGGGGCACACGGTGGTACGGAGTGAGTGGAGGCAGGGAAGAGGCTGAAAACATAGTCCACCAGGACTGAGACACGTGACATGGGCGGAACATCGGGCCGAACCTCTCTGCTGAAGAAAAGATACTGTTTTATCACGAAAGCTGCAGACAGGCATGGTGGGACATTGAGGACACGCAGACACACGGGAAGGAGATGGCATGTGTGTGTCCGCCCAGGCCGGGACCCCCGCCGTTCGCATGGCAGGGCGTCCACTCTGTCCAGTGTGTCCAGTCGTTCTTGCAGAAAAGAAACGCTTTTGCGAATCTCTTTTTAAACACCATAAATCGCCAACATCTTTAGTGTTATTGCGTATTTTTCTACTACAATACATTACGTCATTTCCATTTTGTGGTGACCCAAGATTAGTGGGAAGAAGGCGCCCCAGTCCCTGGGGGGACACTCCGTCTCTCCGTTGGGCCGTGTTCCGCGTGCTCCCGCGCACGCTGTGTGGCTGGGCCGTGGCTCATGTAAATGGTCCCCTCGCACTGGACCTCGAGGTTAGGTGCGCGGCTGTGGCTCGAAGCCCACGGGCAGCTGGTGCAATGGGGGAAATCTCCCAGTACGGATAACGGATTGGCTCCTCCCCACAAGCCCTAAGAGCGCATCATCGCAACCTGTGCCTTCGACAACCCGCCGGCGGGAATGAGTTCCACGGGGCTGCCTCCTTATGAAGTCTTGTTTGTTTTTATTTTTTAAATTAAGACAAGTAATATACATTCGGTGCAAAAAAAATAAAAAAAAATAAGTGAACGTGAGAAAACGAACATCACGCAGAACGCCCTGCTCAGCACTGCCCACACGCGGGTGCGCGCCGTCCCAGAAGCCAGCGCGGACTGGGTGCTGCGGCTCCGCCGGCCACGCAGTGCCACGCTGCACCAAGCGCTGGCCCCACCACAGGCAGCGACGCTTCATAAGCAGCGACGCTGGAGTTTAGGTCTGGTGACTTGTCCGCTGTCTCCCGGCTGCAGGGTGGCAGATCTGCCTTGGGCCCTCCGCGTCCGAGCTTGACCTCTGTCCCTCCAGGTCTCCCTGCTTTTACACAATGTTTTCTAATTTGCCTTTTTCCTCTTAGCAATGCATTGTGACCATCTGCTGGGGTCATCCATTATTCATCTTGGGATTCAGTTTTGTAATGCACCACACTTCACTGAACTGCTGAGCGTGGGGGTTATTTTGGGGTTTTAGCAGCATCAACAAAGCCACGCTGAACATTTTTGCAGCTGAACCTTTGAGCATGCCCGTAGTTATTTTCACAGGGATGCTTTTCTAATAGTCCTCACGGAGCTGTCATACCGTAAGGGGGCGGGGTCACGGGGGCACCCAGGGAGATGTGCACACCCAGCCCTGGTTGAGCCGTCGCCATTGGACCCCGAGTCCTTGCAGAAGACTACAGGGGCGGCGGGTTCCTTAAACCTTCCTCCAGAAATGGTCTCTCAGTGGGGCTCAGGGCACCACTGAGGAGCTATTAGGTGACCTGTTAGGCAAATGACCCCATGTAGCCATGTGGGTGCAGCCACCTTGACCTCACAGACCACTGAGTTAGAAGAAGAACAAAGGAAGGCCAGTCTGAGAAGGTGGCACCGTCCCCAACAGAGGGGAGAGGAAGTTTCTCCTTCCTCCGCAGGGAGGCGGGTCTATCCACAGGGTTAGGTTCTGACTTGGGGCTGGTCCCAGAGAAAGGCCCACGAGGCCCCAGGGCTCTGTCCCGGACTCACTGGCGGGGTTGAGCTCTGGAGCCCAGTGGGCCAGGCTGGCGTCCCGGTGCACGGGGTGCTCAGCTGAGTCTTGGAGGACTGGTTAGCCAGGGCAGAAAAGGACAGGGTTCCAGGCAGGTGACAGTATGAGCAAAGTCTGGAGGTGAGGGACAGAGGACCAAGGGCTGCCGAGAACCTGGAGCACTTAACCTGGAGAGTGAAGGTTGGGGTGGGGGTGAGGGAGGAGGGGTGGAGACTTTTTCTGGGTCCTTGGGACCTCGTGCAAGGGGTAAGGATTCTGCCCTTTATCCCCTTGGTGACAGGACAGCTGCACTGGAGACGACACCTCCTCCCTCCCTCCCTGCTGCTCGCAATGCCCAGGAGCCTCTTCTCTGTGCCAGGCTGTGCCAGGCTGCGCTGGGTGCTGGGAGGAAGGTGGGGATGAGAAGGTAGGTCCTCAGGCCCTCTGGGCAGGGCCTTGGGAAGCTCTGGGAGAGGGAAAGGCAGCTAAGCAGGGACACGGGGAGCACTGCCCCCCAACAGCTCCTGCACTGGAGACCCTCGGAGAAGGAGCTCCCAGCCCCCTCTGGCAGGCCACTCACGCAGCAGGCGGTGCGGAGGCAAGAGCCTGGGCTCGAGCTGCGTCACTCGGCCTCACGCCCCAGCTCTGCCTCCCCCAGCCGTGTGGCTTGTGGTAGTTTTGTTACATGCAAAGTGGAAACATTAATAGAAGGAGGAGGAAGATTAAAGGAGACGGTGCATGTCCCGCAAACAGCAGCCCCCAGTCAGCGCTCAGGCTCAGCAAACATTGTCATCCGTGTTCTCTGTCCCGCCTCACCTGAGGCTCTGCGCTGCAGAGGAGGCGGGTGGCAGGCCGGGCCCTCCCTCTTGGAGCTGAGGTCCGCTCTGACGCTCCCTTTGTGAGGCCCTTTGAAGTGTGGGCCACAGAGCTGATTGCAGCCTCCCCCTCTCCACAAACGAAGTCACCATGGTAGCCAGCCCCTTTGCTCCAAGCTGGGGTCCTCTCCCTTCCCCCATTAAATCACACTTGTGAGACCCCTGGTCCTGGCCCCCCGGGTGGGTTGGGCAGGACTCCAGGTACGAAGTACATACTGTGCGCCAGACCCTTCCGCCATCCCTGAATCCTCACAGCCCCCTCCCCAAGGGGCTCTGTTACCCCTCCTCTATGTGGAGGCGGAGCCAAGGCCCAGAAAGGTTCTGTGAGTCGCCCAGACTGCGGCCAGGCCTGGCAGGGTCAGGACCCCAGTTTTCTGTCCACAGGCCCTCCCAGCACACAGCCCGCCGCCCCCACCCGCCCCGTGGCCCCCTCACATTCCCTCCCAGAGGCGGCCTACCTGGCCCGTCCGGTCGGAGGTGAGCCCCGCCATGCTCTCACAAGGCACCATTCATCCAGGCGGGCTGCTGATTGAAACCATGTGTGGTGCGGCCGGCCAAGGTGGCGGCGGCTCCGGAAGCCAGGCCTGGCCTGGGGCCTGTGGGTGCTGGGAGGACTGGGGGAGGAGGTCCAGCTGACCCACCAGCCTGCTAGGCTGGGGAGACCTCCAGGGCAGGACTGACCTCCCCCCACCGCATGCACACACCCAGGGGACCCTGAGCCGGGGCCCTGCCTCCTGCGCCCAGGCCAGGCATGCAGCGGCAGAGACCCTCCCCAGGTGAGGGTGGGGAGCTGGGCCGAGAACACTTCAGGGCCCATTCCAAGGCTGCTCCTGGCTCAGCTTAGCTGCTGAGGAAGGTGAACATGCATGTGTGTGCGCGTGCACGGAGCTCTATGCAGGGCCTCCTGAGCCCTAAACTCGTGACCACTGCTGGGTTCCCAAAGGGCAGTTTGGTGCAGCGGGTAAGGCCTCGTGGGCTCAAGAGGCTTGCAGACCTGGGTTTGAGCTCCCCCTCTGCTGCTTCCCAGCTGTGTGACCAGAGGCAGCTGCCCCACCTTCCTCCTCACTCACCGAATGAAGACCGAGGCCTGGTCAAAGGGCCCAGGCCAAGGTGGAGCCAGTTTTAGGTGCTCGTGGTCAGGGCCCGCCCTGCTGGAGGGCTGTCCCTAACCCCACCCCCTGGGCCCCCGGCTGCTGATCTCTGAGTTGCGGCCTCTGTGGGACTTTGGAGGGTGCTAAGCAAGGGATGGGTTTCCTCTGAGGCCTAAAGGTGCCAGTTAGCAGAGGTGAGCGGGGGAGCGCCCAGGCCTGGCTGCTGTGAGGTGCAGCTGCAACAGCCACCCCTCCCGGGCCCAGAACAGAGCAGGGCTTTGTCCGCAGGGCCGCCTCCCTGGCACGGAGGCCCCCACAGGAAGGGGTAGGCGGGCCAGGCCCCAGCCAACACTGACCACAGTCTTGGCTGAGCCGGGACCCTTCAGGGGTCTGGTGTCTCAGAAGGCGCCCTGGTTTCCCAAGGAATGCACATTCCACTGGGCAGCTCAGGCCTCGCCCCACCCGAGGCTGGGGAGAGAGACACTTTGAGGGCACTTGTTCCTGGCCGGGCGTCTCCCCTGGGCCATCCCCAAGGGCGGGACTAACCTCAGAGTAGAAGCTCCCTGGAGGCAGGGTCCCGGGACTCCACCCTGCATGCCGAGGCCGGGGCCGGGGCCTCCAACATCAAACCTGGGAGAGTCCTGCCCCTCCGGACACAGGACAGAGCTGAGGCAGGAGGAAGGGGCGCCTGTGTCACACGGAGTGGTCCAGGGCAGAAGTCCAGTGTTTTCCTTTGGGATGGGCAGCCAAGGTGCCGGGGAGCAAGCAGATGGCTGTTGTAACGGGGGACCCTGGTGGGACAGCCCTCCATTTTCCGACTGAGGGACTAGGGCGGCCACTTACCCTGTTGGAGCCTCCACCTCCTCCCAAGCAGAGGGGAGAACCCCCCACAGAGGGTTCCGTGAGGGCGGGGAGGGACCAGGCTGGGAGGCAGAACCTGGCAGTGGGAACCAGCACGCACTAGTGGCAACTCGGGTTCAAACCCCAGCTCCTCTCGCAGCTGTGTGACCTTGGGCCAGTCACATTCTTCTAGAAAAAATAATTTTAAAAAACTTGGTCCTGGGATTATTGGAGAAACAAACTAGCTGATACATAGTCATGGACTTGGCATCCCATCTGGCCCGTGCTGGGGTGGCCTGTTGTAGGTGCCAGCTTGGTCAGCCTGCAGTCCCCAGTACTTAGTCAAGCACTTACCTAGGTATCTTGTAGATGGGATTGAAGTCCGTAATCAGTTGACTTTAAGCAAAGGAGATTATTCTAGATGGTGTGTGGGGGGGGGATCCTGATTAAGTCGGATGGAAAGCCTAAGGGTGGAGCTGAGGTCTCCCTCCCTGCAAAAGAAGCCGTTTCCTCTGTGCCCGAGAGCCCCAGTCCGCCCTGCTGCGTGAGGAGTCCCAGCCTGCCCCGCTGCATGAGGCAGGCTTCTCTGGGGAAATGGAAAAACAGAACCAATGGGATGTATATATTGTAACTTGCTTCCTTTTCAAAAAAAATTTTTGTAAGACAACTCATTAAAAACTTTTTTAAATTGAGTTTAGACAAAGAAAGGAAGGGAGAGAAAGAGAAAAAGAAACACCGATTTGTTGTTCCACTTATTTACGCAATTCATGGGTGGATTCCTGAATGTGCCCTGACCAGGAACCGGACCCGCAGCCTTGGACTGAGACAACACTCCAAACAACTGAGCCACCCAGCCGGGACCTGTACCTTTCTCCTTCGCACATACCACACACACACAGGGTGAGCTGGGGATGCACATACAGACCCTCACCTAATACACACATGCACAGATACACCCAGGGGAACTTTCAGTGTGATTCCAGTTTGGGTCCAAAAGCCTGAGAACCAGGAAAGCCAATGTTTCAGTTTCAGTTCAAAGGCAGGAAAAGGCCAATGTCTCAGTTCAAAGATAGTCAGGCAGAAAGAATTCTCCCTTCCTGGCGGGAGGGTCAGCCGTTTGATTCTACTGAGGCCTTCACCTGATTGGACGAGGCCCATCTCCATTAGGGAGGACAATCTGCTTTACTCAGACCATTGATTCCATTGTTAATCTCATCCAGAAACTTCCTCCCAGAAATACCCAGAATAACATTTGACCAAATATCTGGGCACTTGGTGGCCCAGTCAAGTGGGCCACATAAAATGAACCATAGCCTGTGGATTTAGACGTGCCCAGCCAGCCCGTACAGTTGAGCAAGCTGATACTCAGTAATAAATTTTTTAAGATGTGTCTCCTACTGGTTTTGTCCTTCTGGCTGGACCCTGACTGATAGGCATAGTAAGCCAAAATAAGGATAATAATCATTGCTATTACCATCTTGTTGGAGAATCCCCAGCAGTGGGCCTGCACGTGGTGCGTCCGTGGCAAATGTTACGGAGCCCCGTGGTAGCAGAGAGCAGAGGTCCTGTCACAGCTTCCATGCCTCTACTGCGGTTGGAGCCGCAAGAACAAGTTCTCCCCGAGCCCCCAGCGTGGCAGCCTCACCGCCCCCTCCCACGACCAGGCCTGCATCTCGGGGTGCCCAGCACACAGAAGAGGAGCCACTGTCAGGGAGCCACCCCACGCCAGGCCCTCTCCTGAACGCATCCTCTGACCCTCACAACAGCCTCTGACATGGCTATTGTAAGTCTCCCCACTTTACAGAAGGGGAAACTAAGTCACAGGCACACTTATCCAAGGGTCTTGGTGCCCTCGTTGAAAATCGGTCGAGCGCGGATGTGAGGATGTGTTTCTGGACTCCTGGTTCTGTTTCACTGAGATGAACGACTAGCCAGGCGCTGGCACCAAACCGCCTTTGTTTCGGTTGTTCTGCAGGAAGTTTCGAATTTGAGAAGTGTGAGCCCTCCTCGTTACCCTTCTTCGGTGTTACCGGACGAGGCCAGATCCCTGGAAACTCACCGGGAACCTCAGAATCGGCTGGTCGGTTTGCGCAAAGCAGTGGGCGGGGACGCCAACCGGAATTGCACGGACGCTGTGCGTCTGTTTGCGGAGCGCTGCTGTCCGCCCGGGCACCGTGCCGGGAGACTGCCAGCCCGTGAATAGATGATGTTTTCCCATTTATTTAGATCTTCCTTCTTTATTTTTCAAGGAAGATTTTATCTGTTTTTATTTTTTGAGCGAGGGAAGGGAGGGAGAAAGAGAGGGAGAGAAACATGGATGCCTGAGAGAAACATTGATCGGTTGCCTCTCACCCAAAACCGGACCCACAACCCAGGCATGTGCCCTGACCGGGAACCGAACCAGCAACCTTTCACTTTGCAGGACGACGCTCAGCCAACGGAGCTGCTCCAGTCAGGGATATTTAGATCTTATTTCATTTGTGTCAACAATGTAGTTTTCAGAGGTAAATTTTGCATTTCTTTTGTTAAATTTATTCTTGTGTATTTTATTCTTTTGGATGGTATTGTGAATAAAATCGTTTCCTTCGGTTTATTTTCAGACTGTTTATTGCAGATGTACAGAGATACAATCCATTTCTGGCTGTTGGTTCTGTTTCCCACCAACGTGCTGAACTCATTTATTAGTTGTGAGAGTTTTTAGTGGATTTGGTGAGATGTTCTATACACAAAATCGTGTCATCTGCAAAAAGAGATGAGTTTTGTGAGAGTTTTTAGTGGATTCAGTGAGATGTTCTATACACAAAATCGTGTCATCTGCAAAAAGAGATGAGTTTTACTTCTTGCTTTCCGATCTGGATGCCTTTTCTTTTTCTTACATAATTGACTTGACTGGCGTCTCCAGTTCCGTGGAGAGAGCAAAGGCGGGGACAGACAGACCTCCTTGTCTTGGCCCTTTTCTTCAACAAGAGAAGAGGGAGTACAGAGCTGGGGTGGAGGGATCAGGCAGTCTCAGTGTACATCATCTTGCTGTGTGGCTCTGAGCAAGTGACTTAACCTCTCTGAGCCTGCTTTTTCTCCTCCGTTAATGTGAGTGTCAGGAGAGTGCTTGTCTCGCATGTGTAGACACACAGGACCCCTTACGGTCTCGCTTAGATCTGGCCCCCGAGCAGACCCGTGGACAGGGTGGAGAGCAGGGTGACACATGCCAATGAAGGTTAAGGTCTGGTGCTCCTCCCAGGTCCCCCCTGGGGAACCCCTTTCCCCAGGAAAAGGCAGGGCTGCTGGGGTTTGAATGTGCAGACTGGGCTTGGTGGAGCTCCGTGTGTTGGTAATAAATGGACAGGAAAAAAGATTCCATTACGCAGGAATGTCTGGGGAGGGGGGAGGGAAGGAGCCGGCTCCCCTCCCAGCACCAGCCAGCCCTGCAGCCTTGATTGATGTGCTTGCACCACAGCAGCGTCTGGTCCTGGCGGAAGGAGGCCCCTCCGCCACTCACCCCTCCTGGAGCCAGGCCAGCAGCCAGATGTTCCTGGCCTTTGGGGAGCTGGGATGGGGGCAGGGAAGGTCGGCTGTGGGCCAGGGGGCAGCCGCCCAGATGTCAAGCCCCCACCTCCTCCTTCTCGCCAGGAGGCAGGGCTCAGGTGGCATCGGTCCTGTTGCTGACCTTTGGCCAGTGCCCCGTGTCCCTGAGCTGTGACTCAGTTCAGGATTGGGGATGGCGGTCCTCACCCACCCTGTCCTGATGGGAGAAGCACACAGCTGCCCGGGAAAGGGCTTTAAACTCCAAAGAGGAAAATGTTCTGCCTGTCTAAGGCTCTCGTGTTATTCTGGCCAGAGCTACGGGAAGAGGTGCGATGGGGCCTGAGCCGCCCATGGGGCGAGGAGATCCAGGCGAGGTCTCTGGATTTGTGGTTGAGACAGTGGGTCTGAAGGCAGGTTCCAGGCAAGAAGGTGGTGCTCCACCAGCAGGTGTTAAGATAGACACAAGACCATGGCTGACTGGCTCAGTTGCTTGGAGCATCATCTCATGCATCAAAAGGTTGCACGTTCAATCCCTGGTCAGGGCACATCCCTAGGTTGCAAATTTGATCCCCAGTCGGGTTATGTACAGGAGGCAACCAATCGCTGTTTCTCTCTTACATCTCTCCCTCTCCCTCTCTCTCAATCCCTTCCTCTCTCTCAATAAACATTTCCTTGGATGAAGATTAAAAAAAAAAAAGACCCAAAGCCTGTTGCCTCAATACATTCCTATTAAGCAGTGTGGTTGTGCAGAATTACACAGCATCACCTCTGAGCCTTCTACTGATTTTTAGCATTAAACATTTAAGAATTAGAAAAGAACAGAAAAAAATAAATTTATATGTATATAGAACAACAAAGAAGGAGACCCAAACATCACCCCAAGATTCACCATTCACCGTGTAGAATGATTAACTGTGAACACGTTTGTGTAAGTTCTTCTGTTTATGCTCCGGGTCTATGTGTATAAACATTTACGCACGCACATTTCCCCCACAGTGGGCTCATGGTGCACGTCTGGCTGTGTGACCCGCCTTCTCCCACTCGCAGTAGGAGATGCAGGCCCCCCCGCCCCCAGCCTGCTTCTGCCTTTGCATTGTGCAGCTGCCCCGTGTCGCTGGCCCTGGGACGGTTTCCACAATTTCCCAAATATGGGCAATGCAGCGCTGAATCTCTTTGTACCTACGCTGTTCGTGCACATGTGGATCGTTTCCTTAGGAGAAATTCCAAGGCGTAAAATTGGTCGGTCAAAGAGTTTCTTGGGTGGGGGCTTCGGGGGGCAGATGATCAAACTGACTTCCTGAAAGCCTGAACCAATTTAACTTGCACACGCAGGCCCTCGTTCCCTCGATCCCCCAGCTCAGCTCACACGCTCGCCCTGGAGCCCACCACCCATGTCCACCTCGCCCCAGCCCCCACCTTTGGGAGTCCCCTGTGGGGCCCAGAGACACATTCCTGCTCATTGTTCACTAGAGGGTACCACGGGTGGGGTGATCCTGGACCTTGGGTTAGTCCTTTCTGGGCCTCGCTTTGCCAAACTGTTAAGTTGGGGGACACCGGCTTCACAGTTCTCTTCCAGTTCACGGGTCTCTGAACAGCAGCACCTTCCCTGTAGCCCTGCCCAGAGGGCAGGGTCTCCTGAGACTCGCGTGGAGACTGTGGCAGGTGCGAGGGCAGGACGTCATTTTCTGAGCGCCTGCCCAGGCACGGTCCTGTGCAGTGATAGGTGGGCCTGTGCAGGGAGTGACGGGCCTGCTCACCACCAGCCGGACACGAGAAGACCAGGCTCCTGTGGGCAGTGCGACCTTAGGGCAGATGCTGAGGGCGGCCTGGCAGCCTGCCGGGCCCTCGGAGAGTGGGACAGCACAGCGGGAGCCGTGGCCTCTCTGAGGAGCACTGGAGGAGAGGAACGGACGTGGAGGTGACCTCTGAAGGGGTCCTGGGCCCCGAGAATCCCATGGGCTTCCCAGAACAGTCACACACACACACCCTATCTTTCAACTTTGCATGCTGGCCTGCACATCAGCTGCTCCCAAGAGCGTTCCAGCCTCTCTTCCCTTCACACATGTGCGCACACACACCAGCTGAGGCCTGCACGTGCCTCAGACACACGTGATCACACTTAGACATGCAATGATAATAACAGAACAGTAACACTTTTAATAGCACACTTACTGAGCATTTACTTTGTGCCAAGCACTCCCCAGGCCGTGTCCAGCTCTATGACAGGCACTGTCACCCGCTCCCTTGCACAGGTGAGGCAAAGTCACTTGCCTAAGTTCGCAGGGCTGGTAAGCAGAGAGCCCCATGTTGGCGCTCGCCACGAAAATTCCTCACCCGGCCCTTGGTACACAGTCAGACAGACCCCGCTTGTCCAGACTCAGGCAGCTGGAGACGCCGTAAACACGGGCTGTAAACCGCTTTCTTGGCTCCTGCATGGACCCAGAGTTCCCCCGCCGGCCGACTGGCCGGCCTGCTCGAGGCAGGAAGGAGGAAGCACCCCCACCCCAGCCACTGCGCTGAATCCTTCACTTTTCTGTAGGTCTCCCTTCCTCCTCCTCCCTTCCTCTCTCCTTTGCTTTCTCAAGCCAACCTTGAGGACCTACTGAGGTCAATGCTAGGCTATAGTGGGACGGTAGCCTGGGTTCCCATCTTTGAGAGAGTAACAGCTCAGCCAGTCGCATGAGACCCTGAGGACGGGATTGCTCAAGGGCTCACAAGAAGTGACAGCAGAGCCAGGCCTAATAGCCAAGTCTCCCTACACCCAGGCCAGGAGACAGCCCAGGCCCACTAGGAGATCTAACTATAAGGCTTGTGCTGTGTTCTGAAAGCATGACTCAGCATGGCCGTGGACTTGAGCTCAGAACAGCACTGATGCAAACTGTAGCTCCAATGTGTTGGGCGCTCACGTGCACCAGGTACTTCACAAGCCTCTCTCAGTTATCTTCCTGATAACCCAATAAGGCCCATACTATTATGACTGACTTCCTCCCACATTACAGTTAAGGAAGCCAAGGTTCCCAGTGAGTCAGGACTCAAACCCAGGGCTGTTTCTCCAAAACCCAAGCTCTCCAGCTGTACTCACTGCCTGGGATGAGGAAAGGACCTGGGTGCCCAACAGGAGATGGTTTGGGCCAGCAGGGATCGAGCAGGCTTTTACAGGGATGGGCAGGAGGACAGGAAGAGAAAGGAGCAGTCTAGGAAGTGGGCACGGCTGTAGCCCAGGTGCAGAGGCTGGGAGGTACCCGTGAACCCCAGCAGCAATGAGGAGCAGACACGTCGGAGGGGAGGCTGGTGGCTCTGGGAGCCATGCAAGCCCCTGGCATCTCTCACACTCCTCCCTAAAGGAGGGGCTGACAGGCCTGAGGTGATCCTAGGGACTCTGCCAGCGTTGGTCCTAGAGGAGCCACAAGAGGCCCTGAGCTGGGCAAAGGTCTCCCTAGCGTCACTAACCAGGCCTCATGGAGGGCGGAGCCAGGAGAGAGGGACACTGTCCAGTGTGGGGGCAGGTACAGGGCTCTGAAGATCCTCGGGACACATTGGCCTCAAGCTCCTTGGCGTGTGGGGTGACGGCAGGCCAGTGTGCCAGGCTGGCAGAGGTGAGTGCCCAGCAGAGGCTGGACAATGGAGAAGGGAGCGGGGGAGTGGAAGGGGGGCCCCAGCTGCACATCCCCAAATCACGGAGGTCAGAGTCGGGCTCTCGGTGGCAGAACCAGTGAGTGAGTCAGGCAGGACCCTCCTAAACCACAGCCCGAGAGTCCACCTTGCACCCTGATCTGCCATCTTCTAGTCAACCGCTGCCTCCTCCTTCACCTCAGCTCAGGTGACCCCTCCTTGGAGAAGCCCGCCCTGATACCTGCCCTCCGACTCCCTTCACGCCCTGGAGGTGCGGCCAAACTCCTCCAGCAGAGCGCTATTAGAACTGGAGTCTCTTCGAGCCTAGTTCGGAATTATGCTCTCACTTACAGGGTTTCCTGATGGATTCTGTGCGCCTTCTAGTTGTGAGCTCTGAGAGGTCAGGAAAGGTGTTTGTTACATTCACCAGAGTGCCCGCAGGCCCTGGCCTAGAGCAAAAACCCGACAGATTTGTTGAACAAATTGGTGTGGACAGGTAGATGCATGTATAAATGAATGGATAGACGGGAAGATGGATGGACGGATGGATGGGTGGGAGGTTGGGTGGGAGGATGAGTGGCTGGATGAACGGATGGACGGACAGATGAAAGGATGGGAATATGGGTGGCCTGTTGAGTGAAAGGGTGTGTGGACAAACGGACGCTGTACGGTAGGTAGGTGCATGGTAGGGTAAGTAGATAACTGGGTGAATGGATGGATGGGTGCAGGTGTGGGAGGATGGATGGGTACAACTTTGGAATGTTCGACTCTTAGAATGTTAATAATCATGAAACTCTAAACGCAGACTCAGCAAGGTGAAGTAGGTTTGTCCAAATCACCCAGCAAACCATGTGACCCCAATCCCTGGGTCCTTTCTAACCACTGTGCAAACAGCCTCTGGAAAAGGGGCCAGATCCCCTCACTCTAGTCCCGTCTCGTTTGTGCTTTCTATGCGACCTGGGCCAAGTGCTTGGGCCTCCATTTTCTCTTTAAAAGAAAACGTTGTGGAATCTAGGGTTTCCCTACATTCCGGGGAAGGCCAGCCCCGCTGGGACTTGTCAGGCCTGGTCCAGAGACCACCCCCCACACTTCCCTCAAAGCTCAGTGGGGCTGTCAAGACAGATACCAGGCCTCTGCGGTGACAGTGAGGTCACAGATCTGGAGTCGGGGGGGCCAGGTCCCTCTCTCTTGAGCCGGCCTAGCCATCAGCCCTGTCTCAGTGTGCGGTTGTCCACTCCCAGGTGGGAGGAGATGAGGGAGTGGGGGAGGGGGGAAATGGGGGGGGTGGCAGAGGTGACACAGCTTGTGGAAGGAGCCCCTCTGTGGTTTTCTGGCTCTACACGCCCTGCCTGGCACTCTCGCACTATTCACACAGCCCCAGGCCCTGAAGCTGGGGAAAGTGCGCTTAAAGGGGACTCCTCCTGCGGAGGAAAAGGGGCTCTTAGGCAAGGAAAGGGGGTCTTTGTGGCAGCCCCGTGAGAAAGTAGGTCTTAAACGTACTCAGAGGCCCCGGACACAGGACTGTGGGCGTCATAAGAGAAGGAAATCTCATTCTGTGCATGCGTGTGTGTGTGTGTGTGTGTGTGTGTGCATGTGTGCGTGTGTGTATGTGTGTGTGTGTGTGAGAGAGAGAGACGGAGCAGAAAGCAGAGCGAGGGAAGGCAGCTCCGCGCTCTCTGCCCTGTGACGGAGCTGTCGGGTGGGGCAGG
This sequence comes from Phyllostomus discolor, assembly GCF_004126475.2. Taxonomy (NCBI): domain Eukaryota; kingdom Metazoa; phylum Chordata; class Mammalia; order Chiroptera; family Phyllostomidae; genus Phyllostomus; species Phyllostomus discolor. Next base: position 21,251,713 of record NC_040915.2, read on the forward strand.
GGAAGGGGGCAGATGGGAGGAGGCTGGGGCAGCAGTCACAAGGACTCCTGGGGCCATAAAACCCAGCTGAGGCCTTTGGACTTTATCCTTTAGAGTAAGGAACCATTTTTTTTTTCCAAAAAGCTCTCACAGAAAACGAAAGGAAAAGCAATCTTACGCACACTCATTTGAAAAATAAATTTCCCTCCCCGCTTGCCCAGTTCCCTCCCGAGAAGGTGCCCTGTTGCCAGGTCCCGCAGACCCTCTGCCGAGATACCGCGGGCTGTATTACTCCGCGGACCCACCCCTCCTTTCTGCACAATGGAAGCGTGCTCCACTCACTGCTCTGCCGCACTGCGTGCGTTACCGATCGCCTCTCAGCGTTGATTTCACCGCCACGTGCCGTCCAGCTGCAGGGACGCTCTGTGCTTCATTACCCAGTCACTCCTGATGGACAGTGACATTTTTTTCCTAGCCTTTTGCTTCCACAAGCAGTCCTGCAATGAGTATGTCCTTATGGGTCCCCTTCTCAGCGCATGGGTCGGTGCGTGTGTGTCAGGTAAATTCCCAGAAGTGATATCGCTGAGTCAAAGGGTCCACGCACCCAACACGCACTCAACAGCCCCAACCGCCCCCTGGGGAGGTTTCGAGCAGAGGAGTGACAGGCCCCCAGGTCCGGTCAGTGGCTCCTGATGCATTTGGAAGCATGGGGAGAGTAAGGTACGTGATGAGGAGCCCCACAGTCTTCCGGTCTGAGACGGGTTCCGGGGTCTTTGAGCGAGGGTTCACTCCAGGTGTCTGTGAGCTCCCAGCTCTGGTGCTCCCTGAAGGGAGGGAGTTAGGGGCCCCAGTGGACGTGTCTCTTTTCTGTGGGGAGAGGCCCCAGCCCCGCAGCCGTGCACGGACTGCATCCCTCAGGGTGGCTGCAGGCAGCCGGTGGGGAGAGGACAGGCTGCCAGCAGCTGCGAGGGGCCGAGTTCAGCCAAAGCCCGTGCAGAGGGCTGCCAAGAGTTTCTTCTTCTCCTTTTCCCAAGTCGTACGCTTTGGGCTGGGGCACAGTGTCATCCTCCTGTTTCCTATTACTTTACAAGGCTCCCACAAAAGCACCAGCGGTGGAGGCCCTTTGATGTCTGGGCTGAGCCTGCCTCCGCCTCGGGGAGAAGCATCTTTGCTGAGGATCAGACGGGTGTCAAGCTGAGATAGTCCCCAGGCTTTCCCCGCCAAGGGCTCCCCTGGCTGCGTTCCAGCCAGGACAGCAGGCTGCTGGAGGGTGCAGAGCGACTGTCGCAGCCTGGCCAAGGCCCCTATGCTAGACCCCAGAAAAGGACACAGGGGCCCAGAGAGGGCAAGAGGCTGCCCCAGGCCACACAGGGGACTGGCAAGGTGCTCCCTCTCGGAGGGTGAGCAGAGCTGGGGGAGGGGGTGCAAAGGATTTCTGCCTGGCAGCCTTTGGTTGTTGGTCTCAGTTTCCCCACCTTACGTCCTAGAACCTTTTCTGGCAGCTGAGGTGGCCAGTTCAGTGCCAGTATCTGCCATCACCCTGCCCGAGTTCAAATCCTGGGGTCTATCTCCTTTAGCTGTGCGACCTTGCTCAGTTACTTAACGTCTCTGAGCCTCAACTTTCTCTTCTCTAAACTAGGATAACGACAATCCCCACCCCAAAATGCCTCCCTGAGGGTGAAATGGGAAGATGCAGGAAAGCACTTAGCACAGTGCCCGATACACAGTCTCACACTGAACAGCTCTTATCACTGCTGTTCTCCGTGTTGATAAAAGGAGCGGGACGGGTTTCCAGGAAAGGACTCGTGTGCAGCAGACTTGCTGATACAGGTCCCCACCCTGTCCAGTCATGCTCTAAGGAAGGGCCGGGCCTGCCACTGCAATCCAGGGAATTAGACCCTTCTCTGCTCCTCCTCCAAGTCTCTCCCCTGAGCCTCCGCTGGAAAGGGCTGGGGAGAGGGGGCTAGGAATGGGGCGGGGCCGCCAGAGGGGTCTGTGCTGGGAGGCGGGGGTGGGGTGTCTAGGCCGTGGCCCCGCAGCCTAACCCCAGGAGGCAGCCGGAGAGGGAAAGAGGGCTGGTTTCCTGGCAAAGCTGAAAAGCTTCAGATTTGACTTGGAAACTCATCGAGAAGTCCCTGGTGGCTGCCTCCTCAGCAACAGCCTCTCTGAAGTTGAGCCCAGGCCGGGGAGGCTGTTTTGTATAAAGGGGCTCAGGGACCTCAGTGAGAGAGAAAGGGCTGAAACCTTTCCCCCAGAATTGCAACACACGCAGCCAGCCCAGCCTCTGCACTTCCCGCAGGACTGCCCTGGGGGCTGGAGAGTTCCAGCCACTGAGTCTGCCTGTGTGGGCAGGGGACCAGGAAGGGGGGGAAGGGACCCTGTCCCTAGAAGCTCACAGGTGGGGAAGGAGGGGACACCTTTTCAGGTAGTCTTGTCCTGTGAGTTCCACCTTCCTGGTTCTTTTTGTCATAGCTGTGTTTAGGATGTGATTTTACTTATATAACATTTTTTTAAAAAATTGACCTACTTTTTAAAACTTGAATGCATTTCTTTAAAAAGGAACTCTATGCTGCTACTGTACATAGAAGGCTCACGTCACTTGCCATACTGAGTAACCTCATAAATACAATACAATAAAAACAAAACAATGTTAAATTCTACACAGAGCCTGAGACTCCCTCTCTCTTTGGCTCGAAAAAGGAGAGGGGGGCGATTAGCAGGAGGGGGAGAGAGACAGACTAGCCTCCGATGAAGACTTTCTCCTTGACCCGAGCTGCCAGACGAGACCCGAGATGCCCAGTTCACTTAGTTTTCAGGTCAACAATGAATATTATTTTAATACAAGCAAGCCCTCAATATTGCATAGGCCACACTTCCACTGAAAAAAAGTTATTTGCTGTTCATCTGAAATTCAAATTTAATGGGCATCCTGTATTTTTATTTGCTAAATCTGGCCACCCTATCCTTGATGAACGACAGAGTTTTAAAAGAACAGCATTCTCAGTGCTAGGAGATGAGATGTTTGCATGCAGTGACCCTGTGCCACCAAAAATAACCTCGAGAAAGGCTGTTCTGATTCAAGGTGGAATTAAACCAAGAAAACACACGAGTGTGGGAACTGGGAGGAGGGATAGAGCGCGGTGGTTGGGGAAATTCTTGGAGGCTCCCTGGAGGGGAAGGAGGCTTTGGGGCTAGATCCCAAGGTCCAGCAAGTTTGAGTTTGGGGCAGCGAGCTTGGAGCTCTGAACACCCTTCCCCCTCTTCAACCCCAGGGCTTGAGAGACCAAGGACATGCCTCCGGGATAAAGCCTTGACCCTGCTCTCAGAGGACAGAGGGGCTTGTGTTTGAGGAACTGTGACTTATGAGCGTGAGTGGCTGCATGTGTTTGCCTAGATCACACCCTCTCGGGACACAAAAGGGCTTTTGAGGGCATCTCCTCTAATACCTCCTTGAGCCCCTGCCTACCCCATGTGAGAATCTAAAACTTGCTTGCACTCCTCCAGTGACGGGGAGCTCACTACCTACCAAGGTAGCTCTTTCCATGGTTGGGCAGCATCGACTGTGAGAAAGCCCTTCCTTCAAATGAACAGAAACCTGCCTTCCTGTAGCCTTCCATCACTGTAGATTCCTTTCTTCCATCTCTGTACATGCAGTTCCCCTTGCCTAACAAAGTGCTCCCCTGTGCCCCAGGAGGGTCATGCACAGATTTGTCAGCTCTGATGATAGCCCCCTGGACTATAGACCCATTAAGAAAATAGGCCCATTTCTTTGAACTGTACCACTTACGACTTGATTTCTAGTTCCCTCATTTGCAGGGAAACTGGTCTAGGGCCTGGGACTGGGGCCGCTGCCTGGGTGGCCCTGACTTGTGTACTATCTTCTGGCAGGGAGCAGGGGAAGGTTGCCCGTGGGGAGTGCTGGGAGCCGGGGCAAGGAGAGAACCAGTAGGAGTTGCAGGAAGAGCCCTGAAGAGCTGGGCTCTGTTCCCTGTTCGGTCCTTAATTTGCTGTGGCTTCAAGCAAGTCCCTCTTCCTTTCTGGCCTTAGCTCTCTCTGCTTTGTGTACTGTGAGTGGTTCGGCTGATTCCCGTGGGTAAAACCCTCTATGCCTGTTCTGACAGACGGGTGCCGGAGAGCCCAAGTCTGGAGTTCTGGGGTGAGAAGCGTTCCGAGGCAGTGTCTGGGTTCCGTGGGAAAACGGGCCGTGTGTGGGAGGCGGATGGTGCTCTGGGAACTGCACATGTGCCAGTGGTGGCCTCGAGGGGTCTGCCCGCTCTAGCAGTGCATGGCTCTGGGGCGACAAAGCCAGATGAACCGAGATGACGGGTGAAGTCAGGTGCGGGAGGGGCTGTCCCGCCGGGAGGAGGGAGGTGCCTGCGTGGTTATATGGCGGCCTGGCCCCGTCCTCTGCAGCCTGCAGACTATCACACGAGTGTTTGCCCACGCCCTGCCACCCAGACGGTCAGGGGACAGAGGCCCTCTGTGGAATCCTGTGAGCAGGCCAAGATTCAGGCTGGAGGGCGGTGTGGGAGGCGGCCAGGGAGACTGGCAGGGTGGGGCCGGGGGGGTCCAGCCGGGGCTTCTCTGCCAGGGGGAAGGTCTTCAGGGAAAAAAACACGGGTCAGAGCCGGGGCTTGGCTGCTACACAAAAGGGCTTTCTCCCTGCAAGGTCGGGAGGCTGGAAGGGGAAAAGCCCAAGCTCTGAGTATCTCAGAGGGGTCATTGGTATGGAATCCCCAAGCTGGGCAGGATCCCTAAAAATCAAGAAGTCCTCCCCAACCTGTGGACCGGCCTTCCTGTCGGATGGCATCTCTTACCTTTGAACATGGTCAGTGGCGGGGTCCCACCACTGCCCCAGCTCTCCCCTGGGCCCCTTCCTGGTTCTCCTGCTGTCTTACCACGTGGCCTTCACCAAGTCCCTTCCCACCCCTCAGGGTCTCAGTCTCCCCAGCTGCAGGGGAAGGACTTGAACAGATGGCCTCTAAAAGCCCCCCCAGGTCTCATGTTCGGGAATCCAGATTCTTCTGGCTGAGGACAATAAGCTCTAATGGTTTACAGCGTACTTTCCTACTTTCCGCTTAGTTTATCTCTCAACCACCTGGCCGGCTGGGCACGGGGAGCACTGGCCCTCCAAATTTTGAAAGCATGAAATCGAGGCCCATCCTGTGCACACCCCCAGAGGGTAGGGGCTAAGGAGCGTGGGTCACGGCCAGCCCAACTGCTTCGCCTGGTTTTCTACGTGGATTTCCGAGTAGGAAGTGTTGTGGGAAAAAATACGTGTGTCCCCTGCATTGGCAAGCTTCGTGCTCTTCCAAGACTTCTGAGGTGGGAGCTAAGAAGGATCCCTCCTCAGCTGCGAAAGTTCGGGGTTAGGTGGCTTTTCCTGGGATTTAGGCAAAAGCTTCAGGTGTCCAATGGCAATAAAGAGGATTTGCAGACTCGTGACCGGAGACAATTAGCCGGTGACAGTTTTTGAACGGGGGTTGGACACTTTCACAACACACAGAGCCTTGGAGTGTGCAGATGATGTCAGCTCCACAGAGCGCTGACACTGGAAGGATCTTCAGAGCCGCCTGGTCCATCCCCCCCTCCCTGCCCTTTACTGAGGGGAAACTGAGGCCCAGAGAGCAGAGGGATTTGGTGCAGGTGACACAGCATCCATGACAGAGACAGGAATAGAACTCGGGTCTCCTAACTTCCCAGACAGTGTTGGCCCAGCCCACGTTACACAGGGGGCAGCAAGGTAGGGGCCAGGGGAGGGGGAGAAAGAGAGCAGGCTGGGGCCTGGGCACAGCCAGACAAGAGGTATGTGGGGTGCAGCCGCCTGCTGATAAGAGACCCACAATGCCATTGCAAAGGGATGTTTTTATCAAGATGTAGTTTTCCCGCTGTAGACACTATTTTCTTTCTCCTGCAGACTACGCTGGTCTTCGCGATAAGGCACCTAGACATGTTCACACTAAGGCAGCCAAAACATGAGGCAGGAGGAAAAAAATTCCCCTCTTAATCTCCCCCCACCCCAGCCCACTCCCCCCTCATTTCCTCTCATTCTCTCCAAGTTCTCATGTGCCCCCCCCACCTCCCTGGGGCTGGCTGGCCTCTTCCTGCCTTCCAGTAAGTCCGCCCAGAGGAGCCAGGAAGGTATGTGGCCCAGAGGAGGTCAAAGGGGAGAAGCGTGGAGGGCCTCCCCTGGGAACAGAGGCCCAGGCCCCACGCTCTCCCAAGACAGCATGCAAGGGGGGCAGCAGCGGGGGGCATGTTTTTTATGGGATTCCCCTGGGACCTTCTCTCCCTGCCCCCACAGTCTCTGAAAGTGAAATGCAGAGCTCTCTCTGGTTTGGGGTTTAAGCTAGAGGAGATTAGCGCTTTCCCCACGGCAGATTCCCTACTCAGTGACCCGCGCTCCTGGCCCCCTAACCTGAGGCTGATGGGAGTTTCTGGGGAGGGGCTGTCCTGCCTACTTCCATCTGAAAGTCCCAGACTTAAGAGACCTGGCCAGACAGGAGATCTAGAACCCACCAGTTCCTGCTGGAGCAGTGCCTTCTGCTCCCTAGACTCTCTTGGCCTCAGTTTCCCCATCTTCCCACTCAGGAGGTTGGACTCAGATGTCCCGGTCCTGAAATCCAACTTTTGGCTTTTTCAGAAGATCCGTGTGTTCTGTCTTAGGCCTCGTGGGCGTGTGGCAAGTTGGCTGCACGGCCCCCGTGTATCAGGACCCCGCCCCTGCTCTGCTCAGGAAGTCCACGCTGCTCTTCACATCTGGATGGAATTTACCCCCCAAAGCAACTCAATTACCGGTGATCTGATCAGGGCGGCTCCTGTGTCAGTGGGGGCCCTGGCGAAGGTTGCTCTGCCAGAGACGAGGGTGCCTGGGCCTGAGGTCCTCGCCTCTCACCGCCGGCTGCCTTCCTGAGGTCCCTGGGGAGACAGAGCTCAGTCACCGGTGTCCTGCTGAACTGGGCCTGGGGACCCAAAGGGGCTGCCACCTCCTGCCCTGTCTCAGTCCCCCTACTCACTGAAGACCTGAATCAGCACCCAGAGGCCAGAGGGACAAGGAAGGTGGGGTACGACTTTACACCAACTGGCCCGGCCAGGTGCCCATCCAGGGGAGCCTCTGAGGGTGGTGCCCTGGTGACTTGTCTTCTGCTCCCTAGGGAGGCTGGGGGGGAGGGGGCTGGGTGGTAGCGGCTAGCGCCTCCCTGCAAGGCTGTAACAGTGAGGTTTTGGGAACTGAGTGCAGTGCCTTAGTGTGCCCTCCTTGGGAATTAAGGTCATCCCTCCTGTCTTCCTGCAGCTTCTGCTAAGTAGGAGGCAGTGGGCTTCGGGGACTTCCGTTTCTTCAGGCCTGTATTTATCATCTCTTATTGTGAGCCTGAGAACTGCTTTCCCCACCCCTCATTTTCTGCACGCACAGCAGGGCTCCTGGGCCCAGGTGCTCCGGGCTGGAGCACACTGCACCCCTCTCAGAGTGGCCTCCCGGGAGTGCGCCCACCAGGCTGCCTGAGGGAGGGTGTGAATTGGGCCGGACTGGAAACAGAGGGGGTCAGAATCCTCAGGCACATCACAGCAGGTTCATACCTGTGAGGGCCCCCTGCCCTCCAGGGGCCACTCGTGGTCACGGGCTGTGCAATGCTGAGGCAGCAGCACGTGAGTGCATGGGCACACCTACACCACCTCCTTCCATCAGAGACTCCCACCGGGCCCACTCCAGTGTTCACTCCAGCAACTGTCCATTAATGCTCTGCTCGGACGTGGGGACAATGGAAAGGCTGGTCCTGAATCTCACCCCTCAAGGGGCTGGTGCTGGCTGGGGCAAGAAGACACTGACCTAAAAGGTAGGGAAGAGCAGGGCTGCAGCCAGGCGGGCCTCACTTGGCTGTGGGCTCTGCCGAGTTCGGGCTGGGGGGCTTCCAGCGAACAGTGTGGCCTCCCTTCCAGCCCCCTCAGAGCAAGCAGGCGATGCTCATGGAACTCCAGCGAAGTGCCTGGCACAGAGCACATGCGCCACGAAAGGCTGTTGTTATTATCTCAGGAAACAATTAGCACGAGACAACCACCTCTCACTTACCTGGAAACCATCTGATGCGGAACCCAGCCGAGAACTCATACGGAGCCTCCTTCTGAAAAGGCCTCTGAGCTGCCCCCGCAAGAGTGGCAAGTTCATGCGTCCACGTTCACGGACCTGGCTCATCGGCAAGCTGATGATAGCAGGGGCGGCAGATGACAGTGGGGGTAGCTCAGATCACTGGGGGACAGGAAGGCTTCCAGAGGCCTGCGGAACCCAGCTGGCACTGGCTCGGGAAAGGCGGGAGCACTCAGGTGGGGACCGGGTTCCCAGGCGTCTTGAATGTCCCTCTAACTTGTTGGCCGCACTCAGGCAATGGGGACCTGCCATGGGGTCACTGAGGGGAGGTGACAAGATGCCAGGGCTTCTCCGGGAAGCTGCGTCTGCGGACCTTCGCTGTGTTCACTGAGGCGCACTGCTGGAGGCGGGGCCAGGCAGGACCTGTTGGGACCCCGAAAGGAGTAACGCAGGTCCGTCCATGACTCGAAGCCCCAGAGGGGGATGCGCCACACTCTTTATGCACCACAGAGCTGCCCTCGCTCAGTGACAGCTTATCACCACCTCACAGAGGAGAGACACTGTGTCCCTAGACAAGGGACCTCACCCTGTCAGTGGCAGATTGAGACCAAGAACCCAGTTCTCCAGCTCCTGCATCAAAGCCCCGTTTTCGTGGAGGGTTTGGGGTGCTCTGCCTGCCTGTCCCCACGAAACGTGAAGACCCCTGGTGGTGGCACAGTGCTGGCAGCCTTGGGAACAGGGCTGGGACCACGTGGGGAGTCCCCTGGAGATTCTGACCACTGACTCTGGCCTCAGGAAGTCCTGATTAAAGGACCTGCTCCCTTACTTACTGCCAGTGTGGCCTGGGAAACTTCTGGACCTTTCCGAGCCTTAGTTTCCCCCAAATGGGGAGAAGAGGCCTGCAAAGAGGGAGGCTCTTTCTCTCCTGGGAGCCCTGGAGGGCGTGGACTTGTCTCACGGCCACAGATGCAGCCCCCGTGCCTGTGTGGGGCTTGGTGCATGCTAGAAATTCAACGTCATTGTCATAAGCTGTTCACATTTATTACGGGCACTTGCTATGGGTCCAGCACTGTGCTCACTGAACTAAATGGATGGTCAGACAGCTGGTGAGAAGGGGACTGAGCTCTGACAGAAGTGGGAAGCTGAGGCCACTGCTGGGGCTGGGGCCGGGGCTGGGGGGAGGGGAGAAGACTGCAGGCTCTGGGGAAGGTGTGCAGACCAGAGGCAGCTGGGGAATCAAGCGGGCCAGCAAGCGCAACCTCTGAAGACCCAGGTTCGGTATTCTGCTCTGCCATTGTCTTGCTACGTGACATTGACCAAGGTCTGGACCTCTCTGGGCCTCTGTTTTTCCTCCTGGAGGCACAAGACACCTGGAGCCAAGCTGTCAGGGAGGGAGGCTCCCATACCTGAGGCCTCCAGGCCTGTTGGGATCTGCCAGCCTGAAGGGGATTTCCTGGGACCGGCCCAGTTCCCAGCCCTGCTGCCGTCTCCCCTGGATGGGTGCCCAGAGTTGGGGGGGGTCCCAGAGCAGCCCTCCAATGGGAAAGGCAGGCGGGCACGCTCCCAGACCACACCTTGGCCCTCCTTCTGGGCCTCTAGGGTCTCCCTGCCCCCAGCCCTGAGGTGGGACAGTGGGGGATCTCTCCTGTTGAAGGAAGAAAGCACTGCCCCGTGGCCTCAAGCTCCCGATTTGCTGTGTGACCTCAGGCAAGTCCCTGCCCCTTTCTGGGCCTTGGTCTCTTGTCTCTGAAATGAGGAAGGCAGAGATTTCCAGGCTCTTTCCTAACTAACATTCTGGGGTCCTGCTGGGGGTGGGGCTGTCAGGAAAGAGAACTGGGATGGGGTGGGGGGCACTGGGTTCCGGGGACTCGCTTTCCCCACTGCAGAGCCAGAGGCAGAAGGGGAAGAAGGGGGGCGGCGGGAGGAAAGGAGCCCCACGGCCTCCAGGTGGCTGTTCGAGGGGGCAAGGCAAGCCTGAGGTTTTGGAAACATATTTATTTTTAAGTGTCCGGTGTCACTGGGGCCGTTTTCCGAGGTTTTGAAATGCTCCAGAAGTCAGCCCGTGCCTGTGCGTGTGTGCCGAGCCGAACATGGGCTGTATTTATTCATCCTTTAGCCCGAGCCCTTAAAAATATAGACGGCTAATGTCTTCAGTATGTATGAAATATCCCATATGCTCGGAAACAAAAGGGGCTCTGTTATTAAAGTTTCATTTCCACACGCCCCCTCCCCTCCCTCCCGCCCGCCCCCCTGACACCCTGCCCTCCTCCCATCCTGCTCAGCCTGCTGGAGACAGAGCAGGATCGAGGAGGCAGGCGGGCAGCCGTGGCCGGAGCCCGGGCACAGCCGGGCCCTGTGCGAGCGCGTGCGGATGCTGGCTCCAGGTGAGGGGAGGCCTCGGAAGAGGACAGCAGCGTCTTCCAGGAGAGAGGGGTCTTGGGGGTCCCCAGGATGGCCAGGGGAGGCGTGGGGGCGAGGTGGCCCTTCTTGTGGGCGCCACCGGGGCCGGGGCCCTGGCAGGGCCCCGCTGTCTGGGACGGAAATGCCCGCTCTGCTGCTAACTGAAACCACATGTGTCTCCAGGCAGCGGGACGGAGACGCCGCCAAGCCTGGGGCTTGGGGCTCTGCGGGGAGGAGAGAGGCAGGCCGGCCCCGCCGTGTGCCTCGGGGGGTGTGTGTGTGAAGGGGCCCCCCTTGGAAAGGGTGGGGGTCTTCTGCATCTGTACAAGTGACAGCGCGTCAGAGTGTGTGAGTGTCGGTCTGAGTTCGGGGGGCGTGTGTGTGTGTGTGTATGTGTTGCATGGATGAGTGTGTGTGTGAACATGTAAGCGTGTCTGCTGGTCAGTGGAGCGACCGGCTCACAGAGCTGAACTGGCCCTCTTTTTGGCCTCCTGTGGCCCGAGTCCTGGGCAGACCTCTACCTGTCCCCCAGAGCCCGGGTGTCTGCTGGCTGCCTCCCGGGAGGGTCCGCCAGGGTGAGGACACACCGAGGCGGGTGGCGGCCCTTTTTTCTGGGACTCGCCTGTGGCCGCCATCCTCCTTCGTTCTTTTTCCTCCAGCGAGTTCCGCCGTCTCACACCTGCCAAACTTCAACCCATTTCCAAGTGAGAAAGGTTGAGGCAGAGAGCAAGGGGCTGCGCACAATCTCCCTCCCACGTCCGTTTTCATCTTTTTCAGCATGCTCACCGCCGGGACCGTGGCATGTTCACGGCAGCCCTAGAAGGTGAGAAAACCAAGCCCAAGACAGGGGACAGCTTCCCACAGCATCAGGGAGACGCTCTGGGGGCTGTCCGGGCCTGGAGGGGGTCGGAGGACTGCTGGGACGTGGGCTCAGCCCGGGGGGAAAGCCCGGAGGCTGCCCTCAGGTTCTGTGGCAGATGGAGGCCCAGGGGGAGCTCCGTGCTGGGTGTCCTCTCCCTAAGGAGCGAGCCTGGCTGGGAGCTGGGCACTGGGTCCTGGGGGTGGCCCTGCCATGCCTTCCGTGGGTGTCGGACAGGTCTCCTCGACCTCCAGACCTCAGGTGCCCCCGTCTCTACCGTGCCAGGCTGAGAGCCTGGAGCGCGTTTCCCAGAGGGCGGTGCGCGCCGCTCTGGCAGCTCACGAGGTGGTGCCATTTAAGAAGGATTGTTATTTTCACCCATGTTGGGGAAAACTATACAAAAGCACATCGGACCGGCGAGTGGATTCCAACAAAATGTAAACTACCCACATGAGTGGAGACTGAGGGCCGCCGGGAGACCCCGGGCCCTGGGCGTCTCGGCTCTCTCGAGGCTTCGACCATTTTAAATGACCACAGAGAGTCCATGCTGGCTGTCAAGGCAAGCACTGCCAAGATGCAATCTGCTATGTAGACCTTCTCTGGGTCCCCACAAAATAGCAGCCCTGTAGTCCTGTGATTAGAGTGAAAAGCTCAGTTGTCATCTCTGAGTGTGTGTGTGAGCTCGTGTGTGCGTGCATGTGCGTGCGTGACGTGTGGGAAGGGACCAGGGATGGAAGAGGTAGAGCTGGGGAAAAGATCAGCCTGTCCCTGTGATCAGGGCTGGGTGCCCAAGGTCAAAGGCAAGGAGTTTGGGAAAGAGATTGTTCTCTAACTGACATTTTCAAGTGCTCTGGCCGGCGTCAGCCTCGCTTTGAATTGCCAGGGTGGGTGAGTAAGCCGGGGGCCAGCCTGGCTTCAGCCTTTCCTGCCATTCAGCCTTGGCTCCCTGGCCACTCAGCTGCATTTGACGTGCCAACCCAGGACTGACCTGGGAGGGGTGCAGGGGTGTGGAGGGCCCCCCAGTTACTTCTCCAGGCTGGGCTGGTTGGAGCTGGTGTCACTGAGGACGGGCCCCTGCATGCCTCCCCCTCACTGAGCAGCCCGCTCTTGCTCTTACTGTTACTCATGACGATGACTGTTTACCTGTGGACCTTCGTGGCTGACGGTTCCTTCCGCAGCTCTCCAGGCAGGCTCGTCCCTGCTCTCCTGCAGTGGGCGCAGCTTCCCAGGCGGTTCTTTCTTGTCTCGTCCTGCAACAGGCAGAGGGCACCAGACTTTGGCTCAAGGATGGGGATGGCGTCCTGGGGTGAGGAGTGAATTCCTGACCCCTCCTCGGGGAGGCAGCAGGTACAGAGGAAGGAGCCCAGGGCAAACTCCTCTCGGCACCTCAGACTTCCCTCTGGCCCCAGAAGACATTGTCCTCTGGGAGGCTGAAGGAACCTCTAGCTCTGTCCTAGGATGGAGTGACATCTGTCTGTTTCCAGGGGGTTCTTGTTTCTCTAGAAGCGTGCCTGCCCTGGGGTAGGGGGCAGGGAGAGCCCTGTGAGCTTTAGGGCCAGGCTGCCTGGAGCGGGCAGGTCATGTGGAGTCATCCTCACTCTTGGGCCCAGGTTCGGAGCTGTCCCAAATCCTGGGGAAGCAGCTGGCCAGGGTCAGGGGCACACTCCCGACTTGCAGAACTTATCACGTTCTAACCAACCTTGTGGGCCCTGCAGCTACACCCCAGGTTCAAGGGCAAACAGAGTCCAGCTTTATGATGCATTGGGCAGCTTCGTGGGCATCTCTAGAGAGACCCGCCTGCCCAGGGAGTGGGGAGTGGCACCGCTGCGAGGGCAGGATGTGGGTTTAGTGAAACATTCCCTAATGACACATTCTCAATTGGAAAATGGAACTGTCTATACGACCACGGTCCCCTTAAATATGTCACCCTTGGTGGGCTAAGACTGGGTTCTGAGGGAAACCAGGGACTCTGGTTAAACTCAGGTTACCCACAGGTTACCTACTCATGGGGATGCCCTGGGGCTCCCCAGGATTAGATCCCGCCCTGCTTTCTGTGTCCTGGGTTCTGTAAAGGCAGAGTGTGGGCTGGAGGCAAAGCAGCTTGTCTACAGAGCCACCTCCAGGTCTACGGGTGACCACAATGTTGACGCCAGGCAGCGGGGAGCTGAAGTTTGCTGTCGGGGAGGGAGACACACAAAGGAGCAAAGGGGTCAAGGGCGCCTGTGCCCCTCTCCCGCTGCAGCCGTGGGCCTGCGCCAGGTCCCTGTGTGTCCTCGGCTCCACCTTCCTGATCTGTAAAATGGGTTGTCGTGAAGATTCAAGAGATGACGCACATGAGCCCCGGCACACACTGTGTCTGGCACTTCTTAAATAATAGGTCGAAGGTGTCAGGCCCGTCAGTAGCTCTGCTGACCGGGAGGGAGAGAGTCACTGTCATGTTACGTGCGAGAGAATGACTCTGGGCAATGTGCCCTGAGATGAGGGAAAGGCGCTGAGTCTTCCTCGGGCCTCTGCACCAGTCCCAGCCACACCCCTCTGGCTGGGTAACCTCAAGAAGGTGACCTAACCACACTCCGAGTCTCAGGTTCCTCATCTACAAAATCGGGAAAAAAGAGATAGAACCTGCTTCATAGGGTGGTTGTGGGGATTAAATGAGCCACCCTAAAGCTCCTGGCACATAGTAGGTGCTCAGCGAATACTACCTAGCTGAATGGGAACCTGGCGGCCTGAGGCCAGGCCCTGAGCTGAGCCTCTCAATGGTCTCTCTGGCCCCGGGTCAGGGCTGCAGCCTTTGTGGAGGGTAGAACCAGGGACCAGAGGCTCGGGAGCCCCAGGAGGGCTTCTGCCCCAGGCACTAGTTTCCGATCTTGCCACAGAAACGACCAGACACCTCCTGGGAAAGTGCTGTGCCCCAGCGCCCGGGCAGTGGAGGGCAGGGACTTGGTATTCATTACCATTGCCAGCAGGAGTGCGGGACAGTTTCCTACTGGAGGAATCCAGGAAACTGAGGCTGGGAGAGGGGAGGGGCCTGTGTGGGGTCAGTGTGGCAGTGAGGCCACGCTGGAGGGTGGAGGCAAGAAACTGGGAAACCACCGTGGGGTGAGGGGCAGGGAAGGGCCCTGTCCCTACCCTGCCAGGGCCTCCCTCCCCGCTCTGCTCTCTGGGAGCAGGAACTGGTTAAAGGGGAACAGGGAAGGAGGGAAAGAAAGCAAACAGCCAGAGAAAAGCCTGGAGCTTGAAGTGCTGGGATTGTTTGGTCTGGCTGAGCCACCTCCTGGGCCACTCCCAGCAGCTCTGCAGACAGACTCCCACACCCCCCGCCACATGTGTGCATGCACGCACACACATGCATACATACATGCACAGACAGACACACAAGCAGCCACACGCAGTCAGACGAGCACGCACACACAACACACACATGCCCGCAGACGCAAACCGCGCACAGGCACAGACACACGGTGTGGAAGCCCCGAGGTGCCGGGGCGGAGGGTTTCTGCGGTTCCTTCGAGCTCCCCCTCGCCGCTCCCCCTCCCTCCCCCCACCCCCAATTACTGACACACTGGCACAGCCCCTCACTGCAGCCACCGGGACACCTGCCGTGCCTGCACACCTTGGGCTCTAAGCTCTTTACTTATATGAACTTGTTTAATCCTCCCAACAGCCCTAGAAGGCAAGCACTGTAATTAGCCCCGGTTTGCAGATGGAAAAACAGGCGCGGGGAGGTGAAGTGACTCGCCCGAGGTCACATCCTTGGTTCAGAGGCCCCCAGGGTACAGAGCTCCTCGGGGAACCGCTGCCCCACACCGTCTCTGAGGGCACCGGGCTCTGGCTCTGGGCCAGGGACTGGGATCAGCGCCGTCACCCACACTGTCCCTGTCACGTGAAGCAGCAACGTGATGTTGCCCTTTTCTCAGGCCCAGGGGAGGGCCGTGGACACGGAGCGTGGAGGAGCAGCGCTGGGCGTCCTACTGTGTGCTGGGCCAGGCTGCGGCGGCGAGGAGAGGCAGGGGTTGGGTTGGACAAACCGTCGCCTCTGCAGGGTTAAGCTCAGTGCCCTCCAGCCTGCTCCTGTAGCTTCTTCTCCCCTTGCCCCCTTTCCTCATCTGCTCCACAGCTGGGACCGTGCCTCCATCCCCTGGACCTTGCGTGTCCAGTGTGTGACACCCTCACACTCGTTCAGCCAGCCCACCATTGCCTCAATAAGTGTGCCCTGTGCATCTTTAATGATAGCTGTGGATAACTGTTGACAAAACATCTTTCCCTTTCATTATTTTATTTCATCCTGCGTGTGTGGAGGGAGGGGAGGGGATGATTCCTTTCTTTTATCTCAGCTCCACCACTCACTGAGAGTCTTTCCAGCAGAGGGCCAAACGAACATACCAGAGCCCTCATCAGGCTCAAAGCTTCTTGCTGAGGGAATGAATGCCGAGCGAAACAGACTCGGCGCCAGCCCTGGAGGAGCCAGAATCATGACCCGTGCTTCCTGAGCCCGTCCCGTGTGCCTGGCACCAGCCCGGGGCTTCCCCCACGTCCCTTCCTTATATCCCCACATCCTTGCCTAGGGGATGGTGCAGTTATTGGTCCCCTTTTCCAGATGGGGCAGTTGAGGCCTAGGGAGGCTAAATCGCTCCTCATGGCCCTTGTCTCCCCCACCTTGTATTATGGATATTCCAACCCCTGTCTTAGGCCCTGCTGTCCGTGCCAGACTCCCGGTGGCAGGACCCACTTCCGTTTTCCCTCTGTTCCCTGCATGGTGTCTTGCACAACGCTGGCCCCCAGTGGCACCAGTGAGGGTTCGTTACATTCACTGGGTGGAGTGAAACTTTGGGGAAGAAAGGGAGAATGTAGCAGAGAAGAGAGGCTTAGTGGGGAGCCCCAAGTAACGGGCAGACAGAAGCATAATTTAGTGTCAGCGCTGGGTGACATCTTCAAAGACCACCCCAGTCAATGCCTCCCCCACCCACACTCAGTTTTTGGACTCCCTCTAGGCTAGCCTGCCAAGGAGTTTCCCAGGCTCTGCTTGTTCCCTGCCACTGACAGGCAGCTCAGCCCCTACTGAGAGGCATGAGGTAATCCAGTGAAATAACTCAGCTTAGTGCCAAATGGTCCCCTGATAAGCTGATCTTTACTGAGTGCTTTCTCTCTGCTGGGCATATTAAATCCACGCCCAAACCACGAGAGGTAGGTACAATTATTATCCTAGTTTTACGGATGGGGAAACCGAGGCACGGAGAGTCATGTTACTTGCCCAGGGTCTCATAGCTGGCAAGCGGCAGGAAGCAGAATACAACTCACAGCCAGGGAGCAGCCCCAGGGGGTACCGGACGGCGGGCCCTCCCGGCCTCCAGGCGGGTGCCACCCAGCGACATCTGTGCGAGCCCACGCGTCGTTTTCAGTGTTCTAGCAGCCGCGCTGAGAGAGGAAAAAGGAACAGGTGAGAAACGAAAGCTCTAAAATTTATTTTAGTAATACACGTATTTAAATCCAAAGCAACATCATTTTAACATGTAATAAATCTAAAAAATGTTACTAATGAGACATTTTACATTCTTCTCTGGTACTAAGTCTTGGAAGCCCGGTGTGTCATAGTCTCCGTTTCCAGCACATCTCAGCTGGAACTCGCGACAAGCGCTCAGTAGCACACGTGGCTGGGGCACCGTTCCGGACCGCGTAGTTCCGCACTAGACCGCCTTTAAGGTGCTTACTGTGCTGTATCCCAGTGCATGGGAAGGGTGCGATCCATGTGAGCCACTCTTGCGATTATTTTATATCACTGGCTGTTGCGGATGGCGGTCCAGGGGGAAGCTGGGCTGAAGCTTCCAGAAAATGATATTTCTATTCTTTTTTTAAAGATTTTATTTATTTATTTTTAGAGAGGGAAGGAAAGGAGAAAGAGAAAGAGAGAGAGAAACAGCAATGTGCGGTTGCTGGGGGCCCTGGCCTGCAACCCAGGCATGTGCCCTGACTGGGAATCAAACCTGCAACACTTTGGTTCACAGCCTGCACTCAATCCACTGAGCTACGCCAGCCAGGGCTCTATTCTTAATCTGAGTCCTCCAGGCCAGCAGCTGGATGGCCCCCAAGCTGAGCCAAGCTGGGAGCCCTTGGCCTCTGGGTTGAGAGGAGGCAGCCTCTTTCTAAGCCACCCTTTCTAAGAGAAGAGAGACCAGACTGAAGTCTCTCCATTTCCCCAGCGGGCCAGCTGAGCACCACATGAAGTGAGGCCTCTCTGGGGTTTATAAACTCATGGCCCATCTGCCTGGGGCGTGGGGGCGGGGGCAGGCGTACATCTGGAGGGGGAGGCCCAAGCCCTTCCTTCTGTGGGCCCTGGGAGCAGCACCTCCTGCACGCTTTAGGGAGATTAGGCCTTTACACGGAGCAAACAAACATGTCCCCATCACTGTTTTAATACAGTTTCGCCCCATGAGTTAAATGAAGCAGGAATGAGGGGTCCATGCTGCCCCCTAGCTCTCTGTGGTTCCCAGACAGCTGCCGAAGGCTTGCGAAGAGGCAGGCAATGTGAGCCAGAGGTTCCCAAACCTGTCTGCATGCTGGAGTCACCTGGAAAATCTCACAAATATACTGGTGCCCCCAGAGGTTGTGCCTGAATGGTCCAAAGCTTTGGAATGTGTCAAAGACCCTCCGGTGATCTAAATGCAGGCAAGTTTGGAAACTGCTGTGTTAACCCTTAGGGGCACAAGCTCCCTTAGCCCTCACAGTAGCCATGGTGCAGGTGTGGCTATGGTTCCCACTCTCCAGGTGGGAAGGTGGAGGCTCACGGCCCAAGGTTAGCCAGCCAGGAAGCAGGCGTGGTAGGCATCCACCAGTCAAGGTCTTGATCAGTGGTGTGCTGGCAAACGCTTAATAGCTGGCTCTCCAGCAGGAAAAAAAGCCCCGCTTTGCAGCATTTGCCCATCTGCATGGTGTAATGACTCCCACCGTGGCTGATCCTAAGCTACGAGAGTTGGGAAGTGATTCCCACAATCGGCTGCTGGGTCAGTTTGGCAGCCCCAGCGCAGGGCTGGGCCACTCTGCATGGTGAGCGGAAGGTCCTATTGAGTGAGAGGTGGTTGTGGTCGGAAACTGTCTGAATCTTTAGTCATAGAACCCTCTTCCCCATGAACATTTGAGAACCTCAATATACCCAACAGGTAAAAAGCCGTATGTTATCAGTAGAGGTTTATTTTACAAACTTAAATCATAATATCTTGCTCCTGTTCAACCGGGGCGAGGCCAGTTTGACCCCTCAGATGGGGTGAGGGGGACTAGTGAGCATGGGCAGCAGGTAACACAAGAAGTGGCTGCTTCTTAGAGCCAGGAGCCTGTGCCCTGGCCCACCTCTGACGCTCAGCTCACCAGAGGGCCAAGCGGCCTCGGGCCAGTCCCCGCCCCCTCCGGGCCTCCATTTTTCGTGCACGCTGGAGGAGAACAGACTCCTGGGGCATGGCTTCCCGGGCTGACTTTGGCCCTGCCCCACCTCTTGCCCGACCCCAGCCAGCCTTGACCCCATATTTATAGCCATGACTTCAGTCTCTCCAGTTCTGCTAAAGCTTGTTCCCTGGCCCACGTATTTATGACCCAGCAGGGCAGAAATAGATGTGACGTGCAGGGGATTTAGCTGATTTTGTGAGCAGGCTGGATTCGGGGCATCTATGTGGACCGGGCTTGAGTCTCCGTGCAGGGCGCATACAGACCCCAGGCCCAGCTGTGGGGTTGTGTGGTTGGTGGTCGCTGAGACCCAGGAGTGGAGGGTTTGCCAAGTCCCAGAGGGTGTGGCAGACCCAGGGCCCCAACCAAGGACTCTTTGGGCTGTGCAAAATGGCCTCTCCTCAGACCCCCAGACCCCCCACCCCCGACCAGGTCCCAGTTTGGTTATTTTCCTGCTCTGGGACCGTGGGCATGGTTATCCTCCCTGGGCCTCCATCTCCCCATCTGTTAAATGGGCATAGTAGTCAGGGCCAGCCTCGTGAGGTTATTCTGAGCAGCAAACAAGGTCATACTATGTATAGTACGGAGCCCAGCACATAATCAATGCTTAATAAATAGCCACTCTAGTTCTGACTATAACTTCAGTCACCCCTTGATAAAAAGGACAATTATAATGGCAGGAAAACCCATTCTCCTGAGAAAGTCGCATCTTTCTGAGCACTCACGAAGGGGATGGATTTAACCGTCCCCACCTCTGCACTGCAGCGTCGTTCTTGTCCCCCACCGCGTCGCGTGCTCTGGGCGTCACCCTGAGGAGGCACCCTGTCCATGGAAGGGACTCGGGAAAGAATGCCCTCAAAGAAACAATGCCAGTATGTGAAGTTGTATTTTTTATGTACCGGATCATAAAAGTACTCAGTCTTAACTGGTAGGCTTGTTCCCAACGGACATCCAGGCTCTAAAGTGGTGAGCAATTGGACAGTCAGGGTATTGGCATAAGAAATGCATCTCCCAGGTCCCTGCAAGGCTGGTGCTGCTGAGCTTCCCACCTAATGCTGATTTTATGTGTCTGTAGTCGCATATGGGAAGTTAACATAATAGTGAACTTGAAATACATGTGCCATTCACAACACAGGATGGCATCTGTCGAGGGTTTTATGTTAGCGCCACTGTTTTCTCTGTCCTAACGATCCACTGCAGTCCTCGGCCCCCTTTCCTGCATAATTATTTTTTTGTTGCACTTGTTACCGTCTGACACGCTTTTTCATGTATTCGTTATCCGCCTACCCCAGCTAACATGTGAACTTCGAGTGGGCAGGGTTCCTTCCCTTTCTGTCCACTGTGTACTGTGCACAGCTCTCAGAAGGGGGGGTGGCACGTGGGGAGGTGTTCGGGGACTACGTGTTGAATGAATGAATGAATGAATAAGTGAATGGCTGAGTCTGAGTCTCCATTCTACCAAGAAGCCAACTAAAGTTCAGTGAGGTGAGTGATGGTCCCAAGTCACCCGGCTGTCATGATGCTAAACGGAGGTCTGGCACATACTCACCCCTCCTGAGACCACCCCACATCCTGGCTAGGTCCTTCCCCGTCCCTCACAGCTGCCTCTTCCCAAGGACTGGTTTCCTGATGCATCCAGAGCTCCCCCTAGCTTCACCTGACACCCCTTCTTACCCAGGAGGTGCGCGGGAACAGAGGGCAGGAATGAAGTAGGGAGGCAGGAGGAGAGGTCAGGGCCACTGGGCAGCCCGGGCGCTGGTGGCTGGAGGCTGAGGCAGGCAGGAAAGAGGCCAGGGTTGGTCATTTTGTCATGCAGGACTGGAAGGAGGGGTCAGTCACAGGGGGGTCACGCTGGCACATCCCTGTGGGACTGACTCTGGGAAATGCTGGGACAGGGCGGGTCCCAGGGGATTCAGGGAGAGCTTCAGCCTTGGTGACTCTCAGTCCCCTAGCCGCTGCGCCCAAGGTCTACTTCAGCTGGGGAAACGCAGGCCCATGGAAAGGAAGGGACTCTTTCAAGAACACATAGCAAGGTCATCGCCAATGCCAGGCTTCCTTGCACTCTCCAGTTCTGTGGGGTGGAGGAGCTTCGGAGTCAGGGGGAAGAGACCCCCACCTTGGCTTCTATCCCCTCGTGAGAGAGAAATATTAAGGCAGGAACATATACTCTTAGCCCAGATTCTTGGGGACAAGGGAAGCTCCCTTCCTAGCGGCAGGGAAAACTCAACTCTGAGCAGGCCAGACGCTACTCCCCACCCCACTCCTGATGCCAAGGTGCTGCCCGACAGGTGTGGTTCGTAGGTGCACCTTGAGCCATCTGAATCAGTTCTGAGTTACACCTTTCCCCAGGTTAACTCCATTTTTGCCCCTAGGCTGTGCACAGTTAATGCCCCAGCCACCCTGCATTCATTATTCTACCTGATAAATATTTATTGAGGGACTAGTATGTGCCAGGCAATGTACGAGGCACCAGAGATAACCTCCTCCCTCTCTCTTTCCCATCCTTTGGTCCTCCCATCCTTCCTTCTCATTCATTCACTCATTCACTCATTCATTCAGTAACTGCCTGAACTATTGAGGCAGCACAGCCTTATGGGTGAGAGTGATATTTGCAGCCAGACTCTCAGGATGTGAACTCTGACTCAGTCACTTACTGGCTGTGTGAACTTGGCAAGTCACGTAAACTTGATTTCCTATCTGTAAAAACGGTGACAATAATAGCACCTTCCTTATAGGGTTGTGATGAGGAGCAGACTGATGCATGCTAAGTGTCTGGAATAGCACCTGACGTCGTGAGCACTGCACGAACATTAGCTGTTATCGTTGTTGTTGTTATTGTGTGCCTGGCGCTGTGCAGGGGCAGAGGAAGTCGGTCTAAAACGCTCCGCTCACGCAGATCCCTGTATGTTCCAGCCTCTCACCCCCCTCCTGGTCTTCCTGCCTCCAGCCCCGCCAAGCGGCCTCCAACCCTGCCAAGAGGCCTCCAGTCCTGGGGACCCTGCTTGGGCTCCTGGAAGCTCAGGGGAGTGAGGAGGGGCAGCTGATGGCTCACAGGGAGCAGGGCTTACGTGAGGAGCGGGAGCGGGTGGCTGGGCTCCTCCTGGGTTCGCACGCCAGGCCTGAGTCTGACTTGCTGTGGAGCCTGGGTGAGCCCTTCCACCTCTCTGGGATGGGGGCCACGAGTCGGCTGACTGTGTTGGCCCTCCTGCCCAGGCTCACGTCTAGAGCCTGTGGCCGGATGAGGGACGTGGATTTGGGGGAGCTAGCATTAGAGGACCCCCCCTCTTATTTCTGCTGAGGCTGGAGTGGAGCCTCTGCTGCCCACAGTGAAGATGTGCCCACACAGACATGCGTGCGGTGTCTGACCTGCAACCCCGGGGGCTGTGGGGGTCCCCAGAGTCAGTCTGCAGTGAGAGCAAGGGGTAAGAGCACAGGGCCCAGCGGCCCAAGTCACACCCTGCTCTACACTCCCCATCCGTGTGGCTCTGGATTCGGACTGTGCTCTTCCATGCCTCAGTCTCCCCATCTGTAGGCAGCACTCACAGGCCTGCCCCACGGGGAGTGTCAGGTAGTAGATTTGGTCCAGCACTAGCAGATGCTCAGACAGCGGCAGCTGCCATTGCAGTTATGGGTCACACCTCTCCCCACCTCCACCTGGCCCCAGCTCCTGAGCTGGGTGGGTGTTCCAGGTCTCAGGCCCACACGGGGCCTGCCCAGGCCCCCCCTTCCCCCAAGAGGGAGACTTGAATCGAAGAGCTCCTGCCAACCCCTCCCTCCACGCTTGGCAACATGAAGACAACGCCGGCCAAAAATATTTGTGTGGGTGGCGGAAAGTTAGCTTTTCCGCCTCTCTCTTCTTTCCTGGAAACCGTGGCCACCATCAAATACAGCAAAACAGAAGCAGGGACAGAGCATGGCGGGGCCCCTGTGGGGCGCCAGAGGGGGCCTACCCCCCTGCCCACTCCTCCTGCCTCCTGCCATCTGTCCCTGTGGTGCTGTGGGCGGTGGGGTGGGGGGCTCCAAGTGCTTAGAATCACGGCACCCTGCAGTGCCGCGGCTAGACAGAACCCCCCCACCCCCCCACCAATGTCCTTGGTCTCAACCCCGCCGTTGTGCCTTTGGGCAAACTGACTCCACGGTGCAGAAGACACCCGCCCGAGGTCACACAGCCAGTGAGGGATTTTCAGAATTCATTGGCCCTTTGTGAGCTTTTAAGATTCTGATGGCAGAAATCTGGCAGCAGCTGGTGAGAAAGAATCTGGAGGAAGGAGGCCTCTTCTGTGCTGGCCCGTGCAGCTACGGAGTCAAAGCAGGGGTCCGCTCCCGGCCCTGCGGCTTAGGCCAAAGCCCCTTTGCCTACCTGAGCCTCAGTTTCCTCGTGTCTAAAATGGGGTAATAATAACAGCACCCCTTTCAGGGCTGTTGTGAGGGTTTGCTTGGGTAACCTCAGTGCATGACCCAGCAGGGGACAGGCGTGCAGTCTTGTGAGTGCACATGCCTCTCCAGGCAGAAGGCTGGCTTCTCTGCACTGATTTCTGCGTCACCGAGGCTACAGTAACAGGTGCCCGTTATCTTTCCGATCCGGATACTCATTTGCCTTCCCCTGGTTGGCATTGATTTTCCCCAGGGCCTGGTAATGCGCTTATCTTTCCTCTTGCCTACCAGACTCTTCCTGGCACCGCTCCAGCCAGAAGCTGAGGCCTAGACCCAGCCTGCTGGGGTGGGGGTGGAGTGCCTGGGGACGGAGGCGTGGCCTCCAGGTCAAGTGCCACGGCAGCTGAGGTCAGCCCAGGCCCTGAGGTCACCAGTGTCCACAGGTGCTCACAGTTCTCAGGGTTCTCACTGCCCACAGGGCAGCCGGGGCACGAGTGTGTGTGGGGTTCTTCTCTCCCCATCTGCAGCAGGGTGAGGTTCAGAATGTTCGCACTCGCCAGAGTTCGCACGGCTGAGAAGCAGTGGAATCAAGATCTGTTCCACGAGATCTGCGGATTCCGAGGGTTCCTCCCATTGGCCTTGTCTGAAGCGCTACCTGCCTGTCCTGGGGCACCTGGTCCACCTCCTGTGCCTCCACGAACGATCTGCTCACCATTGTGTCCAGACTGAAACCGCCCCCTGCGCTCCAGGCCCCCAGGTGGAGGCGGTTGCAGGCTCATCTCCCCCGGAAATCCCAAATCGATCGCATCTCCCTGCTCCCCTGAACACCTGCTCCGCGGCTCCTTCCCATTTATTGCTGATCTCTGGTAATGAAAAGCACGACACCACACTGTCACCAGAGCTGCATCCCAGACTCCTCCCCCTTCCTCCACACCCACTCTCCATCTGCCTCCCAGCCCAGCCAGCTCTTCCACCCAAGTTTCTCTCCCATCCACCCATCCCCTCCTCGCTTCCCGCGAGGAAGCTCCCTCCCCCTTCTCCCGGAGTATTATCATGGTTAACATTTCTAAATAATCATGCTCCCCACACCACCAGATTTTAAGTCTTCGTGAGCCAGAGTGTCATATCTTCTTTATCTCCACTGTACGCCCTGTGCTTTTTATAGTGTCTGGAATGTGATAGGAGCGCAAGAAATTTTGTGAAATAAAAGAATAGCCAATGTATTAAGTTGCATCTCAGAAACTGTGCTAAGTCCTCTGCGTGCATTTTTCTCACTGAATTGTCAGTGCTGCACTATACTGGAGATACTATAGTTCCCATTTTACAGATGGGAAAGCTGAGGCTCAGAGAGGTCGCACGGCTAGCTGCCCATCACGAGAGCGGCAGAGCTGGGGTTCCAGCTGGAAGCTTGTCATGTAGGCACGTCGCTGCACTGGCTCACTTGGTGCCCAGCCTTCTCAGGGGTCCCTGTCCCCAGCCTTGCGCCCTCTGCTCCCCTGTTCCTGAGATCCCTGTGGTGTATGTACTTTTGGTGGCATGTGAGACAATTCTTTCCAGGGGGTGCCCGGATAAGTATTTTTAAATAACTAGCTATTTATTTAATGTGTATTGGGGAAAACGACTTAGCACAACATTCTTGTGGTTTTCCTGCAATTATTGCTTAAGTCCTAAGTAATAAAAGTAAGTTATTTAAAGTGGATTTACAGAAAAATACTGAGCAAATAAAGTGTCAAATGGCATAAAGTGTCATATGGCCAGACCTGGAGACACTGAGTGACTGAAGCTTGAGACTTCCCCGCGGATGTGCATGGGACCTGGACCCCGGGACCCAGCCAGGTCTAGGGGCGGCCCTAAGGTGAACGGATAGGCCTCAGGAATTCAGCCCCAAACAGCCAGTGAGCTGTCTCATGTGCTGCTTCTCTTCTCTCTGTGCAGACAGATCGTCTTGAAGGGGGGACCTCACTGACCAGAGGCGGGTTAAGAAGGAGGGCTTGGGGGCCCTCTCAGCCCCGGAAGGCTCGCCGTTGGCCGTTGCCCAGCTCTGTGAGTGGCCTAAGGAAGTCAAGCTGCAGAGAGCCAGAGGAGACCTGGAGAGGAGAGAAGACCAGGACGCACGCAGGCACGCAGGCCCCAGCCCGAGCGCCAGCTTCTCCGCGCCCCTGAGCAGAGGCAGCACTATGCTGGGCCCCCACCTCCCACCCCCACCCCTGGGGAGTAGGCCCAGCGAAGGCAGGCCTGCCCCCTGCGCCTTCCGGATCCCTGATGGGAGCTACAGGTGTCTGGCCTTGGAAGCCGAGGAGAGCAGTGGTGAGGAGGGCCTGCAGGGAGAGGCAGGGCCCGTGGACGTGGAGGACAAGATAGCCAGCAGGAGTGGGGACAACTCCGCCTGCAGAGCCACCCAAGGGGCACCAGAGTTGCCCAAAGCCCTGGGCATCCCGCCACCCAGCTGCTCCAAGGAGGCACGGAGGGGGCCCCAGCATGCTGACAGGGCCGGCCAGGACTGGGAGTTGGTGAAGGCCCGGCAGGTGATAACAGCCAGCCCCAGCCCCAGCGCCAGCTCTGGGCCCAGGATTCCTCAGAAACCAGGTAAGCTCGTGCCCCTTTTCTTCTGGACTGCCAGGGTCACAGGGGACCCCACAGGTCTTCAACCCAGGGGCTCCTGACCGTATTTTCCCATGATGCGTAACAGGCCATCACAGCCCCGCAGCACGTCCAGACGGACAGCCCTGGACACACGGGGAGGCTGTGAGCTACGTGCAGTTCCAGCTGCTCCACCTCTGAGCCCGTCGTCTGTCCGCCAAAGGGGGCGCGTGAAAAGGCCGGGAGAGAAAGCCGTGTTGTCCTGCTCGGCTGGAGACAGGCTCCACCTCTCGCTTTTGTCTGCCCTTTAATCACTGGCGCTAACCAGCGCCGGTGGGGTGCAGACAGTTGATGGGGTGGGACTGCCTTGTGGAAGGTACTGAGCGCCAGCTACTTGAGGGTGCTGGGGACATGGCCCTGGGCAACACAGACCTGGTTGCTGCCCTCGTGAAGCTTAGGAGTAGAGACTGCAGACTGATCTACTCTGGTCTCCTCATTGTACAGGGGGGAAACGGAGACCCCGAGTGAGGAAGTTAAGGACCAGGTCACTCGGCCTGTCAGTGACCGAGCTAGACCCACGTTCCTCATCCAGGCCTCAGTTTTCCATCTGTTAGGGATGACAAAGGCAGGACCCCAGGGCTGCAGTGAGGACCCGACCCCCACGGGTAGGGGAGAGCTCTGTGTGAACGGCCCTGAAGGAAGGGAAGGAGGAAGGAAGGGAGGGCGATAATAGGTGGCAGGAGTCGGCGGAGCAGGGCGGGTCAGGGACATGACACTGAATCACCTCCACTGCTGGGCCCTGGAAACCCTGAAGTGGGTCCAGATGGGGAGGATGTGAGCCAGGCCGTGCTCGCTCAGACCTGGGAGGGCTCGTGCGTCAGAAAACTGAAGGAACACTTCATTTCTCTGCAGGCGTTGCTGGCGCCCCGGCTGGCGTCTCACCAGCCATCCTGCCCACTCTTTTTTTCTGAAATAATTCTTTCCAGCCTCTGATCTCCCCCCACGGCCACCCCCACCACCGCCCACACTTGGGTCAAACAGGGAGCCGGGCAAAAGCAAGGAGGGGCCTTCAACACACCTGAGGCAGCAGGGAGGAGGGCCCTGGCACCCGAGTCGTCCCCAGTTCAGTTTCCCTGGAGCCTGGAAGCCCGGGACTTGCTTCCTTCCCCCTCAGAGCCCATGGCTGGGAGCCAGGAGACTCGGGTAGCTGGTTCTATAACTGATGTCAACCAGCCCAGCAAACCCCTTCTCCCTGGCAAGCTTTAGTTTCTTCACCCGTCAAAATATGATAAACACGCGAGCCCCATCTACTTCACGAAGCTGTTGTGAGGTTGCGGTGATCTTAGACGGGCCGATGTCTTGGAAATATGAGAGTAATCTAGAAGAAGCATGTGAAGATGTTGACAATCATTAAAATGCTCGTCATCAACTCAGGAATCCAATAGCAATTATTTGCTAAGCCTGTATTTGCCAAGCCCTCTGTGCTAAGAGCTCTACGTATGTCATTTCATTTAAACTCATCACGACCCCATTAGGGGCATACTGTTTGTATCTCCTACACACAGACGAGGAGACCGAGGATCAGAGAATGGGAGTGAGTTGTCTGAGACTCATGGCTGGCAAGCTGCTGAGCTGTGATTCAGTCACAGCTTTTTTGAAATAAGGGGCTTTGGCCTGAGCCACCACTTTATTCTGGATTTACGAGGGGAAGGCATCTGCCAACACCTGGTGTGGAGGGACATGGCTGGAGGGAGGAGAAGAAGGGACTAGGTCACTTCACAGTATCACATTCTCGTTGGTCTTACTGCTGCCTCTCAAGGCAGGGATTCCGCCCTTGCACAGATGACTCAGCTGAGGCTCAGAGATCGAAGTCCCTGGTCCAAGGTCACAGTCAGGGTGGGAGCTGAGACTATGATCACGTTCTTCTTGCCGCACAGCCTGCTTCATTCCCCTCGTGAACATGCAGCCAGACAGCTATCCAGTTCTGTCCTGAGCATCTCTAGGGACAGAGGAGACAGTAGTCTCAGGGGGTGGCCTGGGCTGGGAAGGCTTCTCAGAGGTGGAAGCAGGGAGGAAGCTGGGTCTCACAGGAGAGTGGAAATCGGGCGCTCTTGGGTCAGAGCCCACATTGGCCTTTCTGCTCCCTTAGGAGAGGGAGTGGCCAGAATACCTTCTTTCTTCCTGGAGACCCATA
The DNA here is from genome assembly GCF_004126475.2 of Phyllostomus discolor. Classification (NCBI taxonomy): domain Eukaryota; kingdom Metazoa; phylum Chordata; class Mammalia; order Chiroptera; family Phyllostomidae; genus Phyllostomus; species Phyllostomus discolor. The sequence goes on from NC_040915.2 coordinate 21,279,613, forward strand.
GGGAAGAGGCCTGAGGAGCTGCCAGGTTATTAACAGATTAGGGCTTTCTTTTAAAACTTCCTCCCATTACTGCCAGAGGATTATAAGTATCTTCAGACAATTACACCCAGCCTTCCACATTATACCGCCTCTCTTCAGTGCTCCCTGACAGCTGTAAGTACGGGCCATGACATCTTCTGCCTTGGACACCCACCACTTGGGGTGGATGGGTGAGTACCAGGGCCATTTCTCTAAGGCCTGAGTACCAGCTAAGCAGGGCAGAGTGTGGTCCTTGGCAGGCTGGATGGTCAGGGGATAGAGAGAGATGAGGTGGGCAGCAGCTCAAGGTCCCTGCCATCGGCTGCCGCCAACTTGGGAGAATGTATGTGGGGGGGGAAGGTGTCAGGTAGGGCTCACAGTCAGGCCTCAGGCGGCACTACTAAGTAAGTCCACAGCTCACCAAGAGAGCCCCACGCTGCAGCTGTCCTCTCCGCAGAGTCTCAGTGGGTCATCCTGGAGGGGCTCGTTGAGATTACTGTGTAGATGATCTTGTAGAGACTCTGAAGCCCAGAGATGGGAAGTAACTTGTCCAAGGTCAATAGTAAATTGGTGGCAAAGCTAGAGCTGGAACCCAGGGCTTCTGCCTCACAGCTCAGCTGCCAGACTCTTGTGCTAAATGCTTTGCATGGGTTACTTCATTTCACACTTTTTAAATCTCTGTTTCACTGATGAGGAAACTAAGGCAAACTGAGTCTACGTGACTTGTCCTAAGTCTCAGGCCTGTGGGTAGAGGAGCTGGGAGGTCTGGCCATCCTTTCCACCGCCCTGTGTGCTGCCTTGTCTCCATGGAGACGAGGCAGCAGGCTGTGTTCTTCCACCCACCTGGGGCTGGGAAAAGGTTGTTCAGGCTCTGGGGGATGCTGGGGGAGGGGTTCTGCCAAACCGTTCTCCCTCCCTCTTGGAGATACTCAGGGAGACTTAGCTCCTCCTCCACTCATGGCTGTGGAAAAGGCACCTTCCTTCCCCTGCAGGCCACTTGTTATTGGGGGCTTGGGGTATCTGGAAGACACTGTGGGAGCCTCTGGGGTGGGAACGAGGGTGTGGATCTGGGTTGTCAGATGAGCCCTGCCCTTGGCCATGCCTGTCTAGCTGAGGCAGAGGAATCTGTGCCCATGATGAGAGCTGGCAGTGGTCACTGGGCCAAGGACACGGCCCCAGACCCTCAGCCCTGTGGGAGAAAAGGCAGTCAGAGAGCCAGGACGCCGCCCACTTCACTTCCCACACCCCCACTGTGGTGACCATGATAGGAGGGCAATGGTTTAGGAGCAGGGCTCACAGGTTCCTGTATACCTCACATGTGTACTCACACATATACACTGACACCCTCATAAATATGCATGGAAACACACATGGTGTATACACACCATGCTGTTATGCAAACATGGTGTACACTCACATCTGCACACATGTGCATGCCCTCAGACACCCAGACATCGTGCACAGGTGTGCATCCACACACACCCTCCCTCAGAGTGCCCTGACCCACACCTGCCTAATTTCCACGTGCATCAGATTTGCATACATAGCTGTAGTCCCACTGAAACATACAAGCACACAGACTCCCTCCCTTAGACACAGGCTAAAAGCATGCTGTTTTCTCCCTTTTCTCCTGCTCACATACCTACACTTTGACATCTCTTTTGCACATGCACACACTTTCTTTTACAGGCATATCCCCTCTTGCACACCCACTGCGACACACCCACATTCAGACCGAACCACTTTCCGTCCTCTTTCCTTTTCCCATCTCTTTCTCTTTCATACCCACCCACACAGTAATCCTGGCCTTTCTCTCTTCTCTCTCTCTCTCTCTCACCCACACAGTTCGTTTCCTGGTTTCCCACAGGCTGGCCTACAGCCATTTTCTTAGCACAGTCACTCACAGGGCAGGCAGTACCCACCCTGATGCCAATCCCCAGGACCCCCTCTGTGCCTCCCACCTCCACCAGGGGCAGCCCCCACACAAGAGCATCCGCAGTGTCAGAGGGTTCTCTGTGACCCACAAGGCAGAGCAGTCAGGGAGGGTTTGTCCTCTCTGTCACCTGATGCCCTGCATTCTGAGCCTGCCCACTGGGGACAGGGAGTGTCCCCAAAGTCTGCCACCTGCAGCTCTAGGTTTGGGTTCCCATCAGCACATTTATGACTTCCTTTAGCAGAAATCTAAACACAGAAAGAACCTTGGCATACAAGACAGATGAAAGTGGAACCACCCTGGTTGAAAGGGTGGGGTACTTGGAACCCAGGGAAACTTCGGTGAAAACCCAGGCCAGCATTTTTTCCAAGTGTAGTTTTGTTTCAAAATTGTTGGCAGTGTGAAGGATGTTTGTTATCAGTCCTGTTTTCAAGCCCACCATGTCTCCCCTGCACTGGGAGGGGGCACCGGAAATCGACTTTGAACAGCATCCCGGGTGGTTCTGATGCTCACTGCCTGCAGGCATGGCACTCTGCTGAGCTCAGTCTGAATGGGGTTTAGTTCAATGCAAAAATGGGGAACCGCAGGCCAGGAGGCACCCAGCGTCCCTGCCCGTGTTGATGCTGGCCCACCGGTTAAGTCAGGGCGCGGCCCCAGGCTGCCGGGAGGTGACAACTTAACTTTGTCTCCATCTGCCTAAGTTCTACCAAGGTCCACAGTTATTCTAGTTACTGGGCCGGAGAGGGTACTGCCCCTGGGGCTGGGGACGTTGGAGGCGGTGCCAGTTATGGGGAAATCACAACGACAGATTTCGAAGGGCGGGGGCGCGGGGGGGGGGGCGGGTAGTGACGAAGATAGAGAAAAGCGGTGGAGATGAGATAGAGGGAGAGACATGAAGAAACTGAGTGGAATAGAAAGCAGAAGCGTTTAGGGAACGACCTAGGGATGTAAAAATGCGGAGGAAACAGAGAGGCAGACAATCAGGCAGCCGAGGGTGAGGCAAAGGAGGAGGAGAAAGGGAGGAAGAGGGGACCCTCCGGGAGACCGGAGGCCGAACCCGCGGGGGGCGGGGCGGGGCGGCGGTGGGGAGTCGCACCTCCGAGGGCTGGGCGGGGCGGGCGGGAGGGGCGGCGCTAGGGCCCGGAGGAGCGGCCATCAGGAGAGCGGCTCGTCGCCCGCCCAGCCCTCCCGGCTCCCGGTCCCGGAGCAGCCCGCTAGGCGGTGGAGGTGGCTGCGGCGGCGCGGGGCGGGGTGCCGGGTGCGGGCGGGAGTGGCGGGGGTCTCGGGGCGGGGCTCCCTGACAGACACGGCCAGGTGCGCAGAGGTGGCGGCGCCGGTGAGCTCCGGGACTGCGCGTGGAGGCTGGAGGTGAGTGAGGGGCGCTGGCCGGCTGGGGTGCCGGCGCGGACCGCACCTCGCCCCTTCCCACCTGTGCTGTTCCCGGTACCGCCTGGTTGGAGGTGGCACCTCTTGGCTCCAGTCCCCGCATGCAGGGTGACCTTGGCCAAGTTGCTTCTACACTCTGGGCCTCAGTTTCCTCATCTGTACGGTGGGGTGGAAGGCGGGCCGGAGAAATCTCGAGGGTCGGGAGCAGCTTAGGGACGGGAGGTCCCCCCCGATGACGGGAAACTACTCCACGGGGCTGCGTGGGCGCTCCAGAGCCGCAGCCCGAAAGCCGATTCGGGACCGGGGCAGCCTCGGGCTCAGGGGTGGGCAGCAGCCGGAGGTCTGCGCCCCCCGGTCCGCTCGGAGAAGGATCGGGTCAGCTGGACTCAGGAAAACGGCGAGTTGGACTCTGCTCGGGGTTGACCAACATGGGCGCCTGTGGGGCAGCGGGACGGCATGTGCCGGCCCGCGGCCCCCCTTCCCGCGGGCGGGGCGACCAGCGCGGGGCTCAGGCTGTGCAGGCGATGTACGCAGGTCGGGAACCGTCCCACCGCGGGGACCACTGGCCTGCCTGGGGAAATCGAAGCCTTTCCTGAGCTTTTAGGGGAGAAGGGGAACTGTCCTAAGAGCTTCACATCTAATTCTCACACCACTACTCCTTCCCATTTGCCAGGTGAACTCGGAGGTGCTGTGAGTGGAGGCTGGGGCTCCTTTCTAACCACCACACAGTGAAATCAGGGGCCCCGTTCAGGGTCCCATCAAGACCTCCCCGCCCCCCACCGTGTTCCATGTCTGGGTTGTCTACAGGGGAGAGAGCAAGCAGGGAAGCAGCACCTGCCCCAGTCCCCTCCCCATCCGGAGTGGCGGTGGCACCGGAATAAACCAACTTGCTGTGTGATCTTGGAGCAAGGCCCCTTCCCTCTCTGGCTCCCAGGGAGGGGGTGGGAAAGGGGTCCCCAAAGGGGTCAACTGCACTGGGGACAGCAGCGCTTGTGGTAGATGTAGGAGTGATCGGTGTGTGTCCCCCAGGTCATGTTGCAAGGTAGAGAATGGGAAGGGATGCTGATCAGAGGGACTAGGGTACGCCGGAGTAAGGGACTGGACCTGCTGGTGCCAGCCTGCCTGCCACCAGCCCCAGGCCTGGCCCCCATCTTCTGTTGGGGCAGAGCCACAAACCCATGGCCTCCTCTCCTCACTACTTGCCATACACCTCAGGCAATGGAATGGGACCCCTCCGGGTAGCTGAAAATGCCCTGCTCTTGCAGGTGGTCCGCTGGCTCTAGTCTTCATGTGAGATCTTAGGTTGGTTCCTCCTCTGGTCCTCAGTTTCCCCATAGTACCACGAGGGGCGTGGCCAAGGATCATTCTAGTGTGATACCCAGAGAACTGCCCCAAAGCACAGTGTTTGCTGCTGAGCCACCCTGGCCCCTCGCCACTTCTTTGCAGGCCATGGGCCAGCTGCCCCCTTCCCCCCACCTCCTAGACTAGTAGCTAAATGCAGCTGTGGTTGGAATCAGCATTTACATAGTTAATACAGGCCTTTAACTCCGCCCTCCTTGTTAGCTTGTTTTCCCCTAAGGTTAAAAAAAAAAGGAAAAGGAAAAGACCGGGTGGCAATCAGGGCCTGGTTCCCAACTGATCCCTAGCCTCTCAGTCAGCATTCTACCTAATGCCCCCACTTTGCAGCTGGGGAGACTGAGGCAGGAGAGGAGAGGAGGTTTGCACAGGGTGAGTCTGTGAGTAGAAGCGGGCAGAGCTGTCTTTCCTTGGGACAGCTGTTTCTCGATAAGTGGGAGAGGGCGCATATAGCAGAGGAGCGTTCTCCCCATCTCCTCCTCACCCCCCACCCCATCGTACCAGCTCCATGGCTGCCATGCGTCCCCCTGAGCCCACCTCACAGCTCTGGGGAGTGGGCTGGGCAGAGCTCAGCCCCCTCCTTCCACCTGCCAAGGACTGTCAGCCCAGGAGGCTGAACACACCTCCAGGCCTAGGGGCCTGCCCTGGGAGGCACCTGTCCCTTCAGAGCAGCTCCCGGGCTCCAGACATGAGCTCATCAGGGCTGCCGATGCCAGGAAGGGAGGGACTGAGGGGGAAGCAGGCAGGGCTGTCCAGATCGGGGCACGGTGGGCCCCTGGGGAAGTGGAGGGGTGCTGTTGTAGAAGATTGCAGGCTCTGGCCCCCATTGTGGTGTGGCAGCAGGGAACAAGATAAGCCAGCAGAGGGTCGGCGGGGGTGGGGATGGGGACAGGCTGCAATGCAGAGACCCAGGTGCTTGGCCAACCTCTGCCACTAGCCTGCTATATGACCTTGGGTGAATCCCTTGCTCTCTACGGACCTCAGTGTCCCTGGCTAGCAATGAGGTGGGGGAGGGGGGTCTTTAGGCATTGGGGTACAATCACGTCTCTGTCCTCAAAGAGTTGCATTTTAATCGAGGAGATAGTCGAGAAAAAGGGAAGCAAAGTAGTCAGCAAGGTAATTTCAGATAGATAAAGTGGCATGAAAAGCAGTAAGCGGTGCTGCTGAGATGGGGAGCGGGCCATGCCCTGTCGGCGGCTGGGGAAGGGCCGTCTGTGGAGGTGACACTGGCACAGAGGCCTGAGTATTATTTGAAGGTGTGGTCATGGCCGGCTCATGGAGGGGGTATGACCAGAACTTAGGGCTGGAAGCATGGGAGGGGTTTGGTTGGGAGGAAGGTGTTCCTGGGGGTGGTAAAGGTCCCACCTAGGAGCTGGGGCTGTGGCGTGTGGGCATTGGCTGTGGGTGTGATAATGCCTTCATCCCTCAGCGCTGCAGACTGCAGACCCAAAAGAGCCTGGGGCCTGTGACCAGGTCACACGGCTGGCCGGGCTGGCTGAGTTAGTCCAGTGTGTATGTGAGCTCAGAGTTCTTTCTGAACTGTCCCTGGACCCCAGGGCTCAATCGCCACCCAGTGTGGCCAGAGGAAGAGCCGCTGCGGGGACAGCCTCCCGGCCCTGTAATTCCAGAGGCTTACAAAAGCCCTCTCTCTCCAGCATGAAATCTTTACCAACTGGCCACTGCCTGGAATTCCACCATCCTAGCTTCATCTTTTCCATTTGGTGAGGCAGTATTGTATAGTACTGTGTGACCCTGCACTACCCTGCCCCGCCCCCCAGGGCTGCTACAGACCCACCAACTCCAAACTACTCCTGTGCTCCCTGCCTCCTGCGAGGCTGATCCACAGATTCCGTGGCTGGAGCCCTGGGCTCTCGTCCTGGCTATCTGGGAGATCTTAAGCATGTTATATAACCTCTCCAGGTTTCTGTTTTCTCATCTATAAGACAGAAACAATAGTAGACCTCATCCTGTACTATTGTTCTGAAAATTAAATGAGATAATATATGCTAAAAAACACCCTATTACTCATTAAATAGTATTGTCGTGTTTTGATCTCTGTTAAAATAGCAAGCCCTTGAGGAGACAGACGCCCATTCACTGCAGGCTCAGGTCTCAGGGTAAGTTACTTTCTGACGCTGGGCCAGGAACAGGTTTTGAGGGTGGGAGGATGGGCACAGCACAGTGGAAAAGGGCCTGGCCCGAGCTTCAGGAATATCAGGAATAGACACTTGAACTTCAACACTTGAACTTCAAGTCTTAGCTAACTGGCTGGTGGTCTCGGACAAATTATTTGCTTCCTTAGGGACTCAGGCCTCTGTTCCGAGCTGCTGTGAAGTGGGCTGAGAAGGATGTGGGGGTCGTGGGGGCGAGAGAGCTCGACAGACTCCAAACACATGGGGCCCGCAGCAGGGGCTGTCACCACAGGGCGCCAGGAAGGGGCAGGACGGAGGGTGGGCTGGCCGGAGACTGGCATTTACCCTCTGGAATAACGTCTCCTGGAGGCTGAGAGTGTTCAAAAGATAAGAGCTGGTGTTCTGGGGAAAGAGTTAATGTTTATGGTTAGGTACCATGTGCCGGGGGGCTGAACTTTCTTTACATGCCCACTACTACATGAAGTAAGTGCTGTTATTATCGGCATTTTATAGATGGGAAACTGAGGCATGGAGAGGTCAAAGGAGCTTCTCAAGGTCACACAGCTGGTAAGGGGCCAGACTGAAACCCAGGCAGTCTGGCCCAAAGCCCGTGCGCTACTACTGCACAACATAGTCTCTCCTGCTTTAGATAGAGCACCAGAGGCTCAGAGGGGCCAAGCACCTGCTTAAGAGCACACAGCACTCCTCTGGGATCCTCATCCTCTCCGACCCTTGGGTCCTTGAAGGAGAAGCCTCACAGGGCTGGGGCAGGGGATCTGAGGTTGGCCCTTGAGCCAGCCCAGCCTCTTTTCTTCCCCTTCCCTCCCCCCAACCCTGGGAACAGGTTGGGGAGCATCAGGTGTGCCCTGGGAGTGTCGCGGGCCTGGGAGGTCCTGCCAGGGCCTGAGCAGTGGGCGTCGTTTGTGTTACGGGGCTGGAGTGGATCCCGAGAGCCTGAGTTGTCGTGGACTCCGTGGAATCTGGCGTGCCTCCCGTCACTGGACAGATGGGGAGACTGAGGTCAGAGAGTCCAGGGACAGGCCCAAGGTCACAAGCAGAAGACACCCTTTTACCCTGGGTCTCCTGTCCTGCCCCTGGGCTGCTTAGTACTTGTGGGCACCGTGGGCAGTGGGACTCGTGGATCCTACCACCCATCCCCAAGGTGGCGCTGGTCTCAGCCAAGACTCGACTCCTGCTATGGGGCCCTTTGGGAGGACACTTGGAGTTGGGGGATGGGAAGGGTGCTGATTAAAAAATAGAATGTCACGCGCATGGGGAGCAAGCATGCTACCACCCAGCCGGTGCCAGTTGGCTCCCCCGTGCCCAGCTGCCAGGTCCCACTCAGGGCTCCTGCTGGGGGCCCCGCCCACCCCACCCTGGCTCTGGGCCTGAGGCCGAACGCTCGCAGCCACCCTCTCCTCTCCCTTCTCCACCCCTGCCCAGCCTCCAGGCAGATGGTGCCCTCGCTGAGCCTGGGTGGGCCTGAAGCTCAGCTGTTGGCTTTAAGCTGTGCCTGGGGTGGAGGGCGTCTGGCATCACCGCACACTGGCTGTGTGGCCTTGAATGAGAGACCCTTTCCCCCTCTGAGCCTCAAGCAAGGACAGAATGATGCTACCGGTTAAAGCTTCTTACAGCTTTCAGAGGCTTTCTCAGAGGCTCTGTCAGATGCACCTCTCATGCAGACCTGACCGACAGTGCGGGAGACCCATTCAGGGAGGTCTTGTGACCGAAAGGCCACTCGGCGGGAGTGTGGCAGGGCAGAGGGCTGCATGCCCAGCTAATCTGGCAAACCCCAGTCCTGCACCACTTCTCCGGGGGAGGCGACGTCACCGGGAAGCACGGGGGTGAAGGCTTTGTGGTAGGAGTGTGAGCTGTGTTTTCGTTCCTTTATTCCTTCATTCAGTCAGCAAATATTTATCGAGCCCCAGCTGTGGCGTGGGGGCAGCGACAGCAGAGAAATGACGACCTAGGTCCCTGCCCTATGGGGGCTGCTGGCCATCCGACAGGGCAGACTGGTGCTAAAACAAATAATGATGGAATTGCAAACCTGAGGAGAGTCTGGAGGAGAGGCAGAGGGTGCTGGGGCACAGGAATGTGACCCCCAGGGCAGGCAGGCGCTCCCTAGGCCTGCAGACAGTCCTGAAGGATGCAAAGTATGGTCGGAAAGGGACGCGGGGGGGACGGGGGGGGTGAGGAGGGAAGGGGCTCGGGCAAGAGCAGCAGCAGTGCTCGGGTGGAGGTGAGAGGTGCATGGCCCCTGTTGGAGCACTTGAAGGAGGGCCAGCGTGGCTGGAGGCTGGAGCACCCTGAGGGGAGCTGCGGCACCGGGGAGGGGCAGTGGGGCATCCGCAGGACCTGGAGCCTGCGAAGGGGTTCGAGGCTGGTCCTAGGAAGGAGGGGCCGTTTCTCCTGCTGGTTTGGGAGGCTGGTCTTGCCTCCTTTCTTTCCTTCTTTCCCTCGGATGTCCATCCTGACAGAGCCGCCAGCAGGCCCCTCTGCCCTCCCCCCGACGCTGCACCGATGACTGACCATACAGCGCTGGGCCGTCTTTTCCTCTCCATGAGCGTTCATGTTTTAATAGCCGCCTGTCGCACCCTGCCTCCCAGGAGGGTGTGGGTCCGTCAGTCCTCAAATGCAAGCAGGAGAGGCCGTGCTCTTGGGCAGGAGGCCGCAGTCACTCAGGCTGAGTGCCTCTGTTCAGGCCAATTTTATTTCCTTTCACTCCTTGTGGGAGCCTGTGGAGCCAGCAGGTTCTGCTCTCAGCTGAATAAAGACCTGCCCCTGAACTAACTCCCTCAGCCTATAATTGCTGCCTTATGCTGAGGGTGCCTTTTCCCACTTCAGACACCTTCTGTGCAGCCCGGAGCCCCCAGGACCAAGCCCTTGCAGGAGTCAGGAGGCCTGGGTTCTGAGTCCCGCTCCACTACATGCTCTCGGCACATCCCCTTTGCTCGCTGGGCCTTGGTGTCTCCCGCTGTTTTATAGAGAAACACTAGTTTTTCCATACTCAGTGTATGGCTGCTGGAGGCAATTTCAGCATCACCCAGAAGCTTCTCAGAAATGCAGGCTCTCAGGCCCAGCCCCAGACTTCCCGAATCGGAATGTGCAGTTCAAGAACACCCGAGTAACTACTGTGTCCGTTGCAACATGAGAGGCACTGTTCTAGATCAGTCATTTTTTACACTGAGGAAGAAAAACTAACATCCAAAGCTAGAGAATCTCCCTCTCTGAAGTTGTACGTAGGAAACGAGGAAGAGGGGAAGCACCCACTCTGTATTTATCCATCACACGACGAGGGAGCAGGAGGAGGAGGGTCGGGGGGCAGGTCAGAGGACTGTGCTTTGACAGACTGGGAATCAGAAGAGAGGAGGAAGGATAAAGCAGCTCTGGCGGAGGAAGGGGGGCGACCTGGCTTCTCAGGCCTCTCCCTCACCCTTGGAGAGCTCCTGGCCAGGAGCCTCAGCGAGCCTTTCAGCGCTGACCTCCAGGGTCCTCTGTCCATGGGTTTGGAAAGACATGTTTGGAGGGAGGGAGGGTGCTTGCCGGGCCACAGCCCAGCGATGTCTCTCCCTGCGTGTCCCCATCTTGAGGTCCTGCTGTCTTGCCCGTGGAATCCCTGAAAGGGTAGCCGGTGCTATTCTTAGCGTGACAGAGTGGCGAGCAGAGAACACGCTAGTGCATTATTTATGCCTCTGAGTCAACAGGATTACATTCAGGGCTCCTGGGACATGGCCCTCCCTTCCTCCCTGCCTTGGCAGGTGGAGGGCACTTCCCAGGAACCATAAGTCATCCCTTCTGGCCTGGCTGTTCCCGCTCAGGGCCTCGGGCCCCCCGAACTGGGAGATGGACCGTGAAGCACAAGGGCGAGCTAGGACTAGCAGAGAGCTGCTTTGGCGATGCCACTTCTTCATTGGTCAGCACGTTCTTATTGAGCACGTGCTGCACGCCGTAGGCATGGGGACGCCGATGGCTGAGACAGAATCCCCGCCTTCCAGGGGCTCACACCTTAGCCTGCCAGCTGGTGGTGTTCCATCCTCCCAGGAGGGCATGCGCCAGGCCTGAGGCCAGGTACTTGGCACCTGCACAACCTGCTCCTCACAATCGCCCTGCAGGGTGGAATTTAGGAGACTCTTTTACAGAAGAGGAAACTGAGGCTCAGCATGTACAGGGCTTGCTGAGGGTCACCATCGCCAGTGGTCAGCTCAGCTGGGACGTGAACTCAGGGTGGCTCGAACAGAAGGACCATTTCAGGTCCAGTGGCACGTGGAGTGCTGGGGCCTTGGGAAGCCCCTGCCCTGCCCAGTGAGGGGACCCTCTCAGGACTGGAAGGACGCTGACCGGCTGAGGTGGGCCCATGCACTGTGAACCTTGAGTTATTGAAGAGGTGGTATGTGTCCAGGGTTTTTGTAAACCTGGAGTGAAAGGATAGTACCGTGTGGGCGGGAGGTCAGAATCTTATGGGAGGAGGTGACAAGCCCCCAGGCGGCACATCTCGCGAGGCTGAGCCAAAGACCTGAGCTCTGTGAGATCCCCTTGGCCTTTCTCGAGTCCGTCTTCTGGTCCGTCAGATAGTGCGGCAATCCCTGCTCTGTTTCTGCCTCTGACGGGTGTGACGGTGCCAGGGAAACTATATAAAAATGTTGTGCATATTCCAGGGATGGTATATAATTGGTATATATATTTCTGTGTATAAATATACGGGGTCCGGCACAAATAACACCCCTTTTTTTATGACAAACTCTTTTGTTACAAAATCATAAGCGTGTCATTCTGTAACATGACAACATCACACTCAAGCACAACATATGACAGATTACGTGAAATGTTTAAATTAAGACCATAAATTTTGACACCCATATTATTACCCCACCAACCACACTCAAGCAGGCCTTACTCCTGCTGGACACTGTATTTTCTTAAGTGTATTTTTTAGCATTATGCATTTCTTACATGTTCACCTGCTTATAAACACATTTATAAAATCATGGGCTCTAAAGCCTTCAGGGAGGCTGTTTACGTGCGTATTCTGTGGTCCTGGGTCTGGGATGGAGCCTAGGAATCTGCACGTTGGACACACTCCCTGACAGGTTCCGGAGCTCCACAGGTTTCTGAGCTGGATCAGGAACAGTCTTTGCCCGAGGCCTCACGGGGAGCTGGAGACCGAAAGCCAGGCCTGCACACTCAGCCCGCCCTCTCCTCCCACTCTCCAGCTGCCCAGAGCAGCCTAAAGGGATGTAGCCGGGATGGGGATGACTACTGTGAGCAAGGATGGTGGTGGCAGCTGATAACATGTGCGTGCTGTGTCACACATTTTACAGGGCCCTTCCGATTAACTGCAGTAGTGGTAGAAAGGGGACAGTCTCCACAGGAACAGGATCCCCTGGGACACTGGAGCACCAGGTGGCAGGTTTTAACATACCCCTGGAAAGGAGAAACCATGACTGAGGCACAGAGATGCTGAAGAAGTGAATTTGAAACTGCACCACGGAGCACTTAACCATTCTCCGGTAACATGTGCCCTACAGGCAGGGACTGCCAGTGACTCCCTTCCCTGGAGACAGGGCAGTCTGGCCGGAGGGAGACACCTGTGCCCGCCCACACGGTGTGTCCTTGCTGCAGGCACCTCCGTGCCAGTCTGCTGCCTGAGTACCTGTGTGCCTCCATGTGCATACCTGTGGGTGCTCAGTGTGCGCACATTCGTGTGTGGATGCTGGCTTCTCTGGGTGTGCACGCACACACTCTGCTTCAGGTAGTGCAGAGGTGAAGCGAGCAGCACCTCTGTGTGTGTGTGTGCGTGCAGGGGGAGGCACGCTACTGCCCGCCAGGCTCTCGCCAGCCTTGAGAAGCTGGTGAGCACGTGTGCGTGTTGCAGGGTGTGTGTGTGTGTGTGTGTGTACAAATGAGGGCAATGCAGGGGTCTTTCAGACCTCAAAGGGCAGAGGGAGAAGGGCCATGAGAGAACCCATTTTCCCCATTTGTGGCCCACTGCCACATGGCGTGCGCCACCCTCAAAGCTTCCGGGCACCAGCCTCCCCCCCACCCCCCCCACCCCCGCCACGGGGCCTTAGCACCAGCTCTTCCCTCTGCCTGGTCTCTTTCCCTAGGACATGCTCCATTCACTCCCTCACCCTGTTCACTCCCTTACTTGGATGTGACTTCTCAGGGATGCCTACTTCAGTGATCACATTTACCTTCGCACACCACTCCTCCATTTATCTCCTGTCCGTCCCTGCTTTACTTTTCTCTGTAGCGTTTACCACCTGACTTACTTGTCTAGTTGCTTGCCCGTTCATCTTGCTCCACTACCAAAATGCAGGCCGCTCCTCTTCGTGGCTGTGAATAGCACCTGGCCCGAGGTTGGTGTGCAATAAATGTGGGTTGAATAAATGGGTCCCTGCACCCCCTAACTCACTTATGTTCTTTGGGCTGTCTAACTGTTGTCACTGCTGTGTCCACTTTCACCTCGCCCTGAGCAGTAATATGCCTTTCGCAGGATTGGTGTGTTCATGATGCTCCTTTCCCACTACGCTTGCACGATTTCCATAACTATTAAGATTTTGATGATCAGGGTATCACCTAAACCCTTTCACTTCCACTAGAGGTGTGGGGGCACCATCCTCTAGGAATCGAGGGTCCAGGCCAGCCCCCTCTGAGAACACACGAACAGACTGAAGCCCAAAGAGGGTCAGGAATGAGTCCAGTGTGTCACCCCACGTGTGACAGGACGCACACTGGAACCAAATCTCAGGCCCCCAGTCTTCCTTTGCAGTTTGAGGGACAAGGGGAAGGTGGGGCTGGATGATTCGGCCTCTCCTGTGGCACAGGCTTCTCCTGCTGGAGGAGAGCCAGGCAGACCTGGTAACTGGTACATGGCATGGGGGGTGCGGCAGGGCCTCGGTGCCCTTCTGGCTGCTGGGCTGTGTACCCCACGATGGCGGCCAACCTCGGCTGTTCCTTTCTCCCCAGGAGTCTTGGACCTGGGCGCTCACATCTAGCAAGAGGCAGACCTGGGATTCAAACCCTGGTCTCTGGAGCCAATCCAGCACACTGGCTAGACACTGACGCTGGGGTCCCGTTGCAGAGAGCATTCTGGGGGGTGAGGGAGTGAGCGTGCGGTAGTTGGGCTGTGCTGGTTGGGGCCGAGCCGGAGAGAGGCCAGGCCCACAGAGGGCTGCGGAAGCGAGGGAGCCAGGCAGAGCCCCAGCCTGGTGGACTTGTGCAGAGGCGTGTCTGTGTAGAAGGCTAAGTCAAATCCCCCTCAGGTGTGCACAGTGCTGTGTACTAGAGAAATCGTTTCTGCGTCTCATTGGCTCAGCAGTGGCCCTGCTAGGCAGATATCATCTTGTGTTACTGATGAGGAAGGTGGGACTCGGAGAGAGGAATGATTTACTAAAGGCTGCACGGGATGCCTTGGGAACAGGCCTCACCCCCGGCTGGGTTTGGTAAAGGAGGGCTGGCTGGCTGGCTTGCTGGGAGGTGGGAAGGCAGGCCGGCTGAATGAACGTGGAAGTGAGACGCAGGAGCAAAGCCCGCAAATGGCTGGAGGCTGAGATAAATTCCGTGGCTCACAAAACCTTGCTGAGCCCTGGTTCCCTCATCTGTACGATGGGCATAACACTGCTCTCAGGTCACAGATTGCGAAATAAAACAAAACAACCTAATAAAATAATGATAATGCTGAAACCGAATGCCGGGAACATAAGAAGCAACCTGAGTAACAAAAGGGAAGTGCACCTGGCCTCTGACAAGTTTGCCTACCAAGGCCACCTGTTCCCAGGCCTTCTCTGGCAGATGCCCGGGAGCCTGAGACCCTGAGAGTGAGCCCCGCCTGGAGGAACTGGGAGGGGCGTGGGGGCGGGGCTGTGTGTCCAGGCGCCCCCGTGAGACCCTCCCAGCGCGGCAGGGGGATACAGCCTCAGCCTGGAACGGCTCCCTCTGCTGTCAGTGCCCCGCTGCGCGCTCTGACTCCAGCCTGCCTGGGACGTCATTACCATTCCTCGTGCGTTTTTTCCCCCGGTTATTTATTTTTCTGTGCGGAAGGAATGTGGGGAATTTACCACAGGGCGCTGGCCTTCGCTTTTGGCTGCTGGGCGGCTCTTCTATAAGAGGGAAGCAGTCGAGACAGATGGCTAAGGCCGCGGAGGCGGAGGTGGAGGCGGCGGAGGGTCCCCGCTGAATCAGTGGCCCCGGGAGCGGGGCGGTTATGTAACCCTCCCGGAGGCTCGAGGCAGACAGCGCAGTGCTCCGGGACTCTGGGCGTGAGCCTGGAGGTGTCGGAGGCCCATTGGAACTCCACGTGGACCAGCCCATTCGCCTCTGGGAAAGCCCAGCGGGTGTGTTCCTCTGATGGGCGCCTTTCTGTCCACCTGGCCTTGAAGTGGGCTGTGGTGGGTGTGGGGAGGGGAGTAGGGCAGCGGGGAGAGCTTTCCAGCCTCTGCTGGGCCGTCCCATTGCTTGGAATACCTTCACATCTCTGTCTCTTTTTTCCCTCCTTCCCTTCTTTTTTCTTTCTCCTTTTTTCCTTTCTCTCTCCCTCATAGTTTTTTATTGTGTTTTTTTCCATTACCAGTTATCCCCCTTACACACTCTTCCACTTCCACACCACCCACTTCCGCGGCCACCGCACTGTTGTCTGTGCCCCTGAGTTCTTTTCCCTTTTTGCTCACTCCCCCCGCCCATCAGCAGCCCCCACCCTGGAGCTTTCCGCCTGCTCTCCATCTATGCGTCTGTCTCTGTTTGGTGGTTAGTTCAGTTTGTTCACTGGTTTCCACATACGAGCGATCACATGGTGTCTGTCTTTCTCTGGCTGGCTTCTTTCACTTAGCATAATGCACTCCACACCGATCCGTGCTGCCACAAAGGGTAAAGTTTTCTTTTTTTGTTGCTGAGTAGTATTTCATTCTGTAAATGTACCGCAGTTGTCTTATCCATTCATCTGCGGATGGACCCTTGGGGTGCTTCCACATCTTGGTGACTGTAAACAACGCTGCAGTGAACACAGGGGCACGTATGTTCTTAGGGTTTCAGGTTTCTCTCACATCTCCGTCTTTCAAGACTGAGGGCATAGGCCCCTCCCTCCAGGAATACTTCCCAGATTGCCTCATCCCAGTTCCTCTTGCCCTTGGGCTCTATATTCTCCCAGCGGCTAACGGAATAGTCTGCCTCTTAGGTCATCTCCCTCTTGGCCCACAGACGTGTTGCTCCCTCCTCCCCCCACCCCTCCCTGCCACCCTCGGTCCCCACAAACCACCCGCTGATCCCTGCTGTGGAGTCTAGACAGACCTGGGATGCAGATGAATCTAGAATGCACCTCCCTGAATGCGGGTGGATTCGGACTGTGGGAGTGCTCGTCCTACAGCCATGTATCTCGTCCACACTCGTGAACCCCCTGCTCGGTGATGGTCTCGGCTGAGGATGGAGACCAGCTGCTGTCCCAGGCTGCCAGAGGGCCGAGGGGAGGAGCGACATCTCTGTAGAGGGCCCAGAGTGTGCCAGGCCCAGGCTGGGGCAGGGGCTGGGGACCCAGAAATGGCCTAGGCCCAGCCTGGCCCCTGGCAGAGGCACAGTTTAGGGGGACTATCGCTACCCCGCCCTGGTTTGCCACCTTTTTTGTTGCCTGGGTGAAGGGTTTCCTCTGGAAGGGAGGGCGTGGCAGTAGTTCTGTGTTCCCAAGGCTCCCAGGGCTGGGGTGGTGGAAGCTGAAGCAGCCAGGGAGGGTGTGGGGGGGTGGGCAGCCTGAGCAGGGCTGGACCGGGAGGTGGGAGCCCGGGTCTGAACTTGGCTCTCGGTGAACCAGCCTTTTCCAGCTTGCTGTGCACCTGGGGCTGAGCCTGCCTCTCTCCCTGTGTCACCATTTCCGAGTCCCTGAAAATCTAGTTGTAGATTAAAGTTTAGGTCAGCAGTGAGCAGTGCTTGTGGCCTATAGGGATGGCTGCCAGCCAAGGCCACAGCCAACTTGGGAGCCCTTTTCTCAGTTCCCCCCAACCCACCCATCCTGCTCTGCCTAATCTCAGCCCATGGTCAGCAGGGAGATACCAGGAGTTGGGCCAGGCCTGGCTTCCTTCCCCTTCAGCCTTGGTTTCTGAGCTTTCCCAACCTATTGTCTCTGCCATCCAGCCTTCCTGCTCTGAAGCCCCTGGGCCAGGTTCAGCAGGGGAGGAGCACTGATCTACAAGTCTGAATGGATTGATAAGGGCTTCCTGGAGGAAGTGGCAGTGGAGCTGGGCCTGGGACACTGGGTGGGGAAATGTGTGTGCTTTGTGGGCAGAGCTCTTGAGAAGGAGGTGCCCAGGCTTGGGATCAGCCAGACTCCCAGTTCCAACTACACTCTGCCTGCCCCTTGCTGGCTGCGGGACCTGGGGTGAGTGCTCGAACTCCCCGGACCTCGTTTTCCTCACCTGTCACATGGAGGTAAGGGAGCCTCCCTTAGGAGCTGCCGTGAGGAATCGATGAGAAAACGCATGCTGAACCCTGAGCTTGGCAGCCTCTGGTGCTCCTTGCATGTTGGCTGTCGTCATCCTCGTCGGGTTCATTCTTATTCTGTGAGCACCAGGGAAGGTGTGGAGGTCCCTGCCCCCGAGCTTCCTGGGGGAAGTTACGTTCAGTCCCAGATTGCTGCAGAGCAGCCTGGCGCACAGGAGAGGCCCTGGACTTGCCCCTGGGCCACCACGGGTTTGAATCCCAGCTCCGCCTCTGACCAGCTGTGCCCCCTTGGGCAAGTCACTTCGCTGCTTCTTCTCCAGCACAGAGGTGAGGGGCTGCTGACCTGGTGGACTGCCGTGAACGCAGCCAGGCCTGGCATGCCGTGAGCACAGCCTGAAGGGTAACTCTCAGTAAAACGAGCGATGTGCAAAGTGGTGAGGTAATCGAATGCCGCAGATTCACGGGTGCTGGGGAAGCTTTTGGAGGACTGGTGGCGTCTGAGTTGGGTGGGAAGGCTGGGGCCCGCAGAAAGGATGTGAGACAGAGAAGCGTTCCGGGGGAGGTGTCTGTGCCAACCCCACAGCAGAGGTAGGAGCTCGTGGCACAGGTGTGGGAGCCACAAGCCGTTGGACTCCCTCTGGCCGCTGCCGCTGCCACTGCCGAGTGTGCCGGGAGCAGGGCGGCCAGCAAGCTCTCGGGAGGGAGGCCCTGACGTCAGGGGCTCTGAATGCCACCCTGAGGGCTTGCTGCTTGGTTCTCTGTGTCCTGGGGAGGCAGGAGAAAGGCACGAGGATGAATCTGGCCGAGTGGGGCGGGTAGATTGGCGGGGGAAGAGGCTGGGGGCGGAGAGGCCATTTAAAAGGCTGTTGCAAAATCAGTTTTCCTGATAAAGAGCTGGGCTGAGTCATCCGTGGAGGAGAGAAGTCAGATCCAGCTCCTCCGCGTTGCTGTCGATGTGGGATTTTCCTCTCTGTCAGTGAGGCAATTGGCTGCCTCTCCCAGAGGCTTGGAGAACCGAGGCCGGCTCGGCACTCAAGGGGAAACTGGGCTGCAAGGGAAGACCCAGCCGGAGTGAGTAAGATGAGCACTCAGAGGTGCCTTTGTGATTTGGGGGGTGTGGCTTAGGGCCTATAGCATCCCTCTCTGGTCTCAGTTCCCCTCTGGGCATCCAGGGAGAGGCCTATGGTGGCTTCTGCTGGCCTTGTTGGTGGCAAGGCTGGAGCTAGGTCTGGGGCTCCCCACTCTTGTTCCCGTGCATCTCTCATGTCCTGGCAGTCCTTCCCACCTTAGTCTGAATTATTCTCCTCCTGAGAGGAGCTCTGGCAGTCTGCCGGGACTCAGTCAGGTTGCACTCACCAGGACTTTGGCATGGATAGAGAACTCCCCAGAGAACGGAGGCTGTGTCATTTCCTCCTTTCAGCAGGGAGGATATAGGGCAGGGGCTGGCAAGGTAGCCAGACCATTACTCAGGCCAAGTTCATCTTCCTGCCCCCAGCTGAGCCAGAGGTTGTGCGGCGGCCAGCCATTGGTTTCTTCCTGACCCCACTAGGAGGGCAGTTTACCCAGCCTGTTTACCTGTCCCATTGCCAAGACTCCCAAGTGGCCAGAGCGGGCTGCTTCCAGCCAGTCTCTATTCCTACCTCTGGCTCCCTGTCCCGCTCCACCCTTCCCGGGCCTGGATACTCCCATTGACGGCAGCCATGTGAAGGAACATTTCCTTGAATTCTCTCCCTGCCCTGACCTTCTGCTCTGGCCTCCCTTCCCCTGCCTGCCCCACCTCCCTCCTTCGGATCCTTCGTCCAGACAGGCCTGATGGTGGGCAAAACAGGCAGCTGCCTGCCGAGCCGATGGGGTGGGAGGAAGGGCGTGTCCCCGCCTGAACACAGCTCGAACTCAGGTCTCCCGACTCCCAGCACACATTCTTTCCACTGCACTAGTCTTTTATGTCCTAGCAGTCATTTCTGCCTTAGTATGAATGAGTTTGTCAGCTCTTCTCCTGAGAGGAAGAAGGGAGAGAAAGCATGAGTTGTTCCAGGCAGCTGAAGATGCAGGAGAGAGAGAGGGCACTGCTGGGCACTGATCAGGAGGCGAGGAAACAGGTTCTGCAGACCATCGTCCAGGAGCACCGGAGCCTCTGTCGGTGCCCCTCCCTCCAGAGTCAGGGTCAGGGAGGCAGAGTGGCTGAGAAATGTGGCTCAGCAGCCAGACTCTGAGTTTTGAATCCCCGCTCTGCCGCTTGCTCTGCCACTTGCAAGTCGTAGGATCCTGGGCAGGTCTCTCTGAGCACGGATTTCTGAGAGGAATGACAGTATGATCTCTGGAGGTTGTTGGGAGGATTGAAAAAGATGATGAGTATAAAGCATGTTGCACAGCACCTGGGCTGTAGTGAGGGCTCAGTAATGACCGCAGCCATTGCAACCTCGTCCTAAGGCAGTACTCGGGGCTTCCTGTCCCCCTCCCCCACTTGGGGATTGAACCCCGGTGGACCCTGGTCTCCCCAGCTCCCTCACCATCTCAGGCAGCTCTTCCTTGCACCTGCCCTCACCCCTTCCTCTCCTGAAGGCCTGTCGTCAGAGCTCCTGATCCATTGTCCAGTCTAGGGCTTTCCAGGGCCAGCACCCCAGCCTGGCCCTGCAGAGGCTCAGAGAAGAGGGGGTGCTGCGACTTGCACAGGTGCAGGCTGTAACCAGGCTGGGGGCTTGCACAGGTTGGGGGCTCGGCGAGGTGCCTGTCCCCTGCAGCCCTTGGCCACCTCCTGCCTCTCTGACACCAGAGAGCATGATTTTAGACCCCCCTGGCTGGGGCATTGCCAGGGGTGGCAGTTCCCTAGTCTGAGGAATTTCGGGTGGAACTGTCTCCCCTGGTGCCCTGCAGTGGGGGACTCTGGGGTGCCCATAGTTGGCTCAGCCCCATCCCCTCTGCTTTTTTCATGCAGGATGGCAGAAATCATCTAGACTGCTAGCTCAGTCTGCTTCAAACCTCCTGATGAATTCCTTTCCCATGGAGTCACTGCGGGCTGGGGTAGAGGGCACGGAGCTTCCTCAGAGGCAGGCTCTCTCACCTCCTGGCCGCTTTGGCCACGTTCCTGCTGCCTCAGAACAGCGGCCTGGGGGAGGCTCCATGTCTAGCTGGGGACCAGCAGACCAGGCCAGGGCCCCACCGCCCTCTCTGCAACCGGCCCCCTCTCTGAGCCACCCAGGCTGGCCTATCCCTGAGGGCCTGCATGCTCTGCCATTTGAGAGTTTTCCAAACCCATGGCCTTCAGGACTAGTGTGGGGTGTGGGGATAGGACTGAAGCAGAGAAGGTGGGGGCGGGGGGAGATTGATAAAAGTTCAGGGCCCTCTGGAGTTCTGGATTATGAGCCTCACATTGTGGGAACCTGCTAGCCAGAAAGTGTGGTGCTCGCTGGGTCAGGGGTGAGCCGGTTGCACTACTTTCTGGCCCTGTGACCCTGGGCCGCTGACTTCACCTTGCTGAGCCTTGGTTTTCTCTTCACTGAAAAGCAGATAATAATAGTTCATGCTTCATAGGGATGTCACGGGAATGAAACGGGACCGCACACGTGAGGCACATGGCTGGGCTCACAGGGCGAGTGCAGTGCGTGTCCGCTGCGACCGCTGCTCTGGCTGCGTGTGTGTCCTGAGGCCCGTCAGTGGGGCTGGGGTGTTGCCCCTGGCCGTGCCACGTGGGGATGCGCTTTGTGTCTGGGAATCTGTGCAGGGCTGTCAGGTTAGAAAAAGGAAGCGTTTTCTCTAGGTGGCATTCGGGGGCAGAAGTTAGTGTAAGGAACCACTTTATAGCTGAGGACTCTTTACAGGTAGAAGGCCCCTCTCAGGGTAGTGACCTCCCTGTCCACTGAGTGTGTAATCAGAGGCTGTGCCCTCCAAGGCACACCTTTAGGGATGCAGAAATTGGACCAGGTGACAGCCATTTCTGAGTTGCTGAGGTTCTGTAATATAAGGCAACAATGCCTCCTACCCACCCCCAGAATTCTGGAATGCCTGCTGTGTGACCTTAAGAGGGTCACCTCTTCTCTCAGGACCCTAACCTGTGAGTGCTTCTCCTTTGCTAGAACGTCTGAGCCCTTCCAGGGAGAAGAGTGGGGTCACCAGTCCCACCTCATGCCCGGGCAGCGTGAGCCCTCTGCCCATGAACCTTGGCTTGAGGACACTGAGCCTCCCAGCAGCTGTGACCTCACTGCAGCCTCCCAGTGCTTTGTCACCTGCTCAGTTAAGGAAACTGGCTCCGAGAGGTGCGGTGACTTGCCCAGGTCACCCAGCCAGCAAGTGGCAGAGCCCAGATCTGGGCCACGAGACCCGGTTTCTGCACAGAGCAGAGAAGACAGACACCGTGTAGCTGAGCAACCTCTCGGGGCCCCTCTACCCTCCCCCCAAACCAGTCACCTTGCATCGGTAGGGTGACCCAGGCAGGAGGGGAGCCCTACCAGGAGGGAGCGGGTGTCGGGGGCACATGGCATAGGCTGTGTGCTCTCGCTGTCCTGGACATGTGGGCGCAGGTGTTGGGGCGGGGGCAGGTCCTGATGGGAGGTGGAAAGAATGGGGTTGGGGCCAGACAGCCTGTGGCCGCTGGGCCTGGTCCCAGTGAAACTGCTGCCACAGCCTTTCTGCTCTGTGTGGCCTCCCTGCTGACCCTAGCAGGAGCCCTGCCCAGCACCAGGCTCTGGACCTCAGTTTCCTCATCTATAAAATGGGGGTAGCAGTGACATTGCTCCTCTGTAAGGGCCCTTCCAGCTCTGAGTCTATGAATTCTGAGCCTCACTGGCAGGATGCCTAGAAAACTGTCCCTGGACGCTCACTCAGCATGTCACGGCCAGTGCTAATGAGGGGAAGGGAGGAGGAAGGGCAAGGTCAGATTCCTCCAGAACTAATTAGCTTCCCGCAGTGGGAGCAGGGGCTGGGGAGGAATTTTCTCAGCCACTGAGTGAGCTGCTAACCCTGACCACAGCCCGTCCCAGCCACCTGTCCGCCGGCCCATTTGCTCGGGCACCCATTTGTTTGGTCGCTGTTCCATAGCATAAGCTGAGCACTGACTGTGTGCCAGCAGTGCACTCACAGAAGGATGGGGTCTGACCCCAGCCTGACCCCCGGCCTCAGGCCCCAGCCTCCAGCCCCAGACTGAACCCCGAAACCTACTGACTGTGTTCCCCCGTGTGTCCCAAATGGACCTTTAGAAACCAGTATGGCCGTGGACCCAAGGAGAGCTGGTGCTGACCCCAGCTTCACCGCCCTGTGCAATGTGACTTCGGCTGAGCCGTTCACACGTCTGTGGACCTCGTGTTCCGTTTCTGTAAAACAGGGGCGAGTGGTGCTTGTCTCCCGGGGTTCTTGTGAGGATAACACGAAATAGTGCAGTGTTCTAGTATCACCGCCGCTGAAATCAGCCCCATTTATTACTTTTATAACATTAAACTGTGAGCATCTTAAAAATGAGTGTTTAAATAAAAATGGGAGGAAAGTCTGCAAGGACGTAGAAGAAGCTAATGGCAGCTGTGACCTGGTCTGTGGTGTGGGCTGCCCGGGGGCGGGGGACACTTTTCACTGTATACGTTTTTTTTTTTTTGCTTTTGAACACTATACTTTTTCATGTTTTTAACTTTTTTTAGATCATGTGACGGCATTGCCTATTCTTAAAAGGGGAGTGTTAGTGTTCGTGTTCGTGGTATCAGATGGCTGTTCTCTGCGTTCGAAGGTGTCCAGTGTCCTGAGAAAAGCACCTAGGAAACGTCCTGGGGATCATTCGTGCGTCTTAGTCAGGGTCCCTGGGCGCCCACTCTCTGCCAGGCTGTCTCCCGGGGGCCGGGCGGGAGTGCCGAACAAGTCAAGCGAGGTCTTTGCCCCCCTTAGAGTTCAGGTTCCAGGTGGGGGGACAGACAGTAAACAAGGAAACAGGTGGAGAAGAGCATTCTGGACCGTGTTGAGGGTTATGAGGACATAAACAGAGATGGGCTAGGAAAGGGGAGGGCTCATTACAGAGGAAGGCCCCTCCAGGAAGGTGACCTTCAAGCAAGCCCTGAATAGCAAGAAGGAAGCAACCTGGAATTCCACCTGGGAAAGATCATTCTAAACAGAGGAAAAGCATGTGCAAAGGCCCTGGGGCAGGAACACACTTGGCGTTTTCAAGAGACAGAAAGAAAGCCCGCAGGGTAGAGCCTGGTGAGAGAGGAGCAGGCAGATGCGTTGGGTGGAATGGGGCTGGACCGCTGGGGTGAGGCGGTCTTCTTCCGCCCAGTGAGGCAGCTGGGGAGGGTCTCACCCAGGGGGTGGCGTTTGGGTTGGGCCGTGAGGGCTGGGTCAGGGGTCTTTATGAAGAGAGGGGACTCCAGGAAACAGCTAAGTAAAGATCAAATGCCAGAGGGGGAGATCATCTGCAGGAGGGTCACGGGTGACCATCTGTCTGTCTGTCTGTCTGTCCGCCTGTCTGTCTGGGTACCCCTGTGACTCAGCACTCCCACTGCTAACCGGGCCTCTGTCCCTCCCCGCAGCACTGGGCCGGAGCACCAGCCTCACTGAGAAGGACCTGAAGGAGGCCAAGGCGCGGAGCCAGCAGATCGCAGCCCAGCTGACCACCCCTCCCAGCTCCAACTCCCGAGGCGTCCAGCTCTTCAACAGGCGCCGGCAGAGGGTGAACGAGTTCACCTTGGAGAGCCACGGCCAGAGGGGACAGAAGCCCAGCCAGGAGTCCCTCAGGGTGCCCCCTGCCAGCCCCACGGGCCATGCCCCAGAGCTCCGCCTGAACCCCACCTCACTCCCCGAGCCAGGCCCTCCCAGGAGCCCCGACGGCCAGAGCCTTGACGCAGGGGCCCCTGGTCGCAGCATGGAGGGGTGCTCAGAGGAAGCCAGCTTGCTGCGGCACCTGGAGAAGGTGGCCAGTGAGGAGGAAGAGGTGCCACTGGTGGTGTATTTAAAGGAGAACGCCGCCCTGCTGACGGCCAATGGGCTCCACCTGTCCCAGAACCGAGAAACCCAGAAGAGCCCACCGACGCCGCCTCCAGCCGAGACCCACAGCCCAGCTGCCGATGTCAACCAGAACTTTGCCTCACCCAGCGCCGCACTCGTCACACCCGCGTCTACCAGCAACCACAACCTGCCAGCCGCCGATGTCAACCAGAACCCGCCGGCCACTGTCACCCCCCAGAGCCTGCCGCTTTCCAGCGTCCCACAGAATTCTCCAGAGGCACAGCTCCCACCAAATGACACCGTGCCGGATTCCAAACCCAGCACCCTGTGTGCTGGTGGGCAGCCCCAGGAGCTGGCCACAGAGATGAGGTCCAGCACCCTCCTGATTGATAAGGTCTCACCTCCATCTACTGCCACCAGCGCCTTCCCCAGAGAAGCCGCTCCCATCTCCGGCTCCGGGCCCCCAGCCCTGGATTTCATGTCCAGCTCCCTGCTCATCGATGTCCAGCCCAGCGCCACAGCGGTGCCAGCAGAACAAGAGACACCCGGGCGGGCAGCGGCCACCACACCTACCAAGTTGTATAGCGAGGTCCACCTCACGCTGGCCAAGCCCCCCTCCGTGGTCAACAGGACGGCCAGGCCCTTTGGGGTCCAGGCGCCAGGGAGCACTGGCCAGATGGAGCAGAGCCCCATGGTAGAGAGACGACACCTCGGGGGGAAGGCCCCAGCTCCCCAGTCCTCCAGCATGGCCGACAGGAGCCCTCGGCCACAAAGGCACGTAATGTCTCACAGTCCCATGGTGGAGAGGAGGCCCATGGCACAGCGAAGCCCAGCCTTGGAGAGACGCCCCTTTGGGAACTTCACCCCACCCCCCACTTATGCCGAGACCTTGTCCACAGCTCCCCCGGCTTCCCGGGTTAGGTCTCCCCCCTCCTACTCCGCCTTGTACCCCAGCTCTGACCCCAAGCCATCCCATCTGAAGGGCCAGGGGACTCCCACCAGCAAGACAGGGATTTTGGAGGAGTCTATGGCCCGGAGGGGCAGCCGGAAATCCATGTTCACCTTCGTGGAGAAGCCCAAGGTGACTCCGAATCCAGACCTGCTGGACCTGGTGCAGACGGCTGATGAGAAGCGGAGGCAGAGGGACCAGGGGGAGGCCGGCGTGGAGGAGGAGCCCTTCGCACTGGGGGCCGAGGCCTCCAACTTCCAGCAGGAGCCGGCACCCAGGGACAGGGACAGCCCCACCGGGGCCGAGAACGTCCCGGAGTGGGCCTCGTGCCTCAAGTCCCCGCGCATTCAGGCCAAGCCGAAGCCCAAACCCAACCAGAACCTGTCCGAGGCCTCGGGGAAAGGGGCCGAGCTCTACGCCCGCCGGCAGTCCCGCATGGAGAAGTATGTCATCGAGTCCTCGGGCCCCGCCGAGCTGGCCCGCTGCCCTTCGCCCACCATGTCCCTGCCCTCATCCTGGAAGTACTCCTCCGGCAGCCTCCGGGTGGCGTCCCGAAGCCCAGCGCGGACGCCTCCTGCCTCCCTCTACCACGGCTACCTGCCCGAGAACGGGGTCCTGCACCCGGAGCCCACCAAGCAGTCGCAGCCGCCGTACCAGCTGAGGCCCTCCCTCTTCGTCCTGTCTCCCATCAAGGAGCCCGCCAAGGCCTCGCCAAGAGCCGCCTCGCCGGTCAAGCCGAGCTCCCTGGACCTGGTGCCCAGCCTGCCCAAGGCCACCCTCCCTCGGTCACCTGCCCTGCCTCGGCACTCCCGCCCCTCGCCAGGCCTGTACACGGCCCCCGGCCAGGACGGCCTCCAGCCCGCCGCAGTGAGCCCTACCTACGGCGGCAGCGACATCTCCCCCGTGTCTCCCTCCAGGGCCTGGTCTCCCCGGGCCAAGCAGGCCCCGAGGCCCTCCTTCTCCACCCGGAACGTCGGGATCGAGGCTCAGGTGTGGAAGCCTTCCTTCTGCTTCAAGTAACAGACCCCACAGGGCTCCCACTGCCCGTCAGGGCCCCCTCTCTGAGGGCAGGCTGGAAAGCAGATGTGGCGGGAAGCGGCCCAGGGCTGAGAGTCAGGAGTGTGGGGACGCAGGGCTCAAGGGCTGACGCTGCCACCAGCCAGCTTTGTGACGCTGGGCAAGTCACCTCCCCCCAGTGGCAGCCGCCCATTCCCACCCTCAAGGGTGGTTGGACTCCATGTCAGAGGGGTAGGATGTCTGCTTCTGGGGGGGAGGAGG
This sequence comes from Phyllostomus discolor, assembly GCF_004126475.2. Lineage (NCBI taxonomy): Eukaryota > Metazoa > Chordata > Mammalia > Chiroptera > Phyllostomidae > Phyllostomus > Phyllostomus discolor. The sequence continues at coordinate 21,306,005 of NC_040915.2, forward strand.
GTCATGGAGAGAGAACTCCCAAGGCAGGCCCGACCCAGGCTGGGGGCTTCCTCTGGCTTCTGTGAGCTAATGCGATGCCAGCGTCTTGCTGGGGAGTGGCCTGGAAGGGGGCCCTAACAGGGGCTTCTGGAGCAAGCAGAACCTGCCAGTGCCTGCGGAACAGCCAGCCAAGGGGCTGCCCCTTCTGCGGCCCCAGTGGGGCCACCCTCACAGGACCCCAGCTCCCGGTACCTCTCTGCCTGTTGCTGGATTCTCACCTCCATGGGTCTGTCTCTTCCGCCTCTGCCTTCTGGACGCCGTTTCCTCTCCACGGCTTCAGAGAGCCTTGCCTCGGCCTCCACATTTTCTTCTGCTGGACGAAGACTTAGCCCGCCACTGCTGTCTGATGCTTTTCTTCCTGCCCTCCCGCTCCGCTGCCTCCATGCCTTCTCCAAACACCTGGCTCCGCTTTGGGGACCGCTCAGGCCGTTCATCCCAGCCCTCCGCCCCGGTTCCCGGGCTTGCCCTCACTGTTCTGGGTTAGAGGAGGTCCAGGGGACCCTGAAAGATGGAGAGCCCTGTAGAAGGACTCGCAGGCATGGGTGTGCAGCGAGGACACAGGCCCCTGACGATGTACCCGTTGGCTGTTTTCTCTCCAGCTATAGCCCAGATCTGCCCAACTGAAAGCAGCTATCCCCATGTAGTGGGAGGGAGAGAGGCAGCCGAGTAGGGTTCTGGTCCCATCTCAGCCTCTCATTTGCTGTGTGACTTTGGCCAAGTCACGTTCCCTTTCTGGGCCTGTTTTCTCATTTATACAATGAGGGCCCTACCGGCTGTGAGCATCTGTGAGGACTGAGAGGATAGGCTGGTGCTTCTGGAGAAAGGCCTTGTAAGTGATGACAGTCCCCTGGGAAGAGAGGGGAAGGACAGGGGCAGTTGCCATAGGACAGATGGAGATTAGGTGTCTGCTAGGGTGTTCTGGGAAGGGTGTGGCCAGAGGAGCCCAGGGATCCGAAGCCTCGGTTGGGATGGCGCAGGTGCAGGATGGCCTGGAGGTGGCAGAGTGGCGAGGGCTGGGGCGGGAGCACAGCCGCTCAGCTCAGTGCGATGGGACAGAGGAGACCTTAAGGGTTTGAAGAAAAGGCTGGGATGTAGGAGACTGATCCCACATATCTCTTCGGATTCATAGTGCAGTGAGGGTGTTGAGCTAGGTAGTCCGAGAGCCTCATCCCCTCTGACAGCCTTGATGTGTTACAGCCCCCCAAAACCAGGCTCTGTGGGGGTTGAGAGAATATAGACACAAGAGGTAGAATTCAGATGGAAGCTCCCCAACGCTGGGCCTGAGCACCACCCACTTTCTCTTTCCCAGCCCTATTTCTGGGCTCCCCAGTGGGGAGAGGGGTGGTGGAGGCGGTGCCCATGCTGGGCTGAGCCTGCAGTTTTCCTGAGCTCTGGGCTCATCTCCATGGGAACAGGGGGTGCCTTCCCAGTGAGTGCATTCTACCCGGAATGCGGGGGCATGTAGGAGGCATGAGTGAGCTCAGCAACTTCACACCATCCCCCTCCCGGGACACAGTGAAGCCCCTGCCCCTGAACCCCTGTTCTCTTCGACTCCCGAGGGCCAGCGTGGAAGAGCCCACCTTCCATCCTGCAGTGCCTGCGGCCAGGCTGGCCGAGCTCTCCCCTCAACTTTGTTTTCTCTCCTGTTCTCAATACACTCTGCCTCAAATCTGCCTTGCTTCTTTCTTTCTTCCGTGCTCGCTGGCTGCGGTGAGGGCTGTCTGCCTCCTCCCCGATTCTGGCCTGGGAAGTGGGGCGGGGCAGCTCCGTTACTGTGTGTGGATGCATGGTGTGTCTCCCGTACTGCCTGTGTCTGCTGTGTGTCTGGATCACCCGTGGGTACAGATGTGTGCTGGCTGGGAAGTGAGGTGCCCTCTTTCTTCCCCGGAAACCAGACTCCATGGAAAACACGTTGTTCTGCTTTCTCCTTCCTTCAGAGTTTTGCCAAAAAGGCCGTAGAGCATAGGGAAAACCCACGACCTCTTACAGTTCAGGGTGCTGAGTTCTCTCACAGTGGAATTTATGTGCCTTTAGCCGGAGCACAAACTCTCGGGTTCCCTGAGGTTCCTCCTCCTCTCCCTGCTGTCTAAATCTGGCCACGTCCCACACTCATCACTGCCTGCCTCTGCGGAACACTGGGTCTCTGCCCCAGGTGGGGAGGAACAAACCATCAAGAGTCAGAACTAGGGTCTAGTCCCAGGTCTGCACCCAACTCCTTGTGCGGCCCCAGACAGCCCCAGGGCCACAGTCTCCCCTTCCATGCAGTGGAAGGACTACAGAAGGCAGTGTGGGAGCTACCAGCTCCCGTCTGGCTCTGCTCTCCTCGTGCCTTTGCCCCACACACGTGCCCTGCTTTGGGGCTGGGACTGGGGTAAGTGGGCATACTTTCGGAGTCTTCAGCCCTGTGTACTTCACAGGAGTTCTGGTGTATACTGGTGCATTGAGATCTGTGCCAGAAAATGAGCAGCTCTGATTTCCCACAGCCTTTTGGTCTTGTGCACCCTTCCTCTGCCTCCCGCACCCCCCCCCCCAACACACACACACAGAGTCAGTATCCAGCCATGGAAGTTCCGATGAGGTCAGGCTCTGGCCCACCTCCAAGTGATGAGCAGCCACTCACCACTGCCCCCAACATTCCAGTCCAGGCTTGAGCAGTCGGTCCTATTACTCCTTCCACCTGCTGCTGGCCTTAGCCTTCCCCTTGTGGCCACCAAAGGCAGAGAAAGGGGACCCTTAGAGATTTCCAACAGTTCACACAGCACTCCCTGCCTCAGCCTACTCTTCTGGCTGAAGAGTTCAGGTTGCTGTTGATGGGCTTTGACCATGAACTCTTGGCCCCACTTCCCTCAGCTGGGCTGACCACAAGCTTCCTGGGATGTCGCGGAGATAGAGCACCTCCTGGTGTCTCTGGCTCATGTATACACAACTATGAACTTGTGAGTACAAGGGGTGGATCCTGTACAGAGCTTGAACTTGACGACTGGGGTCTCGGGTCGCTCCAGCTTGACCATCCTATGAAAAACTCCTGCACAGCATTGCTCTTCAGGTTAATGGGCTCAAATTTTAAGTCTGCTCATCTAGCAGCTGCTACCTTGAAGAAAACATATACTTTGTCTATTGCTTCCTTTTGATTGGTGGAAATTAGATTCTGATTGAATGAGAGGCTGAATGGCTTGGCTGTGACTAATTACTGATTGGATTAGAGAACAGTTATGAATGGTTCTAGGTTTTGATTGAGTAGGAAGCACTGAATGGACTGGCTAGTTCTGGACTCTGAGGGATGACTGGTGGTGAATTCGGATTGGACTGAAGGCTGAGTGGACTGGTTTCTTGCTGGAATCTGATTGGGTGAACAGTTGGATGGTCTAGCAGATACACACTAGGCATGGAGCCCACACCCTGCCCTTTCATACCAGTTCAAATTAAGTGTAATGCGATCCTTCAAGCAATAAATAGCCACACACACACACACACACACATATTCCTGGTGGGCAGAACATATGGGATAGTTATTTACACCTCTGAACTTTATCTTCATCATTGTAAAATGGGTGCGATAATGCCAGCTACCTCCTCGGTCTGTTTTGAGGATCTAGTGAGAGACAGAGCATGAGGCTGAACTTTGGGGACTGGAAAGTCCCTAAGTAGGTAGGAAACAAATGTGGTGGTGCAGAGCAGAGCAGTGCTTTATAACCTCAAAGATGTCCACATTCCCCGCCCCCTACACCCCATACCACACCCCATACTGGCAAGAAGTCCCCTGAGGGGAACATGCTACCTGGGGAGGAATGGCCCAGCTTCCTTCTGTGTTTCCATCTGTCGGTGGAACTTACTCCCTATTCAAGGCACCCAAGGAAAAATTAGAAGGCGACCATTGCAATGGGGTGGGGGCTGAGAAGGCCTTTGTCTTAAGTCCAACCTTTAAAAAAAATGATCAATGTTTTGTTTAAAATTTTTAATAGATACTATATCTATGTGGTTCAAAAACCTAAACTTACATAAAAAAATAATGCACTAAAAGCCTTATTCCCACCCCTGTGGCTCTACACCTTGCCCGGTTCACCCCATTTCCTAAAGAACCACTTTGCTTAGTTTCATGTGAATCCTTCCAGCATTTCTTTACGGCAGCTAACATCTAGTGAGCACTTCCTTTCTTCCAGGAGATCTTCTAACATATGAACAGTCTTTCACATTAGTTATCTCATTTAATTCTCACAACAACCCCACATGGTAACATGCTGATATGAGACCCTATTTTACAGAGGAGGAAAATGAAGTCCAGAGGTTTCCAGCTGCTTCTGCTGTTGAAGCGACTTGCCCAAGTTCATTCAGAAAGTACAGGGGTCTGTCTCCAAAGCGAGGGTTCTTAACCACCAGTCACCTGCCTCCCTGTTAAACCCAGGGCCAGGCATCATGGGCTTTATCAAGCATCTGGACTGAGAGTGGGGACACCTACGTTTTATTGCAGTCACCACCCGACTTTGATCGCTGGCTTCCTTGACTGTACAATGGACAAATCAAACTCGAACCCTTTCGAAATTCCGGTGTGGAGGACCCCAACACTAACGCTTACCCCCACCGTCTCTGCTCTCTCCACAGGACCGCCGCGAGAGCCTGCCCACCTCCCCACCCTGGACGCCAGGCGCGTCCCGGCCCCCCAGCAGCCTGGACGGCTGGGTGAGCCCGCGGCCGTGGGAGCCCGGCCGCGGGAGCAGCATGAGCAGCCCCCCGCCACTGCCGCCGCCGCCACCCATGTCTCCTTCGTGGAGCGAGCGCTCGGTATCCCCGCAACGATCTGAGACCGAGGTGCGGCCCCCCAGCCGCCAGCTGCAGGCTCTCCTGGCGCGAAACATAATCAACGCGGCCCGGCGCAAGAGCGCCTCCCCGCGGCCGGCGGGTGCAGAGAGCCTGCGGCCCTTTTCCCCGCCCAGGGCGCCCCCGCCGCCGCCGCCGCGCATGCGCTCGCCGCAGCCTGCCCGCCCGGGCCCGGCAGCCACCCCTGGGGCCACCTTCGCCCCGATCCAGCGGGGTCCGCTGCTGGCTGGGCCGTCGCCCTGTGCCAGCCCCCGCAGCCCGCTTCCCGCACCGTCCAGGCCCTTCCCCTATCGCCGCTCACCCACGGACTCGGACGTGTCCCTCGACTCCGAGGACTCCGGGGCGAAGTCGCCCGGCATCCTCGGCTACAACATCTGCCCCCGCGGGTGGAACGGGAGCCTGAGGCTCAAGCGTGGCAGCCTCCCCGCCGAGGCCTCCTGCACCACCTAAAACCTCCCCCGCCCCCAAGGCATCCTCCACCACGGGAGGGCCCAGCGGGAAAGAAGAGTCCTCAAACTTGGGATACTTCAGCACCAGGTCCCCGAGGGGTCTGGCTTGTTTGGACAGCCCTAGAAATAAGGGGCCAGGAAGGAGAGCTCTGGGCTTGAGGGTGGGGTACTGACAGAGCCCCAACTCTATCATTCAGCCCTTGTGTGAACTTTGGCAAGACCCTTCCTTGACCCTCAGCTTTCCCACCTGCTTAATGGGACTTTGGCCGAAGCAATCTCCAAGCTTCTAAATGCCCCCTCCCATCAGTACACACACACACATGCCTTGGAGAAGGCAGGGTGTTGTATATCTGAACTCCTGGACTTGCTGCATCCCAGGGTTCCATACTCCTCCCTCCCTTCCTGGCTCTGCTCTCTGGAGTCTGGCAAATGAGGGATGTGTTCAAAAGATCCTAGGCCTAAGTTCCCTGCCCAGGTCCCGGCCTGACCGTCTGCCTTCCTGGCTCCAAGTCCCAAGCAGTAGCAGCTGTTTTCCATCCCTGCCCAGACAAGCTCTATTTTTACCATGGTGACCTTTAGAGAGGTCTCCCAGGCCAGCTCAAGGTGCCCGGCTCCTCTGGAGAGACGAGGCAGGAAGATTCCTCCTCCCACATCCCTCTATGCTTTTCTCCACCCCAGCTCAGGCTGCCCAGGGCATCTTATCTGCAGCTAGAGAAGAGCTCTATAAGGCAATGATTGCCCCCAGGCCCAGGACTTGAGCCTCCAGGAATGCCCTAGGTGCCTCCAACCCATCCATTCCTCTTGGGCCCTTTCATGGCAGCCCTTTCAGCGGGACATGGAGCTTTCTGCTAGCCTGCGGCTTTACCTGATGGCCCTGAGTTTGAGGTTGCCTGCATGGAAAGAGACAAAGAGTTCCTTGTTACAGCAGGGATGCAAGCAGTGGCCAGGATGCATAGAGGAGCTTCTAGTAGAAAATGGTTTGGCTCAGATGACCTCTGAGGGCTCTTCCAGCCTTGAAACGCATTCTGCAGTATTAGGAAGGGAGAGGCGGTAGTTCAACCATTTCCAGAGTTGGCTGGTGGTGCCCTCTAGAGGTTCAGAATATCTGCTTCAGGATATTAAGTGCAGGGGTGCAGGTGGGGGAGGGTTATTAGAATTGGCTGAGGATCAAAGGTGTGTAGGAAACTAGGATGTTGCTAAAGATGAAGGACAGAGTATGATGTGGGGTTAGGGATAGACTTACCCTAACCCAAAATGACTTGTTAGATCCGGAACCCTTAAGTGAGGCTGGAGGAAGCTGGGGGTCAGGATGTGGGTGGGGTGCTTGGAATAAAGAAGGGATCCCAGAGGGTGCCAAGGGTCTAAGGTTTGGGAACAAAGGCCCTATTGGTGGGAAGATGAGCGGGTGCTCCAGCTTGGTCATTGATGAGTGACCACATTTACCAAAGATCCCACGTGCTTCAGGGTCCCTTGCAGCATGGAAGATGGGCTAAGGCCTATTTCGGAGAAGAGACGCTGAGGCCACTGGCTAATGCTGTGGCATAGAGTATCTACTTCTACCTGCATATCCCCGAAGAGCCAGCAGGAGGCAGCCTTAGAAAGCTGCAATTCTGCCTGGCTGTGCCCTCATCTCACTGCCTTCTCCCCCAGCCCTCTCCTCTAACCCACTAGAGATTGCCTGTGTCCTGTCTCTTGCCTCCTATAGAATTCAGCTCTGGCCCTAAATAAATGCTTCCTGCATCCTTCTGCCTCCTGGGTCAATTTCAGCTGTGTCTAAAGCCCTTCCCTTTTCCCCAATCATGGGACAGTCCCTGGGACTCGGGATGGATGAGAATGTGTAACACACATGGGAAGGCTCAACCACGAGAAGAGAAAGAGAACAATGGAAAAACTCCAGGGCACCGAAGAAGTCACTGAGCTGAAGTCCAGGTCCTATTGCCCACTAGCCAGGTGCCCCGGGGTAAGCCTACCCCTTCTCCCAGCCTCAGCTTCCCTGTCTGCGAAACGAATGAGCTGGGCTAGGTGATGTGTCTGGGTGGTTTGGCCCAGACCCTGACCACAGGGCACTGTCACTGGAGCATGCAGGCCCAAGCTGTGGTAGGACCCAGGGCTCTGGGGCTGCTTCCTGATGGCAGGTCAGGGCTCCAGGCAGGAGGAGGAGACCACTTCCAAGTCCAGACAATCCTGGTGAGCTCAGGACCCCGACCACCAGAGTGTTCCTCTCCTGATGGGGGCATCCTTTGCCCTGAGAAGGCAATGGTGACCTCACTCCCAGGGAAGACCACGCCTGCCCTGGGAACATTCCTCACCTTCCTGTCTAGAAGCTCAGGCCCTGCAGAGGTGGACAGAGGAACCTGAGTAGCAGAAAGCCAAGCTCAGGTGGTCCACAGCAGCGTCCAGGCGTCTTCCTAAGATGTTGTCAGACACATATGCCCTTACACAGTGCCCTGTCACCCAGGTGCAGATGCTCCCGGCCCTGGGCCCAGGGCGGCCCTGCTGGTCCCGCCTTTCCATGGCAGTGGCTGGTGTGCCTCTCACTCTCTACTCTCAGCTGGAACCTCCCCTGAACACAGCGTCCCCCTGCCTCCCTGTCTTAGTCCCCAGACACCTCAAAATAGGCCCATCCCAGATGGATTCAGTATCTGCCTTATCTCCCACCCTAAATGCTCCTCTCCTGTTGCCTTGCTCAGTCGCCTGAGCCAGACCCTCAACTGGCCCTCCCCTCACCTCGGCACTCCGTCTCTCACCAGCACCCAGGGACCCCTCCAGTACCCCTAAGCCCCTCTCCTCCTGCAGATGCCCCCCTTACTGCCCTGTCCAGCCACCCCCACCCCTCCCCTGACCACAGTGAGGGCCTGCCTCCCGCCTGGCTCCCTCCCCTCCATTTTCCCTACAGCAGCCAGAGACATCTCTGGAAAAATGCCAGCCTGACCACTCCACGTCACCACTTTAAACTCTTCAACGGCTCTTTATAAAGCACACTTGCCTTTTGACAAGCTTGACACAATCTGGCCCCTGCCCACCTGCCTGGCCTCATCTCTCAGCACTCCCCCTCCTCCCAGTTCTGGTTCTACTCGCCGACCCCCTGCCCTCCTCGTACGTGACTCGGCCTCGGCCTGCAGTTCCTGTGTCCTCTCTCTGCCCAGTTAACTCCCACTCAGCCTTCAAGGCCCAGCTCAAATGTCTCCTCCGCTGGGAAGCCTTCCCCACCCCCAGGCCAAGCTGATGGCACCCTCCCCTGGATGCTCCCTGAGCATTTCCCATCATGCATCTCAAAGGCTTATTTACAGGCCTGACTTGGGCCCGGCTGAGTTCAGCACAGAGTCCTGCTTCATTTATTTTCAGTCCAGAGAGAGAGGCTCAGAGAATGTGAGAAGGTGGAGGAAGGGAGAGAGGAAGGAGGGAAAGAAGAAGGAAGAAGTGAAGGCAGGAAAGAAAGAATAAGTGAGTCAAACAAAGATCCTGAAGGACAATTCATCCATCCATCCACCCATCCATCCATCCAACAGATATCTGTGGTGATCCCATCAGGCCCCTTTCTAGGCACTGAGGACACAATTAGCAAGCTCAAGTGACTGGAGACTTGCAGCATTTCCAGGTGACTTTGGTGTGTGCATGTGAACGTGTGTGTGTACACGTGCACCCAATCCCTTCTGTCGGCAAGGGCCTGCTGCTGGGGCACCTGTCTTCCCTGGGGCCTGGTGCTTTTAGCATCTGTCCCTGGATCCTGTTGCAGCCCGAAATAAGGCTGTGAGCCACGACGAGGCAGGAAGGATTCTCGTCAGCTGAGGCTGGAGCTGACTGCAGGGCACGCTCCGCTCACTGACCGCCTGACCGCAGTAGGAACACCGACCATTCAACTTGCAGCTTCCCGACAGAGGTGTTAATCTTGAGGGTCTCACACTCTCTCTGCTCACTGTGGTCTCACCTCTCAGGTACCAGGACCCGAGGGGAACTTGTGGAGTTGTGGGGAGTGGGCGGAGGGGGTGAGCCAGTTTGCAGAGCTCCGTTCTGTCCAAGCAGAGGAAGGGCCTACAGAGGGTCTGGGGAGTGTGGGGCCTCCAGGAGACCTGGATCCTGAGCCGGGGCAGGAGGGGATCCGAGCCCTAGGGTACTCTAGGTTAAATGGGGTGGAGGTGGCTAGGATTCGAGGTGGGAATAAGTAATGGCTCTGTGTGGGACTCCCAAATCTTTAGGTAGTAGAGGGAAGCAGGGTCCCAGGCTGGAAAATGAGGGGCCCGTCTGAACATCTGTGAATTTCTGTGTGTGTTGTTGGGGTTGGGGGAGCGGTGTTCATCAAGACACAGGCCTACAGACTGCGGAGTCCTCGGTGGTCGCAGCTGGAACATTCTCAGCCATCTGGTGGCCTTCACCCCAAACTCATGCCGACTACTCATGTTTGCACCCGGTTTTAGGGGGCTTGTGGATGCTCTCGAAGCCCACCCATGGAACCCTGTGATCTAGCCCAACCCCCTATGGTACAGAGGGGGGAACTGAGTCACAGAGATGGAAAGCAACTTGCTCATGACAATTACAGAGGGAGTCAGGGCCACCGAGCAGACGCCAGGCCACCCAGCTCGGCGCCCACCGATCTAGGCTGGGAGCGGGTGTCGGGGACGGATGGAGGCAGACTGTTTTTCTAAGGAAGGAACGTGGAATAAACCCGGAAGCAAAGCAGACGGGCACAGGGATCTGTGGTCGGTCAAGGGGCTCACGGGCTCTGTCTTCTCTCTGGGGGACCAGTTAGGGGATCTGGACCTGCAGCCTGCAGAGGCTTGGTGGGACTCCGGACCTCATTTTATGTGTAAATTTCCTGGAAAGTTCCAGGAGATACAAATGGGGACATGGAGGAGGAGAAAGGGGTGAGGAAGAAGAGAGCACCATGGGGTGCTAGACTTATTGGGGTGATCACTTCATAAGTTGTATAAATGCCTGATCACTCAATAATATTATATGTCCACTATCATTTAAAAATGGAAATATTATTAAAATAAAAGAGAGCATCATGAAAGTTAGCCCCGAGCAGAGGAAGGGGGTGATGATTTTCTCAGCTTCCTTGGATCAGCCTGTGCCCTCAAGCCCTCATACCAAGCACTGGGGACAACGGGGGAGGGCCAGCCTTGCAGACCACCAAGTCACCCCAGCCTGCCCATCCCGACCCCATGTGCCCCCTCCCACCTCTTTCAGCCACCGATCAGAGCTCCCCTGCGTCAGCAGAAAAAAACAGTTGGAGACCCCCACCTTCCCCACCCCTAGCACCCCAGCTACTACTACCCCTGAAGAGAGAGTGTTTCTCTAGTGTATGAAAGACTGAGCATTTCCCCCACCCCCCTGGACCTCAGCCTCCTCCTCTGCACAGAGAAGCCCCAAAGGCCCTTCCAGCTCAGACAGCCCTCGCCTGAGGCTTTGGGGTGGGCTGGAGTCGGATGGGCCAGGGACTTGGAGGAGATCCGGGAGGGCAGTGGAGACGGCCTGGCCCATTCATGGATCGTCTCATCTACAGGATGATCCCCAAGGAGCAGAAGGAGCCAGTGATGGCTGCCATGGGCGACCAAGCTGGACCAGGTAAGGCGGACCCAGCCCTCGAGCGTTCCTCAGACCCCATCCTTTTTCCTTGGTCCCAGATTGCAGCCATTTGGGCCTGCTGGCCCCAGGCCTACAAAAACAGGTGTGAGTTCCAGGTCAGCCCCGAGGGAGTGCCTGGGAAATCTGCCGCCTGGGCCCTCGACCAGGCCTGGCCCCAGCTATGTCCTTATCTCAGTCCCAGACGGAGTTCTGCAGGCTCTAGTCCCAGGTCCAGCCTGAACTGGAGCCCCATGCTCCCCACACGCTTGTCCTTGCTTATTGGAACCTCACGCCCCACAGAGCCCCTGGGCTGGGAGATGAGGGGTGAGGGAAAGTGGGGTGGGTGGTGAGAACAGGCTACCCAACCAAGCTCAGGCCATTTCATTTAGAAGCTGACTCGTCCAATGAATACATCATCTAAACTACATGTTTATCGACTTTATAAGACCTCTTCCAGAGCTCTTGTCATAATTTTAAAGTCTGTTTATTTGGCCTACTTTAGAGCATTTCAAGTATTTTAAAAACAAATTCAACTAAGTCAGGCCTCTTAAACTTTCGTGTGAATCATAGTGACATGGAGTTGCTTAAAATGTGGATTAGCAGCGGCCACCCCGGGCATTCTGATTCAGTGGCCCTGGGGAGGGAGCCATCATTCGCCTTTCAGACGAGCGCCCAGGTGATTCCCCTGGGGGCATGGGGGTGCTGAGGGGGCGGGTGCTGGGGGCCGTGAACTGAGCTCTGATAAACCCTCACCTAAGACCACTGCTAGATTTGGCCTCCTAAGAAGCACTTAATCATGTCGAATGGCTTTATACGTGAGTCATCCTTTTAACCTATTTTGTGTGTCCTGGCCTCCTTTTGTTGGAGTCTCATCTCTTTTTCTTATCCCATGATTCCGTGTGCTGACACATGCAAACTTCATGAAGGGCTGATGCTCTAACTGGAAGAACCAGGCCCTGCATTCCCCCTTCTTGGGCCTGAGTAATTCATTAGACCCCCAAATATGGACACACATCATTTATGCCAGACTGGAAAAAGGTAAACCCTTGACTATGGCTAGTGTAATAATTAAAGACAATTTTGAAACTAAAGAAAAGTAGAAAGAGAAAAAAACTCATGGCTTTGCTACCAAAAGATACCCATTGTAGAGGAATAATAATAAAAACACCATTGTTGTTATGAATTTATGTATAGTCTTTTTATATTTTTACATCTGCAATAGATTTTCTTGTTAAAAAAAGAAAAACCAGTGCAATTTCCAGCCCCCCCATTCCTATGTCCCATAAGCCATCACTGCTAATATTAGGTGTATCTCCCTGCAGGTTTTTCAATGTGTGTATGAGCATATATTTATTTTTTAAAATATATGAGTGAGCCCCCAGCTGGTGAGGCTCAGTGGACTGAGTGCGGGCCTGCAAACCAAAGGGCCTCTGGTTCGATTCCCAGTCAGGGCACACTCCTGGGTCACAGGCCAGGTCCCCGGTGGGGGTGCCTGAGAGGCAACCACGCATTGACGTTTCTCTCCTTCTCTTTCTCCCTCCCTTCCCCTCTCTCTAAAAATAAATAAAATCTTTTTAAAAAAGAAATTATTTCTAAAAAATAAGTAAAATAAAATATATGAGTGGGACCTTAGAACACAAATTCTTCTGAAACTAACTTTCCCCCTTTGGACCTACAGTAGATTTCTCTCTGCCCTCAACATGTACATGGTGCTTTCTCTAATTTTGCTGAAAGAATGAAAAAACCCTTAACCTCCTTTTAGAAAAGACCGTGCAGGAGTCCAGCCTTGAATGGACTGAGTCCCAGGCCCTGAACGGCCTCAGGGCTGCCTGGGGACCACTCCTGTCTCTCTGACCTGGCCCAGTCACACTGCTGTCAGGCGACTTTGGCACCCTCTCTCCTCAAGCCCCTGGTATCTCTCTCCCGCATCTTCCTTCTCAGCGAATGACCTTCCCTCTTCTTTCACTGAGGAAAGTCCGGTCACCGAAGGGGAGCATCTGCAGGCCGCCCCCTCCACGTCTGTCCGCTCGCTTGTCCCCGGGCCCACATGCTCAGCTCTCCTTCCTGCTGTGGTGGGTGAGCCTCCCTGTCCTGTCTGAAGCCTGCCTTCTGGGTGGGCACCGGCCGCACCCCCTCCCTCTCCCCAGCTCAAGAACCCCTCTCTGTCCATCGCGCTGTTAAGTTTCCCCGTCAGCTCACAAACACACTGTTATTTCTCCCTCTTCAAAAACAAACACCCAAGCAAACAAATATCCCTCTTGATTCCACACCTGCCTCCAGCCAAGGCCACGGAGAGCATGGCCCTCAAAGCAGCCGTCTCTGCTTCCTCTCCTTTTAATACCTCATCAAGGTGACTTCCAAACACACATAAAAGTACAGAGTGCAAATCCCCGTGGCCCTCCTCTTATTCCTGGAATCCAAAACAAATCCAAAATTGCATGTCACTTCATGCTCCGGATACTTCTGAATCCATGAAAAGCATAAAAAGGACATTTCCCTACATGCCACAAAGATAGTAGCACACGGAAGGACAAAATGAGCGATATTGATAGAATACTGCCCAATAACCAGTCCCAGAGTTGGCCTTCTCCCATTTTCTGTTTTGTTACAGTGAAGATCCAAACAAGGGCCGCTGTTTTTATTTGGTTGCCATGTCTCTTAAGTCCCCTTTAACCTAAAACAACCCTCGCTTATCTTCCCATGGCATGGACTCCTCCGAGGGAGCCAGGCCAGCTGCCCTGTGGAAGGTTCCACCGCCTGGATGTGGCTCGCTGCTTCCTCGTGGTGTGGTCAAGTGCCCTCTGTCCCTGTTCGCTGGAACTCTTTCCAAAAAGCCCTTCCCACCCAAACACTCGCCAGCAACTGCCCCTGTGAGGACCACCAGGAGTAGCCACATTAGTAAAGATTGTGACCCACGGAGCCCTCACCTCACCCCACACACCAGCAGCCCGTGACTCCGTGGGTCGCCCCACCTCCCCCGAAACGCGTCCATCATTCGGTTTCCAGGACACCACACCCTAGATTTCCTTCTGCCTCGCTGGGTGCCCCTGCTCGGCCCCCAGGTCCGCAGTCTCGCTTCCTTGGTCTAAATGTTGGGGACCCCAGGGTGTAAACCCGCTACGGTCCTAACTGTGAGAAAAGAAGGGAACGCAATGCTCTTCCCCGAAAACAACAAACACAGCCAATACCATTGCCGGCCCGCGATGCCCCGACCGTCACCTCGGGTCAGCCTTCTTCTCCCAGGGGCACAGGACTCTCCACTCGGATGCATACCCAGCTTGGGAGAAAATCAAGGGGCTTTAAATACAGAGTGGGTATTATAGAAAACAAAGATTTGTTCACTTGGGAAGGTGAAGATCTTTAGTTGATTGAAGAAGTTACAAAGCACGGAGGCTATGATTTCATTTTGGTTAAAAACTCATGTCTGAACATATAGTCATTGAAAAAGGCATCGAAGGGTATATACCAAGATGTTAATAGTGGCAATCTCTGAGTGGTATAAAAATGGTATTTTTTTCTCTTATATCAGTATTTTCTAACTTTCTTCAATGCACATGTATCATGTTTTATAATCATAAGAGGCTATCCCAGAGTTAAAGGAACATGTGCAAAACTGAACTCCTGGCTCTCCCACGCCTTCTCCTCCTCCAGACCCTCCCCGTCTCCGGGGGTGGCCGCTCCGTCCTCCCAGCGGCTCCGGCCAGAAAGCCTGCCAGCAACCTCCACCCTCTCTCTCTCACCCCCACCCCAGCCCACCTTTAAAAGATACCTAGACTCCAACCATTTCACACCACCTCCACCCCTGTGGGCAAAGAGCTGCCCAGGAAACCCATGGAATAAAGAAATACAAACGGCCAAAGAGCCCGTGAAACGGCGCTCAATTTCACTGAGTGCCCAACGTGCAAATTAAACTCTGAGGCGTCATCTCTGCCCCCCAGGTGGGCAGAGTCCCCTGAGTGATGACACTCGGTGCTGGCCGCTGTGGGGAGAAGCCAGATTCTCATGCACAGCGGACAGTGCTGTGAGGAGGTGCCCTGAGGTGGCTCCCAGCGACCTGAGTGTTAGGCAGTAAGAGCTCCCTCTGGCCTCCCCCGCAGCACCTTTGCTGGACCTGGGCAAGAAGCTGAGCGTGCCCCAGGACTTAATGATGGAGGAGCTGTCGCTGCGCAACAACCGGGGATCCCTCCTCTTCCAGAAGAGGCAGCGCCGTGTGCAGAAATTCACCTTTGAGTTTGCGGCCAGCCAGCGGCCGGTAAGTTCCACTGTGCTCGCAGGGAAACTGAGGCCCAGAGAAGGTCAGTGGTTTGCTGAAACCCAAACAGTGAGCCAAGGCAAGGACCCTTGGCCCCTGGAGAGCCCCTCAGGCTCCAGCTAGGGGAGGCTGTGACATTCCCATCAGACTGGGTCCCTGCCTTGCTGTGGTTTCCCAGGACACTGTCACCTCTTCAGGCGCCTCGCTCTGGGTACAAAACATAAAGTGGAGCGGGCAGGGGGAGCTGCGGAGCAAGGGGCCCTGGCTCCTGCAAACAGTGCCGATGAGCGGTCCTGCGCTCTGGGCTGAATGTACAGCAAACAAGACTTAGGTTTTTCTAAGATGGAAAACACAGAACGCCTTTTTCTCTTCTTGCCACCGGAAGGAGGGAAAGGCTGGGGAACAGTCGGCTGCTGGAGAAAGGAGGCGGAGGGTGGTTTATCCTCAGGCTTCAGAAAGGCGGCGGGCAGTGCCAGGCACTTCTGACCGGCACAGGGCGGTTCATCGCTGCTCCGCCCAATTGCTGGGTGAGACGGCAGCCCCTGGGAAGGAGTCGGATGGCAGAATAATAACGATGACAGAATGCCTACTTTTGCTACGTGCCTAAGACACTGCTAGCTAATCACTTGACGTGTCATAAACTCCTTTTCTGCTCAAAAAGTGATATTATTAGCATCATCATCTCCATTTCACAGAGAAGGAAACTGAGGTTTGGGGAGGTTATCTGCCCAGAGTTAATATTATAATAGCAACTAACATGTAGAGAGCATCGCTCTGTCCCAGCACCAGGTTTAGGGCTCTGCACTATTAACTCATAACCCCCAAAACCCTGGGAGGTGGGTGCTAGGATCATGTGCCCCCCTTTGTTCAGTGGAGGGTGATCCCTGGCCCCTTGCCAAGCTGGCTTCCCTGCTGCTTATTTGCTACTCGAATTGCACAGACGGTGGGTGGAAGCACCCAGGGGGAGGTGACAGGAACAGAGCAGCAGGGGAAGGTGAGCATTGAGGCGGACCCGGAGCAGGGGAACCTGGGGATGGGGCCTGGCGACTCCAAGGCCATTGTCCGCCGCCTCTCAGCACCCACCCTATGCCCAGGTTGCCAATGGCCCGCAGGATCAGAACTACCGCTCCGAGCTCCACATCTTCCCGGCCTCACCTGGGGACCCCGAAGACGCCCAGCCCGCAGCTTCCCAGGCAGAGCGCGCCCCTAGCCCCAGCGCCCTGGCACCAGGTGAGTGGCCTCCGGGTCCAAGACCAGGATCGACCTTGGGGTGGGGTGGGTGTGCTCCACAGCAGGGCAAGGAGAGAGCCCAGAGAGCAACTAGTCCACCCCCTTCCCTGCCCAAACACACACCCGCCACGGACCTAACACAAGACCAAAGAGGAGCAGCGTGGTGCCCCAGGTCATGCAGCGACCTTGAGTCCCAATGGAAACTGGGATCTGCACCCCAAGTCGTGATTCCCCTGCTCCAGTCCTTATTTCCAGGGATGGGGAAGGGTACCCTTTGCTGGATCAACTTTGGGTGTCACATCCCCCCCTTCCCCATTCCCAGCTTCAGTCTTCCCTCCCCTAAACGCACCCACAGGTGGGCGGAGGGAGTGCGGTCTTGGGGTCTGAGGAACCACGCGCCCTGCTCCACCTCCAGGCTATGCTGAGCCACTCAAAAGCATCCCGCCAGAGAAGTTCAACCACACGGTCATCCCCAAGGGCTACCGCTGCCCGTGGCAGGAGTTCGTCAGCTGCCAGGACTTCCAGAGAGATGGCCGAAGTCACACCCCCAGCCCTGCGGAGTACCGAAATTTCAACAAGTAAGGCGGGGTGGGCAGCTTAGAGAAGCCACAGGAAGGTGCATGGGTGCCAGCCACGGCCACTCCAGGGGCTGCATTTTCTGAGCACTTGTTGTGGGCCAGGCTGTACCTGAAACGTTTATGGAGCTCTTGCTAGAACTTACGAGAACTCTTGCCTCAGCACAGAGTAGGTGCTCAGTAAATGCACAGGGAATACGTCACACATCCCGTTGGATTCTCCCCACGGCAGGGCGGGGCCGGTGCTACAGTTTTTCCTGTTCTGCGTGTGAAGAGACCAGCCCAGGTGTATCCACAACCTGCCCAAGGTTCCAAAGCAAGGAACCTTCAAGCCGTCTGGCTTCTTGCCCTCCATCGCTACCATGTGCCACCTCTTCCATGCACATCGAGGTGCGCATCCTTCCCTCATGGGGGCCCCAGATCTCACCGGTCCTAGAGAGCTCAGCCTTTTCCTCGTTTTCATCAGTGATCTGGGAAATGGCGTGGAGGCCGCCCCAAAGCAGGGAGTGAGGGCCACAGTGGAGTGGTTTGTGCTGTTTAGAGCATGGGGCCTCGATGTGGGCTTAAATTCTGGCTCACCTGGCTGTGTGACCTTGGGAAAGTGACTCAACCTCTCCGAGCCTCCATTTCCCCGTCTGTAAAATGAGACTGCTACAGTACCTACTTCATAAGATTGTTGTGAGGATGGTGTGAGAAGCCATAGGCAAAGTTTCTGGCGAGTAATAAGCTCTCAGTAAACAAGGGTGGCTATTATTATTGTTTACAGGTTGAAATGCCAGCTGGAGAAGCTAATGGGGAACAAAGGGATATATTTAACTTTTTGCCCTGAGAGCCCCAAAACAGATCATAGCAGCCAGGATAGGAACTCGGCACTGGAGGAAGGCCTTGGCCTGGGGCGTGGACTTTGGTTGTGATTGGCCTCCTCAGCCTGACGCGATCCCTGAAACATGCCCTCACTGCAGTGCCTGTGAGCACGGAGGGTCCCCGGAGAGGAGGCCGCTCGAGGTCCAGCCGTCCCGGCACCTGCTCAGACCAAGTGTGCAGACCGTGTCCCTCACAAAGGCTGTGGTGGGGCGGGGCCTGGCCAGGCCTGGAGAGCGGGCCTCTGAGGGAGGGCTGCAGGAACTGGGGGCGAGGGGCTTTGAGAAGAGACTGCTGGGGGGCGGGATGTGACAGCCCTCAAAGCCAAGGAGGCCCCCCCCCGACGGAAAGAATTGTGTCCCCTCCCCCACCCCAGCGCTGTGGCAGCCATGAGCCACTGGCAGATGTTCTGGGGTTTCCTGCCAGCCAGGACTGTGCTCTCTCACCTCCTGGGGCCGCAGACCCTGCCTCCCCAGCTATTTAAAACCCTCAGCAGACATTCAGGCCTGACAGCCAGCTTCCAGGCTGGCGGGCTCAGGTTGCAGCCCCATCCGTCTGACACCTCCTGTGACAGCCCGAGGCACATTCTCACCAGCAGAAGGCGGGTCTCGGGAACCCCTGAACCCAGATCCTTCTGGGGCAGAAGGGCCAGCTGAGGCGGAGTGAGGAGGAACAGCAGTGTTGGTGGCCAAGCTGAGCTCGGGAGCCAGGGTTCTGGGCTCCCGGTCAAGGACCCAACTGTGAGGCTTCAGAACTTCCCAGCTTGTCCCCACGGGGCCTGGCTGTTGCTGCCACAGCTGGGGTGGTCCCGGCAGCAACCCGGCCCTGGCTGGAGCCCAGGTTCTGGCCCCAGGTTTGCTTTTCTGCTGCAAGCACTCTCCTCTTCTCATTGGTTCCACCCAGACTATGGGGGAAACATCCTACGTGCAATGCTTTTTCTTTTCCTTAAAATTAAAAAATAGTTTTCAAGTCCCATACTTACAGTCTCTTAAAAACAAACAAACAAACTATGCAACTACAAACAGAGGTAGGGTTCCCTTGTTCACGGCCCCCAGTCCCAGTCTCCTTCTCAAAGGTAACACTGCTGTCAGTTTGCTATGGACGTTTCCAGAACATTTTCTAGGGGCAGCTACATACCCACAGGGCAGCAATTTTCAACCTTTTTCATCTCCTGGCACCATAAACTCATTGCTAAAATTCTGTGGCATACCAAAAAAATATATTTTTTTGCTGATCTGGCAAAAAAGTTGGTATAATTTTGATTCATTCATGCCAGGCGGCTATTGTTGTGTTGGCTGTTGTCACTTTTATTTAACATCCTAAGGGAAAGAGGGCAGTGCCCTGACTGGTCAGGAAGATCAGTGCTAAACCTTCCCGTGGCACACCCGTGTGCTGCAGCACACTCTCGGGAAGCCACCGTCACAGGGGATAGCGTTGTGTGTGTACATGTGTGCGTGTTAATATTTTGCACTTTTTATAATTTGCTTGCTTTTTTCACTCAACACTATGCTTTTTAGCTCTACTTAGTACATGTAGATCTTTTCGTTGCCTTTAAGCCGCTGTGTGATATTCCAGCATGTGACGGAACTACGTTTACCGTGTCCATCCCCTGCCAGTGGACAGCGAGTGGGCCGTCTGTGGCTCGTCGCCGCTCCCGCCTGCTTCCCCGTGCACACGTGTGCGTGCCTCCCAGAGCCATGAGCTTGCAGGTGGAGCTGCTGGTCGGCAGCATCTGCATGTTTGCAGGTTTAAAGGACCCCGCTAAACTGTCCTCCAAGGGAGCCAGGCCACTGCGCCCCACCCCCACCCCCAGCAGCAGTGCCCGAGTGAGAATCTGCCCCGTTGTCAAGTTATTTCTTCTCGCCTGCCTTACAGGTCAGCAGCTCAGGGCCGCCATGACCCGCATGCACTTCCCTGGTTTTCTCTGCTCTTTCTCATGCACTCTTTCCTCTGCAGCTGGCGCCATGTTGTTCTCAGGGGAGAGGGCAAGACAGAGGAAAAAACCTGTCCCGACTCTACTTACTGCCTGCGGGAGCTTACTTATAGAAGCCTAGAGTTTTGCTTAGGACAAGCCGATTCAAATTCTGAAAACGTCACTGCTATTTCTAAATAACAAGACATCCCCAGTAGGGGCAGGGCTGGAGAAACCTGGTTTCGTACACAACTTTGCTGTACAGAAGGGTAAACTGAGGCCTGGAGAGAGGCAGGGAGGGGCCCACCCCATGACCCCCCCATGTCAGTGGGCTGCCTCTCCCAGCCCACATCTCCTGCTGCTCTTCTCTCCCCAGGACCCCCATGCCCTTCGGAGGACCCCTGGCAGGGGAGACCATGTCCAGGGCAGGCACCCCCTTCATCCCGGAGCTCATCAGTGGCTTGGAACTCCTCCGCCTCAGACCCAACTTCAACAGGGTGGCCCAGGGCTGGGTCCGCAACCTCCCGGAGTCCGAGGATCTGTAGCCTGGGAGACCGGAAGCTCCAGCACCCTGGTCTCAGAGTTCGGAGAACACCCGGAGCTGAGATTCCAGACCGCACTTCACAGTTTCAAAAGGGCCTTCACACACAGTACCTATTGCAATGGCCTCAACGGCCACCACGTTCAGTAGTCCCCAAATGTGGGGTTTAGAAAGTTTTTCCTTTTCCTCAGATGCAGCTGGTCTTTATCTATTCATGTTCTAAATAATTACTAAGTACCTACTATGTGCTAGACTCTGTGACAGCCCCAGGCAGAGGGGCCCAGACCCTGATCTAGAGTAGGAAAAGATAGTGGGGAAGACAGATTTGTAAGGCAGTAAATCACCGCACTTTTCCCTAGAGCCCGCCCATCGGCACCTGAGGAGCACAGTGCAGTGAGGCAAGGGAGGGTCCCTGGCCCTGGGTGCGAACGCCCAGTCCCAGAGGACTGGAGCAGGGCCTCGGAGGGGGAGTAAGGGTCCATCGGGGAAGAGGGTGGGAGGTGGGTGCATTCCCAGCCAGGGGACCAGCACATGCTGGGGAGGCGCAGACTTGTCATAGGTGCGGGGTGTTCCGGAGAAGGGAGAGAGCTCGGTGACAGGAGGTGGTGACTCCTTAGAAGGCCAGGTTGGGGTGGGCTGCACTCAGAAAGTGGGGGAGGTTCTTGAGCTGGGGAGTGGGGGTTCTCCGTGGTTGCTATGTGGGCACAGATTGCAGGGGAGTAAGGCAGGGAACCAGGAAGGCTTCCAGGAACAAGGCCAGGGCTAGGGAGGTGGCCGTAGGGGTGGAACGAAGGGGGCACCTCCCTGGGCGCCTTGCAGGACAGGTGCAAAGTGGGGCCCTTATAATGACCCTTCTTCCTACCTTCTGCCCACCACTCTGAGTGGGCCCAGGTGAGCTCTTGTCCTGGTTTCCAATAGGAGTAGCTCATTAAGAAGAAGAGAGAAAGGAATGTCTTCGTTCAAGTGACAATGAGGATGATGAGGGTGGCTGCTTTTTATTGGGTGCCCCAGAGCTGGGGCTGGTAGTAGGTTCTCTGCCTATCCAGTTTCTGATTTTCAGTCCAACCCTATAAGAGCAGTATTGCCCCATTTTACAGATGGGGATCCAGGCTCAGAGGGGGAAAGGGGCTTGTCCAGGGCCAGAGCCCAAAGGGAAACTGCCTTATGCCAGTGGCTGTCGCTTTTCACTGCATAGAGTGGCCAAGCCGTGCCTGCTCACTCTGGCGTCACCTCATAACAGTGCCTGCCTCAGAGCATAGAGGCTAAGAGTGCGGCCCGGGGCATCAGACTGGGTGGGATGGCTTACTGCCACTGCCAGCCACCTCTCACCTGTGGGCCTCTGTTCTCATCTGTAAGATAAAGACAAGGACAGAGCCCTCTGTGCGGGGTCGTTGTGAGCACAGTGATGGACACCTACGTAGTAAGACTAGATCATTATCACACTCTTGCAGCTACTGCTTGTAATGGGCCAAGGGGCTCTGGCGGTGGATGCAGCCTGAGAAGCGGGCTGCTGGGGTGTGACAGGAGGTTGGGGAAGCTGAAGCCGGAAAGGCAGCCCCTGATTACTGCGGGGGGAGGGGGCCCTTCGCCCAGGAATTGCCTGTTCGCCTCGCCTCCCGCTGCCCCTTCCCTGGCCTCCACACTCGGGCAGATGAGGAGGTCGGGACTCCGCCTGGTTCCTGGGGCACATTTTCCTTTCGCTCTGGATGTTCCCTGTGCCCCAGGGGCAGTCCCAGGGGCCGACAGCCCGACTCGGAATTGCTCGCCATCAGCATGTCATCTTGAATTTGGGCATTGCCATTTAAAGTCATGTCTCCATGAACTGGAAACCAGCCGTGAAAGCGTCTGAAACACACAAGAGAGGATTAGGACTTTCCTCTCTGGTGTCAGGGGCCATGTGTCAGCTCAGCTGTGCCCCTAGGGGGACGGCAGCCACCAGGGCACAGCAGAGGAGAGCCTGGCGGGGGGCCTGCCACAGCCCAAAGCAAAGCCTCATTCCTTTCTTCTTCAGACAGTGTGACTTTCACTGATACTCTTTTAGAAAAAAAAGGATTCTTGCTCTGGCTGGTGTAGCTCAGTGGATTGAGCACGAGCTGTGAACCAAAGGGTTGCAGGTTCGATACCCAGTCAGGGCACATGCCTGGGTTGTGGGCCAGGTCCCCACTGGGGGCCATGTGAGAAGCAACCACACATTGATGTTTCTCTCTCTCTTTCTCCCTCCCTTCCCCTCTCTAAAAAATAAACAAAATCTTTAAAAAAAAAAGGATTCTTTATTGGAAAATATACAAATAAGCAAGCAAAGGGAGAAGTAAAACGTGAAGGTATCTGCCCACATAACTCCTCCCATGCGACACTGGCCTTCCCACCCTCCTGCACCCTACCCCATCCCACATACCAGGGGTGACCATTGGCAACAGCTCGGGCCTTCTAGAATTCTAGGGTTATTTGAACAAATATGTGTATGGGTATGGTTGCATAAGTGCAAAGATATATTTTCATGGGATCATACTAGATGTATTATTCTGTATTTTGCTGATTTATTCAACAGTAAGTACATTTGGATCCTGAAAAAATGGGTCATTCATCTTTCATGTAATTCTGGGGCCCAACGACTCTTCGTATGGAACTCTCTGCCTTTGCCTGTTTTGCTCTCTGTGTCATTGAAATCATATAGTGACTAGGAAAGGGAAGGGACTGAGAACAGCCCAGACACTGGAAACCCAGCCTCAGACATGGCAGCCACGAGCGTGGGTGAACCACAGTCACGGGTGACGACACAGAGGCATCGCAGGAGCGAAGCGGCAGGCAGAGGCAGGCAGGTCCGGTGTCTGTGTTTGCGGACGCAAGAAGGTGTCTCATGAAGTCGGGACGGCGGTGACGGGGCAGAAGGAAAGGTGTGTGGTTGTGAGGGGCAGGAATGCTCCTGGGAAGGCTGGGGGCTTTCTCCTTCCAGACCTGGGTAATTGTTACACACATGTTCACTTGGAAATATTTAATATAGTTCTACATTTGTTTTATATATTTTTTCTGTACATATGTGATATTTTACCAAAACAAGGCTTCCTTTTAAAAAAAGTTAATAGATTAATAGCAGATTGGATGTATGTGAAGAGAGAATTAGTGAACTAAAAATGACACTAGATGCACCCAAAGAATTTGTGGACTGGAAGTGCCCACAATGCATCGCAGGGAAGTAAAGAAATGAAGAATATGAGAGAAGTTAAAGGACATGGACAATAAAATTAAAATGCCCAACACCACTAACAGGAGTTCCAGAAGGAGTTTAAAAATGACTGGGGGTTTTCCAGATGTGGTGAAAGACAGAACTTCATATAATCTTCACCCTGTTATGAGGACAAATTAAATCCTTTCGATTTTTTTCTACGCAGTGTTTCTACTAAGTGTTGTTCCTACAAAGGAACAACAAAGGAACAACACTTAGAATCATAGCAATAATGAAAAAAATATATCTTCAAGCAGTGGGAGCAAAATGATTTTCAGACAAATAAGTATTAGGAGTTTCCCACTC
Organism: Phyllostomus discolor; assembly: GCF_004126475.2. Lineage (NCBI taxonomy): Eukaryota > Metazoa > Chordata > Mammalia > Chiroptera > Phyllostomidae > Phyllostomus > Phyllostomus discolor. The sequence continues at coordinate 21,329,773 of NC_040915.2, forward strand.
GCCGCTGCAAGAACTACAAAAGAACATATTCCGGGAAGGATCCGGAAAGAAAGTACAGAATCTAAGCAGCAGTGATGAGCAGAGAGATCAATTCTACAGACAGCAGAAAGGATGAGGAAGAAGCAAAGGCACATAAAATGAGGTGGTATAAATCCATTCCACCGCGTCGGTCATCACAATAAATACAGACGGACAGGGCTTGCCAGGCTAAAGACAGAGACGCACAGGTGGGGTCAAAGGTGATTCCAGCTCTGTGCTATCCGCAAGCAGCACATCTACAAAAAATAACACAGAAGCAAAATGAAGATGGGGGAAAGGACAAACCAGTCACATACCGCCCCAAAGAAATGTGCTCTACCCTCTGGCACTGTTGGTGGGGTTATAAATTGGTACAAACACCATGGAAAACAGCATGGAGGGTCCTTAAAAAATAAAAAATAGAACTACCATATGACCCAGCAATTCCACTTCTGGGTATATACCTAAAGAAATTGAAAACGCTAATTCAAAAAGATATATGCACCTTTATGTTCATTGCGGCATTATTTACAATAGTCAAGATATGGAGCAACCTAAGTGTCCATCAACAGACACATTATCAAAGAGGTGGTATGTATACACAATAGAATATATTCACTCATAAAAAAGAATGAAATCTTGTCATTTGTGACAATATGGGTAGACTGACCTAAAAGGTATTCTGCTAAGTGAAATAAGTCACATGGAGAAAGACAAAAACCATATGATTTCACTTATGTGTGGAGTCTTAAAAACAAAGTAAGTGAACAAACAAAAGGGAAACAAACTCATAGATACAGAGAAAAAACTATTGGTCACCAGACGGGAGGGGGGTTGGAAGGATGGGCAAAAAGGGTGAAAGGAATTTAGAAGTACAAATTGCCAGTTATAGAAATATTTGTATGGACATGAAATACAGCACAGGTAATATAGTCAATAATATTGTAATACCCTGGCTGGTGTAGCTCAGTGGATTGAGGGCTGGCCTGTGACCTGGAAGGTCACAGGTTTGATTCCCAGTCAAGGCACATGGCTGGGTTGTGGGTCAGGTCCCCAAATGGGGGGATGTGAAAGGCAATCAATCGATCTCACACATCTTTCCTTCTCTTTTTCCATTCCCTCCTCTTTCTCTAAAAATAAATAAAATCTTTAAAAAACTAATATTGTAATAACTATGTATGGTGCTGGATGGGTACTAGGCTCACCGGGGTGATCACTTCATGAGGTATATAAATGCCTAATCACTATGTTTTACACCTGAAACTAATATACATCAACTATAATTAAAAAATAAATTTTTAAAAAACAAAATGTGTCCCAGTCATATTAATAGCAGACAAAGTTAAGACTTTTGGACAAAAAGCATTACCGGATAAGGATACTTGCATAATGATAAACCCATAATCATAGTGAAAAATTTAACAATTTTTTCAATTATTGATCAGTTATCAAATAATGAGCAAGGGTGTAGAAAATTTGAACCATAAAATGAAAATGTAGAATCCTGCACCACCAAATTAGAGAATACTCATTATTTTCAACCACCTATGAGACATTTAAAAAAATAAACACAAAAGCTTTTCTGTATCAAAGGACACTGTCAAGAGAGTGAAAAGGCAACTCACAGGAGAGATTATAATGCAAAGGATAAAGTAATATCCATGAATCCATAGTGATATAAATAAATGACTCAATAACGAGGAAAAGAGACAAATCTTCCTCCACTCCTTCAGGAGGGGGAGTGTAACGCCCCCTCCCAAGGTTTGCAGACTGGGCTTGTCGACTGGCAAAGAACAGAGCAGGAGGAAGGAAAGCAGTGCCCTTACAAAGAAACCTGAAAGACACTCCCTTAACCGAGTGATGAAGCCAGAACCCTGGGGGCAGAGGTCACTGTACACTCGTCCTCTTTACCTCCACTTATTTTGGGTCACAGTGTCCCACTGTAACTTGGCATCCAAACACCGGTCACCTCGCACTCTTTGCCCCACAGGCAGGCACTGCCGTGCTTTAGTTGTTGTGCTGCTATTCCTTCTGAGCCTTCTCCACGAGGGAGCAGCTCAGAATGCTACAGGTAGGGGAGTGAGAAGGGTTAGGAGGTGACACAACATGGACCAGACACACACAGAGGTGAAGTGACATGCCCAAGGTCACACAGCTGGGAGGTGCTGAAGTGAGGATTCGAACTCAGGTAATCTGGCTCCAGAGTGTTTAAATTATTACTCCGTATAAACAAAAGTTTTTTCTTTTGTGATTAGATTTGACTGTTACTGGAGTAGCCCTAGTTGCTTTAACAGAACCACCCCTAGGTCTCAATGGCTTATTATGATGAAAGCCTTCCTATTAAAAGCCCCACCAAGGCGGTGAGGGAAGAGCCTAGGGTCCTCCAGTTGTATGACTGTCATCTTCCCAGACCGTCCTGCTCACATAGCCAGATGGGGGAAGAGCAAACAGGGCTGGGTGAGATGGTTGTACAACCCAGGCCTGGGAATGGCAAAGGCACCCCCAGCCCTGTGCTCTAGAGAAGGAAATGGAGTCTGGTAAGCAGCTGTGTGTTTGTGCGAAACAGATACCTAATCGGCTCACAGTTCTGATTTACTCAAGAAAGGCTGAGCATCTATTCTGCACTTCAACGTACACTGGCTTACGCTTTTCAAAAACCAGGGCAGTGTCAAAATTTAGAGTCTCTTCCTTCTCAAAAAGGCAAGGATATGTAATTGGGTGGTCATGCATTTGCGCGGGTGTGTATTCAAATTTGGCAATTATTCAAACATTATTGCTTCATATCTTATTCACAAATTGGCTAAAAATCTTTTACATCCTCAAAAGTAGACCAAAAACTCTCCCAAGTCCTACCCAAATGGTGCCAAAATATTAGAAAGTACCCTCTATTACTGAAATAAAATTTGTTTCTAGATTCTTAAATCTTTTTTTAAAGATTTTTATTTGTTTATTTTTAGAGAGGGAAGGGAGGAAGATAGAGAGAAACATCAATGTGCGGTTGCTGGGGGTCATGGCCTGCGACCCAGGCATGTACCCTGACTGGGAATCGAACCTGTGACACTTAGAATTCTTAAATCTTAAAAAAAAAAAAAAAAGGCACAATGAAACCTTCTAGAGGAAGAGTTCTCCATGAAACTACATGAGGGTGTTTGTTACATGGGGTGTCCATCCCATACACACAGATTTTAGATAAAAATGACACAGAATTGGCTTCGTAGATAAATTTCACCTGTTTCCTTTTAAAACAACTTTTCAAAGCTACCATTTATTGGCCGCCATGTGGCAGGCTGTGGGCCTTTTTATCACCTGAGTGAACAGAGGTGGAAATCAAGTCCAAGGCAAAAATTTACGTTTATATGTAACTTGTTTCTAACTCCCACTGACCTCGAGTTCAGCTACCAAAAGATGAAGAAAACAGAAATCTAGAAATAAATGGATGACATCTGGAAAACTGACCCGTTTTAATTTTTTTAAAAACAAACAAAAAAACACAACATCAAATTAATTTTACCATTTACAATTCAGTTACACCCAAGCATTCTAAGACCAAACAGAGTGGCCTGCCCAGAGGCGGGGAGTTGAACCCAGACACACGGGCGAGAGCCACACAGGGCGAGACCAGGGCTGAAGCCCCGCTGTGGGTCGCCGTCCTCCCCTCCCACGCACGCCGGTGCTTCCGCTTCACAGTCTGTTCAAGTGCTGTCCGGGAAGTTCTTCAAAACGATCTCATCCCAGACAGCAGGTTTCTTCAATGATGCACAACTCCGTGACGTCTGTTTCCATCCAATCGATAGGAACAAAAAGAATTTTTGTTTTCGTCCTTTCCGGTAGCGTGGAGAAGTGGGAGTGTCAGCCAGACCCCGCCGTGAGCGGGGCGGGCAGGGCGACCGGGCGGCGGGCTGCTGGTTTCCACGCGTCCGTCTCAGTCTCAGGCTGCGACTGCAGAGGGGTCAGGTCACACTCGCGCCACTACAGTGATTAGTACTGATCTTTTCTTAGACGATAAAAAGGAAAATACCCCAAGGGACATAAAAATGGTCAAAAGGTTTTTACCGCAGGTCAATTTTCCTTCCCCCCCAAAATACAAAATGCACACAGAGTTGGGAGGGTAACTCCGTTGGACATCCAATCCCCCCGCTGCTTGTTCCCCACTGGAGAGAGGGGAGCAGGCACTCAGTTTTATTAGTAATGAGAGTAGTAACCAGATGTGTTAATGGCAGCTTCTTTGAGGTCCAGCAATCAAATCATGGCTGTCGTTCTCCGACTGCCCACATCTGAACACATTCAGCTACCATGGAAACTACAAAGGAAGGAAAAATTCCAAGATTCGTTACTGGGATCCTGAGGCGCCCCGCCTTGCGCAGAGCCCCAGCGTGCTGACAGTGTGCTAGGGGCTGCCATGCTTCCCCGCGTGAGCGCCCATTCTCTGCGGGTCCTGAGAAGGGTAGTGGATTGGTCCCGGAGCCCTCATGAAAGGAGGAGGTGGTCCCATTGGGTGGAACATGTGCGGCCCAAAACCTGCAGGCGGGGGAGAAAAAATGCGTTAGGCTTGCGGTTCTCCTGACCGCCCTTCAAACCTCCGAATCTTCCTAAGGTCAATACCACTTATGTAAACCAAATGACAAGGGGCTTCGAGAAATGTCAGTTTATAAGACTTCTTTAGGAATGTCTCCCTGCATTACTTCCTTGGTTAGAGAAACCATTCCTCTCAGTCCAGATGAAAAGAAAACTCCACAGGACTCAAGGTACGTGCCGGCAGATCACCTGAGCCCCTGGTGGCTGTCATGCCACCCAGTCCTCCCAAAGTGGGACTCAGTCAGGATTTGGGAAGTGAGGGGGAGGTCAGGCAGACCCTGATTTGATGGAATCACATGATGGAAGACGCTGTCTTCCTTGGCCTCAATGATGCACACCAGAGCGGAGGGTGTTCAGAAGCCAGGACTTCCTCCAAGGAGCCCGGGAACGCTGCCACAGGAGCGCTGGCTCCTGGGACTCACGGACACTGGGGGCACTGTCACTGGCAGTTCTAGACAGCACTATACAAAGTGCCTGCTGGTCCTTGGACTGTTTCTTACTGGCTACCAACAAGGTCAAGACCATGAGCCAAATATAACTAATCACACCATCAAGTGCACTGTTTGGTTTGTCAGGTAATTTTTTGTAACAAGACTTTCTTAATTTACTTTCTGGCACAAGCTGCTTATCTTGTTGCAAACAGGCAACAACACTCTGTGAAACGACAAACGTCCACAGCCCTCGCCTTCAGCGCCGGTGCTCCAGGGTATCAGGACCGAGTCAGAACAGGAATGAACTGGCAACGTGTCTCTGCGACCCAGTAACCCCCATCCTGAGTTACACACACTCAGATCTCTAGGAAGCTGGCAACCTTCCCCCCCTCAGCAGGCCAGGAAGAGAAGGAAGTATCAGGTCAGATCAGATCTGCCCGAGGAGTTCTACGGGACAGACTCCCGGGATGTAGACTGTCAGACAGGACGGTGCGCTGTAGAGACAAAACCCTCCCAAGGACAGCCTGGGCTGGGTCAGACCAGCTACTCAGGACGGGGAAGTTACCTGGGGGTGGGGGCGGAGCAATGCCAGGGGGCGGAGGCAGGGCGATGTTCACCACAGCGGGAGGGCCGCTGGGGGGCAGGTTGAAGTAGTTGGCAGAGGCTTCTTCTTCTGCTGCGGGAGGGGGAGGAAGAGCTGGAGGAGAGAAAACAACCAACAGTCAGAGGGAAGACAACTGTGCAATGCTGTTTCTCGCCTTTTCCCGGTCTTTAAAGATTTATTTCTATAAAGTTTTTCTCACAGATTTGTTTTTAAAAGCTTTTGTTTATTTTTAGAGAGATGGGCAGGGAGGGAAAGAAAGACCAATGTGTGGTCGCCTGTCACATACCCCCAACCGGGGCATGTGCCCCGACCAGGAATTGAACTGGTGACCCTTGGCTTTGCACGGAACGACGCCCAGCCACCTGAGCCACAGCAGCCAGGGCTCCACAGCCTTGAAACCTGAAGTTCCTCCCGGGAGCCAGGGACCCGGGTCCAACACCCGAGGACCATCAGCGCGGTCTGGGCACCCGACGCCAGCAAGCCACCACACAGGCAGCCGTACTCACCTCCCGGCAGGCCTGGAACGGGCTCCAGCTTGATCCCCGACTCCGTGGTTCCGTCCTTCTCTTTCTCTTTTCCTCTGGCTGCCTGGGACCTGGGACACAGACACAGGACATCGGCACTCTGTCCCTCCTCCCACACCTCTACTTCTCAGGCTTCCTAGTCACATGGAGTTGCCTCCTCTTCCGCACCCTTCCTCCTTAAATGCCACAGTGCAGAGTAGATGAGAGCAAAGCTTCTGAAGCCAGAAAGACCTGGGTTCAAACTTTGTAAGAACTGCTGTGAGGAGGAGAAGAGGCCGCCTCCGTGTGTCCAGCACAGAGGCTGATCAGCAACAGGAAGCACGCCCCGCGGGTCCCTGCTGCCGTTAGCGATCTTCTCCCTGGTCCCCAGCTGGAAACATGCTGCCCCTTTGAACTTCAGGGAATTTCAGTACTATCACATTAGCTATCCTTCTCCACTGGACAGTCAGCCTGCAGAGGACAGAGCCTGGGTCTAATTCACTCTGTGAACCCCCAAATCCACCTTTCAGGCCGCAGCACAACACTTGGCCAAAGGGCCGGTCACAGAGAACAGAGCCCTCGGAGAAGATCACCACGCCCAACACCTGAACAAACTCCCTAACCAGGATGATCCCGACCCACACAGGAATGACCGTTAGAGAATTAAAAACTCTTTTCAGTCTATTCACCAGAGGCTTATAGCCCCAGGTAATGAAACAGTTTTCTTGAAAATCTCAAAGGTGTTTTTTAAAAAACGGTCCATTCTCACCTTCCCCACTTCACGTTGAGTCTGCGGCCGTTGACAATGAGCTTGTTGAAGGACTTCTCCGCGGCCACCTCCGCGGCCTGCCTCGTGGCGAACTGGATGAAGGCGCACTGCTGTCTCTGCACCACGGTGATCGTCCGGATCTCCCCGAACTGGTAGAAGTGGTTTCTGGAGGGGCGCAGGCAGACAGCACCGAGCGTCAGCAACACCCAGCCCTTCCCGGGAGGCCGACAGGTCACCACTGACTCTCCCACCAGCTCGGCACAAGGAACATGGCCCCGTGGTTATCTGCCCAGCCCCCCCCAGGGGACCCCCAACACTTTACTGAGGGAGCTACACACTGAGAGGCGAAGTAAAATAATGAGCAAGTAAAGGTTAGAGCATCTCAGGGTTTTCCCGTGGAGAAAAGGGGGCCCTGGTAAGATATTTAAGGACCCTAAACCCCAGATAAGGGGCTGGCCAAATACAGCCCCCATGGCCCATGTACTACGAATGTTTAAAAAAAACTTAAAGGTTGTTAAGAAAGGGGAGACGGGAAGAAGTCTGCCACCCTCTGGGGACTGCCTAGCTCACGGAGTCTGGGTTTGGTGGAGACAGGCTGCCAAGGGCTGGCTATAAACTCAGAGGAGCTCCTTCTCTCTCTGGAGGAGGCACCCCCACTTCTGCCGAGCTGCCTCATCTAGCTGACCAAAACACAAGCCAAGAATCATACAAACTTACCAAATGCCAATCTCTTTAAAAAGCCAACAATTCAAACCACATGAGTCTTATAATTGCAAAGCTCCCCCTCCCTTACATAATTAAGCCTACTTGGATGTGTGCCCTATTCTAAAAACTGATTGGCTATTAGGCCAAACAGAATCCCATGTAATCACCACCATATGCAAGCAAGTATGGAATAAGCACTACTGATGAACATTTCTACTTTGGCATCACAGAGAACAATTTTATAAAACTTCTGGTCAGCATATTTACTGACTACAGACTGGCTAAAGAAAAAAATGTATTTTGTAAAGGACTATCTTGCTTGCCTGCTTTTTGCCCCCCCCAAATTATTCCAGGGCAGTTAAAGACAAAAAGTGCTCATAAAATTCTACCCACAGACCTTAGATCTGTCTCAGTAATGGTGTCACCCAGACCACCAACGTAAAGCGTGGTGATGGTCTTGTCCTCTGGCGGGTCCAGGCGGGGCATCGTGGAAGCCCGCTTCAGAAGCTTATCTGCCACAGGGTCATTGATTCCGTAATATCGGTCTTTAATGTTCTGATCGGCAAGGGGGTCATCCGGATCTGTAGGCTTCTCATGTCTACGGTTCAAGAAAGAACAATGTCCAAAGGTGAAACAAACAAATTTATAGGTATCACCCAAGAGCAGCTACATAAGTCCCAAATACATAGCCTGAAACACGTCTAAACTAAAACCTTGGTCGTACCAAAACATAATGATCAAAATAGCTAATATCAAGTGATTTACTGCAGCCCAAGCACTTGACAGCCTCCTAAGAGCCATTTTGATGGTCATCAAGGGTGACAGAGTTTCCTTACACAGAAATGCTTTGGGGCAATGCACCTCCATTTGGGGGTGCCCTTTATTTAAAGGGCAACCAAAACAGTGTTCGCCCTCTCTAGGCCACTGGTTCTTAAAGTATCTGGGGTCTTGTATCCCACTGAGAGTCTGATTAAAGCTGTAACCCAGCCCTAGAAGAGCCCCAGGAAATGGAAGTTTTTTTTGGCAGGGCCGGGGATGACCAACCCAAGGTAAGAGCCCTTAATCCAGACGTGGGGCAGTGCAACTGACACACACTCGCACACCCTCGGATGCCTGACCTGAACTGACCTCAGCTACATGCTGTGATTCGAGCCAGTGACACCACGACAGTGAGGACTTGTGTGTCAGGTAGAAACCCTCAGGGTCAACGTCCGTGGCACACAGCACAGCAGTTTAGCTTCCCGAGGCTCAGTCATAAGTAAAAGTTCCGTTACATGTAAACACGACAACTTAATCAAGCATTTGATTAAGCATTAGATTTAACAGTCTTAAGACATGAGCTATTCCATACTACTTGTATAAACTTTTAGACTTTAAAGCAGAAATAGTTCAAGCTACCACCTCCTACTTCTTAGGTGACTCATCATCTGAAAGCCAACGCTGAACACGCACTGCGGCGCCTACCTGTACGGACACTCCTCTCCTCTCTTACACTCCCCCTTCACCCAGAAGGAGCAGATGTGGGGCCGGTTCCTTTTGTAGTAGGGGGTGGTCCGGGCCAGCTTGAGCAGCATGTCACTGGTGGACGTGGCTTTCCCCAGCATGCCAACGGGCCGTGTTCCATCCGAGTTGGAAATCTGCGCAGGGTGGCAAAGTCACAAGATAAGTTATGTCAACTGTGTCAGCCCACTAGTTCTCTTATCCAATGTGAGGCCGTGTCAAGGAAGCAGCCGTACCTCCCTCTCCATGTTCTGCGTGTAATACTCTTTGTTGACGTCGGACTTCGGCATGTCGTCCTTGAAGGACAGCCCCGCGTCACGAACCTGGATGGGCAGGCCTGGCACGAAGGAAGGGGGGAAACACTCAGGCGTATTTTTAAATACTACTAATTATACGTACAGAATACAGTCTCATCCCTTCCTTCTCCCCTTTCTTGTTTGGTACCAAAGGCCTTACTGTATTTTTACTTAAAATCTTTAGCACCATCAGACAAATACTGCTACAGAGCATTCTAAGAAGCTGTTCTAATTCCTGAGCTGTCATGATTTTGAAACAAATGTTTTAGAAAATCTTTTAGATGAACAGACTTTGGGAACAGTCACACTTGACCTGTAAATTAATAACATATCCAGCTTTTATTACAACACCACTGATTTAAAGTAATCATGAAAAGTGGTTAATTTTTCGGCTGGTCCTACAGGTCCTCTGGACAGTCACGGTCAAGTACGGGTCATTATAGTCTAGAACCAGAACACCTCCTTAACAACATATAAATAATATGTGACCAGGACTCTGAGAAGCAGAGTCACTTTCTGAATTTAACATTCACAAACTCCTATTTTCCTCTTTCCTTTTATTGTATAGTCGAAACTTTTGTTGAAAAACTATTTTCTCATAAAGAAGTCACCTTCAGTTAAAAAATAAAGCAGTTACTCTGAAACAGTAGCAGTACATCAGGCCTAACAATAACACGGCTGAGACAAAAACCTGAAGCACAATTAGCCTACGAGCTTCTGGCAGGGGACTGTGGGGAAAGGCTCTGGGTCTGGAAAGAAGCCCAAGGCAAGGAAATTACCGACAACAGGACAGTGCCTTTTCCTGCGTGGGCTACAGGGATGTACCTGAGGGAGTCTTGGGCCGGTTCTAATCAATTCCCAACTTTTTCTTAAGTTCCTACTGTGGTTCAGGAGGACTCTAGGATGCCCTAACCTGGTTCTCCTACTAGGAAAAGCAGAGCGCAGCAGACCTTCTGAAGTGGGGCTAAAACTGAGGTAGGGCAGACACGGGAGACAGAAGGACTGGCTGCCTGTCTGGGGTGCCCGACACTTGCGGGTCTACTCGACCCAGCAGACATACCGTACTCCAGATCCAAAAGGCAGGTCTGACACACATTCTTCAGTTTACTGCAGGTCTGGCACACTTCGGTCTTCTTGAAGCGCATGCGGACGCCGGGACACCAGCGGAACACTGTGAACGGCCTGGCACAGATCTTTAACATAAAATAAGCCACAAGGGGTGAACGGTCCCGACCCGGACACTCAATCCAGGAGACCCAACAGCAAGGGGAGAACTCAGAGGAAGGATCTCCAAATCCAGGGCTTGTTTACAAGAGACCTTCACAATCATTTAGTCTAACCACCATCTGATATTTCAAACATTTCTGTAACACCCTGCCGAAGTAGTAAGAAATTCACATAGTACAGAAATGAAATACTCAAAAGTCAAAGTCCTCTCCACCCCAGAGGTAACCACCATTAATAATCTGACCTGTAATCTTTTCGGGGTGGGGGATGGAGAGTGTCACATGCTCCTCTGAGAATCTTATGACAGCCGTGAGCTTCCTCCTCAGCGAAAATTCTCGTGTGTACAGTCGATCAACGCTTGTTATACAACCTCAGGGTGTTCGAAGCCCACCCACAGACACCAGGTTAAGAATCCCTACATTAAAGGGCTCCTCTTCTCCACTCACACACGAACTAGTCAATGAGTATATAAATGATCCATGAAAGTTGTGTCGCACTGACTTTTACTGGAGGACCCCAAAGCCCGCAAGCTGAGGGCTAATTTGGTAGAAAAATGGAAAATAAAATGAAATCATTACTCTTTAACAGATATACTTACTTTGCATTCTTTCCCATACTTTTCTTTGGTCTGAAATAGAACAGAAACAGAAAAGAACTAAAGTTCCAAGAAAAAAAAAAAGACCAGATGTCTGCTTCCTTCCCAAATACAACCCAGGAAATGTGTGTGGAGATCCCCGGCATTTGAAAGCGGGGTAGAGGAAAAACACTTTGGGGCGATGTACAGTATATACTCAAATCACCTACTACGAGTTGTAATCTCCTAAGAGTCTCATGGATCTAACACCAGGTAAGCACGTGTGTTTCCACAGCCACAGCTCCTAGGTTCGCTACTGTCTCCCAAGTTCTCTCCCAAGGACTGAAATGCCTAAGTTTCCACAGTCCCCCAGTCAGAAAGGATGTAGCTGTGGCCAGCCCATTTTACAAAGGTCAGTCACAAGGTAACCATCACAGATTGCGCTGATACCCTTCCTCCACACAGTAAATGTTCCCTTCCCACAGGCTATTTAACATTTTGAATGCATCAATATACCAACACCTGAGGCAGATCAAAATACAGTCCTGATCTAATTACTGATTGTTAATGGTCACTAATTTTACCCTTATTTATAACAATAGGGGCCACAGCCACCTTATATTAAAGAGAAAGACAAGGTGCAGCGGCCAAAAGCTATTTCATTAAGAGTCAGGAAACCTAGCTATAGTCCTGGTTCTCCTTCTAACGTGCTAAGGTCCCTGGAGTGAGAATATCTGAATTTAAATCCCAGCTCCACTCACTACTTGTTATATGAAAAGACGTAAAACTCAAGTTTCTAGTTAATCGATCTCCCACGTAAATGCTTGACAAATCCAAGCTATTATTATGGCTCCTACATCACAGGACTGTTGCTGACTTCCAAAGTGTCAGATTAAGCACGACAGTCCCTTGCAAACTGTCCTAGGCTTTGGGTCAGTAGAGAAGCATTGTTACTTCTGGCTGGCTAAGGGGCGCGCTTCACGGACAGTGCAAGAACCACCACGTTGACAATATGAGTAATTCCCGCTTCACACACGATCACTCACCATTCGGATATATGGGTTTTCTCCAAGACACGTCTGGCACAGAATGGGGAAATCCTGGTGAAGTTGGAAAATCTGGTTGAGAACCAGGCTCCGAGGACCTTGCGATCTCAGCCCCACTCTTGGGTAACGGGAGGGGGGGGGGTGGGGATCAGTGCGAGGAGGGAGGTGGGGAACAGGGCAGGAACCGCGGTCCAGCACGGGTCCGGTCGCGGGAGAGGGAGCTGTCTGCTCTTCCGGCGGGAGAGGAGACCGGCACAAAAAGAGCGGAGGGGGACGCCACGGAAAGGGGGCTGGGCTCGGACCCTGGCTAAGCCCCCTCCCTCCAGCCTCCGGCTCAGGCCTCGCTAGGCCGCGGCGCTGGCTCCTCGCCGGGGTCCCCTCGGCTTCGCTGCAGCCCCGGCCGTGCCCACCCGCAGGAGGCCCGGCGTCGGCGCCCCTCTCCGTCCCGCTCCGGCGGGCACACTCACCGCATCCTCCCAGTTCTGCCTGTTGTAGGTGTTGGAACCCAGAGAGGTCGCCATCTTGAGAGCGTCCGGGGGCAGCGGAAGCTTCCGAGAGCGGACCGGACCGCCACAATCCCGTCAGGCCCGGGGCTGCTTCCCGGCCTGTTACGTCTTATTCGTGCGTCTCGTGCGGCCCCGGGGCGGGGCCCTGCGCGCCCCGGGCCCTGCGCCCCTGGACGTCGCGCGCCCGGCAAGTCTTCGCTGTACGTTTGGAATCGTAGTGTATTCAACTTTCGTGCTTCTTCTGAGTTGGTCCCTGGTTGGGATGAAGACCCCCAAGTACATCTGATTTACTTAAAAATAGAGTGAAAGAGTAAAGGAACATGAAATGAATGAGGGGGTGGGGTTAAAGCCTCGTTAGCTCCTACTGAGCGCTCACTAGGGCGGAGCGTCTTGCTGTGCCAGTATCTTATTTAATTCTCACAGTAACTTGCTGGGCTGCCTGAGTTAGCAAGCAAGGAACAGAATGTCCATCCCCGGCTGGTGTAGCTCAGTGGATTGAGTGCGGGCTGTAAACCAAAGGGTCGCCGGTTCAATTCCGTCCCAGTCAGGGCACATGCCTGGGTTGTGGGCCAGGTCCCCAGTGGGGGGCACGCAAGAGGCAACCACACATTGATGTTTCTCTCTCTTTCTCCTTCCCTTCCTTATCTCTAAGAGTAAATAAATATTTTTAAAAAGTCGAATTAAATTTGAATTTCACATACCAAACCATGTTTTAGTACAGATATTTCCAGACATATTTATACTAAAATTGTTACCAAACAGCGATTGGCGTCCTGCTGCCCACCACCACCACCCTGTAGGCAACAATCCATAGGCAAAGGTTTGGTGATAAGGAGTCTTTTTTAATAAAGCTTCGGGATTTTGGAACAATAGCTTTCCACTTGCATAAGTCACTTAAGCCTATCAATCTACCAACTAATGCTAATCTCTTTAACTCATTATTACAGCTTTATTCACTTAAACCTATCAATTAAGGCTAAACTCTTAACACCTGAGTTCTCCTAGCATTCTCCTGTTTTTAGTTATTTCTATAGGGTTCATTTACAAACTAAAGCAACGTGAGATACAAAAGTTAACATAATTTTGGAAGAATGGCAGGCTTCTGCTTCAGACCTGGTCCCCTCTAGAACACCCAAACAATAAACCTGCCGCCCTCTGCCAGGCCAGCCCCGCCCCATCCTAGGCTGTGCGGGGAGTTCCCTACCATCCAAAACACGGTCTGTCAGTTGAGAAACGAAGGCAGCTGCTGCACATCATCCAGGCATCTGCGAGGAAGATGAGCCCAGGAGTCAGATGCTCTCTGGAGCCATCAGCTTCTCAGCCAATCCCATCCTAGACTATTTACCATTGCCTCGCAAACTCCTCCTGAGGCCCCTCCCTACTTCTCTGCAGTGGTCTGATCAGATCTCTCTGCATCAACAGTACTGTTCTTACAACTTCAGAAATGAAGTGTCTTAGGGATCAATACAGGCATTGCTATATCGTTTTGGGGAGCAAGTTATAGCCACTTTGCCAATATTTTATGAGTTTCAAGCATTCTGGTGCCAACTTTATAGTTTTTGACATATCTGACCATCAAACTACCTTAAACATTTGTCCCCGAATTTTTAAAAGTGAGGTTTATTTAAATATAGTTTCTGTACAGTGTACCTTCTAGTTGTACAGTTAGGAAGTCTTACATACATTCACCATGAAGGTAGACTAGCTACATGCCAAGGTGTCCCCTCGTGCCCAAGTCAATCCACTTGTCCCCACACACATTGTCAGAGGCCAACCCCTGGTGTGGCTTCTGTCCCCATAGTTTTGCCTTTCCCAGAATGTCCTAAGTGGAATCCTATATAGCTTTTGGGGTCTTCTTTTCCTTAAAATATTGTATCTGAGATTCACCATACTGTTACATGTATCAGTAATTTGTTCCTTTTTACTGCTGAGAATTCCATTGAACGGATGTACCAGGAGTTTAAAAAAAAACCCATTTGCCAGTTGATAGACATTGGAGTTGTTCCAGATTTCCCTGAATGTAAGTACACCCATTATAAACATTCATATACAGGTTGTATGGATGTAGGTTTTCATTTGTAAATACCTAGGGGTGAGATTCTTTGGTCATGTGGTAAATATGTATTTTTCTGTACGAGAAAGTGCTTGGGTTTATCTGTGCTTCCTCAATCTGTGGTTTGTCTTTCATTATATTTTGAAAACTGTTGGATGTCATCTATTCAGCTATTCTTCTGCCTAGTTTCTTCTCCATCTGGAACTCCAATTACACACAGCAGACCCTTCGGTAGCTACTCTCCCACAGGTCTTGAACGCTTTGTTGCTGTTTCACTCTTGGTAGGGGGGTTCTGTTTGAATCATATCTATTGACCCATCTCCAAGTTCCCTAGTTATTCTTCAGCTATGGCAAGTCTACCATATCTAGAAGATATTCTTCATCTCTGATCTTGTGGGGTTTTTTCCAATTTGTCTTACATAGTTTCTGTCTTTGCTGAACTCTGCTCACACATATTGTCAACTAGACCCTTCGACTTGTTCATCAGAGTTGAAGTCCCTGTTTGATAGTTCCTGCATCTGAATCATACCTGCCCATGGTTTCGTTGTCAGTGAAAAACGGGTTGGTTTTTCTTTGTGTATCTTTTTTTTTTCTTGATTGCCAGTCAGTGCTTACATAATAGTAGCGATTGGATAAATAGTAGTGATGCTTGGAAATGGACAAGCGTCTTCTGTTGTCAGGCTGTGTGCGGTTTGGTCCATCTAGTCAGGAATTGAGCTGGGTTGGGGTTTTGTTGTTGCTATGGTTGCCTTGAATGTCCCACAGCTTTCACCCTCCAGCATTATTTTGTGCTTTAGGTTGGAACTGAAGAACTTTTCCCGACTGTTCATATTTCTTCCTCAGCGTCCAACTGTCCGGCATACCTGCACCATGGCAGCCAGTCTCTGCCCCACCTTGCCCCCAGGAGCTGATGTTTGTTCCTAGCAGCTTGCTAGGTGGGTGGTTGGGGGAGCGGTCAGAGTTGGTTTTTTGTTGTTGCTGTTGTTGTAATTCAGCCTCAGTCTTTAATACATTCCTTGAGGACAGGTTTTGGGAACCGGTCTTTTCTTGGTGTGGCAGCTGCTCTTCTCTGTGGCAGCCAAAGCCTGACTTGTAGGGGCAGCTGGTCTCGTGCAGCAGTTTGCTGCCCTTCCTGTAGTGGTAGATCTCGAATGGAATTGGTACAGCATCCTGGGGCTCAGGGCTGCATCTTGTCGCTCCCAAGGTTGAGGCTTTTTCTTAGCTCACTCCAGCAGCAATGAGAGACTGGCTTTGCTCCTCCCCCAGTGGCTTAGGCCTGTTTGCTCCTTAGGAGAGAGGGGCCTGGGCAGGGCGGGGCAAGGCCTCATGCCTTCCCAGAAGTGGCAGCAGATCCCTCCCGCAGGCCTTGGAACCCAAGAAGGCTCAGTAGCACTGGGGCACCGCTCCCTGTCCCCGCGGGTCTTTCTTGTGGACACCTGGTGGACGTGGTGAGTGCATGCAGGTTCAGTGTCTGAAGCTCTTAGGGGTCCGTCCTGCCACGTTAGCCCAAAGTTGGCCTTGAACAATTCCTCACTATTTTAGTTGATTTCCTCTTACCTGCTCAGGCGGCAGCTGACACTTCCGCCTCCCATGCTCTGCTACACAGGTGAGCCAGCCTGCAGGGCTGCCCTCTCTCCCGAGGGGTCTGTCCTCCTCAAGACTCAGCGTTTGACTGCTCTGCCACTGCTCTGCTCCCACGGCCCCAATAAAGCCTATTTTTGTCATCTATCCACCTTCACTTTTTTTTAGGGGCGGGGTGACACTTTCCAGGTTTCTGCATCATAGGCAGCAGTCCCTCTTATTTTACAAGGAAACTTTGATCACTTCTGTAAATAGAGAATTAGTGTCACATTTAGATGTAGCCTTAAAAACAAGTACAAGAAAATGAAACATGTTTTTAGTAAATAGCTACTGTCGTCTGCCAAAGGCTCAGCCAGAAGGCTGTTAAAAAAAGAGAATGAGTGTTAGATGTGACAAACAATTCTGAGTATTGATGCTTTTTTCCTTTATTTAACTGGATGGGGGCAGGGGGGCATGAGAAGGAAACAGCTTTCTCACTTGAGGTCATTATCTTGTGCAGCCGTCTAGCATCTAGAGTGAAATGTGTTTCACCACAGATGTCCCTGACCATAGGAAAATGAGGATAAATGAAGTATGACAGTCCCCCCCTTATCTGTGTGGGGCATCTTCCCAGACTGCCAGCGGAGGCCTGAAACCGTGGATAGCACGGAACACTGTCTGTACTGTTTTCTCCCATACATACACACCTCTGCACTTCAAGGCTTCTCCTTGGCATATCCCAATGCCAGCTTCGCTCCTGTGTACTTTGGGGCCATCATGAAAACTAGGGTGACCTGAACATGAGTACTGAGATACTACAAGTTGATCTGATAAACAAGACAGCTCCTAAGTGACTAGCAGGCATATACAGCATGCACAAAGGGATAATTCATGTTGTGGGAGGGACGGACTAGGATGGAGTAAGATTTTATCACGCTACAAAGAATAGTGCACAATTAAACATTTATGAGTTATTTCTGGAATTCTTCATTTAATATTTTTGGACCACAGCTGAACGTGTCGAGGGAGTAGAGAAATGGGACTGAACAGGGGTGTGAGGTCAAGTTCTTTTTTAAGGTCAGAGAAATCATAACAGAGTGCTGGAAAGAATGCAGGAGAGGGCGGGGAAAATACGTCCTTGAGCAGGTACGAGGTGAGACAGAGGGCGCTAAGTGGTGGGGCGTTAGGCAGGAGCGTGAACAGTTCGCTTCTGTGAGTATAGAAGCAGGGTGAATGGGCTACTTGTTGGAGCTGGGCCATTCCATATATTTTGAAGTTTATCTTTGGGAGCCACCACCCAGGACAGAAGCTGGTGGAGACCTAACAAATGTAACATTTACATAATGGTTCAGGTAACATCTACCCATTCAATGTTACAGTGAACCCACTTGATATAAAGTTTTAGCTTAGTTCATTTAAAGAAATGGAGGAAGGGAGCAAAGCCCACCGGCTCTCATACTAACTCTCTGGACTCCACCTGTCTTCTTACTCCGAGCCATGCTATTCCAGTCAGTCTTCAAGAAACCAAACAAAGACAGACATTCAGGCTTTGTCTGCTTTATTTGACTACATTGAGTTAAGCAATAAGGCAAAACAGGAACTTGTCATTCATAAAGATCAAGGAGTGCCTCTTATTCCGACAAGGGACCAAAAAGGAGGTTTCTTCACAAATATGCATGACATTTAGCTCATTACGCCTAAAGCACACTGAATAAAATTTTGGTGGGCTAATCAAGTCACAAATCCAAATTAACTTCGTCTTAGGTCTCCCAAACCGTAGTCTCTAGTGCTACTGACCTCTGGTTCGCCCGCAGTGGTGCACAATGACGATGCATCACAAATCTCGCACCACATCTAATGCACAAAAGCGACACATAAGTTTTGAATTTACCAGCTGCAGGTGCTGAACCATTTCTACTAACACACAGAACACCAGCCTGCACTGAGAACTATATTGAGGATGTACTAAACAAATGGCTCTGTTACTCTGCCAGTTAATTTGACTTCTAAAGGAAACAAATTCTATTATCGAAAGTGTTTTTGTGTTTGTGTCACAGGGAATGACGAGACCCATTTCTTTAGTAGTGTTCCCTTCAGGAACCAACACCAGCTCGGCACCATGGGTGTGCCACACACACCCGTGTGCAGCCGCTGCAAACGTGTAAACTGAAAGCTCGTCTCCACGGTGATGTCCTTTCCTCCACCGGCAAATGGGAGCAGCGACCTCACAGCAGACTCTAGCAGGTAGTGAAATAAAAATTAACTTGACACTCTGTGGGGTCACAACAAATTAAACTATTTCTAGAGTTTGCAGGTTTGTAATTACATAACCTCTGCCCCAACTTTTAAGAGGCTAAACCTTACTTATTATTGTCACAATATTAACACTGCAGCATGTATATTACTCTGTGGAACATTGTTTCATAAAATTGGCTTGGCCTTAAGAATATCACTTAGTGTCTTTCAAAGGCTTCCTAAATTTTTATCTTCCTGGGGAGCTGACAAGATACAATGTCCTATCTATACTTCTAGATTACTATATATCTTAATTTCTCCTCTTTAAACTCAAGGCTTGAACTTGAAAACCAAACCAGGGTGAACAGGAGACTTCTCCTTCCACCAGCTGTCCACTCGCTAACAACGCATCTACAGGAAATGTGGTGGTGCAGCTGGCGGTCCACTTTGTCAACTCTCATTCGAGAAAACGTCACAAAACTTTAGCGAACAACTGAACTCCAGGATGCGGAGTGAAGACAGGGCGTGTGCTGTCAGGCGAGTGTGCGGGGCTACTGGCTGAGCTGTGTGACAGTTTACAATCGACACGGTCTCATTTGACACACGTGGTAACAGCCACACTCAGGAAAGGAGGGTTCTTTGTCTTCATATCCACTTTGGGTTCAGGAGGTAACTGTTAATCTCCCCTTCGAATCAGTGGAAAGAACATTAGTTCAGATCATGCTAACAACCTAACCTTTGAAGTGTTTCCTGCATTCCAGAAGTGAACTTGTCTACAAGTTTTCTTTGGGCTCTTTCCAGGTCCCAAACACTCAGAACAATCTACTGAGTTAGAGAGGCAGGGCAGAGAGGGGGAGGGGAGTAAGACGTACACAGACTGCCTCCCCGTGGAAGCATTAATCCCTGGATACTGTGGCAACACTTAAAAATAAATGGAATTTGCCACCCCCTTGACATGACATGTAAATGCCTGCTTATCAAATTCTTCTTAAAAAACAGATCTATTCTATTGGGGAAAAATTTTAAGAGCAACCAATAAAAAAGTCTCCTGTATTCACTCAGAAGAGGGCAAATGAGAACCCTTAAAACTTCTCAGGGTTTTCCAACTGTCACAAAACTGAAGACAATGTGGCAGTTCTATTTTCGTCAAACGGAAGTCTCTGGCATGACGGGAGCCCCGACGGCGAGGGAAAGGACACGTTTAGACGGCTAGGTTCTATCTAACGGGACGCAGGAAGCAGGTGGTGCACTGAGGCCAGTGTCGGATCGTGACCAGCAGGTCTTCCTTTCTGTAATCATTTTAGGTCTCCTCTGCGAGAGTCTGGTCCTCTGTGCGGTCAGATCAGGAGACAGTCTGTGCAGTCTGTCAAGTGTAAATCTAATGCCACTCCAAGGAACAGCTGCCACCCCCGTTCTCGGGACGGAACTGTGCTGTGGTTAGTCGACGTGCAGGGCTCAGTGAGGGAGACACGATTTACTGGTGCTAACAGAGTGAGAGCAAGAGGAACAGCAGTTGCCCCGTGTTCCTAAGGCTGCGCCTGCCCCCGCCCTCCTGGGAACAGGATTCGGTAGTGCGTGGGTACATCGTTATACACAAGGCCTGAAGCAGCAGCTTCTGCGTTTTACACGGGTTTGTAGTGATACCATTGTTCGGAACCTGCCCACCAGCGAAGCCTTCTAAGGAAGAAGTGGGCCCAAGCTGAGTTCCACATGCTGCGTGAGCCAGATGACTTCGGTGGGCTGGTCACTTTCCTCGATGGGGCGGATGGGGGCTGCCAGGTTTTTAAAATCATGCTTCATCTTAAAGCACACGGTCACTTCGCCCTCCTCACGCTGTGGGGTCACTTTGATGAAAATACCCACTTTGTTGGCCTTTCTGAAGGCGATAATGCTGTGGAAGGAAACAAGCACAGCATTAGGTCATGAGTCAGCCACGCCACTGAGACTCACAGTCATTTTACGGCCCAACAAGAAATCTCTGATGACAAGACATAACCACCCTCCCATTTGTCAGCAATGAGGAGTTTCTTCACCAAAATGTTGATCTCCTTAGTTTTTAAATGTTACAAAAGTAAAATATAGTCTCACAAATTCAAATGAGAAAACGTAAAAGTCTTCCCCTTATTTTTCCCTTCACCGGAAGACAAAAACTGCCAACACTTTGGTTCCTAAACGACCACTTATTTTTGTGTTTACATTTTTCTGCTTTTTTAACCAACACAAATGGGACACACTATTCTGCAACTTGCTTCTTCCCACTGCCCATCACAAACACCTTTCCCCACGGGGACACAGAGATCTTCTCCAGCCCACTCAGTGGCTGCCCAGCCCTCGGTTCCACATTCGCCGACTGGCGTGCCCCGCGGCTGTCGCCAGCGTTTCTGTTACAAACGCAAGGCGCTGCACCGGCGCTTCCACGTTCACGTCCGTGCACGTGTGGCCATGCTTCCACAGGACAGACTGATCGCAGCTCGGAGCCAAAGGGATTTCTGGAACACCGTAAGCCAGTGTCTTTGTAAATAACCTCTGAAAATTAGGAATTTTTAGAATAGGAAAAAAATCTCTTCAGTTGAGGTTTCTATTTCACTTTTCTCTGACATGCACTTGAAGTTTGTACTTTAATAACTTAGCTTCAAAAACTAATGAAATAAATAATTTAATCTACTGTTCAAATGAAAATCTTAGAAAAGTTACTGGAATTAAACATTTACATATTTAAAGTATTACATAATATTTACAGATATGTAAAAGTCCTATAAAGTATAGTAATGTAAAATATAATTAATTCAAGTTTATCAATCTGTCACGTAATTAACTGGAATTTGATATCCTGGATGATCTTTCAAGAAGTTGACCCTGGCTTAACAAATTTATTTACCAAATTACTGTAATTTAAGGACCCACATAAAGCAAAAGATTACAGAGAATGCAGTTTGTTCTGTAGTTAACTAATTAAACCTTTGATTTGTATCAGATTCATTTTTTAAAATTCAGTTAAAAATAGTAGAAAGGAAAAAGTCAGTCTCTCTATTCTTAATTTCCCAGGCAACCACTGCCATCTGAAAAGCCTTAAAAAAAAAAAAAAAAAGAAAGAAAAGTAAACAGAAAAAGTCCCTCCTGGCTGGTATGGCTCAGCTGGCTAGAGTGTCACCCTGTAAACCGAAAGGCCACAGGTTGATTCCCAGTCAGGACACAGGCCTAAGCTGCAGGTCCATACCCAGCTGGGGTGTGTATGACAGGCAACTGATAGACTGCCTCCCTCCCCTCCCTCTAAAATCATTAAGCATATCCTCAGGTGAGAATGTAAAAAAAAAAAAATCAGATTTCTGGTGCCTCCCCTAGGCCTACTGAGGAGAATCTCTGGGGTGGAGCCTGGGACTCTACAGCCAACAAAACCAAACCACCGGCCCACCCTGGTGCTTCCCCAACTTGACCCATTTGCTAAGCACTGTACTAGTCTCACCTGCGCCTTCACTGTCTTTCCCCACCCCATCCTATGTTCTCTCTTCTCTCCAATATCTTGCTAAGGGAGCTTTTGATCATTCTGTTACAAAGCCTTGAATATTCCCTGTGCCAGGATATTAAGCTATTGCTTTTCAGCTCTAAGCTCACCCTCTACATCAGGGGTGTCAAACTCATTTTCACTGGGGGCTACATCAGCCTTGTGGTTGCCTGCGAAGGGCCAAATGTAATTTTAGGGCTGTATAAATGTAACTACTCCTTAACTATCGGCAAGGAGTTCCGCACTGCCGCCAGGTAGAAACAAGGTTCGGGTGGGATGAAACAAGGTGGAGGGCCGGATTCCGCCCGCAGGCCTTGTGTTTGCCACCTGTGCTCGACATCTTGCTTTGTGACCCAGGACTGTGCAAGCACATTTCTGCTCTGCAGGCTGGCTCCCTGTCAGGGTCCCGTTAGGGGGCTCTAAAGGGAGCCCAGAACCTGCAGGAGGCAGGGGCCTCCCTGTGGGCTTCCTGTTTGTGAGCGGTTCCCATGGGCATCCCTCCAGCTACACTCCTTCACCCCGAAAGTGGCAGCAGCCAGCCGGAATTTTCTGACTCTTATGTAACCGGCTTTACCATGCACGCCTGCCGAACACTGTCCCCTCTCTTACTTCCCCACAGGTCTGAAGTTGAGCTCCATGGGGCTCTTCCTTCAAGCTTCTCGAGTTTAACAATTCTGTCTCCCTTTGTTCCCTCAGCCCTGGGGTGGTAGCTGCTTCGTAAAATTGCCATCTCTGGGATACTTCTGAGTTCTCTGTAACCTCTGAAGATACCCAGTTAACAATTCTTTGTATTAAGTCCTCCCTGCTCAGCTAATGTGATTTCTGCCTTTAGAATGGATGCAGACTGATGCATTCCCCATTCAGGAAAAGGTTTGGTTTTTTACTCTTCAGTTGTTACATATGGGAGAGTAAAATCTATTAATTAATGTAGGAGAGCAAGTGTCGGGGTGGACAAACCCAGTGACAATCTGTAGAGTATTGCATTCGGTTCCCACTTCTGTGCCCAGCCATTATAAATCGTGCACCTGGAATTTTTTATTAACGTGGGAAAATACACTGATGTGAAAAAATGAATGTTCAAACCACGTGTTTACAGGACGATACTGATGGCGAATGGAATCTACAAAAGGACAAACGCCAAAATGTTAATGATACTCATCCCTGGCAGCTGGATTTTCTTTTCTTCTTCATGGTTTTATATATATTTCCCAAATTTCTACAGTCATTATTTTATAAGAAGAAAATTAATTTTTTAAAAATCCAGATTAAAAAATGGATTTGAAAGTGGGTCTCCTGCGTCAGCCAACTATGGCGTGTGGGTCACAAGCAGCTCACTCACTCGGGGTCGTCTTGGAAGTCCTGGGGCTCGGCCAGCTCGTCGTACTCAGCTGCAGCGTCCTTGCCAGCCAACACAAGCTCTTTGGGGGGCACGGCCACCTGGAGAGCAGCAGAGAGAGGCCTTCCTCAGAAGAGGCCAGTGCACTGTAGAGCGTTCATTCAGCAGCATACGGAGAGCATGACATTGATCCAGACACTCAGAAGTAATTAGCAAGACTCAAGGAACATACAGCATTCTGTCACTTAGATGGAGGGACACGGGCATTTGCTACGTTATTCTTCAAACTCTGTGGTGTATCTAAAACAGCTCATTATTTTTTTTTAAAAAAAAGAACACAGAGGTGAAGCCCTGGTTCCAACACAGCACTTTCTGACATGGGGTGATGTGTACCGCCCTGGGAGCCGGTGCAGCGCTCCTCCTGCCTTCTGTGCGTGCTGAGCAGGCTTCAGCTTTGCCACGTCACAGATAAGGGACAACAGGGCCAACTTCATTTCTAATTACGGGTACAAGTGTGGCTGGGGAGGTGGAAAGAGAAATAAAAATAGCAAATCCACAAGCTGGGCATTTCCATCAGGCACTTCTTTCTGTCTCTATCATTATTAGACCAGGTTGGTGTTGTCTTAAAAAAAAAAAAAAAAAAGGCCAAGGAGAGATGTGCGTCCTCTCTCTTGGGAAGCAATGCTAATAAGTGAAATGGTAAGTCCTCCACTAAAGGACTACAAGGAAGGAAGCCCTCATAAATAAAGCACAAGGAGAAAATGAAAAGAGGGATAAAGAAATCTTCTACTAATATTGTTTGAATTATAGAAATTAAAGACAGGTATCCTTGCTACCAATTTTTATTAATGAACATCACACAGAATTATGAGTCAGTAATAGATGGTCTACAGAGAAAAGTTTTTGATCTAAAATTTCAAATACCAAATTAATCACCAAATAGTAAAATGCAGAAAGGTCACATTTCATTCATAAACTAACACTGAGAGTCAAAATCTCCCACTTTAATCTTCACTCAGTGCTGGGTGTCCTGTATGCAAGCAGAAGGCACCCGGAGGAGCACCCCAGCTCATAAAGGAGGTGTTGGTTCCTGAGTCTTGAAGTCTTGAGTGTGCACTAGACTGAAAGACAGGCGAGGACACGTGTGCCAGGGGATGGGGACAGGAGGGAGGCATTCTAAATAAAACGGACAGCACACGCACTTCTCCGGCACGAAAGCTCACAATCCACTGGCTCTGCCTGGAGCACTGTCATCGCTACGCAGGTCTGGAGAGTGCCAGGTTTGTGGACCTGAGGGAAGACCATCTGATAGGACAGACAGAGGTGAGGACATTATGGAGCTCTTCTGTTATGCTAAAGAATTTGAATTTCATCTCAAAGTCAGAGGACTACCAAACAATCAGCATGTCATGGTCAAAGTTAGATTTTAGAAAGACCGTCCTAGTGGCAAGACCAACAATGTGAAGGGGAGCAGGGGTGGCCCCAGAACAGCAAGGTCAGTTAGGAAGCTACCGTCCAGGTGAGAAACGAGAAGTCCTTCAACTAGGGCAGCGGCAGCTGTGTGCAGACGCAGTAAAACCTTAGGAGGTAGAACCAGAACAGAGGACTGCTTGGATGTGGGAATGAGAGACAGTGGGGAGGCCTCTCAGCCAGGCCAGATGAAGTCGCGCAGGGTCAGGCAGGATAAGGCACAGTGCTCCTACCTTGGCAGTGCTGTTGATATTGTCAGGGTCCCCCTCGTCGCACTCCAGCAGCGTCACGTGGGTGAGGTTCTCCACTGGATTCGTAAGAGTCAGGAGGACCTGGCTCTCCTGTGCAAGGGAAAAGCGCCCCTCAGACATGTTCCACTACTGCCACCGGGCCCCTTAGTTGCTACACCAAGTATTTCACAAAATCCTCACCCACCTTCCCCGATTACTCCTGAGCAAGAACACCCACCCACACCTTCCATCACTACTTTCTCAAAGTGCTCGCTCATTCCTAGTCTACTATTTATGTTAGGCCATATACTCTCTAGAGTTGCTCTTCCACTGAGGAAATGAGGCATCCCATAGAAAGGGACAGTGACTAGATCCAGAATTCTAAGGAATGTATATAGTCTAAGTGATTATTTAAAGTTTACAACTCTTGCTCCACCCAGTCCCCCACTTAAGGCCTAAAAGGAAGGAAGCCCTCAAAATATGGGAGCCACAGGCTCGTCAGATTAACACCACAGAAAAAATGGTGCATCAAGACTGTAGAAGACTTTTAAGGTTTTTTGCTTGCCCTTGTTTTGTACGCTCTTGAGATCAGCAAAATCATCATTAAAACGAACAGGGACTTTATAAAAGTCTTCATGGGCACCACAAAAGGAAAGAACTAAAGAGGCTGCTGCAGACGATTCTACAGCTCCTCAGGGGGGAGTGGTGGGAGGAAGGGGCACAGATAAGGACTCAAAGCACAGGGGGCGGTGGTAAGGAAGAAACCGGGGTGATCCCTGGTATCTGCTACAGCGCACAGTGAGAGGACGGAGGAGAGCTACAGAGGCCCATGGGGTTCGACCCCTTCCTTCCCGCCACCCTCGACCCCCTCTCTCTGCACGTGCACACCGCTCCATCCACAGGTGTCCCTGTCAAGACTCCCAGCTTAAAGAAATTTAAAGTCTCAGTCCCTTTATTGCTCCAAACTTTCTTCTCTTCTACAGTTTCCATCCCATGCCAAATACACACCGCCACCCCCACACACATCTTCCATCAGTGAATCCTTTCTTTTCCTATTAACGAAGCGAAGTACTAACCTTCATGTAGCGAAGGTTGGGAATCGACATGATTCTCACTTCCGGGATATAATTGCTGTGGATCAATAAAAAATGCATTAATGGTCAATGGAGACTCATAAAATTATTACCTTTTTTTAGTTAGTGCAGCCAAGATTTCTTCATGTTAATTAAAATATATCAAATAAAAAGAACTTTAGAGAACCGTATCACCACTACAGTAAGAACTTAAGGCATAGACCAAACTGGTAATGAGTTCTTTCTGAAATCGCATGTATACTTCAGGCTTAGAGCCTATAGATGTACAAGTATCACGGACGATATGTTCCCTATGTATTTATTATAAATGCTTTTGAGATTATGATTTAATCATACATTGTAGGAATGTAAAAACCCTACTGTATACTTTTATATAGTGTGTATAAATGTTTGTGCCAGTGTTTGAAGCACTTCACAAATACGAACTCATGTACTCTTCACTGCAACTGTGTGAGACGAGCATCATTACTGCCCCCATTATACAGATGAGCAACTAGCCTTAGGACGAGAAGCAACTTGCTGGTAAGTGGCCAGGATTCAAACCCAGACAGCTGGGCTCCAGGGTCCTTGCCCTTACCCGCTGTGCTGTGCTGCCTTTCTAAACAAGGCCAATGAATTGTACTCACATGTGTTTGTTCTGGACTCAAAGCTGTCCAGGTTCAAACCCCAGTTCAGTATTTATATACCAAGATACTCCTATGTAAAGACCAGGGAAAGATACTTACCTCATTGTGTTTTGGTTTTCTCAATTTTAAAATGAGGACATTAATTGTATCTACATCTTGAGGTTATTGTGAAGAATACATTAAATGATATATGTAAAAGTACTTGGAACAAAGTACTCATAAATGTTAGTAATTGTGCATATATTAACATAAGACAAAATCTATTGCAGAGACATTAAAAGGGGGTAGAGGGAAAAGTGAACTTTAAAATAGAGGTAATAAGGTATTTTAGCTTCAGACTAAATACTTTTTCATGCTGGTCATCAGGATTACCCTAATAACTTAATACAAATTCAAAGGCCCCATTATCAAGGATTTGGACTTAGCAGAGCACATGTACTGAGATTCCCAGGTGCTACTGCCATGATGTCAGAAAAAAGGCACTTTTCCTCAAAGCAAGCTTAAGAAACTAATGCTAGGTATGACCTGCCATTCAGGGTTTCCATCAGGAGCATAATTCTTAATTGAGAAAGGCGTTCACACCAGGCTTCACATGGACCATTTCCATAGCTTCCTTCCTTGCTAACCAGTCATGTATTAAATAATAGGGAAACAGAACATACTTTATGGTGATGTACAGTTATGAAGCATTTGCAACCCAACAGCTCAGCTGACTCCTCTCACAACCCTGAGCGGGAGGCAGGACTGGTGTTCCCATTTCAGAGACGTGGGAAGTGAGTCTGACAGAGCGGGTGACAGGCCCCAGGCCGGGCCCTTCCAGTTCCTTCCCCCTCGCTCGGCAGACCAGCACTCCTCAGCCTTCCGACCGCCGGTGGTGCTTTCTCTGCTACATAACACTCTCTGGTACTAATGTCATCTCGACAGTCAACTGTTTCTTTGTTAATGGTCGATGAGCTTGTCAATGAAATCATTCCCAGCTTCTGTCAGTAAAATGCTGCAATACACATCCTTATACATGTAGCTTTACACATTGGTGCTTTTGATTCTCCAGAATAGATTTCTGGGATGGTGCTGCTGGGTTCAAAAGTCTATGTAACTTTGTCTTGATCTTCCAGACCGTTCCCCAACAAGACGAGCAGATACGAGCCCACTGTCGACGTGTGCAAATGTCTACCCACTCTCACAAGCACCAGATGCTCTTTATCTTTTCAAGCTTTTCCCAACAAGTCTCAGCATCTCTCCATCCGGCATTTACTGGTTCACTTGGATTCCTCTTCTGTGAGCCGCCTATTCAAGTCCTTTCCGATTTATGGGAATTCTGCATTTCAGAGTATTAGACTTTTATGTGTAATGAAATGGCAAATATTCTTTTCCATTCTCCTGTCTGAGGACTATATTGTTGTGGCTTTTGAGTTTCCTGCCTTACTTAGGACGGATTCTCTCACCTTCAAGTCAAGACAGTATTTTCCTAATTTTTCAAAATATTTTTCTTGTTTGACAGGTGATTTTCATACACAAAAATTCCCTTCCTACTGACAAGTCTCAGTGCGTTAACACTAACGAATCACTTTTATCCCATGGGGTGAAGCGTTATTAGAACAGTTACATAAAATGAACATGGTTACAGGGATACTCTCCGTTACACACTGATTTTTTTTTTCAGTTTTTAAAAGATCGTTTCCAAACTTTGGTACTTTATAATTTGTAATGAGTGACAAGTGACTCTCCACCCCATCACCAACACAACCCCTGACCCCAGACCACCCTACCCCTCTGTCACTGATGCAGACACGCTCTGCAGTCTGTCTACAGACCTGCCTTGAACTTCAGGGTGTGCAATTCAAAGCCTGCACTGGAACGGAACAGCAAAACTACTGTGATGTAGTTCTTCTTTTCTTTTTTAAGCCAAGAAGAGTAAGCACATTTCACTATGAAAAAAAAAACACCCCAAAACAGTAACCAAAGACACCAATCCCAAAATACTCACACAGCAACCAGCTGGATTTTAAATTTGATAGATGTTGGATTAAATTCTGGCTTGCTCAAATTATGTTCACATTTCTAAAAAGAAAAAATATATAATACGTATCAGAGGAAAACAAAAATATACTATGCTAATCCAGGGGGCTACTAAGTTCAAAAGGATACCATTTACTAGAGTTTTGTTTTATTTTGCTGCAAGACTACATGTTTTGAAATAGTATGCTACAGATAACCAAAATATGCAAAAGATGTTTTGAACTTTAAGATATAAGCAACCACACTATCAAATAGTTATACCTTTGCAGTGTTTCAAAACTTAATAAAACACACACATACTGAGCACTTACTATGTGTGCTGAACAATGTAGATTTTGCTGTTTTTTCTTCGTGTTTTCTTTTATATTGTTTTTAAGTCCTTTTTATTTCCTTCCTACTAGCCCAGAAGGTACCCACCCTTGCTCTAAGTAGATTTAAATATCGCACAACTTAGGAGGCAGGTGTATCATTGTCCCCATTTCCCAGGTGGTGAAAATGGGGCGCTGGAAGAGTAAGTCATCTGTACAGCTTCTCAGGGCCAGTGAAAACTGCAGTGGGACTGAAATCCAAGTAGTGTGATTCCAGTACCCAAGCTTTAAAATGTAAAACACAGTAACAATTATTTACTAATTTCTTGAATGGGCACAACATGCACCTCGTTAAAAAACCTTTAACACTACAAGAAGGAACAGGGTAAAGGTACCCATTACTCGTCCCCTGGTTCCTCTCCCGAGCCGACTAGTTTCTCATGCGTTGTCTCCCAGACAGTCCACGCAGATGAATGTATATGGACACGTCAACTTTCTTTTTCACAGTAACACAGAAGACAGCATTTTATGTACTACCCTGCCCTTTGATCTTTTTTCATTTACTGTCTTGGACTTCCACACCAGCACACACGGCGGGGCCTGTCCCCTACTGTAATGATTTCCATAACTTACTGACCAGATCCAAACTGATGGGTGGTCCCATGGTTCTGCTACTACAAAGAATGCCACGGTAAGTATTTTCATACATCAGATCGTTTTTCACATGCACATGTGCAAGTGCATTGGTAGAATAATTTCTTATAAGTGGATCAATGGGTATGTGCATTTGTTATTTTGATATAGTGCCAAATTGCTAACTTCTGCCAATCTGATAATTTATGAAATGGTATCTCACTGCAGTTTTAAGGTACATTTCCCTCGTTACTATGCAAGTTTGAGTATTTTTCCTATTTACTGCATTTGGGGAGCTCCTCTGCCATGACTAGCATGTTAGTATCTACTGCTTGTTTCTATACTGAGGTATCTTTTCCTTACTGATTTGCTAAAGTTCTTTATTTTTTATTATTTTTTAATCTTCACTCAAGGATATGTTTACTGATTTTAGAGACGAAGCAGGGGCGGGGAAAGATGGAGGGAGAGAGAGAGAGAGAGAAACATCAATGTCAGAAACTCCGACTGGCTGCCTCCCACTGGGGATCAAAGGCGCAATTTAGGTATGTGCCTGACCTGGGATTGAACCTGCAACCTTTTGGTGTATGGGGTGATGCTCCAACCAACCAGGCTACCTGGTCAGGACTAAAGTTTTTTAATATATGCTGGATACTCATCCTCTGTTAATTTTGTACCTTACAAATCACTTTCCTCAGTCTATGGTCTCTATCTTTTCATTTGGTACGGTTTTTCTCTGGAGTGGGGGTACAAGTTGGACTTTTAATATGTCAAATGTAAAACTTTTTCCTTTATAGCTGTGCTTATTTGTCTTACGTACAGACTATTCCCTTACCCCAGAGTCATGAAGATATTCTCTCTCTTTCTAGAGGTTCTGCTCTCCATTTTTACTCTTTAAAGCTCCCAGTGTTCCTGAAATTTACTGTTGTGTATTGTGTGAGATAGAGAGCTAAATTGTTCTTTTTTTTCCACATAATCATGTGGCCTAGCAAAACTTAATAGGCTATCTGCCCCATGATCTGCAATGCCATATTTAGTAAAATCAAGTGTCCTCGCATGCATGTGTCTTTCGGCTTTCTCTATTATGTTCCAAAAGGATAGTTCTAATCTAACGTGTGTGGGTTTTTTTAATGTTTATACATATATTTTTCCCTCCTTTCTTATACAAAGTTGAGTACCTGCTGTGCAACCTGTGTTTTACATTTAAAAATATATCCCATATGAGTATATTCTTTTTCACCGATTTATAGCACTCATTGTATGGATGTACCCTACTCTCTGCACATTTTGGGTTGTATTTGTACAGGTGCATCTTCTGCGTAGATTACTAGAAGTGAGGTTGATAGGTCAGCAGGACACACAGCTTATTTACTGTCAGTAGACTTTTGTGTTATTTATCTGTATTAGGGTAAAGCTGGCCTATTAGAATGAGTTAGGAAGTAGTCCCTTTGCTTCTATCTTCTGAAAGAGATTGCAGAGAACTGTCGTAATTTCTTCCTTAAATCTTTGGCAGGATTGACCAATAAGCACATCTTGCCCTGGTGCTTTCTGTTTTGGAAGGTTATTAACTCAATTTCTTTAACAGATAAAGATCTATTAGATAGTCTATTTCATGAGTGAATTTTGGCAGACTGCACCTTTTAAGAAATTGGTCCATTTCATCTAAGTTATCAAATTTGTGGGCATAGAGTTGCTCAGTCTTTAGTATCCTTTTCATTTCCATGGAACCGTGGTGATGTCCCCGCTTTAGTACTAATTACTAATTACTAATACTAAATACAGAATTACTAATTCTGATATTAGTAATTTGCGTCCTCTCTCTGCTTTTCTTAGTTAGCCTGGCTAAAGGTTTCTTCATTTTATTGGTCTTTTCAAAAAAACCAGCTTCTGGTTTCATTGTTTTTCTCTAATGATTTCATTTTCAATTTCACTGATTTCTGCTCTGATTCTTATTTCTTTTCCTCTGCTTACTTTGGATTTAATTTGCTCTTCTTTTTGTAGTTTCCTAAAGCAAAGCTTAGATTTGTGATTTTAGATCTTTCTTCTTTTTTAAAATTTTTATTTATTTAATTTATTTTTAGAGAAAGGGGAAGGGAAGGGGAGCAAGGGGAAGGGAAGGAGAGAAGGAAAGAAACATCAATGTGTGGTTGCTTCTCATGCATTCCCCACTGGGGACCTGGCCTGCAACCCAGGCATGTGCCCTGACTGGGAACTGAACTGGTGACCTTTGGGTTCACAGGCCAGTGCTCAATCCACCGAGCCACACCAGCCAGGGCTCTACTTTTCTAATATATGCATTCAGTACTATAAATCTCTCTAACCACTGCTTTTGTTGCATCCAACAGATTTTGATAAGTTGTATTTTCGTTCTCATTTAATTCAAAATATTTTTAAATGTCTCAAGATTTCTTCTTTGACTTGTGTGTTATTTAGAAGTAAGTTCTTTAATCTCCACGTGTTTGGGGATTTTCCAGTGATCTTTCTGTTACTGATTTCCAGTTTAATCCTATTTTGATCTGAGAGCAGATACTTTATGATTTCTATTCTTTTAAAAAATTATATTGAGCAATTGATGGATATGATATAACCAAGTCCAACTATGTCCTTACTGACTTTCTCTGCCTGCTGGATCTGTCCATTTCTAAGAGAGGGGCGTGGGAGTCTCCAACTGTGACAGTGGATTCACTGAGCAGTTCTATCAGTTTCTGTCTCACACAGCTTGACACTCCATTGTTAGGCATATACAATTAAGAATTGCTACTATCTTGGAGAACTGACCCGTTTTCTCCTATGTACACCCTTCTTTATCCCTGACAACTATCCATCCTTACTATGGAGTCTGATCTGTCTGAAATTAACATGGCTACCCTTGCTTTCTTTGGATTAGTGTTAGCATGGTATTATTTTTCTCCATCCACTTACTTTTAATCTGTGTCTTTATATTCAAAATAGGCTTTTCCTTTCTTTTAAAAAAAGGTTTTCCATTATAGAAATTTTCTAATATAAGGAAAAATACAGAACAGTAGCATAAATCCCTCAGAGCCACCATCATCCAGCTTCAACAATTAGCAATTGATTAGCCACGATGGCCAGTCTTGCTTCACCTACACTGTCATCCACTTCCCATGCTTGACTATTCTGAAATAAGTATCAGACATCATGTGACTTTACCCACAAATATTTTCCTATGTATCTCTAAAATATAAAGGTGTTTTTAAAGTAACAATACTATTATTATCCCTAAAAAATAAACAATTCTTTTAATAGCATAAAAAATATAGACACTGTTTAAATTTCCCCAAAGATCTCATAAATTTTTCACTCCTTCCTCATTCTTCCCCTTCCTTCCCTTCCTTCCTTCTTCTCTGGCCCCCTTCTTTTTTTCTGCTTTGTTTGAATCAGGAATTAGATACAGTCTACACACTGTTCGATATGTCTCTTAAGTCCCTTCTAATCTCACACTGTTATTTGTTAGCAGAGGCCACTAGCCACATGTGGGAATTTCAATGAATTAAGATGAAAGATTTAGTTCCTCAGCTGCATTGTCACATTCCAAGTGCTCAGCAGCCACACGTGGCTACTGGCAACCTCGATGGACTGTGGTGCTGAACATTTTCATTGTCACAGGAAATTCTATTAGATATGACTTATCTAAAAGGGTTCCTCTATTTTTTTATTTATTGAAGAAATTCTGTTGTTTCTTCTATAGATTCCCAGAACCTTGATTTTGCTAATTTTTCTTCTTTCTTGCTTTATTTTAAATTATTTTTTTACTAGTTCTCTTTGTTTCCCCTGTAGTAAACTAAGGGCTATATATTCTTCACTATTTTTTTAGGGGTTAGCATTATGAGCCTAATTTCCAGACACCTCCGTTTCCACACCTGTACGACAGAGGTAACAACAGTACCTACCTCCCAGAGCTGTGAAGGCTGGGTTTGTGTTGGAAGCATTTACAATACTGCCGGGACACCCACGTATGCTCTATTATTGACTACGTCCCAGAGATTCTGACACAGGCCAGACACCAATCACGTTTACTTCACGTTTGCTTTCCCCGGTACCAACGGCAGCTCCACAGAAGGCAGGACCTACCCGGCAGCGCAGGGACCGCTTGATCAGAAGATGTTTGTGACGAGGGTAGAGCTGAGACGCGCAGATTGGCTGGAAGTCAGGCTGCAGGAGGCGCTGCTGGAGGGTGGTTACTAGCGTGGAAGGCAGAAACCAGACTCAGTTTAGGGACTTGCTCAAAATCAGACTTATATGAAGTTACACAAAACAACATTGCTTTTGTGAGTGGTGTTCTTCAAAAAACTACCATATACAAATTGGACATTTGAAAGTTCTTCAAACAACTACTTCTATTAAATCTATTTTATTTTCAACATGATTCATTTTACTACTAACAACTATGCTAGGGAAAATTTCAAATCACAAGGAATTAAAGCAACAAAAGCAGAATTAGTTATAAAACATAAACAAAATAAAGTCACGTGTCAAATTACCCTCTGTTAAATTGACTGGTCTTGTATAGTAGTCTTCAGGTAGAGGCTCCACCTCGTCTACAGCTTGAGCTGGCTCAATCTTGATCTCTTTCTGGTCCTCTCCTTCTTTAAGGCTAAAAGGGAAAAAGCAGGAATTTTCAAGGGTCCACCTGACTCCCTTTAAAGTCTATGATATCGCAAACTGAGGTGTTCCTCCATTATAGAATATTCTTTCTGCTTAGATCTTTTCTAAGCATGAGGATCTTCTTCACCATTGGCTACTGTCATTTATTTACATAAAAATCACATTCTTTCAATGTTCACTTTGATACCTGCTTTTTTTCTTCAAAGACACTTAACGTCCAAACTTACGAAAGTCCAGCAAGGGTGCTGATGGTCGCGCCAGCTCGTGGTCGCTGAAGCCTCGTTCCGAGACCATATTTGTCCTAAACAGAGTTCAGAAATTCCTATTAGAAATCCCACCTTCAAACGTCCTACTTATCAAAAGAAAGATTTTTGGGTGGGACAGCATGAGAAGCACAGGGAAATAAGCAAAAAACCAACAAAACCAAAAGAAACTAATTTGAAAGCTTCCTTTAACGAGAATTTGTAGCCCCACACCATCTTATTCTTAAAATAATAATAAAAGCACCAAACAGGGAGACTAAAACTACATTAATATAGTAAAACTGAACACAACGTGATTTGTTTTACTATTAATCTGAACGTATCTAAGCTAGGGTTTAGATCAGAACCACGTGTAGTATCTAGGACACACGATCTACATCTTCTTGGCACACCAGCGACCATCTGCTAACTTCGTCAGGGTCAGCAAGAATCATAAAAGAGAACTTACCACTACATGAATAGTGTGTTGCTGCAGGCCCCCAAATAGCAGCAGGTTGCAACAGAGACAAAAAAATGCAGCATAAGATAGAAGCAAACTCATATGGCAGGCAGGTCACGTGGGAAAGTTGGAAGAATGATGCATTTAATTCACATCCCTTTCCTAAATACACTACGGCATTTGCTGTTTGTACCACTGGACTGTGCGGAAAAACTCATTACGACTTCATTGAACTGTTGGGCAAGTGTAGGTGCTTTGTGAGTTTTGTAGGTGTTTTGTAGGTGCTTTTGTAGAATATTTATAAAAATATTCTAGATATTTTTATATGGGCCTCACCAATTCATAGGGTTTTGGTGGCTTAACTAATCCTCATGCAGAAGCAGTAAAACAAGTTATTTAACCTTTACAGGTCTTCTTTCCTCCAGTGTAAGATGGGGATACACCACCTATTTCATAGGACTGTGACAATTAAGTGCTTAGCAAAGTGCCTGACACATTGTTTACTGCCATTCTCAAATGGTATTTACAAATACCTGCTTGGCCCCAAGCAAACACACAGAAAACAAACTGTTCTGTGAGAGCAACTGGAACTTGGAGGCAACAGAAACTCCGAATCCCTATTTCTTGCTTCTGATTGGTAGCATACAGACTAGTAAAGAATGACTTCCATAAATACTTCCTATTAAAAATCACACTTGCATACATGACTGTTTATTTAACCACACTAATACGCTGTGTAAAGTCAGTGTTTTTTATACTGAAGAGACATGGGAAGGTGCCCCAAAACTGTAACCAGAGCTGGGAAACCACTTCTGGGTTTCTAATGTGCAAAAACTGTGACAGTCCAGTGGTGCCCCCAGACTGAAGTCTAGCCTCTTTGGAGGGTGATCAGAAGAGAAGGGGAGTGACAGAGAGAACCATGAATGTCCCCCACACTCCAAGACAACTAGTGAAACGGTAAACGTGTAACTGCTGGACTGAAAGCCCTCTAGTCTGAGGAGCCTTTCTCTGTTCCCCATCCTTCGGCACCTAGGGACAATGGCCCTCTCTGAGACAGTCCCATTCTCACGCCGCAGCGGTCCTGACCCATGAACCGCAAACTCCTCTTTGCACTGAAGTCCTCACCGAAAAAGCCAAAGGCATGTAGTTTCTACGCCGTGCCAGTTTCTTGCGATCTCGCTCCACCTTCTCCTTCTGAGCAAGCTGCTGGTAATATTCAATCAGTTTGTTCATCTGTAATAAATCAAAGACTCAGTATTTGTTTCAGAAGAAAGCTAACAGGAAGCATACAAAATTAATCAACTACACTGACTAGACATACGATAAACAGAAAAGACAAATTATTAAGGTGGCAGGTTTGCCCTTTTCTTCAAAGAGAATTTATCTTCATTACGTAATCTACTTTGGAACTGAAATGCAACTTTCCAGGTCACAAACAGGAAGAAATGGGCGATGAAAAGGCTTGGAAATGTCATGCTCTCTGTTCACTGCTCCCCTCCTTCATTACTGCTTTCCCCGCACAGATGCGACTTTTTTCTGACGGCCATAGGACCATCTATTTCTAAAAATGTACTGTTTCACACTCTATTTTCTCCCCCATTCCATCACACATTTTCATTTTTATGATATATTTTAATCATAAAATATGTTAATTGTGAAGAGTTCAAAAAATCCACAAACAAAAATAAGTGAACCTTCTCTTTTGTCTCTTGTGCCCAGACCCAGTCCGTCCTCACCAGAGGTACCCACTATTAGAGTTTAGATATCCTTCCTGCCCACTTAAAGGTCTGATATTATATTTCTCATACATAAAAAAAGCCCATGTATAGACATACAGCTAAATATGCATAAAAATAAATACAGGCCTTTTTATTTTCATGTTAAAAAAAAAAAAAAAAAAACTTCGCCCTGGCTGGCATAGCTCAGTGGACTGAGCACAGGCTGCAAACCAAAGCATCGCAGGTTTGATTCCCAGTCAGGGCACATACCTGGGTTGCAGGCCACAGCCCCCAGCAACCACACATTGATGTTTCTCTCTCTCTCTCTTTCTCCCTCCCTTCCCGCTCTAAAAATAAATAAGTAAAATCTTAAAAAAAAAAAAAAAAAAAAAAAAAAAACTTCCCGGCTGGTGTGGCTCAGTAGACTGAGCACCAGCCTGTGCATTGAAAGGTCGCCTGTTCCATTCCCAGTCAGGGACATGCCTGGGTTAAGGGCCAGGTCCCCAGCTGGGGGCGCGCAAGAGGCAACCAATCACTTGCACATCAATGTTTCTCTCCCTCCTTTCCCCTCTCTCTGAAAGTAAATAATTAAAATCTTCTAAAAAAAGAAAAAGAAAAAAACTTGTAACATTCTTTTCCACTGAAAGTATTATAAACATCCCATCTAGTACATCTACCTCATTCTTTTTAAAAGCTACATCTTATTATTATTCAGTGCAGATATTTAATCATTTCCTTTGATAGGACTTAATGCTCTCCTGGTACCACTCTGGTCCTCTCAATTCAGTAGCAATTATGTCTGGGAAACACTAATCTGATCCTGTCAGGTCTTTGCTTAAAACCTTGAAAGGATTCCCAGAATCCTCGCCTCGGCCCATATGCTCCTACAGGGCTGGACAGCGAACCCTTCTCGCCGGCCAGTCGCTCGATGCTACGTTCCACTCATCCCGCTTGCCTGGTCTACAACTTGCTCTGCTTCTTCCATGTACAAGCCCCTTGCATATGCTGCTCCCTTGCCTTGAATTCTTTCCCTTCTGCGCCTGCTGTCCTGAAATCCTAGCGACACCCTTAGATATGGACGTGCCTATCCCCCTGATCAATGTCCACTTGGCACAATTTCTCTTCTTCATGTGACTTAGTTTTCCTTTACCTGGGGATTATCTGAGTTTGTTTTCCCTAGCGGATAGGGACTGTGGACTCCTATTGTTCAAGACAGTCTCTGGCACATAGTAAGTGCTTGATAAATGTATGATGAATGAATATGTATTTTTGTGCTTAAGTGTAAGTATTTCTGTAGGTCTGAATCTAGGAAGGTACTGCTGAGACCTCAAGAAATTTCCCCACGCTATCATCCAGGGCATTTTCAGTATTTGTCATTTTTATTGATGTCATAAGTAAATGATTATATTGTTTAATTTGCAATTTGTATATACTTCATTTCAATAGTATTTCATTATCTTCTTCACATTCTACTTTCAGGGGCAAAAAAAATCAGCTCTAATTAATGTACACTACAGAGATCAATTCTCTATGAACTATTAAAGGATGCTCTAGTCATGATTCTATAAGCAACTACTACTCAGTCGAAGGGCATCTTCCAAATTAGAGCTGTTCCCAGGAGTTGGGTGTATGTTGATGATACTTCCAAGAGTAGGTGAGAAGACAAGGAACCTCAACTTGGTAGGTACGTGAAAAACAAAAACATCATTTCCTTTTTCCAATTCACAACTTGAGCCCTGAACTAAAACTACACCCAGGTTTCTCTTCAACCTAATGGAAAAACTGCCATTGTGATTTAATGCTCTACCACGAGGAACACTTTCGATGCGGTACAGACACCAAAATAAACGTCAAGGACTTCTAAGCACAGGCCACACCCACTGGTAACTGAAGGTCTTCAGCCTTTCTCCCCACCTTTTCTTATTTCATCCCCTCGCTAATGACCTTTTACTCACCCGCTGAGTGTGAGGATTTTCAGGTTCCTGCCAACCACCACTAGCTGCAAAACAAAGGAGCATTAAATGAGAACTTTATAATTTGATCATTTTATTTTCACGAAAATAGGTCATCTGCAGGCCACAATATAAAACTTAAAAACATAAAATCACAGAACTTCCAAGAAAGAGTCCTATAAATTATATAGGCCAGAATGCTCAGAATAAAATTTTTTCTTTAAATGGTGATAACAATCACCAGCACAACAAACAGGTTTCATTTCATTTTATTCTCATAACAACCCTGTGAAGAGAGGACTTTCCTTAAAATATTAGCCTTATTTTACAAGAAAGCAGAGGCTCAGAGAGTTAAATAACTTGCCCAAAGCCACACTGTTAGTAAGCAGTAAAGCCAGGATTCAAACTCTGACGCAGGAGACCCTGCTCTTACATGCAACACTGTGCAATTTCTGTGTTTTATGACCCTGGTTTGGAAAAAAAATTCTTACATGAGAAACAAACAGCATAAATCATAAAGGAAAAGATTACTCCAGGAAGTTAAAAGTAAAACCATAACGAATACTTTCAACAAACGGTGCTGCAACAACTGGACACCCACAGACCAAAAACAAATGAGCCTCTACCCTACCTCATACCTTACCCTGGATGGACAACAGACTTACACGTAAGAGCTAAAACTGTAACCTTTCTAGATGAAAACCCCAGTGAAAATCATAGTGACCTTGTGTCAGGCTAAGTTTCTTCACCAGGGTACAAAAGACACAAACTATGAAAGAAAAAATTGAGAAACTGGACCTCATCAAAATTAGCAGAGTCTTCAAAGGACACTGCTGAGAAAATAAAACAGCAAGTCACAGACTGAGAGAAAATATCTGCAAAACCTGTCATGAACAGAGGGTTTGCATATAGAATACACAACTGTTACAACTCAATAAAAAGACAAAAACTCAGTTTAAAAATAAGCAAGATTTGTACAAACATTTCACCAAAAAAGTGTGTGTGTGTGTGTATATGGTAAGTAAGCCCACTAAGAAGATGCACACTAAAACCACACTAAGGTGTACCCCTACACGCCCACTGGTATGGCTAAAATGAAAAACCGTGGCAACACTGAACGTTGCTGAGGACCTGAAATTCTCCTAACATTGCTGGCGAGGGTCCGAAATGGTACAGCCACTCTAGGAAATAGTTTGGCATTTTCTAGTTGTTAAACATACCCTTACCCTATGACCCAGCAATTCCACTCCTAGGTATTTATTCAAGGAAAGTAAAAACATATCCACACTACGACTTATAGACAAATGTTCTTAACAGTTTTATTCATGGGACCAAAACTGGAAAAAACCCAGATGTCCATTACTGGAGAAACTGTGGTATTGGGTTGGCTAAAAAGTTTGTATGTTCTCTTCCATAAGATGGTTCTAGTAGAGCTTAGTTGTCTTTAACTTCATTCAAAAAAACAAGTTTTGTTAGGTTGTATTGTGACAGCTATCATATCGGTGTGCATTAAAAGAAAAGTTACCAAAATAGGTGAATTTTTGTATAGCCATTTTAATATTGAAGATGGAAGAAAATATACAACATTTTTGTCATATCATGCTTTATTATTTCAAGAAGGGTAAAAAAGCAAAAATAGATTCATGCAGGGTATGGAGAAGGTTCTGTGACAGATGGAACGTGTCCAAAGTGGTTTGTGAAGTTTCATGCTGGAGATTTCTCCCTGGACAACGCTCCAAGGTCGGGTAGACCAGCTGAAGTTGAGAGTCATAAAATCCAGACATTAACTGAAAACAATCAATGTTACGTACACCATGCAGGAGACAGCTGACATACTCAAAATATCCAAATCAACCAAGTTATTGTGAAAATGAAAAATTTGTCTTTTATTTTATGGAAAAAAACTATACAGACTTTCTGGCCAACCCAATACATCCACACAACTCAACAGTAAAAAACAAATCATGCGTGAGCCTCCAAAGTATCAGACTAAGTGAAAACAGACAGACACCAAAGAGTATGTACTAGAAGACTCCAATCATATAAACTTCTAGAACAGGCAAAACTACAGTGACAGAAAGCAAATCGGGGCCAGGAGCCAGGTGGTCAGGGGAAGAGACTGACTGCAAAGGGGCCCCAGGAAACTCTGGGGCACCGGGGTTGTTCTGCAGTGGGGCTGGGCGGTGGCTATGTGAGCACACGCATCTGTCAAAAACCATAGAAGCCTACACTTAAAACTGGTGAGCGACACCTCAGCAAAGCTAATCCAGAAAACTGAAAAAATAAACTAGAATGAGACACCATCTCACAACCATCTGGAAAAACGATACTAAGGACTGCCAAGGATCTAAAATGAGGGGCAGTCTGCTCTTACCCATTACTCGTGG
Organism: Phyllostomus discolor; assembly: GCF_004126475.2. Taxonomy (NCBI): domain Eukaryota; kingdom Metazoa; phylum Chordata; class Mammalia; order Chiroptera; family Phyllostomidae; genus Phyllostomus; species Phyllostomus discolor. Next base: position 21,370,975 of record NC_040915.2, read on the forward strand.
GGGGAAACTGGTAAACCATTTCACAGAGCTAAAGGTATACACAACTTAAAAGCAGCAATTTTACTTCTAGCTACGCAGAGAACCCTCACTCCTGGGACTCAGGAGACGCAGACAGGAATCTTTCTGACAGCACAGCTGTTGAAAGGAAGAACTGACAACCGCCCACCTGTCCACGAAGGGCACTGAGTACGTAACCTGCAGTAAGGCCTGCACGAAGCCAACTGCTGCGTCAGTGTAGGACTGATGGAGAAGAGCCGCAGCGGGACACACGCGGCAAGTCTCCGCCCGGTGCACACTGCAAAACACCACTCGCTGGTGGCCAAACACACGGTGGGGAAGTATAAAGGCACACGTGGACAATGAGAAGTGATGACCCCTCTCTCCAGGAGGCAGGGGAAGGGGGGTGTGGTGGGGACAACACAAGGGCTTTCGACTGTTTGGTTGTATTTACTTTCCTAAGCTGGGTGATAAATACATGACTGTAAATTATCTGTGTAAGTTACAATAACTTTTTTCAAAACAAAAAGGATTCCTGAAGGTGCCACTATACTCCCTCGCAAGAAATGGTAGCAAAAACATCCTTTTGTATGTTATTCATATTTTAAAGGTTGTCTACTCAAGGCAACCAGGAAAAAAATAATTATGCAAAAGAAATGTTTTAGTTGTAGTATCTTTAAAAATCTGAATGTTCTACCTAATTGCTTCTGTAGAACTGGCAATTCACTCTGAAGAGCCATTAGGGAGACGTAATGATGCCACCCTAAGTTTTCCCCAAACATCACTGACACAACGGCTCACTTAACACAAATGGTCCCCACTCAAGTGGTTTCAGAGCTCCTCAGACACCGATGACATCACGGAAAAATGAAATTATTGTGCTCTTTTAAGAGCTCCTACAACTCAATTATCATTGTCAAGATCCCATAGAAGAAAGGTGTTCTAGAAGCAAGCGCAGATTTTAAGTTCTGAGATAAAAATTCTCCAATCTTAATGGCTCACAATCCAAAAGGCATAAACATTCACTTACAGAGGAACAAATTGAGAAATCTATTTGGATTTGTGGGTTTTGTTTCTTTAATTTGCTAAAAAGAGACACAATACAAACATGGAAATATACACTTTAACTTACTGAGACATATACTATGCTTGCCACTTTGAGGGTTTTTTTTTAATGTTTAACTTAAATTCATAAACAAATTCAAACAACTCGCTTGCTACATTGAAATTAAAACATATATGCACAAATATTTACTCAAAATCTAAAAAGCTGCTATGAAGTCATTCTAAAATAAATCACATTTCAGGAAATACCTACCCACCAACGAGCATTTTTAAGGAACCAAGATATGCTTGTTTAAACATTTTTTGTTTTTGAAGAGTATTTTATCAACTTAATGTTCAAAGTCAAAAGAACAACTGAGAACTGAAGTATTCTAAACCAAGAGGCAAAGTAAACAAAATCAAGGATTAAATTTTTAAAAATATTTTATTCATTTATTTTTAGAGAGAGGAGAAGGGAAGGAGGAAGAGGAAGAAAAACAACAATGTGTGGTTGCCTCTCACATGGCCCCCACTGGGGACCTGGCCCTCAACCCGGGTATGTGCCCTGACTGGGAATCGGACCTGCGATGCTTTGGTTCGCAGCCCACGCTCAATCCACTGAGCTATACCAGCCAGGACAGAAGCATTTGTTTTTTTTATAAAAAGCATCTATATTTTGCCCTGGCTGGCATAGCTCAGTGGATTGAGCTCGGGCTGGAACCAAAGCATCGCAGGTTCGATTCCCAGTCAGGGCACATGCCTGGGCTGCAGGCCACGGCCCCTAGCAACCGCACACTGATGTTTCTCTCTCTCTCTTTCTCCCTCCCTTCCCTCTCTAAAAATAAATAAATAAAATATTTTTAAAAAAGGCATCCATATTTTGAGTTTAAGAAAATGTCAGATTTATAAAAGCTATTTTACCAACTCTAAAAAAACTAATTAAACTAGTCTTAGATGAAATAGTGTCCATAAATGTGAGAATTTGGGAATGCAAAAGATTTAATGACAATATACTCTAAATTTAGCTCCCCCTACCCACAAGGTAACAAATAATCATCTGCAGACAATTACAGCACTGTTAATTTCACAACATCTCATGGTGAAGTCTTCGTCACTCACCCACAGATTTGTCTGCCATGCCCACGTCTCTAGATGTCCAGCGACAAAACCCACAGGCCAGGTAATAGGCTTTCTTCATGGTGGTCTTGGCTGGGTCATCTGGAAGCTGTGTGGAGATGCTGGTTGCGCGGGTGGAGAGCGTGTGCATGCATCCAGGACAGTCAAAGCAGTTGGCACACCTGTGATAGAAAAAAATACAATTCATTCACTCAACAAGTATCACCAAGCACCAACTGGTACCAGATATTGTTCTAGGTATTAGAAATTCAAGAGAGATAAAAAAATTATTAGAAATTAAAGAAGGGTCTCTCAAACACAAGAACTAACAAAGTATTCCTGTGACTCTTGCAAACTTTGTTTTAAAATTTCAGAAGTATTGCGTGAAAAATAAAAAGCAATCATCACCAAAGTTCCTGAAGAATCAGAGCCCAATCCAGTCCTCCTCCACAGAGGGAAGCCGTGTTAACGGTCTGCACTTCACTGTTTTCAGACTCTTTTTACGCTTGTACAGAACGCAAGAAGGAGTTCTGAGGAAAACCGAAATGTCAGAGCTCCTGCCTTAAGAGGTAACAGACCAACTGCACAATGGCAACTAATGGCAACAATGCACGATCTGTGAAACTGGTGTGGAAGACAACTGCTTGCTTGCTGTGCCGCAGAGCTGGAAGAGCTGGAAGAGGCAGGAAACAATGTTCTCAAATGGGGCGGTTCAGCAGTGCCGCATTGTCAGGGCTTTGTCATTGTCAGGGCTTTCCGCCACTGCCACCTAGTGCTCAGCCAACATTTCCTCTTCCGGGGCCCTGATACCTTGTTGCTTTCAAGTCTCCCACACCTGACATTACCAAGATTCACCATCAGTCCCGGTCTTGGTCTGAAGTTCCATTCCATCACTCCAATTAGCTGTGACATTTTGCTATCTGGATAATATCCTCCAATAAGGATAGTAATAGCATCCACCTCACAGACATATTTTCAGGATTAAATGATAAAATTAATGTGCGGACAGTATACAAAACTGTATGGCTTACCAGAAGGGATTTATTTCTCAGAGACAGGAAAGACACATAATAATGGTTCGCATCGGCTGGGGTGCTGGGAGTATGACTGGTGGCAAAGGGCTTTCACATCAAGAGAAACACCACATGGCACCCAGGAGCATCAAGCACACCTACTACCCAGATCACTTTCCAATAAAAGAAACTAAGGTTTCCTGGAAAGACGGCTCATTCTAGGATTGAGGGCAGAGAATATACAGGATGAGCCTAGAATATCTTACAGTGCCACAAAGAAAGTTCTCAAAAGAATGAACAAACAACCCCTCACACAACAAATGGGGTAAGTCAAAGGGATACAGGAGTCTACTGAAGGAGTTCCCAATGGCCAAAGTTGGACCAATTTGAGCGCGCGCACACACACACACACACAAAAGTAGTACTGGATTATAAGCTAAAGTGTAAAATAAACATCCATGAGCCAATTCTGTCTTAACTAAATAAATGGGGGAGAAGAGAAAAAATCTTTCATGTATAATAATCCCAAATAATTTATGTAGATAGCCCTCACAGAGAGGGAGCACGACTCCTCACTATTTAAATGTGGGCTGTGACGGTGACTTGCCCTCTGAAGAGTACAGCATGAGAAAGGAGTGGGGGGCAGAGAGTGACTGCACAGGGGAGACACCCGACACGCACCAGCTGAAGCCAGACTGATTATCCGGCTCAGTGTCAACAGTGACAGTCATATTGAGAGTTTGTTCCCTTGACCTCTGTGGTCCTCCTCCCCCAACACAGTCCCCTAGCTGATGAGAAAAACATTAGAAAAATTCCACCTGAAGGACATTCTACAATACACCTAACCATCACTCCTCAAAACTTTTAAGGTCATCAAAACCAGGGAAAGTCTAGGAGAATGTCACAGCAATAGGAGCCCGAGGAGATGTAAATATTAAACAAAATGTGAATATCCTGAATAGGATCCTGGAAGAGAAGAAGGAGATTAGGGAAAAAACTAAAGAAATCTGAATAAAATATGTTGTTCATTTAATAATAATGTACCAGTATTGTTCATTAATGAGACAGATATACCATACTAATGTCAGATGTTAACAAGAGGGAGGCCCTGGCCAAGCAGCTCAGTTGGTCAGAGTGTCCTCCCAACACTCCAAGGTCCTGAGTTCAATCCCCGGTCAGCACACATTCAAGAATCAACCAATGAATGCAGAAATAAGTGGAACAACAAACTGATGTTTCTCTTTTTATCATCCCTCCCTCTCCACCCCCCTTTCCCTCTCTCCCTCTCTTCCCCTCTCTAAAATCAATTTAACAAATAGGGACGACTGGGTATGGGGTACACGGGAATTCTCTGAATCATCTTCACGATAATTCTTAAGTTTGAAACGGAATGTTTATTTAAAGGGTCAAAGGACATTTTATCTTTGGCAAAGGTAATGCAAAAAAAAAAAGAAAAAGAAAAACAGCTAGTTAAAAAATAGAGTTCATTCCAGGTGTTTTCTTCCCAGCTAGTACAAAAATAGTTGAGGATAACAAAAACTGAATCCTGGTCTTACCTGTTCTTTTTCAGTTTGGCTTCAGCTGATGGCATGTTTTCTAAACAACTGGGGCAATAGTGGGAGTCCACCTAGATAGAAACAAGAAATTAAAAAATCAGAGGAAAAGAAACTCAGTTTAGCTTGTGTGTATATCTCTGCCAAGCAGTAAAACTGGAAGTGTATTCCACTGAAGCGGAAGGTGAGAGACTACTGATCTGGCAAAGAGCCTAAGTTGTTTCAGCTTAGGGTCTATTCCTCAATCACCTGTTTGTCTGTCTTAACCATCCAGACTTTCTAAAACCCTCCCACTTTTCCTTTCTGATCTTTCCTTTTCCCTTTCATTGGGAGTTTATGAATTAGATTTGTTAAGAATTGTCTATGTAAAAGAACTCTATACTAATCTAAAGAACAGATAATAAAGTAGCCTAATTTGTAAAACTATACTCAGATCTTCTTCTAACTAGTTTAGCTGTATTGGATTGTAGTGGTTTGACCACACTTAAATTGTGAGACATAAAAAGTTTGCTCATGACTGAAGCAATACATGTTCACTGAAGAACAGTATAAACGATCATTTACAAAGTCAGCTACAGTCAACCAATCAGAGATATTTAAATGAAAAATTAAACTACTAAGCTAAACTACTACTGTATTTAACTCAATTTAGCTGTGTTCTAAAACACAGTATAAAAATTAAATTCATTGTATCTTTAAGGTCTAAATAGTTATTTGGTTAAACGTAGATAGATCCTATTTGACAATTCTAGAATTCTAGTCTGCAGAAGGGAAGACAAGTCACTTGAACATAGACACTATGATAAAAACTGGCTTCTTTTTTCATTATCTGCTATGAACAGGACCATCTTTGAAAAGATTAATAAAACTGCAGCTTAAAAATCTCCCAAAACATAAAATATAGCATTGCTAACTACTATTTGCACTAACTCATCATAAAAGGCAAAATATAAATCACTCCTTGGGGCCCCTTTCCAAATTACACTTGTCCCTTCACATGCAGCTCCAATCCAGGTTCTCCATTGGAACCCTCTGACTGCTCCAGCCCTCACCAGTCTCCTCCTCTCCCAGCCCTACCGGCCTCTATCTCACAGGTGCACAACAGTGAGTAAAAGGTGCAGTGACAGACTGAATGGCGTAACTGCAGACATCCTTAGACAGCATGAAGACTGCACTCCCTAGTCACCACCAAATGAGTCTAATCAAGTACACTGTAAGGGTGGAGCTGGCACAGGGAGGCATCTCAAAGAGAAAGGACCTGCCAAGGAGATACACACACACACACACACACACACACACATGCACACAAAGTGTTAACGGAGAGAAAAAAATCCATGAAAAATCAGTGCCATATTACACATATAGGCATTTGTTTTTCTTCTATTCTTTATTTTTCTTTTTAAAAGATTTTATTTATTTTTAGAGAGGGGGGAAGGGAAGGAGAAAGAGAGGGAGAGAAACATCAATGTGTGGCCGCCCCTCGCACCTCCTGCTGGGGACCTGGCCCACAACTCAGGCGTGTGCCCAGACTGGGAGTAGAACCAGTGACCCTTTGGTTCGCAGGCCCACACTCAATCCACTGAGCTATACCAGCCAGGGCTTTCACCTATTATTTAAATGCTTTCCCAGACTATTCTTAATATTGTGAAAAACATCCCCAATAAAATAATAACTATGAATAACATATAAAGTGGTTTATAATACTAGCCAGGTTTTTCATATGCATTTTCAACAGTCTGGGGATCTCCGCCCAAGTTCTGAGTCAGTCTGCTCATTTTCAAATCCTGGCTCTCCCTCTGACCCCCACATGCCTGGCTCTGTGACCTAGGGCAACCATTTCTTTACCTGTAAAATGATTTTCTTTTTTTAATAGATATCTTTTCTTCTTCCACCGGGTTGCAGGAAGATTAAAGGAGATTATGTAAAGCATATGGCATGTGGAAAATACTGAATTAACTGTATCTATTATTACTATCGGCTTTTCCTTCACGAGGCTGTGAGCTACTCGAGCACAGGGTTTATGTCTTGCTCATCTTTTAATCCCCAAAGTTAACTGAACGAATGGGACGTGTCAAGCGCTGCAAAAGTTTTGAGTTTATTGATCTGGTGATTTTGTACGGGGTGGGGTCTTTTACCTTTTGAGCAATCCCACCACCAACGTCTACTTGTTGTGAACGACGACAGCACCCTACCCTCCGGGGACGCGCCTTGAACAGAACACTCTCAGCTTCTTACAGGACTTGCCCTATTCTAAACGCTCTTCGCTCAGCTCCCCCATCCCAACCTCTTCCCTGCTGCAGGCCTTGGCCTGAGCCGGGACAGAGTCTGAGGCGGGCCCCGTTTCTGGTCAAAGTGGAGGCAGAACTTCCCAGACGGGAGGGGCACGGGTGACAATGCCCGCGTCCACTCCGCGCAAATCAATCATGAAAGACGCTATCTCGCCATTCAAGTGGTGTGAACTAAGCATGCCCACACCCTTTTCTTTCCAACCCACCCTATAGTCAATCCCCCCCCACCCCAAGAGACGACCAGGGGTCCCCAACGTCAAGCTTGTCCAATCAAATGGTGCTCTGGAACCAGAAGATCCGCTCAGCCCCACCCAAGGCCGCTCCTCCATTCCAAGTGACGAACGACTAGCAAATTAAAGCTCAGGCAAAATTGAGTGACGGAAAAGAGGCCAATCAGCACGCTCGCAGAACCTCCCCGCCCGACGCGGTGACTAGTATGAACGCCTCTCCCCCTCCCCCAACACACACACACACTCTTCGTGGGACGACTGCGTTACCTCGTGAGACACACATTCCAGCGACCGCAGCTCGCTACAATAGCGGCAGAAGTAGAGCTGCGAGAGAGGGGCCCGAACCTTCTTTTCTCCCTGGACTAGGTAGACAACCCGCTCCGATTGCAGCAAAGACGCCATCTTGGAGAGGGAGGTGTCAACGACACGCCTGCAGCGTCACGTGACCCGAGAGCCAGCGTTTGCCTCCCCGCCCTCCCTACGTCTTTCAACGTAGACTGTGACGCACAAGGTTTCCGACCTAGTGGGGCTTTGCGCCCGCGAGTGGCCAAATGCGCGTGCGCAGCAGGGATTTTCGAGTTTCTCTGCCACCTTAGGACCCCCCCTCTCCGCCGTCACCAACCGCTGTGGGACTGACTTTTTTATCGTTAAGTACAGAATCGCAGATCAAATCCAGACAAGCTCAGTGCTCATCTTTTGTTTCTTTCGGGATGAAGGCTGCTCTTTTGTTTTATGTAGAAATGCCTCCCCTGCCCTCACCTTCTAGGAAAACATGCCGAAAGTGAATGGAAGATTTCAGGGACAGAGTTCCTTGGGAACTGGAAAACTGAGTATCATACCAGCACGTTCTTCTGATAGTCTTGCCGTTGGCCTGTAGAAAACGTCCACAGACCTTATCTCATAATGATAAAGCAGGCAGCAGTTAGACAGACATTAGCAGAGTAAGAACAATACACCAAGTACAGGTGGAAAGAGGGACCTAACAATGGCAAAGTGGGTGGGACCTGAGCCCCACGGGGACCGTTCCAACGCTAGCATATCGCTGGTCATGTGATTTAGATCCTGATCTTTTGTATCACTGCTCAGGCAGTTCAGACCCTCCCCTGACTTTTCTTCTCTGGCATGTGGTTAGTCATGTGGCAGATCCCCACTGCCACCCCTTAGAGGAGGAACAAGGGGGCCAGAGAATACAAACCCTTGCGTGACCACTCCCTTAGGCATTAAGCCCTAGAGATAACATCTAGGCCGCAGTTAGTCTCAGCTCCAGGCCCAGAAACAGCACCGCCAGGTGGGATGATGCCATGGCTGATATCAGGACCAGCCACAATGACTAATGATCCCCTTCCCTGGGGCCCACTATTGGCAAGACCCTGACCCTGAAAGGACACAGCCTGGAAAGCTGATGAATATTCTATTGAGATCCTCCCCTGAGACTTCCATATAAAAGCCCTTACGACAAAGGACTCATCCCACTCTCTCTCTTGAGCAGGTCCACGCCTTTCCTCCTTTTTTCTTTCTTCTAAGCTCCAAGGGCCCTTCTTTTGCCTCTGGAACTTGTTTCCTGAGCCCACGTGGCCCAGCTCACGTGTTCTATATCTGTGACTTTCTAAATGAACATTTGCTTGTATTTGATTCTTGGCTCTGAATTCTTTCTCAGCCAAACTCAAGGACCCAGGTCTAACACCTGGTGCCATTTTGCCATTAACAATTTGAAATTTATTAGACTGTGAACTCTTCCACACAGAGGCCATATCTCATTCATTTATAGGTTTCTAGTACTAGCATTAGGATTAAGTCTGTACAGTACACCCCTTATCTGCCATTTCACTTTCTGTGTTTCAAGTGTGGTCAGAAAATATTACATGGAAAATTCTAGAATTAAGCAATTCATAAGTTTTGAATCATATGCTGTTCTGAGTCACGTCATGCAACCTCATTCCGTCCTGCTCTATCTTGCCCAGGAAGTGAATCATCTCTTTGTCTGGTGTATCCATGCTGCACATGCTACCAGCCCATTAGTGACTTAGTAGTCACTTAGACTTCGTCTGGTGTATTTCACTTAGCATAATGTCCTTTAGCTTCATCCATGTTGTTGCAAATGGCAGAATTTCCCTGTGTTTTCTTGTTTTGACTGAACGAGATTCCACTGCTCAGTGACCAGCAGTCACCAGCAGCACAACCCCAATGTGTAGGTAGCAAGTAGCAATGGGCCCTGGATAGCAGCAATACACGGCAAGGAACGCAGGCATTGGGAGCAGAGGGAGAAAGAGGGAACACAGGAGCCCAGGTGGCTTGGTTTCCGAGGTGCACAGTGCCAGCCTGCTTCAGTGGTGCTGGCAGGCTTTACAAAAACAGACAGCAGCCATGGGTTGGAGTTTGCTGATGCCGGCCATGGGATCCTGATGTAGTTGACTAAATGACTTAGGATCATTATGTACTAGAAAGATCCTTGTTCAATCCCTGTATTTTTCAGATGGAGAAAATGAGGTCCAGAGAGGCTAAGGAACATGTGCATAGTTTTTCTCATTCGTGGTACCATATTCTGTTCTCTGATTTCATAAATGCAGTTCCCTGCATACCACATCAGTTAATTCATACCCACAGCCAAGTAAGCAATTTGTTGTTCTTTTAACAACACTTAAAATGAAAAGAAAGCAAATGCAAGGGAAAGTGGGAGGCTAATGGATAGCCTATTGAATTTGCCATGGATGTTTGCTGGAATTATGTCATTCCCATTTTGGGCACATGCATTTCACACCTTTGGAAATCATTCCTCCTGGCTTCAATGAGAATTTCTCAAGCATACCTCATACCTAACCAAAACTTGTCCTCTTCATACTCCCTTCTCTGTGCTTAGTAGGCTAACTGGAAGCTAATGTCAATTCTGTGGCACCATGGAACCCTTCCTCTGCTGAGGATGCAGAGACATGAGCTGGGGGCATCCTATTTTGGCTGGAGGATGTACAGGATGACCTTAGGCTAACCCCTGAAGCTGGTACCCAATGACTGGTAGTGCTTAAGGAAGACCTCTGGTCCCATAAGTGTTGACTCATAAGAAACAGTTCATGGCCATACACTGTTCCATTTATCTCGTCTTCTTGCATGTTTTCCCATTCACCCCTGGGAATTCACAACTGATTCAAGAGGCTATAACTCTCAATGAAATAAGGGTAAAATCATGAAACAGTAGAGCCAGAAAAAACATTACAGATTAACTAGTTCACTGCCTTTATTTTAGAGGTTGAGAACTGAAGCCCAGAAAAAGGGAAGGGACTCACCCACGGTGATCAAGAAAGTGAGAAGCAAAGCCAGGGTTTGAACGCAGGTCTTCATTTCACGTTTATTGCCTTCATGAACTTGGCTGGATCTCCATCTTGACACAATTCACCACCAAACCCCAAGGCTGTTTCCTAGGAGACCACCAGTGCAAGGCTTGTTGACTTGAATAAAACAGAACTGATGATTGAGTCCCTGCCTAACTCAGCACCTGACAAAGAGCAGTATTTGTTAAATGGATGAATTGCCATCTTTAACTATTTGAAACTTGCTGGCAGATGAAAGATGGTAAATACATTTCTTTTTTATTTTTAAGCAGTGCTTTCTTTTAGAAGGTAAAGGAAGAAACAAGGGAAGGGAGGCAGATCACACAAGTTTCCATGGGAAGATCAGGGTAGGCCTTGTGAAAAGGTAAGATCTGAGTAAAGGTTTGAAGGAGTGGGGGGATGGGCTGGTGGATATGTGGAGGAAGAGCCCTTCAGGCAGGGGCTGCGTGGTCTCTAAGGGCTAACTAAGGAACAGCCAAGAGTCACGCACCAGGGAGGCCCTTGCTGGGACAGGGAATCATCCATTTCATGGTCTGGCTGGATTCAGTCACTGGGAGTTTATTTACTCAGAAGTTATCAAGACTGTTTCTTCTTTCTTCTCCCTGAGGTCAAAAGCAAAACATCGTGGAAAGAAGGAGATGAAGCTAGCTTGTTGAGTCTCTAGTTTACTTTGTTCCAAATCACAAAGCATTCTGATTGCCACACAGGAAGGCATATTTCACAAGAGGCTCACGGAAAGAGCCAGTGGGTTGCTGAACACATTAATCACACACGAATCGCATGGTTAGAACTCCAGCTCCAGCCGAGAAGGAGAGATTAATGTGGGAGAGAGCTAGCCTGTTTGGAATGGCACCAAGGGCTCCTGCAAACAAGCTTTGCCCCTTGCTGTGAAGGCAAAATGAGTTCATAAAAGTTAATGTGGGTCGAGCATAAAACATCCTAAGTTGGCTACACATCTGTTATTAGGCCACAGAGTGCAGTCCAGTCTCCTCGTTTACAAGTGGGAAAACAGGTTCAGAGAGAGGCAGTGGTTCCTCTGAAGTTCCAGCGGCTCTCCAGCTTGTGTGAAGAGCACACGGCTGGCTGGTTTCTTTTACTGTGTTTGGACGATTGGGCTTTCTCGTCTTGCCCACACTCCCGTCTTGGGTGCCTCTTACAGTTCATTTCTGGGAAGCTCTTTTAGACTTTGAGCTGTCAGCACCTCATGTGAGAATATCTGTGCCCTCACAGGGAAGTTCAATGGGATGTTTTGTTACTCTTGAGCCCCCGTGGAAGCCAGCCTCCGAATTGGCTCTCAGTGGTATTCATACCACTTCCCCTTCCACATTGTACTCCCCTTCGTGTATTCCCCTTCCACATTGTACCAGGGTTGTGACCAACAGCATACAACAGACGTAGCAGGATGACATTTCTGAGATGAGATTATAAAGTCTGCGGTGTCTGTGCTGGGTGCTTTCTTGGACCACTTGTTTGGGAAAAGCAAACTGCCAGGTTTTGAGCAGCCCTATGGCCACGTGGCGAGGAACTAAAGCCTCCAGCCCACAGCCAGTGAGGACTGAGGTCTGCCAACAACTAGTACGTGAGCTTGGAAGTGCAGTCTCCAGTTCCAGGCGAGTATCAAAATGACTGTGGACCCAGCTGGCAGCCTGCCTGTGATCTCTGAGAGACCCTGAGCCAGAACCACCTGGCTAAGCAACTCCTGGACTCCTGACTCCGAGAAACGAGAAAGGGAGATAATAATCAATGTTTGTTTTAAGCTGCTACATTTTGAGATACCTTGCTACACAGCAAAAGATAACTAATATCCCCACCTTCCCTTACCAGTCAGCCTCCCTTGCACGGTGCACACCTCGGCTCCCTCCGCCTTTCCTGTCTTCGTCTTGTGCACTCCCCACCTACCCTCACTATCCTAGGCCAAATCTGGAAGTCAACAATCCTGCTGAATCACTGTGTTACCAACAGGAGCATGCGGTGGGCTAAAATCGGATTTTGAGAAAGGTTTAATAAAGGGAGTATTTGCAAAATAGTAAGTGCGGTTTGCAAAATGATTCCAAGGAACATTGCGATACCACAGGTCTAGTGAAGGTGGGGTGCTGTTTATGGCCTGAAGGGCTAAGGAGAGGGAGCACTTCCTGGAACCAGGAGGTAGGAGCTGGACCTTGGGGTCCAGGACAGAGCCAGTCATTGGTCACCCCTCGGGGTGAGGATAGAATTCAAAACACCACCCTCCCCCCACTTGCGGGCACTTCCCTCTTAGCTAAACCCAACAGGAAGCCAGATATTAAGAAAGTCTATTTGAGTTTGGGTTTGCTCATGTGCAGACTATGAGATAAGGGTTTAAGTGAAAATCTAAGTGAAAATTTATTTGAGAGATTCAGGGTGCACCAGCAGAGGAGTGAGGAGGTGGCCAATAAGATTGTGTTATTAAGCCAGCTATAATAGGGGTTTACTCCCACCGAGAAACTCTGGGAACCAATGTAAACACACGCCCCAGGATTATTCCACCAAGGTCGAGGCAGTTGGGGCATTTATGCCTCTGAAGCCTGGTTGAGGGCTGCACCTGGGATTGAGTTATTTCTTGGGTATTTTTGGATTGCCAGGCTGGCAGACTGGCCTTTCCCATGGGCCTGGGGCCAGCCCTCAGGCACAAAGGTGCAGACACTGGCAGTTGGAATTCTGGGCAGAACTGAAGTGGGCGAGGCGCATGGCGTTTGGGCAGGGTGTCGACAGTGCCTGCCACAGGGCGCGCTGATGCAGGCTGATGTGGTACCACCCCACTCACACTGCAGGGTGGAGGAGTGTGTGCAGGGTGAATCTGGAGGGGCAATTCAAACTTACATGCATATTTACAGTACATAAATATTATTTGCAAATACTCTAAAATTTAATATCACTGTTTAGGTGTCAAAACAGTTTTTCCTTTTGATCTCCCAATTATTGTACACTATTGTCTACCATAGCCATGCATTTAATGGTTTGCTTGCGCCTCTGTATATTGCCCTGTGTACTAGCCAGGCTAAGAAGCACCCCATTTCATAGAAGAGAATACAGAGGTCCAGAGAGCACTTGGTTCAGCAAGAGTCAGTTAGGTGTAGAATGTTTAGAATCAGTTCGGCCACTTACTGGCTAATCTTAAAGAAGTTAACCAATCTTCTTTGGGCTTCTGTGTTCTCATGTGTAAAATGGGGGTTAATAACATTTTCACTATGGAATTGTTGCAAGGACAAAACGGTATGATGTATGTGAAACACTTCCTACATGGTAAGTGCTCAAGGAGTGTTCTTAAATAATCTGTTTTGACCCCTGGCAGGTATGGCTCAGTTAGTTGTAGCTTCGTCCTATAACCTAAAGGCTGCAGGTTCGATTCCGAGTCAGAGCACATACATAGGTTGAGGGTTTGATCTCTAGTCCAGGCACGTGCGGGAGGCAACAAGTTGATGTTTCTCTCTCCCATCGACATTTCTCTCTCTGCCTTCCTTTCTCTCTAAAAGCAATGAAAAAAAATGTCCTTGGATGAAGATTTTTAAAAAATTAAAAATAATCTTTTTGGAAAAAAAATAAAGGCAAAGGCTTTTATTATACAGGTTGGGGCAAAAGTGAGTTTACAGCTGTGAGCATGCAAAGCTCTGAGTTTATTTTTGTATTACTATTTATTAATTATTGTATTACTTTCCATACAAACAACTGTAAACCTACTTCTGCCCCACCCTGTGCATTTTTTCCTGAGACCATATTTACTTCAAAGACTAGACTGATGGGACCGAGGGTGTCTGCCAGTAACTGGCATTCCTTCCTCTCTCAGAGACATGACTGTGTAATAATTGAACACTTTGGAATTAAGCCATGAGAATTGATTCGAATAATTATAACCACACTAATGAGGCCACGTGACTTTCGCTCCACTTCAAAGCTGCAAAATGCAGCCCTTCCATTTCCTTTCCTTTCTTCCTGTCGGCACCGTTTGTTTTATCTCAAATTCCACATGTTTGGAGAATTCCAGCATTTTACCTCCTTGCCTAATCATTCATTAGCTCAAAGAGGCCTTTCAGCTACAATTTAAAAAGCTATAACTAGAATAAAAATTCCCGCATCAGTTTTCAGGCTAAATGCTTATTTCCTTGGGGAGTGAGCAAGCAGAGAGTATGGCTCCCCTGAAGAGTTGGAGGCATTTTGCCCAAGAATCTATAGAGCAAAGAGAACCTGGGGATTTTTCCAGGGGAAAAGAGGAGGGGAGGGAGAGAGAAAAGGCACGCTCAGGAGCCGAGGTGCCCAGGGCCTGACTTCTCAGAAAGAAGTAAGCTGTTTAGGGGTCTGTAAGGAGGGAGCTGGTATCTCAGGCGGGACAAGTCCGAGAATGGAACAAGATGGCTCACACCACACAGGATATGCTTGTAACTCAAACCGGCAATAATCTTAAGGTCCTTGAGCCTTAGTTAGCTTTGAAAGAAAGCATTTTGGAAGTGCAATTGACTTCAGAAAATATCTGCTTCAACTTCCTTCTTTCACTTTTGGGATCAAAAGACCTAGGGAGCGGGAAGGCCACGTGGCAAACCAGTGATAGAGCAGAACAAGAAGCCACAGTTTGGTGCTATATTCAGCGCCAGCTGAGGGCCCTTGACACGGTCCCACGGTGCACCCGCTCCCCTCCGTCTCTGCAGACCTCCACCTTTTCAAAAGAATCCTCTGCCACATCTCTCTGCTTGTATACCTCCGTGTTAGGGAGCTCACAACAGCTGAGAAAGCTCACTCTCCTCCATTTTCTGGCAGCTCTGTTAAACATTTTTTAGAGTGAACTGAGGACTGCCTCTTCTTAGCGGACAACCCCGATTCTTGCTCGGCCTTCCGCTCAGCTCCCTGTGCCCCAGAACCTACCTCAGAGGTTTGCTTACGGCCCCCACAGCTACCACGACTCCCGTCTCTAGACCAAACCTTGGTTTCTTGCACTTCTGTCTTTTCCAGTCTGTTTTAGAAGCCGAGAGGATGTTTTTTGCATCTAGACAGACAATTACCTGGTGAAGGTTTCCTTCAGACCGTGGTGGCCGGGAGGGAACACAAACGTGACTGTTGATTGTATGTGTCACCTTGGCCGGGCCACGGTACCCAGATACTCGGTCAAACATATCTTGGTGTCACTGTGACGGTGTTTTCTAGATGAGACTGACATTTTAGTAAGTAGGCTTTGAGTAAGGCAGATTACTCTCCATGTCAGGGGGCCTCATCCAGTCCGTTGAAGGCCTTGCGAAAAAAGACTGACCGCCCCGGAGGAGGAGGGAGTCCCGCCAGCAGATGGCTTTCGGACTCACGGGCAACAGCTGCTCTTCCCTGGCCTCCCGCCTGCTGGCCTGCTTTGCAGGTTTTGGAGTTGTCAGCCTATACAATCACACAAGCCCCTTCCTTGGCCAATCTGTCTCACTCTCAACCTCTCTTTACACACACACACACACACACACACACACGTGTAGGTGGTTGTGTTTCTTTGGAGAACCATGACTGATACAGTAAGTTTTCAAGGCTACAACTGTCTTTAGGCACAACCTGAGAACTCGAAGGAAAAGCCTTGGTTAACTTCTCATCTTCCTCTGAGCTTTCATTCATTCAACAAATGGAGCATTTGTTCTGCACCAAGTGCTGGTGATAGAAAGGCAAATGTTGCTATCAGAGTTCTGAACTTGAGGTCGAGATAAAAATCAGACCCTGCCCAAAATCATGAGTGCAAAGCAGCTAGGATTTTAGACTCTAAACAGACAGTCCTATTCTGGCTTTGACAATTGGCAGCTGGTCACCTCGGGAGGTCACTCAACCTTCCTGAGCCTCCGTTTTGGTTTTCCATCTATAAAAGCAGGCATTTGGATTAGATGATCTTGAATTTTCCCTTTGATTTTGGACACACTCAAGGCCTGTGTTCCTGCTTTTCAGAAGAAAAGACTGAAGAACGCTTGACTACTGACTTAAAAGTTGTGGGCGTCGAGAGAGGACCTGCAGCCCTGGTCACTGGGTGGATCACAAGAGTGGGCAGGGGGTGACCAAGTTGGCTTTGTTCTGTGTGGCGGCTGGGCGGGGCCTGGTAGGCCTTGACAGGCCTGCCTGAGGCTAAGCTCAAATGGGCGGTAGATCATCTTGCATTGAGCTACTTCACTGTTATCAGAAAATAAACAGGATGCTCAGAGGCACGTTACAACAGACAACTACCTGGGTTCACGCTGGTGCTCTAAGTCAGTGGTTTTCAATTGCTGCAAGAATTTTTAAAACATGAAATACCTGACTATTTAGTCAGGGACACTGACCTCTTTCCCCTTAGATTGTCAAATAAAAAAAAAATGACAACAGCCAACACAACAATAGCCATCCTGTGTGCATGAATCAAAATTATACCTTTTTTGTCATATTGGCAAATATATATATTTATGTGGTGTGTGTGTGCTGCAGAATTTTAGTAATCAGGTTATGTGTGCCATGAGATGATCAAGGTTGAAAATTGCTCTAAGTCAATTCTCACAACGGAGTTGGGAGACAGGTGTTCGCATCCTCACTGTACAGAGAGTGACAGTCAGCAAGGCGAAGGAAGTCTCTTGTTAAAGATCCTACACTCGGTGCATTGCAAAGCAGGAGCTCAGAGTCCGGCTCTTCCATCCAAACCCAGCTGTGTCGAGTACAGCTGGAAAGGTTCTTGGGGGACACATTTTTGGTCGGCTCTCTTGGTTTACAGTACAGATAGCGGAGCCCGTCCCCACCCCCCACCCCATGGACGAAGTGACTGTTCAGGGCATTACCGCGAGCGCGTGACAAGGCTGCGAGGGGAACCCGAGACTCCTGGGTCTCTGCTCTCTCTTGCTGCCTCTTTTCTCACCCCCAGCCCGCGGGGCGCTGGGGGAGGAGCTGAGCGGGGTGGCGGCGGTCGCCCGGGCTTTCCGGGGGCGGTCCCTGGCCGCTGTGAATTCCTGAGCCAACGGGTTGGAGCGCCCCGTGCCCAGCCGCGCGTCCCAGCCGCTGCTGCGCGCTCCTGCTTCCCGGGGCTCAGAGGACCCGGGCACATTCTGGGCCGAAGATTCCAGGACTGGCAGCCGCTTCCCGCTCCGGGGACCCGGAGGAACACTCGAACCGTCTCTGTCCCGGGAACTCTCCGCAGATCTGGTGCGGCACAGCCGCGGCGCGGGCCGTGCGTTCTACAAGCAGCTGCGCGGGACCGCGGTGAGTGGGGCCATCGGGTGTAGTGCGGGAGCCATCGGGTGTAGTGCGGGGGGCCTCCGGTCTTCGTGCAGCCCGTTATCCTAGTGGGCAACTCCCAATTCTCCTCTTGCATCCCCTCTTCTCCCTCACTTCCCGCCTCCACCGCCCTTCGTCACCTTTGCATTTCCCTTTTTTTCCTTCCGGCAGTCCTTAACTTCCAGCCGCCTCTACGCGGACTCTTGGCCCTGGGGGGAGGCGGGAGCTCGGACGGGTGAGCCCCAGCCTCAGGAGACAGACTTCTGTCCGGTTGTCGGTCCTGCTTGTGTCAAAGCCGGGCGGAGAAGACACCTGGAGTTTGGAGTTGGGGCGCGGGGGGAGGGGGAGTGGTAGTTTGCAGCCCTGGTCTGTCCCTGGTCTTTTTGCCGCCCTATCTCCCGGCCTTGTCTCTCCATCTGTGAAATGGAGAGAAGAGCCTTTGCATACAGAAATCAGATGAGAAAGGGGCATGCGAAGTATCTTGGAGAGACTTCCTCCTGGCCTCCCTCCTCTCCTCCTCTGTCTCTGTACTGAGGACTTGGTTTTCCCGTCACCTGTTCCTTTGCTCCCTGTCCCTTCGGAAAATTCCTTGAGGGTAAGGACTAACCCTCCAGGTTCATCTCTGAGGCATCCTCAGCAGTTGGCTCAGGGCCTGGCAAATAGATGCTCAGTGCTGTCTATTGAGTGAAAGAATGAGAGACGGGAACTATAAAACCTGTACCACTGTCAGAGGTTCTTATTTTGCCTGAGTGGCCAGACTGGGCCCCGTGTTCCTGCAGCTCCACTTGTTTCTTCCTGACCTCACCAGTCCTGTTGGGTCCTGGGGCTCCTGCATCCCCCCAATTTGTCTATAGTCTTCAGAGCTCTAGGCTGTCGTCATGAAAGTTGCTCAGTCATTCCAGTGTCTAAGGTTCCTTGCACACCTGCTATGCTCTGTGCTATGCTATGTTGTGTGCAAGTGGTCAGGAGGGGTGTGGGTGCCTGAATGGGGTCAGTGGGGGTGGTGGTGGAGGTGGAAAGAACAATCCCCTCGGAGTCAGGAGGCACTGTGAGTTATCCTGACAGGGCATTTCCACTGGACCTTGTCCTCCCCTCTGTAGAATGAGGAAGTGGGCGTTAAATGACTGGCATCCGTGGTGGAGCACCACGCGCTCTCTGGGTTATGCAGGCCCCTCAGCGATCTTCTGAGCACATTTGAGACAGCCCAGCTGAGTGAGCTCTGGACATCTCTCTCTCTCACACACACACACCTGCAGTAACAAGTGCTTCTCTGCTCCACCAGGAATCTCCCGTTGTCAGCTGCCCCCGGGTTATGAATAATGCCATGGAGGTCACACATCACGCTCCATCAGATCTTCCAAACAATGACGTTTCAGGGCGTCAGGTCTGTGGGCTCTACCGTGTAAAAGGTCTGGGGAATCCCCCTTCCTGGCATAGCCTGAGAATCACTGAGCTGTGCTGCGGTGTTTGAGACGTAAAACAAACTCGAGACTCTGAGGAGTCTGGTGTGGGAGGGTCACATTCTGAGCCCCGGGGTGACAGACACAGGGGTAAAGAGGTCGCCACAGCCTCAGGTGTTCTCCCAGCCATATTCTGATCCTTCTTTTTAAAAAGTGCACTTCTGTTTCTTCTCTGTGGATTAAACATACAATGGAAGTATCTCCCAGGAAAGGGGCTCTTTATCTGAGTTGGTCTTACGCTGCCACTGTTGGCTGTGGTCTCAAAGGTGGACACATGAACTCACACTCACTGTTTCTAGGAGTCAGTGTTGGTGTTACCACAGCCTGCAGACCCCCACCCTGATTGGCTAGGTAAAAGGAATGATGTAAGCATTATTTGACATATATTGAGTACTATGAGCCAGGCATTATTCTAAGCATTTTATATGTACTAACTTATTTAGTCTACATCAAACCTCTGAGGTAGGGGCCATCATTACATCCACTTTATAGATGAGGAAACTGAGGTCTGTAGAAAGAGTAAGTGACTCGCCCGTGGTCGCTCAGGAAGTAAGTGGCCCAGCTGTGCTTTGAACCCAGGCGATGTGGCTCCTGGGACTATGTTCTGACCTGCACTGGAGTTGAGGGCCTCTGGGTTCTGATCTGGCTTCTGTCGCTTACTTGCAGGTGACCTAGGGGGAGTTAAATGAGAATTTGACAGCCACTGCACTAATAAATTACTAGGGACCCAGTACCCTGCCAACTCACTGAGGAAACAGACAGTGAGCATCAAGTGAGGATGATGTATTTCCAGAAGTTAGGTGGCCAGGAAGGGCAGCAGGTCAGAGTTATAATTGCCTTATACATTAGACAATGGCAAACCAGACTCAGTAGGAAATCACATACTTTAAGTTGCCTAGTTGTGTATAAATGGAGCTTCCTTATTTTATTTTTTAAATGTTTTATCATATTTTTTCCATTACCATTTATCCCCTTTATTACCACAATCCCACACTGTTGTCCACTGGCCGGTTGGGCATGTGAATTGCTGGCAACCCACTATGTAGGGTCAGGGAAGCGAAATGGAAGAGAGAGAAAGAAAGAGAGACAGAAAGGGAAGACTGAAGTGTGTTTCAACCGATGACATATACCTGACACACTTGTCCCTACTCCCTCCTCCCGCGGCCCAGGCAGATGTTGACAGTCGGGACCTTGCAGATAAATAACCTCCACGGGGCCGGGGAGTCCTTCTTAACTCGGTGTTCCGACAGCCCGCACCAGCTGACTGGGGAGCTTTTATCTTGTTCTCCCAGACTTCCCGCTTCATTCCCCGGGGGCGGGGGGCACGGTCAAGGAAGGACCAAATGACCAAACGGGAAACATTTCTTTCTAAGTGTCCCGGTGGCATCTTAGGAAACACCTTGAGGCTTTTTAAAGGTTAATCTTTTCTCCCCCTCACTTCTTTCTGTTTTTTTTTTCTTTAATGGTTTTCAACCGAAGACCAAAGACCATCCTGGATCTGGGACAGGGCTCCAGGGGAGGTGGGGCGTCAGACCAGAGACAGCCTTTGAGAGCGGCCAGACCCATAGGGACCCCTTTGTCCATCCTTCCCAGCTGACTGACAGGACACTCAGACCCAGTTTGAAAGAAGGAATTTAGAATCACCCAGTATATTGGTTTTCTAATGCTGTCACAGGTTACCACAAATTTAATGCCTTAAAAAATCAAATATATTACTACATTACAGTTCTCTGAGTCAGAAGTCTCTCTGGAATAAGTCAAGGCACCATTAGGCTGTGTTTCTCTCTGGAGTCTTTCAGGGAGAATTGGTTCGCTATTTATCTGAGACGCGCTGACAGACTCTAGTGCCCAGGGTTGTAGGACCAAGGTGGCTGCTTTTCGCTGGCTGTAAGCTGAGGGCCATCCTCTGCTCCTGGACGCCATGGTGTTCCTTGGCTCGTAGCGGCCTTCCGCCATCGTCCAAGCAAGCAACGGAGAGTCGTGTCCTTCTCATGGTGACTCTTCTACCTCCCCCTTCACTGTTAAGGACTTGTGATTAGATTCCATCATGAATAATCCAGGATCACCTCCCCATCTCAACGTCCTTAACTTTAATCACATCTTCGAAGTCCCTTTGCCTCTGTCCTCATGACCCTGCCCTCTGAGCCATGTCTCCTTTTTTATAGTCAAGGTTCTGGGGGCCAAGACATGGACACCTTTGAGGGGTCATTATTCCACCTACTGTGCACAGCAAGGTCGGGGTTTAACGCCACTCCAATGCCCTTGCAGCTGTCACTGAGCTCCCCTGACAGCCCCCCGCTGTGGACAGCCTCCTTTGTCAGGCCAGCATGCAGCAGGCACTGAGTCACTGGCAGATCACAGTGATGGAGGTAGAGGTTTAAACAGGACGCCGTGGATCTGGCCTGGGATTTTTCTCTGCTGGCTCCCTGTTGGCTTCTGGGACTCCGTGATTGGCTGGGTCAGATGGTACGTGCAGTCTTCCACAGCTCTGGCTGCTTTCTGATCTCTGAAATATCCTGGTGTTTTTCCATGCTCCAGCCACAGAGGAACAGATAGGAACTCAGACAGAGAACAAGTCTTTAGAGAATTTTGGAGGAGATAAGCCAATTGGGGTAAAATGAGAACAGAATGCTCCTCAGAGATGTTGGCTCATCAAAGAAATGTCTCTGATTTGATTCAGTTCACATTTTTGACAGCTGTGTGTCCTGCCCATTTCGTCGGAACAGAAGTCCCTGGTGAAATGGACTCTGTGCTGGGCTGGTAAATGCTTGAGGCTCACTCTTATATAATGGGAGGGGAACTATTTTCAAGAATAAATGTGAGCTGGGATGGCCTTTTCACCCTGAACTTGGCATGGGAAATCCCCTTCCCTTTTGTCAGCCTCCCCGTCATCTTCTAGGAACCCAGAAAGAAAGGGTTATACCCTGGGCAGCCACTCCCACCCCCCTCCACCCCCTCAACACCCAGCTCCTGAGCACAGGGCGTCAAAACTCAAACCCGAGCCACCAGCCCACGTAAAACAGCAAGAGTGCAGATCCTAGGGGATGCTATTCTGAAAGTCCAGTCCTCTTCTGCCTGGCATGCACAGGGTGGGCTGGGAAAGAAAGAGGTCCCCATAATCCCTCCTGGATGCACAAAGAGCCCAGAAAATGATCAAATCAACAATGTCTTTTTACTTCATAGATAGGGTTCTGACTCTTAGGGTTGTTGGATTTTCTGCGGGAAGGACGATCCTTTCTGGACCTCTGCCACTGAAGTTCCAGGAGCTGAGCTCCAATCTGAAGTTCCCAAGTCTGCCCACATTCTCTCCTTCACTGGCCTCAGGTTCATTAGGCACTTGCCGTGTGCCAGGGCCTGTGACGGGTGCCGAGGGTACAGCAATGAACAAGAGCGGAGGCTTCTGCTCTCCTTGGGCTTGCATTTGAGCAGGCAAAGATGGCCAACAGAAACAAGTAAACAAACAAGCTAATTTTATTTATTTTTTAAAAAGATTTTATTTATTCATTTTTAGAGAGAGGGCAAGGGAGGGAGAAAGAGACAGAGAAACATCGATGTGCAAGAAGAACATCAATTGGTTGCCTCTCGCACTCTCCCAGCCCAGGGCATGGCCCACAACCCAGGCATGTGCCTTAACCGGGATCTGAACCCATGATCTTCCAGTTTGCAAGCTGGTGCTCAACCCACTGAGTCACACCAGCCAGGGCAACAAGCTCATTTTAGATTGTGAAGAGTAGATGAAGAAGATAAAACAAGGTCTGAGGTAGAGAATGACTGGTTGGTGAGGGTGGGTCTGAAAGTTTTCCAAAGAGGTAACATTCAAATTGAGATCATGGACAGTGAGACACTGGATGTTGAAAAGGAAGATCTGGGGGGAAGAACATTCTAAGAAGAGGGAACAGCGAGAACAAAAGTCTCAAGGTGGGACCAGCACTTGGGACACAGGTCATTAGGTTACCCAGCTCTTAGGTGGCCAGTGGGCCCCATTCCTGGTACTTGAGCAGTCCTCTCTGTCTGGTCTACATGCTCCATTCTCCTCTGACAATCTCCCCAGCTCCTGAGGATAGAGCTTTACAGGGTCCTATAAGCCTGTGAGGCTGGTCAGCTCCCAAGTCTACTGCCCCCGGAACCACCAGCCCCATTGTTCACATTCTGCAAGATGCCTGAATAGAGGCCCCCAGCCTCGGTGACTCAGATTATGTTCCCTCGGCCCCTTCTCTGGCCCCTGTGTCTAGAAGGAACGAAGCAGCCACGAGCTCTGGCAGTGGTACCTGCAGGAAGCCACCTGCCTCTGTCTGCCTTTTCTCCCACTTTGGGATAACTAAGCTTGCCTGCCAGCAGGAAGTCATTTCTTTTATTGCCTTCTTCCTCTGAACTCCTTGGTGATAAAACTGGTTGGACAACCACTGGCAATATCTCAGAAGTGAACTGTTAAGCAGCAGCTCCCATGTGGAGGGTGTGTGTGCATTTGTGGTGGAAGGTCAAAGCTAGTACAGATGATCAAAGGCTATTTGTTTACAAGACTGTCACTGTGGTTTCCTAGGTCGGAGTCAGAGTGGTCACCGCACCCAGACTAAGAGTGGGGCCTCTGAGCTCTTTGGATTTAGCAGCTAGTGCAGCTGAACACATGTGAAGCCTTACCGTGTACCAGGCATCGTCCTGAGTGCTTTGTGTGCCTCAGGCTGTTCAGCTTCCCTGGTGTCCCAGTGAAGCAGTTACCATCATTCGTTATTATTCTCATCTTACAAGCGAAACTGAAGCTGAAAGAGATAAGCCTCTTGCCAAAGCCACAAGGACGACATAGACTCCCAGCACACGTGTAGCTCATCACATCGGGCCTTTGCTGGTGCTGTCTGCTCTGCTTCTCCTGCCTGTCCTCTCCTTTCTCCCTTTGGAACTCCTGCTTATCTCCAAAGCCCAAATCCAAAGACCCCCTTCTTCATAAAGCTTTCTATTTTACATAGACCAGAGCAAAGGAGGGAAGATGCATATGTTTTGAGTATCAGTTATGTTGCAGGACTGTATATATTTGCCCCACTTCGTCCACACAGCAGGAAGGCACGACGCAGTGCTCTCACCGTCCCCATGTTCCAGGTCAGAAGACTGAGGTTTGGAGACTTAAAACAACTTGTCCACAGTCACACCTCCAAGGAGGGTGGAGAGCAGGGTTCAAATGAAGATCCTCTCCACTGCAGAGCCCATGCTCTCTCTACCTCTCTCCTCTTCTCCAGCAGCACGTGGCTTGTGCCTTCAGCGTAGCACTTCTATGCCTGGTACCGCAATGAGCGATCGTGATTAAGGCCTTTTTGTTCCATAAGAGAATGATCTCCTTAAGGACAACCACTATCTAATCCGTCTCTGTCTCCACACCAGTCCTCGATCCCCAGCGTTAATCACGGGGCCATAAATGTTTTCTGAATGCAATTGAATTGCTACTCTACCACTTTCATACTTGGACTGGAGGGATAGGTCAGGGAAATCAAGCGTGCAGTTGGTTGATTTTAAAAAATCATTAATATTGATGAATCATCTATCGTCTTTATTGATAAAGACATGGTCCAAGTTGGGGATGCTAGCAAACTAGCTGTAGGAGGGGAGACTATATGCCCAGGCCACTAAGTCCCTACATAAGAACAAGAAGTATTAATCACAGAGCAAACCATTGTAGAGTGCTTACTGTGTGCCGGAACAGTGCTCAGTGCTATGCGTGATTATCCTGAACCCTATGGGGCAGGTACCATTATTGTCCCACTTTCGTTTTTGTTTTCAGCTGAGGAAATGAAAGCATTAGCAAGTTCAAGTAAGTTGTTCAAGGTTGGTCAGTGAGAAAGTAGTGGAACCAGATTTAAATCCAAGCCACCTGGCCTCCAAGCCTGCACTTTTAACACTCCTCTGTAGTGTAAGTGTAGAGAAAAGACTTCCCTGCCATGTCCCAGGATTCCCTCCACCCAGAAGAGCATCCCTCACCCTCCCAGAATGCAGGAGCCTGGAGATTTGTGGGTCCGGGGTTGTTTGTTCAGCACCTATACCCCTGAGGGCGGAGGGAAGGCATTCGGCGCGGGGAAGCGAGCTGGGCTGGGGGAAGGCAGTGCCGGGACAGAGCGGAGCCCAGACGGAGTCACCCCTTCCTCTGCCGGTCCTCCACCCGGTGTGCACCTGAGCTCGTCCCGTTGTGCACACTCTCCCACTGCGGGTGGGATTCCAGTGTCTCCCCGTCTCTTCTCTGACGCTCTCACCCAGAGTGAGGAATCAGTAAGTTATGAGGCTTATTCATTACCCTCTTCACTAGGTGTAATTGCATTTGGGCCTTGAGTCAAAGGGATGGAGTGCAATTTGGACCGGCATTTCTTTGTTTTTATATTTGTGTGTGAGTGTGTGCCTGTGAGGGTGTTTTCCTGGGAAAGTTGCTTAGGGCTCTGGGCCTCAGGGCTGTGTGTAACCTTTTACAAGTGAAGAGGTCTAATTAAGAAACCTGGCTGGCTCTCACCGTTTACATCAGTTTATTCTCCACCACCGCCTTCTCCAGCCTGACCCCCACTTTCTTCTCTCACCTCCCATCTCGAACAGGGCAGGGAGGGAATTGAAAAGGGCATCGAACACCTGGAGGCCTGACAGGGAGGGAATTGAAAAGGGCATCGAACACCCGGAGGCCTGAGCGCTCCCCTCTGTTCTGCCACTAACTTGCTATGTGACCTTGGGCAAGTCACTGCCTTCGGTCTATAAGATGGGAGGTAGGGTATGTGGTTTAAACCAGAGAGTATCTATTCTGTGCAGAATACCATTTGCTTGTAGAAGTCTCATCTGCACAGAACAAACCCAGTGAGATATTTTTCTCTGCACAGAATAAACCTGGTATTGTAATATTAGTTTTCTGTTGCCACACATTTAGTGGCTTAAAATGTACATTCATGATATCATAGTTTCTGTCATTTTTATTATCATATTTTCCACTTCTAGAATTTCTATTTGGTTCTTGAAAAAAGTATCTGACCCTGGCTGGGTGGCTCAGTTGGTTGGAGCATCGTTCCTTAAACCAAAAAGTTAAGGGTTTGATCCCCAGTCAGGGCACATACAAGAATCAACCAATGAATACATCAGTAAGCGGAACAACAAATCAATGCCTCTCTCTCTCTCTCTCAAATCAAAAAACATGTCCTCAGGTGAGGATTCAAATAAATAAATAAATAAATAAATAAAATCTGTTGTGTTCTTTCTTGTAGTTTCCAGTTCTCGAAACTCTCAATCTTGGATTTTTTCCTCTTGAACATATAGGCAAGGTCATCTAAAGTCTGACAGCCCCACTGTCTGGGGCTCTGTAGATCTTTTTCTATCGTCTGTTGTTTCTGAGGGTTCTGTCCTTGTCATCTCACTTTTTTTTTCATTCCTGCTTATTTTCCATTGTGTATTGAACATTATGTGTGAATTGGAAAGTCTGACGCCTGTGGTGATGTTATCTCCTCTAGAGAGGATAGAACTTTGCCTCTGCCAGGCACCCGGCAGTGTGGAACGACCTTAATTCAACCTCAGGAACTCGAATGAGGCCAAGCTGCTTGTTTCTCAGGGATTGGTATACTTCCAGTTCACTCTTCGCATTAAAAGTGCTCAGTGGAGTCCAACCTCCAAGTGCAAGGGATTCACTCCCCCTCTCTTGGCGGGCTTGAACTCCTGAGCCTGTCAGAAACACTGCCTAGTCTCGCTCCGTCCTCCGCTAGTGGGAATGCTCGTTCACAGGCCAGGCTCACCACCCTGGGTGTCCGCCTGCTCCCAGGTCTTAGCCTGGTACTTCCTCGTTATTGTGTTATTTCTTGGTGCCTTCAAGCATATTCTTTTTCTGGTCCAGTTTCTCTAGTTGTCTGCAGTAAGAGTGTTGATCAAAATGGTCTAGCTTGGCATTATTGGAAATAAAAGTCCTAATCTTGGTAGATTGCCTATCACTTCTTACTTCTCTAAATCTAGAATGGCTCTTGGGGAAAAGCAGTAAGAGTCTGGCCTGGACTTAGAAGAGAGCTATGGATCTGGCCCACTCCACGCGCACACTCCGGGGTCTCTGTGGCTGCTTCGGAGGTAGCTGTCGGTGGTGGTGAGGACAGGGTCAGAAGACCTGCGTTAGAATCCCACCTCCTTAGCCTTGAGGTCGCTAGCCAGGTAGTCTCCCTCAGCTTTAGTCTCCGCATCTATAGAGCAGTGTGTCCCGCACAGGACTACTGTGCAGCTCGAATAAGTTAACGTAGGGGACGAGGACTCGCACAGTACTGCTAAAGAAATGCTGGCTTGTGTGATTCTGTGTTTGAGGAAAAAGGGAAGATGGGTACTCAACTTCTCTGTGCTTCTGGGAAGTAAAGGAGCTATGTTCTTCTGAGTAAATAATGGTAATTCCTAGAAGAGTTTCTTGTGTATAGCAAGTACTGGACGAATGAAAGAATGAGTGAGTGAATGAATGAATGAACAAGTATCCTGGACAGAGTTACTTTTTCTGAAAGTGCCCAACCAAAAGCAATACTGCTCTGTCAGGGGGTAAAAGTCGCTGCTGGGGAGTAAGCCTCGTAGTTAAAAGGTGGACAGACAGCGCAAACTAGTCACTTTAAATTCAGTCATTCTCAAATTCAGACTTGTAGGAAATTTAAATTTATGAGCTAAAAATAATGTATATGTTTTGTCAGAACTAGGAAATTTGCCATATGATGGAATTGGCTGGGACAATGACTTTCATTTTTTTACAAGAGGACTTTTAGTTGCTTGGAAAAGTGGTCTCAGAATAAAACTTGACGTTTCCTCAAGCCAGTGGTGAGCCCCCCTTCCCCACCCTTTTTTCCTTTAGTGGACCAAGTACAGTACCTGGTAATGGGATGAATTTTCCACCTTTGGAGAAGGTGCAATGTTTTCTTCCTTTGGAGGAAGTACAATTTTGTACCCTGACGCTTAGTTGTGTTAATGGACACAAAAACATCCATTTTGGGATTATCCACTTTTCCGCTGAATTGTCTGTGTTGCTTCAACCCGGGACTTGTGGCCCAGGGACCCGATGGTGTCGGTGGTAGGTGACACCAGTGACTTCCTTGCTTGTCAGCTCAGGGAGGTATTAACACAGTTTCTTAGACAAACTTACATTGAACATATGTCAAGGTTTATTACTCATTAATGAGGCCAACAGATAAAGTGTGCCCGTTTAAAATGCCGCGGTTTAGGGCTGATGGCTATCTTCCCTCCCAGTCATAAAGTGTCGTATTTTATTTATCATTGACAAGGTGAAGTTTGTGGCATGAATGGTTTGGGCCATTTTCTGACGTGACCCATTATATTCAGGAATAACAAGTAATATATCTGCAAAGCCACCGATAAGCGGATCGATCTTTGGTTATTAATTAAATGTGCCAAGGCGCACGGTTCTACGCACTCACGCGGAGCCCGCGCACCCGGATGCCAAACAGGGGTCAAACAGAAGTCAGCTGCAGCGGCTTAGAGTCCTGCTTATTCTCAAGCAGATTTCTTCCAGCACGCCATGAAAGAGGCTGAACATATGGTTTGCGGAGCTGTAATTTCGGGGACAAAGTTCTTCTTTCACAGTGGCGGGAGGTGGAAGTGACTGGAACCCCTGTTACGTGGGACAGATCGGCCCGCTCAAGGACACAAGGCTGAGGATTGGGAAGGCTGAAAGGGAGATAGAGCTCCGGGTGCCCTCTGTCGCCTGGCCACGCAGACGGCCAGCCTTAGAGCCTTGGAGCCTAGGGGTCGGGGAGGGGGGAGCTCAACAGCTGGGCTGCACCAGGTGAGCATTTCTGTGCTGTGGTTGAGTATCACTTTTAGTTTGAACTGTATACGTGAAGGGGGTGAGCACCCTATTCTCTAAGGATATTGATCCAGCCCTGTTGAGTGAGTAGAAGCCCCGCCCCTCCCTAGACCCCTCCCTAGCACTCCAGAACAGCTGCGCTCCCATCTGTTTTTTTGTGATGCAGGTTTTAAACAATTTTATGTGTGAAAGAGTAATATTGGTACAGTCAAAAATACACTTTACAGAAAAAAGCTTCATTTATTCATCTTGTTCTGTTCTTGGTTTTGTTTGTTTGTTTGTTTAGGTAGGGGCAGTAACTTGATCAGAGTTATGTCTTTGAATGATTATTCTGGAAGGGGCGGGGTGGAAGGGGGGTGGTCACTGTTCTGTGACTGGTTGTGGATGAGTCCCGAAGCCCGAGTTCCTGGAAACGGCAGGTTTTGCTGACGAAAAGCAGCCAGGGAGATTATGTGTTCCTGGCACTCGTAGTCACAGAGGCTCACGTTAATGGGCTTACCAGAAAGGGCTTTTGTGGGGTTCCTTCGGCCCAAAGCAAGCTAGCTGTTGAGGTAATCAGGACACCACAGAAAATAAACTCTCCCGCCCCCGCACCTCCGTAGCAGTGTTCATGAGTCTCCTATGACTCATGCTTTCGTGCCTTTGAACTTGGAGAAAGTGACCACGTTTCCAAGGCTGAAGCAGGGCCAGCCTGTGCATCTGCTTCCTCTACAGCCCCTAGCCTCATACTCCTGTGGCCTTGGGGAGCCTTTCCAGAGGGTTCTCCCTCATCCCAGACTTGCCCAGATCTGACCACACTGGCAACGGAGCACCTAGGAATCAATTCTCAAATCGTAGTGCTAGAAAGGGTTGTAGAGGCCTTAGAGATCATTGAGTCCAGGGGTTCCCAAACCTGGCTGCACATTCAAATCACCTGGGAGATGGGGGGAAAGCCCTTTCCATTTCCTTTTGAGTCTAATTCACTAAGTCTGGAACAGGACCCGGAAATCGGTGGGGTTTTTTTTATACTGTCCAAACATGGTTCTCAGCATGCTTGCTATATAGAACTTGGTGACCACTGACCTAGCCTCATAGTTGAACCTTATTTGACTTAAAAATTATATATGTAAAACAACCATGGGACATCTACACAAGGGAATTCTACTCGGCCACAAAAAAGATGAAACTTTAGTGTCGCAGGTTCGATTCCCAGTCAGGGTACATGCCTGGGTTGCAGGCCATGACCCCCAGCAACTGCACATTGATGCTTCTCTCTCTCTCTCTCTCTCTTTCTATCTCCCTCCCTCCTTCCCTCCCTTCCCTCACTAAAAATAAATAAAAATCTTTTAAAAAAAGAATTACTACTCTAAAGCAAAAAAAAAGATGAAAATTTTACCCTTTGTGACAATATGGATGGAACTGTGGAGAGCATTATGCTAAGTGAAATAAGCCAGTCAGAGAAAGACAAATACCGTATGATTTCACTCATATGTGGAATCTAATGAACAAACTGAACTAACCAGCAAAACAGAGACACACTCATAGATGGAGAGCAGATGACAACTAGTTGGGGGACGGCAGAGTAGGGGGTGGAGGGTTTGAGCAAAAAAAGAAAACAGACTCACGGACATGGACAACAGTGTGGTGATTGCTGGGGACAGAGGGACAGAGGGGACCAAATGCTAATGGAGAAAAATATACTAAAGATTAAATTTAAAAAATTATATATGTATGTATTTACTCTTTTTAAAACAGAGAATTATAAAGACCCCCCCCACCCCAAATGCCATTTTCCCCTCAATCCAGTTGATGTAAAAAATGAAAAGTAAAGAAGACCTACAGACCACCGGCAGGCACATAAAAAAGGTGTGCAGCATCAGGGAGATGCAAGTCAAAGCCACAGCGAGGTGGCCCCTCACACCCGTTAGGACGGCGATCGCCAAGAAGAGATGACAAGTGCTTTGTTGTACTCGAGGTGAGGACACAGAGAACAGGGACTTCCGTGCTCTCCTGGGAATGTACACAGGTGCAGCCACAGTGCAGGAGACTATGAAGCTTCCTCAAATATGAAAAACAGAATTGCCGTATCACCCAGCAATTCTACTCTTAGGTCTTTACTTGAAGAAACTGAAAACGTTGATTTGAAAAGACCTACACCACCCCCATGCTCACTGCAGCATTAATTTGCAATAGCCGAGATGTGGAAACAACTCAGGTGGCCATCAGTGGGTGAGTGGGTAGAGAAAACGTGGTATAGAAATAGTGGGGTATTATCGAACCATAATAAATAACGAAATCTTGCCATTTGCTACAATGTGGATGGACCTGTAGGACGGTCCATCATGCTAAGTGAAATTAGGCAGAGAAAGAGAAATACCACATCATCTCTCTTATATGCGGAATATGACCCAAAAAAGAACAAAACAGAACAAAACCCCAAACTCATGGATCCAGAGAACAGACTGGCAGTTGCCAGAGGCAGGTGATAGGGGGTGGGCGAAATGGGTGAAAGGCGCCAAAAGGTACGAACTTCCAGTTTGAAAATAAGTACGTCACGGGGATGTAAGGGGCTGCCTGGTGACTGCAGTTCAGACTACTGCAGTGCATATTCAAAAGTTGCTAAGAGAGTAGATCTGAAAAGTTCTCACCACAAGAAAAAAATACGTGCAGCTGTGGGCAATGATGTTACCTAGACTCACTGTGGCGATCGTGTTGCAGCATATACAAACTCCAAGTCATTATGCTGTATGCTTGAAGATAACATCGTGTTACAAGTCAAATTATAACTCAACTTAAAAAAAGAAAGAAAATGGGGCTGCTTCCTTGACAGCAGCAAACTCTTAGGGCCCAGGACTCCTCTGCACCACTCCCAGTGAAGAGGAAACCCATGCCCGTCCATGAACTTGAGACAGGATAGGCAGGCAGCGGATGTCCTGTAAACACCAGTGAAAAGAACAAAAGCAGTGCATTTTCATATGTGGGCAGGGCCTAAAGAAGAAATACATGGTCATGTTTAGGAAATTCAAACACTATGAAGACACGAAGGATGAAAAGCAAAAACTTCCACTCCTAGTCTAACATTCCAAAGGTTGTTGCTATTAACACTGTTTTGGGAGTCCGCCCATAAAAGATTTTTCATTTTTGTACCGTCACCTGTCTATCTACTGGATTCTACAAAATCTGACCCAAGGGAATTATCCTACCCATATTATCCTGCACTTCACTTTTTTCCACTTACAGTATTTTGGAGCTCACCACAGATCATCATTCTTCTGGATAACTATTAAATAAGTTAATATCTGTAATGCACTGGAGCAATGCTTGGTGTGTAACAAGCATTACATATTTGTGAAATGAATGAATGGAAATTGCTATATGGCATTCCATTATCTGAATATACCCTACTTTTACTATTTATGGACACTTCTGTTATGTCGGCTATTGTGACAGACGATGCAGAAATGAACATCCCTGTATGTGCACCTTAGGGACTCTACGCTGGTAGTCAGTGCCCAAATCAGTACCATCAGTATGGCAATCAGTACCTTCCTTACTGTGGCAACAGTGGGCATGGAGCCAAAAGGAGTAGAAAGAAAAAGTTAGTGACAGGTAAAAGCAGGAAGTAGGACTAGAACTGGGGATTTTGCTTAGACCTAGAATCACAGGATTAAAGAGCTTTAGCTGTAGGAGGAACCTCAAGGAGGCTGTTTGTTGTCGGCTCTGGGCGAGGACTATATTACATCTGGGGTTCTCGAGCTGTGTGCTGAGCCCTGGGGAGCCATAGTGAACTCACTGGAAAAGTGAGTATTGGAGCTGCAAGATGCTTAACATTTCAAAAATATCTTTTGTTGATTTTTAGAGAGAGAAGGAGAGAGAAACACCGATCAGTTGCTCCCCATATACACCCAGACTGGGGATTGAACCTACAACCTAGGTCTGTGCCCTTACCAGGAATTGAACCCCCAACCCTTTGGTGTACGGGCGGACACTTCAACCAACTGAACTACGCTGGCTGGAGCAAAGCCTTTAACACCTCTGACAGGAACAGTGATGTCTGACATCTCTCAGACACTGTGTAAACTACGGTCTCAGGACAGTTTGCAGTTGAACCCTGACCTCACTACATTCCTTGTGACTATGGTATGATTTGTGGGGCTGAGTCTTTGGTGGTGGCCGAGACACTGCAAGTACCTCGGGCCATGCATGTGGCATAGGAAGTGAGCACGCATCGTCCGACCTGACTCTGAAGTTTCAGAAGTTGCACAGTGCCCAGTTGGTGCACACGCCCCATTTGTCAGTGACCAGTTAAGAATGAAAAATGTATTTTTTTCTTTTAATTTGCGCCTATCATATTTTTTCAGAGAGCTACTAATTAGGACACAAACGCTTATTATGTTGTTTGAAACTATGGAATAAAAGGAACTGCTAGGTATTTCTTTTGGCCTGCCGTGCTGTCAAGAAATTACTAGAACACTAAGGGTGCTGTGCGTGGAAGAAGTTTTGGAACAGCTGACTGACATACTTTATCCATTAGGACTCTTGTGGCTGCAAGTGACAGAAACCAGATTGGCCCTGCTTAAGCAGAGTCAGAAATTAATTGGCTTATCATCTGGGATGTCCTGGTTTGCAGGTGGCGTCAGGCTGGGCCAGGTCCAAGTGCCCAAATGAAGTAACAAGGCTCCGATTCCCTTTGATCTCTGGGACAGGCCCTCCACATATGGGCCAGAGGGCCCCCCACCCGTTGGTTCTGGACTCACACCCTTGCAGCAGAAAGAGCCATCTTTCCCAATGGTTTGTGCAGAGAAGCCGTGGGGAGACTTTGGTCTATCTAGCTGGGGTTGCTCACCTGTCCCTGAATCGAGGCTGTGGAGATTTGTCATGGGCAAACCTGAGTGACAGATCCATCCCTGCGCTCAGGAGAATGCCCCAAGACACAGAGTAGGCAGGTTCTTCGCAGAAAAGAAGGGGTTCCGTTACCACGAGAATGGGAGAAGGGGTACAGGACTGAAAGCAATGAGTCTCCCCTTTTCTGGGGAAGGCAATAGACGGTAACATGGTAGTTTAATAGTGAAACATGGAGGCTCTGGAGTCCCACCCACCTGGCTTCACCTCCTTGGGCAAATTGACACATATGCATCTTTTCAGGCTTTAGAGTCCTCATCTCCAAAATGGGAATAACTGAAGATAAAGGCCAAGAAGTAAAAAGCCCCCACAGTAGTCCTTACCTCTAGGGGTGGTGGTTGAAGTGAGCTTGTACAGGTGAGTCCCTAGCACCTCGCCTGCCACTTAGGAAACCCTCAGTGAGTGAGGCCATTGTTGTTGTTGATCAAGCAGCCGTGAAGATCACGCAGCCGGCCGGTGAGTGGCCCAGGCTTCCGACTCCCGGAGCGGGTTTCCTTCCAAGAGGGAGGCAGGGCGAGGGTCCAGCACAGTGATTTCCTCTTTCCTGTCTGTTGCAGAGCGAAGCAGCATGGACGCAGCCAGCCAGGTGCCTGCGGAAGTCGAGCTCCCCAAGCACATCCTGGATATCTGGGTCATTGTCCTCATCATCCTGGCCACCATTGTCATCATGACCTCCTTGCTGCTGTGCCCGGCCACTGCAGTCATCATCTATCGCATGCGGGCTCATCCTGTCCTCAATGGGGCCGCCTGAGGTCTACCCAAGAGGGGCGGGGGGGTGGGGGGGGGGGGGAGAGCAGCACCCCCTCCCCCGGACTCTTCCCCTCTCAGAACAGCAGCAGGAGGGACTTTGGAGTATAGATCCTGGAGCTTGATATGTGAGGGGAGGCCCAAGTTCTGTTTTGGTTCTGCCACTGGCCAGCTGTGTGAGTTCCGCCAGGGGACCTGATTCCATGAGTTCCAAGTCCCTCATCTTCCGGATGGGGATTGGGACCCCTGCCCTTCCTACCTCAGAGGGTCGTGGGAACCCAGGACTTGGGGGAGGCTCACGCTGTCCGGGAGCAGACACACAGATGGTATTGCTGAGTGCTGGGAAGCTCTGAAGAACCAAAGAACCTAATGGCTGACGTTGGCCTTCAAGGTAGCGAGGGAGACGCTGGGGGCACAGGGGCCCTTGTCGGTGCCCCTCTGGTCACACCACTCAGAGGCACCCTGTCCTCCTTCCAAGGGGCCATCAGCACACTGGTTCAAAGCTATTTTCTTTGAGGTGCCATTCCCTCGAGTTTTCTAACTTGGGAGGGAATTGTGCAGGGGAGGAGATGGGTGGAACTTTCCAGGACCTTCTCTGTGCCAGAGTCTGCCCCTGTGCAGTCTGGAGGGGGGCTCTGCCGTTTCTTGGCAATGCCGAGGGAGCTGGGGCAACTCTGTCATTCTGCTCTGGACTCGAGTAGCTTTGACACTCTGGCAGTGTTGGAAAACGCAGAGTGGCTGAGCTCCCTGGCCAGCTTTCTGGGTCTCCGGCCCCCTCCCCTTATGTGCCCCACACCAGGGAGCTCTGTCCCTCCGCCCCAGCTCCTGCTACGATTCACTCCAGGTGTGGCGTGCACCCCCTTTACTCCCTCCCACCAGCACTGCAACCCATCCAAGGCACAGCCTTACAGCATAAGAGATGTTCCCAGGACTTTGGAAACCAACTCAAAACAATGATGGTTCTTTAGATGCTATGACTTATATTTATATAGAGAGATTTCTGGACCACTCAAGCTCTTTGACCCAAATCAGGAGCATCTTGGGGTGTATTAAATTATATAAAAAGATAGCACAGATATCAGGACACCATAGTGTGTAAATGAGGCTTTTACTCTGATATGATCTCATTGATGTACACAACCAGTTAACAATAAAGTGCTGGAACAAGCATGTCTGGGGTCTTTCTTAACAGAGTACATGCCAAACCCAGGAACTCAGGTCATAGGGCTCCACTGAATTCATGGGTCTGAGAGACACGGTTTGAATGTAGGAGCAGAAAGAGAAAGAAGAATCAAATCAACCTCCAGGGTTCTGGCTTCGGCAAGCAGGTGCATAGTTGTGCAATCCCCGCAGACAGAGAAGGCAGGGAGAAGAACGGGTTCTAGAAGGAGAAATGAATTCAGTACTGGATGTGTTGAGCTTGGGGTGCTTCGGGAAGACCGTTTCAGGATGCAGTTGGAAACTGGGTCTGTTTGTTGGGAGGCGACTCATGGCTGGAGGTATGTTTGGGGGTGCCATCCGCATATGGTTGCTATGGCGCAAAAGTGGCCGGGGCACCCAGGCAGACTGAGAGGAGTGAGGCACAAATGCGGAACTTGGAGTCCACTGAGCGGGAGTGAAAGGGGAAGAGAAGAAAGCACAGCGAGGAGCCTGAGCAGGTCCCGTGGTGAGAGGCAACCTGGGAGGGGTGTGACCATGCTCTGAGAGCTGAGGAACGAGGGGGAGCTTAGGAAGTGGCCACGGTGGGACAGGCCACTCTTTCTGGGAACAGGACTGTCCTGTGGGGGTAGGAGGTAGGAGAGGGTATCGGGAAAAGAGGTCAAGGGTAAATACGAAATGTAAATGCTGGGGCCGGCATAACGTGGTGTGTACTGATGCACAGCAAACTTCTTGCTACGAGTAGAAAGTAACTCTACAGGGTCCAGACCCTTCATCCTCTTCGTGGACACACCAGTGCAACAACACACAGGCCAGGCCCATTTCTCCGAAATCCTAAGGTCAGTTTTGAGGCTCCTGTACCCCATGTAAGCACAAACCCAGCTGTACTAGAGCCGGTTGGCACACCTGTGGCACCCTCCTACCGTAGTCCCTCCCACAGCACACAATTAAAATCTTCTCCCCAGGAAGGAGAGGAGAGGATTGCACTGTCCACCCCACATCCGACTTGCTCAGCGGGCTGCCTGAGGGTCTGGTCTGGCTTCTGTCTTGCCTGGCTCAAAGGGCAGACAGGAAAGGACCCCAGTGGGAGTCACTGAGAACCACAGCAGCAGTGTCCACTAACACACACTCATTTTTTTGGCTAACGTACATTTGGGCCTTACTTTAATTTTAATTAAAGTAACTTCTGAAGGCACGGATAATCCTTGCCAGTTTTCTAGAAGTCAACGTGTGTGTCCTGGGGAAATGGGCAGTCACGTAGCCCAGTGTCCGGCTAGTGGGGCAGGTGCAGCTAAAGAACTTCATTGTGTTACTGCCCTCTGGACAGTGTGACCTCGATTTTCTTCCACACAGTAACACAATAGAAAAGAACACAAAGGCAACGGAAGTAGTCATGGACACCGGTCAGTTTAACCCTCCAGTCATATTGCTGGTGACACCCAGCGGAGGCACCTGCCGAACATATTGAGAAGGTAGGACAGTCTCTGGGAAATAAAATAATTTTACTACATGGGTTTTTAAGAATATAACGCTTGCAACTAACTTCTATAGTGTTCATTTTTAAATCGATTTTTAGAGACAAAGAGAAACATCAATTTGTTGTTTCACCAATCTATACATTCACTGGCTGATTCCTCTATGTGCCCTGATCGGGGATTGAACTCACAACCCCAGTGTATGAGGACGATGCACCAACCAGCTGAGCTACCATGTGCATATCTGAGGCAATTGTGAAACTGGTCTGTGGTGGTTGGTGTACTCTATTGTTAAATTCAAAAAGAGCTTGTTAACATTTATTTATTTACTCTTTACCAATTCAAAGTGTCTATTTTGAATTTAAAATTTTATGACACTAAAAAAAATAGTAAGCTGTGGAGGGGAGAGCAGACATGCTCTGCACGGCACCAGAGAGCAGAGCTGACTAGGGTCCCTGGGGCTGCATTTCCCTTAAAGAAGAACTCTCACGTCCACAGTTCCCTCACGTCTTCGCCGGCAGCTTCCGTAGCAGGTGTTCTAGAGTGCTGGGGTTAACCGCAGTGCGTGATGCTCTAAAGGTCAGGCGTGGCAAGGGTGTGAGGAGCCAGAACTAGGGAAGCCTCAGCTCCCTTGCAGCTCTCAGCTTTGATTCCAGGACTCTCAGAACACACCTGGATTTCCTAGGTTGTGAACTTCTGGAGTGAGGGTCTGGGACAAATGGTCGGGTGCTCCATTGACAAAGAGCCACACCGCCCTCTGGTGACCATTACAATTATTCTTTCTAAAATTTTTTAAAATTTAACCTTTATTATTTTTTCCTTTTCATTGACTTTATTGGGATGGCACTGATTCACAAAATTGTACAGTTTCAGGTGCACACTTCTACAACACATCATCTGTACACTGTATTATGTGTTCACCACCCCAAGCCAAATCTCTGTCCAATTACTGCTTTTTATTCATTGGTTTTCAGTTATTGAGGAAAAGCTCGTTAAAGTCTATCAGTGATTAATAAAAATTAATAGAAGTTTCCTTAACTCTTTGACATTTTTTCCCTGCAGTGCATTTTCTTTGTATCACCCCCCGCCCCAAAAAGACATACTTTGTCCTACCTTTCCTTTTGGTAAGTAACAGATTTTTGCATCTGTATCCCTGCCTGGTTGTCTGATGATTTCTTGGCAATAAGCTCCTAAGAAAGGGTCAAAGATTATTGCTTAATTTTAAAACGTTTGATATGCATTTTCCAATTGCCCTTCCAGAGAACAGAAAAAGACAATACACTCTCCACCTTGTTTTATAAGGGCAGCATAACTTTGACGCCTAAACCTGAGGAGGACATTACAAGAAACGAAAATTATGGGGTACCATGTTAGCAAACTGCATCAATTTCTCTCTGTCTCTCTCCATCTATCTATTTAATGGTATATTATATTTCAACCATATTAAGTTTATTTTCATAATGCAAGACTGATGAATGTGTAAAATAAACTGTTGACAACCACCTCACTGTAAGACACAGGGGAAAAACATGCCCATCGCAGTGGGTGCAGAAAGTGCACTGGCGCAGGACTTGGGCACCAGCGCTTATTTGGAAGATGATCCCAGGAAACACAGGTGAGGAAACGGGGAGAGTGAGGCAAAGGTGGAAGAAAAGCTGGGGAAAAAATGCATCAATGAGAAACTGGACAAGCTCGCTAGGGACTCTCCATGATAGTGCGAAAAATGCCTCAGAATCACTCTAGCAGATGACAAGGGGCTGGGCCTTGTTTTTTTTTGTTTTTTTTTTTAACTCACTCACTGTCTCTGGGCTTCTGGGTGCTCCTCCTGGCAGCTGAGCGAGCCCCCCTGGTGCTGGAGAAAGCTCTCAGCAGGGAAGAGGAAGCCAGGCTCCTGATGTGAAAAGCTGCTGAGCAAAATCTCTCCTGTGGTCACTGCTGACCAGATGGACCGAGGGGATACAGGGCAGGCGTCCACAGCGTTGCTACAGCATCCCAGAGGACACCTGAAGAGACGGGGGGAAGTCACCCACAAAAGGGTGGTGACATTTTTTTAAAGCTAACTGGTTTTTCTTTGTCAAAAATAAATACAAATGTTGATCTAAAGGATCAGGAAACATTGACGCAGAAGGTGGTGGGGGGTAGCAGACGCAGCTTCTGTTCTTTTTGGTCAGGGTAGCTATGGAAATGTATTGGCTTTAGAAATTATGCTCATGTTTAATAGTAAGATTAATATGGAGCATATTATATAAGCATTACTACTGAAGTGTTTTTTTACCTGCGATTTTTAAAAAACAAATTCTTGTAGCAACCTATCAGGTACTTCTA
The DNA here is from genome assembly GCF_004126475.2 of Phyllostomus discolor. Lineage (NCBI taxonomy): Eukaryota > Metazoa > Chordata > Mammalia > Chiroptera > Phyllostomidae > Phyllostomus > Phyllostomus discolor. Next base: position 21,410,572 of record NC_040915.2, read on the forward strand.
ATAATTGCTATCATTATCATCCCCTTGTACAGTTAAGAAAAGGAAGCTTACAGGGATTTAGAAACCCGCTGAGAGTCACAGCCAATGGAAACGCTGATAGGCAGCCTGACTCCACAGCCAAGGCTTTTCTCCACCGTGCTCTCCTAAGACTCGATGTTTAAAACTTAGTTGTAACTACACAGAAGATCAGCGAAATAGAAACCATTAAGATGCTAGAGCTAATTCAAAATAAACCATAGATAAGTCACAAGTTGGTACATCTACACCCCCATACAGTTGTAAGCTGGGTGCAAACAGACTATTCTGACTAAAAGATGAAGACTGTTGGATTAGGTAAAACACCCAGCAACCCATTCCCTCTAGGAGACACATCTTCAATATAAAGACAACAGGAGGTTGAAACAAAAGCTGGAAAGAAAGCACTGCAGAAAATCTACCCAAAGGAAAGCTGGGGTGGCTGTGCTAAATTAGTCAAAGTAGACTTTATAGAACAAACAACAACAAACTAGGCGTAGGAAGGGATACACTTCAGTACTGTAAAAAGTGAAGTTCACCAGGAATATATAATAAATCTTCCAGCCTCAGTATCCGCAACAGATGAATCGTGGCACGCCTCCGTTGTGTGACAATGCACGCGTGTTCATTTCTACACGGACACTGGAAAGGAGACAAAGCACACCCTGACAAGGAAAAGAGGCCTTTCTGTCTTGAAGGGAAGGCCAGACGTTGCATCACGTGAGCTCTGTTCCCAGCCTACGCGCTGCGGCTCCGTGACTCAGAGTTTCCGCAGCGGCTGAGCGCATCTCCGATTCTCACTCCCAAGTAACAGGCTGCCCTGTCTGGAAACTCCTGTAGCAGGAATGGGCTCCGGGCTGGAGAATTCATCACCGTAACCGGGCGCCGGGACCACCGAGTTGGGGGAGGGGACTTTCAGCGGATGTTTCCTTCGGAGCACTGGAATATCCTGACCTAAGGCAAAAGAAGTTTTTGAGAAGTTTTAGGAGATTTGAGCGTGTCCCTGTGGCTTGACTCAGGCAACCTCGCAGGCAGGGATGCAATTATGGATGAACAGGACGATGTTGAACTTTGAAGACTGGGAACGATGGCTTCCTTTTTGTTAACCAAATACGAGCGTTTAAAATCTTGAGCTGATAAGCCAATGGGAACTTTACGCAGCTCTCTACGACTCTTCCGGCAGGGCAGACTGTAGTCCGGGCTGCTTGAGGTCCACCTGAAAGACCCAGGCTCCTGAGCGACGCGGATGCCGTTTACTCTTGGGATCTGGCTCCTTGCACCGCCCCCTGCTGCCCTCCCAGGGTGGTCTCCCTTTTGTGTTCCGTTTCCCTTCTGCTCCCTTTTCTCCTCCTTTCTACTTTCGCATCTCTGTCCCTTCTTCACCTCTCTGTTCACCCACCTCTCTCTGCCACTAAGTTTAGGCCAACTTTCCAGGGGGCCTGCAGAGAGGCCCCGGGAGGGAGGGCACAGCTAGGGCTTAGGTTTTGCTCAACCAGCCTGCCCTGCTTCTCCCAGAGGCCTGAACGGTAGCCGCGGAAAGCTCTGCCTCAGCGTGGTGGGCTCCAGCCCCAGCTCTGCCGTTCACTGGCTGGCTGACCATCTCCTCAAGGAGCCTCATTTCCCCATGCATGGAACTGTAAAAAACTGGGCTGGCCAAAGCAATCTGCAGAAAGAACAAAGCCAGAGGCATCGTCCCCGATTTCAAACTATATCATGCACTATATTACAAGACCATCAAAACAGTACGGCATTGGCATAAAAACAGGCACACAGATCAATGTGACAGAGTAGAAAGCCCCCCGATAAAAACAGAACTGGACCGCTATCTGACACCACACACAAAAATGAGTTCAAACTGGATTAAAGAGTTGAATGTTAGACCTGAGATCATGAAACTCCTAGAAGAAAATGTAGGTGGTGAGTTCCTTGACATTGGTCTTGGCCATGATTTTTTTTGGATTTGACACCTATGCAAAAGGTAACAAAGCAAAAATAAACAAGTGGGATTACATCAACCTAAAAAGCTTCTGCACAGCAAGGAAACCATTAACGAAATGAAAAGGCAGCCAACCCAATGGGAGAAGATATGTGCAAACTGTGTATCTCATGCAGGGTTGGTACCCAACTCATTCTTTCATCCACAGTCTCCCCTGTGGCCCCAGAGAAGCTTTCATCCACAGTTCCCAGTGTGACCCTATGGAGAATTCTCTGTGTGTACGGGTGCGTCTAGTTCACGTCACAGGAAGCAGCGTAGTGCAGGGGCACAAAGATTCTGAAGCCACGTCGCTCACTCTGGAATGCCACTGCCACTAATCGTGTGGCCCCGTGTAAGCAGTAACCCCTCTGGGCCTCTATTCTTGTGGGAGGCAGGCTCTGAGAGGGCCCCCCGCCCCCACCCCTTGTGATCTCTTAGCCCCCTGCTATTCACTCTTACATAATCTCTTCCTTTGCAGTAACTTGCTTCCAAAATTGTGTGACTTCTATCTTCCTGGAAAACTCTTTTTCTGGCTTTGATAAAGCAAGTGGACATGTTGAAGAGGCCCATGAGGTGAGTAACTGAGGGTGGCAGCCCGCCAACAGCCAGCAAGGAATGGAGGCCTGCAGTCCAACAGCCCTTGAGGGACTGACTTCACCAGCCTCGTCTGTGAACTTGGAGGCAGGCCCTTTCCCATCAAGTCTTCGGATGAGTTTCTGAAACTGGCTAACACCTCGATGGCAGCCCTGTGAGAAACCGTGAGCCAGAGGACCTGGGGGAGCCATGCCCAGATTCCTGAGCCCCCAGACTGTGAGATAATAAATGTGTATTGCCTGCAGCTGGTGTTTGGATAATTTACCGTGCAGTCATAGATTGCTAATATATTTCTGTCTACTTTTTAAAAAATTTTTAATTTATTGACTTGAGAAAGAGAAACATCAATTTGTTGTTCCAGTTACTTACACATCCATTGTTTGATACTTATGTGCGCAGTGAGGGGGAATTGAACCCACAACCTTGATATATGGGGGTGAGGGGAGTAATGTTCTAACCAACCGAGCTACCTGGCCAGGGCTGATATATTTCTGTCTTATGTGAAAAAGAGACAGCAGTAGTTACCTACCTCATAGACTCATTAAGAATATTAAAGATTAAGCCTTGGCTGGTGTAGCTCAGTGGATTGAGCGCGGACTGCGAACCAAAGTGTCGCAGGTTCGATTCCCAGTCAGGGTACATGCCTGGGTTGCAGGCCGTGACCCCCAGCAACCACACATTGATGTTTCTCTCTCTCTCTTTCTCCCTCCCTTCCCTCTCTAAAAATAAATAAATAAAATCTTTAAAAATATATTAAAGATTATATTTTAAAGGATATAGAACAGTGACTGAAACATAGTGAGCATTATATAAATGTTTTTAAATAAATAATATTTACAACTAAAAGAGAAAATAAAAATGAAATTTTTCCCACCCAATTCCATTAACTGCCTGAATTCTGTCCACAGGCCCAAGGGCCCTATGGCCCCAGGTTAAGAATTCACGCCTAGAACCAATGGAGACCATCAGTCAAATGCTTCCTCCCTTGCTACCTCCCCGTTGTTCCTGCCCACACCACCCTTGCCTCCCACACCAGAGGAGAGCGGTCCTTTTCAGACGTCACTTTCCCTTCCTTCGGGATCCCAGGCTGTCCCACCTCACCGGGGACTTTGTGCAGCACGGCACCCCCATTCCTTGTACACAGCTGTGTTCCAAGATACAGAACCTCAGCCCACAACAGACACTCATTGGTTTGTACGCAAGCATCATGGAGACACCAGGACCAAAGGTGAGCGCAGGGGCGAAGGCAGGGGTACAACCACCATGGCAACGAGCATTACTTCCTGATGCTGAGATGGGCGTGGGCCTGACTCTGAGATGAAGGGGAAACACCGGTGGTCCCGAACCCTGGGACGTGAAGCCTGAAGCAGGATAACCGTGTGCACACGCAGAGGCCTGCCTCCACCCCTGCAGGGGCCTGGGCTGGCTCTGAGGGGACAGCGGCAAGCAGAACGGGCACTGAGCGATGAGTACAAGTGGCATGCATCGTGCATCACCTGCACTTTCAGAGCCAGGCAGGGCACCAGCAGATAAAACAGTTTAAACTTTGGGGGAGGCAGGGAGGCCCAAGAAAAACTGGATGATCACCTAAGGGACAGCCATCTAAATAAAAGGGGCTGGCACCCAGATGATACTTTGTGGTGTCAGCGGGGGTCACTGTGACTTGGGCCCAAATTAAGTCCATCTTTTCAGCCTTTCTTGCTGTATTTGATGGGGCTGATCACTTCCCCCTGCTGGACTAGACACTCCTTCTTGGCACCCACGATAACGTACTCTCCTGGTTTCCTTATTTCCTCGACTGAGTCCATTTCTTCTCCCCTGTCTCTGGTGAACTCACCTGTCTCCTGGTTGAGGACTTCCCAACTCTACCACCACCAACAGCAGCTTCAGATTACCAAACGTCTGTACAGTTGGCCACCTCCAGTTGATGACCCTTTGCATCTCCAAATCAACATGTCCTGAACTGAACTCAGTCATCGCCCCACAAACCCGTTCTTTCTCATTCTCTGGCTTGGCTGGTTGTAATACCATCTTCCAGGAGCCCAAGACCCATGCTCGCACCACCCCATCTAATCCATCCCCATGTCTTGTTGATCTTGAATATGGTGCCTCTACTACCCTCAACCATCTTTACCCCACTCCAGGTCACTGTCTCCTGCCCACACTGTGGCAATAGCCTCCTAACTGGTTGGGTTCCACAGATGCTCCTCTTAAAGTCATTTTCCAAGACACTACTGCAACCCTTTCCCTAACACCTGAATGTCATCTGTCATCGCCTTGCTTTAAACCTCTCGCCTCTAAAAGTCCTCTCTGGCTTGACGCTGCTGACCCACTCTCAGCCCATGTAGCGTGGTCGTTTCTAGCAACATGACACAGCTTTAGCCTCCTGCTCATAACCCCAGGGTTGTGAGGGTCCCCCCTCAGGCCCCCAGCTCTGTGCTCACCCCCACCAACCCTGGCCCTACCGAGAGGTGACTAGAAATAAGCCTGCTTCTTGTGGCGGGCCCAGAAGTCGAAGGGGGCACACCTCGGTAGTTCCATTTATGCCCACCTCCTTTCACAGCCTGGGCAGACTGGACTGAGTTCCTGAATTCCTCCGCAGGGTCGCTGGGTCTGCAGCACGGCAGTGCTGTGTTTGGGGGCCTGGGGGTAGGACGGCGTCCCTTCCCCTGGAGGGAGGCTGTTGGGTGACGAGGACAAAGAAGTGTGTGATCTGGTGGGTCCCCAGGGGCAGGAGCAGATTAAAAGCAGCCGGTCAGTGTGGCTTAAGTAGAGGTGGAGGCCCCTGAGCTGGGCAGTTGTGGGGTTGTTGCTGGCTGCTGTCACACTGCAGCATCAAAGGCAGAGGCTGCAAGGAACTGGCCTGTCAGGCTCCAGCAGGCCCCTCGGAACGCATGGTGGACTTCTCCATGTGCTCCGTGGGAATGGTCCAGGGCCAGGGGTCAGGGCCTCTCAGGTACCAGGGGCTGAGCAGTTGGCAATCAGTGGCTCCACCCCATCCCCTGTCACTCTGGGTCTGTCCTTCCCTCCCGGGGTTCTGCGGGACAAAAGAGGCCTGTAGAGGACTGCCAGTGCCCCCTGCTGGAAGGGGATGGGACACCCAGTGAGGTGTGTCTACGAAGGTGCTCAGGAGCCGGAGGAGGTAAATGCAAAACAGATGGTGTAGAAGGACCCAGACTCAGACAGGGAGGAATGGAATGGTGTGTGTGTGTGGGGGGGGGGGGAGTTCCAGGGGCCACATGGGGAGGCTGGGGACGTAGAGTGGGCCTTGCATGGCAGAGTGAGAGAGGGAGGGATTTGATGTGCCCTTTTGGGTAGTGGGGGGAGCCATTACAGACTTCTGAACTGAGGCACAATGAGATCAGTGATGTACTTCATCAATGTGAATTAGGGGCCGGACCTGTCATGAAAAGGGGTGGATGTGAGACTTGAGGGCGGATGCGCAGCTCTCAGTAACTCCATTGTCAGAGCGGGTGGAGTGTGGCTGGGCCAGGGACCTAGCCGCCCTTTTCCTTCACATTTGTCCCCACCTTCCTTACCTCCCACTCCTGGACTTGCCGCAGGCTGCTGCCCTTGAACTTAAGATATCAATCTGTAGTTATGGAAAAGCACCTCCGTCAGAAGCTCCCTGCTCTTTTTACCTTCTGCTGTGTTCCTTTAGGTGCCAGACATCTTCCTGTTTATTATGTAAACCTCCTTCACCCCCTGAGACCACCAGGGGAGGGTTCTAGCAGCACTCCGGCCATCCCAGCTGGGACACAGTGCACAAGAGCTGTCCCTGATCTTTGAGGCAGAGGACAAGAAGAGCCCAGGGGGAGACCTAGCAGAAATATCAAAAAAAAAATGGGGCCAGGTGCTGGGGCCCCGCAAAGCAGTTAGTGCCCCGAGGCTCACTGGAAAATGAATTGCACTTGGAGGGGCTGGGGGGGAAATGAGCCACCATTTGGAGGCCTTGCCACAAGGAGGAGGCTCCTAGTGCTTCCCGAGTGTTTCCTGCGGGTGATTTCGGAGGTTCCTTGGATGTTAGCTCCTATACCCCCATCTCACTGCTCCAAGGCCCTTGAAGGCACACCAACCATCCCATCCATTCCTGAACGCTTACAATGCAATGCAGGCAGCCTGGTCTGTTTAGAACGTTTTTAACGAATAGAAAGGCCTCCTTCATCTGAGCCGTCACCTCTCTCCCTGACTTCTGTGCACATCGGAGGCCGAGCAGCGCGTCCTGTGCACGTGCGGGACTGGTTAGCAGCTGCCAAGATGTAAAATGTGCATTCTCCTCGGCAGTGGTTTCGCTTCTGGGAATCTGTTCTGCACACATACGGACAAAGGGGTATAAAGCAAAGGCGTGTGAGGATGTTCACTGGTGACCTGCGGGAGCGCTCTCTCTGACGCCAAGACTGGCCGAGCAAAACGTGAACCACCATCACGCAGACACCATCGAGGGGATTCCTGCATCGAACAGGAGACTGGACTCAATAACTTCAGAGGAGCTTCCCATTGTGAGCTCATGAGTGATTTGTCTAGAAGAAGATGGGGAGCAGACCTTTCTGGGCTCACTCATTTTCTTCTCCGTCTGTTTCTTTTCCCCTGAGCGCAGGTCAGGGATATCCACGGAGAAGGGCATTGAGATGAGGTCAGAATCAGGAGACGTTTTATGATCCCCACATATTTAAGGTCACCTCTTCTGGGCATGCCTCGGGAGGTGTGGGGGGGCACGCAGGAATCCAGCAGTCCTCCCAGGCAGACTGTGCTTACCGAAGTACACTCTCTCTTGCGATCACAAAACCTACAGAGTCGGAAAAAGGGGCCACGGCGGGGCGGCAGCAGTAAGGAGAGAAGCAATGGCAGATGCGGTGGACACAACGTCCACCAAGTCTTTCTGTCAGGAAAGATCAGCGTGGCCCTGGCAGGAGCGGCCTTCATGTGTCAGGCGGAAGCAGAGGCGGCACGACCAGGGCAGGTACTTGTGAAATGTCCCACCTATGAGGTGAGGCCTTACCATGTCGGCAGCGAGTGCTGTGAGCATCTCCTCGTCCCTGGAGGACAATTCCACTGCGCCAGAAATCATGTGTGGGGGGGGGGCTGCCAGTCTCCCCGCAAAGGGGAGCATGCGTGTGGCACCTGGAGGAGCAGAGACCACCCACGAGCCTTGAAACGGTCCAGCTGCAGCAGCGAGACTCAGCCTCGCAGCCTGCAGACTGAAAGCGCAACAGCCCAGCAGGATGGAAGCCGGAAGGTCTCCCAAACCAGTGCTGCTGCCCAGAGGGAGAGAAAGGAAAACGACAGAACTCCCAATAAAAGACATTGCCATCACTCTGCCCCTGGAGAGGACAGGGCGACCCTAACATCACCCTTCCGCAGGTGCTGCACCTGCTCTGGAACCGTTGGAGGTGGAGAAGAAGGAGAAAGCCAGAGAAGCCCAGGAGGCAGGGGACACGGCTCCCCCTCCCATGGGAGATAAATAATAAATAATAATAACCATCAGCCTCAGCTTCACCAAAAAGGCATCCGGGTGGGCTGGTGGTAGGGGATCAGATTTCTCTTTCCTCCTTACTTTCTTTTGTGCAAATTAAGCATTTTGTATGCATGAGCATTACCCATCCATCTTTGTTTTTGCTCGTAGATTAATTGTTGTGCATTGTATTAAGATAATGCCAAAAAATTTTTTGGACACATTTTGGCTGAAAATTTCCCAAACTTTTTTTTAAGATTTTATTTACTCATTTTTAGAGACGGGGGAAGGAAAAGGGAAAGACAGGGAGAGAAACATCAATGTGTGGCTGCCTCCTCTATGCCCGCAACCCACAACCCAGGCATGAGCCCTGACTAGGAATCAAACCAGAGACTTTTGGGTTCACAGGCCAGCACTCAATCCACTGAGACACACCAGCCAGGGCAATTTCCCAAACTTGATGAATGGTACAAACTCATAGATCCAAGAAGCTCAGTGAACCCGAAGCATAAGAACCATGAACAACAGAGAGGGTGGGGGAATAAATGCTCTAATCAGCTGCGGCCCTGCAAACACAGGCAGCCTGGCGGCCAGGCAAACCCACTCAGTAGAAGGTGTTCATGTCCTCCAAAACTGAAGAGAAAGATCCAGGGCAAAGCCAGTGAGATCTGCCCTAAATGCTCCTGAATCAAACTTCACAAACTTCAGAAAGATGCAACAGAATGTATGCTGTGATGCAACAGTGATCAAGGAACTTCTAAAGCGGCCAGGGTGAGGAGAAATACTACATACAGAGGAACCAAGAAAGGAATCCCTGCAAACCTCTTGTTCCAAACCACGGAGGTCATTAGGAAGACAGTTTTACAAGGTTCAAATGTGAAACATTTCTATCTAAAATTCTATACCCAGCAGAAACAATGTTGCAAGACACTTCGATTCAGTTTCAGATGAAGTCTTCCAAGTTCAAGCATTTTTAGGATCCCCCTGAACATGAGTACAGCTGTGCTGAATTGTTTTAATATTCAGTGTCAGCTATCACACACACGAACACTTTAGCTTCTCTAATTCCGTAAATATAAAAACATTAAAAATTTTTTTGACTGTTTGAGTCTCTTTTTTTGGTGAAATATCACAGGTTGTTGGAATGAAAATATGAATTTTGTGTGCACTACAACTGAGATTTTCTCCATAGGCCTCTTAATTTAGTAAGAATGTAGTTTTTAACGATAACACCAATATTTTTACCCATACTACCATCACAAAACATATAACTTTATATTCAACGTTAAACTTTTGAGCTGAATTTATACTTCCAATTCTGTCATTTGTTTCATCGTCTATGAAATGAAATTCCAAAAATAATTCCTTTTACTATGTGAAATGAATAAAAGAACCAAACTGTTATTAGAATTAACTAATTTTCTGGTAGATGCCCCTAATGACACGGGTACAACTTGGCCTTATTTCAACTCTTGGCAAAGTTTCTCCAGCGAAACAACAGCCGCACCGGGAACCTACCTGCTCAGGAAAGCCTGCAGCAAACGAATGGGCGCATCCCTTTCAGAGGAACAGCGACGAGGCCTCAACGAAAGGACGTGGCCTCGAAGCGGCATGTCCCCTGCTCTGCTGCCGCATGTGTGATGTGAACAATGTCACAAACATTTCCTGTAAAAAGTACATACATCATCCAAACTCTCTTTAAAAGGAGTAAAATTAATTATGGAATATTAAATGTAAGCTTCTTGGAGTTGTTTTGTTGGGGGGGGTGGGGCTCATTGTTGCCAAATGAGAAAAATGTTTAAGCCATTCAATAGCTGAAGGCTTGTACCATACATTTAGTAGCAGCCGCCATCTCTAGTGTTCAGACGACTCTCTTCAACTCTGCACACAGTAGGACCACTTGGCCTCTACTGACCACACACGTCCCATCACGACTCACATGTCGTTGCCCACTGAGAGTCCAGAGCAGCCCGAATGCACGGGCAGCTGCACAAAGAAAGGCCCAGCCCCTTACTTTGGTCCGATGCCACCTCGCCACCTCACAGGCCTTTCCAGCCCCAGGGCTCCTCTTGGGAGGGGATGAGCCTCCCTCGCCGCAGCCTCGCAGTTCACCCTTGCTCTCCCCACTGCCTCCCTAATGCCCTCCTCCTGCACTCCAACGTCACCTCCGAATCTGCCTCCCAGACAACGTGACCCAAGACGAAGAGTCTGTGTGACGCAGCACGCTACATTTCTTGAAGGCTAAGAAGAAACGGTGCAGGCAAAGGGTTACCTGAGAGCTGAAAGGGTCGCCTGGGGGAAGGTGTTTCTGCTGAAGCACTCACGCAGCAGCCCGGGGAGGGGCAGAGAGGAGCTTGGGCCTGGCAAGGCTGCCGTGAACGCAAGGACGCACAGGTGACGGGAGCTCCCAGAACTGGGTGCCGGAGAGCAGGAGAGACCCAGGGGAGGTGGAAGGAGTACTTACGTTCCACCCTGACTTGTATTTCAGCTTGCTGGTGGCTAGCAGTACATTCTGTGGACAGGGAAAGGACCACCCATAGGTAATATAAGCTTACAGAAAGGGCAATCGTAGCCAAAGGACTTCTTATTTTGGTTGTAATGCATTAAAGCGAACGTGATTTTCTTTAAGCCATGTGACACTACTGTTAAAGATGTTCCAGTTAGCCTGAGAGAATATCCTGTGTTCTGAGAAGCTTATTTGTCAGACAAGAGGTATTTGGTTTGTGATCTTTGTCATTCAATAAGGGCCCCTCCCTTGCAACTCTCACAGGGATTGTACCAAGGCAGCTCTCACTTAACCAAGACACATCCCCACGCACAGCTTAGGGGCTTTCACAGGAGCTACAAAGAGAAAGTTCAGGATTGCTCTGAACGGTGATCTTCATGTGCTCCTGTCTCAATGATCTTTTGCTCTGTAACAGCTCACCCTCCAATTCGTGGCTGTTGCAGTCAGTAACAACTATTAGTGTGGCTCATGAGTCTGTGGGTTAGTGGGGCCCACACAGATAGCTTTTCTCTATCTGCATGAGGTGGACTGTGTGTCTGCAGTTATCTGAAGTCTCACCTGGTCTGGAATGTCCAGGATGCCCCACCCACCCCCCTGCCCTGAGGCTCAACAGATTTGGAGTGTCCATGATGGTGGGCATTGGTGCTGGCTGAAGGCTGGGATTTCATGTGGGGCTGTCAATCAAAGCCCTTGGATCCTCCCTCATGTGACATCTTCAAGTGGCTCCCTTAGGCTCCCTTAAAAGTTTGGTGGCCTCAGGATAATCTGGCTTCTTCTGTGGAGGCTGGACCCTAAGAGTGCAAAACTGGAAGTGGTCATGTCCTTCAAGTGAGAGGCCAGGGATGACATAACGCCACTCACGTCACATTCTACTGTTTAAAGGGGCCGAGGGGCCAGGTCAGATTCAGGAGGAACGGTGCATCGATGTGAGCGGCGGTTACTGCAGACTTCCGACCTGTCCATGTCCAAGCAGGAGGGCTCACAGCAGTGACCCTGCCCTGCTCCTTCACCAAATGTCGGGCGTGTGGGAGTTTTTGTTCACAGGCCTCTGGATCAAGAGAAGGCACATCTGAAACTTATGCCGAAGCTATCAGGAGACCCTGAGCTTTGAGCTTTAGGACAAATGATGGAAATTTTTATTGCTTCCCATAGGGAGAGAGCGAGGATATTTTTAACATTAAAGGAAGGAAAATGAGTATTTACAGATCATATATAATATTAATATTAAATATATAATATACCAAATAATATATAGTATGTCTATACTAACATAGAATATTTTAGAGAGCCCCTCTAAAATGACTGAATTCTGAAGACGCTGTTTAAGATGAACTTGGTGAAGGGGGTGTCAGCAGTGATCTCCCTGGTGGACTTGTTTCGAAGACCAAATAAATTACTGTTTCTAAAGGATCTGGGCTTGTGACAGGCACATAGTAGTAGATACTGTGTAAATGCTTGCTAGATAAATCCTTTACATTTACATCAAAAATAGGAAATAAATGTTTAGCCCCCGCCATAAGTCCCTAACACCCTGAATTGTAGCTACAGGCTAGCGCCCCCTGTTAGGGTCCTTTGGTCTAGAACAAGTGAGGCATTGGGTGAATGCCCCCTCCCTTTTACCTCCTCATTGTTTCTGCCCACACCCCTGCTAGGGTCTGAATATTTATGTGTGTTCCTCCAAACCTCCTGGTGACGGTGTTAGGGGGTGGAGCCTTGGGTGTGATGAGGTCATGAGGATGGAGCCCTGAAGAATGGAGTTAGTCCCTTACAGAAGAGAGTTCTCCCCAGGACGGGACCGTGCTGGCACCCTGACCTTGGTCCTTCAGCCTCCAGAACTGTGAGGATTAAGTGCAGGTTGCCAATGGGTCACATTGTCTGTGGAACTTGTTACAGCGGCCCAGGTGCACTGAGACACCATCCTTGCCTCCTGCATCAGAGGAGAACAGTCCTTTTCTGACCACCCTTTCCCTCTGTCTGGGACCCCAGACCGTCCCACCTCACTGGGGACTCGGTGCCGGATGGCACCCCCATTCCTTGTACGCAGCTGTGTGCCGAGACATAGCGCCATCAAATCCTTTGCACACAGCAGGTACTCATCAGTCTGTGCCCCGCCACACCAGGACCAAAGTTGGGCAAAGGGGCAAAGGCAGGGGCACCGTCCCAGTTACATTACCTCCCGATGCTGAGAAGGGCGCTGGCCTTGCCTAGAAGTGGAAGGGAAAAAATTGTCCCAAACCCGGGGAAGTAAGCCCCACGGTGAGATTCCGTTTCACTGGTGGGTGCCGGGACCTCCCGTTTCACTGGCCTGGGCTGACTCGGAGGTGACAGTAGCAAACAGAAAGGGCACTGAGTGAAAAATACGGAACGACACCCACGGTATTTCTGTAATTTCAGGGTCTGTTGGGGATCCATAAAAAATAGTTTAAACTTTGAAGGGGAAATGGGGAGGCATGAGAATTTCTGTCTGAGTCCCGAGAGAAGGTCTGAGGATGAGACGCTTAAACCAACGAGGCTGACCTCGGGCCGCTGCTGTGTGACATCGGCCTCAGGACACAGTGACTGGGGCATTGCTCCCACCGAGCCATTTTTAGCTCTTGTATCATCGGAACTTCCTTGCTGTGTTGATGTGGCTGCTCACTTCTTCCTACTAGAACCTCCTTCTTGGCACCACGCTCTCCTGGTTTCCTTATTTCCTTGACCATTCCTTCTCTGTTTCTTCCTTGAGTCCCGCTTCTTTTCCCCGACTCTAGTGAACTCACCCATCTCCTGGTTTCACCCATCTCTGTGCCGAGGGCTTCCCAGCTCCACCACCCACTGAGCTGTCCCCCCGGGGCCTCAGAGCCAGAGCCAGACACCTGCAGCCGGCCCCTGCCAGCCACTGTCAAGCTTTGCCACTGGCTGCTCTGCTCACCTTCAGCTGCGTCTTTCTTTTGGATGCAAGGGAACACGTTTTTGTTGATTGTAAAGACCTCACTCACCTCCTGGGACAGCCCCTAGAGTGTGACGTCAGCATGCAGGCCATTTCACTGAGGGCCCATTGTACAGCCTACCTGCCTTTGAGGTAAAAGGCAAGCAGAGCCCAGAGGTTAATACTCAGCAGAAACTCTGGAAGACGGGGCCAGGCCGCTTTGGGGGAGGAGCCAAAGGCTGCTTCTGCAAAGCCTTTGGTGCTGAGACTCATGTGGAAAACATTGTATTTGGAAGGCCCTGGAGGCAAATGAGCCACGTTTGAGGTTTACCCAAAGCCGACTTTCAGAGAGTCCTTAGATGTCAGCTTCTCTGATCTCAAATCCAATGTTGTAATGCCCTCTACAGAATCCTGACTGCTACACCTATTTTTGAAAACTTTCTACTCCAACCCAGGCAGTCTTATCTGGTATGGGTCACTTTTAACTATGAGAAAGCACTGTTTTTTAAAAAAAGATTTTATTTATTTTTAGAGAAAGGGAAGGAAAAAGAGAAGGAGAGAAAAATAGATGTGTGGTTGCCTCTCAAGTGCCCCCACTGGGGACCTGGCCCGAGACCCAGGCATGTGTCTAGACTGGGAATCAAAGCAGAGACCCTTTGGTTTGAGGCCAGTACCAATCCACTAAGCCACACCAGCCAGGGCAAGAAAGCCCTGTTTTTAACCATGATCTGTCTCCCCATGACAGCCACTCACTGATTCTGTACATCAGAGGCAGTTCAACACACTTGTGCACACATGAATAATTCGCTAGTAGCTACTCCAATGTAAAACAGGCATACTCCTTTGCCAGCAGTCTCGCTTCTAGAAATGCATTCTGCAGCTATAGAATAAAAGTGTGTAAAACGAAGGTAGATGAGGATGTTCACTGCTAAACTGTAGTTGGTCTTTTTTTTCCTCATCAGCTCAGAAGAATTACAAATGCTTTGTCGTGGGTCAGGCAAGGCAGATGGGTAAGTACCATGAGAAAGCAATCGCGTAATGTTACAATGGCCTGGCTGTCTTCCTCCTTGGATTGTGATCTCCATGGAGCACTAAGTCAGCTCTACTGTGTGGTGAACTGATGTCTCCTGTGGGAAGAACCACCTGCTGCTTGCCTACTCCGTGCCAGCTGTGGCACCTTGCACTTTGCAGTCACATCTGCTGCTCCTAACAGTTTTATGGTCAAGGCACCGTCATCTCCCTTCACCGACGAAAAAAACGGAGGCGCAGAGGATTGGCGTGGGCTGTGTCTGTCGTCAGAGCTGGGGTTCCAAGCTACGTCTGACTATACAACTTATGCTCTTTGCCAGATGTTGGGTCAAATGTTTTACTTACTAATAAGCAAAAAATGGATTCCTTTTTTAAAAAGAATGTATTTTAGACTTGTAGAAAAGTTGCAAATATAATAGTGTCCTGAAACTACTATAAAGGACACATGGACAAAACCAAGGGGGGGGGGGTTGAAGCAAGGGAAAGAGGCGGGTTTGGCAGGGGTAGGGGTGGGTGGGAGGGAAATGCAGACAAGTGTAATTGAACAAAATAATTTTTAAAAATAGTGTCCTGATACCCCTCACCCAGCTTCCCCTCACGTTAACATCTTACATAAACAGAACATAATTACAAGAACTAAGAGATTAACATTGGCACAATATTATTAACTAATATAAAAGTCATATTTGAATTTCATCAGTTTTCCACTGTTTTATTTTTATCTTTTTAAGGATTTGAGGAAGATCTTTTTTTAATTTAATTTATTTATTTTTATAGAGGGAAGGGAGGGAGAAAGAGAGAGAGAGAGAAACATCAATGTGTGGTTCCTGGGGGCCGTGGCCTGCAACCCAGGCATGTGCCTTGACTGGGAATCGAACCTGTGATGCTTTGGTTCACAGCCCGCGTTCAATCCACTGAGCTATGCTAGCCAGGGTCCACTATGTTTTAAAAGCCCCTTTTCTGTTCCAAGATCCTCTCCAGGATCTCAGGCTGCATTAGGTTATTTCTATGTAGAGGTCTTATACTTTGTGACTAGATTTATTTTCGGTGTTTTATATTTTTTATGCTAGTGTAATGGTATCTTTAAATATTCACTGTTGCTAGTTTGTTGAATTAGTTTAATATTAAAACTGTATAAAGCAACTAAACTCCTTTAGTTCTAATATTTAATCAGTGTGTTTATTTTCCTTATACACAATTGTATCATCTGCAAATAATGTTCATTTTAATTTTTCCTTTCCGACCCTTGGGTCTGTCGTTTCTCCTCCTTGCCCCCCTGCACAGGGTATCCCCTCTAGCAGAATGCTCAAGGGAAGTGAAGTGTTACACCTGTAAACGCTAATTCTGAAGTGGGTTTTTTACAGAAACCCGTGATTAGGTCAATGAGGTTCACTGGGGGCTGGCGGTGAGGAGACCAAACGGGAGGCTTGCGAGGCAGAACTGTGAGTCTGCTGTTCCATCTCAGTCCCTCTCCATCCGCTGTGTGTGCGCCCAGCAGGACTCCTTGTCCTTCTCAGGCCCTCGGAGGAGCCAGCTCGGACGTCTTCCATGAAGAGCCCTCTGAGTGGCTCAACCCATGGAATGTCCCCCAGGCCTTCTTCCCTGGGCCTGCATGGTCAGCGGTCCCTGGTGGCAGTGACCTTGGCTCACTGTTGGCAGTGAGACCAGGACGGGCCCGCACAGACCCCCACATCCTGGTGAGGTGTGCCCCCTCCCCTGCAGAGGTTCTCACTTAGAGGGGCCCTGTCTTTCCACAGCCGACACTTCGGCCATGCAAGAAGGGGATCGGGGGAGCAGGGAATGTGAAGGACTCAACGGGAACTAGGTGAGCATGGGTAAACTGTTCACCCACACTGACACCCTCACCCTTGCCAGGTACGCTCCTGGTGGGGCACCTCCAGTGTGGGTCCTCATCCGCAGCTGCTTGTGGGCACACAGGTGAAAGCACAGGAAGGATGGCGGGAAACATTTTAGAGATGCGATGTTCCCAAGTCTATGGCAGCCATGATTTCTCACCCCAAGAGCTTTCCTCTGTAAGTGCCCTTGGTTCTCAGGGAGAACAGCTGAGGCCACAGGGCAGGGGTCAGAAAGGAACTGAAGAGACATCAGACGAGGGTCTCTATGTGCGATCACCACAGTTTATATAAATAAGTGCAGGTAAAACACTACAGTAGGTACAATAAAGTGTCACTTTACCATACCGGTAACCAAGGCCACCAGACAAATGACAGTAAAAGGAACCAGTCATAGGAACGAGATATCAAAACGAGGGTGTCTGGGGTACAAAGCAAGTTCAGATGTGTCTTGTAAACACTAGTCTTAGCATTCTGTTGCAGCAGGGTAGAGAGTAAAGACTACAAAGAACTAACATTAACTAAAACTGTGTTCTGCATTGTACTTTTACTTACCAATAAGAACAAATATTCGGGTGGGTGAAGCAGGCTTGCCTGAAGTCACACCATCTGCATCGTTGAGCCAGGATTTAAACCCAAGACCATTTGGTTCTGTGCCCAAGTCCTTCCCCCATTCCAAATCCCCAGTGAGGTAGAGGAAAAGGGAGACCTGGCCCAGAAGCATCAATTTCAAGGTCCAGGGAACTTCCAGAGATATAGGCGGGCTTACACGTTTGAGATAAGAAAACACATAAATAGCACCTTTATTAAATTCAGTTAACCTACCTTTCCACCCTCATATAAGAATTTTACATGTATCTTTAGGGGTCAAGCTAAGTCTCTCCTTAAAATGCAATTTCTAGGAATTGGTTTTTCTTTTTTTACTCAAGCTTTCTTCATGTCTTTTACAGGGCATGGCTGTATGGCCAAAATTATGATAAGCCAATATTAGCAATTTCACAATGTCTGGTTATTGTTATATGGTATCATAAAGAATATGTAACTCGATAACATTCTGTATACATAATTTGTTCTACTCACCATTCAAATCACAGGTTAAAAGCTTTACATATCATGTTGATTTAATTTTCCATCACTGCTGAAAGAATTAGGTATCATCACACTATGAACATGAACCCTCTTGTAAAATTTTACATATAATATGCTTTTCACAAACTTATCAAATCACTTAGGATTCTAGTATTTATTAAGGCTTGAGCTAATACTGAAGGCTTTTCTGCACTCAGTTCATTAAGGCTTTCCCACTGTTGTGAATTCTCTGGTGCACGGTGAGCTGGGACTTCTGGATGAAGGCTTTCCCACACGCAGGGCACCCATAGGGTCTTTCCCCAGTATGAATCCTCCGATGTAAAACCAGGTCTGACTTCTGGGAAAAGGCCTTCCCACACTCAGCACAGATGTAAGGCTTCTCTCCCGTGTGAATGCGCTGGTGTCCTGGCAGGTGGGACTTCTGAGAGAAGGCTTTCCCACACTCAGTGCACACGTAGGGCTTTTCCCCTGTGTGAATTCTCTGATGTCCAATGAGATGCGACTTCTGACAGAAGGCCTTGCCGCACTCACCGCACCTGTAGGGTTTCTCTCCAGTGTGTGTTCTCTGGTGGATGATGAGCTGTGACTTGCGGGAGAAGGCCTTCCCACACTCGGGACATGCGTAGGGTTTCTCCCCAGTGTGAACTAACTGATGTGTGATGAGTTCTGTCTTCCTGCTGAAGGCCTCTGCACACTGAGCACACTTGTAGGGTTTCTCTCCAGTGTGGATCCTGCTGTGTATGATGAGGTGGGACTTCTCGCAGAAGGCTTTCCCGCACTCGGCACACTCATAGGGCTTCTCCCCAGTGTGAGTCCTGTGGTGGATAATCAGTTGTGACTTCTGGGAGAAGGCCTTGCCGCACTCCCTGCATTCGTAAGGCTTCTCCCCAGTGTGGATCCTCTGATGGATAATGAGGGGTGATTTCTGGGAGAAGGCTTTCCCGCAGTCACTACACGCGTATGGTTTCTCCCCCGTGTGAACCCTCTGATGTATAATGAGGGATGACTTCTGAGAGAAGGCTTTTCCACATTCAGAACATTCATAAGGCTTCTCCCCAGTATGAGTTCTCTGGTGTACAATGAGGTGAAACTTCTCACTGAAGGCTTTCCCACATGCACTGCAATCATAAGGTTTCTCTCCACTATGAATTCGTTGATGTACAATAAGCTGTAACTTCTTAGCAAAGCCTTTCCCACATGTGATACATATACAGGTCTTCTCTTTAGTTGCAGTATCCTTATAATGAATAAGGGGTCGTTTATTGCTGAAAAGGTTTCCACACCGATTACCATCAGAAGGTATTACTACTTTTTGAATTTTCTCAAGATCAGAACTGGACACATCATGGCTAAATGATTTTCTGCATCCAAAACTTGCATCGGGGGTTTTTCTTGAACTAGTCTTATCACAACGAGGTAGGTCAATATTAGATTTCAAGTACGTTTTAAATGCTTCATAGTTACAGGGTCTTTGTCTTGAAGTATCTGGCTCTATGAACTCTTCAAACATTGTCCCCAATGTGTTATATTTATGGCCTGACTCCACAGTCACTGTCTTGTTTCTGATAACTGTAACTTGACTGGAAAGTCTGTCTTGGTTTTCTGGACCTCTCTGCCGTTGGCCATCACCTGGACATACTTTCAAAATGGAGCACAAGGAACCATCCTTTGTGACACCTTTCAGTGTCTTATTATGGAAGGAAAAGGACCCCAAAATACATGACTGGGGGTCATCAGGGCGATGCTTCCTGTCTGAAGAAAAGAAAGATAAATAAAACAATCATGAAGAACACGAAACAGAGCAGAGAGGCTAAAACAAATAACTGATGCGACATAGGTGGTGAACTCAGAAAACAGGGACAGAGGCAGGCCATCTTGTGAGACTGCACAGCATACAGTGTGATCACGTGATGGAGAGACAAGGATGTCAGAAATATATTCACGGAAAAGCCAGACTTTAAGGAGATAGAAAAGTATCTGGATTATTATCACTCTAGCCTTGGATTACTATTCTAGAATCCTCCCAATTCCCCCACTTTCTGAATAAAAATATTTTTCACCTTTTGAAATCATTTACTGTATAAATCATTTCACACACACACACACAAACACACACACACTATCCTGCTGCTACTGTCTGAATAAACAAGGTCTCTCTGGTACTCAAAATACTTTAACTCTCTTCAGTCTAAATTCCTAATTAACAACCAACACAAACAATGACAAAAAAATGGATTGTGATGTTATGGATTCCGTATCAGATTCACACCAAAAATTTAACCTTGAACTACATGTAGCAAATAAAACGAGCAAGGTTCACCCAGAAGAGCCACATTCCGTAACTCACTTACTCCCCCCGACCACCACCGCCACCACCACACTCGGGCAATGTGCCTTCACCCTCCTACTTCGGCATCATCAATACTTAGCATCTTTCAAAGCAGCTACTGCTGCATGCTCTGAAAAATGCCTTCTCAAATTCTGTCGCATCTCTTTAGATTCTAGCTTTCCCTTAACTTTTACAAACAGTAACTGTATGTGATATTTAATTTTGTACAGCCATGCACCTGGAAGTCTTATCTTCTAAAATACAATTTATGTGCTCTCTATTGCTTCATAAGCCTTTTCATAAAAGGCATTTACACATATATATACACACACACATACATATATATATGAAAGAGTGAGAATCAGCAAGAAACAGCTTCCCCTATAAAGATGCACAATTATGTAATTGATTATTAATTGAATGCCTACCAAATTCTCAGCACAAGAGCAAAAAAAGGGATTTCAGTAAGAACAGAAACATAAGCTTCAGGCAAAAATCAATGACATAAAACAAAACAAACCGACACTTCAATTCTCTTGTCTCCCATCTGCCTGATTTTTACCTGGAAAAAGCCAATTTGATATGTCTCTCTTTATGATCCACGGATCTTCTCCTTGTTCCAACTTGGCGATGACGTCTGGTTTGGAAACCGGATGCCCTATTAAATGGAAAGGAGGAACTGGGACACGTGGCACTGAAGGAAGAAGGGAAGGTGCCGTTCAAGTCTGTGATGAAGTGGTCCAGTTGGCCCTCAGCAGAGTAATGATCTCCATTTGGGAAGGTATGAAGATCACGGAAGTCATTACATATGTCAGGAACCACTGAACCACGGTGGCTGCCAGGGAAAGGCATATGATTGTACGAGTCTGAGTTATGCAGGGAAGCCGTCCTTACCCATGGAGACCAGGTGGCTGTAGTTCTCCAGCATCACGTCCCTGTACAGGGTCCTCTGAGCAGGGTCCAGTTGCTGCCACTCCTCCTGGGTGAAATCCACAGCCACATCCTTGAATGATACTAACCCCTGTAACAGTATATTCCCATTCAATCTGAAGTGATCCTTCTTATTTCTACTATACCATGTAATACCATACCTACACCTACTTCTGTATCATGATATTTGGGGGAAACAATGAAAAATCCTTTCATTAGCAAGAAGAGCCGAACGGATCGGGAAAACAGAAGAGGTAAGTCACAAAATGCCTACCTGATCCAAACAGTAATTTAATATGTAATAGGGGCAGCATTCAAATAACCAGGAAGAAAATGGAGTATTCAATGAACAGTACTGAAAAAAAACTGCACAGTCAACCAGAAAAGAATAATGTGGAATACATGTGTTACAGGCTAAACTGTGTCCCCTGAAAACTCCTACGTTGAAACCCTCACCCCCAGTGCCTCAGGAAGTCCCCTTATTTGGAAATAGGTCACTGCAGACGTGATTCCTTATATAAGGTCATTAGGGTGGACTCTAATACACTATGACTGATGTCCATACAACAGGAGAAATTAGGAGAGACTGACAGACAGGGAGAAGAGATGATATGAAGAGACATGGGGAGAGCATGGTCATCTGATCCAAGGAGAGAGCCCTGGAAAGATCCTCCCTCCCGGCCCTTCAAAGGCACCAGTCCTGCTGGCGCGCTGAATTTTGGCTTCCGGCCTCCAGAGCTGTGAGAGGATAAACTCCTGCTGCTGAACCCACCCCGTCTGTCCTACTGCTTTACGGCAGCCCCTGCAAACTGACACGCCGTATCTTATGTCTTAGAAGACAGAAAGAATACGGTCTGGATGGAGCAAATATCTTAACTGTGAAAAATATCCAAGACCACAAAAGTAACAAAACAAAATGGTTTTTTATTAATAATTACAGAGGAGAGAAGGCCTTTCTCAGTATAACATTTAGAGAATCACAGAATGTCAAAGTGCTTGAAGATCATAATCTACGCCTCCTCATTTTATAGAAAAATACTGTAGTTTCTCCTAAATCTAACAGTTCTAATATATATATATATATATATATATATATATATATATACTTAATAGCTAGTAATATCATGAAATACATCAACTGAAATAGAAATACCAAAGAATGAACTTACAAAACATGCGGAAAACATTCATGAGAAAAGCCCCCCACAATTGACCAGCCCCCCACAACAAATTATTAATCCAGTATTAAAATAAAGGACTCAGGTAAGTGTGGAGCCCAAAAGATGTTTCTGGAGGCAAAAGTGACTATTTAAATTATGTCATCATTATTCACAGTAGTTGTCATCTAACAGAAGTTGAGTGAGCTGTATTATTTTAAACTATTTTTCAGGTTTTCTCTTAAATATTCCATCATTAACAAATATTACTTTCAGAATGAAAACTAATTAAATACTGTTTCAAATATCAAGAGTCCGCTACTCACAGAGCCTCCTTTGGGCCTACTCTTGAACATACAAACAGTCTCATTTCAGTCTTATGGTTTCTCTCATCCTGCACCAAGTCCCATATTCATATCATCAAGCTGCCAAGCATTCAGTTTATCCTCATAACAACTCGATTAATGTTCCCATTTTACTTTTGAGAAAGCTGAGGACTACAGTGCTTCGCTCACTGCCTGCCAGAGGCTACCCACAGAGTACGTGGTTGATTCAAACTTAGACTTAAAAGCAAGTGCTCTGATTCAATAGCTTGGGCTCCTGACCACTGCCTCCTTGATACTGTAAACAAGCCCTTTATGTTTCATGACTTTAATACCATCCTTAGTCAAACTTTCCATGAAACACCCTCCGCTTTATTTTCCCTCCAATTCTCAGCCTTCCTAAAGTCACTCTGCTCTTTCTACTTTTGCAAAATGCTGTTTCCCATCCTCAACCAACTTCCCTTGTGATCCAAAGTTCAACAATCTTTTAATCCTATTCCCAACTTCCTTATAAAGCTCACTGCTCTCTCCCCTTACAGTAACAGTTCCTAGCTCTCAGGTCTATATGTCAGAGTTGATTTCTACATCGTTAACCCCATTGTTCTCCCTCGCTCCTCTCAGAAAAGAACAATGCCTAAATATCCCTGAGATATTCCACAGCTAGCCAGTATATATGACAAATATTGGGTACCCAAGAAATCCTTGGGTATCCTTTGCTACAGAGGAATGAGTGAAGATTATAGAGAATAAAAGAAAGTTCATTTTAAGTTAAAAATATTTTTGTGCATCAGTCAATTATATTCTTTTGACCTGAAGAACAATAACATGAAAAAGATAATAAATATGGAATGTAGAGGAAATTTATTCTGATAGAAAAATGTATACAAGTAGATATAATTCTAACATTCTGGTTTTGTTTTATTATTGATATTTAAATGGTTCAGTTAACTAAATATGTATAAATCTTGTTACTTTTGAGAAACATATCATGCATAATCAGTGAGAAATTATACTTTTGTCATCTACAAATAATTTTTACAGCTTGGATGACTGGGAGAATGGAAGAAATGGGGGAAATGAATACAAAACTTAGAATAGCCAAGTTCAAAAAGTGGTTTTCAATAATATATATATCAATATGTCCAAAATGTGATTTTGAACATGTAATCAATCTTTAAATTACTAGTGAGTTAAAACTGTATCTTCAAGATCCGGCACATACTTTATACTAAAAGCATGTTTCAGTCCAGAGTGGCCAGTTTCAAGTGCCCAATAACTGTATGTGGCTGATGGCTCTGTGTTGGACACATGGCTCTAAAGTTATGACATCCAAGAAGGAAAAAACTGTATCTTTTCATAAGAGAACTCAGTCATTAAACTCTACTATAAAATATAATAAGGACTTCTAATACAAAAGCTGATTGAAAGATTGACAATAATAATGATGATATAATAACATGTAAAGATAGAAGAAACCATCCCCAGTTACATAGTTCTGAGCATGGTTGTTTTTTTCCTCACTTAATTCTCACAATAACCCTATGAGGAATACAGCCTCCGTTCCACAGATGAGGAAACAATCCCAGTCAGCCAGGCCACAAGGAAATAATACACATCTGCTCGAATAATAAAGGAGAATGCTAGGTACTGGCATGGGAAGTTATTAAAAATGTACACAAAAATCATGCCCTGGCTGGTGTGGCTCAGTGGATTGACTGCCAGCCTGTGAACCAGAGGGTCGCTAGTTCCATTCCCAGTCAGGGCACATGCCTGGGTTGTGAGACAGGTCCCCAGTAGGGGGCACTCGAGAGGCATCCACATATAGATGTTTCCCTCCCTCTCTTTCTCCCTTCCTTCCCCTCTCTAAAAAAAAAAAAAATTAATCTTAAAAAAATGTACACAAAAATATATTGGACAATGGAGTCAAAAATCACACTGCAGACAGAATGTTTACTATGACATTATTTTTCCAAAAGTGCAAGAATATGTGCACTCACATATTTGTACTTTCACATATACACACTTGCAGTTATACGCATATCATAAAAGGTTTGGAAGGTTAAAAACAAATGATTAAAGTTGCTATCTCAGGAGGAGGGTAGTTTAAAGGTTAAAGGTCTCTCAGCTTTCAATTTTTATCTTTTTATACAGTTTAGAATTTTTGTACCATGTATTTAACAAATGTTGACAAGGAGAAAAATATAATACAGACTGTCAAAAGAGGAAGAGCAGGGAAGGCACTGGCCTTGAGTTGAACAGCAATCCTACAAAAATCACAGGACAGGACGAGAAGCATGGGCGTCCTGGCTCTCCAGGCTTTTGACAGATAATTATAACTTAAGAACTGCTTTTTGAGAGAAATATATTTTTTGGAAGACTATTCAAAATGTACGCATCCTATGTTCTCTAGATTTTACCAGTGGATGAAGCAGATAATCAGAAGCCACTGCAATCAATCTGGTCCTCTAAAGCAGAGGTCAACAAACCTTTTTAGGAAAGTATATGTCTTCATCATTGCAGGCCATGCGGTCCCTACTGTACTTACCCAACCCGGCCACTGGAGCATGAAAACAGACCCCGACAATACACAAACAAAAGGCACCCCTGCACTGCCCATGAAACGTTGCTTATAAAATGTTGGGTTTGGACCATAGGCAACAGTTTGATGTCCCTAGCTCAAAAAGATAAAGTTCAAGGAGTTTGGCTCTGATACTGATCTCTTCCCTCTGGAAGAGATCATTTTATGAACCAGCTACAAGAACTCTACTATGGCATTTGCCACAGGAATGAATGTTGGTGAGAACACTGTATTCCATCACCTAAACACAGACCTATAAAAGGAAGTTTTAGCCATATGTAGCTAGAAATGATCTCTTCCCATGGGAAATGTATCTGCTTTCTCTTTAGAGGATTGCAAATCATGTAACTGACGTCTGTAAGAAAGATCAGAAAAATTGGTACATCGATTTTTTTAAATGGCTAAGGCCAGGTTAGTTACGTGGTGACCTAGCAACTCTTTCTAGGTCCTGATCTTTATTTTGGCTATTGTACCTTTTCCCTAATCCAAATTTTAGCTCTTCTTACTTTTCCATTTGATTGTATGGAAAATCAAGGAGGCAATTTAAAAAATTAAAAACAAAAGCAACTCACCTGGGACTTCATCATTTTCTGCTGTCTTCTCAAAGGACAGATGCCTGAAAAAGCAAAACCAGTGATCAGAAGGACATTTTCATGGACTAGACCCAGACTGCAGCTTCCGCATCCATCGGTCTAGAAACCATGCCCACCAGAAGTTGTGGGGATGACAGGCCAACCTGGGGAGGAGGCTGCTTGGCTCTTACAAACTGGTGGGCAAGCACATGCGCAGGAAGTCCTCTTGTGACTATACTAAGGGCAAACAGATCTCATGCAAGGTTTTTGAACTGTATGGATGTAAAGATATTACATGTTGATCTACTAACAACTTACCTTTCCCCGTGAACCAGCCATTATATTTGTAAATGGCTGTCACAAGGCAATACACATGGGTAGGTCTGCATAAAGATTTAATGGTAGGTGGAGTCCCCTGGCCATTAGAATGGCAATGACCAAATGGAAAACTAAGGAATGTATTTCTTTATTCCTCAGAAAGAACCAGCAGCTGAATTCCCATCCTCTATTGTATTTTCCCTCAACTCAGTAAACTCTCCTGCTAATCAATATTCATGGACCTAAATGTTAATGTTGAGATGTTTTGTTTAAATGTTTCTTGTCTCAGTGGAGGAAGGTACATACCTGGTAAATTTTTTTCAGTTCCTGGAGTCATGCAGACAGGACTGAACTGGTTCAGAGGAAGTGAGCGCCCATGACAGGGAGACTTTATCAAGTCAGATCTGGAAGGAAACGATCCAAAAACATAATCATACTAATCTCTGGGTGCCCAGCAGGTGCTCAATAAATGTTTCTTGAAGGAAATGTAAAATGATTTCAATAAGCTTAGAAAGAGGTAGGACTAAAAAGCACACTTTTCATAATAATCCTATTGTTTTTGTTTGATGTTGTTTTAAAATAGTCATTTCTTTAGGGAGCGCCGGATTAAGGGCGCAATAATCGCTCCAGAGAGGGGCTGACTTTTAAAAACCCAACAGCTGCCTATGACCTGTGAAAGTTTTAATGTGTGTAGAAACCTTTCCCAATAAATTGGGGCTCACATGATGATGACTGCTCCTTCCAAATCCCTGGATCCTCGGGCCCATGGATCACATACCGGCCAGAACTCCTGTGTGCCCATCACATCACTGACCACCACGTGGACGCCCCCCCCCCCCCCCCCCCCCGTCATTTCGACCTCAGTCCCCGCACCCATCACCGACGCCAGTCATCCCCACCAGGGTGTCCCCCTACGTGTCATTTCTGACCCCACAGACAACCCCATCACTGGCACATCACTCCCCAATTACTACTCTCATAGCTCACACCATCCCTGCCTCGCCAAATGAACCCAGCACCAATCCCACATTCCTTTTCCATTACTTCTTAAACCTCCAATCACTGACCTCCAAGGACCGCTCCCTTCCCACTGCCAATCCAAAACACTCACCGTACGAATCAGCCCTCTGACCTGCGGTTCTGTTATCAGGTCCCGAAACGCCGGTCAAAGCTTAAACCGGGACAGCTGTCATATAGACAGTAACGAACTCCTGCGCTTCCTACCCGGGTGAGCGGAGCGCGAGGCTTGCGCTGATCCCTGCTGGGTGGTTCCGCCCACTTCGCGTCCTCAGCGGCTTTGTTCAGGAGGCAATGTGGCTGCCGCCATGCACTGTGTGCCAATAGGGGCCGCCATGTTGAGAGTCTGTGCAGTTCCGTACACGCAGGAATCCTTTTACAACGAGCCTGTGGTTGGGCTGCACCACCAGCGGCGACAGGAGGGGAGAGGGTGGGGGAGTTGACGGAAAGGAGGATTGTACCAATCCATAAGGTGCGAGCTTTGTAGAGAGACTTTACAAAAGCACTGGGAAGAGCTCCGAGTGCTATGTCCTCTCTTAGAAGACTGCGTTTGGTGAAAGAGGAAGGAAGACTTTGGAATAGTAAAATATTCTCATTGACTCTATTTTACATGTTTGTAAATAGTAAAGGCCTATAGCAGGAGGTTCTACTTGCTGAAAGGGATGGAAAGGCGGAATGGTACAGTCCCCTTGGAGCCGGTTCCACTGTGGGAACGGGGTCAAAGTGATGGAAGAGTCGGGGTGGCGGGGCGGGGAAGACACAGTCAAAATGAACTTTATGCTAAAAACGATGAGAAGGAATACCCTAGGGAAAATTCCTACTGCAGTAGTAAGCGGCAGAGGCCGACTAAGGAAAAAGGATAACTGAGAGACAAGGAAAAGAAGACGGGCACAGAAAGAGGAATGCGAAGTGGAGAATCAGACACCAGGAGACAGCAGGGGTAACAGGGGCAAAGGTCAAGCCAGAGAGATGGGAACAGAAGGGCACAAATGGGAGGCACAGGAACAGAAGTGGGAAGCTAAGAGACAACCCAGGAGGCTCAGACAGCGAGGGAGACTGAGACAGGGAAAGGGGGGAGTACAAAAATAAAAGGGAAAAAAAAGATGATGAGGTTCGATTTCAGGGTGAAAAAACTTAACTTGATTAAAAATAATGAACCAATAAGACACCATTGTTATTATAATCTTGAGACTTTGCATCAAGCTTTTATGCTTTAGAAAAATGAATGTTAAACTGCAGTTTCATGTGCATAGATATAATTTTGTATCACCAGTTTCCCAGAAGCCATGATTTGGGGCTTATGTAATTAAATGAACAGCAATTTTACATGTAGCAGTTTTATTCCTCATGTCAAAAACAAATCTAGACTTAGATAAGGAGAGGTTTTATTTTAAAAGATTATCACAATAAGGAAACACCCACCTCAGAGATCTGATAAGCATCTCAAAATCAAACAGAAAAAGGCTTTTCTTTTATAGAGAGGGCCAAGAAGGGTTGGTAGGAACTTTCAAGAGGTGGGGGTGTGCAAGTGGCAAAACCAGGGCACATCCACAAAAAATGCTTCTGGAGTCCCCAGATTCTGAGACTAAGCTGTGCCGGGAGGCTGTTCACACATACTGTCCCTTCAGGGTGTGTGTGAACTTGGGGGCAAGGCACAGTTTAGGGACCTGTGGGGAGGAAAGAGGCCTGACAATGTTTGGTCAAGACAAAGAAGAGGGTAAGAAATGGGCAGCTGTAATCATGCACTTCAATGTAGACTTCCGGTTACGTCAACATTTATCGCGTGCCCTATGCTAAGACAGTAGGTACAGTCACCGTGTTAGGCACGAAGGGCGCAGTGATGATTCATTCAGACCCTCGAGGAGTAACGCCATGGGAAACACAGATTTGGGAAGTAGTCAGACCATAGAGAGCCTGGTAGGAATTGTGAAACTTTAGCTCTTAATCCTGAGAGTGATGAGCAGCTATCCTTCTGTAGTATCACATTAAAAAATAAGTTGGAGAAGTCCCTCATGATGAAATAAAAAACAAAGCCACAATAAGATACTGTTTCTCATTTATTAACTTATAAAGAAAAGTATGCTAAATTTGGAAACAGGAATCAGGAATTCTCATATGTTACTGGTAGGACAGAAAAACGGTGTAGCCCGTCTGTAGAGGGGTTGGCTAGCAAAACTACATGTATTAATATTAGTTATTGCTGTGCAGTGGTGTTGCTGAAACTTAGCTCTTTGAAACTATAAACATTCAATGTCTCATGGTTTCTAAGAGTTGAATCTGGAACAGCTGCGATGGGCAGTTCAGGGGGAGTCTCTGATGAGCTTCAGTCACACTGTCAGCCTTGCTGCAGTTATTTCAGGACTCAGTGGGAGAAGCAGATGCTTCCAAACTCAAGGAGCTGACGACAAGCCTCAGAATACCAGCTTCCAAGCTCAGCTCCCCACCGTGGGGGCTTCTCCTCAGGCCATTTGATTATCCTCATGACATGGTGGTGGCCTTGGTTCTCCTCAAGCCCACCTGGTGATGTGGTAGCTGGCTCCGACCAAGGCCGAGTAGTCAAGGGAGGGAGAGAGAGAGGGTGCACTCAAGACAGAAGCCACAGTCTTTTTATAACCGAAATTGGAAGTGGTGATTCATTACTTCTTCTGTATTGTTTGCTAAAAGTGAATGGGAATTGAGCTGCACCTCTTAAGAGGATTATCAAAGAACATATGCACGTATCTCTAAAACCACACTTTATAGCTTTAACCCTTTGATTCAGAAAACCTGCTTTCAGGAATATATCCAAAGATACATTGTCAAAAAATATATAGTCAAAGGTTATCCACTGCAGTATTATTTTTAATACCAAAAGGTAGCAGTCAACCCAAACATCTACTGACAGGGGTCTGGTTGTATAAATTATGGTATACACACAAAACAGTAAAGCAGTACTATTTCACTGTAAGAAAGAGAAAGAAATAACTCTATATACTATAGAGAGTGAACTTGAAGATATAATATGTGAAAAGAAACAAAGTGGAAAAAAAGAAAATAGTTTGTTACCATTTAGTTTTTTGAAATATGAAAATGAATATATATAGTCAATTCTCATTCATGAGAGTTATATTCTATAAAGTTGCTGCAAACAAAATTAGTAAATACTGAACCATGGCTCCTAGGGAAATGTGAATATACACATACATGTGTGTATATATGCACACATACATGTATATATACATAGTGTAGCACATAGATTATAATCTTAAACTACAACTTTCTGAATTTTACAACTTTGTATAATTAAGATTATAATCTTTAAATCAACCCATCCTGGTAGATTCAATTGTCTTTATTTTACAAAAGAGAAGATGGGGTTCACAAGTATTAAGTGACTTACCTGAGGTCACTCCACTAACAGGTTGCCAGAGCTGGAGTCCGACTCCATCCACTGTTCCCAGACCTGGGCTCCCTTACACTGCCCTGCACTGCCCATGCAGTGTCCATCCTCTGGTCATCTCGGCCCGAGGGCTGGAATAAAAAGGGAGACCACCCCTCATTCAGTCTCAGCTGGAAATGTGTGCATGGGGCAACCGAAATATTTCACTGCTCTGGGCATGTCTGCCAATGACTGCAAAAGCACTGCAAGTATCGCTTTTGGGGGGCTACAAATAAATTTTAGCAAGTAGATAACTTTATAGATTCAGAATCTGTGAATAATGAAGATCAATTATGTATATGTTGACCTTAAAAATAAAAAGCAAATACTAGAAGAATAAACCATCAAATAAAATATTACATATAAAGAGTGTTATTAATTATCTGTGTATTGAAATGTAGCCACTTACCCCAAAATTTAGTGGCTTAAAACAACACATTTATTGTATCAGTTTCTGATATAATAATGTAGGATCAGCAACTGGCACATGAATTATCTGGGTCCTCTGCTGAATTCAGGGTCCCTCATAAATGTACAGTCAAGGTACTGGCCCAGGTCTGGATTCCACTGAAGGCTCAACTGGAAAGAGATCCAGTTCCAGGCTCAACTGGTGACAGAATTCAGTGCCTCAAGGACGGCTGGCCCGAGGGTACTCACAGCACTGCTGGCTGCCGGACAGAGCCACCCACAGCACCTTTCCATGCAGGACTCTCAGACTTGCAACTTGCTTATTTACTGGGCCAAGAAAAGAGTCTGTAAGCAAGATGGAAGGCAGTTTTTTACAACCTAATCACAGAAGTGACAGCCCCACAGTGCTGCCATTTTCCATAGGTTAAAAACTACTTACTCATATGGAGCTTATTGCAAAGGCCATGAATACCAAGAGTTAAGAATCATTGGTGGCCACTTTAGACCCTTCGTACTACAGCTAAATATTCCCACCCCAGTCATACTTAAATGCTACCAACATGGGTAGGCCATACAAACAAACAAAACACATTACAATATGACATAGAAATCATTCTACCTGAACTAGAGAAGAAGAAAGTGAAGAGAAAGAGGAAAAAGAAAATCAGAATAATGAAGAGAAAGAGTCAGAAACAGCTGGAGGATGAATATAAACACAAGTACTCTAGAACATATGATGAGACTCAGTGTTACAGACCAGAATCAACCAAGATCAACCAGTCCACGGGGTGGGGAGGTGGGTATAAGGAGGATAAAAGGTAATGGAAAAATATGCAATTAAAAAATTAAAAAATTAAAGATCAACCATTCCATCCTCTTGATTTTCTATCTACCATGAGTAGTTAATTCTATGCTTCAGGTCAACCAAATGAGCCAAGTAGTTTTGTAGATATAACTTGTGCTTACTCCAGAGTATTAACAGAAAAAAAATGAGAGGGAGGAAAAAGAGAACAGGAAGAAGATAAATCACAACTTAATCAGAGGATGATGGTGACCGAGAGAGAACAGATCTACAAAGTTTCATATTGGGGACAAGATAGTGAGGAAAATGAGCAAGAACAACAATCAGACCTGGTCAGGTGGTTCAGTTGGTTGGAGCGTCATGCAGAACACCAAAAAACCAGGTTCAATTCCCAGTCAGGGCATGTACCTAGGTTTCAGTTTTGATCCCCAGTTGGGGCGCATATGAGAGGCAACTGATTGATGTTTCTCACATGGGTGTGTGCCTCTCTCTCCCTATGCCTTCTTCTCTATCTAAAATAAATAAAAAGAGCAAAAAGACCAAATAAAATTTTTTTATAAAAAGAACAATCATACAGAAGAGGAATCAAGAAAGAAACTTAGCCAGAATCCATCTCGAGATGGGAAAGCAGGTTCACAGCAGCTAGTGATCAGTATGATTCTTTGCTGGGTCACCCTGTGTGATATGGTTACTTAGAATAAAGGAGACCTTACAGTCTCGGTCTGGAAGAGGATGACCCAACTGACGTTATAAAGCATTGTGAACCAATTCTAGCTGAACGTGAAAAACTGAAAACACAGCATATGATACAAATATGGAACGGACAGATCATAAATTGCCATTGGAAATGATCACTGAGAGATAAGAAAGGTTTTCTGAGGGATTGCTATTGGAAATGAGGGGGAAAAAAGCAATGAAGAATTTGAGAAGGAAGAATATCTGAAGAGGAGGAAGAGCTCAAATGTTAGCAGACCTAAAAGCAGATCACCAGAAGCTAAAGAATAAAAATGGGGCCTTGATCGGAGTTATAAGCAAACATTCCAACTTTTTAATAATAATAAAATTGCACATGTTGGTAACCCCGTAGGCTACACCCGACAGTCACTGGGAGCCTGGGAAGAGTCCTGGGAAACTGTCATTTTCAGATATCCTGCCGCATGCCCACTCATCTAAGATTTTTGTTTCAGTTTTTTCTTGTTTCGATACCATTGTTTCATGTTAATGCAGCTGCTGAGAAGCTTCTTTAAAAATGTTTTATCAAACTTACTGAGGGGACATTGGTTAATAAAGTTATAAAGCTTTCAGGTGTACAACTCTGTGATACATCATCTGCACATTGTACGGTGTGTTCACCACCCAAGACACATGCCCGTCAGTCACCATTTATCCCCCTTTACCCTCATGTACCTCCCCCACCCCTCCTTCCCTCTGGTAATCACCATACTGTCGTCTGGGGTTTTGTGGGGTGTTTTTTTGTGGGGGGGGATGACTGAGAAAACCTTTACAGCTCCAGTTTATAATGTTCAAAGCCAAAGATGCCTTAGGTATTTAACCAGTAATAAATATTTTTGCACCAACAAAACCTTGCAGCTAGCCCTGGCTGGCGTAGCTCAGTGGATTGAGCACGGACTGGGAACCAAAGTGTCCCAGGTTCGATTCCCAGCCAGGGTACATTCCTGGGTTGCAGGCCATAACCCCCAGCAACCGCACATTGATGTTTCTCTCCCTCTTTCTCCCTCCCTCTCTCTCTCTCTCTCTCTCTCTCTCTCTCTCTCTCTCCCTTCCCTCCCTAAAAATAAAATCTTTAAAAAAAAACAAAACCTTGCAGCTCTCAGAGAACAGTTATTCAACATTTTTTTTATGTGCGCCAGTTTCCAGCGGGTGATACTTCATTTCTCTGCTCTACGCCATGGTGTGTGGGTTTGTGTTTTCCCTTCTGAGTCTTCGTGCGTCAGGCTCTTCAGTTTGCTCCGCTCCCTCCCGCACAGAGGAGAGCACTCCTCCTCGGAGGTCAGAGGTCGCTGCCCTGCGCTAGGCTCCCGCAGTGCTGTCTCCGCCTGGAATTACATTGCTGGGTGGAACATTAGCTTTGCTGCTCGTGCAATTCCTTCCTGATAAGATCGCTCTAGAGTCCATTGAAAATCGATTCTTTTCCGTCTTATTTTCTGCCCTCACTGGTCACTTTTTAGTTCTGTGTGTGTGTGTGTGTGTTTATCATAGTATAAACATTAGATTCTGTAATCTTCACGTTCCCTGTAGCAGGCACTGAGTGATGCTGGTACAAACGTGTTGTTTTGACTTTTAGGTCACCACACGGCATTTGACTATTTTCTTCTCTCACTCTCTGTTCATGCAGAGTAGGTGACTCCATAGTCGTGTTAAAAACAAAATTTGTTAATAACGAATATAAAGCTTTTAAAAGGCACACATCCCGCGGAGCCATATCTTCACAAACGGTTGTCTGCCGTAGAGTGCTTTGGCTTCCAGTTTCCACTGGAAGGTACTCAGCCACGACTCAGGCTGCCGGCTGCTTCACACGCGCACACCCACCTGAGCGCTGGAGCTGCTCCAAAGACGCCGCGCTGAGCCACACGAGCCCCCACCTGCGGCATCCCCCGCCCCCGCAGCGCCCATCAGGGTGCTTGTCTGCAGACTTCCATGGGCGAAGAGTAGGACCTCAGCGAAGAACACGGTAGCAGTTTAGAGACAGCGGGTGGTACTTTCATGTCCAGGCATCATATTTGCCTGTAAAACATCCCAGGCAAGTCTTCCCCACTCCCGAAGGGTTTCCTGAGGGCCATTGAATTCTCAGGGAAAAGAGTCGGTGCTTTGGGGACAGAGTAAAGCAGAAGCTGTGCAGGGAGCGCACAGCGTCCTTACGTGCAGACACAACAATTTGTGTGTTTGCCAAATAAGATAAAATCAATGGGAGCCTCTGGAACACCACATGAGTTAGGCCACCAGACACAAAGGCAGTGAAACGCACGGAGGACAGGATGGGAAATCTGGGAACTCAGAGGCAGTGTCTGGAGTGCAAATCAAGTGTAGATGCGTACACACCGGTGTCAGCAATCTGCTGCGGGAGGACAGAGAGAGACAATAACGACGCAGAAACATGCTCCCCACCAGGATTTCACACACCGATTAGGGGAGAGACACTGAGGGTTCAAGGCGGCTTTCCCGAAGTCACACCATCTGTGAATAACGGAATGAAGACTAAACCCAGGACAATCTGACTCTAAAATCAGTATTTTCCCACCTCAACCCAGCCCTAGTGGTGCAGGGTAAAAGGGAGAAATGAGCAAGAACTGCAGTTTTGAGATCTGGGCCCATCCACTGACATGGATCAACTTCTATTCTGCAAATGGAAACACATGAAGGCCACATTTGTTGGACCATATCAACCCATATTTCCACCCTTTTACAATAAGAATTTTACATATATGTTTAGGGAGTGATGGTGAAGTCCCTTCCCCCAAGTACAGTTTCTATATCTCGGCATTTTTAATTCAGTCTTTCTTCATGCCCTCTATGGGGAATTACTGCGTGACCATAATTACACTAGGCTAACATTAACAACATTACCACATCTGATTAGTGCTATGTAGTATAATCAGGAACACATAACTTCAAATAGACTATATATGGAATTTGTCCTGCTATACTAATCATTCAGTTAGCAATATTAAGTTTTACATGCCATTGTGAAAATTCCCATCACTTATAAAATTAAGATTTTTGTATTATTTTGGGAAAAATTAAACACTACCTTAGGAAGTGTCTGTCACTTGTAAAATTTTATCAATCAAGATGTCCTTAAACTTATCACATCTGTGGAGTTCATATCATTTATTAAGGCTTGAGCTAATACTGAAGGCTTTTGTGCACTCAGTTCATTAAAGTTTTCCCACTGTTATGAATTCTCTGGTGCACGGTGAGCTGGGACTTCTGGATGAAGGCTTTCCCACACGCAGGGCACCCATAGGGTCTTTCCCCAGTATGAATCCTCCGATGTAAAACCAGGTCTGACTTCTGGGAAAAGGCCTTCCCACACTCAGCACAGATGTAAGGCTTCTCTCCCGTGTGAATGCGCTGGTGTCCTGGCAGGTGGGACTTCTGAGAGAAGGCTTTCCCACACTCAGTGCACACGTAGGGCTTTTCCCCCGTGTGAATTCTCTGATGTCCAATGAGATGCGACTTCTGACAGAAGGCCTTGCCGCACTCACCGCACCTGTAGGGTTTCTCTCCAGTGTGTGTTCTCTGGTGGATGATGAGCTGTGACTTGCGGGAGAAGGCCTTCCCACACTCGGGACACGCGTAGGGTTTCTCCCCCATGTGAACTCTCTGATGTATAATAAGGGATGGTTTCTGAGAGAAGGCTTTTCTGCATTCAGAGCATTCATAAGGCTTCTCCCCAGCATGAGTTCTCTGGTGTACAATGAGGTGAAACTTCTCACTGAAGGCTTTCCCACATGCACAACGATTTTTAAAAAGAAGTCCCCCACATGTGATACATACACAGGTTTCCCAGTTCCAACATTCACATATTGAATAAGAGATCGTTTCTTGCTGGTGGTCTTTCACGCTGACCATCTTCACAGTGCATCACTTAATAGTGAATTTTTTTTTTGCTACATTAGGAAGCTCTAGGTGTTCTCCCACATCCAAAGTTGTCATTAGGGTGTTCTTGCATAACCTCTACTACAAAAGTTAGGTTTATATTATGTTTCAGGCTCCTCTCATATGAATCACATTTATACAGTGTTTGTCTTGAAGTATCCAGGTCTGTGCAGTCATAAAACATTTTTCCAGGTGCATTGTATATGTGGACTGGCTCTTCAATAACTGCTCCATGGTTGGCTGTGACTTGCCTAACAAGTCTGTCTTGGTTTTCCTGCTCTCTCTCCAGCTGCTCCTCCCCTTGCCAGACCTTAAAAGTGGAGTACAGGGACTGAGGCACAGAAAACAGGCTCACTCCATATCATACATGATGATAGGAAGGGATAATACACTGTTCAAGATCTTCCACATAGGGTTTTTAAAAAGAAATAAAACTTATTTTCAATGTTTAAAATCACCAGGTAGTAAATACTTTTACTATATTTTCATCTCTCTATACAGTTATAACCGATAGTAAGAGAGTGTTTAATATATTAACAAAAAAGTGTAAAGATCACAAAACAATTATAATTTTCCCACTGATTATGAAGATTATTTTGCAAAGTTTTGGTTCCATGGTCATTTTTATTGTGCTACCCTATGATACCAAGTGAGGACTACCTACATGCTCACAACAGAAAACGAAGCAAGCCTCACATCAACGATCTAAGTTTCTCATTTAATAAGCTAAAAAATGAGCAAATTCAACCTCAAATAAGTAGAAGAGAAGAAAAGTAAAAATCAGAGTGGAAATCAATGAAATGGAAAATGGACAAACTACAGAGGAAAATCAATGACATCAAAACTTGATTAATTAAAAAATTAAACTAGTATGTTTTAGCTAGTGATGAGGAAAATAGAAGACATAAGGTATCAACGTCACAGATGAAAGACAGACATAAACAAACAGTAAGGGAATATTATGAAAAATTTTGTACCAATGAATTTGACAATTTAGATGAAATGGAAAACTCCTTGAAGGACATGAATTACCAAAACTGACTCAGGAAAAACTAGATCATCTAAGCAGAGCCACATTAAGGAGAGAAAGTTCAGACCTGGACTGATAAATTCTATCTCTGCAATAAACTGTCACCATGAGAATAACAGCTGTTCTAAGTCTGTGGCTCCTTCTAGTGAATCATCAAACCTCAGGGTGTCCTTGCAGACCTGCACCTATGGACGGATACACAGACCAATAGAACAGTATACAGAGTCCAGAAGTAAACCTTTTTCTTTATGACAAATTAATTTTTTGCAAGGGTACAAGACCATTCGATGGGATAAGAATCGTGTTTTTAATAAATGGTGCTGGAACAACTGAATAGGCACATGCAGAAGGATAAAGTTAAACCTTACCTCACACCATATGTAAAAATTAACTCAAAGTGGATCACAAGCTTAAGTATAAAAACTCAAAGCATAAAACTCTTAAGGAAAAGTGGGGTAAATTTTCATGACCTTGAATTTGCCATGGGACTCCAGCACCTGACACCAAAAGTATGGACAAAGGAAAAATAGATAAAATGGGCTTCATCCAAATTAAACTTTTGTGCTCAGAGGACACTACCAAGATCATGAAAGGACAACCCACAGAACGGAAATGTTTGCAACCCTGTACCTGATAAAGGGACATATCAGATAAGAACTTTATATCTTTGCAACTCAATAATAAAAAGCCAAATAATTCAAAAGTAGACAAAAGATCCTAATAGACTATTTTCCAAAGAAGATACATACACGGCCAATAAGCACATGAAAAGATGCTCAATATAATTAGTTATCAGGCACTGTTTTAGTTATTAACTTGCTATACGACCCAGCAAGTCCAGTCCTAGCTTCCAAAGAAAAAAATAAAACACATCTACATAAAAATGTGTACATGAATGTTTACAGTGGCATTATTCATGTAGCCAAAAGGTGGAAAAAAGCCAAATGTCCATCAACTGATAATGGATAAACAAAATGTATTATATTCGTACATGGAATATTATTCCACCAAAAAGGCAGCGAAGTCCTGGTACATGCCATAATGTAGATGAACCTTGAAAACATCATGCTAAGTGAAAGAAGCTAGTCCCAAAAGACCACATTATATGGTTACGTTTAAATGCAATATCAAGAATAGGCAAGTCGACAGAGACAGGCTGTGGTTGCTTAGATCTGGGAAGAGGGCACCGGGGTGCTGACAGCCAAAGGTGCAGGGCTCCCGTTGGCGGGGATAAAAAAACGTTCTAAAACTGACTGCAAACAATGGTTGCACTTATCTGTGAAAATACTGAAGCCCACTTAATTCTTTACTTTAAATGGGTGAATTGTATGGCATGTGAGTTATACCTCCAAGTTATTAAAAATAATAACAGAGAATTTCTGGGAATAGCTAATGAAACACTAGCTGTCCACACTCACACTGTGTATTCAAGCTTATATTCCACTATTCCCCAGCACCGATCTTTTGCTGAAGTCAAGTAAGCCTAGTAAACTTCTGCCAGGAAAACCACATTGATTACTTACTTCCAAGAACTCTGGCCCTGAGGTTCACAAATCGCTGGCTGGCCGCAGGGATACTCCGTCAGCGCACAGGCCACTATCCCTGATCCACAGATCATACTGTCTCCCTATACCGGTCCCCATGTGCATGCAACACCCCTCCTACCCCTGACCCCAGACCTCTGACCGCTGGCCCTCACAGACCTCCCTGCAGTCCATACCACCACCCAATGCCAATCCCAGACGTCCTCATGACTCAACCCATAAGTCCCTCCTCTGACTCCCTGTTCCATGATCAGGTCCCCAAACGCCCATCCCAGTTTAACCCAGGACAGCTGTCACATCCACACTGAGGGACTCTCCTACTCTCTCACTGGATGAGCAAGGCATGGGGCTCTGGAGCCTGAGCTGTTCGCTGTGGGATTTGGGCCACTTCGCATCCTCAGCGGCTTTGTCCAGAGGGCAACGTG
The DNA here is from genome assembly GCF_004126475.2 of Phyllostomus discolor. Classification (NCBI taxonomy): domain Eukaryota; kingdom Metazoa; phylum Chordata; class Mammalia; order Chiroptera; family Phyllostomidae; genus Phyllostomus; species Phyllostomus discolor. The sequence continues at coordinate 21,449,464 of NC_040915.2, forward strand.
GCCACTCCCAGGTACTACGCCGGAGTAGGAGCCACCATGCATCGGTTCCACACAAGCAGAGGGACTGGGTCTACTCAGAGCAGAAGATGGTGGAAAGGACTGGGAGAGGAAGAGGAAAGTAAGGTGCAAACTTTCCCAGACAGATCTGACGGACGGACTGGGGAGGACGCTGCTGCGGTGCAGCGCTTCACGGAAGGAGACCAACCGGTGAAACGGGGGTTTGGAGTGGTGCGATCCTTCCGTAGGGCATTCTACTTAAACCTGCTGGCGAATGGTGCAGGGCTGTTTCATCAAAACACAATGACGCTGGGAAAGACAGAGCAGCAGGAAAAGAGGAAGACCGAGTATCGGATAGGTTGACCCCATACGAGCAGCCGTAGGCACGAGACTACAAACGTTGAGCAGGGCTGTCGACGACAAGACATGGTGGACATCGCTCAGTCATTGGGTCACCAGGAGTGAGAGCCAGCTCAGCAGCAGGGAACACGACGTCACGGCCCTCTACGGGAGGAGTGCAGTTTGGGGGAGGGGCATCAGAGATGGCAGAGTTCCTGGGGACCGAGAGGGGGCGCACACATTCCGCTGTGCTCCTAAGCACAATGGGGGACCCTCCCAGGGGACATTACCACTCCAGTACTAGGGTGCAGGGCCTGACTGATGAAAAAAGAATACTGAAACAGGAAAGAGGAGACCGAGGCATAAAATTGTTGAAAAACAAAATTCAACTGAGTAAATTTGACTGAGCTGGCTTTATTTCACGATCCTGATTTGGGCAGCATCCCAGCTCGGCAGACAGAAAGGAACTCGGAGGAAGCGTAGATGATGTCAGGCAGGGTCACCTGCCTGTGGGGAAGGGTGGGTGCCTTCCAGGCAGATGACCTCACCAGTGCTGACCAGGCAATTCCAGATTGACTGGTTGAAGGTCACATTCCTGGGTAATACTGATTCCTCCGACCTGAAAGAGCCCTGGATCTGAAGATAGGAGATCTGGGTTCAAATCCTGCTTTACCACTAACTTAATTATTACTGTCAAGTGGATAAGGCATAGACGTTGTGCCTTTCCTAGTCCCTATTGCCATTGCCCCCCTGGCTGCAATGTTGGCAACCACGATTTGCAGTTTGCAACAATGGATTCTCTATCATTGCACCACTCCAGAGTTATGTGATTGAACTGTGTAATGTAAGTGTATTGCAATCATAAGCATTAACAATCAGTCTTTGGCTTTGTCTGTGCATTAACTGTTGTATTTTGTAGCAATATAGTGCTAGTTTCATTTTTAACCTAGTGAATATTTTTTCTAAGAGTTCTAAGTGTTTTTCTAACGAAAACAATTACTCTACTGATGACAGTATGACCCAGACATCACCTAAAAAAGGCTTTTATTTTAAAGACACATCCATACCTGGATTGGGGAGGTGAATGCTGAAAACAGAACCACTGCACACCATGCGATCAAGAACTTGGGCTTGGGTGTGGTGGAGGAGGGGGTGTGGAAGCACACACGGAGACAGAAACTGACAGGTCTAGGAGGAGACAGGCAAGGGTTTAAATACAATGTTTTTTGTCTCCCCCAAAGATGCCAGTGTGGGGTTGAACACAGTGGCTGCTGAATTAGACTGGCAGACCACACAGACATGCGTTATTTTTTAAGCATTGACATACTTGTTGAAATATGTATCATACCCATCTAAAAATAAACAAATGTCTAATATCCCTTTTCATGAACAGCAGCAGGAGGAGATGGGAAGTGTTTTAAAATCTCTTCAGTCCATGTTATTCTGATGACTTTTTGAAGGAAGAACTCAGAAAAACACTTTCCTTGGGTTTACCGTTTTACTGTGAAGGATACAATTGAGGACTAGCCCAATGAAAGAGATGCACAGGGCAAGGTAAAGGGGGGCAGTGGTGTGCGGAGCTTGTATGCGCCGCCCGGGGGTGCCTCTCTCTGCCACTCTGATGTGTTCATCAACCTGAAAGCTCCCCAGATCTCCCTGTTCAAGAGTTCTTTTCACCCGGTCTCCAGCCCCCTTCCTTCTCTGCAGCTCAAGTAGCAGTGAAAGTTCCCGCCTCTGATCCTGTGCTCAACCTTCCGGGGGACCCGCCCTCATCCTGAAGCTGTCTGTGGGCCCCACTCTGAGCACCTCATTAGCATAAACCCAGGGTCCTTTTTCCAGGTCCCTTCTCCTCACTGGAACATGCCTGTTTTCTGGAGCACAGGGGCGGTTTTCGTGGCCATCTGCCCCTCACAAGGTGGTTCTCCTACAGAGGAGCTGGGCTACCCACTGCAAGAAGACGTCACTTGGCAGCCAGCCCGGTCCCAGACACTGCAGACCCAGAGAAGACAGTCAGCTTGTCTATGGATGCCTTGACAACTAACCCCCGAGGGATCAGGATCTTAAAATCACAGCACCGTGGAAACAGAATTGTAGAATGTTGGGTCTGGATGGTACCACAGAACCCACACAATCTAACAGATTAACAACAACAACAACCAAATCCTGGGAACAAATCCTGGGTCAGATTCAAGACTTCCGACTGGGCTGGCCAAGAACGGTGGATGCACAGCTCCCACTGGCCCACCTCTGAGATGCTCCCAGAGCATCTCTAGCCCGGGATCCTTTGTTCTCCTTGGCTCGCTGCTCCCACCTTCTTCTGCCCAGGGCTCTCTGAAGGGAGCAAGTCCCTCTGAAGGGAGCAGGTCCCAGGAGCAGGAAAGTGACCGTTGGAGCAGCCTCTCAGTGAGCCCCGTGCATCTCAGGCTGACTTCGACATTCGTTTCCTGCCTACGATGCGCAGGCATCGAGCTGGAGCAGGTGACGCTTGTAAAACACGTGAGTCAGGGCACACGAGTCAGGGAGTGCCCTGACTCAGGTCGGCCTGTCACAACAGGCAACTAACGGGGGGTTGGTTTTACTGATAGGTTCCCTGTAATACAGTAAAACTTTCTAATAGCAATAATACTTGCTCGTTGTTAAAAATTCAAACATACAACTATAAAGAAAGTGAAAAGCAACTGAATTTCACCTGCAATCATAAACACTATTATCATTAGATGTTTACTAAAATGAAGCATAGTTTATATGCATATAACTAGGGTTTTACTTAGCCGTACACCATAGATAGCTATTTCATTATATCCAAATGGCTTAATAATATTCCCTTGTGTGGGTGTGCCGTAATATATTTAGCCAAGCTTCTATTTGGAGGCCTGCCTTGCTTTCAATTTTTTGGTAAAAAACAAAACAAAACAAAACAATGCTGAGATAAACCTCTGGTTCCTAGATTATTTCATATTGACTGATTTTAGTATGTGATTCCCATTTTATCCACAAGGGGGAAGCAGGCTACTGGGAGAAGACAAACTGAGAGGAACAGAGAAAAAAAAGCACCAGAAAGGTCTTTGGCACACATAAGCTTTCCCCAACCTTCCTTGTGAGGTGCCCATTACTCTTTCCCCCTGTTTCTGGTGAAGGAAACTGGGTGTGGGGAGAGGAAGAGAGACCAGCCAGGCCCCAGTTCCGTGCAGCCAGCTCTCTCCACTGCACTCCCGAGCTGACGGCAGTAACACCGTGTCTGTCCCTGCGGTCGATTCCGTTTAGGAACTGCGCTACGACCCTACTCACAAATAAACAAGAACACCCCTGCTCCTCCGGGGGTTATTATCAACTGTGAGGACAAACTGATATACAAGAAGGACTGAATAATGACATGCCCCCCAGGACGCAGAGAGCCCAGGAAGGCAGGAAAGTCACTCTGACTGGGAGGCTGGGCACAGCTTTTAAAGAGGCATGGTAACAGTCAGAGTTAAGGTTTACTTAGCATTTTGTCTGTAAGAGGCAGAATCTCATTTAAAGCTCCCTCCACACCCGGAAGGTGTTGTATCCTTTTCCCAGAGAAGAACCCTGGGATCCACACCCTTAATGTTTGTTTGGCAGGACCTAGCAGGGATGGTGGACCTTCAGCAGGCAGAGCTCGGAGACTCAGAGGAGGAGACACAGAAACACAATGTGGGAGGCAGGAAATACCGGCACGTTTGGGAGTACAAGGGGATCAGTGTGGGGGCAGGGGGGTGAAAGAGGAAGAATGTGAAGAGATCAGAAACTAGATGGAGAAAGTGGAGCCGGGCCGGGGAAGGCTGTAAATAGCAAGCCAAGGAAATCCTACAGTATTTTATACTCAGGCAGGGAACCAACCGCAGAGAATGGCTTCCCCTGTGCTTTACGAAGATTACTTTGGGGTATTGTATAAAAGGATAAGGAGACTAGTTTGGGGGGTATTAAAATAATCCTGGCTCAAGATAAGAAGGAATGAGAACCAAAAAACACAGTACTGAGATAAAAGCCGCAAGATTGAATGTCTCATTACGAATTGGGGCCAGAGAGAATTCTCTGGTTAATGTTTTTCCATGTTTGGGCAACTGGGAGACCACGAGTGTGTACACCTAGGCAGGGGCCATGGAGGAGGGGGAGAAGAGATAAGGTCACTCCTGTTGTATGAGATTGAGGACCTGAGGGGCCTCTGGGTGGGGTTGTCCAATGGGAGTTAGACGTAGGAAGCTGGTGATTTACATAGGTTAACCTGAGAACCAGAAGAAATGACCCCAGAGGGCAGTGGGGGAGAATCTATACTTGAGATCCAGCGGAGCATGTTCATCCCCTAGTAACTGTGGAGAAGAGACTGCCCCGAGTCCTGACTGCGGTCTGACCTGTGAGCTGGACCCGGGTCACAACGGAGATGGCCTATTGCAAGCCCCCCTTGGAGACTGACCGTAATCTATGCCCGTTCTGACATAAACCAGCCCCCCTCCCCTGCTTCCTGGTGCATGCCCGTTCCTGGAACAGGTCGTTGTCCTGACCTGGCCACGCATGGAAAGGAACTTCCCACACCTGGTAGCATGCACGTGCTCGTCCCCGTGAATACTTCATATGTGATCCTTTGGTGCCTGCCAAGTGGTGCAGGGATCCATCTGTCTCACGGCCTCCCCAGGGTGCCAGCTGTGTAAGTTTCCCTCAAGAAACTCTATTTATTACCAGACTGAAGTAGCCTGCCTCTTTCCCTGCCCTCCACTTACAGAGGTAGGTTTTCAGACCCAGGGCCTTTTTCTGGGTCTGTCAGCAGTTCAGGTGACTCTGTACCTCCACTGCCAGACTCCCGTCCTGGGGAGGTAGATGACAGGTACACAAGGAGGCATCGGAAGGCTATTCACAGCAGCATCGTGCGCAGCTGTGAGAGGATGGGTGAGGGGAGGAGCGAGTAAATAAACCATAAAACACCCACCTTGTCCTGTGGTTAAACATTAAGTAGATAAAAGATACTAAGATGGACAGATCTCTAAAACATACACTGGTGAGAAAAGCAAGCTGCAGCACAATAATAATGCATAATACTGTTCATGAAAAATGAAGTCCAAAAATGCTGCCACCAAACAGATTTCAATGGGGTGTGCGTGTTTGTGTGTGTGTGTCAAGAGAAAGTTCTGGAAGAGTGAGCATGCTGCTGATGACACTATAGATGACCTGTGACAAAAAGGGAGAGCAGGAGGGGTGAAATGGGATGTTAGCTTCAGCTGCCAAATTTTAATTTTACAAGAAGAATGTAATCACAAATTATTCAGGTGCATAAAAACTCTCAAACTACTTTTAAAAATATATATATAGAGAGAGATTCAATGGGAAGAAGAGACAATGGAAGAGATGGAAACACCGAGACTCGGGGTGGGGCACTGCTATTGCAAACACTGGGAGACGGTGCTGGACGTGCAAGATGGAGGGGGCGAGCACTGCACTCGTGATCCCTGCAGAGACGGCCAGCCGGATGAGCCCTGTGAGCTCGGTTAGGTTTTAACAGCTTTCAATTACAGCCACAATTCCTGTGCCCTCGAAAAGTCATGTGCCCCACCACTTGCCTTGGAACGAGACTGTGTTTGCACTGCTCTTTTCCACACTCTAAATATCTGAGGACTTTTCATCCAATTCTTGTGTTTGGACATGCCTTCCCTTTCCCGGAAATTCCACAGGGGTTGTTCTTGACGTCCCTGTTCCAGTCCTTCAGGTTGCCCACGAGATCCACTTCCTTCCACTCCACTCCAGCAAATACCTGCCTCATCGCTCGTCTCCCATTCAGAAAACTCCCATTCCAGGTCGCTTGAGAAAGGATCGCTTGGGAGGCCTTCCATGGACTCCTCAAGGGACACCTGGAATAGACGGAGCTAACACCGAGCACAGAGAGGTGCCAGGTGCTGCACCAGACTGCCTGAATGTGTCTCATTCATTCCTCCCAAGAGCCCAGTACTCTCAGCACCCTCGTTTCACAGCCAAGACTCAGCGTGCAGCTGGGGGTGTGGGGTGGGTGAGTCTGTCCGGAGGGACTGAAGGGAGGCGGGATATAGGGACGTGGGGGGAGGAAGGGCCTGGGCCGGAGAGCAACTGCTCAGGCGGCTCAATTTGCCATGTGCCTTGATTAGCCATGATTTCCTTTGATTCCACCGCAGTGCTCGAAGGGTGGGCTCATTAGGGAAAACACAGAGTCGAACTTTAATTCCCTTAAAGTGGTAACCATTGGGTCAAAGGTTTTGAGGGCCCATTCACCTAGTAGGTGGCCTTGAGCAAGTGGGCAAGCGGTGGCCACAAACGGGCTGCGTGTTCTCTGTGGCCCCTGTTGGCTCAGTTCTTCAAGGACCATTAGTTCCTGGCAGCCGCTCCTCCCAGTCTGGAAACTCTAGGCCAGCCACCTCCGGCCCTCCATGCCCGCCCATCCGGGAGTTAAAGCAGAGCAGCAGAGGAGCCCGCTTCCTGGGTTAATGAGCAGGCTGTTTAGGTCCTGGGGCAGTCACGGGTTAGGCGCAGCTGGGGGAGGGAGGGGGGTCACAGCCCTTTGCCACAGTGAGGTTTCTCATAAACATTTGCCCAGGGAGCCTTCTGGGATCAAGGATGGCTCTGGGCCCATCGCCTTTGCCAGGCGGAGTGCCAAGGCGCCCACACCTCAGCTCCTTGGCTCTCCTTGGGCTTAGAGCTTGGGGGGAAGCTTCTGGGCCTGACTCGCCCCAGCTTCAGCCAGGGCCTCGGCTGACTTGGACGGGAGGGTCAGGAACAAACGGAAAGTGGGAGGAGAAGCAAGAAATGGGGTGACCTGAAAAAGAACTTCTTCCTCTCAAAAAACATAAAGTTTACAGTTGATACGGATTTGGCATTTGGACGTAGTGTAAGAAGTGTACGATTTGTGTTATACAGGACGCCTCCCCCCCGCGCGGAACCCATCTGTGATGTTCACTGCAACGTGCTCAGTGCCCAGTCCAGGACCTGACTGCAGTCAGTGCTCAATGAACACGAGGCATGAGTGAGAGTATGGGTGGAAAGAACAAAACCTGGGTCGGAAAACCTGCATTTCAGGGCTTAGCTCCATGACTCACTAGGACCCTGGGCAAGTCACTCCGACTCCACAGGCCTCAGTGTCTGTAAAACAGAGACCCTGGTAGTTCCCACTTCAAGGGCTTTAACGTCATCGAGTTTAGGCTGGGGAGCTGTGGCTTCCACAGCGAATGTCACACTGACGACTGTGTCCTTCCAGAGTCCGACAAATTGCCGGCTTCAGCAATCTAGTCAAAGAGCCTTGCCAAACCAGGCCTGCGGAAGGCCACAAGCATGGCTTTAGGAATGGCAATTAAACAGGAGAAAGACTGTAAAATGCAGTCTCCAAGGAGGGCACAATAGCAAAAGAGATTCTTTCTCCCCTACGGGTTCTTCAGCTTTGCCCATTCAGGGGATCAGTAAGCATTATCTGGAGCATAGCTAGACTTCCGTCTGAAGAGCTTATAGCTCATCTAATCCACATACCTCCCCCGCCTTCTGCAGGTGAGAAGACAATAGCCCAGTGAGGGGTTTAAGGGCGAGTGGCCAGGACCAGGTAGTCTGGTCTCAGCTCAATGCTGCTCTCACTGCACCGCGTTCAAGAGGGAGGATGTGCAAGGACAGGGAAATAATGCCTCCACAGAGCAACGGTTTATTTTATTTTATTTTTTAAATTCTCACTCGAGGATATGTTTATTGACTTGAGAGAGAGGGGAAGAGGGAGAGAGAAACATCAGTGTGAAAGAAAAACATCTATCGGTTGCCTCTCGTATGCACCCCGAGAGGGGACTGAATCTGCAACTTAAGTTTGTGCCCTGCTTAGGGATTGAACCTGCAACCTTGGGTGTATGGGGACAATGATTCAACTAAATGAGCCATCCAGCCAGGGTAGCCATGGTTTAAAAAGGGCTAAAAAAGAGGAGAAACAGGGGGAAGGAAAGGTTATAAATGATGTCTCGTAGCTATGTGAATTATGTTTCATGTGGGATAGCTTGTTAAATGTATGGTTTTATTATTTTTTTAAATATTTTATTTATTTATTTTTAGAGAGGGAAGGGAGGGAGGGAGGGGGAGAGAGAGAGAGAGAGAGAGAGAGAGAGAGAGAGAGAGAGAGAGGGAGAGAAACATCAATGTGCGGTTGCTAGGGGTTATGGCCTGCAACCCAGGAATGTACCCTGGCTGGGAATTGAACCTGGGACACTTTGGTTCCCAGCCCAAGCTCAATCCACTGACCTATGCCAGCCAGGTTGGTTTTATTTTTTAAAGGCTTTATTTGCTTATTTTTAGAAAGGGGAAGGGAGGGAGGAAGAGAGAAACATCAGTGTGAGGTTGCCTCTCACATACCCCACACCCGGGCCCTGGCCTACAACTCGGGCATATGCCCTGACTGGGAATTGAACCGGCGACCCTTTTGTTCACAGGCCAGCACTCAATCTATTGAGCCACACCAGCCAGGGCTAAATGTCTGGTTTTAAAGTGGAGTGTTACTTATGGGGCATCAGAAAAGCCATTTTAATCACCCAACTCTGCCATATACAAGCCCTGTGACCCTGGGCAGATCCTTTTTCTGATCTTCAAAATGATTGAAGAGTAAGGATAACAGTGCCTGCCCTAGAGAGCTGATTCTCAGGGACCCGTCGGGTAATAGATGTGGAGGGAGTCTGCATACGCCATAAAATACTTTAAAAACAGGAAACCTGGAGAGGTAGTCCCAAGGGACGACCCTGGAGTCAGCTCCTGTTTCACCAGTCTCCAGGTGTGCAATTTAGATCGTGCGCTTAACCTTTCTGTGCCTCAGTTTCCTCATCTGTAAAACAGGCATGGCAGGAATTAACCATGAACACAGATAAAGTGTTCAGCACAGTCCCTGGCGCATTCTAAACATGCAACATGTTGTCAGTTATTGTTCCTACTATTTGGATAGGACGCATTTTTGCATTTAATTCTCACAGTAATCTTATAAAGTGAAATTGTTGTTAGTCTCATCTTGGAAATGGGGCAGCGAGAAAGAAGAGCTAGGCCTATTAACAGGTAACAAGGCCGGAACTAGATCCCAGCGCCCTATCGCACTGGATGGGACAAGACGGGTCAGGTGCGGGGCAGGCAGCTTTGGGACTGCCTGTGAGTGGAGTCCAAGGGCTACATTTTGAGGAGCAAGGAACTAGGTCACTTCTAAGGACGCTTCTGGCCTGGTAGTCTCTGTGAGGTTGAGAGATCAAAGCCTGAGCAGAACAAGGGCTGATTCTGACCCCGTGACTTCGGAGTTCAGTGTGAAAGCCAGGTTATTTATTTCCCATGGCCCACAGATCGCTTAAGAAAAAAAATTATGTCCAGAGATCAGTCAGGCTTTCAGCTTCAGGGTCAGCTTACCTGGACCCTCCTGCCTAACTCATTTCTTAGCCTCACCTGCACTTCACTACCTGCAAGCAAGAGACAAAACTTTCTGAGCCACACCCCTCCCCTGTGGAGGGTGGGAAGCAGAGGTTTGGCCCTAAATAAAGGCAAAGGATGAACTAGGAACAAGACACATTCTCAAATCTATGTGCTCCTGCTTTGTTTTTCCCATCCATCCATCTGCCTGTCCATCCATCCATCCATCCATCCATCCATCCCTTCTTAAAACACTTGATTGACTGCCCTGTGCCTGGTGCTCTGCTGGGGTCTAGAGTTACAACAGAGAATAAAACATCTATGGTCTCAGGCCTCACGCTGGTTTACATTCTCCTTGGGGGGAGGATGGGCTAGACCATAAATAGGTAGATAATTAAATGAATGAGATTATTTTAAATTGTGCAAGTAACAGAAGACGAACTAAACACACAATAACAGAACAAAGTGACGGTGGTCTTCTTCTATTTACTGGCCTCGAGATAAACTCCAGGGCCATCAGAGCCCATCCCCATCTGCCCTTGTTTACTGCCCCGGCCTTATCTCTTGTTGCTTTTTCCCTTCAGCCCCAAAGAACATGGAGGATCCAAGCTAGAAAGGGCCAGCCAGCCCTGGATCACATGGTTCCACCCCCCAAAAACACTCTTTCCCTTTTCCCTCCCACTTTCATGCCTCTTACCCGACTTACCAGGTACCTTCATCTGCAAGCTGACCCTGCCACCCCTGGGCCCGGGTTGGTTGTCCCTTTGTGCTGTCACTTTCCACACAAAAGCATCCATTTTTCTGTGTAGTGGGTTTACTGGCATCAACTCACCAGGCTGTGAGCAATTTGAGGTCAGGGATCGCGTTTTGTTTGCTCTGAATGGTCGAATCCTCAGCAGCTGGCACCGTGCCTAGCACACAGTAGGCACTTCGTGAATACCTGTTGAATAAATTAACACTTTGTATGCTTAAGAGCTCAGTAATATGAGGAAAAGGCATTGGTGAGACATGGCTTTGGAGACAAAGAATGAATTAGAAGGAAAAAACATGAGTCCTTGCTGGAGTTCATATTCCAGGGACTTTCGGCCCCCACCCTCTATCAGAGCCTCCTTAACGGCTTAGTGCGTAGGCAGGGAAGAAATTATTGACCCCATTTAACTGTGGGGGAAGTTCACTCCCCCTCCAGCTGGAAGAGATCATGGAGCCCAACCTCTTCGCCTTGCAGGCGATGTGGGATGGGGTGGTAACACGCAGACGGTGAACTGAGTGTTCTCGCTCATTTAAAATCAAAACAGCCATTCGAGGGGACAGCAACCACGAAGGAAAAAACAACATGACTGACCCTAGTCCACCCTCACCCTGTGACCCAGCCCCGCCGGGCAGACACACAAGGCCACCACCCCATTTATCGTCAGGAAATCCTCCCCCGGGGTCAGTTCATGAGAAACCGCAATTATAGACTGACCAGCACAGACGAAACCTCTCGATTCTAATTTCTTCATCTCAGAGTCCAGGCTCAGGGAGAAGAGACTAGTCTAAGGCGCATGCTGAGAAGGGTCAGGGTCCCAGAGCCTCAGTCCAACCTTCTCCAGTACACCTCCATGCTCCCCTGACATGAACCTTCTAAGCTGGGGACGGGGTGAGAATGATGGAGACCTGACTTGGGCATTTTTAAAGCTGGGGGTCCTGTTGGGAGCAGAGAGGCAAGAGGGCTGGTGAGCTGCCTAACCCATCTGGTTGTCCGACTCCAGAGTTTATTGGCTCCTTCTAGGTCTCGTTGTTTGTGCGTTGTTAGTTAACCCACAAGAAGTAGGAAGTGGGCTGTTTACTGTCCAGTAACTATTTATAAAGATTGTTATTGCTACTCCAGTCCTGTGGTCTCCCAGCTAACAATAACCTAGAGAGGGTGCAGGGTGGGTGGAGTGAGGCGAGCAGAGGCACAGGCAGGGAACCCTGCCAGGAAATGGGGGAAAGTGTACTTGTTTTGGGTTCCAGCAACATGTAAAAACATTGAGAAGGGAAGGGACTTTTTTTTTTTTTTTTTGAGTGAGAGAGAGAGAGAGGAGAAGGGAGGGAGAAAGAGAGGGAGAGAAATACCGATGTGACACATTGATCAGTTCGCCTGTCGTACATGCCCCGACCGGGGACCAAACCTGCAACCCAGGTATGTGCCCTGACTGGGTATCAAATCTGCAACCTTTCGGTTTGCACGACAACGCCCAACCAACTGAGCCACAGCGGCCTGGGTAGGAAGGGACATTTTGACGCAAAGCTTGGAACTGTGGACTCTTACACACACCAGTACTTGCTGTGGGACCCTGGACGGATAACGCAATCTCTCTGAACCCCAGCCTCTCACAAGAGAGGGTTGAAAGAGGTAGTTTCCAGGGCCTCTTGCCCTTTCTATCACGCTCCCTCCAACAAAGCAGACTTGGGAAGGAGTGGGCGTCCTGTGCCGAGGCCTGTGTTTGCCAGGCCAAGTCCTGTTGAAATTAAACCAGGAGACGGAAGAAGAGTGCGGGAAGCAGGCCTGAGACTGCTATTCTCAGAAGACCTGCTTGCACAGTCGGTCCCGGGCCGGCAGTCAGGAACTTCGATCTCAGGAGGATTTCTGTCCTTCCAGAACTGATAAGGGTGGCTCCCTGTGCCTCCACTGCCTGGACTAATGATGCGGTTTGTGCTGCACACCTGCTTTCCTCCTGGGAGCCTGTAGTTCCGTGCTGCACAGACGATGCCCGCACGGCTGGCCCCCAGCAGAAGCCCTGGGCACCAAGTTTCTAACGAGCGTCCCTGGTAGACAGCACGTTACACGCGTGGTCACGGTCTGTCGCTAGAGGAGTTAGTTGAGTTCACCCTGTGCGGATCCCTGGGGAAAGGACTCCTGGAAGCTTGTACCTGGTGTCTTCCAGACTTTGTCCCATGCACCTTTCCCCTGTGCTGATTTTGCTTTGTATCCTTTCACCATAATAAATCATCGTGTGAATGTGATCACGGGCTGGGTTCTGTGGGTCCTCCTAGTGAGTCACTGAACCTGGAGGTGGTCTTGGGGAACCTCGGACAGGAGATAAGCCTAGATTTCACAGAGACCGTAATCCTATACCGATTTCCTATAAGCAGATAGCTTAAACCAGCACTGTCCAACAGAAATCAAACATCAGTTCCGTGTATCATTCTAAATTTTCCAAAAGTCACCCTTTAAAATAAAAACAAGTGAAGTTAATTTCAAGAAAAATGTTTTCTTTAACCCAAATATAAAACTACTAACATTTCAACATGTAATGATGTAAAGATTTACTGAGATATTTTTACATTCTTTTTTTCATACTAAGTCTTCAAAAACCAGTGTGTAGTTTATGTTGATAGCACACCTCAATTTGGATTAAACGCATTTCAAGTGCTCACTAGCCACACTCATTCAGTGGCTGGTAAATTGCCAGCACAGGCTTGGAGATGAATGGCAAGGACTCTGGAGACAGTACATCCGGGTCAGAATCCTGGCTTTGCCACCTACCAACTGCATGGCTCTAATTAAGCAAATACATGTAACTTCTCCATGCATTTGTCTCCTCATCTGTAAAATAGTACCTGGTGCAGACAGGATATTGGGTGAGTACTGGCTGCTACTCTTATTACCCAAAAACTTGGCCCTTGAGATGAACGTGTCTGACTCCTCACTCCACAGATGAGGAAACCGAGGCTCGGAGCTCAGAAGGCACTGGGCTCCAAAGCAATGGCTCCAGCCCCCTCCCCTCTTCATAGACTCCCTGTCTCCTGGCTGGCTCTGAGACTGGATCTGCCGCTTCTTCAGAAAACCGGCATCTGGCCCAACCTAGGTTCTGCAATCCCGTTTTGATTGCAAAACAGGGCCACTCTGGGAAGCTGGCATTGAAGCGATGGGGCCTGGGCCTCCCTGCTGTTGCCTCCACCTGGACCCACTCGCTGGGCAGCTGACCCCATCCCTGAGTCCAGCACTTACTCAACAATGACGGGGCTGGGTTTCATCATTTGGGCTTTTACAGCCTTTTTAGTTTATTAACTCATGTTCTATGTTCCTTGGAGACACAGAACATCAACACGTCTTTTTTAACCTCCTTCTAAGTCACCTGCTGCCCCTATTCGCTCACCAGGCATATATTCTGGGTAAGTAGCGCGCTCCCTGTACACGCGTCAAAACAGGGTGAAAAGGTACTACGTGCCCACTGGTCGGGGATATAGCAGAGCACTCCCTCGGGCTGGAAGCAAAACTGGCTTGTGACTTGTCTACAGCATCCGTCTCCACCCTTCCCTTCCCAAAACCCCATGCAAATCACCTGCTCTCCTCTGACAGGCTCACTCAGCATAATTTACACGGCTCGAGTCTTACTAGCAGGTGGAATCAGACCAGTTTTTGTGGGCTCAACCTCGTTAGCATGTGCTGACCTGAAACTCTGCTTATTCTTTACTCCAAGTAGTGTTTTATCGAGTAGATTTTGATTGAGCATCTACTATGCATTAAGCCCTGTGCAAAGCACTGGGAACAAAGCTTTTGTGTGCCTTATGATTTAGTGTAGAAAACAGACAAGAAATGACAATAAAGCATTGCAAAGGGTTAATATAGAACGTGTCAAATGTGTTAGGAGCTATAAGGGGATCTGAACTATCATAAGGGGACTCTATAAGGAGACCCAAACGAAACTTTTTTCTTAGGAAGTGACTCCAAGTGGAGGCCTGACAAACGGCAGGAGAGAACCCGTGAAGGAGAGACCGTGGTGCGCTCCAGGCCCAGCAGAGACAAAACCTGGAGGCGAGAGACAATGGCATGTTGGAAGAACCGACTGAAGTCCAGCACGGCCGGGAGACAGAGCAAGAGCAGTGTGGCAAGAAGGGGAATTGACTGGACTTTGAGGACGTTGTCTGAAGCACTAAAGAATTTGGACTTCAGCCTGAGGGCAAGAGGAAACAGCCTGGTGGAGCATGACACCTTTCAAAACAGAGGGTTCCTGGGAACAAACCGACCAAATTGTGCTTGAAAAACCAGCAGTGGGAAGACTGGGAGGTGCTGGTTTCCTTCTCGCCTCCACGCACTCCGTGCCGAGGCTCAGACCTCCGCTGGAAGCTGTCTTGTGGCCTGAAGGCCTGCTCGGCACCAGGTTGTGCTCCCCTCACCCCTCACCCCACTGTCTGTGAGATCGAGTCCCCTCAGTTTGGTGCAGCATGGCCTTCCTCAGACCCCTGGCACTGCAGGGCCACAGAGGACACCCTGAGGGACTGTCAAAATCCCTCGTTTACCGGATGGGTCCATGAAGGCCCGGAGAAGGGAAGCACCTTGTCTACGGCCCCACAGGCGGCCTCGGCCTCTCAGACCTTCTCGTTTCCACCAGAGAAACTGGACAGCAGGGCTGGGGCTCGGGTGAGGCAAGTCGGCACATAGGGTGCAGAGCCCAAGGAGGTGCTCACTCTCCGGTGCCAGCTCCGCACTTGCAGGACCCCAGGTGCTCGACGCGCCCCATCCCAGGTGTGCTCTTGCCTCCTCCCGGTCCTCACTATAGCCCCTTGAGGGCAGGGGTTATCACTTCTAGAAAACTCTTTGACGTCTCTCAGGGTGTTAGTGCCATGCTAGGCACACATTTTGAGTCACTAGAGGGTTACAGACGCAAACGAATGGCGGGTTTCTGACACACGGATAGGCGTGCCGGTGTGTGTGCCCCTGGGCATACGTGACAGTGAAAAGATGACAGAACAGAGTGAAGGGGGCCTGAGCCTGGAGTCTAGAGATTTGGGTTCTGGTCTCCCCTCTACCTCCTCTTTGCTATGGGCACTTGGGGAAATGGTTCCCCATCCCCGAGCTTCAGCGGAATGAGGTGGTTGAATAAATCACGTGCACTGAGCACAGACTCCGCCGTGTCAGCCAGTGTTCAAATGTTTCTGTGCTTTCACTCCTTCCCAGGCTTCCTGGCCTTCCTTTCAACAGGCTATGTGTTGAGGTGAGGAAGGCTTCACAGAGAATCTGGGCCTGGAGACTGACCTGCAAAACTCCCACGGGAACATAATATCTTAAATCATTAAAAAAAAAAAAAAGTGGTATCTCAAGATCCTTCCCCGTCAGAAGGCGGAGACTCACCTGCTTCAGAATCACCCTCGGGGCACGTCTGAAGGCAGGTTCTCAGCCTCTGCCCCTGAGGTTCTAAGGCAGTGACTCTGCAGGGGGCGGGAAACCTGCATTGCAGACTTCCGAGGCAGTCAGACAGCTGCGGAGAGCGAGCGCGGAGGTCAACACACTCCCCTGTCTGCGGGCAGGGCCATACCTGGACAGCACAGACCTGGAGCCGCCTGGCCCGACCATCAGCATCTCCCAGCAGAGAAATGAATTCATGGATTGAGTAATGCAGCAAATATTAAGCATGTTGCGTTCTAGGCTCTGTTCCAGGCAGTAATTATGCGCCCTGTTCTCAAGGGACTCCCGGTCTGTTGCTTATTTTAGAAGCAAGTCATCCAGCCAGAACCAGCAAGGCCTTAGAGATCATCAACTAAGCCCATTGCACAGTTTGGGAAACTGAGGCCCAGAGAGGGAAAGCAACTGGTTCGAGACTATACAGGGAGCAAAAGTATTTCCTGCTCCCAAAGCAGCTGAGGCGTCCCAAGGTCCTCCCAGGAGGGGGCTGCATTCAAAGTCCTAGAGCAACCAGTTTGCTTCTGAAACATTAAACCTACACAGAGTAAATGTTGCTGGAAGTCTAACATCAGGTCTTGCTAATAATTTAAATCCTTAACATACCTTCAACCAGAATGCGGGCAGTAAGGAGGCGGGAACACCACGGGGTGTTTAAAGCCTGGGAGTAAGAAATGCTTCTGAGGACTGAGCTCTCCACCAGTTTTTCGGTGCTGTTTGAAGCCCTGGCTATGATGGAGGCACTGTGCCTGCCCCCTCCTGCACTTTAAAACCAAAAGAAGAGGGGCCCGCCTCCCAGGTGCACGAGGATCGACTCCCCGGTCTCTGCCCAGACTTGCTTACGTCACTGTCACCCGAAGCCGGGGGAGGGGGAGACGCGGGTAAATCGTGCCCGCCCCTGAAATGCCAGCCGCCCTGCGATTGGCTACAAGGACTCCGGGCCGGCCACGGATTGGCCACCACTGAGGGCTTGAAAGGTGGCTGAGAGCGCCCGACACCTCAGTCGGACGGTGGCCCGGGATCAGACAGTGTCTCAGGCAGCGAGCCTGAGACGCCCCCCAGCCCGCCATGGCCCGGCTGCTCCGGGCGTCCTGCCTTTTGTCCCTGCTCCTGGCCGGCTTCGTCCCGCCGAGCCATGGGCAGGAGAAGTCGAAGGTGAGTAGCCTCTGGGGTGGGGGGCCAGGGAATGCACATAGTCCCCAGGGGTCCAGCTCTCGGTGGAGAGGCACCCCTCTTCCCGGGGTCCCCTCCAGGAGGCCGACACCTAGGTGAGAGGGATACCCTATACTCCGTTGCCTCCCTCTCCTGCACCGTGACCCGGACCCCCAGACCATCAGTCTCCATGCAGTTCCACCTGTGGGCGAGTGGGGTGCCCTGGGGGGCAGAGTGAATAGGGGAGCAAAATCCCTCTCCCCGAGCTCGCAATCTCTTCCCCAAGGCTACCTCAGAGTCGCTTTGCGACATCCCTGCCGCCTCTGGACCCGAGCTGCTGCCCTCCAGGCAGATCTGAAGGGGGTGCGGCCACAGAAAAGGGCCTAGAGCCGTGGCACCCGGAGGTTCCCGGGGAGACTGGCAGCCCCCAGGGGTAAGGGAGGGAGAACTGCAGCTGGCGGGTCCCCTGCTTTGAAGAACTGCCCTGGGCACTCTTCTAGCCCAAGAATAAACGCAGGTAGAAACACACTTGGATTGGGGGCATCAGTAGAAGGGGCAGAGGTCTGTGACAGAAAGAGCTCTGGACTGGCAGCGTGCCATGCCAGGACCTGACTCGATCCCTGCTCCTTTCTGGGCCTGTTTCTCCATCTTCAGGAGGTGTGTGTTTGGGGGGGAGGGGGGTGGCAGCAGCACAACGAAGCTGATGATTTCAGAAGGGAGGCTGGGAGAAGCTGCGAAATCCGCATGCTCTTCTCTGAAGAGCACACCTGGTGTCCGAACGGCTCTGTAGGAGAGGCGGAATTCTCCTGAGCCTCAGTTTGCCCCCAGCAAGCTGTGGGGCCCCCAACTAGGCCAGGGTGACCTAGCGTGTCCATCTCCTTGGATCACACACACCAAGGTGGGCCCTGAGGACTTCTCCCCTTCCCCAGGGTAGGAGGCAGAACCCAGGTATAGACCCAAAGAGAGAGGTCTCCATCTCCAACTGAAACACTGCTCCCCCCCCTGCCCCTGCCTCAACCTTGTGTGAGCTCAAGAGAAGCTTTGAGCCTCTGGGTTTCTAATATCTTCTGGGTCCTTATTCTGAGATCTTAGGAGTCTATGATTCTGTTTCCAAAATTCTATCCACTGCTCAGGAAGCCCATTCCAAGGACAGGGTTCCTTCTGTCTGTTTCTGTCCCCTGTCCTGTCCTCAGCCTAAATCCCATGCAGTGTGCCCCTCCTTGGAGCCTTGGAGTCAGCCTGGAGACTAGATGGCTATCAGGCCACTTGCTCCAAGCCTCCTTCTTTGTATCCAGACCTGTTCACAATCTCCAGCCCAAACGACGTTTTTCAGGGCAGGGATGGGACTGGTTTCGAGATTAGGGTGCGGAGTGGAGGTGGGGAGGTGGGGATGGAGTCTGTCCTGTACCCCCAGTCTGGGGAGAGCCGGACAGGGGAAGACTGGGCCCTGCCTCAGGAAGGCCGGAGGTGAGGACATGGGCCCATGAATAACTCATCAAGGCTGCGCGTTCTCTGCGGAACTCTGGGGAGGAAGAGCCGGGTTCAGAGGGAACAGGATGGGTATGGTCTAGAGAAGTCTCAGGGTGAGGTGTGATGCTATCAGATGCTACCAGCTAGGACTTGCTGGCTAATGAGAGTTTGGGCATCTCTTCTCTCCTCCCAGGTCCTTAGAGAGTGGAGATGTCAACCATCTACCTTGCCCCTCCACCCGCACCCCAGGGCCAAGAGGTGGGACATGGGATGGGCCGCAGGTGACGGCCCCAAAGAGATAGTTGTCTCCTCCCAATCAAAGGCATGGGCTAGAGAACAAAGGGAATCCTCCTCTCCTTGCTCTGTCCCCTCTGTAGTCCGTCTGGAGGCTGCCCAGGCTCTCTGTCCTTGTTCTGCAAAAGGACTGTGCAGAAGCTGGAGACAGTAACAGCTGCTGACGCGCACAGGACCCTAGTAACCGCTGGTTTCTAGGTGACTAAACCAGGCAGAGAGGATCATGGACCCACAGGCTGACGGAGCTGAAGGGCCCTCAAGACAGCACTGAATCTGACCCCATCTCATAAGGAGGAGCGGGAAGGGAGCGGCCAGAGTCTGTGGCCCAGAGCTTAGGTCTCCTGTGCAGCCCTTCCGTCTCCCATGCCCGCCAGGTTACCCTTTCATAGCATCCCACTGATGGGGCCATGAGATGATAGGAGAGGAGAAAGACAGAAGACCAGCAGCCCCAGCCAGCGGGGCCCTGGCTGAGTCCCCACCCTCTCCCACTCTCACCATCAGAACTCTCCTGTCTTGTCCAGCTCGGGGAGGATTGAGGCTCTCCCGCTGCCTCTCTCCTCCGGCTCCTCTGGCCTCCCCTGTTGAAGGTGCAGGGCTCTGGGGTTCCATGGGCCTGGAAGAGGGACGGGGGCTCATGTAAGAACTGGGCTGCAGTAGTAAATGCAAGCCATGGCTTCCCTGCCGGCTGGCTACACTCCGACCACCCCACCCCCACCCCCACATTGGTCTGGTCTCTCCTGCTGGGGGCACTCTGCCCGTGCATCATGCTCTTCGAACTGGCTGGGAAACATCTTGACAATAATGTGAGAACAACAGGGCCCTTTGCCCTAGCTGTAGGCGGCATAATCATTGTCCCTTAATGTGGGGATTTCTTTCCGAGAGGCTTTGAAGACAGGCTGGCCAGCCAGCAGATTCTCACAGTCATTTGGGGAGGCTCAGAGATCAAAGTGATTTGCCGGGGGGCTACACAGCCAGCAAAGACTAAAACCTAAACAGAGGAGACGCCCCTTGCCCCACCCCCACCCTGCAACTGTGCCCAGAAGTGGATCCACCTGTTGTTTGCGAGCTTTCACTATTTGGACAACCTCTTGGCTTTTCTTCCTCTCCATTTCCCGGAGTTTGCTTTCCAGTCCGGGCGGAGTGGAGGAGGTGGAGAGGTGTGCGGGGAGGCCTGCCTTCCGGCTGCTGGACCTCAGTGGCCAGCTGGGGCGTGTTTGTTGTGCCCTCTATTGTTTGTATTTTGCAGGGGACCTGACCCAGCTGGGGCCAAGGAGGCCCAGGGGCTGCAGGGATGTTGGGCTCAGGTCTAGCGCCCACCAAGTAAAGGAGTAGGAACACTAGGCTCATGTAAAGCAGGGGATTGGCACCGAAGCTGAGAGCTGGCGGTTCTCAGGGGGTGGAGGGGCCCAGCCTCAGCTGCCTCAGCAGCCTGTGGCATCTTCAAGGCAGAGGTGGCTTTTCTTCACCCTCCTGGAGCAAGTCTTCCAGGACTGATGGGAAGAGAGGGCGTGGATTTGCTCCTGAAACTCTCTAATCACCTGCCTCTGCCTCTCTCGGTTAGTTTGTCTTCCCCCCTTTCACAGGTAGTCAGGGCCAGAAAGCACCTCAGAGAATAGTGGCGAGCCCTTTTCTTCCCCATCACGACCAGCCCACCTGCTGATTGGTATTAATGTCCTGACATCTTTTCAAGAGTAGACGCAGACCTTTGTAACCTGGACCAGAAATGAGGGAGTGGCAGAGTCAAATGCGATCTCCTGCTTGCCCTCGGTCATCCCACTGGTAGGGTGCTGTCAGGCTGTCGTGGTTGAGAATAGCTGGTCTAGTCCAAGGTTCGTTTTATACAAGAGGACACTGAGGCCCAGAGAAGAGAAAGGGCCAGTCCAGGACCACACAGGGAGTTAGGGGCAGAGCTGGACATGGGATCCAGGCCCACCGACTCGCAGCCCGGTGCTCTGTCCCTACTTGTCCTGGAGCGGTGGTTGGGCAGAGAGGAAGGCACAAGAGCCGTCATCACAACCACTCACTGACAGGGATGTCTAATAGATGTGAGCCGCTGTTCTTCACCCTTCACCCTCATGGCGGGCCTGTCCCCGTTCCCGGCTCCTGCTCCTACATCCCTGTAACAGCAGCCTCAGCTTTCCGGGCCTCCAGGTTTGGAATCTCTGAATCACCCCTTTCCATACCGCCTCTTCTTTCTTTCCACTCAGGTCTCCCTTCACAATGGTCTAGTTCAGGCCCTCCTCGCCCCTTGCCTGGACTATTGCAACAGCCAGCCAACCAGTCTCCATCAGCCCCTCCAGCAACACAACCACCCGTGTCAGGGCAGACTCGTCAGGGCCTGGCAGATATTTATAAATGGGCACGTGCTGTGAGGTGCTGGCTGCATTAAGTAATTCTCTAGGTTTCCATAGCGCTCACCAGCACGTGAAGTTCTTCCATAATCATTCCCTGGCACAAGGAATTAGGAGACCTCGGTTCTAGCCTAGTTCCGAAGCTTGGAGTGGTCTTGGTACCTTTCCTGGTCTTCAACATGGAGATGCCCCAGTTCCCTTGCAGCTCTGACCGCTCCCTGGCCCCGGTCTTCTGTTGCAGACGGACTGCTACCCTAACGTGAGAGGTACCATCTATGAGTACGGAGCCCTCACCCTCAACGGGGAGGAGTACATCCCCTTCAAGCAGTACGCTGGCAAATACGTCCTCTTCGTCAACGTGGCCAGCTACTGAGGCCTGACGAGCCAGTACATTGGTAAGAGCCCACCCCACCTATCTGGGGCTGTTTCTGCCGGCTGGGCATATTCCAATCACAGGTGCTTCGCTGGTGCAAGGGGGGAGGGGCCCCAGTGATCATGAGGTTCCATGATCCTCCATGGGTCCCAGTTCTGTGTTCCATGGCTTTGTGAAGATGGTGACCTAAGCCTGAGATCTGATTGCCTTGGACATGTTCTAGAAGGTTCCCTGTTATCCTTCTTCATCCCTGGTCACCTCACCTGCCCTAAAAGCAGAGAGAGGGAGGAGATTGGGTTTGCGCCTAAAGCGTCCTTTCCCTGGGGTAAGAATTGGTAGCTTTGCCTTGCTGGGAGTGCCTCACCTGCCCTCAGTGCCATCGCCCTCAGCACTGCTCTTGGCCTGTCTGGAAAGCAGGCGAGGGGCTCAAGGCCACTCCACCTGGGTTTGTGATCTCCAGTGTCCCCACCCCTTTCTTTTTAGCGGGGGCAGAGCACAGAGAGGTCAGGAAGGAAAACACCCCTGGGTTGAGCACAGCCGGCTGCGAGGGGCTGGAAGGAGACGCAGGCAGTCTGAGTGTCCTGCCTGGCAGTGACGGGCAAGTCCCTGCACGTGGAGTGACAGCGGGTTGGAGGGCCCAGTGGTCGGGTGCTCTGCCCAGAACGCTTCTGTCAGGCCCCTGGAACAGAGCATGCGTTTGGGGAGGAGACGGGCTGGGTACTGACCTTGGGTAGGCGGCCAGGGCCTCCCTCGGATCCCTGGATTGCCAGAGTACAGGAGGGTCGTGAGTGCCCTACCCTTACCCCAGGGAAGTCCTCTGCCTTCTCGGGGATGGATAGTTTTTGCTCCAGAAAACCCGATCGTGAGTGTCATGGAGGAGCCTGGCCCAGGTGGTGGACTTTGGCCATGGGCAGGTGACTCGCTACATTGCCTTCTTTCCCCCTCAAACCTCCAACTCATCCAGCTTAGTCAGGAGGAGGGGACTTGAGCCTCAGCAGTGACACATTCAGAGTGATCTTGGGCCACTCCCCCGTTAGGCCTCAGTGATTTCACTTGTACGAGGGGCGAGCAGGCGGTGGTACGAGGAGGAGGGCTCCTTGCCGGGCTATCCGGTCTCCGTTCTCTTTCCCCGTCCCAGAACTGAATGCACTACAGGAAGAGCTCGCCCCGTTTGGTCTAGTCATTCTGGGCTTCCCCTCCAACCAATTTGGACAACAGGAGCCGGGAGAGAACTCGGAGATCCTACCTTCCCTCAAGTGAGTGCTTACTTGGTGTCCAGAGAAAGCTCCGCCAACACAGCCAACCCCGTGTCCCAGCCCAGGCATCTCTTGCACCAGCCCCCAAGAACTCCTCTGCCTTCCCAGGAACCCCGTTTAGTAATGAGGGGAAGAGGGGGCAGGAGAGGGACAGGGCTGGCTGGTTGTGAATGCACGATGGGGGGAGAAGGGTGCACGATGCGGGGGGAGGGTGCATGCGGGGGAGGGTCACTGAGAAGGCACCCAGCTGGAAAGGCTGCAGACCCACACTGTGCCTGTGCCCATTCATATTCATGGGCTCCCCCTGCCCCCTATGGAAGCCGACCCAGATTCCCAGAACACCCCCTCCCCTGTTCTGTCCCTTCCTCTCATTTCTGAGCCCTGTTGCCCTTCCACCTCCTTGGGACCCATCTGAGAACATTCCTCGTAGGCATGTCCGACCAGGTGGGGGCTACGTCCCCAACTTCCAACTCTTTGAGAAAGGAGATGTGAACGGGGAGAAAGAGCAAAAGGTCTTCACGTTCCTGAAGGTGAGTGCGCAGCAGCCCCCTCTGCAGGAGTGGCTCCACCCAGCTGCCGCTGGCTCTGGACAGGGCCAACGCTGCTCTGGGCTCGTCACACAAGGACCAGCCCCTGCCACCCTGCCTGTCTCGGGTTCTGGGGAATTTCTTGGCACCTGTCACTCCAGCTACAGGGCTTTGTATACCTTAGGATCTCATCAGTGCATTTTACAAGTAAGACCCAGTCGGGGCTCCCAAGGGGACAAATTAAAGGTCTCACAATCCGCTAAAGCCAGGATGGTTCTGGGATCCAGTGTGCAACCTCCCAAAGTGGTGCTGTTTTCTCCCTGCCAGCTGTTCCCCTGCCCTGGGGAGGAAGGTGGGAGGGGCCCGGAGCAGGGTTAACATTCCTCGTCCCTGTTCCAGAATTCCTGTCCTCCCACTGCGGAGATGCTGGGCAACCCTAAACGCCTCTTCTGGGAGCCCATTAAGTCCCATGACATCCGCTGGAACTTTGAGAAGTTCCTGGTGGGGCCGGACGGTAAACCCATCATGCGCTGGTACCACCGGACCACGGTCAGCAACGTCAAGATCGACATCCTGACCTACATGAAGCGGCACGCAGCCCTGGCCCTGCGGGGGAAGTAACTGAGGCCTGCCCCGCCCCACACCCACCCTGCGGGGCCGGGGAGGGCCTCTGGTCAGGAAGGAGTCTGTTCCTCCAGCCACACCACACTCCCAGCCTAGACCCCTTCCTATCATACAGGGCCCCAGCCTGACACAGAAGCGTGCGTACGATTGTGTCTGTACTGCTGTGCAGGTGGGTGTTTGCCCACGTGCCTACAGGTGTGTGACCATGTGTGCCGATGTGTGCCCCCAGCTGTGTGCTGTGGAGAGTGCTAGAGACTGACACCCCTCTCTCCGGGGACAGCACACTTTCAGCTGAGCCCAAAGAAAAAAACAGCTCCAGACCCAATTATTTCCCTCTACCTGGACCTCAGCTTCGGGGCCAGCATCTCCCACGGCCTCTAAATACCACCACCGAAGTGCCCGAGGTTTCTGGGTCTCCCACACTGCCCAGCCTCGCTCCTTCCTGAAGGGCCCTCCCAAGCCCCCCACCCCACCCCACCGCGCTCCCTGAGCAGCCACAGCAGGCGTGAGAGCGAGGCATGTTCCCCGAGTCAGGAGTGGTGTCTCCATGAAGGAGGGGCCCGAAGCCCTTGTGGGCGGACCTCCCCTGAGCCTGTCCGCAGGGCCAGCCCTTAGTGCATTCAGGCTGACGCCCACGGGCAGGGATGCCACTCCTGCCACTTCGGAGGACGTGCCCTCCCCCTCCCCTGACCCACGGCATGAGACTCGCCCCTGTGTGTCCAGTAAAGGCCTTTCTGCAGCAGCTGGGCCTACCGTGGTGCTTTCTTGAAAGGCTGGGGGGAGGAGGGAGGGAAGACACGAAGGGAGTGCTTCGGCCCTGGTTTTGGTCTCTACCTAGGCCCGCTCTGCTTATCTCACTCAGCACTGGCAGTTTATGAAACATCTATTCTCGTTCCCTCCCACGGTTCCCCAGGGTGGCTAGGGCTGAGATGAGGTGTTCCGTCTGCAGGTGAGGCAACAGGTGCACAGAAGGCCCAGGCCTTACACAAGGTCTCCTGGTGCGTGAGGCGCAGGGCTGGACTTCAGACCCCTCTCCCCAGGGATACCAGCCGAGACTAATGGTGATGCTCCCGGGAGATGGAGGAGTGGCACAGAGGACGGGGATTCACTGCGAGGGGAACGCCGGCGGGGACATAAAAACACCAGTCATGGAATCTTCCACTTGATTTATATCTTTCGTGCAAAGAGCTGCCCAGGGAAGGATGGCCACCCCAATCCGGGCCTCCAGCACCACAAACCTCCCGTGGTGGGGCAGAGGGCCTGGCGGCTCCAGGCCGGGGACACCTGGCCGGTGTGGCCTTCATCCCAGGCCGCGGTGGCGCAAACAGGGCTGCCCCGGGCGGGGGCGGAAGGCCCTGTGGCGGAATATCCGGTGATCTTCTGTTCCCAGAGGCAAACCTACTCTTCCCGCGGGTCCTCGCAGAGGGGAAGGGGTGGGTGTGGTCTAGGTCTGCGACTACAGGGCTTGAAGCGAAAGTCAGACACACACACAAGTACTGAACGTGGTTCCCACAGGGGCTGGCCCACTTCTGGGGCCGTTTTGGGGAAAAAGGGGTCTCAGCTGCATCTCGCTCTTGAGATTGACGTCCCCTGGCGGATCCCACCAAGGACGGCAGGTTCTCTCTCCACTTGGGGGCAGGATAGCGAGTTTTTTCCAGTCACGCCGAAGGCAGGGCCCAGATGGAAGCCTTCTGGGCAGACCCTCCCCAGTCTGCAAACAGTTCGGGTTGGAGCCTGGGGCGCAAGCTGGTGGCCCATCTCAGCTTCTTGTCGGCTGACACTCTGGCCACACAGAGCACGGGACCTCTAGGTTTTTGGTAATCCGAAGTCTGCTGGCTCTGCAAGATGAAGGTGGAGCCAAGTGATGTACTCTGGTCTCACTGAGGCCCCTTGTGGTCATTTTTTGTGGAGTCTAAATAAACAAAAATTTGGAGGACTTAAACATGAGGTAGTACAGTAGGTTTCCAAGTCCTGTGGAAACCAGTGCAGTGACAGGGCAAATGACAGCTGCAGTTACTGTGTGTTTGTACCCAGCGCCAGGCCCTGGGCTATAGGCACGTTCATCATTCCACCCATCCGGCTCCGCCCTGGGAAGGAGGCAGACTGCGGTCCTTCAACGGAGGATGGAGCTGGGGCACACAGCGGTTTTAAAAAGCCTGCCCGCAGTCCCAGATCTAGAAAGTACTGGAGCCTAGTCAGTCTGGCTCCAGATCCCAGAAGTGGGCATATTCTGGAGGAGGGGACAGACCTGCCCATCTGGCTACCCTCTGCCCCTCATCAGAGCGGCCTCCGAGGGGCCCACAGAGCCTCCAGGACTCGGGAATATGAAAAAATAATGGAGCCACCCAACCCCTCCTCCCAGCCACTAACTCCTCCAACCACACTCCCCCCAGATTGCCTGCAGTCTCCACTTGCACACCTTCTAAGGGGCACGCTGCCCCCCGGCAGAGCCCACCCCGTTTCTGCACAGCTGAGACCCTCCCAGGAGTCCTCTGCACCGGGGGACCACGCTTACCTGGTTCTGCGGGCCGAGCCGCAGGCGAGTCCGTCACTTGGGAGGTCTGATTGCGCATCCCTCCGTAGTGTGGCCTCCAGGTGTATTCTGGCTGCAACAAGACTGGTGCTTAGTGATCAATAACCACACTTGAAAATTACAACAGCAGCTGTCATACCAAAACAGCACTAAATACATATTAGTCAAGTATACAGTTGCCCCTATGCATCCTTAAGAGATTGGTATCCCCCTCCCTGAGAATAACAAAACCCGCAGATGTTTGAGTCCCTTCAATGAAATGTTGTAGCGTTTGCATATAACCTATGACCGTCCTCCCACACACTTTAAATCGTCTCTGGATTACTTATATAATACAACATAAATGTCAGGTAAATAGTTGTTATACTGTATTCTTTAGGGAATAACGACAAGGAAAAAGTCCGTGCGTGTTCAGTCGAGACACAACCACTGCAGACCTAGTTACGCAGGACCTGTGAGTGACAGTGTGGCATTTCCCAAATATTTTCTTTTTATTGAATCTACTGTGGTGATGTTGGTTAATAAAATTATATAGGTTTCAGGTGTACCATTCTATGATACACCACCTGTATATGTATTGTATGTCCACCAGCCCGAGCCAAGTCTCCTTCCGTCACCATTTATCCCCCAACACCCCCTTCTACCTCCCTGAATGTTTTCAACCCACGGTTCACGGAATCCACGGACGTGGACCCAGTGGACAGGGAGGGCCGATGGCAATCGCACCCTTACAACAACCCAGGCTGCCACCCCCGTTTTACCGGTAAGGAAACTAAGCCTCGGGGGGGTTATGTAAGTTTTTAAAGGTTGTCCATCTAGGAAAGTGGCCAAATTTCTATTTGAATCCAGGTCTCTATGACCCCAGGCTCTTAAGCCCCGCACCACACGCCAGCGTTTAAAGCTGCGTGTGAAGAATCGTCACGGGGAGAGAAGCTGGAAGAGGCGGGAGAGCAGGCTGCTGTCCCTGTCCCGGTGAGAGCGGGGGTGCCTGAGACGGCGTGGCAGAGGGACTGGACAGATGGGACCGGTGACAGCAGCTGTTTGGAGAAAGACTGATAAGCAAGGAAAAGAAAAGAAAGAGAAAAAGAGAGAGAGAGAAGAAAAAAGGAAAGGAAACTGCAAAAGGGAAAGAGAAGGAAGAGAAAAGGAAAGGGAGAGAACGCATGGTGAGGACCGGTGCTACCTGACCACGCGGGCAAGTCGTAAGAAAAAGTCCAACCCAAACTCTGATACGCCTGGCCGGCTGGCTGGAGGGAGCCCTTCACACTCTTTCTCAGCCTTTTGTGTCCTACATCAGTGACCCTGAGCAGCTCTGGACTGGACAGACGACCCTCCCCCCACCAGAAGAGCAGACCAGAGCCTGGCCCCGGCACCTGAGTGCGGGCAGGAGGGAGCTGGAGCTTCTGACACCCTCCCCTGGCCTTGCCCTCTGGGAAGTGTCTGGGGTGGCCTGTGTGCGTGTCCTAGAGCGAAGGAGGAACACGGACTCACCAGATGGAAGAGGCGCGAGTTGGGGAGTGGGGGCGGGTGCTCCATGGGCATGGGGGGCGGGAGGTATCGGATCTGGGACCGGTCCTCGAAGCCGGGGTGCGGCACCATGGCTGGCATGGGCGGGTAGGCATAGGGGTAGGCGGCGCAGAGGTGCTCCGGGTGGGGCTCCATGTGGTAACGCTCCGCCGAGGCCTACGAGAAAGGCTCGGGTCTGGTTCTAGCCTGTGCAGCCTGTCACAGGCCATCCCCAGTGACACCCATTTCATCTCCCATCCTCTAGAATTTTAGTTGTCTGAAGGCAGGCCCCTGGGCAAGGAGGCTGCTACACAGGCATCGAGCACTGGCCGGTAAATGAACAGGGAAGGCTGGCCCCTGGGCACAGATGGCTGGCACCTGGGCAAGGAGGCTGCTACACAGGCATTGAACACTGGCCAGTACACGGGCGGGGAAGGCTGGCACATGGGCATGGAATACCAACAACGATGACAGCTAATGGGACCTGAGTACTTAGTCCGCCCCAAGTACTCTTCTAAGGGCTCTACCCGCACGGCCTCATTAGTTAGCTGGGCACCTGAACAGACACTGCCTCTCCCATCAGACTACGGCTCCCTGAAGGAGGTCAGGCGAAGCGCGTGCTGCTGCCTCCCTCAAGCCCCTCACCTTTGCCTTCCTCTTCTGCTGTTTAAGGGCTTCTTTTGCCTTTTCTTCATCTTTGAATGCTTTCAGCTAAGGGAAGACAGGAAGGATGACGGTCAGCTCCGGGGCTTCTCCAGCAGCCCCAGGGTTTTGACAAGCAGATGCACAGGGCCAGCGGCCCGGGCTGTCCTCCCTGGCCCAGCCCCGGGGAAGGGCCCTGAGGGGCACAGCACGGCCCAGGCCGGTGGCCGCAGGAAGGCCTGTTCACCATGGGAGGTCAGAAGGTTCCCATGAGCTCACTGCTCCTGTACTCCCACAGTAACACTTTTCAGCTTCGTGCTGGAAGACAGTGGGGAGCTGGGGGCCAACCCCTGAATTTGCTCTTTAAAGGCATCAAGCATGGTTGAGGAAAGTTACAGCTAGAGGCTAGAGTAGGGGTGGGCTGTCTTGCTGAGGCTCTCAGAAACTCAGGAGCAGAGCCGGAAGGAGAAGCAGCGAATGATGTGACACCCAGTCTCACCAGGGACCCTTCAATCCGTGCCCCCCACCACCACGAGGACAGGCCGACGGCCCCTCCTTGGGCTGCCTCTTCTCACCTGGGCGTTTGACTGGGTGACCTGGGCCTGCAGTTTCTCCACCTGCTTCTTCAGCTCCTCCTTCTCCTCATTCATGCGCTCCCGATCGCTGCGCTCCCTCTGGAAGTCCTCCTCAAAGATCTTCACCTGGGCAGCAGGGAGGGGCGAGGAGGGGTGAGGCAAGGGAGGAGGGGCAGCTCTGAGTGGAGCCTCAGACCCGCTGAGGCCCAGAACTCCAGCCTGTTGTCACCCCATCTCGACAGCAGCCCTACCCCCAACTTCAAACAGAGCCCTTCCGGATCCCTCAGTTGTATAGCCTGGGCTTCCACACAGGGCTCCCCTTAAACAAGGGGACCTACGGCCACTAGCCAGGCCGATCCTTTCACTCTGCTTCAGCCCCAGAGGTGGAGGCCACGGGACCCGAGTGTGGATGGAAGACCCTCCGAGAGCAGAAGGCCTACAAAGCTCTCCCAGGACCCCCGGGGGTTCCTGGCAGGGGAGGGGCTGGCACGAGGCTCTGCCTCTGCACCTGCGGATTCAAATCCTCGCTGGGTCCAGACGACTTGGAAGCGTCCACAGCATGGCACCACGTGGAGACACACACGGGACAACTATAGCCTTTTCAATCACCTTTCAAATCTCCTGTGTCCCTCAAGGAGAAAGTCTCCATTTTATGCTAGTAGGTCTTTAATGCCTTGCTAATACGTGTTAATTTCCCTTAAATGACGGGAAAGAAGACTCAAGTTCAGACTCTACATCAGTCAAGAGTAGCCAGCTAGAGTTGTAATAACACTGTTTGGCTTTTACTGTATTTCTTGCTTATGGTGACTTTCTGTTTGTGCAAATAATAAACAGGTTTTTCTATTTATAGTAGTGATTGACATAAAGCTCCCTTTTAATTACATTTATTGAAAGTAATTTATTTAAAATTTATTCTTTTAAAAAATTACTTATTTATTTATTTTTAGAGAGAGAAGGAGAGGGAGAGAAACATCAGTGTGTGGTTGTCTCTTGTGCAGCCCAAACTGGGGACCTGGCCTGCAACCCAGGCATGTGCCCTGACTGGAAATCAAACTGGTGACCCTTTGGTTCACAGGCTGGTACTCAATGCACTGAGCCACACTAGCCAGGACTAAAATTTATTCTTAAAATACTAGGTGAACAATGGCACAGCTGGGGTACAGAGATGGCTAAATCCTAGAGGGGGCAGAGGAATGACCAGCGAGGGGCACACTGCTGGAAAGGGGAGCCTACCACTGGACCGGGTCCTGGCAGTGACTAGAAGGTGGGCTACTGAGCATGGCCCCCACGGGACTCCAAGCCCCTCCTGGGCACGCAGGAATGTTCCACCTCCCATCTGGCCCCTCCCCTCAGGCTCACCTGCTGTTTCAGCAATTCGTTCTGCGTGACCAGCTCCTGTTTTCTGAGGAGGCCCCCAGCTCCCTCGGGGCTCCCAAAGGCTGCTGGTGGAGAGGACGGGGAGGCCTGGATGCTCAGGGCTTCCTCCAGGGCCTGAGATCAGGAAGAGAGGGGACGGGCCCATCAGCAGAAGTCCTGAAAGTTGGGCCCCACTGGTGGGCTCTTCCTCCGGGACCCACTTCCTGACGATGATCACCACCACCACCAGCACCATCTTATAAATGCTACCCTGTTTATGGACACGCTTCACGACACTACACATGTTTATGACCTTTCACTGAACCCTCTCCGCAGTCCTAAGACCATCATTCCCATTTTACAGATGCGCAAACTGAGGTTCAGAGACCTGAAATGATTTGTTCTAAGTCATAGCTAGTAAGCAGCAAAGTGGGGTTTCAAATCCAGCATGTGCTGTTAACCAGCAGCCTACACTGCAGTCTTCATGCAGAAGGGAGAATTTCCCTTTCCCTGAGCAGGTGTGGCCCAAGCCCAGCTCCCAGGCCTAGAAGGAATATGAAGTCCTTTGGGAGAATCTGCAGTCTCCTCGACCACTGCCCTGCCCTGAGAACTTTAGCTTCTACAGCCCATTCCCATCAAGCCAACCCTTCCATCCTCAGCTCTTCTGCAGTGAGATTAGACTGGACTTTCATTTCAACTTGCTCAAACATTAAAAGGTTTCTAGTCACTGGTTTTCTCCTCCAACCCCGTTAGTGTGTTACTCAAGGACTCTGGAACACCCATCAGGACTGGCCACGCGCATCGCCACTGAACTTCAGCTCCCGGACAGCAGGGCCTCTGCCCGTCACGTGTCAGCACAGCCCACGGCACCTCCCCGGACGGCACGGATAAGGAACACCTTGCTCAGCTTGCACCTGGGTCCCCACGCGGTCCCCTTGACTCCCCCAGAAACACGGGGAAGCAGCTGAGCCGAGAAGTCCGTTCAGGATGCTGCGAGGGGAGGCCGTGGCTCCCTCGCACTCCTGCTGCGTCTGCCCCATCTTCTCCGTGAGGAGACAGAGGTGCAGGCTCGGGAGAGCCTCGCACCGGTAACCCAGCCCCGTGCCTCCGCCCCAGCCACGCCACGGAACCCAGAGGGCAGCGGTCCTGCCTGCTCCGTCTCTGCCACCAGCACCGTGGTCACATATTCTGCCTGGATGTAGGCCCTAAGTCCCCCAGCTCGGGACAAATCACTCTTTTCTCTGAGGTCAAGTCCCAGGGACCTCAGACTCAGCATAATCAATGCTTTTCAAATGCCAAAACCAAACAGGAGAGAGAAGCTGGCCCACAGATGGATGGAGCAAGCCCTCCACGCCTCCAGGGGACACTTCCTTTCAAAGGGCCCTCCCTCACTGTGTTCCTCTGATCGACCCCTGCACTGCAAGGAGGGCAGGGCTGGGACAAGGCCAACCAGGGTTCAGAGGGCAACACGGAGGCCCAGAGAGGGTACAGGCCGGGCCCGGCCCGCTGCCACAAGCCTTGGCCCGGAGGACAGGGCTTCTGCTTCACTCAGCCCACCCTGGGCGCCCTGTCGCCCTGGACCCCACTTCGCAAGGGCGGGAACCCTCGGCCCTGTGCTCATCAGCCCCCGTCAGCGAGTATTTCCTGAACATGTGCTCGGTGCCAGGCACTGTGCCAGGCGCCGGGGGGATATGCCCTAGAGGAGACGCACCCCTCCCACCACTGCACGAGAAGACAGAATGTGAAATAAGTAATTACAAGAGACTGCGAGAAGAGGTGTGAAAGACGCTGCCTGTACTCTAGGGGCACAGAACACGGTGACCCGAATGAGGTTCTGGGAAGGTCTCGCTGACCTGGGCAGGGTGGCACTGTGTGAGGAAATAGCACGTCCAAGGACAGAGAGGGGGAGCGGGCATAGGCTCGTCCCAGGCTGGCCACCAGCGTGAGGGGAGGGAAGGGCGGAGGTGGGGGAATCTCGGGGCAGCACGGAGGCCCTCAGCGCCAGCGCCCTGACCCAGACTTGCCCCTGCTCTGCAGAGGGTCGGGGGCACTGGTGATGGGGGGGCATGGCAGCTGGGCTCAAGGAAGCTCCACCCGCCCAAGGGATCAGGGCTGAGGCACCTACCTTGTTGAGCCGCTGGATCTCCTTTTCCTGGTAGTCCCGCTGCCGGGTCAGAGGGCTCAGCTGATCCTGCAGGTGCCGGACCTTCTGGCGCAGCTCCCTGGCCTCTGTGGACAGCCGCTCCTTGTCAGTCTGCAGGGAGCACAGGGCTGGTGAGCAGGAGCCTCCCCCGGAGGCCAGTCTCCCGGCACTCCCGGCCCCATGCTCACCCAGGCACACCCGCTCTCCTGCTCTCACTCAGCAGCCCTCACACTGCTCACACACAACGCACGGTGCAAGACACCTGGCGTCAGAGCAGCAAGGCCCATTTTGGGGAGTCAGGCCCTGGGTTCTGACTCGGGCTCCTCCACCCGCCATCTGACACCTGGGGCGCTGTCACAGCCCTCCCTGGTCTAATCTTATCTGTCTGCCATAGGCAAGGGCTTTTAAACACAAGTCATACGTGGGCTTCAGGAGGTCTGAGAGCCCCAAAACTCAATGTCAAATTTCCTCTGTGCAATTTTCTAGGGAGAAACACCATAGTTTCTGCCAGATC
Source organism: Phyllostomus discolor (assembly GCF_004126475.2). Classification (NCBI taxonomy): domain Eukaryota; kingdom Metazoa; phylum Chordata; class Mammalia; order Chiroptera; family Phyllostomidae; genus Phyllostomus; species Phyllostomus discolor. The sequence goes on from NC_040915.2 coordinate 21,482,645, forward strand.
TGCGCAGGCATCTTCTGTGACACACAGAACGTGAGAACCACTGAGACTCTACAGACCCTTCCTGCTCTTAGTCTCTGAACCCGGAGAAGACACTCAAAGACCCAACGGTGGCATAGGGCAGGAAGTGTCCTCTGCAGGGAAACAGTACTGTGCAGTCAGAAGAGACAACACTGCAGTCGAGCTGAAATCAGGGAAAGCTTCAAGGTGGAAGCACTACCCCCACACTTGCTATGGAACAATCAGGGCTTCTCCCCCCGCAGAGGGCCACAGTGGGCTTGGCCTGTTGAGAGTACCAAGTCCTAGCCCCCTTCCGTGAGGGGAAATGACTACAGGGAGGGGGAGGTGACTTATCCCAGGCTACACACTGAGCTGGGGCTGGAGTCTCCTGATTCTGGTGTGCTCTCTCACCCTGCAAGTCAGAGGAAGTGTTTAAAACAGGCGAGGGCAGCCTCGGTTGGAACCTGTGGGAGCTGCCTACTCCCGCTAGGGAGCCTCCAGGGTGAGCGTGGCCCCGTGTCCTTCCCTACTGGGCCAGTGGAGCGCCCTCAGCTGACAGGGGGTGCTGTCAGATCCACCTACTGATGCGAGCCAGGGGTCTGGCTGACAGTCACAGGACGAGACAGCACTCAGGAGATAAGATAGGCAGTGTCCTCCCTCATCCTCATCTTCAAGGGGGGGGGGGGCAGTCCCTGGGGCCGGCTGACAGCCCAGATCTGGCCCCTGGGTGTCACATGCCGATGAGAGAGAACTCTGAAACGCAATCTGTGTTGAAAATGTCCACTTTTAAGCTAAACAACAGTAGCCTGGGCCCAGTTCCCATGAAAGGAAAGACACTGTGACATAAAATCTCCCCGGGTCTGGGGGTCAAATAGCCTCTTCTCCTTAAGCTGTAACAAGACCCTGCAGGGCCCCGGCTGGTTTCAGTCACAGGCCGCTGCCCCGGGAATGTGCTGGCCACGCATTCCTGGCCCCCCAGAACGATTCTGGTACCTCTTTCTGCCCTCTCCCTGACCCCTGTAACAACCTCTGTGCAGTCCTTAATACTTAAAGCACTTCCGCTTGTTTGCTTCCGTGACCCATTGTTGAGCGTCTCCTCCCCCCTCAAAGGTGGAACTGGACTGCTGTGGCTGAGTCCCTGCGCCCAGCCCAGAGGCAAGGGCGTGCTCCGTTGAACAATGAGTGGACAAACCAATCGGGAAGCTTCCTCTCATAAGTGAGCTCCTCCCCCTCCAAGAGCCAGCACAGCTGGAAACAATCAACAGCACCCCACTCCCACCCCATACTCTCTCTTTCACATTCTGTGCTTTTTGAGCCCGTAAGACTGTAACTGAACAAAAAGTTCTTCTGAAGGGAAATATGAAAATACAAAAGCAACAGCTAATCCAATCTTCTCCGTTTTTAGAAGGGAAACTAGGGCCCGGGGAAGGAAAGCACTTTTGCCTATGGCCACACAGCCCTGTACTGCCAGGGCCAGAGCTGGAACCCCATTTCCTGACCCCTGCTCCTCCTTGTCTACCCCCCTGACTCTGGTTAATGAGAACGGAGGAGTGGGCCTCCTGGAGCTGAACCCGGGGCCCAGCAGTCACACTTGCCTCCTCCACTTCGATCTTGGACTTGGCCAGGAGGAGCTTGCGGTCAAAGTCACGCTGCTTCTGCTCCCGCTCAGCTTCCAGGTCAGTCACCTGCTTCTGCAGGTCGGCCAGCTTCTGGCGCAGCTCAGTGATCTGGGTTCAGAGGCAGAGGGTGGGGCGTGTGAGGGCGACTGTCCGAGGTTCAAAGCTGCTGAGAAGGCAGCAGCAGGCGGGACAGGGGGGATGCGCCGACACCAGACGAGAACCCGGTGCGGCCTTGGCTTCCCACAACCCCCACGCTACCTTCTGCTCGTACTGCTGCTTCATGGACCGGAAGTGCTGGTCCCACTGCTTGTTCACTTCCAGCAGCTGCGGGGAGACATGGGGGTCAGAAGGGGCTAAGCAGAGCAGGACCACGGAGGGCCGCTCCACGCACACCAGCGTCCCGAGCAGCGCGCGATGCGTGCGAACGCTGGCCACACGCTGCCTCAGTCCCTCGCTTCTCAGCGCTGCCCAGAGAGATCCCCCTTTACCAACCGCCATCTCCGTCCTCGCCAGGACAGCGAGACGAACACCAAGGCACGAAAACAGTGCCGTGTGCACAGTCAGGTTAACACACACCCACGTAGAGGGGGGTCTGGAACTGTGTGTGAAAACTCTGAATTCCTACTCTCTCTAACCCAGCAAGTCCACCATAAGAAAAGTAACCAAGGGAAGCACTTGCACATAAAAACGCATGTACAGCATCGATCATCTCGACAGTGTTTGCATCACGGAGAAACCTAGAGGCCAGCCGAAGCAGGGGAGCTACAGTGTGATCAGAAAGCGGAGCACCGTGAGCTGCTCCGGTCTGAGATGAGGACAATGCTCATCCGCCACACTCTCCATGTAGCGATTCCTCAGGGACAAAGACAGCCCTGCGTCATAAACAAAATAGTGGAGAAGGGCATCCCAAGTTCAGAAACACAGAATAAAAAGTGCTCCGAGCTGAAGGTATATTTATATATGTATATACTTATATAGACCCTCAAAGACGGTTTCTTTTCAAGAAAAAAAAGAATTTTGTAATGCAGTACGTATAACCTTTTTCTACCTTAAAAAACAGATTATACGTCAATAAGTACATAGAAGAAAACAAGGAACACATAATGAATTGTTACTAACTGTGGTCATCTTTAGGAAATGGGATTCTCAAATCCTTTTATAATAAACACTGTATTACTTTTGTAACTGGAAAAAAATACCTTAAGGGCAATGCAAACACAAAGCTGAAATTAACGTGCACTAAGCGAAGGACTGAAGGGGCCTGACTTCCAAATGCTGCCTGCGGATGGGACCGGGGAGGCAGGAAGGCCCAGGGACCTGGGGAGGAACCTGAGCTCGGTGGAGAGGAGGCTAAGAGGACAGGGAGGACTGGGCTCCGCCTGGAAGCACAGCCCAGGGGTGGGAGACGGAGGAGCACACGAGACGCAAGGGAACGGAGCAACTTCTGGGACTCTCGGCTGGTTGGAAGCAGTGTCACAAGTAGGTGTCGGATCTCTCCTGCTGTGACAGTCCCTGCCTAACTGAGCCACGTGGTGACAGATGAACTCCAGGCTCCCCACTGCTGGGGCTGACACTCACCTACCTTATCACAGCCTCTTCCTACCGTCCGGGTTCAGCCTTCCTACACCGTCCCTCCCCTGTCAACAATTCTGGGCTGTGCCACAAATGCCACCTCCTCACAGTGACCCTTGTGGGCAAGGGGGCTGATCCAAGAGACGAGAGTCCAGGACAAGCCAGCCAGTCTCTCCCATGACCAGACGGTTCAGTGGTCACCATGGCAGAGCCAAGGGAGGGCCTTTGTCCTGTGGGTCCCGGGAGGCCACCTACCTCTGTGCGCTGCTGCTCCAGCATCTTCACCTTCTTCTCAGCTGCACCCAAGGCTCCCACCTCCGGGATCTTGCCTGCTGCCACACCAGCCTGGGGAGAAACAGAGAGGGGCCTTTAGCAAAGCCTCAAATAGCTCTTCTCTCGCCACTCGGAGCTCCTCCAGGGCCCTTCACCTCGTCTGCCACCGTTCCACCCTCCCACCCACCAGGACACTGCTACACATCCCGCCAGGACTCAGCCCCCTTGGGGAAGCCCCCTGAGACCATTATCCGCCCTCCCGGACCCACAGCGGCTCCCAGGTCCTCCTCCCCGCCTTCCTCCCCGCAGCCTCTTCTTTCCCGGCTCAGGCTGCAGCTCTGAGTACCGCCGACTGCCTCCCCCCCCGCCCCCCACCCCATCAGCCAACAATCCTCTGGCCTGGAAGGCAAGGGTGATCTGTTTCTAAATGTCTTATGACATGAATATTTAAAAATGCTTTTAGAAAGACACAAAAATGAAGATGCCTATATTTGTGGTTAGTGTGTGTACACACGTTTCCTGGCCCTGACCCCTGAGGAGGCCTAAAGCAGCGGCCCTCCAGCGGCAACAAGCACACCGAGGGCCCGGAGCCTGGCTGCTCAACACCGTTCTCTGACAAAAAAAGAACAGAACTGCGTGGATGAGTGGTCAATTCCAGGGCTGGGGCAGGGAATGGGTTTGGAGCATCTTATGGTGTCAGAAAGTAAGAAAGTGCCTAATAATAACAACAACACCGGCATGTCAGATGGGCACAGGAGACAACATGAAAGAGCTTCCTACAGTGAAGCTGGAACAAGGAGAACAAGAAAACAGACCGCGGCAGTACTAGACTATAACCCAAGAAATACAATAAATGTTCCTGAGTCCACACTGCTAGAAAGAAAGAGGTGAATCACTGAGCGGGGGGAAGGGACCACCTTCCTTGAGGAAGAATTCCAGCTGGTGGCTGCAGATGGCAGGAGGGAAACAGAACTGCCATCGTAACACTGCAGGGACCACCGTCACTGCGGCGAGACGCCCCATCGCGCACCACAGTCAGTGAGCGAACGTGCGAGGAGAGGCGGGGTGTGTGCACAGCCTCCGAGTCTCTCCTCGAGAACAGGTATTTATCACAAAGAGAAAACACGCCGCTTTGTACAGAGAAACCCGCCAGCCACCCCTCAGCCCCGAGATCCAGGCTGGAGGTGGCAAGACACACCGCCTCTCTCAGCCTTGACACGGTGCACCGGGAAGGGCTCGCTGTCACTCCCGTGGGCTCCTGCCCAAGCCCCTCACTGCAGCCCGATCTCAAGAACATGTCCAAGGGAACCCAAATTGAGGGGCATTCTACAAACACCTGGCCGGGGAACCCCAAAGTGCCAAGCTCAAGAGAGACGAGGGGCCGCTGGGACCTGACACAGAGTGGGGGAGACTGGAGGGCAGTGACAGTGAGACAAAACATGGGACCTGGAGTGGATCCGGGCACAGGAAAACATGAATGGGAAACCGGTGAGAGCTGCAAGGTCGACAGTTTAGTTACCAGGGCCGTTGTTTTCTAGTTCTGGTCGCTGAGCCGTGGCTGTGTGGACTTGAAGCTGTGGAGTGAGCACTAAGGGCAGAACTTGGGAGGCTCAAGTGCCTCCTGCAGGCTAAGGGCTGTAAGCACGCCACAGAACAGGGGTGCAGGGAGCAGGCTGGGGGGCCCTCCTGGAGGGGGCGCTGCGCGCAACATTACTGGGGAAGGAGGAAAAGGTGGTGCCGGGCTCCCACAGGGCACACTCTTAACCTCCACAGAGAAGAGAGGAGTCAGACTGCCTGGCTGCTGGCACCAAATCTGCCACTAAAAGCAACAGCTAGTGTCGACAGCTGACCACGGGCCAGGCACTAACCCTACTCTCCAGTGTCACATCCCCGAACCCTCTGACACAGCTTAGTGTCTGTTATATAGAGGGGAGACTGAGGCCAGCGAGCGCATGCAGCTCATTCAGGGCGGCGGCGGCATTCCACCCGCGTGCGACTTGGGCACAGGCGCCACCACGGGCGTGCCTCCCATGGGACCGTCCTCTGGGCAGGGCAGTAAGAACATCTCGCCTTTCCAGGGAGTCAAGTGCGACGAGGTGGTATTAAAGGGCTTTGGAAAAATGGAGGGACCTGCCCACAGAACCCCAAGAACCCAGGGGAGATCAGGGGAGTCCCCAAGTCACTTCCACAAGAGGGCGGATGAGGCAGGGTCCGGCGTGAGGGGTAAGTGGAAGCAGAGAGGGGCTCCTTGGGCAGGATTCAGAAGGCGGCTTCTCAGCACAGTTCCCTGCTGGACCCAGGTGTGCCAGACAGCAAGTGGTGCAGGACAGCACGAGGTCATCCCTTCCAGCCTCCTGGCATGGCTGGGTCCTGAAGCAACAGCCCTGGCCTTCCTACCTTACAGGTGGAGAAGAGGTCCAAATAGGACAAAGGATTTACCAGCCCTGGATAAACTCTTCAGTAACAAGTAATTAAGTTATTAGGATGATTACAACTGTCACATAGGTGTGGGGCTTGTTAAAGACACCAAGTCTTGTACTGTAGCCAGGGGAAAGGCACAGCCAGGCAAGGAAAGGGAGAGCCAGCTCCTGCTCAGGGACTGGGTGTGAGCCAGGACGCGAGCAGGGGGGTGTGAGCCAGGCCGAGAGCAGGGGGCAAGTGGGCTGGCCTGGTGGCATTACCAGGCCACGCCCTCCTCTCTCCAGGTCGGAAGCTCCAGGACACAGTCACAGGAACTTAGCAGAGTCCCCTGAGAGGCTCGCAGGGGGCTAACAAACACCCTAATTCTGCCCAAAATATCTGAGAGGTTAAACTGACGTTTGGGAGCCACCCAGTGAGAGTGACCTTGACACACTAGGATAAGTTTAGGGAATGTGTTCACACCGAGCAAAGGACTCGCCGCCACCTTCTACAAGCAATGGCTGCAGGAACTAGAGCTACTTAGCCTGGAGAACACAGGGCTTGTGAGGGGGCACAGAGCCACGGTGGTGGCGGGCAGCCTGAGTGTGTCACAGGGAACGGATGCTCCATGTGGCTGAAGGCAGAGAGCGGGCTGAGCAGTGGAAGCTCCAGGGGGTGGACTATCGGGCGGAGCCAAGGGAAAGCCATCCGACAACCAGAACCTCCAAGCAGAGGCGCTGGCTGCAGCAGGAGGCAGTGAGCTCACTGCCACCGCAGGCAGCCACAGGGGCTAGGCACTGGCCCCAGGGACGCATGGAAGGAGTTTCTGACCACGTACCTGTGGCTGTCCAGCTACTCCCTTCTTGCTCGTGCCTTCCACCTTGGGTGAGCCCAGGGGCCCGCAGGCATCCTCTTTGCCGCTGCTCATCAGCAACTTCTTGAGTTCCATGTTCTCCTCCCTGGGTCGAAGGCAAACAGAGGTCACGTGCTGGCCCTGGGTTGGGGAGGCCAGGGGCCTCGGACCTACGACTCATCTGAGTCCTGGGGTGAAAGGACTGGGGGGAGCCCTGAAACCTCCCTCAGCTAGAACCAAAAAGGACATCCTTAAGCCACCTGGGGGCAATCTGTGGGCCTCCCTAGAAGTCGCCAATCAGCAGCAGGGTTCCCCCAACGGTGGGATGCGTGTACACAGAAGGTCTTCAGGACACAACCAAACCTGCATTGAATAGCCCTGGGCCACACTCTGGTGAGGAAAGGACATCTTTTCCATTTGTGTTTGAACTTCCCACGTACAGGAAGGGAAAGTCTCAGTTAGTAGGTGCTGAGCACCTCTCCAGTACTCCCCAGTCTCCAGCTCAGAGCCTTCAGTGGGCAACGGCACTTGGCCAGAACTATGAACACCCTCTCATTTCACTGCATTTATTGCTGGAGTTATAATTTATTTATGAGAGGTAACGCAGTCTTCTACTTAGTCTAATGAAAGCTTTCCTTATAAGAATTTTAAGTCAAAAAACATGGTTCGAATTAAAGTATTTTCTTGAGTAAATAATAAGGTAGGTGATACAGGATGTAATGAAAAGTGGTGATACAGATTCAGGTGTGACTGGAATGTGGAAAGTGTTTAAGTTCTGTTTGCCAGCTGGGTTTCCACGTGACAACAGAAAGACAGAGAGGTAAAGTGGCTTTCCCCAGGTCACACAGCGGGGTCCTCTTGCCCTCTAGTCATGAGTCTTTCCTCCAGCCTGGGTTTTTGGGTCCATGGATGGAGCCCTTGTAGCTATAAGACTCCAACTGCTTAGAAATAAATAAATGCATGCAGATAAAAGTGGACAGAGGCTCAGTAGTTGCTCATTACTCCACCTGGACCTCACGCACCTGCCTCTGAGACTCAGTCTCCCTCCACACAGCGAGGTCACGGTTTAGCCCGCATGACCTCAAAGGGCCCTCCGAGTTCTGACGGTCAAGATCCGTGCTTCTCAAATGTGATCCTGGGCCAGCTCACAGCAAAAACCTTTCCAAAGGCCCTTTGGAAAATGCAGATGCCTAGATCTTGCCTCAGACCCATGGGCTCAGAATCTTGGCAGAGCGGGGGGGGGTGGGGGGAGGATGGGAATGTACACTTGTATGCCTACCTGACCCTCGGTGACCCTGATGCATGATCAGTTCTGGGACTCACCAGCCCTGACTGTTCTCAGGAAAACTGCAGAACACAATGATGGCCAGCAGGGGGAGCAAAGTCCCCAGCCCTCTCTCCTACAGCTAACCAGCAGCTGTTAGCAGGCTAAGCTTAGGGGCAAGTTCCCAAGAAAGAAGTGCAATCTGCACAGACCTGCTTCAGAAGTTCTCAAGGCACTTTATAAACAGACACTCCCCAAGGTACCCAAGGAGAAGAACCAAGGGGCATCCAAAGCAGGGCCGTGGGCACAGGCCCCAGAGCCCTCAGCCCGGAAATCAGTGCCATGCACCACCGCCTGCTGCTGGCCATCCCACTCCTCACCCCGGCTCTGGGAGCCTGGACCTACCGCAGCCTCTCAGCAGCCTGGTCCCGCTGTTCCAGGCCCTTGTCCAGTTTGGCCTTCAGAGCCTCATTCTCCTTCCGGAGCTGCTCACACAGGGTCTGCAGGGCGGAGGGGCCGATGAGGGTGAGGGAAGGGAAGGGGTGCACCTCTAGTGCAGGTTGATGCTGGAGGACAGGACAGGGGCTACAACCATAGCGATGGTTGCTGCACCGTGTCATTACCAAGTTCTCAATCTTTCAACAAATACTCAGTGAGCACCTAACCGAGCCAGCTACGTGGCTGGGTGCTCTTTCACTCACTGCGTCATCGGAGCCTCACAGCGTCCCCAAAGCTACTACATAATTCATCTCCGTTTTCAAAGTGGGCCAATGCAGGTGAATTAATTTGCATGAGGTTGCACAGCTGTTAAGAACCACCAAGGGGATTAAACTCCATCTGGCAGGCCCTCACCTAGTCTCTCTCCCCACCCCCCTTTCTCCCATAAACGTCCTGTAAGAGCAGATGAGGCAGTTAATGGCCGTGAGCTGGGCAGGGGGCAGAGACTCTGAAATTTACCGGATGGTCCACCTGTTCCCTTCCACTTCCATTTCCCCAGGGCTCCATGCAACCACGTGATTAGTTCTGGCGAAGGAATGCCGAGTGCAAGTCATGTGCCCTCCCGGTCTCTTCTCCCCAGTGCCTGTGGCTGCCTCACATTCCAAAGGCCACGAGATAAATGGGCCATGAAACTAAATGTGGGGCAGAAACAAGGCATTCCCTGCCATGTGGAACGAGAGAAAACTTTTATGTTCTCCGGAGGGATTTCAGGGCAGTTTGGTTCGCAGGAGAGACCTGGGAAGGCACTGAAGCCTGAACCCGTGGGTGGTCAGACAGGAGCGGTCCAAGGCGAAGGGAAGAGAAAACTACTGTAACTGCTCCCGCTGCCTAGCAGAGGCCTTGTGCCATACCCGGCCTGGGCAATGTCTGTCGAGTAAACCAAGAAACGAGTCAACGAATGGATGAAGAGGAACTGGAGGAATGCGCCTCTACCCACAGGTGGGGCAGATAGCCGGGATGCCACGGCCCTGGGTGGGGCCTCCAGGGGACAGAACGTCCTGCTCCCGGCCACTGAGGGAAGTTCAGGACCTGGCCTCCCGTGTCCTCCACCCTTCTAGGCTAGAGGACTGTTTCTTCCAAGTTTCTGGGAAAAGGCCCCGGGCACGAAGCAGCTGACGGAGAAAGGTCATCACAAATGTCATCGAGTCCCGTAAAAGGGGCCAAGAGAGCTCACCCGTGAGTTCGTTAGTTCGTTCGTTCATTCATCCATTCACCAAATGTGCATTAAGCACCTATTAAGTGCTAGGCACTGGGATACACTGACGACTATGACAGACAAGGTACCTGCCTCTCTTGTGAGGCTTCCAGTCTAGCGGGAAGTGCAAGGAAAAAACCCACAAAGTAAACAAACCACCTAATAAAATAAAATTACTATAAACTCTGGCAAGAGCTAAGAAGGAAACCCACAGAGAGGCCTGATACAAAAAATAGCAGAGGTTGACAGGACTCCCTTTCGAGGGCTTTGGAATACGACAGACTGATGTTGAAATCCCAAGTGCACCATCTACCAGCTGGGCAACATTAGGCCCAAAAAAAAAAAAAAATTGCCTCTCAAAGGCTGTGTCCCCACCTGTGAAGTGGGAATAATGCCTTTGCTCCCTCCCTCTCCCCACCGATCTGCAGAAAACCAGGCGGGGCCGTTGCCACCTGCCCACATCCCCGGCCTAAGGGTACCCTGACCATGAAACATGCACTGCGAACCCCAATTTCCCAATTTCCTTCCTCTTCCTTGTTCCTCCCCACAACTTCCTTACCCTGCTCACCACCCCAAACAGGAGGCCCAAAATTGTCCCCCAATGTCAGCGTCACTCTCGGAAGTCCCCAGGGCACCCGGGGTTCCCAATAAGAGCGGGAAGAGGTGGAGAAGGAAGCACACTGGCCCGTCCCAGGGACCCTCCCCGGCCGGCCTCACCTGCAGGATGGAGGTGCGCTGCTCATTCTTGTGCACCTTGGAGGCCAGCCGGTTGAACTCAAGGGCCATGCGGCCCAGGTGGGTGAAGAGCTGGCTGTGGTCTGGCTCCTCCGCGCACACGCTCAGGGTGGTCTCCAGGCGCTGCAGGTGCAGCATCAGGTTGCTGTCCTCGTGGGGCAGGGGGCCCAGCTCCTGGTGGGGGGAGGGGGCAAGCACCATTCTTTAGCAGAGGCTGAGCAGGTGTCACTGGCCATTCTCCCTCTGCTTCCCCATTCCTCATGACTCAGTTTCCCCCTCTGATCCCAGCTCGGCCCAGGGAAATTCTCCAGTTACACAGGTTCCCTGTCTGGGGCTGACTCACAGGGCAGGGCCCGGGGCTCCCGGGCCACCAGCTGGCTCGCCGGCAGTGGAGCCATTCTCCCTCCTCCCACACCCTCCTCCCACGAGTGGGCCTCGCCGGGTGCCTGAGGGCGGATCACTCATCGTGGGGCCTCAGAAGTCTCCTCTACCGAGAGGGCACACACCCCGTCCCCCTCTCTGTCCCTCAGGGTTCTCAGGAGGGCGAGCCGGTAAGTGGCAGCAGCAAGCCCAGGAAAGGGGTCTCACTCTGGATACAGTCCTGCCTCTCGGGCTCAGGGAGTCCTGACCAGGGGGCCACGCAGAGACCGGAACTGCCTTTTACGTCTATACGTGTCTTCTGGGAAACGGCCCAAGCATTCATCAGCTTCTCAGAGGACCCAAGGCTCAAGACAGGTTAAGAATCACAGCTCTAGATAGTTCAAAGACTCCCAATCCAGTAGACTATATAAGCAAGAAGCACACCGTGGGCAAGATGGTCCAATTTCAATAATCAGTCGATCTCTCTCCATCACTCCTGTGCCCAGAACCACCCTTCCAGAGATAGTACCTCAGTGTGCCAACACTGCGCCCACAGGTCCACAGTGGCACCTTACAGCTCACCGCCGCAAGCACAGCTCCCCTGCCACCACCTGAGACCCCAGCTTCCTCTGCTGGAGACCCCTCACCTTCTCAGGCTTTGCCCTCTGTGTCCCTGTGCTCACCCTCCCTCGCCCTGCCCACTTTCAGCTCCTCTAGCAGCCTCCCCCCCCCCCCCCGAACATGTATGGAAGTTTCAGGGGGGCTACAGGGAGCCTCAGGGTCCGGTCTGGGAAACCAGGGTATGGGGGTAAGGAACTTGCCCAGAGTCGCCCAGTGGGTCAGTGGCAGAGCCAGGACTGGAACTTAAGCCTCCTGAAGCTCAGTGAATGCCTGTAGAATACTGCTAGCACCTTGTTCTAGTGGGAGAGAGCACCGCTCCTCCGATTCTGCATTCACCCCTACTGCCCCTCCTCACAGAGGACTGCAGGTGGCGAATGCTGCTCTATTTCAGGCTTGAGAATTGCTTCATCCTCTGATCTGTCCAATTAGCCTGCACGTGCCTGGGAGGGCAGGGTGGCCATCTTTTCTTTGCTCAGCACAGACTAGGCACATGGTGGGGCTAAGGAGGAACTTATTAGTGAGATGAAGTTACAGGTCCAAGGTCATAGAGCAAATACTTTCTGAGCAGGAGGTTCTAGCTGCCTGTGCCAGCTTCTCAGAGCCCTCAGGGACAGAACAAGAGGACAGAAGTTTCCAGGAGACAAAACACCGGACCATTCTAATAGCCTGCACAAAAGGTAAATCACCTGCCACACGCTGCTCTGGGCCTCCCTGACCCTTGGTCTCCCACCGGGGCGGAAGCCCACCGGCCCCGAGGCTGAGTCATAGTGCACGGAGGTGCCCGGAATTCAGAGAAAGCCGGCGGGGCTGGGGATGTGCCCAGGCTTTCACAATGATCGGGCAACTGTGTGACCCAAGTAGGGGAAGTCACCAGCAAGGGATTTGCATAGGCGAGTGAGAAGCATCCCCTGCTCGGGCCCCCCATGTATCCCCAAGTGACCCCAGAGTGCCCCAGGGACCTGAGCGGGCCGTGTGCCTCTCGCCCGGGGCAGGTGACTGAAACAGAGAGGAGACATGGGATGCACCCAGGGATCTGCCTGCCATCCACTCACCACTGTGTTTCTGGTGCGGCCGCTGCTCTGCGGGGGAGAGCTCTGCTCCTCGGCAGGGACCACTTCAAATTCGGACGAGGTGCCCTGTGCAGAAAGGGAGTTAGGGGCCGCCTGAGAGGAGAACCCCTCACCCCTTGTGTGGGGACCCACAGCTGAGAGCGGCAGGGCAGGGCAGAGGTGGAGGGACAAAATCTCTTCCCACATCCAGGTCAGCTGGGCAGCCCCTGCGTGCGGAGCTGGGCTCCCCGGCCATCACACCCCAGTTCATCGGAACCTGGAAGCAGGGTTCCCAACAAGTCTGCCCGCAGCCCACCCCCTGTAAGCTCGCCTCCCCTCTGCGACACAGGGAGACTGGGCCAGGTGATCTTAAACCACTAGACTCTAGGGCCTTCTTTTTTTTAATTTGCGCTTTTAAAATATTTTCAGGAACTCCAGTACAGTGACAGGGTTACAACCCCTTGACTAGATAAGGAAACTGAGGGCACTCAGTGCAGAAAGTAGGGACTGAATCCAAGGCCTGCAAAGCCCACGTTCCTGCTGCGGTGCCAGAGCTGTCTCCCAGGCCCTGGCGCCCCCAACTGGTCACCTGGAGAACACAGATGGCGCTCAGTGTGGCCACTGTCAAGTGGTCCTGCGCCAGCCTTGCCAAACCCACTTGGGATAAATCCCGAAGATGTGTAAATGAATGTGCAGGATTCATCCAAAACCAGGATGGTCCAGGGTTCCCAGTCTTTTTCTCATCTCTCAGCCACTCCAAGCAGAATGGACTCATTACCAGATAGGCCGATGGTCCCTCGGAACCAGCGACTGGCTCTGGAGTTGCTGTGGCGCCCCGGAGTGTGACAGGGAACAGGGAAGAGCCCCGGTGCTGCCCCTGGACTACGAAGGCGATGTCGGCCTCCCCTCTGAAAGGGCAGGGGGGTGGGCGTGGCTGGGAGGACCTCCGCTTGAAGCTTTTGCTGAGCCTCACGGCCACCAGGAAGCCAGCTCTGAATCTTGGCCCTGCCCTAAAAAAATCTCCCTTCACTTCTATCCTTCCTCTGTTGTCTCCCTGACCCGGGAAAGCACTCCTCTCACTCTGGACCTGATCCATAGGGTGACAATGCCAAGTGACACTATCCCTGAGTCCCTTCCGACCCCAGGACACCAAGTGCAATTTCTCGAGGCAAACCCGTGCCAGACGGTTTCTGAGCCCCTGCAGGAGGTGGGCTCGCTGTCACACCCACCCATTTTCCTCGCGCTGGTCAGTACACACTCCACATCACGCAGCTTGGTGTGCTGGAAGGACTGCTTGTGCGTGCCAGGGTCTCCCTGGTGATTTTAACTGTGACCTTCGTTTAAACGTGGGGAAACCACACCCCAGAGAGGCTGAGACTGGCTTGCCCAACATCCGCCAGCAAGTCGGACTGTGGGCTTCCAGACCCCAACCCTCTCTGGTCATGCCCTTGTATGTGTCAAAGCGACCTTGAAGCCCAGGCAACTTTCGGCCAGGACACCAGATGCAACTTACACTGGACGGAGGTTTCTGGACGGGCTCTGGCTTGTCACTGGGCTGTGCAGGGCTGGTAGGGGGTGCTGGGACATTTGCATCTTTTCCTAGAGAATTGAGAGAATGTAAATGAGCAGCAGGGGAGGGGAGGAGCCCAGGCGCTGCCCCTGGAGGACAGCCCCAGGCAGAGGAGCTCTCGGAGTTCCTCCCGTGAGTCTGGGAGACATCTGGGAGGTGGTCCCACCAGGGCCAGGGAGCCTGGGGAAACGACCGGCCCTGGAACCACGGGGACAGAACCTGGGCAGAGAGACCATCGTCCCTGGACTTGCTGGGCACTGCTCCTTGCTACCCAGGACCTGCCTCAGTGATGACAAGGAGGACGGTTTACACTCAACGAAGTGTTACTGTATTATCTCAGCCAATCCTCACGGCAGCTCTGAGTTCCCAGTTTAAAGGTGAGGAAACCAAGGCCTAGAAAAGTCATCAAGTGGCCCACAGACACACAGCCGGCGACTGAAAACCCAGGACTCACACTTGGCTGTCCCTCCCCGACCCCCTGCGGCTCTTGTCACAGGGAGCCCCTGGAGGGCGGCTGCACGGCTCACCCAGAGATGGACCTGGTGCCAAGCTGGGGCTCAGACAACATGGCCGAAGGGAGAAGCGGAGGCTGGAAATGCCCACCGACTGCCGCACACTGGACCCTGAGGTCATCACTTTCCTCCACTGGTGCATTCAGCCGACGTGACCACCAGCCAGGTGGAAGGCTGGCATGCTGGCCTGGGCCGAGAATGCGGGCAGGGCTGCAGCAGGAGGCCCCCCTGAGCCCCATGCGTGCGACCTTTCCCCAGAGCCCCAGACCCTGCCCTGGGCTCGGAGACACGCCAGAGGGCTGTAACCTTTAGTCACCTTCGGCACTTGCCACTAGCGGGTAGCGCATGCGCCCTTACATCTGAAATACACTGCGGGAGGCTAAGAGGCAAGTCCAGATTCTCCCATGGGCCTCAGCTCCCCCAGCTGTAAAATGGGAGGAGGGGGGCCAGGCCAGAGAACCTTCGACTCCTATGCCAACCCCGAGGGACTCTAAGTAGATGCCTAGAGCGCTCTGCCTGGCACACAGTAGCTGCTCATTAAACAGCCGCTAACTAAATAGGCTGATAAAGATGCTGAGGTCCATCCCAGGTGCAGGGGACTGCTGTGGTCCGTAATTAATGTCTGCCAGGGCCTCCAGAGTGCTGAGTCACCCAGCCATTTGGGGACAGAAGCATTCTGATGTCTCACCCCAAGCAAGACTGGGGGCATGGCCTGTGGCCCAAGGGCAAATGAAGGAGATGTGGGCTTCTAAACAAGAAGGCAGTCCCCTGCCGAGGGTTCAGGGAGTTGGGAGTGCAAGGAAAGGAGTCCCCTTGGACCTGTGAGCTCGGGCAGGTGGTCAAAGGAGGCCAACGTGGGAGACAGCGGCGGGAGTGGCTCATTGTCCTTGACCAGCTCCTCTGCCTTCTGCCGCAGCCGGGACGCTTCCATCTGGGACTCCTCCAGAAGTTCCCCTGGAAAGAACGGGGAGAGGAGGAGCGAGAGGAGTTAGCTCTGGGCGCAGGTTCTGCCCACCCCACGCCGCTGAGCCTGCTGTGGCCTGGCTTTTGACACTCCGGGCCCTGGACCTGACTCCCACCACTGTCTTGTGGGTCAACTGGGACATACGTCATTCCAGCCCACAACCAGAAACAGGCTGGTAAGGAAGAGGGCCCTGCGATCAGGGAATAAGGAGTGGAGGGGAATCTAGAACAAACTCCTGGCCCCTGGCACCCTCTTGCTGCCTCACTCCCCCCGCAGTTGGCCGGGACTCCACAGAAAGCCAGGGCTCTCTGAAACCCACCAGCAGGGCCCAGGGGCCACCCTCAGCCTGCACCCACAGTCAGGGCCAGTCTGAAGGGACGAGACCCTCACTAACACCAACCCCTCCGGGCCTCAGCTTCCCTTCCCCCACAAGTGGAGAAGGGGCGGTTCCACTCCTTTTCCCCCAATCTGCCATTCCAAGCAGCAGTTTGCGATGCAAGAAGAAAGCATTTGGAAAATTGGGGACCTGAGCTTGCCCCCAAAGCCTAAGACTGAAGAAGGTGGCAGCAAGGCAAAGGAAGAGTTTTAGGAGTGTGGAGAAAAGAGAGACCCCTCCGCACAGGGAAACCAACAGGTGTCTCTCAAGGAGGAGATGGCGGCATCGGAGCCGGTGCTGACGGACAGGGAAGACTCAGTTATGCGGTGCAGGTGGGGCTGCTCTGGGCGGTGGGGACAGCTCGAGCACAAGCCGGGAAAACAGATCAAGGGCCCTGCTCCAGCGGGACTGAACCCCGGTTGCTGTGGGGATGTCGGTTCTCCCTCTCTCTGGGGCTTCTGGGAGACAAGGCCGCTCTGTTCCCACATCCACAAAATAGGCCTTCCAGCTCCCTTTTCCTGGCCCCACACCTCCTCCTCAGCCCCTCAAGGTGTTCTGAGTCCTGTCCTCATGGTTCCGGGGTGCTGGGGACTCAGGGCTGGGAACGCTGCCACCATTCTACGGAGGTGCCTGAAGACACAGCTGGGGGCAGGAGCCAGCGCAGGGCCAGGAAGGACAGAAGGGGACGTGGGTGGGGGCACAGGCCAGCTGGCGTCGCGGGCTACAGGGAGGAGGCTTGCGGGCAGAATGCGGGGTCTGCTTTACCTAACATCTTTATCCCTTGCATTTTTTCCTTTAGTCGGGAATTCTCCTCCACTAGGCGCTCAAAAGCTGCGGACGCCTCTTCTGGAGGCACGCCGCCCCCAGGGTCGTAGATCCGGTAAGGTCCTCTCCCTTCCATGAGGGTGGCTCAGCCCCTGCCGTGGTGCCCACCTGGCTGTAAGGACAACAGCAGGAGATCAGGGGGCTGGCCACACCACTGAGGGGCCCCAGAAGGCAGGTCCCATAACCCAGAAGAGAACACGGCACTCCTCTGGCCACAGTACCGCAGCACAGGACAGTCACCTTCTTTGATCTGGACGCTCTGCCTCTATTAATGCAACCTAAGAATGGCATCAGTTTCTTTCAGCAGCTTACTGCACTGCTGGCTCATTAGGAACAGCAACCAACTGTGAGGTGCAACACGGATGGGGTACTAGAAAGTGCAGGACTTGGAGTCGAAACACTTGAGTTCAATATCCTGTCCATGGGGTCGAGAAGGACAGGGACCCTGCATCACAGCATCCCCAGCACCCGACACAGCACCAGCTAGGCAACGAGTGCCCCACAAACACGTACTGCACAAGCCAGTGGCCTGACCATTAATTCACTGTGCAATCTCGGGCAGTCCCTTCCCCTCGGAGGAGGGGAAATGAAAGTCTTACACTGAATCAGTGATCTTTAAAGTGAAATGCTTATGCCCTAAGGGATAAGCAAGTCAATACAATCCAAAGTTCCACTTACATGCGCACATCATCTTTTTTTTAAAGAAAGAAGAAAAAACCCTGACCATTATTTAATAAACTAATTGATACTACCAGCCTCCTCCTTCAGCCTCACACCCCGTACGGTCTGTCCCTTCTGGTTCTAATGAACAGATGGATTTTCCACCAAACCACTCTCTGCTTACACAGTAAGTGTTTTGCATTAATCTGTTAAATTTCATCTGCTTTCTTTCAGTTGAAACCACTCAGCAAAGTGATTTCAGAATCCTAGTTCTATGGCTTAGTAGAGAAACTTCTTTTTTGCGTTTGTTCATTCTTTCAACAATTTTTCCATTGAGCACTTACTCTGTGCTGGACATGAGTTTGGGTGCTGGGAAGTCACCAGCCAATAAAACAGACAAAAATCCCTCATGGAGCTTACATTCTAGTGGTAGGGATGACAGACAGACGGACACAGACAGTCAGACATAGTATTAGGGGTGATGAAAATGGATACGGAGCCCTGGCTGGTGTGGCTCAATGGACTGAGTGCGGGCCTGTGAACCAAAGGGTCACTGGTTCGATTCCCAGTCAGGACACAGGCCTGGGTTGGGGGCCAGGTCCCCAACAGGGGGCACACAAGAGGCAACCACACACTGATGTTTCTCTCCCTCTCTCCCACCCTTCCCCTCTGCCTAAAAATAAACAAAATCTTTTTTAAAAAAGAAAATGACTATGGACAAAAATTAAACAGGAAAGCATGTGGCAGGGACTTCAATCGTAAATGGAACAGTCGGGCAAGGCCTCACAGAGAGTTATTTCAGCAGAGACCCAAAGGGAGGGGAGGGAACCAGCCACACAGACATCGGGGGAAGACTAGTCCAGGAAGACAGAGCAGTAAGTGCAAAGGCGCGGAGGCTGAAAAACCCATCCAACCACTAGCACCACAAAGAGCTTCCCCAACACAAAAGAGTTCCACCAGACCTCAGAAGGACTTGGGGCCCCGAAACCTCCCGCCAAAGATCACCACCCCCAGGGCAAAAACTCTTTCAGTCAGGAATCCCCAACGGCCCTTTGCGTGCCCACACAATGCTCCCCAATAGAAAAAAAGTGAAAAAGGACTAATAATAACGGCCACCATTCATGAATGAATCATCTACTTGCCAGGCACTCGCTTTAAATGCTTCAGGTCCATTACCTCAGGTCAGCCCCACAACCGCCCTAAAATACACACAACACTGTCTTCCTCTCATAAGGGAGGCTCAGTGAGGTGAGGGTTAGCTGGCCAGCAGGCGACAGCAAAGATGGGAATCCCACTCTGCCTAAGGAAGCTGGGTTAACCCCCTGCTACCTCGTACAGCCCCCCCCCCACAAGATGCAGGCAGAGGAGTCCAAGCCAGTTTGTGGGGTGACACGGGGCTATTAGGCGCCCTCTAGGCTAGTTCCCCTGCCTTGAAGCACGAGAAATAAGCAGGACTTTGTCCAGAGGTGCACAAACAAAGTTCTGGTGAGCGGGACCCCTCCTCCAAAGACTGATGAACAGAGGAGATGCACACACACTTGGAAGGCTCCCACGCCCTGCTGGGCCCCACGGAGGCAAAGGACAGCTGCCTGCCCGCCAACACGAAAGTCGCCGCTCAGCTCAGTGGGTGGGGGAGGGGGCCTTGTTTTGAACTTGAAAGGTCAGTGCTACACAGCAGAAGAAAGCCCTGACCCGTTCACTGAACAAAGAGACAGAGTGGGCGAAGCCCTTGGCACAGTGCCTGGCCTACAGCAAGGCATGCGAGACGCAGGCAGATGCAGGGGCGGGGAGGGTCCTCGCTGGGTGCTCCCCCCTCCGGCAAACACTCACGGCTGCTGTGGGACGACGCATCTGACTGCTGCAAGCACCTGTGCCTTTGAGAACGTCCTGCTTTTCGCAGGTCTGGCACTTGGAAGGTGAGCCGTGGCTGACAGCAGAATGCAGTTCACACGGCGGAGACTGAGAGCTAGACAGGGCTCCTAGCCACCTTCGGTGGTAACTGGGTGCGGGAGTCCTGGCTCCCACTCACCACTCTACACCCACCCCAAGTGGAACTGACCGGTGCCATGACGTGGTCATTTGGGTATATGATTTTTGCTTCACGTCTGGCTCACCCAATAGACTGGTAAGCTCCGTGAGAACAGGAACCCAGTCCATCTGGTCTACCAGAGTATCTTCCAGGTGGTCCAGAACATGGCCTCAATAAATCTTGATTCAGAGCAGAAAGAGGCAGGACCAGAGGAGCCCCTAACCTGCCCCCACTTCCTGGGAGGCCCTGTGCACACACCCCGGGAGCCTGGCTGTGACCTGCTGAGCAGAGGCACTCTACTCTGGTCGGCCACGCACTTCTGGAATCAGGGCTGGCACAGCCCTGCGCCCTCGGAGGTGCCCAGATGTTACCAGGAGACACAGCAGGATGCAGGAGAGAGGAACTGAAACCCCATCTCCACATCCTCCAAACCACACAACACTCAGGGCTCTCCCTCAGCACCGGGGAGCTGATGGGGAAGGGGGTTCAGGGAGGCAAAAGAGGGGGCAGGCAGCACTCTTCTCCCCAACTCCAGCCTCAGTGGGAGAAGAACAGGCTGCCAGGCAGTGGGCAGATGGAAAAAAGACGGAACTGTCTACCGTGAGAAAACCCTCCCTGGAGATCAGAGGAGCCACCCGAGGGAGGGCCTGGACTTCTGGAGGAAAGAAAGACAAAGAGAGAAACGGGGAATTTCCACGTCCTGCTGACCTCACGCCCAGATGGTCGTCAGCAGTTCCAGGATGACTGCCGGGCAGACGGGAACTTGCCTCCTGCCCAGCACGGTTTGTGTGACCTTTCCTGGAGACAGGGATCATTCCCAGGATGGCAGGGCTGCACAGGAACCTCCAGGCCAGCGAGGCCGAGACCACCCCTGGGTCAGTGTCCAGGGACTCTCTGGATGGGGGCCTGTGTTACCACCCTCCCCTGAGGCTGACCTGCTCTGGTCATAGCCCCCTCCCCTTGCCTGGGTCAGTGTGGGAGGGAGCTCAGCACCTAGGGTCCTGGGGCCCTCTGACTCTCTCTCATGGTATGAAGGCCATCAGTCAGGACCAGAACACAAGGACCAAAGTCCCCAAAAGTCAGGCTGGAGCTGGAAACAGAGGGCCCCTGCTCTCTCCCCAGCCTGCCCACTGCCCCACCCCCGTTCCTGCTCCAGCACCAGGGTCCCACTGCAAAGCAGAAGCCCCACTCCACGTTCCTGTGCGGTCTGGCCCGGACTCCGTATCCACCTGGGCCTGGTTCCCGCAGCCACAGATCAGCAGGTGAACAGCTGGTGGTGAAGAGGCAACCAGCTCAGACCTTCTTCCAAAACGAGACCTCAGCTGAGGGCTGGGGAGGATGGGGGTATGGGGCGGGGGGGGGGGGGGGTGAGGGTGTTCCCACAGCCGGCCCTGAGGGATGCTGGGGTGCCCACTGGAACCAGAAAGGCCTGGTTTGGGGGCAGAAAGGGACCCAGACAGACAGGCCAGGCACAGAATATGAAGACAGAAGACAGTCTGTTGAAACTGAAGGAGCCACCAGCCCAAAAAAGAGGAGCGGGGGCATGGGCCCAACTCACAGCCCCCACCCACAAAGAAGAGGTTTGGAAAGGTGAGATTCTGAATTAAATTTACATCCCAGCTTCTGCCCTGAAATGCTTCAGCCCTCCTGAGACTGTCATGTGCTGTCACCAGGAGCGGGGCTCCCAGGCCCCCAAATAAAGGCATTTACATAACCAGTAACATGTGCAAAATACCTCGTAGTTTTCCAAGCACTGTCTTTCCACCTGACTGTCACACAGCCTTAGGAGGAAGGCAGGGCTGACTGATGTCTGCTTGACAGATGAGGAAACTGAGGCCTGCTGAGGAACTTAATCAGCCAAATCTGACGCTGCTGGGCCCTGGCCGCACCCTGGCGCCAGCAGCCCCTACAGCGGAGCTCTCCCTGCCCCGGAGGGAAGGAGGGAACAGCCTGGGCAGATCTCTGGTGCTGCGAGTTGGGAAGTCACAGTGGCCAACGGTCCCCTCCCCCAGCAGAGGTGAGTGCTTCCAGGAATTGCTAGAGGGTGCAGGTGACAGAGAGGTGAAGGACAGGGGTCTCCAGACAGGAAGGCACAGGACAGAAAGTCAGGGGGTCCTGGCGTCTACTCTGCTACCCATGGCCGTGGGCGAGCCTGTCCACTCTCTGCACCGTAGTTCCCTCGTGTGCACAGGGAGGACCCAAACCCTGGAAGCCTGCAGCAAAGCCAAGGAAAGACAGGGGACTCAGCACACTGGAGATAAGGTGGCCTTGGCGTCAGGAAGGAAGCACCCAACCGGGCTGAGCTAGGGCAGGGGAGGGGAGGGGAGGGGCGCAGGGTCTGACACTGGAGGGGAGCAAGTCCGCCCCCTGAGCCGGAGTCCTCCTCCTGGCTGCTGCGCCTGGGGCCTCACCTGTGCTTGCCTCGCCCTAGTCCCAGCTCTGTCTATCCTGCGGGCTGCCGTGATACTGGACCAGTCCCTCACCTCTTCTAAGCTGCAGCTGCCTCATCTGCAAATTAGGAATAATAGAATCTACCTGGTATCAGAGTAAAGAAATTAAATGAAACCACATGTACACAGTTGGAAGGGAGTTCTCACTTCATACTTCCTCATCATTTGGTTTATTTAACAAGAAATGTATTCATTTTATAATAAAATTTCCAAAATAACAATAATGTCTGTATAGTACTTAGCTAAGTACCTGGCGCATAGTGGGTTCTTAGTGCAAGGATGAGGCAGCCCCATAGCTGGGCCCAGCTGACTTAAGGGCCAGTCTCCCCCGCCCTATTTATTTCTTCTTTTAACAAGTTTCCAGGTTCCTCTTCAGGCTCAGCACGCTAGGTCGAGGCATCCACCCCACGCCTGATAACTTCGAATGGCTGTTACGCAGGGACACTGGTTCGATGCCATAACCAGTGGAGATGCAGGTACGGGGAACCCACGGGCCACAGGGCCACACACACTCGTGCAAGACTGAGAGTCATCTGAACCTCATTTCCTTCAGCTGTGAATGGAAACAGCCTTCAGTCCCCCCAGGGATTAGAGGAAGAGCGGCATCATGAAAGCAAACCAGAAGCAAGAATCTGTTCCCACACATTTCACGGTCACGGATGCTGTGGCCCCAGGTCCACCCATTGAAGAGCAGGTTGTGCCCTCCTGATGACTGTCATCAAAGACACAGCACCTACTTCAGACGGTGTGTCCTCAGGGAGCCCACCCTGGCATCCTTGCCAGTGAGAGTTAATAAGCCTTTGCCACCAATTCAGCAATAAAGAAACTGCCAGCTCGGACCAGAATGTGCGGAGCTGGGGCTCAGAAATCATGGCATCTGGTCACAGTACCCCAGGGCAGACACCGTCCCCTCACCGAGTCTGTTTCCTAAAAGGAGGGGTTCCCTACAACAGCAGTGATGTAACATAGTGGGGAGATCAACAACTCTTTAAGGCCCCTTGCAGTTCTCACGTTCCAGAACTTGCAACTTATTATCACCCCTTTCTACAACCTTATGACCTTGAGAAGGTGACTCTCTGCAGCTTCAATTCCTCCCAACACCCAGGTGGATCTCCCTGACGGGAGAGCCGCCCCAGCCGGCAAAATGCTGTAAGGGGTGTTGTCGCCTCCCCAAGCGCAGTGAGAAACTCCTGGGTCGTGTCTGCAGCCCTTCACCAGGTCCTCTCCTCCTCCCCTGTGTCCTTCTTCCTCCCCCTCCCCATTCTCCCCTCCCCTGACTCGCCCACAGAGGGACCCCTACTGCCTCCCCTCAGCCTGCAGGACCCAGGCTCCACACCTCCAGCCTGGGGACAGGGAGATGGACCAGGGCCATCAGCCAGCTGGAATCGCTGCAAAAGCAGACCAAGGAGCACCTAACCGAAGCTGGGAGAGGGCCTGACGGGTGTTAAGTGCTCCCATGTGCCAGGCCCTGGGCAGTATCATGATGTACATCACCTCGCTTTCCTCCCACCTTGGAGATAAAAGTTACTGCCCCTGTTTGCCAGCAAGGAAACCAATCCTCTTGGCTAGCCAGCATTATCTGTATTTTTCAGACGAGAAAGCAGATTCAGAGAGGTTAAGTGACTCGCCCAAGGACACACAGCTGCTTCATGGAAGAACGAAGAGTGGAGCCTCCATCCGGGGACTCCAACACCGGGGCCCATCCCACTGGCCTGCACTGCCCAAGAGGCAGTGGACTGAAGCTTGGGGGGAGGACGCCAGTCCTGCTGTGGCTGTCTGGACATGCCCCCAGGCTGGCAGCCCCGCCTCTACGTGTCTCCAACCTTGTATGCAATCAGGTCCCAGGCTGCCCTTCATCACCAGCCGTCACCAGGGCTTAGAATCTTGGGCTGGAAGGAAGCTCAGGGCAAATTCAGCCCTGTGCCTGTCCAGTCCCTAGGGGAGCCAAGGGACTGAGGCCAATTACCTTTAGTGACTCAGACCTCCCCCCTCCCCCAAGGAGCCTCCCCTGGGCAGCCAGCACTGGCTGTAGTCAGGCCGCTCCCAGTTCTGCTTCCACCAGCCCTTGCTCTGCCTCTGGGGTCCCCTGGAACACGGAGCATGATGCCTCGCTTCTCCGTTTCAGCCCTGAAGAGATCTGGACCCTGCAGCATTCTCTCGTGGCTGCTCAGCTCTTGTTCCCCTCACTGTTTCCATAGGGAACAGCTCCCAGACCCCTCCCTCTCCACCCACTCCCCTCCCCCCTCCTCCGCCCTATCTGTAGCCGGTCCTGAAACCGAACGCGAACACAACACTCCAGGTGCGGTTTGCCTGACCAAACAGAAACTTTCACCTCCACCCTTTTACATATACTGTGTTTCTACTGATCTCACCTAGTAGAAAAATATTAGTTTTTCTTATAGCTGGGCCACCCACAATAAAGCAAGCCCGTTCTCAATGATGTCAACAAGCTGCTCGTGTGCCTGACTGGCTGAGAACAAAGTTCCCTTGCAGAAAGGATGCTTGAGGAGGTTTCAGTTATCTGAAGGGCCAGAGGTAACTGACTGAGTAATCCTCTAAGAATCTGCAAGTCTTTGCATCCCTGCACACATGGGCTGCACAGAAATGTGCACTGTCACATGCTCTGCCATGGCAACAATGTCCCGAATGGCCATCAAGAGGGCACTGGCTTAATAAATCATGGGGCACTTTTCAATGGAATACTACACACCCACCAAAAAGAATGGGGCGGAATGCTTTGCAACAATGCACAAGAAAGATGCTAATAAAATATCAGTAAGAAAAAAAAACAAAGTATGGATTTATATGTATAACAGGGATTTTTTAAATAAAACACTCAATTGTGTGTGTGTGTGTGTGTGTGTGTGTGTATAAAAATCTCAAGTGTTCATAAAAAAAGGTCTGGAAAGATACACACCACACTGCTACTAGTAGACAGCTCTAGAGGAGAAATTGGAATACGGAACAAGAATCAAAAGAAACTTTTATTTTACCTATAATTTTTATTTTAGCTCTTTATAAAGGAAATCTAGTCCTGTTCTTTCTTTTCTTTCTTTTTTTTATTTTCACCTGAGGACATTTTTTTTCATTGCTTTTCAGAGAGAAAAGGGGAGAAAGAAACATTGATCGGTTGCCCCCTGTATGCACCCCAACCGGGGACAGACCTGCAACCTGGATATGTGCCCTGACCGGGAATCAGACCTGTAACCTCCCGGTTATGGAATGATGCTCCAAGCACCTGAGCCACACCAGCCATGGCGGTCCTGTTAGATTTTTTTAAATTAATTTTACAATACAACGGGGACAGCGCAGGGGAGAGGAAGAAGAGAGCAGATGACTTTCACTTTTTACTTTTGTATTGATTTGAGTTTTTTTGGTTTTTGGGGTTTTTTTTCCCTCCAGTGAGCACATGTTATTTTGTAACTTTTCAAAGAGAGAAGATTGAAAAATAATTTTTAAAAAATGTACGTGTCTTGATAAGGTCGGAACAGTAGGGCAGGCCTGCCGTTCTGGCACCGATGAGGCCGCGGGGCTGTGGGGAGGGGTGAGTGCCCCCGCACCATGTCCCTGCCTCACGCGGGTGGGCAAGGCGACAGGGCTGTGATCACGAACCAGAGTGGAAAGTCCAGGAGCAAGTTTTCTAGTCAAGGAGTTTGGCGAGTGAGGAGTTGGCAACGCCAGGGGAGAGTCTCAGCCTGGAACCTGCCAGAAAGGACCTGGCTTCAGGAAGGTCAGGGCTGGCCCTGCGGTGGCAACGATGGGAAGAGGAGCGCCAGACTTTGGATGACCACTCTCAGCTGGGAGCAGGTGTGAAGCTCCCAACACCTGCTGTGCTGGAGAGGAAGCTGGGTCGAGACAGGTGCCGAGGGTGGTTCAAGGCCACACGGTTCCCAAGGGACACAGTGGAACCATCACCCACCCCCAGCCGATGCTCCCCATGGCCAACAGCCCTCTGAGGAGCGCTAGGAAGCACCCAGGGTACCCCGGCCCGCTTTCCTGCTCCCCCATGCATGCCTCCTGTCAGCTCCTGGGGTCCCCGGTGCCACACTCCATGACTCCCCTCCTAGCAGCTGGGACCCCAGCCGGTCCAGAAGGACCTCGACTACCAGCTACAGGGACAATGGGCATTTGCCCAACCCTGGGAAAACGTGGTTGGGGAACTCCACTGTCCTCCTGTCTCCGGCCCCGACATGCCCGGAGCTGGCTTGTCCAGCCCTGTAACTGCCCCCCGCTCCCGAGAGGGAGGACGACAACTTTTGAGAGCCTCTTTATACCAAACAGGATGGACAAGAGGTTTAAGAAGTTCAAATCCTGTCTCTGCTCCCCAACCAGGTGACCACGAGTGACCTCACTTTCCCTGTTTGTCGCTCTGGAGATGCGGAGAGGACCAACTAGAAACCAGGTAGCTCTCTGCAGAGTTTGAAGTGCTGTCCCAACAGGAGGCTGAAGGGCCAGCAAGGGGACAGCTGGGCAGGGGTGAGACCTCTCAGGTAAAAGCCAAACACATGTTGTTTTAACAGCAAAAGCTGGAAACTACCTAATAAAACAGAGAATGAGCAAATATAATGGAGCAATTTCATGCTAGGGAGTACTCCACAGCCATAAACAATGAATCAACCTTCAGTGACTCGGGGCTAGAAATATCAACACGATGAATCTCACAGATACATGAAAGCAACACAAGCGAGCTTCAGAAGAATACAGACAGTGTGACAGCACTTAAGTAACGTTTTAAAATACACGAAACAATACTACATGTCGCCCAGGGGGGCCTACACTTACAATGAAACCAGGGAGAAACACAAGAGAATAAACTGGACATTATAAGCAGGGAGAAGGTTCAGATGCACAAATGTGTCCCGGTGGGTGCCCAGGGATCGGCACGCCACCCCCTGCGTCTGAAAGACCCCTTCCTCTTTTCTGAAAGTCAATGTCGCTGTCCTCAGACCCTCTTCCCAGGGGCCGAAGGGCAGGGAGCACTTGCAGAGGCCAAAGTGGGCATGTGGAGGGGCCCGGGCTCCTCAGCCTTCTGACGACACTTGCCACGATGAAGGCAGAGGCCAACGGCCGGCGGAGTGAGTCCTCTCCGGTGTGGGTGGAGGCCAAACCAAAGGCCCCTGACTCATGGGCCAGCCCCCCACGCCCGCCCTGAAAATACCACCTCTGGCCTCTATGACTCCTTGGTGACAGGACTCCCACAGCACCCCTCCTCCTGTCCCCCACCCTGCCCCCAGTCCATCTGTCTGGGTCACCCAGTTCAGTTAGCTGGCGCTCGAGGCCACGGCAAACAGCCTCGGGCGAGGTCCTTGGGCAGAGAAGAGCTCCCTGAGGGGGCAGCCCTCAAAGAGCCAGCTGCTCCTCAGGCCACTCACCCGTTCCTATCGGAAGAGTGACTGTCCTCGGCCAGTCATTCGGAAAACACCAAGAACTTCCTGCAACCTGTCTCCAGGGGCTGGGGAGCGTCTCCCTGCCTCCCTGCGCCTTCTTTCTGGCAACTCTCCACGGGACCCCACACACCCTCCCTTCAAAGAGGGCCAGGGCGAGGAGGGGCCGTGGCGCAGTCTCTAGACACAGGGGGGTGGGCACAGCAAGGCCTGGCCCAGCGGGAAGAGCTCGGAAACTGCCGGGGGCCCAGCAGCTGGCCTGCAGAGTTCTGAGCCGGAGGAGGACACCTGAGACACCAGCAGGGCACTCCTGTCGTCCCACAGCAGGCACACCGAAGCCGGCACAGTGGAGAGGCCTGCCTGGGGCTGACGAGACGGGAGTGACACACAGAGGAGGCGACCAGGACCTTCGGGTGGCCAGCTGTGCCCTCTCTGCCACACCCTGCTGCCACCCTGCCTCTTTCCTTCCCTCCCTCCCCCAACATGGTCAGGAGAGCAAGGAGGGAACAAAGAGGAGTGGGAGAGGAAGGACTTTCGCAAAGCCCCCTCCCCTCTCCCACAAAAGCAGGCCATCTGCAACAACGCTGGGGGGCTCTCTGCCAGGCGGAGCATTCCCTGGCTCAAGTGGAAGCTGGAGGATCACCTGCCGGGGTCCCAGGTGCTGCAGAGGGCATCTGGGCCGAATGTCTTCTGAGCCCCTCACGCATTAGATAAGCGTCCACTATCCCGACCAGAGAAGGAAAGGCGCCCGAGACAAAGTGAAGGACACCCTAGCCAGAGAAACCCCCGCACAGCCCACAGGTGGCAGAGGGTCAAAGGCAAGTTATCCTGAAGCACGGAAGAAGGGACCACCCTCATCTTCCCCAGCTGAAACCCCTTCGGTATCCTTATTATCATCAACAAGGTCAGCAGTGGGTATTTACTGATGGCTTAGCCCACGTCAGCCCTGTGCGGAGTGCTGGACACGCACTGTTTCATTCATTCGCACCACTCCAGGAGGTGACACTGTGGGCAGAGAATCCCACGGGTGACGAGGCAGAGGCAGTGACCACCCAGGTGTGCCAAACTAGCAGGGATGTCCAACCTGCGGCCCGACACAAAATAGTAAATTTACTTAAAACGTAAGATTTTTTTTTTGTAATTACGGGTCACAATGCATTTAATATGTGGCCTACGACAGCTCTTCTTCCAGTGTGGTTCAGAGATGCCAAAAGGTTGGACCCCTGCGAGTCTAAAGCGGGCAGTCGGCACCGGGGTTCTCGAAGAGCCACCCAGACCAGAAGCAGTGCCGCCAGCGCCCTCCGGGTCTGACGTCATGGACCACAACCCACCCAACAAGCCACCTGAGTGATTCTGATGCCAGCTGAAGTTTGCCGGCTAAGTGCTCTGATCACTTCCCAGAGCTGCCCACAGGGAAAAACTGACACGTCTCTCTGCCCAGAGGTCAAGGCCACAGGGCTTTTCCTACTCCAGCTCCCGGGCAGCTCCCCCAACCCAGCAGGGCCGTACCCCAAATCCACGGCCCAGGCCCCACCCTGCATCTCATCCTCTTTCTGGGGCCTGGCCTTGGAGTCATCTCCCTCCAGAAGCCCCCTGCCCACCTGGTGCCCCCAAACTGCTTCGAACCCCAGTCAGACTTCCTGCCGGGCACTTGCCGGCACATGGTGGCTTCCAGTCAGTGCTCAGAGCACACTTCTCCCCTGTCCACTCCCAGGCCCTCAAGGGCAGAGTCAATTCCTCTGTGCCTGAGCATCACGCCCCTTTCACAGCACCGGGCAGGAGGGCCATCAGGAGGTGTTTGGTGGCTGTCAGAAGGAAAAAATGCTTCAGGCAGCAAGGTCCGGTTCTCACCCTGACTCTGCCACCACCTCCCCGGGACAAGGGCCTTCCCATCTCAAGGTCCCCGTTTCCTCACCTGGGAAATGCACCGTTATTCTAGTTTCTTCAATTCTGCTCACCCACTGAACAAAGCCAGGGGGGCCTTACCCTCGACACTCTTGTCTAGTATCAGAGATGCGCACAGGAAATTAAAGAGGACTCACCCTTCTATCCTGGGAAGAGCAGAAGGCAACAGACAAGTAAACACTGCAATTACCATATGCCAGACACTACATTCTACACATATACCTTCTCACTCACAAATAAACAAGATTATTGCAGAGCAGGGCAAATGTGTGAAAAAAAACACAATAGTTTCATGACAGAAAGTGAAAAAGGGGGCTACTTTGCATAAAAAGGTCAGGGAAGGCCCCTCCAAGGAGGTGACATTTGAGCTGAGACCTCACAGGCAGGGAAGAACCAGCCGTGGAAAGAGCTGGGGAAAGGTGTTCCAGGCAGAAGGAGCGGCACATACGAAGGCCTCACAGAAAGAATAAGCTTGGCAGGGAAGGAAAGCAGGTGCCACGGCTGAACTGCAGGGAGTGCAGAAGTAAGGGAGCACCCAGTGGTACCCAGACAGGGAGGCGGGCAGACAGCCTCTTACAGTGCTAAGGTGCTCAAATCGGGTTGGCGCGACCCAACCCAGTACATCCGGGCCCAAGTCACAAGCAGCACTGGGGGCAAGGGTATGAGTCAGACCCCATGGCTTCCTGAGGCCCCAAAAGACCTGGTGTGGGCATAAGGGTGGGCACCAACCCTCAGCATGAGTGCCGCGCCATACCCACGAGACACCCACAGGAGGGGGAGAAACAGAGTCACCTAAGCATATAAAACACAGGACATACTCATGGCTGCAGCTTCCAGAGGGACATGATCAAGTGCTTCCACGAAGTACCAGTCCCTGATCACATTATTTTCCCGGGACACAGCCAGGGCAGGAGCCGTGGTCAGTGGCAAGGAAACAGGTTCCAGGGTTCAAAGCTTACTAGTCTGCGGCAAGTCTTAACCCTTTGGGGCCTCAGTTTCCTCATCTGAAAATTGAGGCTCCTAACAGAGATGATCTCCTAGGACTGCTGAAAAGATTAAATGAGATGCTGAACGTAAAGCATCATGCCTGGCACACGGTTAGTGTTCACAAATGTAAGCTGTTATTACCATTACTGGTTTTTCACTGCCTCATCTCCCTCTGCTGTAAAACAGGGATACTGATACAACATCACAGCATTGCTATGAGTTTGTACTAATAAATGTGCCATACTACAATGCAATACCCCTTGTCAGGAATCAAAAAAAATTGAGTCTCCTTTCCTGATCTCTCATCAGATGCCAAATTCCCCTCGACCATACCTCACTGTTTGGAAAGTGAGTAAGTGCTGCTTAAATTCCACTTTGACTATACTGTGAAGTAAAAATGATGCATTAGGAATCCACAGATTCCCCTGCACCGTCATTCTGCAAAGGGGTGGGGATGGATGTTGCTGATTCTTCTGCATCATCCACAAAAGTCCCGCCTCCCCCCCCCACACCCCCCGGAAGCAAAACACAATCTTTCAGCCCAGTCACACAAAATTCCCACCGACTCCCATACACACAATTAATGAATGTAAAATGCCTTCACTTCCATACACATCACCACATGCACACAAATATTCTAGAGTGGAAAAGTCACCCATACATAGAAACGCTACACCCAAAATCACTCCATGAAATTCACTACTGCTACCCTGCACACACACACACACAAATGCTGTCTCCCACACTGTGCAAATAGGCTCAACAGAGCAAGGACTCTGGAGCCGAATGCCAGCTTCCGAAGCCTGACTTTGCAACTCCCTAGCTGCGCGACCCCAGTCTCCAAGTGCCTCGGCTGAAAACAAAATAGGAATAATAATAATAATGCTCATTTTGAAGATGAATGTGACAATTAAATGAACTTAATGCATGTAAAGGGTTTAGATCAAGCGCTTGGAAAGCGTCCAATGATAGTTATTATTTTCCTTTTCATTACCTTTGCACACTGCTTCCAAAACTGGTCTCCCACTCTGTAAACAGACTCAGGCCCGAATACTCTCTGCATCCGGATGGTGCACACCGCCCACAAGCTCTGCATTTGCATGCGCTCCGTTTCTAGGCGTGCTTAAGTATGCAGTGCGCACGCGCACCCACCACCCTCCGCGCGGGGCAGGGTTTCCCCACAGAGCTGGACCCCCTGCCCCCAAGCTGTCCTGGGAGGCACCGGGCACCCTGAGACCGCATGTGCGGGAGCCCAAGAGCCAAGGAGCCCAGGCCACCAGGCCGGGCCTGGCCCCGCACTCCTTGTCCAGTCACTGAACTGCCGGGTCCTAGACTCCCTTCCTCCCGCTCCATCCACAGGCCCCGCCTGCTTACCTGAGGATGAGAGCCTTGAGGGACAGCGCCCCACTCTCCCGGTCCAGCCCCAGGTCCACGGACTAGGTAGCGGCCAGGCCGGGCTCCGGCGCCGCAGCACTCCACCAGCTCCTCCAGGGAAGGGGCTGGGACGAGGAAGTGCCGGGGAGGGGGGGGGGGGGGCCGGGCTGCCCCACCCCTGGGAAAGTCCCCGGAGATTGACAGGCCGATCGTCCAATCGCACGGCATGGTCCAGGCGGGCCCGCGGCCAATGGGGTGGGACCCAGCGAGGTAAACAACCCGAACGGCAGCCGAGTGGCCGCGAGTATACAGTTCCACAAGCCGGCAAGTTCCCCAGGTCTGGGCAGCTCCCGACCGCACTCCCCGCCCCGGAAGCCTCGGGCTGTGGAATGAGGCTACGGCCACCTTGAAAGCCCAAACTTAGCGGGGAGATGAGTTGCGGGGACCACCCCACAACTTCCTGTGCGGATGGACACCAGGCTAGAGCGAGGAGGATGCTTGCCAGAAGGCACGTAAGCCCTTGGAGCTAAGCCAGAACTAAAGCCCAGGGCCGCAGAGTTCTGTGCAGGACGCTCCCGGACCTCTTAGCAGAGCTCATGGGAATTCCGAGCTGAAAGGACCATTCAGGACTGTTACTGCTAACATTTACTCCTGTAAGCACTTTGCATGCATTACTTTAATTTGCACAGCCATCCTAGTGAGGTGGGGTTCGTCCCCCTCTCCCCCGCCCCATCGTGTTTTGTTTTGTTTTGTTTACCATAAACATGCGAAGCGCGGAGAGGTTGGATGACCTCCGTGTCTGAACCAAGATTCAAACCCGGATAGACAAATCCAGAGTCAGCCTCCTGCCCTGCCTACTTATATACCTTTGGTGGGCCAGTCATCCCGACATGCTGTGGGATTTCCTAGATCCATAAGGAGCAGTAACTTGGTTTAAAGTTGGAAACACTTTTTTCCCCTCTTTTTAAGATCATTTTAAAGAGGGTAAGCGTTAACGTTAGACAGGATTTGAGGAGCGATTTCACACAGGCCCTCATTTTACAAAAGGAGAGCTCTGTCAATGGACTGAGACTGTGTGTGAACACACACAGAGACACACGTACCCAACCTGGTATATGCCTGGTCCAAGCGCTCTCTTTTCAGACTTTGTGGCATCCCAGGATGCCTTTAGTCATTTCAAAGGTGTGATCGCATTCTCAAAACAATATTAATCCTAGTCCATTTTAATTATGAAATTAAGTACACGTATACCCATATTTCCAAAAAGAGGAGGGAGGACGGAATGCAAATACCAAAGTACCACTGCTTTGAGGAAATCAGAGGGAGGGAACAGGGGTCTCAGAATCTACATGGCAGCCTTCAGGCATCACCTCTATCCATGGGGTCCCCCCAAACCTGTTTACTTCCTGTTCTTCATCTGTATCCCCCAAATGACCTCTTAGAATGCTCTCTTCCTAATCCCAACTCAAGTCTTCTCATGAGCACCGAAATTCACTTTAAAAAAATGGAGTGTCTCAAACTATTTGCATTCTGTGTCCAAACTATTTCAGCTGTTTTTGTAAAATGCCTGGCTGACCTTAAGAGTTAGGAAAATAAGTTCATTCTCCAAAATGCCAGATGACTTCTAGGTGGGTCTTTTTGGAAATGCTCTAGTATGACATAAAAAGGTCACATAGCTATCATTTTGCCTAATTTCCTAGTTTTGGGTAATTTTTCATAACAATTACAATGTGTGAAAAAACTCCTCTCTTCAAAGTCATGACCACACCCACCCCTGCCATCCTTTTAAGTCTTTGACTTCAGAACATCCCACCATGTCAGAGGCCCTGGAGACCACCTGCCGCGGACACTGGCCCACAGTGCCCACATCGTTATGGATGAGACGAGATACATTCACACAGACTACCGACTCCTGTGGAGGAAAGGGGCAGCACGGCTACTCTCTCAAGAGGAGCGCGCCCCAACCCTTGCCTTCACAGGTTTTTATTGGTTTTCAATGTGCACAGGAATACAGGTAAAGCACATTAATCATTGTCAGGCAGTAAGGTTCAAATGATAGATAGCATACAAAGAACTACGAGGGCTTATTCTGAGTCAGGGTCTGTTAGCTAAGGGGCTACAAAACTTTGAGAAACAAACTCATTTCCTGCTTGGACCCTTATCATTTAATTGAGCGCATTCTTAGCAAAGCAGGTTTCACAGGATTCTACCTATTCTTTCTCAGGCCCGATCACCCAGGAAACCCACCTTTTCCAGCACAGGGCTGCACCGCCCTCTGTCATTGTTTCAGGTTTAAGTCAAGCAGGGGAAGTAAGGCAGCCAGGAGATTAGATTTCTCACAGACAGACTGAGGACTCAGGCTATGTCAAAGCTGAGGGGTGAAGGTCCATCACCCAATTTTGCTATAGCTCCCCAAGTCCTTCCCTGGGGCCTCCCCGTGATCGTGCCTGTCTTAGATTGTTCCCCCCTTGGGGAATCTCACCCGTCATTGGTTAACTGACCAAACATTGGGGGCCAGGCAGGAGGAAGAAAAAGGAGCAGAAGCAGCACCCCTGCCAGGGAGATAAGCTTTGTCTCCTTAGTGGCTTATAGTCCAAAGGTTGCTCACTCAGGCTTAGCCATGGGGGGTGATAGCTTCTGAAACCAGGCAACAACCACCAATCACAGCCCCTTATTTGACAGCTCGGTCAGTGGAGGCCTCAGTGTAATAAAGGACTTGTTCAAGGTTACACATGCTGAGTGATGGGACCAGGGTTGGAACTCAGGACCTGGGCTCCCAGGCATCTGTACACTTTGTATCATGCCATGCCGTCTTTACAATATCCTAATTTTCTTACTTTCTTACAGAGACTCAGCGCCCATGAACATAGGCTATGAATGTAATTAACGAAATTCTAACCCCTACTTGACCAATTACCACCTGGGTGGCCTTTCTAAGCCTCAGTCCCTCTCGGAATGTGGGGGTTAATAATTGTACCTACCCCTCAGGTGATCCTGAGGATAAATGAGAAAATGCAAGGAAAGCCAGAGCTTGGCAAGCAGAAGGCACTCGAGAGATGCTAGTGGTGCGTGGACATGAGGTGCACGCGCTGGGTAGAACGTCACCATTAAACCCCGAGATGCAGCCTTCCCAGGTTCTAGCGCACCGCCCACATCCGCTGTGGGACCCTGGACCGGGGGCCTGGCAGGGGGGGAAACAGGTCGCCTAGCATGTCACCGCCTACTCCCCCTGGATCTGGATGGTTTCCAAGCCAGGAAGCAGGGCCTGCCATTGGGAGCTGAGTGACTCAGGCACATGAGAACCTCTTGTTCTTCCAGAGTGACAAGAAGCACCTGTGCAAAGCCCCACCTTGGAGGACAATCAAAAAGATCTGTGTTTTGTTTTGTTTTGTTTTAAAGCACACAGCGTCCCACTCTCCTTTCTGCCACTCCCTCTGCCACCTCCACCGAGACAGCTCCAAAGTCAGACCTAAGTCAGCATTTGAGGGATTGAAAAAACACCCCCAAACCCACCTACCACTGATTGAGCTCTAAGTCAAATGACTAGAGAGGAATGGAGGCTACGTGTTAAAAAAAACATGGACAGATAACATTTGTGGAGTGTGTGTTGTGTGCTAGGCCTACACTTTGGTATGACGTGTCTCCCAGTCACTGTCTAATCAGGTCAGGACCATCACCATCCCCATTTCTCACATGAAACCGAGGCTCGGAGCTGTGAGATGACGGGCAAGGGCTCATACAGCAACAGGTGACTGGAGCAGGAAGATCCAGGCTCTTAAGCTCTTAATACCCATAAGCATTGTGTTACCGAGTTCTGCCAGCTAGCAAGACAGAACTAAAAATGCCAGTTCTTTTAAGGGCTGTGAGCAAGGATCAGACCCAGCCTTTTTCTTGTGGAGATGAAGGCACAGTGGGCCAGAGGTTTACAACAAGTTTGTGATTAGTGCTCAGGACTAGAACTCAAGTCTCTCGCTTCTAGATCACCACTGTTTCCACATGCCCCACTGATGGGAAATGAAGCTTCCAGAGCAAACAAGCATGTGCGTGCGTCACTCATCATATGAATTAGTGAGTCGGGGCCTTGGCTAGGGGGTCAGTGGAAGTCAGGGCAGTCCTGGTCTGGCTCCTTCCTTAGATCCAGACTCTCGCCTCCATAGCCTCAGGCCGTCTCGGGAATGTAGAACTCTTATCGTAAATTCTAGGTGCTTTTTGGTGTTGGGTGTGTGTGTAGAGGAGAGAGAGATCACAGCGATAGTTAAATGAGAAATCTGTATCGAGCACATGATGTTGACTAAAGTTGTACTTAGTAATCGTGGGGCTTTTTTGGCAAGAAGCAAATAAGCAAGCAGAGTCTACGTTCCTTGCTTCCTACCCTCAGCCAGAGAACACATTTTTAGTTCTCTCTGCCTCCCTCCCAAATAATTGAGGGCAGAGAGATATAACGGCAGTGAGGTAGCCACAACTGTGCACGCTTATTCACTCGGCACCCCGAGGTGAATTAACCATATACCCACAATTGCCCTTCCTCCAAGAGGCAAGGCCTTCGAGGGTCAGGGTGCGGGCTCTGGAGTCAGACAGAGCTGGGGCCAGGTCCCAGCCCTGCCACCACAAAATTCCCCTTGGGATGGCTCTGCGCCTGTTTCCACATCCATAACGTGAAGGTTCGAGCTGTGCCCAGTGCACGGGGTGGAGCAAGTGAAATGCCCAGTGCCTGGCATCAGCGAAAAGCAGCAACTATGACTGTGATCATCAATCCTATTGGGTGGGCAGGGACTGTTTATCTCCCATTTCCTGCGAGGACCCTACCACAGCCTAGAGCCAGGGAGGAGCTTGCCCTAGACCTCACCAAGTGTGTGCTCAGGATGGCCAGGCCTAGAAGGTCTTTCCTGTTTTCCTCTTTCTCCATCCTGACTATTTCCCCTGAGTCCCTGGACTTCCCTGGGATTTCTGGGGCACCACTGGAGGAGAGCAAAGGGCGAAGTGACACTGGGGGACATTCCCAGACTACGTAGCCTTGCCAGGCCCCTCCCACAGTTCCTAGGAATCCAGGCCTCCCCTGCTCTAGCTCCTCTCCTCCTGGCCTCCCGGTCTCCAGGTCAGGGTGTCAAGCAGATCTGGGTTTCGATCCAAGCCTGCCCCTTGTCATCCTCCTGGTGTGGGAAGAGGTCAGCCAGGCCTGGCCCGGCCCCCGAGGAAGGCAGACCCATGGGAACCAGAGCGTCTTCTAACCCCGGGAAGCCCTGACAGGGCCCAGAGAGCAATCCTCCTCTGGCCTCGCCCCATGTCCTCTCCCGCTCCCTCTTCCCGGGCCCCTCCTGCTTCTCCCACCCAGAAGCCACTGTCACGGTGACTTGGCCTGCACTCCTTGCCGCTCCTAGCCAGGGACTTCCCTGGGCTGGGCCTCTGACCGGCTTTGGAAAATCTGGACTGTTAGTGATCAAAGGGTAGGCCACATCAGCCCTGGCTGCCAGCCCTTTGCCCACTCCCAGTGCCCCAGGCTCTGTGTTACAGGTGCAGCCCCAGAAAAGATTCAGCTGCCCCGGGGGGAACACGAGTGGGGGAGCGCCCCAGACACCTGCTTGCTCCAGAGGCAGAGGGGCCCAGCCTCCCATCCTGTCTCCAGGAGGGCGGAGGTGGACTCCAACCTGGTCGCTTCCTGTCTAGCTTTAGATCACTCAAGTTCCCAACACACCCACACACTCCCTGTCACAGAGACACACACACACACACTCAATCACGTAATGACCCAGACACACAGATACTCTCACAAACACACCCACACTCACATAACGAGCCAGACACACTCACACACACCCGACACATACACAATGACCCAGACACCCACAGACACACTCACACATACCCATACACTGCCCCTCACACAGATACACACACTCACAAAATGACCCAGACACCCAAACACACACACACACACACACACACAACAGTCCTCTCATACGCAGACGCACATTCACACACATAATGCCCCAGACATTCACAGACACACACAAACACAAAAACATGCTTGCACACCTCCACTCACACAGACACGCACATATACACCTCGGTAGACCTGACACACACAAACACAGACACACGTACATCCACGTTCACGCTTGTGTATGTACTCCCTTTTCATGGGGGAAGAATAAGACAAAAACAGACCTTTCTTTTCCTTCCCTTTGGAAAAACTAGTAGTGACTAGAGAGAAAAGACTGGCTGAGAAGGCTGGGGGAGAAGAGGAGGGCTGGAAGAGGAAACAACAGGAGGGAGAGAAGCAAGGAGAGAACCGGGCCAAGCAAAGAGACAGAGAGGCCCAGAGCCCAAGCCCCGGGAGGGGCAGAGGGAGCTGGGCCTGGAGCAGCCGACCCCAGCTGGCAGGAAAGCAGAAGAAAGCTCTCAGCCCAGAGGCGGGAGGGTCTGGTGGCCCCAGCACCCGTGAGCCTTGAGCCCTTTCCCGCCCTGCCTGGCTCACTCCCCGCAGGCTGGCTCACTCACCTGGGGAAGGCCAGGAGAAGGCAAGGGTGCGTGCAGAGGGGGCTGCCGGCCCTGTGAAGGCTCCTCCGCTCGCTGCGCTTCTGCAGGAAGGAGGGCTGGGCTGGGCTGACTTTTAGGCAGGAGGGGAATTCCCCGAGATGGAGGAGCCACACAAGGCTCAGTGGAGGCCCCTTCCCACCCCGCTGGCTGGCGGAACCCGGGGCCCTGCTTTATCAGCCCCTACCTGTCGCTTCCCACACTGCCTCTCGCTTGCTAGGAATTCCCGGGAGGCGAGAAGGCTCTGGGGAAGAGCTGGAAGCCTGGTGATTCTCTGGCTGGTCTGAGAAGTGGCACAGGGCAGGGTTCCACCTGGCCTGCCCACCCCACCCCACCCCACCCCCTGGGTTCGCCCAAAGACCTCCGTTTCCTCCTTCGCCTAGGGTGGGGGATTCCAGTGTCAAGGACCCCAAGGAAATCACCAGATACCCAGTCCACATCCTCCTGCCCTCCATCCTGTCCCATCTGTTTCCACTTAATCTGTGGATTCTCCACCGGGAAAGGAAAAATTGCTCCTTCCCTCTGTGCCAGATCTCACTCCGATGTCAAGTGGGGTCCTAGAAACCTACCCACAAGGAACGGCCCAGCTCTGCAAGAACCAGCCGGTGCTCCAGAGCCTGGCTTCCCCATCCTAAGCCTCAGTGAGCCCGGCTGTAAAATGGGGATAACAAGTCCTGCTTTGCCTGCCTCCTGCGATGGCAATTAAAGTAAAATGATGGTTTGTAGACATCCTTCAGAAACCATTTACAAACGCAAGGACTCAGTTCATTATCTGCTGATACGTGGTGAGGGGTGGGAGGGGCCCCCTGGGTGAGCTGGCCTTTCTTGCTCATTCCTGGTTCTAGAGTTTCTTCACTCTTACAGTTTCCTCAGACCACTTATGGTCTTACAGACCACTGAGGAGACAGGAACGGACAAGTCAGACCTGCTTCCTGCCTGCTCAGAACTCACAGATTTGGGGATTGCCCTGCCCAGTACAGTAACCATCAGCCACATGTGGCTATTCACAGATAAAGCAGTCAAACTTAAATAAAACCAGTAATTCAGTTCCTCAGCAGCACTGGCCCCTTATCAAGCTCTCAGCAGTCACTTGTGTACAACTGCACACATACAGAACATTCCCGTCGCTGCAGAGGGTTCAGCTGGACAGCATTGCTCTGGGGGCTGCAGGCCAGTTAGTCAGTGATTACAGTAAGGGCGGGTAGAGCTGTCTGCTGGCAGGAAAAATACAGGGAGCTACGGGAGCCTGGACCAGGGAGCATCTGGTCAGGATTGAGGCATCTGGGAAGTCCTCCTGGAGGAAGTGGCACCTTAGCGGAGATCTGAAAGTG
The DNA here is from genome assembly GCF_004126475.2 of Phyllostomus discolor. Classification (NCBI taxonomy): domain Eukaryota; kingdom Metazoa; phylum Chordata; class Mammalia; order Chiroptera; family Phyllostomidae; genus Phyllostomus; species Phyllostomus discolor. The sequence continues at coordinate 21,521,982 of NC_040915.2, forward strand.
GCCAAGCAAGAGCATAAGAGTGTTCCCAGCGAAGGGAATAGACCCTGCAAAGAGAAGAGGACATTCAGGGAACTGAAAACTGTTCGCTCTGAGTGGACCATGGAGGCTGAAGCAGGCAAGGGGGAAGTAACGGAGGTAGGGCCTGGAGAGACAGGCAGGTCAGGCCACAGGGGCTGCATTCAAGGGGGCCAGGAGGTGAGGGAGGGGGACAGCTCACTGAGTCCAACCCCCGACCGCTTCTGGGCGCTTCCGATTGGGATCCCAAGGGCAGTGCTCCAGACGCCTGCTGGCACAATGGCCTCGCTCCGCAGAGGAGGAAGTGACGGCCACACGAGGGAAGTGACTGTCCAAGTGAGTAAACGGAGGCACTTCCTGACGCTCAGTCCAGTGCTCTGTCCCACACCACCTCCAGCCCCTCGCTCGCTGGCAGATGCCACTTTCTACATGTTCGACAGCCGCATGCGACTAAAGGCACCCATCCTTGAGGTAGACCAGGCGCTAAGGATGATGTACTTCCCTCCCTTTTGCTGGGAGCAAAATACACCTCCCCACACCCACGCTGTCTGGAGCTCGCCTCTCTGCCCTCTGACGCCACACTGAAGGGAAGGGTCTCCCTCACAGCTCAGGAGCAGGCGTCAGGGCTGGTGGCAGGGCTCAGTCCCAGGGAGAGAGACCTCCTCCCTGTGTCCCTCCGTGAAAGCTGCCGGTGACCTGGGTCAGCTGGAGCCCTCCGCGAAACTGAGGCATGGCCCTTCCTCGAGGAAATGGAGTTTCAGATTCCTCATCAGGAGAACGCGTCATTCAGCCCTGAGGTTTTTTAGATTGGGACATTCCCTGCAAACGCGATGTTTTCTCTCCAGAGGCCGCAGTCACCTGGGTCCTCGGAGAGTTCATGAAGCCCAGTTTAGCCCGGTTCCTGCCTGTGGAGTCTTCAACAGCAGGGGGACCCTGGAGGGCCCACGAGGCTGATGCAGCGGGACCTGGCTGAGCTGGAGTCCCCAGTTAGGAATACTTGGCTTGCACGTCCGAGGGAAAGAGGAGCGCTGGGCTCCTTTCCCTGCCAAAATGCTGAGAGCAATTATCTTCCCACTCTTTCTCTCCCTCCTCTTCCTTCTCCCAGCAGTGGATCCCCTGGAACTGCCCTCCCTGCTCAGGCCGCAGGGCAGACACCGAGGAAGAAGAGGCCCTGGGGCTGGGCAGCGGAAGAGCTGAGTTGGAGTCCTGGTTCTGCTGCGTGGTCCTTGGCAAGTCCCTTTCCCCGCTCTGATCCTCAGTTTCCCCTTCTGTAACGTAAAGGAGCCAGACCAGATCATCGCCAAGGGGCCTTCCATTCTGATACTGTGAAGAACTCTAGGAGTTCAGAAGGAGAAGTCAGGGCAGGCCAAGATGGCCAGGAAATAATAACAGCCACAGCTGATACTGAAGGAACGTGCACCAGGCGTGGTAGTGAGTGCTCTTGCAGGAATTACTGCGCGCATTCCTCATCGGAACCCTGCGAGGTGGGGTGGGTGCTGCTGTTTTACAGACGAGGAAACCGAGGCTCATAGTGGCTTAAGCCAACAGCTAATAAGTGGCGTATCTGGAGTTTAACTCAGGTCATGTCTCCAGAGCTCACCTGGAGGAGATGAGATCTCTCTGCTGGGCCTCAAAAGAAGGGGGAAGTTTGGGTAAACGTGGGGACACTCTCACAGGACCATGCCTTTGAATCTTCATTATCTGCCCCACCCCTCGCACCCTGACATCTCCGGTCTTCTTGTTGGTGTGTGGGAACAGCACTGGGCCACCCTCATAGTAGTCAGTCGATCAATATCTCTTCAGTGAATGAATGGACTGGACCCCATGGGTTTCCTGATTCACCAGTTTTATTGAGAGCTCCCCAAGACTGGGGGCTCCTCATGCCATTAGGACCTGGGTGTGATATCTGGGTCCCACCATAGACCTAAGAAACCAGACTGCCTGGCAGGGGGTGGGCCCTGAAGGCAGCATTTTAAATAACATCCCAGGGGTGACCTTAGTACTCAGTAGCATTTGGGAAACCCAAGCTCCTAAAGCCGGTCTTCCAACTCCAAAGTACAAATTATCTCCTGGTAGACAGGCAGCCAAGGGGAGCTCACTGTCATGAACCATCAGGTGGCGGTTTGCTGCCCCCCCCCCCCCCCAGGCATCCAACCCATGATTTCTGCAAACACACTTTGAGTCTCCAAGCATCCGGCGGGTGCCAGGCCCACCTCCGTTCCTGAGCTTGCCGTGTGACCTCAGCAAGCAGTTTCCTCTCTCTGTCCCTCACTTTCCTCACCTGTAAAAGGGGGTCCATTCTCATTGCCCATGTATAGCCCTGAGCATAGCTATGTACCTAGAAGGGCTACCCATTAGGATAATTTCATAAAGAATAACATAGGTCAGGGCCTCGTCAACTTTGGCGTCTGTTAGAATCACCTGATCCATTTGGTCTTGGGTGGGTCCTTAGACCAGTGGGTGACCTTTAGCATTACCCGGCCAGCTATGTAAAAATACAGATGCCCAGGTCCCACCCCAAGCTAATTACAGCAGAATCTCAGAGCATGTGGTCTGGGATTGCTATTTTAAAAGCTCCCCAGGTGACTCAAAGTTGTGGCTCCCACTCCCGAACCTGCCCTCCTGAAACTCGGTTCTGACGCAGGTGGTCCCCGGACCTCACTGTTCCAGGTGGTCTCGCCCCCCACCCGTTTCCCTTTTTCTACTGGAGAAGGTGCCTTCTCAGTACCAGGGTCAGAGACCGTGAGGACGATGGGTTTTAGAATCTGGAGAGAAGCAAGCTCTGTCCCACTTTCTGTGGGCTACAGAACATTGTATGTGGTGGATGTGGAGAGAAAAGTTAAAACTCAAGCCAAGTCACCATGAGGAGAGCAGGTACCTGTAACTCTGCCAGCATCTGAAAGATGGGATTTGGGGATGCGTTTTGCAAAATCGTGCTTTCCAAGGAAACAAATACAGAGCGGTATGTTGCAAGATTTTAGCAAAGGAAGATGATCCAAGGAGAAATGTTGCAAGACTTTGCTGCCGCAGGAAGTGGCCTCTTGGCCCATCGGATCTGGAACAAAGCTTAGAGATTGTCTTAACCAACCCCCTGGCTGGACAGAGGAGGTTACTGAGGGCAAGGGATAGGGAGGCACGTGCCCAGGGTCAGGCAGGGAGGCGCTGAGGAGCTAGCACCACAGTCCCGGCCACCTCCTGCCTGCTACCCTTTCCCCAGTTCCTCAAGTACCTACCACGTCTGTTTTTGCTCCGCATCCCCAGCCCACCCCCTATGCCCACACTCTCTTGGACAGCACCCAAGGTCAAAGGATGGGACTAAATCTGTGAGCCTGGAAGTACACCTGCCAGATGACAGGCACCAAAGCCAGCGGGAGGCTGGGGCGCGCTAGAGAGGAAGGAGCAGTGTCTGATGATGTGGCCTGACCTCAGAAAGGAAGCCTGGTCACCAGGGGGAATTTCCCCGGGTGAGGTCTCCTGGCTATGCAAATGTCGTACTCCAATTAACCTGGACGCCTGCATGGGAGAAGGGCGAGGGGACAGAGGACCCTGAGAGAGATGGGGGTGTGGGGAAGGCAAGGGATAGGGTCTGAACCTCCCCGGGGGCCCGGACTGGGCCAGATTCATTCTTTGTCATCTCATTTCGTCCCTGAGACATCCTCCTAAGTAGGAAGGCAGCCTGAGGCCAGTCAGGGGAGGGCACATTTGCCCAAGAAAATGCAGTACATTCCAACCCAGAGGGAGACCAGGCCTCGGGAAACGGCGGTGATGCTAAAGGAGTCGCTGTGCCGCCGCCGCCGCTGCTGCTGCTGCTGCTGCTGCTGACAAGGGTGACAGTAAAGAGGCTGGAGTCCGAGAAGTCTGACAAAGTTTCGTTTTGGGTTTCCATCTCACTCATTGGGGAGTTTTATCCTGGGAACAGCTAAAAGGCATCTCCGGGGAGGTAGTGACCCTGACCGGCTTTGGGCAAATCCCAGTGCTTGCTCAGAATGCTAGGGGTATGGCAGCTGGCACCGTTAACCCTTTCACCACCAGCTTCCAGAACATTCCTGGTAACATGAACAGAATGGGAACGATGTTTTTGAAGAAAATCTTTCTCTCCTGCCTCTTTACATTCCACTTACCTTGAGCCTCACTACCCCTCAAAACCCTCCCCTGGGACCCTGCTCCCTTCCGAGCCTGAACCCATTACTGCCCGGTCCTCCAGGGAGCTGCTCTTGCCTCCCCAGGGCACGGCGGTCAGGCCTGCGTCTGCCCTCCGCGAGCCTGGCTGTTTCTCTTCCGTGGAAGCACGTACACAGGAACAGGGGAGCCGCTGGTCTCTGGACCACGTGCCAAGACGGGCGAATGTGTGAAAAGCAAGTTTGGGTACTTGTGTGGGGCATTTCCTGTGTGGTCAGTAACACATACGTGGACCATCTGTCTTTCTGTTTGGTACCAGCGGTGTGTTTGTGGACCTAAGCATTTTATTCTTTTCCACGTGGCCACCAGTGTGTGTTTCTGCTTCTGGAGGTACACGGTGTGTGTCCCTGTGGGTGTGACTGGCAGTGATTTGGAATCCTGTGCGTCTGATAAGTAGCATTTATAGGCTTTGAGTCAATACCAGCTAGATGGGGAAGTGGGAATGGAAGTCGTTGGCCCAGCCCAGGCTTAGCATCTCTATGTCCATCCCCCAGCTGCCCGGCTCAGCTATCAGACGCTCCCATCCCATGGCTGTTTCTGTCCAGGTCAAGGCCATCTCCATGGCCATCTCAACTGACGGCAGCTGGGAGCGCAACAGGCAGATGGTGGGAGCTGGGAGGGGCGTTGGGACCATCCTGCCGTAGGAAGTGTGTGCTCTGGAGACTGTCGCGACCCCTGGGCCCGGGGCAGGGGCTCACTCCTAGTGGCTCTGACTAGGGGCTTCCTAGTCCCTGCTTAGCTGAGAGGGCAGTGGAATGGCCTGCACCCGGTGCCTTGGGCCTCACCTCCTGCCTTTAAAAACAACTTCCCACCTCTGGGTTCCCAGGTAATAATGACTCCTGGCTTCCCCTCCTCCTCCATCTCTCATTCATTCCCCAGGGCAGGTCGGGCCCTTCCCTTGGTTTCTTGTTCCCCATGTCTTTCTCTTCTTTCCTCCATCTCTGCTTCCTCCTCTCCGGCTCAGATGCCCATTCCTCCACATCCGGGGAGTAAGGGCAAGCCTGCCCAGTGGTCTCCCGGGTGCTGCGCCCACCTCCTTCTCCACAGAGGCGTCCTCTTTCTAAAGGACATCTCTAATCCTTCTCTTGTCCCCAGCACATTCAGGGGCTGGCCAGAGCCTGGAGGGCCAAGTCCACACCCTAGCCTGGACTCTCTGTGACCCCCCAGATGATGTTCTCACACTGGGTATGGGGCCCAAGGACCAAGGGGCCCTATCCATTCCTCTACGTCCCCTCTGTGCCCTCGCTTGAGCTGTTGCCTCTGCCTGGACCCTCCTCCCACCTTTAATGGCTTTCATTGTTGAAAGCCTATCTACCCACCTTTCGAGGTGCCTGGTATGTGCCCCTCTCCAGGGAGCAAGTCTAGGTTTCTCTGTGGTTAATCTGTGGCCTCGGCACTTGGTACTGCTTGCTACCGTGTGCTGGATGAGTTTTCTAAGCACCTTCTTTCCCCGCTTAGCTCTCTGAGGGCTAGCAGCACAGTGTAGGGACTCGGGAGTCCTCAGAGGCCGGTGAAAGAGGCTTCCCCTCCCTTCCTCATCCATGGCATGGGATCCAGCCGATTTATTCATTACAAAGAGCTGCTGTTTACTGAGTCCTCACCAGTCTGGAGCGGTGTGGTGAGATGCATGTGCATTGATTGCCTTGTTTAGTCTTCACAACACTGTGACAGAGAACGCTTTGTCACTCCCATTTTACGGATGAGGATACCAAGGCATAGCGAGGTCAGGTGACTTACCTACGCCCAAGTGGTCGGCTGGGATGCGAGGCTGGCCAGCCTGCCTGCCGGCCTCTGTAGACCTAGTCAGACGACTAGAATTTCCCACTTGCCCAACTTCAGCCGTAAACCGGGGGAGGTCGGCCCTGGGAAACCTGAGGTCTGAGGGGAGGGGAGAGGCCTGTGAGAGCGCTGATTTACTGCTTCTGGGTGCTGACACTCGGGTTGGGCAACCTCACACTTCTCCCTTCCATCGTCCATCTGCTCGGTCCGGCTTCCGCATCGGGAGGAAGAGGACAGGTCAGCAGAGACAGCAGAGCAGGAGTCAGGAGCCCCAGGTGCTGGCCCCAGACCTCAGCTGTGGTCACAGCCCTGCTCTCCGGGCCTCCGCTTCCTGGCCTATGAGACCAGGGGGCCGCCGTGGATCACCTCCAGGACCGTTCCGCCAATCCGGGATGCGCTCCCGATGGACCATGACAGGAGGCAGTCGTCCCTGCCCTACCGTGAAGGGAGGAATGGTTATGGAAAAGCCTCCTTCTGGCGGCGACTGGTAGCTCTCAGCCAAGCTGGGGCAGAGAGACCACCAGGGGGTTTCTTTCACTCAGCCAGCTGTTCCCACACGGCTCTCCCATGGCAGGAAATGTGACAGTGGCAATTCCCAAACAGCTGCTCCGTGCCCCAGTTAAAAGGGCAACCCACTCCCAACCAGCCACTTCCTTGTGGCCCCGAAGACCAAGGCTGGCACATCCCAGCCCGGGGCTTCTGAAAGGGCTTGCCCTGAAGGGAGGCTGCACGGCTCAAGGCAGGAAGGGAACAGCGAGGCGTTAGAGGGAACACGGCCCGAGGGGAAGGGAGAAGGTGGGAGAGCATCCAGGGTGCTTATGGGAAAGCCCTGAACCCGGCTGGGCCAGGGCTGCAGGGTCCCTGTTCCATCTGCTGCGAAACTGCTGCCGCCCGGGGCCCATTGCTTCCTCTCCGTGGAAGTGACGGTTGTCTTTCTGTAACTGAGAGAGGGAGGTGAGAATTTCTGAGGGCCCCTTCCACACTTAGAAACCCTCACAACCATCGTCCCCTTCTCCCACTTTGAGACAGCCGCGGTTTGGGCTTCTGCTTTCTCTTTCCTTTTAGCTTTAGTTTAGTCCCCACCTCTCTCCCGTGAACTCTGGCCACAGAAGCAATCCCCGGCGCGTTATCGGTTATCAGTTGATACAGGTGTTTTGGAGGGAGCTGGGTGGGGCATTTGAATGGAAGCTCTTAAGGATCAGGACCAAGCCGGTCTGACTTTGCATCTTCAGCCTCGAGCACGCAGCAGGGCACATAGGAGCCGTTCCATAAGTATAAGCTGTGTGAGTGAATGAGTGAGTGAGGCATCCTGGATTCAGAAGGGTGGCTACTCCCCCTACTGCCACGGATCCGGGGAAAAATGAGGTTTGTCCTCTAGGCACCTGGGTCTTAACAAGATTATTGAAATAGACCCCCAGCTGGCCACCCTCCCTTCCGGTTTTTCTCAAATGCACGGCTACCTGCACTCCTTCCTTAGCGAGAAAGGCTCCCCCTGGTTTGTAAGATGGAATATGGACACACCCAGTCCTCTGTAATTGGAAGCGAACTCTTATTTCTAGTCTGGTGTGCTTTACACCACAAACCCTGAGGGCCCCTACCACTGACCAATCTCAGACCACCACCCACCCACTGTATGAAAATCAAGTGCAAAGTGCATGTTGGGAGATCGGAAGAGTCTCTCATCCACCACGAGGGCGGTTGGCGCTGTCCTCATCCCCGGTTTCCAGGAGTCCCAGAATTCCTGGCTTCTCCACGTGTGTTCCCCTCGGCTTCAAGGGGCCTCCTGACTTCCGTTCCCTCAGGTCTCATCACTCTTCCCTTTCCACTTGCAGCCCATTCGCCCTCAGTACCTATTTTTAGGGAAATTTCGTATTTGTGTTTGGATGCCTCCGCAATCTGCAGCTGATTTCTTGAGAACAAGGCTCAGAAAACAACATGGGATCCACGGCTCAGCCCCTGCAGTAAGGCCTGGCTGTGGGGGGGGGTGCTGGCAGGTGAGCCCAAGCCCATTAGGACCCCACTCCACACTCCCACGTGTCACCTCTCACCCTACAAAAGCTACGAGGTAAGCAGAACTGGGGGCCTGTTTTACAGACGAGGAAACTGAGGCTCAGGGATGACATGCCCAGTCAGTTGAAGGCAAAGGCTGTCTGACTCCACACAGCCTTAACCATTTTGTTCATTTATCTTCAGGTAACAGTGAAGTTGGGCAAACACCCCAAAAAGTTCAGCTGACTCTCACGGGGTTTGGGCTCACAGCCTGGCGGAGGGCAGGAAGTGGAGAAGACACAAGGTAAATTGTCTCTCAGACTCACTTTGTCAGAGACGACAGAGGGCTCTTCAAAGCTGTTGGGTCCAACCCTCACTGTACAAACAAAGAAACCGAGGCCGGGTGAGGGCACTGGCTAGTTCAAGGTCACACACCGAGGGGACAAGACCAGACCCACTGTCCCCCAACCACCCACGACCCCTGCACAGCTACAGTAAACAGGCAATGGACTTCCAGGAGAGGCCAGGCAGCCGGGACAGGGGGCAGAGCTCTGCGGCCAGCAGGTGCCGCCGTGCCGCGTCACTGGGCAACTTGAGATCCCAGTCTCGGGGCAGAAGCAGAGCTGGGGGAAGGGAGGCTGAGAAACTGCAGTTGCGTCTACTGCTTATCAGTGATCTTCACGAAGTGGAAACTTTCCACGGGCCTCCCCAGATCACGATCACATCTGGTGCCCTTGAAGGGTTCAAAAGAGGAAGTTCGGGTTTGGTTGTAATGGATGAAGAGCACAGACAAACATCCAAGCAGCAGGGCGGGGCGGGGGGGGGGGCATGACGCAGGGTCAGACTCACTCGCTCCCGGGCAGGCTCCAGGGAGGACGCCCTGGACTGCAGCTTCTCGGTGGAACACGCAGATCCTCACTGGACATGCGTTTGTGTATGTCTTTTTGTTTAAAGAGAGAAGCGTAAAGGAAATGATCTGGAGGCACATCCTCCATGTCAATGGCAGACGAAAGAGCCAAGATCTTTTGCCCCACTCTCTCATGTGTGAGTGAGAAAACAGCCTCGGGGAGGGAAAGAGGCTGACACAAGCTAAACTGCCTTCCAGGCTCATTTGGTCAGAGACGTGTGTGCATATAACACGTTCAGAACTGCTGGGTCCAACCCTTGCTGTGCAAACGAAGACACCGGGGCTGGTGAGGGCACTGGCTAGTCCAAGGTCGCACACTGAGGGGGGGACAAGACCGGACCCACTAAGTCTCCCAACCACCCACGACCCCTGCACAGCTACTCCTGTGAAGTGTGTGGCCGACGCACACTTGAACCCAGGTATCCGGACCCCCGGTTCGGCGCTCTAGCACAACCACCCGGATGGAGGCAGGGGATGAAATGCTGGCAGACCTGTCAGCTGGCCGGAAGACATGTATCTTCCCCCATCGGCCCTCCCACCCCCACCCCCGTCCTGAGAACACTCAGTTGGCACCTGCCACCGCGCCCCACTGTTCAAAGCACAGACATTACTCATTTCATAGACAGAGGCTCAGTACGTGTTTGGATTTGACAAAGCCCAAACGGGGGCAGGGGCTGTGGCAGGGACAGAAGGGGGGAGGAGACAGTGGGGAGGGGAGGTGGACAGAACCTACGGCTACTGTTCTTCAGCCGCTCGGATGTGAGGAGTGACCGCTCTGGGCCTTCAGTGGCCTCTGGGGGTGGGAGCCTTTCCTAAGCCCCAGTCGATAACAAGAGCCCGCCTCTGCCCCTCTTCCCCCCACCCCTGCCCCTTCCTCAGTCTCTGAAGTGGGAGCAATCAGGCCCGGTCACGATGGCTGGTGCTGATGACCATTTCTCGGTGGAGATGCCCGCCCAAGCTGGTGGCCCTAGTCCTCGCCACCACAGAGAGCCAGCAAGGCCTTCATGAAGTCTCCGGAGGTGTCACCCTGGCAGAGGCAGAGGGAGAGGGAGAGCTGAGTGAGTGACAACAACCCTGACGGCCCCCCTGCCCCTCCCCCAGCCGCCCATTTTCCAGGAGCGGTCTGTGCATGTACAGATGCGTGTGTGTTTATCACGCCCCTTTTCTACACAGAAACAGACACGTACCACTCACACTAGTCTGAAGAGTACTTTTCTGAATTAAGAGAAGATCCCACACCAGCATACAGAGTTCCCCCATGCTTTTTCATGGCTGCATCGTATTCTACTACAAAGTTAGACCGCCCTTTATTTAACAATTCCCCGTGGAGGGCTTCCACTCCTGTTGTTACAAATAGTGCTGGCACAAATATTCTTGCCTTTGGGAACATGGGTGGCTATGTCTGTAGCATAACTTCCTACACACAGAAACACTAAGTCCAAAGTGCACATGTTTTCAATCTGGGGATCTCCAATCTTCCCTTTAAAGGCGTGCCACCGAGTTACCTCCCCACCACGCCCGCGTGACACTGCCCCGGGGGTTTGCCACACAGTCTTGTCACCCAAGGAGAACATTGACCTTCAAGGTCTTGGCCAGTGTCCAAGACGAGATAATGGGCTCCGCAGTGAAAAGAGTCCACACAAAAGGATCACATGTTACATGCGTCCATTTATGTGAACTGCCCAGGACAGGCACATCTCCAGAGACAGAGAGCAGCTTGGTGGTGGCCGAGGGCTGGGGTGGACACCGGTGATGGGTTTGAGGACTGCGGTGGTGTGACAGACACAGTTTAGGCTGGACTGTGTTTGCACAACGCGTCACATTTACTGACCTTTTTTAAATTACAGGTGCATTTTATGGTATGTGAATTCTACATCAATAAAATTTTTTAAAAACCAAAAAGAGAGGCTCCTGTATTATCAGGAAATCTGTAAGGATAAACCTTTGCCCCATCTAGAATTTACTGCGGTATAAACAGGGAGGCAAGCCTTCCACTTGGCAACACCCTGGCTGTCCTAAGAGGTCACTCATCGAGAAAACTCTGTGGGAATGAGAAGGACGCCAGTTCTTCTGTTCAGGGACCTGACGCCCGCCCCCTTCCCCTTCACTGACCTCTGGCCCCAGCTCTTACCTCAATGGCTTTGTGGAGAGACTTGTCGTATTTCTCAATGAACTCCCGCCGGACGTTGAGCAGGTCGATCTCACTCCGGGACACCATGATCCTGGTGAGGGTCTTCTCATCCGTGCCGGCACCCTGTGTGTGTGTGGGGGAGATGCAGGGCAGGAGAAGAAACAGGGCCATCAGGCAAGGACTAGGGCTGCCCGTCTGCCCTTCTCCCCTTCCCTGTGGAAACCAGGGTGGGGTGTCCTGCCTCCATTTGCCACACATGGTCCCGACCCAAACTCCCCTGGGCCTCGGACCGGCCAGGCAGGCGAGAATGGCTCGTGTGAGCTGAAGCGTGAACCCCTACATCCAAGTGCACCTGGGACCTCACAAAGTGACCTAACTTGGAAATAGAGTCTTTGCACAGGTAATCAGTCTCGGTCCCCCTGGGTTAGGGTTGGCCCCAGATCCGATGACCTGTGACCTTGTAAGAGGACACGTGTACACAGAGAAGGCCGAGACGAGGGGTTCACCCACACGCCAAGAAACAGCAGGGTTCCCGGGGTTAGAGACGCTGCAGAGAGGCCCCCTCGGAGCCTCCAGAAGAAACCAGTCCTGCCAACACCTTCTCTTGGCACTTCCAGCCTCCACAACCGTGAAAGAATGAGTCCTGCGGCCACTTGGTGTGTGGCCCTTTGTCACAGCAGCCCTGGGAAGCTAGCCCAGCGCATAAGGAGCAGGCCCAGGACAGGTGGGGAGTGCGAGCCACCAGAGCCCACCTCCGCCCCCAGGGAGCTCGGGTCACCGGCACAGGGGGCAGCGCTGGCACATGGCGAGTGCTCAGTCAATGGCTGTCACATGCAGGGACTGCAGGCTGAGAGGGGTCTCCGCTCGCTCCCACCAGGCAGGCTGCCCAGGCTCCGTCGGCAGCCGAGACTCCACTCGTTGGGCTGAGAGCTCGGCCAGCGTGGCCTGGTGTTCAGGGAGCCGGGGCCAGTCCCAGGGCTGAGCACGTGTTACCTTTCGTGATCATTAGTGACAGGAAGCGGCGTGCCACCTGCTCGAGTGTGAGCGCTGACGGGGCAGAGACTGTGCCCCTCTCACCCAGCTCCGGGTCTCCAGGGCAAGTCCCTCGACCCTGCCTGTGGGACTGGCCCTTTCTTTCCGGCGGGAATCTTTCCTGTGTGCTGTGGGCTGTTAGCAGGACCCCCGTCCTTGACCCACCAGGTGCAAGCAGCTGTCACTCCCCAAGCTGTGACACCCAAAATGTGTCAGAACACGGCCAAATGTGCCCTGGGGGGGCAGAGCCACGCCCCACCCCAGGCTGAGAATGACAACCCTGGAGCCAGACAGAGGGCGGATGCTGGTCGGTATGGACCGGGGGACACAGCTGTCACAGTGCTGACCGGAGGGGTGGCGAAGTGCTGGAAGGGAAAGGGTCAAACGAGCAGGTCTTACCTTCATGGACTTGTAAAGTTTGTCGGCGAAGAACAGAGGCTTGTTCTTGACACTTTGAACTGGCCGGAAGAGAAGAGGGACACGGGGACGCTGGTCAGAGCAGTGGTGCCCAGACTCCGGGTGGGGACTTCTCCCACCTCCCCTCCCCCAAACCTGGGCCTGCAGGTCATTGCCAACCCCAGGGTCATACTCAGGGCCTGGCTCACTCACTCCCCCTTCCTGATGTCGCCTCCTCTGGCTCAGCCCTAGGCCCGGCTCTGGCGGGTTTGCAACTCACTCCGGCTGACGTGCTGGCAGCTCACCACGGTGAGTAGAGGACTCACAGGGAGGCGACCCTCACGAGCTCAAGGCACAGGGCCTCAGACTTCTCAGTGCGGAGGGTCACCAGAGAACTTGTTTAAAACTCAAGTGTTAGGCCCTGGCTGGGATGGCTCAGTGGATTAAGCGCCAGCTTTCCAAAAGGTCACTGGTTCGATTCCTGGTCAGGGCACGTGCCTGGGTTTCAGTCCAGGTCCCCCGCTGGGGACATGCAAGAGGCAACCAATTGATGTTCCTCTCCCTTTCTTTCTCCCTCCCTTCCCATCTAAAAATAAATAAATAAAATATTTTGAAAAATTAAAATAAAGTGCAGGTGTCAGGCTTTACCCTAGCGACTCAGATTCCAGGAACATTTCAAGCAGCAGCTCTCAGAGCCGGGCTCCTGGACAGCTGCATCAGCACCATCTGGGGACTCGGCAGAGATGCAAATTCTCACACCCACCCCAGGTGCGCTGAAGCTGCAGCCCTGATGGCGGGTGACCAACTCCTCCCACTCTGCCTGGGACAGTCCTGGTGTGAGGGTGGCAGCCCCTGACCTCCCCCACCCACACCCGGCAGTGCCTGGCTGGCTGTACCAGCCCACCCCTTTCTCAAGGCCTGGGGGTCTCAGGCCCTCAGCAGCTGATGGATTTCAAGGCTCTAGAACCGACATGGGGGCGTCTCAGCCTAAGGAGGAGAAATCAGACGCCAGCCCCAGAAAGCCAGAACGACTCTGGATGGAAGTATTCCTACGAGGAGGGCAGGAGGCAAAGAGGCTGTGCACCCGGGGGCACAGTCACACAGAGACAGTCCCCTGTGACAGGCTCAGGAACCTGTGGGAATGACTGCACCATACACCGGCCTGCCAGGCTCCTTGTGCAGTGCCCCACCACCTTCCAAACACACCCCAAGCCCCTTGGCCTGAATGTCAAAGCTCCTACCTCCCTTTGCTCCCCTTCCTCCAAACGCACTGCGAATTCCTTTGTGGCTTCATCCTCCTCGGATAGAGGAGTTTCCCATTTGCCCTCCACTACCTCACCTTCCCAAATCCCACCCCCATCCCGTAAGGCTGTGCTTGACATGCACAGCCCTAAGTTCTATCACCTCCTCCAAGAAGCCTGCCCTGACTCCAGGCCCAGGACTGAGTCAATCCAGTTAAGAGCAGACTCGGCAGAAACTTCCATCGTCTGTGACCAACCCAGAAACCTAAGCCTGCCTCAGGGGACCCTGGGGCCTGCCGTGGATGGAGTGATGTGAGGGGTGTGTGTGGGCACCCCTGTCCTGCAGGACACTGCACCCCTACCCAGCCCTCCTGGTTTCTTCCCCAGGGAGAGCCGTTTCTTGCTCCTGCCCCGCAGCCTGAAACCAGTCCTCATGTTACCCCACCAGTCCCACATGGGCACGGCCCCTGGGGCCAGCACGTGGCACTGCTGACTTTCTAGTACTAGTAGCTGCCACAGCCATCGCTCAGGGACTCTGGCCATGTTCTCAATGCCCCCAGCCCTTGCTCTTGACCTCTAGCCCCTTCCTTTGGTCCCCGCCAATTACCAATGGCCACGAATGCATCTCTGACGTCCCCAGACATTTCCTTCTTGATGACATGCTCCACGTCATAGTTGGTCATCTTGACGAACTCCTGGAAGACTGGTACCAAGAGAAGCCCCAGAGGTGGGGGATGAGCTTCAGTTCACAGGGAGAGGGGAGATCGCTCCGGTCCCACCCACCCAGCTCCACGCACAGGCTGTGCCTGGCAAAGTGGAAAGGGGCAGCAGGTACAGCTGTACCCAGACACAGTCGCTGTGGGAGGGAAGTTCTGACCTCAGGCTGCCTTGGGCGCAGAGCTTAATCTGTGTGCAGTCAGGCACTGCCCCAGGGCCTTGGTCAAGTTCTAGGAACCTGGGCTGGGGCAGTGGATGAGCATGGGTCCCAGTCACTGCTCTGCCAGAACTCACTGAATGCCCTGGAGGACCCCCTCCTCATTTTGGGGGCTGCCCCTTCCTCCTGTGTCAAGTAAGGATAGAGATTGGTCCACGTACTCATAGTAATGTCACTAAGGAAGTTCCATGTGCCGGGCATTGTGCTAAGTGCTTTTCGTGAACTATATTTTTTCCATCCTCACAGCCATCATGTGTGGTAGAACTAAAACCCCAGGTTGGGGCTCAGGGAATTAAGACACAGACAGTCCCCAGCTTGCCCAAGGCTTCAGGGCTGGTAATGGGAAACTGGAATCGACACTGCACAGCCCCGGGGTTTCTCCTCTTAGCCACGACGCTAGAGCACTTGACAAATTTCACTGGCGAGTGCCAGGCAGATGCATGCCTACAGGTCTTAGTGGAGAGGACCCTTCACGGTCACCTCACATCAGGGCCACCGCATACAGGTGCGCCCTGTGCAAGGGGCAGCCTGGAGCTCCCAGACCAGTACGTGGTCCTTATTTCATCGCCACCCCTCACGGCCTTGCTCTCGGCAGACGTCCCACTGGATCATGACACAGAACCTCCGAATCCTTCCCAACAGAGTCACAAACAGCCACCACCAACCCACTGGGCCGGCTGGCTGTGGAGGTGAAAGCTACCTGCTTTCCCTCACCCCAGGCGTCCCACCTGCTTCCCTAAGGAGGTGGAGGGAGTTGGCCCAAGGCCGAAGGACAGCAGAACTGCATCTTGGGGCTCCCTGCCCCAATCAGCCAATCAGCTCCTCTGGTCACAGAGAGCTGACAGATTCTCCACAGATGTGAGGGTCTCCCCACTGAGTCGGGAAGGGAAGGGCTGAGGCCTCACCTCTCCGGAGGTGCGGGTAGCTCCGCGTGCACAGGATGGTCATGAACCGCGTCTCCATGGAAGCTTTGTCTCCACCGCTGGACGTGTCGGCTATTTCCTGCGAGCCCAGGTAGGGGCGAGGGTTTGGGAGAGGAGACACGAGAGCGCCTTGGTTATCACTCACGTCCACGGCCTTGCCTAGCCCGAGCACCGTTAGAAGGTGCCTTGCCCGCGCCACCCAGGGACACTGACATCGGCCCCTTCTTCCCTCTTCGGCCTCCTCGACCCCCTCGACCCCCTCAACCCTCTCAAGTCCCCAGGAACCCCAAGGATGGACATGGGAGTGCTGCGCCTCACGGCCGCAGGGCAGTGCCCCAGGGGAGGGGCCGACAGGCACCGGGTGTGGGGGAGCTGGGCAGCGTCCTGTGTACGGGGGCAAGGAAACGGCCTAGCCGGTGCTTCCCCAAGTGTCGGCAACGTCACACATACTCTAACACATCACATATGTGCCCCCACAACGGTCTCCTAGCCAGCTACTGGTTCTGTTTGCACTGACTTTAAATGTCCCCTTAAAGCAACCAGTTCCCCGTGGGACGGGAGCGATGCATGCTCGAATGCTCGGGAAACACTTGCCTGGCCCATTTTCACCCAGTGGGGCCCTCAGAGGAGAGGGAGAGAGAGAAGCCATGGGGCGGACCCCAAACCGCTGCCTGGCTCTGCCCCGCTCAGCCCCACCCAGAATCACACCCCACTCAGAGGCCTTAAAATCCACAGGGACACTGCGACACTCACCAAGATCTCAGCCGCCACCTGAGAGCAGGGAGGAGAGAGAGGGGGAGGCAAGAGTCAGAGGCGGGGCCCAGAGAGGGTGGCTCTGGGGGACGGGGCGGGGGGGGGGGAGCTGGGCTCAGGGCAGCCCCCAGGGGACGAGGACCACAGTGGGAGCAGGGAGGAGAGAAAACCCCTTTTTCTGGCCTTTTGGGCTAGAGCTCCATGTGGGGACAGGCCTGGGAATTAATTATAAAAATGTCCACCGATGAGGGGGGGCACAGGACAGGGCAGGCTGCCTTTCATCGTCTCGGGCGACCGACCTAGGGTGATGCCAGACCTGGTGTGCCCACCTCCATGGCCACTGTGAGGCCAGAGTGTGAGAAGGGCTGAGCTCCCTACACCCCTTTCAGAGGTGGAGGGTTCTCAGGGGACCCACTGAACCCCCTCAGGTGGGTGACAGACGGGACACAGGACTGCTGAGGCCGGGGGGTGGGGGGGAGGGGCTAACGAGGGGCACAGAGCCGATCAGGTGGGTAAAGGCCAGCTGTTCAGTCATTTTCAAAGGGTCCATTTTAATCGCAGTCTTAGCCCCAGCACAAACTTTTGTTGGGACACGGTTTTGGTAGGCGAATACCGTGACTCGGAGTGCCTGGGGAGGACATATACCGAGCCCTGAGTACCCCAAACGAGTGTTGACTGCTTATGTCCCCCAAACTCTGCCGACCACTGTAATCTATTGGACAGGCTAAAACCATCCCCTTCCTAAACTTCCCAATAGCTTTATGCTTTAGAAAACTCCTTTCCATTTTATAAGCTGGTGATGTCTATCGTCTATCGAAATATAATATGCACATGCCGTTTGGTCGGGCAGTTGTGCGGCTAGGGCTCTGCCTCGCAGATGCATCGGCAAAGCCTTCCTCGATGTGACGCCGGGGCTCCATCGCAGCAGTCTCTGTAATTCAGAAGACCTGGAGACCGCTGGTAGGTGACTCGTTAAACAGGCTACGTATGGTTCACCCAATACTACAAATAAGATCCACACAGCCATTAAAAAGAATGAGACTGGTCTGCAGGGCTGATAAGGGAGTCTCCATTCAAATTAAATAAAAAAGTAAAGCTTGGCATAACTGTGTTAACTGTGTATAACAGTGTTCCTTTTATCTAGCTAGGAAAAGATGAACACCGGCATTTGCATTTTATTTTTCTTGAAGTTTTGTTTCTATTTCCTCAATATGCAAAAAATCTGCTATTTTTATTTTTTATTTTAATGTCAAGTCGGAGTTATCAGGGCTACTGGGATTATGGAATACTTCTGGGTTTTATTTGTAATTTTCTACATTCAAACCAACCTAGCTGAGTCCTGAGGATGCCATCTAAGTGAAATGAGCCAATTACAAAAGGACAAACACTGCGTGATGGGGAGGGCCCTAGAGCGGTGACACTCAGAGACAGGAAGCAGAAAGGCGGTGGCCAGGGGCTGGGCAGGGGGAAGGGGCAGTCACTGCTCAATGGACACGGAGCTGCGGTTTCTGAGACGGAAGAGCTCAGTGGGTGGGTGACAGCGGGGCTGCACAGTGATGTGAATGTGTCCAATGGCTCCGAACTGTCCACTCAAGAATGGTTAGGGTGGTAAAACTGGTGTTACGTTATATATATTTTATAAGTGTTGTTAATAATGTATGTTTTATCACAATCTTTAAAATAACCATGCTAAAAAATGCCTATTTTTTAAAAAGAGGAAGGGGTTTTAAAAATTTAACAAAAAATAATTAAGGTGTCAACCGTTTTCATTTACTTGGGTCAGTGAGCCCCAGACATACATTTTTTTCAAAGTGTCTTTAAGACAATAATATTTGCAGTATGGAAAACGCAGGAGGCTACTAAAATAATTCTCCAGAGAGTCAACACAAAAGCTTTTCCTTATGAGCCCAGCTACTTCTTGTAAAAATTAATCTGGGCTGTCCCTCCAAAAGTTAAAGAGTCCGCTCCTAGATATAAACTCAAAAGAAGTGAAAATGCACATGCGCATGAAGACTTGTAGACAAATGTCTACAGCGAGCGGCATTATTCACAATAGCTCAAAAGTGGACCCAAAGTCCTATTGGCTGATATGCGCATTTTTAAAAAGTGATATATTCATAATGAAATACCATTTGGCAGTGGAAACAAATGAAGGAATACATATGGTATAGTATGGATGCACTGTGAAAATATTAAACTGAGGGAAAGAAACCAGCCGCAGAAGAGCAGACACAACACGCTTCCGTCTGGGTGGAACGCCAGAACAGGCGCATGTGCGGAGACGGAGAGCGGAGGAGCGGCTGCCTGGCACTGGGGCAAGGGGAGGAAATGAGGAGGAACTGCGGTATGTACAGGGTATGTACATCTGGGGATGATGAAATGTTCTAGGTTGATAGTGGAGATGGTTGTGCAAGGCTGTGAAGACACTAAAAACCACAAAATGTACACTTTAGATGGGTCAATGCATGGTATATGAATTGTATTTCTCTAAAGCTGTTACATTAAAAGATAATCTGGCCCTGGCTGGCATAGCTCAGTGGATTGAGCTCGGGCTGTGAACCAAAGCATCGCAGGTTCGATTCCCAGTCAGGGCACATGCCTGGGTTGTGGGCCAGGTCCCCAGTGGGGCCACATGAGAGGCAACCACACATTGATGTTTCTCTCTCTCTCTCACTCCCTTGCCCTCTCTAGAAATAAATAAATTAAATCTTTTAAAAAATAAAAAAAGAAAATCTAATCTAAGGGCTGAATTATCTAAAACTGGCCATGGTTTTCATTTCACTCTGGGTCTATAATGAGATTATCCATATTATGTATTGCTTGAACTCAGAGCCAGAGGGAAGCTATTAGCAACTACTGCGGGGTGAGAAGTGAGCAGTGGACAGAAGTCACCCTGTCCACAACAGACCCGGACTTCCTGGAGCTGGAGGGGTGCCGGGCGCCCAGGGCGAGGGTGTGGAAGGAGGAGCCAGCACACACTGCTGAGCACCGACATGCATTATCTGGGTGGCCCTGCATACCAAATGCCTTCAGTTTTGGGATGCATTTTCCACCAGCATTCCCATTTCACCTCCAGAAATCGATTCAAAGAAAAAATCATGCATGTGATAAAAGGGTTGGTTACTAGGAGGAGGGCTGGTTAATTAAAGTTTGGTAAATTCTTGAATGGAATAGTTTAGAGCCATCAAATGGTGCTGATTTTTAAAAATATAATATGTAACAGTTTTAACAGAATATTAATTTTTAACTATTATAAATCAGGGATGATATGTATATGACAACTAGAATGATCTATTCTAAAATATTAACAATGGTTGTTACTAACAAGTTCTGGGATTTTTTTGCTTATCCCTATTTTCTAAAGTTTCTACAGAAGCTATGTATTACTTTTCCAGTTGTGAGAAAATGAACCCACACGAAGATGAGGGGCTAGCATCTGTGAGTCTGGAAAGGCAGCTGAGTTGGGCAGGGCTCTGGCTCCTTTGGTTGTGTCCACCCAGGCTCTCTCTCACCCCTTCTCGTCTGTAAAGGCTGCCAGCAAGGTTCACCACCGCCCCCTGCTGGTAGCAACTGGAAGTGTAGCCTCATAGGTAGACCTGACATTAGGCAAAAGCATTGGGATGGGAGGTGGATTTGGGATGAGCTTTTAAGCCAGGTTCAAAGACCCTCAACAGCACAATAGGGCCACTCTGTTGAATGAGTGAATGAAATGCAGCCTCAAAAAGCCACTCTAGAGGGCTGGGTTCCCAGGCTGGCCCCCAACCCAAACACATCCATAATGCAGCTGGAATACCCACGAATGGAACCCTGAAGCTTTTCTGACGGCTGAATTCCAAATCAGGGGCTGGACAGCTGGGCAGCTGGTTTGGAGGCTGCAGGGAAATAACTATACTGGGTCTTGGAGGATATTAGATGGTATTAAGTGTGGGCTTTGGAGTCAGGCAGGCCTGGGTTCAAATCACACTACGGGCACTTAGAAATTGTACCTTTGGATATATAAGAAGCTTCATTTACCTCCAGTTAAAAACAAGGGGGGAGGCATAAGAAAGTATAAAACAGTCTTAGCATAGTGCTCAGGACTTAGTAAGCATTCTGACAGTTTTATAATTGTCCGGGTCCAGCCAAGGATCCTTCCAGCTCAGGTGCTGCTGCAGCATTCCGCACCGCTGTTGGTGGAACTGGGAACAGAGCTGGTGCCCCGACTCCTGATCCATCAGAGCCCTTTCCAACCCACCAATTGTGAAGGAGGAGGGCTGGATCTGCAGGCTGTGGTATTGCGGCCCAGCTCCTGGACCTGGAGTGTCTGGGGGACTGGGGATGGCTCAGGCAGAAGAGACAGAGACCCGGACCTGGGCCAGGCCACAGGGTGCTGGGAACAAGGCACAGGCGAGGGGGGCAGTGCAGAGGGCCTCAGCAGGGGCTGCCCAGCTGTAGGGACACTTAGGGACAAAGGATTTGGGACTGTCCAAATTCCATGAGAAGCCATGTCCAGATCTCAAGCTCCCCAGCCTTAGGAGCAAAGCAGAAGCAGAGAAGCCAAGAGACCCCAGAGAACCCGCAGTCTCTTGTTCATTCAGTAACAACTACATATTGAGTCCTGGTCACGTGCCACTTTGGACACATTGGTGAGCAAAACAAAGACCCCAGCCCTTGATAAACTCGTTTTCTAGGTTCCCCCAGGATAGGACCTTTACTCGGTGCCATTTCACAGATAAACTGGGAGCTGTAGCACTCACACCCCCTTCCAGCAAATGCTCAGACCCGTTGCCTCTGGGTGAATTGCATCGGGGCTACTGATTTGCTGTGTGACTTTTAGGAGTCACTCGTCCTTGCTGGGCCTGTTTTCCCACGGTAACATGAGGAGTTTGACCTGCATGATCTGTAATCCCTTCCAGCTCTGAAGGTCTGGGGCCCTCAGCCTAACTCTTCACACAGGAAACACCAGTAAGGCCAGCACTGCCTTCTTGAACATCACCCTGAAAGCTCTGAGAACCTCCCACATCTCACTTCTAAGGGTGGGTGGTGCAAGAGGCACAGAGCCTGAGTGTCTGCCCATCACACCAGCCACGCCCCCACCAGGAGCCTTCCCCCTCCTGGGCACCAGGGCCTGCCCTGGAGGGGTGTCAGCTGGAGCCGCTGGGGGCCTCACCTGGGCATCTTCCCGGGCCTGGTCCCGATTTTCTCCTCCCTCCTCACGGTTCCCCTGCAGCAGGACCAGAGAGAAGAGTCAGCCCCCAGACAGCCACCCACTCTGCCCCTCAGCAGCCACAGGCCCCTGCTCAGACACTCTGCCTCCCTGAACGCCCTCCCTCAGTTGTAGCACGGGGACAATGAGCCCGCCGTCCTAGGGTGGGCTTCATGGGCATTCCATGCAAACATCTGTCAGGAACTTGGCCCAGGGCCTGACTCAGACACAGTGCACTGGCGCCAGGGCCTGGCACCTGGGCTGTGAGAATTCAAGAGATGGTGACAGCAGTTCTGGGTAATAACACAGGGAAAGGTCACCCACATGGCTTTGTCCTGCCAGCTGAGTGCCCAAAGGGCCAGGCTGAGGGCCATCAGGGACAGCTGCCCAGAGAAGGCGGCACCAAACCAGCTTTGGAGAGTGCACAGTGGAGAAGGCACTGACCGAGGCAGTAACTGCCTCCAAGGGGGACTGAATTGGCAAGTGGGGAACACAGCCTCCCTCCCCCACCCCCAGGGCCCCAGGGGGCCCAGCAGGCCTGGGGCTGTGACGGCACCCACCGTAGCCAGAGAGATGAGGATCCTTTTGAAGTGGCCGGACGTGTCTGAGCTCAGAGCATCCTCCAGAGACTTGTGATAGTCTGAGATGGAGAAAGGGGGTGTGGGCAGCTACTGGCCAAGAGAACTGGGGGTGGGGGTATCTGGAGGCCAGGGCCTGAGCCAGAGCAGTGTTGGGGGTGGGGGTCGTGAGATGAAGGAGTTTGTAGTTGGTCCTTGGGGACATCCAGCTATCTGTTGGTCTTGACACTGATGTGCCCATTGGTCCTTCACCTCCCCCTGCTCCTGTCTGGGGTGAGGCCTTGCTTCTCCCATTAACAGCAACCCTCCCCCCCCCCGCCTTCATTTCCCATCCCCCTTTCCTCCTGCGTGACCGCTGCTGGGCCCAGAGGCACGGCTCTGAGCATGCCACTCCCCGGCCCATGACGTCTCCCATTTTAAAGCTGCTGCTTCCAAGAGAAAAGTTTCAACACTGGTGACCGGTATTCAAGGTTCTTCAGAATAATATGGGGTCACCGTTGAAAAATTGGTAAGAATCTCAAGATGGCAATGGTGCGGCTGCCCAGGTGACCAGCCCCGGAGCTGCCCCTCCGCTCCAGCGCCCTGGACGCTCTCTCCCCCCTCACTCCCAGACCAGCTCTCTTCCACCTCCAGGCCTTTGTCTCTCGGGCGCCCCGTCTGGGGCACCCTTCCCCCAGACACAGGGCTGGGGTCACGCAGGCACTCGTCAAAGCCTCGAGGCGTGAGAGCTGTGGGCAGAGCTGCAGGTGAGGTTGGAAGCTGGGGATCCCAGCTGTTCACCCACCCGAGTTCCAGTGGTGCTGGGCCCCGGGCCTCCTCCCCATGGACTCACCTTCCTTATACGCCTCATTGATGGCCTGGATTTCAGCGTTGGTCCGAGTAGCCAGGATTTCGATGAGAGCCTTCTCATCGGTGCCAGCTCCCTAAAATGCCAAGGCAAAGACCTTCTGAACGACAGCCCTGGCCTGTGTGCAGAGGCCCGAGGGCTCTAAGAAACCACCCAGGAGGGGTCGCTCAAGCCCCCAAGCCCCCTGGATTTTCTCCTCATGCCCAGACTCGGCCCCCAGACCGCAGACCGTGGCCCAGTCAGGGCCGAACCCGCCGGCCTGTCAAGATTTCCGGGACCTTCCACAAAAATGGCTTTGGACCAAAAGTTAGAAAGATCAGAATATACAGTCTGTGCGTACATGTAAGAACATAAGTATTCACACATAAGCACGTAAAGGGAACGGGGACACGCATCACATGTCTATGACTGGGCTCTGGGGGGGCGAGGGGTCACAGATGACTTCCACTATCTCCCCTTGTGCTCCGTGTCCGTCTTCTCAGTGCACACATATGACTTCGTCAGAAGGAAAAGTTTGGTGCTGGGGAAAAAACTATGCTGTTTGCTCACATTTGGCCGTGACAACTGATCTATTAGGTCTTCGGGACTGAGGCAGCCTGGGGAACCCGCTACCAAAGGTCCACACTCTGAGGGAGTCGGACAAAGCTGATTGATTGATTGATTGATTGGTACATTCAGACATCTGTGAAGTCACATGCCCCTGACGGTGCGTGCTGCCGGGGCCACCACGGTGAGACCCCAGCAGTCACGCTCTCTGCGCTGGGAGGTTCCGCCCAGTGGCCAGGGGGTCCCTGCGCTCTCTGCCCGGAAGCAGACTGAGGCTGAGCAAGATCGTTAACAGCCTCTTCATTAAAAGCTGGCATGTGGTGAGGACAGCCTGATCCTCAGAGTGGCCCGAGACCCAGGGTCTAGTCCCATCCTTCTCCTGCTTCTGTCTGTAAGCCATTCGCTGTTTTTTGGTGTGGAGTTTCGAAAGGACAATAATCCCCACTAGCTTTGCCCAGGGCACGTCTGTTCTGCTCGGAATCCTTCAGAGGCCAAAGCCCTGGTGATTTTGAGGCAGGATATTGAAAGTTAACAAAGTTCCCTGGCAAGATGAATGAGGGAAATGGAGACAAAATAGTTAAATGAGGCTGAGCAATTAACAGCCCGCTAATAAATCGCAAGATCTTACCTTCCCTAACCAAGGACACGTAGGAGGAGGTGGTTCACACCTCCCCTCGCCAACCAGCGAGTGAGGAGCTTAAACCACCCCGGTCAGGGAGAGGGACGCCAGAGACATCAGCGCCAGCCAACCCCAGATGGAGTCTGGGGAGCAAATAACCAAAAAGCCCAACCAGAGCCGAGCAAATCCAAGATAAAGGTAAGGCAGGGACGCTGACCGGAGAGTGGTCCCTTACACGTGCGTTTTGATGCGTCAGGGTGTTAAAGGACCCGCCTGGAAAGCTAGTGAATATTCTGTTGAGGTCCTCCCGAGACCTCCTCTAAAACTCCCACCTTGAGAAACACGTAAGAACCCCCAAGACAAAGAACCTAGTGCGTGCATGCACTCTCTCACACGCCTGCGAACCCCCTTCCTCAAGCGTGTATTTTCGCCTTGCTTCTCCTAAACTCCAAGGGTCCCGATGAGACTTGCAACCAGGGGATCAGTAGGCTGTGGCAGCTCATCCTGTACTAACCCAAACCTGTCCCTAAGGGCCTCCGTTTGCCTCTGTAACCTCCTTTCCTGAGTCCACGCGGCCCAGTCTCGGCCCACTCCTGCTGCTGTGATCTCGCCTCTTCTGGCTTAAGCCCTTCCTTTGTTTCACGGTCCCCAGCCTCAATAAATGTACTCTCAAAATCACATGGACTTGTGTGTGCAGTGAACTCTTTCCTGGAAGGAGCCAGGAACCCACATGTTCCAGATTATGTTGGGGCAGGCCGGCCCCCAGTCCCTTCCCGGCGACAATCTCATGCAATTGTCAAGTCAGGCTCTGGAGCCAGACACACCTGATCCAGATCCCACCATGCTGCTTCATAGTGCTCTGACTCTGACCAAGCAACTTAACCCGAGCCTCAGTTTTCCCATCTGCACAATGAGAACAAAATAAAAGTCTTGCCTTGTGGGTTGACAAGACAAGTCTCTGAGCTGAAACACACAGCCCAAGCTGGGTCACTGTGCGCTCTTACTGAGGGAGAGGAGCCCGTGGTCTGATGGGAGCCTCGGGGCGTGAAGCAGCCCCAGCAGCAGCTGGGCCGGGACATAACACCCTTTCTTGCCACTTGCAGGGCCAGGTCTTCAGAATGTTCTTCATGCCCGTGACCTCGCTTGACCCTCCCCCACATTCGGAGGACAGGAATGACCGTTCCTGCAGGACTGGAGTGTAAGTGGCCCAACAGCACACAGTGGTATGCAGCAGGGCCGGACTAGATACAGACTCCCGCTGCTGCTGCTGTTCTGTCCTCCTTCCTCTCGCTGCTCCGTGAGACCCCTCTGACCCTTCGGGTTACTGGGCCTGTGACCCCACTTGGATCAGCCTCGGTAAAAGCCAAGACTTTGGCAGAAGTCCTGGGAGGAACTCTTTCCACTGGAGGTGCGAGCTGCTGGGATATACTCCAGGCATTCTGCCACCACAGGGAGAAAGGCTGGCTGAGAGTGAGGAGCCGCGAAAGAGAGGTGAGCCCAGGTTGGGAAGGGACGAGAGTCCACGTTGTTTTCACCCCTGGATTCAGCCACATCTGAAACCAGACTGAGTCCTGCACTTCTCAGTTATAGGAGTGGACACTCCCTTCGGTGTTTAAGCCAGTTTGAACTGGGTGTAGCAGGGGCTCTACCAGGAGTTACGGCCAACCCACCCAGGCCCTGAGGAGCACCTGCAGACCGGGCCCCAACCGTCTGGTGCCCACACTGTACCTCCATGGCCTTCTTTAACTGCTTGGCGTCGTAATGGTCCGGAGGCATCATCAGCCCCAGAATCAGCCTCGCCAGGTCTCCAGAGAGCTCGGACTTCAGGTCAGCCATCAAGTCCTGCAAAGGGCAGAGCCAAAGTCGCACCGACATCAGCACTTGCCCGCACGTGACTCAGGTCGGCGGGGCATAGGGACTGAGGAAACAGGGGCTCCGTGTGGATGCAAGGAACTGTTGGAGCCTCTGTCTGCCTTCACTGCTGTTGGGTTTACCCAAAGAGGGTGGGGAAGAGGAAGACCTGCTCTCCTTGCAGGCAGCAGACAGGGAAGGAAAGGGCCGCGCCATTTCAGTCTTGGGGGAAACCTGCCGGCCGAAACGAGGAGCCTCGAAGGCACGATGATGATGGACACTCAGCCTTGGGAACCTGAAGCCTCTCTGTGTGGGGGGATCTGGGGGACGCCCAAAGCACTGAGTGAAAACCACCCATGTCCTTGATCTTGCCCCAAGCCGAGCCATTCCCACAAGTGTTGCTGATCACGAAGAACTGGGGGAATGGGGAGAACGTGCCTGCAGGCAGCCCACACCTAACGATGGAGATGCTCTCAGAACATGTGACCACATGGGGTCCCAGGGCCATGGAGACCCGGCTGCCCCGCTGTGCAGAGCTGGCCGCGACAGGCCGAGCTCCCTTAGGGGAGTGTGGATGCAGGGCCCGGCACCCAGGCTGAGTCCCTCACCCGGCCGAAGTGAGACTTGAAGGTCTGCCGAATCTGTTGCCGCTGGGCGTTGCTACGCTGCGTGACGATGTCGATGATGGTGCCCTCATCAGTTCCTGTCAGCAAAGCCACATGGCTCAGAGGCAGGCCTGCGGCCCAGCTGCCGCCCACGCTCCCCACCGATGGGCCCTGCCGCTCTCTGTCAGAGGAGAAGCCCGGCCAGGCAGCTCTGTGCTCCCAGGCTCCGCAGGGAGTCCTGCCTCGGGCCCCAGCCACTGACATCCCCTGGACTCCACCCAGCACCACCCTGTGTCCTGTCGCTGCAGCAACGAGCGCTGGGTCGAGAGTCGGGGCCTGTGCGTTCTCATCCTAGCTCTGGCGATGGTGGAGGACATCCCGTCCCCTTCCTGGGACTCAATTCCCACACCTGTAACATGACTGAAGTCCAGCTGGGGACCCTGCGTCCTTTCTCTTCAGTTCCCTGGAAGGTGGACCCCAGGTCCCTCTAACTGCAGCAAGTTGGCTCTGAAAGGCATCAGAATACCACTTCCCGCCTCTCGGAGTATTGCCCTCGACCTCAGAGCTGGCACAGGACTCTCCTTTCAAAAGCATTTTTACGCCAGTCCTCTTAGAGTCCGAGATATTCTCAGCAGATGCTATCATGCCCAAGAGACACATGAAAACGAGTCCCAGAGAGGAGAGGACTAACCCAAGGTCCCAGGGAGGTGCTCTGGGACAGAAGGGGCTGTGGAAGCCCAGCCCTAGAAGCTCTGTCCCCAACTGCCTTTCCATCCCCCCACAGCGCAGTTCTCCCCCTGCACAAATGGAGGCCTGGAGGGGGGTGGCCACCAGGGGGCGCTTCTATCTGAGAATTGGGACATGGGACAACAAGGGGCCACTTCCCTTGTTTAACTAACACATGACAAAATTGGGAGTCAAGGACTGAAGGATTTGCCCAAAGTCACATAGTAAGTCGGTGGCAAAGCCAGGGCAGGAAGCCAGGCTTTTTGGCCCAGTATTTTCATCTGCACTAGGATATTGCTCCTGAGGGGCTGTGGACGCCTTGGTCTCTGGGAAAGGATTGTGCCCAGCTCCTCACAAACCCCCTCCCTCTCCTATTCCCTGCACTCAGGGAGCCAGGAGCCTCCCCAGGAGGGTGGAGACTCAGGGACCCTAGTGTGAGCCACCTGCTCTGGCCCCGGGCCTGCCCCACTGCGAAACCCACCGCTGCCCCTTTCACGTGTCCCTTACCAAGTCCCTTCATGGCTTTCCTTAGCGCTTTGGCATCTGCGTCAGGGTTGAAGTCGTTGGCTGCACGCACAGTTCCCTTCAGCTGCAAGAAGCAGAAATAGACTCAGCAGGTGTCTGGAGGCCCCCCGGGGGGCCAGGCCAGGAGAGGAGCATGCGAGGGGGGGGACTATCCCCGGGAGCCCCAAACCAAGCAGCTCGGGGGGAAAGAGGCAGAGGCGAAGGCATAGCAGACAGACCCTCGCCCTGCAGCAGAGAGAGGGAGAGAGAGAGACCTCAGCCAGTGCTGGGCGAGGAAACGTGGCCAGGCTCCTGCCCCAGGCCGGCTCTGTCCTCACTCCACGGGGGCCTCCCCAGGCCCTCAGAATCCTGTCCTGTCCCCAAGGCCCTCCTGCCTCTTAAAGAGCCACCCCCCCAACCCAAGAATGCAACAATACTGTTCTGAAATACCAGAACAGAGTTTCCCAAGTTCTAGCTGCTCCTGAATGGTCTGCACTGTGTTTCTCATATTTGTATACACCCTACGCTCTTTCTTGATATTTTTACATAATTCAATCTTTTTCCTGTTTTACTTAAATGCACTCATTTTGAAATACATGTTTTAAAGGTTTATCTTTATTCTCATTCGAGAGAGAGGGGGAGAAACACCGATACGAGCTAGAAACACAGATCGGCTGCCTCCCTGAGCCCACAACCCCAGCGTGTGCCCCGACCGGGAACTGAACCAGCGGCCTCTAAGTTACGGGGCCATGCTCCACCCAGCTGAGCCATGCTGGCCAGGGTAACTTTGAAACACATTTCAATGCTCCTCGAGGGCAAGACTTTTTGTCCATTTTGTTCTTTGACATATGCTTTAACCGTGCCTGACAGTAAACACTCAAAAAATACTTGTTAAATGAATGAATGAATGAAATAATTTTCTAACACTATCATAAACAGGAAGGTGGTATCATGTTCCAACAAACAGATAAAAATAACCCATAAAAGTATGCATAGTACAAAAAAAAAATCCCATGCTGTCAAATACATATCACCACCTTTAAACAAGATGCCGGTCTTGCCCAAGGCAAAAACTCTGCCCTTGACACTGGCTGTCTCAGCTCTCTGACTCTGAAAAGGGAAAACCAGCAGGCACGGCAGACCCGTGGTGCCAGACCGAGACTCTCTCTCTGGCATTATCAGAAAGACCGAGGAACCTGAAAGGGAGCAGCTTTGTCACCACGTGAGGCTCAATGTTGCCACGGAGGCCCTGCCCCCGAACTACATTCATTTCTCACACGAGTTAAGACCACACGCCATGACGGCTCCTGCCTTACAATTTGGGAAATGCTGTTCTAAGACGTCAGAGGTCAAGAGCTCTTCAAGGGCACGGAGACCGCCTCATCTAACACCTCATTTTAAAGGTGGAGGAGAGACGGAGGCTCCGGGGGAAGTGAGGACCTGCCCAGCATCCAAGGTTCCAAATATTTTTGGTGGACCAAGCGCTTCCAACCCCTGAAGTGGTTTTTCCAAGCACTTCTGTGAAACTTTCTCTCCGTCCTTTGTGGAGTCTGGGTCTGAGGATGGCCAGGACAACCTTGGGTCCTCCCGTGCACCCCCGGGTACCCATCTGTTCTCAGCTTTCGGGCCTCCCGAACCCAAGGGTTGGGCCCAGGATGGGACAGGCGCCTCCACGGAACCAGCCAGGTTAGTAGTGAGTGGGCCAGAACACTCCCCAGAGTGTTAGACGTAAATGCAGGAAGCAGATGCCCACCCCAGAGTGCCCGGCCCCAATTCATCACTGCAAGGAGAAAAGGAAGCTCCAGATGTGAGAACCAAAGGTTTGGGCCGGTCACCAGGGGGCAGCTGGGTGCTAACGAGAACGGCAGGAAGGTGCAGGTGCGAGCAGAAGAGTGGAAGCTAGTGGTCAGGAGGTCAAGCAGGAGGCGGGGAGGGTCTGACCTCTACTCGGGCCACTGCACTAAGCTCCCACATCTGATAGGCCACCTGCGCTGCCTCCGGGAAGAACTGGCCAGCAGCACTGGAATGGAGGGGGTTGGGGAGAGGACAGGAGGGAACGTCACCATAGGCAACACTCCACACGTGCGACACACAGCACACACACATAGGCACGCATGCGAACACACACATTTTAAGTAAACCCATCTACCTTCTCTCCAGCCTATGCCTCATCCACTCACCAGACCCCTCACTCCATTTCTGAGGACCCGCTACCCTCTCGCGAGCCCCTGCAACGCTGGCTCTGCCCAACAGCCTTCCTGGCCCTGGGTCCTGAGCGGGACAGCGTTTCTCCAGCCCTTTGACCTCCCCTCTCTTCCTTGTAATCTCAGTGATTCCTGCTCAAGTCTCTCAAACAAGTCCATGACCAGCTCGTAGCCACATCATCTCTGCGCTCCTCTGCAGAGCAGCTGGGCATGCCAGGTGTCAGCAAACATCTGCTGAACTGAACCAGCCCCTGTGGAGCTGACCAAAGCATAACAGGAGGTCTTGTAGCCCTCACTTTCCCGGATCCTCCTAAACTCCAGAAGGGAAATCTCAGTACCTATAGTTCCCCTCCCAGCACACCAATCTGGTCAAGTCGTGCTCCCACTGCCCCGAGGAGAGGCTCATTAGCCAGGAGGAAGCCCCCAGGCCCTGCACCCCTCCTGGTCCCATCTTTGTTCCCAGCACTCTACAAAAGCTCGACCCCAGTTGTGCAAATGAACCAGGCTGTGCCCTCTTATCCCCAGGGTCTTTCCTCCATCCCAAGTGCTCTCCGCAGGCCCTATCTCCACTGCCACCCTCGTCTGCTTCCTCATGGTCTCCGGGAGCCTGCCTCAGTCTGGGTGATGCACCTGCAAGTGCCGTCAGAGGCTCGTGTTCCCTCTGCATCACAGGACTGCCCCGCATCTATACCCTGATCTGTGTGCATTCCTAGGTCACCAGGTGCTTCCCACAGAGGTACATGGGCCACATATGCTAAGTAACGAGTAGGGAGAGCAGGCACCTGTACTTCTGCCATTGAATGGATGATGAACCTGAGCAGCAGCTATGAAGTAGCAGATCCTGGCCCACCCCCCCAGGCTGACTTTCCAAGTTCACAAGAGCAGACGTCTCCATGTACGAGAGATCATGCTCAAGTCCACACACGCAGACACTCAGACATTCACCTGCGTGGAGCTCCTGGCTGGGAGGAATCCCCACGCTCACCCAATCCATCCATTAGGATGAGCCCAGGACAGGCCTGGCCTGCCATCTCCAAGGCCACTCCCCAGGGCCCAAGAGCCACTTACTCATCATCTCCCCCACACAGCTTCAGCAGAGCCTTCTTGTATTCGCCAGAGGTGTCATTCTGGGGGGAAGGAGAGAGAGAAAGGTTACCTCTCCCCCAACCTCACAGACAAAGAGGGGAGGCTCTGGAGAGCCCCAAATAGGGGCAGGCTAAGCATCTCTTCAGAGCAGCCCTGGCTCCCCTCCTCTCCAGAGGTGACTGAGACTGCCAAAGAGGGGTGTGCTGGGAAGTATTTAACAGCTGGGTCTCTGGGGGAAAAAGCCCTGATTGGTAGCATTTGCCCATTTCTGTGGTGTAAATACTTCTGACAGACAGTTCCAAGCTACCAATAAGTGCTCCCCAGCCCCGGGTCTCGGCGGAACACCCTCGGGCCCTCTGTGCACCCGATGGCTCCACTCACCTTGATCATGTTGTACAGGGACTTCTCATACTTGGTCCGGAAGATCTCCCGAATGTCAAGCATGTCCAGCTCGCTCCGGGAGACCATGATGCGGATCAGGGTGTTGTCCCGAGTCCCCAGGCCCTGGAAGACAAGTGGGTTTGGGGGGACAGGGAGTTGAGAGGAGGCTAGAGCGCCGACGGCCCCCAGCCTAGTTGAAAACACAACTTTCCTAATAAAACGTTACAGTCAAGGACAAAAGCAGCAGAACGTGGCCATTCCCTCCCTGTGTGTCCCTCCTGCTTTCACCTCCATGCTCCACCTTACACCATTCCCATCCTTGCTTTCCCTTCCTTAACCTAGCTTTGGAACTCTAAGCAACACATTGTTTTGGCTTGCATATTTTTTAAGTTTTGATTTTAGAGACAGGAAAGGAGGAGGGGGAGAGACAGAGAAAGACAGAAACATCGATTTGCTGTTCTACTCGTCCACACATTCATTGGCTGGTTCCCACATGTGCCCTGCCCAGGAAATGAACTCGCAACCTTGGGGCATGGGTGCAACGCTCCAACCCACTGAGCTACCCAACCAAGGCTAGCTTTGCATGTTTTGGATCTTTTTCAAAAAAACTGATTCGAGAGGGAGAGGGCGGGGAGTGGGGAGAGAGCGAAAACGTGAGAGAGCTTTACTGTTCCACTTATTTATGCATTCATTGTTGCTTCTTGTACGTGCCCTGACCAGAGATTGAACCTACAACTTTGGTGTTTCGGGACAACGCTCTAACCAGCTGAGCTCCCTGGCTGGGGCCCATTTTGGACCCTTGTCACTATGCCACTGTGTGTTTTCCTTTCCTGCTACTCCTGATGGACACCGAGGTGTTTCTAGTCTCTTCCTCATACGGACAATACTGACGGGTGTCGCTCCTGCTTTTTCTTCCACCTGTGGCCCCAGGAGACAAACGCCTGTGCTCGCTTACCCTGCATGCTATGGGAACACTATCGGTTTCTGTGAGTCTTGAGTATAAAGTCCTGGGGAGTGGCATTGTCTGCACACCCAGAGTGAAACCGCTGGGTCACGAGTGAGTACCATGACCCTCAGCAGACAATGCCTAAGTGCTTCCCCTTGACCTAAGTCCTCTCATATCAACGTTCTGATTAATTAATATTTTCAAAAAGTGTGACTTCCAACCCTCAGGCTGCACGGCCCGGCAGCTGGCTGTCACAGGGTAGGTGTTCGGTGGGAGGAGTGTGACCGCGCGGCACCCCAGGCTCTGGAGCTCACCGGGACAAAGGGCCCCCGCCCTGACCTGTGACTGGTCCGTGAAGGCTCCCTTTGCCCAGTGGCCCATAAGGACTTGCCCAAGAGTCCCAATAGTCCTGGTGAGCAGGCGGAGACCCCCTCACCCAATCTTGTCCACATCAAACCCATCACGCACCTTCATGGCCTTGAAGAGCCTCTCAGCAAAATACTCCGGGGTGCTCCGGATACATTTCACTGGGAAGAAGAAGAGAGAGTTATCCTGGCTGCCTTGGAAGATAGGGTGACCTGACCTCTTCTCTGTGTTTATGCCTTTGGGGGCTACAAGTTCAAACCCAGGAAGAACTCTGGCTCCTGATAACCTGCCCCCTTTTATCTCAAACACAGGGGACAAAGAAATCAGGAAACGGGCTGTTATCTGGGCCCTTTTTAAAAGTTAAACCCTCCACACAGTGCTTGGCATGTGACACAGTACACGCTCCTCGAAACTGGCTCTCCTGGCCGCTACTTCTCCACCCGGCCCAGGGCTCCTTCCTCGCCCTCCCACATACACCGGAGGGAGTGGGGGAGGGGAAACTCAGTGCAGCCCCGCCTCAGCCGTGCTGCTCCGGCCACACCTTTGGCGTTCACTGCCCACTGGCTTCTTGCCTTTCCTTCTCCACACCATGGAATTCCCCTTTTCCATTCTCGCCCCTTGTTCCTGGGCCAGGATCCCAGACACCCTCGGAGCCCCAGAATGCAACAGCGGAACGTACCCACGGCCAGCATCAGCTTCTCAAAGTCCCCGGACAGCTCCCCTCTGATGCTGGCTTCGATGGGCTTCCCCGTGGTCCTCAGATACTCATCAAACACTGGGTGAGAGACAGAGAGTCGGGGACGTCGGGAATGCCCCCACGCCATGGAGGACCATCAGGGACATCAGAAGGGGAGGACGCAGTGCCCGGAACGGGAGTGCCAACGTGAAGGTAGGGCTGGTACTTTGGGAGGTGGCTGGGAGGTCACACACATGACCAGCCACCGTGTCGTCACGCTGCGTGTGCTGTGATGGACTGACTGTGTGCACCTCATGCTCCAACAGGAAGAAAGTCTGGTGTTTAGATGACAAAGCCCAGCACAATGTTAATGACTTTGGGAAAGGGCCACACAAACCAGGGTCTCATAAAGTCAGAACCAGTTTTGGGTGGCTGCAGAAATAGCTCTACCAGCAGAAAAGGAAAAGAGAGTGGACTTCTTGGCACAACCCAAGGGGCAGCTGCAGTGTTTTCTGGCGCTTACCCAGCCGGAGATGCTGTTTGCTGCGATTTCCCAGAATATAAATGAACTGGGCTTCGTCTGTTCCCCATTTCAGTTCCCCAGCCTCGTACAGGTCCTGAAGGGGAAGAGGGGGTGCTGACCAAAGAGGAAACCCCAGAGGATAGGAATCTCTGGCCAAGCCCCTCAGAACTGATGTTAAATCCCTGAACATGCCGGTAACTGGTGGCCTCAGGACCTTTGCACGTACCTTCTGCCCTTTCTTCCTGGGAAAATGACTCGACCTTCAAGTCCTATTTGTCCTCAGACACTTCCTGATGCCCCCGACAGAGCTGTTTCCCTCCCTCGCTCTCTCTTCTAGGCTCCTATAGCTGTTTGTTTACAGCTCTGATCCACTGTACAATACAGTGATTTTTTTCCGTGCCTATCTCTCCACTCTGATGTGGACCCCTCCAGGATGAGGACTGTGTCTTAGCATTCTCGACATCTGCCTCCTTAGCGTGACTGGCACGCAGTGGGGCTCCAAACAGCCGGAAGGTATGGTGTGTCCAGGGAGAAGGTGTTCCTGTGATGACTACAAGCCTCTCTCCTAGTGCTGTCTGATTTTGTTCATTAGCGATTCCCCAATGCCTGGCAGAGAGTAGGTATTCCACAAATACTAACTAACTGAATAAATGAAAAAATGATGAGAGCTCCAACATACACCTTACCAACTTTACATACGTTGTGTACCTTGGAAAGATAACATAAACCCTTTCTTTAGGAAAGCACCATATAAATGACGGCTGTGAGCCAGTTATTTCTGGTACTCATGCAAATTACTTCGCCTCCAGCCCTTCCCCGGCCCCAACCCCCCCCCCCCCCCCCCGGGCCCCCTCGCTGTGCCCTGGGATCTCCACGGGGCTGGTTTACCTGCACGTCCTGTTGTACCAAGTCCTCGCTCACCACGTCGTCCTCTTCCCGGGTGCCCTGGGCAGAGAGACGAGGGGCATGTGGTTCCCACACCAGAGCCCGGGCAAGGCCTGGGGGCCAGGTGGGGAGACAGGGAATGCTGGGAAATCCGTGCTGGCCCATGAGTGTCCAGCAGCAGTGACTTACAGCAGCCACAGCATCCAGGCCACAACGTCTACTTTGTCTGGGATCACAGTCCCTCCCGCCGGCTTCTCCCTGCATCCTGGGAGCTGGGACCGGACGGGGGCATCCTTCCAGGTGCTCCCGTCCCAGAGGAAGCCAGAGCCTTGTACTGAGAACATCTCTGAGGGCAGGGCCCCTACCGCTAGTTCTGGCATGGCCCACGGAGCCCCCGACAAGGTCACAAAGGTCTGCCCATGTGCTTTCTAGTAGGGGCTCCCATACCTTAACCCCAAGAATTCACCAATCAGGATCTGAGACCTGGGTCCTCTGGTCTGAGCCCATGAGCTGAGAAGACACCAAACCCCACTGGCATTCATTGCTCCCCACAGCCTCCTGCCCCAGGTGACAGAGGGGGACAGTCCCACTGGGCTGAGTGGTTATGTGGGCAGAGGTCAAGCCTATGCTTGTTTCCTCTTTCCCCCAGGGCTGTGTATCTCGGAATCTCAAACCCTGGTTCTCTTTGGGACGGAGCCTAAGCAGACAGAGCCACAGGCTTACAATCTGTGCCACGCCACTGCCCCGCTGGCATCAGATGTTGCCAAAGCAACATCTTGGACTCTAAGATTCAGGCTGGAACTCTCCTTTCCAGAATGTGCCCTTTGGAAATGGGGGCAAAGGTCATGCTTTCCCACCCCTGAAGTTTCTGATAATTCCCTAGCTGCTTAATAGAGGCAGTGGGTTGTCACGGTGATGGCAGGAACAGAGCTGGAATAAAATGGGGAGGGGGAGGAAGTGTCGGAAACAAAGAGGTGGCTTAATTTATGCTCATGTATAAAGCTTCCTAAACGTTGGTCCTGGGAGCTGGCTTAAGACTTCTCAATGCCCATGCCCACAGGGCCAGCGGTCCCAGAAATGGTGGCCATGAGACTAGGTGAGCACAGGTGAAGCGGCAGGTGTGACCTGCTCTCCGGAACACCAAGCCATGCAAGGGTAGGCCTGCTGTCGCCAGACTTGCAATTATCCAAAAGAACCCAGAAATCCATTTTCTAACAGAATCTCCCTATTTGCAACTAACTTCAGGCTGCCCCAGGAATGCCGCAGCCCTGGCTGGAGAGGGCAGGGGTGCGTGTGGGGAGAGGCTACTCCTGGGCACAAGGGAGAAGGGTGTGTGCAAAGGGGAACATGGGGTCACCTGTCTATGCAAACCGGGGTAACAGAGCAGACACCTGGACACTCAAATTCTGCACCAGGTGAACCAGAGGGAAACCATCTCAAGTTCAAGGATAAAACGGGCAGAGGGGGAGGGAGTGGCCACAGTCTATGAGGACATACACCCAAGGGGCCGCCAAGAAGCCCCTCCCAGGCTACCATGTCTGTGGGGTCGGGAGATGCCCACAGCACTCTGCCTGCACTCCGGCTGAGAGCTCTGGGGAGGGCCCCAGGTGGACTGACCTGGAGCAGGACCACGAGCATCTTCTGGAAGTGGCCAGACGTGTCACCAATGATGTCAGCCTCCAGGTCTCGCTCATAGGCTGCAAGGGTGGAACACAGCACACTCTAGTCCCGTGCCCAGGAGACCCCGGGGGTCCAGGAGGAAGGCCCCTGCTGCCCCCAAAGGGTCAGATACTGGTTACAAACCCCCTCTCCAGGACTGCCACGGCAAGACCCAGGTGTATTTTCAGAGTCCCTACACTGATCCACGACGGGATATGGTGGGATCTGTCCGTTTCTCTGTCCTTGCCAGTGCCGTCCTCCTCTGGGTACCACCATCGCTCCCTGGACGGCAGCCACAGCCTCTGACTCTCCTCCCCATGCCTGCGCTCACTCCCTCTCCAATCCACAGCAACAGGGGCGACCCCCTTAAAGCCCATATCTGATTGTGGGCTCCCCTGCGTCCCACTGGATTTACAATGAAACACAATCTCTTTCTCTTGGCCTACAGACCCTGTGCCCAGCCCTCCATGGCTCCAGCCTCAGTCTGGCTACCAAGCTCATTTCTGCCCCAGGGCCTTGGGACTTGCTGGCCACTCTGCTTGCTAGGATCTCCTCCCCACCCTCCACAGTCCTGGCTCCTTCGCATTTCCTCCCCAGACAGGCTTTCCCTGACCACTCATCTGAAGCAGGTCCTCCCCAGCCAAAGTTTGATTCTTAGCTCATGTGTCTCCTTCATGACAACCACATGTCGCCATCGTCTTTACCTGCAGGTTGTTGGGGCCCCACATTCTCTCATTATTAGTCCACAAGCTCTAGGAGCAGGGACTGCGTGGGTTTTGCCTGTCACCACAGCCCGAGAGCCCAGCACACTGCCCAGCGCAGAACAGGCATTGGGCTGGCCCACACGTCTATTACGTTTTTTCTATAAAACGAAAGGCACACTTTTCATTTTCACCAATAACTTGATTGATTTGGGTATTTTGAGTATGTTGGCTCTCTCCTGCTACTGGCTTGTAGTGGGCAGAGGCCAGGGGTGCTGCTGAACCTCTGCCAATGCAGAGGACAGCCCCGCCACACAGAGTTCTTTGGCCACAATGTCAACAGTACCGGGAAACTTTGCAAGCCACTTTTGACACATTTGGTCAGTCACAGCACCTTCTCTATACACTGCATATCTTTTTTGGAATTTCAGCTGCGTTTTTACCCTTCTTGAAATAATAAAGCATAATGCACCAAAAAATGTTGCATATTTTCTTCCATCTTCAATATTAAAGCAGCTGCACAAAAATTCACCAATTAAGTCTTTTTTAATGCACGCTGATATGACAGCTGTCACAATATAATCTAACAAAACTGTTCTGAATGAAGTTAAAGACAAGCACTACTAGAGCCACTGCACGGAAAAAACGTAATGGACTTTTTGGCCAACCCAATGATTACTGGACGGACAGACAAACAGATGAAAGGGAAGGAGGGAAGAAGGTGGCTGAATAGATTCTTAGGTCACCGCTGTTGCAAGCACCCCCATTTCATATCCGAAAATCTCGAGCAGCCCCTCCCATCCGTCTCACCATCTTTGTACGCTGCCACCAGCTGATGGATCTGCTCATTGGTCCGGGAAGCCAAGATCTCAATGAGGCACTTCTCATCGGTGCCAATGCCCTGGGAGAAGAGAAGGGGCACATGAGTCAGGCGAGGGCCAGGATGGGAGGCGGCCGGCCACGGGCTGGAGTCCTGGAATGGCCAGAGCTATGAAACCCCCAGCATTGAGGGTGCTCCTACGGCAGCTCGTAAGCACTGATTGGGAATGCTGCCCTGAGAATCAAAAGACATAGGTTCTAGTCCCACCTCTGCCCGTAGCTTGCTTTGTGGCCTCTCATTATGATACTGAGTCTTTCTGGGTCTCAGTTTTCTCATCTGTAAAATGGAGATGCTACTAGTTGTCCTACAACCTCACAGGGAGATGGAGAAGGCAAGGACCTCCCACATTGCTAAGCTGATCAGTTTACGAAATGGATTCATGTCTAAAAGGTCATTTGAGGCAAAGATCATAGGACTTCATCAATTCTAAAGTGCTAGGTACACCAAAGGGCGTTTGCTCTCTCCCCGCTTCCTTGGGGGAACCCACAGCCTCAGGCAGACTGAGCTGCTCCTCGCATCCCGAGCAACCCCACACACAGCCCTCCTGCCACTTTCTCTCCAGCCTGGAACGACCTTCCCACTCTGATCAACCAAATCCTCTCCAGGCTTCCGGTCCCAGCCTGATCCTCTCATCTTAACCCACCCTGCACCCAGGGCCTGCCCTCCTACCCTCCTTGTGCACATCGCTGGCCTCTGGATATTGGATACAATTTATTTCCATGTCCTTACTGCTGCTCCCTTAGGACTGGAAGCTGCTGGTGAGGTAGTCTGGGCTAAGGGCCCCCTTTCATGGGGTCTGCCTCACACTGACAGCTGTCCTACATCTATCTGTCCCCCCACAGGAGACTGCGGTACCCTCTGGGACAGGGTCTGGGCAAGCCGCCTCTTGAAGCAGGGCCCACCCACGGGTAGACGCAGGGCGCATGGCATACGTGCAGGAGAGGCCAGAACCCCCCTTTACTATGCCCACACCCCCAGCACACACAGACTCCTGCTTCTTACCGAGAGCGCGTCTTTAATTTCTTTGGCATCACTGTAGGCGAGCGGCCTCATCAGACCCACAATCAGCCGCTCAAACTTCCCGGTCAGCTCATACTTCAAGTCCGCAATGAGGTCCTGATGGGGATGGGGGAGGGAAGAGCGGTTATAATAAGAATTACATTTAATGAGCACATACTCTGTACAGGCTCTGGACTAAGTAATCTCATTGAATCGTCACTCTTGGAGGTGTGTGCTATCCTCAGCCTGAAGAAAGGGCAGGCTTAGAGATCGCTGGGAACCTGCCCAGAGTCACAGAGCTCGTGGGTGGCAGTGCGGAGTTCAAGCCCACAGCGCCCTGCCTCTTCCCTACCACTGCTTATTTACCGGTTTATTGTGTCTCCCACTATCTGGACACCCGAGGGGCTGACACGCCCCTCCTCCCAGGTCTGGTTCACCCACGTAGCCCCAACACCCAGCACAGTGCCCAGCACACGGCAGGTGCTCTAGGCAGCCCGTGGCTGAATGATCCCTGACTGAAGAGAAGAGAGAGAGAGGCCAGAAGTGCCAACCCAGAGGTGGGGACCTGGAGTAGAACACTCAGGAAAGACCCTGAAGGAACACATGGGTGAATGAACTCATCCCCCAGCCCCACATGCCTGCGCCCCGGTTGCCACAGTTACCTTGCCATAGAGGGACTTGTAGCTCTGGGAGACTTCCTGCCTCTGCCTGTTGCTCCGGGACGTGATCAGCTCCAGTATGGCCTCCTTGTCACTGCCTGGAAGATGGGAGGGCACCTGTCACTCTACCCTTACCTGCCTTCGGGAGCCCACCTGGGCTGTCCCCTGCCACCCTCAGCCTTAGCCCCCACTCATGAGGTGGTGGCATCGCAGAGGAGGATCTATGGGGACCTGCCGAGCTCCCACCAAGAGGGATCACAGCACACGCAGGATGTGAGCTCAGAGGGCCTGCCGTTCAGCTCCTTATCACACAAGTGAGGAAACTGAGGCCCAAGTGAGGAGCAAGGACTCACCCAAGGTCTCACAAGGAGCCTGGCTTAGAAAAACTCAAGTGCCCTAATACCCAAGACAGGGTTCTTTCAACAGAGAAAATAAAAGAGAATAGTAAGAACCAATTCCAGGTAGTGGTTACCCCAAGAGGGTTATGACCTGGCTAGTGTGGCTCAGTGGATTGAGCGCCGGACGGTGAACCAAAGGGTCACAGGTTCAATTCCCAGTCAGGACACATGCCTGGGTTGCCTCCAGGTCCCCAGCATAGGGCATGTGACAGGCAACCACACATTGCTATTTCTCTCCCTGTCTTTCTCCTGCCCTTCCCCTCTCTGTAAAAATAAATAAATAAAATCTTTAAAAAAATAAATAAGCCCTGGCTGGCGTAGCTCAGTGGATTGAGCGAGGGCTGAGAACCAAAGTGTCGCAGGTTCAATTCCCAGTCAGGGCACGTGCCTGGGCTGCAGGCCACGGCCCCCAGCAACCGCACATTGATGTTGCTCTCTCTCTCTTTCTCCCTCCTTTCCCTCTCTAAAAATAAATAAAATCTTAAAAAAATTGACGTTTAAAAAATAAATAAATAAATAAAATCTTAAAAAATCTTAAGATTTTTAAAATCTTAAAAATAAATTCTTAAAAGAAAATCATGTTTACCAGAAATTATGGGGAAAAAAAAGAGGGTTATCAGTAGGAGGCCCTGCAGGGAGTTTCCAACCATAGAAGGAAGTGAGTTAGGTGGCAGGTGTGTGGGTGAAGCTTTTATTATTGGTCTGGAATATTTCATTATAAAATCATGAAAAATTAAAAAGGGGAGACAAAAGATGTGGGAACGCATCTTACCATCTCACCCCCACCCTCGAAAGGGCTTTGGGATGGTCCCACATGTGGGGGTACTCCCCAGCCCCCTTTCCTGTGACCCCACGCCCAGCATCCGGCACCCACCGAAGCCCTTCATGGCGGTGTACAGGGCCTCGGCGTCCTGGCTGGCATCGAAGTCTGGGAAGTCATGAATGGAGCCACGGTACTTGGCACCCTGTGGGGGAAAAGCAGAAAGTGAGCTGCTGACCCTGACCCTGGCCCTGGCCCTGGCCCAGAATGGGGTTCCCCGCCCCAACCCCAGGTCACACTCCCAACCCTGGCCCCAGGCAGTGTCCAAGCTCAGCCATAATCCTCTAAAATTGAGTGTCGACCACGGAAAGCCTGGGCGAGGGAGGGGATGGCTCCCCAGGTACCTCCTGCCACAACCTGCCCCCAGGACAGTGCCACTGCCCCGCCTGAGGGAGGGGGCTCAGTCAGGCCCCCTCGGCCCTGCACCACTTTCCTAGGAGCCAGGAGAGAGAAAAAGCCAGGCTGAGCACAGGGACTAGAAATGACCCCTCCAAGAGTAATAAGAACCCCTAGTATTTTTATGACACTTTCTGATTTAAAAAGCCCCTTTGCCTCCATTGTGATTATTTTAGCAGCTTGGAGAAGCACTTAAGACCATCTCCATCACAGGACCCCAGGAACCAAGCCCCGAGAAGGGAAGCCAGGGTCACCAGAACCCAGCTCTCTGGCCCGGTCCCCTCCGCTCTCCAGCTCCAGGAACCCTGCAGCTGCCAGCTTCTGAGGTGGGAATCCCAGCCCGGGAAGCCCAGAGCCACCCTCAATGACAATGCCAAGGTGAGGTGCCACCCCCTGGGGACCGGTAAACGGAGCCGTGAACTGGTGTCTGAGGACAAGTTGGCTGGGTCCTTGGGGTGGAGGGGCGGAGCCAGAGGATCTCAGACAGGGAACCTGAATGCACAATAGGCCGGTTCACCGGGAAGTCAGAGGTGGCCCAGGAGAGCAAACACAGACCAGACAAATGCTGGGGCCCCAGGTGCTGAGCACGCACAGCTTGCGGGGGGGGGGGGGGGGGGGGTGGCAGGGTACTTGACCTGGGCCTGGTGGGCCTGATGTTGCAAGCTACAGATTCAGGAAGAAGGAAGACCTAGCCCTGTCTTTCAAGAGCTTCCGACCCAGTGGGGAAGAGAGACATTATGCACACACATTAGCATAAAGCTTGTAGCAAATACCTAAGACAGAGGCAAAGTAATGAGGAAAGCGCAGCGGTCAAGCCCAGCTGGGGGAGGGAACCCAGGGAGGCTTGTGGAAGTGGTGGGAGGAGACCACACAAACTGCCTTGCAGGAGGAAGAGGTGCACAGGCCGAAATGAGCCTCCAGCCACCTCCCGCATCTCCCAGGGCCGGCGAGTGGACCTGGCAGGCACTTGGATACACTCTGGTTTATGTCTGCCGTTGCTGGCTCTTCCGAGGTATGCACGCGTGGGCGAGGAGTTGCTATTTCAAGCTCTGACAGGGCGGGTGACTAGAAAGGGACAAGCTCCTCTTCCCGCCATCAGTGAATCCC
The DNA here is from genome assembly GCF_004126475.2 of Phyllostomus discolor. NCBI lineage: Eukaryota > Metazoa > Chordata > Mammalia > Chiroptera > Phyllostomidae > Phyllostomus > Phyllostomus discolor. The sequence continues at coordinate 21,564,408 of NC_040915.2, forward strand.
TGGCAACCTGATCCAGCCCCGGGCAGAGAAGGAAAGGGGAGCACACGCCAAGCTCTGGAACCAGAACAGAGATCCTCCCTCTAGAACGCTCGAGGAGCCTCTGTCCTGCTCACTGATGCATTCCCAGCTCCCAGCACGGGGCCGGGTACAACGAGACACTCCCTGTATGCTTGTGTCCTAGACGGAGGGGTGTGTGAACGGATGAGGACCAAGTGTGTTCTGAGTGGGTCGAAGACTTCCTGGAGCGGATATCTAAGCTGTGTCCTAAAGGATGAGTAACAGCTGGCCCCCAGAGGGGTGGGGTGGGGGTTGGGCTAGGGCTTCATACAGAGAAGAGACAGCATGGCAAAGGCCTGGAGGCAGGAGCAAGCAACATTCAGGGAAGCAAGTCCAGACACTTCTGTGCTCCGTGCAGATGCCCAGGAGCGAATGGAGATAAGATAGTAGCGAGTCCCTAGCAGGAATGAAGGCAGAGGTCTCAGCAGAGACAGCGAGCTAACCACCCTCTCCTGCTGCCACTCTCCCACCTCCACCTCCTCTCCCCTCCCCACACCCACTTCGGGGGCCGAGGCAGTGTTAGGGGCAGGGGCTGCAGCTGAAAGATGAGGCAATGCCATCCCGTGCGAAGGTGTACCTCACGACAGACACAAAGCTTGATCAAAACGTCCCCTCAGAGAAAGGCTGGGCGAGTGGCAGGGCCAGTCTCCCCCAAGGGTCTTTGCACAAGGACATTAAAATCTCCTGGGGATGACCAGCCAGATCAGCTCTCCCGGGAGCCCGCAGGACCATGGCCACCAGACAAGGGGGCACAGGGAGCCTGAGCACTGGTCCTGTTGAGAGCCACAGACAGTCCTGCACATCATCCAGGCCCAGGTGTGCCACCACCGGCCATTTTCACACCACGCTGGTGGATTTTGCATCTCCAAGTGCCACCTGTGCAGCCATGCCCACCTCTCCTCTGGCAGACGGGTTCCTGGCCTCAGGTGCCCATGGTCGAGGGGAGGGGAGAGGAGGGCAGAGGCAAAGGGACTTTCCACCTTGAAATATTCAGCAGGTCCCGATGCCAGCTGGTGAGCAGCCTGAACCCTGGGGCTCTGAGGTCTTGGGCTCCATCCAGGCTGCTGCAGGAAGAGAGCTGAGGCCTCTCGGGAGCAGAAGTGACATCACCCAGAGTGAAGGCCACCAGCCAGCCAGGACTCCCTCTGCCCGAGAGCTGCCTTGCTCAGACCTGACCCAGGCCCTCGTCTCTGCACCTCTTGGAATTCCAGGCACCAGCACTTGCCCCTCTTGCCCTGTCCTCAGGGTGTTCTTGTGCCCATCAGCATGTTCAAACCCACACATCTGTGTGCAAAAGAAGCCACAGAGCCACGCCTCCAGGACACTGCACTATTTCTTCACGTCTCTGGGCCTCAAGTTCCCCTCTTCTGAATGGAAAGAGGGGGAGGATAGCAATGGCACAATTATCACAGTAGAAGCAACTGGGGGTGACCTGGACCGGAGAGATGAGGGGGTGGCTTGTGTTGTGCCCGTGCGCACGTGTGCTAGGAAGGGGCACACACACCAGAGGCAGGACGAAGCTGCTCATGGCTGGGAGCAGTGGACACAACTGTACGGCTTCTCGGCCTTCTGGCTGAGATCAAGGGTGGAAGACCTTTGTCACTCCTCTGTCGTGACTTCTGCAACCTCCTCCCCTCCCTAGCCCTTTGCGTTCCAAGCCTGCCAATCTGCCGCCACTGCCTGAACACACTCTCTCCCTTCTGGCCTTCTGCTCCAGCGAGCCCTCTGCCTAGACATCTCAGCCCCCGGCTCTTTCTGAGTAGCTCCCCCAGGTGGCTGCCCCCGTTCCCTCCACCTGCGCATCCCCAGAGCTCCTTCTCTGCTCCACCAGAGCATCAGCACCATGCATGGGGGGCTCTGACTCACCCCATGGGACCCCTGAGGCTCTGCCACTTAGGCCTCTTGCTTGCAGGATTGAAACAGTGTGCAGCCAAGAGGGGGGCCCCAAATAGGGATTTGGAATGGGGTCCAGAACTCAAGGTGTCTAGGAAATATTAGAAAGACATATAAGATGTCTTCACCCCTTCCCCGCACAGGTGTGAGCTGGGGGAAGGGACACACGGAGCAGGAACACGCAGAGCTGTTTTGTGCAGCCACAGCTTTGCAGCTAATCCGTGACACGGTCATTTAACACACCCATAGCCTTTCACTGGTTGCACAGATATGTTAAATAGCTGTGGCCATGCTTTGAGCCAGGGGGATGGAAGGGACTTCCACCCAAGATGTAACTGGGCGGGGCAGGTCCCCTTGGTTACAGCGCCTGCATGGGAGCTTGGAGAAGACTGGCTCCATGACATGGGGCCACCCCTGCCCAGACTCGTGATGGCAGCCCAGTAAAGCTGGAATAATCATGGCAGGTGCAACTGATTGTAGGAAGAGTCGGAAATGGGGGTACAGAGGAAGGTTGGCACGGGGATTTAAACCCAGACACAGCAGCCATTGGGGAGAAGAACCATGTGGTTTTGCCAGAGTGCAGACCCCCGAAGCTTTGGTGAAAGGAGAACCACGCAGCTTTGGGGTGCTCCCTTTGGCCACGTGGCCTGGGAAGTAGGAGAGACTTTGCCTGGAGGAAGGGTGAAAGAACTCATGCCAGTAGGCCATGAGAAGGTGCCGTCAACCTGAATCATGGACGTTTGCTTCCTTTCCTGAAATACAGTACCCCAGATTAGGGCAGGGGGAGAAGGAAGCACTGTGGATGTCTGTAGATATCCAAAGGACTTTGATATTTTAATGAAGACATTGGGTCACTACTTTAAGTCTGTATAGCTTTAAATAAACATTTCCTTTCCTTCTCACAAATCTCTGGCATTGAGAGCTGTCTTTCCTAAGGCGGCGGACAATCGAGCCTAGTGGGGGGTCCTTTCGGTAATTGTATATCGTGCCCACTTGGCCCCTGTGTGTTCTGTAACAGGATGCCTACTGGCCCCTGACCCATGGCAAGAAGAAAGCACGGGTCCAGTGGTCTGGGAGCACTGGACAAGGAGTCTAAAGATCTGAGCCTATGTTCTGGCCCCTTTGATCTCCCAGGGCCTGATCCGTCCACTTCAGTCACCTAGCACCTTGCAACTCGAGTGCCTCCCAGGAAGTACTCAGAGAAGGACTAGGCATGGGAAATGGAGAACGGCAGAAGTTCTGCCTCAGACCTTTGCCCATAACCACTGATGCTCTCTCCTCCTGGCGAAAGAGGCCACTCGCGCAACGGGTACTCCTCGGATGCAGGCAGGGCGGCCACAGCGAGGACTCTCTGGAGTGCCCTGGTCCTGTTTCCCACGACACACTGCGCTCGTCAAACACTGTTCGTTGGGTGCCAGGCCACGAAGACAGGGATGGAGTTTAGTTTTCACTGAGCTCAACCACCTCGCAATGGAGACTGAGGCCCAGAGAGGGCAAAGGACTCACCCAAGATCACACAGCTTCTGTGTTATGTCCATGGCCAGAAGCTCTGTGACTGAAGTGAGGAACAAAAGGGGCCGAGTCAGGTGTCCCTTAGCTGGATTCTCCCTTTTCGATCCCATTGTTGCAGTGACCTCGTCTCTTTCTCTAAAGCCCACAAACAGGGGTCTCTCGCAGGCAAATCCTGGCACGGGATGACCCCTAGCTCTTACCCAGAACAGAGCCCAATCCTGGCCACACACAGGAGCAAAAGCTCTGATACATCTCAAATTCTACTGCCCGGCAAAGTGGTCACGGGGCATGAAAGACTGGGGTCTCCTAAGCCGGGGGAACTTAATTCCAAATACAAGGGACAGGGAACACTTCCACCTCCGGAGCAGAGAGGACGCTCCAGTGTTTCTGCCTGTCCAGTACCCATTTCCCTTCCTAGGGAACCATTTTTGGGCCACGAAGTTCCGGTGCGATCGACTCCATTGTCTGGATCCAAGTTAGCCAGGCCCGGCCAATAAGAACCAAGCCTCTGACTTGCCCTGGAATCATGGGGAATAAATTACATTGTTTCCTCCCAGCTGCCCAGGAGCTGCTGGTGACTAGTGTACCAAATCAGGGAGGGACTAGCCCAAGACTGAAGCCGCCCAGAACAATTCCAGTTCAGTGGCAGAATTCTGATACTACCATTGGGGCCCCTGGATCCAGCCAGACCTGAAGGCCTGGGTTTCTCAGTCATGTGCACCAATCTACATACTTTCTGCTTAGGATGTTGTGTGTTGCCATGAGTCACTGTCTGAAAAAGCTGTGACCGGTAACAGGAGCAATGAAGCCTGCGAACTTCTCCTGCTCCTTTCGAGCTGAAGGTACCAGGGATCTGAGCAGCACACCTGGTGACTCTGGGAGCCCAGGCCCGGGGAAGGCAGAGCACGGCCCTCGGGGGGGAGGGGCTCCTTACCTGTGCTGTCTTGGCCATGGTCTCAAGTTCTGCAGCAGACAACACTGTGGAGAAGAAAGAGACCCCGTGAGACTCCCTTGCACTCTGCTTCCCTCCATCCTCTCCGCCAAACTAGCTCACCCATCCCTCCTCCCACGGGAGACTGTGTCGCCCTGGCTCTTCCCGCTGCCTCCAGCCCTTCAGGCTACATGACACCCAAAACCTGGCTCAGGGCCAGTTGAGTTCTTCAGAGGACAATGGCTAGACTAGCCGGTGTCCAGACAGTCACACCAGGATGGGAGAGGGACCTGGAACCCAGGGGGAAAGAGGTCACAAATGACTGTGAGGCTCCCCCAGGCCCGGCAGGGCACCTTCCCAGGTATGGTTTCCGCCTAACCCTCACGGCAACCCTTCCCGACAGCAGACTCCCGCTTCCTAAATAGGCGGAAACTCGGTGGGGACACTGCTGCGGGAGGTTAAACAACTTGCCCAAGGTCACACAGCTTACAACCGAACCCAACCAAGTCCAGATTCCACAGCCCATGCCACCTGCACCGGGGCTGTTCTCTCTCCAAGTCACCACGCACGGTTCCGGGACCCAGGGCCCAGCGGTCACACGTGAGAGGCCCCGGGGCCTCCCGGTCACCTGCTGCAGCATCCGAAGGGCTACGATTCCTGCGCAAGTCGGGAAACGCTTCCTCAGCAGCCACTCTGGTGAGGCACTGCGCTAGGCACTTAGGACACAGCAGCAAGCACAAGAGTTTCAAGCCCTGCTTCTCTGGAGCTTACGCTGTAATGGGACAGGCTACACATGCACGTGATGAAAACTCGGGAGAAAAGATAAAAAGCCTGGTCAGGAGAGAGCAACAGTGGTCGGGGTCTCAGGGACCGTGTGGATACCCGGGTGCAGGGCAGCAAGGGCAGCGGGGAATGGGGGCGGGGACGCTCGGAGGATGAAGAGGATGCGGAGGATGTGGGGTGAGAGGACCCAAGCCTGAGGCCACTGCAAAGACTTGGGAATTTTCTCGGATGCAACAGAGTCGTGGAGGGGCGTGACTGAGAAACCAGGACACGACCTTCCTGTTTTCTGGATGTCGGGACACAGGCTCTGCAGTGAAGGGGAAAGAAACCAAGGTGAAGCCCTGGCTGGTGTAGCTCAGTGGATTGAGCACGGGCCGAGAACCAAAGTGTCACAGGTTCGATTCCCAGTCAGGGTACATGCCTGGGTTGCAGGCCATGACCCCCAGCAACCGCACATTGATGTTTTTCTCCCCCTCTCTCGCTCCCTCTCCCTCCCTTCCCTCTCTAAAAATAAACAAATAAAATCTTAAAAAAAAAGAAACAAAGGTGAGAGTCAATGATATTCTATGATGTGCGGTATCAGGTGAGTGCTCGAAATACTGGGGGGGCCACTTGGGAAGTATATGGCTGTCTAATCACCATGCTGTACCCTGACACTAATACAGAATAATACTGAACATCAACCGTAATTGAAAAAGGAAACTAAAAAAGAAACCAAGGCATCTTACCTAAAGAGAGGTGAAGGAGAGGGTGTAACTGGTTTGAAAAGGGGAAGGAAAGGGAAGGGGCCAAGCTCGTGAGCTCTCCCAGCAGGAAGGCAAAGATGGAAGTGAAACAATCTTTTTAAAACGAGAGAAAGGAAGACCAGCACTTTCCATTTTATGGAAATTAGGCCTTTTTTTTTTTTAAATCTCCACTGGAGGACATGCTTATTGATTTTAGAGAGAGGGGATGGGAGGGGGAGAGAGGGGGAGAGGAACACGGATATGAGAGAGAAACATTGATTGGTTGCCCCCAATACAGGTCCCGACCGGGGACCACACCTTGAATCCACAACCTGGGTGTTTGCCCCAGCCGGGGAGCGAACCTGCAACCTTTCGGTGTACAGGACAATGTTCCAACCACCTGAGCCACCCGACCAGGACTATACTGCTTTTTAAAAGTAAAAATAACAACTCTATCCAACATACCCACTGAGGCCTATGAGGAGCAGAGCTAGGAGAGAGGGTGGACACCAAAGAGACTTTCCATCTCAGTGCTCCCCAGTCCTGCACACCCAGCCCGCCGCACTTCAGCAAACAACAGAGAAACCCTTAAGGGACAGCAGCCCCTGACCTCAGTCCATAACCCCGCTCTCTCTGCGGCGTCCCTGGTGACGGGTGACACGAGGGGGAACTCGGGTTTTAGAGTCACACAGGCAAACCTGGACTCAAGTCCATTTTGTCACTTATTAGCTCTGTGACCTTGGGTGCATTACTCATGTCTGCCTGAGTTCCAGGTTATCTCAAGTGCAAACTCGGGCCAGGAAGATCTGTTCTCGGTCAACGGTGGCATTCCCCACACAAGCGGGAAGTTCTGAGGGCAGGCTCGTCGTGTTTGCCCACAGTGGGTCCCCACGACCTGCTCTCGGGTCCCCCGCGCTGCAGGAGCAGACGGACGTGAGACGGGGCTGGGAGTGGAGAGCAGAGGACGGAGATCTGCTTGCAAACACACTTCTGTTGCCCTGACAACCAGGGGCCCCTTGGTGAAAATATGCTCTTCTCCCCAGGAAATGGAAACTCCTCCCCTACCCCATGCAGGGGAGGGGGGGCCCACCCCCACCCTGGGGTCTGCCGCAGCTGAGTTTCCCTGGGCCTGGGGAAAGCATGGATGAGGGAGCTCCAAGGCCAGCAGAGAAACAGGGGCTGAGGAGGCCCAAGCAGTCAGCAGAGGCCGGGAGGGGGGCTGAGGCCTGCCACCTGCAACTCCAGCCGCAGAGCATTCTCTTTTGGCCTTGGTGACGGAAACTCCAGCTGCTGGCTGCAGCCCAGGCCCGTCTGGACCGGAGCCCCTGCCCTAGGAGCCCTGGCGCACAGGAGGGGCCTCCAAGTCTCCGGGAAAATACTCTCAGCTCTGTTTATGCGTGTGTCCTGCGAGTGCACGCATGTGGGTACACGGAGAGCAAGCCGCTCCCAGAACTAGACATTCAGACTGCAGTCCAGGGGGGCCTGTCTCCAGCAGCCCCTCCGCGGAGGGCTCAGGGATACTCTGGAGCTAACTAAGCACAGAGGCGCCGTCTACCCTGGTCTACCCTGGCCTTACAAGGGGCTCTGACTCTTCCCAGAACAACCCAGACTGTACTTCCCAATGCGCTGAATAAATGTTTTGTATCCAATGTTTCAGAAACCCACAAGATCCTTAACAACCCACTACTCTGAGCCTCTCATTTTCTAGAGGGAAGGTGAGTGACTGGCCGAGACCCAGACAACAGCCAATCTCTCTGCCTCCCGGACCTACCTACGTCCCAACAAAGCATCCGCAGGGCCCTGAGCCCTGGCTGGGGCACGACAGTAGGACGAGACCACAGGGGAGACCCCGGCTCTTACTCCCAATCTGTCTGCAACCTCAGACAAGCCAGGTTCCCTCTCTGGACCTCAGTTTCTTCATCTGTAAAAGGGGTATATTATCGCTCCCTGCCTGGGAAAACCCAGGGTGGATGTGAAGCTTTTACAGATTTGACCAGGAATCTTCAAAGCAATGTCTCCGAGTATCATCGGTCCTGCGAGCCACCCCCCACCCTGGCCACGGCATTCTTCTCCAGCACACCCCACCCCAGTATGTAGGTTTCATCACCTTCCTTGAAATGGTTTCTCAAAACCGGCAGGTATGGCCCCTCTGGGCCTCCGCCTCTCTCCTCCTAGAACCCTGAATCCCTCCTGACCTGGCTGTCCGAGAGAGCTCCTCCTGGCTGCTCATTCCGGAAACCTGTTCAAGGGTGGGTAGCCTGGCAGCTTGGGGCTGCGCTGGCCACCACCTGCCTCGGTCCTCGAGCCTGCAAGCAATCATGTTTCCTCCCTTCCTCTTTGGGGGCTCAGGACTGACTCCATGAAGCATGTTCTGGGGCGGAGAACCCACAGAGCTGGCGGGGCCTGTGGCTTGCTGCTGCCCAACCTCGGGGCTGGGCGAACCGACAGCCATGTTAGAGTGGGCAGTCAGACGGACAGCTCGGAGCAAGGATGGTGGGCCAGGTGCACAAGGTCACTAGGGCGGAAAGCCCCAGGGGTGCCCGGCAACAGGCACAGCTAAGACACAAGGGCCTTGCCCCCGGGGTGACCTGTCCTCCCCAGCACATATCAGCTGGCAGACCCCCTGACTTTTCGTCCCTGAAGATAACATCTTGGCCTGAGTTCTGTTCCAGCTCCAGGCCTAGAAAAGCGGCAAAACCAGACCAGCCATGTCACAGCCGCCTCAGGACAATCGGCTGCAATGACTAATGGCCCTGTGCCGACCAGTCAGTGGAGGCCACGCCCTGAGAGGACACACCTGGAAAGCTGATGAACATTCTATCAAGACCCGACCCTCCCCTCCGACCTCCCTAAGGGTCCCACCAGCAAGACAGAAATAAAAACTCAGGACAAAGGACCCAGCCTCCACCCTGCCCTCCAGGGTGTCGAGCGTCTGGAGCACACAGCGCCTTTCCCCGCCCCTCTCCTTCCCCCACAGGCACCTCCCCGGCCCACAGTTCGCTGCGGTTCCCCACAAGGTGAGAACTGCCGCCAGGGGAGCAGCAGGCAGTGAGCCCCTGAACGAGTCCCCTGCCCTGCCCTGCCCTTGCCCCCCCACCCTGACTTCCCAGTGAGCTAGGGCAGCCCAGCCCAGCCCCTGCTGTTGCTTCTATGCTAAGTCCTTCCTTGCTTCACTGTGCCCAGCTTTAACAAATGTCTGAGTGCGCTTTGCTGTGGCCAAAGCATCACTGCCCGCTTTATCGCACTTTGTCTCTTAACTGAAACCTTTCCTTCAGGGAGACAAGAGCCGAGGTCTCGTGTTCTGGTTGGCAGCAGGTAGACCGTGGAAGCCCACGTTGCACTCGTGCGAACGGCCTGGGATTCGAGGTCAGACACGGCTGTGGGCCACAGCTCCACTCCCCCCACCAAACTGTGATTTAAGGAAGTTACCTGAACTGAGTCTCCCTTTCCACATCTGCAAAATGCATTTAAATGGTATCTCCACACACCGAGCAATCAATGAACACTGAAGGAAAAGCTCTTACACAGTGCCGGGCACAGAACCAATGGCAGCTTTTTCTGTGACGAGCCCAAACATTACGAGCAAGGGTGGGGGTGTGGCATCCTAAGGAAGAGTGGCAGCTTTTGCACTGACGACCTGAGTTCGAATCCTGACATTGCAAATTCTTGGTTCACGACCTTGAGTGAGTTAGGTCCTTTCTCTGACTCAGCTGCTTCATCTCTGAACTGATCATCCCACAAGGGTCTTATAAAAACTCAAGGAAATAAGGCCGGTAAATTACTGGGCGCGGACAGATACAGATGAAGTGTGTAGTGAGTGGTGGCTTCTGTCGCCATAGCCATCACCATTAGAGCGGTGGTCCCCAGTGTGGATGGTCCACTTCGGATGCCTGTTGCACATATATAGAAATGAAATACACATGTCAGTGCTCCAGGCTGATAGAAGTTCACCGTCAAGAGTGTGGGCTCAACGTAATTAAGCAGGTGGAGGAAGAGAGGGAGGAGGTGTCAGGCAGAACGGAAACACCAGCATCAACAAAGGCACTTCTGTCCTTAAAAGGTGGCTTGTGGGGCTTTGGGGGCACACAGAGTGCACTTTTAGGGAGGGAGGACACGTTGAGCGTAAGGGTGTGAAACCGGTGTGTGGGGAGGGCAATGTGAGAAAAATCAAGAAGTAACCTGGAAGGTCTGCAAAAGATATCCCCCAAACTCCTGTGTCCAGGAGTGCCCAAGGGACTCCAACCTGAGCTGTGTCCCTGCCCTCACTACAGGCCGCCCTATAGCCCCACCCTCAAGGCCCTCGGGACCCTCCCTGATTCTTCTGCCCCCCTCCCGCCAAACCAGGAATCTCACCTGCCAGCGTTTCCTACCCAGCCTCCTAGCATCAGCACCAGCGCCTTTTCATGCTGATGCCATTAACAACCGCTGGGGAGTTTTTCAAACTAACCAATGCATACATAAGTAAGGTCAAACCGCCCCCCCCCGCCCCCCCGAGATTCTGACCCAGCAGCTCTACACTTCGGTCATTTTTACCCACTCTCCTACATGGGTCTGCCAACTCTTCTAGGAAGCCAGGGGGGATTTCTCCGGCCGCTGAAGCCCCACAGCCCTCCGAAACCACCTGCGCTTGGCTGGCTTGCGTCACCCCCTCGGACGTGTCCCTGCTCTGGCGGGCGGAGGCTGCTTGCCTCCCCGGTGCTGTGGGAGGAACTTGTGCTGCAGCTTCTCTAGGTCGTCTGATTTCAGTCTCCGTTTTTGAGCTATTTTGAGCTCAGTAATGTTTGGATACCTAATGGTAATACAAAATCGTTCCTGTAGCCATGCTCCTCCGGTCCTATCCGGTCCAAAGTCCAATGGGTTTCTCTCTCCCTCTGATGGAAAAACTAGTTTGCCTCCAGTTGTACATTCCTTTTGATATAAAGAATGTGTCTACTGATTCCCTCTGGAGCTGGTTATAACATCTGCCTGGTCCAGTCATCAATTCATGCACAAAGTAAAATCTTTAGCACATGGTCATTTTTACGTCGGTGTGAGTCATGATTCTTCTCCTTCTTGCAAAGTGCTGTATATGCGTCTTTGCTGCTCCCCCACCACAGCCTGTGGCTCGTGGCCATTGTTGGATGACATGCACTGAGTAGCTTTAATGCTGTCTTTAGTGCCCCCCTTGAAAAATCACGGTGTAAGGAAGGAAAAATAATTCTCCTTTCACTAGCCCTTCTACATTCTTCCAGCTGGCTTCATAAAAACGTGAGACAGCTTAACAAGAGAATACCCAACTTACCATGTATGTACATATGAGGGTTCCGTAAGAACATGGGACTCAACGACAAATCTCTAGTTGAGGCTTATAAACCATCTTGAATGAAGAAAGTGGGGAAGTGGCTTGGATGTCAAAGAGGAGGCAGGCAAGGTACAGGCAGACAAGAAGGAGCGGGCATCTGGGCCACCCGGGAAACAGCGGGCCCTGAGGGGGTCTAACCCCGGCCTTCCTTCCTCTCTGTCTGCCACACTCGGCTCACATTATGCTCAGGTGGGTCTGCCCAGGTGAATATGCAAAGGTGAGCCCCCTTCCTGGGCCAGGTTTTTCTATCGGAATTCTTTTAGACAAGGAAGGGGGAGGTAAAAGGCTCTCCTTGAGTCATGTGTTTCTAGAACACAACCAGCTTAAAATAATCAATATCCATCCCCCCCCCCAAAAAAGGGCATAATTGGGGGTGGCAAACTCTGCTCCCCCTCAAGAGAATAAAATAAACCAGCCAGCCTGGTGGTTTTATTCCTCATTATAGGGCCAAGAGAGGAAGTAACCCAAAGGGTTAAGTAACGTGCCCAACTCATAAAGAAAATGAGTAATTAAGTAGGGGCTCAGTTTTCAAAAGGTATTTCTTGAGCACCTCTTGTATGCCCGTCGGTAGGGCTGGGGGCCGAATGAAAAATGGGACAGAGGAGTCTCCCAGCCACCACCACAAAGCTGGCACTCTGGTGCAGTAATGTGCGTTTTTTGATCCTACACACCACCAGTAAGAAAAGAAAATAATTGTGCATTCATGAGAATAAAAATATACTTTTTAAGCATAAGATGAGATGAGACATATAATAAGTCTGAAAGTTTTTTCCTGTACCTTCTGACTAAAGAAAGTCACCTTTAGCGTGTGGATGGACACAGGCTGCACACTAACCCTGACTACCTCGGGGGAGGCCCGTGTGGTGAGACGTACACACCCGGAGACCAAAAATAACCCCACAGCGGGGCCTGAAATGCAAACTTTCTAACTAAAAGCCAGTCAGAGCGGGCAGTTTAGTTCTGAGCTAGACTCTTCCCCAACAAAGGTCAGTCTTAACCTTAACCTTAACTGATCCACTCGGGTGTCTTTCTGCATCTGAGATAACAGACCTTTGGAATGTCCAGGCAAGGTGCTCTTTTCCCGGACCCCTCTGGGGAACAACCACCACACCAGGACGGTGACCGAGTCCTCTCACTGTTATTGCTAATTATTGACTGTGAACTGTCCCAAATCCACAAACGTAAAAGAGGTGGTGTCTATTCCTTTTACTTCTTATCCAACCCCAGAGATTCTGCCTCCTGCTTTCTCCTGCCTCCCCAGCCTATCACCAGTGGATTTCACGTACCGCCTCACATCTTCCCCGGGACTCTGATCAAGAAAGTAAGTGGTAAAACTGCCATTCTCTGGAGCATTTTCTAAACCCATTTAAGATTTTGCTTCTCGGCAATTGTTATCAGTTCGGCTGAAATAAACTCACAGACATTCTTACAGGTTGGGCTGTTTCTTACGGTTGACAAGTGCCTCCGGGGGTATGTACACCCCACTTCAGAGGCCCCTGGCCTAAAACATCTAGGTCCCTCCCCTTCCTCTTTCCTGATGGCTCCTCCCCCAGCCCAGCCGGAGAAGACACCTGGGACCAGCCCCTGGCCCTCCAGGGGCCTCCTGGGTAAATGGCATTCCTGGCCCTGTGCGTGGGCACACCCAGCTTGTGCACTCAGGTTTCTTAGAGAGCAGTATCTTTCCCTCTCCTGACCCAGAAGCATTGATCCTAGGGCTGGGCAAGGTCCCAGCTCACTGGGGTGGTGCCCAAGGTTGGAACTGGACAGCCCCCGGTTAGAATCCCAGCTCGAGTCACTTTCCTGGGAGGCAGCAAAGCGCAGTGCCCCCAGAACTGAGGCTGGAGCCGCAGGGCCTGCGACTGAGCCTTGACCTGCGACACAGACGCCTTCCTTGGGCAAGTACTCAGCATCCCAGGTAAGATGGGAGATAAAAGTGCCGTGGTGAGGACGGGAAGAATTAAGACGGGCTTAGTGCTGAGAAGAGGCCCCGGCACTCTGGCCACATTCAGGGAGTGTATCATTTCTTCCCTCAACTTTCCAAGGCCGAGTTTCCACATCTACAAAATGGACATGGTGACAGCATCTCATGTATCACGGGCTCAGCCAGGGCCTGCCAGGATGGACGGGTTTAATAAAGAACAGAAGTTACTGTTGCATTGTTACTTAAGGAGTGCCAGGACACCCGTGTCACAGACGAGGAACCCCAGGAGGCACAGGTCACGTGCCTCCTGCAGCACCGCACGCTCCCAGGGTCGCAACGGTGGCACCCGCTTCTCCGGGCACCACACTCTGCAGTTCACAAGGCACTTTTACGCCTGCCACTCCAGACTCTCCTGAGGGTGAGCGTCAGGCTCATCCTCACTTTGCAGGTGGGGGGGGACCTGAGGCTCGAAGAACCCAAGGACAGTCATTCCTCCCTAGCCAGTCTCTGTGGGGGCCTCTCAACCTCGGGAAGAAAGGCAATGGAGTGCGGCTGATTCCAAGCCAAGACGTTGATAAGCATAAAGGCACCCCTACCACACAGGCAGGCTTCCTCTCCTCCCTTGGGGGCGGGGGGGGGGGGGGACGGGACGGACGGAGGACACGCACACTCAGAAATCAGTGTAAAGACCACATCCTGTGCTTTGTCCCCACCCAGGAAGTATCTTGGAGAGGTTGGGTGGGGCGAGGCAGGTGACACCACTGAGGCTCCCCAGAAAATCCTAGAATGATATAACAAGCAGAGCCATGCAGTCCCGACCCATCCTACCAGCTAGGTATCCCGGGCACAGCTCTCATCTCCCTGGAGAGAAAGGAACTAAGGACCAGGGGGCAGGTGTGCCCAGGGCACCGGCTGGTTGGGGGCTGGGGCTGGGGCTGCTGGCCCAGGGCCCCTCTGGATGCCGCAGTGCGGAGCTTCCAGACCCTGGCAGCCGCCCATCTCCGCAGAGCTCCCCCACCCCGCCCCAGAAATCAGCCCCAAGAGGTAGCCCCCTCCTCTGTACACCCAGGGGCAGCCCCCTCCTCTGTACACCTGCCACACATTCTGCCCCAGCAACAGCTGCGGCCCTCGCCCAGAAATTGCAACTGTGTTCTGTATCCTGGCAGCCCGCCTTGGGAACAGGGGTGGAAGGCAAAGGAAGATGGGTGAGTGACTGTCGCAGCTGCAAAGGGGGAGTGGAAGCCTCCACCTCCCCGCACCCCCCCACCCAGCCCCACCCAACTCCCAGAACTCTAAATCTCACAACAGTTGGATCCTAGACTACCAGCACTGGAAGCGGCGGCCGACTCCAGCAGACTCTGCTACAGACGGGTAGTCACTCAGGCCCAGAGAGCAAGGGGCTGGCCCGAGGACCACCAGCACCTGGAACTATACAACCCAGCTTTCCACTGACCCCCAGGCCAGTGCCCTCTGCGTGGGGCAGGCCCTGAGGGCCAGAAGGGCAGAGTCCCTGGGAGCTGAAGCCGGGCGGGTCATTCACCCAGAAGAGGAAGGACCAAGAGTTCAGGATATCTCATCTGAATCAGTGGGGCCCGGGAGTGAAGGTGTGCTTTGGGCAGAGGAGGAGGGGGAAGTGAGAGAAAGGGAGGATTGGGGGAAACCAAAGTCCTTCCACAAGCCCGGGAGCCATATGTCCAAATTTGGAGTAGTCCTGGAAGACCCACCAGGCTCCAGAGAAGAGGAGGAGGCGGGAGGAGGCAATGGCTGCGTTCATCCTCCCAACGGACCTCCTGCCCCTACCCCTGTGAGGGCCTATACAAGCCTGAAATCAAGACTCCCCAAACCAGTAATGAATTACTCCTTGCAGCTGACAAATAAATCAATTTTCACAGCCACTGTTTCCTCGGAGAGGGGCTGGGTCTATCAACTCCGGACTTGGAGATGGAAACTGAGGCTGAGAGGGAAAGCCGCGGACTCAAGGTCACACTTTAAGTTGTTGCTGGAGCTGGGCTTCCATTCAAGGAACTTCACCACCAGTCCTAGTGTTCCGGGGGTTATCTGAAGCCCCCAGACTTTGGGAAGGCCTAAACTGGGCTTGGGGGGGCAGGGGGAAGGGTGGGGCCCCGCCTGCCGTTCGGAGACCAGTTGGGGGCCTCCTTTAGAGGCAAGCAGGGTCCTGGGGGCCTTGAGGCGTGGACAGCCGGTCCTCCCCACAACGACAAACTCAAGCCACTTCGTCTGACTCTTCTAGTCTCCGGTCTTCGGGCTCAGCCACACCCTTCCTACCAGTGGATCCTCAGATCCCCGTCCAGCCGCCCCCAGCCCCGGGCCTTCACAGTCTCTCCAGCGCCCTCCCCCAACAAAGCAGGGTCTGCAGCTGCGGCAGCCTTAGCCCGGGAGCCCCCCGGCCCTGGACCACACCCTCCGCAGAGCCAGCCATCCCTTCCCCTCTGTCCCCTCCCCTCCCCCAGACAGGGCGCCGTCCGCCTCCGATTCTGCGCCTGCAGCCCTTTATTTGCTCCGCTGCTCTCCCCCCAGACACACCCAGCCTGGACCCTCTCGGGTTACCGCGCCCTTGGGTTCCAGTTCCTGCGCCCCACCGACCCGCTCCCGGGCACCCCCTTCCCGTATCCCGGCGGGAGGCATGGGTCCGGGATGACTGGGCGTTTATTGATCTGCCCCGCGTTCTTGCAGCCCCCCGGCCGGGGGGTTCCCTAGAGCGATCCCCTCTTCGGCCTCAACCCACTCACCGCGCGGCGAAGGTCTCCTGTCGCGGACGGGCGGACGGGCAGAAGGACGCGCGGACGCGGAGCTCCTGGGTGGAAGCCCGTTAGCGGAGCAGCAGCAGCAGCAGCAACCGCAGCGTAGGGCGGGTCGTGAGGACAGCCGTCGGCTCCCGGGATGGACACGTGGCGCGCAGGGGCCAATCGGGTCCGCCCCACCTCCCCTCCTCCAACTCCTCCCCCCTCACTTTCCTTTGCTCCGGGAATCTCAGAATGTCACCAGCGGGGGTCCCCTCCCTGAGACCCTCCGGAGCTCAGACCTGGGACTTGAGGCCTGGAGAGGGGAGGAGGATTTGGCCAAGATTACATGGCCATTCAGGGACAGAAGTCAGGGCTCCCGACTTCCAGTTCTGGACACTTTCCCCCAGAGTCCTACTACTTGCCAAAGCTTTGTTGAGAAACAGAACATGGAGGCTTGACGAGATCGAGGCCGAGACCTCGATTCCCTTGGTCGGGTTCCATTCTGCAATAGCGCACTGGATCCGTGACGTTCCTTAGCCACTTCCCCGGAGAGAAGAGCCCAGAGGCGGCTTGTTCGTTGGCCCTCGTCACAGAGCCAGTAAGGTGTGGAGTCAGGGCTGGAAACTGAGCGAGGTGACTCCAGAGGTGCTTATTCGTGCTGGCTCTGGATAGTGCGTGGTCCAGGGGAAAGGGAGACAAAAAGACTCCCCCCCCCCCCACCCTTCAGAGCAGTCTAATCCAGGGTTGTGGGGAAAATAACAGATATATTTTTTTAAATGACAAACTCTTTGGGAATCCAGAGGAAACTGAGAATAATTACCCCCAGGGGATTGGTAAAGACTTCCCGGAGGGGGTGATATTGCAGTGAAGGTCAGTAGTGCCTCCCACCCTCTGCCCCCTTAGAAATTCTGCTTCCGTGAAAAGACAGAAGGTGGCAACTGTGGGCAGTCACTCAGCTGCAGAGTCTCCCTGGGTGAGGCATTTAACTGCTCTGATGATCAAGGTCCTCATCGGAAAGAAAGATAACCAGAGCTTTTGCAAGGATTGTCCTCATCTGCCACTCTTTCAGAGACCTCTCAGCCTCCCACAAGGAGACCTGGTTGGAGAGTCCCTCCATCCCTTCATTTCCCAGCAAACACTGAGCACCTGTTGCATGCCAGACGCTGAGCTGGGAGACGGAAGTAAGCAAATGGGAAGTGAGCCCCTGCCCCGCCCTCATGGAGCCCCCACTCTCACGGCAGACAGAGGTTAGGGCATCGTCACAATTCGGCCCAGCCTGTTGTAATCTGGAAAGGATACAGTGCGGCGATGGAGCACAGCAGGCGGCCCAGCCTCCCCTGGGCTTGTGAATGAGAGCGATGCTATGTTGTCACCACAAAGATCAGTGGAGTCTACTAAGAGGCTAAAAAGAAATTAAAATAATCACGTCCTGGCCGCTGTGGCTCAGTTGGGCGTCATCTGGCGAAGTGGAGAGGTTGCGGGTTTGATCCCCAGTCAGGGCACAAGCTGGGTTGTGGGTTCGGTCCCTGGTCGGAGCATGTGCTGATGTTCCTGTTTCACACTAATGTTTCTCTCCCTCTCTCCCCCTCTAAAATTAAATAAACACAATCTTTAAGAAGTAATAATTACCTTCAGATTAGAAGGGACCAGTTGCAGGGGTGAGGGTGGGGGCTTGTGGCTCCCGTGAGACTTTTACTCTGAGGCATTCAGGGAGCAGTTGCAGAGTGCTGAGCAGAGGAGGGATGTGACATTTTTGTCTCCTTTTTTTACAAATCCACATGACATATATTAAACATTTACAGTGACCAGTTTGGTGGCATTTAGTACATTCTTATTGTTGTGCAACCACCACCTCTATCTGGTTCCAAAACATTGTCACCAACCTAAAAGAAACCCCTGTAAGCAGTCACTCCCCATTCCGCCTCCTCTCAGGCCCTGACAACCCCCAGCCTGGCCCTTTGTGTCTGGCTTCCTTCACTGAGCAAAACTGCATTCGGGTTCTCCAGAGACACGGAACCAATAGGGTGTTATAGAAATAGATGTATGAGGAGATTTCTCATAGGAACTAGCCGAGAAGTCCCACGATCTGCCATCTGCCAGCTGGAGCACCTGGAGAACCAACGGTCTGGTTCAGTCAGGATCTTAAGGCCTAGAACCTGGAGCTTCGAGGTCTAAAGACAGGAAAAGACAGACCTCTCCGCTCAATGAGAGAGAGAGAGAGAGAGAGAGAGAGAGGGAGGGAGAGGATAATCCTTGCTCTGTCTCTTGCTCCGTTCAGACCTTCAGTGGACTGGGTGAGAAGGCAGCCGCCTTCACTTAGTCCACCGAATCAAACACTAACCTCTTAATTAGCCACGTGCTAAGCCTCACACACACACCCAGGAATACTGTTTTTCTAGCTCTCCGAACATTCCTTAGCCCAGCCAAGTTGGCACATAAAATCAACCATCATGATAAGGTTTTGAAGTTCATCCCTGTTGTAGCACTCGCTGGTACTCTGTTCTCTTTACCACTGAATAGTGTTCCACGGTATGGGTGGGCCACGGGTTGCCTATCCGCTCCTCAGCTGACGGGCCGTTGTGGACAGTGCTGCTCTAAGTGTCTGTATGCAAACACTTGTTTGTGTAGATGTTTTCAGCTCTTTTGTGGATTTACTGGAGAGGGGAATTGCTAGTTCATACAGCGATTCTACAGTGAACTTTTTAAGGAGCCATTGAACTGTTCTCCACCACAGCTGCACCATTTTTCTTTTTTTAAAAAAGATTTTATTTATTTATTTTTAGAGAGAGGGAAAGGCAGTGAGAAAGAGAGGGAGAGAAACATCAGTGTGTGGTTGCCTTTCATGTGCCTCCCACTGCGGACCTGGCCAGCAACATAGGCATGTGCCCTGACTAGGAATCGAACCAGCAACATTTTGGTTGATAGGTCAGTGCTCAGTCCACTGAGCCACACCAGCCAGGGTATTTATTTATTTATTTATTTACTGTGGTTCCCCCAGTCCTGGAGCATTCCCTCAGTTTCCAAAGAGCTCTCACGCTTCCCTAACCTCCTCTGTGCAATCTCAATCTCTCTTTTGCTTGTTGTGAAGAAGCTAAGTGGCCCTCAGCTGTCTCTCAGGAAGAAGGGCTCTAAATATCGGTGTGCCTTCCATGTGTTCTGGGGGAGGGGCGAGCTCAGCCTCCCTCTGCGTGGCCATCTGGGACTGAATTCCAGCTGCACCCACCACGTCATATTCCCACCAGCAACATACAAGGGTTCTCTGTATCCTTACCAACACTTGATATTTTTAGTTTTTAATGTTGTTCTAATTGGTGGGAAATGGTATTGCATTGTGGTTTTTAAAAATGTTTTAAAAAGATTTTATTTACTTACTTTTAGACAGGGGGAAGGGAGGGACAAAGAGGGGGAGAGAAACATCAGTGTGTGGTTGCCTTTCTCATGCTCCCTATTGGGGACCTGGCCCACAACCCAGGCATGTGCCCTGACTGGGAATCGAATCAGCGACCCTTTGGTTTGAAGGCCATGCTCAATCCACTGAGCTACACCAGCCAGGGCTGCATCGTGGTTTTTGACTTGCTTTACTCCAGTGATAATGATGTTGAACATCTTTTCAACTCCTTGTGGGCCATTTGTATATCTTTGATGAAATGTCTATTCAAATCTTTGCCCATTTTTAAATTGTGTTGTTTGTCTTTTTGTTGTTGAGATGTAGAAGTTCTTTATACACTCCAGAGATGATGCATGTCTTGAAGGGTCACTCACATCCCTGTGCTAAGAACTCTGAATCACCAAGAGTGGAAGCAGATCCCTTCGGAGGCTTTTCCAGTAACCTGGGCAGCAGGTGCTGGCAGCCGGGCCAGAGTGGAATAAATGGAGGTGGTGAGAAGTGCTCAGAGACTGGATGTATTTGGAGGCGGAGTTCACGGGATTTCCTGAAGGTCTGGAAAAGAGGTGAGAACAAAGAGAGGAGTCCGGAATGACTTCAGGGATCCTGGCCTGAGCCGCTGGAACTGAGATGAGCAGGATTGCGGGGGGAGAACTTTGGGGGGCAGAAGTGGGGAAAAGGTCAGGAGTGCAGTTTTGGACAGTTTGCTTCCGATTTCTATCCCACGTCCGGGAGGAGACGTCGCAGAGGCGGTTGGACAGACAAATCTGGAGGTCAGAAAAGAGGCCAGTGCTGGAGATGGGAATTTGGAAGTCCGAGGCATACAAGTACTCTCCAGGCCCAGGAAGGAGATGAGGTCATCCAAGGGGAAGGGAACGAGGGACAGGCCGCACTGAGTCAGGCAGAAGGAAAGGATCCAGCCACGAGGGAGGCTGGAAGGAGCCGGCTGTGACGTGGAAGGAAACCCAGGGGAGAGTGGTGTTTTAGAGATGAACCGGAAAAAGCACCCTGAGGGGGAGGGAGTGCACAGTTGTGCCAAATCTGCTCCTGGGTCCAGCAGACAGGCCCCGAGAACCCATCAGGGATTTCACACCAGGAAGGTCCGATGTTCCTCTGCTCCGGAGAGCAGACCTGGGGGAGTGTGTGTGTGTGTGTGTGGGGGGGTGCGGGTAAGGGCCAGACAGGAATGGGCTGAGGATAAAAGTGGCAACTACTCATTCCAGGAGTTTCGCTGCACAGACCAGCGAAGGAACCGGGCAGTGAGGGCAGGGGCGGTGTCCAAGCGCTTAACTCGCAGTGCAGGGAACTGACGTTGGGAGAAGTCCTGGCCTTTGCCCGGAGGGAGCTCCCGTGTGTGAGGCCAGACGGAGCGTCAGGGGCCCCTGCACGGCGGGGCGGCGGGGCGGAGTCTCATTGCCGAGCGGCAGGAGAGGCTAATGATGTGCTGCGCTCCTTCTCTTTGAGCTGGTCGTCTAGCTTCTGGGAACCGGTCCTAAGAAAATAACTTGAAATGCAGAGAAAGATTTGAGGCCCAACAGTGTATCTTTAACCACAAAAAAAGAAACAGTCTGAACCTCCAGGGAGCCATAAATATAGTAAGTGAGCCTGTGCTGTGTGGACACACTAGCCCGTAGAAGCAGGCGAGCATGGGATGGAAGAAACATACTAGGATGACTTCATCTTTCTGGGCCTGCCCCAACCCCCTTCTTCTGTGGCACGACCCTTCCAAAAGTGTTTGTAAGAGAGACTGTGCGATGTGGGCCAGAACCATGGACTGGGATTCTGGACTTGCTCACCGCAACCCGCTCTGGGCTTTACTTTCTCTGGTTTAAGGGGGAGGTCAGATCACCAGGCTGCCCTCTGGGGAAGATGGAATAGTCAGATACTGCCACCTGCTGGCAGGTTTCAGTTCTGCTGGCCTCTGCCAGGAGAGGGTGCCTCACGCTGGGCATTCCAGAAATGGGTCTCACTTGGGTAAGTTCTCTAGAGAAAGGAACCCCTGGCACTACCGTTTGCGTGACCACCAGGGAGCCCCCTTCCTCCAAAAGCCCCCTTAAGGTCTGCCTTAGTGCCTGGCATTCCTCTGTAAGAGCTGAGGATTCCTTCCCTCTATGGGAGTGAACATAGGAGCGTCTAACCACTTGGCATGAGGCAGATTATTTTCTGCTGTGGGGTCTCAGCAACGTGCGGACACTTAGTTGTGGGCAGGCAGGTCCCTGAGAGGGTGGAGACCCGGAGAAGCAGTGTGCACACAAAGGGCTGAAAAACCACAGAACCACTTTTCTCATGGCTTTTATCTTTTGTTTTATTATTGTAAAAATAATTAGTAGCCATTATAGATAATTGTAAGATAAAAAAATGTAAAGTCGTAATCCTATAATCCCGAGATAGCCTACATTAACACATTGTTCTTTTATTACATAGTAGTAGCATTAATATACTGACATGTATGGAATATTATGTGCCACGCACTTATACTTTTCTTTGGAGAACATTGAAACTTATTGCAAACATTAATTTATCTTTTATAAACCTTAATTTATTGTGAACATCTTTTTATGTGATTAAATGTTCTTAAAAATTTTAAATAACTATTATTAAATTCCATTGTATGACTCGTAGCATAATTTGTCTAATTGCCTATTATTAAACAGTCAGGTTGACTCTGATTTTTTCTGACATGGCTTTGAGATTGTTTTCTAAAACTTGAGAGAGTAACAAATATTTGTGAGGCTACTGATAACAAGTTGCTAAATTGTTCTCCATCAGGGGAACTCTCCCTCACAAAATAGGAGAGACACCATTGCACCTTAGCATCATTCCGTGTGTTTCATAAGTCACAGCCACGTCTGCATCCATTACTCCTTCACAGGGGAGGCAGACAGAGCAGACGCTATAACCCCGGCTACAACATGTGGCCTCGCCGGCTGGTGGGAACTCACCGGGATCCGGGGAGGCCCTGGACGTAGCCTGCGTAACAGCCACTTCGTGCCTGGACTCAGGCTGCACCTCGTGGTTCCTGACTCCAGGCTGTCTCGTGGATCCCAGAGACAAATACTTCCTTCAGGTTTGACAGCACGTTCAGGTCTTGAGAACACATCACTTCTTGGACGTGAGAGTGTACGGTGGACCTTCCAGGCAGCTCATCACCCCACAACAAAGTCAAGCCAAGACACGACCTTGACCCCTACAGGGAGAATCGTAGGAAGGCTAGGGTCACTGTGAAAAGGGCAGGCCTGTGAGTCGCTGCAATTAGCAAACCAACTGCTCAGTACAGAGCTTCACAGCACGGTCTTTAAATTAAAAAGCAAATAAGCAGGAAAAGCCCTGGGGTCTGCGTCCACCACGTTCTAGCTGAGCAAGCATTGCCCTGTTTCCCCACCCCACCCAGATTGTTTCCTTAGTCATAATACCTAGTTAGTGTAAAAGCATCCAACTCAGAAGTTTGTTGTTGGAACTCACTGATACAATTATATAAACCACTTAGCAGCGGTGAGCACATAGTAGTGAGACAATAAATATAAACATTGCTACTATTATTAAGTAAATGGATACAGTTCTGATTTATTAATAATAAGAGGCGGGAGTTAGTTCTGGCTGGGTTTCAGCCCCTGTAATTTTGTCTTGTTCTTTGTACAATGGTAGAGAGAAGGAACAGGAACAAAGGATTCCTTAAGATTGCCTTTGTTCCTATTTGAGAAGACTCTGAGCCTCTCACATTCTGAGATTCCATTTACTCCTGAAGTGGTTGCTTTAAGATTCTATGAGATTAAGATTCTATGATTCTGAGATTCTTTTTCCAGGGTTCTAGAATCTCACGACTCACTCAAAATCCTGTTGAAAGATGTCGTTTGCGTGAAAGGAAACCTCTTCTGAGCCTGGCAGAAGCTTGCCTGACTAGCTCTTCCTATTCTCGTGGGTTTCTCCTTAAATAGCACTTCTTCAGAAATTCCTTCCTGACTCTTCCTCCAGTGCACTCTACCCACCCCTTCCCACGTCTCTGCTGGAATCCTGCTCTTCCCCATCCTAACATGGTCCTAACTGGTAATCAGATACTTGTGTGATTCGGTTGATGCCTGTCTTCCTGTCTCCATTGCTTGGTAAAGTAGATTCTCAAAAAAACCCACAGTTGATGAATGATAAATAAATGGATTAATTAATTCTACAAGTCAAAGATTCCATGAATGTTTATTCCCAAAGTCTGCCATTCCAGACCATCCCCCTCCCCCCTCCGCTGAGGATCTGAGACCAGGAAGTGAGTGATCTTCCCAGTTCCAGGATACTGCCCGGTCCGCTTGTGCCTGGCCTCTTCTGCTCCCCACCTCTCCACTTCTTGCTTCTTTGGGGAGCCCTTAGATTAGAGCGAAGTCTGGGCTGTGTCTCTGCTGTTGCAACCAGCCTGGACCAGTTTGTTCGTTCATTCATTCATTCATTTATTCAGCAAATGCTTGGCTAGTGCCCACAAAGTGCCAGGCACTGGGCTAAGGGACAGGGACCAAGGGTGAGCAGAGCAGACATGGTGCTGGTGTTCACAGACCTCACACCCCAGAAGGCTGGACACGGGCATCCGGGATATAACCACGAACAGAGAGCAGAGTGCTGCGGGATGGAGAAGAACAGTGCACGCACTAGGCCACCATGAGGTGCTCTCTGGGGCCTTCAGCTGGTCCCCTGTGCCCATTCTCTGGGACACCTGCACACTGTCCTCCTGAAACCCCTCCCTGGGGAGCAATCGGCGAGAACTGGGGCTCAAAGTGGTGATATGCCAAGCTCCCGGTACCCCTCAGAGTACTGCCCCCATCGGGCTGAAAGCTAAATCATCGCCTCTCAGAATGCTTCTTCTCACAGGACTCAGTCACTGGGAAGGAGCTTTTGATGCTCCACAGCCTCCTTGAACCGATGGGGAACGGAGGCCCCAAGAGATGAAGATGTTCAAGGTCACTCAGTTAAGTAGCAAAGTGAGAGCAGAACCCCAAGCTCCCCATTCTCTCTTCTTACCCACTTCCTCCCACTACTGCCAAGAATGACCACTGAGTCTATGTACGCAGAGGAATCTTGCATCAACCTGAAGCCAAGAGGGGTTCCACCTCCTTCTTGTAATAGTTAGAATGTAGACAAAGCTCCACAGGACAGGGAGAGGTTATGGCTACATTTGGAGGGATTTGCACTGTGGCGTCTCCTTAGGTTACCTGGCAGCATGTCTGTGCTGAATACCGTAACAAACATCTTCAAGGAACTGTAGCTTTTGAGCCAGGAAATGCTAGTTCTTGCTCATTGAAGCTTCATTTCCAATCGCAAAAAAACTGGAGACATCCTAAATTGAAGCAACCTAAAAGTCCTTTGGCAAGAGAATGGATAAACTGTAGTAGAGCTGAGCCACAGAATGTAGCACTTCAAAAAGTAGAAAGGTAGGTCTCCAAAGCGGACCAGGCACATGGCTGAGATTAAAAGGGAAAAAGAGCAAATTTAAGAAAAATTTGTACAGTGTCAAATCATTTCAAGCTTCATCTGTAATTTTTTTTGAGAATGAACTTTATTTACCTATTATTTACTTAAGCAAAATATTTTTTTCCCAAAATACCATCCTTTAGAGCAAGGGTTAAGAAGCTTTTTCTGCCAGTGCCCAGACAGTGAGTGTGTTGGGCTCTATGCCCACCCCTCACCCGCCCGTCACCTGCCATCGTGCGAAGCAGCCCAGACCACACACATGGGAGTGAGTGTGGCCACTCTCCAATACGGCTTTATTTATGGACACTGCAATTTGAATTTCACGTAATTTTCATGTGCCACCAAATTCGTTTAATTACTTAAAAATGTGAAAACTATTCTTAGCTCACAGGCTATGCAGAAGCCAGTGGCTGGCAGATGTGGCCCAGAGGTGAGAGCCAAACCCTGCTCTAAAGCCGGTTCAAGCCCCGCCTCCCTTCTAGACGCGCTCACCTATTTTTGTCCTCAAATATTCTTCTTCCTCCAGGACCCTCCTGTGACCTTCAATGGCCCCTCCAGCTGCCTCCCGGCTCCGCCCACCCATCTGGCCTTGGGGACCCTCATCTCCTGGCGGCTGGGCTGTTTTTTCCTGAGCAGGGCTCTGAATAGCTCCATTCACCTTGGCGAGAGGGAATCCAGAGAAAAGGATTTTGTTTGGAGTCCTAGAGAAGCCAGGACTCGGGACTTTGATTTGCCTTTGAAATCAGGTCCCCTCCCCTGCCTTTCCCAGGGGTCCCCTGCGTTCCCTGCTCACACCCTGCCAGCCCCAGCAGCCTGTCCCCTGCAGAGGCTGTGGCCGCATCAGCAGCACAGCTCCAGGTCGCTCACCATGGACCCCAGGACCCTCTGCTTCCTGTCCTGTTGCCTGCTCCTCTGTGTCATTTCAGGTACGGAGCTCTCCTTCCAGCCCCTGGGGTGTCCTGAGAGGCCCCCTGCCCCCGCCTTTCCCAGGAGCGGAGCACCCTGCATCTGCCTGGGGAAGGGGATTGAGCACTGGGACCCTGGTGTCGAAGTTCCGCTCCTCTCACTGTCTGTGCCACCAGGCCTGGGTCCCCTCACCTCTGTGAGCTCGGCTTCTTCCTTGATACATGACAAGGATGGGCTGCGTGGTCTCCCAAGTGTTTTCCGGAGCCAGCAGGCCTCTCTGACCTGCGGCCAGAGGCTGCCCCTCTAAGGCCAGGAGTGCCTCAGATGCGTGGGTGGTGTGGGCACCGCCGCAGCTCTGGGATCAGGCAGCACGAATGCGGCTCCTCCGCTCACTGGCAAGATGGGCTAGACCAGCCTCCGAGACTCAGTTTGTTCAGGAGTAAGGTGGGGACAATGGTAATCTGCAAATTACAGATTGGTTTTGAGGGTTAAATGATGTCACGTATATAAACGTTCGGTCTGGAGCCTCGCACGTAAATACGCAATGAGTGGTGGCAGTATTACTTTAATTGTAAAGACCTTGATGATACCTGGTCGTAGCAAGATCCTATAATTCTAAAAGTCAGAGTGTTTATTCCTAGGTTCTTCGACTCCGAGAGCCTGTCATTTTGCTCACAAAGAGC
This sequence comes from Phyllostomus discolor, assembly GCF_004126475.2. NCBI lineage: Eukaryota > Metazoa > Chordata > Mammalia > Chiroptera > Phyllostomidae > Phyllostomus > Phyllostomus discolor. The sequence goes on from NC_040915.2 coordinate 21,590,737, forward strand.
AGCCGGTGGAGGGCTCCCTCGGGAGCACAGCCTGAAGCGTTTCTAGCCCAGAACCTAACAGAAGACAGATCCTTGGGGAGGCTCGGGGCCCAGGAGACTTTTCCTCCATCTCTCCACTTCCAGCCACCCCAGGGAGAGGCTGGGACTGGAATAATCTCTGCAAGAGAATAGCTGGGCTTGGAACAGGATTCGGAGGGATGGTGTCATCCCAGACTCCCTCTTCCAGATGCCATTGGAGATATTCCCATGTGGCGCTATCAGATGTTATTTAGGGAGCTTCAGACAGAAGGGAAGGGGCAGGCATCTTCCTGGGAAGAAGCAGCTCAGCGAAGGGTTGGCGGTTGGAACTGCAGAGTTACTGGAAGGAGAAGGAGTGGAGGGGTGGAGGGTAGTAGAGGTGATGTGATCTCAGACATCTAGAACATGGGCACTGAGAAGGATCCCCGAGAGTCCTCCAGCTCAGGGCTTGAAACACTATGCTCGCCCTAGCCGATGTGGCTCAGTTGGTTGGGCATTGTCCAGCAAATGGAAAGGTCACGGGTTCAATTCCCAGTCAGGGCACATACGTGGGTTGTGGGTTCAGTCCCCAGTCGGGGCTTGTGCAAGAGGCAATTAATCAATGTTCCTCTCCCCCTCTTTCTCCCTCCCTTCCCCTCTCTCCGGAATCAATTAAAGAAAATAACTTTTGAAAAAACTGTGCTCTAAGGAATAATTCTGTTGTCCTATTGCCTGTGCAGGGGTGGGAGAAAGAGGGGAAACAGTGGTTGAAAAGCAGGATGGGTGGGTTTCCAGCCCCCACCCCTGTAACCAGAGCAACGCTGTTATTATTTTTTGTCATTGATCTTCCAATATTTCAAGAGAGGGCTCTGCTATCTAGGCTTTATTTAATGATTGGTTTGCTTTTAAACTCGAAAAGCTTTGGTTTAGTCCAAACTCTTCATTTTGTAGATGCAAAAACTGGGACCTAGACACAGTAAGAAGAGCAATACAATATGGTAGCATCGGACAGGATCCCTTGGGCAAACTCCATGACACTCGGTTTCCTCGTCTGTGAAATGGGGATGTCTGTGAAGGCTTTCTGGCGGGGCTTTGTGAGTGTTGGAGGAGACAATACACAGACAGCTCTCTGCGCGGTGCCCAGGGGCCCGGGGGTTTTAGTTGGGGTCATTAGTATCCTCATCAGGTCCTGAAATGAAACTTGACATCTTCCAGAAGTTTGCCCAAATGACCTGTTGGCTTGGAAAGCCGAGAAGCTCCGAAGCTGTGCACCTCTCGTGACAGCTCCCAGGGAGCCCTGCCCACGTGGTCCCGCAGCCCACAGTCCTGGGCAGTGGAGCCTCCACTAATGAAGACGTGTTGGCAGCCGCCCTGTAATCAGGGCTTGCGGCGGGCCCTGTCGGATCCGGCCAGGATGGCTGCAGCTCTGGGAGCCACTCTAACCCAGCCCTTGGTCAGACTTCAACTCCAGGCCACACAGGGGTCCAGACCCAGAGTCCAGGGACTTCCTACCCCCCGCTGCTCTGACAGCAGCCTCTCAATTAGGGCAATCAGAACCAGGAGGTACCCCTGCCCTTCTCGCGTCTTGCCCTCTGATTGGCTTGCTTCATGGAAGGCCTCTATCTAGGGATGTTTGACTATTAAAGCATTAGCTTTATATTTGGATTTTTAAAAGTATAGGATTTGTGGCAGACAGAATAATGTGCTCCCACAGGTGTCCACATCCGGATCCCCAGAACCTCACATGGCAGAGAGGACTGAAGGCTGCAGGTAGAATTAGAGCCACTAATCGACTGACATTAAAATAGGGAGAGTCTTCTGGATTATTCACGCAGTATAACCATGAGCATCCTTAGACGTAAGAGAGGGAGTCAGACAAGAGAACCAGAGAGAGGTGGCTGCGTGAGGAAGGCTCGGACCCACGTCGCTGGCTTTGAAGCCGGAGAAGTGGGGCCCATAGCCAAGGGTATGGCAGCCTCCGGAAGCTGGGAAAGGCAGGGGCACAGATTGTCCTGCTCACACCTTGGTTTTAGCCAGTGAGACCCACGCCAGACTTCTGAGCTCCAGAACTGTCCGGTGATGAATTAGTGTTGTTTTAAGCCACTAAGCTTATGGCAACTTGTTAGAGCAACAACAGAAATGAGCAAACTGTTTGTGATGACTATTTGTTGGCTGTTATACACCTGGCACTGCACTAAGTGCTTCAAGTATATTCTCACTTAATATACGCAACACAGGCCGACCTCGGAGCTGTTGTGTGTTCGGTTCCCAGCTGCTGTAGTGAGGAGAGTATCTCAATAAAGTGAGTTGTGATCTTCTTGCTGGTGGAGGGTTTGTGAAAAACCACAATGTCTGTGAAGGACGAGGAAGCGAAGCACCAGAAAAGGATGTGCACCCATAGTCATGCGAGACAGGTGTTCCTGTTCTCATTTTCTACAGCGAATGAGGAAAATGTGGCTCAGGAAAATCAAGCAACTTGGCCAAGGTCGCACAGCTGACCTGAAGCAGAGCAGGGAGGGAAACCCCAGCAAGACTGGCGCTGAAGCACCTGCTCCAGCAGCTCGTCCAGGGGCCCACCCCTTCTCTGGCGTGGCCCAGACACCGCCCCAGAGAGTCTCTGTCTTTAGATGCCAAATGTCAGTGTTCCAGGTCACCCCGTCAGTACGCTGAGCCCAGCTGCTCTCTCTGAGGCTGCGTTTCTCAACCTGTAAGGAGAGTGCTACATGCTCACTGGGCGGCCTTTGGGGGCTGTGGCGAGGATTAAGCCAGAGAGTGTGTGTGTTGGGGAGGGGGCGAGTATTCTCTGTGAACCAAGTGTTCTTCCCATGTGAAGAATTTAGAATAAATCTCCTCCAAACTACCAAAACTTCCTCAAATCGTTGAAAACGCCCTTTCCCTCCAAGGTGCCCCCAAGCCCACCCTGTCTCCTCTGCAGCTGACTTCCAGGAGCGTGGCAGGACTCCAAAGGCTCAGAAGGAGAAGGACACCAAAGCAGCCAGCCCTGGTGCGGGGAAGCCCTCAGGAGCCCCAGACAGGAGAAAACCCACATCAGACCGGAGACAGAAGTCCCTGCAGATGAAGACTCCTGTGGAGCCTGCAGCTCCCAGCCCACGGGCCCCCTCCATCCTGACCCAGGTGGTAGGGCGGGGGCGCTTCCAGCAGGTGGCGGACTCTCTGAGCCTGAGGGCTGGGGAGTCCCTGGAGCTGCGCTGCTGGGGAAAGGTGGTCCACTGGAGGGTGCCTGCGTACCTGGAAGAGGAGGGTGAGGGGCGCCTCAGGTATGGGCTGGAGGGACTCCTGCGACAGCCTGGATGGGGCCGGGGGTCAGTTTATTAGCACTTTTTACAGGGATTAAAGCAGCCCAGGGCCCACACTGGGTGTCCCATTTTGTACAGCTACAGGCATGTAAAAGAAGCAGTAAAATGGGCTCACAGGACCCATCAGATGCATAGCGGTTTTACAGAATGGGAGACAAGGCTTCCCATTATAAAACTGGGTTCAGAAGACCTGTCTACTTTCTCTCAATTAAGTCTCTTAAAGTGAGAATTTCAGGGTCTCTGCCTCCTTTGTCAGGCGGAGGTGCTCAGAGGGCAATTGCTGACCTGGATGAAGGGACATAAGGAAGGAGTCAAGGAGCACAAAGGAGTTTGGGGGATCCCACTTGCAACGTGTGGGCACAGTCAATGGGGAGTAGATGAGCCAATTAGAAGTTGCATGTGGGATGGGCGAGCCAATCAGAAACTGTGGGTGGGGCCCATACAAAGCCTGACATCACCATTGGGGAAGGGGAGCTGGGTGGGTGGGGTGATGAAAGTTGGGGAGGAGGGCTGTCAACCAACCAAATGCTACCATTAGGTGTCTCAAGCTGTGCCCATCTCCTGTCCCCATCTCCTGTCTTTCAGAATCAGGCACTTCAGGCAGCACAGAAGGTTACAGCTGGTGAACTCCACAGGTGCAGACACAGGGGAATACAGCTGCTGGGCCTGCCAGGATGCCGCCTGCCTGGACGACCAGGACCGCCAGGGAAAGACCTTTATTTTCTTCACAGGTGCCCTGGAGTCAGGGTCTCCCAGAACCTCGGTCCAGGGAAGTCCTCCCGACACCACTGTCTTAAGTCCTTCCCCTTAGTCGCACCTGTGAAATGTAGGGATTGTGCGGGTGGTTCTCCAAGATCCTTCTCGTGACATTCTGGGGTTCCGTGGCTAATTCCACGGAGAACTGAGGGGCCCAACTGCGTTCCACTGAGGAAATAGATGCCTCTTCTAGAATCAGCTGGGTCTCCCCTTACTCAGATCCAACCATCACAGTCTAGAGGTTCTTGGCCCTGACTCAGTGGCACCTGGAGACCTGTTAAAACACACTTTCCTCCGCCCCGTGCCCATGAAGCCCGAACCCCGGGATGCCAACAAGTCCGTCCTACAGGGAGGTCCTGTCTCTGGGAAGATTTGGGAGCCAGCAGACAGTGCTTTCCAATTCCAGTTGCCCAGGAGGGTCATTGTGGAACTTTAAAACCGCTGACTGCACACCCCTCCAGTAGGGCTCTGATTTACTTGGTCTGGGGGTGGCGCCCGGGTACTGGCTATTTTAAAAGCACCTCAAGGGATGGTGCTGTTCAGCCAGAGTTAACCACTGCATTTGACCCCAGAGCCGCTTCATTCAGTACAGAAGCCACTAAACCAATGTGGCTATTTAAATCTAAATTACTTAAAATGAAATAAAGTTTACTATTCAGTTCCTCAGTTGCACTAGCTACGTTTGAAATGCTCGATAGCCACATGTGGCTAGTGGTTACGTGTAAGACAGGCAGGGTGCAGAACATTCGCCGTCGTGACGGAAAGGGTTGCTGGGCAGCGCTGCTCTAGAAAGCTGGTCCCCAGATAATTCCTACTCACTGCACCGTCATGCACCCAAGAATTGGACCTCAGACTTTGTGGCTAAAAGCACCTTGACAGAGTTTGATAAGTGTGTGCCTCCCACAGGCCTGGTGCCTCATATCTGGTAACCGTTTTGCTTCTTATCAGCTCTGCAAAGTAGGCCAAAATGCGATTATCACTCCTACTTGACAGAGAAGAACAAAGGCTGAGAGGAAGACAGTAATTTCTTAAGATTTTACAGCTAGTGGGTGGCAGGATTGGGACTCAAATAAAAAAATCTCAACTTCAAGTTCAGAACTTCCTGTAACACTTTGCACATAGAAGGGCCCTCAGAGACCAAGTCATCTGAACCCTCTCAATGTACTAATGAAGGCACTGAAGACCAGAGAGGGAAAGAGATTTGTTTAAGATGCACAGCAAGCTAATGACAAAAGCCGGAACTAGCAGGCTGGTCTTCAGCCCCTAGTCCAGAGCCTCTTACCAGAGAGGAAAGAACATGCAGATTGGAGATGGGCAGGGACAGCGGCATTTCAAGGCCCCACAAAGGACCTCGTGCTCATGAGCGGTGACAGAGCATCGGGAGACAATAAACCTGCCCGGAACTCACTCTTCTTTCTCCCTCCTTCCTTCCCAGACCCGGAAGAGCTCTTTGTCCCCACAGAGAATTATTATGAAATGGTACAGTTACGCAGCCATCAGCCACTCCTGCTTCCCTGCCAGGTGACCAACCCCCTGGCCCAGGTGACACTACATCGAGAGTTCCCCCCAGAGGAGGTCCCAGTGGATGGGACGGATATCTCCTTTGATGTGAAGAAGGGCTTCACCATCCACCGGCCCCAAGCTTCCTTGGCTGGCTCCCTCTTCTGCTTGGCCAGCCTGGGAGGCATACGGCAAATCTCTACCAAATACATGCTGATCTACATCAACTGTACGTGAGCCCAGGGCTCTGGGTGGGCAGGGCAGGGCAGGGCAGGGCAGGGCAGGGGAGGGGAGGATATGGGGAGGGATGCCTCCTTTGGGAGCCTCAGATTTGGGATCTGTGGATTATGGAGCTCTAAACCACCAACCACCTTCCAACAACATTCTGTGTATTCCAACTTACACATTCTGTGTAATCTCTGAGCGAGCCGGAGATTCTTGTCCAGACATTGTCAGCCAATCAGCTATTGAGTTGACCTGCATCAACTCAGCCTGCCTGTTCATCCATTTATTGTTAATCAAGTCACATTATTCCATTCATCCATCCTCCCTCAAACCAACCATTCCATTCACCAATCCTCCGTCAATCAACTGTTCCATCATCTACTCCTCCTCTATCAATTCAACCACCTCCACCATTCATTCTCAGCCAATTTAACCATTTCACTCATTCCGTTCAATCATTATAACAATCAATTTGACACGTTTGTGTCCATTTCTCTCCCATCTTCTCCATGGCAGACCCATCTTCGCCCCCCAAGCCCACCATCCAAGCTTCTGCAGCATCGGTCCTGCTGGGAGAGAACTTCAGCGTGACCTGCACGGTGCTGAGCGAGCCGGAGATCGCCGTGGACTTCCGCTGGGAGTACCCAGGGCAGAAGGTGAGCGGAGGGTGGGAGGAGGCCATGAGCATGAGTGTGTGGTGGCGGTGTGTTGGGTGATGGATGGGGACGCGGGCCAGGAGCGGTCACAGCAGAGTGGGACCACTGCTTGACGGGGCGGCCGATGAACAGCGATTCTAGTCCCAACCCTGACACTGCTCCTCTGAGCGGCCTTGGGCAAGTCGTTTCCCTTTCCTGGGCCTCAGTTTCCTCATTTTTCACACAGAACTACTTCTCAGGTTATTGTCTAAAAGTGTACAAGGTGTCCCTTTGTTAATTTACCCAACAATAGTTATTGAGCACCCACCACCTGCCGGACACGGTGCGAGGTGCCGAGACTGCACCGATGAGTCGGTAGATTGCTATGCGGGAGCCTGCAGCCCACGCAGGGAGGGGGAGTGAACAAACGTGGCCGTCTGGAGAACCCTACGAGCTGCATCAGGGTGAGTCAGGGCTGTGGCCAGCTGTACTTAAGACGGAGTGGGCAGGACATCTTCTCCCAGGTGACATTCGAGCTGAGACCAAATGGCCTCAATCACATGGAAATGGGGCTTCTGTCTGTTAGTCTTCTCACTCAGAGTTTTGTATACTTTTGTCTCTTAGTTTCTGGGAGAAAAGCTCTTTCAACATTCCTTATAATGCAGAGCTTGTGGTAGCAAATTCTCTCCGCATCTGTTTGCCTGGGAAAGCCTCTATTTCTCCTTCGCAGCTAAAGGATAACTTTGTTGGAGAAAATATTGGGCTGATTTCACTCTTTCGATATTTTAAATATTTCTTTCTACTCTCTCCTGTCTTATAATGCTTCTATTGAGAAATCTGATGAAAATCTAAGGTTTCCTTTGTAGGTCACGGTGCTTTTTTTCCCCCTGGCTGCCTTGAGAATTCTTTCTTTGTCTGATTTTTGAGTCTGAATAAAACGTGTCTTGGGGAAGGTCTTTTTGTGTTGGTACGCTTATGTGTTCTATCAGCTCCTTCAGTTCTGAATTCTAGTGCTTTTCATAAAGTATTTTGTTGAGTATGCTTTCTGTCCCCTCTCCCTCCCTCCCTCCTCCTGGTATACTTATTATCCCGCGGTGCTCTTTCTAATGCAGTCAGAGAATTCCTGTAGAGTGCTTTCATTTTAAAAACTCAGTTCTCTCTTCCTCCTGGGTTATTCCCAGGTTTCTGCCTTCAAGTTCACGAATTCTGTCTTCCATCCGATCTACTCCATCTCCGATGTTTTCGAATGCATTCCTAATTTTACTCCCGAGCTCATGTAACTGCCTTTCTGAGTTTTCTTTTATATCGTTGAGTTTCCTCCTAACGGCAACCTCGAATTCTGTCCTTTAAATCAGTCTTCCGTGACTCTGAGTTTGGTTTCTGGAGACTTCTTGTTTTCTTTCTGTGCTCCCAGGGTTCCTTGCTGTTCGTGGTGTTTGATGGGTGGCTTCTCTGCCCGAGCACTGGCGGCAGGGTGCCCCTTGGTAGTGCAAACCCTGTTTTGCCTTTGGCTACTCAGCATGTTTATAGGTCGGGTGCTTTCTTTTGTTCGCCAGCAGAGGTACGACAGCACAAGGTTTTGTTTCCTCTCACCTGCACCGTTTGCACACTTGGGCTAGTGGTGGAGTGGCATCCTTTAGACTGAGGAAAATGCTGCAAACCCACTGGGAATGGTGGTGCCACCTCTGTGACCAGCTCTCCTTGGTTACAGGGCACGACCCCTGTGGTGGGGGGGTGTGGTGGGTGGTGGAGAATAGCTTTTGGGAGCCCCCAGAGCCACCTGCTTTTCACTAATGGCCGGTGCCCTGCTGTTCCTGGAGGCATCTCACTGCCTCTACGGGCTCTGCTGGGATTGGTAGGGCCGGGGAGGCTAGTTCGTGATTCACGGCTGTGACCCCTGGCCAGGAATGGCAGTTGTTTAAGGCTTCCCAGCCGCCTCTACCCAGCTCTGCTGCGATGGGGAAGAGAGAAGCGAGAGGCCTTTTATTTTTCCCCAGGGAAATGGCTTCTGTCCCTCTCACACCCCAGCCCTAGTGTAAGGGCTGCGGCTCCACCCTCCCACCGTTCCTGTGCTGGCTGGAGTCGCAGCGGACACAGACACTGAGCTGCATCTGTTGCAATGGTCCCTGCCCGTCCCCGTCCCTACTCATGCCAATACGCCGCCTTCAGACGTCCCGGTGTGTGGGCCTTCCGGGAGTGTCTGCACGTCGAGCTGGGGATCCCTCGAGTTCTAAATGCCCAACTCCTTGTAAATTTAAGGGGAGAAACAAAGGAGTCTTTTTGCTCTGCCATGATGGTGACGACGTCGCTTTAGGAATTCTTAAAAGGGGTTTCTGGAAGAGCTGGAATTTGACGTGAGCCTTGGGGGGAGGGCTGGACCCAGCGAAAGGGTGATGAAGGGGAGCCTGCCCCCAGGGGCTTTCGGACATAGAATTGGTGGGGATCATTTTCCCTGCTTGTCAAAAGCAGAAGCTGAGACCCAACAAGGGGAAGAGAACATGCAGATGGTTGGGAGACCGCAGTTTCACTCTGTTAACATTTCCCCAGACGTGTCCCTTGGAATGGTAGAGTACCACCCACCCCCCAAAGTGTGTTCTTAGGAACAACTGCCTCGTACAACCATCACCCACAGTGGAGGTTCAAAACCTGCACACATGACAGACGCAGTGGTCTGAGTCACCCCCATTTCACTTTGCTTGCTCAGTGTTCCCCAGCAATTTTGATAATGGGTCCCCCTCATCCCTCTTTGGTGGAGGGAGTACCCATCAGCATCCCCCCAGGACTAGGGCACCACAATGCCCACCCCGGGAGGGGCTGCTCGGGGCTGAGCTACCTGCTGCAGCTCCGTGAGCAAGGAGGAGACCCCGGCTGCTCTCCAGGGACTTGCAAAGCTTCACATTTTCCACAAAGAACCCGGCCTTTCAGGTGCTCTGACAATGAGGTGTGGTCTTGGGCAGGTCACTTCCCCTTTCCCTGAAGGCTACCTGGTGCCTCTTACCTGCGTGCTGGTGCCTGAGTCAGAGACGGCTTTTGGGGAAGCCGACAGTTCTCCTTGTCTCCTGCAGCTGGGCCGCCCCCCCTACGTCAGTGAGCGGGCCAACGTGGTACGCCGGAAGGGCCAGGTACAGCAGGAGGCAGAGAGCACCCTGTATGTGGAAGAGGCCCGGGCGGGGGATGCTGGCGTCTACACCTGCCGGGCCACCAACCTTCAGGGCACTGGGACTGCCACCACCCGCGTCCATGTGACCCGAAGCCCTCGGGACTCCCCTGTCCCTTCCTAGCTCCCTCCCTACCTGCAGGCATCTGGGTGCAAAACAGCGGGCAGAAGCAGTAGGTCACTGTGTAAACTTTGGTGTTTTTTATGCCAAGAAGGTGCCCCCAGAGGGCAGAGAGAACCCCACCCCTGACCCTCTCCTGCGTCTACTTTTACCACTCACTTCAACCTCATTGCCTCACTCCAAGCCCTGACCTGGTCTGAGAGCCAGCCTCCACGCCGACCCCTGGTCCCAAGGCTGGGCAAAGCTGGGGCCCGTGGGACACCGGGACCCAAGGAGGGATCCCAGAACCTGCCGAGTCACCCAGGCCCCAGGACTTACTCCTCCCAGATGCCTGCCCCTCACAGAGGTATCAGGAGGACCCCCCTCCTCCTTCTCCCAGGAAAACACGGAGGCCAAGTGAATACTGCTGGGAGCTATTTGGTTTCCACAGCTGGTCTGCCCCAGGGTGAGGCTCTGACCTCAGTTATCTCCTCGCAGGCACCCCAGGCCACACGAGGGGCACCCTGGTCCCCACAACTGGCCCTTTCTCCAGCCCCGCCCCTCCCATTAAGACAATGCTTTCTAAAGGGCGTTCTGCAGCCTCAGGTGCTCTGACACTCAGTCCAAGGCGCTCAGGAAATTCTGAATACTTTGCTTCTTTCTGGGCAATTTGCAAAGGACGTTAGTTATTAAAGGTTCTGAGAAGTCCTGCAGTTTGCATATCTGTTTAATCTGATCAAACCTGGAGTTTCTCAAAGTGCTTGGTCACCAATTCTTTTCTTGTTTTTCCCTATTAGAGTCCAATGAACTAGTGCGTCCCAGACAGGCTTTGGGAAAGGTCAGGTGGAGACGTGTGTGTGTGAGATTCACTCCAGAGCTGCCCCAAGGCCCCCCAGGTGACCTGTTTGCCCATGGCTGCAGAAGCAGCCCCAGAAGCAGCCCCGGGCCCTGCTGAACTCCCAGAACTGGAAATGGACAGAGAAGGCTGCCTGGGATAGCACAGAATGCGGAAGGCAGTCAGGAACGATGGAGGAAACCGCAGCTCTAGTGGGCTAACTTCCTAGGTGCTGGCCCAGGGCTTTGGGGCTGGAGCCAGAGGCCTCAGGCAAGGCCCATGGGCTCCTATGATCTCAGTCTGCTTCAGGGCTGAAGAGGGGTGAGAACCGGCTTCAAGGCGGTGATGCATATCAGAGGAGGGTGGTGTGCCTGAATGCTCTATGCAAGGTTGTTATTATGGCCTCCGGCTGACCTGAAGCTTCCTGAGAGAATCTTAAGTCCCCAGATGTCAGGGCTGGGCAGGCCTGCTGGGGTGAGTTCCTGCAGCCACCCCTTTGCACTGTGGGGGAAGCGGAGAGCTGGGTTCTGGGGGCCTAGGATCAGGGGTGGGGGGAGGAGTTAAGATGCAAGCGGGAGTAAAAGAGAGAAGGAAGTGGGTGGGGCCCATAGAAAGAGGAAGGAAGAGAAAGACTGTCACAGATCTGATCTTCCCAGAGCCTGGGGAGAAAGAAAAAGCACAAGATAAGACCTGGATGATAGATGAGGTCCCAGTCTGGGCCTTGGGAGTCCCACTCCCCACCTAGGTTTCATCTCTGTACAGAGATGAGGTCCCAGCTTTGGCCGTGGAGCGTACTCAGATCTGTTCGGTGCCCCTGTGCCCACAGGGCACGGAGACTGAGGGACCTGGAGGGCTGAGGAGTGACCTTTGCCTGGTCAAGGGGGAGGCGCTCCGGCCATCACCCCTGGGCTGACCAAACTCTGGATGGGACCAGGAGCAGTGGCCTGTCCATTGGCCTGCCTGGCCCCTGCCTTGGCTTGGTTGGCCCCTGGCACGGCCAGCCCCAAGGGCCCCCAGTGACCCCCTCCCAGCAGTTCACTTGCCCCAGTTGATTCACAGGGTCTGGCCCACTTCCTCCCCCGTCCCGCAGCTCCTAGTCTGACCCCAGAATGGGACACTGTAGTGACGTAAGAGTCATTTGTTCAGTTTCCCCAACTGCTTCAGAGAAGCGGTAAACTGAGGCCGAGAGGCCAAGGCACAAGGGGGACGTCTAGGGGTAAGCTGGTGAGCCGGCAGCCAAGCTGACAAGTGAGGACCCGGAGGTCGTGTCCTCTTTGTCTCGAGGTCAAAGTGGCACAGGCTCCCCCCCCCCGACAAAGCCTCAGAACTCCCCGGCATGAACAGAGAGAGGGGAGGGAGGAAAGGGCTCCTCTTGCTCGTGCCTGGGCCAACTCAGCAGAAGGCTTCCCAGGGCCTCTGGGCCCCCTGGGTGACTGCGTGGCCCAAGCCCCCGGGGCTCGCTGGGCACACACCCCGGCTCCCATCGCCCTCCCGCCCTCGTCCCCCCCTGGGCGCAGAACGAGAGGCCCCTGCCGTCTTCTCCGGAACGTCCTGGACAGGGAGCTGCGACCTCAGGCATCATGGCTGCCCAGGCCCGGAGCCTATGTGGCCAGGAAGGAGACCTCGGTGGGAGTGACGGAGGCCAGGGGGTAGGCGGGGGCGGCATCAGCCCCCAGGACCCGGTACAGCAGCTCCTCCTTCTCCTGCTGGAGCTGTCGCCGTAACTGCGACTCCTTCTCCAGGGCCTCATGGGCGAGAACCAGGTCCTCCGAGAGCTGCCTGTGGGAGCAGACAGAGGCCGGGCTGCCTCTCAGGGCCTCCAGCGACCGCGGAGACCAACCCACCCTCTAGGACGCCTTCCTTTGAGGCGCCACCAGCCTGCTCCAGGGTCCCCACCGCCCCGTCTTGCCCGCCATGAACACAGGGGCCATTTGATTTGCTGACCAAGGAGAGTGGCCCTCCCAGGTGGACAGCTCTGGGTTCTGTTCCACCCTGACACTTAGCTGTGTGCCCTTGAACAAGTTCTTATTTACTCTTGTCAAAGTTGCACTTTCCTCCTTCATGAAATGGGAAGGAGAATAATGTGGCCCCCCTCTCAGGGCAATAAGGAGGCTCAGAGGAGATGCAAACTATTCAACAAGTTATGTCTGACCCTCGGGGTTGGCTCTCATTTACCACACACCTAGAGCTGACTCATTTGTGTACTTCCATCCATTCATCTGGCCTCTCGAGCTCTACGTTTCTGGTTCCCCCTTCTGAGACTGGGCTCCCCGGTGAAGCCCACTCAGCCAGGATGGGGACAGACAGATCCTGCTCAGGGCCTCGGTTCAGGTTTCCAGGCAGAGCCGGTCCCTAGGGATACCTGACTCTCAAAGAAAGAGGAGCTCTGCCTCTTGGGGAGGCCTCGTCTATCAATCCCCACCCCCCCAAACACACACACACACGTTTCCCTGAGACTCTCAACTGGAGATGTTGGCAAAAAGGGTGGGGACGGGGGAAAGGAGGCAGGGGGACAGCTACCTGGACACAACTGTCTGCTTGCGGCCTCGGACAAGGAGGTCCTCATATTCCTGCTGCAGGGTGGACAGCTTCTCCTCCAGCAGTAGGTTTTTCTCTTTCTGCAACAAATCAGAATGAGCTCAGGGAGCCACCCAACTCCTATGACACAAGGCACACCGTCACCTCCCTCTTATCTGCGGTCACTGAAGACACCGGCTCATTCCAGAGCAAATGCTATGTGTCATGGAGCAATAAGATGACTTAAAAAAGGTAAACTACGGGGGGGACAGAGGGCTGCCAACATGAGAACACGGACAAACGAGTATGGCCGCCATCTCGTATTGCCGTCATTTCAGAAGAAAAAGGATATCCTTGGTTCTCCAAAAGCCCGGGAATATAATATAAGAAATCAAGTCGAGTGTGTCTGTTATGCGATGCCATGAAAATGGCTGAACAAGTCCGTGCGGGCCATCCGAGATGGTCTGATGAGAACAAACGCCCTGTGGCACACCCAGGACCAGGGAGACTTCCGCCAGATCAGCGTGATCTCCGTTTAGACTCAACCCTCGGTTTCCAGGGGCCCCCTTCTCCTGGAGACCAGGCCACCTGTGCCTTCATGCCCACTGCTCCCCGGGCCTGTGCTTGCTGACCCTGGCCTCCCATACCTGTCTGACTTGTCAGCCGTCCTCGGCCCCTGCCGGAGGACATGTGACATCTGTCAACCCCTCCTGATTAGCTGTGGTGTTAGCCGTGTTACAGCAGCATGAGTAGCAAGGTAAGTGCAGGACTCAGATGACGAGGGGCCACTGTCTGACCCAGACAGTGGCAAACCAGCCTCAGCTGTCTCACGGGCCAGCACAGGTGGCAGGCCCAAGCCAGTGGGGCCTCATCAAAGTGCCTGCGCCCTGCACACCCTCCCGAGGAAATGCTCAGAAAGCACAGGCCTGACGCTGCCTCCCCCCAGCCGCTCCCACCCACGTACCACCGTTTCCATGAGGATCAGCCGCTTGTCTAGCTCGTGAATACGCTCATTCTTCATCTCGATGACAAAGTGCAAGCTCTCCAGCTCCTGCTCCCAGAACTGACTGGGGCTCCCGTAATCCTAGACAGGGACGTGGAGGGACTTCATCAGACCAGCCGGCAGAAGGGCAAGGGCATCTCCCTCCTCCCGAGTCTGCCTCCAACTCACTATTTGACTTAAACAGATGTCGCCTCCCTGTCTTGACCCATGGTAAGTGCTTAATATGTTGAGTCTCACTCTGCCCGGTTAACACCCACTGAGGCATCAGGGATGAGGGAGCTGTGGCTCAGATAGGTCGAGTTGCTTATGCTAAGTGGTAGGTTTGCTGTTTGCCCCTAGTTCTCTCTGGACCAGAGCCTGAGCACTTTACTACCCCATAATCCTCTCTCTGTGCCTTCCTTTCCCGCCCAGTGACACAGGGACCCTGTTTCTTCCAGACACTTGTGAAGGTAAGAATGTCAAGTCCGAGCCCTATCCTAGAAGACAGACTAGGCTTTCCTGTTGCCCAGACCCTGACCTTGGTGGGGATTCCAGAAGGGAGGGCCCCCAGGTGTACTGCCACCTACCTGGATGTGCTTCTTATAGTCTCGGCTCAGAATGGACTCCTCTACCCTCTTCATCTTGGCCCGGAAGTCCTCCAGCTGTGAGTTCAATGCATCGATGGTCTCCTGGGGAGGGGAGCAGGAAGGAGATGACAGAAGCCTGGCTCACAAAGGCAGAGGCGGACCTCTCCACACCCCAGAGAGAGATCAGGTTCCTTCTCGGGTCCCTCAGTCTGTCTTTGCCCTACCACACCCAACAAAGCGGGCTTCACCCACTTCAACCACTGCTTGAAACGAGCAGCCCCACTTCTTGTTCCAAAGCCTTTAATGACTCTCCATAGCCTTGGGGACACATTCAAGGCTGGCGTTAGCGTGGCATTCAAAGTGCACCCGGATTGGGCTCGACCTACACTCCCAGTCTCATCTCTCACTGCTGCCCGCTACATACCATCCCCTGCAGCCAAATATCACATCACTCCTCCAACTGCAAGGCGCATTCTTTTCATTTTTTTCAAGTTCATTGGTAGTCAAGTCTCTGTCCATCACCATGTATCCGCCCCCCATCCCCTCTTCCACCTGCACCAAAGCATATTCTTGTTTCCGTAGTTTTCCCCTGCCAAGAACTTCCTCCACCAAAACCTTGCTCGTTACCTTCAGGATAGAATGCAACCCCTTGCTGTGATTCACAGGCTCCCCCCATCTGGCCCTTGCGACCCCTCCAGCCTCAGTTGTCTCTCCCACTGTGCTCTGTACCCCAGGCATCTTGGACTTTTTTCTTTTTTTTTTTTCCTGTGTAAGGCACCCTTCCTACCGTTCTTCATCTGAACAATACTAACCTATCCTCCAGGTTCCGGCTTAGACCTCACTCCTTCTAGGAAGTCCCTGACTAGCCCAACAGGGTCAGGTGCCTTCTTTTAGGCCTTCCCAGGTCCCAGTGCACCCACCACCAGTCTGATCGCAGGGTGGCACCTGGCCCATGAAGTTTCCAAGATCTTCCCAACAGTCCTTGGAAAAATAGGCCGACCCTAACCTCCAGCCTGGTTGCTACGTCACGGGGCTTGGAGACACAAAAAACAATCAACTCTATCCCCACCACCTGGGCCGAGGCCATCAGCTTCGGCTGCTTTGGAGCGCCACGCTGCTTCCCTGCGGGTCCTCCCCTCCCAGAGACTGGCTGGCCCAGCCCCTCTCACCTGCAGGGCCGCCTTGGCCTCCTGAAAGGAGTGGGAAAGGGCTTCTTTTTCTTGCTCGTATGAGGTCCGGAGAGCTGTAGGGGGAGGAGACGGAAGAGACCTCTGTGAGCTCAGACAAGCAGACACTTCACCCTAAAGGCTCCTGGCAGGTCCCACCAGCACCAGAGAGTCCCAGGGGCCACCTGGGACCAGACAGGCCAGGAGCATGGAGTGCTCTTATCCATCCTTCTGCCACATGGGCTTGGGGCTATGTCAGAAGTATAGTAGAGACTGAATAAAAGCTCTTATAAATGGAAACAAATTATATCCTGGGAGGAACCATGAGCCCTATGAGATTGTGGGGGTGCCCACACCTTGCTGAGTGAGGCTAAGATCCAGAGATCTTGCCGCAAGCTGGTTCGTCTCAGCCAACGGCACGCCATGGAGAGTGCACAGGGCCAATGTTTGGTAAGCTGGGCTAGCCACACGGTGAAACCGTTAGGTCCTTAGTCATCAGACTGTGTCACAAAACCGTGGCGAGTACATTACATGTGGGGCCAGGAAGTCTACCTGGTCCTGGTTCTGCGTCTTCAAAACTGAGAAGCCTTGAGGAGATCACTTAAAATACCCACAAGTCCTTTTGCTCGACTGTGAAATGGGCCAATAAGCCCGGCAGGCGTCTCTGAGGGGTGAGAAGAGGACTCGCAAGGGCTTTCCCGCCTGGGCAGTGCTCTGCGGAACTGGATGTATGACTCCCCAAATCGGTGCAGTTACAGTTTTCATCCCGCCTCCTCTACAGGGTTCCTTGTGGGAAGTTCCGACGTGGGAATGACCAATCAATGGTGGGATGGGAAATAGGACAGAAAGGACAGGAAAGTTTAATACAGCCAAAGGCCCGGACACAAGAGGTCTGTATCACAATGGGCAGTGGGCAGTGACACAGAGAAAAGAATGTTCAGTGACATAGATGTGATGGAGAGGCATCTAGATTAAAATTACAGGCTTCATTTTTTAAAGTTATGGGCTTAACTAGCCTAACTGACTTGCCCATCAGGACAGGTTCCGTCTCCAGGTGAGGAGGCAGGAGCACGCTCCGTCCTGTCTGCCCCACGGGACAGAGCTGTAAAACCTGGACGGAATACACGGAGCAGCTATTTCCAGACTCTGGACAGTAAGTGGTGGCAGGCAGACTGGGCAAGGAGACAAGAATCTGAAGTACCACCGGAGCAGGAGATTTAAACAAGACCCAGAATCTCACGTAACTCAAATATTCAAAATGTCCAGGATACAATGCAAAATTGTCAGCGTATGAATCCAAAATGGCTCAGCATACACACCCAAAATCGCTGAGCGTGCAATCCCAAATACTTAGCATATAAAGTAGTAGAGAAATCCCAACGTGTCCGAGAAAAGAAATGCAGCAGATGCCAGCCCCGCGGTGCCACGGAGCCGTTGCAGAGACGTGAAGGCAGCCGTTGCAGAACTGCTCCGTGGAGCAGGGCGACCACTCTTCAAAAGAATGGGAAAGCAGATGGTCTCAGCAAATAAACGGAATATATCCAGAAGAACCAAAAGGAAATTTTAGAGCTAAAGAAATGCAATAAATGAAATAAAAGCTTACCGAGTGGCCTCCAGAGGAGGGTAGAGATGCCACAGAAAAGAGCTAATGAAGCTGAAGACAGATCAATAGGAATGACCCAGCCTGAACAACAGAGAGAAAATACCGGGGAAAGATGAACAGGGCCTCTGGGACCTTTAAGACAACCCCCCAATATCTAACATTTGTGTCGTCAGAGTCGCGGAAAGAGAAAAGTGTAGTGCAGAAAATCTGTTTGCAAAAAGAATGGTCGAATACTCCCCAAATTTGGCAACACAAACCTGTAGACTAGAGATGCTCACCGAACCCCAAACAAAGTAAACCCAAAAGAATCCACAGCCAGACCCATCACTTTTGAGAAGTAATGACAAAGAAAAACATCCTGGACGAAACCAGAGAAAAGTAGTGTATTACTTAGAGAAAGCAGCAGTTTGAATGACTGTGGATTTCTCATTAGAAACCTTAGTGACTAGAAGGACTAAGAACATTTTAAAGCTGCTAAACCAAAAGAACTATAAATCCAGAATCCCATATTCCGTGAAAATACCCTTCAGGAAAGGAGGTACAACAAAGACATTCTCAGGTGAAGGCGCACCATTAAGAACTCACCACCAGCAGACCTGCTCTAAAAGAATTACTCAGGAAATTCTTTAGACAGCAAATGATACCAGAGGGAAATGAGGGACCTCAGCATGTATGCGAAGAGCAACAGAACTGGTAAGTACCTGGGTAAATAGAATAGACTTGTTCTTCTCCCCTTGAGCTATTTAAAACATGACTGATGGTTAAAAGAAAAAATTATAACATCGTCTGATGGGGTGGTCAGTGTATGTAGTTGAAACACATAGACAAGCACAAGAAAAAGGTGGGGGCGATAGAGGGGCCCACAAGATGGTAGTTCCCTACATTCTACTTGACGTGGTGGAAGATTAATTTAAGTAGATTGTTACATATATTGCAACTCTTAGAGCAGTGATTATATGAACACAGGCAGAAAGAGTAAGAGCAAAAGAAAGAATAGGTGAGTTAAAGGAGAATATTAAAAATATTCAAGTACTTCAAAAGAAAGCAGGAACACAAAGACAGAGCATAAAGAAACAGAGGACAAGCCCTGGCTGGCGTAGCTCAGTGGATTGAGTGCGGGCTGGGAACCAAAGTGTCCCAGGTTCGATTCCCAGCCAGGTACATTCCTGGGTTGTAGGCCATAACCCCCAGCAACCGCACATTGATGTTTCTCTCTCTCTCTCTCTCTCTCTCTCCCCCTCTCCCTTCCTCCCTTCCTTCCTCCCTTCCCTCTCTAAAAATAAATAAAATCTTTAAAAAAAAAGAAACAGAGGACAGAAAACAAACATTGAACGACAGACTTGAATTCAACCATATTAATAAGAACATTAAATTAAATGGCCTAAACATAATAAATAAAAGATGGAGAATATCTGAATGGATTTAACACCCCCCAGCAATATGCTGTTTATAAGAAACCCACTTTATTTATTAATGAGAGAGAGAGAGAGAGAGAGAAAGAGAGAGAGATTTGTTGTTCCACTTATTTCTGCATTCATTGGTTGATTCCTATATGTACCCTGGCCGGGGATTGAACCTGCAACCATGTCGCATTGGGCAACACTCTAACCAACTCAGCTACCTGGACAGGGCCTTATAAGAAACCCACTTTAAATATCTGTCACAGGTAAGTTACAAGTGAAAGGGTGGAAAGCTGTAGTGGCTATATAAATTTCAGAAGAAGCACAGGTGAGAATAAGGGCAATTATCAGGGATGAAGTAGACAATGATAAAGGGGTCGATTCTGCAAGGAGACATAATAATCCCAAATGCTTACACACCTAACAATGGTTCTTCAAAATATGCAAAGCAAAAACTGACAGAACTGAAAGGAGAAAGAGACAAATACACAACAATACGTGATATAATTATATACCGTAATTACAGTATAGTATAATTATACTCCTCAATATTCAATAGAAAAGCAGAAAATCAGTAAGAGTAAAGACAAATTGAAGAAGCCCATGAACCAACTTGATTTAATCGATTCATTTATAAACTATCCAACCTAACAATAGCAAGTGTGCATTCTTTTCAAGTGCACCTGAAACAGTCACGAGATAGGCCAGCCTGAGTCATAAACCAAACCGTAACAAGTTATCAATATATTTATAATGCTAAAAATAAAATCAAAGCAATGCTTGGAGAACAGAGCTGTTTCCCCGCCACAGCCTCATGAGGCAGGGAAGGCAGGTATGAGATACATGGAAAGTGAACTGAGACCCAAGGCAGATTTCAGAAACGCAGAAACTGAACTGAGGTCAAAAGATGGCTCCGTCTCACGGGGCGCATTAGTATTAAAATACTCAAATTCCCAAGGCAAGGGCCTTGATTTCAGCTCAAAACATTTTGTGCCAATGTTGCAATATGTTTCAAGATTCTTACCATTGTTCAGACCTCTGTTCTAGTTATGCCATTTCTGGGAATCTAAGGACATCATGTGAAATGCGGGCACATCTTTGTGCAAAAGGCGTCCAGTGCAGTGTTATTTGTAGCAGTTAAAACCTAGACGTCTAGACTCATGAGAAATTAAGGAAGACCACACGTGCAATGGTCTTGACTTTATAAACATTTTAGTAGCTGCATAATTACATGGAAACATGTTTGATACCATGTTAAATGAAAAGAACAAAACTTTACCTGTAAGTAGTCATCTTTTTAAAAGAGAAATAATTCTGGGGAAAGGTCATGCGAATACTGATGATTACAGGGAAAACTGGCATAACATTTTCCAGGTTAATTTCAATCGCATCAAAAATGTATGTAAACTTTCCCAAAGAAGATACACAAATGGCCAAAAGACACATGAAATGATGCTCAGTGGAATTAGTCATTAGGGAAATGCAAATCAAAACCACAATGAGAAACCATTTTGTACCCAATAACATGGCAAAAATAACACTAATAGTATCAACAACAACAGAAAACAACACGCATTGGCAAGGATGTGGTGCAGTTGGAGCCCTTGTGCGTTTCCGGGGGGATGTAAAATGGTGCAGCCACTGTGGAAAACAGCTGGCAGTTTCTTCAAAAGGTTAGCATAACATTACCGTCTGACCCAGCAATCCTACTCCTGGGTGGACACCTGGGGGAAGTGAAAGCAGGTGTTCAAGCAGGTGCTTGAATAGTGGCACTATTCATAGTGACCAGTGCCAGAGGGTGGAGATAGCTCGTGTGCCCATCAACTAGTGAATGGAAACAAAGTGTGGTGTGTCCATGCCAACAGTCATGAACTATTACTCAGCCACAAAAAGGAGTGGGGTGACTTGTAGAATGGACAAAGCAACAACCAAGGAATGGAGTGCAAATGCAGCTGCAGTCTGGGTGAGCCTTGGAAATACCATGCTGGGGGAAGGGAGCCAGAAGGGGAGGAAGTTATCTGTTTCCACTTATACGAGTGTCCGGGATAGGCAAGGCTCTGAGACAGAAAGCAGATTGGTGGTTGCCCGAGGCTGAGGGTCAGGGGGCGGGGCCTGTGGAGTGACTGGTGAGGTCAGGGGTTACTTTTCGGGTGATGAGAGTATCCTGGAACTGGATAGTGGGGATGGCGATGGATGGATAATCGTGATGAACGTGGCCAAGATTTTACAAAACAGGTTCACACACATGTAAGCATCATCACTAATTGCAGGAAGTGGCACCAGTCTGGAGTTACCTAAATGCTTAACCTAAGGGGCCCGGTTAAATGAACAAGGGTGCACTTTGGAGGGTTACGTCGTCATTAAAACTTATGTCACAGGAGTTTAATGACAAGTTGTTGATACAATTCAAAGTAAAACAACAATTCATCTTCTCCACCCAAAGTGTGTATGTGTGTATAGATGTATATTCTAGGTACGTAGAAAAAATGAAAGGGACCTACATCTAAGGGATAGCTACTGAGTTCCAAATGGAATTGCACACACTTTTAATTTTCTCGATAATAAAATAATAACACTAATAATTATTTGCTAAATCTCTGGCAAAATATCAGGCACTGTTCTAAATACTATCTATGTAAAAGTTAAATGAAACTAAATGCCCTGTGAACGAAGCTGACTACCTTCTTCAAGGCCACACGGCTGATGAGTGGCAGAGCTGGGATGCAGACCCAGGGCGGCAGAGCCCGAGATCCTAACCACAATGTTGTAAGATCTTTTTGTTTAACCTTAGATTCTAAATTTTCTATGACGACCACATTTGGTAATGTAAGAGGAAAGAAAGCTATATGAAAAAAAAATTCAAACTATCAGAAGTTGTACACACTGTCATTATTTCAAGGAAGAAATATGAATATTAAAAAAGTCTCCTATATGTTTAGGTTTTTCAAATTTCCTTTAAGGAATATGAATTGCTTTTAAAAAGGAAAAGAAAAAACCTCCCAGCTAAGGTAAAACAAGACATGGTGTCAGACGCTTAAAACAATGCCCCAAAGAACAAGTCCAAGGACCCTGCGGATTCCAGCCCTGAAGCAGCCAATTGCTTGTGAACCAGAGGTAGGAGGGCAGGGCCCATGGGTGCCCCCCTCCCCCTGCCGCAGCCATGAACTTGTCAGATGGGACGGAAGGAGGGCCCTCCCACACCCTCCCCAGAGCAGCATCTGCATCCTTACCCTGCAGGGCTGCCTCATGTTCTCCCTCCAGGACTCTGCGCTGCTCCTCCAGTTTCTCTCGGAGCTCTAGTTCCCTCTCCTTCTCCACCTGGGGGTGGGGGTGCAGAGCTGGGTGAGACTGAGTAGGTGCAGGTGCATCAGAGTCTCACACATTCACTGACCGCTAGAGCTACGTGGAGCTAGGTGATCAGAGCCCCCCACTCTCCCCCCGTCAGACTGATGGAAACGTGCTCATAGCGGTGAAAGACCCCCAGACACAGCAGGCGTGGCTGACTGCCTTCACTAGGACTCAGAGGGGGCGTCCCAGAGAGTTATCCAGGTGGAAAGGGATTTAGGAGTCTTCTAATTCTGAAGCCCGCTCAAGGGAGGAGCCCTTCTACTTTGTTAGCATTTCCCCAGCTTTCTGTGCATATACAGGATACAATGAATCGTACGCAAGCAGTTATAGATATTCGTTCAACAGATACAGAACTCCCTACTTGGAAAAAGGAGCAATGGATACCACAACAATAAAGTCAAAAGCTGGTCCTCTTTCTTGGATTTTGCAAGGTGAGCGGAGCAGGGGGAAAATAGAGTGCTGGGGGTTTACCTGTTGTGCCCATTTCTTCTTGTCCTCTTCGTGCTCCTGGAGAATCCTGGTTATATCCTTCCGGTGCTGCTCAGCCTCCTCCGACGCACACAGCTGGACAGTTGTGGCTATAGGCGAGAAAGCAAAAAATAACAATAAATAAATAAATAAAGATAGATCACGCTGACCCGAAGTGGGGTAATGACACCGGCAGAGAGAGAGTGGAAGGCTGGGGCCCAGCACCCTAATCTCAGCCTCAGGAGTGGTTTTAGCGGGGGCTGGGTCTCCCCAGGCCGCCCCCTGACCCTTGGCCTTGCAGACCTTCCGTGCAGGAGCTCGTGGTCCCGTGTTGCCCCCCAGGGTCTACAGCAGGGCTGGTAACTGACAGGACAGGTTCAGCCCATTTGCACTACCCAACACCCCCGCCTCAAAAAAAAATTACTTGCTGGTGTTTAGTGACTGGGCAGCTTTTACCTAACACAGATTTCCAGCTTTTGTGAAGAAGCCAGAGAGCTGCAGTGTGTGCCTTTGTGTCAACCAGGAGCTGGGGTCGGGGGGCAGCTGCCTCCCACCCTGTCCAGCACGTGGCTCTCCCGTTTGCCACAGTCCCCACCTGTCCCTACTGAGGTATGGATAAGGGGTCCTCTCTGCCTTTGGCTTTACCTGCAGGGGCCTGTGAGTGACCCTCACCTTTAGCATTTCCCCTGCGGGAGGGTGAGGAGCTGTGTGAGCAGGAGAAAGACACAGACAGGAAGTCTGGTCCTTGCTTAGAAAAATCCCAGTCAGGCCCCACTGATGCCACTTGGAGTCTGACAGGCTCCGAGAGCGACCTGAGGCAGTGACCCATCCCCTCTGTGCCTCAGTTATTCAATATGTGAAATCAGGACAGTAACAGCACACTTCCTGTGGGGTTACTGAGATAATTAAACCAGAAACAATGGCAACAGGAAGACAACAGCAGCAGGTAAGGACCACTGAGAGCTCAGCACGCCCAGGGCCATGCTGGCTCTGCTCCAAGCGCCTCACAGGTATCACTCACATAATTCTCACAGCCACCCCACGCACGTCACAGGTGAGGAAACTGAGGGACGGAGAAGTTAGGCGATTTGCCCAAGACCTCCCAGGCCACCAGCGGGGAGAAGGGCCAGGAAGCCACACGAGCTGACCCTGCAGCGAGCTCTGCTGACTGCCACCTCACTTCCGAGAGGGCGCACAGGAGCCGTGGGAGCGGTGCCAGGCGCTCCGGAGTGCTCGGTGCTTTCTGCTGCCCACTGTGTGGCTTCTGAATGTGCGTCAGGGCTCGAGACCAGTGTTAGAGGCCAACACCAGCGCTGCTGGCATCGTTATTCGTGTTGGTGTTATGATCACAGACCTCCCCAGGCAGGGTCTGGCCAAGGGGATGGTGAGAAACGTGGGAACAGGGACTGCTGAGCGAGAAGTCACCGCTGACCTCGGTCAGTCCATCCGGATAGAGGAAGAGTGAGTCAGTGCCCTGGGTCCTGGTGGACAGCAGTGGCCAAGATCAGAGAGCCCCACACTCTCACAGGTCGCTGGGCTCAGGGCCCCAAGTGTCAGTCCACCAGACCAGTAGCAGACTGGCCCCCGCTGGGGAGAAGCTTATTCAGAAACGACGTCATCATTAACAATGCAGGTTCTCCAGCCCCACTCCCAGAGATTCCGATTTCACTGGTCTGCGGTGGGGCCCCAGTATCTGTGTCTTTGAAGTTTCCCCAGGTAATTGTTATGTACAGCCGGGCTAGAGAAACTCTGATTTCTGGTCCAGTTGCTTATCTGGTACTTGAACTTCATCTACAATGTCCCTGACCGCCTCCAGGCTGTAATTAAACACTTTCGGAGGCGCAGAACTCATTCTATTACTAGGCAGTTCTGATGGTTTCAAGCCAACCACCACACAAAAAATTCTTTGAGGCTGGACTGAATTCTGCCTGCCTGTTCCTGCTACCTTGAGGCCCTAGCCCTGACCTTGGGCTGACACCGTACAAGGCTTTTCTTCTCCATTGAGGGCACTTTAGACACTTGGACAGAACTGCTGTGTTTTTACTGCAACATCTTCTTTCCAGGTAAAACATCCTCTTTTCCTTTAACAGTTCCTTACAGGACCTGGTTTTCAGATTCCTCATATGTCTATTTTTCCTTTCTTCCTTGTACACCTTCCACTTTTTCTGAATTTCTCTGAAAATGTACTTTACCGAAATAAACTCAGCACTCCAGGTGTGGTATCAACAGCCTGGAACAGGAAAGCCCTGGTCAGGAATATCACCTCCCTGATTGCAGGCACAATACTCCTATTAATGTAACCTATCCAATATCCTATGAGATAATTAAGTAGATATATGACCTTGGTTAATTATAAAGTAGAAAACATCATGGAAGGTATTTATGGAGCAGGTATTTACTCACCTGTGTCCCCATTGGGGGGACCCAGTTCCTGGGGCTCTGGTCTGGGCGGCTGATCTGGTTCTTGGCGTCTCTGGAAGAAATGGCACAACCACGAGGTGGAGGAGGTCAGTGTGAGGACAGATGCTGCAGCAGCAGGTCTCTCCCAAAGGCAAGGCGGGACTTCCGACCGTGCCAGCCCCCGCAGGCTGCCTCCCTCCCCACCCCACGGCAGCACTCCCTCTGCATGAGGGGGTTCCCAGGGCAGGGCCTTGCGTCATGGCCAGGGAAACCCGTGTGAAGAATCTGATGCGGGCCGAGCACTCTTTAGATTCCTGTGGTTTGTCTCCTGCCACAAACCACGGGGCCCTCCCTACCCTCTCCTTCCTTATCCCAGGACTCGGCCAGACTTGGGCTTTTACCCTCACTGTAGTTATGACCTTGAGGTACTTCCCAACCTCTACTTCAGAGACAGTCCCCCTTCTTCTCAGGGCCTGCGGCCATCACAGCTTCCAGCCAATTGTCCCTTAAAGTTCTGAGGTGTGGGGAGCAGAGCATCAGAAGTCAAGGCCACGGTTTTACCCGCTTATTACCCGATAGAAGGGGCTGCTTCCTCCACCAATCACGAGGAGGAAGAAGTACTTTCCTTGCCCCCTGGGGTGAGACACTGTAACGGGATGTACCAGGCACTATGCTGTGGTATCCACACTATTTGTCTAATCTGTAAAGCAACCCCGGGAAATGGGAATATTCCCAGTTTAAAGATGAGAAGGCAGGTG
Source organism: Phyllostomus discolor (assembly GCF_004126475.2). NCBI lineage: Eukaryota > Metazoa > Chordata > Mammalia > Chiroptera > Phyllostomidae > Phyllostomus > Phyllostomus discolor. The sequence goes on from NC_040915.2 coordinate 21,616,488, forward strand.
AGGACCCCATCAAGGCTGATGAGGCGGTAACTGGCAGAGTCAGGTATCGGAGCCACACCCAGCGGGCCCTCCAACCAGTCTCGGTCAGTGCCAGTTGCATCCGCACAAAGGACAGAACTGATGGGTGCAAAGGGCGTCCTGCACCCCAGGGTCAGTGGCACCCAGATTTTCAGTTTCCCTAGGTGAGCAATATTTTTAGTAGGAGAGTTGAGATGGATTGACGAGCAAGGATGCTGAAAAAGATATTGGTAGACTATCATTCTCGCTTCATAAAATAGAGGACGTTTTAACCTTCCAAAATACAGGAAGGCAGCCCCGAGGCCACTTCTCCCGGGAGAGTGGGACGACACCCTCACGGAGCGGTGCAGACATGTGCACACCTTTTACTTTCCCGTCTCACCCCAGAGCGGTGAACATTCGGTCCGGGCCTGGCAGTGACCACGGGGCCAGAACTGGGGTGGAAAAAGTGTCAGCCCTTTTGTATACTTCTCGAGATATTCTTTGAAAAGTAATAAAAAGCCCTGGCTGGCGTAGCTCAGTGGATTGAGCGCGGGCTGCGAACCAAAGTGTCGCAGGTTCGATTCCCAGTCAGGGCACATGCCTGGGTTGCAGGCCATGACCCCCAGCAACCACACATTGATGTTTCTCTCTCTCTCTCTCTTTCTTTCTCCCTCCCTTCCCTCTCTAAAAATAAATAAATAAAATCTTAAAAAAAAGAAACATGGGTTTATTATTTAAAATAATAATAATAATAAAAAAGATAACCTAGACCTCATTTTGGGAAACTTGAAGAAATAAGTCAGCCCATAAAAAGGCTGTGAAAATGTTCAGTTGTGAATAAACACTGCAAAAGAAAAACTTCATCAAATTGCAAAAAAGTAATTATTAGCATAAAAATTATTAACAATTTCATGAACTCAAGAACCACTGAAATGCTGCTAGAAAGCCTACTTCTGATTGGGGAGGAAAGATAAGAGAAGGCTTCTAGAACATTCTGTTCCTGGCACGGTGTGAGCCCCCACCAAACTGAGGGAGGCCAGGTGCCTCCCCCAGGCCCTGGTGCCCCAAATGGGCTTAGTGGCCAGGCGTTGCTGACAACAGAGTCCTCCATCCACCCCGGAGTCCTCCATCCACCCCGCGAAGACTCAGCCCGCCCTTCCCAGGGGAGAGGGAGGGGCCCGGCCCAGGCACCAGCCAGGGAAGCTGTCAACACAGGAATTGGGAAAGTGACAGGAGCCAGCCTCTCCACCCCGGGCTGGAGGAAGGAGGGAGATAAACATAAATGGTTGTCTCATCCCTGTTGCCGCCACTGGCTACACTAATCTGGGCAATGTTTTCATGGAGTGAGAATTCCTGACTGCAGTCAAGGCCCTTCCTCAAACTTGGACCAATCCCTTTCCTCCTTTGTGAAGCGGCAGTGAGGAGGTCTGCTTTAACCCATGGCCCTCTGGATGTCAGAGACTAGAGCGGCCTGAGCAAGAAGTTTGGGTTGCCTGGATCTGAATTCAAATCCTAAAGCGGACACTGAGTGGCTGTATGATGTCCCCAAGCCTTGGCTTCCCCTGAGGTTGGTTTAAGGGTTAGATGAGATAGTGCACCTGCAACACCTGGCACATCCTAGGAGCAAAGCACGGCCTGAGTTTGCTACTTCATGTTTGAAAAAGACGGCAAGAACACAGACTCCACCGGGCTTTGGAGGTTGCTCAGGCTGCCCGAAGTAAGATCACAAAGCCCATGAGAAATCGTCTTCTTCCCGAGAAGCACCATAGAAAGGGGCAACTCTCCTTCACTAACTGCTTCCGGGCCACAGGCAGGACACCGCCTGCCCCCGAGTCCCCAGATCCCGACAAAACCACCCCCAGGACCACTCCTTCAGAAGGACATTCTAGGCTCGTCACAGTCTGTCCTCAGTTTACCATCCCCCTCCTCCTCCCCATTTTATTTTTTTGAGTCCAGGTAACATTATGTAAGTGTCAGGAGTACACATTTAAACAGGATATCTGTGCACACTACAAAGTGACCACCACTGTAAATCGAGTTTGCACCTGTTGCCACGCACTTGGCCCCTCCCCCCATTTTGCCGCCCCTCCCCCACCCCTCTAGTAACCACCAACCTGTTCTCTTTATCTAGGGGCTTCTCGTTTTGCTTTGTTTATTTGTTTGTTTTGTTTTATACATTCCACATATAAGTAAAATCCTACGGTATTTACCTTTCTCTGTCTCACTTATTTTACTCAGCATAACACCCTCAAGGTCCATCCATGCTGTTGCAAATGGCGAGATTTTTTTTTAATGGACAGGTAGTATTCCTTTCTATATACTAATTGCACCCCAATTTCTTTGTCCATTTATCCATCAGTGGAAACTTAGGTTGTTTCTATATCTTGGCAATTGTAAATCATGCTGCAGTGATCATAAGGGTGCAGATATCTTTCTGAGTTGGAGTTTTTGCATTCTCTGGATAAACACCCAGAAGCGGAATAGCTGGATCAGTTTCGTAGTTCTTTAACTTTGTGAGGAATCTCCGTACTGTTTTCCATGGTGGCTGGCTGCACCGGTTTACATTCCCGTAACAGTGTACCAGGGTTTTCTCTCCTCCACCTCCTCTCCAACACTGGTGCTTTCTTCTCTTCCTGGGAATGGCCAGTCTAACAGGTATGAGGTGACACCTCGCTGTGGTTTTGACTCGCACCCTGATAACCAGTGATGCTGAGCATCTTTTCCTACGCTCGCCAGCTATCTGAATGTCCTCCTTGGAAAGATGTCTATTCACATCCTCTGCCCATTTTTAATTGGGCTATTTACTTATGTTTATTATTGAGTTATGTGAGTCCTTTATATACTTTGGAGCCCATTTTCTTAATATTTGAATATTTGTAAGCATCTTTTTCTAATTGTAGCAGCAGCAACATATATGTGTACATATATACACACATATTCAGTATTGGAATATTACATTATTTTCTTATATCTTAATTTTTCAAGTATATTATGAACACTTACTACATGACATTAAATATTCTGTAAAAACATTAATTTTAATGACTTCAGTATTACATCCTTATGGAGGAATTTAATCAATAATCTACTGTTGATTATTTAGATTATTTCCATTTTTCAATTCCCAAATTACACCTTAGTTAACGCACTGATGTACGGGAGTTTGTTACACATCTAAAAGCACTCGTTCTGCCCTCCAGAAACGCTGCACCAATGAGCTCACCCACTCGCGGCCCACAGGCCAGTTTCACTGCACCACGGCCAACATGGAATAGTGTCACTTTCCTAAAAATGTGGGCAACTTGGCCAAAACCAAACCAAAACACCCCGCTGCGCCCCAGCATGTGCATCCACGTGTTCACGGCCATCCCACGCTGCCGAAGATGCACTGGCATGGCACACGGGCACCCCTCGGAGAGTGGGGTTTGGTTCCAGACCACCACAATCAAGCAAGTCGAACCTTTGTCCTGGTGCAGGGCGTTGCCTTCAGTTTGTAAAAACGCAACATCTGCGAGGAGGCACACAGCGCAGGGCAATGAAACGCCTGCCTGCACAGTCGGCAGTTCCTCAGGCCTCAGGGCCCAGCTCACGTACCATTTCTTCTCTGTCTCTCCCTAGGACTGAAGCAGCTCCCATCAGCTCCAGCCTCCAGGCCCACGCAGACACCTATGTGAGGCCCCAGCTGGCCACCTGTGTTTCTCCTGTAGTCCAGGGGGCTCCCGGAGGACAGGGACCATTTGCAAAGCCCACTGTAGATTTGCCCCGTCAGGATGCCCAGAGCAGTATTTGCAGGCATGTGGCCTATGGGCCTGCTGTATTAGAAGCACATGGAGCGCTGGCTTAACTCGACTCCCCAGGCCCCGTTCTAGACCTAAGAATCTGGGGGTGCTGTGTGTGCTGGGAGGCTCCAACCTCCAATCTCTTGGTGACTCAGGTGCTCATTAAAACCTGAAGATACATTGCCCAGAACTGAGTAGGCACTGATAAGCAACCACTGCATGGAAAAATCCCCAGGTGGAGCCTGACCACTTCCTCCGCAGAGGTCATGGAGCAGAGTTCGCCCTGCAGTGGGAAAGGACGGGACCTGGGAGGGAGACGACAATTTCCCGTCCAAAAGCCAAGAGCCGGGGGAGGCTGAGGACAGGGGTGGGACATCTCGACTGAGCCCTGGAAAAGGGATGGCAGCTGGAACCCGGTTCCAGTTTTGCTCTGTGGCTTTAGAGAAGTCCATTTCCCTCTCTGGACCTGTTTCGCATCTGTGATGGGTCCGGGTTGGAACAGATGGTCTCCTAGTCCTTCTGAACGCCAGGGCGGCCCTTCAGCTAAGAAGGCTGGAAACAGGATGCCTGTATCTTGGTGACACGTGCAGTTCTGGGGCCCAGGTCCTCATTGTTGAGCAGACCAGAGCCCTGCCCTGGCTTTGGCCCGAAGCTAACCTGGTCTGAGTGGGACTCGGCTGCCCAAAGCGGACCCAGAGCCAGGCACAGTGGGAGGACAGTGGCCCGAGCTCGGGAGAAGCCAGACAAGTTCATATGGGGCCTGGTGAGGCCCCCTAGGAATAGGTTCGAACTCTGGAGGGTAAACTGACCAACCGGAATGCATCCAAGAGGAACCGACAGGACATGGAAGGAGACTCCAGGCCAAATGATAGGAGGGACCGTTAACAGAACAACAGTTGCTCAGTCTCAAGAGCAGTCAAAAAAACCGTGGCAACTCTCTTCACATCTCTGCAGAACAGCAACAACTTCTAGCCTGTGGTCCACATTCTTGGAGAGCAGGGTTGTGCCAAGGACTAGGAGGTTCAAGAAGTTTCACTTCAGCATGAAAAAGGATTTCAGAACTCTCCCAAACAGAAGTAGGCTGCCTTATTGGAGGGCGGTATATGGTGGTGGTAGTGAGCTCTCCATCACTGGTAGCATACAAGGAGAGGCAAACTTCATTTTGCCTGTTGAACCAAGGGAACTCAGAGAACCCTCAGCTCCAACAGTCTATAATTCTACAAGGTATCCCCGATGCTCAGCAAGTGAAGATTTCTGGTGAGCATGAAGTGTTTAGCTAGTGCAGATGGGGCGTAAACACCACCTGCATTTGTACAGAGCCTCGGAGGGCTCTGTTGAGTGCTATGCTGCACTTTGGGTGAATGTCCATAGTTGTACACTGCGGGGGAGACTCCTCCACTTCCCTCGAATCCCAGGCCTCACCAGGAAAGAATGAGTAAGGCAGAAGCTGCCCAGCTCTTCCTTACCTCAGGAACCCTACCCAACGGAAGCCGAGAGTAGCCCTAAGAATGGCTCAGCCTCTCCTGAAGACACTGGTTGGACTAACCCTGCTTCAGGGACCACAACTCCACCCCATTTGTGGGACTTCGAGGCTTTGTGCATTTCTGAGGGAGTGTTTTGATGTATGTCCTCAGTGTTCTGGCTTAGCTTACAGAATTTAGTAACCAAAGCCACATTGAGAATTCACCTAGCTCCTTCCCTGTCCCCATAAACCACAGCCCTGGCTTCCCTTGGCCACACAGTTCCATCACATCCATCTTGACCCAGAAGACAGGGTTGCAAGGACCCCTGAGGTCAGTCTATTCCCTGAGGTCAGTCTAATCTCCACCTCCTATTTCCAGATGGAAAACGTGAGGCCAGGGGAGCAGAGGCTTAATGAGAATCCAGAATCACAGTGGAGCTTGGAGGCCCTTCCGTTTCCTTAGTGCACGTACCAGACTGATCCAAGCATAGGGGACGGGTGATTTTGAGTCGCCAGGGACTCAGGTCACGCCCCACTGCAACATCAGAGCTGCCTTTCCGGTGTCAGGACTCAGTGCGGGTGGGGCCAGGGCCCCATCAGTTTCAGGATCTGAACCACAGTCAGAGCCCATTGGCTGAGGGTGGAGGCAGGAAGGAGGTGGGGGCGGAGGCTCCAGGGGCCCCCTCCAGGGCCTTGGGTGGAGGAAAGGCAGGGCCTAAATGCTCAGGGCTGTTGAGAAATGTTAGTATTCACGCCCAATGACACAGGCTCAGACAGAAGAATACCATAAACACAGGCCTCAGTTTCCCCACCTCTAAGGCGGGCAGAAGAATTTTGCCAAAGCAATGCCTGAATTTGATTTGCATTTTCACATTGTCAGGGATGCTTAAGATTTGGTTCAACGCTTTCTGTTACACAGTGTGGTAGCAGCATCCCCCACTGCCTGTCTGGGGGGCAGACCAACGTGGCTACACCACCCACGTAAAGGAAGGCACGCCAGGCTGCACCGCTCAGCTGTGCTGAGGGCACTGCCTATCGTGGGAACACCTGTGGTACCCCCAGAGCACCCCGAATGGGGGGCTGGGCGGATGTGGTCTCCACTGCTCCTGCCTGTCTGATGGGCTGATGAAGGAGAGGTCGGGGGAGGACAGAACCACGCCCTCTGGGGCACCTGCTGCGCCAGATCAGGGCCCACGGCTGTGAAGGCCTTGTGTGCAGGGCCCAACCCCAAGTTCACACATGAACAGGCTGAGGCCTAGTGAAGGGCTCTTCAATAGACCATATTCTTTTGCTTCCTCCCTGGAGCCCACCTTTTCCTGTCCCCTATCAGCTTCCCAGGGTGCCTGCCAGTTCCAATCGCCTTAGAGGGCCAGGAGCTGGCAACAGACTTGGCACCATTTCTGGCATTTGGGTCAGCCTGGCAAGCAAAAGGACTCTGAAGGAGCAGGACGGAAAATGAGGTCAGTGGCCGGGGTAGACGAGGTCAAAGAAACACTGCCAAATACTGACCTGACTCCCCAGCCCAACGGCAAACTCCCTTGGGAGTCCAGGGTTGAGGCCTTGGCTTGCCACTTGCGTACTGTGTGACCTTGGGCAGCATCCTCCCCTCTCTGGGCTTCTGTTTCCTCCTTTTTGTGGCAGGGGGTTGGGCAATGGGTAGGTCAGAGCCCTCTGGGTCTTGATGCACTGTGGGTGCAGAAGAAGGGGCAGGGTGAGGTCGTCCTAACACCTCGCCCTCTGTCAATCCTGGTGTTCACTTGCTCCGGGCAGGCCAGGGCTGTCGGTGCAGCACACTCAGCTGTCAGCCCTGTGCGAAGACAGCTCCTCTGGAGGACAGGCATGGAGGGGCCTAGTCAGGAGGGCCTGGGTGGGAGTCCTGAGCCTTTACCCCAACCCCCTGTCCTGGAGCAGCCCCGTGGGGAGGCACTAAAAAGGAGGGCCTGGAGCAGAGGAGGACAGCTCAGTGGCCACCTTCCAAGTTCCAGGAGCATGCTCACTGCCCTGCAATGGCACTGCCGGCAGAGAGAGGCCGGCAGCCAACAGTGAGCATGATGGCGCCCACACGATGCCCAGGGAAGGGCCATTTGTTGTAGGGAAACACCGGAAACTGGCCTCACGTCCATAACGGGCTCGATGCATGGAGTACCGTCCGATGTTATTCCCATGTTTGAAAACACACAGCAGATCTTTACATACGAAGATGGAAAAGTTGCTCTGGCCAGTGTGGCTCAGTCGGTTGGGGTGTTGTCCCATAAACCAAAAGGCTGTGGGTTCAATCCCCAGTCAGGGCACATGCCTGGGTTGTGGGTTCGGTCCCCAGTCACGGAACGTTTGAGAGGCAACTGGTCAATGTTTTTCTCTCACATGGATGTTTCTCTCCTCGTCTCTCTCCCTATCTTGCCCTCTCTCTCAAATCAATAAGCATGTCCTCAGGTGAGGATTTTTTTTTTTAAAAAAAGGGATGGTAAGGTTGGTAGAATATCAATATGCAAAATAAATGATTTCTACTGGTACCTAAACGTCCAGGAAAACACACCTAGAAAAGTGCAAATGGATGACAGTCATCATTTCTAAAGGAAGGACTACTAAAATTATGGTCGATTTTGGTTTTACTTGAATCCTGAAAATGCTTAAAACAATAGTGTATTCAAGTTCTATTTGTACAAAGACACTAGCAGGAAAAAAATGCCCCTCCTGGCACCGCCACGCGGCCGGGGCGGCTGTTTGGCGGATGGGAAAGTGAGGCCCAGAGACGGCACGCCCGCTGTCTGACCCCACACAGCCCGCTGGGGACAGAGGCAGCAGTGGGGCCCACTCTTGGCTCCCATTCCTGGGCTCTTGTCCCTGCAGAGGCTGCAGCTGGGCCCCTGTGGTCCAGTACGATCTCATCTCTCCTGGATCATACCCACAAAGCCCCTGTTTCAAACGAGGTCATATTTACAGGCTCCAGGTGAACAGGAGCATTGGAGGCGCGCTCTTCACCCAGCACAGGTGACTTGTCTGCCGCCAGGCTGCTTCCTCAGGGAGGGAACAGGGGGTCGGGCTGCCCGGGCAGTGGGGAACCGGCCGGGAGGTCTGCGGGGCTCATAGACTCCCAGTGACAAAGAACTCCACCTCTGGGGGAAGACACGCTGAAAGTAGGTCAGTCTGTACATGGCTTACCTGGGGGGAGGGGGAGCGTGGACGGGGATGGATGTTTTATGCATTGTATGGCATTTGGCCTAGTTGTTCTGGAAGATTCAGATTTGACAACAAAAAAGTGACACATGATAAATGATTTTTAGGGATTAGAATTCACTTGCCGGGAGAAGGATGGCTGGTCTTCGGGTAACAGACAGATTTAGACCCATCTGCGGCGAAGACGGGGGGATCTTCTCTGCTCCTTCTTGTCCCTGCCCCCCACCCCCCACCCCGTGAGCTCAAGGCTGCTTCCCTCTGCTCACTGCCAGTCCTGCTCCCTGTCGGGCCCTGTCCCCTCAGGTTACCCAGGAAGGTGCACACAGTGCCCTGAGGGTGGGGGACACTGAGAGGACAAAGTACAGGGGGCGGAAACCCCCAGTGCACCCCAAAATATCAGAGCCAGGACTCGGGTCATCTGTTAAGACTCTTCCTTTTGTGGGGGGGTCCCCTACTTTTTCCAAGTTGATTTTTTAAAAATCCTCACCTGAGGACATTTTTTTCATCGATTTTTCAGAGACAGGAAGGGAGAGAAGGAGGGGAAAGCAACATCAAAGTGAGAGAGAAGCCTCCAGTGTGTGCCCAGACTGGGGACAAGCGCCTGGCCCAAGGATCGGCACGTCCGGACCGGACACTGCACGCACCCACGCTGGTGCCCAGACCCAGCATCGATCAGCAGCCTGGGTGTGAGCCCTGATCAGGAACTGAGCCTGCAGCCCTTTGGTTACTGATGATGCTCCAACCAACCAAGCTTCACCAGCCAGGGCTCCCAGGTGACGGTTTGAACGTGACTGTTTGTGAATGTGATACTGGTACCCATCAGGGCTCCCTGCCAGGCTGAGTCCGGCTCTTGTCACAGGCTGACCTAGGGACTCTGAGATGTCAGGGGGCAGCCCCTCCCACTGGGGCGTCACCATCCAGACTTGCCGGCCTCTCAGCCACTAATTTGAAGTTTGATCATTTCTGCCCTTTTTATAACGACAACAACAAACACAACAACAACAAACACAAGTGCTGCCGTGAAGCACAGGCCCCAAACAGGACACCAGCGGGGGCAGGGATGAAGTCCTTAGGTGACCGGAGCATAGCAAGCGGCCAGGGTGCCTACCCTAGCAGCCTGGGAATTCAACCACAAGGGAAAAGAACAGAATTGAAAGCATGTACGTGTGCAGAAAAGGTGTTACCAAAGGTGCATCTCCGAGGCAAGCATGACCGAAACTTTTCTAATGGGTTTGATGTCACCGAGGATACAGGTGTTCCTTCATAGCACAGAAACCCCGTTCAACCTCGTAAGGTTTCAGGGTGCATACGTGTGGAAGCCTGTATCCGGGTTAGCAGGGAGGATTTGGGGGGGATTATTTTTCAGGCTGGGCACAAACCACTCAGAGGCCGCATACTCACCCATGTCCCTACAGTGTCTGTGGCAGAGGGCGCAGCCCCCAGGAAGGCAGCTCCCTTTCCCAGACCCTCACCGCCCCGCCCTTGGCACGCTGAGTTGAATGGTCAGATTTGCCCTGCTCCTACTAAGCAGGTGTTACGGGCACAGCCTGTCACGTACCCCACTCGCCCTAGCACAAGGTCAAGTCCATCCACCTCCAGACTCAGCCAAGATGCCATCTCCCTCGGGACGCCTTCCCTCGTCCCCAGCTCTCCCCTCTGAACGCAAAGGCGCACTAGCCCAGAGTTAGGATGAAACACAGGAATGCTCACGAGTAATGTCAACACCCAGTCCAGCTGGTTAAATAAGTCACAGGCCAGCCACAGAACATTAGGGAGCCATTCAAAATCATGTCTCCATGGACTATTTAACATGGGAGAATGCCCCAGCACAAGGCTGAGTAACTGAAATGCAACCAAGTAAAACAGTCACACTGGCGTGTATTACCCTGCAGGAAAAGAAAGACACTGAAATGTACAGAGTCTATCCCTTAATGATGGGATTAAAAGTGACTCTTCCATTTCTTTATACTTTTCCAAATTTTGATATTCTGCCTCAAACAATGTAATAATCAGAATAATTAGATGTTTGAAGTGGAATCCTAAATATTTGCTAGTCCAAAGCTTGCATCCCCTCTTCTATCCTTGCCAAAATATCATCTGACCTCTACTTGAACTCCTCCAGAGATGGGGAACTCACTACCCTTCTTCCTCATGAGAGGTAGAATCAGGCTTCCTTTAGCTTCCCCTCACTGACCACAGTTCTACCTTCTGGAACAACAGAGGACAAGGCTGTTTCTCAGGCCCCTTGGCAATACTTCAGAGGCTGGAAGACAGTGGCCAGCCTCCAGGCCTCCAACCCCAATGGTCTTTCAAGGACATTAATGTCCCCCCGGCTCCCACATCTCTGCCTGCCTTCCTTGGGTACAGTTTGGGTACAGATGTCCTTAGAGTGTAACTATGTTTCCCTTATGCCATTACCACATTTCCCTCTTATCAGGGGCGTGCCGCTTGCTAGTCAGTGTATCAGGGCCGCTATTAAACACATTCTTTCATCGAACTCTTGGAACGACCCTTGACCCAGGAGCTAATATCACGCTTATCTTACAGATGAGGAAACTGAGGCATGAAGAAGCCAAGTTCCTTCCACGGTCACTGAATGGATCCGGATGGAGCCAGGACTGAAGCAGCACGGAGCCCAGAGCCTTGAGAGCCAAGTTAATGCATGGTCACGGGAATCCAGCTCTAAAACCCCTGCCTGCAGTGTCTCTGGTTGAGTTTCATTATTACTTCTTCCCACGCAGGCTGTTCCATGTCCTCCCTTCTGCGTCCCTCCCTCGGTCTAGCCTGGCCTGCTCCGAGGACATGATCACGAAGGGCTGCTGAGAGACTGACCCATCGAGAGCCTGCTGCCCGAGGCCCTGCTTTGGGAGCAGTGCCGCGCAGGTCCTCTGTCCGCCTGCTCAGGGCTGCGGGGCTGTGGCCAGAGCAGAAGCCCCAGGACTGGGAGTTCAGACATCATGCCAGACACCTGCACAGGGGTTGGCCATGGGGTACCAGGTGCCCCTCCCTGCAGAGTGGCTGGTAACCTGTAGGGAAAGGAAGGCCCTGCACGCTCCTACAGGTGAGTCTACAGAAAACTTGTTTCCTAGGCCCCTCCTCTGTCTGTCCGGCTTTCTCCAAAGTCCTCCCAGGGGACATGGCCACATCAGCCATGGTCTCGGCCAAGACAGGTACAGGAAGGACCACGTCACGCAGATAGTTCCTCAGTGCGCACCCTGGGTCTGCAGGGGATCCCCACAAGTTCATTCACCAGGATGTCAACTGTCCCCAGAAGGCAGTGACTTGGCCTCTCAGGAGACTGGAACAGCTGGTCAGCTGAGACCACCAGGCACTGTAACAAACTCAGCACACCCTCAGATCCTTGAACCCGGAGGGACTCTGAGAAGTCCTAGTGGTCAAGTCCCTGTCCCTAGCCAGAGTAGCCCCCACTGAGAGCTCTGGTCTCATTCCTTGCTACCTGCCACCTCCACTGTCCATGACGAGCCCCATCATACTGAGTTTTTTTCCGGTTCACAGCCTTTGCTCAGGCTGTTCTCTCCGCCTTGACTGGGTAACTCCTACTAAACCTCCAACACACAGTCAAGGCATCTCCCCGCCTTCCCCGCCCCACCACAGATCCAAAAAGCCTTCCAAGGCCGAATGAGCTACTCCTTTCACATGCTGGGCTAAGCCCTAGCCTGGCTCTTACTTGGCCCACGTCGACTCACGCAAACATTTACATAGCACCTGCTCTGTACCAGGTGATGAGCATTGGAGAGGGCGTGCAGAGGACCAGGATCAGTCGCACAGCTTTGCCACCACCTGGCTCTGGTGACTTTGGACACATCACTCCTCCCTAAGCCCCGGGTCCCTCACCTGTGAAGTGGGGAAGATGCTGCAGCTCAGCCTTACTTTCAGGGCTCCCTGAGCTCAGCAGGATGTGTAAGCGCTCTGTAAACTGCCACTCAGGTTGAGTCATTGTTGTGGTGACCCGTCCCGCTCTAGTCTGAGCTCATTTTTGTGCATCTCATCCTCAGAGCTCTCTGCGCTCACCCCCCACCAGGGAACTGGCAGCCCGTTGGGGATGGGCTTAGGAGCTCTGGGGCTGGCACCTGGCTGAGAGACTGGGCGTGAACGTGAAACAGGCATGAACTTTAAACAAAATCGACTTACAAGTCCTGTCCTACAGGGGCAGGGCCCTGGCATTGCCGGGGCGAGGAAGACATGCCAGGCTGCTCTGAGGCAACAGGGTGAAGGCTTTCATGCCAAAGGGCTTTGGAATAATTAAGAAGCCACCAAAAGTGCAGGGTAGGTGCAGAGACCAAGAACCCTGGACGGGGGACTGGATATCAGGGCTTTGCTCTCAGTTACTCTGTGTGACACCAGTCAAGACCCTTCCCTTGTCTAGGCGGCCACCTCCATCCACACACTGGGCGCTTCAGCCCAGGTGGTCGCCAAGGCCCCCGCTCACTTGGGTAGTCCGTGCTGACTTTACTTGCTCTTCACAGTTTGGGGCAGGGGTCCAGGACAGACGGGGACAGCAGTAAGGCCCTCAGGAGGGCCAGGAGGCACAGGACCCCACGCTCACAGTGGTCTCCTCTTCTAGCCAGTGTAAGGGCCAGCTGGTCCAGGGCCCTCCTTCAGCCTCCTGCCACCGCTGTGCGGATGGAATTCACCACTGGCCCATTTTGCAGACCGAGAGGTTGACACAAGTAGACAGAACACACACTCTCAGACTGTTAGAAACCATTCTGCATTCCCCTCCTTCTCCGTATTGAGGGAGAAACTGAGGCCCAGAGAATGGTAAGGATGGTCAGGGTTTTCTTGGGGTCACACATCATGTTTGTGGCAGAGCCAGGACCTAACCCCAGGACCAATGTCCACCTATTGCCAGCTCGATTACAAGGCTCAGGCCTGGCTCAGGTCTGTCTGCCCACCACCCCTGACAGCCGGCCCTGTGCTTCTGCTGATGAAGCCAAGCCTCAGTTTCCCTGCTGCAGCCAGGGAAGAAGACGTGATAGTTTCTGGGCCAGAGCTTGGTGAGGTTTTTTTGAACTGGGAGTAAAGGAGGAGCCAGGAAAAGCGGGGGAGGTATTGTTCTCGGGACTAAAACTTGTCTTCCCGGACTAGGCACGGGGCATGGCCACACAGGGAGCAGGGCGGGGGCAGCGCTGACTGCCCAACAGACTAAAAAAGCTTGTGCTTGGGCACAAGCACAGCAGGTGCGCAGAGGGACAGAGAGAGGCTCAAATTCAATGAAAAAATGACCAAATAGTCTCAAAGTTTGGGTCCTGCCAGGGTCTCCAGGGGGCTGATTATCAAGTTTATGGGACCACCTATTCCCACTTAGCTGAAGGGCAGGCAATAGGAGGAAAAAGGGCCAGGACTTGAGGGGTCCTCCCTTTTCCCTCCTCACCTCAGGATGTCCCCTAAGGAGATTGTCCTTCAGGCTCTAAGATCGGAACCTTCTGGGCTTGTCAGACCCCAAGGGGCAGCTGGTCCCACTGTAAGAAACCTGAGTAGTGTCTCCTGGGTCCTAACCCAGCTCTGAGGCCCCTTGGGGGATCAGAACGGAGGGAAGGGCAGCAGGCTGTAGGTCTCCTCCCTCTTTGGCCCCTCCCAGTTCCTCCACCCCCACCGCACCCCGGGGCAGTCCACAAGCACCCGCGGGGCTTGAAGAGACTCTAGATCAGCGATTCTCAAACTTTAAAGCTTACTGTCATCAATCACCTCAGCCTCTTGTTAAAAAGCAGGGTCTGTTTAAGCAGTCTGGGGCAGAGCCCGAGATTCTGCATTTCTAACAGGCTCCACGCGATGTGGATGCTGCGAATCCGTGGACCACTCTGTGAGCAGCAGATCTGGAGAGGGTCTGCTTCGGAGCCGTGGGAAAGCCGAAGGGCCGGGGAGGTCAAGTCACTTGTCCATGGACACACAGCAAGCAGCCCCAGACCGGACAAGGGCATCTGCCACAGGCACTAGGGATTTCCTCACTCTGGCATTGGGAATTAGGTATCTGCCCTTCCCGGGCCCAGGGGCCGTGTTTGTAAACTCCGCTGCCCCGCGTGGCTCAGCCCCGGGCCGGGGGCAAGAGCGCCGCCCGGCGGAGCCTTCCCCGCCTCCCTCCGTGCCGGCCTCTCGCAGTTCTCCGCCCGGCGCCCCGGGCTGCCCGGAGCGAACCCGCGGGGCCGAGGATCCCCTGCGGCAGAGCCGCTCCACACTTCCCTTCCCTTCCGAAGGCAAACTTCTCGGCCGGCGCCCTTTACCTTTTGGGGGGCTTTGCAGCAGCTCAGCCTGCTGTGTCTGCAGCCCATCCTCCTCCGGGGGCTCCCGGACGCCGCCTCCCAACTCCGGGGCCCCCAGAGGGCCCTGCCGTCCGGGCCCCGCGGCTGGGTCCGCGCCTGCCGGCCAGGGCTGCCGGCGAGACCCTGAAACTGAACCTGAAAGCGCAGACTTGAGCCCTAGCGGCGCGGCCGCGCGCCGTAAATATCCGAAGAGCGGGACCTTGAGAAGCCCGTGGGGTTCGCGGCTTCACCGCTCAAGGCAGGTGACTGGAAAGAATTCTTGTAAATGTAAATGATAGGAACCCCCGGCCAGAGCGGAAAGGATTCCTACGAGCAATGGGTGCTTTTCTGGGCCCTCAGCAGAGAAAACGCCAGGAAAAAATGAAAACAATTTTTAAAAATTCAACATAACAGCTGCCATTTATTGAGGGCTGTGTCTGTCCCTGCTTCTTCATACATGTTATTTCTATTTCTTGCCATCTCCTTGCAACAGAGGTGCTATTGCCTCCATTTTACAGGTGAGGCTCAAAGATGTGACTGAACTAAGCTCACATAGCTAGTAACTACCAGAGCCCAGGTATAACCCAGTGTTAACCCCAGAACCTAAGGTTTAAACCATTTCCTTACAAATACATAATAATACTAAGTTTGCTTGCAATGTGCTCTCACTTGTGGGTGGAGAGCTCTTTCCAGCTCACGAGCATCTGTGATATTCGACTCTCTCCATTTTGGATCAGTGATGTCCCTGAGAACAACTTCGTGGGAGCGGGGTATAAGGGGACTGAACAGTAATGGGAAAAACATAATAAAGATTTTTAAAAAGTAAAAAAATGTATAAGCCAATTAAACATTGAAGAACAATGAGAAAAAAAAACCCAACAACTTTGTGAGGCAGACAGACATATGCAGTGGGAATACGGAACATAAAATGCCAGGGCCTGGGGGTGGCGGGGGGGGGAGGCTTTTTATCTGCCCTCACTTTGTTACCCGCTGAGGTTTCTAGGAGTGGCAATATGGGAAAAAGACACCTAACTTTGAAAATCAGTGTGCAGGCATGTCTGTGTGTGTCTTAGGAAACCACAGAAGGCCCAGAAGACGCTTGGAAAGGTGTGGTCATGAAAGGGACTTGCAGTCTCAAGTGGGGAAAGGACAGGAGACCACAAAAGAACTTCCCCCTGAACAGAGTGTAAGACCAGTTGCAACAGGCTAGCTAATAAAGAAAACCAAGGGCACAGGCGGTGTTAGGTTCTTGGAAGTATGAATAACACAGGATGGTGGTTCACAAAATGTGGTCCCAAATCTGCAGCATCAGCACAACCGGGGAACTTTGTTAGAAATACAAATTCTCAGGCCTCACCCAGACCTGCAGATGCTAAACTCTGGGGCTGGGTCTCAGAAATCTGTAGCTTCCCAAGCCCTCCCAGTAATTCTGGCCCATGCTAAAGTTTGAGAACCACATGTAGGGTGGGCTAAACAGATATTAAGGAAAGAGTGTCTACTTAAATTAACAATGTTTCTTGAAGCAGTGCTTGTGATTTAATCAAAACCAAAACCAACAAACAAGACAAAAACCGAAACAACCAAAACATCCAAGAAATGAAACTTGGTTAAATAAATGATCATTTATCCGTAAAGATAGAATGTCATGTAACCAGCAAAAATACTGATGAGGATGAATGTTTTACACATTATAAAATGTAACAAATTCATTCTTATTGAAAAAAATCATTAGTGACTACCTTTGGATGGTAAGCTTTGGGTTTTTTAAATTCTTCTTCATTTTCTTATACTAAAAAAATGAGTATGCACTTATTACCATTGTAGAGAATTACAATGGTAATTAGTATTGTAATAATAGAAAGGTTTTTTTAAATATGATTTTTAAACCCATGCATGAGACTGAGGCTAGTTTTTCACCAGGAAGCCATGGGTAAGTCTGTGAAATGCCAAAGATATAAATGACCATGAATTAGCTAGGTAGAAAAGCAAGGAAAATGGCAAAATGTGGAGAGGTCATCCTGAACCAGTTGTTTTTCCTTTTGGAGAGTTCCTCACCTAAACAGTGAAGGGCTGAAGTTTCTAAATTGTTCTCAAATTGTAACGTTAACAATGGAAATCAATAACCTGGGCTGGTGCGTGGGAACTAGGAAGGTTATTCTGTTCCCGGAGCCCTTTTCTCAAGCGGTCTGGCCTCCAGCTTCCCTGAGCTTTGTGGGAGACTAGTCTCAAGTTCCCACGTTCATACAACTTGCTTTTTTGATTATGTGCTTCAAAGTTTCTGCCTGAGAAAATAACTCAAAGGAGTTTTTTTTTTGGGGGGGGGTTGTTTGTTTGCCTTAGTGACTTGACTTTGAATACGTTGCTAATGAACTTTGAGATTTTCAGTGGTTGATGTACCAGTTGGGTTAGGTTAGGTTTTGCTGCAGTAACGAAAAGCATAGACATCTCAGTGACTTAACACAAGGGAAGCTAGCTTTGGCTCACACTACATGTCCAGCACAGGAGGCAGCGGGCTCTGCTTCACTGCAGTCTTCTACGCTGTCCTGTATGCAGGCATCTCAGCACTAGGGCTCCAGGGTTGGCCAGGGCAAGAGAAGAGAGTGTACGGAGAATGGTGCATGGAGGCTTCAATGCTACCACTCAGAAGTGACACCCATGAAGTCCACTCACATTTCATTGGCCACAGTAAGTCACGCAATCATGCCCAACTTCAAGGTGATAGGAAACTGCAATGTGTTCCCAGAGGGAGAGGAGCACCCCAAACAGTGGTGAACAGCAGTAAAGTCTACCACACTCAGATAGCAACAAGCAGATACTATGATGTGCCCATTTCTTGGACAACTTGGGTGAATAACTCGTCCTGATTTAGCACCAAAAATCCTACATCCCAGGAAAATCCGAAGTCCTAGGCACACTGGCATAGTTGGTCATCCTATGGGCAAGGATAATG
The DNA here is from genome assembly GCF_004126475.2 of Phyllostomus discolor. Lineage (NCBI taxonomy): Eukaryota > Metazoa > Chordata > Mammalia > Chiroptera > Phyllostomidae > Phyllostomus > Phyllostomus discolor. The sequence continues at coordinate 21,634,116 of NC_040915.2, forward strand.
AAGGTACAAGAGAAGAATACTAAGTTCTTGTCCTTGAATTAGTTATAATATGGGTTTTATTTTTTACATTAGACCTATGTCTAGGAAAAGGTGGGAAGCAATGCAAAACAGGTTATAAAGCTAAGCTAATGTTAAGTTATATACTCCATGTGGAAGGTATTAACATTAAAAGGAGATAAGGAGACCATGGTGACCAGGGATGGGGAAGGAGGACTTCCTGGAGGAATATATTAAAACCAAAGGACATTTATGCCAAAGGAAATCCTAGAATCTCAGGTTGGGATGGGATCTGCTGCTTCTCTTCTGTCGCTCGCAACCCAAATCTCTTTTATAACTTCCTTCCTAGGTATTCGTGGAGCCTGTGTCCAAACACTTCCAGCGATGGGGAAACCACTACGTACCTTGCCGTATCTAGGGAGGAAGGAGTAGTTACAAGGAGGAGGAACAGTGCGAGCCAGGTCAGGGTAGACTGTGGAGGTTGGGGAGGGTGGGGAATGAAAAATTAGTGTTTGTAGCTCGGTTCCCTGTAAAGGGATAAAAGTTGAGGGCGGGGTGGGCTCTCTTGGGAAAGATTGGAAAGAACAGCACGGGGATTATCCAGAGCCTATTTCTTTAGAAAAGCACAATGTGCCCATACATAAGAAGTTTTGCATGGAATTTCAGGCAGTTCAGGGCCCTCCCCTGCGATGGGGGCTCTGTGTGGATCCCAGGTTAAGAACCTTTCAACTCAGCGGTTGCTAAACGTCTTTCTAGCCCCCAAAACCTTTTCTGTTCACACCCTTCTGATTGAGCCCAACTGTTCCCCAAATGCGTGTTGTCTGCGCAGAGTGTCTTTCTCCACCACCCATCTCTGTGGGCTATAATTCTACCTGTGTGTCAAACGGCAGCTCAAATGTCCCCCTTCCGAAGGCCTTGCAGCACCTGTTCTGTGGTTCTCACAGCACACTTGGCAGCCTTCCGCGGAATTACACTTGTTTGTGCGCTCTGCGCGTCCTCCCTAATGGGCTAAAGGTTACACAGCTCTGTCTCCTCCCTCCTCACCCCGCCCAATACTTAGGAGATTGCGGCAGAGATTTCCAGTCACCTTATTCAATTTTCATTCTTCCCTCTTCCTTAGTTACAGAATCCTGATGTTCCCTGAGACAGCAACGTGCTGGGCCAACCATCAGGCTGGTTACCCAGCTTCCCTTGCATCTGTGGGTGGCCAGCGATATGTAAGGGGAAATTATTGTAGGCGCTTCCAGGAAATCTTTTAATAGGAGAATGGCTCAGCTTGGAGCAGGGATCCCCCTTTCCTTGTGCCACACCCCGCTTTTCCTGCCTGGAATACAGACTTGATGGCTGGATTCCAGCAGCCATTTTGTTATCCTGATCAAAACAATGGGAAGTGCCTTGAACTCTGGTGAATTTATGGAGCCCCTATACCAGCATTGATCAACTATTTCCTAACTTTTTCACACAATAGAATAAACAACAAATTTCTTTAAGACATTGCCATTGAGAATCTGCCCACTAGCAGCAGAATGCAATCTCTAACCAATTCACAGTCACTAATTAAGTTTTGTGATATTGAATTGAATAAGAATAATTTTCTCTTCCTGGTTGGCATACCTCAGTGGATTGAGCTCGGGCTGGGAACCAAAGTGTCCCAGGTTCGATTCCCAGCCAGGGTACATTCCTGGGTTGCAGGCCATAACCCCCAGCAACCGCACATTGATGTTTCTCTCTCTCTCTTTCCCTCTCTCTCTCTCCCCCCCTTTCTCTCTCCCTCTCTCTCTCCCTCTCTCTCTCTCTCCCTCCCTTCCCTCCCTAAAAAAAAAAAGAAGAAGAATTTTCTCTTAAAGACACTGGGCGTAGCCCCAAGCTTGAGCTTTGCAGGTGGAAAATGAGGTTCTGCTGAGAAAGGTACCTTGGATTTGCCAGACTCTGGATGGAAATGTTGTTTTTGACGATTTCCTCTTGGAATACATGTAAGAGAAGGAAATGAGAGGAAACCAAAAATTGTTGCATCCTGATGCTTCTGTTGGAGTGCTGCAGAAAGAATGAGCAGGCTCACTGGCTTCAGAACCACCTGGGCATTGTTGGTTAAAAGGCGGTTTCCCTGGAGCCCTCTCTCCTTTCCCATCTATTGAACCAGGGCCTGAGGAATTTTCACACTAAAATGTGAGCCTCATTGGTAGCATGGTTGTGGTGGGTCATCTCACAAGGGAGTCAAATTGCTACATTAATTATACTGAATTGAATTAATGGGGGAGTCCTTTGAAAGGAGAGTGGAGTCTGAGTAATGCTAATTAGCAAGAAGCCATCCCTCCCTATTTTCCCAGGAGACCTGTGGTCTGGGATTTGGGACTGCCCTGGGAGAGGTGGCAAGGTTCACGTCACCCCTTTTCTTTATGAAGCAAGCATCAGTTCCTGTCAATAACCTCAGCTTGTGTCCCCTCCTACACGCCCCCTCATGTCCCTTATCAGAAGGCCGTGTGTGCACCCTCTGAATGTCCCACCTGACCTCCCGTCCAGACATATTTGCTGTGACTCCTGCCTTGGGGAACCACAGTCTCCGACAGTCTCCCTTGCTCTCTGATTTGAAAAATAAATGGTTTTCCACCTTGTCACCTGCTATTTAACCACAGTGTAAGCAGCCCCTTTTCATCAGATGACTGCCCTAACCCGTCCCTTTTGGAAAATTCGGAGTTCCCTAGCCCTGATACCACCTTCCCCTCCCCCCTGCGATGGACGCCTTGCCCACGAGCAGCTGACCAAAACGAGGCTCCGCGGATGGCAAGGACAGGGACTGTGTTCTCCAAGGCAAAAACTGGAAGACATAAATTTGGCAGGGGAATTTATGACATTTACATTTTTTATTGACTTGACTTTGTTCATCCATTTATTCTTTAGCAGCATATTGGAATTCTGGGGCATCTAGGTAGTTTGTGAGGGCAAGGAGGCAGAATATTTGTTAATGGGAAGGGCCCAGAACATAGAGGATATATGGTTGAGGTCCAAGGCTTAAAACCTAAATGTCCACAGGGCTGGTGGGCACAGAGAGGAGGACAGGGCCAGCAGGAGATGGGGCGGGGTGTGAGCTGGGAGCTGCATGCCCTTCAAGAGGAGCACAGTGGGGCGTGTGGCCGCGGACGGGCGTTAGAAGGAAGCGAAGGCCCAGGCTGGCCCAACCTTCCAGTTTTTCAAGAGAAACTAGAAATTGTTTGTTTGTTTTTTAATGTAAAATAAATCTTTCTCTCTCTTACACACACAGAGTCCTGTAGGCTAAACCGAATATTTGCTATTTACTGAAGATTATATCACCTGTGATCCAGGTAGCCACACAATGTAACAAGAGGTTGGGGCAGTATCATGAAAGCAAAAATGGTACCTAACTGGATCCGGGAGAGGAAAGGGAGGAGCCGGCTTCATGGAGGAGGTGACATCTGAGCAGGGCTGTGTAGATGAAGTAGGGGCTCCAGTCAAGAAAGTGGGGAAGTGCGATCCTGTGGGGTCAAGGAGGTGTGAATGGCCTTGTTGTAGTGATCATTTTGCAATATACACAGGTATAACATTTTAAAAAAGAGGGAAGAACATTCAGGCCCAGCGCTGTGTGGCTTTTCAGGGGACTCCGTGGCTTAGTGCCTCTGGAGTGCTGGGTGATACCAGGGAGCGAGGGAGACCCAGATGGGCAGGGAGAGGCCCTGAAGGCCCGGCCAAGGCATTTCTACTTCACCCTCTGGGCAGTGGGAATGGCACAGACTGATTGGTGTTACACACGGTCACTCTGGAGCTCAGGTGGAGGGTGAACAGGCAGCGCTGTCCCGGAGCCATTGAATATGTACTGGACTGGTTCCCGAGGGACCTGGTGTGGGTCCAAAAGGCATTTTGGCCCAGAAGGACAGCAGCCCCCAGGTCCAGCCCAGGTTCTGCCCTCACTGAGCTCCCAGCCTGATATAATATAGTAACTACGGTGGCTGGCGGTGGGTGCAGGGCAGAGTGTGGGGTGCTGTGGGGTAGGCGGAGAGCAGTTTCCTCTCCTCTCAGCCTGGGAGGCGGCAGCTAGCAGCCGGCAGTGTTGTGGTTACCGGGGCCTTGGGTTACAACACATGTTTGTTTTTAAAAAACGTTGCAATACCTTTTAAATCAGGGCCCTGGACAGGATCCAAGGACAGTAGCAGAACCAGCCCCTGTGACGCTTCTTAAAGAAGCAGCTGCAGAGGGAGGGAGCTTTGGGAACCTGGATTGCCGGGAGGCCCTGAGTTCAGGCGGGGCTTGGAAGCTGAGCAAGGCTGGAAGGAGATCAAATCTCCAATTCACCCTGTTGCCCCTCAAAGCACTTTTGGTTCTGGAGCCCTTGAAGAAGATGACCAGTCTTCCAAGGTGTCTTGGAAAACTAGAAGCAGGGGGTACAAGCCCTCAGGAATGGGGTGGTCTATGTTTCTCGAAGGAAAGTCCTTCCACACTGTCCAAGATTCAGGGGGCCAGCTTGACAGGGAGTGAGTGCCCCATTTTGGGAGGTATGCAAGCAGAGGCTAATATTGGTAGGGCCTGTTGGAAAAGACATGTGAGGGTCTGCTGACATAGGGGTCCCAAGGAAATGAACGATCAGATCCATGTTTTAAAATATTTTATTTATTTATTTTTAGAGAGATGAGAAGGGAGAAAGAGAGGAGAGAAACATCAATGTGTGAGAGATACATCGACCGGTTGCCTCTCACATGCCCCCAGCCTGGGACCTGGCCCACAACCCAGGCATGTGCCCCAACTGGGAATCGAACCAACAACCTTTCAGTTTGCAGGCTGGTGCTCAGTCCATTGAGCCACACCAGCCAGGGGTGATCAGATCCATTTTGACTGCAAGGGGTCATTTTCCCTTTTCAGAGACAGAAGTTATTCCTCAAAGGAGTCAAGATTGGGACTCAGGAGACTTTCATTCTGGTGCACTGTGGGTGGGAATGTAAAATGGTGCAGGTGCTATGGAAAACAGTAAGGAGGTTCCTCAAAGTGTTTAAAATATGGTCATATGACCCAGCAATCCCGCTTCTCAGTGTACATCCCTTAGAGTTCGGATCAGGATCTAGACGAGATGTCTGCACTCCCGTGTTCCCCGCAACAGTGATCGCAACAGCAATCTCAACAGCCAAGATACGAAAACAGCCCAAATAGCCACTGACAGGTAAATGGATAAAGAAAAGGTGGTATGTACGTACAATGAATGGAATATTATTCAGCTTTTCAAAAGATGGAAGTTCTGCCCTGGCTGGTGTAGCTCAGTGGATTGAGCTCGCCAGTTTGATTCCCAGTCAGGGCACATGCCTGGGTTGTGGGCCAGGTCCCCAGCAGGGGGCACCAAGAGAGGCAACCACACATGGATGTTTCTCTCCCTCTCTTTCTCCTTCCCTTCCTCTCTCTCTCTAAAAATAAATAAAAAAATATAAAAAAAAAACCCCAAAGATGGAAATTCGGCCTTTTATGACAACACAATGAACCTGGAAGACATGATGCTAAGTGAAATAAACCAGTCACAGAAGGACACTTACTACAAGATTCCACTTTAGGGGGTACCTACAACAGTCAGGCTCATAGAAGCAGAGACTGGAATGTTGGTTCTAGATACCTGTGCTACAACAGAGTGCCTATAGTTTATAGGCATCACAATACTTTATTGTGCACTTACACACTTGCTAAGAAGGTGGATCTCGGGGTAAGTGTTCCTACCACAAAAACAAACAACTGAACAGAAACAAAAAACAAAGGGGCACAAGGGAATTTTTGGAAGTCATGGGTGTGTCTGTTAACTTGATTTTGGTGATGATTTCTGGGGTGTATGTATATGTTCAAACTCTTTGGATTACATACATTATTTTTTTAAAAAAATATTTTCATTCTGATTCTTGGCTTGCTATTGACTTGCATTTGACCCTGGATAATTCGTATACATTCATTTCTCTGGCCTCACACCCTCGCCCTACGATTTACCCAGTGTTTGACATGGAGTAAGCTCTAGCACAGATCTGTTGAATGAATGAATAAATGAATGAATGAATGAATGAATGAATGAATAGCTTGGATTGGGTCCAAAATTGGATTGGGATCAGTGAACTTCAGAGTTTACATCAACCTCCTGAAATTACATTCACAAGTGTGTGCATATAAGTGATTAAAATCTGTCTGGGCAAAGGTTCTATAGCATTACTCATCGTCACTACCATTTATTGAAGATTTGTTATGGTATGCTAGGGTCTTTGCCTATGTTTTCACCGTTAATCTTCAGGAACCGTGAGGGAGATTGGATGGGGTACGAATTCCGCTCTACTAAAGTGGAAACTCAGGTTGGGGACTGTAAGGACCTGCTTAGAGCCACATGTTGGATTTGAACCCAAGTTCAACAGACTGCACAACCTGAGCACAGATAAGTTGCTACAGCTTCTCAAAGAGATCTGTGACCACCCGAAGGCAAACAGAAAACATTCTATGGCCCCAGAGTTCTCTTTCTCTGCGGGACTGTGGGAATGGAGAGAAAAGGGCGGAGGTGGAGGAGAAAGAAAGCCAGCCAGAGCAGGCAGCGCCCACGCCAGCAAGGGCTGCTATTTAGAGCCCCTAGAAAGGATGATAAGGGGGCGAGCAGGGAAGAGCAGTTAAAACAGAAGCCCCAGGAGGGGGAGGGGGAGGGGGCTATCTCCTCCCCCGCCCCTGCTGCCTCCAGCTCACCCTGTCGCCTGATGTCTAAATAAGGCTTACAGGCACATTCTAGGCGGCTAAAAATAAACGCCAGCTCCCCCTCCTGCCCTTGGGCTCTGGCGACCTCCCCAGCCCCGGCAGGGCTCCCCGGGGCAGGACCGGCTCTCCGGGGCACGCCCTCGGAGTTACAGAATCGGATCTCGCTGGGGACCCCCGGGTTCCGGTGGCCGTGCTTCCTGCAGCAAGAAGACCCAGACCAGAAGTCAGGACGCCTGGTTTCTACTCGTCATTTGCTCTAACAGACCTGAAGAAGTCTCTCTTCTCTCTGAATCTCAGTCTCCCCACATGTATCAATAAAATGCAGACTTTAGAATAATGATGTAAAGCTCTGGCATTTTTGAATGAAGTCAACTTCAGAATTTGCCCACTGGGATTCTTTCGGGTACATCTGTCCTGCAGATTTATTTTTAGTTCACGCAGTCTTTTATAATGATCTGAGTTAGCTGCTCATCCTTAACGATTTAAAGAATTCACATAAAAGTCTGGATTTCCAGCCTCTCAGGAAAAATCCGATCCGTCCACACCGGGCCGGTGTTTTCGGGCAACTTGAGTCTGAATTGGGTAGCGGCCGCCCCCCGCCGGCAAGATGAGGGTACTACAGGTACTACAGCCGATACCCTCACTCACATTTCAGTCCAGCCTTGCAGGCAATTGGGTGCGAGCAGAATGAATGAGGCCGCTAATAGAAAGCTTTGGAAACAGTGAAAAACTCCGTGAATAGGGTTTGATGATGGCGCCACCTGGCTGAAATCTGGTGCCTAGGCATTGCTAGTCCCTGTCCTGGAATCCAGGCCCCAAACCCAAAGAAGGGACAACATCCTCATAACCTCACTCTCAACCCCATCCTGTTGGGAATAATCAGACAATTGGGGCTCTCTTAGGCATTGCCTGGGCCTCCGGAGAAGTCGATGGGAATGGAAAAATACGAGCAGAAACAGCCAGAGTTTGTTGAATTCAAATGATCCTTGAGAGCCAGTTCGGAGGCCAGCAGAGTGGTGCCGGGCAGGGAAGGAAGCAGGAGAGAAGAGGGGTAAGAAAGGGAGAGCAGAGCCGTTGGAGGAACAGGGTTCTTTTGGCCGGCCGGCTGGGATTCTTCCAGCTCCTCTAGGGCAGCTGGTTGGGGCCAGGCACTGCACAGGATGGAGGAGGCTGCGTCTGGGCTGGCCCTCAGACCTCATGGGTGCCATCCCACCTCAGAGGTAGGGTGCAGGGAAGGAAGAAATTGTACTCCCTTCCTAGGTTCTTCTAGCTAGTCTAATAAATAGCCATGAGACAGATTAACAAGAGAAAATAACCAAATTTAATCACATACACTCACACGGGAGTACCACCTACAGGAGAGGCTCAGATATAGAAAGGGAAAATAAAGAATATGTGACATTCTGAGCTAAGGATGAGGTCAGGCACCTGGGGCTTCTGAGGGGAGGAAGATCATTCACAAGATAAGAAGAGCAGATGTTCAGTAATTAGGTTTTTGCCCTGCTCTCTAGATAGGTCATACAAAGTTTTTTTTCTGGTGATAACTCTTATTATGGGCAAGGCTCCAAATTTAAATTCTTTCAGGAAGAGGTAAAAGGCTTTCGTGAGAGCCGCAGGGTTTCAGTTGCTTTCAGCCCAGAATAATCCTCATGCTGAGGTAGCACATCTTGGGGAGGCTTGTTCTGAGGGTGATGGGGAGTAGACATGAGAACCCGGGAATGACTGAGGCTTTGTCCTTCCTGCTCTGTTTCACCAGGCCCCTTCCTGGGGAGAAAAGAGTGACTCTATGTGTATCCCCTACCCCAGCCTCTCAATGGTGGAGGAAGTGGCTCTAGTTCAGACCCTTGCTACTCTGTGGTCCTCAGACCTGCGGCATTGGCCTCATGGATAGCTTGTTATGAATACAAATTCTTGAGCTCTGGCCCAGCCTGCTGAGTCACAATCTGCTCTTTAAAGGGGATCCAAGGTGTTTTGTATGAGTATTACCATTAGATAAAAGCTATTTTAGACCCGTGGTTCTCAGCATTGGCTATACCTTGGAATCCCCTGGGAGACCTTTTAAAATGCTGCTGCTCTCTCCCACCCAAGGGTGCAGCCTGGGCTTCGACATTGAGGTTATTTGTTTAAAGCTGCCCAGGTGAATACAATGCGTAGCTAGCATTGAGCATCAAAGCTCTAAGCAAAGGCTGTAATGAGGTGAAAATCTTCCGGAGTCAGAGTGACGCAAACTTGTGTGTGCGGGGCCCACCCACCCCGTGCCCTCAGCCTGAGGCCAGTGGCGGAGGCTGCTCTAGAGGCACCTTCCCCAGCCCTGTTTGTCTTGCCAGACCAGTCCAGCCCCTGGTCCCCAGGGCATTTCCAGGCCTCCAGCTGCTCTCGGGTTTCAGAAGAGTAAGGTGAGAAGGGAGTGGCGCCCCTGTTAGCTTTGCAATCAAGGGATGTTGCGCTGAGCTGGGAGACCAGAAGCCTGGGTGCTCATTCTAACTCTGCTGGGTGGCCATGGGCTCCAGTTTCTTGCTCTCCCAGATGGGCTAGTCAGAGGGGATGGAAATCACTTCTAGTGTTCCTTCCGGTTTATGCACATACACACGCTCTCAAAGTTGAAGGGGACCTTGGAGATCACCTGGTTTGACATTATCTTCCTATGAATGGGAAAACTGAGGCCCAGGGAGATTAAAGGCATTGCCTAAAGTCAGAGATATCATTCCTATTTAAAGAAAAATTTGGGCTTTGTTAAAGAACAAAAATTCAACCAAGTAAATTTGCAGATCTAATTGGCTTTTTAAGTGATTCATGAATACAGCAGCATTCTATCTAGCAGCTAAAAGGGTGCTTCTGAGGGGTTGTAGAGAAGGGACAGTTTTTCACAGTGAGATACCACTTCATACTGGTCAGAATGGCCACCATAAACAAATCAACAACAAGTGTTGGAGAGGTAGTAGAGAAAAGGGACCCTAGTGCACTGTTAGTGGGAATGCAGACTGGTGCAGCCACTGTGGAAAGCCATATGGAACTTCCTCAGAAAACTAAAAATGGATCTGCCTTTTGACCCAGCAATTCCACTGCTAGGATTATATCCTAAGAGCCCCGAGACACCAATCCAAAAGAACCTGTGCACCCCAATGTTCATAGCAGCACAATTTACAATAGCCAAGTGCTGGAAGCAACCTAAGTGCCCATCAATAAATGAATGGATGAAAAAACTGGTACATTTACACAATGGAATTCTATGCAGCAGAAAGAAAGAAGGAGCTCCTACCCTCTGTGACAGCATGGATGGAACTGGAGAGCATTATGCTAAGTGAAATAAGCCGGGGGTGAGGGACAATACCATATGATCTCACCTTTAACTGGAACCTAATCAACAAAAGAAAAAAAAGCAAACAAAATATAACCAGAGACACTGAAATTAAGAACAAACTGTCAGTGACCAGAGGGGAGGAGGGAGGTGATAATGGGGGGAAAGGTTTTCATGAACAACTATAAAGGACACATGGACAAAACCAAGGGGGGGTTAAAAGCAAGGGAGGGAGGAGAGTTTGACCGCGGGGAGGAGTGGGGGAGGTAAATGTGAACAACTGTAATTGAACAACAATAAAATAGTTTAAAAAAAGAATGGAAGGTTTTTACTTTTTTAAAAATTCACTTTATTTTACTTTTTGCTATCCAGTAGAGCATTTTGAAGATTTATTTATTTGTTTACTTTTAGAGAAAGGGGAAGGGAGGCAGAAAGAGAGGGAGAGAAACATTGATGTGCCAGAGATACATCGATCAGTTGCCTCTCACATGCCCCAGCCAGGAACCTGGCCCACAACCCAGGCTATGTGCCCTGATGAGGAATCAAACTGGCCACCTTTCAGTTCACATGCCAGCACTCAGTCCACTGAGCCACATCAGCCAGGGCCGAAGTGGAATGCTTTTTAGGTAGAAAGAGAGTGGGGCTAGGGAATTTTTTAAAGAGTGGATTATTTCAGGCAAGAATACTTCCCTTTTGGAGAAGGCAGGGGGTTCCGTCAGGCTGATTACTTCACTAGGATTGACTCAGAAATTCCAGATCATAAAATTTGAGATCACTAAATTCCACTTCTTGAGAGAGGCTGAAACTGCAGTTAGCTTAGTTATTAAGTTTTGGTTTGGCAATGTGGCTTAGCATCACCAAAGACCATTTGGCCATTGTTTTATTTTATTTATTTTTTGGTAAGAGCTTCAGTGGAAAACTAATCATTTCTTTGAGCATACTCTTCCACATATCCAGTTATGATTATATGACAGGCTCTGTGCCGTTCATTGCCTCTGATGTTGCAGACAACTCATGAGAATGGACAATAATCTTTGCCTTTACACGTGCACATGTGTGTGCTGCGGAGGCGACACTGACTTCTCCCCCCTTCCACAGACAAGGCCAGTTTTGCCTTCATTTGCACGTTTACCTCAATACTCCTGATCTATAAGTGTGTGTGTTCTCTGCACGGGTTGTGACATCTCCCAGGTTCCCTCGCTGAAGGAGTTAAATTAAACCTCTAATGCATGCTCATTTTATATGAAAGTCATGATGTCACCTTCTGTTAAAGGGAAACCACAGACCCAAAATGGTGTCACTTGTGCCAAAGCCCATGATACCAAACCTAGATTTAGTACGTGACCTAATTGTTGTTTCAGCCTTTCCTAGAGATATAACCTTAAAATTCCAGTCAGGAATTTTCTGGTCAAGAACCAGTCAAGTAACCTGTCTCATGGGCCCTCTCTGTCCCCCACAGAAAGAAGAGGCAACCTGCCTGATAAAAACTCTGGCCATTCCCTTCCTCCCAAAAGAAGATGTCTCAGTATAAAAAATAACCCTTTCCTTTTGCTAATGGCCCCCTTGCCCCACACTTTTTCCTACAAGGACTTACCATTCTATACAACACCACAGAGTCCTTTTAGTTGTTAGATAGGACACTGTCCAATTCATGAATCGCTTAAGAAAGCCATTAGATCTTCACATTTACTCAATTGAATTTTGTGTTTTTTTAACACTTCCTCAGAAAATTACTCTATAATAAAAAGAATAGCCAAGATTTAAGAGTCTTATGCTCTTTGAATTGAGCTAGGTGGGTAGGCCAAGATTCAAAACCAGATGTCCAGGCTATAATTGGATTGAAACCAGAGACCAGTCAGTAACTGAGTGTTCGCATGTCTGCACCATCAGCTGTGAAGGGGTTTAGAATAGTCCTCCCAAGACGCGCTGCTTTGGCCTGTGGATTATTCTGAGCTGAAGGCAATCAAGACCCTGAGGGCTCATGCGAAACTTTCACCTCTCCCTTAAAGAATTTATTTATTTATTTATCTATCTATTTTTTTGTTTGAAAGGTTTTTTTCTGTGTGTGTGTGTGTGTGTGTGTGTGTGTTTAGATTTTGCCCTTTTTATTGAATTTATTGAGGTGACACTGGTTAATAAAATTATATGAGTTTCCGGTGCACCATCCTACTACACATCATCTGTGCACTGTATTGTGTGTTCATCACCTCAAATCCAGTTTCCTGCCACCACTGTTTACCCCCCTTATCCCCTCCTCCGCCTCCTTTCACCCTTCCTCCCCCCAGCAATCACCACACTGTTGTCAGTGTCCACGAGTTTCTTCTCTTTTTTGCTCATTCCCTCCACCCACCCATCTGACTCCCCAGTCACTCCGCACTGACACCCGTCAGTCTGTTCTCTCTATGAGCTTGTGTCTGTTTTGCTTGTTAGCTCATTTTGTTCAGTGGATCTCACATATGAGTGGAATCGTATGGTACTTGTCTTTCTCTGGCTGACTTATTTCACATAGCATAATGCCCTCCAGTTCCATCCAAGCTGTCCCAAAGGATAAGATTTCCTTCTTCTTTTTTCTTTTATGGCTGAATAGTATTTCATGTGTAACTGTATCACAGCTTTTTTTTTATCCATAGTAAGAGTTTTCACCAGAAATAACCTTTTATGACCTCTCTGTAGGAGAAGGCAAACACCATATTACTGAACACGTGTTCTTTTTTATCCTGTGAATGACCTTCCTCCCCACAGAAGACCCGGGTGTCTACCCTTATCCTTAGCTCGAGATGTCATAGTTTCCGCATAGCCCTTTTCTGTCTCTGAACCTCTTGTGTACATGGGGTCTCTGACTCTGTGTATGCAGGGTTCCCATATACACATATGCCATTAAATTTGTTCATTTTCTCTTGTTAATCCATCTTGTGTCTGTTTGATTATTAGATCATCCAAAAGAACTGAGAAAGTAGAGGGAAGTTTCTTCCTCCCCCCACAGTGGCTTGTCTGTGACCTCTACATCTGACCCACGAGCCTGCTTCATATGCATATGAGGTGGCAATCACTCCTCATTACACTCAGGGCACTCACCACACCAGCCTTTAGACACATGCTGTGTCCCCAGCAACACCCCCCATCACACATAAGCATGCTAGGTCACCCTGGACCATGTTGCTCTGGGGCCCAGACTCAGTCCTCCAGGAAACACATGATGATGAACATTAAGAGTTGCAGCAATTTCCACGCTTCCAACCCATCACCCCTGGAATGTGGGTTCTTCAAGGTCAAGGGCCTTGTTTTAATAATTGTCATTTTTCTGTGTGTGTGTGCACCTGTTGTATGCCGGGTAGTTGTCAACCTTGACTGTCTATTTTAATCACCTGGGATTAAAAACCAAAACAAAGAAATAAATGGTTTTGTCCCAGCTCCAGAGATTTAGATGTAATTGGTCTGGAGAGCCGCCTGGGCACCAGGATTTCTCAGTGCCCCCCAGAAGACCGCAGTGTGTGGCTCTGGCTGGGAGCTGGCCCTAAGGGCTCGACCGTGTTTACATTTCACACTCGCTTTCACCCCAGTTGTTTCTCATTTCTCCCAAGGATGGTCAAAATCTGCCTCCTCGGAGAGTTCTTTTTAGGCTCAAGAAGGTAACCCACTGCACTTTGAGTTAGTTCAATCTAATTTCTTGTCTTCTGATATTATTACTCTTGGATTATATCTTGTTTATTTCTTTATTTGCTGATTGCTCTTCTTGAATAGACCCTAGTCCCATGATAATAGACAAGGTCTTTATCATGTTCAACAGTTGAGTTTGTAAGTATTTGTAAGTATTTGTTGGATGAGTGAATAGCTTAGTGCTCAAAGGTAGTTTATTATTATTATTGTTATTAGTTATTTTAAGCCTTGTTTTGCAAATGAGGAAACTGAGGCCAAAGAGGTTATAGCCCCTGACCAGGATCTCACAGGATGCAAGCCTGGGTCTGCCTGACTTGGAGCAAGCACTGTGAGCAAGCCACGGGTCTGCTCTCCCTTCCACAGTGGTTATAGTGTGCCGAGGGCAGTATCGAGTGGTTGGGAGGGAGTGGTTAATGGGGTGGAAGGGCCTTGGCTCGTGCAAAGATGGAGAAGAAATGATGCTGGAAGGCAGGCTTGCAGTCCCCTTCCTATTTCCCAACGAGGCCCCAGTGATACCTGTGTTGGCAACCAGTTCCCCCACCTGCCACCTACACATCCACCAAGGAGTACAGCCACACGGACATCTCTCATCCGACTGGGATCAGCCTCAGGAGAAGCGAGTGCTGGTTGTACTTCTGTGCGTGACTCGGCCAGTCCTCTTCTTCTTGGGGCCTCAAATTGCACTTGTGTATAATGAGGCGGTGCTAGCTGAAAGAGGGAATCCCTTATCAGATTGGGAGGAAGGTGTACAATTTAAAAAGCATATGAGAAGATCAGGTAGCCCTGGCTGGTTTGGCTCAGTGGATTGAGTGCCGGCCTGTGAACTGAAAGGTCGCTGGTTCGATTCCCCGTCAGGGCACATGTCTGGGTTGCAGTCCAGGTTCCCGGTTGGTGGTGTGTAGAGGCAACTGATGGATATATCTCTCACACATCGATGTTTCTCTTCCTCTCTTTTTCCCCCTCTTCTTCTCTCTCCAGAAAATGAATAAAATCTTTTTAAAAAATCAGGTAAAGTCTGGAGCTTAGCTGACACTAGTGTACTAATGCCAGTTTTCCAGGTTTTATAAAAACACTCCATCTTCTTGTTAACGATGGGGGAAACAGATAGCTAGCTGTGTACTACTTTTGCAACTTTTCTGTAAATCTAAAATTAATTCCAAAAAAAATGTTTAAGAAGATGATTAGGTAAGTTTCATACATCCATTTATTCAACAAAGATTGGTTGTCTTTTATGTGTCAGGCACCGAGTACACATCAGTGAATGAAAGTCATGGTCTCATCCTTTGTGGGGTTTGCAATCTGGTTAATACCCCTATTGCTTCTTTAAAAAGCAAACCTCAATTACAAAATGTAGTAGATTAACAAAATCTTGTTTGATGAAAAAATGATCTTCCCGCTTTGACTGTCACAGCGTGAGTTCGGAAGCAACGGCTACGCCCCGCCCTCCCTCTTCGACCCCGCCCCTCCCTCGCGCTTCGGCCCCGCCGCCCTCGCTTGACGTTCGGTCCTTCTTTCCCAGCCTCCCTCTCAGGCTGTCAGCTCAGCCCAGTTCCTGAACTCAGCCGCGCCCCTTTCCGTTTTTGGCTCCACCTTCGTTCCTCTGAACTTGGGGGCTTGACGCCCACGCGGAGGAAAAGACGCTCATGGAGGAACCTCTAAGGTGCGGAGTTGGGAAAGATTTGTTCCAGCTCAAGGCCTGGAAATACCAGATCCCAGCAGGTTGGGACGAATCTGGAAGTGGCGGCGCTTAGCTTTGCGTAACAATACACAGCTTTGCATAACCAACTCTGACAGGCATTTAAAAGGCGTCGCGGCAGCCTCAGACGCTGTTGTCATCTTCGTGCAGTCCCACTTTTGCAATGATGCCCGGGATGCGGGCTCCGATCCTGATCGCCCTGGGCTTGCTTCTCGCGGGACCTGGGGTCCTTGCAAAGGTCCCAACGAAACAGGTGAGTGCGGCTCTTTTAGGAGGCTGTTCCCACTATCCTGGCCTGATGGGCTGGGATGGGATATAGCTATTTCGGTCCCTGAAATTCCTTCTCTGCAGCAAAGCCTCTCTCAGGGTTTGTTTTCTTATGTGGGAGAATAAGAAGCTTACCTCTGCCCTTCTAAGTTTTGTCTGTTGACAGGTGACAGATTAACGAGAGAAAATAACCAAATTTAATCACATACACATGCAGGTAGGAAAGATACCACAGTGGCACATTTTGGGGAGGCCCGTCCTGAATTCCTTCACCCATCTGTACAGTGGTGGTGGGGGGGGTGTTGGTGGTGGTGGTGGTAAGACCTCGCTCAGCTCCAGACCTCTTCAGAAGGTTTAAGCTCCCTTACTCATGTACTCTCCTGCCCTCTTTCCAACATCTGAGTGAAGTTTTGCCAACCTGGAAGATTTAGGCACTGCTCCCAGGCCCAGAGACACAGCCCTGTTTACCTGCCCACCCTTTCTCCCACGAAGAGGCCTGGCACCCTTCCCTTCTCCCCTGTACTGCTCCGTGGCTTGGCCTGTCCTGATGGGTGGGTGGGTGGGTTCGAGAGGCCCCCCAGGCCAGAAGGTCCAGACTTGCACTTCTGGTTGACCAAGGTCCAGCCCTACCTCTGGTTGTGAGCCATGGAGAGGCTCTGACCTCTGAGCTTGTTTTTTCCACTTCTCGCTCACCCCAAGCTTCAGACCCTTGGGGAAGGGAAGTTCTGTGTTTCTGAGACCCAGAGGAGCCTAGTTTCATTGCCGCTTTGGTGCATAGCTGAGGGCAAGACGCTCACTATCGCTGGCAGCAGCTAAAGAGAGAGGCCCAGCCGAGATCCCCTTCTTCCAAACACCTTGGAAGTATTTGTCTGAGAGTAATAAACTGTGGTGTTAGGGGAAAGTGGGATAGGATAGGACTGAGAGCTGGGGGGCTTGGCTTCTGATCCTATCTCTGTCTCTAGTCCATGGGCATAACCTTGGGGCTCCTTGAGCTTCCCTTAGTCTCTCCATCTATGAAATGGGCATGATGTCAACCTGTTCTTGCTTGTGGGTTGTGGGTGAAGGGAAGTGTTCTAAAATCTTAGATAAGGTGATATAAGCCATTGGACTCAGCCTCACCCTGCCACAGGGGCAAGGAGTCTGTTTGCCTGTTGAAGGAAGGAGCGGGCTCTTTGGGCTAACTCTCCCAGAGGACTCACACTTTGTCCGCGAGTGTAGGGTGAGAATGTTTCTCTTGGCTTCAGGTCTGACCGCTATGAGGTGGAGTTCAGCTAGGGCTCGAGCTTGCCCTACATCCCCATTCTATATGTTTTGGCTATGGATGCCATGCGGGACCATTCCAAAGCGTTCTTAGATTGACAGTTTTGGAGGGGGCTTGAGACATCATAGAGTTCATCTACCACACCCAGGCCCATAGAGAAGGATAGGGGACTCATTCAAGATTACACAGCCAAGTGGCCATCTCAATCCTTATCTGCCATCGTGTAGGACTTCTCTGGGATCATGTGATTCCAAGCCCTGCCCCCGAGATCACAGGTCAGATGCAGGCTGTGAGTGTTTTCAGCATCCAGAGCACTGAGTTCCCGTTCCTCCTCTAGCATTAACCAGTCTTGGGATGCTGTGTTGGGTACCAGGGGAGAATGCCCGGCCCCATGCTGGGAATGCAGACTCTGTGGTAGTCTACAGTGACTGTCATTTATTGTGCATACACTGTGTGCTATGTGTTAAGCCACGTGCTTTTTTTCCTAATAGACCTTTTTTTGGGGGAAATAATTTTAGATTTACAGAGAACTTGCACAGATAGAACAGATACCACATACTCCTCACTCAGTTTCCCCTAATGTTAACATCTTATTTACCACGGTGCCCTCGTCAAAACTGAGACGCCGACATTGCTATGTTACCATTCATGAAACACTAGACTTTTTATTTGGATTTTACCAGCTTTTCTGTGAATGGCGTCTTTGTGTTTCAGGGTTCAATCCAGTGACCACATTGCGTTTATTGTTTTCCCGGTCCCCTCTGGGCTGTGATACTTTTTCCGTCTTGTTTTCATGGGCTTGACAGTTTTGAAGAGTTGTGGCCTATGCTTTCTGTATACAAACCTCTCCCTCTCCCAGTAGCCTAGTGAGAGGATGTAATTATGCTCATTTGATAGATGAGGAAATCGAACCCAAGAGGGATTCACTTAGCCATGGTCTCAGCTAGTGAGAGTGGCTGAGGTCTGATTCGAACCCAGGTCTGTGATCTGTAGCCATATTTCTGCCTCCAGAGCTGTGCCTTGCCCCTCTGCCCTACGTTGTCCCATATTGACTCTTCCCACATACTGGGATGGCAAATATCTGGTGCCAGGCCTGGCCCTTGGTGGGCATTGCTAATTCATCATAACTGCTTTTCTGGATGAGGCTGACTCAGCTGCAGAATTAATTGCCACTGAAGCCTCTAGTCAGGCATCTGGAAACCACCTTGTTATGTCTCCCCGAGGGCCTGGGAGAAGGAGAGGGGAGGGGATTCTTCAGCTCCGACAGGGCATTTTGGACACTTTTTCCAGCCTGGGATCAGTCCTCCATGTTCATCAGGTTGCCTTAGAATCTGTGAAAGCAGCCCCTGAAAATGGCTAGTCCTCCTACGTACCTCCCAGCCTGACTCTTAATTCCAGGCACTTTTTCAGGTGACAGTGGTCTTGTAACTGGTCTCCCCACTTCCACCTTGTTCCTCTCCAAGCTGGTCTCGACCATTAAACAGAGCATGGCACTGTCCTGCAAGGGGGCTCCATTGCACTTATAGAAAATTCAGCCTCCTGATTATGATCTGTGGGGTCCTGTGTTAAATGATCCTGCCACCCCTTCAACCTCATCTGGGTCCCTTGTCCACAGCACGTAGCCCACTGGCTTTCTTGTGCCAGAGCAGCTAAGCTGCTTTCTACCACAGGGCCTTTGCACATGTGCCCTCTGCCTGGACATTCCTCCTCTCTGTACTTACACGTCTGACTCCTCATCCTGTAGGAGTCTACCTTAAGTATCACTTCCTCATCACCCTATTTAAGTAAGTCCTTTGTTACTTTCGTCTTTTGTTTTGCTATGGCACTCAGAATCATAGTGGGCAATGGATACTTTAGACTAAGCTCTAAAGACAGGGCAGGAACCTTTCTAATTGTTTACCGCTGTTAACGCAGCACTGAGCCCAGTCTGCGGTCATTGCTCCACACGTTTGGGGAGTGCATGTTGAAGGACGCATTTATCGGCTCTTGCCCTGTACAAGGGGCCCTGGGGAATACAGGGATGAACCAGGCCCTGTCCTGCCTTTCATAGTCACGGCACAGTGTTTCATTCCAAGCGACAGAAACCCATCCCAAGAAATTCAAGTAAAGGTGAGTTTACCCCAGGTACATGAGGAATCTCATGGAACTGGAGGCAAGAAAGAAGTGGAGGCTGGGACAGCCCGTGGCTGTCGTTCAGTGAGCCAGCTCATGCTTTGGGCATGACCTTGTGTTATGAGCATTACATATATGCTCTCGCCCTTGCAAGAGCCCCGAGAGGAAAGTATAAATGCCTCCACCTAAAAGATGTGGAAATTGGGACTGAAGAGGAAACTGCTTGTATCATCACATGATATGGTGGCTGAGCTAGGATTTCAGCCCATGTCGGTTGACTAAAGCCTTGACTTACCCCATATCTCACTCCAGAGCCATGCCCCTCACTGCCTATTTTGATAGGGGAGGGGAGGAGGTAGATGACTACATTCGTTCTCTTTTCCACAGACCCTTAATTCTTGTCCCTTTGTCTTAGCCATGGGTCATGCATGAGTCTCGAGTTCTAGCCCCATCCCAAAGCTGTGACCCAATAACAATGCAAAGCCCAAGGTCCTCTGAGTGACTTTGCCTCCATCTCAATTCCCAAATCAGAGGCAGAGAGAATCTGTCACCTAACCAGATTGGGTTAGGTGTTCCTTTTTGGCCCAGTTGGCTGTGGGTGTGTTGATGATGGGGATCGGCTTGGCGGTGTGGGAGTAGTAGGTTTTCCTTCTAAGCTGGGGTGTGCATGGTAGGCGGATTGTAAGTTTCTCAGAGGGGGCTGGGAAAGGTGTGGGGGTGGGTGGGCAGGGAGTCTGCATGGTGTGTGGGAAGTTCGAAAGATCATAGATGAGAACGGAGCCGTGGGCACAGGGCGCTCATGGTCATGTGTAGTTGGACAAGATGGTGGAGTCAGGAGACCTCTGGGCGATGTGCAGGAAGAAGAGAAGTGGCTCAGCAAAGGGAGGAGTGTGACTCAAAGGGAGAAGGGGCCTGAGCAATGGGATGGGAGACAGAAAGCACTGGTTAGGATTAGGGAACGTCATTCATTCAACTAGAATTGTTTATCAACATGTGGCTCCCTGGGGGTCGTTTCCTGTGTGTCCTATTCCCTTTCTGGGTTAATTGCACACCCTTCCAGGGTGACCTTTCGGATGTTATGCTTCCTCCTGTGTTTGTGTTTCCTATCGTCCCTGGGCCTGCGCTGGGGTGGGGGTGGGGTGTGTGATGGGAATAAGGTCCATGGCTTGGGCTGCAAAGGGAAACCCTCCAGGAGCTGCTTTCTAAGGGGATCCCAAGACTGGCTGGAGAGGAGTGGGGAGCAGGGAGGTGGGAGGTCAGAGGAGGCACCTACCAGAGGCGGATATGGTTAGTCTCCTGTTTGGAGGGTCTGAGCATCGGTAACACCGAGTTCCAGTCCCTCCTCCAGCATGAACCGCTTCATGGTCTGGTGTACTGGGCTTTATAGTTTGGCATGCTTTTGAGGGTCTTACATTTTGAGCCTTTACTTCAGTCCTGCTTATGAAGTGGTAAAACAAGTGTCACCCCAGGTTCACCGATGCTCAGTTACAGATGAAGCTCGGAGGGGGAAGCCACCTCCCTCGCCCATGATCATTTCTGTTGATCCTTCTAACTGGTGAGATTTCCTTTGGCCGACTTTTCTTTTCCTGCTGCTGTGATTGTCCCTAGGCGTTCCGGATCAGTAGCTTTTCCTGGGAGAACTGTGACAACGGGAAGGACCCTGTGCTGATCAAAAGCCTGAACGTGGAGCCCAGCCCCATTGTGGATCCCGGGAATGTGACTGTCAGTGCCGAGACCCTGACGAGAGTCACCCTCACTTCTCCCCTGAGGGTGAGCCTGAGGGTGGGTGGGATCGGTTGGGAGCTTGAGGGAAGGGGCTGTGGGCCAGCTGACAGGGGCCCTAAGGGCCCCAAGGGACCAGTTCCTCAGGGAATGGAGGGTCCTGGCATCCCAGAGCAGCAAAGGAGGCGTGCATTTGTAGACTCTGTACTGAGGTTCATAGAATCTCGGTGTCACAGTGCTGCAGATGGGAAGGAATCTGCTGTCAGCCCCAGCAACCTCCAGCCGAGCACATGATTGACGGCTTCCTCACACCTGGCAGGAGAGCTCCACCTCTCGGGCAGGAGGGCACAGTGCTCACTGTCGTTTGACAGCTTTGGCTGGGCATTTTGGTTTCGGTAGTGGTGCCATTAATTAGAACACAGACACATCAACTAACAAGTGATACGTAGTCAACTTTAGAGAATGATAATGGTCAGAATGGGGTGGGGGGAGGGGTCACCTGAAGTCTCACTGCCTCGTGATAAGAGGTAAGCATTTTTAATGTTTTGGAACAGTCCCCCATAAAATGACATATAATGCTAATTTTAATAGATACATATGTGAAAATTGGCAGTGCTCTGTGTAAATGTCCTCCTATAATCTCACTCCTCATGAGATAATCATTGGTAGCTATTTAAATGTCCTGTCAGACTTTTTCTGCATTTGTAAATATATATATTTACATGGGTGGGATTATATGGCATGTGCTATTAAACTCCCCCCCCCCTTTTTTGCATCATGCTATGTGTTCCATATCTCTCTCTATGGCATTTGGCTTAGATCTACTTAATCATTTTTAAATGGCAGAAATGTTGTTATAGATCTGCCATAATTAACAAATCTAATGTCAGATATTCAGTTTGTTTCCAGGTCAGTTTTTTTTGTTTATTTTGGTTTTTGGCTATTATAAACACCTTTGCAGAGATTATTCTTAAAAAGCACCTTTCTCTACTTTTCTGATTGTGTAGATGCAGATTTTTGGGTCTTTTTTTTAAAGATTTAATCTATTTACTATTTTTTAGAGAGGGAAGGGAGGGAGAAAGAGAGAGAGAGAGAGAGAGAAACATCAATGTGCGGTTGCTGGGGGCTGTGGCCTGCAACCCAGGGATGTACCCTGACTTGAACCTGCGACACTTTGGTTCACAGCCTGCGCTCAATCCACTGAGCTACATCAGCCAGGAGATTTTTGGGTCTTTTGATACACATTGCCAAAGTGCCTCCAAATGTTCGAACCCAGTTGTCCTCTTACTGGAAACAACAGCTTTGGCTCTTTCCACACATTTGTTGACATTGAGCGTTTTGTAAAATCCTTTCCAGGCTTGTATACCATCCGAATGAGGTTCAAGTTCCTTTCATAAGTTTCTTTGCATTTTGTAGTCACACTTTGGGAAAGTCTAGGAGGCAGTGCTTGAGTTAGCCAATCAGCAGTCAGATAATGACAGAGGCATGTCAGCCCGAGTTAGCTTCAGCCGTGGGGTGGTGCTGACTGCCTAAAGAATTCTAAGGCTGTGGTTCAGTGAAGGGAAAAAATCACATTTGATTATTCAGGTCTGTCATGGGCTCAGGAAAGGGTAATATTGGGGCACATGCCACAATACTGTCATTTCTGGTTCGGAAATCTCTAAGATCCCAAACAATTTAAATCTCTGTGATTGAAATGAAATGGTGACTTGTTAAAGAGGCACAGGAGCTAGTAGGTTTGCCTCGAAACTGACCGTTTTTCCAACTCTTCTCGCCAGGCGGAGGTGATCGTGCAGAAGGAAATGGCTGGCTTGTGGGTCAAAGTCCCGTGTGTGGAACAGATCGGCAGCTGTACCTATGAAGACGTCTGTAACATGCTTGACATTTTCCTTCCCCCTGGAGAGCCCTGCCCAGAGCCCCTGCATGCCTATGGGCTTCCCTGCCACTGTCCCTTCAAAGAAGTAAGTACTCAGGGAGGGAGAGAGAGCATTAGACTAGAGTAAAGACCTGGGGTTCAGAGAGAAAGATCCTCACATTCTCCTCTTGCAGATCTGGGTATGATCTTTCCTGAATTGCTTCTCTTTAGAGAGCCTCAGTTTATCCATCTGTGAAATGGGAGACTTGAACTTTGCTGTGGCCTTCAGTGCCTTTTGGCCGTGCTCTCAGTGCTATGGCGATCTCTAATCTCCTGTGGCTCTCAGGAGAACAGGAGCGGGGATGGTTCACGGCTGTAGCCTTAGAGGTGGCTCTAGGAGAGGGTCTCGTCAGTAGGCTCCCACTGACCTGCGACCCATTGGCTTTTCCACAGGGCAAATACTCACTGCCCAAGAGTGTTTTCACCCTGCCCCACCTGGACCTGCCTGGCTTGCTCAGCACCGGAAACTACCGCATCCAGAGCATCCTAAGCAACGGCGAGAAACGTCTGGGCTGTTTCAAGATGAATATCTCTCTAGAGGCCTTATAATGTGGCACCAGCTGCAGAAGAACAAAGGGGTGTGAGGGAGGTGACCCCCTTCCTCTGTCTTGTGTTTGTCAAGGCCCAATTCCGATTTTCTGTCCCCCTTCAACCCCCTTCCCACAGTAATGCTACTACCCTCGCTGCAAACCATTTTGTGCCACTTACATTTTAGGTGTGGGCAAGCAGCCTGAACCTACGGTAGGGAGAGCTGGGTTGTTCTTGACAGCTCAGGACACCTACCGGGCTGGCCACTCCCTCTTCCTCCTCACCGCTGCGGCTCGGCTCTCGTCTCAGAGCTTAACTCATCTTCCAAACAGTCCAGCAACAGGACGAACACGTGTTGTGATGCCACGTTCAGACTAACCCAGCCTTGCTCTCCTGTAGTAACTTCATGGTTTTCTCATTAAAATTGTGTTGTCGTTAACTTAAAAGCAGAGTGAGAGTGTTAACAGTTTTCATTTTACTCCAGCCCCTTCCTGCAGTGAAGGGCCTGAAGTAGTAGATCTCAAGCGTACTTCCCTGGTAACATCTAGAATTAGTTGAGGTAGTCTTTTCTAGATTTGCCTAACTAGCAAGCGGGGCACAGCATATCCTGGAGAGGCAGGGCACGGGGTGGGTGGGGGCTTCCTTGGGAGAGAGATTTAAGGATGCTGTACATAGTATTTAAGATAGTTTACAAACTCAGGCGCCTGCAGGGCCAAGCACGAGACATAACCGAGTGACGAGGGCCACGGGGAACGCACACGGGTCTTCCCTTTCTATAACAGCGTGTATGTGCCGATGTGAGACATCTGATGCGCAGTCTCGGGAGGGGGCTGTGATTGGGGCCGATGGGCCTGGGAGAGTTGGAAAGGGCACGTGTTGCTGACAGGGGCCTCTGCTTTTTAGATGCAGCCAGTTAGTGTCTCACTGGAGACACTAGTGAGAATGTTGTAGGCCCGGTTTGCCAAATATTCTCAATTTCTTTTTCCATACAGAAGCTGGCAATCCAGACTTTTATATGAAATCTTACAATGTTTAAGCATTGGCAAGCAGTTATGTTTTTAAACACTGTGCAGCGGCCAGACAGACTTTTCGGTGGGGAGACTTGGCTCAGGGAGGCCAATTTATGGCCTCTATTGTAAGAACATGCATGCTTTGTCATTTTGGCCTTGAGACAATTCCTCTGGTGCTGGTTGTCCCTGCTTAGGGCCAGAGCCATAGTGTCTGACCCAAGCAGTAGGCCCTTCCAGTGCTCGGGGAGGTGGAGGCAGCCTCTCGGAGCTGTGAGCACTGTCAGGGTGCATGTGGTGGATGCTGAGGGTTGGATCCCCTAGCAGCTGCTCTGGGGAAGGGATCCAATGAAGAGAGGTGGACCCAAGTCAGGTGCCTGTGTGTGTCCATTGTCCTGTTCTGCGTGACAACTTACAGACCCACAAACCAGTCCTGAATTCTGAATTCGAAGCCTAGAATGGTAATGTAGGCATGTGCTGCTTAATGACAAGGAGGTGTGTCATTAGGCCATTTCGTCATTGCTCGAGCACCGTAGAGTATAGTTACACAGCCCTGGATGGTGTATGTGGCCTGCACAGCCAGGCTACGTGGGACAGCCTATTGCACCTGAGTCCCAAGCCTGCATGGCATGTTGCTGTACTGAGTACTGCAGGCGGTTATCACAGAGTGGCAGTTTGTGTATTGAACATAGAAAAGGTACAGTAAAAATACTCATGTTCATGGGGATGCATTGCACTAGGACCTTTTGATGGCTATGGTGTCCCTAGGCAATAGGAATTTCAGCTCCACTATAAACTTCTGGGACCTCCTTCATATATATGGTCCATCATTGACTGAAACATCGCTATTGATGTATTGCTATAAATCTTTTTAACTTGCAGAGTTCCTCCTTTATATTGGCTGTATATACATTTTTATTGATCACATCCCAGGATTTCAGAATTTTGGTCTGAGGCTTTATTTTCTTGTCTTTGTCTAATTTTGGTTCATATGTTGCTTTTCTTCCACTGATAAACCACAAATATATTTGCATATCCGTAGGTGCATTTTTGCAATGTTTGAGGGCATCATATAGCATTTTATTCTGGATGAGTCATAATTTAACCTAATGTTGTCTGTTTCTGAGACTTTTTACTATTATAAAGAACATAAACTCCTTTTGCATACATTTTTTTTTGCAAACACAAAAGACAGGATAAATTCTTATACGTGAAATTAGTGGGTCAGAGGCCTACACATTTTAAGACTTATGTATTATAAAATTGTCCTTCAGAAAAACTATAACAATGTATAATCCCATCTGCAGAGTGTAAGATTGCTTTCAAAACCCTTCCCAAAATTAAGCATTTAAAAAAGCAGGTCAGTAGGTCTGGCACATGACAAAATCCTTTTCTACCCGACAAACTTCTCAGCCCTTCCAACCTAAATCAGTTCTAAATGGCTTTAAGATAGATAGATAGATAGATAGATGATGTCCTTCTAGGTAGCAAAGTCACCATAATGATGAAAAATTACTAAGACATTTGGTACCGACTTCTTAACTGACTTCTGGTGTGTCCATATCTCCAGGGCAACACAGTAACTTGCTGATGGAAAACCAATTTTCACACATGTGGTTAGAGAATAATTATTATTTTTTTCACTTTCAGAATGGCAGAGCAGGAAAAGCCCTTTATAACCATTTAGTCCAGTCCTGCATTTCATAGATGGGAGAACTGAGACAGAGAGA
Source organism: Phyllostomus discolor (assembly GCF_004126475.2). Classification (NCBI taxonomy): domain Eukaryota; kingdom Metazoa; phylum Chordata; class Mammalia; order Chiroptera; family Phyllostomidae; genus Phyllostomus; species Phyllostomus discolor. Next base: position 21,660,014 of record NC_040915.2, read on the forward strand.
GGGAGGAGCTGGCCCAGGATCCCATGGGAAATAAGTGGCAGAGCCCATGGTCAGGCAACATTACTGCCAAGCTCTGTTTGAGCTGTCTGTGAGTCTTCCGCTTAGAAGACCATCTAAACCGAAAACCCTTTTCCCCAGTGTATGCTTTTCTAGAGCTGATGCTTTCAGGGCAGCTACAACCCAACAGAGGAAACCATTGCTTTCCCTTTTTCAAATATGTGTGGTTTCTGTTCGCATGGGCATCACAGGCAAATGGTGCGCCTTTTCCCATTAAATGAGGCTGACGACATGAACAGTTGAATAGTGGTTTTGGTCAGGAGGTACAAAAGACCTCCAAAAATACCTCCCCCCCAAAAAAGGGCACATCCGGAGAGGTATCAATACCAACATGTGTCATTTACATTTCTATTGGGAAGATAAAGAAGCCACTCATTAATACAGAGATGCTGGGGTTTGATAAACATATATATATCATCCACAATAGAAGCCAAATGGGGGGTGGGAGGAGGGAGGGCTATTCGAGTAAAAATGGATAACGATGTGCGTAGACACCTGTGGAGTTGGCTATGGAGTGTTTGGTGGGTTGGATCAGCTCATAGAGGGCTTGGTATATTCCAAATACGCACCCCAGAAGGCCCAGGGTGCTGATCATGATGTCCTTGGCAATGGTGACGAAGCTCATGTTTTCAGGGTAGAAAGTGATGAGCTCCAGGAGGGGCGGGATGATGAGCGCCAGGGCGCTGCTGCTCACGGAGCCCACCAGGGCGATGACCAGGTCCAGGCGGGGGATGATGATGGCTGAGACACCTGCGGAGAGGGGAGCGATTTAGAATCACCAAATGTTCCTGCAGGAAGGGAGCCCAGAGACAGACCATTTCTTTGGAGCCCGTAACTCCACAGATGCCCGATAAGCCATTCTGGAGAGCGGGGAAGGAGCCCGTTGCAGACTCGGGCAGTGGCTCAGGCACTGTGTGGCTCTGGCCTCCCACCTCCGTTTCAACAACCAATGTAGGCGCTCTCCTTTTACGTTTCATTTTATTGGGTTTTTCACGTTTAGTGTTTATTGGAAAGGCCCCTCCTCCACCTGTCTATTACAACCTCACTGTAAAGATGCGGAAATCTAGAGCTCTGGAGGGAGCTGACTGTGCCCACGGTCACACAGAGCTGAGACGAGAGTCCACAGAAGTGCCCAATCCAAGGCCTTTCCCACCCCACCCCCGTGCTGCCTCCCATTTATGAGAAAGAACCTGGTGCGCCATTAAGTACTCAGTAAATACTTGACTCTTCCCCAGGCACCGAGTCTATGGTGAATTTGTACTAATCTACACAGTATAAACACTGTCTAGAAGCAAGGATGTGAAAAACGAGAGATGGCTCGGTGCTGTCAGAATCTCAGTCCTTTGCTTTCATTTCTTAAAGGGACCTGGATAATTAAGAAGGACAGGAAACTAGAAGACAGCATTAGGCTGCTCACTGCCCACCTTTTCTAGAAACACATTTCTGTCTTTGAATGAATAAATATATACTTATTCCACTTTATACAGCCATCTGCTTTTCTTATGAACACATTAGGGAAAACCTGCTCTGGAAAGCACCCTTGCTAGTTTGCAGATCTCGGAGCAAAGATCACCGCTTTATGAACTTGCTCCAACACATCCACTCAGAGAATGAGAGAGACTCAGCCTCTCGCGGTTGAGAATGCATCATCCCTCTGATGGGGTGGTTCCCGCCCACAGCATTCCTTCATCGGATGTTTAATAAATTGCTTAAGGAGGTACAGAGAAAAATCAGCGTCTTCACTCCAAGCGGGTTCACAGTAACAGGGCAGAGAAGACAGGTTCAGGGAAGCTCTAAATCGAGGTAAGCTGGAAGGGCGCCTCCGAAGGGCGAGACCCGACCATGTGAACCCACCGCTCAGAGCCCCGCCCCGTGGTTCTCCATGGCCTGACCTTCTCGGGCCCTGCAAGATCTCTGGCTTCATGTTTTATCACTCCCACCACTTTCGGTTTTCCAAAGAGGCCAGATGTAAACACCCACCTTGGATCTGTGCAGGGCTTGCTCCCTGCTCATGGTACACCCTTCACTGCTCCACCTACCTCCTCCTTCCTCATCTTTTCGGTCTGAACTGAAATATCCCTCTACTGCAGAGGACTGCCTGACCTGACCAAGGCCAAGTTATAGGACCTTCTTGTGTTGATGTCATAAGAACAGGATACCCTTTCTTTATGAGCACATCTTTCTGTGCCGTAGTTATTTTCTTGCTTCTATTTCCCACTCAACTACAAGCCTCAGGGGGGCAGGAGCCATGTCTTCTTCATCATTTATTATTGTGTCCCCAGTGCCTAGCACAATGTCAGGCACATAGTAGGTGCCCAACAAACAATTGTTGAATGAAAAAAGGGTAACGGAGTTGACAGATGAAGAGAGGAGGAGGAAGCAGTCATAAAGCACACACCAGAAGCGGGACATGTTATTAGGTCAGCTGTGTCTTGCAGTGTGTTTCCTGACCCAGAGTGGCCTGAACTACTCAGTTTTCCTCTTCAGCTTACACCCTTTCTCTTAGGAAGGATCTCACAACAATATATCGACAGGTTTCTGATGTCTTGGTACAGACCGGGAACTCTGTAATACTCTAGACCAAGCAGGGGGCTGTTTCTGCATACAGAACTCCAGTTACGGGAAGTGTGGCATCTGATAGCGTGTCCTGCTGGGCTGCTCCAAGACTGACCCAGTTTCTTCCGACTCCAAACTGACACCAGATTCTAGAACCTTTAAGACTCAATTTTCTCTCTCTCCCTCTCTCTCTCTCTCTCTCTCTCTCTCTCTCTCTTCCCCCCTCTCTCTCTGTCTCTGTCTCTGTCTCTCAATAATCTCACAGGTGGCTGAAGACAAATACAGATGTTGTCCAAGCTCTGGCTTCTCCAGGCAAAATATCCCTAGTTCTTTCCCTCATGCCTCATGGGGCGCCTTGACTGATCTTCTTTCTCTGGACCTGCTTTGAGAAAGAACCCCCCAGCCCTGTTCATGACGTTTCCCCAACATCTACTGTCGTGCCTAATGTAGAACGAATGCATAGATATGTGAGTGGAGAGACGCATGAGGGAAGGTAGGAAGGGAGGGAGGGTGGAAGGGAGAGAAAATAGTGCTCCCCAAAATACCTCCAAGACCTTCACAAACCAGCCCCTTGGGGTTTTTCCCTCCAGTTAAACACAATTTTATGGTGGGGGCTTGACCCTAATTTATGACAGAAAGGGATATGGCTCCATGGAAAACACAGACTTTGGTGCTCTACAGCCTGCGTTCGAATCCCAGCTCTGTCACTTGGCAGCTGCATGATCTGAGCACGTCACTCACTGAGCCAGTTCCCTCGGTTGGTAATATTCCACTGCTAGGTAATATTCCACTCAGGCTGTCCTGAGTGTTAGGTAACATCACCACCATGCCAGCATACAGGAGGCATGCAGGAGTGAGAATGAATGAGTGATGGTTCTTCCTCCCTTCTGTGTGTAGGCAGGAGAGATTACTGTAGTATTTACTATGTGGTAGTTCTGTTAAGCCCATTGTTTAGGTGGAAATCTGAGGTTTGGGGAGGTAAATTTTCTTGTACAAACTCATGAAGAAGGCAAATGGCAGAGCCAAGGATAGAGGGGTAGATGCCAATGTGGTTCCCAGCCACAGCTGTGGGCAATGAGCACCCTACTCACAGGTCAGACAGACCAAGACTGTGCGGATGGACAGGTCTGCAAACAGTGCCCAGTTCTCTGGCACCTGGGAGACGACGAAGGGGATGATGATCTCAGCTGGGACGTGGAACTGGAGGGCGTAGGTGAAGAAGATGCCGATGGAGTATATCAACTTGACCGACTGGTACAGCCTGCAGACAGACGGATGGGATGTGAAATGGGACATGGCTCCTGGGCAGGGCTGCTCGGGACTCCCTCACCGCTCAGAAGCTGGTACTTGTCACTGAGTGACAGTACTGGCTGACTTCCATTGACTCAGGCTGCACCCAGCGTCAGAGTCCCCTGAGAAGCTTGTTAAAATTGCACATCCCTGGAGATTCTTTTTTTTTTTTTACATTTTATTTATTTTTAGAGAGAGGGAAACAGAGGGAGAAGGAGAGGAAGAGAAACATCATTGTGTGGTTGCCTCTCACATGGTCCCCACCGGGAACCCAGCCCGAAACCCAGGCATGTGCCCTGACTGGGAATCGAACCAGCAACCCTGTGGTTCATAGCCTGCGCTCAATCCACTGAGCCAGCCATACCAGCCAGGGCTGGAGATTCTTATTTAACAGTCTGTGGCTCAGAAATCTGTGCCTTTTCTTTTAGTTTTTAAAAAGAGGTGTATCTGCATAGCCCTGGCCAGGTGGCCCAGTTGCTTGAAACATCATTGTGTTCACCAAGGGTTGTGGGTTCAGTTCCCAGTCAGGGCACCTACCTAGGCTGTGGGGTTGATCTCTGGTTGAGGTGCATATGGGAAGCAACTGACCAATGTTTCTCTCTCACATTGATGTTTTTCTCTCTCTCCTTTACTCTCTCTCTCTCTAAAAAAAGAAGTCAATAAATATAACCTCTGGTGAGGATTAAAAAGAATAAAATAAAAAGGTATATGTGCATAGAGTAAAATTCATAACACTAAAGCCATACAGTGAAAGACCTCCCTCCCACACTAGATTCCCAGTCTGCAGTCCCTCTTTCCACAGGCAGTCCTTGTAATAGTTTCCTTGTAGCCCTTCCAGGACTAATCTGTGGGCATACAAGCTTATACGGAATGGAGGTACACACACACACACACACACGGTAGCATTCTCTATACACTGTTGAGCTCTGTTTTTGCTCATTAAATATTTCTTGGAGATTGTTCCTTGTCAGCACACACGGATCTGGCTCCTCTATTTAACAGCTGCTTGGTATTCCAATTGCGTGGATACACTCTAGGTTTTCAAGCAGTCCCCGGTTAATGGACATGCAGGTTATTCCCAGTCTTTTGCCGGTAAACAATGCTGCTGAGGACATCCTTGCACATATATACTCTGCACATACAGTGTATAATCCCAGAAGTAAAAATGCTGGGTAAAAGTACTTGTGATGTAATAGTCACATGGTCCTGTGGACACAGGGCCCACGTCTGGTCCCAGCGTGTGGGAGGGCTCGTTTCCCACAACCGTGCCAAAACAGCGTGTGGACATGGGCTGCTCTCTGCCGCTGGGTTTTAAAAAAAAAAATTGGCATTTCCGTTATTATGAGGGAGACACAGCATTTTTTCAAATATAGAAAATGCCATTTTTGGAGATTTGTCTGTGAACTGTTATCATGGCCATTTTCTCTGGGCTGTTGGTCTCTTTCTCATTGGAGAGGGGTCTTTTTTGTCCCTTCGTTAAGGCTGCCCTGGAGAATCCCATGACCAGCCACATTTAGAGCAGGCGTGAAGCCCCCGTGGCACCCGGGGCCCAGGATTTCCCGTGGAGGCCCCGGAAGGAAGGCACCCTGTGCGGGGTAGCCAGTGGTGGCCCAGATCACCCAGAGTAAGAACAGCCTATGCAGATGCTGTCTGACTTATGTAAAACAAGTCACAACTTCAAAGAAACCCCATGTTTATTATCATTTTTTAAATAGTAATTTTTAAAGATTTTATTTATTTATTTTTAGAGAGAGGAGAAGGGAGGGAGAAACAGAGGGAGAGAAACATCAATGTGTGGTTGCCTTTCACGCGTCCCCCACTGGGGACCTGGCCTGCAACTCAGGCATGTGCCCTGACTGGGAATCGAACTGGCAACCCTTTGGTTTGCAGGCCAGCACTCAATCTGCTGAGCCACATGAGCCAGGGCCCATGTTTATTATCTTATCTAGTCATTACCGCAGCACAGTGAGGGGGTGGTTGGTGATATTTTTCTCATTTTGCAGCTGCACGGAGCCTTTGTGGGAAATGATTGCTCTACCATCCTACTCTTCCTGAAAGACCCAGGCCATGGGGACGTATAACCATGACAATAGCTAACCTTCAATGAGTGTCTACTATGTGCCAGACACTTTTCTAAGCACTTCATGTGCATTAAACCAATTAATCCTCACAATCACTCCATGAGGTAGCGTGGAAGTCATCTGGGCTGTTCAACAAATATTTCCAGTTCTTCCAAGCACGTAGAATTAAACCTCCCTTCCCCTTTAACTGATGAAGGGCTAGCAAGAGAAATGTGCTTTAGCAGCTTCACAGGAGAGGGTGTGGTTCCCGTGCTCTAAGCCATGGCAACCAGTAACATTTCAGGGAGTGGTTGTTCCATCAGTCGGGGACCTGGCGTGGGGATGGTGCTGTCATCCCATAATGGACAGGTAGCATGAGCATATGTTTAACCAGTTGTATGTATTCAGCCATTGAGATTTAGGAGTTGTTTACTATTGGAGTATAACTCAGTCTATCCTGATTGATATAACGCAGCATTAGTATTACCTTCATTTTACAGAGGATGGAAATAAGGTCTGCAAGATTGGGAAGCTTGCCCAAGGTCATATGAAGACTAGGATGCAAAGCCCATTACTCAGCTTTAGAACTTGTGCTCTTAAGCATGTGGCTGTACTGACTGCTTAGTCACTGTGTACCCAGTACTGCCAGGATAATGAGAATAGCTAACATTCAATGAATGCTATGTGTCAGCCCCCAAAATGTTTCCTGGTTGAATGAATGAATGAATGATTGAATAAGAACTCCAGACTGAATTCCAGTGGGGCCGTAGCCATAGCAGCAGCATAGATCCACTTCTGGAATCAGGGGCCCGAGCAGCAGCCTACCTGCAGGACCCTCAGTTACTGCTCTGGAGTTATGCTTTTTGTCGTTACTCTTTCTGTTCCCCAAACACTCCAGATCATTCCTGTTTTAGGGCCTTTGAACTGCAGAGCCAGACAGATTCGGTTTCAAGTTTCAGCTTCTCACAAATAATATGAACTGGGAGAGTTTCGTACCTCTCCAAATATCAACTTCCTCGTCTATAGGTGGAATTGGTAGTAAGAATGCTAACTCACAGGGCTGTTGTGAGGGTTAAACAAGATAAAGCACAGGGTCTGGATTATTAAATTTACCTGCTATTCTAATGCAAACATTAGCAGTAATAATTGTTGCCCATGATAACCCGAGGGAATGTCACATCCTCTTGCTAAGACTCAGAGCCCATAACTCTCCCCTGCGCACCCCGGGCGGCAGGGACGTACCAGCAATTGGGCAAGTTGAGGATGATGCTGGCCTGGGTGTCTGACCCGAACTTCATGTAGCCGAGTGTTCCCAGGCAGATGAAGAGGATGATGACGAGGGACATCCCAAAGTACAGAACAAAAGAAAAGTTCTGTGGGTGCTTCATCTGGTTTTTGAGAGGCAGAACCTGGCAGTGGAAGGAGTTGGGAAAGAGGTGGAGGGAAAGGGTTGAGACACCTTGTGAAGAAGCAGACGTCCTTTTGCTGGCGGCGCAGGGTCAGGAAGGGGCCTCTCCACGTGGCCACACCCCTTTCAGTCCCCTCCTTGCTCTCTATCGGCAGGCATGTCCCCCTCCTCCATCTGGGCTGATGAGTGAATCCTCACTCAGTCTTCAAAGCTTAGTGTGGGGCACGGGGCAGCTGGCGCCCTGAGAATAGGTCCTGACTTTCCCCCCCACCAAGAGGAGATCATATTCTGCACTAATCATAAACACTATTACTTGCTCATCTGGGACAATGGCTGGCTTCCTCAGAGACCACTAGGGATCATTCACTTACATGCTACATCAATCTTACCATACCGACGCCTTCAAACGTGAAGATGGCTGTGCCGAAGAACAGCAGGAAGGTCTTCCAGTCTGCCATCAAGGGTAGGTTGCTGGGATCTGGAATCTCCTGAAAGGAAGGAGAAGGGCAGTGGCTTTGCCATGGTGTAAAAGTGGTCGCCTGGTGGAGGGCTGGGCCACGCCTCATGTCAACAGAACTAGTGTCAAGAGCAGCTGTCAGCCAGCTAGGCCTGGACAGCCTTCTTGTCTTTTGAAAAGGTACTTATTTTTCTCATGGTAAATACACATAGTATAAAATTAACAATTTTAGCCACTTTTAAGTATACAGTTCTGTGGCATGAAGTATATTCACATCGTTGTGAGACCAACACCATTAGCCATGTCCAAAATTCTTTCATCATCTCAAACTGCTGTACCCATTAATAACTCCCCATCAGCCAGCCCCCCTTTCTCCTTCCTATCTCTCTGAATTTGACTATTCCAGGTAACTCATGGAAGTGAAATCATACCGTATTTGTCTTTTTTTGTGATGGCTTATTGCACTTAGCATAATGTCTTTAGGGTTGATCCATGTTGTAGCATAGATCAGAATTTCATTCCTTTTTAAGGCTGAATAACATTTCAGTGTATGTATTTACTGCATTTGTTTATTCATTCATCAGCTGATGGGCATTTGGGTTGTTTCTGCTTTTTGGCTATCAGGAGCCCTCTCACCTTTACGTGGGGGAACCAAGGAGGAGAGAGGGATTTAGCTGAGGTTACTCTCCAAGTTAGTGGCACAGCTCAGGTAAGAATCCCAGCTTTTCGTTTTCCTGTTCCCAAATGCCTCTTCTCCATCACTTCTCTTAGACTATGCAGTTGTTGGGAACTGCCCTGCCTGGTTTCAGAAACTAACCTCATGGCTAAGGCTGAGTAAAAAGACCTTGGGACCATAAGCCATTAAAGAGACAAAGCTTATCTTCCTCTTAGGGGCACTGCCTCTGCCCCCTTTCACTTCACCCTGCGTGGCCCCAGGGTGGATGACTGGTTAGCCAATGACAGGTAAGATTCCTTAAAGGAGGGACGACCTAAGACAGGCATGGTCATGAGGTTGAGAAGGGGCCCTCAGGGAAAGACTTGGGGAGCTATAGAAAAAGGGGGTGATGGACCCTCACCCCTTGGCTTTGACATAGCCTGAGTCCTCATTCTGTCTATAAGAAGTCTCCTAATCTCTTTGGCTGCCTTGCTTCTCCTACCCGACTTAAGCCTGAGAAAATGCCTTAAGCCTGAAACAATGCTGGAAGTGGGTGCAACCCTGTGCTGGAAAGAGCGGGTTCTCTGGAGCAATCAGGCCCAAGAAAGAATGCATAAAATTCTGTGAGACCTACTTTGCTAATACCCTCAATTTAAATGATAAGAGTCCAAGCATAGAATGAGTTTGTTTTGCCTAAGTTTTATGGCCCTTTAGCCATCTGACCCTGATTCAGAATAAGCTCTCAGAGTTCTTTGAAAGTTATCTATTGTTTGATCATTACTGCCTGACAATGACTAATGAGCTTTACATATATGCCCTGTATTCCTATGCAAATTAAACCCAATAAAAGCCCATTGAGGAACAGGCTCCTGGGCCTTCTCCTTTGAGAGACTGGACGCCTTTCCTCCCCATGCAGATCTTGTCTTGGTAGACTTATTCTCATCCACGGTGGGGGGCTCTGCGGGCGAAGCTCCCCCACACACAGTCTATTGACTGGTACATCAGCTGTCATGGATCTCGGGGTGGAATAATGGCTCCCCAAAGATGTGCACGTCCTAATCTCCGGAACCTGTGACTATGTTATGCTACAATGCAAGGGAGAATCAGTGTTCAGACTGAATTAAGGTTGCTAATCAGCTGACCTTAAAATAAGGAGGTTATCCTGTGTTATCTGGGTAGGCCCAGTGTGACCCTGGGGTCTTTCAAAGTGGAAGAGGGAATCAGAAGAGAGAGCCAGAAAGAGATGGGAGTGTGGGAAAGCTCGGCCTGACATCGTTGGCTTGGAAGATGAGCCAAGGCATGTGGGTGGGGAAGCCTCTGGAAGATGGACAAGAAAACAGATTTCCCCCATAAATCTCCAGAAAGAAACAACCCTGCTGACAACTTGATTTTAGCTCAGTGAGACCTCCAGACCTATAGGATAAATTTGGGGTAATTTGTTACAGCAGCAATAGCAACTAATACAACCACAAAGACTTTCGAAGAAAGGAAACCGTAATGGTGGAATTTCAGGACCTGTGACGATAGCGTAGCATGGGCTTGGGAGGCAGACTGACTGGCATTAGTAGGAAAGTTACTTTCTGTTTATCAGTTTCCTTGTCTGTACATTAAGGATAAAGGGAGCACTTCTAAAACAGTAATATTGTGAAGACAAGAGTTAATAAAGAACTCAGCAGGAAGCAAATCAACTCCCCTTATCTTCCAAGTATCCTCTGTCCACCTACCACTGTTAGAATTGTTGTTGATTATTTGATTGTGGGTTACCTCCCCAAGCATGTGAAGTTAGCCTCCAGGAGAGCAGACACCCTGTCAGTTTTGCTTACTACTGAGTCCCCGGCCCTTTGCACAACGGCTGGCTCACAGAAGGTATTCAGTGACTGTTGAATGAGCCTTTGTTATCCAGGGTGACAAAGATGGTGATGAGGATGACTAGCTTTTGTAGCTTGTGGTAAAAAGGTGTTCACAGCTATCAGCATAGCAGGGGCTGCTCAGAGCAGGGGGTCCCCTTCTGTACCTTTACCCGCCCATAATGATGACCCTCCCTGGATGTCCCAGAAACCCTGGACACCAACCCTTGTCTGTGGTGGTTTCAGGCACAGACCTGCGTGATATACTCAAAGATCAGAGCCATGCTCCCCAGGGTGGTGATGTTGGCCAGAGTCGAGAAGACGGACAGCACCTTGAGGTTCCGGATGAACACCAGCAGGACCAGGAAGGGTAGGATGGTCAGCATGTAGACTCGGATGTCCAGGATGGGGGTCAGCGCCAGGCTCTTCCTGGGCAGGCAGACATTGGAGGTCACGTGGGCTTCCTCCACTATCTGACGCAGAGCGTGAGAAAGGGGTGCAGTTAGGGTTGCGGATGAAACACAGAATACCCACTTAAGTTTCGATTTCAGATCATTAACAGGCAACTTTGTAGTACCACCTGTCGCAAATATTACATAGGACATACTCCCAGTAAAAACAATGATTTGCTGCTTATCTGAAATTCTAATTGACCCGCACGTCATATATTTTTATTTGCCAAATCTGGTTACCCTAATGTTATTGCCCATGACTGTGACAACCAGAAACCCTTAGAATCATAAAATCTCAAGGTCAAAGTGTCCCCTTGTCATCTAGCCCAACCTCCTCTTTGGTTTTCTATCATACCTCCAGAGAACGGGAGTGGATTACACAAAAATAGTTTCCTGTGTTTTACATAGCCCTAAACGGTAGAGAGCTCTGACTATTGTGCAAAATCCACCTTCCTGAATATTCTGTCTACATTAACTGTCATGGTTCCGGCTGTTGGAAAGCACGAGGACAAGCATGCTCCCTCTTCTCCACGAAGTCAAGAGAGAGGCTAAGATGCATTTGCATTGCCTGTTAGGGGTGTAATGAGGATAAGGCTGTGGCTTGTCTGTCTTATGTTTAATTAGTCATCTTCTATACGACAACCATGGGGCACCTAAAGTAAATCTTACTAACACTTTTTGGACTACAAAGTCTCCAGTGTTTCTGATTGGATGTGATTGCAAGCCTCTCTCTCTCCATCCTGGTTACACTTCTCAGGTGTTGCTTGGGCTTCTCTATGATCTTTTTTAAAAGTGATTCCCGGGGCTGAACGCACTCCCCTCTGAGATCAGGGCTAGAAATGAAGCCGTCTCCTCCCATGATCTGAACACTGTGCTTTTGCTAATGCAGCCCGAGCAGTAGGAGGCCTGCTTTTCTGCCACTCTGCCCGGAAGAGGCCTGCTTACCTGCTGTAAGTTGTCTGCCATAAATATGAAATAAACACTGCAGAAGCCCAGCTGCGTGATGATCAGTAAGAAGCTGACAGTGTACCTGGGAAGGAAAAGGAGAGGCAGACGGAGGGAGAACCATTAGTTTTTTAAAAATGCATCCATTTTTATTTTTTGAAAAAATGATTTGTCATTTTAAATATTTACCCCACTTTTTTATATATTGAAAATTTTCAAAGCCAGAGAGAAAGCTGAAAGACTAGTATAATTAACATCCATAGATCCTTTAACTAGATACCCAATTGTTAACCTTTGGCCCTAACTTTGTCATGTGTGTATTCCATCCGCACACGTGCACACGCCTTTTTTCAGAACCATTTGAAAGTCAATTTTAGATGTAATACTTCAACTCCAATACCTCAGCGTACCTCTCTTAAGACTCTGATCTCTGGAAAATCAGCTTCAATACGCTCAAATATATAGTCCATAGTTTTTAAATAACCCAATTCTCTCCAAAATATCCTTTGTAGCTCTTTTTATTTTTAAGATTTTCAAAAAGATTTTATTTATTTATTTTTAGACAGAAGGGAAGAGAGGGAGTAAGAGAGGGAGAGAAATATCAATGTGTGGTTGCCTCTCACATGCCCCCTCCCCCAAACTGGGGTCCTGACTTGTAACCCAGGAATCGAACTCGCGACCCCTTGGTTCACAGGTTGGTGCTCAATCTACTGAGCCCCACCAGCCAGGGTTATATTTTTTTTGATTCAGGATCTAAACAAGGCTTGTATATCACATTAAGGCTCTGTCTCTTCAGTCCTTTTTTCATGTACAGCAGCCCTGAATCTGCCTTTTTTGTTTTTCATGACATTGTTTTTCTGGGAAGAGTCCAGGCCAATTGTCATGCAGAACGTCCACCCCTGGGGACTTGTATAACCGCTTCCTCATGATTAGATCCAGATAAGCACTTTGGCAAGCATGCTACGTGTGATATTTTGTGCTGTTTTCATCCTGTTGGGAGCACGTGATAGCCTGTGGTTCTGCTCTGAGGGGGACTGCCAGGCCTCGACATTGCAAGTGTGAATTTCCTTCTTGTGACCTGGGGGGAACTTGGAGAGGGCGCAAGTACCCTATTCCCCTCAAACCAAGGGTTTTAACATTCATTACTGACCCTTTGCCTCAGTCAATTATTTCATCAGTAGTTGCAAGCTGATGGTTTTCTAGTTCTATCTGTGATTTCTTCTAAATTTATCAGCTGGCATTTAAGAAAGATATATTTTTTCCTCCTCTTTTTTTTTTGGTGTCACAATAGACTCACATTAATTGTTTTTGAATTTGTATAAGAATTTTAGCCAAGCTGATGATAACATTGCTGGGAAGCAAGATCCCAAATGCTCCCTCACATTGATTACTTTCAAGCTCACTGCATTCTTGTCCATCAGGATCATTATTCTTTTGGATTTTCAAACTGCCTCCAGTTTGGGGGTGCATTTATTTCTTAAGGAACAGAACATGCTCCTCTATTTAGATTCTAATGTTTCAATCAGCGTTTTTCAAAATTGGATTGTAGCAGCAATTGCATCAGAATCATCTGCAGTTTATGCAAAAAACACAGATTCCTGGCTCTCAGATCAGCTTCTTGGGTCCAAAGCTGGGTAGTGTCATGTGAGACTTCAAAATGCAGATTTTTTTCCTCTCTTTATTAGGCAGATTTTCAAACATCTACACATGCAATGACAGTGATTTAATGACTCCTCATGTGCCCGTGCCAGCTCCCACCATTGTTAACTATTTTCCCAATCCTCTTCCATCTTTCCCTTCACCCCTGTTCCACACACACGTCTATTTCGCTGGAGTATTTGCAGCAAACTACAGACCTCACGGTACTTCACCTGTAAAAAATACAATGTACAGCCCTAAGGGACAAAGACCTAAAAAATAAAACCCTCATGTGACTATCGACACTTACGAAATTAACAATAATTCCTTTACACTATTTAATATTCAGTCTATATTCCTATTTCTCCAGTTGTCCCAAAAATGTCTATTTTACAGTTGAAATCTATAGATTGCCTTGTGTTAGGTCTCTTAAATGTTTTAAACTGCTATGCTCCCCTTGCCCCACTTTCTTTTTTCCTTTGCAACTTCTGATCTGGGGGTAGTGCGGGAGATGCCGGGTCACTCGTCCTGTGGTGTGGCCACTTTCTAGATTGTGTCGACCACTTCACACTGTCAATTATTTTGTTTCTCTGTCCTCGTGTTTCCTGTGGACTGATCATAGATCTAGCAGTTTGATTAGATTGGGGTTCATCCTTATCTTCCTGGTGAGGACAGTTCTGGGGTATGCTCTGGACTCCCTACTGCACCCCGTTATAAGATGCCTCATGTCTGGCTGTCCTGTGTGCAAACACGAGATGCTCAGGTTAGTACCTGGGGTCAGGTGGTGTCACGGTATTCTTCCTTCATGAAGTTTCCCAATGACCTTCCCCCTAAGGGTTGCTGCCTACATGAAATGGGCAGTCTTTAATCAAGCTACCTGGGCACACTAAAATGACAAATCATTGGTTTAAATATTTTCCCAACTCCTTCTCAGTTCCTGGACTTCCAGAGAAAGGGAGGTCCTGGTTCTGCACGAAAGGTTGTGTAGCCCTGGGCAGTTTGATTGGGCAGCCCTGTCTGGGCTTCATTGTCTCCCTCCTTTTGCACAGGCATGGGCAGGACGATCTCCAAGGACCCTCTTCCCTGCAAAAGTTTTGCCCAGGGTGTCGTCAGAAACTGAGAAGCCTTGGTGAGAAATGATGGGCAATTGGGCAATCGTGAGTCCCCCATTGTTAAGCCCCAAGAGCTCAGCTGTCTGTAATCAGAGTGACACTACTAATCCGGAATCCTGGCCCGCTGCGAGTCCCCGAGAGGAGCGGCTGGCCTCAGGGATGCTGGCCCCTAGAGTGCCCCTACAGTGCCCCCTTACCACTGCCGGAGGGGCTCTGCCTCGAAGGCTGACATGGCAGGTTTTCAGTCAAATCTCTGCTCCACTGCCAGCCCTGTCTGTGTCCTTGGATGTGTTGTTTTGTCTTGGGGAGCCTTAGTCACCTCCTATTCCCAGGACAATGCAAACCTACCCTGCCTACCTCCCAAGGTCGTTGAGAAGGTCAGAGGGGCCAAGGCATGGAGAAGCATTTTGCACACCATGCCCTTTTTACTGAAGCAAGGGAACGACCTGAATGCTCACCAGCAGGAAAAGGATTAAGTAAATCCGTGGCATACATCAGTGCCAGGAACATCGTGAGCCTTCAGAGGTAAGGAGGGGCATTTCTACGTCCCGACATGGAAAGAAATTCAGAGTGTGTTGTTAGGTGGAAGAGCAGATCGCCAATAACCATTCTAATTAATGTGTAAGAACACACACAATGAGAAGTGTATTTCCATCCCCACACTCATGTCCAGGTACGTCGGAGCAACGACGTCCAAAGGGACCTTGACTAACCGGATAGCAGAGATTACTTCTCAGACGGAGCTATCAGAAAATACTCTCTGTGTTGATCGTTTGTAATGAGATAGTTTGATTGCTGGAGTACGTTTGCGTATTCATGTACAACTTGCGAGACCAGAAACAAAGGAAGGACGGGTGAGGACTGTGGTTGCTGGGGTGGTGTTTGTTGTGAATGATTACTACGATGGCTACTACCTTCCCCAGGCCGCGTGCGTCCTCAGCCAGGTGTTCGGGCAGGTCTCGAGGCTGTGCATCATGGCCTCTCCGTAGTTCACAAACGTCTTTTGCAGCCTGGAGGGAGGACAAGACATGCCTGACTCAGAGCATTTGTGTTAAAAGTACAGCTTACTCCCACGGTGCGTAGTTATTGCATATTTGTGTGTGAGCATGGAGCATCCCGGTTATTGTCTAGTAACGATATTACCGACATATTTATAACAGTGTACTTTTAAAACTTTGAGGAGCCTGCCTTTTTTATTTTTTAAAAGTAGTTTGTTTTTTTAAAAAACAACATTAACATTTCAGTGGGTTTTTAGAAAGTAAACCAGGAAAGAGGGGATGTGAGGGGCGTGAGGCGTGCACACCTGGTTGGGCGGTGTGGTGGTGGGGGGGGGAAGTAGGGAGGCGGGGCTCTGGGTTTCTGGGCTTACATCACTCCTTCCCACGGTGAGGGTGTTGGGACATTTGAGAGGCCTGCTCCCGACCAGATCTCACCCAAAGGTGATACTCAGGCTCCTGCCCAGCAGCCCTGTAGGATGTGACACCCCCGTTCCAGCCTACCCTGTCTCTTCCCCAGGTAGCCCTTCCTCAGGGTGGGGAAGGCCCTGCTGAGGAACTGCCTATGAGTCAGCAAAAGCAGCCCCAGGAGGCTGAGGGCCTTACCCCCCCTGTTCATTGCTGGGAGAGGAAAAGCTCCCCAGACCTGTCACAAAGCCAGGGTTTGGATCCCGACATGCCCTCTATGGTAGCTGGGAAGCCTCACATGAGTCTCGAGCCTCAGTTTTTTCCCCAGGCACAGGCTGGGTTGGGGGAAGGAGACGGTAAGGCTCAGATTTGACGCTGTGTTGGGAAGGTGGCATAATCCTTCTGTTTTTATTATTACTCACTGTGCTTGGCCTTTCAAATCTAAGGGGGCCACACTGCATAGGACTGGCAAATATGTTAGTCTGAGGACTACAAACTCAAAAGCTGTGGGGTCCAGCGCGACATCAGTCATGTGGTCAGAGGCCCTGGGTGTGAGGCAGGCAGTGAGAGCGGAGGAGAGAGTGGCACACCCTCTGGGACACTGCCTGTCCTAGAAGGGGTCACTGGGCCTTGGTGCTGGCTGAGCGACAACAGGTTGAAGCCCCTGATCGCCTGACTGGCAAGAAGAAGATGGAGACTTTTTTAAAATGTGAAATATCTATGGTTTTAGACATGGGCTCAAATAAAACCAAGCACAAACTGTGGAAGTTCCCTAAAACGTATCTGAAGGCCATAGTCAGCTCTTAGGCCATCAGTCTATAACTTCTGTTTTAATGGGAATAAGTCATAAAAAGTCAGGAGGTTATCATGAGTGACATAGATATTAGAAGTCTACTCAGTGATACAATGGCTCCAGCAGGCGTGATGGAAGAAAAGATTTGAAAGTGGTTTCAGCGGAATCAGAGAGGTCTTGAAACAGGGGCTCTGCCACTTCCCGGCTCTGCGACCACAAGGAAAGCATTCAACTCAGATATAAGTGCCAGTTTGCTTGTCTGTAAAATGGGGATAACAATAGTGCCATTGAAGTTTACTGTAGGGAGTAAATAAGGGAAGGCTTGCAAAGCTCTCGCCTTGGGCCTGGTACAGTGGAATTGTGCAATAAGTTTAATTGTCGAATGAGTAAGTGCTCTTCCAGTGTTTTGTGAGCTGGAAAGTTCGCCACAGGTTAGGTGTGACTGATACATTCTCCAGATACACCTCTTCGGGTTTGATACATTGGCTTTGTGGGGAGTTTCATCTACTATCTGTGGTCGGACTTTGGAAGCCTTTCTGCTTCAGGCCTCGGGAACTGCCGAGTGCTGTGGATAGGGAGCCCCCTGGTGGTAGGCTGTCAGAAATTACCAACCACCCATGAACTAAAAGCTTCTAAATATGAAACTCAAGCACTGTTTGCATTCACTACCTTTGTCTTTTCTTTGCATTGAAGTTTCAAAAATATAAACACTGAGTATCAGATGCGTGCTTTATTAAGGACAAAAGTCATTGTGGACTAAGTGTTTCATTGCTAATTTTTTTTTACTTTTACTAAATTGTCCCCCAAAAGGTTTACGTGGAACAAAACAAATTACCCTTACAAGGTGTGTGTGTTGGAGGTGGGGGAGGCTGAGCGTGGGGAGCTTAAGGGGAAGAAAGATATCCCTAAGTTTCTCGCATGTACACGATGGTTTATAGAGCATGTTTGAATCTTTTATCAGTTTGATCTTTCTAGGTTCAGAGGTGCAGGAACTTGACAGTGTTGCCCAGCTAGTTAGCAGCATGGTTGGGCCTGAGCCTCAGAGTTTCCAGGTGAGGTGCTCTATCACCGCCTCTGTAGATTCTAGAACAGCAGGGGTGGTGGCTTGAAGGGGTGGCCAGGTAATTGGGTCACTCATTAAAGGAAACTCAACACACTTTCAGACAGGGCCTGGCACTGGGGCGAGAGGGAAGCAGGACGCTCACCTCTGACTGAGGTGATGCGCACAGTTCAGGAGGATGACCATGCAGTGCACGGTGAGGACCCCGATGGTCAGCAGGCCGATAGGACCAACCTGGAGGGCAGAGGAGAGGTGGAGGATGGTTAGCCACAAACGGATCGCGCCCCCACCTGGCCCTCACCCCGCCTGGGAGCTGGGACTCCTCTCAGAAGGAAGCTGCCTCTGGGGTGACAGAAAGCCCCTGCCTGAATGTCCTTGTGCATCTGTAACCAAACGCAGGTCTGGCTGCCCGCCTCTGTGAAAGCCAGCACTTGGGAGGCAGGTGCTGATGTAAAGGAAAGGGGTTTATTCAGATACTGGCCACCTGGGAGAAGGGGGACTCATGTCACAAAGCCTGTCTCCTGGGAAGGTGGGGGACTCACATCTCAAAGCTTGTCTTCCCATCTCAGCAGAGGCAGAGGTTTTTATAAGGAGGGAGAGGGGAACAGAACAAAGAGATCAAGGAAAGGGTTGAATTGTTCTCTTCGTGCAGATGAGCACAGTCCGTTCCAATAAGGCAAGTGATGGGCCGGTGTGCGTCATCCCGGTTTAGCCATCCAGGCGTCATGTCATCCTGACGCCATGGATGATGATCAGCAAATGTCTCCGAGCTGGGATGCTTGAAGATCGCAGGCTATCTTTTGAAACTAGTTCCTAGGATCCTTATACAAACATGCTGTTCATGGACGAGTTACGTATTAGTCAGAGTCAGCACTTAACGAAAACAATGTCAAAAGAATGGCGGGGTGGGTTACAATTTCCCACCATTACACCTCCAGATGCTCCAGCTTAAATGCCCTTCTTAGTATCACTGCAAAGTGATCGCCCAGCCTCTGCTGGGATGCTTCCAGTGACAGAGCGCTCACTACCTCCCCAGTCTTAGGATTTTTTCCCCCGAGCACCGGGATGTCAACAGAGGCACTGGTGACATTTAGGGCCAGGCGATGCTTTGTTGTGGAGGCTGTTCTGTGTGTTGCAGGATGTTTAGCAGCCTCCCTTGGCCTCGACTCCCCAGGTATCAGCGGCATGCTGCCCCCCAAACAAGGTGTGACAACCAGGAGTATCTATGACCTCGTCAATGTCTTTGCGCAGGGTGAGAAATCGTCCTCAGTTGAGAATCGCTGCTCCAGTGTGTCTAATTTGTCAATTATATTAATCAATTATTAATTTGTCGATCTATTTTTTAATAAAAATTGTATATGTTTAAGGTGTACAACATAGTGATTTGATATACATATTCATAGTGAAGTGATTACGAATGAACATATCTTCTCCTCATATAGTTTCCATTTTTTTGTATGTAAGAAAAATTTTAAAAAACAGGACTCATTATTAATCGCAATCTCCCAGACATGATCAGATGGCACAGAGTAAAGAGGGTCTCTTTCACCTCCTTTGTTCTGGACACTCATGCCTTTATAGACATGGCCTGAGATAATACTCTCTCTCACAAGGAAACAGATGAGCGGTCAAGAGTATCACGGGGTTTCCCTAGACGGAGCCTCCATACAACAGAGACCTGGTTGCATTTGCTTCCACATTCCCGGGGCCTCAGCACGCACATGACAGGTGCTCAATATTATTCCTCCAGGGGATCATGGCCAGAGGTTCTGGCGGGAGGTGGAGTTCAAGAAGTCATCTAACGACTCCTAGGAAGCACAAATCAAAGGATAGAAGAGCTAGTTTAAGCAGCAAATACCACCCTGGCAAAGACAGCTTGGCTGAAGGCCATGTGGTAATAACACTCTTCAGAAGTTCTAGAACCCTGAGAATTCCAGAGAGGAGAGCGCCATCTCTGGGTGAGAACTGCCACAGACTGAAGTCACGACAGGAGCCAGGGTCTCCATATGCCTCCTTTGGGCACAGGGACCACTTCCGGGGCCTGGAGACAAGGAGAGACTCACTTCAGTCAGATGGAAACCATCTGTTCGCCATCGATTCAATTCAGTGGACATGTACTGGGACTTCCCGAGTGCTAGTGTCTCCGGTAGGTACTGTGGGGAGGTGTTAAGATAAATCTGAGCTCCTGCCCTCAGAGCTTTCAGGTAAGCAAAGAAGACAGGAATATTAAAAAAGAAGCGTGTCTCATCTTTGTAAATGCTGTGAAAATTCCAGGTGAGGTACATATAAGTTCCAGAAAAACAGAAGGTGAAGGTGCCGTTAATAGGAAACATTCAGGTTTGACAGAGGAGGGAGAAGGGAACGGCATAAGAAGAGACAGGCAGGTGGCCCGGAGTGTGGGGGCCTGGAGAAGATGTCATCCTCATCTTCCAAGTTACTCTCTCAGCATCAGCCAAAGGGGCTGAAATAGAAGCCGCACATTCATGCAGCCGCAGGGACCAGGCTGCTGATGGAAAGGAGTGAATGGGCTGGATGTGATCCTGGGGGGGTGCAGGGGTGGGGGCACTGTAGCAAAGTGGATTATGTGTCTGCCTGGGAGGATGGTGGGCCTTTCAGAATGACGGTGGGGTGGTGAAGGAATTGAATGAAGGCAGGCAAAAGGTGCGAACTTCTGGTTCTGAGATAAACAGGTCCTGGGAAGCAATGCACAGCACAAAGGCTGGAGTTAACACTGCGTATGGTGTATTTGAAAGTCTCGAAGTAGATCCTGAAAGTTCTCATCTCAAGGGAAAAAAGTTTGTGTAACTGTATGAGGATGGATGTTAGCTCAGTTTATTGATTGCAATAATCATTTTGCAATATCTATAAGTCAAGTCATTATGTGGTACACATTCATCTCATATAGAGCTGCATGCCAGTTTTATCTCAATAAAACTGGAAAAAGTGGAATGTTTTATCTCTTCCGGGCACATTCTACTTGGCTCCAGGTTGGCTCCTGTGGATTGATGTCTGCAGACACGTTTGCTACTACAGAGGGTACCCCCAAATTGTCCATTGATAAACAGTGCAAAGGCCTTGGAGACCCACCGCCCCATTCCCCCAAATGGGTGAAACTGGTTCTCACCACCACATCCTTCTTACCAATATGCCGGCATTTTTCATGGCCAGGGGAAGCCCCAGGAGCCCTGTGCCAATGTTGCATTTCCATAAATGGATCAGGGTTTGTATCATCCTGTGTGGGGAGAGCAGGAGACAAGAGGGCGTGTTAGTGGAGGGGAAGGGTGGTCCTCGAAGCTCCGCCTCCTTCCTGCAGCTCCAGCACCTTCTGTTGGGAAGAGTGACAAAACCCAATGAAGTGCATTCTGGTTTAACGCTCAATCCCGGGATCTGTCCTGCAGCATCTGATCCAGCGCTGGTGTGAGTTCAGCCAGCTTGACTAATGTTTCACATGCACTAAGCTTTAAAGAAACAGTTGCTAACAACTGCTACCATCTGGAGAACTCCCTAGTACCAGTTCATTCATTAACTCATCCAGCAGTTTCTTTCATGGTTTATTCCCTCAAATAATATTGATTGAGAGCTACTAGGTGAGGCATTTAGATAGACAATGAAGAAAGTCAATAATTTTCTCAATTTATAGGGTATTATTGGTGCCAAGTCATTGATTAATTCACTCCCTAGAAAAAACAATCTCCCCCCACATATGGAGTATTTACTGGTTCTTGTTCCATTCACTGGACTTTCATCTACTCACTCAACCAATATTCCTCGCGAACTTATTCCTTGCTATGCGTTGGATAAAACTTAATAACATCGCTGCAGTGCACACAGAATGCTTACTTTGTGCCCGGCAGGGGGGCTCGGTGCCAAGGTTCTAAGTGTTCCCACCTGTGCTGGCAGCTCCACTGGGGAGAGGGAAGGTGGGGACAGGATGATAAGAAGAGAATAAAAAGGACCTGAAGTGAAATGCTGGGCACAAGAGCACTGAACCCAGAGGCAAGAAGCGTGGATTCCGAGTCCCAGCTCTGCCATTTACCCACTGGGTTTGGTCGCTACTTTGGGAAGACCCCGAACGGCTGACGTCTTGTTTCTTCATCTGCCGAGAGAAAGAGCGAGCGAGAATAATTCTTGCCCTGCCTACCTCCCAGCGTCGTGGTAAGAATCAGGAGTGATGCCATGATGACGCTGGGAACTGTGAACGGCTCTGCAAATGCGAGGCGTTGTTGCCATCGTCGTTAGCATCGCCATCATCATCATCATCATCATCACTATCATCATGATGACCGTCATCATCATCACCATGTTCATCGTATCATCGTTACTCCCACCTTTGGTTTGGCCTTGTGGTGCACACCTGTCGGGAAGGGCCTCTTTGGAGAGGAAGCAGAGCTGGGCTGGCAGCCAAAGGGTGAGCAAGGCTGGTTTAACCAGGTAGAGGTGCCCCTTCCCCCTCGAGGAACCGCAGGGCCCCTTCTGGGCAGTCTTTGGGCTGTCTGGAGGCAGCCGGGAGGGGGGAAATAAACTGACCAAGGTCACAGGGCAAGTGCTGCAGAGAGAGTCTCTGTCCTGCGGGGGAGTGTTTTACATTCCAGTGCCCGCCCAGGAGAGGGCGGGGTCCCGAGAGCAGGGTGCGCCCCTGGGGCTTCTGGGACTCCCCGCATCTCTGTAAGTTCAGTCGCGCGCCTAAGCAGGAGGGCACCCGCGGTCCCTTCACTTCTAAGGAGTAAGGCTTATTTCTTGGTAACTGGAATCATTGGAAAATACATCAAAGCAAAAACTTAAAAAAAATGTTTTGTCAATTCTTTGATATTAATTTTGCCAAAAGACATGCTGTTTCTCCGCTGGTCCTGCCTCCTTCCCTCCTTCCCCACAGCAGGGTGTGGTCCTATGTGAGTTGGGTTTCTGGGAACAGGCGACAGGAGGTTTTGGAGAAACCCTTGAACTTAGCTAACAGCATCATAGATCAGGGCCTTAGCTAGTGAAACACATGTGAGGGACTCCTGGGGAATCTACAAATTTTTAATATTTATATTTTTTCCTTGAAAAATATTACATTGCTATTATAAAAGGAAATTCAAAATTTCACCAAATAGGAATAATTGCCTTTAACATTTTGAATAACATTTTTCTGGGCATCCTTATTTGCTTTTAAATGCACACGATTTTACACAAGGACAAATATTGGTAATATTGTATCTTAAACTGATTTCCTTTATGAATAGTATGTCCCATACATTCTTCCATAACCATAGATTTTCTTCATCACTTGTAATGGCTGTGTTGTATTCTGCCGGGTGTGGGTACCATACTTTATTTAAATAACCTATTGTTGTGCCTGAATTGTCAATGTTACAATCAGTGCTTCAATAAGATCATCATGCATACCTATGTTATCTCATCAGGAAAAATTCCTAGAAGTGGTATTATTTTGATCAAAGGATGTATTTATATTTAATTATACTTAAAAAACCCTAAGTAGCAGCATGAAATTAAAAAAAGGTAAGACAAAAATAAGGACCAAAAACTCTCATATAGTGAACACAGATCTCTCAGTATCTCAATTCTCTTCCCAGAAGTGGTCACTATTGTCAGGCGTGTGTGTGTGTGTGTGTGTGTGTGTGTTTGTACTTTCAAAGAAAACACATGCCAAAAAGTATCTGTATGTTTTACATAAATACATGTTAGGATTTGCAATACATTACAGCATTGTCATCTACAAAGGTACCAATTCCATTTTCCCCCAAAAGGATGGGAGAAGGGGCATTTCTTGACACCTTATCAACACTGGCTATTGTCATTTACAATCTCATTGTGCCTGTGGCTAATATCTGATTATTAGGTAACAGTCTGGTTGGCAATAAAGTCCTAAGAAAATGTCCCACATTTCCGAGTCTATGGCAGTAGAAGTAGGGACATGGGGCGAGGAGATGACCTTCTGTTTCCAGGATGGGTGTGTTGTTGGGACGGAGGAAGGAAGGGAGAGACAGACAGAGAGGAAGTGAGGAACAGCACATGTGGGAAAGCGGCCTGAAACCAGGGCACGAGGAGCGGCCAGCCTAAGAGAGGCTCTCTCTGGGGTTGGCTATTCCATCCGGGTTCTTTGCAAAAACTGGGCAACAGGGGCACACCCAGAGCCACACGGATCAGCCTTCTCAGATCCTGAAGGTTCTGCCTTCCATCCCTTCGTCTCCTATTCCGTGGGGATACGTGTGTAAAGAGGAGAAGAAGGAAGACATGGCCCGGAGTCGTTAGGGCCACGGTGCTTGGCCTCAGATCCGGAAGGGCAGTGTAGTCACTTACGACAATCTATTGGCTTCCTCCGCAGGATGGACATCCTCTGAACTGGTGTCACTGCCACTCTTGGAGACGGACTTGGGCCCGCCGTCCAGGGAGCCGGACTCACTGCTGTCGTCCCCTCTGAGCAGAGACGTCTTCGACATGGTGTGTCGGCGGCAGTGGCTCAGGGTGAAGGCCTGTAGCAGCCTCGAGCCAGGCTTCCATGGGCTTTTCCCCAGAGAAACTGGCGCTGGACAGCAGGGGAAGCTGGCGTTGACTGGGCCTCACCTGGCTTTTGGGGGACTAACGAGCGGCTCATCTCAGTGTCCCTTGCATTTGACTGGCCACATGCCAGGGCTTGCCTGGACTTTCAGCCCCTCCTGGTTCAGCCCTTAGAGCTACAGGACAAAGTGAACAGTGTGACAGGAAGGAAGGAGGCACCATTGGACTGGAGGTCCTGGTGCCTGGATGCAGGGCCAGGCTCAGTGCTCTGATGCCTCAGGCAAGGAGGAAGCCAGAGCTACCTCACAATGGAGGCCGCCCAGCCAACAAAGTGCTGCAGAATCCCAGGGTGCAGGCGTGGCCCAGCAGAGGGTAGTCAGGCTGCACCTTCCTGGGGTGGGGGTGAAGCTTGGCTTTTAATGCCCAGTTCACATGCCACCTGCTCAGAATGTCTGTATAGGAGGAGTGTATGACTGCCACCTGTTTGAAAGGAGTGCAAGTAAACTTAGAAGAAGTTATTTATTCAAAAAATATTTATTGAGCATCTAGAATACAGAGGTAGGTAAAAGTAGGTTTGTAGTTGTGAGTATGTGAAAATTTATTCTTGTATTATTTATTTATTATTGTGTTTGTTACTATTATTAACCTCCTTTTTCCCACCCCTGTATGCTAGGCACTGTTCTCCATACTAGGAGCATGCCCTGTGTATATTCTGGGTAAGGAACTTAAAGCAGGGGCAGGAATAAGTGCACAGGTCCTGAGGCAGGAGAGTGCCTGGGGTATTTCAGGAGCGATAAGGCCGTGTGGCTGGCTCAGTGTGCACGGAGGACGGGGGAGCTGAGCAGAGGGGCACACATCTGGTTTTCCCAGGATTTTGTGCTTGTTGCCCTGGCACGATGAATAATTATTAATCATTAACATTGCCTCTTTTCACCATCAAAAGCACCCTGGCTTGAAGGATAAATTACATGATCACATCAGAGATGCAGTTCGTGTGAGTGGAAGCAAGAAAAAATGGATGGAATGGGGTGGGCAGGAACTTGTGGGCCCCTGGAATGCCTTTGGTTTTGACTGAGGGTTTTGAGCAGAGAAGCGACATGACTTGGATGTTAACAGGGTCTCTCTGGCCATTTTGTTGGCAGCAGACTGAAGCGGGTGGGACAGAGGCGGCAGGAGGCTGTTACAATGAGCTAGGAGGTGACTACAGTGCCCCAGGTCGGCACTGGGTTACCCCGGGTGGTAGCTACAGAGATGGTGATCAGTGACTGAAGCCTGAATGTCTGCAGAGCTAAAGCCATGAGGATGTGCCGATGGACTCAATGTGAGGTGTAAAGGAAAGACAGGGGTCAAAGGTGACTCCCGTGTTCTTGTTGTAACAAGATGGATGGGACTGGCAGGAATAAAGTCTAGTCTCAAAATATGCATTTGCAGAGCAAAGCCAGGCACTCTGTCCTTTGACTGTAGGTTTATCTGTGGTGGTTTGGAGGGGTCACTTATGAAGACCATGGTGGGGGGACAAATGTGCCCCCAGTGTCAACCCTTAGTAATGCTCCCTAACCAATGCTACGAGCCTCTTCTGTCTCCTGAATATCAGGTGAGAGCCTTCCCTTCCCGGATGCCCTAAAGCCTTTTCTCAAGTTGAAAATAATTTCCCCTCCCTACTGCATTTATTCATTGCTCTAATACTTAGTAGTGAATGCCTGCTCTGTACTAGGCAGGCACTGCAGACTCAGCAGTGAACACTTGCAAGGAGTCTGCACTTCAGTAGGAAGTAGGAAGATGACAATAAACAAGAAACAATAAGACAGTGATAGATATAATACATGCTGTGCTTACCTCAAAACAAAGCAAAGTAATCACAAAACTACAAAAGTGAGCATCACCGTCATCCAGAGAGAAGAGCGAGGGACATTGTAATGGGCTTCGTTCATACATTCGTTCCACCACCGACCTGATGTGTGATACAGCTTTTTAAAAAATTGGGAGGCCCTGGCTGGGTAGCTCAGTTGGTTTGAACATTGTCCTGATACATCCAGGTCGTGGGTTCAATCCCCAGTCAGGGCATTGAATACAAGAATCAACCAATGAATGCATAAGTAAGTGGATCAACAAATCAATGCTTCTCTCTCAAATCAATAAATAAAAAAGTTGTGGTGAAATATATATAACATAAAACTTACCATCTTAACCATTTTTAAGTGTGCCGTTCAGTAGTATTAACACATCCACCATTGTCCTGGATGGGTGGCTCAGTTGCTTGGAGCGCTGTCCCGTACAACAAAAGATTGTGGGTTCGATCCCCAGTTGGGGCACGTGTGGGAGGCAATGGATCAATGTTTCTCTCTCACATCGCTGTTTCTCTCCCTCTTTCTCTAAAATCGATAACTATATCCTTGGGTGACGATTTTTAAAAAGCCTTAATATGCTGCCAGATTTTATTTGCTATTATTTTTGTTTAAGGTCCTTGCTTGTTTATAGTTGCCCATAGTTTTGGGGTGTGCTTTGTTAGATTTTGGTATCAGAATCAGGACACCTGTGCATGAAAAGTAGGGATGACTTTCTTCTGTCTGTGTCTGTGAAGAATTTAAACAGCATCAGGTAATGCTGTACAATGGCTTTGCTCCTGATTCACCACACGATCTCCAGACTCCCACCTCCATTTTACAGCTGCTTCCTTCGTCGTAAAGACAGGTTATTGGGTTTCTAATGTTTACACATGTGTAACCCATTGGACACCATTTTCCTGTTTGTTTTTTCCCCCCACTTTGATCACCACCATTCAAAGGGCTTTCTTGGGCTCTGCCATGCAGGAAGGAGTGTTGGGGCACAAATGTTTGAGTCCTGGACCCATCTGTCATCGTTTGATGGTCAGCATGTTACTTAATATCTCTGAACCTGTTTCTTTGCCTGAAAATGGGGACAGTGACAATACGTGCTTCACAGAAATGTCAGGAATAAACGAGGTAATCCTACAAAAAGCAGTAAGTGTTCAATGAGGGAAGGAAGGATTTTCTATGATCCTTGACTTAATAGCCAACTCCAAAAGATAAAGAATCAGTAAGTTAAATGGCAGGGGGCAGTATTTATGTAAAACCCAGTACCAGACAATTAAAAATTTAATATCCTCCTGTCTGCTGTAGCTCAGTGGGTTGAGCACCAGCCTGTGAACCAAAGGGTTGCTGGTTTGATTCCTAGTCAGGGCAGATGCCAGGGTTGTGGGCCAGGTCCCCAGTAGGGGGCATGTGAGAAGCAAGTACACATTGATATTTCCCTCTCTTTCTCTCTCTCCCCTTTCCTCTCTCTAAAAATAAATAAAATCTTTTAAAAAATAAAAATGTAATATCCTCAATAGTCAAACACAGTTCTAACAGTTGGTAGTCTTTAGTATTGTTGGCAGTTACTAATGAGTCTCCCCAGCTTGCTTTTATGGGTTACATCAGTATTGCTAAACTTACTTTTTTCTTTCTAAGATTTTAGTTTATCCAGGTTGGTCTCAATAATAAGATTAACCTGATGACTTTGTGCAGTAGGGTTTTGTCCTGAGAGAATGAGTGTGACCACTTTTCAGTAACAGAAGACCATGTTAAACTTCACAAAAATGAACGGGATGACAGTGGAGCAGGGTGAGAGAGACAAGTTTGAAGAGAGGAAGACGGCTCTGCCAAGGCTCTGCCTGACCAGCGGAAGTCCTTCGGGCCTGCCGATGAAACAGAGAAGTCGGGGGTGGAGGTGATACGCCGCCACCTGGCGAGGTGGGCTGTGGACCACAGCACAGGCTGAGTGTCCCCTCTCCTGGTAGGTACTCTGCAGACCCTGGGGTCTGGGCGTGGTCAGGCAGCCCGTCCCCTACCCGAGCAGGGCTTATGCCCCTGAAGTACCTTCTGGGAACCCAACAGGTGGAGAGTGACAGAAAAGGAGCGGACCAGGACTTGGGAAGTGAGGCAGGCACATATTCCCCCACTGCACCCCCCAATCTTCCCTAGGCTGATAGGGAGGTGCATGGTTGAAAATAAGCAGAAAGGGCCTTTTTCAAATGTTCCTCTAAAACTTGAGGCTAAAAGAAGTGGGGATCATTCTCGTAAACCACAGAGAGTATGATGAGAATCTCCCTCCCCTTGGACTGCAGATCTGTATACTGTCTATCTACTTGGTTATTCAGGGGCGTCGTCCCAATTTTAGTAATTTTAGGAGGGAAGGAGCAAACACCACCAGGAAGGCTGAGGTGGCGCTGACTGAGCTGCCTGGCCTCTGGCCAAGGTCACGAGAGAGGGCACTGGAAATGTCGAGGCAGCAGGACTGAATTCCCTGCTGGGAGACCCAATTCTCAATGGCACCCCCTGTGGAATGTCATTGCTAGGACTCCAGAGCAGTGAGTGTCCCCTGCCCTTATAAGGACCTGTGCTGAGTTGCTTACCTGCCATTCTCTCCCAGAGGACAGTGGACCAGCTTCTTGAGGGCCGGGATTCCTTTTTCACTCACTGGTGTGTGTCCATTAGAGTAATGTATCAGTTAACTTCTGCTGCATAAAAACTCCCACACCTCATGGCTTAAAATCACAAACATTTATTTTCTCGCAATTCTGTGGATCATCTGGTCAGTTCGTATGGTCTGGGTCAGCTTCACTGGGGCTGCATGTAGTCTAAGAATGGCTTCACTTATGTGACCGGAAGTTGGCAGGCTGACAGGCTTGGGGGGCAGGGCTCAACTGGAGTAGTTGGTTTCTGCTTCAAATGGCCTCCCATCCTGCAGCAGGCTTTGTCACCTGGCGGTCTTGGCTCCACAACACAGCAAGGGGTGAAAGCCCTGATGCACAAGCCATCGCCAAACCTCTGTTTGCATCACCTTTACTAACATCCCCTTGGCCAAAGCACATCAGAGTCTAAGACCTGATGCCGAGGGTAGATTTCCCCTCTTGATGGGAGGAGCTGAAAAGCCACATTGTTAAGAGGAATTTGTGGCCAGTTTTGTAATCTACTACAAGAGCCTAGAACTATGCTTGGCCCACAGTAGGTAATCAAGATGGTGCAAGACATAACAGGAAAATAATGTCCAATGGTGTCATTGTCCACCCCTTCCCCCCACCATTGGCACAGCTATTTCCATGCCTCCGATCTATTGCTGGGATCTTTGAATTGGGCCAAAACTTTACCCACTGGTTTAGAAAGTGTATTGCCCTTGACAAATACGATGGCTCTTCTGTCTGCAAGTTGTGGCTCACAATGGCCCTCTTGGCCCTCTCCATCTCGATGCTGGAGCTGTCCACTCTTTGCCGAAACCCTTTGTCCATCAAACCCAGGTCAGCCTTAGCTGGCCACACCTCCTTCTGCCAGTTGCTGCCACTTGGGTGCCCCCAGTGGTGACTTCTTGCATAGCTCCACTCAAGGTGTAAAAATCACTGCGTGAATTGCCCAAAAGTTGGATGGAATTGAGAGTCTACCATGGGAGAGCTCTCAACGTAGCAGAAAGCTAGAGATGGAAAGAAAAGGAATAAAAAACATTTAAATTACCGTCTTAGACCTCGTAGTTGGTGAGTCCTTGCAAAATAAAGATAATGCATGTATAAAAGAGTTCCATATCATTAAAAATCAGGTGCTGGTGGGGGAGGAGCTGTGCCATTCTCACTAAATAAAAGTGGTAGAGTTGGAAAAGGTGGCAGGGTGTCCCGGCTGGATCAGCTCGTCCAGGGCCTGGTAGGTCCCCACCACAAAGCCCACGAAGCCCAGGATGCTGATCAGGACGTCCTTGGCAATGGCGAGGGGGCTCATGCCCTCCGAGTAGTAGGTGGTGATCTCCAGGAGGGGCGGGATGATGAGCGCCAGGGCGCTGCTGCTCACGGAGCCCATCAGGGCGAGGACCAGGTCCAGGCGGGGGATGAGGATGGCCAAGACGCCTGTGGGTGAGGATACAGGAGAGGCAGATCATCTGGGCCTAGCCAAGCTCTTAAAGTTTGTTTTTAAACTCCTTTCCTTAAAACAGAAGCCAGCTGTTTCTCATACAGTCAGTTACATAAAGAAAAAGCTGAAACTCCCATAATGCCCCCTCTTGCATTCACTAGAGGTTACACACGAAAAATTTGCTGCATCTCCTTCCAGTCGTTTTTCAAATATATGGATTCATATCCTTGGGAGGAGAAAGCCCACTTAGGTTCCGTGATGGGGCCCTGCAAACTTACCTGACAATAGACAGGTTAACAGGAGAAAAGACAAAGCTTATTCAGGCTAGGGAACCTTCAGGTGAATTGGCTCCTGGAAGAGCCAGAGACGGGTTCCCACCCCCATTTTCTAGGGTGAAAGGGAGAGGGCAGAGCTTCTCCGCAAGACAAGTGGAAGGCATGACGGTCTCATAAAGTTTTTTGAAGTGATTTCTCGGTGTGTCATGACAGTCAGTCTGAAAACCTCCGTCCTGGCTGAAAACCTCCCAGAGAGGGAGTGTCTACTTTCAGGAGGGTCCTGCTTAATTCAGCAAAGGAAGTTCAGATAAAATGAATTCTTCTTTTCCCCCTGTGGCTGCTGTTTGTTCAAATGTTTTTAGTTTAAAATAATGCTTATGCCACTAAGGTACATTGTGAATCCCTGCATTTTCAATGATTCGGCTACACTAAATAACAGTGTGGGAAGTATTCCAACTATTTAGCACGTATCAATGTATAAAACAGGTGAAAACGGAGAACACAGCCTGCCGTCACTGAGCTAACACTTTAATCGCTAACGTGACAATGTAAGTGGGTCTGGAGGCGGGATTCTGGCTTCTCGTGTGGCCGTGGGCAAGCCCTTGCCCCCTTCTCATCTTATTTCCTCACTTACAAAAGAGGGATCAACAGTATCTACACTTTTGGGTATTATGGACCATATTTCAAACAATACTAAAGTTTTAAACAAGTTAATCAATGTAAAACACCCAGAAAAGTTATTTACTGTTATGTATTGATTGGTGCTAAAGTCCTGGTTTTAGGCTTCAGAAATTCTTAGCTTCATATTTGGGACCAAGTCCTTCCTCTGTCTGGAGTCTCTAAGGTCCTAAATGGTAGTGTCCCTGCCTCCCAGGGCCAATTGGGAAGAGATTACTTCAAAGGGGGAAAATTGGTGTCCAGTGAACTATATGGCCTGGTCTAATACAGCAAGGAGCAAGAGGGACACTCTTAGAAGCACAATGAAAAGGAGCTTTAGAAACGGCTGGGCCCTGTCACACTCAGTGCGGGAATCTCTGTCACTCCCTTTGTCCCCGTTGAGGTACTCGCAGAAATGGGGCACCCGGGTTCCTGGGGCCTGGAGTGGGGGAGGGCTGCGAGGGGGTGAGTAGGGCCGGCTGAAGCCAGCCAGTGAGCAGGGCCTGTCCCGGGGGCAAGTCCAGCGGATTTCTGGTCACAATGGGGAATGTGACCCTAGAGTTGCCAAATCATTGCCCCCCATCCCACAAAACGTTAGAAACACGGATTTGTATGTGAATCTCCCACATTTTTAATGCTGACCCAGGTTGGTACATTTATACAGTGTGAGGGTCAAACAGCACAGTTCCGCTGCCAGACGAGACTCACTGGCTCATTTGCAACCTCTCCCCGGGAGGC
This sequence comes from Phyllostomus discolor, assembly GCF_004126475.2. Lineage (NCBI taxonomy): Eukaryota > Metazoa > Chordata > Mammalia > Chiroptera > Phyllostomidae > Phyllostomus > Phyllostomus discolor. The sequence goes on from NC_040915.2 coordinate 21,691,809, forward strand.
GGAGGGTGCTGGCTCTGGGCTTCCGTGACTTGGGTTCATATCCCACCTCTGCCACATCTCGGCCAAATACTCATCACTCCCTGCGCCAGCGTTCTCATTTGTAAAGTAGGGCTTGTCATAGTCCTACCTCATAAGAGTTCCTGCAGGACCGAATGAAAGTCTATGAAGTGTGGACTAAAAAAAGCATAGCAGCGTGGCTGGCACACAGTAGGTGTTTAATAGATATCAGTCCTGATATGATTGTTGTTTGATAAGCTGCGTCCCTTCCTCAGGCTGTATGTACAGCAGTAGGTCTGTCTAGGTAGTTGTGAGAATTGGGTTGCCCCTGAGATTAAATGAATTACTACTTGCAGAGCCTTTTCCGGTGCCTGAAACAGTTAGTGCTCAATCAGCGCTGGTTAGTATGACTCCCCTTTATCATCTGGCTGATTTCCGACAGCTCTCAGACAAAGAGCAACACTTCTCTCTGCCCTCTACTCACACGTCAGGGAGACCATGGTGAAGCGGACAGACAGGTCCAGGAGCAGTGCCCAGCGTTTGGACACCCGGGAGACGGCCAAGGGGATGACGATTTCTGCGGGGACGTAGAACTGCAGGGCGTAGCTGCACAGGATGCCGGTGATGTAGAGGAGCTTGACCGACTGGTACAGCCTGCAGGACAAAACAGCGATGCTTCCTCTGACCACTGGCCTCTGGCATCCAGCCTCCTCGCACGTTAACCTCTGACCTCAGGACAGTCCCTCTGGACTTCTAAGAGCCAAGAAGGAGTCCCAGCAGAGCACGCAGTGGAAATAGGCTGAGCGTCACGGATTTGAAAGGCAACAGGTGAGAGGGTCGTCTTGAGCATAGGTATGGATAACACCTCACAAACCACTATCACTTGATGCTCCATTTCCGATGTTAGGATAGGGGGGCTCAGTCTGGGTACCTTGCCCAGGGAGAGACAAGTGATAAGTCATGAAGACCAAAACCCTGGATCTAAAAGATTCTGGTCCCTGTGATCTCTGTCCTTAAGAATTCTCTGGATCCCTCAAAGCTCTTGGCACATGACAAAGGCTTCTAGTAGGTTGCCAGAACTGTAGAGTCCCAGATCCTTGGGGGAGGAGGCAGTCTATGAATAGGGCTGTGTGAGGGCTGGGGTGGTAGGAAGAGGGCGGGGTTCCTTGCAGGCTGCAGGCTGGAGGCAGAGAGAGTGTGTGATGGGGGGTGTTGAGTTTTATCAAAGCCTTTTTTGACCTAGGTAGATACGACATTTTTTCTTTAATTTACAAACATGATAGATGCATCTCCCATGTTTGATACACCTGTGCATTTATGTGTACGTCTGAGCCTGTGTTTAGGTCATTCCTTAAAAAGCTGACGTCCACATTTCCGTGTTTTTTGCTCTCACTAGTCCCAATGCCTGGAATACCACTTATTCTACTTTCATCTGTCCAAACCCCACAGATTTCTTGAAATTTCCACCTTTTGAGCAGGTACTACATGCCAGATGCTTTTAGACATGCCCAACTCAATCCTCACGCCAATTCTGCTTTATAGATGAGGAAACTGAGGGTCAGAGAGGGGAAGTAAACCATCCACGACCTCAAGTCAGGAGGCAGTGCAACTGGAACTGGGAGCCAGAAGCACCAGAGTTGGCCTTGTCTGGGCAGCGTTGTCTTGTTAGACAACAGCATCCTCTGTTGCCTTATTCCAGTGTAGTTTCTTTCCTCGAAAGTCCCCAAGGCCTTTCCTTGCTGCTGAGGCTCAGTGGATTAGGCATTGTTCTGTAAACCAAAGGGTTGCAGGTTCGATTCGCAGTCAGGGCACATGCCTGGTGCAGGCTCTGTGCACTGCCCCACTGGGGCTCTCGCAGAAGGCGGAAGGCAATCAATGTTTCTCTCTCACATCACTGTTTCCTTCCCTCTTTCTCCTCCATTCCTCTCTCTTTAAAATAAATAAATAAAATAAAATAAAATAAAACAAAATAAAATAAAGATAGTTCCTGAGACCTCTTTGTTCCTCTGGAGGGCTTCTTTTTCTATTCTGTGTTATAATTGCCTATGTATACCATCTATCCCTCCCACATTCCCAGTGGATTATGAGTCAGGCAAGACAATGAGTGAAGCTCAAGTTCATAGTCTACTCACATCAGCACGACCCATACCCCCATGTGTCTAGACTGCCATCTGTGTATAATGGGCATGCAGTAAATGCTTGATGAGTGACATTTATCAACTTAGGATAGGTACCCCATTTAAGGCAAATTAAGCCTCCAAGTGACCCTTAAAAAGGCAGGCATCTTGTAATTAACAATATGCCTCGGTGTCAAAGTCTGGCTCAGCTAACTGTTGTGTGAACTGAGTGCATTTGAACAGAACATTTTTACAGCAGCCTCCCCCAAGGGGTTCTGCTTTACTGCTTTTTCATCCTAGCTGCTCTGACTCGGGCGTGCGCACCACTGGCCGTGGCAAGCGAGACTTGGCAACACAGCCTTTGCAAACATAATTGGAAGTGTTGCCACCCACCGACTCCCCTCTCTGCCTCTCGCGCTCCTCAGACCCTTCCCTTCTCTCCTTAGGTCTCATTTCTTCCCTTTCTCCCCAAATCACATCCTCCTTCATACTGTGCCAGCAAGGCCTCGCCCAGCACAAGAGGCTGCGGTGGGAGGAGGAGCTCCCTGAACAGGGGACCCAGAGCCCGGGGCTCCCCCTGGGAGGCCCTCCAGACCTCAGTGTGCCATCTGTGGAAGGAGGGGCAAGTGACCTGAACGTTCCCACCCAGCCCCAAGTCCCCACCACCTGAGGGCCCGTAAAGTTACCAGCAGTTGGGCAGGTTAAGGGTTATGCTGGCCTTGATGTCGTTTTGAAACCGCAAGTAGCCCAGAACACTGATGACAATGTACAGGGCAGTGATGATGGACATTCCCAAGGACAGGATAGCTGGGAAACGGCGGGTGTCCTTCATCTTGTTCTCCAGGGGCAGAACCTACGGAAATAGCACAGTGTGAGAAGACGGGAGGAGAAACAGGGACGTGAATATGAAGAAAGGCACACCACTTCTGGGTATACGCCAGGAGAATTGCAGCAGGACCTGGAACTGCCCCATGTCCACGGCACCACGATTCACAACAGCCAAAGGTGGAAGCCTCCCAAGTGTCCGTCCGGTGATGGATGGATGGATAAACAGAATGTGGTACATACGCACAATGGAACATTATTCAGCCGTAAAGAGGAAGACGATTCTGACACATGCCACAACATGTATGAATCTCGAGGACATTATACTAAACAGAATAAGCCAGACACAAAAGGGCAGATACTGTATGATTCCACTTATATGAGGTATAAATTCAAAACAATTTTTTAAAAATAAAAAAATGCTAATGAAGGGTCTTCATGCTGGTGGGAAATGTACAAGAGGGAAACTTGTGAATTCAAGAATAAAGAGCACGGCGGGGGTGGGGCTGGGATGGGAGTAAAAGGCAGAAAACTGTACTTGGACAACAATTAAAATTAAAAAAAGAATAAAGAGCAGCAAAAATCATAATTATCTGGGTAGATATAAGAGACTAATTTTCTCCTTGTAAGTTTGTTGTAAGTAAGGAATATGTATGATTGTCTGATGATAGTTTTTTTAAAAGATTTTATTTATTTATTTTTAGACAGAGGGAAAGGGAAGGAGAAAGAGAGAGAAACATCAATGTGGCTGCCTCCCATGCACCCCCTACTAGGGACCCAGCCCACAGCCCAGGCATGTGCCCTAACTGGGAATTGAACTGTGACCCCCTGGTATGCAGGCCCATGCTCAGTCCACTGAGCCACACCAGCCAAGGATGATGGTGTTTTCATGTACTTAGATATAATACTAATGGGCAATACAACATAGAGGAAGGAAAGTAAAAGGACCTATATGACTATAAGATTTTTACACACAGTTCACCAGAAATGATAAAATATTAATTCTAAGTAAACCGTGCAAAATTATTTATGTATGTTAGAATTCCCAGAGCAACCACTGTAGGTATTAGAGAAAGAGATATACTAGGCAGAAATCCGATAGGCAAACAAAAGTGGAATACTAAGAAGTATTCAAATAATCCAAAAGAAGACAAAAAAGGAAAAACAGAAGAAAAGCAAGAGGAAGGGGAAAAAGAAAACAAATAAAACACAGATGTACTAACCATAATAATTATGTGAACCACAAATAGTCTAACCACATCAATTTAAAAGACAAAGATGGTCCAATTGGCTTAAAAACCAAGACTCAATTATATTCTGTCTGTGACCCAGCGAACCTGCACCCTGAGAAACAAAAACTTACGTTCACACAAAAACCTGCATGCAAATGCTTACAGCGGCATCATTCATAACCGTCAAAACCTGGAAACAACCTTAATTTGCTTCTGCAGGTGACCTGGTAAACAAATTGCAGTATCGCTGTACAGTGCATGCTCAAGAGATGGAAAGTGATGGACGGATGCAGGCAACAATATGGACGATCTTAAATGCAGCTAGGGGGAAGAAGCCAGTCTCAAAAGGTTACACACCTTTCGATTCCCTGTCTGTTCTGGGAAAGATAAGACACTACACACAGCAAACGGAAGGTGGTTGCCAGGGTTAATGGTGGCAGGGGGAGCTGACTACAAAGCAGGCAACCCGAGGGAGTTTTTTGTGGTGAGGGAATTATTCTGGGTCCTGATTGTTGTGCATCAATGACTCTGCATTTCTCAAAACTTATAGAAATGTACAATGCCCCTTCACCCCCCAAAATGAATCGTACTGTATGTAAATGAGAAGTAAACTTAAAAAGTCGTATACACAGCACTCTCCTTCCTCAAGGGGGGAAGTAGAAACTATATAATAATCCACTGTAAGTATACAGTATTTTCCAGTTTAAAACTTCTTTATGTTTCGCCAAGTCCTGTCATTAAATTATACATCTCCCTTTGTCTTGATTCTAAAAGATTAAGAAACGTGTGGATATGAAGATAAAGGTTTAATAGATGTACTGGAAGAGGATTCGAACTCTGTATCCTGACTGCTGCTCTGTCGTAACCCGCTTTTCTCCTGCTGATGACAGCTCACCCTGGTGAGGCCAGGGGTTCCAGTCTCTCGGTCTCTCGTGTGCGTGGAAACCCAGAGCTCCCAGCTCCTGCTCAGAAGGCCACCCACTGCGCCAGGGACCTGCTACCCCGATTCACGCCTTACCAAGCCAATGCTTTCAAATGAAAAAATAGCTGTTCCAAAGAAGAGAGAGTAGGTCTCCCAACTTGTTGTCAGTGGCAGCTGGCTGGGGTCCGGAATATCCTATAGAAAAGAGACATGGGGTAAGACATTAACCCTCGGAGCATGTTTGGGCTCCTTTAAGAGAGTATTCTGAAAGTAGATCTGATTTTTTCTTAATGAAATGTCAAGAAATTTAGAAAACTTCAAAAGGAAGTAGGTAATAACAGGTTGATTTGAACACTGCTCCAGAACAAACAGCCAAGGGTGGCGGGGGGACTCAAGGCACTGCTGAAGTACTAAAGAAGCAGAATCTCACACACACAGGGAGCCTGGCTCAGCTGAATCCAGCAAAAGAAAGGCTTGCCCGCCAGAGGTTAGCTCCGGCCTAAAGTGCCCAGGAGCACTTTGAAGGTACAGTGGTCACGGGGGCTGGAAGTTGCTGACTGTAGTTACAGTGAGATTCCAGGGAGCCCACAGGAACTGGTTAAATAGGAAAGTCTCCTCCTCTTCTTCAATGAGCTACACATCGAAGAGGGAGAAGCATGCTCTGTACCCTGTGACCCAGAACGTGAAAATCGTCACAGGACCGTTCCCCTAATTGGGCAACCTCTGGAATTGTCCCAGTATGAATCAGGAAAGTTATTTCACTATAAAATCAATTTTGTGGCATTTATCAATATTGCCTTAAGGAATATAACACTTACCTATAGTTATCCTAAAATATTTGACTGTTTTGCTAATATTACTAAATTCCATGGACAATATAACTTTTTTTTTCCCCTTGTGACTCCTGAAAGCGAAAAATACCTGAAAGGTATTAGGTATAACAAAGGGCTCTTGGGGTTTAAATTTCTATATAGCCTTGTCCATTCTACAAAATAAAAATTAGAAAGGATAGAAAAGTAGGAAATTGAGGGAAAATTAATATTCATAACTCAATTTCAAAGACATAATTTATATCATGATAGATTGGCTTTTGGTATTTCAAGACTTTATATCTCTGTGATAAAGTATGAGTTTTTTTTCTCCTGAGTTCTCTAAGGGTGATTTTGAATGCCTGGAATTGTAGCTAGAGTTGTAAGACTATACAGATGAAATTCCACAGGAAGAGGTTGCTTTTCATCTGCCTTTTGCTGCTTATCTAACTATTCCAAGAATGATCTGTAGGTCACCAATTAAGATGTTTTCCTTACAAAGCATTTTTTTTAAAGCCAGAATTTGACATCAAACCAGTATAGGAGAAGCAACATGAAAGAAGAGACAGCCAGAAGAATCAGATTTCACAGGGACATCTTTATGGAAGGAATGTCATGGTGAGACACGTACTAGGCTGAAGAATGAGGTGAACGTTCCCTACCCAAAGTGCTGGCGCCAGGTATGAGTCTGTTATTGATAAAAGCTTCTGCCCCCGGCAGGAGTCAGGTCTGTGGTATGCACGAACCTGGGCGATGTACTGGCTGATGATGATCAAGCTGACCAGCATGCTGATGTTGGCCAGCATGGAGAGGATGGACATAATCCTGAGGTTCCGAATGAGGACCAGCAGCATCAGGAAGGGCAGGAAGGCGAGCATGTAGAGTCGAGAGTCCATGGTGGGCATTGGAATCACTGTCTCGTTGTTGTGGCAGCTGATGGTGGTGCCATTCATGGCTTCCACCACCTGGGGGAAGGATGAGAAAAACAAGTGGAAGAATCAGTAAATCTTCTGGCCACACAATTAGCTCAGTCCTGTTGCACAATCAGACTCCCTCCCCCAAAGGGCTAGAATATCTCACTTGAATTAGGGTGAATTTAGGACTTCTTATTATAAATCTTCTGTACCATGCCTCCTCAAAAGAGGCAGCACAAATACATTTATTAATTTTTTTTCCTTTTATTGATTCTAGAGAGAGGAGAACGGAGGGAGAAAGAGTGGGAGAGAAATATTGATCAGCTGCCTCTTGCACACACTCTAACTGGCGACCTTGAGGTGTACAGGACAGCACCCAACTGACTGAGCCACACTAGCCAGGGCTAGTAGAAATAATAAAAAAACAACAACCTGGATTTATAGCAGCTATTTGGTAGCTTTTGGCAACCCAGCATCCATTCCTCCTGGTTTTGATTTATTATCGGTGAATTCTCTCACCCAGATACAACCTTGGAGGATTGTAAGTCACAGACATGTGGCAGAACTACAGGACTGGCCTTTGGCTCAACTAGGGCATTCACAATCTCTCCCTGCAATCTGGATCAAAACAACTAGCAAAACGACACAGGGACAGAATAAGAGAGCATACAACTTAATTTTGACAAGGGATCCCTGAGGAGACATCAGTTCTGTCTACATCCCCGAGACTGCCCTGGTTCCTGTTCTTTTCTGAGGCGCCCCTACCCCTTCTTTTAGCTTTCTCTGTTATTTGGAAGTTAGTCAATATTCTTCTACTAAACTTATTTTCCACTCAGGTTCCCCAGAATCTCTTTCTTTTGCTTAAACAAACAAACAAACAAACAAACAGAAAACCTCCACCACTTAACTGTCTCAAATAAACCAATACTGGCATTTTAAGTGACAAAACCCTTTCTTGAGAGGATTGGACCATTCACTGCAGGACACTTACCATCCCTGGACCCCTCCCAATAAAATCTTTTGGCACCCCCCACCATTGTGACAAACAAGAAACACCGTCCTACACACAATATAAACACCCACCAGCAAAGTCAGGACAGGGGAGGGATGGTACCACCCTCAGTAAGAATCAGCATAACTTGATGGGAACTGTCTAATTGTGCAAGCAATCCACTGCACAACAATTAAGTCAGGCAAGAATAAAATGTAAAGCAAGGGTCTTCTAGCTTAGTACCCACAGGTAGCCACAGTAATGCTGTGGAATATATAGGCATCTATACATTTCCTATACAATATCACAATGGCGTGTATGATATGCATCCCTTTTAATTTATCAGACTACAATCATAGCATCCTCTTCTTTTGAAATGTCCTTTTCATTTAACAACGTATCGTGAATAGTTAAATAAATCATTGTCTTTTTTTTTCTGATTCCCCACTGCAGTAGAAAACATACTTGGAACCTTAGCCAGGCATTCAAGGCCCTTCATAAATGAGCTCCATTCAACCTTGAAGGCTCCTCTACAACCAGCTGTAGGTCCGCTCTGGAGCTCGTCCCCTGCATCCTGCCCACAGGTGTTCACTCCTCCCTCCTCCCACCTTGGCTGCCACCACCGCTCTTCAGCACCCCACTCAGGGGCACATCCAGAGGGAGCCTTCCCTTGCTCACACGTTTCTACCCTTAGTTTGCAACGAAGCACCCCAACCTCAGGGTGTTGGTAGTGGTGTCCTGACTTGGCACCACATTATCATCTTGATATTTAACTTTTTGTGTTTTAGAATGCATTCCACTGACTCTGCAAACTCCTCAAGACAATGCTTGCCTTGTCTCTGGACAGATGATAAATAAAGTTCTGCTGATATCAGATTGATTTCTGAGCAGCAATCTGGCAACGTGTTTTAAAAGCCTTCAGAACAACCAAACTCTTTGACCCAGCAATTTTACTTTAAGAAATACATACTAAGGAAAGAAAGGGGTGGACTAAGGCTTGGGCAGATTCTAGTAGAAAAATAAAGGGAACCAAAGAAAATATCCAACAATAGAAGACGAAGTCATGGTCAATCTGTGTGATGAAATATTAGTAAACTATTAAAATTACATTGAAACCTGTAAGGAAATGGCAAAATGCTAACCAGTTAATACTATGTTAAGACAATAACCACAAGTGGTTGCATGAAGACCAATCTTGCTTTGTTTTGAGGAGCAATACAGCATAATGTTAAGGAACTTGAGCTCTGTCTAAAGGCCTACATTGTTTAACTGCGACTCTGTGGCCTTAGATACATTAAAGAGTTTATAGTAGTGGTTTTCTTGTCATACCTACTCTGATAAGGTCATGGAGAGAGCTAAATGGGGGACAGCATACACAATACTCAGTACTGTGCCTGACACATAATAGAAACTACCTCTGAATGCTTACTATTTTTTCCTGCTGATTTTTTTTTTTACATTTCTCAATTTCTGGTATTACCATGAATAGAAAAAGACCCCCCAAGGAACAGTTCTCTTTTTAAAGCTTACTGGCTGACTAAGGGTGTCCTCTGTTATTCCTCATATTCGTTTGTTCCAATTGCTACATGGCAACTTCTGGGTTAGATGGAGAGAACTTCCTGGAGCCAACGGCTGTGAAACCAGGAAGGTGAAACAGCTACAGGAAGATGTAGATGGCCCAAAGAAGGTCAGGTATTAGCCCAAAAGACCCTTATCAGTTTCAGAAGACTTTAGGATAATTACACTCCAAAGCAAGATTGCAAAATCCAAGATTCCTTGCAGTCTAATTTTAGAGACCAACCCTGAGGACAAGTCCAAGCCACGGGGCAAAGGTTATTGTGGAAAAAGTAACCACTTAAAGGAATCTGCAGCTAAGTGAACTGGGGAAAGTCTGGGTTTTTTGATAGCAACTAGTTTAACTTTCTGTTTTATATTGATGAGGACACCAGGACCCCCTAAAGAAGAAGCCTTTAGTTGAACAGCTAGAGGACACTCCAAGTCCATTTCCCTCCCACCTTCTCTAGAAGACTCTACCTGTTTTAAATTATCAGCCAGAAACACAATGTACACACAGCAGAAGCCCATCTGGGTGAATACAAGGAAGAAGGTCACCATATGCCTGGAAGAAAGGAGAGAGACAAAAAAAAAAAAAGGATACTGGTTATAAAAAAAGAGTTAGCTTGTCATGTCCGCTCCTGTCCCCAGGGGTTGCTGACCCTCTACCAGCACCCTCACTCATGCCACCACAGTCAACAATGGGGCAGTAATACAAAGTGAGGTAACAATAGCTCTTTTATGAATATGATTCTCAACCACCCTCACATTCTCAGCTCAGCAAGTGGTAAAATTCTTCATGATCAGGAATCTCTCCCCAACCTGGCTCTGATGCATTTCTTATAACTGAAACTAATCGATGTAAGGCAGTAGCCACAATGCTTTCATTAGCTATTATTAACACTTAAATTTTTTTCCTACCTGGGCATTGAAGATACACAGACAAATAACACATGGTCCCTTCCTCTAGTGGTTTATAGACTGGTGGGAAAGATGGAACAAAAACAATATGGCAGGAAAGGCCATGGTAAAAAGGGCATTTTTACCCGAACTATACAGCAGATAGTCTTCTTAGAAAAACCAATAGCTAAGTGACAGTCTCTTGGGGAAGGGAAGAAAGAGAGATAAAAGAAGAAAGAGACGGAGGAGGAAATGGAGAGAAAAGTGAAGAGGGAGCATTTCGGCAGAGGGATCAGGCAAAGTTCGCCAGCTGCCATGTGGAGAACACACAGAGGGCGCAAGACCAAGGATGGGAAGATCTTGAGTAGGAGACCCTTACGGTAATGGAGGTGGAAGATGGCAGCAGCCTGTACAAAGATGTGACCATTAAGATGAGAGGATTAAAGCATTTGAAGAGATGTTAGGAAGCTAGGACTTATAGAACCCAGGGTAAAGAGAAAGGCAATGATTTCAGGTGATTGGCAGGTTTGCAGCTTGGACAACAAAATGAACTGGGATACTCAGAAGGAAGAGCAGGTTTTAGGGGGAAAGGGAAGAAATTACACATTCAGTTCCTGAATTGTTTAGCCTGAGGTTCCTATAGGAGACGTTTGGGAGACAGCTATATATCGAGGTCTGGAACTGTGGATTTGTCGGTAATGGATAAAGCCTGGAGAAGGCAGATCAGCAAAGAAGAGTGTGCAGCATGAGAAAAAGAGAAGGCAGCATTCCAACCCCTGGAGAACACCGATATTGAAAGGAAGGACAGAAACAGAGAAGGCTGCAACAAATGCAAAGGAATGACCGGAGAGGTGGGCGGGAAACGAGGGTGAAAAAGAGTTTAACAGACAAAAGGAGAGAGAATGTTTGAAGAAGAGAATAGTCCATTGGACCCCATGCTGCTTAGAGGTTCTCCAGGGCAAAGAAGGCACAACAAGGAGGTCTTTTAGGACCTTAGTGGAAAGAACTGTAGACCCATCAGAACAAAAAAGCCAGGTGACCCATGGAAGAGATATGAATGGGATGTTCAGAAGTGAAGTCTGAGGGTAGCTTTTCTGGAAGCTACATTGTGAGCTCTGGTCTTGGTAGTGCCCATTTTGTTCACCATTTCAGACCCACTGCCTAAAGCACTTCCTGGCGCGTTGTAGATATTCAGTAAATATCTATCTGTTGAAAAACCAGATGTCGAATGTGACATAGGGTGATGGCTAGAGAATGGTGTACGGCCCAGGAAGCTTCATTAATTTATTTTATTATTTTTAAGATGGAGATACATGAATACATTTAGGTATTGAGATGAAGAGCGTGTAGTTCAAAAAAGAAGTTCAAATTATAGGAGACGAGATGGTTAGCGGAGTAAGGTTCCTAAAAAGAGCAAGAGCCGAAAAGCTTCTTTATATGACCAACAATGAGTAGAAGGATTTGAGGGGTTGCAACGGGCAAAAACCTCCTTTTGGGTGACACGCCTGGGAAAATTCTGGTTGTTGTCCCATAGCCTTCCTAGCCTGCTCATTGGCTGACTTGGTTAATGCAGTACGTGAGGGGTTTTGGGCCAAGGAGGTGCCAGACCCGTGATGCTGAGTAGACTACATTATATGAGCAGCAGAGCACACCTCAGGTACTGCAGTCTGGGGTATCACAATTCAGGGGACACTTTGACAGTCTACCACAGGTGGCAAACACAAGGCCTATGGGCCGAATCCGGCCCTCCACCTTGTTTTGTCTGGCCCAGCACCTTGTTTCTACCCAGCAGCAGTCCTGAGCTCCTTGCCCCCAGTGAAGGAGCAGTTATATTTATACAGTCCTAAAATTACATTCGGCCCTTGGAAGGCAACTGCAAAGCTGATGTGGCCCCTGGTGAAAATGAGTTTGACACCCCTGGTAGACAGCACTCAGAAAAGAGGAGGCAGATGGGGTGGGGTGAAATCAAAGACAAAAGAGTGGATTTAGTCCCAGGTACCTGAGGACAGAGGGGGTTGACTTGTTCCGTGTCGTCCCTGAAAGCTCAAAGGTGGGCACTGCAGGAGGAAGACACCAGCCCACCAAAGAGTCATTAATGTATTAGCTCTTCTCCGTTTTTTCTTCTCACTATAAACTCACTCCCTAAGTAAGAGACCTCCTCTGCCCCCTGGCTTCATGGCTGATGACTTCAGTTCTGCATCTCCTGCATGAAGACAGTTTCACACTTATACATACAACTACCCACTTAATAACCCCACCTGCCTATCTCCCAGACATCTCAAACACAACTTGTCCAAAACAGAAACTAAGCCAACCTTGACCTTTTCCTTTCCCCACAACCCGGGGACCCGAATCATGACCAAATTCACTTATCTCTCTCCCCACCGTCAGCAGCTTGGCCCCAGCCACCACGGCCAGCTGCCTGGACATCGTCAACAGCATCCTCACGGGTCTGACTAATCTACTCTCGCTCCTGTGCAATCTAGTCTCCTTATAGAAGTCAGGCAGTTGTTTAAACAATGCAAATGATTACTTCCCTGATTAAACCTTTAATTACTTCCCTTTCTTAAAACCAATGGCTTCCTGGTTGCTTTTAAGAAAAGAGCAAAACCTTTGAGAGGGTCTGAAGAGTACAGCTAGATTGGCCCCTGCATCCTTCTGTTGCTCAATCTCCCTGACTCTCTAAGCTCAAGCTACCTGGTCTTTCTGGACCCTGAAATGGCCACACACTCCTTTCTGCTTCAGGACCTTCAAACCTTGCTCTCCCTTCCTCCTGGAAGGCCCCCCAGGCTCTTGCCTACTCTGCCCTAGGCCGTTCCTCACCCTCAAGGACCCCTTCCTTCCAAGGAAGCCCCCCCAAGCCCACCCACATCTCCTTATCTGCTTGGTAGCAGCTACTTCCTTCCTTCGTTGTCCTTATCCCAGTGGCTATTAAGTAACTGTGTCTTAAACTGTCTGTCTTTCCCACTGGACTATGAGTTTTGCGAGGGCAAAGCCCCGTTTGCCTTGTCCCTCACAGTATTTCCAGGGCCTGGGACATAGTAGCAACTGGGTAAGTGCTTTTATTTTTTTTAAATATTTTATTTATTTATTTTTAGAGAGAGGGAAAGGGAGGGACAAAGAGAAGGAGAGAAACATTGATGTGCAAGAGAAACATCGATTGATCGGTGGCCTCTCACATGCTCCCAACCGAGGACCTGGCCTGCAGCCCAGGCACGTGCCCTGATGGGGAACTGAACTGGTGACCCTTTGGTTTGTGGGACAGTGCCCAGTCCACTGAGCCACACCAGTCTGAGCTGGATAAATGTGGTTTAATAAAAAAGTGAGTATCATAAAAGCTGCAAAATGAAGAAATGAACACCCTGTTTTGTAGGATTATAAGGAGGAGCTGGACCGGGAAGGTTGCCAGTGTACCCCTTTCTGTGTGGAAAGTGCAACATTCTATGCTAAAGGAGCCAGCTTTCCAGGGAAGAAGGCATGCCTGGTGGCCGCGCTTCCTCCTCCTGTATCTTATCCCACTTCTGGCAAAGCAAGAACAAGTTACCTTCCCCAGTGCGCATGGTCCTGGAGCCAGGTGCTGGGGCTGGCCTCTAGTCCGTGCATCACTGTATCCCCATAGTCCATAAAGGGCTTGTTAAGCCTGCAGGAGAAAGTGCACACACAGTTACTAAGAAGCAAATGTAAGGTCATACACTGAGAAGTCAGGAGACACACAGCAAGGCAGGACCCAGCTGCGGTGGAAAGGACACTGGGGCAGCGACCAAAGTTCTGGTTCAGACTTTGACACCTGGAGGCACTTCCTTGGTGGATTGTTTTCCTTACTTGTCAGGTGGGTTAGTTACTGTATAATAGACACTTTGCACGGGGACTGTAGTTTTCATACCCACGATCCCACTGGATCCTCTTGACAATTCCTGGAGGCAGGGTTAGGCGGGGATTGTTTATGTGCAGTTCGCAGGTGAGCCAGGGAGTTAGGCACCGGGGCCTGACTGAGGGCACCCGCTGAGTCATGTGGCGGAGCCTCCCCTTGTGTCCCTGCCCTGAAGGCTTTTGTATTGTTCTTGGCCTTGTTGGAGGAAATGAAGAAATCAACCCTTGTTATGTGTAGGGTGTTCCTGGGATGCCCCTGAGAAACAAGCACCAAAGGATTTGACACAAGGACGCTGCTGCCCTTACCTGTGGCAGAAGTGCTGGGCACACCTGACCAGGATGTGCATGCAGTGGCAGGCGACGAAGCCCATCGCCAGCAAACTCAGTGGGCCTGTCTGGAGCAGGGGTGCGCAAGAGAGGGGCAGAGAAAGGAGAATGAGTTTGTGAAGAACACTGTGGGGAGGCATTTGGTAATGCAGATATTCAGGACTCCAAGAACTCAAACTGGTTTGCAAGCCTTTTTTTTTTTTTTTTTTTTTTTAGCAGCGACAGCTATTCTTTCAAATACAATATCAAGGAGTACTCCAAAAAAGTACTTAAAGCCAGGACAATGGGGTGATGTGGTGGGAGTAAGGGACCAGAATTCTGACCTTTAGTGGCCTCTGAGGCATCCCTGGGAGGTAGTGCTCTATGGAACACAACTGCAAAGTCACGGCCCAACCCCTGCATTCTGCAAAGGAGGAAACTGAGGCCCAGAGCGGACAAACGACTTGCAAAGGCCACTCAAAGTCTGTGGCAGAGCTGGAACTCCAGCTCAGACTCGATGTCTAGACTCCAAGTCTGGACCGGAAGGACTGCTCGTTGCAAGCCACTACAACCCCTTGCAGGGGTGTCCAAACCATGGCCCATGGGCTGCGTGTGACCCAGGATGGCTATGAATGAAGCCCAACACAGAATGTAAATTTACATAAAACTTTTTTTTGCTCATCAGTTTCCATTAGTGTTTGCATATTTAATGTGTGGCCCAAGATAACTCTTCTTCTTCCAGTGTGGCCCAGAGACGCCAATAGGTTGGACAGCCCTGAGAGCCTCTCCAGCCCGCTCCCGGCCACAGCCCAGTTGTACTGGCCCCGCCCTCCTTACCAGGAGGCCTGCATTCTTCACAGCCAGGGGAAGTCCCAGGATGCCTGTGCCCATGTTGCATTTTACCAGGTGAATCAGGGCCTGGAAGGCTCTAAAGGGGAGGAAAAACACGTGAGGACCTGGGTGTGTGGAGGGGAGGAGATCCAACAGACATTCTCTCCCGGCACGCCAACACCGGAGTTCAGGTAGATCGGTGAGCTCCGGGCCACCTCACAGTCCCCGTGGCCTTGCCCGGCACCTCTGAGTCTCCTGCAGGGTCTGTCCAGAACTCTCCTGGTTGTAGCACCTGACACTCAATATATCATTGTAATGCTTACTATGTAACAGATATTATGTTAACTTCTTTACACGTATTATCTCATTTAATCCTCTTGTCAAAGCAAGGAAGTCGATGAGGAAACTGAGAATAGAGGTTTTTAAAAATGACTTGTCCAAGGATAAACTTGGATTTGAACTCAGGACTGCTTTGGAGTTCTTAACTCCACTTCCACTGGACTGTTTCCCAGAAACAGGCCCAGACAGATAAGTAAAGGACACCCCATTTCATAACCAAGGAAACTGAGACTCGGACAGTGGGAAGCGAACAGCCCAAGGTCATCAAACTAGTAGCAGAGACAGGACTGAATTGAATGCAGAGAAGAAACGGGCAGGCAGCAAGGAAGTCACTGTGACTCCTGAATAAATAGGTCAGATGACTTGGGTCCCCCCTGCAGTCTGTTAGCACAGGGTCACTTGAGGATTGAGCTGCAGAATGATTCCCCCCTCCCACCTCAAGCCAGGATACCAAGCTGGGGCAGGGCACAACTCCTCCCACCCCAACACACACAAAACCACTCCGACCTTTTCTTTAAGACAGAGAGCTGACCAGAGGACAAGGTCTACAGCTCCAGAGATAAGATTCTGGGGAGGAATGCTCTCTGTTGACGAATTACAAAACAACCTGTTTTTTACCTCTCTGCACCCGGACCAGGTTAAACCGAGGTGAGTAATGAATTTACACCTTCAATTTCAGAAGCCTTGGGAATTCCCCAAGGAGAGCCTTCTGGAGAGGAGGCTTCTTATAGGGAGCAGCAGGAGTATTCTGGAAGGAGCCCAGCCTCTGAGCTAGGACACATCAGGGATTAAAACCCAAGGCTACTTACTACCTAACTAACTGTGCCATTTTGGGCAATGTACCCACACTGCTGAACCTCCGTCAATATTTGGAGGAGTGCTATTTTGAAATAACTGCTCCAAACACTTGGTTAAACCCTCATTTCTCTAGCTTCCTGAGGCTCTCCCCGTTAATTCAAGGGTTAAGGAGAACAATTGGGGGAGAAGGAGACTGAGTCTCTGCACGCCTTCCCCTCTCCCCGTGGGTGTTAATACTGCTGACCCAGCGAGCGCAGTGCCCTGTGGCCCTCCAATGATGTGCTTGTCTTGCAAGTAGGAAAAAGTCAGTGGGTCACTCTGGACTTAGGAAATCAAAATTTAACTTTGGGCCACTCAGCTGGCTTGGAAACAGCGGGGTGAGTTGTGCAGAGCACTGAGCTGGGAGGCGGGAAGCCTGGGTTTTGGCCCCAATTCCTTCGGTGACCTTGGACTAGCATGCTGTTCACAGCAGCTACCACTTCTGGAACATGACACTTGGTGGCTTTGTGTGCAATTCACCCGTGCAGCCATCCCGGGAGGAGCACATTGTCATGTCACAGAGGAGAAACCGGGCACAGAGAGGTTCTGTCACTCAGCTGGGAGGCAGCTAAGTGGGGACTGGAACTCAAGTCAGCTGACCCCATAGGAACCATGCTTACCAGACCTGTTTTACTACTTCCCTGCAGGCCGGAGGGGCCCTCTAGTTGCTTCCTTTCTTTGATTCTTAAGTAGCCTAGATTGCCACCAAACTATGCATCAGTTCAAGAAGCAAGAGCCAATTGGCTCCCTCAAGGCCTCGGATTGAGAAATACCCCAACTCGGCAGTGGCTGGCCCAAGGCCTAGAGAATTCACCCTCGAGGCCTTGTCATGCATTCTTAGCAACCTTCAGAACTGGCCCCGGGGCAACAGAACCCTCAGATTCTTTTCTGTGAGATAGATGTGAAGGTTGCCTTGTCCACCCCTCGATTGCTCTGCAAGATGGCGTGGAAAGGGGCTTTGCTTGCCCCTCATAGTAGCTTCTCTCTCCTTCTTCAACCCCCACCCCCTTCCTTTGGATTTAACTTCCAAGGCTGCCTCCTCAAATTCACATGCCACTGTTTTATCTCTGTTTTTGCACCTGGGAAAACTGAGGCTCGGAGAAGGGAAGAAGCAGAGTCACAACTTGAACGCAGTTGTTCTTTCTCGCACACCGGTGGTGTCTAACCTGTCTCCGTAAAGCAACAGAGCTCTCCCGCTCCTCGCCACCCCACCCGTTTCTCCTGGGGAACTTGCCTCTCTGTTCCAGTGGTGGAGGCCAGGGGAGCTGGAGCCTTGCAGCTGGCTTCCCTGCCTGAACTTTCAGTAAATCCTTCCTTGTCATGGTTTGAAAGCCTCGTGAGTGATCCTCTCCTACCCTCCCCACCCCCCGAAACACACGTCAGGGAGAAACTGGACTCGTCCGTACCCTGTGGTTTTGATGTCACCGTGGCACGTCTCAAGGAAGGAGAGGCCAGCACCACTGCAGGGAGGAGACAGGTCTTATCTCCTCCTCCAAGAAGCTGGGGGTTCTGCCCACCTCCTCAATGTTATCAAAATGGGCCAGGAGCAAAACTGACTTTAGGGCCAGCAGTGGATTCCAGCCCCCATCCTGCCAATGACCCCAGTGAAAGGCCTGGGATGGCCGGGCCTCAGTTTCCCCACCTGCACGTGTTGGAAGCTAGTTCACTATATGCTAAGGGTTTTCTGACACTTTCCACTCCTGTTCCTTTAAGCTCTCAGCCTGACTCAGCCTAGAACTGCCCCTTTTGCAACCTTGGTGTCCCCATCTGTGCAAAAGGTTAGGGGTCAGATGCCTACCTACCCACCCACCGTGACCCCAGGGCTTTTGCCAGTGCAAGCTTCCAGGCTGGATGGGCAGATGAGGGGACGGTGGGGAAGAGCACTCACGTTATACCCTTTGTCTTCTCCAAGACCGGCAACTCGGAAGCACTTCCCTCCAAGAAGCTGGAGTCCTTGTCCTGCAGCTTCTCGGCACTTTGCAGAGGTGACCTGAGGTCCAGTTTGAGCTCCACAGCTCCCTGGGGACCCCCAGCACGCTGTGTTTCGGGCATGACCGCTTCAGAAGCTGAGACCTCTGGGTGATGAGGAGGTCTGTGTTAGAAACAGGCAAGCAGGGAGGTGTCTGGTCAGGTGCAAACCCCAACTCAGTGGCCTGTTCCTTCTTAGCAAGCTCTGGCCAAACTGGAGTGAGGCCCCACCCACCTCCCCCAGAGGGTGCTCCTCCTGGCCTCAGACGCTGTGGAAGAGGAGCTGGTTGGGAGGAGACAGAGAAGGGGGGAGGGATTTGGGAAGGGAGTCGTTATCCACCCCTTACCTAGCAATAGTAACGGCAGTGGTGACTACGATACTGATCATTTCAATAACTAGTATTTATTCACTGACTCTTTTAAGTGCTCTACCTGTATTTTCTCATTTAATCCTATAAATTACCTAATGAGGGAAGCAGGCTCCGAACTAAATAAAGGAGCCTGCCCACGTTCTCATACCTAGAGAATGAAAGAGTAGGAACCAGAGCCGGGCTCCTCGCGCTTTTTAACCAGCCCCCGTTTCCGGTATTCCAAGGGCATGCCCACGCCCTCCCACCGCCGTGGGCATTCCAGGGCAGGGCTGCGGGCCTGCTGGAGGGCGTCCTTCCAGAGGGAGCACCCCTCTCCTGGAAGGTTCTTTTTGGGGGGAAAAAAATCACTCACTCACCTCTTACTGCGTCTTAGCTCTTGTGAGGCTCCAGGGAGAGAGGAGTGGAAATTCTCTTGGAAAAATGGGGACGTTGCAAGGCAGAGATTTTCCAGTCCCCCAGTCAAGTTTCACTGGGCAGGGCGCTGGGCCGGGAGAGGGCGTGATTTGCCTAAGATCACCACTGGTTGTTCTCCAGAGAGCTGCTCCGCCGGCGGAGAGGACCCTGGGGGTGTCTCTGGTGCCCCACCCTGTCATCGCCTCTGCCTCGGTCACAGGGAGACGAGCTGGCCAACACTGCCTCCTCCCTCCAAATTATAGCGTTTTACTCAAGGCAGACCACTCCTTGTGCCACCATCTCACACGCCGACAGCTTGGCTGCAACATCTCACAGCGAACTGGTAGCATCTGAGACAGATTTGTCTTGTCCCCTCCCTTATGTGGGACCCTTTCCAAGGTCCTGTGTGCAATTTCGAATTTGTAATTTTGTATTCTCGTCCTTAAAGAGTCCTTCTCCACCCCTCATCGCTACTATCCCAGCGACCTCCCCAGTGGCATAAGCTTCAGGCTCCACAGAGCCCGGCTACTGCTCTGGGCAGCATTGTTATTTTACTTTTACGGATGAGGAAACTGAGGCTCAGAGGGGTAATGAATAGTTTGTTCACGGTCACAGCTACTCCTTGGTAGACCCTGACCTCCCTTAGCCAGATCTTTCTATCTCTGAAGCCTGCAGCCTTGACCACTACCCTCACCCCTTGGTTTGAATCCTGGCCCTGCCTTTCAAGTTTCTTGCCCTGAACCCACTGAAACCCTCACTGAGGTTTGAGAAACGTCCTCTGTTCACTTGTCTGGGACCAGGACGTGGCAGTATTCCTGGTGTGGGGGCAGCGTCCTGTGGCCTGCTCCTTCGCAGCGCTGAAGTTCCCTAACTCCATTCTAAGCTCAGGGCTTATCCCACAGAAAGATCCTGCTCCTGCTCAGCCAAGAAGATGGGTAAAGTAGATTGTCAAGGAGCTTGAGATGTTTATATATGAGGCTAGTTCTTGCTTTCCTTTCTAGGTTGTGAGAAGAACTCTGAGCCAACCCTTAAACCTCTGGGGAAGAGCTGCTGGTGCATCAGAATTCAACTGGGTCCCTTTCCAGTGCCAGCTAAGAGGACACGTGCAGGGCACTGCCCGCTCACCTCCACCTGGCTGCGCCGCCCGTCGGGAGCTGGGCCTCCAGCATGAGTCCCTCTATACACTATACACGGCCCGGCATCTGTAGCTCTGCGTTCCGCTGCAGCTCTGCCGTGCTGTAGAGGCCTGGGGAAGGTACTGCTCCACTTGCCCCCTTGGGGAGTGGGCACTGGACCCTAGAGGGCTTCTGAGAGACTGAGGACACAGGAACTGTGCTTTTCACCCCCTGGGCCTCCTGGGGGTCGAGGCCCAGGCAGGGAGCATGCGGACAGCCTCCCCACTTGACATCCTCATAGAGTGGGGGGGAGGCAAATGGGGTTTAGGTAATCACGACAATCGTTTATGATCCTTTAAACAGAAGGCCTTGCTTCTTTCATTCTTTTATGACAGTTTGGAAAGTTGGTGTGCGTCAGAATCAGTTGTGGGGGGAGTGGAGCAGAGAGACCCTGACTCACTGAAGTAGAGAGAATGTGGGCCTTCGTGTTCTTGCCAAGTCCTCCAGGGGTTCCTGGCAAGCTCCGCTGATGCTCCCTGGGGCAGGAAGAATTGCCCCTCTTTAATAGACTAGAGAATCAAGGAGGATAGCCTGTGGGTCTTTGCAGCCTGGGGCTGATTACTGTGGCTCTGCCCCCTGCTGAGATACTGATGTCCCACGTGTACTGAGTCGGCTCTACGTGCCTTGCTCTAGACTAATCCTGACATTTCAGGGGTAGCCTCGGATTCCCCAGGGTAAGGATTCCGTCCTACAAGGCCTCCCCTTCCACTTCAGACGCCCACAGAAGAGCCCAGGCTCTTACCTGTGCTTCTGACCGACTGGCTATAGATGGAAGGCTCCAACAGCCCCTCCAACTCAGAACGCCCACCCCAAGTCCAGGTCGTTACCTGTGCTTCTGATCAATTGGCTGTGGATCAGAGGTTTGTATAACCCCCTCCTTGGGTTTGATGGGTTTGCTAGAACAGTTCACAGAACTCAGGGAGACATGCTACTTACGAGATCACTGGTTTATTGTAAAAAGATACAACCCAGGAACCGTCAGATGGAAGAGAAGTGTAGGGCCAGGCGGCTCCCTGCACCTACATGTGTTCACTGGCCCGGAAGCTCTCCACTTCCTGCCCTCCTGGGTTTGTATGGAGGCTTCGTTAGTCACAATTGATTAAGTCGTGGGCCACTTGTGATTGGTGCCACCTCCAGCCCCTCTCTCCTTCCCAGAGATCAGGACGGGAATGAAGTTTCCCTCTAAGTCCCGTGGTTGGTTCCATTGGCAGCCAACAACCAACTCCCATCCTTAGTGCCTCCCAAAAGTCACCTTCACTGATTAACATGGCTAAAGACCCTCTTGACACTTAGGAAATTCCAAGAGTTTTGGAAGCTGGGTGTTAGGAATTGTTGACAAAGACCAAATAGAAATGAGAAATATATTTTAGTCACGTGAATGGGCAAATAATTTATTTCTTATAATGGGCGGGGGTGGGGGGAGGGCAGCATGAATAATGCATCCGAGTACAGATCAGAAGATTATATTTGTTACAAATCCCAACACTGCAGTAAGGAACGCCCTGTTGTCACAAGCATTTCACAGATGAGTGTGGAGGAGAGACGGCTCCGTGACCCGACCGCTGAGTGATGCTGTGAGCCGGACCCCGGCCTGAAGGGAGGTTGTTTTCCACGGACCTCCCTGGGGGACTATGTTGATATTAATCACCTTGTGTTCTGATGCAAACCACACTACTCTATGGCCTCCAGGTATGGGCTGGGTGTGGCAAACACTCTGGTTGTCCTGGCCTGGTCAAGCATGAGAAGCAATTTCCCATACCTGGTAGCAGCCACATACTTGCACACATGCGTATTCCGCCCTGCCCCCCTTCCCTGTGTAATTCTCTGACACTGGCTAAGCGGTTCAGGGACCCACTTCATCTTGCAGTTGTCCAAGACACACCTCGTTTGTAAGTTTCCCTCGATAAACCACTAATTACCAGATTGGAGTGGCCAGCCTCTTTCTTTGTTTTTGTTTTTTTTTTCTGCCCTCTACTTAGGAAGGTGGATTTTCGGTCTGGGGGCCTTTCCCTGTGTCTGTGCATTGTAACAATTGGTGAGCCAGCCAGCAGCCCTATGAAATGGGTCTTGGGAAAGAGACATCAGTAGGGAAATCCTGAGCTGGCCTTCTATTTCTATGTGGGAGCAGTGTCCTGTATGTTTAGAGGCATGTGGGCCGCCAGGAGAGGATGGAGAAGCCCTGAAAACCCTGGCTAGTCTCATGCACCTGTTTAAGAGGTTGTGCATTGCACACTGTGGCAGGAAGGAAAGCGTGTGGCTGCAGCTGTGGGCTGACCTCTCTCATGGGTGGTTCAGCTGGCCACAGACACCCAGCTGGAGGCAGAAGCCAGTCGAGCAGAAACTGTCACTTGGCCTCACTGGGAGAGCACAAGCTGCCATGACCTAAGGTCAGAGCGTTTGTGACTCAGCCGGATTAGGATACAAAGCACTGGGATCCATAGGAAAGTGAGGACAGGGAGAAAGCGGACACTGCAGGAGGGGATGGCAGGACGGATGACACACCCCATGCCATCTGACCTTCGATTCTGAGGAAAGAAAAAGTGCAGCAGTAGCAATCGCCTCCCCAGGCAAGACAGCCTCCGGAGCAAGAGACTGGGGGTGAGGGAGCACACATCCGCCGAACTCTTTAACAGAGGCGCCGAGTTTCAGCAAAGACCAGGTAAAGGATCCCCACTGAGCTCACGTGGCCATGGGACAACAGGGGTGATGGTGTTTCCCTGACCATCAGGGGCCTGGGGCATGAGTAACATCATCGTGCGCCCTGGACTGTAACGGTCAGGAAAGTTGCCTCAATTCTGTCCCTTGGGTGCTCTCCCTACCACCCCTCCGAAAGGACCAGGTGTTCACTTCCCTAGCCCCAGAGAACACACCTGGCATTTACACCTTGCAAGGGCAGACTTTACAGACCTTTGTGGAAGAATTTCGCCTTCAAGGACAAGTAATTAATGCAGTGCTGAGAGGCAAGGCCAACTGGGAGCCTGTTAGTTTACTGCCACTGCAGAGAATGGTGATGGTTGAACAATGCCAACTACCAGGACGACACAGGCAACAGGGGAGACTGTCCAAGAACTCCACCGTGTGGTGTTGTATGCCCTGTTCACAATGCCTTTACCAGCTCATTGCAGCCAGTAGAAAGCCAGATGCCTCTGGGAGGATGACAGTAGACTGTGGAGAACTAACTAAAGCCGTGCCTCGTACTCATGCAGCTCTGCCTAATGCTCCCACCACATTAGGCCCGTCTGCAGATACCAGCAGCCTCTGGGGACATGCTGAGGGTCGGCAGGGCCGGCCCTCTGGTATGGGTTGCATACCAGAGCACAAGGTGGAAACTGGGAATTGTCAAGATTGCCTTGAATAATCACTTAAACACCGGAATGTGTTTAGAGGCTGTACAGGAGGAAAAACGGCACACGTGTCTCCTGGCTCTAGAATCTCACTTAAAAGTGCTGAGAGCCTCACTGCAGGGAGGCATGAGAGCGACCGAGACCTACAGGGAAGGCGGTGGAGCCACGTTTCCCATCTCAGCTCCTTCAGGGGCACCTATTCAATGAGTTGGACTATGGGGTGAAACTGCCTGCACTTTAGAAATGGTGTACTCTGCCCTGGCTGGTGTAGCTCAGTGGATTGAACCAAAGGGTCACTGGTTCGATTATTAGTCAGAGCACATGCCTGGGTTGCAGGCCAGGCATGCAACCCAGTTGGGGGATGCATGAGAAGTGACCACACATTGATGTTTCTCTTCCTCTCTTTCTCCCACCCTTCCCCTCTCTCTAAAAATAAATAAAGAAAATCTGAAAAAAAAAGAAGAAATAGTGTGCTCTCTCTTTTTCATAACTGAATGTGTATGAGGTCTGAGAATGTATGATGTGTATATTTGAAAAGCTGGCCTGGGTTTCAGGAGATCTGAGTCCTCACTGAGCCTTACTCACTAACTGTCTAGGTCGCCTTATTTCCCCGAAACCTCCTTTGCCTCCCCTGTACATTGAGGACATGCTCTGTATCTGCCAAAAGGCAGGGGTTGCATCTGATGGCCTCGGAAAGATGGTGATCGTGACGTGTTGACCATATAGGGCTCATTTTTTAAAAGCCAAAGGTAGGAAAAATGAAAGTGCTTCTTCATGGACATAAGACAGAGAAAAGGTTAATAATTGTCAGCGCAATGCTCAAAAAGCCTTTAATGACATCCCATTGCCTACAGGAAAGAGTTCCAAACTTGAGCCCGGGGTTCAAAGCCCACTGAATTTCAAGTCCACTTTCCTGCCATCTCGTCTCACAACAGTCCCTCCCTCAGTCTTCGCCCCATGTGCTCAGCATCACACCGCACCAACCAGGCCGTCAGAGCCATCCCCCGAGCACACCGTACACCTTCGCAATCAATGCCTGTTGCATGAGCAGCTCCCTCTGCCCAGAATGTCCTTTTCCTCTCTTGGTAATCGC
The DNA here is from genome assembly GCF_004126475.2 of Phyllostomus discolor. NCBI lineage: Eukaryota > Metazoa > Chordata > Mammalia > Chiroptera > Phyllostomidae > Phyllostomus > Phyllostomus discolor. The sequence goes on from NC_040915.2 coordinate 21,716,597, forward strand.
TCACACTCCTGCTCAAAGCTGTTCAGGTCTCAGAGGCTCCTGCGATGCTTCTCTGTTCTCTGCTCACAGTCCCTTCTCCTTCTTTTGCATTCCTGCCACACTGGGTCACCACCAGGTTCCAGATGGAATATAATTGGTGGTGTGTGAGGTGAGGGAAGGGGTCCAACCATGTCAGGATTCCTTGACCCGGTTCTCTGTCTTGCAGGTGGTAGACGGGGCTGCAACAAAACCAAATCAGACGTGTGTGTAAACCACTCAGTGCAGGGGGAACATTCAATACATACCTGCTGTTCTTTCCTCTCCTTCTTCTTAATGATCAGTGTGAGTTACTCAGAAAACTAAGTTACCGCCTTATATTTTTCTAAATATCTATTGTTTATACAGTAGATTAAGAATGTGAATTTCTGTTCTTTGGGGCCATAGAGTTAAGCTAAGCCAGCCCCACCTGCATGTCATCCTTCTGGCTCTGAGGCCTGAGCTCACCACCAGCAGCTGGAGAGGTTTCGGATGGTGCTTGCACAGGTGGTGGGCCCAGAAATTTAAGGTAGCCCAAGGCCCCAAGACCTCTGTACAGGGTGGTGACCACAAGCATCCCCCTGCACAGGATGACTGGAAACTGGGCAGGGTCTCGCATCTTGTCTTCCAGAGGCAAAACATGCGAATGGAATGGCCATAATTACACAGAGGTCCCCATTTATGTAGAGACCCCCTTTACCCATTGTTTATTATTCTAAATGCATGCATCTCATCCATCACAAAGCGTGAGAGGAAAAAACTCCAAACTCCAAAACACAGCACCTCTAAGTACAAGGAATTATACCAATATCAGTATATTGATAATATGAATTATATCAGTAATACGGACATACATCAATAATAATTACAACAAGATCAGTTACAGAAACGACTTCAAAGTGCTCTAGTCCAGCCATCCATACTTGAGTATCCTATTCCATGCTCAGGACAGGCTCTTCTGCTGAGCAGCTTTTGACCATGGATGAAGGTGACTGCTGCTGTTGATTGATGTGACGGAAAATCACAGTTAAAATGTACAGGCTTGTCTTCAAAGGAGTTGTGCTTCTGAGCTCAGACCACCAGGGGGAGCTCCAACCCTAATTTCAGGCCTGGGAGGTGTCCTTCCAGCAGTAATGAAGGTGTGCATAATTTTGGATTCCTTTGGCTTGGGTGGGTGGGGGTGAGGACTAGAGGGAAGAGTACCATACACACTGGAATAAGCAATAGCTCCTAACCAAAGGATGGAATCGGAATATAAATTGTACTGGCACCAGGACTGAAGAAACCTGCTTCCTTATTTGTGGTATGATTTAGTAGTCTAGAAAAATATGTACTCATCCTTTATTCCAGCTCCAACTACCTGTGATTCTGTGTCTCATATCAGCTCTGTTGGGGACATCACCTCTGAATAATGGTCCAGCCAACCCTGTCCCCTGGGAAGGCCAATCATCCCCCGGTTGAGAACCACCGCTCTGGATTCTATACTTGTACCGACTAAACTCTGCTTCTTCTCAAGGAAGCACTGAGTTCTCACCAGTAGTTTTACACCACGTGGCATAACAAGGGAGCGATTACTGGCCCAATTTAAAAGCATGACTTACCCAGGGTCACATGGCCTATGAGTTGCAAACGTAGACTCTGCCCAGTCTTTATCCCTGATGTCTTTTTTCTTTCTTCAAGTCTTGCCATGGATGTCCACGGGATCAGCTCCTCAGAAACCCTCCCCTCATATTTCTTAAGTGACCTGGCCCCTCTGTATCAGTTATGGTTTCTACTGATGTTTTCCCTAATTATAGTTGTTTGGTTCATGGGTGGCACCTGACCCAAGGTGAACCAATGAATGCCTTCCCTGGATTTTTTGGAAACAGAGCATCAGCTTGGTCTCTGGTGCCTAAAATGCTAAAATGTAAAACGCAAGAGCCCTAGACAGAGCGGGCTGGCATCAAGAGAAAGAAATGAAGGCAATGCATGAGCACTGGAATGAGCAGAGACACTGGAACCCTGACGGCCCTGACTCCTGGGTTTATGCTCCTCCTAAAGCCTGCCTCCCTCAGGATCCCTCTGGGGACTTGGCTGTCCCGTGAACGTTCTCAGGATCTTTCTCATGCAGTCTCCTCTTGTTCAGCGGTTACTTCAACTTGAGTTGAACCAGAGTCCTCATTAGAAGTTCCATCACTGTGACCTCCTGGTGCAAGGGCAGCACATCTGATTTCAGAGAAGTTCTTCTCACCCCCCAACAAAATACCTACTTGTTGGGTAACAAACAAAAACAACAGCCAAAAAAAAAACCCCACAAACAAACAAGAACCCTTCTTAATATCAGTCATATGCTCCTAAAAATTTGATGATTTGTTCAAGCACATTAACTGATAAGTTCCTATTATTTTAAATAGAAAAAAAAAGGTCACAGGGCACATCAATCCCAAATACATAGCAATAACAAATGAGTTTGTGTACACTTTTAAAACGTGATTAGATGACTTTTTAAAACATGTATTATTAATTGATTATAAATGCAATATGTGCTCATTGGGACGTATTAAAGGAAATATAGCAAGGATAAAAATGACCTTCCACAAACCCGCACTCAGGGTACAGCGCGCTTCTACTTGGGACTTACCGCGCATGCTCCGAGGCCAACACCCCGCCCAGTTCCCGTTTCGCGTCTCCAGCCCCCAAGGAACACAGTCCTTCTTGCAGTGGCAGCAATCGGTCGCCAGGGGGTGCTGCGCAGCCGCGTCCTGGAGCACCGCGAGAGGGGAGGGGCTGCGGCTCGCGGGAGCTTCCGACCCCTGCTTCTGGTTTGGGCGCCTGGGTCACGTGGCGAGGCCCGGAAGCGGCTGCGGGGTAGCTCTGGGAGATGGGGAGACCTCCGCGCTGAGGCGGGGTGAGGTGCACTGCACTGACGCCGGGTCCCAGCCGGAGTCCCAGCCTTAGCCGAGCCGGAGCCGGAGCCGGAGCCGGAGCCGGAACCGGAACCCGAGCGGTGAGTCCGCGCGCTGCCAGGCTGTGGCTGGGGAGGCCAGCCCGCGCCTTCCTCGGGGCGCCGCGGATGCTCAGGGTCCGGCACCGGCCGCCTGGGATGCGGCTCCGAGTCTCCCGGGCTCCCCGGCCGCAGCGGCGGTACCCCGCGGCCACCCCTCCTGGGAGGAGGCGACCCCGAGACTCCCTTGTCCACCACGCTCTCCCCCTTGACCTACCCGTCCTATTTGACAGGTGGGGGAACTCAGGTCCCGAGAGGGGAAACGTCACCCAGACGGCTAGCCGGGGCGCCTGACACGCTTCCGAAAGGAGTCCGGCCATCGCCGGCTGGTCGCCGGCAAGTCACCGGCCCTGTGTGGGAGCTGCTCGGTGGGGACCCGCTAATTGTGGGTCTTCGGGTCATAGAATACCAGCCAGACCTGCAGGGACTTTGGAAATCATCTGCTGCTCCAACCCGCGGCGCCCCCATCCCAGCGCAGTCGGGGAAGTCGAGGCCCAGGAAGGGGCAGGGTTTGCCTAAGGCCACCCAGGGAGCGAGTCGCAGCGCCGCGCCTGGGAGCCCGGTCTCCCTGAGTTCAGCAGCAGTTACCTGTCCACCGCACCGTCTCCTGCAGAAAACTTGACACGTGGAAGGCACCCTCTCCCGGGCCCCTTCTCTCTTATTCCTCTCCTTGTTTTCCGCTCTCCGTTCTCCTCCGCCCCGTTGGGTTGCCTCTGGGCGTGGTTCCCTGCTTGGTGTGGACGATTTTTTTCTGCGAACTCATCATTCTGTAGGTTTTGTTTCCAGCCGTCCTGCGATTTGGTCGTAAATCCTGCCAAAATAGGACCTGGGAGTCGGAGTGAGCTCCCGGCTGAGGTGGTGGAGAGCCCTGGCGTTAACGCGGAGCGCACGCAGATGGTTGCTGTTTTTTTCCCCGTGGCTGGTCCGATTCGGGGATGGTGATGATTTCAGTGGATGTTTTGCCGCTGTTTGAAGCTTGCCGAAATGAGATGACAGCGCAGTGTAATGGAAAGAACCGAGATTGGGAAAGCTCTTGTTCTCGCTCTGACACTCGGCGCTGCAACCTTGGGTGACCCGGGTCCGCGCTTGGATTTAGGTTTCCCAGCCCGTACAAGAGATAGGGTCGAATCCCCCAGGGCCTCTTCTGCCCTGACAGGCTCTGCGTCGAGGTCTGCTTTCTAATCAGAGTTTCTTCTCTCCGGTACACATTAGTGCCTGCCTTGCAAAAGACTTGTCCAGCAAGCAGTTTCCCTACTTCTTTCTTTCCAGGTTGCCATGAAATCCTCCCCGTCTTTCTTCCTGTCTCTGCGCTGTGGCCAAGCTAAACGAAGACGGCAGAAAATGAGTTCGACTGTCTCTTTTTATTATTTAAATATGATCAAGGACCTCTTTGACTCTTGTCAGGAGACCAGTCGACAGTAATCAGCTTGGACATGCAGAGCACATGCTCTTTAACGATGTTCTTGAAGTCAGGAAGTAAGGGGACTCGAAAGGCTTGGCCGTTCGCTCCGTGTCGGAGACCAGCTGTCTGGGGTGGAGGCTGTGTGCCGCGGAGGCTGCTCTGGTGACGGCATTACGTCCCTCTCCCTTTGTTTTCTGATTGTGCCGTTTGCAATGGCCTGCTCTCGGGTTCTTGTTTTCCCCTGACTGGCCAGTCGGCCTCATCCTTGTGGCAGTTTGAAGTGCTCAGAGCTGTCTTCTTCTATTTTAAAGGTGGTATAAGGAGGTGGATTCATTTCTTTTGCAACAGTCCAGAGATGACAACCAGGACCAGTGGCTGGAAGTGCCATATGGGAAGTGGTTTTTGGGTGACCCTAAGAACTTTCAGAGAATTAGCATTTTCTCGCATTGCAGCACAGTGCATGGAGGGCCCTGTCACCAGAGCTAATAGTCACTCACTGGTCGATTACTTTTGGGGATGTTGTGGATTATTGTGTATTGTGGGTGGAGTGTTGGAGTCAAGTTTTAACTTTTCTTCCAGTTCAGAGGTTCTGTACAGCTCTAGGGCTGAACTAGTTAGCATGTGGGATATGTGGTAGAACAGATAGGTGCCCACTTTGGGGAACGCTTCACTTTCCCCCTCGCTTCAGATAGCTATTCTCATGTTAAGTGCTTTTTCGTTTCTCTCTTTAATCCCCCCTTTCCCTGCCAGTGAGTATCTCTTCTTTAAATTCTCCTGTCTTCAAGGGTTAGAGGCTGAAGAGTCATTGCTGTTAACACATTTCTTCTTCCCATCTCGACCTGAAGCAAGATCCTGGAACTGGGTTGAGTCAATAGACTTTGGGGCCTACTTTTGGAATTTTTTTTTAATCCTCACTTGAGGACATGCTCATTGGTTTTAGAGAGAGGGGGAGAGAGGGAGAAAATTAGGGAGGGAGGGAAAGAGGGACACAGGGAAACAGAAACCTCGATGTGAGAGAGAAACATTGATTGGTTGCCTTTCATACATGCCCTGACCTGGGATCAACCCCGCAACCCAGGTTGCCCTGACCCAGAAATTGAACCTGCGATCTTTCAGTGTATGGGGTGATGATTCAGCCAACTGAGCCACATCAGCCAAGGCTTTGGGGTCTACTTGGTAGACTGGTCCTGATAACACCTTCCAGAAGTGGGTGACTAACTAACCACTAACACCTAGCTTTGCTCTTTGTTGAATAGGAGAAATTCATACTGAGTCTGTTTCCTTCAGCCCGGGCCTGAGAGGAATCCTGAGCCTCCTTCCTTTGGCCAGGCCTCACTGGCTGGGTCTGAGCACAGAAATCCAGCCTGTGTTGGACGGGTGTGGGACCTGGTGGACGGGGCATTGTGAGTGTACCAAAAGGGAAGCCACGTGCTGCTGCATTTGGTGCGGTCTCTTCTTTTATTTCCCAAACATTTCCCTTGGAAGCCTTGATACCCAGGGCCAGTTCTCAATGACCCTCTCTAGTCAGAAAGACTCCTCTGTGCTTCCCTTTTCCATGAAATTCACAAATCTGTCTGCCTGGGTTTGTAGGATGCTCATGGCACACAGATCACCATTCTCATGTTGGGGACCTGGCTCAGCACTCCAGAGTGATGGAATGGAGGAACTATGGCAGTGCTTAATTTATAAAGTGAACTTTCTGACGCCCTGTCCTTGAACTTCTCTGCAGTAATCGTTACAATTGCTACCATTAATGAGGGTCCATTAGGGACCAAGCAACATATCACATCTTTTCTTTCTACCTTTATAACAGTATTGTTATGTAGGTATTATTAACAACATTTTTCAGATGAGGAAACTGAGACAAAGGGAGATTAATTTGCTCAAGGTCACCAAACTAAGCTCTGAACTCATGTACTTTTTATTATGCAGAATTCCCTCAGCAGACCCAATCCTGTCTAGTTTTTGATCTGAGGGAGATTTTGGAGAGGGTAGATCATTTATGGTATGGTAGAAAACACTGGACCCGGAATCTGGTGTGCTGGATTCTAATCCCAGATCTTTATCCAGCTGGGGTTTTGGTTTTCTCACGTCTAAATGGGACTCTGGAGCCCAGTCTTCTGTAAATCACACCTGGTCCTAACCCTCAGTGATTTTTATGACCGTGGGTAAAAAGCAAGTGCATTTGCCTAGTCAGCTCCTTCTGTACAGAGCCCGCTGAGCTCAGCAGCTGTCTGGTGACTGCCCTCACACCAGCCTCTTTCAGGCAGGAGTCTGTTTGTGGAATGTACTTCTGTCATAGGTTAGATGGAGTCCTATCTGATGCTCTTTAAAAATAAATCATGTGGCAAAGAGGTCCACTCTAAGACACATCAGAATTATAATGCCAAAGGTTAAAAATCAAGAGAGGATCTTAAAAGCAGCAAGAGAAAGGAAGTTAGTTAGTTACAGGGTAGTTCCCATAAGACTATCAGCTGATTTCTCAAAAGAAAGTTTGCAGGCTAGAAGGATTGGCAAGAAATATTCAAAGTCATGAAAAGCAGGGGCCTACAGCCACAATTGCTCTAACCAGCAAAGTTATCATTTAAAATCAAAGGGCAGAAAAAGATCTTCCCAGACAGGAAAAAACTAAAGGAGTTTGTCATCAGCAAAGCATTATTATATGAAATGTTAAAGGGACTTACTTAAGTAAAAGAAGAAGATCAAAACTCTGAACAATAAAATGGCAAAAAAAAAAACATAACTATCAACAATTGAATCTAAAAAGACAAACTAAGCAACCAAGAAGAATAGAAACAGAATCATGGATATGGAGAACGTTTTGATGGGTGCCAGATGGGAGGGGCTGTGGGGGATGGGTGAAGAGGTGAGGGGATTAAGAAGTACAAATAGATAGTTTCAGAATAGCCATGGGGATGTAAAGTACAGTATAGAATATAGCAGCCAAAGAATTTACAAGCATCACCCACAGACATGAACAATGGTGGGGGGGACTGCCTGAGGGAGTGGGAGGTGCTGGGCGGACAGGGGCAAGGGAAAAAAATCAGGACAATTTAATAGCATAATCAGTAACATACAATTAAACATAAAATCTTTTAAGAAGTAAAAATAAATCATTTGGCAGTCAGAAATTTTCACTTTTCTCACTGTAGATTACTGCATGTAGCAGCACAGTCTGTATCCTTGTTCATGTCTTTGAATTCCAGGAAGAGAGAAGAGAAAATGCATCTAGAGAATTTGCTACTTCCCTGGGTTCCAAAGACCAACCCAGAGTAATAGTTTCAGAGTCACGGGTGGCAGGCGCCTTTAGTCTGCACATGGCGCCAACCCGTGAACTCTGGTAGGAGGTGTGGTATGGGGTGTATCCATCGGGATGAGACGTAGTTGTGTTTAGTGCTTTATATAAATCTACTTGTAACCAAGATAATCTGGTTCATTAAAAATAAAATGATCAGTTGGAGTCAGGAATTTGAGATTTTTTTAGCAGTTTTATTGAGATATAATTCACATATCGTTCAATCATTTAAAGTGTGCAATTCAATGGCTTTTAGTATATTCACAGAGCTGTGTAACCAAAACCATACTCACTTTTAGAAATTGTCTCCCTAACCATTACCCCTCAATCACTCCCAACTCCCTACCCTAAACTCTGGGCAACTACTAATCTTTCTGTCTGATTCCCCTCTCGAGACTTTCACATGAACAAAATCATTCAATATATGGCCCACGGTGGTTGACTTTGTTTGATGAGAGTGATCTCTTCAAGGTTCATCCATGTTGTAGCATGTGTCAGTATTTCATTTTTTGTTGTTGTTGAATAATTCTGTTGTATGGAGATACAGTATTTCCATTTATCAGGTTATTTCCATTTTTTGACCATTGGGGATAATGCTGCTATGAACATTTGTGTACAAGTTTTTCTGTGGACATATGTTTTCACTTTAATGTGTACTTAGGAATGGAATTGCTGGGTCATGTGGTGAATATGTGTAGCTTTTTGAGGAACTGCCACGTGTTTTCCAAACAACTGCACCATTTCACATCCCCACCAGCAGGACAAGAGGGCACCAGTTTCTCCACATCCTTGCCAGTGCTTGTAATCAGTCTTTATTTTAGCCATCATGATGTGTGTGAAGTGGCATCTCATTGTGGCTTCTGATGTGCATTTACCTGGTGGCTAATGACATTGAATATCTTTTCATGTGATTATTATCTATTTTCACATCGTTGGTGAAATATCTATTCAGATCCTTTATCCATTTTTATTTGGGTCGTCTATTTATTATTGAGTTATAATAGTTCTTTATATGTTCTGGATACAAGTCCCTTATCAAAAATATGGTTTACAGAAATTTCCTTGCATTCTGTGACCCATCTTTCACTTTTTTGATGGTGTCCTTTGAGACACCAACAAGAAAGTATGCTCTTGTATGCACTTTCCTGTTTAATTTTGATGTCTAACTTACCATTTTTTTTTTTTGCTTTTGCTGTCATATGTAAGAAGCCATTGCTTAATCCAGTATCATGAAGATTTATGCCTATGTTTTCTTCTAAGAGTTTTATAGTTTTAGCCCCTACATGTAGGTCTTTGATCCATTCTGATTTAATTTTTGCATATGATGTGTGGTAGAGTTCCAGTTCACTCTCTTGCGTGTCAGGATTCAGTTGTCCCAGCACCCGTTGTTGGAAAGGCTGTTCTTTCCCCGTTGAACTGCCTGGGCGCCCTTGCCGCAAGACTGTAGGTGTGAGACTCTTGGTTCTGTTTCGGCTGATCTATGATGTCTGTTCTTACGCCAGGACTGTATTGTCTTGGTTACTATAGCTTTGTACTGAGTTTTGAAATTGGAAAGTCTTCCAGCTTTGTCTTCTTTTCTGAAATTGTTTTGGTTAATCTGGGCTTCTTGAGTTACTATATGAATTTTAGAATCACTTTGTTAATTTCTATAAAAAGGCAGCTGGGATTTTGATAGGGATTCCATTGAATCTGTAGATCAATTTAGGGAGTATTACCACCTTAACAATATTAAATCTTCTGATCCATGAATACCGGGATTTTTTTTTCATTTATTTAGGTCTTCTTTAATTTCTTTTGATAGTGTTTTGTAGTTTTCATGTAAAAGTCTTACACCTACTTGGCTCAGTTTCTTCCTAAGTATTTCATTCTCTTTGATGCTATAGTAAATGGAACTTTTTTCAATTTAATTTTAAGATTGTTCATTGCAAATGAATAGACATACAACTGCTTTTTGTATATTGACCTTGCATCTGCAACTTTGCTGAACTTATTAATTCTGATAATTTTTAGAGGATAATTTTCTATGTGTTTACAAGCTTCCTTAGAAGTATTGCTTAGCTTTTGGCAGTGAAGCTAACTAACACTTTGGTATTCCCTCTTCCTCCCTCCTCCTCTGTCTCCTCCCTGACCCTCCCATGTGCCCTGAAAGAGACCTACTAACAAGTACAAATGGATTCTCTCTCCTTGGAAGTGACCTTGTTTATTTTTCTGAATTGGGAGTAGAGTCCAATGAGTAAATTCTTAAGTAGCCATCTTGAGAACATTTTAGTATTTTCTAAAGTGCATTTAGGATTTTCAAAAATATGAATCTGATAGGTGGGGAAAAGATACTCTTAGAGTTTTTATTATCAGTGGTCTTCACTGGAAATTAAGGAGATGTAAAAAAAAACAAAACAAGTATAAGGAGCCACCCCTCCATCTAAAAGAGCAAAACTAAAAGTGATAAAATCCAACATTGGCAGGATTATGCAGAGACAGTCATGTCCATATACTGTTAATGACAGTGTCGTTTGTGTGGTAAGAACCATAAAAGAGCCTGTTCACCTAGTTCAACATTCAAGGATATGACTCAGAAATGAAGACCTGTTCATATGAAATCATTTTAGCTGTGTTATGAGCTCGTTATTCAGAAAGAAAGAAAGAAAGCAAGCCCCACATCTCACTAGTGAAGCAAAGGGACTTGACTTTGGGTGGTGAGTGTACGATGCAGTGTGCGGATGATGGGGTATAGAGTTGTACACTTGAAACCCATATGGTTTTGTAAACCAGTGTCACCTCAACGCATTCAATAAAAAAGAAGTAAAATTGATGATTATATATGTGAGAGTGCTTTACAATTTGTAAAACAGGTTATAAAAATGTTTTTTAGCCCTGGCAGGGTAGCTCAGTTGGTTAGAGGATTGTCTTCTGTGCCAAGTTTGCAGATTGGATCCTCGGTCGGGGCGCACACAAGAACCACCAGTGAATGCATGAATGAGTGGGCGACATGCCTTTCCCTCTTTCTCTCGCTCCTTCTCTCTCCTTCCCTCCCTTCCTGTCTCTCTGAAATGGATAAAATTTTTTAAAAATTTGCTATAATTATTATTGCTATTATCCTAAGGTATATATCAGTTTCCACCAATATGCAAATCAAATGTAATAAGAAGAAGAAGAGAAAGAAGAAGCACCTTGAAAGCGCAAACAAAAACCCTTCCACATGGCAGGCATGGGCGATTGCAGCAGTAGACTTGGAAACCAGTTTTCGTCAAAGGGAGGCCAGGGGCAGCATGACCTTGAAGGCCAGCACTCAGTGGGGACAGCTAGAAAGGAAGAGGAGGAGGACTTAGTTGTCAGAAGGAACTTCAGGGAGTGACTGTACCCGCCCTCTATCGAACTTGGACCCCTACAGAACAGCTCTGAGAAAGGTTTCTGCTTGGCCTTTTCCAGGGATGGGGAACACACTCTCTCCCAGAGCGAACCATTCCATCTGGACAACTCGTTTTGATAGAAGGTTCTTCCTTATGTCGAGCCAAAGCCCTGCCTCCCTTTACGTTCCACCTACTCATCCTCTTTCTGACTGACCTTTGAAGCCCCACAGAGTGAGTCTTATCCCTAGGACAGCATTTAAAGGCAGTTTGTATACCTCCCAAGTTGCCAGGTCTCCAGGTTGAGCCTTCTCAGTGCTTCCCACCATTCCTTACTTAGTTGGCGGCCATCCCTTTCCTGATCCTGGTGCTGACCCCTGGCTGTGCCATAGTTTGCCATCGTTGTCTTTATCGTGTGCTACCTGGAACAGAACACCATGTGTCGCAGAACTGCCCAGTGATATGTGCCATCTACCTGGGGTCTCATCCTAGTGCAGCCTAGGATTGCACTGGCCTTTTTAGCATCTATTCTTATATATCATTGACTTCTGTTACACTTATCAACTGAAACCCATATCTAGCATTTTTTTCCTTTTCAACATTCACAGGGTTGCCAAGCCACATCTCCCACATCCTGCTGTTGTTTCTTGGACTTTAGATCTATAGATGTCAGCTTCTCTTTGAGCAGTTTTTGTTTTTAGCAATAATCTGCTGTGGGTGTGGGTAACTTCAGCTTTTATACACAATATAAAGAGGCACCTTTACAGTGTTTGAAGTGAATTGAGCATCTATACCGAGTAAGCAACAGAGTGCTTTCTTAGTTCCTGGGGAGGGACCGGGGAGCTTGTCAGTCCCTGTGTGCGGTCCCTTCTTCCTCAGTAACATGCGGGATTCACTTGGAGGGCTCTGCTCCTCAGACGCTTTCAGTATGTTGGAAGAGACTAGTAATTAGCTGTTGTTTGCATAAATAATTACAGTCGTTGATTCCTGGAATATTAGAGCTAGAGAGTTGCTGAGAGAGATTTTAGTTCACCGTCTCCCCCCTTTGCATGTTTGGAACAGAGATCTTAGACATACAGAGAGAACTGTTTGAGTTACTAAGCAAACTGGTGGTAGAGGCAGCTTTAGAACCCAGGTCTTCTGAGTTCCATATAAATTAGCTTATTAACTTTTGTCTGAATGGTAGCTTTCCACTACTTCATAATTTTTCTCCTTGGCCCCTTCATGAGTTTAACTGCCCCACAGCTAGCTGACTTTCTTGAATTCCTCCTGCATGTGAGTGGTTGACACCCTCTTAGGTACTTAGCAGAGAAGCTGGGCAGGGCCCTCTCTGGGACTTCCAAGCCCTTTGCTGACGTTCTACCAAGTACTTTCCTTGTGAGGTGACATGGGGTCCCACCTCCATTATAGCTGGTGGGAGAAAACGAGGTCACCCTGGGTCACTCAGGTGCCAGGGTGGGGGCAGTTTCCGAAAAGCCCCCTGGGACCGGACCTGCGGGAGCACTCAGCACAGAGCTGTCCTCTGACAGCTAGCTTTGGGTGTTAGGTGGATGGCATGTTGCGGTGGCCACGGGAGGTCTGTCTCCTCACAGGTCCCTGAGACAGCACGTCAGGCGCAGGGCGGGCAGCCAGCCTCAGGCTGGGGCTTAGGAGCGGGCAGTTGTGCTAGTCTGGCACGTGTCAGAGAGGTTTTTATTTGTCATTTGTAATGTTTGTGTACATTTTTCCTCACTCGATTGCAGATCGAGTGCAGAGGAGGGCAGAAAGCTGAGTCTCATTTCATCACAGTGTTCCCTCGCTGCCGCTGGCACTGTGTTCGGTGTACGTTTCCAGATTCAGGCGCCGTCAGGAGGCCTGTGTACTGCTTCGCTGCTGCCTGCATGGAGCGGAGCGGGCCCCTTCATCTTTTGGGGGGGTTGATTCTTCTCCTGTAAAACAAGCAGTTAGAGTGACTTCTGAAGGCTCTTTTTAGCAACCGTCTCTAGGATTCTGGGGGCCTATACAACTCCCAAAATGGATCTTTATTGTGTATCTTAAAGAAGTCGTTCTCCCTTCTGTAGTTGTTACTGAGAAAGTCTACCCAAGGGATACCACCCTCACCATCCTTCCCCAGCACACAACAGGAAGGGCTGCTTCTTTCACCATCTTTTAAAAATTGGCAAATCTGTGAAAATAAAAAGGGAGAGAGGCTGTGGACGGGAGCTGTTGAGACAAGAGCCAGTGGTGAACACCTCGCACGCTCCTGGTCTTCCTCTGTTCTTTCAGCTGCCATTTCTCAACAGTCAGGCTTGGTTGCAAGAAAAGAGTCCCAGGGTCAGGGTGGGAGTCACTGTTGAGCTCTTAAGAGTACAGGAGAGGCCAGAGGCAATGGCAGAGATAAGGAGAAAGTCAATTGCGGCTCTGGGATCTGCTGGGGAATTTGAGCAGAACTGGATGATCTGGCCATCTCTTCTAATATAGAAGAAAAATAGGATATAGTTAAGAAGATTCAAGTTCCCGTCTTCTGAGAGCTTGCCCTTGGGAAAGATAGAAGTAGATACAATTTAACTGTTCAAGGTCCAAGAAATGGCTCGAAGGCAGGGATTGTTAACCTCAACCTAAGGAACAGGGATATCTTCCTGCAAGTGCCTGTGTGCTCCCCCACCCCTCCCAAGAATGCATCACCTCTGCTCTGCCCAGGAGCTCTAGAAACACATGAGTGTGGCACCCACTGGGAAGGCTGGGAGATGGGAGCTGAGTCAGCACGGTCTGGCCAAGTGAACTTTGCACCCTTTCCATTTTCATAAATACAAGCTCTCACACTGTACTTAATCCATAGCGGTCATCACCCTTGAGCTACCGAGGCAATGGCTGCCTCTGCCCCGGAGCCCACCGCGGGCTTGGAGCTAAAGGCCCCAGCCGCTGGAGGTCTTAGCACTGACCCTGTCCCCACAGCTACCATGTCCACACAGAGGCTTCGGAACGAGGACTACCCTGACTACAGCTCCGCCGACGTGAGCCCGGACGAGAGCCCGTCCGAGGGTCTGAACAACTTCTCTTCCCCGAGCTCCTACCAGCGATTTGGGGAAAGCAGCAGCACAACGTGAGTAGCTGTTCCTTCTGCCTTCTTTCAAGTCCCTGAGTTCTGTCTCAGTGACATAGTCTCCCTTGGAGTTACTGTTTTAAAGATTTTATTGGTTTATTTTTAGAGAGGGGAGGGGGTTCGGGGAAAGAGAGGGAGAGAAACACTGATGTGAGAGAGGAACACCTATTGGCTGCCCCGACCAGGGACTGAACCGACACGCAGGCACGTGGTTCGACTGGGAATCCAACCGGTGACCTTTTCGCTTTCCTGGACGACACCCAACCAACTGAGCCACACCAGCCGGGACCCTTGGAGTTATTTTTGCTCTCCATTCGACTAATTCCCCCACTTTACAGATTAAAATAAGATATAAAGAGGTTGGGTGGTTAACAATGCAGAGATTTGAGCTCCTTGCCTGCCACTCAGTAGTCTGTTTCTTATTCTTTGTTCATTTAAACTGCGTTGGTCCTACAAGGCTGGACCAAGTCATGCCGAGTGAGAGCATGGACATAAGAAAAGCTTACAGAGAACATTCTCTTAATTTAGAACTGCGGGTCATCTGTGCTAGAACCTCACATACTTCCAACCCAGCTGGAGTCTCCTTTGCAAGGTCTCTCCCAGACTTCTGTTCCTGTCACCAAATAGCCAGCTCATTTGGCTGAAGAAGTGGGAAGAGGGAGGAATAACTTTTGCTGCACTTAAAAAAATCTAGGGGTCGATAGAGGAGATCTGCTTTGTATTCCCTAAGAAGGTGTTATGTTTCATCCCTGGACACATGAACCCCAAGGCTCATCCGTGCTGAGTTTGAGCCTCAATTTCCCCAAATGTAAGATAACATTGAGGACTTCGCTGTGAAGCTGTGCTCACCATCTGGTGCTCTCCACTCAATTCAGAAGATTCAGAGGAGTGTTTCCTATTCCACTGAGTTGTCTGATTAGATCCCCAGTCTCAGCAGACCCCTGACCTTTCCTTGGGATCTTAGCACCCCATCTTTTGCAGTCCTTCTGTTTATTCCTCATGCGTCGCTGTCACCCTTGTTGTGTTCCCTTGTGGGTTGGGTATGACTCACTCAGGGATTCTTTGTGACCTAGATTTATTCTGTCTCCTGTGACTGCCCAGGGGGACCATGGAAGCTTCTCTTGGAGTCCATTACTGGTGAAGCCTTCTCTGGCTGCAGTCTGTCCCGGTGTAGGGCACTTTGTCAGGTGAACGGGAATAGAACTGGAGGATCTGGACTGACCACAGTACCAGCTGCCCTCCACCACTCGCTGACTTCTGCTCGCAAATCTTCAGTCTCTGCAGTTTATTTATCATGTGGAATGCTTTCATAGATTCCCCCATTTGCTTGCATGGTTAGCTGATGGAAAAGATTGCTTAGAGCACAACTGGGAGCAGCGAGGACCCTCTTTTCTCCCAATCTTTTCCTCCCAGTTGGCTCTCCCCAGGCAGAAGGAGCTCCAAATGCGGCCAATGACGTGAGATAGCTTCCCTTGAGAAGTCACACTTGTCATTCTGAAATGTTTCTCGCAAGCTTCCCTTTATAGTTTCCTTTCCAGTTTTTGCTCCTTGTTCTCGGGCATTAATTTGTCTATGCAGTGCTTGCCATATGGTCTAGATTTTCATTTTTAAAGGGACATTTCTGAAGTTCAACGCCAACCAGCTAGCAACTTCAGAATGGTAGCTCATTGGTTTTATGTGTATAGAAGCTGATGCACACCTGTTAGCTGTTCTGAATATCTCTTTTTTTCACATTGGGTTATAACTAGTAGTCAACCCCAGTTATTTACCCTTGTTTGTTGGAAACCAAACAAACCAGAAGATATCTTCCTTGGGCTTTCATTGGAACATTTTTCCAGGGTATACTTTGTTCTGAGGGGCATCTTGCCCTGATACTGTGATACTAGGTAGGTGACCCAAAAGCCCATCTGTAAGTGATGGCAAGTGTCACAGTCCCATCGTAAGTGAGACCATCACCACAAGTAAAACAGTCAACAGTATTTGTTGCCCACAATAACATTTGAGCTTTCAAAATTAGAGGAAAAAAAACTTGTATCTAGCACTGTGACGTGGACAGCTTCCCACTACTTAAAGATTTTTCTGATGAGATCAGTGACAGCATTAATAAATGTGGTTTTGATATTATATTATAAGGTAATACATCAGCATTTTGAAGCTCTGCAAAGCCCAGAGAACCATATCTTCTGGGAGACCGAAGTGTGACGTAGGAAAATTGTGCCATGGGTAAAAGATCATTCAAAGAGCAAGATCACCAGTGGGTTTTAATGTAATAGAAGATGAAAAATTCAGATTCTACATTACAAGTAACTTCCAAGTATTGACCACATGTCGACTTTTGGTGTGGTATCAAAGAAAAATGACCACAATTTCCTGAAGAGGTGATTAAAATACTCCTTCCTTTTCCAACTGCGTATCTGTGTGAGGACAGACCTTCTGTGTACTTCAGCCAGCACACAGCATATCCCAGCAGAGCGAGCACAGAAGTAGACAACCCAGTTGTCTTCTTTTAAGCAGGACATGGAAGAGGTTTGCCAAAAAATAAAGTAGCACCATTCTTCTAACATTTTATGTTTTTGGAAAATAGAGTTACTTTTCACTAAACATTTGTTATTTATTTATATCAATATGAACTAGATTTATTGTTATTTTAAATTAATAAGTATTATATAATTTATTGGCTTTCATTTGTAGTATAGTATGTATCAACAGACATAATCCATATAAGCAAAAGCTATTTGGGATCCTCAGCAATTTATAAATGTATTAAGGGATCTTAAGGTCACACAGTATAAGAACTGCTGATTTGGAGCATAAACGTAACCACAGAGATCTGCGAGGCTTCTTTACCTTCTCCCCCCTCTCCCTTGCCCTCCTGCAGTTAAGACTTTGCAGTCCCCGGAGTTGATTTTGTGATACTCACATGGTTTTGGGTAATTCCAGCTTGAGGCCATTGAGTAAAAAGAGTAATTCTGGTCAATTGCATTGAATCCTGGTGTTTCAGAGCTGAAGGGACCTTGAAGAGTTTGTTGTTGTGGTCCAGTCCCCTCACTCTACAGGTGAGACAGCGGGCCCAGTGAAGGGGAGGTAATTGTCATCTGGAGTTAGTGGCAGAGCCAGGGCTAGGGGGACTGGATCCCCCACGAAACCCAGCTCAGGCGTTTAGGGGAGGGATCTGGGAGGGCTCTGGGGGGCAGGCTGGTTTGGTGTAGTGCTTACCCTTGCTAAGACGGAAATTTGATTGGCTCATCCTCCTGCCTAGAATCCCCTGGTCACTGGCTGCTGATAATGAAGGAGTCACCGCTGGACCCTTGCGGTCTCGTCCTTAAGCTGTTTCCTCAGAGTAGTCCAGAAAAACACTCAGCCTCTTGTTTTTAGACTCGAAGCAGTTTCCTTGATTTTTTTCTGAAAAGCTTGGGGACAGTAGGAAATTTGAGAGGTTTTCTTCCTGGAGGCAGAAGGAGAAAGGTTACCGAAAGTAAAATTCCTTCCCAGAGGGTAAAGATGGGTTTGGTGTGGCCAAATAACATGTTGTTTGCTTTCTGTTTCTCTTCAAGTGCAGATTTGAAGACATGTGCTTGAGCATCATTTAGGAGGGATTTAGGTTCTTTGTGCAGAAGAATTTTAAGACAGTGCCGGGGGGCGGAAACCTTGAGTCAGTCTGTGATTTGGGTGAAAGCATACCATATATGACCTGGTCCGTATTGTTCTGGAAGTGACAAAGAATAGAGAATGCTGAAGATGAGGCCACTCCTCTGCTGTCAGTCCTTTGAGGTCTTCCCATTCCCTGGGGAAAAAACAGAAATCCACCGCCCATCCTCACCCCCACCAGAGCGGCCTTGAAGCTGACGCACCCTTCCCTGTCCGTGTCCCACGTTTCCCTCCAGGCTCCTGTTCCAGGTCGGTCTTCCTCCTCACCAGCACAGCTGGAAGCCCTGCCTGTCCTGCCGAGCTCTGCTCAGGTCTCTCCCTTCTGAGCCCTCA
Organism: Phyllostomus discolor; assembly: GCF_004126475.2. NCBI lineage: Eukaryota > Metazoa > Chordata > Mammalia > Chiroptera > Phyllostomidae > Phyllostomus > Phyllostomus discolor. The sequence goes on from NC_040915.2 coordinate 21,734,699, forward strand.
CCTGCCTCTCCTGCCTGGACATTGTTCCTGGCTCTTCTTCAGGCAGGGGTCTTTCTACCTCAAGACGTTGTTTGTTCCCAGAGACTGAGGTCCTTATCTGGTTCTTACTGATTTCCACCACTGCATTAACACAGCGTTTTACACAGGATACGAATTTGCTGAGTGAAAAAGTAAACAAGGAAGTGTGAGAGGCTTTTCAGTTACACCTTGAGGGACAGTTTGTGTGATAGGGGAGGGAAAATCTGTCTTCAAGGCAGAAGGGCCAGCTAGGGGACGGAAGAGGGCTCCAGTCCTAGGACTGCATGGCGTTTCACTTTTCTTTGAGGCAAACTGGGCTAGGGACATTTGGCCTGTCGAGGTGCTGCGTGACTTATTCTCTTCACTTGCCATAAAACTTTCTCTCTTTTTTTCAAACAGGAGAAAATCAAACTTAACGTATGCGCAAGGGGAATTCACATAAGCATGACAATTCTCTCCATAAAATTCCTGTTAAGAGTTTCGACTTCTCTTTTCCCATTTCCCTTGGTCTCTGATACTGCTCTCTGTCCTTCCCAGCCCAGCTCGTCATCTTCTTTTATAGTCTGGGGCCCTCTTCTTCCTCGCGGGCAGGTCAGTGGTGAAACCAGGCCCTGGCACGCTGGAGAGGACAGAGTGCTAGAGAGAGTCCTACCACCCCTCTGATCCAACCTCCAAGAAAGGGGATTCCCAGAGATGCCACAAGGAGCGGAGCTTAGAGTGAGCTTGGGGATCCGACCGCCTGGGTTTGGATCCTGGTTCGACTCTTTACCAGGTGTGCGACCTTGAGCAAGTTGCTTTTTCATCTGTACAATGAGGTTAGTCCACAATTCATAGGGTTGCTGTGGAGACTGAATGAGATCATACATGAAGGCACTCAGCACCGTGCTGTGCTTAATCAGTGTTCGCGTCCATTGTTGTTAACGTGCCCCTGTCTACCTTCTTCTCGCTTCAGGTGGTTCCAGACCTTGGTCCACTTGTTAAAAGGCAACATCGGCACAGGACTCCTGGGGCTGCCCCTGGCGGTGAAAAATGCGGGCATTTTGGTAAGGGCTTGCATCAGTGGGGGGAAGTTTCGTGACAAATGAAGATAGTGGCTTTAAAATTTTTTTTTACTTCATTTAAAACATTGTACATGGGAAGCTTTTAAAAAAATCAGCTGAGAAAAATCAAAATTCAGATGTTCATTTATCTAAACATATTTACTGGGGGCCTTTTGTGTGCCAGGGAGTGTTCTAGGCTCTTAGGATACCACCAGTGAATGGAAAAGAGGTTCCTGCCCTCATGGAACTTACTTTCTGATGGGGAGGATGCACTTAAAATGTCTCAGGCAGTTCCTGCCAATAATGCTAACTAAAGAATTCATAACAGAAGGCCGTCCATTTTCGACACGGTCCTTCTGTACCTCATCTCCAGATGGCCAAGTCTGGGAATATTTTTCTTTTATGATTCACCCCATGTAGACTGCCTGTCCAAAGCCATTCTGATTTTTGTTAGAGTTAGAGATAGCTCAGAGATGGGGACTTTTCTTAGCTAGGGGCTGTCTTTTTTGATCTGGTATTGCTCTTGAAAGAATTTTGGCCCTGCTCCTCACCGCTTAGCCCATCTCCTCTTCCCGAACAGTCACAGGAGCCTGCCGTTCTGTTATTGGCAGTGGTCCTAGGACAGCCTTAGCCGTGTCATTGCCCGTGAGATTAGCTCTCTGGAAGGCAGGCAGAGGTTCGGATGATGCCCCCCTCACTGAGCTCGTCTCCACGGCCACATTTCTGTCTCTGATGCTGGGCCAGAGGCTCTGTCACTGGGAAGCGCCTCAGTAGCTTAGCGGAGCGCTCTGATCATTAGCAAATGCGGTCTCTGTCGGCTGGCTCCTAATCCTTCCTGTGTGTCTCTCCCTCTCTTGCCTGCGACACCTGTCCCAGATGGGTCCCCTCAGCTTGCTGTTGATAGGCATCGTGGCCGTGCACTGCATGGGTATCCTGGTGAAATGCGCTCACCACTTCTGCCGCAGGTGAGAGTCCTCTGAGCTGCCCCTGGAGTGACAGATTGTCCTTTTAGGTTTTGTTACTTGAAAGTGAGCACTTACACAGATCAGCCTAAAATTTTAATGCTAGCTAAATGTCATTGCTGATTAACATTGCCCTGTTATTTGTTTTCTTTTTCATCATGCGTCATCTGTCAAATTTACTTAAATCTAATGGACAGAAAACACATTATATTTTTATATGCTTCATAATACAGTATTTACCCATTGAAATGGTTCTACCAGATGGTCGTTAATTATAATGAAAGTAACTGTTCCATTGACTTGACACTTCTGATCCTTGAAAGCATTTGATCCAGGATTCAGTGATAGCTCCAGGGTGACAGATGGGGAATAGGCCCAGGTCTCAGTGAGCTGCCTTTGTCCTGTCTTTGTCTAGCCCACACACTTCACTCTCCCTCTCTCTCTCCTCCTCCAAGACTGAACAAGCCCTTCGTGGACTATGGGGAGACGGTGATGTACGGACTGGAATCCAGCCCTGTCTCCTGGCTCCGGAACCACGCACACTGGGGAAGGTAACTGGTTTCCTCTCTCATTGTGACTGTAGCCTCCAGATAGGGGTGAGATGTGGGAGAAAGTGTAAGTAGTAGTAAGTAGTGGTAAGTAGTGTAAGTAGTGGGAAGACCATCATTTGGGTTAGTAAACTGGAGTTCCAGTTCAGCCCCCAGCAGTAATCTGAATGACCTTGGGCCGTGTGACCCCCTCCCTTCCTTGGGCGTTAGTTTCCTTGTTGGCCTGAAAGATCTCTATAGGTTGTTCCAGCTTTGACAGTCTATGAGCAGGGATTATATTTAATTCCCTAATCGTTCAGCAAATATATATACAGTGATCCCTCTCCTATCTCGGGAGTTACATTCCAGAGACCCCCACAATAGGTGAAAATCTGTGAAGTAGTGACATTATATTTCTTTTATTTATGTATATTTTAAGGCTTTATAAACCCTTCCCACACTCCTGTAAACCTTTCCTACTCTCTTATTAACCTTTCCCACACTCTTATAAACACTTCATATGCTCTTAAACACTTTCTACACTCTTAAACCTACGTAGTTTTAGCAGCATATACAATTCTATATGGGTACTCACCAGTGAAGTATACAGTTGTCCCTTGCTATATCATGGTCCACTTATTGCGGCTTCACTGTATTTCGGGTTTTATATATAAGCACCCTCTCATAAGTGGTACAAAACAATTCTAGGTATATGGAGGAGGGGTTCTCTGAGGTGAATTATGTGGTCCCGGTGCTCCAGCGGCTTGTAGTTTTTCTAAGGAGAAAGGTGCGTGAGAATCTTGTGAGCGAGAGATCAGGAGTAGAATAAACCAGGGGGAAGAGAGTGTTCTGAGCTCTGAATATACCCTAGGCACTCAGAGGGGAGAAACATTCAAGATTCTCTTGTACACTGTGGCAGATGAGAAGTGCACGTGATAGGTGCTTTATGGCAGGGCGCTGGGCAGGAGAAGGAAGCCTTCGAGGAGGCGGTGAGGTGAGCTAGAGCAAGTGGGTTCAGTAGGGAAAGAGACATTTCAGCAGAGGGGGCGGGTGTCAGGAAATTTCTCCTCGTGGTAACTTGTCAGATGCCTGAAGGGAAATATTCTGTGTTTTGCTTTCTGTTTGAGAAAACAGTACATTTGGATGTAGAGAATTGATACCAATAAGGGCTGAGTCCTTTGCCTCTCACATGTGCCCCCTACTGGGGACCTGGCCTGCAACCCAGGCATGTGCCCTGACTGGGAATTGAACCAGCGATCCTTTGGTTCACAGCCTGCACTCAATCCACTGAACCACACCAGGCAGGTTCCTTTTTTTTTTTAATTGAACCACATCAAAACTATATTCAGAAAAATTCCTTTTTGTGGTCATGGGGAGACCTTCACCTTCACCTTCACCCATTGTCAGCTCCCTCCTGTGGTGGAGATTTGTGTGACTCTTCCAGTGGAGTCATTGTCCGTGATCGGGAGGTCACAGATTTCCAAGTGACCACTGTTGGTTGGTTGGTTGATTGGTAATCAAGTCTTCCCTCCCCCGCCCTCTCTCCGCCTCTCTCCTTTTCTTTCCCTCTCCCTCTGTCTTCTCCTTTTCTCGCCCTCTTTTCCCCTCTCTCCATGGCTCACCCTGTTCCCTTTCTTACCTTCTCGCTCCCTTCCTTGCTTTAATAAAATTAATGTGTACTTACGGTAAAAAAAAATTATTTTTGAACAACATAGAAGGGCATAAAGTGAAAAGTGAAAGTATATACACTGTTCACAGTTGCATGGGTATCCTTTTGGAATATCTGTATGTATAAACATGGACATAATCTTAATTTTTTTATATAAATTAACCATACTATGTATACTGTTTGGGAACTTATTTTTTCCCTTAAAGTTCTTAGGCATTTCTCTATTAGCCCATATAGATTTAACATATGCTTTTTACCTGCTGTATACTCTTCGATTTAAGAATGGTCTATAATTGAATCATTTTTCTTTTGATGGCCCTATAGGTTGTTACCAGCTGTTGTTGTTGTAACAATGCTCTAACCAGGAGTCTGTTAGGGTACATCTATTTCTGCGTACTTATGTGAGAGTAGGTTGGTTCTTGGGTTCAAGTTATAGAAAGAGACGGTGAAGGGGCCCACACTTCCCAGACGGTTATGCTAAAGGTTCCCTGTGGCTTTAGGACAAATGGCGTGAGATGGGACAGGTGGGCCACGGGGAGAGGGAGGTCAAGGGACTGGGCAGTTGTGCTGGCGTGTGTGCTCTGCTCAGGCCCTGCTAGCTTTGGGATTGCCTAACATCATGCAGCACGGCAGACAAGAAGCCGGGAAGGGGACCTGGGAAACCACCAGGCAGCAGCTCCTTCACCGTCCTCCAGAGGTCCAGCCGGATGGCACTTAGCACAGTTTCTCCTCTCACCAGGGCGCACTCATCCTTGTCCCCTGATGGGAAGGGTCTGTGATGACTGGGGGAAAGCACCGTTCAAACACCCGTCTCTCTGGGGGTCCTGCTCTTTATTGTCCTGATCTTTTCTATTCCTGTCTTCTCCACCTTCAGGCACACTGTGGACTTCTTCCTGATTGTCACGCAGCTGGGATTCTGCTGTGTCTATTTTGTTTTTCTGGCTGACAACTTCAAACAGGTGTGGCCCTGGCAAGGGAGGTGGACAGGGAGAGGGAAAGGGAAGGGGGGAAAGAGAGATGGGGTTGGGGAGAATGGCAAGAGATAAGTGGACTTTGTTTTAAGGACTTTTTCCCAAACCAGTTCTGATCAATAAAAGAATTGAGATTCTCTTCATAGAACAGGGTCTTTTGTTTGATTTCATCTGAAGACCTAGGGCATTGAGAAACTCCAATGTCTTGTCCATCATGCTGTCTTTAGGTAAGATGTGATCAAACCCAGCTCAAATAATTGGGTTGCTGTGATAATTACGAAGATCTCAAAAGACAGTTCACCAACCACAGACTTCTACGGGGCCCTTTTCACACACTGAGCCTTTAGTCAGGAACCCCTTCTAGCGGGAGGTTCACTGGCTTTTGTCATTTGAGAGGCATTGTCTGTGTCTTGTCTGCCCTGCCTCCTAGGTGATAGAAGCGGCCAATGCAACCACCAATGACTGCCACATCAACGAGACAGTGATTCTGACGCCCACTATGGACTCGAGACTCTACATGCTCACCTTCCTGCCATTCCTGGTGCTGCTGGTTTGCATCAGGAACCTTCGAGTGCTGTCCATCTTCTCCCTGTTGGCCAACGTCACCATGCTCGTCAGCCTGGTCATGATCTACCAGTTCATTGTTCAGGTACGAGCCTGCTGAACAGTCAAAGAACAAATAGAACGAGGACGTGGACCATAAATAGGGGCGTGTTAACTTCCGCGTGACATATTCAATATTTACTGTAGGGGTTCTCAACTTAAGCCCTATTGACATTTGGGGCCAGATAATTCTTTGTCTGTCCTGTGCCTTATGGGATATTTAGCAGCCTCCCTGGTCTCTACCTGCTAGGTGCTAGCAGCAACCGCTGCTCCCCAGCTGTGACAATAAAAATGTCTCCAGAAGTTGGTAAATGTCTCTGGGGGGCAGAGTCACTCCTCTTGAGATCACTGGTTTAAATTTTTCCCCAATTAGGCAATTAATACATACATCATTTTATGAGATTGGAAAATAGAGAAAAATATTAAGATAAAATTAAAAACCAAGTCTTCTAATCCATGTGTAGATAAAATAATTCCTCAGCATTCCAGTTTTATATTTGTCCAAATTATAAATCCAGTCGCGGTTCCCGCTCGCGCAGCCCGTGTGGGCAGGGCTGTGGCGCGGTGCCCGGGAGGACGCCTGGACTGCCGGGCAGGAGGTGGGGCTGAGAGAGACGTGTCCTTAACCCCGCGGCTGTTTGTGGGCAGCGCATTGCGTGTTGCCAGAACTCCAGAAAAGGCAAAGAGTGATAGCAGGAGAATAAAAGCAGAGCTTTTCAAAAAGCATTTAAATTCAACGCCCCAAATAACTCATCAATACATCCTCATTAAAGTGCAGGCAGTGCTGGCTCCGGCAGCACGTGCACTAAAGCTGGAGCGATGTAGAGAAGATCAGCATGGCCTCTGTGCAGGGGTCACAGGCAAATTCGTGAAGCGTTCCATGCTCTTCTACCTCCAAAATACACACATAAAATCTTAAAGTGCAGGCGACACCAGTGCCTGCCAGACACCACACCCCACCCTGAGTCTCTTCCACTTGGGCACCGTGGGTGTGACTGGTCTGCCACCTCCTAGGTCCTGTAGTACTTCATGCACTCCGTCAGTGTGTACAGAAGTATATAAAAACAAAAGCATATTTTTGTTTTATTTTTTAATATAATTAAAAATATTACTATATGTAGTTTTTGTCTACTTCTTTTCCCTCGATGATGCCTTAGAAAGCTTTCCATATTGATACCCCTGGTTCTGCCTCATTCTTTTAAATTGCTATGTAGTATCTCAGAGAACAGATGTGCCTTAGTTTATTTAACCAGCCCCCAGTCAATGGTCCATCAGATCACTAATAATTTTTAGCATTATTTCAGCATTACGACAGTGAGTTTTCTTATGCCTTCCTTTTTGTGGGCATGCATAAATAATTCCTCCAAGATATTATCTAGAGGCACGATTGCTGAAGAGTTTGCACTTTTGAAATTTTTACATTGTCAAGTTACTTTTTCCAAAAACTATTTACCAATTTCACATAGACTCCCTTCCACCGTATAAGATTTCTGTCCTAGCCAGCACCAGACATGTCAGTCGTTTTAATTTTGGTCAGTCTGACAGGTGAATTGTACCTCATCGTCACACAGTTACCCATTAATGTGGTTTCTAGGAAAACTGGGTCGTAAAAAGTAGGGACTTCCGGTGTTAAAGAAATAACAGTGAGTTTAGATTTTACTTCGTGAGCATTCACTGTCTTTTCCTTGTCCTGGTAAGTCAGGTGGGTGGCAGATACTGACTCTTCTGCAGGATTGTTGTTTAAAGCGTAAAATAAACAGGTCGCATGTCCCATTTTATCACGAGGCTGGAAGGAGGGCCTGTGAATGCACGATGGGTTATTTCCAGAGAGTCTTTTCCCCTGCCTCTGGCAAATTAAGTTAAGGCAGAGAAGGGTAAATAATTCTTGATTTACCTTTGTAATTAGAGATCTCAGTCAGTGCCTAGGAACCACTGTGGTGGACATTCAAGGTGAGGTGAGTGACACACTCATACCACATTTAATCATATGCAGGGGTCGGACTGTGGTCATTGCCGAGCACAGAGGGCTGGGGTGGGAACGTGGGTTGTGATAGCGTCCCGGTCTCGGGGGAAGGTCGTGCCCATCCAGAGCAGTGTCAGTGCATAGTCCACCCTGCTCTTTTGGGTGAGGCGGACCTGCTGGTTTCATGAGAGCAGTTCCGAGCCCGCCTCTGGGCTCAGCCAGGACATGCGCTGGGATCAGGCAGTGCTGTCTGCCCTGGGTGCAGTGTGGAAGGATGCTGGTTCAGCTGTGCTGAGCAGCTTCATTGTGATGTGGCGCGGAGCTAAAGCTGTTCCCTCTGGGGACAAATTTTTGTTGCTGCTGCTGTTCCTCCTTCCCTTTCTTAGCATTTTGCTCTGCTTACCGTGAGGATTCTACTGCCATTTGACGTTCTTGAATTTTTACCTAATCCTGGGCATGTATGTGATCGGTGCCCTTGCTCCTCACACGCATGCCACCATAGGCAGCTGACCGAGGCCTGCCACCTGAGCGGGCTTCCCGGAACGAGTGGGTGGCAGCGCGGCTCTGAGCAGAGTGCCTTGTCCAGAGGGGACTCCCAGTGAATATTTTATCACTGCATGTCCTTAGCTCTGAGATGCATTTTTTCACACAGTGTTTCCAAAGCTGGAGTACACCTTTCCATCCTTCATACATTTATCAGCACTTCCTCAAAAAGCTGTTGTTATCATTGACAGTAGTGTAGAATTGAGGTGATAACATGCTGACAGTGAGCTGATTTTAATTTGTATGTTTCTTTGCGTGTTAAACTTTTTTCATTTACTTGGTTGGTTATAAGTCAGTCACAATGATTGAATATGTAGAATTTCCAATTCCTTCTGCTGGCCTCATTCACACCAAATCCCCAGACATGTATCCTGAAATTCCCTCTGATACGGCAGCCTGGCCTGACCTACGGACCTGAGCAATGGGCCTCCCCTATCAGCACGTGACTCCTGTCTCCAGGAACCTGTGACTCAGGAGCAATGACAGGGCACTCTCACTCTCCTGTCTCATTGGAGAGCAGGAGTGTTCGTTGTCTGTCTTCATTCCAGTTACTGAAATGCTTCTTGTAAAGAGACCTAACTGATACCTTAGCAGCGGCTCAGAAAAAAAGTATTTCTGAAATTCTTTATGTTTTAGGGAGACTATAGTATAATTACTTTGAAAACTTTCAGAGAGAAGCCTATTACAGAGATCAGTACTAAATTTTCTTTTGTTCACTCATGTTATTCTGTCAGACTGTTAGAATACGCCCCATACTTATCTTATCAATGCCTCTGTAGTTAAATCAGTTTTAAAACATTGTAAAAGGCAGTTGTAAGGTCAGTTTTTGTTTTAACCTAAGCAGTGTATACACGTGACTTAAAAGCCAGATTCTAGGAGGACAGCAGCTTCTGCCCCCCTCCATGTCCTGCCCCTGCGATGCTGTCCAGCAGCACTGGGCACTGCTGCCCAGCGGTGAGCCAGGCAGGGTCCTGTGTCTGCACCTCCTGCCCGTCCATCCTTACCTTGTGCCTGCAGCCGACACTTGCCTTGGGTTTCATTTGCCTGTTTTTTAAATGTTCTTTTTCCTACTTATCCCTCAAGTGTTTCAATATTCCTGTCATGGGCCTGTCAATATTTCCCAAGTACTTGAACTTATTTATAAGAATTTTTTTAAAAAGAAAGAAAAGTAGAAAAAAAAGAAAACGAGCTCATCTAAAAATTTACCATCTTCCCTTCCAGCTTTATCTGTGTGGGGTGTTTATGTAGCTATAGCATAGTAAATATGTAAATTTAAGGGGTTTTTTTTACTATTATTTCATAAGCAGTTTTCACATGCTACTTAGTTACTATACTTTTTACTTTTTACATAGTGCATGATATTCTATGGTATAGTTGATGTGAGTAAACTAAATGTTCCCTTGTTTGGGAACATTTGTTCCCTTGTTTGGGGTTGTTTTTAGTGACTAATACTAACTTTTTTCTATTTTGATTTGTTTTCTACTAAGATTAAATTTCTAGGAATGGGATTACCTAGGAAAAGAGCGTGACTGTTTTATGCAGCCCTCACCATTTGCGTTTTTATGGTACATTGAGCTAATCCTTCCCCGGAGCAAGCAGTGTTCTCTCGGCCTGAAGGGAAAAATACACACAAGCTAAATGTCTCCCAGGCCTCTGCCAGGCATCAGGGTTTTCTCTCTTCAGAGATTCCAGGATGTAGATGACCTTGGGATTCAGATCCGTGTGTATAGCCTTTGCTTTGTTTTCTTTTCTCTCTTCCAGAGGATCCCAGACCCCAGCCGCCTCCCCTTGGTGGCCCCCTGGAAGACCTACCCTCTGTTCTTTGGCACGGCCATTTTTGCGTTTGAGGGCATCGGGATGGTAAGAGTGGCATGGGGATCCTCTGGTGCCCCTGGTGCCCCTGGGGTCTGCTTTAAGGAACTCGGAGGAAATGCTGTTGGAAATGATCTTCTGAGACTTAATAGCCAGTTAGCGAACAGTGTTTTAGGGATCCCATGGAAGTTCCTCAGCTCCAGCTTTTGAACTAAATTGTATGTAATTTGAGAAGGTTTACATCCAAACCAACTCTTTTGCACACCCACCTCCTATATGTTCAGTAAGCAATAGTACCTGGCAGTTAGGAATGTAGGGTCTAGACTGGGTGAGTCCTCCTGCCAAAGAGTAGCTGTGTGACCTTGTGCATGGACTTAACCTCTCTGAGCCTTCACTGTTTGCCTCCGAAAAGTGATTTTTAATGATTACTAATTGTCAGGGTTAAGTGAGATATGTGTAAAGTGCTTTGCACAGTTTCTGACATATGAGCATTAAATAATATTTTTATTAATAATAGTATTGATTGTATTAAGTTAATAAATGTATGAATAATTTTTCTGTCCTGAATCATTTATGTGTTGTATTTTCTTTTTGTGTGTGTGTGATGTATTTTCTTCGTATGAATGAACAGCTTTCACTTCTAGCTCAGTTTTCCCCCATTATTGCTGTGATTTTACCAAATTCTTCTCCTAAAGAGGGGAATCTGCCACTTGTTTGTACCTAATTTGATTTTTATTTGTATTTTTCATGATAAAGGTACAGAATTGTTCTCTGAAAAAAATTATTAGCTCTGCTGGTCAGGGGCTTAGGAAATGAGAAGACATTTCCCCTTTCATGGTATTTTACTTTCTCCCTGTTTGGTTTCCCTACCACATTGTATATGCTTTTAGGAAAACCTAGAAGCCTGACATGTTTTTGTCAAAATAGTGAGGAATTGTCCCTGTAGTGTTATGGACCACGTTAAGGCTCTGACGTCATGGGGGAGGCTTTCCGAGTGATGGTGTCCAGGTTGTTGTTCTGAGGTTTTAAACTTTTCTTGTGTTCCTTCTTGGGACTTCTCATCACCAGGCAGAATGTCTCACCTTGACTCACAACACCAGTGGTTTTCCTGCCGCTGGGGCAGAGGCCTGAAACGGGTCCGTGCTGCAGCAGTGAGAGAGGTCCCAGGTACTCAGGACTGGGAAGAAGAGGTGTGGAAAGATGCCTGGAGATGCCGGCATTGTCCCGAGTTGATCGGTTTTCCCTAACAGCACAGTGCGGGAGTCATGCTTTGCTTCCTTTCATTAGGCAGGGCTTGAGTGTGGAGTCATTCTGTATCATCATCATGTGTTCCTTCAAGGTCTCTCTCTCTTTTCTATTTCTACAATAGAGAGAACACTGCTGTTCTGACTTGGTTTGGATTTGGGGGCTGTTGGCCACGCCCGGGTATAGTGCCACTGCCCACTGTTCACTGTGCTCTCTCTGTTTGCCGCACAGGCCCAAGCCTGGCGGACATGGAGCAGAGGGGCGCCCTGCCCTCTGTCTCTTTAGACTGTCCACAGGAGGACTCTGAAGGGAAGCCTAGAAACAGACTCTTACTGTATGTGGATCAACTGTAGCTTGACAGCCTTGAGCTGGTGGGGTGGGGCTTGCTAAAGGCCAGTTGGAAATGCAGAGTTGCAGTGCCCCTCAGGGCCCTGGGCTTTGGCTCGTGGGTCTGGTGGGGTGTGTCTGGCCCAGGCCTGCTCTGCCTCATGGCCACAGGCACTCAAGGCAAGTGAGTGTAATGACAAGGCCAGAGACAGTTTGCAGTCTTTGCCCTGCATTGCTTTTCCTTGTCGGTCATGCCAGAAGCAGCTGATGGCAGATTGTGAAGGCGGTCACAGGCATACCTGCTTTATTTGCTGTTGGGAACCAACCTTCCTAATCCTTCCTTTGCTTTAGTGAAAGTTAAAGAACGTCCTCTGCTCTGAGGAAGGAGGCGGCAAGGGTCAGTGTTTGAAATGGGAGTCTGGAAGCTGGGTTTTGTTGCTTATCTCCAAGATCCTGACTATCCAGGGTCCTCTAGGAAGTCCTGCCACCACCAGTACCTCAGTTGCTCTGACTTTGGGGGTTTGACTTGTCACTGCTGGTGCCTACCCCCTTCCAGGCAAGGAGACAGTCTCTGTGGACAGGTTAGCAAGGCTGTGATTTCAGGTGAGATACGGCTGGCCTGTGCCGCCACCAGCATCTGTTCCAGGTGGGCCCGATGCAGGGGGCCTGCTAGTTAGTTGCAAGGCGGCTGCATTCAGGGAACAAAGAGAACTCCCTGCCAGGATCCGATAGCAGGAGGCAGAGGGCTAGCCTGGACAAGAAGTCTGGGCTCCGGTCCTGCCCACACTAGCAACTCAGGACTCAGGACTCAGGACTTCCCAACCGAGACGGTGGGCTTCAGTCTCCAGCCCCGCGAGGAGAACTCCCGAGGAAACGGCTTGCATTTATTTATCTAATGAAGGATGGGTGTGTTTTTGAGGAATTCTAGGGATGAACCACTATTTTCTGAGAGTGTGAAATTGTTTTTCTTGGCTAGTAATGTTCTTTTCTGTGTTTTCTGTCTCACTATTCCATAGGTTCTTCCCCTTGAAAACAAAATGAAGGATCCCCGGAGATTTCCAGTCATCCTGTATGTGGGAATGGCCATCGTCACTGCCCTGTACATCAGCCTGGGGTGTCTGGGGTACCTGCAGTTTGGAGCCAATATCCAAGGCAGTATAACCCTCAACCTGCCCAACTGCTGGTATGTGGGGGACGATGGAAGCTTGGGGGCACTGGATATCTTTTGAATCAGTTTTTTATTTTTCCATTACAGCTGACATACAGTATCATACCAACTTCAGGTGTGCACCCCAGGGACTAGGCACTCCGTAACTTACTGAGTGATCATCCCAGGAAACTCCACACCCATCCGACATCAAACAGTAGCATCCCGTTGACTGTATTCCCCACGCTGCACTCTGCATTCCTGTGGCCAGTGGCCAGCCTGCAGCGACCGACCTGCACTCCTCAGTCCTCCTCCCCTCTCCCCCTCCTCCCGACCTGGCACCCATCAAAATGCTGTCCGCACCTGAGTCTGTTTCTGTTTCACCAGTTCGTTTGTTTTGTGTTTTTTTAAATTAGTAGGTCAGAATGTGGATTCTTTCTCTTACTGATCTCTTAAGTCAGCCTGCGTCACTTCAGCCCACCGCTGCCATCACCCGCAGGCCAGCACCACCCCTCTATGGCTGCCCGCCAAGCCTTTTGACCCACCTCCCAGCCTGAGTCCTAATCTCTCTCCAGATCTGGGCTGCCCCTTGTTGCCTGGGTGAGCGGCCTGAGACTCCGTCAGCCCGGTCGGTCATGCTTTCCCTTGTGGAGAACTCCCCCCAGGCTTCCCCTTGCCCTCCTTAGTGGGCCTGGCAGGGCCCTGCAGGCTCCGGCCTGATCCCCCCTCTGCAAGGAGGACTTGGTCTAAGAGTCTCTCTTTTTGAGAAACTCTCTGGTGTTTCACTGACTACAGCTTCAAGTCTCGGTCAGATGCCCCCTCTCTCTGCTCCCAGAGGATCCCGTTAGAATCCTAGTGCAATTTTTATTCCGTTGTCTTGTAATTGTTCATGTACCTGTACTGTGATCTCCCTAAACTACAAGCTCTGTGAGGGCAGCAACCACCCCATTTCCATTTTATCCCAGCACCTGGCGCATGATCATCTCCAAGTAAATGATTTTTGAACAAAAAGGAGGAGTAGGCACTGAGACGGAGGCATTTTCTAAATGAGGAGATGTTATCAGGAAGCACCTGGGGCACAGAGGACAGCGGTGACCTGCCATGTCCCAGCTCTGTGGCCTAGGACAAATCACAGCGTCTCGCTGTCTCAGTTCCCTCTTTTGGGAATGAGGAATAGTCATTCTTCCTGCCAGGGTTGTCATGAAGTTCCAGTGATATGCGTGAGAAACAGCTTTGTAACAGTGCACTGGTGTGATGGAGAAGTAGGCCGCCGCCCTGAGCTTTACTCTTTGTTTGAGTGAGTAATTCGTATGGAGGCTTACCCGGAACGAATTGTTTGATCAGCTGGCGGATGTACCATCTCTCCCTGGAAATCTGAGCCTGGAAGGGCCAGGTATCTAGTCCCTTCACTTTAAACCTTTCCAAATAGACGAGGGGAGAGGGCACGCCTGCTTGGTTCCCCGCCTGTGCCGGGCCTCTCCCATGCAGTCACTGACTCGATGTGCACGTGGAGGCCTCTCACCGTGGACCACAGGTTGTCCATGGCCCGTCCACATCTCACTGCCCTCAACTCTTGGTTGCCGCATTATGAGGAAACACTGAGACGGATTGAAATGCCTCCTCAAAATGTAGATGTCACAGTGTGTGTCCTAAGCAACGATTCTGTTTGGAAGATTAAAATTTCATTATGGAGAGCAGCTGTGAGCAGACACGGAGACGCTTGCTGAGTGCCCCGGAGACCAGAATAACCTTTCGGGCTGGCCTGGTTGTTGTCACTGGTGGTGTCAGTGTTGAGCAAAGGATACCGCACTGAGCAGGGGTCTGGGGACTAAGTTTGTTGTGTAGCCAGCCAAGCGGTAGCCCTGAATTGGGTCATTGTTTTTAGAAACTCTTTCTTTCTCTTTCCCTCTGATGCCTGCTTTCATGTTTCCAAATGTTCTTGCCCTGTTGAGAATCGGGTGATAGCTTGGCACAACAAGATAAATGGATCAGGAGCAGCAAAAGCAGCGCACATAACCTAAAGACGCAGACGAGCATCTGTCTTCTTTCCTCTGGTACTTCACACCTGGCTATTCTAATCCGTCTGCCTCCATCCGGGGCAGTTTACTTGGCCATCCCTGCAGGTGACTATCCTGATTCCAGGCTCTCCCGCCCTCCAGCAGGCTTTGGTGCTGTGCTGAGTGTAATTATAGAGCCACCAGCTGATTTTTCCAAGCGTTTTTATCATCTATTCTTGGAGCAAGTGAGACCTTTTGTCAAACTCAGTCTCTCCTGGGGTGTTCTCCTGCTTCTAGCATAAGAACATCTTCCAGGTATTAAGCTCAACCACAGAGAAATTTAGTGCACGTTATAAACGATATAATCACCACTTTTAAATAGATTTCCAACAGGAGGGAGGCCAATGCTTCTTGCTGTGCGACTCATTAAGGTCTTATTTGATGTGGAGTTTTGCTTAGGGGCAGGGTAGTCTTCCCTTTATGATCATGTGAGAGTCATAAAGACTCACAGGATTTCTTTTCTACTCTGCATAGTCTTAGGCATGGACGGGGTAGATAGAGGTATCTCACGGTGAGACCGTGGTCTTCCGAGAAGCTACACATGCAGCAGTGGCAGGAAGACGGCTGTAGTGGGGCGGGGAGATGGGTTCTGCTCATGCCACTTGGTTCTGTGTGGTCACCTTCCGATTCTGGGGAGCGGTGACTGCGATGGGGAGGATATATATAAACAGGCTTGCTACATCTTAATTGTATTTTTAATTGCTTTCATTTTTGAAAGGATATATGCCCCTAGTAAAGATCCCAAATGTTCCAGGGGGTATACAGAGAATGTTAAGTCTCCACTCACCTCCTCTAGTCCCCAGTTCTACAGGTTTCCATTTCAGAGGCTACCATGTTAACCAGTTTCTTATATTACCTTCTGGAGATGTTTCATGTATGTAAGAATGTCACGTATGTGTGTGTGTGAGGGAGAATGGTTTTTCCCTTTTTTAAACGGATCATAGCACACTGTAGAGACTGTACAGCATCATGGTTTTTTCACTTAATAGTGCATCATGAAGCTAATCCCACGTCAACACAGAGTTCTGGCTCCCACTTTTTAAGTGTTCTATGGGGACACCATAACTTATTGAACCAGTTCCCCACTGATGAACATTGAAACTGTTTTCAGTCTTTCATACTTAAATATTGCTGCAATGACATATTTCAAATACAGGTTTTTGTGCACATGTGCAAATATATCTGTAAGATAAATTGCTATACGTGAAATTGCTGGGTCCAAAGGACACATGCGTTTGTATCATGGACAGATATGGCCAAACCACTACGGGACTATTTTACACTGTCCCTGCTGGTATGTGTGCTTGTGTAGCCAGCTTTTAAATGTATCTGGGTTCCCCCTGCAGGCTGTACCAGTCAGTGAAGCTGCTCTACTCCATCGGCATCTTCTTCACCTACGGCCTCCAGTTCTACGTCCCGGCCGAGATCATCGTCCCCTTCTTCGTGTCCCGCGTGCCTGAGCACTGGGAGCTGGTAGTGGACCTGGCCATACGCACCATGCTGGTCTGCCTGACGTGTGAGTAGACCACGGGGCATTGCCTTGTTTGTTGATTCCCAAAGGGCACCCGGCCTCCAAGGCTTCCCCCGAGGGAGAGTTCGTGTTGGAGGGAAGCTGACCTGCGCTGGGTCAACAGGAAACTTGGCATGCGCTCTGTTTCTGAGTTGAGGTGTGTCCTGATGGTGAGGTGAACTGATGACATGGGTGCTTTATAGCACCTGGGAGTGGGGACTGTTGTTTATCAACATGCTGTGGAATGCCACAGAGGTAGTCCAAAGTTCTAGACGTATAATTGCTATTCCATATAAGATATGATGAAGGCCTAAAAGAGAGCCATTTACTGTACTTGTGATGAGTACGTGTTACTCTGATACTGGGCACGTGTTTGTTTTTTTAAGTAATCAATTTTGCAGCGTAACAATCTGAAGATTTTATTTCAAGCTACATGGTACTCTTCCAGACATTTGGGGTTGTCGGTCAACATAGGTGTGTTTCTTAGATATATTTTTGTCAGTTAACCAGGTGTTTGATTTATTACTTTGTATTTTATTCCTCTTCCCCGGACCACACACCCAGGGGTGTGAATTAAGAGCACACCCTATTTTCTCTTGGTTGAAACAAGTATAAATTTAAAACAAGAATTAGTCCTGTTTTTTCAGAGTATGTGAGTTGATACAACAGAGAACCCGAAATATTTTGATCTGTGCTATCTAATTTAAATTACTAGGATATTTGCAATTGCTTTCCAAACTGAAATGTTTGAATCATATATTTTTCTTTAGGTTGTATTTGGCTTTTAATGTTATTTTTAAACTTTTTATTCTTTTGGGACAAGATGTCTTACTTAGTATATTGAGACTTCCCAGGAAATCTCAACTTTTCTTAGTATTCATTTTGTCTTTGGAGTAAATATAGATTCTCTATGATTTTTTAAATTGAACCAGAATTGAGTGTTTAGGGAGAAATATGTGAATGTTGTCTGGCTTTTACTCATAGTATGGGAAATTAGAAATGAGTTTATTGGTTGCCGTTAGCAAGAGACGGGCAGGCAAGAGACCATCCATCCTTTTCAACCGCCCAAGCAAAAGACAGAGAACAGGCTCGTGTCTGCCCCAGAGTAGGCTCCTCAGGGGAACAGCCTAGTGCCTGTACCAGAATGACCTCCTTCAGGGAGCAGATTAGCAGCCATCCTAGGATGGACCTTGTCAAAGCAACAGACTATGTCCACCTGAGGATAGACCTCTTCAAGAGAATGGCCTTGTGCCCGTCCCAGACCGGACCTCCTCGAAGGAACAAGCTGGTGCCTCTAACGGAATGGGCCTCCTCGAGCCACCTGCGGCTCTTGTTTGTGTCACTTAAAGGGTAGTGGGTGGAGGCTTATCACCCTGGATATCTGTGTGGAAAGAACTCATTGGAGTGAGAAACTAAAGGCCTTTTGTGACTTTCTGATTCAATCCTGGGCAGCACTCCTGCTGAGGATTTATATCTGATTGGGGCTGGGTGGGAGCCAGATGGAGGGTGGACACTTTGATTTTTCTAGACCCAGAGAGCTGATGGCAACCAAGAATCTGACTTCAACTTGTAGCCTTTGTTTGGTAGATCTTCAGTTTCTCTCTAGTCCAGTCTGTAGAAACAGCACGCTCGGCAGCTAACCCAGGGCAGCCTGCAGGTCACTGCTGGCTCAGAGCTGCTGCAAAGAAAGGAAGGTGACATACCTTGCTTTTCCAGTCAATTGCTGTGATGCGTGCTGATAGGATGCTTGGACTCTAGATACACATGAAAGATTTTACCCCTGTCTTTTGCCGGCAACTCTGCATGCTTTGATTCAGATGTGTATGTTTCTTCTGTGGACGCCTTAGCTCTAAGTATTGAGGAGATGGATTCCACATACAGGTGTGTATAATGTCAGCCCTCAGGGCCCTAATTGTGGGACCCGAAGGGGGTTGGGAGAAAAGGCAGAGATATTTCACGTAACTGGCTTCCGTTCAAAGTGGTTCCTCTAGAAAAACCAGGCCTGTCCAGGTGAAACATGCTGTCACTGCCTAGCGAGCAGCTTCTCCCTGACCCGGGAGCTGGGCACTGATGCTGGGCCTGGTGTCTCTCACCGCCGTTCCCTTCTATAGTCTGGCTTTGGCCTCTGGCAGCACATGTCTTGCTTCCTGCCAGCTTTCTTACCTCGTGCTGTCCTTGCTCGCCTCCTGGCTTTTGCATCACTTTTCCTGGCTCTGTCTGTGGGTCCCACCTCCCTCCTACGGTGGGGCATGCCGCTCAAAGGACTCGCGCTGCTTTTGATCTCGAGATGGGCGGTCAGTTGTTTTCTCCCTTCTGTGATCTCGTGTGATGTCGCATTGAATTGTCATCCCATTAAAGGAGGCAGCCCCTTCATCTCCAAGCCCTCTGGCTTCTCTGACCTTCCCCGGGGACTTTGAAGTAATTGTGGGGTTCGCGAGAGGCACTTCTCTGTAGCCCCCATTTGAACGTAGTGATGTGAGTTCCTTTGTACTTGCGTGTCTTTTTGCACAAGGTTAATTTGTACATGATTTTAGAGCTCTGATATAACTCATTGTTCTCAATTATACCCATACATTTTAATGGCAGCTCTTTAAATTTTTATTTCTGACATTTCCTTTTATTTTCCCTCTTCTTCCTTACCCTTCATCCCCAAGGGGAGCAGGGTGATTTGGTCTAGCCTCATTTTTTTTCCACTTGGAATTGAACTTTCTTATTACTTTCCCCTACCCCGCAAAGACTGCTGTGTCTACTTTTTGATGCTGAATTTCAGACTGGGAGGGAGGAGGGGTTGGGAAAATAATGCATGCCGGGGAATGATGCACATTTTGTTATGATTTCCTACGGAACAGCATTTACTTCCAGCCCGTATGTTTAGAAATGCCATCTCAGCCAGTCACCTTATGTCCAGAGCTTGTGGGGAAGGGGAGGCTCGAAGAGGCTGCCTCCGCCTGGAGAGCTCAGAGGCACAGGAAAAATAGTTCCTTAGGATTTCGTGAGGCACTAACCTGTCCTTCAGTGGCTGCCACTGATTCTCTGTGGCATTTGCCATGTGAAACATTTCACTTCAGTTAGCTATGAGAATTTCAGAAACCTATTGTTGAAGATGTAATAACATAAAACCGTATCAGCTGAGAGGCCTGTTGAAACTGGAAGGTATAGCTGAATGTGAAACATCCCAGCAGCCAGACCCGTTAGAGCAGTGGTCCCCAGTCTTTTTGGCCCCAGGGACCGGTTTTGTGGAAGACAGTTTTTTCCACAGACCGGGGTAGGGGGTTGGTTTCAGGATGATTCAAGCACATAGATTCGCCGAGGAGAATCTGCCGCCACCGCCGATCTGACGGGAGGTGGAGCTTGGGCAGTAACGGGGGCGATGGGGGGTGGCTGTAAACGCAGGTGAAGATTCGCCAGCTTGCCACCCCTCACCTGCGGCCCAGGTCCCAACAGGCCTGGTTGGTCCCCTGCTTTAGCACAGAGCTTCCAGGCCCAGACAGAGTGGCTCCTCACACCCTTTGGCCTCTCACACTTGGCAGTGTTATGGCTCAGGAAGAAGCAGAGCAGCGTAAACACGCTGTGTGGGTGCCCCAGCCCCAGGGCCCCTCAGGAGGCCTCAGTTTCCTCAACTGTAAGGGAGGGTATCCACTCACAGAGGTTTCTCTCAAGTTCAAAATTCTGTGACTCTGCACAACTGGTAACTATAAGACTATTATCAGGCTACTTTGAGCCTGATTTTAGGTTTTGATGAAAATATTGCTTGAAAAAAGAAAGTTAATGTAAAGATATTTAGGGTATGTTTAGATCTGAGGTTATTGAAGAAGGAATTCCCAGTATCCCACTGTCCTAACAAAATCATTTTCTTTGACATTTTATCATCTGTGTTAATCCTCTTGCATGCATTTAAAAAATAATTTCAATCCTAGCAGTTTATTTCATATTAGATCATGAATATACATATTCTTCATAAATATTTTCATGACTTCATGATATCCATTTATTGGTGGATTGTATTTACTGAACTACCCCTTTAGCGTTGGACATGTAGGTTGTTTCTCTTGCTTTTCTATCTTTTAAATTTATATCCCCATTAAATGAAATTACATTTTCGGTCTAAGACTATAATTAATTTAAAGATTAGATTAGTTAGGTTAATTGGATTTCTAGACATGTAAGAGTAACATGGGTGGGCTTTACCAACATCACTCATAATAAAACAGCAGAAAGAGCCCTGGGTGGTATGGCTCAGTGGGTTGAGTGTCGGCCTGTGAACCAAAGGGTCGCTGGTTCGATTCCCAATCAGGGCATGTGCCTGGGTTGTGGGCCAGGCCCCCAGTGGGGAGTGCACAACGGGTAACCACACATCGATGTTTCTCTCCCTCTTTCTTTCTCCTTCCCTTCCCCTCTCTCTAAAAATAAATAAATAAAATCTTTTAAAAAATAGCAGAAAGAGCTTCTGGACACACAGAAGCTATTAAGTGCCCAATTGGTATATGATTTTAGATCATATTTCTGTAAGTATGTTTTTGCTCTCTTAAGTGCTTTCTCTTCTCTTGTGTATTAGTCAGCCCTTTCTGTTCCTGGTCTGAAACCACAGACTCCAGAATCCCAATCGGTTCCTTCTCTGAACGTGGCCGTTTGCCTTGTGTTATCTCAGCCGTTAAAACATCCTCTTTGTCGTCTTTTAACCCAAAGGGAAGATGTTTTGTAATACCATTGGAGTCCTCTTGACTAATCGTGTGGTCCAGCTGAATTGTCCTCAGCCTGCACTTTCTGGACAGGGTGCATCTGAGCTGCTGCGGAGGGCTGTGGACCTGCCAGCTGGGAGTATGCTGTCTTCCTGTTCTGTGGGGTGCTTTTTGTGGGGGAGTGCAGAGTGGGGAGAGGGCATTCCTAGTTGGTGCTTCTTGAGATCTCGACCTTCTTGAGTTCCTCCTTCTAGAGGGCTTTAACTTACAACTACATTCAAAGGTTCTAGTTGCTCCCATATCTTTCCTAAGTACCTCATTCCTGCCTCTGGAATTAGTTAAAACAAGTTTGCCACATTTTGCATGGTGGCAAAACAGATATCCCTGCTGTTGAGCCCTGGGGGCTTTTATGCTAATTTGGGCCTCCTCTTTCTCTTCCCCATGTGAGTGGGAGGCCTGCCCTTTTTACCTTCTCCCATTATCTCTCTCCAGGGACAAGCGTTATTTAGGGTTCGGTTGTGGTACCTGGTCCATCCAGGGCAGGAGGAGGGTCTTTCTTTTCTAGCCCTGTGGTCCTGGTTTTAAGAGAAAAAATTTGCCTGTTTAAAAAATATCTATTAAACAGGAAAATAGAGACAAATGTACTTGAACAAACAATAAAAATATATATGTTTTTAAAAATATCTATTAAGGATATTTTTGTTAAGCATGTTTACCTTGTATATCCTTTGTAGTAAAAACAAGAACAGATTTTTAGATTGCTTTTAAAATGTCATGATGAAGTGAAACGTATCTGTTCAATCTGAGAAAAGATTCCGATCACACAAGCTTCTGTTTCTGTTTCCACTTAATTCTTATCGCAGAGTGTGTGCAGCACATCTGACTTGACTGCCACTCATATCGTGAATGTCCATCTGTCCTTCAGGTCAATGTGAGAGATGGAGGGGGAAGGACAGACTCAGAGGGGGAGGGGTCAAGCAGGTTATGTGACTCGTCTCCCCCCACCCCTGCTACTCACTGTCCCTGATGAAGGCCTCCCTTCCGCTGAGCGGGCTGGAGCGACCGTAGAGACTAGTGGAATGTCACACACTCCCTTTAATGGTGCAAGGGCAGGTGGGCTGGAAGCCACTGTGTTCTAGGAGAGGAGTCCCATTGGCTCTGCTGTGCAGCACACGGTGCTTTCCAGCTGACGGTGGGTCGGGGGACATATCCCAGAACACAGTCCTAAGATACTGAATCTGCACTGTAAAGTTGCTGAAAACGTAGAGGTGGGTGAGACCTCAGCAATCGATCGGTATTAGTACCATCACGTGTTTCGTGGGTAAACAAACTGCATCTCAGAATGGTGAGCCAGTTTACCCTGGATCGCAGCCTGTTACTGAACAGGGATGGTAATTATATCAGTTGACGTTTATGAAGCATTCCCTATGTACTTCTCTAAAATCTTTACATTTGACCATCCCTGTTCAGCAGTAGGGCAAATAACAGTCTTAAAGAGGGTGAGTGACTGGTTTGTGGTGGGCCTGGGATACGAACCTAGGTTCTGAGTCCAGAGCCTGAACTCTCAGACACACTCCTGTGTGGGCAGATGGAGACCCCCACCCCAGAGAGGGCAAGTGTCTTATTCCGGGACACACAGCACATCAACTCTCGTTGAGCACTAGGCTATCCATGACGAGAACACCTTTTTGTCATCAGCTGCAGACACTTTACTTCCAGCTTCCCTCCAGATTCAACCCTGAAGTTTTGAGGAATGTCACTAACTCCGTTTACTCGGAAATATGTGAGGGCAGAAGAGACCATCGTTAAGTGGCTGCACTTTTGTAGACCTTCTGACAGCTTCAGGACAGTGAAGGTGTTGGTGGGTGGCCGCCGCCTTGGCTGGTCGCTAGCAGAAGGAAAGAGGACAGGATTGCTCCAAGGCTGTGAAACCATGGCAGGGCCAGGTCCGGGGGCAGGACTCCTGCACTCTCGTTGTTATCAGACTTCAAAACCCTTGTGTTACTTCCTTTCCAGAGCAGAGAGAGCTCGGGGCTGACTGTGTGCAGGATTCCCTGCCAAACCACTGTGGTGTCTCCCTGGCAGAGCTAACCCAACATCTGACTCCCCAGTTCTTCACAGACAGGATCTTTCTGGTCTCCCAGATCCCCTGTGCTCCCTTCTTTTGCGGGTCTCTGTATTAGTCTCTTTTCTTACTAATCGAGTTCATGATGGAACTGTATCAGTGGCCTGAGGCCCTGGATTCTAGTCCTCGCTCTGTCACTTTATATCATGTAACATCTCTGGGCCCCCCTCTCAATGGGGAGATAATCATGTCATGGAGCTGCATACCCATGGAGCACAGGCAAGTGCAGCTCGATGAGTGCAGTGTGGGCCGTGCAGTCGGCTAGGCACTAGACATTCTGCCGTGATGGAAGTATTCTGGGTCTGTGCTGTCCAGGACAGTAGCCACTAGGCACAGGTGGCTGTTGAGTCCTTGGAATGTGGCCAGTGTGAATGAGGAACTGAATTCATTTAAGTTTCAATAGCTAGTGACTAGTAAGTACGAGACAGGAGATGTGAACCTGCTCCTCCCCTAATAAATCTCATTTCCCACAGGCCTCTCCTCTTACTGCGGGGAGTGGTATTCCAATTTAAAAGTAAGTGTTTCTCATAAAACCTGGCCTCCAAATGCAACCCAGGACTTTCATCTGATGCTCAGCCAAAGAGGCAGCGATCAATTGACCGATGCAGACAGTCCCTCTGAAGGGTAAAACTGGCTGCACTGGACTCAGATGTTCTGACAGTCTCACCAGTGTGACGCCTTCCTCAAAGCAATTTGACTGCATTTTTGCTTTACGAAGTTAGAACTGAAACCCCCATGGCAAATGTAACTCGTTAGGGCTCAGGGAAGTCATTGATGTGCCCTGGGTTGCTGTTCTAATGCTAAGGACTTCCAGTTGGAGGCTGGCAGTGAGGAAGGCAGTCTTCAAAATACATCTGAGTACTAACGAGTTAAGGATGCACTTTTCATGAACAGCAAAGTACATGCTCATGACGGTGATATTAACTGTATTGTGTGCCTGTCACACACTAGGCCTTTTGTTAAGTGCCCGTGTAACCTCCTTTAATCATCATGACATCTCTGTGACATAGGAGCTGTTAGTATTCTCATTTTGCCCACAAGAAAACTGGAGAAGAGAAAGGAGCCTCAACTTCCCCAGCGTCACTCAGGTAGAGCCAGGGTTCAAACACAAGAGCCTAATTCCAGAGCCCATAATCCTCAAGAAACTGGGGGAACATCAGCCTTCACCTGCAGTGGAAAGTGAGTTAGATGGGGTAGTGGGATCGATGGGCACTGGATCCACGTGGTCAGGGAAGCTTCCTCCCCTTGGTTTTAAGCCTCACTGTCCAAGCAGTTCGACAGCGGTGCAGTCGTTGGGGTGGTAGGGAAGCTGATGGCGTTCCCTAGTGCAGCCCTGCTCATCTTCATCATCCCTGCCTTCCTCACGCACTCCCGAGCCGGAGTTTCGGGTGTGGGAGCCACTCACCAGCTTGTCCTGTCACAGGGATGCACTCATTGTGTGTGTGCTTAATTAGCATGCACACAGAGCTGCTTCTGCTCCCCCTGTGGGGTCATGCTCCATGAAACAGGGTTTACTATGCCATCGTTCCAGGAGGCTTTCCCGTTTTGATTCTTGTCAGTCAAGTAGAGATGTTCATGTTGGAGGTATGCTCAGTGGTAAGACAGTGAGCAGTCACTTGGAAATGGTCCACTTCCTTTTTTGCTCCACACTCTCTCTCCTTTGTAGGACCAGAATGCATTGGAATGTCATTTGGTTCCTTTTGGGGGAAAGACGAAAATCATGTGTGGCAGTAGAAAAGCTGAAAGCCAGGTGATTGGAGCCAGTCCCGGTGTTGGCGATCTTATAGGGAAACCCAGGTTCCTCCACCTTCTGGGCATTCATTTTCTCATCTGTGGGATGAGAGATTGGGCCAGACAATGACTAAGTCTCTCTGGAGCTCTCCATTCTATGAGGAAGACACTTGCTAAATTTGCAGGACAGTGAGGATGTCCCTTCCAGCTCTGGGCAGTCTTGAACATCCATGTCCTCTCTCCTGCAGGCGTCTTGGCCATCCTCATCCCCCGCCTGGACCTGGTCATCTCCCTGGTGGGCTCCGTGAGCAGCAGCGCCCTGGCGCTCATCATCCCGCCCCTCCTGGAGATCACCACCTACTACTCGGAGGGCATAAGCCCCCTCGCCATCGCCAAGGACGCCCTGATCAGCATCCTGGGCTTCGTGGGCTTTGTGGTGGGGACCTATGAGGCTCTGTACGAGCTGATCCAGCCAAGCAATGCTCCCATTTTTATCAACTCCACCAGTGCCTCTGCATAGCTGTCCGGGTGCATCCCCTGCACCTGCCCACCCCACCTCTGTGTGTTCCCTAGCTCCTGGCCCCAGAGCCTCAGGCAGGGTCCAGCTGGGCTCTCGGAAAAAGCAAGGTTGCCGTTCAGAAAGCCCGGTACCTGGCACCTAGGTTCCCTGGGCCAGGTAGGACTGAGGACAGGTGGGGAGAGTGGCTAGCAGATACGCCGGAGGCACCGTTAGTGGCAGTGCCATCATTGTTCATTTGTGCTTATTTAACCAGAACCTTACAGCTGTCTCCCCTCATCACGCCTTCTCCCTTACCTGCCTCTCTCCTCCGACCCATCTCCCCAGAATTATTCTTTTTGCACAGCTCACTTTATTTAAAAATTTTAGCATTTCATTTTCTGGTCCAGACCTAGACTAAGTAAGTAAAAACTCGCTCTCTTTATAAAGTCGGGCCTATCTCTTTCTCATATCTCTCCCAGATATTTTACCTCAATTTTCTCCTACCTGTTCAAGTCTGCAGCAGGTGTCTGGACCCACCTAGTAGTTGAAACTAGCCCCCAAAGCTGGAGTTTTTAGTCTCTAATCTCTCTGGCTTGCTGTGACCCTTGCCTACACCTTTTCCTCTCTGAATTCCTCATATGGGTCACGATACTGTATTCTTAGTTGCTTTAGCTCCCAAAAGACATCAATTGCTGCCTCAATTGAAAATATTTATATTTTATTTTATTTAAAATTAGCTTTTGTTTTTAGACTCTCCTGATCTGAGGTCATTGTGAATCCCTCCTTCCTCAGTCAATTTGTATCAGCTTCTCCTGCTGAAAAGAAACTTGTTCCAGGAAATGTCTGCGTAGGTCCTCAGCACAGGAGGCTGAGGACCTCAAAGATTTTAATCAGGGTCATCTAAATGTGTACCTCTGCGGGAGGCCTGGACTGGGTCTCCCATGGACCAGCCTGATTTCGTGTTGAGTAAATATGAAGGACTCGGGAAATACCTGCTAGTGCACCAGGCCGGAGGAAAGGATGGCGAAAGGAACGGATGGCCGTGTGTTTCTGCCCAGGGGAGGCTTATGAAATGGTGGCTTTGTGCGCTCAGGCCTCTTTTTCAGCCTCAGCCCCTGGTCTGCAAGCAGCATGGCAGCGTTCAGTTGCCATGGTGCCGGGAAGACGCCCACACTGTTGCCATGGGCGAGACGGTGAGGTCAGTGTGCACAGACAGTCGAAATTAAGTTCAGAGAATTTCCCGCTGCTGGTCTGACACTAAGTGCGGTGCTTGGTTGTTTACAATCAGCGGGCGGCAGGGCAGGCACAGTGCCCTGTCTGGCTGCCTTCTCGACCTGGACTCTAAAGTTGCCACTTAGTTGGGGTGTCAGTCCCCTGTGTCCTAAACACTAATTATGATGCCTCTCCCTCCCCCTGAGGGTCAGACGTAGCCTCAGGGTTGGCTCACCTCAAGGTCAGCCTTCAGGTGTGGGAAGAAGCTGCAGAGAAGGCAGAGGATGGTATACTGCCTTGCTTCTGGCTTCCCCGTCCTCCCTCTAGGTGTGAGGAAGCATTCAGAAGGGCATTAGCCACTGGCTCTCGCTCTCCTGAGCTGTGTGCATGTATGTGTGTGTCTGTGCATATGTGGCAGGGTCCTCTCTCCTCCACTCCTGTCACCAGGCTCTTGCTTACTTACCCGGAGCTACAGTTTGCCCTGCAAGTTGGGAGAGCAGCACAGCTTTATCAGGGCTTTTTTGGTTTTGTGTTTTACCAAAGCTCCTAAGGGCTCTGACCCACCTTTGCAGCCCCAGGTTTTTCTTCCTTTTCTGTTCCAAAGCCAAACTTTCTCATCGTAGTGACTCCTAAGTTCCCTAACAATCTACTTAGGAAGATGTGATCAGTGGTGACTTGGTCTCTCTTAGGAGAAGGACACTCTTCATCCACCGTTTCTGCTCATTGGTGGTGCCGAACAGGTGCTTACATGACCAAGACTCTAGCTGGAGGTGGCAGCAGCCCTGCCCTCTGAAGCCTCAGGCTTAGAAATGACCAAAGCGGGCTCAGGAGTTGTCATCTCCTGTTTGCAAGCCTGGGCCCCAGCAGTCTTTCCGCA
The DNA here is from genome assembly GCF_004126475.2 of Phyllostomus discolor. Classification (NCBI taxonomy): domain Eukaryota; kingdom Metazoa; phylum Chordata; class Mammalia; order Chiroptera; family Phyllostomidae; genus Phyllostomus; species Phyllostomus discolor. The sequence goes on from NC_040915.2 coordinate 21,762,216, forward strand.
GTGGTCCTGAGAGTGAGAAGGTGCGTGTCAGTAGAAGTGGCTCAGATGTGTGTCCTGCCCGCAGCTCCTGTGGTGGAGGCTCCTGTGTGCACAGGGAGCTGCTCAAAGCTGTCCTGTCCAGGTGGGCAGTCGCACTGGGACTCTGATGCTGGACCTTGAGGGGTAGGTAGCACAATACTGAGGTCCTCTGGCCTCAAATCTCAGCTAAATGCAGGTTATTGCTTCAGGATCCCTGACCCAGAGAACGTGGTGTATAGGCGAGGGGGCTCTGGCTTTGGGGCTTCTGGAAGCTACTTTGGCTTGGCTTTCCCTGTTTGATCTCTTTTCTGTGCTCCTGACTTGCCAGCCTGATTGCCTGGCTGACTCAGAAGACCAGGCAAGGTGAACCCAGTCAGTGGGCCTTTTGGTTGTGCAGTTGCACTGCAGTTTGGCGTTGAGCAAAGGGGTCAGCCAGAGGATGGCAATGGGAGGGAGCCCTTCCTCCTCTTCTGGAAGCAGCCGTCTGGGCCCGCTGAGGGAAGCTTCCTCTTCTGCTGCCTCTGGGCCTTCTGTAGTCAGGGAGCCCTTGGTGTCTTCTCGCCACTCTTTAGGAACCAGAACCAGCTGCCCAGCCGCTTCCTGTGCCTTGCTCCCTGGAAAAAAGCTCCGGCATAAGCAGGAGTCTGATCAGGAGCAACAAAGCAAAGGCTTTCTGTGGTGTGAGGCTGCATCTGCCAAGCCAAAAGCTAATCCTGGGTTTTCTGGCTCAGTACTGTTAGTCTCTCCATCCCTTCCCCAGTCTCCTCACGCAGCCCCGGATTTTTATTAGCTTAGAGGTAGCTACTCAGAGACCCTTGTTCTGACCTGCAAACGCCACTATTGGGAGCCAGTATCCAGCTCCCTGTTGGCAGTGTACCTCCCCTTAAATGCAGGTGCTTGCCGAGAAGAGCATGACCTGGCATATTCTATTCAATTTGCCTGGAAGTTGTCACCATTCACAAGTGATGCTATTTATAGTGTGCTGCTGTCCGGCTGCTAGGACCCCTTCATCTGCTCAAACCTGGCCAGATCTATGTGAATGTGGGGCTCGTCGTAGCTGAGCAGCTTCTGCCCTGCCCTGTCACTCACCTCCCCAGCTAGATCCACTGGCTGGTGCTCACCACTCTCTATCTTCAGGAGAGGTAAAATCTGCAGTTTCAGCAGTTGTCTTAACGTGATGGTCCCACCGGACAGGTATGTCAGGAAAATCTTTCCCCTCCCCCTGTACCCCTGTCTTGTTTTTTCCCCTTCCAGTTTCTCCCAAAATTATAGAATATCACTTCTGTTTAACACTACATGTTCGCCTCATGTTTTTCTGGAAGTGCAAAATCTCAGTCTGTGTCTGTTTACAGCTTTCTGCATTCACTGTTCACGGCAGGGGCGTCGGTATCGGTGGGTGTATTTCGTAGGTGATGAGCAGGCCGCGCAGCATCCGCCCTGGCCAGAGCATGGTGCCGGTCCTCGCAGTGGAGACACCCAGTACAAAAGGCACGACTTGCTAATTAGGGAGTCGGCTCCAAGTCTGCCGCAGAATTAAATTCTCCAAAGTGCATTACAGATCTCCAGGACCGTGAGGGGAAGAGATGATGTGGTTTGTCTGTGTAATCATGGTCGATACTTTCAGACAATTAGTCCTGCGGGCTGCGGGCTGTTTGCTCTGATGGAATCAGTTTGTTGCATTTCTTCCCTGTCCTTTGTACCACTGGGTCATTCCCTGGCCGCGGGACACAAATGGTGCTGATTTGAGGTTATCAGAGAGTGGGGGTGTGGGTGGGGGATGAGGGTGGAGGGTGCCTATCATAAGCTGTGTTTTTTTTTCATTTAAATCAAGGTGATTCTGGGGAAGTCATGTTGTTGTAGAGAATGATACGCTCATGTGACCATTGTAAGTCATGTCAGCGGGTGCGTGGATACGAGGAGTACAAAACCTGCCGTCCAGCAGGCCTTGATAAGCACACAGCGCTGTGTGTGCTGTGTGCCCACGTGAATGTGCGCTCCCACATGGTCTGCGCAGGGACCGGGTCGTGCAGGAGCTCGTGGAAGATTTCGTTTGGGCTTCTGTGCACGGATCATGTGTTAAACTTTTCCTTTTCAATAAATGAATTTTATTTTTTATTTTTGAAGGTTGTGGTCTGTGTCTTTGTTTTCACTTTTTTGTTTTAAATGTCACTGAGATCCCCTTACTTGATCTTACGTCAGAATGTTTCTAGTTTATTTCGTAGAGCTCGTGGTTGGGGGCGTAGTGTGAACAGTGGAACCACCTGTGGGGTTGAGCGTCCCAGAGAAGAGGGCCAGGTGGCAGTTTTCCCATTCGACAGTCCTGTGGTTCCTGTCTGCTCTTCTCACCCTCGCTGTGAATATCGGAGGACCGCACGTACCAGGGTGATGGTTAGTTTTGTGTGTCAGTGTGGCTAGGCTACAGTATCGAATAATCCAGTTATTCATTCAAACACTAATCTAGGTGTTTCTGTGAAGGCATTTTGCAGATGTGGCAAAAGTCTACAATCAGTTCCCTTTAAATAAAAGATCATCCTCAAAATGTGGGTGGGCCTCATCCAATCAGTTGAAGGACTTTAAGAGCAAAACTGAGGTTTCCCTGGGGAAAGAAGAAATTCTTGCCTCAAGACTGCAGCATCTGCTTTTGCCCAAGAGTTTCCAGCTTGCCACCCTGCCAGCCCCAGCAATCACTTAAGTCAATTCCTGGGAACCTCTGTGTGTGTGTGTGTGTGTGTGTGTGTGTGTATACATGCACATACAATACATACATACATACATACATACACATCCATCCATCTTACTGGTTCTGTTTTTCTGAAGGACCTTTACCGATACGAGAGGTAACACCCAATTTTCTTGAAAAGGGAAGATTGATTTCAAGACAGTGGAAGAGATGACTCCCCTTCTGTTCTTGTCGCACTTAAGAAGAAAAGCGAGACCATCTCTAACAGGCCCTTAGATGATTTGAAAACTGATCTTTGTCCATTACTGAATTAGCCTTGTTCGGAAGCAGAGCCCTCAGAGAACACTATTAAAGTATAACACTTTCCTGAGAGAGGAGGGTAGGGCGTGTATTATGACCATTTTCAGTTATCAATATTATTGCTGGAACCGCGGGTCAGAGAGATTCAGTGACTTCCAGGTGACCAGCCAGTAAGTGGCAGAACTGGCACATACACGCACGCCCTGTGAGTCCAGAACCCCAACCCTTCCCCAGGCACTGGCTGCCTCCCCCTCTTTGTTACGGCCTCAGTAGGGACGTCTCCTTTAGGGGTTGTTGTGAGGGTTAGAATGTTAGAAGGTGCCTGGCGTGAAGGGCTTATGAAACATTTTTTGAAATATTAGCTGAATCGAAGAAAACCAAGACTCAAAAGCAGTTTTACTTGTTTTTCTGATTGTGTGTGCATTACAGTCGTGTCTTGCTCACCTTGTATAGAGCATTCAACCCTTTTTAGATTGCTTACCTCTTCACGTTTTTATTCCTGCTCACCTCCATACGTAATGGTCGTAACCCTTCCTTCCAGGCAACCAGGGCTGTCCAGGTCAGCCCACTGCACTGCTGGAGGCATAAACTTGAGTGACAGTGGACTGAATTTGGACCCTACACCCGGGCTCTGTACTAGTGAGGCTGACTTGCTCAGGCTCAGCCCAATGCAGATGCCTGCTGGCGTCTCGAGTAAGACGTCTGGAGTAAGAAACTGTGTGTCTTTACTCAGTGTGCTTTGCTAGACCCTTGGCTATTGGTCTCCCTGCACCATTTATTTTTTGAAAAAAAATTTAAGGTGTAATCTACATATAATAAAATTGACCTGCTTCTTTAAATGTCCAGTGTGATGAGTTTTGACAAATGTGTGCAGTTGTTCAACCACCACTTCAGTCAAGATGCAGAATCTTTTCTTGACCCCAAAGTTCCTGAGCGCCCCATGCAGGTAATCCCACCCCCACGCCACTTGGCCCTTCCCAACCACTGACCTGATCTTTTTGTCTTTAGTTTTGTCTTTTCTAGAATGTCATCTAAGTGGAACCGTGAAGCATGCAGTCCTTTCTGTATGGCTGCTTTTACTTGACATGATGCTTTTAGAATTCATCCTTGTTATGTGTGTCAGTAGTTTGTTTCGTCTTTTTGCCAAATAATATTCCATTGTGTAGACAAACCATAATTTATTTATTTAGCAATTGATGGATGTTTGAGTTGCTTCTAGTGTTTGGCTGTTATGAAAAAGCTACCATAAATATTCATGTACAGATCTTTGTGTAAACCTAAGTTTTATTTCTCTTGCGTAAATACCTAGGAATGGAATTATGGAGTTATATAATAAGTATGTACTAGCTGTATAAGAAATCGGAAAGTTGTTTTCCCAAGTGACCGTGCCATTTTGGGTTGCTACCAACAATTGATAAAAGTTCCTTTTGTTCCATATCTGTGTCAGTACTGTGTACTCTGGTCTTTTTTATTGTAGCTGTCTTAATGGATGTGTACTAATACCTCCTTGTGGTTTTAATTTACATTTGCCTAATGACTAATGATGTTCTGTATCTTTTCCTGGGTTTATTTGCCATTAGTTTATCTTCTTAAAAGATGTATTTGTTCAAATACTTTTCTTCTTTCAAAACTTAGACTTTTTAAGAAATTTTAAGCTTCCTGGTTTGAAGTCATTACAGATTCACAGGAAGGTGCAAAGAAATGTATAAGGAGGTCCCGTGCTCCCTTCTCCACGCCTCCTCTGGTGTCTCCCTGCTGCGTAACTACAGTGCAGCACAAAGCCAGGACACCGGCATCGGCAAAACCCATAGAGCTCGCTCAGACTTCCCCAGTTACGCATGCGCTCATTTGTGTGTGTGTATATGTGTGTACCTTTAAGCAATTTATCACATGTAGCTTCCTCCACCACAATCGAGATGATTAGCTTACTGCCACGAGACTCCTCGTGCCACCCTTTCTAGACACACGTTCTGTGCCCCCCCCCATCTCCCTAAATCCAGGCACAACCACAAATCTCTTCTTCATCTGGCTTGTGTCATTTCACAAACATTATATAAATTGAATTGTGTTGTATGTATCCTTTTGATGGGCTTCTTTCACTAGATATAATTTCCTTGAGGATCATCTGAATTATTTTCTGTATCAGTTATTTTTCCCTTTTCATTACTGAGTTGTATTCCATGATATGGATGTACCACAGTTTGGTTAACAGGTCACCGTCGAAAGAAATTTTCATAGTTCCCAGATCTGGCTATTACCAATAAAGCTGCTGTGAATATTCATGTACAAGTTTCTACATGAAAATAAATCTTTATTTCTCTGAGATATATACCCAAGGGTGCAATTGCTGAGTTGTAGAGTAAGCCCATTTTTAGTTTTAGAAGGAACTTCCAAACCAGCTCCCAAAGTGACCGTGCCAGCTGTGTATGAATGATACAGTTTCTCTGCATCCTTGTCAGCATTTGGTGGCGGTATTATTTTTTTGCCAGTTATTAATTGTGTAAACGTTTTGTTAGATATATGCCAAAGTATTTCGTTTTCCTTGGAGCAATTGTAAATGGCAATGTGTGTTTCATTTCAGTCGCCACGTGTTCACTGGTACTGTATAGAAATTGATTCTGGAGTGTTAATGTTGTACCTGTGACCCTTCTGCACTTAACAATAGTTCTATGGATTTCTGCTTAGATTTCTTGGGGTTTCTATGTAAACAGTTGTCTGCAAATAGAGATAATTGTATTTTTCTTTTCCAATCTGTATACCTTTTTTTTTTTGCCTTATTGCGATGGCTAGAACTTCCAGTACTGTGTTAAGAAAGAGTGGGCAGAGTGAACTCTCCAGCCTTCTTCCCGGTCTTACTTGGAAAGCGTTCAGCCTTTCACCTTTAAGTGTGATGTGAGCTGTAGGCTTTTCACAGAAGCTCCTTCTATTTCTGCACTGAGAGATTTTTTTTATCATGAATGGGTGTTGAATTTTGTCATGCTTTTTCGGCATCAATTAATAAGATCATACAATTTTTTTATTCACCTGTTGATATGGTAGATTAATTACATTGATTTATTTTTGAATATTGAACTAGCCTGGCTTACCTGGAATAAATCCTACTTGGCCATGGTATACTATTCTTTTCGATATTGTTGGATTGTCTTTTGTTTTTTACTCACCCTGATATTTACCCTGACCAATGTAGAATTCAGAACGGTGCCTTTTTATAAATGTGCGAGCTGTCTGCCATGACTGCTGTTCTTGATGTGAGGATGCTTTTGCCTCGGGCCAGGTGCCTGGCTGCTGTGGTGCCAGTGTGGCTCCTTAGGTCCGAGTTTCTCGTCCTCAGTATTGTGACCATTCAGGGCTTAATCATCTTGTGTTGCGGGGGCTTTTCCATGCACTGTAGGATGTTTAGCAGCCTCCCTGGCCTCTCCTCACTGAATGCCAGGCACACCCTGCCATTTGCGACAACCAGAAATGTCTCTAGATACTGCCAAAGGTCTCCTTGCATCAGGGGTAATTTGGGGAGAGGGTAGAAACAGCACCCCCTTCCTTTTGAGAACCACTGCCTTAATATATTTAGCCTCTCCCTAGCCTCGCTGGGGGGACGTCCTTTCATCTTGGCCGTGGAACAAAGGTAGGTGTGTGGTCAGGGAAACCACAGAAAGATCCTCCTTTTTAATAGTGACAGTGAAGTAAATACCTGCCATCTCCTGGCAGTTCCCTCTGCCAGCTATGCTAAGCACTGCCTACATTATGTCCTTTAGTACTCAGATTCAGTGGAGGAAGGTCCTGTCCCCAGTTTGCAAACTGAGACAGGAAGTTGAATAACTTGACCAAGGTCCCATGTTTTCTAAGTGGAGCCAGCTCTGTCTGCCTCCCGACCTCATGCCTCTGCCCCTGAGATCTGCTTCCCTGATCCTGATTCTGTCACTGCTCCCCTCCCTCAGCGGACACAGCACCCTTCCAGGCCCTAGTCTGGGTACCTAAGTCCTCCCATATTCCAACCCGCCCATCAGAAGTACCCACCGTTGCCCAGATGCTCAAGACACTTAGGCCTTCACTTTAGCCTGTTCTCTTAGCCTCTCCAACTCGACTCTCAGTGCTAACTCTGAAGTTCAGTTTTAAGATCCAGCTGAGGCAGCTGCTCCTCTCTGGAACCTTCCCTAGCCTCATCGGTAGTTCCCTCCCTAATAATGCCATGATGTCCCCGCTTTGGTTGGCCCCATCCCTGCTTATGCGAGAGAGGTGTGACCACTCGGCCAACATTGTGAGTTGCTCGAAGCCTAGGTCAAATCAGGCTTGCTCTCCCGTCCGTGGGGCGAACCGTGCACCTGGCATTAGTGACCAAATTCAGCGCAGTTCCCTTCAGCACGGAGTGGGGTGCCCTGGCCCCTGGGGAGTGGACAGCACTGTGTTCCTTTTGAGTTCGGTACCAGTCTAACTGAGCACTCCTTGCCTGGACCCTGTGGATGTGTTGGCGAGCCTTGAAAAAATTCTAAGCCTGGTCCCTGAGAAAGTCTGTTCATTCGGAGAGACAGCTCGTGCCTCTCCCCGAGATGGAGCTGGCACGGGAGGTCCGAGGGCTTCCCACGTCTGTCCCGAGGCACCCAGTGTGGGTTGTTGGTGAGCACCTGGGCCTGGTGCCCTCGGAGGTGGCACCTCGCCTGTCTGTCCTGTGGTGTAGGGAAGACGGGCCGGCTGTGCTGAGTTGAATTCACTGTGGGCCCTGGGCAAGTCACCATATATCTGAAAATTTTATATACTTTATCCCCTCTACCTTTCAAAATCTCTGTATTCCTCATCCAAAAGGGAGTGGTCTTCCTCCCAAGGCCTTTGGCTCTGCCCTTCTTACTGAAGCTTCTTGAACCTTTTCTGAGGTTCTAGCCATGGCTTCAGTCTCCCCGCCCCGCCCCCCACCGTGACCTCACGCGTCTCCCTCCAGCACCACTCTGGTTTCTGGAAGGCACATTTGCCTTCCTTTAGAAAGCCCCGAAAAACCCCATGTGAAGGCACAGCCGTGCGGCCCGCTCTCCCCTCCACCACCCGGAGGAGCCGTCTGGAATCCGTTTCCCATCCGTCCTGGTGGATCCCAGCTGCCCTTTCTCACCGGACTGGGTTGTAAGTCCTGCCCTCCACCCCCACCCCTTCCTGGCTGTCCCCTCCGGCAGCACTCAAGGTTGCCCTGGGGCTCTGAAGGTCCAGCCTCAGAACTGGAGCTGGGGTCACAGGAGTGGCCTGGAGTGCAGCCCCAGGCTTGAGCAGAGTCCACCTTCCCGATTCTGGACGCCCTGGTTGTGAGTGTGACCTGGAAATGCAGTGGGTTCTTGCCTCCGCACTCAGTGGATCATTGGGTTACCCTCTCGGTCCTTCCTGCCGCTCTTCCTCAGCCCTCTGATGTCCCGTGTTTGTAATTTATTTCATGAACCTGAACATAAGGTACAGATGTGGAGTCAGGCAGCCCTGAATTGGATCCTCGGCCTGGGGGACTTCACTTGAAGTTACCCACGTAAGTTACAAACTACTTAATTTCTGGGTGCCTCTGCACCTCCGTCTAAAAAATGGGCATGATTTGATCCAAGATAGTGGAGGAATAAGTAGAAGTTGCTGGGGAGAGGGAGGTATACAGGGACTAAATAGTAATGGAAAAGATATATAATGTAGATTAAGTTAAAATGTAAATAGCAATTGGCATGATAGTACTCGCCTCGCGAGGTTTTTGTGAGAATCAAGTAAGACAGGGCATGCCGGGTGCTTGCGCAGTGCCCACATACAGCAGGTGCTAGTGAGAGGGGGTCGTGAGGATGACTGCGGTGACTGTAAAAACGCCCCGTCTGGAAGCCGGAAGCCCCGGGTCTCTGCCTTTCTCTGCCGCTGTTATGCTGTGTCATTCTCAGGGCGTTTGGAGCCCCAGTGGCCTGAAGCGGGAGGATTTCCCTGAAAAAATCTTTGAGTACTGGTGGGCTGGGTCTTGATCTCAGAGAGCCCTCTGGTGGCTGATCCATGAAGGTGCAGTCTCCAGAGGACAAAGGGAAGGAGGGGCCTGGTGTGTGCAGAGGTGGGCTGGGTGGACAGAGGCTGAGAGAGTAGTTTTATAGGGGGATTCCTTGGGCTGGGTCTCATTCCTGTGAAGCTCTAGCTGTGACCCCTTGGACACACCTCCTCTGTGGGTCTCAGGGTGAGGAATGCTGGGACTAGATGAGTGTTTCCCAAAGGTGACTTAGGGTTTAAAATCTGAGTGGTAGTGGATTTTCACGTGTGCTGGATGAAACTTGCAAATCTTTCAGCTCATGGGTATTATTGTTTTAAAGGGAGTAAAAAACTAAAAAACTGCCCTGGCTGGCGTAGCTCAGTGGATTGAGTGCGGGCTGTGAACCAAAGTGTCACAGGTTCGATTCCCAGTCAGGCTACATGCCTGGGTTGCAGGCCATGACCCCCAGCAACCACACATTAATGTTTCTCTCTCTCTCTTCCCCCCCTCTAAAAATAAATAAAATCTTTAAAAAAAACTAAAAAGCCTAAATGTGCTAAAAGAAAAATATTAAGTAAATAATAGTACAGGTGGTATTCTCTCGGGGCCAAATCATAAAAGTGGCTAGCACAACAACAGAAATTTAGGCAACACTGGACTAGGTTATTTGTCATTTCCTGCACAGTTCTGACAAGTTACTGCTACCTGCATACTACCGGGTATTATTTCTTAGCATTAAATCACCATTTATTGTCTGTGCTGCTATAAGTTCTTTGTGTGTATTCCTCAGAACGGTATTAGGGTATAGGTGTTACTTACTGTCTTAGTTTTACTGAGAAATGAGAGGCCAGGCCCCACCCGCCTGAGTGAGAACGGGTCTGCACCCGAGCCCGACCCAGAGCCACAGTCCGCGGTGAGAGCCTGGGGCGGGGACCGGCTCTCGGGTCTCAGGACTGGTCAGCGGACGTTCCACTAGCTGTGGACAGTTGTGTCAGAATTGGAGGCATTTTTTTCCAAACAGTGTCCTGGGCCCCACCCCCAGCGCTTCTAATTTTCTGTGTCTGAGGTAGGGCTTAGGGATCTTTATTTTAGCTATTTTGCTGGATTTGGGGGTAACTTCTAGGGTCCCCCCGAATTCTTTGCACCTCAGCTTGGAAGGGCCTGGAGGCCCTTGTGCACTTTCTCTGACTCAACCCCAAACAGGGTAAGTGGCACAGAAAATAACAGTAAAAAAGATATTTTATTGTTGAAAAAAACAACCACTGAAACCACGCACACCGCCATTCACGCTCACAGCCATGCGCACAGCCGTGAACCACGAACCACGCACACCAATGCCCTCACCCACACAGCCCTCCTCCCCTGTCAGCAGCAACCCTGTGGGTGAGAGTCTCTGTTGCTCTTCCTTTTGACTTTCGTCTCCAGAAACAACACGTGAAAAAGCAATGGACCAGAGAAAGGAATGGGGGGAGGGGAAGTAGCGAGGCCACCAGAATTCTCTGGCCGCTGCCACTCCTGGCTACATACACTCTACACATGTGTACAGACATATTATTCACAGGTGCCCACATGTGCAGACATGTGCCCACACTGACCCTCCATGCATAGGGTTGAGTCACTGCAGGTAACACTTGGAGATGGAGGGGCAGGCGAGGGCCGGGTGCCCAGTCTGGACACACGGCTCTCCAACTCCTTGCCTCCACCCTCCCTGAATGGACATTCTCGAGTCCCTTGTGTCTACAGAAGAAAACTCCCTTTGGGGGAACTCATCTAGACAGCAAGGTTGAAAAGTGCCTAAAATTTTTTTTAAAATGATGAATTATGTCCTTCCTTCCTTTGTCCCAAAGTGCTTGCGAAACTTGGGATGAAGAACCCAGAGTTCCATGAGGTCTGAATTCTTTCACAAAGAAGGTCCAGGGCTCGCAAATCCGGCTCACCCTGGCTGATAGAAAGTCACGTGACTTAAAGAGGCGGAGCAAGCTGCTTTGTTGGAATTTGGATTAGAGATTCCAGGAGACTGAGGCCAAAGCGATGATGCTCCTCAGGCACCCTCATCTCCCTCATTCGCAATCTCATCCCCGATGCCCAGCACCGTGCCTGGCACGGAGCAGGTGCTGCCATGGACATACAAATGAGGCAGGGTGCATAGGTGACTTTCAGTAACTGCCCGCCTGCTGCTCACCTTTCAGTGCCCAGGAGGACACCCTGTGGCCCTCCGAGGTCAGTGACCCTGGGGCCTGGGCTCTGTAGTGTGTGTAGCAGTAGCCTGTGAGGCAGGAACCTGCCTCCGCCTCCAGAATGGAGCTGCCTGTGGGCAGGTGTCCGAATGCGCCCCAGCGGAGCTCGCTCACCCAGTGGTTCAGGCCCCTCCTCCCTGCGCGCTGAGAGATGGCACATCAGAGACTGGCCGCCTCTTGCCCATCTCAGGAGTCAGTTTTTCCTGGTTTTCCAGGGTAACTGCTCCGTGCATCCCCTCTCTGCTGGGGACCCCAGTACTGTTTTTGGAGCTCTACCCTCTGCTTCCCTCTGTCCTCAGGGACCAGGTGTGGGTCTGGAAGAGCACATTTCAAAGTGTGACAGCCCGGAATGGGTATGGGGGCTTCCCTCCCATCGTCCCAGCCACGCGCCACTCACTCTCTGTGAGACCGGAGGAAGGTGCCAAGTCCTTGGCCTCCCACTGCTCTCCTCTGAGGACAGCTAGAACATGACCTCCTCACAGCTCCCATAATCACTCTCTACCATGTCAGAGCCCTCATAGTTGGGGGGTGCCTGGGGCTGGCCCTGGCCTGTGGGAAGCCTACCCCCCACCTCACAGTCGGCATAAGAGGGCCCAGCCCGACTGAGACGCATACTCACCCCCTTGTAGCCCCCCTCTGCCAGGCAGGGCCCTCCCCCTCCCTGCTGGAACTGTGAGTGGTAGTAGCTGATGGCTGTGTACTCATTGAGACAGGGGGCCAGCAGGCGCTCCCGGGGACTGGGGGCCCGTGGGGGCATCAGATCTTCCAGGTTCTGATTGCTGTAACGGGGTGGGAGGGGTGCCCGCTTGTTTTCCAGCTCCAGTGGGAAGGGGAACCCCCCGTAGAGACCAGCAGGTTCTGGCATCACAGCTGGGTTCTGGTGCCGGGGAGGCGAGGGTGGCAGAGGGCCCGGGGTCACTTCAGAGTGGGGGTATTCCCAGCGCTCCTTCCTGGAGTAAGTGGGGGGCCAGACTGTGGCTCCTCCCGGGTACACTGAAAGAGAATAGCAGTATAGGGTGAGTTTTGCATTGCCCGGGAGAAGGTTCCAGCTGGCCTGATAGTTGCTATATAGAACTTAGCCAGGGGTAGAGATGGCCCCAGGAGTCGGTGGATGTGTGGCCAGTCTACGCGTGTTGTCTCTGGAAGCTTAGGTTGATATCTAGAATCCAGTGGGGCCAAGTTTAAGGCCAGAGGCTTAACCCAAGGCCAGTCTGTCTTGTGACTGACCAAAGGGTCAATGAACAGGGAAGGATGCGGATGGCTCATGCAGCCCACCCCCAGCGCTGCAGACAGCAGCTGCACCCCAAGGCTCGCTGGTGGGTTTCCTGTCCTTATCTGAAGGAAACAGACACACAGTTCGGAGCAGGTGTGATGGCATGTATACAGAGTGGGATGGAATGAGATGTGTCTTGGGAGCCTGGAGACCAGGTGTCTTGGGTCCCAGTTGTGCCCCTGCTACTGAATCATTGGGTGAGTTAGAACAGGTCACTGCATCTTTATGGGCCCTAGCTACTCCACTGGCAAAAAGTTAGTGAAAATACCTGTTTTAACTATTGGTGGATATGCCAGCAACTATAAAGTGCTTGCATAGTCACCTCCTTTTGAGCCAGACAGGAGAGGGGGTGAAGGTGCCTCCTCTCCGCCAGCCAGGTCTCAGCTAAGGGGCTGTGCCTCCAGCCCTGGCAACCAGAAAGTTGGACTGCGGCTTCTCTTTCCCTTCTTCGAAGGGCCCACGTGTGCAGTAGCCGCCTTTCTACCCCTGAGATCCTACCCACTCCTAACCAGAGCCTGTAGGTTTCTGCCATTCACATCAGACCTGCGGAGTGTCTTGGAATTTAGAGGACCGGATGGTGATGAAGCAGAATGAGCCACAGACTCTGAGTCCAGAGACCTGGCTTCTGTTCCAGTCCACGTGTGCACTGTGGCCTCGAACACACCCCTTCACACGCCATTCCAGGGGATTGACTGAAGGTGCCCAAAATCCCTTGTGCCTCCGATGATGAGGTGCTCAGGTCTACCGCCCCCATTCCACCAGTCCCCAGGGCTAAGGGCCTCCGGCTATACTGACCCATCTCCTCGCGGGACCAGGTCCTCTTCATGATGGGCTCGTCGTCAGAGCGGGAAGGAACCGCGGCCGGGGGGAGTCTGGGAGGCACGCTGCAGACCACTGGCTGCTGCTTGGAGCTGGGTCCAAAAGTGATGAGTTCACTCGGACCTGAGGTCTTGCTGGGCTCCACTTGGTTCGAGTTGTTGCAGGAGCTGGTGCTCAGGGGGTTGAGCTCAATGGCAGGTGTGGCTTGAGTGTCAACGCCAACACTCCGGGCCAGGAGGTCTGGGTCTTCCATGGCCACGGGCTTGTGAGACTTGTGATGGCGGCAGTAGAAGAGAAGCCCGACAGTGATGACAACGGCGAACAGTAGGGCCACTACGATGAACAGAATCTCCTGCTGCCCCCAGTCCCCTCTTTCGATGTCAGGGGTGACCAGGCAGTATTCTTCTACGCAGCCACTGGCCTTAATTTCACAGCTGCTGAGACAGAGAAGTAGGCAGGGGGCTGAGTCACTTCCTTCTCATGTTCCCCCTTACAAAGATCAGTGGGATGGACAGCCCTGAGCTCAAGCCTGCCCTCTCCAATTTCCCACCAAAAAATTGTAAACAATTATCAGACATACTCACCTACCAACTTCAGAACATTCCACCCTCTACCAGTAATGTGCAGGAGTCAGCTACACCCCATTCACAACCACTTGGATGTGGACTCTGAGCACGTCCATTAGGTTCACCCATGAGACCCAGACATCGGATATACTCTCCACCACCGAGATCAGGTTTCCAACCACAAAACGTGATGGAGGCAGCCAGCACACCTGGCTGTCCTCTAGCTACAGTGGCAGGGGCCCAGATGCAAGTCAGCAGTCACTCAACAATGGCGACCAGACATCACCAGCAGGTCACAGGGACCCCCATGGCTCTGCACAGACCTCACATCGGCAGTGTTTTCAGAGAGAGCCCCTAGAACTATATGATCTCTCAGGTCACCTTCAGCTTAGTGTTCTATGACATAAGGCTCTTAGGAGACTTCTACCGCTGGCTTTATCCACTTTTGAAAAGTTCGCTCCATTCTACGTGAGTCCAAAACATCTCCCAGTGCCTGAAATTTCAGCACTAACAGCTTGTCCTTTGGCATCTAGCTCCTCCCCAAGTTCCTATTTTAAAATGCAAACGCTGCTTTCAGCCAAGGAGTGTCCCCCCAACACATCTGCCAAATGGAGAGCCTTCATCCTGCAGAGCGGTGAGTGGGGTGCGGCTGGGGGCGCCAGTTGCTGAGAAAGAGGACTTGGGTCATAAGCACACGGAGGAATCCTGGGTAAGCCCTCTCCTTCTCTGAGCCTCAGTTTCCCCTGCTGTAAAATGAACGGGTGCACTACATCATTAGTTCACTTAGGCACAGACTGATGGCAAAGGGCTCCCTTTGGAGTTTGTAAAAAAAAAAAAAAGGATCCCCAGAGTCATTACTTAGAGATTCCAAATTAGTGGGTCCAGAGATGTATCTTTCTCACCAGTCTCCCTCATGATTTTTTAGAGGCTCAAAAGTTGGGGAGCCAAAAAAAACAGATAATTGCCAAAACCTCTTGATCTCTAGGACCCTTAGATGATTTGCCTTCTCTTGCAACACCTGCACTGCCCCCCACCCTCAGGCCAGCATAACAGGTAGTTTGCAGTGGGGTTCGTGACCCATAGCAGTGCCTGTACCAAGTGGTCATTTTCTGGGAAGTCACAATCTAGAGCAAAAGACTAAAAACTTCAGCTATTTCCAGGCTTTATCAAAGATCAGAACGGCCTGAGGAGCTGGTTAGACATGCAGATTCCTGGGCCCCAGCCTGGTGAGTCTGATTCAGCAGGTTCAGAACAGGGCTCAGGAAATACCTTATTAACAAGCACCTGCCTCTCCCAGAGTGTTCTGAAGCGGGCGGTCAGAGGGAGAGGCCTTGCCAGGCCCTGGAGCACTCGGTCCCTTGCCTCCCATTGGCCTTCCCAGAGTTCAGAGTGCAGACAGAGCTCATTCCCCAAGGGTGTCACACCCAGGTGAGGGGCCAGGGGCACGTGCCCTCTCCTGTGCTTACCTGCCCCCTTCGGGGGAGGAGGTGCAGGTTCCATCTTTCTGGCAGGCTGCCCAGGTGCAGTTCTCCCCTCGTTCACAATGTGCCCCAGAGGACTGCGGGGGACACTTGCAGACATAGCCTTGGAGGAAGAGAGGGGAGGTGAGTGAGTGCACTGGCCTCGCAGTCAGGCAGTCCAGGCTGAGCGCCAGACACCACGTTAGGCAGTGGTACCCTGCTGGACAAGAAGACTTGATCCCGGCCCTCAAAGAACTTACAGCCCTGCAGACAACAGGCGTCAAAGGAGTAATGCATGTCCTCATTTACCCAGACAACACTGATTCTAAGTGAGAATCCTCATGGAGGGGCCTATTGGAGCCTCGTGACAACTCCGAGATCTTTTACTGTTATCAGCCTCATCAGGGGTGGGTACAAGTGGATGGCAGGTGAGGAAATGAAGCACGGAGAGTGTGGGTCATCTGCTTAAGGCCATGCAGCTCAGTAAGTGGCAATATTGAGGTTCAGACCTAGACAGTTATATATACTATCAGCATATTAGTGATTGTCATAAAAATTAGTTTTATTGAAGGGAAGTATTGGGGGAGGTTTCCTGGAGCAGGCACTATTTCTGCTGAGACGTGAAGGGTGAGTAAAAGTCAGACAAAAAGACAGAGGAGCAAGGAGGAAGGTGTTTCAGGCGGAGGAGAAAACAGGCTTAAAGGAGAGTGTGTGTAGCAAGTCCCGGGAATTAAAATGAGGTCAGGGTGGGCGCACCTGCTGGAAAAGGGGGTCGTGGGAGCTGCAGGGCCGGGAGAGAGGAGGGGCCAGGGCATCAGGGTATGAGCCATATGCAGGAATCAGGAATGGGGACTCTCTCCAAACAACAGGGGGAAGACACTACAAGGTCCCATGCAGAAAAGCGACGTTCTCAGATCTGCACTATAGAAAGACCAGTCATTTAATGTAAAGTGCCCTCCTGGAAGATGCAGCAGAAGGGAGTGGCTGGTGTAGTGAAAGAGGGGAGAGATGACAGGGGCTTGAGTCAGAGTGAGGACAAAGTAGTGATGGCACTGAAGTTTGTGACGAATGCAGCCTTCTGCACCAGAGCTCCCCGTTCACACCCTTCCTCCTTCCAAAAAAGGAGAAGGAGACCTAGAAATCTAAGATACTATCTTAGAAAGAAAGACTTGCTGTGAGAATTAAGACTCCTGGCTTCGCTAGTATAGACCTGGCAGATCTCATCCTGTTACACACCAGGCAGAAAGGAAAAGAGAAGGACATTTGGAATCAGGGGGTAGAGTGTTTTTCTGAGATCTGGACCCAGAGCATCCTCTCCCACTTAACCGCCATGTGACCAGGGCAAGCTCCTCTACCTTTCTGGGCTTCCCTCACATAGCCCAGCAGTTTCCTGAGCTGCAGAATGGGGCTATCAATGGCTCTCTTCCCTCCCTCCCTCCCTCCCTCATGGGGCTGTGATGAAAGAATATGCTTTGTAAGCTCAATAGTGATACATAAGTGCTAGTCCAGACAGGCCAGGGTCCTCTGAAGAGCCTGCTGGGATAAGCCTTGGTGTCAGCCCCAAGCCCCTACCTGTCCTGTGCGTCCCCAGGCACGTCCCACCGTTGAGACACGGGCTCTGGCTGCAGTCTTCGCTGCGGAGGCAGCACTGGGTGAGGGCCTGCCTCTCCAGCAAGCCCGCCGCCTTCCTGCCACGAGCCAGCAGCTCCAGGGCCTCCCCGTTGATCATGACTGCGTCCAGGCAGCCTTCGAAGCCGTGGGAGACGTTTGCGGGAGAAGGAGAGAGGACGAGGCCGCCTAGAAAGAGGTCTCTTCCGGGCCTCAGACCCTGGCAGTTCTCTGGGAGCACGAGGGAGCCGTTGCCTGAGCTGTCAACCAGCAGGCGAATGGAGGTGTCCGTCTCCTTCACCAGAACGGAGTGCCACTCTTGGTCATTCACGTGGAGCGAGGAGGAAAGGTTGGCAGAGAAGCCACCAGGGCAGTGGTATTCCAGCTGGAGCGCCCCATCGACCAGCTGCAGAGAAGACCCAGACGGCCATCAGCAGAGCCAAAAAGTCCTCATAAAAGGCCCGGCTCTCGGGCCGCCAGTGGGAAGAATGTGGGGTGTGTATTCGTGGGTGGGAGGGGCAGTGTTTGGTGATTTCCAAGGCCATTCTAGGTAGCGTGTTTGTAGAGAATAAACAACGCCTTCAAAGTGCTGTCTTGTGTATGGTTTTATTTGGCCCTCACTGCACTCCATGGGTTGGTCTGGGCAGCAGTGACCTCTACATTTCACAGATGAGGAAACCGGGGCCCAGAGATGCCTTGCCATCTTCTGGATTCTTCTCCACAGGCCTCTCCCTTGTTCTACATTCCTGAACATTGGCCTTGAAGGACACCAAAACCTCCCTCTCATCGCCCCTCCCTCATTCAACAGTTCAGCAGTTCTTACAGTGGGTCTCCAAGATCCACCGAGGGGATCTGCAAGGGGAAACTATTTTCGTAATCGACCTAAGACATTATTCGCCTTTCCCACCCTCATCCTCTCTCACACGTGCAGTGGAGAGCGTCACACCTGATGGGGCGGAAGC
Organism: Phyllostomus discolor; assembly: GCF_004126475.2. Taxonomy (NCBI): domain Eukaryota; kingdom Metazoa; phylum Chordata; class Mammalia; order Chiroptera; family Phyllostomidae; genus Phyllostomus; species Phyllostomus discolor. The sequence continues at coordinate 21,780,095 of NC_040915.2, forward strand.
GGACGTGAAGAGCCAGCTGTCCTCCATCAGGCCAGCCATCAGAGAGCTTTTTAAAAATGTAAAACGATGCCTCTTTTTTTTAAATTTTGGAAAGTGTAATTATTTTTCATAAAAATATAGTTTTATGTGACCATGGAACAGCTTTCTTATTTTTAAATGAATTAACAAATAAAGATTTTAATATTTGTCAGTTTTAATTTCTAATACTGAAAATGTTTATAACTATATGTAACCCATATAAATAAAACATCCTTAGGACCTTTAATCATTTTTAAGGAGGAAAAAGTCCTGAAATCAAAAAGTCTGAGAGCCATTGGGTTCACACATTTCAGTTCACCTCACCCTAAGAAGTGGGGCAGCATGTGGTCAAACCTTTCTCTGGTCACCGCGGGCTCGGTAGGGCTTCTCTGGGTGCAGTTTGACGATACAACACAGTGTCTTTAGGAGTCAGCCGTTTGTACACCCCCTTCCTGATTTTTGTCCTGATTCAGTACTACCTGTATCATTATTACTTCAAAGAAAGCTTGCTATTATCCAGTAAATAGAGAAATACAGTGGCAAAAATAAGTACAACTCAACTCACTATCCTTAACTCCTTTGACTTTACCCAGGACCACAATCCATCGATCCCACCATCTTTTCACTGTCTCTTGCGGCCTCAGCAGTGTCCTCCCTCCTCTCCTAGTCCAGCTTAAGCTCCATAGCCAAATTCCCATCCCTCTCTCACTTGGTCGAAGTCACTTGGCAAACCCACAAATCTGGTGAAACTCACCTCTCCCCCTGTTCCGTACGAGCACCCTGGAGCCAACACGGCTGTGCAGAAACACACAGCCTTACTCACGGGTCTCCCTTTGGTTTCATGACCACGAGTCTCAAGTGAGCCGTTTATGCTGCTCAGCGATCGTTCTGCCTTCCTTAGTCCATTTTCTCTCCCAGGTGGCTATTCCCACAACTTCTCTCTCCTCAGACCCCGAATAACACCTCCCTACGCATTCTCACTGTCAGCAGTCTGATGGGAACTCGCAGACACTCACGATCGCCTCTGTCCACCTTGGTGGAAGCCCGTCTCTCCGTTCATGCACTAGATTCCCCACCCCGCCCCCCAGCTTACTTCCTCAAGGATAAGACCCCACTGCCTCTCCTGTCTCCTGCATCTTTGTTCTTTCTCTGCTGGATCCTCCCAATTGTCCTACAAACATTATTGCCCTAATATTATTTTTAAAAAGCTGACTTGAACCCAGTTCTCTTGCCCAATATCACTTCTTATTTTTCTTTGCTTCCCTTAGCAGCAAAGTCCCACCCCACCCACCACAACACTGAAACCACTGGCGTCAGGGTATTCGATGACTTCTGTTGCCAGATCCAGTGGTTTAGTTAATATCACTTCCCATCTTAGCTGACTTCTCAGCAGCAGGTCACCCCACTGATCACTCACTCCTTCCTTCTTAGTACAGGTTCTTCATTTGGCTTCCCGGACGCAACACTGTCTTGCTTTTCCTCCACCATCATCAGCTGCTCCTTTCGATCTCCAGTGTTGGATCCTCCCCTTCCCCCGACACCTCACTGCTTGAGTGTCTCAAGGATGAACACTTGGTCTACTCACTCACTAACCTACACTCGTTGGTGATCCCCATCTCGGCCCAGGCCTGTCTCACAAACACTAGACTTGTTTATCCAGCTCCACTCGGAGGTCTAACAGGCATCTCAAACTTGCACGTCCAAAACCGACCTCCAGATCTTCTCCCCCAGCCCTGCTTTACCCATATTCTTCCCCAGGTCTGTTGGTGGCAACTTCATCCCTTCCAGTTGCTCGGGCCAAACAAAATCTTACTCCTTGCTTTTTCTTCCAGCCCTCATTCAATTGACCAGGATATCCTGTTGGCCTTACCTTCAACATCTGTTCAGAATCTGACCTCTGCTTCCTAGTTCCACTGTCATAACCCTGATCTGAACCGCCATCATCTCTCACCAGAATTACTGCTTTTTGACTGGGTCTCTCTGCTTCTGTCTTTGTTCTTCCAAGCCTACTATTAGCACAGTAGCCATGAGGACCCTTTTTGCATATGTTAATTCTCTGCTCAAAACCTTCTGATGCCTTCCATTTTGCTCAGAATAAAAGCCAAAGTCCTTAAGTGGCCCGTGAGACCTTTATTGATCTGGGCCTGGTTCATTGCATCTCTGACCTCAACTCCTCCCACTGCCGCCCCCCTTGCTCACTTCAGTCAAGCCATACAGACCTCTGGGTTGTTCCTTAAGCACGCTAAGGAATCACCTGCCAATTACTGCTTCCTCTACCTACAGATGTCTAAGCTAACTCCCCTACCCCCTTCCAATTATTATTCAATCATCACCTCAATAAAGCCTTCCCTGACCACTTTATTTAAAATTGCAACCCCCCAGACTCCTAATTTTCCTTAACCTTTATCTTTTTCTTTTAACCCAAAGTACTTGTCACACTCAGATGAACCCTATAATTTCCTGATTTATTGTGATTATTGTCAGTCTTCCCTGTAGGATGAAAGTAAGAGGGGGTTTTGCCTTATTCACTGATGAGACCCAAACACCTAGAACTGTGCCTGTCACTTAGTAGATGCTCAATAAATACTTATTGACTGAATTAAATTCTGGCCAAAGTCTGTTTCTCTTGGTCAAAGTGGGAGGTTGACATGGGTGCCAGAGGTGTTAACATCAGGAAGGTAAACTGAGACTCTCTAAATGACATAATCAGAAGGATTGAAAGACTATTAGAAAGGAAGTTCCTTTTTCTTCCATGTAATGCAACGCTGGGTTTGTTGTCTGGAGCACCCCACTGTGAGCCAGCCTCCCCCTCTTTGGAAACAGTGTTCTATTATTCAGCAAAAGTGATAAAAGCCCTAGGGCCAGGTGGCCTCACCCTTCTGTCTTCCTGTCTTCAGAGACCTCTTATCTCATAGAACAGCCTGCTGTACTTGGACAGATATTTTTAGGTGGGATGCTTTGGCCGCCATGACTGGAAGGCCTCTTGTCTTGACCCAACATCCCTGAAAACCGTGCAGGGGTTTCTTTGCAGAAATTGGTCTTCTTGGCCCTGCTCATGTCGCCCCCTCCTCCCCAGCCTGGCTCTCTCTCATGAAATCTCTCAGCTGGCGGGGCCTTACCTTCAGGGAGATATGCACCGTCCCATTGCTGAACAGGACAACGGCCTGTGACTGGAGTGTTTTCAGACTGAAACGGATGTGCCAGTTCTGAGTCTCTGGGGGACTGTACCGCCCGAAGCTCTGACCACTGAACCTTGCAGCAGTACCTGTGAAAACAACCAGTGGGGTCACTGACCGCCATGTGAAACGGTCCCCACACAGCCCTCCAACTGACTGTCTCATTCAACTTGTGTATGGCAAGCAGAGGCATTGCTCATTTTACAGATGAGGAAACATTGCTGGGGGGTCACGTATCCAAGGTCACACAGCTCGACAAGGGCCATCACCCTGCACACCGTCCTTTGGCCCCGGGACCCTTGCCTTGGCTCCCAGCCTGGGTCAGAGACTCTGACTCAGCCCATTAGGAAAGCAGGAGCCAAGCCAGAAATGTAATCAATCAAGGGTGTGGAAATCAAAATTCCTGTCCTACATTGTTTCCATGTTATTTCTGACCTCCCTTGGGGAAGAAGGAAGTAGAATTGGGGAGGATTTTGCATATGTATGTGATTTCGGGAACACCCCAAGGGGTTATTTTTGCCTCAAGAGATCTCCATTATTAGGAGTGTAACAATTTGGGGTAAGCACTTTCCAAATAAAACGCTACCAGGGGACTCTCTGTGATAAAGGATGTGATAGATCGAGTGGCCAAAACTTCGGTGAAGTCCTGCATACTCCAACCCCTGCAGAATTGCTGATACGCAGTTGCATAAGGATTCTGGAACTTCACCTACACTGAGTTTCTGGAGCTTATACATAAGAGGGTCCCTTATGACCACAGGACCCTCTTATGTGAACTACCTATTTGTAGTCCTTGCAAAAAGCATTCTGTGGGACCCCCCTTGTGGAAATGCTGTGTTATATGAAGCACCGCCCTCCTGAGATTTAAAAAAAATCCAGCCTCCCCAGAAGTGAGTTCAGATCTTAAGTCCCTGTGAATAAGCAAGCCTATAGTTCTTGGGGGGAAAAGATTAGAGGTACAGGCCCCAAGACCTAGGGAAGAGGAATTGTTGAAAGCCGAAAAGAGGAGAAGAAAGAACCAGAAAGCCTGAGGCATGCAGGATTATAAAATCCTAAGGGGCTCTGACGCTGGCCATTCCGTTGTAGTATATCTTGTTACTGGATGGGGCATTGAAGGTGACCTAGGTGAGGAATTCCCAAACCTGGCTGAAAATCAGCATCACCTAGAGAGTCTTTAAAAATACAGAACGCCAGGCTCTGCCTTCAGAGAGTGTGGCCAGTAGTTCTGGGGGCACGTGGGAATCGGTCCATTAGAACGCTCCCCGAGATGGGTGCAGGGACTGCGAGAGAGGCCAGGGGCGGGGTCTGAGATGCTGGTCGTGCTCCGATCCCTGATCTAGGTCCTGGTTCTGGTGACACCGACAGATTTGGTTTGTGGAAACTTGTCGAGCTGTGCACTTATGACACGTGGCTATTTCTACATGTCACAGTCCCCTAAAATTAAAAAACAAACAGACTTCTTTCCAGGTGACTCTGGTGGTCTGTGAGCCAGCCCATCTAGTATTTCTTAAAGAGCCACCCTTGGACCACCTGCTTCAGAATGGACTGAGGTGCTGGTTAAAAATGCTGATTCCAGGCCTCACCCAAGACTTGCTAAATAAAAATTTCTGGAGGTGACACCCAGGAGCAGGTCTCTTTAAAAACACACTCCCTGGGTGATTTGCACAATCTTTAATTTTAGGACATGTTGTCCGATGCCGGATGGTCAAGAAAAACCTTCAGCCGTCACAGCTTCCCCTGCAACCCAGTCTGGGGCAAGAGACACAAGAAAGGAAGCTCCCCCCTGAAGAGTAGCTCACCCAGCCGAAACCTAATAGGTCCAGAGAAAATCCACAAATCTGAAAATTTCCCTAATGCAGACCAGTGGACCCAGAGCTGGTAGGCCATGCCAGGCAGGGGGCGATAGTGAGGCAAAGTCATTCTCTTTTTGCCAATGCCCATGTGCATTGGTTTTAATGCCAGGGCCGCTGGGGTGAATCCTATCAGAAAACCGAGTTTCTAAAGAGCTGGGCAGAGAGCTCAGGCTTTAGAGGGGATGCACAGGTATTTGAAAAACCAGCCCTTCACGGGAGGCTGTGCAGTTTCAGGCAAACCAATGTAATATAATCCCCACATTTAAGTTACAGCTGTAGATGGAGCTATTGCCCTGCTTTGTAGGGCTGTGGAAACACAGAGTTTAGGTAACATATACTCAGAGCCTGGCTCACAGCAGAGTCCTTGTAGCAATAACTGCTACCCTGTGAACAACAGCCACCACTGATGGGTTGCTTATTACAGGCCAGCCAGGGGGTAACGTGCTTTTATATCCAGTCAGTAATTTATTCCTCAAACCAGTTTGTGGAGGCAGATGATAGTATTTCCATTATTTTTATGGATGAGAAGCTAAAGCTCGGAGGATTTTACTAAACCCCCAAACTTACACAGCTCATAAGTGATAGAGCTGGGCCTTGAACATGAGCCATCTAGTCTAAACCTTCAAATTAGAGCTGCCTGGCTATAGTGATACAGCGGTAGTGTAGGTAGTATGTTGACTATTGGCCACTTCCTATATTAGGCACTCTTCCAGGCAAGCACTTTGTATTGAATACTTGTTTAGTCCCTACTGCAGCTCAAAAGCACAGAGAGGTTAAGTGCTTTGCCTAAGGTCATGTGGCTAGCAAGTGGCAGAGCTGAGATTTGAACCCGGGTGGCTCCATGCCAGAATCTGTACTCTTAGCCATGATGCTAAACTGTCTCTTGTATTCTTACCATTATTTTCAGAATTCCAAAAAGTGGCCAGGAATAGAGCGCCATTATGTGATCAGGTTTTGTGAGACCACACCAGCCTCATGGTGGTGGTCCCTGGCCTTTAGCCCTGTTGAAACTCCCCAGTCACTACCCCGCAGACCCCCCCTGGGACCTCCATCCCTGGAGTCAAGTGGGCCAAGCCCACCGTGCTGGCTGCCCTGGGGGAGGCCCATTCCTCACCATTGCAGGAGCAGCTCCTCTCCAGGCGGTGCCGCGGGGTGAGGATGCTGAGCCTGGCTGTGCTGTATGTGGGCCCGACCCTGGGGTCCAGGTGCACTGTCTCTTGGCAGACTTGACCCTGGCAGCTTGGCCCCTGGCAGGGCACCACGGGCATGGCTGACCTCATCTGGATTCCCACTGAGTGCTCCATCTCCTTGGCCGAGTGAGTGATGATGGTTGCCAGCTCCTGCAGCTTGTGGAAGGTCCCGGAATGCCCCTCAAAGACCAGAAGCACATCCACCCCAGCTGTGGCCTCTGCAGGCTGAAGGCTGGCCAGGTGGATGTTGGCTCTTTTGATGTCCAACTTGTTGCTGAGGAACCTCTGCAGGTTCCGCCAGTGGTCACTCACCAGCTCCTCTGGGGTGAGCTGGCGGAAGCCCATCCACAGGCTCTGTTGCAGAGCCTCCGGCCCCACGTGCCACACATGGACGTGGACCCCCGCGGTGGCCGTGAAGGTGCCATCGCTGACTGTGACAGTGAATGCGTAGCGGCCACGAGGCAGTCCCTGGGCAGCGATGATCGTGCCGTCGGATGTGCCCACTGAGAAGTGGCTGCGCAGGGTCTCCTCTCCCCCCAGGCTGTAGGTCAGCGTGTCCTGCGGGTCTCGGTCCGTGGCATGGATTTTGCCCACCATGCCACCCTGGAACTCCTGCTCCCCGATGGTGATGAAGATCTCCAGTGGGAGGGTGGAGGGCGGGTAGCGGCTCTGCTCCGTGACGTGGACTCGGACAGACGTGGAAGACGAAAGGGGAGGGACGCCGCTGTCTGACACCTGTGGGCAAGAGAGGCGCTGCGTTACCGTGGGACTGTGGCCCAGACCAGGCCGGCCTCCTCGGGCAACCACGTCTCTCTGCTTGAGAGCAGGCTCAGCATGCTGTCGCCTTTGGGAAATGGAATAATAACTCCCAAAGTACTGAAGGTTTTGTGGGGGGACTTACACCCGCACCACACAGTAAAACTGGGCTCCACTTCCTCATTTGACAGCGCTCTGAGCCTCTCCCTAAGTCCCTCCAGACATGATCTGGCCTCCTTCCTCTTGAACTTCTCTGATTCCCTCGTTCTGTGAGTGAGTCGCCAAAGGTCTCCTAGCGAGTCCACTGTGTGTCCCTCAGGGCCCCTGTCAGCCTCAGGAGGTTCTCTTTGGGAATCCCCTCCGCACTGTGATCGGGCTCGGGGTTGGGTTCGGGGTTGGGTTCTCCAGTCCAGCTAACAAATATTTGTTGAGTGTTTCCTACAGGCCTGGCCCTGTGCTGTGATCAGGAGAAAAGAGACAACAAGTTGCTAAATAAACCAGAGGATGTCAGACTTGGATAAAGTGGTGTGGAGGAAATAAATGGAGCAAAGTCACAGAGACGTGGAAGACGGAAAGAGCTAACTTAGATCGGGCAGGAGAGACGGTGTCTTGGAGGAGGGACAGTTGGGCTGCGTCCTGAGGGATGAGGAGAGGAGAGGACAAGAGGTGACAGACAGGGAACAGCTCTGGGGGCAGGCTGGGTGGAAAGAACATGGTGTGCTTCAAAACAACAGAAAGGGGCTCCTATGGCCGGGGGCAGGGCAGAGGCCTGGAGGTGAGGGCAGAAGGGCCCAAGGTGACAGTTTATGTCACAGCCATGAGGAGCCATTGATGGTTTTAAGCCAGGCAGTGACATGCTGTCGTTTAAATGCAAGGAAGATAATGTAAGTAAAAATTTCACTTTCTGCCCTGGGTGGTGTGGCTCAGTGCATTATTCTGTAACCCAAAAGGTTGCGGGTGCGGTCCCTTGTCGGGGCACATACAAGAAGGCAACCAGTCAATGTTTTTCTTTCGTGTCAATGTTTCTCTCACTCTTTCTCTCCCTCCCTTTCCTCTCTAAAATCAATAAGCATGTCCTCAGGTGAGAATTTAAAACAATTCTTCTTTCACATTTTACCGAACTGTCCCTGCAACTTTCCACCCAGGTAGCAAGGATGGAGTTTTTCTTCCTCTCCTCAGTGACATTATCGCTTTATGGATTGTGAACAAGGGTCTCCGATTCTCCCTGTAGGAATGCCTTGTTCACGTGCATTCCACGGCTTTGAGTGAGCAAGCAGGCTGTAAAATTATGCCTACTGCTGAGAATGGTGCATAATGACACTGATGAATATCAATAGCAACTATAATAATTACTACTACTACTAAGTATAATATAGAACTAACATTAACATAGTACAAACTGCGTACTTTAAATGCATGATCACAGTTTGTCTTTCTTATGAGACAAGAGCTGTGGCATCTCTCATTTTACAAAAAATATAACTGAGGCTCAAAGGGGAGAAGTAACTTGCCCAAAGTCACATAGCTGGTAAAACCAGAGCAGCAAATGAATGCCTACCTGTGTCCATAGCCTGTTTCTTTGCTGGCTTACAGTGCCTCCCAGTGAACAGGAGTGGAATTGCAGGAAAAATCAAAGAAATGGTGATGCTGCCAATAGTTTCTGAGAGATTGTCTGGGCCAGGATACAGAGGTCAGGAAACTGTTCTCTCTAGTCTCTCGCTAGGCAGTCACATCCATGCCTTTGACTTTGTGCATCCTTTACATTAGCCCACACCTGTCCTCTGATCTACAGACTCCCAGTCCCAACTAACTATTGCACACCTCCACTTGGGTGTCTCATGGACACCTGAAAAGTAACATGTGCAAAACAGAGCCCTCATTGTACCCCACAGATGTGTACTTCTCCCACCCCCACCCCCATCTCTCCAGTCTCATAAATGGCCCAGCCACCCAGTCTTCACTGGAGCCAGGAACGTGGGACTCATCCCTGATTCTTCTCTCCCTTTCCTCATATCCAGCCCATCGCCACTCATGTTTATTGCCATGCAGAACTTGTCCCCAATCTATCCACCTCTTGCATCTTCACCATCACGTCCAGGTCTCAGCACGACTGTCTCCAGTTCGGATGACTTCTCGTTGTTATTCCTCAACCGCTCTTTCCCTCTTCATTTGCTCTTTCTAGAGCTTCAAACAGGAGCCTCTGAGACCCGAGAAGGGCCATTTCCTTTTCTGAGACCCTTCACCACTTCACCGTGCGCTTAGATTAGCATCCAAAAGCATGGCCACAGCTTATATTTAGGGTGACTGTACTTCCTTGTTTGCCCAGGACACTCCCGATTTTCATCTGTTGTGGGCCGGTTGTCACCACTTAACTCTTCTCAGTGCCTCTCTCATTCTCGAGAGCCTGACAGTTTGGACCTCAAATAATACAGTCCCTCGAGCTATGAGGCCGCCGTGGTCTGTCTGCCCTGCTCACCTCTCCGGGGTTATCCCCCCACAGCTCACCGTGCTCTGACCCTGTGGGCCACGTCTCCGCTCACCGCCAGCCCCTTTCCAGCTCAGGACCGTGGCTCCTCTCGTCCTGCCTGCCTGCGGCGCTCTCCTGTCCACTTTTTACACAGCTGGCTCCTCCAGTCTCAGCTCAGAATGCCCCCTTTTCATGAGGGCAGCCATCCTTTGACTATGTCTCTCCCCATGCCTTAAGAGCCTCTCGTCACCTTTTTTTTCCCATCTATTTATTGAGTTATCTCCGTAATTAGAATCAAAAGCCCGTGAGGGCAGGAACCATTCCCTTCTTTCCCCTGCTTCATTACGAGAAGCTAGCGTAGGGGCTGGTGTGTGAGAGGTACGCAGTAAATATGTGTTGAAAGACTGACTGAATGAACGACTAGCTGGCTGGCTGAGCGGATGAACACATCATCCTGAGCCCAGAGAAGTTCACAGACTAGCAGGGGCCACTAGACCTGAGATCTAGGAAAGGGATTTGGCAGGAAGCGAAATGAGAGAGGAACGTTTAACCACCATCTTGGCCACTATCACTGGGCAATTTTCATGCAACCTGTAACAACACCACCACAATCTGCTACACGGGCATATAGGTTCTTTCACCTGACGCCACACCAGTTCTCGGGGGCAGGTCTCTAACAAGACCTGAAGTTCAGGGAGCTGTCCTGACCAGCCTCAAGGAGACGGAGGCAGGTGGAGGGTGTCCTGCCTGGGAACAGGGCAGAAAGTAGGAGCTCCATTTCTGGGGTCAGAGAGTTTGCACTTGAAGCAGCCCACCTCTGCTGCCGACTAGCAGAGTAGTCGTACTCTGAGTCAGCCACTTAACCGCTGAGCGCCCCAGGTATCACATCCACAAAGTAAAGGTGATAACTGTCCCTGCCCTAAAGTGTGTTGTGAGGATTTAATGCGATGATACAAGTTCAGCCAGTACCTGGCTCATAGTGAGAGCTTTGTGCATTGTTTTTTCTCATCATTGAAGCACTGATAGTGCTCTTGCCAGCACATTAGTGTCCCCATGGCCACCACCGCTGGTCCACAGAGTTCTTACCTCAATCTGAAGCTGATGCCATTCCTGGACTCTCCTGCTTAGGTACGTGGTGGTCACCAGCCAGCCATCTGGGGTCACTCGGAAGGCAGAACCGTTGTTCCCCTTGGTGATTCGAAAGGAGTAGGGGGGGCCATTCTCTGGGGAGTCCGGGTCACTCAGGATCAGCTGCAGGACTTTTCTGCCGATGGGGCAATTCTCCTGAGACCGAAAGTGACAGAAAATCAAATTGCAAGATGAGTCCCGGTTCTTCATCTCACACCTTCCTTGATCCCCTTCACTCGGACGAGTCCTCAGCACTCTGGCTGCTCCTGGGCCATGCCTGCTCCCTGCCCTGAGCTGTCATTCATTCATTCGTTCATTCATTCATTCATTCTGCCTGCCTGTGAGCTAGTTGCTGACTTTGTCAATCTAGACTAGTCACAGCCACTGTTGGGGTAGGCTGGTGCCAGCTGTGAGCGCCCTCCTCTAGAAGGGAAGTGCGGGGACGATGGGTTCAGGATGCCTTTGGAAGGTCAGACGTACCTGAACAGAGATGCTGTAGTTGAGCTGGAAGAATCTTGGTGGGTTGTCATTGACATCAACAACTTGGATGGCGACGTCTATGTCCTCATGCAACGGGGGCCGCCCACTGTCGGTGGCTCGGAGCCTCAGGGAATAGCTAGAAGTCTGTATAGCAAGATACCCAGTGGAGAGTTAGCAGTGAGACCCCTCAATTCTGCCCACTAATATTTCCGGAAAAATAAGGAACACTCTCCTCTGCTTACCCCCGCTGCCCAACCGTGGCGTTTTAGAGCCCAGGTTTGGGAGTCAGGCAGAAATAGGTTTGATTTCCAGTTCAGCCATTTACTAGCTGTGAGAGCTTGGGAGAGTGACCAGACTTCTGTGAGAATGAGATCACGGCCATGTCCTGGGATCCTTTTAAGGACCAAATGGCCTAATGAATGTAAAGCACTTAGCAAAGGCCCCGGCACAGAGCAAGCGCTCAGTGGATGATAACGAGTTATAATGATCTCATTAATGGCTCCTGGTCAATGGTGAGAAGCGGGCCTGGGCTCCTCCAGGGAAAGGTAGGGGTCACTCAGTCCCTCTCCTGCCCCTGGCCTCACAAGCCATAGAGACGCCACAGAGAAAACAAGTGGGGGCGGGGCTGGAGAAGTGTCAACAAGGGACCTTAACTAGGACTCATTCTCCTGGCCTGTAGCAGAGCTCTATTCTGCTTTGATGAGCTCGCACTGGGCCCCTCCCCCATGGCTCACCTGTTCCCAGTCCAAGGCCTTGGCCACCTGTAGCTCCCCCTTCTTGGGGTGGATGGTAAAGTGCCCCAGCTCGTTCCCTCCTACCAGGCTGTAGGTGATGGCACTATTTAGGGGTCCGTCCTCATCAGTAGCTGACACCTGCAGCAGAGGGGGTGATGGTTGTGAATTGATGGCATCTTGGCCCCTGGGAGGATAGGGAGCACAGATATGTCCCCTCCGCAATGAATGGATTACAGTCGTCTCTCCAAAGAAATCATCTCATTATTTATATCCTAGTATGAACTTCAGCATGCCCTGGTTCATTCATTTATCCATTCATTAATTCATTTACTCATTGACCCGTACTGATAGGGTGCTAGGTTCTGTGCTAGGAGGTGAGGAATGTGGCAAAATGGATATGCCCACAAAAAGCTTAGCATATAATTTTATGGATAATTCTAACTGGGGGGCAAAGTAAGATCAGCTTTAGCAAGCTGACCAGCATAGAAAACACAGAGGTAGGTAGATTCCAGCTAGGGGGATTAGAAGAGGGTTCACGAAGGCTTGAAGGACAAGAATGGCGTCTGGGAGAGGAGCCTGCACCCCAAGCAGAGGAAACCGTAGGAGCCCAGAGGCATGGGAGTGCGGAGGATGTTTGGGGAAAGGCACGTCTTCCTGTGTGGCTGGGGCGCATGGGCGCATGGAGGGCGCATGGAGGGAGTGGAAGGAGACGAGACTGGAAGGCAGGATGAAGGGGGATCGTGGAGAACCTTGAATATGGTACAGAATTTCATTCCCTGCAGCTGGGGACAGCTGCATGTTTAAATGCCAAGAGGCGTTATTTGCTGTCCCCTCGTCTCCTCCCCTCCCACGATGACACTCCCTGTCCCGCAGGCCCTTTCCCATGCCCCACTCTATCAGGCCGTGATCTGGATCTCATCAGACATGTCCCTGAGACATTTTGTCACGAGAGACAGTTTGGCCAAATGGCTACAAGTCAGAGCCAATCAAGTCTGTAGCGTATTGATTGACGAACTCATCCATAGCTGACTAGGGGAGAGACAGGTAAGAATCCAACGCAGGGCCCATGTCCCCCAAACAGGAAAACTGCAGATCCTTACTGTGAGCACCGTGTCACCCACGATGGCGTTCTCGAAGACCCTCGTGCTGTACAGATCCTGGGGGAATCTGGGTCGGTGTTCATTGGTGTCAGTGACGTTGACCACGATTGTGGTCATGTCACTGAGGGAGGAAGAACCTTTCCGGCTGCACTCGATGGACAGGAAGTACTTGGGGTTCGTTTCAAAGTCCAGGCTCCTGTTGACGTACAGGATCCCTGAAGCAGAGAGAGGAGCACTGAGACCACTGGGGCCACAGTGGCAGGGGGCTGAGAGGCCTTGAGCCAGACCCCAGGAGAGGCAGCTCAACAATAGGGTTAGGAGACATGGATCTCCTGCATCACCTCCTCCATCACCTCCTTCGCCTCCTTCCTCATCTCCTCTGTCGTCTCCTCCACCACTCCCTCCTTCCTCCCCCTCTGTATTCACCCTCCCTCATTGCCTTCCTCTCTCCCTCCACGTCCTCTCGTTTTCCTTATTGTTGTTCTCCACAGCAGAGTTTTCCTCGTTTATCTCTTTGATACTTCATGGAGACCTCACTGATATCTCATTAACTATGTAAGGTTAAATCTACCTGTATTAGATCTATAATAACCCTGTGGAGCATAACAAAGTGACTTTCGTTTTGTAGGGGAGTCAGCCAATGCTCCCAACATTGAGTGACCTGCCCAAGCTCATTCAGCTAGTGAATGACAGACGTGCAATTACAAAGAGTTCTAGGGTACCCAAAGTTGTTCAATAGATTGTTAGGGCATAGGTTTATTATTCTGAAAACTGGAAAAGAACAAGGGTTTTTCCTGCCATTCCTGGGTAGCCAAGTAGTTAATGGTGGAAAACCCTTCTTTATAAGAGAATTCCAGTTAGTAAATAAATGAGGAGTGATAGGGTTAGAAAATCACCATTTTGCAGCTCCAAATGAAATGATATATCTAGGAAATAATCATCAAAGGCTGCTAAAACCATTAGGAGAAGAGCTGATGAAGAACTCTGTGTTGGATGAATCAGGCTGACAACTCTAAGCTCACCATCAACCAAAAAGAACTAGTTAGCCCCCCCACACAGTGCAAAGGAGAGCCCAACCTTGTCTACAAAGGGTTGTCGCTAAAAAAACTGAGCTTGAACCTCAGGTCTTTGACCTTGACCAAGGTCTTTGATCCAAATGTCATTTATAAGACATTATAGAGTGATATGTTATATGATGACATCATAAAGATACAGCCAGCCAATCCAAAATATAGAAAGTCTGACTAATACATGACCCAAGTTTTTCGTTACGTAAATGGCAAGAGGAAGAGGAAAACAGTAGAGATTAAAAGAATCTGAAGATGTTGCGTATTAACCAAATGCAATACGTGGGCACTTGGGGGATGCTGACAGACAAATCAACCTCAAGAAGACATTTGCAAGATAATTTTAAAAATTATCTGGCTCGGTATTAGATGATATTAAGGAGTTATCTTCGAGGTGTGGTAATGGCATTGTGGCTGTGGCTGCTAGAGGAGGCCTTGTCATTCAGAGGCACCCGCCGAAGTGCTCACGAACAGAACGACACGCTGTCTGGGGTCCGCTTTGCGGTGACTCGGCGGTGGGACGGCATGGGAGGGCGGCAGGGGAAGACCAACCCAGCCCGGTCTGTGTGCACATCTCCTGGAGCCGAGTGATGGGAGCAGGTGGCTTATCCTGTTTTCTACTTGTTGCTTGTCTCAAGTCTTCACAGTACAAACTCTGAGAAAATATTGCTCAACAGTAAGGTGGCTGCTCTAGGAGGCAGACGGCGTTATTGCCGGGGTTGGTGTGGGGAGGCCTCCACCAGGGCTTGGTCTGGCCTGGGGAGCCTCTCAGGCCCTTCCAGGGGGGCTCTGTGAATCTGACTCAGACTCTTCTGTGGCTAGGAGCAACGAGGAGGGACGGTCTCCTCATTCTCCCTCTTCATTAGAATAAGGGGAAACTCAGGGGTGCCAGGATATTTGGGGAGGGCTCCAGGAGGGAAGCAGGCAGCCTGGTCCTAGGCTGCTTAAGCCCCACATTCCAGTAAGTACTTCTACCTCTGCAGCCCAGAACGGAGAGTGGCCTCAGCCTCCTGGGGCTGGGTCTGAGCTGAAACTTTGAAGCTACAAACTGTAGGAGGAGAGTGAGTTGTCTAGGGTCCTGGGTGGGGAGGTGGGGGATATAAGGGGTTCCTACATAAGGTGGCCCCAGGGTGCAGAAGAGACCTGGTACCTGGAGAGATGCAGAGTGAAGAAAGAAAGGGCCAGAGGAGATTAGCCCAGGAGGGGTTCGTGTAGCAGATATGCCCTAAATGTGAGGAATCCAAGTTCTCCAAGACTGGGGGCAGGGCTGCCGCAGGCGCTCCCTCACCTGTGCGGACATCCAGGCGGAACCTCCCCTGCTCATTCCCGCTGACCATGCGGTAGCCGGTCTTCTCAGAGCCCGGGCGGGTGAGGGTGGCCAGCTGCAGCACCTCAGTGCCGAGCGGGGCGTCCTCGGGCACCTGCACGCTGTGCTCTGTGTTCAGGAACAGGGGCAGGTAGTCTTCGAGGCCCACCACGGACACCGTGACGGTGCCCAGCGTGGACAGCGGGACCGGGGCGCCCAGGTCCGAGGCACGGACGGTGAGCTGCAGCGCAGCCTGCGGCCGGACCCGCAGGGGCTTCTCCAGCCGGATCACGCCCGTGGTGGCTTCAATGGAGAAGTGGCCTTCGGCAGAGTCCGCCAGGGAGTAAACCACCTGGGCATTGGCACCTGCGGGGGAGACCGAGGGTGTGTGAAGGGTTAATGGTAAACTGGTGCGAGGTCAGAGGATGGGTCCTACAGGGGTGGTGGGATTGGAACGCGTGACTGAGAACACTAGAGCTCCTCCACCCCGAAAGGGGGGGCTGGGGCTGAAGCAGATGGTCACCACCTCCTAGTCTTGGAGGGGCTGTCGTGGGCGAGGGTCTGGGAGATGGCTGTGGCTGCAGAGGGCAGCACCAAACAGGCAGCACTTGCTGATTATCTGAGGTACCATGGAAGGAAGCGGCTGCCTAGGAAGTAGGGAGCTTCCTGTCTCTGGAGGCGAGCAAGCACTGGCTAATTGAGCGTGTACAGGGCCTTGTACGCCATTAGCTGCGTTTGCACTGTGTGCCCTCCCTAGAACCCCTGGATCCTGCCAAAATCTCTTACCTCTGTCATTGCTAAGCTAAAACTCACTTCCTCTAGGAAGTCTTAAATTTACTTTGCTGGGGTCGAACAAAGGAGGGAGTTTTGATCCCATTTTTATCTTCATTATTATCATATCCAGTGCTGATCTGGCTGCTTTGACCCAAGGGCACTTTTTACCCTATCTCAGTGATACAATTTGACTCAAGAAAATTGGACACACATCCACACAGGCAACACCATGTGCATGTGTGTGTTTGTATGTAACCACAATAAAATACAGGGTGGCAGAAGCTGTAATTGGCACAATATGGAACAAATACTCCCAGATGAATCCGACTTGCCTTGTAAATTTTAAAAGGAAAAGAATGAGCCCTAATGAAAAGGATGTCATTAAAATGTAAAATGTTGAAAAGGATTCCACTTTATTGTATAGAAAATTGATCAAGGAATTCAGTAGGCTTAATGAAGTTTGTGTCCCAAATTCCTTTCTTACGGTGAATTAATCAGAGCTGAGCAATTCTGACTGGTGTATTTCAGATGAAATATTTGCATTAAAATGTCCTTGAGGTTAAATGGCAGGACTGAAGGGGCTCCAGGTCTCAGTGGCAGTGAGAAACAATGAGGCTGAAATGCCCTGTACTAGCCTCAGAACATTGCCCGGATCTTTTGTCATACCACACTGAGGTATGCAGTGTGTGGGCCAGCATTTCCCACTTGAGTGTCTGGAGACTCAGTGAGGAGGCACAGTCCTTACCAGCCCCAGAGCAGCACACAGAGTCAAACCCTGGACCAAGGCGACCCCATGAGCGGATGGCTTCCAAGCCTTCTTCTTACCTTGGTCCGGATCCCGAGCCAGCACCACCGCCACGGGGGTCTTAATCGTGGTGTTGTCAAAGACAGCCACAGCACAGTGGCTGGGGAAGAAGCGTGGGGCATTGTCATTCACATCCTCCACGTGGAGCGTCACATCTGCCTGGCAGGACTGGCCGCCTCCGTCAGTCGCCTTGGCAACAAGGCTGTACACATCCTTCCTCTCTC
This sequence comes from Phyllostomus discolor, assembly GCF_004126475.2. NCBI lineage: Eukaryota > Metazoa > Chordata > Mammalia > Chiroptera > Phyllostomidae > Phyllostomus > Phyllostomus discolor. The sequence goes on from NC_040915.2 coordinate 21,797,173, forward strand.
GGTCCAGAGCTGTGAGAGTGGTCAGTACCCCTGGCCACAGAAAAGACAGCAAGTGAGCTTTCTCTGGGGGAACATAACCCGGACACGTGTCTTCTAGGTATCTATGCAAGACCGAGTCGTGTCCCAGAGAAATCAGCCCTGCCGTATACATTTAGGAGAGAAGCTCAGCCTGTATCCACTCCCCACGTACCCGCTCACGTCACTGATTCTCCCAGACACTCTCCACCACCACATCATGAATTTTACATCCGCACCAACAAGCCGCAAAGAGGCACAACATTTTTAAAGGGCAATTAGACAATTTCTAACAACACAAAAAATGTGCTTATCCTTTGGCCCGCAATTTCTCTCCCAGGAATATCTCCTGCAGAATGATCAACTCAATAAAGACATTGTTTATAATAGCAATATACTGAAACCATCCTGTATGTTTTTCAAAAAATGACTGGTTAAATACACAATGATTTAGCCACACCATAAAATATCATGCAACCAAAAAGGAATGATGACAGGGCTGTACATACTGCCTTGCTAATTTTTCCAAGATACTGTGATGTGAAAAAAAGCAAGTGACAGTATAGTATTCTGTATAGAGATTGTGGAGATGCATGGGAAACCAGTATGATAAAATATACACCAAGAGTGCTTATTGGAGGGGGATGCTGGTTACTATGTAGACTTTCCAATTTCTGCCTAATATACACCTACATCATTTGAATTTTTGCACAGTAAACATGTATTATTCCCGTATTCAGAAAAACCACCCATTTTTGACTCCATTGATCATCCTGCAGCTGAACAAACAGCAGCAGAAGGAGATCAGGTAACCCACCTGCGGTGACTCAGCACCCCCAGTGCCAGTCAGGAAGGACAATGTCGGCTCCTGTCTATTCAGACAGCTTCCTGGGACACAACTCTCACCTGCCACCACCCTGCTCAGGAATCCCAAGGGCTGCTGATTCCAAGCCAAGTGTTGGCAGCTGGCCCTCCGTGACCAGGTCCTTCTGTGCTGCCCATCCCCACACCCTCCCCTGCAGGAACAGGACAGGGACCCCACCTCTGTAGCCTGCTCTTCCAAGGGAAGCAGGCTGGACCCCACCCTGTCTTCTCCACCAGACTCTCACAGCCCAGCCTCTCCCAGGTATTCTCGGCCTATCCCGTGGGACTTTCTGCCTCCTTCTCTCTGCTTTGTCCCCCAACCAATGATACTGACAATGGCAACCACATCTGTTGAACTCTTATTATGTGCCAGACCTGGGCTGGGCTTCCATATGCTGTATCTCTGATCCTCACAACAATATAGGTTTTATCCCCCGTCTGCAGCATACACATCTTGACATCATGTCTTTGACCTTGGTGCTCACCTGCCTAAATCTTTCAGTGGCTCTAAGGGTAGGATTTGGCCCCCTGTCCTGAGGGTCTCATCTTTCGCCCTCTCTCCCCCCCTCCTGTGCATCAGTTTCTGGCCTCCTGTTAGGTCCTGATGTGCATGCTCTTTAGAAAAACTAGGTCCTTGTATAAACTCTTCGGCCTGGAATGTTTGTCCCTATTACTACTTCTTTACTCCCTGGCTAACTCCTACATGTCCTCTCGTCTCACATAAAATGGCCTTTCTTCAGGAGCTTTTACTTCATCGCACTCCCAAGCCTAAGTCAAGTTCTCCTACCAAAACTCCCCTTAAAAAGCTGCAGTTTTTTCTTAACTCGGCACATTTTAAGCCACTGATTCAATGACTGCTTTTCCTATTCGATTATAAAGACCGAATTTTGTCTTATTAGTCTATTGGCTATGTCCCCAACATCTAGTGCAGTGCTTGCTTGGCACATTGTATATGCTGAGTAGATGGATGGATGAATGGACGGATACGTTAATTCCTGTTTCTCTCCCCAAGGAGCCTAGCATAGTGCTGGGCACTTGGTGTTGGGTAAATAAATAGCTCAATCTTGTAGCTCAGAAAACCCACCTGTATGAGGATCTAGTTTAAACTCATCTGCTCCGGGACCATGCAGAGTATACGTGATCTGAGCATTGGTATCAGAGTCCAAGTCTGTTGCAGAAACTTGCAGAATGAAGTGTCCTGGAGATATATCTTCACTGACTTTGCCGGTGTAGAGAAGCTGGAGATGGAAGACAAAGAAGAGGGAAATTGTGGGATACATGCTGTTAGATCGAGAGAGGGGCAGAGTGACAAAGAGAGAGACAGAAGCAGAGAGATTGGAGGGGACAGTTGGACACACACACACGCGTGCACACACCATAGGAAATTTAGGGTTGAATTAACTGAGGGCCTTAGGGAACTATCCCTCATCAAAAATCTAACTGCCTTGTCTGCATGTTTGTGGATATGCACAAGCTGGAGGAGGTTACCTGTGCTGGTTTGTGTTGCCCACATGGGGACATGTGTACATGAGCGTGGGCGGCAGTGCAGTGTGTCTCTGGGGGCAGGTCTCTGCGGATGTATTTGGTAATAATGGTCCATGCTAACAAGCTGATCTGTGGAGGGGGCTTCCCATTCTGCATGACAGATTGTGTTTGGAGAATGAAGAAGTTAATTTATTTCAGGATATGTTTTGCATAAAAATGACCCTTTCTAGGGAGTCTAAAGAGAGAGTTTTGGACCATGGGTTCTAAATTGCTTGATGACATTCTGCCCCAGCTGGTGTAGCTCAGTGGATTGAGTGTGGGCCTGCAAACTAAAGGGCTGCCGGTTCAATTCCCAGTCTAGGGCACATGCCTGGGTTGCAGGCCAAGTCCCTGGTAGGGGGCACTCAAGAGGCAACCACACATTGATGTTTCTCTTCCTCTATTTCTCCTTCCCTTCCCCTCTCTCTAACAATAAATAAATAAAATATTTTTTAAAAAAGCTTGATGACATCCCTATGGGGGAGCCAAGGAATTATCTAGAATGCCCCCTGCCCAGGGCACTAGCTTGAGGCTAGCTGGGGAGAAGCAAGGGCAGGTGTGGTTGGTGGTGGCCAGCATCAGAGATGGTCCCCTGAGTCCTTCTCCTTCCTCTTGCCTTCACTCCAGCGTCCTTGCCTCCACTCCCACCCCACCTCTCGCCATGCTCTCACCTGTGAGCACTCAGGGCTGTTATCATTGATGTCCAGGACAAAGACTTCCACAATGACTGAAGCTTGGAACTTGCCATCAGAAGCTGTGATTTGGAGCAAGTACTTGGCCATGTGCTCACGGTCCAGGGTCTTCCTCGAGAAAATCTTCCACTCATCTCCAACTTGGCTGATACCAAACTGGCCCAAGGGGTCTCCCTCTAAAAACATGAGAGATATTCTAGAAGCTGAGCAACGGGAATGAACCATGTCTTGTGCTACAGGTAGCTGCCCACCTGACAGTTTTAGAATTGCTGGGAAAGGCTCAAATTTCCTCTCTTAACTAGGGACCCACAGTTTCACATTAAGTCAGTTATTTGCTGTTGTGAAACATAACCACGTTTTCTGATGTCAAGGGCTACCTGTGGAATGGAATTACTAGTGCAAGAAGCACCACTCCAAAATATGTGGCTGAGGACAGGTTGTTTTTGTGGGTGTATGTGTGTGCATACATGCTTTGGAAGGACTTGGAGGAAGTTAAAGGGAACCAAATTTTAATGCTATACAAGAACCTTCTAGTATATGTTTGGCAGTAAAGGAGGGGAAAGCGATCCACAGTACTCAACTCTCTGAGGTTTCAGTTTACAGCTGAGGGCACAAACTGAGTGGAGCGTCAGGTGATTACAGGGCGTGCTTCTGTGTCATCTTTCCTTGACAGCAGTCACTGGGAGGGGGAGGTGGAATTCTAAGAGTCTAAGATTCCAGAGTTCTAAGAGTGAGCTGTTCTGAGTTGATGATATGTTAACATTATTCTAGGATTCAAAGATTTTAAGTCTTTTGTGTTTTTAAGAGTCTGATGTAAGATGGTAACATTCTATTTCCCTAAGACTCCATATTTCAAACAGCTCTGATCCAGGGTCTGTCTCCAGGAGTCTGTGATTCTTGGTTGAAACCTCAGACTCGTTAACTCTCCCCCAGACAGCTGTGATAGCCAAAGGAGCCATGTCCACGGGAATGAGATGACATGGCGCCTGGAGGAGGGGGGCAGGGTGATTGAGAAGTAAGGAAACTCTTTTGGCCTCTGCTTGGCTGGTTCAGCCATTGGATAGGAATTGGGGTAATTTAGGTTTGCAATAGGCATCCACTGAGGAAAGCAGTTTGTAGGGTGTGGTTTTAATCTCAGCCCTGGCAGAAGCTTGGAGTGTGACCTTGGTTGAGTTTCTCCCTCTGTCTGGGCTCTGGTTCTCCCATATGTGAAATGAAGGGATTGGGCTGGTATCCGAACTAAGGAAGTGTTTTTATTGCAACACTTAGGTCCCGTGATTGACTAAGAAGCATTTTCTACTACCCACAACTTGCTCTAGGCAAAATACTACTCTACAAGGACAGCCACCTGGCAGAACTGTCATGGATCACATAACTGGTGATACCTCCTCCATCTCCCAGAAGCTGAGAACAGTTACAGTATCTCACTTCTATTCTACCTATTCCACCTAAAGTCAAAAAATATTCTTTTTGCAAAGCACTTTCTAATGTATAGGGGGCTCTCAGAACTTTCCCAAGTTAGATTTCACCAGTACCCCTGTCAGGTGAATGAAGACAGGCACACCAAGTCTATAGATGGAGCAACTGAAGTTCTCGAAGGTTAAGTGATTTACCCAGGGTCACACTGTTAATAAGTATAGGAGACAGTTCTGTGTGGCGTGGGCCCAAACAGGACCCATACCCACGGATAGGTTCTCCCATGGCGAATCAGGCCTGCAATGTACCTGGGCTGCTTTGAGACTTGCTTTTGCTAAAACTCCCTCATCCTGAATTGAGGCAGCAAGTGCCTACTGTAACTTCCTAAAGTCTGTGCTAAACCTCCCCAGTATGGAGTGTAACTGCTTCAACCACTTTCCCTTTGCATTTGCAAATATCCTTCTTCTGTGATGTGATTAGCGGCATCATCTCCTTTGTTTTCTGTAAAAGGTAACCACCTAAAGTGAACCTGTGCATAGTAAATGAGGACCATCATGTAATGTGCCCAGAAAAGCAATAAAGGCCTGTCAAGGCAAGGGCCGAGGTTTTTTCTTTTCTTGAGAGAGAAGGCATGCCGTCCCTTTTCATCCACAGGACTCGGTAGTCCATGTGAATTTCCCATGCCTCATCCACAATGTGGTGGACCCCATGAGCCGGGGTCCATATCAAATAAGTGGCAGAGCCAGAACTTAAACCCATGTCTTAGGGCACCTCTTACTGGACTTTTTTTTCAATGCACCCCAGTGCCTTCACTCCTACACAGGTTTCCTTACCTGTGATATAGCAGGTGACCTGTCTGTTCTGCTCAGAAATATCAGCGTCAAAGGTTTTAAGAGTGGCCACAGGTTCACCAGGTTCACTATTCTCAACCACAGATCCTCTGTAGTCTTCAGAAGCAAACTGGGGAGCATTGTCATTCTCATCTGTAACGGAGACTTCAACTAGGACCTGAGAAGATAGCTGGATGGTCCGGCCATGGTCATAGGCTACCACATAAAAGTGGTAGGTCTGGCGGGTCTCACAGTCAAGTTCCTGGAGTGTGGTGATCCAGCCAGTCTCACTGTCAATGGCAAAGAGCTCATGGATGTTGCTGTCAGGTTCCACTGGCAGCCTGTAACTCACCTGGCCATCATTCCCAGTGTCCTGGTCATTGGCAGTCACTTGAATGACTGTAGTCCCCACTGGCATATTCTCAGTGAGGACAGCCTTATATGGATCAGCCTCAAATATAGGCCTGTTGTCATTGACATCTTTCACTTGGATGTTGGCAGACACCAAGGAAACCAAGTAAGTGCCATTATGGGGGCAAAGTGCCATCAGATCAATCTGGTACCACTTAGTGGACTCATAGTCCATGGCTTTCCTCACCTTGAGGGCCCCTGTGTTTTGGTCCAAGGAGAAGACACCATCCCTGTTGCTCTCTGGTGTGGTGCCCTGCACTAGACTGTAGATGACTGGGTCATGAGCTGCCACTGCTTTAACGGAACCAATTTCAGACCCTTCTGGAAGGTCTTCAGATGCAGAGAAAGTATACAGAGGTTCAGAAAATTTGGGCAAGGATACTTCATTAGCAACCACCTGAAGTCGTAACAGCACCTGGGAGATCCAGTGAGGAGGGCCGCCATCTTGGGCTTTGATTTTCAAGTCAAAGGTCTGATTTTCCAGTCCCACCAGACTCTCTTTCACCTTAACAACACCAGTGGTTGGGTTGATTTCAATGATCTGTTCATCCAAGTCCTCTACTGAGTCCACTGAGTAGGTGACATCTGCATTTCGACCTTCATCTGCGTCATAAGCCAGCACCTGTATAACCGGGGAGTCTTTACTGACATTGGATTGAATGGACACTGTGTACTCAGAGGCTTTGAACTGTGGGGCATTGTCATTTTCGTCTGTGAGGATGATCTTCACAGTGCAGAAGGCCACTTTTCCTCCTCCATCCTGAGCCATGACCTTAATAGCAATGACTCTCTCTGTAGAATTTTCCCGATCCAGTTTCTGCAGAGTAGTGATCTGGCCGCGAGGGTTTATGGAGAACTTCTCACCTGCTAGTTTATTGATGATGGTATAATCTACAGTGCCATAGGGGCCACTATCTTTGTCTATGGCTAGCAACTCAATAACCTTGGTTCCTACCTTTGCATTCTCTGCTAACTCTGCCTCATAAACGTGCTGCTGGAACTCTGGGCTGTACTTGTTGGCATTCGTAGTGTTGATATACACAGGCACAGTTGCTCGGAAAACACCATCAGAAGCACCTACCCTCAAATTGTAAGAAGAGTCCAGGTGCTTTTTGCAAAGGTTCCACATAGAAATTATTCCCGATGAGCTGTTAATGGAGAAGTGGCGGTCCTGATTGCCAGAGAGAATCAGGTACTCTAGGCGAGAGGTATCCTTGCTGTCGGGATCAAGAGCTTGGACTTTGAGAACCAGGTGTCCACAGGTTGCCAGCTCACTGACATTGGCTTCATATTGAGGTTGTCTGAACTCTGGGGGGTTGTCATTGATGTCAGACACACCGACAACCACAAGGGTATCACCTGTGAGTGGAGGGTTTCCTCTATCCATGGCCCTGACTTTCACATGAAAGTGCTGTTGGGCTTCATAATCCAGCTCTTGAACTGTGGACATCTCCCCTGTGCTCCCATTGATCTGGAAGAACTTGGAAACATCTGAGCCATCCTCTACAATCTGATAGGAGACATCACGGTTCTGCCCTGAGTCCTGGTCAGAAGCCAACAGTTGGATCACAGGGGTCTGGGCAGGCAAGCCTTCTGAGATTGAAGTGGTATAGACCAACTGGGGGAAAGTGGGAGGGTTATCGTTGACGTCCTCCACCAGGACTTCCACAGTGGCTTCCGAAAATGACCCCAGAGCTGTGTCTGTGGCTCTGACTGTGAACACATGTTTGGTCTTAGACTCATAGTCCAAAGGGCCTGTTACTGTTAGGACACCAGTCTTAAAGTCAATGGTGAACAGCATCAAAGGCTCTTCTTCCACGATGTTATAGATGAGCCGGAGTCCCTCCGGACTCCGGGCCTGGGTGTGGAGAATTGGGGTATAGAGTGTGATATTTTCAGGCACTCTGACTTTATAGTAAGGACTCTGAAACAGTGGGTTGGATTTATTTCTTACAATGACAAGTACCTCTTCCTCAGCCTGGAGGGATGGGGTTCCTCCATCCTGAGCAATGACTTTGAGGTGATACTTATTTAAAGCCTGATAATCAAAGGGCTTCCTCAGTGATATGTCCCCAAGATAGGGGTCAATTCGGAAATATGTGTAATCTTCTGCAAATGCATATGTGACAACACCATTTACCCCCAAGTCTCGGTCACTGGCAGATACCTGGAAGAGGACATCCCCTGGCTCTGTGCCATCTTGGATGATAGTGTAATAGGGCAGATCTTTAAATTCAGGGTGATTGTCATTGACATCCTCAACAGAAACTATGACCAGGGCCTGAGCCACCCGCTGAGGGGTCCGATTGTCCCTCAGTTCCACTGCCACCTCATGAGTGTCCTGCAGTTCTCGGTCAAATGCCACACCTCTTGTCTGCAATACGCCTGCTGACTTGATCATGGAAAACATATCGGTGCCATTTAAGAGGAAGTAGTAAATGGTGTCATTCAAATGATTGCCCTGGACACCAAGCATCACCAGTGCCTTTCTGTCTCGCAAATTCTCCTTCACTGTTGCCCTGTAGACATTCCGGTCAAACTGTAAGCTTGTGTTAAGAGCTTGTGCCAAAGAAATTTTTACCAGTGCAGCATCTTGATGCAGGCCATCAGAAGCCCTAACAGTGAGCTCCCGGGAATGTCTCAGGAGAACAGGATTCAGCACCGATATTTGCCCATTGGTGGGATGGATAGCAACAGCTTCATCAGCATTGCCAGCTTTGATGCTATAATTGACTTCCGAGTCATCGTCACTGGCGCACACCGTGAGGAGTTTCATACCCCTGTGGATGGGCTTCACTATTGTTGCTTCGTATATCTGGTCCGAGAACCTGGGGGGAGAGTCATTGACATCTCTGATATGGATGATGACCTGGGCAGGCCTGGGTGCAAATAAGACGGGGCTTCCTTGGTCATGGACATAGATGCTGAATTGCAAAGAGGGCATGCTCTCATAATCCATCTCAGATATGGTGGTTAGCGTTCCCATGCTGGGATCGATTTTGACGAACTTCAAGGCCTCTTGCTCCAAAATCTCATAGACCAACAAAGAATTAGCTTCTTTGTCACTGTCAGAGGCATGAATCACAAAGGGGTTGTTGTTTCCATCCATGATCATGCTGTACAATGGAGCTGCTTCACTAATTTGGCCCACGAAAGTCGACTTCAAGAACACGGGAGCATTGTCATTTTCGTCAATGATGTAAACAAGAACCACGACATCAGTAGATGCTCCTGCCATATTGTTGCCTCGGATTTTCAGCTGGTAAGATGAGATTTTCTCGTGGTCCAAGTTCTTCTGAGTAGAAATGAGGCCAGAATATGAGTTCATGGAGAATACACCATCCTTGTTTCCCTCTCTTAACTCATAAGTCACTTCAGAGGAGCTGGCAGCTGAGATGAGGAGGATTGGGGAACCGACAGGGATGGATTCAGGAATCTCGACAAAGTACTCGGCTTTTGAAAAGATGGGGGCACTGCTCTCTGAAGGGTAGACGTGAATGACCACTGTGGCCAGGTCATGCCGCTGCGGGGAGCCTTGATCTTCTGCCTTCACTGTCAGAGTGTGCCGGGCGTGATTTGCCTGGTTGGGCTTCTGGGCTAGAGTGATAATGCCTAGTAGGGCATTGATGTTGAAGAGACCTTCACTGTTCCCTGAAACAAAGGACAAGGCAAATTGAAGTTTATCACACCCTCAAGAGGTACCAAGGGACTCACACAAAACTTGGACACGGCAAAACTAACATCCCGTGCCCCTCTGGATTTAGTTATGACACAATGAATAGGGTGTATATATTTTTATATATATATGAATTATATGTATGAATATACATACACACATATATAATTATGAATGAACATTATGCTGTATGAGGGCAGAGAGCAAGGTCATCAAAATTAGTTGGATACTAGATATTATCATCTTTGTTACATCAATGACCTATAATTAATACTTACTAATGATAGCAATAACCCTGGCATTTGTATAGTATTCTACAGTTTACAACATGTATTAACATGCATTTTTTCTTTTAGTCTTTACAAATACTTTCTGACACAGGCAGTATTATCCCATTTTTGAGATGAGGAAAACTACATAAGAGCTACAAAATCATGGTGTGGCCTTAGCAGGAAAAGAAAATTACTCCTAAAACTATGCCATGTATCTTATAAAGTAATTAGAGGTCCTTTCCATTGTATAGGCACGTAGATATTATGTTTTTAAATATCGCATGCACTTATAAGCATCCTCTATGTGCACAGTCATTGGTGGGCTTACATAATAAACATGTAAATTCTCTCCAAACATGAGCAGTCCCTTAGTTATTGTTCTTCCCATCTTTGGAAGTGCACTCACTTAGACCATTACAGTCCCAGGGAGTGCTCTAGAGTGATAACTTCCAGATTCATGCCTCCGGTGCTTCTCCTTATTATCAAAGCCTTTCCCACTTCTGGATTTAAAGCCAGGCCTCTCACCTTTCAGAAAGGAATAGTGGACCTCAGCATTGGCTCCCCGGTTACCATCCGTGGCTCGGACTTGGAGCAGCTCTGTGCCCGGGGCCGTGGTGTCAGGAACACTTGCCTCGTAGTGGAGCTGGGTGAAGTGGGGTGGGTGGAGGTTTCCATCTTCCACGTGAATGGACACCCATACAAAATTCCTCTTGATGGGCATCTCCTGGTCTCGAACCTATGGCCCAAGGAGGTGATGGGGTGAGGAGCAAATGGAATGGAAGAGGCTGGGTTAGATTAAGGTCAGTGAAATAGAATGCCAATGAAAAATATACCTGATTGTAGCTTCATTCCTTTAAACTTTGCTCTCATTTATGCTCTTTTTTAAAACTTATTAATTATTGATTATTAGGCTTAGCTGTTTTAATGGATAGTTTCACTTTAGGAGAAAGGCAGAAATTAACAGAGAAACAGTATTTTGCAACTCCCATCGCAGAAAATATTAGTTTTTCAAGATATTAACATGTTAGGCAGGGGAAGAAACATTCTATGGTCAAGTAAATTTAGGGAGCGCTGAATTAAATAAAGTTAAAGTGTTCTTTGCTGCAGGACTTCTCAGAGCCTTTAACGCATATCAGTGTGCCCAAAGAATGATAAACTACCATGTAAAAATCCTGAACCTCAAATCAAAAAGACTGGAGTCCAGTTCTGGTGCCACCATAGAGAACCATAGGATGTTGAGCCCATCCCTCCTTCTCTGTGGACCTCAGGGGTGAGGTAAGAGAAATGGGTGGGATCAGGGCTTAGACTGGAGTGAGGCAGGTGAGGCATGTGGGGTGTAAATTTAAGGAGGCACTCACTCTCAGTGTCTTAAAAGTGCAGACACAAGACCCTCAGAGTGAGTTCTCCTTAAACTGTGTGCTCTACAGAGCTGGCTCACCTCACCCTAGTATTTGCTCTGGGTGGGATGGTCTCTGGGCCCCTCCCAGCTCTGACACTACATGTGGTCATGCAGTTCACGGAACAGGAGAGCTGCTGGGGGGTATTTGGAACAAGCCTAAGATTGCAGGAGTTTTCTTGGCAGCTGTCCCATCTCTGTCTTCACTCCCAGGCATCCTATGGAAGGTACCTCTGGCAGGCTGCGAAATGTCACAACTCATCTCACAGGTTATCAGTACGAGCATCAGTACACCTGGCCCATCAGGGGAAATGGAACTTTCACATGCCTCCGAGCATCCACCCCACGCATCTGCACGCGAGTACATCCCCAGCCGGCATTTCAGTGAACTCACCATGACTGTCAGCGTGTGCTGGGAGGGCCCCGAGCTCAGGTCCAGTTTCCCCACAGTCACCAGGACGCCACTGCTTGGGTCCAGCTGGAAGAGGCTGGCACTCGCTGGGTCTTGGCTGCCGTGTATGGTGTAGATGAGGCCCTTGCCGTTGTCCTGATCTGTGGCCTGGACTCGGAGGAGCTCAACCCCCGGCAGTGTGTCTTGGGGAACTCTGACCTCATAGTGAGCTTCCAGAAACTGGGGCCGATGGTGGTTGACGTTGGCAATCATGACGATGTAGACCTAGGGAGGGTCGTGTGACAGAGGCAGACTGTAAGCTCCCTAAAGCCAGCGGCCTTGCCTGGCTGGCTCCCCACCGTGTCATCTGCGCCCAGCGCAGTGCTGGGTACACAGCGCTCAGTAAGGGTTTGTAGAATGAATGATACAATTTCACAATCACAGGGCTTTCAAGTGACGTGTGGGCTAGTGGTTTTCAAAACAAATTTTGTTATTGTTGTTGTTAAAAGGCCTTTAAATGAAATGTTGTGTGAAATCTCAATATATAAAACAGATAAATCTCTGAGAGCCCCCATTTGACCACCATTCCTCACACCCACGATAGCCCATGGCACTCTCATCAAAAACTGCTAATTCAGACAAACCCCTTTAATACACAGAGACCCACAGTGGGAACAAGAACCCTCCTAAGATCACAGAAGTAGAAAGTGTGTCAGATCAAGGCTGGGGTGCACAACCGTGACTATGATTTAGCATCCTCGGAGGTGCACCGCCTCCACAGAAAGTCCTCTGTAGTTTCATCCCAACTAAGCGGGACTTCCACCTCCTCCCAACTCGGGAACTCCCAACCGAGGCTTCTAACCTGGGTGGCAATGACGTGGAACCCATCGGTCACCTCCACAGTCAGATTGTAACTCGACCTCTTCCTCGTATCGAGAGGCTTGGCGATGATGATGCTGCCCGTGGTCTTCTCAATGTCAAAGTCCATGTCTTTGTCCCCACCTGGATGCAAGTGGGCGGGAAGCACACACACAGCCCCAGTGACTGAGGCAGCAGGAGCACAACATAGGATCTGGCTGGTGGGCTTAGAGGAGGTGGGAGTAGGTGCCGCTCTGGGCTGGCGGGACTGCAGGCGTTCGAGGGCAGACCTGAACCAGGGATTCTAAGACTCTGTTCAGAAAGAGTAGGATGTCTGGGTGACAGGCTACAGTTCATCCCTCAGGAGTCCCCCCAAAGTTAATTTATCTTCTTAAGGTATTGTCAAATTATTGTCAAGACCCAAGCAAAGATACGGAAAAAGGTGAACTTATATGGACTGAAGAGCCCTAGAGGAAGACCGAAATCGGTCACAGAACATACTCTGCTGCCAGGATTGAAACAGGCAGGACTAACGGAGCTCTACTTCGTGGCCCCCAGGCAGTCTGCGTGGTCAAAGGTGCCTATGCCCAGGGGGGAGAAATGAAAATAACTCTGTTCAACAAGAGGGAATCGATGTAATGAACTGTAAGGATCTAAAATACAGAGTTAGCATGGAGCTATTTAAATGTCTGCTGAATAGAGATGTGTTCAGTGACATGGAAATATGTTCATCATGTATTTTTAAAAGTTAAAAAACAGCATTTTAGCATAACCCTGTGTGTGTGTGTGTGTGTGTGTGTGTGCACGTGCGCGCGCGCACTCACAAAAATGACCAGAAGGAAACACATCAAAATTGTAACAGTGGATTAGCTTCTGACTGTTGTGCATTTAAGTGATTTTTATTCTCTTCTCTGCATTCATTTGTGTTTTCTAAATGGTCTTTAGAGTACATGTATTTATTTTGTATAAAAGTAAAAAAGCTAAACAATGAAAAGGAGCAGTGACTCGGAACTGGAAGTAAATGCAGGAGGCCGGAAGCTTAGGACAAGTGCATGTCTGATCTCTGAACCCAGCTGGGGAACTGTAATAGGAACCCACGGTTCATGTGGTGCTGAAACTCTGGGGTTACAGATTCTTAACTTGGAATCTTTGGCTGAGTTTTAGAGAATCTGTGGAGCCCCTGAGTTTGTGCGTAAATCTATGTTTGTGAGTGCAGCTTTCTGGGAGGAGGGCCACGAGCATTCATCAGATTCCCAAAGGGGTCTGTGACCCCTCCCATGTCTTAACAAAATCTTGGGTTAGAGACAGAAAGGAGTTTCAGAGAAGGCCATCAGAGCTTGGACACAAGTATCTCCTTTAGTAAGAATGGATGGACACTTTCCCCTGATCCTGAGCGTGGAACCTGGGACCTGAACGTGAAGCATGGCCCCAGGGCACCGCTGGCCTCGGGCCCATGTTTCCGTATCATTGCATGGCTTTCCCTATCATCAGTCAGCTCTATGCTGGTTTTCACCTGGAGGCAGAAGAGGAAACATAACACCTGTGCTTTCTCCTCTGGGTCTCTCTGGACCACCCTCTCTGGTCTCCTGGGCACTTGGGGTAACCGAGGCACTGCCCCACTCTGGCTGCTGTTACTGGTGAGGCTGTGGAGGTCCCACCTGAGATGTTAGCTGGTGTGGAAGTTTGGCACAAATGAGGCTCCTACTACTCACTGGCCCAGAGAACCAGGGGAGAGGCCGTCACTACTTGTGGCCCTAAGGGGGGGCTGTCAGGGAGCATGGCCTGGAGAGGGCTCAGAAGGATCGTGCCACGAGAACTAGGGCTGGTCTGGGCAGATGGGGTGGCTGGCCCTCCTTGGGGCCTCACCTGAGATGTTGAACCAGAAGAGGCCAGGTCGGCCGTCCACACTGATGACGCCCACCATGTGGTTCACGGGGTCTGTCTCCATGACTGTGAAGCTGTAGTGGGGCTCGTCGAAGGCCAGTGGGATGGGAGAGGGCCGGGGCTGGGGGATCCACTCGATGTGCAGCCGGACACTGGCGGAGAGAGGAGGCTGCCCACTGTCCGTCGCCTGGATCTGAAGAGAGGCCAAAACTGAGAGTGAGGCTTTGTCTGTAGGGCTGGGTCCGAGAAACCAGAAGACCCAGGTGGCCAGGCAAGAAACAGGGTGCCCGGTGAGTCACTGAACTGGTCCCTCGTCTACTCATTCATTCATTCATTCATTCAGCACACAGTGGAGGGCTTGCTGTAAACAGGTACCACGCTAGGGGGTGCAGGCACGGTGGGGAACAAAGTATGTAACCTGTGCTCAAGAACCTCATGAGTAGTGTCCTCACTACTTAGCTGAAGGCTTGCTATGTGGTAGTTCCTAGACCACACTTTACCCACAGGGACCCTACACCCTTTCCAACAACCATAAACACAATAAACTGGAATTTATTGAGCTTTCCCTATCATCAGACCCTGCTCTAAGAGCAGTTGGTGCCAATCTAATTTAATCTGCACAACCGCCCTGAGAGAGGTACCATAATCTGGCACCTGCCTTTTGCCAGAGGACACTGGGCTCAGCGTGGTAAGTTCACCGCCTGGGGTTTTCTGCCTGGCCGGCGATGAAGCTGGCTTGGATGGAGGCTGTCTGACACGAGATCCCACGCCCTAGCCACTTGCTACACTGTCTTCCTACAAGGACAGTATTCTTAGCCCCATTTTACCTACAATAAAACAAAGGCTGAAGGGGGTTAAGTGACTTGGCCAAGGCCACACAGGAATACCCTGGCAGAGCTGGGATTGGAACCCGGGCCCATCTTGATTGCAAAGCCCCTGCTACTGTCACAAAAATCCTGATCTCTAAGAACAGAGTGGATTTCCCAGGCAAGGACCATATTGCCCTCGAAGAAAAAGGTCCAGAATTCTAATCCTTTGGCTGCAGTTGGGGCTCCCAGTCTCTCTGGAAGTACCACCTTCATCCCACCTCGTGGCCGTCTCTCTCCTGTATCCTCCAAGAAAACCCCTAACCGATAATGCCACGCCCCCACCCCAGGCCTCCATCCACCCCTCACCGTTAGGATGTTGTACTCTCCAGCTGTGAAGGTGTTGCTGGATGACACCACGCCCGTGACTGGGTGGATACTGAAGCCCTCCTTGTCACTCTCCTCAATACTGTAGGTGACCCTGCCATTGAGACCCTCATCCATGTCTGAAGCCACAAGCCTGTACACAGGCCCAGGGGTCACCGGGCTCAGCCTCTCTGGGAGGCGGACGTTGAAGAGCTTGTGGGAGAACACGGGGGCGTTGTCATTGACGTCCAAGACGCACACCACCACCCTGGAGGTGGACCTTAGGGAGGGCTCCCCGTTGTCCAGCACAGTCACCTGGGGACGAAATCCAGCATGAGTCGCCAAATACGAACATTGAACATGTGTCGCCACCCACTGCAGCCCCACCACTACCCCTGCTTTCAACAGCCCGGAAACGCCAGTCTGTTCTTTGCTGTACACTCGTGGTTTTTATTATCCCCGCCTCACCTACTTGGAACCCAGCTCTCTGGCAGCCTCGCCCTCAGGGAAGCCAGCAGGAACAGAGAGGAGACCAGAAAGAACTGGAAGCAGACAGAGTCATGGAGGCTCTAAACGGAAGCTGGCACTCTTTAAACGGGAGGCCTACAGGCCATTTCTTGGAGACCATTTACTTCTCATTTGCCCGTAATTCTCACAAGCTCTGCCCTCCAGTTTCTTTAAGCGACTGGAGGGGAGAAACGGATGAGAAGATGCTTGTTGAGGAGCAGTGGTAGCTGCTGAGTCAGACTGGCAGCTTGATGCATGGAATGGAGTCCAGGGGGAGAGGAAGGACGTTAAGACAGTCTTAGAGGCAGGGAGTATTTTGCGTGGGAGCAGGTTGTCCCATGCATGGGTGACCGCAAGAGTACATGATGGACATTTCTACTCTAAATGGTTCTGAACTTTTAGTGTATGTTTGGTGTTTAAAGATAATGCCTTTACTGAACTCTGGAGAATGTGCCAGTCTCCAGAAGGCCAGCTGGCTGCTGCTCGCTAACAATACCTGCTCCTTACACAGGGGGTGGGCAGAGCCTGGGGGCACAGAAGGCAGGGTTTACGTCAGTTCTGCTGAGGGACCTGTGTTCCTCCCACCTTGTGTCTTCAAGACTTGAAGAGAGATGCCTGTTCATTGGTTATGGATAGCCCAGGAGAGGGCATAGCTAGAATCCTTTGATTTAAGGTCAAGATCGATACCTCTCATTGAAAATGGGAACCAGGCAGGGATGCTTATGAGGTTTTAGAGACATTCTAGAAAGAGCACAGATCTAGAAGAGAGAGGTCTGGGTGTTCATTCTGACTCTGCCACTGACCTGGTATTTGACCTT
Source organism: Phyllostomus discolor (assembly GCF_004126475.2). Classification (NCBI taxonomy): domain Eukaryota; kingdom Metazoa; phylum Chordata; class Mammalia; order Chiroptera; family Phyllostomidae; genus Phyllostomus; species Phyllostomus discolor. The sequence continues at coordinate 21,813,899 of NC_040915.2, forward strand.
GAGTGACTCTCTCTCTGAATCATGGGGATGGGTTAGAAACTAGACTGAAGCGCCTAGCACATAAGTACCGCTCCCTGCAGGCATTACTTAATCAATCAGTGCTTCCTGCCCACCCCCAACATGGTTTCAGAGTCTTCCCCTTCACACTGCTAAAGAGCCGGCAAAGACCCTAGGAGTCCTCACCACCAACCAGAGCAAGGCTCAGCTTAAGGAGCAACTCCTCCCTGAGCCTAGCTCCCTCCTCAGCCACAGTGCTTAGAGATGGGCACGTGGCCCCCAAGGCCCGGTGGGCCTCCAGCTGGGCATCCTTCAGCAGGTTTTCAAAGCCAGTGAGTGGGTCCGCCACCATTACTCACCTCCAGGATGTGCTCATCCTTGGTCTCTCGGTCCAGCTGCCGGGCGGTGGACAGCAGACCTGGGGAAGAGATGGTAGGAGGGGAACCTGAGCTCCTAGGGCTCCCAGGGCCACTTTACTGGGGGTAAGTTCAAGGGCACATTCAAGTCCTTGATCAGGATTCTGATCTTTGGAGAACAAGAACATTAAGGGAGAATGGAACTTTGGAGAAGGGGAAGGGCAAATGAGGAGCTGGGAGAATACAGCAGAGGGGATGGCATCTGTGGAGGTTCCTGCCCATGGTCAGCTTTCACCGTGAGAAGGGCTCTGTGCACAATATATTGTTGAGTGGAAAAGGTGGCTTGTCAGGAGTATCAACAGGGGTCACAGTCATCACAAAGTGGTAGCTTTCTACTCCTTTATTACTATTATATTATTCACCAGGTGCTAGTGCCAGCTCTTCCCATGACCTGCTGGCACAGATGAGCCAGATGAGGGCTCCTCTCAGCTCATCTGTAAACTGAGGAAGGGGGAATTGGTAGTTTCAGTTTTGTGAGTCACTATGGCTCTCCAATGAGGCCACAAAGGGGAGAAGGTGCCAGTTCTTTGCAAGCATTTGGGAAGTCAAGACCGAGGTTAGTAGGGTCCCAGGGGGCATCCAAGCTCATAGACGGAGAGGTCATAGCTGGTAAGGAAGGTCTCTTTGAAATGAAAGCAGACCTATTTGTTGGTCAGTGGGACATCTGAAAACTTTGAGTAAGTTTCTTGATCTTGCCTACACAATTAGATAATGGTGTAATGGATGAAGTGTGGAGATGGAGGCTTCATGTGGGGAAGGGGATTCAGGTTGGGCGGAGACTCCGGTGCTGGGCCTGGGCTGTGACACGAGGAGTGGCCTCTGTTAGGGACAGGCTCTTGCCTTGTGCAGTAGAGTCAAGTCATCTTGAATTCTTCCCTCCCTAATTGAAGGCAGGCACGGGAGGGATCACAAAAAGTCTGGGAAACCCCATAGCCAGAGGCTCTTCTAGTCGGAGAAGGAAGACACGTTTCTCTGGGACAGTGTGAGTACTGTTCTGGGTCACCCCACCCACTCATCCCCCCGCTAAGGGGCCAGGTGAGGAAGGGCCCCCAGTCTGCACCCCTTTTCCTGGAAGAGTACAGAGGCAAGGGGGCCTTGGCAAGTGAGCTTTCCTTCTGGCTCAGGCCTTGCTTTCCTTTCTGCTCCTTTTCTCCTTTCTTCTCTTTCTCCGTTATCCCTCACCCCCTTCCTTCTCTCCTTGTCCAGGCCTCCCTCTCTCCTTTTCCCCTCCTTGCCTCTCAGAATCCCAGGCACTCTTTCCCTGTCTCTCTGACCCTCTGGCTTTTCTTTTCTCTCTCTGCCTTTCTCTCACCACTGCCTCCTCCCACCTTCTACTGCCAGCATCCCTAGACTAGCTGCCTGCCACTGCCCTACGACCAGCCTCCTCCTTGCCCCCAGGCTGGTGTCAGGCGGCCTGCATAGAATGGGGACATTGCAGAGCCACCCCCCAGGGCTGTGTGAGGGGCTACTAACGGCTCTTCCTGGCAGGAGGTGGGGACTCGGCCAATCCGGCGCTTGTGAGTTCTCCTCCAAACAAATTTTTCCCCTTACCTCTTCTTAGGCTCATCTTGGACCTTCCCCTCCCATTCCTTTTTCTCATCCAATAATTTTCCAACTACTGTTGATTCCAACTGTAATGGATTCCAGATCCTTCCACTCCAATCTCGGTCTAACCCCAACTCCCTGCCCAGCTTTCTCTCCCTCTTGCCCTCCATCAGGGCCATAATGGCCAACAGTCCCTGATCTCCTACATGTCCAGATATTCTTCTGCATTCCTTCTATATCTCTATTAACTCATTTAATCTTTACAGCCACCCAGGAGGCAGCTATTATCATCTCTATTTTACTGATGAAAAAGTCAGGCATAGAGCAGTTAAATAACTATCCCAAGGTCTAACGGATAGTAAGTGGTGACCTTCAGAAAATTGACCTACTTGCCCCATGTCTTTAATAAGACCTGGGCTTCTTCCCTCCAGGCTATTGCTCCATCACTCTCCTCACCCAAGGCCCCCCTGCCCCAGACGACTGCCTGGCCAAGTCCCCCCTGTTCTTCAGCTCAGTGTTATCGCCCTACTTCATGAAGCCGTTGCAGCCCTGCTGCACCGAGCAGCTCCTGCTCTCGTCTGAGCAGTCACTGCGTCACGCCTACATGCATTATTAGCATGTGCGCATTCACACAGGTTCTATAGTTTTTATGTTTGGGTCTTCATGTGCCTGGTGGACTGAATTTCTCAAGGCCTGAAATTGTGTTGTGTTTTCCTTCACATGTCTCCATACCACATAGTTTAAACGAATGACTCTTGGGCTTAACAAAAGATTGTGGATGCTGACGGAGATTCATTCATTACTTTCCAATTATTTATTGAGATACTACTGTGAGCCAGGCACTGCAGTTGTTACAGTGGGCGAAAACAATCAAAGTTCCTTTTCTAGAAGGCCTTTGAAATCTAGTGAAGGATATAGGGAGTTAATGGAATAATCACACAAGTGAATACAATGCTCTATGTTCTATGTAGTAAGTGTTTTAAAAAAGGGGGCAGGTAGATAGATAGTGCTGGGAGATGTATTATACTGTCAGGAAAACTCAAAGGAAAGAACAGCTGGGCGGGGATCCGAAAGAAGAGCAGGGGTTAGCCAGACAGAAGGAGAGGGGAAGAGACTCGGGGAAGAAGGAACACCATGTGCAGAAGCTTGGCGCCAGGAGAGGGCCTGCACCGAAGCAGGCTGTGTGGCTTGCACCAGAAAGGGTCAGGGTGAACGAGGCAAGACAAAGCCAGAAAGGTCATCTGGGGCTCAGGCAGGCACAAGTGCGTGGGACACAGCAGGATGTGGCTCTGTCTTCAGGGCACAGGGACACCATTCACGGGGTCCAAGCAGGGAAGCGGGACAGTAACGTGTTAAGAAAGCTGGGCTGGGAGCTCATTGCCGATTATTTTATTTTTAGACCTTTATGCTGGTAAAAGTTTCTTCTCCTCAACTGCAGGAAAACTAAGAACATGTCTGCCCTCTGGGGCATTTTGCCAGACCCCTTGCCAGGGAACTGTTGACAGTAAACAGAATAGGGATTTGGAAGACACTGAGAAGCTAATGCCTTAGGTGAGGAGAGATCTCTTCCCTCTTCTGAAAAGGGAGGGACGGTGGTGGGTGGAACCAAGTAGAAAGCCAGCTAGGCCTGTTTTCCAGCGTGAGGGCATCCTTCTAGGAAGCCGAATTCATGCCCTGAGGTCAAAGGTTAACAGGAAAGGGTCCAACACCAATGTCTCTGTGCTAGTAGACACATGTGTCCCCCACCCACTGTCTGCCCCAGGACCCCCAGGTTCGTGCTTTTCTTGGTTTCCTTGTCTCAAGGATAGGGGACTGCCTTCTAGCTTTCTTTCCCCTTCCTCCAATCTTGCCAGGCTGAATTGTTGGAGCTGGAGAACAGAATCTTAGGTTCAAAGCCGAGAATGGCAGCCTTCTCTGCAATAGGGTTGTTGTTCATCTTCCAAGAAGATGCAGCAGCTGTGAAGAAGTACCCGCACAGTGGGGACCGGCTCTCAAATTCTAACACCAACAGCAGCCGAGCAGGTAGCACGGATGCAGGGGGCAGCTGGCAGTCATGCAGCCGGGAATGAAGGGACTGTGGGGACCAGAGGACATGCACCTGCTCTACATAGGGAGCTACTGTTGCCTCTAAGCAATTGAGGTCCTAAGGGAATGGGGGACTGGGGCGTCAAGTGTTACCAGACCTTCTAGTTTTTTAAGAACAACCAAAAACCTGGAATGTTTTGTAGAACTTCCTAATTTTTAAGTGTTGGCAACAACTTGAAAAAAAGTCACTGTTTAAAGCTCGTGCAAGCCAAACAAAACACGTGTGTGGGCTACATCTGACTCACTGCTGCAAGCTGGTGACCTCTGGAATGCCCTGAGCCACATACCGTCCTTACCCAGATGGCCTTGGGCCCGGGGTAGATGTTTGTGAGATGGTTGACTCCACTGCAGTGGGTCTCTAGTGCTACCACACTGTGGGCAGGCTGGCGATCACTTTGGAACTAGGGTTAGGAAAGTCTGGCTTGTAACTCAGGGGAGTGGCCAATTGGGCCCCAGGCAACTAACTGGCTGGCATCCCTAGGCCTCAAGGGAAGAAAGCTGACATATCTTATTTTCCCATAGAGATGGACTTTGCTGAGCAGTGGTTCTCAAGTTTAGCACCATCAGAACCGCTGGATATCTTGTTAAAATACAGATTTCTGGGCCCCACCCTGAGTTCTGATTCAGTAGGTCTAAGATGGGACCTGAGAATGTGAATTCCTAACAAGCTCATAGGTGTTGCTTACTATGCTGGTCTGGGACCACACTTTGAGAAGCACTGTTTTGAAGAATCCTATCCCCCCCCAGATTTCTGAGGTCCTTACCTGTGAGAGGGTGAATAACAAAGAACCCCATATGGTTCCCACTGGTGATGTTGAAGGTCAGCTTCCCTTGGGAGCTGGAGTCTGGGTCCCAGGCATCCAGCTGAAGCACAGAAGTGTGCAAGGGCGCGTCCTCCGGCACAGACGGGTAGAACACGGGTCTGGGCATCCGGGGTGGGTTATCGTTGACATCTAGCACCTCGACGTAGACTTCAGTTACAGCAGAGAGGGGTACGGAGCCCCGATCCACTGCCAGTACCGTCAGCCAGTAGCAGGACACAAATTCTCGATCCAGGGGTGCCAGAGTCTGAATGATTCCTAGGGACAGTTGATCACCAAACCCAAGATACTTTAGAGCTCAAAGTAGCTTTAGAACTCACCTTGCCTAACACTCCCCAAAGTGTTCTCTGGAAAGGATATAAAGAGGGGCATTCCATGGGAAAAAGAAACTGCTGGTGCCCCAGCCGGGGTGGCTCAGTGGATTGAGGGCTGGCTGGGAACTGAAAGGTCGCTGGTTCAATTCTCAGTCAGGGCATGTCTCTGGGTTGTGGGCCAGGTCCCCGGTTGGGGGTGTGTGAGAGGCAGCCAATTGATGTGTCTATATTTCTCTCTCTCTCTCTCCCTCCCTGCCGCTCTTTCAAAAATAAATAAATAGAACCTTAAAAAAAAGAAACTGTTGGCAATATGGTGTGGGAGCTGCTGAGTTAAACGTGGGGGATCCATATCCTTGCTGTTGAACCTCTCAGAGCCCTTCTCTGCTACACCCGGCCGTGGCTCTGGCATATGGGCGTCTGCAGGGTTTCCAGAAGACGGCGGTAGTCGACCTACTTTCTGCTGGCTACTTCCACCCAAGTCCTGCTGACTGCTTTACTTCACATCCTCTAAGGGATTTCCTCTCGGCTGTCCTCAAACGGATTCCTTCAAACTTCAAGTATTCTGGATACAAGTTAAGGGTGAGGGACTTGACAAATAAATTGCTTTTGCCCTCTCCATTATCCTTATGATTTTGGAGACTTAGCTCCACAAATTGCTTGCTATGGGCCTGCACTTTTCTAGAAGCTGAGGGTCCGTTAGTGAGCAAAAGAGGCTTATACCCTAGGTTCTCATGGATCGCACTCAGCGGGAAGGGCCTATGTGAGAGGCCAGGGCCCGTGTTCACAGCCCCAGCATGTCAGAGCTGAAGGAGCCTATTGCTTTGACAGGCGGGGAAACAAAGGCCCAAGAAAAGAGCATGGCTTGACCGAGATCGTGTAGCGATAGGCGGAAGCGCTGGGTCCCGACTGACTCGCAGTCTAATGCTCTTTTCACCAGTCACCCTGCCCCTTACCTGGGAAAGAAATCACCCATCAGATTGTCAACTCCTCGAGGGTAGCGACCTATCTTTATTCACCAGGGGCCTCCCCCAGGAGCCTGTGTCAGGACCTCACAAGGTGAGGGCGCTCAGTAAGTGATTGCTGAATTGCACTCATTTTCTGTGAAGCTTGAAAGGAATAACTAAGTTGGTTCCACCTTGTTGGAGGGCGATTTGGAAACGTCTATTAACATAGAAAGCATGCCCTACCCTTTAGCCCAACAACTGCATTTTTAGGGGTTTTTCCTATAGACACTCATACATATGTGTAAAAGTACGTGAACAAGGATGTTACACCTATATGATGGAATGAAATGCAGCCACTAAAAAGGAATGACAAAGATTTATATGTATTGACACATCAGATATCCTGGAGTTATGTGAAAAAAATAAGTTTCAGAATTAATGTCTATTGTATTATGTTTTTATAATAGTAGTGTGAACAGTGATCATATACTAGATTCAAAGAAGAAAACTTTAGTAGGAGATTATAGAACAAATTGTTAATAAATATTCTATGGAGAAATGGGTCACAGAGAAACATTAATTTCACATGGCAGATGTAAAAATTTATAACCACAATGTATTACTTTTATACACAAATATATGTAACATATATTTATATGTGTGCATGTATATATGTATGTGTATAGTATATATACATGCACATACATACAGTATATATACATGCACATGTGTGATATATGTGCACATGTGCACACACAATAGTATATGCATTTGCAGGCACACACATATAGTATATAGTGTATATGTATGCACATGTATAATGCATATGTACATACTATATGTATGGGTGCACACACGTAGTATATATGCACGTGCACATGTACACACACATATAGTATATAGTATATACACACACATAGTAAATATATGTATAAATGTATAATATGTGTGTGTGCATACACACATGCACACATACAGTGCATACACACATATAGTACATGGCATGTATGCATGTACATATATACATACACACATATAGGGATGTGGTTGATTTGACTTAAATGGATACACACACACATGCATATATATGTGCATGTATATATATATCTCCCCAGCATGATACAAATTAGATTAAGAATCAAATTAAAAGGGCAGAAAGGAGAGTCCCTATTTATTGCTTTTCTTCTCAGCCTGCAGTCTGACTTCTTTCAGGGCAGTCTCTGACTTCCCTTGGTCTCATCCTGTCCCAGCACCAGGCCCTCCCATCCCAACCCCCTCCTGGTACCTGTGTCCTGGTTGATGCTAAAGGCCGTGAGACTGGTGCCATCCCGCAGGAAGTACTGGAGCTCCCCATCCAAGCCACTGTCATCATCGTGGGCAGCAACTACTGTCACCTGGGTTCCTGGGGGGCTGTTCTCCAGCACCTGGCCCTGGTGCACGAAGGAGGCAAATCGGGGAGGGTGAAGATTCTCATTTACATCCAGGACTATCACCTCCACATGGCAGGGGGTCCTGCGAGCCAGGGGCCTCCCACTGTCACTGGCCCACAGGCTGAGATTGTATCCAGCCCTCCTCTCAAAGTCCAGCTCTTTCTCCAGAGTGAGGGCACCCGTCATCGGGTCCACCTGGAAGGTCCCATGGGCATCATCTAACAGGACATGTCGCACTTCTCCCGCTGGGCCCAGGTCAGGATCAAAGGCATCCAGAAATGTTAGGATAGTTCCTGGGGGCAGGTCCTCTGGGACCTTCAGGCTGCTGAGTTCTGCGATGCACTGGGGAGAGTTGTCATTGACATCTTCCAATGTGATGGTAAGGTCTGTGACAGAGAAGAGCTGGTGGCCCTTCCTGGGCTGATCCCTGGCCTCCACCTTGAGTATGTACTGAGGTTTTGTTTCCCTGTCCAGGTGTCCTGTGACCACCAATTCCCCAGTGAGGGGATGGAGGGAGAACTTTTCTGTGGGACTCAGCAGGGTGTAGAGAACCCTCCCATTGTCATCCGAGTCAGCATCTTTTGCTTTCAGCTCTGCAATTGTGGTTCCAACTTCCGTGTCTTCCGAGATGGTTATCTGGTACCCACCAGGTGGAAATCTGGGTGCATTGTCATTCCAGTCTTTCACATGCACTGTCAGCAGCTTCCAGGAGGACTTCTGGGGCGTGCCCAGGTCATACACTGTCACATTGAGGATGTAGAAACTGGTGGCTTCGTAGTCCAAGGGGGCAACTACAGTGAGCAGCCCTGTCTCCAGCTCAATGTCAAAGCACCCTTCTTCATTGCCATCTGCAATCACATAGACCAGTTTGCCATTGAAACCAGTGTCAGGGTCAGTGGCTGCCAGGCGGGCCAGGGAGGTGTTGAGAGGGGCATGCTCAAGGATGTCAATGGACTGTGGGAAGTGGTCCGCAAACTGTGGGGTGTGATGATTGATCTGATATTCACTTAAGGAAGTGAAGTCCTCATCGTTGGAGTCCTGGTTCGGAAGCCCAACCGAGTGCAGAATGGTCTTTGTGAAATGTTTCAGGGCCCCTGTTTTATCACATGTTATAGGAACCTCAGAATGAAGGTCCTTCACTATAGTAAGATTCAAAGTCGTGGGCGAGGCATAGTATTTCCCATCCGAGGCTGTAATTTTCAGGGAATAATGGATGGGTAGACCAGTAGTATGATTTATAAGAGAGCGTTTGAGGGATATCACTCCAGAGAAATGATTTAGATCAAAATACCCCAGTTCGTTGCCTGACACAAACTCATATTTTAGGTTCTGGAGCTCATCCACGTCTATCGCCGACACGGTCAGCACTGACTTGTGCACTGGCCAGTCTTCGCGGATAGAGCCAGTGCAGTTGACCTCCTCAAACATTGGTTTGTTGTCGTTCAAGTTATTGAGGCTAAGAGAAACAGATACTTCCTTTTCCTGGCGAAATGGGGACCCCCAATCGGAGGCCCGTACCTGGAAGGTGTAAATTCTTTTCATGAGCTCGTAGTCCATGGGTTTGGAGGTGGAGATGACCCCCAGGTAAGGGTCGATAGAGAAGGGCACATCTTTTGGATGAGCGATGGAATAGGTGACATAACCGTTCTCGCCATGATCCAGGTCTGTGGCGGTAACCATCAACACACTGGAGCCTGGGGGGATGTTCTCATCGAAGGTGCCAGCGTAGGAAGGCCTGCTGAAGAGGGGGGCATGGTTGTTACAGTCCACGATGTCGATGACCACAGTGGTGGAGGCCAGGCCGGGGGACGTTTTGATGTGCAGCTGGTAGTGGGCTCGGTCATGGAAGTCCATGAGCTTCGTGGTGGTGATGAGCCCAGTGTGAGCATTGAGTTTAAACCCCGCGCTCTCCGAGGACGGCTTTAGAACATACTGCAGGTTGGGGACGGCTCTGGTTACTTTCACCATCACCACACGGCTCCCAGGAGGGGAAAACTCGCTAAGCTGTACTCTGTAAACAGCCTGCTCAAACTGGAGGGAAGCCAGTTTGGAAGGGGGCAGGTGAAAGCCCCTGATCTGGGAATAAGAAGAAGGACTGCCCCCACTCCTGGCCTGCAGGCTGAGGTTGAATCCATGAAGGTGCTCCAGCCAGTTGATGTCTTTGACAGACACCACACTGAACTCACTGCTCCTGGCATAGGACTTGATGGCCTTGAAGTACTTCCCAGGATCCCCGTCCACAATTTCCAGTGAGTCCACTTCAGCACCCGAGCCGTTTGCACCTATCACCACAGTGGCATAGGTGGCAGCCTCACTGCTGTCTGGCGGGGCCACCACCACAGAGGTGATGGCTGGGGGCTTCCTGAGGGCAGGCTCCACATGGATGACCAGTGCGGCCAAATTGCCAAACCCATTGCCCTCCGAGATTTTCCGCATGCGGTCCACAGCCAGCACCTGGAGTTCATACTTCCCTCTCCAGGTGACATTGAGCTTCCTAGCCAATGTGACCACACCACTGGTGGGATGGATGGCAAAGAGCTCCGACCTCGTGTTAAAGGCATAATAGAACTCGGCGTTCTGGCCCAGGTCAGCATCTGTGGCGGTCACCTTGCAGATGGGGCTCTTGAGGGGCATGTCCTCAGAGATGGTGACCCGGTATGAAGGCGGGGAGAAGAGGGGCTTCAGGTCATTCTGGTCCAGGATGTGGACCACCACCCGGGTGAGAGCTTCCAGCTCCAAGGTCTTCTCCGTGGCTTGGATGATGAGGGTGTAGCTGTCTCGCACCTCCCGGTTCAGAAGGGCCGTGTTGCTGCTCTTTGTCCTGATTCTCAGAAAGCAGAAGTTGCCCACCACGTACTCCTCCGTTTTGAACACGTTGGCCACGTCTCCAGAGATGATCCGGTACCTCACTGCCCACTGGGGCTCGGCGATGTAAATGCCCATTTTCACGGGGCTCTCCACGTAGGTCTTGGGAGCAGAGTTTTCATAGATGGTCGCATTGTAAAGGGGGGATGTGAAGTGCCAGGCAGCAGCGGAGAGGACCCCTTCTAGGGGCTTGTCACAGGTTGCACAGTGGAGCAAGAAAGTGACAAAACCCAACAAGACAATATTCATGGTGGAAAAACTCCAGAAATCCTGAGCAAAAAAAAAAAAGGGGGGGGTGCAAGTTAGGGAAAAGTGATTTCCATGGCTGTAGTTCCTAACCAGGGGTGACTATGCCCCTCCGGGGACATTGGCCATGTCAAAAGGTATTCCAGCTGTCCCAGCTTGAAGGTGAGGGTGCTAATGTCATTGAGGGGGTAGAGGCCAGGGAGGCTGCTAAACACCCTCCATGCACAGGACAGCCCCCCACAACAAAGAATGAGCTGGCCCCAAATGTCAGCAGTGCTGAGATCCAGAAACCCTGTGTTTGAAGAGTAACAATAACCAACCAGTTTCAATGCCCTCTCCAGGGCACCTGGCAGATCCCACCCAGTCCTGCCCCCCTCCCTGCTTTTCCCAAAAACCTTCAGTGGCTCCCCAGTGATGGTAAGGTCTTCCAGCCAGCTTAGCAATCTGTCTCTGAGTAATTCCTACAAGACCCTTGCAGCAGGGCTGAGCCCCAGCCAGACTGAAGTGCGTCAGCATGTGTAAGGGCTGCAAAAAAGCCAAGTGACCACGGTCACAGGCCTGGCATCAGGCTGCCTGGCCATCCACCCTGGTTTCACCATTTACTAGTGGGTGACTTTCTGGGCATGTCATTTAACCTCTAGGAGCCTCAATCTCTTCTTCTATAGAATGGGCGTAAGACTATCATCTACCGCCTTGGATTGTTGTGAAAATTAGATGAAATGACAAAGTAAATGGCCTGGCAGGGTGCCTGGCGCACAGTAAGTTTTAACTCACTATTAGCTATTATTAGTAATAGGAAACGAAGTGTCACAGAGGGAAGGGAACTGCTCAGGGTCTTGCAGCAACTGACTCTGGCTCACCGTGTGACCTTGAACTCCTCAGCTCCCGGGATGTCAGAGCTGACAGGGACCTTAGGGTTGATGGGGTTCTGACCCCACTCCTTGTGCCCAGATGGGGAAGTAGGGCCCCAGAGTGGGGAAGCGTCTTGCCCCAAGTCCCGTGGTGGGTGGCCCGGTGAGGACGGGTCCCTGGGATTTGTCAAACAGCCTAATGCTCTGCCCCTCGACACTCACTGCTGCCCCCCTGCTCTGCCCTGCTGTTTCCCACAGGGCTTGTCCCTGAACCCAAGCCTGGCTCAAAAGGTGAGGCAATCAGGGCCAAGGACAGGACAGGGCAGGGAGGAGGGCAGAGTCGCTTGCCAAAAGGGGCCTCCTAGAAGCTGATGCCTGCCCACTCAGGGGAGTCTTGACTCCAAGGAGCCCGGTGGCCGCCAGCCAGATGCATGAGCATTCCTGGATGAAACAGGCAAGACTTGTTTTTCCAGTTGCCTTGCTCTTCAAAGGCAGGGAAGAGTTAAACATCCAGAGCAGGGGGAAAGGGAAAAGAGGGGGTTGGATCCTTGTCTGTCCGGAGTTTTGAGGGAACTGAACGCAGGTTCTTTAAGGCAGCCAGCGAGGGTGGAAGGCGGGATGGAGGCCGGCATGGGAAAGGCAGCCTGCTGTGGGATCTGAAGGCCCGTGGCAGAAAAGCATTGAAATATGCCCCATCCTCTGGCCTCCCTACTATGGTTCCTCACTTAAGATTCTGCTGGTGGGGCCCTAAGCCCAGGCACCTTGGGAAAGAGAGGGCAGGAGGGAGGCAGATTCTACACCTGGGGCCCTAAGGCCAGTAACAGAAAGAGCACCATCTGTTATCTACCCTTCCTGCTCCCCTACTCTCCTTCCTTACTGCTGCACCCCAGTGGAGCCAGCCTGCGGCAGCATCCCTGACACAGTCCTCTGCAAGCAGGAGGGGGCCCCGAGTTATTCGAACCCTACCCCCAGGATAGCATTGGGTTTGGAAAATTGAAGCCCGGAGGGAAAATGAGTCCTTACCCCAGCCCCAGGTCCATTCACACCATGCGCAGCCTAGCGAGCCCGGGGTGCACGCAGCCTCCAGCTCTCCCTGCCCCGCTGTGCGGAGAGCTTCCTGTTCGCCAGGTCAGTGCCCGTGTCAGGCAGGCCCCGACAAGACGCCCTGCCGAGCAGCTGCACAGATGGCTTACAGAGTGGGGGAGCCGTTCAGATGGACTGGAGGGAACAGAGCAGGGGTGGAGTCTCCCTGGAGGGGGATCCCATGCAAAGGGAATGCACCTTTGGGGGGGCAGTTTGGTGCTCATGGCTGTATTCACGCTGTGGGACCTGCAGACCTGGCCACTAGTTTGTGGAGGGGGGGCCTGTGTCTTGACATTTGTTTCCTGGCTCCAGGTCCAGGCTAGTGAACAGGTTTGCAGGGTGCGGAGGCACGCTGGGCTCCCTGAGACACCCTTCCAGCTCACCACCTGGGACCGCTATTTAGAGACACCTTAGAAATCATAAGTCAGTTTGTATCACTTTCCTGCTTAAAATTTTCCAGTGGCTTCCCATGGCATTTATTATTATTATTATTTTAATCTTCACTTGAGGATATGTTTATTGATTTTAGAGAGAGAAGAATGGAGAGAGAGAGAGAAAGAGATTGATGTGAGAGAAACATCAATCTGTTGCTTCCTGTACATGCCTCAATCAGGGATTGAACCCGCAACCTAGATATGTGCCCTGACTGGGGATTAAACCCGCAACCTTTCAGTGTACGGAACGATGCTTCAACCAACTGAGCCACCCAGCTGGGCAGCTTCCTATAGCATTTAAATTAAAATCCAAGCTCCTTACCACATCCAGGAAGGCCCCGTGCCACCTGGGCCCTGCCTGCTTCTCCAATGATACCTCCCAGCACCCTCCCCATTGTTCAGCAAGCTGCAGACACAGGGCTCCTTTCTTCTCTGCAAACATACCGAGCGGGGATCTGCCACAGGGCCTTTGCACTTGCTGTTTCCCTCCGCTTAAGATTCTCACACGGCTGGCTCCTTCTTGTCATCCAGTTTTCCACTCAGATGTCGCCTCCTAACCCTTCTTTATCGCATCACTCCATTTTCTCCATAGCAATTGTCACCACACAGCATGTTCCCATTTATTTATTTAATGACTGTCTCTTGCACTGAACCCCGTGTTTAGTGCAAGGCTCCCTGAAGACGGGTGCTTGGTGTCTCTGGTTCACAAGTGAGTCCCTAGCGCCTAGATCAGTGGCTGGCACATAAACACTAGTTGAAAAAGGCAAGCATCTGGACTTGGGAAAAGTAGTGGCAGAATGAAAGCTGAAAGAAACTTTCAGTGTTCATCCCTTACTTTTTGAAGCTGGAAAAATAGCCTTAAAGAAAGAAAGGGATTTGCCCAAGGTCACATGGTAAGACCCAAAGCCAGGTTCTTTCCTCCTGACCGTGCTGCCAGAAGGAGAAGCTGCGGCCACATGAATCCAGCTGTCAGGGTTCAAGCCCCAGCTCCACTACTTGCTAACTGTGTCACATTGGGCGAGTCACTCAACATCTCTGAACTTTAATTTTTTCATCAGTAAGATGAGGCTACTAAGAACACTGCTTTCTAGGGGTTTTGTAATTACTGGATAAGATCCTGCACATTGATCTCACCTGTAAGTGGAACCTAGTCAACAAAACAAACAAGCAAGCAAAATGTAGTCAGAGACAGTGAAATAAAGAACAAACTGACAGTAACCAGAGAGGAGGGGAGGGAATAATGGGGGAAGAAAGGGGGGAAGGCCGTCAAGGAACATGCATAAAGGACTCATGGACAAAGCCAAAGGGGGGAAGGATCGAGGGTGGGAGGGGGGGATGGCTGGGGTGGGTGGGAGTGGTGGTAGGGGGGGATGGAGACAAATGTACTTGAGCAACAATTTGAAAAAGAGAAAAAAAATAAAAGTACATTTCAAATTTTAAAAATTTAAAAAGAGGCAAAAAATTAAAAGATCGTGCATATCAATGTACTAAGTAAGCACAGTGCCTGGCCCATAGAAAAGCACTCACTAAATATTAGTTATTGTTAGTTTTCAAAGGCAAGGCAGAACCAAAGCCTCAAGCTGGGGTGAGAGCGGTGTCCCCTGATAAGGACCAGCCTGCGCCCTGGCACAGCAGGAAGCCACTGGTCTCCGGTCGAGTCTAAGCTTGCTGGCCCAGCCACAGGCTGTTCTGGGAAGCTGCGAGCAGGCGCTTGCCTGGGGTGGGGCCTCACGCTCTCGGCTCCCCAGGCCTGGGGAGAGGTCGGCATGTGGGTGGATGTGCACGTTTGCGAGAGGGCACACACACACACACACACACGCATGCGCTTAGGAGGCAAGTTCTGAATAATCGTGTGGGCACAGTAGTTGTGTGTGTCTACTTGACAGGATGAATGTGATGTGAGTGAATAAACTGGTAGCGGTGAGGCTTGTACGTGCCCTGGTGTGAGCCAGCACGGGTGTGGGAGGTCATGAATAGACTCATTTAGGGTGCGTGTGCTTCCAACTCTGCTCTCTTGTCACTCCCAACCCCGTTTCAAAGACAGGGGAAGATGGCAGAAAGTGGGTCTGGCTGTGTGACGTTACGCAAATGGCTTACCTTCTCTGATCCCCAATGTCCCTACTTCAGACTGCCATTTTGATAATGCAATGAGTCAATGGACACAAATGCGAACACAGTTCGCGCCCAGTTTTCAACAAATACCAAGTACTGTTGCTTTCTAGCTGCTGACTCACACTATGGACTCTTGAGCATGAGGATAATGAAGGCTCTCAGGTGTGTTCTCACCGTTCCTGTGCGGACCGACTTTCTGGGACTAACCGCTGCAGGACTTCAGTGAGACCGCGGATAATTTCACCATGTGTTTCAGCCCACCGCTCCAGTGTCTCCAGATCCTGATGTTCCAACTGGCGGTTGTCACATCCGTGTTTTAACCCAAGTCAATGGTGACAGTCTGTGCAGAGCTGGGAGGCACAGTGCTCTGAGACCTTCCCTGTTTTCTTGGTTGGTGATCTCAAGTGCAAGCCCTCTCACTGTGGAGAGTTCCCCGTCACCAGGAGCATCCAAGCATGGTCTAGGTGGCCACCTGTGAAGGATGTGCTACTCTAGGGGGACATTTGCCCTTGGGGGAGATGAGTAGAGCTCTAAAGCCCCTTCGAACTTATGCAGGTACAGGTCTTTGGCCTGTGTGAGCCTAGAGTCCCCGAATGAGCTCTCTAAGGCAGCAAAGGGACTCCCTGTGCCTGTGCATCGGGGTTGCGCACTCACCAACGCTTGTTCAGTCATCAGTGTAGTGAGCTGACCTGGCTTTTGGGAGACCTAGATCTAAAGTCGCTTTTTCTTGTGTGGCCTTGGTCAAAGCTGTCACCGAAGCCTTGTGTGGACCTCTTTCCTCATCTGTAGTGACATGTGTGTGTCGGAGGAAGGGGCTGGGATGGATCAGTGACTTCAAACCCCTCTGTTGCCTTCAGGGGCAGAACCTCTTTTTCCCTCATGAAATCTCACCTAGAAGCGCAATCCATGAAGAGATCAAAGCAGAACCGCACTACTAGAAGCAGGGTTGGAGGCCTAGGACCCTGGCCCGGGCTTGTCCCTTATCCCCTGGGAAGCACAGGTGGAAAAACTGGGCTAGAAGGCCTCTAAGAGCACCCTGCCCCCCACCCACAACCTGAGAAGTGGGGTTCTGCTCTTCTGTGTGCTGTTGTTGTTAAAAAGCTCCAAGATCCATGGCTGGGTGTGCTGGGTGTGATGATTCTAGAGCCCTGTGATCTGCGTTTGTGACAGTGGGCCCCTGTGCGGTGACCCGGCATTTCAGTTCTAGACATCTGTGGCTCTGACCAATTCTGTCCCTCCCACGTGGAACCACAGGTGCTTGGAGGGATTCAAAGCCAAATTGAACTTCACACCGAAGAAGCTCCTACCCGATTCGTTCAAAATGCTAGGCTTTGGTCCCGAGGGTGAAATTCCTCCCAGTCACTTGCAGGAGTACCTAGGCACAGGTCGGCGAAGACATTCTCCCGCTCGGCCCCACACTGCCCCTTCCTTGGGCACAACGCAGGTGTTAACTAATAACCCACGTGATACTCCCAGGACACACACGTGCCCTTTCACTCCCCCGTCTAAGACAAGGGAGACTGAGATGGGAATGGCACACCCGAGGCCACCCAGGAAGGTGGTGGCTGAACTGGACAGAGACAGCCAGAGTTCCTAAACCTGCGTGCTCTGGGGAGAAGCAATAACATAAGATATTTTTTTAAAGTTCAGAAAGCCTTTCACAAAAGAGAGAGCCACTAGGGTCATTCCTCCGGACTGGAGAATGTCCACCCTCCCCCCAAAATCTAAAGGGAAAATGACCGTGGACTTGGGGACCTCAGTATGTGTTTTCTGGCCTCACTCTCCTCCCTGTCGCTGCATCCGCACCAGGCACCCAGTGTCGGGGCCAGCTGTCGTGCCTCTCGAGAAGGAACCCGGAACGTATTCTGTTGGTCACAAAAGCTTAAAGGTGGTGGTGTGGTGGCCAGGGATTAGGAGGGATTGCACCTTTGAACCGGAATTAAAATCACAAGTGAAACAATGGTGACATTCCAGGTAGCTGCTAGACAGGAAGTCTTTAGCTACTGAAATAAATTTCCCCCTTAGGGGAAAGCAGGGAGCCATTGAAAGTTTTTGAGAAGAAGCAGGACTAGAACAGAACTGTATGAGGGGAAGAGTAATCTGACATCAGATCCAAAGGGAGGGGCTTCCACTCCCACTCTGGTGTGGACCGGGTTCGAACGCCAGCTCTGTTGGTTTGGGCCGACTAGAACTCAGTGTGGGTAGGAAGGCTTGGTTCACTTCCGAGAGCCTTGGATGAGCACTGGAGCCCTTTGCTGGTGTGTAGGCAGCAGCCACTACTAGGTTCTCACGTAACAAAACAAGTGAAAGAAATGAATATGGGCCAGCAAAGGGCCAGTGGCTTGGGCCCTTGGTGCACCGTGTGACCTTGGGAAGCCCACAGAACCTCCTGTGAGCCTCAGTTTCCTTGTCTGTAAAGTGCAGGTAATAACAGCTACTCCTACCTACTTCCCAGGGCTGTAGGGAAGACAGATCATGTGATAGGCGAACGCACAGGGAGGAGAGACGCAGAATAACACCTTATTAGCCCAATAATGGCCTGGCGAGTGGCGGCCACAGCACCTACAGACTGAGGCTGCCTTAGCAGAGCTGTCTGGAGAAGCCAGGCGTGCACAAGCCTGGGATTAGAAGGAAAAGAAACGGCTGAAAAGGAAGTCTTTTCACTTAGAGCATGGGTGAAAGGGAGCTGGGACTGGGGTCCCCTTCTTTACCAGTACTCTAGTACACGTGACAAAAATTATACTGTCCTGTGTCTGTGTAGTAGTAACCTGTAAATTTTCAAAGAACGTCTTCATGCGTTACCTCACTTGGTCTTCGGGCACGACACACAGTACTGGGTAGAATTAATAGGGAAAAAGTGGGCTCTGAGTCAGGCAGACCTTGCTTCAAATCCCAGCTCTGTCTATCACTCACCAGCCGTGCAACCGTGGGCAGCTATCTAACTTCTCTGGTCCCGGGAAACGACAGAGTCTCAAACAGCTCTCTCGTGGAGTTGTTCAGAAGGCCGAATGCGCCAATGCGTGGCGAAAGCCCAGGACTGGAACACACTCGGTTCAGGTCAGTCACTGGACCAGCCTCACCGCAGTATGACACCTGTAGTTATTCTCATTTTGTAAATGAGAAGCTGAGGCACCAAGAATCTGAAGCTCTGCCCAGGCTCACCCACCCGGTAGGCGGCGGGTGTAAGTACCGTCCCAGAATAGGAACCCGCACTCCAGGAAGAGAGCCTCGGGAGGCTGGAGTCGCTGGAGCGGATTCCCTAGAGCAGCGTCTCCAGCAGAACCTTCCACGGCGAAGGAAACGTCCTATAACTGAGCTGTGCAGGCGGGAACCACCGGCCACATGTAGCTGTTGAGTATTGGATACGTGGCTGGTGCGACTGAACAAGTGAGTTTGTAATCTTAGTTAACTTTAATTCACAGAGCCACATGTGACTAGTGGTCACCGTATTGGCCAGCTCAGCTCTGGACAGCATGGCAGAGGAACCAAGGATGCATGGGATTGGAGGGGGACTCCAAGTCCACCCATCCGGTAGGTTTAGGGGCATACTCAGGGCCCACAGTACTTTCAGGGACCCATCCAAATTTCTCTTAAATTCAGAAGAAAGAAGACAAACATTTCAATTGAAGGAAATGTTTTCATATATAATAATATATTCATCTTTATACCAATATTGTCAAAAAAACATTTCTAATATTTTCTGATAGAGGAAGGGACCTGCAAAAGATAAAATGCCCAGGGCCCTTGAAAGCCATCACGTGACTCTGGGTGGTGGACATTTGGAGGAAACAAAAATCCTCCAGGAGCCTGGGCTTTGGGAAGGAAAAGGGATGAAGTAGAAGATGATGAGAAGTCTTTTGTTATTGGGTCTCCTCTGCCAAAGTCATTCATCAGTTTATTTAATCCCGTTTTAGTGGGGGCTCACCCTGTGACAGGCATTCTAGAACAGAGAACGAGACAGAAAAGGCCACTGCTTGTGGGGATGGCATTCTAGTGGCAGAGAGAGAATAAAAAATACACACTTTATCGGACGCAAAAAGTGCTATGCAGAAAAATCATGCAAGGCAAGGTTAAAGAGTGACGTGTGGGGAATGCCATTTTGGAAAGGGGGGGTGGGGGACCCTACATGACAAGGTGACATGTGAGCAGGGAAAGGTCCACAAAGCCGTCTTGAGGAAGAGTTCCTTCCAGGTAGAAGAAATAGGCATAGGCAGTGTAAAGGCCCTGGGGCGGGATGTCGGGGAGGTAACCCGGGGCCTGTCAGGCGGCCAAAGAAGAGACTGGCAGTGGGGTGGGCCCCATGGCGGGGTCTGCATGGTGGCTGCACAGGGGACAGAGGAGAGACGGCTGTGGCACTGGATGTGAAATCCTCGAATCACTAGAACCAGAACCCAGGCTCCCCGTCCTGGGTGCTTTGCACTAGCCAAATCGCTTCCCCTGCCCCAGCTTCTCTCCCAGGCCATGGGCTCCTCGGGATCCCACGATTCCACGGTCCTTCTACTCAGTAGCCAGGGGGGTGGGGAGGAGTCAGGTTTCAGGGTCAGACCTGCCCTCAATCTTGTCTCTGTGTTGTCTAGGGGCTTTGCTTCCTCTGTCTTAGCCTCAGTTTCCCCATTTGTGACAAGGGGCTAACAGTGCTCAGCTCACTGGGGGACTTAGTGAGCTTATGCATGGAAAGCATTTAGCAAAGGTGCCAGGAACACAGAAAGTAGTTAATGTTATCACCAGCATTAGATATTACTATTACTATTGTAATAATTATAGTAACGTTATCAACTATTACAATATGTATTCAGAAATATGCGTGGGATGAGGGAGCTATTCTCTGCATGAGTACGGACCGCCGCCCATGCCCCAGCGGCCCCTGGCAGGAGCTCCCTCTACGCAGACACACCTGTGCGCACACACACCTGTGGTATTTGTGACATTCCCCCTCTCCTTGCAACGATTTGTAGTAAAGCTCAAGCCATAGCTTATGCAGCATTAAGACCATAATTGCTATCCCTGTCACCCTGTGGGTGCAGAGAGGTCACAGATATGATCTCATTCTGAGTGTGAGGGGTGGCAGGTGGGCACGAAGCCAGGAGAAGAGGATGGGCAGGAAAGCAGGAGATAGAGACATGTCATACACACCCTACGACGACGTGGGTTTCCTGAGCTCTTTTGTACTGCCCTTAGTTGACCGCTCTGGGCCTCATCTTACATGATCTGTAAAATGAGGCCATTCAGTATAGCCCCCTCTGTGTCTAGGACAACACACCCTTGCTTTCCAGGGAGCTTGCTGGCCCTTGGGCACCAGAGAGGCGAACCCTGTTCCCCTTAGCTGGCTATGGGACCAAAGTCCCTGCTAGCTGCTTGCGCATGAGACTACCAGCCACCCATGGCCACTCCCAGCCGGGTCTGCATCTGGCCCGGGCACCCTGGGGGTGAGGAGGTTACAGTCAGGGCCACATAACACCAAGGCCACCTGCTCAGGCTCCAGAGTAAGGCAGCCTGCTCTGAGTCCTGCTTTGGCCCATTGCTGGGCTCAACCTTGAGCAAATCATAGAACCCGACCAAGCCTCAGCCTCTTTGTATATAAACTGAGGAAGGTAGTCACCAGGCTGCTGTGAGGATCAGTGAAGATGAACAGTCGGCATGAGGCCGAGCACGTGAGCCCTCACATGGTGACTGTCGTGGTGTACACATGTCCTCTTTTTATGGGGCTTCCACTTGTCCCTCTGGGAATTAAGGCTAGTCCCTGCTCTCCTATCTTACTGAATAATCCTCCACTGAGCTGTTGTCAAATGCTGCCCTGACGATGGCGAGGTTTGGGGACTGTGAAATGCTTACAGAGGCACAGACACACCTCACAGCTGACGTTTATTGAACATTTACTATGTGCCAGGGCCTGTGGTGGGCCCTTGGTGTGCATTGTCGCTTTTAAGCTCCTTTACAGCAACCCTATAATTATCCTCATTTTGCAGGTGGGGATAAATGAGACTCAGAAAGGTTACCTAACCTCCAAGTTCACAAAGCTAGTATATGGGCAAGCCAGGGTTAAACCTCAGATCACCCATGTGTCTAACAGTTCCCTGGCCTGCCTCCCTGTGCCCTCAGGTGAGAAAGAGCACTTGGGAAGAGGGAGGGCTGTAGGATCCCTCCCCCACGCCAGGATCATACAGTGATGGATTCTCGAACATCAGCAGACACAGATTCTCAGCAAAGGCTTCATCTCCAGTTCTCCCTCTCAGTCCCATCCCGCTGTCCTGGCCTGGTCCAGCTGCACTGTTTTCCCGTCCAAGGCCAGTCCCCTCTGAGCACAACAGTGTAGGGTCTCAAAGCCAGCAGGCAGGCAGGCAGGCAGGCAGGCCTGGGCAGGTGAGGAGCGGCTTCCAACAGTGGGGCAAGACAGGCCGATCCGCCATCTGAGGCACCCGGTCTTGCAGTTTGCAGGCCCAGCCTGACTGAGGGCCAGAGGCACCAGAGGAGTTAGGGATGATTTGGGAGCATCAGGGTTCGTACTAATGAGATGCAAACGATCCTCCAGTGGTGGGCTCCAGGGAGACCCAGGTTCCACATTTAAACCCTCTGGGTTCTGTCCACACACATTTAAGCCCCCTGGGCTCTGTGCACACCAGTTTTCTTACCCAAGGTAACTCTGTGCTCCACCCAGCCATAGGTGCAGAACTCAGCCAGGCTGTGTTCTCACCAACAGGGCTGGCCACTGACCTGAACCAGTGGTTCCCACCGTTGGGAACCCCCTAAGGGGGTGGGGGTTAAAAACACATATTTCCAGCCCCACCGCAGATCTACTGAATCAAAATCTTTAGGGGTGGGGCTCAGGGATAGATGTTTAACAAGCTCCTGGGGGTGAGTTTAGTGCGACTGGTGTTTGGGAGCTGCTGGAAAAGGGCGTCTCTTTCTTCACAATCTTGCATTTTGTCCTGCCTTATTTCAAAGCTGACATCCCATAGGCGGCCCTCTCCTAGGCCCCGGTGGAGAGGGGGTGGGAAGTTAGGAAACCGACCACAATTTTCATGACGTTTTTGGGCTAGAGACGTGTTTCTCAAATGGCAGTGTGTTAACAATCACAGCTTCATCCTCGAGAAGCCCGATTTACAATTTAGTAGGGCTGCCGTGGGTTCGTGGTGCACGTTTTTTCCTGTAGGCGGTCCCCTGACCACTCTCAGGGGAACACTAACCCTCAGGCAAAGCGGACGCGAGGTTATCTCTCCAGTCAAGTACAAGAAACAGGAGGGGGAAAGCTCCAGATCCGATTCTCGCACCTGACTTTCACCTGGGAGTCTCCGAGTCTGCCAATCTCCCTGTTCATCGGCACCGCAAACCCCTGAGGCGACAGTTTATCTTCCTGCAGACGGGTCTGTCTGTCTCCCAGAGAGAGACTCGGCCCCACAGGAGACTCGACCATGCTCTCTTTGCAGTGAATAGAACTGAACCTCCACATACCTTGTGCGTGACCCAGCAATCCCACTCCCAGGTACATGCCCAACGGACGGACGTGTGTGCACGCTGCCCTCACCAAGATTCACACGAGAACGTCCAGAGCAGCACTGCTTCTCAGAGCCCCCCACTGGGGACAACCCAGATGCCCACCGAGAGCAGGTGGGTAAGCGAAGTGTGGTACGGTGTACAGTGGAGTACTACACAGCAAAGAAAATGAAGTGTTGCTCCGGGCGTCCGTGCAGATGAGCCCTACACATGCAATGTGGGGCAAAAGCAGCCACATATGAAAGAATACACACTGTGCTATTTCAACAGGATGCGGTTTAAAAACAGGCACAACCCATGGATTAGATTAGAATACAGTTCTTCTGGGCGGGGCGGGGCGGGGCGGGGGTGGGGGGGACCGGAGGGTGATGACAAAGGCGTTTACAGAGCGGCGGTGAGTGCTGTTTCCTTATCTGGGAGCTGGTTCGTTTTTGGAAAGGTCATTGGGCTGTACACTTAGGATTTGTGCCCTTTTCGGTGTGGATATTATACTTTATTTAAAAGTTCCCTAAAAATTCGAGGAAAGGACTTCAAAGAGGACTTGCAATGAGAGGGAAGACATTTCCATAGTAAAAGTCTCTGACTGGCCACTCGCACAGGCTTTCAGAGCTGCGGGATCCTGGACTCCTCCCGCCCCGGGAACCAGGAAGGAGACGGTTCTCAAAACCCAAGAAGCGTGGGAGGTGCGCCAGGGCACACCAGGGCTGCGGAAAACCGGAGGCTCAGCGGTTCCCCTTCCCCACCCCGACCCGGCCGGCCTCCGCGGAGCCGCGAGCACGGCGGCAAGCCCACTGTCCACTGGGTTCCCAGGTCCAGCTGAGTTCCAGCTCTTTGGGGGTCACTTCCTGCAACGTGTTTCTGTCCCAAGAGCAGTTTTCTGGTTCATTTTCTGGTTTGATTCCCTCCAAGACCCTCTAAGGAGAGCATGGGGAAGTGGAGACCCAGAGAGGGGTGGGGTCAAAAGACTTAACGAACATCATCCTGCCGGCAAGTGGCCCAGCTGGGGCTCCGACCTCGAACCCCACACTCCTGGGCTGTGCTGCAGATGGGCTGTTCTCAGTAACGGCCATGCTGTCGCTTAGTGAGCGCCTTCCCTGGGGATGGACCCAAGGAAGTGGGAACTATTATCTCATCCCCACTTTACAGATGAAAAAACTGAGGGTCAGACAGTCCAAATGCCCTGTCCAGAGTCAATGGCCAGGAAGTGTGGAGCGTGGTTGGAACAAGCAGTCTGTCTGAGCTGAGCCTGAGCTCTGAACCGCTCGTCCAGTCATCCTCAGACCCAGCTGGACCTCCCCTAGAGTTCCCGTGGAGCTTGCAGAACGACAGGTTCCCTGACTCCACCCAGCCCTCACACTTTCCTTTTGTAGACCTGGGATAGGGCTGAAAACTCTGTATTTTTAATGACACTTCTGGGCATTTGGGAAGCTCAGCTCTAAACGAGGTTCCCCCTAAAATATAACAGTGAAAACAAAACAATTGCAAGGTGAAGATTAATTTAGCAACTTCCAAATTAACTCACTGAGCCTCTTTTATAATTAGGGTTCTCCTAATGACGGTACACACCCCCCAAGAAGGATTCGAGAAGAGCCCGGCTGGCTGGGTAGTTCTGGGACAGGCGTTCAGCTGCACTTGGGGTGGGGTTCCCGACTGGCAAAGGGTGCCAGGACGGGGGGCTCTTGGGGGACTGGTGATGCCTGCTTTTCTCTCTGGTTGCTGGCTAGCCAGTGTTTGCACTCACTTGGTAAAACTTCATCAAGCTGTAAGTTAAATTGATGCAATCTGATTTCAAATATTTACAAAATGAAAAAAAAAAAAAAAAACAAAATCAGGCTGACGCCTGTCAGAGACACTGTACGAGGAATCTTTGCACAGAGTAGAGCACTAGACTAGGGATCAAATGGGGTTCTTCTAATGTTGCGCTTCCAGAAGTTTGAGGTTCTAGGATTTAAAATTTTCCAAGATGCTATGGTTCTCTGAGTCAATTCCTACGATTTCAGGAGCCCCCAAGTCTACAAAGCAGCTAACGTTCAGTGAGCTCTTACCGTGGAGTGGTTACCGTGCTAAGAGCCTTCCGTGTGTTGACACAGGGCAGCCCTGTGAGGCAGGGAGCATGAGGCACCCCTATACCCCCCGGGGAGCAGAAACGATGTGCCCGAGGTCGCAGAGGCAGGAAGTGGCAGTCGGGACAGAGCTCACATGCCCAACCATGATGCCCTACTAATATTATGCTCTGCTCCTTCCCAAGGCCAAACTTCTAAAGGTCTAAAAGGATGCACTTTGTGGCATCTCGCCTCGCATTTGTTGGAAGGACCCCAGAGGGAAGGGGATGCTGCAAGGAGAGACAGCAAGCAGCTCTGGCCTGGGACCTGCGAGCGCACACAGGCCGACACGCACACACACGCTGACGTTACCCCGTGGCTGGCATGTTCAGTCCTGCTGTGCTTGCTCTGAGGCCAACTACTGTGGGCGCTGGAGCTGAACGGGAGCCGGGAACTGGAGAGCTCTCCAGGGTGGGCTCCCTGCCCCCAGCCAGGGGGCAGCCACCTCACTGTCGCCTCCCCCCTCTCAGGGGCCACGCCAGTCTGAGGAATGGAAAAAGACTCAGCAGGAAGTGGGGCAGGGAGGGACTTCTCTCCTCTGCAGGCTCCAACCTGGGAAATGCTTAAGGCATCCCCTCTTTCCAGAAGAGATGGATTTTAGGAAATAATTTGCTAATCAATGAGTAATGCTAGAGTATCAGGCCCTGCATTTGTCCAAGGGTGAAATGACACATCTTAACCTTCTACCCCGACCCCCCTTAAATCCGTGCTGCACCCCCCAGCCACACACACCCAGCCAGAGTGCTCTTTGGCTTAAACTCTCTCAACACAGTCCTCCGGCATCTACACGATACAAGCCACGCTCCTATGATGGTTTTCTGAAGTCCTATGTTTTAAAGATATACATGGAACTATTTCTAGATAAAATTATATACTGAGATACACTTCAAAATAATCTGGGGAGGCAAGGATCTGTGGGGGTACAGAGGAAACCTAATTGTTGAAGCTGGGTGATGGGGTTTTAAAAATACTACTCTGCATGCATTCATGTATTTCTATCATTTCCCATTAATAAAAAATTGCATATAAATGATGTTTTTTAAAAAAGCCATACCCCTTGGCCTGGCACACAGGGCCCTCAGCGACCTGGTCGCACCCAGCTGTTCTCTTTGAACCGCCCTTGCTCATGCTGCTCTCTCTCCCTGAGTCGCCTTTTCCTCGCTGAAGCCTTATTCAGCCGTCCAGACTGGTGGCCAGGGACAGTTCCTCCAAGAAGATTTCATTGATTCTATAACTGGTTTCTGGGCCCCACTCCAGCCTGAGTTTGCGTCTGTTTTACTACTGACCTCAAGGCATTTAAACCATCCACTCACGGGCCTGCCTCCAAGCCAACTGCGAATAAAGTCTGGGGGCCCAATGCATTGTTAATTGCTCACTCGGTGTCCATGGAACTGAGTGTTTGTGAGAAAACCAAAGCTGTGTGACTGACAGGAAGTGGCTCAGCTTCTCTGAGTCTCTGTTTGTCTCTACACTGAAAACAGCAATAGCGACAGCAGAAAGAAGACACAGAGGACAGTGACAAACGGCCTGCGGGGCGGTTGTGCGGAGTAAAGAGAAGGCACAGGTGAGACAGTCTAACCTGGCGACAGGTGCACAGAGAGGCTCCGGAAATCAGCTTTTCTTTCCAACACTGAAATCCCACGCCCAGAATGGCTCCCAGAAATGACACACCGACCCAGGACACCAGCACAAACTGGCTATTGAACTTAGGCAGGTAATACACAATCTGTGGTTTCACCTGTAAAATGGTGCCAATAATTCTTGAAAGTAGATTTCAAGGACCTCCCGAGGACCCCTCCAGTTGTGCAGCGGCAGACACCTGCCGACTCACTGGCAGCGGTATGCCGTGGTATGTGCACACGTGTGTGCGAGTGTGTGTATATCTGTGTTGGTGGGTGTTGGGCAAAGGGTCTGATTAATGTCCCCTGTCCTCTGAAGGGCAGCAAAAGCTTGTTGTTGATCCCAAATTGCCTCCAGGGTCTGTGGGGACAATTTTCTAGCCTCCAAGCCTGACCACCCATGGAGAAAACGGGGTTGTATTACCTGGGCTAGGCAGAGAGAGGCAGAGGAAAGTGAGGAGGTCTGGCTAGTGGTCCTGCCCTGCCGCTCACTGGCTGTGTGACCTCGGTCAAGTTATCGGTCTTGCCTGGTGAGGCCCCAGCGTCTCCATCTGCCTGACTCGATCGTCTCCAGGGCCCCTTCCCCTCCTGACTCCTGTCTGTGATTGGGTGGGGCTGATGCTTGGTTCCTCTGAGTGGCCGTTCTCATGTGTGACTTAGAAGTGAAGATTCATTCATTCTCGCAGCAGATACGCAGTGAGCTTCTTGTACGTGCCAGGCCGTGGGCTAGACACAAGCACTAGGGCAGTGAGCGGCACTCAGTAGGAGAGACAATGCCAAACAAAAAGTATACAAATAACTAAAATGCCAACTGTGATTTGTCTTAGGAAGGAGTACTTCGGGGTGCTGTGGGTGATCTCTCTTCCAGAGGAATAACAGACAACCCTGTTGAGGACCGTGAACATAGTAAATAAGGCCCCGGGCATCAGTGGGTCACCTCAACTGATTCTCACATCAGTTCTCGGAGAAAAGGACTATTACCAGCCCCATTTTTCAAAGGAGAAGGCTGAGCTTCAGAGATGTTGTGGCCCAGGTCACACAACAAATACTCTGCAGGATTTGGACCCACACTTTTCTTTGTGCAGTGGGGGGGTCTAGGGACCCCCATTGTAAACATTAGTAAGCATTATAAACATTGTAAGCATTAGTACCACTAGTCATAGAAATAGTGGTATTGAAGTTCAGAGCTAGCTTAGCTTGTGCCGGGGACCCGGGAAGCACAGGAAGCTTCCAGAGGCTCTGCCTGTCCAGTCCTGAAGAAATCCAACAGGCAGGGCCCATGTAGAGAGTTCAGGTAGGTCCCTGCGTGTAGCAGCCTCATTGCCCCCAGCTCACACTGGCTTTCTCTCAGGCTTATCGCCTGCCTCCCAGTCTGTCCCACCTGACCCCGCCTGGCCGGCTGCGGAGCCGGTGCCATGGTCTGTCCTGTGGCAGCTGAAAGGAGAATTTCCAGGCCGAGGTGAGTTCAGTTGCACTCAGAGAAGAGGGCGCAGGGAGTGGAGGTGGTGTTCCCGCTCACAGGGGCCAGGTGCAGGGCAGCTTGGGCGTGGAGGGAGCCTGGCGGCCCCTCGAGGCCACAGGAAGCCCAGGCACAGCTGACTCGCAGCGATGGAGAATGTCAGTGTCCCTCTGTGTCTGCTTCCCCGAGTCCCTGAGGAGGCCACTGAGAGTCACGGAACCAGCGAGGAATCCCAGGGAGAACTTCACTCCCTCCAGCTATTCCCCTGGGATGCTCAGGGAAGAGGGGGCCCCTCTGTTCCCCTCCTGCTGGCTGACTGACGTCATGGACCTTGCTGCCAGAAGGGGAACCTGTGCTTCAGTGACCCCTATTCCTGGGGAAACCCAGGCTTGCCGCTAACTGACCACAGGACGCTTTGCCCTCTGGGTTCCTCGCCTGCAAAATGCAATCATTCCTGTTTTGCCTACCCAACAGGCTTGTCGGCGTGAATCGATTAATGACTGATCTTAATCATCCAACCACCTTTATTTTATAAGCAGGGAAATCAGTCCAAAGAGGCATTCGTTGTCCTAGGCCACAGAGCCTGTGAGTCACAGAGACACAGGTAGTGAAATTCTCCTTTCACCTCGCCTGCTTTGAAAACTCAGAACTTTCAAAGGCACACTCAGGCGCAGGCTCCGGCGCAGAGAGCACTGGGCATATCAGCCGGAATAACAGCTGTTAGTACCGTCCTGCGGGGAGGGCGCTGCTGACCTGCCCGGGGCTCCGCTCCCCATCTGTAAAACCAGCCGAGGAACCAGAAACACTGGAGTCCGGAGCCTGCTTCTCTACCCGCCCCCACTCTGGAGCCCAGGCGTCAGCTCTAGGGACAGAGGCAGCCTTTCTGAGCCCTCCGCAGACCCCACTCTGGGGCAGGCAGCACCCCCGCCCCCCAGCGGTGGGTGGGCTGCACTCTGGCCGGGTGGCTCAGCCCAGTGTTGCACGAGCTCCAGCTCCCCTGCTCCTGAAGATGCACATCAGATCCCTGCGTCCCCCAGGACAGGGAGCAGAGCTGCTCCCCTCCCCCAACCATACCCCAGGGTTGCCTCTAGTGCCTGGAAGACTGGCAGCTTTTACACAGCCCTTGGAGACCACAAGCACCCCCATTTTATAGCCAGGAAAGCTGAGCTTCTTCTAATCAGGTGCCGCTAAAGAGTCGCAGGAGAGCCAGTGCTGGCCAGCTTATCTGACTCTCCCGCCGGCTGTTCCTCCTCCTACCAGGTGGCACTGCCTGGCCCTCTGGACCCACAAGAGCAACCAGCACCTCTCTGTCCTTTGGTGCCAGCACTTCCCCCAAAGCACAGGGAAAATGGCCCTCACATCCCCCTGAAGGCTCATCCCCAGAAAGCCCAAGCAGGGCATTTCATCCTTCCAGGGACAAGAGTCCAATTTTCCATTCGTGCAAATATGACCTTGCTCCTCCATGGGATCAAAGTCCTAGCCCGTCCCTTGCTGAGCCCCAATCCCCAGGCCCAAGGCTCAGGCTGGCTACATCTCTGGCTTCATTCAGTGTACCCTGAATGAGGGTACACTGAGCCAAGGCCCAGGTGTACCTGTCCTAACCCTCCGTGCCTGCCTCAGCCATGCCCTGGTTCTGTCCCCGCTTTCCAGGAGTCCCAAAGCCCGCCTTCTCTGGGACAAGGCACAAGAATGGGTTAGCTTGGCACCCCCTCCCCCATCTTCCCACCCTCCAGCAGTTCTTACCTGTGCCCTTCAGGTAGGGGAGGGTGCCCCCGGCTGGGCCGCTGGGCTGGAGCCCCTTCCGCTAGCACGGGGCTGACAGGCTCAGGAGGGAGGTGCAGAGAGAGAGCAGGAAGGCGCTCTCCGATGAGGCTGCTGAGAAAGTTGGAGTAGGTGTGTCCCAGCCCGGGAGGAGGAGGAGGGAAAAGGAGGTGGGAGAATTGGGGCGGATCATCCCCTCCTGCCAGCTCTCTGTCTCAGGAGCAGGGAGGGAGGAAGCCAACTGGTTTGTGGCCCAGAACTCACGGTGGGGAATCGAGTCATGGAAAATGACGGCTGGAAAGTTGCTGAGAAATCAGGCCCATCTCCCCCTCCCTTCTCAGTTTTACGCCGGGATCATCAGCTGAGACCCGAGATAGGTGGTATTTGCCGAGGACACACGGAGACCATGAGGGGACAGGGAAAGGGCCCCTGTCTCTCCGCTCGTGGGCCAGTGTCCTCGCCCACGGTCCTTGCCCACACTACAGGTCCCAGAGACAGCTGCCACCGTCCCTCCCCCCGAGGCCCGGCTGCCCTAGCTCTGCAACCTTGGCGGAGTGACTTCATCTGAGCCTCAGTTTCCTCTTTGAAAAGAGGGAGATAATAATAACTCCTACCTCACGGGGTTGTTATGGGGACTAAATGAGAGAAAGCTGATGGAGAGCGTTTAGCAGAGAAAGCCCTCCATAAAAGGTAATTCTTCTCGTTGTCATTAACCGTGACTCCCTCCATAAGCGACAGCCTCTCCGAGCTTTCCCTGTCTGTCTGCGAAGTGGAGGTAACACGCGTCTCTGCTTAGTTTTGCCATATTTTATGTGGTGCCTCTCTGCTCTGGCTCCCCAGATGTCCCAACATGCTCCCATGCTGCTCCCTGTGTTGGGAACCTGTGTTTTAAGGGGCGAGGAGAAGAATTAGACTCTCTCTCTCTCTCTTTCTCTCTCTCTCTCGTTGGCACACTTTCTTCATTATAGATGCATTCATTTGCTTGTTTCTGGTGCCCACACACAGTGGAGACCCTACACCTTCCCTTTTCCAGGCGTGGAGGACATGGAGGGAAGTGAGATGGTTCCTGCCCCACGGCGCTGAACACAGCTCTGCAGCCGTCCTGTCTGATTCCCTCTCTCCCACCGGGACTTGCAGTCTCTCTGCAGCTTACCTGGCAAATGAGTCTTTGGTTGCACACCTCTCATTCCAGGGAGCTCATTACCTCTCCCAGCTGTGAGTTCTGACTGTTAGCAATTCCACTTGACGTTCAGCTGAGCAGCCACCCTTGAATCTGGTGGATAATCAGGAATTCTGCCTATCTGTATTATTACTGTTACTGGAAGCAATGAGACCCATGACTTATAGTTGCAGAGTCTCTGTTTTCTTGTTTGTTGAATGGGTTACAGCAGCTGGAGGCACTCAGGACAGATCTACTTCCTTTGCTACGTGACAGAAAGTGAGGCCTGGATCGATGGTTCAGGACCT
This sequence comes from Phyllostomus discolor, assembly GCF_004126475.2. Taxonomy (NCBI): domain Eukaryota; kingdom Metazoa; phylum Chordata; class Mammalia; order Chiroptera; family Phyllostomidae; genus Phyllostomus; species Phyllostomus discolor. The sequence goes on from NC_040915.2 coordinate 21,844,941, forward strand.
GGCTTCCTAGAAGTCGAGGCTGGACCCTGGTGGAAATGGAACCCTTCAAGTTCGTGAGGCTCTTGGCGATTTTCCAGCTCTCGGGATATATTCATTCACGGAGCTGTTCCAGCCACTGTGGGCTGTGCCCTTGGCGATCTGTCACTGGTAGCAGGGACGACCACAGGTGTCAAAAGGCTACTGTGGTGCCTTGCCCGAGACGTCCAGAGGAGCTCGTGAGAAGAGGACTCTCCCGGGCCTCCCTCCTGCAAGCTGGCTTAGCCCTGCACGCATGGGAGGCCCGGGGCAGGGTGGGGTGGGGGTGCGGTTTGCAGCCCGAGGGGAGCTACCGTGGTTAACCCTGGTGGGAAGGCTAACCTGGGCCATTACCCACTTGGGTGATTGCCGCCCAAGTCTCTGAGCCTGGCCTGATTAGGCATTAACCCGAGGGAGAGTGGCTGGGCAGCCCCACAAGCCCTTTGACTAGTCATGTGCAGAGTGGCAGGCGACCGTCTTTCTTGGGGCCCCCATCTGGATCAAGGCTGGCCTCCAGCCTGCCCAGCTCGGGGGCTCTCTGCAGCCTGGGGTGGGGGCCAGGGGGAGAGGAGATGAGTATTGGGATGGACTGCAGAACCCCATAATGCTGCTGAGACCCAGCCCCTCCTCTCCAGGTCCCCTGCCACTGCTGAGCCAGGCCCTAATCCTCCCAGCTGGCCCCAGGACCCAACTAGGGGATCGTCTGGCCTCTAGTTCCTTGTGTACCAGGAAATGGACTCCTCAGAGTCTCCCAGTCATGCTTAGAAACTTCTCATCCCAAGCCCCTGCTCACAGCTTCCCGGGCATCTAAAATTGTACCTGTCCATTTGGTACAGCTGATATGCCACCTCCCCTCTGTGAGCTCCCCCGACCATGCTCTGACCTGATCAGTTAGTAGTACTGGTAGTGGTACTACTAGTAGTAATACTACTACTACTAATAATAATAGTTCATCTTTATCTCAGGCACTCGACTCAGCACTCTGCAAGGATTATCTAATTTCTCTGAACACTACCACAGTGGATTAGGAGTTGTTACCATTCTCTTTTTCAGATAAAGAAACTGAAGCTCACAAAAGCTTTAATTACTGGCCCAAGGTAGCTGGTCTAAACTAAGCTGAGTTTCAAGCCCCAGTCTGTCTGGACCTCACCAGGTTCTGGCTGCGCCGCCCTGGGCATCCCCCCCAGCCTGCAGCCCTCCGGCAGCCCCTGCTCTGGGACCCTCCGCCCCGTGTCCTGCTTCCACATGCCCCTCCCTTCACTTCCAGGCCAGCCCCTCTCTATTTAAGCTCTTCAGGGATGGATCTCAGTCTAACCCAGGGGTTCTCAGTCGAGACTGCACATTAGCACCCCCTGTGCCCTCAGGAGTCAGGGGCGGGGGGCTTCTACAAATCCTGATGCCCAGGCCCCACCCCAGACCAATTACGTGGAACTCTCTGGGGGTGGGGCCCACATCAGGGTCAGGTTCCTACGCAGGGGCAGGCATGTTGTAGGCACTAAAAAGAATTACATCTGATTCTGAATCTCCTATCTGGACCTCAGTTTCCTTAGCTCAATGAAGCAGGTGTTGAACTCTGACTTTTGACATCTAGCTCTGAGGCTCTAGAGCTCTGATATTCTTGGCAAGGGTGTTGTAGGCTTCTAAAGAAAGGTCTGGCAAACAGTCGCTGTCCTCTCACTGGCCTGCCTGCCTAGGGAAGCTGCTTTCTGCCCAGTGGACTGGCCGAGCGGCTCCTCCCCGCCTCCTGGGTTTTCCTGTGTTCCCTGGCAGGGAGCGGATACAGGAGGACCTGAGCCCTGCTGAAAACTCTAAGCAGGTGGCCAATTTCAGGGTGCCCACAGAGTCTGGGGGCAAAGATAGTATTGTTTTCATCTTTAACAGACCGGGCCCCTTTGATTCCTTCTGGGGCAGGCTGAAGGCTCAGGCTTCTTTGCTGGAAACCATAGACCCAAATCACAAGAAAGTGAGCATCACAGATGCGTGTGCAGGGTTGGCTGGCCAACGTCCTGGTTGGCCCAGGACTGAGGGGTTCCCGGGACATGGGAAGGTCCCAGGGGAAGGCGAATAGTCGGTCACCCTCGTGGCGGGAACCGCTGCCCTGCTGCACTCCCCACACCTGTTGCAAATCCAGAGGCGGTGCCAAGTGAGTGTGGTCCACAGTGGAGGACCAGCCTCCAGAGAAGGTGCACTCACTCACTGGGAACAGCTGGCTGATGGGCTGGTTACGCTGAGATGATGTGCTCAGTGGCCATGAAATGCAAACTGTGCTTTCCAGGGTAGGGTTCTCTCGGTTGTACTGCGTTCTCCCTGGGGAGGGTCGCCCAGCCAGGTGGGGGACAGGGACTGAGCAGAGACCCTAGAGTCTGGACTGTGGACCTGTGGACGGAAATGGCTCCAGAGGCCTGGCTGTCAAAGGGACATGATGACTTTAAGGAGAATGAAGTCATCGGGGGTGGGGCTGGGGGGAGCTGAGGCCACCTGGCTGCTTGAGGGCTGCAGTCTGCAGCCTAGAGGGGGAAGCAGAAGGTGGAAGGCAGGTGGGCCGCGGGGGCGGAGCCTGGGATGTCAGCTCTGTGGCTGACAGACGGGACCCAGCAGGAGTGGGATCGGCCAGACCTGGTGTTGCCTGGGGTGCCTGGGAATGTAATCAAACACTCAGCAGACCCGCTGGCCATGGGCATCTGGATACCACGGGGCCCTCCAGCTCATCCCGACCCCCAGCTGGCAGTTCTGACAGGCTCCTGCCAGGAGAAGCGTCCGGCCTTGTTGGCCAGGCCTGCGGGCATGAGCTCATTCATCTGCCACCAATCCAGCCTGTGGTCCGGCTGCCCCAGGCTGGCACTGGCGGGTGGGGCTTTGGAGCTGAGAGCCAATGGAGCCTGGCAGGCTGCTCCAATGGCCTGGGTGAGGTTGCCCCAACAGGAAGCCTGGGAGATGGATTTAAAATAGAATCTCTGATGTTATCCCCACCCTCACCTTTCCCCAGACCTGGGGCTCTGATGTGGCCCTGGCCCTGGGAACCAGTACCCCTCTCGGGTCCCCTTATCCACAACCATGAGCTCCACTTCCAGCATCATTTCCCATTTCTTTCTGTTGTACAGTAACAAACAACAATAACAATTGTAATAATAACTAGTATGTTATGATTTAGTACATCAATTCAGTTAATCCTCAAATAGACCCTCCTAATGAGGTACTATTATTACCGTTCCCACTTTGCAGAAGAAGAAACAGAGTCACAGAGACAGGTTTAAGTGAACTGTCCAAGGTCGTCCTATCCTTAAACGGTAGAGCCAGACTTTGGACTGAGTTTCTCTCGCTCCAAAACCTGCACTGTTGCCTTCAGGCTAATGTTCTGCTCCAGCCAGACCACAGGACCGGGATCCATGAGCATGCCGCATGCCTGTGGAACGGCCCTGTGCCTGATTCAATGCTCTGCTGTTTCTACCTTGCAAACCTCAATTTTGAATAAGGTTCTCACATTGTCATTTTGCCCTGGGCCCCGTAGGTGGTATCGCCGGTTCTGTAGATCAGCTGGCTCCCTGACCTCAGCCCAGAACCCTCCACTTGCTCATGTGGGGTCTCTACCCAGATCGCCGTCCCGCCCACACCTACCCGGTGTCTCTCAGGGTTGCCTGCTCAGTAGCACCTCCTAACCGCCCCCACCCTGCTTCCCTATGAGCCGCTAGGGGCTCTGTGCCCTGGTAGAGCGCAGACTGCTCTGTTCTGCTCTCCCAGGGAGGGCAGGGCAGGGTATCCCTGTGTGGTCCTCGCCCCCCTGGCTGCACTTGTCGGGGGCGGGGAGCACAGGGTGAGGGCTTCTCTTGAAGTTAGACAGCAGGATTCAAACCCGGCTCTGCCATCTTGCAACTGTGTGGCCTTGGGCAAGTTACTTAACCCCTCTGGGAAGCAGTTTTCTCATCTGCCCATTGGAGGTGGTAACATTTCCTATCTTGCAGGTGCTGTCAGGGTTAAATAAGGTGATAAGTCAGTAAAACAAGAAGCACTATGCCTGAGGCAAAAAAAAAAATGGTAGTTTCCTAGATCAGTTTGGTGCTTAATTTATCCATGAATTTCCGATAGCTCTTCATATCATGCTAATAAAATATAATAGGTGCAGAGGATGGATAGATGCAAAAGTACTTTGGAAGTGCCACAGTGTCACACATGTGGAGAAATCGGACATGATTTTACAGATGAAGAAACAGACTTAGTAAGATTTGCTGCCTGCTCAGGCCCCCCTGCGCTCCCTCTCTGCCTCCCTCTCTCTCGGGTCCTGCTGGGTCACTGCAGGGCCAGCAGGGCAGGGGTCCTCGGGGCAGGAGTCTACTTTCTGCTGTCTGAATTCCCGAGGCAGTGCTGGCAGCCCAGCCAGCCCTGTCTCCCTTGGCAGCTGCATTCCAGACATTCTGCCCAGGCCAGAAAGAGGCTAGCCCTGAGGGAGGAAACCCTGGAACCCGGGCCTAGACAGGGGCCGCGAGGAAAGAGGCCGGTGTCTCCTGGAAGCAGGGATTGCTAGCCAGTCCAGATTCCTCAACCTTTCAAGCCCTTTGCAAGGAGCTGGCCTCAGGCTCACCCAAGGCCCAAGATTCAGGGAGGGTTGCTCAGGGGGAAAAGACTAGGAGCCTAGTAGTGGTCTAACTTTAGACTTCACAGGAATCATCTGGTAGGAGCGGAGGTGGGGTGTTACAAATGCACATTGTAGCCACCCCCCCACCCCCGTTCTGGAGAAGCCCAGGACTCTGCCTTTTTAAATGAGCCTCCAGCCCTGGCTGGTGGTGGCTCAGTGGGTTGAGCACTGGCCTGAGCACTGGCCTGCGAACCAAAAAGCCACTGGTTTGACTCTTGGTCAGGGCACACGCCTGGGTTGCGGGCCAGGACCCGGTCAGGGGTGTGTGAAAGGCAACCAACCAATGATGTTTCTCCAGCTCTCTTTCTCCCCCCCTCTCTAAAAATAAATAAAAAAATAAATAAATAAATAAATAAAATCTTTAAATGAACCTCCAAGAGGGTACAGAACAAGGGCTGGGAGGTGCTGATTCAGGCCACTGTATCAATGATACACAGAGAAGCTAAGGTCCAGCTTCCAGCTTCCCCGGTTATTCTGGGGCTCACTCCAGTTTGAGAACCTCTGAGCTGGATAAATTCTGATACCACACCTCAGGAGTCTGACTTTAACACAGCACAGGGGCAGGGGCAGAGGGGAATTTCCCAGGAATGAGGGGATGTCCGGCCTCATTGCAGTGTCCTTGGCACTTGAAGCTGGACCCTACTGCTCAGATATTCCCTAGCAAGGGTGTGGTCCCCTGGGATCCAGCCAGGGCCTCCCACTTCCCTTCCCTTACCACCCTCAGGGCAATTCCCTTTCCCCCTTGCCACCCCTGGTCACCTTGATGCCATCTATGCAGGCAAGGCTGACTCAGGCTCTCTCCACCACCCGGAAGGCAGCGCCCCCGGCTCTCGATGGGGCCCAACTGGTTTGACGCGGTGAGGCAGCCTGTGGTTTCCAAATACCTCCTCTCCGGGGCCTTCAGGCATGCACTGTCTGGCTCTGTGGGGAACTCCACAGCGGCCTGGGTCCAGAGCAGTGACATTCTCTGCACCATCCTCAAGGGTCTGCCACAGCTGCGAGACCTTGAGCAAGCCCCTGTCCTTCTCGGAGCTTTCCTCTCCCTGTCTGTAAAATAAGGTGGTACTCAGGGATTCCTATTCCTGCAAAGAGCATCTAGTGAGCAAATCTGTGCAAGATTTTGTTGCGTGAATAAAAGTTGAAAAGTCTGTTCCAACTCCAAAGGACTGTGAATTCAAGCCAACCAGCAGGCACAAAGTGCTTACCTAGACTGGGAACTGAGTGGGGGAGCACCCTGCAAAAGACGGGTCCTTGCAAACAATGGGGGTCTAGTCACCCAGTGAATCAGTATTTCCCAGGAGTCTAGCATGGGGTAGGAGTGGGGCCAGGTCAGGGCAGTCAAAGAAGGACAAGGGGTCCACGCCCAAACAATTAGGGAAGAGTGTGAGTCAGGAGAGAGGCAAGTGGAGGTCATGGCCACACAGCCTCAGGGTCCTGCAGAGAGGTCAGAGGAGAAAGTGTCCGTGGGAAGATGAGGTATCTGGAGAGGGGAGGCAGGAGACACATATAAGAGCATCTGACACATGCAGACTCTGCATAAATGTTTGCTAGCTCGAGTAGACCGAGTGTTACAAAGATAAATTATGATAAATGGATATAAGAACTAGATGAGTGTATTAAATAGATAAAAGAAATTAGCTGATGAAAGTAAGTTAGCTATGTATGGGTTGATGGACACATGGACGGAGAGACAGATGAATCGATGATGGACAAATAGATGGGCAAGCAGAGAGACAGGCAGGTGATCTTGGTCCAGGGTCATTGGATTTAGTTAGGCTCCCATGTCCTAGTTTGGTTTGGGGCCCTTCTGCTTACTGCCTCTTACTGGCCATGTGACCATAGGATTTTGTGCTAAAAACAGAAATGACCAGTCCGGATTGCCACCTTCCCAGGAAATGATGAGAATTGCCTGAAATAGCAGGTGGGAGGGACCTCTGCCTAAAGCGGCAAACAGGCGTCAGAGGATCGTGGTTACAAGCAAATCTAAAGGGCTCCTCAGCCCTAGATACACGTCAGTAGGACAATGCAGGAGATTCACGACTGATACGGAAAGTGACTAATAGAGGAACAGACACAGGAGTGGGAATCTGTATTACACAATAGTAGCTCCTGCTCCATCAAGTAACGGTTGAGCAAACTGAGTCCGGCGTTCTGGGGCTGCCTGAGGTCAGTGTCTGGCTTATTACTGTCTCACCAGCCCAAGCACGCCACGGTGCCCTGACAGAGCCCCTTCCCTGTGCTGCTCGGCGCCACCCCCCTGTTCCCCTTGGTGTCTTAGCCTCAGCGCCAGTATCCAGAGCCCGCCGATGCCAGAATCACTTGCATGCCCCCTGACAAATGCAGATTCGGGGCCCCACCTCTGCCCATCCTCTAAATCAGAGTACTTTGATGTGCCCAGGCTGACGATGTAACAATCCCCAGTGATCGTTCATTAGCTGTCTGTCCATTTTGCGGCTGCTGTCGCTTGCCCAGGTCCCCTGGCTGGAGTCTGGCAGGGCTGAGACTTGAACCTGGTTCTCCTGCTGCCTATTCCAGGGTCCCTGCCAGTGCCTCCTGCCCAGGCACAAGGAAAAGGCCCAAGTGACCTCCCCATGGCCCTAGGCTCGGCGATTTCAGACTCCTCAGCAGCTCCCAGAGACGAGCTGCTCCAATTGCCTGAGGATTTCAAGCTAAGTCCCCAGCTTTCACCAGGCTGCTGCTGGGATCCTCAAATACCCAGGGATAAGGGAGGCCTAATGGAGATAAGCAGTGCTTGTTCCTCCTCCCATCTGGCTGCTGCCCAGGTGGAGGCCATGCTAATGCCTGCACCGAAGTGCCAGGCACGGAGCCACGGAGGCCTTGCAGGAGAAGGGAAACCGCTCAGCGCTCACAGAAACCCGGGCTGTTGAGAGTGGCTGTGTTTGGCCCTAGCTGCTCACTGGAATCACCTGTGGAGCTCTACAGCCTCGTGGGTGAGCCAGATGCCGACAGACAGGTTTATATTTCAGTGTGACATCTTTATAGGGAGTTGTGAGCATGCAGCAGAAAGAGATGCTAACTCTAATTTTTTGATTTTGCAAATGAAGACTGAGGTTAACCAGAGGGGGTAAGAAACTCGCCCAAGTTCACACTGTGAGTCAGTGACATAAGTGGAACTAGCATCCTTTCCCAGCTTCCACTTCTTTGCACTTGACGCTTCTGTCCCTCGCTCACTCACTCACTCACTCACACTCACTCGGCAAATATCGAGGACCCTCTGTCAGATGGCAGGCACTGCCCTGGGTGCTGGGAGGGCAGCAGTGAGCAAGACAGACAGACGTCCTGCCTTCCTGACCTTTCCACTGTGAGGAGACAGGAAAGAAATAGATCAGCAAACCAGTCGACGGGATGATTTGAACAAGCTGTGTCCTCGAGAGCAAATAAGGCAGAGAAAGGTGGTCGGGGGCGGCCGCCCCGTGGGGGCATCCAGGGAGACAAGGCGCCGGCTGCACAGACGGCAGAGGAAACATCCCAGGCCGAAGCAAGAGCAGTGGCCAGGCCATGCTTTGTGCTACACCCAAGACCCAACCCCTTACTCCACTCCGAACCAAACCGGGGGAGCCACAGACGGGAAGACAGTGTGAGGTATTTATCTTTTCGGGTTTTGCTTGGCTGGTGAACTAGACCGAGGCTCCGAGAGAGGAGGCGCCGTGGGGTCTCGTCTCGTTCACCATTTCACTGCATTGCCCCACGGCGTGTGTGGACCGGAATTGAAGGGGAACGTGGTGGGGAGGGGGAAAATTCTGGTGAAGATGTGGAAAGTAAGAATGTTTACCTCTAAGTACTCAACTGACAGGCTGTAAATGAGAACTTTGCAAGATGCCAGTTGGTTACCAAAAAGTAACAAAGCCTCCCTCTTACCTGCCATAATTGCCCCACTTAATTCATTAAAGGATTATCCAGAGACAGGGAGGGGAGGGGCCCGACCTGGGAGTTCTGGCAGCAGCACAACTCCACCAAGGCAATGGGGAGACCCGGGGACCGGGACCCCGAGTGATAACAACAGTCAGGTCAGGAGGCCAGGGGCAGGGTTCTCGTCCTGTCTCTTCCCCTGAGTGGCCCTGGGCAGTTCCCTCCCCTCTCTGGGCCTCAGTTCCCTCATCTGTGCAATGAGGGAGGCTGGGCTAAAGAGTGGTATCAGACTCTGCTTGGAGCAGCCCTGGAGTCGCATAGGGGAGTTCTTAGGGCCTGTGCTGGGGGAAGGGGCAGCAGAAGGTAGACGGGACAGAGAGAAGTGAGACCCCACTCCTTCCAGCCAGAACGGCCCTGCTTGAATCCGTTTCACACTCTGAGTTTCCTCATGAGCAGGTGATATATGTAGTGGTAATACAAATAAACACTGAGCCCTCCCACGTTGCCGGGCGGATTACATGGGATATAATTTGAGTGAAATGCTTAGTGCAATCGCCCTGGGTAGCATTTGTATCTCAGTTTTGCAGATGAGGAAACTGAGGCTCTGAGCCATTAAATAAATACCTTCTCTAGGGTCTGATCTAGGCAGCAAACGCTTGCAGTGAGGCCCCTGCGTGGTCACTTGAAGGGTCCAGATGTTCTGTGTTAAACTGACAGGCTCCTGGGGGCTCTGCTGTGTCCTGGCACTGTGGCCGTGAGCGCCTCGGGGATTTCTGAGGGAGACAATGCACAGGGGATGCTTCCAGAGGCCTTGCCTTGTGGTAAAGGCTCAGTAGCCATTAGCCATTATTATGATTATTCGTACTTTAACTTCACGTGAAGACCGATTCCACTTCTGAAATGTTTTCGGAGAGCACTGCAGTGGCTGACTGCGGAAGGGCTTCCAGCCCCGGCAGCCTGCTTCTCAGAGGGTGGGGCGGCGCTGCACTGCGGGCGGACACCCAGGGCGAGGCTGACTGCTGACGGAAAAGGTGTTCGCGCCAGTTTTTACAAAATGGGAGACAGGACAAGCCAGTGAGGCTTTCGTAAAGCTCACTTCATGTCACTTAAAGGACTGTCCTTGAATCGGAGATGACGACTTACCTAACACTAAAAACGCTTGGTGACTTTTGAGCACTCCCTGGGCGCCAGACACCCTGCGCAGTGTTGTGGTCTACCTCCCACGGCATCTCCACTTAGTTTCCGTGGACACTGAGGCCCAGCACAGCCAACTAGTTCGTCTAGGGTCCCCAGCTGGAGAGTGGTGGGGCTGGAACTCACACGGAAGACCTTGGGACACCAGAGCTCTGCACTGTTAACCAACACGCGGTCTCTCTGAGGGCCCGCTCTTCTGTTTGACTGCTTTGTTGAGATGTAATTCACATAACATAAAGTCCACCCATGTAGAGTGTGCAACCCATAGCTTTCGGTTTACTTGGAATCACACCACGATCAGCGTGATGTGACTGTAGAACCTCTCCATCACGCCAGAAAGGAGCCTCGTACCCGTGACCAGTCCCTGCCTGATCCCCGTCCCTCGCCTCCAGCCCATGCCGACCCAGCCGCAAACCCGCCTCCTGTCTCTGTAGATTAGCCTATTCTGGACATTTTGAATAAGTGGAATCATGCTGTATGTATTCTTTTGTTACTGGCTTTTTTCAATGGGCAGAGTGCTTTTGAGGCTCACTCACGTGGTAGCATGTATCAGTGTGGGATACCTTTCTCTAAATAAAGTCCCATTGTATGGGTACGTCCCACTTTGTTTATCTGTTCATCAGTGGACAGTCATTTGGGCTTTTTCTACTTTTTAGCTATTTGGAATAATGCTGCCAAGAACATTTGTGTATGAGGGTTGGTTTGTTTGTTTGGGGGTTTTTGTGGATATGTGTTTTCATTTCTCTTGGGTAGATACGTAGGAGGAGAGTGGCTGGGTCATATGATAATTCTATCATTAGCATTTTGAAGAATCGCCAAACTGTTTCCCAAAGCAGCCATTTTGCAATCCGTGTAGCAGTATGTAAGGGTTCCAATTTCTCTACATCCTTGCCAACACTTGTTATTATCTGTCTTCTTGATTATAGCCATCCTAGTAGGTGTGAAATTGTACTTTATTGTGGTTTTAATTTGCATTTCCCTAATGACTGAGGATGTTGAACATTTTTTCATTTGCTTATTGGCCATTTGTGAATCTTCTTTGGAAAAATGTCTGTTTAAATCTTTTGCCCATTTTTAAATTAGGCTGTCTCTGTGTTATTGAGTTGTAAGGGTTTTTAAAATATTAATATATTCTGGATGCAACTTTCTTATATATATGTAAGTTGCTAATATTTTCCCCATTTGGTGGGTTGTCCTTTCACTTGCTTGAGGGTGTCATTGCAAACACAAAAGATTTTAATTTTGATGATGTCCAGTTTATCAATTTTTAAAATTGCTCAGGCTTTAGCTGTTGTATTTAGGAAATCATTGCCTAATTCACAGTTGTAAAGATTTACCTCTATATTTTCTAAGTATTTATAGTGTTTTTAATTTAGGTATATGGTCTATATTGAGCTAAGTTTTTCTGTCATAAGGTACAGGACTCTACATTGACCTTTTGCATTTGCATATCCAATTGTCCCAGTGCCATTTGTTGCAAAGACTATTCTTTCCACATTGAATTTCCTTGGCAGCCTTGTCGCAGTCGGTTGACCGTAAATGTAAAGGTTTATTTCTGGACTGTCCATTTTCTTCCGTTGACCCAGATGCCTGTCCTGATTACTACAGCTTCACAGTGAGTTTTGAAATGAGGAAGTATGAGTCCTTCAACTTTGTTCTTCTTTGTTCAAGATTGTTTTTGGCTTTTCTGGGTCCCTTGTATTTCCATTTGAATTTTAGAATTAGCTTCTTAAATTCCACACACACAAAAAAATGGGTCCCACTCTTAAGAGTTATTTTTCTCATGAAATAAAGCGATAGAACATAGTAACTGAAATTTTTTTAATGACCTTACTTGACAAAGAAAAACAATTGTACCTTGGGCCTCCAAAATCATGGGGAACTTTACCAGGCTATGAAATCCACAAGGGACTTAGAAGGTCCTGGAGGATGGGCCAGATGCTGAGGATGCTGAGGGAGGACAGAGCATATGTACTGCTGGGAGGAGGAGGATGGTGGGAGACGATGAATGGCATCGAGGAGGGATAGAGGGGCCTGCCCAGGTCTAAGTGGTTGCAGCTACATCTCGGAGTATCTGAGGCGCTGAGAGGTGGGATGTGGAAGACCCTATTTTCATAAAAGGCCCAAGAGATTCCTGGGGAAAAAGTCACCCTCAGGAAAGGCACCCAGAGCCTGGGCTCAAGAGCGGCATCACTTGTCAGGGTGAGGGAAAGAGTGATACCCAGTGTTCAAAAGGAGCTCATATTGACTGAGTACTTACCTTGAACGAAGCACTGCACACGCAGCACCTCGTTTAATGCTCACCACGATCCTGAGCTCCCATCGTGGTTGGTTGTTTGATTGCCTGACACACAGCTGTTCAATAGAAATCATGTGAGCCACCTATGTGACTTTCTTAAAAAAAGAAAAAAGACTTTATTTATTTATTTTTAGAGAGGGGAAGGGAAGGAGAAAGAGAGGAAGAGAAACATCAATGTGTGGTTGCCTCTCATGCATCCCCAACAGGGCACCCGGCCTGCAACCCAGGCATGTGCCCTGACTGGGAATTGAACCTGTGACGCTCTGGCCCATAGGTCCACGCTCAATTCACTGAGCTACACCAGCCAGGGCTACATATGTGATTTTCAATTGCCAAGAACCAAATTAAAAATGTAAGAAGAAATAGGGGAGATTCATGCTGATAATATATTTTTACTTAACTCAGTATGTTCAAATGTTATCATTTTCAACATATCATCAATATTTAAACATTTATTAGTGAGATTTTCTTATTCTTTTTTCTTACTAACACTTTAAAATCCAATGTGTTTTTATGCATGCTCAGCACATCTTGACTCAAATGTAAAATTTTCATCATCAATATTTGATCTGTATATAGATTTCACAAGTTGAAAAAGTAGCTTCATGTTCCAGGGTTATTTTAAGCATACTTAAAAGTGAACCAAATATGTTATTAAATTTAAATGAAAGTTAATAAAAATTAAATGAAATTCAAAATTCAGATCCTCAATCACAGTAGCCAGATTTCAAATGCTTGATAGCCACGGGAGGTTAGTGGCCATCTCATTCGACACAACAGGGCAAAACTCCTGTGCCCTCCTGTGTCCCGAAGGCCGTGATGAAGTCAGCTTGTTGACCCCTGCACCTCTTGCACTGTGCGGGCACATAGTAGGTATTCAGTAAGCCTCATCGACTAATGCACGAGTGGATGAACCGATGAGCAAAGTGAGCAAATGAACAAATGAAATGACCAGAAAACAAACGAGTACACTAACTGGGTCAAATGTCTACAGCTAGTGTCGAGGAGGGACTTCAAAGCCAGCTCTGACTCATTCCAAAGTTATTGGCAGCAAGAGCCATGTGTGGGTATAGGAAAGGAAGACAGAAGCCTGGACCACTGAGCCAGGGACCGTCAGGGTGCCCACAGCGCCCTGCCGGGGCTCCACAGCTCCCATTTGCCCACCCACTCTCCCTGACCTGCTGTGCCACCTTCCCCCGGCCAACTGCGGGGGTGTTCCAGGAGCCTAGTGGACAAAAGGCTGGTGGTGGGGGCAGGTGATGCCATGTGCATGGTGACAGCCAGCCACACCAAGCCCAAGGGCAAAACCCCGGGGCACAGGAAATGGGCCCCTGCTGTGTAGACAGAGCCCTCGTTTGTCTTAAAATCTGCAACACTGACCTGACCTCACAGCTGGTCACAAGTCCTGGGGCTGGCCCCAGTCTGGGATGAGAAGCCAAGGGGAGACTTTGGTTTCAGTCACAGGACCTCAGAGCTGGAAAGAGTTGGAGGGATCACTCATCCAAAACATTCACTTTATAGCTCAGGAAACTGGGGCCCAGGAAAGGCAAAGGCCCCACGCATGGCTGAACAGTGGTATCTTTAAAGGAGAGGCCACATCTTAGTTTTCCTCCTGGTGATACCACTGCTTCCTTTCACTAAAACAGGACCAGGTCCGGGCTCTTTTCCAGCCCTGCCAGTGTTCCTGCTACCCCCACAATGCTGGGCCCCAGCGTCTTTGGAAAAGTAGCCACCGTGCCAAGAGTTTCAGCTGGTTCCGCTCGGAGCTTTTGCTGACGGTCCTCTCTGCCCAAAATGCCCTTCCTCCCTCACTCTGTTGTACTTCTCAGCCTGTCTGGACAATCCCCACCTTCGAGGCTGGGCTCTAATGTCCCTGCTTCCAGGAGATCTCTTCCTGTCCCACCGAACCTGTGCGTCTCCTCCCGTCCTCACTCCACAAGGCTCTCCGCGGCGGCTGCTGGACAATGGGGAAAACCAGGTGGCTTGAGGGAACCCTGGGGCCCCCTCCATGGCTGATACCCAAGGTTGAGAGGAAGTTGTGGGAAACGATTGGCAAAAAGGACTGGGGCAGGGTGGGAGAACGGGGCTGGCTGTACCCAGGGGGTAAGTGAGGGTGTGGAGGCCCTGCCGTGTCTGCCTGGAGTGGATGTCAAGGGGTCTGGGCATGTAATGGGGACACTTCTCTGGGGACTCGCTCCATCCCACTTCCACAAGGAGATGGGAACAACCTTGTTGAAGACCCGCTCCCTGGCCCCCCAGAGCTTCCACTCTAGGGGAGGCAACTCGTTTATTCCTGCAGCGAACAAGGGCCAGCTGGGAATTCTACCTCGCGCCGAGGCACTGTCCTAGGTACGGTGGATAGGAGCAGGTAGCGAGAGAGTGCGTGTGAGTGTGTGTGTCCGCAGAGAGGAGAGAGCAGACACGGCTATGAATTCTTTCAGCGCGCTAAGTACCGTTCTAAATGCTGGGGCTACGAGGGACTGTGGGTAAGGCAAGTATGTTCCTGCCTCAGGAAGTTCCTGTTCTGGTGAGAGAGGACGGAGACTGAATACGCCATGACAAGTTTGACAGGCGCGGTGCATTTTATGAAAGGGGAGGAAGGGGCACGACAGGAGCGTGCCGCGGGGGAACCTGTCTTGATCTGCAGTCTCCATGATGCGATGACATTTCATCCACTCATCAGAGACGAGATGCAAAGATTCCAGAGAGGAAACTCGAACGGCAAGGTGCAGGGGGCTTTGGGGGCCCACCAGGAGGGCACTGAACTTCGGCGGGGTTGACAGGAAGGCCTCTTGGAGGAAGTGGCATCCGGTGCTCACCTACATGGATGCGAAATGATAGATGGAACAGATGCAAGGGCCAGTGAGAACTTACCTGTGACTAAGGGTCCGAGCTCTCCTGAGGAAGCGATCTTTGATTCAAGATGTGAAACATAAGGGACAGCCAACTGGTGAGAGGTAAAAGACAAGCAAAGGGACCGGCATGTGCAAAGGCCCTGGGGTGGGAGGGAGTGTGGCTTGCTGAGAACCATGCTCCTCTCTAAGCCATTTAGCAAGGACCTGTAGGTCTCTGTAGGTCTCTGTAGGTCTAGACCTTCAATGCGAGCGGAGGGCTGGTGCCAGGAGAAGGCCCACTGCACTTGCTGTGCTCTCTGCATGGGGCTTTCCGGGCACGAGAGACATCTCCCAAAGACTTGACCTTGGACTAAGAGCCTCTGAAGAAACTTTACATTTTCATTGACTTTAGCATCGTCCCCCTTTTCCTGAAAGGGAGCTGAGACTCAGAGAAAGCAAGGGACTTACCAAGGTCACAGATAATTATGCCAGTTAACCGCTTACTGTGTACCAGACACAGTGCTGAGCACTTTACTGTTCAACATGGGGCAGAGGCAGTTATTGGTCTCATGCAACAAACGATAAAACTGAGGCTCATGGAGGGGATCTTGTCTAGGCTCACACAGCTAAAACATTCCAGAGACTTGAAACCTGAGCAGCCGACCTCAGAGCCTCCACTCCTATCTAGTGGGACTCGTTGGCAGAACTTGGCGAGAACCCCGGTATTCTGACATTCAGCCCCCTGCTTCTGCCCTCAGAATGGCAACTCAGCGTGGCATACCCCTGCTGGGAGGCAGGCCCCCAGGGCTGCCTGGAGTTAGGCAGGTCCATCCCCAATATTGCAGGGCACCAAGCAAGAGTACAGAGGAGAGCCCCGTGGCCCCAGCCTACCTGCTTCCCTTCCTACACTTCCTCTCCCCACAGCAGGATGCTTATACCTCCCAGCCCAGGTCACACCACGTCTCCCTAACTCCTGCCCAGGAACAGCACCAGCGTGGACCCCCTCAACACCCCGGGGCGCACAGCCTGCCCTTGGAGGAAGGTGCCTGCTGCACAGGCCTAGGAAACCAGCTGGGGCCTCTGAGCATGAAATCGAGGTCTTGGGTGACCAGAATGTGATCAGAAATTGGGGGTCACAGGCTTTTGGTGGGCTATCCCCTTCGCTCCAAAGATCCTTGGTCTCCTGGGGAGAATGCAGCTGGAAAAGGGGCAGGGCCCAGTACTAAGCATCTCCAATGTGAGAGGGATCCTATACAGACAATTCTGGGGTCCCCCTCCCTGCCCACATAAACCTATTTTCCAGGTGGACTGATTGGTGCATATTCCTTGGGCCCCTGCCAGACACACAGCCCACGCCCACACCTCCTCTGGGGCCCTTACCTAATAGGGACCCCCACCCCCCACCAAAACCACCCGATCCCCACCTAGGGCCCTGCCCCGACTTGCACAAACCACAGGCCTCTGCACTGTGCTAAGGCAGGATGAGTCAGGGAGAACTCAAGGCGCGAGCCCTGGGAAGCTGCTCTGAGCTGAGCAGAGGAGCTCTGCAGCCCCAGGACGGTGAATCAGGCAGGAGTGGCTCTGATCCTGATTTACGGCCTCCACTCAGCAAATACCCCTCGCAGCAAGGGGCGTGGGGCAGGGACGCGGCACCCCCGGTCCCGGGTCGGGCGGGCGGCGTCGAGGAAGTCCACCTTTCCAGGAGAGCATGCGGCTGCCACCTCCAGTGTTGCTGAGACTGCAGTCTGCCCACGGGGGAGCATGTGAGAAGGCTGTGTGTGCATGCACACGCACACTCATGTGTGTACACGTGTGCAGGTATCTGTGGTGTGTGTGTCTCCGATGTGGGCACACGTCTGCACGGATGTCTTGGTGTTTGTGTCGGGGCACACAGTGCCTGCATCTGTGAGCATATGTAGGCCACTCTCTCTGCCTGTGTCTGTGTGGGGGTCTATGTGTTTTTGTCTCTGTAACTTAGGGTGTAGGGTGTGTGTAAGTACAGGGAGCAAGGGGTCCCCCAGCTTGGCCCCCGACAGATGACCCCAGAACCTAAATCCGAACCACAACCTGTGACCGTCAGCCCCTGGAGGACAGGCACCACTTCCAATTTTCTCACTGTGGTGAGGACACAGTAGATACTCGGTACCTATTTGTTGAATTGCTGTCTCAGAGAGGCCCTCACGTGGCCCTGCTCCCTGGAAAGCTCCAGAAGTTCCGAAGAGGAGACCTGGCCTGGGAGAGGAACCGGCCCGGCCCCATTCCTAGTTCAGGACTCGAGCCTCAGCGGACCTCCCCAGCCCTCAGACTTCCGCCTGGTGCCCCCTCGGCCCCGGCCAAAGTGAGGGAGCAAAACCCTGAGCTGCGCCACAACCTTGCTGTGTGACCTTGGGCGAGTCACTTCTCTTTCGAGGCCTCAGTCTCCTTATCTGTTAAAAGAGCAAGTTGGGTGTATGGACATCAAAGGCCACACTCCGCCGGCGTGGCGTGGTTTCCACCTTCGAGCCTCTTGTCCAGGGGCCCCTGCCCTTTTAGACGTTGGCTGCGTTCCCCTTCCTCTCTCAGCTCCTGCTCCGGCTCCTGAGCAGCTCTCCCCAGCCCCACTCAGGCGGCAAGCAGAGGTCCCGGCCACGTGTCCACGCGGTTGCCGGCTTCTCCCCCGTGAGCATCCGTTGGCAACCCCCAGGCGGTATAATTAGGATCACCTTTGCTAAAAACACCGGGCTGACATTTATAGGCTTGGGAAGGGAACATCTTGGAGAAATGTTGATGAAAAATGCAGTCCTCTTACCCCTTGGCCTCTGGGCCTTTGGGGGAGGAAGCACTCTGTGAGCTGATTTTTTTCCAGAGAGCTTTGTTGGGGAACAGGGAGGGGAGAAGTGTGACTGATTAATATGCTACATGTATAAAAAGTATTTCAAGTGGGAATCTTCTCTAGATGCACGACATGCTTCCCTGCCTTCTCAAACAAGGCTAAGCATGATTTCATCTTTCCTTGATGACTCAGGGCCGTCATAAAGCATTAATGAGTGAACCGAGTTTTAATACAACAGTGTCCTCAAGGGCTGCGAAAGTATGTTAGGCTATCTGCCCCTCCCCTGGAAGAGCCAGGGTTTTCTTTTCCAATTTCATCTTTGCTCACTGACAGAGTGTCAGCCGTCACATAGTTCAGGGGCCTGTCCCTCTCTGTTCTCTACAGCTGTGGAGCTGTTAGTTCACTGCACGTGCACACTGCGTAGAAAATTAGTATATTGTCTGTGGGCAAGGGGCCCTCCTGCAAGTGAAATACAGGATAGATTCCACTGTAGCTACTTAAAACCCTTTTTGTTTTATTCGCCGCGTAATCCTAAAACAGATCTTTCTGTGGCTCAGTTTTCTGATCTATAAAACGCGACTAACAATAGTACCTGCCTCATGAAGTTATTGCAACTGAGTGTAAGTTTGCATGCACCTAGAGCGCTTAACAGAGTGCCTGGCAATAGTGACTTAACTACTCAGTGAATGTTGTTTTATTCTTAACTGGCATTCTTGTCTGAGTTTTGGATCAGTGTCATTATTAGATGGCTATTTGAGTTCTGCCTGAGTGAAATGACTCATTCATAAAGAATGGTTCATGCTGCAAATAACAGAAAATCCAACTAACAGTAACTTAAACAAATAAATGTTTGTTTTTATTATATTACAAGAAACATGCAGGCAGATTGCTTTTGGCATTCATTCAGTGGCTCGATGATGCCACAATGGGTGTCACTGCAATTCTTTCAGCCTCTGCCTCATGGTTACAAGCTGGCTGCTGCAATTCCAGTCATCACATCCTCTTTCAAGGCATAAAGAAGAAAACAGGGTAATATTGGCTATGTCTGCTTTCCCAGATGCCCCTTATGTTTCCTTCCCTAGCAGCTATCTCCTTGTTTCATGGTCTGCAGCTGGGTCACATGGCCACTGTCAGTAGCAGGGGTCTGGAAAAAATAAAAAGCAATGGTGTTGTGATCAACACTGACCAAACATAACATCTCTGCTGAGACTCTCCTGTCTTTCCCTGCTTCCACTCCCCATCAAGCGTTCTCTTAGTGAAGAAGAAGGCAAAATAGATACTGGGTCACCAGCTAACATTGCTTATCCCAGTAACTATCATCATTCTCTTTTTGTCTTAATTAGGAAATTTGTATTGCAACGGGCAGAAACTCAAATCAGACTGGCTTAAGTGAAAACGAAGGACTGGATAGATGGAGGAACTGGTAGAAAGACAAAAGAAAGAAAGAGGGAAGGGAAATATAAAAAAGAAATAAATTGCCGCATATTCCTAAAAAATCCAAGAACAGTTTGGCTTTAGGTAAGCCTGGGGCCAGATCTGCAAACAGCACTGACAGCAGGCTGCCCTGCTGCACCTTCTCCTTGCCTGGTGGTACCGTGATCTCCAGGCTCGGATCCTCTCGGACTCTTGTCCAGCAGAGAAGCGAGTGAGCCCTTTCTCCCTGCCACTAAAAGCAAAAGTTCCAGGATGAGTGTTGGTTGGCTGGGACTGGGTGACAGGCCCTCCCCTGGCACCAACCATGGTGATGATAGGGAATTCAGGACTCTGATTGACAAGGCCGGGTCTTAGACCCACTGGAGCGCAGGTTGGGTCAGCTGCCCCCACACCGAGAGTTAAAAATGAACGTTAGAATGGACTGGGTCCCTCATGAAAGTCAAGCAGAACCAGAGGAAGGGGGATGGATGCAGAGCAGGCACGGAGCTTGGCAGTTCTCAGTGTAGACATGTGAATTAGCGAAGGCAGGGATTCGGGCCCCATTTCACAGTGGGTGAGACTGTCAGGTGAAATGGCGTGTCTGGGGCCATTTAGCACACAGGTGGCTGGGGCGAACCCCAGTGCACCTGGGCTCCAGGTATTTCCTCTCGGCCACGTCCTGAGCTGACTGACGGCTGGTCAACCGAGGGGTTGTCCGGGAGCCATGGAGCCATGGAAACAGCCAGAGGGACCTCCAAGGGAGACTGCTGGCTCCACATAGTGCTTTCTGGAGCTCCTGTACCTCCCTCGTCTGGGAGCTTCCCACTGCCCTGTGGGGAGGGCAGGCCCAGAATAGGTCCATACTACTGACAAAGCAGAGGAGGAAGCCGAGGAGGGAAAGAACCAACTAGCTGAGAAAGAGGAAGAAGCACCAGGAGTGCCAGTCACCGCTGTCATTTCTCCAGCACTTCGGGCCCCACTCTGTGTCACCTCTTCACCCCTCAGCAGTGCTGTGAGCGGGCACAGTGAGCACTGCCCTTTCACAGACAGGGGGCTCAGGTTCAGAGAAGTCAAACAGCTCACCCAGGGTCACGCAGCTAATAAAAGGAAAAGCTGGGAGTGGAGGCAGGTCTGTTTAAAAACCTGGGCCCCAGGTGAGGTTGCCTCCATCCAAGTTGTGTTCTTGGTAAAAACAGAACTGCCACCTACAATCCGAGGAGCAGAGGGAGGGGTCACCACGTGGGACACCTGGAGCCACCCTGTGGAGGCAGGGATGAGTGTCAGCTCAGGAAGCATGGGGAAAGAGTCTGTCGGGTCCTTCTTCCTGCTTCCAGGACCCCTGGAATCATGCCCTCTCCACTTTCCCCTGCCCCCCCACCCCAACATTATCTATTAATGACTGCTTCAGCCTGAAAGACTGTCCCCAAATCCCAGAGACCAGCCCAAAGGAAGGATTTGACCTGGGAATCTGGGGACCCGCGTCTGAGTCTCTCCCTAACTCGCTGGGTGAACCCAAGAAAAGTCCCCTCTCGTGCTTAAGGACTTAGTTGGAATTAATAATCTCTAAAGCTACTTCTGGCTCCAACTAGAATCATTGTCTCAGGTTCAAGATTCCTCCACCCCTTGCAGTAGCTTCAGGTTTCTTGCCTGGGGGGAGAGCGAGGGCAAGTTGCTACAGTTCAGCTCTCTCACCCAGCAGAGAGGCAGAGGCAAAACTCCCAGCCCAGTTAGGAGGCTTGCCTAACCTCAGCAAGCCCAGCAAATCCCTGGGAACAAAAACTCAGCGGACCTGAGGAGGGAGGAGATTGACTGAGTCTATTCTGGCCTTGCTGAGCCAACGTTAACCCCTTCCAGGCCTCCGCCAGTTGCAAGAGGGCGAGCAGGTTTGCAGGGCAGGGCACACTGGGGCTTCCAGGAACTGCTGTGTCTCCGAAGCCAACTCTCCATAAGCGAGGCCTCCCAGGGAGCAGCTGTAGCTGTGGATGTCATTTGTCCCTTATAGTCCCAAACACAGGGCGTCAGAGCTGGAAAGAGCTGGAAGGAGCCCACCTCCCTCTTTTGTAAGTCAGCAGACCGAGGCACAAATGCCCAAGATCACACCGTGTTAGACTCACAGGAAGGAGCCCGGACTAGCACAGACACCTAGATTAGTAACATTTGTTGAATGGCAGAAACCTAGGCCTCCCTGTTGATATCATATTGCCTTAAATCAAAGTTTCTTAAATCAAAGTTTCCATCCTCAAATTAGAAGCAGACTGTTGAGGCCTGTTCGTAAATTCCTCACTTGAACCTGCAGTAACTAATTCTCCCAGGAGTGTGGGATCAAACCCACCGTGGCTATTAAAAATTTAACGCAAAGCCCCAGTGCCTCGGGGCTGTGCTTTCTTAACAGCCCTGGAACAGGGCGAAGCCTGCACAGTCACTGAGGGCGAGCCAGGAATGCAGGGGTTGGAGTCCCAGCCCCGAGATGCTCTCTGGGACAGCGCTATTCCCCTCTAGAGGCATCCAGGGGAAGGGGTGGGACACTCTGAAAAGGGCATATATTTTCCCTGCACCAGTGCCAACCATAGACCATGTGGGGAGCCCCTCAGCCGACAGAAGTCTGGAGTAATGCAGATTACCCTCCTGTTCCCCAAAGTCCCCCCGCCAACCCTGATGTTTCCGCCTAGAGCTGACCTTCTCTGTCCTCAGTGCGAAACGGACCCCCAGGTCTCTCAAGGGCCTCTGTGAATGTGTGTGTGATCCACGGGTGAAGAAGGGGCTGGGGTTGAGAATTTTCATCAGTGGCCATATTTTTTTAGCTGAGAAAGCAGCTCGGCTGCACCAATATCGGGGGCCTGGGCTCCTGCAGCCAGGGAGAGGGTAGAGTCTAGGAAGAGGGCTCTGGGGGACCTGGGGGTGGCAGTGGGGCTGTGGCAGAGCTGCCTGGCCTACTGGGATGGGTTAACCGTGGGACTATGAGACAGCACGTGGCTTGCGAGCCCAGGGATGCCTTCTCGGCCTGGCGTCGCTGTGAGGTCCCTGGGGCTGTTGGTGACTGTTTTCCGTGCACCTGGCAGTGTGCTAGGCACCGGGGGTAAAGTGACAAAACCCACATGGCTCCTGCCCTCAGGAGCAATAGCACGTGGAAAATACAAAGATCTACCTATTACCATTTCACGTGTGCCTAAGCCCCAGTGCTGAGCCCCTGGGCAAAGCAGCACCCGCAGGGATCACAACCATGCCAACCATTCGGCAGACAGGTATTAACTGTATCCCACACGCTTCTCCCTTTCTCCTGAGCATGTCCAATCCATTCGTGAGGGCTCCTGGCTCTGCCTCCGAAACATACACCCTGAATTCCACAGTTCCTCTGCCCTTGACCCAGACTCCGCCTTTTCTCCCCTGGGCGGCTGTTCTCCCTGCCTCCTCTCTCGCCTCCCTGTATTCAGTTCTCCAAGGAGCAGCCAGCCAGAATGACTTGCTCTAAGGTGTAAGTCACTCTCCTCCTAAAACCCTCCGTGGGCGTCCCATGGCCACCCTTAGCATGAAACACACACTCTGTTCTGTGACCCCTGAACAAGACCTTCCCCTCTGTCCCCTGCCCACCGCCGTCCTCCCCTCCACGCAAGCCTTCTTTCTCCTCCTGGAAGATGACGCACTGGGTCCTTTTTCTGGGACCCGGCAACTGCTGCTCCTTCTTGGAACGTTTGTCCCAGCTCACTGTCATTCAGGTCTCCGTTCAAAAGTCACCTCCTCAAAGAGGTCCTCCTTGACTACTCTAACCAAAGCCTCCCGCCCCCACCCGCCAATCCTCACTCTCCATCACAGGCCCTCATTTTTATTGTCACAGTACTTGCCAGTAACTGGAATTATTTTACTTGTTTCTGTGTTTATTATCTGTCAATCTCCTTCCTCTAGAATGTACACCCTGTGAGAGTAGGATTTCCATCTTATTTTTCCTACTACTGTCTACCTAGCCCCTAGAGCCCAGTGGCCAGTAGTGTCCCCAGCAATTGCTGTGGCCTCATTCAGTGACTAGCACAAGGCTCAGACAGGCCTTTTTGGAGAGGGGCGTAGAACTTGAGTCTATGCACCCATATCTCAGATGGGAAAATGGATATCCAGAGAGAGATCAGGATTTGCCCAAGTCATCCAGTACAATCAGTCATTCATATAAGTGGATACATAGACAAGAAGAGGTGGCCCTGAGGGTGTATGAGAGGGAAAGCTGGTACCAAGGGCCTGGGGCAGGACCTGCACAGGACGGCAGGTGGGAGATGGGAGGGACTGAGGCGAACTAAGAGGAATGGACTGTGACCGAGAGGTCAGGCCACACATATGCATATGCGGCCAGGACTTCATTCCCCCGAAGCAGCGGTGTGAATCCCTCTGCCCACTCGGTTAGGGTGCATAGGGAGCCTGGACTCCGGGACACCAATTACACCCCTGTGAGAAGCCCCGGATGAAGAGCCTGAGTTGAGCAAGTCCCGCGGGGTGTGTCTGCTGGCACGCCCCAGGCACCGTGGGCAGCGGCAGCCGGGCTGAGCTCGTCAGTGTGTGGGGACCACACCTCAGGCAAGCACGGCGCTCTCTGAAGTCACCCCGCCGCTGCCGGTCCACCTCACGCCCATCGCGGCACAGTTAGTTACTCGTGCCACGGGCTTGGGACCAATTAAGTGAGCAAAGAGGACAGTTAACAAGAAGTAAACAGTCCGAATGCCCACGGTTGTACCTAGGCTTCGCTCCAGTACAGCTACGCCCGCAGGTGGGCGTGCGGGCAGGAGGAGCATGGGGTCTCCTCTTCTTCGTTCTCTGTGGTCGGCCCACGGAGATCTCTTCCACCCAGCCCACCTGGGCCCATACTCTGCTGACTGGCTTTGTTTTTTTTTTTTTTTTTGGTGGAGGAAGACGTGTGCTAGGTTCTAAGCATTAGGGCTCAGCAGAACAAAACCAATCCCCTGCGCTCATGGGGCGGACATTCTAGTCAGATATTCATCAGGTAAATGAGTAACTATGGAGTGCATATTCACTGTGAAAAGCATCGATGTGAGGCGGGGGAAGGGAGAGCTCCTGGGGGCTGGGTGTCGGTGCACATAGTGTGTCCACAGAAGGCCTCTGATAAGGTGGCATTTGAGGGGAGACCTGAAGGAAACCAGGGAGTCATCCAGGCAGGTATCTGGGGCACAGTATTCCATGCAGAGGGCATGGCAGGCGCAAAGACCCTGCGGCAGACCTGCAGGGGTGGGCCGCGTGGCTGGCGCAGGGCGAGCCGTGTCTTAGGAGCCCGTGGGGCTACACGGCTGCAGGGAAAGGTCAGAGAGGGTTCCGGTAGGGAGAACAGCATGTGCGGAGGCCTCTGGAGAGAGACAAGCGCTTTCTGTTTTTCAAAGCACCTCCCCTTATCTGATCCTCAGGACAAAGCTGTCAGGGCAAGAAGGGCAGATTTCTTTCTCCATTTACAGCTGAGGGCCGGGAGCTGTAGAAGGCCTGAAGTTCGGCCAGGATCACACAGGAATACCCTGACTGAGAAGCAGAAGCCCGTGGTCTGCATGACCCTTGCCAGTCAGCTCTGCGGCTCATTCCTGTTGACCCCAGGCCAGTGTGAGCTTCCAGGGCAAGATCAGCTGTCAGGCCAGCCTCTGAGTGGGTGACAAAGGTCCCAGTGGGGCCCGGGTAGCCAGGCTGCCAAGCATAATATGGAATGCTCTGTGGAGTCTGTATAGAGAATTATCGCCTCACCCCTGCACCTATGACCGTCGTAATTTATCTAATATAACTGAAAAACACAGCATTTGTTGTCTGAAGGAACCTTTACAGAAACACTGAAAATTAGAATCACGTTTGTGTCAGATGGTTACTTAATATTTCTGAAATGAAATTCTTCTCAATATATATGTATATACATACACACATACATATATGTGTACATATACGTATACTTTGGAATTCCCCCCAGAAGCTTCCCACAGAACAATCTGAAAAGGAATAGGAAAGATGAACTTGAGAGTGCCACCCAGAAGACCAGACTCCCCTGCAGCGGACACTTGCACAGATGCTGCGAAGGTTTCCACAAACTCTTCTCTGGGCGCACCGTGGTCTGGCGCTGTCTCCATGCCTTCTACCTTCACCGAGCTCCTGATGTCATTATTGTCACTTTCATCACTCCGTTTCTATTAGTCAGCACATCAAGGGAAAGTGGCTAGATGGAGTGTCACCACATTCGGAGAGCATGTTTGTGAGCGTCTTGCGTGACCTACAGTGTGCAGGAAACAAAACTGACTTTGCAGGGGGTTCCCGGTCGAGAGAGCTGTGCCACAGCTCTCAGGCAGCTGTAGAAAGAGAACACAAAGAGGGAGTTAAAATTCGAGTCCCTTATCTCGAGGCACAAGGGCTGACGCTCTGAATCACAGGCATCAATTTGCGGCGGGGCTGATTCCCACACAGGCCACTCATGTGGTGTCACCCGGGACCTCTTTCCCAGTAATGCGGATGACCCTGGCGAGCAACACCCAGGCCACGCCTCCACAGGCCTCTCCTGGAGAGCTGCACCGTGGGTGCATTCTGTCTCGTGGTAAACAGTGCTTCTCAGCTTTCTGGTCTCGGGACCCCTTGTCACGTTACCTAATTAGAAACTAAGATGAGAAGAACCTGCTAAACATTTATGTGGCTATTAAACATAACAATGAGCCGATCACACATTCACAGAAAATATGAGGACAATGTGGTCAGAATAAAAAAAAAATGAGTGAGAAGAGTGGCTTGGTTCTACTTTTGCGTAAATATGGGCCAGTGCCTCTGGGTCCTCGGAGCTGCGCCCTGTGGTTTCACAAGTCACGCAGCTTTCGGGAAACGCCACTGCGCACGCGTGAGAGAATGAGCATGAAAGAAGCGAGGGAGCTCTTAGCGATAGTGAATGCTATTATGGGGCACATACAAGGGTCTCTGGGCCTCCCACAGGCCCCCGGACCGCTCTGTAAAGCCAGGGGTGCAGCACTGGAGGCCAAACTGAGGGGAACTCCGGGCACGTCGTTCAGTCTCTCCGCGCCTCGATTTTCTTGCCTGTAAAAATATGGGGAGGAATAACTGTTGTCCTAAGACTCTGACAGTAAGTACCATGACTTAACGTGGGTGAAGTACCTGAAACTCAGTAACCGCTCAGTAAGTACTGGCTGGTACTACGAGCCTTCAAGAGGGACCACGGTTTCACCCTCCCCGCCCCCCCTCCGGTCCAGAGCAGGCACGCAACGAGTCTTTCACGCAGGAATGGAGGCACACGCGGACAAGTGTCTTGTGTGAGAGGGCTCTGCAGCCCTTCCCGGGGCCAAGGACGGTCAGTGTTCTTGCCCCTGTTAAATAAGCTCACCAGATCAGAGAAGCCGAGCGACTCATTCAGGGCGCTCAGCCAATCCCGCTTGCTCGCAGCAGCTGACCTCGGTCCTCCTTGGCACCCGCACTGGGCTACTTCCAAAGTCACCTGAGCACACCTGGAATGGAGGTACCTGCAGTGTCTGATTTTGTCTTCATAGGAAAGAAACCTCGCCTGCAGCCCGAGGACCTCCACTTAAGATGCTGAGCTCCCTCCTCCCTCCGCCGGGCCTCCCAGGGAGCACGTCCAGGTCATCATTACACACTGACTTGTTCGAGGGGCCCCCTTGGTCTTTTCTGTGTTGATGGCTGCTGCTCCTGGGATGTGGCAGGGGGCTATGTAACATCTGGGTGTTCACCGAAGGAAAGATAAAATAAAACTACATCTTTTCATTGACGAAAAAGGACAACGTAGACAGTTTTTCAAGATCATTAGATGTTAGGGAGAGAGGAGGAAGAGGAGGAGGATGGTGAAATGTTAAAACAGAAAATCGAGCAAAGACATACAGTCTCAAGAGCTAGGATGCTGTCCCCTCATAGCCCTGGGTCTGCTTCGCTTTTCAAGGAAGCCCAGGGAGGACGACCGCAAGAGTGGCTCCCAGTTGTCGAGAGCTCGCCGTGCGCCTGGCACCGCGCTAAGCACTCCGTATGCGTCATCTCACCGGATGCTCACAACGGCCCTGGTCAGCAGAGAATGGCGCTACTCCCATTTCACACGTGGGGAATCTGAGTGTGTGAGTGACTGGCCTGAGGTCCCAAAACCCGCACGTGGCACAGCGTTGGCGTCGTCTCCAGAGCCCTGGGCAATAGCATGCAAACGGGGGAGGGGGGAAGGGCAGCAGGTTAGGGTGCCAGACACCCGGGAGGCCCAAGTGCTAGAAGTTCAGTTTCCCTGGGGCTGGACACAGGTGAGCCAAGGGAAAGTGCTGCTGACTTACCTCTGGACCCAACCCTGACTCGGGGCACCGGATGCAGAACCTGAGCAAGCCTCATTTTACAGAAGGGAGCAGTGAGGCTCAGAGAGGGAAGAAGCCTTACCCAAGGTCACACAGCAAGAGCCCAGCCCAGCCCCTGCTCCCAACCCAGTAATTTCCGTGCTCTGCCCAGTGCCCCTCTCCCGCTAACTGGCTCACGCACTTCTGCCCTGGGCCAGCTCTCCCAAGTCCCTGGCTCCTGGCAGAGAGGGCAGCGTGGGAAGGAGCAAAACATTGCCTTCACTCCAGGCTTCCCATCCCCAGGCAGGAGGGAGAGAGCAGCGGGGGCATGACCGGGCCTGCAGCCGCCGCCTGGGGTTCTCTGCTGCCTCCCCCAACAAAGTGTGGTTAATGAGAGCAAATTACAAGGGCTCTGAGAATGGAAGGGGCCCTTTGATGGCCATGGGGTGGGGGTAGGGATGGGACGGAGCCCTTCTCTGTCCTCTTGTGCACCCCCCTTCATCGGGGAACAAGCTGGTACAGGATAGCGCTGGCGGAAGCACCATCACCATGGTCGATACTGGGGCTTTGGGTTGGGTTTCCACCCGCCAAGTTCTCCATTCCCAGCTGCCAAAAAAACGAAGATTTCTGAGGGCCAGGCAGCTCGGCAGAGTTCCCCAGCCATTCCAGACTTGGGGCTTAGAGGCAATTTGGGGCAGAGCTCTAGCGCATACCTAAACCTCTGGAGAGGGGATCGGGACCCTGAGAATTGCTCTGCAACACCCCTGTGTCTGGTTCGCGGTTCCCCCTGCGGTGAGGGGCAGATACTGTCATAATTGCTAAGATGCATTAAGTTCTTAGTCTGGTGCTGGCACAGTGCGAAGGGCCTACATTCCTTGATCCCAGCAATAAGCCTGTGAGATGGGAATGATCAGATTCCCCATTTGGGAGGCTTAGGCAGCCCGCTGTCAAAGTGCAGCTCCCACACCAGCAGCATCAACATCACATGTAAGTTTGTTAGAAATGCAAGTTCCCAGGCCCTGCAGCTTTAGAGAAAATAGGAAAGGGGCCCGAGGAGCCAGAGCAGCCGGTGGCAGACCCAGGATTCGGAGCAGCCCGTTCTAACTGCTCTCGGGCTCACAGTCTGACCTGCAGGCTGTGCTGCCTGTGGCCTGCCGCCCCCAGGCCCCTTCTCGGAGGGGGATCATGGCCAAGAGACGCTTGCAGGAATCTCTGCAGGACAGCCCTGGGGAAGACTGGGAATGGCACCAGCACTGGGCTGGTTCGATCAGCTGTGACGGAGTATCGTGCAGCTTTTTATGGAGGACGCATGGGAACGCTTTTGACACACACTACGGGATGGCTCCACATGACAGTGTAAAGCAGTAAAACGCAAAGTGCAAAACAATGTATGTCCTAGAAAGCTATCATTTGTGTAAAAAACAAAGAGGAACCGTGGGAACAAATTCATGTTTGCGCGCGCACACACACACACACACACACACACACATCTCAGAGTGAGGAGCTGGCAAAATGGAGAGCCCCTTGAGGTGCAAGAGGACGGGGTCCGTGGGAGGGGAGTTTCTTAGGTGCTTCCGGGTGAATCCACTACCCCTGTGACCAACAGAACACAATGAACATTTAACAGCAGAAGGCAGGGGGGTACGTGGGAGCTCGTGAGAAGGGCGAGGAGATAAGGACCAGAAAGCTCGAGGGCTTATAAAAGGGCAGGCACCGAGCTAAATGTTTTATAAGCATTATCTCCTTTAATCTTCTCAATGGCCGTGCGAGGTGGTTACTATTATTACCCCCACGTTGTTGACATGGAAGCAGAGTCACAGGGAGGTGATGGGATCTCCTCTGAGTCACAGAGCTGGCCAGTGGCAGAGCTGGGATCTGAACCTGCCTCCATGCGCTTCCGGAACCCAGGCTCTAAGTCACTGTGTTGTTTTGTGTATATATTCATTCAAGTGAATGAATACATGAAATGTAAGTGAATCACTTAAATGGATATTTACATATTTACTTAAAACTCCCAACTCCCTTTGGAGGAAGTTAGGAGTTTTCCCCTCCTTTATACATAAACAAATAGAAGCCCAGAGAGTTTAAGTGACTCGCCTAAGGTCACACAGCCAAAGCGTGACCAACCAGAAAGGGAATCCTTAGAAAGGATGAACAAACATGGAGACACGTATTTCCAAATTCCCTGTAGCAAAGACTTCTCCTTAACAAGCTAGCGGTGGAAGACCAGAATTCCCGCTCTTCTGGTGACAGGGACGACGTCCTTGTGTTGGCTGTCCCCCTAGACCCTGGCACAGTGTCTGGTGCGTGCTGAGCCCGGAACGATTTGGAAGGCAGAGAGGGAGTAAGAAATAACGGTGCTGAGCCGTGAGTGCCCCTCAAAGGGCACTGTAGGTCAGCGAGGCCAGGTGGGCAAATGGAAGCTTAGAGATGGGGAGGGACTCCCTTAAACTGGGTCCGAGCAGTTCTAAGGACACTGGGAATGCGGGTAGGTGGTGTTTTTTAATCATCCACTTACCTTGAGAATTGTCATGATTTCCTTCCTCCCCCACCCCAAATAAGGATGGAAGAGGAGGGAATTTGGCCATTTTAATTGGGGTAGGGGGACTCAAGCCATCAGAAGATGAGGTCGTGTGGGAAGGAGATCCATCAGCAACCGTAGGGTGCAGGGAGGCAGGGGGTATAAGCAAGAAGCTCAGAAGGAGGCAGCTGAGATGCAGGTGAAAAAGGCCAGATGATTAGAAATCGAGGGACCTGGCTTCTAGTCTCAGCTCTGCCTCTTCCTAGATACGAGGTGTGGGCAAGTCACTTAGCCACTCTGACCCTCAGTGTCTTCGTCTTTAAATGGCAGGATTGTTGTGTGACCCACATGAGAATGCAGAACCAAACATGCTGGAAAATAAATAAAGCAAAATGTTAATAGGGGGACTTAAGGACACACCACAGGGTGGGTGGCGATAAACGGTGCATAATAGGCGACTTGCCTGTCACCAACAATTCCTTATGTAGTACGGAGCTGAAGCCAGGTAGGTCCCCCTTACTTGTTAAAGGCACATTCCTGTCCCCCCTCCTGAGGCTTTTGCAGACCTCCCTGCCTCCAGGGCAGCACTCCACACCCCCCTTGCTCAGTTGTCCGCCTCCCTCCCTAACTGTGGATGGAGGGCACTGCCCAAGCAGCAGGCATGACTTCATCCTTAAGCCTAAAACACAGTGGTAGGGACGGGTGGATGGACAGACAGCTGAATGTTTTCAGAACCCAGAGAAAAGATCCTTCTATTATCTGTCATCTGATTCTAAGATAACACTTCTTGGAGCAGATAGGTTTGGACTGAGCCTTTTAAGGGTGGGCAGGGTTACAGCAGGGTAGAAAAGGAGGGTAGAAAGTTAGAAAGGAGGAAGCATTTGGGGAGGTGAGCACAACCTGCACGAAGGCCTGGGACGGGAAAGTTCAAGGTGCTTGGTAAGAGCTGCAAGTGGTCTGGGGTTGACGGAGCACCCAGAGGCCTGCGGCCAAGATGCCGCTGTAAAAGCAGAAGCCTGCCACGGGAAGCCTGGGAAGCTGGGCAAAGGTGTCTGGGTTCTTCCATCTCCCAGGCAGCGGGGCACCACGGAAGCCTTTTAAGGGAGGGGTGACGGGCGGGCCCTGTGCTTCCTGGCGGCGTATGAAAGGACAGGCCGGCCCGGGCCCTGGGAGGAGGCCCCACTCCTGCTGCTGCTTGCAGAGCCTTTCTGAATTGCTGCCCAGGACCAGCCCGTAGGGCGCCCAGGCGGGCCGTGCAGCTGGGCCTTCCCGCTCCGCTCAGGGCCAGGTGCGGGAGGCTGCCGACCTTGCAGGCCTCCCCTGAGGCCTCCCCTAAGGCAGCGACGTTCAGCCTCTTTCATCTGCTGGCAGCGCACGTAAACTAATAACTAAAATTCTGCAGCACACCAAAAAAAGTATTATATTTTGCCCATCTAACAACAACAAAAAAAGGTATAATTTTGATTCATTCACACCAGAGGGCCATTGTTGTGTTGGCTGTCATCATTTTTTTCATTTGACAATCTAAGGGGAAAAGAGGCCAGTGCCCCTGACTAGTCAGGTATTGCACGTTTGGAAACTTCTTGTGGCACACTGGTTTAAAACCGCTGCCCTAAGAAATGGCTGGAGCAGACACCAGCCTCCAAGGTGTCCACCCAGCAAGACTTACCCTCCCCATTCTCCAAAGCACACCAACAGGGCTGCCTTACTCTGGGTGCAAGTGCCAGCTCTCCTAGTGACCGTGTGACTGGGGCTAGTCCCTGCCTGTCTCCCTCAGACCCCGCATTTCATAACTTCGGGAAGTAACACTCACATGGAATACAATGCAATGATGCCCCAGAGTTGTGCAACCCGCGGCTCTGCCTCTGATCTCAGTGTCCTCGGCCGTGCAAGTGAGGATAGAGGTTAGTGCGGGTCATCTCTCAAGGTTGTTCTAAGCCTCTCCCAGCTGCAGTCTGAGCGGAGTGTGGGGCCTTGGGGCTGGAGGAGGGATGGCATCGGGGCCTTGGGGCTGGAGGAGGGGCGGAGTCGAGGCCTTTGCCCAATGCCGGCGGCTGGGAGAGAGAAGGTCCAGGAGCTGCTGGATGTCCAATCTCCAAAAGCAGCGGGGACCTCCTCCTCCCAGAGCCAGACTTGGATTTGTGTCCCTGACCCCTTCCCTACTCCTCTTTCCAACTGTGTGTAACCTCACCGCGCTAGCCAGGGTTTCTGCAGGAATAAACCAGGGAGAAGAGAGACCCCTTAGGCTCACTGTGAACATGAAAAGAAGCAATGCATGTCAAGCGTGTAGCAGAACGCCTAGCCCCCAAACAGCTCGGCAAACATTAGGTTCATGACTAGCTCTGTTTTATTTTGTAAAATAACTTCAATGTATCTGCCCTAGTGGTTCTCACTTTGTCACAAGAGCACAAAAGGCCCACCGGGGGTGGCCCCAGAGCAGCACTCAGTGTCCACCTGACAAAAGCAGCCCAGGGGTCTGGACAGTGTCCCCTCCCACAAACAGAATGACCCTGATCTTCCGATGAACTCTCGAGGTGGACGTGGCTACCCAAGAAATTTGGCCAACGCCTAAATTAGAGAAATTGAGTGCTACCTGGGAAATGTCAGTGCACAGAAGGGTTATTGTCCTGGGTCCCCCGAGTCAGACTCCATTAGTGGCATACATAGCGTCTAGTCCTTGGACAGGACCCAGCCCAGCTGCTGAACGTGGGGGAAGAGAAGGAACCACGAGGGAAGGCTCAGGACGTGGGTATTTTGCTGATTGTCATTTGGGCGTCACAACACCCTGCTGAGGAACAGAGTCAAGTTCTCCCCTGCCTGACCCGGCCCTGCCCCGCCCCACCCTGCCCCGCCCTGCCCTGCCCCGCCCCGCCTCGCCCTGCCCCACCTGAGCAGCTGGATGAAAGGAAGCCAGGTGTGGGACAGAGGGGAGGGTCCCATCTGGACTCTGGAGTTTCCTTGAGTTTCCAGCAAGAGAAGCCACCAATATGGCTACGCAGACTTCTCTGTATTTTCAGATGTTACAGATTTCTCACATAATTAGACAAAAGAACATTATACATTAAAAACCAATATTGGGCCTCTCTGAAACTCCTAACACACGGTCTCTAGCCCTGCCCCTGCTACCCGAGGGGATCTATGTGAGGTCAAGCAAGCCACTCCCCTCCTCTGAGCCTCAGTTTCCACAGCTGTGCGGTAGGTGGGGATTCCCTCCTCTTCCAACAGCCCATGCCTGTCCAGCCGGTGCCCACGGCAGGGTGGTGAGGTCACAGGTGCCTTTCCTTGTTGCTTGTCACTTCCCTTCCTTCCATACTGGAATTAGAAGCAGACTGAACCTGCAGTGAGGGTGGGAAACGTGGATTTTCCGTGGGGGTGGGTTTTGTCTCCAGAACTAGATAAAATGTGAGCTCTTCAGCACAGCCAGGGTGCTGTGCCCCTCTTGCCCCACGCCGCAGAGCGGGCCAGTGGGCACCACTGAGGCCTGGGAATGGGCCCCGCGGGATCTTCCACCCGCCTCTCCGACCTGGGTGCGCTGGAGGCAAAGGCTTCGATGCCCTGCGCTCCCAGGTCGGAGGTGAGGAGAGCTGAGATGCCCCTCGCAGCAGCGCATCCCGGTGGGTCTGGCCTGGTGATGCGCGAGTGGAGAGGGCAGAGGGAAGGGGCGCGAGGCGGGAGGTGAGGGTGGGAGAGAGCGTTAGAGGCCTCGTTTTTGTCTAGCCTGGAAGAGTGAGTGCTCCGACCTCCTAATATAACTTCTCTCTGGGGCAAAGATGAGGACGTTTTCTTTTTCACTTCTTTTTTTTTCTGCTCTGTAGTTAATTTTTTAAAATGTAGCAAATATGAAAAAGCAAATACTTAAAAAAATTACCCATAAAAAGTGCCAGGGAAATAGTGCAGGCCCTGAGCTCGCTGGGGCTGACTGGCAGATTCCTGAAGAGGGGTCCGGCGTGTGGTGTGTCCCGGACTTGTCTGGCCAGAGCCCCTGCGGGGAGATGCTGCCCCAAAGAGGGAAGGACAGAGGGCGTCTGAGCCCCGGTGTTTGCTGGGCGGTGTCGCATCAGCCCGGAACTGCTTGTGTCCAAACGTCTTTTATACGTGAGGAAAACAGAGCCTTTATGTGTGAACTGTGCATCTGAGTGGAATTCTAGTCACTCCCAGAGCTTGGACAGTGCTAGGCACTTGGGAAGTGGTTAACGGCTGAACCCCCGATACTGTCCACCCTCCAGCGAGGGGCCTGGGTTTCATCCCCGAGACAGAAGCTACTTTCCCAAGCCTTCTGCAGGGAAGTCCTCGCGTGGTTCCTGAGCACAGACCAACGCCTGGGCTCCCTACACTCCAGCCGCACCAGTGAGGCCCAGCATCGCGAGCTGGGGCTGCGGGCGTAAAGCCGGGAAGCAGTCCCAGGCCAGGCGTGTCGGAACCCAAATGCATGTGGACCTGACGGAGCCTGGAGAGTCCCTGAAACCACAGCCGCCCGACTCAGCTGGGGAAGGCTGTCCTGAGGGTGAGAGCCACGGGCTCTTGGTGCAAGGAGAGAACTTAAGGGCAACCACTCCATCCTCCAGCTTCACGTGTGTCCTTCCATAGCACCCCCCCGAAGGGGTCCCCCCCACTCTCTACCTGAGTGTCTCAGCGATGCTGCTCATCACCTCCCCAGGCAGCCTGGCCCTTTTTCAAAGCCCTGGTTTTGCCCTCCAGGACCTACACAAAGCAAATAGTCCCCTCGAAATCTTTCATTCTTTGAAAGCATTTCTCCTTAATTAAAATAATTATAATAATAATAATAGCTACCATTAATGTGGTGTTTACGGCGTGCTGGACACCGTGCTAAGCACACTGACATGCTGCATCTCATCTGCTCCTCCCCGTGGGCCCACGCGGTGGGGATCACTGCTGTCCCGTTCTGCAGCTGAGGAGCCCGAGTCTTGGAGACGTGAAGAACCTTCCAAAGCTTGCTCGGCGAGCAAGTGGCAGAGCTGAGCTGAGGAGTCCAGACTTTTCAGAGCTTAACCACTGCACTCTGCTACCGCCTGTGTATGCCCATTCCCCACCAGCACATGTGTGTACATGTGCACACAGGCATGCACACACAGGCATGCGCACACACATACACACCTAATATTTGCTCCTCCAGCCATACCCACACCGGCAACTCTGCAAGGTAGCAACAAACATTTCCACATGGTTCTGGAGGGCCCGGAACCTCTCAGGCAACCCCTGTCAGCCCCTCCCCTGGTTCACTCACCTCTCCCCTACCGTCAGCACCTCCTGAACCAGCCTTTGGTTTCAGCCCCTCACACGGCTCTGCAAACAGCCCCCACTGTAGGGTGTGAGAGTTATTTTTATTTGTCCTGCAGGCCTTCCTCTCTCCATGCCAGTGACTCTGAGGGGCCCACGGATTGCGTTGTCCCCCTCTAAACCACCGTGGCAGGCACATAGCCAAGGCTGGGCCGGCTCTCTCACTCCCCTGTTCTGGCACCAGTGACCAGTACCACAACAGACCGTCCCATGACCTGATCTCGGCCAAAGAAAATCTTTCTCTGGGGGTCCCATGGGGACTTTGGGAGAAAGAAACTTCCGCCCCCATGGACCATTGGACGAGTACTGAGAAGAGGCAAACCCAGGGATGCAGCCCCACTGTATCAGTTTCCTATTGCTGCTGTAACAAATTACTGCAAACCCGGTGGCCTAGAAGAGCATGGATGTAGTACCGTATAGCTCTGGGGGTCAGAAGTCCTGAGGTCAAGGCGTGGGCTGCGCCACATCCCTTCCAGGACTCCAGGAGAGTGTATTTCCCTGGCGCCTCCAGCTGCCTGAGGCCAGCTCCGCTTCTTGGCTCGTGGCCTCTTCTTCCATCTTCATGGCCAGCAGGGGAGCGTCTTCAGAGTGTGCTCCCTCTCTCCCCTCCCCTCCTCCTCTCTCACTTCTGCTCCTGCCATCACGTCTTCTTCTGCTCTGACCCTCCTGTAAGGCCTCTTGTGATTCCATTGGCCTCACTTGGGTAAGCCACGATAATTGCTCCATCGAAAGATCCTTACCTCGATCCCATATGTAAATCACTTGGACCTGGAGGGTAACATATGTATGAGCTGGGTGTCAGGACTTGGACACCTTGGGGGACCCTTATGCAGCCCACCACACCCATCCGTGCAGAGGAAGCTCAGCAGCAGCGAAAGAGCAAGGCCAGCAGGCAGAGAGAGAAGAGCCGAGAGATGGAGAGGAGAGAGCCCTTGGTCCAGCCATGCCTGAAGTCTCAGCTTGTTGGCTACACGAGCCAATGAATCCCCTCTTTCCTTAAGTTCATTCCATCTCGGTTTCTGTCACTCACAACCTAATTGGCTCTGACGGCTGCACACACCCACCGGCCGGGATTTTCCTAGCCAACTCCACTCTGCTTTATTGCCACGACGACTTTGTTTCACACGCCCAGCATCCGCACAACAAGTACATATATGTGTTCGGGGAGTAAGCGCTGCAGGGCAGAAAAATCGGGGTGACCCTGGGAACTTGAGTGGAATAGAAGAAAGAGCATTGCCTTGGGAGTCAGGGGACTTGGGTCCAATCCACACTCGGGTGAGAGAGATCCCAGGAAGCCACGCGGCCTCTCTGGCCTTGCCCACTCTCACCCATACAGGAGGATCATGTGGCCTCACCCTTGGGCTGCACCCTGCTCTCGCCTTCCCTGTTTCCAGTCACTGAACCTTGGTGCTGGGACTGTGTCTCTTGTCACATACAAAGGCACCGCACCAAACCCAAACGAGACGCTGGGTTTTAGGGGTGCACGGCCAGGGCTTGCCCTCTGCCTGTTCTAGTCTCCGCCTCGCCCAGCTGGGGCAGCAGAAATATGACTTTGAGAGGAGGTCAAGGCGGGGGACAGAAGAGAGGCAGCTCCCCCACTAGCTGTTAAAACTCACACATACACAAAGCCCACCTACCATGTCGCCGCCTGCACCCCTGATGACCTCACTGAGCAGGCCAGGGAGTCCATTGTGTGCTTGCATAGTATGTTTACTTTTAAAATTTTGTTTTGCGATAACAGGCTACTAATTTAGGAAATCTTTAAAGTCAAGTTTCTTTCTCTCTCTCTCAAAGCAAACTTAAACTGATCGGATCTCAAAGGGGCCTTCGGGCTCACTCTTGTTCAGCTCCTTGGGAGGGTGTGATCGGGGGAGAGGTCACGCCGGAGCTCTGGGAACAGCCTGGTGCGGGAACGGTCCCCACGAGAGGCAGGTGCCCTCATGCCCTGACGCCAGCACCCTCCAGGCACCCCGGTGGTCTGCTCCGTAGGTGCTGGGGCTGCAGCCGGAGGGCTGTGCTCTGTGCTCACTGTGTCTCCTAGCCTACCGCGTGGTAGCAGGGCCTTGAGCTTTTTCATGTCAAGACAGTCATTTTCCCTGCCGGGCCTCGGTTTTCTCCTCGGCAGAATGACAATATTGCAGCTGAAACCAGTAGGACTCTTTCCAGGAGACGTGAGGGGCCTTCTGGAGAGCTGGGGATGAGTGTTCGGTTTCTCGAACTGGGTCCTGGGCACAGGATGGGTTCAGTGAGCGAAAACTCCATGGGTCGTACGTTTATGATTTGTACGCTTTTCTGCATGTGTATTCCACTCCAATGAGAAGATTTACTTAAACTGTAAGACAGACAGGAGGGGGAGTGGGT
Organism: Phyllostomus discolor; assembly: GCF_004126475.2. Lineage (NCBI taxonomy): Eukaryota > Metazoa > Chordata > Mammalia > Chiroptera > Phyllostomidae > Phyllostomus > Phyllostomus discolor. The sequence continues at coordinate 21,882,470 of NC_040915.2, forward strand.
GTGAGGAGAGACGAACTACAGTGGGGTGTGAACTGACAATTGCTGCAGCTGAGGGATCCGTATGGGGGTCAGTGTGCCCTGTCGGACACCTTGGTGTAGGTTTCAACTTTTTCACAGTGACGGTTGCGACGAGAGCCCCGCTTTCTCTGGAATGCTCCTGTTTGAGCGGCTCCCACTGTTACGTAAGAAAGCAGAGGAAAGGCTAAAGGCAAGTCACAGCTCCCCCTACCACAGCCAGAACCGAGTCAGCCACTGGGACAGAAGTGAGAAGCCGTGCGCCTCTTGGGCATAGTGACTAGTTTTGTTTTGCCCTAATTTCAGCTGTCGTTGGACCCGTTCGTGAATGACGGAGCAAATCCGCCCAGAGTGCTTTGAGACAGGACTGTGTGTTTAAGTCAGCCATGGGAATGCTGGTGAGGCCTGGTGCTGGGGCGGGGGCGGGGGGGCTTCCAGATGTCCCAGCCCACGCACAGCTGGCTCCCTGGCCCTGGTGCCCGCTGTGCCGGTTCATCTGGTGGCACAAAGTAGGAGAGAGGGCAGGTCCCTTGAGGACCCTCGAGGTTTGGTTTCACCTTCAGATGGTGGTTGCAATGTCCCCCTCCCCCTTCAGGGGGTTGTGAATGAATTATCATCGCAGAGTGCCTGGGGTTCCCTCACTGCAGCCCGGCCGCTGCTCCGTGCCAGGCCCTGGGCCAGGGACGAGAGACCCAGCAGTGCCCCGAGCAGCCTAAAGCCCTGCCCTGGGAGAGCTCCTGTGCTTCACCACGTCCTATAAAGAGTTATTCTATAAGATTTAGCTATCTGCGCCCTGGCTGGCGTAGCTCAGTGGATTGAGCACAGGCTGCGAACCAAAGTGTCACAGGTTCGATTCCCAGTCAGGGTACATGCCTGGGTTGCAGGCCATGACCCCCAGCAACCGCACATTGATGTTTCTCTCTCTCTCTCTATCTCCCTCCCTTCCCTCTCTAAAAATAAATAAATAAAATCTTTAAAAAAAATAAAATTCAAGGGGAATAAAAATCTTAAAAAAAGATTTAGCTATCTAACACAAAATGTACCATCTCGGCCGTTTCTGAGTGCACAGTTCGGCGGTGTCCAGTGCACGGATGTCGTTGCGCAGCCGGCCGACGTCATTCTACAGAACAGAAGCTCTGCGCCTGTAAACAGCAGCTGCCCCTGCTGCTCCCTCCCCGCCCCCGGGCATCTCCACTCGACTCTGTCACTGTGGCTCCTCTGGACCCCAGTGGAAGTGGGATTCTGCAGTGTTTGTGACCGGCTGACTTCACTTAGCAAGGTGTCATCGAGGCTCCTCCGCGGTGCCGTGTGTGTCGGAGCGCCCTTCCTTTTCAAGGCTGAGCCGTATTCCACTGCAATACCGTGTCACCTGGCTCTGTCCCTCCACCTGCCCATGGGCATTTGGGCTGCTCCACCTTTCGGCTGCTGTGCATGGCACTCTGTCCACGTGGGCGCACAACTGTCTCCTTGAGACCCTGCTCTCAGTTCTTTGGGGGGGTGTGCCCAGAAGTGGAATTGTAGGATCACGCGGCAATTCTAATTGTAATTGTCTGAGCAACCACTATGCTGGCTTTCACAGTGGCTGCACCATTTTATATTTCTACCAACAGTGCACAAGGGTTCTGGTTTCTCCTCACCCTCCCCAGCACCTGTGCCTTCTGGTTTGTTGTGATAAGAGCCATCCGGATGGGTGTGAATTAAGACTGTTTATTACAAGCTGCTTGTACCAGCCTAACTACGGAACAACCTGGCTGGGTCCAGTTGGCTGGGACGAGGCAGAGAACGCGCAGCTCAGCCTCACCATTCACAAAGCAGTGAACAGACACTCCCGAGGAAAGGGCCTCGCTCGAGGCCAGGCCCCAAGGGACTGTCGGAGGTGGCCAGGGTTTGAGACCAGGAATCAGCAGACTTCTCCTGTGAAGGGACACAAATAGTGAACACTTCAGACTCTGGGCCATACGATCTCAGTCGCAACCCCACCGATTCACTGTTGTTTCAGGAAAACAGCCACAGGCAGCATGTATAGCCAATCAGCCGTGGCTGTATTCCAATAAAACTTTATTTGCACAGACTGGCAGCAAGCGTGCTGCAGTTGACTGATCCCTGATGTAAACCAATAAGCTACAGTGGGCCGAGCAGGCATGGTAGGGTTCCTTGCCTCCCGGCCACTTCCTGGCAGTAGCCCCCTCATTTCCTTTCAATGAATTGCCTGCCTCCCTCTTGTCTGTGACTTCGGTAAAACCGCCAGTCACGGTAACCCGCCCGGCTCTGGCCATGGGGTGGGCGCATGACCCAAGCTGGGCCTTTCTCTCTGGGGACTCTCCATCTTGAAGCAAGGACAAGGCGTGGAAGCTGATGGAACCTGTGGTCCCTGGTGACTCTGCTCAAGGGCTCCTCCTGCCTGGCTCCCCACAGCCACCCCGTTCCCAGCCCTCCCCCGTCCTGGCGTCTGGATGCTTCCTCTTCTGCAAGAGGCCCCACAGCCTTCCAGTAACTTCCTTCTGCTCATTAGCTGGGGTCCGTTTCTCTCACTCACAGCCAAAGAATCCTGACCGATCCATGACTTTTAAGGAATGATAACCTATATAATTGATATCACCACCGTACCCCCAAATAGTAAATCAGGACTTGATTTCTTCAATTCAGTTGATTCAGAAGTTGAAGGACATCTCTGATTCATGGATGGAAACTCGGCTCTCCATCCCGGCCAGCGTGGGCACGCGGCAGGTGTCGCCATTATCCCTGCTCCTTCGTCCACCGAACCCCCAGCCCTGCTCAGTCCTCCCTGTGCCAGCCTCTTGTCTTCGTTGGGCCTGAGCTTCTCCATCTACAACGTGAGGGAGGTGGCCAGGGGTGGTGACTCGGGCTCCATCCGCTCCAAGCTGTTGTCAGGATCCCCTACTAGGGACCCAGCACTCTGCCCTCGAGGAGCTTGAGGCCGAATTGGGGAGAGATATCTGGCCTCCGGTAAATAGTGGTGACTCGGGGCCGCCAGCACAGAGGGCAAGAGGGGAAGCTCACAGCCATCAGAGTGCAGAGGGGAGAAAGCGGCTATGGACCGGCAAGGACTTCCCCTGAGCCTTCAAGAACAGGCAGGCTCTGAACAGGGTGAAGGAGAGGAAAGACTGCATGCCCTTTGGGGGCCTGCTCGGCAGCCCTCAACCAGCGGTTCTGGCAGCGGTTCCCGGCTCCGTCCCCCTCCCCGGAGCAGCCTGGGATGGATGGAGCAGACGCTGCCGGCAGACCCATGGGGCGCTCAGGTCCAGTTCCACGGGCGGCGCTATTTGTTGTCCTATTAGGTCTCCTGCAGGTGTTTCTAGCTGACCGCAGGGAGCAGGGTGTGGGCAGTGCTGAGCTTTTTAGCTGGAAGATCAGAGCCTGCTGATCTTGCTTGTGTTCTGCCCACTCCAGCTGTCCAAGCACTGCAGAGGGCCCCGGGGTGCCCCCCACCCAGGAGGGCAAGGTGAGGGGACAGGGGCTCAGACGGTGCCATCCAGCCCCCCAGGAGGCGCCTCTGATGCACGCTGTTCCCCCACCACAGGGGCGGTGGGCAGGGGCGCAGGGAGGTAGGGCAGGGCCCTCTTCCCCCGACATGCCATCGTCCTGAGCGCCATCTGCTCCAAAGCCCAGGCCTGGCTTCCCGCTGCACCCAAGCCGCCCGTGGGACTGGTTATCCTGAACACAAACAGCTCTTTGTTTGCCACTCCTGTTTGTTTGTTGGCATCGGAACAGTTCTCTGTGGCTCAGGTTGGAGGCGGCCTGAGGCGAAATGAGACTGGCAGAGGCTGGCCTGGAGGCCACACCCCTCTTCCACTCCCCTGCCCCCAAGCCCGGACCCCCAAACTTCCCCCTTCCTAACACATTCTGCCACTGCGACCCTGGGAACTTCCTCCTCCCTCAGGGTCCCAGTCTTTGCTTTTCACCCCAGCTTATCCGAGAAACAAATCTCTTCTCAGAGGTGAGATTTTGATGAAGTGTCTCTGCTTTAATAGGCGTCTTTCATGTCCTGACTCAGATGAAAGAAAAATGGCTGTGAGTTTCAGGCGCTGTCACAGGTTTGTCAGGGCAGATCAGGCAGCCCCTCGAAGCACGCTTCCCCCACCTGTTCTTCGTCTGCACACCAGGTACTGGGGCCCACTCCTTGTGGGCGGAACTTTGGGAGGGAAGAGAAAGAGCCCAACTCTAGAAGTGAAACGAGCATTCAGCAAGAAGCAGCAGGCAGCCTTGGGAGGGTCTGGTGGCAGCTTGTGCAAAGGTCCTGGGGCAGGAGCTCACTAGGCCACTGGGCCTGTTTGGAGATCAGCAAGAAGGTCAGTGTGTTTGGAACTTAGTAAGCCAAGGTGACGGTAAGACAAGATGCTGGAGACAAAAATGGGGCTGGCTCACGCAGAGAGATTTATGGATTTTTATTTTGAGTGCAACAAGAAATAATTAGACTTTTTATGCTTTAAAAAGAGCACACTGACTGCTGTATTATTGTCATCAGCAATAGTTTGTACCTCTCCAGAGCACCATTTGCTGTGTGGCCAGGGTAAACAGAGCCCCCTGGAGTTGTGCAAAGAGAAGAGCCTTGATTATCCGGCCCCAATCCCCATGAGCCTTCAGGCTCAGGGAGTCCCCAGTCTGAGTCTCCCTCAGGGGGCTTTGATGATGTCAATCCTCTGTCATCCTTGAGGAGCCCAAGGGGAACTCTGGCCTCTCCAGGGTGTCTGCACTGATCCCGGTAAACGCTCCCTTCTCCCAAACCGTTTCATCTGAGAAGTCGCGCCAAGTGGCGGCAGACGCTCCCTCACTCTCTCCTCCCCTCAAGCTGACACTCTCTAAGCCTTTAAGAAGCTCATAACTCCATCATCTCAGCGCCCCTTGGAAGGGAGCAGCCAGCAGATTAAGTGATTCTGGAATCCAGGCGCTGAGGAATTCAGGGCCTCTCAGGTTTCTTGGCAGGAGTTACTAGTACATGCAGGGACTCTTCTTCAGAACAAGTGAAAATAATTCCTTCCAGGGGCAGAAAAAGGCATGCTTTTGGCCAAGGTCTTTGTAAGATATTATCTCAAGAGACTGCACGGGAGCCCTGGGAGGGCAGGCAGAAGCTGCAGAATGAGGTGGGGAAATGGGTGGGCAGGCAGGGAAGGTTCCCACAGCAATTCGGGACGGGGTCTGCTAACAGGTGGCTCATGCATGTCCCACTCTCCTGGGAGTGGCTGGGGAGAGGGAAGGGAAGGGAAGGGATACAAGGGAGGGTTGAAGAAGAGAGATCTCAGGGCCTTTGCACAAGCTACGGAAGTGTGAGACCCAGTCCCCAAACTGGACATCGTAGAGGAAAAACTCACAGATCTGGACTGTTAGGGCCACAAGAGACCCTGGGTATCATCCAGTCCAACCCTCTTATTCCTCAGATGAAAAGATCAAGGCCGAAAAGATGAGTACTTCCCCTTGCTGGCCGGTAGGAGGGGTGACCTCCTGCTATGCCAGAGGAGAGAGTTGAAACTGATGCATTTTGGAGAGCATCTTGCTAACAGCTGTCAATGTTTTAAACACAGAAATATATTTTTCACTGAGCATTTTACTTCTAGGAATCCCCCCTATGGAAATGCTTGCACATGTGCACAGGGCTGTGTGTACATGGGTATTCCTTGTACCATGCTCTGTCGAGCAAGAAGCTTCACGAGAAAGCATGGGGCCTGGTTACCAGCAGGTGCAGCATTAAACTGTGGGGCATTTGAATTATGGAATGCTGTACCAGCACTGGAAGGAGGGAGGCAGATATAGATATGCATATACATATATATCTATATCTATATATCTATCTCTATATATCATTGCTATGCAAAGATTACTCAATATTTTAAATTAAAAATCGCACATAATGAAGTCTAGTGCTTTGACTGGTGTGGCTCAGTTCATTGGGCGTCATCCTACAAAATGAAATGTCACCAGTTCAGTTCCTGGTCAGGGCACAGGCCTGGGTTGCAGGTTTGGTCCCTGGTTGGGGTGTGTATGAGAGGCAACTGATTAATGTTTCTCTCTCACATTGATTTTTCCCTCCCTTTCTCTCTCCCTTCCCCCTCTCTAAAAACAAAGTTTTTTCTAAAGTTTTAAAAAAAAAATTGAAGTGTGTAGTATAATCCAATCTGTGTAACAAGAAGTATGTATACATATATATGTACACACCTATGTCCTTATATACTATATTATCAATATATTTCCAGAAAGATACATAAGGAATATTAATAGTCAGTTTACTCTAGGAAATGACCTAGGAACTGAGGAGGAGACATTTTACATCATTCTGCACAGCTCATGCAGAATGAGGTTTTGTTAGGTGAGTACTCAGCCCATGTGAAGGGTGTACCTCGAGTACCAGGTTTGGGTGATAGGGGAGGCTGTGCCGCTGGACCCTACAGGACACCTACTACATTAGGCCACACAACCAAGACATGGAGTCAAAGCAGCTCTACCTACTACATAGAAACAAACACAGGGAGGCTGCGAAAATGAGGAACAAAAACCATGGCCCAAATGAAAGAACAGATCAAAACCCCAGAAAAAAGCTAAACAAATTGGAGATAAGTGATCTATCAGATGCAGAGTTCAAAACACTGGTTATAAGGACACTCAAGGAACTTAGTGAGGGCCTCAGCAGCATCAAAAAGATCCAGTCAGAAATGAAGGACACACTGATTGAAATCAAGAACAATTTACAGGGAAAGAGCAGTAGAGTGGATGAAGCCAAGAATCAACTCAATGATTTGGAAAATAAGAAGCCAAAAGACAACCAATCAGAACAAGAAGAAAAAAAGAATCCAAAAAAATGAGGACAGTGTGAGCGGCCTCTGGGACAACTTCAATATCCAACGTCAAGGTCCAGCAGTCACATGATAGGGGGGCCAGAAGGAGAAGAGAAAGAGCAAGAAATTGGAAATCTATTTGGAAAAATAGTGAAAGAACACTTCCCTAATTTGGTGAAGGAAACAGACATGCAAATCCAGGAAGCATGGAGAGTCCCCAACAAGATGGATGCAAAGAGGCCCACTCCCAGACACATCAAAATTAAAACACCAAAGGTTAAAGATAAAGAGAGAATCTTAAAAACAGCAAGAGAAAAGTTAGTTACCTACAGGGAAGTTCCCATAAAACTGTCAGCTGATTTCTGAAAAGAAACTTTGTAGCCTAGAAGGGATTGGCAGGAAATATTCAAAGTCATGAAAAGCAGGGACCTACAGCCAAGATTGCTCTTCCCGGCAAAGATATCATTTAGAATCGAAGGGCAGATAAAGAGCTTCCCAGACAAGAAGAAACTAAAGGAGTTCATCATCAACAAACCATTATTATATGAAATGTTAAAGGGACTTATTTAAGAAAAAGATCAAACCTATGAACAATAAAATGGTAAAAAATACATATCTATCAACAATTGAATCTGAAAAACAAACTAAGCGAACAAGAAAAACAGACAGAATCATGGATATGGAGAGAACGTTTTGATGGTTGCGAGATGGGAGAGAGTGTGGGAGAATGGGTGAAGAGGTGAGGGGATTAAGAAGTACAAACAGGTAGTTACAGAATGGCCATGGGGATATAAAGTACAGCATAGGAAATGGAGTAGCCGAAGAACTTATAAGCGTGACCCATGGGTATGAACAATGATAGGGGATTGCCTGAGGGTATGGGAGGTGTTGGGTGGAAGGGGGAAATCAGGACAACTGTAATAGCATAATCAACAGAATATAATTAAAAAATAAAAATAAAAAGTTTTAAATGTGTAGTATAATTCAATCTGTGCAACAAAAAGTATATCTACATATATATGTACACACCTATATCCTTATATTACTAATATACTTCCAGAAAGATATATAAGGAATATTAAAAGTTAGTTTACTCCATGAAATGAACTAGGAGCTGAGGAGGAGACATTTTATACCGTTCTGCCCAGCTTGAAGTTCTGTGTTAGGTAAGTCTTTACCACGTGTATGTTATTTTCACTGCAAAGGAACGTTGGGGGCTCACAGGTGGGAAGTGATGGCTGGGATGGTGCCGTGTTCCAGCTGACACCAGCGTGGGGACCAGGACCAGGCCTGCTGGTTTCTCCCCACCCCGGCACACTGCCCTCTCTGCTGAGCCCAGGGGCCCGCCTTGGGGCACAGCGGGCTCTGGGCCCTGCCTGGCCGTCCTGTGGCTGAGAACTGGGGACACGCAGCCACTGTTTCTCCGGGCACAGGGATGGCGTTTTAGGGCTTTGAGCTCGTGCTTCTTGAATTCCTTTTCTGACTGTGCAGCGGCTAAGAGGGGCTATGAACCAGATCTCAAATCCCTTTTCCTGTGAGACCCAGTCCCCCTCGCTTGGAAAACAGTGTGTGCAGGAAGAGTGGGGTGGAGCAGACGATCCCTCAGTGTTCTGGAACGGACAGGCGGGGCTGCTCCTGGCCCATCGGCAGAGATGGGGCGTACAAGCCCTGGGAGTCCCATTCCTTGCGTCAGGCTGCGCCCCCTGCTGGTCCGTCAGGTGGAGCTCAGTAAACTGCCAAGACAGGTTCGTGATGGTGCTGTACCGCCCCCTGGGGGTCCTTTTGGAGACGTGCGAAGATGTTTGGGGCCGTGGGGCACAGCTGGCATGTCGTGAGTGGGTTGGGGCTGAGAGACCAGAAGTCCCACAATGCCTGAGGCAATCCTGCACATTGAAAAAGCGTCTCCCATGCCACATGGCTTTTGAATGAACAAATGAAGAAATGCTGTTTTAAAATTATTGGAGCCTGGAACTGGACTCCCCTTTACAAACACTAACAAAGTTGTTTGTATTTGTGTTTGTTGTTATCTTGCACTGCTCTAAGGTACACTGAGTTGCAGTGGACCAGCAAACCCATGGGTGCTTGCACTTCGCTTTGTCTAGAACTTGACCGAGTTGTTCACCGTCTCATGAAGTCACGTCTCCCCAGCAGCCCCCGCGCCATCCCCATTTTGATTCATTCACATCTGCTTGTTTATTTGTAGCCATCTCCCTTGGCAAATGTATAACTAAAGAGACCTGAGACTTCTTCTTTTAACAAATGGAGAACTAAACATTGCTAAATTAGCAGAGATACGTGAAATGCAGAGATTTGATTTTGGTTTTGTTTTTAAAATTTTCCCCGCTTTATTGAGATATTATAGACATGTAACATATATAAGTTTAAGGTGTGTGGTGTGATGATTTGACATGTATATATGGCAAAACGCTGACCACAATAACGTTAATTAACACTGCTATGCCCTCACAAAAGGGCCTCTTTTCTGCGTGTGATGATGACATTTAAGATCTCTCCACAACCTTCCAGTGCAGGACACAGCATGGTCAGCTGTGGCCACCATGCTGCAGACCAGACCCCCCCAGACTTACGTATTTAAGGGCTGGGCATTTGCAGCCTTTGACTCATTTCCCATCCCCACCCCCCCAGCCCCGGCAACCACCACGCTACTCTCTACTTCTATGGGTTCAGCGTTTTCAGATTCCAGATGTAAGGGAGAGCATGCCGTGTTTGTTTTTCTCTGCAGATCGATCTCGCTTAGCACAACGCCCTCGAGGTCCATCCATGTTGTCACAAAAGGCAGCATTACCCACTTTTTAAGGCTGACTGTTACTCCATCACATGTGCATGTATATATATGTGTGTGTGCATGTGTATATATGTGCAGTGTGCACACAGCCTAGTGTCCTGGCATTCACCTTCCCGTTGGCTCAGACTGTTTGCTTCCTTGCCATCCTCCCTCCCTCTAGTTCTCTGAATCCTCCCCACCCTTGCAGACCAGGTCCTCCCAGAAACCTCCCTGACTCTCTCAGCTCTTACACATGGGGCGCATGCGCATGTATTTGGGAGTGGGCAGCCCTGTCCACTCTCCCGCCTCCTAAGCCTGCCTTTCTCAAGGCATGGTCCTCAGACCCCCTGCGTCACAGTCCTCTAAAAAACCCCTAAATTTTAGAAGTATTTCAGTGAAATATTTAAGTTATACAAATAGTACAATGTATATCATATTCTCACTATCTACTTTTAAGAATTTTACTATTTGTCCATATTTGTTTCAGTTCCGTTTATGATTTTCAAGCAATAAAACATGTTGTAAATACAGCTGAAGCCTGAGTGCTTATCAGAAGTGGAGATTTCAGGAGCCCCGGGCTGGGTCCACTCAGTCAGACCCCTTGGAAACAAGGGGAGTGGGAACATGCGTTTTTAGCCCTCCCCCTCCCCACTCCTCCCGCTCCCACCGAATCCTGTGCATAATGAAGACTGACAATTGCTGATATGTACCAGTTTTCTGTTCTTCCGAATAGCTGACCTGGGGTGGGGGGCTCCATCTTTGCCATGCATCAGAATCACCTGGAGGACTTCTAGAAATGCAGATGCCCAGCCCCCCCCCCCCCAGTCTGGTCAATCAGACTGGGCCAAGGATGTCTGGCAATTCTATTACCAAAGGCCCCAAAGGTTATTTTTGGTTTTTGTTTTAATAGAATCGGCGGTGGGGAGAGGACCCATCTCTCTTCTTCCATTCAAAACACTCCTGGGATCATCAAAGTCAGTATTCAGATACCCTTCCACTCACTCTCTCCCAGAATACTGTCAGCCTTTCCCACGCCCCTGCTGAGCGCTGGGCACAGCTACTAGTGAAAAGTATTTGTCCATCAGGTACAAGGCAGAAGCCCTGACCCCTGTCTGGGCCGCAGTCTAACCTCAGGCCTTGACTTAGTGGGTTTGCTCGGGTGCAGAGTTGCCAGATATAGCAAAGAGAAAGACAAGACACCTGGTTACACTTGAATTTCAGGTCCCTAACAAATAACTTTCTGATAGAAGTATGTCATAAACATTGCTTGGAACAATAACTCATACTTTAAAAAATCATTCCTTGTTCATCTGAAATTCAAATGTAACTAGGAGTCCTGTGTTTTATCTGGAAACTGTACCCGAGGGAGTATCTTCCGCTCCTGTGAACCTCAGTTTCCTTATTTGGAAAATGAGAGGGCTGGGCTAGAGTCCTTCTGGCCGGATGTCCAGCCATCATCAGTTCAGAGGCATCACACAGCCCTGGGAGCCTTTCTCCCCATCCCCGCCAGGGGGCGCGCTGACCCTCCTCAGTGGCCACGCAGGCGAAAGGCTCAGCTCAGAGGAAGCTGGTCCCTCTGGTTCTGGAGGGCCATCTGGAAACCAGGTTATAAGGCCTCCGTGGCCCCAGGTCTTTCCTCATTCCGAGGACAGCCTATTCAGAAGGAGAGAAGGGGAGAGCTCCCAGAGTCTCTGAAGATGGGATCTTACGTTAGAAGGGGAGGCTAGACCTCTAGAGGGATAAGCCATGTGTTCAGGCTCACATCACTGTCCTGGAAACTGGACCCCTGAATCACTGTCCAGGCCCTTTACCGTCTTAGGGGGCCTTACTTCTTCGTTTCCTGCTGGACATGTTTGACCCCTGCAGTCCTGTGACCAATGTGGACACCAGACAGCCCTGCGCAGCCTAACAGCTGAGATGGCCTCAGGGAGCATGGCCTTGGAGCAGGAAAGGTGACAACTGAGGGAGGACCAGGGATAGAGGACCAGCCTGGGCAGTGGGGACGGAGCAGGCCCTCCATGTTTAAGTTGGGATGCTGCTGCTGCTGCTGATGACCTTCCTCTGGGCCAGACACAACCACCTGTAGGCAGGGACCACGGTCATCGAGGTTTTCCAGGGGAGGGAACAGGCTCAGTGTTAGGCCATCTGACTAATGGGGCTCAAACCAGTTCTACCACAGATGCTGGGAAGGAAGGAAGCTCCTGTTACCAGGGATCTAGGCGCCCTCCTAAGGACCCTCACTCCCTTCCGGTGAAGAGGCATTGCCCAAGGGGGGGGGGTACCCACCACTTTGACACAGGAGGTAATTTTAGGAGAGTTACAGAGTTGGCATAAATTAGCATTGAATTCATCATAATTCAGTTCTCTTTTGGACCATCTGATTATCAGAGAGAAAGTCTCTTAGATTTCTCCTTTTTAACAGGAAACAGGGCACCCTTCAAGCACAGGGCACATTCATGATCGTATAACATTGTCTTTTCACAGTATTTATATTTTTATTGTACTTTAACGTTTATCTCAGCTTATGGTAAATGATACTGATTTTCCACTTAAGGTAATGATATAGTTTCCTTTAGTTTTTCCATAAGTGACTTGATCTGAAGGGTGGGAAGGCAGAGGCAGGGGAGGATTCTGGGCCCTGAGGGCCCTGCTCATTCAGCGGGTCAGCGTTGCTGCTGCCGGCATGGGCGCAGCTCTGCCCTGCCCTCCCGGGCCCATCTGTGATGCTGTCTTTCTCCTTGAAAACTCTGGGGAGCTCCCTAGAAAGAGGCCTCCAGATATGGGGGAGAAAGCTCTGAGTCTAGCTCCCCCCTTTTTTCATGACCACATTGCATGATCACATTGCTCAGCCTCCCTGAACCTCACTGTCCTCTTCTGTAAGTGGGTGGCAAAGCTGTTGGACTAGTGGGTTCTGTGCATGACACAGGCGACCTGCCTGGGCTGACCGGGCACAAAGACTGCACCCCAAAGTCCTCAGGGCAAGTGTAACGTCTCTCTCCTGACCGGAAGGAATACGCTGCTCAATCCCTTCTCCGGGACAGCTCTGTGCTTTGTGATTTTACAGTGGGTGTTTTCTACCTGAACCGGTCCCAGCACAGCAGGGACCCTCCGTGCCTGTCTTACTCGTGAGAACATAGGACATGTGGAGCACACCGTAGGCACCTAACAGACATCTTAGAATGAATGAGAAACCAATAGCAAAACTTACCTATCTCTCTGCCTGGAGAGAGACATAATCTTAGAAATTATGAGACTAGTTTGCATTCCACAAATGGCCAAGACCAAACTGGACAGTCTCCCTATTCCTCTCTCTTCTGTCGTGTAGAAAAAAGAACATGAGAAAATAGTGTGATTTTTATGAATTTGCACTATTTTAGTGCTTTGAAAACAATTTAAAATAAAAGGGAGGACAGCTCTGAGCTTGGCACTGAAGACCCCGCTCTGTGGCCCATGGCAACGGAGCTCACATCTGGGGCCTGTTTCTCTAAGGGGCGGCCTGGGACACCAGCCCGAAAAATCACAAGATCATGATGAGCGTGCATGAGCTTTGAAAAGTGCTCTGCAGACTTATGAGGCCATTATCTTTCTAGCACTAAAGTGTTTTTTTAAAGCAAATTTAATCCCCACACCCCACCTCTGGCTTTGAGCCTTTCAGAGACTTCCCATTGTACAAAAAATAAAACCCAAACTCTTTACCATGGCCTGCAAGGCTGCGTGGCCTGGCCTCAGCCCACCTCTTCAGTTTCATCAAGTTTGGTGCACGCCTCATGTTCTGTGCACCAGCCATGCTGGCTCGAGACTCATCATGCTCCCCAGCTACCTCCAAACCTGTGTGTGTGCTGTTCTCTGTGCCTGGAATGCCTTTCCCCTCTCTTTCCACACATATTTAATGCCTTCTTTTCCTGTGGGACTCAACTCAAATTTTCTCAAGGAATCTCCCCAGATGCCCTAGAATGTTGGGAACCTCCCTGCCTGGTTTCAGAAGCTGTAACCCCCATGGCTAAGGCTGAGTAAACAACCTTCAGACCATAAGCCACTAAGGAGATGAAACTTATCTCCCTGGCAGGGGCACCATCTCTGCCCCTTTTACTTCACCCTGCCTGGCCCCCAATGCATGATCAGTTAGCCAATGACAGGTAAGATTCCTCAAGGGAGGGACGACCTAAGACAGGCATGATCACGGGGGTCCCAGGGGAGGACTTGAGGGGCTATAGCAAAAGGGGGTGATGGACCCTCACCCCTCTCCTTTGACACAGCCTGAGTCCTCATTCTGTCTCTGAGAAGTCTCCCAATTCCTTGGCTGCCTTACTTCCCCTGCCTGACTTAAACCTGAAACAATGACAGAGGGAGGTGCAGCCCTGTACTGGAAAGGGCGGGTTCCCCAGGGTGATCAGGCCTTAGAAAGAAAAGCTAAAATCCTGTGAAAACTGCTTTGCTAAGAATGCTCTCAATTAAATGATAAGGGTCCGAGCAGGAAATGAGTTTGTTTCCCAAAGTTTTGTAGCCCCTTAGCTAACAGACCCTGACTCAGAATAAGCTCTCGTAGTTCTTTGTATGCTATCTATTGTTTCATCCTTACTGCCTGACAATGATTGATGAGCTTTACCTGTATTCCTGTGCTAATGAACCCAGTAAAAGCCCATAGAGGAAAAGGCTCTTGGGTCTTCTCTTTTGAGAGATCAGCCACTTTTCCTCCCCAAGCAAATCATGTCTTGGTAGACTTATTCTCATCTGTGGCAGTCGGGGGGGCCCTGCGGGCAGAGCCCTCCCCCGCCACACACACACACTAGAACAGCCATATACAATGTAGAATTTTCTGCAATAATGAAAATGTTCCAGATCTGTCCTGTTCAGTAGGGTGACCACTACCCACATGTGGCTGCTGGCACTTGAAGTGTCTCTAGTATGACTGAGAAACTGAATTTTTAATTTTAATTAATTTAAACTTCAGTCTAACTAGCCATTTGTAGGACTACCAAATGGGACAGTGCAACTCTAGAGTAAGTGTCCTCCTGTTACCCACTCATGGGTTCTCACATTCCTTCATCACGGCACCTGTCACAGCTTGTGATTTACATGTAGTCGTGCAATTGTTTAATCAATTTCCCACTAGACTGTCAGTTCCAGCCAATCAGATGCTTGATCTGCTTTGCCACAGTTATGTCTCCAGCACCTGGCATGGGACCTAGCACATAGTAGGCATGTCATAAACTTGTGTTGAATAAATGGACGGATGGATGGGTGGATGGATGAATGATTAGTGAAAGGAGATAGTTGCTTACTTAGCCTGTTGCATCTGCCAGTGAAGTGTAGTAATGAAAAGTCTACAAGTCATAAAAATAAGCCAAATTTGTTCTTATAGGAATCATACATTCCTTGTGCATAAATAAGCCTGTGTGTGTACAGGTGTGTGTTTAAAAATGTAACGGTGTTTGCAAAAGTTAGTATGTATGTAGTTATATGTACACATGTAAGTCCACGGGTCTGCATGTCAGGGTGATGACGTGACTCAGACACAGGCAAAATCGCTCAGGAAGGCCGTTTCTAAGTCATTACTTTATTTTGAAAGATTTGTCAAACTCGCCACAACATGGTGAGAGCCTGCATGATTAATGAGAAGCAGCTTTTTCATGAAATGCTTGGAGGTGAAGGAGTTCTCAGCCTGTGAGATCTGACCATCCCATTGACTTCGAAGTTTCTCTTGATTAATGGAAAGAAAAGAAAAGGGGGGGGGGGGAGGAGGAACATGCTAGAAATCGAGGGAAAGGCCCCTCATGACAGCCATCCAAAAATGAAAAGAAAAAAAAAAATCCTTCCAAAAACAAAGCCAATCCGCTAACTCCACTTTTTCTCTTTTGCAACTTTCTCCACCTCACCCTTGATTTTGGCTTTCCTGGCTGAAACAGCCCCCAGCCCCGCCTCTCCCAGTCAGTTCGGAGGGGAGAAGCCCACCACGCTCGGTGGCCTCCAGAGAACTGGTGGTCCACGGCTCCCAAAAGTCTGAACAAACAGCCTCAGGTGGAAATAAAGGCACCAAGAGATGACAGGGGAAATGGTGAGGAACCGGGTTTCAACGAGGGCGTCCGTGCTTCCTAACCCAGCCTCCAGTTCTTCCAGTCCGGGCCCCGCAGAGAAGACTGGTCAGCAGCCAGCCGCTCCGGCTGGTGGGTTCTCCTGGGATCTCCCCCACCACCAGGCCTCTAGTCCCAGAAACGTCGTCTCTTACTTCCTTTCGCCCACCTTCAGGCTACGTGGGGAAGAACCCCCGGCCCCACCCCCACAGCCAACACCCTGAAATAAAGGTAACACAGAAGCTTGACTTAGTGAGCATTAGTTTGAAACAGGAATTGAGAGCAAATCTGAAGATGCGATGCATGTAAAAGGCAGATGCGAGCAGGCCGAAGTTCCCGGCCGTTTGCCACGAAGACAGCGGGCAGGGCTTCCGACGGCCAGAGAAAACTGGGACTGTTAGTGGGTGAGCAAGAGGCAGAGTTCCAGCTAAGAAGAATGTCATGACTTGGGCTACAATTTCCATTTTTAGCACCGTTAATGTGTTCATTTAAGTCTACGTTAGCACCTTGTCCCCAGGCAGAACAACAAACCATCCAAACATTTTAAACATTGGGGGAGACAGGAGGGGGGAGGTTAAAGAGAGAGAATCCGGTACTGCGGACGGAGGCGTGGATTTAGATCACGAGATCCTTGTCAATGTCCTCTGCAAACAAGAAGAGAGAGCAGGTCAGACCCGAGGCCCCATGTGCATTGATCATCAATCAGCCAGGCTTCCCAAGGAGTCAGGGACCCCACCCACCCTCAGGACCAGGGACCAGGTGACCAGTCCAGGGGTCACCGGGGACGTCGGTGACTGAGAACTCCGGTCTCCCTGTCCCTGTCGCTTACGTACACCGCCAACTGACATTTCCTCTTTCCCCTCTAGGTACCTCCCAGTCCCCAGACCAGTGCTAGGCACACAGTGAGTGCTAATGCTTGAAGAAGGGAAAGAGAAAGATGCCGCTTGGTGGTGGAGAAGGATCAGCAAGCCCCCTGAGAGAGCGAGGTCACCTAAACATGGAGCTCAGACAGGAGTTAGCTAGGCAGAGGGCAGAGATGGGCAGAGAGGACAGACACGCAGACAACAGAGAGGGAGGAGGGAGGCGGAGGACAGTAGCCCCTCTGCTCAGACACTCACTCTCCTTGATGCCGAAGCAGCCGGCCCACTCGTCCAGAGCGATGTACTTGTCGTTGTCCAGGTCACAGGTCTCGAAAAAGCGGGTGGTGCAGTGCTCCATGGGGATGAGGGGCGCACGCAGCGGGGCCAGCTCGGTGTGGGACAGGTACCTGCGGGAGGAGGCGGAAGGGGCCTGAGGCCTGGAAAAGCTGCTGATCTGCCGAGGGACTCAGAGCACAGCACTGCCCCATGCCGAGCCTCAGTTTCCCCCCCCCATCGGCAGGGAAGGAGCGGGCCATAATGTCTAAGGGCCCTTCCAGTTCCGAGGTCCCATGAGCTCATAATGAAGGCCTCTTGGCGCATTACATTGTTTCCCGGTCGGCTAAGAGCTGGGGCACAGAAACTTCGAACGAAAATATTCAGCACCTCTGCTATCAGTAGACCAAAACCTGCTCTGAAACTGCATGTTTTCTGCGGACACACATTTGCACAGTGGCCAACGCACAGAAAAGGGTCTGAAAACGGACATCAGGAAGATGATAGTGTCAGCTTCTGGGGAGGAGCATGGGAAGGGGCTGGGGTTAGGGGGTGGGGGGCAAAGGGCGCTCTCGTTCTCTACAGAGAGCTTTCATTTCTTTGTATATCACCTAACGTGTGAGAGGGAGGCCTTCCGATTGCTCTCCCACTGTCCTCCATTCCTGTTCGTCCAGCTGGCCTTCCCCCTCAGGGCCCTCGGGGACCCTGTCCTCAAAACCCTCCTCAAAAACCCTCCTCCCCGGGGGCTGCAATGTGACTCCAGTTTTCTCTCTAATCCCCAGGCCTCCCTGCCCCACCCAACTCATGGAAGGAACACAGCACTTGAACTGGAAGCAACAACCCCTCCCCTTGCACTGTACACCAGGGGGGAAACTGAGGTGCAGGGTGGGAGAGGGACTCAGACAAGGTCACCCTGCAGCTCTAGGACAAGAGGAGGAGGAAGATGGCTCCCTTGGCTCAGGCTGCAGTGCTTGCCAGATGCATAGTCCTCGCAGCCCCGTCGGGAAGCCTGCTTCCGGCCCCTTCCTTGGAGTGGGATCCAGTTGCTGCTCAGCCTGAGCTCCAGATGTCCCCTGACTTCTCCCCTCCTGCCCCCAGTGAGTGACTCAGTTGGATCCCAGCCACAGAAAGAGCCTGGGAGAGAAGCAGCAGGAAGCTTCCCAGAGCTCAGGAGACGCCAGCCACCCGAGATCACTGTCACCGACAGCGGGGGCAGGTGCCAGGCACAAGGGCTTGAGCCAGAGCGAGGGATGAGCCTCCTGGAGAGCTGCACCCCAGGCAGAGAAAGCTGCCCAGGCCCCTCCAGGAACACAGGGCCGGAGAGGGCTGCAAGGCCACGGTGCTCAGCCACAGGTGGCCTAGCCACTACTTTCCCCATCCAGGGACATTTTTAACTTTCTCTTTTGATTGACGGGTACAGATCATCACCCAGAGTGTGAGCCCCATGCGGGCAAGGACGGCGTCAGTTCCGACTCCTGTCAAACCCCCTGCCTGCAGTAGTGCTGGGCACAGAACAGGTACTTAGTACATGTCTGCTGGCCCGCTGCCTGCCTATTCAGTGGTACGGTTGCACCACCGGCATAACCCACTGGGATCAGAGGCGAGAGCCGTCAAACTGAAGGCCTGTGATATGGATGGCACTGGCTCTGTGAATATTTTAAGGACTCCCAGGGCCGGTTTGCTGTGGGGCTGGGTCTCAGGGTCTGGCTGAAGAACCATGACATGCAGGCTGCCTCAGCTCCACCCACGCCACCCCTTTCGGAGTCTGGCACTCCTTCCCAGCTCGCTCCCCCTCAACAAATGGAAACCCCCCCCGCTAGCACTCGCAGGGCTAAGGAAGGACTGTCAGGTCCCACTGACTTCCGCCTCTGGCTTGAGGGGGCATCTGCAGCTTGCTTCCTCCCAGTTTTGTGCCCTTTCTCAGGGTGCCTGCCCCTTGCCGCCCCAGCCCAGAGGCAAACTGTGGGCTACAGGGCCGGGAGCATCAGAGGATGCCGGGAAGTATCTGTGGCCATACTCAGTGCACCTACCCACCCCGACCCCTGACTCGGTGCCCTGCGGGGCTGAGCCAGGGCCCCCTCCCCGAGATCCCGAGGGCCGGGGTCTTACCCGTCGATGGGGTGCTGGTCCAGCTGGCCGAACTGCCAGTGCACGGGGAAGATGTACATGTTGTAGTTCTTCTCGAAGTCCCGGGCCAGCAGCTCCACGGGGTGGTCTCCAGCCTCCAGGCGCTTCTCGTTCTCGTGGATCTTCTTCACCTGTGGGAGTGGAGCAACACTGTGTGACAAAGGGTCCGGGGAGACCGTCCAGACCAGGCGGGGTCCCCCCCACCTCTGACAGGGGGCCAGAGCAGGCAGAGGTCAGCCAAGCCCAGAGTTCAAGATGAGGGAAGGAAGCGGCAGAGAAGGGTTATCAGCGTCTTATCCACAGAAGTGGAGGCCTGGGGTGATCTCAGAGGGCTCTCCATAGAGCCGCCACACCACAGTGACCCACGTGGGCCTTGCTGCACAGGGACACTGATCCAGTGGGCCAGAGGCAGGGCCCGGGCATCTGCATTTTACCAATACTCCAAGTGCTTGATGTGTCCGTTAGATTTAAGCTGCACAGACTCGGGAGGAAAAGCACAGGGTGGTCTGTGTCTCCTGTCTCACACTGAGCTGGGCAGAGGGAGCAGCAGGTCCCTTCCCTGCAGGACCCCCCCCCCCCCCGAGCCTTTAGATGTGACTGTGCACCAGGAACCTCCAGGGCAGCAAGCAGCAGTCCGTGTCCCAGCAGCCGGGAGAAAGGCTCCTGTCGGGGCTGGGCTGGAGGCTTACCCTTGGAGGCCTGGCTCTGACCCGGGGACCGTGGATCTCAGACAGCCCAGGGCCACGAGCTGTCCGGCCCAGGCCAGGCAGGTGCCCTGGAAAGAGACCACTTACCCGCAGCTTCTGCTTCTCGGTCAGCAGGTTGTTGTCCTCATCCCTCTCGTACAGAGTGACCAGGACGTTCTTGAGCCAGTCCCGCATGCGCAGGGGGAACTCAGACAGCTCGGAGTCCAGGCAGGGGGGGATGTCTGGGGTCCAGAACACAAGGGTGGTCAGCACGGATGCCAGGCCAGCTCTCCCCCTCCATGCCTTCCTCCTACGGTTACTCTAATCAGTGCTCTGGGCACAGTGGCGCGGCCTCTCTAAGGCACAGCTTCTTCCCGCCACACAAGCAAAGGCGGTCATGCGTGGGGAAGAAAGCTCTGCAAATGGAAAAGCATAAAGGCCTGTCTGTAGTTCCCTCGGCCTTGACCTGATCGCTCCAACGGCCCCTGCACCCTTCTGGGTGGTGGGCCCAGGACCCACACTGGTGACGTCCACCATTGGGAGGAGTCTGAAACTGGAGAGCTGAGGAATAACATCCATCCCAGGCCCAGCTTAGCGGGGTTGGGGACAGTGGGGTGTTAGGAATGTTTAACCACCAGAATGTCCTTAGTGATAATTATTCCATCCTGGTCTCCGGAACTTAGAGTCCCAGAATGTTGTGCCTGGAGATTCCATCCAAGTCTCCCCCCTCATGCAGGACTCATTGGAGGTCAGCACGGAGAGAAGGGACTTGCTCAAGGCCATGTTATCAGAGCTGCATCCGGCATCCAGGGCACGTGGCTGCCTGGGGGCTCAGGGGCCCGTTCTTCCCTCACCCTTGGACCTCTATGGAAAGCCCCTCTGTGGTTAGGACCACTGTCTCCTCCACCGGCAGCTGGGGAGTGGCCAAGAACCTCTGGGATGGAAACACTCAGAGTTGGGGGAAGGGAGCAGTAGGCCCCAGAGAACAGCAAGAGCCGCATGGGAAAGGCTCCTTGGCTCACTCCTCAGTCCCAGTGCCCAAGAATCCCTACGACGCTCCTCCCCCTGACCCTTCTGCTCCAGGCCTGTGCCTTCCTACTGCATACCCTGAGCCCCAGGACGGGGGGAGCAGGGCTGGCCATGGGGGAACCTGGTTTTCCCTCCGCGTGTCTGCGCTCTGCACTCTGAGGCAAGTGAGTAAACGGCTCTCTCCAGCACCAGAACACCCCAGACGCACGACATGGGTGTTGCCTGGAAGGGGGAGCAAAGGTGGCCGTGGGTGCTTCAAATGCTAGGGGAGCTAGCTGCCCGTGCTGAATCGGCGCCTGGGGCCACTGCCAAAAGGCCTGACAACACCCTGGCGTTCCCCCCGCAAACACCTGCCTCCCGGGTTTCCAGAAGAGGGTGGTCAACCACGTGTCTCAAGTAGGCAGACAGGAATGTACTGGAGCAAGAAGGTCAAGGATCGGACAATACCGAGTAACAGAGGCCTAAGCGGAATTGACAGACATACCCCTCTTTTAAAGCATTAAAATTCAAATAGTCTAAAAACGCTCTAAGGTCCAGGTGGGCATCATTTTTCCTTCACCATGTCAGCTTTTCCTCACCACCAGAGGAAAGAAATGCCCCCTGCTCTGGGCTTCCCCAGCCACTCAGTCCTTTCTGGGAGATGGTCTGGGTGCAGAGCTGAGAGGCACCTGCTCACAGGCGATCATCTCGTTTTATCAGTGGGAACCCCGAGGCTCAGAGACGGGAGGTTTGCCCAAGATCTCACAGCCCAGGGGTGGCAGAGTCAGCACTAGTGCCCGTTTCAGTGCTCTCCCCCCAAAACAGGAGGCTGTGGGGGGGGGGGGGGGCCCAGGAGACTCACATTTGCAGGGTCCGATGTAGTCCAGGTGGAGTTTGTGGCCCTTCTTGGTGCCCTCCAGGGCGCACTTGGTGGCAAAGAAGTGGCAGGAAGAGTCGAAGGTCTTGTTGTCATTGCTGCACACCTGTGGGCAAAGCACAGAGCACCTCACCTCCACTCCCAAAGCCCTCCGCTGGTACCGCCACCCTCACCTGTTTCAGAGATGGGGGCACTGGAGGCCCGGCTAGGAGCGTGATGCGCCCAAGGTCACGGAGTGAGCTGAGGGTGGGGCTGCAGCAGAAGCCCAGTCTCTGGCTCCCAGGCCAAAGTGCAGCCCAGGCTGAGAGCCACTATTGGCCTCTGAGCAGACACCTGAGTCAGGGCTGAGATACGGGGGAACCAGAAGATGTGGATGGGATGAGTTAAAGGCGGGGACGGCGAACAGGCAGAGGGTGCAGAAGAGGGAACATATCAGGCCCGGGATTGTTATCTTTACAAAAGGATGCTTGCAAAGTTGGCCCTAGGCTGGCATCAGGGAAGCTGGCTGGTAAACAGGTCCCTGCAGGGTTAGAAAACTTCCCAATGATAAACACGGCTCGCTGTGCCTAGGCCGCTGTACAAACAAGGTGGATTACACTGAGCATTGGCTTTCCTTCCAGGGGTCTGGAATTTGGGCATGTGCTAGGGAGAGGGTGCCTACGTGGCCAACCACCAGGTAAAACGTTGGGTGCTGAGTCTAACGGGCTTCCTTGGGCAGAATCATCACCCACTGTGGCTACATTTCTGTAGCTGGGGAAGAGCATGAGACCCATCATGAGTGGGGGAGAGACAAAGCAAGTCTAACTAACCATGGATTCCTTCCTGGGTCTTATTCCCCTATGACCCAGCTGTGCATCCTTCTTTATTTTTAAGATTTTATTTATTTATGTCATAAGAGGGAAGGAAGGGAGAAGATCACTATGTGAGAGATACACCAGTTGGTTGCCTCTTGCACTCCCCCAACTGGGGAACCTAGCCTGTAAACCAGGCATGTGCCCTGACTAGGAATCGAACCTGCAACCTTTTGGTTCACAGGCTGGTGCTCAATCCACTGAGCCACACCAGCCAGGGCCCAGCTGTACATCCTTAATACATCATTGTAGTAAATCTCAGCTGTGAGTACAACTGTTTGCTGCGTCACGGGGATCCTCCCAGTGAGTCCCTGCATGTGGAGTGGTCAAGCCGAGATGCCGAGGGCTGACCAAGGGCAGTGGCAGTAAGGAGCCAGTGTCAGCAGGGGGAGCCTTGGGTTGAAGCTGCTGCATGTACTTGCTTATGGATCCCTGCAGAAGGAAACTGGGAGTCCGTGAGCAGTGGGATGGGGGTGAGGAGGGAAGAGATGATGGTGATGCTAAAATCTGCAGCTCAGAGGGTGTGTTGTATTGGGGAGAGGGAAGGTGGAGAACCCAGAGAAGAGATGGTGGGGATGAGGCTGGGCTGGATTCGCTATCCTGGCCAGGTCAGCAGCGCAACGGTCAGCACAGGTACATACTCAATACAAATTTACTTGGCTGGCTGGCTGGTCAGGTGATTGAGTCCTATGAGGAGCAGAATGGACTGACTTGAATAATTTTTAAAAACAGCACACACTGGGTAGTTACTAAGTGCCCAGCATTATCTGGCAGGTCCCCACAATAACTCTATGAGGTAAGGGACTACTTCTGTCCTCCCCTCTTCAGAGATAAGAGAACTGAAACTTGGAAAAGTTTAGCATCTTAGCCAAGATCTCATAGCAAGTGGTGGAGGTGGGGTCTGAAGTCAACCTTCAGTCTGACCCAGAACCCACATCCTTGGACCCACAGCCGGGCCAGGCTGCTCCCTTGTTGAGAAAGCCCAGCGCCTGGTGCTGATGCGTTCCCTCCCGAGTCTGACACGGAGCTCGGAGCTCGGTGCTGCTGAATCAGTTCCGCTGGTTGCCAGAGAGTTCCGGTGACAGGCAGAGCGCCACCTCTGGCTCCCCTCCTCTTTCCTGCTGTGACTGTGCCTCGTGAGCGCACTTTTGTTACCAGAGCTGCTCAGTGGGACCCCCGAACCAGAAGTTTTCTAGGCAGATGCTCTGTGTGGGGCAGAGCCGGTCCCCCGTCCTCCGCCGCATCCGTCCCTCCGCGCTCACCTTCTCGAACTCGCCGATGGGGGCAGGGCAGCTGGTGGGGTCCTGGCACACGCACATGGGGGTGTTGTTTTCATCCAGCTCGCACACCTTGCCATGTTTGCAGTGGTGGTTCTGGCAGGGGTCTAGCGGAGTGCAAGGGCATGTCGTTAGCCCCACCCGGGCTAGCACACCCACCCCGCCCCAATCCAGAGTGATCCTGGGGCATAAGTCCTCGCCTGTGCCCCCCCACCCTGGGCTTCAGGCAGCTGAATCCTCCCTCCTCCTGCTGAGCCCAGAGTCGGCATTTAAGGGAGCAGTCGGCTCAGCCTGGGGATTAAAGATCCAGTGGGAGTTCACGGCCGCGCGAATTTTGCGGGTGCGGTGGGCTCAGCCTGGGACCCAGGCACACTGGGTGCCATGCGGCTCCCCCGAGGACTGAAGCAACCATTGTGTTCTCAGCTCCCGGTTGGTTGGTCAGTCATAGTGAGGCACTTTGGGGTTCTAGAATAGACTTTCTAGAATAAGTGGGAAAGTCAGCTGTCATCATGGAGCCAGAGAGCCGTGAGGCCCAACAAGAAAGGCTTGGGGAGCTGCAGGGGAAGAGGGAAAAGAGTCCCGAGACCCACACTGAACAATAGAGCCCCGCCCAGTCTGGAGAACACCGGATGGGGGGAGGAGGGGGAGGGGAAAAGGAACAGGATTCAGTAGCCGCCCCTGCACTCCAACAAAAACTGTGCCCTCAGGATGAGAGCTCAAGGTAGCCTTTTCCTCCTGACGCCTGGCTCCTGGGCCAAGGGCTCTTAGGCTTCGTCTCAGATCCCCCCAGTCCTGGGGCCAGGGCCTGTGGCCTTCCCCCTGCTCCTGTCAGGGGTGCTGATGCTGAGGCTCGGAGGAGCTGAGCAAGCAGAGCAGGGTGCCTGCAGAGGGCTGACAAGTCCCAGTTCGAACTTGGGCTGGTTTGCCTGTCAGGTCCATGCTGTAAACCCCAAGGGTACGATGCCTCTCCACTCAGTGGGATGGAGATGCCAGCACGGTGGGCAGAGCCAGAGGCCCGGGATCCTCCCTGTCTCTGGCACTAACTCCATGGACAGCATCCTGTGAGTCAGGCCAGGTTTGAGGCCTCCTTTCCCCATGGCCGCGTGAAAATCCAATGAGGGAATGAGTGTGAAAGCCTCTGAGGTCCTTTCAAGTCTGCTCCTGTGTGGGGCTTGGGCTAAGACGGGGTCCAGCACAGAGAGCACGGGACGAGTGACCTCCCTGAGGATGCAACCCCGCCCCCCTCGGAACAAGAGCCGTGAGGGGAGAAGGCTGGTTGCCACTGCTGAGCCTCCCTTCCTGCCTCTCGCAGCAGGGACAGCCTGGCCATAACTAGATCTCCCCCAGATTCCAGAGAATGCCCTGACCTCTCAGTCAAAGCCATTCCTCCTCTGCAGCACCCCCTGTAGGGAGGACCCCACCCTGCATTTCCTTGGGAAGGAACCTCCTGTAGGCTGTGCCCACGTCCCCATGCCCAGGCGACATGTAGACGGGATGTGACGAGGGACCTACTCTCAGCCACCACCTCCTCTTCGGCTTCCTCGGCACCTTCCTCAAATTCTCCTACTTCCACCTGGACGGGGTTGGCTCCCACAGGTACCTGGGTGGGAGGGAGAAGAGCGAGTCATTTGGCGCCACCCTCATCCCAGAGCTGGAAGAAAGGGCTGAAGGCTGGAGGGGGCTTGCTGAAAGCTTTAGGTCCCCACGAGGGGGCAGCGAGGTGACCAGGTGGAGGCGGGCTGGGCCTGGTCGCAGGGAGCACCAGTGCCCACTCCAGAAGGTGCATCTGCCTTCCAGACCCACTGTCTGCTGTGGCCTGCAGTTCTCCCGAGAGGCGTCGGGCCACCAGGGGGGTGAGGGCAAGAGGTGGCGCCAAGCCTTCCACCCCTGCCGGCCATGCAGGGCGGGTCCCCTGTCGTCTGCTTGCTGTGTGGGGAGACCGGTGACCAACTAAGAAAAATGGTCCCACAGCTTAAAAAATAAAAGTCTTCAGAACTGTGGCTCCACCCGTAGGGTTCCACTGAAGGTTTGGGAAGCATTCAGTAGCGGGTCAAGATCGGAGGCTATGTAGGGTTCTGTCTGTGCTGTGTGCACATGAGAAGGGGACAGATGTCCCCGTTCCAGCAGGTGACCCACAGCACCTGTCTGTTTTCCCCAGGGAAGAGATGTGGGCCCAGAGGGGCGAGGGTCTGGGCGCCACCCACCTACCTCGGACACCTCAGCCACGGTTTCCTCCACCACCTCTGTCTCATCAGGCAGGGCTTCCTGCTGCTGCTGGGAGGAGAAAATGGGGTTCAGAGAGGGGAAGATCAAGGCCAAGGCCAGCTTTGCCGCTGAACTGCTTCTGACCTGCAACCTAAAGATGGGGAGGTAGGAGAGCAGCTCACTGGAGATCCCCAAGGCTGTGCCCCAGGGACCGCCGTGGGTGGGACAACAGGGCAAAGGAGAAGGCACCCACAGAGACCTGTGGGCCCCTGAGGACCCCAGGCCTCATACATCGTCTGTCTCAGGCGTCCACCTCAGCTTTAGCCTGGGGTGCATTTCACTGCTTTGAGGCCAGTGAAGTCTGAAATCCACCGAAGCAGCCCACCTCCTCCCACCCCGCAGAGGGGAAGACAGATGAGAGGGCGGCCAACCACCACGAATTCTACCAGCTGTCATTCTCTGCCCGAGATGTGGTATGATTGTGGTGTGATTGTGATAATGATGACAATTAGGCAGGCGTTCCTTCTTGCCATGTCAGCTCAGTGTAGGAAGAAGTGAGATAACGTATAACTTTGAGGCCATTGGCTAACTGGGGCCCTTTCTAAAAATACTGTTAACCTTGTCAAAACTTTGGCCAACGTCTGCCCACCTGATCAAGAGATGTACCATCACTCACACCTGCTCGTGACGAGAGGGTGAGGGAAGCGCAGGTGGAAGGAAACTCTTCCTTCTGCCTGCCCAGGTTTCTTCCTCCCTCCCCTGGTACCGGCTCCTGGGCCAGCTTTGCGTAGCCACCCCTGGGTCTCTTGCGCACAGTTCTCGGAGGGACCGTGTCAATCAAGGTGACCCCACTCCCCTGGCCAAGAAGCAGGCCCAGGACCCCAGGTCAGCCAGACTGGTGCTCCCTGAATTTTCCAATAACCTTCTTGGCACCTTCTCTCACGTGGAAGCTGCTGGAGCAGATCTATTTCAATGGCAACCGCAGGGAAACTGTTCACCAGCTCTTACCCCCCGGTCCCCCCTTTTTCTAGCCCTCCCCAAGGCCTTTGGTTCTATAGCCCCCCTCTCTACCCTTCTCCCCCTAGTTGACTCAGATTGCAGTCTGCTGCTTGCATCCAAATAGCCCTCACTGATTTGGAAACTAACCCCTCCCTCCCTCCGTGGCTTGACTGTCTTCTAAAACCATCCCGCCAGCACCGCCCCCCCCCCCACCCCGCTAGGATTCCCCCTGTAGCACAGGGGTCTCCTCCCTCTGAAGACATCCTCATCGAGGTCCAAGGAACTCCGCCTGCCAAAGACTTCATCCTGTTACAAGGAAATGTCTTTTCCCTGGAATCTCCCACCTAGGGGCTCTTGTTGCAGTTTTTATCCTGAGCTTTTTAGTTTAAGGGGAAAAAAACTTTTTTAACTCTAAGATAAGTAACTTGAGATGGGGGAGTCCCTGTCCCTCCTGAGCACCCAGAGCTGGCCGAGTGGATGGCCCCGAGCTGGGGCAGGGGAGGTAAGACCAAGCAGAGACGCTCTTTGGGGACTGGGTACTTACAGGGGCTGCCAGGGCCCTCCCGGCCAGGCAGAGGAGAAAGAAGATCCAGGCCTTCATGGTGCTGAGAGCCCTGCGGAGAGAGGATGCAGCTTCGTGAGCAGGCGGCTACCTGCGGGAGGGAGGGTTCCTCTCCCCCGCCCCCAGGTTCCAGGGATGTGCAAGGTGGTTCTAGATGTGTGTGTTAATGGATGGTGAAAGACCTGCCTCTACTAAATTCCCCGAGCCCCGGCTGCATGAGAGCGTCTTAGCAGGACTCGGAGATGCCTTTACACCCGCTCTGACGCTCGCCCGTCGTCCTTCCGCATGGAGCCGGCCCTGGCTCAGAGCCTTCACAGGAAACTAGACCCAGCTGGAACTCAACAAAGTTGTTCTGTCTTCTTTGTACACATTTTTACAGCTTCCTTCTATTGAGGACTGGGGTACACCGATTTCCCCATTTACGGCAATCACACTCGGTTTCCTTCCTCAGGACGTTTATTTTAGGTTTTTAAAAGGTGATCACAAAGATGGTTGGCTTGTTTGTCAAGTTGGGACAATGCCGGACCAGATCCTGTTCAAAGACCTTCCATCCCTGACATCCTTGAGTTCCTTTCCTCCCCCTCCTCCCCCAGACTTTCCTCCTCTTCCTCCTCCTCCTCCATCTCTTCCTCTCCCTCCTACCCCCTCTGTCACGGAAGAAGTTAACAGGCAGCCACTTCTTGTCAGTCCGAGACAATGAGACCTACATTCTGAGACAAAGAACAGTGGCCGGGGAGTGCAGCGTGCGGAAACCCGGGGGCGGCCGCAGTTTCTCCCCATTCGGCCCAGAAAGGGCAGCGTCACTCTGGCTCCTCCAGGGCCACCGACCATCCAGATGCTTCTGTGTGCTGTGTGTTCACAGCTGAAGGGTATTAGCTGAGGTCTGGGAAATTCTCCTGTCCTGGTCATGGCTAAGACCTCACTCTTTAAATGCTAAACTCTTTTTATTTAAAGATATGACTTAGGGAGAGAAACATCAAGGTGTGGTTGCCTCTTGCACACTCCCTATCGGGGGCCTGGCCCACAACCCAGGCACGTGCCCTAAAGGGGAATTGAACCCGAGACCCTTTAGGTTTGCAGGCTGGCTGGCGCTCAGTCCACTGAGCCACACCAGCCAGGGCTAAATGCTGAACTCTTGACTCTAATACTCTCCTGACTGGTAGGGATCTTGAAGCCAAATCCCCTCTGGTGATGCTATGCCCAAAATGCCATCCCTATGAGAGAATCAATGGTGAAGACATTTTATTTCTTGTTCTAACTAAATGTGCTTTCATTTTCAAATGCCTTTAAAAAGTTCTCCCTTACACGGATCTACATTTGCCTCCCTCAGACGTCTCCTGGTCTACTCTGTTCCCTGTGCTGTACTCCCTCTGCCCCCAACGAGCCTTCTGTCAAGGTGAACTGTCACCCTGTCTTCCCTCGAGCATCCCCCCCAAACTTCCAGATCTTATCACCCCTAGTTTCCCCAAGGCCTCTCAATTGACCAAGCCCCTTGGAGGTATGGAAAAAACACTCAGAACACTCGGCTTTGAATTACACACCAGGGATTCTCATTGCACCTCAGTAGCGTTTCGGGGAATTGGTGAGGTGTCCTTCACCTTCTCTAGCCCATGGTCCCCCCCTTCCATGAATTGGGAGAGTTAGACTAGGTGAGCCCAGGTGGTAGGCTGGGCCCTTCAAACGGCACCGGCACACGCTGGTCTTGGCACACAGCATCGCCTCTGGCAATGAACACTTTCGCTTGGACCCTAGTATTTGGAGAGCAGACACAGGCAGGGGAAGCGCAGAGTTCACAGCAGCCCTCTATTGGACTAAGAGACACAGACCTCCCCTCCTGTTTCACGGGTGTACATGGTATGAAACTAACGCCAATGTAAAGGAATCTGCCTGGGAGCTTGGCATAGCTGCACCCTGGCCCCAGCCTCCAGAAAGTCCAGTCTTCCCCTTCCAGGCAGTGTTTGGAGTGTGTGCCCCCCCCCACCCCTCACGCAGTTGTAGGCTTGTTCCCCCCAGGTCTAGAGTTGGAAAAGTCTCTCTTCTTGCAAAGCAGCTCCTGCATCTGGCTTCAGACAGATAGAGCAGGAAACAAAGCATCCATGAAGGACTTGTCTGAGATTGAAGGTGAAGGGTCAAAGTGAGACTAGCAGCTAGGGCAAAAAGAAATCACCTTGTCTGGGCTCCAGTGACAGAGAGGGCATGTCGCGGGAGACACAGCATGTCGCGGGAGACACAGCTCAGCTAGGACTGTCAGTGTAAAAAGCCTGGCTGGAGAGGCGGGAGGAAGACTGGGGTCTCCCAGGATCTCCAGGGTCCGTCTCCTTCACGTGAGCAGAGGAGCCACGCCCCCCTCTCCGACCAGGGAAGGGTTTGCTGGCGGCTCTTCCACCTGTCCTGTCTCGTCACCTGCCCGCACATCTCTGCCAGGGGCACACTCACCCTTTCAGCCCCCCTCTGTCCCCAGCTTTGCAGCCAGAAGAGAAAAGTAGTGCTAAATCTTGCCATGCTTTGTAGTTTCTAAACGGTTCACTTCAACACTGTCCCCTGAGAGCCTCTGACACGCGGCAGGTGGGCAGACAGGCACGGGAGGGCGCCTCGTCCCACTTCCCCGAAGAGGAGTCTGCGGTGGAGAGGGGGAGAGTCGTGCGCCATCCAGGCCTCTTCCAGGTTGGCCCACTCCCTCCTCGTGGCTTCGGGGCGGGGGAGAAATTCAGACAGTGAAAGTGTTAAGAAAAGGACCCAAAAGCTTGGTAGAGTGTTTTGCCAGATTTGGGGTTCTGCCCATCACCAGTCCCAGAACCCGTGCCCTCCAGATGATGGGCCCGGAGGGACCGGATGCAGCTCCGCTTGAGCATGCACAGCCCTACGCCCTGCAGAGCCGTGGGGTGAGCCTCTGAGGTTCGCCAAATGCCACAGCCCGAAGAGGCCAGGCGCCCACCCTACAAAGCTGATAGGGGACAACAGTCACCTCAGCGAGGTCAGGTCACAGGGCTAGACCCCAGCGTTCACCACTCACCAGCTGCACACTCGTCCTTTGCTTGTCAAGCCTAAGCCTGACATGCCTGGTGAAAGCATAGACACCTTCACGCACACGACGGGATTAAATGAAAATTCCCTTCTCTGTAGCTCTGTAGTTGGTGACGATGCATTTGTTTATCTTTTTATTTAAATCCTCACCTGAGGATATGTTTAAGGGAGAGAGACAGATGCATCAGTTGGCTGCCTCCCATACACACCCCAGCTGGGGATGGAACCTACAACCTGGGTAGGTGCCCTGACTGGGGATCGAACCCGCAGCCTTTTGGTGCACAGGATGATGCTCCAACCAATTGAGCCACCTGGCCAGGATGCATATGTTTATCTGTTTTAAAGTGTTCTTCCTAATCCATCATCGCACTGAAGCCTCAGAGCATGTCTTTCTGCTCTATATGTAGCACAGATGAGAAAACCGAAGCCCAGAGAGAGGCAGAAACCTGCCCAGAGCCCCAGGCAACGAGTGTCGGGGCCGAACCAGGGCCCAGGCAGCCCCACCGCACCACTGGCACGCTCTCCACCTTGGTTTCCCTGGTGGCCGCCCCTCCCCGGTGCTCACCTGAATGGGGCCCAGCTGGGCTGTGGACTGGCCTGAGGCGCAGGAAGGGAAGGCAGCGCAGGCCAGGGGAGGAACAGAAGGTGTTTCCCTTGGCTCAGTGGTCACCAGACGCAGGCACCGCTCACCCCCACCCCACTGCAACCACCTCCTCTCATTCCGTACATCAAGTCCCTTCCTTTGCCTGTGTTTGCTCTGGAGATGGCTGGACACCCGTGCTTGGCTGCCAGCAGGACCTGGAGCTGAGGTCACTCCTCTCTCCTCGAACAGACTCTGGGGATGGAAAAGTACACCAGCCCCCCGGGTCATCTCCCTTAAGACATGAGGGGCTCCCCTCGGGCTCTCCCTGGGTACTGAAAAGTTGCCGAATGTCAGAACTGGGGGAGATCTCAGAATCATAGAACTTGAGACTGTGGGTCTTGGAATCATAGACTTAACCATGTGTGAAGCGCAGAATCTGAGCTGTAATTATGAAGTCTGATCAGAGTAAAATGTTGATAAAGCAACAATCCAATAGAACTTTCTGAGATGACGCACCATCCACTATGGCAGCTGCGGGCCACGTGGTTCTCAAACACTTAACGTGTTGCTAGTGCAAATGAAGAACTCAATTCTTAATTGTATTTCACTTTAATTAATTTAAATCTAAATACCACGTGTGGTTGGGGCTACCCTGTTACACAGAGTGGTTGTAAACTTTCCCAGAGGCCGAACAGCATAAAGGTAAACTCATGGGCTCTGGAGACGGAACGCACAGGTTCAAGTCCCGGCTCTGCTAGTTAGCAGATGCACAACTTTCCGCAAGTGACTTTCCCTCTCTGGGCCTTGGTTCGTTTCTCCATCTGTGAAATGGGAATCACATGCCTGCCTTACAAGGCTCACGGCGATCTACATGAGAGAATACAAGAAGCAAGCAATGCTGTTTGGCAGAGCATCTTAAGATCCAAGGATCCAGGAATCTCCAACCCCTCCTCAAGAATCCAGGGCAAGGATCCCAGCCCTTTGTGGGTCGGAGAGAAAGGCGGTTGGGGTGGAACAAAGGAGACATTGCCCCTCTCAGCCTAGCGGCCACCAGCCCAGCCTCCAGCCTGGCCTCTCAGTTGGGCTGCTGACGCAAAACAAGCATCTCACTCCCACTGTTTGGCTTGGAAACAAGGCTTCCAAAAACACACATTCGTGGTAAATAAGCCCAAAGAGAGGAAAACAAGTCTAGCGGCTAAATAGGCGCCCGTGAGCCAGGCCTGCCAGGGAGCTGGGACTTGGAAAGAGGGCCGAGCCAGGCTGACGAGGCGCTGCAGCAGCCGGCCTACGCGCACTTGCACCCCGGGGAGCAGACACGGCCACAAGGAGGCAACGAGACAGTCGGGAGTCCTGAGATCGAGTCTTGGCAGCACGGCCCAGCGCCCCGTGCAGACTTAGGGGAGGCTCCTGCTCCCCTAAGCCCAGGCCTCACCTGGCCCTGCCCGTCGGCAAGAACACTGTTGTCGATCGGTGGTGTACAACACGATGCAGGCCAGGGAGCCCTCCCTCGCCATGGAACTGGCTGCCGAAGCCCACAGTCGAAACAGCTAAAGTGCTTTGCATTTGTTGAAACACATGAATGCATTATTATCTATTCTGTAAGTCAGCTTGAAATTAAAAAAAACAACAAAACAGTAAAGCAGGTACAAATGGAGTCGAGATGGGGCTGAAGTTCTACACACTCGGACACTCCCCGAGAGGCCTTGGAGCTGCCCTAGGAGCCTCCGAGCACAGTTTGAAAGCCCTGGGGCAGGCGGTCCCTGAGGTTCCTTTCATTCCTGACGTGCTGAGTCAACTCAGACACAGCCTTGTAGAGTGTCACCTCTCCCAGCTCGTCCCTTGACTCTCTGCCTCCACTTCCAGTACTCCCTGCGGGAAGGGAAGAAAAGCCAAGGGAAACTTTTAGGGTGTCGTGGGTCCTTAAGCCTAGGACTGGAGAGCTGGGCAACTCAGAAATAGCTTGGGAGGTTGAGACTGGAAATCAGTCAGACTTGGATTCCATAAAGGCATCTAAGCTGCCACGTTTCACCCCAGGGCGGAGCTTCAGGCTCGCCTCCTTGGCTCCCCCTAGGGGCCACCGCTGTATCCGTGTGACCACAAATGGAGGGGATGAGAAACAACACCCAAGTGTCCAATGTGTCACATCCCAAATACGTGGCGTCCATACCTCCATCTGCTCCTCCTGCACATGTGGCAGACATGACTAATCAATTATATCATTTCCCCTCAAGTCCACAACGGCATCTGAATCCTGAACCGTTTTTCTAAAGGTCGCTACCAAAGGACTGTGAGCCACAAGCTCTGTGAAACCTCTTTGCCGTGCTTCTGATCTGAGAAACAGAGAAATCAAGGACCAGAAGGGGAGAGCAACTCACTCAAGGTCCCGCAGTGAGCTGGTGGCTGAGCTAAATTTCCCGTTGTTACCCTTGTTTTGTTTTGTTTCTTTTTTCTCTGATCGATATGGACTCCTAAGGCCAGGACTAACACGGGGCTACTCAGAGGGATCCCCTGATGAGGCGGGCTAACGCCAAGTTTCCGGAAGGGCCCGGCTCAGAGAGAATCGGTATGTCCACCCATGTGTTCCCTGCAGACCTCCAGCTCTGTGGTTTGACGAGTGAGAGCAGAGTTCACTTTCCGAGGAGGCCATTTTTCTACAGTTTTGTCAACTCACGCCACACTGACTCCGCCCTGCTCAGCCCAGCAGTCCCTGCATTCAGGGTCCGGGTTAGGACACAGGCTCTGTGCTGTGGAGAAAAGGGAGCTGCTCTAGTCCCCAGGGTCAGCTGAAACCTCTGCTCCAGTCTTCCCTCCCCTCCTTTAAAGACCGAGGTCCGGGAGGGCCTCTGCAGGAAGCAGAGGAGCACACGCCTGTTAGCCACATCACCACGCTACCCCAGTGACGGAGCCGTGGGGGCTGGGGTAGACCGCCAAGGAGAGAAAGCACTGCCTATTGCTCACTATCCGCAGGGCTCGCTGCCTACAGAGGGAGTTGTGTAGGTGTGATAAGCTGATCAAATGGAAAGGAAAAAAGCAGGGTGAACATCTGGATATTTCCAAACATCGGTGAGTTTGGCTCAGAGATCAGTTTGCTGTGTGACCTTGAATGAGTTATTTTTCCCTTCCTGAGTCTCAGTTTCTCTTTCTGTAAAATATAACAGCTGTCTGGTGCTGTATGTATGTATGTATGTCATGTGTCTACCTTTCCATCATGACCTGTGTACATCAGTATGTGGCCACTAATGGCAACTGTGCCTGACTGTGCATCCATATAAGTGACGTGTGGACTAGAGGACCTCGGGGTGAAGCTGTGCGCCTGTGCGCGTGTGTCCCTGACTCAGAACCTGTATGCTCCGGCCTGTACAGGTAGGGGTCAGGGTTTGCACATGCATGAAGATGTTTACCTGGAGCTTGTCTGTGAGTCAAGGTACCAGGTATGTGAGTGCGTAACCTCTCTGGGTCTGCTCGTGTATTGACTGAGGCTTTCAGTTTTGGCTGTGCCATTAGGTGCCTGTTGGTGAAATCAACGTGTATGATCTGCATCCTCGCTGGCTTGTGTCTGTCCCTGTTTCTCTCTGCACACTTAGCTCCCAGCCTCAATGACACCAACGAACAAACACTCTCCTGTTCACGGCGGTCCTCGGCTCTTTCCTTCCCTCTACCGTTCTTTCCTATTTATAGCCTATTTTCATCAAGAAAAGCCACTCCTGTGAATAGTTCACTGCAGCCACACTATTGGCTGACAAGTCTCCACAGACGGATAAAGATTTTAGCAGGACTGTTATGCAACCCAAGGTCTTACAGCCCCTCCTCTCCTGTTTTCTTTTCAACTGTGGGAACAGGGAGTGTTAAAAATTAGGCCAGCTGTTCTTTCTAGTGAAGGCAGCATCTGGAATGTAGGTTTGTAGGACTTCAGAGCAGGAAGGGCAACTGGAGACCATCTAGGTGAGATTCCCTATTTCACAGATTGGGAAACTGAGGCCAAGAGAGGGGAAGGGTCTTTCCAATGTCATTCACTGTGAGTTCAGACCCTCTTCTGCTGGTGCCTTGCCCAGTGCTCTTTCCACACTGGAGGCTACAGCACTCGTGGGAAATACTCAAGAAGGGGTCCCAAGTCAAAATGAATTTAAACAATGTATTTTTAGCATTCCCATTAGCACGTTTTGTAAAGGGAAGTTACAAACAACCCCGCAGATGATGGAGCTGCCAAAGAAGAAAGCTGGGAAGACTCTCACCGACTCTTTGGATGCCCTAATGCATCAGCTGTAAAACTCCCCATCTGGGGCCAGGGCCACGTTTCAGCAGGTGCTTCCCTGCGCATTGCCCCGTTTTGCCCACGTGAGTTCCCTTTGGGATGGCTGCTGTTACTGCTCTTTAGCCAAGGAGCAAACTGGCGCTCAGCAAGGAGAAGCTCTTAGTTCAAGGTCAAAAGGCCTCTGCAGGCCAAAGGTAGAGCTAAAACTCAGGTCTTCAAAACGCTGTCTGGGAAGCTCCTCGGAGCCCCACAGCTGCCCTGGGATCCCTAGGATCCCAGGAGATCAGTAGGATGGGGCCTGCAGCCCGTTTTTGTAGTATTTGGGGACACAGTGGAGTGGGGGACATTCAGACGGAGCCCAAAGTAGTGTTCCCAGCATCCCCTCCCAGCCAGCAGGCAGAGACCCTGAAAAAAAGGTTACCGTGGCAACTCGCATTCCTCCTGGAGTGAGTCATGGCAAAGAAGAGCTTTTCAGTGGGTGGGACTTGGAGAAAGTCTCACAAGTTGATTCCTTCTTCAGCCCCCCCACCACCCCCTCCCACCCTCTGCTCCAGGCTTTGTCGATGTGGCAGCTGATGGCTGCGAGTTAACTCTTCCCGCAACCACTTCAAGTTCAAAATTCCTCAACCCCCGGCAAACATATGTTAGCTTCCAGTCCCCATCCACTGCGTCTCCCACACCAGACCTCTGGCTATTTTGGGGGGGTCATGCATCCGTTTGAGAACATCCGAATACCAAGGATGTGAACACCCTGTTGTGCTCTATTTCTCTCCAAACACACACACACACACACACACACACACACACACACACACTACTGTGCAGGCGACTTTAAGGGGCTTGCAGATGCCTTGAAGCCCATTCAGAAGCTGGTCTGTGGGTTCCCATTTCATACACCGTCATTTGAAAGTTTCAGAGGATGCGACGTGCCTCAAAGACCATCAGGTCCAGCCCCCTTACTTTACAGACGGGGAAACTGAGGCCACAGGAGAGACTTACCTAAGGTCACACATACAATGCGTGCCTCAAGTCTGCCCTTCGGCTTCTGATGTGCTTCTCGCGCTCCCATCAGCACTGGGGTGTGGAGAAACTTAACCCTACGGTACTGCTGGGGGAAACATTTTCTCTGTGTGTGTTCTGCATAGAATGCTGGCCTTTCTGGAGGAAAGGGTCGCCTCTCTGTTTCCTTTTGGGCAGACCGGGCTCCGAGGAAGACTATGCCTCATCCCAGTGCCCGTTCTCGTGGGGTCCTTCCGGACGCAGGAAGGCCCCTCACGACCCGGCCAGTGGAGCCGGCAGGGTAAAGACAGGAAGGGGTTTATGTGAAGAAGAACTAACACCCTAAGAGGCGAAGCACCAGTCCTGTGTTGGGTTTAAACTTCTCAAAACAAGGAGGTGTAAAAAATTTGCCCTGCAGCCTTCCTTCTCGGTCTTACCTTCTCCCTCCCCCCTCCTCCTCCTCTCAGCTCATCCTCCACCACACCCAGCCTCCCGGGGGACCCGGCGCTGGGACTGGGGCTGGCCGGTGTCAGCTGCCTGGGGCCTCCAGGTCTAGACTCACTAAGTGAGGGCTACCGCTGCTGAGCTCCTGTGTTTACACCCCAGGGAGCCCAGCCCGGGAACAATGCCTGACCCGAGGCTGACTGGTGCCCCGACTCAGTTTGTGTCTGGCGGTGGGGATGTCAGCGAGGGAGAATTCAAGGGAAATGGGAGCCTTCCCAGAGGTGCTAATGAAAGGTAAAGACCCCCCTAAGCCTTCTGGAGACTAACTTATCACTTATGCAAAGTCCCTTTGGGAAAAGGGAGCCCCCTGATCAAGAGCCAAGTCCAGGCAGTTTCTCCTCCTGGAACGGGGAGCTGGGCAGGCACTGGCTGCCGGCAGGTCCCCGTAGCAGTTGTGACCAGATCAGATTCCCAGGGAGGGAGGGAGGTGGCTGCCACATTTGCAAAGGGGGCACAGAGGGACAGGCAGGCAGCCTCCGAAACCAGAGACAGCCACGGAGGGAGGACTCCCTCTCAGGCGCGGGGAGATTATCTTCTGCAGACCGAGAAGTTACACTGTGACTGCACCCGAAAAGCAACAGGCAGAGCATCCGGGGCCTCGGCCCTGCAGGGTAGCGGTGGTGGAGCCCAAAGGAGATGGGCGTCTCCTTCCCTGACCCCAGACCTCCCGGTACAGCATCCCCTCAACCCCGTACACACGCTGGAGGAGCGAACCAGGGTGTAGGGTGTAGAAGGGAAAAGGCAGGGCAGGGGTCGCGCGTACCTCAGTGGCAGGAAGGCGGCGGGCTGAGTCGCTCTGGCAGTCTGAAGGTCTGCAGGAATGTGGAGGGGTTTAGAGCCCGGCAACAGGAAACCGCTTGGAGCTCTGGGCTGGGTCTGCCTCCCCTTCCACCCCTCCCGCCTGCCGAGGTCCCTCCTCCTCCTGTCTCCTCCTTCCCTCCCACCCCTAACCCCCACCCCCGGCCAAAGCTTCTCTGTCCTCCAGTTCTCTCTCCCTCTCCTTGTGGTGGGCTGTCCCGACCAGACTCCCCAGCCCTGCCTGCCTCATGGTTCTGGGGCTGCTGCCTAAGTAGACTTAGGGAGTGCCAGGGCTGCCGGCCCGGCAGGCATCACCCAGAACAGCCTGTCCTGTGTTCAAAGGGGAGCTGAGGCCTGGAGGGGCAACACATTACCCAACTGGCCCCCAGGGGCAGAGCCAGGGTCAAGGACCTTGATGTCAGGACAGCGCTCCGTACAAGAGCGGACATTGGGCAATGCCGAGGAGGGCAAAGCCGTGTAAGGGTCTGGTGTCTGTGACAAAGGCAAGGCCCGGACGCGCCTCTGTACAGACAAGAAGCTGCCACTGGTGGAATCCTCCCTGATGGTCCAAAAGTAACCACTCCAACTCTAGCTGCACCATTAATAGACCCATCAGAGATTAGCTTTCTAGTTGGGGTCTCTGTGCCATCGCTATAGAGCAGATACAGTAATTGATGATGTTGTTAATACTCGCAGATGTAACAGTAGCCAAGGTTTA
The DNA here is from genome assembly GCF_004126475.2 of Phyllostomus discolor. Lineage (NCBI taxonomy): Eukaryota > Metazoa > Chordata > Mammalia > Chiroptera > Phyllostomidae > Phyllostomus > Phyllostomus discolor. The sequence goes on from NC_040915.2 coordinate 21,920,732, forward strand.
CTGAGGTCTTAATCATCTTCACAGCAACGCTTGCCTTAGACGTTGTTACTAGGCCCATTTTACTAACGAGGAAACAGAGGCTCAGGCGATGTCACTTGCCCGAGAGCACCTGGCAGGCTGAGGCTACACATTCAGCTTCATTCACGCTGATGCTGCGCGAACTTCCTCAGTGCAGGAAGTCTTGGGCGAATATTTATTACAGCTTCACACTTAGGGAAGAACAAGAATTAATATCTGGTCATTGGCCCCAAGAAGGTTTGGATGTTGCTGAGAGGACATGCCTCGTGGATACAGGATTGGGACAGACTCTGAGGCTTGTCCCGGAGGCTCAGAGTGGTGGGGATGCTGGGTTGGAGCAGGCAGAGAAGGCTTCCTGGAAGAGGTGGATCTCGAATCATGGAGTGGGCTTGAATAACATGGAAGCAGGCAAGGCAGAGAGCATTCTCATCAACCTCTGCGCGATGTGGCCTCTGTCTCTCTTGCCACAGTCTCCTCACACCTTTCTCCCCCTTGCTCACTCTCCTCCAGCTTCCCTGGAGTCCCTCAACAACCCCGACATTATTCCTACCCCAGGACCTTTGCACTTGCTCTTACCTCTGGCAGGGACAGTCTTCCGTCTGATGCTCCTGTGCCCACAGTTTTCTCATCCTTCAGGTCTCTGTCCTAATGTCGCCTCCCGTAAGAGCGCCTTCCTGACCACCCAGCTTAAACCAGTCTCCCTACCTCTGTCACCGGCATAGTGCGTCCCCTCACCCTGTTTTATTTTCTTCCTCCCACCTGTCAGGGTCGGAAACCATTTGTCTCCCCGACTAGGCAGAAGCCCCACGAGAGCAGGGGTGTCATGTGCCATCTTCACCGAGACGCCCCAGTGACTAGAGCAGTGGCCATCACAGGGTTGGCTCTCCGTCGGGGAGGGCGTTGCTCTCCAGTAGGGCTCCAGCCTGGAATTGTGTGGAACCCTGGTCTTCAGGAGATCCTCGGACCTACAGAAATTGGGTGCAACAGTTTGGGCATCTGTGCCAGGAGGGTCCCTGGCTTTCTCCAGGTTCTCAGAGGGACCAGTCAGGAATCCAGGGAAGGAGCCGCTCCAGGTGACCGTCAAGGCCTCCCCCGGTGCGAGGGCCAGGGCTGGTGCTCCGCCTGGGCGGCTCCACGCCGGGGGCTGCCGCACTCCTCAGAGGTCTGTTTTGCTGTCCGGACAGATGCATATTTTTATACGATTGGTTGCTATAGCTCCCAGGCATCGTGGGGACTAAAATTAACTTAAACTTTGTGTTTTCTTCATAAACTAAGATAATGATCCTAATGAAAATGAGCCACTAGAACTATTCCTAGTGTTTGGCTGGCGTTCCCATGTGGCCTTCAGCTCAGGGATTGGAAAGCCGGTTGGGGCTAAGCTGAAGTTTTGGGACAGAGATCCCTCCTGGGAACCACTCCCCGGCCCCTATGGGGACGCCCCCCGCCAGGATCCCTCAGAGCAAACCTTGGTAGGTTTGTACCTGGGCGGGAAGGTGGGAGGAACTCCATCCAGCAGAGCTCCTCCTGGCCACGGCAGATGAAAAATAAGTCATCCTGGACACAATCATGTGGTTCCCACAGGAAAGGGGGTGGCAATTCCCTTTAGTGGGGAACGCCCCAAGCCCTTCTCCCAAATGGCTTGTATTGGGGGTGGTATGTGTAGGTGGACACAGCATACATGCATAACTCATCAGTCAATGTCAAAAGGCTACAGACCTATAAAAACAGGTATTATCTACAGATAACAATGGAAGGAACACAGAGATCTGTCATAGGTCAGGATCTGTGAGTCATGCTGATGCCAGAGGGTCTTTAAGATGTGTTTCATGAGATAAGGCGCTTACTCCTTATGCTTGAACTTAAACATCCGGTATATATCACCAGGGCTATACAAAACAAAGCAGAGCAAGCGTCAAAGGATACAACGTATTTATCAGGCCTGGTTCCCACAGGAACCCTCGGTGTTCGAGTCAGGTTGCGTCTGCCACCTGTGTTACCTGGTTTTCCAGGGAGACTCACTAGCCCCTTTCAGAGCCTGCTCTCTCGGGGCTGCAGTCTCCAAAACCTCACAGATCAGTCCCCGATGGGAAGAGCACCTTGGCGACAGGAGCCTCGGAAGCATGGATGACTTTGACCTAGAAAGGGAGATGGCTACTCTTGTTTCTCCCCTTTCTTTTCTCCTTCCTCTTTATTCCTGCCATTTTGACACCCTTTCGGCTCTTCCAAAGTACTTCCTCATCTTCTGTCTCAGTGGATGACGGCGAGGTCTCGTGAGGGAGTCCAGGAAGGGCGTAGGGCCTATATTGCAGATATGGGGAAACTGAGGCCCCATCACCCAAGAGAGCTGGGTCTCCAAACCAGGTCTCCTTACCCCTGGCTAAGAGGCAGATTCCCAGCCGCACCAAAGACCTGCTTGTCTTTCTGCTCAGTAATGGGAGTCTGTCCCCCGGACCACCTGATGGGCCATCTCTGGGCCTGGGGCCAGGTGGGCCACCAGGGTCCCCACGTGCAAGCAGGAATACCCGGACAGGGAGCGAGAGGTCTGAACTCTGGAAAGAGACTGAGGAGGCGGTTCATTTGGCTCCTGGCAAAAAGGAAAGCAACCAAGTAGAAAGTTAAATAAATAACAGCAGTGCCAAGAGCCATCCCGTAAGGCCATACATTAGAAACAGCTTCGGCTCTCCAGGCCATGAATCCCGAGTGCACCTTGCAGGTAAAAAACCTAAGCAGTTTTGCATGTGGGAACTTAACGGCCGTGGGAACCAGGTCCCACTGGAACAGTTATGACCGAGCTGGGAAGAGAGTTCCTACCTAATATTACTGAGCAGACACGGGGCAAAGCATTATAACCATCATCTCAGTTAATCTTCACCTAATATACACACTTAGGGAGTAGATTAGTTTCCCATGATTGCTGTCATGAATGACCACAGACTTGGTGACTTAAGACACACAGTTATTACTTTAGTTCGGGAAGTCAGGAGCCCTGACATGAAGGTGTCGGCAGGGCTGTGTTCCTTACGGAAGGAGGGTGGAGGGAAGACACTCTTTCCTTGCTGCCCCTGCTCCTTGGCCCACGGCCTCCCGCTCCACCTCCCAAGCGTGTCACTCCAGCCACTGCTTCTGCCGTCACAAGTCCTTGTCCATCGTGCCCTCTTGCCTCCCTCTCAGAGTCCTGTGGTTGCATCAGTCCACCCGGATGGTCTAGGATGATCTTCCCATCCTAAAAGCCTTACCTTAATCTGCAAAGTCCCCTTTGCCACGTGAGCTTGCATACTCAGAGTTAGGGGGATGAGGACGTGGACGTCTTTGGGGGGCCTTTTTTTGTCTACCACAGGTAGGTACGATGACCACTCCCGGTTTAAAGATGAGATACAGAGGGCAGAGGACTGAATAACTTGCTCACATTCCCTGGTGGTGAAGCCAGAGATCCACAGAAGTAGCTCAGCCCCAGATCCCCTCCCCACTCGCCACCACCTCCCCGCAGGAGCCTCTGCCTCCACCGAGCTCTGGGAGAGGCTGCCTCCTGCCCCCATCTGCTCTGACCCTCCCCATCCTTCCGGCTCCGGCTGAATTTCCATTCTCTCAAAGCTTAGAGCTGATGAGGCCCTTAGGCCCTACTCAATGCTGCACCTTCCTTGTATGGCTGGGAAAACTGAGGATTTTAAGGCCCAAGGTCACAGTGCAGCTAGCTAGCCCTGGAGCCCTGGTCTCCCGACTCCAGCTCTGGCTGCCCCTAGCCTGTGGAGGCAGAGACTGGGCTGGCTGATCCCTTTGGGCTGAAGATTATGTATCAAAACTCTGAAATGCACCCTTTGTATGTCTAGCTCAAAGTCCAGGCTGCCAAGCTAAGAAGGCTGGGGGGCCTGGAGACTGACTCAGCCTGCCGTCTTGTTACTGTATCTTTCCCCAGGGCGGCCCTCCCATTGGCTGAAGGGCACAAAGACTCATTGTCATCTGGCCCCTGGTCCCCTGGGCAGAGCGGCCACCGACCAGGGCAAGGCCGAACAGAGAGGAGGATGAGATTTCACCGCGTTACCCCTCGCCTCTCGCGGTTCTCCCACCGATTCTTCCCCGAGCTCGTTACAGTGCACAAAGGACTTTCAGACCCATAATCTTGTGGAACGGCACAGTGAGTCCCAGGTAGAAAAGTCAGGATGCACGAAGCCCGGTTTGGGCTTGCGTAGACAGAGTGTCCCTCGGGGACTTGCCCAAGGCCACCCCGCCGGCCCACGTGGAGCGGAAATGAAAAGTCCAAACTCAACATTTCTTCCCTCTGAGTTACCTTCTTCCATCCAGGTCCCAGTGAGACTTTGCGAAGCCATCGTCTCACAGAGCTCCCCTACTTTGATGAGGTGACAAATGGCTTCCAGTGTGTTGGCCACTCTTCTGTTGACACACACCTACCCAAAGAGATGCTTTAATCTGAGTTCTGAGTTCGGTTCTGCCCTTAGTAGGGCCTGTGCCCGCAGGCCCTGCCTACAGTCCATCCTTGAGCAGTCTACCCCTCCCTCTACCGCAGTTTTGTCCCCTATTAAAGGGCGTGAGTATCATCCTGGCCCTCCTGAACATACAGTCAGGGTGAGATTCAAGTGGGCATGCGCTTTAGGGAATCAGTAAGCACGGGAGCGAGGTTACAAGGCTCTGCTTTAGAATCAGATCTCGGGGCTCAGGCCCTGCAGCGAGTTATTTAATTCTGGAAAGTCAGGGCCTCTTCTTTAACCTCCAGCCTCAGTTTCCCCACATGTAAAGTACAACGTTCTACTTTAGGTTCTCGGGAGGATCGGATGAGGTCATATATGTAATGCATCTGGCTCACAGTTGCATATTTTGATGTAACCTATCAGTAAGTGTTGGCTGTCTTCTCATCAGGCCATTACATCATTCAACGTTTCCGAAAGTGTATGAGGGGGACCCAAAACCGCCCCCAGAATTTATTTATGAAAAGTTGTGTAGTTATTCTTACACGTTTAGACTTCAGTCACCTTCAAAGCACTCTCCATTGGATGCGATGCACCTATTGAGATGTCTTTCCACTGCTCCCAACAGTATTTGAACTCGTCAATTTTGATGCCTTTTAGTGTTTCTGTCATTTTTTGTTTCACCTCTTCCACATCAGCAAAAATTTTCCCTTTGAGGACTTTTTCATCTGGGGAAACAAAAAAAACTCAGGGGAGAGATGGGGTGAATAGGGAGGGTGGGGCATGGGAGTCACGCCTTTTTGGTCAAAAACAACTGAACACCCAGCGCAGTGTGGGCAGGTGCGCTCGTAAATCACCCATCAGGAAATGGGCGAAGACGTTGAAAGAGTCCTAAAAAAAAATTCACTGAAACCAAACGTAACCTCTCACAACAACACCAGCTGGAACACTGATACAGATGGGTTCCTAGAACACTCGCCTAGCAGGGAAAGCCTGTATTATAAGAGGCTCTCCCTCCAGAAGATAATTCTGGGTGGGGGGGTCCCCCTTTATATTCCACAAAATATTTGTCCTCAAAGAAAGAAGGGGTACTCCAGTTTCAAGTGAGTTTGCTTAATGTGGCATTTATCACCTTCCTCATGGGTGTTCCTGAGCTAAGTTAGCGCATGAAAGACTCTAAAAAGTTCTGCAGAAAAGAAACCTACTAACTCCATTTAACCGTTACAGAGCCCTCTATTTTGTGAGCTTCTGAATGCATCCCACATAACTTGCGTTCCAGGAAAAACTGTTCTGGAAATGTGTATCAGCCTTGTCTGAAGAAGAAACGGAAGTCTAAGAAGGTGAAGTGACTTGTCCTGGTTCCCCTGGCCAGTCCGTGGCGGGGCTGAGATCTGACCCAAGTGAATGCATCCTTCGGCCTTTGAGCACACTGAGAAAATACCTTTGGCCGTTGACGTGGACACACACTCTGTAAAGGCTGAAGATTTGTATTGCAGGTTTCATAGCCCTTTAGCCTTTCTCTGGGGTCTGTATCCCTGACTGAGGGTGCAGGCCTCCCTGTGGCCTGAGCTGTCTCCCCGCAGCCCTAAGCAGGGTTGGAGGAGCTCGGTGGTGGATTGGTTCTGTCTCCTCTCATCCCTGGCTCTGTACCATTGCAGCTGCTGGTCCTGCTCCAGGGAACACTCACACGCAGGCACTGGTTTGCTTCTGAAACCCCACACGCCCGGCTATCTTTTCTGAAGGAGGGGAAAACCCCATGACCCAACCCTACAACGTGGCAGCTCTTACACGTTCCCTGACGTGGCCCACAAACCAAACTTCTGTTCAGTTTTAGCAGCTGTGCAACCAGGAGTAATGACAGCCCGCCAGCCCAGCGGCGACGTGGCAGCTGGTGCTGCGACGTAGCTGATCTGGGAGGCAGCCTGGAAGACTCCAGGTCCCAGGGCTGGGGGAGGGGGAATGAGAAGAGGGATCTGGATTCAGCAGCTGAGCCTCTACCCCCTTCTCCAGCCCAGGCCTCCTTTTCTGAACCCTTTCCTGCACAAGGCGGCCTCACCGCCTCGGCCTCTCCCAAGGCTGCCCCAACGCTGCCCCAATATGTCCCCTCTCCCCACTCCTGGCTCCTGTACCTTCCCTCAGGCAGGACCTTCTAATGAGTCTTTGAGATTCCCCATGCCTGGGCTTTGCAAACTGCCCCCTTAGAGCTTGAGGGGTTCCTTGCAGGAGCCTTAGGCAGAAGGAAGGCCAAGAGGCGGGTCTCCAGGCCCCCAGCCCACGCTGCCTCCAACCACAGCAGAATGACTTTCATCTGTCTGATGTATTGGGCTTTTTGCTGACAATTTTATTTCTTAAAATGGTTTTACTACTAAAAACCATGATTTTTGAAATGCACAAATTTATGTTCAGGCCACTGACTCTCCCAGTGCGATACTGAATAAAAGTGAGCCCTGGGGAGAGAGGATGATCTATCTTCTCAAGGGCCCAGAGTATCACAAAGTTGCCAACTGTCCTGGGCACCGAGGGACAGGGGACGGTCCCAGGAACCACGTGTGAGTCCTGGAGGATGTCAGGCCTGCTCCCCTGAAAGCCTGCAGTCCTCGCCGCCTGGGCAGGCAGGCAGTAGACCCTGATGCCTGCCCTGGGTGGAAGGAAAAGGCTCCATCCACCAACCTGGTACATCCCTTGAAAAGAAGCCAGGGTTACCAGGGGGGCGAACTCGGTGTCTTGAGGTGCAGGCAGGGGTCAAAGGAGAGCAGCCTAAGATGATGCACCTTGACTGTGGGGCCTACGCCAACCCAGAGAGTGTGTGGCCCATCCGAGGCTTTGGATCCCTTTTCTAAACAAAACCCATCTCAGGGGAAACCTCTCTCTGAGCCACCCATGTGGTGCCTTTACTGAGACAGGCTGAGTTCCCCTTCCTTCCTTCCTTCCTTCCTTCCCTCCTTCCTTCCTTCCTCCCTTCCTTCCTCTCAGATTTTATTTATTCTTAGAGACATGGGAAGGGAGGGAGAAAGAGGAGAGAAACATTGATCAGTAACCTCTCTTACGCACCCAAGTCAGGGACCGAACCCACAACCCAAGCATGTACCTTGACTGGGAGTCAAACCCATGATCTTTCACTTTGTGGGATGATACCCAACCATACTGCTCAGGGCAGGGCTCATCTTTCTGTGAAGGCACTGACCCTCCCTCTTCTGTATTCTTCCGAAAGAAAGACAAATAATATCCCACCTCCCAGTTTAGGAAACTTTAAAGGGATACGGCCCCTTGTTTCCTTCTCTCTCCTACTCGGTTCCTCTTCTCCAACTTCTCCTTTCTCTCCTCTCCATGCTTTTTGCTTGGAAGCTCTCTCTCTCTGTCCTCCTCATCCTTTTGAAAAGAACACTGGGCCAGGACTCTGAGTCCTGGGTCCCTCGCCCACACCGTAAAGGACCGGGGCAAGTCACTTCCACTCTCTGGGCTTCGGTTTGCTCATCTGTAAGGTGAAGACGTTGGGTTGGGTCATGATTCCCAAACAGCAGGTGGCCAAGGCCAAGATGAGGGGCTCAGGTTCACCCCCCGGACCCTCAGAGGCAGCTGTTTGGCTATTTTAATAGCAGTGGAAACAAAAGGTTCTGCAGCTAATAATAAAACCCTTGCAAATCACGAAGTCACTTAACTTAATGCTTTCCAGCCTTCCCATCCAGTGCTTCCTCCTTCTCTTCTGCCCCCCACTTCTCTCCCTCTCTGGGATCCCCCACTCGCGTCCTAGGTTCGCCAGCAGAGCCTCACGGTGCCTGAGCCTCTCCTGCTATTTCTCTAGAGAGATAGGGCTTTATCTAGAGCGATAAGGGGCTCTGCCCTTTCACTTGCAGCGTGGGAAAAGAAGAGGTTTCTTTCCTGAAATCCCAGGACAGTTAGGAGTACCTGGGGCCATGACACATCATAGCCAGCCACCCATCTTGGCCCCTGGTCCCAACACAGATCTCCGGTTCCCCCTCTCCCCCTCTGAGCTGCCCCCTTCCCAGCCCCATCCCAAGCTGAGTTATACCCCTGACTCAGACATTCCTGTGCTGTGAATCATCTCCGCCCCAGCCGGCTTAAGCCGGAGGCTTGCTACAGCCCTGGGCAGCTGGCCGGCCCTCCCTCACCCTGCCACGTCCCACGGCCTCAGGCCTCTCCTCCAAGAGCTCAGAATTTCCATTTTCATTCCTTCCAGCTCTGGAAAGAAACACAGACGGAGTGGCGAGGGCAAGTGGGATTGGGCTCCGTCCTTTCCCCACAGCCCCTTGCACAGGTCCCGGCACACGGCTAGCTCCCAGGGACAGGCGCTGAAGTGTGTTTGTCGAAGCGAGGCCAAGGGACAGAGTCAAAGGAAGAGAGGCAGAGACGCCGACAGAGTCTTTCTCGGTCAGGAGAGAGGCAGGTGAGGCCATGGCGAGAGGAGGAGCCGGCACAGGGAAGCACGTGTGGAGAAAACATGCCCAGGTCTCAGCGATAAGACGAAAGTGACCGCGTGTCTTCTGACATCAGCCCGGAGTGTGGCCTAGCAAGCGCCTCCGAGGATTACCTTCTTCTCGGGGGATGTGTTCTGGTTCCTGTTTGACTTGCTGCGTGTTATCGATTAGGGCTCTGCCTCCGGAGGTACATGTTAACTCACAGGTTTCTGTCCGGTTACAAAAGATCCCCAGAGGTGACCTTTGTGTTTGACCTGGAAGCCTTTGCCCAGCCTTCTTCCCACCCATACGCGATCTCCCTTTGAATCCTCGTTGATCCGTTTCACCGTTCTGCTCCTTTCCCCCTGGCTGATACACACTCACTTTTTATTTGTGTGAGGTCGTGATTTTAACCTTTAAGTGTACTTAGGCAAGAGGCAGGAAGAGAATGACAGAGACGAAGATAAAGGGAGCATGTGAGAGGCAGAGAGAGCGACAGGGACAGAGACCGAGAGACACAGGAGAAAAAGGCACCGAGAAACAGAAGGAGGTGAAGGCAGGGGGAGTGAGACCCAGTCAAACCTGTACAGACAGACAGACAGACAGAGGGAGAGAGACAGGGGTGAGCCATGCATACCTACAAAAGCATAAATAGTGGTAGCTGCTGGAGGGGGGCGTGGGTTGGAGTGGAAAACGGAGCTGAGGACCTTTATATTTATAACTTCCATATTGAATTTATTAGCTTGCAATCCCCTACCATCCTACGCTTCTAAAATGGAGAAGCAGATGCAGAGAGTAGGGAGAAGAGAGGCTGTGCGAGAGGAAGCCTCCAGAGGAAGATGACCTCGAGAGCAGCAAATGCGGAGAAGGCCAGATTGCGATGGAAGGCCCTCGGGGGCAGGGACTGAGACCTGTTCCCACGGGAACAGGGGCACACAGGAAAGAGGCAGACCCCGAGGAGACGGATGCAGGAGGAAGGGAGCAGGAGCAGACAGAGCCAGGGTCAGGCGGACGGGCCAACAGGAGCCGGGGATGGACCGTCTTCCTCCTCCCCAAATCTGAGCTCTCAGGCCCGAGGCCGTTGTCTTTCAGGGATGTGGGGTCACAGAAACGGGGGACCAGGGAGCCACTCGTAAGAAATGTGGGAGCTAGAGCTGCCAGCCCCCCTTGGAGGCATGCTGATGTCTAAAACCTCCCTTCCGTATTCTGGGTGCGAAGGGCTGTGCGTCCATGCCGTGGGAGGGGTTCTCCAGCCTGAAACTGCTAGGCCCACAGGCAAAAACCTCTAGTATATTAGCCTCATACCCCCCAAGCACCTTAAGGTGTCTTAGGAGTCCCTGCAGAGCCTGCCCCCTGCCCGCCCCTCCAGCCTCCTCTCCCAGGCCCCATCCCCTCACCAGCACCTTCTGTTAACCTGCCCCCTTGTCATTGCTCTGTGAGGCCAGGATCTCTTGACCCTCCAGGTGCCTTTGCTTCCCCTGCCTGGGAAAAGTTTCCCTGTGGACCTAAACTGCTCACGCCTACCATCCTTCAGTTCTCAGCCCAGACACCACTTCCTTTGGAAAGCTTTCTGACTCCCAAGGTCTGGGTTAGGTGCCTCCCAGAGAGGGCCCGTAGCCGTTTACCCATCGGCCTTCCTCACTGCACTGGGAGCTCCATGGGGGGTTCCTGTCTCCACTGTGTTCCTAGGGTTTTTGCACGGTGCCCAGCCCAGGGGAGGGCCTTGAGCACTCAGCTCAGTGAGCAGGAGTAGACCCAGAGATGGAGGCAAGGAAAAGGCGGCAGTGGTGCCTCCTGCCAGAACCGTCTCTTTTATCCCTCTCACCACCCAATCGCAGAGCTTCCTGCCTCCCGGGCCCTTGGAGAGAAACTGAAGCTCCTCAGAGGTCATTACTCAGCCCTCAGGCCACGGCTGGCTTGTGAGCCAGGGCCAGGTGGTGTTGGGCTGAATACAGGCAGGGGACCCTTCCACCCCGCACGGTCCTCGTCTAGTTTCCAACCCAGACTTTCAGCTCCAAGGACAGGCAGTGTCCAGCTTCCCTCTGCTGCTCCGCTGGCCAAGGAATAAGAAAGAGGGCCCTGTGCTCCCCGGGAGGGTGGCCGAGGGAGTGGGTTTGGGGTGGGGGTGGCAGTGCCGCGGAATGCCCAGGAGAGCCCCTTCATACAGAGGCCTCCCGGGGCCTCCCCTCCTCTTTCCAATTAGAGAGGCCATTTGCCTGATGGTGCTCAGAGCTCCCACGGGGCCTGAGGAAGGGCAGCCAGAGAGGGCTGGTGGGAGAGGAGCCTGCACCTAATGTACAAGGCGGCAGTGTGGCCCCAAATGGGGCAGCCCAGCCACAGTGGTCTGGCACCCCCTTCTCCATTGTTGTCATGTCCTCCTACCCCTGTAATATCACTTAAACTTATTGTTAAAAATATAAATACATTCAATGTAAAGGAAAGCTTGCATCACTCATGCATGAGAAGGAGTATTGCTTGCTATGCCAGGGTGTGCTGTTTGCCCCTGCGATCCACTCCCCACCCCTCCACATCCGCTCTGGGCACGGGGCTGACGGTCAGCCTGCTGGGGGGGGGGGCACGGCCTCTGTTCCATTTGGGATCCATCCGCAGGAGTATCACTAGGAGATTGGGAAGAGGGAGAAAGGAGAGTAAGGATGTAGTAGTTACTCCTTCAGCTCCTTCTCCCCGGAAACACAGAAGGGCTGACTGCGTTCCTCAGCCCCCTGGGCCTCGCTCCTGACCCGAGGCCCCTCTCTGGTTCTAGTGACCACGTCTCCCCTTGCCTCTCAGGCCCCTTGCGGCTGCCGGCCCTGGGGAGCTGGACTGTTCCTCTGGGTTACCTCCACGGGGCCCGCATCTGTACCAGCCGGCCCTTGACTGAATTCTCCCATTACCCATCTGTTTCTTGCCGTAAGAAATATGCTTGTCGTAAATACAAAGGAAATGACACATTGCTAATAAAAGTGTGCTATTAAGTTCTCACTCAATGTAAAAAGGAATAGGGAAGAAGAATTTCTATGTAATGCTGGAGAATGGCCTGCAGGACATATTAAGGGACAAACAAGCCACAGCAACTCATGCTCAGAGCGCCAGGGAGAGGACCGAACACAGGTGTGCGTTTTGGTTGGGGTGGTTGGTGACGCGGCTCTGGCAGAACTCACAAGGAAAAGTGCAGAAAGCAAGGGTTTTTTATTTTTACTTTCCCGAGGGCGGGAAAGGGCTAGGTGCGGGGAGGTGCACCAGCCCCTCACCATCCCTGGGCCCCGGGGGGGGGGGGGGGGGGGAGGGCTGCGAGGAGTTTTTATCGGGTGGTAGAGCAGGGTGTGTCAGCTGGGCTGCAACCTGCCCCGATGTTGTCTTTGGGTGCAGGGTCCCTCAGTCCCTGTGGTCTGGCGTGTCCTGTTCTGTAAGTTTCCAGGGCCTCTGTGCCCTCAGGGCGCCTCCAGTAACCTTCTAGTCCTGGGGGTAGAGGCTCATAAAACAGTTGGGGTCAGTCATGCTCTATGGGGTCCGGACAGCTCTGGGAGAGAGGGCCCAAGAAAGGGGCTTTTGTCCTATTCGTTTTTGCTTATAATTTCAAAGAGAAACAATTGAAAGATAAACCAAAAATTAATAGGAATGGTTAACTTAGGGGGAGAGAAGAGGAAGGTTGTTGATAAAAACTAGTTTTGTTAATATACCTTATTACAGAGTTCTAACTTTGGAACTACTAAATGTTTCCCATGATTTAAAACACTAAATAATGTCAAAGAGATAAAGTAAATTTTAAAAATAAAAATGTACAGAAGCAATGACCCTAATTGTATATCAAGTTGGTAACACAGGCGCCCCGAGAGAATCATTATTTCAAGTAAATGTAACAATATTTTGGCCATTCATCCTTGCTGAGATGCATACTCTGGGAGAAAGTGCATTCAGTAGTCTGACTCTTAGTATTAATATTTGTATATTGAAACAGTAGGGTAATAAAGAAATAAATCATATATATGATAAAGCCATTATATTATGTTAATATCACTAGCAACCAACATTTGCAACCTAGGAGATAAAAATTTTTAATCAAAAGACTGAACAAAAAGCTCATCATGATCTGAGCTGGGATTTCGAGCCCCGAGCGCATGGTTTCCCCCCCTGCCCTCCCCAGCACGCTTGGAAGCAGCCAGCCGGCGGCATTACCCTCCTCATCTTCACTAGGACATCCTGTGACCGCAGACTCGGGGTTCCTCAGAGCCTCGCCTTCAGGGGGTGCTTGATCACAGCAACCTACGGCCAATGGTGTGAGTGACTGCGTTACAACCACGTGCTGTGGACTTCGCTCGCCCCCGTTAGCCCCAGGAACAACAAGGTCGGTAGGGCGTTCACATCTGGTCCGGCCACCGGCCACCGACTCCAGTTCAGAAAACTCCCCTGGAAGGTTCTGTCCCCCATGAGCAGTCTCGGTGCCGCTCCGAGTCTGAGGCTTCCAGTTTATAGGGACAGCCGTGGGGCGGGGAACACATTTTAAAACACTCCAAGAATTAAACCAGCCGAATCCAGAATGGGGGGGTGGTAATCATGCAGCCAAACAATCTGGTTTCTTCTGTAAGTAATGGCATCAAAAAGAGGGGAGGGGAGGGAAGAGCTCCAATAGATTAAATGAGACATAAGAATACAGTGTAGGGTGTGGGTTTCTTTGTATCTCCGTTCAAAACAACCAGATGTAAATGAGACAATCTAGACAATGTGAACACAGACTGGGTCTTGGGTGATAATAAGGCATCACTTTGTATTGCTTTAGATGAGATGATGGAAGAGCGAGGCTACACTGAAAAGAAAGCTTTCACCTGTTAGCTCTACAGACTGAAGCATTTATGGGCATAAGGGTATAGCCTAGAAGACTGGTTAGAAATGCACGAGAAATAGAGGCGGGAGGAACCTCGAGGTCTGATCCAAGTGCCTTTATCTGATGCTGCACTTAGGGTGGTCTGCACCCCCAAGGAAGGCAAGAGTGGGTTTTTTAAAAGAAACATCGGAGAGTTTGTGAGGGGATAGAGGGGGGGGTTAGTCTCTTATTCTTCTGGGCGGGTGCCTCAGGGTTCCAGGGTGTGAGCCAGGACAATGGGGTAGGTAAAGAAGGGCCGGGCTGTCCCCAGGTACGGGAGGGTCAGAATGACCACGGGCCACGGTGGCTGGCGCCAGGTGTCTGTGGTGGGAGGTGGGCATAGAGTTTGGATTGAGCCGCGGGCTATTAACTGAGTCAGGGCAACTGAGTCATGTCCTGTCCAGGGGGTCGGGAAACTGGCCTGAGGGGGTCACCAGCAGTCTGGTGGGCTGGGAACTGGCCTGACCTTCTGAGACTGGTTTTGAAACACTGAAAAGAAGTGTGTGATGGGGTTGGCTGTGTAAAACAAACTTGATACAGTATTGATAGTAATTGAAGCTGCGTGATAGGTACATGGAGGTAAATAATGTTATTTGCTTTGCTTTGAAGTGTGTTTGAAAATTTTCATAAAACGTTAAGTAAATCTTGTTACCTGTGAAGGCTCCGAGCCAAAAGTCAGTTCCCTGGTTTCAAAACAAAAACAAAACAAAACACAGAAAGGTTGGCAAGTGCTGGCAGTTGACAAGGTGTTAGCAGTGGAATAGCTCTAAACTAAGGCGTCCTCTCCCGTGTGATCAGAAAAGGCTTGGAGAAGACTGGAGAAGGAAATAATTCACTTACTCTGTGGACTGAGTGTAATGTCATGGTAGAATCATCTCCAGAACAGAAACGTGCTAAGCATCCATCCCGAGAAGCTCTGGTGTCATAAAACGAGCCTGGGCTTGGGGGCGGGAGGCCTGGCATCTAATTCTCACCCAGTTCTGGTCTCACCGGAAGCCCACTTGTCCTCAAACTACTGACATGGCAAGCTGCGATTCGGTAAATGATCGCTGCATTTAACAAGTCACTCAGTCATTCACCAGTCACGCATCCGTCACCTGCTGCTATCCTTGCTTGGTCCTGGGATGCAGGCGCACACAGTCCCTGCCTGAGCAGAGACAGCTGAGAGTCTAGCTGTGGGCTGCCATTTCCAGGAGGAGGTTCGCTGTTCGGAAAACAGGCACCGGCCCAGTGGGACATTTTGGAAGGAATCTGGAGCATTTTCCTCCCACTTACTCAAATGTCCTGACTCCTCCTGCGCTGACCAGCTGCCCTTCAGAACAGCTGAGCCAACAGCTGCTGGCTTCTGTGGCCAGGGGATGATGCTCTGACTGACCCATGTGAGGGGCATTCTTACCCCTGAGGCAGGAGGTGGGGTCTTTCCACCCTCCCAGGGGCTGACAGCGGGGGGGGGGGGGGTCCTCCAGGGGAAAACTGGGGTGCTGTGAGTGCAGGAAGGGTCAACAGACACAGAGGGACAGAACATACCAGCCCCTGGCCTTTCTTATCTCACTGCGAGTGCCAGAATAAATAAACTCGCCGAACTTTCCCGTTCACTCTGAAGAGATAGCAGAAAGAAATGCAATTATGTTTTCAAGCTCACCCCGTCAACAGGAATCAGTCCAAACAATCATTTTACCCTCCCAGTCTCCTTCCCCTCCTCTGTGGAGTGGGGATAACGGCGTTCCTCCCCCTGCAGTAGTTGGGAAGATTCAGGGAGACCATGCGTATAACAAGCTTAGTACCACGGCTGATGACATAAAAAAGGCTCCATCAGTGGCAGCGATTTCATGACCTATTGTCCGCTCAGATCCAGTTCGTCGGACTCAGAAGCCAACTCCCTGTCCTGCCCGGGGTTCCCGGGGTGTGACCTCTCGCCGATTGTCTGCTCCGGCCTCCCCACAGGGCCCAGCAAATCAACCTTGGCCCTGGTCACTCAACTTAGGCCCTGAGTCATTTTCTGGGTTGAAGGGCCTACAGAGCTCTTCTTGGAACTCTCGAGAAGCCAATTAAATTCTTGTTTATGAGTGCTCTTTGGAATACTAATGACAGTGAAAAGCAGCCTAGCTGCTAAGGATCTGATTTATTTTTTTCCTTGAAGACTCTCCCAGATTCCCCGGGAGACCCACCCAGTCCTTCTCTGCACTGATGCTAATGTCAGGCCATTGCTACCTGCCTTGTCTTAACCTGCCCGAGTTCTCCTCATCTAATCCCCAGAACAAATTGTTTAACTCTTGACTTTAAAGAGGCACACCCAGAACCTCCCTAAAATCCTAAATCCTTTAAAATTCAAGGTCTAGTGTTTCCCCACCTCCCACATAATCAAGGTCAAAACTTTAAGCTCACCTCTAAGACTCCCCAGCACTTGACCTCAATTTACACCATTGCCTCCTATGCGACCTGTGTTTGATTCATACTTTTAGAAATATCTTCTATTTGTTGATTGGGGAGAGAGAGGGTGGGGGAGGGAGAGAGAGAAAGGGTCGATGTTCCACTTATTGATGCATTCATCAGTTGATTCCTGTATGTGCCCTGGCTGGGCATCAAACCCACAGCCTTGCCATGTCAGGGTGATACTCTAACCAGCTGAGCTACCCAGCCAGGGCCTCATTCTCATGCGGAGTTTTTCGGTGAAACATCAAATCACCCAGCTGACTCAATCCCCCTACAGCCCAGATTTGGCACCCTGCAACTTCCATTTTTTCCCAAAACTAAAATCACCTTTGAAAGGGAAGAGATTTCAGACTACAGATTAGATTCAGGAAAATACAACAGGGCAGCTGATGGCGACTGGGAGAACTGTGTGAGGTCCCAAGGTGCCTGCTTTGGAGGGGACTGAGGCGTCATTGTCCTGTGTGCAATGTTTCTTCTATCTTCTTCAATAAATGTCTCTATTTTTCGTATTCCATGGCTAGATACCTTCCGGACAGACCTCATATATTTTAAATCCAATAAAAAAGAAGAATAAGTATTGACAATCACAAAAACTTAAAACTGAAACTGGGGTTTGGATGGCAATTGCAGACTTGAATCAGCCTCCACAGTCAACTCATTGAAAAGCAATTTTTAAATTTCATGATATTGAGAAGTAGCAGCTTACATGTACTGCTGTGTGCTGCGGTTTGGTCCATGAGGACCATGTGTATAAAGGCGGCCGCACAGATTGCGATGGAGCCGAACATTCCTGTCTCCTAGTGATGTCTTACCAGTCGTGACGCGGCACAGCACAAGGCCTTACTGTTCTGTGTGGGTCTCAGTCTATCCACAGTGACGCTGGGGGCACTCACCTGGGCGCCAGGGAGCTTCCCACAGGCATGTTCTCCTAAGCCAGCGTTATGGCTGACAGCCTCTTCTAGTTTCAAGACACCCGTTTGCAATGACCGTCAGGGGAATCTGAAGAAAAAAGAGGTTATTACTCACAGGTCCTAGCGCAGACAAGGCATGACGGGAGGGAAGCACACAGTGGGGCAGCGGGTAGAGGGTGGGGGTGAGCACAGGTCCCGGGGTTCTGCTTTTCTTGGGATTAGCAGAGGTGAGGGCCTAGGGGTTGGTGGACTCACTGTTTTTTGGTGAATTTAAAACATAAGAATGGGAATTTAAAGCTCAGAGAGAGAAAGAAAACAAACAAAAAACAAGTAGCCCAAATGGTCAGTTATCAAAGTCAACCAGGATCTCTAAACCAAAGGAGTCTGTGAGTAGGGGAGTGGGGTCTGGCTCTTTATCTAGCGGTATTAGGAGGGCTGGCCATTTGCTTATTCAAGATAGCCTTTTCAAAGTCGGTGCTTCTGTGGAGTGGTTTTGCATGTGGACAAAAAAGGAGCTCTGCTGAAAGTAACCCCACAGGGTGATCTGATCACGAATTCCTGACTGGGCAAGTCATACAAAGAAGTTATCTCTGCCTTAAGCAAGCCCTGTGCATTGTTTTTTGTGCATCTAGGTTAACACCCCTTTGAAATAAGTTTAACCGCCCTCTAAAGAGCAAGTCATCTTATTAACTATTCTGTAACCCAATCCCCGCTTTGCTTTCTCCCACCTTCGTGTAATCTCCGTTTTTAATCTTAAAACAAACCGCAAAACTGTCATTGTCCGGAACATTTGAGATGTTCCTTCCTGGCGGTTGTTGTCAGTTTTGGCTCAAATAAACTCATAAAATTCTCTATGTTTATGGATGTTTCTTACATCAACAAGCATCACAAAATGGAAAGTCTACTGTCAGGGCTTACACCACACTACTCACGTGTTTGTGGAGATGCCAGAGTAAAGAGGCCCATTGCATGCCGGCCCATGGCATGCCGGCCCCACGGAAGTGTGGCGCGTACGATCACAGTGGTGGGCTCTGCCGTCCAGGTTTGTGTAAGTGCTCTGGTCTGGGCCCCTAAACCAGCCTGGGCTAGACGCTGCTATGTGTGTCCTCTCCCGCCGCATCAGCAGACCCTCAGGTTGCCGTCTGTCCTGCTCAGAATTCAGTGCAGGGAGGCCACGGGACATGGTTCTGGCCAGTGACTTGTAAGCAGAAGTCCATACCTGGGGCTTCTGGGGAAGCTTCGAGAGGAGAGGGACTCTGTCCTTTATCTGTCTCCCATCTTGGATTGCGGACAGGGGCTGGAAGCAGAGCGGCAGGGGGTGACAGGCACCAGGGAAGGCTGACAGACAGACCTGCTGCAGTACCTGTGACTGCTCGAACCCTGTACCCTCCCAGGATGGCCAGATGGCTTTGCCTCTGGAGTCCAGTTTCTGTGACACACAGTAGGGTGCATGCCTATGTGATGCATACCATGTGACCTACAGCCCTACTCCTGGACTTGTGCATACAGGAGCCAGTCCACCCCCTTTTCTGCGCAAGCTGCCTTGGGTTGGGTGTTCTGTCACTTTAATGGAAGAAGTCGGATTTCTGGCTCTGAGACTGCATGTTTACTCAGCAGGCATATAGCGTGTCCTCACGTCTATGAGACAGGGTGGGCCGCAGCTGCACCCTTGAGAGAAAGGAGATGACAGTCCTTGTATATGGCAGGGAGCACTACCCTGGGCTTCAGAGAAATACCGAGCAGGAGGGGAGAATGGAGGGAAGTCACGGGAGAGGCAAAGAGCAGCCTTAAGTGGAGCAGAAAGTGTGTTCCAGCTTTGGAAAGGAGCCGAGCCACGTCTGGGACGCTGTCTGGGTCACAGCGTAATTTTGATGACTCTACAGCCAAGCTATGCAGGGGAGGCTCCTCTGACTGGGAGCGAATTCTAGTTGGGCCCCACTCTCCTGGAGCGCATGTGAAAAACTGTGCTCTTTCAGGGGCTGGGCCTCTTCGGGGCTCTCCCTCTTTCCTGGAGGGGCCGGGGCAGGGACGGAGGAAGCAGGAGAATGGAGGGGGACTGGCCCCCACTTCGGAGTCAGAGAGCCCGACTCTGAGTCCTGGTTCTGCGCCCGTCACGGGGTGGGGGGGGGTCTGGAGTGATGATGAATTTCACCTCTCTGAGATTCAGTTTCTTGGTGGGTAAAATGGTGATCGTAATAGTAACCCCACAGTGCTTTGAAGGGTGAGATGAACCATATTCACATTGAACCGGAGAGTTCTGTGCAATGTAACCGTTGGGGGAGGCTGCATAAAGGGTATGTGGGACCTCTGATTACTCCTGTCTTTTTCACTTCTTGTGAATCCTTTATTATTTCAAAGTGAAAAAATTCTTAATTTTTTTAACTAATAGGAAAAAAGAAAGCAAAAATCTCCCTCCCCCCAAGTGCTGGGTGTGGGGTTTTGTAGCGTTTCCTAGCGGTTGGGTGATGGGAGTGAGGGGGTGGGTAGATTCGATGGGAACTGAAATGGAGTTTGCTATGGGTTATCAATTAGATCCCTTTTAATGCTCTTCGAGATATAAAAGTAAAGGTTGTGGAGCTTTCCAGTGGCTTGTGGCGGTGAGACTGTTGTCTCCCGCTGTGGCTCTGCACAGCCTGGGCCAGAGGGAGCCCGGGGCGGACTCTCCGGGGTTCGGCTCCTCGCCCAGGCAGGCCAGCTACGTTGACTCCCTTTCCCTGTCCCAGCCCAGCCGCCGTCCCAACAGGCTGCCCCGCATCCCCACCACCACGGACACTCTTCTCAGCACAAGGACAAAAATGCCTACTGCCCCAGGGCCTTTCTGGAACCTTCTCTCAGGCCCATTACCTCATCCCATTCTTCCCCACCTCTGGAACAGTTTTAAAGCTAAGGTAATCCTCAGGTGCTGGAGGAGGAGGAGCCTGAAGAGCTAGGAGTGAGCTAAACCTCAGAAGTCCCCTCAGTGCCTCTCTCCCGGGGAGCTTCCTGTCATCCACTTGTCCACTGGGCTGGACGGCCCTTCTGCTCCCTTGTCCAGGGGAAGAGCGATAGCAGCAGGAAGGCCCTGCCACTGCAGTGCCGCCACACCACCACCCAGGCCCTGCCAGACAGGAGACCCACCCGGGGTGGCTGGGCTGGGCGTCTGGGGGAGCCTGTGGCCCCACATCTAGTGTCAGAGCCTTTACAGGTTTAGAAGCACCATTTGGTTCTTCTTGCGGTGCTGGAGGCTCGTGGTAAACACCAGTGCACCCACCGAGGCTGGGGCACGGGCCTTGGAACTCGTGGCAGGTTTTGTATCCACACCTCAGGGCATATTACGTCCTGGGCCAAGGTGCTGGATCAAGAGGTTGCTGAAGGAGCATGAAATTGGGGCAAAGGGTGGTCTGAAGGGGCAGGATGAAGTGGCTCGGGGAAGTGTGTCTGCTCAGAGGCAATGAGACAGGCTAGTGAGCCAGGACGAGTGAAATGGGAAACAGACAGATAACTACCCAGCCCAGCGGTTTGCAGCCATCCAGTAAACCGCAGAATTCTGTCTTCCCTAATCAAGCACACTTGAGAATAAACAGGAAGGAGCTGATTAAGAGCTTGGAAGTAGCCAGTAATGCTCCCCCCGCCCCCCGGCTCCAACCCTGTGTCCTCTGGGTCCCCTGGACGCCTCAGAATAGCTGCCCCCGGGATGCACGGCCGGATGAGGAACCAGGCGCTAGCCAATTCCCGTCTTCTGAACCTTTGGCAAGGCCGCAACCTGGTGTCACTGATCATTCCTCCCCCAAACCAGATTTCACCAGCGGCAAAAATGTTAGCAGATGAGTTTGGAACTGCGTCTAATGTTAAGTCACGAGTAAACCGCCTTTCAGTCCTGGGAGCCATTCCGTCCGCCCAACAGAGACCCCAGCTTTATATCACGGTACCTCCAAAGGGCCTGGTCATCTGAGCTACGGCTGTAACAGAAGAAGGAAAGGAAAAGAAAGTCTATGTGGACTTCGAACCTTTGAAACCAATGAGTACATCATTGTACTAGTGTGACAACAAATTCCATACAGAGGCTCTTGCAGCGCTCCTGTCGGAGGATGGCAAGTTCGGCTTCATCGTAATAGATGGTCCTGGTGGACTTGGCCCACTCCGTGGAAACACGAGCAATTCCTGCACAAAGTCACCAGATGTCCCACAGAAATACAGTGGAGAAGGTCAGTCAGCCTTGCGTTTTCTCCTGTTCCAGAATGGAAAAGTGATGTAACTGTGTTCAGAAAGTAGCCGAGAGTGCTGTGCAGATGTTCATTCCTGGGGACAAGGGGAACGTGGCTGGTCTCGTTTCAGCTGGACCAGCCGACTTTGAAACCGAACCAAGTCAGCAGGCTCTCTCTAGAGCATCGCCACGCCTTTCTTCCCTCTCACGTGTGCATCTTCACTTTTCTCTCCTGAACTCCAAGGGTCCCCACTAGACTTGCAACCAGGGGAGCAACTGGCAGCGGCAGCTTGTCCCAGGCTTACCCCCTGAACCTGTCTCCAAAGCGCCCCCTTTCTCTCACTTCCCAGTGGGCTGACAACAGCCCCATCTTGGCTCACTTTTTTCCTGTGACATTTCTAGGGAGCCAAAGCAGAGCCCCACCTAGGCTATCTCCCGTTGCTTCCTCTCCCCTAAGTCCCTCCTGGGTTTCCCTGTTCCAAGCCTCAATAAACAAAAGTCTCAAAATCACCTGGCCTTGTGTTGTGAGGTCTTCCCTGAATGAAGTCAGGACCCACACGCTCTTGGACAGCCCAAGGCAGGCCTGCTCCAGGCCCCGTCCCTTTCTGGTGACAGTAGAACCTGTCATCCTCAAGCCAAGAGCAGCTGCGGGGTGCAGTAGTTCTTAGAGTAAAGGTTCAAGTGCAGGCTCTGCCTGGCTTCACGTTCTGATCCACGTGGAGTAACAATGTGGCCTTGGCCCAGTCCACACCTGCAGGCTTCTCATCTGCAAAATTACCAAAATTTTTTTAAAAAATGTACCTACGTCTCAGGTTCATTGTGAGAATTAAATGATGCGTGTGGTGTTAGCTTAGTCCAAAGCCTGGCACATAGAATGTATGCGTTAAATTCAAAGTAATGAAAAGTATTAGGACAAGTCAGTATGTGGCCCAGCCCTGCTGTAAGTTGCTGATGACTTCATATAAATCTCTCAGCCTCTCTGGATCCTTGCTTTTTCCTTTGCAAAATGAAAGGATTGAATCCAAGTTAAGCCCTTCTACCAGAAAGATCTCTGACATTCTGTAGGGAAAGTCTGAGCCACTCCCTGCTAAGAAGCAGCCAGTGCTTTGAAACCCTAAGTTTTCAAGGCCTCAGTAAACCATGCCTCCTCTGGGGAACTCCCAGCCCAAGAGGGAACTTTGCTGGATGACAGAGAGCTTTTCAAGCTATTTGGCTGGGGATGTGCTGACTCAGAAGCAACAATGAGCACAGTTCTCAATCCCAAAGGTAACAGAAGTCGCAGCCAGTCCCCTGAGGGAAAGCCCTAAGCTCATGGATGGGGGCAGGGCTTTCATAGAATTCTAGAATGTCAAAGCTGGAAGAGCTCTTAGGGAGCTCCTAGTGCAGGGATTTTTAGGCCACATCCTGTGAGTGCTTCGGCAGTTCCTCAAACTATTAGTATTCATCTTAGTTTGACATCTCAAGCTACATCTGAAACGGTGACTGAAAGGCAGCAAAGACACTGATGGGGGTCATCCATTAAATGTCAGTACATCAGAAACCAAAGTTACTGGTAAGTTGTGGTGGATTCTGCTGGTTGTCACCTAAATTTACCCTTCGCTTTTTCCTTTGTTGTGAATACTACAGTTGGGTCGGTCCATGGTAACTCAACTCAAAGACTACATTTCCCAGCCTCACTTGCAGCTAGATAAGGCTGTGTAAGTAAGTTTTGGTCAATGGGATGTAACCAAAGGCTGTGAATGCTACTTCTAGGGGTTTGCCCTTGCTCTCATCCCTCTTCATGCTGGCTCTAAGGCGAGCATGAGGGTGGAGCTCAGTCAGCCATCTTGGACTGTGAAGGGAAGTCTCCTGTTGAAGACGGTAGAGAAGGCACCTGAAGTCCTTAATGACCGTTGTGTTCTTACTTACATTGAGTGCCCTGGGCTGCTCACTGCCATACTTTGTTTACATGAAAGAAACATAAACTTCTATCTTATTTAAGCCACTTTTATTTGGGAGTTTCTGCCTTTTACGGCTAAACCTAATTGACTCATTTGGGTTCTCAGTGACTGACTCTATAATGCATTAGTAATATAATAGTTTTATAGTTTGCTGAATGGTTGTAACTTCCACTCAGGTCAAGAAATAGAATTTCACAGATACCCTGGAAGTATTTTGTGTGCCCTGACCCCATCAAACTCCCTCCTTGCTCCTACAGTACCTCCATCCTGACTTTTATAGTAAACACTTCCACGTTAGAACAATGTAATATTACCTCAAAAACATTTTGGTTAAAGACCACTTTTACCTGTTTCATGAGGGATGATGCTTAAGCCTTTGACAGAAGGCTTCCACTGATCAAAAAGTTAGGAAATAACTGAAATAGTCTGACCACTTCATTTTACAGAGGAAGAATGTGAGGCTCAGAGAGGGGAAAGGACATTCTAGTATCAATCAGCAAATCAGTGGCAGAGCAAATGAAGACTCAGGTTCTGCTTCTTTAGCATTTCGTTTTCTAGTCCTTTCCAGGGGAGGGAACCCTAGATACAAGGCACCAGCCTTACCCAGTGACCAAAGGATGGGAAAGACTTGCAAGCAGAGCTTCCAGTGCAGGGCAATCCATCCTCCACCAAAAAGAAACCTCCTTCCACATAGATCTCCTGTTAGAAACTTCATGAAGTACAGTATCAGCATATTGAAGGCTCTGAGAATTCCCACAGTGAAGAGTTTTGCTTGATTCTGATGACCTGGCATTTCCCAAACTGTTTTGTCTTTTGGTCCTTGTGTCTCACTAATAGCATTCTGCATAGAATAGTGGGACAAGTGGTGCCACAACCCCTTTGATGGATAAAGATGCATTAATTCATACACAATACATATATAACACAGCAGAAAATATCCTTTCTGGCCTAGGTAGCCCATCTCTCTGGAAAAGTACTGAATTACCCCATAATCTGGAAAAATCCATTCCTAATAGCCCCAAGAAGCAATTTCAGAACTGACCTAAACCTGCCCAGTCTGGGTGGGTTCCCCAGGGGGGCGAGCTGGCTGGGCCCTGCAGCCTGGCACTGGGCTTGTTGTACCAGGAGCCCCGGCCAGCCGGCAGCCACCCAGTGTGTGTCTGGGCTTGTTTTTCCTTCCTCTCCCTGCTTCTTTTAGAACATAGCTGAATGGGTCCAGTCTCTCAGCTCTGCGCCCGGCCAACACTGGACCCCTCAAAGTCTGGCCAACTCATCTCCCACCCGCCTTGATAAATACCCCCTCCATGCTGGGAACCGCAGCACAGGGCTGTTTTTCTCCCTCATGCGCCCCAGGAAGCCTCCCCTTTGCCTGGGCTTCCTTCCCAGGCATTTGCTGCCAACCCATTTTAAACTCATCCTTAGCTCAGTCACCTGAAGAAAAAGAGACTCACAGGAGGCCCAAGATAAAAGAGTCTTTAATTCTGTGGCTTTCTGAGTTTTGTTTTTTAGCAGGAAAACCTTATTTTCCAAACAAACTATTATGCACAATTTCCCAGTTTATAGAATAAATAAGGACATTTATGGTAGACTTGTTTAGTCCAGCCAAACACTGGAAAGAAACTGAATGTCCGTTAGTAGGAAACAAATTTAATGAAGTTATGGTGAAGTCATACAATGGAATACTATGCAGCTGCCTAAAAGCATGAGGCAATTTCCAACAATAATAACAAAAGTCCTAAGTAAATCCTTATTTTACATGGGTAATATTTGGTTAATATTGGGTTGGCCAAAAGTTCATTTAGTTTTTTTCCATGCAATGGCTTTAGTAGTGCTTAATTATCTTTAACTTCATTCAAAACTATTTGGTCAGATTGTATTATGACAGCTGTCATATCATCATGCATTTAAAAAAAACAAATCAAAACTGGGGAATTTTTGTGCAGTTATTTTAATACTGAAGATGGAAGAAGTTATGTAACATTTTCAGTATATTATGCTTTATTATCTCAAGAAAGGTAAAACACAACTGAAACACAAAAAAAGATTTGTGCTATATATGGAGAAGGTGCTGTGACTGATTGAATATGTCAAAAGTAGTTTGTGAAGCTTCTTGGTACTATTGACATTTTGGCAAAATAACTCTTTGCTGTGGGGCTGTCTTCTGCATTGGCAAATGTCTAGAACCCAATAGTGGGAGATAGCTGATACACTCAAAATATCCAAATCAATAAAGTTATTGGTGAAAGTGAAAAATGTATCTTTTATTTTATGGAAAAAACTAAATGGACTTTTTGGCCAAGCCTGGCTTATTTCACTTAGCATAATGCTTTCCAGCTCCATCCATGCTGTTGCAAAGGGTAGGAGCTCCTTCTTTCTTTCTGCTGTGTGATATTCCATTGCGTAAATGTACCATAGTTTTTTGATCCATTCATTTACTGATGGGCACTTAGGCTGTTTCCAGCACTTGGCTATTGTAAATTGTGCTGCTATGAACATTGAGGTGCATAGGTTCTTTTGAATTGATGTTTCAGGATTCTTGGGGTATAAGCCCAGCAGTGGAATTGCTGGGTCTAAAGGCAGCTCCATTTTTAGTTTTCTGAGGAAATTCCATACTGCTTTCCACAGTGGCTGCGCCAGTCTGCATTTCCACCAACAGTGCACTAGGGTCCACTTTTCTCTACAACCTCTCCAACCCTTATTGTTTGTTGATTTATGATGGCCATTCTGACTGGTGTGAAGTGGTATCTCATTGTGGTTTTAATTTGCATCTCTCTAATGGTTAGTGACTCTGAGCATCTTTTCATGTGTCTCTGGACCCTCTGTATGTCCTTGGAGAAGTGTCTGTTCAAGTCCTTTGCCCATTTTGTAATTGGATTGTTTGTCTTCCTGGAGTGGAGTTGTATGCGTTCTTTATATATTTTGGAGATCAAATCCTTCTCTGAGTTATCATTGGCAAATATGTTTTCCCATGTGGTTGGTTCCCTTTTCATTTTGCTGATGTTTTCTTTAGCCATGCAGAAGATGTTTACTTTGATGAAATTCCATTTGATTATTCTTTCCTTTATGTCCCTTGCTCTAGGGGGACATATTGGTGAAAACATTGCTGCATGGAATATCTGAAGTTTTCCTGCCTATGTTCTCCTCTAGGACTTTCATGGTATCGCGACTTATATTTAAGTCTTTTATCTATCTTGAGTTTATTTTTGTGTATGGTGTAAGTTGGTAGTCAAATTTCATTTTTTCACACGTAGTTGTCCAGGTCTCCCAACACCATTTGTTAAAGGGTCTATTTTTACTCCATTTTATACTTCTGCCCACTTTGTCAAATATTATTTGACTGTAGAGACATGGGTGTATTTCTGGGCTCTGCATTCTGTTCCATTGATCTATGTGTCTGTTCTTATGCCAGTACCAGACTGTTTTGATGACAGTGGCCTTGTAATATAGTTTGATGTCAGGTATTGGGATCCCTCCTACTTTGTTCTTCTTTGTAAAAATCGTTGCAGCTGTTTGGGGTCGTTTACGGTTCCATGTAAATTTTTTAAATGTTTGAGTTGAACCAGACTGACACTATGAATACAAGGACAGAACTATGTGGACTGATATGAACCATGAAACCCCCTCAAGACCTAGTGATAAGTAAGGGGGGGTAAGGCAGGGAACAGAATGGTGTGCTAAGTGTGCTCTCTTGTTTTTCCTAAAGGTCAGAGCAGTGGAGCAGTGGGGGAGAGGGTCTGTCCATGTGATGAAGTGAAGTGTGTGGCTTCTTGTCTATTTGTGTCCCCACCATAAGGAAATGGCCAGAGTGACTTTCATCAAATTTTGAGGATGTGTTTGCGATGGTCTGACTTACAATACAGGTTGTTTGGCATATGCAAATTTCATTCCGGAGATCTTGGGGAGGGTGCTTCAGAGAGATCAGCAGTCCTTCTCCAGAGAAGCTGACCCTGGTAAAGCAAGGCCCACATAATGGCCAACTGGAAAAGACACACAAGACAGGTTTGAGTCCACTCACAGGGGAGATGGTGTAGTCTCATGGAATGTCCAAAATGCAGGGTCACAAGGTGGACTCTCCAAAGGAAGGCCTCATGGGTGAGGACAACCAGACGTCCATGTGTGTGAGGACGGTCAATGATTCTTCTCAGTGGAGCAGCTCTTTCAGGTATTAAAAGTCACATTTGCAAACTCTTCCAGGTACATATGAGACTGGTAATAATCAGCGTCTCTGTGAAGAAGGACCATGGACCTGAAGTGAGTGGGATATTTATTTTTCACTGTATATTCTTCTGAACTATTGGCAATATGTTCTGTGATTTATATTGTCAATTCTGTTTTATTTTATTATTTATTTATTTAATTATTTATTTAAAGACTTTGTTTATTTTTAGAGAAAGGAGAAGGAAGAGAGAAAGAGGAGAGAAGCACCGATGTGCAAGAGAAACATTGACTGGCTGCCTCTAGCATGCCCCTTAACTGGGACCTGGCCCACAACCCTAGGCACGTACCCTGAATGGGAACTGAACTGGCAACCTTTCAGTTCGCAGGCCGGCACTCACACCACTGAGCCACAATAGCCAGGGCTAGTCTGTTTATCTTTTAAGTTGTGAAATATTTCAAGCATATGAAGTATAGAGGATAATAAAGTTCATATCGTTGTATCTACCTCCTGGCTTTGACACACGTTAACACGCTGCCGTAGATGACTGCATTGGAAAAACCCACAGTTCTCTTTCTGTGCCTTTCTCCTCTACTTTCACACCGAACACTCCTGACACTTCTGGTCACCAGACATGTGGGTTTATCCCCACACCACGCTGGCCAGGTGTCCTACAACGTAACTCAGTTTTGACACTGTTCACCTGGAGATGATGTCAGATCCCACGGGTTAAGTGCTCCGTTCCACAAGACTCCCCCTACTCAAATGCCAGTCACAAGTAGGAGCTTGCCCACAACCTCTGTCTGACTTAACTACAAGGTTCCCATGACAACCTTTCCCCTTTGTATTTGATTATTTGCTAGAACTCAGAGAAACACTTACATTTTCCAGTGTATTAAAGGAAATGCCAAAGGACACACTTGAACAGCGAGATGAAGAGATAGGGGGAGGTCTGGGAGGGTCGCGCACACAGGGTCTTCTGTCCCAATAGAGTTGGGGTGCACGCCCTCCTGGTATGTGGGTGTCTTCACCAAACTGCAAGGTCTCCGAACCCTGGTTCATTTGGGTTTTCTACATAGGCAATCATCTCATCTGCAAACAAATGCAGCGTTATTTCTTGTTCCCAATCTGTATACCTCTGATCTTCTTATATTAGCAAGGACTTCCAGTACGATGTTGCAAATCAGTGGAGAAAGGGGACATCCTTGTCTTGTACCTGATCTCAGTGGGAAAGCTTCAGGTTTCTTACCATTCAGTATGAGGTTATTTTTCGTTAGTTTTTTTCCTTTTGGTAGATATTTTCTATCAAGTGACAATGTTGCCCTCTATCCCTAGTTTGCTGAGAGCTTTTATCATAAATGGCGTTGGGTTTTGTCAAATGGTTTTGCTGCATGTACAGACACGGTCGTGTGATTTTCCAGTTTTAGCCCGCTGATGTGATGGATTACACCAATTGATTTTCAAGTGCCGAGCCAGCTTTGCACACCTAGAACAAGTCCACTTGGTTCTGGTATGTGACTCTGTTTAAACGTTGCTGGACTGGACTTGGCAATCTTTCGTAGAGGATCTGTACATCTGTGTTCATGAGGGATACCTGTCTGTGGTTTTCTTGTCTTGTAATCTCCGTCTTGTTTTTGGCATGGAGGTAATGCTGGCCTCCAAGTATGAGTTAGGAGGTTCTCCCTCTGCTTCTACCCTCTGAGAGATTGGAGAGAATTGGTATAATTTCTTCCTTAAGTGGTTGGTGGATCCGCCCTGGTAGACAGGTGCACTGGAGCCCCACCCCCTACTCCTCTCTTCTCCCCGAGACGCCTGCGTGGAACCTCAGGTTCCCACAGACCACAGTGCAGAATCGCTGATCCAGACCATGGGCCAACAACATTTTTCTGTGGAGGTCAAGACAGTAAACATGTCAGCCTTTGTGGGCCACAGGGTGCCTTAGCCTCATTCAACTCAGCCACCGAAGCACAGAAGCAGCTACAGGTAATACATTTGAGATGGGAATGAGTCCATGAACTATCTAGTTAAAGAAGCAGACTGCAGAACATCAACACTAATAGAGTGGTCCATGTCTACTGAGTCTTCTACATGCCAGCCACTGTGCCCAAATGACTTGTGTGGACTATTTTGTTTGATGCTCAGAACCCCGCTATGATATGAACACATGATCTTCAGTTTACTATGGGGAGACAGTGGCCTCGCTGGTTGAATAACTTGCAGGTGAGACACAGAGCTAGGATCTGAAGCCACGTGGTCTCACTCCGGAGCCTGAACTTTTAAACACTACACTGCTTTGCCCTTTTTGTTTCCTTATATACGCCCGCGTAAGCCTAAAAAGGGTCTGGAAGGCTATACACCAAAAAGCAAGGGTTTTCTTTGTCATGTGGAGATTGGGGGGGGGGGGGGGGATGAGGGTGGGGGTGGGGAGAGTGGGTAGGCTGATATATAGGTAAGACTTAAATTTTTAAAATAATTCTTTTATATCATCAAAAGTCAGATACTTCCATTAATAATAATACCAACAAATTGAGGCAGTAGGACTTTTTCTTATTACAGACCTGTCCAGCTGTAATACTCTAGACTTCTTCTACACACTTGCTGTCCCAGGGGGTGTTCAGTCTGAGGACCAGGCAGAGGCCTGAGGTGCTGGTGGGAGAGGCTGGTGGGCAGGACTGATGGACAGGACTGGCAGGTGAGATTGGGGTGTCTCCCAGCCCTGGAGGGGAATTTGGAGATCTCAGCAAGTCCAGGTTGCTCCTCCCGCATTTAGCCTTCGACCTCTCCCTGGGGCGCCTCCCACCACTCGATGGCTTTTCTGGCCTCTCTAATGATCAGGAACATAGAGAGAACCACAGCTTCTGTTTGGACCAAAATAGGAGTCAGATACCCACAAATGGCGGCCTTCTCCACGTGGGCTGCTTCCAAACTGGAGCCTGGGAAGGGCAGTGGCAGTGCAGAGCAGGGGCAGCGGGGATGCAGATGCGGGGTCTGGTGTTGGGTGTGGCCTGCCTGACAGCCCTTTTACAAAGTGGTAGGATTCAGAGGAACCTTCTCAAAAGTGTGAATTAAGAGTACGGCCTTCATTGAGCATCAAACACCTGCTGGCTGCTTCGTGCGCATCACCTGTGAAGTAGGTGCCGCGGAGGAAAAGTAACCCCCCAGGTCCCCTCCTGGAGAACCGTGTGCCCGCGGGACTCAGCCCGGCTTTTCCAGGCTGAGTCGGGAAACGGCCTCAGCCGGATCAGTGGGGCCCAGAGCTGCTTGCCCGCTACCCACGTGCTCTCGGCTTCCACTCTCAAAAGGGCATCGACAAAGAGGCCAGTGACCGTGGCTGATGACTCTGGCCTCATCCCTGAGGAAGGGCTGAGCGAGGGAATTTGGGGTATGCCTTGTGGGGCAGAGCAGAGAGGGGTGGTGGGGAGGGAAAGGGAAAACGTGCTTTGCCTCTGAGACCCCCATGGGGAAGGCGTCAGCACAGTCCCAGTCCAGGCCTGGGAAGAGCAGGGGAGACAAGGGTGGGTTCTGCGCCAGCACTCTCCCTCAGGGGGCCGTCCAGGGCAAGGCACGCTGCTCCTGGCACACCCTCTCGGGAGCAGCGTGCAGGGCGAGACTTGGGGCCACAGAGAGAGGGAGGGGGTGTGTGCGTGGGGCTGGATGACAGGCTAGGTCTCCTCGTTTCCTACGATCTGTGACAATGACGACAGCCACGCCGTGCCCTCCGTGTGCATGCATTGTCCCTCTTCAGTCTCAGAAGGTAGAGTTTACACCTCCACCTTCTCAGGTTTCTCACCTAATATACAGATGAGAAAACAGGGCCCCGGATGGTGAAGCAACTTGCCCGAGCTCACACAGCTGGTAAACAGCTGGGCTGGGACTGCCCCCCTCGGTCTGCAGAGCCTGCCCCCTTACCTAGGATGCAGCCTGCTTCTAGCTGTCTGGGGATGTGTGGTTCTGAAAGGGTTAGGGTGCTAGGAACCCCTGATGAGGGGACTGATGGGAGGTAACATCCTTCTTTCCAGAGCCTTTGATGTTCTATTTCTATTTCAAAAAGAAGCTGGGTGGGCAGTGAGGAGGTTTGCAGACCGTCCCCCTTGGGAAGCGGATTAGGGAACTCGTTACTTGAACTGCGTGGCCACAGCCCTAAAGACATGGAGTCTAAAAGCAGCTCTGATGGACACTCCCCCGAAATTACAGACTTGGGCTTTTTAAGAGGCCGACACTAATTAAAGGAGAATGAATGCCACAGAGAGGGCTGCGTCCCGGGCACCAGCCGCTCGCCTCCCACACCGGCCGCACCCGAGGCTCCGTCTTTACTTCCCATAGTTTGCCATGGTCGAAAGGATCTAGAGCTGAACTTTCCAGATTTCAGTTTTCAAACTTCAAACTGTAAAATCTCGAAGCTTTTGTTCAAACAAAAATCTTTACTTGGGTCCTGGTCTGGTAGCTCAGCTGGTTCAAGTGTTGCCCCCATATGCCAAGGTTGCAGGTTTAATTGATCCCGGGTCAGGGCACATACAAGAACCAACCAGTGAATGTATGGATAAGTGGAACGACAAATCAGTGTTTCTCTCGCTCTGTCTCTCAATCAATCAATCAATCAATCGAGTTTTTCAAAAGCTGTATTTGTGTTATGCCACCGTCAAGCATTAGGCATGAAATGTATCTTATTTAAGTCTCAGCAGTCATCTGGGGCAGGTAGGATCATGATCCCCATTGTACAGATGAGGCAACTGAGCTGCACAAGAGAATCAGTGACTTGTCCAAGGTCACATTGCTGTCAAGTGACGGAAGCAGAGTTTGGATACAGGCCTGCTGACATTGGAGCGTGGCTTCACATCACTGGGCTAGTCCACTGTCAGCCCACAGGGACCGAATAGGATGCGATGGGATTAATGCGAGGGCAGCACAACAGACAAATGTCCCCCAAATGGCAGTTGTTGCACATCCATCAAATACTGCCTTAGTGCCTGTTCCATGCGCTGAGGGAAGCGATGCCTGGCTCAGTCCTGGAAGGCAAGAAAGACACCAAAAGCTTTGCCACAACACTGAGGCTGGTGGGATAAGTGCTGAGGGCCAAGGGGAGGACAAATTACTCCCAGCTGTGGAGAGGTTTCAGGGAGGCTGTGCTTCGTATGGGAGGGAAGGCAATCTGTACACAGAGACAAGGCCGAAGTGGCAAGGCGGGTGGAGAGGATCACTCCGAGTACAGTGGGGCAGCATGGACAAAGGGGAGACGCCTGGGAGACACAGCAGGAGCAGGCTGGGGAAGGTGGGCTGGGTGAGGTGCTGTTGCTGCAGGGACAGCCGGCTGGGCTTCGGGCAGGCGTGGGAGCTTCCCAGGGGCCTCAGCTGGAAACCTGGATTCCAGAGGTGGTGCGGAGAAGAGCCAAAGCAAAGAAGCTCCTCCAGGGCCACTCACCCCAGAAGGCACGGGTGCCTCAGCCCTCAGGCGTTCCTAATGGGCCAGCTGGCCTAAATCAAGTCTCTGGAGGGCGGAAGCTATGAAAATGGAAACTCAACTTCACATGCTCAGAGCCCACAGAGGCACCCCTCCAAGGATGGGTATATCCAAAGGACACTGCCATCTTGTGGCCAAGGAACCCCAATGCATTGATGGCTGGGAGAGTCCCTGTACCCCAGAGGGACCACAAAAGCAGAAATGCCTGAGACTTGTTTAATAATTTCATAATGGAGCCAGAATTACGCTGGCACCCAGTTTAGAGTCAAAGCCAAGTTTTAATTCTGGCTGCCACGTTCCCCGAGGTGCAGGTACCGTGAATTGTGCAGATGAGGAAACGGCCGCCGGGGAGAGATTAGGTGACTGGTCCAAGGTCACAGGTGGCCAAGGACAGAGCCAAGTCTTATGCCAGGTTCCCCAGTCACTGCCTGATAAATGGTTAAGGGTTAAAGCAGTGATTCTCAACAGGTGGTCCCCAGGACCTTCCAGAAGGTGCATGAAGTGAAACCTATTTTTATAAGGTGCCCTTTTCTTCCAGCCATACAGTGAAATTTCCAGAATCGACTTGCTGTGCAATGACCTCATCTAGTACTGATGGCTGATGGGATGCATGTTTGCGTACTCATTTCAGAAATTCATGTTTTAATTTCTAATATGGCATGGCCTATGTATAACCAAAAGCCCTTTGAGATGTTCAATAGTTTTTAAGACTGTAAATGGGTCTTAGGATGAAAAAGTTTGAGAACTGTTGCTTTAAAGAAATATTTAGCCCTGGCTGGTATGGCTCAGTGGATTGAGCGCTGGCCTTCAAACCAAAGGGTCACCTTTTCGATTCCCAGTCAGGGTACATGTCTGGGTTGTGAGCCAGGTCCCTGGTGGGGTGTGTGTGAGAGGCAACCACGCCTTGATGTTTCTCTCCCTCTCTTCCTTCCCTCTCTCTAAAAATAAATAAATGAAGTCTTTTTAAAAATGTCTTCTTAAAAATATTTTAAAAAATAGTTACGCAAACTGAAACCTTCCTTTTGATATAGACGCATCGACTCTGTGCTGTGAGGCACTGGCTTTTAGGGTGGTTGGAATCCTCATTTTTATGCTGATGGAAACTGTAATGGACATTCCTACACATCTTTGATGAGAGAAACACAATTACATGTGTGAACAGGGAGTGTTCACTGAGTGACTGCTCACTGGCAAGCCCTGGTCTAAGTGGCTGGTTTACACGTGCGGCCTCATCGAACCCCCACAACCGCCATTGGCAGGAGGTGCTGTTAGCGCCGTTTGTCCTGTGGACACGGAGACGTGGCCCAGCTGAGAGGTGCGTGGACTCGATCCCAGGCAGTCTGTCTTCCCTGCCTCTTCCCACTCCTGTCTTAAGACTGGACATTCACTCCCTGGCTGGCATAGCTCAGTGGATTGAGTGCGGGCTGCGAACCAAAGCCTGGGTTGCAGGCCATGACCCCCAGCAACCGCACATTAATGTTTCTCTTTCTCTTTCTCCCTCCCTTCCCTCTCTAAAAATAAATAAATAAAATCTAAAAAAAAAAAAGACTGGACATTCACTTGATGGGACAAACGTTTTTTAAAACATGGACTCTAGGAGAGTAGTAAAAAGAAGTAAGATCACCAATCCAACCCCACACCTTCGCTTTATGGATGAGAGAGAGTGAGGCCCAGAGAGGATTAGGTGACTTATCACACAACAAAGAATCAAAATCCACTGGGCTTCTTAGTCCCAGCCAGGGGCTCTGAGAACTCCAACCCAAGCAAGCACTGCGATGAACTCCTTCAGGGCAACACGCGAGCATCACGGTGTAGCTTGTAAGCAAGAACATCAAGACTACACAAGAGACGACATCTCCAACAAAAGCAGTTTGACTTTATTGCCAGGAAGCTAGGGAGGAGCAGGGCAAGTGGGGGGCCTCTGCAGGAACTGCCAGCGGTGAGCAGGACTGCCAGGTTCCCATCTGTCTGGAGGGCAGATCAGAGTCCTGGAAGAGATGAGATGTTAGGTGGAACAAAGGCGCCATCTGCTGTGCATGTGGAAGCATTGCAGAAGCAAAGGTTCAAGAGGCAGCTGTGGAAGGTGAGCTGGGAAGCCCAGGTGCGGGAGACCTAAAAGCCCAGTGTCTAGCTTTGCACGCTGCTCCCAAGTCTGTTGTTCTCGGCTTGACAGGAACCTGTTAACTTTGCTAAGTCAGTCCCTGCAGAGGGCCTCTTCTGGGGAACCCCTGGGGCTGCTGGGACAGCACTCCCGGTCCTGTTTCCACTCACTCTGGGAAGACAATGAACAAAATCCTGAGCAAACAAATCTGTCACCAGCCAGACCATCAAAGTGGCTTTATAACCAATACACACTCAAGCTCTGGTTCCCAAACCTGGATTGAAATCAGTCACTCGGGGGCGGGGGGCACTGAAAACAGACTCAGAGACAGATGGGAGGGAGAGCCGTTGCCTGGGCGTGTGGGCCAAGCTCTTGACCGGTGATTCCCACCCAGTGCACGCATCCCAGTCTCCGGGAGCCTTCCCTCACTGCACGCGGTCACTGAGACACGTGCAGATGAAATTATAGGATGTCTGGAATGTTCTGTGGAACACTGCGGGACTGGGGGCTGCACAACTGTGGGGGCTGGGTGAGGAGCACACGGGCACTCATCTTTACGACTCCACTCGAAGATGGGTGAGACTTCCTGTGGCAGAAAAAGCTGAAATAAAAACTGCCGTGAGGATTACCCAGACAGAAAAAGGAATGAAGGACTGACCCATGCTACCGCTCACGTGAATCTTGAAAACACCATGCTAAGTATAAGAAGGCAGACACAAAAAGTCACCCACTGTATGATTCCTTTTTTAAATAAGTTATTGATTATGCTATTACAGTTGTCCTGATCTTCCCCGATTTGCTCCCCTCCACCCAGCACTCCCCGACTCCCTCAAGCAATCCCTCCACCATTGTTCACGTCCATGGGTCACTTGTACAAATTCTTTGGCTACTCCATTTCCTACACGGTACTTTACATCCCCATGGCTATTCTATTACTACCTATTTGTACTTTTTAATCCCCTCACCTCTTCACCCATCCCCCACATGCCCCTCCCATCTGGCACCCATCAAAATGTTCTCTGTATCCATGATTCTGTCTCTGTTCTTGGTTGCTTAGTTTGTTTTTCAGATTCAATTGTTTATAGATATGTTGTTGTTGTTGTTGTTTACCATTTTATTGTTCATAGTTTTGATCTTTTTTCTTAAATAAATCCCTTTAACATTTCATATAATAATGGTTTGGTGATAGTGAACTCTTAGTTTTTGCTTTTCCGGGAAGCTCTTTTATCTACCTTTCAATTCTAAACAACATCTTTGCTGGGTAGAGCAACGTTGGCTTAGGTCCCTGCATTTCATGACTTTTCATATTTCTGGCCAATCCCTTCTTTTTCTTTTAGGTTTAAAAAAAAGATTTTATGTATATATTTTTAGACAGAGGGGAAGGGAAGGAGAAAGAGAGGGAGAGAAACAGCAATGTGTGGTTGTCCCTCACTCGGCCCCCACCCCCTGCCCACCCAGGGACCCGGCCCACAACCCAGGCATGTGCCCTGATGGGGAATTGCGCCAGTGGACCCTCCAGTTCACAGGCCGGCACCCAATGCATTGAGCCACAGCAGTCAGGGCTGGCCAATCCCTTCTAGCCTGCAAAGTGTCTTTTGAGAAATCAGCTGACAGTTTTATGGGAACTCCCCTATAAGTAACTGACTTCCTTTTTCTTGCTGCTCTTAAGAGTCTCTCCTTATCTTTAACCTTTGGCATTTTAATTCTGATGTGTCTGGGAGCGGGCCTCTTGGCATCCATCTTGTTTGGGACTCTCTGTGCTTCCTGGACTTGCATGTCTGTTTCCTTCACCAAACTAGGGAAGTTTTCTTTCATTATGTTTTCAAATAGATTTCCAATTTCTAGCTCTTTCTCTTCTCCTTCTGGCACTCATTTTGCCTGGGGCACCCTGCCTGAGCTATATAGCAATCTGAGATGGCTGCTACTTGTGCTGGGCTTGGAGACTTCCATGCTACAAATCTAGGCCGTCTGCTGCTAGTGCCAGGCCTGGGGCTCACTGAAGCCAGCTGTTGCTTATTTGACAGAATTTAAGAAGCGTGAGCAGGAGCCAAGACTAGTCACTCATATATAAAGGCAGCTTCAGTGTCCATCAGTTGGGTGGGGCAAAGTCTCTACAGATCTCCAAGGAGGGTCAAACAGTGTTAGGTTGATGGAGTCTCAGATATGGCACCAGTCTGCTGGCTCTATGGGAGGATGGTTTAGAAAAGGGATAATGGTCTCTGCTGTCCTTGATGCCAGACACTTCAGTTTCTCCCTGTATGCCACTGGTACCTTTCAAGCTGCCATCCAGGTGCCGGAGCTCTGAGGGACTGAGTCTGAGTCAGCGAGTCCGTGTGTGGGTTCTTTAAGAGGAGCTGCTTAGAGCTCCAGCAGTTTCTTCCACTGACTCAATCCCTGCTGGGTTTTGCAGGCAGTAGCTGGGGGCACTATGTTCCTGGCACTGGAACCCTGGGCTGGGGACTCCTTGCTCCCAAGATATCCCTCCTGAATTTATATCTACCACAAATGGGTGTGGGACCAGCCTGTTCTGTGTCTGCACCACTCCTACCAGTCTGGATGGATGTGGTTTCTTTAATTCCGTAGTTGTCAGACTTCCATTTGACTTGATTTCTGATAGTTCTGAGTGACGGCTGTTTTATATCTTAGTTGTAATTTCGATGTGGTTGTGGGAGGAGGCGAGCCATGTCTGCCTGTGCCGCCATCTTGACCGGAAGTCTGATTCCTTTTCTATGCCACGTCCAGAATAAGTGAAGCCAGAGAGGCAGGGAGTGGGGGTGGGGGGCAGTGGGGAGACATTGCTTAATGGGTACAGGGAATTTTTCTGGGGTGATAAAGCTTTTGAAACTACGGAGAGGTGGTGACTGTACAACATTGTGAACACACGAAAATGTCTGTGAATGGTACACAAGACAATGGTTAACGGCATGCCATGTGAATTTCACCTCAATTTAAGAAAAATACTGAAACAAACATTAAACCGAGTTTGGGTTACAGCTGGCAGGTACTATCTGCAGCATGCTGGAGCCCTCAGCCTCTCTGAGCTAAGCCTTCATTTTCAGAGGGGCTTCACAGCAACCCCCGCCAGGCAGGGAAGCAGCGGAGAGGGTGGAGCCCACTTTTACAGACGGGAAGACTGAGGCTCGGGCACGGTAGCTCAGGCATGACAGGAGGGCAGGGCTGGCATCCTGAGTGCCCTTCCTGAGCTCGTCCTGAACATGAGTTGCATCCACAGACGGAAAGGGGGCGTGGGACACAGACACATGTGACATCTCATGATTCACATGTGAGGTCGCTACTCACCCAGGACACTGCCCCGGCTCGGCCTCCAGTGCAGCCTTTAGGAAGGAGGCTGTGCCCGTGGGGCACCAGCATGCCCACTCGCCAAGCCTGGCTGGCTGCCTCTGCCTGGGGGCTCTCCGCAGGCCCGGTCAGCGGACAATGCCACCAGTGACTACAAAACCCCAATTCCGGGTGCCTCTCACCCTGCCTCTGCCACTCGCTGGTGTGGGGCTTCAGTCCCGCCACTGCCCTTTCCGGGCCTCACCTTCCTCTGTGACAGTGAGCGCGCAGGCCTATGGCGACCACTGCAGTTCCCACACCACATGCAGGACAAGGGCAGTGACAGCTGGGCAGGTGGGGCTGTGGAGGGGTCTGGGTGCGGAGGGGATATTGGATGGATGGGTAAGCTCTGCCCCGGTCCCATAGGGGAGGGGGCAGGCACAGGGCCACTTATGTGCCCCCTGGGTTACATAAAATTGGTGGGGATTTCCAGCTTAGACACGTGATTGGTTTGCACCAATCTGAATTAACTTACCTGGTTGGTGCTCAGCAACACAAACCCCCGGGCACAGGGGTTGCTTCTGATGGGACAGTCAACTGATCAAAGCAACAGACACACTGTTAGGGTCATGTGCTCCCAACTTAAACATGGCTGATTGTGAAATGCACCCGTGTCACCAAAGGGGTCCCGGGAGGCATTGCACAGTGCAGCCTCTACCGCAGAGGGCTGGGCACATGACCTGCACTAGATGGCCAACCATTCTGTTGGGGTGCCGGCACCTCACCCACCTGCCCGCTTTTGGTCCACCCCGAGGGCCAGGGGTCCAGGCCGTCGCTATTTGGGGCCGACGTAGGTGACAGTCTTCCCTGTTTTCTTCAGGGTCTCCATCAGAGCGTCCACACTGTGCTCGGAGTCGATGCACACCTTCTTGTTGGGCAGGTCGATCTCAAACTGAATGTCTGCAGGGAGAGGAGGTGGGGTGAGGGTGGCGGGCCGTGGACGCAGGGGCCCCGGCAGTCAGAGCGAGGAAGCACCCCAGCTCTGGCGTCCTTGCTCTGCCGTCCTTGCTCACAGCCACCCCTCCAGTCTCCCCCACACCTGCGACCGGGAGACTCTCCCTGTAAGGCGGAGGTTTTGCTGGCCCCGCCTTAGACTCGCAAAGATGGTAGAGGCACACCACGGTAAAAAAGGGCAAACGTTTCTGATAAAATGGAAAGTGTAAGGCCTCTCTCTACTCTCTTCACCCTCTAGAGATCACTCCGAATAGTGGGGCATCTCTCCAGCCTTTTCCCCCGACAGACAGATGGGAAATAACCCCCCCGAATGGCGTCCTACTATAGAAACGGGTCCTGCTTTGTGTCCCTTCCCAGTGGCCAGGACACCCTGCCGTCTCACACACCCAGATGTACTTCATCATTTTCTAATGGCCACACCGTGATCCGTAGTAGGGATGTGCCCTGCAGCTACTCACTCCCCTGCAGAAGGACACCGAGGCGGCTTCCAGGATCTCACTCTTACCACAATGGTACAGCCAACATGCCTGAACATGTCTTGTAAACCCTGCGAAAATATCTCTGTTCCATGGATTCACGGAATGGAAACTGTGGGGCAACAGACTGGCACCTTCTCAATGTTAGCTGACTTTGCAGAACTGCCCTCTCTGAGGGCTGTGCCGATTCAAAGCCCCCAGCAGCACGAGGGAGCGTGTTGAACGGGTCTTCCGGGGACCGCCGAGTGCAGAGGGGAGGCCCTTCACAGGCTCGAGATGTGGCTCCACCGCCAACTGGCTGGGTCTTGCCCCTTACAGGCCTCACCTTCCCCATCTGTACTGAAGGAGATGGGGTCGGCCAGCCCCTACGGTCTTTCCGAGTTCAAGTATGCCATTAGTCTGTGATTCCTCTGGCCCAAGACTGCTCATCTAGGACCCCAACCAACTCGAAACCCTCTGAGCCTTCTCAAGAGGCCACTCAAGTGGGGAGAGTAGTGAAAGGTAGGGAGAAACCTGCCCCCAAGTTCAGAGCAGATCCCCAAGCATCAGTCGAGGGGCCTTAAAAATCACATGGCACAAGGTTTGGTCCTAACGCCTGAACTCTAGTGAATGGATACGTGGGGTGGGTGGGTGTTACAATGCATCCGTGCTGCCCTCTGGGTTTTTGTCTTTTGGTTCAGGAGTGTCTCCCTCCTCTGGCACCATCGCGCCAGAAGCTCTGGGACTATCTAACCCACTGGATTTCAAATTGTGTGCCCTGCAGCCCGGGTTCCTGGGCAGGTGTCCTCGAGCCGTGGAAAAGCAGTCCCACCCTCGCTCCATCCAGACCGTGCCTCTCTGTATATGAGGGGCTTCCGAGCAGCAGTTCACTCTGAGCGCCCACGGCAGAAGCAGGTGCAGACGGACACTCTCACATGGCAGCTGGGGGAACTCAGGCCCGAGAGAGGAAGAGGCGACGGTCAGGTGACGAGTCAGAGAGGGTTCTTTCCGCAACCCCCTCGTTCCACTGGTGGAACATACAGCTCAGGAAACTGCTTTGAATGCTAATGAGATCACACCTAATGGAAGCCCTTTGAAAATCTGGTGTTATTATTATTCAGGGTTAAAAAATAAAAGTCTGCCCTGGCTGGTGTGGCTCAGTGGACTGAGTGCCAGTCTGTGAACCAAAAGGTTGCTGGTTTGATTCCTGGTCACAGCACATGCCTGGGTTACGAGCCAGGTCCCCAGTGCAGGGTGTGGGAGAGGCATCCAATGGATGCCTCTTGAATGTTGAGGTTTCTCTCCTTCTGTTTCTCCCTCCCTCCCTGTCTCTCTGAAAATACATTTAAAAAAATGAACATCTCAGAAGACTGACTGGCCCAGCACTACCAGAATTCTGACTGCAGCTCAGTCCTGACCTCAGGGAGCCCCAGGGCCAGACCTCAGCCCTCTCTGGGCCTCCATTTCCCCAGCTGAGACTTGGGGGGGCTAGAAAAGTATAATGGTTTTCTAAATATGTCCAAAAGAGGCACTTTAGGAGTTCTACACATGACTGATTCAAGTTGTTACAGTTTAAAAAGTCTTAATAGAAAATGACACTCAGATGTGTCATATAACAAAAATTATCGCACTGGAGATCACCAACACGCCAACTGGTACTGACAGGGCTCTGGAACTAGACTGCAAGGCCAAATCCCACCTCTGCCGCTTACTGGCTGCGTGACCCCAGGCAAGTTACTTAACCTCTCTGAACTTCAGTCCCCCCTGCTATAATGGAGATAGTCAAAGAAGCTACCGAACTGGTTGTGAGGATTAAATGAAAGCCACCAAGCAGAGTACTTGGCACATGCTAGGTACTCAATACACCGTAGTTTTACCGTCATTATCAGCTTAAACTCAAGCTTCTCCGGCTCCGTGTCTGCGTGCATTTGAACACGACATAAAGTTTATCAGTGTCCCCCACTTCACCCCCAACCGAGGGCCACTCACTCACCTCCTAGCTTGTTGAGAACCCGAGTGACTGCATTCGAGCAGCCTTCACACGTCATGTCTACAGAGAACTCGTGCTTCTGAAACAAACAAAGGGGACCATGAGCCAAGCGCTTCGGAGAGACCCGCACCCCCCACCGGCATGCAGCCCACTCAAGGGCCAAGACAAGGGGCAGAGACACAGGCAAGACCTGGCTGCCCTCCGACTCCCAAGGGGCCTGTTTCTGGGCCCCACTGTCTTCATCGGCAAAGTGGAGTCACCGAGGATTTCTGTGCCTCAGAGGCTGTGGTGTCAAGTGAGGTCACCCCCAGCTCCTTGAGCAGCGCCGGGCGCGCACTGAGTTGAATCGGCTGGGAAGCTAGTTTACCATGTTGGCTTCTAGTCTCACCTTCAAAACCCTGATTCTCAGGCATGGGGCTCTCTCAGCACCATCAGCTCTGACAAGGGTGGTCGCCCATCCTCTGAGCCATGCCGATCGGGTGGTCTCACTTATGCATCAGAAGATCACCTTCTGTATTAGAATCACCAGGGAGCTTGTAAAACCTACAGGCTCTGACCCGCAAGAGCGGGCTGGAGCGTCTACAACGGCTAGAAGGCTTCCCTGGTGATCCTGACACACAGTGCCCACTGTTCTCACACAGATGCCTCTTCCCCGGAGGCAGCCCCTCACTCCTGGGAAGTGGGTGGAGTGGCGACGCTCCAGGGAGCGGGAGGGCAGCCCAGCACAGGGAACCAGGTTCCTGGGTGCGTCATGCAGGCTCGACATCCTGCGGTCTCCACGGTATCTAACAAACTAAGCTCCCAGAAGGCAGAGGCTTTGTTTAGTTCGCTGCCACATCCCCCAAACAGGCACACCTCGGAGACATCGTGAGTCCAATTCCAGACCGCCGCCATGCAGCGGGTGTCACCATAAAGCAAGCTGTCATCTTTTTGCTGGTGGAGGGTTTTGCTTTTAATTTGTAAAAAAAAAAAAAACCTCACCCCAACAATCTACATTTGTGAAGCACAATAAAGCTAACTGCAAATGGAACCAGGTACGTCTGTAGTTGCAACAGACCACATGGTTCGAGAAGCCTAAAGCAGTACCTGTGCGGCCCTTTCAGGAAGTCTGCTGACCCCTGCTCTGGAACAAACAGCAGAGGGTCAGGATCTGCCAGTGGCGTGCACTTGTGTGCTAAGCTCTACAGGGTTTTCGAGGCTGATGATATAGGACCCAAACCTATTGCGTGACCACTATGCTCTTTACCTGGTATCTGAGGTAGTCCGCACCCCGCCTGGAGAGGGCGCTAGTCACCTTATTTTACTCAGGGGGTTAGGTAAACTGCCCACAGTCACGTGGCGAGCATGTGCTGAGGCTGGGATGTGGACCCCGGCTTTCCTGGCTCCAGGGACTCCCTGCTAGTTCTGGACCAGCAAATAGCATGTCTGCCCCCACCACCCTGACTCTGGGCAGGACCTCGGAGAGTGGGGACACCTCGTGAAGGAGCAGGAGTTTTTGCTGCCCAAGGAGCTGAAGTCAGCAGACGTCTGAAGCTTCCTGCTGCGCGGACTAGACAGCAGGTCTCCTTCCAGCCTCCAACGTGCAGAGGTCAGATGCCCGCTGGTGGCTTCTGCGTGGCAAACATCACACTGCGGGTTCTCCTCCTCCACCTCTGAGTTGCAAAAGTAAATTTGATGGTGGTGGGAAAATCTACTTAACCAACAGAGGAAGCCATGTTGCTTCGCAGGGAACTCCAAGACTGGCCCACCACTGCATGCTTGGCCTGGTGCGCCTCCAGCCCCTCAGGGCCTCGTCAAGGTCGATGAAAAAGCCCAAGGAGTGGCACAGTTCTTTCACAGAGCCTCAGACTCGGCAAGGCAGGGACAGAGTGGGGTCGTGCTGTCCAGCTCCTCTCAGACAAGGAATTCTTTCTCAACTCGCCAGGACATTCAGCCTCTGAAGGCCCCGAACAAGGGGAGTTTACCATGAATAACATTTGAGGGCCTCCTCTGTGCCAGACCTGGCCCTAGGCACCTCTGTGAATTACACTGGTTAATCATTACAATAACCTGTACGTTATTACTATTATCCCTTCTTGACAAGGGAGGAAGTTGAGGTTCAGAGGTCAGGTCGCTCACTCAGTGTGACACAGCCAGTGAGTGGCAGGGCCTAGACCGGACGGTCTCCAAAGCCTGAGCCCATAACCACCGTAGTCCTTGTTAAAATGAGGTCTGAGGTCTGAAGTCTGCCTGCCGGTAGTTCCACCCTACTTGTCCTGGGTCTCTGCAACAGCCAGCGTTCCCTGTGGACTAGCTGTGCCAGTGGCTGAGCCGAGTATTTCGCTGGCATTTTCCCACCCATACTAACAGTCCTGGGAGGTCGGTTTTTATCCCCATTTTACAGATGAGGAAATCAAGGCAGAGAGA
Organism: Phyllostomus discolor; assembly: GCF_004126475.2. NCBI lineage: Eukaryota > Metazoa > Chordata > Mammalia > Chiroptera > Phyllostomidae > Phyllostomus > Phyllostomus discolor. The sequence goes on from NC_040915.2 coordinate 21,964,773, forward strand.
AGTAAAGCGGCCTCCTCAAGGGCATTGGGTTGGCAAGCAGGAGCAGGTGTTCAAATAGGTTTCTGAGACTGCAAGTGTCTGAGGAGCCAGCCTCTCAGGAGGCAGGCTTCCCCTTTCGGTTTTGATGGCAGGCCCTCTGCTGAGTCCTCTGTCCTCCGGCTGTTCATCTCGAGATGGGGCACCGAGTGCCCTCTTCCTACTGACCATCCCCTCTGACAGGTCTTTTGTCTGTCTAAATCCCGAGAAGTGAACAGAGGACAGTGATCCTCAAGCTGGCCACCCCCCCCGAAAAAAAAACCTGGTAGCCTCACCACCCCAGTCCTGGGGTAACTGATGCTGTCCTCTAACCCCACCACAGGCAGACTGGTTCAACTGGGAGCCAATGCTGCTGGGTTCTTGTCCAGACTTTGTGTTGTCTGAGGATCTGTAGCAAGGCACCCAGCAAGACCCAAGGGAAATGACACCTGTGATGTTTGTGGCTTGGCCCAAGGGGCCTCTGTCAGATTCCCCAAACTAGGAAGCTAAAACACAGGGCATCGGGAGACACCTCTGAGTACTCACTGGGAGCAGAGCAGTGAACCAGGCACCCTGGGGGTAAGTGCTAAACACCACCTGACCCAACCAGAATCTCTAGGATGCAGCTGGGATCAAAGCTTCCTCCCAAGCCAAAGGGACTACTTTTGTCCATTTACCAAGTGGCTGGGCATCTGAAGATAAGAGGATTAATCCTGGCTCCATCCATCGTCCAACTCAACCTTGCATAAATTATGAGCTTTGGGTTTGGGTTTTTTTGGTGTTTTTTTTTTTCTCTCATTGGCAAAAGGTTTGCTTCCTTTCTTCCTTCCTCCCTCCCTTCTTTTTTCAAATTATAAGAGAAACTTTATTCAGAAAGTTACAGAGACGAGCCAGCTGGGCTTCTGAAACAAGTTACAGAAGCAAAAGAAGGGCCCTGGGAGCTTAGAAGAGAGAAAGGCGAAGATAACAAACTGTGGGTGGGGCGAAGAACAGGAGGTAGGGAATGGCGGGGGCGCGCGCCCGACCGGGAAAGTGCGCTAAGAGGCCTTCATTTCTTATCTGCACAATGAGGCAGTGAGCTACCAGATATTTGCGGTAAAGACTGAGTAAGCGGCAAAGAGCGGGGAAGACCTCCTCTGTCCTCCTGAAACCCTGCCACTGAGCAACAGGAGACGTCAGGCAGGTCCTGAACCTCTCCGGGGTTCCTGGGTTCAGGTCCAGAGTGAGTGCAAAGCACTGTCTCCGTTCAGTGTCGTCCAGCCCTGACCTGAAAGTCGGCCACAGTGGGCAGGGGAAGCGAAGGAAAATACGGACCTCTGAAAGCCCTCCTGGTCCGCAAGGCCCTAGCCACCCCCTCCCCTCTCTCAAGGCCAGCTCCGCGGAAGCGCACGAGGCGGAAGGGCAGGAACTGGGAGTCGTAGTTCCCACTCACCACCCGCCCCCCGTGTGCTCGCGGGCTCCTCTCTGCACTGCTCTGGGTCTCCGTTTCCCCGTCTCTGCAGGGAAGGTCTGGGCTTGTCGCCGGAGGCCTTGCAGCGGCTCCGATGTTCCGAAGCCTGACTCCTACCTAAAACCTCCTTCGCACTCGACTTTCTGGAGCTTCGCAGAAGCAGGGGGCTGGGTGGGGAGGGCCGAGAAGGGGCAATAGGTCCCGGCGCGGCCTGAGCCCTGGAAGAGCGACATCTGGCCAAGCAACTGTGCAGCCGAGGCGCAGGCCGGGGGCCGCAGACCTGCGCTGGGCAAGGGCGGGGGCGGGGCGGCCACTTACCGGCATGACTGAAGGGACCGCGGGAGGCAGCAGCGACGATCCTGCAGGTTCTAAGCACTCTAGCGCCTGGGCTTCCAGGCTTGCGCGCCCCAGGGAGCCGCCCCGCAGGCCAGGCCCCGCCCCCTCCGCCCTGCCGGCAGTGAGGCCCCGCCCCCGCCCGGCCGGTCGGTGCGCCCAGACTGCCTGGTCGCTCCGCCCTCTTCCGGAGGGCGTGGCCCCGAACCCCAGCAATTTAGGAGCTAGGCCGTGCAACCTATTGGGCTGGCATCTACCTCCTGTCGGCCCTTTGCGGGCTGCTGGCTTCGATTCAGGCTCCTGTTAGGGCCTTTAGGAATACAAGGACCCCTTAGTGAACGGGACAGACCCCGTCCCTCCCTAAAAGGACAACCTGCTGTGTTTACTCAGTCACTATTCATTGAATTACAACCATGAGCCAGAACTGTACTAGGCCTCAAAAAGCAGTGGTGGGAAAGACATAGCCCAGTAGGGAGCCAACAAAGCACGGCAGGATATTGCAATGTTAAAGGAAATGTGTCATGGGAGCAGAGAGAGGATCTCTAATTCAGACTAGAGTGTGTGTGTGTGTGTGTGTGTGGAGGGAGAGGGGAGATTATTGTCCGAGGTAATAAATGAGTTAAGGAGAAACGAACAGGTTTATCTGATGCTGGAGGAGAAAGAAACTTTCCTCTACCTTCCAAGGTTCTTTCTGATAGTCCAATGATTAAATTGTCATGACAGATTAATGAGAGAAAATAATCCAATTTAATAACATACCTGAATGAAACCCCATGTACATGAATGAGAGACCCCAGGTACATGAGTGATTTTGAGTTAGAAAGGGGAAATAAATATATCACATTGTGAGTGAAGGATGAGGTAGGGTGTTTGGGGCTTTGGAGGGAAGGAAGGTCATTCTCAGAATAAGAAGGGCAGAAGTTCAGTAATTAGAAGCTCGCCCTGACACATAGGTCCTAGAAAGTTATTTCTGGTGATAAACCTTATGGGCAAGTCCTCTGATTTAAATTCTGCTAGTAGTTGGGAGGGGGCATGCAGAAGTTTCTCTTGAGTGCAATGGAGCTCAGTTGCCTTTAGCTCAAAGTAATCCACATGTCACAGAGATCCGTCTTGGGGTGACTCATTATGAACCCCTACATGCTGAAGGAAGGTGAACAATTTGGGAAGGAGGGAGGTAGACAGAATAGCAGGTATAAATGTCAGAGAGCAAGAGTGAGCGTGGCTTGAGAGGTGGAGATACTCAGACTGAGAAGCAGGCACAGAAAGAGATGGAAACATGAAACCCCAGAGGCATGAGCCCCACAACCACGGGTGAAGACAGATGGAGGCAGAGATAGCCCAGGGCAGCTCTAGAGAAACAGGCCTGCCAGTGCTTGGAGTTTCAGACACACACATACACAGACACCCCTCTGTACACACACAGCACCAGGGTGGTTCTGTCCTTGGAATATCCAAGGATTCTGCCAAAGGGGCTCAGTCTGAGCAGTTCCAAAGATCTCTCCATCAACAGAGGTCTTGGAGAACTTATTAAAAACTCAGATTTCTAGCCCTGACTGGTGTGGCTCAGTGGATTGAGTGCCGGCCTGGGTTTCTGGTTTGATTTCAGGTCAGGGCACATGCCTGGGGTGTGGGCTGGGTCCCCAGTTGGGGGTGTGTGTGAGGCAACTACACATTGATGTTTGTCTCCCTCTCTTTCTCCCTCTCTAAAAACAAATGAATAAATAAAACCCCTCAGATTTCTAGACCTCACCCTGTATGCATTGCTTCTTAATTTCAAGGCATACTTTTAGTCCCCCATCCTCTTCCTGGTTTGGGGAACCACTGGTTAAGGAAAACTGTAGTCTAAATACATGAAACCTTTTTTGAGAAACTGCTGGTCATTGTCTCTCGGGTCCAATTCATCCTTTTTGTCTGCTCTGTGAAAAAGAATCCAGACCCTTTATATATTTCTTAAAGATTTTATTTATTTATTTTTAGAGAGGGGAAGGAAGGGAGAGAGAGGGAGGGAAACATCAATGTGTGGTTGCCTTTTGCATGCCCCCAACTGGGGACCTAGCCCACAACCCAGGCATGTGTCCTGACTGGGAATCGAACCAGTGACACTTGGTTCACAGGCCAGCACTCAACCCACTGAGCCCCAGCAGCCAAGGCTGGACCCAGACCCTTTAAATATTTTTTCCTTTGTCCACTGGCAAGATGGTAAGCTTCCTCCGTAAAGGCTCTGTAGAGACACTGGAAAGGGAAAGGTTTTTCCATCTTGTTTCCACTGTGCTCACTCAGTAGGCCCTTACAGGATGTGTGATTGCCCCATGCCCAGCTTCTGAGGATGGCTTCTCCAGCACCAGGCTCCTGCTGTGCTCAGGGACCAGCAGCACCTAACAGCCAGCAGCACCCCCAGTATCTAGACCCCCATTGTGTGCTTTTATAGCAGAGTGCCTTCAGTGAGATGCCTCTTTCTGTGACTAGCTTTTTTCATAATCCTAGCAGGTGGTTTTCCAGCCACGAGGGTGGATTTCTCGTAAGTTCCACCAGCAGGGCGTTCAGTGGACCAAGCCTGGATCTCAGCCTAGGGGCGGAGGTGGGGTGGAGGTGGGGTGGGGGTGGGGGATGCTTTTTAGGTGCTCTATCTTTCTATCTTGGCTACATAGTGCCATATCATTCAGTTGTTCCACAGCTTATTTAACCAGCCCCTATGGCAGAAATCATTGGTTGGCTAATTCAACACTCATTCCCAATCGTTTTACTCTTGGTACTGTAGTGTAGGCTGGATCCCTAAATACTTGCTTTCCCATCTTCCCTTGCAGCCAGTTTGCCCGTACAATATAGCTCTGGATGATAAGTTCAAAGCAGAAGTCTGCTAGGAAGGAGCCTTTCGGGAAAGCTCTCGCTCTTCTCATAAAAGAGAACAGATACCGCTGCCTACAATACTGATGTTATATCGAGAGCGCACGTGCACTCTCTTGCAGCCTCGAGGGGAATGCCAAGGGAATCAGAGAGGCTGGTCCTGGAGGTGCTCACTGAGCCAGCGCCAGCCACAGCTTGCCTCCAGACCCGCTCTGTGGGAAAGGTGAGCCCTCTCTGTGTCAGCCACTGCTGCTCGGACTTCCTGTCACTCGCCCCTGACACAGTCTACATGCAGTCCCCCACTGACAGAGGTACAGGTTGCTTCCAGTCTTTTAATCTTCAGGATGATATAATGACGGTTTACATACATATATGTTTGCTTAAACTTTTACATAGACTAAACCCCTAGTGGAATTACTGACTCATTGTCAATTGTGATGCAGCCACATTGCCTAAGCCTTACCAACCACACTTGTGTTTCTTCACATCTGTGTATACTGCCCCCAACCATTCCAAGTTTACAGGTAATTTTTAAATGTCTCCTTTTCTGCTTTTCTTTGCCATATTCTCTATAGTAAATATTAAGAAAAGAACTGCCCTGGCTGGTGTAGCTCAGTGGATTGAGCTCGGGCTGTGAACCAAAGTGTCGCAGGTTCGATCCCAGTCAGGGTACATACCTGGGTTGCAGACCATGACCCCCAGCAACTGCACATTGATGTTTCTCTCTCTTTCTCTATCTCCCTCCCTTCCCTCTCTAAAAATAAATAAATAAAAATTAAAAAAAAGAAAGAAAAGGACCACAGCGGGGAAAAAAGAGTTCGGGAGTTCTGAGTTCCAGACTGCCAGCTGTCTCATCACCAGCCTTGTGAACTCGGGCCAGCCTTGTCATCACCAAGCCCGCCCGGGGGCCTGGGGGCTGGGCCCTTCTGGCTGACAGTGCTGTGGTGAGGACAGGCGTGTGGGGACTGCTGCCATGTGCAGATGGTGAGTTTGCCCACAGTGGTCGGTGCCTTCTTCCTGCTGCACCCCGCCTCTGGCCCCCACCTGCTGGAGTGATCATTTGGCAGGTGCCGGGGCTCAGCTTTGCAGAGAAAGGCCATTGCAGCTGCTGCCTCCTCCCTCAGGATGGCTATTCCAATCTATGTTTTCTGCTGGCGGTGTAGGAGGGGGTTTTCCCACACGTTTGCCGACATTTGGTATTAGCAAGTAATTATTTTTCATGATTTGGTGACTGAACAATGATTTAACATTTTGGTGTCTTAGTTTCCCCATCTGTTGAAATGAGCTGTTTGAGGTTTAGATAAGCTAATATACACGCATATATTTTATATAGATATATTTTACATGTATATAAAAATAGCTATATGCACACACATAACATATACATATATGTATGCATACACATGCACATATGTATAACACACACACACACACACACACACATATATATATATAAAATAGTTCCACTCTTCTTTGCTGAGCTTTGGATTTAGAGTGATATTAACCTGATTTTGAATACCAGCTCTGTCACTTTCAAGCTATGTGACCTTGGGACAGTCACTTAACTTTTCTGAGCCATAGTTGCTACTTCTGTAAACTTGAGTTAGTACAGGGTGGGTCAGAAGTAGGTTTACAGTTGTTCAAATGGGAAACAATACAATAATTAATAAATAGTAATACAAGAACAAACTGTGTGTTTCACATGCTCACGGCTGTAAACTTCCTTTTGCCCACATTGTGCTTCAGCATTTCCCTGAGGAGAAATGGAAAACCTATGCCTGGCACCGTGTCTGTCACATAGTAGGTGTTTGATACATGCCGATTCATTTGGACTTCAAATGTGGTTGTTCCCCTTCTAAGCCACGGCAAGTGAGGACTGCTAGGTCTGTGTAGAGAGTGTATAGAGTGTGCTACAAAAATCCTCTTGCAAAGAGCTTTGGCTTCAGATTGCCACAATTTGCCATGGACTCCAAAACTCTCAAACTGCCTGGAAATCTGTCTACACAGCATCATCTAGTGGCACACCTGAGGGAAGGAAAGATAGTCCCAGGTTCTCAGGAGTTTCTGAGGAAGGCATTCCCCCTTCCCTACTGGGGGCTATATCCTCCTTCCTTGGGCAGTGGGCAAAAGAACCTGGACTTGAAACCAGGGAGCCCTAGCTCCTAGCTCTAGCTGTGTGACCTTGAGCAAGTTGTTTAACCTCTCTGAGCCTGTTTCTGAGAAATGGGAAATAGGGTTGTTAAGAGCATTAAATGAGGCCCTTTTCACAGAGAACAGTAGCAAGGCACCTGGGTCATGGTCAGCACTCCACAGGCTCTGAGGGGGTGCCTCGCTTGCAGTCAATGCCAAGGGAAGCGTGCTTTTCTAAGCCAGTGAAGGGTGTCTTTGGATCTTTGTATGGTTTTTGTGTGGTAACGGGCAAAAGGAAGAGAAGTTAGCAGTATGGGAAGGAGGCAGATTAAAACCTTGGTGCCTCGTTTTCAGAACCCCCTGTATATCTGAAGGGGCAATAGAGAATTTCATCCTGTATTAAAGACCAAAGTTGCCATATTTGTAGTTCTTCATATTGTTAATGGCAAACAGCACCAGATGTTAGCCCTCAGTCCTTGAGTTTTGGCTAAGAAAAAATTCATATTCAAGACTCGACTACAGGCAAAACTTTATTTATAAGGCCACAGAGGTAGAAGGAAGGCGCCAGCTGGGTGCGCGGCTCAGGAAACAAGTTACAGAGGCAAAAGGAGGGTCCTCGGAGCTCAGGAGGAAGGAGGCAAAGGTACACACTTGGGAGAAGGAGGGGGGAAAGCCTCAGGCCAGAGAGAGAGAGAGAGAGAGAGAGAGAGAGGGAGGGAGGGAGGGAGGGAGGGAATACGAGGAAGAACTGGGTCTTGGTCTGAAAGACTTTTATCTGGCCGCCTCAGGACAGGATCTCCGTGGAACAGTCAGCAGCCTTCCAGGTGTGTCTCCTCGGGGTCCTGTCTCCACTGACTGGCGCCAGGGCCTGGGTCACCAGTCCTTGTAGCTGGTTCTGATGTCGGCCGCTGCGTCATTTATCTGGTTTTGCTGCCTTTCTGGGCCTGGAGCTGAACTGCAGCTGAGGCCTAGATGTTATCTCCAGTTTGAAGAAAACTCTATCTCTTGGGTATTCTTAAGATTATCTGATGGTCCCTGAGTGGATGGGGGGTTGGCCCACACACTGAAAGGTCACCAGTTTGATTCCCAGTCAACAAGGCACATGCCTGGGTTGCCGGCCAGGCCCTCGGCTGGGGATGCATGAGAGGCAAACTGATCGATGTTTCTCTCTCTCTCTTTCTCCTTCCTTTCACCCTTTTTCTAAATGTAAATAAATAAATAAATAAATAAATACAATCTTTGTTTTTAACGATTATTTGCTGGGACTCAGAACCTCATTGTCCTGAGGGCCTAATGCTTAAGAAAGTGGCCATGCAAGGGGCTGTGTGGGAGATGTGAGAGGCACTCCCCGGCCCACCTCGTTCCTCCTCTGAGGGGGTCTACTGCATGACTAGTGACGTGTCAGAGGAGGAAGGTCAGAGGGGGGTCCGGCTGCGTCATCAGCAATGTGACAGTTCAGGGGGTCTAACCCTCATGACCAGTGATGTGCTCAGGGCTGAGGTCCCGCCCTACAATTGCCCGTGGCTAGACACCCAGAGCTTTCTGCCCTGGTGACCTTCTGTACCCGGCCTATGGTTCCTACTGTGCTCACATATCTGTCTAAATGCCTACTGTATGCATATCACTATTAAGGTCTGTATTTAACATTGAATTTTGTTTCAAAAGCCATATAGTATCAAAGAGTACAGAATGAAAACTAAGCCTTTCTCCTACTCTGACTGGCCCAAGTTCAGCTCCCTGTTAGGAATCATTAACAGTTTCTTGTGACTCCTTCCAGACGTAACCAGTAGCTGTACACCAAAACCATACAGGAATGTGTTCGGATAACTATAGCAACACCTTTTGAAAATTACATTTTATTGATTATGCTATTACAGTTGTCCTGATTTTTCCTCCTTTGCTCCCCTCTACCTGGCACTACCCGCACCCTCAGGTAATCCCCCCAACCGTTGTTCATGTCCAGGGGTCATGTGTATGTTTTTTTGGCTACTCCATTCCCTGTACTGTACTTTATATCCCCTTGCCTATTCTGTGACCACCTATTTGTACTTCTTAATCCCCTCACCTCTTCATTCATTCCCCCACATGCCCCTCCCATCTGGCAACCATTAATTTTCTTAAATAAGTCCCTTTAACATTTCATATAATAATGGTTTGGTGGTGGAACTCCTTTTGCTTTTTCTTATCTGGGAAGCTGTCTGCCCTTTGATTCTAAATGATATCTTTGCCGGGCAGAGCAATCTTGGCTGTAGGTCTCTGCATTTCATGACTTTGAATATTTCTTACCAATCCCTTCTAGCCTGCAAAGTTTCTTTTGAGAAATCAGCTGACAGTTTTATGGGAACTCCCCTGTAAGTAACAAACTTCCTTTCTCTTACTGCTTTTAAGATTCTCTCTTTACCTTTAACGTTTTTAATTCTGATGTGTCTGGGAGTGGGCCTCTTTGCATCCATCTTGTTGGGGGCTCTCTGTGCTTCCTGGACTTGCATGTCTGTTTCCTTCACCAAATTAGGGAAGTTTTCTTTCACTATTTTTCCAAATAGCTTTCCAATTTCTTGCTCTTTCTCTTCTTCTTCTGGCACCCCTATGATGCACATGTGGACCTCTTGAACTTGTCCCAGAGGCTGCTAATACTGTCCTTATTTTGGGGGACTCCTTTTTCTTTCTTGTTGTTCTGATTGGTTGTTTTTTTCTTCCTTATGTTCCAAATCATTGGTTCGATTCTCAGCTTTATCCACTCTACTGTTGTTTCCCTAAAAATTGTTTTTTATTTCAGCTAGTATATCCTTTGTTTCTGACTGGATCTTTTTTATGCTGTTGAGGTCCTCACTAAGTTCCTTGAACATCCTTATAACCAGTGTTTTGAACTCTTCATTGATAGATTGCTAATCTCCATTTTATTTAGCTCTTTTTTCTGGAGTTTCAAACCGTTCTTTCATTTGGGCCATGTTTCTTTGTCTCCTCATTTTGGCAGCCTCCCTGTGTTTCTACGTATTGATAGAGCTGCTTTGACTCCGTGTCTTGGTTGTGTGGCCTAATGTAGTAAGTGCCCTGTAGGGTCCAGTAGCACAGCCTCACCTCTCATCCAAGCTGGGTACTGAAGGTATACACTTCATGTGGGTTGAATACACTGTCCTCTTGTAGTTGAAATTTGATTGCTCTTGGCAGGTCAATGAGAGGGATTTACCCAGGCCATTTAGCTGCTAGGACTGGCTGTGACCACTGACCACAACCCTCTTCCCTCCAAGGAGGATCAGCTGTGCAGGGGCAGGGTGGTGGTGTCCTGACCTGGTCTGTAGCTGCCCACTGGGTGCTTAGATTCTGGGGTTTCCTGGGTGGTGCAGGCCAAGAGCAGCCCCAACCTGTGTTTTGCCCAGCACACCCTGCATGAGCTATAAAGCAATCTGAGATGGCTGCTACTTGTGTTGGGCTTGGAGATTCCCAGGTGAAGCCAAGCTGTGAATCTGGGCTGGCTGCTGCTAGTGCTGGGCCTGAGGCTGAGGCCAGCTGTTGCTTGTTTGATAGGATTTAGGAAGTTGTGAGGCATAAGCCAAGACCAGCCATTCATAATGAAAAGCAAAGTTGGTTTGGATGGAGTCTTAGGGGATCCCCAGGGCTGGGGAAAGAGTATTAGCCAGGTTGATGGAGTCTCAGATATGGCACCTGCCTGCTGACTCTATGGGAGGATGGTTTAGAAAAGGGACAACGGTCTCTGCTGTCCTTGATGCCAGACACTTCAGTTTCTCCCTGTATGCCACTGGTGCCTTTCAAGCTGCCACCCAGGTGATGGGTGGCACCTGGGACTGAGTCTGAGTCAGTGAGTCCGTGTGTGGGTTCTTTAAGAGGAACTGCTTAGAGCTCCAGCAGTTTCTTCCACTGACTCAATCCCTGCTGGGTTTTGCAGGCAGTAGCTGGGGGCACTATGTTCCTGGCACTGGAACCCTGGGCTGGGGACTCCTCGCTCCATAGATATCCCTCCTGAATTTTTATCCACCACAAATGGGTGTGGGACCAGCCTGTTCTGTATCTGTACCACTCCTACCAGTCTGGATGGATGTGGTTTCTTTCATTCTGTAGTTGTTAGACTTCCATTCGACTCGATTTCTGATAGTTCTGAATGACGGCTGTTTTATATCTTAATTGTAATTTCGATGTGGTTGTGGGAGGAGGCGAGCCATGTCTGCCTGTGCTGCCATCTTCACTGAAAGTCTGTCCCATAATACACTATATCTTCATAGAAATAATTGCCCCAAGGTATCCCTCCCCCTTTTTTACTCTTCCCATAATTCTGCACTTTGCTTTCTTCATTTCTCGGTATTTCTTGGAGATTGCTCTCTAACTGTCCACATAGATCTGCCTCATTGCCTCTACGTGCAGAGTTACGTGACAGTCCATCGTAAGTGCGCACTGTTATAGTATTATATCTAACCAGTCCCATATAGCTGGTGGCTGCGTTGTTGCCTGTCTCTATTATAAGCAGTGCTACAATGAATATTATTATAGTAGGTCTTTGTTCACAGGTGAGAGTTTAAGTTATATACAGGCACATGCCTGTATTTTTAATCACCCTTCATGAATGACTAGCTATGTTTGGGAAACGGATCCAGGTAATATCCTTAGGATCATAATCTTTTCTGCCAACCTTCCACTCCCCCCCCACTAAATTGTATTATCTGGGGTCGTGCCCATGTCTTCCCACTCTGACTCCCTGAATCTGAGGGGTATGGCAGGAAGAGGAGGGTGAGGTACTGCACTGGAGGAACTGCCGGTTTTGCTTAGTAGTGGAAAGCCCAGTAGGCAGCTGGGCAGGACCCACCCCTCCCCCCCCCCCCCCCCCCGATGACTGAGACAAGCAGACCAGGGTTTCTCCAGCAACTTTTTGGCCCAGTAATTGTTAGTCATGGGGGGCTCTCCTATGCATCCCTTACCTTTACCCAGTTGTGAGAAGGTCATACGTCTCTTAGGGGCAAAATTTCCCCTGCCTCCCCCATTGTAAGAGGCATTGCTCCAGACAATTTACTGTTGGTAGATTATTCATTGAACATATCACTCAGTATCCAGCATCGGGTTCTGAGGGAGTATGACGTGAGTAGGGGAACCAGTACAGAACATGTCAGCTTGCTCTCTCCTGTGGAAGACAGTGACAGCCGTGTGAGGTCGTGTCCACATTTTCCCTCTGGTGATCTGTTCCTTCCTTCCTCCCTTCACACCATACACAAACGTAGTCTTATTGTAAAACTTCCAAATAATACATTATCCTCATCACTTCCAACCTGGGGGGGGGGGGAAGAACTATTGTTTTATTTTAGTTTTTAAAGATTTTATTTATTTGAGCCCTGGCTGGCGTAGCTCAGTGGATTGAGTGCAGGCTGTGAACCAAAGTGTCGCAGGTTTGATTCCCAGTCAGGCCACATGCCTGGGTTGCAGGCCACGGCCCCCAGCAACCACACATTGATGTTTCTTTCCCTCTCTCTCTTAGAGGGAAGGGAGGGAGAGAGGGAGAGAAACATCAATCAGCTGCCTCTTGCACATGCCCAGTATGGGGACTTGAATCCACAACTCAGGCATGCACTCTGACTGGGAATTGAACCTGCAACCTTTTGGCTCGCAGGCTGGTGCTCTACCCACTGAAGCACACCAGTCAGGGCTGTTTTAAATTTGGAACTCTTCCTATGATCTTAGATACCTATTTTAACAAACAGAAATCAGGAGGTATGTTTTGCTTGTTTTGTTTTTAACATGAGACTTCACTATGTTTTGTTGAACTTGATTTTTTTTCAATTAAAAGTCCAATGAACAATTGGAGACCTGTCTGTATCTGTATAACTCTATCTCATTTTTTATAAAGTGCTGCATAGTATTCTATATTATGTGCATAGCAATAGTTAATTATTAATAGTTCACAAACTCAGCAATTACTTTTTCAGTTTAAATAGTCTAACAAGCTGACAATACTGTAATATCCATATGCCTCTTTGTAAAAAAAAAAAGTGGCTCTCAACCAAGATGTGGGATATATACAATTTAATAAGACTGCCAATAGCCTTACAAAAAGAGCTGTAACCACTTAAAATTCCCTCAAAATGAAATTAAGAGTAGCCTTGACCCCTATCAAAGGCTTCTTGGATTAAATTACCAATTTGTGGGTTTAAAGTTTTGCCAATTTGCTCTCATTAGCGGTTCAATTTGGAGAGTCACCTTGTAAATGCAAATAGAAATCTTCCAGGAGCTCTCCACTGCTCGCAGAAGTTCCCGTTTCCTTAGCATGGCTAGCACGATCCTGCACCGGTGGTTCCTTACTCCAGAAAAACTTCGGCAGCTTCTCTCCTCTGGGCTCAGTTCCCTCTGGTGTCTTCATAGCCACAAACACCTGTTCCCGGGTGTGGGGAGCTTCTGGCCAAGGGCGGCGCTCTGGTCTGCTGAATGAGTGACGGCGAGCAGGGACAGCGTCTAGATCATCCCTGATTCCAGCCCTTGGAAATCACAACAAATGATGAGAGAGCAAGGCCGCTGGCGGACAGAGGCATGGGCGGGTGGGGGAGGAGGAGTGAGCAGAGGGGCTCTCTCACTTCGCTCCTGGGGCCAGGCCTGGGCTGGGAGGCGAACGGGGACGATCCCGAATGCCACCCAGCGGCTGCCCACGACCCTTTCTTTCGCAAAAGAGACGCCCCACGTGCTTCATTTCTAAATTTCTCTGCAAAAAAACTTAAAGGGAGCCTCTCTGGAAAGGTCACAAGCCTGGAATGAGAAGGGACCACAGGTGTGTCTTTGTATTTCCTTAGAAAATGCTTTTGGTCACCAACAGAGGGCCCAGCAATACACTTAGAGATGTGGGCTGGACCAGATCTCTGTCGCTGGAGGGCCACTTTGCCGTTGAACTGTATCAGGAAATCTTCGGGATGTCCCTATAGGAATCGGACAAGTTACCTTTTAAAGATGGAATGACCCGGAGAAATAAACCCCCACACCCACAGCGGTTAGAAAACTGAATGACAATGGTGGTGACGCACAGGATGTTCGAGGCCCAAGCAGATCAGAGAATTTAAAAACTACGGCCCCTCGGCAACAGCAAAAAAGGAAGGACCTCAGAGAACACCCATGAGCCGACCTTCGGGCTGACCTGCAGCAGCACTTGCCAAAAACAGCAGGGCAATTTGTGTTCTTCCACCCAACCGCAGCCTTCACGTGTGACTTTTTACAAGATCTTAGGTATACGGTGGGAGTTATCTTTTCCTTTGGCTTCCCTTAATAGCTGTCCAACGATAGTGCTGATTAATGGTGAGAGCCAGCAAGTGCCCTTAGGCATGGAAATAAGTTGTTATAAAAGAAACAAACAACAGGAAACTTTACCACTTGGTTACTGCGGTGTCAATCTGCGGAAAAGGAGGGAGAGAGGCCTCAGGAGTCGGAGCCAACAAGTGAGGAAAAGAAAGGAGAAAGGGCACAACCCTAGACTGGAGAGCCACAGAACCGCCCCACAAGCACTGGGGCCCAGGAGCTCCGTCTCCTTGGTGCAGCCCTACCCCCGCGTCAATCAGCTCCTTCCGCGTTGCGATTGGCCGAGGGCTTCCTTGGCCTCTTTGGCTCCCACCTCCTAGTTGTTTGGGGTTTACTTCCCCAAAGTACACGGGCCCCACCTTGTGGAGCAACCGCTCCTGCGTTAGAAAACGGATCTCCGCCCAGGGGAAGCCGTTTTAACGAATGGGAGCGGCTCTACACATTTATTGGCTTATATTGATTTCAGTCAAAAAACTTCCCACCCACCTTCCCACTATAATTTTAAGTAATTGGCCTCTCTCTGTGTCAATCCGTTACTAGGGAAACGAGATCTTCATAGTCTCATAGGCATGAGTCGAAGCCAATCAAGAGTCACGCCTTCGTCCTGAGTCAATACCCAATTGCTGCTCGAGGGGCCCAGAGGACACCGTTGGGATTGGTCTTCAGCCTGCCCGACCTGGTCGCAACAAGTTAGGCTGAGTCGCAGTTATATAGACCGGCGACGGAGCACGCGTGTGTGCGGGCGCAGTTGCGTGAGGGTGTTTTTCCTTCCTCCGAGCTGTGGAGCAAAGCTTGTTCCTTTCCCGCTCAGCCGCGCAGGTACGGCGGGGTGTGGGCGCCCTGGGGTCGAGTACCAGCTGCAGCGGTTGTGAGAGGGAGAAGATGGAGCTAACGCTCGTGCTAGGCGTGCCCCCCCTTTAACGGCCGCAGACGGGTGCGCGGGCGCAGGGGCGCGCGGAGGCTCTCCGTCCCGCGCCACTCCCCCCCTCCCCCCGCCAGCGCGCGTGGCCGTGTCCGCCGCGTGCACGTGCCGCGCCCAACTGCCACGCGGGGCGAGAGAGAGCCGCGGCCGCCGCCCGGGCTCCAGAGCGAGCTCGGGGGCCTGGGGCCCTGCGCGGGCCGGCCAGCATTTCCCGCCTGCCTCCCCACGCGCCCGCAGTCTTTCCTCCACTGGCAAGGTGGTTCAGCTTGGTCTGGGCCATGGGAGGCTTTTATTTAAGGGTGGGAGCGACACGAAAGTGCAATGAGGATTTTTTGACCCGGGAAGCAGAAGTGCTGGTCTTTGGTTTTACAGGGAGTCCAGGGGGAGCACCGAGTGCATGGGTAGTAAGTGCTAATAACTAACACTTTTTCTAAGCCCTCATTGTGTGCCCGGCACTGTATTGAACAACTTGTGCGCCTCGCATTTCCTCCCACAAGGACTGATGAGGTAGGTTCGATGGTTTTCTTCATTTTACAGCAGACTCGGAGGCCCAGAGATGGAGTGACATGGTTAAAGGAATGCAGACGGTAAGGGGCAGGTATTTGAATCCAGGTCGCCTGACTCCTAGGTACCGGGACCATTTTTTTCTTTGTTCCAGCGCTCTGTGTGGCCCCGGGGCAGTAGTAGTCCCTGGGGACAGCATCAGCCTCGAAGTCCAACTGCTGCAGCCTTGCAGCGGCATTTGTACTTGAGCCAGTTCTGGGCTTCCAGGGAGACCAGGGTTGGACTCGGGCTTAAAGACAAAGGAAAAGAAAGCATTTGTGCTTTCTTTCTGCATGTATCCGCACAGCAAGCTGATGGATGTGCTGCCCTAAAAGCTTTTTGGAAAAGTATAGAATAAAATGAAGTAAGTGCTAGTGAACATGGACAGCGTTCCCTGTCAGATTTGAAACTCAAAGCATGGTGATGGGAAATTCCCGCCAGCAGGAAGTTAGGCTCTGATACTCAGCCCTGGATCATTTCTCTCTCTTTTTTTAAAAAATTGGAGCAGATTTTTGAGAAAGACCTTCGAGAACATCGTTTAACTTCCTCGTTCTGTGGTGGAAGAAAATGAGGTTCAGAGCCATGACTTCCAGATCTCGCCAGCATGTGTAGGTTAAAATTTGCAATTGGAATGGAAAGAAAGGATGGTGCTCAGTTACAGTGTGCATTTCACCTCTGTGGAGCCTATGCTAGGTGAACTACGGGCGAGTGAGGTGTGTTGGAAAGCTTACCCTTGCCCAGGTAGTTGGTCTTCTGTGGATGACAGGCTGTCTGCATTTTAGTTCATTATTTAGCATTTACTGTGAGGCTCCTGTGTAAACGTAGAAGACACTTTCAAAGATTTGAGTTTATATTTTTCTAGGAGAGTTATATTCCAGTTTTTTGAAAGCTGTTATACTCACTGGCTTAATGAAATGTTGCATGTGTCCGTGTGTTGCTGGGCCAAGTCATACTTACATTGGAGGTGTCTCTGAGATAAAACTACCATAAAAGTTTTGAGACTAATCCTTACGAATTAATTTTGATTGGAATGGCTTTCAGCCTTTTTTTAAAAAATTATTTTGTACAGGCACTTTTGGGGATTGGTCTTGACTTTTGCAGTCAGAACACACGATTTAATCCTCAATCCTTGTAAGTAAATTTAAAAACTACTAGGAAGCTTAATATTTGTGTTTCCATTTACCCAAAAGTTTCAGTGTTTCTGAACAGCAAGTAGCAAAAGATACATGAATGAAATTTTGTATTGACAAGTTGTACCTATGTCAGTGTTACCATAAATAACAGATTGCTTTAGAAGATAACATTGTTTTCCTTGGAACTTGCCTTTCTGTAGCAGTTCCACTTGCCTTTACCGGTTAACTATTGAATTAGCATTTTAAGTTAATCAAATGTAAACATACTCTAATGACCTACACTAAACTGGTAAATTTGAGTCTAATTTTATCATTGCTTGAGGTAACATATATCAATGAAATCATCTTAATTCATTAATGGAGGGAAAATTTTGTTACTTTTCCCTTCAAATACTTCTTTAAAAAGAACAGTTCTTGGCTTCAGGCAAGTGGTTATCAGTTGGGCAGGAAGATGGAAACTGCCATTTCACCAGTTGGTAGCCTAGCTGTTCTGTCCTGGGTTCATTTATCAGGAACAAATGAATTAAAGAAAAATTATGCTAATGCAAGACTTGGGTGCTGCCCTGATCCTCAGCCAAGTCAAAGGTTACTTTTGTTGTTAAATCCTTTCAATCTAAGCTTTTATACCTCTTAACTGGTAGAAAAGTAGGCAGTTCTTTGTTCTGTATTTAATTCACTTTGCTGTTCTCAGCTGACAGTCCGCTAAGGAAAACAATCGGGAGATTTGGTAATGTTTGTTGGTGACCTACTTTGCAGCGGTTTTTGTAATTTATATTATTTTACTTTATTATTTTTTTTTACTTTAACTTATTTTAGTACTTTGCATGGAAAATAAAGGGCAGAGGTTCGTTTTAAATTTTTATAGGTTTGTGAATTGTGTATGGTGCGGGGGGGGGGGGGCAATGTTTAAATAAAAGATGAAATTTAATATTAAGCTTAATTTGTTACCTAAACCAAGTTTCTTTTTGCCAGTTTAATAAAATTACCCACTTGACCTTTCAACAAATAATTAAAAAAATAGTATTTCAGAATTTACATATGCATACTATGTTCATTTAATTGTGCTTTAAGACTGCTTTGGACAAAACTTAATTGACCTTAACGAAGGGAGGTAATTCTCAGAGTAGGTGGGTTAAAAAAAAACTACCCCTTCCATTCCACTCCCCCCACCCCCCCAGGCACTTAACATCCAGTGGGCAAAAACCTTTAGTGCAATACTGCCGGTCCAGCCTTGGAGTTAAATTTAGACTCAGCAACTGTAATCTCACTTGTAGTTGGTGATCACACTGTGGCAGTTAACTAGGTTTATGGTTTTAAATCTCAAAAATAAACTTTCTGTTTAAATAGATATTTTTTTTGTCTTGTTTTACATATTCTTGGACACCTTGATTGGGAAAGCTAAATTACGAGCCGGGTGATGATGGTGAAGAGCTGCTAATAATTGATAACATGGAGAGTGGGTTTTATAAACAGAAAGTAACTGTGAAATAGTTTCACTGGCTGTGGCCCTGGTAAATAGGGTCTTTATGTGATAGATAGACTTGCCCTTCGGTGCTCTGGCCCCTCTTATTACTTAGCTGTGTGTGATATTTCAGGTATTTAATGAAGAGTAAATATTAGACGATTCAGAGAAAGAAAGCTGGCTCCCTGGATGGGACACATTTTGTAGGGATGTCATCCTTGGTGGTTGTTAACTTAAGTGGTCATGTAACAGCATTATTTTATATTCGTATGGCCCTTTACATCTGTTAAAAGTGCTTTCACGTGTTTTAGGTGTTCTCAAGTTTTTACTTAAAAGAGAACTGATAATCTGATATCCAAATAGTTGTCTGAACTAGTTTATAAAGCCTGTTGTGTGCCTAGTAGGGAACTAGTTAGATATATGCCAGCTATTCAAAAACACTGAAGAATTCTGGATCTGGAAGGCGTGAATGTGACACCCCCCTAGTCCCAGGCCGTGCCTCAAGCACACCCCGTTTTCATGCACCGTGAGGTGTCAGGGCTGCCTGGAGTGTGGCCTCACCTGTGCACCGTGAGGTCTGAGGGACAGGAAATTACGTTTTTCAGAATTTCATAGTGGTTTTTTTTTTTTGTCCTGATGAGAAAGAACAGATTGTTGCTTAATTATAAACCCAGCTGACTTTTTAAAATCGACTGGAGAGAGAGAGATTGATTTTTGTCGTGCTACTTATTCACGCATTGTTGATTGATTCTTGTCTGTGCCCTGGCTGGGGAAGGAAGCCGCAACCTTGGCGTGTTGCAATGATACTCTAACCAACTGAGCTACCCAGCCTGGGCTAATTTTTCATTTTGGAGTGGGAAAGGGATGCTGAAAACCAAGAAAAGACTTGCGAATTGTTGTTTTCTAACTTCTGTCTTGGAAGTTGCTATCTTTTAGAAAAACTTGTTTTTGAGATAAATTTTAGATTTATAAAGGAGTTGAAATGCAGAGACATCCTGTACAGCCTTCACCCCACTTCCCTAATGTTGACATCTCCCCTGACTATTGTGCATTTATTGAAACTAACACATCGACCTTGATGGAATAGTATTAAGTGATTGGTCTGAATTGGGTTTTCTTACCTAGTCCACTACTGTCCTCTCTCCCAGGTCCAGTGCAGGGTGCCACACCGCACTCAGTCCTCGTGTGTCCCTAGTTTCCCTCCTCTGGCCTGGGACAGTTCCTGTCTTTCCTTTGTCTTTGTGGCCCTAACTCTTCAGATCTCACTTTGAGTGTGTCCGGTGTTGTGAGTAGGCTGCGCTTATGGATTTGGGGGAAGAATACCACAGGGTGACTTACCCTTATTACAGCAGGGGGTACATAATATCGTTGCTGGTTGAATTTACCCTTGATCACTTCATGAAGGTGGTGTCCACCAGGTTAGAAGTTTCCCCTTCACGTATTCTTTTCATTAGAAGCTAGTCACTAAGGAGAGGAGAATCTGTAAATTTGTGGACATGCATTGAAGCTGCCACTGTATTTCCTAGACACCTTGAAGCTGTGCAAATGTTCTGTTTCTCTAAAGTTTTCCCCCTTAATTTTAACATTTATTAGTGTGTCTTTCCTGCAGCTAGAGCATTGTTCAAATGGTGATTCTTTATTTCCCTCCTTTCTGCATTTGCAATGAGGAAGAGTTGTTTCTGCTCCCCCGTTTATTTACTTTTTACTAAGACTTTATTTTCTTACTCATTGATTATTTTTTCATGTATCTTATTCTTTGGATTATAATCCAGTGTTACCCTGAATTTATTTTTGCTCTTTTACTTACTTTATTGGTCAAGTTGTTCCAGTTTTGGCTCTTGTGTCCCTCTCTGTTTTTTAAAAGATTTTATTTATTTTTAGAGAGAAGGACAAGGAGGGAGAAATAGAGAGAGAGAAACATTGATCAGTTGCCCATCATAGGTGCCTCTACCAGGGACTGAACCTGCAACCCAGGCGCACACCCCGACTGGGAATCAGACCGGTGGCCAGAACGACACCCAACCAACTTGACTGCCACCCATCTCGAGCCACACCGGTCAGGTCTCTTATGCCTTTTTGATGATCGTGTTCTTCTATGCCCCCCCCCTTTTTTTTTTAATTTTCTTTTTTTACCAGGTGCTTCAGGCTCATCCTATATTTTTCTGTCCTGTCCTAGAATCAACCGTTGCTCCAAGGAGCTGTCAGGAAGAACTTTGAAGGGAGGTGGCAGGTGGGGAATGTGAAGAGCTAGAAGACAGATTGGGCAGCAGGCCCAGTGGCGGCGATCCTGCTCCTTCTCTGAGCACAGTCCTGGGCTTCGGCGTGAGCGTTTCTTAGGTTCTGGGAAGGCATCTGTTTCCCCGGTAGCACAACAAATTTCCAGCGTTTCAATACGTAGCAGGGTCTTGCAACAAAACTTTTGTACGGCAATTCATATTCATGTTAGTACACACAAACCCTTGTTTATTTTTCCTTAGAGTTTTTGACGAGTAATTAAAACAGTAAGAAGGTACCACTTAAATACCATGTACTCAGAATTCACATTTAACATTTTGTATCACCCTTTTGTATTTGACTTCTTTTTTAAAGATTTTATTTATTTATTTTAGAGAGGGGAAGGGAGGGTGAAGAGAAGGAGAGAAAAGCATAAATGTGTGGTTGCTTCTCTTGCGCCCCCTCCTGGGGACCTGTCCTGTGAACCAGGCATATGCCCTGACTGGGAATCGAACCGGGACCCATTGGTTTGCAGGCTGGCACTCAGTCCACTGAGGCACACCAGCCAGGGCTGACTTCTTTTTTCCCTGTGCAGGTTGCCATCCCATCTCTTCCCGAGACGACCTTTCATCTTTCCAGGCTATTTTATTGGTGGGTTAAACAAAACAAAACAACTGTATTGTGATTAATTGACATACAATAAACTCCACATGTCAGATGCACACGCAGTCATTTTCAGCATCAGTTACACCCATGAAACCATCACCACAATCAAGAACGTATCCGCTGCCCCTCACAGTGTGCTCAGGCCCCTTTGCAATTCTCTCCTCTGCCCACTCTCCCACCTCTCCTGCCCTCAGAAATACATTAGCTGCTCTCTGTCACTGAAGATCAGATGCATTCTGTAGAGTTGTTACGTAAATTGAATCATACGGTGTGTGTTTTATTTTAACTGCTGAGTAGTTCTGTTCTGTAAGCATACCACACTTTGTTTATCCTTCCACCTGTTGATGGACATTTGGTTTGTTTCCAGCTTTTGGCTGTTAGGGATAAAGCTTCTAAAATGACTGACATTCCCAAGGTGGTCGTACCATTTTTTGTTCCCACCAGCAGTGCTTGAGGACTCCGTTTCCTGGCCAGCACTGTATGGGCAGCCTTTTACATTTTAGTCATTCTGTCAGGCGTGTGGTGGCAGGTAACTCACTGTGGCTTTAAGTTGCATTTCTGTAATTACTGATGGTGCTTAGCATTTTTCATGTGCTTATTTGTTTTTACGGGTTGTGGCTCAATTCTGAGAGCTCTTTATTCTATCAGATACATGCTTCGTAAATATTTGCTCCCAGTCTGGCTTGCCTTTTCATCCTCAAGTGTCTTGCAGAGCAGAAATTTTTAATATTGTCAGAGTTCATGTTTTCTCTTCTTAGAGACTGTGTTTTGGTGTATCTACAATATTTGCTTAACCCAAGGTTGTACGGATTTTCACTAGAAGTTCTACAGTTTTGGGTTTTATCAAAAACCATTTCAAGTTGAATTTTAATATGATGTGAGGCACAAACGAGGTTCGTTTTCTGAAGGTGGATATGCCGTTGTTTCAGCGCCATCTGTGGGAGAGGGCCCGTGTTCTACTGAGTTGTCTGCACTTCTGGGTGTACTTCTTAACTGTGTTCTAGTCCACGGAGCTGTCTGCTTTTCATCCGGATTATTTAAGAACTAAGTTTATATATGTGCCTGTGAACAGTGTCTGGTATTGTTTTACATGTGCTAAAAAAATGACTTTTAAACACTTCGGGCTGTCATATAGTGCATGCTTGGCTATCGACTTCACAGTCAACATTGTTTTTGAGATCTCTTCCATGCTGACTTTATGACTGATGTGAACAGGGTGACTTTATGTTCTGGCTTCCCAAGGCCGGTCCTCATTCACTCCACGTAACTGGGCGTGATTATTAACAGCACCACATGGTTGTCTTAGGTTAGGAAAGTTCCACAGTGTGGATAAGCCACAACTTAATCCACTTCTAGTTATTCCCTGGCATGGGTTTTAGAGCTGGAGTGGCAGTTAACGTCTCTTTATGTTTTGTGTAAACAGACGAGTTTCTCTTGTGTGTATATACACACCTAGAAGAGAATTGCTGGATTCATCAGAATGTTTCTGATTTTATCAAGATAGCTGCAAAGTAGTTCTCAACCGTGGTGGTGCCAGTTGTACCGTTTCTGCAGGTTCTCTCTTCCTGACTTCCTTTTGCCAGGGTTTGGTATTTTAATACTTTGGGAGAAATCTCCTGTGACAAGTGATAGATTTAATTTGCATTTCACTGGTTACTTAATCTTTTGTTTGTTGCCCATTTACTTTTCTAAGAATTCCCTGTTCCATTTCCTTGGCCTATTTTTCTATTGGGTTCTTCTTTTTTTTTTTTTTAAGTGATTTGTATAGGAGTTCTATACACATTCTGCATACTAATCTTTTATTGTATGATGCTGTATTTTTTCTTAACTTAAACCTGGCATTTACATACCATGAGCTACTGAAGCCTTTTGCCATTTTGATTTTGTTCGAGTAAGCTCTAGAATTAAAAGTAATTTGGGCGGATTATGTGTGGTCCGTCTTCACTGTGCTTCCTAGCCCTTGGGACGTGAATGTTCACAGCTCCTCAGAGGAAGCACCTTTAACATTCCTCTGTAAACTTGTGCAACATTATTGATGGGGAAGTTCTTTGAAGTTGCCTTGTAGTCCTGTAGTTTGGTAGTAAGTGGATATTTGGAAAGCTAAGGCAGTATTTCACACCAGGGTCGGTCCAGCAAAAATGAGTCAGTGGTTATGTTAATCTATGAGGTGTCTTCGGCATTTCCATGTGCTTACGCTTTTCTAGAATAGCACTTACTGATGATACTGTTCTTCAAATTAGGTAAGAAAAGTATAAAAATTGCAGTCTTAAGTCTGTATAGGTAACTGATAACCAATTCTGTTGCCTCGGACTTTGTTTTGCATTATAAACTACCTTAATCAAGCTTTCCTTGTTGGATTTGGAGGATCCTAAAGCCAACACAGAGTGATACTGTTGGAAAAATTATAGTATCATAAGCCAAAAGCAAATTCCATCCTAAAATTGGAAAACTTGATCAGAAAGTATTTTGATAAAGTCCTTTAAAAAAATCAAAGTACACAGATACCTTGTTGTAAGACAGATGTAAAGGTGAAGAAAAATTTAAATTGTTTCTAGGCGAATGCTCAGCTCCTAGACCTTTGCCCTGAAAGCTGGAGAAAGTGACCGGATAGAAAACTTCCCGCATCATGAGAAGTTGAGACTGGGCCCTGACCAGAAGGTCATGTTTACTACCTTGCCCTCCCTGCGGGTTTCTCTGGCTCTCAGGCCGGCGCTCCGCGCACCGAGCCACACACACCAGCCAGGGCTCCCTGAGGGTTTCTCGATGGTCGGCATTTCCTCCAGGTCTGGAGGTCAGGAACTGTTGTTCCCCTTCCCTGGTGTGGTGCCTTTTCAGTGTTTCTAGAAAAAATTGTTAAGGGAAAGTAAAATTGTTGAAATATATATACATATTTTCCTGTCCTCTTTCATAGAGTACAGTTTTGGGATTTGATGACATTCACAAGCACTGGGAATATTATAAACTTGGATGTAAAGTGAGTGGTTCTCCTCTTCCCTTTATTCTCTTCATCTCTGATCTTTCTAGACTAAAGATTTTAGTTTATATCATTCTTTGGAATATTATTTTTAAAAACTTGATTGAATTTGTTGGGGTGACATTGGTTGGTTAGTACATAGGCTTTAAGAGTACAGTTCTGTAATACATCATCTGTACATGTACTCGGTGTTCACCACCCAGTCAAGTCCGCTGCCATCACCCCTTGTTCCCCTCGTCTCCCTTCCCCTCCCTCGCCCCACGGTCTCTCTGGCTGTCACCACACTGTGGTCTGTGTTGAGTTTTTTGTTGTTTTTGCTTAATCCTTTCACCTTTTCCACCCAGTCCCCCAGGAATTTTACTTTTGAGTGAGTTTTAATATAAACCCTAAAAGGTTTATCCTGTTGCTCTAAGAGTGGTTGGTATAAGAAGGGAGTGATCTCCAAATTGGAATTATTTGGAATGTTTGTTTGACAAACTTTGTCTTGGGAGAGTGGCTTTAATGAGTTCTTCACATCAGCATGGGAATTGAAACGGCAAGACTATAGTTTCCTGCTCCTGAGTTTTGTGTTTGCGTGCTTCATAGTCTGACCACCAGTGTGTGCATCGGCATGTGCTGTTACATCGGAAACAGCCAGACTCCACAGGTGTGTGAATTTGTAAAACCTCTTTTAGATGGACCGTGTTCCAGAAGTGTTAGTAAATGAGGGAGATGTGTTGGAACTTTTTAACGTGGGTTTCCATGGATGTTCATAGATGCATCATTGTCTCAGTGCATCAGTAGCTGGTGGCAAGACACTAGCATTGCTGAGATGACACCTTCTGCATTTGCTTACTTTCATTATTTTAGACTTGATAGGGGTGAGAGTTCTGACCAACAAGAGGTGAGGTTAAAGATTTATTCTTAGGAGGTGTGACATTAGTTCACGTATTCCTTGTGGCTTGTTTTTTAGGTCTGGGCCAGAATGAAGATGAAAGTTTCAGAGAGATGATTTACCAAATAAGGTTTTTCTAATTAGGATGGAGTCTGCCCGTTTAGACCCAGGTCTGTTGGGCTCAAATTGCCAATACTTTCTTTTTTTACTGAGAGTGGTTATTAAATAGGTGAACACATTCACCAAACTTGCAGTGTGTGGTCTCAGATCACCCAGGAACGTCCCTCTATGTTTTGTAGCGACTGATGCTGTCGGGTAGTTTGGGTAGCTTGGTGATTGTGATTATGTCAGTACATTTTATGGTGTCTTCAGACTTTATAAAAAGCGTGGAAGCATGTTTTATTTAGGATTTTTGAGGCAGAATTTACAGACAAGATTATAGACAGTTTCTCACTTGTGCACAGGCAGCTGCCCCCAGTACCTGCGTGTTTCCCGTGATGACTGGCCCCGGTGGTCCGGTCAGTGGGCGCATCTCACTCCGCACCGTACCCTGCCCTGCAGCTTCCTTCCTCTGTCCATTGGCCGGTCCTGCCTGCTGTCCGGCCCGAACTCTGCAGGCCTGGGCCGTTCAGCTGACACGCGGACGGTCAGAAGTTCATTTGGCTTGTATGAAATTTTAACCTCCTGAGACAAAACTAATTTCCTCTCGTATGTCAGGTACTGTTAGTATCAGGACTAGGAAGTTCCTGTACGAAATGACTCAACTCTCAAGAAATACAACGTTTAGGACGAAACTTTCATTCTTCTTAACTAATGTAGAATTCGTGAAGCCTTTGGCTTTTTAAATTTTGGAATCAGCCTCTTTTTGTTTGTTTTTTTAAACAGGGAAGCAGTATAGTTCCTTTTTGCTAACTGCCATATATATTCAGCCACATAGAGTATTATTTTTCTGTTTTTCCCAGTTTCATCGCAATATAGTTGACAAGAATGTTATTTTTAGAAACCGCAATCATTTCCCTTGCACGAGTTGGTCAGTGTTTAGTACAGAAGAGCTGGAAGGGGGACTTCACGGGCCCGAGCTTCCGTTGTAGTGGGAGCGCCCGGTGCTGGCAGTGGGGACAGATGCCTCTGGGGCTGCACAGGCACTGGAGCAGCCCCGGTGACTGGCGGTAAAACTGGTAACTTTGTTTCAACGAAGCTGTATTGCATGTTCCTGAACTTGAAAATTTCAACCCCAAATAAAGTACCATCTGTTTGGGAAATTCAGAAATGATCACAAAAAACCTAGTTTCCAAACTATTTGTTCAATTGTGTTAAACTAATAAAGAAAATTAATGGTTGGAAACTTGGTGAATGATACGGATTTCTCTGACAAGCTTCACAATTATAGCAATTAAGGAAAATATACAGATGAGATGGTAAATTTAGCATATAAATGTTTAACTTTACTTACTTGGCTTTATGGCAGTGACCCCGAGATAAAATAGTGATGATAATGGTGTAATCAAACCAAGAAGGAGCTTTTATAATTCTTTTCATTTGACTTATCTGGGCAATCTCAAAGAAAGGGAAAAGAGGAATTCTAGAAGTGGTCCGTAGGTTTTAATTTTTCTTACCTTCGATAATGCAACCTAAAGGGTTTTCATCGTTTGCCCAGGAAGATTGGTTGTGAGAGAGAGTATTTGATAAGATGCTACTTAGAAATTTACAGCACAAGGACACTGCTTGGCAGCGGTAGAGGGTGACGTTCGGGTGATGTCACTGAGTGCAGTGGTGCTCACGTCTGTGGTGCCGGCTGGGGAATGAGCGCAGACGCCACGGAGGAGGAGGAGCAAGTGCAGTCAGGGTGGAAGGACAGGGGTCTACTCAGCGTGCCCTGGTCGGTGCGTCTGTCCTGTCGGGGCGGCCCCTTCACATTGCTTCGTATTGTGGATCCATTTGTCTGCTTTGGATCAGACAGGGAAGCAAGATTCTCTGTTCAGCCTCAGTATATTAGAGAAAACCTTAAATACAGCTAAATTGAATAAAAGTGGTATTAACCTGACCAGGTTCTGTGGAATTGGGAAACCGGTTTTCCATTTTTGAAATTCATTGTGAGATCTGTGGGTGTCATGGAACCACATTGGATTTTTCCTTTTAACTGGGGTTGGGTCAGATGTTAGTGATTTTTGCGTAGAGTAGTAGCTGCACCCTTTGAAGAAAGGGAAATTCGAGCATGTGAACGACCCATGGACGTGGACCCGACAATGCTGTGGGGGAAGACAGTGGGAGCTGGGGTGGGCCGGGCGGAGGAGGGCAAAGAGGGAAAATTGAGACAACTGAAATAGCATAAACAAGAATAGTTTTTTTAAAAGGAAACTTTATATGGGAACTTGAATATACAAAAGGTGTGGCTGCTCTGCTTTAAGTAGTGGGCGATCTTAAAACTCAGAAACCCCAGGCAAAATCAGAGGAGGACGAGTACCATGTGATTTTACTCATGCGGCCTCTAATGAACAAAAT
Organism: Phyllostomus discolor; assembly: GCF_004126475.2. Classification (NCBI taxonomy): domain Eukaryota; kingdom Metazoa; phylum Chordata; class Mammalia; order Chiroptera; family Phyllostomidae; genus Phyllostomus; species Phyllostomus discolor. The sequence continues at coordinate 21,992,113 of NC_040915.2, forward strand.
GAACTAAGAAGCAAAATAGACACACTCTCATAGGTAGAACTCAGGGACACGGGCAGCAGTGTGGTAGTTACTGGGGGGTGGTGGGATGCGGGGAGGTGGAGGAGGGGGGGTGGGGGGATAATTGGTGATGGACGGAGACTCGACTTGGGGTGGTGAACACACAGTCCAGTGGAGAAATGACATGTTGTAGAACTGTGCACCCGAAACCTGTATGTGTTTGTTAACCAGAGTAACCCCAATAAATTAAATGTTAAAAAATCACAGGCTAGATGACTATTAAGAACCTTTAATGTTCAGCTGTAATCTTTAAATTGTGAAGAATTTAGGATCAGTAAGAACATCTGAAATGATCATTTTTGGACCAAGAGCTGGGGGTAGGGGCGGAATACAGCAATTTCTCATTCCGCCTCAGGTTAGTCTACTTGAAGTGTATCAGCGTAAGAGTTAGGATCTAAATTCTCATCACTGGTATCCTCATGACCATGCCTGCAGGCACACTGCTCTCGAGTGTGGCTGGGAAGCTGTTCCGTGGTGGCTGCAATTTGGGGAAAATGATGAACAGCTCTTCAACTGATTTCTTAGATTTGGGTGAAACAGGTAGTAAGTGGGACAGACATTTAAGAATAATGAGTAAATGCACTTAATGAAGATAAACATACCTCCACAAATTGCTTGTGCAGGAAATGTCCAGCCAGATTCAATTTAGTTTGCCCATCCTTTTAAGAAAATGGAAATAAAATTTGTCTCCTTTTTTATACTGTAATTAATCTGTATATATTGCTCTGTTTGCCTTTAAATTGAAGATAATTTTATTTACTTAAATGAAAAATTGAGATTATCTCATGCCAAATGTCATTTCAAAGTTTTTTTTTGTTTGAAGTTTTTTAAAAATTTTATTTTTTCAATTACAATTTACATTAATAGCTCTGGCTGGTGTAGCTCAGTGGACTGAGTGCGGGCCTGCAAACCAAGGGGTCATGGTTTGATTCCCTGGGTTGTGGGCCAGGTCCCCAGTGTGGGGTGCATGAAAGGCAACCACACATTGGTGTTTCTCTCCCTCTCTTTCTCCTTCCCTTCCCCTCTCCCTGAAAATAAATAAATAAAATCTTTGTGGAAAAAGGAATGCTCATTTGAAAAAAAAACAATTTACATAAATATTATTTTGCATTAGTTTCAGGTGCATAGGGGAGTGGTTACAAAATCATAGCCTTAAAAAGTTTCTTTCAAAGTAGTAACTGACAATAATTGAGGACTTAGTATCTTTCTGGTGCCTTTCTTAACACTCAAAGGCACTAACTTTAAATTGTGATAATTGTGGCATGGCAGCGATTGTTTTGTTGTGAAAATCATTTTGTTTGTTAACTTCTACCCATATTATTTTCATATTATTTTCGGTACCACTATAGGATGAACAAAACATTTAAAACTTCCAGTTTTTGTGGTTTTATTTCTAAAGACACCAAATGTTTCTTCTAGTTTGACTAGAAATGTGATCGTGTGTGCCTGTATGCCTAAGCTTGAGTTACTGTTTGACTCTGTCACCCTCGAGTGTTAGCGTTGTTACCCCTGGAGCACTCTGCAGAAAACTGGGACAGGGTGTGTGCTGGAAATACATGCCTATGAGGTTCTCATATTTAGTGTCAGAAAATGAGTGTCAGGAATAATGATGAATTCTTCGTAGTGTTTCTTTTTCCCCCCAGTGTTTAGCTGATGGCAATAAATTTGAATGTATGAAGTCCCACCTGGTCTGTGGGTTTTCTTTTTATAGTAATAATTTCTTTTTAAAACCAGGAATTTCTGAAGTGATCTTGTCTTACTTGGATTTGGTTTTAGCTAAATGGTTACCTTCTCCCCTGCCACTTTTTTCCTTTGTGTAATACTTGGTCTTTCTGGCTGAACATATTTAACTTCTTTTCCAGGTTGAATTGACCAAAGCAATGGTTATGGAGAAGCCTAGTCCCCTGCTGGTCGGGCGGGAGTTCGTGAGACAGTACTACACGCTGCTGAACCAGGCCCCGGACATGCTGCACAGGTGCGCCCGGCCTCCCTGCGCCCTCAGCGGCTGCTTCCTCGCACGTGGGCGCGTCTCCTCCAGCGCCTCCCATTCCTCACGCCCCTGGCAGGGTTGTTGCAGAGCGGTGCTTCGTATACATGCCAGTGAATCACTTTAATGGAATATACAGATAAAACTTAAGAATTAGACTTAAGTTACTAAAACTTACACAGTTTTAAAAAGTTTTAGTTTAAAAGTTACTAAAACTTTCTGTGTGCATGTAAACATTTTAATTACTAGCTTTTAGCTTATTTGATAATCTGGGGTTTTTTACATGGATTATACAAGTTTCACAGGAATTTTAATATCCACAGAGTTTTTATTTTATAGAGATGTAGCATACTTGAATCCCCTGGTGAATAGCTTTCATTATTTCCCATTATAAACAGTGCTTCATTATACATGACTCTTACGTGTATATGGACTTGTTAAAATTCTTAGAAATTCCAAAATGTGTGTTTGCTGGACAAGAACTATTCCTCTATACTTGGACCAGCTTGCATATTGGATAACACATGATTATTAGATGCAAAAGACAATTTGTAAATTCTTTCTTTTTACTGTATTCAGTTTTTTAAAATTAAATTTGTTGGGGTCATGTTGGATAACGACATTGTGTAACTGTCAGGTGTACAGCGTTGTAACGCAACACCTGTGCACTCCGTCGTGTGCTCGGTACCCAGAGTGTCCTCTGCTGTTTTGTGTTTGACCCCCTCTGCCATCCTCCTCCCCACCCATACCCTCTGGTAACCGGCATTACGTTTGCTTTTATGAGTTTGTTATTTGGTTTATATCCCACATATGTGTGAAGTCGTGGTTCTTCTTGTCCTTTTCCGTCTGACTTACTTCACCTAGGATGATACTCTCAAGACCTGTCCATGTCGTTTTAAGTGGCAACATTTTATCTTTTTTATGGCTGAGTAGTATTGAATTGTATGTATGTACCACCTCTTCTGTATTCAGTCATCCACCAAAGGACACTTAGGTAGTTTCTATGTCTTGGCTATTGTGAATAATGCTGCAGTGAATTTAGGGGTATCTATATATATCTTTACAAATAAGTATTTTCAAGTTGCTGGGTTGTATGGTGGGTCTGTTCTTAATTTTCTGAGAATTCACACGGTTTCCATAGTGGCTGCACCACTCCTGCATCCCCACCAGCAGTGTGGGAGGGTTTCCTTACAAATCAACTTGGAGTCCTTCCTGTGAAAGTGGACAATCTCAGTCTCTCTTTTTAAGACTTTACAATTTCCAAAATACTTTCACCTATTTCCTTTTGATCTTTTCCAAAACTTTTTTTTTCTTTTTTTTTTTTTAAGATTTTATTTATTTATTTTTAGGGAGGGAAGGAAAGGGGGAGAGAGAGAGAGAGAGAGAGAAACAATGTGCAGTTGCTGGGGGTTATGGCCTGCAACCCAGGAATGTACCCTGGCTGGGAATCGAACCTGGGACACTTTGGTTCCCAGCCCGCGCTCAATCCACTGAGCTATGCCAGCCAGGGCTGATCTTTTCCAAAACTTTTTAGTAAAGCATTCTGGGAGAGTTAACCTCATTTTGCAGATAAGGATAGATGTTAAGGAGTTAAAAATTTTGCTGGTATTCATATAACTGTTACTGATAGAAAAAGTCTCCAAACATTTTTTTCCTTTTTGTTGTGTTTTAGGTCAAAGTTTTATTCTGTGCCCATAGAAGCTAGGTAAATTTGAATGTAAAAAGGAGCTGGGGTTGGAAGAAACTAACCAAGTACTGTATTTTGTGGTGTATAATGCACACTTTTTTTGCCCAGATTTTTGAGGGAAAAAATAACTTGCACATTATACATGGGTAGTACTAATTCCGTGTCTACAGAAATGTTTTTAATTCTTTTATTTATGCTTATGCATTAAAAGTGTAACTCTATAAAGCAATGATATCTGTATGCAAAGTAATAACCTGGAATATGATCACCAGTTTTGTTTTTAAATGTAAATAAATAAAAAATTGAATTAAAAAATGAAAATGAAAGATTTTCCTAAAAGTTTAGGCCAAAAACGTGGGTATGCATTATGCATGGCAGAATACGGTATATTCACATGCTAGCATTGCTATTAATTGATTCTAAGGCATCTTTGTTCCCACATTTCATCTCTGAGGTACATCTTAGATATAGTGAAAAGTAGCTCAGCCAGCAGTGAACCGATTTTATCTGCTAATGTGCAGCCTTTTAATAACTTTTAACAAATAAAGGATGTACTTGGGGTCTTGTGGGCCCAGATCTTTCCCCCTTTTGGGAGGCTGGGGGAGGCGGAGTTGGGGAGGCGGAGTCAGGGTGTAGAATGGCACGTATGGCCTTATTTGGGAGAAATTGTTTATCTGGAACCCAGATATCAAATCCTTGTAGTGTGGTCATGTGGTTAAGCCTGCATTGGCTTTCCTGATCCAGGATAGTGTTATAACATAAACAAGCAGTTGGGTAGAAAAGTGAAAGCTATGGGAATTATAGCCTGTAATGCATCAGCAAAAATTATTAAAAACAACTCCTAAAACCCACCTGCGTGATGAGTTACTGGGTTTTAATGGGAATTTCTCACGTGTATTCTTAGGTCCAGAAAGACTCTCCATGTCTGTGGAGAGTATAGATGTTCTCATATCAAACCTGCCTGTTTTCTTTGTGATTGAAAACAGGAACTTTGGTTTTATTTCAGGCGGCCTTCCTGACACGAACTTATGTACGCGGTCCTTCCCACCATGATCACCCTGCCCCAGACCCCTGGCAGTTTTGACTTGTAGAAGAAGTGTTCTGCCTCCCTGACCAAACCCGTCCCCGTCCAGCAGTGCTCACTGGCACTCAGGGCGACTCTGTGCTTGCATACAAAGAGGAAATAGAATGCACACTCCTGCTTCCGAGAGCCTGCTGTTGAGGCAGTTAGGTGCCAAGTGAAAAAGAAACACCTGGTCTTAGGGTGCTTGGGGGTGACAAGTAAATTATATTTCTGTTCCACAGATTTTATGGAAAGAACTCTTCTTACGTCCATGGGGGCCTGGATTCGAATGGGAAGCCCGCAGACGCAGTCTACGGACAGAAAGTAAGTGTACCAGGCTTCGTGCGGGCTGCTGGGCAACTAGAAAATGACCCTGAAACTGAGGTAGATGCATGCTTAATAGATGCGCTGGTATTTAAAGATCAGTTTTCTCACCTGTATAGAAATTTAGGTGTTCAGTAATTTTGGTTCATACAGTTATTGAACGCTTATGATGTCGCATTTGTTCATTCTGTATGATGTATACACCGAAGGCTTTTTGCTCCCTGGCATATTCATCAGTTTGGCTCAGATAAACTGTACAAAGACAGATCAGAATGGGGTGTGTGTGGTTTGTGATTAAACATGCAAATTCTCTTGTGTTGTGTCGGAAAGTTTTTGTTGTTGGAGATTGCACACAGTGTGAGGCATTAACCCATTCCTCCATCCCTCAGGAAATCCATAGGAAAGTGATGTCCCAGAACTTCACCAACTGCCACACTAAGATCCGCCACGTCGATGCCCACGCCACTCTGAATGACGGTGTGGTGGTCCAGGTGATGGGGTTGCTCTCCAACAACAATCAGGCTTTGAGAAGATTCATGCAGACATTTGTCCTTGCTCCTGAGGTATGAGAAGAGAAACACCTCTTTAAAAACGATTCATTTTGAAGTTTCAAATTTACAGAAAAGTTGTAAAAATAATACAGTAACTCCCACATACTCTTTACCTGGAGTCACTGTCAACACTTGTCCACAGCTTTATAATTCTTTTTCTGTTTTAAAGAGTATTCTATTTCATTTTAAATTCTGAACCACTCGAGAGTGAGTTGGAGACACCATGCCTAGTCATCCTCCAGAACTTGCGCATTTCTGAGACCAAGGCGTTCTCTTCCACACCGCGGTGCAGATTCGTGAAGTGTTGATGTAGCAGTTACCAGTCCACAGTCCTGTTTAAATTTTGGTCCTCTTCCCAATAATGTCCTTTACAGTAAGCCCTGCCCTGGCCCGTGGTTGAGTCTAGGGTTACACACTGTGTGTGGCCATGATGTCTCTTCACTCTCCTTTTGTCTGCATCAGTTATTTAATCTCTTGTTCCTTGTGGCATTGGTATTTTGAAAGAGTTTGATCCAGTTACTCTGTAGAATGCCTCAGTGTGGGTCGCCTGGTACTTGTGGTCAGGTTGAGGTTACGCGCCTACGTGTCTTAGTGCTTCGTGTTAGGGAGGCTCTTGATTCATTTAGTCTTTTTTTTTTTTAAGTTTTCTTTATTGATTCTATTTGAGAGAGAGTGAGAGGGAGATAAACATTGCTTTGTTGTTCCACTTATTTACACATTCATTGGTTTCTTATGTGTGCCCTGGCCGGGGATTGAACCTGCAACGGTGGATTATCCGGACAGTGCTCTCACCAGCTGAGCTAGCTGGCCAGACTTTACCATCATTGATATTAACTTTGATTACTGAGTTAAGGTGATGGTCAACAGGTTTTGCCACTGTGCAGTTACTGTTTGTGCTTTTCTCATTAGTAAGTAAATTGTGGGTGGTTGTTTGAGATTGTGCAAATACCCTCTTCTTCATCAAACTTAGGTACTAGTTTTTGCACTAATTGATGATTCGTGCTGGAACCAACTGCTACTCTGATGATTACAAATGATGATTATCTGATTCCATCAGTCTGTGTTTATTAGGTGGTGTTCTGCTGTGAAGAACTTTGCCTTTTCTCTGTTATCACTCATGGAGTCTTGGTTTATTGAATGGGTTTAATGCATTGCTCACTTTAATTGATATCTAAAATGTTCCAGACGTGCTAAGTGTGAACCTCTTTAAGCTGGCTTCTGTGTGTGTGTACATGAACATATGTGGGCACTTTGTAACTTCGTGGCACAAGGTGTTTCAGGCTCACCTAGCACCGTCTCTGCTCCAGCCCCAGCCTCGGAGTCAGCTGTTTTCTTCAAGGAGCACTGGTTCTTTTTAGTTACTGCACTCATCGTGGAGGGACCACGAGTTTATGTGGAATAACCGCACATGCACTGTTTTCCCAGTGGGTCCGGACTGAGCCAGGGCAGGTGGCCTGTGCACGTAAGCATGTGGAGGTGGTTCAGTTAGGACTTGCTGATTAAATGTTTTCTCAAGCATTACTCTTAGATAATTTTCTGTTCAGGATCGTGAATCAAAAACCCCTGTCAATTTGCTGTTTGAATATAAAATAACCGAATTGTCTTTGAAAAATTACATGAAGTCATTTTAGTTTTGATTTTTAGAGGAAGGCTTAGATTATCTGCAGTGTAAAGCTGTTGATGGACTTCTAAATATGCACGGGACAGTGTGGGATATGAAAGAGTAAGAATCTAACATTACCTTAGTATGTATAGTGCTTTGTTACACAAACTATCTCATTTAATACTCAGAGCTCTGTGGAATAGGGTGGTATTTCTCTTACAGATTAGGAAACAGCCTTAGAAGTTGAATAACCAACTAGTAGTTGACATATTTGGATTTAGACTCAAGAGTGTCTCGATTTGGTGTATGCAAACCTTTTCATACCCTTGAATGCTTGAATCAGTAGTCTTGCGTACAGATTTAGGGAGTTAAAAGCTCTCACATTTGGCAGTGGGTATTTATTGGTCAAGAAATGCTGTGAGGTGTGGCTGTGGCATTTACATATTTAAAGTTTTGTTGATTTTTGGGTATCCATCTGGTAGTATTTAAAGCAAGCCATGTATTTGAGTGTAGTTGTTAACAGCCATAATGTGGAGCAGGCTTTTTGGCCTTGGCAGTGTTAATATTTTGGGCTGAGTTAAGACTTTGTTGTGACTGGCGGTCCTGTGCATGGGAGGATGCTTAGCAGCACCCCTGCCCTCTACTCAGTAGTGGCCAGTTGCTGCATTGCCCTTTGAGAAAACTGAAATGCCCCCAGATATTTCCAAGTGGCTCCTGGGGAGTGGGGGTCAATAATACCTTCAGTTGAGAACCACTGGTGTAGGGTGATTTGGCTTGTTAAAAGTCTGCTGAATAGTAAAAACTTTTTGTTGGCATTGCAGGGCTCTGTTGCAAATAAGTTCTACGTCCACAATGATATCTTCAGGTACCAAGATGAGGTCTTCGGTGGCTTTGTCACTGAGCCTCAGGAGGGTAAGTTACTTGCCTAAATTTTTTTGGTGGCATCAGTTGACAAAGAGAATATGGGTTTCTTGAATGTTTCCATTATAGTCTATATTCTTCATTAATACCTTCTGCTTGTCAAGACATATGAAGGGCCTGAGTTTTTAACCTAGTTGAAGCTAATAAGTTAGTCTGCTTCATGGGAATTGATAGAATACATAAAACTCCTAAGTCAGAAGTAGACAGGTTATTATAGCAAGACTAGTAGCATTTTTTGTCATGGTTTCCATGGGGCATTGAAGTCCAAATGATACCTGCATGGCAACAAGGGTGCATTACAGGAATGGAACCTTAAGTTTAGGGGACCCAAATCTTTGAGAATGGGCAGTAAGCATGCCTGCATGTGGCTCAGGAGGGACATACAGTTTTCCCTCCAGAGGTGGGGTGGTTTGCTATGTTAACTGTCCTTAAAAGATAGCCTGGAACAAAGGATAGCCATTGCCTCAATTGCAAGATGTGTAGAAATACAAGAGACCCATGAATAATTGTTTCAGAACAATCTGTGTATGGCGAGACGATAAAATTCTAAGCATTTTATGTTTATTGTGCAATGCAACAGCCTTATAGTTAAGTACTTTGGGTAGTGTTGCTCCCATTTAATAGACTAGGACGCTGCAGTACAGAGAATTTGCCTGGTGCCATCATATAGCTAGCTAGTCAGGTGGTAGAGCCTGTTTTGGATTATTCACAGTGTGACGTCAGATTCCATGTTCTTGACCTGACAGTACAGTCACCTTCATTCTGTCCTTAAAGGCTGAGCCATCATTTTACTGAATGTACATCTGCTTTTCTTGTTTTGTTGCCCTTTCTATTGTGGTGTTAGTTTAAAGTCTGTTTTCTCACTTAAGAGTCTGAGGAAGAAGTAGAGGAACCTGAAGAGAGACAGCAGACGCCTGAGGTGGCACCCGATGATCCTGGAACTTTCTACGATCAGCCTGTCGGGTAAGGAGAACTTCGTCTGTCTGGAGCTGCGTGAGAGTTGGGTTGTCTGGTCTTTCTCTTTCTTGGAGCGCAGTCTTGTGTTCTTAGGTTTATCTAACAAAGTAATGGTAATTCCCCAATAGGAAGGCTTCACTTTTGGTATCTTTGAGCTTAAAAAATCTATAATCTTTCATATAATCTGCTGTATAAGGACTACTTACATAGTATCTTCAGTTACTTTTTGGCTTAGTTTTTTCTGGGTGGTAAATGAAAAAGGGTTGGAATTTCTGTTTTTAAAAGATTTTGTATATTTTTGGCGAAAGGGAAGGAGAAAGAAGGAGAGAAACATCAGTGTGTGGTTGCCTCTCCTGTGCCCCTCTACGTGGGGACCTGGCCCACAACCCAGGCACATGTCCTGACCGCCAATTGAGCTGATGCCCTTTGGTTTGCAGCCCAGCACTCAGCCCACTGAGCCACAGCAGCCGGGGCAAGAGTTGGAATTTCTTACAGAGTAATTAGCACATCGAGCACTGCATTAAGTGCTTTGGGGGGGATATAAAGTGTACAAGGACTTATTTAGAGGTCAAGCATAAATTGATAGAAATTCAGGCATGATTTGCAGCAGTAAAGAATTTCATTAAGTAATTCAGACAGTAAATGCATGACAGTATCTTAGGTATTTGGTTTTTTTTTGTTTTAATCTGCAACTAGAATAGAAATGTGTTTGATAGGAATAGAAATTAATAAACTGTTCCCATGTGATACTAGTAATATTAACATTCAGTACTTAAAGGATGTTTTTAAATGTTTCTCACGGCGTACTGATGAAGTAACCACAGTGCCTACCTGGCTTGCAGGTTGGAAATGATTTATTGTCACACCACAGATGTGCTGAGTTAGAATTTCAGGGGGGAAACACCTATGGCTTTAACAAACTGATTTATGTGGATGTTTAAGAATTATTCTGAATCATAATTAATGTCGTTTTTCTCCTATTTGTTATGAGAGGTTTTTTACAGTAAAACCACATAACGCAGTTTACCTTCCTAACACTTGTTAAGTGCACTGTGTGGTGGTGTTGGCTGTCTGCACAGGGTTGTACAGCTCAGCTCCAGAACTTTCCATCCTGCAGAACTGGGACTGTGTCCACCGAACAGCTCCATTGCCCTTCCCCCTCCTCACAGCCTGTTAGAGTTTTGTGATGTGTGAGAGGTAAATTGTAATAGTTTTGGGATTCTAACTGAGAAACTGGTCTGGTTCATTTTGACGCATTTGCTTATGAGCATTGAGCTAATCTAACTCAATGCTCATAAGCATTGAGTATTGAGTTAGATTGAGTAAGTATTGAGTAACTACAGTTAAGATTTGCTCATACTCAGACATGTGTTTCTTAGATCTTTTGGGGGGTTCGGGTTTCCGTAGTTAATGATACCTGGGAATTTCTTGCTAAGTCAATGGAGGCAGAATAATAATCCTCAAATTTTCCCGTTAAAGCAATGACTTGGAAGAGCATTTAGAGGAACCTGTTGCTGAACCAGAGCCTGACCCCGAGCCGGAGCCAGAGCAGGAGCCTGTGTCTGAAATCCAGGAGGAAAAGTGTGAGCCAGCGCTGGAGGAGGCCGCTCCCGAGGACGCGCAGAAGAGCTCTTCTCCAGCGCCTGCGGACATAGCCCCGACGGCGCAGGAGGACTTGAGGGTGCGCACCGCGTCTGCATTTTTACTCTGTTTCCGGTTTATTTTTTGAAATCTCCCTTCTCCTTTATTATTGCTTGGTTGACTTGTGTAGGTGCATTTCCATATTGGTGGTTCAGGGAAATTTCTTACACATTGAGTCATGCCTCAGATAAGAAGATACACAGTGCTTTATAGGATCAAAAGTACATTTTTTCACCCTCTAAGGAAACTTGAATACTTTTTAGACCAGAAATGTCAGGTGCTATTTTATTAGCCTATTAACAACCCCTCGTCTTTTAAGTTGCAAATTAATATGTTTTTCTTATAACAAACAAGTGGTTACGTAGCTTCAAAAAATAATGAGACAACAGACTTGCGTGCCTTTTTCTGTGAAATGTATTTAAGGATAACTGTATAGGAGTAGAAGCATACTGCTGGAATATAACTACTTTTCTAATTAGAATACCTGATTTCAAAATGTTTAAGCTTTTTAGTTACCCCTAAGTCACATCAGGGTGATATTAACTAACTCACAGAACTTTGACATTTGAAACTCTGTGAAGGAGTATCTTTTAGTGCTGTGTTTATGGGGTCAGAGTTCTTACAACATTGTGTGTGTGTGCGTGCGTCTGACAGTTCATCCAGGTGCCTCTGTGGTAGGCATTGTTCTAGGTGTGGCAACTGTCTGTAAAGTGGATAGGGTTCTTGGTCTCTCCTTTAGCTAATAAGTAAGTAGAAAAGAAACAGATTTTTTTTAGCTGACAGGTAGAAAAGTAGTTGCCTGGATAGAGAATGGGTGAGTAGTAGTTGGTAGGTGGCTATTGTAGTGACTCTGGGGAGAGATAATGTATTTTGGGTTAGGGTCCTGGTAGTGGAGATTGGAAGGAAGATAATTAAGAGTTAAATAACAGGATTTAAAATCACAGTGATTTTTTATATGGATTGAAAGGTAGGTGTTTAAGGTAATTCTACAGTTGGTGTGACCGGATCAGTGCTCACCCTGGATCGTAGCAGTCCTAAGTGGGGGGAGGATGGAATGTCAGGATTGTAAACTGTCCTGCCTGTGAAAGTGCAAGGCATGTGTTATGTTCAAGAAATCAGGAGCTGATAGCTTTTACGTTGTTCTGACATATGGTGTAATCAGCTGGTATTGATGTTCTGTTACCTTAGACATTTTCCTGGGCATCTGTGACCAGCAAGAACCTTCCACCCAGTGGAGCTGTTCCAGTTACTGGGATTCCACCTCATGTTGTTAAAGTCCCAGCTTCCCAGGTGAGTTTCTTAGTAAGCTTGTATTAAGACAAATTTACTTGTATTTTGAGTAATGAAGTTTCATAGAGGTTTAGACAGTGTGGGAACTGATGTGGGTAAGAGGGTGGAGGCTGGTGGACCAGTCGGTCCCACATTCACATGCAGATAAACGAGGAGAAACAACTGGGGAGAGAGACAGACCGCACAACCCAGGGCCCCAGCACGGGGAAATAAAGCCTGAAAGCCTCTGACTGAAAACTCCTGTGGGGGTTGAGGCAGCAGTGGGAGAAACTCCCAGCCTCACAGGAGAGTTTGTTAGAGAGACCCACAGGGTCCTAGAATGGACACAAACCCACCCACATGGGAATCAGCACCAGAAGGGCCCAGTTTGCTTGTGGGAAGCAGGGGAAGTGACTGAAATCCAGCAGAGAGTGGAGCAAGTGCCATTGTTCCCTCTAGAACCCCTGCCCCACATACAGTGTCACAGTGCAGTGACCTGGGTTTCCCCACCCTGGTGAACACCTAAGGCTCTGCCCCTCACTACGTAACAGGTGTGTCAAGATAAAAAAAAATGGCCCAAATGAAAGAACAGATCAATGCTCCAGAAAAAATACAACTAAGCGACAAAGAGATATCCAACCTGTCAGATGCAGAGTTCAAAACACTGGTGATCATGATGCTCACAGAATTGGTTGAATATGGTTGCAAAATAGAGGAAAAAGTGAAGGCTATGAAAAGTGAAATAAAGGAAAATGTACAGGGAACCAACAGTGACGAGAAGGAAACCAAGACTCAAATCAATGGTTTGGAGAAGAAGGAAGAAGTAAACACTGAACCAGAACAGAATGAAGAAACAAGAACTCAGAAAGATGAGGAGAGGACTAGGAGCCTCCGAGACAACTTTAAACATTGCAACATCCGGGTCATAGGGGTGCCAGAAGGAGAAGAGGAAGAACAAGAAATTGAAAACTTATTTGAAAACACAATGAAGGAGAACTTCCCCAATCTGGCAAAGGAAATAAGACTTCAGGAAGTCCAAGACGCTCAGACAGTCCCAAAGAAGCTGAACCTAAGGAAGCCACACCAAGGCACATCATAATTACATTACCCAAGAGTAAAGATAAGGACAGAATCCTAGAAGCAGCAAGAGAAAAGGAGACAGTTACCTACAAAGGAGTGTCCATCAGACTGTCAGCTGATTTCTCAAAAGAGACCTTACAGGCAAGAAGGGGCTGGAAAGTATTCCAAGTCATGAAAGGCAAGGACCTACATCCAAGATTGCTCTATCCAGCAAAGCTTTCATTTAGAATGGAAGGGTAGATAAAGTGCTTCTCAGATAAGGTCAAATTAAAGGAGTTTATCATCACCAAGCCCTTATTTTATGAAATGTTAAAGGGACTTATCTAAGAAAAAAGATAAAAAATATGTATAGTAAAATGACAACAAACTCACAGTTATTAACAACCACACCTAAAAAACAAAAGCAAACTAAGCAAATACTAGAATAGGAACAGATTCACAGAAATAGAGATCACATGGAGGGTTATCAGTGAGTGGGAAGAGGCAGGAGGGAGAATGGAGGGAAAGGTACAGGGAATAAGAAGCATAAATGGTAGCTACAAAACAGATGGGGAGTAGTTAAGAATAGTATGGGAAATGGAGAAGCCGAAGAACTTACATGTACAACCCATGGACATGAAGTTGGGGAGGGGGGAGGAATGTGGGAGGGAGGGGCTGTGCAGGGCGGAGGGGAATAAAGGGGAGAAAAAAATGAGACAACTATAATAGCATAATCAATAAAATATATTTTAAAATATTAAAAACAAGAGAAAAGGAAGCTTGTTTTTTTTTTTTTTTTTTACACAAAAGTTAACTTACAAATTTTTCAGCCTCGTCCGGAGTCCAAGCCTGAATCTCAGGTTCCACCGCAGAGGCCTCAAAGGGATCAGAGGGTTCGAGAACAGCGGATAAATATTCCTCCCCAGAGGGGACCTAGACCACGTAAGAGCACAGAAGGGTGACTTCCTAGTTTGGGGGGTTTGGGGTGAGAACTTGTTTTTTGGTGGGGAGGTGCTTAATGCTTGCTTCCTTAAAAAAATTGTGGGGTTGGTGGAATTACCTGTGTTTATGGTAAAAAGAAAGCAGTCGAATGGAACAGTCACTGAAAGGTGTCTTCATCTCTCATTTCTGTTTTTGTTCTGTCTTCAGTCCGTGAGGCTGGTGAGCAAGGTGACGTCGAGCCCCGGAGAACTGTGAGACACCCCGACAGTCACCAGCTCTTCATTGGCAATCTGCCTCATGACGTGGATAAGTCAGAGCTTAAAGATTTCTTTCAGAGTAGGTGCATGAGTTGTGAACACCGGGTTCATCTAATGCACCACGCCCCGGTAGAACTAGAAGATGAGTCACATATGTAATCATTTAACACGCTGTGTCTAAACTGCCATTTCAACATGTAAAACTATATAAGGGATGGTATACATTTTTCTATACTCAGCTTTCAAAATCGTGTATTTTTTACACACAATGCCAGTGACTGGCCATCTTTCAAGTGCTCTGTAGCCACGTCATACTGGGTAGTGTGCACGTCATCTTTAAAAGAGATGTTCCGGTGAGTTACTGGAGAATGTGTATTTCCCTTGCAGATTACGGGAATGTGGTGGAGCTGCGCATCAACAGTGGAGGGAAGTTACCCAACTTCGGCTTCGTTGTGTTCGATGATTCTGAGCCTGTTCAAAAGGTTCTTAGCAACAGGGTAAGCAGTGTCTTATGTTGATTTTTTTTTTTTTAACCAAGCATGTGTGTTGGCTCTTTGCATCCACATCCTTCGTGAAGCACAGTTTATTCCAGCGTGTTTGGGCGACAGGTTCTGTCACGTTTAGCCATCAGTATCAAAAGGACTGCCCAGGGGTTTAGAACGACAAAGCTCCTGTCCTAAATAACTTAGTTTTCTAATGAGTGAATGGTGAGAAATAAGTAACTAATAGTTACCAGCGCACTGAGATTTATGCAAATTCCGTTTCTTGGTGATGGCTTCTGGTATGGAACATGGAATACAATGTTACCTTTAGCTAAGGTTATTTAAGAGCCTGTTTGCCCTGGGTGGACTTGGTATAAAACTGCTGGCTGGGCTATAACTATCAGGGACTTCTTTTATTCTATACATTGTCTGGCGTTGGAGTCACCCAGCTTGGAACCACTTCTAACAAAACCGTTGGTCTGATTACAGAGGGATTTGTAGAACCAGACTCGTTTTACTGTGCAGTTCCTAAAGAACTCTTCCTTCCCCCACGTCTTTCATTAGCAAATGGCACTTTTTGTAGCACTTGGAGTAGAGAGGAACAGAGGGTTAAATAATTGTTAATTTACTGAGATTGGTGTGGGATCTTAAACTTCTCACTTTTTAAAAAATTTACATAAAATTCACATAAAAATAACCATCTTAATTTTATTTTTGATTTCTTCTTTAACCCTTACCAAAGGACATGCTCACTGAAACTTTTAGAGAGAGGGGGAGAGAGGGAGAGACGGGGAAAAAAATATTGATGTGAGAGAGAAACGTGGATCTGGTTCCCCAGACCGGGATAGGGTGCGCCTGGACCAGGAACCGAACCCGCAACCTTGGCATGTGCCCTGACCAGGAATCAAACCCAAGACCTTTCAGTTTACTAAACTATGCTCCCACCAACTTAGCCACACTGGCCAGGGCTATTTTCACTTATTTTAAAAAATGGTTTTGTTTCTTTTTAAACTTTTCCCCATCATCATTGATGTTCTTTATTGTGAAGTATACAGCGCAGTGCTTAGACATTCTTATAACTTATGAGGCGGTCCCCCTGCCCCCGCCTCGGAGAAGTCTGGAACAGTACAGTGGCGTCTGTTAACACTTGACTGTCTTACAGCCATTGCCTACCTCGTTACTCACATTCCCATCAGTAGTGAGCACCTTCCCCATTCAGCAGTCCCCCATATCCTCACTACCCAGCCCTGGCAACCACTAAGCTGCTTCCAATCTCTGCAAATTAAAACTACACATTTTTTTTAAAGGATTTTATTTATTTATTTTTAGAGAGGGAAGGGAGGGAGAGAGAGAGAGAGAGAGAAACATCAATGTGCGGTTGCTGGGGGTCGTAGCCTGCAACCCAGGCATGTGCCCTGGCTGGGAATCGAACCTGCGACACTTTGGTTCGCAGCCCGCGCTCAATCCACTGAGCTACACCAGCCAGGGCAAAACTACACATTTTTTTAAAGATTGATTTATTTATTTTTAGAGGGGGGGGAGGGAAAGAGAGAGGGAGGGAAACAACAATGTGTGGTTACCTCTTGGGTGCCCACTACCAAGGACCTAGCCCATAACCTAGTCATGTAGCCTGATGGGGAATTGAACCAGTGACTCTTTGGTTTGCAGGCTGGTGCTCAATCTATTGGACCACACCAGCCAGGGCTAAAACTACACGTTTTTAAAACATGTAATAGAAATGCTGTAGATCATTATTTCCCAGAGGTTCTCCACAGTGTTTACAGCTATACTGCAAAGTTTAATGTGGTCATAACATGGTGTGAGCCTTAATGTGCAGGCGTGCATTAGCCAGAGTGCCAGCGAGGTGTGCACATGGAAGTCACCAGTTTTGTGAAGCGTCTCCTGCACAACACTGAGAAATGAGAGAGCAATGGCTTCTCTCGCCCAAACCACAGCACACTGCACCCAGACATCCCCAGTGGGCTTTGTGGGTGGGCCCCTCGGGGAGCGTGCAGTGGGTGCAGTGGCCGGCCAGCCTGTCTGGTGCAGCCTCGACTTCTTTGTGTCCTTACAGAGTGTGATACTGCCACTGGGCCAGAGGAGGTCAGACTTGATCATTGGCTTCTTAGTTAATTGTCCAAGATAAGGGGCTTGTTTCTTTTAGAGAATGTGGGTAAGCCGTGGTGTCTATCCATAAGAAGTGTTTGAGGTGAAGAAGTTCTCACAAGAGGGGCGTGGGTGTGTCCAACACCTTCCCATTCAGGTCGCCTCTGCCCCCAGGGTGCCTCAGCGATGTCTTCTGTCATGCCGCCGTTTAGCACGTCCTCAGCCCCAGCCTCTCTCGCCTTCATCTTTCAGGCTTCGATGCAATGTTATTTTTCCTGCTTAATCTAGAACATTGCCTGGAACAGCACTTCAAATTGCGTATGAAGTGATTTGTATAGTGTGTATATACAAATATTTATATTATGTTAAGTGTTAAATACATACATTTATAAATGTATAAATATATATTTCATCAGAATTTAAAATATAAATTAGAATTAAAGTTCAGAAAAGACTCTTCTACATGTACATTTCAGGTCACTCCTTTGTATTTTGGTAACTTTAAATGTAGCTTGATTTTTTTTTTTTCCTCTCTGTGTTGTATTGGTAGGAGTCCCTTCGTCAACTCCTTGTGAGTGCAGAAGTAGCTTACACTAGCCTGGTGACCATGGTGTCTGCCATGCCGTAGCGTAGCAGAGCGGTTCAGAGCTTACGCCCCCCTCAGTCAGGATGGCCCAGTTTGCGCTCCTCTTCCGTCGCTCACGGGTGTTGTGACCCTCGAGCCGAGTCCCTCACCTTCCCTGGCCCTGGTCTGCTAGTCGGTAAAGCAGGTACAACAACAGTCCTCAGAGGGTTGCTGTGAAAGTTAAATGAGATAATGAATGTGAAGCATATGGAGCACTTATCTGCATAGTAAGTACTGTTAGGTACTGATTTTAAACAGTATTTCAGTTAGAAAACCAGTGAGTGCCAGTGAGGGGTGTACTGAAGTCATCGGAGTCTGGAGTAATAACCCTTTTTTCCTACTCTGTTGGGAGAAAAAGAAGGCCAGTCACTTAGTGTGGTTGTATTGTATCTTCTTTTTCTTTTCAGTAAGATAATATTTTCTTTATTGTCTTCAGTATTTTTCAAGATTCTTTAAAGGCCAATAGCATTTTGTGAAAGTTACATTTAGATGAAGTTAGTGATGCATTTGACGTGTGTGTACTTTGTAGAAACATGTACAGCACGAACTTTTCACATTAGGTGACGGCGGGGTTTTATTCTGAGCCTTGCAGTCCGCAGAGAAGGTGGCAGTTCTCATATTCTGTTTATGGAATTCTGTGGGGAAACAGTGTTGAATAAGTACAGTGGGAATTCCTTGTGTTGTTGTGCTGCTGAAATGGCCTTTGTGAACTAGCCTGCGTCCCCTGCACACCTGACCACCTTTCCATGTACTTGTTAATGGAAACATTACGTGTTCTGAGTTTGAGACGAAAATTTAACCCTGAGAACGAATGTGATTTATAAGCTGCTGGTTCTTTATAATAGCCTTGTTTTAACTTTGGTAGTTGGTAGCCCGGCAGCACTGTGTAAGTGTTCTCACCTTGACTTTTACAGCCCATCATGTTCAGAGGTGAGGTCCGTCTGAACGTGGAAGAGAAGAAGACTCGAGCCGCCCGGGAGGGGGACCGGCGAGACAACCGCCTGCGGGGACCCGGAGGCCCTCGAGGCGGGCTGGGCGGTGCAATGAGAGGCCCTCCGCGCGGAGGCATGGTGCAGAAGCCCGGATTCGGAGTGGGAAGGGCAATCGCTCCCAGGCAATGAATTGCTCTCTGCCGACGGTCACGCAGCAGTGCCAACGTCCACTCCTGCAGAACGGTGAATTTCTTCGACCGCCCTTTGGTGTCTTGCAGTATGACCCTGGTCTCTCATAAACTGCTTCAGTTTGTACAATTTTACTTTCCGTGTTAATGGTGTGTGTCCCCTCCCCTCGCCTCACCTTTCAGTCCTTCACTTCCAATTTTGTGGAATGATATTTTAGGAAAAATGGATTTTAAAAGAAGAAAAAAAAAGACTGAATTTCCTTGCTTTACTTTGCATATATAGACTGGATTTTTATTTTTAACAGCCATTTCTCCAAAGTAATGTGTCTTGCTTATTACTGACATTTGGTATGTTTTATTCATTGGGATATTTCTCATTTTCTACGTGTTTCAAAGCCTTTGAGAAATACAAGATTTGATAAACATTTTGAAGGCAGGAAAAACCGAAATTGTTTCTTCTTAGGAGAGTCATGACTACCTTCTGCTGTGGAGAAACTGCCACTGGAAAAATTGACAATTTTGATTGTCTCTGGTGTGGTTAAAAACTGAATAAAAGGTGTTAGTGAAATTTTTTTCTTTTAATGTAAGATCACAAAACGATTCTAAAATCCACTGTTGATAAATGGAGATAGGTTTTAAATGTCTAGAATGCAACTGATAACACTTTTCTTGAGTTGTTAGGTTTTTTGAAGTAGAGTTTTTTCTCATGTTTAATTTGTATTTGTAAAAACAAACAAAATACCAAAACCAGAATCTGAATAACACAAAACTAGAGCAAAACTGTTGTGCCTTCTATTTATCTTTGATTCCAGCCCTGGCAGTTGTTTTAAAGAAGACTAATTTAAAAAGTCTGGATCGGTTTCCGCCCCCCAGGTTCGGAGTGTGTTGGGAACTGTAGAGTCCCTCCTTTCACTCTGTATGTCTTCTGTTCACTCCTTATGCCTTATTCTGAAACTGAGTCTCAAACTGGAATGCCTTTGAGGACAGATGCTTCTGTAGAGGTCCTTTGACTTAAATAGGTTTGCATTTTATTTTGGCATCTTCAGAATTCTAATCAGCCCATAAGAAAGAATGTGATTTTAATATTGGACTTTGCTGATGTGCTTGAGTGTCTGCTAGTTGTTTTCCTTTAAATCATAGCCATATGGTAAATTTTCTATTTTGTTAATGGTTCTCTTTTATTGATGGGCATGCAGTGGGTGCTTTTTGGAAATGGCCAATTTTTATTAAAATATTTCTGGAAGAAAATTTAACCTGGCAGTATAGAGTAATGCTCGTTTTACATAGCGTGGTGTTTGTTGAGTGCTGTGTGTGAGGTGGGTGAAGGTTTTGTTTACACACTTGTGAAGCAAGCCTTTGTGTGATATCTTGTCATTGCTAATGGAAGGGCAACGAGGTTGTCAAATGTAACTTATTTATTTTCTTCTTCACAGTGTTCATCTTTAGGGCTGCTGTCTGAGGGTAGTGTGAGTAGGCACAGGAGTGTTTATTATCTCTCTGTTACTGGGAAACTAGGCTTGCTGAAGGGTGTAGTCTTAAAATAAAATGAAATTTGATGTTATCAGTTAGTCCTCAGTACCGTAAATATTTGAAAGTTGGCAGCATCTCCTTCATATAAAGAAACTTTATATAACTGAGTCACGTGGCTGTTTTGGGGGTCAGTTTAAACTGTTATTTGGTAACCACTCAATTTGGCCCAGGTCAGTGATACTTAAAAGAAATTCCAGCTTGTTACTTCTGTAGCTTATATTAAGCTTGGGGTGGAAAGAAAAAAAATACTTAGCCTGAGTTATTTTTGCAGTAAATATAAGGTCATATTATGGATAACCTAGAAATCATCTTTCACAAAGTGAGCACTGCAGCATCCCTTTCAGAACGGGAGTTCTTCCTGCTCAGGGGGTTAGAGGCACTGACCAGACGCGGTGGTGCTCTGTTTGGGGCGGCTATCTCCTAGAGGACATTGGAAATGTGTGAGGTTACGGGCGTGTGGAGGGGGACACTGCAGCTGTCGTTCAGTGGGTGGGGCCAGCGGTGTCACGTGTTCCGTAAAAATGAATCAACTACACGAAAACCCGGGTAGCCCTCCTTCTGTGATGCATGGTGGGCGGGGCGGTGGGGACTGCAGCTGGAGTTGAAGACTCATTGCTTTGAAAATAAATGAATCAGCAAATAGATATCTCTTCAGGAATTATAGTAACATCTCGTAAGCAATCTCGTTTTCCTTCATTTGTGCCAACTGTGTGGTTTTTAAAAAATTTTGTAATAGAACTACAATAAAATACCTAATAAAATTATTTTGGACGGGTGGCAGTATGCCAGATGGTGCTTGTAACTTGTTGCAGGGAGTTATCGCATGATCTCAGAAAACAAGTTTGCTTCAGCAATTTCGACTAATTAGAATTTGGGTGAGTGTGGAGTTTTGACTAGCATTGGACTTTTTTTATGAATGTGATTCGGCATCATGGCTGACACTGTTAGAAACCCTGACATCATTGCTCACAGTCGTGCTGATGGAATAAACATGGTACCATAGAGGAGATACATGTGGTCACACAGGTAGAAAGTTAAAGTAAAATAAAATAGGTAAAGGCGAGATTTTTCTGTGCGCAGCATCCGCTCATCACATTCAACCTTTCAGATTTTAAAACACAATTTTTCATCTGTAAGAGTGGCCTGGAGTATAGTTCCTTCCCACTGAGCTTAATGCCCTTCACCAGTTTACTTACCTTGCATCTGACTGGGCAGGATTGGTTTGGTTCAGTGTGCATCTTAGTCTTTTAAGACCTGTTGAAAATGAATACATCTGGCGATGTAAAAAAATACTTTTCTTTTATGGTGAGGTTGGGCTTTACTTGTGTATTCCTGTGTTCTCAACTTTTTGAGCTATTGCTGGGAACAGTGAAATGGATAATCCCAAAACTGACTTTGAGTAGGTTACTGCCATAGTGTTAGTTGAATTGCACTTGAGTTTTAGGTTGGAAAATTAATTTTCACGACTCTGAGCTAGGGAGTTTTCCCCAAAGCAATAGATAAAGAAGAAGTGGCATCAGAGCAGTTACAAGACTAGGTCTCCAAGCCATCCCTGCAGCAAGGAGCAGATTGGCCTCCCAAACGGATGCTTTTTCTGTAGAACAAATAGGCCTTCCTGTTTCCGATTGAATGACGTTAAGATAATAGCACGTGACCATGAAATTACTACAGTAGGGAGACCAGAGTCTATAAATCATTCTTAGCCAGGTTAGTTAGCATTTTTGTTCTCCGTGTCCTTTAGAGTAGTGATATAGCAAACATTGACTTTATTTTTTTAATAGGACTTCTTTTGACTTGCAGACTGTTTGGTGACACCCTAATGATGACTTTGTTCTTAGGTTATCTTCTTACCTGGTTTAATAATACATTTAGTACAATCTTGAAATCCGATGTGGATGATAACTAGTTTTTGTTAGAACGTGACCCAGGTGGGTTTGTAGCAGTTGTGCTTCGTGCTTACAGTTGCCGTCCTCTAGTCCTTTTCCTCCATCCTTTCCTTTGTGAACAAGTTTATTTGAAAACCCTTGATGGTTTTAATGAGTTAGTGGGAAATGAGGCACTTTATAGAAAACATTGGTTAGAATCTATATGGAAATGATCTTTCTATGAGGTTTAAATTTGTAGACCATTGTTTATGCTGAGCGGCCTATTTCTTTTATGTAAATGGTTGCATTTGTCAAATCTACTGATCTAAAGATATCTTTTATATTGAAGTTTTATTTTTTTTTTTTTTGTTACTTAGAATCTCTGCAGGGGCTTCTCCTTTTAGTTCAGCAATTTTGACTTTTAGTCAAAACGACTTTTAGTTCAGCCATTTTGAACCTTGTACAAGAAGTGACTTCAACATTTATTTGAATATGAGGTTCTAGCTAACTGCCTAGTATACCAAAAAGGGGCATTGGACACTTAAGGTAGTCTTCCACAAATGTTTTAGAAATCTTAAGGAATACATTAGCAACCTAGCAGTGTCTTGTGTGGGATGAGGTTGTAGATTAAAGTTGCTGATCAAGTAATTGGCCATGTGGTTCTAGATAATTACGGAAGGATTTCTGGTTGTAAGGCAGTAAAACTTGGGACTTGTATTTGTGTGCTGTGGATATAAAAGTTCTGGGGACCATAGGCAGGCTTGTGAACTCTTACTAGACTAAAGGAAAAATGGTGGCGCATGTAAGATACAACTTTTCTTTACATTCTTTTCAGTGAATCTGTATGTAGCTCAGGATGGTGCTGAACTTAGCCTGCGTGGTTCATGCTTCCGTGAAATAGTCTCTCATCGTGGCCTGAATGAATGAAGAGCTGATTAGAGATGGCCTAAAGCCACTGTCCCATTTTAGTTCTGATTTTCGCCTAGTGTATGGCATAGAATCAAGGTTGTTTGCCTTTTGAGTATGTGACTTGTTTTGAAAAACTTGGACAGTTTGCCTTCTTCTGATTTTCACTTGAACTTGGTAGTGTAGTGGGTTTGTTTTGTTTTGTTTTTGTTTCTTAACAATAGTTCCCTGTGAGAAGAAAATAGTATTAGAAGTCGGTTCCACTGTTAACTTCCATAACATGTGACCTGGCCAACCACAGAAGTCCACACGTGTTCAGTACTTTGAAGTGTGGCCAGTGTCACAGATTCCCTAAGGGACTTGTGTCTGTCCAATGTGTCTTATTTTCTTAAAAAAAAAAAGAAAAGAAAAGAAAAAAGGAAATTAAGGGATGTGTACCAAACATTCACTATTGAATTTCTTTAACAAGTTTTTTTGTTTGCTTGCTTGTTCCCCCCCCCCCCCCACAAACCCACTTAATAGGAAGTTTGCTTATACTTTTGGTAGTAACTACAGGGATGATCATATTTCATTTAATCTGGATATAAGCAGTTTTAAATATTGTTATAATTAACCATTTTGGTTGCTGAAACTTTCCCCAAACTTTGATGTCACTATTTATCTGACTTTAGATTTGGCTTAAATTCTTAAATGTTTTTGTGATATATATACTGATTTGGCCCTTTTAAATGAAGACCTACCAAGAAGCTGGTGTAAGGAAGTAGGGAGAAGAAAAGGACTTCCTTTCTTTAAAGATTCATTGAACACTTAAGTAAATTATGTAAAAGATACCTTGTTAAAAATAAATTCACATAGCTATGTACATGTTAGAAGATGAAGAAGAGTGGGAGGTGGAACTTAGCTGATGGTTTTGGAATCATTTGTGATTTATATGGAAAAATCATAATTTTAAATGTGAAACAATAGAATGTTTCCTTAATGTCCATTCTGTTATTATCACAAGAGACAGGAGGCTCCTAGAGTTCTTTGAATCATAGAAAGTCAGTGCTGGAAAGGACTACAATGATTTGTACAACCCCTTCACTTTTCAAAAGATACAGGTGGCGCGGAGAATCTGCGTGTTAGTACGGAGTCCTAGATCAGCTCGTAAAAGTAACGTGAAGCGCCTTCAGAGAGATGACTAGTCTGCCTGAGGTTCGGCCCCGGAAGCCAGAGCTGGTGAAGGTTGGGAGGTGGGGGAAGGAAGGAGCCACGTCTTACACGCTCACCCAGGGCCTTCGGCCTAGTCAGTTGGCACTCCTGGGTTTTCTCTGTCTCCTTAGAGCTCTCCATGCCCACCGCCACCAGGGCTCTTTGTCTAGGGATGCTGACAGCGCCCCCCAGGGACGGGTGTGCTACTAGCTGTCAGAGAGCTGTTGGGTATCCTAATGTGTTAATAGCTGAAACTCAGCTGTAATTTTCTCCTGAATCTGTCAGCATTTACATTCTGTACATTGTGGTGCTTTTTCCACCTTGTATTGTTATAACTGTAAGCTCCTAAGGGGCAGCCATCTGGTCTTAGGCATGTACCCTGCTCAGTGCCTGGCAGTGCCATGTAGTCTCAGGGTCCTAACCTTCCTTTCCAGTGATTTCTCCCATTCTTCGTGGAGGCGATGCTCCGGCCATTCTGCACTACTTCTGGTTCCTCTCGTAAGCCAGCATTGCTGACTCCGTGGCTCCAAGTGCCTCTCTTCCCTGAAGACAGACTTGCACCTGCTTTGCCCCTGTACAGATTCCTTGCCATCCAAGTCATTTTTTTGAAGACCCGGTTCAATAACTAATTTTTTCCCCCTAAGAGAAAAGAGATTGCAACAGGAGTGGGGAACTCGATTTGGCGGTTGATCTGGCCAGAATTCGAAGTGAGGACCAATTCATTCCCCTCCTATTCCCTTTCACATTGTCCCTCCTGTCGGGTAGTCTGTCCCAGTCTGGACTGCTAAGAAAACATGTGTTCCTGGGAGTACTCTATGCCTTCTCCTAGCTAAAAACTTCCACCCAGAGTTAGTGTGACTGGCATCTGTTCTACTACTGCATGAGGAGAACGCCAGCTCCTAGAGGACAAGGGCTGAGGAGTCGACCCCTGGGCCCCACCGGAAGGCACGGGCCGTGCACGAGCGGCCGTACAGGGTGACTGCTGTGGTCGGGTGAATCAGTGCACTCCGGTTGTCACTCTCCCGAGGGGCGCATGCCTAGAGGTAGGACCTAACCGAGCAGGTTTCGATGTTGGGACACTTCATGGTGGTGAGAATTGTTGGGAAAGGGGTGGGCAGAGGAGGGAGGAAGTCACCGGTCACTGGAGGCGCTCCCGTCCCGGTCTGAGTGATGAGTCATTTCTTTCTGACGGCGCCCAGTGTGTCCAGGGGGCTTGTGTCCGTGCGGGAGGATTTGGTGTGCCAATGTTTATTTCCGCTCACGGACCCACTCCGCCGTTCCGCAGCTCGTGCTGTTGCCCCGCCCCACGTCCATGCCGTGTGCTCCCCTCTCCCCACTCCCCGCACCCAGTGTCCAGCTGAGTCCTGTCAGTCTACCTCAGCCATCTTTCACATCTCTCCTCCCCACCTGGGTGATTTCGGTGGCCTCTCAGCTTCCTCGACCCCTCCTCACCCCTGCCTTCTGTGTACCCAGTGCCAGACCCATCCCACTGTGACGTGGCTCTGACTGCGCGTCCCGTGTGTGTGTCCTCTCTCCCTCCTAGACTGTAAGCTCCGACGGGCAGGATCTGTGTCTGAAACATCCTTGTATCTCCCGTAGTGCACATATCAATAAATACTTCCTGAATGAATGACATAAAGCCTTGTCTGAAGTGAAATGCTGTCTCCCAGATTATACGTAGTTTTCTTTCTAGGGGAATTGCAAAACATCAAAAGTTGTACGTATAAAGTTGGTTGAGTAACAACAACTATGGATTAACCACAGAGAAAATTACAGAAAACTTTAATTTTTTTTCCATTGAATCAGCATGGATATGTGTGTATGGATGGTTCAATAAATATATTTTTATATACATGTATCACAGAAATTTTACATTCCATCTTCAAACTGCAGAAATAGGTTTTTTTTACAAGCCAAAAAATAACTGCCATAACTTTTATGACTTCATGCAAAAAAGGGAAGAGTAAGGGGCAAAGGGGAGTTGGTTAGTCCAGGTTAAGAGTCCCATCAGAAGTAAAAATGTTACATTAAGGAAGCGATTGCTTAACACGCTGCTTAAGGTGGCAGCCAAACAAATCCTTAACTGCAGCATTAAGGCCATACCAAGTCTATACATATGTACAAAGATTTCCATATAAAAGACACACTGTCACATACTCTTCCGGGAAAGGATGAGGAGCTTCATGAGTAATTCTGACCCAGTTTTCCAGGCCAATTAATTAAGATTTCCCCAGGCTACTTCGAGCTCTCTTTTACTTTGGCTAGCTGTCAGTTACTGCTCTGTGGGCTTGTGACTTGGGTAGGCTGTAACGCAGAAGTGTGCATGATCTTGAACCTCTTCCATTACAGGTGATCAAGCACTTCTTAGCTTCACTAGTTCTCCCTGCCCAGCCCAGCATACGTTTCACATCTCCCTAAAGTGCTGGAATCACAGAACTTGAACTTCCCATTGTCTTACCTGTAACGGACTCCACAGCCAGTGCTGGCATTGTGAGCCGCAGAGTTACATGGTACCCTTCTGCTCTTTGGGGTTAAAAAACAATTTCTTGAATAGTTACAGTGAAATGAAGCAAAATGTGAAGTTTCAGGCAACATCCCCTGGAGCTGATGGAGGTTAACCTTGAACTTTCACCCCCTGTGTGTCATGACATTAAGTTGGCAGCTACCTTTTTGGAAAAAAGAAAGTGTACAATCATTTGTAGAAGAATCATAGCATGGGATTTACTTTTCTGCCTAAACATCAAATCGGGTCACTTTGGAGACAACGGATAGGTCTTTTGTGCAAATATCCAAATGGATGAAGTGGGGACAACCTGGGGGGGGGGGAGTCCTTTGGAGGTGACAGCCTGTTACGCAGAAGTCATTTACTTTGTCAAGTTAGGGTTGAGACTTGAGATTGGACGCTGGTTCTGTTGGTAGAAACTAGCATAAAAGGATAATCTTGGGTCCAAAAGAAAGTGACTAAGTTTGTGATAAATCAAAGACCCTTCTCCCAGCGACTGACTGAGCCTCTATTTGACAATGTTGTAATTCATTTTGAATTGTTTTAAATCTCTCTAATACTGCTTTTCATTAATGCTGTCTTAGCTCTGAGTTGGTTATCACCAGGAGCCCCGCTCATCCCCAGTTCTCCCTGGGCCAGGTTCCAGGTGTGGCTCCAGCGTGTTCCCAACTATGGCTGCAGGATAGTTTGGTCTCCTCCCATGGGTTCCCGGGGCCAGTCCAGTGTGAGAATGAGGTCTCTGGAGATGGCCTTCCTAGGGGAGGGGACCCAATAGTGATTTGGAAGCACTTCAGTATGTTTCAACACTTAGAAAGGGAGCAATCACGGTTCGTTCCTTCCAATCACGCACCAGCTGCTCTTTGCCCAAATGACACTAGTCATTTACACTGAAGTAATTCTCATCAGTTCTAGACAAGTGAGTTTGGCCAACAGGCTGACTGGGACACTGAGACCCAGACAAAGAGACATGGACACACTTGGGCAACATTACCTAGAGGGCTGGAAAGCATTACGGGTTTTGTCTTGGTTCATTTTCAAGTCTAATTACAGAAGTTGAAGATGTGTATTCAGTTCAGTTTTTCAAACTTCAGTTGGAGGCGGCTGAGGTCCCTTCTGTGTTTGACTTGAAAGTAGAATTTGGTTCTTCAGCTGGCTTGGTTTTTTCGTTCTGAGACCTCTGCACTGTTGGACATGCACGAGAATTGCACGGGGTGGGCCTCGTCTCTGCCCACTGGGCTCGGGACCAAGAGAAGCCCCTTCACTCATTTTAAGTGTCATTCGTGCTGAAAATGCTGTGATGGACTAAGTGTTGGAAAATTGAACCATTAAAATATGTAACAGTATGAATTTTAAATTCATGGGATAAGTTTTAAATTCAATGCTCTAAAGTGCATAATGGGAACACCCAAATTTTTAGCTTACAGACTATCCCCAGGACACCCTTACACACCCTGAGAGCATGGTGTGGACACCTTTGAATGAGGTAGGAATAATGTGGAGCATGTGGAAAAAAATTTTGAGTTAAGCAAACTACTTATTTCATATGTAAGCACTACATTAAAAAAATATTTGGGCCGATCGTTTACTAGGGTAGGTAATACTAATCTCTTTCCCCAGAAATATTTTTTCTAAAGAGTTTACCCAAGAAAGGTAACTTTCTGAAAGAAACTTCATTTTACCTACTAGCAGTGACTTGATTAAAGTCATATTGTCTTTTATTAAAAAATCATTTGGCTTTTTTACTCTTCATATCTCTTGTTCTCTATGGACATAATTTCGTGTTTTGAATAGAGAGAGACTCCCTAGGCCAATGGAGACGCAGCCGAAAACAAAAAGGGCATATGCGAGACTATGTTTTCTTCCGGGTCAGCCCTGTGTGGTGACTCTGTTCAACCCCGGGCAGTAAGGGCACTCGCACCGCCAGCTCCCCTGCAGTGACACCTCGCTGTGCCAGCTGTGGGCTTGCTGGTAGACCGCAGATAAGGCTCTGGGAGCTTTTCAGAATCACTGTCGACCAGCAGCCTCAACGTGGAGGCGCGACTCAAGCGTCCCTCTGTCGTCCCCTTTCCAGTGCCTGCCTAGCACAACCTAAAAACTTAACGTGTTGGGTTGAATTGGGGCCCTTGAAGATGGGAGTTTCTAGTGGGTACTGTACTCCTCTAAGACAAAGGAAAAGGTAAGTTATCCCCCCCCACCCTCCTCCCCGCCCCCAAATAAGCACAGGAAATTCGGACTCGGGCTGGGGGGTGTCAGCTGAGGGGAAGCGGGCAGAGCGAGCTGCTCTCCCACGAAGGAGGAACCTGTATTGATTGGTCTGTCTGAGAACTGCCGTACTGGGTCCCGCCCCCCTTGGTCTGCATCTAAGGCTATGACGGACTCCGAGTCCCTCGCTCCAGCCGTGCCTGCTGTCCATTGGACTTGAACCACGTGGAAAACCACTGTGCCCGTGCGTGCCCCTGGTTTTTTGCCTCCGTGTTTTCACTCACGTCGTTCCCTCTGCTGGAATGCTCTTTTCCCATCTGTCAAGACCTGGTGTGTTCCTTGAGGTACTACTCACTGCCCAAGTGGCCCTTGTGCCTTGAGACGTCCCATGGCTTATTTTCTGCCCACTTCATGGCACCCTCCTTTCTCTTCTGCGCTCCTCTCGTTAGTCACCAGTTTGGAATGTCTGTTGTTCCCAGGTCGTGCTTTATCCTACTGCCCTGCTGCTAGAGCACACTGTCTTGCCACAATTAATGCACAGCAGGTGATGGCTGGCAGGCAGGTGCAGGGAGATTAAAAACAAAGCTGATACAAAGAGTGGAAAGAATATATATGTATATTCTAGTCCTGGCTGTGCCGCTAACTATTGAGACCACCTCCCTGAGCCTCTACTGACTTGA
This sequence comes from Phyllostomus discolor, assembly GCF_004126475.2. Classification (NCBI taxonomy): domain Eukaryota; kingdom Metazoa; phylum Chordata; class Mammalia; order Chiroptera; family Phyllostomidae; genus Phyllostomus; species Phyllostomus discolor. The sequence goes on from NC_040915.2 coordinate 22,021,641, forward strand.
ACCCTGAAAGGCTGAGCTGCTTTCTGCATGCCGAGCATTTCGAAAAATCATGTAAAAGCAAGTGCGGAGCAGTTCCCTGGAAACCCACGGACCCTGACTCGAGGTCACTCACCAGACCCTGCAGAAAGAGCGCCTTTGTCTCACCAGCGTGTGGCGCTGTGCGGAGGGCCGGGCCCTCAGAGCAGCGGCTGAGAGACACCCTGGCGTCCCTGCTGTCGCTTGTGGTGCTGTCACACCCAAGGCCAGGCTTCTGGAGGCAGGTGACAAGACAAGGATGAGGCCAAGGAGGAGCTGCCGTACGCAGAGGCCTTGTCACGTGAACGGGCTGGCAGCCCGTACACGTCAAGTTACCTAGGGGATTGTTAGGAACGAAAGGACTGGGTGACAAGCAGCAGCTTCTACTTCACTTTTCTTTGGTGGAGGAGGGTAGGTCCATGCATTTCCCTGAAACTCCGTTTTCCCACTTCACGTCAAGAGCCGCTAGAAGGCCCCCCTTTACTGGAACTTGGGTTGTGCCGCCCATTGTGATAGGTTCACTTCTATGGGGTCTCCTGAGCAGGTGCCCCCTCTGTACCCGAACACCTGCTTGGGGGACATCGTTCCTTGCATTTAACCCTTTGAAGGATGAGTGAGACCACAATTCCATACACCCAGGTAGTCAACTGTGGGGGAATTACCTGTGAGACTGAATTCTCTCTCGCATCTTCCCATGTCTTCCCTGGAATTAGGGAAGTCGCTAGTTAGGGACAGTGCTTATCTTTGGTTCCCGTGCCTTGCATTGTGTGTAGTGGGTTCTTTGTCTTAGTTGAGTGAATGTTTTCAAGGGATTCCAGGCTGAGGAAAGACTTCCAGAGAAGGTCTAGCCCTTGCTCTTCATTCCGGCCAAGTCGGCGCCGCTCCAGCCACACCGTGATCTCCTCCGCAGGACGGCTCCCGGGGAGTGTGTTCCGGGCTCCTGCCCGCCCTGCTGCGCACCCGTTTCCCTCTCTCCCATGGTTCTGTAGCCGGAATGTCACCCTGCATCAGCTCCAAGTCCTTCAGGTGCCAAAAACCCGGGTAGCAGGCTCTCAACGTTTTAAGATGGTCGGATGGGTTCGTTTGTTCGTGACCAAGTGGTGAGAAGGGGAGGACGAAGGACTGTTCAGTTTGGTGCTTGATCAAGAGGATGTTTGATTTCTCATCTAGCACGAGAAAGTGTTCCTTGGCATTTCACAGATTGTAGCAGTTAAGGTTTTGTACACTGGAATGTACCTAGGCAAAAGGCTCCATACTTTTTATTAGCAGTTATAAGATTCCTTTAAGCTAAAAGGACTGACAGACTACATCGAGTACTTGTTTTTGTATTCAATTTGGGAGACAAGAGCTTTACAGGAGGGTAACCAGGGTCACAGGGCGAAATAGTTTGTCGAAGGTCAAAAGCAGGTAAGTGGAAGAGGTGATCACATCACACCTCTTTCCAGTCCTCCCATTGCTCATAGAGTCGTGTCCAAACTTCGGCAAGGCGTTGCCGTGGGCCGGTAAAAGAAACTTTCAGAGCCGTAAGTGCCCCCAACCATCAAATGAGAAGTAAGATCTGGGCCACTGTGGGTCTTAAATGACTTAATTTTGAGAGACTGACATAGAATAGGTGTCCAGTAGCAGTGCTGTGATGTTCACAATTCACGAGGTTTATTCACAGTCCGCTCCTAGTGCACGTGTGAGTGACGACTGTTTGTAGAGCTTGGTGTGGTGCCTCCTATTCAGCCGGTGCTCACATACCTGGGCAAAGGGGGTGCAGGCGCTTGGTCGGTGTAGTCAGGACTGGAATTGAGGTCAGAGCGTGTGCAAGCTCGGCGGGGAGTGTGGAGTGATTCACCAGTGAGAGAATCCTTGAGCGCGTCGTAAAATGTCACTGTCAGCTGCTCCGAAGGGCGGGTGGATTTGGCTTTGGGAAGCCTGTCTCAATTCTAAAAGGAAGCTCTTTGGTGACCTCTTCTGGTGAGCAGGAAGAAGTGATTAGGATTTCAGAGAGCCTGAGATGATGAGAAGGCTTTATTTACAGCCAGGGGTGGGGTTAGCATTCATGCTGTCATTTCACCTAGACATGGGGCTGGTGAGGTGGATATTATTGCCCCCAAACACAGAACGACCCTGAGGGTCAGAGAGGTGACGGTCTGGCTCAGGATGACGTGCTGTTCTTTGGTAGTCCAGGGGAGCCTCCTGGGCTGCGCCAGGACAACTGTGAGTGGACTAGAGGGAAGCTGAGAGGGTGGGACGGGGCGCAGGGCCGCTGTAGGGTCTGTGGGAGGTCCTGTTTCCTCCTCCAGTTAAAAGACAACAGAGAAGTGGCTCTAAAAAAGGAAGCACAGCCAACTTTGCAGCTAGGAAAGCCCTCCAAGCCCCACTAATCCAATACTCCCATTTTACAGACAGAAAAATTGAGGCTCAGAGGAAACAGAGAGGAAAATGGGAGAATTTTGCGGCGACTGTCTCTATTAACCACCCAGAACACGCAGTTACCACTTCACTCTTTGTTTTACTGTCTATCCATCCGAGGCCTTTTGAAAATGTCCCAGATTTCAGTCTTGTCGGGGCAAAGAAGAGGTGGCCAGTTATATGGTGATGGCACAGGACGCTGGTTTACAGTGTGGTTTCCATTTCCTTATGGGAAGTTTGAAACCTTCTACAGTATTTAAGTCTTGATTTTTAACTCCGGGAACAAGAACAAAGCTTCAGTCTGCGACATTCTCACGGATTCCGGGGCCAGGTGAAGGGAGAGGGGAGCACGTTTCTCATGTCACCCCGTAAACATTTTGAAGGGACTCCATTGATACAAAGCATAAATGCACCCCTGTTGGGAGAGACAGGAGCAGTGTTTCCCGGTCATAAAGAGTGTTTGTCGGAGCTGCAGGGCTGGGGAAGCAGTTTCAGGAACTCCATTGCCAGGGGGAGGTTTGGTTGGGGCGGGGGTGGGGCGGGAGCTGGCTCAGCTCCCGCCCCACACCTGCCGTAATATTTTTTTCTTTTTATTAGTGTAGCCCAGCTAACGGGATGAATTTAGATGAACCTCCCTAATGGTCTGGAGCGGTGCCACGCTTTCTGCCTGTAACCACGGCTAAATTAACAGGGACAAACAGGAAACTATTCTCCCGTCTTGCTGGCAGTTTGCTGTTCTGTTTAAATTCTGTCAGTGGGGGTGACGGCACAGGCCGGGAGGGGCTTGCAGGCACTGCAGGTCTTCCCTGGGGCCTCGGCCCTGACGGGTTTCTCTCTGATTCTTCCAGAGGCTCTGGCAGAGGGTGCCACACGCCTGCCCTGGAAGGTGGGTTCCAGCCTTCACAGGACGACACACAGGCTGAGGCACCAGAGCGGAATGCCCTGGTGTCGGACGGGACGCTCAGGTGAGCAGCTAGACTGACAGGCAAGTCCACCAGTGCCGGGAAGTGCCTTGACCTTGGCGGCAGAAAAGTTAAGATCATAATCTCCTTGCGGGCCAAGACTCCTGTTGCTTAACCTCTCCCTACCCGCCCACTGGCTGGCCGGGGTCGGGGTCTGAGTCAGACAAGGACATGGGGAGGCAGTGAAGCATTTCAGGGCATGTGCCCTTTCTTCTCCTTCAACCCATGCAAGTGTCCTATCCGGAGTTTGGCTGTGAAGATACTCCGTCAGCCCCGTTTTCACAGGGGTGTAAGCAGGCTAAGAAAGGCGGAGTAGCGTACCTATGTTTCACCGTGAGCCTGAGCCGGCCCCAGAACAAGGACCCACTTCTCATTGGCCTCCAGAAGGCAGGTGTGTTTGCGCAGGGCGCTGGGTTTCCGAGGCTGCATAAGAAAGCAGGCGAATCTGAGGAAAGGGGGCCGGACACAAGGCAATGCAGGTGTGGGATCGGGAGACCCCTTCTGTCTGGAACCTGCGTGCAGCCAGGGGGTCCATCCTCCCAGGGTCAGTGAGCTGGCGCTGCTCTGGAGCCCTGTGCACGATGCAGTCGTCTTGGCCGGGCCCTCTGGAGGGCGTGCTATTGCCTGGCCACTCTCTGCACTCTGCCTTCCAGCCCAGCGTGGCAGCGGGCGTTCTCCAGGGCAGCGAAGTTTCAGAATGCACAGGCAAGAGGAAGAGGAGGGACAGAAATCGCAGCTGCAGATGAGCCAGGAGCTCCCCGGTCTGTGTTAGTGCCCCTGCATCTCCCGCCCCCTCAGGAGTAAACCAGCATCTTCTGGCAGAGTTTAGTTTCACGAAATGAGACATAAAACTGATGAAACAGGAAACGCAGACGGAGGGAGGCAGGGGGAGCGGGGGTGGGGGGAGAGCAGAGGAGGGAGGAGGGACGGTCTGCATGTTAGCTGAGGCCTTAATGATCCTAAAAATCAGTGGGCAATAATTTCTACTTTGGAATTCATTTTGCTGTTCCAAAGAATGATAAAGCACCTTAATTATTGCTTTAAATAAACACATGGCTCTTTCGAAACAGCATGAACAAGCGCCCACGTATGAGCAGACCTGTCTCCCAACACTTGGCAGCTTGAGAAATCCTGAAGGAAGAGACAGCACGAAAAGCCAGTGGAAGCGTCACGGAGCCCGGGCCCTGGGGGTTCCAGACCACTGGGGCGGGGAGAGAGGTCTGCAGGGCGCTCCTTGGTGCCCCGAGGCCAGTGGGGACAGGCAGAAGGAAGTCGCTGCTTTCCTTCTCTTGGTACCGGGCTGGGGTGGGGAGGGCAGCGTTTCAGCGTTTTTTAAAAGTTCTTTGTATCTACAGGGGTTTCAAGCTTTCCAGGGATGTTCCTTCTATCCACTGGCATTTCAGGGAATGGAGACCAAGGCCTTTCCAACACCCACTCTTCCTTACACTGACACCAAGCGTGAAAAGCAAGCCTGTTCAATCAGAACAAGGCCTGTGGCTTTTATGCCGTCCTTTGGCCGGGATGAGCTCCTGTTTCCAGCTTCACAGAGCTGCAGAAAAATGGGAGGATCCTTATTTCAAACTTCTAAATGGGTTTCTGAGAGAGGGGGCTTCATGGAGGGGGGGGGGAAGCTAAATTGAACTTTAAGAGCATGTTTCCTGCTTGCCCGTTTAGAGAATTTTTGGCCCAGTTGGTTCATGAATAAAGATGCTTCCTATCAGGGGTGGAGATCCATTCACCCCTTCTCAACAGACCCGACCTGCCCCTCCGAGCACACGCTTTCTGCTTCACCTTAGGCCGGTAGGCTGCAGGGGAAACCAGTCTGCCTGCCTCCTCAGAGCCGCCTGCAGAGCGTGCAGACGGTGCTCCCTGACCGAATCGGGGAGCTGCCAGAGAGCGCTCGCTGGTCGTGCCAGCTCTGGGCTTCCAGCCGGACTGGCGAGCAGCTGCAGGTCCCAGGTTTCGACCCCAGTCCTGACGCTGAGACAGGCTGGACCGCCACTGAGCCCTCCGAGTGCCAGCTCTTCCCGCGGAGGAGGCAGTCACTGCAGACCGTGACAATTCAATTTCCTTCCGTTTCAGTGTGCTGCAATTAACCGAGGAATCTAATTTTCACAACAGGCTGACTTAGTGATGATGGCACCAGCTTGGCTGGGGCACCAGTCTGCCTGCGGTCTAACAACACAGGGCCTCACGAAGCCGTCTCTTTTTAATGAACGATGCTCATGAAAGTGGGAACTTCGAAGGAAAGGAACCATCTCTCGTCTTATTTTCTCCCCAGTATGAAAAAAACTAGCCTATGAAGAATATTGGTGAGCTTCTTAGAGGGATGCATTTCTTATTTATGGGTAGCTTAGAAGAAGAGATTCTTTGGTTCAAATGACCTTTTTGTCTTTCTAGACTTGAGCTAGAGTTATGCTCCAGGCACCACTCATAGGCACGCGTGCAAGTTCAACTTCCTTTCCGTTCCCGCCGTCCTTGGTCCCTCCCTAAAGCCTCAGCTAAGAACGGACTCTGGCGTGTGTGGAAGGACCAGAGGGTGGCAGAACTGAGCCATTTATTGTGGCTGCTCTGGAAACAAATGAGACACATTATAACCTAATAGGTGGGAAGTTGCTGGGATTATCTGTCTGCTTAATTGCTGTCCCCTAAATGTGGCTCCTGTGTCTCCTGAGAAGAGCTGCAGTGTGGGAGGCGGGGCAATCACCAGCCCCTCTATGCCGGGATCAGCTCTCTCTCCAGCACAACCACCGGTCTCTGCGTGTGCAGGTGCGAAACCAGTCGACCAGTCACCACACCTAAATCGTTGCCCCCCACAGTAGCACTGGGCATGCGTTTTCCTGAGGCATGGTATTTGCTGTGCTCAAACAGAACAGGAAATAAAGAGAGTTTTGTCTGTCCTCTCTGTTGGAGCCTCCTAACACATATTTGGCCTAAATTATCTAGTTTGATTTCTTATAATGATGAAGTCCATGTGACTGACGGCTGAACACTTGACATTGGACACGAATGGTAATGTCTTCCTGAGCACGTTCCATTCCTAATGCATGATGGTACCTTTGACTTCATAATGATGGATGTTTTTCCCACTGCTGTTCCTCGTCGATGAAGCAGAACAAGAGGAAAAATGAATCTGCAAATTTTGCAAAGAAGAAAGGCGACGAGAGCCGTGTGGGCCCGTGTACGTGCGCATGTTTACGTGCGTGTCTGCCTGGGAGGGTCAGAAACCAGAGCGACATGAGGCTTCTCACTGCATGACTCCCCGCTGACCAGCTTCAGCACACAGGACAGTCGGAGTGGGGAGGGCTAGAGGCCACCTGTACCACTGTCCCCGCTGTGTGTTTAGAGAAGCTAAAGCTTGGTCATTTAATCGCTCCCCCAGCACATTAGCAGTGGGCTGAAAATTCAGATTCGCCTCACTGCCAGAATGCATACGGTCACATTTTTTCCCCTCGAGGGACACTGAGTTAGGAGTAGCCTGAGAGCAGACTTCAGTGACACCCTCCTCTGTGTCTTAAAGAGATGATCCTGTTGTCTGTTGGATCCCATCAGCTAGACCTGGCAGCTCCTGGTGGGCCCGCAAGCTGAGTGTGGTGACTGAGGCTCAGGGACCCAGCAGAGGTTGGGCGAGTGGCCCCATGATTTCTCTGTCCTGGAGAGACGCCAGACCCCTCCTCCGAGGGGCCGGGTCTGAGATCTGCAGATCTGGCTGTTTGAGAGGAGGCAGGGCGTCAGAGCTGCTGGCTCTGGCTCCAGTCCCCGGTGGAGACCTGTGCCCTTGTCGCCTGACTTCCCTGGACTTCAGGCTTTCCGGATGCACACCAGCAGAGTAGGGTAGAGAGAAGGGCTTCTTTAATTTTTTTCCTGAAAAAATGATTTTTCCTTTAAGCAGAGTGAATAAAGTGCTAGTGAAGGGGCTATCAGCCTCTCCAGGGGCTCTTGCTCCACTTTAGAACTGTGGCTTCCTCCTCCCTTAAATAAAGTAAATGCAGTGCGATGAAAGGTGCCGAAGCAGCTCGGAGATGGAGGCTCTGGTCTTGAACTGGCAGTAGTTCAAGTCCCTCTCTGTAACTCTTCCTCCTTTAGGTGTGTGTGTGCGGTGGGGAAAAGGGTGGTGTTAGACGGGAGGCTCCTGCCCACCTGGCTCCTACCTGCAAATGCTTCTTAGGAAAAAGGAGTCCAGTGTCTGCCCCACACCATCCGAGGCTAGGATACAGCTTGGCTTCCTGGGCTGCACGGGCCAAGAGAATGGAAGGCCATCGACCTTGGAAACACAATGTAAACAGCTCTATCCTCAAGCCCAAAGCCGAATCCTTATTGGCTGCATAGTGCATTTTCTTGACCTAAGTCACTCTAGATCCCCGTCTTGGCCTGCTCTGTTGGCCTCTGGAGACATCGGCTATTGTGCATCAGGAGTGGGAGAAAGCTCCCTGTGGGAAGGTGCTTGAGGAAGGAGCGAGGCTCCCCGTGGCTCATCTCTGGTCCTGGCCCACGTTGGGGATGCTAAAGACACAAGCGAAACCCTAAGCCGCAGTACAAACTGATTGTCAGCTCTGTCTCACTGTCTAACTACTGCAATCCGAAGCCACAACACTGACGTTCAAAGGAAGAAGTGCGACCCCAGTCGCTGACCGGAGCAGGGAGAGTGCCAAAGACAGTGGTGCCAGCGTTGGGGGCAGAGTGGGATCCGCAGTGAGCGGGCCGAGGCCGCTGGACACAGCCCGCCTCGCAGCCTTCCTGCCTGAGGACAGCTGGGTCCCTCTGCGCATCTCCCTCCAACCCACAGCCCATTTCCTAGGCTCTCTTCCTCCTTCTGGGGGTGCCCTAGCTATCCGGGGATAGATCTGGCACTTCAGAGTTAGAAGGAAAGAGAAATACTTGTCACATGTTAAAGCTAAACAAAGCACCAAAAAGGAAAAAAAAAGACTTATAAAAATATAATGGGGTCATCTCCCCAAGCTTCCCACATTATTTGCAGTCTGTGAAATGTCAAAATATAATGAACAGACTCTCCACGCATCACCGTTTCCCTCCACCCGTATGTGTCTGAGCTGAGGAGCGTCGGCAGCACCCTCTCGCCCTGTGCGGTTCCACTCTGCAGGACCGCTCCGCCTCAGCTCCGTTCACCCTGCGGACCCCACCTCCCCAGGATGCCACCACTTGCAATTCCAAAGAGACATTCCAAAAAAATAGACATTTGAAAAAAGTGCATCTGTTCACAGTCTATGCATATTATTTCTTGAGATTATTACTTTTTTTTCTTTTTAACGGTAAAAAAGATTGCATATTGGCAATAGGATGAGAAAACCATGGTGGCCCCCTCTGGGTGGAGGACAGAGGGGCGGGTGTGGAAGCACAGAAGCGAGAGGACTCAGAGAGGGGCGGCGCGGTCCTGAGCCTTGAGACAGGAGGATCGAGGCGGGCTCGTCTGGATTCTCAATCCATGGGCCTCCGAAACGTCCCCTCTTTTTAGTCCTTTCTCTCTTCTCCACCCTTCCCGCTTCCTCACGGCATGCTCTGGCCGCCCAGCCCTCTGGAGGCAGAGGCGGAATGGCAACAGCGTTTTGGCACGTGTCCCCCTGGGCCAGATGGAAGACAGGCATGGCGTTTGGAGGGGCATGATGTGGGACACACCAGAGCAAGCTTATTTGTGACTGTTTCCACTCAGGGAAAAACTGTCCATTACTTCTGTGACTTTAAAAATTTAAGCAGTTACTAGGCGGATAGGTTAAGAAAAATCTTTTGTTCTCATGGTTTCGCATTAATATTAAGCGTGAATAGATATATATTACATTGCTCTCCTGCAGCTCTGGGGCAGACTGCACTCTCCTTCCAAACAGGAGAACCGCACAGGCCGGTGACTCCGGTGTTTGAAAGCTCTTCTCCCCCCACTCCGGCCCCCACCCTGCCCTTCCCCGGCCCCTCAATTCCTGCATTGGAAAAGCCCCCCGCCCCCACCAGCTCACCCGTGCGCAGATAGATAGTGCCGCATTCGAAGACTCATGCACCACTGCCTTTTGCTGTGCACAGGTAGCAGAGAAAGAGGGAGCTGTGTACGCTGGACCCTCCCGCTCCTCCCCTTCTCTTCCTGTGCTCGCCCCTCTCCGCCCTCTCCCAGCGCCCCCATCGCAGACCCGTCACTGGTTGTGGACGTCCTCCCTGCGGACAATCTTGTAGATGATCCAGTAGAACATGTTGAAGATGAGGAAGGCCATGGGGAAGCCGATGCGGGATATTTTGTCGATCTTCTTGGCCCTCTGGATGAAGAGTTTCCGCATCTCCTCCGGGGACTTGGATGGCGCGGGAGGGGGGTTGGTGGTGTTGTTGTTGTTGGCGCCCTTGACCGAGATGCCATCCTTGGCCTGCAGGCAGGCCGGGCCCATCCCGTAGGCGGAGAAGTTGAAGCGGCCCTCTCCGGCCTCGTCCTCCTGGAACAGATTCAGCATGGGGCTCTACTTAAAATAAGACAGGGGCTGGGCACCCTCCCTGCAAGGCACTCCCGGGGGGCCAGGCCATGCCCATCTGGCTCTCCCTGCCGCCCTGCACCACCATTCCAGGTTTCCGAGGGCTTTTGGCTGGCTGGGGAGTCATGCCTTATAGAGGGGCGCCTCTCGCCTGCCGAAACAGATGCAAACCAGGGGATGGAAACGTGGTGTGCAGTCTCGAGACCCCTGTTCAAGGGTTGCCTCTGTTACCTCGTGGCTGCACGACCTTAGGAAAGTCTTCTGTGAGTCTCAGGGTTTCTTTTATTTCATTTCTATCTGTAAGTGGGGGTAAGAGTCACCCTGCTATCTCAGAAGGTTCTTCTGCCCATCAGAGGTTTGAGAATGGCACGTACTCTGAGTGCATCATTATCAGAAATCCAGGGGGCAATTTGGAGAGATCCCCTGCTTTGCTTCTGTTGCCTCCTTGCTCCCTTCCCCCACCCCCTGCCCCAGTTCAGGTCTTCTCATTTGTGGGTTGCGGGGAGGGGGTGAATGCTCGGCGAGGGAGCAAGAGCTGTGGGCCTCATGTCCGTTGCTGAAGCCAGGGAAGCCACAGTTTCTTCCTACCTCCACGTTCCCACGCCCCTGGTGTCTGTGACCTCAGACCTACCTCCAGACTTGTATCAAGTCATCATTCAAGGCCATTCGTTGTTTGGCTCCAACTTACCTCGACAGGCCTCTCTCCCTCCCACTGTTTGCTTTGCTCCCCACCAGTATCATTGCACTTTATGTGCTGACCCCGCGCACCCCACTCCCTGCCTCACACCAGCTCCCGAGGTGGCCGCTTCCCCCGCCTTTCTCAGCCCCCCTTTCCCAGCCATGCTGACCGGGCCCTGATCGGAGACCTGGAGGCCCTATTACTGTCTGCTCTCGAGTTCCACTTTGTGTTTGTTCCGCGAGAGATCTGAGGTGGCCCCCAGGTCTCAGCTGAGGTTCTGATTCCGTGCGTGGCTCTGGGGAAGTTTTGTCAGCTCACGTTGCCCTTCCAGACAGTGGGAGCCCTCAGAGGGGCAGCCCTGTCTCCTGCTGGTCCCCATGCACAACGGGGCCAACCGAGCCACTGGGGCCTCTCCAGCTCGACTCCTGCCACCCCGTTTTGGGCCGCCATCTGGGCTTGTGACGACTTTCAGCCTAGTCTTCCTACTTCTCCCAGGTGGCCCCCACCCCAACCCTTCAGGGTTGTTATAACACAGATCTTACTGGGCAGCTTTTGCCTAGAACTTTACATAAGTTAACACTGACCTCAGGATAATTAAAAGCCTTATGTGGTAGACGGGGCCTTAGATTACCTGGACCCTGTGTACCTCTCGGGTCTCATCTGGTGCCTTCGTCTATCTGGTGTTCTGTGCTCCCATCGCCTGGCACATTTCTGTGCATTCAGAAGTGCCACGCACCCTCTCTTTAACTCCAGGCCTCTGTTCAAGTCCTCCTCCGCCTGGAGTGCACTCGACTCCAGCCCTGCTTCCAGCTCCTTCCCTTTCACTCAAGGAATTCCTACTCAGAAGCCGTCCCTGAACCCAGTGATAGGCTAGGTGTTCCTGCTCTTTGTCATGAGGTCCCCGTGCAGCCATGCCCACTGAAAGCTCTGAACACATTGCCTTCTGTGATTGACATCTGCCTCTCTCACTAGACTGTCAGCCCTGTGAATGCACAGGTGCAGTCTCTCATGGGCATCAACCTCTCAACACTAAGTGAATACAGGAGCAGGGCAAGATCACTGTATGCTCAGAAAGGGAGAAACTAGAAGGAGGAGGGCAGCAAGCTGGGTCTGATGGTTGCTTGTCACTAGGAATCTGCCCTTGCTGTAGGCTGCCATGTCGGGAGGTGTTTTTGCTGGGCTCTGGCTGTATAGGGGAGGCACCAAGTTAATTGTCTTTGTATTGGGTTGGCCAAAAAGTCCGTTCTGTTTTTTCTGTAAAATAAAAGACACTTGTTTCATTTTCACCAATAACTTTGTTGATTTGGGTGTTTTGAGTATGTCGGCTCTCTCCCACTACTGGTTTCTAGTGGGCAGAGGCCAGGGGCGCTGCTGATGTAGAGACAGCCCCACCACACAGAGTTCTTTGGCCACACAGTCAGTAGTACCGGGAGCCAGGCCACTTTTGACACGTTTGATCAGTCACAGCACCTTCTCCACACACGGCTCAAATCTTTTTTTGCGTTTCAGCTGTATTTTTACCTTTGTTGAAATAATAAGCCATAATGCACTGAAAATGTTGCTTATCTTCTTTCATCTTTAATATTAAAGTGGCTGCACAAAAATTCACCAATTTGATAGGTTTTTAAAAAATGCACACTGATATGATGGCTGTCACAGTACAACCTAACAAAGGTGTTTTGAATGAAGTTAAAGACAACTAAGCACTACTAGAGCCATCATATGGAAGAAACATAACAGACTTTTTGGCCAACCCAATAATTTTGGGTAAATTATTGTCTGCCTCATTTGCTGAGCATGGTAGTGGAATGGGTGGGTGAGAACTGTAGGCCCCATCTCGTTAGATGACTATCCATTTCACTTTGTAGCCAGGAGAGGGGCAATTCTCTGGACACAACCGAACGAAGCCTTCTATTCCTGTTATAACCAGCAGGTGGCAGGAAACGAGTGCCCAGCAGCATCTGGAGCTGCTTGGGGACCAGGCAGGGGAAATCCTGTCATCCTCTCTGGAGCCCAGGGAGGCTGGGACTGTGCCTGCCCAGTCCAGCTCACAGAGGCTTCCTAATACTCTGACTAATGAGGCCCTCCAGGAATTCGAGAACCAGATGCTTTCTGCCCAGCAAATGAGGTAGCTTGGGAGGATGGCGGGAGTTGAGGAGCCTGGCCAGGATCTCAGGCTCTGAGAAACTCAGGCACGCAGCTAGTTCCTCCCCATTCACCATCTGGGGATTAAAGTCCCCTCTGCCGCACTTCCTGCAGCCCCAGCCTGTGCACTGCCAGTGCCCAAGCCCCGCCAGAGTGGCCAACTCCAGTGGAAGCTCTTTCTGGTGAGTCTAACTCTGCGTCCTTGTAGGTCCTGACATGTGTGCCAAGTTCAGAGCTCTTAGGAACAAGGTCAGACTAATGTGAACACCTGCAGGGGACTGGGCAGGAGAAATGTGAACGATGAGGTGAGCCGGGCTGAAGAGCCTGTCCAGGTAGAGGGGCCTGCGGTCAACTGCGCAGGGCACCCCCACCTTGAAGGCACGTCCAGTGCGCCAGCACCATGTGGGATGGGCATCCTGTGGGGCGGCAGGCTGTGATTTTTTGAGAGATATTAGAAGTGTGGTTTTTAAGTGCTGGCACCTTATTCCAGATTTTTAAGACACTGCTCGTGAAATGAATGATATTTCCATGTTGAATTTGACTTTCCGGCTACTAGTTGTTGACCTCCACCTTACTATAGTTCTTATTTAAGATCCAATAATTGCAGGACTATTTTTACCCGCTTCAGTATGGAAACACTGATGGGTTGGTCGCAATGGACGCTGTATGGCTAGTGTGTGGGAGGAGCTGTGGGTCCTTGAGCCCCACCCCTGCCTTTGCGTCAGGGTCTCTGTGGTCCTGGTGACTGGCTCCTCCCCCCTGCCATCCTTGGCCCAGGAGGAGTGGCTGGGATGCTCTTTGAGAGCTCTTCCAGCATTGCAGGCTGTGAGAGAGCCAGTGCGGAACTGCATGGCAGAATCTGATGAAATCTGGGCAGCAGCCTTATCCACACTTTACCTGCCAGAGTGAATGCATCTGTTTTCCTCTAGTGTGTCACACCGGCAGGGATTTGGCAAGGGAGGAGGCAGCCTTTGGAAGTACCACAGGTCCACCCTCTCACACTTCTGCAAGAGGCTCCCTTCACATTGTAGCCTATGCAAATAGCGCCCCCTGGAATTGTGAAGTGCACAATCTAGGGGTCTGGTATTAATTATCTTTCAGCAAAAAGCCACTAGCCCACGGGGAAAAAGAAAAGTAAAAAGTAAATCTCAGAGACAGTTGTGTTTGGTCAGTTTCCCACTTAGACTGTTTTGGGAGTCAGAGGCTAGAAACCCAATGGAAGGGTAATGGAAGGACTAAAACTAGGGGTCATGTAAGAAGCGCTTTCTGGCTTCTGAAACAGTGTCCTCTCCCAATGCAGGACGTATCTCCCCTCCCAGGGGCACCTTCTGTCCTGGAATGTCTGCCTTCTGCCTGCGGTACACCATTAGAAGTTAATTAAGTCAGATTGCGAATGTTTAAGAAACATGGATGGAGAGTTATGCCTGCGTAATCATTCTAATCCCTGGCACTTGTGGCGGGAACGAAACTTAAAGCCACTCTGGAATCTGGTTTGATCCGTACCACAGCCCCCCTAATGCCAGCTTTAGTCCATTTCACCGAGGGGAAAGCTGGGCCTCGGGCGAGGCCAGCTGCAAGTCCCATACCAGACAGAGCTGAGGAGACAGGGTCCTTTGTCACAGCGCGGGGCCCTTCGGTGCAGCAGCACGGAATAGGCCAGTCTGAACCGTGTGGCGCCTTGGTGTGCGGCAGGCGTGTGGGGCGGCCCTGACAGGTCACAGCGTATGGGTTCTTGGTTGCCCTAATCTGCTGCTGGAAAAACTTCCGGCAGGCTGTCAGCCCGAGCCTTGGTTCCTTTGCTCCTCTGTCTACGTGCTCTACAGACGGCTCTTACGCATTCACTACGTATCAGGCCTGGTGTTGGGCACTAGGCATGTACCACTGAACAAGAGCAGACATGGCCTCTGTCCTTATGGAGGTTACAACTCCATGAAAGAGATGAGCATTGAGCAATCACATCACTGAATGTATAACTACGAGTCAAGGTGAATGTTCAGAAGGAAAGAAACTGGGTATGAGCAGAACACGGCCTTTGCTAGTGCACATAGCCTTTGTGCAAATCAGGGGCCGGCCTGCCCCTTGGGGGCTTGTGATTGGAAGCTTTTCCTCTGGCTGGCACAGCCCATGCCAGGGCACGGCTTACAGGGGAGGGCCTCGCTGGCTGGGGGCCCTTGTAGGACACAAGCTGTATGGCCACACTCGGCGGCCTTGTAAAGGACCCCAGTACAGGCCTGGGACCCTGGCCGAAGTATCAGGGAAAGTTGGCTCAGTGGAGGGCTGGACAATGAGCGGGCTGAGCCCAAGCGGAGTGCCCTGGGGAGCAACCCAGGAAGGGAGGAGCCAGCTTCCTGAAGGCCCGTGTGTGTGTTTGAGGAGCTGGGGAGACAGCTAGTGTGGATGGTGTCCCGAGAGCACAGGAGAGGGTGACGGGAAGCGAGGCCAGAGAGAAGCGTAGGCTCTCTGACCCTCGGGGAAGTGGTATGGACCAGGGTGCGGAGTCTGTGTGCTGCCTCAGCCGCACACTCCCAGGGGCGTTTGCTGGTTGGACCACAACCTCTGAGGTAGTTAGAAGAGGCTGGTGACTGTTCAGAGAAAATAGTCCTCTATTCAGTCCGTCAGGGAGAGAATCTGCACTGGGGGAGGATCTTGCTTGATGCCCCTTCCTTGGAGGTAGGGAGCAAAGGCCTGGAAAGTGGACACATTACCCGAACACCTCACCCTCTGTGGTGCAATTCCTGCCTGGAACCAAGCCCCCTGAAATAATGCGGCCCTGCAGAAAACACCAATAGATAGCCCCCAGCCTGCCATGCGCTGGGTTTCTAATGAGCCATTAGCTTGGCCCCGCCGGCATTTGTGCCATCAGCTCTGACTTCAGGCACACCCTGGTCATTTCTGTAGTGTTAGTACCGCTGAATGAGTGACTGCCTGCAGACCCAGTCGGGGCGTCATTTATGGGAGCGGAAGCTGGGACTTCTGTGACTCTCATTCCCATTTCCTGCCTGCCTCGCCCACTGAGAAGGATGGTCCAGTGAAACAAGCATCACCAGACAAGGCTGCCTGCTGGGAGCTCTTCCATGTACCGCCAGCTGTCCCTCCCTGGGTGGGGACCCAAAGGCCTACCTTGTGGTGTCTTCGCTTCCTGCGGAACCGGAGCAGCTCTTTGTGCTGCCGAGACACAAAGTTGACAGCAGCGTACTCGAGCAAGGCAGAGAACACGAAGAGCAGGCACACCGCCATCCAGATGTCAATGGCTTTCACGTAGGACACCTGGGCGGGGTGGGGGAAGAACACAGGGCGGTGAGTGCAGAGGAGAGGAGTGCTGACTGGTGGGATGGAACTCCCCTGCCCCCTCCCCAGCTGGGGCGTTAGGGAGGAGGGCACAGAGGAAAACAGAAGAAAAAGGCACCAAGAAGGCCAGACAGAGAAACCGGAGGAGCACTGGAGAGGGGAGGACAGAGTGCCCAGCACTGTTATTCAGGGGAGCAGAAGTGTTTACTCTGAGGGTGACAGGCAGGACGCTGCGCCTATGTCAATGTGGGGAATGCCAGTGAGAATCGGGGTGTGAGAACTTCAGAACTCACCCCCTATGAGAGCAACGAGAGCACCAGCAAAAATGGTCAGAATAAACTTTTCTCAGAACTCTGGTAAAGAGCCAAAGGCCAACAACAACCCTGTGAGCATTTATTTAAGAAAGACAGCCTGATCTTAGTAAGAACAAGCTTTGTAGTGTTTCAAAAAACAGCTTTGTTGAGATGTAATTCACATACCATATAATTCACACATGTAAAGTGTACGATTGAGTGATTTTTATACATTCACAGATCATGTGCAACCATCATCAAAGTCAATTTTAGAATTTTTAACACCTCAAAAAAAAGCCCCCTAGCAACTTCTAGCTGTCATCCCGTAGTGCCCCAGCCCCCCACCCCCAGTCCCAAGTAACTAGTAATCGGCTTTCTGCCTCTGTGAAGTGACCTGTCCTGGACACTTCCTGTGAGTGGGAGAATAAGTAGGACTGACTTCTTTCACTTAGTGCAATATTTTCAAGGTTTAGCTTAGTACGTTGTAGCTGGTGTCAGTATTTCATTTTTAATGGCCAAGTAATATTCCATCATGTGTATATATGACATTTTGTTGATCCATTCACCAGTCGATGGGCATTTGGGTTGTTTCTACCTTTTGGTTATTCTGAATAAAGCTGCTACAAACATTTGTGCACAGGTTTTTGTGTGGACATATGTTTCAATTTCCCTTGGGGCTTGGTGGCATTTTACATTGCCCCATTTCTGTCCTCCCTCCCCCAGCTCCACACAAACCTTGAAAACCAACAGCTTGCAAGCTCAGTGAAAACCAGTACTGTGGCAGCCACTGATGGGGCTTCTTCAGAGTGCCACTCCCAGAGAACTGTCATTATTTACGTAACCTGTGGTTTACTGAAAGACCTCTCTCACAAACCAGGCTGTCTCGTCTTGGCCTGACTTGTTGCTGGCCCACATGAATAGCCATTTTCCCAGGGGTGTTTGTTGAAAACAGTGACAATTATTGAACATCTGGTCAGTCTGAGGCTGGTAAGAGTTGAGGCAAACAATAGGTTGAGCCAAAGCTGAAGAGGAAGAGCTAGGGAATGAGGTGTCCACAGGAGGCTTGAGAAAACTCTGACATATTTCTGGAAGTCTATGTGCGTGCCCAGGGGAGGCCCGAGAAGGCCCTTAGGGTTCAACTCTGGCTAACCTCGATGTACTGAGCAAGCAGGAAGAAAGCTGCCCAGCTGGGTGCTGAAGTTGTGTCCTAATACACAGAGCCCCTAAACAAAGGCTGGGGAGTTTATAGGTTCAAGACATTCAAGAAAATCTCTGTTTAATTTTTAGCTAACCACCAAACTCACTTAGCGGAGACTTCAAGTGTCTCTACTTCCGCAGCTAAGAAAGAATACAGACATTTCAGAATTAGTTTAGAAAAGTTACTAAACAAACAATAGCAACAACCGATCACTAGGAAGAAAATCTGATTTTCAGAGACAGCACATTCAATTTTGTAAAATGTGTAATTTTCAACAACAAAAAATTATATGCAAAGAAACAAGAAATGGCCCTGTAATGGCCGAATGTTTGTGCCCTCCCCTCAATTCATATATGGAAATCCCAGTTCCAGTGTGATGGTATTTGGAGGTGGGGGCTTTGGGAAGTAATGATGCCACGAGGAGTGGACCCCTCGTGAATGGAATTGGTGCCTTATAAGAAGAGTCCAGAGAATTAGCTAGCTCTCCTTCAATCATGTGAGGATACAGTAATAAGTCAGCAGTTTGCAGCTGGAAGAGGGTCCTCATCAGAACCTGACTATGCTGGCACCCTGATCAGACAGACTCCCAGGCCTCAGAGCTGTGAGAAATAAATTTCAGTTGTTTATGAGCTGTCCAGTTTTTGGTTCTTTTTTTTTTTTTTAAGATTTTATTTATTTATTTTTAGAGAGGGAAGGGAGGGAGAAAGAGAGTGAGAAACATCAATGTGCGGTTGCTGGGGGCCGTGGCCTGTAGCCCAGGCATGTACCCTGACTGGGAATCGAGCCTGCAACACTTTGGTTTGCAGCCCGAGCTCAATCCACTGAGCTGCGCCAGCCAGGGCCAGTTTTTGGTTCTTTATTATAGAAGTCCAAATTGACTAAGACTGGCCCATTCATAGGAAAAACGCAGTCAAAAGACGCTTCCCCTGAGAGAGCCCAGATGTTGGACTTAATTGATAAAGACTTTAAATCAGTTGTTTTAAATATGTTCAAAGAACTAAAGGAGACCATGTCTAAACAACTAAAGAAAAGTATGAGAACAACGTCTCATCAAGTAGAACATGAGAGAGAAATTACAAAAAAAAAAAAACCAAATAGAAATGTTGGAGTTGAAAAGTAAAATAAGTAAAAATCCCACTGGAGAGGATCAACATATTTGAACAGACAGAAGAATCAGTGAACTTTGAAAAGAAACAGTGAAGTTTGGGTTATCCTGTCTGAGGAACAGAATAAAGAAAAATGAACAGAGCCTCAGAGACCGATGGGGAACCATCATGTGCACTCAAGTCTGTTTAAAGCAGGGGTCCCCAACCTCCAGGCCATGGATCGGTACTGGTCTGGGCCCATGAGGAACCAGGCCTCCCATCAGGAGGTGAGCTTGAATGTAATATGCTTGAATCATCCTGAAACCATCCTGTCTCACCCCCAGTTCATGGCAAAATTGTCTTCCATGAAACCGCTCCCTGGTGCCCAAAACATTGAGGACTGCTGGCTTATAGGATAGGAGACAGAAAGAGGCAGAAAGAATATTTAAAGAAACAATAGCCAAAATTTTCCCCAAATTTGATGAAAAACACCACACATCTAGGAAGCTCAATGAACTCCAAGCAGGTTAAGTGCAAAGAGATCCACCATGATCAAACAGTCAGGAGCCAAAGACACAGGGTCTTGAAGGAAGTGAAGGAGAAGCAACTCATCACATACGAAGGCTCATCAGTAAGAGTATCAGCTGATTTCTCATAGAAACTATGGGGTCTGGAAGGCAGGTGACATGAAAGACAGCCTAAATAAATGGCACGACATCCCATGTTCATGAATTGAAAGACTTAATGTTAAGATGGCAATGCTCCCCAAATTCACCTAGAGACTCAAAGCATTTTTATTCAAAATTCCTTTTTTGTTGTGCAGAAGTTGACAAGCTTATCTTAAAATTCATAATCATGTTCACATGGAAATGTTAGAACCCAGAATAGCCAAAACAATCTTTAAAAAGAAGAAAGTGGGAGGACTCACATGTCCCAATTTCAAAACTACTACAAAGCTATGGTAATCAGCATTGCAGTATTGGCATAAGGATAAACATATAGATCAATGGAATAGAACTGAGAGTCCAGAAATAAAACCATACATCTACACTCAGTTATTTATGACAAGAATGTAAATTCAGTGGAAGGAAAGAAATAGTTGTAACTAATGGGGCTGGAACATCTGAATATTTACATGGGAAAGTGTTATATTCCTTCCTCATACAACCTGCAAAAATCTAAATGCATCAAAATCTAGATTAAACTGTAAAACTCTTAGAATAAAATGTAGGTGTAAACCTTTGTGACCTTGGGTTACACATTAGTGTCTTAAATAGGATACCCAAAGCACAAGCAGCAAAAGAAAATAGATGAACTTGACTTCGCCATAATTAAAATTTTTGTGTATAAAGGCCACTGCAAATCAAGTGAAGAAACAACCCACAGATGGCAGAAAATATTTGCATATCTTATATCTGACAAGGGTTTAAAATCCATGATGCACAGAGAACTATGACAACTCAGCAATAAAAAGAGAATTACTCCAATTAAAAAGTGGGTAAAGGATTTGAGTAGACAATTCTCCAAAGAAGATACATAAATGGTCAATAAGCACCTGAAAAGAATGTCCAACATTATTAGTCATGAGGAAAATGCAGATCAAAACCACAGTAAGGTACCACCTTGTATCAACTAAAATGTCTATAATCAAAAAGACATAATGACAAGCATTGGAGAAGAAGTGGAGAAATTGGAACTCTGGTAGGATTATAAAATTGTATAGCCACTTTGGCAATAGTTTGGCAGTTCCTAAAAAATTAAGCATATAGTTACTATTCACCTCCAAGTTTTGTGTGTGTGTGTGTGTGTGTGTGTGTATGTGCCATATATATACATATATATGAGATGTATGATATATATATATGTGTATATACATATACAGAGACAAAAACATGTCCACACAATAACTTGCACACATATGTTCGTGGCATAGCCCGAATGTCTCCCGACTGAGGAACGGATAAACAAATTGTGGTGTATTTACATGATGGAGTATTATTCTGCTGTCAGCAGAGCGAACAGCTGATACCTGCTGTGACATGAATGAGCCTTGAGGGCACTATGCATGTATCATACGATTCCATTTCCTTGAGATGTCCAGAATAGGTAAATCCATAGAGCTAGAGAGTAGATCAGTGGTTGCCAGAGGCTGAGGAAGGGGGAGTAACTGGTGATAAGTATGGGGTTTCTTTTGGGGTGATGAAAAATCGATAGTGGCGAAGGTAAACAATTTTGCAAATATAGTAACTGCCAGTAGATTTTATGCTTAAAAAATAAAAGCAAATGGAGAAGACTGTGAGGTTGAATGTTAATAGCAAACGGAGTCAAATAGTGAGTCTAGTGTTCACAATGAGTGGAACATTTTTTGATAATTCAGAAATTTTAAATGAAGGTTTTCTATTAGATGCAATTATGGCATTATTTCTTTTTTTTTTTAAAGATATTATTTATTTATTTTTAGAGAGGGAAGGGAGGGAGATAGAGAGAGAACATCAATATGTGGTTGCTGGGGCTTATGGCCTGCAACCCAGGCATGTACCCTGGCTGGGAATCGAACCTGGGACACTTTGGTTCCCAGCCCGCACTCAAGCCACTGAGCTATGCCAGCCAGAGCTCGGCATTATTTCTAATTCAATAATAATTATTCAATGAATGTTAATTTTTTAGATGTGATAATATCACTGTGATCCTTATTCTTTACTGTCACAATGTCTGTAGCTTTCAAACGCTTGAGCAGAAGCTGCACCTGTCTGCCTCCTTACCCACCTACCTCTCTGTACACAGAGAGACGGAGATAAAGCAAACGAGGCAAAATGGTAACAACTGGAATCCAAGGGTACTGTGGTGTTCATCGTGGGTTATGTCAAGCTTTCTGTAATGAAGCAGAATGTGAAGTGTGGCACTAACTAACTGGACACTGTGCAGCGTGTCGCATTTGGCGTGAGGCTGGAGGGAATGTGGTGTGGGGTTCGGTGTTCACAGCAGAGCCAAACGTTGTGTTAAGTGCTGAGGGAATAAACAGGATGGGTCTGCAATGACAGCAGGGGAGGTGGGAGAAGGCAGTGCCTGCCTAGCATTAGAAGGAGCCCAGCAGAACGAGGCACCCAGCGTTCACAGAGAAGGGGGCAGAATGTGGGATCTCAGGTGTGGGCGAACGGAGGAGTATGAGGTGTTTGGCATTAATAGTAAATGAAGCAGAACATTATGTCTGATGTTAAAAGTGAATTGAGCAGAAGCTGAGGTCTAGTGTTAACAGTGAGAGGAACAGGATGGTATGTTTCTCTGAGGGTGACTGGAGGAGAATTAGCATTTGCTGTCGGTAATGAATGAAGTGGAGTGCCGTGCCTGGCGTCGGAGGAACGGAACAGGATGATGCTGTGTCTAGCGTGGAATGAAGGAAGCAGAATGCGTCATCTGGCATTACTAGTAAACAGAGTGAAATGGGGTGTCTCGGGTTAACAGTAAATGGAGCAGCCTATGGCTTAATAGTTAAATGGTGAATGTGGTGTTCAGCATTAGAAATATAAGCATCGGATTGTGGTATGTGCAGAAAAGCATAACAGGCATGAGGCTGCTATCCTATGAAGGACCTGCTTGCAAGGCTGGCCCTTGGATGACATTTGGGAACTTGGATTTGCGGGGGGGGGTGTGTTCCCACTTTCTCTAACTGATCAGTGTGCCTTGATTCCTTGTACAAACAACACGGTTTATGCTGATCATCTGCTGTCCTTCCGGGACTCTGGAATTCTGGTTTGTGCCAGGCACCCAGCACCCAGTAAAAACCTTTGATACTAAATCTTAAATGAGCCTCAAAACCATTTCTCTTTCTGTCTCTCTGGGCAGAAACATCTCAACTTGAGTTGCCTTTCGTTGCTGGGGTAAGAGGGTATTCTACGTGGTCCTCACGGGCGGGAGGGAGCGGGCAGAAAAGCCTGCCCTTGGGTCCCGCTGGCCACTGCGTGTGTCTGTTTCCCGTGCCGTCCAGCTGTGCGTCCTGAGTCTTCACTGTGGGGAGCCTCAGCCTCGAGCACAACTGTGTGTGGAGACCGTGAGTCCAATCACATCTCCGAACATGCGGGTGGACTTGGAGACCCCAACACAAAGTATCTCTCGTTACTGGTGAAAGGGGTGGAATGTGGTACTCAACGTTACAGTGAATGGAGGAGGTGACTGTTAATAGTAAATGAAGCGGAATGTGTGTTTCATGTTGGCAGAGAATGGAGCAAAACCTGTGCTGGTGACTATCTCCTTCACTTTTTCTCATCTTTTTTTTTTTATGTGTGTGTGTTTATGTTGAATATAATGTCAAATCTGGAGGAAAGGTTCGAGGGATCATAGTGCTGGATCCTACCAAGTGTGGCTGATGGAGACATAGTGGCCAGCTTCTCGTGCTGGCCTATCTCAGGCAGGGGAGGGAGAAGAGCATCCTCCCCACCTGTGCAGGTGTTCTGTGCACCCGGGAAGTGGCACTCACCTTGGGCAGGGAGGCTCGAGAGCCAGAGCTCTGGGTGGTCATGGTGAGCACAGTGGTGATGCCCAGGCCCACACGGGCAGGTGCGGCATCCATGTTGATCCAGAAGGAAATCCATGAGAGGATGACAATGAGCAGGCTGGGGATGTACATCTGGATCAGGTAGTAGCCCATCTGTCGCTCCAGGTGGAACCGGGCCTCGATGCAGGTGAATTTACCTGGAAGACATCACGGTGTGAAGGCAAAACGGCCTAGTGGGTAGGACTAAGATTCTGGGGTCAGAACAATCTCAGCTGTGGTCCTGGTTCAGTGCAAATCCTAGCTGTGTCCTTACACAAATGTTTGAATCTCTCTTTGTCTCACTTGTCTTGTCTATGGTAAATTGGGGAGGATGACGATGACAATAATAATAATAGCAATAGTAATAATAATAAGCCTACCTTACATGTTTACTGGTATGGTTACCATGGTTACTGTGATGTGGGAATGAGATGGTGCCTATAAAGAATGTTGCACAACCTCACACCTCGTTAGTGCTCAGGAATGCCAGTTGCCATCATCCCCATCGTCACAATTTTGTTGCAAAGAGTGGGCAGAAGTGCACCGTCCACTCCCCTTCTGCCACTTCTCTTCCCCAAACATGACTTGATCCTGTTCCTTCCCTTTGCAAAACCTGTCTTTCCTTCCTTCCTTCTCTCCTCATCCAAGAAGGTCCCCCTTACCTGCAGGGAAAGTTCAGACTCTTCATTCTGCCCCTGGGGATGGAGGGTGGAGCACTACCTGTTTTCCATCCCATTTCCCTTCTTTCTTCAACTTAGTCGCCACCACCTACACTCCATCCCTTGCCTGGAGCCTGTGTCCACACTTGATCATGCCAATCCCTCCGCCTGGAATGCCCTAATTCCCACCCCCACAGGCAGCCCAGGAAACCCTCCTCCTCCTCCCCCGGAGTTTTACACGTGGAGTCTCCCCCAGAACAATGCCTTTCCCCCTGTGTGTTCCTTCAGCCCCGAGGTGGAGAGCTGAGCTAGAGAGAGGTGGTGCCCCCCTCCCCCTTGTCACTGACACTATAGTGGTTGTTTCCCAGCTTCACTGCTCGCTGACTTCCCTGCAGCCTCCCGGCCTCCCCCTGCTGAGGTCTGACGTGAGCGCTCTCTGTGCCTGGGCCCTATCCACAATGCCAGCCCCTCGGGGACAGAGACAGCTTGATGTCCTCCTCATGGCGGCTCTTCCTTCTGCCCGAGGAATCGGGTCCATTTGAGTTAGGGGCACTGCTGCCTGGAACGAAGACTGTATCTCCCGGCTTTCTTTGTGATGAGTTGTGGGCTAAGCCCATGCTCCTTGCCCCGGGACTCTCAGGAAGAAAGTGCCAGAGCCACTTTTGGGTTTCAGAGAATATTCTCTTTACCACTGGTCATAAACACACAGTTATGCCCACTGAGACCACCTCATATGATCTGTTGAAGCAATGGTTGAGTGAATGTTTGCAATGGCCTTTGGCCCCGGGGAGGGTGTGGGTGGGACCCGAGGGGCGGTGCCTCGCACCCACCTGTGTTGTAATGCTTGGTGCAGTATCTCAAGTCCTTCTCCTCCTTCAGGATGAACTGGGGCAGGGTCAGTCCATCTGCCACCTGCACCGCTCCCTGCTCCTGCCACTCAAAGATGAGGTCGTTCATGGTGTATCCAACTGGGATGGGACCAGAAGAAGGAGCAGTCACCACCCAGGGGCACTTACGTGGGGCGTGTCAGGGTTGGTTGGGGTACAGACAGAGGCATCAAATGCTCAACAGATTCATGAAACCATGTTGCTCTCCCTCCCCACAAAGGGGGTTAAACCTGGTTTAGTTGTTTACATTTACCCCACTACCCTTCTCCCTCTCTTCCTACCGCTCCCAGTGCCCTACCTTAGCTTGCCCTGTTGCCCCCTTCCCCTCACCTCCATGGTCAAGTTCAGCTGACATCTGCCATTTGTGCCTGTGCACTATCCTTGCAAGCTCCCTCTTCTGCCCACAGCAGACTCTCCTCAGGGGAGTGACTCTGTGGTTTGCTTTTGTGGTGGGACTGTCACTTGGGGGTGGAAGCGTGGGATGGTGGCTCAGCAAGACCCGGTAGACTCTTTGCCCCAGGACTTTGACCCTCGAGTGGAGTCAGGAAAGGTTTCAGGGTTGGCCTGTGCTGATTCCCGTCAGAGGCGGTGCTCCAAGGGGCGCGTTTGTTAGCTTCTGCTGCCTGAGTGCTCTGCCCTGGCTTCTGCACTTTTGGTTTCTCCTACAAGTCCGGGAGGGACCTCCATGTCCTTCCATTTAATTATACTTTAAAAATTAGATTGCTCTCTGGGTTTACCAGCAAAGAATCCAGCTACCTGTGTCCCCGCACCGCCACCCCCCCGCCCCGGCCTCGTCAGCATCCGGGTTCACTGTCTGTCCACCCAGCCTTCTCCAACGATGCCCCTCCCTCCCAGTCAGAAAGAAGCCCTCCTTCTGCCCTGAGGCCACCATGCTTGGTGCTTCTAATAGCACCCATCCCTCTTGCTGCCCTGTGCTAGCCAGTCATCTCTCTGCCCTGCGGGGCTGAGCGTGCCCATGACCTCCAGGACCATGGCTCATTAAAGCGATTTCTCCTGCCCTGCTGGAGAGCGTGCTAACGAGGGACACAGACCAGCCCCTCCTTGGAGAATGCTGCTGGTTCCTGAGCAGGGCCTCAGCCTGTATGAGGGGAGCTACACTTCCAAAGCATCTTCCAAGAGCTAAGCCCCTCATCTGATAGGTTGAGCTGCTACAGGAATCTCCTGGGGGCCCAAGGTCAGGAGCTGCTGTGTGGGGATGTCTGCCAGTCCCGAGGGTAAACGGGGGCCTGATCCGTTCTTGGGGCCTCAGGCAAGGGACTCACAGCTTTCCAGTTGCATGATGCACGTCTGGACATCCATGGGGAAGTTCTTCAAGTCCATGGGGCAGGCCAAGGTCAGGGTGATTCTGGGAAGAGAAGGGAGTCGAATGAGCAGGGCCAACAGACCAGGGAAGCTGTGCCTCCATTCTTATGACCAGAAACCAGTCACTAGGAGAGGTCAAGGGGTCAAGGAGGCCCGGGGGAACTAGGGTTTTTGGAACCAATGTTTGTATATTCCCACCCTTCAGTTATGTAAATGGAGATCAGTAGGTTGCCTAAGGTCACACAGAGTCAGGGGAACTTCTGTGTTTCCTTGGAGTCTGTCTGGCTTTGGGAGGCCTGCCTTATCTAGGTGCCCAAAGCTCTGGAGGCCAGGCCTCCCCTCCTCAAATCCCTGCTCTTCTTTGGAGACTCAGGTAGGAGCAGAACCTGAATTTTTCGCTGAGTAGCACCAGGCCTCAGGCATTCTCAGGGGCACCGGCAGCAGGTGCCGTGAGTGGTTCTTGGCTGCCTCCCTGCATGCCCTAGGCTCATCAAAAGTTATGTGCAAAGGTCTCCTGCCTTCTGAGTGTCCAAACACAGCTGGCTCACACCTGCGGGCTCATGCTGGGGTCAGCTGGAAAGTGGTGGGCACCCCAGGCTCCTGGGCTAGCTGTTGACTTTGGGTTGTTCCACCCTTGCAGAGGGCCGCAGCCTCAGACCCGGAGGAAGTCCCCTCGGCAGAACATGAGTCCTCTGGAGAGGCTTCCCCAGTGTCCCAGCACCTGCTGCAGGGACTGGAGGGGAAAGGCTCTCAGAGCCTTCGATCGTAAGGCCCACTCCCTCACTTGACAGGTGAGAAAACCGAGGCTCAGAGCAGGGTAGGCAGGGACTCCTGTAAGGTCCCACAGCAAGCTGATGGCTCAGGCAGGATTTAATACCGTGTCGCCCAGCCTTGGGAAGCTGGGCCATGTGTTGTCTGGCAGGCTTTCCAGCACTGCTTTCCTGAAAGGCGCCGGGTTGGCCGCGATCTAGTGGCACTCAGTGCTGGCACCTCGGCTGTACACGGAGAGGCCCCAGCCCATGTGGACTTCCTCCCTCCAGCTCACACCCACGGCTCTGGGTGTGGGTCCCTTTAGGCACCAAGTAGGAGCAGGAGGGGGAAGGGGAGGCAGAAGAAGGGTGGTGGAAAGTGAACACAGTTGATTTCTGAAGAGAAAAGCTCCCAAGTGGGGCAGCTGTCACACTGGGTTAATTTCCTGAAGTCGAAGGACCTTGGGAATACCACTTTCTGCTGATTTGTCCTTGCGTCAGGCTGCATGGGGGCTTAGCCTCACGAAACTAGCCTAGCAGCTGCAAAATCCAACCAGGGTGACCTCCCCTCACAGACCTCCGCTGGCCACCACCCAACCCAGCCAGCCAGACATGGCGGTGGTCTCCCAGGTGAGGAAGGTGAGCTGCCTCTGGTTCCTCCCAGGCTGCCCCTCGGTGGAGCTTCCATTCCCTGTGGAGATTTCTCAGCACCCTCTCCCACTGTCTGCCCCGCAGTCACATCTGGGGATCAGGGCCTGTGCGCCCTTTCCCACGGGCCTGGGCATTTAAAGCTCGTCTCCTAAGGGAAATTGAAAGATTTATTCCCCCCCAGGAGCTGGAGTGGGAGGGGGAATCATTTAGGACCAGCACTCCCCTTTAAGCTCTTTCAAATAAAAGCGTCTCCATTCATTGGTCACATAGCTGCATGGCTATTAAACCCCATGTGCTTGCTCTTTGAGGTGCTGAGTGGGCGTCAGATTAGCTGTGGGAACTTTGGTAAGTTACTTAAACTTTCTGATCCTTACTCGTCTAATCTGCACAATAAAACCTACTTTGTGGGGCTGTTAGGAGGATTAGACATCCTCTGTGTAAAGTACCCAGCCTGGTAAGTCTGTTCTCAGGGAACGGTCATCTGTGAGAATCACGTGGACATTGGTCATATTCTTCCTGTCCTGGGGGAGTAGGCTGGGAGTTAGGTGGCGTGGGGTAGCAGGGGACTGACCGTGTCTGCGGGGAGCTGGGGACGGAGGACCCAGCTCCCTGGACTCAGTGGCAGGCAGAGAGGCTGGAAAGCACCTCCGGAAGAGGCACAGCCGCCTCGGCTGACATGGGTGAGCAGTGCCTCCGCCGGGCAGGCCCAGTTTTGGGGAGGTTGCTGGGACTTTTCAGGTTTTGTGCCTTTGCTCCTGATATTTTTTTTAACAAAGGTGGTAAGAACATTTCACTCGAGCTCAGCCCTGGTAACAATCACTGGAGTGTGCATGTGTGCTGCTGACGGCCGCCCCGAGTGACAACGCAGGCCGCCAGGGCCCGTTCTGTTCGTGCGTCTGCCCGGTCTTGCTGTGGGCCATCGCCCGGGAATCCTCTTTCCCCACCTCGTCTTACTGAAACTCTGGGTGAGCTAGGGGCCTAACCCACCCCCCCTTCTCCCAGATGCTTCCTTGATCTCCCTACTTACAATAAACCACTTGCTCCTAGGACCTCCCACGGTATTCTGTTCTCACTTGCTGAGTGTGAGCTGCAGAGCTGGCTCTGCCTGTTTGGCAAAGGTGTCGGGTTCCCAGGGCCCCTTCGCCTCTGTTTGACCCCTCCCTTCGTGCGTGCACCCAGAAGGCAAGGGGCAAGGAGCTCCCCAGGGCCGGGGTGACAGGCCTCCCGGGAGCTCACCTGATGCTGTAGAGGACGTTGCCGTTCCGGGAGATCCTCAGCAGCTTGTTGTCCGTGGTGATCTCGTGGAAGTGCGCCCCCTTCTCATTGGCAAAGAACAGGTCAGGCTTCCAGATGGAATCCAGCATGGAGGGGTCCAGGTCCAGAGAGTCGTCTGGGTATTCGTTGTAGGCCAGCCGGGGGTCGTTCCACTGCTGCCGCAGGAAGATGTTGACCCGATAGTCCTGCGGGCAGGAGGCAGGGCGGTGGGGTCAGCGCTGGGCCTGGGAGGTCCATCCTCCGAGGCCCACGTGCCTTCAGCCAGTGCCCCCCCCAGGCCCCTCTGGGGGCTCTAATTAAAGTGGGGCTGCAGCGTATGTGGGAGTGAGACAGAAAAGTGGGTGTACCAGGCCGAGTCCACGGGATGACGAGTCAGCATCATCCTAGGACATTCGCTAGCCGCCCCATGAGTGTATTCACCTCTGAACTGAGATGATTTCAACCTTATTCTGTCTTTTGAGAAGTTAAAAAAAAATAAAAGGTTCAGGCTGATGTCATAAACACCTGTGTTCATCCTGTCAACATTTTCATCCTGTGGTCATTGTTTTTTAGGTGAGAAAGGTAATACGTCACAGATAAAGTTCAAGCCTCCTTTTATCGTGAACCCCACCAGTGGGGCAATTTTCGGGGGCACTCAGTGGGGACAGCCACGGGCCTGGACAGATTGGGGGGACACAAGGACAGACTAGAAGCTGATGCCTGGGCGTTCAAACTATTTTGCCTAAAGAGGACAATTTTCAAGCAGTGAAGGGAGGGTGAGTAAAAATTCTACAGTGTTCTTGCTGGTCCCAGGGTCCCCCCACTCTGTTTTCACGCCAGCCTTCTGTGACCTTCTGTGTGGTGTGTTGACCTGTGTGGGGAGAAGTAACCCGAGACGCACTGTGGAGCCACGTCTATCTGGGTCCCAAACTCAACGCTGCGTGAGATGCTTCTGTGGGGCTACAGGGTAGCTACTCCGCTGATAAAAAGAATTCACGATGCCCTGGCTGGTGTAGCTCAGTGGATCGAGCTCGGGCTGTGAAACAAAGCATTGCAGGTTCGATTCCCAGTCAGGGCACATGCCTGGGTTACAGGCCACGGCCTCCAGCAACTGCACATTGATGTTTCTCTCCCTCTCTCTCTTTCTCCCTCCCTTCCCTCTCTGAAAAAATAAAAAAATAAATAAATAAAATCTTAAAAAAAAAAGAATTCATGGATCAAACAGTTAAGGGGAAGGTTGGGCTAACACAAATGCAACAGAGTTCTTCATCGTAGGATTTCCCAGAAGTCAGCTCAATGTGCTAATGACCTGTGTGTCTCCCAGGAGGGGACTAGGCTATGCAACACTTCTCTGGTTTATGATGGCCACAGAACTCTCTAGTTTGCGCACGGTGCGTGTCTTCCACAGAACATAGGTTAGGAATTGCTCGCTCAATCAAGACTCCTCCCTGCTCCCGTTTTCCAGTTGGAGAAACTTAAGTTCAGAGAGAACTGTGACTGGCGCAGGGTCACCCTGGAAAGTCAGAGCCCAGCTGGTCCTGGCACCAAAGTCCCCACTTCTAGTGAGGGGTCGTTTGAGCCCTCGAGAAACTGGGAGTCCGTTTAGGCCTCCAAGGCTGGAAACTGAGTCACGAAATTAAGAAACAGTTGCAAAGACAAGTTTTTAATTTTGTGAGTTAGTTTTAATTTTCTAATTTTAGGGCATTAGAAACCTGGGTTCCATGAATATCGTGATACCTCGCAAGTAGGATTTAGGGGATATCTGAGTTTTCCCAGGAACAAGAGCATGGCTCTCTGTTGGAGTCCCAGAAGAATTTAAAGTTCCCAAAGACGAATACCCTCAGCTCAGACCCAACGTGAAATGCTCTCCTTCAGGAAAGAAGCTCCAGTCGTGAGCACCTGCTCTGTGTGCCCCCCCCGCCCCCCCCCCCCCCCCCCCCCCCCGCCCCGAAGGTGCCTGGTAAATGGGATCACGCTGTATTTTCATTGGGGTGCTGCTGCTAAATGCTAATCACTCCTAATCTGTCACCTGCAGGGCTGAACCGAAACAAACAACCCTCCCCACCCTCTCTCTCACCCCCCCTCCCGCGCCCCCGCGCCCCCGCAATCTCCTCCCACAGCACACGCCTCGTTCTGTTTGCCCACGGAAGCAGCGACAGCTTCCTAAGTGTGCCAAGGTATTTTCCAGAAGGGCTCTATAATTTAACTGAGGCGTCTCCCTGCAGCCCCATAGACAATGATGTTTGGTCTCATCATCTCCTAAGTCCCACTGGAGGGAGTGTGGAGGGAGAACTTCAGACCAGCTTGGAGGTGACTCTTCGGGGTTTTGGGCTGTTGTTGTCGACGGTCACAGCCAGCTTCCGGTTGGGCCCCGTCGGACCGCGAGTCAGAAACAGCCCCCTCCCTGGGATCTCACAGGGAAGCGCGTGCGTGTATGCGCGTGCGTGTGTGCGCTTGCGTGTGTGCGCTTGCGTGATGAAGCAGGGGCCGGCCATGTCCGAGTAAACGGACTATAGATGGCCGGGCAGAGAAAGCCTTCGGACCCTAAACCCCGGTGGCACTTCTGATGTTCTTGCCAGCGACATGTCAAGCCTGTTTATGTAACTGGTGGGAAGGAAAGAAAGTGGCATTTCTTACAACGGTCTGTGAGGCAGCAGGTGCTGCTCTGGATACTGCCACATACACTTAATCGTCAGCAAAGCCCCGGACGTCAGACGTTCAGAGCCCCATGGTAAGGGTAGGGGAAACGGAGGCTTCGAAGGCTTGAGGAACGTGTTGGAGGCCCGGAGCTGGTAAGCGGCAGCGCTGGGATATGGACCCACGTCCGCCTGACCCTCAGGGAGCGAGCACCTGTTTCAGACGGACGGACCACGCGTGCAGGGAGCCCGTCCCGTGTGAGGGTGCTCTCTCACCCTCACGGCTCAGGTAAATTCCGCCCGCTCGGCTTAAGCCTCATCCCCTGCAGGAGTCTGGGTGCCCTCAGGCTTCCCTGATCTCTTCCTTTTCTGATCTCCTGGCAAAAGGGAATCTCGGGGAACATTTCATTTAGCACTTCCTCTCTGTGCGTGTCTCCTCTCCTAAACTTGATTGGCAACATTTGAGAGGATAAATTTGAGTTTACCTTTCTCCTGCACCGTCCCACTGACTCCCCCCATCAATGCACCTAGGAGCTACCCAGCACCCAGGAGGAGGAGGAGGAGGAGGGGAAGGGACAGGGGCAGGGGGAAGGACTGAGGAGGAAGAGGAGGGGGAGGCAAAGGTAGGAGAAGTTGGAGCAGGAAGAGCTTCCATCATTTTATAGCTGGAAAGACTGAGACTCGGAGAGGGAAGGCATTTTCTAAGGTCACGCAGCAAATCAGTGAAGGGCCAGGGATTAGAACCTGAATCACTTCTCTGGTAAAAGAAGGAGTTAGGCTAGGTGGTCTCTAAGAACCCTTCCAAATCTAATAGCTAATAGTTTTAACTAGTAGCTAGTCGTTATTAATTTGCTTTTTCAAGAAGACTTAACTGAGCATCTAGTCAGTGCCAGACACTGTTCTAGGCACTGGAGAATGTCCTGGGAACCAGAAGAACATATCCGTGCAGTCCCAGACCTGCAGAACCGAGTCCACAGTACCCCGAGGCTCAGGTAGGGACCAAGCCCAGGGTGCTAGGCAGACAGAGGAGACAGCTCCCCCATCCAGACTTGGGGTGGTAGTCAAGGAAGGCTCCAGGAAGACACGGTATTTAAGGTGAGGCCAGATATGGTTGAGTCAAAGCAGAAAAGCATTTTGGGTAGCTGCCACAACATATGCGAAGGCCTAGAGACAAAACAAGCGTGCCGGTGCCGTGCTTCGGAGAGGACAGCGAGTGAATGTGGGGGTGGGGAGGGGCGGGAGGGGGAGCAGGCAGGGCCCCTCATGCCATCTGAGGAGGGTAGACCTCATCCTGGGAGTAATGTGCAGCTCTGAGGAGTTTTAGCTAGGGAAGGACACTGTTTACATTTGCATTTTATTTCTGATATTTTATTTCATTTTGTAATAGAAGAAGGACTGCATTTGTTGATTGTAAACATCTATTAGTCTGGTATACAGTGGATACTTTAACATGCTATACATCATTCGACACTCACAGCATCACTAAAATTAGCTTATTATCTCCATGTTGCAGTTCTTCCCATCTTACAGTTGAAGTCATTTAGGCTCAGGATAATTAGGTAATTTTCATAACGTCACAAAGAAAATAAGTGGCTGGGTTCTTGTCCGTACTGCCACTGAAGAAATGCATCGTGAAGAGTGCTTTCACACCAAGTACATGTGTGCAAACACACGGTGTTCTTTCGTGGACATACACAGCCTCTGTTTTGTTATCACTGCTATTGTGAAAATGTTTAATTTTTTCTTATTATAGAAGTAATGCATGCTGATTGCAAAAATATAAACATACCTCACCGCACAGAAGGAAAAACCCTGCAGGGTCTCATAGTGAAATGACTAACGGCAGGTGAGGGCGGGGCCTCGAGCAGGTGCCTGGGCCTTCAGGCAGCCCCACTTCCCCGGGGCAGCCACTGCCTGAACAAGCTGGGCCATCGACTGCTCCCTCCTCCCCAGTGAGCAGCGGCGGGCACTGCAGTGCGGAAGGGATCGATGTGATTGGTGTAATAGCCCGAGAGCTAAATGCTGTTTTGCTTACTTAGCCGTTTACTCATGCAGCAAAGGTGTTCGACACGGTGGGGTCCATGTTCAGGTTCACGGCCCCAGGCAGCAACACTGGAACCCTCTGCCAGATAATCTCAGGTTCTACCTCTGGTAATTGGTTTCTAGGTCTCAACCTCTCAAGGGTGGCCCACCTAAGTCTGAGGTGGAAGGGATTTCCGGAGTTCTGGTTCAACAGTTTTTAGCATTAGCTCACTGATCTTGCCTCTGAGATTCCCTCGTGGTCTGCCTTCTGGAAACTGGACAATGGTCATGCTTGTCTGACCAAGGTGGAGAGTTCATTCATCCATTATGTTATTCTACAAATATTTATTGAGGGCTTCCTGCGTGCCCCCCCTGCCCCAGCCACAGAGTGTCTAATTTCAGATTCTAACCCTGCCCGGTAAACTTCTCTAAACTCAGTATTGTCTTGAAATAGCATGAGGTGCTTTAGTGTGAAAGAGCTAAGAGCCTGGTGAGTGTGTTGGTGGGAAGGGGCTGGGGAAGGCAAGATGTGTGCCCACTGCAGTCAGAATCAAGAGACACTGCCCAAGAGGTGACCAAAGAACAAGGTGTTTATACTTTCCTTAGCTTCAGCACGCCAGCTCTCGAAGGGGTGTGTCTCCTCTAAACTCAATTCAGCTCTACAAACATTAGGCCCAGAGGGAGTACAATCATGGTGGGGGCACACAGTCTTGATTCGTACCCCCGCAGAGCTCAAAGTATCTAGCAGGCAAGGTCAGCTGCGGACAAAACCATCTACCGTACTCACCGCCAGTGATAAGCGTCCTAAGAGGTTGTAACAAATAGCCATTAGATATCGTTCCCAAGTCACCGAGAGACTTCCAGCCAGGCTGGGTGACTCTGGGAAAGCTTCTGAGAGCCCGTGGTGTTTGAAGTGGCCCTGTCAGTCTGTTTCGTCCTCCTGCAGTGAGCTTCTCTAGATCTGGCGTTGTTCTGAGACGTGAGTGAGAGCTCGTTCCAGCTGGAAAGGAGGCCAGCGAAGTGTGAAGAGGAAGGACTGGGGAGGAGTACAGGCTCAGAGCAGAACGGGACACAAGGACCAGGGTGCAGTCTCTGTGCTTTTAGGGCCAGGATGTGTGGAGTTGAAGGTCGAAGGACTCTCATGCAGGAGGCAGAGCACCAGCACAGGTGTGTGGGAAGGGGCGTTCAAACAGTTTAGCTTAGCTCAACTGTTACCATAAAAGGCCCCCCTTACTGAGGACCTGCTGTGTACCAGGCAACAAAGTGCTGCACAGTTCAGCTCCTTTTACCTTTAAAACAATCCTACGACGTTGGTATTTTCAACCGAATTTCACGGATGAAGAAGGCTCAGGGAGGTTATGTAATTGGTCCAAATTCACAGTTGGTCAGCAGTGGGGTTGGAATTTGGATCTGGTCTGTCTGAGTATACAACATTTGCTTTCTCAGCCCCTCCACGGAGATGATGCTGTGACATGGATGTGAGACTGGCCATCCTCCACCACCAAACTGGGGGCTTCGGGCTTTATCCTGTGGCCCGTTGGGCACCGCCAAAGTCTTAAGCAGCAGGGCTTATCCCAGTTTAACTTCAGAAGGTCAATGCAGTAGGAATGGCTGTGCCGTGCTGGAAGTGAGCAAAAGCAGGCGGGGAGACCTGGTGTGGGCTGTTGGGAAGCAGTTCAGTCGGGAGACCGGGAGGAGCTAAACCAAGGCAATAGGAATGGAGAGTGGGGTGGATGAGCAAGTCACAGTTCTTTGTGATCATCATCATCTTCATCATCACTGCTAGAGAGAACCTTGGAGACCTCTGCCGCAGCTTCTCCATTTCACCCATGGCCCCGAGAGGGAAAGGGATTTTCTCTGGCCGCATAGCAGTTCAGTGGCTGAGGTGGGGCTTGCATACAGAAGAAATCTGGACCGCTACCCCACCTCTTTTCCTATCCACTTGCATGCCTTTGAGGGCAGAGGGGAGAGCCAGCTGAATCTGCCTCCAGGCAAGCGCTGCTGTCCTTGGAGAAGCTCTAACCTAGACTCAGCTCTGACAGGTTTGGGATTCAGATGCATGAGAGCAGATTCATCTGTGAAAGCCAGGGGCTGGGGGCAAGCGGAGTGGAGGGTGCCCAGGCTTGGGTCAGGAGCTGCTGCCTCCTCTCCCTCCTGCTGCCCTCTTCTCAAGCACTGTCCCAAACGTCTGAGAGCCAGAGGTGTTGCCTCTAAATGTGGGCAGAGTCAGCCCCATTCTCCGCACAGCCCTGCGAGGGGACGGACTCACGGACACGTGCCAGCTACTACACTAAGTGCTTTAGCGACCCCCTCTCAAAGTTCTCACAGTGACACTATTCCACAGATAAATGGAGGCTTTGGGGTATTTAGTGCTTTGTCTAAAGTTAGTGAAAGAGCTGAGGCTGGAATCCACAACTGGCTGATTCCAAAGTCCTATGCTTATACATGTGTGCTGCATTCTACTTTTCAAATCACCTTTACATTAATTTTTTCTCTGCAGTTTGACATAGAAGAGAAGATTCTCAGAACCCTTTGGACAAATGTTGAAACTAAGGCCCTAAAAGTTCAAGTTCCCATGATGAATTACTTACTGGTAGATCCAGAATTGGTAATAACAGTGCAAATAATACTAATAGACTGAGACTTTACCGCATGCAAGGAATGATGCTAAGAGCTTTATGTATGTTATTTTATCTTTACAATAATCCTGGGATCTAGGTTCTATTATCATTCAAGTTACTCAGAGGTTAAAGAACTGTTTCTAACATCACACAGCTATAAGTGGCAAAGCTGGGATTTGAACCCAAGATGTTAATGCCAGAGACCAAACACTTAACCACTAGATCACATTACCCAGGGTCTCTAAGAATTGCACCGAGGGATGGTTTTATGACACCTTGGGGCCATTGGATAATGCCTTTGGCTGCTGTTATATACCTGTGGGTTGGTAGAGACCCACATCGAGCAGGAAGTATTAAAAAAAGCAAAGCACAAAAAGCCTCTGCCCCAGACCCGGCAGTCCACTGACACTCCTGCCTCAGTCCCGCTCTGACCCTCAGCTCTGACCCCTTGTCTGCTGTGCACTCAAGTCCAGTGCTGGCGGCTCCCCAGAGCCTGACTCACTGCCTCCCTGGCTCCAGATGCCAGCTCTGCACCTCGGTCCTCCCCTCAGCCACCACCCTGCCTGGTGCATTCTCATTTGGGTCTCACGCAATCAGAGCTGTATTTGTTGTAAAGAACGGTAGATGGTTTGGACCAGTGGAGCTGAGCATCTCTGTTTGTCTCCAGGGGATCACTGAAACCCAGCATGAGTCTAATAATTACACGAACATGCTAATAGCAGCAAGTTTTATTGGATGCCTGACATTTGCTTGAACTTTATATGCATTGTATCTCTCAACCTTTCATCAACCCAGCGCCCTGGCTATTACTATGCTCGTTTTAGCAGGAAACGGAAACTCAGAGAGGTTAGACCGAGGTGAAGTGTCCTGTTTAAAGTTCCAGAGCTGGGAGGTGCTAGAGCAGGGGTACGAATCCAGGACTGCCTGGTGCCCAATTTAGCCTTCTTGTGACAACTGCCTCCCTATCCCCACCCTGAGTCCTTTTTGAAAACCAAGTTCTGGGTGAGTGGGTTAAAGAAGTGTAGTAGCTGTTGACACCCCACTGAACCCGTGTGACAGGTTGGCTCATGCAGATCCTGATAGTATCAGGTGGAGAACTTTGGGTGAGGAAATTGAACAGTAGGGTGGGTTCACACTGGTTGCCAAAGGTTACAGGTTGAAGGGCGAATATTAACCTGGAAAGGGGACAGAGGACAGTGCCGGCAGTCCAGGGCACAGTGGCGAGATGCTAACTAACCTGGACCTGTGGGAAACAAGCCCGCCCTCCGGGAGTGGAACTGGCGGCAGAGATGAATAGGTGGCAGAGGAGCTGGGCGAGGCCCCGTGTCCATTGTAGTGACCGATGTGCAGCCCCGATGATTCAGGACAGGCACGTGCTTGTAATCGAGTAAGTGGAATCTTAATTTATTTTATCGTGTCTTGTTCAGAGACTGTCTTACAAACACGTGGGAGGCATTCATTCAGTAGTATAAGAACGGGCAGTTTGAGGAGCAGGAATTTGGCAGCTGGTAATCTGGCGTCACCTGGGGGAGAGGGCACCCTGTCTGGGGGACGCCAGCTTTCCTGTCACTGGGATGAGGGCTCCGGTGTGGTGAGGCTGGCACCGCTTCTTAGGCGTCGCTTTAAAATGGCCTGGATGGGCTTTCCTTCCAGACTGTCGTGTTCCTCCCGTTCCAGGTGTGTCAAAAGCAACTTTTGACTGGCTTCCCTGATATGCAGGGAGTGGCAAGGGAGCGCTTCCACGGGGGGCAAGAGCATCACTCTTACTAGATCGGAAAGATCCATCATAAGTTAAAATAGCTTGGCAGCCCTGGTCACCCCCTTCAGTCTTTTGTGGGTTTGATTATCACAAGTCAGCCTTCCTGGATGTGACCTGATGGAGAGCCAACTCTGGGCTGTCACAAATCCACCGTGGTGACGTCCCCCTTGGTGGTGTATTGGGAGAGGGTCATCCAGCAGATGTCCCAAGACAGCCTGTAATTTCGTTTTCTCTCTGAACAGACTCCAGCGGCATTTCTGAGAGCTCTGGCCTTGGCCTTCTCGTCGTCTGCAGTTTAATAGGGCTGTGTGGGGTGTCGATCCACATGTAACCGGGTGACTTTTAAGAGGCCTTCTCGTGGATCCCCCAACCCACGAGTGTAAGAAGTGACCTAGCATTAGCCGTGTAGACCGACCGAAGGTGTAGCAGAAAATGCAACAACAACAAAGAATCTCTTAGATTCTTTGCAATCTCAACTGCAAAGAATCTCAATAGCAACCAATCCCCCCAAGAATCTAAAAATAAGCCTAACAAAGAATGTATGAGGTTTTTTTTTTAAGTTTTTTGGTTAAACTCTAAAACTTTACTGAAAAGCATAAGGGCATACTTAAGTAAATGGAGAGACGCACACACCATGTTTATAAAATATTGTACAGATATCACTTCTTCCCAAATTAATCTGTAAATTAATCTGTAAATGGTCTATAAGTTCTGAGGCAATTTTTATAGGTGTCCACAAGCTGGTCCTAAAGGTCTTGTGGAAGAGCAAATGGGCTGAAAGAGTCAAGAAAACCTTGTAAAGAACAGAGGACTATCTCCACCAAACTTAGAAAGACACCTCGAAGCTGCCCTGATTGACACAGTGAGGTATTGTTGCAGAACCAAACACCCAGAGCAACGGATGGGTCGGTATACTGAGACTGGACACAGATTAGACACACACGGGGGTTCAGTCTATGGAGAAATTAGCATATCAAGTCAGTGGGGACATAATGGCTACTTAAGAATGGTGTTGGAAATAATCAGAGAAAAGTAAACCACCACCAGATATTTTACAGAAAACTAAACCAAATGGATTAAGGAAGTACATGGAGAACAAAGAGCCTATAATATTGTTCCAACTGCCCAATGCAAATATGCAAAAATGCTCAAGTTCACTAGAAATCTGGAGTGAAAACTAAAAACGACAATGAAAAACCATTAAAAAAAAATCTCATCTGGTAAAATAAAAAGTAAGTGCAGCACCTCGGGTGGCCAGGACAAAGAGAAGCACGCTGTTCTAAGGAGAGCAAATCACTGAGCTTCTTTGGAAGTAACCTGGGCAGTGACACCTGTGAAAATACTACAATGAAGTGTGTGTTGTTTTGGTAAAGTAACTACACTTCTGGAATATATCCTAAGGAAATGGGCAAAGAGTCCCACAGATGAATAGTCATTTGTAAATGAAAAGCTGCCTAACCCTAAAGGTCTGTCAGAAGGGTGGTTAAATGCCACGAGGGGGCGTCCAGGCCACAGAAGTTTACAGGTGGGCCCTCCAGTCTGGGAACTTCTATCGAACATGCAGGAATGATAATGACCCATTATGCCCCCAAATTTGGCGGTGAGCGGAGAGTTAGGAATGAGGTGGACCTATCTGCAGTGGTGCGGACAGAGGCCAAGGTGGTGGAAGTGAGAAAGCCAGCTGTGCTGTGCGATCCTGTCTCTGCAGAGGTGCGTGTGTCCACAGGTGAAGGTGTGGTCACAGAGAGGGCTGAGGAGGATGTACACGAGGTTGATTATCTGCTCTCCTATTCCTCTTGTCTTTTTATTGGCCTTATTACAAAGCTTGTTTCCATCTATCACTCATACACTTCAAAAATGCGCAGAGTTCTGCTGTCCATGAGCACACCCTGGAGAGGCTGTCACTAACCCTGGTGTCCTGGCCACAGTGTGCCCGTCTCGGTGCCAGGCTGGCCTGATCCTGGGTGAGAGAGGCTGCAGCTTCTGACCTGGTAATGGAAACGCTGGGATTCCTGCCCAGAGGATGCCAGCACACACGCACAGGCACACACTCTCTCTCATTTGTTTGCGTATAGTTCCACATAAATTGCCGCGACACACATGACCCTATATGCACACACTCGCCTGTATACCTGCACACGTGTACAAACAGACTCACACTCACATTATTGGCTCATATGTGCACACTCTTTCACTCATTCACATATATTTGCATGCACATGTACACATAAAAATATGCTGACTCATGCTGATGCATACTTAACCAGGTGCTTATATATTCACAGATATCCATCCATACACGATTAAATACATGAAAATAGGTACACTCACTCTGAACTACTTTAGCATGTTTTTACATATATATATATATATACACACACACACACACACACACACTCACACAGATACATGCACATTCACACTTAAACATATTCACTTGTACATTTATAACCAGGAATACACATACTTATCCCTATACATAGTCATACACATTTCCCTTTGAGGTTACATGTCCAAACATGTTCGAACTAGCATACACATATACACATGACTATGTGCACATTTGCATAAACAACCCCACAACACACACATATGCATCATACTGCACAGACACACAGCTGTTGCGGTACACACTCATGCACACTCATTAATACACATGTCCAGACAAGCTGGGTGGTTCCCTGCAAGTTCTGCCAGAGAGGCTGCCCTAGGGCAGGAGCCTCTTCCTGCCTTTTCCTCATGCATTCCTGCTCCACCTTCAAGTGGTGACCTTTGTCTGGCTGCCTAGACTCCAAGAAAGTCCCTGGAAAGTTCGGATGAAGGACAGGCAGCCTCTGCCCTCCCCAGGTCTGGAATGGATCGAGAGCCCCGCTGCTTTGCTGGCTGCCTGTCTCTGCTCTCAGGTCTGGTGAAGAAGGCCAGGCCCCGGGAAGCAGACAGGCAAATGCAGGGCCTCCAGCTGTTACGGAGCTGCTAGGCACTGCTGCTGCTCCTGCAGAGCGAGCGCAGCCTGGGAGGGTTCTGACACTGGGGCTGTATCCACATTACTGGGTAGGGTCCAGGGGAGAGAGCTGAAGGGAGTGGAGCCCTCGGCCACTGTGTGGAGCACCTGTCCCGTGCTCCGTGACCTTGCTCCAGCGGTGCCCCCGCTCCAGTCGTCAGGTTCCCTTTCTATAGAACGAAGAACTGGCTGAGACCGTTTAAGGTGTTTGCCAGCTATGAGATTTTGAATTTTTCTTCTCCCCCTAAATCATCTACAAAGCAAATTAAACACATGTAGATAATTAAGGACCCAGTGGGGGAAAAATCACGGTACTGTGGGTGCGCAAGCAGGAGAAGGGCAACTCCTACTTTCTAGGCTGAGGTTAATGAGTAAGGAGAAGCCCGTCAGCTGCAGGCCACGCCCGAGACAGCACCTCATCCCCAACCCTTCACTTCCTGTCTAAAGACAATTGCTTCCCCCCCTTCTCTGACCCCAGGGGGCCTTCTGCTCTGCACTCCACTGGCTGGTTGTCCCTGTCATCACTGTTTGCCATTTCCCCCTGAGGTGTGCTGAGCCTGGCATGATGAGACTGGGTTTCCACTTTGGGTAGCACTTAGGTTATTGTGAAAGTGTGCTTCGTGGGCTGGTGGGCCTCCAACTTCCCGAGCCTGCTCTTTGGTGTGCCGGTGGCATGATGCAGAAGGAACAGTTGTCTGTGGTTTAATCCCTGCTCCGTCACTCACTGCTCTGTGACAGGTTGTCTACAAACCCCATGTTCCTTGGCTGCCTAGTGGAGAACGTAGGGTCTGCCACGTCTGCTTCACAGAGCAAGACCCAGTGTTTGGTGAAGGAATCGGTGAGAGAGCGAGGGTAAGGTGTGTTGGAAATTCTCAGTGCGTCTCATAGCAATAGCTGATGTTCACTGTGTGCGTGCTTTGTGTCAGGCCCTGCACTTGGTACTTGCTATGCAGCAGGTCGCATGGTGGATGCTATCAGTATCCCATTTTACAGGTGAGGAAGCTGAGTTAGGTCCCCACCTTGCCCAGGTTGCAGAGCTTAGCCTCAGATCTTGTCTGGGTGTGGAAAAGTGTCCCAGTTGCTACACTGAGCAGGAAGCCAAACACAGCAGCAGAGTCTGGGTGGGTAGACAGAGACCTGGGAGAGGAGCAAGCTAAGAGAAGTCTCTGCCGAGAGCTCACAGCTAATCAGTGGTAGCTTTGAGTCTTCAGTGTCCAGAGTCTCTATCGTCATCATGTCATCATCCTCATCTTCCTCCTCAAAACATTTAGAGCATTTCCAAAGCATTTACTGTGATAGACACTGTCCTGTACATAATAACTTGATGAGATCAGTATGTTCATCACTGCTGGGATTTTGCAGATGAAGAAACTGAGGCATAAAGGCATGAAGCAAATCAGCTCCTACATTTAGTGAGCTCAGGTCTATGTGAATCCAGAGCCTGGGCTTTTAATCACCACACCAAATAAGGGCAAACTGCCATTCTTTCCAGAATCATGTCAAGGAAATAGATTTGTGTGGCTGTTTCAGGGAACCAAGTGGGAGTGGTGGGGGAGCCCAGATATGCACACCTGTCCTCAGCTAACCGAGTTCTTTACCTGCTGGTCCCTGATAGGGTTTGATAACTATTCACCATTTTGGAAGAACGGAGGGGCTAACGCTCATTGCACAAAGACTGTGAGGAATACAAATGTCAGTGCACCTCTGATTTGGGAGGGAGAAGAAGAGCAAGGGCTCATTAGGAGCTTTTACAAGCTATCCATTCAAAGTGCATAAAAACATGGCGGGTTGACCTGGATGCCCAGTGAAAAGCAGCCATGTTTGTCCCTAGTCGACAGGTAGGATCGTCTCCATTTGGAGATAAGGGGCCTCATTTTTGGGGTGTTTGATCCATTGCCCATTGGATGTGGGTAGGGTTTACTTGGCTCTATGCAGACACAGATGACTGTGTGGTGATTCCTGAGGGTAAGCGGGGAGGGGGAAGGCAGAAGAGGGATAAAGGGGGGAGAAATGGTGATGGGAGGAGACTTGACTTGGGGTGGTGAACACACAGCCTACTATACAAAGGATATATTTATAGAATTGTACACCAGAAACCTGTATAATTTTATTAACCAATGTTGACCCAATAAATTCAATAAAAGAGCAAAAAAAAGGGTCTCTTTGAAAAAGGATGGATTTTGGACCATTTGCCTGTGACCTACAGAGCTCAGTGACTTTTGCCCGTCTGGGACTGAAAGGTTCGATGTCATCTAATGCTTAGGACCAAATGATGGTTTGAATTGACAGGCAAGATATCTGATTTGGTTGACTTTAAAAGTTATTGAGAACCTGTTATGAAATCACTGCGCTAGCTGCCTGAGGTTACCACAGGAAACGAGTGGAGGTTCTGGACTGCAGCGCACTTGCATTATAGTGAGAGACAGGAGGGACCAATGAGCAGACTGTGACGGGGGAAGTGCTATTATGGAACTGTAGGGAGTGTCATGAGAACAGGAGGAGGGGACCCATCCTAGTCTTGGGTCAAGGCCATAGGTGAACTCACACATACATGTACACACATGTTAGAGTGTGAAGTCTTCCTGTGGAGGTGATTTGAAGCAGAAACTTAGAGGAGAAGAGGACGGGGTGAGGGAAAGGAGGCTGCGTGGCTGTTCCAGGCACCGTGTAGAACCACCACCTGTGTGGGGAACTCGAAACAGTTACCTTTGTTCTGAGTAGGCGGTGAGAGAGGAGAGATGGAGCCAGGCAGAATCGGGAAGGGCCTTCTCAGCTTTGCAAAGGGATTTGGGCTTAATGCTGAAGGTGAGGGGGGGAGTCCTGGGGAAGTGTTAGAGCCAGGGCGGGGCGTGGTTAGTTTGTCTTGTTGAAAAGCCATTCTTTTTGTAAGAAAGAATGGATGGGAATGGGGGGCAGGATGAAAGCTGAGAACTTTGCAGTATGTGAACAAGCCACGTTGGGAGCCAGAACTAGACCAGGGGCAGGGGGTGTCCAGAAATGGATGGTTCAGAGGACTTCAAGGATGTGGCCTCTGCAGGACTTGGTGACTGGCTTCTTCTTTTTTCTTTTAAAAAATTTTTTTAAAGATTTTATTTATTTCTTTTTAGAGAGGGAAGGGAGGGAGAAAGAGAGAGAGAGAGAGAGAAACATCAATGTGCAGTTGCTGGGGGTCATGGCCTGCAACCCAGGCATGTACCCTGACTGGGAATCGAACCTGTGACACTTTGGTTCGCAGCCCACACTCAATCCACTGAGCTACGCCAGCCAGGGCAACTGGCTTCTTCTTACTCCACTCATAAAGAGAGGCCTTAGTTATTTTCTCACAGGTCACTCCCTTACGGACAGGCAGAACTCATTATTTTTGTTTTCAAGGACTGAGAAAAATATTTTAAAGTATCATT
Organism: Phyllostomus discolor; assembly: GCF_004126475.2. Taxonomy (NCBI): domain Eukaryota; kingdom Metazoa; phylum Chordata; class Mammalia; order Chiroptera; family Phyllostomidae; genus Phyllostomus; species Phyllostomus discolor. Next base: position 22,065,664 of record NC_040915.2, read on the forward strand.
GTATTTATTTATAATTACTAATATCATATTTTTTCCTTTTGGAAGTTTGAAAAATATAGAAACACTGAAAGAAAGAAAATAAATTTATCCATCAATTTATGATATAGGAGTAATGGCTATTAGCATTTTAGTATTTTTCCTTTCAGCCTTTTTTGTGGTGTTATTGGTTTGTTTTAAACTTTTCACTATGGGACTTTTTAAATACACGCAGAAGTGCAGAGTAGAGTAGAATCAACTCAATATACCTCTTTCAGCCTCTGTAACCAGTCTTCTGGTATTCCGTAGTTGAACTTGAACCTTAAAATTCAAGGAGGTCTTTACATTTTCTTTTCATCTAAACTTTAACCCACTGATAGGGTTTTGTTTCTGGAATCCTGGGTGTTTGGCATATGTGGGCCCTGCCAGCTCTTTGGCCATTTTCAGATGAAGGTCCTCACCTAAAACATCCATGAGGACAGTAAAAATGTCCAATCGCTAGACCACCGCAGACCTGAGAACAGATTCCCCACCTCCTTGGGGAAGACCAAAGCAGAGGGTAAACATTTCAGGGAGAGAGACATCCCCAGCAGGAAGGAGCAGCTTGTGTTTTGACTCACTTACCATAGTTGTCTCAGCAATGGAGCCAAAGCTGTTGATGAAAATGTTGCAGCTCACGTTCACCGGGGGACCTGCCAATCAAGAGAGATCCCCCGCTTAGCTCTGTAGTCATGAAGAACCCCACAGGACAGGACTCGTTCTCGGAACACTGACTTCAGGGTTGGAGACTCCTTGGCGAGGAGGCTCCCATTTGCCCTCCACCCCACCCCCGAGCATCTGGGACTCCCAGCCACATCACTGAGCCAGATTCCCTGGTCCCCAAGTGAGCACCAGGTACAGAGCACCGGAGTCTGAGCTGAGATGTACTATCATTAACACGGGATGATTCATCATCCTGCCATATGGTTGAAATCCCTTCCCCAAAGCCCATCGGCCGCCTTCTGATTTTCGGCTGGAAAGTATTTACGGCTACATTTGGAGGCCATCTTGGGAATCACAAGGAACAGCAAGTTCCTTGCCTTGAACTCATGAACGAGGAATGATCTCCGGAAAGGGTGTTGATGGGAATTACCGGCTGAGGCATCCAGAGGGAACCTCAGGCAGGTTTTTTGCAACCTACTGCAAAGGTTAGGAGAGAAGTGGAAGAATTTTTGCTCTTTGGAATCATTGCTAGAGGGACCTCTGTCCAATTGAAGCTAAATATCTTCATTTTATGCTATTAATTATAGCAGTTAGAATTTATTGAGCATTACAGGGTTTGCTGCTGGGCTGAGAGTTTTACTAACATGATCTCATTTCGTCCTCTCTCAACGTGGTTATTACAGATGAGGAAATGGGCTCAGAGAGGTTATTTACCCTCAGCCACGTGGCTAGTGAGTAGACAAGCCTGAGTTTGAATTTGGACTTATTTAATTCCAGAGCTGGTGGTCTTAATGGCTGTACTTGTAGAAGAGAGGTTCAGAGGAAGGATGCCGCAGGCTCAAGGTCACACAGTGCTAGAATCCAGGGTTTTAAGCCCTGGGCCTCCACACGAGCTGACAAGAGGGCTAGCCTCAAATAATCAGAGCAGAGTGGGCAAGAGCGATACAAACAGTAGGAGCCCAGGTACAAGAGAAGTTCCAGAGAGTGAGGTATTAGGGAAGACCTCATGAAGGTGATGACCTTGAGCTGACCTTGACAGTGGGTCAGACTTGGATAAGGGGTCATAATCCTGTACATGAATATTGCAACGTGCAGTTTGTGAATTTTTCAGGCCCACTTCCTTGTTGATCCCCATTGAGGTTGAGGTGAGCAGGGCAACTGATTTAGCCAGCAAGCCGTAGAGCCAGGACTTGGACCCAAGTTTTCTGATTGGGGAAAGAAGAAAGCAGATGTCCTTGTGTTCCGTGACCAGATCTTCTGTGTCCCTCATGAAAGAGTAGCCCAAGCATGTCACCCAAACTCAGCCAGGATTTCCTTCTTTTCAGAAATCAGGGCAGGGCTTGGTCTTGTGGTGAGAACACAGGACCCTGGGTTTTAGACACAGCTCCAGTGCTCGCCGGCTCTCTCACCTCAGGCACGCCCCTTTCCTGCTCTGGGCCGCAATTTCCCTGTCAGTCTGGGGGGTAGCTCTTCATCTGGGCATCCCTCTGAGCTCCAGTGGTTTGGAACTCCCTTGGGAAGCTATTCATTCAAATCACAAGGTTATAGGACTTCAGGGCTGGAAGGTTTCTTAAAGGTCACCTGAACCTATGCACAGACAGGGCTGTCTGCAGCAGAGTCACCCGGGGAACGAGTTAGAGTGCAGAGTCCTCGGCCCAGCCCTAGAGCCGGCGAACCCACATCCCTGGAGGTTAGCCCAGAATCTCTATTTTAACGAGCTCCCTGGTGGTTCTTGTGCGCAGCCGGGTTTGGGAACCACTGCTGTAGACCAGCCGCCATTCGAGCTCAGCGCCGGAACAGCTCCAGCAGTGGGGAACTTCCTGTAGTGTGCCGGGCGTAACGCGCACCCCTGTGTGATGTGCACCCCTGTTTCTGGCCTGAACTTTCAGGAAAGAAATCTTCTGTTTAAATTTTTTAGTTCAATGATTGATTCACTTATTTATATTTAGAAACGAAACCGGTTATATTTAAAACCAGGGTGTTATTTTGCATACGGATGTTGTTATTACTTTCGAGAGTTACACTTTTAACTCATAAGCATATGTAAAAGACTTAAAAACATATAGGTATGGAATTAGTACTGCCCATGTATAATGCACATCCTTATTTTTTCCTCGAATATCTGGGCAAAGAAGTACGCGGGATACGTGGCAAAATACGGATGTTTCGTCTCGAGCAGTCCTTTCCGTGGTCAATGGCTTCGCCTGCTAAAGAATTTTCCTAATGCTGCGTGGAGGCCTGCCTCCTCATCACTTCCACCCAAACAAAGGCCCATTAAGTTTTTTTCTCTCATTTAGATTCACACCCGGGTTTTTCTTTCCATTTAGCCTCTTCCTATTAAGATGCCCCAAAGAGTTACGGCCCATGCCCTGAGTGATGTGCACAGAGCCCCCACCTGCCCCTGCAAATGTCTGGTGCGTGACTCCCCTACAAATTAGGCCCTGATTTATGTTTGCGAGAGGGCGCCAGCCGCAAGGACCCCCAGGGAGGTGAGCTTCATTGACATAAATCTGAAATTAAATTATCCTCAAGAAAATTACAATCTGGCTGCCTTTGGCAGCAGGGTAATGTATATATTTCATTAAATATTAAAGTTTAATTTTGCTTTCGTGTGTATGTGTTTGCATTGGGCCGTGCCCCTGATCCTGGGAACCATTATCCTACACAGAATCTTAGAGAAGATACAGAAAGTCAGAGCTGGAAGGGCCTCATCCTGCTGGGTCACGCTACAGATGCGAGAACAGAGGCCCCACTGCGTCAGGAATTTACTCTGCGTCACACGTATCCGGTGAGTGACCGAGTTATAGAATCGAGTTTTACAGTGGGCACTGGCCCTGCGTTCTGCAGACCGAGCCTGCTGCTCCAGCCACCCGTCTGTACTTCAGCTGAGTCAGGAGCAGGCGAAATTTCTGGGGCCTGACGGAAACCACTGAGTGGTTAATCGCCCCGGAGGTTTCAAACAGTGCAGGCCTCTTCCTATCATGTTGGGGGCACGGGGGCCTTATCAGGAGCCCTGTGGTTCATGTGGGGCTTTGGGGAATCTTCTCCGTGTCTGAGTGGAAGTGTGACAGGACAGTGTGTGTTGGGGGGGCTCAGGGGACGGAGGTCCCCTCCTCATGCCAATGTTTCAGCAGATACATGGCTTCCTAGGAACCTTGCTTCCCAGGAACCTTGCTTCCCAGCTCCTGGTGGTGGGGTTCCAGGGAGCTGCACCGTGCTTGGAGCCTGACTCAGAGGGGACTGAGGGCTTCGAGACAGTGCAGGTTGCAGGAGGACTGAGATTGTCTATTCTGTAGATTTGGGCCCCGATGTTTGGCCTAAGGTGGTCAGAGTGAGCCCGGATTGAACGGTTTTATAGCCTGGGTGAAATTTTATTTTTTTAAAAAAGATTTTATTTATTTGTTTTTAGAGAGAGGGGAAGGGAAGGAGAAACAGAGGGAGAGAAACATCAATGTTTGGTTGCCTTTCTCTTGCCTCCCACTGGGGACCTGGCCTGCAACCCAGTCATGTGCCCTGACTGGGAATCTAACTGGTGACCCTTTGGTTTGCAGGCTGGCATTCAATCCACTGAGCCACACGAGCCAGGACTGAGATTTTATATTTTTAAGTTGTTCACTGCCAAGTCAGTCAGTCAACAAATAAATAAGCAAGTAAACAAGTAAATAAATGACTAGCACTAGATAAAGAATTGACTCAGAGCGGCTAGCTGGGTTAAATAAAGTCCCAGCAGCCTTGACAGTGTGACCTGGGAGTCACCTAACTGCTCTAAGCCTTAGCATAGTTGTTGGTTCATTTACTCACGCATTCATTTATGAAGGGGTTATCAAGGGCCTTTCATGTGCCACGTGCAAATGTATGTACAAAGGATAACTAACACGTGACCCCTGGATGTGTGCACATTGGGCAAATGAGTCCCTCCTTTGTCAGAGGACCAGACTAGGGCACTCAGGATGGAGTTCTGAGAGCGACCACCAGGGGGCGCGGTGGACTGGAATGCCTGACAACTGGATGCGACCTGGTGTGGGGATGGGGGTGGTGATGCAACCTGGTGGTCAGTTCTTTACTGTATTTGATTTAGCCAATGGTGTTTCTAAAAGGTGAGATTTAGCTGCCAACTTGGAAGATTTCGCAAAACCCCAGACTCAGGTCTTACCTTGGAAGGCCTGCTGCTCAGGGCCTATCTTTCTACCTGGCAGCTACTGCCTGAGCTGAGAAGTGGCTGCCCAAGACTAGCCCTGTGCTTTTCCATTTTCTTTTCTCATCTTCGTCCTGCTTCATTCGTGTGCCGTATCTGCCTGGTCCCTCTGAGTGTTTGATATTGTGACCCCGGTGAAGGGCTTGGGCCCTTACTGTGACAGCAACCTGGGACCTGACTTACCTGTCCTCGAGGGGACCAAGGTTTATGTTAACGATGCTGGAAAGTGTGGCCTCAGGAGGGTGGTACTGGGGGACCGAAGGAGCCCCGAGGTAAACAGGGTGGGAGATGGGCCCAAAGGAACCTCAGAGCATCTCCCAGAGCGTTTTCTGTGTGCAGAGCACTCTGAGAAGGGGGCAGAGGGAGCAAATATTCAGGAGCTGTTGCCAGCTGTCACGTCCCTTGTTTGGTTTTGGACCTGAGCCAGAAGGAACAGTGAGGAAGGACAACGGGAATCAGGGTTGATGAGGAGGCTGACAGTGGGTCCGTGACATGAGGTTTCTGCAGGGGTGCTGGGAGGAAGGCCAGAGTGCACAGGCTCCCAGAGAGGCTGTGAGGCTGCACCTGCAGAGTCCTGCTCAGCGGTCTGAGATGGTCACAGCCTCCCCAGCACCAGGGCACAGCAGGAACCGGTCCCTCTGGTTACAGATGTTGAGATCTCATAGGATTGTAAGGACTAAAAGAAACCTCTCAGGTCACTTAGGTGAGGGTTTGTAAATTGGCTCCCCACAAGGCATATTTGGCTCACAATTATGCTCTGTTTGAACATGTATATTTTAGGAATCAAGGAATTTTGCATAAATGTTGATTTCTGGCTCTTCATGGAATACTGTGGAGCACTGGGTGATCTGGCACATGGGGCTTACATTCCTGTTGGGCAGCTATGCGCTGGGGCTAAGGAGATGCTGTTGCTTTTAGAGGGCCTGCCTTCTACTTCTCCACAGTCTCCACCACTCCCTATTGCTTTACTCCTGGCTTCCCTCACTCATTTAAGTTACCTGCCTAATTCCTGTACACATTTGAAATTGTGACTCTGACTTAGACTTGAAAGCTTCAAAATTATTTGTTAATCTCTGGGAACTTTTCAGGAGATGAATTTTAGTTGAAAGCCTCTTACCTAAAACAAATACAAGTGGAACTGCTTGGGAGAGAGGCCAGGTGAGGTTGCTCATTGTGCCCTCTGCCTCTCTTTTTTGGGGCACATGGAGGGGGCCCTGGAGCATTTATGAAGTTTAAAGGCCACAGATAGAGCCAACATCATCCCTGCAGAGATGAGGAAACTGAGGCCCAGAGAAAGGAAGAGGGCTATCAAAGTTCAGAGAGTATGTGCCTGAACTAAAACTTGAACCCATTTCTTTATATTCCACATTGTCTATCTGTCCATCATACCAAAGGTAGCAAATAGGTTCTAGTTCATATGCTGACTCCTGGCAACCAGAAGTATTGTTTGGTTGGGCTTGGTGGGGGAGCAGACTGAATTGATTAACAATGTCTGCCTAGGGCAGAGGGAAGAGTGTGAAATTCCTACCACGTATTTACCATCTGTGTCCAATACCATGCTGTTTGCTTCTTAATCTAGGAAGGCAGGCGCCTGGGGACCTGGGAGGAATGTTTTCTCTACCTTTAAAGTTGGGCCTGATCCTGGCATCGTATCCAGAGGTTCTGCCCATGAGCTTATCCAGGAAGTCCGAGGGAGACATAGGCTTGGGTGCAGAGCGGGCAGCTTCAGCCTCCTTAGAAGCAGCAAGGCTGAGGAGGGAGAGAGGAAAGCAGAGGGTTAATGATGGCTCTTTCTCATGCTGCGGTCAGATCTCAGCCTCGCCTAGCCTTTGTAGAACCACTAGAGTGTTCGCAGCCTGAGAAATGGGTAAGAGCAATCCTCAATGAGGTAAGGCTGAGGGTACAGCTCAAATATCAGCCAGCATGGGATCCTGGCAGGCAGCCGCGTGTGTGATTGTTGCTGAGAAGCTGCTGATCTCTGGGGATCAGACACTTGGCTGCTGGTCTCCCTGGGGGAGGGGACCGAAGGGTTAAGCTCCTGCTAGGCCCAGCCCTGTGTTTCGTGTGCCTGCACCCCCCTGGGTCCAAGAACAGCACCTCCAGAAAGAATCTTAGCGATCAAGTGGTTCAGGCTCTCCCCAAAGACTCTCTTCGGAATCAGTCACTAGTTAAAAGGAAGAAAAGTTGCATCCGGGAACATGAATCTAATCAAGCATCTTCACCCGAGGTCCTCTCAGAACCTTTAACAAGCTTAGACGCTATGCTTATGGGACTACTATCTCATGAAACACACACTTCGGAAAAAGCTCAGGTGGGAAACGTGGGGCACAGCTGGTGGAAGGGACCGACCCCCCCATTCCCACTCATCAAAGTGGTTTCAGATTCTTATTTGTACCATTGTGTGAATTGCTGATATCTAAGAACATGCAGATTTCTGGAAGAGTCAAAATGGGCAGCTGAAGGGCTGAAGAACAATCACTTAGGTTGCTTTGTGCAAGTGAGCTCTTCTCGTCCTGAAATGATGCCCAGGAGAGAGCTGGGGGCTGGTGTACCCTGTCATGTGTGCTGAGGGGCTGGGACGTGGGAGGCAGTGCATGTACAGGAACGTGCGCCTTCGCGTCACCGGGTAGGACATGGTGTTCCCATTCCCCAGGACTGGGGCCCCCGAGCCATCTTGTGTCCCGGCCCCTGTCCTCTCCCTGCTCTGCCCCACTCAGCAGGTCCTGGCTGCACTGCCTTACAATCCAGTTCCTTGTGTTGTGTCCCCAAGACCAGGAGTCATGGTGTTCGTATTCGTTGTTTGTTTGTTCTTTCAATCTCCTGCTGTGCCTACCATGGTGTTTCAAACATAACTGGTGCAGAGTAATTGCACGGTGAATGAATGAGTGAATAATATGCTCCATTAATGAATCAAATATCCTGGTGAGTAGGGTATTCATAAATATGCATGTATGGATCAACAATTTAAAAATAATTAGACTATTATACCCACTAATGAAAAAATACTGAGAGCCACTTGATATTCCTTTGAAGATGCAGAAGGTATTCCAGGATTATTTACACACTCGTGCTTAGTGATTTGAAGGACCCGTATTCATAGAATAAGAGCTAGTTTTGATTGACAGGATGAGGGACAAATGCATTTTACTGTTTTTGTGTGCGTGACCGTGGGTGTTTGTGGGTCTGTGTGAAATGGGTAGGTTTCCAGGTGTGATATGGATGCATGTTCTGTGTACAGGGGGTACATATGTATGGATGTGTGGGGGTTAGGGTGTGCACGAGGGTGTTTGCAGATGGATAGTGGATCATGTCCCATAGATTTGTGCGTGCAAACCTGTGAACAGCTGGGTTCATGGGAAAGGGTGCTGTTAGGTGTGAATTTAGTGTGGGCATTTTGTGTGTATAGGCAGGGTGTATGTCTACATGGGGTGCAGGGGTGACTGTGTGAGATGACTCTGTGGGTGCATGTATGTGGTACGTGTATCGCATGTGTGTGTCCCTGAAATGCGCTGTGCAATGTGACATGGAACAGGGGATTTGGAACCAGTGCCATCTCACACTGTCTGTGTGGTCTCGGGAAAGTCACTCAACCCCTCTGAACTTTAGTTGCCTCACATGTCAAACTAGTTTTACACAAGGAGCAACTGAGATAGTACAGGTAAAAGCAAAACAAAACTCCTAGGACAGTTCTCGGAACGGAGCAGACCTTCAACGTGTTGTCTTGTTCTTGCCTCGCTCTGCATGTACGTGTGTTTGAAGCGGTTCAGAACCAGTCTGGGGACTTCTTCTGGTCCCACTGCACTTTCAGTTGCACTGTGGACCCCATGTGGCTGGGAAGTCCTGCCAGAAGCCTCCCACGGCCCACAGGGCAGAGACACCGCGTCCCCAGCCTTTTCTCCATTCAGCACCAAACTCATGGCTGCTCTGCGGCCCCGGTGAGCCAAGGGGACCACAGGGAGGCACCTGGTGATTCACGACTTCTCAGCAGAACTGGCTGGATAATCCACCGTTAACTGTAACTTACTTCTCGAACCTCTCCAGGAGGGGCAGTGATGGAGCTTTCATTAGCTCCCGTTCTCTGTCCAGCCCCTCCTGTCAGATAATGAGATTTGGGAACATCGCACCCCCTCCCAGCAGTTACTACAGTGCAAGCCATCTCTTGGCCCCAAGGCCTCTTTCATCGGCCTGAATCCTATTAGGTGGTGCATCGAGAGCATGAATTCGCCCCGAATTATCCCTTACCATGTGCTATTAGCAAAATGTGCCATTTCATGCCTGAATCCTCCCCAAAGCTGCAGAGTCCTCTGGTTCTCTGAGCTCACACGTCTGCAGCCAGGCATTTGCCGTCTGGGCCACTGGCCATCGACTCACTACAAACCCTGGCAGGGCCAGCTGGGCTGGAGGGGGGAGACTCTGAGAGGTTAAGTAATGGGCCTGGCGTCACACAGCGCTTTAATGGCAGAATGAGTGAGAACACGTTTTCAAGCGTGGACTCGCCCCATGCTCCCGTCTAAGGGAAAGCCTTTTATGAATAGCGGAGAGTGTAAATCGTGATAGCTGCTCTTATTACTAATTGTTTTCGAAGCTTGTTATGTTCTGTTACATCCCAGAAAATCAAAACATCGGTCTGATTTCCAGCAATCCTGATGTACACAACTCTGAACGTATCACTTAAAGATGGAGCAGAAATAGTTGTGAATTACCGAATGACCCTGTGTTTTGCTGAGTGATTGACAGGAGAATTCTCTGAAACTCTGAGATTCTCTCTCCCGTGCACCAGGTATGAATGGCTCCTGAATTGCCTTGTTTCTTTGAAACTCACCCTTTTATGAAAGGGAACTTTCTGTTCCACGACTCACAAGTGACAAACCAGTGTGATGTGCCATCACAGATAACCATGGTAGTGAATACAATGAAAAAAAAAACCTAAAGGAGGAGTTTGAAATTTGGTGTGAATGCTGTTGTTCCAGAGGAAGACCATCAAGTGCTGGGAGGCATGAGAGACGCGTTAACTCCCCCAGACTTTCTCCTTGAGCCAATGAGAAGAACGGAAGGAGAACTGGCCGGATAATCCACCGTTAACTGGGTGTGACCCACCTAAAATCCTTCCCATCTCTTACTGGCCTAGTTCAAAATTTCCCTATTTTTCTTCTTTGTGAAATACAAAGACTCCATTTTAATGTCAAAATAGCCACGCCCCTCCCCTTGACAATCGTGCGTGTCTGCTTGTGTTTGGGCATTTGGCAGAGAACTAGTTCAAGGCCCCGCCGTGGTACATCTGCGCGCCGGCGCAGAGCAGACAGGCACCGCCAGGCCCTTGCTGCTCCGAGACCAGCGAGTGCTGCCTCTGCTGAGCGCAGACATCTGCTGACAGACCGGAGCTGCTGGACAGAGGGGCCGAGACACGGAACATTCGGTCGTTAGGATTTGCTGACCCTATGCAAGTATTTGGAAACGATGCAAATTGTTCCAGGGATTATTGCAATGTCCCGCAGTGAATCAGACGGGGTTTAGACGGATTTGATTAAAAGTAATTTCCAGAAAGATGTGAGGTCTCCTGGGACCAAGTGACCTGCCCCTTGCAGAGAAGGCTTAGGACGGTAGCTGACTGGGTGGAGCGTTACATTATCCGTCACCTTTTCGTTAGGGGACCTGTTACACTGGGAGGCTCTGGTCCTTGAAGGACCTCAGTGTTGACTCCCCATGAACAGAGACCTGGGAGAGCCCAGGCGTGAGCTCGACACAGTGACGTGGGTGCTGTGTGACCTCCTGTGAGTCACTCCCCACTTTGCTTCCCGTTTCCCAAGCTATACAACGGGGGGCTTAGAATAATCTCTGAGTCCTTCCGGCCCAAATCATTTCGTTAGTCTGTAGTATGCTTCCTTTTTTACTCATCTGGCCTCAGGATCTGAATTTGTCTGGACTCCTCTGAGGGAACGGGGAGTGTGTTCCTGTCTCAGTCCTCCCCCCCCCCCCGCCCCCGCCCACGCCCACCCCTCCTGTCTCCAGGTTTCTCGCCAGGGGGCCACCTCGCTTTTTGGGGATTTGTTGACAGAAAGGCCGGATCAATGCTCAGATTCTCGTTCTCCAGTTGCGACATCAGTTGGAAATACGGAATCAATATGGATCCGTCCATCTGAATTTCCAATGAGCTGGGGGCGGTGATGGCGCTGGGGAAAAACAGTTTCAATCACACCCAGTTGCCTGGCACCCTGCCCAAAACCATGCTGGGTCAGCAGAGGGGGTCCCCCCTGAGATTCCATCATCTCAGTTCACCAGGGCGGAGAGTCGGCAGTGGGGAAAGGGAGGAAAGGCATGGTGAGGGGGGGAGACAGAGCGAGAGGCTGAGGAGTAACAAGGGGTGGGGGACGTGTAACGCGGCAGGAAGCTGGAGGTTTGGCTGAGAAAGGAGGGCCGTGGGGGCGTGGGGGAGGAAGAGGCGAGTGGGACAGCGGAGGGATTTGAGGTCCGGCCAGAGCTGCGCTCTGGGCTCCAGTGAGCAGGGGAGCCCGGCTGCACTGGGCGGAAGAGTGGGGGTTTCCCAAAGGCTGGTGGAGAAAGTGGCTTTTTACAGTAAAGCTTGCAGGCTGGGTGTGGAGTTGGCCTGGAAGAATAGGGGGGAGGAGTGTTTTGGGTAGAAGGAACAGCACGTACAGAGTGTAGAGGTGAGAGAGGACTTGGAGAACTGAAAGTTTAGTGTGTGTATGGGGGGGAGGGGGATAGAAAGGGAGAATGAGAGAGAGAGAGGGAGAGGGGGAGAGAGAGAGCGCGCGCGCGCAACGACACTCGGCGAGCAGGGCATGCTGAGTCCATGGGGTTGGACGGAGCAGGGGCTGGACCCCGGGCCTCTGTCCTCACAGTGGGTCTGAAAGTTAATGGGAGATTATCCTTCCCTAATCCCTTTGCAGTAGAAACAATCCATCTGGATTTCTCAGCGGTTTCTGGTCAAACGGAACTGTGGCCAGGCCAGGCCGGGGACACGGGCCCTCTGAAGACGCCTCCAAGGGGTGTGTGCCCAGCGAGGTTTCCAGGTCACTTGTCCTCTGACTGGGGCTGGAATAAACCTCTCCTTGGCTTTGGCAGAGAGGCAGCCCAGTGAGCTGGTGTTTATGCTGTGCACAAAGTACCTGGTCAACTAGTCAAGGTCGTTTGAAGGTCAGCCCTGGGTTTCCGTGGGCACCTACCTAATCCACAATTACGAAGGTCACTGTGGAATACAGGGAGAAACCCTGAGGTGGGGGCTGAGGAACCTGGGGGTAGTCTTGGCTGTTTTTCTAACTTTCTGTGTGGTCTCGGGCTAAGTCTTTTTCCGGGATGGTTCTCAGTCGTGTCTTCCGTGCAATGGCAGTTTTGGATTAGACCCAGCACGGAAAGCATTTCCCCTTGAGTGCCCACCCGAGTCTGGCAGTGGCTGCTCAGAGAGGGGCTCTGGGCTCCGACTCAGCAGGAAAGGGTAGCAGGATGGGCCGGCAGTCTCTGCCAAGGGACTACAGTGTAGTGTGGTGGCTTGTCTCATCCCTGTGGGTCCTCCAGCTCTGAAAGCCGCCGATCCTTCTGATGTGTTAAGCACCCACTGTATAAGGCACCGTGGGGGAGACACAGATAAATATGTCACTGCCTCCGTGTGGGCGGAGTTCGAGTCTGTCTTGTTCGGTGCCTGGCGTGGAGCAGCGATCGATCACCGTTTGTTGATGAATAGCCTCTGCCCTCTAATTGTTTATAGTTCAGCAGATAGACTAGATTAGGTGCAGAAGCAATTCTAAGGGGCTGCCATCCAGTCTAGGTGGCATAATTGGATTGCTCTGGTGATTCAGAGAAGAAAGGCGGTATTTGTGGGGAGGTGGGGACATAAATCAGGTAATTTTTCTGAGTTTTATTAATTAAGCCTTTGCACAGGTTTAGAAAGACCCAACATTTGCCACTGCTCACGTTGTGAGTTTGGGAGAGAAAGCTTCCTCATGCCTGTGGGCTGTCCGGGGAAAGGAAGGGGGAGGTGGTGGGAGGGCGTCCTAGGCTCCTGGGAGGCGGTGAGGCTAAGTGAGGCGGGTGCTCTCTGGCCTTGGGGACAGAACCAGTTTCCCTGTCCCTTGCTCTGACTCCCAGGGCCTTGCAGCATGGGCCCTGCTGGTCAGCCTCCGCTTCGCCCTTGCGTTTGGAAGTGGTTGCATCCTTAGGTCAACATCTGGCTTTCCCCAGCCAGCTGTGCAATTTGGATTTTATCTGATTGCAGAAAGGGGCTTAGGCTGACCCCGGAGTGCCTGACATTTTATTACTCTCACTCCATGATCTGCTAAGCACCCCTGGGAGCAGAATGCACAGTTGTCATGCTCTGAGCCCAATTATCCCAGGGAACAAGCCATCCTCCCCGCTCCTGTCCCCTCTCCCACAGCCATAGCTGCTTCCTATCGGAACTCTTATCTGGGTAAAAAGCACATGCATTGGAATACGATTCTTTACCACAGTGAGATACAAACTTGGATCCTTGCATCTGGTTCTTCCCCTGCCCCCAGGGAAGTCTGATTCTCTGGGGATCTCTTATACTCCTTACCACTACTTCCAGTCTGTTCCTCTGGCCAGCTTTCCGTCCACGGACTCTCCGGCTTTATTTTATGAATCCCCCACAAGGCAGGGCCAGGAGGATGGTGAGGAGAATGAGGTGCCTAGCAACATTTAAGGAAGCTCTCATTCTCAGGTTTGTACAAGTGGCAGTCCTGCACTTGCTGGATCCCCCAAATGAGTGCCTCCTTAACTTTGTGTCCTGATTCACTGGGTACACTTGCTGCACCCTAGTCCTGGCCCTGCTACAGCATCACAGGCCTTCAAACCCAGTCTATCTAGGGTAGCGTTTCCTGAAGGTGGTCACCCGGAGAGGGAGTCTCTACTTCTCACAGCCTCTCATTTTATTTCCAAAAAGCTTCATTTTTATTTTCTTGTCTGGTGGCAAAAAAACCCCACCCCACCTTTATATGTCTTATCATTTTACCCAGCCTGAGAGGCAGGGATGTCTGTCCCCAAAATTAAGACACATGTGTCTTGATCTGACTGTGGCAAACCACACTGTATTTGGTTAAGTTTCGTCGGTGTTTCCTTCTTCTCACTACTCCTCACTCCATGTGCATGTTGCAAGGCTGGAATCATGGCAGTCCTAGGTTGTCAGGTGTTTTCTGCTTCAAGCTCAACCTTCGGCTCTCTACCTTCCTATCTCGTGGAATTGGGGCAATCAGGTGTCATGTAGACAAGACCCTGAAAGAATGATTTTTGCAAGATTCATTCCAGGCTCTTAATAAATACAGTTCTCCTGGAGCACAGAGCCTGGCCCACACTCAGGGATCAATATGTGTTTGTTAAACGGGTGCTAGACACCTTGTGTTCGGGAGGAAGTTGAATTTAGCTGTGCAGGTACTTGGCATCGGTGATATGGTTTCATTTCTGGCCCCAATGCCTTAGTCAGTCCCTGGGGGAAAAGCACCTGGTGTCCCCTGGGGAAGCCCAAGGCAGGAGAACAGGAGGAGAAGGAGCTGTTCTGTTTCTTTTAAAAGCATCTATAACCCTCCACGGAATGACCTACACAAGTGGGCAAGGTCCAACCTTGGTGCATAAACCTTACACATCAGCCCCCTTAGCATACTCATTATAATTCTGCAATGACCTCCTCACTTTGCCCTGACCATCCCTGCATGTCCTCCTTGGGGAAGTTTTCCTGTGCCTCTGGCTTAAGCCCGTGGCCATCAAGAAGGCCCCCAGATGAGTTACAATGGGAGGAGCCCATGGGGACTCTTCAGAGGCTTGAGTGCGGGAGAACAGACCTGTGGGTGTCATCTGCCCGAGTGGAAGCTCCTAGCCAGCCCTGCATAATCAGCATGTGCCCCTCGAGTTGGGCAGGGGAGCAAATGGCTCTCATTACCTCCAATGCGGCTTTCTTTTTAATCAGATAAGTCTCATTGGAAAAGTACATCTTTACAGAGAATGGAGCTCAGGGCTTCTGGACTAAAAATTTAGGGGAAAAAAGATTGCATTAATCAGCAGGGATCGGTCACTTGAGGTCGCAAAGAGCTGGGAGTATAAATATCGAGGAGAATTAATAATAGGCTGAAAACAGATAAAGACATGGTATTAGCTAATGATAGTAATAGCTACCCTCCCCTTCCTACTTCCTGTGGGCCGGTACTTGAGATACGTTAGGGTATTTAATCTTCCCCACCGTCCTGTGACGGTGATCTCATTCCCGCCCCGTTGCAGGTGAGGAGGGCAACACCTGCATTTTTGGAGGTTTGGCGGAGGTCCTGCAGCCCGCAAATGGCAGCACTCGCCAGTTGGCAGGTCTCCACAGCCCACACTATTGACCGCTGCACCTGTGGACTCTTCTAAGTGATAGCGATTTGCAAAGTCCCTCTGAGGAGCTGCTTCGGCTCATGACGTGAATGTTTGCCTGGCTCTTTGGAGCTACAGGGAGAATTCAGGGAGCTCTGCGAACAGGAAAGTGTGGGCTGACAACAGGGCATGACCGGTGTCACACCAATAACACTCTCAGTTCACACGGCACACCCAAGCCCTTCACTCAGACCGTCCCCGGGACAGCATCTCCACGCGCAGGTGACGGCTCGGAGGCTCACCTGCAGGTTAAGAGAGCTGCTCAGGGTCCCGGGTGCAGAGCCACAGTGTGACGGAGGCCTCCAGGTCTGCTCTGGGGCGTCTCCCGCTTGACTATCTCCAGTTCCTTCCCAGAGGGCAAGAAGGGAGAGGGTGAACCCTGCTTTTTGTTTCATTAAATTTATGGGGTGGCACTGGTTGATAAAATTACACAGGTTTCAGGTGTACAACTCTACAACACATCGCCTGTGTATTGTATTGTGTGTTTGCCACCAAACCCTTCTTGATTATTTATTAAGTCGTCTCTCAGAATTTCTCTGTGGTCAGCTCGCCTTTCATTTTATTTTTCTCCATCTCAGTTCACTCGTCTTGAAAATGTGATCTGCCTTTGCCAGTGGCAGGCGCTGTCTGAATGGCAGAAGCTCACGGTGCCTTCACAGATGCCGTGCCAATGAGTGCTTCTCCTTCTCAGGTCCGTCAACCTTTGCCATTGGCCAGGTGCTTTGAGGCAGTCATCGTCTCACTGGAGATAGCATTAATTTATTACTTCACTTATTTGCTTACTTATCCAAAATAGTCACGGTGCCTGCTATACATCAGAGATAGTGCTAGGTGATTGAACAGGGCATGAATAATAAAGTAATAACAGCTAGCCCCCGTTGAGGGGTTGGACAGTGCCAGGCATTTCACTAAGAATTTTTTTTAATAAGACATTTACCTTCTTTTTTGTTTAAAATTTTATTCATTTTTAGAGAGAGGGGAAGAGAAGGAGAAAGAGAGGGGGAGAAGCATTGATGTGTGGTTGCCTCTCATGAGTCCTATACTGGGGACCTGGCCCGCAACCCAGGGACGTGTCCTGACTGGGAATCAAACTGGTGACCTTTTGGTTCGCAGCCTGCACTCAATCCACTGAGCTATACCAGCCAGGGCTCACTAAGAGCTTTATCTGTGACATTTAATCCTGAATAGAATCCTGTGGGTTGGGTATCATTTATTTTACTGATGAGGAAACTGAGGGTCATAGAGGATAAATAACTTATTCAGGTGCCCCTGACCCCACAGACCTCTCTGTCACCTGCGTCAGTAATGAATACGTCAGAACCCTTGTTTTCCAAGCACTCCCAAACTAATAGAGGGAAACCTATGTGAGGACAAGGAAGCACTGGAATGTCTGGGCCCTGTTAGAGGACAACGTATCACCTTCCCCTCCCAAGTCTATACTAGTTCAAACCCATACTGAAAAATGAGCCGGGTTGCAGTGAACCTGTAGAAAACGCATTAGCAAAATGGGCTATTTAGTCCCAGAGAAAACGTGTTTTCCTAAGACGTGAAGACCACCCGTGTGGTCTTCAAGCATCCAAAGGACTGATTCGAAGGAGAATGTTGAGAAAATAAACCATCCTCACTGGGCGCTGAGGGACAAATGACTTTAAATTGTGGAAAGAGCAACTTGGCTTAAAATCTGAAGCCGCCTTTAATACACCGACTCCTCTTCAGACTGAGAACACTTCACTGCGAGTTGAGAGGGCTTAGCTGAAGTGGGCATTTGTATGTAAATAGAGAATTTACAGGAGCTTGGGGCTCTAATCAAGCTCTAAGTGGCTGAGCCCTCTGCCATTCCTGAATCCTCCAGACAGAGAGCTGCAGCTGTGCTCAGTGGGGCGGAGCTCCTCTGTCTCACTCACTCCGCAGGTTCCAAAGTCTTGGGGAAGGCGTAGGCAAAAGAGTCTTAGAATTATGGGTCCTGGTCCTCTTGTGCATTAAAAAAAAAGACATTTATTGAGCACCTGCTGTAAATTAATGACTATACCCTAACTCTGCAATGCCAGGAGGGGTGATCGTCTTCATGTTGTAGGTGAGGAAACAGACTCAGAGGTTAACTGACAACAATAGCAATAGCTACCGATGGTTGCGCACTTTCTAGGTGCCATGCACAGCGCTGCGCCACTCACCAACTCTATGAAGAAGGCACCATTTTCTTGTTAAAGATTTTATTTATTTATTTTTAGAAAGAGGGGAAGGGATGGAGAAAGAGGAGGAGAGAAGCATCAATGTGTGAGGGAGACAATCAGTTGCCTCTTGCATGCCCCCAAATGGGGAGCTGGCCTGCAAGCCAGGCATGTGCCCTGACCTGGAATCGAACCAGAGACCTTTCACTTTGCAGGCTGGCACTCAATCCACTGAGCCACACCAGCCAGGGCCCAGTTTCTTTTTTCTTTTTCAGATGAGGACACTGAGGCCTGGAGAGGTTAAATGACCTCATCAAGGTGCTTGGGTGGCAGAGTTGATATGTGAATCTAAATGAGGTAGAATTTGGCATACGTTTTGAAGCATCTGTTCAAATGTTGCTAAAACAGCTCACTCAACTTGAATGTGCATTGTTCTAAGTCCCTGCTGCTCTGTGGGTTAGTACAAGCTTCTATCGGGAGTATTTACAGAGGAGAACGGAGGAGGAGGGGTGTGAATGAAACTTGTATTAATGAGATGAGAGGAAGATAGACAGATGCTGTGGCCAGTGCCCCTTCTTGGTTTTGGGATGGGGTGGGGCTAATGCCCAAGGGGTCTCAGAGGTTCCTGCTGAGTCTTTTCTTTTCCTTCTAGGTTTGTTTTCCTCCCTACCCTGCACCTCAGGATCCTCCAGGTGCTTCACTTCTTTGTAGCTCATGGGGGGACCAAGCAGGGGCCCCCAGTTCCTCTGCCCCCTGCTTGTTGTATGTCACTGAGGCAGAGAGAGGCAGTCCAGGGATGGGACAAGCTGTGGGTGTGGAGTCGGGAACCCTGGGTTTGACTCCGCCTGTTCTGATCCTTTCTCCTGCAACCCTGAGCAAGCCCTTTATTGTATTTAAGCATCAGTTTCCTCATCCACTGAGTGTAGATACCTCCTGTCCTAATTTATAAATTACTATTTGAAATCATGTTGAAGACAGCATAAGACACTGCACAAATGAAGACCTATTTCTGGACTGAACCAGGGGCATGCTCCGGGGGAAGCGCACGGACTCCCAGCAGGCCCAGGCTCAGCCGTGTGCCAGCTGCGCAGCCTCGGACACGCTCCCCATCCTGCCTGCCTTGGTGTCTCCATCTGTTAGGCGGGGGCGACGGGAGCTGCTCTCGTGGGGCTGCTGCAGAGCAGAGCCCTTCTTTCCAGGGTTGACTTGGGTGCCTGGTGAGTGGTAGGTGTTCGATATGATTGTTAGCAATTGGGAGAGAATTGGTGGTCTAGCCTCTACGACGGGGGATGAATATGTGAACTTCTAGAGGCTTCTTTGTGCTCTGTGCTGGAATCTTCAAGGACCCCCTCTCACACCTGGAGGGGAACCACAGCGCTCTCAAGTAATCACTCTTCTGCGTTCTTAGTAAGCAGCGCACTAATGGTGTTGCTTTGGCATGTCAATCAATAGGATTAGGGTGAGCCGCTGGCAGCGGAGCAGGGGTTGCTGCTGCGGGGACAGGACTGTCCAGTAGCGAAAACTGTCCCTCGCACGCTGGCTGTCCTCAGCTCTGGTTCTCTCAGCCCTTAAAAAAGTAACACTTTCCTCTGATGATTAAAGCTATAAGTGCACATTGGAAAAATACCACAAGGACCAAAGAAAAATGGACATCCCACGGCAGTTTCACTATCTAGATGCTATTGCTAATATATTAGTAAATCTCTTCTAGTTTTTTTCCTCTAAAGATTATAATCAATTTTTTCCCTGCCTTTTTACAGAAGACTCTAAACGAGCACTTTCTCTTGTTATTAAACCTCTAGAAGCATGATTATAAATGACTGCCGAAGTCAGTGTGTGGCTGTGTTAGCATTCATTGAGCTGGCCCTCCCTTGATGATGGGCACGTGTATCATTTTCAATTTTTAGCTGCTATCAATTATGCTGTGAAAACCCCCTTGGTCACAAACCTCTGCTCATGTCCTAGAAGCAAAATTTTGCTGAGTCAAAGGGCATGAATATTTCTAAGGCAGAAAAGCTGTATCTGTGTAAAGGAGCCCTCCGCCCAGGCCAGCAACTCGGCTCCTCATTGCAAATTCATTCTCCAAGAGGCGGGGTCTGCCTTATGAAGAATTGTTTGTATTGTACATGGTCGATCCTGCATGGTGCTATATGCTTTTTTTAAAATTAAATTGCCCTGCCTATGACTTCTGGTTGTGTCCTAATCAATTCCTTATTTCTGAAAGTCCTTACAAATTATAAACATCCCATGTGAGAGAGGTAGGGTTGTATGGTAGACACCAGACTGATGATTGTGCCACACGGCTGTGTGATCTTGGGCAGGTCACTTACCCTCCTCAAATCTGCTTCTCGGTGGAGCGAGGGTAATAACGGTGCTCCTAGGATTGGTGGGGTGAACGGAGCAAAATACGCGCCAAGTGTTGCTACAGTGCCAGGCACTCAGAAACCATTCTGCACGTTAGCCATTAATACCAATAAAAATTAAAGCTTCTGTTCATAAGGGTCAAACATTCTTCACTAAACTTTTATGCCAGTCCAGGTTACACCTTGCCCCTCTAAAGAACCTTAGAAAAATCTAAAGACTAAAGGGGTCGAGTGGCAGGACGCACTAGCTGAGAGCTGTGCGCTGTGCTCCGAATCTTGGCTGATTATTTATGTTCTATCGCAGGTCCTGCATTTTAAGAGGGATATTAGCAGGTTGGAGTGGGCCCAGAAAAGAACAGCTGGGCTGGTAACAAACCTGAACTTGACCAGTAAGGAATAAGTAAGGGCTCTGTGGCTGTTCAGCTCAGAGACTTTTTTCTAGACAGAGAAATATATATATATATATTTTTTTACAAATCCCTGTTGGGCTGTCATGGGGAAGAAGGTTTCAACCTCATAAAATAACGTTCCTGAGTACTTACTATTTGCCAGGCACTGAACTAAGCCCTTTTCAAATACGACTTATTTTTTCCTCCAGAACACTTTACGAGGTACATAGTTGTGTTTGTACTGTACATATTAGGTGACCCAGGCACAGATGGCAGAAGCGACTGGGCTGAAAGTTCAATGGCTTGTAGGGAGTGGGGTAGGAATGGAACCCTATCTTTCTGGTTTCATAGTTCAGGTACCTTCAACAGCCCCCTGACTTGTTCTAGGTGACCAGGGAAGGCGGACAGGACTTGGAAACAGCGAGGCAGCTGCCTAAAGAAAGTGAGGAGAGACTGTTTTGACCATTAGATCCACCCAGCAGCGGAAGAGCCTGCCTTGAGACAGCGGGTTTCTTGTTGCTGGAAGTGTGCATGTACACAGGCTGAATTGTTTGCAGCGTGCTATCCAGGTGCACCCGCTGAGGAGGGGGCTAGTCTTGTGACCTCACAGCTGACTGGTATGCCCTTGAAAGTTGCTTAACTTCTCTTAGCCTCGGTTTCTCCACCTGTAAACTAGGAGTACTTCATTCCAATTTTAAGATTGTTGAGAAGACTAAAAAATCAGATTAATCGCTGAGCCAACAACCTGGCATTCAGCAGTTGCTCATTGTATGTTGCGTGAACAATTACCTACGGCCTGGTATTTGCACCTGTGGCTTTCCCTTACACGGTGACGCTCTATTCACTTCTTCACTGGGGTCAGCTACAGATCTGGAGACACCACCTGTAGAGCTGGAATGCTACCCCTCTTCTGCAGAGGCCGGCGTCTACCACCTTCTGGCTCCTCGGGCAAACGACAGGTTGGACTTTGAAACAGGGGCAGTGAAGCATAAATGAAAGGATGTTTAGACTGAAATGTTAAGCAACAGTGCAGGTATTATTGGGAGAGAGTTTAGAGCCATTTCACCCTAGTGAGCAATCATCAGGTGGGTCTGAAGGGCCCACTCAGTGCCTGGCATGGCTGGAGGTGCTGTCTCTGTCCCTGTCGTTGAGGGCCTTGGGGTCTGGGGTGGCTCAGGCAACTGTGAAAGGAGAATGGGGCTGAGAGTCCTTCTCCTGCTAAATCCTTTGGCACAGGGCAGGCAGGGAAGGGACGCTTAGAAGCAGGGGGCTGTGGAAGATGACCTTGGGAGTTTCTTTCCACCCTGGGGTTTTCTCCGTTTGGTGGTTCCCAGGACCGAGTCCTCCCAGGCACCATGCGGTAATGCTGCACTGCCAGCTCCCTCGGGCACATTTCTTCTCCAGTCCTTCCCCTGGGGAAAATGCTAATCATTGTTGTTCCTTGTCAGACCTGGATGGAGAACTGGGCTGCATCCTCCCTCTTTCCCCTTCCTCCTCGGGGGCTCCTGTTCTTCAGGCATCAGCCACGGCTCCCGGCTCCCGCCAGCCAGCGGGACCCGTGCAGTTGGCTGGCTGAGGATAAAGCTTTTATTGTTGCTAACTCCTGATGTGAGTGTTCTTTCCTTTCAACAAGACAAGCGGACTCCAGCTGCTCTGGGGAATGCCATCCTTTCTTCCTTCTCTCATTAGCATTTGCTTCTTCCCACCTACATTTCTCTCCCCTTCTGGTTCTCCACCTCCTTCCTTTTTCTTTCATTTGTTTCTGAATCCTAGAAGGATGGTGCTAAAAGAGATCTCAGAAGTCATCTAGTACATCCACCCACCCATTTTACAGATGAGGATACTATGCTCCAGAGAGGGAAAGAGATACGCCCAGTGAGTTCTTGGCGGAACCCAGAGAAGACCTGAGTGGAGTGCTCTTCCCTCTTTATTTTTCTCCACATCTCCCCCTTATTCTCCCTCTTTTGTTTTCCCCCTTTCTATTTCTTCTTTTTTAAAAAACAATTTATTTATTTATTTACTTTTAAGGTTTTATTTATTTATTTTTAGATAGAGAGGAAGGGAAGGGGAAAGAGAGGGAGAAAAACATCACTGTGTGGTTGCCTCTTGCATATCCGAGGCATGTGCCTGGATTGGGGACCTGGCCCACAACCCAGGCATGTGCCCTGACTGGGAATTGAACCAGCGACCCTTTGGTTCCCAGGCTGGCACTCAACTCACTGAGCCACACCAGGCAGGGCTATTTCTTATTCTCTTTTGAAAATATGTCCCATCCTGCATTTGTTCTAAAAACCCAAGCCTAATATAATTCTGGCCTTCCATTTCCCAGGGACAGTTTCCGTTCAGCAAACTGACTTCAGTGGGAAAGCAACTTCCCTTTGCTCAGAAAATTCTTCGAAACACACCAGTCTCAGCCTCCAGCCTGGTTTTCACTTGTTTTAATCCACTGGGCACTGGTTCAGATCACTGCAAGTGCCTTTTTTTCTCTACCTGGTGCAGGTTGTCTTTTATTAAGGTGGGCTCCAGGTTTGATTACATCAAACCTCTGCTCTCTGACATTCTTTAAAAAAATCTATTTTTCAGCTTTCAAAAGATATATATATTTGTAAAACATTCAAGCATTACTGGAATATATTTTTTTAAAGATTTTGTTTATTTATTTTCAGAGAGGGAAGGGAGGGAGAAAGAGAGAGAGAGAGAAACATCGATGTGTGGTTGCTGGGGGCTGTGGCCTGCAACCCAGGCATGTGCCCTGACTGGGAATCGAACCTGTGACACTTTGGTTCGCAGCCCATGCTCAATCCACTGAGCTACACCAGCCAGGGCGCATTACTGGAATATTTAATGCAGGAAGGAAACATCCCCCGTAGTCTCATTTGCAATAGATAATCACATCTATAAACATTTGGGGTCCATTTCTCTGGACTTTTTTTCCCACATGAGAACAATAAAACACTTAAAAAGTAAAAATGGGATCCTACTATGCATTTTGTCTTGCTACTTGCTTCCTCTCCCACCCAGCCCCGCATTTAGTCTTTCGTTTTGGATATTTCCGACTCTTCTGCATGGAATGAGGCCACCTGCCTTTGGGGCTTCTTGGCCACGAGACTTTGGATGAATCACTGCTCCGCTCAGGGTTTCTGTTTGCTCATCGATAAAAGGGAACAGCCCTCTTCCACCTCCCCTCTCCTATGCTTAAGGCTCTAGTGGAAGTACAGGCGCCCTGGGGCAGCCGCTAGTGGACCATTCTCTGCCCCATTATCCTGTTTTACTAGGTTTATAGCACTGGCCGTGGCCTGAATTCTGCAGTCTCCCAAGTTGTTCCTTTGTTCGTTCCCTGCTCTAGGAGTTGAGTTGGGTGAGAGCCGGGACCATGTCTATTCTGCTCATCACTGTTCTCTCCCCAGAACTTAGAACAACTGCTGGCATATAGTAAGAATTCAGTACATATTTTTGGATAATGAACACATTATGAACACATTACTCTCAGCTGGGCTTCCAATGGATGAGAGGCCCGTTGGAAGGGAAGAGAGCAGAGCAGGCCTGGGCTGAGCTTGGAGATTGGTGGACAGCTGGTCGATCCAGTGCCCTCGAGCTCCTCTGCACCCAGCTTGCCTGTGCGTCAAGCCCTGTTCCTCTGCCTGCATCATTCTCTCTTGGCACTCTTTGCCACCTGGTGAATTAGTCATTCTTTATGGCTAATTGTCTTAAGTGTCCTGACTCCTAGGAAATCGTCTTCAACTTTGTACTGTCTCCCCACCTCCAAGCAGGGTTAGTCAGACTCTTCTTTATGCTCCCACAATGCTTTGCACCTCTCCCTCTTGAATACCAGTAATCATGGCTTTCCTGCTTTGCACAGTTGCTGTGTGCCACGTGCACTGCTAACCCTCTGCATGCCTTCTTCCATTTCAGCCTTTAGTGTGATCTGTCAGGGAGGGATAATTATTGCTGCCATTTCACAGAAGAGGAAAACTGAGGCTTAGGAATCTTAAAAACAATCTTGCTCCAAGGCATCCAGCTAGCAAGTTGTGTAACCAGGACTCCGGATCGTCGTATCTGGCTGATTCCCAAGCTAGAGGCTTTAACTGCTGGGCCCTTTGTGAGCCAACTTAATTTGAGAATTATGCAATGATGGCTGGAAAGACCCATTGTCTTTACACAGTTGAATCTTATTTCAGGGATGGAAAAACTGAGATTCAGTTGCAAAGTCAGAGCAGGGCCCGCGGGGGAAGGAAATCTTGCTCTAAGCTCTGGGCCATCCAGTTTGAGGCAGTGTGGGGAGGACATCTTCACTGAACCTTGTCACCCTCTCGTTCAGGAAGTGTAGCTTTTTATACTTGGAGGCATAGTCAGCAAATCCCTCCAGGCCCCTTCTGTCTGGGCATGATGCTGTCTTTCCTCGGCTCCTGGGAGGGTTGTTTCAATTCTGCCAGATGGTTCAGGTCCCATCAAGAAAACTATCTCCAATAAGGCCCATGCTTTCTGTCCAATCACAACCATTTTAGAAAGTCTGCCTTGTCCCACAGAAGGGGCCCCTCTGTAGACCTAGGTAACGGTGGGGAGCGGCCTCATCTGCGATGGCTCAGATGTTTCGAGGGGCCCAGAATGTGGACATACTTGGCCACCCAGCGAGGATCAGGCTGAACGGTGACTGAGTCAGGGCCGAGCTGCCGCGTCTAGCTCACTGTCACTGTGACTCATTTCTTGGAGCAAAACGGGTCACAGTGAGACACGGCAGTGATTTGGGTTGGCAGGGGAGAAGCCTTCTGATCCTGGGCTTCCGCAGAGTCAATAAGAGGAGGATAGGAGCAGGCACATGGGGACAAAGCAATTCAATTGCACAAGCCCTGAATATCTAATATACATGAGCCACGGGATGATACTACCTGTGAGGGGGATGTGGAGCAGTTAAAAGCCCTGGGTAGCACCAGAGTATGTGTCCCTCGTCTTCTTGTTGGCCTTTCACAGGCACCGAGAACTTCATTAAGTTCCTAGTCATTGAAGAGCTTGCAATTCTGCAGGAAAGTTAGGGCACCTAAGTGTATGCAAGGCCGCTTAGAGCGAACTGAGTATAGAAAGAGAAGCCTACATTTCCAAAGGGATTTAGGACTGAGAGTCCCGCCCAGTCAGGGGTAAGGATGGTGGCAATCCAGGGGGCTCCTGTGGAGAAAGCAATGCGAGGGGTGGGCCTGGAGGCTAGGGTCCCAGAGAAGTGGGGAGGGAATGCCATTTGCTAAGGGCTTGTGCTCCGCTCAGAGAGAGGACTTCAAAGGCGGGTGTTTATCTGCTTGAGCAAGGTGCTAAGATAATAGCACAGGGAGGTTGGTGGGCTTGGATCCACAGCTTGGGGCATGTCTTTCATGGTGGAAATGAGGAAAGGGGCTTTTCTAGAGGTGTGGAGGGATAGACACCCACATGAGAAAGTACAGAGGTGAGAGTGATGGCACGTCACAGAGACCCGTGAGAAAATCTGTTGTTGGGGCTGGGAATTGGAAGAGGAGCTGGGAATGGTGGTGGGGGCTGGACTGCATCTGGCTGAGAGTGGTGGTGTCACGGTAGAACCTGGCGTTTGCAGCGAGAGGTGGCCCAGATGCAAAAGTGACTGAGGTAGACTTGCGTGTACAACGCCAAGGTATTGAGCGAAAAAAGGGAAGGTGCAGAATGTGGTGTGTAGTACAAACCCATTTTTGTAAAACAGGAACAGCTCACTATTGTAGCAAAGCAGTTAAAGGCTCTCTGAAGCCAGACTGCATGGATTTCCGACCGGCCCTGCTGTTTCCAAGCTGGGCAATCCTAGGAAAAGTATTTTAGCTCTCTGTTTCCTCGTCTGTAGCCTCATCCATAAAAAGGGATGAATAATAGTACATACTTTATAGCATTGTCCTGAGCATTGCATGGGTTAAAACGTATTCAACTTTTCATATTCAAGATATTAGGCATGTAGTAAGCACTCACGTTTTTGTCATTATCCTGCTATTAAGATCATTTGCAGATATGAATATCAGACTGTTTAAGTGATTTACCCCAGGGAGTAAGATTTCTCTGTATTTTAGTTCTAAACATATCTCCCTATGTGGTTTAAATATTTGATAACAAACACGTACCGTGTTTATTATGTAAACAAACAAACCAGCAAGTTTATTTCGGGAGCTGGTACTAGGAGACACAGACGTTTGTTGTATTATTTCCTTCCGCTAGCAGCAGGTCTGCTGGGGGCGCACCCAGGGACGTCCTTGGTGCCCCTCAGAGGGCTCTTGGAAACAGGTGTCCGAGGCAGCACCGCCTGGTCGGACAGCACCACCTCCCACAGGCCGTGACTAAGTGCCACCCACGAAGCAATGGTCCTGAAGGAGAGCTAGCCCAGCCCTCGCTGCCTCTCTCCAGTGTGCCCCCCCGGCCCACCCCGGCCTGGAGGTGCTCTGAGTTGGGGCTGCTTTGCGAGTGGCAGGCCTGGAGCTTGTGGTGAGGCCTCCAGGGCTGGAGGCCGGGCGGCTTCTCCAACCTCCCACACTGAACAGGCAGGGAAACTGGGTACACGCAGTCCTGTGTGTTTGGGGTTAGAGTGTGAGGCTTGGGAAGGTCTTCGGTCTAAGTACTAGGGAGTAGCAATTAAATAAAATTAATAACAGACCAGAAGATGTGCTGTCCTTCTTCCTGACCTCCCAACTCAATCAGAAGTTCTCTCCCATAATCCTCGACAGCTCTTCCAATGTAGTGACTTCGGTCACAAGGCAGGTGGGACAGAGAAGAGAGGACGGGCTGCAGTCACCTGTCTCCACCCTCAGAGCCCCAACCATGTAGCTCTGGGACAGGGTGGTGGTCAGCACCGTTTTCCTCCTACATGAAGGATGGAGACCGAACACTCATATCTAGTTACAGATGTATGTTAACTTCATTCGTGTCTAGACCCACTTGCAAGCGACTAGCCCTTGACAATCTGGAGAGGCAAACTCTGGCCCCTCCCCCTCATCCAGTTCAGTCTCCACCCTCCTCCCTGGTTCGTTCTTGGAGTAACCACAGTGGTGCAGTAGGTAAGCGGTGGTTAAAAGAGTGTTTCCTGGGGTCAGACCTGTCTTTGAATCCTGGCTTTGCCTCCTACTAGTTGTCTTGCTTTGGGCAAGTTACACACCCTCTTTATGCCTCAGTTTTGGTACCTGTAAAATGGGAATGTAATAGTGCTTACGTCTAAGGACTTTTGTGGGCTTAGGAGATGAAGCATATAGTTGTTAGCACAGTATATACTGTTGAATAAACACTCAATAGTAACGGTTATTATGAGTAGTCAAGGTTGCAGCCAAGGCTGAGATGGAGCATTATGAAGAGGGAGGGAGGCAGGGAGGGAGAGTTCTGGAAGAAAGGGGTGTCCACCTGAGGTGTCTATTAACACCGAAGATGCACGCGCTGCGGGCCCAGCAGTCCCAGCCCTTGTCCTCCTTATCTGCCTGGACAGCGGTCACGTGTGTTCACAGAGACGTAGGCGCCCTGCGATTATAGCCACACTGATTGCAGTGGGAAAGTTAGAAGAAACGTAAATGCCCAGCAGCAGGGCGACGGCTGGACACAATGGGAAATCCATGGCAGAGTGGCCTGCCACAGTTCAACGTCGGAGGTGAGCTGGGAGCCCCAACGGGGCAGCTGCCCCAGACGTGCTGGCACGCGCGCAGGATGAACCACAGAACTGTGTGGGCAGTGTGGCTCCATGAAGCGACAGTATACGTATTGCAATAGATAGCACATGTATTTCGATAGAGTCCAGTATGTTTCAACATATGGGCATGTAACTACTGGAATAGATATATCACCATTTCGTGTGTGTGTAAAAACAAAACAAAAGTGATCAGGTAAGAAGCTCCTTAAATAAATAAAAGCTGGGATGGACCTGGAGATCATTATTGAAGGGGATTTTAGGCTTACATCTAGTTTTAGAACTTAAAAAAGAATGTGTGCACGTATGGTACAATTCAAAAGGATCACAAACCGAGAAAGAAACACCCATCTGGCTAAGAATCGGAAGGAAACGACACTGTCAGAGCAAATTCCCAGCTCTTCTCCCATAGGCCTCTTTCCGCCCCTGCAGCCCACTGGCAGAGGGGAAGGCTGTTCGCCTCCTGTCTGTGCCAGCTCATAGGGCAGCAGCTTTAAGAGGAACACGTAAAGAGGAATGGGTGTGAAGCATAGAGGGCCAGGGACACACATGGACTCCAGCTTCACGGGGAAGAGGCAGTGTGGCTGGCCAGGGGGAAGGTCTGCATTGGAATCCTGGCTTTACTCTGAGATCAACAGCGTGGTCTTAGGAAAGTCATCTTTCTCCTCAGACCCTCAGTTTTCTCAGCTCTCAAATGGAGGTCGTAACTGCTGTTTTGTTTTTCTCAAGGTGATTGGGAAACTTACATGGGGTCGAGGATGTGAAACTCTCTATAAACTGTGAAGTGCTCTTGTCCGAGCGCCGGCCCTCGGGCCTGGCAGTGAGGACAGCAGCGGCCTGGCCTTGCCGCGGTCCTCCAGAGCCGGGGAGCGCTGCAGAACTGAGCCTGTGGCAGTGATCATGCAGCTGTCAAAGGCCCAAGGTCAGAGCAGTTACCCTGCTCCGCGGGTAGGATCCTAACATGCTTTGGCGGACAGGGTGATAGGTCAAGGAGGTAGAGAAGAAGGGAGGACAGGGGTCAAAGTTGGACAGACAGTGGATGGGCAGCAGCCTCTGTACATCCGGTAGGGCGAGGGGGGCCTCTGGTCATGCAGGGATGCGGGTGCACTGTGCACGGGAAGACTGGCCTGCGGGCATCCTCAGAGAGAGAATCCATGGGTTCCCAGCACCTGCCTCTTCCATTTGTCCCGACAGATTCTTATTGTGGTGTCCCAGGGTTCAGAGCCCATTCTCCAGGCGGCCCTCTCTTACGCAATGTCACCGCATGGGAGCTCCCCACCGTGGGAGTGAGAGCTTTTGGGGCACTAGGACTTCAGGGGATGTGGATCACTCTCCGAGGAGCCCTTCTTGAGGGGCGTGCTTGTGGCTGGAGGGGGGTGGCCAGTGTGTGAGAGGGCTGAAGGAAAGTGCAGTGGCAGAGTCCAGCCACATGGACTTGACAGGAACACGTCTGGGGACATGCGCAGTTGGGCCGGGTTTTAGGAGCTCTGCCATTCCCTCTGTAACCTGGGGGGTGGGGGAAGTCATGTATCCTCTCATCTGCAAAATAAAAGGGCCCATCAGAAGCCCCCAGGCAGAATGATTTGGAGCCTTGCTACTCACACCTTTGGTCCCTGAGCAAGAGCATCAGCTGGGGGCTGTGAGTAATGCAGACTCTCAGGCCCCACCCCCATTCTCCTGGGTCTGACTCAGCACCTCCATGAAGTTGGGGAAGCACTGACTTACAGACTCTCACGAACATTCCAGGTCTCCTGGTCCCAATCCAGAGAGATTCTGTGTCAGTAGCCTCGTGTGATGGTGGGAAAGTGCGTTCTAGGATTCCTCATGGCTAGATTTGAGAACTGTTGAATCAGGGAATGCCCTACGTCTCTGTGATTCTGTTGGTACTTAAGACACCGAAGGAAAGTGTGGTTCTGTGGGGTAAATGAGTGGACGATGGAGGGTGGACCTGGCGAGGAAGGGAGCAGAGGCTGGTTCTGTAGGTGCCTGTGGGCTGCCCAGGACATGAAGCGGGAGGCAGCGCTGCCCATTTCACGGCTGGGATTGACTGTCAGCAGCTCCCTCTTAAGATGGCAAACTCATTCAGCAACGGACACTGGAAAACAGCCGAATTCAAAGGCAGAGAGTGGTAATCTAATTGCACTGAATTAGCCTCGGGAGACTCGGACAATATCAACTTCAAAAAACCACAAAGGGATCCTTTATAAAGAGATTCAAAAGCTTTGGGGCCTCAGCTCCCCTCAGAAGGGATTGCACTACAAAGCACACACAGGGCTCGGGTAAGCCCCTCCCCGCCATCTCTGGGCATTTTCCCCTTCCAGTGTGCTTTCTGAATGGACTTGCTGGCCAGCCGTAGGGTGTTATCAGTTGTACATCAGGGTTAACAGGGGGTTGGTTCAGGAGAGACAGCAGGAGTTCAGGGCCGAGAGGCCTTTAGCCATCCCAGAGGTCCATCCTGTGAGCACCACCCGTGCCTGCATGGCCATGGACCAGTGCATTTCCCGTTGGTCCTTCTGGCTCTGACAGTCTCTTCTTCTGAGGGTGTTCTCATTGCACACAACCAGGCTCTTACATAATGGGGATGATTTCATTTCAATAATCCTTTGTTGTATGGTGTGTGTGTGTGTGGTCATTGCCCGTTTCACAATACAACCCATTTTAAAGAAGAAAAAGGTATGAGTATGTGTTTAGAGCATAGAGATCTTACAGAGATCAGATGGTAATTTGGAAATCAGGAAAGGAGGGAACTTAAGTATCATGAAGATTTGCTTCTGATCTGCGTTTTGTTTACTTTGTTGTAGCAAATTACAAATCTCAACCCACAAAAGCAGTTCGTATTTCTTCTATGTCCCTCCTGGAAGGTGGATGCCCAGTCTCTGCTTGCATACCTCCACTGACAGGCACCCTCACTACCACTGAGGTGGCCTCTTTTGCCATGTGACAGATCTGCCAGATAGTTTGAAATGACATCAAATCAGAATTTGCATAAATACATTAAAAATTTAATCTATCCATTTACTTCAATTCTTCTCTTGGAGCAATCAGAATAAATCAAATCTAATGTTTTCTAAATGGGGTCCCTGGGTACCTAGGGTGTTCATGAAACAGTAATGAGGACTCAAAATCCATCTGAAACATTTCAGAGACTTTAACAAACTGCATATGTAACACTTCTGACAAGGCTTTATGGACGAACCGAGAGCATCGTGTGCCTTTACTTTTGTTTTTTCTTTGGTCAACTCAGTATGGTGTTTGTATTTCTGCTTATCTTATGGTGTTTGTATTTCTGGCAGTTATGTATGCCTTTGATTCATAGAAGGAAAATAAGTTATTTATGAGTGGGGTTTGGTAAACAAACATTTAAAACATAGTCTTTTTGTGGGAGAAAAAGCCAAACAGAATCGTTGATAAAAAAGTACAGGACACTTGGCTCTCCCTCTCAGGCCATTCTTGAGACCTATGAGAATGGTGATCAGGCATCCTATTTTCTCATCATATGAAGCGTTTTCTGGGGAAACTGACATATTTATGGGACGTGTCAATAATTGTTTCTAGGTTGGGGTAACTCCCCAGAGAGTGAAGGTATTAGTGAGGTCCTGAATTCTTTCAGATCGCTGAGCCTGAATATAATTCAATGTTGTTCTTTCTTATAATAATTAAAATATGCTGATGGCTGTACCCAAAACTGTTCTATTATGGAGGAGGTTGGAAGAACATTGTCCTTGGCTGGCAGAGCTAACAATGATTTTAGACAAAATGATCTGTGCATTTCCTTCTCTCTTTTTTTGGCTGGGGAAACTGAGGCCAGAAAGGTCACAGAACCCTCTCAAGGTCATGCCACTCGCTAAATCCTGGATCCCAGGTCTTCTGCCCTTTGGACCAAGGCCACTTTGTCTAAAGCGGCAGAAAACCTGCAGAATAGCGTCGAGATGGCCAGACGGGAGACAGTGCCATCCATCTTAGAAATCATTCTGGCTTCTGTCCGCTGATGAAGGAAATAAAGTTAATGACGCCCACATAAATGTGGTGCTGTCGCAGGGCGCGCACAGGCTGGCTGAGCTCTGCGGGCCCTCTGAAGAAGGAGGAAGGTTTTGATGTAGCTTTAAAGGGAGCCGCGTCTCCCCTTCCTGCAAGGACAGGGACTGTGGCATCTGTTACCTCTGTCTCCCCTGTGGAGTGCCTAGTTTTGGACTGGACACATGGGCACGTGATACATAAATGCCTGGTCAGGAAATGAAGGCAGCGTCAGCAGTGAAGCGGCTTCATCCTGAGCCTTTGTGGGCTCGGGCCCCTGTCTCTCTTCAAGACCTCATGCGAAGCTGGAGGGCACTCAGAGGTGTTGGAGTCAGTCATTTGAGTTCATTAGTAAGAAAACTGAGTCCTCACAGGGGAAAGGGACTTGTCAAAGCCATGCTGCAGGGTGGGGGCAGAGCTGACTCTAGAAGGGGCTCTCAAATCACAGCCTGGCCACTCTTCCACTGCACTACGTGGTTGCGACCTCTTTCCCAAGGTGGTCTCCAAAGCAAGTTCCCTAAACACCCCCTGAAAGTTCATACCAGTTTTGCAAATATGCATGAGGTATGTGCCAGTGCATGACTCTGTTTACTACCTTAGAGTCCTTGTCCAAGCTGCCCCATGGGAACAGAAGACATAATGGTTTCTCTTTCTCAAGGTTCCTAAGCGCCCCCAAATGGGTAGAGAGACATTTTGATTAGCCCTACTGAAAACCTGCCCAAGGGGCTCCTTTCCTTAGGAAAAAGTCCTTGACCCACTTCAGTAGCTCCTAGACACTTTCCACAGTGCCCAGAGTGCAGCGGCAGGTGAGACTCAGGAGGATACCGCTATGATCCAGGAGGAAAGACCCAGGTGGTCATCTGGCCCGCTCAGCAAGCTTGGAGACCAGGAAGCCAGAGGGGCCACCTCAATGGAAAGCACATTTACCTTTCAACTGGGTAGTTTTTCAGGACCGAGATATGAAAAAAAAATATCTATTTGCCATGTTCCTCTTGACCCTACTGAGCGAAGAAACATTTTCCCTTCAAGGTTTGGGTGACCTTTCTTAGCAAGTGTGTGCCACATTCAGTCCAAAATCCTGAGCAAGGGACCATTTCCTGGGATGGCAGGTGACACTGGCACATAACAAAAAGCTGTCATCTTTGGGGAAACTACCCATGGCTTAGACCTGGTTTATGTCCTCTGCCTTTAGTCCCTTCTCGACTTAAGCTAGGCCTCTTTTTGCTTCCCTGGGATGCTTATGTGTTTCATGAGGGGCATTTTCTCAAGGAAAATAGACTTTTCTCATTATAATTAGTGCATCAGAGCAGTGGATTCAATAGTCGTTACTCCATACCAGTGGTTCTCAACTGCAGGCAATTTTGTCCCCCAGCCCTGGATTTCTGGCAGTGTCTGAAGGGGTTCTTGGTTGTTACGACTGGAGAAGGGGTGCTCTGGTGCCAAGGATGCTGCTAAACATCTTACAATGCACAGGAAAGCCCTCCTAATGAAGAATTGTCCAGTTCAAACTGCCAGAGGTGCCAAGATTGAGAGACATGGTTATTTACCATGGGTCTGTTTGAGTTACTGAGGTGAGGAAATCTGGGGGTTACTCTGGTCCTTTCCCACCCATAAGTCTCTGTAAGGGCTTTGGGAATCAAAGCAAGTTCCCTTTGTTTTAGAAAGGAATGCATTTCTACCATTAAAAAAACACCTCTTTGCCTATTATTTTTGACCAGCCTGGATAAAAACCCCTATCCCCATTAATAAGAATAAAGAGACAAAATTTAGGTTATTCTAATATGTCGCTCCTAGAATTTTAGACCCATGGGCTTTTCAAATATCAAAACAGGAACTTCAACCAAATCACCTCTTTTTACTTGTGGGGACCTAGCCGATGAGTACCGCAATGCTGTCTGTCTCCCAGGACCCCAGTCTCTGTCCCCCTCAGCTCTTTCTGAGGCCTCGATTGTTGGCGCCGGGTGAGGTTTCTGCCTTGCGAACTCTGATTGTTGTTGTATTTGTTTTGCTGTCATCATTGCCATCTCGCTGGTTACGTGCTGATGCAGCAGCACTTCTGCTACTGAGTTTTCCTTTTCTAGCCCCCAGGTTTCCCCAACAAGGTGAGCAGCTGTCATCATTTAATCTATGGAGTACCTGGGTGCCTGAGGTGATTGGATTGGCTCATCCTAACTCAACACCTGTCCCTTGGGGGAGGAGGGGCTATTCACACAGAACCTTCTAGGGAGCTGTCAGCCCCCGTTTACCCCCACATGCATTCTGTGGAGCCCCCAGATTTTAATGCTTCCTTACTTTTCACCTAAAATTTAGGAAATGAGAGAGTTAGAAGTGACCATGCCAATTACACAATGATAATACTTTTCCTCCCTATAACCCATTTTTTTTCACCTCTATGAAAAATTGCTAAGGGTATTTCCCTAGTTCAGTTCTCGTTTTTATTATTTTATGTTTCAGGTTATCTCTGAAACAGCGTTGACTCCTCAAATGCTGAAGCCATTTCTGTGTTTTGAAAGTGCAGCGGTGCCAGCCCCTTCCTAGCCCTCCGTCGTCACGACTCTCTTTCCTTATAAACACATGGAGCCTTAGCCCAGCTCCATTGTCGCTCACACACATCCTGACCCATGTAGGGGAAGCCGATGCGGAGTGATGCTTCCTGATAGGCCACCACCAGTTTGCTTAAAGTATTAACATGGTACATTCATAACCTTATCAAGATGATTACCAGGCAAACCTTTTAGACTGTGCTTTCCTTTTGAAAGACGATGTCTGGAAGAATAAAATCAAACATTACGTACTATTCATCGAGAAAAAAGGAGTTGGGTGGGGGTGATGTGTTTGGTCTTATTAATTTGCTCTTTAATCTCTCTGGTTCAGTTCTGTCTCCATATGCCAAACAGAGACTCAATTTGCATACAAATGTTACCAAGAACTCCACCTCCACAGCATTTTACAGTTCTACTATGTATGAAGGGGAGAAATGATTTGGTATGGTTAAATTAAAAGGGCAGAGGATACTTTCTGCCCTTTCCCCCACCAAGTTGCTACATTTCACAAGGCCCTGGATTGTTGCACTTTTTTTTTTCATTCTATCTGACTCCCTGGCTATTTGCATTCTGAGCTGTGGGCAGGACTGTGGCCTATCAAAGGATTATTTGAACTGGAGATTAGAAGCTTTAAATATTGGGTAGCTCAGAGAAGGAGAGGGGTCTTTTCTTCATCCCAAGAGAAAGACATGAAGAAAGGCTTACATGTAGACCCTTACAGTCTAGGGGGAGGTGTCGTTCATGTAATAGTCCAACCGACAGTTAGTCAAACCAACCATTCATATGCAGAGTTCTCTACAATGTTAAAAAAAAGCCCAAATCCAAGAATTATGTACTGATTTATGACAGGGGAGAATAATATTTGATTGTTACTTATTTTAAAAAGCAACCTAGCATAGGTTTTTCAGATGACTGTTAGTCCTTTGCCATGGTAAAACATGAGAGGCAGGCATCTAAAATGAGGAAGATTAATGATCCCTGCAGGTCATGGAAGAAGGATAATTTTTTTCAATTCATGTAAATGGAATTTATCATAACCACCTCTGAAGATGGCATCATTCACCCACTTTCAAAAGGACTATCCATTTCAATGCTTCTGAAGAGGCGATTTTTCACTTTTTGCTTGTACTAACACAAGAATGCTATGCCTGTTGATAGAGAATTTTAACCTGGGAGAAAATGGGTGGGAAAACTCAGCTACTGAGTCAGGGATAGACATACATTAAGAGACAAAACACAAACAAGAATTGCCCATCAGTTCAGGACCTTCATCTAACAGAGTTTGGAAAGGTGAGCAGAGGAGAGGAGAGAGTCAAAGTTTCAAAAGGGAGATGTTTCCCAGAATCTGTTTCTAAATGGATCCACTGTGTACCCGAGTTCAGGACTTTACAAACTGAGGTCATCACACTATCGTTTCCAAGCACTGAGCCTCAGCAGCACACTTCCACAGGCCACAGAAAAAGAAAACAACAACAGCACAAAAAGGAGAGAAAATGAAATGTTTTATGTCCAGTGAGTTCCAGTGCAACCTCCCCCGTCGCCGCTAGTTGTCACTTGGCTCCCCCAGACGGGGGAGCTGAGGTTTTCGGCACTGCGGTTAGAGAGAATGCAGTCCTAATTAAACTGAGTAACTCCTCAAGCTTCCCCTTAAAGTCCCCAGCTGAGCGAAAGCCAATATGCAGGGGGGCTGGGGGCCATCGATGGGGCGGGGGTGTAGCAGGCGGAAGGGCAAACAAATCACGAGAAACAGGCAAACAGCTGCCAGAGCAACGACTGTCTCAGACCTCCACGCACAAACCAGACACCCTGCGGGCGGGGCTGGGGAGGGGGGAGCGGGGGATGGAAGGACCCGATTGCAGCGGTATACGATACCCCTCCCCCCAAATGAGGGGATCACGGACAGAGTCAGCCTCCGTGCTCCTTTCCCCCATTTTCATCAGAGCGATGTGGTTAGTAGAAAATTGCATACCTGAAGAATACAATGGTCTCCCAAAGGTAGAGTCGAAGAGTATTGAAGCTGTACATTTTCAGGTCCTTGTGCTTTGTAGTCCACGAGTTATGGGGCCAAAAATGTTTCAAATTGGTACTTATAAAACCAGGGAGCGCTATTAAAAAATAATCCAGATGCTAAGGGGAGGCGGGGAAGCGGGTACAGAGGGGAAGCCCCAGGGGAAATTGGAGCCAAGGGGCTGTAGGTACCGCGGACAGCAGCCGCCGCGAAGCGTTTCAGCACCGCGGAGAGCGTCCAGCCCTGCTTTTCGGGAGCGCGAAGAGTATTGCTGTTTGTTAAACTCCAGCGTGTCTGTTGGCTCCCTGCGGCGCTGGGGAGGCACGTTTGGGGGTGGGTATATTTTCTTTTTTACCCGTTTTTCTCTTTAAACGGCCAGCTCCATGCAAGGAAAAAGAATCTTCCGTGGAGATCAGAGCGCTGGCTGCGGACTGTTAGATTGGGTGAGCATCTTGGGTAGAGTAGGGTTTAATGCCCCTGGGCTGGCCTGAAGGGGGGATAGGGGCGAGGGGAAGCGATGGACGGTGCTGCCTTCAGTTAAATCCCGGAGAATGTGCCAGGCTGGCGCATCGCGACCGAGTCCCGGAATCTCCTTCCCCTGCCTGTGTGTCTGTCTGCTGTCGCCTTGTGATTCCTGTTCTCTGGTCCCCGCCGAATAAGTTACGATCGCTGCAGGAAAGATGTCCCATCGCTCGGGGCTGCAGACGTGAGCGAGCTCAGGGCAAGTTTCAGGGGCTGCTAGGGTCCATGGCGACTCCCAGGGGCTCAGGAGCCCAAGGCTTCAGATATATCTTGGTTTTCCGAGCTCACCCATCTTCCTTTGGCCAAGACTCCTTCAGATCTTCAGAGTTTCTTACTGCATTAATTTAACAAACTGGCGGCGTTGGGGATTGAAGGGGGGGCAGGCGATGGCTGATGGGAGGGGGTGGAGAGAAAAAAGGGGGGAAAACTCCTTAGTATCTTCAAACCCTCCCACTCCAGGTGCTCATTGGCCAACGGCAGCAAAAACCAGATCTTTTCCCAGCGTTTGGCCAATTGGGTGTTAGACTCTGGGTTGAGTTTAACGCTTAGAGTGCTGGATGAGATTGTGTCTCCCTCTCCTTTGCGTGGGAGTGGTGAGGTGGAGGAGGTTATGGAGTTAATCTCTCGAGGTCTCTCAAAACAATGCATTGTTTTTTTTTTTTTTAAAGAATGTAGTTGCATGTGAATAAAACAAACCTACAGGCCCCAGTTCAGACATGCTTGTGGGCTCAGTTTATTACCTTAAATGGGAAGAATTGAGCCAGATCCAGGAGTTTCTTCAGAGCTCTGAAGTTATAATATTTGGCCCCAAGAAAAAGGAGAGGTTTCCAAGAGAAGCCTAGTCAATAAAGGAAGACATTCTTCTCCCCACTCTCTCCCCCAGGGCCACTGCGGCAGGAAAATAAAGGGGAAATTCCTTGAGCAATTTCCCGCTGTTCTGGCCTCACTGCTGGCAACCGTCTGGGAGATAAGGAAGACATACCATCTTCCAGCTGCACAGAAGACAGTTGTATTGACATCTCACAAGCTGGGGAAACAGAGCCACAGAGAGTTGTGGCCTGCTCCAAAATAATGGTAGAGCCAAGCTGTACATACAGGTATTCAGTACCTACCACTCCCATTCCCTGCATTTTCTTTCTCCCGCTTCTCTGTTTTCCCACCTTACTTGGGTCTCGGAAACCAGCTATACATTTCACTCCAGAGCTCAGCTGGGGAGGTGGAGGTAATCAGATTGTCTTCAAGCTCCTGGACTTCAGTGGATTAATGGCCTCTGCAGGGTTTTCTGGATGATTTGAACTGGCTGGGACTCCGAGGTCCCTTTCTTCCAGCCCATTGAGACTCTCCCTGACTCAGTTGCTTTAGGAACTGCTTTTGAATTGTTGGGGACTGGTTCTCTATAAAATAATTTTCAACAGTCCAGCTTCCTCCAAGCCCAGGCTTTTCCCCAGAAAAAAAAATCTGGAAAGCTTTGTTCACCAGCCTCTTCCCTCCCATAGGGTACAGCACACCCCGCATTACTCCCTCTTTTATTGGCTCCGATGCACCAGAACAGTAATGAGCTACTTAGAATTTCCATGAGGTTCTGACTGAAAAGAAATTTTCTTTGAAGGTGGGTATTCACATGAGTCTGATACAAATTTGTGTTATGTATCTACTGATCACTAACCTTTATTAGCATGTCTTCTACGTGCCAGGTATTAGTGTGCATGTCACATAATCTCACATACTTCTTACAGTCATGCCTTGAGGTAAACATTATCTTTGTGAATGTGTTTGTATACCTGTGCGTGTATATTTGTGAGTATGCTTGGGTGAGACAAGCATGTCTATTTCTGTGTATGTAAATTGAGTTGTAATTTGTATTCTGCCTAATTATAATGAATGTAGGTGCACATGAGTATTTGTGCATTTGTGTGTGTTGGTAAACGGGTGTCTGTCTACATAGGCATACAGGGTGGGGCAAACGTGGGTTTGCAGTTGTTCATATGGAAAATAACATCATTAATAAGTAATAATACCAGAATGAACTCTGGGTTTCACAACTGTAAACCTACTTCTGCCCCTCTCTGTGTATGTATTCATCTGTGTGTGCCATTATTGTGCCCTGGAGGTACCGAAACAAACTGTGAGCTGGCGACTTTGTCCTCGCTCCTCCCCTGGCTGGGAAGCACCTGCACAGGCAGGTGTGGATGCAGTGTGGAGACGTCACTTTCTTTCCCTTCTCTTTCAAGGGGTGCTCTGTGTGTGTGTGTGTGTGTGTGTGTGTGTGTGTGTGTGTGGTGGTTTTGCTCTTTGTGGGTGTGAATGTCTCCAAGGCTATGGCCTATGCAGGTGATTAGAGTGAGTATTACCTGAGACTAATTATTATCTAGTGGGCTTCCTTTTAATATGAGGCTGCTACTTTTATTTAATCAGCACACACGAATCAAGCATGTGCCAAGCTTTGGGGATGTGACAATGTATAAGATCAATAGTACTTTGAACCCCTGGACATGCAATCACTTCAGAGGTTCAGTGGACAAAGTTTATCCCATACCTCACGTATTTCTCATGCCTATAAATAGTGCATGCAGGTCTTCCAGTCCTGTGTGTGGCACTGTTGGAAACAAACAACTGTAGCCCTGGTTGGGTGGCTCAGTTGGCTGGAGCGTTGTCCTGTACATCAAAAGATTGTGGGTTCGAACCCCTGTCTGGGCACATTCCTGGTTGCAAGTTTGATCCCTGCCTGGGGCATGTATAGGAGGCAACTGATTGATGTTTCTCTCTCTTCCTTCTCCTCTCTCTAAAATCAATTTAAAAACATATCTTCAGGTGAGGGTTTACATAAAGAAAGAAAACAAACAACGATAGGCTTGGAGGTCAGGGATTTGTGTTCTTATT
The DNA here is from genome assembly GCF_004126475.2 of Phyllostomus discolor. NCBI lineage: Eukaryota > Metazoa > Chordata > Mammalia > Chiroptera > Phyllostomidae > Phyllostomus > Phyllostomus discolor. Next base: position 22,105,440 of record NC_040915.2, read on the forward strand.
GTATCTCTGCCTTGAAAAGGCTGGGTGATGTGGGACAAATGACCAAAATTTCTGGGCTTAAGTCAAATGAGGACAGTAATGCCTACTCTTCTCACCACATGAAGCAGCTTAAGAGAAATGGTGTTCAGGTCTGATCTCATTGTGACTGCCATGCTATGAAACAGAAATCTAAGTGGAAAGGAATGGACTGGCTTCTGCTGAGGGTCCATTTCTATTGGTAAGTATTCAGTGTGGCTTAATTCCGATACTTGACTGGCCCCTTGTAGGTCCCAGTAGCCAGATTTGAATCCTGCTAAATATGGATAAATTTTGACACACACCAAGACTCACCTTATTATTAGAGGAGATTCATTCCTTCATTAGTCCAGCAGACATTTACTGAGCATTTATTATTATGTGTCAGGCACTGTTCTAGACACTAGGGATACAGCAGGGAACAAAGTAGGCAAAATCCCTATTCTAATGGTGTGTGTTTTCTAGTGGAGGGAGACAGAAGATAAATAAGTGAATTATGATACATTATAAGGATCGGAAAGAAAGAAGCACGGTAACGGGCCAGGGAGTGACACAAAAGGGCTATTTTATACAGGATGGTCAGATCTGGAAGTGCCTTCTGAGGACTCATTTGAGCACATGACTGAAGGAAGTCAGGGAATGAGTCATGTGAAGCTCAGGGAGGGGAGGGAGAGCTTTCCACGCAGTGGCAAAGCACATGCAAAGGCCCCGAGAGGGAAGTGTGCTTCGAGTGTGCAGGAAACACCAAGGAGACCAGTGTGCTTGGGGGGAGTGAATGGAGGAAGAGTCCCGAGTTGGAGAAGTAGTTGGGGGCTAGGTCATGTACTACCTCCTGGACACAGTAAGGAATTTGGGTTTTATTTTGGTGGAGCCCCACTGGGGGGATGTGAGCAGAGGAGTAACAAGATTTGACTTAACATTTTAACAAGACTAGTCTGGTTGCTGTTTTTAAAATAAAATAAGTGCAGAGGGAAGGGGCAAAATGAAAGCAAGGAGGTTAGTTAGGAGCTACTAGAGAAAAACCTATGTGAGAGATTCGTTTTTCTTTTTTAGAAAAGATTTTATTTATTTATTTTTAGAGAGAGGGAAAGACAGGGAGAGAAATATTTATGTGCGAGAGATACATTGATCAGTTGCCTCTTGCACACCTCCATCTGGGGACCCAGCCTACAACCCAGGTATGTGCCCTGACTGGGAATTGAACCAGCAACGTTTTGGTTCACAGACCGGCACTCAATCTGAGAGGTTCTTACACACTGCTCTTGTTCAACACTTTTATTTACTGAAGAGGAAAATTATATCCAGGCAGGCTAAGGGACTTACCCCTTAGACTAGCAGCAAAATTGGAACAAGAATATAGGTACCCTAATTAATTAGGGCTAAAGGGCCTTTTCACTGTATTTTGCTCCAGCTAAGATGAAGGGCATGCAAGAGAAGGCTGAGGGAACCTCTGAGGGAAGGGACTCTACCTTGCTTCTTACTGATATACCTGTATCTAGCACTTGGCACAGGGCCTGGCACATAGGAAGTGCTCAGTAAATATTTCTTGCAAGGATGAATGAGTTGAATAAGTGAAAGAAGAAAAAAAGGTTCATGGAGAGGGCCTGAAAAGAGGAAAAGAAGAGGAAGGAATAGTGTCAATCAGGCCAGATTACACTGCTCCCAGCCAGCTAATGTAATCAACACAATGCCAAGCCTCTGGCCATAACGAAGTTCACAGAGGAGAGTGCTGGATACGTCAACACTGCTTTGACAGGCTTCAACGACACTTTGTAGAGAGAGATGGATATTTGGAGCTGCCACATAACTTGCCTGATTGTGCTGAAGCACGATGATGAATATAGGTCTGAAAGTGAGACTATGGAAGAGCCTTTGGTCCAAGGAGCTGCCATCCTTTCCTAACCCAACTTAGAGATTCACTTGCTACCTTTTTTTTTTTTTTTTTTGGTATTGTGAAGATAGTCTGTTCTTTGTGCTTTAAAGAAAGGACCTCAGAACCACTTGGGAAGTCTCAGCGGCACCAGGAGAATTTTCAGTCATAAGAAGTAGATGCATAAAACCCTGATAGACTGTCCCTCACATTTTACTGCTTAGTCACCCAGGGGCCAAGACAGTGGCATGACTGGCTTGAGGTGTCGCCACAAAGCTGAATCTAGATCTCGGGACTCCTGCCTCTCAAGGCATGGCTCCCAACCCTTTGCTCAGAGACCTGAAGTAAAGGAAGAGGAAGAAGGATCAGGGAGGAAGAAAAGCTTCATATCAAACTGATTGGACCTTGGCTTTCTGCTCACAGACTCTGCAGTATTTTTGCAGCAAGGTCTATACTTGTCCTCTGAGGTCTAGCAGCTTGACATCCTCATGAAACTTTCAATGATCTCTTCGCGCTTGATTCCCATCCTTCCCTCACACCGTCTCTGAGCCTTTCCCCCACTTTCCTACCAGTCCGCCCTTAACTCTTGTTTCATGTTTATTCAGTCAGTTCCTCTTATTGGGCCTTTCATCTTCTTTCTCTACAAGGACTTTTGATATGAAGAAGGTTTGGCAGAGGACTTTTTTTTTCCTTCTGAGTTTTCATTAAGGGGCTCATTCCTTTGCTTAAAAAGTACATACATCCTGGCTGGCGTAGCTCAGTGGATTGAGCGCGGGCTGGGAACCAAAGTGTCCCAGGTTCGATTCCCAGCCAGGGTACATTCCTGGGTTGCAGGCCAGAACCCCCAGCAACCACACATTGATGTGTGTGTGTGTGTGTGTGTGTGTGTGTGTCTGTCTGTCTCTCTCCCTCCCATCCCTAAAAAATAAATAAATAAAATCTTAAAAAAAAAAGTACATACATATTGAATTCTGGATGCATGCCTGACCTTGGGCTGAGGTTTGTTCAGTTTTTCACAAATATTTATTAAGTACCTTCTCTGTGTTAGGAACTACACACATGAAGCACAATCAGTGCATAATCAGTTTTGCTAGAAGGGAGGAGGTGACAGAAAGAGGTTCCTGTACGGCATCTTTAACATAGAAATACGCTCATATGAAGTGCCTCCACTTCAATCAATGATTTATAAAATGCATGCATCCGTGTCACGATACAGAACATCACTAGCACTGGAGAAGCCTGCCTCATCTTCCCTCCCAGTCATTATCCACTGAAGGTGTTTACTATTTAATTTTTATTACATCTATTTTACTTGTTTTTGACTAAATGAAATTATCTTTGTTCATGAGTGGGACTGACCTATAACTTTTCTTTTTAAGAAGCTCTTTCAGGTTTTGGTTTTAAGATTGTAGCGGCTTCATCAACAAGCTGTGAATATTTTTTCTTCTCTACTCCTTAGAAATGTCTATATAAGATTGTAGTTATTTCTTTTTTTAAATGTTTGGAAATATTCATATGCGAAGCCATCTGGGCCTAGGTGTTACTTAGTGGAAGGTTTTTATTTATAAATTCGATTTATTTAAAAGATATAGGACTACTATGATTAGGTATTCTTCTTGTGTTGGTTTTAGTAAGTTGTATTTTTTCTAGACACTTAATATAAATTTCCATATGTATTTGCATAAAATTGCTATAATCCTCTTATCTTATTAGTTTATAGAGTCTGTAGTGACATCTTTTTTATTGTCACATTGGTAATTTGTGTTTTATTTATTATTTTTTCTAGGGGATTAGCCATTTCATTGGTCATTTCAAATAACTATTTTAAAAGTTTTTTCTCTACCAGAAATTTATTTTCTATTTCTTTTTTTCTCTCAACTTATGCATTTCTTTGGGTGGGGTGATTGATTTGCTTGTCTTTTTTTCTGGCTTTTTGGAAATGGATGCTTAGATAATTAATTATTAACCTTGAATATACATATACAGAGAATATATATATATATACAGAGACTATATAAATACAAACATTATATGTATACAAAGAATATATAAATACAAAGATTATACATACAATCTTTGTATTTTCTCCTTGGCTTTACTGTAGTGACATACCATAAGTTGTTATATTTTCAATATTATTCAGTTCAAAATATTTTTTAGTTAAAATATGAGATCCTTAGAGGTATTTTGAAATGTATTTTTTAGTAGTGTCATTCCAAGGTTTCCAGTCAAGATGGAGGTGTAGGTAAAAACAGTACTTGGAAGCTCCCACAACCACATCAAAATTATAACTTCACTACAGAACAACCATCATTCAGAACTGCCTAAAATCTAGCTGAAAGGAAGTCCTTAACCAAGGATATAAAGAAGAAGCCACACTGAGGCTGCTAGGAGGGGCAGAGATACAGACCAGGCTGTCCCACATCCACATGTGGCAGATAAAGACTGGGAGGGATATCTCAGTTGTGGTGGTCCCCCACTGAGGAGCAAGGGGTTCCAGCCCCACATGTGGCCCACAGCCCAGAGTTTCAGTATCAGAAAGAGAAGTTCCCATAACTTTTGGCTGTAAAACCAGCAAGGATTGTGGCTGGGTGAGTTGGAGGGCTTCTGGAGTCCCAGGCATGGACTTACTCGGCATCATTCCCTCTGAGCTGCAGCACTGAGGGGAGGAATTGAATTGTCTGGCATCAGGGCAAGAGCTGGAGGGGCAGCTTTCTCCCCAGACAGAAGTGCTGGCAGAGGCCATTGTTCCTTTTCCGAGTCCTCCTCACAGAGCTGGCAGGCAGGTGCCATATCTGAGTCTCCATCAACCTGGCTATCACTGTTCATTAAATCCTGGTGATTCCCTGAGACACCACCACCCAACTTATAGGCCTACACAGGCTCTTTCTAGTGACTTTTCCATACAAATGGCCAGTCTTGGTTCACGCTTCAGACTTTTCTAAAATCTCGAATAAGTAGCATTGGCCTCAGCATGCTCCATACCTCTCACTAAGTGACTTCAGGCCCGACACCAGTGACAGTGGCCGTGGTTCATAGCTTGGCCTCTTCTGGGCACCTCCTCACTCAGCGCAAGTAGCAGCCATCTGCCTATCACTTTGTAGTTAATGCCAGGAGGCCCTGGGCTGATCACAGGTAGCAACTGACCTTAGCCTGTACCTCCCTGGAGGCCCCAGAGCCTGTGCACCCAATGGACAGCTTCAGACCACATTGAAGCACCCCACAGTCACCTCCAAAAGTGACACACTCAAGGGACAGACTTAGTGAACACCAGAGTGCTGCAGAAGTAAGTCCTGCTGGAGCTGGGGGGTACTCTGTACAGCTGATCCTCCACAGTTGTCCCAACAAGTTCTTGCAGCCAATTGACTTGGGGGTAAATCCCTCACATTGACATGCCAACAGCAATCAAAGCTCAACTATAATAGGAGAGGGTACACAGTCCATTCAAGGGGTGCACCTGGAATGGCCAGCTCAGGTCAAAGGGGAGGCTGTACCACTGGACTCTACAGGACAACTACTACATTAGACCACACTATCAAGCCTGGGAGACATAGCAGCCCTACCTAATACATAGAAACAAGCACAGGGAAGCAGCCAAAATGAGGAGGCAAAGACACAGGTTCCAAGTGAAAGAATAAGAAAAAGAACCAACTGAAATGGAGGCAAGCAAACTAACAAAATTTTAAAAAATGGTTGTAAGGATGTTCAATAAACTTAGCGAGAACTCTAAGAACATAAAAATGACATGGAAACCATAAAAAAAAACAGTTGGAAATGAAAGATATACTAACTGAAGAGTAAATTAGAGGGAGTCAATAGTAGAGAAGATAAAGCCAAGAAGCAAAGCAGTGATTTGGAACATAAAGAAGCAAAAAACACCCAATCAGAACATCAGAAAGAAACAGGAATTAAAAATAAACATACCGTAAGGAGCCTCTGGGACAACTTCAAGTGCACCAACATTTGTAACATAGGGGTGCCAGAGGAGAAGAGGGAGAACAAGAAATAAAAAAACCTGTTGGAAAAAATAATGAGAGAAAACTTTCCTAACCTCATGAAAGAAATAGACATACAAGTCTAGGAAGTACAGAGAGTTTCACACAAGATGAAACCACACCAAGACACATCACAATTAAAATGCCAAAGGTTAAAAACAAAGAGACAATCTTAAAAGCAGCAAGGGAAAAACAGTTATCTTCAAGGGAGTTCCCATAAGACTGTTGGCTGATTCTCAAAAGAAACTTTGCAGGCCAGGAGGGATTGGCAAGAAATATTCAAAGTGATGAAAAGCAAGACCCTACAATCAATATTGCTCTACCCAGCAAAGCTATCATTTAGAATCAAAGGACATATAAAGAGTTTCCCAGGCAAGAAAAAGCTAAAGGAGTTCATCACCACCAAACTAATATAACACGAAATGTTAAAGAGTCTTTTTTAAGAAGAACCCCCCCATAAAATTAGGAACAATAAAATGGCAATAAATACATATCTATCAAAAATTGAATAAAAAAATCAAAATAAGTAAAACAGCAGAACAGAAACAGATTCCTAGATACAGAGAACATTTTGACAGTTGCCATACAGGAGTGGGGTGTGGGAGGATGGGTGAAAAAAGGTGAAGGGATTAAGAAGTACAAATTGGTAGTTACAGAATAGCCCTGGGGATGTAAAGTACAGCGTAGAGAATGTAGTCAACAATATTCTAATAACTATGTGTGGTGTCAGATGGGTGTGAGATTTAGCTGGATGATCACTAAGTTATATAATGTCTAATCACTGGGTGTATACAAAATTAATATTGTATGCCAACTATAATTGAAAAATAAAAATGATTTTAAAAACATCTTGTAAGTTTATAAAGTTAGGACCTCTATCATTGGATTGTGGAACTATAGTTGGAGTAGGCAAATCAATTAAAATACATATTGTATTAAATATGAGTATATTTTTAAGAAACACAATGAATTTGAAATTCATCCTGTTTTTTTTTTTAATTTTATGCCTTGTTTTCTAGTGTGTTTTCATCAGAAAAGATAAGAATATATGCAATATGTATTGTGGCATATTGCAATGATATGAAGGATTGTTATATTTTGTTTATATAAAGACATCATAACCCATATTGAGATAAATACATATTATTACTCAGGTTTCAGGTTCTTCAACTAGTAGCAGATTACACAGAAATGTCTCAATTAACCTAATCTTTCATGCCAATCTATGGTGCTTTATATTTTTGAAACAGATTTTTTTTCAAGCCGGAAAGTAATCCTGATTATAAGTTAAGCCCCTTTCAAAGCTGCATGAATTCTTTGAGACCAAGATAGTTGTATTTAAAAAACAGAAGCAGCAGGTTGGATTGTGTGACTAAGAATGTAACCCTCATTTTTATGAAATAGATACAATATAATATATTCTTATGTATTCATCCACTCTTAGTGTTGTTTATTGATTCTTAATTTTTTTGCAATTAAAAGGTTCAATGTATATAGGCTTATATGCAATAAAAATGTGGTGCTAAAAAAACAGTGCCATTCCACTCTTTTCTGCCTTATTATATCTTTGAAAAGTCAGCCAGGAGTCTTATTTCTGATACTTTAAAGGCAATGCATCTTTTTTTCCTGGTGGTTTTTAATATTTTACTGTCTCTGTTTTTTTAAAAATTTTTTATTGTTGTTCAATTACAGTTGTCCTCATTTTTACCTCTATTACTCTCCTCTGCCCTACCCACTCCCCACCTCCTACATTTAACCCTCCTCCCCCAGCGTTGCCTTTGTGCATAGGTCCTTTATACATATTCCTTGACCTGACCCTTCCCCTCTTTCCCCCGATATCCCTCTCCCACCTCCCCTCAGGTCACTGTCAGTTTGTTCTTTATTTCAATGTCTCTGGTTCTATTGTGCTTGCTTGTTTCTTTTGTTGATTAGATTCCACTTACAGGTGAGATTATATGGTATTTGTCTTTCACTGCCTGGCTTATTTCACTTAGCATAATGCTCTCCACCTCCATCCATGCTGCTGTGAAGTGTGGGAGTTCCTTCTCTCTGCTGCATAGTATTCCATTGTGTAAATGTACCACAGTTTTTTGATCTGCTCCTTTATGGTACTTTCGGGCACTTAGGCTGTTTCCAGCACTTGGCTATTGTTTTTCATTAGTGTTATATGATGTGCCTAGGTTTGGTTTTCTTTTTCTTTTTCCGAAAGAACCAAACACAATTTATTTTACAAGTAAGTAGGAAAGATTGAATAACAGGAAATTTTATCCTAAAATTTCTCCATAGGCATTTTCTCACCGGGCTGCCTGTTATTGATTGAATCGGTCCTGTCAATGGCCTTCATCATAAAGTCACAAAACATATACAAATTGTGTCATTTGGTTAAAGAGTCAAGTTTTAAGATAATGTTTCCATTTTTGTGTGCTTTATAACAATTCTCTAAACACATTTATTTATGCTCCTTGTCCAAAATCGTTCAATTAAATTTTTCTTCTAAAAATAGCTTAGAGCAAGAGCATCATTTACTTCACATGTATTTAGAAACAGAACTCATCCGACTTCAGTATTCCGCGGAGGGAAAAAGTGGTCCAGCCGAACACGTGTAGCAGGAAGTTATGTTTTCTGTTTTGGCTTCTCTGTGTTAACGACTAGAGAAAACCCTTTGCTGTTTTCATCTCCATTTCAACCCGATGGTATCAATATCCCTTTCTTCCTATGAACCTTGATCGGGCATCTAAAATTGATCTTTTACATTTAAAAGATGAGTATTTCCAAGCTTTTGGCTTCCTTTCTTCTAATGCGGCAGAGGGGCTTCTCCTTCCCGCAGCGCACAGTCTCCTTGCAGCGGACCCCCACGTGGGTCTGCCGTCCTGCCTCCCGCCCTGGGCGGCCTCAGTCCGCCTGAGCCTGCCATGCCGCCCAGGTTTGGTTCTCTTCATGACTGTTCTGCTTGGGGCTCAGAGAGCTTTTTGAATTTGTGTCTTGATGTATTTAATCAATAGTATTTCTTTAGTTATTGTTCTCCACTCTCTTCATCTGCAATCCCAGCTTCCCATATGTTAGACTTTCTCCTCGTGGCCCCCTGTCGCTTACGCTCGTTTCTGCATTTTCTGTTCTCTGCCCCACTCCCTTCTGGCGTCAAGCTGGATCTTTTCTTCCCTTCTGACTCATCTCTCTTCTGTTGTGTTTAATCCGGTTTTACACGTACCTACTGCATTCATTTCAATTAATTCAATTTTCAGGCTAGCATTTCCACTGGCTTCTCTTTTCTTTTAAAAAAAATAGATTCTCTGAAGAAATCCTCCATCTTTTCATCTATTTTCTGGAACACATTAATATAATTATTTTATATTCCTGCCTGATAATTTCTAGAGCCTGGGCTATCTGTCGGAATGTTTCCACTGCCTGATATTTTATTTTATTGGATTTAGGTCATTGTGTCTGTACTGACATGCCTGGTACCTTACACTGAATATAAAAAATCTGAGTGGCTCTGAATCACGCTATCTTATAGAAAGGATTAAATTGCCACCTGCCTGGCAGAGGATGGACAGACCACCTTGATCCAGCCATGGAGTGAGATGATTTGAGACTTCGTGAGGGACGTCTGGTTTTGATTGGTCTTACTCCTTGGGCTTCACCCCTCAGTGTCCCAACTGAAAGCCGGTGCCATCCCTTTGATCGGCTCCAAACCCCAACGTCTGTTTCCCTGACTCTGTGGGACTGTTAAAATCATTGCTTAGCTTTTTCACCTCTCAGCAGCTGCTTTGTCAAAAAGAATCTTTATTTTATTTTTGTAACGAAGCCTTCCCAGATCACCCTCCCTGAAGGAGGGTGTTGTTTATTATTATTTTTATTTTTGTTTACTGTTGTTTATTACTGTTGTTTATATTATTATTTTTTTAGATATGCAGGAAGCTTCCCTTGTGCCCTTCACCCAGTTTCCCCTAATGTTAACATCTTACATGACGAAACTAAGGAGGCAATATTACCTCTAGCTAAACTATAGAGATTTTATTTTGATTTCTCCAGTTGTTCCCTTATCATTCTCCTATGGTTCCAGGATCTAGTCGAGGATGTGACATAACATTTAGGCATCAGTCTTTTTAGTCTCTGAACCTTGGAAGATTCTCAGTCTTTCCTTGTTTTTCATGACTTGAACAGTTTTGAAGAGTGCCGGACAGGCATTTTGTAGGACATCACTCAATTTGAGTTCATGTGCTTTTTCCCCATGATTAAACATAGGTTATGAATTTTGGGAAGAATCTCACAACAGAGAAGTGCCCCTCTTGTCACGTGATCTCTGCGGGTACATGATAGCGCCACGATTCATCCCTGTGGATGTTGACCTTGATCACCTGGTTATGGTGGCAGCTGGCAGGTTTCTCCACTGCAGAGTTGCTAAGTCCAGCTGTCAGTCAAGGAGAGGAAAGTTAGTCCCACCTCCTAGAGGAGGTGATCCACGTTTGCTGGGCTTTCCAGGTTCTCGCCACAAACACGTGCATCTGGGGATGTGGCAAATGCCCTGCGGGGAGATTGCACGGGGGGTACTGGGCTCCCTTCTCCATGGTTCCTTTTTCTGTGGATACTGGCTCCTCGGTTTCTGGCTGCCAGTAACTTTTTATTTCATTTTTTAAAAAACTTGTCCTTCAAGCCCAGCGAAACTTCTGTGAGCTCTAGACCACTGCTTCCTGTTTCGACTTTTTGTTCTGCAACAACAATCCGGAAATGCCCCAAGTGAAGCAAGCACTGATTTAAGACCTAATTCAATATGTTTTCCTTTCCTGTGGCCCTTCAAGTCAGGGCTGCCTGGCTGCTCCCCATGGCCTTCAAAGACCTGATTTTATTTTTGTTCCAGTTTTTATAGTTATTCTCAGCAGGAGGGTTTGTCAGATACAAATTACTTCTTCACAGCCAGGAGGGCTCCCACCCCTGCCTGCCCCGAGCTGCGCTCGCTGCTCTCCGCGGCGGGCTCACGTTCCGCCTGTCTTTCCATCTCTCCTTATGCTGCCCCAGGGGCCCGCTGTTAGTTTTCCTCTTCGTTTCTTTCCCCAAGCATGTTTCTTCTCTAGCCCTTACTTCTGCTTTTATACCCTACCCACAGTCCGTTCTTTGCCCAGGAGCCAGAGTAATCGCTAAAATATCAAGTCTTGGCATGGACTTCCCTTCACCCACAGGATAAAACACAGTTCCCCACCCCAGACTCATGTGCTCAGCCCTGACCTTCCTCTCCGACCATACCTCATACCACTGTCCCCTTATGTCACCAAACTGCAGGTGTTTTCACTTGTCTTTGAGCTCAGATCTTCGCATAATTGGCTCTTGTTCTTCCTACCTCAGTTAAAGTGTCCCCTCCTCAGGAAAGCCCTCCCTGACCACCCTCTCCAAAGTATCTCTGCCTCACTGCTGCCATTCATTTAGTTTTATTTATTTTTGTATAGCAATTATCGTTATTGAACATTTTTTTGCTCCTTTACACATTCACTTGTTTCACTTCAGGGTGCGTGCCGCACAGGAACGGGGGTTCCTCCCCTGCACTGTGTCGTCGGCGCCTACAGTAGCTCTCGGCACACAGTGAGCTGAAACGAATGAGCGAAGTCCTCCAGGATTTATTTACCATGTGACATGCCCTGTGCTTCATTCTTTTTGATGCGCTTTCTCGTTGAATTATCGCAATAACCCCATGGAGAGTCCATCACGGTCTCCAGGTTACGGAGGACTGATGTGCAAGGCCTCTCCGTCAAGCGTCTTGCTCAGTGCTAGCAGGCAACTGGTGCCACCGGGGAGTAGTCCCACACCTGCACTTGTAACCCCTCACGTCATTTTCCGGACTTACCCTGTGTAGTGTACTCTTGAGGTTATTTCTTACGATCGGTTTGGCTTTCTATTAATTTCGCATGTGGCAACTTCCTCTCAATTGAAGAATAGTGTCCTTGATGAGAAAAATGATGGCCTCATTGTAGATTTCCCTTTTGGATTTCCAGCAGAAGAGTTTTGAGAATACGCTCAAAGAATGTTGTTTTTGCTCAACCTGCACCCGTTCGTCATTTTTTTTTAAGATTTTATTTATTTGTTTATCAGAGAGGGGAAGGGAGGGAGAAAGAGAGAGAGAGTAACATCAATGTGTGGTTGCTTCTCATGTGGCCCCCACTGGGGACCTGACCTGCAACCCAGGAATGTGCCCTGACTAGGAATCGAACCTGAGATGCTTTGGTTCGCAACCTGAGCTCAATCCACTGAGCTATGCCGATCAGGGCTGCCATTCGTCATTCTTCTGGTAACAGCATCTGGATTCTCCTCGAGGGACACCCCTCACCTCATCCACTGTCAGTTTAGGTGGTCTGGGTGGGCTTAGCCCGAGACCCCCAAATGGGAGGGCTGCTTAATCCATAACCCCCAGCCCCTGAACGGGGACTTGCTCAGGAAAAGGCATACAACCTGTATCCATCCAATCACAGTTCATTAGACTTTGTGCATTGAGGATGGAAATAGAACTCATTCTCCTCCTCCCCCCAAAACAAAATCCGAAGGATGAAGCCAATGGTGAGGCCGTCACAAGAGCAGGAGAGACAGCTTCCCAAGGGCACTGCCTGCGCACCTGCATCCAGCCCTCCTCAAACCGTGATCTCCGCCAGCCTTTTTAGTCAAGTGGATCAATTAACTTGTTTTGTACTTAAGCCAGTTAGACCTCGCTTCCCTTTACACCTGTGAGAGCCCTGATTCACACAGTGTCCCCTGAATGCCTCTTGACGGTTGACAGACTCTGTGGACGTGGAACTTGTACCTCACCCAAGAGTGTGTCTGTGTATGATGATTAGAGGCAAAAGGGTGTCTCGTGGGACCTTGTGGCGCCTCTCCCCACGCACCTGCCGTAGCTCTCCGTGTTGGGCCCATGAGGGCGGGAAGACCGGCTCTCCTCTCTCATGTGGTGGTAATAGCGAGCCAGGGGGAGTGGTTGCCGAGGCTGCGATATCAATTAGTGAAGCTCTAACTGCAGGAAAACCTCTCAGGCATGTCCTGAGTGCCTTAATCTCTCAGTGGGCCTTCTCCTCCAAATGCTTAGGTGGCTGATAACGTGTTTGAGCTGTTGATCCTTTCTTTGATCACGTCTTATAGGATTATTCCATAATGAGATGGTGCCGAGGAACTGGGGTTGCTCCTTGGTTGCCTTGGTTCACACTTAGGCCACGTGGCTTCACGCCAGCAATTCAGTTTTCTCTCTTTTCCCTCTGCTTGTGCTGGGGGCTCTCACCAAAGCATGTGTCTTCTGATTCCTCCAACTCTCAACACACTGTGCAAGTGTCAGAGTGGTCTTCGGGTAGGAAAATGGGGTTCAAGAACTCCATGCACACCAGGGCATTTTCCTCTCATTACTGTATTTCAAAGCCCCTGCACCGATCTGTATGGAAACACGGGGTAGTCAGGGCAGGTGGTACCAGTTCCATTGTGCTGTACAGATGAGGAAGACCAGGTGCAGGGAGAGATAGCCACAGCGTTGCAGGTCCATTCCAAGCCCAGCACTCTCATTATCACACCACCCACGCCCCTCTGAGCTCCAGGTTCTTTGTTTGACAGTCGGTGGTCAGTGATACTTCAAGACCAGGCTATGATACCTCTCTTCTTGTCGTCTTCACACATGACCCAGCTGGAAAAGATCTCTCCTCTGAACCCGCACGTCACTCTTCCAGGTATTTTTACAGTGTCACAGTTTTGTATCTGGTACTAGAATCATTTGTGTGTGTTTTGTTTTCTGTCCTAGAGCTTAAGCTCCCTCGTCTGCTCAGCACGTAGATTGCCCAGTGTTTGGTCTATGGCAGGTATTCCGGCACTGTTTACTGAGAGTGTGAAGAAGTAAATAAATGCCTTAATTTGTGTGTGGGTGGGGGGATGGGGTGGGGTGTGGGGAGGTAGGGGTAATATATCTGAAGGGACTATAATTGTTGTTTCCAAAGTTCCAAAGAGGATCGTTGGGTAGGAGAAGTGTTGAGTTTGCACTATCATCCCAAAGGACAGAAATGACCAGTGGGTAGACGTCTTAGGGAGACATACTTTAGTTCAGTATAGAATATCCGGTAGCCAAAGCTCTTAAAAGGTGAAGGGACTGTCTTGTAAGATGGCTAAGGCCTGTGTCGTTGAAGGTGTGAAAGCAGGTGCTGCTCCTGGGTGATCACTCGGTGAGGGGAGTGCAGAGGCGAGCCAAGCCTCTTAGGAGGAGTTGAGCTTCTAGGTGCTTCTCCTGCACACGCAGTAGTATTCAAGAGATCTTTGGTATAATTGGCCCTGGGAGCAAACCTACTCAAAAGGCGAATCCTCACTCATTTGTTATACACACAGGCAGTCGGTCACAGTGGCTAAGAACGTGGGTGCTGGCGTTCAAATTCTGGCTCCCCTGCTTACTAATGCATGACTTTGGCAAAGTTCGTTAACATCTCTGAACCTCAATTTCCTTATTTGTAAGGTGGGAATGATAACAATGCCTGTGTTGTTGGCATGTTGTGTGGTCATGCACACAGAGCTCTTAGCACAGCGCCTGGCACAGAGAAAGTGTCCCATTGTTGCTGTGGTTGTTAGTGCCACCACACCCCTCTCTCATCATGATCCCTAGTCTGTGTCTATGACCTGCATGTCCTGGGGGCTGTCTCAGTCCTTCCCTCCTGGTAGCATCTCAGGCCTCAGGCAGAAGAGGTGAGGGCAGGTATCTCAGAGACCCCAGGGCTTGGGCCTCTGAGCAGCCAGTTGACAGCTGATGGGGAGGCTGGAGATCTGAGACTTTGAGGTTCCCGGCCACTTTCCAAAGCCAACAAAACAAGATAAAAACACAATGTCATTCCTCCCTTCCCTTCTGGGGTCCTGGCTGCTGGCCCTTGTGAAAAACAGTTTTCTCCTGAATTTCAGAATCAAAGGGTCTGTATTTGTTTGAAAAGCTTACTGTCTAACATGGGGTTCCCAAAAGGCTGATGGCAGTTTCTTCAGTTCCCCCCCAAATCCCTGACCTGAATTTCCAGGGCCGGGGATATTAGTGCATCAACAAGGCATGTGCCCCGGGAATAGAGAACTCGTCCTTCGTTTAGGGAACAGCGAGAGGAGATCTCAGGTCCCCAGCACACCCCTTGGGTGACAGCACAGTGGCTTCCAGAGTGACTCTGTCCTGCAAAGTTTGATATTTAATAAGGATGGAACAAAGTTGACTCAAAGACTCTTACATAAACGCTTTTATGTAAGTGCCTTGATAAAACATTACTGCACATGGTAGGCAATTAATATGTTTTATCTACTTAATAAGAGTATCATCTCCACTCTAAAGAAGGGAAATGAGAAAGTGTTATCACGTCCGCTTTGAAGATGCACGGAGAGGCCCAGCCGCTCACCTTCCTCAGTTGGGAAAGGACAGAGTTGTGCCTGGAAGGGAGATCTGTCTGACCCCAAAGCCTGGGCATTTATGGTGACTCGCGATGCCTGTCTTCTGTTAGGAGGGCTACTGGAGAAGATTTATTATTTATATGGAACAAATGTAACAAAACACAGCTGTGGAAACCTCAGACACGGTAACACACCTGCACGGGAGCTAATGTGTGCATCTGCACGGGTAGCACCCGGGCCGCCCCTGCGCGGTGAGTGTTCACACCGCTGACATGCAGGAGGGGGAACAGGCTCCAGGAGGCCCAGCAGTCTGCCCAGGAAGCAAAGCGAGGGTGCAGACCCTGCTGCTTGAACCGTTGGCTGGGGCACTTCCCATTGCGTGACAGTTCTAACCCTACAAGAAATAAATTTTAAAAATTGTCCTCAAAATATACCTTCTTTAGTTGCTTTCAGTGCTTTCCTGGTGTCTCTCAGTGGTCCAGCAAGCTTGGCAGGTGTGTTCTGCAGCCTGTGTTCGTGATGACTGGCCTGCAGCGAGGTTCGCCTTACAGCAAACCAGGAGATGAGCGTGCAAGATGGGGTGGGGCCAGCTGTTCCCACGGGAGGCTCAGCGTCCATTCTCCTGTATTTCGTTTTTCGTCCGGCCCACCTTCCCGGTTCCTTGAGTTGCTAAGTTTCTTTTGGCCACTCAGGTCTCTACCCTGGTGCTTCCTTGGGCCTTCCCTTCCTAGTTATTCATTCAGTCAGTACCTTGCACTAGGCCAGGTAGTTGCCTGGGGAAGAGTTGATCTGAAAACCGGTTACCCTGCTGTACCCCTTCCTTCCCCAGTCATTAGCTCTTGCCCCAACCCCACTTACTGGTACCCATCCAACCCCCAGGGACCTTAGCGCTCATACACGAATTGTGTTGTACAGATGTTTAGGATAACCTAAAGTGTTTCCCTTGTGACACAGGTCAGCGTGAGGATGGGAAAAGGTCAATGACAAGTTCTTAGAGATGAGAAGAGAGCTTGGCATTGAGGTTAAGAGATCCGTCTTTGGAGTCAGATAAGTGTGTCCAAGTGTCTGGCCCTTTGTGAGCCATGTGACCTTTGGCAAGTTAAATGACTCTTTTGGGCCTTGCTTTCTGATCTACCACATGTGCCTAATTTCTAGGGTTATTGCAAACATCACAGGAGATAATTAATTTCAACTGTGTAGCGCAAGCCACACACTCTTTTATTCTTGTAGTAAGTGCTGAATAAATGGCAGCACCATTAACAGGGTAGATAGGACACAGATAATTCAAACCCAATGCAGGGAACATGTTGTAACGACTGCAGCATCCTCAGTGCCCAGCGAGGTGCCCGGCACAGGGCTGTGGCTCCAGGTCTGCAGCTCTGGGGCACTCAGGTGACTGCTCTGCTTGCTCCGGGGCTGTGCTATGCGCTGGGTGTGCATGGTGTCATTGAATCCTCCTGACCACCCCGCCCGACCCGGGTATTTTGGCTCTCTCACAGATGTTACAGATGGTGAAGTGGGGGCTTGGGAAGCTTGAGTCATGCGTGATCACATGGGCCACTCCAAAGATGAAAG
This sequence comes from Phyllostomus discolor, assembly GCF_004126475.2. NCBI lineage: Eukaryota > Metazoa > Chordata > Mammalia > Chiroptera > Phyllostomidae > Phyllostomus > Phyllostomus discolor. Next base: position 22,122,255 of record NC_040915.2, read on the forward strand.
ACTTATAGGGTCAGGGTTTGAAGCCAGTTATACCTGACTCTCAAGCCTGTGCTCACTTGCTCATTTAATGAGTGATTTATTCATTCGGGTGACAATCTTTGACACTCTCCACTGGCGGGGGTACCAGGTTTAGTGCCAGGGATGGTAGGGAAGATGGTACACTGCCCCCCCCCAAAGGAATTCAAGGAATTCATTGTCTGGGGACTGATAGCCTGTAACATGGGGATGGGAGGCAGAGTGCCACAGAGAGGGAAGTGGGGGCCCCGGGTACACCCCAGAGGCACTTGACTCCTGGTGGGGATGGACTTCAGTCTTCGGAGATGCGTGCCTGGTGGAGCCCTGAGAAGGCCGAGGGTATGCAGGGGAGCGATGAGGAGCGAAGCTGGAGAGAAAAGTGGAGGCCACACTGGGGGAGGGCTGCAGAGCCGGTTGGGGAAGGGGGAGGGAGGGGAGACCGGCTGAGTTAGAGGCTAACACAGATTTGGGCGTGTGGGTGCTCGCATCCCCAGCGTGCTTGCTAGAACATGGAACAGTCACGATGACTTTGTCACGTTTTTGTTTTTCTGTGAGAGACTCTTTCATGCCAAAGGAAGAAGCTGTGAGTGCCAGCAGGTGGGCGGGATGAGGAGGGGTCATTTTAGACAGTGGGAGTTCTGGGTCATCTCACATCAGACGCTGGGTCTCAGCTCTCTCCTCCCACTCTCTCCCAGGAGACTGTGAGCGTGGAATGAGATAAGGGGAGCCCCCTGCAAGCCTCGAAGCCCTCTGTTCCCTGGTGGGGGGGGTGACTGTTGCTGAGGAGGTGCAGGGATGGGCCTTGTTTCTCTGATGATTTGCCAGGGGCTGTCCTGCTGGTCCTCTGAGCTCCTGGGAAGGGCCCTGCTGGGCATTTTCTGCAGCCGCTTTGCAGCCACGTTGCTTTACACTGTTATGCACCAACCCGGTGTGAGTTATCGAGTTATCGAACACTCTGGGAGCCCTGCAGGTGGGAGGCAGCTCCCTCAAACTTCATCTGCTCCTGTGTGATTCCACTGCCGACCATAAAGGAAGAGCAGTTCCCATATTTATGTATGGTTTTCCAAATAAAGGTGAAAGCAAGCAATGGAGCACATGGTGCTCTGTTCTTTCTTTTCAAAAATTACCTTCAAGGCTGTTCTATTCCCATTCCCATTCCCTCACCAGTTCTGAGCGGTGGAACACAGTTGGTGACCCTGAACTTGTATGGCGTGGGTGGGGTGAGAGCAGGGCCGTGGGGTCTGGCATTGAGAGCACTTGGCTCGGCACCAGAGGTCCTCACTGCAACCAGCTGAATGAGACCACCTCCATTTTCTCCTGGGATTAGAGCAACTCTGTGTGGCCAGCGGCAGTCTGCCATGGTGGCTGGGGAGAATGCCCGTCACTGGTTAAGAAACAGGAGGACGATCATCAAGGCTTACATCTGCAGTTTAGTATTTGAAACATTTTGCAGCTAGGCAGGCAAACGGGCCCTCAGTGGTGCAAAAGTCAAGAGCTATTGGTCCTGATCATTCTGCCTGACCCATGGGCCTTCGCTAGGGAGCCTGGCCCACGGCTCCTGGTCTCTCTTACACAGAAGAGCCTAGAAATAGAACCTGAGCACCCACCGTTTCGGGGAACACTTGGGGAAACCGAAGGGTCGTATCGAAAACCTGTTCGTGGTATTCCAGCCACTCACAGTATAGAAGCCACACCTCCTTTTTGTCTCATGTCCAGTCACTGTCTTATTCAGGCAGCCTGGTATGTTCTTCCTGAGTTTCACGTCTGATGAAACCCTAGGCGTTATCCAAAGTCCGACTGAAAGGCCACATGCGCCCGTAAGTTTTGTCCTGCAGTCTGTCCAGATGTTTCTCTCCTGCTCGTGCAGTTCCCAGAATGTGGGCTCCCTGAGCCTGGTGGCTGGGAAGGTGGTTTTACATGGACAAAGATGAGGAGCTGAAGCAGGGGGTGAGAAAGTTGTTTCCTCTTCAGCGTTTCTGACTATGTCAGGAAGCAGGCCCCACGTTGGTGCCACTATGACTGGAACACCTTTTAACCATGTGCCAGTTTCTTCTTTTTTTTTTTTTTTTTCAAATAAAGGTAGCGGGCAGAGCAGACCTTAGGCCCAGAGTGTTAGGCAGGTGGCTGCAGGTAGCTAGAATTTTAATAGCAATCATTTAGTTATATTGTTTTTATTTATGTTCAGCTTCTATTTCTGGCAAGTAACATGGGTTTTTCATTGATAAAAGGTATTGTAACACTAAAAAAGAGATTATTTAAGTCAAAAAGTGAGGTGGTAGGGAAAAAAAACAATGAAATAATAGCAATTTCCTGCAGTTACGGCAAGTGTGTGGAGGTTGTAATGCAGTGATTGAACTTGAACTGAAACGAATTCTCTAGGAGCAGAATTGGCTATGCCTCCTTCTCTCCCGGGCCTGTGAGTGTGGGGCTGTGCCTCATTCACGCCTGCGATGTTCTACTACAGGGCTGGCAAGCTTCCACCCGTAGGCCAAACCTGGCCTGCTATCTGTTTTTGAATGATCCACGCACTAGGAATAGTTCTTACATTTAAAAAAAAAGGCTGTAAAAAATCAAAAGAATAATATTTTATGACACACAAAAATTACATGAAATTCACATTTCAGATCTCATGTAAACACAGCCGCCCCTGCTGTCTCCGTGTCATCGATGGCAGAGACAGCACGGCCCACTGGCCTGTAGGGTTTCCTGTCTGGCCTTTGCCGGAAAGTTTGCTGACCACTCTTCCAGAGGGTTCCCAGGCCCGGAGTCAGGAGGCCTGGGATTGACCCCTGACACGCCCACTTAGTCACTGGGTGACCTTGGGCAGATCCACTCCTATCTCCAGGCTTCAGCATTTCCATTTATAAAGTGGAGCTAAGTATAGCACCTGCCTCCCAGGGCCGGTGTGCGGCTGGGTGCATGTGACTCCACTTCACGAGTGTGGACGCATTGTAAAAATATGCGGTATTTTTATTCCCTGAGTAGTGATAACTTCTGTAAATAGTGCACACTCATAAGTGCTGGCTCTAGTCCCTCATATTTTCAGTGGGAGCTGCAGGTCTGTTTTTAAGCTAAGGAGAGTTTATGTGCTCCATTTTCCTGCTTCTAATATTCATTGTCTTGCTTTATTCCACTGTTTTATTTTCTCCTCACTGGCAATTAAGAAACACTCCCTCCCCGCTTTTTCTTTTGAACTTATTTGTCCTGGACCTTGCACTCAACTGTACCCCAGCCTAGGATTCCTCCTCCGACTGGGTTTCACTTAAGGCGATGTTATCAGATCAGAAGTGAGAAAGCATTTCTCCTTATTACTGCCCTAGACCTGCTGTGTGCTGTGAGAACGTACGGAACTTCTCTTTGCCCTTTCAAATAGAAATCGAGCATAAGTGTGTGTGTGTGTGATAGCACATGGATGAAAGATGCGGAAAGAAATTGGCATATATTGAGCATTAAATATGTGCTAGGCACTGTTCCAAAGCATTTTACATTCACCATCTTGTTTGATCCTCAATAACAAGAAGGAGGTAAGGTTATTATACCTACTCAGTAGATTGGGGGCTGGAGCTGCCCGCCCAAGGTCCCCTCGCAGGGAAGGGCTGGTGCCGGATCCTCTCCATCCTGGCTGCACCAGAGCTGGTTGGCTCAGTCGGCATCCTGCTACCCCTGCCCAGCAGGCCTCCCCTGGCTCCCTGTCTGTGCTTCTGGCGTCATGCTGTCCCCCACCCCAGTCCTTGTGACACTGCATTGTGGTTGCCTGTGTAGCCCTCTGTCTCCCAGACCAGCTTGTAAGGCAGCGCCTAGTTTTCCCGGTCACCGCTGTATCGTGGCACCTGGCACGGAGCGGGTGCAGGGTGGTCGCCCGCAAAGGCTTACTAAATGGGCGAATGAAGACATGAGTACAGTGAGCATCTATTAGTTCCAAGCGTTCACCTAGAATCGAAGGGAAAGAAAAATGATACAGTCATACTTCTCATCAGCTGCAAACTTCTCTACTGCTAAGGAAGTCTTGGGGAAAAAAAGGGATAAGGAAGCGGAAGAGCCCCAGATTTCATTTCAGCTGGGAAAACAAGGCAACAAGATATATTATTTAATTTGAGAAAGCAAGAAAAATGTTTCCCACCATGTAGTTCTTTCCAGTTAATTCAGTGTTTTTCCAGTTTCGGTGTTCTGTATTTTGTCCTTATGGTTGTTGCCACATTTGTGAACCAGCTAGAATGTTATTAATTTAAAAAAATCATCCCACTTAAAAACATACATATATTTATTTTAAAGGAATTTTAATAACACTACAATAAATGGGAAGCCATTACCACTTGCTTTAACGAGTAGGGGATATGAAAGTAAATATAACAAAAATAAGAAGTAATTACATCCCCTCAGATTCTGCCGCCTGCTAAAAGGCGTGCTTTTTTTTTTTTAAACATTGTATTTATTTATTTTTAGGGAGGGAAGGGAGGGGGAGGGAGGGAGGGAGAGAGAGAGAGAGAGAGAGAGAGAGAGAGAGAGAGAGAGAGAGAGAGAGAGAGAGAGAGAGAGAAACATCAATGTGCGGTTGCTGGGGGTTATGGCCTGCAACCCAGGAATGTACCCTGGCTGGGAATCGAACCTGGGACACTTTGGTTCCCAGCCCGTGCTCAATCCACTGAGCTACGCCAGCCAGGGCTAAAAGGCGTGCTTTTTTGTTGCTGACGTTGAAAATGATGATTAAGAAGCGGTAGGACAATGTTAAAGACATGCTAGCACCAAACCGAGGCTTTCTTTTTTTATAATGAGAAGAACCTAAAGAGATGGGGAGGACCTAACTTCCCCCTTAAGTGACTCAGTGCGACTGAACGTGTGGCTGCCCCACCTGAACTTGCCTCCCGTCCCGTCCCACGTACGTACAGGACACACTCCACAGATGGAAAACGCTAAGTCAGTGGAAGCAGGCCTGCTCCCTCCGCGCGTGGCATCTTAGACACGTCTGCCGAAAGCTCTCTGGCTCTTGAAAAGAGACAGGACAGTTGTTTCTTCCCGTCTCCATTGACGACTCTCCTTCCCAGGGAGGGAGGAGGACAGAGGGCAAGCACGCTGCCCTGCCCGTGGCAGGGCCCCTCCACCCATGGCCACCTGTGCTCCGAGGCATCCCAGGCTCACCCTGCCCACGCTGAGAGCCCGGGGTGAGCGGGGAAACCCAGGGCGTCCGGAACCTCTGCAAACGAGGCAGACCTACTGCAAGTCACCTCTTCTGCCCTGAACGTCTCAGTCTAGTGAAATCTTTCTCCTGCTCCAATTCGCTCACTGCAAAAACCAACATAATTTATCTTCTGGAGGGCAGGGTGCGGACTTCAGCCTGTTTTTTGTTTTTTTTTTGCTCAAGCAACGGCTCAACTTGTCACTTGAAGAAAAAGTAGGGGGTAGGGGCTGGGAGGGGAGCCTAGAGAACGTTGGCAAGTTGCAAGTTTGAAAATAAAAACCAGCACATGCATTATCTGAAAGGTTGGGGAGAAAGGAGATTGCCTGCCTTAGCATTCCTGCGAGAGGCAGCAAAGGAGATTTCTGAGTCCGTGTTTGGTTTGCCCTATTTCTATCAGAATCAGAGACTCCAAACGATTTTACAAGTCTTAGGATCGGGGATCCTGGAATTCTGCAAGCTCCCTCAGGAGGGAGGAGGGAGCTAGTATTCACGGAGCACTTGCGAGCCTGCAGGGCACAGGGCTCACCCCCGTTGTTATCTCAGCCCCAGTGTCCCAGCCGGAGCGCAGAGGAAGAGTCGGCCCCTTTCACACACCGGGAACACGTCGGGCAGGGCCGCACGGCCTCTGAATAGCAGAGCCAGGGCTGAGCTGGGTTCTGATTCCAAAAACCTCTGCTGGCCGTGGCCAGGTGGTTCCGCTGGTGGCGGGTTCCGTCTCCGGTCAGGGCGTGTACGTGAGGCAGCAGATCCACGTTTCCCTCTCTTGCTTTCTGTCTCTCTCTCAGTCTCTTCCTCTCCTTTCCTCTCTAAAATCCAGAATTAAAAAAAAATATCCCTGGGTAAGGATTAAAGACAACAACACACCCTCTACTGCTCTCCAAGGATCACGGGACAAAACCCAAGATTTAGAAGGGCCCTTGAGGCCTCTGTTTAGTGTTCCGCCCGCAGAGGACCAGCTCCGGGGGCCCCAGCAGACTCAGTCAACTCTTTGTCCTGTGGCGCCAACTGGTCCCAGGGACTAAGGATAATTGTCAGTGGGCTTTCAGTGAAGCGGGAATCCCCTTTCTTCTCTGCTCTCCCCAAAGACCCCCTTCTCCACTGACATCTCATGGAAGACCCTCGCCGTGGGCTTACCATCCCTAGTTTCCGTAGCCCAGGTTCCCAGGAGCCTGGGCATTCAAGAATGTCGTGTTGCATGAAGGCAGACCGAGACAGGATTGTTTTCTTTTTAAATCAATAAACACTCCAGGGGTAATTCCATCCCTTTCCTGCTGCCAGGAGTTTTCAAAGCCTTTCCCCGACCGAGGAAGTTACTTATTACAGAGCAGATGCGAGGAGTCCGAGGTGATTTATTTAGGCCGTCCAGGAGCTAAAGGCCGATGTTAGGTTAGGCCAAAGGTGATCATGTGCTGGGGCCGGCAAACAGCTTGGCCACGGCACTAGAAAGTCACAGACCTCTCATTAAGGGTCTGTGCAGATGGTGGCACCCAACCTCCGTGCACGCGGTGGGTTTGTGTGCAGAGCTGGGGACTTGCTGGGACAGAGGCCAGATGGCTGGGATTTCCCAGGCTGCCTGTCCAGTGAGTGATGGTTCCCTGTCCAGCCCTGCTGGGTGCTTCAGGGGATGCGTCTGGTGAAGAAAGGCTGGAGGGAGGAGCTCTGGGTCTGGTTCTTTGTGCTAGTTTACTCTGTTCTCTTGGTCAAGACCTTCCTCTCTCTGGGCCTTAGTTTCATTTTCTCTATGAAGGCGGTGACGGCACTGGCCCTTCCAGATCGTATAGGCCCTGAGAAAGAGAAAGATGCCCGCACTCCGTCTCCATCCTTTATCGGACACTCGGGATGCGCCGCCCTGGGCCAAGCGCGGCGGCCCCAAGCTTCCGCTGGAGTGAGCAGGACTGTCGCATCCGTTCTCCAGGACCTGCTCTCCTGCCGAGGGGCTGTTGTAAGGATTGCACTTTACATCTCTCAGGCATTGAGAACAGAGCCTGGCATCGACTGCGAAGTCAGTGAGAGCTGTTCTTGCTGGGACTGTATTCATATTTTTATTACCATTAGTGTGGGCTGTGAATCGTGTGGAGAGGGAATATCAAGTTGGGGCGGGGAGGGATGAATCAGCAAGGCTTCCTGGAGGAGGGAGGCTTTCGCTGGTCCCTGGAGCCTGGGAATTTCTAGGCAAAACGAAGGATGAAGGGAAAGGCCCACAGTGGAAATGCTGGGGACAGTAAAGTGCCCAAAGGGAAATCCAGCTCCAAATGCTAGATTGCTGAGTGTGCCTTTTCTTCTGGAGCCCGGGGGGTGTGGGCGGGCGTACTCATTTGTTTTGCTCCCTCAGGAACGGGCTCTCCCTGACTTTGTTTGGCAGGTGGGGAGGGGCGGGGTGGAGGAGAAAGAGAGCAAGGGCTTCTCACTCGGGCAGACCAGACCTGGGTTTGCATCCAGCTCCGCTCCTCCCTGGCAGCTGGACTCGGAGCTCAATTATTTCACCTCCTTGAGTCTCAGCTTTCTCATTTGTAGGACCATTGAGAAAGGATTTACACGCAGGGATCTCTCTTCCTCTCCACCCTCCTCACCCCTCTCTCCCCTTGGCCCCCTCCCTCATCCTCACCCATCACCCCTTGGGAGGGGGCCATCTGTTGGGCTGCTCCAGCGCTGGCTGCCTGGGCACCTCTGGTCGCTGACTCTGGCTGGGTGCCCAGGAGATGGTGCCGGGGAGAGAACTGTCGGTACCACCGAAACAGGACGAGGTGGATCCACAGACTCGGAAATGTTCTAAGTGGCTCTTTAGTATGAGTCCTCACAGGTAGAGCAGAGAGGTAGTTTTGCTGTATTTTTTGTTTTGCCCGTCCGGAATGCCACTCAGGTGACTGTGTGAGCAGCTCAGCTCTGTTGCCATCTGCCTACCCTTTTATACATGTAAATGTGTGTGTATGGAACCTGCCTCCCCCATCCTTCCACTTCGTGCACCCTGATCTGGTCAAGAGGGCACAAGTGACTTGCCCAAGGTCGCAGTGGCCAGGCAAGACCACCTGGGCCTCAAACGTGGGACAGGGCTGGGATGGGAGGAGATACTTTGCAGGAAAAAGGGAATTTGGCTTATAGGTAGGGTTGATTTTTTCTTAGGTTGTTTGAACTGTTCAGTCCACAATGAGCTCTCCTCTTTGCATCATGCTCACAGCATCCTGCGGATTGGATGCTTCTCACCATCCTTTCAGGCTTGGTGAAAAAGAAAAAAAAGGGATCACAAGCTCTGAATTTCCCCGAGAACCTGCGGCTTCTGCTCCCCAGCCTCCTTTCCAGGCCCCTCCCTCGGGCGAGTTTTTGAACATGATGAATTGCCGTGGTCAGCGCCGTGCCCAGGGGAGCCAGCCCTCGGCTCCTCAGCCAGCCCTCCGCGCTCCCGCAGGCCAGCCTGCTGCATGCGTCCCAGCGCAGACGCGGTCGCTGCGGCTGCGTTTCCTCTGTCCCAATGGAGGCATCACAAATCACCGAGAGGGACATGTCCACTCCCCGGCTTGGCAGAGCGGAGAGAAGAGGTGGGTGTTGCAGAGTCGGGAGCAACTGCTTCTGGTGACCCAGGGCTGCAGTTACCTCCACTGGATTGCTTCGGTGTTGCAGTGTTTCTTGCAGGGATGAATTCAGCTGGAGGCTGTGCCACAGATATGCCTGGTGCCCTGGTCCCTGGCCCCTAGGCACAGCCAATGCCTTGCTATCCGTGTAGGTATTTCAGCAAGCATTTGCTGAGCCTCTGATCTCATGCTGCATGAAAGGGGGGATTCAGCATTGGAGGACAGGTTCTGACCTTGTGTTCTTACATTCTATTTGAGGGGCATGCACAAAAGTTATAATGTTATAAACCCATGGGAGAGACAGCACCAGGTAGCATATTAACCCACAGAGTGAGTGTTTATTGACTGCCTGCTATATGTAGTTTATCGGATTATTATGGTTGAAGTTCATTGGTCAGTGGACTCAAGGTGTCTGGAAGAAGGAAAAATCTCTGCGGGATGCAAAGTTTTATCATTTTTTCTAGTTACTGACATTCTTCCCTGCCATGGTGTTGAACACATTATGTGGAAACCTCATTGTCACCCTGTGAAGGAGGGACAGTCGTCATCCCACTTTACAGATGGACCCGAGGAGCAGAGAGTCAGGCGGGTCACTGGCTGGGAGGGTCAGGGCTGAGACAGAGCCCTGGTCTGTTTGACTGCGAGGCCCCAACCCCTAAGACCTGGCTCTTCGTGGGAACCCAGCTGGAAGTGGAAGACTAGGCAGTGCCAAGGGGAAATGCCTCTCGTGGGCTGAGAATCCCCAGAGGTTTGAACTTTCTCAACTGTTTCAAGCTTCCTTTTTATTCCAAAGATAAAGAGGCAACTGATAGCAGCGTAACCTTCCAAATGCCCCCTGGCAAGGACGTTAACTTCTCCATCACTAAGCTTGCTCCTACAGAAGAACAAGCGAGACTCCATCTTCCCAAGCCAATGCTCTCCCTTTGTGCTCTGCAGGCCTTGGGCTGCCTGGCTCCCCGCTTACTACCTGCGTGGGGGTAACAGAGGCGACCTTCCATGGTGTCCTGCAGATTAACTAAGGTAATACTGAGTGGACCATTTTTAGAGAGTGCAAACAAGTTAGCTCTTCTCAATTACTATTCTGTACATTATATTTTGCTTTAATTTTGATTGCCTTATTAGACTCTAATCTCCTCAAGGTACTTCTTGCCTCTCACAGCCTAACATTTGGCCCAAGACACAGTATGAGGCAAAAATGAATGAATGTCTAAGGAGGTGCTTGCGGACTTGTATCAGCCAATGCTGAGCAGGAGCTTCGTTAACAGCGTCCCGTGCTCTAGTCAGTTGTATTTTATTTGCTTGTTTATTTTTTTCCTCTCACTTGCCCACTCACCAGTCATTGACTCATTTCCCACTAGAGATGAGGAGTGGTGCCAGGAATTAATTTTTTTTGTAGTGGAGTGTTAAAGAATACAAAAAAGTTTAGTGAGAATGGTATAATGAACTTACCGCCTGGTTTTAGCAATTGTTGACATCTTATTAATCTTGTTTTAACTATTCCTCTACTTAAAAAAATGAAAAAATTTAAAAAGAATTTTATTTATTTATTTTTTGGAAGAGGAAAGGAGAGAGAAAGAGAGGAAGAGAAACATTGATGTGAAAAATAAACGTCAATTGATTGGCTTCCATATATGCCCCAACTGGGAACCTAGCCTCCAACTCAAGCTTGTGCCTTGACTGGGAATCAAACCAGCGACCTTTGCCTTGCAGGATGATGCCCAACCAACTGAGCCACACCAGTCAGGGCTACAGTTTTTTTCCTCCCCAACTGGAGCATTTTAAACACCAGAATCATGTCATTTTAGTTGTAAATACTTCATATCTAGCTTTACCTGATAAAAACAAAAGTTATTGTGCCTCACATTTACGATAATCCGTTAACATCATCCCGAACTAGTCATATTTAAATTTCTCACATTGTCTCATAAATTGCCTTTTAATAGTTGATTTGTTGAACGTGGGAGGCAGGGGTGGGTAGGGCGGGGGAGAGTCATGGGGGAAATGGGGACAACTGTCACTGAACAACAATCAAAAAACTAGTTGATTTGTTGAAATCAGGATTTAAACAAGGTTCTCACATTGTATTTGGTAATTATGCGACTTAAGTCTCCTTTGCTTTCGGATAGCGTCCCCCTGTCCCCACTCCGTAGTCCCGTTGCCCCGTTGGAGAGATTGGGTCTTCTGTAGATGTTCACACTAGGGATGCAGGTGCTTGCTTCCTGGTGGTGGTTGGGTTGTCCTCTTGTGCCCCGTATTTCCCGCGAGGCGGTGTTAGACGGTCTTCAGGCCCAGTTGGTTAGGCTGGGTGACCGTGTAGTGCGTTCTTCCTCTCCAGAGACACTGGGTCACGTAAAGTGTCAGGCTGCCGTGATTTCTGTGACTTCAGCGGGCCCCACCTGGGCAAAGCTCTCTGTCAGCTCTTCACCTAGTGTGTTTAGTATTCACTGGTCACCTCATTCACATTTGTCTTTTCATTGGTGGTTGCAAAGTGGTGACTTTCTAACCCTTTCTTTCCTTCCAGGGCGTCTCCTCTTTTGTCTCCTTTTCCTACCCTAACCTTTTATAATATCCAGCACCCTTCGCATGCGAACACGTACAGCGGTTCCTAAGTTTAGCTCATGGATTGGAGTTGGGCTGGCCATGTAAAAATCAGTGGGGATCTCTATGAACACATAGGTCCCAGGGTTTCGCACCTGTGGCTTCTAACTCAAAGGTCTGGGAGAAGGATGGGGAAGTGTTTTCAGTTTTTAAATCCAGTTGCTAAAACGCAGCCAATCCCAGGGCAGTGGAGGTTTTAAATCTGTCACCCCTTAATGCCGGGAAGGACGAAGGTTGCCACCATGTCCACATGTCCTTGTTTGATGGGGCACCAGCCTGGGGACAGCAGGGGGGAGAGAAGCTGGAATGAACCGGGGATGCTGAAGCGATGTCGTGGCTTTGCCATGATGCCCCTCATTTGGAAATAGGGCTGCACTTTCTTTTGCTGACCCCAGTCTCTCTCATTGCATGAACCTCAGAAACTTCCAATTGCATTAATATGTTATTCCTTTGTGCCTCTGCCCAGTCTAGATCTAATTACTCTGAGCTGTTGGGACTTGAGCATGATGACAGAGGATTTTTGAGGCTTACGTTCAACATGTGACATTCAATTACCACTCCCCAGGAGGGCAGGGGTCAGCCAGGCAGGGAGCTGGTAGGGACAGATAGCTTTTCCAGATAAGCATGGCAAGGGACTCGGTTTCTGAAGGGATGCACTGGTAGTGCTGCCTCAACTTCAGTGCACGTTTGTCCAAAAGCAAATCCTGGGGTGGAACCCGGGAAGAACAAGCATCTTTAACAAACTCCCGGATGATTTTGGGGCTCTTTAACAAGCTCCCGGATGATTTTGGGGCTCATGGACCTTGGGGGGGGGTCACTATTACGGGTCCTCAACAGCCTCTGGAGACTGGAGATTCAAAGGCATCTGGAAAAGCAGACAGGGTTTGGAGCATGTACTGACCTGGGAACTGGGAGACCAGGTTCTCACCCAGGTCTGTCGGTGACCACTGAGGGATCCTGGGCCGGAGCTTCTCCTCCCCAGGACTTGCCGGCCCATGTGCAAAACACGGGAGTCGGTTAGACCTGTGATTTACTTTTTAAAGCACTAGACTGCTGTTGCACTCTTGATATTTAAATGGGTCAAATGGGGACTGCGCTGTTAGTAATGGGGGCGTGGAGCCAGCTCCCTCAGCTTGGCCACTTGCTTCTCCCATGAGATTTTGGGGCCCTTGCCTCCTGACATCCACACCAAGCCCTGGGGCTTTGTAAAATCACGGGAACTACGGGCCTTGGCAGTGGCTCAAGTTTCTTCTCTCACAGTCAGAGTTTTTGGATTCGATCCTTCTGTACGTGAGCACGGACCCAAGCCCCAGGCTGCTCTCTTTGCGTGAACTGAATGAGAGAGTGAGAATGCCGGAAGGCAGCGTATTCTCGGCCCCCTCCCCCGAAATCTAACCTACATGCATTTCTGATCATGATGGACGTGGGGGGTGAACTCAGCAGGGCTTTCTGAGTTCCTGCTGTAAACAGTGCATGGTGCTGGGCATATGGATGGAATAAGGTAGATACAGTTCCTTTTTTCAATAAACTTGCCTTTTATTTGGGGAGGTTCTGACGTGAAAAATGGACTAATTAACATATGTGGGAGTATGGCATACAAAATTGGTGCTATAAAGAGAGAGAAGAAAGTGCTGGGGAATAAGAAGTAGTATGCACACACCTATAGTTGTTTATCAGAAAACACATGTGTTAGATCTATTATGGACACCCAGTTCACATTAGTTTAGGAAGAGATCTATCGGACCACAGGATTAGGCATTTCAGGGATGTCTCCGGCTTCAGGCACGACTGGATCCAGAAGCTCAAACGATGTCGTCATGGCTCCTTCCCCATTTCCTCGATCAGCCTTCCGCTCTGACTCAACCTCATTCTAAGGCGGAATTGCCCTAAATGGAAGTGGCATAACAAGTCTCCCAACAATTCTTGGCTTATTGTGATCTTTCATCATGAAACTCCGGAGGGAGACCAAAGCCCTCTCTTTTAAAGTGTTCAGGCTTCAAGTCTGAGAGGCTCAGACTGGGCGGGAGCTCCCTCTGAACCATCTACTCTGTGTAGGGGACGGGAGAGCTCTGCTTGGCTAGCCTGAGTCACGTGACAGCCTCCATGGGGCGCAGGTGTGGTGGAGGTGATGGAAGTGGGGACTTGGGTGCCAGGATCGCCCTGCCACAGCTGTATGGGCAGGGTGGGCTGTTCCCTGGAGGAGAAGTAGGCACGCAAAAGTGACAGCTGTCCACCAAAATACAGAACTAAGAAAGAGCAAAATCACTGGTAATCTAACGCTGAAGAGGTTCACGCACACACATGAAAAATACTTAGGATATTTTCAATGAAAAAAAAAGCATGACAGAAAACAGTTCATACCATAACATCCCATTTCTATATTTTAAAAAGTATGTGTAGTCTATTTGTACATGTACAAATATAGATGCTTTGAGAGTATAAAGAATAAATGTGCTAATTTTTTTTTGTACAGGGTTTTTCTGCTTGACAATTAGGAACATTATTCCTTCCTACACTATTCTTCTTGGGATCATTTTTTGTTATAAGGTGGTTAGAAGGATTCAGCTGGTGCCTGAGTTCCTTCCGGAGAGCTGGGCAGCACCAGGAGCTGCCACTGGGGTCTGCTGTCCCAGCTGTCCCAGTTGTCCTGCTAACCCATGTTTCAGGTCACAGCATGTCTACCGAGCATTTCCCTTTTGGATCCTTCCCCATGGGACGTGGCCGCTCAGGTCCCATGCAAGCGTGGGGAGCTGAGTGGGACCTCAAACAGGGCTGTATCGACTACTGCTGAAGCAGGAACCTCGGGGCCCAGGCGTTTATACATAGCCTTTGTCTCGGCAGCCTTGTGCAGAGTCGGTGTTTTGGGGTCCAGGCAGAAGAGATCGGGGACAAATAAAAGCTGCAGGAACTGGCTGGGGAAAGGCAGGTTCCGAAGGTGAGGGTTGGGTTTGGGAATGACAGTGTGAGTGCAGAGAAGTCGCGTGCACGCCAAGGGTTCAGTTGTCTCATTCACCTGGTAGAGCTGTTGCAGGTGACACAGCTGTAGGTGACATGGGGGAGGAGAGGGAAACATGGGGTGACCCGAAATGACTGTTGTTTGCTTTGAGCTCTGAGGTGCCCTGACTAGACTTGGTGGTGGCCCTGGGCACAGTGCCTTGGTGACAGTGGAGGACCTGTCAGGTCTCTAGCCTGTGTCAGGCCAGTGGAGGGCACAGTTTTGGTGAGACCCTCACCTGGTGGCCATGCAGAAGGTCCCCCAGGTTAGTCCTGGACCTGGGACACAAGGAGAGCAGCTAGAGAGGGGAAGCTGGGCACTGCTCCTCCGTCTCTGAGCAGGGCCTTTCAAACTGGGAAAAAAATAGGTGGGCTGTGGGTCCCTTTCCTCAGAGGACATTGCACCCGGCTGGAACAGCACGGGGCTTGCTGGTGCAGGCCCCAGGGGCGGGACTCCGGTCCTACTACTTGCCTGTGGTATGGCTTTGCACAAGTCACTCTATCTTTCTAACCCTCAGTTTCCTCATATCTAAAATGGGACTAAAAATAACATCTACCTGATAGGCTCCCTGGAGTTATTAAATGAGGTGATGCACATAAAAATGCTTAGCATACTGTCTGCCAGATAGCAAGTGCTCCGGAAGAGTGGGTGATGCTGTCAACAGGTAGCAGAGATAAACGCGGCCCCGCCTGCGCCGTCCTTGGAGCAGAGGAAAGAGTCCTGCCTCGCCCTGTCCTCAGGCCCATCTCCCCGCCTTTGCTGAACGGTTAGGCTGCAAGGAGCGTCGTTTGAAAGCCGTGTTCTAAAACACTGTTTGGTATCATCATACACACACAGTTACACGGAGGGAAAAGAGCGGGCAGCCAGCATGTCGAAGTGGGACGTGCACGCAGCCAGAACTGGCGAGTCCTGCATCCCAGTCTGCATTCTGTCCTGAAGTTCACGATGAGACTTAGAGATCCTTCCCTTCCTGGGGCCTCAGTTTCCCCATGTGTAAAATGAGCTCTTGGATGGCTGGACTTTATGCTGTTCCCTGGTGCTCTGAGAGCAGTAGTTCAGCTGTGATCAGTCTGATAGTTGAGGTTGTACATAAGATTCCTTTTGAGAGTAGGGGCCACTCCTTGTCCCCGGCTGTGCTACTTGCTTTGTGAGGGTTCCTGCAACTGTAGCTCTGGTTGACATGGGATGAGACACCCAAGGGCAATTCCATGTTTTTTTCACAGCATCATTAGGATGGTGGCTCTCACCATCTTAAAGATGAGCCAAGCGAGACTGAAAATGTTCCAGCAACAGGGTCCAGTGCCCAGCAGCTGACCCCAAGGCTCCACACGTAGACTGGGTTCTCTGCCTTCCACTGCTCGTGTCCCTCCACTGCTTGGCCTGTCGTGACAACTGGACCTGCGCTTTATACAATGGAGCTGCCATAGGCTGGGTGAATCCAGGGTCCTCTATAAGCTTGCCATCGTCAGATATCACCACCTTCCTGTGCTCACATTTCAGACACATTTGTCATGAAGGAAGGGCAGATAGACATCCAGACTCCGTTTGACCTTTACGTCTCCTCCCTCTGATGGGCTCTGGCTGATCAGCTGCTCTTTGGGGAGCTGGTGGGTCGACATGGGATTGATTGGTTTTCTCTGCAGGGGTTGGGCCTTGGCCCTCTCCACGCCTCGGAGCTGAGGAGGTCCTCTGAGGTCCGAGAGCCTCGGACAGAAACGGGAGCGTGGATTTGTACAGCAGGGTGAGGGCACTGCTGTGTCTGGACCCAGGACAAGGACAGGGTAGCTGGTGAGGACTCAGACGCCCAGTCTTTGGGACTTTGGACAAGCCCCCCAGTCTCTCCAGTGTCAGGGTCCCTGGATGCTCTTGACAATCACATGAGAAGTTAGATAAGTCGATAGAGACTCACTGCCCCAGGATTAGCCCGCACGGGACGTTTTGGCTCAGGAGCCATTGTGCTGCAGTGGGAAAGTGTGCACTCTGGGTCCTGTGCCCCTCGATGTGAATCTTGGACCTGGTGCTTACAGGGGAAAAAGTGCTAAGGTAGCTATGAAACCCTGGGCAGACTACTAACCCCCCCTGTGTCCCAGTTTCTTCTGAGAAAAGGGAAATAATGATGCCAAACTTGCAGGATTATCATAAGGGTTGGAATAACCAGCTGGTCTGGTGCCTGTCGTATAGTAAGTACTCAAGATAGTAGTTTTTGTCATTGACACGAAAGTGCTTTATAAAATAGAGACCTACGGGCTTATGAGGGCTGGTGGTTATTGTACTGGTTAACAGGATGTCCATTCCTGCTGGACCAACTGATAAACTAGCCACCTCTTAAAGAACAAAGGATTTTGAATTTTGAATGGGATAGAACCTGTGAGTTTCCCTGGTGGTTTTGTTTGGTGGGATCAAGGTGGTTGAATTTTGCTATGAGCCAACCAATCATTGAACAGAGGAGCCGAGTCACTCACTGCCGGAAAAAGGCCGCTTAGAAAAAGACTTGGAGAGGTCTTCGCTGTTTGGGGGCAAGCACATCACGAGCCAGTATGCGAGCTAGCTGCTGACAAGGGGCTCTCAGAGCGCATTAACAGAGGTAGTAGGCCTAGAACGAGGGAGGAGACCGTCCTTCTTCATTCTCTTCTGGCCGGGATACCCTTCGAAATCTGGGCTCTGTTCTCTGAGAGTCCCACAGTCAAACCTGAGTCTGTCCTGAAGAAGGTGATTGAGGTAGGACAGCTTTGGGGACCTTGCCAAGCGGGGAACAAGAAAGAGAATGAGATTTTCATCCTGGAGAAGAGACATGTTGGGGTGATCGGTGGCTTTAAACCTCTGAAGGGCTGCCACGAGGGAACGGGACATGTTTGCTTCCGTGGGCATCTGGGTCTCGGGGATGCGATGGGGGAGGCATATTCAGCCCAGTTTATGATGGCGCCTTGTAGCCAAGAGTCCTCTGTGATGGAGCTGGGCCACCGTAGGAGGTGGTGCATACCCTGGCACTAGAGACGTTTACACCGAGGCCAGCCACAGTGAAGCAGCGTGGTGTGGAGGCTGTGAGAGCAAGACGTAGTGCCGGGTCTGGTTCAAGTCCTGGCTCTGCCACGTACTAGCTGCGCGGGCCAGGAAGTAAACCTCCCCAGACGGAGTGTTCCTACCAGTGAAACGGAGACAGTGCTTATCGTCCCAGATTGCAAGGATTAAATGAGACAATATAGGTTAAGCCCTCACCAGTCGCCGGCATAATTATTTCAGATGCCGCGCTCCCCGGGGCTTCTCCCCACTCCAGGTTCCTGGGCGTCTGTGAGTAAACAGGCTGGGGCTCCTGCTCCTGCCTCGTTCTCTTTGGTTCTCCACTTCGAACCAATTGCTGCTTCACCGCATTTTGTTAGTCACATAACTGCGGAGAAAGCCGGCCTGGTGTGATTGTGTTTAGCGTTTCTTCCTCATTAATTTAGATCTTCTTCCCCAGCTGATGAACATTTTTGCTTAGCAGAAGTTCATTACTTCTCCCCTCCCCCACTCATTCCAGCGACGCAATTTAAACAACACTAATCCCGTATTTAGTGAGAAAATGGAGTTTTATAATGGGAAACACTCACTTTGAGCGTTAATCTCTTTTTCTTCTTAAATAGCATTTTTTTTTTCAGATCTAACAATGAATTACCATCACTTGTCCTGGAGGAACATTCAAGAGGGGATAATAGATGTAGGTTATGGAGTTTTAGAGTCAGAGCAACTCTGACCCAGCCACACCCCCCTCCCTGTCCTACAGGTCGGGCACTGGGGCCGCCAGGAGGCTGAGTTACGGTGCCCGGCCAGCAGAGTGAGTGGCGGGGCTCCTGCCTCCTGCCTCCTGCCTGGCGAATCTCTTCTCCCACATCCGCGACGCGTCTCACCTGCTGGGGTGGCAGCAGGCTCAAACTGTCCCCCCACTGTCTAGCCTGCACCTGGCCAGTTTTTAACTTCACTGAAGCCCACTGTTTTCTTCTGCAAACTGCCCATATGGTAGTAGTCTCTTCCTTGCAGGCATTAGGGTTAGGAAAATATAAGTAAAACTATTACAACATTGCTGGCAACTAGAAGGTATAGAAAGGGTATTTGTTGAATGATGTATAATAAGGTTGTTACCATGAATAGTTATTATTCACCTGACTGGCTCCCATGTGCTGAGCCCCCCATATGAGCCTTTGTGGTAGGTATGTCCCTGCTGTTAGGAGATCTCTGGGGCTGTTGTAGTTTCCCAATTTCTGTCTTGATTGTTACCCCCAAACAGCATCCATTTCCTGCGGGAATTAGCAGGGAACCCCTTCAAATGGAACGTTCTTGGGGGTCTGTTTGAGGACAGCAGGGAGCTGGTTCCTGGGAGATGCCTCTTATTGCACGGTCGGGGGCAGAGGGGCCCCTCAGAAGGGGTGGGGGCCTGGCAGCTGTGGGAAGCAGAGGAGGGTGCATCGCTGCGGCCCGCGAGGGGAAATTGGGCTGATTGGACCTTACACCAGTGGGTCTCAACCAGGGATAGTTCTGTCCCCGCCCTTCCCCCAGGGGGCATTTGGCAATGTCTGAAGACATTTTTGTTGTCATAGGTGGCCAAGCCTCTCTGTGTGTGTGTGGTCTTGTGGATAGAGACGAGGGACAGCGCTAAATATCCCGAAGCGCTCAGGATGGCCCCCACGACAAAGAATGACCTGACCTCAAATGCTGATAGTGCTGAAGTTGAGTTGTCCTGCCTTAGGCCAACCTACAGTCTGATCTTCACGACAGATTGTGAAGTCGGAGGAAGGGAGCTAATATTTAATAAGGATAATGGGACTGGCCTCTTTGGTGCCAGGCATTGAATTAGGCTAAAGTTGGGAAAATAGATTTTAATCTGCATGCCAACTCGATCAGTGCAGAGGGTCTTCTTTGCCCAGGCTATTGATGAGCCTCTGGGCTCAGTGGGAAGGAAGGCGGCCAGTGGTTGGGCCCCAGTCCTTCCTCTCTTCAGCTGTGTGGCACCGGGGAGTTCCTGAGCCTTTCTGGGCCTTTGTTTTCATACTTACGGAATGCCAGTGCTAACAGTATCTACCTCACTGGGCTGGGAGGGTGGAACTAACGGGCACACCTAACACAGCACAGTGCCTGGCCCCCTGCTAGGTACCATCCGTCCCCTCCTCACCACTAGGGGCATAACAGGCTCATCATGTATGTACCATCCTTGTTCCTTGCCAGTTGTGTACAACGTCCTACTTAAGTAGGCAAGACATGTGCCATTGGTCCCATTTTTAGGAGGGGGAAATTCTGTCTCACGTTGCTCAGAGAGTTCAGAGCAGATGTTCAGAGGGTTGAGTATGGGGGAGAGCCTGCATAGGGCGTGTCGTCCTCACTCACGAAATACTTGTCAACCAGCTCCATCCCTGGCCCAGCTCAGAGCTGTGTGCACAGATCCCCGGGGATGGCTCTTCGCTGCACATTTGTACTGTTCAGATTTGCCTGAACTGTGTCCTTGCCTTCAGGGCACTTGAACGCTGACCTGCCTGCGAGGCTTCTAGAAGAAGAGGGAAGAGGAGCCATGGAGGCCAGAGGGTCACATACAGGCGGCCCACACGTGGTCTTATTTTGTTGTGGGGGTATCCCGTGCACTTATTTTTCAAGTTTGAATTTGTGGTCCACATTAAAAAACATAAAGATAGCAAATACAAACTTCAAGTCTCAATGACTTTGAGAATGAGAGTTGGTTGTATTAGGCTCACCTTAGTAAACCAAGGTGGGAAGCCACTCCTCCCCTCCGATGCCAGACTCGCTAGTTTTCCCTGTTCCACACCGTGCCGCAATGCCTCCTCAGCACTGAGCCGAGCGGCAGCTGCCATCTGCTGGCTCACACTTGGTCTGCTTCACTTGTTTCTGTTGCCCCCCTGCCCTGCAGGCGCAGGAGTTCGCAGCTGTTTGCACAGAGCTGACTATAACTACCCCTTACGTTCCAAGCATTTTCACATATGTTGACCTGCACTACCCGTGAGGAAGTGAGGGCGGGGATTATTGTGCCCATTTCCCAGATGGAGAAATCGAGGCCCAAAGTCCAGCCACTTGCCCAGTATCACACAGCAACTTCAGTGCTGAGTGGGAATAGTTTTGTGTATGCTCAAGCTTTGGATTTGGTTTGTAATCAACTATGAGAACATGGAAACATTTTACTTTCTTCTAGAGTCCTCTGGTCCAATAGGTATTTTTTTTAAAAAAAGAAAGAGAGACTACAGTTTCCAGATTTCATTGATTTCTAAAACTTGCCCAAAATTGGGGTACCCAAGCAACAAGGTTTTCAACTTTGTTGTCAGCTTTCGTTTTGCGGGTAAGAATATTAATACCCCAAACCAAGTACCATCTGCTACCTCCAGCATTTTATAAAAGACAGAAGAACATAGCCCAGGATGAAGGATGGTCTTTTTCAGGAAAGGTGCCTTTGCATACATACAAACGTCATTAAGCATTTCCTTATTTTTTCGCTTCACTGTAGCAGATGCAGAGACTAGCTTTTGGAGAAATCACTGGGCTGGGAGAGATTTAAGCTTACTCATTCTAGACCTTCCCTTTTTCCAGTGCTATATATAGCGAGAGCCAGTGCACCAGCCCCACCCCCAAAGAGACATCGGAATGCCAGACTGCCTCCCTCCGCCCCCCACCCACCGTAGGTCATTTGGGCACATGTTCTCAGGTCTCTGCTCTGCCCCTGGTTCCAGAGCCTCTGGGCTCAGGGAGAGTAAAGAAATCGTCTGGTCCTCCTTATGGAAAGGTTTTTCAAGAGCTAGGAATTAATTCCTGGTCACAAATGGAGCTTCCGCTAAGGACAACCCTGCTGAGGGCTCTCCATGGGGTGACACATTGGGCCTGCCTGGCGTCAGAAAATGCCAACTCTGGAAACCGGCCGCAGAAAATTGGAGAAAAATAATCTGTAAACGGGAGGTCAGGAAACAAGTGGCTGAGTTCCAATTTTGCTACCCATTTACGGTGCAACCTTGGAGAACCTGCCTCCCCACTCTGCGCCTGAATTCATAAGGCAGAGGGATTGGACTGGACAATTTAGATTCCCTCTTTCTTCTGACAAGCTGGGATTCAATCTAATTCAATTTTTGAAATCAAAATATCAAAGGGGAAGTCCCTTAAAGGTCATCTAGGGGAAGTACCCTCGGTCTGCTCAGTTCAATGCCAAGGAAAACTCCTCAGCCACAAGATGTCCTGCCTGTCCCTCAGAGCAGAGCTTTGCTCTGAGCGGCAGGGCAGGGCCGTGGGGTGGAGGGATTACCCCGTGCAGCTCTGGAAGGTGAGGAGAGCGCCTCCTGGTCTGGTCTGAACTCGGTCTTCCTGCTTCGCTGGGCTGCAAGGCTCTGACCCTGTGAGGAGTCTTCTCTTTCTGTTCTATTGCTTAGGACTCCTGTTCACCTTTTCTTTTTCTTTTCAGCTAGGGGCAAATTATGTCGGCCTCTGTGGATTTACATCCCTGCTGTGCTTTTTCCTATGGCGCTCCTGGGGATGAGGGATGGGAAAGTGGGGTGCCTCTCACTGGGCCTTAGAATAGAAGGTGTTCGAGGGACGCGCAGAAACTGTTCGGTTTGGATCCCCACCTGAAGCGAGACTCTCTCCTGGTACCTTCCCGTGCAGGGTTCGTGCAGCCTCAGCTCAGCCCCTGAGGGGCCCGCTCTGTGTTTTGGCATGACACTGAGCGATGGTCTGTTCACTGAGCTGCAGTCTCCCACCTGAGATTTTTTTTTTACCAGTTGTTTCTGGTTCTGCCCTCTGCCGCCGCTCTGATGGAACCTGTTTCCTTCCCAATTTTCAGGTCGGCCTTGCCCCTCTCTCTCCTCTCAGCTCAGCAGTCCCTTCACCCCTGAGCATGATATATTGGGTTGGCCAAAAAGTCTGAATGATTTTTTCTATAAAACGAAACATACATTTTTCATTTTCACCAATGACCTTATTGATTTGGATATTCTTGGCTTCTAGTGGGGAGAGGCCAGGGGTGCTGCTAAACATCTTCCAGTGCATAAGACAGCCCCACAGCAGAGAATTATTTGGCCAGAATGTCTATAGTGCCACAAACCTTCGCAAACGGCTTTTGACAGTTCAGTCAGTCACAGCACCTTCTCCACACACTGCACAAATCTTCTTTTGTGTTTCAGCTGCATTTTACCTTTCTTGAAATAATAAAGCATAATACACCAAAGATGTTACATGTTTTCTTCCATCTTCAATTGTTAAAATGACTGCTCAAAAATCCATCAATTTGGATAAGTTTATTTTTAAAATGCATGCTGCTGTGACAGCTGTCATCATACAATCTAATGAAATTGTTTCAAATGAAGTTAAAGACAACTAAGCACTACTAGAGCCATTGTGTGAAAAAAATGTAACAGACTTTTTTGTCAACCTAATCATTCTAGGCTTCTCACCACTCCTCGGGCTCCACCCTAATTTACTCATTCAATTACTCATTCAGTAAATTTATTTTAACTTAAAAATTTTTATTCATTGAGTTTAGAGAGAGGGAGAAGGAGAGAAAGAGAATCAGAGAGAAACATTGATTACTGTTCACTTATTTATGCACTCATTGCACCCTGTATGCGCCCTGACTGGGATCAAACCCACAACTTTGGCGTATTGGGACAATGCTCTAACCAACTAAACTACCCTGCCAGGACCTCAACAGATATTTATTAAGTGCCTACTATGTGTGTGCCAGACCTTGTGCTGGGCACTGCTGATGGAGACCCGGTTCCTGGCTTCTGGAGCCTGGCGGGAAAAACATACAAAAGCAAATAATTCTGAAGTTACATTGGGTGGGTTTAAACTCCAGCTCCACCACTTGCCATTGGTGACGTTGACCAAGTCGTTTGAACTTTTCGGTCCATAGTTTCCCCATCTGTTGGATGGAGGCAAATAATAATAACTTTCATTTACTAGGAGTTAATAAGCGAGAGTGCTTAGAATGAAGCGTGGCCCATCATAAACACTGAGAGGACGTGAGCTATCATTACTACTGCTGCAGTTGAGCAGAAGAGATGCTGAGGTGCATGGTGTGAGGGATCAGGGAATCAGAGAGAGCTTCACTGAGGAAGGAACATTTAAGTTGAAGCTTGCAGGGTGAACAGGAGCTGGCCAGGTGAAGAGAGGGAGAGGAGTGCAGTCTAAGCAGAGGAGACAGCATGTACAAAGGTCCTGTGGCAGGGCAGGTGCTGGGCATGGGGCAGGAGCTGGAAGCAAGCCAATGTGGCTGGAGCTTAGCAGTGGGAGATGTGGGGCTGGAGCAGTGCCTAGGGCTGTGTGGTGCAGGCTTCACGGTCCTTGGAAGGGCTTGGGTCTTCTAAGAGCGATGGCCGGCCATTACAGGGCTTCATGTGTTGGAGAAGTGTGGCAGCGATTCCGGCTGCTCTATGGATTCTGAGTACATGTGATACTCTGGGTCATCCTGTCTTTTAATTTGTACCCTCTATTCTTTATTTTAAAAAAGATTTTGTTTATTTTTAGAGAGAGGAAGGGAGGGAGAGAAACATCAATGTGTGATTGCCTCTCGCATGCCCCCTACTAGGGACCTGGCCTGCAACCCAGGCCTGTGCCCTGACTGGGCATCGATCCAGCGACCCCCTGGTTCACAGGCCAGGGCTCAATCCACTAAGCCACACCAGCCAGGGCCCCTCTATTCTTATTAGTATATAAAAACCCAAAAATCACATTCATTCTTTGGGCAGTTTTATAGAAACAGTGACTCATATTCAGGGTCTCATTCCAGAAGGCCCCTTTTTCACATACTGGTCTTCAAACTCTCTAAAGAATTGCCTGATAGAATGTCACCAATTGCAAAGCTTAAAGTATTATCCAGAAGACTGAACATCCTTCAGGCTGGAAATCTTTAGATTACGAGAGCACAGACTCCCACAGACTGGATTTAGGTATTGTGACAGGTGGTGGTGGGTGATAGCTTTGGGTAGGGGACCTTCATATTGTCCCCAAATCCCGAGGTACTCCTCGCCCTCTGCTCTCCAGGCATGGACACCTGCGACTGTGTGCCATTTTGGGATACCCAAGGACACCTTTGAACCAAGACTCTCAGAGACACAGTTCTTTTATGAGGCACCATGCCCTCATTCCTTCCCAAGAAGCTAAAGCCCTGCTCGGAGTGTCTCCTCCTCCTTTTGTCGGGGGCACCAAAATAACAGGGCAGGAGTCGGGTGGATTGTAAGCGACCTGCTGACATCAGAGCAACAGATCAAATAATTCATTTTCTTCTAAATCCGGATTATGTGGCTGTAACTCCCAGGACCTATTTTTAGTGCCCATCAGTCTTGTTCTGGTTGTGAGCATTTGTTGAGGTGTGCACACAAACACACGCACACACATACTCAAACAGCAGTGGCTATGGGTGTGGATGCGTGAGCAACCTCGACAGCAGTACACGCCCAGCCCTGCGCCCGCACAGTGTCTTAAGTTTACTCATAGACTCGTGCAACCCCTGCGCCCCCAACAGGCCTGCCCTCGGAGCTGGAGAGGTCACTTGGCCGTCCCCTGCTTTCTCTCGGGTCTTGGTTAACTGCCTGCTGCGTGGTTAGGGTCTGGCTGCTCACAGGAACGTTGGTGGACCAGCAGGGTGCGCGTCACCTAGGGCCCCTTAGAAATGCAGAATCTCAGCCCCACCCCAGGCCTCCTGCTCAGAGTCTGCCTTTCCCCAAGAGCCCCTGGTGATCAGTGTGCAGTCAGAGTTTGAGGGGCTCCGGGCCAAAAGGTTTGCCTGCCTCGGCGAACACAGCAGCGGCTCCGACCCGAGCAGCTCTCCTTTCGTGTTTCCTGCTCACAGATTCCACACGGAACTTCACTGAAAGAAAGAGCTCCCTGGCTGGGTCACGTGTGGACACAGCCGCACCACACTGTGCTGGCCCCCAGGCTCTGGGACCTCGGCCCCTCTCAGAGCCACCTCCGTGGCCCCATTTTTCCATCTGGGACATTTTCACATATTCTTCCCATTCCCTGGAACTTTCTCTCTCTCCTCCCCTCCCTTTGCCTGGCTCAATCCCTTACAGCTTTCAGATCTCTCCACTTAGACTATCCCTCTTGCAGGCTCCCAGGTCACAGTGACTGTCTCTTCCCCAGATCCGGAGCCATATGCTCAGTGTCTGTCTACCACCTCCAAGAGACTGCAGACCCCGCCAGGGAGGAGTCATGTCCATCTGGGTTCCTGGGTAGGCAGTGAATATGCATGGAAAGAAGGAATGATAATAGGTGGCTTACTCAGAGAGGCCATTCATTCATGCAGAAAGCATTTTTTGAGCATCTACCAGGTGCCAGGCAGTATATGGAGTGCTGAGGGCACCCAGAGCTCGTTCCTGGGTCCTGACTGCAGTTGCTCACAGCTGAGCAGGTGGAGATGGACATCAAACCCTTAGGTGCAGGCAGTAGCCTATGAGGGTCACAGTGAGACACACAGGAAGAAGGGGGTGATGGGACCTCGTCCCTGAGATGATTTGTTACTATCCCAGCTGGGGCTCTGGACTCCTCGGCTTCTCTCTCTCTAAGCACTTGGCTGTTCCAGGGAGCTTTCTCAGAAGGAGCCCTTGGCTCGGAGCACGTTCGAAGTCTTGATTGTGAATTCTTAATTTCCATGGGTAAATTTCTCAGGTACAGCTATTGATTTTTAAAGAATAAACTGCTATGCTTCAATTTCCTTTTTCAATGCTCCTCTATTTCAATTTGCTGGGGGTGGCTCCTTGCCCTTCATTTCTTCCCAGAGGTCAGACGGAAAAGAAACCCAAATGTAAAGACAAAGCGAGGGCCTGAAGAAGGCAAACTTCGGACAGGTGAGGCAGTTTCTTCCTGCCTGCCCACTTCCCCCTTTCTTCCTTCCTTCCCTTCCTCTTGTTGTCTTCCCAGGCCTCAGTATTGTCCATTTCCACACATCACTTACGGTGCAATGGAGCAAACAGCTAAACAAGCAACCACAGCAGATAGTGCTGTGTACTCTGATGGGGAGGCCAGTCTCTCTGGGAGTATCTGTCCTAGTGTAGAGTCGTGACATTTCAGTGGAGAGCTGGGGGATGAATACATGTAGAGGAAGTGTCAGAAGTCGAGGAAGTTGGGGAAGGAAGGGAGGGAGGGGAAAGGGGAGATGGAGTGGTGAGAGAGCCCCAGGCAGCATGTGCACAGACCCAGAGCAAGGGGACGCACAGCATGGATGGGGGAGCCGAGAGGAGAGCTTGGAGAGAAGGGGCTTGTGGCAGGCAGAGAGAGGCAGTGGCCTTACCATGCAGGACTCAATAAATCACCCTAAGTGGTTTGGACTCGATCCTGGGCCAATGGGGAGCTAATGAAGGGTTATAGACTGAAGAGTGGAGTGATCAGACTTGAGTATCAGTAAGAGGGCTAGTGTGGAGAATGTGTTCATGGGATGAGTCTGAGGGTAGGGCACCTGGTTAGGGGGCTGCTGTAATTGATCAGGTAAAAGACAATGGTGTTCTAGATGGAGCAATGTCGACCTGTGCTCCAGAGACTGGGCTTGCCAGGGCTAAAGACACCTTGACCCTGACCCAGCTCGGGGAGCCTTTAGGCTGTGCCACACCTGTGCTAAGTGCTTCATCAACGGGGTCCATTTACCCTGTGTACAATACCGCCAGGCAGTTTTACCTCCAGCTGTCAAAGGGGACAAGAACCCGTGCCTGGCAATACCAAAATAAGGTGCTGCTTAAGAAAGGGCTTTGAAAAATGTAAGCCCCACTCACAAGGATGACTTAAAAAATATTTGTTTAATTACAGTTGACAGACAATATTATAATAGTTTGGACCAGAGGGTTTGCTCATTTTGAGAGTCTTTGTCATGTCAGGGAGTTGCTAAACTCATTCATATTTATTTTTTATGTTTATGACATAGTCTCTTTTGTTATTTTATGCTTCCTGTTGTTTTATTATTTTCTGTGTTTTGTGGATCAGATGCTGTTTTTTTGCCTGGTGGTGTTGAGTTGTTCTATTCGATTACTTTGTTATGAGAGTAATATTTAATTTTGTGCATCTAATCTTGTCAAGAGCAAACTCGCCTTTGCTGTAAAACAGTTAGGGCACTTTCAGTGACTTCTGGTCTCCTTGGGCACGTCTCGCTCTTTTTAAACGTATTCTTGGGATTTAGGTCTAGATTATTTATGCTAACTTACTACCTTTTATATTCTATTCCCATAATAATTTTTTTCAATTGCTGCTGGCATACAAGATTGTATTAGTTTCAGGTGTACAAGATAGCGGTTAGACATTTATATGCCTTATGAAGTGATCACCCTGATAAGTCTAGCACCCATCTGACACCGTACAACAATAATATGATTTCACATTGTTTTATCTAGAAGTATCATTATTGAGATTCGTTTCTTATTACTTTTCAGTGTTTTCATTTATGTATTTTTAGAGAGGGAGGAGGGAGAGAAATCCTGATGTGTGAGAGAAACATTGACTGATGATTGCATCTTGTGTGCCCCCAACTGGGGACCTGGCGGAAACCCAGGCATGTGCCCTGATCGGGAATTGAACCATCAACCTTTCGGTTCTTAGGCCAATGCTCAATCCACTGCACCACACCAGCCAGGGCACCTTTCAGTGTTTACAGTCAATATTTTTATACCATTAATCCTCTATTTCTGAGGTCCTCCTATTTTTTTTCCTCTTCATTTCTTTCCTCTCTCGGGTATACCTTAAAATGACTTTTTAAAAGGGAACACGGATAGCATGTTTTTCTGAGCTCTTGCCTACCCGGTACAAACAGGCTGAGTGTGGGTTATAATTCATTTCAGAATAGGAATCTGAAAACTGCTTGATGTTTGTTCCTTCAGAGAAATTTCATTTTCTTTAAATTGCTGCATGTGTGCAGCATTAAACCCTATACTCATATAATTTCTAAAATTTCTTAATGTGAGGATGGATTTTGATTGAATTGACCTGGAAACCAGTGGACTTCTTCAACCTGTGTTTTCATGAGTCTTTTCCATCTGTGTGCATTTAATTTTTATTTTATCTTTGATTGTCGCTTCGTTTTCTTTTCTTCTAATGCCACTTTCAGGAATGCTATCTATATGTTAGCTTGTTAATTTCTTCCAGTTTTCTTTCTTTTTTTAAAAATTTACTTTACTGATTATGCTATTACAGTTGTCCCATTCCCCCCTTCACTCCCCTTCACCCTGTACACCTTCTCCCACCCACATTCCTCCCCTTTAGTTCATGTCCATGTGTCATACATATAAGTTCTTGGCTTCTGCATTTCCCATACTACTCTTACCCTTCCCCTGTCTATTTTCTACCTACCATCTATGCTACTTAGTCTCTGTACCTTTTCCCCCTCTCTCCTCCTCCCACTCCCCTGTTGCTAACCCTCCATGTGATCTCCATTTCTGTGGTTCTGTTCCTGTTCTAGTTGTTTGCTTAGTTTTTGTTTTTGTTTTAGGTGTGGTTGTTAATAATTGTGTTTGCTGTCATTTTACTATATGTGTTTTTTATCTTCTTTTTCTTAGATAAGTCCCTTTAACATTTCATATAATAAGGGCTTAGTGATGATGAACTCCTTGAACTTGACCTTATCTGGGAAGCACTTTATCTGCCTTTCCATTCTAAATGAAAGTTTTGCTGGATAGAATAATCTTGGATGTAGGTCTTTACCTTTCATGACTTGGAATACTTCTTTCCAGTCCCTTCTTGCCTGTAAGGTTTCTTTTGAGAAATCAGCTGACAGTCTTATGGACACTCCATTGTAGGTAGCTGTCCCCTTTTCTCTTGCTGCTTCTAAGATTCTCTCCTTATTTTTAATCTTGGGTAATGTAATTATGATGTGCCTTGGTGTGTTCCTCCTTGGGTCCAATTTCTTTGGGACTGTCTGAGCTTCCTGGACTTCCTGGAAGTCTATTTCCTTAGCCAGATTGGGGAAGTTCTTCATTATTTGTTTGAATAAGTTTTCAATTTCTTGCTCTTCCTCTTCGCCTTCTGGCACCTCTATAATTCAGATGTTGGAATGTTTAAAGTTGTCCCAGAGGTTCCTAAATCTCCCCTCATTTTTTTTGAGTTCTTGTTTCTTCATTCTTTTCTGTTTGGTTGTTTCTTCCTTCCTTCGGGTCCATACTATTGATATGAGTCCCAGTTTCCTTCCCATCACTATTGGTTCCCTGTATATTTTCCTTTATTTCACTTAGCATAGCTTTCACTTTTTCCCCTATTTTGTGACCATACTCAATCATTTCTGTGAGCATCCTGATTACCAGTGTTTTGAACTGTGCATCTGATAGGGTGGCTATCTCTTCATTGCTTAGTTGTATTTTTTCTGGAGCTTTGATCTGTTCTTTCATTTGGGACATTTTTTTTCTGTCCTTACATGCCTGTTACGTAGTAAGGGGTGGAGCCTTTGATGGTCACCAGGGTGGGGTAACCCATGTTGCTGGGTTGTGATGCTATATGTGAGGCAGGGGTCCGAGAGGGAACAATGCTGCTTTTTCCAGTCTCTGCCAGTTTTCAGTCATTTCCCCCACTTCCCACAAGCAAATTAGGCCCTTCTGGTGCTGATTCCCAGGTGGGTGGGCTTGTGTACATTCTAAGACCCTGTGGGTCTCTCTGACGAACTCTCCTATGAGGCTAGGAGTTTCTCCTGGCACCTCAACCCCCACAGGTGTTTTCAATCAGTGATTTGAGGCTTTATTTCCTTGAGCTGGGACTCTGGGTTGCACAGTCTGTCTTGTTTCCCAGTTTCACTTGGTTTATCTGAATGCGAATGTGGGACCAGATGAGCTGCACCCCTCTACAATCCACCACCTCACTGGGTCTGCCCACTGCCGCCTTGCGCACCCAGGGTCCACCAGCCGCCCTGCTGCGAGCCCTCTCCACCCAGCTCCCCGACACTGCCCCTCCTACTGGTCCGGATGAGTGTGTCTTCTTTAACTCCTCGGTCATTGGACTTCCATACAGTTCAATTTTCTGTCAGTTCTGGTTGTTTTTTTTATTTTTAAATTGTTGTTGTCCTTATTTTGGTTGTGTAAGGAGGTGCAGTGTATCTACCTATGCCTCCATCTTGGCCAGAAGTCAATTTCTTCCAGTTTCTCACGGTTGGAATCTTTTGCCTCTCTCTTTGCAGTTGGGAGAGCACTCACATTACTGTCGTGATTTTTCTGCTTTATCAAATCTGCTTTTTTACTGCGTGTCCTGTATATTTTGATTCTGTGATTATATTTTTAGTTTTCATAAAATCTTTTTTAAAAATTTGATCCATTTTTATTTCATTCCATCCTTTATCTCGCTGGGTCATATTGTATTTGTTATCTTTCCGAATCGGCCATCTGGCCTCATGGTTTCCTGCTTATTTCATGGATGCCAGATCTCTGTGCTCTGGCGAGAACAGAAAAGAGTTGTTGGGAATTTTCTTCTGTATCTTGCTGTAGATTATTTGTGGGGTCTTTAGGATAATCTTCCTTTTCCTTGTTCTACATTGTTCCCCTCCTCCCCAATGCCTGTAACTATTTTTTTTAACTAGTTATCCTTCTAAATATTTCAATGTTCAAGGCCATGGCCTTCCCCTGCCCCCACCCCTCCACAGCCCTGGTCTGAGTGTGTTTGTGTGGTGATGGTAAGCTTCACAGCTAGAGGGCGACACGATGAGAATCTCTCCCCATGTGACTTCCAGTTTCGTGAACATTCATCTTCAACAGCGATCCTCAACTGAGGGTGATTTTGTCCCCTAAGGGACATGTAATAATGTCTGGAGACACTTTCAGTTGGTACAGACTGGGGAGGGGTATGTGTGCCACTGGTATCCAGGAGGTAGAGGCCAGGGGTGCCGCAGACACCCTACATTGCATGGGATACTCCAAACAAGAAGGAAGGATGTGGCCCCGAGTGCTAATAGAGGCCAAACTGAGAAACTCTGACCCACAACACTCTGTCCTGCTGAGGCAGCCTTTCATCCCAGTCTCCCCACGTTTCTTTCTGATGCTCTGACTCAGCGGAACACATGCAAAGTCCAATTTTCAGCATATACAGAGGTTGACCAAAGTAAGGTCTACAAGTTGTGAGTATGTGAGTTTATCCTTGTTATTATTTATTAATTATATTACTTATTCGTATTACAACTATAACCTTACTTTTGCCCACTCCTGTATGGCTACCAGAAATCCCTTTTTATTTCTTTTTCAGATTGAATTGTGTTATGTGTAAGAATGACATGCTCTAGGATGCAGTTTACCATGTCCAGCTCTCCCTGCTCCGTGCCCACAGAGGTGCTGTCCTGCAGAGGAGGGAGCAGCGGGCACTGGGAGTAGCGGGGTGACAATGGTGCATCAGGCAAGGGCTTTGTGCATTCATTCAGCCCTCTGGCAGATACTTGTTTACTGTGCCAAGTACCAAGTACCCTGTACCAAGCACTGTGCTCCAGCCCCCTCAGAAAGCTGTGTCCGTGTGACAGCGAGGTGGCTGCGCAGTGGTAAGCTGTCTCTGAGCAGATCCTTTATGGGGTTTCACGAGACAAAGCCTGGCTATCCGAGATATGGCTTTAGTAAACTCTTCTCTAGCCACGTCAGCTGCCTCACAACTAGTAAACATTCCCACTGGATTTGCTCTTTGTTTTTCTCGTTATAAATTTCTGTGTTTCCTCTGTCTTCCGGATATTTTAGTGGCAAGTTGACAAAGGCTGCCTCGGGGCTAATGAGCAGATGCATTTCAGAGTTCGGTTTGATTTTGAAGAAGTACCTATTATGTCTCTCCTACCAAACTCTCAGCTCCTTAAAAGTGGGCACTCCATTCTGTTTGTCTTTGTAACCTTCATGGAACCCTGTACACAGTGACGTGGGGCAACTAGTTGTTCAGTGCTCAAATTTTATCTGCATTCGTGATGGAAGGACTGGAGAGAATTTACCACGTTTCTCTTTGGAATTTACAGTGTGGCTGAAGCGAGCATCCCTGATCGGGCTTGAGAGATGGGGGCTGTAGAAAACCTGGGCAGTGTTGCCTGCAGATCCAATACGGACATTTCCACTGTCATCTCTGCAGAACATTTTAAGCTGCTTTCCCCAACATCATCTGCAGAAAAGCCCGTCTGAGGGCCAGCAGCAGCGGTTACAGCTGCTCCCCTTTTGTATTTTATTGGAGAGAAGCATATTAACTCTAGGACCATCTGGCCAATGAGAAGAAGCCAAGGCATCCACCATAAATATGGGGACAGATCATCTTTAGATAGCCAAAGAACAACCTCTTTCTTCGCTCTTGGCTGTGTCTGAAACTCCCTCCCTTTGTGCGTGAGCCCTGCAGCAATGACACCAGAGGCATGGCACCTGGGCCCCTCAGGGAAGCGTGGCATGGGGACATTATATAATTCAGTGGGCTAGACAGTCTTTAGGGCATGTCTGCAAAGCACTAGGGCACAGAAGCTGCAGAAAGACATCAGGCAGGGTGAAGGGCAGATAAACCTCTTTTCCCCAGGTGAAGGGGAGAGAGCACACCTGGTTATCCCAAATACCACCTTTCTGTGCACTTCCCTCTGAGAGAACCTGTTTAAGGGCCCATGGCTCACGTCCTGGGCCCCAATATCCATTTCTAAGTACTTGCCCTAGTGGGTATGATCTTGGGCTTGGGTTTAGAAGTCCTGGTTCTGGTCCTGACTGCCACTCATCAGGTGTGTGGCCTTGGGTGAACTCCTTTTCCCTCTGTGGTCCTCAGCTGTGTCACGTGTAAGTAAGGAGACTGCATAGAGAATGCACAAAATTCTCTGCGACATGGAGGGGCATTTCCTGTCATTGTACATAAATGAGTTTTCAGTCAGCAGCTTTGGCGGGCCGGTGAGAGCTCTGTCATACTGGCGAGCAGGTGCAAGCCCAGAGTCCGGCAGCTGCAGAACCCATGTCTGAGCAAAGCTGCTTCTCTTGCTCTCTCTCTCTCTCCAACTTTTTTCCTTCCTTCTACCCCTAGCACATTGCACACACGTGTGACTCCACCCACTGCCTCTTATGCGCTGCCCTGCAAGCCCCTGACAATCCTGAGTATGCCTGGGTCCTGACCCTGTCATTTTGATTTTTAAGGACCAGAGTTATCCTCACATGGTAGGGTATCAGGGGCAGTCACCATTATAAAGATGAAACTATTATTATAATAATGACATTATGGTAATGACTATCATTTACTCTGAGTACTTACTCTGTGTCAGGAATGGTACCAAGGGCTTTACTTAAATAACCGACCCTAATAATGGCCAGCACTTATTAATGCTTAGTATGCTCCAGTGCCAGGTGCTGTCATAAATACTTTACATATGTATCAAATCACTCAGTCCTCGTAGCCAGCAACCTGTTTTTATTAGCCCTTTAGAGATGATAAAACTGAAGCACAGAGACGCTGTGACTTCCTAAGGAAACAAGGTCACACAGGTAGTAAATAGCAGAGCTGGGCTTACACCCACAGAATCTGGCCACGGAGTCCCTGCTTTTACCCGCTGCATCGTACGGGCTCCATTGTCTTTTTTAGTTCTTCTCTCACCCCCCTGAAATGTGTCGAATCTAATTGCCCTTAGAGAGAGGAGGTAACTTGCGTTAGGTCGCACAGTTAGGGCTTGGATTTCAACTCAGGTGCGTGTGACTTGAAGCCCAGCTTTCTAGTCCCTGGGTCTTGTCAACAAATTCTGCTCTGCCAGAACACCCTGCCGGACAGCTCTGCCTGGTTCTGTCAGGCCACGGGTCAGATGAGAGGCTTGAGGCCCAGAGAAGCGAAGTACCTTGCTCAAGGTCACGCAGGACTCCCTCCCTGCTTCCCTCTCCAGTTCCTGATCACTCATCCACACCTCACCCTGTGGCCCAAAGAATGGCCACCTTCCGTTCCACACTGAGAGAGGAGGCTAGACACGGGCATATTTATAGCAGCGAAAACACAGTGACGGACGTTCTCACTCTGCTGTAAAGGGCAGACATGAGATACCTTTTCTGGGGGCAGTCTGATAAAGGGAGAGGACACGCGGAGACAGCGGGTTCCCGGGTGGGAGGAGAAGGCGTGATGGATTGTGGAGAAGGCGGAGGCTGAGGCGGCTGACGTCAGACCTGCCGCTGCACTTTAACTGGGGACTGGCCTCATTTAATGCATACCTTTTCTGCATTGAATCAATTTCTCTCTGTACATGTGGGTTTCCTGCAGCACAGAGACACTTCCAACCCGGCCTCATTGCCAAGAGTCCAGTTTCCACCCAGAGAGGAGGGAGGGGGTTAGATCTCAGTCCATCTCGTTGGAGGCGGTGGAGCAGCCCCAGCCCCTTCTGAATGCGGAGGCAGCCGCATGTGCGCCGGAGGGGAAGCGTGGGTTGGGTGGCTGCAGGGATGCGTCAGATGGAGGTTGCTGGGCTGAGGTTGGGGTCGAGGGCAGAGCCGAGGCCCCTTGGCCCCCATCCACCGCCCCCAGCTTTGCCTGTCAGCCCGGTTGCTCCTGGTCCAGGAGGAAGCGGGGACTGGGCACTGCCCTCCCAGCGATGCCTGGATTGGAAGAAGGGAGAAAGGAGCGTCGCAATGCAGAGGCAGCTAAGGCGGTCCTCTGGGCTCTCCTGCTGGGGCGGAGGCCCGCAGAACAGAGAAGGCGGGTGACCTTCCAGGAGCTGGGCAGCTGGGCAGCAAGGGCAGACATTCAACCCATTTTCTTTTATGGGGTGGGAGGTAGGTTGGGGGTGGGGTGTCACAGCATTATTCCCATAGAACCGGGAAGACTCAGAATGAGGCGGAGGTCAGGGATCAGGCAAGCGCTGATGATGTCAGGAATGGGTGACCTCCAGGACTTGGGTTATTGGGGCATTTTCCCATCACCATAGCGACCCTGAGGTATTTTAGACTGAAGGGTGGGGGAGGGGGACAAGCATCCTTTCTGTTCAGGGGTCTGGGAAAATAAAGTAAGTGCCTAGGAATTACATTTGCAGTTAAGAGGATGGGGTTTGCCTTCCTTCCACTGCACCAGTGTGCTGTGACCTGTGCGAATCGTGTTCCGTCCCTGCACAGTGTGTGATGGGAGTACCTGCCGCTCACTTCCCTCGCAAGGTCGACACCAGGATCAAGCAAAGCTCGTCACAAACAGGGTTTGCTGTAATGTCGCAGTCCTGGCAAACCCCACGCCCTGCTCCCCGTGGACAGCTGTAGGGCGGCTAATAGAGAGGCCTGAGGCCAGAGAAATCCCACATCTCCCGGACCTGGGACCCAGCTGTGCCCCTCACGGGGCATTTCTCAGGAGGCCTTGTACAGGTGATGACAGAGCCAGGATGAGTTGTCCGGGTCACACGTCATGATGAGCAGCGACTAGAATCCCAGACTCCAATTCCTGGGCTGGGGCTGTACCTGCAAGATAATATTGCATAACTGGTGGGGCTTTCAGACCAGGGCAAAGATTTCCATGTGCCCCTGGCACAGTCAACTCAAGTGATTGATTCTCAGAGGCACTTGATGTTAACCCATAACTGACAACACGATTGACCAGAAAATGGGCAATAGACTTAGGGAGGAGTAGAGCTGAAGGAGAGTGCAGCTGGCCCAACCCCCTTATTTTCTTGTAAAATTGGCTGCTGTTTAGTTGCCTACTATGTGCTTGTGCTGTTTGTATTAGTTAAAAAAGATTTTATTTATTTTATTTTTAGATAGAGGGGAAGGGAAGGAGAAAGACGGAAACATCAATGTGTGGTTGCCTCTCATGCGCCCCCTACTGGTGACCCAGCTCACAACCCGGGCATGTGCCCTGACTGGGAATTGAACTGGTGACCCTTTGGATTGCAGGCCCGTGATCAATCCACTGAGCTACACCAGCCAGGGCTGCTGTTTGTATTCTTTAGGGGGATCAGCTTGTGCAATTCTGTGAAGCCAGGATCTTCATTCTGTCCTCCAGCAGTGAGGAATTTGAGTCATAAAGATGTTACGCGGGGCATGAGGTCATACAGCTAGACATGGAAGAGTCAGAAAAGGAGCCCAGGTTGGGGACACTGTTGGCCCAGGTTATCCAGCCAGTGACAGAGCTGGGCCAGCAGTACAGAATTTCAGAGTTGGAAAGAAATCGAGAGCTCCTGAGCATCAGCCTCCTCCTTGTGTAGATGAAGATGCAGAGGTAGAGAGATGAAAAGGCATCCCCGGAGTTCTGCAGGGAGCCACTGGCAAGACCGGGGTGCTAACTCAGGCCTCCCAGCGATGGGTCGGCCAGCACCCTTTCTCTGACCGAGGCTCCCCTAGTCCAGTTCCGTGAATCCACCACTCAGTCACTTTCCTAAGAAATTAGAGAGGAAAAGAGAACTGATAACATCTCCCCTCTAAGGACCCATAGGAGGACTGTTATAATGGGGAGTCGCTGGGCCAACAGTGATTGTGTGAGCGGAAACCCCACCACCCACTGTCAGTGGGGAATCCCATCAGACACCCACCTATGGACCCCGCCACCGCCTGCCTAGCTCAGACAGACAGAACAGCTCAAAGCAGAACAGTGACAGAGGCGGGCATGACAGAACGGCAGCTTCAACAGCAAAGGCGCCGTGTGTCTCCCACCCCCCTGCGCTGCCGTGCTCCAGAGCGAACTGTGAGGCGGGAGATGCGCAAAGACGAGAGTTCGGCTGGTCTTGATTTCTGTGGTTTCTCTTCGCGTGGGCACTTTGCCACACTGGGTGTGCAGTGTGTAAAGATTTGAATTTTTACATGTAGCACAACTGCTGTCTATACCTATTTCCATCCGGTGTTGATACAAAAGATCACGTTTGGGAGAGATTTATGGGCTTTTCAAAGATAATTTCGATTGGGCATTATTGGACTTCAGAAATCAACTCTACCTGTGAGTACTCCTGAAAGGGCTTCCTTTGCTGCCCAAATGGCTGCTAAGCCCGACTGCTACAGTGTCTGATCATCCATCATTATTCACTTGTTCAAGGCAATGAGGACTCATGTGAAGCAAGACCTCAGTAAGTCATAAATACTTTAGCATGAACCGGTTCTCAAAAGAACTTAAAACCTGCAGGAATGGGATATGGCACAGATGTATTTTTTTAATCCTCACCCAAGGACCAAGGATATGTTTATTGGTTTTAGAGAAGAAGGGAGAGAGATGTGACAAATATTGATCAATTGCCTCTTGTGTGCACCCCAACTGGGGATCAAACATGAAACCTAGGTATATGCCCTGACCAGGGATCGAACCCATAACTTTTTGGTGCACAGGACAACACTGCAACCAACTGAGCACTCTGGCGAGGGCAACACAGATTTACTTCACTTATGGGAGATAAATGAAGGAAGAGATGAGGACTGTGGAGGACTAGGGAAGCAGGCTAAAAGAGGAGAGGGGAAAGTATAAACCAGCCTTCCCCATTCAGTTCCCCTCAGGGCAGCCCTGCCAGCGCCCCCTCCCCAAACACTTTTGTTCATTTGTGCCTCCTTCTGTCCCTAAAACTAGCACCTGACATTTCAGTCCAACTTCCTTCTGTCATTCCTTCTGCTTTGGGAACCGAATTACTCCCAGTTGCAGGCAATGGTTTTTCATTGTAATTATCTCCTCTGAGTGCATGATACAAACTGTGAAACCTCTTCTGAGAAGAATACACATCTCTGAAGTTTCACCTAGAGATCCAGAGGTCCTCTGGCCTTAAGGTTAGAAGCCTCTAGTCCATCTAGTGGAAGGTATAATGACTGTGGACTTAGGGGGTTAGGTCCTAGCTCTGGCTTTTACGAGTTCTCTGGTGTGTGTATTTGGGGAATTCTCATCTCCGTGCATGAGTTTTTCTATTTACAGAATTGGGGAATGACCCAGCATGAGGCGGACTGGGCAGTTCAAGCCCTAATCTTCAGAGAAGCCCCCAGGGAAGGAACAGAGGCAGAGAAGATTTGGCATTATTCATTCTTGAGTTTGAACAGTCTCTGGACACTCAAATTCTCTTGGCTAATGCTGGAACTCTGAAGGGCCCAGTGCTATCTGGCTGGTCCCCTTAGCTCTTTCTGCAGTGGGAGGGAGCAGCGAGGCTTCCCTTTGAGGTGGCTCTCAGTGGCCCTGAACAGGCTTGCATATTCATGCGCTTCCTTCTGCCCCCTGCATTGTTCAGTCTTCCCAGCTGCCTTGTTGGCTGGAGCTGAGCCCCCTGCTCCTTTGGGAGAAGGTCAGGCTCTTTCACTGCTGGGAAGAACAGCTTGGTTTTGTTTAACCCCTCCAGAAGAATGGTGCCCAGGTTGAAGAGGCAGGAGGCGGAGAGAGGCTGGGGGAGGGCTCCTCTAGCTCAGCTGTGGCCCTTTTGAGAGGTGAAAGGAAGATTTACGATGCCATTTGTCAACTGGAAGATGGATGGAGGTCCCCAGACTGTGAACTCCGTGTTTGAAGTGGAAGGTTATGGTGATAAATGGGACCCCCGGAGATGTAGCTGTTGGTGGTGGGATCACCCCTCTTAACAGAGACTGTTCCCAAGCCCCCTCCTTCCTCTCTCTCTCCCGATGGGTGTTCTTTGTTTCTCTGCAAGTCTAGTTGAGCACGGGCAACTACTGACTGATCATCCATGTTCATGAAGGGGAGTGTCGCCCTGCTGAGGAGAAGTGTTTCATGTTGGTGTCCTGAAACAATGAAGCGAGGGGAATGGCAGAAGCAGTTTATTTTTGGCTTCTGAATTCCCATGTTTTGCTTGAACTATTGGGAACAGCCTATATGCGTATGATCGGCCCTTATTTGATGTCTACCTTTGATCTCCCTCCATTTAGCCACGGAGTAGCCTGGAAATGCTCTCAAAGAGTGCCCCTACGATGCTCCATGGGGCACTCCTCCTGGGGAAAGGTCGGGGAGAGTGAGGACTCTGTGATCAAAGACATTTGAGAAATGCTGGGTATACATCATGGCCTCACCGAGTTAAAATGCACACTGGCACAGGGAAAGGTTGGCAAAGTCCTGTAATAAAGAACATAGTTCGAGTTTAGACTTTTTCTATCCTTTTGGTTACAGGGCCCTTTTTTTTTTTTTTTTTGCATGGCACTTACTAACCACTCCCCCCAGACCATGTGTAATTCAGAACCTACTTTGGGAAACCTTGATATTAGCAAGATGAATGGGCAACAGTTGATGATCAAAACAACTCAGTCCCCCAGGCGGAGTGCAGATTAGATGGTTTTCGGTCCAGCATGGCTGTAGTGCTGATGGATGACTTTTGCAAACTTTGCATGTCTTGGTTTTTTCATAATCCTGCTATGTAGAGTTGACCCCGTTTAAAAAAGGCCCTTACTGGGGTGTGATCATAAGTGAATCTATTGTTTAAAGCCTCTTTATTGAGGTGTAACCAACACATAATAAACTGCGCATATTTAAAGTGTACAGTTTGACACCTTTGGGCGTATGCCCGCATCTGTAAAACCATCACCTCAGTCAAGATAATGAACGTACCTGTCACTCAAAAAGGTTCCTCATGAGCCCTGTTAATCTCTTCTTTCTTTCCCCCCATTCTTATGCTGCCTCCCTCTCTCCCCACCGCCAGGCGCCCACTTTGGGTGATTTCTGTTACTATGGAGTCATTTGCATTTTCTAGAATTTTGTGTAAATACAATTTTAAAGTATGTGCTTTTTCTCAAGTCTGTCTTCTTTCAGCACAGCTGTTGAGACCCATCCACATGCGCGTATGCATCAGTAACTCATTCTTTATTATTGCTGAGTAGTATTGCTGGAAAGTTTGTTTTTCCAGTCATCTGTTGGCGGACATTAGAACTGTTTCCAGTTTTCAGCCGTCACATATGAAACTGCCATGAATATTCGTGGGTGAATCTTTATATAAATGTATGATTGCGTTTCCAGGACACGCCACGTTGTATTATCCTTTTAATGTATTGGATTAGATTTGTTAAATATTTCTTAAGAAGTTTTGCATCCACCTCCATGAGGAATATTGGTTGTTTCCTTCCCTGTTTGTCTCTGTCTGATTTTGGTATGAGAGTGATGCTGTTCTCATAAAATGAAATGGGAGGTGTTCCCTCCTCTGCAGGTTCCTGAAAGAGTTTGTGTAGAATGGGTATTATGTTTCAAGTGTTTGGTAGGCTATACCAGTGAAGTCATCTGAGCCTGGAGGCGGTAATTGTTTTTGTGGGGATGTTTTAATTATGAATTCAATTTATTTAATATATACATGGCAATGGAGGTTATCTATTTCTTCTTGAATAATCTTTCATAGTTTGTGTCTGTTAAGGAGTTTGCCTTTTTCATCTAAATGATCAAATTTATTGGCGTAAAGCTATTATAACGTTCCCCTACTTCCTTTTTAATATCTGGGGACTAAATCTATAATGATATCACTCCTCTTGCTCATGATTTTGGTAATTCGTGAGTTCTCTCTCTGCCCATTGATCAGCCAGTCCAGCTAGAGGTTTATCAATTTTATTGATCTTTTTAAAGGAGAAGCTTTTGGTTTTATTAATTTTCTCTGTTTATTTCTATTTCCTATTTTATTGATTTCTGCTCTGGTTTTTGTTATTTCTTATTTAGTGGAAACAGGTAATTGATTTTCTCCTTTTCTAGTACTATAGCTATTTAATGCTATTCATTTCTCCCTAAGTATTGCTTTAGTGGCAACCTATAAATTTTGATGTGTTTTTAATCTTATCCTGTTCAAATATTCATGGCAACTTTTTATGTAATAGCTAATTTCCATTTTGATTTTTCTCTGACCCACGAGTGAGTTAGAAGCATATTAATTATTTCCCAGACTTCTAGGTATTTTTCAGATATATTTCTGTTATTGATTTCTAATTTAATTGCATTATATGACTTGAATCCTTTAAAATTTACTGTGACTTGCTTCATGGCCCAGAATATGCTCCGTCTTGAAAAATGTCCTGCATCCCCTGACTAGAACACGTGCTCCGTGGTTTGGGTTGGGGCGTTGTCTAAATGCCGATTAGGTCAAGTTGTGGGACGGTTTTGATCGAGTTGTCTGTCTCCTTCCTGGGTTTCAGTCTCCTTGTTCTGTGAACTACTGGGTAATTTCAGTAAGGGTACTGAGATCCCTGACTGTCATGGTGCATTTATCTGTTTCTCCTCTCAGGTCTGTCCGTTTTTGCTTCCTGCATTTTGAAGTTCTGTTCCTAAGTGCGTAGACACATGGAATTGTTATGTTCCCTGAATGAATCTATTTTTTAATTATTTGGAAGCGACTTTCTTTATTGCCGGTAATATTATTTGCCCTAGAAGATATTTGGTATGATATCAATAACCACTCCAGGTTTCTTTTGATTCATATTAGCATGATGTATTTTTATCAATCCTTTTGCCTTTAACCCATCTATGTCGGTATATTTTAAATGGTTTCTTGCAGGCAGCATACAGGCCTTGTTTTTTCAATCCAGTCTGACCATCTCTGCCTT
Source organism: Phyllostomus discolor (assembly GCF_004126475.2). Taxonomy (NCBI): domain Eukaryota; kingdom Metazoa; phylum Chordata; class Mammalia; order Chiroptera; family Phyllostomidae; genus Phyllostomus; species Phyllostomus discolor. The sequence continues at coordinate 22,163,925 of NC_040915.2, forward strand.
TTAATTGGGGACCCAGATTATTTATACTTACTGTGATTATTGACACAGTCATATTTAAATCTACTTTCTTACTGTTTTTTTTTATTTCTTTTCACCTGTTATTTGTTCTCCTTTTCCTCTTTATTTGTGCTTTTTTTGGGCATTAATTATTTTTAATGATCTCTTTCTCAGTGTATAAGCCCTAACTCTTTGTTTTGCCATTTTAGAAGTTGCTCGAGGGGGTCATATTTTGCATCTTTCATTTATACAGTCTGACTGCAAGTGAGCTCGTCACCTCACACACGTGCAAGAAACTCACAATCTGCCCCTTCGTTTTCCTCTCCCAGTCTTTGTGCGGGTGTTGTCCTAGATTTTCCCATTCCTTGTTGTAAGCTCCATGATTGTTTTTGTTTGAACACTCAATTATCTTTTAAAGAAATTCAGATAGTAAGAACACGCCCTTTCCTGAGCCCTTTTAAGGTTGATACAATGTCTTAGGAGGCTAACACAGAAGAGTAGATAAAGTCTCCATAAAACCCAGAGGCAAGATGGTAAAACTCCCCTTTGGATGCTGTCTGGAGTCACAGCTGGAAAAAAAATGGTAAGAACAATATCTCATATATTTACTCCCATAATCACCATTTTCAGGGCTCTTTGTGCTTTTGTACGGATTGCATTTTTCCATTTGCTGCTGTTGTTCCTCCGCCTGAGGACTTCCTTTATGCAACACGTCTCACAGGGCAGGTCTGCTGATGGTGACTTCTTTCAGGCTTTCTATGTCCGAAAGAGTCTTTATTTCACCTTCATTTTTAAAAAGCTGTCTTTGCTGGAAATCAGATTCTGGACTGATCATCTAAACTTATCGATCTATTATTGCCTCACTTGCATTTCTTCTGACGAGGAATCCCCTGCCATCCTTATTTCTGCTTCTGTGTATATAATGTTTCTTTTTTTCCCCTTTGGTTGCTTTTCAGACTTTTCTTTTTATGTTTTGAGTGGTTGATTCTGATCTGCCTCAGTGTAGCTTTCTTACTTATTTTTGTGCCTGGGGTTTGTTGAGCTTCTTGGGTCTATGTGTGTTACGGGTTGAGTTGTGTACCTACAAAATGAGTGTGTTGAAGTCCCAATGCCCAGTGCCTCAGAATGTGACCTTGTTTGAAACTAAGGTTGTTGCAAATAGAACTGGTTAAGAGGATTTTTATTAGGGCAGGCCCTAATATAACATGACTGGTGTCCTTACAAATGTGGGAAATTTGCACATAGACACACACACACACACAGGGAATGTGTCGTGTGAAGGTGAAGGCAGAGATCGGGACGATACCTCCATAAGCCAAGGAATGCCAAGGGTTGCCAGCAAACACCGGAAGCTAGGGGAGAGGACTGCAGCAGGTTCTTCCCCAGAGCCCTCAGAATGACCCAGCCCGGCCGACACCTTGAGTCTAGACTTCCAGCCTTCTGAATGAGGAGACAGTGAAGTTCTGTTGTGTGAGCCACCTGGTTTGGGGTGCTTCGTTATGGCGACCTCTGAAAACTAATATAGTCGGTTTATAGTTTTCATAAACAACAGATACATTTTGGCCACTTAAAAAAAGTTATTTTTTTTGTCTCTCCCACCCCACTCCCCTTTCAGGAACCCTCAGCACCTGGATGTTAGGCTACCTAAAGTTTGTTTTGTTTTTGAACCTTTTTTCTCTGTTTCCTTTTATCCAAGTCAACTCAATATACAAGTTTGGTAGTATTTTCTTCCGCAATGCCTAATCTGTGATTATTCCCATTCAGTGTGTTTTTCATTCCAGATATTATGGTTTTCGTGTCTAGAAGTTTGATTTTAGTCTTTGGAAAATGTCTCCCCCATCACTAACTAACACCTTTACTTTTTCTCCTGGCTTTTTGCACATATGGAATATAGTTACAATGTGTCAACATTCTAGTCTGCTGATTTTGACATGTGTGTCAGTATTAGGTTGGTTTTGATTGGCTGATTTTTTCCTCAGTATGGGTCATGTTTTCCCTCTCATTTGTGTGCCTGGTGGTAAGTTTTGATTGAATGGATGACAGACACTGCAAGTTTAGCTTTGGTAGGTGCTGAATATTTTTGTATTATTATAAATATTCTTGAGATGTGTTTTGAGAGACAGTGAAGGTTCTTAGAACCAGTGTGATTCTTTTAAATTTTGCTAGGTGAGACCCAAGAACATTTTACTTAGGGTTTATTATTTCCCACCTCTGAGGCATGATCCTTCTGAATTATCTGGACAATATTCCATAAATTTTAAGTTTTTCCAGTTTGGCTGGTGGGAAATGGCTCTATTCCCAGCCCTCTCTAAGCACCAAGCATTGTTCCTTCTAACGTCTTCAGGTGCTCTCCCGGCCTCTTGTAGTTCCATCACTGCTGATCAGTGCTCTGCCGAATACTTGAAGACCACCTGCCCGTCTCTGAAATCCCCTCTCCCCAGCTCCCTCCTTTCTTGTTCTCCGACCTGTGAACCATAGGCAGTCTCATCTGCCCAATGTCTCCACTAAGTTTCCTTAATCAGTGCACCCCCGGGGCTCTGCCCGCCTGGCCTGGGACGTGGCCTAGAGACTCTTCAAGGCAATGGCGGGGGTAACTGTAGAACTCACCTTGTCTGTGTCCCGTCTCTCAATGATCGCTGTCCTTCATTGCCTAATGCAACATGCATTTTAGTTCAGGAGGGAGAGTAAATCCGGGCTATGTTGGATGAAAGCAGTGACTGGTAACACTTCTCAGTCAGTAATAATTGTATATTGAGTGATTGTCCTGGTCCAGGACTTTGTCTCTGCACCGGACTCTTAAGAGAGATGGTTTCTTAAAAAAGAAAATCCCGTAATTCTGGTTCAAAGGCCTACAGATGGCACAAGGATGTTGAGAAAGACAGCTTAGACCTCAGATTTATAACTGTAATATCAATAGCCGATACACTTGGTGCTTTGGGCATGGAGTACAACTGACTGAGGTCATGAATGGAAGTCCCATCTGGCACAATTACTTTCCTCTTTCCATGAAAGTAGACTGTAGGCCTGACTCTAGCTGCCCATATATACACTGATTGGATTAGGGCGAACAAATATAGTATATTAGAAAAAAACAAATCAAATAAGTGTGAGTCAAAACACACAATTGTGAGTCCCATCTCCCACTTACTAGCTCTGTGACCTTAGATGAGAACCTTAGCATTGCCAGACTGCTCGGTTTCTTGTACAGTGGGAGTACTAATCTCGACTTCTGTGATTCTCAGTTGCTACGCGCATCCCATGAGACAAGGGATGTGAAAGTGATTTGTGTGCAATCATCTACCAGGGTTATGTTATTGTTAAAAGTCAGAACTCCAAGTGCATTCTACTTGCACAGCAAAGCTCAAAGGCGCAGTCTTCTGAGAAGGGTGCAGCCCACACGAGTCATCTCCGAATCCCTCCGCGGTAGGGAGCCTGAAGCTTCGCACACAGCGCGTTTCTTCAGAGAAGCATCCAATCGGCTCCGCCGCACGGCGCAGTGCTGAGTAACAATGGGAAGTTCAGCACTGCCAATAGCAGAATGTCCCTGAGTCACATCCACCCTCTGCCTCCACCTTGAGTCAAAAAATCACTGCGTGTCAGAGGTGGAGAGATTTTGGAAGAGAAATTACAGACTTGCGGTCTGTGGGCCACATATGCATAGATACATTTTATAGTTTATTTTTTTTTCAGAAATTTTCATTTGTACTTTATTGTGTTCCTTTCTTCCAGTTTTATTGAGGTATAATTGATATTTATCTCCTGCACACCTCATTGTACTTTGGGGAAATACATTTTTTTTCAAATTTTATTTTAATAGTTGTTCAAGTACACTTTTCTGTCCTTTACTCCCATCCCAACCCACCCACCCCTTCCTCCCCACCTCCCTCCCATTGCCACCACCCCCCAGTTTTTGTCCATGTGTCCTTTATATTTGTTCCTGTGGGAGTAAAATTTTGATGACAGAACCAAGCCATGTATTCACTGGGGACAAGTCGAATGATGTCTTGACAGTTACCTAGGCAAGTCACATGACAACATCGGGTTGCTTATTTGCTCTCAACCTGAGTGAAGTCGGCCAGTAAGTGTGAGTTAAATTCAATTCCCTCGAAACTGCGAATCTTCGGACTTCAGATGGTGCATTAGTCCCATCAGGCCCAGGTTTCCACTCATATCTTCGTTGTCTGGATTTAATTTTACCTTAGTTTTTTTTCAAGAAGGATTTACAGATTTTATACTCCATGAGTTGTTTCATGTTTAAAGATGCCTTTATACTTGAAAGATGATTTAGTGGGATATAGTGTTATTTTAGTCGTATTTTGTTTCTCTCAGCACTTTGTACCAATCCCTTAACTATCTTCTGGCAATGGCTGCTGTTGTGGAGAGCTGTTATGCCAGCTGATATTTTCGCCTTAGAAGGAAAAAATATAGAACATATATTACATGTATTACATAATATATGTTATACATATATTTACATAGTATATGTACACACATATGCATTGACACCTGGATTTTGATGCTTGTGCATCAGTTTTTGTTTTACTATGCTGTGCTCTTTCAGCATGCAGTTTTAGTTCTTGTGTCATTTCAAGGACCGTTGCTGTTTTTACTGTGTTTTCACAGTGAAACATTTTTACGCAGGGCACCAGTGATTGAAGGTGGTGGAGGAGGGGTGGAGACTCATCAACTATTTAACTGTTTGGTTTCATACATTTTAGCTTATTGAAGTTTTTTATTCACTGATGTGTCGCCAGTCTCATACAGGGAACAGCCTGTGATGGGAACTGATATATGTCTATTGAATTAATGATTCAAAGTGAGTGTCTTACTAGCTGGCATGTGGGAAAACAATGCTTAAGAGTCTCTTAAGCAGGTGAAGATTTCAGGCCTATTTGGCTGAGAAGATTCTTGCACGAGTAATTTTCATAGCTTCTCAGGGGTACAGGTATGAAAAAAACAACAAAATTAAGCTCACGGGGCAGTCAAGGCTAAGAAGTGAAGGGCACAGAGAATATCGGTGATTTTCAGGGCTGGAGGAGCTGGCCCGGGGGCGCCGACAGAGTCCCCGGAGCCCAGAGCAGGCTGAGCTGTAGTTCAGCGTTCTCCCTCCTCTCCAGGCCGGGAATTTTCGCACCATTACTCAGCACAGAAAGCGCAAAGTCATTTGTAACTACCTCTCGGGGGAAGGACCTGAGAGGTAGTTCTCACTACCTCATGAGTGCCCAGAGACTTAGAAAGAGTTGAATTCTCACAATTAATTTCGCTCTGGAAAACTAAGCTGGGAACCTTTTTCTTTTCTTACTCTAAGGCTGCCTCGTGATTGGCTTTTGGCAAGATGGAGTTGACATTTTTCCAGAATAGGAATCTTCACAGGCATTTCGTTTGTCATTCTTTGTAAATATATGACCAAGGGCTAAAAGGAACCAGATGTGGGAACAAAAGAAACCCACAGCACTAGGCTAAATAGGTGTTTCCCTATATTTTGCCTTCAAAAAAGTTAGTATCTGGGCTTCACGCTGAGGGCTGTGTGTGGGGCCTGCATGTGCATGTGTGTAAGGGACCTCAGGGTCGCCCCCACGGGGGGTTGTCAACATGGAGAACGAGCGAAAATTTTAGGGATGCAGACCAGGACCTGAACAAGACCTTGAAATCAGTGGGGAAAGCTGACTAAGGCCTGTGAAATGAATGCAATTTTGAATAAGATAATATATTTTGAAGAGTCTTTGACCCATAGAAAAGGGTTGAAAAGGTTGAAAAGGGTCATCTAGTTCAGTGTTTTGACAAATGTGGTGATTTTAATTAGTGGAATATCATTTTACTAATTGTGCACATATTGTCCTGGCTGGTGTGGCTCAGTGGATTGAGTGCCAGCCTGCGAACCAAAGGGTCGCTGGTTCGATTCCCAGTCAGGGCACATGCCTGGGTTATGGACCAGGTCCTCTGTAGGCGGTGCTCGAGAGGCAACCACACTTTGATGTTTCTTCCCTCTCTTTCTCCTTCCCTTCCCTTCACTAAAAATGATAAATAAATAAAATCTAAAAAATATTGTGCATATATTTTGGAGTGTATTGGGGGAAAATCATTTTCCAAATTCATTTATATGAAAAGTAGTCTAATGTAAAGCAAATATTGAATAAATAATAATAGTATTGGCAAAAACTTAAAAGTCTGTCTCGAATTGAGTGTCAGAAATACGACCCAGGTCGGACTTGTGCAGTGAGGAAGATGTGCAGCAGGGAGTGGGGTAGGGTGTGGGAGTGGGGGCTCACCTCCCCACAACACAGGTCACCTCATTGTTAGACAAGTCTAGTCCTTGTTAGAGTATCCCCCTGCACTTAGGTCGAACATTCTGAAGTGTCACTACCATTTCTCATTTTTCACTCTCTTAATTGCTTTTTCTTTGGATGGTATCTAGTGATATTATCATGGAAAGAAAATGATAGATGGGAACTTACAGATCATCCGGTCTGGGGTTTATCAGACTGACAGCACTGGCGCTCTCATTCTGATCTTCCCTTTCTTTTTTAAAAGACATTATTTGTAGGACAGCAATGACAAGAGATAAGAATGGAGTTTTCCTGGCTGAAGGGAGTGACGAGGATGGCACAGAGCCTGCAAGCCCATCTCTCCCCTGACAGAGCTCTTCCCGGAAACCCTCTGAGTCCATCAGACATGGTTTGGGGAACGTTAGTTTTCGTCATCGGTTGCTTTTTGTTTCAGATTGGTAGTAAGCCCTCTAATTTTTAGCTGCTTCAAATAACAATCTTTTACTCTCTCTCTCATGATTTTCTGTGTTGATTGGGGTCAGCTGAGTAGTCCTTTCTTGTGGTCTCTCACAAAGTCACATTCAGATGGCATCTGCGGCTGGAACCACTGGGAACCTTCTCCACTCTGTCTCCTGCTTGAGCTGGGGTGACTGGAGGAGCTAGGGGTTGACGGGGTATCTCTCTCTCTCTGTTTTCTTTTTGACATTTGGTATTATGTTGTATTCGTTTCAGGTGTACAGCATAGTGGTTAGACAATCACATACTTTATAAAGTGATCCCCCCGATATTTCAAGTACCCACCTGGCACCATACATAGTTACTACAAGACTATTGACTATATTCCCTGTGCTGTATTTTACATCCCCATGACTATTTTGTAACAACCAGTGTAGACTTCTAATCCCTCCACCCAGTCCCTCAACCCCCCTGCCCTTTGGCAACTATCAGTTTGTTCTCTGTATCTATGAGTCCATTTCTGTTTTTTTGGTTTGTTTATTTTGTTCTGTAGATTCTGCATATAAGTGAAATAATATGCAATTTGTCTTTCTCTGACTGACTTACTTCGCGTAGCATAATGCCCTCTAGATCCATCCATGCTGTTGCAAATGGTAAGATTTCATTCTTTTTTATGGCTGAGTAATATTCCACTGTATGTGTATACGACAACTTTTTTAATGCACTCACCTGTTGTTGGGCCCTTGGGTTGCTTCCATATCTTGGCTATTATAAATAACGCTGCAATGAACATAGGGGTGTGTCTTTTAGAATTAGAGTTTTGGGTTTCTTTGGCTATATACCCAAAAGTGGAATTACTGGGTCATAAGGAAGTTCCATTTTTAATGTTTACCTAGTGGCTGCACCAATTTGCATTCCTGGCAACAGTGCACAAGGTGTCCCTTTTCTCCACATCCTTGTCATGGGTGTCATCTCTCTTTTAACCTGGCCTCTTCATAGGGCTGCACTGGGCTTCCTCGCAGCACAGAGGTTTCGTCTCACGTGGCGGCGGGGTCCTTCCCAGAGTGAGCATTCGGAGAAACCTAGACAGAGGCCACAAGGCTTCTGATGACTTATCTTCAGAAATTATATGACATTATTTTACCATTTCTATTTGTCAAAGAAACAGTAGACCGATCCAGATTCAAGGGGGTGGAGGAATAGATTCCCCTTCAGAATGGGGGAATGACTTGTGTTTACGGAGGGAAGATATTGATGGCTGGCATTTTGGGATGATCTACCAAGGGCAATATTAAGCCCGGAGAAGGCAAAGACTTAACACAAAACCGCAGACCCCGCGATGGTAGTGTGAAGGTCAGAGCCAAAGTCGTGAAGGATAAAATCTACCACCTGAGAAAGTTTTTGTTCCAAATCCTCCCACCCAATACAGAAAATTAAAAACATTCCCTGCTTATTGTAGACCAGGCAGGCTTTGTATTTAAAAAGTCATTATTGTGGGTATGAATTTAGATTTTAAAAAGTTACAAGGAACAAAAATCGATAGAGTGATGAATTATGTTAGAGGATATTAAGGGATTAGAAAAAAATCCAACAAAATACAGGGTGGGGCAAAAGTAGGTTTACAGTTGTTTGAGTGGAAAATAATACAATAATGGATAAATAATAATACAAGAATAAGCTCTATGTTTCACATACTCACAACTGTAAACCCACCTTTGTCCCACCCCGTATACATAATGTTTGTAAAAAGAAGATATAGAATTAATTAAAGAGATATTAAAGAACACATAAATAAATGAGATACTTATTTAGGAGAGGTGTACCACATTCATGGACAGGAATTCTTAATACACTATTCCCCCCTCTAGGCAGGGGTGTCCAACCCGTGGCCCTCAGGCTGCATGCAGCCCAGGATGGCCATGAATGCGGCCCAACACAAAATCGTAAATTTACTTAAAACATTACTAGATTTTTTTGTGATTATATCTTGCAGTGTATTTAATGTGTGGCCCAAGACAACTTCTCTTCTTCTAGTGTGGCCCAGAAACACCAAAAGTTTGGACACCCCTGCAAGGGGTAAGTCCTAAGGCCTGAGTGGGTTCCTAAAACCACACATAATACCAAGTCCTATATATACTATGCTTTTTTCTATACATACACACCTATGATAGACTTTAATTTATAAATTTGGCACAGTAAGAGATGAACAATGATAACAAATAAAATGGAGCAATTACAACCACTCAGCAAACTAGCACACATTTCTTCTCCCTTCTATGCAATTTCATGGATAGAAGATTCGTTTTTACTGTAGATCTTAGCAATCTCAGCATGCCACCTTTTTCTTTCCTTAGCAAGTTGAGAACTTCCACCTTTTCACTTAAAGGAAGCACTTTGCAGCTTCTCTTTGGCATCTCCTAATTGCCAGCATCAGTACCCTTGTGCTTTGGGGGCATTACTGAGTAAAACAAGGGGGACTTGAACATGAGCGCTGCCATTCTGCTCCAGCCAGATTTGTAAGCAAGAGGGCTACTGAGTGACTAATGGGCGGGGGGGAAGCAGATGCAGTGTGGACCCACTGGGCAAAGGGATGATTCATTGCCCAGGCAGGATGGAGCGGGATGTCTCGAGATTTCACCATGCTACCAAGAACGGTGCACAATTCAAAACTTATGATGTGTCTGTCTCTGAGACTTCCCATTGAATACTTCTGGACGGCGGTTGATAAAAGTCACTGGAACCGTGGACAGTGGGGCCCGTGTAAGGGGACACCACTGCGTCGCAGAGTCACCGCTCCTAAAGCTGTTCCGGAGCTTAAATGGATTTCCAGGGAAAATTACAACACGTGTGTTTTCTTCTTCCCCACGGAACTTGATTAAGATAATTCTAAAATTTATATGAAACAGTGAAGGGATGACAATAGCCAGGACATTTCTGTAGAAAGAGCAGAAAGATTTGTAAAACAATGTTCACAGCCTTACTGTTCATAATAGCAAAACCTGGAAACGGCCCAACTGCCCATTTGAAGGAGTGTGTATGCATAAATTTTCCCGCAGTTTAATCTTGTACAGTAGTCAGGGCAATGAAATATAGAGCCTTGCAACAGGATGGGCGAATCTTAGCAACTTAATACGAAGGGCTTGAAAAGCAGGTACTCACATTTTCATCCGACTTGATAACCAGTTTGTAAAATAAAAAACTACAATAAAGCTACTTTAAAAGGATTCACATGGATATGTATCTATATGACACATCAAGGAACTTATGGACACGAGATTTAGGTTGTGCTTATCTTAGATGGGGACAGACCTCGGGCAGGATAAGAGGGGCGCTCAAAGATCAGATCAAGTTATCGCAAAGGCTGCATCTTTTGATTTGAGTGGTGGACTGGGGATACCAAATGCATTATTGAAAATAACCAAATGCAGTTCCTTCGCCCATTTTTCAATCCAATTCTTTGTCTTTTTCTATTGAGATATATGAGGAGTTCCTTATATATTTTGGATATTAAGCTCTTATCAGGTATATGGTTTGCAAATACTTTCTGCCACTCCTGAATAGGCATTTTCCCAAATACACAGGAGACATACAGGCGAGCAACAGGTATACACAAAGGCACCACTCAGCATCTCTGATCATCAGGGCAATGCAAATCAAAAGGGGTCACAGTGAGATAGTCCCTTGCCCCTGTTAGAATGGTTGTTACCGAAAAGACAAGAGACAGCAAGTGCTGATGAGGCTGTGAAGAAAAGAGGACCCTTCTGCACTGTTGACGGGAATGCAACTTGGTTCAGCCCCTGTGGAAAACAGTATGGAGACGCCTCAAAAAATAAAAAATGGAACTATCATATGATCTAGCAGTTCCACTCCTGGGCACATAGACGAAGGGACGAACACCAGTGTCTCGAAGAGACATCTGCATTCCCATGTTCAGTGCATTATTCACAAGAGCCAAGCTATGGAAACAATGTGTTTGTTGACAGATGAATGGATAAAGTAAACACTATACACACACCCAATGGAATATTATTCGGACAAAAAAATGTCAGTCTCGCTAGTTGTGACAACATAGATGAACCTGGAGGGTATTATGCTAAGTGTAATAAACCAGAGTGTGGTTATATGTGGAATCTTAACAAAAAACCTACTTTATAGAAATTACCAAATACACAAAAGCAGTTCGTGCTAGGACCGATCATGAGACCAGGAATTATGATTAATCTAATTCTGTGCAATCTAATTATGGTTCAGCCAACCAACCAACCAACTGACCAACATATCCACCCAGACTTGATAAGTATATTGCTCAGTCCAGGTACTTACTGGCTGTCTTGAAGAAGGTAAGCTGGTCTTTGGCTGAGTCATGAGATTGGATAGGTCTCTCTCTGTCACCGGCCCACTGGTAGAGTTCGTGCCTCTTGTTATCTGTTTCACAGGATATAGAATGACTGACATTATGGGTTGGAAAGGTCCTAACCTTCCAGTTACTTTCCTTGTTCTTCAGGGGAGGAGACCAGGACAGGAGAGGTCACATGGCAGTCAAGGCAGGACAAGGACACGCATAATATTTCTCCTTGTCTGACTTGATGTTTTTTTTGTTGTTGTTAATCAAGCATTAAATCATTGTCACACTATCATACAACTAACTTTGTCAATTCTCTATACCTATCTGTGGTAGATAATGATTTTATTTGCTAGTATACTTTCATGGGGTCAAATTCCAGTTTATCTTTAAAGTTGTAATTGGAGGCACTCACACACACACACACACACACACCTGCATACACCCCCCCCCCCCCACCACACACACACAAAGGTTGATTAATCACTCGTTTGAAAGTTTCAGTACAAACACTGTCACTTGACAGGGTCCATATTTATTCTCTCCCCACCCCCACCCTATGTTGTAAAGCAGGGGATACGATTTCAGAGCACAAATGTTCCGTGGAGACTTTCTCATGATGTTCATTAAAACACAACCGTCCTCCCCTAAAAGAGAGGAGGCAAAAGTATGCAAACTTACGTTGCAATTTTTCTAGTTTATCTATTTCTAGGTTTACATCAGATCAGGAGGAGGGAAGTTAGGTTTACATTTAATAGATGAAACTGATTAATAATTTGCTTGTTTTGCAACTGAAGCAGGCCACAGAGGGAGGAGCTATCTTGGGGGTGGGCTGGACGGAGCTCAGATTAATTGTGGGAAGGAGGACGGCTTGACCTGCTGGGACAGTTTTTGCATCACCTTGACCAGGCTAAGTGCTCAGTTACTCAGTCAAATCCTAATCTAGGAGTTGCTGTGAAGGTATTTGGTGGATATGGTTAACACCTTCCATGGGTTGATCTTAAGTAAAGGAGATTACCATCAACAATGTGGGTGGGCCTCATCTAGTTGCTCGAAGGCCTTGAGAGCAAAACTTCAGGTTCTGGGAGAGGGAGAAACTGCCTCAAGATTGCAACTCAACGCCTGCCTCAGTGTCCAGCCTGCTGGTCTGCCTAGTAGACTTAGGGCCTCAACAACTGCGTGAACCAATTCCTTCAAATAAATCTCTGCACACACACACACACCCACCCACCCACCCATGTGCCCACCCACTTACCACCCACTTATTGGTTCTATTTCTCTAAAAATCCTGAGTGATAGTGTGCCAAGTAAAGTTTCCAAAAGAGTCCTGGGAAATTGGAGTTGTAGTGGTTTTTGCCCTTAACCAGTTGGTGACCTTGGTCAGTCTGCAGACTTCTTGAGGGCAGGGACTGCATTCCCTAGTCGTTGTTTTCCTGGCCCCTAGCTAATGCCTGGCACAGAGGGGGTTCGGTGAGTATCTGATGGGTGAATGAATGAATGGTCTGCCCTTTCTGGGGCTCAGTTGTCATTTCTATAACATGAAGGGGTTGGTCTAACAAAATTTTCTGAGACTCTTCTGGAATGTAGAGTGGCAGTTAAGAGACTGGGGTCCGGATTTAGATGCACTAGGTTTGGATCCCAGCCATACCACTCAATGACCTTGGGTAAGTTACTTTATCTTGTCTCGGTCTCAAGTTCTTCATCTGCAAGATGAGGGTTTTCACAGTGCGCAAATCATTTGACTCATTGTGAGGATTAAATGAGGTGATGCTTAGTGCTGAGTGCTGTGCCTGGCACAGAAAATCTATCACCAGCTGTTAGATATGGTCACCACCCCCACCTGCCTCATCCTCATCCCCCCCATGCGGTCACTATCTCTTAGGCATCTTTCCCCAGGGCTGCGATTCTCTGGAGAAGGGTCTGATGGGGACAGGGGGATAGAAGAGGCTTGCGTACAACTACCAGAAGGCAGAAATCTGGTCGGAGGACGCGCATGAATGCTGAGGAGCACACAGCAGCGCATGGAGGCTGGTGGTCAGCGCCTTAGAAATTGGAGAAAAACTCTGGTGGTGTGGGTTTTCTGTAAGCTTCCTGCTATAGAGGGAATTCAACTCTGGTGGTATGGTTGGACCTGAGCCTGCAGGTGTATGAACACCTGGTGAAGAGCAGTCAGAGTGATGCAGTCGGTTTGTCCCAGAGACGGGGGTGGCTGAATTATTTTGTGGAACATGTACAACTCACCCCCGTTGACTTGGGGCAAGTCTCATCATAGTCCTGAGCTGTTTCTCCGTGAGGTGGAGTACCTGGGTGCAGAGGAAGAGCCTGGCTTTGCCTCAAGTTACATAGCAAGTGGAGGGGACAGCTGCAACTTCACATCAGAGCAAACTCCGGTTGCCTTCCTTGTCCGGTGCTGCTGAAGCCCTTCGCTGCGAGGCTGGGCCTTCCCTTTCTGCTTGGACAAGGCTTAGGAAGGCAATCTGACACGCAGGAACCGGGGCTGAGGTCTTGTTCTGGATCTCCCATTGGCTAGTTTTGAATAACCCCTTCCCATCTCTGGGCCTCGGTTTCTCCATCTGTTCAATGAGGACGTGGCAATGTGTGTTCTGTAAATGTCCTCCTAGCTCCAAAAGTCTAAGATCTTGGGTGACACATGTGTTCTGAACACTCCAAGCACTTTAGATAATTTATTCCGTCCTCACAACAGATTTTACAGGTAGATCTATGTATTATTCCCCCCGTACAAGTGAAGAGCTGAGGTTTAAAGAGTTAATTGAATTGCCTGAGGTCATCCAACCGATTAGTGGCAGGGCTGGGATTCAAACCGAGACTGGCACGATATCCAAATCCATGTCTATAAATAGAGTGTCCCCAAAAGGTTTGTCTGGCAAAGGTGTGACATGGATTCGGCTGCCCCAGATGTTCAGGGGTGGAGCCCCGCTGACTGTGTTTGCTCTCTCCGGAGCCCGTGCTGCTCCATCCCTGCACACTTCACCTCTCCTCCTCCGGGCAGAGCAGCTGGAGGGGTAGGAGTGTGTGTGCATGTTCAACACAGCAGGGGCGCCAGGGCGTCCTCCTGGTCTCCTGGCTGGTCTGGGTCACAGCCATGGTGCTGCCAGAGGCATTTGGCAGACTCGCCTCCGTGCAGTTAGGTGTGTGAGTCAGTGGCCCGGTGGAGCAACAGAACAAGGTCAAACATGGACTCAGCGCTTCTGTATTTTGCACGCTGAGCTACAGGACTTGGCATTAAATGGAGCTGGGGACACCCTGGGTCACAAACAGGAGCTGGGCCTTGGGCTCAGCTTCTCATCTGTGAAATGGAGTCAGGTTGGGCAAAGGAGTCCCAGGGACTCCCCACGGGGGGGCCCCGAGCACGGTGCTGAGGGGAGAACCGTGAAAATCTGCCTGGCTCTGATGCTATGTCAGACGCCAGAGAGGGCACCGGCCATCTAAAATTCCTCCAGAAGTCCGCGCTGTCTCAGCCCGAGGCACTCCCGGTATCCTGTCCTGTTGTCTCCATGCCACCTCACTGGTGTCTTCGTCTGCCTCTCTGACTGGCATGTAAGCACTTGAGAGCAAGAACCTTTTCTGTGCTGCTCACTGTTGGATCATCAGCTTCTAGAATAGCTGGTTCAATATATATTCGTCAAATGGACAAATGAAAAGCAATCTTTTCTCCAGGGGACGTCTGAAAGGCACCAGGCAACTGGTAGGGATGTAGATTAGTTTTGTTCTTTTCCTTGGCCCCTGAGCAAACACACTCCAAGGTCATGAGATTACATGGGAATAGGAAAGTTGGATTAAAAATAAGTATGCTCCCTCCCTGATCTGAGCTTCAGTACACTGTGATTTGTCTTCTAAAAGCTCCTTTCTAGTGCTTGTCGATGATTTTACATGCTTAAAGTTTATGTAGCTATAAGAAGTGGTCAGGGAAAAGAGGGTTGCGTTGGCCAGTCAGTACTCGAACACTGAGTGTGGGTGGTTTTACTCAGCCTCCCCCGGCCTCCTCCCCCTCACAATAGCTGGGATGCCAAACCACCAACCTTGAGTTTAGGGTGAAGGAAAGATCTGAGCCCTCCCCTTGTTTATGTCGCCAACTGTCTGAATGCGCTTGGGGAGCTTATTCTACATCTCTGCATCTTGGTTTATATTCGCCCCATAGACATTGTTGAACACTCACTAGATGATACCAGTCTAGGTGATGGGGAGACAGCATTGTGGGGGAGGGGAACCCAGTCTTTACCTTCCCTGAGTTTGCCTGGCCAGGGTGAGGGGTAGTGGTGGAATAGACAGTAGACAAGTAAAGAAATAAGGGAATTTAGGATAATACATGCCACAGAACTAAAAGATAGATGGATGGATGAACAAACCAAGATAAAGGAGTATGGGGACCGATGGGGGTGGCACAGGGAATGCCTCTCCGTGGAGGAAACAGGAAAGCTCTGAGACGTAAGTGACAAGAAGAAGTCAGCCATAATGCCTGGAGGAGGATCTTCCCAGACCAGTGCAAAGCTCTGCAGGAAGAATGAGTTTCGGTGATTCTGGAGAAGCAGGGAAGTCCTGTGTGGCCGTGCTTAGTGCACTAGGGAGGCGGCGGGGAGAGCTGGAGAGAGAGGCTGGGTCAGATCACTGGGTGTCTGTAGACGGGCATTTGCCTGGCTTTCTAGTGTGATGGGGAGTCAGCCATCTCTTTTGCTGATTGATTTCTCCTTTTTTTCCATGGCTTTTAGCTCTGGAGAATTCCGGGGCCCAGTCTGTGGACCCCCTCTCTGTTTTTCCATCTGGGCTCACTCCTGGGGGTGTCTTCTACTCCCCCAACTTTAAATACCATCCATATGCTGCGTACCCCTGATTTCACTTATGCAGAGCAGACCTGTTCAGTGCCTCCACTTCAATGTCTTAAAGAACACTCCAACTTAACGTGTAAAATCCAATTCCTAACCTTCTCCCACTGTGCTACAAGTCCGCCTCACCCTATCTCTGGGAAGGGTGACTCTACCTGCCCAGTTTCTTGAACCAAAACACCTGGACTCCCCTTGATGCTCTGGCCCCCAGGCGTGCAATCTGCAAGCAAACTTGGGTGGTTCTGCCTTCAGGTTTTCTCTAGGGTCTGATTGTTCATCACCATCCACACAGCGACACCTTAGTTCAGACCCGCCATCTCTCGCCTGGGTCACTGCACTAACCTCTCACCTGACCTCCCTGCTTTTTAACTTTCTTCACCGTATTCTCAACACCCAGCAACAGAGTGTTCTTTCCACAGTGGAACTCAGATCCTGTCAATGTTAATCAGCACCCTCCCAGGCCTCCCCATCTCTCTCAGGATGAAGGCCAAAGTCCTCTCAGTGGCCTGCATGGTTCTACGTGACTCTCATTTTCTTCCTGAGCTCACTCTGCTGCAGCTGCACTGGCTTCTCCATGCTGTTTCTCGAACATGCCAGGCAGGTTCCGGCTTGTAGACGTCTGGGGAGCCGTCTCCACATGTCCACACGGCTCATTCCCTCGCCTGCTCGATTCTTTGCTGGAGGCCACCTTCTCCTTGGGGACCTTCCTAACTGCCCATAAAGGGATTGCACCCCCAGCACCCCTCCAACACCTCCCCAGCTTAATTAATTTACTGTCTGCTTCCCTAAGTGGGAGGCAAGCGCCCAAGGACAGCCATGTTTATTCAGCTTGCTCACGACGCTCTGACAGTTTGAACAGAATTCCCTGAATGCTGCATGTTGAAGGAGGGAGAGGGCATTCAGCAGGAGACCGATGCGATGTGTTTACCGAGATTGTCTGGCTGCTGTATGACACGTGGACCCTTGGGGAGAGTGGGAGGACGCTGGGACATTGTCCAGTGGCTGTTGTAGGAGTCAGGGAGCGAGATGATGGTGGTGTAATCTAGGGTGCTTTGGGGGAACTGCTGAGAAATGGCCAGGCTCGGCCTATATTTTGGAAGAGCTGACAGGACTTGCTGATACTGAACTTGGATTGACAATGAGGAATCAAGGAGGACTCCTAGGGTTTTAACCTAAACCATTGGATGGTGGTGGTGTCATTATCCCAGAAGAGGAAAATTAGAGGAAAGGCTGTTTTTTATTCATTAGTCATCAGAGGGTGGACTGAGAATTCTTTTGGGGATGTAGTTGAGGTCCTTTACTTTTTTTTTTTTTGATTAATCACTTAGATGAAAATATCAAGTAGGCAGTTGGATATACTAACCTAGAGTTCAAGGGTCAGACCCAGGCTAAATGTACAAAATTGGGAGCATTAGCATGTTTAAAATAAAGGGAATTGGATGAGTGTGTCACCCCCTACTCTGGAGAAACTTGTGCTCTTGGGGGAGAGGGTGGGGAGAAAGTACAGCCAAATAAAAAACAATCTGAGTGATGAAGAAGCCGCACCCTCCACTCGGTCAGCTAGCAAGGCGCTGACCCCTGGCACCCCTACAGTGCTCTATGCACTGTGCCCGGGGTTCCCGGGGTACACCCGGTGGATGTGGGCCCTGGCCTCAGGGAACGGACTCGTACTTCAAGAGCTATCAGGGCATGGGGTAAGAAGGCTCCATTTTTTACTTTGATAGAATGAATGGATTTCCTTCCCATCCTCTCGGGCTGCAGAGTCCTGAGCACTAAGTTGGCAGTGTGTCCCGAGTGTGCCTCTGCACAGATGCACGTGGACGTGCAGTGACTGTGGCCAGGGTTTAAGTCGCACTCGCGGGACGGGATAAAACCCCTGAGCTGTCGGGTCTCTCCTCGGTCAAGGCCAAGGTACGGAGTGATTGTCCTTTACCTCCCAATTCTCTGTGGGTAAAGAAGGAATACGAGTTCCTTGGGCTCTTAGAGTGTATTCTATATTTAATACCGTTTACCTCTCTCCCTTAACCCCCACCCCGTAATGTATGAGATAGGTGGTGTGACCCCCTCCTGCAGGCCTGGAGACTGAGGCCGAGAGGCTTAGTTCTCCTTCCACGTCCAAGAGCGAGGGCCTGGCAGATCCAGTGTCCACTCTGAAGTCTGATGTGAAACACTCTTCTAACTCAAAAGCCTAGAGGAAAACAAAATACTTAGTATTTCTTTCACATTATAACACACGCAGTGGTGCCTCGGTGCTCGTCCTTAATTTGTTCCGACGAGGGGCAAGCAAGCAGCGAGCGATGAAGCGTTTCCTCTTGCAGGGCGGCGCTGTGACTCCTGCAAGCTCCAGCAAGCGTGATGAGCAACGAGCAAGTGCCGAGTGCTGGGACAATTTTTCTTCTCAAGATGCACACGAGTACCAGGTGTGACGGGTCCCGAAGCGAACGAGGACGGAGGTATGACTGTATTTAAACTAAGTTTACTTTCCCTTCTCAAGCTGCCTCTCCTTGGGCTCAACATTTGCAGTTCTTCAACCTTATCTATGTGTGACATAGTAACTATTCAAGTTCTGGGCACTGTGCCTGGCACACAGTAAGTGCTTAACAACAGAAAGTTAATGAGATTACACTGTTTGCCAGCTTAGAAAACTGAGTCCCAGCGAAGAGAAGGGACTGACCCCCTGTCCCTGTCCCACACTGAATCATCTGCTCTGCTGCCGACTTCTAGGCACATTCTACTGTTCTCAGTGTTTATTTCTCAAATGCAGTCCAACTAGGACAGAGCCCTTCCTCTCACCTCCTTTACTTCGGCCTCTATACTTCCCTTAATATGATCCCGAGTGTCTTAGCTTTCAGGGAACCCTCCCCGCACCCAAGGCTTGTTCTCCTCGCAGTCTTAGCCCAGCAGTTAATTTATCCATTCCCGTTCTGAACCTGGAGCTGGCTGGCTGGCTGGCAGAATTTAATCAGAAGGCTGTGTGACCGTGGCAAGGGGCTGCCCAAGCACAAAGCTCTAATGACAGAATGGTGACAGGAGAGTTGGATTAAAAGCAGCTTCTTTTACAACAAGGGAAATGCCAAGCCTCCTTCTCTCCCTTTCACTTCGTAGTACCCACCTGTGAGAAGGACCGGGCCCAAAGGTAGAGATGCGGAGGGAGCCCACGGCCCCGAGCAGTCCTGAAGTGTGGGGGCCAGGTGGACATGCAGAGGATGTCTCGTTTGAGTGGTGGAGTCTCTGAAAGAGGAGGTGGGTATCACAATCCGATCGCAACAGAGGTGTGGGATGCCGAACTGTTTAAGTCCGAGACGTTCTGAGAAGAACCCCAAGTCCTCCCTGCCCAATCCCATGGGCTCTGGTCCCTGAAATGCACCCGCTTGGCACTCGCTGGTTTAGCTTAACAACCCCAACACTACGTCTGCAACTCAGGAACATGCGGCGATTCCCCCTCTGTCTCCTTCGCATCTCACAGAAGTTCTGTGAGGGACACAGGGCAAGGAGGGGTGGTCTAGGCTGGGGGACATGGCACAAGTGTGGAGTCAAGAGTCCCAGCTTGTCCTAGGGCGTCATCATGGTATTAAACCTCTGCAAAGTTTGGTTTTCTCGCATGTAAATTATACATAACAGTACATGCAGCTCGGGGCTTTTACATTAACACAATACAAGCCCTAGGACCTGGCGTGTATTAAGTGCTCACTTCATGCTTGCTTATTATTATTGCCATCCCCATTTGGCGGATGAGAAAATTGAGGATCGGCGTCAGACAGTGACTCACCCGGGCCCTCAGCGCTGCTGGGAGCCCAGGTGCCCTGACTCCAGTCTCTCACACAGCACCAGCGGGTCTCCCTTCGCGGGAGGCGCCTTGGGGCGAGGCTGCTTTCTGTTTAGAAGGGAAGAGCCTTTTTGCTTTTCTCCTGAACAGGGCTTTACTTCGGTGTTCAAATGCTTCCATGATTTGTAAGATTTGTTGCAGTTTCTAAGTATCTTTTAATTTCCAAGTGTTGCTTGAGGCCCCAGGGCAAAGGTGTCGGGGTTTCTGCGTTTTAAACAAGATGAATAAACAAACAAGGAGGAACGGGATGCTCGATGCAAAGGCTGGACTGGCTGGGTGTGGAGGTCCCTCCGGGCTGACATTCTGGGAGTTTTACTGCTCTTTTGTCACCTTCCACCACAAACGTGGTAGGAATCCAGCCCTGCCTTCCAGCTTTGTGTCCCCAAACCCCCCAGGGAAGAGAGCCAACCTCAGGGCCAGGTGGCTCGCGGGCTTTTGTGAGAGCCTATCGGACTGTGCTTGCTTCTCAGCAGGGTCTTTCTAAGGAGGCTGCAGACAGCCTGGAGATGACCAAGATTGCACAGAGGGAAAGGTACAGGCTAGGCTTAAACTTGGGTCTCTAGAGTCTCAAGTTAGTGTGTTATCCACTGCACCACGATGTCCCTAGAGCCCTCTGAGGAGTTGAGTGAGTGTGTGTGTGTGTGTGTGTGTGTGTGTGGTTACTGCTATAAACTGGGAGGAGAATGTCCCATTGTGTGTTCTCTCCCGCTCTCCTCTAACACGTGTGTTCAAGGGGACCCAGCATACAGGAGGCGTGGACCGCAGGCTCAGGTCAGGATTCACGTTCCCAAGAGGTGAGCCACTGCAGTCGGAGGCTCACACACAGAGGGGTGGGGCATCTCCATCACAACACCTGGGAGTTTCCCCCCTAGGGGTGGTCCCTGGACCAACAGCAGCTGCAACACCTGGGAGCTTGGTAGAAATGTGGCATCTTGGGCCCCAAACTCAACCTACTGAATAAGAACCTGTATTTTATTTAGTAAGATGCCAACGTGATTTGTAGACATGTTAAAGTTTGAGAAGCATGGACTAGGAGGTAGGAGCTCATAAGCTGGCTATAGTTTGCCAACGTCTGGTCTAAGTGGAAGAAAACAGTGCGCTTGCCTCGTGTGAAGTTCGATCGGGAGTTAAGGACTTCTTGGAGCAGGATTTATGGGAGAAGTGTTTAAGGACTCATCATGGTCGATGAGAGACCTGCCCAGGGTGTGTGGGGCGGGGAACAGATCCCGTGGGCTGGGGAGTTGCCATCACCAAACTGGGCGACTTCAGAAGGCTCTTCCAGCTCTGGCATTCCTAACTCGAATGGTGGCAAACCACCCTCAGACCAGAGACTGGGCTATGGCTTCTGGAAGGCACAGTGGTTCTGCCATTAGCTAGCTCTGTGACCTTGGGGAGGTCACTTACATACTTGGAGCCTTAAAGTCCGAATTTGCCCCTGCCTCACTCAAGGTTTATTGGGAAACTTAAATGAGACAGAGGGTGCCAGAGAGACCTGTGGACCAAAATATGCTGTAGAAATAAAAGGTATTTTTATAATGATGATGAAGATCATGGAGACAGTTCAAAAGGCCCACAGAATATCAGAGACATTTCAGAACACAGTGAGTCAATAGCCAAGTCAGGGTCAGAATTCAAGTTTCCCGATTCCCAGGTATGTTGACTGCCTCTTGGAATCAGTCCTAGGTTCCACTCCTAAGGCTTTGAACGAAGAAATCATATATATAAGCATGTCTAATATTGGCGATGCCCACGTTGATGTGGCAACTGAAACTACTTATTGAGCATGGATTTTGCACCTGGCACCCTGGCAAAGTCTGCTACCCGTCTTATCTCTCTTAGTTCTCGCATCAACTTTTAGAGGCAATTGCTCCGTGTGCTTTCACTGTGCATGAAGAAACCGAGGTCGAATGTGTTACTTCTCATTGAGCATTTTGCTTTTTCACTGAGGACAGTGCTTTAAGCCAGAGGGCTGCTTTTGCAATGGGGGCAGTCCTGGCCCGTGAGAGTCCAGCTGGGGGTGGGAGGAGAGGCGTGTTTCGGGCAGGGCTTGTCTGGATCAGGACATTCCAGTGCCTCTGGAGCTGCAGCCCAGAAGGGGCGGCTCGCCCTGCCAAGAAGGCCTGGGGAGCCGAGGTCGTCACCTTGTAGCAATGCATGATTTCCTGGCCGTGCCAGCCTGGGATGCTGTAGCTGGCAGCCCCGGGGCAGGGGAGGCCTCCGCCAAGTTGGAAGGCGAGACCTCAGGATGAGATGACTGGCAAAGACGGGGGCACGGGCCGGGCACGGCCAGGCTGCTGCCCTCCGTGTTCACAGCGTGGAGCCCGCCTCCAGATCCCATCCCGGGATGTCTCACTCGGGCAGAGGTGAGAGCCAGCCAAGCAGCAGAGCAGAGGTGAGGGGACCTGAACCATTCCACCGCGCTCAATCGCTGGTGGCCCAGGTAATCCTGGGGAGAGTGTGTCAGTCCTGAATTTAAACCTATTAAGTAGGGCCCATGAGTGGATTTTCTCCCTCCGTTAAGTGAAGTAATCTAGTGGTTACGTATTTGGGCCCTGACTCATCGACCCAGGTTCAAGGCCTCTGCCATTGTTTGCTAGTTGGTTATGTCATGCAGGGCCTGTATGTCAGTAAACCTCAGCTTTTTCATCTATGATGTAGAGATCACAATAGAACCTTCTTCATAGATGTGCCAGGAAGATTCAGTAAGAAAATGCGTTTAAATTCATCATAGTGCCTGACACAGCAAATATTCGAAACATGGTAGCTTTAAAAACATTGCTATTATTGGTATCATTATCATCATCATCGTGATTGTCAGAGTGTGGGGGGTCCAGTAAATGGCAACCCTCTTCCCTGCTTGAGTTCGATATCAGTTAAGAAGTAAGACAAAGGAGTAAATCCAATGGGAGACCAGAACTTCACCTTTATTGCTGGAGAGCTGACATTGGAGGAGGCGGCTTGCGTGTGCAGAATTACAAAGCCTACCCCATCCTGGCCAGCACGAGCCCACATCTTGGGACCTGCTTCTGCAAAAGTGGGGGGGGGGTGGGCGAACTCTGCAGGTCACTGGGCTCTCAACAAAGAAGAGAGAAAAGTTTAGAGCTTTATATACTCTCCCCTCAAACTGTCACTCAGGTGAGCCATGCTGCTGGAGGTAAGGAATGGGATGGGGAAAGGGGTGAAGGAAGGCCTGGGGTTTTACAAAAGGGGAGGCTGCCCCAAGTGGAAGGAATATCAGGTGTGGGCAAGAAGGGTTCCCCAGCACTCACCATGTGACAAAAAAGGTGTATTTCCAGTAATAATTATGTAGTGATCATAAATAATCATTATTTTTATCCAATCTTTAGTTTTAAAACAATTGACAAAACAGAAGAATTTATTGTTTTTTAAATATATTTTATTGATTATGCTATTACAGTTGTCCCATTTCTCACCCCCTTTATTCCCCTCTGCCCTGCACACCCCCTCCTACCCACATTCCCCTTCTTTAGTTCATGTCCATGGGTCATACATATAAGTTCTTTGGCTTCTACATTTCCCATACTATTCTTAACCTCCCCCTGTCTAGTTTCTACCTACCATCTATGCTACTTAGTCTCTGTACCTTTTCCCCTTCTCTTCCCCTCCCACTCCCTTGCTGATAACCCTCCATGTGATCTCCATTTTTGTGATTCTGTTCCTGTTCTAGTTCTTCGCTTAGTTTGTTTTTGTTTTAGGTGTGGTTGTTAATAATTATGAGTTTGTTGTCATTTTACTGTTCATATTTTTTATCTTTTTCTTAGATAAGTCCCTTTAACACTTCATATAATAAGGGCTTGATGATGATGAACTCCTTTAACTTGACCTTATCTGGGAAGCACTTTATCTGCCCTTCCATTCTAAATGAAAGTTTTGCTGGATAGAGCAATCTTGGATGTAGGTCTTTACCTTTCATGACTTGAAATATTTCTTTCCAGCCCCTTCTTGCCTGCAAGATTTCTTTTGAGAAATCAGCTGACAGTCTAATGGACACCCCTCTGTAGGTAACTGTCTCCTTTCCTCTGCTGCTTTTAAGATTCTGTCCTTATCTTTACTCTTGGGTAATGTAATTATGATGTGCCTTGGTGTGTTCCTCCTTGGATCCAACTTCTTTGGGACTCTCTGAGCTTCCTGGATTTCCTGGAAGTCTATTTTCTTTGCCAGATTGGGGAAATTCTCTTTCA
Organism: Phyllostomus discolor; assembly: GCF_004126475.2. Taxonomy (NCBI): domain Eukaryota; kingdom Metazoa; phylum Chordata; class Mammalia; order Chiroptera; family Phyllostomidae; genus Phyllostomus; species Phyllostomus discolor. The sequence continues at coordinate 22,187,855 of NC_040915.2, forward strand.
TTATTCGTTCAAATACGTTTTCAATTTCTTGCTCTTCCTCTTCTCCTTCTGGCACCCCTATGATTTGGATGTTGGAATGTTTAAAGATATCCTAGGCCTCTCCTCATTTTTTTGAATTCTTGTTTCTTCATTCTGTCCTGGTTGAGTGTTTACTTCTTCCTTATGCAAACCATTAATCAAACCATTGATTCAAGTCCTGGTTTCCTTCTCATCACTGTTGGTTCCCTGTACATTTCCCTTTATTTCGCTTTGCAGAGCCTTCACTTTTTCCTCTGTTTTGTGACCATACTCAACCATTTCTGCGAGCATCCTGATTGCCTTTGTTTTGAACTGTGCATCTGATAGTTGACTATCTCTTTGTTGCTTAGTTGTATTTTTTTCTGGAGTTTTGATTTGTTCTTTCATTTGGGCCATTTTTTTTTTTTGTCTTGGTGAGCCTGTTACGTAGTGAGGGGTGGAGCCTTAGGTGTTCACCAGGGTGGGGTAACTTGTGTCACTGGGTTGTAACGCTGTATGTGGGGCAGGGGTCAGAGAGGGAACAATGCTGCTTGCTTGGCTCTCAGCCAGCTTTCAGTCACTTCCCCCACTTCCCACAAGCAGATTGGGCCCTTTTGGTGCTGATTCCCAGGTGGGTGGGCTTGTGTACATTCTAGGACCCTGTGAGTCTCTCCAACGAACTCTCCTGTGAGGCTGGGAATTTCTCCTGCTGCCTCATTTCCATAGGTGTTTTCAGGCAGAGGCTTTGAGGCTTTATTTCCACGCACCAGAGCCCTGGGTTGTGTGATCTGTCTTGCTCCCCAGTTGTTCCTCCCAGTTTATGTGCATGTGAATGTGGGACCACCCGGGCCACCAGCCACCACCTTGCTGCGAGTCCTCTCTGCCCTGCTGTCCATCTCTGCCCCTCCTACTGGTCTGGATGAATATTTCTTCTTTACTTCCTTGGTTGTTGGACTTCCATGCAGTTCGATTTGTTGTCAGTTCTGGTTGGTTTTTGTTTTTAAATTTGTTGTTGTTCTTCCTTTGGTTGTGTAAGGAGGCACAGTGTGTCTACCTATGCCTCCATCTTGGCTGGAAGTCCAGAATTTTATTGTTAATGATAGTATTCAAACTCAGTAAACTATTTCACCTGTAGTCTTGGCTGGGTGGCTCAATTGGTTGGAATGTCATCCTGTAACCAAAAGTTTGCTGGTTCGATTCCTGGTCAGGGCACATACCTAGGTTGCAGGTTCCATCCTCCGTCTAGGTGCTTACATGAGGCAACCGATCGATGTTTCTCTCTCTTCCTCTTTCTCTAAAAGCAATAAAAAATGTCCTCAGGTGAGGATTAAAAAAGAAAATTTCACCTCTGAACTAAACTTTTCACTTAACAAACAAAAATATGACACTTTGCATCTTTCACTGTTTTACTGTTTTAAATTTTAGAATAAAATGAAAACCCAAATACAAACCTCAGGTGGTCACACAGAATGACAAAACTGAGTTCTCTCCAGTTTCTCTCTTTACCATCACTGCTCTGTCATTGTCTATGTCAAGCCTTGTAGGTTGGAAGTACACAACGGAACCCACGGTGCGATGGCTGCTTAGCCACAGGGACAACACAGCACAATGGCTCAGAGATGGGAGCTGTTCCCCGAGTGCGTGCAAATGGTTTCAAACTCACTCTTGAATCGGGGGGTGGAGCTGAGCCTCCCATTTCAAACTCACTTGTATATTTTCAAATTTAAACAGTAACCTCAGCAAGTGTTTAGAACTTAGAACGAGCAAAGAATTTTCTTTTGCTGTGGGGAGAGATGAGTATTTTATCGCTGGCGTTGTTTAGAACTTCAGGCCCCTGGCGATACTGAAAAGCAGACTGATCGCTGGTCACTTTGGAAATGATCGTCTTAAATTCTGCCGGGGCAGCGCCTGTCCTCACTGCCTGCCCCTGGGACCGATGGCTCCCACGCTCTGGCCCCTGTCCTGCTGCCGAACAGAAACCACACTGCGAGGGGAGCTGTGGTTTCTGGGAGCTAGCCTGTGCCTGCCTGTGACCGGCAATTTTCAGTTGTTAACAGGGAAAATCTCATTTCCTCTCTGGGCCTGTTTTCCTACCTGTAAATGTAGGGGGCCAGACTGGGATCATCTTGAAAATTTCTCTCCTGCTCCGAAGTCTGGTTGGAGAAGTCATCCTTCACCAGGCAGAGGGAGACCGGAGGACACATTAGGAATCTGAGTCTGTCTCTGTTCGCGGATCTGTGCTGATTTATGGGGATGAGTCCCCGCGAGCAGATCATCCGCCTTTGATTTACGCTGGAGGCGTGGTGTGCTCCGACCTCTGCAGTTCTCCAGGAGCTGGGATGGAAGCGGGGAAGTGTGAGGTCTGCTGCGTGAGGGAGGAAGAGGAAGAAGCTGCGACCCGCTAGGGCAGGGGAGGGGGACGGTGATGATGGTTCTGCAAACACTTATTGCATGCTCCTTGGAAGCTAGGTGTAGCGTCTTCATAGCATAATCACGATGGAGGCACTACTATTTATTCCTGCTTCGCAGATAAGGAAACTGAAGCTGTGCTCAAGTCATACGGTTGGTAAACAGCAGTTTTGGGAATTGAACCCAGGCTGTCGGGAGCCGTACTCCTTCTTTTAACTGCTGTGCTGCAGGGTTGGGGTGAGCGGCTGTCCACTCCTGGACTGGGTGACCCTGCTCAGCACTGGCCGTGTCTGGGGCAGTGCACCCTGGGCCCCCGTCACAGGAAGGGCCCGTGAAACTCTGCGGGAGGCAGCCTTTGGCGCTGACTGTCACAGCCTGGAGGGGGCTTAGAGTCTCTGATCTGAGCTCCATGCGGGAGGAGTGACTCCTTTAAGACCCAGATCTCAGGGCAGGATGGAACCAGGATCTCACCAGCTCATCCTGCCGTGACAGGCACACGGGTCCCTGTGAGCACTGAGGGTCTGGCCTGGGCTCTTCTCCTAACCCCCATCCTGGACTTCAGGGTCCCAGGCCACGGCCTTCTAGGAATCACCCAGGCCTGTGCCCTGATGCGGCACTTGGCTGCTCTCATGGTCGGGTGCTGCTCAGCCAGAGACGTGGCGTTCGGCTCTTCCCACCTGGCCCCAGGGACGTTTCATCCATTGGTAGCGAAGTCTTTGATCCAGTAAAATGAATTTTGTAGTATTTTGAAATGTATCTATTTTTCAGAACATTATTTTTCTCTTGGAAGAACCAGAGAGGTGTACATGATACATGATTATTCCATTCATTCGGCAGATATCTGAGCCCTTCCTGCACCTGCCCAGGCACTGGTGCTGCAGACAGACGCAGCCCCTGCCTTCCTCCAACTTGTAGTGTGGCGGGGCAGATGCGAAATGAGCAGAAAACAATTATTTCATTGCACTTGCCATTATTGAACTCACATTTGCACACAGTGTATGGAGATTTGTTTTCCTAAGTGGTAAGAGCAGCCCCAGAAGGACCTTGCTCTTTGCTAATCATAGCTTTCCCCTGCAACCTTGTATTTCATTTTTATTATATCTCACTTTGTTTAAAAAGTGTGGCATATTTTACAGTGCTTTGTCAGAAATGTCACACTGTTCTCTACCCCAAACAAATGAAATTTACCTTGCAACCAAGTCTCTCTTTCTGAAATAGCTATAGCTCCGCACAGAGAACAATGCAAGGTAATATATCTTCTGCTGTGGTTGCCTTAACATTCATCATCTTTCCTCAATTTTTTTTTATTAAAAAATAAAGGTTAGAAAGTTCGTTTTGTTTGTATTTCAGTCCAAGTTTGTGGAGGGTGGCAGCAGGCCGAAGGTTCCCCGAGTCTGCACGCAGTAAGCTGTGGCACCTGGTGCCCGTGTTTGCAGCAGGGGTTTGTGTTCTCTCTGATGTCTCGGGGGTGGCGCGCCACACCAACGTTCCGCTTCAGCTTCACCATCCACCCTGGCAGTTCCACTTTACGGAGCAGAGCAGGTGGGTGGTGTTTCCCATGGAGCCCCACCAAGAAGAGGATTGCTGGCTGTATATTTGGGAATCTTCTCACAGGTCGTATTTATGTTTCCAAAGTCTGGACAGACCTGAGTTGGAATCTTACCATCTCCACTTTCCATCCATCCATTCATCCAACGAATATTTGTTGACCATCTTCCGTGAGCCCGGCACCCTCCTAGATGCTGAGAATATATAAAATAGACCAAGTCTCAGCTCTCGTGGAGCTTCTGTTCTGGTTATAAACAAGATCTCTTTGCACTGTGAAAACTCCAGGGTATGGGAATAAGACGACCTTCATCGCGGTGGTGGCGAGGGTCACCGCTTTTTTGAGGAAGTGACGTTTACGTTGCATCTCAAAGGGAAAGAAGAAGCCAGCCAAGTGAGAATGAGAACATAGTAGCACATGCAAAGGCCCTGAGGCAGGAAATGGGTTGGGATGTCTGGAGAAAAAAAAGGAAACCAAGGTGGTTGGAGTCTGGAGAGCGAGGTGCTGGTTTGGGGAGATGGGGCATGCGAGTGGAGAGGAAGCAGGTCAGATCATTGGGGGTGTTAGGGCAAGCGAGGGAATTTAGAATTTATTCTAGGTTACTTAGGAAGCCAAGGAATGCTTAACAAGGGAGGAGTGATTGCATTTTTGGGAGTTTATTCTTCGGGATAATCTACTCTAAGGGAAGCAGAGTTGAAAGGAGGGAGGGTGTCACAGTGGTCCGAGCAAGAGATCATCATGAGGTAAGAGTGGCCTGAACTAAGACCAAATGGAAATGGAGACAGGATGTTTCAAGATGCATTGGGGGGAGGGGGAGAGGAAGGAGAATTAAGGCTGTCCCCCGGATGTTGCATGTGAGAAGGTTATCAGTTCTGTGGTCTGGGGAAAATCCTTACATGCTCTGAGCCTGAGGACTGGCTGGGGCAGGGCAAGAGACCCTGAGTGGGGCCTGAAGGCCTGGTGAGATGAGCTGGGGGGGCGGTGTGTAGAGAAGATGGGGACCAGGGTGGGTGTCTGCATAGTGCACTGAATTGCTCTATCTGCCCCAAATCATAAAATGTCCCTACCTGAAGACATCTTAAAACACCAGTAGCATACATTACTCAAGAAATGCATAGGGCTATGGCATACATTGCTTTTGCCTATACCCACAATATCTATTTAATATAAATTCATAGCAACTTGTTTTCTGACTAAAATATATATTATTCAAGACTTTTTTTTAGTTTACACATGAAAGAAATGCAGGTTGAATTGATCAAAGCCAAAAGAAAAATTACTGACCAATATAATAAAAAGACAAGAACATGGATCTGGACTTCAGGCACGGTGAGATCTAGGTGCACCCATATTGTTATGAGTTACTTGATTTTCTTTGAGTTCAGGGTCTGCTTTCCTTTTCATTGGCTTCTTTCTCAGGCAAGCTTTCCTGAAGGAGTAGACAATATGGCAACCCCTCTTCCAAGTCTATGTCTTAGGAGCTCCAATGGAAAGCACCTGTTTCCCAGCAGTTACATCAAAGTCTGGGCCTATGTAGGTTCTCTTTGATCTGGCTTGGATTGCCTGTTCTTCCCTGAAACAATCTCAATGCCATAAGGTGGAGTGTGTGGATGGGCCAAGGTCTGGCTGGTGGGTGGGGCCGCCCAGTCTAAGCCACATAGATAGAAAGAGGGCAATTCCCAAAGGAAAGCTGGGCTGCTGTTGCTCGAAGATACAGTGCATGCTGGGAAGGCAAGACAGCAGACCCAAGAGAGTCCCCATGAAAGCCATTTCAGAATCTCCCCTGCCAAACCATTGTATCTCCATTCACTCATTCCCTGTAGGCGGTCAGAATGGGGAAGTATGCAGCGTACACCTCTCAGAAGGCAGAAGAAGTGCTCTCCATGTTACCTGGGGTTTCAAACTTGCAGGAAAGGTAGAGGCATCCTATGGAGATCAAGCTGGCATGGGAATCTTTGAAATCAAGACTTGGGGGGCTCAGCTTCTTGTGTGTGTGTGGGAGAAGCTAGTGGTGGATGGTGCTGAGGCAGTATTGCCCAGCTCTTCCTCAAACCGGGCATTTCTTCAGTCTTCCACGTGCTTGTCGGGTTCCTTGGGAGGCATTTGATCCAGTCCCGTAGACTGTCAGAGCTGGAAGGCGACCTAGAAGTCTTTCCATCCAGGCTGATTTCTACTGAGATAAGAAAACTGAGGCCTGGAGTGCTCAGTCTAGAGAAAGATCTTGAGCCTGGGCTTTGTTATTTTATTCCTATGAGTAGTGTGTTGAGTTTCTTATTGCTTCCCTGGGTGAATTCACTTTAACACATGAACTGTATTTTTTCCCCCCTATAAAGAGAGTGTGTTGAGTTTCCCAGGGGAAAGAGTCTTGGCCTGGATTTCACTTGGTTTTCTGATTCTTGAGTTTAAAAAACCATCTGTGAACTGAGGGTTCTTTGAAAGATGATGGGTGAGTGATGTAACTCACCCACGCGTCCCTTGGAGTCCAAAGAACATAAGATCATGGATATCCCTCTGGGTTCAGTGACAAACTCAGCACCTGCCTGACTCCGCGGGCCCCCAGCATTCACCAGCATCTGAGCCTCTGCAAGTGTCTTGGTTGGAAGCACCTGCCCATGGGCTCCGGGTGGAGCATCTTCTCCATGAGGGCTTGCGGGGCTGGATGAGGGACCCGAACAGGTGTCCTATTAAAACTTTGAAAGCAGGACACAGATAGCCTTGCATGTGAATCCAGGCTCTAACATTTATAAGTTGTGTGAGCTTGACCAAATTCCTGAACTTCGCCGCACCTCCATTTCTGTATGTTTAAAATGAACAAATTCATGCGAGCGTAGCTCATGAGGTTGTAGAGCACATGAAATAAAACTAATGCGTACAAGGACCCAGCACGCCATCTGGGAGAGGCTAAGCACGCAGTGTCCACATGAGCAGGGGTTGTCATTGTCATCATTATTATTACTCCGGGTCCCTTTGCGGGGGAGCTTGAAATGTCAGGCAACTCGGTCAATGTAGGCGGTGATTCCGACGAGTGCGCACAGGGTGGGTTCCCTGGAAGATCACCTCTACATGGTCCGACTCCCACTCTGTCCATCTCTCTTCGGTGCCTCCCGAATTAGACATTCTTTTCAGTTTCGTCCAGAATGCTCTTTTGTTTTATCATATAGTCCTGGCGGCCTATCCATGAGCTCTTGAATTCATTGATTAACGCTTATTTTTTTCTCCTTCAATACAGTAGATTCCTCCTCCGATCAATCTCTCTCACTCAACAAGGACTCAATGAAATAATGCACGTAAAGCACATTGCCCACAGTGGCCGGCGAAGTGTAACTAATCAATAAAATGTCCGCTCCCGTATCACTCGTACACCCACTCCTACAATTACTACCAAGCACCTGGCACGGGGATCTCGAAGAGCGTGAGAGTGATGATGAGGGCTGTCCCGGGTCACCAAGACACACTTCTTGTCTTTTCAAACAGGCCAAGCCTTGTTCGCATCCATTATCCTGTTTTTTTTTTTTTTTTTCTGGCAGGAGAAACAATTTATCAGGTGAGCTTCTCATCCCTCTTTTTAAGGTCAATGAATGTCAATTTAGGGGGGAAAAACTCTTCCCATAGGTCCCATTTGTTACTGCTGTTCCCTATCATTCTCTCTTGACTAATCTGGTTTGGTGCCTGAAATAGATCTCAGAGGCCAAAAGTCATCCACTAGAGAGGCAAGATTTCCCACATATAAGTTTGATTTCCTCGTAATTGTCAGTTTGCAGGGCATCGTCTCGAGCATCCCATTATTTGATCCTGGAAGTAACCTAGGGTGTAAGCATAGAACTGTCCCTATTCGTTGAGGCTGGAATCAGGGAGGAGCTAAGTAATGTGCCTGGGGCCAAAGAGAAGCAAGAGTTTGCTCATTGGATTGAAACTTGTTCTGTGTCATAGGGGCCCTCATGGGGTTGGGTGTATGTTGTCCATCAGGCAGCACAGGGGTGAAGTCAATACATCCATTCTTCGTGTTCTCCTGGGGCCTCAAGGGGGGGACTGAACAGGGCACAGCAGAGACACTGACTGACGTTCAGCAGAGGCTGAGCACGTGGGCTGGACTGTTAGCTGTGGGGGACGGGGTTCAGTTGCACCTTTTGCTGTTACCCTCAAGGGTCCCTCCACTGGCTACGCTCACACTACCTTGTGTCTCTGGGGTTTAGTACTAACTGCACCCCTGTGTCGCAACTGTGATGGGTGCAGGGAGGGCAAATCATGAGTATTTCTGAAATCAGTTATATTTAGGCTCGAAACAGACTATTTACCAGCTACATGACCTTGGGCAAATAAATTATTTTCTAAAACTCAATGTCCACACGTGCAAAGTGGAGGCAGGACTGCTTGGGCGTGTCTCCTGTGTCACGGGGAAGAGTGAGTTAAATGGGCTGATCCGTGCAAAGTGCCTGGGAACTAGTAAGGCTGAATGGGTACAGCTGACCGTCAGTCATGGCCTTTATTCATTTACTTTAAAGATTTTATTTATTTTTAGAGAGGGGGAAGAGCAGGAGAAAGACAGGGAGAGAAACATTGATTGCCTCTCACGTACCCCCGGACTGGGGAGTGAACCCACAACCCAGGCATGAGTCCTGACCAGGAATCAAACCAGTGACCCTTGGTTTTGTGGGACAACACCCAACTAACCTAGCCACACTGGCCAGGGCACTGCTTTGATTATTTTAAAAAGGAGCGTGCTTGAAGCAGGGAGTTAAATAGGGAAATGCTAAGCTCTGTGGGCCCAGTCGTGGGTCCTCACTTCTCAGTCCTTATGTGATCTTGTTGGTGCCCTCCTATTCCATGCTCATCAGATGCTAATAATTTCCAGAGGTGTGCTGAGCCCCAGATGTGCATATGCAACGGCTTAATTAACTTTTCCTCTTATATGCTTCAAAGACACTGCAGCTACGTTTCAACATCAACATGTCTAAAGCAGAACTCGTCCTCGCCTTCCAAACCTGGCCTTCTTTACGTTTGCCTTTTGCAGTGAATGGATGGCCAGAAGCCTGGGGCTGCCCTTGAAACACCCTCTTTGATTTAGTCCATTGGACAGTCCTGCCTATTCTGCTTCTTCTGTGAACATTCATTCTGTTTATCTCTCGCCATGCCCTGCATCATCCTGGTGAAATACACCATCATCTCTTGCCCCAGCTGCCCCCCTGCATCCACTGTAGTCTCTTCCAGGCCATCCTGAATGAATTTTTTTTGGTAGGCAGTGGTCCTGTGTCTTCCCCCTTCCCCATCCCACCCCTGAACACGTTTTTCCTGGATTCCCATTGACTTCAGGGAAAATGTGCTCCAGGACATGGCCTATAAGTCCATCATGATCTGGTCCCTGTCTGTCTTTCAGGCTCATCTGCCATCATATCTATCACCCCTTGTGCTTTCTCTGCCCAGACGTACCGACCGCCTGGCCGTACTTCACACCCACTGTGTTTCTACCACAGGTGCTTTGCCCGTGGTCGTCCTTCTTCCCGGAGTACTCTTTCCTCCCATTGTCACCTAAACTGAACCCACTCCTCCTTCAGTTTGCAGATTAAGCCTTCCCTGGCCTCCGCAACCAGTTCAGACCTCCCTTTTACAGGCCTCCCCAACGCCCTGAATCTCCCTTCTATCTCACTTAGCACAGTTGCAGTTGCAATTTTACGTTTGCATGCATGATTTTTGTTCTGTATCTGTCTGCCCAGACTAGGCTGGAGCCTTCATCTGTTTTGCTCATCACCATTTCCCAGCCCCCAGCACAGTGCCTGGCACATAGAAGGTGGTTGATGTCTGTTCTTCCCATGAATGAGAATCCTCCAGGCAGATTCATGTTTCTGAACCACGGTGCCAGAATCCAGCAGTTTATATAACATCCAGTGATTCACCTAGTGTTTCACCGTTAGTAAGTGTCCAAACTGGGAGTTGAGCCCAGGCCTCTCGTATGAAAAGAAAGCACCTTTAAAGCTTAACTCGAGGTCTTGCTGCTCAAAGGGCCCCCTCTTGAATTCTGTTTGAGAGAGAAGGGGTAGGTGGGCAGCCATCTTGCCCTGGGGACAGCTCTCCAAAGCCGGTGATCTAGAGCCGTAGGTTGAGGATGCGGGTGAGTGAGTCACTGGAAATGACTCAGAGCCTTCTGAAAACTTCTGGAAACATTGCTTTTACTCCTGGCTGGTCATGCACAGGACTTAGATGCAAATGGGTGATGAAGGAATATATTTTCTGCCCTTGTTCAATATCACCTGAGCTTCAGCGAAATCTTGTCTTCTCTACAGGAAGCAGAGCTTAAGGAATCAGGCACAGTCTTATCTCTTACTCCCTCCACCAACCCGGATTTGTATGCTACCGGCTTTTACCTTTTGATGAGCAGTGTCCTGGGTAGAACCTGCATCTGTGTGTTTCTTTGATGTTATCTTCTCTATTGCATCCTCCCTGCTGTCATCCAAAGATCCTTGTCACCTCAAGCGTTGGTCCTGATTTGAATGGTGATAATAATATTTGGGTTGGAGCATCAGGCTCTCCCTTCGCTGATTTCTTTCTCACCTTAATCTGACAGTCTTCCTCATGTGGATGAGCTCAAGAACCTACAGTGAGGGGCTCCTCGTGGCCTGCAACATGCACACAGAGGTCATCCTGGTCTTCAAGGAGCTCCTTGATACCATTCCATTTGTCTTTCGCATTATTCCTTATCAGGGGCCATCAGGATGTTTTTCCCATTGCCTGTCCATTTTAATTAATCACATGACTCACAGATCCAGAATGTATTTACTGAGTCCCTACTATGTGCTAGGCAGTGTATCAGTAGCGAGATAGTCATAGCCCCTCCCTCATGTGTGCCATGAGGAGAGGTAGACACGTACCAAATCTTGCCGTGCATAATGAGCACCCATGGTTTTTGTGTGCATTATACACGGGATTACTATTCCCACGGTATGTAATCATCATATCCATGTATAATGTGCATCCTATCTCTCCCTCAAAACTTCAGGCAAAAAATGCACATTGTACATGTCAAAATATGGCAAATAACTCCATTCACAACCACGTGTCTAATTAAAGTGGCAACAAGGGCTGCAAAGAAGGGAGAGGAGCTAAAACTGTGTTGGAAGGAAGTCTCACTCAGTAAAGGGAATCACAGAAGGCTTCTTTGGGTTGAAGGGCGCAGTTTAATCTGAGACCATTCCCTGCATTTGTTCCTGTTTTATGTCTTGTGCTTTTCTTCTCCCTAGGAAGGCATCCCTTCTGCTCTCTCCCTCCCTAAAAGCTCTGCATTTCCTCCACGGCGCCTCACTAGGGGAGCTGCATGAGGGTTCAGAGCGCGGACACTCAGTTCAGCGTTAGAGTCAACCCCAGCCGCACCGTCTCCTGGCCTGATGTTTTCATACAAGTCATTTGCCTTGTTGTGCACAACATAAGCTCAACCATCAGATAAGGGTTACAAAACATTCCTCTCAGGGTTATTCTGGGTGTGAGCAGTTAGCCCAGTGCTGGCACTTAGTAAATGCTCAGTTAGTAAGGGCAAGGGTATCAGGATTGGCTCCTGGCTTGGCTGCCAGTACCTGCTTCTTCCTTTTTCTTTTCATTGTTCAATGAACACCAGCCCTGTATTGTGCCGGATATTAGGGATACATCAACAAACGAGATGGTCCTGCCCACAACCCTGAAAGATCCCTTTTACCTCAGCTCCATCACCATCCTCAGGGCCAATCCCACTCTCAGGCTTGGGTGTGAGAGCAGCCCAGTCCCCAAAGTACTGTGACTCGGCACCCATTCCCTCACCTGCTCCTGAGACCTCGTTCTGAGCACAGACCCTCTCCCTGATGCTCTGTGCCTGGGTTCCCTCCATGGTTACCGGCCTCTGCTTGGGTTTCCCCCAGGCCTGGCAGCAGCCTTATAGCACTTCCTGGCATCTCCTACCTCGCCCCCAACACACGGCAGGGCTCACAGAAGGTACTGAGGCAAGGCTGGCTCACTGGTCTTGCTGGTTGCTCCAGCTGATGTCGGTTCTCCCTCAGTGTGCCCAGCTGACGGCTCCCTCTGGTGCAGGGGTTCTTCACCAAGCTGCTCACATGGACTGTGTAGCTCTGACTCTCCAGAAGGGGAGCAAGCGGGTGCCAGGAGTGCCGGTTCCTTGCTTGGACAAAATACACAAAGCGCTCTGCTCCTGCCCAGCGCAGGCCTCCCGCTCGTCCACCGGCGAGCACTGGCTCTGTGCAGGATCTTCCTCTGTGGGGACATCTCCTGGATAACGTGCCTTGGACTGATGGATTCTGTATGAGAGCCAGTGTGGGGCAGGGCAGGGCAAGGTGTTTAAATCTTAATGAACCCTTTCTTTTTAATGAACTCCTGGTTGGAGAGTCAAAATAATCACCAGATAAAGGGGCTCCACACTCAGAGAAGGAGGGCGGGCTGGGACTCTTGGATTCCACCTCCTCTTCCTGGTCCGAGGCCTGGATCTGAGCCCCGTCTTTGACAGGTGCTAACTCGGGACGTGGGGCGGCATTCCCTCCCTCGTGGACCTCGGATTCCTCATCTGTAGTGATTCATTCATTCATCCACTCCTTCACTCAGTCACACTCAGCACTGGATACATACCAGGCACCGCGCTTGTGCTGGAAATACCATGGGGTGCCGAGCAGACATGGGCCCTCCCTCCGCAGGGCTCACTCAGGTGAGGGCAACACAGGTGTGACAATGAAAGCAGTGACAAATGCAGTGAGGGGAGCTGCCATCCTGGGAGAGGGGCAGGGTGGCAGGGGCTGGGGCATGAGGCAGAATAGGCCCCATGGCCAAGGAAAAGAGTCTTTGTCTTAATCCTTTAAACAGGGACAACGGTACTTTTCCTTCTCACACTCCAGGTTTCACGCAGCTAAGTGAGGTGACCTGGGGACTCTGGCTTCAGATGCCTGTGAACACTGTTCCTGTGTCGCTTGCTCAAGACAGCTGTCCCTCCTCCTGTGCAGTCCAATGGGACCACGTGCCCGAAGTCCTGCGGTTTTCCTTCGCAGCTTTAACGATGATTATTAATTAATCAGGCAGTTCATTATTTATTTAGCACCTGCTTCCTCTGCAAGGCCAGAAGGGCAGGGATTGGGCCTGTCTTCTTCACCCGTCTAACCCCAGCTCTGACTGCACCTGAGTGGATGCTCAGTAATTATTTTTGAGTGAGTCAATAAAATGATTACGAGATCACACTGAGGTTTAGCACGTGGAAATCCCAGTGCTTCACAGATGTGTGAAGTGTCTCCGCTTGTGTGTTAGAGGCCATTAAATAAGTCACCCTCATCTTCTGGGTGGGAAACCAAGGCCCAGAGAGGGGAGGGGCCTTAGCCAAGTGGCACAGCGAATCGCTAGCTGAGTCCAGGTTGTTTTTCCCTTAGTTTGGGCTCTTTTTCTTATAGTGATGGCTGTTTTTTTGAGATTTTATTTATTTATTTTTAGAGAGGAAGGGAAGGAGAAAGAGAGGGAAAGAAACATCAATGTGTGGTTTGTCCCTTGTGCACCCCCTACTGGGGACCTGGCCTGCAACCCAGGCATGTGCCCTGACTGGGAATCAAACCAGTGGCTTTTTGGTTCACAGGCCTGTGCTCAATCCACTGAGCCACACCAGCCAGGGTGCAACGGCTGTTTTATCTTAGGAGCAGCATCTCTCAAGGTACAGGTCTTTGCTCCTGTATTAGGACTCAAGGCAAGCTGAGGAGCTGCCTTGGCTGTCCTCACCCACCGCCTGCTGGCCATGCCCAGATGCTACCATTTGGGATTCATCACCTCGCATTTGGTTTTGCCCTGGACAGCTGCCTGTGTGAGAAGGCAGGTGTGATTGGGAGATGTGGCCAAACCTCACTTGACAAAATGTGCAAATGGTAACGTGTAAATGGTCTGCTGCTTGGAATGCAGAATTAATGTTAATGTGAACGTTGGTTTAGAGAATGCTAATGCTGTAAAGATGGCAGCATGCATGACTGGTAGCTGGTGGGCAGGGAGGAGGCCCAGCCAGCGTCCGTGCACTCAGGGGGGTGCAGAGGAGGGGCTGCCAAACAGACACAGAGAACCAAAGGGAGATGTTTGTACAAGTGAAACCTCGGCAAACCACGTGACTGCTGCACGTTGACAGAAGTGCACTGTCTGGAGGCCAAGGAGGGCTCCAATGCGGGCATCTCGTTTCCACTTTCTCCACATGGTCGCTGACCGCCACGGGGCACCCGAGCCCTGGCTAACTGCTGGGAGGGTTAGGAGCGCAGAACAGAGACGGTCCCTCCTCTTGCTGCCCGTGGAGTGGAGGAGGGACAGATATTAAGCAAATAATCATTCTAATGAACGAAAACATATAAACTGAGTAATTACGTGAAGGAATGGAATCTGGTCCTGTGAAAGCAGATAATGAGGGAAGCTGTGATGGGGGGGGGTGCAGAGCAGGCTTGTCTAAGGAAGGAATGTGTGAGCTAAGACCTGAAGGACGAGATGGAGCCACCTCAGTGGATGAGGCACGAGGAAAGGCAGGGCGTTCCTGGCAGAGGGGACAGCGCATTCATTGTCAACAATGTCATCATCACCTTGCATGGTGGCTGGTGGTCACCAGACTTAACACTCGTAGGGCACATAACCTCAAATCACTATGTCGCACACCTGAAACTGATGTAATATTGTATGCCAACTACTATAATTTTTTTTTGGAAAAAGTCATGAGATAGAAGAAAGCAGATGGCAAGAGCCAGAGGAAGGTGAGTGTGATGGTTGTAGGGGAAGTGAGGGGATGGTTTTCATTAAATGAGGCCGGAGATGTCAGGGGGTAAGGGTGGCGTGGGTCCGGCCGACCCTAGGTGCTCTGTGCTGCGCAGCGAGTGGTCTGCGCACCTGGGCCTGCGCCCAAGTCGTTAACCAAGGATCTCTGTCCTGGTGCGACCCAGACCCCAGAGCAGCCTCCTATTTTGTAGGTGAGAAATCTGAGGCCTGGGGAGGGAAGAGAGTTCTCAGAATCACATGGCTATTAACAATTGGTCCAAGAGGAGAACCCAGGGTCCTCGACTGCCCCGCAGACTGCTTTTCCATTGTATAGTTGAGGAAGGCATTACAGTCAGTGTGTCTCTTCTTCCTAGAACCTAGTGTCATGGGGTGGCTCTGTGAATTCATACCTTCATGGGAAGCCAGCTGGGCACGTAGAGACAGTCGTTCTTCTCTTCAAGTTACTGATGCATTCCGTGAGGCCATGTCTTAGCAGGGCCATTGTCAGGGGAAGTCCCACGTGCTAAGTGTCCCTAGTCTGGTTCCCAGCACCACTCTGGACACACAGGAATATAGACGCTCAACAAGGATTTGGTGAATTTGGTGTGTAATAAATGTTTGGTAAATAAAAAATCCATGCATCGGTGACTTTGGTCTGTTTTAGGTACTTTAAATACACTAAATCAATAATGATTACAGAGTAGCACAGTGTACTTAGTGTGTTTAGAATAGCACAGCCTGTGTAGGAAAGGTGGAGGGAATGCAAGTCTCTCCTAAACAGTGTCAAAGATGCGGATCAGGGAGAAGAGTGAAGTGTTGAAACTGAGGCTGCCTCTGCTGATTTCATCCCCTCCTGCTCGCGGTGACCCCAGGGTCCGGGAAAGGAGGGAGGAGAGCCCACACAGAGCACTTCCTGGGTCGTGTGGGGGCTGGCTCTGCGCACGGCCTTGTGCTGGGTGCTGTGTCCACACCGCCACTCTAATCCTCTGAACTCGGCAGGGCCATGTTGTTATGCCTACTTTATCAGTCAGGAAAAATTAATTTATCCAATAACTGTTAGGGCCTGTTTGAAATCCATTCTTTCTGACCCAAACCCATTTAAAAAATATGTATCCAAGGGCAGGTGGATCACACTTCCATTTGAGAAGCAAGGCATGGGAGTTCTAATCTGGCAAGAAGATTGATTAGCACGAGGCTGTTTCTTTGGGCTCCCTGTCAAAGTATCAAATGTCACCTGAATTTTATAACTTATTTCCTGTATCCCTTAAAGAGTCTCATAAGACAGTTCTATTGGACAGCCTTCCACCTTCCTGAGCTAGTGTGATCTTCAAAATTACCTGGGGCAGCCATGTAGCAGGGGTGCTTGCTAGTGCCCCATTGCAGGGAGTAAACGTGAGGGACTCAGAGGATGTAAACGACTTGGACGAGGTCACACTTGGACTCAGTGGCAAAGTGCGCAGTTGACCGGGTCATCTGATCCTCCGTCCAGTGCCCTCTCATGTGATCAATGATGTCACCCTCTACTCAGGTGCATGCAATGGGGTCATGTTCCCCTGAGAACGCCAGTGTTGGGAAGGGGATGGTGGGACTGACATTCACATGCTGACTCCACCCATGTCTCTGTTCCTTTGTTCTCTTTTTGCTCATTTCCCCTGCCACCCATTTACTTACCCAGCCATTGTTCAAGCATTCACCTCCCATTGCCCAGTCATCCATTCCGTTGGTTCTTCGTCTGTCATTCATCCCCTCACCCTCCATCTAACTGACTGCTGATTCCTCTAGCACCCTTGTCCACTGTCTCCTCATAGTATGTAATGACCTATAGAGTATGACCTCTGGTTGTGGAATAAAGCAAGGTATACATAAATAAAGGATGTCAGGGAATTGCGAAATATCAAAGAACAAGGAAGACACATTGCTGACTTTCGGGTGTGAGTGGGAAAGAGAGATCCGTCTCGAGAAATCTGTACTACTGGGGAGACTGAGTCAGTTCACTTAGAGAGGTACCAGGAGGTTTAGAGAAAGAAGTGCTTACTCCTGGCTGGCAGGGCTGGAGGGAGGAGGGAGGGTTTGGTCTGAGTGCCCACGCAGACAGATGTTTCCTAGGGCGAGTTCCGCAGGTGTCAGAATCACGTGGGCTGACTGTTAAAAACGCAGATGGCTTCTTCTACCTTAACCCGATCAGAATGTCTAGGGGTGGGGGATGGAAACGTATGTTTCTAATACATGCCCTTTAGGTGGCTTCTTAAAAAGCTTTATCGAAGTATAATTTACATATTGTCAAGTTCACCCATTGTTAGTGTACAATTCAATGATGATTTAGTGTATTTACAGAGTTGTGCAGCCATTACTGCTGCCTAATTCTTAGGTGACTTATAGTTTGCCCTCTGAAGTGGATTAATCTGCCAAGAGGATGGGAGGGGCCATTCCAGGTACAAGCTATACATAAAGGCGTAGGGATGAGGATGTGGAGATTGTGCAGGGAGCACGGGATAGTCCTGTGTCTCTGGGTGTAGAATGAGAGAAAGAAAAGAGAAATCCTACCAGAGAGAGGTGATGACAATGGTCAGATCATGCCCAAAGAGCTCCTTCGGTGGGGAGAGGGGACCGAGTGCCTGTGGTCTAGGGTGAAGCTGGTGGGGAAACCCGAGGGGCGGTTACAGACACAACTCTCTGCTGCCCTCTGTGCTGCAGAGGGGCACCCCACAGGACACCCACAGGGTGAGAGCCAGCTTGCTGAATGATCAGCTGGCCAGATGACCAATTCCTTGGTTCACTGAAGATATTTTATCTTGACTTGCTTGTAGCTTTGCCTGTGAATGGGCAAGTTTTCTCTGATGAGGACTTCACTGGCTCAGCTTTGTCACTTCTTTATTCCTGCTCCCTGTCCTTGGCCCCAGGTCCCCACCCCTGTTTGTCCCCCTCCACCTGCTCCTTCTGCCCATCCCCTGGAGGTAAGATGGCAATGGCCAGTTCTCCTGGAGGGAGATGCAATATTTGTGTGACAGCCATAGGTGAATCAATCCTTTGCAGAACTAATTTTCAATGCATTGCCCCTTGCCCATCAGCTTCTGAGCCCCGGCAGCTGGCTTTGATGGCTACTTTGCTGCTCTGTGATTTCTGCATTGACCCCTCTCCGAGCTTCCTTTTCCCTTGAATATACCAGCAAAGCCCAGGTCCTGAGAAGAAAGAATTATAATAACAATGGCGAACTTCTTTGGCCTCCTCCAAAGGAAAGGCTGAGGTAAATAGAAGGCGTTGCTATAGTTATTATGTGATACCACATATATTGGTTTTTCTTTCCAAATCATTGCCTGGGGCTCTGTTTTGAAATTGGTTTTACCCTCCTTGCTCTTATTGCCTTCAAAGCTCCCATTCCATATTTAACTTTTCTGCAATTCAGCACCTGCTCTGTTAGCACACTTCCCTTCCAGGCTTTCAGCGGGAGGCACCTGCATTTAGATCAGCCTGAGCTGTGGGGGCGAAGGGTGCCTTCACAACCAGGCCTTCTAGAACTTCCTCTCACTGCCAGGAGTGGAGGCCAAGGGCCCAGGACCCAGGAAGACTGCTCCCTTCACCCTACTTAATGTAACTAAGAGTGTGGACTTGGAACCAGACTCCTGGTTTGAGTCCTAGTACTGCTACTTATTTGCTGTGTGACCTTAGGCAAGTACCTCAACTTCTCTGTGCCTTTGGTTCCCTCATTTGTAAAATGGAGGCCACGCTAGTCCTAATCTAATAGGGTTGTAAGAAGGACTAAGTGAGTTCATGTATGGAAAGCACTTAGAACAGTATCTGGCTTATGATTAGTACCATGCAAGTGCTAGTTAATGTGTTTCTTTTTAGCTTTATTTTGTTTTCGGTGTGTTGGGCAGACATCTGGAGACTTGGACTCCGTTCCAGGCATAGTTGCAAAGTTGATCTGCGACTCAGGTAGGCCATTTCTCCAGAATTCAGCTTCCTCCTCAATTAAATGAGACTAATAGTCTCAGGCCTGCCCTGCTCACTGCCTGGGGTTACTCTGAGCATGAAATGACATAATGTGCATGATAGGGCTTTGCCAATGCTAAAGAGCTGACTGCAGGAATGATGACAGGATGCTAAATACTTTGTGAAAGGTCGACTTTGTTAAGATCATTTCTTGGAAGAGATGGCTCGTTCTCAGGGAGTAAGAGCCCAACACGCAAACAGTGAACTCCTGATTACTCAGGGCCCCGACTGGCCGGGTCCTCCTGCGCAGCATCACTGTGAGATGTCCTCTCCCTGGGGTGTCCAGGGAGGACGGAGGCTGTGCAACACTGCCTGTGGCATCAGGGCTCTTAGTCACAAACAGCAGAAACCAATGCTTGCTCATATGAGCAGTAAAAGGACTTACGAAATGGCACTGGGTAGCTCACAGAGTGCCCTGGAGCACCAGAGGACCAGGAGGCTGTGCAGCCTAGGTCAAGGTCTGAAGTCACACAGCAGAAGCGGTCCGGCAGAGATGCTGTAGCAGCCACTGCTGTCCACACTCGCACAGAGCGGGGTTGTAGCAGGGGTATCCGGAACTACGTGGGAACTCACCGGGGTCTAGACATCTCTTATCACTGCTGCTCTCTGCACAGTGGCTTCATTCTTTCCAACCTCTGACCAGCTTTCCTCTTGGTTAGGGAACATGGCCCCCGAGAGCTCTGTACCCATCTCTTGTAAGCTCCACCACCAGCAAGGAAAGGACTACCTACGTTTGGTTCTCATTCAAGCTCTGATTGGCTGAGTTTTGGGTTATTGGCCATTGTTAGACCAATTGGTATAGGGCTTGGTGGTGGGTACCATTCTTGGCCCACCTCGACGAAGGAAACCATGACCGGCAGCCCTCAATGGAAGCACATGGTTGGAATCGTATGGAGAAGAGGGTGGACTTCTCAGAGCAGGGATAGGGTATGGAGAGGATTCACCTCAGTGATCGCTTTGCCTTGAGCATGACTGGGAGATGTGGCTTCTGGCCTCTCGCCTCTTTTTGTTCTCAGTGCATTACTGCACCAGGCCAGGCCTTGGTGATTCCACGCGTCCATCAGGCTGTCTGATTATGCCTCTCCCTGAATAGCAACGTTAACTGCTTCCAAACTAGAGTTCAAGTGCCCTACTGTGATACTCCGGCTTCAACCATTTTTTTAAAAAAATGTTTTTGTAAAGATGGATTTCAAACATAAAGAATAGTAATGTATTATAAACATTCAGGGACCCATAATCCAACTGTAACAGATCCTAACATTTTGCTTCTGATTTTTTTAGAAAAGAAGTCAAGGATTACAAGTAGATTTGAACCTCTCCAGGGACCTCTTCTCAAACGATGTTTCCCCTTTTTCTTCCCAGGAGTTGACCACCATCCTAAATATAGTGGTTACCATGTTCACTGAATTTTCCACGGGTTCAAGTCCTTATGCAATGTATGAAATGGCTTTGCATGTTTTTAGCTCTACAGAAATACTGCCATACCATACATATTCTTTTGCAATTTGCTTTTTTCACTGAACATTAGTTTTGAGACTTATTTACATTGGTAAATGTAGTTCTAGTAGATTCATTTTAACTGCCATATAGCATTTTGCTTCTCTATCTCCTACTGATAGATATTTCTTCCTCCCTCCCTCCCTCCTTCCCTTCCTCCCTTCCTTTGTGCCACTATGACCCCTGTGGCAGTGAGCATTCTTACGCAGACCCTGAGGGGTGTACATAGGAGTGGAACCACATCCAGGGAGAGGGACAGGCAAGAACAGAGTCATAACCCAGCACCTTCTTCCTTCACTGTCTGCAGCTAGCAGGCGGCTGAGCCCAGGAAGCCCTTGTCAAGGCTGGTCGAGCAGGGTTTAGCAGCTTGGGAAATGCGGCTTCTTTAACTAACCGCTTGCTGGGGTGCCATCTGGGCTCTGATGTCCGCTTGCTCTGGACTTGAAAGGGCAGGCAGGCCCGGCAACTGAAAATATTTGCTGATTATAGGGACTGGGCCTTTTGAACAACAGGAGATTGGGAAAATGTATCTTTGCTTCTCTTTCGTCCCTTTGCATCACACCTCAGCTGGTGTCTACGTTGCTCGGGATAAATGGAGCGGTGAGGAAAGGCATGGAGTCAGAGAGAACCAAATTTGTGTCCCACGTTTTCCCACTTACCAGCTGTGTGACCATGTTTGTTACTTACATTCTCTGAACCTCACTTCCTTCTCCACGGAACGAAGCTCACGGACGTCCTCTGCTTTCCGACTCAGTGTAACCACCACCTGACGTGTCAGGCTGGGCAGTAGCCAGCAACCTCAGGTCCGTGGGTCTTGTTGGCTGAAGGCCACCGGGTGGCCTCCAGATCCAGTGTTCCCTCTTCACCCAGGACCCACTCTGCCTGCCAACGCTCCAGCTGGCTGCCAGGGCCTGCGCCCTTCCTTTCTCTGCGTGCAACTGGGTGCCCGTCTAGCATTTGCCATGCCTCTCCTTGGGAATTTTATACAGTTCTTCCCCTCGGCCTCTGACTTTGGGCTTGGGGCTGCCAGGAACCCGTCTGTCATCCTCACCATCAGCAGCAAAATACGGGGAACGGCACATGCGGAGCCCTTGCTCTAAAGCTGGGGGGAATCCAGCCCTCCCTTCGTGTTTACCCGGAGTTCGTAGAGAAAGAGGTTGAATGCACATTTTTGGGAGCCAGATAGATTCATCAGGTTCAGAGCCCTAGCTTCCTCATCTTTAAAACGGTGATGATAATGAACCTTTCTCCTGGGATTATTGTAAAGAGTATGAATAGGACAAGAGTAAAGCCATTTAGCGCAGTGCCCGAGTCATCATCAGCACTCAATAAATCACCATTAAACAAGCTACAATACGCTGAAGGCTCAATGTCGCAGCAGGACCGTCGATGTGGTCGAGGACAGGGCTCTGCGAAACGATGGCCTGCATTCACGTCCCGGCCCCTCTGCTGCTGGGCCGCAGCCCTGGGGAAGTCACCAGGCTATCGAGCCTCGGTTCGACTGTCCTCCCAGAGAGGGTGATGATCCCGAGCCCACTGTTGGCCTGCTCCTCTGAGAAGTCAACGATCTGATCTACACAGAGCCGTGAGAACAGTGCCTGGCAGATGGGAAGCGCTCATATTTAGTTGCTACATTGTTTTAATGATTATTATTACTTCATATAAATGTGTATGCATATAAATATACTGGCGTATTTGCCATGCATTCCAGTTTTTGTAATGTAACTTTATTTTCCTAAAGCTGAACCTACTTTCCTTCCTGAGTTCCAGTCCACCAGAAGGCAGAACAGGAGTTCTAGTTGCTTCCAGGAGAACACGGTCGTTCCAGTTACTTGGGCTTTATGGGTTTAAACTCGGGGAACTACAGGATTTCCCCTCTGCTTCCTTCCCCTCGAGGCCGATGCTGCGAGGGGGCTCAGGGGCACGCTCGCCCTGGCCTGGGCTCTGGTCCTCGGCACCAGCGTCGCTTGGCTGGTGGCAGGCACCAGGCTCTCCCGTGACTCTGCATGTCTGCTGCCCTCGGAGTGGCCTAGGGGTTGCTGGGAGAAGCGTGCATCCTCCCAGAACCCCAGAAAGTGGGGGAAGGATGAGGGTGGTCAGCGGTGGGCACAGTTATTAGTGTTGAGGATTCTTTCTTCTTTTTCTTCAGCTGTTCTCTTCCTCCAGAGCTTGGGGAAATCTGTAAGTCTGAGTCAGGGTGGAGGGGTGTGAGTATGTGTGTGTTGATTTACATTTCCCCTAGTCTTTCCCGTATTGTATTTGAAACAGGCCTAAATGTGAAGAATTTTGCCGTCTTTTCCCCCAGGTCCTTTTGCGACACTTCCCATTCTTGAGATAGCATGGACTTCGAGTTCTGGCCCCACTCAGGGAGTGGAGGAGGATCTCGGACATACGGGAATGAAGGGACAAGCACAACACTGAGCCGTTTACACGCCCTCCCGGCAGGTGGGCGGTTTCCCGACAAGCTCGGTGACCCAGCACATTCCGGTTTATCCCGCTTTCCTGACGGGGCAACACACGGAGAGAAGCTGAGCAGCTTGCTGAAGGTGGTCCAGGCAGGAGGAAGGGGACCTAAAGCGGGCGTGTCTGGCCCACCCGAACTCCCTACTGTGAGGCTTCCCAACCTCCCTACTGTGCGGTGAGTCATCTGGAAGGACAGCATCTCTTCTTCCGGCTGGGGGCGGCCACTCTCCTGAGTGTTCCGCAGCCATGACTTGCTCAGTAGGTGGCCCAGGTCACTCCGCATCAGGCTGAGCCAACCCTGAAATGTCACTGAGCATTGGCCCGTCCAACTGCCCTGTGGCATCAGTAAAGATGTGAGTTTCCTCCTCTGTCGTCCCAATCTGTCCCAGACTCCTCCATGTCCTGCTTGTTCAAGAGACGGAGGTCCTGTCCTGCCCCACACCCGGAAAGGTGGATCTTCTAAATATCCGCCAACACCAGGTGAATGGGCATCCGAGGGCTGAAGTCCTGTCAGTGGCTGGGCCTTAGTCCTCTGGGGTCTGTGGTGCAGCCGGTCCCTTAGCTCCTCCCCAGCCAAGAGACGCACAGCCAGGGCCCTCTCCCGGGGGGTCTCAGCCACACGTGCTGCCCCTCTGTGTGACCCAGGGCAGCGCTCAGGGTGCGGTGGTGCTGATCTCACCGGAAGCCAGGCCTGCGTTTCTGTTTCACCCGGGGTTTGTTGGCTGCGGCCCGTGAGAAGGCCGAAGGTCGTCGTCAGTTTTGCCTGGGGGATTAATTGGAATAGATTCCTTGGGCGCAGGCTGCCAATAAAGCCTGAGGGCTCCAGCTATCGATCTCTGGTGCTGAGCAGGAAACCACAGGCTCCACAACAGGCCCCGGGAAAGTTGTGGCGACAGGCCTTTTGGGGCCCCGGTGGTGAGTCGTGGCAGACGGAAGAGAACAGGAACCTGTGAGGCAGGTTGGGGGTCAGGGCGGGGGAGGAAGGTGGCACAAGGGCCACCAGGATTCAGTGAAGGAGAAGAGCATCTCATTTCCCGTGAACGATGTGGCTGAGAAATTGAAGCGGACATTGGTGAACTTTGGCGGCCGAGATGATTGTGAGCAAATTAATAGCTAGATATCCGAGACGTTTGTTTTGATGCAGATAATTGAGTTCTGAAGAGAGAGGTCACTGGTCCTCTAGCTTCCCCTTGGTCTCAGAGTCCAGATTATGATCAAGTCCTAGCCGTTAGTCCCCAGATGACCTCTCAATTTAATTCAGTTCAGCAACATTTGTTAGCACCTGCCACGGTGAGGGGGGAGACAGGGGAGACAGGGTAACAGGAGCACAGAGCACACTCCATCCTCCTAAGGAGTTTGTCTTGAATGGGGCAGACGCTTAGAAAGTAGATAGATAATTCTTAGGGCAGTTCTAGGTTCACAGCAAAATTGAGGAGAGGTAGAGAGATTTCCTATATACCCCCTGCTCCCCCCCATGCAGAGCCTCCCCCATGATTGACATCCCCCCCCCAGAGTGACACCCTGGTGACAGCGAGTGAGCCTACACTGACATGCTGTCATCACCCGGAGCCTTTACACGAGGCTTCACTCTTGGTGTTGTATGTTCTGTGGATTTTGACAAATGTGGAGTGACTGTGTCCATTATTTGGTGACATACAAAACAACGTCGCTGACCTCAAAATCCTCTGCTACACCTGTCCACCCCTCCCCCGCAGTCCTTGGGGACCACTGCTCTTTTTCCTGTCACTATCCTTTTGCCTTTTCCGGAGTGTCACACAGTTGGAACCATACTGTATGTGGTCTTTTCAGATTGACTTGTTCCACTTTGTAATATGCATTTAAGCTTCCTCCATGTCTTTCAAGGCTCCCTAGCTCATTTCTTTTAATTGCTGAGTAACATCCCACTCTCCAAATGTACCAAAGTTTATTGGCGCATCCATGTACCGAAGGACATCGCCGTGGCCTCCCAGTCCGGGGAACTGCAGATAAAGCCGCTGTAAACATGGGCGTGCAGTTTGGTGTGGACATAACTTCTCAGCTCTTCTGGGTAAATACCAAGGAGTGTGATTGTCGCTTGTACCATATGAATGTGTTTAGTTTTCTAAGAGACCTTAGGACAGACATTTTCACACAGTTAGTCTGTAAGTATCATTCTTGGGGCGGGGGATAGCACAGAGAGATTTAGGCTGAGAGGTGACGAGTTTTCATGATGGATGGCATTCGAGGATCTCCTTCAATAGGCAGGGAATCACCAGGAGAAGCACGTGTGTAGGACCTCCTTGGGCTCTTTTCTTGGGTACGACTGAGGCTGGAGCTTAGGTGTGTGTGTTAAAGATAAGGCTCAAAACGTAAGTTGTAGCCAGTTCTGGAGGGACTGGAGAGCAGGCTAGGGAGCTGAGATTTCATTCTGTAACTAGTTGGGAGTGATGGAAAGTCTTTGAGGAGGAGCGGGTGGCGATCAGAAGAGGGATCCAGGAAGCCCCGCCCTGCACTGTGTGTGGACAGAATTGGAGCAACTGGAGAGGGGAGAAAAGGTGCCAGTGAAGAGGCCATCACTACAGTCGGGAGAGAAAACACAGCTGTGACAGGGGAGGCGGGGCAGTGGGGAGACCACACAAGCCTCAATGTTCTTGTCGGTCCACTGGGACCAGGTGCTACTTTCCTGCCTAGGTAACTGGGCTAGAACCACAGGAGAGCCAGACAGAGTGGGGACAGGAGGAGGACATGTGGGCAGGACACCAGGAGGCTCTACCATTGCTGCCGGGTGACCATGCACAGGTCGTCCACCTCCCTGACACTGTTCTCCATTTGTCATTTAGGATTCACTTTTTGGCCTCAGGAGACGGATAGCCTAGTTTCAAGTCTTGTATCTGTTCACCATGAGCTTTGTGATGGCAGATAATCTAACTTCTCCAGTCCTCAATTTTCTTCTCAGTAACACAGGCATAAAGGTAGTCGTTACCTGACAGGTGTGTTGTGAGGTGGACTGAAGTAATGCACACAGTACCTGGCACATGGTAGGTGCCAGAGGAGCACTGGCAATGGTGATAGTGATGCTATCACTGACGCCACCACCTTGCCCATCACGGGCTCTCTGACTACTCCTAGCATAGCTTTCAGCACCAGGTAAGCCCAGCAAAGCTGTGCCACTCCCCTCTCTACTTTTAGCTCCTGCCCAAATTCATATTCAGGTATGGAGTCTCACTGAATCACATTTCAGCAAGGAAGGACCTCTGGGGACATCAGTCCAGTGCTTCGTCTGTTCCTTGATGTACTGGCCAGAAGTAATCGTACCCCCCAATCACAGGGAATGCTCTGCTCCAGGGAGCCTCACCCACGTGCAGGCACCTCTGACAGTTGGGGTCCAAGTTCATGCACTAATATCTTCTTCTGTGTGTGTGTGTGTGTGTGTGTGTGTGTAACACACCCCAAAAGATTTACTTCCAGGGCTGTTTCTCTAGTGCTCTCACTAATACAGGAAGTGAGTCCTTAATAAAACATTGACGGTTGAGGGGAGAAATGTGATAGAGGAAAGAGTAAGATCAATATTCAAGACTTGGAAATGCAGATGAGGAAGTCAAGTCAATTGAGAACAGATACATCCATGTGAACTTTTATTTGTTTTTCCTTTGCTGAGGGAACTTCCCAATTCAATGGGAGGAAACAGGCTCACGCAGCAGGAAGGACTTGGATTAGACAGTCCAGAACTTCCTGCCTGGGAAGTGATCAGAGGAAGTGGGGGCCTCTCTTGATCACCCATGCATCCCCTCCTCATGGGTCAGGTTCTCTCTGGTCTGGAGACAGAGGCAAATTAAAGAAACCAGGAAGGCGCTTTCATGCCAGGACTCTGCTAACTGCTGGAAGGAAGGAAGGAGAGGAAGAGTCTATTAAAATCTGCTCCGTTAAGGAGAGGTCCAACGGAGAGGCAGGCATCTCGGGATGACTCAGCCGCATCTGACCGCGGCAGCTAGAGGGGCTCAGGGGGCCCGCCCCCACTCCAGCCTCCCCCTGCACTTGCTCAGGAGATACCCAGAGGCCTCTGACTGGCTTGCAGACTGACCTGGGTCACACAATATCCCCACAATGGGTTTTGAGGAATCTTTGGTAATAAAAACAATAGCAATGCAGCAAAAATCTTGGCTATGTAAAATGCCTCAGGAAATGAAGCATTTTGGATAGTGGAATTTTCCCTAAAGTTGAGGATTTTTCCATTTAAGTAGAGACTCTTATTTTTTGTTGTTGTAGTTTTTTTAAAAGATGGAGTGAATCAATATAATACAATATTTTTTGTTTATTTGGAGACAAGAAGTTGTTCTATACTATGAATGTAGTCATTCCCTAGGCAGTTAATGAAGTGCACGGTTTGCCCCCAAGCCAGATGCTGAACCCTTTGTGCTCCTGTCTGCTCCTCAGCTTCTCTGACCCTTCTTCCTTCAAGACGCCTTTGCCTCTCGTTTCTTGCCCATGTCAGTGCACTTGACGCTGGTGGTCTCATTTGTTCTTTGTGAGTCTTTCTCCACGTGTAGATTGTAAGCTGCAGTCGATCTTGTCTATCTTTGTCCAGTACCTGGTCTCAGGCCATTCACAACAGAGGCTCGATGTTTATACTTACGTTAATCACTTGTTCGCTGAACAAGCATTAAGCATTTACTCGGCAGCAGGCAGTGTGGTACGTGCTGGGGATGCAGTGATGAATAGCTCAGGTGGATGAACCTGCTTGTCTTCATGGTCCGGCAATTTGCTTCTGAAGGGTGCGTGGGCCCAGCCCTTCCTCCAAGTCCACTCTCTCTCACTGTCTCCTGGCACCGTGGCTCTCACACTGGAGCGTGCCTCAGAGTCACCCGGAGGGCGGGTTGATCACGCTGCTGGGCAGCACTCTGGGGCGTCTCTGACTCTCGCGTGAGACCCAAGAACGTTCTTTTCTAACAAGTTCCCACGGGATGTGGATGGGGCTGGTCTGGGGGCCACACCTGAAGCACCCCTTTAGCCACGTGACTTCCACTCTGCCCCTCCAGTGCTGGGCTAGCTTCCACCCCAGGCGTTCCCCTCGGGTCTTCCCTCTGTCTCACCTTGGTCTGGTTGCCCCACTTCATCTCCTGCTCAGAGGGGCCTTGCGCTGAGCATCACAGTGAATGTCGCTGTCCCCTGCCCAGGCGCTCAGATATCACATGCCTTGGTTTTGTGTCTTTCTTAGACTCTGTCCATTTCTTAAGGTATCTCTGTGTGGTGGTCTCAGGGATCATTGATGAAGAGATACAAGACACCCAGGCAAAGGACACACGTTCCTTTAGCGTAATTAAAGGAAACGAGAGTTTACGTGCAGGAAGATGGCCACATGAAGCAGGGGTCAGAGCACTACTTTCCAGGCCCCAGGGGGAGATCAGGTGACAGGGGGGAGGATCCCGTTCATTCCCAGGGTCTTTCCCCTCTCCAGGCTCCTGTTGCCTGACCTGCAGACCCGGTGTGTTTCCTGCAAGGTCAGTTTCTCAGGGAAACCCTCTTCTAGGCAGGATGGAGCCTCAGACTTGCCTGTGCAGTTCCTGCAGTCTTCCTGTTTTATTTGTTTTTTCTTATCTATTCATTTGTTTACCCGCCTCTCTCCCGACTAGTGTATAGGCACTAGTGTATAGTGTATGAGAGTGGGCGCATGGGCCTCCTTTACCAGGGTTTCCTCAGCACTGGAGCCAAGCCTGGTAGAGAAGGAACATTTACTTCCTATAAGTGCCCTCCTTCTTCCCTCGCCTAATTGGGAACCAAGAACGTGCCTCTTAAATGTAATTTAATTCTTTCCCAAAGAAAGCCTCTTCTGTAGCCTGCAGCTAATGCCACAGAAGGAGAAAGGCAACTCTGAGCGAGAGGAAGCATGCCTCAGTCTGTATCTTAATGCAGCGAGAGCTCTCAGGCGAGAGGCCGTCTGTTCACGGTCAGCTTCTTTTCTCTTCCTCTCCTCTCCCCTGCTCCGGCGCGGTGTGACTCTGACTTCAGAGCTATAATAACAGACCTATTACTGTAATAAGGTGCCAGAAGGGAGAAAGGAGACGAAGTAACCGAGGAAGAAAGAGGCACAGCGTCAGCGTGAGCCTCACAGTCTCGTGGTGGAGCCTGCAGGCTGTGGAATAAGGGAGGCCCCTTTAACTGCGGCTTTCCCGCCTGGTATGGGAGAGACGTGTCTGTCCTCTGCCTGTGTGCTCTCTGTGGCCCTCACAAGTGATTTTGCTATGGGATGCTAACGGTATCTGCAATGACGCAGCGTCATTTTGGAGGGGCTGCTCTGTGGGGTTCTGCCTCCGTGCCCACTCTGCTCATGTCCAGCCTCTCCAGCCAGACCAGAAGGTCCTTGAAGACAGGAGCGTGTCTTGCTGAGGTTACCCGACTATTCTGTGTTCCTCTCAGATGACAGGCATCTGCGGATTCTCATGCAAGCAACTTCTTCATTTCTTTTTCCAGCCGCTTCTCCTCCCTTGTGTCTATTGACTCAACCCAGGGAGGTAACACGTGGTGCTGACTTCCTTTCCTTGCTTTTCTCAAGCAGGGCTGCTGGCAAGTGCCTACCTTGTGGCGACTCGTTCATTCATCAAAATATGTTTATTGGGAACTCTGCTGCGAGCCAGGCTCTGTGCCAGGAGTGGGGAAGTTAGTGACGATGAAGACAGACCCGGTTCTTGCTCTCTTGAAGCTTGTCGTCTAATACGGAAGCAGGCAAGAGCGATTTAGTGGAAAAATTGGTAAAAGCTATGCATTAAAAACAAGGTGATTAACATAGTGAATAACGACAGAGGTGGTTGCTTTTCCATGGGGTGGTCAGGGAAGGACTCTGGGAGTTAATCCAAGGCCTAGAAACTGAGGATAAGCCAGCTGTGTTGAAGAGTGTGGGGGATAAGCACGTGCAAATGTCCTGAGGTGAGCAACGCCCTGCTGGAGGTACTAAAAGAAGCTAGCTCAGTGTGGGAGAGGTGGGAAGTGTGTGGAACCATGCTGGAGGGACAGGGCAGGGCTAGATCGTGAGTCAAATGTTCATTTTGTTTAAAGCTGGTATCCAGCCATATTCCCCTTCCTGTCATTTGGATCCTGCAGAAGCTGTAGGAGAATTCTCAAAGTTGAGTGTGCACCCGATTCTCCCAGGGAGCTCGCAAAAGTGACACATGTGCTCTGAGCTTCTGGTGCAGTGTGTTGTACGTAGTGGTTGGGGCTCTTTCTGTTGCAAATAATAGAAATGCAGCTCAAACCACCTAAGCAAAAGCAAAACAGCAGTTAATGGTTCTCCTACTTTGGAGTTAAAGGGGGGTTAGCTTCAGGCATGACTCAATCTAGCAGTTGAAATAATATCATTAAAGCCCTCCTGCCTTTTTTTAGTCCTTATGTATATACAGGCTTCATCGTTAGGAATGTTCTCTCCACAGGGTGGTAAAAATAGGTAATGGAACTCTAGGCCTGTAACATTGATACAAGATACAGATCATAGGTATTGATCTCAGCAAGAGTACCGTATACTCTCTTTAAGCTTTATATCAATTCCTAAAGTGGACTCTGATTAGCCTTACTTGGGCCATATGCCCACCGCAGAGGGGTTTAAAGAGATGGGGAACGTAAGGTAGCCCCCTGAGTGGCAGAGGGAGCAGGGCCACTTGAGTGACAGCATCCCCATAACCACTTAGGGGTAGGGAAGAGATAGTTTCCATAAATAGAAATGCAGAAGCGGAAAAGACCAAATGTAGCAAATATTCACCACTGAAGGCCTGGGCAGGATGGACATGTGACTTCTCAACACTAACCCCACTTGGTGTTTGAAACAGGCGATGCTTTGCAAAACATTCCCACAGATCACTTTGCAGATTGAGATACAGAGACTGTAGAGAATAGGGAGTCACAACAATGACAGAGATGGGCTCTACAAAAATTTTCGTGGTTCTCACAGGCATCTCAGTGTCCTTGGCCTAGTCTGTAGGTCCCCCTTCATAAGTTCTAGTACTGTCCGTGCATGTTCGAGCCCCCCCCCCACACACACAGTTATAGGAGACAAAAAGCAACTTGCCTGTTTTTAGGAAGGGAGGACTAACTTAAATATGATTCATCAAATTTCTCAGGAAATTCTGCTGAAATTTTGAAATGAATTGCACAGAGTTAATAGATAAATAGGAGATCAAGATAATTATAAATGTGAGTTATTTCATTGATGAACATAACTGTATTTCAAGTCTTCATTTATGTCATTAATTATATTTTAAAATAATGGTGTTGTACATTATTGCATTATACTTCCTAGCTATTTGGTAGTTTTTGTTGCTATTATAAATGAATATATGTTTTCTATGAGTTACTGCATTTTGTAAGTATCTCAAATCTGGCAAACTTACTGAATTCTATTATTCTGTTAATTTGTTTCTTAATTCTGTTACTTTAACATAGATGGTTGTATTATCTGCTATCAATCCCTTCCCTCCTAATATTACATTTTTATTTTTCTTGTCTTATTAAATTGGGCAAAGTTTCCAGGATTATTTAGGTGGTACTGGTGACAGCTGAAATCAGCACATTCTTGATTAGAAGGCTAGGAGATTTGAAGCGAGTATGTCTCAAGGGTTCTCATTAGTTGAATATTGGATGTAGGTTTATGGAATATAGTTTTTATCAAGTTACAGAAAATTCTTTCACTTCCAGTATTCTAAGGGTTTTTCATAATTAAATAGGTATCAAGTTTTATAAAAATGCCTTCTTTGTAACTACTGAGGTCATATAAATTTTCTCCTTGATTTTAGAGACTTATATTGATATATTTTTATAATGCTAAATCATACTAGCCTTTGAAAAGTGAATTCTACCTGATTATGACAGATTGTGTGAAAAGAAATTAAAAGCCAACATTGTACTCAAACTTTCCTTCTATGTGTTTAAATGAACAGGCATAAAATGTTCCTTTACTTGTAGTGTTCTTACCTAGTTTTGGTAAAGTTTGTATGAGTCTCTTAAAAATTGATTGGAAATCTTGCCTTTTTATATATTTTCTTCCTTCCTTCTTTTCTTTTACTTCCCTTTTCCCTTCCTTCCCTTTCCTTTTTTCCTTCCTTCCTTCCTTCCTCTCTCTCTTTCTCTCTCCCTCTCCCTCCCTCCCTCCCTCTCTCTCTCTCTCTCTCTCTTCTTTCTTAATTTGTATAAGAGTGGGATTATATCATCCTGGAAAGTTTGTTAAAACTCTTCTGTAGATCATTTAAACCTCAGGCTTTTTTGTTGTTGTTGCAATAAGGAAGGACTTTTATTATCATCTTAATTTTTTAAAAACATGGAACGCTTCACGAATTTGCATGTCATCCTTGCACAGGGGCCATGCTAATCTTCTCTGTATCGTTCCAATTTTAGTGCATGTGCTGCCGAAGTGAGCACTATTATCTTAATTTTTTAAATGGCAAATTTGATTATGCTTTATATTTTATACCAATTTTGGTAATTATGTATACTTAAGAAATTTACGTATTTAGATTTCCTTGTTTTATTACATATAGTTTATAATTTTTAAATTAAAAATGTCTATGTTATCAATCTGTGGTTTAAAAAATTTGTATGACATCTTTTAAATTTTTAGGTCAGTCATTCCAGAGGGTTTTTTAAAAAGTATTTTTTATTGATTATGCTATTATAGTTTTTTCAATTTTTCTCCCTTTATCCCCTCTCTACCCTGCCCCCCCAACCCTCCACCATTCCCCCTCCCTTAGTTCATGTCCCTGGGTTGTATATATAAATTCTTTGAATCCTCTGTTTCCTATACCATTTTTTTTATGTCTCCCATCTATTTTATGCCCACCAATAATGCTTTTTCTTCCCTGTACCTTTCCCCCCATTTCTCCCTTCCCCCTCCCCACTGAACTCCCTCCATGTGATGTCCATCTCTCTGGTTCTGTTTCCATTCTGGTTGTTTGCTTAGTTTTTGTTTTTGTTGTTTTTCTTTTCTCTTAGGTTCACTTATTGATAGTTGTGAGTTTGTTGTCATTTTACTGTTCATAGTTTTGATCTTGTCCTTTTTGTTAATAAGTCCTTTTAACATTTCATGTAATAATGGCTTGGTGATGATGAACTCCTTTAACTTAACCTTATCTGGGAAGCACTTTATCTGCCCTTCCATTCTACGTGAAAGCTTTGCTGGATAGAGCAATCTTGGATGTAGGTCCTTGCCTTTCACAACTGCAAATACTTCTTTCCAGCCCCTTCTTGCCTGTAAGATTTCTTTTGAGAAATCAGCTGACAATCTGATGGGCACTCCTTTGTAGGTAACTGTCTCCTTTCCCTTTGCTTCTTTTAGGATTCTCTCTTTGTCTTTAATCTTGGGTAACTTAATGATGATGTGCCTTGCTGTGTTCCTCCTTGGGTCCAATTTCTTTGGGACTCTCTGGGCTTCCTGGAAGTCTATTTCCTTTGCCAGATTGGGGGAGTTCTCCTTCATTATTTGTTCAAATAAGTTTTCAATTTCTTGCTGTTGTTCTTCTCCTTCTGGCACCCCTATAATTTGGATATTGGAACATTTCAAGTTGTCCCAGAGGTCCCAAGTTTCTCTTCAGTATTTTGGATTCTTGTTTCTTCTTCTGATCCATTTGGATGTTAATTCTTCCTTTTGTTCCAAATTGTTGCTCTGAATCCTGGTTTCCTTCTTGTCACTGTTGGTTCCCTAAATATTTTGCTTTATTTCACTTTGGGTATTCTTCATTTGGTTTTTCATTTTTCAACCCAGCTCAATCAGATCTGTGAGCATTTTCATTACCAGAGCTTTAAATTCTCCATCAGATAGGTTGGTGATCTCCTCATTGCTTAGTTCTGAGGTTCTGTTCTGTTCTTTCTTTAGGCCATATCTCTTTGTCTTGGCACAGCTGATAGGTTGTAAGGGGATGGGGCCTTAGGTACCCCCCCGTCCCCACAGGGCAACCCTCTTTGCTGTGGTGCTGGTGCTGCGCTGCCTGTGGAGGAGGGGCCAGAGAGGGAACAGTGCGGCTGGCCTGCTCACCTCTAGCACACTTTCCAAGTCTCATGTGAGGCTGGGAGTACCTCCCACTGCAGCAGCCCCAGCCTTAGCCCACAGTCAGCTCTGGGTCTCAGTTTTCCCCTTAAGTCAGTCCCTCCCATGAGCCCACTGAGCTCGGCAGCCAGCCCTGCCCCCACGGTGTGCCGCATTGCTGTGGTTTTTCTGAGTCGGCCTGTGCGGTCTGTGGCCTTAACCAGTCTGGTTGTTCTGGTTGATTTTTTTCTTTGACTCCTTAGTTGTCGGAGTTCCATGCAGTTTGATTTTCTGGTCCTTTTGGTTATTTATTGATTTTAGATTGATTGTTATCCTTCTTTTACTTGTGCGAAGAAGCCAAGGGTTTCTACCTATGCCTCCATCTTGGCCGGAACCCCATTACAGAGGTTTTGTGAGAAACAATGTGAGGTTGTTACTATTTTCCAACATCCATATTTTGAAATTTTTGTTTTAATAACTAAAAATTTTGTTTACTCATTTATTTCTGTATTTTTAACCTAATTCATCCTATTATCTTTTGGTTGATAGGATACTCTTTCATCTTCCTGAGTTGAACAATTAGTTTGGTCATTTTTGCTGTTTTCTGTTAATATATTTAAGGCTATAATTTTTCCTTTTAGTACTACTTTTGCCATTATCTACAAATATTATTGTTTTTCAATGAAAAATGTTCTCTTATTTCATTCATGGACATCTCTTTAACCCAAAGATTATTTGGTAGCATTCTGAATGTTTATGTTTTAGTTTGCAGATATGTGGAATTTGAAAGC
Source organism: Phyllostomus discolor (assembly GCF_004126475.2). Lineage (NCBI taxonomy): Eukaryota > Metazoa > Chordata > Mammalia > Chiroptera > Phyllostomidae > Phyllostomus > Phyllostomus discolor. Next base: position 22,222,251 of record NC_040915.2, read on the forward strand.
TGTAACTAAAAATTGTTCGTTTTATTCTGCTGTGATCGGAGAACACAGCCTGTAAGACGTTGATTCTCGGGGTATTTGGAGTCTTCCTTCATGCCCTTCATTTTTGTAAGATTTCCACGAGTCCCCGAAAGCGTCAGTGTTCTGCACCTGCTGGGTGTGAAGTTTCATGTATTTCACTGTGTCTAGCTTATTAATTACATCAAGAACTCGTTTATATCCCTGACTAGCAAGGCTCAGTGGGTGGGGTGTTGTCCCGCAAACCACAAGATTGCAGGGTCAGTTCCTGGTGAGGACACATGCCTGGGTTGTGCACTGGGTCCCCGGTTGGGGGTGTGTGAAAGGCAACGGGTTGATGTTTCTCTCCTACATCAATGTTTCTCTCCTTCTCTCTAAAAATAAATAGATTCTTTAAGAAAAGAAATCTTTTATATCTTTGTATCTTTTTGTTAACCCAATGTATCAGCTTTCAGAAGTGTGTGCAAAGTCTCTCACATTTTTGCATGTAGTTCCCCATGATGCAACAATGAAATATCAAGTCAACTTTTCAAGGTTGTTTTTTAAGCCACAGAACACTTTTGTCACGTGAACTCTTGACAGGAATCCAGTTTAAAAATGGATGAAAGCAGAAGGGCATTGTTGGTGGGGAGGGACTCTATTCCCTTCTTATCTTCTCCCCATTCTGTAGGACCTCCCCCAAACTCTGCAAGACTGCAGCGCTGTACCGAGCAGGGTTTGAAAACCGCTGGGGGAGAGAAGGGATAGCCGGACTCGAGTCACCTCCACTTTTGCTTGTAATGAGTTTTACCCTCTAACCAAACTACTGTTCCTCTGCGTAAGATGAGAGGGTGGCGGCAAATGTTTTCTGAAGTCCTCCCCAGATAGAAAGTTGTAGCAGTCTAAATATTTATTGACCAATCACCTACTAAGTGTCAGCGCCATGCTCAGATGAGCCTATATTTTGGCACCAGTAATCCCTGCACTACATCAAGTGCTTGTCTTCCGTTATCTCACTTAATCCTCAGACAGCCATAGGATGTGCTGGTGGGGGTGATGCAGCAGGAAATGAGGCGGGCGGCCCCCACCCAGAGAGCGCTCTCTCCAGCTCACTTAGAACGCCTGTCAAAGGGGAGATGAAACCCGTGCAGTTAAGGCTATGGGAGTCAGGGCTCAGATTCCGTCCTGCTGCTTATTATTAGCATGTGTGTCCTTGGACAAGTTGCTTAGCCACTCGGGGGCTGCGACTCATTTCTGTCCTCGGTGCAACAGTGACCACAGTGGCATCTAGCACTGTGCGGGCGCAGAGTGGGTGCTCAGTAAGTAGGAAGGTGCTTTCCCTCGAGAAGTGGAGATTCTAGTTTAGGAGGGAAGCAACAGATGGGAAGGAAACTGTGTTCACGCATCAAGAAATGAGCGTTGGGGCTTCCTGACGTCTAGGCTAGACCTGTAAATCTCAGGCCTGTTCCTCCCGGGACCATTGGCCTTCATGTGCACGAACCTCCCTCAGCTCCAAGGCCTGAGCTTTGATGGGCAACAGACACGGCTCAGAACCCCCAGAGGCCCAGGTTCCGGGTCTGTCTGAGGGTCTGCTCCCAGCACGGCCCAGCCGGGGTCACTGTGCAGTCACAACGAGACTCTGCCAACGAGCCAACCCTGTTGGAACTAATGGGTTGTGGGGGAATGGGTATGTGTGACTCCTTAGGTACAGAAAAGGGATCCTGCTTTCCTTCATTTAGTTTCACTGAAATTGTAAAAATTTATTACTTTGGACACATGACAGTAACTTGCGTTTTTAAATATCAAAGTGATATTTTCAGTTGTTTCCAAAAGGGAAAATGGGGTTGAAGGCAGCAAGGTAAGAAAGAAAGTCTCTGGGGAGATGGTTCCGGCCCCAAGAAAGGGAATTGCAGGCTCAGGGTCTGTTTTGATTGAGTTTTGCTGGATGATTCGGGCAACTCTCTTTGCCTCATAGGGCCACAGTTTAGTCATGGTGTGGTGGGGACGCTGGAAAGGTCACCATCGTGACCACCATCTCCACCTCCCCCTCCCCTCCCCTTCCCTTCCCTTTCTACCAGGGTTGAAAGTATGTGACTTGTATACAATCTCATACCCCTTTTTTTGCCTCCTAACTTAGGAACGTTAGCATTTCCAAAAGTTATTAAAATTCCTCAGGATCATCACTTTTAATTTCTACAAAGTACTCAGTCATGTGGAGGCTTCATCATTTACCAAATCAATCGCTATTGTTTGCATTGAGGTTATTTCCACTTTGTCACTATTACAGACGATAGCACAAACATCTTTGGGCATAGAGCATTTAAACATCTTTAGATTATTCCCTTAGGATTGACATTGCTATTTAAAATGTTTTTGGTTATAAATATAAGAATATTCTAGAAGGTTTAAAAAGCAAGCAAAACTTAGAGGAAAAAATAACAGTTATTATTAGCTAATACTTACACAGGGCTGTCTAGGTACCTGGAACCATTTTAAACATTTAACATGAATCAATTGATTAATTCCCACAATTACGTGAGATTTGTATTTTTGGTATTTATTGATTATTTTTTTAGGAAACAATATTTGTTTAAAAGATATGAATATGTTTAAGACTCTTCATGCTACCCAGCTGCTATTCGGAGATGCGGTAGCTGTTGGTCCCCAGACCAGCAGGGTGTGAGTGTTCTTCTCTCTGCACTCTCCCAGCGCCCAGCTTTATTATTTTAAAACATTGTTGAGTCCTGAGGGCTTTCTATGGCATCATTTTACCTCCAATGACCCTTGAAACTTTGTGCTGGCCTGGCACAAATCTCTAACTGGGCAAAATGCAACAGCTGCTGGCGGCGGCTCCTGAAACGCTTGCCCACCGCTGCTGCCGGTGAGGAATCCGGGAGCCGAGCTGAGGAAGGGGCGGGAGCCGGGAGCCAGTGGGCATGCACCCACCTCTAGTGTCGTGCTGGCCGGGACTCAGACATCTCCCTCTGGGGTAAAATGTCAACATGCTCTAGGGGGCAGGAGACTCACATATCAGGTAGAGGAAGGTAAAGATAATGCAAAAGATTTTTGTATTTTTGGTTCAGAGAGACGCCATACACACTCAACCCAGGAAACGGATGCTCATACTGAGTTGTAACAACAAAGAGACTCCTCTCTCTGGACCCCTGGAACCCAGCAGTCTCTGAGGAAGGAGGGATTGGGCCATAGAGTTATGATCTCTTAGGTCAAGGTCAATGCCGCATCTGACATCCCTAATATCCTTGAAGAACCAAGGCTGATCCTGGAAACCTGGAGACATTCTAGGGACTTCCCTTTAGTTTGATTGAAGATCACAGACCTCTTTCTCTCCTTTTTTCCCTTTCTTCTCACTCTTTCTCCCCCTCTCTCTGCTCCCTCCCTTCCCCAGCTTTGCTGGACTTTATAAAAGTAGTGTGTATTTATTTTACCACGTCAAACATTTCAGAGGTGCAGAAAGGAACTATTAGTAATCGTCCTCTATCTTCCCTTAACCCCACCCTCCCCAGACAATCAGTGTTCACACTTTGTTCTCTAGTTTTACACATTTTTTAATGTTCCTACAAATTTTTTTTAAAAATTTGCCCTTTAAAAAAGAAAATAATAGAAGCAAATCTTCATATGTTTTTCTAACATAAAGCTATATCAGGGAAAATACTCTAGGTTAGGATATATAAATCTCAGTAAAATAATAATAGCTTCATAATATTCCATTTTGTATGGATGCACCATAAACTTATTTGACTAGTCCCCTGTTGAGGGTCATTCAAATAATTTTCAAATTTGTTCTCCTTTTCCCTCCCTCCCTCCCTATACCAATGGAACTATGACAAATACCCTCATACAGAATTCCTTTCATACAGAGGCTTATATTTTTATAGACCAGAGTTCCCCAAGTGGGATTATTGGGACACAGGACACATAAATTTTGTCAGTAGCTTGTCTTGCCTCTTTTTGTTATTTTTTTTTGTTACTTTTTTTGTTGAGCACTTTTACCTGTGTTGTTGGGCTTGACACTCGTGGCCCCTGCGGACAGTGGGCAAAATGAAGGGCACTGGCTGCGCTTTGCTGGGGAGCCTCGGCCGGGTGAAAAGACTGGTCCAAGGTCACAGAAGCCAGCAAATGGCCAAACTCGTCTCCAGGTTCTGTGCCTGTGAGGTGCGAGCTTGGTCCACTCAGTCCCTCTCTTCTGCTCCTCCCTGCTTCGGTTGTTTGAAGGTTCCCTAGGAAAAGAAAGATAAGGCTGCATCGGAGAAATGGCCACATTTATTTACAGGGGGTGCTGATAATGGTGAAGGGAATCCTGGTGTATAATCAAACATTTTTCAAAGGGAAGAGAGACGTTACCTCACAGTTTGGAGTTGGGTTTCGAGGTTCCCCAACTCTGGTCCCCTTAGCTCGGATGCTCAGTGCATGCAAGAAGACAAAAGCAGGTCTCTGGCCTCTTCCCATCTCCTGTTTCTCCCCGCCCCCCCTGGCCTCCCCCCGCACCCCCCCCCCCCTGCAGCCCCGGGGGCCTCCCTGGCATCTCGTTCCTCACATTCAGTGCCTGATCCGGTGTGAAGGGCTGAAGCCTCTGGGGATGCTCAGTTTCTAAGCAGAGAGTAATACGAGGCCCTCAGGGAAACAAGCCTGGATTCAGCCCCGAGAAAAACTGAGTGAAAAGCAAACTTGCCTCCAGCCTGGCTGCCGCTGCCCTTCCCTCGCTAGATGCTAGACACGGCCCAGTTTCCCTTCCCGCCTTCACACCCCGCTGGTCCTCTGGGACCCCTCCCTGTTCCTCTGTCAAAATCTGTCCTCAGAAGAGCGTCTTCTAGTAGTCTTTACATCCGAGTGTGACTGCCAGCCTGTTCTCTCCCCCTGGAGGATTTGTATTTTAAGGCTTAAGTCCCTTTAGGAAAATATTCACTGGTAAAGAAAGAATGAATAAATAGGCGAGGAAGGAATTTGGGGAGCAGGAGACTTTTGCACTGTTCCTGAGATAACGGTGAGGGCGGCTGACGCGGACGGAATGCTGCTGTGTGCCGGCCACTACGTGGTCCTCGCGTCCACCCTGTGCGGTGGTCCTGTCCCCGTTCTACCCCTGAGGAGACCGAGGCACAGAACGGTGAAGCAACTAGCTCAGAGTCATCCCATATCTTACCGAACTTGGTAAGTAATTAGTGCATATTAATTGGAAGCACACCGTTATTTTATTTACACTAAAAGATGCTACTGCTAATTAAGTAAGACATGCTACTGACTTTAAGAAATAATAGATGCTTAGTTCTTATTGTTGGCTGTATTACAGATGTCCCCCTTTTTCCTACCTATGCCCACCTGTACCCAGTCCCCACCCCCTTCCCTCTGGCCACCACCACACTGTTGTCCGTGTCCATGGGTTTTGCTCACATGTTCTCTGGCTGATCCCTTCACGTTCTTTCATCCAGTCGTCCTGCCTCCCTGGCAGCTGTCAGTCTGTTCCGTGTATCCAGGGCTCTTTTTCTATTTTGTTCGTCAGTTTATTTTGTTCATCAGACTTCACATATTCGTGAGATCATATGGTCCTTGTTTCTCCCTGACGGCCTTACTTCACTTAGCATAATCATCTGCAGGTCCACTCATGCTATGGCAAAAGTAGATTTCCTTTTTAGTGGCTGTATACTATGTCATCGTGTAAATATACTTCCGCTTTTTCACCCGCTCATCTCCTGATAGGCCCTGGGGCTGTTTCCAGGTCTTGGCAATTGTAGATGCTGCTGCAGTGAAGTGGAGGTGCACATGGTCTTCAGAATCGGTGTTTCTGGGTTCTGGGACATACTCCCAGAAGTGGGGTTGCTGGGTCAGAAGGCACTTCCATTTTTAATTTTTAAAAATATTTTATTTATTTATTTTTAGAGAGGGAATGGAGGGAGAAAGAGAGAGAGAGAGAGAGGGAGAGAATCATCAATGTGTGGTTGCTGGGGGTCATGGCTTGCAACCCAGGCACGTACCCTGACTGGGATTGGAACCTGCGACACTTTGGTTCGCAGCCCGCACTCAATCCACTGAGCTACACATAGAGCCAGGGCCCCATTTTTAATTTTTTGAGGTAACTCCATATTTTTTTTTACCCAGAAAAAAGACAGAAAGGATAAATGTTAAAAATACATTTTAGAATCAACGGCTCTCTGTGACAGAGAGGAGAGCTGACCCCCAGTGGACCAACTGCTGTACTCAGTGCTTCCCCGCTGTGCTGTGCTTACGCCGCAAGGTGCAGGCAGCCCTGGCCACCGTCTCATCAAGTCCGTGTTCCTCAAAGTGTTTTAAAGGGGCGGTGGCTGTCACGGAGGAAAACGTGTCTTGAACCAAGTAAGTTCAGAAACGTCCGCACTCATTGGCGAAGAATAGGTTTCTCTGCCGCTGCTGCCAAAGCTCTGCCAGCCTCCGCCATCTGCACGTGCTTTGTACCTCCCAGGGGGGCCACAGGGGAGGCATCCTCTCCCAGCTCTTGGGGGCGGAGGATTTTACAGAGCTTCTGTTCTTTGGAACACATTTTATCATTATCAGGAGCAGGCAGTCATTTCTCTAATCTGGGGAGACCTGTGTACAGGAGGTCACGATTCGTTTTGCGTAACGATTCTAGTCTCTGGGGACAGTGATCACATCTCAGGCATGAAGGGCCTGCAGAGGTAAGTGTGAGGTGAAGCCCACATCCTTAAGTAGTTTTTCTTCTGGTCCGTGTTTTTCCTTCAGTATTCATTTAAAAAACCCTATACATTTAATACTTCGAATACTGTTAATGAAGCATACTTTATGACGATGAACTCCAAACTTTTTAAATAAGGCATCTTTACTAGGAAAAAAAGCATTTTAAGCCAATATCGTGGTTACCCTGGCACCGAATGTACTAACAAGTGTGAAGGTGCCCTTTGCACACTGAGAGGCACCAGTTTTCATTGTCTGAATTTTTAAAATTGTTTTACAGAACCCTTTCATGTAGGTCACAGTGGCTTTTGGCTATGAGTGATAGCGTACCTGACTAGTGACGCTTAAGCCATGAAGACAGTCACCGTCTAACTTTGTAAAATAAGGGTCAGGGCTGATACAGGGGCTCAAATATATCATGAGTGACCCAGACTTTTCTTTCTGGCTGGCCTTGACCCCTCGCTACGTGCTGTCTGATGCCTCGTGGACATGGGATGCATGCTGCCCTCCCGGACATCCCCTCTCTGTCCACGGCAGCCTTTCCGTGTCTGACTGGCCAGATGGCTGCTGTCCACGGCTACACCTGGCTGCAATGGAGCTGCAGACCAGACTGTCGTGATCGGTTCCAGCCAGAGGTTCTCTGAGAGAGGTCTCCGCACCAGCAGCTGGGAACTCGCTAGGCATTCAAATCCTTGGCTCCTACACACAGGCCCACTGAACCAGAACCCCGTGGAGTGGGGGAGCGGTTCGTGTTTGGATGGGGGCTCCCTGGGTAACTCTGATATGCTCAGCTTTGAGAACCACTGGCTCAGACTCATTATTTGTTATCTGGGACTGGGTTCTCTGTTGCCTCGAGCAGAGTGGAGATTCCATTCGCAGCACGAAGGTTAGGGTGACCGTTGGGCAGGCGTCTAAGTATCTAATACGGGGACATTAGCCTTCGGTTGTGGTGTGTGTTGCGGATCAGGATTATTGTTGTTACTAATGTGAAAGACCTGCACTAGAAGTCAGCATCCTCAGACTGGAGAACTGACACTGCGTATCTGTTTGCTGTGTGGTTTTGGGCAAACCACCGAACCCTTCTGAGTCGGCTTCCTGCTCTTTTAAAAAGGGCTACCCTTGCAGGGCTCCTGTAAGAGTCATCTAATACAATATGCATGGAAGGACTCCGAACACCGTAAAGCTCTGAGTGCTGTCTGTTCCCACAGGCAAGCCGATCACTGTCTCTCTGCTCCTTGAGCCTCGGGCTCTGCTGCCCCTGTGAGGCTCAGGCAGTCCCTGAGCAGCCCTCACGGGGTCCTGCAGGCACAGCCATGTGCCCCACCCGCTGACCCTGGACACCAGCCACAAAGACCAGGTCTCCCACTGGCTCGAGGCAGGGGGTGGCATCTTGGGGAGGGGGACGGAAAAGGGGAGGGGCATTTTCTGTGAGGCGCCAGGGCAAGCCTGTGTTTTGTTGCTGCTGTGGTGGTTTTCTCTTGGCTTCCTGCACGAGTTCCTCAGATCTGACAACCTGGGGGCTTCCAAAACAGCTTGCCAAGTACCTTACGGGCAAACAATGACAGTAAAGACGGCCATTGGGACACTGAAGGTGGCCGTGGGTAGGGAATTCCCCCCCATCTTCCAGCCCTCTGGCACTTGTGTGGTAAGAGGGGGCAGAATGGGATTTCTTTAGGACGTGCTAAGCATTTAAAGGGCGGGACGCTGTTTCTCCCAGTCTGCATGCGTGTAACACCATCCACTGTACTGTGATCTCAAGCGTGTTTACAAGCTTTGAAAGCATTATAACCATAAAGACCCACTGAGCACAGCTCTCCATGGTTCAGTCAATCCACCTACAAGAATTTCTGCAGCTCGTGGGAGGGGGCCCACGCTGGCACCCAGGCCGGGAGGGGTGCCGAGGGCGGTTGCTTTGTCAGGCTGCCTGCTTGCTGACCTGTCAGGGCCACCTTCCCACTGGTTGTAAGGGCCATCCTTGCCTGCCGGCCACGAGTGGCAGCTGTGGAGGAGGATGGCAGAGCCCTGGGGAGCTGGGGGCTCCCCTGTACAGAAAGCCTTTGAAATCCATGGTGCCGTTTTGAGACCAGGCTGGCCTTGTCGTCCTGAGATGTGAGGCTGCGTTAGGTTGTAGGAGGGAGAGCCGGTGAGTCCAGTTCTCAGAGCAGACAGAGCCCGGTAAAGCCTCACGTTAGCACCTCAAACAGGTGCCAGATGTTATGGGCCGAGCACCACGACTGTGAGTCTCTGTAAGATTCTGGAATTCTGATGCGCTCTGTTAACTCCTGAATGTGTCCATGTGGAACTGGCAGTCGTCCCTGGGGTGAAAGGCTTCTGGGTTTTTCCCCCGAATAGGGAGAGTTGGAGAAGCAGCAAGGGACCAGAGGGTGAGCTGAGGAGGTGGTGGGCCACCTGGTCCAGAGTCCCCTGGGAAAGGCCGAGGGACAGGATGGGGAACTGGCTTGCCCTTGGGAAGGAGCCTGAGAAGGTCCTGGGTGGGATCCCGGAGACTGAGACTCGCACACACCACTGGACCCTCGGGCTTCTGCTGAGCCAGGTGCCACCGTGGGGTCAGCGCCCCTTTCCTTCCCTGACACCGCGGCAGCCGAGGGATCGGAAACTCATATCACCTTCCAGCTGTTGGACCAACAGCTCATTTGTTCGGTACAGAGTTCGTTTTTATTGAGCACCTACACCTGCTGCATGCCATTGGTGGGGTTGGGTACGTGATGATGACAAAGACAAGATTTCTGTCTCATGGGGGCTGTCTTCTAAAAGATAACAAAGCTCAACAAAGAAATAATTCGAACTCATTGGAGGAACCTGAAAGACACAGAGCGGTGGGTGGGTGGGTTACCCGTGAGACCAGGTGGAACGGTGGGTTCATGAGGCCCTGTTTCACGACATACGTTTGAGCTGAGGTTTGAAAAGTGAGAACGAGCCAGCCACACAAGGAGTTTTCGGGAGGGCAGCCCCGATGGGAGAGCCACTAACACTGAGGCCCAGAGCGGGGAGAGAGCGTGGCAGGTTCTGGGAGCAGAAAGAGCCCTGGTATGTCCGAAGCCTGGTGAGCAGAGGCAGGGCTGTGGGGCGAGTGCCACGACATGGGGTAGAGAGTCGGGGAGGGCCCGGACCGTAAAGGGCTTCACAGGCTGTGGGGCAGAGTTAGGCATTTGTTCTACGGGCAACAGGAAATCATTAAGGGGTTTTGAACAGTAGGTTGATAAAGGCCATCCCTAGAGGCTCTCTGATGACCGAGGGAAGGACTGGTCGAAGGGGGTCCGAGAGGAAAGGGAAGAGACACATGAGAGCTGTCATGAGAGTGGTCCAGTGAAGACGGAGAAGAGGATAGGCATGTCTTGGCCACGTGGGGAGTAAGCAAGTGGGGACAGCTACTGACAGAGAATCTTAGGGAGGGGCCACTGGGGAACTAAAAGGAGATGGGGCAAGGGTCTGTGCTTGGGAAGGACCCTTGCGTCTGAGCCCCAGGAAGTCCAGGGTGGAATCCCCTGATGGTGAACTTCAATGGCATCTCTCGCCCTCATGCCTCACCTGCGTCAGGTGTCACCATGGGTCAGCAGTGGATTGGCTATCCAGAAGTAATAATGGTGGTCATTGAGCAATTAGTGCGTGTGACCTTGAAATTCTCACATCAAAACTCATGGAATAGAACTATTATGGATCCCCGTTTTCCAGTTACAAAAACTGAGGCTCAGAAAGGCTTAGAAACTTGTTCTAAGTCACACAGGTTGGGAACAGCAGACTGCAAGTTAATGCTTTTACTACTACACTGTCAGTTTTGCAGGCTGTACTTGACATGGCGTGCATTGAACCAATGCTTCCTGTGGTTACCTACTGCTTGCAGTATCTAAATGAGAGGTGCGCCTGTGAGTGAGATGGCTTCCTGTTTTAAAGGGTTGACTCTAGCACGGAGGGTAAAAAGTGGCCACAACTGACTCTCATAGGAACTAGAAAGTGATGTGTAACACACAAGAAGTAGAAACAAAGGACTTCTAAGATTCAGGGAAGGTAGAGGGTTTTCCCAGCCTGTGGGCCGGGGGCTGCAGAGTCAGACACCGCCTCGGGGGGAAGACATCAGTAAAAGTGGGCCTGACTGCAGCGCCCAGAGGACAGCCGCCGGGGCGGCCCACCAGCACGGGGCGTGAGGGGTGTGCGAGCAGCTCAGGGCACCTGTTCTCAAAGCACGGTCTGGGGACGCTTGGGTGCGTGTGAAGCCGCAACTGTTCCCATTACAGGCTTGTTTCGCTCCGTCCCTCGTGAGTGTGCAGCTGAGTTTTCCAGAGGCAAAATGACTTAGAATATTGCAACAGGCCCAGTGCATAAGCAGATATGAGCACCCAGCTGTCCTCTATAAAGCCAAACATCAAAGAGATTTGTGAAAAAGTAAAACACTACCAGGCTATGCTGTTTTTTTGTTTTTGTTTGTTTGCTTTTGCTTTGGAAAACATTTTTAATAAAAACGTCCTTTTTACTAATGGATTTATAATTGGGTTGTGTTCAAATACACACATTGTCTTAGTTCTCAATTTTAATTTCTAACACACTAAGGACTGACAGATATACCTGTATAAATCAGTGCTCTTTGGGACCTCCACTGGTTTTAAAGAGTGGCAAGGAGCCCTGAGACCCAGAAGGTTGCGACCTGCTGATCTGGTATAACAGCCGAGTGTGGCCGAGGTCCACGGAAGGGAAAGGACCCTTCAGGCGGCAGTCGGAGTTTGTGTCCCTGCTTCCAGGTGGGAGGGGAGCCCGGCTCCTGCCTCTGGCCCTGTGGGGCTGTGGGACTTGGTTGGTTTACACCACACCGTGGAGTGAGTCTCGTCCTATTTGGCTCCGGGAAGCCTCCTGTGCCACCACCTCCTCCCCCGTGCAGAGTCCTGGAGGGCGGGGCTGCTCTGGCAGGAGCCCGTGGGAACTCTGAGCTGGCACCTCCAGGCCTCTCTTCCTATTCTCACTTTTCCACCTGGGCCGCCGTAAAGCCCGAGCGTCTAGTATATCTTTGCTGAGATCCTGAGGTTGATCCCTCCACAGAGCGCAGCTCCAAGGCCCCTCAGTCAGCGGGCTGAGGTTCTGCATTGTGGTCAGCACCTGGGTTTTCCCCTGGCAGTCCTGGCTTTTAATCCAGACACTTCCACCTACCGCCTTGTTGGGCTGGTTATCTAACTACCCCGGCCTGTCTTAATCAGTAAGTAGAGGTGATGATGTCTACGTCGTAGGTTTGTTGAAGACAGTAAGTGGGGGAAGCTATGTAATGTACACAGTATAGTGCCAGGCTCCAGCAAGGCCTCAAGTGACAGTGACCAGCGTAGAATTAGGACCCGTGGGATGAAGCTGTAGGCAGGCAAATTTCGGCATGAAAGAGTGGACATTAAGGCATTAGCACAGTGCTTGGCATCTAATAATCACTTGATAAGTGGTAATCGCTGTTACTGATATGATTTGTTTAACAGTGAATTAAAAGTTGTATCACATAGCACTTTGCTTATGCTTAGAGCTGTACCCTAAATACATTTGGGTATTTTGGGTTCCATCATTTGTTTGTTAGTTCAGTCACTGATTCATTCAACAAACATAGTGAATGCCTCACAAGGTACCACTCTAGATGCTGAGGATTCAAAGTTGACCTCTGAAAAGGGAACAGTGTAAGTAAAAGGTGGACAGTCAGCCGTGGGGTGCTGTGGAGAAGACTCAGGCACTGGGTCAGCGAGCAGGTAGGACTCAGGGACATCTCAGCACCGCCCCCCCCACCCCCTGCCCTGCCTGCTTGGCGACTTACAGAACCGTGTTCTGGGAGGACATCAGCAGTTTACAGTGTCGGAGCTGATCTTCTGCAGTGACAGCCCAGCTCCGGAGAACCCTTGGTCTGAGCGGTTCCTTGTGCATATGGGAATTCGAGGTCCTGTTTCCCAGTCACGATCCTGATAATGCTCTCCACACTGCTTCAGATTCCTAAGGCATTCTGGGTAGGTGAAAGGATGCAAGAAAAGGGAAGGATGATGAATTTTGGTCAGTTTTACAACAGCCAAAATCAATTACTCAGGAGATGAAATGTGTTGGGCAGAGTATCCACCATAGCTCAGTGTGTGCCAGGAGGGAGACAGTGTAGCCATATGGTTAGAACAATGGACATACTCTCAGGTCGTACAAAATGAGTGACCTTGGCCAGTCTTTTTAGCTCTTCTTAAAAGGAAAATGGGGGTACAGTTAGAAATTATATTCAGCTAGTAGGAAGGAAAAAAACCCCAAATAGTGACCTGAACAAATTAAGGTTTTATTTTTCTCTTGTTCAAGTCTGTGAAAAGTCAGACCAAGGTGTCTATGACAGTTAAGCAACCTCCTAGTGACTCAGGTTGCATCTCCCCTTTTTCCTTTTCCTGCTATTCTTAGTGCACTTCCACTTTCTTCACTCTTAATACACGCTTACAAGATGGCTGCTTCTGCTCCAACCATCACATCAAATGTTTCTTGCAGTAATATAGAGGAAACATGGAAGGAAAAAATGGTTACCTGTTAACTGAGTCACTCCTCTTTCAAAGACTGTTTCTCAGAAACCCTGCTTACAGCCTTCTTACATTCCATGGCCAGGACTTGCCCGAGTGACCATCTCTACCTGCAAGGGCTGGTGAGAGAATGTTTTGCCCGGGTGCTTGGCAGCTTCTAACAAAACTAGGGTTTGCTTATCAAGAAAGAAAGGGATAATGGATATTGAAGAAGTAACTAGCAGTCTTTGCCCTAGGAGTCCAATAATATTACCTATCCCCCTAGGGTTTGTGAGGATTAAATGAGATGGTGCGTGTAAAACACTCAACTCAGTGCCCAAGCCTATAGAGAGGGTTTATCCAAGAGAACACGATAATGCCTGCCCTCAGCCAACTTGTCCTTCTACTGGGGAGGTAGATATTATAACAGAGCAATGACAGGATAGTAAACTATAAGACCAAGGTACAGTTTGGTCACTTTGCAGGATCACCACGGCCAGTCCTTCTTCCCTCCTGCACCTCAGGACTGTGGGACAAAAATCTGACCTCGGTTGAGCATTTCTCATTGCGATTCTTTCTTCTTGCTTTACATGCGTGATCTCATTTGGTCTTCAAGGCAGCCCATTGTGGGTGGGTGATATGAAGCAGTCCCTTGATGGGGAAGCTGAGGCTCTTTGTGGTAAGCCACTAGCCTTCCACACACTCATTTGGGGCTAGCTGGGATAGGAATCCGGGTCTGTGGGAGTATGAGCCTGTGTTGTGAACCAGCAGCCCCCAGGCTCTGCCCAGCCCCGGGTCCTCCAACAAGTTCTGTCCCTGCTCTGGGCCTCAGATTCCTCATCAATAAAACACATTGGACTACATGAGGTTGAAGGTGGTTTTGGCTCTGACAATGCAGCACTCTCTCTCCTATGAACTGTGAAAAGAAAATTAAAAATAAAAGATAAAATTGTGATTCTCATACAGATGTAAAAACGAACACATGTTAAAGATTTTTACTTAACTCATTTAATGAGGAAACAGCTGTGCTATTGCCACCAGTTGTCAGGAGAATCCAAAGAACCGGCGCATTTAGAAGGCAGGAGTATTGAACTGAATTTGCAAATGGAAACAACTAGTCCCCCGGCCCCCTTCTTGCAGGGTGGGGAGGGTCATGCCCCCACTGGTCAGAATTTATTTGCAGATGTGTAGACAAGAATGCTTTTGGTTTTGCACGGCTCTCAGGAATCTGCAACATGCAGCATGAAAGAGTTCCCGGAGGCAGATCAGACAAGGTGGGCGGGTGCTGCAGACAGTGCAGAGTTTTCCGTGGAAGCTCGCACTTCCCCTCCGACCCTGCATCTAAGGACTGAGGCCAGGGTTTCCGCCCTGCAGGCGCCCTGCCCCTGGTGGGACGGGAAAAGCTGTGGGAGGCAAGATCAGGGCATCTCGGGCACCATTCAATATATTGAAATGCAATTGTTGCAGGGGTCGGCCTTGAGTGATAATGACAAGTGGCTGTTGTTTGGTAGGTCCCACGTCAGGGCGAACACTGGCCCAGCAGAGAGACAGTGGAGCGGGCTGCCTTGGCCCTGCAAGGACTCAGTACAGCAGCTGCTGGGCAGGCCGTGTGGTGGGGCTGAGGAGGATGGGGTGCCCCCTGCCCACAGTGACTGCATCCCAAAGGTGCAGCTGCTGGTCTGAGGTGGGTGCCATGCCAGGAGCAGGGGAAGGACCCACCCTGCCCTCCTAGGAAACACACACTGTCCAACCATGATGCTGGGTGAAGGGCAGCAGCCCCGCTTGGATCTTTCTGGGTTCCTGTGCTGTCCACCTCATTCTCAGGACTGAGGGCAAGACTCGCTACTTGCCAGCACCTGTTCTTCATCCATTAGGCCAGCTGTACATTTCATGTCTGTTCTCTGGCAAGTTCCCACCAGGATGCTCCATAGCTCACAGTGATCGCACCAGTATTACAGCCTGAATTAACTAGTTTACTATGTACGGAGCCTTGAGCACCTCCTCTAGGCCAGGCAGAGACACACCAGGGATATGTGAGCGACAAGACAGGCACGGCCCCATCCTCCAGAGTGGGTGGGGGGGGCAGCCTTTAAGCAAACAGTCATGTGAGGAGCTCTTTAATATGAACTATGATGTACTCCGGAGAGAAATATAGGGTGCTGAGTCTCTGTTTTTTCAATTGGAGGAATCAAGAAGGCCTCTCCAAAGAAGAGATTTTTATTGGGAGACCCCACAGACACTTGGGAGCTCACCTGGTCTGTAATTCGGCTTTGGTGGTGGGGGTAGCAGGCGCTCCCGGGAAGAAAGAACAGCAGGTGCAGAAGCTGACCTGCATCCCAGGGAACGAAGGAGGGGATGCGGCCTCCATGGAGGGAGCAAGGGGACGGGAGGTTGGAAAGGGGGCAGAGGTCATTGTAAGCATCTTTGTCTTTATTCAGACCTCGAAGGCATCCACAGAAGGGTGTTAAGGAGGAAGGAACATGGTTTGGGTTCTGGCTGCCGGATGGAGACTAGGTTGGAGGGGACCAAGTGGAAGGTGAGACCATTCGGCAGCTGTCCTGAGAGAGAAGGACCCACTGACCGTTGAGTCCAACTTTCCCCCATGCAGAAGGTACTGAACTGATGGCTCATTCCCCCAGTGGGCTGGTGGATGAGCCAGGACTCGAACCCTGGTTTGGCGATTTCTAGGCCAATAAACTTAACCACTGCATTGCACTACATTTAAGCAAAAGATTTTCTTTAAATGTTTGACAGACATCACCAGTAAAGCCTTCCGGTCCCAGACTTTTGTTTGTTGGGAGCGTTTTGATTGCTGCTTCAGTGTCCTCACTGGCAATCACCAGATTTTGTTCAGATTTTGTATTTTTTCGCGATGCTGTCATGGTAGGCGGTGTGTGTCTGGGATTCATCCACTTCGGTGTTGCTGTCAGATGCGTGGGTGTGGATAGTCCATAGCCGCCTCTCTGTATTTGCACGGTACCTGTGGCGATGTCTCCCTTTTCATTTCTAATTTCGAGTCATCTCTTGTTTTTTTCTTGATTAGTCTAAAGGTTTGTATGTTTTGTTTATCCCTTAAAAAACCCAGCTCTCACTTTTGCCGATCTTTTCTATGGTCTTTCTGGTCTCTATTTCATTTATTCCTGCTCTGATCTTTGCTATTTCATCGCTTCTCTGCTGCGGGGTTTGGCTTGTTCTCCTTCGTCTAGTTCCTCGGTGGGTAAGCGAGGCAGTGGGAGCTGGACCATGACAGACTGGAGCTGGGCACCTTCTCCCCTCCGTCGACAGGGCACCAGTGTTCTAGCCCGCCCGAGGCCTCGGCACGCTCTGTCGTTTTCCTGCGGGCCAGAAGTGGTTAAAAATATACCTGGCGTTTAGAAAACATTTCGGCCCAGCTGGCTTTGCTCCATCACTTTGCTGGCAAGACATTTTAGGCACCTGAATATAAACCCTTTGTCTGGAAGGATGTGCAGGAAATAGTTGTCCGTTTTGGTTGGCGCCTGGAGGACACACGGGAGAGTGCAGGGAAAGGAAACTGGAAGGGGAGCTTGTGACGGAGGCGGGGAGAGTCTTGACACGAAGGGAAGCACCTGGAGTTCCTTGCTCAGGCCGCAGGGAGCCACCGAGGGACCTGGAACTCGTAGCTGACACGCTAGCGCCCTGTCCTGGCGCAGCTGCCTCCTGTTCATTTAAATGTTCTTTCCTTTTGCTTCTGTTTTCTCTTTGTCATCCCTGCTCCCAATGGAGAGCGCTTTCAAAAGGCTAGACAGCTGTTTACATCTCCGTTTTAGAGAAGGTGTGTGGTGTGGTTCTTCCCTCCCTATGAGGACGCCTCTCGAATTACTCTCTCTGTGAGAAGGGCGGCCCTTGCTTCTGTCCTGCTGTCCCTGCCCGGGCAGAGGCTGGGCGAACAGGTCTGCCCTGCTCCAGCGTGTCCCAGCAGTTCTCGGGACTTGGGAAGAAGGAGAAGGAAGGCCTCTGTTCGCTGTTGCCGAGAGGTTTCTGGTTGATGTAATGCGTGATGATTGGCTTGGGGGAACCTTCACTTGCTCCTAGGTGAGGGTCCTGGGCATGACCTACCTGTGATGGAGGGCAGGGCTGCCCAGGAACTTCCAAGCCCGACTTCTAACCTGTGGGCTTCTGACCCTGTTTGCTATCACCTGGTGAGCCCGCCTCCCTTCCTCTGTGACGTGAGACGAACCCCTCCTGTCCACACACAGGGGTGTTTGAGGGCGGAGCTGGAGAATATACAAGAAAAGTGCCACATGTCACACAGACGCTAGTGAGGTTACCATGAAAGTGAGAAAATTGTCTCTGTGGAAGAAAATGGGTCCTGGATGGTGATGGGGAGCAAGGCCTTGCCCGAAAGTGGAGTAGGAAGTTCAAGGGGCTCATGTCACTCAAGCAGATGAATTCATTCAGAGGGTGAGAAGAGCCCTTTAAGGCACCACATCCTCGTTGGCTCAAAGCAGACGGCCCTGGGTAAGCCCAGGCCTGGGACGGAATGCTGGAAGCACGGGTCCTGGCCGACGTCTCTGCCTTGGATCATGTTCTTTCTAGCGGTGTGGTGCCGATGCCTGGTCTTCTGCCTCGCAAAGCAAGCATCCTAACAACGCTGTAAATTTGTCATCAATTTGTTGAGAGAATTAGATAAGGCTTGGCAGGGAGAGCTCTCAGCCAAGTGCACGGCCTATCGTGGGTGTTAAATAAAACCTGATGCTATGAGTAGTTGTCGCCAGCTGTGGCTCACTGTTGGGGGAGAGCAAAGGAGGGCCGGGGTGTAGGCCTGCTGGGGAGCAGACTGGGGAAACTGAGGCCCAGGCTTGGGAGCGGGTGTGAGTGGGGGAGGCACTGACAGTGTGAGAGAGGACGCGGCACTGGGAGACGGATGACCGGGAGTTCAGATGTCGCCGTCTCCATGCCGTTGTCCTGGAAACCTTGCAGAGGTGACAGATCATTGCAGTTGGACCCTCCTCCTGTCTCAGCAGGTGCTTTCCACCCTTGGTGGTGAGGAGGAGGAAGGGAATCGGATTCTGGCTTGGGACCAAGCAGCAGTCTCCAGGGAGCCCGTGACGCCTTGCGGCAGCTTGGCGCAGCGTGCTGCAGAAGGCAGGCCGGCAGGCTGGTCGTGCCGAGCTGTTTGCGGGGGTTGGCGGTGCGGGGGTTTTATGGCCGTGGCGGTGCAGGCTTGCTAGTGGCTGCTTGTGGGAAGCATTCTCGCTCGCCTTTTTATTACCAGCATCCCAGACTGTCGCTCTACAGAGCTTGTTCCTTTGCCCAAATTCTCCCTCCCTTCTTCCCTGGTTTATCAGAAACAGATGACAGTGGAAGCACAGAAACCGACAAAGGCACATGACACACACCACATACATGTACACACATAGATCCTGTGTGACCCCTTCCTCCTGAGCCTTTTGGACCTTGGTGCATAGGAGACAGGGGAACGGGCCCTGGAGCCCTATGGAAGGCTTGCATTTCAGCACGCCCCTCACAACTCAACCTCCTCCTGACCTTTCACGTCCTTTCTCCTCCTTTTCTCCAAAGATTTTCTAAAAATGCAGACACAAAAGTTAATAGTCAGCGCTGCTGTCCAAGCCATCCATCCACACACATTTAGGCTGCCTCTCCAAATACAAGGCCCGGCATGTTTATCCCCGAGAATGACACAGGTAACAGTGTCATCGGAGATGCAGCACCTGCACAGGGATGGGGTGGGGGTGCTGGCCAGGAGCCTCGGTCCTGCTCTGCTCCTTCGTCTGCTGTGTGCCTTTGATCTGTCCCAGCCCCTTTCCAGGGGGTAGTCAGCCCGTCTGCACAGTAAAGATTTCATCCTCAGTGATCTCTGTGTTCCTGTCCTACCTCACGGCCAGTGATTCTACTGCTGCGATTCTGTTGCATTGGCCGTCTTGGCTCCCCCAGCCCGTTCGCTCTCTCTTCGGAACAGAGCATTGCTGGAAAAGGCTGCATCACAGAGCCTTTCATCTGTGCCTGCTCAGGCAGGGTCTGCAGCCCCAGCAAGGCCCTCCCAGCTATTTCAGGGGGTCCTCAGGGAGAGTCCCATATGTGCTACAAATAGATCTGGTCAGCTGTTACCTGGCATCTGCCATTTCCCCCGTCTGGACACCCTCTGTGGTGCCCGCAGCTGACGCTCTGCTGTGCGCACTGGCTGGGGGACGTGACTTCGCTAATGCCCCCTCCCCCGCCCGTGCCCAGAGGCACGCCGCCTCCTGCCAGGCCCTGGTAGTCCCCTCAGCTCCTCATGGCCTCCCAGGGGCCTCAGCAGTGTCTCTGTTCCCACCATGCCCCACCAGACCCCAGGGCCACTGTAGAAATCAGTTCTCACTCTGTGACTTACTGATTCTTCTGCCAGTCTGGTGAGTGGGCCGAAGGTTCATTCCTGTGTGGGGTTCTGGGGCAACACAACCTGGAACGCACCCGTTTGCATTTGGCTGTCTGCTGGGGTGTGTGTGCTGCTTTGCCTCCCAGTGGCTCATAGAGTTTTTAGTGGGAGTTCTTTGTGTTTCTTTACCCTCTAGACATAAACCTATGAGTCCTGGGCTGCGGGAAAATTGGAGTGTGGGATATTGCACTGGACTCCGAATTGTTCTCTCTTGTAATAATAAAGGGTTTGGTTAAGGCAGAACATAGAATGTGGAATGCTCTCATAGCATTTGCTTAGGGCACACAGGAACGTCTGTATTGTATTCTGAGCCATTTCCTTCACTCCTCACAGCTCCCGCAGGAGTCACAGTTACAGGGGAACACGGAACACGGGCATCTTTTTACCCCAGTGCGCAACGCTAGCAACCTGAGCTCACATCCACAGCACGAACCCAGAATCTAAGGGGACCTCTCTCTTTCTCCTGTTCCAAACCTGCAGCTTGAGATCTGATTGCCTATGTGGTTCAGGGGGCTATGGTGACAGGCCTTTCCCTTAGCACCTAGCATAGTACTTGGCATGGAGGAGACAGATAATCAGTACATATTGGTTGATTATTGAATGAGAGACCGAATATAGGAAAGGCCAGAGACATAGACATGGAGATAGCTGGGCTCAGGACGGATTAAGTCTTTATTTGTCAGATGAATAAGAACCTCTAGTTCTTTTCTCTCGATGGTCTATGATTTCAGACTTTCCATTGTAAGTGGCTAGTTTGATTTTTCAGTACATGCACACATGGCAAGGTCCTCCCTCTCCTAGCGATAGGTCTGGGAATACCTACTCTGGGCTTCTGGCAATGTGTGCAGTAAGCCCAAGATTAAGATCTGTGCTGATGATTTCAGGAAATGGCATCCCCTACACCCAGATCCTGTTCACTTGTCTTGTGTGGCTAAAGCTTCTGTGCCTCTTAAGCTTAAGGATTAAGTGGGCAGAAGCCATAGGAAGACAGAATTCCACTCAAGCTTAAATAAGTTTTTAAGATAAGGTAGGGGGTCCTTGGGGTAGTGAGTTCACCGTTACTGGAAGTATTCAATCAGAGGCTGGATGGCTACTAGGTCAGAATGTTAAATGAGAGATTCAAGCACCAAAGGGTAAACTGACCTCTAAAGTTGTTTCTAAATGTAGGAGTCTATGTCTCTTAGTTTTGATTTTGTTTTGTATCCTTAGCTGGGGACATTTTTTACATTGCTTTTAGAGATAGAGGAATGGGGGAAAGTGAGGGGGGGGGGTAGGGATACATCAATGTGGGAGAGAAACATTGATTGGTTGCCTTCTCTTATGCACCCTGACTAGGGATTGAACCCATAACCTGGGTATGTGCCCTGACCAGGGATTGAACAGTGACCTTTTGGTCTATAGCAGAGGTATCAAACTCATTTTCACTGGGGGCCACATTAGCCTCATGGTTGCCTTCAAAGGGCCGAACATAATTTTAGGACTGTATAAATGTAACTACTCCTTAATAGTTAAGCAAGAGCTTGGCGCTGGCACCAGGTAGAAACAAGGTGGAGGGCTCATGGGCCTTGTGTGTGCCACCTGTGGTCTACGGGATGATGACCCAACCAACAGAGCCACACCGGCTCTTAGAGGGGTCTTAGCTTCTTATATAGTATTCTCATCATAAGTTTTGAGGAGATGTTATTGAAAGCCATGGGTTAGACTTTCTCATTAAGCTCAATATGGGGATGGGAAGGAGGAAGAAGACTTCATGGCCAGCAGGCTCTCTGATGGCATCACTAACACTGTCAAAAATGGGGTCATGGATCTTAGCCCATCAGCTCCAGCTCACAATCCTATTCCAAGTGTACTTTTTTCTTTTTCATGTCACCTTTCCAGTGGAGACCCTCTTTCTCTCCTAATGACCCCATCACTGATGGAGCCTATCATTAATAAGATGGACTTTCTCACACTGGACTGTGAGGCTCACTGTACCAGTGGCCACGTCTGTTTGACATCACGGTGCACCCTGAGCTCCTAGCATAGTGCCAGTCACACAGATAGACAAGTTCACTGAATCAACATACTGGTTGATTGAATGCCAAACTTCTCCATTTAAGTCATAGGGTGCTGACTACTTATGAGTTCAGGGACAGAGGCCCAAGATCAATACCAGAGATAATAGGCATACTTAGGACCACATTTTAGTCCTTGACCTAGAACATCAACTTCATCTTAAGGCAGATTAAGGTTCAAGTAAAGAGAAACATGGGCATGTGCTTGAATGCTGAATCTCCTGAACTCAAGGGTCCTAATGCATTTGGTAGCAACGTAAATAATACATTAGTGCATTTGGTTTTGCATGGCAGGCTGGTTAAGGGCCGTAGTCCCACGTAATGTGCATCTGGGAATGTTAACTGTGGAGGAACTAGTTATTCCTGACTCGTTAGCTAAGGAGGATAGAGAGGCCTGTGCCGATGAGGCAAAGTTAAGAAGAGGATTATCTTCTCTTAAAATCTCTCAGGAACAAAAAAACTTCTTTCAGGATCACCTTAAACCTGGCCAGCTCTCTTGCAAATGCTTGTCTTGATTCCAAAACGATGTGCTGAGAGGACAGCGATGATTCCATTCGGTCTAGACCATAACGTGGTAATGGCTCTGAGGGACGTCCAGTCTCAGTCGGATCTTCCAGGCAGCCTGGCTGTCCTCTCGCAGGTTCCAAATCACACCCCTTCTCTGGTTTCCCCCATGGCACTTCCACAGGTTCAGCCCTTTCTGAAAGTGTTCATTTCTGTTATGTTTCTCTTCACACCCAGTGGATGCCCTTAAATGCTTCCCTGAGAAGATGGATTCCATCATGCTAGCTCAATCAATTGCCTCTCGTGATAGCTACAAGCTCATCTCCTTCCACGTAACTTCCTCCTTCCTCTATATTGCAGGAAAAGAGACTCTTCCTTCTGGTCAAGGGTAATCTCTTTGCCTGGGGCCCTGTCCTTCATCACGCCCCTGTGACCCTGGTTCTGCCAGGCATCCACTTTACGGTCATATCCTCGGTTGTTGCCTCTGTAACACTTGTTCTTTCCGTCAGTTTGTAAGCACCATCAGTCCCGCGTTCCCCAACAGCTACTGTCTGATTTCTTTCCTGCTCTCAACAGTCAATTTCCTTCAGCAGTAGACACTGGTTTTCAGCGTTTAAAAAAGAAAATTCACCTGAGGACATGCTTATTGATCCTAGAGAGAGAGGAAGGGAGTGTGAGAAACATAAACATCCGTGTGAGAGAGAAACATTGATCGACTGCCCCTGTACCTGCGCTGACTGGGTGTTGAACCCACAGCACTTTGGTGTGTGGGATGGCACTCCCACCAGCTGAGCCACCTGGCCAGGGCTGGGTTTCAGCGCATTTGTCACAGGCAGTTGATCAGAACCCATGCACTCCAGCACCAGCACAATGCCCTCTCCTCCCTACACGTTGAACCTGCTCCTGCCAACCGGCGGTGACCAAGTCCCGTGGGTACTTTCTGCCCTTTCCTGTTCAGCCTCCTTGTGCCATTTGCCAGTGACTGTCTCCCGTGGTCTCCTGGTTTTTCTCTTGTCTGTCCAGAAGTCTTTCTTAACCAGAGAGCTCCACCTGAGAATACAGCTTGAGGGACTATTCTCAGTCCCCCCATGGACAGTACAAAATTAGCATCATTCTAGGTATGTAGGAGAGACGTGAAATCATTACATCTGGTGGATGCCATAGGACGTCCAAGTTGAATCTTCTCCATGCCTGGGAAAGGAGGGGCATTACCCTCTGCTTTCTTCACGGGGTTCTCTCTTTTTCCCTCCCTCTCACTCGAATGCCTTTATTCTGCTAAACCAAAGCCGTCTCCCTGGGTGACCTTTTCTAAGCCTGTGGCAGAAACCATCAGTTATAATTGGATGGCTTAGAAGACAAAACTCCAAATGACACCTCCATGCCGAGTGTAACCCCTTGCATGTTGCCTGCTGGACAGCTCTCCTTAGACCCCCCTGCTAACAATGCAACGTGCAGAACGAACCCACCGTCCCCTCCCCGGGCTTTTGTCCTTCTCTCAGGTGGTACTGTCACTCAGCCAGATACCCCGGCCGTGCACCCAGATACCCCAGCCATATACCCAGATACCCAGGCCATGCCTGGGAGTTGTTTTACACTCTTCTGCCCCGTGTGCCCTTCCCCACTAGACTGACTCACTAAATTCTTAAGTACTTGCTTCCTTGAAATCTTGTGATCTAATATCTTATCTAAATTTAATTCAGGTCCTTAAACCCTAGATTTCAATCCGGTAGAAGCTTCCCAAGGGTCTCCTTATTTCAAAATACCCTTCCTTCCTCCCTCTCACCCTCCCCTCAAACCACAGAGTGATTCATCTGATATTCAGATATGGTTGTGCTTCTCCCTGCTTAAATATTTTCAAAGTTCCTCCCACCCCACCAAAGTTTCAGTCTGCCAGAATGTGTTTTTATCTCCTTATCCGGTAGGGGAGGCCGTCCATGACTGGGCTCTGCCCCCTCTCCCGCCTCATAGTCTTCCCACACAGCCTTTATTCCAGCCCCTTTCACGTGCTTGCCTATTGCTTACTTCTTCCCTGGGCAATCTTTGGTTTATACTTATAATTTTTCCAGTTTATTGCTAT
The DNA here is from genome assembly GCF_004126475.2 of Phyllostomus discolor. Classification (NCBI taxonomy): domain Eukaryota; kingdom Metazoa; phylum Chordata; class Mammalia; order Chiroptera; family Phyllostomidae; genus Phyllostomus; species Phyllostomus discolor. The sequence goes on from NC_040915.2 coordinate 22,246,455, forward strand.
ATAATTGACATTAACATTGTATAAGCTTATGGCATACAATGTGGTGATTTGATACATGCATATATTACAGAGGATTACACCATTAAAGTTAGTTAACACATCCATCACCACCTCGCATAGTTACGATTTGTGTACATGTGCACACGTGTGTGTTGAGACCTTTTAATATGTACTTTCTGGGTAACTTCCAAACATGCAGTATTGTTAACCACAGTCGCCATGCTGAGTGGACATGGCAGCCCCAGAACTCACTCATTTTATAACTGAGGGTTCATACCCTCTGACTCCCATCACTCATTTACCCCTCTCCCTGCCCCAGCCCTCGGCGACCACCAGTCTACCCTGTTTCTATGAGGTCAGTTGTTTTTAGATTCCACGTATAAGTTAGATCATATAGCATTTGTCTTTCTCTGTTGGACTTATTTCACTTAGCTCTGAAGATTTATCTGTGCTGTTGCAAATGGCAGGACTTTCTCCTTTTTTATGGCTGCGCTACCCACACACACACCTTCCTTATCTATTCATCTGTGGATGGACGCTTAGCTTGTTTGCATGTCTTGGCTTTTGTGCGTAATGCTGCAGTGAATGTGGGGGTGCAGATGTCTCTTTAAGATCCTGGTTTTATTTCCTTTGAGTGCATACCCAGAAGTGGGATTGCTGGGTCATATGGCAGTTCTACTCTAATGTTCTGAGGAAAGTTCATACGGTTTTCCCAGTGGTTGTACCAACTTACATTCCCACCCACAGTGTACGAGCGTTCCCCTTTCTCCACATTCTCACCAACCTATAGTTCCTTTTTACTGAGGTTTCTTTGCCTGTTTTGGTATCAGGGTAGTGATGGCCTTGTAAAATGAGTTTGGAAGCGTTTCGGGGACCTCTCTAAACTCTTTCCTCCCAGGGAGAAGATTATGGCTGTGGTTTTTCTATGCCTACTCTGTGTTGAGTTGTGTGTGGGGGGGGGAACGATGGCATCTACCAGCCAAGCTGCAGCCTCTGCTGCCCCCCAGGCAGCTGGGCTGTGCCAGGCCCGTGAGAGCTCTGAGACCCTCAGGACGCAGCCAGTCCTCTGGGGGAGCCCCCTTGGAACAGGAGGGGTGCTGAATACACAAACCAACCATCTTCCTGTCCTGAATGAAGTTGGGGGCTGTGAGGAACGTTCCAGACTCTATGGGGCTGTGTCAGGGGCTTGGTCTCTGGCGAGAGGGTGTCCTGGATCTTTCTCCTGGCCTCAGTGACTCTGGGTTCGCATTCTCCTGGGGAGTGGGAGCATTTAAATTAGTTTCCGACCTCTCACTGGGGGAACCTGTCCATGAATCGTTGGGGTGTGGGGAGGGCTTCCTATGTCCCGTTTGCTGATGCTGCTCTCCACCTGCGCACTCCTCTCCCTCCTGCCCCCGTCACGGCTGGGAGCCCTCTCCTCTGGGGTCCCCACCAGGCTCAGACACACACCGTGATCCCAGCACACAGCGTACTTGATGCTTTCGGACCAACTCACTGAGCTCCCCATCAGGCTGAACTCATTAGGAGAGACAGTGCTAGCTTGGTCTCTTCTTCCACACTTGGTATTCTGCTACAAAGAAGATGCTGAATAAATGCTTATTGAAGGTGCAGGAAGTCTTGAATATATAATATTCAAAGGCAGATGGTAGACTAATTATTTTAACTCTTCAGAAAGAAGGAAATCTTAGATTCAGAATCAGATACCTGGGATCTCATCCCAGCCACCCACCAACTGGTGCCCTACCTTTGGGTAACTCACTTAACTTCTGTTGTCCTTCCCTTGTCTCTGAAGCAGGGACAGTACCGAGCACCTTCTGAGGAAGATCACGTGAGGTCAGGCATGTAAAAGGGACCATAGAAACACAAGGGGCCACTGTTTTTTCCCTATTTTGAAGGTTTGACAGTTATCTAAATTGTCTGTAGAAGGTAAAAGAGGTGTGAACAGTGATAACGCTTCTCTGTTTAAGTTTTCTCTATCTTGCTACCATGCAAAGCCACACCTACGACTTTTCTGTTCTGGAGTTAAAAGAATAAGGAAGCTAATTATAAGCCAGCATCTGGCGTTAGCCTGTTATTTTCCAGGAACCGCAGCAGAGGAGAAGGTGGCATCCGTTTCTACAGGGTAAACCCGCTCATTCATTCTGTTAGTCTCCATTGAGAAAGCACGTAGCGTCAGACCCCGAGCTGGGTGCTGTGCGGGATATGGGGAAGAAACGAGGAGGAACCGTGCCGGTCTTCATGCCTAAGTCACAGAAGAGGTGCAGATCAGAGGCTAGAGGCAGGACCCTGGGAGGGCTCCAGGAAGAGAATGGCATTGGCCTTGAGAGATGGGCATGATGTGGAGACACAGGGCGGGGCCTCGGGAAAGGAGTCTCGCCAGTGGTATCAGCTCCAGTTGGGGTTTCCAGAGTAGGTCAGATAGGCAAATGGAAAACAAGCAGAGACAGTGCACTGGGTGTGTCAGGTTTAGACTTGGATTAAACAGAGGGTGTGGTCTTGTCCGTCCCATGTGGAAATTCCCCTCAGCCGTGGACTGAGGGGCTGGGCAACGCCTGAGAGGTGAGCCCGGTACTTCTCTCCGGCTTCCGCTGGTGTCGTTCTGAACCCTTCTTGTTTGACCTGACTTCCAGTTTCATACCCCCCTTGTGGAACTTCTTGGTGAGCTTAATAACATTTACCTTACCTCTCAGGGGTGTCATGGAGAATAAATGAATACATCCTAGGCAAAGCATTAATTGGGTTCTCCAGGTAAAAGGTGCTCAGTAAGTAAAAACGCTAATGCTGTTATGAGTTTCCCCCTTCTCTGTCATCCTGGGAGGCAGGAATGATGTTTGCACAGCCAGGCAAAACCGTCTTCTTCAGCACTGTAACCTTAGGGGAGGACAAAAATACGCGCAGCAATAACGATCAAGCTGGGCTCGAAGAAGCATTGAGATGGAAGGCCTGCCCGCCGGCTGGTTCCCCGGGGCAGGCAGCTTGCAAACCCTGTTTTAATCTTCGTCACCAGGAGAAATGACCCCCTAAAAGAACAGTCTTAAAAGGGAGCAAGGTGTTTGTTCTTGCAGATTAACAGCGTCCCGGACCAGCCTGTGTATCTAATTTTGTTTCTTTCCTGGTGGTTTATAATAAGCCAAAGGAGACACAGTATTTTTTTGAATGGCACTTATGTGGCCCTGCTAAAGTCTGTCTCCCTTCTGTTTTCAAATGGGAACTCTCCAGTCGTGCACAGAGAGGTGTGAACACTCATGTCCATCAGGGGAGGCAGCTACAATTCTCTGTGGGTCCCTCCAGTCTTGCTATCTTTTGAGGGACAGACATCAACAGCTTCATTCAGAACCATCTTTTTAAGGATGTTCTAGTAGCAAACAGCTTCAGAAGAGAGACAGCAGCCCCTCCCAGGGCGGAGGAAAGAACTCTTTCCTGACCAGGAAGATGAAGACAGCTTCACTCCGGGGCACAGATTGGGCAGGTTTGCTGGTGTCCCTCCCCCCATAAGACTGGAGGTTCCCTAGGTTTTGGGTTCCTCAACTATACCATGAACACACTGTATTGTCTGCATTCCCCAGGGCACATCTCTGTATTTTCTTGTAAGACCTGAGGGGCGAGGGAAACTGAGGCAAACAGGAAGCTCATGTGCCTGCTCTGTTGCGGGTAATCAAGTTCTTTGCCTCGGACCCGGGGGGCCTGTCTTCTGCCAGTGTTGGTGGAACTGTGGCAGGCTAAATCGTTATCTCAGAAGGTCTCATACCTTCCCTAGGTCCTATGACCTATCTCTTACCCAAGTAAAGAGCTTAAAATGCTGTCATATCTGTTTTCACTCTTTTCATAATCGCGGCGCTCTGCACGGTCTTAAATCAGTGCCTCGTTAGGGTGCCCGGGGAGAACTCACGCAGGAGCCCCTGCCTGCGTTTTCGCCTCCAGTCTCTTCCCTCCCTTCGTGCACATCCTCCACGGTTGCCAGACTCCAGTCCCCAAAGCCCAGCTTGGATGGCGCCACTCCCTCACTCCAAACTTCTAATGGTTCCCCGTGGCCAGAATGAGTGATCAACTCCTTAGACAAAATAAAAGCTTTCGGAAAGTCAGGCTTGGCTGTCGGTCTCCTGGCCGCAGCCTTGACCACCCTCCATCCTCAAACGGAGCCACACCATCCATCCATGGCCGTCTCGTTCTGCCATTTACTGCTTCGCATCTCTGTCCATGTTTCTTCCCGCCGAAAGAGTCGTCTCCCTCTGTTCAGGTCTGACTTCGAAATCCTGTCATCTTTTCCTCTGTGCTGCACACTAACCTGCTCAAGACGCTCGCTCGTTGTCCCCCCAACCAAAGTGGCCCTCGTCCCCATGGCACACTTCTTGTTGGATTGCATATGCCACAGGTGCCGGCATTTGTCTGGCCTGCAGCTGGGGTCGAAGGCCACACTGCGCTCTTCTCTGCCTAACGTCATCCTCCTTATTAGTGTCTTTTAAATGGACACAGTAAGTGTTGGCTCAGTTATGCCGATTTGCCAGGTGACCCTCGGGGAGCTCAGGGAGGTGGAGAGGCTTGTGCAAGGCCGCACTGCGGGTCAGTGGGAAAGTACTTGGACCAGAATCTCCGTCTTCTGAGGTTCAGTCGAGGGTGTCATGCCTGGCAGGTTTCACCAGCTGGGCAGTCTGATTCTGGTACTGTGTGCCTTAAGGAGTTGGCAGTTTTATGTTAGAGGGGAAGATGTTTGTTGCAAAGATGAGGCACTAGGCTCTAATGAAGGATTCTGCTTCACAGCAAAGCTAGCGAATACTACCCATATTTTGCCGTGTATAATGCGCACCCAGATTTTTGGCCTAAACTTTCAGGAAAAAAAAATCTTTTGTTTTGATTTTTTTAATTCAGTTATTTATTTAGTTATATTTAGATACTTTGTTTTTGTATGATAAAGAAATGTTAGCATTTATTTTTGAACATACATATATTGTTATTGCTTTCTAGAGTTACACTTTTAAAGCATGAGCATAAATAAAAGAATTAAAAACATTTGTATAGATATGGAATTAGCACTACATGCATTATAGCTTGTACAAGCTACAATAATCACTAAATTAGCACTACACGTATTATAGCACTACAAGCATAGCACTATAGCAACCATATATAACAAGCATTCTCATTTTTCCCTCAAAAGTTTGGGCCAAAAAATTTGCACTATACATGGCAAAATACAGTATTTATTTCGATTCTGCTTATAATTTGACAGAAGAAAACCCTCAGGATGACAGAGGTTCAGCAGACACTGTGGGAGGCTGCCCGCGGCTGGCCGCCAGGCTCTTGGGAAAGTCAGACCCGACTTGCCCATTGGAGAGCAGAGCGCCACCCATGAGCCCCACCCAGGGGCCAGCCTGGGTGCTGGGGCTGACGCCTCGGCTGTTTTAGGAGCAGGAAGAGGATGTCATAGTGTCATTCTCACAAAGAGGGTGGTGTGGCCTTTCCTCCAGCTGCTGTCCCCTGGGGCATGGAGACTGGCTGGTTCGTGCTTCACCGCTGGGTGTCCCACTGGAGAGGTGAACACAAAGTTCTCCCAAAGTGTAACGTTCCTGATGCTACACACCCTCACTGGAAGTCCACCACGCAGGGACCCATAGTCCACCGGCATGGCAAGAAACAGCTGGGCTGGTGTTTGCTGATAGGGACACTGAGGTCCGGAGAGGTCTCTGGGTGCCTGTAGCTGCTCCTGTTCCACTCCAAGGCCCTCGTCTGGGGGTGACCTTAACAAGAGGAGGTAATGTTGTTTGAGGCGACAGGACGGAAACACTCCTGGAATCCAAGGAGCGTGCCCTGCAGGTGACAGACCCCTTGCTAAGAGACACTGGCTGCGTTCCCAGAAGAGCGAAGACAGAGAAATGAACAGATTCCCAGACTCAGTGGACAGACAGATGGCTGCCAGCGGCAAGGGGGCCGGGGGTGCGGGTGAAAAGGGCGAAGGGACTCAGGAGTACAGGTGAGTAGTTACGAGACAGTCACGAGGGTGTCAAGTGCAGCCCAGGAGATGCGGTCCGTCGGATCGGAGTCTCTATACGTGGGCGTGCGGAGGGCACACTGTGTGAAGCATGTAGCTGTCCAGTCACTATGCTGCACCCTGAGACTGATGCAGAGCAGCATGGAATGTAAACTTTAACTGAAGAAAATAATAAAATTCAAAGAAAAAAAGGTAATTCATGGGGCCTATAATTGAGATTGCAGAGCTTTTTTTCCTATTTTAAAGACCAAATTAAGAAGCACTTCTTGCCCCTGCCCCCCTGCCCCCACAAAGCTGGAAAGGGGTGGCCGGGCGAACGTGAGGAGGCCACTTCGCAGACATGGGACTGAGGCACTGTCCTGTGCAGGGGTTGGCTCCTCGGGGGGCGTCTGGGGGAGCTCTGGGCCGTGCCTTGAATCGCACTGGGTGCAGTGGAAGCTCTTTCATTAAAATTTAGAGGAACATAAACAGTAAATATTTTCAGGGATAGTTACTTAGCGCTGGGCAAACCTCAAAGTGCTGCAAGTTCCAGCTCCCTTGGATCAGCGCCATAGACCCTGGGTATTTATCTAAAGCTTATCCGAACCATCTGAGCAGCAGAGGTGGGTGCGATTTGGCAGACTCCCTTCACGCAGTGATGTTTGAGTTTACTAATAACAGTGAAAAAAAAACCCTTCACTTAAGGAGACCTTGATTATTATTCCTTCCATGTCCCCCCTGGCAGAACCACTTCCCTGCACCCCCTACGGCCACCCCATCCGTCCTCACTTACAAACCCCTCCCCATCAGCAAAGCTTGGTTGGCCACGTGAAAACTTCCCTGGAACTGGTTTTCTGGAAGATTCTGTATCTGCTGGCACTTCTCAACAGCTGAACCAGGGGCCATGGCTCTTTGCTCTTGAGTGTGTCAGATCTGGGTCGTGTTTATAAGCACTCTTGTATTCTTGTCATAGGGGAAAACACAGGAAAAGCGAAAGACCTTTGCCCACCAGCATCCCTGGGTCCGGACACCAGTGTGCCGTCATCTTCTGGGGGTTTGACCTTGAAAAAGTCACTTAAAAACCTTGAGCCTTCACCTCTCATTTACAGAACAAGGCTACAGTGATCACTGGGATATTTTCTGGTTCTAAAATGTACGAAGCCCCTGCTGGAGCTGGAGTAGGTGTTCGGTGTGTTGCCGTGGACTCTGCGGATGGGTGAGCAGATGGATGGGGTCAGTCGCTTTGCCTGTTTGGGTACCAAGCACACCCCAGTGGGAAGAGCGGTGCATGCGAGTTGGTTACATCACTACCCAGGGCAATCCATCATGCATTTTCTGAATGTGTGTCCCAGAAGCAAAGTAGCACTTCAGGATTAAACATCTCCAGAAGGCTCCATCCGGGAGAAATGGGGATTGCTGCAGGAAAGAGAGGGGTGGTGGGGCTGGACAGCATCAGTAAAGGCGCAGAAGCAGGGAAGGGCAGCATGGCCTGAGCCCGGGTGGACGCCAAGGCAGTGTGTCCCAAAGTGCAGTCTCTGTTCCCCCACCGGTCCTTTCCCTGTGGTTGTAGGTGATGCAGGGACTTGGCATTGAACGTGGCAGAAATGTAGTGTGGGGAAGTCATTGCTTTCTCGGTTCTTCTTTAACCCCTCTGATTGTGTCAGGGAGAAAGACTCACATTTGTGCTAATGTGTTTTTAAGACGCTCAATAATTCTGTCCCACTTTTTTTTTTTTTTTGTAAATCAAAGGCAGAGCAAGTGTTAGGCTCAGAAACATCATCAAGTAACAGTGTAACTTAAAATTTAATAACTTTGTTCTTGTACTTATGTTGAGGTTTCCTCCTATTTATGGCAAGCAACATGATGTTTCCACTTAGGCAGTGAGGTGGAGTTTCCTTTTCAGATGATTTTTACATGGAAAAATATAATTTTAAATTAAAATACTGAGTAAAAATGTGGTTGGTATAAGGCTCCGGAAAACTCCAGAGTGCGGTGTGGGTGGGGGATGTTTGGGGAACCCTGATGTGTCTGAGGAAAGCCTGGGTTCCTGGACCAGGGCAGGCCTGGGCTCACATTCTGTCTCTGCCATTTACTGGCATTATGACCTTGAGCCTGATCTTCAGGGTTGCCTGGACAAAGAAGAAGAAGAAGAGTAATTACAGCTTCAGCAAGGCATTGGCAGGATTGTCCTGATGGGAACACGGCCTGCTTCTTGCCCATCCTTGCCCAAACACTGCCTCTTTGGAAATAGATGCTTTCCCAGAACCACTGGCCCACCCCACCTTCAGGTCTAGGCTGCTTTCGTTCCCACCTCTTCTTGTGCTGTTGTGCTCAATGGAGGGAAAGCTAAGGTGGCACAGTGGAAGAAACATTGAACTCAAGAAACTAAACTTTGAATGCAGGATCTAGCCCTTACTTACTGACATTTTGGAAAAGTTATTTAACCTCTCTAACCTTTAACATCAATATTAATAAAATGGAGATGATTATTTTGACTATCCAGGATTATTATGAGAATGGACATCAGTGTACCAGGACATTCCCGGCACACAGTAGGTCTTCAAAAAATGGCTGTCACTTGTTTTCCAGAATGTATCATGTAGCACCTGTCAGCATATATCTTTGGAGTATTTTTGTCTATGTCATTAATGCTCTGATATCACAAGAGACAGAAACTTCTCTTTAGGCAGCTAAATTTCTCAGGAGCAAACTGTAGACTGTTAAAAATGTTCAGCACGACTGGGCAAAAGGGCATTTCAACAAATAGTTCTATAACCCAGTCTGGCAGATTCTTGACATTGGCATGATCTTGACTCTCCAATTTCTTCCTCCTGACTCTTGACCTATAGAAACGGAAACCTAAGAGACATCTAAATCTAGCTTTGTATTATGCTCAAAATGTAACAATCTTACTTTCTAGGCAGATTGTATATTCTCAGGTCTCTTTTCATTCCAAGTGATAGGAATGGAATGCAGCAGTATTATTTAAAGCAGAAAATGTTTCAACCCATGCAAGTTAAAAGGGGTGACTGTCTCATGTAACTGGGAAATCTGGGGAATGGTGTCTTTAGGCATAGCTAGGTCCAGGCACCCAGTGATATTATCAGGACTGGTGATTAAAGCAAAGGTAATCTCATCCTTGCTCATTGAAGCAGGATTTTTAGATGCTGCAGTAGACATGTGAGACATTGGGGTGCTGGCCATTCTCCCATTGTCATCCCTAATGGACGGCACTGACTGAACACTCACTGGGTCAAGAGCTAGTGAAGTGGACGTGGCTAGTGACTTTAGGTGGTTCATGCTGTGGAGGAGAGGCTGAAAACCTCAGGCCTCACGGAAACATCAGGGTGCCAAGGTACTGCCCCATGTTTGCAAGAACCATGAAATGCTACGATGTTAGGGCTGAAAACAGCAATGAGAACCAAGGTTTCCTCTCCATTTTATAGGAGAGAAGGTGCAGGCTCAGAGAAGTTAAGTGAATTTCACAAATTACACACAAATTCAGAGCTCTATCTGGTATTATAACTCAGTTTTCCTGGGTCTCGATTGAATATACTTTTTCTTCTGCGCTACACTCTGGGTAGCTTAGTCGCCAACCACTGAATCTGGCTGCCCCTCTCATTTAACCTGAATGCATCTGCTGAGGATTTAGATTCCTCTGAAAACCTCTTGCCTAGTCCCACGTGGACCTCTGCCCTGGGACACAAGCCAAGGCACCATGTGAGGAGTCAGCTAAATAGCGCAGTGTGGACCGACAGACCCAGGCAGAGCGAGAGTGGGGAAAGAAATGAGGTGCTGTCCAAGGTCCTGAAACCAGGAGGCCTGGTTTGCTGAGATGCTTCTGGCTTGTGCAGATTGTGCTCGCCTGCTTCTTACTGTGCCTGCTTACACTCTCAGACGTGCCTCCCATTTGTAACTCTATTACTAGGCAGTCTACTGTGACTCACTGTAGAGCAGAGGTTTACTTCCCAGAGGTTCCCAGAGGTTACCTCCCAGAGGTTTACTTCTGGCTTCTTTGCGACTCCTGGCATCAGGATTGGGAGGGTGATCTTTGAGGGATCACCTTATCCATTCTTTTCAATGATAACCAAGGAAATGAAGGCTTGAGACGCTGGGTGACTGGCTCGGGATCACCAGTGACAACAGACAGGCCTTCAGTCACTCACTCAGTCATCTTTCCATTAGGTCTTGCTCCTCCCTTTGTACCCTGGACCTTGATGACTGTGGTCTAACCTCGGGCCTGCCTCATGTTTTGCTGTTTTCCTGGTAGTGCCTGGAAAGGACTGTCTGACTGTGTGACCACTGTGACCCTTGGCCATCCTGGGGATTCCCAGGTGTCTGGATGTCCGGCTGCTGGCTCACACAAGGCTGCCGTTTTGGAGGTGATGCCGGTGGACTCAGATGTCCCCGTGGGCGACTCAGGGGCAGGTTTGCCCACACACCTTGCAGCAGAGCCCCGGCACCTGTGCAGTTAAGAACTAAGGTCAACATATGAGGAAAATAATGCAACAATTAATCAATAACAATATAAGAATAAACACTGTGTTTTGCATATTCATAGCTGGAAACTGACTTTTGCCCACCCTGTATAGATAGAAATTTCCATGTAATGACAATTATCCTAAAAATGCTTGAAATTGTCTGTAAAGTTCGCAATGATTCCATCTCGTCTCATGTTTGGCACAATCAGTGTGTCCTTGAGCATTAGAACAGATGGCTACTTCTTTGGTGAAGCCCCGCATGGAATGATTGCCTTGTGTTTAGAAACTAATTAACACCAAACTAATATTGTGTCTTTCAGCAAAACAGGCGCAGCCATTTTGCTAGGATGCCCATGCTCAGAGAGGGGTGTGGGGACAGACCCTGCCTCGGGCACCAGCAGGTCAGTGTTGCTCGTCCAGTGCTCACACCAGGGGCTACGCTCTCATTACAGGACATGGCAGGGACGCCTCTCAACAGTTTAAATTCTCTCTCTTTCTCCACCAAATATTCACTGATGCATTAATGGGTATTAAATATGTATAATGCATATATCTGCTGTGCAAGACAGGTAATGAGAAAAATCCAACTCACCTAGAGGCCCCCAGTCTTTTGATGGCTGAGGTTAATGCCTAAGAAAATAGCTCAAGGAGTTCTTCCCTCCTCCAAGGAGTTCTTCCCTCGTGCGGCTCTGTGCACTCTTTCCTTCCCCTCTGTCTCAGTGCACGGTAAGCCCCATGTGTCTGGGGCTGTGTCTGAGGTCTCCCTCTTACCTCCGTCCATGTGTCAGAAGGCTGAGCACACCACGGCCATCCCAGAGATTCCCACATGGCAATGGCCTTGTTGAAGGCATGGGGATCGAGTGGAAGCCCGGTGGGCTTGGGAGCAGGGGGTCCCGGTTTCAGACCCAGGCTCTCCACTCTGCTGGCTGCCTGAAAAATGCTCTGAGACTTTGTTTTCTCGGTTGAATGGAGTGGATAACAATCCCTAGCTTTAATTTTTTCCCATGCGCTCAGACGTGCTGCATCAGGAGGTGCAGGGACAAAGCTCGGCGCATGGCGGCGGTGGGTAACGGGTGGTCACTCAGACTGTCACCGAGCGCCGTGCTGGAGCAGCTGAGGTCTGCCATGGTTCTCTCTTTGACACTTCCTTAAGTTGAGCATTTGGACTACAACTTTGGGTCTTTGGGATTCCAGTCCTCGTTTTTTGCCGCTCATTACTGATTAATTCAAACCTCACTAATTAGTAGGCCCCTCAGCAAACTCCCTTGACATCTTGGGGCCTCCATTTCGTAACTTGTTGAGGAGTACTGATAACTTTTCCTCCTTCTGCCTCCCGGGTTGTTGTTAGAAAGTTCCACGCAGGAGAGCACAGGTGAGAAAGTGTTTTACGAATTCGAGGGGGTGTGTGTCTGTGGAGAGGCTTGGGTTTGGGTTCAGCTTCCTGCCTGGTGGGCCAGGTGAGTGACCTCCCTCTTTCCTCACCCATACCCAATGCCCCAGGTTAGTATGAGTCACAGAAGAGGGGTTGAAAGTGAAAGCGGACTATACCCTCTGAAATACCATATGCATGTAAGGAACAATTATGTCATTACTGATAAAAGCATTACGTGCTCTGTAATACCAGGGGTATTAGTAACATCATCCCTCAAAGGAAAAATGAACCTCACTGAACTGTTTGAAGATCCATTTGGACTGATTTTGTCTTGGGAGCAAAGAGGGATTTAGGAAGATCTCACTTTGGCTCCGTCGAGTCTCCCTGGGTTAGCTGTGATGATTTCATTTTTGTTGGGTTTTGTTTTCCAAGGGCTCAGCGGCGGGTCTAATTAATGCCATCAAAAGCATGACATTTAATTAACTAAATCACATGTTGAGCCTAATGATAACATATTTCAGCACCTGGTGGGCAGAGGTGGTCTCTTGGGCCATTTCTAAGGAAGCTTGTGATTTGGTAAAGAGAAACACTTTTCTCAACAAAGTCACAGAGTAGCCAGAGCAGGCGCCATGAGAGTGTGGGCCAGGCATGACCTCTTGTCTTCAGGGCCCTGCTTGGAGAGACCCGAGAACAAGGAGGAGGCATGGGGGTTGCTGGGTAGATGCTTCATCTTTTAAAAAGGCTTGTTGGGAATCCAAGGGCATATGAGGAAGAACTGAAGTTTCTAAATAGCCTATCTTGGGCCTTGGTTCATTCCCATCCCCACTGGCAAACAGAGCAGGGGAAACAAAGCAAGGCAGACAAGGACCTCGCAGGGGACTGGCTGGCTGGCTGGCTGGCTGAAGCCACAGCCAAGTGTGCAGTCCCTCCAAGCAGCCAAGCATGTGGACGCGGGCGCCCTCTGCTGGACACCGGAGAATCTACAGTGATGCTTATCTGGGCACTCACCCCGGGGGAGTGGAAGCTTGGGGGAGTTCCCAGGGTCTCATCAGTCACCATGGAGCCCAACGAACGGTCCCACAGGAACTGGCCATTCTGTGCCTTAGTTTATGCACATCTCTCTCCTTTGTCACCTCTTTCCATTATTTTCCCCAAGACATTCACAACACTTTAAAGTCCACATGCAGTTCTCTTCGTTCGGCTGCTTTGTAATATATCTGGATGAAATGACTTACACGTGGCATCACCAACTACACTGAGCTGGCTCACACAGTTTAAACGTTTGTTTTAGAGGGGATGCAAGTAGAGGCTTGTAGAGGTAAAGTGACCTGTGGAAAGTGACCCAACGCATCAGTGACGAGTTCACTGCCTCCTACTCTGGACCCCAAGGTGTGGTGGGTGACCGAGATTCACTCATGCACGGAACCTCAGAGGAAGGCAGCATGTCCTAGTGGTGGGCATGCAGACTTGGAGCCAGATGCTGGGTTTGAAGCCTCGCTTTACCTTGGGTTGGCTGTGTGACGTTGGGCAGGTTACTTGACCTCTCTGTGTCTCAGTGTTCTTCTCTAATGGTGGTGGTGAGGGTTAGAAATGTAGGGCGGCACAGCATTCAGTACAGTGCTTGGCACATAGCAGGTGCTCAGCAAGTGACACTTATTGCTTCTTCTATGATTGCACGGTAGTATTGGTTGGGAAAGATTATTGGTGGTTTTATAATAGAACTACTAGAACAACTACCAAGACATTGCCTAAATTGTTGGTTTTCTGTTGTGGGGTTGGTTTTTTTTTTTTGCATTAAACATGAAGACCTCTCTCACTCCAAATGGAGGGGCATTCTAGGCAGAGTGAGCACACTGGGAGTGGGAGTGTGCAGGGAAGAAATTTGTGCACCTGGTGTTCCTTGAAGGAACAGTACAGTTGAGGGTGAGACTGGACTGGCAGGTTGGTGTTGAAGGACAGGTGACCTGACTGCCAGGAGCTCGGCTTTATCCCGCGTGCCCTGGGGAGCCGGCTGACTCCTGAGTTGGGCATGTTTCCATTTCTTCAGTATGACTTGCTTTCCCTGCTCCCGTGGCGGGCGTGAGGGCTGTCAGGAGCCCCGACGGCGGCTGCCCCCATCGCATATGCACGCGCCCACTCACCCACGCATACGCCCGCAGTGGGTGTTCAGTATTCCAGTCACCTCGAGGTCGTCGCCACAGAGCCCGGCGTTGCCCGAAGCCACGTCAGAATGAAGAACGAGCTGGGCCGTTGGGGTCAGCCCGCGGGGCCTTGTCGCTCATCGGCTCGGCGTCTGTTCCCGTGCATGTAAACCTCTGGCGCGGGTGCCAAGACACTGAGGACACTGGCCAAGGGGCAGGGAAGGCAGCACGAGGCTGCTTGCGTAGAGAGAGGAGGGAGAGGCCTCTTCCTGCAGGCACCTTCGTGACTGTCCCCAGGAAGGGGGCTGTCAGCCACTTCAGCGAAGCTGCCTCCACCTCCCCGGGGAGGGGCACGTGGCCTCCTGTTGCTGGTTCCACCTGACCGGGGTTCATGCCTTTCTCCCGTTCTCACTTGGTACCTTTATTTCCTGCATTTTTGCTAAATTTTGTTTGATAGGGTGAGCGGGAGCTATGGCCAAGAAGGGGGAAACGGGTGGACTGCTAGTGGTTGTCGCAGAGGGAAGCACTGTGCAGTTTGGCCTCCAGGTGCTGTCACCCTGGCTCCCGCGAGGGACTCAGTAATGCAAAGCTGCAAGTGTCCCTGGCGACCCTGTGGCTTGCAGTGGCAAACTGGCAGGACCGAAGGCTACTTACGGGTGCATCTGGTTTGACCCTAGGATTTTTTTTAGTGTTTGAGTGAGATGGCAAGATGTTAATCTTGGATGTTTTCATATAAAAATATTTCTGGCTGCTCTTGAAAACCAGACCATCTGATGACACGGGTCGGAAGTCACCCTTGGCAGCAGCTGGTGAGGAGTAATAGGTGGCTTGGCCCTTCTGTAAACAGGCAAGAATTCCCTAGTTTCCCACTGTCCCCACCTGGCCCTTGGGCCCATTGACTTGACTGGCCTCTCCACTGTAGAGGTGAGTGCACTGAGGTTCAGAGAGGGCCTGTGATTTTCCCAAGGTCACACAGCCTCCCCCATGGGCAGAGCAGGCTCCATTCACATGATGTGATTTGAGGGTTGGTGGGAAAGACTTAGCTTTTCCCCCACTTCCCAGTGAAGACTGGACCTCCCACCCCTGCCATTTGTCGAGACAGAGACTATCTGGCCATATATTCTGGCCCCTTCAAATCCTATCACAGATCTTTCGCTGCTTCCACTGCCTTGTGGAGTCAACCTCACCCTGCCCCTCAGACTCACAGGCTTCAAGGTTGGCAATGGTGTCGCGGCTGAGAACAGTATCCCAGTGTCACCATGGGGAGCTGCGCGGGGGCCAGAGGCCTGCAGTCCTCAGCTCTCATGCGTGAGCTCACAAGGTGTCAGACTGAGTGTCTTCGTCTGGCTGAGGGGGACCATAGCTGCAGGAGGTTGTTGTGCAAATTACAAGAAATAAAGTGTAGACTGCGCTTAGCATAGCAGTCGTCACACTGGCGACAAGTAGTAACCTGGTGTCAGAAGTTATTATTCTAGAGAGACTCAGAGCCGAAGGTGTCCCGAGAGATCGTATTGTGGAACTGGCTCAGTTTTATGGCCAGGGCCGTGACAGGTGCTCACGGTGGAAGTCAGGGGGTGGAGGAGAACATAAACTGGGAGAGGCTTTCCCCTCCATCCCCACCTCCGCCTCAGTCCCACGGCCCCGAGGTGGCTGCCGAGGTGCCTGGTGTGTCTGTCCAGGAATTTCACTGGCACGCGCACCACAGATGAGTCCCATCCTGTATTTTGACACCAATGTAATCTGACTACACGCGCTGCTCTGCTACTCGTGTTTCCAACCATGTGCAGTTGATCTCTTCATGTCAGAACATGTGGGTCTTCCCTTCCCCCGTTTCCAATGGCTGCTTATTTTACGGGAAGTCTACACTACAGCTCACGGGCCCACCAACTTGTTCTGCAAAGAGCCAATATTTTAGGCTTCGTGGGTCTAGGGTCTTTGTTCCATCTCTTCCTCCTCCTTGTTCTTTTAATGAGGCTTAAAGCATACAAAGGCCATTCTTATCTCAGAAGCCATACAAAAACAGGCTGTGGGCCAGTTTTGGTCCATGGCTGCTGCTTACCCACCCAGCCCACGGTGGGCAGTCAGGTTGCACGGCTGCAGCTCACCTGTCCAGCCCACAGTGGGTAGTCAGGTTGCATGGCTGCAGCTCACCTGTCCAGTCCGCAGTGGGCAGTCAGGCTGCTACCATAAACAGTGCTGCAGTAGAGCTCTCTGCACAGACAGTGCTGCATCTTTCTGTGTTTTGGGAGTTTACCTGGAGGGTACATTGGTAGCAGCGAAATTACTGGGATGAATTTTTAGGCCATGACAGACGTTGCCCCAGCCTTTGCATTTTGTCGATTGCTCAAGAATGCCAGTGGAGGCAACGGTCCACAGCCCTCCCAGCAAGTCGGGGGCAGGAGCAAGACTTTCCCGGCACGGCACCAGGGATCTTTCCACTGTGGTGCGGGTCCGTCCCTGGCTGAGGCCCCGCCCAAAACTTCTTCCGGGAAATGGGACTGGAGAGGCCCTCGTTCCCTCAAGCTGCAGAGCAGGGCTGCAGAAACCAAACCACCCGAATGTTCTCGGCCAGATCTCTTCCCCTACCTGCCTCGTATTTGAGCTGCCCATCGTCGTCCCCCGTCCTGCTGTGGGCCCACTTTTCCCATGACGGGGGGCTGTCCGCTTCCTGTCTGTCTGCAGCATCCGCTTGGGGGCTCTGTGTGGGTGTGGGATCCGCATACCCACAGACGGTTCGTGTTGGGTCCATAGAGGTTTTAAATTTTAAACAGATACCCACACTTGAAACTTCATAGAAAACTCTAGATATCTAGTTTTTTTGTGTTTGTTTGTTTTCTGAAGTTCAGAGCAGTTGTCGACAGGCAGGTGGAGCTGAGTAGCAACTCCCCCCCACCCTTAGGTGAGATGAGGGTTTTCTGGGGCCCTCCACTCCCCATGGACTTAGTGCCCACCCAGCCTCCTGGTCCATTCAGGTTTGCTGCCTGATCTCGTCAGCCTTGCAGTTTGTGACTCCTTAAACAGGGGATACCCCATTATCTTTTTGCTTCCTCGTGAGATTACTAGGTAGGGCAAGGGGTTACTATATTGTTTTAGTAAGACCCAGAGAGACTGCTATTTGAACAAGTGCAGAGCTGGGGGCGGGGGTTGGGGGGGGTGTTGCTGGCAGGACTTGCAAACGGTCTCAACCCCTCATGCATTGCTTCCTCTCTGGTGTTTTATCCTTTCCCCCGGACCCGGGATGTCCTGCTTCCTCTTCTGATGATGATGAAGATGTTTATAATAACGGCTCTTGTTTAGTGAGTTTTAGTATGTCTTACAAACCTTCTTCCCCTTAATTATTTTGAGCTATTGGTATTAACATCCCCTTTTTGTAGAAGAGGAAGATAGAGGGTCAAAGAAAACAAGGAACCGGTCTGCAGCCACACACTTACTGAACAGTGAGGTAGAGATTTGAACTCAGATCTCTCTGACCCCCAACCCCCTGTCCTTAACCTTAAGAGACAAGGCCAACCACTGGTCCCATTAAGTACCACTGACATGTGAATTTCAGAGGGATTAATTTTTCACCCCGAATGGATGCCCATCTTGCATGCTGGAAGCATAAGATCCTCTGCATACAAAACTCATCAGATGCGATGCTTTTAGCAATGCACTCACCGAGGAGGACCGAGAACCCTCTAGAGAGGTCAGGGGGCATCGTTGTTATGAGGAAGGAGGCGCCAGCTGTCAGGCTGGATATGGAGACGCGGGAGCATCTCTCCGGGTGTCAGGGAGAGGTGAAGGACTGGCCGGCTGCACGTCCTGCGCAGCGTCCCGAGGCTATGCTCCTGGCGCGGTCTGACTCGGCAGTCTCCAGTGAGACGGGGCTGGCGGCTTGTCATAACGTCGCACACTTATAGGACCCCAGCGTGGAAGGCACTCTAGAGGTCATCTGGACCCTCTATTCTGCCGGGATCTTTTCTGTAAAACCCTCCTACCCTACGCTGGAAGATTTCTGGCGATGGCAAATGCCGTGCACTCTGTAACAATCCTTTTCCTATTCGTTAAGGTTTTCTTTCTATCAAGTTCACGTCTCTATACACATTTGTTGCACTCTTCATTGTTCTGTCCAGCGGAGCACTGTCTCATCTCCGCTGTGTCTGTCAGACCTTCAAGCTGTGTTGCGGTCAGTATGTTCCCCCAGGTCATCACTCCTTATAAATATCCACGTTTGCCTCTTGTGTCCTACCTAGAAGAGTTCCCACATTCCTTACTACCTGGGCTGGTCATCCCCCATCTGCTCCCCCCCTCTGCACCCATTTCTGCTGCTTTCTGTCCTGCCCCTGCCCCGGGAGGCTGACACTCTGGGCTCCTTCACCCGGGCTCCTCGGCTGACTGGTGCCATCCTGGGTTAGGCCAATGGGAAGGGGGGCAGTGGGATTGGAAGGCGGCAGGAGAGAGGACTGGGTCCTCTGTCCCCCTCTTTTCCTGCTTCAGCCTGACTCTCTGGTGGTGACCGCATCGCTCCATCTCTGCAGCTCCTGCGGCGGTCCCTCCAGCATGGAATCTGGCAACAGTGCTCTCTGCCCTTCCCTTTCAGGCTCATGGGGTTCGTGGTTCTCCCCCACCGCTCTTCTCCCGGTGCCCCAGCATGCCTCGTCTGTCCGGAACCCTGCTGTGCTTCTGTCAGCGCGGACAGCGCCCAACTTGCCACGGCTCAGCTTGCGATTTTTCGACCGCATGATGGTGCAAAAGCAATACGCATTCAGTAGAAACCGTATTTTGAATTTTGGTTTTCGATCTTTCCCCAGGCTAGGCATGGGGTACAATGCTCTCTCGTGTTGCTGGGCAGCGGCGGCCAGGTGATTCTGCCCAACCGTAGGCTGACAATGTGAGTGTTCTGAGCACGTTTAAGGGAGGCCAAGCTGAGCTGCGCCGTTCCGTAGGTTATAGGTACTGGATGCCTGTCTGACTTAGGATACTTTCCACTTACGATGGCTTTATTGGGGCATAACTCCTCATACGTTGAGGGGCATCTGTGGTCCCTTCATGAAAGTCTCCACTGTGCTGTGTTCTGTTTTCTTGTAGGGACCCTGAACTGGTGCTCTGTCTCATGGCCCACTGCTGCAGTTGCTCACATGCTCTCTATTGTGTGGTTGTTCCTGTTGGTGACCTCTCCTACTACCAGGCCTGGTCCAGGTGCCAAGGTCACGGCACATGCTGCTGGCCAGAGGCAGCTGTGTTGGCCCACCCCGAGTGTGCATGTGGTTAACCAGCAATGTCCGGTCATGTTTGTGGGGGCAGCTGTCAGGTCCACCCCTGGAGCCAGGTTCTCTGGGTTCAAGCCCTGGCCCTACCTTCAACAATGAACACGAGCACGTTTCCCATCCTCTCTGTGCCTCAATTTTTATCTCTGCAAGGTGGGATGATATCAGTATTCATCTTGAAAGAATTGCGAGAATTCAGTGATTAGAACTTAGAACAGTGCCTGGTGCGGAGTGATGGACGTTACCTCCATCTCACACGATCGAGCATGCTCAGCTAAACGCAGACCTTTTCCTTTTCACCTGTGTTTTAAGCCTCCCTTCACCAGTGCATCATTCTGAATGCCGCTGCTGTTGTGATCTTGATGTTGCCCCCTAAAACTTAGTTACTGAAGCATGGGCTGCAGATCAGCAGTGGAAGCACCACCTGAGAGCTGGTGAGACATTAGGAATCTCAGCTCCCTCTCTAGACGCTCTGAGTCAGAATCTGCTTGTTTACCAGGTCCCAGGAGGCATTCGCATGCATTACATTGGGGCAGCTCTGCACTGCCAGGTCCATCGATTCCGAGTCATTGCCCTCGGCTGGGAGGGTCGCCGTCTCGCACCTCTGC
Organism: Phyllostomus discolor; assembly: GCF_004126475.2. NCBI lineage: Eukaryota > Metazoa > Chordata > Mammalia > Chiroptera > Phyllostomidae > Phyllostomus > Phyllostomus discolor. Next base: position 22,266,268 of record NC_040915.2, read on the forward strand.
CAGGGCCGGCGGTCCGTTTCCTGTGGTCAAGGTCCCCGTAGACACTGGCGCTGCAGCTGGACCAAGCCAGGCAGCCCTTCCGGGACTATACCGTATTTTGCTGTGTATAATGTTGACCCATGCTTTTGGCCCAAACTTTCAGGAAAATAAAACCTTTCATTTTATTTTTTTAATTCAATTTTTAATTTATCTATGTTTAGAAACAAACTGATGATCATATTTCAGGGTATCATTTTGCATACAGGTATCGTTATTGCTTTCTAGAGTTACACTTTTAATGCATAAGCATAAATAAGAGCGTTAAAACCACTTACACAGATGTGGAATTAGTACTACCCATGTATAATGCGCATCGTTTTTTCCCTCAAAGATTTAGGCAAAAAAGCACGCATTATACACGGCAAAATGCGCTAACTGTCCTGGGAAGGAGTTTGGAGTCCTGTCTTCACTGGTGGGATTTGGAGTCCTACCAGATTTTGGATTCTGTGCTACCACCTTCTCTATAAATGCACGCACACATGTGTGTGTGTACACATATAATGCACACATGGCAAACGTACTCACCTGGAAGTTCTGCCGTGTGCATTAAGTGAGACGTTAAGTGCAGGCAGGCACACTGAAAGTTGGTGTCCTTCCTCTTTTCCGTGAGTCACATGATTCACGTCCCAAGGGTGACCCGTTCCCTGAAGGGGAGTCTCTGTGGGACAAAGCAGGAACATTCGCTTCGAACAGACCAGGGAGACCAGGTTCGTTTCAAAGCTGCAGCCAGGGCCCCTGCCTGCCTGTGCCACTGCTCATTTCTCTGGCCGCGTGTTCCCGAATATAAATTGTATCTGACTAGATAACTGTAAATGCAAGCATAATGTAATTAAGAAGTAAGGGAAGGATTGCTGGTGTATAAATTTGAATTAAACACATTGGCATACATTGTTCACGTACGAGTGTTTGTGTTGTGGCTGAAGTCCAAGAGAGGATGAGGCTGAGGTTGCTAATTCATCTGGACACTGATTAAAATGCACCCGTAAGAGAGGAAGTGAGATGGCTCTGTGTGATCGATAGCTGAGAACATTGATCCCGGGCTCATCCCAGGGCAGCGCAAGAGGCACTGGAGCACCGGCCCTTCCTTCCTGCAGGAGCAGGGCAGCGGCTCCGAGCACGGCTCTGAGCACGGCTCTGCAGTCAAGCTACTCACCACGGGGCAAGTCACCCCACACTTCTCGGGGGCTCAGATTTCTCAACTGCAATGTATGGAAGATGATGGTTTTACTTAAAGGGCATACTCCTGAAGACCCTGTATGCTTCAAAATGCACGTATTTCAAAAGCCATCTTCCCACAGGACTGACAAAGAAAGGAGAGGGTACTTCTGTCTGTGATATTGTCATTTGTGAGAAATATACCCTATTTTACAGTGTATAACGTACACCCACGTTTTTGCGTGCATTAGACATGGAATTACTATACCCATTATTATGCCCATGGTATGTAGTCATTATACCCATGTATAATGCACATCCTTATTTTTTCTCATAAATTTGCACCAAAAATTGTGCATTTTTCATGGCAAAATATGGTACATTTGTTTTTCATTCCTGTTTTTGGCACAGAGCTCTTAAAGGTTTTGGCATTTCTTAAGCAAAGAGAGCAGACACTGGGAGTCTCTTGTTATTTAATGAGGTGACTTTTGGACCCCACCTATGGGTGGGGCTGGTAGCCAGTGGAGTTAACTCTGTGATTAGAGCAGGGGTCACCAGCCCCACACTGCAGAGGACCAGCACTGGTCAGGGCCTGTTAGGAACTGGGCCACACAGCAGGAGGTGAGCTTGAATGCAATGCACTTGAATCATCCTGAAACCATCCCTGCCCCTGCCCAGTTTGTGGAAAAATTGTTATCCACAAAACCGGTCCCTGGTACCAAAAAGGTTGGGGACCGCTGGGTTAGAGGGTTGGAATTTTCTGTTCCACCTGCCTACCCACTGGGAAAGGGAAAGGGGCTGGAGGTCAAAGTAACTGCCAATGGCAGATGATTTAACCTGCTATGCTGACAAAATGACTCCTCCGTATAAACCCAGAAGTACAGGGTCCAGAGAGCGTCCAGGGCAGTGAGCACATGGAGGTGCTGGGACAGGGGGGCCTGTAGGGGTCACGGAAGCTCCCCACTTCCATCTACCTTGCCCTGTGCGTGCCTTCCATGTAAAATTACTGGGGAACCCATGGCAGTGTGTGAAGTAATGGCCGAGCCCATGCCAGAGGCTATGAATGCCCTTTCATGTCAAAGAAAGGGAGAATTTGGATTTTCTTCTTGAAATACATTCCTTCTTTTGATATCTCATCTCTGAGCTGTCTCTAAAGCATGCCCTTCTTTTATCTGCCACATAACACACCCTTGTCTAAAAATACTCCAGTCCCTGGCCCCCACAAGACCTCGATTCCCGCCATAGCCTTGGTGTTCGTGAGCTCCTGTTCCATCCACATGCAGGTCTCTGAAGGGCATCTCTCCTAATGGTTCCACGGAAGAGCCTTCAAGGTTCAAAAGCTGAAAAATCCCTTGTCCATCACATTCTCTCGAGGTAAATGGATGTCCGTGTCAAGGAACAGAGGGCGTTGATTCCATCTGCACATTTCATTACACATCGGAAGACTGTAATATAATTTCTCTTTTTCATGTCAAAGTCACATCACCCTCAGTGTTCCCTTCTCTGGTTTGCCTTTGCTTCAGCATCATGTTCCAATTCTGGCCATTTCTTGCAAAGTCTTGGCTACCAGCCCAACTCCCACTTCCTTTTCCCCCCTTGGCTCAGCTGAGGTGCACTATTTCAGTGGCCATTTGTATTATTTTCTCTTTAATGCTGGGTTCCAGAGGGTCACCATCCCTTAGAAAATCACCCCTAAAGGTAGTTCTGCCCCACCCCCTGCACTGGGAAGCAGAGACCCCTGTGAAGCAAGATGAACCAAGGACCCAGTGACAGTTCCTTGGTGTGGACTCTCTTTTCCCGCGTGTGCCAACTTTTAATTTCCAGGACTGGTATTGCAGGTGGAAGAATGACCCTCAAGTATTCCCATCCCACTGTTTAAGTTCAGAGAAAGTTTCAGAACAAAGGTGGGAGGGAGCTGATTGCACCCCACAGCTCCTTGTTGTCTCGCCTGTCGAGGGTGAGTATTAGCACAGCTCAAGGGAACTGGACCTCAGCTTTTCCAAAATGCTCCCTTTCATAGAGCTGGTGGCATCCCAGAGGGGCGCTGTGTTGGGAACTGGCAGCCCTGGGCTCTTCCTGGCTCGGCAGGCTGTGAACTTCTCTGGCTTCGTTCGTCTCGTCCGTACAGTGCGCAGGTTCGTTCGCAGCATGAACACATACTTCCTGAGCCGTGAGAAATTCCAGGCACAGTGGTAGGAGCTGTGACCTGGAGCCCGATGACATCTCCAACCACATGTCCTGTGACTTCCCTCCTCTCACTTTGTTCCATTCAGAATGTCAGTGCCCCAGGACGACGGTGTCTGTCTTCCTGCTGCCAGTCCTTCATCCTGTCTCTTACTGACCCTTCAGTGTTCCTGAACTATGTTACTTGGCCCTGGAAGCCTTTCCTTACTCCTAGGTCTGGGTTAGGCATCTCTGCTGTGGGTACCCACTGCAGCCCATCTTTGGGCATTCACTTTGCATTGCTTGTACTTTGTGTAATCAGTTCTTACCTGTCTTCTGCATCACACTGAAGTTTCTCCTAGTGGGACCCAAGCCTTCTTTTCTTTCATGTTCCCAGCCCTAACGCCAACAACAATGATTATAAAAATATTTACAGATCCCTTATTCTGTGTGGTTTCTCTAAACCCTCCATATCTATGACCTCAATTAGATGTCAACCCTTTGAAGCAGGAACTATTTTTTCTTCATTTTACATGCGGAGAGATGGAGGCTCAGAGAAGTTATGCTGTGCGTCAGGTCACTCCGCCAGAGGGACGCAGAGCTGGATTCACACTCAGCAGCCCGCCACCCAAGTCTCTGCAGTACGGCTTAGATGCGACTCGGTTAACTGCTGAATGGACGAATGTGTCAGGCAGACTCAGGGATGGAATAGCGACACATTTGGGGGGAGCCGTGCACACATGTTGCAGTGTCATGACAGGGTCTGCCCATCCTTAGAGCTCATAGCCCAGCTCCCCCTGGTCTGGGTGTCTTGTGTCCCCTCCTGCTGACGGGCTGTGTTTCTGTGACGGTTCTGTTCCATCCTGGGGGCTCAGGGGAAATGGGGGTGATGAGGCACAAGCAGAGGGGGGACTCACGTGCACTGGGCGCCCCCTGGGCCAGTCTCCACTTGTTTGCTCCCTTTTGCTCTTTCCAGGGGCCATTTGGATTAATTGCTATTATCCAAGTTTTAAAGACAAGGAATTTAAGGCTAATAAAAGCAAATTAACTTGTCTAAAACCTTACAGCTAACGAAAGGGAAGTTCTGGCCTCAGATTTATGTTCTTCTAACTGCAGAGCAGATTTCTATGGCGGGGGCAGTGCTGTAATGGCAGGAAAAGACAGTCTCCACCGATACTCCCTTCCACCCCACTCTCGCTGTCCACACTGCCTGCGGCTCCCACCAGTTTAGATGTTCAGATTTCTTTCTTTTCCTTTTCCTCCCTCCCTCCCTCTCTCCCTCCCTTCCTCTTTCCTTCCCTCCTTCATCTCTCTCTCCTTTTCTTTTGGTATGAAACTACCCCCCCCTGCAATTTTTCAGCAGAATGAGATTCTAATGGGAAGTGATGTGACATAGATGTACAGATGTGAGGATGGGCCTTTAAAGATATCCCTGCAGAAACGAGGACAGGCATTTCGTCCAACCGTCTCCCAGACCGGTTTCATTGCTTTGGCTAATTCTCTGAGGTAAGAAATCGTCCACACTGAGCTCAGCCATTTGCCTGTCCCACTCTGCCCGGCAACTCCCCTTCTCCAATACGCCCTCCAGCTGCCCTCTGTGGAGCCTGAGTCTGACAAGGAACACCCAACTGTTACAGAGTCAGATGTTGCTTAGGGTTTAGGCCCGTGGTCGGCTTTTTTGACAAAATATAGAACTAAACCAGTTAACCAAGAAAGTCCTGATCCCCCAGGCTTCTGGGTCCCTCTCCCAGCCTTGTGGTGGGGAGAGGATAGGCAGGTGGGAAGAAAAAAATAAGAAAAAAGACTGCTCTTCTTGACCCCTGCTTGTTTAGGTTGGCCAAAAAGTTTGTTCGTCTTTTTCTGTAAGATGGCTCTGGTAGCGCTTAGGTGTCTTTAACTTCATTCAAAACAATTTTATTAGATTGTATTGTGATAGCTGTCATATAGTGTGCATTTAAAAAATGTTATCAAAATTGGTGAATTTTTGTGTAGCCAATTTCATATTGCGTATGGAAGAAAATATGCAACTTTTCAGCATATTACTATGTTTTATTTCAACAAAGGCAAAAATACAAAAAAGATTTGTGCAGTATATGGAGAAGCTACTGGTTGAACTTGTCAAAAGTGGTTTGCGAAGTTTCGTGCTGGAGATTTCTCACTAGACGGTGCTCTGTGGTCAGGTTAGACCAGTTGAAGTTGACCGTGATCAAATCCAGACATTAACTGAGAACAACCAACATTCTACCATGCAGGAGCCAGCATACTTAAACTAAAGTTATTGGTGAAAATGAAAAATGTGTGTCTTATTTTATGGAAAAAACTAAAGGGACCTTTTGGCCAACCTAATACTACCAACAAGTTACAACTGAGAAGTGATGTCCAGAAATCCAGCATTAGTTGGTTTCCACCTTTCCCGCCAGCACACGCATCCCCTACAATTCAGAGGAGTCTGATGGGCAGGGGTGACGCTGGGCTGGGGCCAGTTCCGTGTCCAGGGCAATCCCCTCAGGTCTCCAACCTAAACTGGGTGTGGCAGCTCTGCGTTAGTAGTCTTGGCAGCAAAGGAATTTGGAAGTGGGAAGGGAACAAAGGAAGAGAATCAGGAACAGCAACATTAAAAAGTAGAAGAAAATATAGAACAATCATCCTGGGAATGAACCTTAAAAATTCCATCCTCTATAGACTCTTAATCTGTAGCCTATGGACAGGCTTCAGTGATTTCATAAGCCCCCTGAAATCATATGCAAAACTCAGTGTGTTTGGGCATTTTTTCTGGGGAAAGGATCCACAGGTTTATAAGTTTCAAAATGCTTCCTGATCCTTCCAAGTTAAAGACCTATAGTCTAATATACTTACCATTGGATCAATAGTTCCAGACACCTAATGCTGTACATTTCCTACTTCACTACACTTCCTTTTTGTCCTGGTTTTTGGTTTAGAGCTTGGATAATATATTTGGTAGAGGTTTGGAGACATTGGTCTGTGATATCTGACCACGGCTCCTCTCCCCAACCTTACGCCTTTGAAGGTCTTGTCTTGCATTAGAACCCATTTCTATTCTTTGATTTGCCCACACCTGGTATATGTTAAGATCCCGTTATATCACTTGATCACCTGAAATCAAAGTCACCCCGAGACTGTGAGGGTCTGCAGCAGCACGGATGTGGCTCTGGCAATGGGGTAGGTCAGAGATTTCTCCTGGAGAAATGTTTCCTCCCCTATCTGTAAGTCTGACTAATATCTTCATCAACCCATGGTATCCTTGACTATTTTTAAAACTTTTCTGTTGGAGTGCAACTTACCCGTGTTGAGAATATATGCCATAAATATGGAGCTTGGTGGATGATTATGTGTGTTCATCTGTGTGAACACCACTCAGATCAAGGTATAACACATTCTCAGCAGCCTAGAAGGTTCCTTCCTTCCTCTTCCTAATTAATATAACCTCTCCCCTCCAGGCAACCAGCATCCTGACCTCTATTATGATAATTTGTTTTGTAACTTCTGGAACATCATGTAAATAGAATTATACGGTTTGTGCTCTTTTGTATCTAGTCTCTTTTGCTCAACATAACGGCTATGAGAGTCATCTTTGTTCAGTGTGTCAGTAGTTCATTCTTTTTCATGGCTGCATAGTATTCTACCATATCATCTATTCTGTTTCCTCTATCCATTTTCCTGCTGTAGTTCATTTGGATTGTTTCCAACTTTGGCAATTACATTCTTGAACGTATCTTTTGTGATGGACATAAGCACTCATTCCCCCTGAAGAATGGACTTGTTGGATCATCATGTATAGATATACTTAGAATAAGAAGCTATTTTCTAAAGTGGTTGTACCAAAATATCAAATTTTAAGCCAGCCAGCCTTAGCACCTGCCTCAGACCTTTCCCAGATCAATCTGCCCGTGTAGCCATCTGAATTTATGCCTGCCCTAAGTTTCTGCACTAACCCCTTCCCTAATCCCAAATCCTCCCACTTTGGCTTTATTGAGTTATAAAAAGTTGGATTGGGAGGAGCCCACAGCAATCACGCAACCTCAGCGTTTGGGAGGTGGAGAAAGTGTGGCCCGAGTGTGGGTGGATGCAGGACTTGTCCAGTGACGTGGGACAGGATCTCGGCTGCCCTGGGCTGAGACCACACAGCTGTCCATCCTGATAGCAGCAGACACGCTCCTTGTTCACCCTGTCAATCTCCCAAGCTCCATAAAGCACCCGACACACGGACGTGCTCAATATTTGTCAAAAAGAGAGAAATGAAGTAGAAGGATTCTCAGAGGTCATTGAATTCAGTGTTGGCCACGTTGTGAGAATGTGTCAGTCTGGTTTACAAAGAACGTTTTAGGGGGTGTCTTGTTAAATAACAGCGAGTCCATTGTCGCGAGGGCTCCCTTTTTCACTCCTCTTTTAATCATTGCAGTTAGCTGGAGGGGGGGACACCTCCATTTGCTGCTGCATGTCACCTCATTAATACTTGTCAATCCACTTTCTGCAGAAAGAAAAAAGAGAGCAAGAGGCGCTATTGAGATTTTCATGATGCTTTTTTTCATTGAGGTGTAATTAACATGTAACATTATGTTAGTTTCAGGTTTGTGACCTAATGATGCGGTGTTTGTATACATCATGAAATGATCACCACAGCGAGTCCAGTTACCACCCATCATCATGATGCTTTCGTTTTGTTGCAGTTTTTCCTCTACCTTTTATAGTAATTACCTTCTCTTTAAGGAGGAAAATAGAAGTTTTCTATTCATGGCTATGGTAGAAAGATCCCTTTTTTCCAAATATATTTACGTAGGCCTAAGCAAAAGCAAGTGGGTTCACTGGAGGAAAGGTTGGATAAATAATAGTAAAAGGAGTGTGCGGATGTGACGACACATGGTGAGAGTGGTCAGGGATCAACTGAAGGCTGGCAGACATCTGTCTAATTCAAACTTGATATTGACTAATGGGAGACCTGAGCCCTGGGGGAGAGACTCGAATGGCCCTTGAACTTGGTTGCAGGGGCTCTGAGCACAGTGCTCAAGTGCTAATGCTGCTGGTGTGGGTCTCTTTGGGAAGGAAAGACAGAGCTGTAGCCCCAGGCTCCCCTTCTACAGTTAAGGAGACTCCAGGAGTTGCCTAGGGCCATTTTAGAAGCCTTTGTGTAATAAACTTGTTTTTCCACAGAGACTCTGTAGGCAGTTTATTGTCTCCAGAAGAGTAGAAGTTTGGGAGGTGGGTGTTGGGAGGACACTGTGGCCTTTATTGTTGAGTCCCAGCAGCGTTTCTGGCCTCTGTGCCAGGGCAGAGGCTGCTGAACGGCTCCTGGAAGAGGCCACCGGGCTCCTGCCTCGCCCCAGCTCACACAGCATAGATGGCTCCCTACTGGCTCCCTAACTGTGTTCTTTTTCCTTAGTTTGGTGTACAGAGCCCTCATGGCCAAGTTCCCCTTTCCGTTACATCTCCCATCACATACCTAAACTGTCCCACCTCCCAGCCAGGCTGAAGTGCACGTCATCCCATTAACATGCCTGTTTTCTTGCTCTGCGCCTTCTTCTCTAGTGTTTCTTGTTTCTGGAAGGCCCTTCCTTGCTCTCTGGCCATTCACAACCTACTGACTCACTCCTTAGAGCCTTTTAGGATTCCTCTGCCAGGGTATGGTTTCTGGTCCCTCTGTTGTGAGCAGGATCCATTATTTGCCGAACAGCCTACCTAAATGTGATTTGCCTAGTCCCCATCAAAGGGATTATCTTATTTCGTTATCACAACAAACCTATGAGCTGGACACTGTTAGAAGAATTGTCATTTGATGGCAGAGGAAGTGGAAGCCCAGAAAAGTGAAGTAACTCGCCCAAGGCCACACTGCTGAGAAGCATTGCGGACAGAGATCTTTTGGAGTCCAGAGCCCACAGTGTTGACCAGGACCCCATCCTGGTCACCTTTCCTGCAGCCTGCGGCATTCTGCCTTCCAGGTGGTTACTGTAAATGAATTACGGACAGCTCTGCTCAACTCCTCCTGAGATGCTGCATCAGTGAGGCACACATCTGAGGCGAAGATAGAAATAGCAAATGCCTTTTTCTTGCTGTCAGTGGATTGGGAAGCTGGGTCTGGCAATGATGTCTGCTTTGCACCATCCTGGTGCTATAGGGTCCTGATAACAAAGCCGTGTGGGGTCGGGTGGGGGTGGGGGAAGGAGGCAGAGTGCATTCTTCCTGCTTTGATTCAGGGACAGCTCCTGGCCCACAGGAGGAAGCGTTTCAGCTTCAAGGAGAACTGGAGCTTGGCTCTCGTCCCTGGGCTGCCGCTGCAGCAGCCTTGCACAGGCAGCTCCTGCCCAGGGACACTATAAATTGCTGGACCATGGACTTGACAGCCAGCTGCGATGTGATCGGAAAGCCAACAGAAGCCACTGCCAAGCCTTTGGTCGCTGTTTCCTTCATGGTTCTCTCATCTGTCATGCCAGATATAGTAGTCTCTGGGACAGTCATCTTCTTTTCAAATGGGGACACAGGGGGCAGACAGTCAAAGTCCCAGCGTGGGAGAGTGCATTAACCCTTTCAAAGCAGTAATCCTTTATCTCAGCAGAGTACTTCCACATGCATTATCTCACTTGATTTGCATTCATTTATTCATTCGTTAATTTATTCATCCACTCCTTGAACAAGAAGCTGTGACTCAACTACCAGATGCCAGGCGTCTTTTTCTGAAGTCTTCTAAAGAAGAGAGGGAAGAAATGTTTCCATTTTACAGATGAGAGAACTGAGAGGGGAGGCATTGGGGAGCAGACTGGGTCAGTAGGCGAGAGCCTTCCGTTCTAGCTCCAGGGCCACTGTTACTATCCGAGTGAAGTTAGGGAAGTAACTTCCCCCCTCTGAAGGAGAGTTTACTCATTGCTTTTCATGACTTATCTATATTTAAAATACATTATTAAAAAAATAAAAGTTATACTTGTACATGGTTAGAATTTAAACTTTCTAGAAGGTATAAAACCAAGCAAAGCACCTCCTTATCTTTCCTCTCAAATTCTAGTTTCTGTCCAAAGATGACAACGCTTTTTCTGGAAAACAGTGTGTGTATGCGTGTACACGTGTGTGTGAAACACGTGGGAATGTGCCATGCTGAACCTCGCCTTTTTAACTAAACGATGTCTTGGAAATCATTCCGTGTCAGCAAGATAGATCCAACTGATTCTTTTTAAAGGTTACTTATTATTCAGTTGTAATGAATGATTTGATCAGTTTGCTATGGGTAGAGACTTGTTTTGTCAAAAACAATGCTACACTGAATTTCTTTGTGTATTTATCTTGACATACATTTGGGTAAATTCCTAACAAAGAAACTGCTAGTCAAAAGGTAAGTGAATTCTAATTTTTGACAGCTATTGCTATATTGTCTTCTAGAGTTTGCCTTAACATTTCAACTAAGAGTGTATGAATGTCTATTTCCTCATAACTTTTCTTTTTGTGTGTGTGGGGGAGGCAATGTTATAAAACCTATTTCAGCCCGGGCTGGTGTAGCTCAGTGGGTTAGGTGCTGTTCCACAAACCAAAAGTTCACTGGTTTGATTCCCGGTCAGGGCACATGCCTGGATTGCGAGCCTGGTCCCCGGTTAGGGGTGTCCAAGAGGCATCTGATCAATGTTTCTCTCACACATGGGTGTTTCTCTCCCTCCCTTTCTCTCTTGGTTCTCCTCTCTCTGAAAATAAATAATTAAAAAATTTTAAAAGTCTGTTTTAAAATAGGTAGGTAGAACTCTAATACCTCTAAAATCCTCCTTTAATTTTTTTAGTTATCTTTTGAGCTGTTGTATATGTTCTAGTCATATATAGTTTGATATGTAAGGGTAGAGAAAACAACTGTTCATATGTGTGATAGCGAAGATTTATTTTTTCAAAGTCCACATATGAAAAACTCAGCTGAAGCTGCAAAAGCCAAAAAGTGTGAGATCCAAAGGGAGGCGGAGGTGCCAGAGTGTCAGCAATAGTAAGAGTAAGTTCCCAGGGCATTTAATTATTCTACAAGGACTTAGCATGTGCGGCCCCTAGTCCTCCGAGTGTAAGCTCCTAGCGGCGAGGTTTGAATTCTCCCTGGTGTTTGTCCTTACAGAGCTCAGACAGAAATGACTGAACCCAGATGCTGCAGGGACTACCTCGGGCAAATACGGTATCTTACCAGGGTGCGGTAAACAAAAGCTCTGTAAGTTTATAAACTGTTAAAAGGTCTGATACTGACTTGGGTCAATACCATTCACCCCCTGGGCGATTCTGGGCAAGTCTCTTTACCTGGGTGGGCCTCAGGTGTGTTCTCCATGGAGCAGAGTGGGGATGGGACCCGATCGTTCCTCGTTGTTGAAGTGCTGTGTGTGTGACCCACGGATGGATGTAACATGGTGTGTCTGTTTACTTTTATTTTTAATACAGATTTTATTTTTAATCAAAGCTGGAGTCAAATACTTCTGTCAGGGCTATTATGAAAAAACATACCACTGGTCCAATAATTTTAAATATTTTTAGCTCAAAAAAGCCTTATCTCTAAGTATCATGCATATAGGGCCTCTTTGTGACTTTATTTTAGTTTAGACATAGCTTCTCACATCCTGTTGCAGAAATAAACAGTTGTCTTTCGCCCAGAACACCACCTCCCTCAGTGCACCCAAGTACGTCCGTCCCCTTTCTCTACCTCCCGATGCAGTCACTGCCTAGTTGGTTGCATGAACATTCCAGGCTTGCACCATATGAATGCTTTTACTTTTCAGCCATTTAGAGCACTATACTTTTCCTTTTCTTTCTAACTTGCTGTTTTCTGTGGAGCTAATCACTGTCTCCTCTTTATTTGCTTAGATTTTTAAAATATAATTTTCTAAAATTTATGCCCACGTGCAATAGCCATCCCCCCCACTTGTCAATATCTTCTCTCATTACATTTACACATGTTAGGTTTTCTTCTCAATGAAATATTCTTGGAGGCATCACTCTTAGAGACTTGACTCACTTTAATCTGATTGTAACGCTCTCTGGTCTGCTGGCCTGTCCTCCCTCGGGGGTCTCTCCTTGTCTTCATCCTGAGTTGTTCCTTCTCTTCTGTCTTGCCTTCAATTCCATGCCTTCATTTTTCTTGCTTTACTTGCTCATCTGAAGCACTTTGTTCAGTAGTTTTCTTATAAAGGATGCACAGGATGAAAATTAAAATAATTTGCATGTCTGAAAATATCTCTGTCTCTATACTTAACTTACATTTGTTTGGGTATAGAATTCTGGCTTGGAAGTTACTTCTCCTTATGACTTTGAAGGTATTATTTTATTTTCTTCAAGCTTCTAATGGTGATAAACCCTAAACCTACCTGCTTATTGATTCTTAGCACATAACCTGTTTTATGTATGTGTGTGCGGGGGGTGGTGGGATGGAGTTTTAGATCTTTACTGTATTCCCAGCATTCTGAAGTTTTCATTCATGCGCCTGGGCTTAGCTGTGTTTTCATTCCTTGTGCTGGGCTTTTTAGTGAGTCTTTGAATCTCAAAAATTAGATTTTTTCGTTATTTAAAATTATTTTGAATTTATTTCTTTGACCATTTTCTCCACTATTTTCTGTTTTCTCCATTCTTGGAAGCCCTGTTATACAGATGTTGCATCTTCTGCAGGAATTCTCTATTTCTCTTATATTTTCTTCTGTATGTCTCATTATTTGCCATTTGCCCTTCTGTTTTGGGAAACGTCTTCAACTTCATCTTTCAATCCTTTGTTTAGCTTTTTATTTCTCCTACTACATTTTTAATTTATAAGAGTTCTTTCATGTTTTTAAATGACTCCTTTAATAGCATTGCATTTTTACTTTATGGATGCAGCCTCGTCCTGACCCTATCTGAGGATATTAATAGGAGGTGTGTGTGTGTGTGGGGGGTGTCATCTTCCTGAATAGTCTCTGTTTCCTGTGTTTCACCAGGTTGCTTTTCCCTTATTTGTTTGCCGTCTCATTGTCTGCCATTCATCTGTAAGCCTTTCTTGAGATGTCTAGTCATCTTTGGCTATCTGCTAATACTGGAGACTGGGTACCACAAAACGAATTGGAAATTTTGTGTGTGGGTCCACACTTACATTTTAAGGTTGTAAGTGTGAGTTTATGGGAGAAGTTCTGATGTTGGTTCTTCAAGTCTTTTCTTCTTGAGCCAGTTAGAGTCCCCATGTAAGGTTCTTACAGTGTCTTTCCTGGAGAATATGACTGTCATTATTTTGATAGTCAAGTTGGCAGAAAAAAAGCCAGAAGTATCAGCATTCAGATTGTAACTATTTGCTTACTACCCTTGCCTTGAGTATTATAGCTCTTCCTCACTTCTTCCTAATGCCTTCATATTCAGACATCTTGGTTTTATTCAATCTTCAGGATAAACTCCCCTGTTTTGGGGGCAGTTTGGTGAGGATCAGTTGGAGACAGTTTCCCAGTAATGCAGGTGGAGGGACATCTGGAGGCCTGTTTTTTAAAGACCTTTTGTTATGGAAAGTTTGAAACATAACCCAAAGTACAGAAAAGAATATAATGAACTCCGATCTCTCCAACACCCAGCTTCAATGCTTATTAATACTTTCCCAATTTCAGCTACTTTGAATGTACTTATAACTCACCCTTCTGTATTCAGTCCAGTCTTTGCCTGTTTCCAGAGGCCCTTGTACCACCAATCCCTGAGGCTTTTGGAGATTGTCAGTGTAAACTGGGGTTTTCCCTCACCCCCTGCACAACCACCTTGGAGTCCTGCTTTCTTGGTTTTACTAATGAAGCTCCACTTTTCTTTCTGTTTCACAGCATCTAGGTTTTTATTGCTGTTGTCTTTTCTGTCAATCTCTTGGCCACATTAAAGTTTAAGTTTCCCCACAGATCACATGCTATCTGACATCTGAGATTTTCAGTGCTGGATAGGTATTTGTTCCAGCACAAATTACACATAGAACAAAAAGTTATTATGTATGTACCATGGGTCAGAGGTAGTTAATTGTTTTCAAATACCCACTTATTTAATCCCCAGAACAATTCTCAGATATAGGGGCTAGTATTACCCCCCAATTTATATGAAGGTGCTTGGCATTTTGTAGGTTCATAATATATGCTGAGGACTGCAGTAAAATCAACCAACAAATGAGATCAATTGAATCATCACTGAGTGCCAAGTTAGAAGGCATTCGAGCCCACCCATGCCTGGGAAGTAAGCATTAAAACATTTATAAGGTCCGAGTTTGTCTGTGTCCTCCTGTTCTCCTTCAGTATCTACTCTTCCTTGTCCTGGTACCAGCCTCAAATGTCTAGAGGACAAATGCCATCCCTCTGTTTGCCCTGCCATTTCCCCAGGATACCCCACCCGGAGTGTCTTCTCTGCATACAGATCAATCAAACAGTATTTGTTTATTCAAAAAGTGTCTATAGAGTATCTACTCAATGCCAGGAGTTTGTGGTGAGACAAAAAATAGCTGTAATTCGTAGAGATAGCCAAGACCTTGAATTCCTACTGTGTGCTTTGTAAGGGATAGAAGAGGTATGACAATATCTCTGCCCTCCAGGCACTTATAGTCTGGACGAGAAAGCCTAACAAGCACACAGAAAATTAGAGCAGAGTTAGGAACTAAGTGGAGGGAGACTTTGCATAATGCAGTAGCTGCTCCAGAAAGAGAAATTGCAGCGTGGGTGAGGGTTAAGCATGTATCACAGCAATGTGTACACAGACTGGGGATGAGGAATCAAAGACTCGGGAGTTTCTTGGTAGCTGTCTAACTTTTCCACTAGAATGTCAAGACCTTGCCTACTTGGTTTCTCTGCATCATCAATGCCTGAAACAGTACTCAGTGAAGAGTTGTTGAATGAATCAATGAGTAAATGAATGAATGAATGAATGAGTGTATTTTAGGGAGGAGGAGATGGAGGTAGATTGATGGGACAGATCCAGAGCATCTGGCTGTGCTTTTCTGCCCTGAAGATACTGTTCTGATGTCCCAGGTGTTAGTAAATTATCACAAACAAATCTCTAAAAATCCCTTCTTGCTGACAGAACCTCTGGTTCTGTGATTCTAATCCCTGTAGAAATGCTAATAGTTGATAATTGGTTAATGTTGGTTTCCTCCTGGAGCTATTTGCATTTTAACACCGGACTCCTAAAAATGCCTGCCTCGGCAGCTAGAGGAATTTTGGGTGCTGAGACAGAACCAGGGAGGGAGATATTTGGGGGCTGCCAGGGAGGGGGCCCTGCGTATTAGCTCACATGGCTTTCTCTGCTCTATCTACCCACAGGGGTGATTGAGAAGAGTGATTTGGGCAGCTGTTCTCTTACCTCAGGGAAGGTGGGAATTTTGGAGTTTCTTCCAGTTTCCTCTTCTTCTTCCCTCCCCTGTACTCCCTGTGCCCTCCATCCCTCTTCTCTCTCTCCTTATCTCCCTCCCTCCCTCCCTTCCTTCCCTTCCTCTCTGCCTCCTTCCCTCCTTCTCCTCTTGTTTCTTTGTCCCTGAGTCAACCAATGTATATCTCATCCTCTCAACCCTGTGGCCCCCTAATTTATGTTCCCATAACTTGTCTGCCAGCTCTGATTTCTATCAGTGATGGGCTTCTAAGCCTCAACTCTTGGCTGCAATTGAGCCCCTAGATTTCTAGGAGAACAACCAGGCAGGTGGTCTTGTGAGTGTGTGTAAGAGAACACAAACAGATGGTGTAGGGTGAGAAGAGAGCAGGAAGGAGGTGTGGGGTCTAAATGGATAAGTAGATATACCAATCAACTGATCAGTTGTTGGATTAATAGGTCAGGGCTTTGGTTCCTATTGCATTAGTGCTCATTAATGTTCAGGATGATGTTTCAGGCCTCGCTAGTGTTACTGTCCCATTGTGCCTTCCCACGGGTCCTTTCACTGTAGTCCATGACCTGTCCACCATGTTCTCAAATAGGATCCCCATGTTTTCTGCCTTGTGCTTGAATTCGTGCTGTTCTTTTCACTTAATGTTCCCTCTGCCTTGTTCTCTGTGTCACAAAATCCTATCTCGCGAAGCATTTTCTCACAACCTCCTTATTTTAGTCAAAACCTGAGTGAGCTGAAGAACAATTTATGCAAGAGTCTGAGGGGAGAGGTTCTGGACAGAGGAAACTGCAAAAGGAGAGCTTCTCAGTCTGAAAATTGCTAGGTGGATTTACAGACCAGCATAGAGACCAATCAGTGTCTGATTCGCCTTTGTATTGTCCCCAGTGACGCTAAGATCTGGTTGAATGAATCAGTGTTACTTCAGTGTTTTCAGGGTTAGACCCCTGAGTGTGAGAGGAGACATGTATTTGGGTCTGTTTGGTTCTGTTTGGGGTTTCACATACATTTTCCCCTTATTCTCAAAATAAACCAATGAGGTAGATGTTATTCCCATTTTAGAGATAAGCTAACTGAGGCTCAGTGGGGTTGGTGACTTGCTCCAGGTTACAGAGCGAGTAAGTGTTGAGCTGGAATTCTCTCCTGTGTCACTTAATATGTGGACAAGACTGGTCTTTCAGCTTGCAGCAATGATGGGCCAGTGGGCCTCGGTTTGCTAATGAAATTCTTAAAATCTGTGGCTACTTCTAGCAGGCGTCATCTGGAAATACAGAAGGGGTCAATTTCCAGATGCACTGCCAGCTTTTGAGTCCTCCTCCCTCACCAGCCCTCACCTCAGCCTCTGTGCTTGCTTCTCGTACTTCATGGCTGGGGCTAGGGAAGAGGCTTAGGTGTACCTGCTCACCTCCTTGTTTTCTGACTATTCTGAGCTGCTAACCTCTGTGGGCCTCAGTTTCCTATCTGCAAAGTGGTTGCCCTATCTAGTAATACAGTACAACTATGATAAAAAAATAACCACAATATTTGCCACAACCACCCTTTATGGAGCACTCACTATGGAGATACTCTGCACTGCACTGTGATCAGTCAGACCCTTCAGATGGCTGCGGCCTCTGTTGATTTCTGACTGAAACCACACTAGTAACCCCAACAAAGAATTCCCAGCTAAACTTTTCTAGAATGTCTAACTTGCAAAATCAAAGCCAAATTAAAATGATTATTTTAAACTGTTCTGTTTGGGGGCAATTTAATCTGTGGAAATCTATAACTGTAACAGAATTTCCCGTGGGTAGTTTGTTCCCCCCTTGTGACTCACCTGGGTCAGTTTCCTTTCTATATATGTTCTTATGCAACAAACTTCCTGTTCTACAGAGCACTTGTCTCAGTTTGCAATTATATCATCTTTAGTGTAATTATTTGGTCATCTGTCTCTTCTCCTAGATTGGAAACTTCGTTATAAAAGAGCTGTGGCTGTTTTTGCCCAGTGGTTGTATCAGTTAGGAGTGAACTTGGCTGCAAGTAACAGTGCAGTGGCTGTTTGCACCCACGCTGAGGCCATACTCAGCATGTTGTATTTTCATCCTGGTTCTTGTCAACTTTCTGTTCAAGATTGAAGCCTCAGCTCCACATATGTCTTTATTCAACAGCCCAATAAGCAGGAAGTAAAAGGATAAATAAAAGGGCTTTCCAGCCCCCCCTCCCCGCCTCATGCAGATCTTTTAGTTTTACAGAAAGTCTCCAGCAGACTTCTCTTTATGAATCACTGATCAGAACTGAGTCTTGTGTTATGCAGTAGAGTTAACATAGCAGGCCAGAGCTTGCTTGCAAGGTTGGCATTCGGGAACTTGGTATTTGATCCATTCCTGAAAGCACAATGGTGGCTTATGGCTCCTAAACTGTTCATACAAACAATGTAATGGATGTTGAGCACCTGCTTTCCTTTGAGAGTCTGGAGTTTTGGTACATGCTGGGCAGAGGGTTTGGATATGATCAGTCCCCAGTAAAAACCTTGGATGCTGAGTTCAGACAGGCTTCCCAAAGCAGAAACATTGTACACATGTCACTGCATTTTTTATTGTTGGCAAAGGAACCATGCTCCTGTGTCCCCTCACCAGATGGAGGTAATGTAACAGAGCCTGTGCATGCATTCTCCAGACTCTGCCTTGTGTTTTCTTCCTTTGCTGAGCCTGTTGGGTTGCCTTTTGCTATAACAGACTTTAGCCATGAACTTCTAGGAAAGCATCAAAATTTTACATGTTCTTTGAGACCCCAGAACATGCTCAGTGGGAGACCCATAGCAATCACAGAAGAATGGGACACATTACAATGACTAGTGTAGACCATTATGCATCCTTTTGGCCTTGGGAGGGACCTACCCTGACACCTGGACACATATTTGAGGTTCTGGGATTAACCAAGTCGGGGAATATGTATTTATGTTGGAGAGTAATGTTAAAGCCTGGAATAGTTCCTGGCACATACAAAGTATATCATACACACATTTTTGAGAGAGAGAGAAAATGAATGAATTGAACAGAACTAGGTTTTGGCTTTGGATATCACTTATTTCAAAGCTTTGATATCAGCTGTTACATCATACATAGTTATGCCTTCTTTCCTTCATACTCTTTCGATGGGAGTCCCATAAGAGGGCTCGTAAAAGGACCACCTGCCCCACAGATGGGACAGTTCTCTGTCAGTCCACATGCAGTGGCTCAAGGCCAACTTGCTCTGCCCAGCTGGAAAATGGGTAAAATTGCACTCACTTCCATCCCATCTGGTGTTGTCTCACTAGTGGGTATTTTGGAAGTTCTGTTGGGTTGATTTGGATGGGAGTTTCTGTATGTTTTCTTAAACAGTTCCTGGATCAAGCTAAAATAATTCCATTTTGAGAATTCTTACTTGTAGCATCCTTGTATTTTACATATCTGGTTCTTCATGATGAAAGACTAGGAACTTGTAGGCAGCATTTTCTTTGTCGGTGGCAATGCTGGGGAAATTGTCCACCAGGACGGCCTGGAGGGGACAGGAGGGTGCAGCAGGAGCACAGCGCTGAGAGGAGAGTGAGGGGGGATCTTGTCCGATCTTGGCTGCCTGTGAGTGATGGGCAACTCCATGCAGCGGCGCTGAGCACAGCACACGGTGCTCACGGGGGTCCCCATGGCTCTTCCACTGAACTGTTGTCATCCCTTCCAACGATTTCCTTTTTGCTGCCTGTGACAGAAAGGGATATTTGGATTCATAGAATATCAATTCTAAGAATGACTTTAGATTTACATCAGTCCAAACCAGTCCCAAACCCTAATTTTACAGATAGAGAAACTAAGATACAGGGAAGGGAAGGGACTTGTTTAGTGTCACCAAGGAAATTAGCGTCAGAGCCACCATGAGGAACCAGAACTGCTGATTGTCAGCTACTGTGCTATCCATTACATACCAGAGGCCACCAATGGCAGAGTGCATACTAATAATATTCCTCTAAGTTCACATAGATTTTTAATAACTTTCCAGATCCTTATGATTTTCAGAGGTATACTTGTATTTAATTTTATTTTTTAAATATTTATTTATTTATTTATTTTAGACAGGGGAAGGGAAGAAGAAAAAGAGGGAGAGAAACATCAACGGGTGATTGCCTTTCAGGTGCCCCCTACTGGGGACCTGGCCAGCAACCCAGGCATGTGCCCTGACTGAGAATCGAACCGACAATGCTTTGGTTTGCAACGCTCAGTCCACTGAGCCACACCAGCCAGGGCTTTATTTATTTTCTTATTTGTTTATATTCTAAGAAGTTACCCAGAAAAAAAATCATCTCAGTTCTCAATGGCCAGGTTTGGGTCACCGGCCCATTTGAGCAATCACTGGCAAGCCGAAAAGACTACCGTGACTTTGAGACCCAACAAGATCCACTCCCTGGGACAGTGGGGCAGGGCCCTCTGCTGTTGTGAAACCTGTCCAGAGATGTGAAGTAACATGTCCCAGTTCACATAGCTAGTGAGTAACAGAGAAAGGAATGAGATCCAGATCTGCCTGTCTCTGCCACCAGTGTCCTTAACCACTATGCAAAGGCACCTCCTATTCTTATTTTTCATGCTCTCTCTGCCCTACCACTCGCCAGATTCTCAGCCTGCTTGCCTAAGTCGTTTGGGCCGGTGGTTGCAGCGTGGCCTCCTTGCCAGGTCCATGTCAGCAATCAATCCCCATCTCCCGGGCATGAAAACCAGCCGATTAGAGCTGTAAGTAGGTGTTTAACAACACGGAGGCAGCCAGAATGTCCGTCAGCAGTTTCTTCCCCTTGTCGCCTGGGCATTAGCAAATGTGCTGAGAGAGGCACCCTGTCCGCTGCTGCTGGGGGGAGGGAGTCTCGCCGGAGCAGGTGATATGAGCAAAGTAGAATGACAGGATGTCAGAGCCGAAAGGTCCCTTGGACCCTGTCTAGTCCAGCTGCGTCATTGTCCTCATGGGGAGACTGGGGCCCAGAGAAGGGAAGGGATTGCTGAGGGTCATACAAAATCATTTTTGCGTTCGAGACTGGAGCCTGGATTTATCTACTGGTATTTCCAAGGTATTCCAAAGCCTAACTCTCTTATAATTTTCACTCATGAAATCAGTTTTTTATGGAGATGACATCTGAAAAACAAAGGTACTCGGGACTCTATTGTCTAGTCCTAGTTAGGTGTCCCCTGGCAACCTGCAGACAGAAGTGATCATGGCCTCGCATTTGCACAGTTAATTACTCAGGGGCAGCGCTCAGGGCTTTCCGTTTACGGACTGGACGGCCGCCTGTAGCAAACCCTGCTCCTCTCCAACTTTCTGTCTGTCTTTCCGGCTTTTCTGTCTTGATCGTTTAGGACAAGTCCTGGTATTGGGAAGTTCTAAAGGCATGTAAACCTTAGAACCTCAAGGTCTAAAAGAGAGAATGTTCCCAGCATGAGAAGAAAGGTTACTCAGTAGGTCGGAGTGTGAGGATTCCTTGTGGCATTATGGGATGGCTTGAGATTGCTAATAACTCATGTGTACCCACGTACACTTTGGGGGAGTCATAAGAATTTAAGTAGTGTTTGTTGAAAGTCAGTAATGAGGATAATATTAGCAACGGCTGCTTACTAAGCCCTACTCTGTGCCAACCACTGTGCCAGGTTCTTCACATGCATTTTTCACTTTAGTCTTCAAAATATACTTTTTTTAATTAAAAAATTATATTTCAATCACAGTTTACATTTTATAGTATTTTGTATTAGTTTCAGGTATACAGCGAAGTGGTCAGACAAGTGTATACTTTACAAGTGGTCCCCTGACATGTCAAGTACCCGCCTGGCACTGCACACAGTTATCACACTATCACTGACAGTATTCCCTGTGCTGCACTCAGCCCCAGCTTGTGTTGTGACTGCCAGTTTGTGCTTCTAAACTCCTTTACCTTGTTCCTCAGTCCCTCAAAACCCCTCCCCTCTGGCAACCGCCAGCCTGTTCTTTGTATCTGTGAGTCTGTTTCTGTTTTGTGTGATCATTTATTTTGCTCTTTAGATTCTACATGTAAGTGCAAGTCATATGGTAGAACACACTTCTTGTATTTACTTGTTTACTGTCTGCCTCTCAAGATTAGAGAATCTGTTTTATAGTCAAAGGAACGTTTTATTTGCTGCGATATCCCCAACTTTTGGAACAGTATCTGTTATGTAGTAGAAGCGTATGGATAATAGATATTGACTTAGGACCAGGACAGTAGAATGATGAGATAGGTATTGCTCTTTGTTGCTTTACAGATATGACAGCTGAGGCCTAGAGGGACTCGCTGCTAAAGGTAACCATATCAGTTTTCTTTGGTTGCAACGAATAGAAAAATAATTTTGGTTTAAAAAATGAGGTTATTTTTCCCTCGAATGAGAGTTCTGGTGCTGCTGCTGCTACTCATTCCACTTCAATGATGCCATTAAGAACCCAAGTTCTTTCTAACATTCTGTTCTACCTCCGCCATCTTCAGGGTGCTGTGTTATTTTTCCCTTTATGCTTGTATCTGCCTGGCCACAAGATGGTTTTGACATGGAGTGCTTGCTTCAGACAGCAAGTCTTTTTCAAGGAAGAAGCAAGAGGATGGGGGCAGCACTAGCCACATGTTTCCTTAATCAGGAAAAGTAAATGTCTTCACGGAAGCCTTGGCTTATATTCATTTAGGTCTCATTGACCAGAGTTATATCACATATTTACCCCTAGCTGCAAAGGATGCTGGGGAAGTGAGCACTTGCCTTTCTCTGGCTTTATAAAGGAGGCAGGCAAGGGAGATGGGGATTAGTAATAGTTCTACATTAACCTGTAGAATAATCAGGCAGATAGCAGTGTGGAGCCAGGACTGGAACACAGGTCTGCCCCCAAAGTCCATGCTTTTACCAACCAAACATTAGCCAACCCGAGTTTTACTCCTGATCTCAATTGGAAACGATCAACTTAGGAATGTCTTGTTTTATTCTGAGTCCTAGCTTCTTTATTTGCAAAATGAAGGAATGGGTTAAATAAAGTCTGTATTTTCCCTGCTGGCTAGAAGGTTGTATGACTTCATGTCACAATCTGGCTGATGACCGCTTTTAAAAGTCTTTTTGAAAACCAAAGCAAAATCAAAGGCACCATCTCAGTGGAGGAATATACTTCCCAGGATGTAAATGCATAAAATGAATTGATTTTTTGGAGTTTGTTTTCATAGATTGTGGTGTGTCTGTGTGCATCCCTTTGAGATATCTGATTCAGTTTTAGATGGTGACTGAAGATTGATTTTTGTCTCTTGCGATTTGTAAAGCTCAATTGTTGTTGAGATTTCTGTTTAAACACTTCTTGTTCCATCCTTTCTTTTTCTGGCTCCCAGAGCAGCCCGGTCTGTACATTTCCGACTTTGATTTGACTTACCACTGCGCCTTGGTAGCAGTGCTTTCTCCAGTACAGTTTAAGACCAGGGGCACGAATGCCGGTCCCATATCTTTAATCAGCTCTGGGGCCCTGAGGAAGTCCCTGGAAGGCCCATGATTTATTTAGGGTATTTGGAGCAGTGAAACATCTCCAGAAGGTCTTAGTTACTCAGCTCTCTGCTTGTTTGATCTCCTAATTAGCTGTCCTTCTTAATTCATTTTTCGCTGGCTGGCACAGCCTGCCAAGATGCATATTTGGCAGAACCTGTACAGGTGAGATCAGCAGAAAAGAGAAGGAACTTCGAGCAGCTAATGAAACTTTGTGATCTTCACACTCATTTTCCCCTCCCCCAGCCTCCCTATCCTCGGTGCTGGCACCAGGGGAAGAACAGAACTTAACTCAACTGTGGAGACGCCAGCGAGGAGCGGGGGATCGGGAGACACGTGCCGACAGGAGGTAGACACGTCCGGGGATGAGGGCTTACTCTGGGGAAGGGGGGGAGTCAGGGCACTGCTTCCAGGGAAGGCGTCCACTAATTTAAAATGCCCATTTGGGAGGAGATAGTATTGATTGAAGTTATTGGGGGCAATGTAACTATCAAATTTTAAATGTATATATCCTGCTGGGTAATTCCGTAGAGTTCCATAATGACTCCATTTGTAGGAGTTATAATATGGAAGTACTCACCAAAAAATGGAAATGCATATTTATTTCTAGTGAATTGTGATATATCCAAACAATTGAATATTGTGTAGATAGGAAGATAAATGTAATATCTTTATGTGTACTAATGTGAAAATATGTCCATTATACATTCCAAATGAAAAATCAAGACACTCTATATTTTGTATAGATACCATTTTTATAAAAAACAAGTTAATAGCTTATAATACAGAACACGGACTAGATAGAGACTTAGCAAATGGATTAAGCTGCTGTTTATCTCAGCATAGTGGGTAACTAGGAAAAAATCTCATGCTCTACATTATGTTTTTCTACATTCGGTTTGAAAATAATAAGCCCCTATTATATTTATAGTTAGAAAATAATATAAAGGTTTTCAAAAATATGGTTTGTTTAGTTTGTGTGACAGATTTTCTTTTCTCATTACTCAAGAGACTTTAATGCACATGGGAATTGCTACACATAAAGGAAATGTATTCATTTCCCCTTTTTTCTCTTTCTCTTTTCCCACTTCTTTTAGTCCTCACCTCACCTTCTAGAGCCCTCATTTCCATGTAAGCCACCTCCTCTCTTGGGCCCCTTCAGCCCCTCCCGACCCTGTCAAGCCCCCGCGGCCTTGTCTGAGTCCTGAGTTTGTTTCTCTATCGCTCCCGCCGTGTTTCCCATAGAAATGCCCATACAAACCGCTGAGGTTTCAAATACCCTGCAGCACAGCAGCCAACAGGCTACTTTGCAGGCGGACAGAAGGGAGTAGTCTGGCGCGCTCTGCTCCACAGACGCATCCTCTTGGTGGCAGGGGCCGCTATTTCCCGGCCTTCTAAAAGATGGTGGAGTTACATTAAGTAAGTTCTAAGGATCTTAAGAAAATATATTTATTTACTACTTTAAGGTTTTCTCGCTTTCTGCCCCTTGCATCTGCTGGAGAAGGGCAACTCTTGAACACATTTCTTTAAAACATGCTGACAGTGAAGCGGGGTGGGAAGTCAGCAAATCCCAAGCCTCGACTTCACCACCACCCCGTTCTGTCGCCGCGGGCCATGCGCTTGATTCCCTCGGCTCTCAGTTTTCTCTGCCTGGGAGTGGGCGTCTGTCTCTTGCCTGTTTGTCATAAGGAGATACTTGGGGATGAAGGTGGGCACCAACCTGGCTTTCATCCCAAGGGCATGATGAGAATCAAATGGGCAAAGAGAGATGTGTGAGGGCTTTGAAAATCACAGAGCAGTTTCTCAAAGTCGGCTCTATTGTCATCATGAGCCAGAAAGTCTTGGCTGGAGGCCATCCCGCATGTTGTAGGAGGTCAGCACCATCCTTAGCCCCCACTTAGGATAGCAATGGCCTCTTCCCAGCTATGACAACCGAAAGTATTTCCAGACATTGCCATTGTCCCATGGGGGTGGTGGTAGCAGATTGACCCTGGTTTGAGTACCACAGAAGTGGAGTCATATATTGACTTCAAGCATTATATTGTATGATTGTTAATTACACAACTACTTTGAGAGGGAGCAGACAAAAAGAAGAAAAACTGACATAAAGTAGAATTCCAGAGAGTGCCAGAGATGACTCCAGTGAGGAACAGAAGATAATACACAAATGAAGACAGAGCCAAATACAGCATCATTTCTGGGCAGTCGTATTTCCTGTGGGAACAGTCTGTACCCCAGAGGAAGATGGAGAGATCAGTCTTGTTGAGGAACCCCTCCCCCAAGGCACAGGAGAGTAAGGATGGATGGTTTTTGCCAACTTCTATTTATAGCTGGTGATGGGAGGAGATCTTAAAGCAATATGAAGAATACAGCTGATTTTACAAGGTCAGAGACTTACAGAATTTCATGGATAATAAAGCATTTAGTCAGATCTCCTATTCAAGTGCTATACTGCTCTGTGCAGTATTCTTTTGCTTTTCATTTTATATTTTATTAAAATATAACTGACACCTACTACTATAGTGATTTCAGGTGTACAACATGCTGGTTATACATTTATATATCTTACAATGTGATCACCATGACCTATTAGCTATTTGACCTTGAGCAACTTATTTACCTTCTCTGAGCATTTGTTTCCTCCCTTCCTCTTTGATTCCAGAAGACTGTCCAAGCTTAATCATTGCGCCACGCAGGGTTCCATTGTGCTTCATCGTGAGTGCCTCAGTTAGACAGATAGCAGCCCCAAACATTTTATTATTGTCCCATTTTGTGGATGAGAAAACTGAGGGCGAAGAGGAGCTTTAAATGTAGCTCCCCCATCTCCAGACATCACTGTTTCACAGCAAAGCACTTAAGGTGCAACACAGCACACATGGTTGCTGTTGGCTGTTCGTCTCTGTCTCACCTGCTAGACCGCAAGCAGCTTGAGCCATCTCTGCACCTACTCCCAGGCGCCAAGGGCTGCGTTACATGCACTGTACAATTCTGAAGCTCTTATGCCTCAGTCTTAGAGAATAAAGAGCTAACGATGGGATTTTTCATACTGGGACTCCATACGGCAGCCAAATGGCATGCAGAGAGCCTGGGTAAGTCAGAAATGATCATCTTTCCAGGCATCCAGTGACTAAAAGCTTTTCACGGATTCCTAAACTAGGATGAAGTAGAAACTGAGAAATCATTTTTTCCAGTGCCTTGGGTTTGGAAATAAGGAAGTGCAGAGGAGTTAAGTACTTGTTTATGCTCACGCAGTGTGTGGGTGGCAAACTGGAGTTGAGGCTGGGCCAGCTCCCAGTCGTTTCCTGCCACCGTCAGTGGGATGGTGCTGTGTAGGGTGATGGATCAGAGTACAGCATCTGGACACAGGTTACCTGGGCCGTGGACTGAGAGCAGAGCAAAGATGCTTCACCTCTTTGACCCTCCCTTTCCAAAACCTACAATAGTTCCTGCCTCAAAAAGGTGTTCTGACTTTGAGTGAGAGTAAGTGCAACGCGCCCTGAGCTTGGCGCCTGTCAGTGACGTACTAAAGACTCAGCAAATGTTAGCAGTCGTCATTATTTTTTAAAGATTTTAAAGACATTTCTAGCTATAGGTTTTTGTGGGTCTTCTTAGAATGCAACATATATTCACTTAAAAAAAAGGACATGGCTTCTTTATATATTCTCTTTTGAAACCTACATACTATAATAGATTTTGATCATTTTTACTTATAGTTCTTTGCATTCTGGCACGTTCACACAGTCATGTAACCACAACTACAATGAAGATACAAAACATTTCCATCACATTTTCCCCTTTCTTGTCACACCCTGCACTTGCTCCTAGGCCTGGCCACCACTGATCTATTTTCTGTTTCTTTAGTTTGTCTCTTTCAAAATGCCATTTAAATGGAACCATACAGTATCAGTATGTAGTCTTTTGAGTCTGCCTTTCTTTTAGAATAATTCATGAGATTTCTCCATGTTGTCATATAGAAAGAAAGGAGGAATGTGAAACCTGACAAAGTCAATTCTCTTACTTTTATAGCTCACTTCAGATCCCAGGGACAAAATAATCAGGTTTTAATTGAGCCAAAGCCATCCCCAAGGACCTGAACACATCTTGTAAACAACATTGCTAGTGGACCAAATGCCCAGAGACAGAGAGAGTCCTAGGAAGAAATTTTTTACCCATCTCACTTTTTCTCCCTTATTAGCAGCGCATTGTCTTTTCTGTCTGTTTAACATCTCTAAACAGAGCTTTCCTTCAGATAATTTAGAAAACTTTCTTGAAATCTTCAGACCTGTGCACATCAATTTCTCCCTATATATAGAATAGTAGCAAGTACAAGGGAATGAGTCCACAGTCCATCTCTCAGCAGACAAACATCTGGTACACAATTTTACTTCTCTTTACCACAACTCTCTTATCTGTAAAAATAAAATATTGTGCCAGCCATTCAGCTTTCCTACCCTTTCGGATTATTTTCATTGGATAGTGAAGAGATTAAAATGGTGGCTCTTTCTACAGCATCATACTGCACATGTGGCGGGCAGGATGTTTCCTAGGGCATTGGTTCGTGCGGTAGCACCGCAGTACAGTGAGTAATGTCTATATGCTAGGCAGTCGACGAGGTTTTAGAGATAACAATGGCGAGTTCAAAGCAAATATCCTTGCTCATGTGGATTAGTGAGGGAAGTGAGAATAAAGCAGATATCATAAATGTATAATTACAAACTGTATTAAGTTTTAGGAAGTTGTATAATAAATGGGCTGTTCCAAAATGGGTCCTCTGATCATCTGACATATACCTGGTAAGTTTTATGGGTTCCCCCCTTTCTAAACAATTCTGTGGACTCTGGGAAAGGACTTTCTCAATGGGGATGAAGAATGTTCTCGTCTAGTCTTAAGAGTCAGGAAATACAGTCAAGTAGCTTCAGCGAGCAGTCTTGGGTATAGCATGATGAGTCAATGTCATTTTGTCAGCTAAAACATTAATATCTTAGTAAACAATGTCTGATTTCATTTCTGTATGAAGACTTAAAGAGCAGGAGTTAATTTATGTTTGAAAAAAACACACATGCTCTCTCTTTAGAATTGATTCTCAAGCAGTTGGGTCTTCTGATGGCTCAGAATTATCACCATGAACATTAGTCTTCTGCCTGTAGGACTTATTAGTGGGAAGGACTATGTGTCTCCCCTACTCTGAGTATCCCTTGGCTATAGTTTTCTGAGTTCTTACATCTGCTTTTATAGTGTTTCTATTTTTTTCCATTGTTGTCAGCTGTCAACCTACCTGTTCTCACTGTGTTTACCCATGGAGAATGGTTTGTGAAATAAGAACAGCCTCTGAGGCAGATCAGACACCTTCCTTTAGCAGGGCATGTCAGCTTTGAGCATGAAGGATTTTGTGTATTTAAATGTCAGTTTGGGGTAGCATCAATAGTTCAGGTAAGCACAAAACATGTCTAATAAGTGAGGCGATTACTGGAAATCAGAGAAATGGTAGCCAATTCAAATCTGTTATGTTTGTATGGTGTTTTTTTTTTTTACTTTTGAAAGTGTTTTGTTTTGCTTTTTAGCTTATTTCATCTTCACTGAATCAGAATGGGAAGAGACAAATGAGCAGAAAACTCATGAGCAGAGTTGCAAAGTAATTCATCTCAAGTCACTTACTGAATTGTTGACATAATTATGGCCAGAACATAGGTCTCTTAACTCTCAGTGTGAAGAATTTAGAAGGGCAGGAGAAATAAAGAGAATAAAACTCAAGAAGCAGACATTTTACATTAACTCATACTGGTGAATTTTACTGCAAGAAATCTCAAGTGTTTGGGGAAAAAACTAATTTCATTTTGGGCAAGTATGAATTTCTAGACATGCTTGAATCACCCATAAATGCACGCAGTTGGCCCTTTTGGCCACTTGGATACTTTAAAGTCCAATTTTCTCTGTCAGAGTAAATTCATTAGTGACTGCCACATGGGAAAGTTGGCGAAATGTCAGAGAGGATGGAGAATACATATGAAAGTGAGACCTTCAAAATTAGGTTGCCACATCAGATAAAGAGAAATGCAACATGTCATGGCTTTGGCATTAATTTTTTCCCTTTCATTTATTTTTTATCTGTTCAACAAATTTTACTTGGCAAGAGGTGCTCTACTTGCACTGCACCCCAAGGGTCTAAAGCTCACCACCACTTGGCACCTCCCTCAAGTTGCTCACACACTGCGAGCAAAGCTAATAGAAATGTCCTAAAAATGAGAGTGTGGGGGATTTTCTACAACTCTGTAAATATACTAAAATTTATTAAATTGTACCCTTAGAGTGGGTGAATGGATGACTTTTACGATACATAAATTATACCTTAATTAAGCTGCTTCAAAGAGCCAATTAAAGCAAAATAATTACTGGTGTGATAGGGATAAATTCAGGGTACCGTGGGAACTCTTTAGGGCATCCAAATTCAAAGAAATAGGAAAGGCCTCTGTAGGAAGTGATATCTAAGCAGAGACCTAAAGGATGAATAGAGGATACCTAGGAAAGGAGACGGGAAAGACTGAACCGAGCAACAAAAAGAATGTGAGCAAACGTCTGAAGGCAAGAGAGAGCACGCATGGTCTATATACTGGAAGAGGCAGAGTGGTTTAGTTTTGCAAGGGTTCAGCCTCAGGAAGGGGAGTGACACAAATTGAAGGTGAAGAAGAATTTGGAATTTATTCGGAAGTCATTCTGGAGCCATTGAAAGTTTCAAGGCATGGGGATGTAATGAGTATCTTGTGCTTTGGAAGATCACCCTTCCTTTTTAGGGAGAGAAAGTTGGAAGGGAAGGAGATCAGCAATGGAGCTCAGCCTATAAAATGCTGAGTGGATTTGAACTATGTAGATGAATTTATAAATAAGGTAGGAGTAGAAGGACCTCATGACGAATTAAATGTATTTGGTGAGGAAGTTGAAAATGTCAAGGAAGATCCTAGTTTGTATTGGGGCAGCTACATAGTTGAAAGTATTATTCACCACGAGAATGAATGCTAGGTGTACATCAGACATAAAGAAAGGAGAAGGTAGGGAATTCAGCTTTGGGCATTTTTAAATTTAGATGTTTATAGGACATTTAAAGGGTAAATAGCTATATATTCAGATTGGGGTTAGAGATTTTGGTGGTAACCAGCACGTATGTGATCACTGAAGTCAACTAATTAAGTAAACTTTTTAGAAAGAGAAGAGAATATGCAGCAAGAAGAACAGAGGCTAAGGATAAAACCCCAATGGATATAAAAATTCACCGTGTGGGCAGAGAAAGAGGAAACGTGGAGGGAGATTCAGAAGAAATAGTTGGATGCGTGTGAGTAAGAGCATTATAATGCCATGGAGCTAAAAACAAACCATTTCAAGGACAATGTCACACAGATATTAAAGAGTCATCTTAGAAATGGACTAAAACTTGTCCCTTGGATTTAGTGACAAAGGTCATTCACGCTCTTGAAAACAGTAATTTTAATGGGGTAATATGGGAGAAAGCCATGTCACAATAGGAAGAAGAGTGGATGGGAGAAAGGGAGGTGAAATGGGGTGATAGCTTGCTTGACTCCAAAGGAGAGGGGAGAAACAAGATGTCTGGTACATGAGGGTAGAATTTTGTCTGTTTTAAAAATAAGACTGGAGAGACTTCTCCATGTCTAATAGCTGCCGGAATGGATAGAGGAGATAGGCAGGGGTTGATTATGCAGGAGAAGGAGGGACTAATCTATAGGAGTGACGGAGAAGACGAAGTCCAGAGGCTTCCATTGTCTCTGTGGTAGGAAAACAAGAGGATGACAGCATCATAGAGTGATAGGTGATAGTTGTCTACTGTGAGTGAGAGCCAGGGGGAGTGGTGGAGTAGGTGGTTTGGGAGGTCAAAGAAGGTTTGGAAACTCATCTGTGTTGAACGGGAAAGGGCATTGAGCAGGGGACCATAGGAGCATTGCCAGAAAGCACTTGAGACAGTGACTTTGTAGTGTTGCTGAATTTGTATTTTTTCTAGTAGACAGAGCTGTCCTGATGTAGGAGAAAGGAAGGCCAACTGTTAGATTAACTCAAGGTTGAGGATTTGGATGAGCAAAGATAATTCAGAACCTTGATTAGGTGATAAATCACACAGTCTCAGTTGGGTATTATGGAAGAACATACCGGAAGAGACTGATGGAAGAGATTCCAGGGGCCAGACTTTTGAAAAGGAGGATGAGCAGGTATGGTTGGAGCCATGGGGAAGTAAAAGGGTATGGGGAACTAGATGTAGTGAGGGGTGTTTGCATTTAATGTCATGGGTCAAACAGTTAGAGGGGACAGTGGTAACATGGCTAGTAGTACGTGGCTGAAGGAATGGAGATGAAAGTCAATGGAGTTGAGGATTGAACACATTAAGAGGCCAGGGTATGGGATATAGTCCAAACTCTTCCCTCGTCTATCATATTATCTAAACCAAGGCAGGCAGTCAACAAACCCATTTTGCTTGTCTGCTCTGTGCCAGCATTGCAGACAGTGGTGAACAAGACAGTCACAGGCCCTGTCCTCAAGGAGAAACACATTCCAGTGAGTGGGGATTTAAAGATATAAACATATAAATAAGTGATTTACTTTGGGTACCACTGTGTGCTTCAAAGATAGTAAGATCTCAGAAAGGGAAATTAGGGTTGAGCATCTGCAAATAGGCAAGAAAGGCATCTTAGCCAGACAGACGAGCATAAGCAGGGCACAGAGGAAGCACCTTGCATCCTCTGAGGGCCCCAGTCAGTTCAGTCTGTTTGGCTTACAGGTACACTGGCTGATTGATTCTGTGCTCCACCTGCACCCAGAGCCCACACAAGAGACACTCCGGGCAGTGGTTCTTTGCCCCGGGTGAAAATGTAGACAGAGCCAGAAACTCAAAGGCTTAACTTGGGGTTTCTAGACGCCTCCACTGGCATTGATTCCTCTACAAACCTTTCATCCAAGTTTGTTAAAATTCCTGAAACTTCCCTGGTCTCTGAAAGGCAGGATAGCAACGAGATGATATTGAAGTCCTAAATCCCCAATGGCCCGGCTTAATCGAATGGACATATTTCATTAAACAAATGCCTCTGCCATCTGCTGTACTCCAATTAGGAATGCATGAGGAACATATTTCTCAATTATGTTGGAGGAGATGTCTGGGCTCTGAGGCCCTGGCAAGCAGCCTTTCTCCAGGCGGCGCTCAATGGGGAGACCTGCCTCTGGCTTGTTGTGGTTTCGTGGTTTTGTAAGCCTTCCCTCCGTTCTGCCGTCAGCTCTGTATTACCCCATCCCCTTTTGGGTTAGAACTGAGTTGATCCCACACCCCAAGCAAACATGCTACATGCTGGTTTAAAAATCATTGTGTGTTATTACAACAACTAACATTTTTTAAAATCTTTGTCATGGCCAAGTACTGTGTTAAGCATTTTGTGCGGATTATTTTATCTAAACCTAAAAACTTCTCTATTAAGTGGGTAGAATCCCATTCCACAGATGAGGGGGAATAGAGGCTATATTACACAACTTAGCCAAGGTCCCACAGCTGGCCAGTGATGGAGCTGGGCTTTGAACATAAGCCGCCTGACTCCGGAGCCCACATTCTTACCCAATGTGCATCACAAGAAGTACCAAGCTGACAATGTGCAGAGTGATAGGGTGCCGTCCTACTTCCACAGACCTCATGGTCTGGTGGGAAAGAAAATTAAAAAATCAATCAGGATGAGTGGAGGCAAAGGAAGTGTTGAGTATGGGCTGGGAGTGGAAGGCATAGCCCCTAGGGTTCCAAGTCAAAACAGTGGTATAACGTACTCAGAGCTTTATCTCGTATTCCAGGACTGTGGGCTGCAGAGCAACCTACCTCGTCTGCTTGCCCTCCTATGCCCTTGGCTCCCAAGCCTCCCGGTCATTCAACAAGTTAGCTGTGCTACCCCTTAGGCCTGCCTCTCCCCCATCAGGGCTGCTGAGGTTGCAGGAGAATGACCTGGCATTGTGCCTTTCTACAAACTTATGGGCGCCCATCTCAGGAGCCTACCTCACGTGGTCCAGTGATCCTTTTACCTGTCCCTAGCCCCACATTGCTCGGAAGAGCTTTTACCAGTCTTCATCACCATCCTCCAGTGTCATCACCTTGTCTTCATTGTAGAAAGGTAGTTTTCTTTCCTCCTCGCAGGGGAAACGGAGACCATCATACGGTGACTCCTGTAGCTACCAGCACTTCTTTGCAGCTCCTACCTCTACCTAGCTCATCCTCTCCATCTCAGTAGAATAATAATGAAATTAACCTTTGACCTTCATTCCGTGCATTTGATGAGCCAGACACCCCTGAAGGCCTACGTGTATAGCTCCTTCGAACCTCGCAGCCACATTAGGAGAGGGGGACTATTTTCAATCCTCATGTTACAGACAAGACAGATGGGGCTCAGAAAGGCTAGGTAGCTGCTCCTCAGCATTACGTTCTCATGGCTTTTGCTTCTCGTTATGTATATTGTCCGTATGAAACTGCACCTTCTTATGCAGTATCAGCCACCATTTCTGTACTCACGGCCAAATCTGTATTTCCAGCCTACAGTGCTCCTTGGGCTCCCAGTTCTTCATCCACCTAATAGATGCCCACTGACATTTCAAAATTAAATTTTACCTCCATTCCCATCACCACTCTTCACCGGAATGGCTCATTTTACTATGTTTGCTGTCTCCACGGATAAAACCACTATTAGGAACTGTGGTGAGGTTAAGGTGGTAATATGATGGCGCTTGGCTGCATGTGAAAAGAAGAAAGCTGTCCTGAGATGGCCACTGGTCTCTACGAGATCCTCAAGGGAGGTTTATGCAAAGCAAAGGGAATAATCTGGTTGGTAGCTGTGGGTTTGGGCCTCGTACTTGATACAGAACTGAAAGTGAATCAAGCTGAATGGATGGAGGATTCATGTCTCCACTCTTGGCTGAATTTGAGGGGTTTTGAAAGGAGGTGAGTTAAAAGATCTGTTTCTAGTCTGATGCCCAAACTGGGATCCCTGCTCTTACAAGACAGGCACTATGCAGGGGAGCGCCAAGAAAGAGAGAGCACATGTAAACATCTGTAAGCTTTTGCAGGCTTGGTCCTACATGCTCTAGAGACAGAGGGAAGAACATGGCTAGACGTTCGTCCGGGAAAAAAGTAGAACAGTTTCCAGGAGACATTCCTTTCTCTAGGCTCTGGGGAGAAAGGGGATCCGTCAGACTCCGCTTGTGTGGAATGAGACAGACAGGAAAGTGCCCATCGACTTACACTGCAGCCTAGCGGCTCCTTTTCAAAGGTCCTTTCTCCGGCCCCGGGCCGCTGTGCACTGTCCTGGACTTGAGCTGTCCAAGTCACCATTCCTTCTCTTTGGGGGTGAAACATCTTGTCCTTGACCCCAACCCTAGGGAGGAATGAGGAGAAGGCTTAGGAGGCTTTGGTGAGAAATAGCCAGAAACTTTGAATTCCTACTTCCAGAGGTCCTTCTTTTATCAGCTGTGCAGCTTATTTTTTAACCTCCCCTCGCCACCACCGTTTCTCCATCTGTAAGGCGGGGATAACAACACTACCTGGAGCATAATAAGCCATCAGCCAATGGGCTGTGTGGGGGGAGAGTGGGATTGTGAGGGCAGAGCTCTGGAAGCGGAATACAGCTGTGGTTGTGGGCCCGCTGTTGGGAGAGGAGGTGGATGGGGTCACCGTGGTGACAGTGGCTGTCCTCGTGGTGGGGGATAACCCCACGCTGGTTTGTCAGAACAGAGGACCACCTGATGTTTTACCCCCTCCTATCGCTCGTCACATTCACTCCATCGACAGCTCTCGATTTTATTTTGTTATGTTATTTCAGGTCTCACAGTCCTCATCCTAGTTGGAACTCACATCATCATTTCTTTGGGCCCAGCAGCAGGTGAAATAACGTTCCCAGGGTCACACAGTGAAGATGCAGTGCTGGCCTGGGCCTCCTGCCCTCAGCTTGCCCCGCCCCTCGCTGTCTCACCCAGGGGCAGGGGGGCATAGCTAAGAGCTGAATGACGAGTTCACTTGGGGCTCCCACACATGCTGACCCCATTATCTGGGCACGTTGTCTACCTGCTTTTACCCCCAGCCGAGTGGGCAATGACAGTATCTACATGTAGGGTTGTGATGAGAGTTAATCATGGTTATGGATTTAAAGTGTATAGTCCTTTCCTAGGGCTGCTGTAACAGAGTCCCCCAAACTAGGTTCCTTTAAACAGGAGAAATGTATGGTGTCATAAGTTCAATATCAAGGTGTTGGCAGAGCCAGGCTTCCTCTGACAGCCCTAGGGGAGAATCTTCTCTTGCCTCTTCTGACTCCAGCAGTCCCTGGAGTTTCTAGGCTTGTACATGCATCCCTCCAGGCCCACAGCTGGCTTCTCCCCTGTGTGTGTCTGTCTGTGTGTCCAAATTCCTCCCCTTTTTTTAAAAAGACGCAAGTCATACTGAATTAGGGCCCACTGTCATTATGTTATTGTAATTGATGACCTCTGTAAATACCCTCTCTCCCCCCAAAATTACACTTACTGGCAGTTAGGCTTTGATATATTTTTTGGGGGAGGATACAATTCAACTGTAACAAAGCACTTTGCCCAGTCTTGAGTGCAGAGTAGATGCTCAGTAAATGTTTTCCTTCTTTTTTACCAAGGAGCCTCTCCTGTCAAAGGAGAGCTCGGTGCCGAGGAGTGAGACCGATGGCCTGGGCTTGGCCATGGCTCACATCACACGGGTACACACTTAGCTCTGGAGGCAGGCGGCCTCTGTGTCCTCAGGGAACGTCATCAACATTGTGACGCTGTGACATGTGTCAGCCATGGGGTTCTCCATGGCTCCTTCCCTGGGATGCTGTGCAGGTGGAAAGTCAGCCTCCATCCCCGGGGAAGTCAGAGCAATGGCTTGCCCGGAGGTGGGAGGAGGGGAGACAAAGGGGGAGGCCTCGGATTCCACCCCACCCAATTTCCACTTCACGCTCTTTGCGCCACATCTGGATCCTGCTCACAGCTCGCTGTTGTGCTTGTTTTGTGTCCACTTTGTATGGGATTCTCTTCTTGACTTCTCTCCTTGTGCAGTGGACAAAACAAAGACATTTTTGTTTTGGTTTTGTATGTGTGTGTGTGTGTATATGTGTGTGTGTGTGTGTGTAAAATGCTGGTCTATGGAGTCATCATCATCCATCATCTAAGATTATTTACTCTGATCATCCATAATGGTCATTAAATTGAAGTATAGGTAACGTGCCTCTGTGTCTTTAGGGACTGGGAAATGAGAGAATAAGTCCCCAGAAAGGTCTGCTTGGCCCTCCCTTGGGTGCTTTGAACTGTGGAGCGTTTGGGCTTTGCCTCCGAGTTGCGTGTGTTTAAAGGTTCTCGCCAGGTCAGGCCATCCCGCTGGATGTGCTGCTTGCCTCTGGCTTTAAGAGAGATCGTGGAGGGATGCTGAGAACGGATTTCCTCTCTAGGCTGTCCTTGGGCATGCGATCTCTGGTGCCTTCTGTTTGCTCCCCAGGAAGCGCACCTGACGTGGGCCCAGGGCCTGGCTCCTCCAGGCATTTCTGTGTGGGTGCACAGCCTGACGTTCCTTGGGAAGACATGGTCAAGATTAAAGTCCAGATCTCGTACTGTTAGTTCCTCAGTCTTGCAAGCTCTGCTGTGCTCACTTGTCGTCTCACGTCTCTCCACACCTCCGCCCTGTTCTCCATCTATAAAGGTCTGTGTTCAATTCCTCAAGCGTTCTGCGCTTCTTCACATCTCAGGGTCTTTGTATATGCTGTTGCCTCTACCTCAGAAGCTCTTCCTTTCTTCCAGCTCATCTTTCTGGGCTCAGCTTAACTGTTCCTTCCTCAGGGAAGCCTTCCTGAGACTTCCCCCAGACTTGGCCAGGTCCCCTGGAAAAAACTCCCTTAGCTTCTGTACCTTACAGCATCTGGCCCAACTGTATTTCAGCAGTTATTCGTGTGATTGTCTTTTTGGTGTCTGCCTCTTCTTCTCATCTGCAAACTGCAGGAGAGCAGGCACTTGCTTGTTCAAAGCTATTTGCCTGACACCGTACTTGATTCAGTAGACACTCAGTAAATACTGGTTGCATGACTACAGAAGTATTCTGCATGCCTGTGGGATTTCATTTTTGGATAGTTATTTTACATACTGAAAAAGGGATAAGTCAAATCCAGCTAATCACTTTTTTTTTACCCGGACATTGAGTCTACTAGACCAAGACTGGGCTCTGTGGCTTGTGACCCCTTGGTTACTGGAAACTCGAGAAGATTCTGTGTATTTTCTTCTGGCAGAGAAGTTGTCACACAAGTCTGTCATCAGCATCACACTGGAATTACAGCACGAGGTCACAACCCCGCTACTCATTAGCTGAGAGATTTTGAGGAAGCCACTTAAATTTTAACTCAATAGACCGATCAGTCCCCAGTTATATATCCAGTTGGTAGTGTCAGCCTGAAATAGATTTGTCAAAATCTGTCAAATGCCGGAGGGGCGGGATGGCGGATCTCCGGAGGGCTCGCACTGGCTTTGGGTGGTGGAGATGTCTTGTCAGCAACTGCGCCGCTGGTGGCTCTGGGTTCTGAGAAACAGAAGCTTGTCGGAGGCATAAAGGTTACCTCTGCCGTCTACGGCGGCCAGCGCGTCACTTACTGTGCCCAGAATAGAAACTGGCTCAGGAACACAGTCTGACCATTTTTGAACCTCACCCAGATATTTGCTAGTGGATATTTTTCCTCTTTTTTAAAAAATGGATATGGACTCTGGGTGCTAAGGAAGCAGGCCCAAACCGTGAGGGAAGAAGAGCCCAGACCACGGAGGCCAAGCCCGGGCTCTGGCCGGGCTGGGAGGACGTGTGCTGGAGTAGAGGGAGCACCGGACCGGGAGCCAGGAGCTCTGGGTTTTAGCTGCAGCACTAGTGCCAACGGCAGGGGAGGCGTACGCTTCCTGGTCTCCAGCCTCCTTTTACAGAAAGTGGAAAGAGTCAACTTTGATCACCTCAATGGTATGCTGTAAGGCTCCAATAAGCACTGAGTTTAAAGTATCTCAGAAACGCAAAGCCCTCTACAAACAGAAGGATTCCGGTGATTGCTTCTGTCGCCACGGAGGACATGCTATGCTTTAGGTGTAGCCAGAGTGTGGGGAGAGCCTTTTGGGATCCGTCACTCACCTCACTGGGACTCAACTTCTCTGCCTAGAAAACGGGACAAGCAAATCATTCTCTGCAGGCTCACTGATTGGCTGCAAAGACGAAATGAGCAAAGCGATGACAAAACACTTTTACAAGTGTTAAAGCTTGTCTTCTCTTGCCCTGTAATCCTTTGCCTGCCTGCCTTCTGCCTTTCCTGCCCTTACACTGTCTTTACTGAGCACCTGCTCTGTCTGAGGCATGGCAGCCATCATGGAGGACGCACGTGCAGGACACTTGATCCGTGTTGTGCCTTCAAGGGATACTAGGGCTTGTTTGGAGAAATACACATGGAAACACAGAAATGTAATATGATGCTTTACAGCAACATTGAGCACTTTCTATGTGTAAGGCACTGTTCTAAATACCTGTATGAATTCGTTTAATCCTCATCAGTGCACAAGGGTACCATTATTTCCCCCGGTTTTAAAAAGAAGGAAACTGAAGCCTGGAGGTGTTGGGTAACTTGCCCAAGATACAGATCTGGTGACTCTGGGAGATCAGGCTGTAGAGCCAGTGATCTCAACCACCAAGCGCGTGTACAAAGCATGGTAGAAGCAAGGAAGAAAGGGGTGGTGGTAACCCGGGGAAGCCAGGGGATGCTTCAGGGAGGAGATGACTAACCGAGTTTTCTAGGTGGCGGGAATGAGAAGGGCATTCCAGGCAGACGGCACAGCTGGGGGCAGAGGCATGGAGGGGTGCACACCCCCAAGAACCCACGAGGCCCTCTGTGATTTGGCTCCTGCCCACATTTCCGACCTCCTCTCCTTCACGTCTGCCTTGTTCGCTGTCTTCTCATGACACGGTCCCTCTTGCTGGTCCCTAGACACACCAGGCTGTTTGTTTTACTTTTAATTTAAAACAATTTTTTAAAATACAGTTGACATTCAGTATTATTTTCTGTTAGTTTCGGGTGTACAGAACAGTGGTTAGATAACCATACACTTTACAAAGTGTTCCCCTGGCATTGCCAGCATCCAGCTGGCCAGCTGCTCTGGTTCTGGGCATGCTGTTCACCCTTCCCTCCCTGAGACTCTCCTTTGGTTCCTTGTGTGACCGCTTCCCCACTGCAGGTGTCACCTTCGCTGAGAGACTTCCTCCGGCCACCCTGTCAGTTATAATCACCTCCCCTCCCTTGGCTGCTAACTCACTCATTTCCTTCCCTAACGTTTCCTTCTGGTGCACAACACTACCTGAAGTTATATACCTCTTGGTTCACTTTAGTTTTGCCTGCCTTTCCTGATTTGATTATAATGTCCACCAGGGCAGGAAACGCATCTTTCTTGTTCCCGGCCACGTCTCTGGGGCTTGGACTGGTGCCTGGCAGACAGAGACTGCTCAGCATTGACTGAGTGGCTAAGGGTAGGGGAGGACATGGGGTCTCATGGGACACTGCTGCCCCAGTGGGCAGGGCGCATTCTTATGAGTCCTTTCCCCACAGGGTTCTCTTGCCCCTCCCCCAGTGGGCATTTGGAGTTGGCAGGGACATTTGGTTGGTCACCATGAAGGGGGAGCATTGCTGACATTTAGTGACCGGGAGGTCAGGGATGCTGCCTTTTCCTGTGATAGATGGTGCAATTCTGCTCCGCACAGCTGGGACAAAGCAAGGCCCATCCAGATGACAAGTACACCCCCGTAAAAATGGCCTTCAGGGGGCAGGGCAAAAGCACTCCTCCAGTGTTAGCCTTTCAGCAAAAAGAAGGGCCAGGAATGGGGCTTGGGCTTATTCATCTGCGTAGTGTAAGTCTTTCCCGTGCCTCTGGGTTGCCTCTGGGAGGGGAAAAACGTGTCGTGAACTGCAGGGTGCTTTGTGTTTGAGTTCGTTAGGGTCTCACATCAAGCATCTCTTCA
This sequence comes from Phyllostomus discolor, assembly GCF_004126475.2. NCBI lineage: Eukaryota > Metazoa > Chordata > Mammalia > Chiroptera > Phyllostomidae > Phyllostomus > Phyllostomus discolor. The sequence continues at coordinate 22,306,469 of NC_040915.2, forward strand.
CACGTGTAACCTGACTGCTGTTTGCAGGAAACATGTCTCAGCTGTGATTTCATTTGAATCCGACAAGTTTCCCGGTGAAACAGTAGAGCAGGAAGTGAAAACATCATGTATCTGTCATCTATCTGTCTGTCTGTCTGTCTACCTATCTATCTAACTACCTGATGAAACAAAGACCCTAAGAAATTAAGTGATTGTCTCAAGGGCCATATAGTGAACAAATGGCAGATCTGATACTAAAACTCCTGTCTCTTCCTCTGCTGCTTTAATGCATGACCACTGCATCTTCAGGCCTTGATCATCGTTTATGGAGATAAGGATGATGATGATGATGATGATAATACAATGGTTGAGTAATTTGGCACTTTCCATGTGTAAGGTGCTGTGCTTTAGACTCATCATCTCATTGAATCCACAGCATAACCCTGTGAGATCAGAGGAGTAAGATGTGGGACTTGGGATTATGTTAAGTTGGTTTCAGGCAAAGAGTGATCTCCTCTTTTCATGGCTCCAAGAAAAGTGAGGTCCCACTGCTTGCTCCGTGTGTCCTCATGCCTCAGAGATGATTTTTGCATGCCTCTGTCCCCACCAAATACTGCAGAAAGCTGGGGGTGTCCAAGGCCTCCTGTGTTCCATCTGGTTTTCCCCAAGCTAGAGGAAGAGAAGGGGAAGGGAAGGGACGAGGGAGATGTTCGTGCAGAAGGGGGTGGGACTGGTGGCTCCTTGAACTTAGACACAGAGTCATGGGTGTGGCAATGACTTGAGATGTCTAAGTCCCCTCCCACAGCAAAGCCTGCTCTTGATTTATTTCTGATGGGTAGTCAGGAATTGCTTGAACTTGAGGATCTCCTCTGCTGGGGACGCAGTGTCTTCCAAAGAGGCCCTTCCCAAGTCTGGACATCAGAAATGGTTAGAGAGTTCTTCCCACTCCCAGAGCCTTATTTGAGTTCTTGAGTCTTCTGACTTAGCTTCAGCATCTCTTCAGTGTCAATGTGGAAATTCTCCTTTAGAGGGCAGCTCTCCATATACTTGGAGTCAGTTCTTACCCTGAATTACTTCATTTTCAGGGTGAGTGGTATGCATTTTTCCAGCCATTTATAGTCACCTGCTGTTTCCTGTCTCCTCATCTCCCGAATACTGTTGTCCAGATGTTAAGTTTGTCTGTAAAATCCAGAATGGGTAGAGGAGGGAAAGACTGAAAACGAACATGTAAACAAATACACGGACAGGAGAACAACAGGCACTGGTGGCCGCTAAGATGGGAACAACACAGGTGAGGTGTGTGGGGGGCGCAGGGGAGGGACACTGTTTTAGGTTAATGGACTCGGGAGGTTGATTTTTACGGAGGGTGGGGGGAGGGTGTAATAGAAGGTTATTAAGTTCAAAGAGCAATGCAGATGCCAGCGGGGTCTTAACATTCATTCGTGACTTCGGCAGGCTTTTAGGGAGATTTTAGTGAGTGAGGGCTGTCCGCTGGGCTCTCCGCTGCATGGTGGGGCAGAGCAGAGACTGAAGCAGGACAGCCCTTCTTCCCTACGCTGCCTACCCACGCCGCGCTGCCGAGTCTGGCCTCTCTAAATGCAGGAAATTCTGTCATCGGTGACAGCAGCGTGTGACTTGCAGCCAGGATTTCAGGACCAGACCTTTTTGTTTTACTTTCTATGTTTTCAGAGAATTTTTTTTAACAGAGGGAAATCGATGTTTACCTCAAAGAAGCTAGCCTTTTTATCACCCTGCAGCGACGGTGCGGGCAGGCCTGTGGTTAAGACGGACCTGCTTTAAACCTGGCCCTGCCATTTGACTTGGGCATTTCACCTTCTACAAGATCAGTGTCACCTGCCAAACGAGGCTAATTTGACCCCTGCTTTGGGTTTGGGGAGGAAGGAGTGAGAGGAATCATGTCAAGTGTTTGAATTGACCCTGGTGGGTGACTAGTTACCCCAGTTAGCCTAGGACTGTCTTGGTTTTAGCACTGAAGTCCCACGTTTCAGGAGCTCCTCAGTACTGGGCAGTCTGGAACAGTGGGTCCTCCTCGTCCAAGTGAGTGTTTAACAAATTGTAGTTATTAATAGCGACGGTAATAGTTTCTTGCGCTCATGCTAATGTGGGGTGAAATTTACAAGGTCCAGCGTTCTTTTGCTCAGCCAGGGCACATTTCTTTTTAAATTTCCCTTGCAAAGCTGGAAAGTGACATCTGATACCTTAATAACTCTGACTCATTGGACATAAATCACATCTCTTCTTCCCCTGGAGTTTATAGCTTTTTGATTTAGGCTAACCACAACAATAGACCTGCCTGACCCATACCGTTGGCTCTAATTTAACCCTCTGTAGCCTCAGTTTCATCGTGTATAAAGTGAGAATAATTTCCTCTTCCCTGCTGGTTTTAGGGGCAATTGTGAAGATCAAATGAGACAGCAGGAGTTTGCAGCGCAAACTTAACCGCAATTATAGAAATGGAGATTGATTTCTTTCTTGGCTGTGAATGCAAGGATAGGACCAGAGTTTTGGAATCCTGGGCCCCTTCACAGTTCCATCCATAGGAGCCCCTCTGTGGGCTTATTTGGTAAATGAATAAATGTGTGAGTGGACGAGTGAATGAATGAATGAAAGAGCAAAGGAGTGAGCCAACAAAGCAGCCCCCTCTGGTGCCAGTTCCTTGTGGTGAAGAGGGGAGGATACAACCAGCCTCCTAAAGCCAGCTGGTGTGCACCAGGCCTGCAACAGCCCCACCCCCAACCAAGAACAAGTGTGCTTCTCCCTGACCTGCCTAGTCCCGGCGCAGGCAGAGGTAAATTCTGCCCAGGGTCAAAGCTGGATTAATGGCCCATGAACGTTTTATTTCTCTGCTGGCTGAGCACGGTAAATATCGATGGCAGTGTAATGTTGTTTCTCGTTGGGGGCAGACTGAGGGAAACGAGAGGAGGAACTGACCTTTTAGCTTAAAAGAAAAGAGTATCGGAGAGACGGTATCCCATCAAAACACGCACACACTCACGCTCATGCACAAACGCACATAGTTGGTAACCCTCCCGGGATAAGCTTCTCTTGGTAGATCATACTCTTAACCTCCCCTGAGTTGTGGAGACCCTTAGGAGGGTCTAATGGAAAGCCCCGGGCCGCCCCCCTGGAAACCACGTGTGGGTACACGCACGTCAGGTTGGTCCGGCGACGTCCTGGGACCCAGAGCCCCAGGAGGAGTATCTCTGGACTCCGTGAGGAAGAGATGTGGTCGTGGTTCACATTTCAAATTCAGATTGCAGATAGATGTTGTTCGACTCTAGGGCACGTTAAACCCAGCGGTAAAGGACTAAAATCAGATTTTCACATAGAAATCCAAATGTCTGTCACACTGAGGCTTGCATGGTGGCCATCACCTGGGTGGGGCTGTGCTGTCTTTTTAAATTTTTTTGATAAACAATTTTTTTAAACCTCACCCAAGAATTTTTTTTAAATAATTGATTTTAGAGCTAGAGGAAGGATTCGGGGTGGGGAGAGAAAGAGAGATGTGAGAGAGAGACACTGATTTGTTGCGTACTGTACGTGCCCCGACTGGGGGCAGAACCCACAACCTAGGCATGTGCCCTGACCGGAAATAGAACCTGCAGCCTTTTGGTGCACAGACCGCTCTCCAACCGACTGAGCTGCCCGGCCAGGGCTATGCCGTCTTTCTTCAACCCACAGAGAGCTCCCCAGCTTTCAACAGTCCTCCCTCGCCTTCGAGATCTCTGAGTTTTGTCTCCCGCCCTAGAATGGATGAAGATCAAGAACACTGCTTCTTAAGGATACTTCTTCTCTTGGGTCCAGGAAGGGAGATCCTCAGGAAACCCTGAGGTCAAATACCCTGGGAAGCTGCCCTCGAAGCAAACCTCACATGCAGCCCAGTGTTGAAGAATAACCCGTAAAGGAGAAGGTGCCCTGTTTAAATGGGACACATGGGCCCAGCATCCCTGCCAGGGACCTGCCCTGGCCTGGCTTCAGTGGCCCTCAAAGTACCACTGGGAGCCTCCAGGACTCCACAGGTCAAGTTTGAAAACTTCTGTGTATCAGTCAGGAAAACCTTCAGTGTCATGTGACAGAAACCCAACTGGAGCCAGCTTTAGCTGAGAAGATAGGGTATGGGTTTAGGTAACGCTGGGTGTGTGTCCTCCGACAGGGCTGGATCCAGGAGCCCAGACGATGGTAGGGAGGATCTCCATTGTTCTTTGCTTTCTTCTGAGTGGCTTTCATTCTCAGGAAGTCTCTTCCCACCTGGAAGACAGAGGGCCACAAGGTTCTCTGCAGCTCAGAACCCTGTTAGGAAAAAGTTTCTCTTTCCCAATACAGTCGTTCCATCAGAGCCCCGGGTATGGTTTCATTGGACCGTTTTAGGTGAGTGTCCATCCCTGAGCCAGTCGCTGTGGCCAGGAACGTGGGACTAGGCCTTGACCACATGTTGCAGCTCCATTCATGGAGACCCGGGAATGGGGTCAGCGCCAACGAGCCTCATGGGTGAGGACTCGAGTAGGGCGAGTTCCCTAGGGCAGGGCGGGGAGTAATCCCAGAGAGAGGAGGCCTAGATGCTAGAGAGGCACCAATAGTGAAGGCCTTTCTACATCGATGGAGGCCAACTTTTCATTTTACTCATGAGGATGTGGCGATGCTGACTGTGGAAGGAACTTGCCTGAGGCTGAGAACCTAGGAAGGGCAGGGCTGAAGCCGGGACCCAAGGCTCTGGCCTCTGATCCCAGTGTCCCTTGTCTTTTAGGCGCTGGCCCTTCTTTATCATCTGTTTTTCTGTGATACTGATGGATCTGTTGTGGAATAACAGTAACCATAGATGACAATAAATCAATCCCTGAATCATAGAATCTTAGGGATAAAAGGGGTGTATGCGGGCTTATCACTGAAATGAGAAACTAGGCAAGGAGAGAGTGATGTAACAAGGTTAACTGACAGTTTATAGCAGGTATCAAAGTGCCCTCACATCTCTTATCTCATTGGACAGTAAGAATAATCCTATGACACGTGGAACTCGGGTGATGTTTTTCCAAGTGTTTTCTCATCAGTGAGATCGTTTTATCCCCACAGCCGCTCTGTGAAATGGCAGAGGACACGAATTATCCACTCGGGTGACCAGATAGGAGTACAGGGTCAGACAGTGTGATGCACTTGCTCAGGGCTCTCCTGTGCATCGGGGCACAGCCAGCTCTGGAGCTCATCTGTCCAGCTCTGGGTACTGTTCCCGCGTCACACTGGAATCAAATAGTGAATTTATACTCAAATAACTTCTGCCTGAGCCAAAATCTAAAGCAATTTGACAGACTGACTACTCTCACGGCTTTCAGATCTCACCATTGTTTCATGTCTGTCCTGCATCAAAGCAAATGCAACGGAGGGCTGTAGAGTTTAATTCACAGGGACAAAACACAAAGAACAGAATTTCAGAAAATAACATGCATGGGTAAGGTGAGATTAAATTTAGAGAACTGTAAGTCTAGAAAGAATTATGGACTAAAAAGGAAGAACAATTCTTTTCTCCATAAGTGAGAAAACTGGGGTTCAGAAAGTTTGCATCGTTTACCTCAGGTCCTATGGCTAGTCCATGACAGGGAAGATGTGGGTCTCCCAGCTTCCTGTCACCCCATTGACATTGGTGCTTGAGAGACAGTGCTCTGAGGGGTGAGACACTGGAGGACCTTCTAAGAAACTTCTGCAGAACTCTGGGAGTGTGAGGAACACCAGCCCCCGGTGGTGCTTGAGGTAAATTTTGGTGTTGCCCAGACATGGAATGGGGCAACACTGACTCGAGCTCTGAGAAAGTAATTCTCTAATTTTCTTTTACGTCTTCCGATTGCATGAGAGGGACGGTCTCTGTTGAACCTGACCTTAACAGGTTAGAATCTCCAGCGCTTACTAACTTCCCTTTTCAGAAGAGTGTGCAAGTTAACTGGGCCTCGGGCTCAGATCATTGGGTCGGCAGGAGTGCCTGGCCAGAATTTAATGGCGCACATGGCAAATGGTACTCATTTTCAGTTCATGAAAGTATATGAAGTTTCTTTAGAACTCAACTCAAGTTCTATTCAAAATCTATTTAAGTAGAAATGAGTTGATTTTTAAGTGAATTGTATACACATCATATAGGTCAGATTTGGGTAACAGTGCACATAGACAGCAGGAATCGAGCTGCCGACGAGGAAGGGAGGTTGGGGAGTCACTGTGTAGGCCGTGGGCTGGAGGCTGCCCTCTGCGTTGTATTGAAGAGTGCACCGTCTTGACCTCAGAGGGATGCAGATTGGACTCAGGGGCCCAGCACCAAAGTTAGCTATGTGACCTGGGGCTAGATGCTTTCGAGTCTCCGTCAAAAGTAAATAATAATACTTCCTTTGCAAGGCTGTTGTGAGGATTAAGAAATGTATGTGATAAGAACAAAGCCCAGTGCTTGGCTCTGAAGTGCTAAAGAGACGGTGGAAGGAGAGCTGATAGTTAGGACTGAAAGAAAGGAAAAGGAAGGATGGGAGAGAGTGATAAAGCTCCCAGAGCAGCCTTGTTTTTCACGTCCTGTCTCCTCTTTTGTTTCTGTTGAACTGGCCAGGTAAGATCACAGCTGGTTAAGTACCTCTGGGCCCCCAGGGGTCTGCTCATCACCTTCTGCAAAGGCACACTGCAGTCCTCGAGGCTCTGTGATCACGGGGACATGGGGGGAAGATCGTCCCCAAGTTCCCTTGATGGAAAAGCAGCCTCTGGGGCACGCTGCTAGGTGGATTCATTTGTGATTCCTGCGTAGGAGGCCTTTGCTGCTGGGCTGTTAAAGAACAAACAAAAATATCCCTTAAAAAAATAAGCTCCGGTCTGGCGAAGCCTGAAATGTAATCCTGTGGTTTGGGCCCAAGAGAAAATCTTCATTAAGCTTTCTGAGGTTTGCACTGCTGGGCTGTCGTTTTGTTGATTTGATTTCTTTTAAAAAATGTGTTAAAATTATTATTTATCTTGATTTCTGAGTCTTCTGGCTCCTCCTCTGGCCCCTTAGACAAGTGCCCCACCTGCCTCATCCTGGCTCTGTCCCCAGTTCCGCCTGGACGAGTGGCGCCCCTGCTGGGAGCGGGGAAGGGAGCGGGTACCTGCACCTCGAGGTCCCCTGGTCAGCCGAAAGGTAAATATTGGAGAAAGGGATGTTTTGTTCGGCATACGCTGGACAGCAGTGGAAGAGGTGGCCTCATGGAGAAATGCTCGCCCTGCCCTGTGAGCGTGCAAGTCACAGTAGGTGACGTCACGTGAGGAGGCTGAGGGCATGGGGGGCAGGGACGGATGTGTGGAGTGGGAGCTTAGGATGGAAGGCCTTCGCCATTGCATGGGTTGAATCCATTTATTCTCATCAGTCACTCAACAAATATCATCTTGAGTGCCAGCCCTGGGCTGGACACCGACTGTGAACAGGAACGTAAAGACACCACGTGGGTGTCCTCAGGAGCTCACGTTTTTTCAGTTGTGAATGTGGTGAGTGTAGCCTTAATCATTCCAGTAAGTAACTAGCATAAAGTGCAAGTTTACTGTGTCCCAGGGAGGATTCTTTCCGAGATTTAGGGAAAGCATGTCCCTGCTCACACCTTGACTTTGGACTTCCAGCCTCCAGACTGTGAGGGAACAGATTTCTGGGTTCTATACCACCAGGCTGGTTGGTGGGGATCCGTTACAGCAGTCCTAGGGCATGACTCTCCGCACCTGTCTTTCCTTTGTCTTCCATTTTTTGGGGGGAGAAGGCTGCCATTCTAATAGACATGCAGTAGAATCTTATTGTAGTTTTCATTTGTATTTTCCTAATGGCTAGTGATGTTGAGCCTTTTTTTTTTTGCCTGCGTAGTTTGCAACACATATGTTTTGTTGAAATGGCTATGGAAACCTTTTGCCTTATTTAAAAAATAGTTGGCTTGTTTACTTCTATTGAGGTTTGAAGATTTTTTTAATAGGTTCTGGATAAAAGTGCTCTCCTAGATATGTGTTTTGCAATTTTTTACACCGGTCTGTGGCATTTTGTTTTATTTTCTTAACTGTCTTTTGCAGAGCAGACGTTCTGATTTTTGATGAAGTATAATTGATCTATTTTTTCTCTTATAAATGATGCGTTTTATGTTGTGTGTAAGAAATCTTTGCCTAGTGCAAGTTGCAGAGATTTTTTTCCTGTGTTATAGTTTAAAACTTCAATCTAGGGTTCATTGATTATCTTGAAAGAAATTAGAGGATAAATATCTAGCTTTCATTTTGATCCACGTATTTACCATTTCTAGCGTTCTCTATTTCTGTAACTCTAAGGTTTTACTCAGTGTCACTATCCTTAGTCTGAAAAAACTGCCTTTGCTGCCTGGATGTGCAGGTCTGCTGGCAATTGGTTCCCCCAACCTGGTTTCTGGGGAGATCTCTTTGGCTTTCAGATGACTGCCTTCTTGCAACCTCCCCCTATGGCCTTTCCCTGATGTACCCAAGTGGACAGAGTGTGAGCGAGCTCTGGTGTCTCTCCCTCATTTCTAAGGACACCCATCCTGTCGGACTGGGGTCTGGCCCTCATGCTCCCATCTAGCCCCAACCTACTTACAAAGGCCCCACCTCCCAACGCCACCACCCTGGGGGTTCAGGGTGTAACACAGGAATTTGGGGGAAGCCACATTCAGCCTATGACAGCTAAAGACTTTCTTCATGTATTATCAGAAATGGCGAGGTCACACAGTGAGAGTGGTGTAGGATCAGTCAAGAATTTGGATTCCCTTTTAAAAGATGAAATTATAAGAGGCTCAAAATAGCAACACAGGTAATCAGGGCAATCTAGCAGAGAAGGGAGAGCCCAATACTCACACTCCATGTCGCTGGTATATGCATCGAGCCTTGGTATCCAAGAGGTTGGTGTTACCAATAAACCAATAAAATACACACACATACACACACACACACACATGCACACACACACACACACACACACACACTCCCTCTCTGTGCCAAGCTCTCTCCTAGGCTTTTCTATAGAAATCTAAAACACAAATCCTAATGTCAAGGATTTTGTAATGTCATTCAGAACAACAGTTTAATTACACATAAAACAACTTTTGAGAACTTGGAAGTTAAACATTTAAGAGCTGGGTGGAGTGATTTAAAACTGTGAAGCGCTATGGTAAGCGAGATTCGGCAAGGACACGTGATGTCTGGGAAGGCTGCGGTGGCCCAGGGAGGCGTGCGGGTGTGGGCGTGCGGACCAGCTGGACACGTGCTGGGTCTGCTGCGTTACTGATGGCTCCCCTCACGAAGTCTGCGCCATTCACCACAGGCCTGTGGTTCCAGCTGGAGGCTAAAGGATTTATCAAAGATCTCCCTGAAAGCCGTACTAACTGGATTAGCCACTAACACGGGGTTGAGGCTTTGAGCGGGATTAACCCCAAATGCAGTGAATTAGTTCCTCTTTTTTTATCCTTTTCCTTCCTTTCCCTGTAAGTTGACTCTTTGGCAGAGCCAGGTGGGGCAGTGGGTATAATACCTGGGTTTAGTTCCTTGGAGTAAAGGAATCCGGACAAGTTTATCAAGTGACTTTTCCCTGTTTTCCACACCCTGGGGGAGAATCAATTCAACAGGGAGAAAACCTTACCTTCCAACCTTGTATCCCCAGAGTTCCTCCATGCCCCCACCTCGTAGGCTCCACCGCTGCTTTAGTGTCCCTGAACATTTCGGGGAGGACAGGAGGGCAGGAAGACAGCTGCAGACAGTCCCCATGTGGGGGCCGCAGAACTGCTCTTTAGGAGACGAGTTCAGGGTGGTTCAGTCAATAAGATCTGTTTCTGGAGAGCTTTCCAGATTCTCGATGGCACTATCGTGGTTTCATGGATGGAGAATTGTCAGCAAAACCTTCTCATCTTTTGTTCTTGCTTTCTTCTCTTCCTCTCTTTCCCCTTATTCTTGCTACTTCCATATTTACCGAGTATTGTTAAAGGAGTAAAACTAAGCTTTGTGCATATAAAAATGAGTAGCAAGTTCATAGCTGATCCTTCATGTTTTGCAAATTGAAATGAACGTATAAGCATATTCTCTTGCTGTTGGGAGCCTCTGGCTGGCACTTAAGTCTGGTCATGTGATGGCCCCACTCCCTCTTTCATCCTGCCTCTGTCCCCCAAGTGTCCTCTAGTCCAAAGATGTGCGTCTCAGCTCTTCAACACAGTGGGAGCCTTCCACGTGCCACGCTTGACATGCTGACCTCTCTATGTGGATTCCCTTTTCTCTAACCCTGCCTTGACCCTTCCAATCCCCTCACCTCCCTGGACAGTTTTTCAAGCATTATTCCACTCTAGTTCCTACAGTTCTCTCCATTCTCCACCTCCACTTGTTCTCTGTACTTGTTAATAATTAACGTGCACTCAGCAGGCTTTATCCTCCACTCCTGGCCAAGGCTACTAAACTAGGATCTGTTTCCATGTGTGTTGGCCTCTGTCTGTTTCAGTATCATTGGGGACCTTTATTGCTTTTCTCCACATCACCACACACTGAATGATTGCTGTTACAGCTTGTCAGGTCTGCATTGGGCAACTAATCCCAGTATTGCCTGAAGTGGTTTTAAGACGTTCTTCCTATAATCCCTCCACATTTTTTGTTGGCACAGACACTCAGTCTCAGCTGTGGCTCATTGTGGGCCCGGGGGTGATGAGTCAATCTGTGACTGAGGTCTGGAGTCTATTTGGAGTAAAAGCACAGTAAATACATACAAAAATTGTAATTAACTGACTTTTCATTGGTTTACCTTGCATGAATATTTTGTTAATTAGCATATCCCCATTGCCCAGCAGAGAGACTTGCACACAGTAGGCACTTTAACAGCTGTTAGAAAGAATTAATAAATGGCCTCAGTCTGTGGTCAGGGTTAGGGCCCCTTATTGGCTGGAATTAAGGCTAATTCTGTGCCAGGGCTTGATGGTTTCAGGAGTAAGCCTGGCTGTATGTAGTTGAGGTCAAGTTTTATTCTTTGAGTGGAAGCAGGACACAGTTTGTGGTCACGCTTGGGGCTGAGTGGGAGGCTAGGGTTGGGAGTCAGTGCCTGATCAAGGGCCACAGTAATGGGATCCAAATTCTGGTGCAAATGGGATCGAATTCTTGATCTCTTGCTCATGGTCATTATGTGCTGAAACCCAACATTCACTATCTATGGTGCCAGTCTCCCCGGACACACTACCTGACTTCACCGTAGAGCAGTAGATACACTCGACCATGTTGATACACTTACCTGCTGCGTGTAGTTCAAAGGCAGTTTTCAACGGAGTTTTAGGTAAGGGGATTTCTGATTTCATCTATTGAGGGCTTCACTCCACAGCTTGGAAATGAATGGCCTAATTTTAAGTCCAAGGTTAGGGATTCTCCTGCAGTGACGGTTGGGCAGCAAAGGAGTTGATGAATTATGATTTTAAATCACCTGTCCTGGTTCTATGTTGGTGCCTGGCACCTCTGTTGGGGTGTCACTCTGACTCTGTTGCTGTGTATAACTTGAGCTCCTCAGACTGGCTGTCGCCCTGCTCACCTCCCGTTTTCCTGTGTCCTCTCCTGGGTTTCAGCAGTCACCTTGCAGGGTTCTTGCTGAGGCAGCACTGCTCCCAAATGATTAATAACTTGGAAAACAGCTCTGAGCCTGGTGATGGATTAATCCTAGCGGAGAAGGAGTAACTAGGAGGCCAGAAGAAAAGGAAGGGACCACTGGAAGCTCTTTGCCCACAGCAGGCAAATGCTATCCCCCACCTAGATCACTGCTGGGATATACAGAACCCCTTCCCTCACAGGCATCTCAGCTTCTGGGGTCATGTTACTATTTCATGATCAAAACTTGTTTGAATAGGGTCCTGTGGTTTAACCTCTCCTGTGAGCCAAAAGACCCAAGTTTTGACCTTGAATTTGTCATAAATATACCGGTATATTTTGCACAAGCCATTTAGTCTCTCTAGACCTCATTTTCCTCATCTGTAAAATGGGAACAGTAGTCTCCATGAGGATGAAAGGTTAAAGGAGGATACATTTGTCAGGGCTTTGCAAACTGAAAGGTTCTGTGCAAAGGTAAGGGTCAATTCAATGGAGCCACCCATACAATGTTTTCTCACCTTAGAAGAGGGACGTCAATATGATAACTTGAAACCATGAATAATATGAGCATGGCAAGTACCAGAATGGGTCAGGGGGGTACATATTTGGCTGGGATGGTGGGCATTTTTCAGGGATTTTTATGGAAACATTCCCTCTTTTGGTTGAGCACAAACAGATACTTATTCACGTAGGTACATATGCATGTGAACACAATGCAGATTTTTTCACAAGAGAGGGTGCAACTTGAGAACAGAATTATTAGTTCTTGCAAATTACTATGATTACCAATGAGCCATTTTTGCTATAGATGATGAATGTATTGTTGTTATGTAATAGAAGGAAATATAGACATATTTGATTCAGCTCTGTCATTAGCATCATCTTTGAACCCACTATGAGTGAGGTGTTTTGCCTGCAGTCACCGAGGCAACACCTTGGATGCGGAGCCGATGGCACCTCGGAAGCCTCTCTTGCTTGTCGCCTGTCATCTTGGAGGAGGAACCTTTTCAGAAACCTCACCCAGTTCATAATGTTGGAGCACCTACAACACTGAGATTGGAGATCATCTACAACAGACAGACATACTCTCTGTTCTCACGAGGCTTGACTCTGTCATCCTATTTGCTAGGTTCTAAGCACTGTGCTGGAAGAGTAAACAACATAGGCAAGGTCCTTCTTCTCAGGGAGACACTTAATACACAAATAATCAAAACTATATTAGGTAGGTTTCATAAAGAGAAGCCAATAGGTTGATGCAGTAGAGGGTGCCAGGAGGGTTACTATTGATGGTGTGCTCAAGAAAGCACAGGCCTGGCTGGCGTAGCTCAGTGGATTGAGCGCGAGCTGCGAACCAAAGTGTTGCAGGTTCGATTCCCAGTCAGGGCACATGCCTGGGTTGCAGGCCATGACCCCCAGCAGCTGCACATTGATGTTTCTCCCTCTCTCTCTCACTCTCTCTCTCTCTTTCTCCCTCCCTTCCCTCTCTAAAAATAAATAAAATCTTTAAAAAAAAAGAAAAGAAAGCTCACCTCTGAGGATGTGACATTTAAGCTAAAGCTAGAATGGCAAGAAGGAACAAGACTGCAAAGATTTAGGACAATGAAAAACAAGAGAAAAAAGAAAAGGTCATTGTAGCTGGACACTAGTGGACAAGTGGAAGGATGGGAGATGAGACTGATAAGGTGAAAATTGTCTGGGAGGCTGTTTGGTTCTAAGTACCTAAGTACATCCAGAGTCCACTCCTTTCAAGTAGTAAAGTGATGTACTACTTTAGTATATGTTTTAAAGGGTTAGTAGCTTATTCTGTTTATTTGAAGACAATGGATTATAAGGTTGAAATGATAGCAAGCTCAGGGAGACAAGCAAGAGGTAGGTATTTCAGTAGTCTAGATAAGAAATGATTGAGGTTTGGACTAGGATGTTAGTAGGGGAGATGAAGAGAAGAGGAAGAATTCAAGAAATATGTCAGATTCATTGGATGTTGGGGGTGAAGAGAAATTGCTACCATTGTATATTTTAAGATGTTTACTCCTCCATCTCTGTTTACAGAACCTGGAGTTCTGGAGTTCAGAACCTGGTCCTTTAACTATCCCTTACCCTCAGTACAGTGCCAGGCATAATGGGTCAATGGATTGAATGAATGAGTAAATAAGTGCATCCATTTATACAAGAATGCAAGTAGAACAAATGATCTTGAAGAAAGTTATCCTTTTTCATACTTAGAACATCATATCCTTTTGTAAAAGTTCTATATGTATATTTAATATATTTTTTGCTTGTTTTTCCTCTTTGCAGGTGAGTTTTAATGACACCAGAGCAGCATAATAATTATTATATTATTAAGCCAAGTAACCAACCGATGACTGACCAGTAATGATTTATAGTCTTCAAACAGTGGTCACTTCACTTCCCCAGGGTAGATTTTATGCACTTCATCTTCCATTTGCCTTTTACCCAGTTGAAGTCTGTTTTTCCCTATAGCCTAGCTTCTGGGCACAGGCTAGTTGTAATGGGCTAAAGTTGATTCCCTATTGAAAAGTGAGGGCTAAGTAATCAGGACTGGAAATTTGAGCTGCAAGTTTCAGCAGGTCAGACTTTCTGCAAGGCCTCCTCAACCTACGAGGCTAGGCTCATTGCATGGAGACTGGTACGGATGGAGAAAGATTTAAATTGGAGCTGCTTTTCTGTAGCCTTTGGAAAGGTGCTGATTCATCTTCTAAACTAGGCCAGATCAAAAGCAAAGCCGAAGCAAGTTTCTCAGGCTTTTGCTCCTAGAGACAAAAGACAGTCTGGCCTTCCATATACAAATAAAGTGGATGGTAGGTTGTATCATTTTATTGGGACTACGAAGACCCCACTGACTGCCTGTTGCCCAGCTAGAATGCTTGCAATGGCCATTTTGCCCTGGCCCGGTAGCTCAGTTGGTTAGAGCATTGTCCCCATATGCCAAGGTTGCAGGTTCAATCCCCAGTCAGGGCACATACAAGAATCAACCAATGAATGTATAGATAGGTGGAACAACAAATCGATGTTTCTCTCTCTCTGTCCACCCTTCTTCTCTCTCTTAAATCAATTAATAAAAAGAATGCCCATTTCTTCCTTGATTTAAAGCATGAAAGATTCCCTTGGAGATGCTAGTGCTATGAAAAAGTTGGATTAGATATCTACTGTCCACTGCTGATAATTTAGGATGTTATCATTCTTAATCTCTGAGTAGAAGTCCATGGTTTTGTAGACCCTTCTCCAAGTCAAAGCCAGGCACAAGCTAAGAAATCCATTCCAAATTCTTCCAATCCCAGCCATGGTCCTTCCGCTGCCGTGGTCCAGAAACAGCTGCTCCGGCCAGAGGAAGAAACCTGGTCTTTCTGAGATGTTGGAGCTTGAGAGCAAGCACATTTGGAGGTCAGCTAAACTTATTCTCTGTGTGCCCATGAATCCTAGTAGTTATTCCCAAAGCATCTATCAAACCTCTCGACTGCTCATTTGGGAAAATCCAGGCCTGGAGAAAGAAGAGAGACTTGCCTGAAGTTCTTCATTGGCTGGCATATTTGAGACCAGAGAGAAGCCAGATGTCTTCATTCTTTCCCAATCCTTCCACTGAGGAAAGATGCCCTTTAATTCACAGTTTATCCTGATGTGGCCATCTTCCTAATCACAGAATATGGAGGTGCCAGCACTGTATTAACAACAAAGAAGCCATTTTCTAGTCCCCATTCAGGGACTGCATGGGGACTTGGGGAACGGGAAATAAATTGCCTTTATTTACATCGATTGGGTTCAGGAAGATCACAGTAAGAAGCAGTTGAGACTCATGAATCTGGAGCTGGCTAATGAGAACGGAGCCGCATTCCACGGAGCTGTGAAGGATTTGCTAAGCCAGTCAACATCTTATATCTAATTCCAGGACTTTCCCTTCTCTCCAGCCATTTAGAGCCATTACATCTTAAATGAGAACACTAGCCCAAATTAGGAATCACAGAGACTTATCGTTTTCTATTACCTACTAACGGCAATGTTGCCTGTTGGATATCCTTAGTTCATTTTATTGAAATAACAGATGAGAATGATATGGAATTAACATATAATTAAAAATAGAGGGTAGGACAAAAGTAGGTTTACAACTACGAGTACATGAAACAGAGTTGATTCTTGTATTATTATTTATTATCATTGCATTATTTTCCATATGAACAGCTGTGACCCTACTTTTGCCCCACCCTGTATAAAAGTGCATGCTTCTAATTTATGTGGAGATGTGTGAAAAAAATGATTTTCTTGAAGGTTTCTTAAATATTTTTTTCTAACTATGCTAAAAATATGAATTTGTTTAATAAAAAAATACTAATTTGTTTGCTTTCTTACGGGAGCCATTTCAGCTTATGCTTAAGTTAAACTGAAGTCAGAATGACCCTACTCTGACAGTTGCCAGCCGTGTCGTTCTAGGAAGTTTGATCAGTATTGTCGAGCCTCAGTGTTCCTAACAGTTTAGAAACATGGGCATAACCATTCCAACTCTGGAGACTGTAATAATTACAATCTGTTGTTGCAAGATTTCAGGTCCAGTGCAGGGCCTCTCATGCAGGTGTGGAATAGTGTTCAGTGAATATTAGTGTGACTACTCTATTTATTGATGTTAATGTTAGTCATTTCAAATGTTGGCTTCCCACATTCAAAGTATCATAGAGTTTATGTTCGTGGGAGATGACAAAGGCTAAATAAATGAATAAGCAAAGGATACATAGCATCAGTGTAAATATTGATGGTCAAGGCGAACCACCTTGACCTTAGCAGACCCAGGTGTGACTTTGGAAGGGAGACACTGGGTAGTCATTTCCAGCAGAGCCTCCGTGAATTTTGAATTATTTAAACCCACGCACTTGAAGGGACATGCATCCTACACTGACGCCTGAGACCATTATTTTGATAGATGGTTCCTTCCAAGGCCCTGTCTCAGTGTAACCTGCGTCCCAGCCAGGCTGCAGGCTGGTCACACCCTCGCTCAATTGACTTGCCAAGCAGAATTATTTATTTGGCACCAGTAATATGCTCTGTACTGTGTGGCACTTGGTGATAATATCAGCTTGGGGTTATTTGGTTCCTTTCCTCCAAGGAATTGAGAGGACATTCAGATACACAGGAGAGTGACAAGCTGCCACATTGCTCCGTCTAATTTATAGCACTGGGCCTCTTACAAACTACTTGGGGCTGATCATAATGTTGAGATGCCCCTTGAAGAAAATGACAGCAGGAATGGAGAGGAACAAGAACAGAAGAAGAGGAAGGGAGGAGAAAAGTGAGAAGAGGAGCATGGAAAAGACAGATCATGAACATCCAATTTCATTGCCGTAGGAGGACAAAAAGCATCCCTGAGCAATGTTAGAGGAATCCGCAGAGTGAAAGATGTCTCCAGACTATGTCACCATCATTTTCTTTGGGAGTCAGATTCTCGTCCTGGCATTCAAGGACGGCCATAGCTCAGTCCCTCCAACCTATGTAACTTCCTTCTGTCCTCAGTCTCGCCTGAGTTACACCACCATTTCTCGGGCCTGGAATCCCCCCTTCACGGGCAAACTTGAACGAAATCGAACTCCACGATAATTTATCATAATCTCTGATGAAAAAGTCTCAGCCCTGGGAAGTTAGTGGTAAAACAGTCCCATTTTGGTCACCTCCCCAAACAGTAATAATCCCATCTCACATAAGTGAGCTGGTGGGTCCCCAAACACCCGGGGTTATGGAGAGCACAGTGCCTCACAAGACGAACCAACCCAAGATTGAGAAGCTCTGGCCGCAAGAAGCGTCTTCCTTATGTTGACTTGAAATCTGTTTTCCTCTGGTTGCTGGTATCATGGAGGACCAACTAGCTATTCTGTGTACTTTATGTACATGATTTCCAAGCCTCCCCAGAATTTTGAAAAATACGTATTATTACCTTCATTTATTTAAATGGGAGCAGATAAGACTGAGGGAGGCTAAACGGCTTTTCAAAGCTCACATAGCTTGTAAGTGCTGAAGTCATGGTCAGGCCCAGTCTGTTTGGTCCTGTGACCTGGTCTCTGTCCATTTCTACCGATGGCATTTTCTCCCTTTTCAGCTACCCAAAACTCCACTTGTTTTAAAGGTTTCCTCAAATCCCAAAATTCTACAAACACCATCTTGGGCTATTCGACTTTCTGTTATGAGCCCTTTTAGTGGTTCAGTTCTATAAAATTCTTAAGGCAGCTCCTCCATAAGATCATGCATTGTGAGGTCTCTTCTACTGTAAACTTAACGCTCATGCAAATGCTGTTTGATTATTTAGACTCATGGAATACAAGAAGCGGAAGGGGCGTAAGGAATAGTAAAAATGACAATAGTTGGTGGCTACATGAGTGTCTACTATAAACTATCACTCTAAGTGATTAACTTTCATTAATTCATTTCATCTAAACAAAACCTTGTGAAGTACACACATACATTATTTCCTTTTTTATGAATGAGGAAAGAAAAAACAAATCAGTTCATTTTCCCATGTTTAACAGCTACATATTTAGTCGGTTCAATCTAAAAGTCTTTGAAATGGAAAAATTATTTTTAAAACACTTATTTGTCAGCAAAACCTGATCTGACTGGAACTGATTTTGTGGCAAAGCCTCATCTAACCTGACATCGCTATTTGTATCCATCTCAAAGTTAATATGTAGATGTTTTACTGCAAGAACATTTGTGTGTTTGATCGAGAACTGCTCCAGACCTTGCTAGGGCTAAGGGTGTGTCGTCTTATATTTGTATATTACTTGCCAAACCCTGCCCCCACCCCCAAAGCCTGTATTTGGAGATGTATCTGGCCCTACAGGCTTTTGCAGAAAGAATTTAGATATATAGTTAGTGGTAAAACGGTCACATTTCAAATCAAGCAATTATTAGTTACCAGAGCCTACTTTCCTAACAACCACACTCACTTTCTAACATTTCTATGCAAAATATAAGAAAACCAAAGACAAGGGGGAACAGTGACTTGACCAGGATTAGTGGTGACATATATTTTTCATATTTTGGCACCTTTTCAAGCATGATGCTTTTTCTGTGTTCATGTTGTCCCTCAACTGAACTTTCAGCTGGTTGGGGACAGAGGCAGTGCCTGAGACGCAGGCATGTCCCTCTTGCACCTGCCATGGCTCAGTGGTTCAGAGGAGGCGAGCTGTGGGATCCCAGGAACCTGTGTTTGAATCGCAGCTCCATGCTCGGAGGCCAGCATGTGGCCGTGGGCCACGTCCCTGAAACACAGTGAGATGGCACTCTGGGGACTGAAGAGAAAGGTGGGTGTGAAGTGTGCTACAGAGCAAAGAGGAAACAAATACAAACCTGTCTTCGTAATGACATTTTTAATGATTGAATTTCACCGAACAGGCTCTGGTCTCCCCCTCGCTTGTACCCTCCAGTGTTAGAAACGCCCCCTGTGCCCCAGGCCCCACCTTTCAGTATCGGGAAGGACGCGCTCTCCCGGGAGCTCTTTGTCGGCCAGGCCAGCCACTCGTGGCCCCAACCCAGTGAGGCCAACACGGGAAGGAAAGTGATTCATCTTCCATTCCAGAAAGCATGGAGTGGGGAGCTTGACCTGAGAAACATCATTTCGGGCTGCATATACAGCAAAGGTCTTCACAGGAAAGCATTCAGTTATTTCGCAGAGAATAAGTATCCAGCCATCGATGAACAGTTGCTATCCAGTTACTGTCATACCTTGGTACTCATCGGCTTTAGAACTCATCAGACCCTGTACTCATTGCATTTTGAGGAGAAAAAAGTGTTTGAGCACTTGGCGCTTGCTTGGGGCTTGTGGTGCTTGCTAGAACTTGTGTGAGCCGCAATGACGCCCCGCAAGAGAAAACACTTCACTGTTCAGTATTCATCGGTTTTGGCCCTCGGCAGGACTTCCGGAACGAATTAATGCTGAATACCGAGGTACCACTGAATTTTCAAACAAGGGACGATATTCCCACGAGAAAGCCCTGCCCTATCCTGCTAGGCAGGCCGTGTCAAGATGGACAGACACACGCCGAACAGCAGCTGGGCTAATGCGCCTCCTGCTCTCCGTGTGAGAATGTCTAAGACACGAACCAAGGGTTTGGGTTCACCCAGGTGGTGAACACCAGTTGGAAGATTGCCTGCGTTAGAATCACCAGGGAAGCTTTTAAAAATATAGATCCCTGGCCCCACCCCAAGAGATCCTGTATCCAGTAGCTCTGCCAGGACCCAGATATTTATATTTTATGTTCCCGAGTGGTTTCGCTACAGAACCCGGCCCTGAGTAATTTCTCTAAGCAAAATATTGGTC
The DNA here is from genome assembly GCF_004126475.2 of Phyllostomus discolor. NCBI lineage: Eukaryota > Metazoa > Chordata > Mammalia > Chiroptera > Phyllostomidae > Phyllostomus > Phyllostomus discolor. Next base: position 22,326,354 of record NC_040915.2, read on the forward strand.
TGCGAATGAAAGCCCAGTTTTCTGAGGTTTCTTATTTGTAAAAGGGAGGCCACGTAGCCTGACTCTAAGTTTTTCTGGTACTGATGATTTACGATTATATTTCCGAAGGCACAGCAACCGCAGGATATGGTCGTAGGCTACGCAGAACGTTAGTGGGCTGTTGCTGTTTGCTAAGGTGGGCACGTGACTCTAACAGAAGACAAAGTGGGGATAACTGATCCCAACAAGTAGAACAGAAATCCAGAGAGCCCCTCCTCCCTTTTAAAATCATGGTGGTAAAAAAAACACACACGATCTACCCTCTTAATAAATTTTAGAACGGACAGTGTGGTATTGTTAACTGTTGAATACAAGCATAACGTACAGCAGGTCGCTAGAACTTTCCCATCTGTCGTGACTGAAACTTTATACCCATTAAACAGGAACTCCCCATTTGTCCCTTCCCCCAGCCCCTGGCAACCACCATTCTACCTTGTGCTTCAGTAAGTTCGACTGTTTTAAGTATTTCTTATAAGTGAAACCATTTGTCCTTCTACAACTGCCTTTTCTCACTGAGCGTAGCATCCTTAGGGCCGGTCCATGGTGTAGTACGTGACAGGGTTCCGTCCTTCTTACCACTGAGTAGTTTCCATCCTACGTTTATACCATGTTTTCTCTACCTGTTCATCTGTTGGTGGACATTTGGGTTGTGTCTACCTCTTGGCTATTGTGAATAGCCCTGCAGTAAACCTGGGAGTCCAAATAGCTCTTCAAGATCCTGTATTCACCTCTTGGACAAACACTCTGAAAGTGAAATTTCTGGATAAAATGGTAGTTCTATTTTTAACTTTTTGATGAATCTCCTTACTGTTTTCCATAGTGACGGCACCATTTACGTTCCTGCCAACAGTGCAGGGTTCCAGTTTTCCTGCATCCTCCCCAATACCGGTTGTTGCCTGTTTTTGTCTTTAAGAGCCATCCTAGCAGGTATTAGGTGATGCCTCGCTGTGAACTTGCATTTCCCGGATGACCAGTGATGTTGAGCATTTCTTCGTGCATCTGTTGGCCATTTGTATGTCTTCTCTGGAGAAATGTCTATGCGGTTCCTTTGCCCATTTTTTAAATTGTGTTATTTGTTTTTTTCACTATTGATTTGTAGTCCCTCACACATTTTGGATATTAACCACTTATTAGATATGTGATTTGCAAATATTTCCCCCATTCTGTAGGTAGCCTTTGAGAGAGACATGGTTTTGAAGCAAGAAAATATGTTCTTTTCTTTATTCTTTCTCTAAAATTTCGTGGAGAGTCGTCAAGCCCCTAACTTTTGTTGGCTCGGTCTCCATATCTGCCAAAAGGGATATTAACATTATTCTCAAGGAATTCTTTTAAAGATTTTTTAAAAAGATTTTATTTATTTATTTTTAGAGAGGGAAGGGAGGGAGAGAGAGAGAGAGAAACATCAATGTGTGGTTGCTGGGGGTCATGGCCTGCAACCCAGGCATGTATCCTGGCTGGGAATCGAATCTGCGACACTTTGGTTTGCAGCCCACGCTCAATCCACTGAGCTATGCCAGCCAGGTAAAGATTTTATTTATTTATTTTTAGAGAGGGGAAGGAAGAGATAAAAAGAGGGAGAGAAACATCAATGTGTGGTTGCCTCTCAGGTGCCCCCTACTGGGGACCTGGCCCGCAACCCAGGCATGTGCTCTGACTGGGAATTGAACAGGTAACACGTTGGTTCACAGGCCGGCACTCAATCCACTAGATATACCAGCCAGGTCCCATTCTCAAGTAATTCCTTAGCTTATGAGCCAAATGACTTCATATTTATTAAAACACTGTACTATTCACTTAAATCCTTAGCATGTTGCCTTCCATGAAGTCACATGTAGTATGGGGTATGGAGAGCTGCTTTCTTTTAGGTTTCTCTGTAATGAATATCATAAAGAAGATGGTTTCTCAGTCTGTGTTAGAGGTGGGCGGCTTGCTTGTATGTGAGTTTTGAAATGCCTGACCATCCATCTCTCTAACTATTCATCTGTTTATGCAACCACTTAGTTAAGAATATTTAACTTATCATAATTATTGTAATCGCACTAATTATAATGACATTTTAAGTGATTATTGTAATCATAATTATACCTTACGTCTGCATGGGCCTGCATAGTTTACAAAGCACTGCGGTATGCGTTATCATAGCCGCCCCGAGACAGTAGTTTGTCTCTATTATATGGTTCTTTATTGGAGGTGGCCCACTTAGCCCAAATTTCAGCTGTATCCTTGATAATGAGAAGCAGAAATGGCTGTCTTAAATAATTCTGTATCTCTTTAACACATCATAACTTGTATCCTTATGTTAATATCATCAAGCTAGTTAGAGGAAGTGATTAATTACTCAGAAGGTACCTAAGGCTCAGAGAAAGCCCGTGACTTGACTAAAATTAAATAGAAAGTCTAAGTGTCCTGAGTCAGCTCCTCTCTCCAGACTCTGAACCCCTGTATTCCTGATGAATCCCAGGTCGAGTACCCCCAGTGAACCCCAGTACCCCCATTCACTTAGGCATTCCTGTTTGCCCCATCCCAGAGAGTGCCCATCACCAGCCCACTGCTACCTCTTTCTCTGCAGTGCCTGGAATGAAAAAAAAAAAACAACCCAACAACGTGTCACTCTTCTCCACGTCCTAACCCCATTCTGTCACTCCTGCCTGCATGCTGGTGAAATATGCTTTTGGCTGGGGGGAAGAACATTTGCGAGCCGCCAACCCAGAGAAAGATGGTTGTGACGGGGGCTGGAGCGCTGCATTTGACCAGGTTCGGCGGGGGAGGGGGCCCTGTTCTCTGGGGAGAGCTGTATCCTCTGTGGCCTCTGTACTGGTAAAGGTCACCTTGTTTTCTGTGCCAGTTTTCATAAATTCATTTTCTAAAGGGCTCTGTATAGAGGAATCAGAGTGTATTAAACATACAAGAATAATAGTATAATGCAGAGACATTCAAGTTCATCAGTACAGCCTTGTGGTTTTACGGGTGGGTAAACCGAGGCCCAATAAGTCTGCAGGAACTTATGTTGAGTTGCTGCACATGAGTTGGCAGGGCAGAGCCAGCCCAGACCTCAGGGCAGCCTCGCCTGACTGCAGAGAAAAGGTTCAACCACCCAACCTATGCAAAGCTGGTTAGGAGTGGTTAACTACTCTTCCAGAGCACCTATAAAAATGGACACTATGTAGCTATTTATTTATTTACATTTTGTTTATTGTCTTTCACCTCCATTGGACTGGGGGATCCCTATGGGAAGGAACTGGGTTTGTCTTGATTACGACACTGTTTTCTGTTCAGCATACTGCCGAACACACAGAGAATTCTTAAATAGATGCTTGTTGACTCGATGAACAAATAGGCAACTATGTTAAAGATAAATGAATAAACAAGCTGGGAATAGAGCCCGAGTTTTAAGATTCCAGAGTAGAAGTGCTCCCTGGGAACCAGCCACGACTCCATATTTTATATCTTGCAACATATTTCATATTTAATGATGGCCTGAATGCATTTTTCTTTCATTTTGTGTACAAAGGCAAAAGGTCTCCTTGCTTTTAGGATGACAAATACAAAGTGATTTAAAATTGTATAGAATAGGCAGGACTGGAACAAGCCCAAGGATTGGTTCAAAGGCGGGGACGTGAGCTGATGGCACAGCCGACTGGCGCGGCCGGGAGGCAGGCTGTCCCCAAGGACTGTTTTCCTATTCTCTGTTACATTTCCCATCCCCACCCCCATCCTGTCTCTGCCTTCCATCCCTTGCTGTCCTTCTCACGCTACTCCTCCCCGTCCAGTTAGACCCATGGCCAATGAGCCACACGGAGGGCCACCCAGCGGAGGGTTGCCGGGGGTTACAGCTTAGTTTGCGCAGCTGCTTGACTCGCTGAACCCTCTTTAAGGTTCCTGGTCCAGTCTCTTCCCTCCGTCTGCCCTTGTCCCCAGGTGTTTGTGATCAAAGGCAGCCACATGGCCTCGTGGCACGATGCTCCTGTTTTGGTCCTTCCTAAGTCACCTGACTGGGAATAGGAGGATGGTGCTGCGGTATCACGTAGTCTAAGTGGACTTCCTGGCACAGCAGGACTTAGAGATGTTTAGGTGGCTGTGATGGACTGCCTGAACATCAGCTAGATTTTGTCTTTTCACCTCACCTGAGCTGTGGAGAAGTACATTCCTCTGTGTGGTTTTGGTTCTCGCCCCTCTTCTTTGTCCCAGTACTAGTGCTCATCTCAAAGGGCACTGTCTTCATTTAAGCACAGGGATTTGACAGTGGGTTGGTGTCAGGCTGACAGGGCGTCTCCTTTCTGACCTAAATCTGACCAGCCAGTAAGAGAAGAAACAGACCAAGGGGTACCGGGGGTTAGAATATCGTATAAATTTTGAGCAGGTGTAATTCAGCTCAGAACACTGCCCTGTACTCAGAGAACCAACAGGTGGCTGGGAGACCAGGCTCAGTCGTGGTGAATTCCCACTGGTAGGGTGGGAAGGATGAGGAATGTGGTCCTGGGGGTGGGCGAGCAGTCTAGCCTGGGAAATTTAAGGTTTTTATACATTTTTCCTCTTTCTAGAGTGATAGGCATACTTTCAGTCCTGCTTTATTTCCATGAACTGAGATAGAATTAAATGTAAGGCTTTCATCCAAGTTCAAAAAAAAATCAACTGCACAGATACACGCTGAAGACATTAGCGATGGTGAATGAAAGATCATTACTGTTATTTAGCTTTCTCTGTGACAGCCATGACTAGATTATAGGGGTGTACTGACAAATCTATATTTAAGTCCCTGCTTCTACTTTTTGCCAAATATGCAGATAAATAGGATATCAACAAGAGAAAGCAACCAAAAATGTAACTGATCATGCAATAATAGACACTTAAATGTAGCAGCCTAGTGCTGGGCACTGTTCTGAGTGCTTGGTGTACATGAACTACCCAATCTTCACAGCGACCCCTAGGACGTAAGCACTGTTATCACATCTATTATCCGGACGAAGAAACTGGTACGAAGAGGTGAAAGTAACTTGCCCAGGGTCGCCATCAAGCTGCAGAGCTATGGGGAGAACCCGGGCAGTCTGACTCCAGAGCTCTGTGCTAGGCTATCTCCCGCTGAGGAGTTCAGAACTGGAAACTCCTCTAGAGCAATCAGTTTTCTGATACGTTTCAGGTTACCACGTGGAAACATCTTGTGTGTGTTCCGTGCAAGGCATCAGGGTGGATCTAGAATCAATGGCTGCGAGGGGAGTGTTAAGCAGTTTTCAACTCCACATTATGAAGGGCTTTGGAACAGTTCAACAAGGGGCCAGGCTACTATAGCAGATATAGTCGACTGCCTGTACCTATGACAGCCAATTCCCCCTCCCCTTTGCTTATGAAACTATTCTTTGTTCAGGGGGCAGTGGGTCCGACACCAAGGCATGATTCACAGTTGGTCAAGCCTAACCTAACGGTGACCTTGGTTTAGGGATGAGCACCCGATCCTGTCCTGACCAAGGGGACACCAGGCAAATCTTTTGGGGCCCAGGGAAGGTTTTCTACTTTGGTTCAAGGGGAGAGATCCATGAGGAGAAAGCCTGTGGTGTGCACCCCTTTCTTCTTGCTTTGTTAGTACCAGATGAGGAAAGGATAACTGGACCAACGAGGAAAACCATCACCAAGCTCCTGTAGGGTGGAAAGAGCTTCCTTGGCGACTCTGTTGAGTCACTAGCGAACCCTGGTGCCACTTATCTTTAGATTTCTTGTTACATGATGTGTTTCTTAAGAATGCTGTGTCTTGTACTTCAAATCTTCCTGAGGTGGCTGCCTTGGAAGGTAATGAGCTTAATGTCCTTGGAGGTATGCAAGTACAACCTAGAGGTCTACTTCTCAGGAATATTGTAACAGGGGAGCAGGCTTTAGATGGGGCTGTTACTAGAGGATGATTAAGGCCACTTCCAGTCCTAACAGTGCCTGGTTGCCTAATAGTCTTCATGTTCCTACCAAACCCCAGTGAAAGTCACGCTGCGTGACTCCCCAAGACTGTACTGAGCAAGGCCGGCAGCCACAGTCGACTTTCCCTATGAGTCACTTGTAGTGTCAGGCCCTGATAAAAAAGCAGAGGCTGTGATGTCACGGCTCCTCCAATGACACAGCATCAGGGGACAGCCAGAAATAGGCCTGTGGAAGCCTTTGCCACCGGCACTCTCTTGTACTCTGACACAGTGACATTTCTCTTAGCTCAGACACCAGGCTGCTGGAGAACCGGAGGACTGAAATAGACTGGATGTCTCGTCACCCTCCTAGAATTACCCATCTACTCCCACAAAGTTCTGGGGACACCCAAGGTGAAACTCGCCCAGTAGGACGTTGAGTACACGGGTTCCTGATCACGGGGGGCCGCTCACAAAAGCAGGCCCCGAGAAATGTCTCGAACTAGCTTTGTCTTCTATGCATTGCTGAGATCCGAGGCTGGAAATTGGTGGAGACTCTGGTCTGTGGCCTCTAGCCTCCTGGCCTGGTGGGCTGCTGGGTGCTGGTTGCTGCGGAGGGCCGCAGCCAAGCCCTTAGCCGCCCCAGCCATCCGATGGAATGCAGAGAAGCTGGAGCCAGGCGTCTGGTACTTCTGCTTAGAAACAGTCTTTTACATAATATTGACAATCACGGCAGCGGCTAACCTTTGTGGGGATTTTAGAGGATCAACAGATAGTACCTACTTTCTTCCCTAAGTCTAAACCAATTAAGAGATAGATGTAAGAATCAGAAAAATGGATGTCAAAATGTCAGATGTGTTATTGGTGAAATAACACACCGGGCTAGAGGATTTGGCTTGGGAAGGAGACAACAATAGATGCCGTGCTACTGCACCCCAGGAAAGAGCTTTCACAGACCAGGTGGGGTGGGCAATCACAGGCCCGACAGAGTGGGAGTCTCCTTCGGTGAGCCTAATGCACGGCTGAGAGCAGACCCCAAAGTACCCTTCCAAGTGCACTCCCTGGTAAACCTCACCTCTCCCTGGGGGAGTGTAAGAGTTCGAAGGGAGGCCAGGAATGGTAGACCAGCTGAAGTCCCTGCCCATGGAGGCCTGGTGAGTGAGGAGTGTTCCTTCCAGTGGTACTGGCTGAGTCCTTAATATCTGCTACATCCTGTGCCAAGTATCTGCATAGACTATAAGGTGCAATTCTCCCTTCAGACCAAGGCGCAGAAAGAGGAGGAGCTTTCCTGAGGTGACACGGTCAGTGTGTGCCGAGACAGGGTCCGCACTGAGGTCTGGGCCAGGCCAGACCTACCTTGCGAGCACCGTGCTGCAGAGTGTCCTCCTCATGACTCTGGCTGGGTGCTCTCGGGACGCAGAGGGACATCAGGTTCTTGATCCGGAGACTTGGGCTCTGGCCCAGGCTCTGCTGCTCCTTAGCCCCCACAGCTGTGACGTCCTCACTTGCAAAATAGGGCTCGCGATACGTTTTCTGGGAAGCTCGGGAAGACTCCGTGAGGTCGGGTGAGGGCACAGATGTGTGTGGGGGTGGGGGGAACAGAGCTCAGAGGGGCAAGATGGCATGCCCGGCACCCACAGCTCACAAACAGCAGAGCCAGGGTTTGAGCCTCAGTGGCCTGACTTCAGAATCTGTTGTCCTAACCACTAGAGCAGGGCTGTAGGAGCTTGGGCCCTGAGGAGAGCCCTGAGCTCTTGCAACATTCTCAGGGGTGTGGCCCAACCACTTGCCTTCCCGTCCCTCCCTCTGGCCGCCTGTAAAATGGGAGCATGGGTCCTTGACTTCCTAACCCCTCAGAGGTGCCGAGATGCTTACAGGGGGTGAGGTGAGGAAAACGCCTTCTTCGCGTGATGGCGCTCTGCAGGGAGACGATGGAGGCTGCCATTGTTTTGTGAGGTGTGGCAGTGGGGGCAGTGAGCTATTTCTGGCATAAATTTGTTTCTCAGACTCTCATGGACTCGTTCACCTGAAGAATTTAAAGACTGGTAAAGGCAGCTTTGCATCACAGAAATTGGATTATTTTAAATAGAATCTGCAATGAAAGTCTTCAGCTAATTCAAATAATTCAACTCCAGCCTAGACAGGTTTCAGATTTGTACTCAGCCTTATGGACATAAAATAAAAATGTCAACTCTGCAGATAGTACTTACGTGCATATGTTTTTAATACTGTTCTAAGTGCTGCAACTATATTAATTTATCTAATGTTGGTAATAAACCCCTCAACAGACATATTATTATCTCCTCCGGGGGAGTGGAGGCTCAGAGAGGTAAAATGGCATGCCTAGGTCTCACAACTTGTAAGCTGCAGAATCAGGATTTGAACTTGAACCTAAGCAGTATAACTTCAAAATCTATTGTCTTAACGAGTAGAGCAGGACATTAGAAGCCTAAGCATGGCCTTCAAACAGCTTGCAGAAGAGCTTATGACTAGTTGAGAGGCAAGAGTTACATAAATGATAGATGAGTCAGAACGCAATACCAGACTTTGCTGTATTGAATTATGTGTCGACTGACGCCACTGGACTACAACTTCAAAAGGACTCAAACAAGGTCCTGGAAGTGGTGGGGACAGGTGGTGTCTGACCTGAGCCTTTTGGGCGGTAGGATGTGTACAGGTAGGTAAAGTGATAGGACGGTCCATGTGCTACTTGGCCCTGCTTAGTGGAACTCATTCCTCCAGAAAGCATTGGCTAAAAAATACCACTGAGCAAAGAAAATAAATATGTAGGATGGGAGAAGACAGTTCTAGGAATAAAGAAAGGACACTATTCCAGACCACTTACTAATCATGTGCAAACTGCTGCCTCGGCGTCTTCCTTTGTGAAATGCAGATAGGAATTCCTGTATTGCCTTCCTTGCAAAGTAGAACTCATTCTGAAAATCATAGAGCACTTATATACATTTTCAATGGGGTAATATTTTTAAAATATCCTTGCTTTTATCTTTTGTCTTTCCAGTTCCATGAGCTTCTCCCTAATGAGCTGGAGGTGTCTTTTGCTCAGAGAAAAAAAGGGGGAGGTTAGGAATGGTACAGGTGGGGGGTACAAGAAAAGGAACATCCACAAGAAAACTGGCTAGAGGCTCGGGAGGGAGTTGCCTAGATTCCTTTTGCTGCCCGTGTAGCACATCCAGGGCGCGCTTCACCTAAGGGCGGTCCCAGCGGGAAGGCTGAGTGGAAGAGCCTGCCCCGCCTGGCTTCAAAGGCCGAGGAGAGAGAAGGGAGTCGGAGGACAGAGTGGAGGGACATGGCCCTAATTTTCTCATCCCCGCGCTGGCTTTGGTCCAGGAAGCAGGCAGCTCATTAGATAAATTAGGGCAAGACTGAGAGTAGATTTGCTTCTTCACCAGCCTAGGGCACAAGGTGGACCTGCCAGGCCCACGTGGTGTAGGTTGGGCCCAGCAATGTCTGAGAGCACGTCTGGGGTCTTGCCAGAGTGAGTTCCGGTGGCTGGGACAGGCTGACCTGCAGTACCAACGGCAGTTCAGACACACCAGGTGGGGCGAATGGCGTTCCAGCCGAAGTGCAGAGAAGTCCGTGCCGCCAGCAGTGGGGGAGGTGAGGCCCACAGTACCCCGGGTCTGCACTCCGGTGGAGGCAAGAGAGCAAATGACAGGAAATGCTGTGCCAGCCTCCAGTTCTGCTCTGCGGGCCAGAGGGTGAGCAGAAACCAGGCGGACAAAGGGTGTGATCCCTGGACAAGGGTGGACGGTCATCTTTCCACCCCTGCTTATCACCGTGGATGCTTGTAAATCACTGCCCCCCACCCCATACTCTCCTTATACCCAGAATTCATCTCGGTGGAGAAGCAGGGGCAGGTTATTTGAGAGATTAAAAGGGATTCTTATTCTAGGGAGACTGACACTACCTAAAGTGACAATTTAGATAAGAAGAGACAGAATTTAAACTACATTGATCATTTTGTTCATTTTTCTACTAACTGTCAGATGGAAGTTACAGGCGAATGAAAGTTCAGTAACAGGCAAAATGAGTTCATTTTCCGTCTCCATCCAGGTTGATGTGTGAACACAATTGTGTGATCCAATTACATATCATGTTATTGTTGTGAAACCTTTCCCCTGAGAGTAACAGTCTAAATACCATATTTTTAAATATCTGAGGGACATTAACCTTTGACTGAAACGAGTTAACATGTCTAAAGTTTCCTGGCACACATCAAGTGCTGGGTGAATATTAATGTTTTTCGCGGTCTTTGGGGTCGATGTCAGGATGCACAATTGTGTTTGGAGCAGGGCCCCTCGTCCTGCACTCAGAGCCCTAGCGCTGGGCAGCTGGACTCCGGGCTGCGCCGGCGCTTTTCCTCTGCGTCCAGAGCAGCGCCCCGAGACCTGGGTCTGCATCAGAGTCCCCTGGCCGCTTGTTTAAAGACACACATTATTTCTCCTGTTTCCCCTTGTGATCGGGAGTCAGTGTTTCTGGGGAGGAGCCGAGGCATCTTTGGAAAACCACTAAAAGCTCAGCCCAGGTGGCATTGCGAACCCCAAGGGGCACTGCGGCCCGCCTTCAGGGATCTGTTTCCTTCGCTGTGGTTGACTCCAGCAGACAGGGGCACGCAGGGTGGGCTGGAGAAAGTCACGTTCGATTATTTATTTATTTATGTATTTATTTTCTAGGTTTTGTCGGCACCAAGCTCCGTGTCCGACCAGCTTCACTTCTGTCGATTCCCTAAGTTCCCGAAGAAAACAGACATAAGGCCTGACGCGCCGTTTGCCGGCCCAGGTCGGAGAGGATGGCATCTCCGCTCCGCTTCCGCAGAACAGAGGCCTGCGTGCGGAGAGCAAAGATCGGGCGCCAGGGGAACGCCTCAGTGCGGACAGAATCATCTCCTTGTTTTCTCTCTGTGGCTGTCTCCGTTTTTGGGTCCCAGAGGCGCACGGCTCCTGTTAACTCTCCGACTGAAGATTCTCCCTGCAGCACACGATGCACGACGGTCAAGGTGGGTGCCGAAATTCCCGTCAGAAAAATCTTCTTTCTTTGGGGTCCCAGCCCTTTGATCCCACCTCTGCCCCCACTTCTCAGGTGCCGTAGCCTCCACGTGGCCTCCCCGGCACTGGCTGAGTCAGCGTTTTCTGTTGGCCACCTGACCAAGTGCTGCCCCGGCTGCCTCTGGCAACTGGCCATTGTGCTGCACGTAATCGTTCCAGTAAAACACGGCTGATTAGCATAGAAATCTCCATAAGGCCTTCTATTCTAATTTGGCTGTTAGAATTCTGGTCCCTCTCGGAGGTCACGCTAACCTAGTTAAGGCTCTTGGAGAAAATGCTGCCGTGCCAGCTCATTGCATTTGCATTAAAATATATTGTCCTTCAACTGACACGCTAACCAGCAACCCATCATCTGCAACTTTGTGCAGAACCTGAACTGCGGGGCATCATCCGTTGTTGACGCTGGTATCCGGGAAGCTCTGTGAAAATATATGATGGGCACCGGGACATTAAGGTCCTTAGAGTTCTACCTGTGTGCGCTTCACTCCGGATAAACTGAAAAGATTCTGATGAAGAGCAGATTACTGCAAAGTGCAAGGACGCTAACTGCTGTGCCGGTGTCAAATCCCGTAGAGATAACATGGCACTGTGAGAGCGTGAGTGCAGCATCAGACTGCCTGGTGGAAACTCCTGCTCCAGCCCTGGCCAGGTGCTCAGCTGATTGGAGCATCGTCCCGATATACCAGGGGTGCAGGTTCGATCCCCAGTCAGGGCACATGTAGGAATCAACCAATGAATGCAGGAATAAATGGAGCAACAAAAATTGATGTTTCTCTCTCTCTCTCAAATCAATAAATACAAATTTTAAAAAAAGAAATTCCTACTCTACTACATAGGAAGTTTGGGGATTTGGGCGGATTACTTAGCTTTTCTGTGCTACAGTGTATAAAGCAGGAGTGATAACAACAGTACACATCTCACTGGGCTATCATGCGGCTTAGATGAGACCATCCCTATCGAGTAATATGTTATGTGTTCTCAGTCAGGTTAGGTATTCATATTAATTATTAATATTATATATGCTCAATCAATGTTTACTTTTTTGTCAATAATGATAACAAGCCTACAGAATGGTTACTTCTTCATGTGTTTCATTGATATGATTCTTAAACATCTATTTGGGAAAAGATATCTAGGTCTGGGATTAGCACAGTGTATGGGAGGGGATGGTTTCTACCGCAGCAAAGACTGCTTTCCCGAGAGCGAGCCTTCAAGTTCCTGAGTACCCGTCACTGCGGGCCCAAGAAGAGGGTGAGAGATCCCTTTTTTTAGGATGTTTTAGATTTTGTGATTGGTTGGGAAGTTATACATTGCTTAGAACAATACTTGATGCCATATAATGAGCACAGAATAGTGTTATTTATATTATTATTGGTATAAGTAATGTAATTTTCTTCTTTATATACCTGTATTACCTCACTTAAACCTCATGACCACCTAGTGAAAGAGGCACTGTGATTATTCACTATTACTGATGAGGAAGTCAGAGCTTAGAGAAGTTTAGTGACTTCCCCAAGGTCACTCACTGTATTTTGCTCTGTGTAATGCACACCCACGTTTTATACGCATTATACATGGGATTACTATTCCCATGGTACAGAATCATTATCCCATGTATAATGCACATCCTTATTTTTCCCTAAAAAATTTGGGCCAAAAAGTGCACATTATACATGGCAAAATATGGTAGCTTATATGACAGAACTATGATATGAACCAACGATGTTGGCTCTTTTGGAATTTTTGTTTGCTTAGTTTGACTTGTTATAGGATGTGTCTCTCAAAGCAATCACAGAGCTATGAAAAATATGTTCCAAATTATATCCTTCTTTTAAGGGAGAATTGGGCCTGTTAGATATTCAGTGATGGGCAGTGAGTTTTGAAGGTCCTTGTATATAATATGTTGCACAGTGAACTGAATGTTTATGTCCCAGAGTCTTCTATTGAATTTCTAACCACCCATGTGATGGGATTCGAAGATGTAGGGCCTTTGGGAGGTGATGAAGTCGTAGGGGTGGAGTGCTTACAAACAGGATTAGTGACCTTGTAAAAAGAGAGCCCAGCATTCTCCCTTGCCCCTTCTGCCACATGCGGTTACAGCAAGAAGGCAGCCAGCTGCCTATGAACCAGGATGCTTGCTCTCACCAGACAGCGGACCTGCTGGGGCCTCCCCGCCTCCGGAGCTGTGAGAAGGAGACGTGTGCTGCTTCAGCCAGCTCAGTCTACGGGGTTGTCATTGTAGCAGCTGAATGGACCGAGGCACATAGCCTTGGAAGGAAAGGGGTCACGGCCTGTGATCCCTAGGAATTCCTTATGGGTTGAGCTATCGTTTATTTCTTATGGTCATGAGAAGTTATCTGCTTCACTTCCAGGCTTTAGACAAGACTGTGTCCAATTCTTCCTTAAGAAAAATCTAATTTTAAAATATTCTTTATGAAAAGAAGCATCTGCATCCTCCCTTTATGACATTTAAATAAAACCAGACTGAAAAAGATCAGAGTTGGGAGAAGCTGTAAAGATCATTTAAACCAACTCCATTTTGTATCTGAGACAGAGACCCAGGGAGGGGATAGGAATTGGCAGGGTTTTTTTTTTATTAACTACTATACATCATGGTGGCTAAGAGTATGGACTCTGTAGCCAGGTAGCCTGGGTCTGAGTCAGTTCTACTTCCTGTCTGTGTAATGTCTTTGTGTCTCAGCTACCTTATCTGTGAAATAGTGGTAATGATAAGACTGACTTCATAGGTTGTGGTGAGGATCAAGCGAACATCCATGCAAAGTACTCGGAACTGAGGCTGGCTCAGAGTAATCTGCATACAGGTGTTTACTAGTCTTGTTCTTTTTTTTTTAAGGTAGGTATAATTTTGTTTTTTTTTTTTTAAGATTTTATTTATTTATTTTTAGAGAGGGAAGGGAGGGAGAAAGAGAGAGAGAGAGAAACATTAGTGTGCAGTTGCTGGGGGCCGTGGCCTGCAACCCAGGCATGTGCCCTGACTGGGAATCGAACCTGCGACACTTTGGTTCCCAGCCCACGCTCAATCCACTGAGCTACGCCAGCCAGGTCTAGTCTTGTTCTTGTCAGCACTAGGATTTGAGTCTCAGATTGCTTGACCCCCTGTCTAGTGCCCCTTTACATTTTCCCTCAATTCTCTCCCATCAAGATCTTTGTATCTAGCTGAGTTTCATCATGCCTCAGTTTGACCCACGCCCACTTGTTCTACTTTCAGTCTGAATATATGTGTCTGCTAATATCTTTCTGGACATGACACATTATGACCGTAGAACTCTGAGGTCACGCAGACCTGGGATAGAGTTCCAAATTCACCACATATGGTCTGCTTCCTTGTACCTCTGTTAGCTACCAATACTATGGGTTTCTGTGGCTTTCTGACTTACTCTTCACATATTGGAGTCATGGGGTTGCTTACATGCTTTACTTATGAGCCGAGAGCTTGTTGAAAGTAAAGACTGCATCTTAATCATCTCCTCCGCCTCCCCGCCCCTCCAGGTAGAGGCCTGGCTCTGGCTGAGCCTAGGTAGTAAGTGCTCAGTAAACATTAAGCAAGTTGGGTTGTTGTGCCTGCTACAGAAAGCAGAGGACAGAGTGGGAGCAAGCCTGAAGGGGCAGGGCTGGGACGAGATCCTGGAGCACCTGGGATGTGAGTCACGTTCAGCCTTTAGAGGTTAGGCAAGGAGCCCAAGACCATTTTGGAAGCCATATCCTTTGTGTACAAAATAGACAGAAAGAGCGAGAACTAGGACATTGTATCTCAAAGTATAGGAAAGGTACAGAGATTTCAAGTATGAACTATGATGGATTACATTGAATTATGAGGGAGGCAATTATTCTCTCTTCAGTTCTATTTCAATCCATCTGATTATTTCAAGGAGACATTCTCAATTGGGTGCTAGTATTTTAACACTCTCTACCACTTTCTAAAGTACGTTTTTAACAAAGAGAAAACACACTTCAGGCTCAGAGCCTTGGCAGGTATATTGATTATCGATTGCCATATTAATGTATATAGCAGACCTTCAACAACACCTCAGTGCCTTTCAACAATAAATCTTTATTTAGCCCGGAAGACTGGATTTGCTCTCAAGTTTAGCAGTTAGATTCTCAGCTGCTTCTGGCTGGGGCAGTAGGGCTCTGCTTCATGCATTTCTGAGATGCTTCCATCAGACCCACCTGGGCACGTGCTCGTGGCACAGGGGCGATCCCAGGCCCGAGCCTTTCATGCCTCTGCAGGTGCCAAGTCTGGGAACAGCCCTGGCCGGAGCCAGTCCTGTGTGGAATTCAGAATCGAGGGAGGGAGAAAAGGGCTCTGTCTTGGAAGTGACAGGAACTCAAAGTCATGTGTCAGAGAGGCCTGGGTACAGTCAGGGATGACAGACCCGTTAATGGTGTCAGTGTACCTGCGACAGCAGGCCAGATTGTCTAGCTAGAATTTAATAGAGTGATTTTTAAATTTTATTTTCTTAAACTATCTCTTTGTGGCAAGTGATAGAAGTTTTTAATGATGGTAATAATATAAAATTTTCTTAAAAAATTTTTTTATCCCACCCAAGGACATCTTCTCATGGCTTTTAGAGAGGGAAAAAGGAAGAGAGGGAGAGAGAATACTGATGTGAGAAAGGAACACTGATCTGTGGCCTCCCACGCGCTCCCCCGGCTGACCAGGGATCGAACCCACGACCTTTCGGTGTGTGGGACAGTGCTCCAACCAACTGAGTCACACTGAGCAGGGTTACATTTTTTTGTAAACACATTTATTTGAGACAAAATAAGTGGTTATAATGAAAAAGTCTTTTTTGAAAAGTAGCCTGTGTGATACCCAGGTATGGCAAAAGTCTCCAAACAAAGGAAGGGACAAGTATGGGAATCTCTGAACCAGGGTAACTGCCATTGGGACTGTGAGCATGGTGTGCGTGTAAGAGATGTTGCAGATTCAGCAAAGTAAGTTTAATAGCCACATGGTTTCAGCTGAGTTTGGTTAAATAATCATGTACCAAGTGTCAACAACCTTCTTGACTCACTGACAGAAGCCAGAGATACAAAGATAAAAAACCGGAGGTCCTTGTCCTGAAGCAGTTCACAATCTAGTGAGTGACAGACACATCGCAGCTAGCTCGGACAGTCTGGGGCAAACTGCGCATTTAGTCCATGTGCCCTGGGTGCGTACAGAAAGGGCACTAAACGTAGGCTGGGGAGTGGGCCTGGGGGAAGGGCGCCCAGCAAGCTCCCTGGAGGGGGCTCTAGAAGAATGAATAGAGGTTTCCCTGGTAAGACAGGGGTCAAAGGCACGGAGAGCACGCAGTTCTCTATGAGAATGTTTATTTTTACTGAAGCAAGATGTTTGGGACAGGGGGTGAGATGGAGGGTTTGGAGGCAGCTGTGTACTAGACGCTCTGTCTGCAAAGCTAAACAGCTTAGGGTTTCCTCTGTTAGGGACAGCTGGGGGTCAGGGACATTCTCAGCAGGAAGAGACATGTATGTGTGTGTGTGTCTATATGCAGACATATGCACACACATTTATGGACATGTAGGTATATGTATAAGACACACACACACACACACACACACACACACACACATCTGCCAGGAGGTTTTGTAGCTTCTGTTTGCAAACCTTCAGTGACAGGGTCACATTATTCTACAGTTGAGCCTGTTACAGTCCTGATTTTCCCAGATGAAAAAGAAAGACTTGAAGGACGCCAAACTGGCAATGGGGTTTTGTCAGTAACCTAGGGAAGTGACACAGAGGGGCCGAAAAGAGTGGGGGTGTCTAGATGTAAAGACCGAGGAGTGAACACCTTTGGTTAATGCTAAGAGCTACAAAAATGTGAATTGCGGTTGTGTCCACTTTGGAGTCCAAACTGACCGCATAAACAACTCCCAAACCACAGAATTACCTAGTTTCCCCTTATAATTGGACAACGCAATGCTGACACCCAGTGGCTGGTTCAGATGACTCACAGCTCAGAGAGGATCCCGAGGGAATCGGCAGTCCGCTTGCCCAACCTCAGCCGTCACAGCATCCCAGGATCCTCAGCTGAAAGGGCAAGTCTAAATTCAGCGAGAAACGGCCGGCCATGTGATGCGTTTGGCTCCACACAAAGGATGGTTCCCAGTGAGTTTAATGCAGACAAAAGAGCTAAATTAAACCTGCAGATGAGAACAGCATTGCATCAAAGTCAGTCCCTTCTAAAGCAGAAGCAAAAGCAATTACCCTCAGAGTTCCTTGGAGAGCTCTCATCCAAAGCTCCGATACAAAAATGGAATATTTAAAGGTCAGGTTCTCAGTCAAATCAATAAATACTCTGTTTGTATGGCTGTGCCCCAGACCCCCTGCTTTGGGTGAGAACTACTCAGTCCTTGTTCTGACAGAGTCAGGCCATGTTAGAGCAACAAGGCCAATCAGATGGGAAAACAGGTCCAGGGAGAGGTGGTGAATTTCCCAAGGTCTCAGAGCAAAATGATAGTAAAAAGGAAATACCATTCTGGCCAGACTTGATGGCTGGAGCTCCTGCAGCCATCCTGGACCATGTGACGAGGGCTGCATTCTAAAAATGATGGAGCAGAAAGGTAAAAGGAGTCTGGGTCATGGACATATTCAGGGAGCTGCCATTGCTATTCTGGACTGCAGACCTTCACATTTTTAAGAATCCTCATTCATTTTCGTCTTAGTCTGTTTGGGCTCCTATAACAAGAATGTCATAGACAGGGTGAGTTAAAGGACAAGCATCTATTTCTCACAGTTCCAGAGGCTAGGAAGCCCAAGATCAAGGTGCTGGCAGAGTCAGTGTCTGGTTCGGGCCTGTTTCCTGGTTCATAGACAGCTGTCTTCTTGCCGAGTCTTCCTGTGGTAGAGAGGGGTGAGAGAGCTCTTTGGGGTTCCTTTTATAAGGGTGCGAATCCCATTCATGAGTGCTCCACCCTCATGGCCTAATGGCCTCCCAAAGGCTCCACCTCCTAAGACTATCACATTGGGGCTTAGTATTTCAGTGTATGAATTCTGGGGGGAACAGAAATATCGAGTCCATAACAATGCCCCAAACCCAAGTTACCATCTGTGTGTTGATGCCCAGCATCTGCTTGATACCACTATTTGAATATCACAGAGAAATGTTCAGAACCAAACTCAGGGTCTTCACTACACATATTCGTTTTCTCACATTATCCTCTGCCTTAGTGAATGACACCTCCATCCGTCGCATAAACCGGAAATGGAGGAGGTATTGACTCCCTCCTTTTTTGTGTCTTCATAACTAAAGCATCACAAGGCTTGAACATATGACTTCCTAGATACCCCTTATGTCGATCCCCTCATTACTTAACATCCCCCCCACTGCTGCTCCGTGCCTTCCTGCTTGGTGTTCTCGCTAGTGCTTCTTACCACCCGACACGTATTTTACTTGTTCACTTATTGCCTCTTTCCGCCCTGTCAGAGCGTTAGCTTCTGTCTGCCCTGGTTGTTGATGTCCCACTGCTCCTTCCTCAAATGCACTTATTCTATTGGACTTTATCATTTCCTTTGTAGAGCTTAGCAGCATCTGAAATTATATTTATTTGTGTATGTATAATAGAAGCCTTGCCTTTCTTGTGTATGGTTGTTGGCTCTTTTAGCAAGAAAAGAATTTTATCTGCTTGGTCCACCCCTGTATCCCCAGTACTCAGACCAGTGCCTTGTATGCTCAGAATATGCTTGTTGGGTGATTGTGCACAGGCGTGCGCACCCAGTGGACCTGCAGTTCTTGGGATGTGGCAGCATCGGTCAGGATGCATAGGATTAGCAAGTGCCTCTTTATTGCCTAGAACTCAGCTACCTGTGCCTTGTACTCTGTGCTTTATAACTACGAACGCCAATGGTCCCTTATGGCGGGGGCTCAGAAAGGTGGTCTGGCCTGATAGAGAAAAAAATCATTTGAAACCTGGCTTCTTAAAAAGGGAAGTAGTGCACCTGGAAGATGATGTCTCAGGCTAACCTGGTCTGCTCCCTTTATTTTCTGCTACTTTCCTTGACAGGCCACATTTGCAAGGAGAATGGTTAGTTACTGGCTCATGACGCGGGTTAGCTGGTTCCTGACGGAGTCCACTTACTTACTGGAAAAACAGTGACCTACTGCATGCCAGGCACTGTGAGGGAAGTACGCGAAGGTCTCCTGCTGCCGGCGAAGTTTATTCCCGTCCCCACGTTTGATTTCCTCTCATAGCAGCAGGCACGAGCTTGCCCTCTCCCTCTCTCCCCCTCCTTTCCTCTCCCTCTCTCCCTTTTCCCTTCATCCCCCACTGGTTTCATAGATGAGGTTTATTTTTACTCCGAGACAACCTGACATTAGTGTTCCTGGTCAGCCCGAGGATGCCTCTGAGATTATTTAGAGACCCAGACACCTCTCTGGTAACTCGGAGCTCTTTTAGGGCCTCAGGGACCTTTGTAAATGGGGAAAGAACAGGAAGGATCATGCACAGCAGGTTTTTAAAAGTCAAGTGCATGGTCTCTTTAGAGTGTGAATTATATAGCATCTTGCCCTGCCTAAGACCCACTTGTGTTGGAATAAATCCCAAACTTCCAAGGCGGCCTACACTACCCTGCAGGCTTAGACCTGGCCTGCCTCTCTGATGTTATCTCACACAGTTTCTCTGCCTGCACTCCCTCTGCTCCAACACACGCAGGGTTCTTCTCCCTTGTTCCTTACTCTACTGAGCTTTGATCTGCCTCAAGGCTTCTGGGATTTCTGGCCTCTCTGCACGGATGCTCCCACTCGGCATGGCTGGCTTCCTCTCTCGATTCAGTGGAATTCAGCCTAGAGGGCTCCTCTCCACCTGCCCTTGTTAGCGCCCCCTTACCCCTTTCTCAAAGATACTCTCTCTCATCACACTCTTTATAGTCTTTTATTTTCTTTGTAGCACTCCTGAATGTCTGTAGTGATCATGTATTTGTTTATTCATGGAGTAAGTCTCCATGTGTTGTGCCTGACTGTCCATCCCTGTAGCTCCGAGAGAGCCTGCACCTGACAGGTGTACACTTAGGACGTGTCTACCGAGTACTCACCATGAGGCAAGCACTCCTTTTCAGTGCTACACAGGGACTGACTCATTTAATTCTCCCTCTCTCTCTCTCTCTCTCTCTCTCTCTCACACACACACACACACACACACACACAAATCTATCTCATTAAAAAATGTTGAAGCCCAGAGAGGTCAGGTAGCTCGTATAGGGTTACACAGGCAATAAACTGTAAGCCTGGAATTCTGATTCTGTGACTTTGACTGCTGCATCATATCACTCTCCCCTGACGCCGGCATTGGAATCCCAGTTTTGGAACAGAATTTGGTGTCATCCGATCACCTCAGCACCATGCGATGCCTCACTTTTCATGAGCACTCTGGGGTGGGGCGCCCACTTCCTCTGGAGCGCACGCACTTCCTAGAGGGTGTTGATTTCCCCCTCATGTGGAGACACAGTCTGCCTCTCTGTAGCTTCTCCCCTAAAGTTCAGTTTCTACCTGCTCAGCCCTCTGAGCCCCGGGGAAGCCCTCAGCAGTGACGAGGCCTTCCTCCCGACTCTTCTCGCAGGTGCATAGTGCCAGGTTCTCCAAGGGCACGGTGTGTCTTCCTCACCTTGCAAGGAAGTGCGAAGTCTGTCCGGGCAATACGTGGGAGAGCCCATTCTTTGCGTCTGCGCCTCTTCTGGGCAGCTGTGGACCATGAGTTAGTGGGGTTTCTAAACCCATCACATCCGATCTCTCTGAATCTCATCTCACAGCCAGGATGGTATGACAAAAACTCCGCATGGCACGGAGGCAATTCCTCCCCAGGACTCTGAGCTGTTACCTGCTGCTCCTCGGATGATGCTATTAGCATTACTTACAGCTCCCGTTCCTCCTACACAGCTTGAAATCACAAGCATGGGAGAGACTGATAAAGAAACTGGCTTATATACGCCTTTCCTTTCATTGCTGATAGGCTTGTCCCTTGTGGGTTTCTTGCTGAATAATGGAATTGTAGAGTGAGGAGAAAAATTATCATTGGGTCAGGGAGTGTGGAGATCCATTGAGATAGACTATCTGGAGGTTACTGATTCAGGGCTGAATAAAATGTTTTCCAGGGAGGGGGAGTGAGGGGAGAGGGAGGGAGGGGGAGGGAGTGGAGGGGGAGGAGGAGGGAGGGGGATAGGAGGAAAAGACCCTGCGACATGGTACAGGGGAGACTGTCTGACCTGCGTAAAAATGCCCGCTCTGTGTATTTGTTTGTGACTCAGGCAAGTTACTTTACTTCTCTGAGCCTCTTAAACACAGGGAGACCATCCCTACCAGCTGACCCCGCTGGTGTAAGGTTTAATTACACTTTCATCTTCTGCATGCCATAGGTCCTCAACACACATTACTTCAGATCAATTGGACTCAACTACGGTTTCTTTTATTTGTTAAAAGTCTATGTCCATGGGATTTAAATCTCTCCTCCAGGCATCTGAGCAAATCTGCCTATTAAATAGGGTAGCACAGTGGTGAGGCTGAAGAATTTCTAGTAATGACAACGGAGGATGCTGAGTGCAGCTCACTTTTGCAAAATGCTTTCTGACGTGCTATTTCATTTAATTCTTGTGACAACCCGCTGAAGTAAAGATAATAATTTCACATTTTGCACATGAGGAAACGGGGACACAGAGGTCACTTAACTTGCCCAAGATCCCAGTTAGGGTGTGACCAGTCAGCGAGCGCTGTAGCCCAGCGGCCCTGGACCAGCATGCTGCCTCATGCTCCGGTGTTCTGATGGAATGCCACTGGAGCGTTCCTTCGCTGAACGTCAAGTGCCTTCCTGTGCTTGTAGGAATGAACCTCGTGTTACTTGTGTCTGCTTCTTCCAGGCTAATGCCTGGCACACAAGAGGCATCAAATAGGTGTTTATAGCCTTTTAAAAGTTTTATTGGTGTGGGTAATAAACAAATTCTGCAGGAATGGAGCTTAATGGGCCCAGTGTACTAAGTAAGAGTTAATGAGCGAGTATGAGTTAATGAGTACGCCCTTCCCCACCCACCTCAGACCTTGCAAAGGTTATATTCGATACCTAGCCCCATTCTTAGCTTGCCTGAGCCCTGGACCTGGAGCATTAAAGCTACTGTGAGAACTGTTGTGGGGAAAAGTAGAGTAGCTAGTAGAGAGTGAGTGTGTATAAACAGAGGGAGAGAAATGCTGTGAGGATCAGACATGGCTTAGGGGAGCGACATGCAGTGGTTGCAAGGGAGTAGGGGTGTGGGGGCAGTTTCCAATCCAAGCCATGCATCTTTATGGGTTATGTGTCTTTATCTATCTGTCCATGACTCTGAGGCAGCCGATCCACCCCTACACTGTGGCTAGCATGATCCACCTACACTGTGTGGCTAGCATGAGTGACGAGGCTTCCAGTCACCCTTGATTTATTATCTTTCCTGACCTTTCTCTCCTTGACCTTCCTGCCCTTTGCAACCTTTCCTATTCCTGGCCTCCAGAGCTCCTGACCCCTTGCCTCATCTCCCATTCCTGGTCTCCTTCTTCAGCCTGACCCTTGGGAACTTCTCTGGTTCTGACTTCCCCTGTTGGTCAGAAGGAATTCTGGTGTGTTTTTTTGGTGTGTTTTTTTTTTCCTGGCTGCTCTGAGAAACACACACTCACAGGAGAATAATGCCCTTCAATTAGCCTCATTTATCCAAATGAGAATTGACCCTAGGGAATCTTCTATTTCTGATGTGTAATGACTCTATTCATTCATCTCTGTGTTCATTCTTTCCATCTTAGTCTGGTTGAGCTGCTATAACAAAGTACCACAGAGTAAGTGGCTCATAAACAACAGAAATTTATTTCTTGTGGTTCTGGGGGCTGCGAGTCTGAGATCCGAGTGCCAGGATGGTGGAGTTCTGGAGCGGACCCTTTCCTGGGTTGCAGACTGCTGTCTTCTCAACGTGAGCCTGCATGACCGAAGGGGGCAAGAGAGCTTTCTCGGACCTCTTTTATAAGGGTGCTAACTCCATCCCAAAGGCCCCGCTCTCCTCACACCATCATCCTGGTGGTCAGGATTTCAACATATAAATTTTGGGAGGACACAAACATTCAGCCTATGATACTTTTCTTTAATCAACCAATACACATTGAGTGTCACCTCCTGGCCGGGCACACCAATGCTAGAATACCAAGTGCCTAGGGCACAGTCCTTGGCCCATGGAGCCCAGCATGTAAGGGGATGTGCCGTGTAGCATGGTGGTTAAGAGTGTGCAGGCAGATCTGCTTTTCAAACACACCCAGCTCTGCCACTTGCTAGGTTGATAACCTCTGTTATGTTGGTCAAGATGTTTAACCTGTCTGAGCCTGTTTCTGCATTTGTAAAATGGGTATATTACCTGGTAGAATTACTGTGCTATTAAGTAAAACGCATTAACACTTATTAAGCATTCCATTGACGTTGGATACTGTTTTCATTAGTGAGGGACAAATAAGTAAAAAGTTGTGAGAATATAGTGTGATCAATGCAATGACAGGGGAATTATAGGAGACCCTTACCCAGGCTTCAGAAAGCTTCCTGGAGGAAGTGGCAGCCCAGCTAACACTTTACGAGTGGTGAGTGAGTGAGCATGAGCAGCGATGTCAAAGCAAAACAGAGTATTCCAGCAGCAGGAAGAACACGTGCAAAGGCCTGGACGGGAGAAACTGCATGCAGTCGGCATGTAGGTTAGTTAGTGTGGCTTGACAACAGTTTGGAGAATCAGTGGTAAAAGGTGAGGCCAGTGTCCTCCTTTACTGCTTTTTCTTGATTCTCTTCTTCTTCCTGCCCCTTCCCAGGCTATGGCCCCATCTCTTTACCCTACTTTTTTCTCTTTGCACAGCTGTGATTTGCTAGGGGCAAAGGATGCCCAAGAGAAAGTTCCTTCCCCTGGGTGACTTACTTACAGAACTGCTGATGCAGGTGCCCCATGGAAAACTTGGAGCCATATTCTATTTAGAGACATTTCAGCCTTACACAGCAGATCCGGCCACTGCGGCTTGCCTCATTACCCACTAAGGGGATGTCTGCATGGAAAGAAATGGTTCCTTCACCTTGTTCCCCAGGCAGATTTGTCCTGCGCTGGCCAGTTTGGGGAGTGAGCAAGAGGTCACTGAGATGGACTTGCAACTTGCCCCTGGTAGGAACACGGAATGTCAGGCAGGGGGACACACTTTATGGACCACTTCTACTTTACTGTGACATGGAAGACTGAGAATTCCACTCCTAGGCCCCAGGAGCGATAGGGTATAGGAGACAAGTGGGACTGGTGGGATGAGAGTGACAGTGATGTTGACAGTGATGTTGACAGTGGGGGAGAGGCGTCACCAAGTTGTTCAGGTTTCCTCTCCGACCTACCATCGATGGCAAAAATATGTGGCATGTCTGCCTTTACTCCTCCTTATGTACCCGTGGCCAGAGGCAGCTCTTAGTTCCCTTTAGGTTGGCCCCAAATGGGACACACAGTCTTGTGTGGAAGGAAATTCCCTGACAACGGGAAGTTCAAGTTGTGGTGGGCATTCAAACATCAGGAAGATGAGGCTACTAGATTATCTCCTATAGCTGTGTTAACTTTATCTTTAAACATGATTTGTTATAGGGATCGTTATCCTCTTTTATGGGCTGGAAAGCATTTTCATGTAAATGATGTGACTTGATCTTCGCAGAGAAAGGATGTGTACTATTCCCATCTCACAGACGAGCAAACAGATCTCAGGAGCCCAGTCCTTCCCGGCCGTGCTGGAACCGCGACATGTGGCTCATGATCCCACACAGAGTGCTCTTCCTGTGGGGACTGCCCCTGTGTGTGGATTCAGCTTACAAATCAGAGATGATGACGGGACAGTGCTTGACAGCTTCTTTGTGCCCTGTCATCCCTGCCTGTTATTTTTTTGACAGAGCCACTATCTTACCAGCTCTGATTTTCTATTCCAATACCTGTGCTTCTTGCTACATTTTAACTTTTTTTCCTCATTTAAAATGTATATGCATACGTATATGTACACGCATATGCGTATTTCTTCTCTACAAGTTACCGGGCACATTAGCTGGTTGATCTAAGGAGTAGTTCCTAAGGGACCACAGGTTTTGGGATTGTTAACATGATGTCCAGAGAGTTTTATTGATGTGATACTTCCCATACTGGTACTCCAGCATCCTCTTTATCTATCCAATTTTAGTCCATTCTTCAAGGTCCAGCCTAAATCTCACCTAAGAAGGCTTCGGTAACCTCTTCAGGCCATGGAGTTTTCTGCCTTAATCGATCATCTGCAGCATCTACTGAGCATTCTTTTCCTTTTGACTTGTGTAAATTCTATTTAAAAATTGCTTTACATTTGTAAGTCACCTGTTGCTGCTTAGACCGTGAAATCCTCAGTTGCGTGTTTTCCCTTCCGTTATAAACCCCGAAACTCTTGCCATCATGATGGGTACCGGGAATGTTGAATAACTACTTGATGACTTTGAATTTATCTCTGTGGGTTTCTATTTGCTCTAAAAATGCAGAAGCAGCTAATAGCTTTGGTTCAAGGACCCAGTGACCTTGAATTTGAATCTTGGCTCTGCCACTTTCTAAAAATGTGACCTTGACAAAGTTTCTTTGTAGAAACTTTATTTGTAGAGTGGGGATCATGCCAATATTCATATTGAAAGGACAACATGAAGGGTGAATGAAGTGGTGAGATTTTTGAGCCCGGTGCCCAGCACATCATTAAAGCACAAGGAATGTTAGCAGTTATTGTAAGTGTTGTCGTTATTCTTCTTACCACAGGCTCTGTCAGGGAAAATGCCCTGGATTTTTAAAAATGGTTTGGAGCTCTGACTCTAGGGACATATACTAGTAAATCAAAAGCCCTATTTTAGGTCCGTATGTATACATTTGTATGCTTGCACTTATTTATTTATACCTAGCCTTGCCCTAAACAAG
The DNA here is from genome assembly GCF_004126475.2 of Phyllostomus discolor. Lineage (NCBI taxonomy): Eukaryota > Metazoa > Chordata > Mammalia > Chiroptera > Phyllostomidae > Phyllostomus > Phyllostomus discolor. The sequence continues at coordinate 22,352,279 of NC_040915.2, forward strand.
GATTTAAGGCAGCTTATTAGCATGCGGAGAATATAGCAAAGTAAAGTAAATCTTAAAATAAGAAAAATGATGCACAAGGAAAACCAGGGAAGAGAAAAACAAAACTTAGAAATGAGGATAGCATTTAAATTACATGCCATGAAATATCTTAACTCTGATGGCAGTGAGCTACAAATCTGATTTTAAATTTCTGAGGAGCAGAGAGTAGAACAAAATCAGTTACCCAATTTATAGGGCACAGAGGATAAAAGCAATCAAGCTACTTATGAAAAGAGCTAGGGTTTTTCCTAGTGGGAGCAGAAAAGATTCTCCTAGGGCTCAGAGAGGAAACTATGAGATATAATATACAACATCCTTATGGTGGTTTTAAAATATGCCCACAGTTTTTTTTGAGACACCTCTTCTAAAGGTAGGCTCTACTTCTTCCCCTCTTAAGTGTGAGGATTTTAATATTAGGACACATAAGACATTGTGGTTTTCTCCTTGCTCTCTCTGGGATTGTTCGTGCTTGGGGAAGCCACCTGCCATGTTGTGAGGATGCTCAAGCAGCCCTGAGAGAGGGCTTCACGGTGAGGGATTAAGGCCTCCTGCCAATGGCCGTGTGAGTGAACCATTTGGGAGGCAGATCCCTCAGCCCCAGCTGGGCCATCGTGTGCCTGCAGCTCGGCCTGATCTCTTGACTACAATGCTACGAGAGACCCCGAGCCAGAGCCATTCAGCCAGCTGCCTCCAGATCCCCCACCAGCAGAAAATGGTGAGATGATACATGTTTATTGTCTTAAGCCACTGAATTTTAGCATATTTTGTTACACAGCAATAGATAACTAATACAATCTTTTTATTTTATTTTGTATTGTATTGTATTGTATTTTAATCATTGTTCAAGTACAGTTTTCTCCCTTTTACTCCCAATCCAGCCCACCCACCCAACCCTCCCCACTTCCCTCCCATTACCACCCTCCCCCTAGTTTTTGTCCATGTGTCCTTTAAATTTGTTCCTGTAAACCCTTCCCATTCTCCCCTGAAATTCCCTCCCCTCTTCCCTCTGGTCACTGTCAGTCTGTTCTCTATTTCAGTGTCTTTGGTTATATTTTGCTTTTTTCTTTGTTTTGTTGTTTAGGTTCCTGTTAAAGGTGAGATAATATGGTATTTGTCTTTCACTGCCTGGCTTGTTTCGCTAAGCATAATGTTTTCCAGCTCCATCCACGCTGTTGCAAAGGGTAGGAGCTCCTTCTTTCTTTCTGCTGCATGGAATTCCATTGTGTAACTGTACCACAGTTTTTTGATCCATTCATTTACTGATGGGCATCCATAACTAATACAATCTTAACAGCTTCTCAAAGTGACCCCAGGGAGGAATTTCAAGAGGATGTTTCTCATGATGACCCTCAGTTTATGATAAGTGCAAGTTATGTGCAAAGTGGCCAGGGCTCAGGCAGACATGAAAAAAGACTTTGAGAGCTTACAAACTTTCAGGAGGAGACAGACAGACAGACAGATAGACCATCAATGTGGAGAGGGATGGATGTGTCAATGAAGGTGAAAGTTAAGCCCTGGGAGCTTAGGAAGAAGCATTGAACGTTGTTGAAGGTTTTATGGAAGAAATGGCATTAGGGTTGGGTCTTGTAGGACTGTGTATTATTAGAACTCCTTTGGTTACAAATGCAGAAACCTCACTGTCTTAGATCAAGTGCCCCGGGAAACAGGCTCTGAGACGAAGCTTTGCATGCAGGGAGTGTGTGTGGACAGATCTGGGGGACAGCACTCATGAGGCAGTGAGGGAAGCGGGTTCGGTGGGGGGAGGTGTAAATCGCAGTTTGGGGAAAGTGGATTTGGAGGACTGTCTGGAGTCAAGACCAGGGGTCTGGGCCTGTGCACCCTTCGCAGATCCATCCTCCAATGTGAGCTGCTTCTGCGGAGCAAACACAGCCTTGGTCGAGGTGGTTTGTGAAGCAATTTCTGGGCCCTTGGCAGGCAGCACTCACAGGTGCTGATGTAAGGAGTGCCTTGGTCTTACAAGGATATTAGGGTGGCAGACCACAGCAGCCATTCTTCCAGTGTCTGCTGGCTGACTTGGGCGGTCATCATCATCATTACTGTCATCCTTATCATCGCTTATTGTCTCACAGGTCTGAGAGCCAGAGGACAGAGTTAGTTTCATGCATGGTGGGATGCACAATCTCAAACAATATTATCAATAACGTGCCTTCTTCTCTGGATTCTATTTTTCCTTTCTTGTGGCTTCATTGACACTCTTAAGCTGTGGCAGAAAAAGCTGCTGAAGTTCTAGGCTTATATCTTGCCACCTCAGCATCTCCCTGCAAAATGCTGTTTTTCTCATAATTTCCAGCAGAAGTTCTGGGCTGACTGTCTGTCATTGGCCTGGGTGAGTCACCAGTGTGTCCCTGAACCACTCACGGTAGCCAGGTGACTATAGGCTTTGACTGGCCCAAGCTGGGTTGTGTATCGGTCCCAGAGCCAGGGGGCAGGGCCCTCCCCACAGAAACCTACATGAACTTAATCACACGGAAAGGGTGGATTCTCTAAGGAGAACTGGAGTTTTGTTACCAAAGGCTGATAACCACAAGTCTTCCATACACGAATGGGGTGGCAATAGGAAGTGAAGGGATAGAAGGCCCCTCTAAACCAAGGAGCAGCAATGACATGGAAGTGTTAAAGTGACTGGCAAGTAGCATATATTTATTTATAAACACATTCAATATGTAGAAATCTGTCTGTTTCCCCTGATACGAATACAGACCCATGCCCCTTTAGTCAGGGGAATGAGAACGCACGGGGAGTGATAAACTATGCAGCTAATGTTTCCATATGCACACTGAGTCCGACCGCCAGAGACACCGCGCTCCCCTGGGGAGCCCGTCTGAAGGATGACGGGCCAGGGGAAGGAAGCCGGGAGGAGAATGAGGTCTGGCAGGTTTTGCTCGCAGCTGGAGCAAGGCTGAGTGAGCCAGCGATGTTCCCCGAGGCTGTTTCATTGTGACCAAAGTGGCTGCGATTGGCTGTGGCAGCCTGGGCAGTCAGCTCTGAGCCACATGATGACAGAGTGTGGACCTGATAGGAATTTGTGTCGCTCTCTGAAGGATGGCAGCTTTGGTGATTACAGAGGCCACCGGGAGTGAGGAGTTGTTTGGCATAATCAAAAGGTCATGGTGCCTAGGAGAGAGTGCCGGCTGGGGGAGAAACTGGGAGACCTGTGCTCGGTGGTTCACGCCTGGTCCTGGTGTGGGCCAATTGTCTGTGCGAAAGGCAGACAGCTATGAAAAGACGGCAACACGCTCTCGGGGGGACCACTCCTAACTCTGTGTCAGGATATGAGGAGACAATAGAAGGTGTGTTTTGATAGGTGCGGGGGTGTCATACCTTCCAGGGGCAGTGATCAGACGCCCCAAGGGGAGGACCTGGACATACAACAGGGAAGACTGAGTTTAATTAAGTCACTGCCCTGTCAGGTAGTTTCTGACCTTGCTGAGAGAGATCAAAGAGACTTTAACCATGACATTGACTGTAGAGACATAGAGCTAGAAAAAGAGATCATCGGGTTCTGCTCATTATTTGAAAAATGTGGAAAAAAGTTAGCCTCCGTTGGGTTTTATTTTTTATGACTATATAAAAAGATATTAACAATGCTAGGGCCTGCACTCAGCCTCACAGCTCTGCCTTCCTTGATTTGGAAATAACTTTCCCCACTGGGGGCTCAGACAGCACAGACCAACTAAGTTAATTCATACTTCCTGAACAACAGGAGAAACGGGGTGGGGGACGAGTTAGCTAGGCGAGTGCATGGGCCGCAGGGGGGTTTCGCAGGGCAGGTGGAAGGGGCGGCATGTCTGTGCGGTGAAGGTGCAGGTGATTCACCCGAATCAGTGAGAAATGGTGTGATCCAGGGGAGGAACGCTGGGCACCAGTTTCCCGGGGTGTTTTTATGGGAAACAGATACCCGGTCATTTGGGGGAGATGTTTATCCCACTCTGGAAGACTCACAGGGAACTTGAGCTCATGAGAGCTCTGAGAAGTCCTGTAGTCAACAAAACTGCTTAGCTACTTAATCAAGGGTTTCTCAAACACCTTTGAATTCCTTTTCCTTTTTTACTTTTTATGCGTAATACCTGTTAACATCTTATAGAAAGTACAGCAGGTCCTCAAATAATGTCATTTCATTTAGTGTCGTTTTGTTATAATATCGATGAGATGTTGTAGGAACTTACCTCTTTTTGGTATCAATTAGCCTATGATGACATTGACTTTGTCACGTGTCATTTCATTTAAAATCACAGAACCTATCGACATGAGGAAGTGAGGACTTACTGTACTTGGAAAAATCCTGTGATGGATAAATTGTCTGACTTTGGGGATGTCTCTCTGAACCTCAGTCTTGCTCTGTAAAATTACATGAGTAGGTTAAGTGTTTTCTCTAGTTCCCCCTGAACTCCTTTGATTGCATTATCGCACATTCATGGGGCAGGGTGGATGGGTGGGGCTAAAACTAGAAGCAAGGAGGCAGTGTGCGCTTCCCCGAGCCACCATCATCTCTTGCCTGGACCTCTGCCTAGCCTCCCGTCTGGTCTGCCGCTTCTAACCTTGTTCCTCCCAGACTGTTCCCTACTCTGCAGCCGTGGACACTTTCTAAAATGCAGGTAAGACTGAGTCAGATCTCCGCCCCCAAACCTTCAATGCTCCCTGCAAGATCCAAGTCAGAGTCCCTAAGACTTCGCATTATACCACAAAGCCTTTGGCAAATAAACCACCAATGCACGGTGAAATCAAACCTTTTTCTAGGTTAAAAAAAACACCTACCTTATTATTTAATAGAAATGGAGGACACCAGAAAGACAAGTTTTGGATACCCAAAGCACATTCTACAGACCACATGGGAGATTTTAGAAATGCAGGGACCCAGGTCCTCACACAGACCGCCTGAATCAGAATTTGCATTTTACCCAGACGGTCTGCGTGAACAGCTTGAGAGGTGCAGTCTTAGAGAGAATCCCAGTCACTGTCCAAGCCACTAAGGAGGCCTTAGGGGTCAGTGTTAAAGTACAGGCTTTAGAATCAGGCCTGGTTTTCAGTCCAAACGGTGTTGTGACCTTGGGCATATTCCTTAGCATCTCTGAGCCTTGGTTTCCTCATCTGTAAAATGGGAGATTGTGCCTAGCTCACACATACATTACGAGGATTCAATGATAGAACATTAGAGACAGCCTTTATCACGGTGTTGGCAGATGGATACATTGGGACTTTGGTATTACCCATGGGGGTGTCCAGTATGTGCATCGCAGTCTGAGGGGAAGAACACAGGAGGGGTGAGCCAGGGGCAGGAAATAGGGGTGGGATTTATGAACTCGTTCTCCACAGAGTGAGTGAGCACCCATGACGGACCAGGCCCCTGGAAGGAGCTAGGGTTACGGTGGTGAGTGGGGCACAGTGGCAACCCCCTGCCCCCCGCCCCGCCGAAGCACACAGCCTGGCACGGCAGAGGCACCCTCGGCAGGGAGCCGGAGTGCCATGGAAAGTAGACTCGGCCACACCCTGTCCTTGTTGGCCCCAGACCCAACTGCCCCTGAGCCTCCGTTTCACCTACTCTTTCTCACCAGCTCTGAGCTGTTCCAAGAATGTCTCCTTGGGGAAATACACAGGATCTCATTTCCCCCTCTTTCTCAAGGTATCCTCTTGTCCATTTGGAAGGGGAGAAACACCCATCAGCTCTTTCAGATGGAAAATGTCTTTTTATTCCTTCCTTTTTCTTATGTAAAACTGTAGTTTCTCAGGGCTTTCTGTGTGATGGAAACCTTGGCGCGTGTCTATTTATTGCAGACTTTTGGGTGACCCTTTCGTTTGCTGAGCAATCTTTCCTGTTTACACAGAGCTTGGCAGCCTCCAGGATGATTTTTCTAATAAAGACGTCTCTCTCTCCCCTAGCCTGGCGGAGCTGGGGGCCCTCTGTGGGTAAGGCTTGAAGAGAAGGGGGGAGGGAGGCAATGCGGGGATGAGCGGATCCTCGCATCTCCCCCACCTCCCACTGCCCTCCAAATTACCCACCTATGGGTGAAATTTCCCCAAGTGCTCAGAAGATAGTTTTGATACAATCAAACATCGTACTGGTGTGAGGGGAGCTTGAAGAAACTGCTGGCTGGTTTCTCTAATTTGGACAAAACTTAAGCAGTAGTGTTTATTGGAATTTTCCAGCAAATGGTTTTGGAAGAATAGGGACTTGTCAGCTGCAAATGCTGTCTCGGGTGCCGCCTGACTCTGGTGGTGGCAAGAAACAGCTTTCTGAGAGAGTCAGGAGGAATGAAACCCTTTGTCTGAGAGAAGGGCCGCCCCCCAGGCCTGAGAAATGGAGTTCCATTTTAGGTGAAGTCATTTCAAAGAGATACCTGAGGAAACCAGGTGGAGGCCCTGTGAGCAGAGAACTTGAGTGACATGCTCTTACTCCGACAAAACAGAAACAAAGGCAAAAGCAGGGAGGCCCGGAGCCGGAGGCTGACCTGAGACCCGGTGGCCTCCAGGAAACGGGAGGTCAGATTGTTCACTCTGTCGAGATAGAAAACACGAAGTATGTGGGTCTCCTGCATGGTGTCTCCCCACCTGTGCTTCTTCTCTTATTCCCTTTAAGCTTTTTCTCAGCTTCTTAAATCTCTGGTCTGTTTTTTTGTTTATAAAAGCTAACAGTATGGGGTTCTCATTTATGATGTAGCTGTGAGATCTGGGAACAAATGCTTAATCTTTTAAGCCTTGGTTTCTCTGTCTGTAAAACAATCCATTTGGATCAGATTATTTTTGGAGCTTCCTTCACTCTAAAAGTCAGATTCCCGAGAATGCTACCCTGTTTGACAACTAGTTGCAACAACAGTTTGGCAATTAGCAACTAGCTGGCAGCTAAAACAGAGTGTAAGGTACAACAGGAAGCATCTTAGCCGAGATCTTAAAAATGTTCCTTCACTTTTAAAGCAATGTGAGCAGTGCTGCACTTTTGTCTACGGTGGTTGTGTGTGTGTGTGTGTGCATGTGCACATGCAAGGGAAGACACTAGTGAAAAGTCTACATGGAGTTGAGGTTGATTATGCAACAATACAAGGCAGGGGGGATAAGCACCTGGCATGATGCCATTATTCCGGTGGGCACTTCTGATGCTCAAAGGCAGACATTACTAATCGATCTTATCACTCATTTTAGTCCTTCAGGGAGCCACTAACAAGGCTGTGATGGGATCTACTTGTCTCCCCTAGCACAAAGCATAAAAGTCAAAACACTGGTACTATCAGCAACACTCACTAACCCTTGAAATACTGGACGTTCTTCTTCTGAACACTCATTCACTCTTCCATATTTTTTAAGTTCCTACTACCTGCCAAACACAGTTGTGGGTGATGGTGGTAAGCAAAGAACAAAGCACACAAAATTCCCTGCCCTCATTGAGCTTTTATTCTAGTGGGAGCAGGGAAGGAGACAGACTAGAAAAATAAATAAATAAAATATGCAGTGTTAGGTGTTGGCAAGTGCTATAAAGACTCTAGAGCAAACCCTGGCTGGTGTAGCTCAGTAGATTGAGCACAGGTGGGTGAACCAAAAGGTTGCCAGTTTGATTCCCAGTCAGAACGCATGCCTAGGTTGTGGGCCAGGTTCCCAGTTTGGGGTGTGCAAGAGGCGACCACACGCTGATGTTTCTCTCCCTCTCTCCCTCCCTTCCTTTCTCTCTAAAAATAAATAAATAAAATCTTTTTTTAAAAAGACTCCAGAGCAGAAAAAGGGTAAACGAAGAGACTGTGTATGGACTTGGAACTGGACTACAATTTCAAGTCAGATTGTTAGGAAAGGCCTCATTGACCTGTGAGGGAAGACCTAGGGGAGGTGTGAGAGGCGAGGCGAGGATGAGAGGCCATCCAAGGTCAGGTGCTGTTGAGGTTGCACAGAGGAGCAGAAATTGTTTTAACATGAGAATGTCCACTGGAGAACTGACCACTAGTGAAATTAGCCCCACGCAAAGCAGTGCCTGCTGCTTACCAGTGGTTTCCCACCCACCCCACCACTGTTTCTGTCGGCAGGTGTCCTGGCAATTAAAAGATACTGTGAACATCAAACAATAACAATTCAAGGTATCTGTAAAGTAAAATCACCAACTACTGTTCAGCTGATCTCATGATGCTGTTGAAAGTTGTTGGAAAAGTGCTTGAATCACATGCAAATAAGGATCTGAATTTTCTCAATGAACGATTGAGGAAGAGAGAATCACTGAGAAATAAACACAATAAGCTCTTTCAAAGAAAATGTGTAATTGAAGGATTACAAGAGGCCTCTGGGCAAGTTTTTATTACTGTTAAACATTTTTGAAAATATGACCCTGCTAATGATCATCTGGGAACATGAACGCAAAGAAGGTTGTATCTTGCTTGCTTTGGAATTTTTTTTTAAAACGTTTGCCCTGAGCCCCACCGTACTAGATTTATTCTCTGTTGCTTCTTAGAATTAGCATGGAGCTACAACAGTACCCTAAATATAAGCTAGAGATAATGTATTTTAAGTATTTTGTTTTGTTTTTAAATTGAAATCCCAGTGGTATCTCTTCTACTGTTTTATATAACATTTGAGGCTTTGTTTTAGGTGGATTCACTTTAAACTACCTGATTTCCTTTACCAGCAGAATTTTTTTGAAGAGGCAAGTTAAGTTTGGAGGGATGAAGGGACTCACTCACGGTCACATGGCGTGAAGGTGGTGGAGACGAGGCGATGCCTCTTCCGTGGCTCCCAAAGGAGATGACATTCGGAGTGAACCATCCTCTAGCAGATACATGGTTCAAATCCCCGTGGGAAGCCGGGGCTTCCAGACAGTTCATGGGAAAACCAGCGTGGTGACTTTTTTTGGGGAAGATTTTTTTTCTTTTAAATAGAAATGTATTCACCCCCAGGGGAAAACAATAAGTGAGGACATGATTGTGATTTAGAAGATGTTTTTCGTAGCATATGGTATTCTTCCAGGGGCGGCATTCTCTTACAAAGCCTAGAGGAAGAGGATGACATGTGCTCATTTATCTGCAGAATATCATACTGATGCCCTGAACAACTCCTGCCCTTCGGGTATTGTGTGAGGCCTCTAATTTTAATTAGAGAACAGAGTACATACTGCATTAAATAATGAACGAGCAATTTTAGGAGTCATGGTTTCCCTTTACTCCTAGGGCTCTTAGAGAAGCAAGAGATGCTTTCTTGAGTTTCTAGACTGTTTACTTTCGAAACACCTTGCGTTTCCTCATTTGACACATAGCTTGAGATCCCTGCTGTTCTGAGGAGTGCTCAGGGATTTCTGAATTTGCATTTTGCTTAAATCCACAGAAAGATATTTTACTTACTCTTCACTTCTAATATAGATCGATGGATGAATAGATAGAATTCAGTTTCCATAAAAACCTATATGTGGAGTGGACTTTAGAGATCATCTGATTTCCCTTTGTAATTTTAACTCAGTGTTGTACAGAAAGGCAAAGCAAGGTGCCTGCGTCATACAGCAAGCTGGTGACAGATCTCACACCTGAATTTGTATCTTCAGTATAATGGTCAGCTGCTCTGATTCATCCCAATATGAAGGTCATTGTTATATGCTTTTATGCATTGATGGCCGGCATAGCCTGTATCCTACATGTCTGCCAGAACTGTCTTTTACTTCACGAATCTCAGTGCCTAAAGAGCAACATACCACATTCTGCAGCTGGACCCATGAACTTGACCACCTGGCATTGTGGTTGCGAGTATGTCATATAAGTAAGTTTTTAAGGTTTTCTCTGTCTCAATTTCTTCATTGGCTAAATAAAGGTAATAATAATACTTCCTTCTCAGGCTTGTTTTGAAGATTAATAGGGATAATTGACATAAAGCAATTAAATACTTGGAAATGCTTGTACTAAGCAGGATAGAGCTCAATAAACGTTATTCATCACTGTGGCCGTCTTCATTGTGAACTACGGCGGCAGCGGCGGCATCCTCACCATCACTTCTGGATTGTAATTGGCCGGTTGAAGTCAAAACCCACTGAATTACTCTTGGAGAATATCCGATCCAACCTTGGTCTGATGACTTACTTTTATTTCCAACATGCTGTGAGGCTGGCCAGTCTTTGCTTGAATACCTCCAGTGCTGGGGAACTAATTTCTTCCTAGAGTGGACCATGCTAGTTCCAGAAAGGATTTTAAATGCAACTAAAGTGGGCTTTAAAGTCTCTAATGTTTAAAATAAATTGCCTGTCCCGGTATCATTACTCACATCTGAAATGATTTATATAGCAATTATTTAAGGGTTTTGTTTCTACTGTTTCTCATAAAGATTATAGATCAGCTGGAAGCTTGTTTTTTCCTTGTCTAAGCATGAAGATTCCAGAACAAAACTTGGAAACTGGCTGAAGAGGCAGGATGCACCCGCAGTCTTCATTTATAGCCTGACCTTTGTCACCAGTTGTCATTCTGGGCTGAGGAGGCCCACTGTCCCCCCAGGCTGATCCTTTCCTGAGCCTGTCACTTCTCTTGCTTCATTTGGCTGACTGATCACTTGTGGGTGTTTGTGAATCTGTCGTGTGTGCTGGGCACTGTGTTTGATCCTAAGGGTACAGTGATAAACAAGACAGATAGGCAAGTTATATGGCCTCCTGAAATTTACAGTTTCACAACTGAGGAAGCATAGCAAGCAAGTAAAGAAAGATGACAATTTCAGGGAGTGGTAATTGCTATCTATACAAGATTAAAACTGGGCAATAGGACAGAATGCTGTGTGGGGGTTCGGAAGACATTTCGATTAAACAGGCAGGGGAGGAGGTGACATTTAAGTGGACATATTCATAGTAAACAGGTACTGGCCATATGAACCTCCAGGAGCTCAGGGTCCAGGTAGGGGGAGCACTGGGCAGGCGTGAATTTGGTGAGTGTGAGGCGCAGATTGGGGGGCCTCCAGGGAGCTCCCAGGGCATGCGGCTGGGTGGGTAACAAGGCCCAGAAGCCAAGGAGAGAAGGTTAGATTCTATTCTAATTGCCTCGGGATTCCATGGGAAAGCTCTGAGAAGTAGAATAACACTATACGATTTGCATTTTTAAAAGATCCCTTTGGCCTGAGGATGCATTGTTAAGGTGGCAAAAGTGGATGCAGGAGGTCAAGTCAGTGGAGTGCTGCAGTGGTGCAGGCTGGAGACGGTGGCGGCTGGAGGCCTCAGCAGTGGTGGTGGAGCGAAGAGGGCAGGCACAGAGAGCACTCGGGAGCTGACAGGAGCTGCAGGGGACAAGGCTCAGCACAGAAGTCAAAAGTCAGAAGTCAGTGAAAGCTGTGGGGCTAGGCGGAGCGCTGGCGGCAGTGTGCTGGAGCAAAACCCGCCCAAGAATCGTTAACTGACCATGGCCGTCAGGTTAGTCAATGTGACGCTGAGGTTGTCTTACTTTGTCTTCCTCCAAGTGAGAAAACCTTCCCAGGGGACCGAGAGGGTATGAGATGCTGATCAGGATCACTTTAGAGGGATCCTATCTTCCTTCAGCTCCATGAAGGAGAGATGCAACGAGTCTCTAATTACAAAGCAGAGCAGGTTGAAATGGGGCTGAAGTGCGTGAATCAACAGGGCCTGGGCCAGAGCAGAGAGGAGCGGCTGGTTTGGCGGGCACATCAGGGAAGACTGTCCAGGGATGACGATGTCTGTAGGAGAACCGGAATGGTAAAAGACATTTTAGAGCTTTTGAAAAAAGGCAAAAGGCATTCCAGGAATAGGTGGAGGACTAGGTTGTGGGTCGGGGGGGGGGGGGGGGAAAAGGGGCACATAGTAGGATCACTGAGTAGGATCACTGAGTATGATCACAAAGTAGGGTCTCAAAACGGACGTGTGGAATGAGTGCCTGGACTCCCACTGATGCCGTATCTGGGGCCCGGCCATTTCCTCTCTGCCTGATGCCAGCCCTTGAAGTGGGGTTGTCCCTGGGACCCGAGATGTGGATCTCACACTGCCCAGGGAAATAAGCAGGAGCCTTTCACCTTGTGCAGAGAGCCAAAGGGCAGGGAGGCAAGCAGCTTCTCCCATGCGGCTGATAAAGGTGACACTTGAGATTGTGGATGGTGAGCTTGTTCCAAAGGCACCGCTGGGTATCCAGGCCGCCTGGCAGTAAATCACACTGCCCCAGGCCTCGGAGCACAGAGCTGGCTGGCTGGGTGCACGTGTCTGGGGGAGCAAGGACAGCAGGTCCAGGAAGGGAGACACATGTCACAGAGAAGCCCAAAGCCTGATGGAAGCCCTGTGCTGCCCAGATGGGGAAACAGAGGCAGCACAGGTGCCACACTGTGACCCTGATTAACTGCTTTGAATGAATTGTCTACTCTGCCTCCCACTCATTCCCTGTCTTCGAGGTCAGAGTGTTTTGCAGCCTCAACTTGTATTCAGTCTGGTTCCAAGACCGCTGCTGCACTTGCCACCATGGTGCCCCTTCTGCAGCCCTGCCTTTGCCCCCAGGGGGCCAGGCTGACTGCTGGACGGAAGCTTGATGGGTCCCCTCCCCAAGGAGTCCCAGCATCTTCATACTGAAGTCCTTCCGTGCAGGGAAAGGACCCTTCAGGTATGGTCCTTGTAGAGCTGTCTTGAAAGTCCCTGTCACTGAGCAAATCTGCGTCAAGCCAAGCTCCCCTGGAAGGGAATGGAGCTATTCCTGGACCTTGATTTATTTTGTGGTGCCTCCCCAGAGGCTAAAGCGTCCTTTTCCTCCTTGCAAGCTGCAGTCTAAATTGTTCCCCACACGATGCAGGGACAGACGGTGGCTCTGGCTCCTGCTCTTTCCCTCGGCCTCCCGGGAACCTTCTCATCTTATGGACGGGGTGGTCCTTTCTGTTGGAAATGAAAAAGGAAGAGACTGGCTGACCACAGGGAAGCTGGGGGTGGGCCTGTGTGGGAGGAATGAAGGGGGCGTGGGGTGAAGACATGTGAATAGGTCCATAGGGAGAACGGTGGCAGGGAGCTGAGGGTCTGAGGCGGTAGACGTACACTGGGGCACTAACGGGCGAGGGCGGGGAGCACGGAGGTCGTGTGGAAGAACCGTGCAGTGGGCAGGGCTGATCTGGATGGAATTGGGACGGGAGTCAAGGCGTGCAGACTGAAAGTTTCTCCAGCACTTTCCACACCTTCCTGGGCCATAGTCATCTAGCGAGAGTGACAGTGTCTGATGTCCCACGGATGCCACCCCCTGGTGAGCTTCAGGCACATGAAACACACACTGAATCACGGTTAGAAAGGTCACCTCCGGGCTCTATTATTTTTCTTCCAAATGAAGAAAGAGAAGTAGCAGTAGTCTTGTAAACCCCAGAGCTGGAGTCTAGCCCCTGTCTGTTTGGTTTTCAGGTCTCTGCACTAAGCGTCATGTCCAAGGTCAAATCAACAGTGGCACATTTGAGAGTCTGGGCTCCTTAGGACAATACTTCTTTCATTTGTTCTAGCAAATATTTGGGCAAAATAATGGAGGCCTACTTAATATCCTTGACTCCATCTCCATAAAGTTGGAATAATTATCTTGGGCAAATTAAACAAAAGTGTCTTATCTAGTTCCTTCTGTTCCTCACTCTTGATCCCCTTCACTGTCCTAAAAAAGCATCATTATCATCTCCTAAAGGCTAATACATCAAGGAGGATAAACTAGACTACCTCCTGATCATGTGGAATTTTAATTTCCCCCCAAATACCCATTGTACTGGTTTCCATGTGGACTCACGGGGAGGCTGGGATGTGCAGTAGGAGTGAGGGTTCTGCAGCCAGGCGCACCCCTCCCAGCCTGCCCGCTCTGTGACCGCAGGCCAGCTACTCAGTCGTTCTGGGCTTCGTTCTCCCCTGCAAAGCTGAAATGAGTGGCGAAGGAGAACGGGATGGGATCAAAGGAAGAAACAGGTGCTGAGCACGTAGCCGAGGCCAGCGAGCTCACAGCTGGCCCTCACCGAACTTTGGTTTTCACATCGTAACTGTCTCCCACTCACAAATGAAGAAACCCTAGGCCCAGAGAGCGAGAGGATGATACAAGTAGTCGGTCCTTTGTCAGGACTGAAGCCCACAGCCCTGCATCCCAGATGCCCTTCACCCCTGTATCTCTACTCAGCCACGTATTCTTCAGGCAGAAACAAACCTCAATTGTCTCTGGGAGAATAGGATTCATCCTGTTGCCTCCTTGTGACCTCATTTCCCGGGATTGCAAATCATTATTTCTGCCTCCCCTGACCCCTCCGGGCTGTGCCTGGGAGTCCCCTGGCCCCCGCAGCGTGCACACGCATTGCCGGGGAGGACATGCTTGTCACATTCCCCCTCTGTCTCCTCTCCTGTGGGGCAGCCTGTCTTCATGAAAATAGGACAGAGGGGAGGAGAGGAGGAGGAGGAGGAGGAGTATTGGTTTGATCTTTATCAGCATTTATCTGGAGCAAACTTGAATTGGTTTCTTTGGGAGGCAAAGTTCCTCTGAAGACCCAAAGAAGCTGAAGATAGTGCAGCCACTCAGGCGGCCCAAGGGAGGCATGAGATTATAGGAATCCCTCACACCCCTGCTGGCTTTAAAGCACTCAGAGCTTTTCATTATTTCACTCGGTTTGATCCATTTCAGCAGTCCCGTGAGGCAGGCAGGAGAGAAAGTCTTAGCCTTAACTAGGTAAACTGAGTCATGGGGGAATTACATGCCATACAACAACAAAAACCATTTATGCCTTTGTTCAGCAAATATTGATGAGCTCTGATGTGCTGAGCCTACCTTAGTCTTGGGGAGATAATACCAGACACTTATCTGGCCTCAAGAAATATATGATAGTGGGAAAGACCAGTATATGCACGTAAGTAGGAAATTATAACATAGTATGGTTAACACAATGGTATAAATATGCCAGGAAATTAAAGGGAGGGGAGGAGGAATACCCAGTTTAGTCTGTCGGGAAGTTGTATCAGGGAAGGCTTCCTGGAAGAGGTAACACTTGGGATTTGAAGACTGAAGAGGTATAATCCAGATGAAGGGGTTGGGAAAATAGCATAAGCAAAGGCATGGCCTGGAGAAATGGCTTGTGAATAAAAAAACCAGGAGTGGGACTTCAAGGAGACTATAGAATTTAGGTTTTGAAGTACCTTGAATGCCTTGATTTTATCCTGTAGTCACAGGGGATGCGGGCGGAGCTCAGGGGCATTGAGGGTTTTAGGTAAGGGGAAGAGGCTTAGTTTCACTTGGATTAGGACTCAGATCTTTGATGTTCTGTTTCAATACTCAGGTACCCTGACATCAGCTCTTCATAGCTGGGGACACTTGTTCAGCCCGCATCTTTAGGCTCAGCCCTCCTCAGGCCCCTGGAACCCACGGCCGGCCCGTGTAGGAGACGACATCTCTAAGGCCATGATCTTGTGTCTTGGTTCTGCTCATTGGACTGTTCTGTTCTGGGGACCCACCCCTCACCCTGCTCTCAGCATTCAGCAGAGCCCTCCTGCATACCCAGTCCTCTCCATCATTCCGGCTTTAGTCCCCAGCTCCCAGTACCCCCACCCCCCAATGTGGGAATGGTCCTCCTGCTGTGAAGTTCTGCTTTGACCTCCCCTTTTTATTTAGCTCTGGGGGCCCAGGGACTGGAGCAAGGATCCTGCATCTGACAGCCTGGACTCTGGACTTTTTTCCCATTCCTGCTTACCTAACTTTCTAGTTTATACACAAGCCCCCCTCCTCTGAACCCCCTACCTTTGAGACCCGCTGTCTGTGCTCTCTTCTAAGGAAAGTGAGCTGCTCATTGGAGTCCTAATGGTTGCTAACTGTCTGGCCTTAGGAGACATCTGCAAGCCCCAGTGCCTCATCTGTAGATGGAGGATCGTATAGGGCAGTGCTGTGACTTTTAAATGAGATAATGCATGGAAAGTACTTAACGTGGGGAACATAGTACATTCTTATGAGCTTTTATTTCATCAATATTGTACTAACTTTATAAAGCATCTCATTTAGACAGTGGGAAAAATGGAGCAGCATTATTAGACTCTCTCTTTGCAGAAAGTACAAACACCATTTAATTCATCTAATTTTAGTGGCTTTTAGGGAGTTGGAAGGGAAGTCAGAAAAGCTTCGGTGACAGGCATGGAGGTTAGTTGTCAGATAAGCCGGGCTCCGGTCCACCCCAGCCACTAACTTCTCTGTGACCCGGGACACGCACAGCCCTCTCTTCCTCCCGCTGTTGTTTCTTTCACAGTGGCTGATGCAGTAGCACTAGACGAACACTCTCAGCTGCTCTCAGCTGCGATTCTGCCCCTGCAGCCTACACTAAGTCCTTCCTCAGCCTCTGCACTGTCCAGACCCAGCACTGAGGTGTCTCACCAGGCCTGGGGTCTGCTGTGGCCACCGACCACCGCCTGGGAGAGGAGCTGATGGGTGTAGTGAACATCGGACAAGCGCCAGCCCCCACCTCCCCAAGCTGGCTGCCTCTCTGCTGCATCGGAGGCCGAGGCTGGGGCCTGGTGTGCTGCTCCTTCCTGCTGTCCCACATACTTTCTTGAGCTCAAGACCAATCTGGGGCATTTGTTATGGGTTTTGCTGGACTCAACACTCTTGCTTCTTGCCTTAGCTCCTCTGAGGGGTTTTGTGCCTGCCCAGCCAGCAGTTGGCAGGGGCAGAAGGTGGGCCCGGGGCCAGAAGAGCGGGATGGGAAAGAAGTAAGGGAGGCCAAGAAGTGGGTATGCAGTACAGACTGGGTGGGTGGGTGGTGGGCTGGAATGGCTGTGACCGTGTGGATGGATGAGGAGGCGGTGGAGAAAGGGGAGGGAGAGGCAGCAGGGAAGGCCAGCACCGATGCCCGTCACTGAGGAGGCACTGGGTTAATAGTTGCTGAGTTAACGTTCAAGAAAATCGGGAGAGGGAAGCAGAGATGGAAAAATATAAAGAGAAGAGAGAGTTGGGGCAGGAGAGGAAAAGGGATTGGAGAGAAAGAAATACAAAGAAAAATGCAAAGAAAGAGAGCAATGGAAGGGAGGAAGGAGGGAGGCAAGGGAGGAAGGAGGCAAAGGTAACAGGGAGGAAGGAGAGGAGGGGAGGAGTGCGGGATGGCAGGAATAGTTGGAGGTGGTTGTGGTAGGTCACAGAGCGAGCAACCCATGAAATCTGAGAAGCGTGCTGCCTATGGTTTCTTCCATACCCTTTGCTGGAGCTGCCTGAAGTTCCAGCATCAGTATAAGAAATTGTGTGTGTGTGTGTGTGTGTGTGTGTGTGAAGGCATTGTCCTCTATTAAAATCCAGAATTTCCTGAGCTGGGAGAAAACAGGAGGCTACCGGCAGGGCAGCCCTTCTCACAGCCCACCTGACCGCAGGTGTGGATGAGGTGCCCATGGAAGGCGGGGAAGCAAGCCTGAGCCTGAGCAGGACTCCGGGCCACACTGTGCAGCTGTGGTGGACAGCCGAGCGCCGCAGGGGTCTAGGCCCCATGGCAGGGAGGTGGGGACCTGAGGAGACTCTCCTACCTGTGAGGTCCCCTGACTTCGTGTCACCTGGCCTCTGCCGGTCCTGAGAACTAGAGGGCCCGGAGATCCCCGCTGTGGGATGCACACACCACTGGTTGTAGCAAAGGGGATTTTTTTTTGTTTGTTTTTGGAACCCAGGTGAACATTCCTTTTATTTGAATAGTTGTATTTGTGCTGATATAGTTATCCCCAACTGATGTAAGTGATGCTGGTTTTCCATTTATAGCGGTGATAAAGTTTCCTTGTTAAAATTTAAGTGATAAGGGCTGATGTAAAGAAAGAGTATTAAAGAAACGATGACAAAGCTGGTGTCAGAAGTGACAAGATGGCCTAGTAAAAGCTGGGGGAATGCATTTCTAGTTCAGACTCCTCATTTTACAGACCGGGCCAGTGGGGCCAGAGGAGGGAAATGCCTGGCTCAGTGGGTCAGACCTGGGGATGGAGCTGGGCTCGAACCCAGGGCTCCCACTCCCAGCACTGAGCTTTCTGTCTGACCTTTCTGTCTGCCTGTGCTGCTCTGTAACCCTCCTCTGACAATCCTTCTCAAAGCGCCAAGCAACAGATCTGTTAACTAGGGGCCTGCTGGACAAATTCTACACATCCTATTGCTTCCATTCAAGGATGAAAATAATACATTTGCCTCATAATTACTTGTCAAAATAGTTACCTCCGAACTATGTCAGAGTTAGACATGGTATGATTGCTCCGAGTTGTTTCTTGATTTGTAGAATAAGCAAATGCTGAGAAAAATGACGTATACATCAAATTTGTATAAATCGAATTCCATTTTTTCATTCATTTGCTTTATCCTAGAGGTGTTTTATCTTAATTTTTAAATTCTTTCCAGTTGGTAATTGCTCGAAGACCTTTCTTTTCCTTTGTAAAGACGAGGACACTGTGCTGAGAGCCTGGACACATGAGGATTATTCTGCCGCAATCTCTCGGTGTGACCTTGAAACACCTAGAACCTCTTTGCTTCCCAGCTTCCCCAGATGAAATGGAAAGTCTCAGGGTTTGGGGAAGAGAGTCTCTGTGAGCCTTTTCCTGTACCTGTAATATCAGAGGCTTCTCTGATGTATGCCCCTGATCCCAATTGGCTTTCTCTCCTCTTTAGCCTCTTCATGGTGAAGAACACATAGAAGTTGAACCACTGATAAGAACAATTCAAATCAAGTCTATGTCAGGACAGAAGCATGGCAGCAGGGAGACCTGGGGAGGCTGAGGGGTGGCACAAGGGGATGCACTGGACAGCTTTGGAATTGTCTGTCCTGTACCCCTTTGCGAGGAATTCCCCGTTGCCCAGTCAGCATCATCGCCAAATGACTGATTGGCTGTATTCTGCTATGATCTCACCCCTGAGACACTGCTGATTGGTTCGGGAGCAGGCAGGCACCTGTGCAAAGCTGGGCTAATCACTGTCTCATGGGCAGTTTGACTCTAGTCCTGACAAAGAGAACCTCGACTCTCGTTTGAGTGTCTATACTGGTAAGATACATGAGTAAAGCTTTAAAGCTGTTAATAGTCATGTTTGGTTTTAGCCATGAATGCTATGATCCTTCCAGGAAGGAGCAGGCCTGACCTGGAGCAGGCACACAGGAGGAAAGAGAAAGGGGAAAGAATCTGACTTCTGATGGCACTTAAGACTTCAGTCCTATTGTTTCTGAGGCTCAACTGTATTTTATCCTTACCTTCAATGAGACAGCCCAATGTCCTTATAAATTATTCCCCAGTACACTTTTTGTTGCTAAGGCTGGGCTTGTTCCCTGCCACCAAGGGGATTCCAACAAATCACAGTGGCCCCAACCCAAACCCACTGAGTCAGCATCTCTGGTGCTGGGTTCCAGACATTGGGACTAAAATAAAACGTCCTTAGATGACTGTCACTTGCAGCCAGGCTCAAGAACCTGCTTAAAGCTACATGAAGACAAAGCAGGTGGCCCAACAGAGTAGAGTGTATAAGGATTCTCCTAATGATTCAACTTTAAATAGTCAAGGGCCCCTGAGTGCAGTTTCACGTCTGGTCCTCTGTCTCCTCATCTGCTCGACAGAGATAGCATCCTTATCTAACCTGCTTCTCAGAGCTGCTGTTCTGAGCTAAAAACAACACACTGTGGCAGCTTTATGCTCCCCCAGGAAGCTGGCTTCCGGCTAGAGATCAGCAGGCAGGAAGATCACCAGGGAGCACTCCCAGAGCCACGCCTGGGACAGGAAAAGGAGGAAGCGGCTTGGCAGGGCAGACGGAGTTCCCGCAGGGAGCTCTGCTGCTGGGTAGGCCCGGCCGAGTTGCTCTGCATCGGCCTGAGCGAGGCAGCCTTTATTGCCATCAGACCCCCGCAACAGACAGGACCCATTCTTCAGCTGAGGCCTTCATCCCTGCAGGGGCATCTGAGAGGCACATCTCAAAGTCAGTCAGCCCCAGTGTGTGATGCCCATTCTTTGGTAAGTAGAGGGAACTCCTCCAGCTCCCCCTGGAGCCTTGTCCACCTGTCGGAGTGGAGGGCCCCACTGTGCACTTTGACACCCAACCAGAACCTCCAGCCAGCCCCTCTCTCAACCTCAATCCAACCAATCTCCACATGGTTTGGCTTCGTCTTTGAATATTATTATTACAGTTTTTTTTCTCTTTGTCTTTGCTACCTTTGCCTTAGTTCAGTTTGCCATCATCTTATCTGAATCATTCCAACAGATTCCTAATTGGTCTCCGTGCTTCCTGAAATCTCTTTCTGAAATCCATCCTGCACATGCCTGAGATGCAGAGTGTCTCAGTCCCCTGCTTAAAATCTTCCAGTGCTTCCCACGGCCCTCGGGACACAGGCTGAATTGCAGTGTGGCCTGCGGAGTCACCCTCATCTGGTTCTGCTGTCCATCGCTCACCTCCTCACACCAAGCTGTTTATAGCTTCGATCCCACAGGGCTCTGCTCCATGCCTTCTGGCCTTTGCTTACGCCTTCACTCCTCTTGGAATGGCAATGCCCTCCTCTTCGAGTTAATTCACATTCATCCTTTAAGACATCATTTCCTCCAGGAGACAGTCCTGGACTCTTGGCCTTCCAGAGCTTTTGCCCAATAGAACTCATCTCTGTATGTTACTGTGTTTGCTTCTTACTATTAACAATTATAATTCTAAGCTCTAACATTTATTGACTGCTGACTTGGTACACTGTGCTAAATTCTTTACATAGATTATCTCAGTCAATCCTCAAAATAACTTTAAGGAGTGAGTACTATCATCATCTCTATTACACAGACGACCAAGCTGACCCTTGATGAAGTTACTTGTTCAAAGTCATGCAGTCAGGTAGTTGGCATTTGAAATCAAGGCTGGTGACACTATTCTTGTTTCATTCATTTTTTCACCTTGCTACCCAGAATGGTGCCTAGCATGTAGAAAACGTCTTTTGAATTCAACATGGCACAATGTCTAGGTCATGGTTTGTTTTCAGTAATTGATTTCCTGCACCTTATAAAATAACTTTCAACCTACTTTAACATATATTATTATAATAGCAACCCTAGTGTTTGACATAATTTTTACCACTATAAAGGAAAGCAGACAGAGGCCTTTAATTTGTTAATAATGCCCTGGCCCAGAGGCCCCTGGGTTCTGATCCCAGACTAGTGAGTGCAGAGAGGCACGAAACCAAGATTTTACCTAAAATTCACATTTGTTTTTTTACCTCAGTAGAGGTGACATATGTCTGCTGATTTCTCCGCATGGTAAACATAGATCCTTATCATTTCTCTTAATTTTCAGAGTGTGTGCAGTAGGTTGAAGTAAATAGCAAACACCTGTTAAGTGTCATTTAATCCTCAGTGTACCCTCCCCCCAACCCCAGCAAAGTAGGTTTTACCATTTCAATTGTATGTTTTTTGGAAACAGAGGCTTGGGAAGTCAGAGCAACTTGTTCAAGGTCACACGGCTAACACGTGGAGGAGCCAGGATTCAAATTCAGGGCTGTCCAATTCCAACTCTTTGCCATTCCACCCTGTCATTCTGCAGTCCCGCCCGCCTGTGTTCCTGGGAAGTCTGGCTGGTCCCCAGAGGTCTGGGCCACTTCTTCATGGGCACTGATGTTCTCAGGCACCTTCCGTGGCTGGTGCAATGGCTCCCCTGGGGGAAGGAGATGGCTGCTCGCCAGCTCTAGCTCTGAGCCCTTTAATTAGGTAATTAGCAGGTAGCTCCCTGGGGAGCCAGGCAAAAACACTGTGGCAGAAGCTTGAGCAGAAATGGAGCTGCTGTTTTGGTCTTGTCCAGGTACATTTTGCAAGAGGGACCTGAGTGTTTGTGAAATCTATAGAGACAGAATGTGTGTTCGTGTTTACCAGGGGCTGGGGTGCCCAGGCGGCAGTGGGGTTGGGGGAAGGTACTGTCATGGTGATAGTTTCACAACGTTGTCAATGTATTAAATGCTGCAGAATTTACATTTTTAAATGATGTCATGTGTATTGAACCACAATGGAGTTCCATAAACATATGTATAGGCCAGATTTGTGGACCATTTGCAAACAGGTGCAGTTCTCCCACCCACCTCTGTGTGTAAGATGGTTTCTTACAGCCCCTTGGGCAGTAAGTAAAACACAAAAACAAATAACCAGCGGTAGCTGCCTGTGGCCTGAGTGTGGGCATGGCTTGCTTTTCCCCTCCATTAATCCAGGGAGATAGCAGGGCATGGTAGAAAAAAGCCTGGACTTTGGGGTTGAGTAGACCCATGTGTGAATCCCATCTTGCTATTTACTTATTGTGTTGTACGAGGCAGTACTTAATTTAGCACTGAACCTTGGTTTCTTCATCCATAAAATGAGAATGATAATCACACTTTCTTTATGGAAGTTGGTGAAGATCAGAATTTCTGTCTGTGGAGCCAGGTGATCATAAAAGGTGACCATAAATGTTAGTTGCTGCTTCTTTTTTTCTCCCCCTTTCCTCTTTTCCTTAACTCTTCCTCCTCCTCTACCTTCTCCTCTTCCTCGTAATTAAACAAAGAAGAAATGCTATGACTAGGAGAAGAGAAGGAAGGACAAAGGAAAAAAAGGCTTGGAAAAACAGAATATTCAGTAATTCATAAAGTGACAGCAACAATCTTAATGGTTCTGATGTATGTAGACAGTACTGGGAAGTCTTCCGATTCTCCTCCCACTCACTGTCTTTTTTATTCCTCACTAGTATTCTAGTAATACTCACAATGGATTCTTTGTCCCCATTGGGCAGATGAGGACACAGAGACCCAGGTAGGTCAAGTTAATGGCTCCAAATCACTCTAGAGTGGCAGAGCCAGAGCTGAGACAAGAAAAAGGACTAACTCACTTAGAGCTTGCTGCTTTCTGCAGCCTAAGCTATAGTCAGAGCTGCTGAAATAAATGTTTATAACATCTTTCATCAAAAAGAGTCACTGAGGACTTCCGGCCAAAATGGAGGCATAGGTAGACACACTGTGCCTCCTCGCACAACCAAGACAGGGACAACAACAATTTAGAAATAGAATAACAACCAGAACTGACAGAAAACTGAACGGTATGGAAGTCGGACAACCAAGAAGTTAAAATAGACCCGTTCATCCAGACCAGTAGGAGGGACAGAATCAGGCAGCCAGGCATGGGTTGTAGCATGGAGAGCAGAGAGCTTTGGGACCCGGCACATAAGGCATCCGGGGCACGCAAGACTGCAGCGTGTGGACCCTGAGCGCGCAAGCGGCAGCTGGCAGACCCAGAGAGGCGGGAATTGTGAAGCAAGGCCCTGTGTGCAACCCAGGATCCCAGCACTGGGAAATAGAGCCTCGGAGCACTGACTGAAAACACCTGTGGGGGTTGAGGGGCAGGGAGAGACTCTGAGCCTCACAGGAGAGATCGTTGGAAAGTCCCACAGGGTGCACAAGCCCACCCACATGGGAATCGGCACCAGAGGGGCCCAGTTTGCTCAGGGGAAGCAGCAAAAGGGACTGAGGTCCTACGGAGAGTGGAGCAGGCACCATTGTTCCCTCTCAGACCCCGCCCTCACAGAGTGTCACAACCCACTGAATGGGGTGCCCTGCCCTGGTGAACACCTAAGGCTCTGCCCCTCATACATAAAAGGTGTGATCAGACCAAAGGGGGTGGGGAAGATGGCTCAAACAGAAGTGAAAGCCCCAGAGTCAGTACTTTTAAGTGACTGAGAGATAGCCAACCTATCAGATGCACAGTTCAAAGCACTGGTGATAAAGATGCTCACAGAATTGGTTGATTTTGGTTGCAAAGTAGATGAACAAATGCAGGCTACAATAAGAGAAATGAAGGAAAATGCACAGGGGACCAACAGTGATGGGACAGAAACTGGGACTCAAAACAATAGAGTGGATCAGAGGGAAGAAAGAAACAACCAAACAGAAAAGAATGAAGAAATAAGAATTCAAAAAAATGAGGAGAGGCTTAGGAACCTCCGGGACATCTTTAAACATTCCAACATCTGAATTATAGGGGTGCCAGAAGGAGAAGAGGAAGAGCAACGAGCGGAAAACTTATTTGAACAAATAATAAAGGAGAACGTCCCCATTCTGGCAAAGGAAATAGACTTCCAGGAAGTCCAGGAAGCTCAGAGAGTCCCAAAGAAGTTGGACCCAAGAAGGAACACACCAAGGCACATCATAATTACATTAGCCAAGGTAAAAATGAAGGAGAGAATCCTAGAAGCAGCAAGAGATAAGGGGACAGTCACCTACAAAGGAGTCCTCATCAGACTGTCAGCTGATTTCTCAAAAGAGACCTTACAGGCAAGAAGGGGCTGGAAAGAAGTATTCCAAGTCATAAATGGCAAGGACCTACATCCCAGATTGCTCTATCCAGCAAAGCTTTAATTTAGAATGGAAGGGCAGATAAAGTGCTTCTCAGATAAGGAGTTCATCATCACCAAGCCCTTATTATATGAAATGTTAAAGGGACTTATCTAAGAAAAAGAAGATTAAAAAAACATTTATGGTAAAATGACAGCAAGCTCACAATTATTAACAACCATACCTAAAACAAAAACAAAAAGAAACTAAGCAAATAACTAGAAGAGGAACAGAACCACAGAAATAGAGAACACATGGAGAGTTATCAACAGGGGAGTAGGAGGAGGAGAGAGGGGGAAAAGGTATGGAGAATAAGTAGCATAGATGGTAGGAAGAAAATAGACAGGGGGAGGGCAAGAATAGTATAGGAAATGTAGAAGCTAAAGAACTTATGACACATGGACATGAATTAAAGGGGGGGAATGTGGGTGGGAGCAGGTGTGCAGGGTGGAGGGGAATGAAGGGGAGGTAATGGGACAATAGCAGAATAAATAAAATATATATTAAAAAAAGAGTCACTGAGTTTTGTCATGCCAGGAGTCTGTCTTCCTGTGGTACCAAAGGATTCTCTGGAAATATCACTCTGTCCTGCTTCCCTTCCCTGGGTGGCATAATCTGAGTAAAGATCATTAGCACTGTCATCTGGAGTCCTGAGTTCTAGTCCTAGCTTGGCCATGATCTCAGCCTTGTCCTGAAGCCTCCAAGAAAACAGCTTAAGTCATGGTACTGTCATTCACTACTATTCATTCATTTTCCACTCAACAATTCTTTCATGAACAGGTATTCTGCTAGGTGCTAGAAATAAATACAATAATGAAAAAGCAAAATGTGGTTTCTCCTTCTTCCCTATGGAGCTCATATTCTAGTGAAGGACACAAATAAAACTTTTTTCCCTCACTGAGAAGAAAGGTATCTTATTTTCATATTACAAGGCTCTGTCCTCCTAATGCACTTTTGAGAAAATCTCCTTCACACTCCAGCCTTAAGTTTTCTTATCTGAAGTAGGAAGTTGGATCATTTAGTCTAGTTGCCAAGAAAGCACAAGAGGCCTGTCACCGCAGCAGTGTTTTCTGGGACTCAAATCAATAAGAGACAAATAAAAAATTCAATCGAAAGCCATATATGGAAGACTCAATATTTGAGAAACAGGAACCTCGAGGCCATTTTTCCTTGACTCATAGCAGGAAAGCAGAAATAGAAACCACCATTTAAAGGAGGAGATATAACTTCCACCTTTTTGAGATTTTTTTTTCTTATTCAATTTCGTTTCTTTATGAAACATAAATACACCTTAGGAATAGAAGCATTGGAGAAGATTGAAAAGTGATTGCATTTTCTCTTCTGCCCCCGCTTTGAAGCTTAAAAATCATATTCACTTTCTTTTTATTTACCAAAAACTATAAGCTTCCAAAGCTTGGTAAAAGTAACTGGAAGTATGAATTGTGTTGAAGAAAGGGTGAGGTCTCAATGCCCCTCCACCCCCTGTCCCATCCCCTGAGGTTCCTGCGGGGCCTCCAGGGTCTCCTCTTTGGAGGGGATGCTGCTGCCTGGGAAAGACTAGGTCCAAAATCCCCCCGAGCCCTCAGTGTTCTGGCCTGGCCACAGCGGGGCCTGGAATGCATCCCGCCCCTTACTCTGTGAGGGCAGAGTTCAGACTTTAGAGACAAAAAATGTGGGTTCAAATCCCACTTTTCTCCTTATGAGGTGGCTTTGGACAGCTCAGCCTCTTTGAGCCTTGGCTTCTGCCTGTACAGAAGGGGTTCATCATGCCTGTCTCGCAGAAGTTCCAAAGTCGAGGGCCAACAGGCGCCTTGGCTCAGGGTGGGTGTTCTGGAGAAAGTAGACAGGCAAATCTGTTCATACTGTGACAATGATGACCTCAACGTTTCAGGCTTGAGAGGACAAACCCTAATCCTCTCCCTTTCTCATTAACTGGTGGACAACACCCATGGCGCCTATGCCATCTTGGTGGCAGGTGAATTTCTCCAGGTGATATCTGGCTGCGCTGTGTCCCTGGAGAAGTGCCTGCCTCTCACTCCCTGTGGCTTGCAGGGTGGGGGCAATCACAGGACCCTCTGTATCCCACAGAGTTGACAGGTGGGCCAAGACAGGCAGATCAGATGTTTCTTCCTTCGAGTTTGAATCTTGATGGAAACACGTAGGAAAGGCAACAGCGGGAGCTGAGCCGTGCTGAGGCTGCATGAGTAAGAGACAGTTCGCAGTTCCACCCACAGGAAGCTCGAGACCTTTCTTCTTTCCTGATGTCGCAGAACCACGACACGTCGGGGAGTCACTCATCCTCTTTGTATTCTGAGTGCTACCCAGTGCTGCTTCCCTTAACTTCCTTTTTCCGTGCAGGAATTACAGCAGCGTCTGTTGCTGAAAAGCACTCCAACATGTGACAGAGATACCCCAACATGGATTGGGGCTCTCCCCTTTTAATGTAGTGTGACTACATGTATTAATTAACACACCTGGAAGAGCAAGGGTTAACACCTTTCACATAAGTCTTGGGTCTACCAGGGTACATGTGCAGTCTTTGGGCCCAAAGGGGTCTCAGAGGGCATCCAATCTAATGTCCTCATTTAATACCCCAAAATCCAAGACTAAGAGATGGAGTGTGACTTGGTCATTGTCCAAAGTCATTTGGTGGCAGACCTGAGTCCAGAATTCAGATTCACTGACAATGAGCCTCGTGTCATTCTGCCTCTTGCCATTCTTACCTTATGCTCATGGACTGGATGCTTTGAGCTCTGCCCCCACAAGGCCACAGTAATAGTTGTCATCCTCATAAAAGTAATGAGCTTTCCCTTGTGTCATGGTCCATGACTGTGATCCTGAGTAGGTCACGAGCATTGCAGGCTATTTGTCGAGAAGGGAGGATGGGGCCGGCGTGAAAGAGTGAGGTTGGACCCCCATCCTTGCATGGCAGAGCTGTGCACTTTGATTTCTGTGCTGCCGTGGATATCCTGACCCTAGTCAGTAACTTGCCTGCTCAGCCCTAGGTAGATGGAAGACTCCCATTTCTGAAACAGCAAAAACTGGGAGAGAAGTTCTTTAAACACTGGAAGAAACAGGAGAGACAGTTTGCTTTTCCCATTAAAGGTTTCAGAGAATCCTGAAACAAACCCGAAGGACCAGGATGAACACTAGTTTCTCTCTGTGAGCAGCAGGGAAGCAGAAGGAAAATAGCCTGGGGGCTCCTTGTTCTTGGGAAGCAAGATAGGGGTTTAGTGTGGCACTCTTTCTCTCTTTCTCTCTCTTGTTTTTTAATCCTGCCTGGCCCAAGGATACCTTCGTTGACTTTAGGGAGAGAGAAAAAGAGAGCGAGAAACCCAGATCGCTGAAAGAAACACTGATCAGTTGTATCCTGTACATTTCCCCGAACTAGGGCCTGAACTCACAGCATAGGCATGTGCCCTGACTGGGAATTGAACCCACAGAATTTTTGTATGTGGAGCGATGCTCCAACCAACCGAGCCACGCTGGCCAGAGCATAGTGTGGCCCTCTCAACCAAGGGGAAAGAAGCCAATGCTGGCTGATGTGTGCTGAGCACTTCCTGTGGGCCAGGCAGCAGCTTCATGGTCTTAAAGCCCCGCAGCCACCGAGGAAGAAGTATTCCCATTTTACAGATGAAGAAACAGGCTCAGGAAGGTGAGTCCGCTGCCCGAGGTCGCACTGCCAGTAGGCAGTGTAGCCGTGCTTTAGACCAGGGTGGTTGTCAGTCCCAGCCCTTCTTCAGTACACGCTGCAGCTTCCCACCCGCCAGGAGGCTGAGCCTGGACGCATTCTCCAAGTCTGCAACAAGCTAGGCAGCGCCTCCATTCCGCGTATACAGACTCGGAGAAAAGTTGGACTCTGCAAATTTAATCATTCCTTTTTCCTCCTCCCCTGAACCAACCTTTACCAAGTGCTTGGAAAGGGCCACTTAAATCCATAGCCCAAGAAAAATGTATCTTTGTGATTAATACGTGTTAAAATGAGGAGTGACACGGTAATAAAATGGGAAAGGTTTGGGGGCCTTCGGGGAAATCCATCTGACTGCGGGCTGCAGTTTCAGTAATGAGGCTGCTATTTGGCGGTCAGAGAGGTAACGTTTGGTGATGCAGGTGGAATGATTAACAAGGTGCATGCGTCCGCCTGGAGGAAGGGGGGGTGGAGGGGAAGCGCCTGTGGGAAAATGGCTCAGGGGGGGAGGCCACTGAGCCTTTTCTGCTTTGTCGGCAGGAGCCATTCAGGAGAATTTACAGGGAGCTCGGATGCTGGGAGTGGTTTGCTCTCCCTTGAATTCATCCAGAGTGTCATTCAGTGTGTGTGTGTGTAGGAACAGGGACAGGAGAGAGGCCAGAAGGAATAGAGGGGTGTGATTCTTTTGTCCAGAAGCTTAAGTTCAGTAACTCTTCCTTCGTTTAGCTGCAGGGCTGGCTTCCTGGGAAATGAAGTGATGGCTTAGGGGGTACTGGGGTACGATTCAGTGGGGGTTGCTATGATTATACATAGCCAGAGGGCCTAGGAGTACACAAATCCTGAAAGAGACATATGCAAAGACAACTCTAATATTAGCTGAGATTTTTTTACCTTAAACCCTACAGTAAAGGTGGGCTAGATTAGGTGTTAGCTTCCTCTTGTTGAGGCCAGAGGTGTTCAGGAGGAACGTGAAGCCCATATTCCCCCCACATTTAGGTACCTGCCAGTTGAACACTAGGAAAACCTATGCCTGCTGATAACAAAGAGAAAGGAGGAGGGAGGGGGAGAGAGAGAGAGAGAAAGAGAGAGATAAAATTTGGAAACATGGTATCCTGTTCCTGCTGCCTCCTCAGTGAAGCTGAGGCCTGACCACTACACCTGAGGAAGAGAAAACATTCAGAAAGTGGAGATGGCTGAACAGAGGTCCTCCAGAAGGAGGTGTCAAGCCTCCTTGTCTCTGAAAGTACCACCTTCAGAAGAAGCAGGCCAGTCCCTTTGCTGGACTCTGGCTCACTGAATAATCATCAGCCGCCTTAGTGTCTGTTTGGGGGTGGAGTGAGGGAGTGGAGAAGGTGGTGGGGTTTGTGCCTTACAGCCCAGTTCACCCCTGGGAGTGGGGCAGCAGCTGTGGAGGCGCCTGCCAGGCCAAAGGGAAAAAGGTTACTGCTACTCCCCGTGTTCATAGTCTCCTGCCCTAGTTACATCTTTCTGGATGAACGCAGTGGGCTCCCTCATCACTCTGTTCTGTTTGTTGTCGGAATGATCTTCCTGAAGCTCAGCTCTCACCCTGTCACTAAATGCTCAAGAACATGCCATGTTTCTTGCTGGCTAGAGCAGCCATGGACCATTTGGCCCGAGTTCTGTTTTTATAAATAAAGTTTTATTGGAAGAGTCACACTCACCATTTGCATATTATCTGTGCCGCTTTCGTGCTACAACATCAGTGTTAAGGGGTTGTGACAGAGAGCTTATGGCCCACAACACCTGAAATACTACATATGACCTTTTATTTAAGAAGTTCGCCACACCCTGGTCTAGAAAAATGTGCCCAAACTTCTGTTCCTAGAACTTGAGCTCCTTGCCAATGTGGTCCCAGGTAATTCCCCTGTTTTATTTACCTCCGCTCCTCTTCAAGGACCTTATGTCCTAGACCAAGTCTTTATGAATCTTGTTTAAGAAAATCTTGCCATCTTTAAAATTATAAAGATGATCTTATAAATTTTCTTCTATAAGCTCCGTTTCTTTTTCTACCTTTCTATCTTAAATCTATCTGGAAGTGATTGTGTGTGATGGTATGTATAAATAGGGATCAAGATTTGCTTTTTCCTCATATGGATATCCAACTGATCTAATTTTTTTTATTAATTAAAAAATTCTTTACCCACTGTACTACAGTGTCACCATCATCAAATGTTAGTTTGCAATTTTCTTGTATACTGTGCAAGGAAACCTCTATGTATATATTAAAGGAGTATATAATCTATGATAGCATCAAAACCCATCTAATTTCTAGGAATAGATATAGCAAAAGATGCATAACCTTCTACACTGAAAACCATAAAACAAAAGATAAAAGAAAAAATAATTATAATATATGAAAGGGAACCCCTAGAAAACCAGAATTATCTTCTCGTGGGTGGGCCCTTTATAGTACAGGCTTTGTCCATGAGGTGAGTGCTCTAGGATCCAACCCAACAGCATCAGTGTACCAGCTGGTGTTGTTGTGAGAGGCTGCATTTGGCTTCAGTGAACTTTTTTTGAAGACCCTTTCAAAGCGTTTGTCCATTTCATGATGGGTGATTTAGAGCGTGCCTGACCACACCTTCCCACGTGCTGAGACTTTAGCAGTTTTTGACCAAAAAGCGGCATGACTGTCATGCTCTGCCCTCCCTATTCACCCAATCTTGCCTCTAGCAACTTTTTCTTTTGTTTCCCTGGATGAAAAAAATCCTCAAACAGAAACATTTTACCGATGTGTAAGAGGTAAGACAAAAATGGCAGAAGCACTAAAAGGCATCAAAATCAACGAGTTCAAAAACTATGTTGCTCAGTGGAAAAAACATCTTGATAGGTGTATTGCATCAAAAGGAGAGTACTTTGAAGGTGACTGAAGTTTAGACGTGTAAGAATAAATACACAATTTTTGTAAATAAAGTCCTTTTTGGGGGTTCCCCTCCTATGTGTGCATATACATGTGTGTTTATGTGTGGGTTCAATAGCTTTCATAATCCATCTTAAAATATGGTAGCGTAGGTGTGCAGCTTTTTCTTCTTTAAGGTTTCCTGGGCTCGTTTTGGCACTTTAAATTCCCATAAAAAATTTAGGATTAGACAGTCAGCTGGTATTTAAAAATCTGATTTAAAAAATCCAATGAGATTTTGAATGGAGTTACATAGAATTTGTAGGTGAATTTGGGGAGAACTGACATGTTTACAGTATGCCAATATGTCTAATCCATAAACACATTTCTCTGTTTACTTAGGTCTTCTTTTGTTTTCCTCTCTGAAGTTTTGTAGCCTTTAGTGTAGAGGGTTGTACGCCTTTTAGTCTAGGAATTTTAGTTTTTGATGATATTATAAACGATATGTTCTTTCAAATTCTTATTTTTCTAATGTCCACTGTTACCAACAGGCGAAGATTCAACTAATTTTTGTGAACCGACCTTGCATCTAGTGACCTGGCTTAATTTACTTATTAATTCAAATACTTTACCTGTAGATTTTGGTTTTGGACTTTACATGTGCATTTTTCCTATCTTTATGCCTTTTCTTTCCTTGTTTTACGACAGCAGCCAGACCAGCGCAATGTCGGACCAGAGCAGTCCTGACGTACGGCCAGCCCCGCCCGAGCCTGGGCGCCTGTCGCTCACGCCGCCGACAGGGCGTCTCACGTGGTCGAGCTGGTCCTGAGAAACTGCCTCAGCGAAAGGAGTTAGTGGGCTGGCAGCTGTGTGCAAGGGTCCTCTAGGGCCGGGCAGAACTATTCGTTGCCTCCTCTTCCCTGACTGCATTTTGGAACTGGTCTCCATCCACATGTGGAAGACCCAAGTCTGCTCACTGAGATTCTCTGGGCCGAGGGAGTCCGAGGCTCTCTGACGGGTGCACAGAACGAAGATTCGGCTGCCACTCTCACACACCGAGTGCCGAAGGCTTTGTTTGTGCTAGTTTATTTGGTGGCGCCAATGATTCTACATGGCAGCCATCATGATTCTTTTGTACAGACAAGGAGCCTGGGGGGGTGAAATTACAAATTTAACCCAGACCACTTAACTGGAAACAGAGCTGGGTTTTGAACTTAGGCAGTTTGATTCTGTAACCCTTGACCCCTGAGCCACACCGATCTGCTCACACCCAGCAGAAAATTTGCCTCCTTATAATTTCTTTGAGCCCATACAGAATAAATGTCTTCTCTTTCCTACGAAACCCCTTCATGTGCTTGACGGCGGCTTTTATCAGCCTTCTGAGTATTCTCCAGATTCAACAGTCCTCGTTTTTGTCATTCCTTGCCTAACGAGGTTTGAAAACCTCCTTTGCTTTTCTAGTTAGCAGTTTCCTCCTCAAAATTCCTCTGGAGCCCTGGCTGGTGTGGCTCAGTGGATTGAGTGACAACATGCAAACCAAAGGTTGTCGGTTCAATTCCCGGTTGGGGAACGTGCCTGGGTTGTGAGCCAGGTTCCCATTTCGACGGGTGTATGAGGCAAATGAATACATTGATGTTTCTCTCCCTCTCTTTCTCCCTCCTTTTCCCTTTCTCTCTAAAAATAAATAAATACATTTTAAAGAATTCCTCTGCAGGCATGGTGCTCGGTAGGGGTGGGGGGTCATTACAGTGCTGGAATGATTTCAACTGTGCAGAGAGCACCTTACCCTTCTTTACTGTGAGCTCTGTACTCTTCGTCATGCATCTTTGAGATGGAAGCAACTCCGTACAGATTTCAGAGATCAAAGATTTCATTCCAAGCTTGGCAAAGCTCTGCACTAGCTTTGTGACATTGGCCAAGTCTCGAGATTTCCCCCAAGCCTTCATGCTCTTGTCTATAAAATATGGGACCGTGAATGCTACTCTGGTTACCCCCCAGAGGATGGTGGGAGACTCATTTGCAATAATGGATGGGAATGTTGTTAGCAAACTGTGAAGAGCTCTATCAACGTCAGTTATTTTTAGCAGACACATCACGCTGTTGGCACATACTGAGTGAATATTTGTACAGGGTGGAGCTGAATTCAGCCATAAAGAGAGTGAACAAAAGGAAATGTAGTGGCGTTCAGGCAACATGAAAAAACCTTGAGAGTTGGGCTGTGTAAGGGAGAGAGAGGGCAGGGTGCAGCTGGCCCCAGAGAAGGAGGACAGATACCAACCAGAATATGCAGCCACGATTTGGGGAAGCTGCCATGGTCCACAAGGCCCAAGGGGACCAGGACATCGTATCAGATCTGGCGACCTGAGATGCTGAATCGTGTGTTTTCTTCCAGTGAAATTGTGAGGCAGAGCCATTCCTTGCCTCCCTTCCCCCCATCCCACCAGGCTAATTATTATAAAAATTCCCTGTCATTGCTTTGCAACGGTCCACAGCCTAACTAATTTAAAAATGCAAATGAACGCTAAATTACAGTCGGCTTTGGAGCCCATTTCCTGCCCGTGCACCTAGAGAAGGTAGGCGTCATTTCTACAGCTGGAAATGAATCTTGGGCACCATGGGTGATATGATAGTGACCAGTGGCATTGCTGCTGACGTCACGAGAGGCTCAGCAGACGGTGGGTTCTGGCAGCACCATGGACTCCCCATCTTGGGCCAGTCTCTGCCTCTGCAGTGGCGCGCTGCAGCAGCTCACCGTTTCTCCTGCAAACCAAGGGGCCCGCCCCGCTGCCATCTGTCAGCCCCATGGCAGGGCAAGGGATGAGCCTGTCCTGGGGGTTGGACAGCTCTGCCTGTCCACCATCCCTCCTGGCTGTTGAGCTTTGGGTCCGAAAGCCTGTGTAATGATTATGACGGTGAGGACAAAAGGGGCCCCACCTGCCAGCTCATCCTTAAGTTACTGGGTCCCGCAGGGCATCCTGGGACTGGGCCTCAGGGATGCACTGCTCTGCATGCAGGTTCCTGGGACTCGCCTCAAACCCACAGGGTTGGAATTTCTACAGGTGGACCCCAGAAGTGTCTCTCTCTCTTTTTCAATCAGTCTCTTCAGGTAAATCTTGTGCATATTAAACTTTGAAAACTACCATCTACTACTATAAAATTATGGACCATTGGGGTAGAAAAAAGGCCTAAAGACTGCTTAGCTTGGTGATTTTCCACACTAGAATTATTCAGGGAGATTTTGAAGCTTGGTGCTGGAGGGTTTACTCCACACAAATGCCATCAGAATCGTTGGGGTGGGGACTGCGGCCATCACTGTTGTTTTATTTTTATTTTGTTCAAGCTCCCCAGGCGGTTCCAGTGTAGAACCAAGGCTGAAAATCGCTGCTGCGGTCCAGCCCTTGGGTTTTATAGTGGGGACAGTGGCCGCCCAGAGGTGCTATCTCAGAGAAATAGTAGGGACTCTTGAGAGTCAGTGGTACAGGCAAGATTTCCGGACTTCTGGTTGGTATTGCTTCTTTTTATGCATTTATTTTATTTTTTATTTATTTTATTATTTGTATTGTTTTTTTCCCATTACCATTTATGCCCCTATACTCTCTTCCCCCTCCCCCCGCCCTCAGTCACCACACTGTTGTCCCTATCTGAGAGTTCTTTCTCTTTTTTTTTTTGCTCGATCCCATCCCCCCACCACCCCTGCTTCTACGGCTGTCAGCCTCCTCTCTGTGAGTCGGTCTCTATTTTGCTGCTTAGTTCAGTTCCTACCACACCAGCTTTCTTCTCTTCATTGAATCAATGACTACCCTGTTTCCCTGTGTTCAATTTCATCCTGCAAACAGTAAAACAGCACGTGATGGTTTTCTTTCTAAGCCAGAGAGTGTTCCCATCCTCGCAAGGTGAACCTTTGACCTCACCCAGAATGATCCCTGATTGGAGTTACGACCTAAAGGGTCAGCCGCAGCTGTAGACTCACCCTCGCTTTACCCTAAGTACCCAGAGACCCCCCTGTTAACGGGAGAAGGCTTGTTGGGAACACAGGCATGCTCTGGCATTAGCTCTGGCATTAGCCCTGCACACGTGACTTTTGAGCAAGTGACTAAACCTCTTTGGGTGCTCGTGGTCTTTCGCCACACGGAACACACACAACCGCACTGAAGTGTTTTGCTGAGAAAGGGACTGCGTTTCAATAACATAGCCTGGTGACAGCCATCCAGGAAATACTTAATGAATTGAGTGATTAATTCAGCAGTGCAAGTATAAACATCACAGGATCATTTTCCCAGCTTATCTTCTCCTCAAAACAATTTACATATTAAAGCTTATTTCAAAAGATTAGTCTGCAGTGAAATTTATGTATATGCATCTATTTCCAGCTCCAGTGAATGGCTTAATGCTATCTAATGTACATTTTCCACAACAAAATTGTGGTGAACAGAATAATTTGAACTATCTTTTAGAATGTGATATAATAGAATTTCCTGTAGACGGGTCTTAATCTTATCTTTACTTAACCTAGGTCCTTTTGACATTGTGTAAGAAGCATGGGCAAGACATTTAAAGGATGAGAAATATACCAAACCAATGAAAACGCTTCTTGTGTTTCATTAATCCATGAGTTGAGGTTCTAGATTTTGTAACTTAACAATGTGTCTTTTATTTAGAAAGATCATTCGATTATCAGTAGGATCTATGCCTTGAATTATTCTTCCCTAAGTATTTGCCTTCACTCAGTTATACCAACAAGCGTATTTGATCAAATTTCGAACTT
Source organism: Phyllostomus discolor (assembly GCF_004126475.2). NCBI lineage: Eukaryota > Metazoa > Chordata > Mammalia > Chiroptera > Phyllostomidae > Phyllostomus > Phyllostomus discolor. The sequence continues at coordinate 22,387,865 of NC_040915.2, forward strand.
TGAATCAAATGAGTTTTCAGTTCATGACCAGGGTCAGCTGTCTGTGGCTGTGATCAGGACGTGCTCTGGACTGTCACTGACACGTGTCGATGGACGTGAGCCAGGTGCTACTCTGGACTCATCGTTCTGAAAGAGACACGCTCCCTGCCACCCTGGGCCATGTGGCCCAACAGGAGAGCCAGGCAGCAGTGGCTGAACGATCACAGATGGAGCTCAGACGAGAGATGTGTCTCTCTGAGGATGTTTAGTGAAGAAACCCGGCTCAGATGGGAAGGTCAAGAAGGCGTGCCCGAGGGATGACTGAATGGATGCTTACGTGAGGAGGGGCAGGGATGCAGGGGCAGGTTCGCAGAAGGCCCGGCATGGGCAAAGGCCCCGTGGGAGGAGCAAGCTTGAGTTTGAGGAGCTGGAAGGACTGGAAGCTGGGAGGGTCATGGACACGATGCACATAGGGTGGTGAAGAGTCAGGCTCTGACTGGTGGTCAGCGTATAAGAATTGGACGAGGAGGGTCAGTCTAGCGCTGACTTTGGGGTTCACTAAGTGACCTGGGTTAAAGTTTAATCCGGGCATGATGGTGAGACTACAGCCAACATCAGGAGTAAGTCTGCAACCATTCAGTCTTGCGTTTCTTTAACAAACATTTAATGAGTGTCTGCTGTATTCCAGGTAGGTGAGAGGCGGGCCAGGCTAAAGGAGTAAAAGTCGCTTTATAGTAGTGGTTAAACCTGTCAGCTGTCGGCAGACGACCTTGGAACTGCATCGGGACTACAAAATGTGAAAATTTGTTCATGTCAATGAACTTCTCTGAGTTTCCATTTTCTCACTAGTTAGAGGGAGGAGGATAAGAACAGACTTTTCAGAGGATGGTTGTGAGGACCAAATGAGTTAGTGTATAAAAAACACCGTGGAGTATCAGACACATCATAGAGATCTAATATTAGCTACATGCAAATCAGCTAAAGCCATAAGGAAAAAATCAATCCTTGTTTCTCAGTCTGGTCTTTGGACACTGAGAAAACCCCTTGGGCACCTCAAGGGACATTTGTGGGGGGAACAAGGGGAGGTTTCCTGCCAGCTGTGTCATCCACCTGAGAGACTCAGCTGGCACCTCTCTTGTCCCTTTAGACAGCTTGCCACTGGCTGGCAGGGTGGCAGTGGGCCAGTCACTGAGTTTAAATAGAATTTTCTTTGCAAATTGACATAGCAATGAAATTACCAAACTGCTGTGTTTATCTCTCCAAATAAAAGACAGATTTTAAGTCTATTACACCAATGTAATTGAAAGTCAGAAGTAAATGAGGGGGGTGTGCTGTAGCTTCTGTGCTGGTGGGAGACCCCGCTCTCCAGACCCCCGATTAGGTATGGCTGGGTGGAGAAATTAGGGAAGAAGTTCTGCTTGCAGCATCCCTGGGCTCGGAACTGTGAAGATGAGCCGGATTCGTGGAGTGATAGCAGCCCACCATTGGGAAACTGGGAGCCCCATGTTCTCTCTAAGGATGCTAATGTAGCAACTTGGATTTCAATTAAGATTTTGCTATCCCCATGATAGAGGCCTCTTAATCCTTCATCAGAGGTGCTGCCTGAGTAATCAAACCTTGCTGCAGGCTGCAGCTGGCTTTGTTTAACCCCAGCTTTCCTGCCAGAGCTCTCTGAGACAAGCTCACCTGCTTGGAATCCACATGTCCCCTCCTGTTGTCTGTGTGTGAGGAATTGCAATGCCACGCCACGTGGGCGGGAGGCTGGCTGGAAATTACAGAGCTAGGAACCTCCGCAGGAAATCCCCGGCCTGGCTGACCACCTGGCTTCCCATTTTGGGTCTTTTCCTTGCCTTGGTGTTCTGTGTGTAACAGCGGCTCTGAGGGAGGTGGAGGTGGGCTTCCGTCTCTTGTAACTCCATGAGTCCCCACTCAAGTCGTGCCAGATTAAAATAATAATGTTGCCCTGGCCAGGTGGCTCAGTTGGTTGGAGCATCATCCCGTACACCAAAAGGTGGTGCATTCAATTCCTGGTCAGGGCACATACCTAGGTTTCGGGTTCAATCCCTGGTCAGGTTGTGTACAAGAGGCAACTGATGGATGTTTCTCTCTCACATGGATGTTTCTCTCTCTCTCTCTCTCTTCCCCTCTCTTTCTCTCTCTGCAAAATCAGTGAAATATATTTTCGGATAAGGATTAAAAAATTATTTTAAATACTAATATTTGATGTGAAAAATTGCAGGTATTTTATCAACCTTTGCGAAAGGAGCATCTTTAAAAAAAGACTTTGCTGCCCTGGCTGGCGTAGCTCAGTGGATTGAGCGCAAGCTGGGAACCAAAGTGTCCCAGGTTCGATTCCCAGCCAGGGTACATTCCTGGGTTGCAGGCCAGAACCCCCAGCAACCACACATTGATGTTTCTCTCTCTCTCTCTCTCTCTCTCTCTCTCTCTCCCTTCCCTCTCTAAAAATAAATAAATAAAATCTTAAAAACAAACAAACAAAAAGACTTTGCTTTTTAAAAAATATCAGCCATGTAACATCTAGATACTCTGAATGTAATTTAAGATGAGTGCTGGGCAGATTCCCACCCTCAGCCTCTCCTGTGTGTGTCTCCCCCACTAACACCAGGTCCTCCTTTGCTTACTCAACAGTGACCTTGGCTCACCCCCAAGCGCAGAATGGAACTCTGTCTGGAGATACTGATCGTCCTCACACCCAGGCAGAAAAACGAGCCTCCGTGACAGAAGGTTGGTAACGGTGTGCTATCTGAAGAGAGTGGAAAATAGAATTTCGCTTGAAGAATATTGGCAACTGAGTATTATTTGCAGAATATTGATTTTCAAGTGATGTTATAACGGCTTTCTTGATAGAATTGTTTAGAGAGTTCTCGTCTGCGGGCTTTTCGTGTGGCACTTCCACTTGAGTGAATTCGTAGGCCAGTGTCACCGATGGCAGGCAGAAGTCGCTGACTTACAGTGCCTCTGAATCTCCCTGTCATTTCCACCTGGAGTTGAAATTCTCCCTGATGTCTTCACTTAATGAGGACCTCAGGGTGACCTAGAGATTCGAGCATGTCTGTCTTTATTGGGGAGCACAGAGCAGCAGTGAGGTAATTGTCAGGATGAGGATGAGCAGCTTTCACGGCAAGATGCCCGTGGTCTTGAAAGAAGTGGAACGACGTGGGCGCCATCACCGGTGAAGCGGGCCAGCTGCCCTCTGCACAGGAATGTGGAAGGCAACATGTCCCTTTTGCTTCCGTGAAAAGCATTGGTAACAAAACCTGGGTTCAGTCTCTGTTCCCAGCCCCCCTGAGCCGGGTGACCTTCTTTCTCTGCACCCAGTGTGTTCAACTGTAAATGAGGTGTTGGACCAGACGTTCTCAAGATTCAAACGCAGTGGAGAGGGGCCGGGGGTCCTAGGGCCTGGGCTTCAGGCCCACGTTCAGGACCAGCACTGACTGGTCCTCAGTTTCCTGTAAGACAGGGAGTTTGGTCGAGATGCCTTCAGGGTCCTTCTCGGTTCTGAAGAGTACACAGCCCCTACTCGAGCAGGAAGGCGGTGATCAGATTCTGGCCCCGGTACCACTCAGCTGCAACCTGCCTCGTGCTGAGAACCTAACAGAACAGAGTGAACTTGTGACAGGGAAGATGGTTCATCCTGTTCCCCAGTAGGCACTTCCCCCCCATTTCCTTGGACCACTTTGGGCATGCTCAGAGGCTCGGGCCATGCTCCCTGCTCAGCTTTGCAGAGCGAGTGTGAACAAATGGGGCAGCACTGGGAAGGCCATTTCTGTCTGCACTGGGAGGTGTTGGGAAATTACCATATGCTGCAGGAGACAAGGGGAGTGTATACGGGAGGGAGATATGATAAAACCAACTTAGTTCGATAGTAGTTCAAATGACAAAGTTTTGGGCTGGGGTGGCAAGTTCATATAACTGCATCATGACAAAAGTTAATGGAGGCTCAGCTAGATTCACCTGCGTCAACACAGGAATTGATGGTTACAGTGCTTTGTAGGAGGGAGGGAGTGCCTGACTCCAAAGGATGTCCCTGGAGATGGGATTCAGTTTTGTTTGCGGGGGAGCATTAATACAGGGCACGCCTAAGAAGAGAGATAAAAAAGGAGACAGGTAAAAAAAACCCCACATTCTATAAAGAACAGTCAGAGATCCCGGGTGAGAGGTGATCGGCTGAGTGGCGGGGAAGAACCCATGATGGGGGGGCACGTGACTAGTAAGAGGAGAAGGGCAAAGACTGCTCTTCCAGATAAAACAATAGTCAGTGGTAAGGAGACAAAAATGCTGGCTCAGGATGAAGAAAAAACGTTAAAGTTTTACAACAGTGGAAGCAGTTTTTGCACTGAGTCCCGGAGCTCCTTGTCTCGGGGCTGGGGTTGAGTTGGGGGTGCTTTCATGGAGGCTGGGTGGTCTGCCTTCAGAGACGCGGCGTTGGATGGGAGATTTAGCAAGGACACTCTTTTCCAATTCTGTTATTTTATGGTGGATACATCATTACGATGAAACCTGGAAGTTCTGGTTGTGGCGCCTCTACTACGAACTGGTGATGTGACCCTGACCAGATCATTTAACCTTTTTGGACCTCTGTGTGCCCATCTTCAAAGTGGAGATTGGTGAGCCCTGTCTGGCCGCGTCCGACCATGATGTTACAGAAGGCTTGCGAGGGTAAGAGCAGGCACATGAAAGTGCTTTGACCAGGACCCGCAGCATGAATGACACGTTCACGTTGTCAGGATTCTCCAGCCGCTGTCTTCGAGGCTCAGGGCGAGACTCGCCTGGGCCAGAACCCCGGCTCCGCCTCTTGCTGGATATGTGGTCTTTGACAAGTTATTAAACTGGCTGAGCCTGTTTCCTGGTCTAAGTAATTGGGCTGGTCCGGATAATATTGATCGCAGAGGGTCATTGTGAGGATTAGAGGCATAATGCGTGGGAAGTGATTCTGGCAGAGCCTGCCACAGAGCACGCCTTCCGTGAGGCTTTGCACTGCTCGCCATTGCTAGGGCCTCAGGCAGCGTTTATGTCTGTGTGGCGGGCGGAGCCAGCGGCTGGCGGAGTTGTTAGGTGTATTGCAGATGCGGTCCGGGGGGCTTGAGCCCACCTCTGAGTGCCCGAGGCAGCAGGGAATGTCCGTGCAGATCCCTCAGGGGAGCTGCAAACCCAGCCGCTGAAGTTTGTCAGTTCGGCGACCCCAAATGTTTTCTTTACTTTGGAAGCTCATAATATTCCATCATAAATGTTTCATAATTGCCTTATGAATTATTCACCTGCAACTTAATAACCTTAAATTTTATGGGATTATTGTTTTTATGGGAGAAAAACATTACCAACCTGGGACCCAGCTGTGAAGAGAAAGTGCTGATGTTATCAGTTTGTTATTCCTATGCAGTAGAAGGGTTTTTTTTTTGGTAAGTATGAAATATAGAATATTAATAAAAGAGCAAATAAAACACTAAAAGAGGAAGAAAAATCCTTGTATTGCTCTTAAAAATTTTCATCTCAAAGCTGTGTTGGCAAAGTTTTTACCTATCGCCAAGAAGCTGGCCCGCCTCCCTTATAGCAGGTGTCATTTTCAAGGAAAATCATTCCTTGTTTCCCTTCCTCGCTTATCTGGCCTTTGGCCTTCCTATACGTCTATCCATTACTCAGAGGTTATTTTAGTCCGTATTCACTAGTAATTTTTAAGTCAGTACCACCCTCTCACCATCCTAGATGGTTGCGGTGTCGGTTCCGGAACGCCCTGGGCGGTGGGGAAGCGGAGTGTGGGAGTGCGGCGGAAGGAGCGGTCACTGGGAGAGCTGAGTCTGCGTCCAGGCTGTCATGTGATTGATGTATAACCTTAGCAATTCCATTACGTTTTCTCATTTTCTCAGCCTTGGTTTTCCTTCAGATCAAATGGGGATAGTGATGTCCATCCTACCGACCTCACAGAAATCCTGAGGAAGTCCAGTAAGATCACAGATGGGACAGTCTTTTAAAGATAAAGCACTAGACAGATGTAAGGAAATGGCCCAGTGACACCGGCGAGGAAAGGCCAGGGTATGAATACGGCGGAGCCCAGGGGAAGGGGGAGCAAGTAGATCAAAAGGGAAAGCTAGTGCCTAGCAGACAGCGGGAAGGCAGCGTACTCCCTTATTCAGTTTTGAATTTTTACTGGGAACAGAAAAGAACAAAGCAAGACCACCCTGTCCTCTAACACCAGGTAGGGTGCTTACTCACCAGCTGTTATTAAAAAATTCAACCAAAACCCTTTTGTTGCAAATCATGGAGCATGTGTGCCCTTTTTAGAATCAAAGACTAGAAAGAAGACAATGGGGGTCACGAAAGGACCATTCGAGTGGCCCCATTTTGCAGACGACAGCACTGAGAGCTGATGAGGAGGGTAGATTTGGGCCCAAGATTGCATGTGAATTAGAAGCAGGGACCAAAAGCCTGGTCTTTGATATCTAATACTGGGTGCTTGTCTGCCTTAGAAAGTGCCATGAACATGCTAGAAGAGGGGCCTCTGGAATGGAGGGCGGGGGGCTGCTAGGGAAAGTGGGTTGGAGGCGTGTGTTGGGCAGGGTTGGGGGCTGAAAGAAGGAAGGTAAGAAATGTGATTCTGCTGCAGGCAAATGAGCCTCTCCAGCAGAGCTAAGAAATCAGTGGGGCGGGTTTTTTTTTTTTTTTTTTTGGACTGGCTAGAACTGAGTCATCCAATTAAAACAGGAACAGGTGCCCCAGAGGCTGCGGCGCCTCTTCTTCCCCACAGTTTGCACTGACTTCTAATAACATTTTATTAAAATTCTCTGGGTCCTGATTAATTTTCCTGGCTACTTTCTTTCTTATTGCTCTCCTGGCCACGGGATGAGAACAGCCAGTGCTGTAACGAGTGGAGCGAACAGTCAGGCTCAACTCATTCGATCTAAATGACTCTCCGTCCTCTGTGATGGAGCGCTGGGGACTTGTCCCCACGCATTTTGGGGGGATGGTGAGAGATGACACCTGCTGATGTCTGTGAAGATAGGGCATCACCAAACTTACCCCCCGGGGTATCATCTACAAGAAGATTATTGATTTCGGTACTTGAGGATCTGCCCGTTGGCTAAGGGAGGAAGACAAGTGACATTTGCTGAGTGCCTCCTGTGTGCTTAGCATTCTTTTCTGTGATCCTTCTCCAGGTTCCTCGAGGGTCCTGTGTATTCTTCTGACACAGTGTCATCAAGATCTGTTTTCCCGCAGGCTCTGTGAGCAACTTTAGGGCGGGCACTACCCCTTCCCCACAGCAGATTCTCAGTCTCACTAGGATGGCAGCGCATAGCAAGTGCTTAGTGAATAGGTGTTCATTTAATGAAGGGCTCTTGGCTGACAAACATAGACTTTCCTATTAGTGTCCACCACCACTGTTACTTCCATTCTTATTTCCATTTTACCTGTCATTAAGGCAAGGCTCAGAGGGGTTGCCTAAGGTCACACATGTAATACACACAGCTCTGCATGACATAAAAAAGAACAAGATCTATTGATTAAGCATGCTGTCCACTTCTAGGGACAATGTCTTTTCTCTGGAGACCTGCTGAATTTCAGCCTTACAGCCCAATGAATTTCAGCTGTAGATCCCAATGAAGTGTTGCCTTTGAAAGCTATGTTTTGGACTTACCCTCATGGCAGACAAGATGCTACAGTATCAAGCTTGCCCTGTACCAAAAGTATCTGATGGACCAAGAGGTGGCCTCGGAAATGGCAAAAGTGGATAGAGTGGCATATAAACTGGAGTCTTAAGGAACTGTGGTTATTAGAAGGGAGTATAATTCAGGAATTATCCTGCCTGTACAATATTACAGTTTTCTCTAACCCTGCCATTGTACATGTGAAATTATGGACTGAATAGTTATGTAATTATTAGTGTTCCTAGTGGTTGTGGAGGTTCTACTGGATGACAGAGCTATGTTAGCTAATGAGGCAGGCAAGAGGAGGGTCCTGGAAAACCCTCATGTGCAGAAGGAATCAGAGAAAACAGGGAGGAAATAGAAAAGCAGCAGGAAGAAGCAAGTCTCTGGGAGCCAGATCAGGGATGGAAACACTTAAACAGAGGGCACTTAAAAAGAGAATTTTTGTTTGGTGAGCATGGCCAAGGGGTAGGCTACAAGGGGTCAAGGAACTTTTGTGAAAATGTCTGTCAAATTTGTGCATGTTTATTTCACTGGAAAGAGGAGGCATAGTTTTCACTTTCCAAAGTGGTCAGCAACTTTTCAAAGGATTATGAACCAGGGGTTGGGGTTAAATAAAAGCAAATCAGAGTGTCCTAGGACCAGTGTTCCAGAATGGGGGGGAGGGGCCCAGTACGGTCCCAAAGATTGCATTTGACAGATAGGTATATGGGCAGGCTCTAATGGTCAACATTTACTGAGTCAGTGATGTGTTCCCAGTGTTACTTTAAGCCCCCTTTAAGACCCTTTTCAACACTGTGTTAGGGAATTCAGGTGAGGAAAACTAGACCTTAGAGATGATGTAAATCACCCAAAGTCACATCATTTACAAATGGCAGAGCTGTGATGGGGACTGAGCCAGCTGATTCCTAAACCTGTCATCCTAACTATACCCTCTATGGCCTCTCTGGAGGAATAAGAGGAGGATGTCCATCAGGGATGGTAGGAGACAGCATTTTTGTGTGTCTTCTGAGGTCACATGGCTGCATGTCTCCGTGCCTGTCTCCAGCGGCCTTGGGTTGAGTGATTGAGTTCACCGTGTGGGAAGAAGCCTAGTGGATAAGGGCAGGGGCTATGTGAGCCCCAGAGAACCGCCACGGGAAAGTCACCCCATGGTGGCCCAGCAGCAGAAAGCTCCTGGAGACTGGGGTGGCCGGGGGAGCCTTCTGTTCATAAGGAGCTTTCTGGAGCAGGCTGCTGGAAAGACTGTGAGAGCTGGGGCTCCACTTTTAGAATTTGCCCAGAAAGGGTTCCACGGATGTCCCTTTCCACCGTTGTGTGGGCCCAAGGGGCCTTCCTGGGGGCTTCTCTGTTGTTTAAGCAACAGCAGCAGCAGCACAAGGCAGTGGGAGGCGTGGGCACTTGAGCCACATACGCCTGGACTCCCCTCCCAGCCCAGGCCCCTCCTGCTGTGTATGTAGCCTTGGTCCAATTTCTTCACGGCACGGAGTCGCCTTTCCCTCCGCTGTGAACCTGCAGTCAGTGCCGCCAGTGCCACCTCCCCCACAGGGCTGCCGTGAGGGTTAAGTGAAAGAATGAGGGTAAAGCAACCTGCAGGTACAAGCACTCAACCTATGGTAGCTGTTGATTTCCCTCTGACCCCAAGGAAGACCCATGCCCACCATTTGCAGAATGTCCCCTGACCCAAATAGACTGCCTTTTTTTTTTTGGCCAGGCCCTTAAGCTCCTTTTTACTGTCTCTCCTCTAATGTGAGATAAACTTTGCTCCTCCCAATTCTACACACACTCTATTTTTTCAGGGAACCAGGGAGACATAGCCGATTGTTAAACTTTTGTCATATGCTGTTCTAAGAAGATTACTAACTTAATCCTCACAATGCCTTTTGAGGCGGTCATTATCAGCCCCATTTTACAGACTAGGCGACTGAGGAACTGAGAAAGCGAGTTGCCCGAGGTCATGTAGCTTGTGACATAATTGTAATGTAAACGTTACAGGGCAGGATGGCTCCAAAGCCTGCATTCACACTCTGCTACTATATCTTTTTTAAGTAAAGACTTTATTTATTTATTTGTAGAGAGGGGGGAAGGGAGGAGGAAAGAGAGAGAGAGAAACATCCATCAGTTGCCTCCCATACCTGCCCCAGCCAGTGACCAGGCCCTCAACCCAGGCATGTGCCTTGACTGGGAATGGAACCGTTGACCTCTTTCACTTTGCTGGATGACACACACCAGTCAGGGATACACTGTCTCTTGAGGAGTTCTTGTGACTATTCAATGACTTACATAAAGAGCTTGGCCCGGTACTTTATACTTAGTAATTGCTTGGCCCGTCTTCCCTTCCGTCCAACTGTAGGAGGAAATGGGGCTGTGAACACCCTTAGAGAAATAAAGCTAGCGTTCCTTGCCAGGGTCCCTGAGCTGGATTTCCGGTGGTCCAGAAAACCCTTTTACATAACAGACGCAGTATTTAAAGCCAGGCAGGTCAGGCATTGGCCCAGCTTCTGTGGCTTACCAGCGGCCCCTAGTGGCCAGTGGCTCCAAGTGCCTCGCCTTCTTCCGCGCTCTCTATCTGCTGGCTGTGTGCCCTCCAGAGTTTTAACACACTGCACTAATTCCCACTCAACACGTTTTGCAGTATTGGACAGAAAACAGTGGCAGAGTCTACAACTCTGGGCACAGAGGCTTTTACAATGGGTGATCTAATCTATAAAATCGGGGCCCAGTCTGTCACTGAGGCCTTTTTCTCTTTTTCACATCCCTGTCCACAAACCTGGGAGGCGGCCGGTACCATTATCCCTGGTTAGAGGCCGGGAAAACTGAGTTTCAGAGCAGTGAAGGAACCAGGCCACGCACTGGTTAGCAGGAAGCCCACTGCCCCCCACCCCAGGTCTGCGTGGGCACAGGTCTATGTGACCTTTGCTCGGGAGGCCTCGGCAGCACCTGTGTCGTTCATTGGCACGGCAGTGGTCTGGTCTTGGGACCAGATACCGGATAATAATAACCAATAATAAGGAAAACCAGCACTAACGGATTCACTCTGTGCCAGGCGCATACTAAGTGCTCTTATATACCCCATTCATTCTTCCTAGCCACCCGACAAGATAAACATCTTCAGCTGACGAATGAGAATGTGGACCGTGAACAAGGTCAGAACTGCCAGAAGCCATATAATTCATCTGGGCGTTAGGACCCAGGGGGTTCTAATCCAAAGCAGTTGCTTTAATTTAGCTGCCTACTTCAGCTAAATTTTAGCTGTCTGAAATTTTGATGTATTTTGTGTATGTTCTCCTTGTAGCAAATCCAGGGTGTTGGTCCTTAGCCCTCATTCGCCTAAAACATGCCCTTCCCATTCCTGGCAAGCTAGGTGTTAATGAGAGGTTGGCTGAGAAGAGCTCGGGGCACTGTGGCAGTGTGCTGGCCCGTGTTCCTCAGAACGGAGACTTGTAGTTAGGAGAAACTCCACTCTTCTTCGTGTGTCTGATGCTCTCCGATACCCTCTCTGACTGCCAGCCAGCCATTTCCCGGAGTCCTGCAGGATCTCAGAGGGGAGGCAATGGCGACAGTCGAGAAGAATGGTCATGAGGCAGGCGTTGGGGGCAGGAGACCGCAACAGTCCCTAAACAGTTCAAGACTCAGTTTCCTCATCCACTAAGTGCGCACCATGGTGCCTACCTCAGGGCGGTTGCAGGAGAGAAATACGACAAATACGTACGATACCCGTAGTGCAGGGTAAGTCTCGCTGCTGCGTTGATGAGTGAGGGAACACACGGTGACTGGATCTGGTTCGTGAGGCAGGTCACCAGCAGCAGCGCTGCCCAGGGAGAGTGCAGGCCCCTGGTCTGGTGTTAACGGTGAGATTAGGTTGTTCCTCTTGCAGCATGAAGCAGTGGACGTAGGGGTTGAAGCAAGAAACAATGTACTGAGGGAAGACAGCCAAGGCTAAGAAGTCCCTTTCCATAGCGATAAAGTGGGTGGGAGGGGATGGTGACAACGCCTTTATCCAGAGCCATACCAGCCAAATTCCTTGCCAGAAGGATATTGAGTCTTGGGAGCAACAAGGGACACAGCCATGAAGGAATTAATTTGCCTTGAGAGGAATTGCCTTGACTTAATGGCTTTATTGAATTCATGGTTTTTAGCCCATTGATTTCCGTTTACTTTAATTCAGGACTATGCAGGAGCTATGCCAGTACTTTGCCTGGCCACAGTGATCAGCCAGTGTCCCGGCTCCTCTGGCCCAGCCTCTGTCCTTCTTTCTTGCCCCCTGTTTTCTGTCCCCATTTCCCCCATCTCAGCGACTGGGCTGGGCATGTGTCCATGGTCCAGGCAAACCCTCTGAATTCCTTGCTAATTGGAAACGATGTCATCAGGTGAGTCAATGAGGCCACCTCACTCTCAGGCTCTTTGTTCTGGTTATACTGAACCTCTGGCTTTAGGATTTGTTTTCTTAACATCAAGCTTTGAAAAAAAAACACTTTTAATTTGGGGGTTCTTTTGGATGCTTGTCCTATTTAGCTAAACTGGGAGTTTTTAGGAGTGTTTTCCAAACTTCAAGGTGCACCAGAGTCAGCTAGGATCCTGTGTTCAAGGACATTTCTGGGCCCAGACACTTTGACTCAGTAGGTCATTTTTCATTCTAAAGATGGGGAAACTAACTAAACCTTAGAAAGTTTAAGTCATGTCTGTGAATCCCAGTAGCTGGTAAATGGCAAGGCTAGGATTCCAACTTCAGCAACTGACTCCCGGGGCCACATCCTTATACTATGCAATAAGAAGTACTTTAAAATGGATTATGTATAGGTCTCTTATAAAGAAATTTAACAAAAATAGAGTCACTAGTAATTGATTAATTATATTAGACATTCATTAGTTCCCATAGAATGAGTAAATAAATGCTCTGTTAACACCTGACTTCCAATGAATCCATGGGTTAAATTGTTTTCCTGGGTCCAGAGAAGACAGACAAGGCACAGAGAGCAGGGGTTTGCTCAGCGAACACTGCTGAACCTGGGAGAGAATTCAGTCTCTCTTTCATAATGAGTGTCCTGGTCATACCATGTGCATTTCAGGGGGAAAAACCAAACCAAACCAGCGCATTCAGGCGTGCAGGCAGCCAGGACTCTCAGTATTAAGACATCTGTGCTGTGGAAAGTGGTGGCAAAGGAAAGCAGCTCACAGGAAGACCCGGTTCTGGGAAAGGATAATGCCATGAACTAGTTTGCTGGGGATTGTCTTGAGTGTGTTCGAATGGGATTAGGGTCAGCTCAACTCACTCCAGAGTCTTAGGAGCCCTAGGCTCTGAGGATTGGCCATCACTAATAATAAAGTGGTATATCCAGAAAATGCATGATGCAAATCAATCCTGCTTTCCTATTGTTCACCTGGGTTCACTAAGACATCCTTAGTGAGCATCGCTATGCTCTTTCCCTCTCCCACTCAGTTTTCTGGGTAGTTTTTCATCCCTGAAATACGTGCCTACATGTAGGAGAGTGCTCTAAATTTGAAGAGTAGCTCTGGAAAAGCAAATTTACCCTCATCACTTATTATTAGTTGCCATGTTTATTGTTATAAATTTCCTTAAATTGGGGCACACCTGGATTTATAGGAAAGCATGGGGGAAACTTCTTAAATGAGGTGCTAGGATTCGTTTCATATCCAATTTACCCAACTATTTAATACCTTGTCCAATAGATATTGATTGATTGGAATATTATACATACAGTGGAATATAAGTCAGCCTTAAAAAAGGAGATCCTGCCATTTGCAATAATATGGATGGATCGGAAAGGCATTATGGCAAGTGAAATAAATGAGACAGCTAGAGAAAGACAAATACTTTATGGTGTCATTTTATGTGGGATCTAAGAAAAAAAGTAGAACTCATGGGAAGCATAGAGTAGAATGAGAGTGTCCAGGGGGCTGGAAGTCGGGGGAAATGGGGAATGAACGAACTCTCAGTTACAAGACAAAAACGGTCTGAGGATCTAATGTGTTACATGGTGACCGTAGCTGATAGCCCGGTATCATACTGAAATTTGCTGAGAGAGTAGAACGCAAGTGTTCTCATAAAAAGTAAATATATGAGGTGATAGATGTATTAATTAGATGGTGTGAATCCTTTTATCGTGTTTACATATATCAAGCCATCAGGTCGTAAACTTTAAATATATTACTATTTTATTTGTCAGTGATACCTCAATAAAGCAGGAAAAAGGAGAAATACTGGAATAATTAATATTGACTGAGCTGAGAGGACTGCTGGGACTTCAGGGGCCCAGGCTTGTGGGAAAGGATGGCCTGAGACCGGGTAATAGTCTAATTTGTTATACCCAAGAGGCTGCTCCGGGCTAGGAAGAGACCAGTGTTCAGCACTTAAGGGAATTCAGCATAGGCAAGTCTTTTTATTTGCAAAGAACTGAAACCATTCAAGCTGGTTCAAGTACAGCAGAGTTTGGAAAGGTTATAGGGACATTTCACAAAAATGAAACCCAGTGATATACTTTGCTCCAGAGAGGCATCTGCTTTGCTGAGAAAGTCCTTCGGCTTGAGTTGCCTCCTTTGTCTGTATTTCTCTCTCTCTCTGGTTGTCTTAAAGATGTTGATTGGTCTCTCTGTAATACAGCTTTCCTTTTTTATTGAATTTGTTGGGGTGACACTGGTTAATAAAATTACATAGGTTTCAGGTGTACAATTCTATAATAGATCATCTGTATGTTGTATTGTGTGTTCACCACCCAAGTCTCCTTTCATCATCTTCTATCCCCCGTACCTTCCTCCACCTCCCCCAGCCCCCCTGCCTCTGGCAATCACCCTACTGTTGTTCGTGTCCACGAGCCAGCATGAGACAACCTGCCGGTGAGAACGTGGAGGAAAATGAGTCTGTCCATGAGTCCACATGACCTTTCAGGCGAATAATCCCCAGTGTCTGATTATAGTGTTTCCTTTGTCCAGCCTCTCCAGGAAGAGCACTGCTTATGTGCTAGCTAATTAGTGGCTTGGCTTTCCTTGTGTTGCCTTTCTTGTGTGTTGGTTTGTGTAGCTGGCTAGGGCTTGCAGTGGATCACATGCTAAAATACACCCACCTTCATGAACCCGTTCAACAGGGGCTGGGGGGGAATTTCTCTGAGAAGGAAACCAGGGCTTATTCATATCCTAACTTATATCCCAGAGTGAGCCCCAGGGGGCTGCCCTCTTTAGGCAGTGACACTGCCTGGAGCCACAGAGGTGTCGTGTGTCTGCCTCTGTCATCCATGTTAAGTAGAACTCAAACCAGTGGCTGAGAGTCTGGGTGACAGAATTTAGTCACAGAACAAAGAGGTTGGAATGTGTGTGGCTAAGACTCTGGTCCAGCAGGCTCAGGTTCAGAACAGAATCCCAGTCTCGGAATGGGAGTAGGTACGCGAGATCAGGAACCAAGGTCAAGGTTCTGACAAAATCACCTGGGAGTCTGATTTCAGGGCACCCACCCAGATCTAGTAGTCTGCTGAGAGGATTCTTTTGACGAGATCAGGGGGCAAAGTGAAAGGAGGGCAGGTTCAAGAACCTCTGACCTACTAAGTCCTCAGCTTCCTGCATATACCGGAGTCTAAGCCAGCCCACGGCACTCAGAGCTCGGGTCCCCTCCCTTGCAGTCCAGAGCTCTTCCCTTTATTATATCTGCCTGCTGTCTTTATAGTTGAAGAAGGATGTCACAACGCCCTTTTGTATCAGAGAGATAGGGTTTGTCTTGGTGTGACAACTAGCTTTTATGCCACATGGTTAGGCTGGGTAGGACCCAGGGTTATATCTTACTTAGGAGGTTGAATTTTTTATCTGATCTATGTGTTCGTAATAACTGGGCCCCATCAGTCAGAAAAGTTTAGACTTTAACAATTATTTGTTTTCAGTGGCATACACCAACTAAAGATTTTTTATTGCTGATGTTACACGTCTATGCTGGATCTTCTGGGGCCCTACTATGAGCTTCTCTAACTCCAGGTCAAAGGCTCGTTTCTGGGACAGAGGGGAAGGAGACCAAGGAAAAGCATACCTGGGCTTTTGAGCTTCCATCCCGGAGCAGTCACACACATCAGCACAGTCCCCACTTCATGGGCCAAATGAAGCCCTTCCTTCACACAGGTGAAGGTGCAGTCCTACTGTGGACTGGAGCGACCTTCCTTCACGCAGGTGAAGGTGCAGTCCTACTATGGACTAGAGCAAAGAGACCCATACACCGAGCCTTGCACAAGGATTTGGACTCATTTTCTTCCACATCTGCAGCATTCAGAACAATGCCTGGCACATGATAGGTTCTTTAAAATATATTGAATAAACAAAGGGAGAAAGAAACATATGAAAGTAAAATAATTCTTATCATCTAGGATGAACATTGGTCCTGGACACAGTTCTGAAATGATCTTTGCTAGAACATTTTAGGAAATAGCCCCAGAAAGGGCTACGTTTGGGAAAATTGTCTTCAGTACGGGTTATTTATGATTGGAAATTCCCGAGCTTGAGGAGTTCCCAGCTGCCTTTTATCTCAGTATGGGAGTCATTTTTTCACGTTTCTACAAAGGGTGTTTGGCAGGTCAGCTTGAATAGTTGTCTGATTCCCGGGATGTTAAAGTGTGTGAGGGAGAGTGTAGGGGTCATTCACAGAATTCACAAGAAAGCTGAGAGTAAAGCCCCTGTACTGAAAATTAGCTTTGCAGAGGGATATCATGGGGGTCCCCTTTAACCACAATCATTGCTTCTCTTCAGGTTAACACTGGTTCTTACGTGAAACGGCCAGGAGACTGCACTTGAGCGGCCGTCCTAGGAAAAAGACCTGGCTCCCCACTCTGTACGCACATTGAGATGAATGGCCACTTCCAGGTTCCTGCTTTGTCCTCGGTGCGCGTGGGTCCTCTGAGCCACTTTATGCCACAAGAACAAATGTCTGCAAGTGCCCCTTCCATTTCGGGGAAATCTAAAGCCTGGCCCATAATTTGGCTAATTTGTAGTTGATCATGGGGAAGATAATGAGTAGGGAAAATTGAGGGAGCAGGGGACAGAGTTGCTAGGAAACAGATTTACTTCTCACATCCAGACCAATAAACTAAAGAAATGGCGTTAATGAAGTCTAGTTACTGACAGTCGCAGTTCCCAGGGAACACAAGCACAGAAAAGTAGCATCGCCATGAAAAAGCACCAGACAGAGGCAGAGCAGCGTGGTTCGGTGGGGATGGCTCTTCCTAGAGCAGACTGGCCTGTTAAACGAGGTCCTTAATGGTAAGGGCTTCTTAGCACAGCAACTGCATAGGGAAGGGGGTCAGTAGGTGTTAGTCAGAATAATCATTAGCGTTATAAATACGTATGTGTAAATAATAAATTACTGTTAGTCTCATCATCTTACTGGTTCTGGTTCTTCCGAGAACTGTGAACATGTCTGTTGTTACTCGTTAAACAACGTGCGTCTTTGTCCCCTCGTCCTACCTCTACGTGGACTGTAGTAAGCGTCAGTGAGGGCAGGGATACACAAGCAATGGAATAAACTTCAGGAACTTTTATGGACTTCAGTTGTCCTCCTCGTTATTGCCAACAGCCACTCCTAAAACTCAAGAGGGATTTTTACAGAGATCTTAGGGCTTTTTCCCTGCTGCTCTCTCCTTTCTTGGTGCCTCAAACCCCGGTCTTCTGAGCAGCCAGCCAGGAACTCAGACCTCTGTTTCCTCAGCCCAGCCAACCCGTTGCTGTCCCCGTGGCTGTGCATCCCTGCACCACAGTCTGGGAAAGCGCTTCAAGAAGGAAGCTGGTGTGAGTGGGAGGGTTCCCTGCTCTGGAGGCTCATAGACCTGCATTGGTTATTGTCCGGTGTCTGAAAATAGTAGTTTGATATATTTTGTTCCGTTTTTACAGCAGAGATGAAGTCTGATACCGGCTAACGCATCAAGGCTAGAACTCGAAGCTGTCCTAGCTTCCCGGATGCTTTTGCTTTATTCTGCTAAATGACACAATAAACAAAGAATTCGCCAAGTAAACAGACAAATTATTACATAATGGCACATTGTGATAAGTTCTGTGAAAAATGCAAAGAAATACTGGCACTGAAATAGAGAGGAAAGACGGGAGGGAGGACCGGATTTTGGACGAGGCTGTGCTGAAGATGTTTAAAGTTGAGGTTTAAGTGGTGAGCTGGGCCTTCCTTCTATGGGGCAGAGGGAGGAGGGAGAGCAGAAAAACATGCTAAGTAGAAGTGTGAATTCTGAAGGGGTGATGCTTGCCAACATTTATGCTGTACAAATAAGACCCGGAGTACTTCATTTAGCCTGAGTGCTGTGTTTTAAAATAGGTAACTCACTGTAAGTGCTATAAGAAGGGGGGGGGGGCAGCTGGAGACCTTGAAGGGGGAGGAATGAGAAAGCTAAGGCAGGGGTTGGGGAGAAGGCTAGGTGAGTGTCAACTTCAAGTACCTGACTGCTGTCACCACGAGGATTGGCAATGTTCGGGCGAGTATTTGGCAGACTACGGCCCAAGGGTCAACTCTAGCCACATAGCCTGTGAACTAGGGATGGAAGATTATTTAGATTTTTAAATGAGTCCATTTTAAATGGTTATGTTAGTACAGTAAATCCTTACTTAACATTGTCCATAGGTTCTGTGACTTTGAGCAAAACGACTCGTAACAAAAGTAATTTTGCCATAGGTTAATTGATATCAGAGAGAGTTAAGTTCCTATGGCAGCTCATCAACGCTGTCACTGAATGATGTTGAACTGAATGGCATTATTCGAGGACCTGCTGTCCCTACACAGCGACCCCAATTTTGTTGCTTGGCCCACAATACTGAATGTGTTTATGACTCTGGCCTTTTAATGAAACGTTTACTGACAATCTGGTCTGGATCAATTGCAGGAATTTAATTCGCTGCAGCTAAAGAAATGAGTAGCAAATTGGAATTAAAGATTCCCTACGGGAAGGTGTCTTCCTGGACGGGGTGCTGGAGAGACCTTCCTCGTGGGTGCTATCCTTGGCCCTCCTCTCGTCCCGGGCAGCTTTCTTCCCACGCAGCTCGTGCGTGGGGAGGCAGCGTTTGGCTTCTGGAGAAGAATGGGGCGGCGCTGGGCCAACTGGCTGAGAATCTGACTCTGTGAAATTGGACGGTTTTCTATTTGGATGAGACAATAGTTTGATTTGAAAACACCCAATCAGTGACTGTAACTAATGCATTGTTTCACTGAATTAAATTATTTTATCATCCCTGCAACTGGATTTAGAGCACAGATAAAGGTCTTGAGTAACAGGTTAGTGTCTGAAATGAATTCGTTATAGGTCAGCAACGACCAGGGGAAGACTGGTTCGTAGCCTAATGAACTGGGCTAATTCCCCAGGAACTAGGTGATGAGCCTTGGTACAATACAAAAGGAAAATACTATTTTAGAGCAGTCTTTCCAAAGCCAAAATCAAAAAAGTGATGGAATGTTCCGGAATGTGGTATAGACTTCATTCATTTGTTTATCAAGTAAGGAGCTCACAACCTAAAGGGGAGATAGATAAACAAAATATATCCCAATGGAATACAGGACCTGCACTTAGTTTGTGTATGTGCAGCGTCATGTCCACAGCGCTACAAAACATAGAACAGGCATGTCGTTCAGCTTGGAGGCTTTGGGGAAGGCCAGAGAAAGTTTCTGGAAAAGATGGTGCATGGATAGAATCGTAAAGAATGGTTCCAGGTTACTCAGAGGAAGGCAGCGGGGCAGCTGTGCAGGTATGTGGAAGGGTTTAGGCAATAAGCAACCAGAGCCTTGAGAAAACTCAGTGCAGTTAGAACACTTTAGAACGCTCTGTATGACTAGATCAGAGCGCTGAGGAACGGTGCTGGGGGGTCAGAAAGGGCCAAGGCCACCTTGTTCCAAGGAGTTTGGATCTCACCCGAGGGCCACGGGGAGCTACTGGGAGATATTGACCATGACATGATTATATGTGAGTTTTCAAAAGATTGTTCTGGCAGCATAAAGGGAGTGGGGCGGTGCAGAGTAAGACCAGAGCTTGGGGGAGACGTGAAGATTGCTGTTGCAGTTTTCCAAGTGACAAATGACAGTGATGTAGCAGTAGTAAGGCTGATGGAAGAGGGGGATGAAACACCAGGGAGGTGAAACTCACAGGGTTGATTATTCTGGGATGTGCACACTGAGGTAGTCACAGATGCTGTGACTACCATTCTCATGCATCCTCAGTGAGATGACCACCACAGGGCAGATGCATAAAAAATCGGTATTTGAGATAAGGAAGAGTTGAAACTTTCAGCCCCACCCACCCCACCCCCACCTCTGTGCAGGGGAGAGGGACTAGAGAATGAGTTCAGTTGTCAATGGCTAATGATTTAATCAACCATGCCCATGTAATGGAGCCCCCATAAGGCCTGGGATCAGAGAGCTCCAGGTTGGTGAGCAGGTGGAGGTGCCGAGAGAGTGGTGCATCTGGGGAGGGCGTGGAAGCTCCTCGCCCTTGTCCCCATGCGTAAATCTGTGCATCTCTCTGTCTGGCTGTTCCTGAGTTGTATCCTTTTATAATAAACAGGCAATCTAGCAAATAAAATGTTTCTCTGAGTTCTGTGAGGTGCTCTAGCAAATTAATTGAACCTGGGGAGGGGCCTTGAGAACCTCTGGTTTTATAGCCATTGGTCAGGATGTAGCAGCCCGGACTTGTGAATGCAGGGCAGGGCGACTAAGGGCAGTCTTATGGTACTCACCTGTGGGATCTGATACTGTCGCTGGGTAGATCGTGTCAAAATTGAGCGGAATTGTAGAACACCTGCCTGGCGCCCTAAGAATTGCTTGTTGGTGTGGAGAACGCACCCCACCCCGCACTGGAAGTGGTACCAGAACCTACGCAGTAGGTGCTCTGTATGTATTTGTTGAATGAATGGATATTATTAAGCGGTCGAATGCCAGGATGTCAGAGTTTCAGTGTCCTTAAGAAACTAATCTAACCATTGCAATTGACTGATGGAGCACCAGAGAAAGAGCATGACTTACCTATGTGTTTTTTATTCTTTATTCATGTTGCCCAGCATTTTTTCTTAGCGTGATCATTTTGGCAACAGGGAGCAGCCTGGAGGTAAGGAAATGCCCATGTCTCTAAGTGGCTGAGGACAGTTTTACTTGTGCATGTGAAATGTGTACATTATTTTACATATTGCTACCATTTAAAACTTTTACCCCTAGCACTTTGGAAGGAGACTTAAGATTCATTCATCCTCAGAGGCTGAAAACACACTCTAAAATTATAAGAAAATCTTGTGGTTTCAGTAAGCATGCCACTGAACTACAAAAATAGCTTAGGTTTTATTTATTACTTTTACCCAAACCCTTTCCTGGTTTACTTTGTACAATCTGTTCTACCTATGGACAATGGAATCTGCATAAATCTCAGTTTTGATCATGTATTTTCCCCCCATTTAAATGCGTCAGCCTGTCTTCAAGTGGCTACAAAGGGAAGACCGAAGTGTTCAGCCTGGCCCTAATCTTTCCAGCTTTATTTCTGCCTCCTGGCCCGTAGGCCAGTGCTTCTTGAACTTGCATGCACATGCAAGTCACTTAGGAGATCTCGGTACAATGAGGATTCTGTTTCAGCAAGTCTGCAGTGGGAACCGGGTTCCTGCCTTTCTAACCAGTTCTTAGGTGATCCTGATAGAGCCATTGCGAGTGGGAAGGCCCTGGCAATATTGTGCCCTCTCCTCCAGGCCCTCATCGTGTTTCATGGTTATGTGTTTAGTAACTGTCTTTCCTTTGCTGCAGAGTATGTCCCAGGGAGCCTCATCGGATCTGTCAGCTTCACGGTTAAATCCTTTGGCATCTATCAAAATGAATCTGAAATTCCTAATACTCTCACTTTGGACTGGACCTTATTTACCCCTCCCTCTGGAACCATAGGCAGTGAACTGAATCCAGAAAGTGACCTTTCTTTCCGGGGAGACATCATGAGTTAGTGCAGAGCTGGGACTCGGAACTGGTCTCTGAAATAAATACCTACCGTAGCACAAAACTTCAAGCAAAGTTCTTAGAAGTAGCACATTATTCAGACCTTGCCCCTTCCTTCCCCTCCAGGTATTGGATGCTTAGCACAGAACTCCCACTGCAAGCCCTTTGGCAAATTGCAAATGTCTAAGAGAAGACAAGAAATACCCCAGGGGCATTTCTCAGGGTCCACGGAGGCTCCACAATTAGACTAACAGCTTATAGGATAACTAGAGTGTAGCCAATTGAGAAGGATTGACCTAATTCTTCCTTTTTAATTACCTTAATTTTATGCATCAGGTAATTAACTGAATGACTTAGTGATTATAGATGCTTTTTCTATCTCCGGCCAGGAATGGAAACAAGTTGCATCAGAAACATAGGTGGGAGAAGGAGGGGGATATTAGGGCGTGGGCATTTTGGTAGGCATCTGAATGAACCCCATGTTGGAGTGCAAAACTCACCGTGGAATTTTATACCTGAACAGTGTATTTGTCTGCCTAGAAGGAGGAAAATACAGGGAATTCCCCAAAATAGTTTCTAGAAATAGATCAGGGTTTCTCAACTCTGGCACAATCGATGTTTTGGACCAGAGAGTTTTTTTATTTTGGGGAGCTGTCCTGTCCATTGCAGGGTGTTTAGCAGCATCCTTGGTCTCTACCCACTGGTAGCACCCCCGCCCCCACACTATGACAACCAGAAATGTGCCCAGACATTTCCCTCATCCCCTGCGAGAGAACGGGAGAGCATCATCCCCGGTCAGGAGCAGCTGGACTCAACCACTGGTCAGGCTGAAGCTGAGCATGTCTACCCGGCTGCTGCAACAGCCACACAGGGCACGCGGCAGCAATTCCACGGAGCGCCGTCCTCATAGATTTCAATGTTGGGGCCACTTATTTAAGATTTTGGTAGTATTTGCAATGCAAAGCTTCGGCCTTTAATAATGAACTTTTGTAGGTTAAGAGCCTTCCCCGTTTAAATACAACGTGAAGAATTTGCAAAAGCCATGTGCCCAGCAGAATACCTGGTGACTTTAATATCGAAGAAGCCGATCCACTGCTCACCTTGATCTTTACTAAGGCTTTTGTCTTCCATCCCACCTCATCTTAGACCATGCTGTCATCAGTAACTGTATCACCTCTGCAATCTTCAGGTGTCTTTCTTTCCGAATCACCAAGTCCTATGCTCCTGACTTGATTAGTCACCTGGTTCTCCTAACACTGTTTTGACCCCAGCTGAGTCTCCAATGTATTGACCTCACCATTTTGCATCACTGACCACACCCCTCTTATCTATACTTGCCTCTCTACCCAGGTCAGAGTCTCTTGTCGATCACGTTAATCATTCCTTGGAAAACCCCTCAATAACCTTGCGTTACTAGCCCTGTGATGTGCTTGCCTGTCTAAAACCAGTGCAGAATGGATTTCATTTTCTACCTTCTCTGTATCTATATCCAAACAGATAAACATCTGCACTTCAATGGAAAAGCCACCCAGTATAGTGACGAATCCACTGCAGTTTAAATTCAAGACCACAGACCTTGAGTGGACACTGACATGGCTTAGAATTCTCATCCTAGTAAGTCTGTTTTCTCCTCTTTGGGACAAGTCTTTCATGCTCCATACCCTCACTCTGATGACTGCCGGGAAGAGAGAAGCAGTGGGAGCTCTCACGTCCACATGTCAAATCCACGCCATATCTTCATTCCTACCCACAATCCCTACTTTCCACCCTCTCACTGCTTCTACCGAGGGTCAGTCTCCTCCGGTGCTTTCTGCCCAAGTTCCCATAACCTCCTCAAGCGCTTGACTTCTGTAGTTTCATCTGCATCACTGCTTCCTCCTTTCAGTAAAGTCATCTCCACTGCATGGAGATATACTCTAGTTTTTCGCGTTGTATATCGATCCAAATTCTACTTCTTCTACCACATATTGTCCCTCACAGGAAGTATTCTTGAAGGATTGGCGTAAACTCACTGGATCTGGGTCTTATCTCCCACAGTTTCTTTAATCCACTCCAATATGGTTTTTATCATCACTACTTCCCTAAAACCAATTCTGCCCACGATCGTCATGTTGCCAAAACTAACAGGCCCTTCTTTGGATTTCTTGCTCACCAGCTACTGCTGACCGCCCCCTCCCTTTTGAAACTCTCTCTTGGTGTCTAGGATACTGCCTTCTCATAATATTTTCTTACCCTTTTATATCCTCCCTAAAAATATTTTTAGTGATGGTTGATATACAGCATACAATATTACATTCGTTTCAGGTGTACAACACAGTGAGTCCATATTTATGTACCTTACAAAGCGATCACCACACTGAGTCAAATAACCATCTGTCACCATACATCATCATTATGGTGTTATTGACTCTGTTCCCTGGGCTGTACATCACATCCCTGTAGCCATCTTTTATTGTCTTAAAATATTTTTTTCTTTGCAAACCTACTTTTTATTATAAGAGTTCTCCACTGATTGGACCAACTCTCTGATCTACACATTTTCCTACAGGGACCTCATCCAGGGACCTCATGGCTTTAAAATGCCAACTGGATGATTACAGCCCCCAGACCTATATGTGCACCCTTTATTCTTTCCTGTGCCCAGACTTGCATACCCATCTGATGCTTTACTCTTTGTGATTGGATATATGATACACATGTCAAATTAACATTTTCAAAACAGAGTTTTTGTGTTTCTTTTTTTTCCTTTCATGTTTCCCCCAAGACTTTCTCATATCACTAAGTGGCACTTTTAACCACCT
Organism: Phyllostomus discolor; assembly: GCF_004126475.2. Lineage (NCBI taxonomy): Eukaryota > Metazoa > Chordata > Mammalia > Chiroptera > Phyllostomidae > Phyllostomus > Phyllostomus discolor. Next base: position 22,412,248 of record NC_040915.2, read on the forward strand.
CAGAACCCACCAAGGTCAAAACCACTGGAGTCGACCTTGACTTGTTCCTTACTTTCGCCCCTTACTTTTATAATCCTTCATCATGATGATGCTTCATTCTGTTTCTAAAATGTATCTTCTTTCCCTGGTCAAGGAGCAACAGCACTGAAAACTTGTTAACGGTGGCAAGAGAGGTTTTGTTAAGACTAATGTGGCAGGGAAGAGAGACTCCAGTGTAAATTGAGCTCAACTCCAACTAAGACAAAGGTAACAGATTTTAAAAGGGAAGAGAGGAAACCAAAAGGGGCTACGGGGAAGTGTAAAGGGGGGATCAAAAAGGATTCAGGGGGCCATGGTGGACATGGAAAACTGCAGAAAGGAGTAAGTGGAGAATTACCAAAAATGGTTTAGCAGTGTGAGTTGGAGCAATGCACATTTTGCAGTTTGAAAGCATTTCTTTTTCTTGTGCACAGATTTAGCACGGGCCTGGGGTCGCTTTAGAAACTTGGCCTAGTGCAGGGGGAAGCCAGGCTAAATTAAAGTCTCTTAGCACAGTGTTCACGCAATTCCTTGTGCCACAGGCCACAGCCTCTTCGCTGCCACAGCTTGTCCATCATTTGTCATCTGGACCTTTGAAAGAGCCTCTTGGATGGTCTCCTTGCACACATTCAATTAAATCATGTCTTCATTTGTCATTAGGGAAATGCAAGTCCAGCCCACAGTGATGTATGACTTCATACCCATTGGAATGACTATTATAAAAGAGACAGACCACAACAAGTGTTGGTGGTGTTGCAGAGAAATTGGGACCCTCATACATTGCTAGTAGAATAAAAAATGGTACAGCCACTTTGGTAGACAGTATAGTAATTTCTTAAACGTTAAACATTGAGTTACCATATGACTGAGCAATTCCACTTCTAGTTCTCTATCCAGGAGAAATGAAAACACCTCCACACAAAAATGTGCTGAAGTGTTACCATCTGTCCATTATGCATCAGCAGTGGGGCGCTCTGCTCACTGCAGCCACTCCGGGACCTTGGGCGGGGAAGCAGCCACCATTCCTACCAGCGTTTGTTCATTGTTATTCCAGAGGGAAAACACAAGTCTGGCAGATCTTACATCAACAATTAAGTGATACACATCACTTCTGCTCACAATTTAGAGGCTAGCATTAATCACAAGGCCCAATCTAATGCAAGAACAAAGAAGTGCCGTCTCCATGTGCCTGGGAGGTGAAGAACGGGAAGTGGTTAGCAGGCCCACCAACAGCTCCTCTGCCCTTGCCCCCGCTGTTCCCTTGGCTTGGAATGGCTTTCCTTCATCTCTGGGCAGACCCAGATCCTGCTCAGCCTTTAGTCCCCAGACTTCCCTGGGAGAACTCCTGTGACAAGGCTGTCCCAAGCGGTGCCTCTGTCTCTGGCACAATCCTTTGGAGTTCTTTGCCCCAGCCCCCAAGGTGTTATGACCCTGCTTATCTCATGATCTGCAATTGTTTGCTATATTTCTCTGCTTGTTTTCTTACTGACTAACTCTTCCCACTAGAATGTAAACTTTTCAAGGCTGTAATTTGTATTCTCTGTTTCATTCATTACCAAATCCCCAGCATTTGGAACAATGCCTAGCAAGCTCATAATAGAAAATCGATAAATATTCATTAAATGAATGAATGAGCATGCTCTCTTACCTCCCGAGCATTTTTCATGCTGTTCCTTCTTCCTTTTCTTTCAGACAAAATACTATGCATTCTCTAATGTTCAGCTTAATGTCATCTGGGCTGTAAAGCCTTTGATTTCTCTATAATTATTGGTCAGAGGTAATTTTTAACTCAACCATGCTCTCATAACATTTTAATTGTCCTTTTTCATAGTGGATACTCTGCCTTGTGTCTTTATAGTTGTGTGCATGACTCTTCAACGTTTCCTATCTCATATTTTGAATTAGTTGTATGGAGCCTTATTAAAGCTAAGTGGTATGTATGTCTTTTAAGTATGTTATATCCCAGTGCCCAGTCCATTCTACAAACATTTGCTGAGTACCCGTGTTCCAGGCAGTGTTCTAGGTGCTGGGGATAGAGCAGGGAACAAGGCAGACACAGTCCCTGCCCTCACAAAATGTGTTTTGTGTTGGAGCAGACAGACCACCCAACAATTTCAGTTGTGATAAGCACTTTGAAGAACACTAAGGTAGGACAGGGGGATAGATAGATAAGCAAAAGGAGTGTTGGTCAGGGAAGGATTTTTTGAGATGTGATATTTGAATCGAGATCTGCATGAAGTGAAGATTCAGGCCTTCAAAACAACTGGGAGAAGCCTGTTACGGGCAGATAGGACAGCAAGCACAAAGGTCACAAGATGGGAATAAGCTGTTTTGTTGTGGGTGGAGTGGGATTGGGAAAAAGGCAGAGAGTTGTTGGGGACACATAAATTTCTTTTTCTTTTACTGATTCTAGAGAGAGGGGGAAAGCAGGAGAAAATGAGGGAGAGAAGCACTGATGTGAGAGAGAAACATTACCTCTTGCACATGCCCCGTCTGGGGACCAAACCTGCAACTCAGGCATGTGCCCTGACTGGGAATTGAACCCGTGACCTCTTTGTTGGCAGGACAACACGCAACCAACTAAACCACACAGGCCAGGGCGGGGCCACACTTTATGCAGGGCCTCTGTACGCCATTAAGTGGTTTTGAGTTTTGTTTTGAGTGTGTTGGCATGTCATCGGTAGAATTTGAACAGATCAAGATTTTTTTAAAGCATCAAATGAGCTATCACTCCATTTCCTGTGTAAAGAATAGTGTGTGGGGACAAAAGTAGAATCAAGAAAACTAGTTACTAAGCTACTTGATAGATCAGGTGAGGGAGGGGGGTTTGGGCTAGAGAGGTAGTGAAAATGTGCTTCTGAGTGGATGGAAAGTGAGTGTGGAGCCACATGAAGAGCGCGTCTCAATAAGCAGGAGGATGGAATAAGTCAACACTGTGGGGAGGTCTAGCAAAAAGAGGCCTAGTACTTGAAGCCGGGAGTCACTGATGAACTTAGGGGGTACGGTTTTCCTGCAGTAGTGGAGAAGAAAGCTTCACTGGAGTGATTCCACGTCATGGTGGAAGATGAGGAAGTAGAGCGGTTAATAGAGACTTGGATGGAATTTTGCTGTAAAAGACAGGCAGGTAAATGGAGAGGAAGTGTATGGTGTGCATAAAAATGGTTATTTAATGGATCAAAAAAAATGGAAAAGCAACACTCAGATGGAAAGGTAGAAGCAAATGGATTTGTTTGTAATTATTGGTCATTCTAATCTTAAATGGAAGCTTGAGGCTGGCCTTTCTCTCTACTCCTTTACCAATCTGTGTCCCCATCCCCCCCGCCCCACACAGATTAGGAGGGATGAAATAGACTTCAAAGACCAGCAAGGCTACCTTGCTAATGGTGAAGATTCTAGAAGCAAGCATAAAAGAAAAACGGGTAGATTCACAATGGGCAAAGGCTCTCATCACTTTTAGGGCTGGTCTCTCTTGTTCCCATCCTTTTGTAGCCATGGTACTTTTTTCTCCCATTTTGGGTTTCTGCCCAGAGCTTTTGAATGTCACTTTCCAGAAAGCCATTACCCTGGCTATAATGCTTAATTGGGGAGATAAATAGATGGGAGGTGGGGGTTGGGAGAGAGAGAGAGATCAAAACAATGAAAAGCAAGCAAAGCAAAACAAAAACTAACTTTAACTGGTTTATGTTTTACTGGTTTAGAATGAATTAATTCTCTCCATTTTTTACCTTCCATACTTTTTTCTTATCAAAGAAATAAGACCTTACTTTTAAAAAAAGGATTAGGTTGTAGACCTAGGGAAAAAATGCAAAAAAAAAAAAAAAGTCACTTAACTGTTTTTAGTCTTTACCAGGGATTAGCAGATCATAACCACTTATGGGACAAAGCTGGCTTACCACCTGTTTTTGTAAGTAAAGTTTTACTGGACCACAGCCATGCAAATTCATTTACATATTGTCAGCGGCTCCTTTCTGCTACAATGAGTGTTAAGTAGTTGTGAAAGAGAGTATATGTCTGTAAAAGCCTAAAATATTTACTATCTGGCCCTTTACAGAGAAAGCTTGCTGATCCCCCAGTCTATACTAACATTTCCCAAAATGTACCCTCAGTGAGATGGTCTCATTGAGATACACGGAACTCACAGGCCTGGCAACTCCAAGTTAAACACAGTTAATGAGGCAAATTCACTTACCGCAGGAGGTTACAGAGCCTTTAACATGCCACTATAGTGTGAGTTTCTAAAAGGGGGATGAAATGTGCTTTGCAGGTTCAAGGATGAAATCTTAGGGAAATTAGGATGGTATTATGGTTCTAATTCCTAAATATGCCCAAATCTGGCCCAAAAGACACCCATTCTCTGCGCAGAGCCCCTGGAAAAGTAACGCCCTGGGGAGTGTGGAGCGAGGACAGTAGGGTGCCACTGTGTTGAGAGCTCTCCCGTTTCTAGCACCCAGTGCTTCCCTGTAGGTGGCCACGGAAGCACGTCATCTGTAACTTAAAGCAGACAAGGGGCTTCCTATCCTCCCCCTGTTTCACATCTTGGAATTTTATCTCACACTAGGCTCATGGATGAAGGAAGTCGAAGGAGATGGTTGGGGAACAATAGGGCAGGTTGGCGGAGCAGGCCCTGGCCTAACTCACGTGCTTGGAGGAGGTGGAGAGAAGAGGGAACAGCCCCAGCCATGTCGGCGCAGAAGCAGCAGTTTCTAGATGGAAGTGTGGGAGAGGGAGTGGAGCCGTGATGATGCTTTTAAGGCACAGTGGTTGTATCTGATCATAATAATGGTCTGGTCAATATTCTAGAACTTCGAGCAGAGTGCTAAACAACTCCTTCCTATGTGCAAGTCCTGCTCCTTTGTAGGAGATGAGGACTGTGAGAAGGGATGGGCAACTGGGGATCATTAGGAGTGCCCTGGCATGGGACAGGATGCTGTAGTGTGTCCTTCCTCTGTAATTTGCTGATTTTTCCTAGTTTGTCTGAGTTTAAGATTTTTTTTTTCTATTTCATAGAATTCATAGTGAGACCCATTTTCTAGGATACATGGTTGGAGAGTGTTGGCCTAAACCAGCAGTCCTAAAACTTTAGTGGGCATAAGAATTTTTGGAATTCTTGAATAATTTATATCCCTGCATTCCACCTCAGAGGTCCCATTTCAGCAGACTCAGGAGACTGTATTGTCTTAAAAAACTCCCCAGGGTTCCAAATCAGGGAGTCCTCTGGTTGCATTTTGAGGAACAATGGTCTCAACATTAGCTGGAGAGAAAAAAGAAATCTTTTTTTTAAACTTTTTTTAGTGTTCACACTATAGCTAGCAATATACATTTAAAATGAATCCAAGTCCATTTTTACCCTTTTTGACCGAATCTGACAATCTCTCTTTTAATTGTTATATTTAGACCATTGACATTCAATGTGATTTTTGATATTATTAGATTAATATATACCATATTCCTTAATGTGTTCTATTTGTTATCCTTGTTCTTTGTTTCTAGTTTTGTTTTTATTCTTATTTTGCCTTTTGTGGTTTTAATTGAGCATTTCATATGATCCATCTTTTCTCTCCTTTCTTAGCATATTAGCTATCCTTCTTGTTAACTGTTTTTTAATGATTGCAAAGGAGTCCTTAAGCTGCAGTCCTGCCCTACTTTGCAGAAAATGCTGGAGTAAAACTCCAGGCTGGTAACTAAGCTTGAGTTTCACTCCAAAATCATTCATCTTTTTGGGAAACCTTTCACACAGAGAGGCAGTTGGTCTAGACTTTTAGTTTAAAATGTTGGCAAGCCAAACTGAGGCGTGACTAACAAGTTGGACCTAGAGAAATTTAAGAGTCTTAAGGACGAAGGAGCTCTTTGTGTTTCAGAAAGAGTTGAGTCATATTCACAAAGGATGCTGCTGCATTTAGAGGAGCTCATCTGATAAGACTTCAGAAAAGTTAAGATCCAGTTCACTGGGTTGTTTGAATATACTTTCTGGAGAGTTACAACATCTCTGTGAATCGCTAAGAACATTGAGAAAGGTGTGGATGACAGGGAGATCTTGCATGGCTTACAGACAGCTCACGAGAGAAATGAAGACTTATTGGCACAACTAGTAAGCTGTCTGCAAAAGAAATGATTTGGAGGATCACAAGCCAGAAATGTACAAGCCTAAGATAGATGGTGGAGGAAACGGAAGTGTCTCATTAGTTCTAGGATTCTAAATTCTAAAGTCCTTACCAGCTCTAGGATACTGAGTCTCACGAATAATCATCTTATTCCATTTTATTGTTGTTGGAAGACAATGACAGTTTTACATTTTATTTCTGTAAAAATAACTTATGTGTCCACTTGGGGGTGGTAAAGTGTTTTTTTTTTTTTCAGTATCTCTAGGGAGTCTTCAGTATTTCCTCTGCAAATGCATTGGATGTGAGTGAAAGCAGTACCAGCTGGGCGTTGTGCTATTTCTTCTATTTTGCAAGTGACAGTTTGTCCTAGTGCATAAATAAACACAGTAGGAATTACGGGCAAACACAGGTTTCACTTCCTTTTTAAAAAATTTATTTCTTGTAATGCCCAAAGAGTTAACAGCATACAAGCAGAAGTTGTTTTATTGGCAGATACACACAGAGGCTGAATGACATTTGAGTTAATTCTGTAATGGTGGTACCTTATATTCAGTTCAGTTCAGTTCAATTCAATTCAGTTCACTAAGATAGTCCTAAACTTGTTTGAAAGTTCCTGGGTTGTAAAGATTTGCTAACACTTGAATAATTCTCCTTCTCCTAAACAATTTCAAGATTTTTGTATTTTTACCATCATAACAGTAACAGTTACATAACAAGCCATGGCAAAACTTATAAAATAGTGCTTCTTTATTATCTCACAGTTTCTGTGGGTGAAGAACCCGGGCGTGGCTCAGCTGGGTGCCTGGACTCGGACTCGGGGTCTCTCAGGAGGCTGCAGTCGAGTTGTACACAGGCCTGCAGTCACTTCAGGCACGACTGGGATAGGATCCACTTCCAAGCTCACTGGCAGCTGGCCTCCCTCCCAGAGAAAATGGAGAGAGAGGGGGAGGGGGACCACACCCAGGAGAGAGGCCAGGGTCTTGCTGTAATCTAATCTCGAGAGTGGCATCCCGCCATTTCCGTCATAGTCTAGTTATTGGAAGAAGGCCAGTAAGTTCTACCCCACTCTCAGGGCGGGGGTTACACAGGACATGAGTACCAGGAGGAGAGGATCCTTCTAGGGGTACGTTTCATAGGCCCCGCATACCAGTACAGGTTAGACAAGTATGTGATTTTAAATTATTTCTCTTTTGAAAATTACTAAAACAATGTTCAGTAGTTAATCACATTTCTGTTTTGTGGGTGGAGTAACCAGAACCCGTCTTGCGCTGGTGTCAGGAGACACGGGTTCCATCCTCCCTCTGTGCTGACCAGCGGCAGACACTCAGCCACAACAGCCCCGAAAGGCAGCGTCCTTGTCAACCGAGAGGCCGTTTGGTTACACTCTGTAGTCTACGGCCATTCACCCTGAACGCGCCTGCTCTCGTCTGATCATGTACTCTGTAAGTCCCCTTCTGGTTTGGGCATTCCTTCCCGACAAACAGATTCTGTTTGGAGGGACCCTACTCTCTTCCCTTTTGACAGCAGTTTCTCAGCCTCAGCACTGTTGGCATTTTGGGTCTGATAATTCTGAGTTGGTTTTTTTTTTTAGTGGGTGGGTGGGTGGGGGGGTGTTATCCTGGCTATTGTAGGATGTTGAAATGCACCCCTGGCCTCTCCTCACGAGAGTCAGGAGCAGCACCCCTTTTTGACAATTGAAAATGTCCCCAGACGTTGAGGACCACAAATGTGGTGAGAGACATACTTAATCTGACATACAAAAGTGATTTCCTTTTCCAGAATACCTTGTTTTTTTTCTATAAGAATAAAAAGCTGTAAATTAATTACTACACGTGTTAGTAACTTACACGTGTTCACAATTTAAAAGAAAAGTGATCTTTTGAGGTAGGAGTTCAAGGCCTAGACATGAGAAGATGTTCCTTGTGAAGGTGTTTCCTGTGTCGGGGGGCAGGTGGAGGTGGGGATGGGACACTTCATACTAGGCATAAATCATACTTATTCCAAAAAATAAATACATAAATAAATAAAATCACCAGAGAGCAATTTCCAGGAGCTACAGTGGAGAGTGTGTGGAGGTATGCATGAGTCCCATGATGGTTAATTTTACGTATTAACTGGACTGGACCACAGGTGTCCAGCGTTTGGTCTAACATTAGTCTGGGTGGGTCCTCAAGAGCTTTCCGGATGGCGGTGCAGGTAACCTGTCATTTCTGCACGTGTTGGGCACATGCAGCCCTTGAGGCTGGTCTCCTTGTCTTTCATGTCCGAGCAGGTGTCTGGGCTCGAAGGGTCACAGCGGCTGGATCCTCAGCCCCTTCTTCTGACTGCGGGAGCCCCAACTCAGACACGTCCTTCCCCAGATGAGGACAGGCCAAAGGCCTTCACTGGCAGGTGAGATGCTCGGCCGTCCCTGGCAGCCTGGTGCCTGTGGGTTTGCTGACTGCCCCATCATAACGTTGATTAGCGTTTCGTGCAGCAGAGCAGCAGTCTTTCACACGTCTCTGTGTCTCCATCACTGATGAAACCCCAGCAGCCGGTGATGGAGTCCCGGGCGGCTTGCTCATCTGGCAGGAAAGACTACAAAGTACTCCCGACCCATGTCCTGGTGCAGAGCTCACTTAAACTTCCTTACACTCGGATGCTGCCAGAGGGGGTACCATTCTCTAAAAACTTAAAGTGAAATAGCATTAAAAATATTTTCATAAATCAAAAGCGCCCCTATTCCTAGTTATCATTCTCCTACAAACACTTATTATAGTGCCTCCTAGGCGTCAGGCATGACCCTAAGAGCTTTACACATAGTATGTTGATTTATTTCACCCTTGCGTAACCACCATGATGCAGAGGCAGTGATCGTGTCTATTTTGTAGATGGGGAACAGGCACCGAGAGGTTACGTAACCTGCCCCAGGCCCCACAGCTGGCCATGTCATTTATAGGCGGGATTTGAACCTAGGCACCTGGTGGTGGTGTTCATGCTCTTGACTGGTGCCGTTTGCTCTCTGATCTGCGCGAATGATGTAGTGGCAAGTAAGTGAAGAGGCAGTGTTTGTGGGTGAGATTCAAGAGAGGCTCTTCCAGAGATGTCAATGAACTAGAGTCGCTGGAGTTCATACAGTTCTGGGCTCAAACTTGCCGTACCACTGACTAGATGGGCGTCCCTGGTCCCGACATGCTGCTCCTTTTGGTAACATCATGCCTATCCCCCTGGTGGGGCTAGGGCCTCGTGGTGAGTGGAGTCTGGGCCCCTGACTCTGGGACTGCTTTGTGACTTGCTTACCAGGAGAAGGACGCAGTCCGGGCGACCATGTGTCTCCTGTCCAGGCCCCAGTCTGGGTGGGTGGAGGGGCCACGCCAGCGCATCTGCGGATTCCGGAGTGAGATGTAGATTCTGTCGTGTGTCTCACTAAGTGTGAGGGTAAGTCTCCCTTTGTCGGCTGGAAAGGGGGAGTAGGCGGTACCCCCCTCTCAGTCCAGCTGTGAGAACTTAGGTAAGAGTACAAATGGATGCATGAAGTAAAACTTTTTTCAGTGTCTGTTACTAAAGACTTGGTAATAAAGTTAGGATCCATACTATAATTTTCAACATTTGCAGAGGGAAACATGAAATTATGTTAAGATATTTCTTCTGTTGGGATAATATTCAAATAAGCAAGGTTTACCCAAGCCCGATTCTCTGCGTGCTCACAGATCTTCCTTATCTATGCTAATGTAGGCTTCTCAACATACAGGTATTTCATGTCTTTGAAGATAAGGAATTGCTTTCCTTTTTAGTTGTTTTTCTTTTTAAACCTGCTCAGTCTGAGCAGTCTAGTCTGCTAAATTCGTGGTATATATTTTTCACAGTGCATATATTTCACCAGCAAGTGGTATAATTTAGGTAGATGCAGTGATTTCTAGGCCCTGTGTAGATTAGTTAAAACTTTCCAACATTGACGTTACCTAAAAAATGTTTTCAAAGCATCACACATATGTACCTCTAATGCAGTGTCCAACTGTGGTTTAATGGTTTACAGGGGATTAAAAAAGAAGTGGGGTGGATTGTGTGGACGGACTGAACCCTTGCTCGGTTTACCTAAGCCAGTGTATCCTCAAGCTTCCTTATAAAGGCTATACAGTGCATTTGCACACATTTAAAACATGAGGTCTCTAACCAGATAGAGAGAATGTGGAAATTTTGCATCTTTTCCCAATGAATCCTCTGAGATTTTAAAGCAGATATATAGGGAAGATAACAAGTAGCACTGTTGCTATTTTCTGCACTAATATTAATGGACAACATCCAAAGATAATTCTCCTACTCTAGCTTAATTGTAAAATCCAGATGAGGCTTTCATGTCATAATTAGTGTCCTTCAGATCACAGGTGGCAAACACAAGTCCCGTGGGCTGACTCCGACCCTCCACCTTGTTTTATCCCGCCTGGCACCTTGTTTCTACCCAGGGGCAGTGCCAAGCTCCTTGCCCCTAGTTAAGGAGGAGCTACATTCATACAGTCCTAAAATTATACTCGACCCCTTGAAGGCAACCTCAAGGCTGATGTGGCCCCCCGATGAAAGTGAGTTTGACACCCCTGCTTTAGATTATTTTATCTCTTACCTCTGGGTCAAAATCTGGCCCAATGAACCACAATTTTAAGTGGTCTGTAATTATAACTGTTATTGGCCATCTATTCTACAAACAAATTACATGTATTACAGCAAGATGACAGGTTGCTGGCATAGTGTAGTTAGTGGTGTGCTGATGTGTGGTTTTGGCCAGTTTCTATGGTGTAAATGTTCCCACTGTAGCTGATGTTAAGCTACCAATCATTTGACAACAGCCTCTCGAAATCCCTATATATGTAACAATAAACTTTTTCTAACCAGCCCTAGGCAGCACCAGCACATCACTGAACAGCTTGATACTTATCCATACCGATTCTTATGTTGGAATAATGATACTTTTTAATTATCCTGCAGTGCCTTCATTCAACTGAAGTTCTTCCATTAAGAGAATGTCCTTATGTATGACTGTTAAGGGCACTTTACAATAGTGATTATAATAATTTAAGTCATATGCTACTTTGAGAGGCTAATCAAAGCTATTAACCTTGTCTCCAAGAAAAAAAGTACACACCAAGAATTATGAATACAATTTCGGGGGATTCTTGGGCCTCCTGACACTTGTTTGGAGGTTTCAGATAAAGAATCTCTGCTGTCTCTTTGAGCCAGGCAAACAATGCGGCAGGCAGCTTTCCGGGCGGCAGAGCTGCAGAGTGCTGAGTCTGTGAGTTTCGAGAGAGCTCAAGCCACTGATTGTCTCATCGCAGAAGAGTTAATTTACCAGTATTTCATGAATCGTGTTTACTACCTGACTGAGCTCTTTTATCGTCGTTCTAAAATCCAGAGATCACAAGGAATCCGGGAGGAGATGAAGAGATGAGCTGCTGAGTAGCACTGAGGAATTTAGTTCTCGTGTCTCCCTTTGTTCTACTAATTTTGTGGGAACAGTTATATAAACAAACTCCAGCACTTGCGACATTTCAGTTTGCACTCCGAAGTATAAGCTTTCTGTATGTGTATATGCATGTGTGTGTGTGCAAATAGACAAAACCTTAGTTAACACTTACTCCCCCCCCCTTTTTAATCACAGGCATAATTAAACCTGTTGGCACCTGACTTGGCCAAGCGCCTTTTTTATGTAGTTCCACAGCACTTGCACTGTGTTTTGTAGCACACCTCACGATTAGATTTAAACAATGAATTCTGTAGTGGTTTCCAAAAACAATCCCTTTTACTAGGTTGAAGGTCGGGAGGTACACAGCCTGACGCAATGCACACACCTAATCGGCACTAAGCGAAGATCTGCCTGATGAAAGAATTGGTGAGTCCCTGGTGATTCGGGGGTGTACATTTTTAGGAGACCAAGGTAAATGAGGAGAAAGCAAGCAAAAAAGGAAGACCAAAGTTTTAATCAAGCGACCAAGTTACTAACTTCAACTTTAGTGTTGTTTCTGTCCTGTCATCCACTGTAACAGCGGCACTTTTAGTCCTGGGCACTGGGAGCTGAGTTGGAGGATAATGGCCCCCCTAGATCTTCATCAAGAACGTCTCTACTTTAAAAGGCAGGAAGGAAACGTTTTTCTCCTGCATTTCTGAGGTTTCGTTCGGCTGGGTCTTTTCAACTTAATCCTCCCATGACCAGAGAGAACTGAGCTCACCAGAATAAATCTTCACTGGAGAATTCTGATTCATTAAAGGTGGCTTGTAATTAGCAAAAAGGTTTAAAAATATATCGAATCACTTTGAAGATGTCTGTCCGGTTAGGAAATGGTGACATCGGAGACAGAGACCCCCATCTTTCAATAGGATGGGTCGTTCAGTTTAGGGAAAATTCAGGGACGAAGAGCTGGAACTTGCATATCCCAGCATCAGTAAACCCTGGAGTTGGGAGGGGCCTCCTCGCAGGCACAGCGGGTGTGCCATTGTGAACTCCAGTGGTTAACCGGCCCCCTGAAGGTCAGGCATCCTCTCAGCAACAGAGTCTCCTGGTTCTTACCGTGCAGTGCACACTTCCCACATGTCTACTGAGCATCTACCACTGGGACGGACATGTCACCAGGGTTCCAGCCGCAGCAGAAGTGGACACAACACGCCTCGCGTCTTTGATTAATTCACATTCTGGCAAAGCCAGGACGCAAATCACAGAAGTACGAAGCAGAGTGAAGCAAAAGTGTAAGAGACACAAACGGGCAGAGAATTAAAATACCACATCTATTCAAATACCGTATTTTGCCATGTATAATGTGCACTTTTTTTTTTTTGCCCAAACTTTTGAAGGAAAAATAAGGGTGCACATTATACTTGGGTCGTACCTGAAATACCTTGTATCTGTTCTTGTGTTTTGTAATTATTTGTTACATAAAATTTCTTGTACCATCATACGTTCAAAAATAAATACTAAAATTCCTTTATAATTCAAAAGCAAGTATCTACATATAAATAAATAAATGAATAAATGAATAAATAAATAAATAACTAGAATTAAAAAAGTAAAATGAAAGATTTTTTTCCCTGAAAGTTTGGGCCAAACATGTGGATGTGCATGAGGCACAGCAAAATGTGGTGCATGAAGCAAGGCTTTCAGAGGAGGCCCCACACTGAGATGGACGGTGAAGGGGGGCGGGGAGCAGCCACACGTGGAGGGTGGAGGCAAGGAGGCCATTGTGTAAGCGAATAGGGGCAGCTGGGAAAACCAGGGCACATTTTCTTCCTATGCAAACACAGTTCCACCGGAATATACTGCTTGAGATGATGTAGTAGAAGGTGAGTCAGGACAGTACGTTTCCCATATTATACACGTGGAGAGCATTACGTAGGTAATGTAGGATCGAGCAGCCTAAAGTCAGGGGTTTGAGACCACGAGTTACCGTCTGACATGTCTTTTCATCAAGACAGCAGGAGACCGCACTTCTGTCTACTCACGAAGTTAGAATGTAGACATCCAAGTCTAGACCAAATTAGGAAGCCAGCTGAGTTTGCATTTGGTACAGTTTATGTCTCTCGTGAACTCCCACCACCACCTGCTCCCTCATCCCATTCCCCTCCCAGTAGAACCTGTATCCGACCTCATTCCTGGTGAGCACTGACTGATACTGCCTCGGGGATGGGCACGGTGGGCGTGACCGTTGCCAGGAGCGTTTCCATGCTAGCAGGAGGACTCTTAAAGTAAAAGGCTTCGGGACTCCAAGGAATCCCAACATAACAGCATCAGTGGAGGAGGCAGCTGGGAGAACGGTTTGCCGGGGAGCCACACTGGCGTGCACCCTTCAGCTCACAGACAGGAAAGCCGCACCTACGTGTCTCCCTGCTGTGGCTGACAGGGATTGTTAGTTGTTAGAGTGACAGCTTGATGCAGAGCGTGGGTGACTCAGGGCCGACCATTCCCAAGAGTGGAAAACACTCACAGCAGAGCTGCCGTGCTTAGCTTGTCATGTTCTCTTCCTAAACTAGTGAAAGGGCTTCAGGCTGCTAGGATAGAGGAAGGGGAACTAGAAGTGGGAGGTTCTGGGTTTTAGATCCCGATTTAAGCAGTGCTTTTCACATTCGTCTTTTGGCAACACCTGGCAATGGACATGCAGTTCTCAGAGCCATTTCACCTCCCTAGTGTTCTGTGAGAAGGCATAATTTTGGGCTGTCCTTGGTGGAGGCAGAGAGGAACGTCAAGCCTTTGCAAGCTCCTTTCGCGGTGCCTGTCCGAGACAGAGGGCTGCGGGGAGGTGAGGGCTGCAGGTGGGCAGCTGACAGGGGACCCGGGCACTCGCCTCTTCAGTCAGCTCCACCAGGGGGCATTCTGTCAGGAAGATGTTCCGCTGGGCAGGGGGCCCTGATGGATGATGCTGGGGGTGCCACTGCTTGCAGGAAGGAGCGATCACATTCCGGAACGCGGTTCGGAAGCGGCGGGAGAGTAAGTTATAGATGATGGGGTTGACAGCTGAGCTCAGGTAGAAGAAGACACCTGGAACGCAGGGGATTAAAGACACAAGGAGAAGCATAACCGTTGAACAAAAGCCTAGAATCCCCGTGACTGCCTCTTCGGGAGGCGATAATACATACAAGACTCTAATTGAGGATACAAAATACTCTACCACCTGTGTACACAGAAATCAAACGCAGAAAGATTAAAGCATCGTGGCAGAATTTAGGCTGGCGAGGGATCTCCCCGAGATGTTCTGCAACATCCTTTAATCCCCACTTGTTTAATTAAAGAACATGTTCCCACAGCATTAATGAAAGATGCTTAACTATCAGAGGAAGAGAGATGCTTTTGTCCCACTGGAGTTGTGCTTAAATCTATACTTTGAAACTTGCAAGTGATGGAGGGATGGTAGATCAGTCATGGCATCGTCCCTGCTGAGATTCCTTATGTGCTTAATATTTCTTCAAAGAAGTATTTCCCAATGCTCTTTCTTACTAGGCTTTTTCCCTTCAGTGGTTCTTCCCACCTAATTTCCAGCTTTATTAAATAACTCCACTTTGCCATTTTCTTTCCCCACCGAATGCCTTGCACAGTGCCACTTTCTCATTTGGTATGGGCTCCTCCTTTATTAGCACATTTGATTTTATTCCCCCAAAGCCCAACAGGAGCCTAAAGTTGAGATTCAGAGGCATTAGCCTCTGATCGTGGCCCTTGTCTATTCTGTGGCCTTCAATTCTCTCTCTGCAAAATGGGGATGATAATACAAGCCTACCCACCTCTCTGGATTATTATGGGATAAAGTTGAGATGCTATCCAGACAGGGGCTGAGAATGGCTGAGAATAGAAAGCAAGTGATGGGTACTGTCATCAACATGCTCATCACTGTCCTCATGTACTCAGTTCAGGACACTGAGAGAGCCATATGCCCTGTGCTCAGAACTGGGGAGAAAGAAATATAGAAGGAAAACATTCCTATGGACTGTTAATTCATTCAGTAAATATTGATTGAACTCTTATTTTGTGCCAGGAACATTGAGATACATTAGAACATAGTGTATTTAGACTTTGTTTTCTAACTACTACAGAGGCGAGCTCTGCCTAACATCAATCATTAATAATAAGATAATACCAAGTGATATCTGTTAAAAGCAAAATATGTGATACCAATGGCCATGCTCTGGAAAGTCACATAATGGCATAAATACAAGGAGTATGGTGGTCATGAAAGATTTAATGGGGGTGGTTGGACTCTAGCCAGACCCTGAAATGGGTAGGAGATAGCTGGGGGAGAGAGGACTGAAGGTAGAAGGCATAGCATGTACGGATATGCAGTCGGGAATAACGCAGAATGGGCAGAGCTCTCTAATTAACCAGTTTGACAGGCATGAGGTCAAGGACTGGGAGTATTGTAACTTGAGGATCAAAAGGCAGGGTGGGGGTCATTTCTGTAGCATTTAAGGTTTCATCTGGTTGGTATTTATAGGGTAAGAAGAGACAATATCTTAACAGGAATGCGTTACACATGTCATTATTTGGACACCTTAAAATGATTGTCTTGGTATGTTTGGAAAGTTGCAGTCAACTAGTCAAGTCTCATGAGATCTCATTGTGTTTTCCAACTTATTTAAATACTCCCATTTTACTCAGATTAAAGAGCTATAAATATTTTTGAGATTTTGCCTACAATGATAAATAGTTTGACATGGCAGAAAGTTCTAATGTCCAATATAAGCTGAACACAAGGCCTGATGAGTAGAAAAGAGGGCATAGAAGATAAATAGTATGCATGGTATTCAATATACATATGAATGCTCTTGTTTTTTGCTCTGTGCATGTCTGGAGCTTAACTTGCACAAACTGACCTTTTCTTTCCTCTCTGAACCAGCTGGTGACTAGCAGAGGCACAGGGACAGGTGTGGTCTGAACCGAAGGCTGACAGACACACTGACTGAGAAAGAGGGACCTCCATGGCCATTCTCTGCTCCATTTTAGCCAAAATAACTTTGAACTTGAAGTTAGATGATTTGGTCCCCACCCTGTTTTCATTGTTTGCCAGCAGTGTGCCTTGGGCAAACCAGTTCTTTCTTGTGGAATTATTTCTTCAACAGTAAAATGGTCATGATAATAAGCACTTAACCTCATTGTGATGATTAGAGGAAGGCATATAGCATTTTATAGCTTAAAGGCTTTTTATTAGCTAATATTTTATTTGCTTCTTACCATCAGCCCATGGTTTGTATAGAGCAGGTGTTATTGCCATTTTATAGCTGGCATAAAGGAAGCCATGCCCTTCAGAATAGTAATGGTGAAAGTGAAATGCAAATCCAGGTTCTTTGGCTTAGTGACCTGTCCACCTCCTTCTGTACCATAGTCTATGGTATCTTCAACAAGCTCATTAAAGCAGCCCAAAGGCAGACCCTGATGCTCCATGAGTAGTACCTCCCGTATGGCTTTCGTAAGGACCAAACACTTGCTGAAACAATACAAGACTTCAGGGACGTGGATATTTAATAAATAAGAACCAATTCAATCATGTATCCATTGGGAAGAAAACCAAAGGAAGCGCTCCTGAGACCCTTTTCCTGCTGCAACCATCATGCGTAGAGTTGAGTCTTCCATACAATGGCATCTAAAGTACTGATCCAGCGTGTTTATGTGGGACCACCAGCATACTTAATCGATATTTAGATAAAATAAAAACCATAGTATGGCAGGTCCCCATGGTAAATCCAGACAGAACCTACTGCCTTAAGCAAGATGAAGAGCCTGCAGTTACCTGGATGTTTGTGATGCAACCAAAGGAGCTAAGACTGTACCTGACACCACGTGGATGAGGTTGAACACAGCAGCCAGGGATTCGGTCCACTCCTCCACAAAGCTGAAGAAGAGCCGATCGATGTGGAATGGGGTCCAACAGATAGCAAACACTAAGACCAAGACGACTGAAAGAGAATGATAAATGCGAGAGCAAAAGGCAGTCAAAACAGGGATAGGTGTCCAATGCCCATGAGTCCGTCCACTCCTCCTAGCATGTCCCCCTCTATCTCTGTTATAATTATTACAGATCAGTTAAAGCATGAGGCACCTCCATACAAAATATTTAAACACAAGAATGAATTATGTAGGATGGAGGATGAGTTTTCCACATGATTTCACAAGATTTCCAGTATAATGTAAATTTCCTTTAGAACATTTAAACTAATGTTGAACCTATTCTGCACACATTCTATTGTGGACAATGAGTTATGTTGCGTGAACATTGTTGGAACCACATAAACTGGTTATATAAATAAAATGGTTGGGTTCAAGTAACTGGTGTCCTTTAAAGTCATAGATTAGCAACAGACTAGTCAATATAGTATGCATTTATCTTGTTTCTCTAGAAAGAATTAAAAGCACTTCTGAATTCAGTCATTTAAAATTCTGTAAGGGGTGAGGGGAGAGAGGAAAAGAGAAAAACTGTAAGTATAACACTGCTTTACAAGCATCTTTTGATTGGGATGGGGATGTGTTTATTATATTGGATGTTTCTAGGGTACAGAATTGCTTCCAGTTTCTTTTTATTTGTTTCTACTTTTTATTTTAAAATAATTATAGGTTCACAGGAGGTTGCACTTTCTAGTTTCTTATTTTCAGTTCCCAGGACAGCAACTGGTGCTACTGAAGTTACCCTTTGGGGCATTTGATCTCCACAAATACAAATGTATTATATTCTCTTCTGAAGTTATGAAATACTTTCCTTTCCCAAAATGTGATGCTTGAGATTTGCCTCAAAACAATCTTGTAGGGATGAGGGGAGACACAGGGATGTAGATGAAACACGAGTAGCTGTGAGTTACTAAGGTTTGAGACTGGCTGATGGGTGTGTGAGTGTTTGTTTCACAGCTCCCTGTGCTTGGGAGCACGTCTGTGTACCACGTACCATCGTCGATACTGCAGAGATGTCCTGTTGGCATTAAACACGTTCAGAGAGTGTTGTTGGTCTGTGTGATGTGGTTTCGTGACTATCTGGAAGTTCCTTCTGAGTTTACTCCTTCAAGAAAAATTCTCTAATCTTCCCATTACTGCTTATAATTCCCTTGAATGAAAACTTTAATTGCTTTTAAAATCAAACCCTTCGCACCAAAGGCAAATACTTTATAGAACATTTTATCATTGTGACTTGAATGTGAATGTGCTTCAAGTCTTTTTGTGAGAGTAGATATTGATCAAGGAGAAAGTGGAAAGATAATGAAGACACAAGACTTCTTAGCAGGGAAAGGCAAGTGCCAATAGGGTCTAAAACATTTCCAGGAAGATGACTGTCAGAGTCAAAATGACAAACTTTGGTGACTTGCACAGTTTTCCTTTGCACATACATGCCATACAGTTATGGTGAACGCTTCATATACATATGAGCCTGGAGGATTTGTTTCTTCCTAATCTTAGGTTTTGACTTGGAAAGTATATCATGAACCTCTTTTCCCCCGTCACTGTCTCCTTTAGGGTAGAGCTGGATCAAATATTTTTATAATATCCTTGTGAGAGAGTATGGATCACTGCCTGGATACATAATTTTGAAACACCTGAGCGGTACAAAAGGGTGTACTGTTTCATGTAAAATCATGCAGTGCCATAGATGGAATGACTAGGTAGAGGCGCTCGTGGACAGCTGTCCATAATCGGGAGTTAAAGATCTCATGTACTCCAAGAATGAGGGTCAGGGGTTCCCTGATCCCCTGAAGTGAGTTGTAAAACATTTTGTGTCTGTGCATTTGTACATTTTCTGAGTGGAGCATTCACAGCTTTCATTAAATTTTTAAAGAAATCCTTAACAACATAGGTTAAAAAGCACCTGCTTATTTTAGAGGGGGAAAGACATGCTCAAAAGCTCATGGAGTGGGTGTGATTTGCCAAGCCCCACGAAATGTGTTACAGTGGATGCAATTCAGTGTGTGGTTTTGAGTTTTAAAAATGTAAATAAATATTCAATAGAAATCAAACAGGTCCTAGAAACTTGAGTGTCTAGGGAAACCAGATAATGCGTTTCAGGAGAGTTTTGGTCCTGGTCCCAGAAGCACTTTCTCAGCACCAAATGCAACTCTTTTGCTTTTATAAACACAAATTAAAAAAACGGAGGACTCACATAGCATTTTGGTGACTGATTTTCTGGAGGGTCTTTGAATATTTGCAGTTACTTCTTCTGCTTCAAGGGTTTGGTCTTTCATTAGCTGCAAGGGAAGTGGAAAGAAATGTTAAGAAAGAAAATATTTTTTCCTGTGTTAGAGAAGTGTAACTCTAACACTCACTCTGCAGACCAAAAACTGAGACATAAGATAAGTGTAAGAATTATCAAAGCTTAACAATAAGTTAAAGGTGGGATTGGATCCAGGTCATGCAACTCAACTGGATGGATAGATGTGGCCAAATCGCGGCGTGGCCACCTCTCATCTGCTATCTGTAAACCCCTGTTACATACAGCACGTCAGTAGGCATTCCACGAAAAAGGTGGAAATTATGAAGTGAAAAAATGTTAGATAGGCTTTTCCCATTCATTCATTCATTCAATAATTACTAGACATGTATTAGAGTGTAATCCTTCTGTTATATGGTGTGTAGGCAGTAGAAAACCAAAACAGGTGTTATTTTTGTTTTATGAGGTCTGTAGTCTTCATTGTGAACCTGCATGTTTCCTATGCTAATGGACATTGAGATGCTTCGTAGGGGATAGTGTATCACCCTTCCCCCACACCCACGTTCCACACCCTACGTTTCTCACCCCGGCCTTAAGGGGGATAGTGCTTCTCTGACTGAATAATACCTTCCCCCCAATCGTAAAATACCTGGTAGCATCTTGTGAAGCACAATTTGGGAGATTCTACTTTACTAATATTACTAATAAGTGTGTATATGTTTTGAGTTTAGAAGTTAAAAATACTCATCCTCATTGGAAGATATGGTGATTCTTAAAGTAGCATCTGAAATTTCCAAATATTCCTACTGCCTTTATAAGCAACCCTTTCATGCTTGGTTCAAGTCCCACCTACTCCTGGAAGGTTTTGGTGGCCAGTGTAGCCCACTGTTCTCTCCTTCTTCTGAACTCCCGTAGCACTGAAGATCTACCTCATTCATCTAGTTGTGAAATTTTCTTCTCTTTAAATTATATATATATATATTTTTTAAGATTTTATTTATTTATTTTTAGAGAGGGAAGGGAGGGAGATAGAGAGAGAGAGAGAAACATCAATGTGCGGTTGCACATTGGCCTGGGGTTATGGCCTGCAACCCAGGCATGTACCCTGGCTGGGAATCGAACCTGCAACACTTTGGCTCGCAGACTGTGCTCAATCCACTGAGCTACGCCAGCCAGGGAACTTATATATTTTTATTCATGAGGACAGTCAGCCAGATGAAGGAAGCTTTAAAAACTCATATAATAAACTACCATCACGTATTCAGAAAAATAGTACAGTTTATCTTTGCCAATTGGTTCTCTGGGATTTATTCTCCTCTTTTCTTGTCAATAGTGCCCTAATTTTCCCTTAGAGAATTTATTCCTTCTCCATTCTTAGCAATTAATTTGGATGGGCATGATCCCTTTTCAGCTCTCAGTTTAGCCCCTAGATAATTTAGCTACTAACTGTCCTTCAGTCACAGCGATTGGATAATTGGGACTAGTGAGGTTTCAGATATTTGCTTATACCTCTAGGAGTGGAAGTTTCATTTCTCTTTTCTTGGGGCTGCTAGAGGGAGCCTTCTTGTTCTCTGCGTGTGAGGTTTGGAATTACAAGAGCTGTATTTTTCCCACCAGAAGGAACGTGCTTGGAGCCACCAATGAGCCACTGTGTAGCTCTTGAGGTTGAAACGAATATCATAGAAAGAAGAGCAAAGAAACAGAAATAAAGCGAGGTCCTGGTGACAGTGTGTTTCATCAGGATAATCCTCACCATGAGTCAGCTCTACCTCTGGACTTTCCCAGTCTATACGCCCCTTTCATATTTTGCCAGATCGAGTTGGGGTCCCCTTATTAGCCATGTAGAAAGTCCTGGTGAACAGATTGAGGTCAACTTAATTTATATAGTTTTAGGGTAAACTGGGATCAATTTGTTGAGTTTTAAGTAGATATATTCCAATTCAAGCTAAAGAAGAAATTAGTGTGGTTGTATGTAACAATGGCACAGACCGCTCTGTGAATCAGTCTGCTTCCTGGGCTGGATGGCAGTTGTAGAATATGTCATAAAAGGTATTTAAAGTTAAATAAAACTTGGAAGAGAGGTCATTAAATGTTGCCTCCAAAGTTCAACAAATCACTGTCCCGTCCCCCTAACAAACATGGAAGCTCCTAGAAGTCAAGTAGCTCTCAGGACTCCATCGACCCTCAGGCGTCCACGGGGGTGGTTAGCACACCTGGCTGTCTCTCTCTCGACTATATTGGTGACTATATTGACTACATATGCCTGTGTCTTCACGAAGTGAGAGATTCAAGTTCTCGTGAGATGTGACCTGGAACTCAGAAAGAAATAGGGGGAGATATGGTGCAGTTATGAATAGTGGGAGGAAGCTGAAGGTGACAAGATGTTATTAACATAATAGTAAAACCAAAGATGCAGGTAGAGTGTCCATCTCCGTCCCTGGCACGGGACACCCAGGAAGCGACATGTTATTGTCCTGAGTCCACTCAAAAGACCAAAATGGAAATTTGATGACATAGTGTTTTACTTCTTGTCTGTGGGCCTACACACATAGGTTTCTGAATCCTTTCTAGAAATTCGTCCTCTCAGGGGACATCTGCCCACGCGCAGTGCTTGCGCTGGTACAAAGAGGCAGGAGAACGTTGCATTGAGGTAGGAGCAGGCGCCTCAAACTACAAATCATACTAATAATCCCTCTTTAGTTAAATCTACTGAAGTTTCTAATTTGTTCACATCTTTTTAAAAAATGTGTCATTATTACAAGATAGCTATTACATTATTTAATTTCTGTCTGTAATTAAGAACAATGGAAGGATATTGAGATCTATTCATCATACCTTTGGCTGGGTTTAACAGTTCTCACTGGGGATTTCTCTACCTCAAGGAACAATTTCCTTGAAACATAAAGCAAACAGTTCATGCAGTTCTTTTATGAACAGGCTTTCTATACAACGTAGTTTGCTCTGAAAAGAAAATCATGATGTGTTAATCATTGCTTATTTTTCAGCTCCTTTAGGTTAGAGTGACACAACTAGCCAATGAGAGGAAGAGTGAAAGACAGAACCTCTGTGCATGTTACATGTTGTTCCAACAGAGTTTTAGGGGCTGGCACAGTAGAATAGAATCAAAAAAATTTGCCTAGTCAATAGTAAATGCTGCTTTATTTTTGAATGATTTCATTTCCCTTCAGATGTTTGGCAAAGTAAGATACTCAACCATTAGTTATTCCCACCCACCCCCAATCTTTTATTTTAAAAGTAAAGTCACAAAAAGAGGAGTGAAACATTGTGGCTACTATATAAGAAGTTTGGAAGTCTTCCCACCCCCTCCTTGTAGCTGTGGAGGACGAAAGGAGAAGGGGAGGGTCATGGGGGACGGTTATCATTCAGATTGATATGCGATCCTGATCAGTTATTTATAGGGTCACAATCACTCCACCAGCTGTTCATGTGTATTGTCTGTGAGACTAAACTCAGAATATCAAGTTATAATCATAGCTTTTGTGTAAGTATCTCTACAGTCTGAATAAATTTTTTATTTAAAAAAGTCAGCCCAACTCTGTTTGGCATGGATGAATTCTGCGACGGTCCGTAATGCATTGCTCTTCGACTCAAGCACTAATGCCGTAGGCGGGCGATACAAGGAGTTTGCATGAGTTTCGGTAGAACTTCCTCCCAGATGGGAGGAGCTTGCCCTGGGATTGTCTGCTTTCTGTCTCTACCGCGTTTGAAATTTGGAGAGCAGCTCAGGGGAGACTTGTGTCCTGACCTGAAGCAGCACTAAATGGTCATCACTGAGCATACATGCGGCTCTCCTCCTCCTTCCCTGGTCCTGGGATTTCATCAGTCTTTGGGTTTTTGCCTTCTGAAGGCAGTGGGTCCCAGAGTCTAACATAGCTTTAGATTTGCCAAGGGAATGGATAACTTAATAATCCTCAGAGCTGCTTAGGCCTTTTAAAAATCACTTAGACCAAAAAGGCCCTTTGAGATAATGTTTCCAAGTGTCTTGTTTTGAAGGTAGAGAAGCTAAGTCCAGCAATGAGGGGAATCATTTATTTTTTTATTTTTAAAGTATTTATTTAATTTACTTTTAGACAGAGGGGAAGGGAGGAAGAGAAAGAGGGAAGGAAACATCAATGTGTAGTTGGCCCACAACCCAGGCATGTGCCCTGAATGGGAATCAAAGCAACAACCCTTTGGTTCACAGGCCGGTGCTCAATCCACTGAGACACACCAGCCAGGGGGAGGGGAATGATTTGGATTCATTCATTCATGGATAAAAAGATATCAAGGCATCCCCAAGCATGGAATTTTAAATTGGACTACTTCCAGGGAAGAGAAATCACCATGAGCCCCGAGCACCTACACAAGGCCAGGTGTGTCTCAGGAACCAGGGAGCACTTCCCTGAGGGGACGTCAGTGAAGTGTGACTTAAAGGATAAAGGAGAATTAGAAAGATGAGAAAGATTTTAGCCGTAGACAGTAAGTACATTGCAGGCAAATATACATAGCAAAAGGCATATAGCATGTGCAAAGGCCTTGAGGCCAAGGATACAGACGAGGACCTATGTCCTGACTTCGGTCTAGACACCTTTAAATTCCTCTAGGAGTGACTTTCTAAGCAGAGAGTCTCTCCCTTGTGTCACTTGGGTAACACCTCATTCTTCTGAGAACAAGGTGCTGGAAGTTGCATTACATTCACAAAGCAAACTCAGGTGGTTTCTAAGCTGTTGTATGAGCTGCCACTTAGCTCCTGATACAAGGTAGCTTGTATGACAACAAAATAGAATGACAACAAAATAGAATGAAACTCAGAGTAATTGGTTATGGGTGGTGTATGTGTTTCCTGCTCAAAGGTAAGTATTTCCTCCAAACTGACCTGAGATAGGTGATTGTTTGGTGTTGGACGAAATGGTATTGATCATGGGGGTGGAGATTTCTCATAGGACTCGTGGTATTTGGAATCATGCAAAAGTCCTTCCCCACCGTGAAATGCACAGGGCATTCTGAAGACATGATTGTGAGCTAGTCTGGGGCGACATGCGTCTGGGAACATAGGAGCCAGCCCTCCGGGAGGAGATGGGCACAACTCTTGTCTGATTAGATTTTCTCCTGTGGCCAGACATCTGTGCACTTAGAATTAGTTTTTCCTACTTAAACCTTGCCATTCACCTTAGGCCCAGTGGGTATTCACCAGCGATGTGAGAGTATATTAATGATCACAGCGCACATGGCATCAGAACCATATGGACATATACGATGTAAATGTGATGTCTACTTTGTGTTTCTTTCATTTATAACTCACGTTGCTCCTGCTCACAGATTTTTTCCTTTTTTTTTTTAAGGAGTCAGAGACTGTTAGAGTATCAGGAGCCTTAAATATGATCGGATATGACCTTTTCATTTTATGAATGTGCAAACTAATTCCAGAAGGGAATCATGTGGACTGCCTGAAGGCAGAGTATATGTGAGCTTCAGACCTGAAAGTCCAAACAGTCTCGTGACTGTTTGCTCCCCAAGCTGCTTCCTTAAATGGGTGTAAAAAGTTGGACTTCATCTCCATGAATTTTGATGCAGTAGGAGAGGAGTTATATAGTTGAAGAGGAATTATGTAGTAGGAGAGGAATTATATAGACTCACTCTTACCCTCTTCAAAAATAGTTCCTCTCAGCTAATTTAGATTCAGAAAAAAAGAGAAGGAAATCAATTTACCATTATGAGCACAGGAAAGGAAGCTCTAATTATAAGATATGTTGGAAACTCAGTGATAATTTTCTGTTAACCCTTGCTGTCTCTTATTCACACTGTCTTCTACTCTATCTTATATCTGTTTACCTCCCCATCCCTAAATCTCTACCTTCTCAAGAGAAGTTCAAGTTGGTCTGATTCAGGCTGTGTTTTTGCATTTTAACCTGACATTTCAACCAGAGTCAAAGCAAGCAGAGGAAAGGGTCTGACTTGAAAACCGTATACACATTTGTCTTGGAGTGTAAGATAGGCAGGGATAGTTTGTGTCATACTCAGACCAAGGTCGTGCAGAGGAAACTTTCAATGCGGCAGTAGATCTGGGCAGGAAAGTCATCGGGGTGTGAAACAGTCCCTCCAGGGGCGACCACCTGTGCTATTTAAAATGAGACTCTGTCTCAGACCTACTGAAGCAGAATTTCCCTCGGGGAGGGGCCTGCACATTGGTACCCCAGTAAGGTTTCTGGGTGATTTGTTGGAACACCTAGATTTGAGAACCACAAATACAGAGGGAAGAATAGCAAAAGTGAGTTAAAGGAAATAATCTATCATTGTGGTTCCTATTTGTGCAATGGAGGCATGTCTTGTAACTTCTGCATTCCCCCTCTGAGCTCATTCTGTTTTTCTCTATGCTCCCTTCCGATTCTGAATTTTCTCCAATTCTGAGTTTTTCTTAGAATACTTTGAGTCAGTGAGAAAAGAAGGGATGCCGCCCTAAGCCAGCCAGCGTGGATACTCACTCTGAGCCCCATGAGGTAATAGAGGATGCTGATGGCAGTCATGGGGAGGATGTAGAAGAAGAAGGAGGTGACCTGGATGATGAGATTATAGATCCACATGGGCTTGATCACCGTACAGGTGGCGGAGCCCGGGACCAAGGACCCATTGGGGAAGTAGTGGAACTTGATGCCGTGGATGCTGGTGTTGGGCAGAGAGAAGAGAACAGAGAAACCCCAGACGACGCCCAGCACCCGGAGGGCCCTCCGCCTGGTGCTCTCCAGCTTGGCGCGGAAAGGGTGGCGGACGGCCACGTAGCGCTCCACGCTGACCGTGGTGACACCGAGGATGGAGGAGAAGCACACAGTCTCAAAGAGGGCCGTCTTGAAGTAGCAGCCCACGGGCCCAAAGAGGAAAGGGTAGTTACGCCACATCTCATAGACTTCCAGGGGCATCCCAAGGAGCAGGACCAGGAGGTCCGAGACAGCCAAGCTGAAGAGGTAGTAGTTGGTGGGTGTCTTCATACTCTGGTGCCGGAGAATCACCAGGCACACCAGGAGATTCCCAGTGACCCCAACCACAAAAATCAGCGCATACACCACAGTTATTGGGAGGGAGAGGTGGCTGCGCCGGGGCCCACAGAGAAAGGCCAGGTAGTCCTCGGTGCTGTTCAGGTATTTCTCGAATGGATCTTCCAGGTCGTGCTGGGGGACCCAGGAAACATTCTCATATTTTTCCATCACTGACATTAAAATCCAAGACCTGAGTTTCCTCTGGTATGAGCCTCTGTTACCTGGTGTGGCCCAAGAGGAGCCAGAAAGGAAAGGGAAAGCAGACTGGAGAGCACAGAGCCAGTGCAGGAGGCAGGAGAGGGTGAGAGCTTCCGCAGGGATCTCTTTTGAAGAGCCCCCAGACAGAAGCCCCGCCCCCCGCAGGCTGTGGGCCAATGAGTGTGTGTCAGACAGAGGAGAGGACAGCTTTGCCTGCAGAGAGCGGGAGAGGAGGGGGGAGACGTGCCTGTGAATTGGAAGGAGCTGGCAAAACAGCGCTGAGGGACGGTGACACTAGCTTAAGGTGTGGGCACTCCGAGCAGCGCATTTTGCAAAGCTGTGGGACTCTGAGTGGAAAGACAAATTAAAACTGTAGGGTCACGGGCAGAAGAGTTCAAATCTCCATTGATCCCTGTCACCTGTATAGCACGACAAAAATGGGAGATCAATAGATTTCTCAAGTTACCTTGTTCCTTTGGAAATTTAGGGCTCCCCGGGAAGGCATGATCAATGTGCCTTCTTGATTTTGATTGAATCCACGATAAAATTGGAAGCCTGAAAGAGTACTCGCCTGTCATCCCGCCCTGCCTGCTCTCTTGCTGTAGCAAAAGGCAGTGAGGTTTAGAGTCAGGTACACACACACACACATTCTGTAAGACTTCCGGGAAGCTACTCAAACTCTTGGAGCCTCCTTTCCTTATCTGTAAATGGGAGGTCTACGCATTCCACTTAACAAATACTTCTTGAAGATTGACCATGTACAGGGCAGTGCTCTGGGCTTTGTGGAAACGTCAGTCACCAAGTAGGACACAGTCCCTACATGCATGGAGCTTTCCTTATAGTGGGGAATTCTGAAAGTATATCAGCAAAGTAAAAATAATAACATTTTAGGTAATAATTTCTGTTGTAAAGAAAAAGGAAGATAAGGGGCCATGCAAAATAAGGCTGGAGGCATCCTTTTATGGAGGATGCTCAGAGAAGACATTTCAGGAGATATCATTTGGGATGAGTTCTGAGTGATGAAGAGTCGGTCATAAAAAAGCTAAGGGAAGCGTATTCCCTGACAAAGTAATAGCAAGTGCAAAGGTCCTGAGGCAATAACAGCTTGATGTGTTTCAGAAACGTCAGGGATACCAGCAGAGCTGAAACTTAATGAGTGAACTGGAAGAGTATGAGTGAATAGAATGAAGTGACTGGCAGGGACCCGATCATGTAAGTTTTTCTAGGACTTTTTTATAAAGAGTATGGCTGTCATTCAGACAGCAGGGGCTTTGGATTTGATTCAACATGCAGAGAGAAATCTTTGGAGGGCCTTGCACAGGAGAATTTAGAGGAGTGAAGTTTTAACAAGATGGAGGGAGGAAGTCAGTACAATGTTCCAAGTAAGAAGTATTAGTGACTTGTATTACTAAGGTAGCAGATCTGTGAATTATCTTTAAATTTGGGGGTATTTTTGCATGGGATGATACGTAATATGATTGAGAAAATTAAATGAAATGACACAACACACCTTATACTTAAAAGATGCTTAATACATGTTAATTATTCTTTACCTTCTGTTTGTTTAATTGAATGATGAAACAGACTGAAAAGCTAAATTGTTCAAAATAATCTGTGAGGTACTAAAACTATCAGGGACCACACTTTGTAAAGTATATGATTGTCTAACCACTATACTGTATGCCTGCTACTAATACAAAATAATATATATTTTTAAAGATTTTATTTATTTATTTTTAGAGAGGGAAGGGAGGGAGAAAGAGAGAGAGAGAGAAACATCAATGTGCAGTTGCTGGGGACCATGGCCTGCAACCCAGGCATGTGCCCTGAGTGGGAATCGAACCTGTGATGCTTTGGTTCACAGCCCGTGCTCAATCCACTAAGCTATGCCAGCCAGGGCTTACAAAGTAATATTGAATGTAAAATGTAATTGAAAAAAATCTTAAAAGAGTAATCTGTTAGTCAAGACAGGACAGTTTATGCTGCTGTAACAAATGACCCCCATATCTCGGTGTTTTAAAACAGTAGGATTGCATTTCTTCTTTACACTACATAGTTACCATTGGCCAGCTGGAGGCTCTGTCCCACAGTATACTCACCCTGGGATCCAGGCTGATGGAGCCGTCATTTCTGGGACTTTGCTGATCATTATGGAAGAAAGAAAGCGTATTCTAGAAGGTTTTAAATAGGTAAGTACAAGCTCTAGCCCCAAAGTCAGTAATACATGCAGCCTTTGATCATAGCTCACAGCTCACTGGCCAGGGCTAATCGTCTGTCCACTCAGACACAACAGGCATAGGAAGTGCTGTCTTATTACCATGTGCACAAAAGAGGAAGACCCAGGAAAATTTGGTGAACAGCCGTAACAATGACACAGACAAACAAAGTCATGGCAGAGTGAGAACTGGATGTTGAAACATTACAAACTTGAATATATATTTTTGATGATGTAGGATACAAATGTAAATATTGGGGTGCAATATCTCTTTGAAATGTAAGGGTCATTAAAATGATAAAGGTGGGCAGTAGCAGATTATAAACTGCAGGCTAGGGGAGATACATGATACATAGGACGACAGCTGAAAGATTCAAAGGCATCTCCACAGTGTGCCTGGGTAGGTCTAATCAAGCAGAATGTTGTCTAATAAGGGATGCAGGAGCAGGCTTCATGCACAGAGATGGTACAGGAGTGACAAAGGCATGGACTCTAGGGTAGGTTTGGGGTTCAAATCCTGGTTCTGCCTCCTGCTAGCTGTGCGACCGTAAGGAACTTATTTAACTTCCATGAGTCTGAGTTACCCCATTACCAAAATGAGTGAGTTAGCAGTGCTGCCTTACAGGACTGTTAGCAGAGTGAAATAGTTCCTGATGAAATGTTCAATATATGTATATTATCTTAAATAATACAGCATTTAAAATAAATATTTAATAATGAGATATATAATAAGGTAACTTTATAATGAAAATGTTTATGTTTATTGAGGTCAAAAAGACTATTGATTGCAAGGTTCTTGGAATACTGAGAGGTGTGCTTGGAAGCGTGAGTGTGGAGAGGCCCTCTCAGTGTTAGTGAACTGTCCGTGCAGGACAGCGAGTCAAAGTGGCAGCCAGGAAAGTGGGGGCACGCCCATCCCCACATTGCAGTTCTCTGCCCCACCTTCAAGTCGAGTTGCAATCAAAAGGAATATAAGAATTCCTGATTCTTCTATCATATGCAGAAGGAATGTAAGAATGCCAGCACTTTGCAGTGTGATACGTACTCTTCCTTATTTCTCCCTGAGACTCTCCTACTGTGGTTTGTCATTGGTTATTTCAGGAAAGAGTCAAGGCCAGTGAAGAAAATGGGGTATCACTGGTAAGGCAGCATTGGATGGAAGTCCTAATCTCAGCAGGTGGAAAACCCGTGCATAAATCCCAGGTCTACCACCGAGGGTTCTGTGTTTGGTCTAATGTGTTCTTGGGCAAGGAATTTTATATGTGTGTGGTTCAGTGTCCTCATGCATAAGAGTATGGGTTGTTGTGAGTTCCAGTAATTCTTTGGGGAAATTCTTGGTAGGTTCTGAGAGATTTTGTGATTTCTTGCTTAAATTGTCCATCTTCCCACTAAAGATGGTGAGATATCTTATTCCCTGTTCTACTTCTATGGCTAGCATAGTGTTGCCACATAAAGAGCATAAAGAGCCCTGACTGGTGTAGCTCAGTGGTTGAGTGCCGGCCTACAAATCAAAGGGTCACTGGTTCAATTCCCAGTCAGAACATATGCCTGTATTGTGGGCCAGGTCCCCAGTAGGAGGCGCTTGAGAGGCAACCACACATTGATGTTTCTCTCCCTCTCTTTCTCCCTCCTTTCCCCTCTCTAAAAATAAATAAATAAAATCTTTTTTTAAAAAGAGCATAAAGAGTACTCAGGCAAGCTCGATCAAAGGGGTGGATACTTATATGAAGGAAAGCAGGAGGATGGAAGACAGAGGCATGGACAGCAGGCTGGCTGCTTCTATGATGTTAGAGTATTACTTGTGATAATCAGGTTTCCTATGGTCTCTTTCCGGTCTTTGGATCTGAGTTTTTTGCCATGGGTTTTGTGATATAATGCACTAAACTGGTTACCAGTGTAGAGAAAAGAACTGGGTTCTGTGGTCAGGCGGACACAAGTTTAATTTTGCTGCTTGAAACTGTATGACCTTGGGCAAGTTACACGCCATATCTAAGCATCAGTTTTCTCATCAGTAAAATGGGATCAGCAATTCCTGATTTATATGAGGATTAAACGGCAAAATACTTTAGCATGCCATTTGGCACACAGCAGCGTTAAATAAATGCTATTTTCCTGCACTAACAGTTTAAGGAAGTTGACCTACTAATGCAAAGATTTGATCAATGGCTGGTATACTGGTACACTGTAGGTATTTGATAAATGGTTTGAAGGAGAATGTGTAATTGTAACTAACATTGATTTTTGTCTTCACTCACATTTTAGCTGAAGGTGATTTGTAAGTCTGTGGTTTTTATATGATTAAATTTTAGTTTTTTATCTTCTTTTTTAAAATGTTGATTGTATAACTTTATCTTTTGAAACTGAGATTTTTTCTTTGTTTTGATCTACGATTAATTTTTGTAAATGTTGTAGGAGAACCTGAAAAGAAGGTATATGTTTGATACAAGATAAAATCTGATCTATTGAATATATCTATTAATTTTATCTTATGGGCTGCATCAGTTAATTTTCTTTGTTGGAAAGCATTAACAATGCTGTAGAAACAAACAAATAAGCTAATACAGCTTGTTCACCTGTGGCATACTGGGTAATTCACAGAACGGAAGGATGAGATAAATGGCCCAGCCCCAAGCCGGAAGGAAACCAGGTTAGCTGTGAGGAGCCGAGCAGCACACCCTAATGCACGGCATCTCTGGGCCGCTTTCTTCTGTGATGCTTCATTTTCTACTATCCTCGCTCCCTTCGGATCTCTGCCTAAGAGTCAGATTCACCACGTAATGAATGAGATTGGCTTAGCTTAGATTTATTGCCTAATTCTGTGAATTACAGAGGAAGTCAAGTTTCCTCCTAGAGGAAGGGAGAAGCAAGCCAGACAGGCAGTAACAACACAGGCCCACTGCCCGACTGGTGAAGGTCACGTCTTTATGTCCGCATCTAGCTGTCTGTTTCTGATCTTCCAGACTGAGCTGTGGGGTATTTAGGGCTCACAAACATGGACACATGGTTTGCTGCATATGAGAACATGGCTGAATTCAGGGTTCTCTCTCATTCCCTAGATTTGCTCATCTACAGAGAAAGAGAGTATGGCACGGCTCCTAGATTACCATTTCCACCAGCACCACCACCACCACCATGAATTGAGCATCTTATTCACTCATTAACATTTTAAGCTTTTTGTTAGACACTATGCTGGGTAGAGGTCTGTCCCCGTGGAGCTTGGAATCTAGTGGCATGGCAGGCATTGAATCACATAAACACCTAGGTTGATACATGATTACAATATTACAGTGAGAGGAACCGTGATAAAAGAGAAACCACTGGACTTAGAGGACCTGTCATATGGAGACTTGGTGCTGTCTATCAGGGCAAAGGATTCTCTGAGTTTGTAGCGATATTGGAGGATATGTAGGAATCAGCTAGGTGAAGGAAGATCAGGGATAAAGTTGTAGGCAAGGGGATAAGTATGAAAGGGCCCGTGCCTGGCAGAAGCATGATTTATTTGAGAAAACAAGTGAAGGGTCATGTGACTAGAGTGCAGAGAACACATGGCAATTAGGTGAGGTCCGTGCAGGACCTTATGGGTCATTTTAAGTATTCTGCTGTTTAGCCTAAGGGTAATATAATATGAGGCTATTGGATCAGAAGCATAGAGGTGATATTACCACTTTTATATTTTGAAACAATACGCCAGCTGCTGTATGAGCAGGTTTGAGGGGATAGGGGTATACGTAGGGTATATCCAGAGACAACTGTGGAAGTCTGTGAGATGAAAGGGGGGCTTACACTAGGGTCTTGGGGTAGAGATGAAGGTAATTCAACAGATTTGGGAGATCTGTAAGGACGTAACGCAAACCAACTTGGTGGTGGGTTGGATATACAGCGTGTAGGAGGGGACCCTGACAGCTATGAGTCCTAGGCTTTGGTTAGCACAATGAAATGGGATACTCGTCCACTGAATGATCCATGGAATAGATAATCATCCACTCAGTCATGCCAGCCAAAATCTAGGTCCGTTCACT
The DNA here is from genome assembly GCF_004126475.2 of Phyllostomus discolor. Taxonomy (NCBI): domain Eukaryota; kingdom Metazoa; phylum Chordata; class Mammalia; order Chiroptera; family Phyllostomidae; genus Phyllostomus; species Phyllostomus discolor. The sequence continues at coordinate 22,445,461 of NC_040915.2, forward strand.
TTGATAAAGAACAGTGGTGTAGGTCTGAGCTTACAGGGGAACATCATGGGATTAATTGGGCATGCTGGCTTTGATCTGCCTTTGTGTCAGCTGTGTAAAATTCCAGGGGGGGTTGGGCTTAGGTGTGTAGCACTTGTAGGGAAGGTCTCAGCTAGCAATAGACATGTGTGACAGTTTGCTTGTAAAAGATAATTAAAACTGAGGTTGAATAGGGAAAGGGTATAGCTGTGAAGGGGGTGTAGATTGAGCCTGAAAAAATCTTAGTATTTGATAGCAAGAAAGAGGATAAACTTCCTAAGAGCCAAAGAAAAGAGGAGTAAAACCAAGGCTGGATCAGGAAGGTCAGGTCCTCTAAGAAGTAAAGACAAAATCAGTCCTGCCTTTATGAGAAGTATGTGATTTCAATGATGGGGTTGCAGACTGCACAGATATAAAGACAGAGAGAAGAGAGGAAATGGAGGATTCACTAATGAGCAGCAGTTACAAAAATTATTTAGAGAAGTGTGTCTGTGAAGGGGAAGAAGAGAGATGAAACTGACTAGAGGGTGATTTTGAATTAAGGGAAGAATTATTAAATAATGAAAGAGACTTATTTAAGAACAGGAAAAATGCACTTTAAGAAAGAAATGAAGAAGAAAAATGAGAGGGGGAAGGGAGAGAGTGAGTGAGAGAGAATATGAATGAATGAGAATGAATGAATGAGGTTAAATGAGTGAGGGAACACTATATGTGCAAAATTCCTGAAAAGGCAGGAAAGAGCATACTCAGTGGAATTGGCCTTGGATAAGAGGGAAAAAACAGCTTGCCCATTGTGAGAGAAGAAGGGGTGGTTTTTATATTTTGCGTCAGAAAGTTGAGGGACTTTGGCCTGTGTCTGGTGGTTTTCAGGGGTGGTGTGTGTGTGTGTGTGTGTGTGTGTGTGCATGTGTGTGAAGTGCTTGGCAATGGTTTCTGCTGGAAGTCATCAAAGAGGTGACAGGGAGAGGGAGTTGGAATGGAGGAAAGACCAGGGGCTGGGTAGAAATTTGAGAATGAAGATGACTGAGTTAGGCTTATCAGCAAGTAGCAGACTGAGCTCATAAGAAAAGGTGCCCCTGGCTGGTGTGGCTCAGTGGACTGAGCGCCCTGCAAAGCAAGGTGTTGCTGCTTCTATTCCCAGTCAGGGCACATGCCTGGGTTGTGGGCCAGGTCCCCATTTGGGGGCGTGCAGGAGGCAACCGCACATTGATGTTTCTCTCCCTCTCTTCCTCCCTCCCTTCCCCTCTCTAAAAATAAGCAAATAAAATCTTAAAAAAATAAAATAAAATCCATTGAAAAAAAGGAACTGTAGTAAGTGGCTGGCTGACCCCTTTAAATGGTCGATAGGTCAGTCAGCACACACTTGTTGAGCCAGGCATGGCCTGGCACTCAGGACATGGCAGTGAGTAAGAGGGAACTTCCTCCCCTTGAGGAACCTACTTACTAGTGACAGGGGTGATGAGTGATGTGAGCTTCCATCCATGCATCTGATAGAGATCGGCCAAGTGCAAGACCTTATGCTGCGTGGTGGGGATAGAAAGATGGAAGGAGACAATCGGGCATCCCCAATGGATACTTGCCCCCCCCCCGCCGAAAGAGTTCAAGCTCTTCAATTCCTTCTTATTTGCTGCAAGTGGAGAAAAGATAGACTTGGACCCTGTAGCAAAATAAAGTTCCTCGGTCAGAGGTCCCTATACCACCACATGGGTCCCCATACATGGGCACACATAAAATATGAATGAGAAACACATACTTGCATGATCAAGACGCAGTTTATAGTAGATCACAGGGGCCAAGCCTAACGAGAAGGTCACACATCAGCAACAGAAATGCCTGCCACGTTCAGGTCTTGACCAGAGAACTGCATGTAGCCCATTTCCTGTCCAGGGGAAACCCTTCCCATAAGGCTGAGGACACAAGCACCTCCTTCCCCTTTACCCTTTACAGGCGCTGTCCTTGTCTATCCCCGGCTCGTTATACGGCAGCTGTCTTCATTACCATCGCATTTTTTACTGATGGGAAACATCGCCGTGGTGATACTGGAAGATAGACCAGCAGGAACTTTCCCAGGCAGGGGCGGTGGAGCAGTAAGGAGCCATAAACCTCTCCCATGTCCCTCATGGGTGTGGCTTCTTCAGTGAAAGGTGATCGGAGATCATGGAGATGAGCCCTGAGCAGCGGATGGGATGGACGCAGGTCCTCACACAACTACTCTATTTTGTTGCCATTAGCCTGTTTCTCATGAACGTATTCTCAAAGACTCCCAGGTTAGTAAGGACGTAGCCCGGTTTCTTGAAGAATTGACAGTCTTGATTGTCCCTCGCTCCTGCACAGTCCTTGGTACTCGAGGTGTCACACACATCGCTGGTAACAGACAGGACAGGGAAGTACACGGGTGGCTTCCTGTGACCCTTTTCTACCTTTAAAAAAGCTGACTCTTGACCTCTGGAGAGGACTTAATTTGGGTATTTGTGTACAAGATCCTGGACTATTTGTACTGCAGAATGCTTAGAAATAATCTAAGGTGACTTTTTTTTAATAAGAATTATTTTATAACTTTTTTCTTGGGTTATACATAACTTATCTGTCAACACTTTTCCTTTTCTTTTTTTTAAAGATTTTATTTATTTATCTTTAGAGAGAGAAGGGAGGGAGATAGAGAGAGAAACATCAATGTGCAGTTGCTGGGGGTCATGGCCTGCAACCCAGGCATGTACCCTGACTGGGTAAGGTGACTTCTTAACTTACCGATGAGGGAGCAAGGACTAGGGATGGGACGGACCCTTTCAAGGGTCCCAGTAACCAAGGGGCAGGTTCAGGGAGCCGGAATGAGGAGGCTTTTTTTTTCTTTCTGTATCTTCATCTGATATGTTCATCCACTAAGTTCTGCTTCTTATTAATCAAAGGCTTTCAGAATACAAACCCTTTTTTCTTTGGTGGGAAGGCAATTGATGGAGGTGAAAATAAATCCAGAAAATAAGTAAATAATGTTTTCCTCCACACATTAAACTTGATCTAGCCACTTAAAGCCACTGACCTGAGCCTGCAAACAAAACCCGGCTCACCCTGGGGTCGCTGTTGATAGAGCCCCGAGGGGATGGGCAGCCAGTGCTCAGAGCTGGCTTCTTGGCCCGAGGCCCACCACGCCGACTGCAGGGCCTCTCCCCCTTCCGTCTCAGCGTTCTCAGTTCCCAAACCCATTAACACGGGGCATCATTTGGCACATTCTCATCTGTTCCTTCGAGACCTCACGTGCCGTTTACACGAATTTGGCTGCCTTCACATTGTAGGATGATAGCAGAGTCTTATTGTGACACTGAGTTAGTTTTAATTTAAACTAAGCCACGTGGGTCCCTGAGGGACACTGGTGAATCTTGGCAGAAAAGATATATTTTCTCAATAGAAAGAGTAATTTGTACTGCATTTTTACCCACTGTCAAAGGCTATAAGATCTGCAAAGCTCCCTGTTCAGGAAGAGACTTATTAAGAATTATAATGAATTGAGATTAGGGTGGACATCCGTAGTCCTAGAAACAAACACTGACTCCTCGTGGATGGAGAAGTCATTTTAACCTCTCTCAGCCTCAGCTTCCTGGTGTATGAAAATCAGACTTGGAACCACCTCTCCGGTTGGGGCTGCTGTGAGGAAGGTACGAGAAGATACAAGAGAACCAGTAAAGGGCTGTCATGTCCTCCAGCCTTTACCGATCACCCTGTCTCTTTGGGGACACTCAGGGAAGGTAGGAGGTGGCTCCTTACTCTCGGGGATAGTTCGACTCTGATTGCTTCTTCAAGAGGATTTTATATCCACGTTCTCACTTGCCATTCCTGCTGGTGATGTGAGGGGAACCTGGGAGAGAAACCTGACTTGCTCAAGGTCACGGTGCACAAAGCTGGGATTCCTGAGTTTTAGTCCTGTCTGGGATTAACACTAGTCTTAGCCTGTCTGATCTTGAAGAAGTGACCTTCATGAAATACAGAAGCAATCAGGTGAGTTCCCACCTTGAAATCCTGCATTAGCTTCCCTTTGCTGTTAGAAGAAGTTCAGTACCTTCACCGTGTCCTGCAAGGTCCTGCAGCATTTGACCCTTCCTCACTTCTAGTTCATCTTTCTCTAATCTTGCTCCAACCTAATGCATTTTAGGAACAGAAGGCTTCATTCAGTTCCTGCAAAATACCTCCTTTTCCTGCCTCAGGGTCTTTGCATGTGCAGCGACTGCAGCCTATAATATTCTTTCCCCTGGGGCCTTTGCAAAACTGCCTTTTCTCATATTTCAGTTCCCAGCTTAAATGTCACTCGCTCAGAGACTTGCCCTGAACACCCCACCTAAAGCAAGTGCACTCTATTATTTTCTGTTATAGTCGTTGGTTTGTTACCTTCACAGCAATCTCAGCTTATAATATTTTTTGTAACAATCACTTCCTTCTATTGTGTTTATTTGATTTATGTCCTTTGGACTATCTACTCTTTGGGGATGTAAGTTTCCGGAAAGTAGAAACTATATTTCATTTACAGCGGTTGTTTCTAGCACCTAGCACAATGCCTGGCACCTGGCAAGCACTCAATACCACTTGCTACATGAACAAAGAAATGAATAAAGCCGCTCTCTGAGTCTTAGGTTCATCATAGATATAAATGCGCTATAACAGTACGCAGCCTACTTACTCTCCTATCTACACATGTGAGCCATCTGTGACTCTTCCCTTCTGTGGCTAACACTTCCTGGTCTCCATCAGACATGCTTCTTTCACTTTGGTTTTCCTTCTTTCATAGTATTTATCTGACTGCTTGAGCTCTGTGTTCAGTTTAGTGTGGAGAATGTGCTAAACTAAACGTTACAGTGATGAGAACACTGGACTGCCAGTCAGGAGATCTGAGTTCTAGCCTTGGATGTGCTTCTGCTCACAATGGGATCTTGGACAAGTTAGATGCCTACTTTTGCACCCCAGTTTCTGCCATGTTTATACTGAGTCTTTGGGAACAGAGAGGCCAAAGGGACCATTTCTACCTGGAATATCGTCTAGCTTAGATTGTTCGTTATCCTTCGATCAGTTAACCCTATGGGCAGCCTCACAAGGCAACTACTGTTTAAAATGACCATGACCACCTAGATTCATGTTTGGGTATGTGGGTTAAAAATAGAAGTCCCATTAATTAATTTATCTTCATGCTATAAAACTTGTGATCCCTGAGCAAACACTAAGCCTCCAAACATATCTGCAACGAACAAAATACTCTGAGCCCTCAATGTGTGCTGGGTCCTTTCTAGAACACACTAGAAGCTGAGAGCGCTGGGTAAACGGAAGGGAAGAGTGTTATGTCCCCAGGTTGTTCCCCATCTGCTGTGTTTTGTAGGTCTGCCAGGATTTTCCCAGCATGACTCCCCCAAATTTCCCATGTCGTCCCGGATTACACCCATCTCAGCCCTGGCAGGAAGGCCCTCATTTAGAACCAGTTTTGGAAATGGCAGAAATGTTTGACATCAATTCAGTTTTTTTGTGTTCATCCCTCTGCATCCAACAGCAAATCAGAGGGAGTACAACCAATGACACACCTTTTTCTCAGGGATGCTGAGGATTTCTCTCTCACACTTGAGTCAACTATGTTAGAATTTTTTCTAACTCTGACATTCTCCTTTTCCTAATAAATGAATGGAGGCCCAGAGAGATCACGTGACTTACTTTATGTTTCCACAGCTAGTAAATGACAAAGCTTTCTGTAATGCCTGAAGTATCATTACATAATACATTATTTTTTTAGTTTTGCTGCTTTTTTTTGACTGTTTTTGTTTTTAATAAGAGCCTGTTAATTAAATTTGCATTTCTCCAGGATAAAATCATGCTAAACTAGAAGCAATGAACACTTTATTCAGCGTAGGTGAGAATCAGCTGTTAGTGAGGTCAGAGTGGCACCCAGCAAAATGCCTGGGGCTCGAGGGGGTCCAGAGTCCAGAGTGGAGTGCAGAGCTCGCCCTGGGTCTCGCCAGGTGGGGTTTGTGGTGACTCCGGGAGCGGTGATTCCTGTGCGGTGTAGCACCTGCCCAAAGTGGGTTAAAAAGGGAACAGGCTGCAAGGGAGTGAAAGGACGCTAATGTTTTGTGGGGTTTTTCTAGGAGAGCAGGGACATGAAATAGCTGGAGAGAGACATGTGGCCCAAGGAGAATCCTTTAGAGAATACAGACGGAAGTGCAGAATGTTTGTTCGCTGCTGGGAATGACCCGATACTCGGGGGCAAACTGAGGATGAGGAGAAGGAAAAGGTCGTCACAGCAAAGTCTCGGGTTGCTGAGGGGGGTGTTATCTGGTGCACAGAGAGGGGGCTTGGTTTTGTACAGTGCACGGACAGTTTCTGGGCGGAGAAACAGGTGGCTTGAGAGACTGGGGGGTGGAAAGGTATGATCATTCCCTTTTGGTTGCTTTGATTTTTTCTACATGAAATGAAAACTAAGTCAAGGGCTGAGAGTGAGCAAGTGTTGAAAATTTCAGAGAGGACAACATCCATCTCAGAGAATGGCAGGGAGAATTAGGGGAATGCAGTGAAATCGTTCAGTCATGCTAAAGGCCCACGTGAGTTTGGTGGTCACGAATTTAAAGAGAGACAAGTTAGACCTGTAGGGAGTTTTCCTCCAGCCCCCTTGAGCCACTTGAGTGTAGTTGCAGAATAGGTAGAGGACTGAGTTAAAACGAAGTTGGGGTTTTGCCAAGCAGGGCCCCAGGAGGAGCAAGGGCAGGGACATGGCGGTGTACACAAGGTGCAGCTGTAGAGAGTGGCTGTCGAATCCGGAAATGACAAGGAAGGAACTGAGGACACAAGACAGGTCATGAGAAGTAAAAGGTGGTGGGGCCAGTGGGCTGGAGACCCTGCTGCGGGTCAAAGGATTTATAGAGGAGACTAAGGGAGACTATTAAATTAGTCTAAAAACTAAGAGTACCTGGCTGGTGTAGCTCAGTGGATTGAGCACAGGCTGAAAACCCGAGGGTTCCCAGTTCAATTCCCAGTCAGGGCACACGCCTAGACTGCAGGCTAGGTCCCCAGTGGGGGCTACATGAGAGGCAACCACACACTGATGTTTTTCTCCTTCTTTTTTCTTTCCCTTCCCCTCTCTAAAAATAAATAAATAAAATCTTTAAAAAAACCCCTAAGAGCAAATGTTTAAAAATTATTTTATAAGCAATGCAGTTATTAGTAAAAACGAGGTCCAGGGTGTGGTCCTGGTGGGGGGTGGCTGAAGGAGAAAACTGGAGTAGAGGCAGTAAAGGGTGGTGAGGAATAGGGGTTGGATGGCGGCCATGACACCGGTGTGTAAGTGGTCAGGAATGCTAACACAGTAGTGGAGTGGGAGGTGAAGAGTAGTGATGTATGGTGGTGAGACAGGGCAGAAGGGTGTCGAGAGCATATGTTGAGATATAGTCTTTTCTATAAGTCAGCCTTTGGTCCCCACTTGGATTGTCTGACCCAGACCTTAAGAAGCCAAAGGGCTGAGCCACCTGTATGACTGCCTGTCCTCCAGGTGGCACTGGCACTAAGAAATAGCAGGGAGCCAACACAGGCTCTTCAGTTGGACTTTATTAATGCGGGTTCACCCAGCTTTTATTAATGCAGATTTAATCCAAATCCATAGTAACCTTATAACAGTACTAAGCACTGAGAAACCAGTCAGTAATAACATCACATGAATGAATTGGGGGATAATAAACCCCAGCCCCAGAGTCTCAGTCTGCAGGCCCAGGAGACAGCACAGTGAGCAAGGAGCTGCCTGCATCTTATAAGGAAGGATCTCCAGAGCCAGGTGGGTAGCAGGACAGATGAAGTCCTCAGTCTAGCAGGGCAGAGCCTCTGGCAGCTGATGCCAAGGGAGATCAGCATGGTGCGGAGCAGCACTCTGGTGTGTGGAGCTCGGCTGCCTCAGCAGTGGTCTGGAGCCTGCTTCAGTTATACCCTTGAGAGTGGTGCACTCCGCCCTTCTGGGCCTCTTGATAAGTGTCTGGGCACCCCTGGCGCCAAGTGGGGAATTTCCCTAGGAGCCTATCTGTGGGTGGTCCCACTCTGTAGACATGGCTGGTCTGGTCACAGGTGCAGATATCTTAGCTGTGTCTCCTTACCAGGCATGCCTGGTGTGACTTCCATAGTCTCCCTCTGGAACCAAAGTGCTATGGCTGACTGGCAGCCATTGTGGTTGACGTGAGTGACTCCATTTTGCTTTGTATACTTAATGCTACATTGACCGGACCAATGTCACTTTATTGGTCCCGCTCTCCACAAAGGGGTGAAGAGTAAGACAGGGAATTTGAGACTAAGTCTTCAGGAATTAAGGAAGCTACTGAGAGTAACAGGTGACTGCAACAAAGCAGGATAATGAAGGGGAGAGCTTGGGGGCATATGCTTCACAAATGGCAGGATTTTTGAAGGGAGAAGGAGGAAATTGACTCTAAATGATTGTGAGGAGCATGGAGGGCACCTAGCCTCACCTCCAGGCTCTGTGCGAGTTGGATGTGGAACTAAAAACAGCCTTCATCTGAGAGGCCTGCAAGGGAAGCAGTTTCCCCGGGAAGGAGCCAGGCTTCACAATGAACACACAACTCATTCTGTGATAGAGAAGCTGAAAGGAGATTTGAGATCCAGGGAATTTCTCTGGTATGAACCATAAGTGCTAGAGGACCCAGTGGAAGAGCTGGAGTAGTGGGTGGTTAATAATGGCTGTGAGATCCTAATAAAGGAGGCACACAGCCTATCTAGAGTAGAACTCCCGAAACTTTAAGGCACCTACAAATCTCCTTGGGATCTTGTGAAATTTCAGATTTAATGGGTCTTGTGGGAAAGAGGGGGAAGGGAGCTGAGATTCTGTTATTTCTAACATAGTCCGAGGTCATGATGACACTGCTGATTTGACAACTGCATGCTGAGGGCCAAGGCTCTCTAGGCCTGGACCAGTGCGAGCAGTGTCAAGGCTGGGACGTGGGCAGGGGAGACCAAAGGTCTGTTTGATCAAGGACACTCGGAACTGTGCGCTTTCCTTCATTTCAGCAATATTTAATAGTTGCCACCAGTTTGGGAAGATCAGTTTTTCTATCTTCGATGCTCCGCTGTCCTTCTCTGAATCTGAAGCACCTGTGTTTAATACGTATTTGCTGCACAGAGGGTATTATCTTTGTCTCACACGTGTTTGCATTATCCAACAGGATTATGTGCTCCTTGGAGTCAGACACTGTGGGGAATGGGGAAATATTATCAGATCATGAGTCGTAACACCTAATTTTAATTTCCACTTCTCCCATTAACTACCTAAGAAAAGCCGTGGAAAAATCATTTACCTTTCTAATCATTTTTATATGTGCAGTGGGGATAGTCATGCCTAGCTGTCTTTTATGAAATTCAAATAAGTTACTTGATATAAAAAATGTCCTATAAACTACAAAATGATACAATATGATGATACTTATTACAGGGCAAGTATTTCTCTGGTACATACCAGCATGGCATCCTGGCAAGGGCCTGGTTTCATTGATCAGTGACCATGCCAAAACAGTAGTTAAATATTTTTTAACATAAACCCTGAATATTGTGTTTTGTAATTGTTATCATTTGTTCTACCTGTTTTTTATAGTCAGTGGTAGCAGAAGACGGGCATGAAATAGTTATTGGATTGTAGAGCTGGCATAACAAGGTGGGCAGAACATCTACACCAGGATACACGGAGTGAAAAGTGGAAGTAATTTCCGAAGTCTGTGGGATGAGTTCTTTCTAAGGATGATTATGCCAATTACCAGGAAGCGTTAAGGTGTCAGTTCTTGTTCCCGTAACAAATTTTAAAGCGACCTCACTGCAGATCCTGACCTCGTCTTCCTCTTCGGATTACACCTTGCACACTGCCGTTGACTGATGGTTGACTCGCGCGGGCGCGGCCTCAGCCAAGGGAAGACTGCTCCAGACGGCCAAGCTGTGATTAACCTCACTCATTTATTTTGTTCTGGAACAAGATTCTCTGTTTGAAAGTATGTTCTGGGGACTCAGGTTAAAACTTCCTCAAAGGCTTCTCAGGTGGGTTGCTATATGGAAAAATAGTCTTACAAATACAGTCTGTTCCCGTAAACATATTTCTATTAATTTGTGTGTGTGTGGTGGGGGGCCTTGCTTCAGTGAGGATTTACTGCCCCAGGTCTCTGGAGATAAGATAAAGAGCATGGATGTTGGCGTTTCAGTTCTGGGTTAACCTTTATTAGTAGTCAGATCTCAGCCAAGTTACTTAAATTCTATGAGCCTTGGGTTTCTTATCTGTAGGACTGGGACTACTATAGAATCTGCCTCAGAGGACCATTGCATTGAGACAATGTGCATGAAATGTTTGTTCTAATCTTTGGCTTGTTTTAATTTGATTGCTTGGCTTTTACTATTGAATTTAGAGTTCTTTATACATTCTCAATTCATGCTTTCCATCCAGGTTCTTACACAGTAGTGATAGTAATAACAACAACCACAAACACTTATTTTAGGCTAACACAGATACACTCACCAGCATTGATGCATCTCAACATAATTTTGCCACGTGAAAGAAGCCAGACTCCCCTCCCCCGAAAGTATTTCCTATATATTCCATTTATATACAATTCTAGAAAAAGCAAACTACAAGGACCGAAAGCAAATCAATGGTTTCCCAGGAAGGGAGCAGGGAAAGGTAGGGGAGAATACTTAGAAAGGCCCATGAGGAAACTTTTGGGGGAATGGATACGCTCACTATCTTGCCTGTGGCTTCACAGACGTGTGCGTTCATCAGCCTTACCAAAGTGTACACACGGGTTTATTGTATGTCAGGCACACCGCAAAGACGCTGCTCTCAGAAAGAGAACTTCTGGTGGCTCCCGCCGCCACGGCCTTCTCTGTGCTTTGAAGATTGGGGGCTGTCCTCAATTTCACCCCAGCTCGTCCACGGGCCTCCCCTAGGACTGGCCCTCCTGAGCCACTGAGGCTGTTTTCGTTTTTTTTGTTTTTTTATCCCCTCCCCTCTGAGGTCACATGGTGTCTGTCTTCCTGCCTCTCTGTTCACAGTGCTCTCCCTACGTATAAGGCCTGCTTCTCTGTTGTCCTGAGAGCTATACCCCTTTCTAGGGACCCCCAAACATCTTCTTTTGTTCATTAAGCATCCACTTGTTGGGTACCTGTTATGTCACAGACTCAGGCTAGGAGTTGGGCACCTTTCAGTGACCGAGACAGCCCTGCTCCTGCTCTCAGGAGGCTCGCAGCCGGCTCCAGGCACAGACACGTCCGTTGCGGCACACTTACGCACACGTCTATTATTTTCTGCAGCTCAGCCTTTGAGCGCCTTCTTTGTTATGGGAGAACTTTCCTCTGGGGGTTGTTGGTGGGAAGCAGGACCCACTTTCCCCCCCAAAGGGTGTTAGGACTGCTGCCTGAATGCAGCCACAGGGTTTAAGACTGCCAGTTAAAGGCTCCTGGCTGCTGCTTGGGAGTTTCGAGAGAGGAAGGCAGAGGCGCAGCACAGTGTGGGTGGTGGCAGAATCAGAAGTTAGTGGCACAAAGCGACTGCCCAGTGGTGGCTTTGCCAGTGTCATTGTCCTAAAGAGACAGTGTCTAGGGGAATATTTTGGTTTTTGACCATTTTCAGATCCTTGCTCTTCAGACTTTCTCCAGATAGCTACTGTCTCAGTTCCAGCTGCTACAGCAAAATGCCATAGACTGGGTGGCTTAGAAACAGCAGAAACTTATTTCTCAAAGTTCTGGAGGCTGGAGGTCCAAAATCATGGTGCCCACATGGCTGAGTTCTAGCAAAGGCCCTTTTCCAAGATGCACACTGCTAGCCTCTCTCTGCCCTCACACGGTGGATTGGGCTAGAGCGGCCTGTGGGGACTCCCTTATAAGAGCACTTACCCCGTTCATGAGAGCTGCACCTTCAGGATGTAAGCATCCACCCCCATCACTTGCTGGTCTACCCAGTCTCTTAATTTTAGCTTCCTGGGCATAATGATAGTGCCTACCCCACTGGGTTGTTTGTTATAAAGTTCCATGGGATAGTCCATGCAAAGTGCTGAGCACGATGCTTGGCACACAGAGGTGCTCAATAAGTGTCAGCTGTTCCTGGCTTACCAAGGGGACTTGATACATAGATAGAAATCCACTCGAGCCAAATGTGTTTGACTGATGCTTCCTGGAAAGCACCAGTGCTCCAGAGTCTTGGAGGGTGACTACATCACCAAAGAAAATGTTTTTTGTACAGTAATATGACATTATCATATCAAAAAAGACAGAAGTTCAGAAGCCCAAACATTTGTGTGTGTGTGTGTGTGTGTGTGTGTGTCAAAAACACATGGAGTGTGGAAGACCAGAAAAAGAGGCACATTAGCGATGTAGGCGGTGAAAGCACAACGAGTGTGCAGGTAGGTCAAGCAAGCTGAAGGGGAGATTCCTCTTCAGGATAATTAACCATTGGGTCATACTTATGTAGGGAAGAAAGCTGGACCAACACCAATCTATGTGCTAAAGTGACAATTTAATTCTGAGATCCCCGTTGGCCCCCACCACGGACAGCTCTCCAGAGGCAGAAGTGGATTCACATTGTGAGACGCAGGTGGCTGTCGCGGCTGAGGGGGCACGGGGGCTGTGGTGGCTGACAGCTGGACACCCACAGAAAGCACAGCTCGGCTGATTCATCTTCAGTCTCTCATCGTTAGCTCCTTCTTACCTTACATCTTGGGGTCTGATGGAAATTCAGGTAGAGAAAAACGTCACTGAAATGGCATTATTCATCAGCTGGGAACATATTAACTTGGTTGGTCATTTAAAGAAAATAAAATATGGTTAGGGCTGATTCTCAGAGTCATTACCCATGATGCAACGGTGATGCTTTTAACACCATCACATAAAACATTCAATGCTTAAGAAATTTAAGAAAAATGGAAAATTGCCATTCCTCTTAATGAGCACAGAGCCAAAAAAGACCCTCTGTCATTATGCTAATTATCTTCTTGGCAAGTGGACTGGTTGGCAGTATTCTCCCCGCGCGCCTCATGGTGCATCGGGTGCCTGTGGGCTGAGCCCATTCAGTGTTCAAGGGGAACAGGGACGATGAAGTGAGGAGGTGGAGTGTTTTATGCAGCAGGTTTGATTGCAATTATAGACCCATTGTTTGCTAGATCCCAGCTAGTGCCCCTGTGGCAGCATCTGCCTGTCTCCAAGCTTCTGCTGGAGGTCGGAGAGCAGCAGAAACCAGGTGAGAGTCGGACAGCCACTGGCTGCGACCTGCAGGAGAGTGCTGTCAGAGGGAGCCATTGATGCTGAGGTTGGAACTGGGTACGGAAGTGCAGCACGAATGCAGGGATGGAGTTGCTCAGAAGAGGCCATGGGGTCCTCTGGGGCAGGGGCAGGCTCTCTTCCTGCCTTTGGTTCTCTCTCCTTTACTCCCTATATTCATCCTTTCCACCACTCCCTCGCCTGCGCTGTGAGAGCACTAAGCATCTGAGAGGCCACAAAATGAGCAGGCCCCAATTCTTGCCACAAGGAAGTTAGAACAGCACACTTCCAATGATCCAGATGACTTCGAGCGAGTCTCTTTACCTCTTGGTCCTCTAGCTTTATCTCATTAAAATAAAAACCTAAGGGCTGGAGATGGTCTGTAAGGTCTTCATAGCTCGGAGGACCAGAGCTGTATAACTGGTGGGGCTGTGATGCCATCCAGCTCTCCGATTCCGGAATCATGCCCTTAACCATTCTGCTATTTGGTTACCAAGAATTAGAGTCATTATGACATGAATGTGGAGTCACTTGCTTCCCCTACCATTTCCCTACAAGAGGAAGAGCCAGGACAGTATGAAAGGCACAGCCAGTCGTGGTGCAGAAGGTATGGCCAATAAAACAAAGTGAGAAAATCTGTGAAAACCAACTCTTTGGGCTGCGCAGGGCCAGTTACGGAGATTAATTTGCTTTTCCTTGCTTGGTGTGCACCCACGCTGGGCCTGCCGCTGAGAGACAAGGCAGCCCTGGTTCCAATCAGAATTACAGGGGCTCAGGGATGGGAAGAACTGGAGAGGGCAGCTGGTCGCCCCTGGTCTGATGAAGGCACCCCGTCTGTGACAACATGAGCTGTTGTTTTGTGCCCCTCTGTTTCTGCTGTAATGCCTCCTTGGACGGGAAATCACTACCTCCGTCCTCCAGGTCAGCTCTGCCTTCCAACTCCTCGGCTCAGGCTCGACTCACCCTAGTTTTGCTCCTCTCTGTTTATCAGCAAAGAGCTAATGCACTTGTTTTTCCATACTGTGAATGTGTATCTTTTTGGAAGCAACAACTATAAATCACACACTTTACTTTCCAGTCTTGCTACCATTCGTTGGCCTGGTTATACCTACTCATTCTTCAGGTTTTAGCTCACACATTACTCTTCTGAAGAGACCTTCTCCTATGCCTGAGACAATATCAGGTCCCCCATTTTCTGTACCCAGATCACTCCGAATTCTCTTTTGCATCGCATTGGACACCAGCAGTTATATAATGTGTTGAACGTTCTCATTTCCCACAAGATGATGAAGCTTTTGGGCAAGGATTTATCAGTCTCTTTTGAATCTGTAACCTAGTCATTGCACTTATTCATTCCAGTCCAAACGTTTGTGGATAATCTTCTGGCTCTCAACAGCAGTACTTGCGAACAGGAGAGACTCAGTTCCTCACTGTTTGGAATTTGGAGTCTAGTTGAGTGCTCGTCCTTTTCCCCCCTCCATTATTATCTCATGGCAACGGGTGATAACGGCATTTTGCTGTGTGATCTCTCAGTACAATATTTTTCTAAGCATAAGTTGGTGCAGAGTGGTAGTTCAGAGGTGTTCTCACTGCCTTGACTTAGTTTACAAACTGCACTTGTCGTCATTTTGCAGATTTGAAAACACCGAGGCCAAGCAGGCAAGCAGCGCTTGCCCAGTTGAATGACATCAATGGCATCATTCATTGAGTTGCTTTTTCAGCCCCCCGATTCCCAGTGCAGTTCAGGTTCCACTTATCTCAGCATGTGGGGTAATGACAACGTTGGCCACGGCGCAGGCACGGGCTCGGGGTCAGAGTGACTTGGGTTCTATGGCACCTGCCACTTACTAGCTGTGTGACCTTGGTGAGTCAGTTAAACTCTGTAATTCTCAGTTTTCTGAGAAATATTAATTCCTACTTCATAGTTTTTTTGAAGGGGATTAAACGAGAAGTAGTAGCATTAGCATGCAACAATTATGCGACACTTATTATGAGCCAGAACTATTCTAAGGACTTTACATACATTAACTGATTTAATCCGGCTGATGAGGTGGATGCTGGTATTATCCCTGTCTTACAAACGAGGCAGAGGAGGCACAGGCAGGTTAATGAATGTGCCCAATGTCACCCTGCTGGTGAGAACAGGCCCGAGAGAGGACCCTCGGTGTCTGGCTCTGCAGCCCACGCTCTCGCCGGCCTGCCTGTGACTATCTCTGGATAACGCATGCAGGGCCCTCGGCGCACCGCCCAGTGTGTGGCGTCTCAGCCTGGCTAACACAGCCTTGTGACAACCCTGAACTGGGCTGCCCGCTTTTCCTAGGACATCCCGTCAGATGAAGGAAGCATTGCAAACATGCAGCACTGCTTATCCATCCTCTTGCTCCAGTGAGCCCTAAGCCCAGGCTTAGAGAAGCTCTAACCGGCCAGACCGACAAAATGAAGGGAATAAATAGGTAAAGGAAAAGGGAAGGCATGGAGTCTAACGAGGGGATATGAGGGGTGTGAAAACTGTCTACAGGCTGACAGAGTCGGTTCCTGCGTCTTCCACACGAGTGCCTGGGCTCTGAAAGCAGCAGAACCGTCCATGGGTGTCAGTGACCGGACTTGTCAGCGCCCTCTGGGTGCCAGTCACACCGGGAGCCCTGAGAACTGGAGCTCTTTGAGAGAGAGCAGCCCCGCTCTGGGGGCACTGGCTCTCACTCCAGGTCTCAGGTGTTTCTTCAGAGCACGAGGAGCATTTTCTGCGCTCTCAAACCCAGCTGGCTGGCTGTCCTGTTCTGCAGAGGGGACCGCGCCCTTGCCTGCTTCCCCATGCCATCCCCGGGACTTTGCCCCTCTCCCCGTCCAGTCTTTGTTCTTTCCCCCGAGGGCTTTACTTTCCCCGAAGGGCTGCCCCAGGTGCCAAGTCATATTTTCACTCACTCACTCACTCACTCACCCAACAAACATTCCCTACCCCGGGTCGGGCACTGGGGGTCAATACAGGAGAAGACAAACAGGCATGGCCCTGCCTTTTAGGTGATGGTAGCGAATTTTGATTGTAGGTTCCAGGGAAAGATTTTAAAGAGTTTTATGTCAAGATTGTGATCCAATTTGCATTTGAGCCAATCGCTCAGGCTGCAGTATGCAGATGGATGGGAAGGCACAAGAGCAGGTGATATTAAAATAACAGGCAGGGGATGATAGAAATACCCAGGCCCCCAGCTTCATACTTTTCCTCTCATGAACCCTCTGTCATGTGACAGTTTCTTCCCGTAACCCAGCAAATCCCATCTGTAGCTCCTTGCTGAGGTCCGCCTCTGACCGCCGCCCTTCGTGCCCCGTGGGGAGCCCCCCACACATTCAGTGCTCGCTACAAAGAGCCTGAGCCTCAGCATCGCAGAGCTGAAAGGGCTCCCGGAGGAAATCTGGTCCGATCACCTGACTAAGCTCAGGCAGGTTAAAAATGTGCCCAAGAACCTCATGAAATGAGTGCTATAGATTAGACTTAATGTCAGCATTCTAATTCCAACCCCCGTTGATGAGTGGTCCAAGGAATTACTGGATATAGATTTCTTTACCCCTCGTTTACAGTTGGAATCCTATCATGAAATGGGAGAGGAGCCAGGGTTTGAGAAGAAAACAATAGGAAGAGATCAGCCTCGCGGCCTGTAGACCACTTGTGTCGGATCCTCCTGCAGGTGTCTGATAGAAATGCAGATTCCCGGGCCCTGCTCTAGACCTTCTAATTTAGAATCTCGGGCAACTCCGAGTTGCTGGTTTCCAAGTGATTTAGATGTGCGTTCAGGTTTTAAAACCACCAAATACCCTGCAAAAGTGCTTTATACACTGTGAGGTGATGTATAAGTACAATGTTAAGAAAATTTATTTTTATGCCCAAACTGTCCTGGTCTTTGCCTCTCTTGGCTCAAAAATCTCTTTAGGAAGCCACCTTGGAAGGGGTCCGTGGCAGCACCACATGAAGGAAAGCGAAGAGCCACCTGACAGGACATGCTGCAGTCTGCTTCAGGCTTGACTCACCAGCGCTGAAAGAGAATTTTGTAATGGTGTTGAGTGTGGGTAATAACCGGATGGGCATTCAGGCAAGAAGACCGAGATGCGTCACCGAGCCAAGGAAGCATCTCTGCAGCTGAAAAATAGCAAAATGAAATTAAGCCCAGGGTTCTCTCTGAATGCAAGACCTGTGCTCTGAGATTCAGAACATCTAGTTTACTCTCACGGAGAAAGGGAATGTTGTCTATACTTTCATCATCTCTTGTCTAGATCTCTGTTATCCTTCAGTTACTGTCCAGTTGGATGGCTTTTCTCACATCTCTTTTGGTCTCAGAGTCAGGGAGGAGAACCTAGGCTAAGTCATTCCCTTGACCCCAGCAAGAGGCTGTTGGCTCGGCTGATGTGGGATATGCCTCATGGGATGGCAGTGAGCAAAGTCCCTGGGCTGAGGCCACCATCCTCTGGTCCAGCACTGCCTCTCTCTTTGGGGAAGCACTGACCTTGAGATTCGCCCAGGTTTGGGCTGCATGGAAACCTGGGGGACTCCCAGGGTGACCGTCTGAAGTATCACGAGAGATCACAGCCCATGGACAGAGTTGTCCTGGTAGAAGCTTTGACTTGAAGATCTACTTCTTGCATTTTGTACTTTTAAAAAACATTTTCTCTAAAGAAATTAGGTTTTTTTTGAATGAGCACAATGGAGCAGAGAAAGCTATAAAATACCTGGGATTTATGGTGTAGCTCAGGGGTGATTTTTCCCCAACTCATCTAGGCTGAAATTACTGCAGTCTTCCCCCTAGAGTTTCTTTGAAATGTATTTTCAATTTAGACGGAGTACCTGTAACAATGGGATGCAGAATGATACTGCAGTTTCTGACGACGAGTCTGGAAACCCGGACTGCACCCTGCTTATAAACAAACTCAGACTGCCCGTCATAAAGCCTCACTTGGGTTGGGACTCCAGTTTTCTAGTCACTTTACCCGAGGGCTCTATTATTAACTCTTTGTTCAGTGCAACCCGCATCAGCATCTTAACAGGCCTGGGTGCCGCTTTTTAAGACACACTCAGGAGGCCCGAAGATGCAGCGTGGAGAATCAGTAGTTATGAGGAGACCCGAATTTTAGTTCTGATTCTGTGTTTCTGTATATTTCATCATAATGAAATTATAACCTTTTGGTCCTCAACTTTCTCATCAATATAGTGGGAGGAGGTTGGATTATATCAGTGTTTCTGAACCTGTGTTTTCTAGGACAGAACTAAAATACCTAAAATGAATTGCATGCCTGAATCAACAATTTGTATATTTTTAATATGTTGTGTGTCCCCTAACCTGATTCCAGGGTTTAATATTTAGAAAGAAAACCATTATATCCCAAATCATGTGTATTTAAAGGCTTGTTGCCCTGGCCGGGTGGCTCAGTTGGTTGGAGCATTGTCCTGTACGCCAAAAAGATTGTGGCGGTCAGGGCACATACCAAGGTTGTAGGTTCTACTCCTGGTCTGGGTGCCTGTGGGAGGCAACCAATCAGTGTCTTTCTCTCTCTCTTACCTTTCCCCTTTCTCTAAAATCAATAAGGATATCCTCAGGGGAGGATTAGAAAAAAAACAAAGGCTTGTTAATTGGGTTGCTAATCAAAGGACTAAGTAAGAATGCAGACAGAGGCCTAGGTTAGCAGAGAATCGCTGTGTAACCTTGCATGTGCCATTTGCACTCAGTTCCTGTCTCAGTTTCTCATCTGTCACATTCGCCATCAACATCCTGCGACTCTTCTGAAAGTCAAATGAAGTTTACATGTGTCTGAGCTCCCTTAGTTGCATGACTTTGATAACCATCCACAAGCAGACTGCAAATACATGGAGCTTCTAAGTAATCTTAACTTTTTTTCTAATAAAATATGATCAGAATGCTGAGTTTAGTTTGAATCTGTGTAAAAAGAGGAGAGTGGCAGGATTGACATAGCTGTCTTCTTGTCCGGAGCACAGTCACGTCTGGAGTGGTGGGTAGGTTTCATCTGCGGGGCCAGTTCAGTTGATTATAGTGGCCGTTGAACGTGAAGAGGGCCAATGATGAGATCTGGGATCTGCTAGCCATGTCTGGCAGGCACCTGGGAGTGGGGAGTAGCAGCATGTGCCCCACAGGTGGGCTGACTTGAACCTGCCGCACCCAGCCTTTCGAAAGGACCCACGCTCACAGATGGAGCTGGAGCTGGAGCCGGAGCCAGAGGCTGTGGTGTTCTGTCTGCTGTTTTTGTGTTTGGAGTGCTTGGAAAGTCTTCAGGCCAAAACCATAAAAAAAAAAAACATGAATCCAATCAAAACTGGTATCAATGAGAAACATGTATACCATGATAGGATTACATGTGGTTTGAATGTTCTTCCTTTTTTTTATCCTGGAAGTTCTTACGTTTGAAATCCTTTTCCTGATCTCTCTTTTTCATGGCCCAGTTCATGTTCTAGTCCTTGCATGAAGCTCTTAGAGGAGCTCATAGCTTGCCCTTCCCCTGGCAGGTAAAATGCCCACGGCGCCTTGTGGAGCCACAGGCACACAGTAAGTCACCAATAAGCAGCAGTTGGGTAAACCAATAGAGGAGTCACAAACTATAGTATAGGAAATAATAGTACATTATGTGAAACATATAAATATGTTATAAGTTAACATAAGCAGTCATAATACATCCATAATAGATGGTTAAGATTAATTTTATTTGTAGTTGAATGTATTCTTAAAGAAAATTTAGGGAAAAGTGAGCAAGCAGAAGGACCCCATTGCTGTCCAAATGGCTTTATTTTTCCTGAATACTAAAAAAGTCCATTGTCTGGAAAAGAAACAAAACAAACAACTCCACAAGGAGAGATGGACGAGGGCCTTCCTGACCCTCGTCAGGAAACGCTGGTGTCCGGAGTTTGCTAGTTAGCCAACCTTTCAAGCTCAGGGCAGGAAGCTCTTAGCATGAAAGTGTGGTTGCCCAGGATACTACCATTATATAATCAGTTTTGTGTTTTCAAAAAAAAAACAACTATAGTCAGAGAAGCAAAAATATTTCAAATAGAAATGGGTCAGGAAACAGTTTTGTTTCAAAACTCATTTTCTGAGTTTTGCAACAAAGATTTGCTGCACTGACTCAGGCCGGACCTCTGGGGAAATAACGAAATATTTCCATGTGGGTCCAGTGTGTTGTCTCTCCCTCCCATTGAGCGCATTAGCGTGGGCATCATAATCCGTCCACTTCTTTCTGGCTTTCTTTGTGTTTATGTTCAATTTCATCCTCTAGAACATGAGCATGATAACAAATACCCTGTAGGTTTGTTGTGAGACTTCAATGAGATTTGTATGTGGACATGCTTCATAAATGAGGAATATAAAATATGGTACAACAATGTCATATTATCACATTTCTCATCTGAGTGTGGATTAAATGCCTCCTTCCAGGAAAATATAGACAAGGTCAGGGAAAAGTATGGTTATGATGGATAACCTAGTTAGGTGTGAATTAGGAAAGAAAAATCTACATGAAGTTGATTGGTTTTTATAGCAGTGTCTCATCTGTTAGAATGTCGCAGTGTAGAGAGAAAGTCTGGAATAGCCCTCATTTCCTTTTGCCCTTGCCAGAGGGCTAGAGGTTTCCTTAACCCTAAGTTTGAACACCTACTACCTGCCAGGAAGTGTCTGAGGTACTAGGATACGTTGGTGAACAGGACAGCTGAGACTTCTGTACTCTCGTCAGAAGGGATGACGAGAAAGGGAGGAGGAGACAACCAGCACATTAACTAATAAGATGCTGTCAAATATTGGTAAGCGCCATGAAGAAACCAACACAGGGCTGTGATGGAGCGTGGATGCAGCAGGGACAGTGCTGGTTGTGAAAATCTCCTACTGTGGGCAACGGCACTGACCGACAGGCTCAGCTGCTGCACCCGGGATCCACTGCCACATGCATGCTGAGATACCCCTCCAAGGGCTGCCCCCAGCAGTGACTCAGCACGGTGGGGAGACCAAGGCCAGCCCAGTGCCCTGGGATGCGGGATTCCTCCAGGGCTGATGGTGGCTTGAGAATGCAGCATCCATCTTGCCAAAACTTTGTCAGAATTGCAGCGCAGTCTAAGGTGCATCCTACTCAGCCCTTCTTCCCTTCCTCTCTCTTTTTAGGGGTCAGATTCACATTACACAGTGTGATGGCTCCCCCTGCCCTTCCCAGGCACGTCTCCCAAGACATCTCCTGCACATCTACCATCTCTTGGCATGTGCTTCTTGGTGGACTTTAGTTAACTCGGGGGAGGAATGGATTGGTGATTTCAGTTTGTCAGGCAAGGCCTGTTGGAGGAGGAGGGAGCTGAGCTGAGATCTGGAGGAAGTGCATTTCAGGAAGACAGAAGACCAAGTGTAAAGGCCACAAGGCAGGAATAGGCTTGGCTTGTTCAAGAAGCAGGGAGAAGGACACTGAGCTGGAATGTGGTGAGCAAGGGAAGGAGTGTTGAGTGTTGATGGGGACCCAATCATGTTGTATCTTATGGGTCAGGCTGACGAACTTGGGATTTGTGTTCAGTATGATTGGAGGCCTCTGGAGCACTGTAAGCAGGCAGGTAACATGGCCTGGGAGTGAAGCCACTTTCTGCAAACATGTGCGAGCCTTTTGACTTAGGTGACCTTTGGAGACTGCAGTGAGGTTTCCTCAGGCAGACCTGTGTCTGCCCGTGCCTTAGCCACCGCACCTCCTCCTCTTCTTCCATCCTCCTCCGTCCAGTAAGGCAAGAGAAGGAAAGTTTTGACCTCGATCACTGGGGGAGCTGAGAAAAACCTACCACAATGAGCTTCCCCACGGTCTTTATATCTTTGATGTTTCTGTTTTTAAGGTCAGACTTGGGGGAACAGTGTCAGATTGGTCTGTCTGTCTACTGTTAGAGTACTTTTAATTCAATCTTTATAATTCCTTGTTGGATTTGAGGTTTTATTCAACCATGGCCCATCTCTCTTCACGTTCTCCTAACATGGTATTTTCATTCTTCTCTTACAGACACAGTAAGAGAAGTGTCTTACTGTGTCTCACAGACACAAAAAGTACCGTCTGCACACAGTACTTTCTGACCTTCACTGCATTTGCCTAGCACAGGCCTCTGGCCTAGATCTCTTCTTGATGCAAGACATTCTTCTGTGTGTGTAAGACATTCGTCATGATGTTTAACAAGGGAAGTTAAACACCCATCACGTAATGCTGGGTTGACAGTGTCCTGTCCCCCCACCCTTTGGGACACGCTTACATGTACAGACTCTTGTAATGACAATAATGGCAGACACCCAGGCAGGACTCCGGTGGTACAGCCTGTGGAGCATGGCTGGAGGGTGAGCCCTGACGAAGCAATTTTCTTGTATTTTAGAGAAGTGATCACTCAATCGAGCGTGAATTATTTGTTTAGTAGCTATCATGGGCCAACCTCTGACCTAGGTGTGGGGATACAGCGGTGACCTGTACGTGCAAAGATCCTGCTTGTGAACCTTAGTTTTTGGCAGAAGGGAAAGTGTGGGGTTGGGGAGGGGTCAGAAAGCCTGGGCTGGAGGTCTGGGTCCACAAGCCACTCTGAAGCTGCAGGGCCTTGGGCGGATTCCTGGCTGTGATTCTGAGGCTCTCCTTCCTTAAACAGACACGTGACTGCCGCCCGCTGCCTCTGGGTGGCTGTAGGGGCCCAGGACTCAGTGAGATGTTCTACTTCTTTTCTGTTTTATTTTGTTTTTAAATGGACTTAATTCTTTGGAACAACTTTAGGTTTACAGAAAAACTGAGAAGACGATACAGAGGATTCCCATATACTTCTGCACACAGATTCCCATTTTAACATTTATAATAAATGTATTACAATTAAATTTTACAATTAATTTATTACAATTTATTACAATTTGCTGGATCCTGCTAATCTCCCTGCAAATGTATTACAATTAATGAATTAATATGAACATATTACCATTAATTGAAGGTCACACTTTATCCCTATATTGTTAAGTTTTACCTAATGGCCTTTTTCTGCTCCATGATTTCATCCAGGATGTCACATTGTATTTAGTTGTCACGGGCTCCTCTGGGCTATGGACACTTCTCAGGCTTCCTGTGGCTTTTGAATAACCTTGAGAGTTCCGAGGGGTATTGGCCAGATACACTACAGGATGGCTCCTATGGGAATGTGTCAGCAGCTCTTCTCATGATTAGACTATGGTTACAGATCTTTTGGAGGAAGATCACAGACATAAAATGCCACTTTTATCACATCATCTTCAGCTACATGCTATCCACGTTATTTCTTACCATGAAGTTATATCATACCTGGGAGGTTCTTGCCTCAGTTTGGACAGTTGGTCAGGGGCAGAGCGGGGGCTTCTAACCTCAAAGCTGGTGTTCCTCAGTTCATTCAGAATGCACGCCTTCCCCAGATCTCAGGAAATGATAGAGAAGTCTGACATCCCAACCAAATGGTAATGATTTTGTTAACCCAGAGCTCCTTGATTTTCTCGAATGTCTTTGTCACTACACTCCTCCCCCGACACAGGCAAAGAGGAGGAAAGTGCAACCCGCTGTAAAGTAAGTGAGAAGAGAAACGAGAGGGTCGCTCCTTTTCCTGCCTGCCTCTCACTTCGTTGCTTTACTTAGAGAACACTGCTAAGGCTCGGTGTTTCGTAATTACCCTTTATTACCCTTTGCCATTGCTTTTAAAGTTTTTGGATGATGTGTAAAATGTGTTCCAAATTAATAACCATAACAGTATGTAGCAATGGAGTGTTCATCACATACCAGGCACCGGCTAAGTAATTAATTTGCTTCCTTGCTTTTTCACAACCCTCAGAGGTAACTTCTATCATTTCCGTTTCACAGATGAGGAACTTTCAGGGAAAGTTCTGTAACTTGCCTGGGCCTCTGCAGTTAGTAAGAGGGAGGGATGGGGCTCAGGACCTTTGAAGTTGTCGTTAGCCCCAACCTTATTAATGACTTCCAGAGATGCGTTGCCTTCCAAAGCAGCGTGGTCGTTGTAGAGAGACAAGCTGGGCATTGAGGGTTTGGAAGAAGCCAAGCCAAGCCACCAGACAGACCGGCAAACCTGTAAACACAGTTACTGAACAAAAGATGTGGAATCTAAGGAAGGAGGAACTAGTATTTCCCCCTGGTGACACGGTCTAATAAGAACAGCAGCTGCTCTGGGGCACTGGCCCGTTGTGTTGAAGTGATAATAGTGCAATTAGCTCTTTCTTCATTTTCCCATGTTAACCCAGGGGTAAAATGGCACACTGAGCAAATATACTAAATTACACTGAACTTAGTGCTCAATTTGAAACTCTTAGCTGCTGGTTGCAGGGAGATTAGCAAGCTCCAGCAGATTTTTTTGCTCGTACTCCCCCCTCCCCCCTCCCCCGCACCATGCTAAGGAAAAACCTCAGCCACAGCACTGACTGTGTTCATCCCATGCAGCATAACTTCCTGCAGGCAGCTCTGGGTGGGCTCTGTGAGGTTTCCAGAGAGAACTCTCAGCATGCGTTAGCAGAGGAAACCTTACACAACGGCCAGTACATGTCTTTGGGGAAGAATCTTTGCACGGGGCTGGGCGCAGTGCAGTGCTGGGCATGAGGGTGACGGCCACCTACACTGAGAGGACATTTGCCTCCAGGTCCTGATCTCATCAGCATCACTGGCATGACGAGGGCAGTGCCAGTCAGGAAGACCGAAGGGGGACCCCCAGCACCTTGGTACCCTGTCCCCTGCGGAAATTCATCTGGCGTCCGGTTCGACGGTGATCCGCGAGCCCCAGAATTTGCCAAGTGTTGCTAACATGTCGCTCTGTTGATAAAACCAGATTGGAGAGACTGAGGTCTTGGGCCTAGTAAGGTCACATTTACAAATTTGACAAAAGTTCACTAGTGACTTAATGAAGTGTCAAGCACTGTACTAGGTTCTGAGTTCTGAGGAAAAATGAGAAAAACTCTAAACCTCAGGGCCATCACAGCATGGGGTTGAGACAAACAAGTACGTAGTGGTGTGTGAAGTGGTGTAATTGGTTAAAAAAGGGAATGTCAAATCAATGTATTGAAACATTCTTTTATTATGATCCTCCAGCTACAGCAGACTAAAAATGAGAGGGCTGTCTCTGCGTGTGTATGAGAGAGAGAGGAATTGCTGGGAGAAATGAAAGGAATTCATTCTGACTCACACGCGGAGCCAGGGCAATGGGGGCGAGGAAGGAGGAGGAGCCGGGGCGAGTGCAGCTGCAAAGGCAGCCGGGGTCAACTCCGCGTGACGTAAGGTTTGTAAGCAGTTTAAGTTTTGGGGGGATGGTATTAATAGTAGTTTATTTTTAATTTTTTGAGATTTGTTCCCTTTATTTTGTCATTGGTAATTCAGTTCTTTTAAAAAAATTTTTATTGTATTTTTTCTATTACCATTTAGTGCGCCCTGCCCCCCGCGAACACCATGATGCTGTGCATGTCCGAGTCCTTTTTCTTTTTCGCTTGATCCCCGCACCCCCTAACCTCACCCCCACAGCTGTCAGCCTGCTCTCTGTCTATGAGACTGTCTCTGTTTTGCTTGTTAGTTGAGTTTGTTCATTAGATTCCACATATGAGTGGAATCGTATGGTGTTTGCCTTTCTCTGCTGGCTTACTTCACTCAGCACAATGTCCTCCAGTTCTAGCCCTACTGTTGCAGAGGGTAAAATTTTCTTTTTTAAATAGCCAAGTAGCATTCCATTGTGTAAATGTCCCCTGGTTGTTTAATCCACTTGTCTACTGATGGACCCTTGGGGTGCTTCCACATCTGGCGATTGTAGATAATGCTGCAACGAACGTAGGGGTGCTTATGTTCCTTCAGATCAGTGTTTTGGGTTCCTTTGGATATATCCCCAGAAGTGGGATGGCTGGGTCATAAGGTAGGTCCATTTTTAATTTTTTGAGGCGTCTCCATACTGCTTTTCACAGTGGCTGCACCAGTCTGCATTCCCACCAACAGTGCAAAAGGGTTCCCCTTTCTCCTCATCTTCACCAGCACTTGTGTGTTGATTTATTGATGGTGGCCATTCTGACAGGTGTGAGATGATAGCTCATGGTGGTTTTAATTTGCATTTCTCCAATGATTAGTGTTGTTGAGCATCTTTTCATATGTCTCTTGGCCGTCTGTATGTCCTGTTTGGAGAAGTGTGTATTCAGGTCCTTCGACCATTTTTTAATTAGGTGTTTAGTTTGGTGAGTTCTTTGTAAATTTTGGATACGAACCCCTTATCAGGTGTATCAGGTGTATCAGGTGTATCCCATTCTATGGGTTGTCTTTTGATTTTGTTGATGTTTTCCTTTGCTGTTCAAAAACTTTTTAGTTTGATATAGTCCCATTTGTCAATTTTTTTTCTTTTGTTTCCCTTGCCTGGGGAGGTATATCCAAGAAAATATTGCTACGAGCGAGTTTTTATATCAAGGGCAAAGGGAGGTCGTTGAAGTGTTTGAAGCAGGGAGTGGGCTAGGGGAGGAGGGAGAGTAGAAGTTGAGGAGCCTGATCATATTGGCACTTTCAAAATACCCTCCCGTAGCTATATGAAGAGCAGTTGGTGCGCGCAGAACTGGACGCCTGAAGACGAGTTAGGAGGCTCTTAGTGTGACTCAGGTGAGACATGAAACATGACAGTGACTTGGACTGTGGCACCATTTATGGTCACTGGAGCCATCATTAGGGGTAAATGGGGCACTGCTAATTTAACGAACGTGGCAGAGGAAGCAGAGCAGGACAACAAGGACACTCCGACTTCAGCCTTATTAGCCGTGTGACACAGAGGGATTACTCCAACTCTTTGGACTTCAGTCTGAAAAATGAGGGCAATAATGCCTACTTCGTAGGGCTGTGTTGCGGTCGAATTAGGTAATGTAATTAAAGACTCTAGCACAGGGCTGAGCTGATAAATGGTGATTTCCTCCCGACGGCCCCTGCGTGCGGCAAGGATTGAAGGTGGGTTCCTACTGGAGAACCAAGTTAACTGCAGAGAAAGTTAGGTTTTCTGTCTCTGGGATTTGTCTTTTCTGTTTGCCCTCAGCTCTTCTACATTATTGCATTGCATGTAAGTAAACACAGCTGTAACTCAGGGATCTTAATGCAGTAAAATGTTTTATTAACCCTTCCGATAGGGAATCTCCATACCCATGGAATGAAGGATTCCAAATAGGTTATGACCAGTCTGGAACCAATGCCTAACTAGGAAAATCATTTTCTCTGTGTGTGTCTGTGTTCCTTTGTCCCTCTCTCTCTCTTTGCTTCTTTCCCTGCTTGAGTCCTAAGCCGAGGGGCCTAAGGAGGGAAGAGATGCTGGGAGTTTAGTCATTCTAGAAGGCTCTCCCAATATTGACCTTTGTTTGCCAAGTGGGTCTCCTGGAGCCGCCTTTCCTTCTCTTTCCCGAGCAGCCTCTGTAAAGGTCCCCTTCCCCCTGAGCACAGCCCGCTCTGCTTCAGGCAGCCCGACTCAGTTTCTCAGGTCTGCACTCACAGAGCCTTGCGGTGTCCCCCGCCCTTGGGCTTTCTCTCCAGTCATCTCAAGATAAGGAGCCTTCCTCGGGGGGTAGAGGGCCAACCCTCCTCATTGCTGGGGCGTGTCTTTGATCACAGCTGTGGACCCAGTTTAGGACGGTATTTCCAGGGGATTCCAAGCTGATCTCAGTGCTGAGACCCTGAGTCCTGGACCTGAGGTCACTACATCAAGACAAAGGTTATACCCCAATTTATTGTGGACAAGAGATACCTCAGAAGCTTGTTAAAATACAGGTGCCTGAGCCCTGGCCCAGGTATTCTGAATCAGCATCTCCTGGGTTAGGTCTAATGAATATTTGTTTATTTGTTTATTTATTTATTATTTTTAATCTATTTTTAGAGAGGGGAAGGGTGGGAGAAAGAAAGGCAGAGAAATATCAATGTGTGGTTGCCACTCAAGCGCCCCCTACTGGGGACCTGGCCCACAACCCAGGCACGTGCTCTGACTGGGAATCAAATTGGTGACCCTTTGGTTCACAGGCTGGCACTCAATACAATGAGCCACATCAGCCAGGGCTGGAATCCATATTTTAAAAAGTACTCCGATCTAGATTTTTTATTTCTAAAGTATAATTCTTAGACCAGAAGCATGGGTATAACCCAGAAGCTGTTAAAAATGCAGAATCTCAGGCTCCACCCCAGACCTCCTGAATCAATCTGAAATTTTTAACAAAACCTCCAGGTGATTTGTTACACAATAAAAGTTTTAGAATCACTGTTTTAGATCAGTGGTCTCCAACTGGGGAAGATTTCTGCCCCTCCCACACCCAACCCAGGGCATTATCTGGAGATGTTTTCGGTTCTCATCACTGGTGAGGAGCTACTGGCTACTGGCATGTAAGTAGGCGGAGGCCAGCGATGCTGCCACACACTCACAGGACAGCCCCCCACAACCAACGACAGACTATCAGACCCCAAATGTCAACAGTACCGTAGTTGAGAGACCCTGGGCCTGATGACTGTAATGAACATGGTAGACTAGTCTGGGATGCCGCCACCTTTGAAGGTTTAGGAGAAACAGTTACTAGTTTGGGAGTGAATCGGAAGGCTTTGAGCAGACTCTGCATTCTCAAATTAGAGTTAAGGGGTAGGGGTGAGGCTTTGGGGTCCCAATGCTTGGGTTTGAAAGCCAGCTCTGCTACTTTAGGATGTTGTATAACCTTTTTTTTTAAAGGGAGGTTTTTTTTAAAAAATTAAGCTGTTGCCTTTTTTTAAAAAGATTTTATTCATTTATTTTTAGAGAGGGAAGGGAGGGAGAAAGAGAGAGAGAAACATCAATGTACAGTTGCTAGGGGTCATGGCCTGCAACCCAGGCATGTACCCTGGCTAGGAATCGAACCTGCGACACTTTGGTTTGCAGCCCGTGCTCAATCCACTGAGCTAGGCCAGCCAGGGCTAGGATGTTGTATAATCTTACACTACTATGGAAATAAATAAAGAGCAACCAAGTGAGAACAAGCAAACACACACCATTTACACCATTTATTCTGAGCTTGCTGTAGCAAGAGAGTCCACTACCGTGACTTGCGTTTCCAGAGAGAACTCAGGTCAGACAGAGGAGTGGGGAAGAGGGAAGGCTTCATTCTGGCCTGGAGGCTGTGGGCACACCGAGCGCTGGGTACCTACGTGATTGGTGAGGGGGGTATGTGTGAGCCTAAGTCGGAAGTAGGGACAAAATTTAGAGAAGCTGTCACTTATTAGTCAAGTCCTGGCCATTTGGGGCTCATAGTTACAGAAGTTATTGTTTTGCTGCCTGGACTGTTACTAAATATAGTGATCAGGCTTCTCAACCAGTGTGACTCATCACGGGCTGGCTTCCTGGGCCATGGGTTCTGGAGCAGCGGGCTGGCTTCCTGGGAAGATGGCTGTGGGCTGTGGGCCAGGGCTCTGTTACAGATGGCCCTGCCATCGTGTATCTGTGTGCTCCGTCTTTCTGAACTTCTCTGGACTTCAGTGTTGCCTGATCTACACACAGTGATGATAATAATAACAGGACCACAGGGAAGAGGAAATGGGTTAACTCAGAGAGAGTTCTTGGGGTCCCCCCAACAAGGAGTGAGGGCTGAGGGAGTCCCCGGGGCTGTGGCCCCAAGCAGCCACACCACGGGGTCTGGACCCAAGAGCACAGATAAACACAGAGTTTCGAGGAAGTGGCTGCCGGCAACAGCGTAGTCCTGGCATTTCGGTATTCTCCGTGGCGTGACGGGATGTTACTAGGGTATGAGACTGTTAAGAGAGATCGAGAACTTTGGGTCTGACCAATAAGAGTCCACCTGAGTTTTGATTACGTAACAGCTGTGTGACCTCAGGCACATGCCAATCTCGAGTCCTTTTTTAAAGTAAGGAGGGCATTAGCATTCATTGGTGAAGACTAACTAAATAAGGCCTATCAAGCACCCCGCACGGTACCTGGCAGAGAGCAAGCACCCTGTAAAAATGAACTTTATTGTTGTTATTATCACCGACTCAGTCGGGAGCCAGAGTTCCTTGGTCGCTGGGCACAGAACCCTCCCATCGCGTAGCCAGGCCTGCCCTCTGGGGCGGTGCTAGTTCTAGACCCGCTGCTTTGGTCTGGGCAGTGCGGGTGCCCTAGGCGTAGCTCGGGTGTTTGTCAGGGAACAGAATCTTCGAGACTCAAGCCGAGAAATACAGGATCTGACTCTTCCCAGGTGATTCTTATACACACCAGGGCTTTGCAAACAAGCCCCACTCTCTGCTGCCCCCTGTGGGTGCCTGGTGTTTCTCTGACGCAATCCCAGTCCGCCTCACACCTGCTGTGAGTTTCCAGGAAACGCCCAGCACCCTCTGCTTTTAGAGTCAGCATGGGGCAGTTGGGAGATCCCAATGGGGAGCTTCGGAGCTGGCTGTCGGGGTTTGCTCTCCTCATCTGGGGGTAAGTAATGGCCCGTCCTGTTCTGGGCTCTCAAGGTGTTGCGAAGATAGCTTTCCCCTCTACCTCTGGGCAGCCAGGTAAGAGAAATATCGAGGTCTCTGGGAGCAGACTGAATCTGCAGTGAGAAGCCTTGTTACTGAACAGAATTTCCGAAGCGTTTGTATCAGTGTGTTCTTCGGATTTGGAGAGCTAGTCAGTGCTGGAGTGCAAGGCCAAGTGCTACCAATGAGGACAGAGGTGACTGCAGCCAGCGGCTTGCCTTGGACCTCACTGAGAGAGAGAGGTCCTCAGGGACATGTCTGGGTCTGACTTTTCTGGGCTCCGGTCAACTTTGTTCTAGGGGCGCAGCCAATGCAGGTGAACCTGGACCCCAGGGAGCATAGCATTGCCTCGGGCCTGTTTCTGCTGGTTTCTGGCATTCTGGGGCCTTAGCAGGGTCTCTGAGTCTCCCATTCCTGTTGGAACAGTCAGCAGCCTTGGGGGAGCTGGAATTGTCCTCTTGCACTGGCACAGGGCGAAGTTGTGATAGATTAGGGACAATTGGTGTCATTTTGAGGAGGTTGCAGAGAGAGAGGCAAGGTTGGATGATCCAAGGGCTTACTTTTGTGTCCAGATGGTGGCACCCATCCCTGGAGGCGGACCTCGAAGGGCTTGTTAGCTGAGTATTGAGCACTCCGCTGTAGCTGTCACTCAGGCAGAGCATGGCACGTCACCCCTGGTCCTGGGGTGGGAGGAGGGTGCCTGCAGTCGGAGCTTGGACTCAGGCTGAGGCCCACAGCCCACAGAAGACTGAGCACAAGGGGGGGTCAACTGGGGGCTTTGTGGATGCAGTAATGTCAGGGGGCTGCTTGCAAATGAGTTGAAACTGATGGGAAACAAAACAAGACTTGTGTGTGACATATAATTGGGACTTTAGATTTTTCCTTTATGGAGTTCATTCTTAGCTAATTTCCGTCTATATTGCAAGGTCTGGAATTTCAAATGATGCCACTTATATTGACTGTGACAGAGGGAAAGAATTTGCCAGGGAGCTTGGTCTGGTGTTTTTGAGTGCAAAGGAGAGAGACTCATTCAGCTTGATTACATGGGGGCAATTCCGTTCTTGCTGCCTCCATAGAAAATTATTTTCACCTTTGAACTACTAAGTACTTAAGGCAAATAGCCTACTTTCCTGTGTTGGCAGAAGGCCAGGCCATCTCTGTGGGCTGGTCTGAGGGTTGGGGATCACAGCTTCAGAGAATGTTCGGGGGAAGCCTAGGGTACGAGGAACAGAGAGGGGCGTCCAGGGAGCCAGCAGTTTCCGAAGGACAAAGGGGCTGCGGTGGATGGACAAGAAAAAGGGAGAGCTAATGGGGTCTGAGAAGGAAGGACACGGAAAGAGAGGGCATATCTTGAGGATGGATAGGCAGGAGGTGATAATTCCTACACTAGTGGAGAAGATGGTTCAGAAAACTATAAAGCGAGCTGTGAGAGGGGTAACACTGTGACCTGAAAGCGTGATCAAATGTGCATTGGAAATATTCTACAATTGATACGATTCTATCAGTACAGAGAAGTTAGGGGGGCAGAATCGTCTATATTCCAGGCAGGACTGCGCTGAGGCTGACAAAGGGGCACAAGTGACTGGCGGAAGTCAACCATCCGTGGCTCACTCCTCCCCTGTCTCTGCTCTTGTGAGGGGGAGGGAGAAGGCAGAAGGTACTTCTCCCCACTCCTCGATTGTAGGAGAGAGAAGGGGTCTTGCTATTCTTTATTGAGTTGGCCAAAAAGTTCATTCAGTTTTTTTTCTGTAAAACAAAAGACACATTTTTCATTTTCACAATAACTTTCTTGATTTGGATATTTTGAGTTTGTCAGCTATCTCCTACTATTGGCTTCCAGTGGGCAGAGGCCAAGGGTGCTGCTGAACATCTTCCAATGAATAAAACAGCCCCACAGCAAAGAATTATTTGGCCAGAATGTCAACAGGACCAAGAAACTTCGCAAACCACTTTTGACACATTCAGTCAGTCACAGCACCTTCTCATACAATGCATAAATCTTTCTCTTTTTGCATTGCAGTTGCCTTTTTTACCTTTCTTGAAATAATTAAAGCATAATACACCAAAAATGTTATGTGTTTTCTTGCATCTTCAATATTAAAATGGCTGCTCAAAAATTCACCAGTTTTGATCATTTTTTAAATTGCACACTGACATGACAGCTGTCACAATACAATCTAACAAAATTGTTTGGATGAAGTTAAAAACAGCTGAGCACTAATAAAGCCATCATATCAAAAAAAACTAGATGGACTTCTGGGCCAACCCAATCTGTGTGGGAGAGAGGTTGACTGTCAATGAGTAAGTGAAAAGATGAATTTGCGGCAAACCCACCCCCAGGGAGAAGTGCACACAGCGGCTGGTCAGCAGTGGCCAATGGCAGGCTGGTGGTTACGATGCTGTGGGGGCAATTTCAGAAGCAAGTTACCAGATACTGTCCAGTCTATGTTTCCAAAAAGTGCCCCCTCCCCACTGTGGGAATTGTGTCCTTATTAGCACACAGTGCCTCTGCATGGGAACTTTCCCAGAGCCTGATGGAGCAATCGAAAATATCTTTCCTCTCTAATTTATGACGAGTGGGTGAGGGTGGCTGTGCTTGGGAAATTGTTTCACTGAGGCAATCACAACAGTTTCTGGAGAGTAGAAATCCATAGCATGGCAGAATTGGGCAGAGGGTGGCTACATTTCTGTGGTTCTTGCTCATTGTTCTGTTTGGCTTTCAGGCTATGCACCTGTGCCCTTAGATAAAGAGACTAGTGTTGCAGGTGTGCTCTGCTAATAAGTGCAAGAAAGATAAAGCACCTCCAGAACCTAGATGCAGGTTTGGGGGAAGACGATGGTGGACACGTCTGCTCCCTGAGCCCCGGAAAGATTTGTTTTAACTGAATGAATTCTCCTTGAGTGACCAAGACCAAGAATGCCCCAAGAGTCCATTTAGTCTACATTAATGACTACTAAATGAAGCCCAGAAACATTTAACAGATGGGCAGATCAGCGCTTAGTCAACTGGCTTTCTTTGTCTCTTCTTTCAGGAAAAGAGCACATAACATAACAAGGCCAAAAGGTCATTTAGTACAAAGATCAAAATGCCAAAGAGAAGTTTTCATTTGCAGCTCAATTCCCTCTACAAGTGTGCTGGATAGAGCTAATTAACACTCACCTTAATGCTTCCCAGGTGAAGCTGCCAGCAAAGGCCGTGCCATTTCTGTCCTGCATTGTCCCGGAAACAAGCAAGCAGGCTGCCCCTCAGAAACTGTGCCCAGGAATAAAGCTACAGCTAGAGAGAGTGCACTGTGTTACAGACTCCAGCCTCTGGAGTTAACATTAGGGAGGTTCTGTCCAGCCTGGGGAATACAGTAAAGGGTAAAAGGAGTGATCCAATGAAATTGAAAGACTAACGTCACCTTTTCCTGGACTTTTTTGTTTTTTAAAATATGCTTCAAGTAGCAATTTCTGTCATGCTTACAAGATGCACATGGAAATTTGATTAGCATGCCTTAAAATAACATATACACTTCTAAGTCAAAACTCTTATAGAAATCCCCAACTAGGTAACTTTCTAGCTATTTTTCCTGTCTCTATACATGAACAGGTGTAGCATGCTGAGGTTGCATATTCATTGACTTCTAATGAAAGTTTTCCCACATTTTATTTTATTTTTTTTGTGGGGAGAGAATCAAATAAATTTAGAAAAATAAAATTTAAAATAACATTAAGAGGAAATAGGGGGAATTATGCATTTATAGCATTCCCTAAGGTTCTATGCTGGGAATGGGCTGGTTTGGTCCAGGGTCTGCATTCCAATCAGTTTCATGGTGAGTTGCAAAGTGTCCTATGTGCCTGGATTTTCCATTGTTTGTATTTTAATCAGAGGTCTGGCTTGTTTTCATTCTGTATTGTTTCATTTATGTTTCTTAGGGTGAAAACCCTTTGTAAATGGCTGTGAATAGTTACGCCTTTAAATAGAAACCGTTTGCTTGTGGAAAATAATCATATTCAGTCAGTCAGAAATAATCAATTACATCAGAGAGTAATAGGATGACTTTTAATGTTGAAAAGCGATTCTTCTAACATGGGTTAAGGGACCATTTTAACTGCTTTGCTATTCCACGTAAGAGCTCCAAAATATTTTAGCTGCAGGACCTGGGGGACAAACCAGCCTGGCAGGGGCGGGGCTTATAAGGTGATTTTTATTAAGTGAAGGCAGAGAATGAAGTTACTTATCTCCTCGTGGACTTACTGTCTTCTGAGCAGGGTGTAAGATTCGCCATCAGTGTTTAAGGCTGCTTTTCGTTTAGTGAAACGTGTTCATTTTAAGTGTTGCATGACATTTCTAAGTGAAGAAAATGGTGGGGATAGTGTAGAGAGAATCAGCGTAGAAGTCAGAATTTCTGGGTCTGGGGTCCAGACCTGCCATTTACTTCTGTCGTCTGTGGAAAAGGGCAGCCCACTTGTAGTTAATTCTACAGGGCCTAGGCTTCATGCTCATCTCTTTGTTCTCCGTGAAATAGTCTCACAAAGGTGCCACCTCTCAAATGAGCACACATGCTCCCTCGTCCCTTCTCTGTGGCCCTGACATTCTTGGTCACCCGTCCCTTTGTCGTTCAAGGTTTGTTCTGAGAACCGTGACCACTGGCCTACCTGAGGTGTTTATTAATACACTTATTTCAAGTATTAATACACTTATTCCCATCCCTCTCCTCCAGAAAACAAAATTTTACGAGACATGAAAAACCCTGTGATCTGCGTTTTTATGGATTCACCCAGGCCAGACATCCAACAATTATATGAGAGTCTTAGAGTTAGAATGACGGGCATCAATATTTTGAAAAATTTCTCAGGCGATTCCAAGGTGTAACCAAGACTAAGACACAATGCCTTTAGAACTTAGATAAATACTGGTCCTCAGTAAATGTTTGCTAACTGAAAGCCCTGGGCGGTTTTCCAGAAATGCCAAAAACAGACAGTGTCATAGTTTGAAGCATAACCTCCCATTCACTAAAGCTCCCTGTGTCTGACTTAACAGGAGAGGGAGCATGAGGTAACTTTCTGTGATTTAAGGCAACTCTGTCAGCTTTGCGGGGAGAGAGGAAGGAGAGTGGAGAATGAGATACTCGAAGGAAAGCAAAGGGGGCGGTTTTGAGGGGAAGGTCACCTCTACCAACGTGGTCAGGTGATCAGCGCAGCCAGGGGCCTCTGCCTTGAGGACAGAGGCGGAGCCAAGCGCAGGAGCTCCGAGGAGGGTTTTAACCTCCTGTTTGGGAAACCCGGTCTCCTGGTTTAGGAGCAGCCTGCTAATGGAAAAGGGCCTCGGTGACTTTGCCCTCGGGACCTGGAGTTGCCAGTTTGTTTTTCAAAAAAGGTGTCATGTTACTCAGCCATTGAAGGACATGTATTTCTGGGCAATCTAGAGTCCACATTTTGTGCAAGATCTGAAATAAATTACATGTGAGAATGTGCAACCCGAAAATTCTGATTTGCTGGTCCCTTACATCAAAATCTATATTTTTTTTCCTGGAGAAATCGGTATTCCTAACCTCTCCTTCTTGCTTTAGTTATATATCTCATACTAGTAAATGTGTCACTTGCATGTAATTTATAAACTATTATGAGAGTATGCAAAATAGGAATGTCACTGAAACAGGGGCATCTGTGAATTTTAAAAAACCCTTTGATAAATGGCTTCTCTATCTCATCTCTGTCCACGTCCTGTGAACTTACTTAGGGGTGTGCATTTCTGTCCTTGGGAGTCACAGCCTTGCCAAGTTGGTGTTAATACGTTGTCTCACAGCTGTGCTGGGACAAAAAAAGCACTGATGCTTTGGTAGGTTGAATGACAGCTCCCCAGAGATATCCATATCCTAATTTCTGGAACCTGTGAATGTTGCCTTGTTACAGAAAAGACGACTCAGACAGCCTTGGAGTTTGCAAAGTGGGGTTTATTCATGCATTCGAACCCAGAGGAGATCAATTCCAAATTCTGGGCACTGAGCTTAAGCTGGAGTTTACTTATATTCTTGTTACCAAGCAAAAAGGAGGCAGGGTGGGGGGGCGGGAAACAACTGCTAAAAGCAAGCATACAGAAGCAGAAAGTGAAGGTTAGTGTATGACCTTGAGATAACTGCTTATCTGGGAAAGGCTGCTGTCTGGGAATGGCTGCTGGCCAGCTCCTACCTAAGAATGGCTACTGCTCAGGTATGTCCTGTCACAGCCTTACGTGGCACAATGGGCTTGCAGATGTGATTCAGTTAAAGACCCTGAGATGGGACGATGATGCTGGCTCATCTGGGTGAGCCCAATCTACTCACCTGAGCCTTTAAAAATGGAACATCTTTCCTGGCTGGGGTCAGAGGGAGATAAGACTGTGGAAGAGAGAGCTGGAGAGGCCACATGACGAGTCCTCAGCCCCGTGTCACTGAGAAAAGAGGCCACAGGCCGGGGAATGCAGGTTGACCCTGGAAACCGGAAAAGGCAAGGAAACATTGTGCCCTACAGCTTTCTGGAAGGGGCGGCCTTGGGAGACACATGTCGGCTCTGACCCTCGGAACTGCAGGATAATGAACTTGCGATGTTTCTCTGCCCCATACGTCCCTGCTAGTTTGTTGTCATGGCGACAGGCATGGAGTCCACCCATGGCCCAGACTGAGGGCCCAGGGACCGGAGGCCTGGTGGGCTCCCTCACGTAGGAAGCTCTCCTCTGTGAGCTCTTCCGCTCTGTGAGCCACTGCCTCCTCACCTGGTAAACGGAGCAGCCGGTTCGGTTGAGTGGTTTTCAAACATATTTGTCCACGTAAGTTTTCTTCAGAAGAAACGCCCGCAGGAGAAGAAGCTGCTCCGTGGCGGAGAGGAGGTGTGGAGTCTGATGGGGCGGGAGCGCCGTGGGCTGCCTGCCGAGGGAAGGCACGGGTACTTAGACATCCACAGACCTGGGTCTCTGGGCAATGGGTTCTTGAATAATACACTTGGGAACGTGTTTAAGGAAATGTGTCTGGTAGGGTTGACAATCGGAGCAAGCATTCTGACATTAGATTGTCAGACAACTGAAAAGAGTGGGCCCGGTTTGAAGGGGGTGGCCCATCTTCCTGAGAAAGCACACCCGTGTGTCTTCAGCAAACCAGGGTGAAATCAGAGTGGGGAGAGAGTGCTCTTCTGAAACCGGATTAACATAAAACATAATTTTGCTGCATTAAGTTTTTAAAAGCTCAGGGGAACAACATTCAATTGTTTTAGATGATGCCAAAATAATTTCTTTGACCATATCCTTGACTGTTCAAATGGGCGTATGGTGAAGTTAGGAGCTACCCTGATGGATGAGTGGTTTGTTTTTCTGTTCGCAACCTTAGTTCTGTGGTAAACCTCAGCATCTTCGTGCTGCTGCTGTTTTTGAGGATTATTTCCAGTACATATGGAAATGTCACCTTTCAACTCAGAGCTAGAGTGGGGGTAGGAGCCATATTTTTCTCCCCAGAGGAGGTGGGGTGATAGCCTATGGAGGTGTGGGCACAGCTGGAGCAGGGGTTTGAACCGCAGTGAGATGATGGTGACAGACTGGCAATCATGCTATGACATGTATTGGGTATATGTATGTACACACACATATGTGTATATACAAACATGCATACCTACACATACTGGTACACACACTTGCAATTCAAAAGCATACTGGTTATTAAAATGAACACTTAAATTTATAAAAGAGAACATCTAAATTTTTGTAATCTCACCACCCAGAGACACAACACTGCTTCTGTGAGTCTCCTGGTCTTTTTTTCTTTGCACCCAAATCCCTTACATAGTCACCCTCACTCACAACAAGAATAACTTTATTGTCATTGTCAAGACCATGGTGTTGAAAGGTAGACAGCACTGGGTAGAAAGAAGAGTCTGCATTCACCTCTGTAATAGGCGGCAAGTTACTTAACCTTTCTAAGATTTCCTCAACTACGCGAGGAAGGTGATACAAACACCACCTGCGGCATCTCGAGAATAAAAGGGATAACACTATGATTTCAGTTTTTTATTGCTCATTACAGTTACCCAAGACCTTTGAACAATCCCAATGTACGTGCCCTGTGCCGTGCCCCCTCCCCAGAGAGCCTGACTGAACTGGGCCGCCCCGGCTTGGTTGGTCTGCTCGTTTTTAAAAGTGTCTCTGGGCAACTGCGGCGCGGCAGGGACTGAGATGCTCTGCAGTAAGGAAGGCAACGCTCCTGGTACTTGAAACCCAGAAAGAACATTAGCATCATCACTGTGCTGTGCTTTTTCATAAAACGGATGGATAAAACATGCTGTCACCTGCATTTCTTTTTCTACTTACTATATGAAGTACAGCTTTTTCTGACAAACGTGTAGCCACATTATTTATCGTTTTTCATGGCTGCATGGAACTTGGTGGTATGCTTACTTCTTAGCTGCACCTTAGACATTGAAGTCATTTTGTGTATTCCACCATTCTGAACAATAATGCGAAGAGGCTTGTGCCTATAAATTCTTCATAGCCATTCAACTCTTTCCTTAGGATGAATTCCTAGAAGACGCAATGCTGACGCAGAGGGTCTGGACATTTTTGAAGCTTTTGAGTGTTGCCAAATTGCCCTGCTTAATGGAGTGATCGATATAATTTAGGATGCATTAGGGCTCCAAACAAGAAAAGACTTGGTTCAAATTGACTTAAACAACAGAGAAGATGCGTTGGCTTAAGTAACTGGCAAATCAGGAGATTAAGCGAGTTTCAGGGCTGGTTTGCGTCAGCATTTCAACGGTGAGGCCAAGGACCATCTGTGTCACTCCCATTTCCCCTTGCCCTGTACGATGCCTTTTTCCAAGGTCAATACAGTGCATGTACAGGTGACATATTATAGAATTGTACACCTGAAACATACATAATTTTATAAACCAACATCACCCCAACAAATTCAGTACAAATAATAAATAAAGCAAACAGAGCAACCCCAGGGCTGGGAACGCTTCCCGGGGCAGCGGGCCTCCTCACCTGGGTGCAGTGAGAAAGGGTCTTTTTAAGAAGATTTCTCTAGGAGAACAAGTCAGCTTTTTTCCTCAAAGTCTCAGCACACCATGCCTACCCTCTTGCTGGTCTGATTTTTGGACGGGTCAGGAATGAGAACAGGCTGGTTGGCTTATGCCGGAGTCACACACCCTGCCCCGTGGGGAGGGCTTCTTCCAGTGCTCCCAGATTGCAGGGGAGAGGCTGGGGAAAGGGTGCATGAAGAGGGAGAATGAACCAAGGAGTCAACCACGGTGCCCACAATGGACAAAATCTGAGGCAGAGTCAGAACCTGATGCTGCCCACAAAGTTGAAAAGAGGGAAAGAAAGTAATTTATGGGAAATGAGGCTTCGCATTGGGGTGAGTGAGTCCACCAGAATCTACCACTGGCAGCCCGAAGTCATCCCACGGCCGTGGAGGGAAGCAGTCCACATGCCCTCTGCCTGGAAACCAGCCTGGATGTGGTGTGTTTGCTGTGTCCTCACACACCTGGTGAATTTTTGCAGACCAGCAGGGTAACTGTCACAAGGCTGTTGGATAGGGAGTTGCGTATTTTCACTCAATTGTTTTAGGGAAATTCATCATCTGTCCTCACTCTTTCATCCACAATCTAAACTATAAATTTATTAAAGTGCAGAAACATAATATATTTTGTGATGTGAGAGAGAGAGAGAGAGAGACTGATTTGTAGATGGTATAGTGTCCTAAAAATCCCATGTGTGGTCGATTATGAAAACCTCATGCAGACTGTTGTGGCCCTCGGTAGGCATTGGTCCCTGACCTGTGCCTATGCATGGGCAGACCCACTCATTGGTGGACAGCTGAGGAACGCTTTGTTTCTGAGAGCCCCGAGCCCCTCCTCGCCTTCCATTGGAGTCGGGGACAGGCATTAGGAAAGGTCATGATCAGACTTAGTGCACAGGCATTAACTGGTGTGGCCAGGTTCTAATTGGATTCCACTCTGTCACGAAGGCAATCTCACCACATTTCCCCAGGTGCTGTGAATCTAGCGATTCCCCCGACAACATTCCAGCTTTCAAACCCAGGCCCAGAGGAGTCTGGGATGTGGAAGCATTAACATTTAGATTAATTTCTCAATTTCTCATGGCAGTCGCGTTATTGGACCTCGCTCTCTTGCAGCCCCCTTTAAACTGGTATAACTATCGCAGTCTGCAGCGGGCCTTTTAAATAGCAATGGTAGAATAACGTCTACAAAAAAGGATTGTATCAATTCAAAATCTGCCCTCAGTGTTCGGCACAAAACCTGGGCCTGCTCGGCAGCGCTGAAATACATCTGTAAAGGTGTCAGTGTTTGTGTCCCAGGGACCTTTTAAAGACCAGTCAGTCCCTCCAGGTGTCTAAGTGGTTGCTTGGCCGGGTCGGAAATGTAGTTTTCATGACATGCAAGACAAATTGTCCTCGTTTCTGCTGAAAATCTTTCGGTTGAAATCAAATATGCCTTGTTCAAATTAAAAAAAAATCTCTTTGAAAGAGAAAGTTTGGAGAAAGTTGGGAAGTTACAGTTTTGTTATTAGATGAATTATTCCTTAACATGTAGTTGAAACTCCTGTGTAATGAGAACGAATTTTGTTCCGCATTTCTCAGTGCGAAATACCGGATCGATTCACTTCTCAGTATCACACTGAGTTAGACTCTGAGACTCCACATTGTAGCTGCTGAGTTTTCGGGCATCTTCTCCCTCCCTCCCTCCCTTTACTCAAGGATCAGGGCATCCTGTCTGCCTCTGGGGCGTGGCTAATGGGCTTACAGGACATTTACCCTGACCATTTAACGAGTTCCCCGTCCAGACCCAGTGGCCTATTTGGGGAAGGGCGGCTCTTCCGTTTGTCTCTGTCCACATTCAGTGCTGACTGTTCACGACCGCTCCTAAGCAACAATGGGAAAGAGCCACTAAAATGGTAGCAGAGGAATAGATTCTTCCCTCAAGCCCACCTAGCGTCGCCTATATAATTTTTGAGACCCATGACTGTTGGCACGTAACTTGAGCATGCAATGACAACCAGGTGTTAGCACACAGCCAAAGAACTCTAAGAGCAAGATTGTGAGAAGGTAGTCAGAGAGTGCTACTTTCTCAAACTCTCAGCTCCTCTACCAGATCAACAGGGTGGGCCCTATCTGGCAGATTGGGACCTGGCCTCCGCCATGTACTCCCCTCCCGGGGCCATCCTTCCCTTCACTGGGCATCTAGTGAAAGACGTGTCTCGTCAGACAATGTAAGTCACTGTGTAGGTGTAGGACTCCTCTCCACTTACAACATTGTATCCCTCCAAAGGAAATGCCAAGCCTGTTTCCTTCTTCCGGTGGAAGAAGCTACTTAAAAACTCAGCCTGCATTGGACATTGGTGATTGACCCCTAGTGAGCAGCCACACCATTGCCATCAGCTCCTGATTGCTACCTGGAGGCCCATGTTGTTCCAGGGCACCTGACCCAATCCCCTAAGAAGCCCCACCTGCTGAGTGGGGTGCACCGATGCTGCTTGTTACTCAGCGCAAGCCTTGTGATGGGCAGGAGGTGTTCTCCCCCTCCACTCTCTGTCTTGGGCAGGTCCTTTGTACTTGAACCTCAGGGGCGGGGCTTTTTCACTGCTCCTGTTCTGCTCTGCGGGGCTGACGCACTCTGTTCTATACCAGAGAGTCTTGTTTGACAGCAAGTCTCCTGGCCCTCCTTTAGTGGGAAATGGCTTTGGGCTGGGACTGAGGGTGAAGGTTTCCCACCCTTATCTAGAAGCTGATAGCCTTTCCTGATCCCCCTGGATTCCATTGAGCAAACGCTCATGTTTGACAAGATAGTTGTGTTTTGCATATGTGGGATGTGTGTGTGTGTGTATGTATGTGTGTGCATGATATTATGCCAGAATAGGCCCTTTTTTACATTGCTGGGCCGAATGCTTAAAGGGCCAGCCTCTATGGTGAGAAATTTGGTAATATCAATTATTTTCAATCCCAGGAATCTACTTCTAAAGTATGCTGGAACAAATGAAACAACTCACGTGCAAGGGTTTTTTTGTACCATGATTATTAAACCAAAGAACAGAACCATCTTGTTGAATAAATGATCTATCTATACAATGGAGTGTTATACTTCCATGAAAAGTTGCAGGAAGATAACTAGGACACAGACGACACAAATATGGAGTCATTTCCAGTCTGTATTGTCAAGCGGAAAAATAAGAACGGTAGGCGGTAGGTAACTGTGACAGTCATTGTGTATGTCGCCTTGGTTAGCCTGTGGTGCCCAGCAGTTCAAGCACGAGCTGCCACTGTGAGAGCAGCTCGTGGACGTGATTCACGTTCAGTCAGCTGGCTTTGCAAAGGGTGAGTGC
The DNA here is from genome assembly GCF_004126475.2 of Phyllostomus discolor. Taxonomy (NCBI): domain Eukaryota; kingdom Metazoa; phylum Chordata; class Mammalia; order Chiroptera; family Phyllostomidae; genus Phyllostomus; species Phyllostomus discolor. Next base: position 22,488,533 of record NC_040915.2, read on the forward strand.
AGCAGTGGCACCTGACTGAATGCTAACTGCCAGCATTTCCCGTCGGGACCTGGGGTCTTTGTCGGGGAAGGGTGAGGACATGGGGTGTATAAAAACCAGACACTGCTGCCAACGCCATTCCCATTCTTCCGAGGATCTCTTCCCTTTGCATGGCCCGGGTTCCTGGTCCTCCCGGGAGGTGCTGCCCATTCGGTCAGTGGCTTCTGCTGGTACCCAGCATCCTAATAAGGTTTTTGTGAAATGCCAGCGGTCACAGTCCACCTCTTCTGTCTCATCCTGCAGTTAGCGGCTTCATTGGCAGCCTTCCCTGTTCTGGTTTGAGAAAAACTGAAGGTTACAGAAATTGTAGAGGCATTTATAGCTACAGACCAGGAATTAGGGTGATTGATTACCATATTGGATTTGGAAACTTCTGTGTGAATTTATGCATTGTTTCTTTCCCATGGTATAAAAGATTTTTAAAATTCCATACCTATTAATTAGGGGAAATGACAGAGAAAGAAATGTGCTTATAGATAATAGAGCAATTTTTCCACTCAATTAGAATGATTTCAACTAAAATATATTGAAAACCTCTTACGAGTCAATTACTAGGAAAATGTCAAGATGAGATCTTGTCCTCGCCGTCAAGGAGATCAGTCTCGTAAAAAGACAAATGCTTGCACCAATATTATAACATGTTGTTATACATAAAAATGGGTGGCAAGGACTGGGAAATAACTACCTCTAGATTAGAGGTTGCAGAATGGAAAGACTTCTTTCCAGGCAGATACAAATATTTTGAGATGTGAAAGATGAATGCACACCATGGACACGGGTGCTCTTTGATATGTATATTTGTTTTCTAATGCTGTATAGCAAATTACCACACACTTAGTTGCTTAAAACCACACCTGTGAATTATCTATCTCCCTTTCTCTAGGTTAAAAGTCTGGGGAGGCTTCTCTGGGTTCTTTGCTCAGATTCTCACAAAGCCAGATTCAAGTTCATCCATCCTGCACCCTCATCTGGGGCTCAGATCCTCTTCCGAGTTACGTTGTTGCAGGCAGAATTCGCTTGTGATTCTAAGAGTGAGGTTATCACTTTCTCAGCCAGGGGTTCTCGGCTCCTAGAGGCCCCCACCATTCTTTGCATGTGGCTCCCTCTATTGGCAGGTCACCTCACTGCTGTCGACTCTTCAGGAGGGTGGCAGCATCTAACCACTGGGAGTTCCTGACTCTTTCTCCCACCTGACTGTACTGGGCGCACCAGCATAATCTCCCTTTTGGTGAACTCACAATCACCTCTTTGGGCACCTAACTACATTGGTAAAATCCCTTCATTTTGACCACGTAACATCACATGGTCACAGGAGTAGTGTCTCAATACCTCTGCAATATTTCGTGGTTGGAAGAAAGTTTCAGATGCCGCTGACACTCCAGGGGAGAAGACGATGCACAGGTGTGTGAGTGACCGTGGGCCGTCGCAGATTCTGTTCACCAGGGCAGGCAGACTGAGGCTGGAACAGGGTGGGGGCATAAGAGATCTCTTTCAGAATTCTAAGGGGCATGGATCCTGTCCTGTAGGTGATGTTAAATTATTGTTAGATTTTAATCCACGGAGGCATGAGATTTAATAGAATACAAGGTAAATCCTTTGGCTGTGCACAGAATGGCTTGTAGTGTTGCTGTGTGAGAGGCAGTGAGCGGAGGTTTAAGTGGCTGAGTCTAACTGGCCTGGGACCAGCCTCAGGAGCGCAGTGGCCATGACCGCCACAAAGACCAGCAGGAGGGCGAGAGGCTGGAAGTGCTCGGAAGGGAGAATGAGTCAGTTGTTCATGAGTACTTGGGTATAGAGGCTGACACTGTAACTAGGAAGGCTGCTCTCTGTATTTTTTAAATTTTATCTTTTGTGGGCTATAATATATTTTTATTTATTTCTTTTAATTTTTTTTTTATGTTTTGTTGTTTATGCTGTTACAGTTGTTCCAATGATTTCCCCCTTGACTTGAAGAAAACAAAAAAGATACATGGAATACAGTCTAGAAAGGACATTGGCCTATCTTATGAAATAATGTGACTAGACTTTAATTTTCTTGTGCTTAACGAGGCTGTATTTCTGTGGTGTTCCTAGAAGCAGTCTTTGACATGGGCACATAAAACACACATTGTTAAGCGGTGATCTGAAATAGATTTTCTTGTAAGCTTTCACGTCAATAACACTTCAAGTTACACAGAGTTGCAACAGAAATAAAAAAAACCCCTGTACTCCTTTATCCAGGCCCACTGGTTTGCCTCTGGCATGTTTGCGTCCAGCTCCCCACTTCTCTCCATGGAGTTGCAGACATGTGAGCGTATTGTCAACCGTTTGAGAGGAAGTGCGGACACCGTGCTTTTTCACCCCGCGATCCCCTGGGGGCCAGTTCTTAAACACCGGGCTTCAACTCGCTAGTATTTTGTGAAGAACGTTTGCATCTTTGTTCATAAAGAGAGATTAGGTTTTAACAGTTTGATGTCTGTGTTGAATTTTTGTATCGAGTTATATTGGCCTCATAAAAATAGAGAAGGGTTCTCTCATCTACTCCATAAACAAAGGAGTAAGACTGGCATTACTTTTTTCTTTACAAGTTTGATAGTGTTCACCAGTTATACTATCTGGACTTAGAATATTCTTTTGGGGAGAGAGTGAAATGAATTTGATTTCTTCACTAGACAAAGAACTCTTCAGATTTTTAGTTTCTTCTGTATATTTTATTGGTTATGGTTCTCAACAAATTCATCCATTGTATTTTTGTCATTAAATGTTTTGGCATAATTTTGTTTCATTTCCTTTTATTATCCTTTTTAAACTTTTAATTTTGAAGTAACTGCAGGCTTAAATGAAAGTCACAAAAATAAAAATATTTGCATTCCCTTCCATCAGATTACCTAAATGTTAACATTTTAACACATTTGCTTTGTTTTCTCTTTCCCTCCCTCCCTTTTATACATGCATATTTATAAAGTATAACAAATATTATGTAACATAACAAAAATATACATATTTTTCTGTGTACCGAATAAGTTACAGATATAGCAACTCTTTACCTCTGAACACATTGGTGTATATGTCCTAAAAACAAGGATACTCTCTTTCATAATCACAGTATATTTTTAAAATAAGGAAACTAACATTGGTACATTACTATTATCTAATAAAGAGATCTGATTCAGATTTCACTAATCATTTCACTAAGTATTCTTCATAGCAAAAGGGAAAAGCCCAACACAACCCAGAAAGTCTAGTCCAAGTTCCGATCCAAGATCACACACACCATTTTCTTGTCAAATCTCTTTTATTTCCTTTAATCTGGAGTAGTTTAAATTTTTATTATCTTTCACGACCTTGACATTTTCGTAGAATGTCCCTCAATTTGTGACTTTTCAGCAACATTTTTCTTGTTACTAGATTTCAGCTGCATGTTTTTGTCAGGACTGTCTCAGAAACGTTGATTTTGGTAGACGCAAAGATGGGTTGGCTTGCACAGTGTACATTATTTATGTGCAGAATTTGTCAACAAATTCCTACTTTTAATAAGAACACATTATTCATTCTTCTATGAATGCACCCTTTGGGGGTTCATGTTTAATAATATCCTGGTTATGAAAGTCTGCTACTTTGAAAGTGTCCCTTTTTGTTGGCTAAATAATTACAAGGATGATTTTGATTATTGAAAAAGTCGTCTTTTTGTATTACAGTTATAATTGCCTTGATTCCCAAGGTGGCAGTGTGTCTAAATTGGCTTATGCAAAGTTCCGGCTAAGTAAACTCGCATAAAAGTCTTACAAATGGTGGCTGGTTTGGTTGAAAATGCATCTTCCTTTTCGGGGCGGTGGTGCAGTGAGTGCTCATGCTGTAACTCTAACTGCCCCGTCAAGTTGCTCACAGATTCATCGCTCCACGTGGCTGATTTTTCACCTGTGCTGAATTCCGTCCCTGCCCACACAAGATCAAGAACCAACTCACCCACCCCCACTGACCCCCACCAAAATCAACAGACTAAAATGTCGGGGTCACAAGGCAGGAAACTTGGACTGAGCACAGTGATGCCGAGGGGCGTCGCCTGGACTGGGGCCTGGGGCTCTGAGTCTTCGGTGACTACGGCCGTGCTACATAACCACCGATGGAGAAGAGGAGGGGCGTGGTGAGACAGTGGTGCTGCCCGAAAGCGGGGTCAGGTGACGACAGAAGAGGGTCAGGAGTTCTCAGCACTGGGGGCCACTCAGTGGGCCGTTGGGCCTGTGGTATCATTTATTTGAAAGTTTCTTGGGCACTTACTCTGTACCAGGTAAGGACTATTTTCTAGGAACACTGTTAAGATAGTCAAGGTGCCTACCTTCAAAAGGGTAAAAAGTCCAGTGTTTAAATTGCGAGGCAAAGTGCTTCCAAATCTTAAATACTGTAAATAATGCTGCAGTGAACATAAGGGTGCATATACCCTTTCAAATTAGTGTTTCGGGTTTCTTCGGATCTATTCCCGGAATTGGAATTGCTGGGCCATAAGGCAGCTCCATTTTTTATTTTCTGAGATATCTCCATACTGCTTTCCACAGTGGCAGCAACCAGTCTGCATCCCCACTAACATTCAGTAGCTTTTGAACTTGAAGACAGTGATGTAGGCATCCAAGGAGTGAGTTGTCTTACTTCTTTGAGTTATGAGAATAGGTTTTTTGAACCTGGAAGGACCCTTAGATTATGTTTCCCAACCCCCCCCCCCCTTCATAAATTTCTATACCAATCTAAAGAGGTGGAAACTTGTTCAAGGTCTGAAAGGGAGTTAAGTGTCAGCCATCAGAACAGAACTCACTCTCTTGACTCCTCAGTTTCAGCTTTTTCCGTATCACAGATGTGCCTTGCCTTTTATTGCCTCTCATTCTCTCAAAAGTTTGGACCACACAGGAGCCTGAATATGAAAACAGTCTCGGCAGAACTTCTGCAGTGTCCAGGAGTTACAATTCCTCCATCCAGCAGAGACGCTGCCATGCTCAGAGCTGGCCTGTGGAGTGGGGGGGTGAGTGGGGGCTACTCAATGTATTTTTATTCCTGAAACATCTGGCACTCGGAGGGAGGAGTGACTTGATTATTTGTTTGCTAGCCAGGCTTTTTCAATAAGCATTCTGTTTATATGCCGCTGAAAGGGACATAAATATTTCAGAATCCCAGAGTCGCAGGACCATTTATCATGACCATCTTTCCCTCTCTGCCTGTGATTAAACCCTCCTTTAATATCCCCACCAAAGAGGGTCGTATAGCATCTCCATTAGAAAGTCTTCCATGTGCATTTTAAAAATTATTTCCAGCTCTGTTCAATAAATATTAAAATTAACCCCATTTACAAATTAAGACTGGGCTCATAAATATTAAGAAATAACAATTGGTAATTGGCCGAGTGAGAATTAGAACTTAGTTCTGTCGGAATGCCGAATTTGTGCTGTGGTCCCTCACATCAAATTTTGCTTGCATACCTTCAGTAACAGGGAGCTCATTAGTACTCAGGGCATTCCTACATATCTTTGGGTTGTTATGATTATGAGAAAGCTCCTCCTTCAATGAGGCTGAAATTTGTCCCTGCTGGACTTCTGGGAATAAATCTTACTTTATTTCTGTGATATATGTGGGCACAAGTGTGATTATTTCCTCACCAATAATCCCTGAAAAACATGGAGTGAATTCCCACTGGTGTCTCCCTGTCTTTCCTTCCTCGTTATGTATTCCCCTGTCTTTGAAATGGTCCCTTGTGGGTCAGCTCTTCTAGGTACTCTGCTGTCCAGTCCCTCCCCTTTGAACTTATTTCTATGTGAATGAGCCTTAAAGTGAGGCTCCTGGTGGACTAAAGTCTGGGGCTGGGTGGGATTTATTGGGGAAAAGGAGATCATCCACTACAGTGGCTCATAGAACATGGAAGTGTCCTTCTGTTGCACAGAGGAGTGCTCTGAGCCTCCCAGCATTGCTCCGTGGCCCTCAGCACAGGCCTCCATGATTTCTGCAATCTTCACGTCCCAACCCAGCAGGGCAGGGACCAAGAGCATGCAGGGACCAAGAGCACGCAGGGACAGCGGCCCCATCTTCAAGGACATGTCTGGAGGTCGTGCATGTCACCTCCAAGCTTGTTGGGGTGGCTGCACCTAGCTGTAAGGAAGACAGGATATTTCACCTCCACCTGGGCAGTTCCATTGCTTAGGAAAAAAACTGAAGAGGTCCTCTTACTGAAAGGGGACGTGAACACTGAGGAACCGGGAGGTTCTGCAGGAGAGGGAGAAGCAAAAGGAAAGGCACCGTCCAGGGGAAGAGCGTTGCCGGCCGGAGCAGGGAAATAGGCACTGGAAGTTTGGGTTCTGTCTGACAACCAGAAGGTCACTTCCCTTACTCACTTTCCCTTTAGTGGTTCTAAAGGGAATATTAATTGTTCTTCCTTTTCCTATTTCACAGAGATATTGTGATTTAGTTATAAAGGTGATTTCACTTGCTGAATCAAATGGCTTTATGCTGGAATTACAGCCAATGTTCCGTCACTTATTCCTGAAATGATCTGTTTTGAATGTGCACATGATTAGGACCCAGAGAGGTAGAATTATAGAAGACAGAAGATTCTCAAATTCAAGAAATGATGATGAAGTTCTTTTAAAAAGGCCCATGTCTGTAGGTTAAGGCTGGTCAGCAATTTTTGTCCTCGAGGTTTGACATACCCTTGAACAAAAAGAGTTTGGAGTTAACATTTTTTGTTTCATATTGTTCAGTAGAAATCGGACATGGCTGTTCCCTGTTGAGGTGTTTTTTCTTTTCTCGAACATGAGAACTGGTTCTGATAATCCTTCAACAGAGACTTCAGTGATATGCTAATTGGCTGCACTGCGGGTGAATCCGAGCATTTAGAAGTTACGCAGGAAATGAGCCGAGCGCTCCGTGGAGCCCTGGGCATTTTCATTAAGCCTTGATGATGTGACTTATACTCACAGACTAGAGTGTAAGACCAAGGGGGAGAAATGTGGCTTCCCCAGGAGGGATTCAGCATCCGAAAACGCCCACCCACTCTCTGCCCCCCCTTCCCAGGGTTTCCGAAGATGAGGCTTCGTGGATGTGTGACTAGGTCTCAGGCTGCCCTGAGCCAGGCTGTTCCACGGGTTCCTCCCTTGCTTCTCCTCGGTGTCTCTGTCTTCTCCCCGTGCCTCTCCGTCAGTTCGACTGTGGTGGGTGGTCTGTAAGGGACAACGTTTTGGATTTGGATTCCCTTTGGAAGCCCCATGGCTACAGGGCCAGCAGCAGAGACTGCTAGAATCTGTCCTGAGCCCCTCCTCTCTGACAGACTTCGTTACTGGGAGTGCCCATGTGCCCAGCGGAAAGTCCATATGTCCCAGTTTCTCTTACAGATGGGGGTGGGCCCACTGGATGTGGACAGAAGTCATTGGCTGGAGCCTCCATGAAAGCTTTGAAACAGCAATAAGCGTGGTGAGGTGCACTGTTAGGCTGGTGTCCCTTCCCTCATTCTTCTTCCTGGCATGTGGACGTGATGGCAATCTTTACAGCAGCTGCTGCGAGCAAAGGATGAAGGAGAAGACAGACGGGGGAGCCTTGGTCTCTGGTGACTTGCAACCACCATCCTAGCCTGGGATCGTCTAGTGCCTGATTTCTTCTACATGAACAGAGGAAATGACCTATGCCTTGTGTATATTACCATGTCTTAGAAAGAGTTGTGTATAAACACAGCCGCAGACAGGGACTCCGGGGCAAACTTATCAAGGAGAGAGCCGAGCAGGGAAATAGAAAGCAGGAGAGTAAGACTGTGGTTTCAGATAAATCCAGTCTCTGTCTGATTAAAAGTGATGTGAGGGTCTCTGGAGTGTAAAGTACCCTCTAGAGTTGTTCCGCCTTGAGGCAAAGAGCCCAGCCTTTTGGACCATGAGCCTAGGGAGCCATTGGCTGCGGGCTACCCCCAGAAGGGGTTTGTGTATGAGTTCCTGGGTGAGGCAGCTCTCATTTGCTCATGCCTCACAGAGTCTGGGGTCTGGCCAGGGCTTCTCAGTGTCTTTTAGAGCCTACCTCTTGCATTACTCACAACCACTTATTTCTCACATGAAGCGCATTGCATCTAGCCACAGCTTCTCCAGGATTCCGGGCTCAGAATTTTCAGGAGGAAGGTTGGCGCGATGAACTCCAGAGCTGCTCCAGCTGGTCTGGAGGCGGTGTCCGATACTTATCGTCTCCCTTCCCCACAACCCACTCCAGATGAGTGCGCACGCAGCCAGGTCGTCTCTGGTATCGGCGGCTTGTCCCGGGATGATCCCGACCTTCCTTCCTGGGTGGTCTGAGCCCCCTGGTTGCCGAGCTCTCATCAGGCTGCGGTCACTGCACTTTCCCAGTTAGAGGTAAAACTGGGCGCGGGGGACTCGAGATGCCCCAGTAGATCATCTGGGTGTCAGATATTCCTTTCTGCTTCTCTTAAATGACAGAAGCCCCACCCCCTCGTGATCATCAGGGTTAATTCTTCATGGCAGCATGGAAATTCTTCTCTGTGGTTTCCAGTCTATTGACACAAGGCCTTAAAATAACCATGTGACACCTTCACTTCAAACCCAGCAGCTGGAAGTGTGTCCTCTCTGGGAACCAGCACCTCCAGAACCAGAGACACTGAAGTTGTGGAGAGAGGAAGCACGGCTTCCCCGACTGGTCACTGAGGACGGTGGTGGGAAGGCTCACTTCTGCATTCCCTTCCTGGTTACTGCAATAGTCATTGTATTCCCTTCTTTAAAAAATATTCATTTATTTTTACAGAGAGGGGACGGGAAGGAGAGAGAGAGGGAGAGAAACAGCAATGTGTGGTTGCTTCTTGTGTGCCCCCCACTGGGGACCTGGCCTGCAACCCAGGCACGTGCTCTGACTGGGAATTGAACCGGTGACCCTTTGGTTCACAGGCCGGCCGGTGCTCAGTTCACTGAGCCACACCAGGTGGGACCTTTTTTTCTTTCAATTTTACGTAAATACCCTCATTCAGAATGATGCTATAGCTATGAAAGTGCCTTTGGATTTTTTTTTATCTGTTGAACAGAATGGTGTTTTAGTGTTAACTTAGCTGATGACGTTGTTCCTTAAGTGCACCGTTTAGAATAAGCCTACATAAGATGCCTGTTGGGTTCAGAGCGAAGCACCCCCTGAAGGACGACACCCACCCCCTCAGGGCGTCCTCTCCAAGTGGCATCTGTTGCACCTTGAAGAAGCCATGTCATTATTCTGAGAAAGGCCAGCACTGCCTGAGAAAGCTCCTGCCTCACTGGTGGTTTCTTCAAATTTACCATATTTTGCTGTGTATAATGCGTACTTTTTGCCCAAATTTTTGAGGGAAAAATAAGGATGAGCATTATACATGGATTGTGCAAATTTCGTATCTATATAAATGTTTTTAATCTTTTATTTAGGATTATGCATTAAAAGTATAACTCTAGAAAACAATAATGATATCTATATGCAAAATAATACCCTGGAATATGATCATCAGTGTTATTTCTAAATATAAATAAATAGATAATTGAATTTAAAAATTAAAATGAGCCCTGGCTGGCATAGCTCAGTGGATTGAGCGCGGGCTGTGAACCAAAGTGTCGCAGGTTCGATTCCCAGTCAGGGCACATACGTGGGTTGCAGGCCATGGCCCCCAGCAACCGCACATTGATATCTGTCTCTCTCTCTCTTTCTCCCTCCCTTCTGTCTCTAAAAATACATAAATAAAATCTAAAAAAAATTAAAATGAAAGATTTTTTTTTTCCCTGAAAGCTTGGGCCAAAAACGAGGGTGTGCATTATATACAGGAGCACAATATACATGGCAAAATATGGCATCTAGCAAGGGATTACTTGCCATTTCTGCAAGCCCAGAGTGCCCAGGGTTAACTGGGGTTCAAGGTATTTGAAAACATCTACGCAGATGTCCATATAGCAAGTGGGGGTTTTCTTTCCTTATCGGGGCCTGACTTGGGCATAAAGACCTAAAATGGTGACTCAGCCTTCCCTCAGGTTCTGCCACCGTTCCCACGAATGCCAGGCATTCTTAGCTTTGTCTGCTTTCCAGTAACAGGACATGGGGTGTTTTTTTTTAATACATAGTATTAAAGGCCACTTTACCTATTATGTAAGTCACCCATTTTAGTTCTCAGTGTTCACACAGTTCATTATTCTTTAAGTCACTTCACCATGTTGTGGGTTTGTATTGTCGCCATAAACCAGTTTCAGACTGCTGCCACCCCCTGGTGAGGCCCTCGCCTGCCCTTTCACTGTTAATGAGGAGGGAGGGTCTTCTCAGTACATCCCGAGCTCGGGGGTGGCCTACTGTCCAGCCCTCTGGAGACCAAATGTCCTTCCACTGGAATGTGGCTGCAGACCCAGACTGGGGTGGATGGGGCAGCAAAGGGTCTGTGAATGGGACAAGTGTCAGAGTACCTTCTTGACCAAAAACAGCCAGCGAGTGGGTGATGTAAGCATAATCCACGCCATCGCTCGCATCTTAGCCGGAAACACAGAGTCGCTAGGTGTCAGCTTCCTAAACCAGGGGAACATGGGAAGTACCAGGGAAATGTATCACAAATGCAAATTCTTGGGCCCCATGGCCAGAGTTTCTCCCTCACTAGTCAAGGGGAAACAGATATACCTTCTTGGGAGAATACCTTGATGATTCTCGGAACCCACTAGATTTGGGAGCCATTACTCTGAGTGCTGGGCACATTTGTTTTGTTTTGTTTTGTAGTAGCCATGCATTTTTTTCTAGGAAACACAGTTGTGGTATTGGGTCAGAAAGGGTTAGGTATGTTTTTGTATCTATGGTTTCTGGATAGGCAACAAGATCCAGCACATCATTTATTTCACATTCTTATGTGCACGCGACAGATGCGTATCTCTTTTCTGAAGCGGAAAAGTATTGCCTTTGCCCCCAAGGAGCTAGGCCCAGGCCCGTAAACCTTCAGTCTGTGGAATCACAGGTCACAAACACAAGGCAGGCAAAAGTGACTTGTGAAGGTCTGACCCGGAGGTAAAGCAGCTGAAGTTCATAGCACATCAGAGGTGTAACGTAGGAGTTGTTGGAGTTTTCAGGAAACTTGTTACTTCCACAGAATTTCTACAATGAGCCCAGGTCACCTTTTATGGTTCTTTTCCACTTCAGAAGCTTGCAGCTCTGATGAAGTGCAGTGGCAAGAAGGGAATGTTTGCACGCAACACGGGTCAAGTATGAGCTCGAACGTCTTTACCCTGGGGAGCTTTCTGGAAACGAGTGAGGAGCCACTGAAGATAAACTTTTCCAACTCTCCCCACTCACATCAGAGTTCTCAGCAAACCCTGACATCTCTATTTCTAAACTGTATCTAGAACTGGACATTTTCCATCGTGTGTTTCTGCAACCTCTTTGGACAATGTTTCTGCAGTAACTTCTAACTGGACTCTCTCTAGCCCTTGCCTCCTACTAAACATGCAGCCACACAGTATTTGTATCACAACAGACAAGCTGATTCTGTGACAATGTAGTCTCTGTGAGAAAGCTTCCCATCACCATATGCCTCACATAGGGTAAAAGCCCACGTCTGTGTCAGGACTGGAAGGCCCCCTCCCCCTGTTCTCCCCCAGCTCATCTCCTGCTCCTCTTGCCTTTGCTCATTCTGCTTCAGCCATATTTCTTGAACATACTAGACAAGGTCTAGAGTTTCCTCCCCGAGATGTGTGCCTGGCTCTCAGTCCTTCCAAATCTTTGCTCAGCTGTCAGCATCTCAGTGAGGTCTTCCTTGGCCACCCTGTGTATGTAAGAGTTGAGTCCCGCCCAGAGCCCTTGGTATTCCCCCTCCATGCTCTATTCTGTATCCTCAGCACCTAAGATTATTTGTTACATGTATTCCTAACATGATTCATTACATATTTTACTTGTGTATCCTATTTACTGTCTGTCTCATTAACTGGAGTAAAGCAAGCTCTATCAGGACAGAACCGTGCCTGGTTCTGGGTGCTTGGCAGTTATTGGAATTAATGAAAAGAAAAGAAAAGATCTATCATACCATTGTTGGTTACTTCTCCATTTCAGCCTGGGAATTTCTTGGTTTATGTTGTGAGTGTGATGAAATGGACATCTTCTTCCTGAGAGCGCAAGAGGAGTAGATTGGCTCGCTGAGAATCGGAGAAGACCGAACTCTGGTTGAGCCTGTTCGGGTCATCACCCTCTAACTCTGGTCACCAGGCCGTGAGGGCTGGAATGGGTCTTGAATACCATTCAGTCCAGCCTGGCGTTGCACAACGAAGAACACTGAGTCTCAGGGCAGAGGAGGTCACGCACGAGTGGCGTGTGCTGGTGTAAGCCCAGTCCGCTCCACTGCAGCGCTCTGCCAGTGACCTCCCTCAGTCTTCTGTCTCTAGCTGGTGTTTCTAGATGACCTTTGAACTGGAATGTTCTTGAAACAGTGAATAATTGTCATTCTTGAGAAGGAAAATATTTTGGATTTTAGCAAAACCTTACTTAGCCTTTCATACTTAATTATTTCACACCTAATAAATGACTTAAAATATTCCTGTACATTAACAATTCATATTATTGTTTACTTTATATGAACATAATAAGTATTTTTGGCAAGGTGCCCAAGTTCTGAGAACCCTTAAGGGCAAAGAGTTACCATTGTATTCATTCACTTAAGCACTTATTGAATGCCTACTGTGTATCAGATATTGCCCTAAGTGCTCATGCTTTAGTGATAAATAGTACAATTGAGACCCTTACAGAGGAGACAGGTGACAAACAGCTAGCAAAAGGAATTCTAGGTAATTTATATGCTTTGAGGAAAATGAAACAAAGACATGCAATAGAGCTTGTTCTAGGAAAGACACTCTAAGCAGGTGCCTTCTGAACAGAGACCTGAAGAGGAACCTGTCAGAGTGATGCAGACAGACTCCAGCGAAGGCGGAGGTCCTTGTGCTGGAGCGGGATGGTCATGTTCCAGGAAGAAAGAAAGGATGTGTTGACTGTGGCATTGGGAACACAGCAGGTTGGTAGAAGGTGGGGTCAGAAAGGCTGCAGGCATCCGATCATCACACCTCAATCCCAGTGATGATCTTGGGAAGCCATCATAGGAAGCAGTTTAAAGTGGAATAACCTGCTCTGATTTATATTTTTTTAAATTCCACAATGGCTAACACATGGAGAACATGACTCAGAAGAACAAAAGTAGAAGCAGAAAAAAAACCAGGTTGCAGGGGGAAAATCATCAAGAGAATTGTGTGGCTTTCAGAAAGGTGGTTTCAGTGGAGATAGAGAAATCACATAGCACATCTGTGGGCACCACACTGAGCGCTGCTCAGGCACTAGATCTCCTGAAGCGTTCGTGTCTGTACAAGCTCCTTCTGGTGTGACAAGGTCAGAAGTGATTGGGAGACTTAGCCAGTTCCATCAAAATGAGGTACATGTCCTTATGCCTATGGAAAAGTGCACTTCGTGGATTATTGATTCAAGACGTTATTTAGCATTTATATGGAGGGAGGATTGTTCTGTGGCCTGATAAGTGTGATGAACAGACCAAGTAGATTTCCATCTAGAAATTCGCTGTGCACAAGAGCATATTGAAAATTCTGAGATGCCTGGCAGTAAAGAAATAATAGTCTTTTATCTTTCCCACACTTCTGAAATCCTTTGATGAAGAAATCCTGGTTTTCTCCTGTCCCCTTCTCACAGAACACCCCCTAGTACGCTGAGGGGTGTGGTTTTGAATGAACGAAACCAATGGCAAGAGAACCAGGATAAAAAGAATAAGAAGGCGTACGCTCTGGCACGTCCCTACCTTCCCTTTGCACACATCACCCTTCCTGCCGCAACCTCAGTCTCCTCACCGGTGAGATAGGAGGTGAGGATAATTGGTCACTCTCTTCTCTTTTACCAAGTTGCTTTATGTAAAGCTGTTTCCTATGTAAATCCTCAAAGGGCAGTTAGTTGCCTTGGACGGAGCTGCCCACTCAGTTTCAGTGATGGTTTGGGGGTCCTGCTTTAATCCACCCCTCATCTCCCCAAGGTGATCGTTACTCTTTATCCTTTAGACGTTTTTTTATCATCCTTACGTGCAAAGGAAGCTATTAACAACCAGCTCGGAGTTGCTGCATCTCCTGGGAGAAGGGCCCTGAGACTGTGAGGGGCCTGAGACAGACTGGATTGGGGGCGCCGTGGATGGACCTCACTCAGATGTCGCCAGGCCCTGGTGCAGGGTGGGATGGGAGGGACTTGGATGCCCAGGCTGTGTCTTGGAAGCCCACTGGCTTCAACTCTCAAAGGCTGCATTTCTAAGCAAAAAGTATTGATGCTTGAAAAAAGACTGACTTGTTCAAAAAACTCCCAGCGTTCCAGAAACAGTGGAAATGGGAGCCAGTCCCTGCATGCTGAAAGCTGCATGAGTTCCGTGCACCGCAACATCCCTCCCTCCGTCCTGCCCGCCCTCCCTGTCTCACTGTGGGAGCGGGGCGTCAGTCTCCGTGTTTCTCAGGGCCTTGAACATCCCCGAGTTGTGCCTTGGGAACCACCAGCAAGCCGGAGGCACAGGCAGAACAAAGGGAGACTCTTGGGAGGCTGGCGCAGGAAATGGGGCTGGAAAGCCGCAAAGGCCTGGAGGCAGGAGAGAAGAGGAGAGCGGGTGGAGGGAAGGACGATGGAGAAACACACTCAGTCCAGAGGGGGCAAGATGGAAAGAGGGGGCATTTTCAAGTGAACGTCTTCTCTCTCGGCTCAGAGAGACAGAAGGGCTGCTAGGCCGAGTCCATTGGGTTCTCTGTCCTCTCTGTTACCTCATATGGTAGGAACATCAGAAATATTAAACACTCTGTCCCCTACTGCAGAAATGTTGTCTTTTGCAGCTCAAGGTCTGAGCTCTCCCCCCTTAGATCATAGTAATCAGGTTTAGGAAAGGGTTGGACATAGCATGAGAAGCGAGAGAGGACAACGCGAGAGCTGGAGAGGGAAAGCCTGGTCGGGGAAGACGCGGCTGGTATTGGCGGATGGATACCAGGGTCGGGATCAAAGCACAGGGAGGCAGGAGGGGACTTCATTCAGCGAGGGTTTCGGTGAGGCTCAGAGTGAACCGGGCAGAGGAGAGGCCTTGGAGCAGGTGTGGGCTTTAGCACACCAAATGGTGAGTGCAGAGACAGGGGAGGAAGATGGCAATGAATTTTTCTGTGCGCTGTGCATTGCAGCTCCTTGTACGATGTCACTGGGGAGTAGCAGGAAAGGCTGCAGTCGCCTGCCTTTGCTTCTGATAGCTGTCTGTTTCCTGAGTCTGAGAGCAAAGATGAGACATGTGAGACGTTTATGTTAAGGTTCCTCAACGGGTGGAAGGGGATGAAAACGTTCAGAGGATGAACGGGAAGAACGCGTGCATGGAATGAAAACACAGTCAAGGAACTATGACATGCTTCCTGTTTCCACCCCAGATTCGGATTTCCAAGCAGGATCATGGAGATCGGATCTAAGTGCACTCCCTGGCTGTAGAAGTTGTTCTGTGACATTGTGTTGATGTTCACATCACTTGACAAATCCGATTCCTGGCACTTTTGAGAAAACATTGACAGTGGCACCTTTCTGGCCCACTGTGAGAGCGTCTTCTGTGCGAGAAGAGTAAACTGAGCCAATTTCCGGGCCTTAGCGTTCATGATTGAAGGATTCAGCACCTTTGAAACAAATTCTAAAATAGTCAACACTGACTCTCCACCCGTATCCCAGCATCCTGCTTTCACCGGCTTTGCTCCTCCGAGACTTGCTTCCCATCAGTGTTTTTCACATTGCTTCTCTCCTACGTCCCAGGCTGCATTTAAAGAGCCTGGACACAATAGAACCTCCATTCTGTTTCTTTTTCTGTAAGTGACCATCAGGACTTTGCAGGGTCAGAAGGAATCGCCCCGGAACTCTGTGTTGGTCAGTGTACCAGTTGCACTGTTAAAATTCAGTATCGTTTTAAGAAAAGTATCAGCATGAGGAATTGCTTCCTAACTGTGATCCACAAGACACTGAGCATGCAAGACGCCGTTCAGCAAAAAGAGTCCAGTGTCCAGCCAGTGTGCACCCTTGGGGCAATGCTGGCCCGAGAGAGAAGACATGGGCCTCTGAGTGGAGGGACTTGGTTTCCAGTCCTGGGCGCTCGGCAGCCTGTGCGACCTCAGCAAGACCCCGAAACTCTGCAGGGCTGCAAAATGACAGCCACACTAGTTGTTCCCTCTGCACGACGAGGTTAGAGCCTGTCTTTTCATTGTAGTCAGTGGTTCAAAGTCCCAGATCTATGGTCAGAGAGCCTGTACTGGAATTTCAGCTCTCCCTGCTAAGGCTGTGGGACTACGTTGAGTTATTAAACTTTTCTGAGCTTTAGTTTATCTTTAGCTGTGAATAATGCATTTATTTCATAAGGTTGTGAGGATTAGGTGAGGTAGCTGATGTAAAAGAAGTAATTACCATCATAGTACTACTCAAATATAAGGCCAATCATAACCAATAGCAATACTATAATTAGCAATGAGAATGATTATAATTATTCAACTGATTTTGAAAACACTGGTAATGGTGTCAGTGACAACAGCAGGAACTACTATTAATTGAGCACTTGTTTCTTTCCATAAATTATTCCAAGAGCTTTACTTAATGTAGTTCACAGAAAACCCCTGTGATTTAGGGATCTAATTAGCCCCATTTTTACAGAGAGAGATGCTGTGGTTCCCAGAGGTTAGAGTCGCTCGAGGTCTCTCAGTCAGTAAGGGGCAGAGTGGGATGTGCTCCTGCTGCGCCCGGTGCCAGTGACTTTGAACCTGACCTCTGTCCTGAGTTAAATGTTCTTTTCGCTTGGCTCTTGGTGCTGTCAGCCTGTCGTGTCCTGGGGGCTAGGGAAGGGCTCTCTCTACAGGGAGCACGGTCAGTAATCCTTTCCAGAGGTGACCAGCAAGTCGTCATGAGTGGAAATTCCACAGGCACATACAGGATAAGAAGCACTGGAGGCAATTAGATTTTCTAATGATTTTTTTCCTTCCTCAATGGCAGTTTTAAAATTTGCATGTTAATTGTGATTGACAGGATAGTGTGCCCTACCCCGACTATAGAGGATTTGCATAAGTACTGATTATTGATTTCAAAAACGTGGAGTGGACAGCACTGAGCTCTCAGAGGGCGCACTGCGTCACGAGGGCGGTGACAGCAGGAGCTGAGCCCTCTGGCTGGAGACAGGACTCACGCTCTTGCCACTAGACCAGAGGGGCTGAGGCCTTGGAGGTCTTGGGAGAAAACATGGACAAGACTGCCATCTAGTGGAGTCTGAGTCAACTTCAGCTCAAAAAAATGAGCTGTTTTAGCAAAACTTACCTAAAATGGAAAAGAACACTAATGGGTAGTGCATTTAAACATGCAACAGAGGGCAGACACCAGGTCAGACCGATACTCAGGCTGAATTCTGAGTTGGCTGATCTCAGAAGACAGAGGGCATGTGACGGGTTCAGATGCGCAGGACGGGGCCCTCAGAGAACCTGAGATTAACGTCTCCCTCCTGTTACAGCCCAGGGACGGAAAGCAACCCACCTAGGGTGACACAGGTGTGACGACTTGCACCTGGGAAGGCCTCCCGTGCTCAGACTTGAACCTGGTGTGCAGAGCAGGGCGCTGTCCTTTCTAACATCCAGCAACGAGGAAAGGGACCCATCCCAGATTGTATAAGTCGTCCCAGTCAGCCACGATAGACTCATAGTTACGGAAGAAGGTGGATGTCGGGAGTGACCAACATTCCCAACTCCTTTGGATGCATCTCTGCACGTCAGACGCCCCATTTACAACAGGTATTGGGACACACCATGATCTCACTGAGGGGTCAGAGCATCTCTCCGTGTGCGCTGCTTAGGGATTTGCTAAGTACACACTCATGAGGAGTGCATTATGGGGCTCCGTATGATTGTGTTGGCTTTTACTCTATTGCCATTCAGGTGTTCACTCTTTCTTCTGCGCCTATGTTTTGCATATGGAAGAATCAGGGAGGAGAGGAATTATAAGCATGTTACCACACGTAGATGTCAGTGTAGGTGTTTAAGGTATGGAGACGTCATGCAACCCCTATCTTGTGTCATGGCTATGTTCCTTCCAGGCTGTGTGATCTGGAACTTTGTTAGTTTTTTTTTTTCATTTCTGGAATAGATTGTGATAACACGCCTTCAGCTGAGTCCCCGTGCAGTTTCAGCGAGATAAAGCACAACGCAGCACCACTCTGCAGGGGTTCCTGATCTTTGTCAGTCTCCCTGCTCCTCCCTGAGGAACGTTTTCAGTTTTAAACTATTTTCCTTGTCTTTGCTCCTGTGGTTTCAAACCTGCAGAAAAATTGACAGAATAGTTCCCTCCATACCCCCAAACTCTTCTCCATTATACCCTTTACTCCCAAATCCTTCTGCACACACCACCTAAAAATAAGGACATTTTCCACTATAACCACAACATCATTAACAAGACAAAGAAAGTTAATTAATATTTTTGTAATGTCTAATATTTACATTCATATTTCTTCATTGTCCCACAGATGTTTTTACAGAATTATTTTTCAACCCAGGATCCAACCAAGATTAATTCATTGTCTTGGATTGTCATGTCTCTGGGTTCTTGTGTTCTGGGATAAAACTAAATGTCTGAATTTTCATAATGTTGACTTTTGGGAAGATTTCAGGAGGTAGAGATAACTTTTGGTGACACCAAGAAGATCATGTGATTAAACTGGTGACAGCTAGCTGTCTTTTCTGCTTGTATGAAGTATTTGTGGGGTGAAACTTGGACACTGTTTGAACATTCTGTCCCCAAACATTTTTGACCCCAAAGTTTTATGCACCACTGATGAACCGTAGCTGAAATGTTAATGCAACGGAGGTTGAAAGCGGTAATTTCTTTTTTCTTTTTTCCTGTATCTGGCAGTCCTTCAAAAAGTTTTTTTTTCCCCTTCTCTTTCTTGGGTGCTATTTTGGACCCAAGGTTTTTTAAATCCAATGTGGTTTAACCCACTGCCATTATCTTCTGTGTGTTAAAGCCCGAGTTGTCCCAGATTTGGCAATGGAAGCTCCTTCAGGCTGGCTGGCTGCCCCTTCACGCCCTTGACTGCTTCCTTACTCCCTGGCGCGAGCCGTCCCAGGCTCGTCTCCTATCTTCTTGACCCAGCCTGGCATCAGCGCTGCAGGGAATGGGAATGATGTTTAGAAACTGAGATGGGAATACTCGCATGAACACTGAGATGAAGCACCATGCAAAGATTTAAAAACCCTGTTATCAATGAAAAATAAGATGCAGCAGAAATGCAGCTGACTTTGGGTAGTTTGTTAAGTGACCCTTATGGCTGGTAAACTCATCCTTTAACGTAATGGTCCTTCCCTCATAAGATACCAAAATGTCCCGGGTCCCTCAGGATTAAGATCATTGTCCCCTAATATGAATGCCTTTGGAGACTTAAGTTTTCAGTGCTCACCACACGTCTAAGAATTCAGAGTCTATGTCACCTTAAAGCTCATCCCCTCACTGGAGGAGACATTAGCCAGAGTGGGCAGATAAGACCTCCAAGGCCACGTGGTTGTTGGCCACATTCAATTCCTCGCAGGCTACCGGACCAATGGCCCTGGTTTCTTGCTGGCTGTTGGCCCGAGGCCACCCTCATCATGAGACAAAGGGCATTTGGTGACACGGCAGCTTGCTTCTTCAAAGCCAGCAAGGAAGTGAGAGTTCTGGCAAGAGACACATTCCAGTTATGTAGTCAAGAACAAATTCAATCTCACCTCCTTTATTGTATTTTCAATGGGAATAGTTTCAACCCATGTTCAAGGGGAGGGGCCTACACAAGGGTGTGAGTATCAGAAAGTGGGACCAATGGCAGCCCCCCTCGGGGCTGTGCTCACACATGGGTTTGCCATTGTGCTGTGAGGGATCAGATGATACACCTAGGAAGTGGTGTATCATCTAGGAGGGGTGAGATGGAGAGTCGCTGGAGGGGACATTGGCCAGCGTGGGCAGATGAGACCTCTGCAGGGAGGTGAGATTAGCTCCAATTTGAAGCATGAGAAAGGATTAGTCGCATGAACCTGTGCAGTAGACAGAAGGATGGGTATGTGCAGAGACCCTGAGATAATGGTAAATTAGTGATGAAAGGAGGCCAGAAGCTCGAGAGAACACAGGAGTGGGTCAGAGAAGTAGGCAGCGACCAGACCATTTGGGACTCACGGGCCACATGGTGAAGGCTTTAGACTCTAGTTATTCACAGTTTGGTGCCAGTAGAGGGAGTTAGTAGGGAAGGTGAAATGATCTATTCTTTACTCCCCTAGGATTTGTTTTGTGAATGGACTGGAGGGGAGAGTGGAAGCAAAGGGGCCAGTCCAGAAGCAACTGCATTGACTCACCTGAGATGTGAGGACAGACTGGGGTGGAGGCAGTGGATTTGATGGGAAGCGTTCAGATTCCAGGCATATTTGAAAGTGGGGTCTATGGGATTTCCTAATGGGTGACATAGGTGACAGAAGTCAGGAGGTGATAAACACACTGCGTCTGAGCATTTGGGGGGATCAGTACAGACAATCAGTATCTTCCAGGGTCTTCTTTTTAATAGACTGCACTTGTCAGAGAAACTTTAGGCTCCCAGCTAAGTTACAGAGAGGCCCCTTGCATCCTGCCCTCACCTGTGCACTGCCTCCGCTGCTGTCCACATCTCACATCACAGTGATGCATTCGTCACAGCCTCTGACATCGTCATTGACACACTGTTACCACCCGAAGCCCACAGTTTGCATTAGGGTTACACATTATGTGGGTTTTGACAAATACATAATGACAGGTATGTACCATTATGGTGTCGTACAAGACAGCTTCACTACCTTAAAAACCCTGTGTTCTGCCTAGTCATCCTTTCCTCTCCCTCATCCCCTCACCCCATAGTTTCACGTTTTGACGTTCACCCCAGAACGTCATATATCTGGAGTCATACAATGGGATTCTTTCCTTTCATAATATGCATTTAAGTTTTCTTTGTCTTTTCATGGCTTGATAGTTATTGTGTTTAGTACTGAAACTATTCCATTATCTGGATGTTACCTCAGTTACCCGTCATCTGTGGAAGGGTATTTTGGTGGCTTCCCACTTTCGGTCACTATGACTGAAGGTGCTGTGCACGTCTGTGGGCAGGTTTGTGTGTGGACATGAATTTTCCGCTACCTGGGGCATGATTGCCGGGCTGTGTGGTAAGAGTACGTCTAACTTTGGAAGAAACCCTGTGCATTTGATTGTACTAAATTCCATACACGGGTCCTTGTGATTGCCTCATCGGTCATGTATGTGCCACCACAGCTGATAGGTCATCTGCTACTGCCACTGTACATTAAGGCCTTCTTTTCAATTGCGTTACAATTTTCTTCACCCATTCCCCAACGTTAGTCTCGTGATGTGGGTGACATCTAGTGGACATAAAGAAAATACGTTTTCATAGAGCAACAGCTGCAAAAAGATTCATTAGAAATGAAGAATGCAAAACTGGATTCTGTTATGTGAAGTAAGAAAACATTTCAGTGTTTTGGACACTGAGCAAATATTTGGGCCACAGTGGAGTCCAAAACTAGGAGAGGCATGGCAGAGAAAATAAACAAGCAAACATTAACCAACAAGTTAACATCCTGAATCTCTGAATTTATTCAACAAAATAATGTGGGATCCTCATAGATATGCAGAACTTTTCCAGGGTGTGTGTGTGTGGGGGGGGGGGGGTGAGAGAAAAAGAGAACTGAAGGCTAAAACATGGCCTTGAGGTCTTCTAATTCTGTTGTGGGACCAGACCAACTGTGGACACCTGCAGGATGTGCTTCCACATTAAACTGTAACTGTAGGTAGAGGGAGGAGGAAACCCAGAGGGTGGAGTGCTCATGCAAGGCACCCCCCCAGACTGTGGCCTGACAGGGGTCTTGACAACAGCAAGCAGAGATGGCTAGGCAAGAGGAAGGGCATCGTGAAAAGAGGGTGAGTACAGCGCCCTCTCTTATAGAGGTAGTAGAGGGAAAAGTGTGCATGTCGGAGATGCACCCAGCGTGCCTGTGTCTACTTGTTCTAATTCATTGGGGCTTAAGAGGAGGTGGGGGTGGAGGGGTGAGTGAAAAACAGAATCCTCTCTCTAGTTAGGGCCACTGAAGGGTAATTGGGATAGTAAAAAAAGACATTGCCAGTATTACGAACAACAATCACAGCAGGAGCAAACACGGGTATCTTGCTGTTACTTACTCGTATAATGTGCAGTCACTGTTCTGGTGACTTTCACACATATTATCTCATTTAAACTTTACACATATTATCTCATTTAAACTTTATACATATTATCTCATTTAAACTTTACAACAATCCTAAAAATTAGTCATTATAATTTTCTCCATTTCAATTTGAGAATGCTGAGACATCAAATTTTTCATAACTTTCAACACGAAGCTAGTTAAGTGGCGGAGCCTGGATTCAAACCCAGAAGTCAGATTTCAGAGCCCATGTTCTCTTGAATTCTGCTGGACAGAGCGAAAGCGCTGGGATGAAAGGATTTAGGAACTGAATTGCGGACCTGTTTTATCATTTACATATCTCAGGAAAATCTCTTTCTGTTTCTGAGCATTCATTTCTTCATCTATTTAGTGAGACTCTTAAACCACATTACCTCTAAGGTATGTCTTAGTTCTAAAATATGTCGGTTATATTTAACCAGAATGTTCAGTGTTTTGTGGTGAGAGTTGGATAACACTAAAATAATCTGCAGTTAGAGAATCCCACTACTTAAGAATTCATGTTCAGATTCACGGGCGATGCTCTCCTGTGGGTCACATCACACCTCCTTCCCTATCTAAACTGTCGAGTTGGTGTGGCAGGTGGTAAGATCGTCCTCTGTGGACACCTCTGTTGCCCTTGCAGGGGAGGGTGGTCAGCTCTGCTCTGGGCGGAAGTACTGTAGGGTCAGCTCAGGGGAAAGGGCGCAGTGGCCGGCACACCGTCCTCCGCCCTCCCCTCCCTCTGCCCTTGTATCTGTGGAGTCTGACTGTTGCAAACCACGCAGCTCTCTGGAATCCATCTGAAGCTCTGTTGAATGGACACAATGTTCCTCAAATCTTTCCAGAGAGCTTGTCTCACCACCTTGACCCTAACTCAGGACGTCATCCCTGTCCTTGGGAACCCCTACAGCGGCTTCCTAACAGGTCTTCCGGCCTCCAGTACCGCCTCCTTCCACTCCCCTTCCCGCAAGTGGGCGGAGTAACCCTTTCTGCTACTCCTCAGGTGACACCCTCCAGCCCTTTCTCGTAGCCCTTGGGACAGTTCCCAGAATTCTCATTTCTCGCACAGGGTTTCGCAGGTATGTCCTGTTCTGAACAGAACCCACCTCCTCCTCCCCCCCCCCCCCCCCCCCCCCCGCTAGATCCCTCCCTACCTTGAATCTTACCTTTCAGCCATTTCACATCACACGTTCTCTCACCTCCAGGCTCCTCTTCAGGCTATTTCCGAACAGGACCCTGCACAAAACCCCACCCAATGGCTACCCCTACCCATTGCACCTGGCACTAGGTTTCAACTTAGACTTCACTGTGATGGAAAAACACACCTTACCCTTGTCCTCAAGGCAGCTGGCCGCTCTGCGCTCCCACGCACTCTCCAGCACACTAGCTGTAGCGCCCCCTCACTGTGATGCCGGCACCTTCCTTACCGCTGGACTGTCAGGACCGCGACAGCAAGAGCTGTCTGCCCCACTCAGGATTTTATTCCCACTTCCCACTTCTTGGCTTTTAGTCAGCCACAATTTATATTTGGGGCTTGCATCTGGTGGAAACGTTGAGTGTGAGGTTGGTGATAGTCAGCAGTGGGTTTCACTGAGGGTCCCCTGGAGAGACCAGCTTTGGCGGGTTCCCAAGAATGTGAATATCTATCTGTAGGTCCTTCCTCTGAAAACTCATCAGATTCTCAAGAGGAGATTGCTCAAATGTCCTCCCTGAAGGCATAAGCCTGTCTGCTCGTGTCCTGAGAGCGGGGAAGGGGCAGAAGATGCCAGGACTCAATATTCAATAATAACTGCTGGCGACCTGGAAAGGGAGGCGCATCTGAAAAGGGACATGAACCCAGCACCCCTCATCCACAGCCCGAGGCTGTCGTCTGCCTGTGGCTGGGTCCAGCTTGGCTCCTTTAAGAGGAAAGACAACTCATTTTGCCATAAAGATTAAAATGTTTATTGACACATTCGACTGGAAACTGGTATTGAATTGAGACCAAGTTCTGTGTTCTTAAAGATTGCCTGACTTTTTATGACCCAAAAAACACAAGAAAAATATGGAGACTGCAGTGATTTCATCCGAGAACAGAGAAAGATCACCCACTGAGCAAGAGAAGAGAGGAAATTGCAACTTTTATGTTAAACCTCATGGTTCCTGCTTATTTCAATGTGCATTATCCATAATGAAAAGTGTAAAGTCAGCACACTAACCTTCTCTGCTGAAATGCAAGGACCTTAGTAGCGTCTTTTCTCTGATCACGCTCCTCCTGATTCACATGCAGTTTTTGTGTGGCCTTTCTCCCTCCTGAAGCCCACAAGTCGATATTGTTATTTTCATACAACATTAAGCTTACTTTCACACTTACCAACTGCTTTGCTCCCTTTTTAAAAAATCTTCCAAGTTTCTAGGTCATCTTTTAATTTTTCACCATCATAAAATAAATCCTTTAAGAATTTCTTTATTAAAGTTCTGCCGCTGGTGGCAAGCTCTTAAGAATTGTCTGAAAAACATGTTTAAATAGTTTTATTGGGTGCATATTTCTAGACTGACATTTACTTTTTGGTTTCCATTTCCGATATTAAGAACCTACTGTCAGCCTAATTGTAATTCATTGCAGGAAGTTAATCTCTTCTCACTGGCTGATTTTAAATCTTTCTCTTTGATTTAATGCTTTACAGTTACATTACCATTTGCCTAGGTGTGCATTTCTTGAAATTTTTTCCTACTTGATATAAAACAGTACTTCATCTTTCTCTTTTTTTTGAGATCTATTTGACGTATAACAGTTTCTGGTGTTGAACATAATGATTCAATATTTTTATATACTGCAAAATGATCACTACAATGAGTCTCGTTATCATCCATCACCACAGGTACAATTTTTGCTCTTGTGATGATAACTTTTAAGATTTATTCTTAGCAACTTACAAATACAAAACAAAAGAGTGTTATGAACTGTGGGCATGAGGCTGTACCGCACATCCCCTAACTGACTTATTTCGTAACTGGAAGTTTGTATCTTTGACCGCCTTTACCCATTTTTTGCCCTCCCCTTCCCCCCACTGCTGGCAACCCCCGACCTGCTCTCTGCATCTCTGAGGCTGCTTTGGTCTGGTCTTAGGTTCCACATATAAGTGAGATGACATGCTATTTGCTTTTCCCTGACATCTCACTTAGCATTGTGCCTTCAAGGTCCATCATTGTGGTCACAAATGGTAGGATTTTCTTTTTCTCTGACTAAATTATATTCCCTTTAAAAATATTTTATTTATCTGTAGAGAGAGGGGAAGGGAGGGAGAAAGAGAGGGAGAGAAACATTGATGTGTGAGAGATACATCCATCAGTTGCCTCTGTCATGCCCCCAGCTGGGGGCCTGGCCCACAACCCAGGCATGTGTCCTGACTGGGAATCGAACTTGCAACCCTTTGGTTTGCAGGCTGGCACTCAATCCATGGAGCCACACCAGTTAGGGCTGAATAATATTCCACTGTGTTTGTGTGTGCGTACATGTGTAAATACATGTACACACACACATATTATATTTACTTATTCCTTCATCCATCAATAGACACTGCAGTTGCTTCCATGTCTTAGCGACTGTAAATAAAGCCACAACCAACACTTTCCTGAAAGCTTAGCAATGAACTTAAAACTTGGTTATAATTTCTATTATAAAACTTGGTTGTAATTTCTATTATAAATTATCCGGGTCTTGTTAAAGAACCCAGTTCACCACGTTGTTGGAAGGAGAGCCTATGCTGGAAGTCCTCACTTCCTCTGTGACACGAGCTGGGAGTTTGCCTCTCCACGTTGCTCGATCTCATGGTGTGGGTTCCCGGAGTTACTGCTGCTGCTTCTGTTTCCATGTTTGGTTTTGCTTTTTATTACTTATTTCCAGTTTTATTGCAGATGTGAGGAAATAAAGTTGGTCTTCTCCCTGCTTTATCATTTTGTTTTGGTTTTTTAAGGTTTTTATTTGTGCCTGATATGGTAGTTTTGAAAAAATGTTAGTGCTTGAGAGTAGTGTATTCTGTCTTTGCAGTGTATACTGACAAAGTCCTCTTAATGGTAGTAAATTATTCTTACCCACTTGGAATGCCAAGTGAGATAGGTTAGTTCCTCACAGCTTTTTCTCCTTCCAGGTAAATTTCTCCTTCATTGTCTTCAGATGCTACTTCATGTGTAGCATTGTTGTGTCTTTTGATGTCAGAGGTTGATTGATGGCAACTTGTCTGTTTTGTAGATTGTTATCTTTATCATTATAAAGAGATCCTGTTTTTTTTTAAAGATTTTTATTTTTTTAATTTTTTTTTTTTTTAGAGAGGGAAGAGAGGGAGAAGGGGGGGAGGGAGAGAGAGAGAGAGAGAGAGAGAGAGAGAGAGAGAGGCATCAATGTGCAGTTGCTGGGGGCCATGGCCTACAACCCAGGCATGTGCCCTAACTGGGAATTGAACCTGGGATACCTGATTCGCAGCCCGTGCTCAATCCACTGAGCTACGCTAGCCAGAGAAAGAGATCCTCTTTCATGAACACTTTTATGATCTGAGTAGCATGCTGACCATTTTAATATCAAAATTTTATTTTATTTTTGTTTGTATTTTTATTTCAGACTTGTTTTATTTAAATGGTATAGTTTATAGTAATCACTGTATTTTTATGCATATTCCATCACGAACGTTTCTATCCTTAAGCAACATGCTGCTTAATTTTACCAAGTTTGGCATTGAGTAAAATAGAATGCTATTCATTCATGCAACAAACATGAAGCACCTACTCCCTGCCAAGACTTTGAGAGACTGAACACACAAATGGGAGACGGCCAGACTGTAGCAGAAATGGAACCCGGACCTGCAGCGGCCGCCCCGGGACTTCAGTCCCTCGTCTGTGCCGACCAGCCGGGCGCCAGCTGCTGTGCGGCAGCCGCGGAGGAAGTCAGACTGTGCTGTTTCTCCGGGTTGCCCCTCGGACTCACTGTTTTCCGTGAGTGCTCATTCTGCTTCGGGCAACTCCTCGTCCTTTGATTGAGTTCGAGTCATGCCAGTGCTTCCTTGCTCTGCTAGTTTGGTTTTCATCAGGTGTTAGGGGCTGGTTTCCTGGTTTAGGGCATCCGTGTTTTACTTTCCTTGACTGAGAAAGGCATTGGTGCTGGACCGTTTTCTTCACTCTCTCTCACAGTCCGTGTCTCTTCCCTTCTTTCAGAGGTTTGGAGCTGGGTTCTTTCCTTTGCTTGCTCATCTTTCAAAATGGTCCATTGTATTCAGTCCAAACAGTACACAGGGTTTATTGAACGAACCGGATGGGGTAAACCTCAAACCAGAAACCACTTGATCGTTTCTTGCCATCGCCTTCACCCCGTGCCATGTCGAACCACTTCTCCACATCCCTGACGATGCCTTGGGCATGTATCATCTACCCTGGCTGTCACTTTCAATAATGATCAACAGGCTTATTCTCCAGGTGCAAGAAATTCCATGAAGTCTAACATCAGAGTCTTCCAGTTTTTGACTTTACCCTTCTCAGTCAGAGCCTGGTCCAGACTGGGATGCATCCAGTGTGGAGGTCGGGATATGATGGGTTAGCGTTGCCACTTAATGTCTTTCTCCTCTTCAAACCCCACTCACACGCCTGCTTTGGGCTCCCACAGGACCGCAGAAGGGGCTGTGAGGAGGATGACGAAGTTAGGGCCAGTGCAGTTTCCTGGTGTTGGAAACTTAGGTAACTGGGGCCAGGAGAGGAAAGGGGTCTTGTCCGTTCTCTGGGTGCGGCAGCCAGGACGGCAATACGGGACCTCAACTTCGGTCTCCAGACTTGGGCCCCAGGGACCACGGGCTCTCTTCCTGAGGCAAGGTGCTCCATACCTTGGCAACTTACTGAGCGCAGGGGGATTTCTGCTCACCTGATCTTACCCTATTCTTCCTGCTGTCTTGGTGGGTCGCCCACCAAGTGTGTGGGGCAATGCCCTGGTGGATAAAGCACGTTTTTCTCCCAAGACCAAACAAACCTTGCCTGTACGCAGTCAGTATTTGTGAAACGTTTAAGAAACAGCCACCAGATGTCACTCTAGACTAGTGTTTGTCAAATGAGAGCACGCTATCCATTGTTCCCAGATTTGCTTGAGAGGGTGGGCGGAGAGAAGGAGAAAAAAATAGATGCTATGCATCCTAATATTTCAGGGCACAAGGAATTTTCTAGAGCCGTCTTAGGATGACAACTGACCATGAAAACCATGTGAAGGGTCTCAAATGTGAAAAGATACTACATATGCGGCTTGTGGGTTGTTATTCTTAGTGGGGTGGGATCGGTCGGGCATGCAAGACACAGAACGTGTTACCCTGACCCCGCTGCTTGCAAATGAGTAGACTGAGACAGGGGAGATCAGAGCGAGTGAAGGAAAAACACTGGCAACTTCACAGGAGCAGAAATCATGAGTCTTGAAGGGTGTCCTAGGTTCAGGTCAAACAGCTCTAAGACCTGGGAGAGGCCACTGGATGGGCTGGGGGGTGATGGAAGAGATGGGGGTGGGGTCGCAATCTTAGCGGCATGTGTGACCAAGTCCACTGGGACTGTTGGAAGGTCCATGAGGAGAACAGGGGACCGTGCTGGGAGGGTGACGTCAGAGAAGAGCGAGATGGTGTGAGGCCATGAGCAATGCAGCCCGGGTTCTTGAGCCAGGCTGCCAGCCCAGGCCCCAGCTCCACCACACTGGCTGCTGGCAGTGCTCTGGGGCACGCTGTGTAGCCTTACCGTGCCTCAGTTTCTGCAACGATAACGTGGAAAGACAATATACCCACTTCAGAGGGTGGTGGAAAGCTGAATGAGTTCGTATCTTCCAAGTGTTTAGAAAACTATCCAGCACGTGATAAATGCTATGTTAGGTACTTAGTGAATAAATAAAATTTTGCATGGGGCTAGGGCCTAGAGCCTAGGAAATCAAAATAAAGCTAATGATCGAACACAGACCTGGGATGAGCCCAGTTCAGTGCCTGTTCATTAGCACTATATGCCAGTTGTTACAGCAGACACTGCATGAAACTTAAAAATGTAAAAAAAAAAAACTATAATGTGTTGACATTAACTTCTACTATGTACTGAACTGTACCTACATGCTAGCAACTAATTTAAGCCATTTAAATGTATTACTCCATTTAATCTTCTCTAAAAGTTATGGGATATGTATTATTGTTATTATCCCTATTTTATAGGTTAGGGAAGTAACACCTAGAGAGAGTAATCTGTCCAAGGCTATGCAAACAGCAAGTGGCAAGTATGGAATTTAAATCCATAGCCTGATGGTTCAGGCACACTCTGAACACCCGAGAGGCATCGAAGGATCTTATGAAATCCTATTATTCCAGAGCCAAGAGGGACTTTAGCGATACTTCAGTTTAACTATCCCACTTTATAGATGAAGAAACTGAGTCTCATAGGTAGTAGGGGATTTATCCAAGATCATTTGGTTGACAGGTGGCAGTGTATGAGCCTACATGTTCTGTTCCCAGTCCGGTTCTGATTGTCTGAGGTTTGGAAAGCAGGCAGAGGGAGCGTCTGTCTAGTGCACTATTAATTTTATTAGCGTTTGAAGAGGCTATGTCACACAATGTCACACAATTCGCCAGGACCACGAATGAGAATGTGGCATTTTCTTTTTTCAATGTGGTAGTCTAGCAGCAATCAAACATTCATTTCCATTGGGAATGCAGATGAAAATGCGCCCATTTCTGGTCTGCCGGAGCACGGCAGGCTGCTCCTTGTTTCCAGCGCTCCTCTGTGTATCTGTTTTGTTATCCATCCCCCCATTAGGAGGCTTGCTTCTAGCAGCAGACCTGAGGGGAGGGTGAGCGGATGTCCTCTTTCCACAATTTTTTTCAATCGCACCAAGTTTTGCCCTTCCACCAATTACACAATGTAACAACGATGTTGCCCTGCACACTCAGATCCAAGGTAAGTCACTTACCTCCCCACCAAGTCCCCACCCGTCCCACCTGTCAGCCCGACTGCCCTGTGTGCAGAAATCCCGGAGCTGCCACTGAGAGCCCTTCGGGGCCTTGGCAGGTGTTGTGGTTCCTGTCTGTCCTCCACCGAAGTGCCTGTCATAGACGTACAGGAAGGGAGAAAAATGTCTGCCAAGGGCTGTCTGCGCTTGTCCGAGTTTGGATTTCTGCTGGCATTTTTATCTTGCTCCTGGGTTCCTGTGAGCTCTGGTTGTGTTACAGAGTTTTCTGTTGTTGAGACCTTTCTTCAAGAACAGGAGCAAAAAGGTGGCGTGGGAAGCTGCCTGGGGAATGGAGCTTTTAATGCAAAATGTGAGTTTGGTAGTGGGCCTGGGTTTCCTAGCTGTACCCCTGGGGTCACCTGTGCTAACAGGTGTTGATGCAGTGAGATTCGGGGAAATAACTTACGGTCTGTTCCATTCTGAAAGGTGTGGAGCACTTTAACAGAGTAAAGCCACTGAGAAAACAAAATGTGTTTGAGTGATGTTTCCCAAACTTACAGAAAGCATGGAACCCCCATTACGTAACCTCTTACAGGAATACTGCTTCCTGGAGCACTATAGGAAATGCTTGTCTGGTTGAATGAATAGAGATTTGGATACCTAAAAACTAATTTCCAATTTTGGCTTTGTAAGCTACTTAGTTGCAGTTCAAAATGACCCAGGGATCGCAGGCCAGTCTGCAAATGGGTTGAAGTTAGATTGCATTACCTAAGGCGCATGTGCAGATTGTCAATCAGTTACATCAATTACGTCACTCAGCATGCTGTTTGGGTCAGCTGATTTTTTTTTTTCCTGGCAACGCTTTCTTGGTGTAGGGAGCCATATCTGCTGATTTATATTTATTACAAGCCTGGCACTTTGATTAATATTAGCTGCAGTGATTTTAAGTAAATCACTTGACCTTTTTTATCATAATTCTACTTTCTCTCAAATTACTGGGTTAAAAAATAAGCCAGTTCTATAATTCTTAACTTAGTCATCTTCTGGGAGCCCAGGGCTTTGGGAAAAAAAACTGAGTATCTCTGTTCTAAACCTCTGACATAACCCATGAGAACTGCAAGGTTTCGATCTGCATCTTCACTTCCAATTTGCAAGACAGAGACATTTACTGTTTTCTTATTCTGTCCTAATTATATGCCCAATAATACTGACCCACGGTTACCTTCCTATTGTTGTTCAAAGCCCATAGATATTATGGGTAAACACAGAGGCCGACTGTCCACTTTAGCGATGTTGACTAGTATTTAAATTGCACTTGCTGTAGTAACGTATCTAACTTTCCAGATGACGAGCAGATTGTTACAGAAGTGTCTGGCACAGTCAGAATCTGAGCTACAGAATGAAACTAATTGCGAGATGGAGCAGGATTTGAAAAGCAGCATGGGACTCTGAGAAGGGGCCTGGGTTGTTCGAGTCAGGGAGACCTGGTTTTCAATTCTGTCCCCATTATGCACCATCTCTGTGAGCTTGGGCAGTTTTATTAGCCTTTATGGGCATTCATTTTCTCATCTGCAAACATCATAGGTTTCTTAAGAAGATTAAATAAGATAATGCTTATTTAAATCTATAAATAAGTACCTATTTATAGACTTTAAAAAGAAAAATGCCCGGGATGATGTGGCTCAGTTGGTTGGAGCATTGTCCCATAAATTAAAGGGTCACAGGTGCCATTCCTGGTTGGGACACGTGCCTGGGGTGTGGGTTCAGTTCCAGCTGCGGTGTGTGCAAGAGGCAACCCAGTGATGTTTCTCTCTCACGCTGGTTTTTCTCTGCCTCTCTCCCTCCCTTCCTCTTTCTCTAAAATCAGTAAGCATGTCCTCAGGTGAGGATTAAAAAAACCAAAAAAAAAGAAAACTGTGAGTGAGACAACAGACAATAATACCAGGTTAGATCACAAGAAGTGCTCAGAAAGAGCACGTGAAGATCATACAATGCCGACTCTGAAAACTGGTTTAACACAGAGATAGCATCGCCCGCTAAAATTGCTCGGATAATGCAATGGGCGAGGAACATAGCTAGAGGTTGGGGGAGCACAGCACCTATGCTTATAGACCAAGGAGAGAGTCAGTGGTGGAAACGTGGGCAGGGGTGGGAAGATAATCAGCATTCTGGGATAGAAAGCGGCGATGTTAATAGGTTCTATTCTAGTCACAGATCAAGGCAGACCAGAGCCCGGGGGGCGGGGGAACTAAGGGAGGCGTTGTGTGAGTCAGTGCCAGAGCGCCCTCTAAAGGCATCTCCCTGCGTGGCAGCATTGAGCTCAATTAATCGTAAGGGAAATAGACCTGTAGGGGCCTGTAATTGCATAATATCTTTCAGTGTTACATGGTAAGCTCTCTGTAATTCTCTTCCTTTGGCAATAACTCATGTTTATATAGCACTTCTCAATATCCAAAGCACTTTTACATGCATTATTTCTATGAGGGACTCACCACAACTAATAGTCTCTCCAAGGTATAGAGGAAGAGCCTGAAGCTCAGGAAGGTCCAGTGGTTAGCACAAGGATGCACAGATTATTTTGGGGAGAAGCAGGACTGGTACCCAAATTTCAAACTCATACACTTAGCTATTCTCAGAATGGGACTGTGTCTCTCCTGGAGAGTGGAGGTTACCAGTTACCACCCATCCTGCTCACCCGTACTAGACGGAAGGAAACAGTGGCAGAGAAGTGTCCCTGGAGAGGCCAGCAGAGGTGCAGCTGATGACTGACGTTGCTGACCACACTTAAGGGTTACTTCCCAGAAGAAGCCAATTTGCTGCTGTTAGCTCTGAGATAATGGCTCAATTGAGTGCAATTATTTACTGCAGAGTTCTGTGTTACCTGTGGATGGTTTAGGTCAGAGAGGTAAGTTCAGTTGTACGCAGGCTACTACCTGCCTTTTCCATGGCCATGGCAGACATCAATAATCGACCATGATATCTTCTCCCATTGGGTCCAGATGGGGCTTCACAGTTCTCAATTGGGTGTTCTTGGCAGGCACTGCTCACTGTTCAGAGCTGGTCCCCCTGTACCCCTTTCTCTTTGGCAATCACCCTATTGTTGTGTGTCTTTGAGGCTGTTTTTTTCCCTTAATCCCTTCACCTTTTCACCCAACTCCACAAGCGCCCCCCCAAATCCTGACAGGTGTGTTCTCTATCTATGAGTTTATTTCTGTTTTGTTTGTTAGTTTATTTTGTTCATTAGATTCCACATATGAGTGAAATCATATGGTATTTGTCTTTCTTTGGCTGACTTATTTCACTTAGCATAATGGTCTCCAGGTCCATCCATCCATGCTGTTGCAAAGGGTAAGATTTCCTTCTTTTTTTATGGCCGAGTAGTATTCCACTATGCAAATGTACCACAGCTACTTACCCACACTCAGCTACTGAGGGGCACTTGGGCTGCTTCCCAGTCCTGGCCATTGTAACTGATGCTGCAATGCTTGCATTTCAGGGGTTTCTTCAGGTTCGTTACTGGAAGTGGAATCACTGGGTCACAGGCAGTTTCATTTTTAATTTTTCTGAGCTAGCACCATACTGCTTTCCACAGTGGTTATTTGTTTTACCTGTTTGAGGATATTGCCATTTCTGACAAAGGGCCCCCCTATCCTCCCAGTAGTCATTGGTGAATTTCCTTCTTCAAAAGCATGATTGTTATGCACTTACTTCCTGCAATTCTAAAAATTAATTTTATTCCAGGGACCCAGAGAAGTGAATCATTTCCTTTAGGAAAGAATTTTCCTTCATGCATTGTTCATTGTGAGTAGCTCAGAAACCAGCCAGATTTGACTCATAAAGTGTAAGGCAATGCCGTGAATGAGTCTCCTGTCTACCTCATAATGGAGCCCTTGGCATTCAATGCAACAAAGCACCATGAGAGCGCAGAGTTGTTCTGGAGAGCAAGGGGCGTGTCAGCCACTCAGGGAGCTTCCTCAGAGTGCACTCATTTATATTTTCATCCCCACACACTTTTTCACCTCCCGCCTCCAGCCTTCCTTTAGTCTGGTTTCTCTTAGGTGGGAAGGGGGAGGGCAGGGGGCTGTTGGAAGTAAATGTACATTTCTGAAAAGTTCCTCCAAGTGAGTCTGATACCTAAACCTCTCCTTCCTCCCAAATGAGAATATGCCTGTAATGGAAAGAAAACTTCAAGTTGAAGTTGAGAGACATTGTTGGAATTGACTTTATCAGTCCTGCTCCTTTTCCTTGGAACCTTGGCCTTTACTCCCATCTTTTTGGTTGCAAGTGATGGGAGCCCAAGTCAAAATGGTCTGAGTAAAAAAAAAAGTTTGGGGAGAGTTTTGGGTTCACATGCTGAAAATGTTCCAGGTTGATTCTGGCTGGCTTCAGGTACAGCTGGATCAAGAATCCAAACACTATCACAAGGACCTGTGTTTCTCCATCTCTTTATGTCTTCTTCCCTCTGTATTGGTACGCTCCTCAGATTCTGTTGGTTTGCTTTAATTGCTTTTGGAATGGAGGAACATTTCTTTCCTAATAGTCTCCCAAAGGTCCACTCTTTGGCTTGACTTGTCTCTTGTGACTTATTCCCAAACAAGTCACCATCACCAGTGTGGGTGGAACTGCATAGTTTGCTTACTTCTGGGCAGGGGAGTTACTGTTCAGTATTTTCTCCTCATTTCGGCTGTCTGTGGCTGGCATCTATAATGTTCCCGATGTTAAATATTGTGTATAGTTCTTCTCTTCTTGGATGAGTTGAGAGGGAGAGCAGGCATGATTTCTCCTGAACTTGAAAATCTATCATTGGAAAAGTAATAGATTCCCCAAGGGAAAATAACAACAAAAGAAAAGGAAATAGGTAAACATTTTCTAAAAAATGATATCACTGCTTTGGGTCCTAGTTTTTCCATGCATAAAAGAGGAAATATAAGTCAGTTGCTCTTATGAGTTGCCAAATCATTTTAATTGTCCATGAAAAGGAACAGAACTTTGTAGCCTTTCCCAGTATGTGTTGTACACAGCACATGAGCCTACGTAAGACAGATGTATGCGTGTGCCTAAGCCCGGGTGTGAGTGCCTGTGCACCTGTCACTTGGCTTGCATGGAAGGTGACTGAGACTCGGAGAAGCCCCCGTGGTCCCACTGGCAGAGGTGACAGTTCTGTTTCCCAGCGAAGAGCTTTTCTTACAACTAGATTATGCTCCAGTGTTCACTGCTTACACTTGGCATGTTAACCCTTTCAGAGGGTTTTACAATTTATGAGTCTCTTTAGGAATAAGAAGTCATAACTCAGAGGTGTGCTGGAATTTTAGGTGCTATTACTGGAAGTGGGCAGGTGGCCATGACATTGGGAAGGATCATGGGGGCCAGGAGAGGGCCTGTGCCATGGTTTGGGGAGGGAGTAATTATTTAAAAAGCATCGGCCTTAGCTTAAAAGCATCTGTCTATTTTGACGGCTTTTTTATCTGTCTCACCATGCCCTCGTTCCCACGAGTGTCGTGCTTACTTCCATGAATGACCTCTTCATCACGATTTTAACAATGTCTTCATCCCAGCCCGTTACCTAATCGAGCGATGCGAACCGTGCCGCTCTTCTAGAGCACGGCTTCTCCCCACTGCCTAGCTGTGGCCCTTGCAGCAACGTGCCAGTATGAGTGAAAATTTAGATCGGAGTTTTTAAATAGTTTTTAAATCATACTATATTAAGTGCCTAAGCATTTTATATCGAGTTCATTTGTTGCTATTATTACATATTCATAGGACTGAAACGCTCTTCCTCTTCTCCACGTCTTGCAAAGGGTCGACACAGAAATTATTAGGTAGAGATTCGGAATCCAAGCCGTGGGCCCAGAACAGCACACTGTGTCTGGTGCATGTGGAAGTCACTTATTGCCTGCCTGTTCTGGGTGAGGCTGAATAGGACGGAAAGGAGAATCTCTGTCTTGCAGCGATAAGTCCTGCACATACGTCACTGCGAACCAGGATGGGTGACGATATGTGTCGTAGGAGAGGAACGGACAGCTTCCTGTGAGGGGGGAGAGGGGAGGAAGCATTACTTGGCCCTGGAGGGGCTGCGGGCTGCTGTGGCTTGGCGTCTTTGGGCTAGAAGCACATGACTTACTTTCAAATGTGCTCAGTCTAAAGTCAAAAGCATGTTCATGTCTCATTCTGGGCATAAGAGAAGTCTCCATGGAGGAGGAGAGGTGTAGGCTGAACCCCCAAGAGATGAGTGAGATCCAGAATTAAGACAACTCCAAGAAATCCTTGAAGGAATATTTTAACCCATTTGCCTACATTCGATGCTTTCCTTGGGGTGAGAGCTGTGAGTCAGAATTAAACGTAGGTACCCCAATACTGATATGGGTAGAAAGAGGAAATGCTGAGCACCGGCTCCCGCCTGGAGAGGCAGGTTGCCCTGGGGTGTGGGGGAAAGGCCATAGGAGCTGAGGAGGAAACCCTGCAAGTACTCCTGGGTGTGTGTCAAAAACCTACCAAGGGCATCGAGAGACCTATGCATCGAGAGAGAATGGACAAATAACAGGGGAAGGCAATGTGAAGGGCAGTGATGCAAGTGGGGATGTTCAGGAAGTGGATGCAGTCTTCCCTGAGTGAAATCGTCACTTTACTTCTGCACGTGAAAATAGGTTTATGGAGTGGAGGATGGTCTGGATTTTCTCACCACAGACAGGCTCCGTTTGGGGAGCTGAGAATGCAGCAGTGAACAAGAGAAAGTCTTTACCCGGAGGGAGCTTATATCCAGTGTGGGAGGGGTGAGTCCGCCAGCACCAGTGACTTAGGCGGTGTGTTCTGTGGCGAGCCGTGGCTCAGGGCTGGGCTTGACTCCTTCTCAGGTCTGCTCCAGCTGCCCATTCTAGGTCTCAGTCCCCAGAGTTTCCTCACTGGTAGTCATTCGCTAATCCTTTTATTATTTCTTCAGTTCGTTCACTTACATATTTATTCCACAAATATTTCAGCATCTACCATGTTGCACCCATTGAGGGGGGCACTGGAGTGGGACAGTGAGCAGGACAGGCCCTGGAGCCCGGGCCTCGAGGGGCTTGTATCTTGAATAGTCTTTATCTCCGATGGAGGACACATCCATGTGCCTGCTGCCCAGCATGGCGCCCGCTGGAGGCCGTGGCCACTGGGTGTTGACATGTGACCCATGTGACCAGGAGACTGAGCTTTTAATTTTATATCATTTAATTAACTTAAGTGAAATAGCCACATGTGGCTAGTGGGTACTGAACTGTATAGCATAGTTCTAGAAGGAGTGATAGATAATAAATTAGTGTGATAGTTTAAAGAAATTGTTATGGATTATTTTAGGTGCTGTAAAAGAAAGAAATGAGATCCCGAGTTAAACACAAAGGGAGAGGGTGTATGGTTACAAGAGGTCCGTTCAAACTTCTGCCACAAGTAAGTTGAGATCTGAAGGCTGAGAAAGAGAGTTGCAAAGAAGATTCTTGGGGAAGAGTGGGGGCGGGGGGAAAGTCCACAAAGTGGGAAATTGCTTGGCGTGTTTGAGGGATGGACGGAGAGAGGCCGTAGCCTGCCTGTGAACAGCAGCGTGTCCAAGGGGAAGTGGGAGGGGAGGCAAGAGTCATAGCCTCACAGAAATCAGACAGTGTGCATGCGGCCGCTCCCATGGAGTCCCACGCTGTCTCCCAAGGCACAGCTGGCCCTGTTTTCGAGCCCTCGCGGGTCCTTCCTCATGGACCCTTCTCCATAGAACCCCCGTGCCAAGGGCGCCTCCCAGCACCTGTTGCTCACACTGGGTCCCCTGCCTCCTCTCTTGTGTGATTTACTGTAGAAGTATCCTCACCTGCCCTGTAATAGTTCCTTAGACAAGATCCCTGCTTGCAAAAGCATAGCCAACTAAATACTAGTAAAGAAATGTTTGGTTAAGAGCAATCAATGAAAAATGAGAACAAGTAGGATAAAAACAAATTAAAAAAAAACACTGCTAAAAGAAAGCTGGCTTACGGGGTCTAGGGGCACTCCTGCCCTGAAGCCTTAGAGAGAAAACGTGGGGAGGGAAAGAAGGCGGCAGGAAACTGACCTGAATCACTTGACTGCGTCTGAAGCTGCCAGTCCCCACAAAAAGGTCCGTCCACACTGCAGACGAGGGGTGTGCGCAGGGAGACACAGTCGTTACACAGAATTAACGCCCGTGGCGGGGGTGTCGGCGAGTAGCTGTGCTTCTCAGCTGCTGCTTTTGTCAGCCTCGTCGATTAGAGATTGTCAGAACATTGCATTTTAGGCTGTGGTTTACTATGGGGCAATGTTTATGTACTTTTTCCTCTATAAAATCATGGTGCATTCATTTGGGTTCTAGAGGCAAGAGAATCCTCTTTAATAGATAAAGATGAAGAAAAATTGCAAAATGTCATGATGCACTTTGTTCTATAGAAAGAGGACTTTTCAGTAAAATGGCCGTATGCATCCCAGTTGTCAATGATCCATCTCTAACGACTAACATGGACTTGACTAACATGGACTTGAATGATTTTTTTTAAATTTGATCGACTTGACTAGTCCAGCACCAGATTATACCTATATTCTATATTGGCAGATATGTTTTCCATGACTCAACATGATGCTAAATAAAGCATATAAATAAGAGCATATATTTTGAGCTAATCCTCATATCAAACAGTTCTGTGAGGCTTTATATCTGTCACGATTGTTTCCCAAGCACGGTGTCATTGCACACTCTCGGCAGCCCCTGAGAAGGCATGACACGGGGCGGTACCTGCCCCTTCCTTGCAGGGACCGTGAGGCCAACCCCCCTGGGCCCAGGGAGACTGAGTGGTGGATGTGCGGACGGAACTGGAAGGCAGGATGCAGACCACTGGGCCGAGTGCCCTTCTTTCTGATGGAGGGAAGGAGGGTGCAGGTTGGCCTCGACACCTTCTGTAATATCCAGTGTTATGTGCTAGTAGAACCATGGGCTGGGTTCAGGGAAAGCCTCTGCATGTAGAGAAGGAAAAATCTGTGCATCAGTTAGGAATCTTTGTATTATAAGTACCCAAAATGCAACTCATGTGGGTCTAAAAAAAATCAAGGGACTCGGCTGGCTCCTAAACTAAAAAGTCCCGAGACAGGGCTGGCTTCAGGGCTCAAACAATGAAATAATGGACCCCATCTCTCATCTCCTTGAACTCTGAGTTGGTCCCATGGCCAGATAAGCCCCCTCCTCACTTAACTCATGTCATACAAAGGGCATTCCATGTTTTACGGAGTAAGGAGCACGCAGCGGGACGAGCACAAGAGTGGCAGGTAGGACGCCTGATTCGAGCCTCAGCTGTGCCCCAGGCTGTGTGCAGCCATCAGAGCGTCGGAGAGGTGAGCCTCAGCTCCTACAGTTGGCATTTCCAGATGGGAAGCTACCGTGTGGAGGGGGCATTGGAGGGGAGGCCACCTTGGCCCCAGCAGTTCCAGGAAAGATAGTTTTCCATGCTTTACACGCCTGCACCAGAGCCACCTGTTTGGGTTTGAGCAATGGAGTGCCAACTGTGCATCTGTGTCCCCTAAACCATGGAGCAAGTGCAGCAGAGGACACCTTGGAAAAGGGGGCTGCTGATGGCTGGAAGTACGGGGAACGCGTTCCTGTGGCCCTGTACCCCAAACTGCACAGTGTGCAACATTGCACCCACTGATGGACAAATCTATCCCCCATTCTCAGCCTTCTGAGTGCCATGAGCTAATAATCCCTTTGGCTAACTGTTCACAGAACCAGAATTCATCCCTCTGCTCTTCCTCTCATAAGGACTCCCCAGTCGTGAGCTGCCCGAAGGGGAACTGGGCGATTCCAGATGGCTTTGATCCACGCCAGCTCTCTTCATTATATAAACTTGCCTTCTGACAGCTCACGCGGAACATGTCACATCTTGAAAGAGGAGTTTTCATTAACTACTTTGCCGCTGCCAAATGGCATCAGTGTATTGTGCGGCCCCTGCCAGGACGTCAGGCTTTCCTCAGCCCGCAGCTCCTGCCCGGCGCCCACCATCCAGCCGAAGCCTCCTGTTTTTCAAAGATCAGTGAATTTCATGCCTCGGAGTAGAATAGGGCTCCTCCAACGGGGGAGGGTCACGTGGCCGGTGGCAGCACTGAGAATAGAACCCGCATTTCCTGCGTGACAGACAGCGCTGTGCTCTTTGCGTGATACTCCCTAATCTTCAGAATCTGAAATGTTATTTTAAAAATACAAATTGTGTGAAGCGCGATAGAGGGTGTACATTGATGATGAGGAGAAACTTGGCCACCGCCTTACTTGTCTCCCTCACCTCCCTGCCGCTGTAGTCAATCAGTACATTCTATTTATTTTCTCTCTCAAGTAATTCTAAGTATCTTCTCCTGCCTCCTGCTGTCTGGGCCACCGTCATCTCTTCCCTGGGCGACTGTGCAATATCATCAGTGGGCTCTCCACTCTGAGCAGACCGAGACGTTGTCTGAATACAAGTCTAGTCCTGCTGGTGCCCCACACAGAACTGTACAGTGGTTCCTGCCGCCTTGGGCTCAACCTTGACCATGAAGGAGTGTGCCTGCACATCTCCAGACCTGGTCCCCACCACAGCACAGTGACCTTGACTTCTTAGAAATAACCAACTCTCACCTCTTCCAACCCAGGGCCTTTGCCTATGGTGTTGTCCTTGCCTGGAATGTTGTTCTCCTCCCCTCCCACTTTCTTCGATTGAACAGTGCCGGCTGGTTCTCTGGGACTCAGCCTGGAGGTCTCTGAACCAGCCGATCGTCTCCTCACCTCTCAGCCTGGCTCAGCTCCTCACCTCTCAGTCTGGCTCAGCTGCCTGTGCCACGTGCCTCACAGCATCCTCCCTGTGCTTTCGCTCCCGTCAGCCCCCTGACACACACCACACATGTGTGTGCACACACGCACATTCACACCCCTCACTGTGAGCACATTTCATGCAGACTTGGAAGCCACAGGAAGGAGCACATGGGGGAATGGGGCGCTCTGCCTTTCACAGGCTCTTTCTCTTCTCTCTCCCTCCCATCACTGTGGAGCAAAGGGAAGCCTCCCCGTAAGAAACAAGTTGTTATCCCTCACATTGTTCCTCTTTTGTCATCAGTTTCCTCCGGCTTCCACACAAAGGAGGTGTTTCTCTTGGGATGCAAGTAGAGCCACTAGCCTCCCTTCTTACCTCCAGTAACCGTTCTTCTTCTCGGTTAAGTGACAAGTATTTACAGCGTCTGGTCCCCAGGGGTGATTCACAGCTAACTCAAAATTGAATTCTTGGAAAGAATGGCTGCATTCCAGCAGGGAAATGTTGGGAAGCACCCTCAGAGCGGCAGGGCAGTGGGGTGAGCGGGGCTGCGAGCCCCCTGGAATCGTGCCTGGCAGATGCCTGCCCGGGGCGCTGGGGCCTGGCAGGCGAGAGAAACGTCAATGTCATATTTACGAGCCCATGACTAGGTCTTTGAAAAAAGTCTTCTGATCCCCACTCTCTAAAAATAAATTGAGTCTTTTTTTAAAGTCTTTTAAAACTGCAGTCGTGCGTGTGTGACGCCACGACTGTGAGTCACTACTAATTCTCCGCTGGATCCAGTGAATCACCTCTCCCACAAGTTTATGGCTTTAACCCTTGATCTTCCATAGCTGATGCTTACCATAGCAGCTGGAATAGTATTTTTTAAAACTCATCGCAACGCTCCTCAGGAAAAGCCTCCAAAGGCTTCTTACTCCCCTCTGAGTAAAAGCCAAGCACTTAGGAGGGCCCTGAACCCCCAGGATCTGCCCCCCACTACCACACTGGTCTCCCTCGCTGCTCCTACCCTCTCACCCGCCACACTGGGTGGGCTGTGTGCTCCTCACACCTGCCGGGCCGGCCCCTCATTCTCGACTTCCCGGTGGTTGTATCCTTGGCCAGGCAGACTGCAGGGTCCTCCCCAGCTTCCACGCGGTCGCCCCTGCAAGTCCGGGCTTCCTGCCCCTTCCCAGTGGGTCTGCCTGGATCACCCTGTTTAAACCTCTCTGTCCTCTTCAGTGCCTCTGACCCATCCCTGCTCTGTTTTTCTCATCATCGCTCTGATCTAATCTGTGATATAATTTACCTGTTTGTGAGGCTTGTTACCTCTGCCCCCAGACAGAATGCCATCTGCAGAAAGACGGGGGCGTCGGCTGCGCTCCACTGATGTAGTTCCGGCGTCTAGAATCACTAAATAACCGGGTGGATACATTAACTGAATATCGATTACTTTATACTTTTACCGACTGATCTTAGCTTTTGAGAATCTGTAAAATCCTTTAGTTCAAACTTCAGCTAATCCCAGTGGAGGATATCACAGCTATTCTTGTATTATTCAGTTCATGTTCAGAATTGACATTCTATTGTTTGGAAAACATTCTCACAAAGAAAGTTCTCAGCTACCTTGTAAACCCTCCTAAGGTCCTTTGTTATCTGCCATCCCACTGATCTTTCCCTTCACCCCTTTGCATGGGTTTTGATTTCCTTAACCAGCCTCATCTTCCCATCCGGCCTCATACCATGTCCAGCCCTGCCTTTGCCTCTGTTCCTTAGACACCTTCTGAGAACAGACTTCTCTCCCCTTTCTAGTGGTTTCCCATTCATCCGGCAACACCAGCTTCATAGAATATAGGCATAGCGAGGAAGATGCGGAAATTAGTTTTCTGGCCATTCTAAACAGATGTCAGAGTCTATTACTGAATACGGTATGTTTAATTTATAGGGCAACCCAATTGCATCCTCAGAGCTTCTATTATTTTCATTGTGTATGATTTCAAAGTGTTTACTACTTCCCCAAACTCAGTGGCTTCAACCCACAACAGTTAATTTTCATGCACCTGAGCTTTGCTGGAATCGCTGCGGGGGTCCACTTCGTGGGAACTGAGGTCACCCAGATGGCTGCATTCTCCGGGGATCTAGAACGTGGCTTCATGTCCACAAGGATCCCCCTCTTCCAGGGCCTCCTCTCCCCTCGTGGCCTCTCACCATTCAGTGCTTTGTGCTGAGTGTCTTTACAGCATAGAGGCTGGCTTCCTAGAACTTCTGGGGAATTCTATCGATTCAAAGCAAATCACAGGGCTGAACCAGATTCAAACAGATCTATTTATTGATGGGAGGAATGGCAGGCAGCCCTAGGTGCAGATACACTACCTGGCCTTTTTCTGAGAATGTAGGCGGTGACGAGATAAAGAGGACAATTCAGACGGCCGGACAAAGGCAGGGACTCACACGGCTGCAGAGGCTTTGGCCTATCAACTAGTGTGTGTGTTGGCGAGAGTGTGTGTGGGTAGGTAGGTAGGTGGTGGAAAACATTAAGTGTATATGAGGCTCAGAGTTTCCAAAAGCATAGCCCTTTGTGGGGCACTTAATGTGAAGGCACAAAGCCCGATTGGTCTTCAAGAGACTTCAGTGTCACGGCGTTGCTTGGTGATTGCTGTGTGTGGCTCAGGTATCAAGCAGGGGGCTTATCTAGTTACGTGTACTCAGTTCATGTAGATGTAGAGAAGTTTAATTCATTGGAGAAACTTCATAGAAAAAAGGACTTTTTTCATTCAGTTTGGGGATTCAAAGGGATACACTTTAATTAGGTGAATGAAATTCACTTACAGATAATAGTTGATTTCCTATGCACATGAGGAAAAATGAGTCTTCTCTGTGATTTACAAAGTTTACGTGTTTGTGCACAGGCCCACACGCACACAGTAGGTGCTGGATAAATGACTGCCGATGAGAATCGGATCACGAGAAGAAGCCAGAGGGATATGGATGGTATCATTGTATCCGAAGGCGGATTTCCTCTCCCATAAAGGTTAATCTTGCAGCTTCTAACAACATGAACAATAGACTTTTTCACAGAAGTGCCGGTACCTGGGCGGACTAATGATGTTTTTGTTCCCATTAGCTTGTGGCAGATACGCAGGGCCCACTGCACGGAGCCTAGGAGCTGCTATTAGTCACAGTCTTGTTGCCAATCATGGGACAGAAACTGGGTTAATGAGGAGGCTGGCACTTGAGCAGCAGAGTCTGTGGTGGATTAGACCATGAGTGATAGGACTGAGGAGGAACAAATGCATGTTCTGAAAAAGCCAGGGGTAATTGAGAGATTTCCAACAAAGGAGGCGGAAGGGAAATTCTCACAGGGAGAAAGATAGTTCTCTGTTGGAGATCTTGACTCACCTCTGCCGCTCTGCTCAGCTGTTATTCAAATGCCTGGGACTCCAGTTCAGCCAACTTTTCAACCACGGACTGTGTCACACCC
This sequence comes from Phyllostomus discolor, assembly GCF_004126475.2. Lineage (NCBI taxonomy): Eukaryota > Metazoa > Chordata > Mammalia > Chiroptera > Phyllostomidae > Phyllostomus > Phyllostomus discolor. The sequence goes on from NC_040915.2 coordinate 22,532,987, forward strand.
ACTCTCCGTGAGAATGGCCGCTGACGTCTCTATGGCCTGGCTCCAGCCTGCGGCAAGGATCTCACACTGCGTGTCATGAAACTCGTTTCTTCGTCCCCTGCTTGGACATGCCCAGTGACAGTGAACTCACTCACTGCATCGTTAAGGATGTAGTTCCTGAAATTAGGAAGGCTTGCCTGAATCCTGGGTGCATAATATACTAAGTGCTTTCCTGAGTAAGTGACTAAATACCTCCAAACTTCAGACTGCAAAATGCTCACGGGAGGTGGAGGAAGGAACAGTATTTACATCGCAGGGTGGATTCGGGGATTAAACAGGCAGTGTGAAGAGAGCACCCATCAGTGTGCCTGGCCCACATTCACGTGTCTGTAAATTGTTACTAATTTCTTATTTTAATCACCCAGATGTTTGACCTTATCTTTCCACTGAAATAGCACATGGGAAGGTCGTTCGCATCCTCACCTTCTTAGGTGTTCGCAGCGGTTCTGTGCGGAAATCATTGCTGTTTGTCCTCGAATGAGAAGGCCATGACCTTGTGCTAGTGACTCCGTGCATTCTCTTCCTTTGGCCGACAACAAGTGAAATGCTACCTGGCCAATGAGGCTAGCTAGGCAGCACTGTTCTTGGACAAAGTAGTGCCTGCATCACCTGTGTCTCATCCCCTTGCCCCTATTCATGGCACCTCTACCCCCAGAAGTCAAGACATCGCATGGTATTTCTCGCCGTCTTTACCCAGAAAGACTTGGATACCAGACATAGGTGCGCTGGAAAGGTGACCTTTGAGTTCCCTCTCCTGAGGGTTTTAATACATTAAGTGGGGCCCTGAGGGCATTAGGACTTTTCTCACCAAGATGAATTCCAGGCACGAGGGGACAGATGCAAGTGAAGTCCAGGATCATTCGTCCACAACGTGAGGGTGGCTTATACCTTCTACCAGCATAGACTGTCATCGCTTTTCTTGGTAACTGGAGGCCATGGGGAAGTTCTGGCCACTCGGCAGCCACAGGTCCATTAGGAAAGAAACCGGGATATTTAGACATGAACAGATTTTCATGGAAAGTGGGAAGGTCATAGAATCAAGGACTATTAGTGCTGGAAGGGAACCACTCTGTTCTAATCTTGTGCTCTCCGAGGGGACAGGTCAGGGGTCTAACCTGAGGTCCACAGGTAAAAAAATCACTGTGCTCTAAAGTCAGAGAGACTGTGTGCCAGAACCTTCTCTAAGGGCCCAGGATTCCTAGCCCAGGAGCTAGGGACTCCAGACCTGCAAGTGACATCAAAGGTCAAAGACCTTTGAACTTCCCTCTGGAGTGGTTTAAACCCTCAAGCCCGTGAAGAATGTGCTAGTCTCTTCTTTTGGAATGACTTCCTGAGAATGCTTAGGTACCATTCCCGTCAAGGCTGGTCCTGGAGGCACATACAGGTGGAGTGATCTTGTTTCGTAAGGAGAAGTGAAAGGCTTCCCCATGCCCCAGCCCCGCTCAGCACCAGGAGGCTGCTTGGGCTGGACACTGGCCAAGGACATGACACCCTCCCTGTCTGTGTGTTGTTCAGGCTGCCCTGCCTTTCGCACAAAAGCAAACGGCGAAGGGAACGTGGATACGTTTGGAGATTTCTTTCACATAACCAAAGCAAGGCTGGAGCCAACAACCTGCATTTAATTACCGCTCTGACAGCTGCGAGGCAATTAATCCTTCTTTCACTCCTCCTTCCTCTGCCCCAGCTTCAAAGTGTCATTTCTTTTTCCCTCCCTCTTGTACTAATTAGAACATGCTGTAGGGTGAAAGGTGACCAGTGTGAAGCGAGCACCGTGTCGCCGGACCCCCTTTGATAGCAGAGAGGGAGCTCACCGCTGCAGGAGGCTGCTCCCTCCAACAGGAGGGCATCTGCTTCCGGTGCAGAGGAGAGCTGGCTGGGAAGCTGGTCCCCCGCCCCACTCTCCCCCCTACCCACCCGCCCCACGACTTGAACGAGTCACTTGATATCTCTGTGTGGGTTTCCACGTCTGGGAGTCAGACTGCCAGCTTTTCTATTGCTCAGTGTGTATCAGAACATAAACTAAAAGTGAACGTGCTGAGAATAGTGAGAGCATCATTCCAGCGTCTGAGGTGGAGACTGGATGTCTTTGTCAGCTCAGCTGCCGTCACAAAATACCACAGATTAGGTGGCTTAAACAATAAACATTTCTCACAGTTCTGGAGGCCAGAAGTCCAAGATCAAGGTGCTGGCTGCCTTCTCCCTGTGTCCTCCAATGGCTTTCTCTCTGGCTTTGAATGCATGCCAGAGGGAGAGAGAGGGGGAGATTTCATTCTCAGAAAGCTGCCAGCCACGTTGGATTAGTATCCTGCCCTTATGACCTCCTTCGACCTTCATTAATTCCTAAAAACCCCACCTCCAAATACAATCTCATACTTGGGGGTTAGGGTTTCAAGATAAGAATTTTTGGAAAACACAATTCAGTCCACAGTGCCTGGAAAAAAAAATGGCTGCCTTCAAATAAAGCCATGGACTAGACGTGGAGACCCAGGACCCAGAATTTTAGATGATGAATTCACAAATAATGCATTTACATGTGAGGGTAAGCTACGCAGTCTTCTCTCTTGGTAAACTGTCCCTTTCATGGCATCTCCTTACCAGCAATGACAGGCTCAGCTTCAGCTCCAGGACCAGAACCTTGACACTAATGAAGAGAGGTTCAATATTCAAGGTCAAGGGTGAGAGGCCCATGGGCACTTCCTTCATGGATCCTTCTAATGTGGCATTGAGCTTTCTGTTGTTTGTTCTACCGGTTAGATTGCTAGATATTTGATTTATTTTTTTTAAAAGAAGTTGAACAATTTTGGAATTAAGAGTGCGGGAGATTAATCACCCCAGGGGAGCTGTAGTAGTAGTGGTTTTTCCTAGTCACTGGTCAGCTAGATTTCAAAATGAGGCTGTAAATTTCCTAAATCCCAGTTGAAATTATAGATTGGTAATTAGCTCCTCCATAATTCCTTTTTCCTATTTAAAGATGATTATGGCCCCAAATCTCATTACATTAACTGGATAATTCTTTCCAGATGTAAACTACTTATAGAACCAGGAAAAAAACCCCTAACAATAATTGAACTTAAATACATACTTCTTTTCTCCATGTGCTTTCAATCCATCTGGGCCACATTTCTTATCCACACCAGTGTGCTGTGCCCTGCCCCCCCCCCCCGGCCCCCTGAATTATTGCTTCCTTTCTGGAGAACCATAGGGTTTGTAGATGAGAAGTTCTCTGCTTGTTTCATGGTAGTTGAGACTTTTCCCAAATGCCAGAGGTAGCAAGACATGTGAGAGAGAAAAGATCCCATACAAGAAATAAATCACCAGGACCCTGATATTTTGAAGTGCAGATTGTGCTATTTTCTGCCGCTGTCTGTCCCACTGACCCGTCTCGCGGCCTTTGAGGAACCCCTCCCCACACTAGCCCTCGGGCTCCTCTCTTTGAGCTGTGGGGACCCAGCTTGGGCAGAGTGCTAAACAGGAGGCCTGCAGGCCGAGTCTTCTGCTTCCACTTGCTTTCTTCGGTCTTCACAACATTTTGAAAATTTGAGGAATATATACATTCTAGAGCTCTGGCTTCTCTTGGAATATTCTGCAGATCTGGCCAGAGTGGCCAGCATCCCTGCATAAAAACAATCGCCCGTTCTCAGCTGTGGCTGTCCACTGCTGCGCCTGGGTCCCCACCACCACGCCAGTGCACTCGTGTGTGTTATCTATCTGCCCAGCCTTTGAACGAGTGGCCCTGCGTAGGCGGTCCTTGGGCCCTTGCAGCTCCGACTCCATGCTGTGATGCCTTGCCTCTCTGTCCCCATAGAAGCTCCCAGCTTAAAGGCCAAGCAGGTGTCTGAGGCTGATGTCACATCTGAGGTGGCCCCGACGCTGTCACTCATTGTGACCAGGCAGGTTTTTCTTGTGGTTTATGTACTGACTCTACACATCATCAGTTTCTCAGGGGCCATGTCCAGATGGATCTGGAAATACAATAGCATGGTTTGAACCAAGCTTATGGATTTGGGGGCTACCATTTTCGCCTGAGGACCACTTTAAGTGGATCAGCTCTAAGTAATAGTAGTAATAGTGGTAATAATTGTTACTTATTAATAATGGTAATAATTATTTTATCATTGGAGCATGGATTTAGAAATCATTTATTGAATCTGATTATGAGTCAGAGACCTTAAGCGCAGCATCGGTCTCGGGAGGGTGGGCACCCTGGCCGGCCCTTCCCTGCGGACCCGGCCTGACATCTAACCATGCTCAGTGTGCAAAGGGAGGGAAAAATGTGGGCCCTGGGAAAGTGCCAGGTCTTTGGAAAGAACACAGAAGTACAGTGTGACATGAAAGTCACAGTTCTATTTGTTCTGCAAGAGTGTGAAAATCAGATTTCCCCCTCTAGATCAAAATGAAAAGCAGAAATACAAGAAGCAGCAGTCTAATGGAACAACTTTCTGTTGCCACCTCTGAACAACACCCCCTTTCCTCCCTGAGGTCCCCCTGCCAGTCGCTTGACTGGTCACTTACTACCTGATCCTTTTTATTTCACTACAAACACAAATTAACTCGATCATCTCCATCCAACCTAGGAGATTCAGGCGGGTTGAGTGACGTGCCCAGGCTGTGCAGCTGGAATGTGGGTCCTTGACTCGGGGGCTCTTGATCACAACCTTATTTTGCCCCTGCAAATGGGAGGGTTTGCTCCAAGGTTTTTCGGAGCCCCCCCCCCCCCCCAACACGCCCAACACAGCCAGGCTGGGCTTCAGGATCGCAGAGCGGCAGCGTGGGAAGACTGGGCCTGCTCGCCTTCTTTCCCGCATCTGTGAGCAGGTTCACGATGAACCTGGAGCTCGTCTTTGCACTCAGCAAACGTCGGCCAGGATTGTTACTAGTATATACTGGGTCTGGCACAAAAAGCACTCCCCCTTTTTATTGCAAAACCTTTTATTACAAAATCATAAGCAAGTAATCCTGTAACATAACAAGATCACAACTCAAGCACACTATCACCTTTTCAGTGAAATGTCCAAATTAAAACTATGAATGATTACACCTATATTATTGCCCCACCAACCACACTGAGGCAGGTGTTACCTCTGCCAGACCTGGTCTGTATCCCCAGAACTCACAAAATAGCGAACACAAATTAGACAGCAGGATTGCATCTGTTTTTCCCATAGATATCTCCAATGTCCAGAAAAATCCTCCACTCATTAGTAGGCAACCAATAAATATTTATTGAATGAATGTATGTATCTCTGGTGAACCGATGAAAAGATTTAGTAACAGGGAAGATTGTTCATGTCTAAAAGAAGCAATGTTACGTTTCTGAGATTTTCACTTTGTCAAACAAGCTTACTGCTGCAAGTTATTACAATTGCCATGGGAGCAGGGAAAAAGCAGCTCCATAAATCAGCACCATCAATCATGCCAAGCGCCTGTTGGACCCCATACAGGGCGCCTGAGCTTTGCTCCTGCTGTGGACACTGCTCTGTGGCTTCGTGCGACCACCAGGGGGCAGTGGATGTCCACACAAACCGGAAGTTGACTTTGTTCCAAAGGATGCGGTGACAGTTTGTGTGGTCTTAATTCCACGGAGATGTCTTCATGGTGCTTACAAGTGCGCAGTAAGATTGCTTTTTAACTACCTGCACCTTCAACAAATTGCATTGTTGTTGTTGTTTAATATTTAATTAGTGAGGGTAAGAAGCAGGTTTGGTACTTTTGTGAGGCTGACGCGATGTATCGCGGTGCGACAGGAAGGCAGTAAACGGGTAAACGACAGGCCTTACCCACTGTATACTTCCCCTTCAGGGCTTTCTCCGGTGCAACCATCAGCATATGAAAGGCTGGCTCAGACTTTATTCCACGGCTAGCACGTAAGCAGCACCCAGTTTCAGGAGTGAGGACTGCCATTATTTATGAAGTAGAAAACAGAAGGCTCGAATCTCAGGGGTAAGAAGGAGCCTCAGTGTGTGCCCATCTTCCCCGTCCCGCAGCAGCGCTTCCAACCACAGACCCCAGGATGCTTTGCGGCCGGCGCTCATTTCACGGACTTTGGAGGCGTGATGGACGAGGAGCCTCCTCCCTTGCTATTGAAGGGCTCGTTGTTGCTTTTTGGAATTTTTATGTTCAGTCCCTTTGGACTTATTTCTACATCTTCCAAAAAGAAAAAAATTCACTTGTGTGCCCGATGTGTTTGGGGAACTTACTTCCACAAGCAGGATTTTGAAGCGATGCTCAGGATGAGGTCATCGGGCCAGATGAGCCGAGGCCCCACTCACAGCTGCTGGTACACGTGACAGGTTGCTGTCCACCGCTGCCTGAGCCTGTTTCAGTGGTTTGATTTCTCCTCCATTTGTCCCTAGAAATCTCTGTGTGTGTGTGAGTTTTTCTTTTGTCCTGGCCTTTTTGTCTGGACTCCTGGAAACCCAGTCGTATGGGAGTCGGCCAGGGCTGCCATGTAGTGCAGCTCCAGGGGCACCAGACACCCCGCCTTCCACGTCAGTGGGGTGCCTGGATGCACAGCTCCAGCCAGAGGTGACCAGGCTCCAGAGGTGGCCCAAAGAGGAGGCCCTGGTCTAGATGTTCTCTTGCAAGACGTAGCAAATTCATCTCAAACCGAGGCCCAGAAAATGTTCATTTTAACAAGGTTTGCACGTCATTCTGATACAAGTGATGAGCGGACCACCCTTTGGGAATTACTGTCTTTCCTAGCAAATTCCTTCCAATAAGACAAGGGAATGAAAGTAGTAGACGAAAGTACACTGGTACTTATGTAGTACGTTTTGTCTTAGGTGCTGAGGTAGGCATGAGTGGTCTTATTAATTTACCTTGATTAAACTCTGTTCAACTTTCAAAAGAAGAACTAGATACCCCATTAATTATGAACTGACTCTTCTACAATCCAGTGGTCTCAAAGCTCAAAAATGCCTGTGCTAACAGCCAGTGGAGTCCCAGATCTGTAGGTGACCACCTGGGGACGCTGTCAGTCTCTCGGGAAGATACACATTCCTGGGCCCCACCTGCAGCTGACTTCTGGCTGGTCGCAGCCGTGTGTTGTCCGACCGACCAGAGTTTGGAAGTGAATCCACAAAGGCATATTTTTGCAAATGTGGAATTTCCTGGTTTGTAAAATATTGGCTATAAGATCAAAGTTATAATAAGTACATGGTGGGCCAGGTCCAGACACTGGCTTGCCAGCCTGCAATGCTAGTTTAATCCCTAGTAACCACAGCTGGTTTTTTTGGTGCAAAGAGGCCTTTGGTGATGGTAGACAGTGGGAAGCATGCCAACTGCAGTTGGGGGGTTTGTTTTTAGTCTCAATTCTATAATACATCAGTTGTTTGAGACTTCAGTACTTTGCCAGGTCTCTCTATCAGCATTTTATCTGAAAGAAGAGATGAGATTGATAATACCTTCCTCAAAGGGTTTCTGCAAGAGCACAGTAAAATACTGTGTGTCAACATTTTCCAAACGTTGGTAATTCACAACCAACCTTCACAATTTTTGCCGTGTCCAAGTATCACCTCTACTATTATGTACCTAATATTTTTTGACTCACTTTTTAAAATCTAAAATATCTACATTGCTCTCAGTCAAAGCAATCATATCTGTAGAAACATGAGTTCAGACTACATGTTTTTCCCCTAATCATATGATGAATGAAAACAATTTCAAAATGGTTTGGCTGTGTACCTTTTTATACATTCACAGTTTTCAATGCTTTCATAGACTAGTGCATTTATAAAGTAAAATACAGCCAAATAAAATAGCAATGAGTGAGAATAATAGCTATAGTAGTAACTTTACAGTAAATGTTTGGCATTACTTTTAATGAGGTAAAACAGATTTTATATTTATGAAGTAGCTATTTAAACTTGGAGCTCTCAGTTTTATTTTTTTTCATCTTCAACTTGGGGCTTGAAATTTCTTCTACTTTAATAAAAAGCAACAGAGGATCAGTAAGATCCAATAACCTCGGATGTATTTGATATTGTAGTTCTTGTTCAACATTGATTTGTACATTAATAAACTTTTCCATTTTTTTAGCACCTCCTTTTAGTGTGAAGTCCGTGAACAGCCATGTCTTAAGATGGATGTTTGTATTACATGGTTGGTGTCTTTAAGATTCCGAGGCTGAAGGTGGCTGGTGAGGGGAGGCAGTTACTACATTTCTGTTCCTAAGCCTGACTGACGGTGTTTGTTCAACAGAACTGCATTGAGATACACAGTGGGCGCTGGAGATACAGTAGAAAACGAAGCAAATTGTTAGTGCTTCTGAAACATCAGTCTGGTAGGGGGAAGAGGTAATTGAATAAATTTACTCCATCAAATGGTGATAAATACTATGAAAAAGACAAGCAGAGTGGGAAGAGACTGATAGTAGGGACCCATTACTCTTTCAGCAGTGTTTGTCTGGGAGGGACTCTTGTTACTGCTATTTTATTCCAACCTGAGTAAGGTGAGCAAGTCAGCCGTGAGCTCCCGAGGAGAACGGTCCAGCAAGAGAAAGAGGTATGACGGTCCGGCGAGATCTGGAAGATGATAGAAGCCTGAGCAGCAGGAGAAAGGAGTCCAGGCACGCTAGGGCTCAGCAATGGGGTCAGATCAGGAGACTCGCAGACTCAGTTTTTCCCCAGTTGGAGTGAGTGGGAGGCCTTTGGGGGTCTGAGCAAAGGTGATGTGATGTGATCTGATTTTGAGCCATCTGTCTAGTCACTGTGTGGAAAAGACTTGTGGTGGGGGAGAGTGCAAGAGGGGGACCAGTTCAGAGACCACGGGCCTGGTCTAGTGTGAGGTGCTGGACTGAAGTGCTGGCGTTGGAGGTGGGGGTGATGCATGTCAGATTCCGGATACGATTTAAAGGGAGAGCAGATGGTGTTTTCTGATGAAATGGCTGTAAGACGAAAGAGAAAGTGGAGTCAGAGATAACTCACAGGTTTTCGGGAATGGGAAGAGCATCCGGAATAATAGTTTCCATTTACTGAAATTTTCATCTTTGCTAAGTCTTTCGGGGCTTTTCCCAGAGGGCGCCCTGATATAGCTTACTTCCCTAGGTGGCAAAGGCTAGTTAAAATTCATGCCTTCTTATTTAATGCAAATGATCTGGCCAGTGACTGGCTTTTGTTCCGATGGCAAACTCATCAACCACAGAGCTCAAAATAAGCCCAGGATAAAGTTTGCTTTTGACTATTGTTCTTTTCTACTTGGTCTTGAGCTGTAACGATGTACACGCTGTGCCCACAAGGAGGAGCATTTCCCAAAAAGGTCGAATGAATATCAAGTGAAATAATTCAACTCAGATTGAGTTATGTGTCCCCTTCTCGCCCCCTTCTTATTCCCATAAACCTAATCACTCACGGTTTCCTGGCACAATTCATGGGCATCAGTCAGGACTCCTCCTCTTTGTCTTCTAAATAATCTGCGCCTTCACGCTTTAAATATTATTAACAAGCCCACTAACATGTTCCCATCAACCCTAACTCAGTTGTACTACCCGCTTTCACAGCAGAGGAAACCGAGGTTCAGAGACCTTGATGGAACCAATGGAGCTCACGGATCCCAGCAACAGCAGAGCTGAGGCTCCCAGCTGGGAGTGCCTGACCCCCAGCGCGGGCTCTCAAAGCCCGCATTGTTCTTCTGTTGCTCTATCACATCAGCAACAATCACTTTCCTCCCACCATGCCCTTCCCTTCCCTTCCCAGTGGCTTCCGTTAAGATGCTGTCTTAGAGAACAGGCGATGTTTTTGGAGCAAGAGACCCATTGCTGCTATTCAGCCTTGGCATTTTTATGAGCCTCATTTTTCTCCCCTGAAATACCGATATTCAAATATTATCACTGGCCTTCCTAAAATATTATCCCCTCTGTAAAGCCTTCTGTGATTCCTCTCATTAGAATTTCTCCCTCCTTGCATTTTCCTCTCAGGGTACTTAAGCATTTCTACGCCGTGAGCTCCTCGCTCGTGGTCAGGACCATCTCCTTCTATGCTTCACAGCCCAGCCCTGGAACTTAAAATATCAAATTCCTAAAGCGTAAGAATATGATACATTTCTTATATGTGCTTCCCAGTGCCTGGCATATAAGTCTGGATACAAAGTGGATATTAAATATATCTTGAATGAACAAAGGGCAAAAAGAGAGTTCCTATTTTTCACATTTGCTTCTTTAAAAAAAAAAAGTGGATGGTCAGCTTCTCTGGCCTTTGCAGTCTCGTGAATTTCCCTTCATACCGACGTGTATATTTGTGTCAAATGGGTTTCTCCAGGATGCACATAAGCCTTGCTGAGGTCCAGCTTTCTCTTTCACCGCAGCAAAGGCTGAGTCAGCGGGGAGACTCCTGCCGTCCACCCCCAACCTACTCCAAACCTCATGCAATTTTTATGGGCCTTCCCCTGGCTAGCCAAACCAGTATTGAGTTTACATAAAAATTCAACCCTCTGGCATCTGATAAATAAAAGAAGTCCTTGGCCAGAATATACTTTGGGCAGGAAAAGGACCCAAAAGACATCCAGCCATCCATGTATTCATGGATGCCAACTTGGTGGGATGCCATTCCAGTGCCCATTGGGAGTCAGCCCTGTGTCATTTGCTCGCCTGGGCAGTCTTGGCAATGAGAGGGGGCCAGGTAGAAAGGTAAGAATACCAGGCTTCAAATCGAAAGATTTGCTCTGACATTCCCTAACTTTGCAACCTCTCTGATGGTTTCTGCCTCTGCAAAATGGAATAAAAATGACTTCAATAAATAACATGGGATTTTTCTAGAAACAACTGCAAGAACGCACATGAAAAGTATGTGTTCGCTAATGATAAGATTATTTTATTCATAAAAGAATCCTGGCTTGATCTCTCTTTGCAAGATGCTCATTAGAGTAAAGTGGCGAAGAGGCGCATGAGTAACGACGCAGAGGGCACGACACATGGGAAGCATTCGGCACAGTCCCCAGTCTGTGGTCAGTGATGGATGCAGCTGCAGAAGCTGAGCTGCGGCTGCTGCCGATTGAGTCGTCATAACCTAGTTTCTTGACTTTACTCCTACCCTGCAGATGATACCATGTGTAGAGTTGTTGTTGTTAGGGGTTTTGAGTCCTTTGGATAGATTTTCTCATTCAGTGCTCATAACAACCATCTCCTTTCTCCTCCTTATTTACAAAGAAGGAATTTATACTAAGAGAGATTGTAAGTGATTTGCTTGTAACTTGTAAATCAGCAGAGCTCAGTTAGTGGTGTTGAGTTTGGAACATGGTCTAACTCCAGAGCTCCTACACCTACCTCTTGGCTATGCGCATTGACCACTGACAACTGCATCTCTGCCAAAAGAAAATATAATTCTGGAGTTTTATGGTAATAATCTGACTTTGATCTATGAGGTAGAGAGGATATAGTTATAAATTACATCTTCATATAAATTAAGAAAATGAGTGTTAGAGGCTTCAAATGACTTGATCAGCAAACTGTGCTACTTTTCAGAATTCTAGAATTCTTGGGGTTCATTTTGTTTAAACCTGTCGTTTTATTTATTTTGTTTTTAATCCTCACCTGAAGACATGCTTATTGATTTTGGAAAGAGGGGAAGGGAAGGAGAAAGACAGCAAGAGTATATCAACATGAGAGAGAAACGTCGATTGGTTGCCTTTTTATATATGCTCTGACCAGGGACCGAACTTGCAACCCAGGCATATGCCCTGACCGGGAATCGAACCCTTGACCTTTTGATTTGCAGGATGATGCCCAAACAACTGAGACAAATTGGCTGGGATAAACCTATCATTATAAGGCAGAGACTTTTGCAGAGAGATGGCATCATTTATTCAGTGTTATATAATGAACTGGTACTAGCCTCAGGACTAAAATGTATTCTCTTTTTAGTCACATTCCTGAGCAAATTGGGCAAAGAGCATTTTCTGTGGTTATACATTGAACAATAGTAAATGATGTACACACTTTTGAAATATCTAATGGACGTTCTAATCCACCTTAATTTCTTAATTATATGCAAATATGGTGGTGGTTCAGTTATTTCTCCTGTGATTTTAGATTAAATTATAGAAAGATATTTGAGGATTCACCAAGATTCTTTATTAATACTTTGAACAGAAAGAACTTTACAAATAGACCCTTTTGCTAGGGGAAAGAATGATTTGTAGAGGCCAGCAGGGAAACTGATTCCTTCCTTAAACTAGAGACACAGGAGGAGGACAGAATCCCATTGACCTTACAGGTGTATCATGGAAATAATGGGGAGGGCTGAGCCTTTGTGATCTGACAATGCGATGCCACCATTCTATCCGTAAGCATGGATTCTGGGATTGTTCCCCCCCTATTGAAACAAACCAGTCATTACCAGAACATTTTCCCCACGAAAACTCTAAAAGTTATTTTTTTTAAAATCCAAAATATTAAGTCCTGCCAATGATAATTTTGAGGTCAGGTTTCCCCCTCCCTGCCTTTTTTCTTTTCTTTGCCTCTTCAATGACACCCCTAGTAATGATGATGATACTTAAAACAAACAATAATGACTCATAAAAACTCTGTCCCTAGGCAAAAACGAAGATGCCAAGTTTGAGATTCTCTTGAGATTTGGCAGCAACTATTTTTTGCCATCGACTGAGGTGCTTCATCAGGAGCTCACTGTAGAGCTCAGTGGTGGCTTTCCGAGGGAAGTTTAAGGCATGTGAAATGTGGACACTGAACCTGAAAATGCCACTGTAGCTCTTATGGAAGAGAAAAATACATACTCAGGATTGTGACAACCGCTAGACAAAGGATGCTTGCTGACATCTCTGGGGAGAATGGTCCACAGACCATTGTGGATGAGTAAGTGGAGCTGTCCGTGGTTCTGGACAAAACCCAAGAATCCGGGCAAAGCCATCTGGATTATTTAGGCCTTCACAATGGGGGCAATCAGACTTCCTCTAAGAGGACTGATTGCCAGTCTTGTTAACAGGGAGGAGTTAGTAATCAATGCATTTAATCACAGCCTGACAATAACTTCTAGTAAACAGGAACTTAAGAAAGGAAAAACATTTAAGACATGAATCAGGGTTCTATTGTGTTTGAAAAGTTTTGCTTCTTGCTTCTTCCTTAATCTTCCAACCCAGGCAGACTTTTTTCCTATCCAGTGTCTGACTTTTTTTAATAGTAAAATGCGATGGATAAGGGGTACTAAAACCTATAGGGCACAAGGATATTTCATGGAAACGTAGGAGTGGAGTCTCTAGCAGTGGAGATGACTGTGGTTCGTGCGTATAGTTGGGCCAGATTAGTCACTATGCATGATTGTTTTAAGTCAACGAATACAAGTCCATTTCTAGAATTCTTTTCTTTGGGGCTGATTTAGAAATATTCAAGTCAGAGTTCTAAATAATATTGGAGCTAAAGAGCTATAATGTACAATCCCTGATGTCAGAATATAAAATAGGGTGTAACAAGTACTTTATTACCTAATACACATTCACTGCAAAGCAGAAAATGCTAATTTCTTTACCCAGAGGTGCAGCGAATGTAATAGAAATGGAAGCCAGAGAGAGAGGTTGTATATCATGGTAGAAAAAAAAGATTAGATGTAGAAGATGGAATTTGAGAGGGTCTTTGATAGGAAGACCATATCCAAATAATCATTAATGAGTCATGGCTAAACTTCACTTCACCTGTCTAGTAATGTTCTATTGTAATTGTGAAAGAGAAAAGAGGGATTTAGTATAAAGCACTCAAAGATTAAACCAACACAGGCAAACTGGTGACTTCAAAGTATTACAGCTACTCCAGGTGTTTTGCCTAAGCATTTTATTACATATATCTGTATAGGTTTTCAAAGGCAATGAAACTAGATAGTGTTTTGCTCAGCTGAAGGACAAGCTGCTTAGTGCACATTTTTGTATGCCCAGCAAGCATTATGATAAGTTTATTAACCTGCAGGCATTTGAATTTGTGGCCTTTGGCCTAAATGGTAATGAGTTTATCAGATTTATTTCTTCTGGAGTCAAGGCTAATGTGGGCAGAATGGCAAATTGAATGCTTTAGAGAAAACATTGAGGGGCATTAAAAGAAAGCAAATGGTTATAGGAAGATTATGAGATCCCTCTCCATAGAAGTTACTAGCTCTTATTATATAAACAGGAAACTGAGGCCCAAGGTTGTAATTAGAGGTACAGAGTGAGCCCGTGGCTAAACCTGGAGCTTGGTCAATAGACTCACTGCCTGTTGTTTTAGACCCTGCTAGAAGCTGAGTTCAAAGATACATTCTTCCTAAATTTAAATGTTTACTTAAGAACCAATCATGACAGCATTAGCCAACAGGGGAATCTCAGATTCTGGCACAGCATTGATATTGATGATGATGATGATGATGATGGCGATAACTCGAACCAAGCAAACCATAGGAAAACAGGATTTAAATCAGTGAAAGAGGGCACAGATTAAAAGGCGTCAACAAATTCACTGTTCTGGTTGTGTAGTTGAGTGAGGCACTAGGCCATCTATTCAATGACTTCTTCTGGTGTTGCCTCATGTTGAAACATATTAAGCAGGAACACATTTTTGTTCATTATTTTGCACTGAGAGAGGAAACCGTCCTCGCTACTTCCTTGTCGCTTGTGCTCTGACCTCTGACTAGCAATGCGTTTTTATTGTTTGTCCTCTCTGCAGCTGGGATTGCTGATGCTTAAGAGCATTTAGATATAGGGAGAAATGTTGACGTTAGCAATGATTCATTGAGTAAATTGACCCAAATTTACTGGGACTGTAGGTCAGTGTGTTGATATCAATTCTCTCAAACAAAACTGCTTTATCAAAATATAGACCAGTGAAGAAAAATTCCCTATTGTTTTCCCCTTGAAGAAATCATTCCTGAACCTTTTGACACAGAGTGCTGAATATTTATGAAATTAACTATTTTTTTAGGAAAATCTGGCTTTGATAGGTTCATCAGTTGTCAATAGGAAAATGCCAGTGAAGAATCTCTGATTTTCTAGCTACAAATAAGACATTCTGCCTTCATGAGTTTGTAATATTCTCAGAGTAGACTGAAGCATGCACAGTATGAGTGTAATATAAAAATAATGTTCAAAATTGATTTCCTAAAGAGGAACTGCTGCAATGCCTACATTGGACCCTTCTGTCATTAGAGTTGCATTAAATGTTTCAATCTCATGCTTCGATCTTGGATAGGTTCTATTGGTAGATCAATAATTAATGGAATAGACTAAGAAACTTCAGAACTACCTTTATTAATTTGGTAACATTTATTTAACAAATATAAACCATATTATGGGAAGCTCTTGATAAGATGATGGGAGGCAAAAGTTACTTCTCTCTAAGGTAGAGATTGAGAGACTATTCCTGCAATGGGCTAGACAGTAAATATTCTAGGCTTTTTGGGCCATATGGTCACTGTTGCACGCACTCAACTTCGTTGCTGTAGTGCAAAAGCATATAAACAATATGTATAGACAATATGTCTATCAATGGGCATGGCTTTCTTTCAATAAAACTCTTATTTATCAAAACAGGTGGCAAATTGGATTTGGGCTATAGTTTGCCTATTTCTTTTTTAAAAATGGATTGTAATAGAACAAAAAAGATGCAGAATGACAAATGATAATAAATGTCTCAGGACCGTGATAGAATAATATAGTCGGTACTCTGGAAGTACAGAATGTAAGTCTAGCCTAGCCTGGTAACGATGATGCTTATGGAAGTCTTCCTGGAGGAGGTGGTGTCTGAGATAAATTCTGAAGTAAAGGGGAAGTTAGGTGAAGAATTATCTGTGGGGAAAAAGGAGTTAAAGGATGTTTCATTAACGGGAAATAGTATGAGGTGAGGTACGAGGCACATATAGAGAAATACATAGAGATGTGAATTTTTTGAAGCTTAAAAGAGGAAGTCAAGAGTTAAGTTCTTCTATGTAGGTGTGGTGTTCAAATGAGAGAAGAGGTTGAAAAAATTAGATCAATAGGTCTCCCGTGAAGGGTCTTAGGCAAAGCACCAATGCGTTCAGGTTTTCATTTTATATAAATACCTCTGGGGACCATGCAGAAAAGGATTAGAAGAAAACCAGCAGAGGCCATGATATCATTAGGAGTCTGTCCAGACGAGGAGTTCCGCCCAGAAATAGGGCAGCAGCGGAAGGTACAGAGAATACAGGGATCAGATTGAAGAAGCGTTTAGAAGCCACAATCAGCAGGGTCCGTAAGGGGTGATTAGAAGAATGACTAGACTGCAGGTAAAGGTGAGAGAAAGATGACAGCCAGGGATGACTCTTTGACTTAACAGCCTTGTGATACCACCAGGTAACATCGAGAATATTGGTGGAAGAAAGCAACTTCGAGCAGAGGGAGTCAGTTTAGACAAGCTGCATTTCAGGCAGTTCTGGGACATCTCGTTGAAGTCGTTCAGCCTACAGTTGAATTTATGTAACCAAAGGCTTAAAAAGGATCAAGAGACATCAGCTTCTGGGAGGAATACCACAGGATGTGATTTTCCAAGACTGGAGGGATGAAGGTGGGGGATGCTATAGATACAGGAAAGTTAATGGTCAGGGTTCGGGTAGAACCCTTTCTGTTCACTCTGCCTCACTGGGGGGCAGATCTTGGTTCCCAGGCATCGTGGGGACTCTTGCTACATAGCTAACACATTTCATTCTAAGAAAACAAGGCTTAATGACAAAGTAGCATATGACAAAACAGATATAAAAGAGGCATACCATATTGCCCTCCAATTTTCCCTTCTTTTTATGTTGTGGAGACATAAATTCACTTGGCATTCAGGGAAGCAGCAGAGCTGACAGTGGTTTGCTGGAGCTGTTCTAGCACATGTGTGGGCTCCGGAGTGGCTGGGGCTGGTTTAAACCCCAGCTCCTACCCTGACTACCTGAGTCCCAATTTAGGTATTTAAGTGCACCTCCTTTGACATACATATGTGGGTAATTTCAGGTAAAATAAAGCCCATAGGATTATTGTCAAGATGCCAATTAAATTTTGTAGGTGTTATTAGCTCTCTTAACAAATGAGGAAACCAAGAAGCGCAGAAGTTAAATATGCTGTAGAATCGTGCTCTGGAATAACAAGTAGCATTTTTGCACTCAGAAAATAATAGTGTTGAATGTTCTTCTGATATACTGTCTGTATGTGCAAACAAAATTTACAGTTGATTTATAGGTACCATTAAAAAGCATTCATCTATGTAAACTGTTAAGTCAGGTCAAGAAAATTAGAATGGAGTGAGATTGACATGTTATCTGCCCTGTAGGAGTTTGCACTTGGCTCTGTGCCCCATCCCCCCTGATGTGGGAAGTATGTGCCCATGCTAATGCATGTGGGTGCCACATGCTTACCAGCGAGAAGCCAGGGGCAATCTGTGACTCTGGTCAGGGCCACTCCTAAATTCGGTTGCTCCGAGCTGACTGAAATGCATTTTCTCCTTCCTCTGGCCAGGGTCTCTATAGAGACATAGTAGCTGTGAGTCCGCAGCCTCATCTGCTACAAAACTGCTCTCTAATGAAAGGCCTAGAGCCAAAGACCTCATTTCCTGTCCCCAGAGCCTTCACAGATGGAAGTTAGGATTTCCATTTCACAAAGCGCAAGTCGGAACTACAGTCTGCTGCTCCACGCAGTAAAGCACATTCAAAATCTAATGTCCCCTGCTGCTGACCTTGTTACTGCGGCTGTGTTTTTTCAGCATGGTTATGTCCCCTTGTGGCTGTGTTTAGCTCACTGCAGGGCCAGACACTCGCAGGCCCGGCGATGGCACTGCACAGAGCCCTGGGCTGTCGGGCAGCGTCACGAGAGGAAAGGGATCTGCCTCTGAGGGGCCGGCAGAGCCTGGCGGCTGCCCGTGCCTGGTTGCAGGGACCACTATTCACCGCTCTGGATGTTTCCTGTATGTCCAGGAGTGACCTGTACGGGAATAGCCACTAGAAATCCATTCATAGATCCACCTTCTTACACTATAAACAAGGAATCCGAGGCCCAGCAGATTAATCTCTTGCCTAATTTTACACAGCCACTGGTGGAGGCAGAACCCACATCAAAGTCCCGCCCGAGAGACTTTCACAGCCTCGGGCTGTCAGTGCTCATTTGCTCAGCTCTAACTGTCACTCAGTGTATTGTGAATCAGTGTTTCTCTGAGGTCAGGGCTTCTCCAAGTGTGATCCCTGAGAAATCTGCGTCAGAATCTCCTCGTGTGCCTGTAGGTATGCAGATTCCTGGGCCCTGCTCCACAGCTGTGATTTCCATGGCTCTGGAGCTGGAGAAATGTACATTTTCAACAGGCACTTGAGATGCTTCTTATGGGATATAATTATTTTTTTATTCTTAAATAACTTTCAATTTGCACAAGAGTTGCAAAGTCAGTGCAGAGTTCCCGTGAACCCTTCATCCAGCTTCTGATGACGTTACCACCTCCCTAACCCTATAGTACAACTATCAAAACCGAGAAGTTAGCATGAGAAAAACACTGCTAACTAACAGACTTTATTCAGATGTCACAGGTTTCATACTCATTTCTGTCGTCGTCCCAGGACCCCACTTAGAGCCTCATGTTGCTTGTCGTTGTCACACAGGCCAGGTGTTACTGCTCTGGGCCACAGTCCCACGTGTCACATTTCAGTCCCAGCACTGGTGCGGCTGTTTACGTGCAGGCTGCAGTGACGGTGCTGTGCAGTGATGCTGCGGAGACCCCGTCAGAATGAGAGGGGCAAAAGATCATTCGGTCTTGATCCGCCGTTTTACTGATGGGGAGGGGACCCTGCATTGCAGAGTGGAAATGTGAGTGAGTTGGCAGGAAGACTGGAACCGAGCCCGTATCCCCTGGCTCCCATGTCCTGGTCATCTTCTCCAATACCTGCCTTTGATGACATATTTTTTCCTTATTCTCAATGTGAGCATTGTGAACAGATTTTTAAAGTTTCCCATGATCTCATATGATTCCCCCAGTTATCCATGAGAGGAATGGGAAGAGTCTAGTTTCCCCCAACTTGGGGGTCAGCAAGCAGGTTCAGAGAGGGAACCGGGGCTCCCCAAGGTCCGATGGGCAGCACACACCTGCGCCACGTCCACGCCCCCACGGGCTGACTCCTGAGTGGGCGCTGCTCTGCGGCGCATGCGCCTCCGGCCCGGACTTAGGGAGCCAGCGCTGAGATGGGTATTGTGTGCATGCAAATGGAACGCTGGGAGGAACGGTATTTATACACAAAGTCACACAGGGCACTCAAACGGGGACACTCGGAGAAGCCGGCGTATTTAGCGGTTGTAAGTGGGAGGTGTGGCCGTGGGAGGGGAACCCACAGGAGTGGGTGTGCAACTCTGCACTCGGCAGGAAGGACCAGTTAATTCCATTTTAATTTTAAACTTAGGAACCTTGCTGTTTGTCCTGGGAATGACATGAACGATTCCTATGATTTTTGTCCCCCCTCACAGCGTGGCATGCTTCTGAAAAAATAATTCTTTGTTTCTGGGAGAATAAGTACAATTTAAGACCCTGTCACTCACGCAGCTACTAGCAAAGCTGCACACAGGAAAGACCGGGCTCTGCCCGTTGTTAGCACTCAAGCTGGTTTGGGCTCATAGGCAAATAGCTTTTTCTTTTGATGCTATGCCTCAGTCACCCCAAATGTAAATGAGAGGGTGGAGCTGGCGATTTCTTGGGCGAGCCATAGCTAGGATCAGTTAAGGGAGTGTGGCCGTTGGAAGGAGCTGGCAGGTTGAGCACTCTCTATACTGTTGACCAATGAATGTGAACTCATGTGAAAAGGTACCAACCTTTTCCTACACTGTCTGTGATTCCCAACGTCTTGCTTAACACTCTTTCCTCCAAGATCTTCCCATCAGAGTATTAACAGAAGCTATGTCCACGCATGTCTTTATGTTTATTTCTTTAAAGCCATAACCAGTAGAGAAAGGTCCCCCTGCTTCCTGTCCAGCCATGCCTCCGCTCCAGGGTCCTGTCCCGAATTCCTGTGCGTCCCAAGTTTCCAGGGCTGGGGTCTCTCTCGGCAGCAGAATGAAGTGGCTTCGCCTTCTGGGAGGCTTCGGACAACGAACCAGTGGCCGAGTGGGCGGTCTTTTGGGAGAAGCCACAGGAAAAAGGCAGCCCTGGAGGCCCAGGAGGCAGCCTTGGCAAATGTGAAACGTGGCTATTTTGTCCAACATCTAACTTTGCATTTCCACACCCCCTCCCCAAATAACAAACAGGCGTAAGGGGTTGTCCCGCTGATAGGATTTGCCTTCTAACAGGAGAAGTTAGAAGACCCAGCAGCTCAGAATGATCAATCTGTGAAGGCTAGTTGGCCTGGACAACCCCTAAATCCAACCATATGGGGATTTACTTTTCACCATATACTTAAGACTAACCCCAGGAGTTGTCCTGGTAAGTTTACTGACAGCTGAAATACACGACAAACAAAAATTCACCATTGCTCTCCTGTATCATCCTCTGTGGTCTCCCATTTTAACTCCCCTCTGTTCAAACCAGGGCCATGGGTAGAGAATAGTGACAGCATCACGTTCTCTGTTGGAGAGTTCTATCTGGGCTGGGGGCCTGTTTGGATATCGACACACTGTTTTGTCTCATATATTTATTTGGGGTAGCTGGAGTGGAAAGCCACCTTACCAAGGATGGAGATAACCGTAGATATTACTCCTTCTGACCTTTCCTTACAGTGATGCGTACATCAAGTTTAAAGATGAGGAGCTAATTCTCAAGAAAATAAGTCAATGGAAGGACTAGGCTTGAAAATCAAGTCTCATATATGGAGGAAAGCATACTCCCTATAAACAACTACTTAGCTTTATAGCTTCAACAGGAGAGAATCTGCTTTCTTAGACGAGTAGCCTTTTTCCAAGGCCTGTTCAATTCCAAATGCATTGATTTTGCAGAATACCGTATGCAAGGTGTGTAAGAGGTTTTCATTTGTTTTCAAATTCTCAGCCAATAGTAGTTTACAGGTATTCTGAAGGAGAGGGTGGTTTCTGTTTAGCCTAACAGATATTCTTGTGGGTCAGAAAGAAGCAAAAGGCAATGGAGGACAACTCAGTTCTGAGATTATTGACGGCATTTCAGGGGGTCACATGAAAGGAAGGTTTGGTGGACCAGCAGGTCAGTGAGGACTGGCAAGGAGGTCCAGCCTCGTCATGGAAGAGCTGGGCTCTCACGTCAGCATGTGAGACAAATCGAGTTCAGTTAAAATAGCCTTGAAAGTGTCCTAGGCAGGTGGCATAATACCTCAAAAGTCCAATGGGGCTGTTCTCCTCCCCCTCCCAGTGACATAATACATTCCTATTGCTTTGGATGAATATAGATAAAGTATTCTCAGAGTTGTGTTATATGAAAAAAATACAGTGTGTCTTTAAATGCAAATTATATGCATCCTTGTAGGGTGCTCAGTCTGAGAGGTGCAGGTGAGAAGGCGACCTGCTGAGGTAACAGTCACTTTGTCTCCCATCTCTCCCTCTCCTAGGCACTCTGCTGTTTGGAGGGGCGGGGGGGGGGGGGATGGAGTGTGGAGTCATGCCCTCCGGATCTCCCACCCTGTCTCATCTTCTCATTCCGTTCTCCTCTCCACCTCTCCAGAACGGGTCCAGCTGATTTGCCTAAATGCATATAAGATGCAGAAGAATGTAAAACCCAGGTTTCTGACTGTGGCTAGGCTGCCATGTCTCAATACCCACACCCCCCTCTCCCTCTTCTCTTTCTTCCACGTGTACTTAGTTTGTGCCAGTTTGTACCAGGGACTGTAGAAAGCGCTGAAGTGAGCCAGAGTCCAGTCCCTGTGGAGTTTATAGACTTGTAAAGAGAGTGAAAACACAATAATCGCTGAAATACTCATTCTATGGAGAAGCAGTAGAAGTCCAGAGTACTAAGGATCATGCAACTGGACAACTAACCGCACCAGACTCAGGTCTGGGGGAGCAGACTCATGCTACTTGATACCTTTGAGGCTTCAAGCTCATCACTTAAATGACTCAGCTATAGTTTTCTCAACAATTGCATTAGTCGGTTGCTGTGAGAGTTCAACTGAATGTGTAGGAGTACCTGGTAACCTTTGAATTGAAACCTAAATTATTTGTGCTGTTGTCAACCATTTATCCTGTATCCGCATTTGTGCTGGGCTCTACAGGAAGTGCCTGATCGGCAGAAGATCCAGACTTGCCTTTTTATGCTTGGGAAGCCAGATTAGTTCAGGAGAGTAATGAAGGGATTATACTGCAGGACTCAAACTACACACCATGCATGAGTTCAAAGAAAGGGGGAATCCATCAAGGTGGGTAGAAACATAGGGCGGTCTTCAAACTGGTGACTGGACTTTGTGAGTTCATCTAGAGTAAAATGAATAATTTGGAGTATTATAGGAGGTGTAGGAGAAAAGCAAGTTTCCCTTCTTTCCTTCTAGGTTTTTTGGCTGGCCTAATAATTAAATTGACATACAAAAAGATTAATGGGAGAAAATCAAATTTAAATTTGTATATACAGAAGCCCATTGAAATATAAGACTCAAGGAAGTGACCCAGGCAGGCAGATTTTGTGCTCTTTAGACAAGAAAATAATGCATGTGTGAAGACAAAACAGAGAGGTTTGGGTTTGGAGTAGCAAATTAGTGAAGAGATAACAAGGTTTGTTTGTACAGTCTTCTCAGACCTAAATTCCCTCTCTCTATCTGTGGTAATATGATGCCTTCTAACCTCCTGGTAGCTTTCACATGGGGGATTTCCTGGGGCCAGAGGCACAGAGGAGGTGAGAGTGTCTTTCACTGGCTGTATGTTAGCTAACTTCAACTCAAAATCATCAGTATGCCCAAGTGACATATTTCGGGGTGGCGGATTCTGCTGTCCTTTAGAGGGGACGTGAGATGTAATAAGTACGGGTATAAGGATGCCATCACAGCAGATAAACTTATCATGGGTATGGGGGGAATGACCTCAACGTCAGCTGAGCAAACCACTGTGGGGCCCGAGTGTCTGGGTTTCCATTTCAATGATACTTCTTCCCACAACTCTAAAAACAACAAAAGGTCCAGCTTCCAATTACAGACCATTAAAAGAAAGTTGCAGCCCTGGCTGGCGTAGCTCAGTGGATTGAGCGCCAGCTGGGAACCAAAGTGTCCCAGGTTCAATTCTCAGCCAGGGTACGTTCCTGGGTTGCAGGCCATAACCCCCAGCAACCGCACATTGATGTTTCTCTCTCTCTCTCTCCCTCCCTCCCTTCCCTCTCTAAAAATAAATAAATAAAATCTTTAAAAAAAAAAGGAAGTTGCATTACTGTGGTGTCCTTATTCATAAATGCATGTGAGAACATTTCCTTTACTGCTCTCCGACCATCAGTTCTGCAGTCACGAGAAAGACAGAAATCTATTGCTTCTTTCTGGGACAGCCGTGACTGTGAGGAGAGGTTCCACGCGTCCTTCCCTTCTCATATCTCATTGTTTTCTCTCTATTACCTTACTATTCCATAATTCTGCAATTTCACAAGTAGGTGGAAACAGTTTTTGGGATTCTTTTATGAGTTCTATAGAGCATGTAATTTTTTTTAAAGGTAAAATGGTTCTTCCTTTCTGGTCACCAAATTTCTTCACTGCCAGCGAAGGCATAACTTTGGTGGTTACTGAAATGGAGATTTGTAGTCATACCCATCTGGGAAGGTGTTCAAAATTCATTCTCAAGTATTATTATTTTCTTATTTCTCCCAGCGAACATTTTCTGGACCACACAGATGAACATGTAATTGTGTGCTACCGTGGATTGTATTCTAAAAGGTTGCTTGGTTATTTCCCTATTTTCAAAGATGTTTCAAAGCTAAATCCTAAATGATCTCTGTATTTCCTATATAAATGTTTAGTGGAGAACTAGGTATATATCTTTTTATTTTTCTTTGCCGGACACTGTTCAAGTTTTTTGATTGATCAAATACTTGAGACGTATCAAACTATAAGTAAATATCCGCTGAAGGAATGATTGAGGTTGCTCAAAAGACAGGAAGGGGCTCAGCATGCCATGACCTCGGGTACCTTCATATTGGACTAAACTTCAGACCATGCGCATGCAGGGTGGCTGTGGGTAGTCCAGGGTGGATATCTTCATAATGGACTAACCTTTAGTCCGCATGTGGCCCAGGATGGCTATGAGTACAGCCCAACACAAAATTGTAAATTTACTTAAAACCTTTTTTTTGCTCATCAGTTTGCGTTAGTGTTTGTGTATTTAATGCACAGCCCAAGACAGCTCTTCTTTCAGTGTGGCCCAGAGATGCCAAAAGGTTGGGCACCCCTGCACCAAAGGAAAGCAGTGACTGTCTTTGGGAATGTACCTTGGGCCTGCTCTGGAGTAAAACCGTGTGAATGTGAATCCCAGCTCCATCGAGTTATAGCTGGGGCATGGCTCTCTCAGAACGTGGCCGATAATGGTAACTGCCTCACGGAGGTGTGCAGATTAAATGAAACAATACACATAAAGTACTTTGCACAGCTTAGAATATTATTAGCACGAATTACATGTTAATTCTCATTATCTTTGGAGTGTTCTATATGGCATGACTTTATTTTATTTTTAATGCCTAATTTGGTAGGGGGATTTTTTGGACCCATTATTTTCAGAAGGAGTCATCAATCCATTAGGGTTCAGTTCAGGCATTTCCCCCTGAGGATCATTACAGCGGAGGACAAGACCTCTGCAGTCTTAATTATTACCTGTCCTGCACACTTCAGCTAAATTAGAGCATTGCACGGAAATCGCTGAAGGCAAATGGCCTGCAATTCCATGCCTTTGGGCAGCTGTCTCCTCCTTACAGTGGAAGGTTTAATACTCCCTTGCTTATTGCAGGGTGAACCGGAGCTCACTCACTCTGATTCTTTACTTGAATTTCAAGATCTAACCAGTCAATATTTGCTGGACCAGGAAGCCAACCACCCATCCCTTGGATCATGGGCCTAAATTGCTTCCTCTCCTTCAAGTTGTACTTCATCAGCGTGGGTGTCCTCAAGACTTGCCACGTGAAAGCCTTTAGACGTGTCAGCTTGAAGAAATGTCTTTTTTTGTGTGTGTGGTTAAATTTTAAGCCCCAGAGGTATCTAACTGAAATAGCTTTTGGGTCAACGACTGGATACGGAGAAAGAAAATAGTCTCTATTCAAGGGGTCCCTTTAATAGCAGCTGTATTTACTGGGGGGTTGGTGGGGTTTTGTTCAGAAAGAGTTATTGCAGGCATCCAGTTGCTGAGAAATCCTGTCCAGCACAGTGCTTTCATTCACCCCGTGGGTGCTCTGCTTAAAACTTTATCCCGAATCCTGCTATTCCCTTCCACCCCCTGTCTTTGTGGCACCTCTTCCAGGCCGTCATCTTCTCTTGCCTTAAAGTACTGCAGTCACCTGGTCCCCAACTTCCCGGAAACAGTTCATTCCTCATACAGTAGCCAGATGATCCATAATAAAAAGTAAAGCTACAACAGTTACTAGGCACTGGATCCTGTTTGTTTAAAATAGCTTTATTGAGATATATATGCTGCACATATCATAAAATCTACCCCTGGTGACCTCAAATGACTCTGTTTCAGGAATGTAACTTCACTGAGGGACAAATCCTGTTTGCGGTGGGGCACACTCAGGTCACGTGGTCTTGGGCGCCCACAGGGAATGGATCCTTCCCTGTGGAATTACCTTGGAAACCACTGAAGCGTCTGTGGAGCCCGCCCCACCAGGCAGCGTTTATTTCTCTGTCTCCCCCTCCGCCCCCAGGGGAGGGGGGCGGGAGGCCTGGCCCTGTGGTCTGGCCCCCAGTGAGACTCCTCTGCATGTCAAGCAGAGATTCCCACGCGTCACTCGGTCTATTAACTCGTGTGGAAATGCTTCTAAGGCTTCCATCAGCCATTCACTGAAGGCACAGTCTTGATTTTATGCTTAAAAGATATACAGATAGTAATAGCTTTGGAGAGCAGAAATATATTTGTTTATTGACTTTTAGGAAAAGGATTTTAAAAAGGAGAAAAAGTAGTGCAGTGTTTTTCCAATGAGATTAGGAAGTAGCGCCCCTGGGCAAGTGTTGGGTTCATTTAAAATGCAAATGAGCTTCCACCATCGTTCACTCGGAGCCCTCTCAGCCTCCCTCATGTGGAATCAAATGGGTTTTTCTATTGATAAGCTGTTCCGCTCACAGCAGGCTATTCCTTCTCCACACACTGACAGTTGTCCTGCTTCTCGCTCTCGCTCTCGCTGGCTTCCTGTCAGAGAGGAGGCCTGTTCTGCCTGGTGTGACGGGGCCAGCTCTGTCGGAGGGGGACAGTCACACCTGCAAGAGTCACAGCAGCGGCTGTCAGTTAGCAGGCCTTTCCAGGGCTGCCCTCTGAGGCGACCCAGGGTGAAAAGGTCAGCAAAGAGAATGCCCCGGTGAGGGACAGAGGGTTACAAAGGTGATGGTCCCTGGGGTCGTGGCTTGAGCCGAACAAGCAGGTGAATCACAGGAGAAGCAATGGGTTGGCCTTGACAGTGAGCGATCATAGTGTGTGTGTGGGCAGCACAGCGAGGAAGGAAGAGCAGCAAACAGCAAACGTGGGAACTGGGTGTGCACCTCGGTTCAGAACCTCCATCTGGGGAATCGGAGCGAGTCGTTCTGCTTGTCGGTCCTCAGTTGGTTTTCCCGTCTGTCACGTGGGCGGTTTGGATGCGCTGACTTCCGAGGCTGCTTCCAGCTCCGCTGCTCCGCTGGACCGGCAAGGCCGTGCGTTTCCGTTTCCGTTTGGTGACGGGTTTATGGTGTCGTCCAAGGCCTTTTGTTGTACGTTTCCACATCCCTTGTATTTACATGAGGTGTGTTGTCTGTGGGAGAACTTTAATGTGTCTCAGCACCCTGATGTGAATCTGTGGTCTGTAAAAGAGACACCTGTAAGGTAGGCAGAGTGATTACTACCTGAGACCTGGATGTCCATGAATTCGACCAGTGCTTTAAGGCAAGGGATTAAGGAGAAGGGGCTGATTACCTGGATGACCTTGGAAAGATCCTTCCACCTCTTTGAAATGCACAGCGGTGATGTCTGTTCCGCCTGCAAGCGCAGGGCACAACCAGGTTATCATTTTAGGGGGTCCAGAATACCAAGTTCCCTGTTGTGGAATGCGTGGATAGCAGTTGCTGTGAAGAACCGAACATCATCCCTAGACGCCTCTTGCTCTCACTGAAGCCATCCCCACAACTGTCCGCCCAGTCTACCCAGGGAGGCAGCAGGGTGCAGTGACCCCCGAGTCAAAATCCCTGAGTTTAAATCCTGACTATGTCACCTGCCAGCTGTTTAACCTCGCATCTTTCCGGGCCTCAACTTCTATACCTCTAAAAGAGCAGCTACAATAATAATAAATGTATGAGTTTTCCTAAGAGTCATCTGAAATCATTCCTGTACATTGCCCATCTCAGGATCTGACACAGAGTAAGAATATAGTAAACAAGAAATGTACTTCTTATTCTCACATATTTTAGAGCCAACCTCAGGTGCTACCTTCTCAATTAAGGCACTTTTTACTGCTTTGACCCATAAAGATCTATTCAGTCTTAAATGATAGCAATTAATACTTTTACAGCCTAATTTAGCTCTTGCCTACACACTGTCTTGGAAGAGCCCTAACGGCAAAACTTTCGAATCATGTAATAATCTCCCCAGTGAAAGAGGAGGCGCCTGAGACAAGTTAAGTGTCTTGGGCCAAGTGAAGCAGCTAATAAATTGCTTAGACCCGGTTTTCTGGCTGCAAGGCCACTCAGTCCCCCACTGTTTCTCTGAACACTCCTTCCCTCCTTACCCTGAAGTCTGGTTGTGTTTTCTCCCAGATGGTGCTAAGAAGAAGGCACTTCTGGCAGTCGGCAACTGGGCTCGAGAGATGCCACTGCTAAACTGACTTGTCCTGAAAATACAGGCCTGGAGAGTGCCCCCCCTGAGCCCCAGTCTCCCTTTCAGAGAGGATGGCAGTGGTAGCGACCCGCAGGGCTCCGGGACTGCAGCCAAGCAGAACCGGTGCTGTCTCCAGCTCTGTGGCACTGAGCCCGTTACCTGCCCTCTCCAAGCTCATTTCTCCTGAGCTTTGGCAAGATATTGACCCCGCAACCCACAGCGTGCTGTGAGGTTTCAGTGACATTGTGTGTGTAAAGCGCTTGCCGCGGTGATTGTGTTTTTGTTGTTGCTGGCGCTGTTACCTTCACAGCAACATTATTATCTCCGGTAGTTGTTATCGAGCAGTGGGGAGGAGCATGGGCTGTGGGGGCAGACCCCACTTGGATGTCAGGACCATGTCCGTTTCTCACTGGCCGTGTGACTTTGGGTTCCTCAGGTGTAGGGTGGGAGGTGTGATGATGCCTGCTTTACAGGGCTGGCATGAGGATTCATGTTTTTAGGTGTTTTAAGTGTTTTGCACATTGCGTAGTATGTGAGCATTCAAAAATTAGCTGATATAAATCATAATGCTAATGCCTACCAAGATTTAACGTCTGTGATCTCCTGGTGATAGAATGGAGGCTTTGGGAAGAAATCGAGTTCATGCTGTGGAACTTTGAAGCCATCTGTGGGTAGGCGTGGGTAAATATCCTCAGATGGAGCCTGCCAGACATCTGTCTACAGCCAGGGCAGTGGCCTTTGCAAAAAAACAAATGGGATGTGGAGGCTTTTGGCCTCCTTCCCTGGGGCCTGTTTCTTGGCACGGATGCTCAGACCTTTGCAGACCAGCTGGCTGAATGAAGCTTGGCTGGCTCTCCCCACCCTGCTCCTCACATTAGCAAATGGAGGGAAATGCACAAGAGGGCCTTTGCGAGGAGATGTGATGAAGCTGGAGACTCTGTAGTCAATAATGAAATGCAACACTGATGAGGCCTTGCTGGAGGGAATAAAGGAGACCAGGGAGCGGTGGCCAGTAAGAGTAAGTGCTCTTTGCAGAAGTACTTCCCTGTTACTACAAGGGGCCTCTGAGTAGATGCATTTTAACAAAACCCTCAGGTAAATCACAGTAATGTTTGGAAAGCACAAGACTAAAGAATTTCTAAGGTCCCTTTCTGTTATAACTTTTTAGGACTAAAAGGGCTTAGAATAGTAAGAATCAAAAACCAGGCAGCGTCAGCGATACTGCTATTTTATTCTCTCAGAAGAAGAAGAGATATTGACCCTGTTAGGTAGCCGCCAGGCATGAGCAGCCGGGGTGGAAACAAAGCAGGGCCCCGCCTACTGCAGTCCGACAAAGAACTTAAAACAGGGGGCTAGGAACAAAAGGGAGACATGTCTCACCAATTAATTCAGCAGTCCTGAGCCTGGCCCAATAAGACTGCCAGGTGTTCTGAAAATCAAAGGAAAAACCATGACGGCACAGGAGGAGGGGAACCCTTGAAGTCCTGTATGCATTGTTTCCACTGTCTGGGAAAGAAAGCCTTTGAAACGGTGCGTTAATCCCAAGGTCTGGAAAGAGGAGGGGGAGGGGGAATCTAGAAGCTGGTTACAAGCACAAAACCCCTAAAACCCCAATAATGGGGGCACTTAGACTAGCTGGGCACCCACTTGTAGCTCCCTGCTGAAGTGTAAACTTACTACCTTATTCTCACTATACGTGGGGCACTCAGACTAGTTGGGTGCCCTCTTGCAGCTTTGCACTCAAATGTATTTCGTAAATAAACCTCCTGTCTCATTTCCACCATATGTGTCATCTCTCGTCTGAATTCTTCTCTTGCAAGTAACTCGAGAACTGAGGAGGAAGAGTCCCCTAACTCGCATCTCCCCGGTGACAACCCCTGTTTGTGATATAGATTGCAAGCTCCCTACTGACGCAGTGAATAGATTTTCTTTTTTTGTAAGTTCAAAACCAGGGAGGCAGAAATGTCAAGGGACACAAGATTACTCATTGTATTCAGTGATCTCACAGCTCTGTTGTAGTTTTTAGCCATACCCTTTTCTGCTCCCTGGATATTCGCATCCATCAGCTACTCAAGGTTGCTTTCAAGAATTCAATTAGAAACAAGCTAGGAGAAGGAAGGTGACTCCCCCAGAGGTAGTGCGAGGTAGTGCTGAAAATGACAGGAGTAATGGATGGCAACGGTACCACCAGAAAGAGCCCCCAAATATGTAAAGAATTTAGTTAAATGAAGCCTAGGACGGTAAGTGGTATTCTGAGTGATTTATTACATGGCTGAATAAATGTGGGAAAGAGAGTTACTTTATTCATATGTTTAAAATACTTCTCCCTCTTTGTAGCTCAGTACCTGAAGTCAATGGGGACTATTGCCAGTGAATTTATTCTTTCTTTAGCCTTTCCAAGAAATGTTCATTGAGCATCTATTAGGTGTCAGGCATTGTACTGGGAAAAAGAACAGAGATTTCATTCTTTTAATAGCTTTATCTAGATATAATACACACATTTAAAATGTTGGATTCAGTCGTCTTAAATTTGCTGAGGCTAGTTTGGGTCCTTACATACGGTCTTGAAACCCATATAATCTTGTCGACCGTTGTCACCCCAATAAAATGAATTAAAAGTAAAAAAAAACAAAGTGTAGAATTCAATGGCTTTTAGTATATTTAGCAATATATGTAACTACCACCACAGTCTATTTTAGAATAATTTCATCACCTCAAAAAGAAGTCACGCACCAGTTATATACTGCTCCCCGGTCTCTGCCTACTCCCAGTCCTAGATGATCACTGGTCTGCTTTTTGTCCGTACAGCTTTATCTATTCTGGACATTCCATATGGATGGAATCATATACATGTGTTCTTTGATGAATGGCTCTTTTCGTGTAGCATAATGTTTTTAAGGTTCTTTCACATTATAACATACATTAGCACTTCATTCCTTTTTAAGGTAAAAAAATATTTCATTATTTGGATATGTCACATTTTGCTTATCCGTGGGTGGACACTGGGTTGGCTACATCACATATAAGTTTTCTGGGTGGACATGCTTTCCTTTCTCTTGGGGACATAGCTAGTAGAATTGCTGGGTCGAATGGTAACTCTCTGTTTCATCACTTGCAGAACTATCAGACTTTTTTTCCACAGTGATGGCATGAAACTTCACTCTTGGTGAACTTAAAGAAGTCGAGTCAAATTGGAGGTGGCGGCATGTGGGTGTTCGACAATATGTAGTCTGTCTCTCGTCGCCCATCCACTTCATCCTTCCCACTTCCATCTGTTTAGGCTCCTTAGATCATCTCTTTCAAAATGTTATTTCCCTACTCAAGAAGCCACTACGGAAATCCGGTGACTGGTATGACTAAACCCTCCAGGATGGTTATCAAGGCCCCATATTATGACATAAATAAAGCACAGTGGTTTGGGCATAGAAATTAACACTAAAAAGACTTGGGTTTTAATTCAACCTTGAAACTTTAGTTGCCTTATGATTCTGTCTATATAATTAATTTATTTCTGCCTCAGTTGTTTTGTGTCTTAAATAGATTGCTATAAAGATTTTAATACAGAATGTTTAGTACAGTTTCCGGCATATTATAGCTACTCAGTGGGTAGTGACAATATAACAGCAATATAAAATAATAAGTTGTATTTCTATAAATGAGCTGCAAACATTTAGAAAATGAAATTAAAATATAACATTTACAAGAGCATAAAAGGTACCCATAAAATCTAGGGATTAATTTAACAAAAAGATCTGTGAGACCCCTTTGCTACCGGCTCTAAAATGTCCCTAAGGGATTTAAAGACCTAAATCGATGAAGATAACGCATTAATGAACTGGGAGATTTGATATTGTTTTGATTAAGCACAATCTCAAGCAAAATGTCAAGATTTTTTTTTGTGGAAACATAATCTTATTTTTAAATTTATATAAAAATACAAAGCATATACAACATTCAAAGACATCTTGAAAAAGAACAAAGATGAGTTATGTTGCTTGATATGAAGATTTATAAGCCATAGTAATCAAGACAGTATTATATTAACACAAGGCTATACATGTTGATCAATGGGGCAAAGTAGAGTCCAGAAATAGATCAATATACATATAATTAATTTCAATAAAAGGTCAAAGGCAATTCAATGAGAAAAGGGAAGTCCTTTCAAGAAATGGTGCTGGAATAACTGAATAAACATATAGGAAAAATGAATCTCAATCCCAATTTCACACCATTCACAAAATTACTATAGATAAATTATAGACCTAAACATAAAAGCCAAAGCTTTGAAGCTTTTGAAATAAACATAGAATAATACATTTATGATCATTGGGTAGGCAGAGGACTTCAGAGATGAAAGAAAAGCAGTAACTGCAAAAAAAGTGATAGATTTTATAAAAAAATAATCCATGCTCATGGAAAGAAAACAAAAAGGTCTAGCTATAATCTGGGAAAAAATATTTGCAGAGAACATTTTACAGTGACCTTGATCCAGAATAAATAAAGAAGGAGCCAAAAATACAAAGACAAGCAATGCCATTAGGCAAAAGATTTGGACTCTTCACAAGAAAGGATGTATGAAGGGCGAATATGTCCATGAAAAAGCACTTAACGCCAGCAGTGATCAGGGAAACGCAAATTAAAGCCGCAGTGCAATACCACTTCCCTGTGGCAACCACGGCCCTGGTGGGAAGAGGGAAGTGGGGGAACCTGAACCCTGCTACTGCTCTCTGACGTGTTTGTATAACGCAGCGCCCCCTGCAGGAAACGGTGCAGCCGCTGCTCCTAAAATTAAACCTACCCCTATGTCTGCTGACCTGGAAATTCCACCTCTCAAATTTTACCTCTAAGTAGCCGCCTCTAAGTTCATTTCTAAGAGAAATGAACATATACCTTCACAGAAAGATTCGAACGAGGTTACAGCAGCTTTACTAGTACATAGCCAAAAAAGCATTACTAATAACAGCCAAATGACCAGAAACAGGGCAATGAGTGAACAAACTGGGGCATATTCATATCAAAGAATCCTCCTCGGCTACATAAAGGCAACAAACTATTGATACTTGGAAAAATATGGATGTCAAAAAAAATTATGTTGAACAAACCAGTAAGAAAGAATGAGAACACATCATCTGATTTTATTTATATGAAGTTCTAGTTCATGGTGACAGAAATCAGAACCACAATGGCCGAGGAGCGGTGGGATGACCGGAAGGGGGAGTAGGGGAATTATCTACATATTGATCACAGTGTTGGTTATGTGGGGGCATCCATTTGCCAAACTCCTGTGATTGTTCACTGAAATCTGTGCATTTCTCTTCATAGACATTTTACCTCAAAGAAAGAGACAGCTTCAAATTCATCCTTGGAAATTTATTAGCTTTGTGCACTTGGCAATATAATTTATCTCTCTGCATCAGCCTCTTTATTTCTTTAATGGATTGTTACAGGATATAAAGAGAAACGTATGTTAAATGCTTAGCTATTTTTGGCACGTTATAGACACTAAGACACAGTGCATCATCAATGCGACTAAATTTCCAACTGCTCAGATATTTGCAGTAATCAAATAAGAATCTCCACAACTTTTGTACACTCTCCTGTGCATTTTCTCTGTGCATGCCGTTCCGGGTGTGCGTCTTCTGGCTTGGCAAAAAGTCACTCTTTGATAGCAGAGGCAGCCCTTGCCGCCTGCTGAGTGCTGAGATGATTTTGAACAAATTATTTTACTTCTTTCAGCTTTAATTTCTCATCTTGCTTTCTCATGCCTGGCTGTATATTAGAATCACTTGTTGAGATTTTAAAATGACACTGATGCTTGGTTCTCAGGTCTATAGATGCTCATCTAGTAGATCTGGTACGGGGTCCAGGCATTTGTATTTTTTAAAAGCTGTCCAGGGATTTAAACATGACATCAGAGTTGAAAGCCATTACTGGGTCAGGCGGTCTTTAAAGACCCTTTCAGTTCAAATGGGAGCCTACAAGCTGAAAACATTCAATGTTTTGGTTAAGCCACATTTTTTATTATTGGTCTCATTGAGGTTGTCGTTGAACTACAATATGCTTAGGCAAAACGCAATTTCCATCTGAATATCAGCGCTCTGCTTTCTACTGCCTCACACCCAGCCTTTTCACCTCATTTTTAAAGTATCAGACTTTCTTACTTACGGTCTTATTCATGGTCTTTGCTTCTAAATATATTCAGTACCTCCTATAAGGAAAGGGTTTTTTCTTTTCATTTTTTTAGCCATTGTTATTTTTATTGTCCTCTTCTTTGAATGGAAGCCACGATCTTACTCATCTGGAAAGGCAGACAGACTGCGATAGTGAATTTTGAATACAATCCCACATCGGTCCGATGCAGCAAGTTGGCTAGAAAATTGTGCCACGCAGCTATTGTGTCTACTTGCTGTATCAGCAACGTAAGGCAGAGAGGAGATCTGATACAAAGCCTTCCGAAAAGCAGGAAGATTTATTTTTTTTTAAATCTGGAAACTGCAGAACAGAGGAAAAATAGTTTTATTCTTTTCTCTCCATGTGTAATAAGGTATTCAACCGGGTGGAGCAGATGATATCACTGACGGCATTACAAATAGCTTGATGAGACGGACTGACTTTGCAAGGGTAATGATTTCACATTCATAAAGAGAAGAAAGAATGGGATCATGGGATAGCTCCTGAAGCCCCTTTCAGTTCCAAGGTGCTGGGCTAATGGTACCCACTTTGAAAAGTAATCTGCTATTGTCCAGATTTACCAAATGGTTGACAGTTCGATTTATAGCTCAGAAGCCGGTATGGGTGGGACCTATTTTTGCTCTTATGTAGGGAGGAATAAAGGAGTAAATCCTGTGATGATTTAAGTAGGTGATATGTGATCTCAGCCATCATGCCCATTGAGTAAGGTGACATGCTTCCACTCTCCTTAACTTTGATTAAAGAAAAAATTCCGTGGCTTTTTTAATAGAAAAAAACCCTCACTCCTCTTCCCACCTTGTGACTTCTTGTGCTTAGGAAAAAAAGCATACCCAATCTTTCAAACTGGTGCCTAGTAAAGACAAAAAGATGTCTTAGCATGTATATGATTCTGAGTTGCTTAAATGCATGATTTTTAAAAGTCCCTTCTGGCCACCTGACACGAAGCATTTATAGAGTGATTTGTAAATGTGCTGCTTCTTGAACAGCTCAGACATTAGTGGTGCTCATTACTTCATAGATATCTTTTAAAAAAATTTTAGGACAGGGTTTGGAACTTCCACCAAGCCGTCATGTCTGGTCCCTCTTTGATATGATAGAATGTTGTCAGTATCAGGTAAAACACAGTAACTGTTTTCCAGGTCTTAAATCTTTCTTGAAGCAAGGCAAGGAATAAATAAGAAGCTGTTGTTATTTGACACAGGCTTAGATTGCATGAGACTTTTTGGGGATTTTTTTGGCAGCCTCATTTTTTTCTGTTTCTGTTCACTCAATCTCCATGGCTGGTTAATTCTGTCAGTTGAGAGTGTGATTCAAATGCAGCCAGGCTGAGTGTCAAGATGTCCCAGGTTCAAGCCCGCAGCCCTCTTTCTTGCCAGCCATCAGCCCATAGGTGTTGCTTGTAAGAGAGATTGAGACGTGCTTGGTGCATCCCGTCCCTCCCAAAGCAAACTGGGGGCCATGGGAAAGATGAGCTGGTTCTAGCAGTCTGGGATAATAGTGCTAGATCTGCTCAGAATAGCTGGGTGACCTTGGACAAGTTTTCTAAGTTGTTGTAAAGATTAAATTGACAGAGTACCCTCCTTACCCATCTCAGAGTTCAGTGTTAAGCAGAGTTCTTTTAGGAAGGTGGGTACATCATTACATTTTTGGATTGGCAGAACTGTTAATTGAGCATTAAGTGTTAAAATTTCAACTGCCCTTTCCTTTTCTCCTCCACTGAATTTCTTTGAGCGTGAAAGTCCCTTTCTTTAACGGTCCCGTGACTTTTGGACATGCGTTTCATCTTCACTGCATTGTAAGCACACACAACTCTATTGGTCGTTAAATTCTGTTATGTTTAGTTATAAACACAGGGATGGGTAGAGGAAAAAATAAAGGCTGCAATTGTAAAATCCTGTTGTAAACGAGGGGATAACAATCTACAATCTCAGGCTATTAAACCGTCCTAACCATCTAGCACTGTGCCAGGAGGTCCTCACACAGGTGTTCAAACCCATAAAAATGTTGTCAAGAGTGACATCATATTTGATTCCTCACTTCTCTCTCTTCCTTTTTGGGCAAGGTCACACGTTCGGTCAGTGGTTGCTAACCTTCTGGAAGCCAGATCAGTGTTCAGAAACTCTGTATGCACGTCTGCACTCACCTCCCTGCCCGAGGCGCGCTTGCCCATTGGCTGCAGTGCCCCTCTGAGTCAAGTCCCGATGTGGGCAACCGTGCTGGTCCGTATTGGCTTTACAGTCCATTGCTACCAGCTGAGAGCCGGCTTGGAAACAAGTCTCCTCATTTAAGCTTAATAGTCTAGAGCTAGATCATTGGGGTTCGGGTTGAAGCTCTGCCTTTTCCTCGGCATAACATTTATGATATTATGCATAACAGGTCCTCAGCATAACTCCCGTGTCTTTGTTCCATCATCCACAAAACGGGTATAATAATAGTACCCATTTCTTAGAGCTGTTGTAAGGATTAAATGAGATAGTGTGAGGATGTTGGAACAGCATCTACGCATAGTTAGTTCTTTATTTTAAGATCTTATTTATTTTTAGAGAGGGAAGGGAGGGAGAAAGAGAGAGAGAGAGAGAGAAACATCAATGTGTGGTTGCTGGGGGTCATGGCCTGCAACCCAGGCATGTACCCTCGCTGAGAATCGAACCTGCGACACTACATAGTTAGTTCTTAATAAATAGTGGCTCTCAAGTGAACCCCGTGGCCCTTTCCTCTATGCGGTGCCACCTTCAAATATACAACTGAAAGCCCATTTAATCACTCGAGGCGGGATATGGCAGTAGGTGATGTATGTGATAATTACGGATGTTAAATGTATGCTTGTTTTTTGGGTCACGGTTGATTCCTATGCGCATTTGGGGAGATGATTCTAACTGGATAGTGATTTATGTTTCTACAACTTACTATTTTAGCTAGCATTTGAATAGGACCAAAATGGGCACCAACCCAGCTGGTCCCCAGGATGGAAACTCAGGTAAATGGCTGAGCGCTTTCATCTTCAGTTCTAATTTTAGAAGTGCAGAAAAATTACTAGTCACTTGAGAAGCAGGAGTCGGTCATGGTGACCTTTCTACTGGCATTTCGTCAGGTCTTTCCGACTTCCTGATTAACTTGTGGTCAGCTAGCTTCTGTCTTCATGTCTGTATGTAAAGTATGCGCATGCTCTGTTTCTGCACTTATTCAGACAGCTTTGCTGAGACACAAATGGGAGAGAGAGAGAGAGAGTGTGTGCGTGTGTGTGTGTGTGCGTGTGTGTGATTTGTGGCAGCGTGTTTATGTTGTGCCTGGACACATGAGTTGTACCTACTGAGGAAGATGAGGAGACCGTGGATTTGCCCGGTGCCCTGTGGGTGGGGGCAATGTGCACCTATGTCTCTGTGTCAGTCTGTCTGCCCGCCCATGGGCACCTTTTCGAGTCTAAAGAACAGCCACTCCTCAAGTTGGTATTTTCTTTAAACTCAGCCTGTTCAATGTTATTGTTCATTTTCTTTCTCCCTCTGCCTTCTCTTTTCCTATTTCTTCTCTATTACTTTTCCTTCCTCATCTCCACAAAGTTCACCGTCTCAGATGCTGCCCCCCCACTCAACAATGTGTACTGTGTCCACTTAGAGCTGAGAGCCTCCTTGTGTCACCTGCAGACGGCTTCCCGTGTTGCGTCCACTTACTTTCTCAATGGCTCTGTGCACAATGGCTCGCATTTACCCAGCACATGTATCATTTCAGGGCGTCTTGAGTAAAACATACCCGAAAGCTTGAATTTCAACTCTTCTCTTTTGCTCCTTGACAAAGCGTTCCCTGTCTGCCAGTTCCAGCTAGGGAGGTGGATATAATTATGCCCCTGTAATGGCGGGGGGTAGAGACCCATGGGTGTAGAGTCAGAACTAGACCCTGGTGCTCATTTTACAAAGTTGTGTCTATGGAGGGGGAGGAGGAGGGAGGGTTCAGCTCAGACATAGCTGCGGGGCAGGAGGGTCACCTATCAGTAAAATTCTCCCAGAACACTGTTTCACATCCTGGCCCTTTTCTAAGTCCCAACATGGTTGAGACTTTGCCCATCACAGGCCTCTGTTGATCAGCTGACATGAGGTCAGGCTCAAGTGAGATGTGTGTCGGTCCCCTGTTAGTAGCCGTCCTCGGAGAATCAGGTTCTGGGCACAGGAGTCTTCCTCACTTCATACTTAGCACCCACATTGACAATGCGCCTGGCAACATTAATAGTAATATTAATCACCGTGGCAGGTCGTGAACAAATCTGTCAGCATCACGAAAGACTGCCGCTGTCTGCAGCCCTTCCGTTCTGTTTGCGGTTCTCATAATTAAGCGTCTCAGAGCTCTGTTAGAGAATTAACAACTGAGTTTATTAATGATAATTATGAATATGAAATTATACAAGGTAGCATTTGCATAATGCCAACAATGGAATTAATTACAGACTTAGAGAGGGAGAGGGTTCTGGCCTGCCAGTGAACTCGAAGCCCACAACGTTCTCATTAGGAGAGTTTTGTGTTTGTTTTCCGGCAATGACACTGACCTACCAGTTGTCCATGGGAGGAGGACTACAGCTTGGGAACCTAGAGGATGGAGGCTTAAATATGATTGCTTTATGTCTCATTTCCAGGTTGGCAAGTATAAAGCTAGTGCCTGAGAGAGGTAAAGCCCTTTGCGTGCCACAATACTTTTTTTCTGTCTGTATATGGTATCATTTAAGACTTAAACCACACAAAGGAAGACAGGTCAGGTTTGATCGTTGAGGGCATGAAGTCCCACAGGCTAACGGACACCTGTGAAGACGTTACCTCAGTTCACACCCTTCCCCGCCCCCCCATGGGAACCGATCCACCTCCTAATGGGCCACAGGAGAGGTCCTCCGGCGTGGTGTCTGCAGTTGACGTATTCCCTTTGTCTGCCTTTTGGGCCTGGGCAAGACAGCTCACACTAGCTGCCAACCAGATCATTGGCAGGGAGCTAGACGAGGAAAGGGGAATGAGAACTGAGCGTCAGTCTTCCCTGGTGGTTGGACCTGCACCATGAAACCTCAGGCTACCTTGTCCTCGACCATGAGAACAGGAGGGAAAAAAGAGAAGAGAAAGAAGCAGGTTGACAGAAAGAAGCAATAGTGAAAGGAAACATATACCACTCCCTCGCAAGCCCACAATGCATTTTTTGTTCCTTTATTCACTGCTTAGGAGGCCCCGCAGTGTTCTTGCCCTTGGCTTCCATGAAATGCCCATGGATCCTTGAAACATACAACTTGCCATGTATTTTTGATTAAGGGAGCTTTAGTGAGT
The DNA here is from genome assembly GCF_004126475.2 of Phyllostomus discolor. NCBI lineage: Eukaryota > Metazoa > Chordata > Mammalia > Chiroptera > Phyllostomidae > Phyllostomus > Phyllostomus discolor. The sequence continues at coordinate 22,572,349 of NC_040915.2, forward strand.
TCATTGTTAATAAACGGAGTCTCCACTAAGATAAATAATTTGCCTAAGTCACAAAGCTAGTGAGTAACAGCATGAGCAAGGACTCAGGTTTTCTAAGCACATCTCTGCAGTTTTCTGTAGCTCCGGGGCTGCTGCCCTGGTCCCCAGTCCTCACCCTCCAGTCCTGAGGGCGGAGCCCGCCTCAGGGTTCCCACAGCTGAGTTTGGGATGATAGCATTCTGCCTGGCTTCTCGCACATCCAGACTTTCTCTATCGGGATGCCCCTCGATGCATTCCAAGTCTGCAGGATGGAAATGCAGACAACTGCCATTCTCCTTGCTCGTCATCTTTTCTTTTCTTTTTTTTAAGTTATATTTATTTATTTTAAAACAGAGGGCGGGAGGGAGAAAGAGAGGGAGAGAAACATCAATGTATGGTTGCCTCTCACACGCCCCCTACTGGGGACCTGGCCTGCAACCCAGGCATGTGCCCTGACCGGGAATCTAAACTGAGACCCTTTGGTTTGCAGGCAAGCGCTCAATCCACTGAGCCACACCAGCCAGGGCCTTGCTCATCTTTACCGGTGTCACTTTCACCTCATTGCATTTGGCAATGCTTTTGACATGAGTGACATTAGCCAGAGCACAAATCAGGTAGCATCTGCTGAGGAGTAGGGAAAAAAATTACAAACACATTTATAACAGGGAAAACAAAATCAGGGTGACAGCCAGGTTGTTGTTTTGATAGTCTCTTTTTCTGAGCCTGTGTTTAGGATGGATGGCTCCAATTTTTAGTGTTCAGGTTTAACTGTTTCAAAGGCTGTCTCTAGCGTTTATCACAGAGGAAACTCATAACATTAAGTAGCTATAGTAGAACATAGGGTTATAACCAGGGTAGCCACATGGTCTGGTTTGTCCAGGGTGATTGCGGTTTATAGCTATTGTCCTAGCAAAATTCTCAGTAGGGCCCTTTTCCCTCTCAAACAGGCCCTGACTTGGATGACAGGTATTTGATCACGCTGGCCATTGTCCCCATTTGACAAACCACCCACCAATGATATTTACTGAGCTCCTACAAGGCAGGGTCACAGGTGGTGTGAGCTGTGTGGGGATTACAACAATAGCAGAATAGAAGCATAACTCCAGGAGATGAAAACTTCTCAATGCTGGGACTGGAGAGAGTCTGAGCAGATAACTTGGGTTCCCATCCCAGCTCTGCCATTTGCCAACAGGGTGATTGTGAGAAAGTTAACTCCTCTTCACAAGCCTCTAGCTTCTCAAGTAGACATGTGGACCATAATAGTATCTTCCTTTTGGGGTGTTGTGGGATTGTTATATGTGGAAGTAATTAACATAGTGCGTAGTGGAAATGAAGAACCCAGTAAATGAGAGCTAAGGTAGGATTTGTAGCAGCAGGTCCTTGCTGGATTAAAAATCTTTGGACCCAGCCTGTGTGTCTGCCTGCCATGCCAACTCCGTGATGTGTTGGCTAGGGCTAACCACAGAATCCCAGAGCTGTAAGACTGTGCTCTTATCCAGCGCCATCCCTACCACTCACTGGTGGATGGTTGGTAGGTAAACAGCATTCCTCAGAATCATTCATCACATTTCTCCTCCACATTTTCAAATAGAGTTGTGACAGCAAGGCAAACTGTGCCATGGGCTTAGGAGAACAGATGGTGTCAGGAAAATCTAACGTGTGATGGAAAAACATGGTACGTTTCCTTCCAGCGGAGGGACGGCGGGAACAGTGTGTACTAAATAATTCCTCCTTCCGGGTGGGGAGGGGTGGGCAGAGAAGGGAGATTGTGGGGTACCAACACCAAACTCTTTCACAGAAGAGGCCTAGACTGCCGCCTCTCCAGAATTTCCCCCCTGGACCTGGAAAGTGACTAAATTATATTAAATGCTATTTGAAGATATATTTCTCAGACATGCACCAGGGACTCTTTCCATGAGTTGGTTGAGAAGTTTGGGACATCTTAGGACTTTGGCCAAAGAACATGGATCCTTCAAAAAATAAGATATAACATAAAATATGTAATTATTTAAATTACTATTGTTATTATCATTAAAATTAATGGCCAACATTTACTGGGCCCTATGTGCCAGATCTGAGCTAAGAGCTTTACTTTACAAGCACAATTTCATTAAATATTTACAACCAGACTCTGACATGGGTGCTATGTTAATTCCCTTGTTGCTTATAAAGAAACTGGTTTGAGGAGGCTACCAGGCACGCAGTGAGTCACTAGGAAAGAGGAGAGGCTATTTCCCTGGGTCAACCTGGCCCTGAATTTTATGCATCTGACTATCACGTCATAGGCCATGATGAACTTGCCCTAACAATAATAGGTTATGACCTAGGCAAGCAAAATGCCTTTGATGATCATCACATTCAAGCGTGGAATAACACTGAATAGACGCAGAGGAAGTAAAATACTGAGGGCTAAGAGGACATTTCTGGGTTGGCTCAGTGTTCCTCCTGTTTGTGACCTGAATGACTCAAGCTCTGGCCTTGCAGGTGGCTGGCTAGTCTTGTTTCGCAGGGAAGGCTTTCTATTTTTCCTCTGGAAGACGTTCCCAGGTTTTAGCAATACTAAAATGCCAGAACGGTCTTCCAGATTTTGAACCTAAGGTTATTTAGCCTACCTAAATGATATGAGGCAGGAATTGGAACACAAACTCTTTTTGCTGTATTGGGTAACAGGGTTCCTTATTTTTCTTCATTTTTATTCTTTAGTTCTATAAATATTTATGATTTGATCTCTATATCAGGCTCTGTGAAGGCATACATAAGACACAAAGGCAAAAGAAATACAAACAATACCTTTCCTCCTTAAGTTTATCTTGCGTTTTGCTAGGAAAACCCAGAAGATTACAAAACCCTGCCCTGTTCAATAGTGGGGCATATTAATTGCATTTTGCCAATCATCTCTCTTTGAAATGCTTTGCTTGCATAACTTTCTAGATGCATTCACGCGCCGTCTCATAACAAAGCCACAGAGACATCAGTAATGGAATGTTTAATGGTCGATTGCCTTGATTCAGAAAGATACGAGGGTCACAGCTTTGCTGAGTAACCCAGAATAAATTGTTACATTTCTCCAAGCTTATTTACTAATTTAGAAGATGACCCTCTGTCCTCTTTTCACTGCAGGCAAACCACCAAAATCCAATCATCATTCACGTGAAGGTGCATCTGTCCCAGAGCTGAAAAAGGACCCGGATGGAGCCTGGATGGAGAGGAATCCGAAAGGCTGGTGTTAAAGAACAAGCTCCGTCTCCTTTTTCCTGTCTACCTCTGGGTGAGTCCCCTCTCCTTCTTTTAAGTGGGAATGCCATCCCCTCCTCTGCCTGGCGCAAGGTGAAGATCAAGTGAGATGGATGCAAGGGTTTTTACTGAATGGAGCTTAAATCTGAGCCAATTGATTAAGTGTGAAATAATTTCAAAGTGTGTTTGTGTATCTTGCAATATTAGGTGACTTCTTTGGGGCGTGTATGGGACAAGAAGTTGGCAATGTGGATTATTCTCTGAATTCAGATGCCCTTGTACAGAGTGCCTTCTGTAATGTAATGTCTGGGGAGTGACCAAGTGGAAACACAGGCAAAGTCACGTATCAGTGTAGGAAATAGTCCATGCGATACGAGTTGGTCCTCAAACGTCTACTCCTCCTCCCTGTTGGGGAGAGATGTCTGTAGCTCCTGGCTCCAAGTCCCCCAAGCTGCCTCCAGATTAGAGTATGCTCAGCAAGGAGTTGTTCCCTGTCAACAATGAGCCTTAGTGCAGCAGTTGGACTAGTAGGAAAAGCCTTTGTCTATTAGGAAGCCTGCAGAGCTTGGTTGCTAGGCAACCCAGTCTGGAGGCAGCAACCAGTGTGCAGCACAAGGGAATCCAGGGAGGTGCGCCTGGGAAGTGAGGAGAAGCAATTCTTAGAGTCAGCTGGGGCAGAAGAAGAAAAAGCACTGCCTGCTACCCAGGTAAAGAAGTGGCGCATACCCTGAAATAAGTTGTGCGTTTCAGCATTAATTTGCTAAGTGCGAACACTCAGTGGTAACTACAGCCAGCTGGGGAACTGTGACCTTGAGTAGGTGACTCTCTCCAGCTTCGGGTTACCTGGCAAAAGCAGCAAGCCAAGAAGCCAGGTACCACTGCTTTCCCCATTCTTGCTCCTGCAGCAGCCACATCCCCCCTCCTTAAATCAGAGAAACAGGATTCTGATCCGTATAGACTGTATTTGCAATGAAAGGATGGGAAGGGAAGGATATATTACAAGAAACCCACGAGTGAATGGTCTTTGAAATTCCCTAAGCTTGAGGTTATAAATAAAATGACTACTTGTTCCTAAACATAACTAAATATTTACACAGGACAGAATATGCCAAAACACAGATATGGGGGAAGTCATTATTCATATAGCCAAGCTCTTATGACTCCTCTGTCTTAAAATATATTCCTGAGTAGCCTGCCAGCAAACTTGAAAGATGCAAGATTAGATACACTGGGGGGAGATAAGGCAGGATCTACTCCTGAGTCTCTAGATAGGTCTGACATAGCAAGCAAACATTCACTAATTCTCAGTTTAAGCCTGACAATGAATTTGAGCTGAAAGGAATGAGGCACCCCCCCCCCCCCCCCCCGTGGCATTTGCTATTAAGGAGTACGTGGGGTTGAGCATGGGCTGCGGCTGACACATGCAGGCCCAGGAGGGTTGAGGCATCACAGGGAGAAGGCAGCAGATTCTAAGATTCACAGATTGGCAGAGAGAGATTTGAAGCAGGATGTTCTCATTGATTTTTGCTGTTAACCTTGGACCTGTTACCTCAGTTCTTCGATGCACAGGTTACTCACCAGTACAGTGGGAACAAGAATAGTATTTACCTGTAAGAGGTGCTACGAACTTGAAATGAAATAGTGCATAGAAGCCACTTAGCAGAGTACCTGACGTACCGCAAACGGTGACTAGAGGCTTGTCCAGGCCAACACTGGGATCAGTGTCACAGAGTAAAACTGGGTCATAGTATGTCTTTGGGGTTTTTTTATTTCTGAAGGAAATGCACTCACAGTTTGGGGATAGAACGTTGGTATGGGAAAGTACTATAGTAGGAGTTGGAAGACCAGGCTCCTGTGGAAGTCAAGGTCATTGCCAGACAATTAGAGTTCGGATGTCTAGTTGTGACAGCTCATAGGTTTCCCTAAAAGCGCAGGCATACACCAGAGACCACTTCCCAAGCACTGCAGAGCTCTAGTCCGGACGGAGTTCAGGAAAACGGCTCCAAACCCAGACACTTCCCGGCGGAGATCTTCTTTGCAGACACCACTTCTCTCTGAGCACGTTCAGAGCCCTTTGTGTTGTTGGATCTGGGCCTCGCACTCGACACGTGGTCTGCCTCTCAGAGCAGCGCATCTGCAGATTGCTTTCTATCGGGTGGGCCTTGCTCGCCAGGTGTCCTTCCCCTCCCGGGCTGACCATCTCCTCACCCATAATAAGGACCACTGGCCTAGATGGTCTTTGAATGTGCTCCAGCTTGTCTTTCATACAGTTTTCCTAAACTTCTCCTAAGAGTCTTGGAGCTTTTTATTCATTCATTCACCAAATAATTTTTGTTGAGTGCCTACCAGGTGCCAGGCCCTATCAGAGGCACTACAGTGGCTCATAGAAATCTTAGGAAAAGACCCACAAAGACATGTACTAAGGTGTTAACCATGGTGGTGATTCCTGAGTATGAGATTTTATATATATACAAATAGATTTATATCTGCCTAAAAATAATGGATGGCAAGGAGGCTAGAGTAGCAATTGGGAAACCAGGGGGACCTGTCACAGATGGGGATGACAGTTACTTTTAAAGGCTAATTCAAGTGGAGTTGGTGAGAAGTTGACATATTGGAGGTAAAATTCGGAGGTCTGGGGGAAGGACTTACTGATGTTCTAGGAGAGGCATAAAGTCACCAAGAATGATTCCTAGGTGTTTGGTGTGAGATACAGATAGAAGGGGTGGCTACCTTCTGGGATGAGGTAGAAGTAAATCAGTCTGGTCTGGTTTGGGGGTTTTCTTAGAGGGAGGGTCAGGGTCACGTAGACACTCTGTGGATGGGTCATGTAGAAAGAAATGTGTTATTTTTAGTGTCTCATCTTCCTAGATGAGTTCCCATCAGTCTTCAGGGTTACGTTCAGGCCAAACCTTGTCAAGCAGTCACAGGAACTTTTGGTTAAGAAGGGGCTGAATGAATGAGGACATGTCTTAAAAAGTCACCTGAGACGCTAGGCAGGCTACAAATAGTGTAGCACAGGATGCTCTGTGGAATAATGGTTGCCTTCTTAAGCCTCTCTGTTTTAGAAAGTCAGTGGCCAGTACTTGAGATGGTCCAGTACAGTGCAACCCAACTGCTCACCACAGATAAAAATGAAAGCACTGAGGAGCAGAAAGAGGAGAATGAAGGCTATTATGTCCAGAAAGCGAAATCAGACATTTTGGGGAGAGATTATCAATGTGTATAATCATTGGCTGGAAGAAGGGTTTTTAGCCTTCAATCAATTCCCTGAAATGCCCAGTCAATTCAAACTCCTAACAGCTCTGTGATCATGTGTATATCATGGTAATTTCACAGCTTTGTGAAATTCTGCCTGGAAGACTTCCCTCTCCAGGCTGAAGTGAAGGCAATGTGGCTTTTTCATTCATTGTAGCAAGAAATGTTTGGTTCGTTATGAAGAAGAGTTGCCCCAATAGGAAGTCAAGACTAGAATGGGTGATTTTTTTAAAGGGATTTCATCCACTGAGACTATTTCCTGATTTACGATTCTATGGCCAAGTCCATAAAAAGCAAAAACAACCAAACTCTTGAAAGGCAACTCCATCCAGTGTAATTTTTTAAAACCTGGCCCATAACCAATGTACCCAGATGCAGCCCAGCCGAGTCGGTCCAGATGGTTCTGTAAACGAGCCAAACTGCGCGTTTCCGACGTGTCACAGATTTGGATACTGAAGTCTCAGACCCTTCGCTGCATAGGAGATCTGAGATGCCAGTTACAGGAGCTCGTGGGCAACAAGAATGAAAAAGATAGGGGCAAAGTGTCCAATGGTGAGCAGGTGTGGATTTTAAAGGAAAAGAAAAAAATTCCCCAGCCTCCAGCTGAGTTTAGGTACTCAACCTAGTTCTTTCAGTAATGCTTATCTAAATTTTCTTAATTAAAAACAATTTATAGTCTCTGAACAACAAAGTCTCTCAGGGTACATGCTGTTCGAGTTCTTATTTAAGAAGCACAAGGTATAAAACACTTGGTTGTCTTAACAGCCTGTACGGAATATTTGGGTAGACAGCCCCGAGGTTGGCTTTCTGTAGCAGAGCCAGACTATTAAATTATAACTGCTCTAAACATTTGTTCTAAAAAAAATACCCACAGAAAGGAATAATTTTTCTAACTATCTCACTTAGAAAATACCTAAGTCGGATGTACGGTATTTCATTCCTCAGTTATGAAATGCAGGATTGGAACGGTACAGTTGTGTTACAATAATTCATGGGATGGCATGCGAGCACAAGTCAGGTTAATCACTGGGGCTCAAGGTGTCTCTAGCCGGTTTCCCAGGTGAGTGAAGGACCCAGAAACACGCCAGATTGAGTGAGAGGTTGTGAGTCACGCGGAGGTGCCTGTAGATGCTGTGTGAGGAAGCCCAGAGATAGGCCCCGGCCCCTGAACTTGACCACTCCTTGTTGGCAGTCCTGTTCTTAGAAGAGGAAAGAGCAATGCCAGGGATGAAACAACCCAGGTCACAAAAACTCTCCAGGCAGAACCATCCAGGACGAAGTTCATGCTCTGACTCTATCAGTACTTCCTTTCTCTAAGTTTGCATGTTCTCCTCTGCAGAAGGGCTGATGACGAGAATGAACTACGCTATTTCTATATAATAAAGTACATGGTTTGATATCTAAGAAGTCTCAAGGTTAGCTATTTTTTAACATAAATACAATAGTAATAAAGAGAGTAGATGAACAAAAAAATCAAAACAAAAGCGAACAAATAGTACAGGTTTTTCAACTTAATGCCGACCACGTTTCTGAGAATGCTATTCGGTAGCGCCGCTGCTCTCCTCTCTGACGACTGAGAGAGCTACTAAGTGACGGAGGGGCGGGGAGCACACACAGCGTGGACGTGGGGGCGAAGGGACGTTCCTGCACCCAGGGCGGGCAGAGTGGGGTGGTGCGGGAGATCATTGCACTGCTCACAATGGTGTGCAGTCTAAAACTTGCGAATTGCTTGTTTCTGGATTTTCTATTAAATAGTTTCAGACCACTGTTAACCACGGGCGACTGAAGTCAAGGAAAAGAAAACCAAGGATAAGTGAGGACTATCCCATTTCCCTCAGGCTGGGTAGGGAATGGAATTACATTACTGCTCGCGTGGGTGTGGCTCTCGGAACATGTATAGTCTGCCATTTTTTTTGTTTAGTAGCTCTGGATTTTTTTTAATCCATAGTCCAAATGTGATAAAAAAAAAACAAACAAACAGTTGTCTTAGAGCTTCGTGGGGCCTACAGAGATAAAACGACTAAATCCTGTGGTGGATTGACCCGTAGCTCCCTGATTTGCTGGCCTTGTTGTGCTAGTTTTGGTCGAGGACCCCTGAGGTCGGTCTGACTGTGCCCTGGGGTGGAGCTCCGTCAGGCCCACTGCTATGGACTCTTCTCCACCCCCTAGTGATGCCAGACCTGAGTTTTGTACCTGTCTCTGCATGTCTGGAATCTGCCTTCATCTTACATGCAATTGGAATCGGAATTGAGCACCTGCAACATGTGGCTCTCTTGCTTTACTTAACTGCGTTCCTCGGAATAGTCCTTCTCTGATAGGCCAGTCGAGTGTCAACAAACCACACGCACCGAAATCCATCGGAAGATACACGGTGTTTGCACCTTGCCGTAGCCCTAATAGCACACACCGGTATATGATACCGTGTTTTACTGATGGGGGACCGAGGGTCCGTGAAGAGCCAGCCCGTCACATGGCAGAGAGCCAGGGAATCATCATCCAGTTCTGGTGTTCTGACTGTATGTTCGGTGTTATTTCTATTCCGTCATTCTGCCTGAACGTTTCGACTTGCGAAGCTTGGACACAAAGCATGATGTGAGGGTGACGGGGCTAGTCGGCACCGACTCTGGGCAGAAATGAGTCTCCAAGGCCGTGACAGGCAAGGCCTGAGCCGGGAGGGCATTCTAAAGTAGGCCACGCCACACACGTCCCAGTTCCTGGGTGATCACTCACCCCTTGCATTTGGGGGAGGAAAATCCTAGCCCTCCCATTTGAAATTCTTTTGATCCTTAACGAGGGTAATGTTATGTTCTAGCGAGGAATGCTTTCCTGCGCAGTGGGTGCTCGAGCCGCGTTCCCTAATTTCATCTTTTGTTAAACATAGTCCCTCCAATACAGTGTCTCAGTTGACAGTTATTAATTGCCTGGTTGACGCCAGCCATCAAAGAATCGGGAACAAACGGGAGATGCCGCAGATTCATTTAGCAATCCAAGATAACTGCTGGATAAATAGTGCCCAGAGCAGGTGTGTTTTCAGGATGAATGGCCGGTTGCTGCGTGGATTACAGTTCCTGAATCTCTCCTCTTCATCAGCCTGCCAGAGCACTCCGGAGGCACTTGTTTGAGGCATTTTAGAAATTGGCTTTTAAATTCTTACTGCCACTTAACGATCAATCCTCTTGGATGCTGAAATGCGTTTTCCTCTCTCGCGTCTTTCCCCTTGCACCGTGTGTTGGGTTTTTCTGGTCATCCTAGCCGGCGTAGCATCTGTTGCTGCCGAATTCCTGGGCACTGTGAATCCCAGTGAAAAGGGGATTTGTCAATGGTAGGATCCTGCCTGTCCCCACCTTCCTTCCCAATCTCAGTGGCATCATTTAAAGAGCTAGGCCAGTGGCAGCAGCTCTGGAGGATTAGGCAGTCTCAGAAAACCATGCTCTTTTCTTTGTTGTTCTTTGTGTTTGGAGTTGAAAATGTGGCCAGAGGGCTGCCTTCCCAAGTTTCTACCTCCTCATGCCGCAGGGCCCGCCTTGTGCTCCGTGAGCATTTTACGGAAGGTCCGGTCAGTGGAGCTTGTCACATGCTGTCTTGGTCGTAGAGGATGACTGGCATGCAGTAGAGAGACCAACAGATGCCTGCAGAGGGGAGGCAGGCAGCAGGGGGAGAGAGGCTGGGACTGGCAGAACTGCGGCGGGCAGAGGGCAGGCCCTGCAGAAACTCACATCCTCCTCCCTCGTCGCTGTCACCATGGTAAACCTTTGGTCTTTGAAGGGCCACACTTGCAACATTGGTGGGCAAGATTAGCCCTGGGCCTCCTTTTTGTAACTTCTTGGTGAGTACTCTCCAGTTTGCAAAGGGTCTCTTTATCTGTGTCTGTGAGCCCCTGGGTCAGCCCCCAGACAAGGCTGGTTCTCTTATGCAAATGACAGCACTCAGCTCTAGGACTTAGAGGTCAGGGGGGGTTTAGGGGTCAAACCCAGTCTTTGTATCTACACCTCCAGAGTTCTTTTCATTGTGCTTTGCCTGTCTCTCCCTCTCTCTCCTCCTCCCCTTTCTCCCCCACCCCTCTCTCACATCTCCCCACTACTTCACCTCTGGCTCCCTTTTCTTGTCTAGGCAACCAGGGTCCCTACAGTGACTGCAAGTCTGGGAGAGCTTGTCTGGAGTCCTAACAGTGTTTTCCTCCCACTCCAGGTCTCTCATCCCTGCCGTGACATTCCAGAACAGCTGTTGATGTGTTTGCCTGTCAGTGAGCCATTCTAGATGAATAATGATACACCAGGAGTTTCAGGCCTGCATTGCTAGAAATACTATGTTAACCTTTTTTTTTTGAGAGGGAAACAGTAAAAATGTGTGTGTGTGTGTGTGTGTGAGTGTGAGTGAACAGTACATAGTGTACACATGAGATCTGACGACAATTTAAAAAGTAGGTCTAATCTCCCTCAGCCTTCCTCATGTAGAAACTGGCGCTGGTAAGTGTAGAGGACCAACTGCAAATGCATAGACTTCAGATTAAACTGTAAGACCACTGCTTTCAAGCTGTGTGACTCTGGGTAAGTCCTTCCAACTAGGCTCAGTCTCCTCGGCCGTATAAAAGGCAGTAGCCGGCTTACTGTTCTGAGGGTAAAATGAGATAATGCATCTTTGTGAGGTGCTGACAGTCTAAGGTGGGCGTTAACGATACAGCCCTGGCAGGGCAAGGCAGGGGGACCATGCAAGGCCAGGACGGTCAGACTGCGTGGATCACCATATTTTGTTGTCATGGTCAGAATTTAGAAGCAGGTCTGAATGAACACTGTAACAGGTAACAAGATTCAAACATAGAAAAATGTATTTAAATTACGAGAAAGCAAGCTCACACAAGTCTGTGGGCTGCCGATGCACTTCCTTTTGGATCCTGAACACCCACTGGTGTGCCAGTGTGGCACCGTGAGGGTGCCTTCTGTGGCGTCCCCTCAAGCCGGAGTCCAAGACAGTGAGGGACAGACGCGCTCTCCTGCGCACCACAGTGCTCAGCACCTGGGGCCGAGCGGTGGCTGGGCCCCGCAGGCTCACTGCTCTCTGACCCATAACAGGACCGTGACCCCAGGTGTTGGGACTACACCATTATTAGTGTATGAGAGAGGCGGTTCTGTTCATCACTTGATATTTCTGTCTGAACCCTGGGATTTCACAGGCTGGAAAACTAAATGTATACAGTTAATTTTCTCATTGGCACAATTCTCTTTTTTAAGGTAAACCATAGTTTCTTTTCAATGAATCCTTTAGCTGGTTCATACTAGTCTGGTTGCAGTGAGAAACGAGTCTGCCGATGCTGACCTTGCAAAATCCCAGAGGAAAACATGAGTGTGACTGCACTGCCCCGTCTAAGGAAAGCTAGAGACAGTGTAAGCCGGCACTGTGGGAGACAGCGGAGAAGGGAAGGGGTGGGAGGGGCACTGATGGGCGGGAAGTCAGCTGCTCAACAGCATCACCATAAGGAAGGGAGGAAGATGGAGCAAGGAGAGTAAGAAAGGGCCCGGATTACGGCCTGTGAGTGTGCCATCTCCTCGGGCAGGGAACGAATATGTCTGACCATAAGGTAACAGGTAGGTGAGTACAGGGGTATGACCCGGGACTGGTGACAGTTCACTGAAGGGCTGTGGACAAGTCCTTATTGCCAAATGCCTGCTGGCTGCAGTGCAGCAGGAGGGAGCTCCTGGGGGCCCCCAGCTCTCCATGGCACCTCCTCTGGCCACCAGCCTCCATCCTGAGAGCCACTCCTGGGTCAGCCCTGTGGGTGGACGTGCACTTCCAGGTCCTCCCCAGAGGGAGTGCCCGTCCGCCGACACTTGTCTTCAAGCTGAACGCTAAGGCAGGCGGGCCATCTGGCCATTTCTTCTGATCAAGGCATTGGGCAGGGTTCTTTTGGTCTTTAAAATTTTCCTTTTGGTTCCTGAGCTTTTGCTAAGGTAACTCAAATGAGTTACACGCTTCCTGCCATGGCAGGTAGCTGTCACCTGGCAGGCCAGGTGGGCCCCCAACTTGGTTGAGGTTGACCCCACCCTCTTGCCTCTAGATAGAAAGTCCAAGTCACTCAGATCTGAGATGGGCACCTGACTGTGTCGCTGTACTGGGTGTACAGCGTTAGGACTCAGCTACTGTTTGTGAAAAAGTTAGCATTGGTGAGCACACCTTGAGTGCCAACTAGTTAATTTCCTTCAAACCTAATTACGAAAAATCTTGTAGATGTTGGTTGTGACCTTTCACGCTCTCTGTCTCTGTATATGTATGTATGTATGAATGTATGTACATGGAAAGGAAAAGCATATTGAATGTATTTGGAGAAATAACTTAGACCTCGATGCTATGTCCTTGGTATTCTGAGAGGAAGGGTGACCAAGAAAAACACTGAAGTTGTTAACCTGAAAATGAAGGCAGCATCTATACCTGGGGGCTATTCCACTCGTGAGAAATGTTCTGTCTTTGCAAGTTTGATACCAGAAGCCTAGATGATTTTTAAGGGCTGTGTCATCACAGTGTTCCTCCAAATCCCCAAATCAGAAGAAATTGGGCAAAGGACTCCAAGGGTCCCTGGCTAGGAGAGCTTTGAGAAGAATCTAGCATGATCCAACCCCAGGGCCTGGGTGCCCCCCCTGCTGACCCCCTGTCTGCTGCTGCTTGTGTACCTCGGACAGTCGGGGACTGCTCACCTTTCAAGGCTGTTCATTCTCTTGCGAACTTGGACTGTTCTATGCAAATCCGGTATAAGACAGACATGTCTGACTCCTCGCAATGTTTAGGAATTCAGTTCTCACTGTCCTGAGGCACACGATGAATCTTCCCTCATCAAGGCAGTCCACTCCTTTGATTCCAAGAGCAAACTGCAGACCTTCACGTCTTCTCTTACCGCTTACACCACCCGAGGCTGTCCAGCTCCTCTACACGGAACATAGTTTTATGGTCTTTTTCCCTCGTGGCAATTGCTCTCTGAAAGCACTGGCTCAGCCTGGTGTCCTCCTTCAGGCCAGCACCCAGAGAAAATGCACATGCTGTGGATCTGAACCCTGTGCCTGTCCCACAGTCCTCAAACCCTAACGGGCACGTCTGGGGTCTCAACCTCCTCCTCACAGAGCTCCTGCCGGGTCACGTTTTCTTGCCTCCTAGGGGTACCCCTGGTTAAGTTGTGTATTTAAGATACATGAGTCTTTCTGTCTGCTGGTTTGGAGATAATTTTTACCTGGGTGTTTTTCCCCCAGACAGAAAAGTAATTGCTCATCTCAAAGACTGTTTTACACAGAAAAGGACTTGGGTTTCATTATATTGGGCCAGGTCCTCCCACTCCCTGAGCCATTATATAAAATAGGCAAAAAGCTAAGACCTACCAAACAACCCAAAGTGATTGCTGAGATTTAAAGAGCTATATACATTCTCGTGCAATGCCAGGCCCATAAGGAAGGACTCAAGAAATGGCGCAAATTATACACTGATAATGGTAGACAGTGACTCCCAGTAAGTCAAGCCCATAACCCCTCAAGTAAATCACTTTTATTTTTCCATAATTTGCACACACCAGAAGTTATTTGTGTCTACCGGCGGCTTTATTGCCCCTGGTTTCATTGCAGAATGGTGACCAACCTCTGTGAATAACCTTTGCCTAATGCTTCCATCCTTTATCATCCCGCCGAGGTAAAAAAAAAAATGTAGCCGTTGCCTTAAAATTCATTCTTTGATCTCAATTTTAAAGCACATGAACTTCCAAGAGAAAGAGAAAGGAATCGTGTAGGAGCCGTGGGAATTTTATCTTCGGCCTTTTGAAGTATCACTGTTTCTCATCTTCTGTCTTAATACTGTAGTGGGAAGATACAAAAATGTTATCAGAAGGAACTAGAACCATCTCTTTAATTATAGAAGATTCCAGTCTATCTGCATGTACACTGTGTTCACTAAAGAGATTATCTTCTGAAAGTGAATACTCTCGACATCAATTGAGATTTAAGGGCCTGTGTTTCGGCTTCGCTCTGAAATGACACAGCCTACTCGCCTATATGGAGTCAGAATTCCACAAATACTGTCCTGCTTCCGTGGTTTCTGATGAAAAGTGGGGTTTCGTGCATAATTATAAATTATGCTTTCTATGTGTTCACAGTACTTCCCTTAATAAGCCATACCATATTTTTTAATAAAATGTTTAACCTACTCTTTGAAGACGGGGAGTTATTTTTCCCGTTTTACAGCCGAGCACACTGAAGCTACTCCAATTTCATAATCCAGAGTTTTTAGAGGGAGTTTATGGTTCTCTTCTTTTAAAGGAGACACACAAGGATGGCTGTTAAGGGAATGAGAGCGTCATTGAAACAGCAGCAATCTGATACTATAATTCAGGGATGGTAGAAAGGTTCCGGTGGTCATAGGACATCTGCTGTGGGCAGTGAGGACCAGCTTCTCCGCAGCATTCTCTCAGTTCCTCAGCATCCGTAATAGACCAAGTGGAGCCACGGACGGAAAAGGAGTTTTTGAAAAGTGATTTACGGTGTGAGACGGAGCGGGCAGATGTTCGGATGTGCATGGTACCCTGATCCAATCCCTTCATCCTAGCTGAAACTGCAGGTTCTCTCCTCCTCTTTACTGGGCTAGGGTGTCTCACATTGCTTCACGAAGGGCCTGCATACAGGCATGAATATGCGTGCTGCACATAACATGATGAGTTCTATGAGAAGTCGGCCCTGCCCTGGAGGACCTCAGCATGGGGTACACCAGAAAGGATTGTGAACCTTCTGAATGGACAAAGGGGAAGCAGTGGTGGGTGAGGGCTCTGGACAGGGGAATGTGCATGTGGTAGTCAGCCACACCTAGGTGGTGTTTACAAACTAAAACCAGATGAGACCAGTGGGGGAGTAAGTGGAGAGAAAGACGAGGAGGGAGGCGTGGCTCAGTCCCACATTAAGAGGTTGGGGAGAGAGCTGCCTAGGGGGTGACGCTGGAGGGGGTACAAGCAAAGCCGGGACCACATGGTATCCTGGAAACCCAGTGAGGAAAGTGTATCGAGGTGGATCTGATTTCATAGGCAAGAAGGAAGGGGAATGGGACGTGGACTGAGTGACACGGACCGAGCAACGCATCTAGAGCAATGGCGATCCTAAAGAGAAAAGTTCTGTGGGAAGGGCGAGTAGAAACCTAGTTGGGGTGGGTTCCGGAGAGCACTGGGGGAGAGGCTTGGGAAGGAGGGAGGGTTGGATCCCTGCTGCAACGACGAGTAGAGATGTGGGGAGGCAGCTGGAGAGGCAAGTAGGATAAAGTGTGTTGTTCTGGTGGTATTGGGCTTTTGAAGATGGAAAAACTGTCACGTATGACCCGAGGGGAGAGATCCAGGAGAGAAAGGGAAGAAAGAAACCAACCCTGGTGATGCGAGAGGATGCTGGAAATGGCACCAGGCGCACAAGTACGGCGGTTGGTGGGGGGGAACCTGGAGAGGGAGGGAAGGCCCCCGTCGCCTTGCTGTGGGTCCCAGGGCAGCGGCCTGGGTCGGCCTGCTGCCCGTCACTCGGTACCGACTCTGCTGGGTTTTAGGAGGGGTACATGAAGATACACATATAAAATACGCAGAACAGTGCCTGGAACATATAAAAAAGCTCAATAATTAGTCGTTGGTATTCTTCCATCATTAGACAGAAAGTTAGCTTCCAGGAGCATCATGGGATTTAGTAGGAGGTGTAGCCTTTTGTGGGCTAGTGAGACCTGCTTCAGCTTCTTCTGAGCTCTGGCCCGGAGGATGGGGCTACTCCTCATCCCTAGGAGCAGCCAAATGTGGCTAGAGCCCGAGGTTTGCAGTCTCATATTCTCACTAGTTCTTTGTTAGGCTCAGGCTAAAGACATTAAAATTCTGTAGATGTTTAGCTGCTTTTTACGTAGGTTATTTAATTTCCAACAACCCTTTAAAATAAATAGTATTATTTTCCAACTGTTACACGTAAGGGAACGAAAAGTCAGAGAGATGATGTCCCTTTACAGGGTGTGACATAGGTGATCAGCAGGGTTGTGAACCCATGTGGCTTGATTTTACTGCCTTGCCAATTAGTCTCTAAGTATTTACACTGAACATGATGCTGCTTTGGTCTCAGGCATTCCTACCTGAACGTTCCTATTCAGAGGAAAACATTAAATTAGCCATGCTATGCCTTTAGCAAAGAAGGGAGCACGCTCATTAGTTCTTAGCAAATGAAACCGAAGCCTAAGAAGGCTGCTGGGAGGGAGGGAAGAGAGAGTGAGCCATGCAACTCCCCCCCCCCCCCCCCCCCCCCCGCCCAAGGATCCATGGGGAGAGAGGAATTGTGGAAGAATTATGGGGTGAAAGCTTCCTACGCTGAACTAGGGTCTCTTCCAGAAAGGCCTGAGGATGAATGAGTTAATCATGTGGTGACATTTAATCAAAAGCCCGGAGTCTAATCCACGGCTGACCCTGAGAAACATTGGGGTCCTTGGTCTGGCCACTTGCCTGGACTGTCCACCTGTAATTAGCAATTATCTCAGCTGAGTAACCCTGTGCCCCCAGGAGATTTCAACAAGGAATAGCTGTCTCTAAGTGGAAATTTCACCCTTTGCCTCCATCACTTGTATTAGGCAGTATGTTTATTCAGTTTTCAGTCTTATTGGGCCCGTCCAATGGAAGGAGCTGGTGTTAGACCAACAATTACTGTAATGAGGAGAAATAATGAAGACTTCCTAAAGGCAGGTACAAGATCTCAAATGTCCTTCTCTTTCATCTCCTCCATAGCTTCCTCCCCTTCTGTCAATCTGGAATGTGGCCTTATTTAATTATGTTAATTGCAGCTCGTTCTGGACTAAGTAGAGAAAGAAGCCCAACCCAGCATGAAGCAGAATTTTTGTCTCAACTCAAATCTGAGAGTGCTCCAAGGAAACTGTTTCCTCGGGATACTCCAAAGAAACTGTTTCCTCGGGATAAGGAGAAACCTTGACTCTGACTCTTCCGATGGTGTCTTCTTGGGACCCAGCTCGGGAAGGTGCAGATTCACATCGTCGCTTTGTCCCTCTGTGTCCATGGCCCAGTGACTTAATCCTTTCTAGGCCAGAGGGGATGGTCAGGAAAGGCCTTTTGCAGAGGTGGCATTGAGCTGGGAGCAAAGGGATCCCTTTTCATGATAATAGGGAATGAGCACATTTTCAGAAAAAGACAGCAAAGGAAGCAGCTTTGGGTCAGCGTGGCTGAACACGTGAGCCCCAGACAGAGTGGCATGCGCCAGGTCAGAGGACAAGGACAAGGACAGGGAGAGGTATGGGCTTGTAGCCTCCACGCAAGGGCGCCCCATGGCAGGGTGTTAAGCCCTGGAGTGACAGGATCTCAGGTACCTTATCAAAAACTCGGTTGAGCTTCTGTGTAGATGCCCTATTAGGGGTAAGTGCCAGTAGAGCGCTTGGCGCAGTCTTTGAGAAATGTCAGCTGTTGTATCATCTTGATGGCTGTTCTCAGTGAGGAGCGTAGTCCCAAGCAGGGCATGTCGGAATTTTCCATGAGAAGGGGTGCTCGGCCTCAGACCACTAAGTTCTTGGCCCACAGAGCATCTGGTCCGGTTCTGTAGGAAGATGCACTCTCACTACCCCCCCCCCCCCCCCCGCACCCCTCCCCCAAGCCTGCTGTCCGTCTCAGGTGCATTGGGTGGAAATAACGGCTAGGGCTCCTGCACGCCCATCTCATCTCCTCCCGCAGACTCCCACTGCCCCTGGGACCACATCCAATTCTGGTCTGGTACGCAGATCATTAGAGAACCCATTTCCGAACCAAATGGAGAAACCCAATATTCGCAGATAAGGCACTTTTTCAGGAAACTCATTATAACCTCGACTGTAAAAGCTGCATGATGGAAAGCAAGTTACATTTTCTTACTTGTTTATTTGCTGCTGTTATTAATGCCAACAAGTGGCCTTGGATGACCCTGGGAAAGCATCTTAGAAATTTCATCTCATTTGACCCCAGCACTCCGGTGACTCAGGTCAAGTCAGATTGATGACTTCCAATTTTGGGGGTAAACGATGAGAACTGTGTGACACGTCCAGGCCCACAGAGAGCGGTAAACAGGGACCTGTCTCGCAGGTCTCATTCTGGTGTGGTTTTCCTTGTCCCCAGTGGCTGCCGCACGCCCCATGTTCACTCCCCGGCATCACGGAGAGCAGGAATCGTTTAAAGCGCTGCCTAGAGCTGGACTGTCTAAAAGTGCCATGTGCAAAGCATGCCGGTATTAGTTTCATGGTATTACTAGAGGGGAGGGAAGTCTGAATTTGTGTTCTTAATGGAGAGAAAAGGTAAGTTTTCCTCCTGTACGAGAAGCCCGGGTTTCACTAGGAAGACAAATGGGTTTGGAAAGGATGTGCTCTCTCTGGCACCTGACCAAGCCCAGGAGGGGGAGAGAATGAGCTGGCCGGATCTGCTGTGCTTTCAAGCTATAACTCCCATCGCCTTATCCAGGAAGACCCCCAAATAAAGGCAGGACTGACAGTTTGAGGACATTTAAGGAGTAGACCACAAGAGGATTCTCTCTTCTGAAATGGGTCAGTACCCTGCTTGTTTTTGTTTTTATTTTGTGAAGCATTGTTAAAGGGTGCTTACAAGGCAGCCCTCACGGCCTGAGCCCAGCACCTGAATACTGTCTGCCCGGTGAATACAGCCACGCAGTTACACCCGGCTGAAGGGACGGTGCACCTCCAGCAGCCCAGCAACTGTGCGTGAGGAAAGTAAGGATCCTTGTTTGTCGAACAGGAAGGGGTTCAGCATCACCTGCTGAAAAGACTTCCCCTCCCATTTCGAATTGCCCTGACAGGAGTGTCATGTAAGGGTGAGCCCTTGACCGTCTGTTTGGTCCGTGGACCTGCGTGCTTACCCTTATGTCGCACTGCACTGTCGTGATTGCAGGGCCTTCGGAGTGAGCGCAGAGAGTCAGGTAGTGTTGGCCCCGCGCTGTGTTGTTCTTTCAGAATTGTTTTGTGTCCAACCAATTGCTATTCTGTGTCCATGAATTCATTGGGGCCAACTTGTCAGTGCTTTCCCGCCCCCCGCCCTAACCCGCTAAGGCAAAAAGAAAGCCTCCTGAAAGCGTGCTAGGAATTGCATAAAACCTCGGGGCATTTGGGTAGATTTGCTCTCTTCATCATACTCAGTCTTGAAGCCCGTGAACCTGGCATGTCTCTCTGATTACTTCGATCTCCTCCAACTGTGTTGGCAACATTTTATAGTTTTCAGTTCATAGGAATGCATTTAACAATGATGAAAAAACCCAAGGATTTGATTCTTTTGGATTCAACTGTAAATGGGATAACTTTCTTAACTGTATTTCCATATGTAATTGTTAGGGCATAGACATGGAGCCAGTACCACTTCCAGACAACAGTGTCAGAAATCAGTGGCTCCAAGAGGGCCGGTGGATATACAAATGAATTGCATTTTCACGCCCCAGCCACAGTAGTGAGTGCATGCTTGAGACCATTCACATTGGAACCCTCACGGCATTACTTATCCAGGAAGACTTCCAAGGACAGATGCACAAACTCCCTCCTCCGCAAACCTCACAGCATCCCTGAGGGGCATGCAAGAACTCCTAGGTGAGGAAGGAACTTCACACTCACAGACCCAGTGCTCACTCTCTCACAGATGCCATCCCTCTCCGTATTCCATCCCCATACAAATTACTGCAGGCATTTTTGTGTGGAAATTGACACCCTGATTCCAAACACCCGCACAGTCCCAGAGGCTGGCTCCCAGACGTCAGCACTAATCCGCCAGCACCAGAAACTATGAAAAATGGTGCTGATGTGGGGTAGATGGACAGTCAACAGGACTGCCTACAGAGCCCTCCAGCCAACGGACACGTACGCAGTTACCTGATTCATACTCGAGGCACCCCTGCTGACTAGTGGCAAAATCATCGTCTGTCCAGACATGGGGCAAGCACAGCTACCCCCAACAACACAGCTCCCCCTACCTTGTCACACACGCAAGCCAGCTTGGGAGCGGCCAGAGTCGTAACTATCAGAAATACAGCAACCAAGTCCCGAGCGATAATAGATAACAGAACGGCTTCCTGGCCTGGAGGGAGGGAGGTTGTCTAACAAAACAGAGCCCCGACAGCACTAACCATAGCGAAAAAGACCAGCACATTGGACTTCATTAATATTCTGCATTAGGTTCTCGTTTATGTGACTTTTTTTGCCCATATTCTGAGAACCTTTAATTTAAAGACTCAGGAATCAAATATAAAAGATACTCATTTTCTATCCATCCTGGAACATTATTTACCAATTTAACACATTATAGAACTTAAAATGACATGTGTGCTTTAGCTGATTACAAAGCATTGCATACCTTTGCACGAAACTATTCAAATTGCATTTCCATATGAAGTTCATCCCATCAATGTCCTACTACTTCCTATTATGATGTAAAATACTTTCACAAATGTGTCATGATAGCTCCCTTGAAACCATTTTCTCCTCTGCTTTTGGACAGCTGTAGGTTTGCAAAAATTATCCCTGCATTTGTAAAAGAAGATTGAAATTGGACAATAGACATTAGAAAGAAGACAATGACTGTCTCCTCCTGTCACAACACCCCCCGCTCCACACCCCTCTCTCGTTCCTGATTGACTGCCCAGAAAAAAACCAACTTTCTCCACAACAGCCATACCTGCCATTGATTATATGTGGTTTGGTGATTCTTCATAAGCAAAGCCATATTCACATTTAGAAAAATAATTGGATGACAGCTCCCTCGAAGTCAGGCACTGCCTCCGATACATTCAGACGATTAGTCCGAGATGAACAGCCATATCGTCCATTATAGACTTAACCTGCAGGACTCCAAACAGGACAGCGGCTGAGTGAGCCCCACTGGAGCCTGTGAAGCCTGGCACCTGCCTCTGAGCATCCTTTGTCACCATGACTAAGGATAGGGAAGGCGACTAGGATGAGTGACCACAGGGTCCAGCCCAAAGACTGGCGCCATACCACATTTTCTCACAGCAGGAGAAAAGGAGCGTCGCATGGGCTAGAATTTTGGAAGGACATCCGTGGCAGAGGAAAGGGCACTTCAGTGTCACGTACAGAATGATGGGAGGAGCAAGGGGAGAGGTGTCCTGCATCGTGAGGAGGGAAGGCGTAGGGGTGAACATTTGCCGGAGTAATAAATGGTCATAGAGGGAATTAGAAAATTACATTGAGATGCTGGATCAGGAAGGGTTTTGTCTAAGCCTACCAATGCATTTGGATTTCATTCTGGAGGCCACACTTTGAGGAGGGGATGACTACTTCTGAATCTCCACATCTGATGACTCTTAAAACACAAACACCACAGCCTAAATGAATGCAGGAAGCTGGCGTGGGACCCCCTTTACCTTAACTGGCAGACGGCATGCTCCCTGTGGCACACCGCACGGGAGCCGATGTGTTGGACAAAGTAGTTGATGTCCTCTCTCCCCCAGCTGTACCTCTTAGATAACCAGTGTTAGGACCTGGGTATTTATCACTGCATACTTTTATCCACAGTCAAAACATATCAAAATATGTACATGCACGCACACACAGTTCATTGTGTAAAAATTGGATTTTATACTTTCCAACTTCAAAAAGTAGTCATTACAAATACTGATAATAGTACCTGATATTTTTCAGATTTCACTAGGTACCTGGCCCTATTTTAAGGGTTTCATTTGCATTATCTCCTTTAAGCTTTGCTGCAGCCCTGTCCTAAGTGCCATTATTTTATCTACTTACAGGAAACTGAGACTCAGAGATATTTCATAACTTTCCTGAGGCCCGGCCCACCAGCTGGTAGGTGATGGAGCCAGACTCCAAACCCATGGCCAGGGCCACTGCTCGGGTGTCCTGATGAGGGGGGTGCACTGCAAGGGATTCTGTAATGATGGGGTCAGAAGAGAAGGGAGCCGTCAAGAAACCCTTAGAGGCAAAAATCTCTTCGGCCCTGTAATTCACTGCCTGTGTTGGCAAGGGGGAAAGGGTTGAAGTTGAAGTTCCAGGTTTCCAGCCCTGCAGTCTGGGTAAAGGGTGATGATTTTCAGAGAAGAAATCCATGAACAGGGACCAGTTTGAGGAGTATGTTTGGGGCTGGAAGAAAGGCCTCTTCAAAAAGAACCTCAGCTGATCTTTTGTGGAGGTAAGACAAAGAACTTGAAAATGTTTAGCTCACCTCCCTTCTTGATTTTTCTGTTTGGAGATCTGCACACCCACACCCCGTCTGCTCTCCACGTGTTGCTTCTCCCGTGCCAGGCTCAGGCCGGACCCCAGCCCAACACCTGAGCACCACTGGGGCCCCTGCAGTGCTTGTGCTGCGGGGCTTGGGGCTGGGCAGCTCAACATACCCGGGGGAAAGGAGTCCGTCCCAGGCCTCCCCCTCCTAACCAACTTTACCAGGAATACGCTAATACTTTTGGCTTCTTCTTCCTCTTGTAGTTTTTCTCCACCCGTTCTGACCTTGATGGGGAGTTGGGGTGGAATCCGTTACTGCACTGAAAACCAAATAGTGGTCTCCCGAATCCGATGCTTTCATAGGATATTCACATAAAGGAGATGTTCCCATAAGAACCTTCCCACACAAGTGCCAGGGGTTGGCCCAGGAGCACTGGGAAATATGGGCCTATAGTTGACAAGTTCTACACGAATAGAGAAGGACTATGAGAGGACAGATGATGGAGGGTCCAGGAGTCCCAAGTACACTGTTTGGAATATATCTTCTGGCCTATGGGAAGACAGGGAGGCTCTAAGTGAATGTATATTTTGACATCTACTGAAACTCGGAAGTAATATAGCGATGGTTGATTTCTCTTCTTTCTCATCTACCGCAGGCCCTTCTCAGGGCTCAGCCAAACATACCTCACTCTGGCACTTAGAGAAGAGGAAAGAGAGGGCATTCACACAGATGTCTGCAAATAAATTGCTATAACGCTGCAGCTGTATTAAACTGTCATAAACAATACTCCCATCGGGCCCGTGGATACAATGCCGGCTTTCAGCAGAGCCTCAGCTCTCCGTGTAGCACCCTAAATTATGTCTGGCTTTGCCACTTGTCATGGAGCTCGGTGGACGTCTGGGCATCAACCATGCCATCAGAAGCCCTCTGGAATGTCGACAGACATGAAACATGCAGACACAGTGCTACGCTGCATGCTGATACAGTAAGACGTGGGTTAGCGGGAGAGGCAGCGGTGCTGGGTGGAACTTGGCCTGGGCTGACTTCCTGTGGCTTCAAAGACCAGGGGGAATCCCCCAAGTCTTTCCACTGGTCCACAGAGATGATGGTGTTGCCTAAGCTAGAGGTCAGAAATGCCACTTCTAGGCCCATGTGTGCAAACGGGAAATCAGTGGCTGTGACATATGTCTTCTCACCAGGAATGAGGGTTTTAAATTATAGGAGCCCTGTGGCACCTTGCAGCTCTGAGAGGCTTGTGTCAATGACAGTGCTTTTATTATTATTATTATTATTATTATTATTATTACTATTATTAAATGAGTAGGGTTTTCTGTTGTATTTTTGTAAGTTTCGGTCTTTTCTTTCTCTGCTAAACATAACTAGAAAAACTCAAACATTAGTGAAATATTGTCAGTTTTGTTGACTATGATAACAGTGGTGTGCTGATGCAAGAAAATATCTTTTTCCTTTGCTAGGCAGTTCAGGAGTGAGGAGTTATGCTGACCAGCAACTTTTGATGTTCTATGGTATACAGGTCCCTTTGATTTTTAATGGAAAATATTATGTACGTTGTGTCAATAACACAACTGTTGATGCTTTATGACTCGCAAAGTAAAACTTTCACATTCACATACATTACCTTGTTGGCCATTGGCTTCCTAATGCCCTCAGGATTAGAACCAAAATTCTGAACGTGTTTACAAGGTTACCTGCATCCTCTGTAAGGCTAGTTGGACTAATTCTTCAGTGTCCTCCTGTGCCACTCTCTCCGTTGACTAGGAAATTTGAGCCTTTAGGGATCTACGGTATCTCATGTTTTTTATCTACTCGGGGTCTTTGCACACCCCATTCATACTGAGCCTACATTGCCGCCCTTCTCGACATATCCTCACAGCCCTCCGGTAACCAACTCTTACAGCACTGCTCAGCTTTGGCTTGGCTATGCCACAGTAACAAACAAACGCCGATCACAACAGCCTCCAAGAATGATGGTGAAGTTGTCGATCTCGTTTGGACTCGCACAACAGCCTTCTAAGGACGGTGGGAGACGTGTTGCCTGCGCCGGGCTTCCTCCCTCATCTGTGAAGTCCCTCCGGGGCATGTTCATCCTTCCCCCTTCGCAGACCTTTCCCCTGTCCTCCGTTAGAGTCGAGACTCTTCGGTGTGACCTGCATCAGCTGACCCTAGCCCAAAACTCTGGTCTTGCTCTGAATCCCTTTGTCACTGCCTCAGTTCGCTCCCATGACCATTGTCTCCTCCTGGCCCTTGGCAAGTACCCCTGCTTTCAGTGATATTTCCTGTGTCTAGAAGGCCTTGACCCCCACCACACTGCACATCTAAGTTCTCTCCAGGTCCCAGCTGAAACATACACTCACAGGTGAGCCCTTTGAGTTGTCCAGTTTAAAGGCGCTTTGTTGCTCATCAAAACAAAATTCCTTTCATAGGAAGAGGCAGTGAGTCCCGTGGCCAGCCCTGCGGGCTCTGGAGTCAGACAGCCTGGGCCAGAACTTCAGTTCCAGTGGTTCCCGAACTTACCTGTCCTCGTCAGCAGAGTGGGTGTGAGGAAGGTGCCCACCCACAGGTCTGTATCAAGGGCGATGTTAGTTACTGTGAAGGGCTAGTGTAGTGCCTGGCGAATATTAAGTAGTTAGTAAGTAATAATTATTATTGAATAACTTACAATATTTCTAATAATTTACCATCCTAGCTTTGTATATTTCCTGAACACTGCCTTTTCCAGCCGAAAGACATTTAAGGATCTTAACCAATCACTCCTCTGACTCAGAAATCCTTTCTCTGATACTCCTGACAACCTCCTAGACCTTCTTTCAACAATTCCTTCAAAGACTTCACTCTATTACAAGGCAGCCTTCACTTTCTCTGCGGATTCGTGCTCCTATTTTTCCACCACTTAACTCTAGAACAAAACCGTGACATTCCTGTTTCCAAATGACAACCGCAGTTACCTGGCAGCAGCCCAGGGAACAGCGTCTCTAGTGCCGGTATCCCCCCAACCCGGGCCCTACCCCATTACTCTGCCAGTCAACTGTCAAGCCTGGGGTCATCTTGGATGCCCCTTCTCCATGCCACGTGAGCCCGTGTGTGTTGTGGGGCTCAGTGATGAATGTGTGGTCGAGGCAAGGGAGGGGTTGGGTTTCTCAGGGAGCGCTGAGTCCACGTTGGCAATGCAAGCACATTGACAAGGTCTGAGGACAGGCTGCCATCCAGTGAGATGCTCCTGGATTCCTCCTCCTCAGTTGCGCACCGCCATCCCTCCGGGGCATCTACAGACCGCAGCTGATGCGCAAGGCCGTGTTCTGAGTACGGGGTACGGGCACTCTGCCCTCCTGGAGACTAGAGTCATGGAAGTTTCCAGTCTGGATTGCAGAATGCCTATGTGAACTTTTAATGGAGTTTGGGGCTTTGGCAGGCATCGGTTTCTATCACAAAATCACTGAGATTTTGCGTGAGGACTCTCACCTGTGGTCCATAACTATCAAGTCCCTACGTGCCTGTCATTGTCAGTTTTGAAATAAGAGGAGGAGGAAGCAGAATGAACTCAAGACAATGGAGGGAGGAAAACGTGACGTCTGGAGGACCATCCTTCAGGTTGTGTTTGTGCCCGCAGAGGGGTGGGAGGGAACCGCCTCGGCTGTCAGAGCCGAAGAGCAGAGAATCCTAGCACTGAAAGGGCCACGTGGCCACGTGCCTCGTCCGCTCCCAGCTGCAGGAAGGTGACAGTCTGCTCTTTCTGTCAATTTTTGTGGCTGGCTGAATTATTCCATGTATTCTTCCTCCTTTCTAACTTTAATCTCTCCTGCCTCACGTACGTCCGTTTTCTCCTATTCCATCTGACAATCATAGAGACAATCTAATCAACACACACTTCGATTGGAGAACTGCCAGGGCCACGTAGCAGCAGCAAACGACAGTTTCTGCTATGCTGGGAGGCCGGAGGTTCTGACTTAGCTCCAGAGCCCACTTGCCTCTTTCAGCACAGCTGGTCCATAGAGGTTGCAGGGAGAAAGCCCCGGGAGTAACAGCCGACTGCGCCTAAGCGTGGGAGCCCTTAACAAGCCCCCATCTCTTCTCCCCAGAGGGAGGGAAGAGTTGTTGCTTTTCTCTCTCAATTATTTTTCCAGGCTATGAAACTGACACAACCCCTGTGTTTTTGTGCGAGGCGGGTGTCCCCGTATCTCATCTCCCAGGGACGGGGTACAGTGGTGCCAGAGGAGTCGTTCTCTGACTCTGACCATCACCAGAGACAAGAAGGCGCTGACGGAAAAGCTGGAAAGTGTGGCCATAGGTGTCTCGGAGAGATTGACGAGACACGCAACAAGCAGAACTCAGACGTGTGTGCTATCGGGTTCTATAAAATAAGCAATTTTAATCCATTAAGCAGTTTATCTTTTGCACAGCTTAGTTGGCTGGGATAATTACTTTCCTGAGCAGTCCATGGCATGTACGAGGTAGAGTGCATGCAAAATGCACAAACAGGAGCGTGGCAGAGGGGGGCGTAGTCACTCCGGTTTTAGGAAAACGTGCTGTCGTCAGTTAATCTGGGAGGCTGGCTGAAAGTTTCTCTTTTGTTGGGAGGAAAACTGTGAAGCCTTGTTTTTGTCTCCTACCAACAGCTAATCAAGCCCTGTGCTGAGTGCTTTTCAAGCACCACCACGGGTTCAGAGAAGTTAAATAGCTTACAGATTTGCAGCCCGGGCACGTGTGGGCTGAGATTGGACCCCTGAGACTCCGCCCTGGAGCCCTGACCTGCGTCCCTGAAATGAGCCCCTTGTACTTCCAGCACAAACCAGCTGCTTTACCTGCACCAGCCCGCCCCCTCCTGTCGTCCTCCCCCAGGCTCTCCTGAAACATGCTTTCTCTTTCCCGATGGGATCCTGCTGGTGGGTGAGCAGGCACAGCGCCACAGCCTCCCCAGCTGAAAGAACCTCTCAGACTTCATTTTCCCTGTCTGTTGTTACCTCCCTTTCCTGCTCTTCTTCAGAGCAAAACTACGTAACGTAAGAGACTTGTTGCTGCTTCCTGTCTCCAATTTCTCTTCTCTAATTCTCCCCTGAGCCCATTCTCATGGGGCTTTTATCCCACCGCCCTGGCCCATCCTGCTGACATTCACCGGCACATGGAAGCACTTGACACCGATTACTCCCTCTTCCTGGCAACAGTTTCTACACTTGGCTGCCATCAATCCATATTCTCCTTGAGTTCTTCCCCATTCACAGTCCATTCCTTCACATCATCCTTCTCTAGCTTCTCTTTATCTCCCTGAAACCTCTTTTCTGTCTACACTCACTCCCTTTGCTGTAGGCAAGTATCTTCATTGGAGTGCCCAACAACCATCTCAAACTTATCTAGTGATGCTCCCCCCACAATTCTTTGCAAAATCAGATCCATCTGTGATTATCCACATCTCATTGGATGGCCACTCCATCCTTCCAGTTGCTCCAGTGACAAGCAGAGAGTCATCTTTGACTCCTTTACTTCTCCCAAACCCCATAGCTACCCTTTCCAGAATGCTGCTGGTTCCATCCTCAGGACATACCTGCACTCTTACTCATCCTCTCATCCTTCTGTTAGCCATGTCAGCGTCAGATTTTCCCTAAAACACTGCGATTGCTTCCCAGATGCCTCAGCTTTCACCCTTACCCTCCGCATCTCAGTCTCAATACTTCTGTCACATGATACTTAAACATGTGCCAGTCAGATCCTGTCACCCCCCCCCCCACCCCCACTTGTAACCCTTCAACAGCTCATCTAACTCAGAGAACACAAAATCCTTACAAAGGTCCACAGGGCCCTCCCTGACGTGTCTCATCTCTGGATCGCTCCGGCTGAGACGCAATGGCTTCCTTGCCGGGCCTCCTGGCTGCCCTCCCTGCACGCCAGCCTCTTTCCCCCGGAGGCCCATGCGGTTTGCTCCCGGGGCTCCTTCTCAGTGATGCCTCATCTAACTTTTGAAAATTGCCCTCCCCACACATGCATACAAAACTTATACCCCTTCCCTGTGTTATTTTATCCATACCACTGGTTGTCTTTTACCTTCACGCACCATTTATTTATGCATTTGGTGACCTGTCTGACCCCCTCAACCAAGAGAAGCGGCAAACTCCCTGAAAACAGGGGTTTTGTCTGCTTCCTTCACTGCCCAGAGCTTAGCCCAGTGCTGGAGACCTTGCTAAGTGACTGTGTGGTGAATCAATGAGTAAATTAGTGGGCGACGACATCTTTGTTTTACCCAGGGATGGGTAGAAATGACATCACAATCGCATATTCATGTTCCAAGTGGGCTGCGCAGGTTAGCGTTAGGAACCACAGTGTAACGCGTTAGTTGTCCTGTCGCTGGTCCCTTGTGAGAGGCACAGAGTGCAGGGGTTACGTGTGCATTGCTGAAGCTGCAAGACTTGTGTGTGGATTCTACCTACCTCTGGCCTTACTAGCCCTTTGGTTCAGTTTCTAAAATATCTTGTGCCTCATTCTTTCTCAGCTGCAAAATGAAGGTAATACTATTACTACCTGAGGAGGGGAGTCAACCTGTTAATATACACAAAGAGCTTAGACCAGGGCCTTTCATGGGGTTTAGATCAACACCCAGTAAGTGGTGTTAATCATAGCAATGGTCATGCGGAAAAGACGGTCACATTTCTGCTCCTCAGGAGAGGTCAAAGGTGTTGGTCAAAGAGCAGAAACTGTTGGTGGTGCGATGCGTGAGCTCTGAGGCCCTGAGGGACGCCGTGGCGGCTGACGCTGCTATGAGAGCAGCGCTAATCTGCTCCCCACAGCAACAACAAAACGGTAATTATTTCCAGTACAGCATGTGTGCACTAACCTCTCCGTGGTAAACATTTCACAATACACACGTGTCGAATCATCACGTTGTACGTTTCAGACTTACAGTGTTAGATGTTCATTGTATCTCAGTAATGCTGGGCTCCAAAGAGCAGAGACACCACAGACCATTGTGTAAAAACCCTTCCATTTCTAAGTGAAGCAACTTAAAACATATGCCGTAGCCTGTGAGATACATCTTAGTGACATTATATGGAGAAAACATCTATATCAAAAACTGACCTGTGAGTGTAATATTAATACCAGCGATGAGGATTACCGAGCACCTACCCTCCTAGGCACTGGTCGAAGCACCTGACAGGTGGCGACTCAGCCCTCACAATGAGCCTGGGATGTATATGCTACTACCGGGCTTATTTTCAGAGATGCAGAAACTGAGAACAGAGATATTAACTAACTTGCCAGACTGTCATAGAACTACTGAGTGGTGAAGCCAGAGGACAAACCTGATGAATCTGCATAGGGACTCTAATAGAAGAAACATCTTCCAGGTGTAAAGAAATGGTATTCAGTTCACTACCCCAAAACTTCAGGTCACCAGTAATAAGCAGGACAGGTCACAAATGTAAAACATCACCCCTAGGCCCTGTGATCACCGAGGGAGCTCTCCGGGTGTGGCGATGACACGGATGTTTTAGAACGTGCTGAAATGGGCTCTTGAATAATTTTTCCTCGCAGCAAAATACTGAAATTTGAAAATGATTTAGGCAAATGATTTAAACAGCAGTGTGGATGCCAGCTTACCACTGAAATTATGCCACTGTTACTATGATATGCTTTCTAAACAGGAGAGAAAAGGAGTTACAGCGAGGACATTGCGGGTCACTCTTAATGGACAGTGTCCGTGCCACAACCACCTCGGGGGGAATGATTACTGGTGCATTGGCAATGATCGTGCTGATTACTGTAGCACTTAGAGGGTGTGATCAGAGAGTTGCACCAGTATTTGAGGCTTCATCAGGACCTGGGGCACCCATGGGACACTGTCACTCACTGGAATAGCATGTCTTATATGTGTTTCATCAGAAGGGGTTGAAACTTCTGGACCATGTGGCGAGGTGTAAAGAATTGTAAGAAATTGCATATGAAGGCCGCCCTCTGCACTCCAGAAGTTTGGTATCTAGTAGAACTGTAGTCCTACATTCAGAGAATGCACAAAAAGAAGTCCTGATTGTAAGGTCAGTTCAGGCAAGGGAGAGCTTATAGCTAGGTGATGGTCAGCAAAGACATCGTCACTGGGTCTTGTGCTAAACCCAGACACGGGAATAGAAACAGGTGGGCAAAGGGAGGCCCAGGAGCCCTTGGGAACCCACCTTCCTCCAGACCCTAACATCACCCATGTGACTGTTTATCACTGCTGGTTATCCCGGCTCCTCCTACCCCTTCCTCCTCTCCCACTCCCATCTAACTGAGTCTTTTGGGTTTCTCTCCAGCAGACTCCCCGTACCTTCCAAGTCTTCAAGAAATGTGGACTTCTGGTCAAGACGGCAGAATCAGTAATCACTGGGCTCGCCGACTCCCATGAGCACATCAACATTACAACTAAATCATACAACCACCACCATGGAGAACCACCTGAAGTCTACCTGAACAGAAGCCTATGACTACAGATATAAAGAAGCCACAAGACTGGAAGGAGGGGTGGGGATGCAGAACAAGAAGGTTTTATACCCACGGCGCTGTGGTTAAGAATCCGGAGGGATAACTTGGCTGCATTCAATCAAAGTAAGAAGGTGGTGGGCATTTCTTAGGAGGGGATAAGAGGGCCCCATTGAGGAGTGAGGGTTCCAGTCATGCACCAGGCTCCTTAGGCCAGGCCACCAGTGCTGCAAAGAGGCATCGCCATACCACCTTGCTGTGAAAACTGGTGGGGAGTGCATCCGAACAACACAGAAGGCTACGGGAGTTCCCGGTGGTCCTCTTTAGGGGCTCACACACAAACTCACTCAAAAACTCAGCCTCTCTGGGCTTCAGGGTTAGGACTGCAGGGGCAGCTCTGCCCTAGGACATGAAAGCTGGCAGCTACCACTGTTCCTTTGTCAACACCCCTCCCACCCTGCTGGCACCAGATAGGAGCTGTTCAGTGACTGAGCTAACACTGTTCACCCCACCCGCTCCTGTGCCTGGCTGAACCTCCTCCAGTGGCCTTCCCACACAAGAGCCCACCTCAGCTCATGCTACATACTTGCAAAGGTGCTCAAACCCAAACAAGGAGTGGCTGGCCATGGCACACCCTGTACCTTTGGCTGTGCAGCCCCAAGCCAGCAGACTCAACTTGTATTGCCACTCTCATAGGTGGCTCCAAGGCTGGCATAAGCTGCAGCCAGCGCTGTTGGCTTGGAACAAAGCTACTATGCAGCCACAAGCCCAGAGGCACAAGGGCTGCTGAGCTCGGCTCTTACCACCGCGCCTGGCACTACAGCCAGCCGACCAGCCATGGCTCACAACATAGCCTCTCCCAGGCATCTGCAAGCAGCAACCAACCTCAGGCAGGTCCCAGCAGGAGGGCCCAAGCCAGGCACAAATGGCAGCGGCACATGCATGAACTGGAGCCTCTCCTAAGAAATGTTCATCACCTTCTTACTTTGATGGAAACCTGGACCGCCCCGGAGGACATTGCTCCCTCTGAAGCCTCCTCATAGCAGGCCTTCTGTCCCCCATCTCTCCTGCCAGCGGCCTGAGGTCCAGAAAGTGCCTTCCTTGCTGTGTATGGCTCCTTCCAGACCTTCTCTGATGTTTCCACTAACGCTCCTACTTGAATGTCATATTATTCTCAAATACATATTACCCCCCCTTAATACATTCCTCAAATAAATCTGTGGTATCACCCCATTTTTCTTAAAAAATTGCTTCACTGTCTTTCCCTATTTAACCTTGCTCTTGGATTCATTTTTAGTGAACTAAAAATTCCCCAGAGGAGAATTTTCACACACCCCTCTTCATAGGCTTTCAATGCCATAAGTTTTCCTTCTTTGGTCTTTTTTTTCTATTCATTCCTTATGAGGAGCAAACACCACAGCTCCTCCATAGCCTCACTTTCAAACATTACCACAACCCACCATCCCCTATCCCTCTAGCTCTTGCCACACTGTAAGCTGACTTCATCCCTCTGTTGATCCCACAGTGACCTACAGCCCCTGCTCTTAGTAAAAGAGACTCCATGTTGCATTATCACTGTGTGCACACCTAACTTCACAGGCACTGCAGAAGTACGTGGGAGGGAAAGCTGAAGGACATCAGCAAAAACGGCAGAGTAAGGATGTCTGCAAATCGTCTGTCCACAGAAGCAACGGTTCACTCGCACAACTGGTCAGCATCAGCTGTTTCAGAGCTCTGGAAATTAAAGTGTAATAGACACCCCGGGAATGCTTACTTAAGAGCAACGGCGGCATCTCGGTAAGAGCAGTGAGCGCTGTGGCGTTCTCCCTCGCCCTGTTTGCACACTGGCCCCAGCAGCACTGTGGCCTTGAAAACCCGCAGCCTGCAAACACTGTGAAAACCTGTAGCCAGGCAACCACTGGAGGGCTGAGGATGAGACTGGAGCTCTTTCATAACCCCATTAGGAGAGAATTTGTCATTATTTGACCTGTTTGGTGATTTCCTGCAAGACCCCACTAGCAAAGCTATCTTTATTTGATATAAATGAAGCTCAGTATTTGAGACAGTGGATAAGAGTTGGGGCAAGTAATAGGCTAACTGAAAAGCTTAAAAGTAAATCTAGGGGATGAGATGGCCACAGGGGCCTTTGAAAAGGCCGGCACACTCTGCAGAATCCAGAAAGTCACACTCGCACACATAGGGCTGGGGGCATGCTCAGGGCTATGTGAATACTCAAGAGACACCCAAGACAGCCTTAACCTCTCACCTGCCAGTAACTGCGAGTTTTAGCTG
The DNA here is from genome assembly GCF_004126475.2 of Phyllostomus discolor. NCBI lineage: Eukaryota > Metazoa > Chordata > Mammalia > Chiroptera > Phyllostomidae > Phyllostomus > Phyllostomus discolor. The sequence continues at coordinate 22,605,794 of NC_040915.2, forward strand.
GAGAAGGCTGAATCAGGGTGGCTGACTGCCAGGCAGCACGTTAAAGGTGTTTCCCATCCTGGGCACAGAGCTCCTCAGCAACCGCTAGGAGACTTAGGGTTCCAGGAACTCAAGGAAATCTCTCTCCAATCTTCAGCTGACAACTAATCTACAGAGCAGAGGCTGCAGTACCTACCCAACCAAGAAGTAACTCAGGGAAGTCACTCAACAAACAACAAACCCTGATAACAGGAGAATCTGATTGCAAGTCGCCACAATTATTTTAAATGTCTGATTTTTAAAAAGCATGAGAGGTACAGCAATAGAAGAAAACTAAAGCCTGTATTCAACAAAAATTGTCATTCAGGAAGCCCAGACACTGGGCATATTTGAAGAAATGCCTAAAAGTATATGTAAGAAGTTTAAAAAACTCTAAGGATAAACTCAGAGATGTATAAGCTCAGACAAGTAATAACAGAACTGTCAAAAATCAAAGACTTCTTAAAGGGGCAAAAGAGAGGAACCTGAGCAAGTACAAGGATCTCCCATAACAACTGCAGCTGATCTGTCACTAGGGACCACGGAGAAGGCAGTGGGATGATGTGTCCAAACTGCTGAGAGGAAACGAGCCCCATCCATATCCAGGGAAACCATCTGCTGAGAATAAGCAGAACTGTGGACAGAAACTGAGAGACGTCATCATCACCAGCTTGACCTGTCTGACAAGAGATACTACAGAGACCTTGCAGGCTGCCAGGAAGGCACCCTAGGGGCTAACTCCAATCCATCTAAGCAAAAGTACTGGTAAGGCAACTACATGGATCAATATCAAGGGTGTATGTTTGTTTATAACTTTTTCTCTTCTCTGAATTAAAAGAACACTGCATAAAGCAGTAATTATGAAACCCACTGGTGGGCATATAATGTGTACAGAACTACTTTGTGTGACAACAGCTGCACAAAGAATGGGGAGAAGCTATAAAGGGGCAAATTTTTGCATACCATTCAAATTAAATTTGATTAATATAACTAGATTATTTTAAATGGACATGATACATATGATCCCTAAGGCGACCTCTAAGAAAAGTCAAAAATATAGTAAAAGCAACAATGAGAGGATGAAGGTGGTCCACTGGAAGAAATATCTGTTCAATACGAAAAAGGCAGCAATCGAAGGGTGGGGGACACATGAAGTACATGCACATTAAAGGGAAAAATGGTGTGTGTGCATTTTCCTCATCCGTAATCCCACTAAATTTGAATTTCTTAAACTCTCAAGTTAAGAGGCAGAGATTAGCGAAATGGATTAAAAGGAAGCACAATCCAACAACGTGCTGACTGCCAGTCAGGCACCTCACATTCACACACACACAGGCCGGAAGTAAAAGGATGCGACAAGAAACACTCTGCAGACAGTGACTAAATGACAGCTGGGGTGACTACTAATAGGCGAAATTAGACTTTAGGACAAGTACTGTTTCTAGAGCTTAAGAACAATATTTTATAGTATCAGAAAATTTGTCAAGAATATACGGCACCTAAAAACAGGCCTCCAACAAAGTAAAATGTGTCAGAATGAGTGGCGGGCTATAAAATTCAATGATAATAGTTGTAGACTTTAACATCCCAATGTAAGCGACAGATAAAACTAGACAGAAGATCAACAAGGAAATAGAAGACTTAAACAACATATACCAATAGACATAAAAGACAGCTATAGAACATTCCACCCAATAACAGTTAAAATAAGTATTCTTTTCAAAAATACCTAGAACACTGTCCAGAACAGACCCTAAGTCAGGCAACAAAATATATTTTGGTAAGTTTGAACGACTGCAATTACAAAGAGTATGTTCTCCAACCACAGTGGAATGAAATTAGGAGTAAATAACAGAAGGGAATTAGGGAAATTTATCAATATGTATAAATGAAACAACACAGTCCTGAATAACCAATGAGCCAAGGAAGAAATCACAAGGGAAATTTGAAAACACTTCAAGATGAATGCAAACAAAATAACATACATAGTTTATGGATGCAGCTGAAGTAGTGCTCACAGGGAATTCACAGCTGTAAATGACTCAATTAAAACAGAAAGACATTTCTCTGAAGAAGACATACAGATGGCCAGTAAGCCATGAAAAGACGCTCATCATCATCAGTCATTAGGGAAATGCCAATCAAAACCACAGTGAGTTATCACTTCACACCCACGAGGATGAAAAAAGTTTCAGACAATGACGAGTGTCAGAGACTAATGTGGAGAAATTGGATGCTCGTCCATTGCTGTTGGGACTGTAAAACGATGCAGCCACTTTGGAGAACACGTAGTTTGGAAGCCCCTCCTCAGAAGCCTCAACAGCAAATGAAAACAAGTGTCCACCCAAACACTAGCACACGGATGTTTGCTGCAGTGGCCAGAAAGTGGATATGACTCAGCTGTCCACCTCAAATTTTTTGTAATAAATGGGCACATAAAATAAGGTATATGGACACCTTGGAATATTATTCAGCCACATAAAGGGTGAGGTACTGATTTATGCTACAACATGGATGAGTCACAAAAACATAAGCTAAGTGATGAAGCCAGATATAAAAGGCCATTCGTTTTAGTTTTTAATGAATTTATGGGGTTACACTGGCTAATAAAATCATATAGTTTCAAGCGTACAATTCTATAATACATGATCTGTATATTGTACTTTATGTTCACCACTCAAAGTCTAGTCTCCTTTAATGAATGCATTTTTGTTAAATCTAAATAAGCAAATTCATAGAAACAGAGGGTAAAATAGTGGGCTTTAGTGGCTGAGGAACAGGTGAAACGGTGCAGTGACTGCTAATAGGTGTAAAGTTTGTAAATATTCTGGAATTAGTGGTGTTAGATGAACAACTTTAGATATTCTAAAGCCACTAAAAACAGGGTGGGGGTTGACTGGGAGTGGGGGGTGGGCGGGGCAGAGGAGAGCAATGAGGGACGATTGGGACAACTGTAATAGAACAACAATAAAGTAAATAAAAGTGTAAATTTTATAGTATGTCAAATCTATCTTCATAAAATTAACCTGTAGGTCAGAAATAGAAACAGCAACCCTGACTGGAAGGATTATGTAAGACCTCCTGGCTGTCACGCATTCACACGGGAGCCATACCATGGGTGCTCTGCAAATAGGGAATCGTTGCCTGGGGCTTGGGATGAGACAGCAGGGGCAGGAAAACATAAAGCACAGATCCGAAATTAATGCTTCTGTCCTTGGCTGCAAGGTAAGATTGGGGATCAAAATTAGAGTGAATCGTCGCACCAAGGTTGGAGAAAAACAACAGATATTCATGTATGTTGCAAGTTAACTCTCTCTGACCAAGTGAAATTATGGAGCACACAAAGTAAGCTCCATGATGATCACTAATTCTGCTTCCATTGCTCTTCACTCTGTGCATCTAGCATTGAAACATGGTGAGTTTTCCGGGCTAGAGAAGTAAAGGAATCCAAATCCAGAACCTGGTCTCCTGCCCTACATAATTATGAGGTTAGGTCTATACTTCATATTTCAAAATACCTTTCCAGAGCTGAAGTTAGGCAACTCCAGTAAGTCTAGGCCACATTCCCCACAGTCAGAGGAAGCCCACAACTGACAGAGAGCCCATTTCCCCAGAGTGGACCGAGAAGGATTATATTGGTTGACGGTTTAGAGAAGTAACATTTTTCCACCTATAACAAGAGTCTGCTGCACCACTGACTGCCTAGAAGCACAGGGTTTGCTGATACCCTTGGAAAGACATGGGTAATGGTAAGGGAACTCTTGAACCCGGGTATATGGGTTTTTGTTTTAGTTTTTATTTATTTTTCCATCTGCAAATGAGAACCTGGATTTGAGATATGCCTTTATGTTCTGCTCTCAAGTGAGTGACCACCCCTGTAAAATAGTACCACCCTAAAGAAACTCTGACATCATTTAGTGCCAGGGGTGTCCAGCATTTTGGTGTCTCCAGGCCACACTGGAAGAGTTGTCTTGGGCCACATGTTAAATATACAAACACTAAAAAAAAATAGCAAGAAAAATCTTATAATGTTTTAAGTAAATTTATGACTTTGTGTTGGGCCATTTTCATAGCCATCTTGAGCCCCATGTGGCCTGGGGGCCATGGGTTGGACAGCCCTGAATTTAACCCATCCTTCTGCACTTAGGCAAAATGATACTTATGATTACTCTTCTGTCTGAATTTACCCACCTCTTTATCCCATTTTTCATCTCTTTCTCCACCACCCCATCTTCAGGATATAATTCCATACAGTTTTACCAGCTCATTTGTTACCTCTTAAATGGCTTTTGGAGGATGATTTGAATTCCTGGCTCATCTCTAGAGGGAGTAATACAGGCCCCCCACCCCCTTGAGCTTCCTCTGTGCTATTCCTTGACTGAGATTGAGAAAAGAGCTAGGAGTCACTGTTCCCTGCACTCCTTGTCTCCCATGCCAGCCTCCGAAATTCCTGCATGGAGCGCTCAGAACATACAAGGGAGACAGCATCTTCTGTTTCTCTTATCTGTGCTTGGGTTACATGGGAAAACCCAGGCCAACACATCTGCATGCCTTGCCACTCAGTCACTAAGCTTTTGATCTTCTAGTGAGGGAACAGCATTGAAATTTTTTTTTTACCTTTTAAAATGCATCCTCATCTCTCTCCTAGGATACCTCACTTTGCAGATTTATTTACTTATTTTTTTCCAGAACCTCCCCTTATTGTGTCCTTCTTAAAGGATCATCTGGAAAAAAATAATGCATGACAGACCTTCCATAAGATCTTAACTAATGTAGACGTTCTTAGGGCCTGATGCTGGGCAGATGCCAGTGGAGGGACAACCTCATAGCTTCACAGAACCTCACTGTAAGAAGTGATCCTGGAGACCATCCTCCAGTTGCTGCCGAAATGCCCCAGGCTCCCTGCAAGAATGACTCGTGGATCCCTTTGGGAATGAGAAGGGAAGAAGGAGTAGCCAGGACTCTGGGTCCTCAGATGGTCCATCCAAACACAGTGGCTTCACCTTCTGATGCTAGCGATAAAAACTTCCATATAATGTTCCAGGGGAAAAAAATGACACTAAGGAAACAAATATGTTTTAAAAAATCACTGATACTATTATCCAACAGTTCAAACCCTGAGTGGTGGGAGAATACCAGCAATTTGTAACTTTCTGAAGATGGATGGCTTCACAGGAGGTGCTAAGAATCACACACAACCAAAGCCACTCTTAGCTATGCCATAGCCCAACACCTGAAATAGCCACAGAAGAATGACACCTGGAGACCCCTGGGGGAGAGCCAAGTGGGGAAAGGGGCTTCTTCAAGGGCACGTGGCAATGTGGGGACAGGAATAGGACCTGTGGCCGGGCCTCCTGACTCCCCCTGCCATGGAGCTCCTGTGATTGAGCTAGACTCAGACACGGTGCAGAAGGCACAGCAGATACTGTCACAAAAGAACTATCGATGACCATTGGCACTGACATAAAAAAGATTTCCTAAGAAGAGGTGATCCATTTACACAGTGGAATACTACTCAGCCGAAGCAAATGGACAGGAAAAAAAAGCCAGGGTAGCAATATTCATATCAGACAAAATAGACTTCCAAAAGGTCCATAAAGAGAGACCCAGAAGGTCACTTCATAATACTCAAGGGAAGAATCCACCAAGAAGACATAAATATTGTAAATATATATGCACCCAACATAGGAGCACCCAAATACATAAAGAAAATCTTAGAGGGATTCAAGAAAGATATTGACAGCAACACAATTATAGTGGGGGATTTTAACACCCCACTATCAAAAATAGATCTTCCAAACAAAATATCAACAAAAATATTGTGGCATTGAACAATACCCTTGAAGAAATGGACTGTACTGATATATACAGAGCCCCCCATCCAAAAGAAGCTAAATATACATTCTTTTCAAATGTACAAGGAACATTTTCAAAGACTGACCACATGATAGGACACAAAACAAGCCTCAACACTTTCAAGAATATTGAAATCATACCAAGCGTTTTCTCAGACCACAAGGGACTGAAGCTAGAAAACAACCCCAAAGAAAAAAAACCCAAACCACTAAAAATCATGGAGATTAAATAGCATGCTATTAAACAATGAATGGGTCAAGAATGATATTAGGGAAGAAATCAAAAAGTTTCTGGAAACAAATGAAAATGAACTCATAATAACCCAAAACTTATGGGACACAGCCAAGGCAGTTCTGAGAGGGAAGTTCATAGCGATGCAGGCCCACCTAAAAAAGTTAGAAACATTCCAAACAAACAACCTAACCCTATGTCTACAAGAACTCGAGGAACAACAACAAACACAGCCCAGAGCAAGCAGAAGGAAGGAAATAACCAAGATGAGAGCAGAATTAAATGACAGAGACTAAAAGCACAATTCTAAGGATCAATGAATCCAAGAGCTGGTAATTTGAAAAGATAAACAAAATCAACAAGCCTTTAAGCAGACTCATCAAGAAAAAAAGGGAGAAGACCTAAATAAACACAATCAGAAATGAAAGAGGAGAGATTACAACAGATACCACGGAAATACAAAGGATTGTAAGAAATTACTACGAAGAACTGTATGCCAAGAAATTTGAAAACCTAGGTGAAATGGACAAATTTCTAGAAAAATATAATCTTCCAAAACTCAATGAAAAAGAAGCAGAAAGCCTCAACAGACCAATAACAACAAAAGAAATGGAAGCAGTCATCAAAAAACTCCCAACACACAAAAGCCCTGGGCCAGATGGTTTCACAGGAGAATTCTACAAAGCATTTAAGGAAGAGCTAACCCCTATCCTTCACAGACTATTCCAAAAAATCCAAAAGATGGGAGACTCTCAAACTCTTTTTATGAGGCCAACATCATCCTAATTCCAAAACCAGATAAAGACACAACAAAGAAAGAAAACTTCAGGCCAATATCACTGATGAACATTGACACTAAAATCCTCAACAAAACACTGGCAAACTGCATCCAACAGTACATTAAAAAGATCATACACCATGACCAAGTGGGGTTCATTCCAGGTATGCAAGGATGGTACAATATTCACAAATCAGTAAATGTAATACATCACATAAACAAAAGCAAAGACAAAAACCACATGATTATATCAATAGATGCAGAAAAAGCATTTGATAAGGTATAGCACCCATTCATGATAAAAACACTTGGCAAAGTGGGAATAGAGGGAGCATTCCTCAACATAATGAAGGCCATATATGAGAGACCTACAGCCAACATCATACTCAATGGGCAAAAATTAAAATCTTTTCCACTAAGATCAGGAACAAGACAAGGCTGTCCACTTTCACCACTTCTATTCAATATAGTACTGGAAGTTTTAGCCACAGCGATCAGACAAGAAAGAGAAATAAAAGGCATCCAAATCAGAAAGGAGGAAACAAAACTGTCACTGTTTGCAGATGACATGATAGTGTACATAGAAAATCCTATAGACTCCACCAAAAAACTGCTTGACTTAATAAATGAATTTGGCAAAACAGTGGGATACAAAGTCAATATCCAGAAATCAAAGGCATTTCTGTACACCAACAATGAAACAGCAGAAGCAGAGATCAAGGAAAAAATCCCATTTGAAATAGCAAAAAGAAAAATAAAATACCTAGGAATAAACCTAACCAAAGAGGTAAAAGACCTGTATTCAGAAAACTACATAACACTCAGGAAAGAAATCAAGGAAGACACAAACAAATGGAAACATATACCGTGTTCATGGATTGGAAGAATTAATATCATCAAAATGTCCATACTACCCAAAGCAATTTACACATTCAATGCAATTCCTATTAAAGTACCAATGGCTTATTTCATAGGCATAGAACAAACACTTAAAAAATTTATATGGAATCATAAACGACCCCGAATAGCTGCTGCAATTTTGAGAAAGAAGAGTAAAGTAGGAGGGATCACAATACCTGACACTAAACTATACCACAAGGCCACTATAATCAAAACAGCCTGGTACTGGCATAAAAACAGGCACATGGACCAATGGAACAGAACAGAGAGCCCAGATATAAACCCAAGTTTCTACGGTCAATTAATATTTGACAAAGGGGGAAGCAACATAAAATGGAGTAAAAATAGCCTCTTCAACAAATGGTGTTGGGAGAACTAGACAGCCACGTGCAAAAAAATGAAACTTGAGCACCAACTTACACTGTATACAAAAATAAATTCAAGGTGGATAAAAGACTTAAATATAAAATGTGACACCATTAAAGTCGTAGAGGAGAACGTAGGTAGGAAAATCTCAGATATTTCACACAAACTTTTTACTGACTTGTCCCCTAGACCAAGGGACATAAAGGAAAGAATAAACAAATGGGACCTCATCAAAATTAAAAACTTCTGCACAGCTAAAGAAAACAGTATCAAAATTAAAAGAGAACCAACTGTATGGGAAAACATATTTGCCAATGATACCTCAGACAAGGGTTTAATCTCCAAAATATATAAAGAACTTACAAGACTGCACTCTAAGAAGACAAGGAATCCAATTAAAAAGTGGGCAAAGGACTTGAACAGACACTTCTCCAAGGAGGACATACAGAAAATCCAAAGACACATGAAACGATGTTCAATATGGCTAGCTATCAGAGAGATGCAAATTAAAACCACAATGAGATACCACTTCACACCAGTGAGAATGGCCATCATAAACAAAGCAACAAACAACAAGGGTTGGAGAGGTTGTGGAGAAAAGGGGTCCCTAGTGCACTGTTGGTGGGACTGCAGACTGGTACAACCACTATGGAAAGCAGTAAGGAACTTCCTCAGAAAACTAAAAATGGATCTGCCTTTTGACCCTGCAATTCCACTGCTGGGACTCTATCCTAAGAACCCTGAAACACCAATCCAAAAGAACCTATGCATCCCAATGTTCATAGCAACACAATTTACAATAGCTAAGTGCTGGAAGCAACCAAGGTGCCTATCAGTAAATGAGTGGATCAAAAACTATGGTACGTTTACACAATGGAATTCCATACAGCAGAAAGAAAGAAGGAGCTCCTACCTTTTGCAACAGCATGGATGGAGCTGGAAAACATTATGCTAAGCGAAACAAGCCAGGCAGTGAAAGACAAATACTATATGATCTCACCTTTAACAGGAACCTAAATAACGAAACAAAGAAACAAGCAAAATATAACCAAAGACACTGAAATAGAGGACAGGCTGACAGTGACCACAGGGGAGAGAGGAGGGAATTTCAGGGGACATTGGGAAGGGTTCATGGGAACAAACTTAAAAGACACATGGACAAAAACTAGGGGGAGGGTGGTAATGGGAGGGAAGGTGGAAGGATTGGGAGGGGGCCTGGATTGGGAGTAAAAGGGAGAAAACTGTATTTGAACAATGATTAAAATAAAATAAAAAGAATACTACTCAGCCATAAGAAAACATGGAACACTGCCATTTGCAGTGACATGGATGGATATTGACAATAGAATATCATGTTAACTGAAATAAGTCAGACAGAAAAGGTCAAGGGCTATATGATGTCACTCCTATTAGGGTTATATAACTGAAAGCAACAAATGAACATACAAAACAAGCAAACACTCATAGAAATAGACAAGAGCATGGTCATTACCAGAGGGAAGTGAGGGGGGTAATAAAGGTAAAGGGGGTCAAATACATGGTGACAGAAGAAGACTTGACTTTGGGTGGTGAACACACAATGCAATATATAGATGAATTGTACACTTGTATATATTTATTAAACATTACCCCAATAAATTTAATTTTTGTTTTTTTCATCCAAGCTTCTTGAGTAGAACCTTTTTGAACAGAAAACCTGGCGAGGAGCCACAACACAGCGAACAATAAAAGCTGAGCTGCTCTGATTACACTGGGGGCTGGGGCCAGCAGGAGTGAGAGGCCGCCCACCCTACAGGACCTTTCTCTTTCTTCTCTTCCCGCTTCAGAGTGGCCCCTGATCCCTCAGGAGCACTCCTGGCCTCTAAGTGACACAACTGAATAAAGAGGAATGTACCAAAACTCAGATGGCATAGCCCCTTTGGTGTTATAGGTGGGTTAGTTGTAAAATGAGCTATCTCATTACTCCAACCTGCAATACAACCTGCCTTTGAAGACAACTACTATGAAAAACCAGAAAGTTTAGAAATGGAAAACTGGACTTAGAAGGGACCCTTTCTTGTGATATAACTTTGAGCCAGAGAGCAGCCACTGAGTTGAAAGAATCTGTGGGGTTTGGGCAAGCTTCGGAAGTTGACTTCTGCGCATAAACCAATGTGGAGGGGAACCTGCTATCATCCCAGAGTGGTGGGTCATGCAAATCAGCAAAGCAATTTGCATCTGTCGACCCCCTTCCCTCTTCTTGGAGCAGAAAACGGGCTCTCCACTTACTAAGGTGGCAAGCAGCACCAGTTTTTGGAGTGAACTCAATTACCTGCGGAAATGTATATTACATTTTAACTCCCTCTTATCCTTATGGCATAAGAGGATTTAAATTCCATTCTCTCTGTCTTACTAACAGGCTCGGCTGCTGACCGCTCCTGCAGAGCGAGTCCCTTTCCAGATGAGTCTCACACAGCCCAGGAAAGTGTAAACGTAGTCAGCTGGCCACAGGAAAGCCCTCGCTCTCTGGGTTTCCTACTGATTGCTCTCTCCTCCGCCCCACCTGACCACCCACACCTGCTCTGGCTGCCAGGCTTACACCATCTCGCCCCTGGCGCATCAGCCGTCCAGAGATGTGCTCAGAAGAACCATATTTGGAGCTGCTCAGTCTCCCGAGCCAGAAAATCTGATTAGATTTCCACACCTTCCAAATACAATGCCGCATGTGGTCTGCCAAGTGGATCGCTGGGCACTTTCAATCAGTCATTTCACGGCGCAGGTCTGGGGACCCTGGGCAGCGGTGGCCGTCCAGGAAGGAGGTTTAGGAACCAGTTGTGGAGAAGCAGCCCAAGCTGTGTGGGCCCAGGTCTGGGGGATGGATGCCTGAGGATGAAGCAGGTATAATCCCAGAGTACTTTGCAGTTTATGAAGCACATTCACGCTCATTATTTCATTTCAAGTTCTAGACAGACCAATGAGGTCACACACAAAAAGAATATTCTTCTGATATCCTTTTTGTCAGTTAAAAAAAAATTGTGTTCACACAGTTGCTAACCCAATTCCGTGCAGTAATTGACACAGCTGAGACTCAAAGCAGGGATTCCGAAATTCCAAACCCCATGCTGTTGGTATTTCCCTGCACGATGCCCACACCCGCCACCATGGCTAATGCAGCAGCGGACACATTGTGAGCACTACGTGTCAGGCACTGTGCACATGCTTTTCCTGTTATCAGCACAGACACCCACCCTGTGAGATGGGTGCTGATGGATCCTTTTGTTACAGAACACAAGGGGCCAAAGAGCGGGGGCAAAGGCAATATACTATTACTGACAGGAACCCCCTAGGTTCATTATGTCTGCTGCCTTATAGGAAAGACATCTCTCAGTGCCAGAGATTTATGAAAAGGAAATGTTTATTTAATGCTGTACAGACTTAAAGTAGTGACCTAATGTCTTCATCAAAACCCCAAAGTCCCTTAAAACACCCACAAACACACACAGTCCTTCCTTCCCCCTTTGCCCAGTCTGGGGTACTGTACCTCAGGAAAAGAAACAGAAGTCCATGGCTCAGGCAGCCCCCAGTTCTTCCCAGTAATCCATCTCAGCTGGTAGGCCTCCCTCAGTGCCTGGCACCATCAGCTGTGTCACTGGAATCTCTGCTAAAGTTGGGTGGTAGTTCCCCCTACTAAAGCTGTGGGGGGTCCCCACTCTGACAAAGTTATGTGGTTCTCTCTCCCAGGGCCAGGGGAGTCCCCACTCTGCCAAAACCTCATGGTTCTCCCTCCAATGGCTGTCTCGACTCCATTTAAATCCTCGTGCCAATCTTCCCCTGCAGCCCATTTCCGACTCCTCCCACAATTGGCTACACTTGTGAGCACTCTCATAGCCTTCCAGCTTTACTGGGCTGCCATCGTGAGTCTTGGCCCATGTCTAGCAGCCAATCTTCTCCAAACTCCTACGCAGGTGCTGTAACTCAGGGGACCTGCCCCCAGTTCTATCTTGGTGGGGAAGTTACTTCCATTCCCCTGGCTCAGAGCATGGCCACAGCTATTTAACATATCTATGCAACCAGCTAAAGGTTATAGATATGTTAAATGACCACACCAGAGGTTAGCTGCAAAGCTGTTGCTATGCAAAACAGCTCTCAAAGGCCCTGCTCCACTTGTCCCTTCCCCCAACCCACACCTGTGTGGGAGTGTGGGGGGGTTAGGACATCCTAATATTTCCTGGACTCCTTGAGTTCTGGACCCCATTCCAAATCCCTATTTGGGGACCCCCTCTTGGCTGCACCCTGTTACACTTTCTCAGAGATGGTCTGAGAGATTGCAATATGTTTAAGCTTTCCCTGTCTCCGAGCTAACCACAGTTTTAAACTACAATGCTAAATTCTCCTTACCTATACAGCTCCTGCTTCCTTCACCTCAGGGAATTAGCTCGGCTCAATTTCTCATGTCCACCGTCAACACTACACAAGTGTGTGAGGGTCTCACACACCACATTTTAGCAGCCCCTAAAGCAGATAGCTCCTTAGAAGGCTGGAGAGATGGTAAAGGGTAGCCACAGAAATGTGGTTATGATTATATTTCAATCAACCAGTCAATAAATGTTAGCAATAACACAGGACTCTTTCTACATTAAAGAAGAATACTGTTCTTCTCATCTTATCCCTCCTTCCTTCTCCCGGTCCCCACAGTCTACCTCGGTGGTAATGTCACCGATTAGGAAGAAAGAGAACAGGGATACGATGTTCTGTGTGTGCCTTTGACTTGGGTGATGCACAGCTGAATCCTTTATTGTGTCCACTCCTTCCGAGGTCGTCCGGTTCTCACATGTTGGAGTCTAAGGTGGGAGAAGGCTAAGTAGGAAGGGCCAGAGGGGCTGTCTGGGAAGAGGCTTAGGGAAAGGTGAGTGTTCAGTGTTCCTAGAGCTGTCTCTCTGGGAATTTTGAGTGAGATGGGTGGAAGGGGCACCCTATGACTGTGCCAGCTTGAACTGAGTGGGCCATGAGAACCGGCAGTCTCAGGCTGATGCTGTTTCTTTTCACTCTAGACGATAGAGCAGGATGTAAATTGGGGAAATGATTGTCATTATAACTGTTTTGTAAGGAGACATTTCTTTAAAGAGATGAAAGTATACATTTGAGGATGGTGTCCTTCCCTTCCCTTCCCTTCCCTTCCCTTCCCTTCCTTTCCTCACCACTATTCCCCGTCACGCCTCCATCAAGGTCCCCTGATGCCAAGGAAGCCTTCCCTAACTCTTCCACCTGTCCACATAACCCTGTTCGCACTTATCATCAGACCTTGACAGACAAGCATGGGCTGTAGGTACTTCCATTCTTCCCTAATTATTCATTTAGTCTTGTTGTCTCATTTAACCTCAGAATCCTTGAGGTTACTGATCATATTTGTCATTCTTTTCCTATTGCATCTTATGCCATCTGTAACTTACTGCAGCCTGGACACAGAGTGATAAACGAATCTTAACAAATGCCTGTTATAATATATATGAAATTGTATATTACAATTGTAGTATACATGAAATTGAAACTGTATTTCAAGTTGTAATATACATGAAATTTTTATCCCCTAGTTATACATCTCTTATATACCCAAACACACAGCCTATGAACACAAGTTCAAATGTGGGCTGATAACTATTGATGAGGGAAGGGAATTTGCAAGTTCACTATTACTGCAATACAATGCTTAACTTTCAATTCCTAACACTAATGTTTTCATACCTAATTTCTTTCTAAACCTGAGACTTCTGAACATGAGTACCTTTCCATAGTATTCGTGGATCACATTTTGTTTTGTACACTGATCAGGAAGCCTGCCTGAACAAATATTCTGTCCTAGTCCAAATAGCTCCAATTAAAGAAGAAGCCCTTTGTGAAACAAACTGGTAAACAGGCTCAAAATACATATCCTTGGGGGCTAAGTCAAGCAAAAATAATATATCATGGATTAATTTGTGTCGACAACTGGAGGAGAAGGGCTATTGCTGGATTTCACAAGTATTTTACATTTCTCAATTTCAGGGATCATTTAGTAAAATAGGACAATGCATGAAATATCTATTTTTTAAAAAAACAGCAGAGAGAACATGCCAAGGCTAAGTGTTAATTTGCTATTGTCATTCAGAATATAAAGCCTTGGTACTATAGCACGGAAGATCTGTAAGAAAGAGCTTGGAGATGAGCCAGTCTAATCTCATGTAACAGGTGAGGAAACCGAATCTTGGAAATGTTCAGTGACTCACTCAGGGTCATGTGATTGCATACTTAGGAGACTGGTTCTCATTCCAGTCCCATCTCCCATAGATGGAAGCACTTCAGGAATACACAGATGACAGATATTAATGTAAGGCAGAATAGCCTAGGAAAACCTGCAGAATCTTTTCACTTACATTCATTTACTCAGTTTCTTCACGGAAGAGGGAATGATGGGTCTTTTCAATTTAGGAAATTCTACTGCCCAGGATGTTAATACACTATAGTAAATAGTCTGAGTGCTGAGAAGCCAAGGAAGACCTCATCCCTATTCATCAGATGTAAATGTGATGGTTTGACTGCAGTTGTCATTAACTGGCTAATAACTATTTATGACCTCAGGATGCAGTTTCTATCCAGTTAATGGGCTACGTAGTAAAGCTATGATTTTATCTCAGCCATTACAACGCTATCTCAGTTGCTTGCATTAAGGGATGAGCAGGTTCTGCTGATTATCTACATAATAAAAGATCATGTTCCAAGAGCCTTCAGAAAAAGTCTCATTAGACAAAATTGGAGTTGTGTCTGAGAACAAGCCTTGCAGAATAACTTGTTGATTGCCCTAAATAACCCTCACGAATCACACTTACAGGAAATTTATCATGCGTTTTTCTCAGCCACATTTTCTAGCAATTGTGGATCACTAAGTGCTGGGGATTGTATCTGCTGACAATCCTCAAACAAGATTTTTCCATGCTGCTTCCACTTAGCCTTAGAGATGGCACCCGCTTCTTGTAGACACAGTTT
The DNA here is from genome assembly GCF_004126475.2 of Phyllostomus discolor. Lineage (NCBI taxonomy): Eukaryota > Metazoa > Chordata > Mammalia > Chiroptera > Phyllostomidae > Phyllostomus > Phyllostomus discolor. The sequence continues at coordinate 22,620,942 of NC_040915.2, forward strand.
TAAGGAGCACGTAGAGGGTCAATTCTGGCTGAGCTGGGTTCAGAGTGCAGAGTCTGTTTCCAAGTGGTTGACCAGATGGCTTCAAAGGAAGACTAAGGCTTGGTAATGCCTTTATCTACTATCCTCATTCTCCTTCAAACCAATCCGCACCTTCTCCTCCTTTCCTTTTTTTTTCCCCACTTAAGAAACTGTTCTTTTCAAGATACTACTCCTTTATTCAACCTGTATTTAATGACCAAAAATAATGTGTCAGGACTAGGGAAGATGTGAAAGAAGTTAAAGTAGTGTCCTTGTTCATTCTGACCTTGCAATTTAGCTTACAAGGGGAAATACGCATGCAGGCAGTTTTCTGGAATCTGACTGCTACTTCTTACCCCCACCATTTCTGTCTTGTTGCAATTACCATTCCCTTCTGCCTGGATGATTGCAATGGCAAGTCCTAACTAACTGATTTCTCTTTGTCTATTTTTGTTAAAACATCAGTTATGTCCTATCAATTCTGTGCTAAAAATCCCCCTGGCTTTGCATCTCATTCAGAGTGAACGTCCAAGTCCTCACCTTGGCCCGATATAAGGCCCTCAGTGAGCTGGCCCCATTTTTCATCTGATATTGCGTCCTCCCTCCTGTCCTCTTGCTTCATTCTGATCTGACTCTACTGGCCCTTTGCTGTTCCTCCAACAATAAAGATTCAAGCACTTTAGGGCTTTTGCCCTCACTGTTGCCTCTGCCTGGAATGTTTTTTTCTCTAGGCATGCATGGTGCTCTCCCTTATTCTTTTCAGATTTCAAGTCCAATGCAGACTTACCAGTAAGGACTTCCCTGACCCACCTATCTAAGACACACTCGTCTCTGTCTTCTCCTTCTGCTTTATTTATCTTCTTAGCATTTAAACCACTCAACTGATTGATTGATCTGCCTCCCCAAACTACGTAAGCTTGATGACAACAGGAAATTTGCACAGTTCCCTAGCATGTCCATAAAACCTAGAACCACACCTAGCACATGGTCAACTGCTAATACATTGGCTGCACTGGAAAACCTAAATGTTACAATGGTGAAAGAAGACAAATGCATGGGTGGGTAGATGAATGAATAAAAGGCTAAGATGAGCTCCCCATTATCTACTAAATGATGTTCTGTCTCTTTATTCTGGCCTTCCAAGTCATTGTATTAGGGATGCTTCCACATTCAAATAACAACATACTTTATCAGCAGTGGTTTCAGCAATAAAATCACCCAATTAGGTCAAACAACAAGAAGCCTGGAGGGAATTGTCTTGGCCCAGCAGGTGCTAAAAGATGTATCACAGAGAGAACCTCTTTTATCTGTATCCTCACTACCCTTTCCATGTTGCCTTGTAGCCTCATGGTTATGAAATGGTGACTGTACAACCGGACAATATGCATATATTCAATGCAGGCCAGGTGGGAGTAGCAATTATAGTGACATCTAACCTATTTTTCAGGAAAGCTGGAGCTTTCACAGAAGCTTTTCCTACAGGACTTTTTATTATATCTTTGTCATGTACCCATTTCTTAGTGCAGGAAAGTTTTCATTTTTCTAGCCTCTACAGTGAAAGTGGACAAAGGAGACATGGGTTGTGCATGATTTTGGTGTGGTCAATCTCTATGGTCTGTCACTCAACACCTTCCGTGATATGACCCCTGTCTGATTCCCACCACTGTACTATATACATAGTCCCTACTCCAACCCAAGTGCTTACTGTTCCCCAGACACTTCTGCCCCTACCCCTTTTTTTCTAATATACATTTTTAGAACAGTTTTAGATTTACAGGAAAGTTGAGAAGATAGTACAGGGAGTTCTTATATACCACCCCCACACCGTTTCCCTGTTATTAGCATCCTCCATTGATATGGTACATTTCTTACAACTAATGACCCACTATTGCTGCATTATTATTAATTAATGTCTATACACTCTTCATATTTCTTTAGTTTTTACCTAATGTCCCTTTTCTATGCAGGAGCCCATCCATGATGTCACATTACACTTAGGTGACGTGTTTCCTTAGGCTTCTCTTGGCTGCGACAGTTTCTGACTTCCCTGGTTTGTGACGACCTTCACGGTTCTGAGGAGAATGGGCCAGGCTTTGTAGAATGCCCCTCCATTGGAATTTGTCTGGTATTTTTCTCATAGTAAGACTGGAATCTTCTGGGAAGAAGACCCGAAAGAAAGTTCCAAGTGCACCGTGTCATATCAAAGTGCAACATGACGTGTTTGTCAGATTTCCCCAACATAAAATTACTTTTTCACTCTTTACATGCTGTGTTCTTTAGAAAAAGTCACTATGCACAGCCCACACTTAAGGAGTGAGGAGTTACACTTCCCCTCCCTGAGGGTGGAGTAGCTACATACATTATTTAAAATTCTCCTACATGAGAGACTTGTCCCTTTGCCCCCATTTATTTTTTCAGCCATTTACTTATAATATCAGCATGGATATGCTGATATTTACTTTATACTGGGGTTCTAATCTAATACTTTGTTTTGTTGGTCACATTAATTCTCTTTGTCGGTTGGCAGCTCCTTCAGTCGGCTTCTGTGGCCCATCCACGTGGGTGTTCAGTCTCGGGGCACTTTCTGACTTTTTGGCACTACACCATGCTCCAGGTCCATCTTGCATATTTCCTGGCCTGGTCCTAGAGTCAAACATTTCTCCAAGGAACCCTGCTTTAGTTTATTGGAAGATGGTATTCGAAATCAAGACTGGAATGCTAGATGTGCTCAGGGCTTCTAGATCCTCTCAAGTAACAGAGCAAGGAAATTTATGTATGCATACTAAACTATGAATAGTATACAGAGATCTACAAATATTTCTGCATGTACCCATGTGTATTGATATTAAATGAAATATTCATTAGTTTAGACTGATGTCTCCAACTCTAATCCACTACTACATGGATCATTCCCGCCTCCTTCCCTTGCTCATCTACAGACTCCTACTCCTACAGTGAAAAACCTGGCTCCCCACCGTCTGCCAGCCATGGGCTTAATCACTCAAGTTTACATGTATAACAAGGTCAGAATTGTTAACCTATTGGCCTGCAAGGAACAACTTCATCAACTACAGTACAGCTATTGTGATGGTTCCTTTTGCCTTTAGACTGACAGACCCTACTGACTCCTAAGTTACGCAGGTCAGCGCCTTGTTACACACCCTATTAGTGAGGTTGTTTTGTGCATCTATAATACAGTTAGAGTCTCCTGTCAAATTTTTCATTCCTTCCTGGCATCACTCAACCTCCTAAATGTTTTTTTTTAACTTAGATAGATTGTGGTTTACTCTTTTATGCTGTGCATTTTATGGGTTTTGACAAATGCAAATCATGTTTCTACAATTACAGTACCATACAGAATATTTCCATTGCCCTAACACAGCCCCTGTGTTTCACTTATTCAACTCTGTCCCCCCTCCCTGAAACCCTGGGGACCACTGACCTTTCACTATCTCTCTAGTTCTGCCTTTTCCAGAATGTCATATGGATAGAATTATACAGTATATGGCATTTTCATATGGCTTATTGTACTCAACATTATGCATTTGGGTTCCTCCTTGTGGCTTAATACCTCATCTCTTTTTATTATTAATGGACCACAATTTGTTTACCCATTCACTTATTAAAGGGCATCTTGTTTGTTTCCATCTATTTATCCATTTCTATGAACAAATTTGCGTGGAACGCCTAAGACCTGGGATCGTGACTACATTTAGCTGTGTCTGTCCCAGTGTCAGTCTCATTTTGCTTTCTCCCCAGTAACACGGGAGAGTTCTATTGTTTCACCTCCTTCTCAACATTTGGCATTGCCATCTGGGGGCATTTTAGTCATTTTGATAGGTGTGTAGTAGAATTTCATTGTTGATTCACTCTCCTTACATGTTATGCTCTTACTCATAGTAGGAAAACCCTTTCCCCTACCATGTTATATATCCACACCCTTCGAAGCTGATTTCAATGCCACTACCCCATAAAGCACCTCTCAAAACATTTGTCCTCTACCAAATGAACATCTTCCTTTCTTAAATTTCTAACACCCTTTATCACTAAAATAAATTCTAAACATTTGAAAGAGACTATGACATCTTCAAGAATATCATCGTATCACTTTCCACATAAGAGTCAAAAATTTTAAATTAAAATATGTGTCAACACTTTAGATGCTTATTGATAGTTGCTCTAAATGCCAGTGAGTTGACAGCAACAAAGGTGGAGGGAAGTCAGTTGGGCTCACTCGCAAGTGATGCGATTCGTTCCCACATCCCGGCCTTGCCCTGTAGGGAATGCAGTCACTTCAGAGGCTCTCCTGCCGTGGGCCATTGCGATACTTTCGAATGTTTGAAATAATGAATATTAAGTCTGGGCATGCAGAGTTTCTACAGACCTTTCTCAGGGCACACGCTTTCTTTCCGAATTATAGTCATTTCTGCTCATGTCTTATTTTCCTTCTAGACTGCTAGCTCTTGAGGATAGAATGTCTCATTCATTTTCTACTCATAAAATAGTTATCAAATAAATAAATGCAAACAGTAGCTCTATAGAGTTGAAAAAGAGAGAAAATATTACCCTTTCTTACAAAAGAATGGCCTGTAGTTTAATTGATCCCTTGGAATTTTTAAGAAACCTGAAAGAGAATAACGAAACTCTAAGATAGACCCCAGATTTAGGCACCTTGGGGGGAAGGCAGCCCTGGCATTAACCTCACAGCCCTCAGGAGGGGCATTGTGCCCTTTGTGTTCACGAAGGCTGTGGCAATGGAGTGGGTGATGGTGCCCAGTGATCAGCTTGCTCGTTGCCATGGCAATGCAGCCACCCTAGCTGCAGTCAGCAGGTCTCCCTCCCCGCCACCCCTGCAGAGTGAAACCGCTCACGTGGTTCCTTCTCTGTGTTTTCCACCAGGCACGCTGCCTTTTACTGAACGCAGAGCAGGGCTGCGGCCTTGGATCTCTGCTGTGGACTAATCGCGTGCCAGATATAGGTAAGTATAAAAGGGTGGCCTAGGGGGCGGGGAGATGAATAAACCTCAGAGGATTTGGGGACATTCTCTCCGCCACACAACTAGGGATCTCACTGCGTCTTTCTTTGAAGGAGTGAGACATGTGCAAGGAGACACTGTTCAAGGAAATCTTCCTCTGTCCCCAGAATGTGGCTCCACCACGGAAACGTCTCCAGGAGACAAATGGAGAACACAGGCGACAGCCAGGCCTCACACGGTGCTAAACGGGAGGCTGTTGCTCGGTCAGGGGGAACATCAGTGTTCCTGGGGGCCCCTGATGTTTTGCGCACGCAGGACATGTGCTGGCGATGGCAGTGACAGTGAACACACCTCCGGTGGCAGTGGAGGGTTAGTGAGTCATCCACTAGCTGTCATAGAGCTAGCATTTTCTTTTCCTATTTAACAATATTTTTTAGCATCTACTTCCTATCAGGCCCTGGGGACAGAGCATAAATCAAGACAGATAGGTTCTATTTAATAGATCTTTAAATTCCCATTTGCTAAGCTCTTCCTTTGGGTTACGTTATTATATTTAGACAGCATTTATTACAATTCACATATTTCCTGGAAATAATTATTAACACTCCTATCAATAATTCTAGTAACATAATCTCTATACATTTATAGTACTTTATAGCGTTCACGAAATTCCCCATCTCCTGACCCACCCTGTGCAGCAGGTCAAGCCCGAGTTTTCAGCCCCACTTTGCAGTTGGGGAAACTGAGGCTTGGAAAGTACCTAACTTGTCCGAGTGAAAACATCAGTATTTCCAGGTGTGGTCCGAGAATGATCTACATTAGAATGATAGGACAGGTAATTGTTGAAAATGGAATTTGGGGGTCCACCCAAGAGCTACTGGACCAACGCATACGGGTGGACTCAGGTACTTTCATTTTTCAGAGTCCTAGCCCTCCACCAACCCATTGACGTGTTCCTTGGTTCACTCAGGGTTTTAACTCCCATCTTCTGAGCTTGAAACCCTTCCTACCCCATCGCGCTGACCAGAGTGTGACCTGGGAGAATTGCTGCCCCTTGCCAACCTGAGACAGGTTAGAGACTTCACGTGTCTCTCCCAGCCCCTTTCCGGCTCAGTGCTTCTGTGAAAACGGAAAGGAGGTCTTCAGAATCCTGATTCAGTTTCCTTGCCACTGCTCTTTGTCCCCAAAGGGGGACCCCTCAGCACAGGGCTGCAGTGATGCGCTTAGATCACCAAGAGCCTCTTTGTCTTTGAACTGGTGGCAACATTTCCGCCCCTGGTATTTTCTATGTTGACAGCTCATCAGCATTGCCACTGGCAGGTGGCAGGAGCCTCACTGTTCGGTTAATGCTGAAGTGTCCCCAGAGCCTGTGGAGGAGGAGAAGAGGGAGACCTGTGTGGAGGCAGTGGAAACGAAGGAGCTTTAACAAGAAGACTACCATCCTTCAGGAGTCGGGGCCTCCTGGGACGTCAAGCACGGCGCCCATGTGCAGTGGGGCACTGTCTATTCCCAAAGCCCCTCTTTCCTGATTTACACACCGTGCTCTTTGTCAGTTATTGTGCTCCTCAGAAGTAAGGAGTTTCATCAGTTTACCAAGTTTGTGTAGGGCATCCACCCTGCTATGGACTGTAGCCAAACAACACGGACAAGGGCCCTACCCTAGCAACATGGCACATCAATCAGCAGGGACTACAGAATTAAAAGAAGTAATTTTAAATAGACTTAAAATAAACAATATGAGATTCCACGGAGAAGTTAAGAAAGGCACATCGCAGAGCAAGGGAAGCTACTACCATCACTCAGGGCTTCTCAAAGGGCGGTCTGAGAGCCACTGGTCAGTAACCCCTGGGGATGTTTGTTAGTGAAAATGCAAAATGCATTGATCAACCCACACATATGAGTACGCTGGGTATGGGCCTGGCAAAGCTACATTTTTAACAACTCCTTAGGTTGTTCTTTTGCACAATGAACTTGGGGACCTCTGGGGGGCATTGTGATGAGAGGTGAGGAGAGGGCATCAAGAAAGGCCTTTGGGAAGAAGTGACATGTGGGCAAGGCAAGGCACAGACAAGGGGTGTGGGCATGAGTTTCCCAGGCAGGGAAGCACCCTGTGTAACATTTGGAGTGTGTGCACAGTCATCTGCGGGCTGGGGGAGAAGAGCAGAGATGGAGAAAGGTGGGTATAAAGCCAGGAAAGGAGTCTATGGCAATAATTGGGTAAGAAGTAAAGCTATCTCAACAATGAGACCAGAGAGAAATGGATGGATTCGAGAGGTACTTAGGAAGGAAAGCCAACAGGATGTAGTGATGCGAACGGCACCAAATGCCGTGGTGACCCACGTTAACTCACCCCTCAGTTCGGAGGAGGGCGACTGACTTGCGCTGCCACTGCGAGGGTGAGAACACGTTCTCTCAGGAGAGCTCCTGCCACCAGTCTCTTCTGAGGCCAAGGGTGTGCTTTGTTCTGGACAAGGAAAGACTGGCTGGGGTAAAACTCTCCCCAGTTCAAGAGCTCAGAAGACCCTGGGTTTGTCCAGACTCTGCCACTAAATAAACCCCTTTGGCTCCACCAGGCCCTCAAGTTTCTAAATCTTGCCGTTTGTATATATTCTTATCGCATTCTGCACTTCTTCTCCATAGCACTTACAATGACTTACAGTTAAGAGAGAAATACCTCCAACTATGCGTTAAATATCCATCTCATCCGTTAAACTAAACTCTGATGGTTGGGAGGTCCCCAGTAGGTCCTCGCTGTTACCTCCAGCTCTGAGTGCACACGAAGGACCTGTGACTCCTGTCCCATGGGGTCACTCTTTCCAGTACGAAAAGGTCAAGGTGACACAGAGGAGGTAATAAGTGGCTGAGTCCAGGGACAGTTTAGATGTAGAGAGTAAGGATGAGAAGGAAGGGGAAGTCTCGGAGGGTTTCCGTGTTTTTAGCTTGGGTACCTGGGCAGACAGCATTGCCACTGACTAAGGTAGAGAAATCTCTTGGAGAAATACAGATCTGAATCGTAAGACAAGTTGGAGCCTCTCAACTATAATACGAATGGAAAACTCATCAGGGAAATGCACATTAATATCACACCTGTCAGAATGACTCTCATTGATAAATCAGCAAACAAGTGCTGGCGAGGATGTGGAGAAAAGGAACCCTTGTGCACTGTTGGTGGGAATGCAAAGTGGTGCAGCCACTGTGGAACATAGTATGGCAGTTCCTCAAAAAATCCAAATAGAACCACCATATGACCCAGTATTTACCTGAAGAAATCCAAAACACTAATTCAAAAAGCCATATGCACTGATAGGGCCATTGCAGCATTGCTTACAATAGCCAAGAGATGGAAGCAGCCATCCATAGGTGAATGAAGAAGAGGCGGTGCATATACACAGTGGAATACTACTCAGCCATACAAAAGGAGGAAGTCTTGCCATGTGCAATAACATGGATGGACAAATGCTTCTCAGGACATCTCACTTCTGAACCATTGAGCGTTTCTTCCTCATTATCATTACATAACTTTTCTTTTCGACTGAATGCCGTAGCTTCTACCTCTTGCCTCTGGTGGGACTCCTCTGTGAGTGACCCCTTTTAGAAGGCAATTAGAAACATGCATGTGTCTTTATGGATCCCCAAGTTTTTCAGCTTACTCCATACTGCTGTGCCACAGCAGAGCTCCACTGAAAGCAAAAGGATAAAAACGCCCCTCCCCCAATTCGAACTCATCTACCTTAATTTTTACGGCAAGCTTTCTTCCCAAGTATCAACCATGAGAGAGTTCCTGATCCCAGCTAGCTGCAGCTGACAATTTGGTTTCCTCTGTGAGTGAGGAATTGCATCGCAGCAGGTAACTGGCTGGTGTTTTACAAAAGAAGAAAACATGAAATAATTAAGAAGATAGGGAGCTGCATGTATTTGTTATTTCTGTAATTAGCAATGTTCTGTGCTCTGACTCCTGAATTTTGGAGAAGGATGCTCCCATTAAGAAAGGCACATTGCAGAGCATTCCAGAAAAAGAGACAAAAATAGCCACTGGGGTCCACAATTCAGCGCCTGTTAATCTACGGGTTTCTTCTACCTGTCAGAATCATAAAACAACTTCTGTTTAGATGTCACTTCACCCTATAGAAGATTATAGCCCTCTCTGGATTCAGTAACTGGTAACTTTGTAGAAGTTCATAGTCATACGGCAATAAATAAGTAATGTACTCTTTATTTTGCAGCCTGAAGCAGTGACTGACACACAGAATTATATCTCACTTTCTCTTCTCCACTTAGAATCAGGTCTATCCTTAGGACTAGAAAAAGATTCACATACAATAACATTGGAAAGTTATTATTTCCATTTTCATATCATGAAGGGTGGAATCAAAGAAACTCCAGCTTTTTCAATGCAGAATAAGCATTTTCCTCTTTTATGCTTATTGAAACTGGAGCTCTTTTTTTATCACCATTGTGAACATTTCTTGCTTATTATTTCCTGAACATCTTCCCCCCACAGGTACAGTGAAACAGTCAGCAAATATTTACACAGGGACAAAGACTCTCCTTGGCCGAACCCCACACACAGTGCACCACTTAGGCCTCCAATAGGATGCACGTGGACTCGCTTGTTTCAGTTGTCTCAGATTTTTAGTGTTGCCTCTGACTCGCTTCCATTTCATTATTATGTGATTATGTGTCATGAAAGTCAAATTTACAAACACCTCTGCCCCATTACCCCTCTTCCCCTATGGTTAATGATTTCTATATATTTGATCATGAATTTTCCATTTTTATAAATATCAGCAAATATGCAATTCCATTTGTGTCTCCCTTTTCCCTTGGATAAGTGGTAACATACTTTTCTTGCCTTTTACACCTAATATATCCTTGTGCTCACACTACGGTCTTTTACGGAGATAGGGCTCATCCCTTGTTACCGGACTGCGAAGGGCAAATGCATCACAGGTTATTCAAACACTCCCCCACGATGGATGTGTAGGTGGTTTGCAGTCTTGCAACTGCAAAGTGCTGCAGTGCACACTGTGATACATACATCTTTTCATAGTTTTGTCTAGAGTACCTTTAGCATCCATTCCTAGAGGAAGACTGTTGGATGAAATATAATATGCACGTATTTAAGACACACCCCAGGTAATGCCAATAACCTCCCCGGAGGATTGCAACAGTTTGCACTTCCACTAACAATACGTGAGAGTGACTTTTAAACTCCCCACACAGCCACACCAATAGACATGTTGTCAAACTTTTAGATCTTTCCCAATCAGGGAGGTTAATGGTATCTCAACAGAGTGCAGAGAGGTCAAGTGTAAGCAAAGGGTAGAGCCATAGAAAGATACAGGCATGGCCCAGTGACAACTGAAATGTAACTGGAGTCCTGATCTATTCAGGAGAGAAGAATGACAGGGCTTGGTGTGTGATGCAATTCAGAGAGAAAAGGAAGGAAATATTAGAACAAAAAATAGAAATAGATATTTTTATTTATAGAATAGCTTCCTCCCCATCCCTGCTCTTTAAAGAGTAATTTTTGTATATTTCCCTTTCTCTACATGGACCACTTTTATTTGTGAAACTGTTTTAATGACATTTTTTTGAAATACATGAAAATCCATGAATTAAATTATGCTAAAGAAATTTGAATGGGCCAGATGAACGTGTGACATTTGAAATGTGTTTCATGTGAATTCCCTAGCTTCCTGTCCGGGAGTCTTCCCTCCTCCCCTAATCTGAACTGAGCTAAACAGGAAACCAAAATGTGCCCTTCAGTCTGAATAGATTGTGTGATTCTTGGGTAGACATGCACAGTGTGGGTTGGATTTCCTGCAGTTGTTTCCAGCATCATCTCTCTTTTCTTCCTGCCCTCACACTGACCGTCTGTCTGTCTGTCCGGCCAGCCGGCTGCAGGTGCCCTATCTGGTGGCACCTTCCTCTGTTTCTACGGCACTTCTCTCGGCTCGACTCCAATTCAAACCGTCCCTGCACTTTAAAGTTCACATTTTAAAGGTTCACCTATATTCTTAGAAACCTCTCTCTATATCCTTAGCACCCACACGGGGCTTCTTCTGTGAAGTCCACAGAGCGCACAGCGCAGTGAAGGGAAGACAGGACGAGCTGGGGAGGAGGACCAGAGCACGGGGACCAGGAGAAGAAAAGATTTAATTAGAAGAAAGAAGGCCTGGGCTTTTGTTGTTTGTTTTCCTTTGAATCTGAGGATAATTTAGCTTAGTGAACTTGAGACAATTTAACTTTTCGGAACCCGACTTTCTTCACGTGTGAAATATTGAGAAAAAGACCTTTCCTGGTTCTTCCTTGTTAAAGACATGTGACTGTTAAAGGAAACCTTGTGAACATGCATAAAACGGTACAAGAAGGAAACAAATGGGAAGAATGTCTTACTCCCTTTTCACGTGTCTGCATTAAACTTTAATTTGGATATACGTTCAGAGGTTCAGACAGGTCATTTTCAGTCCACACTTCAGAACACAGACTTCAGAATATTTTCTAAAGAATACTAAAGTTTTAGAAGTTAGGTTAGAAATATATTATTAAACTATGTTAGAAATAGTGTGCATGTGCACACAGGCACAGCACAACCCAGTGAATGGCAAAATTGCAGCAAACATGTACTAATAGGTGCTAGAAATGAAAGTTAGTAAAAACAATCAAATTTAATCAGAATGATAATTTTTCAAAATTAATGATTACTGGCACTTGAAGAAAAGTGGATTTAATTAGAGGAAGTATAGGAAGTAGATACCTTTTGCGGGGATTCTGAAGGGCATTTCTGAACACTTACACGCACATATTCATAATTATGCATTATTTGATATAAGAACATTCTAGAATAATCATTAACATTAGTTTCTTTCACGTCGTCTTGATGAAAGGTGAAGTGGCAAAATGAGAGAGGGAGGCTAATTCCTAACCCATTAGCAAGAAGTAGAAAAAGAAAAAAGGTTTTCAAGAACTTATTTAATAGGTACCACTTAGGGATTAAGATGAGGCAGAGAAGTGGTCTTCTTACACTCTCGAAGTACTGACATTCTTATCTGTTTGTTTGCTTTGGTTTATGGTCAGGTTTCCTATCAAAAGATAACACACATATTTTCAAAAATGTACACATTCTGAGGGTTCACTTTGATAAATGTTCCTAATTTGAAAATGTCTGGTGTGTAACTAGCACCCCGATCAAGAAACGGAAAGTGACTCGGAGATGCCGGCTGTGCTCACCGGTCTCAGGCACAGAGACCCGCCGGGGCTAAGCACCGCTCTGACTTCTAAAGCTGCAGGGCAACCGGGCTTGCTCTGGAATGCTGTGTAAGCGGAAGCGCACCGTGTGCGCCCTTTTGTGTCTGGCTCCCTTTCCATTTGGTGTCTGGTAGTCACCCATGCCTTTGTATGCAGCTGCCGCGTGCTCATTCCTATTGCTGGACGGATAGAGCTCCTTTGAGACAGTGTCTTCTCACGTCTCTTTGATTATTTTTGTTGGGATGTCTGTCTTTTACTTAGCAATTTATACAGCTCCTTGGAGGGTGTGAGGTCTTACTCATCCTAAGTCAGGACGCGATACATGACTGTATGCAGGTGATTATTTTCCCTCACTCCGTGGCTCATCATTTCACTTTGCTCCCGGTGCCTATTACCATCAACCAGAAAGAACTTCTTCAGTTTTTATTTTATGTAATGCTTTATTACATTAAAAGTAGTACATTGCTTTTATTAAGCCTTTATCTATGCCTTGCAGAGTTTTTTTTTCCTGTTTGAGCAATTTTGTCTACCCCAAGGTCATGAAAATATTTTGTTATATTTCCTTTAGGTGCTTGCTCACTTCCTTATTATTTATTTATTTACCTTTTCCCATTTAAACATGCAATTATCCGGAATTGATTTTTGAGCACGGTGTCAAGTCGGGGACTAAGGTTCATGCTGTCCTATATTGGAACTTGTATTAATTTATATCGCTCCTCTAACACACACCTGCAAACCTGGTGACTTAAAACCACACAAATTTATTACAATTCTCTGGGTCCTAAAGCTAACACGAGTCTCACCAGCTGAAACTGACTGGTCGCAGGGCTGTGTTTCCTTCTGGGCCATCCAGGAGGGAAGCCCTTGCCCTGCCTAGCTCTCACTCTCTGCCTCCTAGCCATCTTCCTTCCCCTTCAAAACCGGCGACAGTCACATTCTTCCACATCGCCCCCCTGTTCTTGGTTGGCTCCCCCTCTGCCTTGGACCACTTCTTTCTCCTCCTCCCACTTCTAAGTACGGTTGCAATTACGTTGGGCCCACCCGGATAATTCAGGAACATTTCCTTATTTTAAGATCAGCTAATCAGCAAACGAATTTCATCTGCAGTCTTAACCCCTCTTGGCCACGCAACATAACATACTCACAAAATTTGGAGATTAAGAAGTGAGCATCTTTGGGAGGCACGGCCCTGCTTGTCTCAGCACCCAGGGTCCAGTCCTGCCATCGCAACCCAGTGCCGTGCCTGTCACAAGCTAGGCTCACTGATTTCCACTCTTTTCTGTTCCAATACTCTTCCTGTACATTCTTGTGTTAATAATACATTGCATTAATTATTGTGCTCCGTAGTGAATTTATTTAGTAGTTAGGTTCTCCAACTTCATTTTTTCTTTAAGATTTCTTGGTTCTTTGCCTTTCCACGTAAATTTTCAAGTCGGCTTATCCGTTTTAACACATTGATACTGTTTCAGACTGCAGGGAAATGACAAACTTACTGACAGAGAACTAACATTTTTGTTATATTGATATTGGCATCACATGTGCATATCTTCCTAAAATTGGGGAACAAAGGTATTTTCCTTAAATTCCCATAATAATGATTTGTATTCTCTGTGTAGATGTCACTTACAACTTTTGTTAAATTTATTTGCAGGCATTTGATTATTTAAAGCAATTATAAACTGTTTCTTTTTTTAAGTTGAAATTTTTATTTTTATATTGTATCTTGAGATGTTAGCTTATTAGTTCTTATAATTTACCTGTAGATTCATTTATTTTTTGCATGTACACTATTATGTTGTCTCCTAGTCTGATACTTTTACTTTCTGTTTTTCCTATTATACTGCCTAAAATTTCCAGCAAAATGTTGAGAAGTGGTAATAGCAGGTTTTATTTTATTGTTTCATTCTTGACACCAGACAGCAAGTTTTTAATATTTCATCAGAAAGCAGACTAATTTCTGTGTGTACTTTGTAGGTAATTCATAATCTGATAGGATAAATGTTAAAGAGTTTTGTATATGTGAATAAGCATTGAATTTTATAAAATCTTCCCTCTGCTTCAATTGTCATAATCACATGGCATTTCTCCCTTCTTCTTTTAAGAAGGTGATTTACTCTGATTGGTCTTGAAGAGTTAAACAAATCTTACATTCTTGAAGTATACCAGTGATGTAACCAGCTATATTAGCCTTTTTCTATATTACTGAATTCCAATTTCTAATGTTCTATTTAGGATGTTTATATAGGATATTTATGAACTATGTTCATGGGAGAGATTGGCCCGCAATTTCCTGTTCTACCTGAATATATATCCTTTTGTCTCTTTGTAAGCCTGACAACTTTTTATTGAATATTAGACATTCCACTTGGAAAACTTCAGAGATTCAGGGTGATGGTGTCTTTTTCCAGACTTGACTTAGTTCTCTGATCGGTAGGCAGTCGGACTGGCACAGAGGCACAAGCGCTCGGACTGAACCAGGAATTACAGGGTTTCATGGCTGAGTTTTAGTCTTGGCAAGTTCCAGTCCCCTCTGGTTTGCTTTCTCCTCTAGCTTCGTTCTTCAGGGTCGTCAGCTGAAAGCCAAGACGTTTACAGGGCCCACCCGGTCTGACAGCTTCCCCTGTCTTTCCAGTTTCTCCCTTCTGTTTGGATTATCATAATGCTGTTTTGTGCACTTTAGGAAGAGAGCAACTCATTGATGGGGAGAGTTATGCATGATATTGGACAAACTTCTTTGCAAATCTATTTTCTCTGAGAATGAGGCCTCTCAAGTCCTAGCTGCCTCGGTTGCCCTTCAATGCCTTCGACTGCCATTCATTTTTATTTTATACAGTTTCTATAATTGTTGTCAGCAGGAAGCCTAAGCTGTTAAACTGCTCCATCATAACCAAAAGTGGAATTCTTTCTTTCATTTCTCCTTACAATATTCTATAACATGTTTATTATTACTTTCATTTGACACATGAGAAAATTGGGTCTAAATAAAAAGTGATGTAACTTATTCAAGGTCACATGAGTGAGTGGTTGAGCTATTCTTATTTTTCTGATTCTAAAAACTGTGCTATTTAGAAAACAACATAGTGAGGCAAAACATAAAGAGTTTCTGGAGCAGAATGATGTACAGGAAGTATTTAACTCCATCTAAAGGTTCTTGGAAACTGCTACTTCAAGTGAAACAGCATGTAAAGAAACTAATTTTCCCACAGGCTAATCGATATAAGCAAGAGTTAAGCTCCTACAGTGTGTTTCTGGTCACAAAAACGTCATCAAACTTCTAAATGAAGACCCAAAACACTGCTAATCTTGAACACTGAAATAAATGGGAGCTATGAATACATTTGAGAAACATGAATAAAAACAAGTAAGATAATTCTTTTCCAACCCACTTTTTCCAGTTGTGGGTTGTTGTTGGAGGGAGCCAATGCTAGCAGCTCAGGCACGAGGCAGGAGCCCACCCTGGACAGGACACCCTCCCATCGCAGGGCCGCTAGCACACCCCGCACCCACTCAGACTGGACAATGCAGACACGCCAGTGCACCCAGCGTGCACACCGCTGGGACGTGGGAGGAAACCCGAGGGGCTGGAGGAGACCCACGCAGACATGGGGAGAACGTGCAAACTCCACGCAGACAGTGGCCCCTGCTGGGAATCGATATTTTTCTCATCACTGTTATAATAAAATGGTGTTAATGAAATGACTTGGTTTGAGGACCTGCTGTACTGTACGAATATGAAAGAACGTGGTGGAGAAAACCAAGTCTCTGAACCAGTTAGTAATTAACACCCTGGGTCCGTCATGAATTGGTGGCAATGTCAAGAAGGAATGACAGTTAATCAAAATTTTGTCAATGCTTATACGACTTCTTCACTCGGAAACATTATAAATCTCTTAACAAAAATATAAATTATTTACTCCATGTGTCATTATTACCACTAACTAGGCCAAACACAGCATTGTGTGAACTGCAGACAACTTGAATGGCAACACATTTAACTAAACCGCCATGGCAGCCTTGCCCCTATTCTAGTTTACACTTTAAAAACTAAATATATATTCTGGCTGTTAATGTTTCTAATCGTGAATGTTACGTTTAAATATAATGTCACACGGCCAGTTGCAGAAAGACACCTCAAGTGTCTTCTCATGGAAAATCTAAGCAAATTTTCTGGAGTTTACTTTCCCTGGCAGCAGTAGCTCTGTGTCATCTGACTGGACCTACCCGCAGCGAACCTTAGGTGACATCGGCTGGTTGATAGCTGATGGACACACAACAACTTCACACACACACAAACCTTAGCCAGAGGGGGAAGATGCAGCCTGGCGCTCAGTGGAGTGACTGCATGCGTAGTAAGAAGACGCCAGAGACTGTTGAAAGACTTGATCCTGGTGTCTTCAAATATCTCCTACCTGCCAAGTTCTACTAAGTAAATCATCCTCTAACAAGACAGACTTCCTCCTCTTAAAAAGTTGCCAAAGCTGCTTAGAAAGTTAATCTGTTATTGATTAAATGCATCTCGCCAAGAGCAGGCTTATTGCCTTACTTGCGCATTTAGCATATATTTATTTAGTACCTGTTCTTTGAAGTATTAAATTTGTAAATTGAGTACAATATAATCCCTGCCTTTGTGAAGCTCTAGCTCATGATTAGGTAGAATAAAAATAGCTGCAGCATAGCCTAATAAAGAATTCTGATTTGACAATAAAACACTTTTGAATAAAATTCTAGTTTCACTACTTCATAGTTGAGTTTAGATGACTCAATCAACTTCTCTAAACTTAAGTTTCTCCTCTGCTAATTAAGCAACCTTGGGGTTGCTTTAAGATTTTATCAAGATAAAATATTTCAAGTATTTAGCACTTTAAATATTGTGCTAACTAGTTACAAGCACATACTAAAATTGAATGGAACCATAAGAAGCCAAATAACTAAAACAACATGAAGAATGAACGAAGGTGGAGGCATAATGCTCCTGGATTTCAAAGGACGGGACAAAGCCCTAGTCATCAGACAGGACTGGGCGCGCTCAGGGTGGTGTGGCCATGGACAACAAAGCCATAGTTATCAAAACAGCATGGCATTGACATAAAAATGGACACAGCAATCAATGCAACAGAATAGAGAGCTAAGAAGTAAACCCATAATTATGTGGTCAATTAATCTATAAGAGAGGAGCCAAGAATGCACAATAGGGAAAAAATAGTCTCTTTGATAAATCATGAGAAAACTAGACAGCCACATGCAAAATGATGAAACTCAACTAGTATCTTACATGATATGCATAAAAATTTGAGTTAATTTTAACTCAAAGTGCATTAAAGATTTGAACATAAGAACTGAAACCATAAAATTCCTAGAAGAAAACAAAGAAGAAAAGCTCCTTGAAATAGGTCTTCCCAGTTTGTTTAAAGCTGAAACCCAAACCCAACCAATGGGACTACATCAGACTGACAAGTTTCTGCACAGCAAAGGAAACCATCAACCAAATGGAAAGGCGACCTACTGAATGGGGGAAGATATTTGCAAATCATACTTCTGATAGGGATCTATATCCAAAATATATAAAGAATTCACAACTCGATGGCAAAAAAAACACAAACATCCTGATTGAAAAATGGGCAGGCTATCTGAATAGACACTTTCTAAAGAAGACACACAGATGGCCAGCAGGTATGTGAGAAAGATGTTCACCATCATTAATTGGCAGAAAAATGCAAATCAAAAGCACAAGGGGATATTACCTCACACATGTTCGAATAGTGACCAGCAACAAGACAAGAGATGACAAGGGTCGTGAGGATTTGGAGGAAAGGGGACCCTGGTGCACTGTTGGTGCAAGTGGTGATTGGCACAGCCCTATGGGAAAGAGTACGGAGGGTCTTCAAGAAACTAAAAGTAGATTTAGTAATCCTAAGTGATCTCTGATCCTTCTCCAAGTCCTCTCACCACCTCTCGGCTTCTTCAGCCCCACCCCCCTGCCTCCCTTCTGTCCCTCGGGTGGTCCGTGGGACTGGTCTCACATCTTTTTTATGTTTTGTAAAGATCTCACCCTTTCCAGTACCACCCTGCTTAAAATGGCTATTTCAAGAATTCCTTCCCTGCACTGTTTTCCAACAGATCATTTATTGGCTGTCAAACACATTAAATACATGAGTTACTTATTTGCTATTTCCATACAGGCAGGGAATTTTTCATGTGTTTTGTTTTCTTTCTATATTCCCAGTCCCTGCAACGATGCCTGGAACATGGAGGAGACTCAATAAACATTTGGTCACTAAATGATTGGTAGGGAACTCATGCCTCTGTCTTTTTGGTGATGTTTCCTGTGTGTGAGTCATGGGCACTAAATCCGAGGAGAGCGGAGCGTGGACCATTTTTACCTCGTCTTCAACGAGAGGGGAGGAAGCAAATATACTTGAGAGTCAGACACCCAGCTCACATCCACGCGAAGCTCCTCCAGCGATGGAAATGGCCTCTAAGTGCTCTCAAGCTGAGGTTTCCTCCGCCCTCCCCGGAAGCCCGAGCTGCCGTGGGCTGCTCGCGGTTTGTGGGTTCGGGACACACGGGAGCAGCAGGGCGGAGGACAACACATCACAACAACGTGTTTTAATCCGGGCGGCCGCCTATTAAATATTAAAAAATGTTCAGTGGTAGTTTAAATTGAAAATAAATATAACTAAAAGCAAAGCAAAGAAATTGGGGCAAAATACCTTCTTTAATTAATGTTTCTATGTGCTTAGAATAAAAAATAGTATATTTGCTGTAGTTTTCTCATAGATAACCTTTGTCAAGTTAAGAAAATTATCTATTTTCTAGCCCTGGCTGGCGTAGCTCAGTGGATTGAGCGCGGGCTGTGAACCAAAGTGTCCCAGGTTCGATTCCCAGCCAGGGTACATTCCTGGGTTGCAGGCCATAACCCCCAGCAACTGCACATTGATGTTTCTCTCTCTCTCTCTCTCTCTCTCTCCCCCTCCCTCCCTCCCTTCCCTCTCTAGAAATAAATAAAATCTTTAAAAAAAAAAAAGAAAAAAAGAAAATTATCTATTTTCTTAATAGATAATAAACAGAATACTAAAACACCTAGGCTGGATCTGAGGTGCTCAGAAATCATTTCCTGTCATTTAAAAAGTATCTTTAGAGCTCCCTGGGAGCGCCAGGTACTGATCCTAGGGAGAGGAGGAAGACGGAAATGTAAGTGTCATATAAGTATCATGTACATGGGTAGCTATGTGCACACACACAGAAAATGATCTAGACCTGATTCCTATATAAACTATAGTATTTTATTTAAACTAGGATACATTTTATCATTCATTTATAGATTTTTAGATATTATCTAAAAGAATTTATAATATAGTTATATAAAGCATATAATCGTATTATACACAATATATAGGTAGTAGATAACTTATGTTACCTATCTCGTAAACACATCATCTCCTTTTCAGGCAAAACGGTTTTCCTTGGAAAGCTAGTACGGAAACAAGAGTGACTTAGAGTCGAGAAAATAAGATGACCCAGACACAGTGAAATGTTCACCAAATGAACTAGTCACAAGGATCTACAGCTACATATCCTCAACCGGACACCCCTTCTCCAGCGACCCAAGTGGCTGGAGATACAAGTGGCTTTGATACAAGTGGCAAATCGTTAATACTTGTAAATCAGTCACTCCACTTTGCACCAATGAATTAAAAACTGGCATGTAAAGACTGTCCAGTTCCTGGCCAATGAAGGGACAGCTGACTTGACCAAACCACAGAGGAGAACGATATTGTCAAACAGCAACTTCAGACTTTTCTCCTGTCGTCTCTAATAAGCCCGCACATCAGTGAATGTAGCTCAACCTTAAGGGGAATCTGCATGACGAGATGCTTTGTTCCGTTGTGCTTATTTTTTTTCAACCGCTCTCTGTGAAATTTTAAATGAAAATGGCCAGGGGATTTCTGCTGCATTCTCTGATCTGAAGACACACAGATGTTGTGAAGCCGACTGGGAATCTGAGAGGTCAGGTGGAATTACCTGAGATGTCCAGAAATGCAGAGGCAGCCCGACTGCACCTCCGGCTTCCAGGGCCACAGGACAAAGTGGTTACAACTGGACTTTCTCTTCATTCTGCACATGCTTAGGGGTGGTGTGGAAAATGCAGGGAGGCTACTGCAGGGCCAAGCAACCTGGTCAGGGAGACACGGCTGAGAGTGGAAGAGGTGAGCCCTGGTTTCACGTCAGAAACCGAACGGTGCCTGCCGTGCTCCACACACGTTGCTCCATTACAGGGACACCTGCAGGTTCGCTTCTTTACAAAAGTCATAGGAATGTTATGTTTGTTTGGGGTGTATGCCCTAGCGATCATCCCGGCAAACCTCGTGCCCGTCTGGCACCACACACAGTTAGTTGTTAGAACACTGCTGACTATATTCTCCACGCTGTCCTTCACATCCCCGTGACTATTCTGCAGCTACCAATTTGTACTTCCTAATCCTTCCCCCTTTTCACCCACTCCCAAAAACCCTCCCATAACATTATATGCCAGCTGTAATTAGAACATTAACAGTGATCTACAAAAAGAAGTCATAGCAAGATTGATGAAGAAACCACTTCGAGTAATCTACTATGGTTAGTTAGTTCATGGTTCATCCAAAGTCTGTGCCGGGTGGCTGGTTCTGAACGCTCGTCCCTTCATTCCTGTGTGCCGTCTGAGTCTCCCCCATGACTGGGCTCCGGTGGTCTGATCCGTGATCTTCCTTCAGTGCTTCCGTGTGCGCCTGTCTCATCCTCACCTGGTCCCCTGCTGAGTTTCACAGCAGCCAGTGGAATAACATGAGCACGGGGATGATGGTGCCGGGTACAAGGATGGGGCCCTGCCCTGGCCTTCTGTTCTGTGGAAGAGCCATTTCAAATCCAGATGCCCTGGCTTTCTGAGTGGGATCCTGTTCCTGCGGCAACACACAGGTCTAACAGGAGCATAGCTTGTTCCCTCTGGGTAGCCGATCCCCTTGACTTTGGGAGGTTAGGGTCAGGCTGTGCCATGTACTGCTTTTATCTTCCATACACAGTGTTCTAAATCACTAAACCACTGTGTTCTACATCAGAGCTGACAGAGCATCGGTTTGGGAGGGGGCTCAGCACCCAGCGAGTGACGAAGTTCCTTGCGGCCCTGATATTCTAGGCTTCTGTAGCGTCCCCCCATGCCACATGGAGATGGCTCAATGGCCAATTTGGTTACTGTATGCCCTCAGCAAGTCACCATAATAAATATGTAAGTGGCTAAGGGTGACTTTTTTTCTGATTAAAAGGGGGGAACCTTACATGTGAGGACCTAGGAGAAGTAAACCACCTTGATGCAGGCTCTCAGAACCACTTGGGATTAAGGTCTTTGCTCTGCTGCTGGGTCACCCCTGGCGAGCCATTTCATCTGTATGTGCCTTAATGCCCATTTTTTCTAAGATGGAAATAACGCACTTCATTCACAGGGTCATTGTAAAATGAAATAAGATGCAGTCCCTAACACTTAGCGTGGTGCCTAACATTTAGCAAGTACTTACTTAAGGTTTGCAGTTATTATTATATAATTTATTTATTTCCCACTATTTCCCTGTCACACCTGTATTTTCACTTAGGTTCTCTGGCTTTAATAACCCATTTGTGTTAAGGCTCTTCTCTCACACAAGCGAATAAAACAAGCTCTGACTCACTTCCTTTTCACGGAGGCTCTGTAGCCTCCTACGCAAAAACAGCAAACTGGCAAACAATTCCTAATGCTGTGCATTACACGTGTTGAAAATCAAAGGGAGGGAGAAATGCTCTGTCAGACCGTCTTGAAACTGAACATTGTGTGACTGGATTGGGGTGTTTAACTCAGTCGGTAATTGACATTCCTGAAGCTGTCTAAGCAAATCCAAGGTGTGACAGTTCTTGCATTTCCCCTGTGTTACATGCAGTCATTCACTCAGAAACTATTTTATTATGCAGCGGGATCAAATAATTTTGACGCTAGAAGGGAGCTTAGGAATGATGCATTACAATGCCTCTTTTCCAAGAGATAGGTCCACAGAGGTTAAGTGCCCTGTTTTGAATTCCACAGTGACTAGACAGTAAACAAAGCAGAACAAAGAGTCCTGCAAGGCAGCGTGGGAAATAGGACGAGGAGGAGGAGATTCCATGTAGTCTCCAAGATCCCAAAGGTCAGCAGGAAAATGAGATGTGGATACTGATAACTGGGATACAGGATAGAAAGTTGTCAAATGTTATAGGAATTTTAGTAGGACAGAATATTACTTCCAGCTAGAAGAAATATTTGAAGTAGAGTCTTTTTAAAAAATCCTCACCTGAGGATTTTTACTGATTTGAGAGTGAGACAGAGACAGACAGTCAGACAGACAGACAGGCGTCAATGTGAAAAAAAAAACATCGAAGGGTTGCTTCCCATATGGGCCCCGACTAGGGACAGAACCTGCAACCCTTTGGTTACAGGATGATGCTCCAACTGACTGAGCAGCAGGGCGAGGGCCAGGGCTGCAGAACATACTCTGGAGGCTGCTGGAAGCCCTATTTTGCTACCTCAAAGGGAGATCCTAAAATGTATTCAATACAAAAGTCATCAAGGCTGGAAGATAGAAACGTACAGATTCTTAATGACATCATTTGAGCAGCTGGATCCAGCTACATCGTAAGTGAATGCAATGCTTGATCTTTTTCTTCCCATAACTATGTAAATTTACCCAGTTTAAGGTGGGATTTTAATTTGCAAATGAGAGCAGTGATATTTTCACTTGGCCTTGATGGGCTGGCAGACATCAGACTTGTGTGTACATGAGGAACAGAAAG
Organism: Phyllostomus discolor; assembly: GCF_004126475.2. Classification (NCBI taxonomy): domain Eukaryota; kingdom Metazoa; phylum Chordata; class Mammalia; order Chiroptera; family Phyllostomidae; genus Phyllostomus; species Phyllostomus discolor. The sequence goes on from NC_040915.2 coordinate 22,644,013, forward strand.
TAGAGCTACACTGAGGAGGCAGATATAGGAAAAGCATCGATTTTTCTGGGCAATACAAAGCTACTGTTTGGTTGCAGCTAGAGTGGGTGAAGAGACGCAGCGGAAAGATGACTTCATAAGCGTGGGGCAGGATAAGCTTTTGGAAAGCCTTCAGTCCTACGCCAGAGGGTCTGAACTTGGAGGAGAAATATGAGACGCCAAAGACTTTCGGGAGCTGTCTGGCAGAAGCAGCACCGTGCTTTGGAAAGAGTCAGCAGAATGCTGTACCCAGGGTAGATTTATAAGGAAACAGTTTTCTCCCTTTGGGTGGAGAAGCCGTGCGATAGACATGTTATTAATGTTCTTGTAAAGTCTCTCTTCTTCCTCGCAGGCGGCACCACGCTTCTGTTTCCTTCTCGACATAAATTTGTATTCTGTGCGTCGGTTTGTTCCACCGATGTTTCCGATTGCTTAAATGTCACTCTTGGCTCCTGGAAAATTCCAGGGGTGTCATTTCCCATCCGGGCACGCGCATTCACTTCCAGTGGTTATTTATAACATCTAATTTTTCCTCCTTGAAATTGTATTCAACTCAAAGTTTCTCAACCCTGTCACCATTAGCTTAGGCTAACATGGGAAACATTTTATCCACCATAAGCTCGGCTGCTTTGGGGTATCAGTTTTTAATACTTCACATTCTTTTTTAATTTATTTTTTTTAGATTTTATTTATTTATTTTTAGAGAGGGAAGGGAGGGAGAAAGAGAGAGAGAGAGAGAGAGAGAAACATCAATGTGCGGTTGCTGGGGGCCATGGCCTGCAACCCAGGTATGTGCCCCGACTGGGAATCGAACCTGCGATGCCTGGTTTGCAGCCTGCGCTCAATCCACTGAGCTACGCCAGCCAGGATACTTTACATTCTTATGATTTTTTTTCAATTTTTTTATGGAGCCTTAAAAACTATTCCTTCCTTTGATTATCCAAATATTCTGTCAAATAACTAGGAAACTTTTTATCTTACTTTGGTCAGTTAGGTGACCACAGCCCAAAATGCTAAGCTAAATACTTACAGACAGAAGACATAGTAATTACAGAGCCAGGGGTTTAACTCCTAACTTCAGATACTGCCCCAGAAGTCTTTCCATGATTCTAACATAATTTTTCTAAGAAATTTAGAAATTAAGAAATTTTCTAAAAATTTCTTAGAAATTTTCTAAGAAGTTGAAAGAAGACTGCTCCATCTAGCTAAAGAAGAAATTCACATAGGGACATTTTTGTTTTGAGATGAAATGTGATGAAGGACTCTGTGATAGCAAACCTTTTAGAGTATAACTTTGCTGGTGATTCTTGAGGGTTAAGATTGACATGACCTTATGTTTATATTAACTATAGAGAAAGGATAGTTTATATTAACTATAGGGGTAGTAAAATCTTTACATTAACTACAGCTTACCCTGTGGCCACTAATTTGACAAGAACCTAAGAAAGAAGGCTGCTCAGTTTTGCTCCAATAGGGAAATCTCGCGTCTTTTCAAGAGATGCCTAAGAGCATTACTTCTAAAACAGTGTTGTGCAAACTTCACCAGACATCAGAATCATCCAGAGCACCTAGTAAACATGCAGATTCCTCAGGCCACCTGCAGAAATTCTGACTTGGTGGGCATGGTGGGGCCCTGTACTCTGTAGTACATAACTCGCACTTTGCAGACGCCAAGGCCCCCGGCCCATGTTGGCCAAGCAGGTTCTAGAGCCACGTCACTGCAGTGAGATTCCCGTGGGGACAGTGTGAAGAGCTCCTCCAACCCAGATGTACGTGCTACTGTCTGCTGAGAGTTAAAGAGTGAAAAATGGATTCTGTGGGAGGTGTGTAAAGTCACTTTAAAGGGTCCTTACTGACGACAACAAGATGGGACACTGGGGTCAATAAGCCTGAACAGTAACGTGTCCACCGGAAGAGGTCACTCAGAAATAAAAGCATGGGAAAACTGTGCCCCAGCACAGAGGGGAGCAGCAACCATCCAGGGCAGTTAGTTCCTCAGCTCGCTCATGGGGCTCCCAGCGTCCACAGCAGGTAGGGTCTTAACACAGAAACCAGCTGTGTGAGGCTCTGTTAAGCTACACCATCGCACATTTGAAATTAAATTCCTTTTTCTGGTTTAGGCTTTCCAAGAAAGCTTTGAATGGTTTTAGGGTTTCTCATGTAGCTTTCTGTATATAAAGCTAATACGGATACCCTAGCTCATGTGACATTTTATTCATTTATGATGACCAACACCAAGGTCATTCTGGAGTCTGTCAGTTTGTGTGTCTGGAATAATGATGACAATACTGAAAGCTGAGTCTATACTTTGTTTACTAATGAAAAGACGATTCCTAAATATGCAGGACTGGATCCTCTTCTGACTGAGCAATTGGGCTTTCTTTACACACTGTTTGTATGTAAAGAACTTATACAACTTAACACCAGGAAGACAAACAATTCAATTAAAAAAGTTCTTTTTGGGCTTTCTCCCCAATGGGTAGCCCCCCCAATTTTATTATCACAGATATATTGCATATCTCTGTGTATGTAGTATGTTTATCTGCAGTGTACATATCAAGAGTAAAATCTTTTGCTCCTTCCATTAAGAATCAATTTTTGACCCCTTGGTGTCAATATCATCCCTATTGAATACACGTGCTCTCAAGATACTCCAAACTTAAAAAAAAAGATACTCCAAACTTGATCTCCATTTTGCAATTAAACGTCAACAATATACAACATATTTTTCAAATTTTGCAGCATGCTTTCATTTATATGTGCAATTATTTCAGGGGATACTCTTAGACTGATGCTCTAAAAACAACCGTGAGATTATATTCATTTTCTTTTTATGGAATAAACTCTTACCCATACTTAGAAACATGAAATCACAGATGCTGACTTGTTATTTAGCCCAATCAACTCATCTGACCTCAGGCTGGCACCTGTCTCCCTTGTTGAAAGTCACTGGCAAGAAGAAAAGGGCCTGTTTTGTCTTGTTGCCAGTTCTCAGTTACCAGAACCATACATAAGTCTTTCTAGACTTTGTAACTTTACATTGTTATTGCTCAGATTTGTTAAAAATCTCCATGTCCATTTCTCTGGGACAAGAGACTATTAATTTCATTTTTGTCCCCAGTATATCATCTATTCCTTTTTCTGTTTTTTTTGTTGTTGTTGTTGTTACTGCTTCTCTTCTTGTCTACATGTTATCCTCTTTTCTACCCATCAAAATTCAAGGCACATTTTCCTGTAAAGCATTCACAGCCCACAGTGACCTCTTTCTTGTCTCTTCCGGCAGCATGTCCTCTCTCTAGTGCTCATTGGTATGCATTTATGCACTCCCCATGGATAGAGAATAGGACCCACGCACACTGCACCAAAATGAGGATGGAGGCTCTTTCCACTACTTTACCCATGACACCTCACTAGTCAGTCAGCTTGATCCCACTGAACAACAGAGAAACTCAGGAGAGACACTCTAGTGATGCCAAGTTAACATACAAATAAAAGCTAATCGCCTCTTGGGCTTTGTTATCTTTGTAGACCCGGAGCCCCCAGCAAAACCTTCTTCACACAGACTGTGCTCAGAAAGAACTATTTCTTTGGTAAGCAAATGTACAAATGCATCTAACTCACGTGGATGCCTCCAAGAAAGTGACCGCCCACATCTCAGAACCCAGTGGAATTCTCAATGGCAAGGTCAGAGAGACATGAAGACATGAGGTGGGAGATAAATATTAATCGCACCTGGGTGACATTTGTCTGATCTCTTACTGTCTCTGAATTTCTATTTCTTTGGGAAAAAATGCTGAGTAATTTATTCTAGGACCAAATCTCTTAAGTTTCCCTGTATCTGAATTCTTACAGTAATTATTTCTCATTAGTGCCTTGGGCGTGAAAACATTTGCCGAGAGAACAGAGGGCTTCAGTGGGCCCCAGGGGCTGCTTTCATATATAGGGAAAGATGATCGAGCTCTCCGCTCAGTGCAGAGAAGAAACTTCCCACAGCAAACGCTAGTCAAGGCCACAGCACCAGAGGGGGGCCCACGCACCGGAAGTGTTGAAAACATCCTTGAATCTTTGAGATGAGGCATTAGGAGGCGCTCTAACATCAAAACCAGGCAAGAGGAGCCGGCCACCATTAAATTCTCCAGCCACATGAGACTGTAATTCGGATGGTTGAAGGGGTTCAGAGCAAGTCTCCCCAGAATGAACCACTTTGGCATTTAGACTATTTTGAACTGCAGACAATTAAGGCCCAAAAGACCCAGGAAGGGCTGCCTTTTTTTTTTAAACCCCCCCCCCCCTTCACTTCATTGCCTAAAATACTTGAGACGGAGGGCCAGGCTCAGGGAGAGAACTGTCATTAGAGAGAACTAAGAAGAGTCAGGGCCAAGTATAGTAAGCTTGTGGGGGAAGCTCAGCAGGGCCCGGAAACAAAATTCCTCTCCGTGCCCCATTTTGTCCGCATGGCATGGCAGAGAAGTATCTTCTTCCTGCTAATCTGTTGTGTACCAAGCATTGACTCCTCCTGTTTCCTGTAAATTGTCTTCCTTCCCTTTGAAGTCCCAGACCGTACCCCCTTCTTCTTAGTTCAGGACGGCATATAAGCCTCCTGACTGCTTGTGGGTCCCATAGTTTTCTGGGGCCCCCATATGTTCATAATTAAATTTGTTTTCCTCCTGCTAATCTGTCTTACGTTAATTTGATGATCAGGCCAGCCGAAGAACCTAGAAGGGTGGAAGAAAGAATTCTACTCTTCCCCCTATAGGGAAGAAAAAATTCCAGCGCTGGCTGCATAATTCATTGAGAGTGTCCTGTTCAAACAGGGCAGGCCATTCCCGAAGGCCCTGTTCCCCTACTCCCATGCAGGCATACACTGTATGCTCGGACCTCGCCACTTCCTGTGCTCAGTGACAACCAAACAAAGCAATCATCACATTGGAGAAAAATAGAAAATAGCTTTTAAAATTATTACTGCTGCGAAGAAAAGTGTTTGCTAATTTCCACCCTTGTCCTACTCACAAAATTACCAATATGTTTATCCCAGATATGAAGTAGCTGTTTTGATTACAAGTTGTTTGAATATTACATTTCTTCCCAGACAGCAACTTTGTACTGTAGGTAAATTGAGCCATTTCATGTAAATATAGCCTATGTTTCAGCAATATTTTAATTACTAGCTAACGGGTACTTGACCTTTTTTGCATGGTTTTATACATTGATTTTTCTAGAAATGTAACGATAAGAAAGTGAAGGGAACAAACTATACAGGAAGGATCCCTGAAAATAAAGATCCTAGAAGAGAACATAGGCAGTAAAATCTCAGACATCTCTGATAGCAATTTCTTTGCCAATACATCTCGTAGGGCAAGGAAAATAAAAGAAAAATAAGGGACTACCTCCCTTATTTTTAAAAAATAAATGGGACTACCTCAAACTAAAATGCTTCTGCACAGCTAAAGAAACCATCAGGAAAATGGAAAAGGAACCACTGTATGGGAGAACATATTTGTCAATGATACATTTGATAAGAGATTAATTTCTAAAATACATAAAGAACTTACACAACTTAACATCAGGAAGACAAACAATCCAATTAAACAATGGACAAAGGACCTGAATAGGCACTTCTCCAAAGAGGACATACAGATATGGCCAACAGACATAGGAAAAAAAGCTCAACGTCACTAATCAACAGAGAAATGCAAATTAAAACCACAAGGAGATATCATCTCACACCTGCCAGAATGGCACTCATCAATAAATCAACAAACAAGTGCAGGCGAGGATGTGGGGAAAGGGGAACCCTTTTGCACTGTTGGTGGGAATACAGACTGGTGCAGCCACTGTGGAAAACAGTATAGGGTTTCCTTAAACAATTAAAAATGGATATGCCTTTTGACTCAGCAATCCTACTTCCAGGAATATATGTTAAGAATCTCAAAAGACTAATCAGAAAGAATACATGCACCCCTATGCTCATAGAAGCATTATTTACAATAGCCAAGGTTTGGAAACAGCCCTAGTACCCATCAGTAGATGAGTGAATCATGGCAGTCGACATAGCTGTAAAAAAGAAGAAACTCTTTTCCTTTGCAACAGCATGGAGGGACCTGGAGAACATCATGCTAAGCGAAATAAGCCAGTCCGAGAAAGGGAAGTACCATGTGATTGATGTCACTCATATGTGGACTCTAATGAACAAAATAAACTGCAAACCAAAATAAAAGCAGAAGCATGGACACAGGGGACAGACTGATAGATCTCAGGGGGGAGGGGGAGCTGGAAGAGGTTAGCCAAAGACCACATATGCACATATGCAAAGCCAATGGACAGAGACAGCGATGTGGTGAGGGCTGGGGTGGGTGGTGCTTGGTGGAGGGGGACAGGGGAGGAATGGAGGACATCTGTAATAGAGTCAACAATCACAAATCAAAAATAATAATAATGCTGGGAAACCTTGTCCTCATAAACATGAGATGAAATGTCAAGTTGTCGAACTCCTTCTGAGTTATGTGCCAAAAGTCATACACACATCTACTCTAAAAATTATGGTAATGATAAGGAGAAAGTCAAGGGCAGATTGCATTTGGTTTCATTCAGCACTTTCCTGAGAACCACTGATCACTTTACCAAACCGTGCGGTCGGCAGCAACGCTGCTCGTCATGTCTGGCTTGCCGGTCACATGCAGGCTGACTCGCCTCAGCCTGCGTTTGCAGCTGTGACAGTCATTGGGATTCTAAACCTGGGTGTGTATGTGTGTGCGAGTCCTAATTTCAAAACAGCAACCGTAAGGAAAAGTGTTGATTATATTCAGTTAGATATTGTCTTGCTGCTCTCAAATTCAAACGCATTCATTACAAGTAGATATGGTTTCTAGGATAATTGTACCCAGGCGCCGCATAATATCTGTTTATTATAAATTGATTTTCTTTTATTTCTCCTTTATGTTTTATTTAGATCATTATTTTGATTTTTATAGAAGTATACCTCAGAGCTGGTTATATGATCTATAAACTGTATGCGGATATGAAAGGAGCACATTACAACTACTTGTGGTAAAAGGAGGGCTTCGGGTCTAGTAAGGTTGAAACATGGATGAATAAATGGTGATGTGTGGATGTTTGTTACCCAGATTATCACCGCCACAAGCCAGGGGTCTGTTACATTCACCAGTGTAGCCCCAATGTCCAGGACAAAGCACCTCCCCTGCTGGGGCCCTTCCCTTGCTCCCCAGTCATTGGCTGAGCTCTGGGTTAGGCATCACAGGGAATATGGCCATGGATGAGGCAAGCAACCAATCAGTGAACAGATAATGATGCACACAGAGGGCAGTGATGTGCCAGGAGGAAGACACAGGTACGGAAAGGTAGCGGATGGCAGGGGTAACTCAGAGAGCACGCCGAAGTCTGGCCTCTGTGAGAAGGTAGCTTTTGTACCAAGGCTGAACCATGAGAAGGAGGCAGCAGTGTGAGAACCAGCAAGAGCATTTGTGGGAGAAGGAACAGCAAATGCAAAGACTGTAGGCAAAATAGGGCTTAGTGTGATCGCAGCACAGAACACCTGACATGTGGCTGGAGGCTGGTGAGGAGGAGCAGAATTTGTCACCTCTTTGGCACATGGACTATTTTAGGTTCATTATTTTTAAGAAAAAGCAGACTCAGAAGAAGCTCTGGAAACAGAATTCGCCCTTTTGTAGGAGCCATGTACACTTACAAGGGAAATCTCCATTTGGAAGGGTGTCTCCCTGGCCGTGAGAGGAAGAGGGGGGTGACTAAATGTCTAGAAACTCTTTATCAGTCAGGAAGCCAGACAGTGACATGTGCTCCGCAACCATGACCTCCTTCACCTGCTGTGCCGGAAACCCTCCCGTGACCGGCTTCCACCCCGACATCTTTTTTTTCTCTCTTTAGCTGGAGATGGCATTTAAGGTGATGGCTTGGGCCTCTTGGGGAAGTTGCTAAGTTTTCCTAGGTCCTCCCATGGATACACCACGTATACGTGTTATTAAACTTGTCTGTCTTGTCTGTTGACCTGCCTTTTATTATGGGGGTTCTCAGCCAGGAAGGCAGAAGGGGGGAGAACAAATGACTTCCCTCCCTGCAGTGCTGATGGGGACAGCGGGGGATGAGACCCACACAAGGGGAGCTGACAGAGGCAGGCAGGGGCCAAATCCTGTTCGGCTTCATAGGTCCTGGTAAAGTGTTCAGACTGTGTTCCAAGAACAATGGGAAGCTACTGAAGTGTTTTAGAAAAGCAATGTGGAAGAAATAACATAGGGAATACATAAAATGAACTCACTTTAAACGAGCTGCTGAAATTATTAACACTGTGAAGGTTGAGGCACGAGGAGATGGTGTTACTCTTTTTCTAACTAGCCTGGGAACTTGACTTCTGCACTTTCTAGTTCTGCATTACTGCCTGGACATACAGCATTTCACTGTGTCTCCATACCTGGCCTCTGATTACCCCCTGAAGGGCTCACGTAATTGGACCACCTGACCTCCACCGGACAGACACCTGTTATCCAGACCGCTGCGCGTGACCAGTCCTCCTCCTGTGCATTTTCCAGACCATCTGGTATCTACCATCCAGACCCCTGACACCTGACTGATAACCACCCTGGACTCATCCAAGGGCTAAGAATGAAGCACTGATAATTCTCAAGGATGCTCGTTTTACTATAAGGACTCTAACTTTTCTATCTTCTTTGGAACTCTTCTGGGTTTTTGGCTAGCTCTGTTTCCAGTTTGCGAACTCTAAGACCCTTCTAAATCTTTATCATTTATCTCTAGCAAAGACTCCCGACTCTTTTTGAATGTGACAGAAATATGATCCGGATTCCATTTTTAAAAGATGAATCTGGCTGCAGTGAGGAGCCTGGATGGATTATTGTCACTCATAGGTGCTTAATAAATAAATGTCTGGTACACACATCCATGCATGAGTGACTAAATCTATGGATTCACCGGTGCAGAAAAAGCCAAGGGCTGCGGCACTGCACAGGGCTCTTCCGCCTTACCCAGTAGTTCTTTCCTGAGCCTCAGGTTCCTTATAGGAGAACAATAGGCCTTGTGGATCCCCCTCCAGCTCTGAAATAATTCAGCAGCTCCTGCCAACCCAGCCTACTGCCAAGGCTCTCAGGCTTCAAGCAGCTGTAAAGAAAAGCTGCTGAATGCCTCTGCTGTTTATCATCCTCCGTTTGGCATTTCGTCTGCAGCTGGGGCCCTCTCTATAAGACCACTCAGCATCTATAAGCTGACTAATTTCCATGTTGATTGCAGAGCTGGAAATGTATACACTTGTCATTCTTATTCTTGGCCCAAACGCTTGGTGCTGACAGTAGCTCTGACGAAGGGGCATTGACACCACTTGCTAGTTATTGTCTGATGTGCAATTGACACGAGTGGGTTTAGGAGGATGTACAATTTGATAATCAGACCCCATCTGCAAAGCAATCACGAGTCACATCGTGGAGAGAATGCAAGTAAAAGCTGGGGGTGTGGCTCTCATTTCCAACTTCCCTTACCCTAGCAAAGATTGTGTAAAGAGACGCTGCTATGCAAAAACAATTTTATATTTTTTTAATACAATGAGCATCTCTTAGTGCTTTGGATTTATACAAGTGTAGCAAGCAGCAGACTGTGAAAAATGCTTTCATGTTTACGATTTCACTTTGCAAATGCATTATATTAATATAGAGTTATAAAGAAAAGTGTGTTTGATGAAGAACATTCAAGCCACACAGCGGCATGTAGAGTTTAAAGATAATGCACCCTGCTACCCCAGTATGATGCCAGCGTGGAGAGAAGGCTCTGCATAATCAGACTTCATGGATTTAGATCCAGTTTCTGCCTCTTGACAGTTTTCTGTGATAACCTCAGAAATATTATTTTACTTCTCTTACTCTGGTTTTCTCATCCCTTAAGTAAAAATAATAATAGCGCCTGTATAATGAAGGGTTCGTTTATGGATGTAATGTAAAATGGAAATGTCAGGTTTAGGGTGGTACCTGACACATATCACGAGCTTCATAAATATTAGCTACTCTATTTTATTACTCCTCCTCGCCGAAGCCAGTGACACCTGGCAGGTACCCTCCACACAGCTTTCAATCTAACCAACTACTCAAGAAACCTTTTATCTCTATTTTCTTTCATTAAAAATGGGACCATGAGCTAAAACAGGTTCTTTAAATTTCTTTTCTCCCTTAGTCAAAATGTATCCTGGTGATTCTTGTTCTTATCAGTATATAGGTCTGCAGCGTTAATAGTTTTATGGTATTAATTTAATGGATGAGCCAGAACTTACTTTTCTTCAGCTGATGAATATTTAGGTTGCCTGTGACTTTTTGCTGCTACAAATAGTGTTGCAATAAACTTCACTGTCACCATCTCTGCATGTTCCTAATAGTTTCCCTCCAGGAGAGATCCTGAGAAGTGAGAGGTCCTCTGGGCTGTGTATTTGCAGACACTTGAAGGGGAAACGGGGTGAGCGAGTGAGTGCTATTGTCCACAGAAGAGCTGAGTTCCAGAAGTTTAGGAATTTCTCTCGCTCCTCACAGGTAGCACTCCAGTGCACTGTGACAATAAGACAAACCCTCAGGTCTTCTGCTTCCAAACCCGTGGCTCTTTGTATTGGATGACACAAAATTAGACATTCCCTCCAGGTACCTGATAACCTCTGTGGCCTGCAGAAGCTTTCATAGTGAAAATCTTAATAGATTTATTAACTTCACTTTCAGATGGGCCTGATAGGCTTGGCGATAATGCCTACACGACGCAAACGGGGAGGGGAGTGCTGGAGGAGGAGGTTTCCTTTGACTCTTACAGGTTTTACGGCTAATCTAATAAGACAGATGCACAGGAGGAAAAAGAAAACAATTTTAATTTCATTTGTACCGAGGCTCCCTGAGAACGAGAGGGCACAAGGACAACCAGTCAATTGAGGCTTCTGCGGAGATAAGGAGAATATGTAGACGTCTGAGATTCAAACAGGAAGAAGGCAATTCACAAGGCGGTGGAAAAACAAATGTTTGGTAAACAAAGGTCGCTGTGCTAATGCAGAGCCAAGGGGACACAGAGAGGACACTGGACAAGATTGCTTTGCTAAATTCCCCCAGTCCACCATGCTCGATCGAGAATTAAACTATGGAAAGGAAGGAGGTGGAGGAGAGGCAAGGAGGCAGGTAAATGTATCATCACCAGCATCTGGTTAGTAACTACTCGCTCTAGGGTATCAAAATAAAATATTTCCTGAAACCTTGCAAGCATCTGAGAGTTTAGCAAGAAAAAGAAGAAAGGAACCATTGGACTGGCTCAGTGTAAATGAATCAGAAACATATGTCTTGGGTTTCTCAATATGGGAGCATGGCTGGCAAAATTCATTTAAGCTCTGCGGAGCCCACGGGACGTGAAAAGGAGCGCGGCAGGCCGAGCATATACCCGTGCTGTCCTGTAAGCAATACAAATAACTCTTAAATTAGGCCCAGACTTTCCCCCGGTGGGCCAGGAAACCTGACTGCATGATAGCAGCTTGCATTTTCATAGCTATGATTTTTTTCCCCTCCACAATCCTGAAATACCACGAGCAACGCATCCATGTTCCCTGCCCCTGCTTAAACAATGAGATGGTTTTGTGTGGCAGAACAAACAAGAAAAACTGACTTACATACACTATATATACATATATATACATACATTAATTCTGTGTGTATATAAAAAAATAAATGACATTCAATGGAGTTTAAATTTCAGGGAAACAACAAACAATATTTTAGTGTAATCGTTGGGGTCACATTTTTATTTTAAAAAGTGTTTAAGAATAACTTTATTATAAATATGCATCACACAACAATTTGGATATGCTTACACTAAAAAGTGTTTGTTGCTTATCCATAATTCAAATTTTTACCTGCATATTCTGTATTTGTACTTCCAATACCTGGCAACCCTCATTCTTTTGCTTCCCCAGACTAGACTAATGAGACAAGAGATGTAGTTTTTGAATTAGGGGAGGGTGCCTGCCTTCAGTGGAAAAAGCATCTGGAATGCGGAAGAGGCTGGAGGCGGCAGACACTGTCCATCAATTAGCAGGCTCGGGAAGGAAAGGCATTCGCGACTTGTGAAAGGACACAACCATGGCTTTATAAGCAAAACTTGGCTTGCATTCTCCTAGGAGCTCCTTCCTACTGACAGTACTAGGATGGGACAGTTACGTATGTTTAGCAGGACCATGGTGCATATACTCCATCTGCGGGACTTGTTAGGAAGGCAGAGCCCAGAAGGCCACTGGCTGGCTGAGTGGGAGGAGAAGGGCAAACGCTGAGTGAAGGAGCCTGGTAGGCGTATGGGCGCTCCAGGGAGTGTGGTGTCTCACCGAGGGTTGCGGACCGAAGGCCAAGAGTCCCTGGGAGGCTCTTACCCTCTACTTTGTTATAGTCTCAGTTCTCAGCACAGAGCCTGACAGGTAAGTAAGGACTCGATAACTTTGCGCAGCAAATGAATAAGTGGACTTTCCTGTCTATAAAGTCAAAAAGTGGAACCAAGTCACGCAGAACTGACACACTCTGGACCAAGTCACATTACGAACTAGGCCTCCATTTCTGAAGACGTGTCTCTGGGTTTCCCTAAACAGAAGAAGAAGGTGCCGGAAGCAGGCAGAGACCCAGGCCCGTGGCTTCTACATCAGCCGGAGCACCGCCTTGTCTGTTTCTCTTTTGCATTGGGGTTCCAGTGAGACTTAGTTTAAATATGGTTCGCTGCAAAAATTAAACAGTTATAAAACTATGTGTAAGATGTAGAAGAAGTATCTCAGTGCTAAGTTCTTTGGCTCCACCCACATCCTATTCTTCAAAACGGAATGATCCACGTGCTTGCTCAAAGCCAGCAGGAGGTGACCGAGAGGACACAGCCTAGAGAACGGGAAGAAAAAGGGACCTACGAGAGGACTTCTCACTCTGGTCTCCAGCTTCCCCACACGGTTCACCTCGGTAACAGCAAGTCTTGCCTGGGGTGATAATTACTTCCCGAGTCCCAATACAAAAATGAGGAAGAAAAATAATCATGTGCAATCTCTCCAGCAGTCTGTCATACTGAAAACGTGGCCTAATTGATTCTGCAAATGCACCCAGGGAATATAAAACTGTAATCAGTTTTTCCGTAGTGTTTATATCCATAGTGACGGAAGCCTAATTGCAAAATTTATCATTATGCAATAAACTGTAGGGATCACAGGTACACATGACAGTCAGCAGGATGGTGGTAGCAGCTTTTGTGCAAATCACTGTTGGCATTTTCTGTGTTCAGCACACAAGCCAGCCCGGGACAAGCTCAGTTTTGACCATGTACAACAATATTCCAATTACTAAGTGTTTCAATGATTTGTGTCATCTATTAAGTGTGCTATTTCTGCCCCCACCTCCAGGGAAGCTCTAGCTTATCAGTTCGGGTGAGGGTGTTATGGGGGGCAACCTCGAAAGTGCCCTTGAGCCATGCTCTGGTCTGAGCAATAGGCCTCGATGGCTGCCCATTAGCATAGGAGAAATCCAAGCTGCCCGAGGTCCTCGCCTGCGGCAGCTTCTGCTCTGGTCTCACCGTGCACCCATTTCTTCACAGCTCTATCGGGGCGCTTGCCCGTCCCTGAAAACGCGATGATCTTTTTCTTCGCTGGTCCTGTCTTCATTTCTCTGAATCCTTAGGATTTACAGGCATATTAAAGTGTCTATATATAACCACTTTAACACCAGGCATTCTTCTAGGCACATAGCTGTCCTTCAGGGTAAGTAGCAGACTTCTGCTTTGGGGAGAACAGAACAGATGTATTTTCCCCCTATTTCTCCAGTAAGGACTTTACATAAAAAAACAACCAGAAGATGACTGTGAAAGGTGAGGAGAGGAAGGCAGGGCAGGCGGGGCACAGTGAGTTCCCGGGGCTTTCCTTTCGCCTCATGTACCCCAGACTGGCCGCTGGAGCAGCCTGGGACTGGGAAGTGCCAATGGACACAATGACAGAATAAGACACACAAAAGTCAGCCAAAAGGAAGGGAAGGCAGGCCGAAGGGCAAAACTTCCAGCCAAGAATGACTCTACTGCAGCCCAGCACCACGCACACACCGTGGCCTCACCTGTACCTGAGGCTGAGTGGGACCCTGCATGGCTACCCTTGCCAGGCTGTTAGAGCAGCCCCGCCCCTCACCCCGCCCCTCCAAACCCAACCCTGACAGGGGGGTGTCTGGGAAGGTCAAGCAGGAAGCTGGGGCTTCCATCCCTGCTAGGCAGCAATCAACCCCCACTTTCCATCAGCGTCAGAACGAGCACCCAGGGAGCCTGAACGGGCACCCGCACAGAGCTGTACAGAAGCACTCACACCTCCCCCATCTGGACAGCAGAAGACTTGATGGAGAGTCCGGATTTAACACCACCCAGTGGTAACAAGGCCTCTCCTCCACCTCGGTGTCAGTGGGGACCCCTGAGGAGTAGTCAGGGGGACTCATTCCTCCGGGCGGGGAGATCTCAGTGGAGGCCTGATGGGCAGCCGGAAGTCCCAACAAGGCCCAGCCAAACTGAGAGGGTCCCTGCCCTCGGGTGTAACTGGAGGCCAAGGGGGAAACCTGGACCCCTACTCCCACCTGGCGGTAATGGGATAGAACCCTCCGGCACTGCTCTGCCAGGCCAGTGTCAGGAAAACCAGTTAAAGCCAAAGGCATAAGTAACATCCAGAGACACACAATGTAATACTCCAAACATCCAGACTTCCATTGAAAACCACTCATCACACCGGGAACCAGGAAGACCTCAGACTGAATAAAAGAGAAATAACGAACACCAGCAGTGAGATCACAGAGGCGAGGCTTGTCTGGCGCAGGCCAGACTTACCCGACCGTCATCACGAAAACACTTCGCCAAGTCGTTAAAGACGTACCTGAAACAAACAAAAACAGTCTCAACAAAGAAACAGACGTGAGGGAGACGCAACTGTGAACTGCAGAACTTCACATGCAGTAACTGAAAGGAAAAGTCTACGACTGGGCTCCAACTGACTCGGAGGAGAAAGAAGGGGACATCGGTGAACCAGAACACAGGATAACAGAAATCACCCAGTGTGAACCATAGAGAGAAAACAGACAAAATAATACACAGAGCCACAGGGACTCCTATGTCCTCCGTCCCAGAAAGGATTCGTGGGACAGGGCTCTCTCTGACTGCGATGAGATCAAACTGCACATTAATACCAAAAAGATACCACTGACGTCTCCACACACGTGGACACTACACAACGTGCTTCTGAATAATCCATGAATCAAAGAGAAAGTTGAAGGAGAAATAAAAAAACTATTAAACTGAATGACAAGAAAAACACAACATATATTATCTAAGAAAACAGACGGATGGCACATACGCATTTGAAGAGACGCTCCCTGGTGTATGTCATCAGGGAAACGGACGTTAAACCACACCGAGACACCACTGCACACCTGTAAACACCGCATCCACCCAGTGCTGGTGAGGATGAAGAGCGGAGGGACCTCTCATTCATGGCTGATGGGAATGCGAAATGGTACAGCCACTTTGGGAAATTGTTTGATGATTTCTTCTAAGACTAAATACTCCTGACACACAATCTAGTAATCACCTTCCTTGGTATTTACTCCATAAAGTTAAAGCCTTATGTCCATACAAAATCCTGGACACAGATGCTTGTAGCAGTTTTGTCTTCATAATTGCCAGAACTTGGAAACAACCGAGGTATCCTTCAGGTGGCTGAATAAACACACAAACGGTGGTGCATCCAGACCATGGAATATTAGTCAGCACTTAAAAGAAATGAGCTATCGAGCCATGCAAAGTCATGGAGGAACCTGAAATGCATATTACTGAATAAAATAAGCCAATGTGAAAAGGCTACATATGGTGCAATTCCAACTATATGATATTCTGGAAAAGGTGAGACCATGGAAAAAGTGAAAAAGATCAGTAGCGGCCAGGGGTTACGAGGGAGGATGAGATGAATAAGCAGAGCACGGAGAATTTTTAGGGCACTGGAAGTATTTTATATGACACTACAGTGGTAGATACGTGCCATTATGCACTTGTCAAAACCCACAGAATGCATAGCACCGTGAGTGACTGGAATGCAAACTGCGGACTTTGGGTGATGTATCAACTCATGAATTGTGACAAATGAACCTACCACTCCGGTGGGGATGTTTCTAATGGGGAGATTATGCAGGCGTGGGGCAAGGAGTATGTGAGAAATCCTTACAACTTCCTCTCAACTCTACTGTGAACCTAACCCTACTTTTAAAAAAGTCATGAATACACACAAGCATGAGCGAGCACATACACACATACACGCCTCGTGCCAAAATCTGTGTAACACAGCTAAAGCAGCACGGCGAGGAAAACTTGTAGCACCAAGTGCATCCAGTAGAGAAGAGAAAAACTCTCACACTGATTCCTGCTCCCACAGAAGGAAGGAAATGATAAATGAAAGGGCAGCAGTAAATGGAATTGAAACCAGAAAGAGAGAGAGAAACCAGTGAGGCGAAGCGCTGGCTCTTTGTGAAGAGTAATGAAACTGCAAGACCTCTAGCAACACTGACAGGCACACGGAAAACACAAATTGCTATGACCAGTTTGCCACGGGCTGGTATCACAGATGTGCAGGAGTACAGGGGTAATCAGGGAATACAATGAACGGGTCTACACAAACAAATGTGGAAATTTAGATGAAACAGACTAATTCCTTGAAGCTACTATAACACTCAATATGAAATAAAGATTTTGAATAGCTCCATAACTATTAAGATAATTTAATTCATAATTTAAAAACTCCCAATGAAGTAATCTCCCGGCTCAGATGGTTTCACTGAAGAATTCTACCAAATTATTAAAAGGAAGTAACACCAGTGCTGCACAATCTCTTCTAGAATCCGGAAGAGGAGAAAACACTTCAGTTTCTTCATGAAGCTAGTGCCACCCCGATACCGAACCAGACAAAGATGGTACCAAGAAAGAAGATGATAGACAAATATCCTTCATAAATACGGGCACAAAAATCCATGCCCGGATATTAGCAAAAGAATTCAGCAATATATAAGAATAATCACACACCGTGACCAAGGAGGGTCTACTCTGGGGATGCAAGGCTGGCTCAATATTTTAAAAAAAATTCTCAATGTAATTCATGATATTAACAGGTTAAAGATGAAAAACATGATTATACTAATCCACACAGAAAACGCATCTGACAAAATTCAATAGTTATTCATGATTTCTTTAAAAACCCTCTTAGAAACAGGAAGAGAGAAGGATTTCTTCAACCGATTAAGAGCATCTACAAAAAAACAAAAACAAGCCCTGGCTGGCATAGCTCAGTGGATTGAGCGCGGGCTGCAAGCCAAAGTGTCACAGGTTCGATTCCCAGTCAGGGCACATGCCTGGGTTGCAGGCCATGACCCCCAGCAACTGCACATTGATGTCTCTCTCTCTCTATCTCCCTCCCTTCCCTCTCTAAAAAAAAAATTAAAAAAAAAAAAAAAAAACCCTACAGCTAACACAGAACAGTGGCAAAGGACTGGAAGATTTCCCCAAAGATGAAGAACAGGCAAGAATATTTGTTCTCGCCTCTCTAATCCAGCATGGTGCTGGACATTCCACCTGGTGCCATTGACAGGGAAAGGAAATAAAGGGCACAGAGATCACAAAGAAAGAAAGAAAACTGCCCACAGTCGCAGAGGATAAGATTGCCTATAAAGAAAATGACAAAGATTCTACCAAAATAAAAACAAAAACAAACAACACCTAGAACACTTGAGTTCACATGAGTTCAGCAAGGCCAAAGGCATAAAATAAACATACAAAAAGTGGTTACATTTCTATAGTTTATCAATGAGCACACGGACGTCAAAATTAAGAATAAGATGATTTATAATAGCTCAAAATGAAATACTTAGATGTGGATCTAACAAGACATATATAGGACTTGCATGCTGAAAACTAAAGACTGCTTATAAATCAAGATATACCTAAATAAAGAGACAAACTGTGTCCCCGCATCAGAAGACTCAACGTAGCAAAGCTGTCGATTCTCCCCAAATTGATATATAGGCTCAATGTAATTCCTGTCAAAACCCCAGCATAATTTTTTTGTAGATACAGGCTACTTTTTCTAAAATATATATGGAAATGCAAAGGAACCTGGGTAGGTAATTCCATTTTGAAAGGAAGAGTAATGCGGAAGGAATCAGTCTACGTGATTTCAAGATTTAGCATACAGCCTCCATAACGAAGACTTCGCAGTATCGGCAAAGGCACAGACACACAGGTCAATGGACCATAACAGAGAACCCAGAAACAGATTTACACAAGTATGCCCGACTCGGGTTTGACAGAGGTACAGGAGGGATTTGGTGCGGGTAAGAGAGGCTTTTTAGCCCGTGGTGCTGGAACCACTAGACATCTGCAGGCCAAAGAAACTTAGCTTTTCAACCTACATCTCAATCTCACACCTTATAAAAAAATTAGCTCAAAACAAATCACAGACTTAAATGTCAAATGTAAAGCTATACACATTTGAGTTAAAAAAAAAAACAAGATAAAACCTCTAGGATCGAGGTCTAGGCAGAGTCTCTACAGACTTGACACCCAGAGCATGATCCATAAGAGGAAAAAAATTGAGAAATCAGACATCATCAATATTAAAAACCTTTACTCTGTGAAAGACTGCATTTCAGGAGATAAAGAGCAAGCTACAGAGCAAAACTCCTATCTGACAAATAACTCCTATCTACAAAATAGAAAGACCTTTTAAAGGGTGACACTGAAATATCAAATAGTCAGATGAAAAAATAAGCAAAATGTATGAATAGACACTTCACGGAAGAGGAGAAACAGGTAACAAATAAGCAGATGAAAAAATGGTCAATGTCATCAGTCTTTAGGAAAATGCAAATTAAAGCCACAGTGAAGTATCACCACACACCTAGCAGGATGGCTGCAATAAAATGTGGTGAAGCCCCAAATATTTGTTAGGATCTAAAATGATGTGACCCCTTGACCCCATTATTGGTGGAATGTAAAACAGTACAGCTACTCAGGAAAACCTTTTGGCAGCTTCTTAAAAAAAATAAAACCTGTAACTAGAGTACTGCCAAGCAATTGCAATCCTGGGCTTTATCCCAGAGAAATGAAAATTTGTGTTCACACAAAATCCTGTATATGAATGTTTACAGCAGCCATATTCGTAACCGTCCCTAACTGGACACAGCCCAGATGCCCTCCAACAGGTGAGTAGTTCAATGGTGGTAGCTCCACGCCTTGTGATGCTGCTCAGGAAAGAAAGAAAAACAACCCCTAAAAGGAGCTACTGATGCCTGTGACCCTGTGACAACCTAGACGAATCTTTAGAAATTAATTCTGAGTGAAAAGCCATTCCAAAATGTTTGCACATATGGTGTGATCTCATGCATCTAACATAATTGTGATGGCCAAATTACAGAAATGGGCAACAGATGAATGGTTTCCGGGGTTAAGGAGCATCTGAGTATGGGAATCGAGTGGGGGTGGGGTCTCAGGGGCAACGTGCTCCTTGAGGCGGCGGGAGGGCTCTGCCATTTGACTGCCAGAGGCAATGCCTAGACCGTGAGCCTGGGCTACAGTTTTGAAGATGTTAACTTTGGGGTAAACTGAAAAAAATCGTGCATGGAATCTTTGTCTTATTTCTTAAAACTGCCTGTGAATCTAATTATTTCAAAAGGAAAAGTTTAGTTTAAACATCCAGGAGAATGGAGTAGAGACGGGGGTGTATTTCTAAGGAGAAATAAGGGACGTTTGGTGCGTTGGAAGGAATGCACAGCACACTTCCTCTCCCAGCCGTTATGAGATGCTGGTGCATGTCCTGGCACCTGGACCGCCATCAGGTCTTCCCTGTGGTTTCTTTTCCATTCCTCTGGCTCTCTTTGGTGCTTCTCTCTCTTCACTCTTCACTGATCTCCCCCATCTTCTAGGCCCATGCATCAATACCTTGTTCATTTGCTCTTTGCCAACAAGTCTTCCAACAAAAATTTCCATGTGTATACTGTGATTTAATTCATGTCTATTATGTTTAAGGCAATGAGGGGATAGCTGACGTTAGGGGGCTTGGCATCAGAACAGACAACTTGGCAGAAATAGCCCTGCCTTAGGGTGGGCATGCTCCACGTGCTGCAGGAAAAGCACAGCCTGGAGGGACATAGAAAGAGTGAGAGGTTACATGTTCCTAACAGGCGTGGGGGAGTCTTCGAGGTGATGTGCGAAATGCTCCACCTTCTCTGGGGTGGAGAGGACTGAACCTGCCAGGGTGAGAGAAAGGACTTTCTGCTTCCAAAGCGAAGGCAGTAAGTGGAGGGAGTGTGTGGTGCACGCAGGGAGAAACACGCTTTACTTTGACTGGTGCACAAGGGGTCTGAGGAAAATGGCCAGAGAGGACGTGGAACAGGAAAACAGGGGCCAGGTCTTGGAGGACTACAGATCAAGTGAGGTCAAAATTCCTGTGCTCACCAATGCATCCAGTATAGAGATGTGGCAGACTCATAAACACATCAATTTCAAAGCCAGAAGAGATGTCAAGGAAGGGACCTTCCCTTTACTTTTTATACAGAGACTACATATCTGGGTCAAGTTCAAGAACTGGGATGAAATTCAAGGATCCTGCCACTTATTAAATACATGCTTGTTCCCAGTTCCCAGGTATCTGCTCCCGGGCATGGAAGCAACCAATAAAGATGACCTTGGTTCCTCCGCTTGAATCCCACTTTCCCCAGACCCTGTACCACAGCGACTTTCTCCTCAGAGTTCAAGTCTCAGCTCTGAAGTCACTTCCCTGGGGAGGCCTTCCCTGACCGTGCTGTCTGAAGCAGCCCCCTCCTCACACTGCAGCCCACCCGCCTGATTGTCTTCACAGCGGGAACCACACTTGGAACCTGCTTTGTTCATTTACCAATACATTTTTCTTTGTCTTCTCCTTTCAGAAGCAAACTCCATCCTTTCTCCCTGCTTCTGCCACAATTACATCTTGGATGACTAGCACTATTCCGAACCTGGGAAAAAGCAAGAGCCAGAGACCAGCAGGAAGGTTGACAAGGAGAGAGGAAATCTACAAGGAAGTTACTACAGGTTAACTAGTTTACTCCGCAAGGGTGAGCACCCACTGTCTGTGAAACACTGCACCAGTGGGTACCGAGAGGAAGACGAGAGTGAGCAGACGTGAGTGACGCAGACCTTGCTCTCAGGAAGATTAAATCCCAGGGTGAAGTCGAAATGCACCCAGTTCATTCACCGGATAAAAATGAAACTCCAACCAGGATTAGGGCAAAGAATGAGGAATATAAGTTGCTAGGATTGCCTATGATAGCAAGACTTGACCTTATCAGGGAGGGATCCACTTGGAAAATGATGCTTGAGCTGCAATTGGAGAGCAGGGGCGAGGAAATGAGGTGAGGAGAAGAAAGAGGGGACAGCATCCCAGCTGCTGAGTGTCCACGAGCATCCCAGCTGCTTAGGTTCCCGGGAGTGGTCCGCGGGCAGCCCAAGTGCCCCAGCAGTCTGGGACGCTGTCGGTCTAGCCAGGTTCCTGGACAGATGAGGGCTATATGAGGATCAGCGACGCCAATTAATTACCATTGTTGCGCTAAAATCATCATTTGTTAATAACAGAATCAACACGGACTAGCTAATGCAGCTTTATCTGTCTACAGCAGAATTTTAATTTGCATGCTTTACGACACTAATAATTGTACAGTATCCAGGAGATAGCTTTTAAAGTCAGCTTTTCTTTCCACTCTTTTAATGTGATGTGGGAAGAAATTAGATTTTTTTTTCTCCTCCCTCTCTCCCCCCAGAATTTCTCTTTCCTCTGGGCATTGCTATTTTCTTTTCACGTTTCTGTTAATTTACTCACTTGTTCACTGACATGTGCTAAGCCCACAGCAGGCAAGGTCCATGGCCGGAACTGGGGGGGTTCCGGCTCTCAGGAATCAGGCATGTCCACAGGCTGAACAGTCTCCTTTCCTTCACGCCGAAGACCAAATCCCTCCTCTGCTCACCGTTCCCCAAACGCACTGCGCTGCTCCAGGTCTCCGTGCGTGGGACTCGCTCCTTCTGGGGCCGGGGTTTTCTCCCCCCTTCGTTGCACACCTGACGATCTTTGTGACTGGGTTAAATTCTATTTCTTCTTCGGAGCCATGAGTCTCTCGGTATTATTTTGATTGCAATTCAGCAAAATGAACCAATTCTAACTAGTTTATGTTTAAAAAGGAAATTTATTATCTTCCATAGGTGAGCAGCCCTGGGGAAATCTAGCTTCGTGAATAACCGGTTTTAAGATAAACTTACGTCACCAGGAACCAGGTCTCTCTTTTTCTTTCCTATTTTGGTTCTTCTGCGACACATACCCCAGCCCCTATAAAGTGCTGGCTTCACATCCGATAGGGAAAACAAGAGTATTGCCTCCTACACCTCAGAGAAAGGTTCCGTTCTGTTCCGCCGGCCTGTTCTCAGGACTGCTCTTGTACCCATTACTGTCCCCAGGGGAAAGGAAGGCTCTGATTAGGCAGGCCTTGCCCATGGCAGCCCTGTTGGCCTGTGGGGATTTCTTGAGTCCCTCTTCACTCCCACCACGTGGTCCTGCTTTTCCCTGGCCCCCACGCACTTACAAAACTGTATCTTCTATACACATGAAGACTCACTACGGCAGGTGAGCTGGAGAAAGGGGTAGGGGCACAGTGATGGGGATGGTAGAGTCTGTAAGAGACTTACCTGCAGAAACATTAATAAATCAGTATCCCTTTGTTAGTGGCTTTCTCTGTTCAAAGTGTCACAGGAACCACACAAAATCGCAGTTTAAAAGAGGAGGTATTGTCTACTCTCAACAATCTGGATGACGGTGTTACCAAACATGATTACAATTAAAACACCATTAATGCGCATGTATTATGGATCAGATATTTTGCTGAGGGCTTTACTCCCATTTTGCATTTAAGACATAACCTTGCATCGATTTGTAGATGGAAAAAAAGAGACTGGAAGCTCATAATGTTCTCCGTCTTTCAGCACGTATCTGACTGAATTAACATTGAGTCCACCGTGCCGAGGGAGGAGGATGCAACCAGGCGCACAACTCAGAGAGGCGCTGCCCTCACAGAGGGATGCAGCCTCGGCAAGAGAGTGGGGCGCCGTTCACATGCTCACGCCCATCCAGGTCCCATCGCAGAGAGGACGGTTGGCAGCGGAGAAGCACAGGGCGCTAGGAAAACATACAGCAGGGCTTCTCTGAGACCATCAAGAAGATTCTAGTAGAGAAATTATGTATTAATGAAGGCTCTGGGGAGGGTCTAGGGCTAAAAAGATGAAGAGAGGAGGAGTATTCTGGACCGAGGACCCAGCGTGGTCAGATGTTCTGAGGGGCGAGGAAACGCGGTGTTTGAGAGCCTGAAGAAGGTCAGGGCAGCTGGGGTGCTGAGAAAGGGCCTGGCCTTGGAATGGCACGGCGTGGAAGCAAACTGGGAAGGGAGTGGCCCACTGTGCAGGGCTCCGGTGGGCTGTGACATGCATTTTAATTTCAGAGTAACCAAAAAATATTTGCAGGGTTTGGAGCATGGCAGTGACTTGATTGTATTGAATTACAGAGCAAGAAAAAAAAAAGGTTTCTAGGGATGGATGCATTGTATAATCTGCAAGGCAGACTGCTGCGTGTCAGCAGTGCAGGTAGAGACATGGACTGACTCAAGAAAGCATCAGGGAGTCAAGTCAGGGGCACCTGGTCCTGGCGGTCGGTTTCAGACTGAATAAGGGAGGGTACACTGAGAGTGAGGGAACTGTCAGCATGAGCCAAAGGTGATGGGGAGGCAGCCAAGTCAGGGGACCACTTCTATAGGGGAGCTGGGGCAGGCAAAGAGGACCCACGGGGAGGCAGCTGTGTAATCGAAAGGTGAGCGACAGGCCCACACGGGGTGGTTTCGTGAGCAGAAAATCGGCAGGGGCCTTTTGGCGAGGATACACAGTGGGAGATAAAATGGGAAGGCAGGATGGGACTAGGTCAAGCGGGAACCAGTCCAGTGGGAAGAGAGAACCACCGAAAGTTGCTGAGAAGAGGAATGTCCTGACCAGGTAAATGCATCTGGAAACTTTCTGTTGCATCGTATAGAGGAAGAACAGAAGGGCACAGGGAAGGGGAGCAGGGGGCAGAGGAGACTCGGTGGGGAGAGGAGCAGCGCAGGAAGCGGATGCCGTATGTTCAGAGGAAGACAGAAAGGGTTTGGAAACGGATAATGGAGACAGAAAAGACAACCGGAACCAAATTCGAAGGAGATGTGAATGTCCCATCACACTTGGCACTGTGAGGTCTGTGGATGAAAAGAGCTATCCTCTGCCCAAGGGAATTTAAATTTTAGGGAAGAGTGAGATTTGGTTTCACTTCTAGAAGCCCAACTGAGTTGTAAGAGATAAAAAAAAGCTACGGGATTTCAGAAGACAGAGGCAGAGGGGTGCTTCCCCTCGAGGGGATCACGGAAGACCTCAGAGGCTAGAAGAATGCAGAATGTAGTTTTAGTTCAGTGACAGAAGAACCAAAAGTGATTTTAGAGGTCACAACTCAAATGCCACGTCTCCAGAAGAATGTGATTTTGACATTGGCCTAGAATTGTATCGTAGCGTGTCTGATTCCTCGGTATGATCGTGCACCTCTTTGTTTTTAGCACCTGCCGAATAAGCACCCTCTATACACCACCCTGAGCCTTGCAGCCCTATTCTGAAGTACTTAATGAAGACGGTAATGAGACTGGGCTGTACTCTGATCCCAGCAAGCCCCCTGTAGACACCCTGACCTCCCTGCAGCCTGGGATGCCACTCATTAGCAGGCTTTGCTAGCATGGCCATTACATTGTTTGACAGATTTCAATCCTGACAACAGTGCTTATATCTAAGCTGATTTATAATTAATCTTGGAGGCGGGCTCCCATCAAACTCTATCACTCAATTTTTTGAGATGCCAACACGGAAAACACAATGTATTTGTTTTATATATGACCATTATAATTCTGTTGGAAAACCAGTTAAGCATTTTTAGCATTTTTGTGCTCATAACTCTAAGTAGCGTATCCATTTATATTCATAGCCATGGGGCTGATGGCTTTGTTAGAAAATGAAGTTCTAATAACCAGTAATTTTTCTAGAATCATAGAAAGAAAATATTTTACAGGAGGAAAGGGACTAAAAGGTCATCTGATAATAATGCTATAATTTGTTCAACAGTTTTACAGGTCTTTAACCATCCTTCTCATTTGCCCCGCGGGACACACTGGGAGAGAGTTCCCAGCACCATTCTGCAGCGGAAGGAACTGTGTTTTCGGAGCAGCAGCACTGGCTCGTGCGCCTGGAGCCCGGGTCTTCTGATTCTTGGGTCGCTGCTAATCTAAGTCCTTCGGGGTGCTGTCTACAGAGTGTGGGCACTCTCAGAGGGTTGCCCGAGTCAAACAGCATCAGAGGACCTGGAAGCAGAAGCACTTGAAGCACTTGGGTGTTCACAAATTTGGGGGAGACGGAGCTGCAGCTGACAGGGACAGCACATGCCTCATCTAAAGGCAGTGACACAAAACAGAGTCCAGATCCCTCTCCCGGCCGAACACACCTGCCTCGTCTGTGCGCCGAGTCTGCCTTCGGGCTGCCAGGCCGCGGCACTCACTTCAACAACAACGAAAGCTCACCCAGTTCCGGTGCCCTCTGCTTCTGGGATTCTTATATATTTTGTTTACCTTTGTGAGAATGTTTGATCGCTTCCTCCCTACGTTTCTTTGTCAAGTACTCACATCTTCAGGTTTTCATCTGAGCGCTGCAGAGTCCCAGTTATATCAGGGAAGCTCGGGCACGTGGCTGTCATGGTCGTTAAGACGGTGTCTGCCATGTGAAATGAGAGGCGCAGCTGAAACGGCCAGAGGAGCTCAGCACAGGGAGGCTTGCCTGGGCACTGACGTGATTGACACAGGCTTCCTGGAAGAGGCGGCCCTTCGGCTGAGCTTTAAACATGGGTAGCTCAACCAGTGGCCTCTCCCATGCTGGGTAAAGTGAAACAGGTTTGGGGCGAATACAAATATGGAATTGGTAGAGAAAATCGACGATGCTCTTTCGGAGGATGCAGCACAGAGTCCATGATTGGCATCCAGAGAGGCCCTAGTGGCAGATGTCTCTGTTTGACAGGCCTATCCCACAGGGCTGCCACAAAGCCCTTAAAGACCGCAGGCAGTGGCCACCTCAGGAGTGTGGGGGACAGCACACTCCCAAGAACCCTAGCGGTTTCTGTAGGCTCAGCTGACGAGCGAGACAACTGCACGCAGGCGGCCCATCTCACTGTGCGGCCAGGGCCCCTTATGTACACAAGCAGGGGCGAGGGCAGAACCCCCCTCACCCAGAACCAGCACTTACCTCCCTCCGGTTACCACTGTGAACCCTCCTGCTCCTCAAGTCTGTGTCCCCCGGGCCTCGAATGACATGGTTTTCAGTCTGGTACGCTGAAGTTGGAGAGGCTAAGGAACCCTTAAAAACTCACTGATCGCGTGGGTCAGTCTGTGCCCCCCAGGAACTTACATGGAAATACAGTCCAAAGAGTCAAAACTAATTTTTAAATACTGTATTTTTTTGGTATATCGCTCAAGAGACATTAAAAGACGACTCGGTTTCTATTAGCCTTCCCATACGACTCTCCCTCCTCTCTGGCCTCGGCGCAGCGTGCACACGGTGCTCTTCGGGTCTGGAGTTCCCTCGGCTGTTGTGTCGGTGACCCTAACGCATTTCATTAAATCTTCCCTCTCCTCTTTCTTCATTTTGGTTTTATCTTTCTTAGACTACGCATCTCCTTCTGTCTTACAAAACTCTGAGACTCAGTCTGGGAAGGCAGGACATTCTTTGAGAGCCGTGCGGAACGACTCGGGGAGAGACCGTGAACGCACTTTGGGATTTCACCATAGCTACCGATGCTTTTAGAGAACTACCTATTTCTGGACAGTTCGCTTTTTAAAGTATGGTCCTTCATGCAATGAAAAACCAACATCGTTTTATCTGCCAGCAGCTCAAAATTAAATAGATACTAATTAATAGAACTTCTCAATGCCCCATTCCATTGTAGGCGTGGGTAATGCAAGTGCTATTCTGTATTCAGGACCCGGAGGGTGGAAACCACACATTTAAACTTGGGCAATAGGTATCCAGCTCCCAGCACTGCTGAAGGGCTGTCTGAACCGGAAATGATCTCAGAGACCACCAGGCCCTGTGCGGCTCAGCCTGGGGTGGAGTGTAGGGGTCCCAGGGGGCGCTAGGGGACAGACAAAGCTACAAGGAAACAGTGCACAATATTATGGGAAAACAACTGTATCTGCCAGTGAGTACAGAATGTAACGATAAGTCTCAGAGTAAAACAAGCATAGATACATTTTTTTTCAATAAAATAAATAATTGGAGGCCACTTTTAAGATAAAGAAATTCATATTTTGCAGTGGAATATGTCCCCACCCCTGACTGGAGTGTAAATCCACATCCTTTTCACTTTGGACAGTGGTTTCCAAATCTGTGTGCACCCCCAGTGACCTGGGGTGCTCTGGGGGTGCCCTGGTGCACATGAATCCCAACCCCCCCAAACATGCTGGAATCAGAATCTCCTGACAAAGTGCCTGGGCATCTGGGTTTTCTTATTGCTGTTACCTGGTTTGATTTTAACATTAAAGCCCCTTGGGCACTCTCATGTGAGGCCAGTGCCGAGAGGCCCTGCCAAAGGAGGCACAGTGGCAGGCCCACAGGAACGGCACCGTGTAGCAGAGTCTTTGCGTTCCACACCTGCGGCGCCCAAGGCTCAGAATAGGAAAGCCCTCACTCGGGTCACACAGCACACTGCTGTCAGAGCGGAAGCTAGGGTGCAGACTTCCTGCGGCCCATGCAGTGTTTTCTCCCAGGTACATTTACCATCACAGCATTTGTAATCGGCTGCTGTCAGTTTCATAGACATGAGCTACACGGCACTCTAGAGAAAAAAACCTCAAGCCCAAACCACTGAAGAAAGTATTTTCCTATACAAAAATAATTAAGCAAATTGAACTATCTGGGCTGATCCCCACAGATTATTTCCATGGAAAAAGCCTGACTTAGAAGAACTATAGTATCTTCCCATTTCCAAGTATATGTTTATTTTTTTTAACTGAATAAACATGCATTCAGGCACATGCACCTGGGTGCTAGAAATCCCAAGGAATGCAAAGAGGATCACAAGGTCCAGGGCCCTCAAGGAGCTTTCTAGTCCAGTGGAAATGGCAGGCATGCCCACGCCTGCTCCCAGTTGAGGCAAGGCACAATGAGAGACTCAAAACTCAGATACCAGCACAGGTGGATGCTGGGGGGGGCATCCACAGAAGAATGATGCTTTAGACTGGGGGCGGGGGAACCCAAAATGTTTCATGGAGAAGGGGGCTTTGAGCTTGGCCTTGAAGACGGAGGAGCATTTGGTTGGGGTAGAAGGAGCATGTGCACCCCACCTGCAGTTGTCAGAGAGAAGCTGAGGGTGGGTGAGTGCAGGACTCACAGCAGAGCTACATTTCACAAAAGGTTTTGCTCTCAACCAGACATAATGAGGAAATCACATAGGAAAAAAGTACCCTTAAAATTATTTAAATCTCCCGCAGACTAGGCTACATGTGACATGACGTAACTACACTCACGCAACAATTCTCATGCACAGGCGCAGAGAAGGAATGCTGAGCAAGTCTAAAGGACAAGAGGGGAGAAGTCTCTGATTTCCTGGCCATTCAAACAGCCTTCCTTCAAGGTAAGATTCTCAGCAGGGTGGTGTCTCCCTAAAGGTTCTCGCTTGCCTGGAGGGCTTGTGGTGGTGCATGGTGCACAAGACAGCTACGTTGGCTAGGGCAAGGCTTAAGTGGGGTGGAAGAGTCAAACTTCGCTCAAGAAAGTGCAGTTTAAACTCCTCCCATGAAATAAATATCAAGATGAGTGGTGAGGGCGGGGTCCTAGGGTGTGTGAAGCACCGATACATACGGAATCTGTCCCGAGGAATACGCCTCCGAATCTATTCCAAGGAGTCAACGCGGAATGTGCAGGGGAGCAGAAGGCCTGGGCGCAGCATCAACCCAGCTGTTTCAGGAGGCGAGATTTATCACAGCCAGCCAGCATGGGACTCGATGCAGGGTTGAATGTGAGCCCCCAGTACTAACCGAAATGACCTGTTTTATTTGTTTCCCTGGAAGTCAAGGAAGTGGGTGTAGTGACTGAGGAAGAATGAAGCCGATGGCTGGGGTGAGGAGTGAGGGCTCTGGGAACAGAGCAGAATCAGTCCAGACAAGACCTTTCTGACATAGTGAGGTAGGACTGTTCCCCGTCACCCGGGAAAGCTGCAGAAAAGGAGCCTGTCCCATAGGGCCCCGCAGCCGAGGCTGCAGTTTCTGCAGGAGTTCTAGACTTGTCTTTTCCTCACTTACTTTTCCACGGACCTTTTTTAAAAAGGCTTTTTATTGTTGCTCAGTTACAGTTGTCCCCATCCCCCCCCCATCACTCTCCCCTGCCCGGCCACCCCGGCACCTTCCACATTCAGTCCTCCCACCCACTGTCCCTGTCCGTGGGCCCTTTACACAGGTTCCTTGACTCACCCCTTCCCCTTTTCACCCCACTATTCGCCTTCCCCCACCCCTCTGGTCACTGTCAGTTTGTTCTTTGTTTCCATGTCTCTGATTCTAATTGCTCTTTTATTTGTTTTGTTGATTAGATTCCACTTATAGGTGAGATCATATGGTATTTGTCTTTCACTGCCTGGCTTATGCCACTTAACATAACGTTCTCCAGGTCCATTTATGCTGTCATGAAGGGTAGGAGTTCTTTTTTTCTGCTGCATAGTATTCCATTGTGTAAATGTGCCACAGTAGATGAGTTAAATCCACTCATCTACTGATGGGCACCCGGGCTATTTCCAGCATTTGGTATTATAAATAGTGCTGCTATGAACATAGGGGTGCACGGGCTCTTTTGGATTGGTGTTTCAGGATTCTTAGGGTATAATCCCAGCAGTGGAATTGCCGGGCCAAAAGGCAGTTCCATTTTTAGTTTTTTGAGGACATATCATACTGTTTTCCAGTGGCTCTGCCAGTCTGCAATCCCACCAACAGTGCACTAGGGTTCCCTTTTCTCCACAACCTCGCCAGCACTTGCCGTTAGCTGATTTGTTTATGGTGGCCATTCTGGTCAGCGTGAAGTGCTATCTCACTGTGGTTTTAATTTGCATCTCTCTGATGGCTTTCCCTGGCCTTTTTTCTCTTCTCCCTGCTTTCTAACCGTATACCCTGGGATTGGTTTGATTTTGCTCTAGGATTAGAAGTAATGAACCTCGGGCGGGACAGAGATGCCATTACCATTGTGGCTGCTGCCGTCTCTGAGATGCACTGTGGTTCTGTACAAGCCTGTGCCTATGTGAGACTTATTATAAAGCTGGCTTTCTTTCACTATGTGGTATCCACACAGATATTAAGAGTTACATAAAAACGAATTGTCTGAAAAAAAATGATCCCACTTACGACAGCATCAAAGACAATAAAATACTTCAGAATAAATTTAACCAAGGAGATAAAAGGTCTCTCTAAGACATTTGGTAAAAGAAATCAAAGCAGACACAAATAAATAGAAAGGCATCCTGTGTTCATGGACAGGAAGAATTAATATTGTTAAAATGTGCATACTAACCATGGCACTGAAATAAAAATAGACACATAGATCCATGAAACAGAACTGAGAGCCCCAAAATAAACGTATCAACTAATAGTTGATACATTTGTGGTCAACTAATAGTTGACAAAAGAGTCAAGAACACTCAGTGGAGAGAAGGCAGTTTCTTCGATAAACAGTGCTGGGAGAACTGGATATTCACACGTCAGAGAAAGACACTAGGCGCCTGTATTACATCATTCATAAACATTAACTCAAAATAATTAGAGACTTAAGCGTAAGGCCAGAAACCATGAAATCCCTAGAAGCAAACACAGGAAGAAGTCCCGTGACACAGGTCTTGGCAATGACTTTTTGAAAACAGCACTTAAAGCATAAGCGACCAAATGAGAAACAAATGAGTGGGACCACATCAAACTAGAAAGGTTTCTATGCAGCCAGAGGAATGACAGAACAAAAAGACGATGCACAGCATGGGAGAAATGCTGGCAGACTATACACCCAGTAAGAGGTTAATATCCAAAGTCCAGGAACAAAGCTCATATAACTCAACTGGAAACCAACAACAACACACCAGTCTGACTGCGAAACAGGCAGAGGACTTGAACAGACGCTACTGCAAAGTAGGCATGCGAATGGATGACAGACACATGGAAAGATGCTCAACGTCACCAGTCATCCAAACGCACACCAAGACCACAGACCAAGACCCCTCGGCATGGCCACCGTCAAAGAGATAAGGGCTGACATGTGCTGGCGAGGCTGTGGAGAGGGGGCAGTCCTTGTGCGCTGCCTGTGGGGTTGTCAGTTGTGCAGCCAGTAGGGACAACAGTGTGGGGGGCCCTGAAAACATTTAAAAATAGGACTGCCGTAGGATCCATCAACCTCACGTTTGAGAGTATATCTGAAAGAAATACAGATCTGTGTTGAAGAGACATCTGCAACCCCACGTTCATAACAGAATCATCTATAGTAGCCCAGACGTGGAACGAGCGAAGTAAGTGTCCATCAACAGATGAATGGATAAAAGTGTTGCAGTGCACTTATGCACTGGAATACTGTTCTGCTGTGGAAAAGAAGAAAACCTTGCCACTGGGGACAACCTGCATGGACCTTGAGGGCATTATGCTAAGTGAAATAAGTCACTAATCATCAGAGAAACGCAAATTAAGTACACTATGAAATAACACCTCCCACCTGTCAGAATGGCTACCATCAATAAATCCACCAACAACAAGGATGTGGGGAAAGGAAACCCTTATGCACTCCTGGTAAAAATACAGATTGATGCAACCACTATGGAAAGCGGTATGGAGGTTACTCAAAAAATTGAAAATGGAACTGCCTTATAACCCAGTGATCCCACTCCTGGGGATATATCCGAAGAAACCTAAACCACTAATTCAAAAGAGTGTACACAGTACTGTGTTCATGTAAGCATTGTTTATAATAGCCAAGATGTGGAAGCAATCCCAGTGCCCATCGATAGATGTGTGGATAAAAAAGCTGTGGTGCATTTACACAGTGAAATACTACTCATTCATAAAACAGAATGAAATCTTGCCTTTTGTGACAGCGTGGACAGACCTAGAGGGTATTATGCTGAGTGAAATAAGCTCGTCAGAGAAAGACCAGTACCATATGATTTCACTTACATGATTACATGTGGAATCTAAAGAACAAAATGAACAAACACAATAGAAACAGATGCATTGGTGCAGAAACCTGGCGGTTATCGGAAGGGAGGGGGCTGGGGAGCTGGGTGAAAAAGGCGAGGGCACTAAGCAGTAAGACCGGTAGCTACAGAATGATCGTGGGGACGTACATCACAGCATGGGAGTGTGGTCAACAGTACTGTGACAGCTGTGCACGGGGCCGGGGGATGCTGGAAGAATCGGGGGGGCCACTCTGTAAAGCACATGATTTTCTAACCACTTTCCGGTACATCTGAAATGAATACAGAATAATACTGAATGTAAACTGGGATTGAAAAAATAAAAATAATTTTAAAGAAGAGAGAACCACACTCATAGAAAAAGGGACCATATTTGTGGGTACCAGAGGTGAGGGGTGGCAGGAGGAGGGAGTGGGTAGGGGCGGCCACAGGGGCAAACTTCTGGTTAGAGGGCAGCTGAGCCCCAGAGACACGACGCACACCTGGATGGCTGTAGGTGACACCGCTGTGCGCGCTCTGGGAAGGCTGTGAGGAGGGGAAGCCCTGAGAGTTCTCATCACAAGGAAACTCTTTTCTTTTGTATCTGTAGGAGGTAATGAATGTTCACTAGCCTTATTGTGGTAATCATTTTACAAAATATGTAAGTGAAATCATTGTGCTCTATGCCTTAATCTTACCCAGTGCTGCCTCCCATCAATTATCCCTCAAGAAAACGAGGGAAAAAACAGCCAAGTGAAGGTTCGGGGAGCAAACCATCCGAGGCAACTGAGAATAAATGATAAGTAGCAGGGAGGAGAGCTGAAACCCAGAATTTTTTTTCAAGCCTCATGGAGATGATTGGGGGACATGTATGCCTAAGAATCAAAATGAGTACCAAGAGGAAGAATCCATGGAGGCACAAGACATTCCGCAGGAACACGTCACGTGTGTGCCCCCTAATCTGTCACACGTGCCCCCAGATACAAGGGTGTGTTGTTCCACCTGCTGTGCCGCCACCAGGGGGCGTATTCCTCCCACCAGGCGTTGACCCCCCTCCCAACCCCCACCCCGCTCCGGAGGGCAGGGACAGAGGCCGGAGATTCTTTGTGTTCTCAGCTTGGCACTGAGAGGGAATTGTAGATGTTGGAGGAAAGAAAGGAGAGAAGCAGGAAGATTAGCTGACTAAACACCTGCTTCCCAAGCTTGTTATACAAACAAAATATTTGTGAATATGTTTTATACTGTGTTTTATACACAGTTTGCCCATAATAAATGTGAGCTGAATTTGAATGTGACTAACTCTCTAGAAATGCTCATCAGGAAGGGAAGAGTGTTGTTCCTCCGCATCTTTAAAAGCATCCCAGCCCTCGTGGAAACCGGGCATTCCTGGTCCGGACACAGCTCAGCATTGCGGAGGGGTCTCATGTGAGCGCCTCCTTTGCCCCTGGGCCTCTGAACCAAGGAGGCAGAGCCCGCACCTTCGTTGCCCTCATACCGTCCTCATCAGCACAAGCCTCGTGTGTGCTCG
The DNA here is from genome assembly GCF_004126475.2 of Phyllostomus discolor. Lineage (NCBI taxonomy): Eukaryota > Metazoa > Chordata > Mammalia > Chiroptera > Phyllostomidae > Phyllostomus > Phyllostomus discolor. The sequence goes on from NC_040915.2 coordinate 22,677,945, forward strand.
TACAAAAATGCTTGCCTCCCGGTCCTCCCAAGCACTCAGCTATCTGTCTCACTTGTATCCTTTAGACAGCTCTGGTTATAACGAATGCCTCTTTCCCGTTTTGAAAGACAAATTGTTCAAAGCTTTCTAAGAGCTAATGTAAAAAATGCTGTTCTTTTTTTTTTTAAAGTGAGGTGCTAGCACTCACATGGTGATAAACTGTAAAATGATCCACGTACCCTTTCCTCCTCACGATGCCCCATCTTGCCTCTGGAGCTTTCTGGGTGCGTACGTGTCTATTACACAATTGCTATGGGCATGATGATGACATACGCAAATGGAAAAACTGCTGGTTTCTCAGAGCTTTTATAGCCCAACTTCAAAAAGGCAACACATGAACAAACAAGGCACCACAGACAAAACCTCGCAGGCACAGACAACCAACAGAATGGTGGTGACCAGAGGGAGGGAGGGTGGGAGGGAAATAAAAGGTAAAGGGGGTCAAACATATGGTGATGGAGGAAGATTTGACTCTGGTGGGCATAATGCAATATACAGGTGATGTATAATAGAATTTTACCCTTGAAACCTACATACTTTTATTAACCACTGTTTAATAATAATTTGTTTAATAATTTGGGAGAAAATTTGCAGGTAATACAGGCAATCGGAAGGCAAGGGAGGATGAAAAAGAGGATGGTCCGGGTGGCACAGGTGGGTGGGGAGCTGCCTCAGACGTGGCACATTGCAGCTGCATGAGTGGGCACCCGATGGTGGGCCTTCCGAAGGGAAAGGAGGAAGCCCCTCACAGGCCACACTGTTCGGAAGGGTGGGAGCACAGGAGGTTGTCCTTTGGAGTCACCCTAACATAGCCGCCGTTGGCACCGGATCGTATACATGCATTTGAGAAGCTGGGGGATGGGGAGGAGAAAGGAATCCCCCTACCACATTCCAGCAGAACGCTAGCAGCTTAATGGCACGTGAACTGTAACTGTCGTCGGGATTGGTTTGTGGGATTCATTAAGACGGATCACAAGGGGTAACAAATTGTCTGGAAAGGCACAGCTTTGAATGTCTAAACTCCTCAGTGTTCCACAGTAGGTTCTGCTGACCCTGACCTCTGTCTGTCTCCTCTAGCCTCCCTTCACCACGCTGAAATCTGAACTCTAAGCTCCCAAGCCACTGAGCTTTTTTCAGGCCTTTATTACTGCATTTTCCTGGCTCTCTCTCCTGTGCTTGAATCTCTCTCCTTCTTTGAAGAGAAAAAAAAAAAAACAGAGAGAGAGAGAGAGGTCTTATTTTATTCATACATGACCCTAATACAAACATTTTTAAATATATCAAAACTATAAGATCTAGGTTCTATATTGATTTTTTGTACCTGTTAGAGATCAACTTTTTAAAATAAGTCAACTATTTTTTAGAGCAGTTTTCAGTTCACAGCAAAAATGAGAGGAAAGCACAGAAACTTCCCATACACCCCCGGTGCCACCAGGATGGCACATTTGTGCAGGGACACACAGGGACACGTTGTCACCCGAAGTACGTAGTGGACTACAGGGTTCACTCTTGGTGCTGTCCATGCTTTGGGTTTTAATAAAGGCATAATGGCACATAGCATATAAAAGAGTTTTAGCTCCCAAAAAGTCTGAGCTCTGCTCATACCCTCTTAGCCCCTGGTGCTTTTACTGTCTCGATAGTTCTGCCTTTCCAGAATGTCCTCTAGTCAGGAACATACAGTAGGCAGCCTTTGCAGATTGCTTTCTTCCACTCAGTAATAAACATTTAAAGGTTCCTCCACGTCTTTTTATGGCTTAATAGTTCATTTCTATTGCCTAGAAGCATCACGGTTTAGTTATTCACTCACCTACTGAAGGATGTGTTAGTTGCTTTAAAATTTTGGCAATTAGGAGTAAAACTGCTATAAACATCTGTGTGCAGATTTTTGTGCAGGCATGAGCTTTCAGCCCACCTGGGTAAATACCAAGAAGTGTAATTGCTGAATCATACGGTACGAATATGTTTGCTTCTGTGAGAAACTGCAGAAGTGCCTCCCGCAGTGGCTGCATGGGTTTGCACTCCTGCCAGCGGTGAAGGAGAGCTCCGGCTGCCCCATGCCCTCCGTGGCATCCCCTGCTGTTTGCCTTGGGTCTTGACTTTTCTGATAGGTTTGTAGTGGAATCTCATTGTCGTGAGCTACCTGTTCAGATCTTTTGCCGATTTTTAATAGGGTTCTTCGCTTTCTTAATGTTGAATTTTAATGATAATTGTCTTTCTACTGCCTGCTGAAAGGTAAGGACATTTTCTAACTCCAGGGTCTGATTTTTAATTTCCAAAATTAACAAACACAAAATTAAGTTCACATTTGAACTAACGCATGGAACTTTCATCTGAAAGCAAATGGGTAGCCACACACACTGTGTGTGTGTGTGTGTGTGTGTGTGTGGAGTCATACTAAGTGATCACCTACCACACAACAGAGGTGTGAACTCGGCTCAAGAGGCGTCTGGCAGAGCAGAGGGCGCAGGAAGAACAGCCTGGCCTACAGTAGGAGTGCGCAGTCTCCGTGAAACCTGCGCTCTCACCCCTGCCCATTGATTCATCTCAGTTTCCGCAACCTCGTGGTCCTGCCGGGAGCTTCATGACACATTCAGTCCTCTCGGGCTTTCCTGACTCGGGATCTCACACTTGTGTCCTCTCTCATCCCAGACAGAAATGGAAAATTAATCAGTGAATCATTAATTTTACTAGTAACATGAAATCAAGAAAACTCTTCCTAGGCTAAGGAGAAGCTGCCGTCTAATTAAAAGAGCAATTGCTGCTACCATCTTAAGAGAAATGGGGGCGGCCATTTATCAGGAGGAACATCGCTGTTTTAGTAAAGGCTGAAATGAAATCTCTGGAATACGATGTCCTCCTGAAATTGTTTTTATCTTAAAGAAACACAACCTTCTAGTTCCCCCGAATTTCACTTTTCCTGGCAAAACCTAGAGTAGATGTGGTATTAACGTAAAAAGCAGTGATGCAAGAACAAGAAGAAAATAATACTGAAATTTATATTTTCTCTGTGCTCTCCTCACCATCCAGGACAGAGGAATTATGGAATAAGGGCTCCCTGTTTTGAATCTTTGGAGACATAATCACTGACAACTGAGAAACCAAGATAATGTTATCATTTTTAGACCTTTTAAGTTGGTGTTCTTTTGCTTCCCATTTGTAGAAACTGACTTCTAATATCTCAAACCCAGTAAGTGAGATATATGAGGAAAACATTTGTCGATTTCTTAAAAGCCAAGGACAGCTGAAGGTCTAAAAGCACAGACTGGGAAGTCATCCAGAAGTGTGGCTATAATCTACCTGCATCTTTCCCCCATCTCCTTCCCAGGCACTGGGATGAAATAACTTCCTGAGAGCCCCAAGATATACATTTCCTCTATTCACGCAAACAAGCCAGAATGAGACATGTCTCAGTCCAAATGCCAAACATTTAAGAAAATCCAATGGATCCACTGCAAGTCAAGTGTGTACCCCGGGTGCTTGTAAGAGGGTGTAGCCCAGAGGGGGGCCCCAAATAGGGATTTGGAATGTGGCCCAGAACTCCAGGTGTCCAGGCGATATTAGATATACACGATGTCCTCCCCCCCCCCCCCCGCACAGGTGTGAGTTGGGGGAAGGGACACATGGAGCAGGAACATGCAAAGCTGTTTTGTGCAGCCACAGCTTTGCAGCTAATCCGTGGCATGGTCATTTAACACATCCATAGCCTTTCACTGGTTGCATAGATATGTTAAATAGCTGTGGCCATGCTCTGAGAGCCAGGGGGATGAAAGGGACTTCTGCCCAAGATGTAACTGGGAGATAGCTCCCCCTGGTTACAGTGCCTGCATGATACCTTGGAGAAGATTGGCTCCATGGCATGGGGCCACCCTTCCCAGACTCACAATGGCAGCCCAGTAAAGCTGGAAGAATATAGGAATGTTGGCACGTGTAACTGATTGTAGGAGGAGTCGGAAATGGGGGCACAGAGGAAGGATGGTGCGGGGATTTAAACCCAGACTCAGCAGCCATGCGAAGGGAGAACCATGTGGCTTTGGCAGAGTGGGGACCCTCACAGCTTTGGTGGGGAGCGAGCCACATGGCTTTGGGGTGCTCCCTTTTGCCATGTGGCCTAGGAAGCAGGAGAGACTTTGCCTGGAAGGAAAGGGGTGAAAGGACTCTTGCAGGCAGGCCATGAGAAGGTGCCACATGGCTTTGGATTAGGTGGAGATCCTGGCAGTGACACAGCTGATGGTGCCGGGAGCCTGAATCATGGACCTCCACTTTTCCTGAGATACGGTACCCCAGATGAGGGCAGAGGGAGAAGGAAGGACTGTGTGCGTCTGTGGGTATCCTAAAGGACTTGGATATTTTAACAAAGATATTAAGTCACTAGTTTAAGTCTGTATAGTTTTAAATAAACATTTCCTTTCCTTTTCACAAATCTCTGGCATTGAGAGACATCTTTCCTCTGGCAGTGGACATAGCAAACCTAGCAGGGGGTCCTTTCGGTAAACGTATATCGTACCCACTGTTGGCCCTGTGTGTTCTGTAACACGATCCGGCAGTTATGGCCATGAAGAGGGGGCCGGATCACACCATAGCCACATGGCCGCTAGGGCTCCCCCCGAGGAGTGGCACTGGCAGCCGTCAGAGGAACAAGACCTCTGCAGGCTGCGCGCACACACTCACAGACCTACCTGGCGCTTTGCCCTGGGACAGGATTTCTCTCTGCAGAAGTCTCCGCCCTAGTCAAGAGTCATCCTAACACTACGGGGACCCAACGGTGCACAGAATGCAAATGAATCCAACAGCTCTCCATGGTAACCAACTCATCACCCATCTCCACGTATTTGTTGTGGTTCTTTGATTTCTCTTTGGTTGCTTTTTCTTTTTCTTTTTTTCCTCGAGAAGCAGATGTGCCCTCTGACAATAGGTTTGATATAGTATTGTCTTTGGTTTATCTCCAGATGTGGCCAATTTAACGGCTCAGTCACACAGGATGGCAAATAAATGCTTTTCGGGAAGAAAGCAAATGATGACATTTAAGCCTTAACTGCTGCTTATAATAATACCCTTTTTAATGTTTGAGTCAAATAAATTGATTCTCATGTTTTTTTTTAAAGTTTCACTTAAAAGAGTTGAGTAAAAAACGACAATTCACTTCTATAGCATTTGAAACTAAAAGAAAGGTAATTTGCACAACTGTTTTTATATTCATGAAGCATGACTAACGTGTATTTAGTTCTACCACAGCTTATCTCGCATCTCCCACATACTTACTGATGTACAAAATTTATTTCTTTCTGTAACACGCGATCCCGCAAACATCTGTCATCCTGTGCACCCCCGCGCCCACGGAACAATAAGATCTGGTATTTGGGAAGCAGGAGCTTAGCATTTTTTCTCTCTGCCAGCCTGGTGCCTGAAATCCTGCCCTCAAAATGCAAATTATTTTTATTTAAAGGATGTGCTTTCAGGAGCCTCCTAAATATCCCTGGAAGGGTCACTTCATTCATTCATTAGCTGAGTAACGCAATGTATTTGAATATATGGTGGAAATGCGCAAGTCCGTGCTAATAGTCCTGCTCAAGGGGGAAATGGGACACCTGAACAGGTGATGAACTTCCCATGGTAGGAGGCTCCCAAGCAGAGGCTAACCACCACCTGGAAAAGATATTACAGATAACTATTTAGGCACTGAATGAAATACTGTGTAAATAAGTATGATGATCGCTGATATTACTCCCACACGTGAAGTTCCATTAGTTTGCTTCTCTGTTCATGCATCCGCCCTGCATTCAGTGTCTGCTACTATTATGAGCTCTGGCCAATCAGCTGTAACCAGGAGACAGAGCTGACGAGATGATAATCAAAGCTCTATGATTAGCCATTGGTATTATAGCATGAAGTAGTTTATGAAAAATTTAGGCATGTAACTGCTCGAACAGTTGCAGATAATTATATGGTGGGAAGACTGCTAAATTTGGTCCAGCAGATGCCGAACTACATCATAGGGATGGGGGTCCTGGGATAGAAAAGGCCAGAAAAGAACAGGACAGTAGTGGAAATGCACTGGAGGTGCCTCGAGAGTGATGCCAGACAGGAGCTTCTAGAATCAGAGGGTTATGAACACCCATGACCCATGTTCAAATCCCCACTGGACCTCATCTCCCCTCACTTTTAAAAACTAATATCCAGTGACAACTACCTTATCTCTCTTTGAAGCAGCCCCACTCTTATTATATTCCAGACCTAACTATTAACTGCACCAGCACATCTAGCAATTATTGAGTGTGTGCTGTGTATCAAACATTGTTATTAATTTGCATGCATTATTTCACTTTAATCTGTACAAGTGCCCTCTGAGGTAGAGTCTAATATTATTCCCACTTTGCAGATGAGATCCCTGAGGCTAAGGACACTGAAGTAATGTAACAGGATAACAGTAAGTGGCCAAGCCGGGACTCCAACCCAGGTGAATCTAATATCACAATCTTTTCTCTGTGGTTTAAGAAAAAATACAGGGCTAAAGTTAATTTCTTTGGAGCTTCAACCAGTGACTCTGATTCTGTTTTCTGGATTTTCGTAAAAGGTGTTCTGATCATATACTTGACACTAAAGACATGCTCCCAAACTACAGTGGTCTTCTCTTCTGATTCAATGTCACCATTTCCTTTTTTTCCATATTCCTGGTCTGTGCCTTACAATGGCCTCCCCTGCCTGGTCTCATGTGTCTCTGTCCATTAGGATTCAGCGACACTCTCCTCCGACTCCCTAGAAGTGTGGACGGGAACCGAGCTGACGAGCCCCCCGTGGAATCATCATTGTCGTCATCACCACCCATCGAACATTGTCCACTGTCATCAGCACGAGAGCAAATAATACTCAAATTCAAATTAGAATTTCCAAGTGGATTGAAACACAAAACAGCCCTTGATCTATGCAACTTCCTACTTGGTTCTAGGCACCTTTCATGCAATTGAAGAGCAATTAAGCTTTTTTTTAAAAAATAGAAAATTCCTCCTTCTCATGAGCTGAATCAGCCTATCTTCCTATAGCATTCAACCTTTGGTCTCGATTCTTCCAGAAGGTCACAATGACAGAGAATGGAGGTGCTTGAACTCCACCCCAGGTCTGCATCTCTCCAAAGCCTGTGCTCTTAGCCACACTGTAACGTGTGGCTAACGTGTTTAGTGTCACGCGAGGGTATAGTCGGCATGCTCCAACCGCTGACAAAGATGTCAACAGATGCAGGCTGAGCAAACGACACCATTAGATAATCTTCACGTGCATCCTGTTTCACGGAGGGTTGGGCTCTCACACAGCACTCCCTTTGTCCATCGCAGAGCTCATGAGCGCATCTGGAAAGCCAGTTAGGCTCTCTCCGTACCACCTGGCAAATTACACGTCCCTGTTGCCAAGAAAGCCATAAGCATGGAGCCTGCCATCTATTAGGCACAGCAAAACAGCCCAGTCCTCTGGGGAGCAGCATTCTGACTGCCTCCCGCTCGGGTGAGAAGCACCGAAACCAGAACCTCGGAGCAAGGCCGAGACTGGGTTTTAGAGGCTTTATTAATCTCAGTGCCAGATACTTATTTAATAATTAATTAGTCACCCCTTGGAGTTATGTTTAGCTCTTTTAATACTAATAACGGAGAGTGGCATCTAAAAGTTATGTTATCTCTTTAATTTTTATATCTACAGCTCCCTTTTTTCTCATAACAAAATAGGTACAAGAGGTATTATTTCCCCTAAATGGCTATGAAGGAATGGAGACACGGGAATAATATTTACAACTTGCAAAGAGTCTCGCAGTAACAACATTAACAAAATTTGGGCGACTCGCAACAGGGCCGATATTACTTGAACTGAGAGCAATGACAAAATAATAAAATCTGTATAATTAGGATATAGAGGACAGTATCGTTGTGCAAGAAAACTCACACAAACAAGAGCTACCGCTATTTTCCTTGAACATTAACTCCAGGCTTACTGGCAGCCAGGAGGAATGAAACCTTCCTCCTAAACCTTCATTTAGAAGGTTTTAATGCCTCCAGAGGGTACATCATTTAAAGGGAGACAGACAACAAAGCACTGGGTGGGGGATAGGTGAACCCCAGACGTCACAGAACTGATCACATGAAATATACCGTTTAACCATAGAAACATATGCTTTCCAAACGGGAAGGAAATTGAAATCTCCTTGAGTGACCTGATTTTATAAATAGACAGACTTGGGCACACACGTCAAGTTCCCAAGATCACTAAAGGAATGCAATGGATACTGCTAGGACCAGGGGCCTGGCCTCCGTCATGCCTTCTGTGTTATTACTTTATTTACTTACGTTGAATCCACACAGCTCCCCCCTGGGGGAGGAAGGAGGAACCACATGGATCCTGATGCTTAGTTCTGTGCGAAGAACTCGAAATACAGAGCCAAGCTAGGTCAGATTAAGAAAAGGCTCAAACATATTTCCCCTTTTTTCTCTTTTAAGAAGTCTAAGTGTAGAGAGCTTTCTTTAACTATGTCTTGGTTGATGAGTAGAAATGAATAAAAAATTATAGGGTGCAAAGACTCTGCAATTCTCAAGGAAATATATGACAAAGGAATGAGAACAAAAAATTGGTATATACCAATTTTAATCACAGAAACAGAAACAATAGCATTCATAGCCAAAACCAACGGTAAGTGGATTCTGAGTATGTGCCAGGCACTGTATTAGGTATTTTAATAATTATGTAATATAATCTTCACAAAATTTTTCTAAAGTAGGATCCCTATTTTATAGATTGAAAAAAATCAGGCAAAGAGATTATAAACATTTTGTAGATGAAGAAACGGAGGCAGAGGTTACATACACTTTCTGGAGATAAATAACTGAGGGATGAAACCAGAACTTGAGCACAGGTCTGCCTGACTCAGGACTCCCACCTTTCTTGCTTCTCCAGGGCAGGGCAAGAATCCAATTAACAGGGGAGGTGGAGTCTGTCTGGCAGAGGGGCGTGGGGGGGGGGGGTGGTAGGGAGCAGCAGGGAGAGTCTATGAAGAAGAGATTCCTAAGGAACCACACTAGGATCCTTGGCGTTATGTCCTAAGTCCACAAATGGATGTTCGTTTGTTTGTTTGTTTTCTATTTTTGTTTTTGGATTGCTTTTTAGCTTTTTGCTTTTGCTTTTAGTTTTTACTTTTCCTCGTACGGAAACTAAATTTCTGTTTTCGGTAATGAAATGAATGCTGACCCACGAGCAAGCCCCTCTTTGTGCTGCGGAAACAGTTCTGACGTCACAAACCACACACCCACAGAAGCAGGACTGCTGCTTGCAGAGCTCTGCGTTGGCGCGGGTTCGAGGCCCGCCCACCCCGTATGTCTTCTTCCCCACTGCAGTCATGGCCCTCGCATGAGTTCTAACCACCAAGAAAGGACACTGCTTCCTTATGTCTGTCCTCCCCATGTGTGTGCCCCGCACATATTTTACATCATTACAATACAAGACTGTTTTTCATTTCCAAAATCAAGAGCAGAAGTTGACGAATGAATTCCCGTGTACGTGAAGTGCGGAGAGCAGTGATTTCAGGTGGCTGTAAAAAGCACAGTGATCTGGCAGCACAACCTTTTGAGATATATTTTAAGAACAAAGGAAGCTGCAAAGACATCTCAGCAGCTTTTAATGATCATCCTGTTAGTGTACACACTATGGCAATGTAACTCTGCTCCAATTACAGATGAATTACAGGACAGAGCAAAGAACATCATCAAGAATCAAGAATTGCAGCATAAGAGAGATGAAGTATAAATACAAAATCAAAGATGTTCAGGTCCTGTAATTCTAAATTTGAGTGGGAAATAACAGTTTATAGTCAAGAAATGTTTTCTTTCTTTTTCCAATGCTCACGTCCTAGTTCTGTCTACGGAAAAGACCTACAAACGATCCATTAACCCCGTAGCAGTGAGCGCTCCTACTGTCCTCACTGTGGTTTCCAACAGAATTTCCTAACCGAAGGGAACCAGGGCATTTTTCGAGAAAAGACCGATTCTGGGGTTGAGATAACAAATGCTTAAGAAGGCCCTAGACTTTCTTGTAATGTTAGAAATCAAAGAAGTTTATCAATTACCATGAGTGTCATGTCAAAAAGACTCAGAAGTCAATTTGAATAGGACCAACTAGGGGTATTATGGGACATTGTTCATAATAATATCTGAACATTAATTATAAAAATATTGCACTAGGCAAAAATCAGTTTCATTAGGACATATGAAATATATAACTCATAAAAATTAAATTGGAAACAGCATTTTCCCAGATTTTTAAATTTGAGTTTTGAGTAGGTAATATATTCCCAAGATTCAGCAAAATGTCAGTATGCAGAGTCACAGAGCAAAAGCCTTCCTTCCATCTCATTCCTCATCTCCCAGCCCCGCCCGCCTTATCCCCTGTGGGGTCACTGTGTTTTGTCTCACATATCTGTCCACAGTTTCTCTAGGTGCACACAAGCAAAGTTAAATACAGGTTTATAGCCCCCTTAATACAATAGCATGAAATCACAGAAAAAGAGTAATAATTGCAACAGCTTTAAACATATCTAATAAATTGACAAACATCTAATAGAGAGAGGTATAAGGGGACTAAATGGTAATAGAAAAAAAATACAATAAGGATTACATAAATAAATAAATATCTTATAAATGTGTAAGTTCATAATAAAACCAGACAACAACATGCAAGAAAAATATAAGGTCAGCTTTAGAATATGATAAAAACAATAACAACAACGACAACACAGAGTTAAATGTTTGAAAACTGGTAAGTAGAGTAAAAAAGAATCAAGTGTTTACTTTGCCTTCCCTCGTGAACAGTAACTTCTAGAGTCAGTGAGTGGGAGTTTCCAGCCAACCATTACCAATGTGATGCACCCAGTGAACCAATAAAGTCACTGTTAGGTGTCACCTGAGGGATCTATATAGTCCACTTATGAAGATTCTTGTCCCCCGAATACTGATCTTATTCACAAATCACAGAAAATACAGGTGAGAGAAAAAATGTGAAGTCATAAAATCAAGAGATTATGGGAAACTTTATAAAAACCCATTGTTTCTTCAACAAATAAATTAGAAAAAATGTAAAAGATGACATAATGGGAAACTTACTGATTAAAAAACTTAAGAGACACAGCGATCAATTAAAGTGTATAGACCTTAGATTTATATTTCGAACAATTTATGAAAAACAGCAAAGAGAGACACAGAGACAGCTTGGTGGACAGTCAACTGAGAAACGTGGAATAGTTTAGTAATTATTGTTCGTACAGTGTCTATAGATGTGCTAATGATATGGTAGTCATTACATTCTTTTAAAGAGTGGATCTTTTACAGATTTTGCAGGCATATTTGTAGATGAGATGACATGATTTTGGTTAAAAATTACTCCATATGGGGACATGCATATAAAACAAGATTGGCCATGAGTTGTCTTATAAAAAGAATTTGAGAGTTTTTCTGCCTTTTCCCATTGCCTGAAATAGCACTGAGGTGAAGTGATCTTTACGTCTTTGACGTACTTCCGCTGTGAGTCAGCTGGGGCTGGGGCTGTGTGTGTGCGTGTGAGGGGGAGGAGTGTGCAGTTTTAAGTGAACACCTATTAAGTCTGCATGTGACTTCGAGTTGGTCCTGCTACTCCCCAGCAGAACGACTCTACCTCTGTAGTAACTGAAGCTCACCTAGCCTCAGTTCAACAGCAAAATGAAGGTAATAAGGCCTAGGCCTCAGGACAGTTGTCAGGACTTTAGGTTCCTGTAACTGCTGCATTCCTTCCATCATCTAGGGCATTTACACGTAATGTTTCTTCGATCTAGATTTCTCTTTCCTGCACCGAGTTAATGCATACTGAGTCTTCTTAGGTCAATGTTCATTATTACTTCTTAAGGAAATTCATTCCCTTTTTTTTTTTTCTGACCAGGTCAAAGTCCTTTATTGCATGTTCCTATAATACCATACACCTCGCCTTTGTAGCTCTTATCACAATTTCAAGTTTGTATTTGTTAGTTGATATTTGATTCATATTTCTTCTAGACTCTAAACCCCATGATGTCATGGGAAGTGTAGCACTGAATCTCTCTGGCAGTTCACAAGGTACACACTCAGCAAGCATTAGTTGATTAGATGAATGAATGAATGAATGAATAGGCAAGTGAACAAAGTGCTGGGCACAGTCACTACTCTGAGCCAGCTCAGTACATGCTAGTTGTTACTGTTATCTCCATTGTTATTGTTTGTCTGGTATTAAACTGCTGAAGTCGCTGAGAAGAAAGGGAAGGGCTATTGAGAAAAGTATAGGGTGTTAAATGTAGGGCATCAAATATAAGGTGACGAGATTTAGAGCAGTTCTCCAAGCTCAGTAGGAAACAAGGAGTTTAAATGGTCACTGAATAAAAACCCTGTTGTTTAACCTGTTCATCATGGAGCTGTGGCTTAAAGGGGCACTAGCCCCAGGTACAGATGTACTGGGCAGGTTAGGTGGAATGGGAAAGGCAGGAGGTACATTCTCCACCTTAGCTGCCCTGCTGTGGGGAGCGTGGTTTCCTCTAAGCTCTTAATGAGCCTGTGGAGTTGACTCTAAATGTGTTGAACTCACTGGATGCAGAGCAATGCCATTTGATCAGAAAATGCTGATCACAAAAGAACAAAAGTTTAGGCTTTGGGTTTTAAAAGTTTCCTGAAATAAATGGATTGATCCAGTTTCATTAGGACTATTATTTTCCCAAACTTCACCCCCTGCTTTGAGATATAGAGGAAATAAAATAACGAATATAATTTTCGTAAACTGCTAAGAACAGAACCAAAATATATCCCCATTCCATCTGCTAAAAGTTTGTTTTAATTTGGCAAGTTGGGAATGGTTTGTAAATATTTTATAAAACATCTCAGGCAGTGTTCTTAAATTTTGCAGGTTACAGTTCTCTTTGTGAGTCCAAAGATAAATAAAGATACTTCTCAGAGAAATTCCAATACCAACACATTCGCTTTAGGTTTTTTGTGGAATCCTTGGAGTTTCCACAGAGACCCTGGGGCAGGGAGAGCTACTGTGGAGCCACAGCCCTGCACACATGTTCTGTAGGTTGAATCTAGCTTTCCATAGGTGATGGCTGTCACGCCCGTTGGGTCTGCTGATGAACATTGATGATGGTCAATGTTCATTGAAAACAAAAACACAGAAAAAATATCTGAACATCCTGCTGAATTAACAATTGTGTCATTTGGTTTAAATAGGTTATTTTAATCCTTGGCAACGATAAAAGTACTCTGTATCTATATGTATGAACACAAGTTTTAAAATCATGTAGGTGAAACAGCATGTGATTTGTTGATTATGGTTTAATGTTTTAGACAATAAAGTGCAAAACAAAAAAGTATAATTTTATGGACGTATAAATGTGCAGCAGAAAAATAATAAAACATTCAAGGAAATGCAAACACTCAAATTCATAATAATGTTTACTTCTGGTCAGAGAGGAAGGGAATTGAATGCAAGTAGAAAATAGCGGATTTTAACTGCAATGTTTTTTTTTCCTAGAAAAGAGAGAGAACTGGGACAGATATGAAATTAAAACTTGATCATCATGGGCTGGTGGGTCTGAAGTGGTCCGCTCTGTTATTGCTCCTCCTTGTCTATAAAGATTTAAACAATAAAAACAACACATTTCCTAGCTCACAGGGATGTCATTAAAAACCAATGAAAGGGTACGTGAAAGTGCTTTGGAAAATGCAAATGACATATAAAGTTTAGACAAGTGTTTCCCCCACCTAAATTCCACTATTAAGTTTAACCCAACAGATATTCATCGAGCAGGGGTAATATCCCCATTAACCCTGGAACTGAATGAATGTAAGCTAATAGTCACAGACTCCAGATTCTATGAGGCCTTACTATTCAACTTGCTCAATAGACTCCCAAGTGTTCTCAGACTCTTAGGGAGATACATAAATTGGAGTAAAAAATGTTTAATTTGTTAGATCCCTGGGCACTCATAATACTCAACCAGAAGAGCATCCCTTCTTACTGTACATATTTTGTCAAATATTTTGTTGGCAATGCTGATCCACTGTTACAAATGCACTGAAAAGTGTTGATCTAATCTCATCGCTTCCATAGGACTCAAGTGCTATGATGAAAACTTGTCGTGTTCGCTGCCAACCCTTCCTTTCTCCTCATGCCACCAGAGCCCGGGTTTTATTTTGGGTAATGCCCGTCACACAGTGGATACTGTCTGCTGAGATAGTGAAGACACTTCCGGGCAGCAGAGGAAGCTTATCCAGACACGAAGGTCATGGGACGCAAACTTCTGCACCTCTGAGCCAATCCTGAGACTTCTACATGAGCGCTTGGCAGAGAGGGTTGCTTATTCCACTCAACTCAAAACTGACTGTGCCACATGTAAATGTGGATTTTCCAGAAGACATCTTGCCAACATCAGGGACCAGGACTTGCTTGAGACAATGGAGCTGACAAATGGAAGCTCCATGGAAGACAAGAGCGTCAAGAAGTGGGAAGACGTTAGGTCCTAATGTCTTGATTCCCTGGATCCAGCAGGGACTGGATCATTCAGCTACGTGAAACAATAAATTCCCTCTTTGCTTTACATATAGTCTCTTCATTTGTTGTTATTGTTGTCTTCACTTGAAATTGAAAACTATCCAAATCAAGTGGCTCTCAGTGCTGCCTTACCCCCCATTTTACCTCAACGGATGGGGAACTTAGTGTCATCTGTGAGTTCCACCTTTTGGCTGGCTTTAGCAAGTTATGTATATTTAGCTAAAATTTATCCCCTCTACTTTATAGCCATTGCTCCTGTTCTTTCATCTGGAGTCAGATGAGATATGTCTCATCATTCATGTAGGCCTATAGATATTTGGATATAACACTATTCTTTCTTCCTCACCCATCTCTTCTGCCCATCCCCTGGCCCAGAGTTTCTTGTACACCGAAACTTTAAGCCTACCTTATCCACAACATATTTTTAATAGGACAGCTTAAAATGACTATTTTTGTTATGTTGCAGAATTGTTGGAATTAGGATTCAATTATCTTTAGGTGTCTACACACCAGCTGAAATTTTTCCCTTCTTCTAACTTCTCAATCTGCTTATAAAATGTGAGCACTTGAATGGGGAATGATTAATACATTCCATTTATACGGAATAGTGCAAACCCACTTATCACAAAGCAACATGGAAACAGCTGCTAAACCTACTCAGTTCATTTTTCATGGAATGAGAACAGCTGCTGAGTGTTTCATAAATTTCTAGGGCAAGACATAAAGAAATTGCAATGGAAACCCTTTCAAAGCAAGAAGTGTATGTTCCCAAATCCTTGAAAAATAGTCTTAGAGAGTGGAAAAATCAGGCAGGAACTTAAAAGCTAGCACATGAGTTCCCGGGAAGAGACTGTGCTGAAGTCAGAAAGACCTCAGATCTGAAGATCTTTGCATTCTGTTTTGATGCTGATTTCACACCATGACATGTGATCGACTATCAGATAAATCATTCAGATATCAACTGCATTGAATCTGAAGGAAAGAGATAACAATACCATGTGTTCTCAAAAAATAAGAAATGGAATTGATAGGCAATTTGTGAGCTCGGCCAATGGCTGAGATCTAGCCTAATCTAAACAGTAATCTAAGTAAAATGAGGTCGTATGTACCGAGGGAAGTTCTGAGTCGAGTTGCTCAAGCATTCATGCAGACGTAGATTCGCCAAATATTTTTGAGAACCGGAGACAAGGCACTGTGGTAAATACGTCATGAATGTTTCAGGGGCAGAAGGTGTGGAGGTGGGAAGGAATGAGCCTGGTCTTGAGAAGTTTACAAACTCTGAGGAAGTTCCTAAGATGTAAATATACTTTCCATGTTAACTAACAATAAATGTAGTGCTACATTTGCCCCATTCTCCCTACTACAGTCATGGGGAACCCCTTCTGTCCTGAGAACATAGTAGACCACATTGGCCTTAAGTGTTGGCTAAATACATGTTTGGTTGAAAAGTTGAGAATCTTAAGTTATGGCAGTAAATGCTGTATCTCCTCTCTCTTTTTTTTTTTTTCCAAATACTACCCATGTTTAAAATCTATCCCAGTTCTCTTCTCATCTACAAAGCCTTCTTTGAAGTCTCCTCCACTGACATTGACCTTCCTATGAGCCCTTGCAACATGTATTACTGGCATTTTTTTTTTGATGCTCAAAGCATATGCTGTCTAATGCAGTTATTTAACTGCTTTCTACAGTAGGGCTGATTTCCCCAAAGAGACTGAGCATCTGGGAAATAAATGCCTTACTTTTTCTTTCTTTGTTTCTTTCTTCTTTTTTTTTTAGTTCCCAGAACGGCATAATTTAAGTGCTCCATGTATTCAAAGGAAAAATTGAGCAAATGCTACTTCCCTTTGCTTCTCAATGGCCAATCCAGTCTACGCCAGAAACCTTTGCCTGCTATCCATCTAAACTTGGTCATGGCTCCGTAACTACAAAATGGACCATAAGGGCAGGGGCTAATTTTTATTTCAGTTTTGCCACAGTTTCCCTAGATGAGGAAAGCACTTTGTTTCAGTTACCACAGCTACTACTGGCCTGAGGGATGTGTGGAGAAGAATGAAATTTGGTGACCAGAAATAATTAGAATCAAATTAGTCAAAATGGTATAATATTGTCTGGTATTGAAGCACAATGTATTCTGGAGAAGTTGAGTCTGAACTAATGGAGCAGCCACGGGAAGCTACAGCCAGCTCATCAAACTGTCTTACCTGAAAACCTAGGGCATTCCAATTGTGCAGGGAACGTGAGAGGTTTTCGGTGTTGCCAATGGATGAGTGGAGTCCACGCTTGGAGGAGCAGACAGAGAGCTCAGTCAACTGTGAAAGTGATGGTGGAAGCAGTTGAGGAGGAAAAAGAGGACTAAATTGTGATGATAGTTAATAGAACCTTAGTCGGCAGTCTGCAGGCAAGTTTTAGATGTATAAATGCCAAATATACATCTCTCTCTGTGCGCACACACACACATCGTTTTTAAAATGATATCATATGAGTTTTACCCATTAAAAAGGGGGGGCTTACATGTTTGGTCACGTAGGTCCCAGTGGAAGATCTGCTTTGCAGGTAAGTAACGTACCTGGTGAATCTCCTCTCAGGCAGAGGCAATTTTTAAAAAGACATCAGCCAAGATGGATGCTTGTGATCTGCCCTCAAAGGAGCCACCATTATGGAGAATTTTTTTATCTCTGTTTAACCTATTTCATCTCTGACATAGTTAACATGTTAACGGAAACAGCGTGAGAGAGAACAATACAACAGGGTCTTCTTAAAGCCCTATTCACAGCTGGAGCATACCCAGAGGAACGCTAATTCAATTATTAAGTGCAACATGTATTTGTTCTAAATAAGTAGCTGAATCTTATGGAAGTAGCAGGTCTTTGCAGACTCGAACCTGCTAAAAAGAACATCCCTGTTTACAAGGAGACGTGCATTTCAATCTCTCAGGAAAGAGAGCCAAGACTGTAATTTATCTGACACCTTGTAGCAAGCAAAATCCTCACCAGCCTTCTCTCCAATTCCAAATGTCCTACGCTCCTTCCTGCCTCTTAGCCTTCGCACACATTGATATTTAGCCAAAATGGCTTTCCCTTCAAGCTGGATGACTATATAGATTGTGCTTCAAACCAGAAAAAGTGTGATATTGAAAGGTAATGCTAAAAGTTATAATTTATATAATGCTGAAATGATTACTGACCCTTAAACTGGTTTTACTATATACTTAGGGTTCAATTCCAAAACTATTTTAAAAAATACAAATATTTCTTAAAATGATAAAATCACCTATCTTTGTGTACTTAGGCAAACTTTTTTATAAAACTTTTGCTCTTTAAACATTTATAATAAAGTAAGCTGAATTAGTTTTAATTAAGTACTTTAATCAGTTTCTTGGCCATATTTATCTTTTAAGATTTATTTATTTATTTTTAGAGAGGGAAGGGAGGGAGAAAGAGAGAGAGAGAAACATGAATGTGTGGTTGCTGGGGGCCGTGGCCTGCAACCCTGGCATGTGCCCTGGCTAGGAATCGAACCTACAATACTTTGGTTCGCAGCCTGCGCTCAGTCCACTGAGCTATACCAGCCAGAGCTCCATATTTATCTTTAAAAATGCATCACTGGTATTTTTTCTGAGGAATGTATTTTTCCCCAATAATATGGCTTTGTTATTATTATGTTTTCATAAATTACTTGTATTTTCTTCAAAGTTGCATTATGTATTTGCTTAATAGATTTGAAACTTTTGACTATTTCAACTCCCTCCTCTCTATAAAGCATATTTTTAAAACTACTTTGAAAATTCTCTTTCAGATGTGGCACAAGTTGTTTCTATTCTGCTAAATGGAAAATGGTCTCTTGTACCCAAGTATTTTGTACTCTTTTAGCTTCAATTTAGAATTTACTGCTTCTCAAACAGTTTGATAGAATAAAATCTTTTAAATAACTTACTTCAATGATTGATTTGATACTTTGTTGATAATGCAAACTCATATCTCATCTCAATTTTATTTGGTTCCAGGGGAAAACAAAAATCTATTCAATTCAATATAGGAGCTCCATAAAAAAGTTTTTCTTCCCAAACCTAATTTTAATTTTTCAGGTTTAAGTCTGGTATAACATTTGAGCTCAATCATTTAATTTGTCTGCATCCTTTTTGTTTTAGGGGAAAAGTTTTCACCGTCAGTTCGCAGGTGTAGTTGCAGTAACTGTAATTCACTGAGACATCTGTACAAGTTGATGTGCGGGTGCAGCCGGTTGAGAACACAGCATGGTGGTGTCTTATATGGTTAAAGACACCTGCACTTAGTAGTCAGCCCAGTAACCCCTCCCACCCCCGCCCAGGTACTTATCCAATAGAAATAAAGTGACATCACATAAAAGCCTGCACATGAATATCTATAGCAACTTTATTCATTATTGCCTAATGCTGAATACAACCCAAATACCTTGCAAATTTCTCACGGATAAAACAAGTGTGGGGAGTTCACACCAGGGAGAAACACTCAGCCGTACAAAGGAACTACCACCCACACGCGACCTGGATGGACCTCCAACACTTACTCCAAGCGACAAACGCCAAGCTCACAGGCTACTACTGTGTGGAAAAGGCAAAATGAACAATGAACACTAGCATGAATGTCAAGAAATCCTGTCAAAAATTTCTAGAATTTTCCCAAAGTGTTTTATTTTAGGTAATACTCAAGCCACAAAACAAACCAAAGATTCAACCTTCTGGGGTTAAAACAAAAAAGCCAATGTGCTTTGTGTCCCTCTAATGGAATGCGTAAAGAGTTCCTACATATTTTTAGATAATACAAAAATTTAGGATGATCAATAATACTGTATGCCACTAACGCTGACCTTAATAAAAATCCAAATATATCTGAAATCAAACTGAATTTGAGCACCAAAGAGAAAAAGTGAATATGACCATGCTCAAGATTTTAAAAAAATATATTCAATATCACTTATCCAATAAATGTTGTGGTTTAATTATTCTAACTCTGCCTGTATGAAAATACTTATAAATTTTGACAGTGGCTGTGTCTGTTTTGATTGGTGAAAATTGCATCTCTTTTGGAGGCAATTATAAATGAGAAATATATATATATATCACAAACAACATCAAGTACATTTCGGCTCCATAAATATAATTTAAGGTAAGAATATAATGGTATATCCCAGTAAAATGTGCATTTTTATTATCACCACAAAAATTTTCCTAAATGGTAAATTTAAAATTGAATTTATATCAGTAGTTAAAATAATGTCACATTTCGCCAGTGCCCATGTAGTTTAAAAACTTCTATTTTGACACCATGGATTGGCATCGGACTGAATCATGATCAAAATGAACTGATTTTGTATTAGCAGCAGCAGATGGTAATGGTGGGAAACAGCATCGTTAGCTGCTTGCAAAGTCTTTTTTCTGCTAATAGAGGCCATATTATCAGTTATTGTGTCATTTGATGTATATTCACAAAAAAAGACTTAGAAACGAGAATGAGGAGAATGAAATTTAGAAGAACATTCATTTGATTTTTTTATTAGAAATTTGTTAAAAATGCAAATTCTTTGACCACCCCCCGCCCCCACCGCACCACAGCTCAGGCCTAGTGACGCCAAAACTCTGGAGCTGGACCTCAGCCATCTGTGTCTTGACAAGCCCTCCGAGTATTCTAATGCACGTGCAAGCCTGGGCACCAGACAGCTAGATGAAAAGTCATGCTCCACGGAGTGCTCTGTACATGCGCAAATGCACCTTCGGAAACTACCAGTGTTGAGTCACTGTCTTGGGCAAAGTCTTCATAAAATAACTACTGACTGACTGTCAAGAACAAGAAATGGAGCCCCACAAATATTTGTGGCTTTTCAACAAAGGTGCCAAGGCAACTGAATAAAGGAAGGGTAATACTTTGAATAAACGCTGCCATAGCAACGGGATGATAATGTGCAAAACAAAGGCAAAAAGCTCAGTCCACATCTCACACCGTGGACAAAGACTAACTCACAGCCGATCACAGACCTGCGAGTAAGTGGCAAGGCTATAAAACTCCCAGGTGAAAAATATAGGAGAATAGCTTGGTGGGCTTAGGTGTGAAAAGAATTTCTCAAACAAGACAGGAATAGCAAAACTATAAAAGAAATCAGTCTATCAAAATTTAAAGACTTTGCTCTTCAAAAGACAGTGTTAAGAAAACGGAAAGCCAATCCACAGGCTGGGAGGGAATATCTGCAAAAATAGCCAGCAAAATGCTACTGTAGAGGAGATATAGGTATGTTATTAGATATAGACAGGTGTAGGTGTAGATACAGACACAGATACAGATTCGCTTAAAAATAAAAAAAAATTGGTCAAAATCTGAACAAACACTTCGCCAAAGAAGGTACAGAGATGGCAAATGACTACATGAAAAGATGCTCACCGTCATTTGTCATTGAGGAGGTGCAAGTCGGAACCACAATGGGGTATCACTACACCTCCACTGGAAAAGCTCCAGGTTAGAAAGAAAGTTACTGTACCAAGCGCTGGAAAAGATATGACAGAACGCTCATACAATACATTACAGGCTGGATTATACAATGGTACAAGCACTTCGGAAAAGTTTGGCATTTTCTTACACGCACACTACCACAAAATCTAATCACTCTCCTCCTATATATTTACCTAGAAAAAAGGAAAACATATTTTCACCCAAAGACTTTTACACCGATGTTCATAACAGCTTTTTTTTTGTTAGAGCCCTAAACTGGAAACATCTCACGTGTTCATCAATGAAGAGTGGACAAATACATGGTAGGATACCCATACAATAGAATACCACTCAACAACAAAGGAACGAATGGTTGACACGTGCAGCACATGAATGACTCTCAAATAATGATGTTGAGTGAAAAAAAGCCAGACCCCTTGACACACTAAGAATACATATTATATGATTCTATTATACGTGTTTCTTGAAAATGCACACAAATCTACAGTGACAGAGAGCCGATCGGGGGCTGCCTTGGGACAGGGTAAGGGTGGGAGACGGGCAAGGAAGGGCTGGGTGGCAAAGGTGCTCAAGAAAACTTCTAGGGAAAATGATATATTCATTATCTTGGTTGTGGTGATAGTTTCAAGAGCGTATACACATGTCAACACTCATCGTATTAAACACTTTAAATGTGCGCAGTTTGTTACACCTTGATTATTCATCACTAAAGCTAAGGAAAGTTTTCAAAAGAAAAATCTACGTAAATGCTACACCAGATGGCATGAACCGGGACTGTCCCAAGTGAGCCCAGGTATACGGACAATCCAGCTTTATGGACACACACACCTGCTTACATGAGCAATTTTCAATATTCTTTCAGCTCTTAGAGAATCCACATCTCCTATTCCTCCAAACAACCACCTTCTAACCATTCCTGACTCAATCTCCCTTCCCTGCATTTGCTTTCAGCATCACAGGCATCTTTCCTTTCAGGACTTATCACATTGTACATTAGCATTCATTTCCATCGAATTAATGTCTGTCTCACTCCGCTGGATTGTAAGAAACATGAGTTCTGGAGTCTTTTCTCCTTCCCCCCTCACTATTGTATTCTCAGTGTCTGGTAACTATGACTAATTAATACCAGTTCAAAGAATAAATGAATGTGGCAGCAAAACAAAAGATCTGATAAAAGGTGAGAAACATATTCTACTCTTCTAATTAATTTATGCAGGCAGTGAAACAATAATAACATGCTCACCTGCCCACTCGAAAGCCTTGAGATTGACCATACAACCTATAGGGCGTCCCGTAAACCAAACTCCTGGCCTGAGATAAAGACCTGCCCACCCCAGAGAGTCGGAAATAACTGATTCCAGGCTGGGAGAGTGAAGGTGTAAAATGAACCCAGAATATCTAATCCCAAAAGGAAGAAGGGCTAAGAGAAAAGGACAAAGGCATATCAAAAGGCCACAGCAGACAGCCTGAAGGAACTCCCACTGGCTAATCTGAGCCTCAAAATCAATACTGACAGCGATACATTATAACCAATGGTCTGAACAGGAATCCATGATTCCACACTAATAATAAACAAACAAACAAACAAAGGAAGGTAAAGGGGAAGCACTTTTTGTGTAACCGGATGCTAATTAATACATTTGGGAAGAAAGACAAAACTGGGGAAGATGAGCATTTTAACCATCACACTGGTAACCGACTCAGACCAAAATGTATACATACATCTCGAAGAATGCTAAAACCAACCGGTGAAAGTTTTCTAAAGAAAACTGGACACTGACATAGTCTGAAAGTGTCTCTCAGAAGATGCTTATTATATTACTTTATTGTATCTGTACAATAGGTAAGAATAGTAACCTGACAGTCACAGGACAGACCCACCCCCATGGACTGACTGACACACCTCCGCCGAGGGACTGCAGTGAAGACCCCCACTGACAGGGCCTCCTGGGCCCTGGACGTGATGCCGTGAGGAGGCACGGTACCACTCATGCAATATTCCTGCCAAGAAAAGTGTAAAATCTAATCACAAAAAAAGAAGAAAAAGCCCAGCAGACAAACCCAAAGTGAGAGACAGTGTACAAAATAACCAGTTTGTACCTTCCAAGAATGTCCAGAAAAGCTAAGGAACTGTTCTGAATGAAAGGATATGCAAGATACCTGGCAACTGAGTGCAACGCCCGTCCTGGACTGGACGCGGAGCTGAGGGCGGGCGGGGACTGAGTATCTACAAAAAGCACGGGCGGGGCGATAGTAGAACCTGAGCACAAAGTGTGGATTAAGGATTAGCATTGCGTCCGCGTTAAATTTCTTGGTTTCAGTGCCTGTACCGCGGCCATAGGTAAGAGAATGTTCTTGCCCTTAGGAAATACAAACTTAAGTGCATGAAGAGTTAAAAAAGAGCAACACACCTGTAATTTATTTTCAGATACACCAAAACCACAATTACAGGGCTAGGGAGAGGGAAGGGAAGGGAGGAGAGGGGAAGCGAAGAAGGGAGAGGTAGAGAGATCAGTGGGGCAGCATGAAGATGAGAGTATTGTTCTTTGCACCACTCTGACGACTTCTCTGTAAGTCTGAAACTTACCAAGATGTAAGTGACAAAAATGAAACAAAACAGAATGGAGGGCGCCCGCCTCTGCACCCTCCGCCCTCCCAGAGCCCCGTCTTCAAGCCTGCGCTCACACTCTGCCAAGCCCCCGCTGTGCCTCGACGTCACTGTGCTCATTTACGAGGAACCCGGTTCAACCACCCAGGACCATGCCAGGCGGGCAATTCCTACTCATCCTCTCAGACTCATGGCAGGGATACTGTCCTCTGTGGAGCTTCCCCCGCTGTCCTGCCCACCGCCCCGGCCTTGCGTGCTCTCCTCCACGTCCCCGCTGCATGCACCGCGCACCCCTCTCTCGTTGCTCTAGCCGCACCATCTCACTGTCCAGTTCCTCTCCTGGACAGCCAGTGCTCCATCTCATTGTCCTTCACGACCCACTGATCCCCACTCTCTTAGACCAACGAAGGCATGCTGTAAAAATCAGTGATGTGATGGTTGAATGAATGCCCTCCATTCAGCAAAATATCAGCATCAAACACCGTATGTATGTTAGCATGTCTTTTAAGAATGGAAAAAAAAAGATGGCTGAATTAACTTATTTCTATGACTTTCATTCAGTATATATTATCGAAGCATTTTTTACATGAACTTCACTGTATAGATGCTAATAGACCCCTCAAAAGTTGTTCTTCTGACAAAAGTAACTATTTTCCTCTTGCAGTTTCTAAGGAGACAAACTTTCTAACAACTGAGAGGCATTTACTGTATTTTTTGGACTATAAGATGCACTCCCCCCACCAAATTTGGGAAGAAAATGGGGGTGCATCTTACAGTCCGAATGTAGCTTACCTGGCTCGCTGTGCAGGGGGGAGGTGGGCAGCGGTGGAGTGGGGTCACAGGTTATTAAATATTTTACCACACTTTTTGCTTCAGAATTTTTTTCCTACTTTCCTCCTCTGAAACCTAGGTGTGTCTTATGGTCCAGTGCATCTTCCAGTCCTAAAATTACGGTATCTGATGAGCACAAATAGTTTTTCTGCAAACACCCTCATGTCGAAGCATGTTCCCGTGAGGGGTGTGGCTGTCCTGTGGCAGAGCTGCATTGCTCTGCCTAGGGACACAAGGAGACCAAGAGCTTGGGGGGAGCGCCTGGGTGGAGGGAGGGCTGAGGGCTGCGCATGGGGAGGGAAAAGGGGGAGACACGCACACACATGAGTTAAAAGCAGAACTGCAGGGAAGAAGAGACATGCTGATGGGCTGTAGGTGTCCAAGACAAGTTTGCTGAATGAATCATGGGAGCGATGTGTCCTTGGGCAGCAGCATTTGGTGTACTGTAAAATCCTCACTTTTCAGGAAACTGAGGAAATCCTCACTTTCCTCAGTTTTCTGTAAAACCTTCAGTAAGATAGCTACTTTCACCAATGTTTGGTAGAGCACGTGGGGGTGAAGGGATGGGGAGACTTGGTGAACACGGGGGTGCTGGGAGGGGGAGAAAAGAGGAGTACACGGGAGTCTGCTCCCTGCTTCGCTTGGGGTTGTGGCATGGACATGCAGCAGAAAGGCACAGACAAAGCCATAGTGATTTTTATTGCTGCTATCCATTCTTATTTGTCAAGGCCTGTGTTATATACCCATTGTTAAATACTTTTAATGCCCCTGATAATATGACAAAATATATATAATAGCACAATATGATCATACAAGAAGAAGCACGCACAGATTAATTTCTAAGATGAGGTATACTCATTTAAAAAGCTACCTGGAATGAGCAGCCATAGAAAATGAACCGAATTAGGGTTTCAGTCAGCAAGTACTACTGGCACCCAGGTGTCACGAACTACAGGGACCGGGATGCGGAAGTGGGATCATTTTATAAGCTTCTTTTACAGGGAGTTTCTTCAAGTACATGTTCCAGGCTGTGATTACAGTTGTGTTAGACACTTGCTCACTAAGTGGCTTTGATACGCTGAGACTGAGGCTCTACCCTCAAGGCACCTGTAACCTAGAAGAAGGAATTAATGTACAAACAAATAATCTAATAAAATAGTGTATTCAAACTTACAAATGCAAGTGCTTTTGACTCTGCAATTATCCAAACATTAGATTCCAAAATAAATGGAGTCGTGGAAACAGAATCTAAAGAGAAAAGAAAAACTTCGCTGATCTTCTAATTACAGGCAATGTCTGAAGTAAGAACAGGAAAACGCAGCCACATGGTCAAGGGTGCTACTTTAATTTGGGGGTCAGATGCCCAGGTGCAGGCTTTGGTTTAGTCACCACCTACATGCGTAGCCTTGGGTAAGTCACCAAGCCTCTCTGAGCAGCAGTTCCTCCGTACAGACCGAGAAGCTGGAGAAGATGAGGGCTTTCCAACATTCTGCAAAAGGCCCTGCGGGGTGAGAGCGTCTTTCAGATGGGAGGCTGTGTCCCCCCTCTGCCACTCAGAGCAGCACCGGTTTTCTCTGAGCTGCATCTTGGGATTCTGTTTCTGTTGCATCTGAAAGGTTCTACCACTGAGAAAAAGAACGAGATTTCCTCTAAGTCATATTCTAGGTCATAAAAGACCCTGCTATCTCTTAGGGGAAAGCGGTCAGAGCTGAAAAGTGGTGAAATGTGTCCGTGAAAAACTCCACTTTATCTTTAAGATATAATTCTGTAAGCTCCCGCAGAAATTCTTTTAGGTTGATTATGTTATGTCTTTTTAAACCTTCCCCCAATGGTTCACATTAAATTGTTTTTTTCCCCCTTTTTTCCTGCTAGGATGAAACATCTCTATTGCTCTTCTCCAAAGTTCTAACCAATTGACAGACAGGATTTCATGCAAGCATAATTCAATTAACATACTTGATGTATTAATCAACTATTAATTTAATTAGAACATTTAGCAAATTGTCATCATTGTATCCAAACTGGCTGAGTAACTTGGATACTTTGGGGAAGCCAGGATTGCAACATAGACGCATTTTTATATCTTTTGGGATCTAACTTTGCAAGAAAGAAAATAACCTGTTTTTTCCATCTTTTTCGCTCTCAAGCAATTGGGAAAGGTTGACCTCCTTTTAAGAAATTCAGAACACCAACCGGGTTTTTCAGTTGCTAGCACAACTCTCTGTTTTCAAAAGTATTCCATATTTCTCTAGAGACCACTACACTCTTAACTAAGTGGGGAATCCAGCAATCAATCATAAGCTTAATTTTTTTAACTTATTGGTTTTGAGAGAGAATGAGAGAAAACATTGATTTGTTGTTCTGCTTATTTATGCATTCACTGGTTTATTCTTGTATGTGCCCTGACTGGAGATCAAACAACCTTGGTATATTGGGACAACGCTCTAACCAACTGAGCTACCCCTCCCAAGGCTCATGAGAGCCAGTCTTGGTTATGTTGTGCTATGTTACATTAGATTAGGGATAAAAGGACTCGAGTTGTTATTTAAAGGTCCCTTCTGGTAAGTAACTAATACCAGTCGGACTCTTTGACACCTGGCCCATAGCAGACATCACTCACCGCTGACAGCAGTATTCCTCCTGCATATTGTCACGTTCAGCACCAGAATCCACTCACCTTTCTTTTCTAGTCGCATTTGAAACCCCACGACTGACCACTTTTCCAACAGCACAGATGCTCAAACGCTCCCCCGGATGCCGCGCCTGGGCTGCTCTACTCCTTTTTATCATTCTCAACTTAACCCAGAAATCACTCGATTTTTGTGATGCTAACACAACCTTTACAAACCTAGTTAGAAGGAAAAACATAAGCATATTATCCCAGCTGCAAATTAGTAAGATGCACAATAATTAAACCTTTTTTTCCCTTATCAACCCCCCTTTCTTCTGTACGCCCCCCCCCCCACCTTTGCCCTTCCCTCTGACTCTCCTTTCACCAGGGGTGCCCTCTTCCTGAAAGCTTCCGTGTGGGCGATCACTTCATCCAGAGCCAGCCCTCGGTGCAGAAATCACCTCTGTTGTTCCCGCCCCCTCCTCAGGGCAGATGTTAATTACAGAGCTGTCAGAGGCAACTCGCAGTGACTGGGGCGGGGAGCTCTGGGGTTGGGTGACTGGGCTCTGTGGGCTCTTCTCAGCACCCATGGGGACGGGGTGAGGAATTCGACTGGTTCGCAGGCAAGGGAAACTACACAGGGGGATGGTACAGCAGGACAGTTAGGAGGACAGGCTGCTCAGATAAACCTGAGTTCTAATGTGACCTCTGCCACCCACTAGCACAGGGACATGAGTCATTTCTCTTTCTTCTTGCACAAAACATTATTCGTAATTATTTCACTAAATGTAGCTACCTCAAGCGGTTTCCCGAAATTAAAAACACAGGCTCTGGTTTTGAATCCCAGCTCCACTGATTACCGGATACGCAGCTGGGGAAGTTACCGAAGCTGTCTGAACCTCAGTGCCTCCATATTTAAAGTGAAGTTAAATCTGATCATTCATGTGCGTACTTAGCATAATCCCTTGGATACAATATTTGCTCAATAAATGCCTTCATTGTCATTGCCATCATCACCACTCTTAGCTCAGCCTGCCCTCGCCCTGCATTAGAATGCCTGCTCACAGGTTACACTGCAGCTCATTCATGGCCTCCTCCAGGGAGCCTCCCCTGGCCCTTTCTACATCCTCATTTATTAATGTGATTGTAACATTTGAAGTGCGAAGTCAGACTTCACATGTATGGTTCTAATAGGCATGTACAAATATTTTATACTGTATATGAATGTTTTTTTTCCCATAGATGTGAAAAATATGAGTCACCCATGGTTACCCAGCTATGAGCCTGGAATCCAGGGGTCCTTAGTTCAGTTTGGCAGCTTCGAAGACTCCCACAAGGGGGACTTGTTCTGTTCTGAAGAAACCATTTCCTAGATGGATGACTCCATTTACTATATAACCCCTCACCTTCTACTGAGCTCAAGTCCTCTTTTCAACAACGTGTACAGTTACTAGTTCAAATTCTTAAGCCATTCGGGGTAAGTCTCATCCTTCATCCCCCTGACATCCCTCCAGACACTAGCCAGACGCTGGCAGTCAACGATCTTATCTGCATTTCTTCTCCCTTTGAACCCGAGCAACGCCCCGTCTATCACAGTGCAGCAGGAACGATCAGACTGGCTGGGGAACTGCAACAGGGAGGATTCCAGGTCAAGGCAAGCAGTCGGTCTCTTCAGGGGGGACAGGGAGAGAACTAAGAGTCACTTGATCTGATAGAGGAATCTGAATGAAATGTCACAGGGCATCCAATTGGGTGTTCCTCACTCCCTGGTCCCGGGGCCTACCCAGAGGGGGCAGTAAATAAAATTGGCGGTGTCTAAATTTAGAGAAGATCAAAGGAAATCCTTCTCCACACAATGTGCAATTATCCTGTACTGCAGGACATTACTGAGGCAAATTAGAGCAGGAAGAATCGGGGAAAGGATTAGGGACTTATATGAATAAGAACAGCCTGTGTGGATATCAGCAAGGATAACAATTACACGGCCAATTAGTTCCCCGGTGTCAGGGCAGGCGCCGAGCTCCAGCCGGGGTCAGAGAATGAACTGCCTGCAGCACAGTGCAGCAGCATCCAATCTCCTAGGTGCATTATCGGATTTTCCTCTGATTCCGCTGCAGAAGCTAAGGGAAAACACTTCAGCTGGTAAAGTGTGCACTGCTTCAGTCTGCCTTTGGATCTGGGGAAGAAATAGAAATGACCTTTGAGAAAACTCCATATAAGGGAGGGACATCGAAATTCTGAAATAACGTTTTAAGAATGGCAGCACGGGGAGGGCAGCGCAGCAGCTGTCTGAAGGCACGTGCTTCTGGCGCGTTTCACGGGAGCCGACCGCCTCGCAGAGATCTCTGACCTGTGTGAGCTTTGGCTTCCCCTGAATTAAGATGATGTGCCTTTATCTCCTAGCCTTGTCCGCATAAAATAAACCCCTAGCCTTGTTCCTCAGGCCTCACAGCCTAGAGGGGTGTAACCAAGAACAAACTGATTTTTACATTGATAGAGAATCAAGGAGTAAGTCTCTATAAAGTACATAAAGGCGGCAAACTTTTCCTCAGGTCTCTAGAACAGGAAAGGCCCACTGGTAGCTGTGTGGGATCTTTTCTGTTTGGCACGTTCCCTTAAGGTGAGGTCAAAGGACAATGTGTACCTTAGAGTAAAGGTGGGGACCTGCTTTTAGCTTCAGGCACTCCCTTCCCTCCATCCTGCCTTCCCACCCAATGACCAAAAGAACACAGCAATGGGTGAAATCCACACCAGCAATGGAAATGAGGGTAAGAGTGCACCGCTTACAAAAAATTGGAAATGTTTTCGAAGAAAAACTACGGGGAACATCAGAAGGGAGATGGACAAACTGACTCATGATTCACTGCTTTTAAAAGATCTGCCGTCTTAGAAAATGGAGAATCTCCAGCGGACACCCACCTGACTATATCCTCTATGTCACATGGGGACTAGAAGAAAAGAACAACGAACAAATGACACGTTTACTCCAGCAGTGCATCGGGGAAGCGCCCGTGTGGCATACTGAAGCTCATCCTGTGCTCTACCCAGAGGACACAGGACGACAGCAGTGATCTTCCTCCCAAGGCCACTTCTCTGTCAGAGACACACTGCCCGGTTGACCTGGGGCCACCTCAGCAGGCACAGAGAAGGGATCTCTGGCCGCGTGCAAGGTCTCTGGTTCAACCACCACGGATCAACCGCTTCCCGCACAGGCTCCGGGTTGTGGGGTAAGGCTGCAGGTCACTGTCTGTTGATTGGGCAGGGTTTATTTTTTTGCACCTGGATTTAGAAGAGCCAAATGCAGAACTTATACATAGCCCAAGGGGGTTAATGTCCAGTATCTCTAGCACCCAGACTCACTTTGGAAAGAAGAGGAGAGAGAGAAAAATTTCTAAACGGCTGGAAAGCTACCACGGTTCAAGTGAAAGAGTACACACTAGAGGCACCGAGGGGCTGCCTGCTCCGTTTCCGCAGCGCTGTCTCAGAGCGCACCCTCGGAGTGGCGGCTCGGCCCAGGGGGCACACAGACGGCCACTGACCCATCCAACGTGGTGAGGAGATGGAACCTCAGACATAAGGAGTTGCATCTTCACACCCTGGCTCAAGCACATTAACACGTGGGGAATCTTCCCATGTATTCTCATTAACCTAAGATAATTCTGTGAAAAATATGAAGACATATAAAAAAAACCCCTGAAAGTATCAATCCCCCGTCAATAAAATGTGGAACTACTAAATAAATGGAAAATAAACTAGCCCTGGCTGGTGTAGCTCAGTGGATTGAGTGTGGGCTGTGAACCAAAGTGTCGCAGGTTCGATTCCCAGTCAAGGCACATGCCCGGGTTGCAGGCCACGGCCCCCACCAAGCACACATTGGTGTTTCTCTTTCTCCCTCCTTTCCCTCTCTAAAAAATAAATAAAATCTTTAAAAAAAGAAAATAAATCTAATCTAAAGCCATTTAAAAAGAATAATATACCATGAAAGATAAGGGATTCTTTAGGCATGCAACAATTATATTTGTCAATAAGTAGATCACAGAAAAAATAACCTCTCAAGGGAGGCCAAAATTCAACTGAAAAAATTCAATACACTTTATATCTAAAACCTCTTGCTAGTCTATGGAAAGAATGCCATTACCCATAACCTGGAAAGAAAAGGGTCATCTTCCCCTTTCCAGCATGGAAGGACCTGGAGAGCATTGTGCTAAGTGAAATGAGCCAGCCAGAGAAAGACAAGTACCATGTGATCTCACGCATATGCGGAATCCCGTGAACAAACTGAACTAACAAGCAAAACAGAGAGAGAGGCTCATAGACAGAGAGGCTGTCAGTTATGGGGGAGGTTTGGGGAGGAGGGATCGACCCAAAAGGTAAAAGGATTCATGGACATGGACAACAGTGCAGGGGTTACAGCAGGGAGGGGGTATAAGAAGGATATATGGTAATGGAAAAAATACAATAGGAAATAAAAATAAATAAATATTACACATAGAAATAACATAAAATCAACTGTCAATATTGCACTGAGATAAAATTCCAAGTAAAATCTGAAAAGAGAAAATAATGCTATCATCACAAGGTTCTAGGAATTCTAGACACTAAGAGTGAACTCTTATAAGATAAATGGAATAAAAACATAAAAATTCTTACAACAGACAGAACTAAACGTTCACGAACTACTGCAGTACTGGGAGCAAGATGATTTGTATAATGAGCATAAGGGAAATGGAATAATTATTAAATATTATTAGTTTGTTAAGATGACTTATTATGAAAAAAGTAACTTGTCTAGGATCCTTGTAAAAACAGTCAGAAATATAATTTAAAAAATCCTATTTATAGAGCAATCAAAAGACTATTCATTGTTCTAAACTTAACTAGAAGTGTATAGGACCTATTTGAAACAAACCTTTAATTAGAGACATAAAAGATGACTTGTAGGAGTAAAAAGAATTACCATATTTTTGAATAGGAAAGTTCAACATTTCAAATATTTTAATTTTCTCCAAATTAATTTTAAAATTCTTTATTACTCTCACTGAGTCTCAGTGGAAATTGTTTCCTTTGTATCAGAACAAAATGATTATAAATAGGAATAAGTGAGAAAGAATAGCTAAGAAAACTTTCAAAGACAAGGGTGGGTGATATATTTCTAGCCATTCAAAATCTGGATAACAATTCAGTTATGAAAGTTTTGACAATGGCCACAGAATAGGAAGACAGAGGGATGAAACAGAAGTGAAATTCCAGAAAGAGGCATGTGCATATAACAGAATTTGGTTTGAGATATATGTGACATTTTAAATCACCAATTAAAGGGTGGGCTGTTCAATAAATTGTGTCAAGAGAAAAGGAAAGCTGGTACTTGTCTCAAGTGATATCCTAAAATAACCTTCGACTACTTGAATAGATAAATATTAAAAGAAACTAGGAAAAAATACTATTTTTTTTCAAATAATGAGGGTATAAGGAATTTCTAAACACCAAATGCAAAAACCACAATTGAAAAGAATGATAAATAGGCTATATAGGAATTTAAAATCACAGAATAAAAAATTATCTTGAAGAATATTAAAAAGTAACTGAAAAAGTAGGGTGTTTGCCATTATCGGTGACAGAAAAAGGTTAACACCATAAATAAAAAAGACTCATAAGCTGAAAGTAAAAAGATAGCCAAACCAGTAAAGCACACACCCAAAGAAGATTACATTGTAGACAATGTACAAAGCTAAAATGAAAATGCTAACAGAACGAAAGCCACCCACCTAGATAATGTAAAGCAAATAATAAAATACTATTTTTCATCGGTTCCAGTAGAGGGATTAAAACACATCAACACGGAGCTGGCACAGGTGCAGTCAAAGACGCGGACTCGTACACAGACGTGGGCATTTTAAAATGCATCAGAAACACCTAACATATGCGTCATCTTTAACCCATTAATCCGATTGTGGGGGATTCTCCCAAGAAACTTATTGTAGGCATTTACAAGCAGCTCTTTACAAAGACATTTACTACGCATTGGCTAAAATAATGAAAACATTGGAAGCAAATAACAGAAGGTTGGAAAATTATGTATGTACTGGTGCCTTAATATTACCGTTGTTATCAATGTTGGAAACAGAACAGGGGAAGGTTTACAGTGACTTTTAAGCTTTAAAATTATGTTGTAAGTCAAAACATATAAGGTCTGAATCACGAAACTGGTAGCATTCAACGGTCTGGCTTACAAAGATGGCAGTTTTATTAGCTTTAGCCTGATAATAAACTATGTCTGGTTTTTGGGAATTATACATACATGAACAGAAAGTAAAATTCTGGAAGGAAAATACTCAACAGAATATTTCTTGTGCTGGTTGGCAGATGAAATTTCCCCTCTTAAGTTTTTTCCCCCCTGTGGCTTATAATCTTCTGTAAGTTTTATTCTCATGTTAAAATATTTTTAAAATAAGCATGGAAATAAAGATAATATCAAAATACTTCCAAACGGTCCTTTGCTACCCAAAGCTATGAACCGACGCTCCCACACACTGTCCTTTTTCCAGAGGGACACTGGTATCACAGGCGGTTGAAGGGGGGTTGTTTTTCCAACCGCGACATCGGCTCCAATCTGTTCAGCTCATCTCTTCACAGCAATGGAACATAAGCGCCCAGAGGAACAGAAAATCACGCCCGCCAAGACGAACTCCCACCGGAGTCCCTCATCACACACACGCAGAGGCTGCTACTGTCAGTCTTGAATGACTGAAAGTCTTGTTGATAAAGAGATTTAAATATGACCTAATGCAAAAAATTTTTAAGAGACAATGCCCATCTAAGAAAGAATCCGGCACTATAGATGTTCACAGGAACCGGCGTTGAGATAACGGGCAGGTAGTAATTTATTTATTTATTTATTTATTTATTTATTTATTTATTTATTTTGACAGCTAAGGCCAAAAGGAGAGCTTATTGAGTTGTGGAATCATCATTTCCTGATGGTAGATATTGTATGAGTTGGTTTGCAGAGCCCATTTTACTTTTCGTGGCATTAAACTAAAGCAAACGTGGCACATCCGTCTAAGTACAGAGGACATGGAGGAAGGCCGTGACTTGGACCCCGAATGCCACGAGGACCGGTGGCACCATGTCACTCGGGAGCTTGCTAGACAGACACACAGAAAGCCATGCCTCATGCCAGACTCACCTAATCAGAGTCTTCATTCTAACCAGTCCACAGGCGAGGTACATGCATACTCGAGGCTGAGGAGCACTGGTGTAGTGGACAGAATGTCTTCAGCCCTGGTTTCACAATAACGTGGGGACAAGGGTCAACCAAGGGTCAGAGCTGTTTCTTAATGGAGAAGGGCATGTAACACATGGGTGAGGTTCAGACACCACACACCCAGGACAGGGCCATCTCACGTGGGCAGGTGTCGAAGGAACGGGTCCAGAGAGAAAGAGAATTGGCCGGAGGCGGAAGAGACCTTGAATACAAGAAGCTGCCTCTCACACGGAATCAGGAGTCCAAGTAGCCCGCCATTAAGGAGCACATGCCTAACACGGATTGCTGGAAATGGAAGTCAGAGAAGTAGTTCGAGCAATACAAGTAAGAATTTTCTAACAAATGCGTACAGATGGCATTAGCTGTCAGAGAGCTAAGGTCACTGTTCCTACCCATGTGACCATCTCTACCAGCAGAAACTATTAACTGTGTCTTTATTCTGCTCAGGTTTTGTTTTAAGGTATTTCATCTTACATCGGTAGGTTTTTCAACCTCCTGTCAACTCACATGGAACTCGGAGATATTTGGTCATTTGCCTAGGGTCGCCTGGTTAGCCACTGCCAGACCTAGCATCTAACTCCAGGCCCAAACTGGAGATCCTGGAGAGGGCCTCCATACCGCAGACGAACCAGGGACAACCTCACACTCCCCAGACCTTCCTGGCTGAGTAGCAGAGCCACCCCGAGTGCATCTGTAAAACTGGAGATTCTGGAAGCCTTATTTTTGAAGAGTCTGTGATAGTTAGCCTGGGGGGAAGGGGATGATGGGAATATATGCACATTTGGAAAGGGTTTTTGATATTAGGGAGAGTCTGGTACCCTGTCTGATTTAACACACGTATGGCACATGGGGGCAGGATTCATTACGTATTTCACAGCTTTTCCCACGCCCACCCCTGGTCATGACTGATAGGAGAATGAGCATCCAAGGTTGAGCTGTGGATTTCCCACAATCCCAAAATAGAGCAGTAGAACTCAGAAGGGCCCCAGATTCTACATTTTCTGTGAAACTCACCATCTACCCAGGAGACCTAGTAACCCGCTCTGTGCCGCTTTATCTGAAAAAGGAGAGTAATTATGCCTTGCAATTCCGTGGGGACATTATGAGGAACTTTCAGAACACGGAACAGTTTTATCTTCCTGTAGAGAAGCAGGAGGTGCTTTTGAGTAATAACGGTAACAAAAATAAAAAATAAACATTAATGTGCAGGTCCAAACAATTTCTCTAAGGAAAGAGGCTCTTCAACGCATCAGTTGTCCAGAAGGAAAAAGAGATAGTTGCTTTCATTTTTCTAGTTTTCTTTATTCTCATGAAGCTCATTAGCCAGCAGTTATGCAACAAATACACACAAAAAAATAGCTAGAGTCTTTGAATTCTGTCTGACTGCTGAGATGTCTCAACATACTAATGAAGAGAAAATGAAAATTCACATGAATATAAAAATATAGTCAGTTTGAAGCCATAAACGAACAAATCAGTTCAGTGTACTATGCCGAAATACTTCCTGGGGGAGAAAGCACATCTAATATATTTTAAAAAATGAATAATGATTTAATATTCCAAATAATCATCACCTATGACTAGTTTCATTTTCTTCTCAAAGGAAGCTTGCATCTCTCTAGATAAGTGTTATTTTTTTTTGTTCTAATGGTTCAGAATCAACATTACCATCACACTGAATAACTTCTTACTGAAAATAGGTACAATGGAAGGAATAGGACAGTTTCGAAAGGACAAACCTCTGTTATGCCTCGGTTCCACCACTTATTAACTATTTAAACTTGGACAAGTTCCTTAACGCCTCTAGGGAGATAATAGTTCTTCTTCAAATAAATGTGTTAAGCCTCACAGATAGATAATTTATGTAAAATATTTGGCACAGCACTTGGTACATTGTAACCACTCAGCAAATGTTGTTTTCCTAATTCTCCCTTTTTATTATGTTGGCAGAAGAGTGGGGAGAAGCCTCGTGTGTGGAACTCAGACCTTCTGAATAAATGCAGCTTTGTTCAGAGGCTCCCGCCTCGGGTTTCCAGACTGGTCCCGTAGTCTTTAAGTTATAATCAAGATGCTGCATATGACAGTTTTAATTTAGCCACAAATGCTCTTTGAATTACAAGCGGGCTTGGAGAATGGCAGAAGACTTGTATACAGACGTAAAATATGTGCCTTCCCTTGTCAAGGGTGCACCTTTCAGCTTCATGAAAGAAAGAGTTTGCAGCCTGTTAGCATCCTGACAGAGCAAGGTCACCACGTCCGTCTGTGCCCACGGACCCAGCTTTATGCAATGGTGCTGAGTCCCTCCATCCCCTGTTCACCGCACATGCTGCTCCACCTGGCGGGGCAAGGACGAGACCTGCCCTCCCCTGCACTTGGTGTCCCTCCCTCCCTCCCTCCCTCCCTCCCTCCCACTGAGTCTGGAATAGGCAGAGGGTGACATCCAACTTTTGTGCTCCCTAACTCTTAACAATCTTCTATATTTTCTACCATTAAAAAAGATTTTATTTATTTTTCAGAGAGAGGGGAGGAGAGGGTGGAAGAGAGGGAGAGACACATTGATGTGAGAGAGAAACATCAGTTGGCTGCTTCTCATGTGTCCCCGGCCAGGGACCTGGCCCGCAACCCAGGCATGTGCCCTGACTGGGAATCGAACCAGTGACCTTCCGGATCACAGACCGGCAATCCACTGAGCCACACCAGCCATGACACGGTCCTAAGCTACATTTTTAGTCTTATCTTTAAATATTCCCTTGACAAGCCCTCTCTTTCTAGCTTTCTCCTTGCAATGCCACGATTGCCCTAGCTGGTGTCCGTCTTTGTTTCTTCCACTTGCACTTATACATGGTTTGGGCATGTCCAGATTTCCGAATTTTCTAAGTATCCGTACGAACACCACCTGCCTCAGCCGTTCAACTTGTGAGGCACCGGATGCTTGGCTCATTTCACCCATCGCGCCAGTGTTATTATTTTCCCCTAGAGAAACCCTGATGAGTTAAACAATTTTGCTATCTCGAAATTGGTATATGGTCCAGGCAAGATTCGATTCCCAGTCTGTTTGCCTCGAAAGCCTCTGTTCCTAACCACTCTCCCATATTTATCTTCTGTCTCTGAATATAAATGTACTTTGTATCAACTGCCTGAGGCACTGATCACTTTATGGCTTGCAGGAGCACTCTTTTGGGCTGGCCTTATCTCTCCCGCTGTACGATGAACACCTTGGGACACAGGATTCTACGCCACACAATAACACTGTCCTGATGTTTATACAAAATAAGTGCACAGTCTGTCTTCTGATGGCTGGACAGACGGCTGAATCAACACAAGGAGGATGATTTCCCCAAGGAGTTAAACTTTGCTTTTTTTAGAAAAGAGTCTTCATCAATGTTCAATATTTCCTGTGTTTAAGTATTTTATGTTCTTTATTGCTGGTGGTGAGATGTTCCGTATTAGCTCGGTGACAGCTGCTTTCTAAAAGGACCTTCACCGGTGTGTTAATCACTGATTGTCGGATAAGCCCTGATCAGTCAAGGACGATCTAAAAATCACAAGGACACTGGAATCGGTGACGGGGCACTTGGAAAGAGCCCACGAAACTGATTTTTAATGTATGTTGGTGTTTAATGCACAGCGGAAACATTTAATGTTCTAATAAATGTTTAGTAACTGGCCACATCATGTGCTTTTACGACAGGAAAGGCTGCAACAAGTCACGTAGCTAACAAGCAAACTGGGAAAGAATGTAGGCAGGAACAGAGGCTGGGAGAACTGCAAAAAGATCATTAGGATCTGTTGCCACACTTGTTATATTGTATACATCATTACGTTAAACCCACTGGAGTTCTCCTCATAAATATCAGAAACTAACTTCTCAGTAGGGAAACATAGAGTCCTGGCCTCTAAACTTACTTATAAAACCTGATGAGGCATCGTTTGAAACAGGAACTTGGTCTCTAATTAACACCCGATAGTGATGTGCCTATTAAGCTGGAAATACAACCATTTAGAGCGACATTTAGAGGAACACACTGCCTCTGACCGTGGAGGCACAAGTAGCCACCACCTTTAATTTGTAAACTCTCCAGGGAGACTCGGGAGGAGAAAAGGGCTTGTGTGCTCTCTGAGGCTGCACCGCACGCAGGGTCACAGGCCCCAGCAACACGCCCCGGGGGCGGCTGCACTGCTCACTCTCCCGTGGAGGGTGGAGTGGTCCTCTCTTTTCTGGGCCTTCATTTCCTCATCTCAAAAAAAAAAAAATAAATAAATAAATAAAAGGAATTCAGACCCAATAATCTCTAAATTTCATTCCAGTTCCATTCCAATCTATGTGACAAGATTGTTCATGGCACATTTTCATCAGTAGGCTCTTCTCGGGTTGCTCTAATTACAATAAACTCCGGACCCCTTTTGTGACCAAGCAAATGGACTTGGGGCAGAGCTGAAAATGTGGAGAGAATAACGTATATATGGGGAATGTACTGTGACAAGGCTAACTGCTGAGGGCTGCGGTGGAATTATAAGCGATGTGCTTAAGGGAGGAGGGGGAGGAGGGGGTAGAAGAGGAGGCAGAAGGGAAAGGAGGAGGAAGAGAAGGGGAAGAAGAAGAAAGGGAGGGGAAGGAGAGGCTAAGGAGGAAGAAGAGGAGAAGGAGGAAGAAGATGACGTGATTAACATTTGCTGAATGTTTACTATGCTCTAGGCATGGCTCTCAGCATTTTGGAGATATTATTTTAATTAACTTCCCAGACAACCCTACGAGGCTCGCACTATAACGACTCTCATAACACAGCTGAGGGGACCGAAGCCCAGACGTGTTCGACAACTGTCTTAAAACCACAGGGCTGTAGAGGGGCAGAGCCTGGGTTCGCATCTGGGGAGTGTCACTTCAAACACTACTTACTCCCTTCGCCAGGTTGGTTTTCTGCCCCTTCGAAGGTGGGTGGTGTTTAAAATAATGTGAGGGCGTTGTTGGTACTAAGAAGATATTATGGAGCACAATCTCCACCTGCACAGAGCGCCGGGGGAGGGAGACACGGGGACGTCAGCGAGCACAAAGCGAGCCCCCTCGGCTGCAGTGACCTTGGAAACCTCTCCGTGGTGCAAGGGGCCTCCGGTGGGCGGGGCTGGAGCACGCGCAGAGACGGAGGTGGAAGGCTCCTAAACTGTACCCTGCGGACCTACCACTCAGATTCACAATCTCAACTCAAGCAGGGGACAGCTCAAGACCAAAGAGGACGGGCTCCCGGAGAGCCATCTGGGTCATTTCCGGGAGAGCAGACCTACCCCCATTCGCTCCTCTTCCTGTAGGGATGAAAGACAGTGCAGGGAGACACGCACATCCACACGCATACCTTAGCAGTAAAGCGATCACCCTCAGCAAATTTGCCCAATAATTCTTGTGGAATTTGGCCAAAAAGGTTTATGTATTTTCTTGAAACAGTGTATAGGATGGAAGAATGAGATGTGGAGAATAACAAAGAATTTCCTTTTCTTCCGAGAGGCCTGGAGATCCCAATGCACCAGGAAAATCCAGAAAGGCTCGGTGGACCCAAAAGTCCACGTGAGCCCAGGATTCGGGTGGGCGGAGATGAGAGGCGGGGCTTCCACAGAAGAAGGGCCACAGGCAGCGACAGAGAAGCTGGGGCAAACGGGAGGAATCGGGAGTTCACACAAGGTAGCATCATCAGATACTACGGGAAGACAGAGGATGGGGTGAAGAAATGACCACACCAGATTTATCTCTACAGATCCAGCGGGAAGTTTCTGACAAAACGAGAGCCTGAGATTCGGAGGGCGACGGCATCGTCAGAGTCCCCTGGTTCATTTCGTTCGACTAGCCTCTGTAGACAGTTAACACAGAATCCACCTGGCCGCTTCCAGGCAGCCCCCTTTGGCTGGCTCTAAATGTCGTGCTCTGGTCCCCTGCCGTCTCTCTCCTTTCACGCTGCTCTTTGTCACGGTGAGATGACATCCCCAAGAGGTCAGCTACAGTTGGCCTCCCTCCCTCACCTTCCCTGATCATAAACTGCTCAAGGAAAAAGCTCTTCACTGACTGCTTGCCTCCTTTCCTCTGGCCTGAATAATCAATCATTGCCTTGGGGGTTGTTCAGAAAGCAGCCCCCAAAGCACCCAGCATTTATCACCAGCCAGTGAGAGCCAGGAAGAAACCCCCAAAGACTTGTTACCAGTCTCGCCTCTAACAAGCAGTAGGATCAGTGCTCACAGGGAGGGAGCAATCAAACAGGACAGGTGGTAAGACAGCGTTTCGAAAGTCAGACAGACAGAAGCTTGGAGGGTCTCCATGACCAGTCAGCAGACAGCAATTCAGGGAGCGGATGAATTCCCATCTGATGCAAAGCAGTCATTGCGAGGACAAGGGGCGGGAACTTGGAGCAGGTTTTACCTTCCCTGATTGGCTTTTTCTTGCTGAGGCTTCTGATGACCTACAGATACCAGGCTTTGCAAAGGGCAGAGCAAGAGTGCGAGTGACAGCTTTTGGTTCTTTCAACCCGAGAGAGTTCGAGAGGTCAGTAAGTTTGTGACCGTAAAGTCAGGTGGCACTGAAGGA
The DNA here is from genome assembly GCF_004126475.2 of Phyllostomus discolor. Lineage (NCBI taxonomy): Eukaryota > Metazoa > Chordata > Mammalia > Chiroptera > Phyllostomidae > Phyllostomus > Phyllostomus discolor. The sequence continues at coordinate 22,718,910 of NC_040915.2, forward strand.
GCCTGGGAACCAGAGGTAAGCCTCTTGGTCTACACTTCAGAATCCACTGCTTAGCAGAAGTTCAGGAGTCTTTTTTTTTTTTTTAATATTTTATTTATTTATTTTTAGAGAGGGAAGGGAAGAAGAAAGAGAGAGAGAGAAACATCAATGTGCAGTTGCTGGGGGTCGTGGCCTGCAACCCAGGCATGTGCCCTGACTGGGAATCGAACCTGCGATGCTTTGGTTCACAGCCTGCGCTCAATCCACTGAGCTACACCAGCCAGGGCAAAATTCAGGAGTCTTAAACTGCCAACTTATGGGCCAAGTGCAGCCTGAAGGTACTGTATGTTGCCTAAGTCACACAGAATTTAAAAAAAAAATCACATTAGATGCCAAAAGTTAAATATTGGGAAAAATCACACACTACTCTGGTTTTCCAGCTTCCTTTGGCAGCCATTATGCAGTCTCTCACATCCTCTTTCTGCGGTCCTCATCACTCTCTATTGTTCTCCAACAAGTCAAGGTCACTCTCATTTCCTGTGCTTACAATGGGCCTTTTTTCCCCTTCATAGTTGAAAAGTGTTCTCTATCTTTGCGTTTTTAATACAAAGTGGGAAAATCAAAGCTAGACCAAAAGAGTTTCATTTTTCTTTGTACCTGACTCATTTATACGCTCTGCCCGGATGCTGTAGGCGCTGGAGTTTATGTCCCCCTGTGGCAGTAGCTTGTGCTATTGAACACTCTCTGTGTAGTAGGGATTCTTCCGGTCGCTGCCTATTAACTCGCACAACGAATAACCTAGGTGCTTTATAGCACTGCTATTATATCCATTTTGTAGATGGAGAAACCAAGGTGCTAAGACATTAAGTAATGACCAAGGTCACACAGCTATTGTGAGCCAGGGCTCAAACCCTGATATTCTGGCTCCGGAAAATAGTCGGAGCCTGTTTAACATACTGCTTCTATCCTGGCAGCCCAATGGGAGCAGAAGGAGAACCCACCCCCACGAACACTGAACCCACCCCTGCCGTCAGAGAGCAGCATGGCCCATCCTTGCGATGGGATGCGTGTTCACGGTGAGGAATGTGCCCTCAGCACAGGCAGGTACGCGACAGAAGGAAGATGCAGGTGACAAAGTACATTTTGCCCGAGCTCTCAAGTTCGAGCTCATTTGTATCCTATTATTTACGGTCAATTTCCCAAATTTTCAGCAATCAGTTTTTTACTGTTATCATTAGACAAAATAAGAAGTTACAGTCAAGAAAATATTGTTGCTGTTGTATCTCAGAAGATGAATTCCTCCACGTCTCTCCATCCCAGAGTGCTGGAGATGAACTGCAAGTGGGCTGAAGGTACCTATCCACAGGCGTCTGCAAGAATTGCTCAGATCCCTAGATTCTATTTTTTATTCCTTTTGGTAGCAAGTAGTTTGGAGGACAATAGACTGCAGGTAAGACTGGTAGCAGTCATACCGAGGGCTGAGGCCCAGAATTATGATAATGCCTGGCTGACACATCCCTGTGTCTCTGGGTGTGCAACGACCCCTGGCCTCTTGCTCCAGCAGAGATAATTGTGACCACTTAGTCTACAAGTGAATAAAGAAAAGAGCTTCCTTTGGGTGTTTCAGACCCATTTACTGATCTGCTGCTGAGAAATGGCCTCTCCGCCCAGAAAATTGCCTTGTAGTTCCCATTCTCAGAAACTCCTCAAGCAAGTCAGAAATGACCATGCCGTCCTTCCCTTTGCTCCACCTGCCCACCCCACCCCACCCCACCAAATTCTGTCCCATCATGTAAGACATATTCCAAGTCTGATTCCTCAGTGCCAAACCTTACATCTATTAAATGTGTAATAAATACAGTGGATGAAGGACAAGAAAATGGACAATGTTGACCGTGCTTTGCAAGATGAGAAAACACCTTCCCTGCATGCTTTTGCTTTTAATGAGAGTAATCATGTAATTTTGGGGTGACAACTAGAAAAGAGGCTTAAAGATTCTGGGTTCTGACACAGCTACAAACCTCAGACCATGTTTAATTATTGCAAGTGTTTGCAACTGACATTTTCTAGTGCAAATAAAATCGTGTCATTGCATGGGAGGTTGTAAGAGGAAATATAAACCAGGATGATCAAATGTAATATATGGGCATACTGAATTAGGGCAAATCAAAACATACCTTATAACTTTAAAGGCAACTCTAAGAAAAAGGAAGACAACAAGAAATGAGTTAAAAGGAATCTGGATATAGGTAATTGATAAAAGTGCATTGTAAGAAATAAAGAAAAAGAAAAAAGAAGGAAGAATACCATGCCTCCCACCTTCAAAGATCAGCCACATTTGACCTGACACTTCCTCCACGAAGCCTTCCCGGATGTCACATTGAGGTTTTGTCTGTCTCCTGCACTCTCACAAGAGCTTCGGTAACTCTGCCACAGTGGCTCTGTTTTGTGCACTTATCTATCCCTACCATTAGCTTGGAAGCCCTATGATTCTATTGTAAAATGTATTTCTTCAGAAGCGACATATGCCACAAACTGAGAGATTTAAAGAAAGATCGAAGAGCTGAGCTTGTGCTTTTGAGAACTGCGGGGTTGAAGGAAACAGCAATACTATCAATCCAGTCCAGATGTCCAAGCAGCTCTGAAGTGCTCACTTGGCTCGGAAATGCAGGCGGGAAGCCACGCACAGGAAGAGGGCTGCTCTGGAGCACGCTGGTCCTCGACTGCGCATCGCCTCTCTGGCAGCTGTGTCGGGCTCCGCTGGCAGGATCCTTGTTTGCAGGAGGCTGTTGACTACCATGCCAGCCTGGCTGCGCGTTGCTTTCCCCTCACGTACTAGGCTCCACGGTCGCGGCCTTCTGTCTGCTTCTCTAACACTCCAAGATTTTTGCCTTAGTGCACTTCAACTTGCAGTTCCCTTTGTCTGCAAAGCATGTTTCCAGATCTTGCACCTCACATTCCAGGTCTCATCTGTGTTTCGACTTCGGTGTCACTTACTCCAAGGCAGGCTGCTTTACATCTTTGTTTTTATCTCTGCAACATTCATCACCACCAGGAATTACCTTGTTTATTTGTATTCTTGTCTATCTCCCGTTTCTCCCACCCAATATAAACTTCAAGAGAGATTGCTAGCTCTGTTCCTGGCCAGTGTCCAGACTAGTGCCTAGAACAAGAAGGCGTTCCATAAATGTCTGTGTAACAATGAATGGAAATGGGGAAAATGCGTATTGAGTATCATCCGAGTGGCTGGAGCTCTACTGAGTGCTTTCAAATACATTATTTCATTCGATGCTTAACGTAAGGTTTGAAAGAGGCATGACTGATCCACAATTTGCAAGTGAGGAAAAAAGCCTCAGTAGATGGAGTGAGTCACTTGTCCAAGGTTACAAAGCAAGTGCTCAATAAATATTTATAGAAAGAAGGCAGGCAGGCAGGCTGATAAGCCAGGCAGCCAGCAGCTAGGAAGTGGCAGCTCTACCTAGTCGATACGGCTCCGGAGCCCATGTTCCTTTTATTTCATCATAGTTTTAATGTACAGCAACTTCTGTTGTGACAAGGCGAGTAGTATATTCTGCAACTCCCGAGGCTGACCTTTGGAAAGTATCTTGTTGACAGCTGGAATCAATACTTTTGTGTGTCAAGCTGTAATTTTCAGCACCGATCTGACATACGACTGCCATATAATGCTACCTCCTTTGATCCAAGCCACAGACTGTCACCTTTTATTTGGGAGAAGACAAATTCAAAGCGAAGATTGCGTCCATTAACTCCCTACCGCAGTCTGGAATCTATTGGAGAGGACTCATGCCTTCCATTAGAATTTTTCTAAATGCAAAAGGCAGCCTCCTCTCTTTTGGCAATCTGACATTTCCAAAGTTTTCTTTTCACAGTCATGTCACAGTTGGATGCTGTTCTCTGCCTTGACTCTGGATGGAAACTCACATTGCCTCACGTGGCCTCCGGGGTCCAGCACAATCTGGTCCCGCCTCCTTCTCCAGCTGCACCTCCTGCTGCTCCTTCTCTTCCTGTCCTGTCTCGGCAGTTAATTTATATTTCGTTTTTAGTTAGTGCTACATGGTCTCCAACATCTTCCTGCTTTTGCTTTCTGTCGAGATACTCTCTGACTTCTTCTTTGTCTGGAGTAATTTCACTTTATTTTTTAAGATACTTTTTTTCCTAAAAGTGGCTTTCTCTGATCATCCATATTATCTTGGTCAACTTTGCTATCTCTTCATCTATGATATGTACTATCTCTAAAATAATTACACTGCATTGTGATGAATACTCATTGGGTTTTTCTCTTACCAGATTACCAGCAACTTGAGGCACAAATCTGTTTCATGATAGAATTATTATCAAAAAGAATCATCATTTATGTAGTGCTTACAAAGTGCTAGGCACTGGATCCAACACTTGACATATATTATCTCATTTAATTCAAACAATGATACTGTTCGTGTATGCTGAGCATATTATTTGCTCAACTGGGTATATTATTTTGGAGGCATCACACAGACCCTTGACTTTGAATTCTCGTGAAACTACATGGCATGAATCATTATTCCCACTCCACAGATGAAAAACCACAGCCCACACATGTTAAGTCATTCACTCCAAACACAGAACTGTCAGAGAGCAGAGGCACAGTTCCAGCCCAAAGCTCTCTTCGGCAGGCTATGGGCACATGGAAACATCTGCTTCTTTCCATCAATGTCTGGAGAACGGAGGAGTGTATTTCTGTTTACTGAGGCTGGTACTTGCGGCCATCCATATACCAGTGTCATCTATTTCATCTCATCTATCTGAAGACCCTCTGAGCAACCGAACTAACCTTTGCACGTTCCCCCACTCATCCTCTTCACACCTGACACAAATCTCACGTGGCTCACGCAACCTGAATGGCTGGCACTCTTCCTCCTTGCCTGTGCAAGTCCCCCATAATCTCTGTTTCGTATTGTAGAACCTGAAGTTCAAAAACTATAGCCAACTTTTTCTAACCTCAGTATCACTATCTATATGTCCAATCCTGGCACGTCTTTAGCAGGAAATCAAGCAACAGGTTATATAGGAAGACATCGAGTACCAGGCCTGCTTTCCTTGGCTACGTGACTTTGGATCGGTACTTAAGCCTCAATTTCCTGATCTATAAAGTGAGAAGAGCAGCAGCACCTAACCTCATAGAGTAGCTGTGAGAATTAAACCAGGGGATTGCCATTAACGTGGCTTCTGCTTCATATTAAAGGATTGATACATAGTACCTCACATGATTATCTAACAAGACAAGAGATTGTCAATACTGAAAAATGAAGTTCTCGAGTCTACAAATGAAACAATCTGAGAAAGAGAAAGCTCCTGACTCAAAGTCACAATACTCTGACTTCTGACTTCAAGCGATTGTTTATGCAGCTGTTTATATCTGACAAGTATGCACAACTTCTAGGTCCGAACATTTACTTGATTTTCTTTTTCATTCTTCATTCTTCCTAACCAAGTGCTTATTAAAATTTTGCCAGGCAGTGGATTGCAGAGTTTCTAGAAGAACATTATTTAGCTAAGTCTTAACGTTTAGTGGTATTTTTTCTCCAGCATGGAGTTAGCTTCCTTTGAGATGGAGAATAGGGCTCATAAGTAGCAGCAGTATATATTCAGAAAGGAAGAGAAAGAAACAAGAAGGAAATGAGAAAATGTTATGAATAATCCTAGAAATAGAATCACCAGGCTTGCAAATTCCAAGCATCTGGGGAAGGAATCAGGCTTGTTACAGGAAATGGCTATTTACTGAGAGATGAAGGGACTTTGTTTCCCTGATCCAGGGCCTGAGAAGCCTTATGTTCCTCGGTTTCAAAGAAAATGCAAATCGAGGAGAGAACAAAATAAATTTCCTTTTTCAAAGTATCTCTCATTTAATACAAGACAAACCCTTTCCAGGCTTACAGACCATGGTAAGCTGTTTCCTTTTTTAAGTCCAAGGACCCAGGGTCTGAGGAATCTGTCAGTATTGGATGGCCCCAATTTACAACTCTTCTTTTGTGGGATCGTCATTAGTGGAGTTATGAAGGAAGTGAGGCTTGTCATCCTGTGTTTAGGCGTCATTTCCACTTTCCTCCCATCTCAGGAATTCATTTATCGTCTCCATCAGGGCCCTCAAGCCACATCCACCCCACGGTTGTCCAAAGCCTTCACCAGAGGGCAATACTGCACCCCAGTTTCCTGGAGCCCGGCACTCACACTTTCCCTCAAAATTCTATTGTCTCAGTGTGAGGACCATACCTCTGCTGTAAGCTTCTTGACACTAGAGCCTTGTCTTACGCACGTATCTCTCCTAGAGGAGCAAAAAGGGTGCACAAAGTAGAAAGTCAATACGTGTTCAGTAGATGTGCAGAAGGATGGGAAAATAAAGAAGAAATTCATTAAATGTGAGAAAGGAAAATCTACACAAAATAGCTTGTGTCATGGCTAATGTAGCAGCTCTTTGATTCGTTTTTTTCATTTTAGCAAAGTATTGATTTTTTTTCTCAGATGCAGTATTTCTAGGAAAGATATGTGGGACAAGTGTCTTTCTTTATATCCTCCAGCAATGCTCTGTGGACGGCCACATGCTGCACGTGTCTGGGAGGACTGGCTGCGTGATCCACAAGCATCTGCCTGTTTTCCTTCTTGTATCTAAATTGGGGGTGGGTTTTGGGATGCACTTTGATTTTGATGAGCTCGAGCCACCTTCCTGCCACACCCAATGAGTACATGAAATCAGAATAACAACAATAACAGTAATAAACATAAATCCAAACTGTAGGGGTAGAGGAAAGAAGATAACTTGACAAGTTAGGAAATTTGATTTTGAACTACCTGATGCAGAACAGGCTTTGTCTGCAACCAACTGATTACACTCATTCTGCAAGGAATTAGAATTAAAAACTTTGTTGGGGAAAAAGCTAAGATATACCTGTGTTAAAGGGATTGCAATAGGAGACTGAAGACTAATGTAAAGAAACTTTGCATCATAAATGTGAAGCCTTGAATTTGAATTCTGTTTCACTAAATAATTTCCTTCTAGGGCCCAGGGTCTTTCATTTCACCCCTCTAAATCATTTCTCTTGTCTACAAAATCAGAAAGTCAACTGCACAGTGCTGGAATTGCTCATTTTAGTGGGAAGGAAGCCACACTCCACTCAGGAATGTCATTACTGGAGCAGATAATGAGAACCCAGTGTGAAGAGCCATTCTTTTTCCTCGGCTCCTGCAGCGGGAAGAACTGGGGAGCCAGGTGAGGCTCCCCCAACTGTAGTGCAGGCCAGGTTTTCTTTCATCAATTCTCTGCAGCCTTTGGGGTTTTGCAGGACCCAATGTTATGAGACCAATGACTCACCCTCTTTCTGCATCCAGCCGGCAGATCACACGGTGACCGGGGCTTTGTGGTGACGTGGGCAGTCGTTCAAAGTCAGAACTATCCCAATGTATCCGTTCCTTTCCCGTGCAGGCTTCCCTCCACAAGGGCCGTGAACTATCCTGGCTGAAGGCGATCCCTTCATCAAGGCCCCTCAGATGAGAGAGCAGGCAAACATCGGCCACATGCCAATGGTGTTTCAGCGCTTTGCTCTCTTTCTGGTTGCAGAAGAATGGCGAAGTCCTACCTAAAGACCATCCCATAGGACATCCAGGCTGGTCTCGTATGGTCTTGATATTTGTATTGTAAAAATTTCCAGAGCAGCACTGTCCCATGGAAATGTGGGCCACATATGTTATTTTAATTGTCTAGTAGCCATATTAAAAAGTAAAAGAAAAGGTGATGCTAATTATATTTCATCCAGTACAGCCACAGTATTATCATTTCAAGGTGCAATCAATATAAAAATTATTTGTGAGGTATTTTTTCTGAGTCTACAAAATCAATGCATGTTTCAACTTATAGCATATGTCAAATTAGTCTACATTGAATGCCCAGTAGATACACGTGACTAGTGGCTGCCTCACTGAACAGTGTCCACAGACACGGCCGCACCCCTTGTTCAGTATATATTTAATGGGAGGGTTAACAGAAACTTCATCCAGCAGAAATAAACAACTTAACACAGAATGGGCTACCAATCAATCTTTGCTGCTTTGGAGTTTTAAAAGCATGTTAATTAGTTAGTTTATAAAGATATTATAATTTCTTAAATTATTTTTTTTTGCGGGAGCAAATGACATAAGACTAAAAGGCCACTGTCCTACAGAGGAATGAAGAGAAGAGTCCACGACAGAAATGACTGTTACAATGGAAATAATGATGTCGTAAGGATTTATATTCTCATGGGAAAGATAGAACGAATGTTTTCAAAGATCTTTAACTGTCCATAAAAATCTATAAATATCTAAATCCCCAAATAAGATAACCAAACAATACATCTCCCAGAAACTGAAGACACAACATTCCACCTCTCAGGTCACTGAGTGCGGTACAGACCGCTGACGTGCCTGGTGGGAGGGGCGGGAAAGGAAGCCTGCGTTCCCACATGTTACTGGAAGTAAAAGTGACATTTATGAACACTTTCTTCAAAGATCCTTGCATCTTTCCACACAGCCATTTTAATTCTGCATCATGAGGTAACTACTAGATAAAGACATAAAATGGACGCAAAGAATGCCTGCTTCACTGATATGGGACTACTGAACATTAAATGAAAAAAATTCAGGTTTTGGAACAATATATGGAAGACAACATTTAAAACACACATAGCAGTGGGGATATTTAAATGCTGCTTTGTACCTTCTGGAAATAACATTATGTTAATTAGCATACAATCTTTTAATCGGAGCCAACAATAAAGTGCTACCTTTTGAAAAAGAACTATACCCTGGAAACTTTCAGAGTAACCAAAAGAAAAAAAAAAAGTAAATGAAGAAAAGATTATGGCCTGTAATGGTTAGAAAAAAATTCCTTCAAAGAGCCAATGACATAAGAAGAGAATATAAGGAGAATATTTTCACCAGAAGTATTACATTTCCCTAGGACTCATTTCTCTTGAAAGTGATTTATTTAGTTGCAGTCCCTTGATTTTCTTTAACTTGAAATGTAGGAGAAATAATTCCTTATTTGACAATCTTAAAGACTACAACCTTTACCTGGACATGTACTCTAGCTTACCTGCGGGCAGAATGGAAGTGCTGAACTGGGAAATAAAATTATAGCAAAGCAATTAGGACATAAAATCAGCTCTGAGAAAGGTCAGCTGAGGATGTGTAACACCAGGTGAAACATGGGCAGGGCCTTCCAGCAGGGGAAAAAAGGAACACAGTTTATTTCCCGGGCTCTGAGAAAGACTAAATCTCCCTGCACCTTCCTCTACAACACGCACCATGCCCCGTATCCTGCCTTCCTATCTCGAAGAAAACCCTTAAGTTGTATGTATAACATTGCTACTTGGTCTTCTGAATTTTCCCAACCATCTGCCAAAGTCAATGCTTTCTCTAGATTTGGTCAGAAACGAGCATCCGTATCTGTCATTTGGCAACTATGAATTACCCTGTGTGTGTGTTCTGACATTCAGGAAGTGCTTTGCCCGATAACTCTGCATCCCAGAGAAAAGAGTACAATGCCCAACAAATTTTTGTCGATTGATCCATACACAAATTGAGCAACCTATTCCAGCCTCTTATCACCCGGAAGCAGAGAGCAGTCAAATCTGGAAAACACTACCTCGGGGATGGATGGATGGACTGGACAGCGGCCACAAAGTCACTCCAGTGATACTCAGTGAACCACTTCTTGGTAATAGAGAAAAGATTGCTTTGGTAATTGCCTAGGTCCTTTCAAATAAATGAGTGTTATGATTACAAAAGGACTTTCCTACTGAACCTACAAAAAAAAAAGCTTAGTTCTGAGGCCAATTTGTAATATTAAATTTTTTCTAGCCCCCCCTTGCTTAATGAAGAAAAGTCCTCATGATTTGTGCTTTCAACAAAGACAGGCTCTTTTTCTGAGAAACACACACATCAATTCTATCTTGTCCAGATCAGCTGTAAGTAGTCTTTAGTGGTTCTAGTTTGTATCTCATGCATTACTTATTGGCTTTCGCTCAACTTCTACTCGGCTCATTCACTCCCCAAGATTTAACTATATCTTATCTCAGCCAGTCATTGAATAGGTCCTCACTGAGTCTAGGAAAAAGAAACCCACATTCAGATACAGAAGCAGAGAGCGGTTAAGCAATTATCCTTGGTCATAGTTAGCAAGAGGCAGCTCTAAAATTCAGTCTTAGCCTTAATTAGAAATGTTTCCTCTCCACTGAATTGCCAAAAGAACTGTCTGCACTTCAGACCCTGGAGGCTATTAAGCTACTTAGACCAACTTTAACCAGGAATGTTCTGAAATATCAAATATTTGCATTAAAGTCAGGATAGCTCTGCTTCAGGGTCAAATTTGGCCCACCACCCATTTCTGTAATTAAAGTTATGCGGGTACAAAGCCATGCCCATTTGTTGATATATTGTCAGTAACTGCTTTGCATGAGAAAATATTAGGTTAGTTGCAGCAGGGACCATATGGCTGCATAACTTAAAATATTTTCCATGTGGCTCTTTACAATTTTGTAGATGCCTGACTTCTTAGTTAAATGAATAAACTGCAAATAATACCGAAAGGAAGACAATCCCCCTTACAACCATCAAGCCCTATCTGAGAGATCCAGAGATAGACAGATAATAGGTGTACAAATGAATGAATGAATGAATTGAATGAATGAATGAATGAATGAGTAAAACTCCTTTGAGGATTAACTCAGAATATCCAGGTCTGGAGCAGTTGAGACTGGCCTCACCAAGGTCAAAGAGATGGACATTGAATCCAGTAACTTGGATTTTTCTTAAGGTGGTTCTTCTAAAGGTCTCTAGGCTGTTAGTTAGTTGCTGCTTTGTAACCAAAGTGAAGAAGTTGCTTCCTATTTTGTCAACTCATCTTTTGCTCTCTCTGTACCTTAATGGGAAAGTGTGACCACCCCCCACCAGTGCCTGAGGGTTTGGTGAGTCACATGGATCCAGGGTCTGTGCAGAGGTGTGGTCACATGGCTGTCACCAGGGACTCTCCAGCAAGCCCCAGTGCCTCTACTTTTTTTTAACATCTCCAATCCTTCTTCAAACTTCTCTCCCTCTGAAGAGTCATAGCCTTAGGCTACTTTCACCTCCCACTAGAATTTCCAGTGGAGGCTGCCAATTAGTCTATCTTCAGTCTTAACCTGCCTCAAACCAGTTGTTTAAACTATTAGGAAAATGAAGTATCTCAGATATACACAACTAAGCATGCCTCGTCCTTTCTTACATTTCGTCTGTGGACTTCTGTGAACTTTAGGCTACAGTTCATATTTCTATGCCTGGTACACAGACCCCTCACCACCTGGCCCCTGTTTTCCTTTCTCATTTGACCACACTCAGGAACTGCCCTCCCCCTTCGCGCTCTGCTCCGGGTACAGAGAACCTCACACAGCCTCGGGGAGCCCACTCATGGCGGTGTGCCTCTCCTCTCATCACACCACAGTGTGTAATTACAGTTTTATGGGATGACTTTAATAAAGGCCGTCTTCACACTACACTGTAAGCCTCATGAGGGTCGGGCCACCTCTATTTGAACCTCATGTCTGACCTATTAGCTGGCCTTACAAAAGTACTCTTAAAAGTTTTGTTACATAGATGAATAAAATATATGGCAGTGTCAAGGCTCCATGCCTAAAAATATGTTTATTCTCTTGCTTGGGATTACTTCCTCTCTCTTTAACTTTTTGCCTCATCCTATCAAATCATTCAAGTCCTAGTTCAAGTGTTCTGAGCATATTTCTTCCTTCCTTGCTTTCTGTATTTTTTTAAAGAAACCCCCCAGTCAAAACATACCCCTTGATATGACTGAAGCAAAACATACTGGTCCCATCTATTGTTCTCTTTACACATTTCTCTCATTGCACGTATCACATTATATTCCATTGTTGACTAGAATGTCTCTCTCTGCTCAGACACAATGATGTACCAAAGTCCAGGGACTGTATTTCATTCAATTTTGAATTCCCAATATGTAGCTTAGCACCTGACACAGAACAGTTGCCTAACAAATGTTGGTGAATGAAGAAGCACACAGTATGGACAACTGAGCTTCAAATGCAAGCCACTGCAGCAGCTGGACAGAGCCACAGACTGGCTCGGGAAAGCCTAGGTTCATACAAATAAAATATAAAAAACAATAAAATCAAACAAATCTTTTCTCATTATCTATTTCTCAGGCACCCAGTGATAATTTACAAAGTGTAGCACTGTGACTGGAACAAATAGTAGAACCTACAGGGACTGTGCATCTCAAACTGTGTCCTACGCCAAAGGCTTTAGGGGATGAAGTTAAAGCTGAGCATTGAGACCCAGTTGGCAGAAGTCTGTACCTGTGACAGCCCCACTGACCTGGCGTACACTCTAAGGACTTCCCACTGCCCTCTCTCGTCTCTTCTATTCTCAGGGCTCATTTCTGTGACCTCACCCAGAGCTCACTGTTGTGTTAGGAACCCTACCTACAGGTATTTTTAAAAAAAGATCAGTTGCAATTGTTTAACATCACAGCCACCTGAGGTGGCCTTACCAATATGTTTAATAAGAGAATGCCTAAAAAGCTTAAAAGTGAGCAATAAAGTGTTTATAGGGGACTTTGTAAAGCCTTGACATACTGTTCCTAAGGGAGCCCAGGAACTGGGCTTACTAGGCTTGAAATTGGCTATTCTACACATGTTAAAAAAGCTAAAGGAAACTGTGCTTCAAAAGAATTCAAGGAAAATATGAGAATAGAGTTTCACCATATATTTAATATCAAAAAGGAAATAAACAATTATAAAAAATTGTAAAACTGAAAAGATAAATAATTGAAAAAAATTTACTTGAGGTACCTAAGAGCATATTTGAAGTGGTAGAAGAAAGAATCAGGGGAATAGAAGACAGGTGAATTGAAGTCATCTGCTCTGAGGGAAAGAAAGAAAAAGGAATAAAGAAGAACAAATAGATCTAGATGCTGGCCTAATGGGAGAACCAGAGGAAGGGAGAGAAAGGGGAAGAAAGAATAATTGAAAAATGAATGGTCAAAAATTTCCCAAATTTGATTTAAAATATTAATGTACATGTTTAAAAAGCTTAATGAACTTCAAGAGGGATAAATTCAAAGGGCCCCATCCCTATGGATATCACAGTCAAATTGCTGAAAGTAAAATGCACAAAGAATCTTGAAGTCAGCAAGAGCAACAGGACTCATCGCCTGTAAGGGATCTTCAATATGAGTAACAGCTGGTTTCTCACCAAAACCCATTAATACCAGACGGCAGTAAGATGACATACTGAAAATGCTGAAATGAAAACAACACCTGCCCAGAACTCTATATACGGCCCAACTATCTTTTCACAATGAAGGAGAAATGATGACATCCCCAGGAAAAACACAATCCAAGAGAACTGATTTCTAATAGAACTGCCCTATGGCACAAAGTAAAACAGTCCTTCAGACTAGAATGTAAGGACGCTAGACGGTAAGTTGAAACCTCACGAGTAAACAATGAGCTCCAGTAAAGGTAAATGCATAGTTCAATATAAGCGACAGTACACGTGTATTTTGTTGATAATTCTTTTTTCCTACATGACTTATAAGAAAACTGTATAAAGCAATAATTATAGCTGTGTTGTAGAGCTTACACAAAGGATGGAGGAGGAAACGAAGAAAAGTGTTCTAGTACAATTACAATTCATTTGGCATTAATTCAGATGAAGTAGACGGTGACATGTTACTTGTTCCAGGGCAGACACTAAGAAAATAACTAAAACATATCCATAGTAAAAAAACACAATAAAAATTAAAATGGTATGCTATAAAAAACATAGTGAACACAATAGAAGGCAATAATGGAGGAATATTGGAGCAAAGAATATAAGATATATAGAAAACAAACAGCAAAATGACAATCACAATAATTACATTAAATTTAAACTGACAAAACATTCCGTTTGAAATATAAAATGTGGCAAAATTAATTTAAAGAAAAATATTACCCACCTTTATGCTGTTGGTGAGAGGTGCTTTAAATTCAAAGATGCAAGTTGAAAGCCAACAGATTTAAAAATATACAACATGCAAGCAGGACCCAAGAGAGACTAGGAGTTGCTATACTACTATCAGAAGTAACATAATTTAAAACACAATTATTTTTACAAATACAGATATTTTGAAATGATAAAATGTCAATGTAGGAGGGTGACTTAACCATTATAACATGACCCTTGGAACCAAGTAGACCTACCAGAAATCCCTAGAATAGGATCACCAACAATAGCAAAATACACATTCTTCTAAAGAGCATGTGGAATATTCTCCAGGTTAATCATGTCAGGCCATAAAGCAAATGTCAATAAATATTAAAATATTAAAATTATACTTACAGTGCACATCCGTTCCTTGACTAAAATGAATTGAAATTGCAAGTTAATAACAGAAGGAAATTTGGTAAACTCACAAATGCTTAAGAATTAAACCACAAACTTCTAAATAACCAATGTGTCCATGAAAAATCAGAAAACAAATAAGAAAACATTTTGAGGTGAATAAAAAAAGAAAACAACTTACCAAGATTCATGCAATGTAGCTAAAACAGTGTTAGAGGGCAATTTATAGCTGTTAATGTCTGTAATAAAGAAAAAGAAAAAACTCAACTCAATAACCTAATCCTTTACCTTAAGTAAAAAGAAAATGAAACTAAATGCAAAGCAAGCAGAAAGAAAATAATATAAGCTGAGGAGAAAAATAAATAAAACAGAAAAAAAACAATAGAGAAAATAAGAAACCCAAAAGTTATGTTTTTGAAAAATAAACAAAACTGATGATCTAGAGTGACCTAGTGGGTGGGGGAGAGGGAGGGAAAGAAGACTCGATTTGCTAAATCAGAAATTAAACAAGAGGATGTTACTCTTAACTTTTCAAATGTTAAATATTGTATGCCAGAAGACTGAATAACTTAAATGAAAAAGGTAGTTTCCTAGAGACAAACTACTGGAATTGAATCGCAAATGGAAAATATAAATAGACCAATACAAGTAAAAAACTAATAAAAGCTAACAAAGTTCTAAACAAATAAAGAGTTTGAATTAGAAAGAAATAAAACCTGCCCACAAAGTCCAGGACTATGGGACTTCATGCATGAATTCTATCAAACGTTTAAAGAAGGAAGCACAAATCTTACAGGAACTCTCCCAAAGCTTAGAAGAAGACTGAATACTCCCCAAGTTCTTCCTTGAGACAGTTTTACTCGGATACCAAAACCAAAGATAGGACAGAAAATAAGACCATGGACTAATATTTCTTACGAGTATAGATGTGCAAAGTCCTCAGCATAATACTATCAAACTTATTCCAACAAAATATAGAAAAGAATATATGGTATAACTAGGTGGAATTAACC
Source organism: Phyllostomus discolor (assembly GCF_004126475.2). Lineage (NCBI taxonomy): Eukaryota > Metazoa > Chordata > Mammalia > Chiroptera > Phyllostomidae > Phyllostomus > Phyllostomus discolor. The sequence goes on from NC_040915.2 coordinate 22,734,329, forward strand.
TTAGGAATGCAAGATTGCTTTAACATTCCAAAATTAATCAACGTAACACAATATATTAATAAAATAAGAGACAATGAAATCACATGATCATCTCTCAATTGATGTAGAAACAGCATTTGACATATTCAACTTCCTTTCATGATAAAACAAAACAAAACAAAACTAAAACCTGAACAATGTAGGAATGAAAAGCAGCTTCAAACTGATAAAGGGCATTGAGGTGGGTTGGATTGTAGCACCCAAAAGACACATTCATGTGCTAACCACCAGGACCTCTACGTTTTACCTCACATGGCAAAAGAGTGAATATTACCTTATATTACAAAATAGGTAATTAAGTTAATGATGCTGAGAGGAGGAGTTTACCCTGGATTATTCATGTAGTTAATGCAATCACACGTATCCTCAGAAAATCAGAAATTACAGATACACAGCAGAGAAGGCAATGTGCAGAGGGAGGCAGGGATTAGAGTGGCGTGGCCGCAAGCCTGGGGGTGCTGGGCAAGCACCAGGAGCTGGAAAAGGCAAGGAATCGACTCTCCATTGGAGTCCCCTGAAGGAGAGCAATGCTACCAGATTCTGGACTTCTGACATACCAGTCTGGGAGAAAATACTCTTTCATTGTTCAAAGCCACCAAGTTTGTGATAACAGTAGCTTGTGGTTCCAAACACAGGCAACTACAAAAATCCCACAGCTAAAATCCTATTTAGTGATGAAAGACTGAGAACTCGCTGCCAAGATTAGGAACAAGACAGGAATATCCACTCCTGCCACTGTAATCCACACGGTAATGGAGGTTCTAGACAGGAAATTGTGGGGGGAGGGGAGAAGGAATGATAGCATCTGGGTTAGAAAATAGAAGTACAACTGTATCTCTGCAGATGATATGATTTTGTATATAAAAATTTTAAGGAATTGACAAAACATATTAATGCTAGTATACAAGTTCAGCAATGTTCTAGGATACAAGGTTTTAGGATATACAAAATTAAATGTATTTCTATACAATAACAAGGTACAATTTGGAAATGAAACTAAGAAATTAATTCCATTTATAATGGCAACCAAAAAATACATATTCAGAAACCAAGTTAACAAAGACAATGTTAAGACTTTTACACTGAACTATGGACCATCACTGTGTGAACTGTAAAACTCCTGGGGGGGGGTTTGTGTGTATAAACTGACAGGCTGATTATAAAACACATACGGAAATGCAAGGGATCCTACATAGTCACAATTTACTACAAAACAACTGTCACCAAGACAGTGTGGTAACTGGTGTAAGAAATGACATGTAGATCAACTGGACAAAATTGAGAGTTCAGAAATAGAACCTCACATTCTTGTTTATTTCTGACAAAATACCAAACAATTCAATGGTAAAAGAATAGGTTTTTCTGCCAGTAATGCTGGCACAATTTGATAATAGATGCAAGAAAAAGAAGAAAAAGGAGGGGGAGGAGCAGGAAGAGCTGGGCTCTTTCCTTATCCCATGCACAAAAACTAACACAAAATAAATCATAGACCTAAATGTAAATGCTGAAAGCAAAGCTGTTGGAAGAAAATACAGGTAAATCTTCATGGCACTGGATTAGCCAGCTGCTTGTTAGATATAAGACTTACAACACAAGCAACAAAAACAAAAGAAATATAAATTGGGCTTTACCAAAATCTTTAAAAAGCTTTTTTGCTTCGAAGGATATTATTCACAAAGTAAAAAGACAACACACAGAATGGGAGAACTATATGCAAATCATCTATCTAATGAGGAATTTTTATCTAGAATATATAAAGAATTCTTCCAATTTAACAATGAAAAGATAAACAATGTAATGTAAAAGTAAGCAAAGTGTTTGAATAAACATTTGATTCAAAGATATACCATATCCATAAAGCACACAGAAGATGGTCGATGTGGTAAGTCATTAGGGAAACACAAATCAAAACCACAATATAACACTTCACACCTACTTGAAAGGCTATAATAAGACAAACAGAAAATAAGAAGTGTTGGTGAGTATTTGGAGAAATTACGACCCTGATACATTGCGTGTAGGAGTGTAAAATAGCACAGCCCTTCGGAAAAAAAAATCTGGCATGCCTCGAAAAAAGTTAAACATAGAGTCACCATATGACCCAGGAATTCCATTTCTTGGCACATACCCAAGAGGACTGAAAACGTGTCCGCCCAAACACTTGTACCGCAGACTCAAAACAGCATTATACAAGCAGCCAAAAATGGTAACAACCCGAATGCCTGTCAGCTGATGAGTACACAAAATGTAGTATCCATACAATCAAATAGTATTCTGTGGCATGAAAGCAGGATACATTAATATATGCTGCAAACTAGATGAACCTTGAAAATACTGGTGAAAGAATCCAGACACGAGAGGCCGTATGATTTATGACACCATTTACATGCAATGTCCAGAACAGACGGGTCGCAGGCTCGTGGCTCTCAGGAGGAGGACTCTCAGGAGGAGCGGGGATGAGGAGTGGCCACTAATGAGTAAGGATGATGAAAACAGAACATTGATGGTGGTGATGGATGCACATCGGAGTATTTTAAACACCACTGAACACAGTACACTTTTCAAAGGTGGACTTCTGGTATATGAATTTTACCTCAATTAACTTGTTATTTGAGAAAGGAATAAGAAGTGGAATAGCTGGATCACATGGTAGCTCTTTTCTAAAGGGGAGGGCGGAGGGCGGGCAAAATGGATCAAGGGGGTTAACTGCATGGCAAAGACTGGAAACTAAGACTTCCGGGGATGAGAATGATGTAGCGTATACAGATGCTGAAGTATAATGTCATACGCCTAAAACTTACAAAATGTTATAAACCAATGTTCCTTCAATAAAAAAATAATGCTCTCTCAAGAACATATCTATAACTGGTAGAAAAGATTCATCTTGGATTTGAAATAAGTTTATATGACTCGAAATCCTGTGATTATTGTACCATAGTACTGCCCAGGCTTGTTAACTCTGCCTAGGAGACGCGGGTAGGATGCAGTGCTGACGTGACCATTCTGTCCTATGCTGCATGTACTTCTAAAGAAAATGGTGCTTTTTTTTTGGAGGAAAGGGGCTTCATAGAACTGTAAAAGATGCTCAGAAATTCCAAGGCACGAGTCCCTGAAACACATAGCCGAAGAGAGAGGGTCAGCTCCCCCCAGGGTACACTCCCCTGCTGAGAGGCCAGGAAACTTTGGCATGGAGACAACAGTCAAGCGTGGCTGTGGAAACCAGAGTTCAGACAATCAGGAGAGAATGGGAAGATCCTCTATTAAAGTGCAGAGGGTCAAGTTATGCCCACACACTATCTGATGACAAGAAAGAAAGAAAAATCGAAGCTCTAGGCTGAAAGCCAGGTGACTGGGGACAGAGAAGCTGAATGTTCCCTGGTTGCTCTCTTAAATGGGAGCTTTTTCATTGAAGAAGCCAGAACATTAGCCATTGTTGGTTTTTCTAAAGGTAGGTGAGCAGTTTGACAGCCCAGGGTAGAAGAATAAGAGAACTAGTAATTACTGCTATTTGGAGACAAAGGCGTGTGTGTGCGCGCACACTCGTGTGTGTTTGCCATTCTCTGGTTTCAGTTCATTATTTAACTTCTTCCTTCCTGCCCACGGAGGAGGCAGCTGTCTCCTGCGACACTGGCAAAGGGAAGTTAAGAAACTCAAAAGACATCAAAGTTCACTGAGGGGTGGAAATTTACCCACTGCAGAGCTAGTTTCCAAAGTGAAAAATGATTTTTTTCCAAAGAAGTATTTATATTTTTTAGGCATATATTTGGGATTTTTCCCCTCGAGACTATATTCTTTCTCTGTCTGTTCATGGTCTCCCATATAGTTGATTGATGCATCTATAAATGTTTTAAACCATAAATGAACGGCTCGTTTTAGATGTTCTGTGGGAGGAGCTATGTTCAGAGCATGGTCATGAACCAGAGAAAGAAGAGGAGGAAAAGTCAGAGAGAAGCATGGCCAAACGCCACTAACATTAACACGATTTCCTCACATGAAAGCACTTCACTCTGAGGTTATCCTTATACTTAGTTGAGATACAGTCACACCACATCTGGCATAGCAGTCGTGGGGAAGTGAAAGGGGTCACAACCAGGAGAAAATGTGAAACTTCTCTCCAGTCTTACAGAATCGAGCTAGAATTATATTTTTTATCATTCATTGGCTGTGTGGTCCTAGGAATGTTTCTGGAATTCCCTGAGACCAGTTTTCTTAAATATAAAGTGAAGATAATAGGACTTTACCACCCTATAATAATTTGTGAAATTTAGAGTGTATATATAGGCATATATATGTATTCACACACACATGTCTAGGGTAGATTGAGGTACACAGAGGTATTTAATACATGAATAAACCATAGCCATTACCATTCTAACTCAGTGGCATTCAAAACTTAAAAGAAAAAGGTTATGGACCATTTCTCTGTGAAAATACGCAAGATACAGAAGATAAGCTACGACAGGCTGGTTAAAGCATGGTGGGAGAGGACACAAAGAGCAGGAGCCCCTTCACTGAGCCCCAACCTAACGCAGTCCCTGAAGAGTTTGAAAACCATACGTCATCGCATCCGGGCTCCTTTCCGACAGAGAAACCTGGGACTAGAGAGAGGAGGCAACCTTCTCGAGGTTCTACTGTCCACTTGTTGGTGAAGCTGCTAATAACCCCCATTCTCACGACTCTCCCTTTCCCTACACCCCCAGCCTCCTCCAACCCGTTTCCCACTCATGTTTACAGCTACAAGGGGCAGAGCAGTAACAGTTCAGAAAAGGAAGTTGGTTGTTGAAAAGAGATCCCCAAACACTGGAATATATAACAAGCCACGGTGAGAGAGGAGACCGGGAACCTGAAATAATGGAAGAAATGCGTCTGCGTTGCCGTGGGAGGAAACGGACTTGACAAACAGCTGTTCACCTGTTTGTGGAGTGTCCGGAGTGCGAGAGCACTCATTTCTTACGGTAACGGAGGGCACTGGGGGGAGGCCAGAGATTGTGAGGTAACTCCTTTAGTAAAAGGGAGTCTAAAATTTATTATATAATGATGTATATCCAAAATGAGTAAAATTTTTTAAAAAGTTTTGACTTTAAGAGGGTAGGCTTCAGTAATTTGAAAAATTCACTTTTTATTAAGCACTCCTTGCCTCGATGATGTTCATTCTTTAGGGAGGTTTTTCTATTTGTGTAGTATATTTATCAATAACTTTCTATTGAATAATTGTCATTGTTTGAAAAGATACACGTTGTTGCAGAGCAGATATACGAAGTCTGTCCAGAAGGTATCTAGCCATGTAATAGGAAAAAGACATATTTACTGAAGAAGATACAAAAAACATTGTACATAGGGCAATGACACTTTAGTACCCTTCAAAGGAGGCACCTTGTGACCTCATGCAGGTCTCCTAATCGCCATTAGCTGCCCCTATCACATTTTCCTAAATATCATCAATGGTCTGAAATGTCTTCCCTTTCAAAGATGATTTTAGTTTCGGGAAAAGGCAGAAGTCACAGGGCATCAAATCTGGGCTGTAGGGGGACTGAGTCACCTGGGTGATTAGATGTTTCACAAAAAAACTCTGCATGAGACGTGATGCAGCAGTGGGCATGTTGCCAATTACTAGTTGACCATAGCTGTGGCCTTCTGAATCATCCAAATAGTTTCCACAGACGAATGTTTAAGCTTAACCCAAAATTTGATGTAGATTCATTGCTCTACTTGCTCGTTTTGAATATGACAGCCACACAGTACACGTGCTCACTCAATGGCATCTACCACCCCCACTGACTAGTACAGTGAAGTCCTCATTGTTCATGCATGTGCATTTCAGTCCGCTCTCCTTGGCTGCCAGGTTAAACTGATGTCCTGTAAACCATTCTCATTACCGTAACAATGGCTGGCCTTTTTCCAGATAGACCTCATACATAGTTAGAAAGAGAAAGTAAAGTTCTTTTGAAGGACAGATGAGGAAAGAAAAATCTCTCACTGCTTCTCAAAATTGTTAAGTTTATTAATATCTCCTGCCATCAGATGCCCTTCACCATCCCCTCAATACCTAGCCAAACAAAGTAATCAACTCTTCTGCAGGACACTTTCTCACTGCTCCTAGTCCCCACTGACCTCACTTCATCTACTGCACTAATGTAGCGCTAGAGTGCCTTGTAACGCTCCTTGAATCATTTGTCTTATAATATATGCCAATTATAGATTATTAATACCCCATGTGAATGTATCTTACACGAACATTTAAATTAAACATCATTTTTTAAAGATTTTATTTATTTATTTTTAGAGAGGGAAGGGAGGGAGAAAGAAAGAGAGAGAGAAACATCAGTGTGCAGTTGCTGGGGGTCATGGCCTGCAACCCAGGTATGTACCCTAACTGGGAATTGAACCTACGACACTTAAATTACAAATCATTTGAATGCAAACTCAATGTTGGCTATTTTATTATATCAACCAGAACACATAATGCTCAATAAATATGATGCATCAATAAAGTGAATAGATGTATGAACAATTAGATAATGAATAAATTTAGGAACAGTATTGAAAATACTGAATGCAAGCAACCCACGCCTGGTGAATGACTTTAAAATGTTTATATGTGAATTAAATTAATTGTACACATTTTACTCAGGAGACATTAGCTTATTCAATGAGGTCTCTGCATGGTGTAATGGAGAGAACATATAATGGAATTAAAAATGTGTGTTGAGTCCCTGACCAAATAAGTCACTGACTCAATTTTAAAGAGTCTGTATCATATCTGGGCCTCAATTTCCCCATAAATTACGTAAGCAGACAGGATTGGGACCTCTGAGGCCACTTCTGGTCTTCACAACATTTGATTTAGGACACGACGGGCATTAAGGGAGAAATGCCCTAACATCCTCTAGCCACGTAGAAAGAGGACCTGGTTTGTTGGTTTCACTCAGAGTCTGTTGGTTCTTAGACCTGAAAGCCCTTCAGAGTCACCCATGGAACATCCAGAAACACAGGCAAGCAGTGAGCGCTCACAGTACTTGCAGCCCGGTGTAGTACACGTTCGGAAAACTACCAGGGCCTAGTCTCAGCTCAGTGAAGTTGGGACTCTCATCTGCCTGCTTTTCTTGCGCTTTACGCAAAGACCAGCACAGAAAGGTCTGCAATATGTTTCTCTGTAGTAATGCAATCCACAAAGGGGCACAAAACCTGCCAGTAAAACACACTAGATGGAAACATATAATCTGGTGGCAGAAAGACTTGGTCTGACAACCAAGAACTACCTAGGAACCTGTGAAAAAGAAAAGCAAGGAAAAAAGAATAGTGTTACACGATATTAAAACCCTATAATTACGACTATATTGACACACGAAGAGCTAGAAATACCCATAGAAAAGAATATAAAATCAAGCATTACCCCTCAAATATCTGAACGTTTGGTATTTGCTCAAGGAGGCATTTCTAACGAGTGAGCTCCAGATGTGCCCTTAACTAAATGACACTAAGGAAAATGTGCGTGTGTGCGTGCATGTGTGTGTGTGAAATGTGCAGGCCACACGGTAAGAGATGGTCCATGGAGGGAGAATAGCCCCAAAGTATTGGAATTCTGGGGAGAAATGCTAACTCCAGAAAGGGGTTATTCTTTGGGGGTGGGACTGTGCTTTTGTCAAAGATGCTCCCAAGAGAGCTGAGGGAAGTACCAGTGGACCCGCCACTCTAACTGGAACCTTCTGCTCTAATGTACTACACGTTCTCTGCTACATGCTGTCCCTCTGCGTCGCTGCTCTTCACCTAGCTAGTTCACACTTACCCTTCAGTTAGCAGCTCAAGAACCCTTTCATCCCAGAGGCCACCTGAACCACTGCACCGCCAGGGCCCTCTGACATGTGCTCCCACAGAACTGAACTGCCTCCCTGCAGTGCGCTGGTTGGCTTGTACATACATTTGACTGATTATTTGATCAATATCTACCTTCTGGTGGGGGAGGAGATTCTCAAATCATGGAAACAAGGACCGCCTCTCTGTTGTTCATGATTGTACCTTCAGCCGCTGGCATAATAGCTTCTACAAGGTTCTTTATAAATATCTATTTAAATGGCTAGACCTCATGTTCCAAGACCTCTAGCCATGTACACAGCCCATGTTTCTAACCTGACTTCTCAAACTTATTTAACCACAGAGCCCTTTTCTCCGTGTGAGGGTCTACCGATATCCATAGAAGCAGTACTTTCCAGGGCACACCCTGGGAAGACTGGGATGCGAGCACAGCAGACCTCGATGCCAGTCCCAGATGCCGTCAGCCACTCTCCACAGCATCCCAGGGAATCGAGACTCTCTCTGTCCCTCCATGGTCTCATCTGTCAATAAGTTTGCCTCTTCCAACTCGTCTTCACCACAGAGGGAAAAGCAAACAGACTATCTGGTCCAAACTGGAAAACAGAAACTGAGGTCTAAAAAGAGTATGGGATGCAGGCAGATAGTGGCAGAACATTTGCTTTTAGAATTAAGCCCCAAATCTTAAGGCTTCTCCGTGATCATCATCCAATCTTGTATCTTACCACAGCCTTAACTCATTAATCCCACCTTTCCGTCCCCCCGCTGTATAGCACATCCCAACCTCCTTCGTAGCACGGACAATAATAATGCTTGTAAGGCGTGGGGGTAGGGAGATATATACAAGGCCTCTGACACAAGAGGCCTTGCATATGTTTTTTTATACTTATAAAAATATATGTGTAGGCATTTCCTCCAATTTATAACCTGTCTCCCTTGTACGCAGTGTCTATGTATTTCCTTCTGAATGTGTCAGTTGAGCCTGTCTGTTCCCAGCATGCCTCAGATTCCTCTCCCTTTCAAAACTGACTTGCCCCATTTACTTGGAGATTCTGATTTCTCCTTCTGTTACTCCATTGGAGTCATTCATGTTTAGCTTAAGTGGCAGCTAGTGGCTGGCTGAGTAACTCGGCATAGAGAAGCATTATCATTTTAATAAGTGCTTTTGGTTTCTTAATCCAGATTGGGATAGTTAAGTGCCACAGCAGGGTCAGTAGATCAAATATTTTGGACCAGGAAAGACCTTTCAATGACTTAAGTAGCATTTCACTCAGCCTTCTCTCTTCAAACATGCTGAGAGCAGGCACCACAAGAGGTGAATTAATGAAATCGAGTTAGTGTATAGTTCTGTGGGCTTTCACAGTCAGAGCTCCAAGTCTGCTGTCTCCCCAAGGGCGGGCAGGCACCCAGAGGGCAAGCCCACTGAGCCGGCAGGAAGACGGATTGGGCTGCTGTGGGTTGGGCAGCGCCTGCGACGGCACTGCTGAGGGGAAGATCGGTGCCAGCCCTGTTCAGAACACACAGCAGGAACATCAAGGCTACTGAAGCAAAGAGGAGATGAGGGATCCAAGCCAGATGCCTCACAGCTGGGAGAGAAAGCTCTGTTCATTGCTCCAATGCCATTAAGCAAAGGCCACATGGGAGTGGAAATTCACCAGTCCCTAGAGAGTAAGAAGTGCCCTTGCTCCACCACTGAACTTGTGTTTGGCAGTCTCAGGGGAAATGTGGTTTAAGGAATTGGAAAGAAGCTTCTTCAAATATCTCATCTGAAGCAAACTTATAGGGTCAAGGAACCCCTCAGCCCTGTAGTAACTAAGGCTCTGTGTGAACCCACCTATGTGAACCCCCTACAGATGCCGCCCTTAAGAGTGCTTTGCAGGTTTCAGAGCACAGTCTACTCCAAGATCTATCCTCAGGGACCCTTCCTCAATAGCGTAGGGTGGCAAATGTTTCTGTAAAATGCCGGAGGGTAAATGTGTTAAGCTTTGCAGGTCATACTCTCTCTGTTGCAACCAGTCAACTCCACCACGTAGCATAAAAGCAGCCACGCGTAATGTGTAAATGAGTGAGAATGGCTGTGTTGCTATAAAACTGTCTCTACAAAGGCCGGCAGTGAGTTGAATCAGTGGAATGCAGCGTACTGATGCCTGCTCCAGAGCAGTGCCAGGACAACAAGTCCACACTCCCCTCTTCTCATTTGCTCATCCCTGGCACTCCAGCAGGAAAGATCTCTGAAATCCCCAAACTCACGGGGCTGGACTGCCTCCCTGAGGTCCCTGAGTTCTTCCCTCCGCCAGGCCACACCTAATCTTTTTTCCCCAGTAAAACTGCACTGCCCCCAGGTCCTTGGGCTTGAGTCACACGGTGGCCTAGTTTCAGGATGTAAGGCAGCAGACACAGTGGCCCGGGGGAAAGAGCACTGCAGACTAACCAGCAGATTATCAATGGTTCGAATAGTTCTGCAATAACTTCTGCCGAGGAGATGGGACTCAGGAGTCTTACTTCTCAGCTTTATGTCCCATTATACCAGGGGTTAATGACAAAGACGACATGATTGCGACCGAGGGAATTACTGGCAGCCTTTATTGATTAAAGCATGTAAACAAAAAAACACAAAACAAAAAACAGAGAAAGATGGCAATGCCTTGGACCTGAAGTCAGAAGGCCAGAGGCCCAGGGATGGGTATGACTAATTGTCTGGTGGTGTTAATTAGTGACAAAGTCTCTCGGAGCAATTTTCCTCACTATTAGATGAGGACCACACTCTCCCCGACATGTCTTGTCAGCACACTAGACCCTTTAAAGACTCCCCCCAAGCTTTAGATAAACTCCAAATTCCTTGCTCCCTTCTCTGGCCTCACCACTTCTCACTTGGCCCCTCAGCTTCCTCCCTGCAGCCGTGGGTACAAGATAGAACTCCCTATGCACAGACCTGCACAGAGCTTTTCTCTCCCAGCAGATCATGAGCTCTCTCCCACCCCAACCTCCTTATTTCGTAGTCCTGTTTACCCATCTAGTCTCCATTTAGACATCTGTCATCTTCACGCCTTTCATCACCCTGTAAGACTGGGTTGGATATTCCTGTTACACAGTCTCCGATGACTCTGTCGTCATTCCCAGCACATGTTCCTATATGTCCTTGTCCAACCTATTAGATAATGACTTTTTAAGCACTAGAATTTCGTCTTAGTCACACTTGTATCATCAAACCTAGTACTCTTCCTGACACATAGCAAGAGATCATCATGGTGAGCTAACTAATAAGATAATACACTTCAGAAATGCTTTCAAGAAATGTAGAAACATCTAATTCTCAGAAAATAAAATGTGAAAAAACTTATCAAAATCTTGCTTTTATATAAATGGTTCCCTTTGATAAATAGAAAATATTTCACCCCCCCACCCCCCAAATTAAATCTCTTCCCCAAACAACATTTTGAAACTCTAGAAATTTGCTTAAAAAATAATCCAGGGAGTTAGGGGTAAATAGATTGAGGTAAATAAGACAAATAGACTGAATTAATGACTGTTGAGAGTGGGTAATGGGTACATGGGAGGCAGGTATAATACTATATCTGATGCTTTTTTATATATTTGAAATTTCCCATTTAAAAAGTTTTACAAAAGGATGTCTACCAGGCAAAACAAAGATCTCTAATGGTTTTACCGTCCCAAAATACTCATATACATACATTCCATTTAAAACTGCAGTCTATAGGAAGAATTACTTAGGATTTTAAAATATATTCAAATGTAGGATCAATTTAAAACTCACAACACTACAATTTAAAATTACATGTGATGCTTTGCCTTACTAATTATATTTCTGAAATTGTGTTATCTATCATGAATCATAATTATAGAAACTATAAAAAGAAAAATTCTATTATAGTTTAGGTAATTTTAATGAAAAAGTATGAACTATATTCACTCTTTCAAACATAAAAAGACACTGCTTTCAAAAGAGAGAGACTTGCTTAGGAATTCAAAATGCCTTTTGCATAATAAGTGTTCTGTTGAGTGTTAAACAGGTTTGTAAAAGGCCTTTGTATGAAAAGAAGTCAATGCTTTGTCAAAGAGGCATCGATCAGTCAACTTGCATTTATAGACTGGTGCGTCTTGGGGAGACCTCCCTGTTGGTTCACAGTGATGAACTATACGATTAATCGCCCAGTGCCGTCTAACGGGGCATTCACCAACAAAGCAAGCATCAGCTAGAAAACCTAGGAGTTTTGTTTTCCTTAATTGCTCCTCTCGTTTGTTTTGTTATGAATGCATAAAAACTAGAGATGTCCCTGAAGAGAGAAACACAGTCAGCTTTTGAATGTGCTGAGGATGTGCGCCTGAGGAAGAGAGGACCCTGGACTGGCTGGTTTCAAGAACTAGATGCATGTCCTATCTGGAACAGCCACTCCCTGGTCTGGGCTAAGTCACACGATGCCTCCATGTTTCAGGTCCCTCGGGTAGAAAGCAGAGGACGGCCACATGGATGGCAACACGGATTGTGGGAGATGATGCACGGTGTATTACATTCTCATTGCAGCTGTTACAGTCTGTCATAATCTCAGTGGCTTAAAACAAGATTTGTGATTTCTTATCTTGTGGTTCTAGAGGTCAGAAGTCCAAAGTGGGTCTCACTGGGCTAAAATCAACGGTGCGTTTCTTCTGGATGCCCAAGGGGGGAAGAATCCATCTCCTGAGTTTTTTAGCTCCTAAAGTTTGCCTTCTGCAGCTCATGGCTTCTTCCTCCCTCTTCAAGCCAATGGAGAACATCTTCATATATGTATTCATTCACTTGGGTATGTGTGAATATGAATATATATATATATATATATATGAAAATACACACAAAGATGCACAAACACACACAAGAAAATTTATTTCAAGGAACTAGTTTATGTAATTGTGGGGGCCGGAAGTCCAAAATCTGGAGGACAGGCCTGCTGGCTAGACACTCTGGGGCAGGAGCCGAGTTTGCAGTCCACAGGTAGAATTTATTCTTCCCCAGGTAAACCGGTTTGAATTCACTGAGTACCACCCAGATTACCAGGTTATCCTCTTCTTAAAGTCAACTCCTTGTAGTGTGAACCACATCTGCAGCACGCCCTCATGAGTACCAATGTAAGTGTACGCTGTTTCCTACTGAGAAAGTATGAACTGAGATCACATTTTCTTGCATGTTTGAGTATATTTCCTGAAGTTAATAATTACCTTGTTTTCTTTTGCTCTCTCTCGTTCAGGGTAGCCAACTGCACTGGGTAATTACTTGTTTCATCCTTTCCTAGCAAACCTGCTTCTGTAGAAACTGTGCACTCTAGGCCTGCGGAGCAGTTTTGCCCTAGGGCATTTCCTGTGCTGTCCTTCAGGAACATTCTCTCTGCTCTGTGTCAGGTCTCCTCCTCCCTGGACGCCATGTCTACCCTCTCCTGACTCGCTCCCCGCTTTGTAGAATACACCCTCCACAGCTTCCTCAGAAGGACGCTTATTGGCAAATTCTTTGTGCAACTTTACATCTGTACCCTTTCACTTGATTAATAATTTGGCTTGGTAGAGAAACCTAGGTGAAACCAATTTGCCCTCAAATCTTTTTATTTTTAAAACAATTTTTTCACTTTAACAATAATGTAATTTTTACATAATTCATTTTCTCTTTAATATGCATAAGTTTTTAAAAGCATATTATTTTATTCAAAATTTTTATCAAAGTATAGTTGATATACAACATAATGTTAGTTTTAGTTGTGCAATATAGTGATTCAACATTTACCAATATATATCTTACTATGTGATTACCACACCAAGTCTAGTACCCATCTGTCACCGTGCAAAGTTATTACGGCATTATTGACTATATTCCCTGAGCTGTACACTACATCCCCATGGCTCACTGATTTTACAAATGAAAGTCTATACCTCTTATTCCTTTACGTGCTCTTCTAATTGTAGCTAATGTCTGGTGTTATTACTATTTCTGTTTCTGAACTCCCTGCCCCAGGAATTATGGGTTCTTTTTATCTTATTGCTTTGGAACTTGATGATAATGAAGCAGATGATTTGATCAGCAAGCAACATCTTCTTTACGTCTGGGAGTCTTTTTTCCTGTATTACTTCTTTGACATTTTTCTCCTTTGTGGGGTGGTGGCCATCCTAGAATAACTTTTTCTCTCGTTTTCCAGCTTGGTGTTCCTTTTCTGCTTTATAGATGTCCTTGACTTTCTCTTCCAGGTGTCTGAAGTCCCCTACAGAGATGATTGAGAACACAGGCTACCTGTGTTTCGTGAATCTACCACTTAGCATCTGAGTGGTTTTCAGCTCGTTATTTAAATTTCCTAGGCTGTTTCTTCTCGTGGAAACTGGGGAGAATAATACTACTGAACCCTCAGGACTAAATGAATTAAGATTTATATTCTAGAACACTGTGTGACACATACTAAATGTTACATAGTTAACTTAAATAATTATGGGCTTCTCCAGTCACAGCTTTCTAAAATACTGAGGAACAACATGAATTAAAAAGTTTTACCTTACATTAATTCTAACTCTGTCTCCCTACTTTTTCATACTCATTCATTCCTTCTAAAACCTTAAAGAAGCACTTGCCTCTCCATTTTGACTCTTCTGCTCCAAGATTATAACAATCATCCCTATCACCTCACATATATATACATTCCCTAAGAACACCCCCTTCAGCAATTTCTTACTTGGTCTATCCATCATTCAACATCTTGGTCACAATCCTTTAGAGGAAACACAAACCTTTTAAAGTTATTCATAGAAGAGGGCTCTGAATCCCGTCATTTGAAAGACAAAGCTCTTTATCGCAGAGAAGAGATGACTCAGAGTTGAGCGAGTGCGTGTTTCACCCTTGCCTGTGCAGCAGCCTTCAGTGGGTACTAACTTCTCCTGTGGAAAACCATCCTCCCTCGTGGTCAGTCCAGGCCTTTCAAGTGAGACTGATCAGACCCTTCAGCTACAGGAATGGAGGGGACACAAGACCTGGCCAATCAGGGCACTGAGTCGTCTTGTTTCAGTGACAGGGTCAGGAACAGACCCAAGACCAGTGATAATTTTGGGACTCTTGTGGCCTTGCTGGGAAAGGTATGTGATGAGGCCAACACAGAGCAAAAACAAGCACAGACAAGGACAAGACACACAGAAGCAAGAATAGCAACACTAACCCCGCTGTACCTGAAGGTCCTCATTATGGGACTTTTCATCTATACGGGCCAAAAAGTTTCCACTTTTTGTAAGCCAATTTGAGTTGGAATTCTGCTTTTCTTTCAAGCAAGAGAGTCCTGACTGACTCAGTGAACAGGAGAGCTGCCTCTATGGGCATAAAATAACAGCTTAATTGCACTGAGTTTATTCGCTTGGAAAATATTTATCTCGTGTTCACGCTGTGCAAACAGGTTTCAAGATTTCTGAAAAACTCTAGTTGTGACAGATGACCAACTTATAAATTGACCTTGGCCTACATAATAAAGGAGTGTTTTATTTGGCTCAAAACACTTGAAAGAATATTCTTTAAGGGGATCGGATTAAGTCAAGGATAATCTCTTCCACTCACATAAATGTTGACAGTCATTCATTCCTTATTATTTTCAGTAAGGTGGATGCTATAAAATTTATATCTCCTCGTGATAGGTTAAGAAATAGTTACTTAGAAAGGAAAAAGGGGACTTGTCCAAGAAACTCAAGAGTGCAGCAAAGACAATAGGGCGTAAGGCCACACGCCCTGAAACGGGACTGATCAGGTTTTTTTTTTTTTTCTCAGCACTGCTGACACTGACTAGCTGTACATTCTTGAAACATTTATATAAAGTTATGTTTAGGTTCCTCAGTTGTAAATTACCAACTGTCACAACCCACAGATGGCTGTGGGGGTTAAATGCGCTATCATATGTAAGGAATTTAGCACATTTTCTGGCACAGATCATTACTGATATCATTACCAATAAATTTGGTTGGAATCTAAATATATCTGTCTCTTTTAAAACAAGGCTAGACTGGATGATTGTTTTTCCCATTATATTCTTCCTCTAGTTGTGTCTCTTTTCTCCGAAGTATTTAGAAAAGATCTGCCCACTCTCTGTCTTATATGGTTAACTTGGTAATCACAGGGACTTTAACCAAGAACCCTGGCAATCCTGAAACCCCTCATCAAGAACATGAGTGAAAGTCATTGCCCAAATAAGAAAGGAAGAAATTGTCTGTGTGGTGGGAATTTTACATATGCACTCGATTGGACTGAGGTGGCTCAGGTAGTTGGCTAAACAATATGTCCATGTGTCTATGAGGGTGTTTCCTGATAAAGCTGGCATTTGAACTGTGAACTCAGTAAAGCTGTTCCCCCCACCCCAATGTGGATGGTCATCATCCAATCTTTGGAGGGCCAGAATAGAATAAAAAGGCAAAGAAAGGAAAAATTCAGTCCTTCCTGCCGGAACAATTGAGCTAAGATGTCACCCTTCTCCTGCCCTCCACATTACTGGTTCCTAGTCCTGCTGACTTGGACTGAATCACACCTCCCGCATTTCTGGGTCTCCAGCTTGGAGAGGGCAGATCTCAGGACTTCTCAGCCTCCATAACTATACAAGGCAATTAAAAAATTTTTATTTATTGATTTTTGGAGAGAGATAGGAAGAGAGAGATAAAGGAAGAGAAAGAGAAGCATCGATTTGCTGTTCCAGTTATATATGTGTTCATCAGTTGATTCTTGTATGTGTCCTGACTAGGGATTGAACCAGCAACGTTGGCATGTAAGAACTCTCTTACCAACTGAGCTACCCTCCAGGGCCTGGACCAATGTATTATCTATCTATCTATCTATCTATCTCTCATCTATCACCTGTCATCTCCTGTTGGTTATGTTTCTCTAGAGAACCCCAGCTAAAACAATAATTGACCAAGAGAGCTGGGTGCCACTGTGCAACAACCCCCCAAAAATGTAGAAGTGGCTTTGGAACTGTGTAATAAATAGAGGCTAGAAGAATCCTGAGGTGTGTGCTAGAAAAAGCCTATATCGCCACGAGGGAAACTTTAAAGGCAATTCCAGTGAGAAGTCAGACAGAAACGAGGAACCTATTACTGGGAACAGAAGAAGGGTGATCCTTGTTATAAAGCAGCAAAGAACTTGGCTGAATTGTGTTTGCCTCCTAGTCGCTAGTGTTTAGTAGTAGGGAAAACGTGCAAGTGCTGCAATCAGATATCTGGCGGAGGAAACTTCTAAGCAATGTGTTGAAGGTGCAACTTGGCTCTCCCTGACTGCTGAAATGACAGAAAAGAGAAATGACTTGAAGATGAAACTGGCAATCACAAAGGAAGGCCTTAAAGGTTTGTAAAACTGCCAGCCTGTCCACACTGAAAAGAACAAGCATGTCGTGGCCAAGCAGCTGGTTGAGGAGGAGAGTGATCTCAACGCCTGGCAGAGGCTATTCTTCAGGACGACTCGCCTCAGGATGAATCACACCTGGAGTCTCACCCCTAGCTGCTGTAGATGACATTGGCATGAGAATTTGAACTTCAACTTTAAAGTTGGCATTAGAACAAGGTAAGATCTGTGGGGTTATTTGGATGGAATGAATGTATTTATTATTCACTAGAGAAGGATATGAATTATGGGGACGAGGAGCAGGATGCTGTGGACTAACACCATTTGTGTTCCCCTAAATTCCTATGTGGAAACCTATTCCAATATGTGATCATATGTGGAGGTGTGGCTCTGGGGAGGTGATTAGGTCATCAGTGTGGAGTCCTCACAAATGGGATTCGTGTCTTGAGAGAACTCCTTTGCCCTTTAGCCAAGTGAGGACACAGCCAAAACACCGGAGGCAGGAAGTAGGTCTTCACCAGACTCCAGCCGCTGGTGCCTTGATCTTAGACTTCCCAGCCTCTCAACCTCTGAGAAGTAAATACTGTTGAAGTCATCTAGTCCATGGCATTTTGTTTTAGTGGCCCAGACTAAAATGAACTAAGCCAATCCACAGGTAAATATTTTTGCCAAACAAACTGATCCTAGAGACATTTCTGAGGAGTACTTATCCCAGAACCTCTCCAACCAGCAGAAGAGGTGGCCACACATCCTGACTGTAAGTAAAAATCAAAAGCTAGGGGCAGCTTCTGAGATGGTCACGTTTGTGGATGCGTGAGAATTAATCCACGACAGACTAACTGCCTACAGCTCTCCGAAAAGTGGCCTTTCATAGGGAAAGGAACCACCAAACAACTCTGGAAGCAATTAGCCCAAGATATCACCATAAATCTCAGATCTCTAAGCATCACCAAAAATGAGCAGCATTAAGGATTCAGAGTTCCTTTTGGGGGTAATAAAGATGTTCTAAAATTGTCTATGGCAATGGTTGCACATATCTGTGAATTTTACACTCTAAATGTCTGACTTGTATGATCTTTGAATCATTGCTCAATAAAGCTGCTAAAAAATAAATAGAACTGCCAGGCTTGGTTCTCTTGCCCTCATCTGTCCAAGTGTCATACAACCATGGACAGAACAGGATGACAAAGGGGCAACAGCAACTTACACTTGAACTGACTACTTAAGTACATACCACGTAGTTTGTTAAGTATTTCACATTATTCATTTAATTATACCAAGTCAGTAGGTATTGTTATTATTATCCCCTTTTGTCAGGGAAGGAAATCAAAACTCCGAGTGATTAAGTAGCTTGCCCAAGGTTACAGTTAGTTAACAGCACTGGTGGTGCTCAGACCTATGGTTAGTCTTACCCTCTGGGAAATACCCATCTATCTAACCACCTAGTCTCCCATTCCTGGCATGAAAGCTCCCCAAACCCTTTTCTGAATGCTCAGAGCACAGGGACATCTTTTCTTCTCATGTTTGGTCTTTGGTTCTGGTTTCCGATACAGGTCTCCTAAAGCCTTTGGAATTTCCAGGGTGATAGGTATTTTTTGTTCTAGTGAGGTGATTCTTGGTGGGTGCCTGGATAGTTTCAGGATGGAGGCTGATCAGCAGAAAGACTGAGCTATGATGAAAACCTTGGAACTTCCAGCCTGACCTTGCATTCTCCAGAGAGGGGAGAGGGGCTGGAAACGGGGTTCATCATTGATCTTCCCATGTGAGGAGATTTGCATAAAATTCCCACAGCATGGGAACCGAGGAGCGTCCAGGTAGTTGGTCACATCCATGTGCCAGCGGGGACAGAAGCTCCTCCATTCAAGGCCCTCCCAAACCTTAGCCGATGTACCTCTTTATCTGCCTGTTCATCTGTGTGCCCTGTATCACCTTCCTTTATAACAAACTGGTAAATGCAAGTAAATATTCCCCTGAGTTGTACAATCTCTTCTAGCAAATAATCAACTCCAAGAGGGTGTGGTGTCATGGGAATCTTCGACTTGTAGCCAAGATGAACAGAAGCTGTGGACAGCCTAGGATCTAGTACGTGCGACTGGCGTCTGAGGTCGGGGCGGAGGAGGGCAGCCTCACGGGACCGAGCCCTTAACCGGTGGGGTCTGCGCGAAGTAGCTGCTGTTACAGAGAATGGCTTGATGAATTGGGAAAAACCTTGACCTCTGGTTCAGAAGTATCATGTGGTGATAGTGTGAGCGTAAAGGGGAAACACACAGGAGGGAGAATGAGGTTTTTTGTTTAGCTCCACCTCAAACCCATATTCTTTACCACCAATTAGACAGTACATAGGGGAATAGTATCTTGTCCAGTTCATATGTGTGAATAAAACCATATATTGTACAAATTGGTGTAGGCTGGAATCCCTGGATGGGCAACACCTTAACTGGGGACTAAAAACCACTGGTTTCTGCTGTGGAAGGGATGGCAAACACAAAACCAAACCTATACCTAATGCCTTGAGTCAGGAAACAGAATTTTTAAAATGCTTCTAAATAATAAAAATAATGTTTTATTTAACTTACTTGTTTTTGATTATCTTAACTAAATGAAAATAACTTACGATGATCATAATTGTTCTAAATTTAATCAAGTTCATTTCATCCAACAGATTATATTTCCTACATCCAATTTAGCTGCTCTGCTGCTTTAGGCAAATTCTATCAACTAATTTATAATTTATGTTAATGAAGTAATTTGTATGTGTGAAAGCGCATGAGTTTGTAAAGAATGAGGTAATTCTTCAATCTATCAAATATTAAACCTAAATAAACAATCTTAAATGATTTAATTTATTCTTTTTTTATTTTCTGGTGAGAAAAGGGAGGGCCAGAGAGGCGAAGACATTCTTGAACTTACTGCTGAAAAGGACAGAGTGAAGAGTTTGGTTCATCGAACTCCAGGAGAAGGGGAAGTTTTGGCAACGTTACGTGGAAGCAAGTCTTCTGACTTTTCTCACACCCCGTGTTTCAAGTGTGTGTGTTGGGCCTGTTATTATTATGTTCTGCAACATTTCCATCACCAAAGACCTAAGTTATACTTTTCCCACAGCCTTCATTTCTTAGGTTGTATATCATTTTTACTTTAAAATATTTTGACATAGATCATATGATTTGTATATATGTGGGTAAACTAGTTCTAGTATATTTTGCATGATACTGTGGTGGTGGACACATGTCATTATAAGTTTATTTAAACTTATGGAATGCACGGTACAAAGAGTGAACCCTAATGTAAGCCGTAGACTTTAGTTAATAATAAGGTAATGATACTGGCTTATCAATGGTAACCAATGTGCCGCACGGACGCAGGGGGTATTGTAGGGGAACCTCGTGTATGTGGGGAGAAGGGGACGAGGCCACACATGAGAACTCTGTACTGCCTGCTATATTTTTCTATAAACCTAAACTGCTCTAAAAATAATGTGTATTAATTAAAAAATTATACAAGTTTTAAAAAAATGAGTTCCAGCATATAACCTGAGAATGGCTAGTTAACATTTTCAGTATCTTCATCGAGACACTCGCCCTAGGGATAAAAGCTCACACAGGGTTTCCCTACCTTCATCTCTAATCAATATAAACAACATGGTTAATTAGCATAAAAGCTTCTAGAATCACCCCGGTAGGAAAAGGTGTAAGAATCTGGCAACCTAGAGACCCCCTTCAGAACGGTGCCTGGGAGGAGGATGCGGAAGAGCGCCAGTGCGGACGCTGACGGGGACGGGCTGTGCCGCCTGCGTGCATCACATGAGAGATTCCCGGGACGCCAGCAGCCTGGCGCATCTCCATGGGCTGCCACATGGCCAGGGCTCGTCTGTGTCCTTGTTTATATCTGTGGGGACGTCAGTCTGGGGATTCTTGTCTATAGCATCTGACTCAGGTGTTATATCGTGGAGGAAAACCTGTAAGTCCTTAGTTACCCCTAAATCACGGAGGCCACTGATATTCATGAATAGCACTAAATAATCTTCAGTGATAAAATTAGCTCAGGTTCATGTGCGAGAGCACTCTTTCAAATATTCTGGTATTGGGATGGGGCCGTTAGAGCACCCTCAGGATGTTCTGGGGCTAAACTCAAGATCAAATGTTTTCCAGCTATTCCAGCGGTTCCTGAGTCTAGCTGGGCTGGAATCACCTGAAGAGGTGTTAAAAACACAGGGGACAGCTGAGCTCCAGACTACGTACTCAGAGTCTCCAAGGACAAGACCCACGTACCTGTATTTCTCATCGTTCTCTAGGTGGTGCTAGAAAGGCAACCTGGCACTAGTGAATGGACCAGCTGGCCTTCGGAAATCCCAGAGCAAAATGACCCTTAAAGATTCTTCTGTGATTCTATGTCTGCGTGACTCCTGGCTCAAGGAGCCTTTACAAGATCATTTGAAATATCCATAGTAGAGAAAGCAAGGTGCAGAGACAGGGAAGAAACCAGATGATGCTTCAGGAGAGACAAGGTGCGTATTGAGGGATGGGGAGATGCTACTGGAATTCTAATTAAGGTTCTAATTAAGGATCTTATATTCTGGGATAATTACAAGGGCCACCAGACAGGCACCATTCTTTCCCTGGAACTGAGGAATCAATCATAAGCTAACAGCTCACTTTTGCCAACTCTCAGTTAAATCCCTGGCTAGAGCTTGTCTCAAGCAAATGAATTCTAGTTATTCCTCCTAACTCTTGTTGGCAGAACACAGGACATCTACCATCTGCTCAGCTTTGCCTTGGCAACAGGTAAACGCTGCCTATTTCTCCAAGGCAATGAGCAGAAAGAGGTAACAAATCACAACAGAGGCTCGGGTGGGGCTCCAGTCCCGTGTCTGTGTGCCCTGTGGTTCCACTGAAAAGGAGTTCTGCAGCCGCTGGGGCCCAATGACCTCGCTGGGGGAAGGGCTGGACTCTTAGGCCCTACACCAGTGCAACTGGAGAACTCCGTGATGGTGGAAATGAAAACAAATCTTTCCCATGTTGTTTTTTCCATCCTTTACAATTTCTCCAACGTTGGCACTATAAGCCTGAGGTTTACTGAGACGTTCCTTTTTCTCAAGCCATCTGTTGTGGGGACTAAGACCCAAGGCCCCCTGCTCTCACGAGGCTCACAGTCTGGCGTGGAAACCCGTTTAGCAGGTAGCTGACGGTGTTCTATGTCTACAACACGGATGGCAGGCGCTCTGGAGGCACCTAGAAATCCTTCATCATGGGACTGGGTTGCATGTTGTCAGGGAAGGAATTTCTAGGAAGTTTTATTTTAAAAATAACCTAAAGGATGAGTATGAGGTAGCTGGCAGAAGGAGGAGTATTACCTGAGAAGTCACACATACACTCGGCAAAGCCAATGCGCTGGAAGCGTAGCGGCAAAGGCAGACAGTGGCAAGAGCTGAAGCTAAAAAGGATGCTTGGAGTTCGGCTAGCAAGGGTCTCCTAAGCCACGCTATGCAGCTGACATTTTATCCTGATGGCAAAAGAAAGACACCGCAGGGTCGTAAATCTGGGAATAAAAGATGAGACCTGTTATTGGGTCACAGTTTGCCACCCGAAATCTCTTCATACATTATTCAGTTGACGAAGATGAATAATGCATTTTCCATTTGATGGCACTGCCAGGGGAAGAGGTGTGGTGATGAACAGACCGAAGAGGCTTGTGTTCTTACAAAGCAAGAGAAACCAGACGACACACAGAAGAGGGTCTCTGCAGGGTGACATGTACCCTGAGAGTGATGCAAACGGAGCGCTGTGACAGGGGCTGACTGAGGCGGGGCTTGCAGAGCTGTTTGGTTTCTGACCTTGGAGTCAAAAAAGACCTCCCTGAGGAAGTGATATTGGAGATAAGACAGCCACATGAAAATAAGGGGAAAGGGTGTTCCAGGCATCCAGGATGTTTATTGGCAAAGGCCTTCCTTGAACTTGAATTAAAAGTGAATGATCGAACCACTATACTGCACACCTGAAATTAATACAGAATAATATCAAATGTAAACTAACTGGGGAAAAAAGAAACCGGCCCGTTAAAGGGAACGAAGGCGTGCTGGAGTAGCGTCAGCATGTAGTGAGCGTGCATGAGAACACAGGGCTAGCTGGAGAAATAATGCTGAGCGCTTACTCCCTGTAGTGCTGGAACACAGTATAAACACGAGAAAACCTTTTCTCTGTGTGTACTTCTTCCTATTCTGCCCCCTCCTCAGGCTTTTCCTAACATACTGAGTCTTGCTTTATTACTTGGTTCATCCTTCAGGATCCTGGAGTCCTTCAGGAACAGAGTGACCCACTCACTCCGGGTTTCCTGGGGCTTGCCCAGTCTACACACCCAGTCTTGTATCCCAGGCACCTTCTCAGCTCCCAGATGCCCAGGACAGTTCATCGCCCTGTCGAGGGAGCCTACGCGGATCGCCCCAGGTCTAGGATATCATAGACAATCAATACCTATTTCCTATACCTGTGTCTTTCAAGAGGTGGGTTTGCAGAGGCAGGATCCAGATCCCTAGGGTCTTATGGATCCTGGCAAAGAGTTTGGACTTTATCAAAGAACAGAGAGTTTCATCCCTAAAGCATCAGCAACGTTCTATTCGTTATCTACTGTTATGTAACAAATCCTCCCAAAACAGTACTTACAATAATCACAATCACCTATTTTTCTCTCGTAGTATTTGTGGGTCAAGAATGGTTGGTTTCATTGGCTAGTGCTGGTGTGGGTGTCACGTGGGCTACAGTCAGCTACCAGCCGAGGCTGCTGCGGTCACCTGAAGGCTTCACTGGGCTGGCGGCCGTGTTTCCAAAGCGGCTCACTCCCACGGCCATCAGGTTGCTTCTTGGCGAAACTGAGGTCCTCCCCACAGGGCTGCTTGAGCATCCTCACAGCCTGTTCGCTGGCTTCCTCTAGCCCAAGTGTTTCAACAGGTCGAGGGAGGTGCTCCATGCCTTTTATCACCAGTCTCAAAAATCACACCCTGTCCCACTTTGTCCATTGTATTATTTAGGTTATAGCCTTGACTTGATGTGTGATGGGACTACACAAGGGCACAACTACCAGGGAGTGAAGACCAGTGGGGACCATCTTAGAGGCTGGCTATGACGGATGTCTCTCCACACCCTGGCTTGCTAACTCACTAAATAATGTTCTTGATCGCAGAGATAAGCTCATGAGTATTATAGTTTACTACAAGTTGGTTTTAACTAATGGAATTGCAACTCCAGAATACACATCTGTAAACTACAAACTATTGATTCTATCTTTTCACAGGTGCCTGAGGGTATCATGATGTCCAGGCTATGCTCTTAAATTAATTTTGCCTTCAAGAGTTATCAGACTTTCATTCATGGCATTAACCAACTGCATAATGCGAATCCATGCACTCATTCTTCTGACACTAACTGGCCACCAGATTTATAGGAGGCGGAGCCAATAAAGAAGAGCCACACTCACCATGACTTAGGACTCTACCACTTAGCTCAGGACACCTGGTAGTGAGAGAATTTTGCATGTGTATCCACACAAAAGACTCATGGGAAGCTTGGAGTCAGAAGGTAAGTTATGTCCCTGCCTCTACCTGAAATAACTCAAAGATAAGAAATACCTAACAGCATCTCTAAAAGTACAAATCTCTCGAGGTAGAAGTATTTGCCAAAGCAAAAAGACAGGATAGCTGCAGTGGAGTGAACAGGGAAAGTGGAGGAGTTCAGAGAGGCAGGCACAGGCCAGGGCTGCCAGGACTGCAATGGAGGTTAAGATTCCTGAGGTATTCTAGTGTCATGGAAAACATCAGAGAGTTCGAGTGGGGGGACAACTTAATATGGTGACTTTTAAAAACAGCACTCTGTCTGTTCTTGCTTCTCTGTAATAAGCCAGAGAGCACTCTGTCTCAAATGCTACCTATTCACATCATCCCCATCAGTCTAACTAGGTCTCAAATGTCATCTCTTCAAATAGGACCTCCCTAGCCACTCTATCTAAAATAATGCTTCCAATGCCCTCTCACCCTCAGCATCCTTACACTGCCTATGGTCCTCACCAGCACATGTTATCTGATGTGACGATATGTATATCAATGCGTGCTCTAAAAATTATCTACTCCCCCTTCTCAAGAGTGGACCCTTATTTCAGGCATTGCCACGTTCTTACGCAGCATAAAGTAGAAAGCGGGTTCTCAATTGATATTTGTTGAATAAATGAATGAATGAATGAACAAAAGAATAGACTTCAAATGCCAACTGAAGTTCTTTTTTTTTTCATGCCTCTGTCAGAAATGGCTCTCTCCCACCTCTCTAGCTCATTGGTCATAAATGACAAGCAATCATTTCAGATGAAAACCGATCAGTTGGCACAGCTAAAAGGAAGCTTTGTGGAAAGAAATTCTGAGGCCATACTTGGGACCTCGAGTGCAGAAGAGAGTAGGCAAGAGACTGTCTGTGATGAATTAGCAACGTCTGTCCCGTGTGTGGGAGGAGAGTAGGAGATCCATCTGCCATGGGCCTCCCACTGCACATGATAAATAAATAGATATGCAATTTAAATTCACCTTGGGCATGACCTTATCATCCTCTTTTTTGTATCTGGGTGCCCATTCCTTTTCTCCCCTATTTGACAGGCAGCTTTTCTTTGATCCTCTCCTGAGGATATGTTTATTGATTTTTAGAGAGAGAAACAGGGGGAGGGAAGGAGGGTGTAAGAGAGGGAGAGAGAAACATGAGAGAGAAACATTGATTGGCTGCCTCCTGTACATGCCCTGACTGGGGATTGAACCTGTAACCTAGGCACGTTCCAACAGAGAATGGAACCTGTAACCTGTTGCTGTATGGGATGATGCTTCAACAAGCTGAGCCCCCCGGCCATGGTGACAGGCAGCTTTTTAAGGCCAGGAATCATGTGTCTGTGCCTTAGTTTGCTCATCTGCACAACAGAATTGATAACTGAGTCTTCTTCATATTATAATTTAAGAATTATAAGAGTATGCATTCTTATCACTGAGACTAGCACCTGGTTCACGGATTGTACTAGAAAATGTTAATTGCTTTTGTTACAATAATTGTGCAGTAATAGTAAGTATAGCCATCAGCTTCGAGCCATCAGTACTCATCAGCTTCGGGACCCACCAAACCCCGTACTCATTGCATTTTGATGAGAAAAAAATGTTTCAACGCTCAGCACTTGCTCAGGGCTCATCGCACTGGCTAGAACTTGTGTGAGTCCCAAGGCTGCCCAACAAGAGAAAATGCTTCATTGTTTGGTACTCAGTGTAGGTACTCATCCTGAGTTCCAGAACAAATTAATGACAAGTACCGAGGTACCACTGTATTTTTTAGCACCTATTACTAAATACCAAACCTCACACGTGGTATGTAAAATGGCTACTGAATAAAACCGGTTAAAAGCTATTTCTGAGGCTAAGACCAGAAAGTGAGTTACTCTGATACAAAAGCGTTAGCTGATTGTAGGGACACAGTTAAAAAAACTTGAGCACCTTTTTTCTCAGTTGAACGGGATCTGAGCCGAAACTGGAGCAGCAAATTTGAGAGGCTCACTGAACAAAACTCTTAGGGGTGGCTCCATGCCATGTAAGAAGGTGCATGACAAAAAAGATGAGTTGTCTTCACCTCGAATGTCTGGAATGGGTGCCTAGTGACAGACGGAGGGAAAGCCTTCAACACTTTGTACCTAGGTTCGCGCTGTCCCTCTTCCTCAGCCCAGACGCAACAGAGCACTACGGCAGTGTGCGCGAAGCGGCTCCTGCTGGCGGAGAGCTCTCTGGACCGTGACCTTCGGGGAGAGGCACAGAGTGTCGGCTTGCTCTCTGTCAGAAGCACCGCAGACACAAAAAGGCATCTGCCTTCACCCCAGCATTGCAGCGTGAAAGCTGGTTCACCTCTCTTCGCCAGCCTGTCCCCAGCTGGCGACAGGCCCGGGTTAATTAAATGGGAGGCCTCAGCTCCATCCGAGCCCTTGAGGTACCACCTGTAATTACTCTGCTATTTAGAGATGCCAAGTCTTTGTGTTCACAGTATTCAAAGTGCATTCAGTCCCTGAGGATGGGGAAACGGTATTACAATAGAACCAGAAGCAACTCCATTTGGAGAAAGATAGAAATCCCGTGAGGCACTAAAACACACAGGAAAGAATTCCTTCAGTGCCAGTCAAGTAATGTCAACAAATAATATTCATCTTCCACTCCGTGCTAAGCATATGGCTAGGCGGTGTGCGATAAGGAGAAATGACAAATGTCTCCCTCCCTTCAGGAATCTTATTCTCCATTAGAGTAAATAAAACATATTCAGAAGCAAATGAGAAAGCTGTGTTTTTGACAAAGAAGGAACCATACAAACAAGGCAAGATAATAAAAGAGCAAAGGAGCTACGCTTGGGATCTCGGTAGACCAGGGTTTGAATCTGGCTCAGCAGTGTGACTTTGGGCACTCCTCCCCAGACCTGTTTCGAGTGTCCCCATATGCTAGTGGCAGGTCCTACCTTCGAGAGGTGTTATTAGGACTCACTAAGGAAATATACGTAACACGCCTGAGTGTAATGGCTGGCACAGAGTAGGCACTCAATGCATCCATTTCCTTGGCAAACAGTTAATGTGCGCATTGTGCAAGGACTTGTTGGATGCTGGGAACAAGACAGACACTGTTCAAGCTCTCATGCAGTTTGCATTCTAGAAGGACAGATGACTGGTAAGATGATGATAACCCCAGCATCACCTGAAATCCTACTGTGTGTCAGGTACGTCAATAAAACAAGTAAAAGCAGGTAACTCCATATTGTCCCATCAGTAAGATTTATGAAGAAAACAAAGAGGTGCAGTTTTAATGACTTGATCGTCTACTTGGGGAAGGTGATATCTGAGCTGAGGTCTGAATACCTTGTCATGCAAAGAGCTGAAAATAGAACTTTCTCAGCAGAGCAAATTCAATAAATGCTCAACACTACTGCTAACACCAAAACTGGGTTCCCGGTTTCCTGCAGCAGGCTATTGGACCTGGAGGAGTTTGGGACAGCGGTATGCCCGAACAGGATGGCGAACAGGGACTTCTCAGGGGAGGAGGGTCTTCGGCGGATGCTGAGAGTGAGAAGGAGTTAGCAAAGACGGCCACGTAAACACACCAGCGCTGCACACTCACACAACACTTAGCCAAGGGCTCAGAGGAGCTGGGAGTCCTCTCATCCCCCAGGAGTAGGCTATGACTGCTTTCACACCATAACGACAGAGTGTAACAGTTGAGACGAAGATCCATAACCACAATGCCCACAATGCCTGAAATATTTACCATCTGGCTCTTTGCAGATAAAGCTTTCTAAGCCCTGTATGAGGGGTTTAAAAGAAGTAAGTAAAAATAAAATGCAGCGGAGACAACTCAAGGAGGTTTGAGATGGGCTTTCAATGGCAGAGAAGTCCACAGACATCCACCTGGGTTTATCTCCAGACTCAGAGTGTAGCTGAAGTCTAAGGTACCTTCTGAAGGTACCTGATTGGGACTCACTGAACATGTGAAGGAGTGAATCAGGTGCTTTTTCACGTAAAAATAGTTGAGGACTTCCTCCCTCACTGTACAGACAAGGGAATTAAAGACCTTAAGCAGATGCGGTAAAAGCCAAGACTCAAATCGGGTGTTTCATAACTCCCAGTTTGATTGATTGCTCTTTTCCACCAAGATGCCACTAGTGTATTCAAATGCACAGTGTCCACCTGCCAGCCCGTAACAACCTCAAGTATGAAGGGTGCCTCCTTTCCTTGCCATCGGCAAAGCCCCAGCCAAACCTCAGGTCTCCAATCACTCTGACACCTGCTCCTAATTAATCACCATATGGCACGACTTCTGCCGGACCAACTGCTCCCACTCACCCGCAACTCTGCTGGGTCCTGGGAAGACGCAGGGGCAGGTTCGTGGGTGTTTGCTAATGATCATTCCCAGCCAGCAATCACTGGAAGCCCCGTGGTCAGACACAATGTTATACCCTCTGCAAGCTTCCTAAATATATGCCTCTTCTGTCTCATCTATCGCATGGGAAATGTGAAGTCCTACCATTTAGGAATTAATTGCTTCTTCATGCACATCAGGAAGCTTTAGCAAGGGAAAACTGTCCTCAAACCCCGCAGGTGTTAGAGACAGAATGATGACGTATCCCGGTGACCAGGAAACTAAGGTCCGAAGTCCGAGTCAGCCCGGGAGCCCCGTGGAATCGGCGGTGACGAGTTTGAGCCGCGGAGACCCTGCCATCAAGTTGAAGTCCTGCCTCTGCCACTCGCCACGCATGACCTAGGATGAGTCACTCGATCTTTCTCGGCAATAGTCCCTTCGCCTGTGAAATGGGGACAGAGCTATCATAGATTTCATTGTGTTCTCACAGGAACCAGAACCAGAGCAACTTGTGCCAGGCATCGGTGAGGGTCCTTGTTATATGGAAAGCACCTGCTGATAAGAGAAAATGATGGCACTGGCGTGAGCGATGCAGCGCGACTCATCCTGACTCGGACCTCTGTCAGCCATGTGACTCCGGCAAGCCACTGAACTTCTCCAGAGCTCAGCTTCTTCCTCTCTAGAACAAGAACCATCATATTCCCTGGCTTACAGAGCTTCTGTGAGGATGAAATGGCATTAATGAGTCATTAAATGTCACCAAATGAAGACGCATGGAACGAGTTGAGCCCAGCTCGTACGACTTTTTGGAAAATAAGAAGCAAAAAGATTATGAATACAAAGTGCCTGTGATACACTGAACTTCTCTGCGTGTATCACGTGTTGTCAGGATGACTGCTGGGCTGAGGAAGCCTGTTTACTGTCTGTTTATGTGGCCTGTGATCTGCAGGCTGTTCTTTCGAGTTGAGTGCCTGGTGGCCAGGTGCTCCGTGAGGCTGGGGATTAATTAACCCATGATCTATGACTTTTAGTTATTGTTCTCAAGTCTCACCTGATATTTGCAAGTGACTCTTAAAAAGCCATATGGCCTAGCGAAAGCACTTGGGACTGCAACACATTGGCGGAGACTCATCTGGATTACCCATTCCCTTGATTAGGTTTCTGGAGACAGAAGACACTTGCTGAGCTGGGGGCTGGCTAGTTTCAGACTAGAAATTTAAACTTTTGTGTTTAAATACTTAGAAGCACACGTGTGTGCACACCACACATATGTCAGCACAAGCTCACACTGGAGCAACATGCCAGGCAGCATGGCAGACCAGCGATAACGCAGGCTCTGAGGTCGAATACACTCCAGGGTTCCTCACTCACTAGCTTCATGAACTTGGGCCAGGCACTGGCCCCTGGGAGCTTCAGAGTCTTCACTTAACAGGAATAAAAAAATCTACCTGGTAGGGTTGAGGCAGGGCTAAGGGATGAAGGCACCTCGTCATAACTGACAATCAATACAAAGTTATAGCTGGGTCAATGCTATGAGTTTTGAAATGAGCCCTGATACTTTTTGTGTAACCCTGAGTTGTTGAGTCCCAAATTAATCATTAATAAAATGAAACTAATCTGACCTACCCCATGAATTGATTCTTTTAACCAGTATTTATGGGCACCTTCTCTGTTGCAGACACAGTGGTAATTACTGGGAATACAATGATAAACAATCAAAGCACCGTCTTTCCCTTAATGGAGTGCAGGGTCCCGGGAGAGATAAGCATTAAATGAGTATAAATATAGGGTGCCTACTTACTGTTTGTTCTGTAAGCGAACGGCTAGTGTCTGTAAAGGGAGAACCTACTACAGATTGATGAATCAGCAAAGGATGTTCAAAAGAAGTGACATTTAAGTTTAGATCTTAAGAAGGAATTGGAGTAACAAAGCAAGGAATGGCGGGAAGAATGCCGGAAAGAACAACGTGTGTGAATGTCCTGTTGGCGATTCACTCATTTTATTGAACAAAGTCAAAGAGGATGGAATGTCCTCCAGGTCCCGAGGATACACAGTCATGCAGGGGTATTCAATTCATTTTCCCTGGGGGCCACATCAGCCTCATGGTTGCCTTCAACGTAATTTAGCACTATGTAAATGTAACTCCTCCTTAACAGTTCAGAGAACTCAGTGCTGCCACCGGGTAAAAACAAAGTGTTGGGCCATATAAAACAAGGTGGAGGGCTGGATTCGGCCTGCGGGCCTTGTGTTTGCCACCTGTGATATAGGGGTAACAATATAGACAATTTCAGACTGTGGGTTGCTTATGTTAGTCAAAAAATAAGGAAGAAAATGAATTTGACTCGATTAGCATAGGGCATGGCGCAAATGCAACACTACACATATCGAAAATAATTCATGAAGATCACTGCAGCAATGATGCCCCAGTTGGCATAGCTCAGTGGACTGAG
This sequence comes from Phyllostomus discolor, assembly GCF_004126475.2. Lineage (NCBI taxonomy): Eukaryota > Metazoa > Chordata > Mammalia > Chiroptera > Phyllostomidae > Phyllostomus > Phyllostomus discolor. The sequence continues at coordinate 22,765,851 of NC_040915.2, forward strand.
TGCAGGCCTGTGAACCAAAGGGCACACACCTGGGTTGTGGCCCAGGTCCACAGTGGGGGGCACTTGAGAGGCAACCACACACTGATGTTTCTCTCCCTCTTTCTCCTTCCCTTCCCCTCTCTCTAAAAATAAATAAAATCTTTATTAAAAAAAGATCACTGCAGCAATGATAATAACTATAAAAGTAGCAATGCATGCTCCCAGGAGAAAAATCAACTCCACCCATTCAAGGCTAAATATTGTAATCATGCTTTCAACTTACGGGGTGGTGGGGAGAACCCTCCAACCTTGTTTTAGAAAAAAAACTCTTCCTCCAGGATTCACATTCAAGTTTGAAGAACCTGATTCCTGTTCATTCTTCCCTTAGATGGGACCACCCAATGGAGGAAGGATTTGACGTTAGGGGTGGCATTTGGCCTCTCATCCCTTCCTCCAGTGGGAACAAGGACAGAGGGGCCTCCCTCTCAAAGGCTGAGCGTTCCGTTTATGGAGGGTGCAGGGGCCAGTTGGCAGGGTTGCAACAGCCAAGGTGCTCGGCCTCCCATTGGACCTCTGCAGTTCCCCAAAAGTCAGAGGACAGATACAGATAAAACCCAAAGGCCGGTGAAGGAGTGTCCTTCCCCAGAGATGTGGGTGACACGTAGAAAAGTCTTCTCTGGCTAAGACCATGTCCCCTATGAATGCCTGCATTGCCACCGTAGATAGGTGGGTCTTTGGTTCAGGTAGAACTTTCTTGTGAACATGTGGCAGTTGACATTAGGGACCTTGTGACTGTATGGGCAAAATAACACTTTTCATTATTTAAAATTAGAAAGAATTTTAAGTGGCCTATTCCAAGTTTCCCCTTTCTTTGAAGCAATTCTGGTCCATGAAGCATAATTGACATATCCAAGGTCACATGTCCAGACAATGACACAGACCCAAGGCAGACACAGATTTCCTGATTATGATTTCTCCTCTCGGACCTCCTATTTGAATCCATGTATGCATTCTAAATCATACCATTTTCCCCAAGTTATTTCCCCACTACTGAAAGTTGGGGAACTTCTAAAGCATTCATTCAGGATCTGGTAGCTGGGACAGAAGAAAGAGTAAGAGGGAACAAGGTATTCAGGATAATTAGCAACTCTCCCTGGCATGAGTCCCTTCCCAGCAGGCTCTGCCAAGCCTCAGGGCATCTCTGGCATCACAACCAGCTGATGGCAAGCAGCACGAGCAGTGGCATCTCTAAGACAGTGTCAGGGGCTTGGGATCGTCAAGGCTTTCAGTGTTCCCTGCTGGCTGCTGGTTTCTCCCCCCAAAACGCACTCCCAGAACTCAGTGCCTCAGAAGAAAATTAGTTGTCTCTTTTCCCTTTTGAGTTTCCTCCTGAACCGCCTGAGCCTTCCTCCTGAACGTTTTCTCCTGAACCTTCCTATACCCTCTGAGATTCTAGAAAATGAAGCTCTTTCCTGTGACCAGCAACTTCTGAGAATTCCGTTTCTTGGGAAGGTCACACAGTGATAGTGGCACTCTTTTTTATTGAAATGTATTTGACATATAACATTGTGTATGTTTAAGGTGTACAACATGCAGATTTTATACATTCATATAATGCAACATGATTGCCATTGCAGCATTAGCTTGCACCTCTATCACATTGCATAATAATTTTTTTTTGTGGTGGGACTAATTAAGATCCAGTATCTTAGCAAGTTTGCTGTTCCTAATACAATATTGCTGCCTATAATCACTGTACTGTGTCCTAGATTTCCAGGACTTATCTACTAGTTACCAGTTTGTATCCTTGAACAACATCTTCCTTTAAACAGGCTTTGAAGAAGAAACTGAGCCAAGTTTTATTTTTTTTAAGGCTGAAAGTGTATATATGATGCTAGCTACTGGCTTGCTACCAACTGCTCTTGAACCCCGTACCCATCTATCTAAATGGCCTTACCTGGGACGTAAGTACTTCGCCTTTTTGATAGGGCAGAGGAGAGAACAGAACACAGACGATTTCTTTCACAAGAGGCAGCAGTGAACTCCAGCTGACCCAGTCACCTCGGGCCAGCCCCTTCTCCTGAGTCTTAGTATCATTGTATATAAAAACAATTTGTTGTCTGACCTACATGGTATTTTTTTCTTTTTTTCTTTTATTAATACCCAAACTTTAAAAGGAATACTTTTCATAAAACTATCCTGACCTCTACTAAAAACCAGAAGAGCTAACTAACTGGGTTAATATTCCCAAGTGGCAATCGGTGGTACTCCGCAGCCGCCTCCTGATGTCGAAGGTCATGTCCACTCTGTTCCAGTTCCCACCGGGTCTACGGCCCTCAGCTAGGTTCAGTGTCTGGAACAAACAAGTCTTTGAGTTTTTGAACCTGAACTCAGTAGTAAGTAGTTGCACCAGGCAAAAAAGAAATCCCTGTTCTGGTAGAGTTTATGCATTCATCAAGTATTTTTTAAAATTGATTGGTGAGGGATAGAAGGCATGAAAGAGAGAAGAAGGGAAGAAGGGAAAGAGAGGAGGAGTAAGAGAGAGAGAGAGATTTGTTGTTCCACTTATTTATGTGTATTCATTGGCTGATTCTTGCTTGTATATGCCCTAACTAGGGATTGAACCGACAACCTTGGCATACTGGGATGACGCTCTAACCAACGGAGCTACTTGGCCAGGCCCCATCAAATGTTATTGAATGAGTGTGATATGACTCTTTTCCTAATACCTCAAATTGTAGCATTCTCATGTTAACTCATTTTCTATAATATGCTTTTACATTCTGATTAAGGCTGCTTGACTCTTTGAACTTAGTATCTCTAATTAGTCCTAGGGTATTTTACTTGCCTCATTTCTAAGCATACTTATTCTTAAAACCTCTTTGTCCATATTAATAATCACTATCTTCCATTCTGATCTCAATTATGTGTGAGCCTTATCTAAAGCTTCTTACGTACTTTTTCTACCTGTCTCAGGAGTTCTTATACATATTGAGCCAGTTTACTTTCCTTAAGACTTCTATGTCTTTAAGAAAATAAATACTCAAAATGCACACCATTTTTGATTAAGTAAACACAAGTGTAAACACAGATTTAATTTTTATAAACTATCATCTTCTTTTGGCCACTTTTCATGCCAACGGATAAAATAAGTGGGAAGTGCATTGTCCAATCAGGGAAGGTTGCTCATTGGTTTCACCATAGAAACTGCCCCAGCCCAACTCTGGGGATACCTATAGAAGCATTAGTACAAACCAGGGCTGACGTTACTAGGTTTACTTCATGGTAGAAGGAACAGCATGTGGTCTCTCTTTCAGAGATCCCCTGCTGAAGAGCCACCACGACGCTCAGTGCCAGACCTGCTGTGAGCAGGTTACAGGGAAAGGTACCGAGAGAGATTCTGAGGAAGGTCCCCAGAGGTCTCTCCTCTCAACATTCTGATCGGATAATGAAGTCACCAGCTGAGGCATGCAGCTGCGACCAAGTCAGTGACAATCAAAAATTCTATCACATTGCTAAAAACCAATTTTGACTCAGTCACCTGCTTATCTGAGCAGACTGAACAATTCAGTCAATCTGATTACTTCTTGGGGATCCGCTGTTTGGGAGAACACAGCCACTGAAACTCGTAAGGCCCTCTGTCGCAGATGAAGGCTTTTGATTGTCCGGATGCGTTCCCCACTAGATCCAGCAAGGTCAGCATCGCGCCCAACTTTTGTAGCAGGGCACTTCCAGAGGCCAGCATTCCTTATGCTTCATAAGGAATAAAATTAATAAGATAAAAATTCATTTGAAATTCACCAAATTCCTAGTGGGTTTTTAAAATCATTGTAGGTTTTTAAAAAAAGTACAACTACAGTTGTACTGATAAAGATAGGACTGGGGCCTCAAATATCTTGATGTGGAAAGAAAAAAGAAAGAAACACATCCCTTCCGACTTGGAAAGGCTGGGAGCAAATGACATAGTTCGGCAATTCTCAGAGGGAGGTCCCTGGGCTAACAGCTCCAGCATCGCCTGGGAGGTGGTTGGAACATGTCAGAATGCACATTCCCAGGTTACTGAGTCAGAAGCTCTATGAGTAGACGCTAGAAATGGGCATTTTAACTAATTCACCCAGTGGTTCTCGTGCATGTCAGTGTGAGAATCACTAGTCCAGTCCAATCTGGTTGTGCTGATGAAGTATGGAGTTGGCCAAAATTTTTTTCTGTACAATGGCTCTAGTAGTGCTTAGTTGTCTTTAACTTCTATTGAAACAATTTTGTTAGACTGTATTGTGACAGCTGTCATATCAGTGTGCATTTAAAAAAACTTTCAGCCCTGGCTGGTAGGGCTCAGCAGATTGAGTGCCAGCCTGCACACCAAAGAGTCAGTGTTTCAATTCTCAGTCTAGGGCACATGCCTGGGTTGTGGGCCAGGTCCCCAGTAGGGGGCGCCTGAGGGGCAACCACACATTGATGTTTCTCTCCCTCTCTTTCTCCTTCCATTCTTCTAAAAATAAAAAAATAAAATCTTTAAAAATTTTTAAAAACTTTCAAAACTGGTGAACTTTTGTGTAGCAATTTTAATATTGAACATGGAAGAAGATATGTGACATTTTCAGCATATTATGTTTTATTATTTCAAGAAAGGTAAAATGTAACTGAAATGAAAAAGAAGATTTGTGCAGTGTGTGGAGAAGGTGCTGTGAGTGACTGAACGTGTCACAAGGGGCTTGTGAAGTGTCCCGGTACTACTGACCGTGTGGCCAGAGAACTTTGTGCGGCGGGGCTGTCCTCTGCATCGGCAGAGGTTCAGCAGCGCCCTGGCCTCTGCCCACTAGAAGCCAGTAGCAGGAGAGAGCCAACATACTCAAAAGACCCAAATCAACAAAGTTATTGGTGAAAATGAAACATGCGTCTTTTATTTTATGGGAAAAAAAGTCATGGATTTTTGGCCAACCCAGTACCTAAGGCCCAGGGAACAAAACGTGACTCTGTTGTTGAGTTGCGAGAACAGGCAACACTTCCTCCACCCTTTGTACGAAACTCGAAAACGCTGTCTGTCCTTGGGGCCTGCAAAGCACGCGATGCACTCGTTTAGTCATCACCACTGTTCTATGAATAGTTGTTTATTTCAATCTTACAGATGAGAAAACGCTCGGAGGGAGTAGGGTGCTCAAGGTCCCATTTAATGAGGGGTTGACTTTGGATTAAACTTTTTCAAATTTCAAATTCTGTGTTCTTTTAACCAAACTACAGTCCCTGATCCACACTGACCACACCAGGAATTCTCAAAAGGTAGAGCTATACCTTGTTTGTGCATGTTTTCTGTTACACTGAGTCACTGTTACAGGGGCTGGCTTGCCTCTTGGTGAAGGAAGAGCACAGTGTTTTGGAAAAAGACTATTTCTGTCTCTACACTTCTGTGGGTACAGTTGATTAGATATGCTACTTTTCTAAACTTGAGCGATAAATGCAAAAACCGACCTATGTCAGATCAGTCGGGAAGGCTATTTTTACTCTTCATTGTTATGTATAAAACGCTTGTTAGACATTTGGGGGTGGGCTGTTGTTTGGATTTTTTAATATTTTAAGTGGTGCTCACTTGTTATATTTGCGACTTCAGGCTATGTTAGCAAGTGGTACAATTTTAGAAATTTGAAAAAAAAATTTAAATGCCATGTGGTAAGAGAATAATATGTTAAAATATAGATTCTCAATATACAAGTATTGTTTTCCTTCTAAAAGGGGCTGATGATAATAGTTATCACTATGAATAACCACAGATAGTTCTAGAGAGCATAGTACCTTCTAAGAACTAGACTGGGCGCTTTGTGCGACTTCTCCAATAATGCCCAGAATAGCCTCCTTGGCAGGACCTTCCCGGGGTGGGCATGACTGAGGGAGTGTTAGAAAGTAGAGTGAAAAGGCTGTCCATCCAGGGAGTGGGCAAAGTATCCAAATTCAGGCCACAAGGAGTGACACAAATATTATATCTTGAGGTTCTGTGTTGAAGTTTCTCTTGAATGTCCACGGTCCTTGTCTCTACTACTCAGTTGGCGCCTACAATTATCATCTTGTATTGTTGACACTTCCCTTGTGTGTCCATATTATACTTCACTCTTTAACTGAATATGAGGGTGAAAGGAATATTTTAATGTTAAGAAATTTTTATAAATCATGAAACAACTGGGCTAGTAGGGAAGTGGGCAAAGGCTGTTCAAAGACACAGACAACATGGAAAGATGCTCAGCTGTATTTGAAGAAAAGCAAATTAAAAATGGCCTGGTGTTTTTTACTTAATTGGTAAAATACTTTAAAATTTTATGATAGTCACTATTGGAAGAATTGTGGCAAAATCATCTACTCCTGAGTAAGTGTGTATAGTAGTACCACCCCTAGGTAATATTAGTACCTTTTTATTTTCTGCATTTAAATTTTTTCAACTACAGTTTAAACTCAATATAATTTTTATTAGTTTCAAGTGTACAGCACAGCAGAAATAACCTATCAATAACCTATCAATTCATCCATACATAACTGACTAAATACCTAATACCCTACTAAATCTTCCTCTAGGAAATGACATCAGAAAGGTTGTAGGGAAATGTGAAAGCAGAGGTGGCATGTGATCAGTTCCCTGTCTGGAGTTCCAGAAGGTGACTTCCATGCTGGCTGGAGCCAGAGCAGTGGGGTGACCACAGGAAAGCATGCAGAATGGCCCTGGAGGAGTGGGGTGGAGGGGCTGCTTAGCTCTCCTGCTCTCCCTCCACAGCCACCTCAGCTTCCGAGTGCTCCCCTCGCACTCACAGTGCCTTTGCACGGGTCACCTGTGGACATGTGCAGGGTGGCGAAAACTTGAGTCACCCAACGTGCGTATGCCCGACTGACATCAGAAGGGACGACACTCCGCCTTCTTGTTCCAGCTCTTACACTATAAACAAGTGTCCTTTCGCAGTCTGTTTAATGTCACGTTTTCTGCCTATCTGTGCTTTTAGTTCTGATACCATTGCTTAAAATAGCACCCTCCCCAAGCACAAAAGTGTTGTCTTCACTCCCGCAGCACAGGAGGGCTGTGATGTGAATTAGGAGCAGCTGCGAGTCGGCTGCTCCTTTCCATGGGCTTTGGTCCCTTCCATGGGGCCTCTATAAGAACTGAACAGACCCCGCCAGAGAGGCTTGGCAGGTGGGGGTGAACAGGCAGCCTAATTCAGGGGCTGGGTGGAGGATGCGTTCAGACTGAAGACCTATTGCACCAGCTAGAGGGCAGATGGTCCAGGACAGCAAGCAAGTCTGGCCGGGTCCTGGTGCGGCTGGAAGCCCCTTCTGGAACACCGGTACAGAGAACCAGGCACCAGACTAGCCAGAGACCCACGAGAATCCAGGAAGTGGCGTTAGAGTCCCTCCCTGTCACCTCGAGGTCTTACCTCCGACACACCAAAGGCCTTCCTGGGGCACAACAGGGGGAAATCCCCAAAACACCAACCATCCACCCAGATGAGATGAAATTCATTAAGAGACTCTTCTAAACTAAGAGAAACCATCTTAAATCAGATAGGCACTTCTCAACAGCAACTCGCAAGTGTTTCAGTTTTATTTCCTTTTCCACACTCCCCCATCCTGCCCACCTACCAAGCTCGGGGGTGGGGTGGGGTGAGGACTCACTGGAGAGTAAGGTGAGTCATAGAAAAGTTGCAGTTCCTTATACTTTTGAGTGTATCATAAAAAAAATCAGAAATGCCGCCATAATTCTATGAAATATTTAAAGGGAAGAAGCCTACACATGCTAACACAAAATTATGTCCAAAATTTATATTTTAAATTTTAAAAAGCCAGTTTCAGGGGATTATATACAACCTATATAAAAACCCTATAAATTAAAAATATAGCCATACACACATATTTCTCATAAATGCATACAACATTTCTGGAAAAACACACAGAAAAATGTCTTTTAAACACTTTAGCCTATGAGCTTTGTGAAGGCCAGGACTACACCTTTCCCTGTGTTCGCTCTGCCCAGCATGCTGCCTTGCGTGTATTATGTACATTTAAAACATCTGTGGCATGAACAAAGGAATTCGTAGGTAACGGAATAAAAATGAGAGGAGTGTCATGAGGCTTTTCTTAATATTTGCACATCCCCTGTTGGCACCTGTCAATGTGAGCACCTATTACATTCAGAATTTTAAATATCTGTTTATTCTTCACAGGCTGCTAAGCATCTGCCCTGACTGGTGTGGCTCAATGGGTAGGACATCGTCCTGGTTCCCTTCCTAGCTGGGGCACATGCCTGCGTTGTGGGCCAGGTCCCTGGCTGAGGGCGTGCGAGAGGCAACCCATGGATGTTTCTCTCTCACACTGATGTTTTTCTCCCTCCCTTCCTCCCATTCTAAAAATAATAAATAAAATCCTTCTTTAAAAAGGCAGCTGAGCCTCTTTCAGCGTCATGATGATATTCTCCATTCTCTAGTAACCATTCTATCTGCTCACACTTGTTTTTCTAACCCACAAAGAGATGCCGAGTGAGCTCTCTGAAATCACGTTTGTCTGTTGGGACTAAACTTTGACCGGAGCTCACCTGACTGCGGAGATATTCGATGTGGCCTAGGCTGATCTGATTTTCTCCCTTGCAAATGTGAACTTGTATGTGCCCGAGACATTAAACACCAGAGTCACCGCACAGCTGGAATCAGAAGTTGTGTGCTTGGGGTTATGGATGGACTTTGAGCAGCAAAACAAGCCAGTTGTGGGGCAAGGAGGCTGAGCAGCCAGGCAGGACAAAAGCCTGGAAGCCGTCAGAGGCACAGGGAATACTCAAGTCTTGACATAGTCCTATTTTTATGTTCTTTTTGCGGGCCGGTTGCATCCCCACTCTAAGGTCCCCTGAGATTGCCTTTTACATTCATAACAAAATCACCAGCTATGTAGCACAGGCTGGTTTCTGTTAATAACCCCGTTGCCTCAACCGTGGAGGAGACCGAGCATGAGTGCCGTAAACAAAGCCAGATAGAAGGCCTGTCAAGATGTGGCCCTCTGCGTCCTCTTCTTCCCCTGTTCCCTCACACACTGCCTTCCTGCATTGGCCTGGGGTACTATTCCATCCTCTTCACTAGGTGACATCGACTCAGTTCAGGACTCATTTCTTCGGAGAAGCTCCAAACCTCCAGTGCGGTTACCCTCACACCACATCTGGCCGAGGACCCCAGTGCGCTTCCCTTCCCAAGGGGGTTCCTCCGCATGTTGCAGCGCATTGGTCTTCTCCATGTTCCACACTCCTACTCGGCCGCGGCTTCCTTGAGGGTGGAATCCTTTTCCACCTGTGGCTCCGTCATCAGTATTTCACGTGGTTAGTGCCTCTGACACCCAATACATCTTTACTGAATGAACTACACTTTTTGTATCTACTACCCTGTAGACTCTTAGATTCTGATGCATTAGAAATTCCACATTTTATTTATTTAAAGTATCTAAACAAATGCCCCCAAACAAAAAATTGGCCAACCTGACACTCTTCTAGGCCCTAGAGTCCAAACCAAACAGATGCAGGTAGGACCAGCCGGTGGATGCAGCGACCACACGCAGATGTAGGTAACCCAAACGCCCCGAGCTAGAGGGTGCCGGGGAAGTAAGCCAACTGCAATTCATCGGAAACTGTTAGAATGACAAGCCGACAGCAGACAGGAAGGACGGCTCTCCTAATCACAGGCTTTCCTAGGTGAATCCAAAAAGGAAAAAATGACCAAAAAAAAAATCTCTCAAATCAAAATAATTCTTTCTTCCCTGCTTTAACTAAGTTGTTGCACTTTTTATCTTTTTCATGTACAGCCTCACTCAAAGATGCTTTCTAACCCACTTTATCTTTCTGGTTTAGCGAGGAGGAAACGCAGATTCACATGAAGTGATGTGACCCAGGTCAGAAACACCAATTAGCTGAGCTGGGACCAGAACGCCCTGCTTTCGGCTTCCTTCTTTGATCCAAACTTGTTTTCATCATGTTTTGTCAAGAGTTTGCAGCTCCAGCTCAGTGCCCCCTGAGCCCCTGGGCCCACCTAAAATTCAGTCATGCAGGCTTGCTGCCCACTAGCCCCTGGATAGCAGAGGTATGTAAAAACCCAGAGAAATTGTATTGGAAGCCGATCTCACGGGCAGAAATCAAAATGACATCAGCGACAATAAATCACCACGGTGTAATCTTGGAGGAAAGGTTGGCTGTGTCTCGAGCGAGGTCAACTTCTGGCATCCGTGGGAAATAAATATCAGGCAGCTTATCTTTTTGAAAGCAGGGGACTATAAAAACACAATTGCCAGAATGGGAGAGAATTGAAGCTGATTTCCATGGCAACAAAAGAGTTACGTGGATGAAACAAGGGCCCATAAAAATCTATGTAGGCCACATTAAAGGGGGAAACACGGAAAGGAAGCGACGGGGAAGTGGCATCCATCAAAAATCCCCCGAGAGGGGAGGTGACCACCAAGACCTTCGGAGTCCGGGCATCAGGAGGGACAGTGCTGGCAGCCAGAGCCCCCAGGTCTGGTCCTTGCCGCCTACAAATGCCTCAGTGGTCAGGGTTCCTCTGGACTAGTGTGAGGTGGACTCTTCATTTGTCGCTTGGATATTTTCTGCAGCAAACTCTAATACACTCGGTGGATCTCTTGGGGAAAGGTTTGGGGTGAGGTTACGAGACACCTTAATAATGTTGGGGACCTCCCCAAACTGTGCCTTTTCTCTGTTTTCCTACCCTCATCTCAGTTCAGTCCCCCCGTTGCCTTCCCACTCAGGGTCTTTCCCACTCCCATTCTTTCAGGTATGTTCGCCACGCTAGTGGATTTATTATCTAAAACTAACCTGCGTCTGAATCCACCCATAGCTCCTTCTATATTGCTCCACTACTACCCTCCTTAGCACGACATCTGGCTCTTCATATTTGACCCCTAACATGGTCTCCCTCTAATGTCATGTTCCTAACACTCTCAGTCTGCCTTTTCCCATCCTCTCATGTTCTCTTGGAACGCCAGAACTTTGCACATGCTATTTTCATCTTCTGCACCATCTGTCTCTCCATGGTCCTCCACCCCTCTCTTCCCTAGCTTTCCCTCAGGTGGAGTGGGAGTGCCTCCTCCTGGAAGCCTCCACTGATTGCTCCTCTCCCTTTCACGACCAGATGTCCCTGAGAAAATGCTCCTTTGATGCTCTGCACACACTGATTACAAAAGTTCATTATACAATACTGCAATCACCTGCTCACTTGCCAGTCTCCCCCGCCAGGCTGTGAGCTTGTCGTGATTTGTCTGTCATCACAGCCCTAGTGTCTGGCACACAGCACACATACTGTGCATGTTATGGACCGAAAGGAAGCAAAGATAAATATCCTCCGAGTGTCTGCCCAGGTTCGTGTTGCAGGTCATTCCTAATTTGAAGCTCCTTTGCTTTAAAATCCTCATTCACTCTTAGGTGGTTTAGACAGTTAGAAAGTTCTTTCTCACTGTCACATTATAGGTTCATGTATTATAGCCTTTATATAACTTTGCATTACTTTGTGTTTCATTAACCAGAATTTCCACAACCTCCAAACAAGCTCCCGAGGTCTTTTCCTGTTACTCAATTGCTCAGAAAAGAAAATCTATGAAACATGGAATTAAACACTCTGTGTGTCCTTTTGGTATTTATTCACGACCTGGTGCTGCCTCTCACATTACTCTACATCTGCCGAGAACATGAGCGAAGGCAGAGAAATAAAAAGATCAAGAGAAAAGAAAGCCCGTCACCACACAAAGTCTCACATGCAGATGTTCACGGCACTTATGTATAACAGCCCCAAATCTGAAACAACCCAAATGCCCATCAAAAGGTGAATGGATAAACAAACTGTAGTGTATCCGTACCATGGCATACCACTGAGGAATACAAAGGTAGAAACTGTTGATACACACAACAAATAATCCTCGAAATAATGTTAAGTGAAAGACACGAGGCAAAAATCTCCATTTATAATAGAAGATTCTAAAAAATGCAAACGAACCTAGAGTGACAGGAAGCAGTTCAGTGGTCCTTTGGTGTCAGGGAAGTGGGGGCGGAGAGAACATTACAAAGGGCGTGAAGGAATTTGGGGAGGTGATCAATGTATTAATTATCTTGATTTGGTGAAGCTCTTGCAGGTATATACATATATCAAAACTCAACTGTACACTTTAAGTGTGTGCACCTTATTATATGTCAGTTACAACAGAAAGAAGGGAGGGAGGGAGGGAGAAAAAGGAGAGAAGCAGAGCATGAGTTGAAGTACGCAATGTTGCCTACAGCAAAAGTAACACTCTACCAGCTAAAAATATGTGTACCCAGGGATACACATCCCAACGTGTGATTAAAAAATGGAGCCCAGTGGCATATTTCTGTTGTCTAATCACGCAGGGAGATGTTGACAGGACTGTAACTGGAGGCACTCACAGGTATAAAGCAACAAACCATTATCACCTTCCAGTGCCGATTTCTCTTTACACCCTGGCAACATCCCATTCAAAAACCCGGATGGCTCTCCACCACAGAACCAAGCCTTCTCTCAGCAGGTACTTGAAGAAGCGCCAAAACGTGGGCCCAACATGATTTACAGGTTTTTTTCCCCTGTTATCCTTTCTCTGCTATCTAATTAAAACACTCTACATCTTGTCATGCCAGACTTTTCTGTTTTCTTAGCAATCAATTCTCCTTTACAACCTCTGTACAAGCAACTACATAGATTATCATCCACTTTGCATATGCAAATGCTCAATTTATAAAGATAATTAAATTACTGGGAGATCCCTACTCAGCTCAGATTCCACCTCCTTCTAGAATGTGCTGTTCTGCTGTCTTGTCACTCCCTCCTGCTCCCGTGCACGGGGGAGGGGATCGGTGTGCGGGGTGGGCTCACAGGCTGCCCCAGCTAGGAGCTGTGTGCAGATGCACTTCCTCCCACTTAGACTTGGACTTGGGCAGGGTTAAGTGCTGTCTTTCACGTCTTTATTCCGTACACCGGCTAGCACATAGTCTTTGGAAACATTCTGTTCTTCGGTTGTGAAAAAAGGATTTGTTTACTCGGAAAAAAGGAGGTTCATTTTTGCTGTACTGCTGTTGAACTGGCCACTAGTCTTTTCTCATGAGGACAAAGACTGTCTATTCTGTTTACGCTGCAAACTCAAGGCCGAATGCAGTGCTCAGTGGAGGAGGCGCCCGGTAAGTGCATATGGCATGAGACGGGGCCCCGGCGTGGGTCCGAAGCCCAGCCGTGCTGCTCACGGAATTGCCCTGCATGCTGGGACCTGCTTTACCGTCCCTGACCCTCACAACATGCCGGGAGGTTAGCAGAAGAGGCACTATAGTTTCCAGATTAGGAAACAGAAGCCTGGAAGACTGATGAGTTTTTAAGCCTTATAATATCCAAGGTAGAACTCCAAGTAGGCCCGCCATCTTTCCTTTCCTCAGACATAAATGAACCTGAGCCTGTGTTAAGAGATGAAGATAATAGTAAACAGGAAAGGCACAGTGTCGTCATCTTTCGTGGAACTGAGAGACAGATGAGCAAAACGGGCAGTCACAAAGAGTGGGAGAACGGGTCACAGAGCGCAGGCAGGGGCAGGAGAGGGAGAAGGATGGGAAACGCTTTCCTAAGCAGCTGAGGCCTGAAGGATCAGTAGGGATGGGCCACCTGCTGAAGGGGTGAAGAAGGCAGAGTTTCAAACAAAGGCCTTCTGACTTTTTTTTTCTGATCACATTTATGTAAATTAGTAGTTCTCCTCAAAATCTAGCCTGGCCATATGGGTAGTGCGGACCATATTTCTGAGCCTCTCTCTGCATTTTCTCAGGTAATCTGTAATTTACCTGAACTCACTTCCCATTCCCAAGGTGAATCAGGTCCAGCTACCTATCTTTTTACATGTAGAAAAAACTCAACATGCTAAGCATACAATTTTTATTCTGAAGTGCACCTTGGTATACACAGATCTATAACTGTTAGATTTAAAAGTTAATTTCTATGACTTTTGAAGATGAAAAATTGTAAAGAAAAAACAAAAGATGATATTTACTGGTATTTTAACACAGTGTGCAAGTATCTTTTATTTATTATCTCATTTAATCTGCAAAAGAACCCAATGGAGGAAGTATGATTATCATCCCATTAGTTAACTGGGACTGAGATAACTTGCCCAAAGTATAAGGCAACTAAATGCAGGCATCAAAACTTAAACCACACACTGTCTACATTACCTTTCTATTGCGGTTGTAAAAAAATTACTGAACACCAGTGACATAAAACCACACAGGTTTAGTATCTCACAGCATCTCCCCCTAACATATGGACCTGACAGCAAAACCAAGGCGAAGGCAGTGCTGCATCCCCTTGCTGACTTTAGCAAAGAATTTGTTTTCCTGCCTTCTCCAGCTTCCAGAGGCAGCCTGCACGCCTGGCTCTTGGCCCTCAGCCAGCAATCCCATCAGTGTTATTTTTTTTTTTTTTTTTTAATTTTAATAATGTGTTTTATTCAACCCACTATATCCAAAATAATACTATTTCAACATATAATCAACATGAAATTCTTAATGAGGTACTTTATGTTATTTTTATTATTTTTATTAAGATATCAAAACCCAGTGTGTGTTTTATTCTTAGAATCAGCACATATCAATTTCACAGTAGTCATTTTAGCCATATAGAAAGTAGAACAAAGATGATATAAAATTTTGGTGTCAAGTCCCTGATTTTTTTTTTTTTGGTGGAGCAGCTTTAGGTTTACAACAAAATTGAGAGGAAGGTATAGAGAATTGTCATCATCCTGAGCCACATAAGCATAGCTCTCCTATTATCAATATCAATCAACAGAACTTTATATCTTTTACCAAATTTGAACCTACATTGTCACATCATAATCACCCAAAGTCCATAGTTTACATTTGGGTTTACTTTTGGTGTTGTGTATTCTGCTGTTTTGGACAAAAGTATAATGACATACAATTATTGTAATATCATATAGAGAATTTTGACTTCCTTAAAAATCTGTGCTCTACATATTCATCTCCCTTCACTCATAAACTCATGGCAACCACTAATCTCTTCATTATCTCTACAGTTGTGCCTTTTGTAAAATGTCATATAGTTGAAATCATACAGTATGTAGCCCTTTCAGATGGCTATTTTCAGTGAATAAACACACATTTAAATTTACTCCATGGATTTTCATGATTTGGAAGTTCCTTTATTTTTACTGCTGAGCAATATTCATTTGTCTGAATGCACCCACAGTTATTATCCATTACCTACTAAAAGGCAGTTTGGTTGCTTCCAAGATTCACTCAGTTATGAATAAAGTTCCATAAATAGCTGTGTGCAGGTTTCTGCATGAACATAGTTTTCAAAACCTTTGGGTAAATACTGGATCATATGGTAAGCTTATGTTTAGCTTTGTAATAAGCTGTTTTCCAAAGTGGCTCTACCATTTTGTATTCCTTCAGCAGTGAATGAGAGGTTCCTGTTGCTCCACATCCTCATCAGTATTTGGTTATTTCAGTGCTCTGGATTTGGCTGTGTTAATAGGTGCGTAATGATATCTCGTTTGTTGTTTTAATTTATATTCCCTTGATGACATATGATGTTGAACATATTTTCATATACTTATTTGTAATCTGTATAATCTGTATATCTTTCTTGGTGAGGTTCTGGTTAAAGTCTGTGCCCACTTTTTAAATTATGCTTTCTAGCCCCAGCTGGCGTAGCTCAGTGGATTGAGTGTGGGCTGCGAACCAAAGTGTCACAGGTTCGATTCCCAGTCAAGGTACATGCCTGGGTTGCAGGCCATGACCCCCAGCAACCGCCACATTGATGTTTAAAAAAAATTATGCTTTCTAATGGACGAGTTTTAAGAGTTCTTTTGTATATTTTTATAACAGTCCTTTATCAGGTATGTCTTTTGCAAATATTTGATACCAATCGGTGGCTCTTGTTCTAATTTTCTTGGTACTGTCTTTCACAGAGCATAAGATATTTTTATCTTATCAACTTTTCTTGATGAATTAGGTCTTGGGTGTTTTATCTTCTTTTTTTTATATATTTATTGATTATGCTATTACAGTTGTCCCAGTGTTATTATAACATATTCCTCTGTGGCTCTCCTGCCTTTTTTCACTTATACAATCATCGCCTTGGGCCCTTGTAGGTAATCCAAGATAATCTCTCCATTCCAGGACCCTGAATTGCACCTTCGAAGTCCCTTTTGCCACAGGAGGCAGCAGGACTTCATGCTCCACGGATCAGAAAATGTGGACATATTAGAGCGAGCATTAGTCTGCCTACCCTGTTTCCTTTTCCATTATGTTATAGGGTATGATTCGGGTTGGTGACACAGGGATATGGTTCTAATTAATGATACTTTGTGCAAGAAGTGACTTGATTTTGTACTATTGCAGAGTCACCTCTCTCTTCATGGCTCTGGGTTTTGGGGAGACTGGCCAGGTGTCCAGCCCCATGAGAGATGTGACTGACTCTATGTCTCCTCCCTTTCACGACACTCACATTCGCCTCCACACTCGGTGCTGCCTCGCCGGACACTGTGTGGTTCTCTGTCAGCTCAGCCCCCTTGCGCCCACTGCCCACGGACAGCCCATGTCCCGTGGTGAATGGCAGAGCGGCAGCAGAAACCCCGAGAGGAGTGAGCCTCCTCACCCTCCGCGTCTCAGGCGTTTACCCTGGCTCCTGACCGTGGCTGGGAGTTCTAAGATGAATTATATTTGATCAACCAGTTCCAGAAAATCAGTTCCATTCAGATTAAAATTTTAAAATGTATTAATGGAAGAAACCACTGCATTTAAGAGTCAGTGACCTACATTCCAGCTCCAGAATCAAATTTTGCCCATTCTGCTTCATTAGCTGGACAAGGCACACAGCCGCTCTGGGCTTCGACATCTTCGGGTGTGAAATAAGGTGAATGACCTCTCCCTCTCCTCCCTCCCTCCTGCCCCAGGAGTGGTGAAAAACCAAATGAGATCATCAACACAAAAGTGCTTGGCAAGCTGTGAAATTCCTAGCTGGATGAGCAATCTGTGAAACCATTATTAGGAAGACTCTGCAAGGTACTGTGGGTGATGTGAAGATGCATAAGGCCTTGCTTTTGCTGCTGCAGGAAATCTACAGCGTGATTAGGGATGTGTCCTGGACACAAATTAACTTGTTCATGTAACCCCTGCCTGACAGCAAGAGTGTTTTAACACCATCTAAAAGGCGGCCTCATGATGCTAACCCGAAGGAATATCTGGGGCTTTGTGTAACTTTGGAGATACTTTAGTCATGGATGTTTCAGCATACTTTTAAATCTCCCCACTTGATCATAAACATGTGGAATTGCTTTAGGTATTTAGCATTCACTGGCCCTGTATATGCCAGCAGCCTCTTAATGCAGAAACCCCAGGATTCTATCTGGCAGCTGAAGTATGTTTTTGCCCATATACAGCGCAGGGAATCACGACCCTGGGAATAACCCCCCAAACAATGATGAATGAGTAGGGGACAAATAGTCTTGTTTTCTTCCACTCCATTTCCAGATATCTCAGCAGGACTGAAACTTGCTACCTAATGGTAACTGCTCGCTGACCTTGCACTGGCTTGTCTTCCCACTTTCATTTTTCCACATACCAATTGGTGCTTTCACGAAATTCTAGCCTTGGGATCTACTTCTGGGGGAAATCCCATCTAAGGTGGTAGTGTATGCATTGTCCCGTCACCAGCCTTCTACGCTGTCTTCAGGTTTTCACTATTGCAAACCAGGCTGTAACACAATTTCTATGTATCTCTGGATATATAATGTAGAAGGTTTTCATTGGTATGATCTGTCAGTGGAACTGCTTGGTCAAAGGGTGTGTGCATGTTCATCCTTAATAAATGTTTGTCAACATTTTTAAAAGGCTGACAGTGTCAAGAATCTGTGAGAATGTCACATCTGGTTGCACGTGGAAAATGGTACCTCTCAGCAGTTTTAATTTGCATCCCCGCTATCGCCCATGGGAAGATATGTTTATATAGTCAAAAGTATAAAGCCATACATGGTTCGCTTGAAATATTTTACAATTAGAACAAATACAGAATCAGAGAGACCGATCTGAAGTTGGGTGAGGGACGATGGCAACTGGGACCGGAGGGCTGGGTTGTAGTGACAAAACTGTGATGTAGGGTGTATTTGAAGCTGGAGGGAATGGGATTTTCTGGTGGAGTTGGTTTTGGCTTTGGACCCATCTAATTGAGATGCTTGGCAGGAAAGGAAGGAAGGAGAAAAGAAATAAAAGAAAAACAGAACACGTAGAATCAAGCCTTGAATTCTGAGAAGAAGAAGTTACTTTCCACTGGTAAGTCTACACTCAGCCAAATAATCCATCAAGGACAGCTGAGGTTAGGAAGAGACGGCGCCTCCTCTTAGTTTCCACTTAGACTTCTGGGACCATTTTTGACTGCATTTAACCATTTTCATGTATGTTTTAATAGAAACAATTATTTCTTAATTAAAAAAATTCCCACTCGAACTCCAATAACAATAATAGCTAAGATTTACTGAGAAATTATGTTAGTGGTGAATATTTCCTAACTCTTGATGCTCATTCCTCAAGACTGGATCTCGGTTAGTATTACCCCTGGCCTGCCTCTGCTCCCTCGCTTTGTGTCCAGGACAGTGGAGAGATTTTGCGATGGCATTGGGCTAGAGCAACCAAGAACACTCCACCTAGCTTTTATTTCCCTTCTGGGGGAGCCAAGTCCTCCTCTGCTCCCCCATTCACCCCTGGTGCAGGCGGCTGCTTCGGGAAGGGGCCTGCCTTAGACAGGCACCACCATGACTAGGGCCCAATTCTGGGCTTGCTTATCAGCAAGTCCATTTGGCAATCAGACCTAAAGCCACATAATCCATCCTGGCCTCTACCAGTAAATGAAGTAATATTTTGGTCTCTGGTTCCCCCCCCCCAACTCTGCTCAAAATTAGGTAGGAAGGTTACTTTATAATCCCCATAAATGGTATGCTGTAGGGGCCACGCTAAATATTTCCCAAACTACATTTCATATAATCTCAGTAACTCCCCAACCATGCATTATTAACCCATGTGATTAAGGAAATTAAGGTAGTTTGTGTAGTTTCTCCAATATCTCCCATCTAGTAAGGGGCAGAACAGGAGTCAAACCCCGGTTTCTCTACACCTGAACCCTGCACACTTAGCCAGTCTGGCTGTGGAAAGATCAGTCATGGAAAGAATTCTGTAGTTTCTGCTCGAAATAACTTAGAGCCCAGAAGAACCCAAGCAATGGTCTCGAATTCAGGAAACTGACTTCTCTTCTTTTTTGAAGCCTGCGTGCTGTGCGACCCCTAGATTTGCAATTCCTTACGTGTAAAACAATAAGGAATTGTAGCAATTCTGGGACTACCTAAGGCCCCTGGTTATTGTAATGCGCACAGGAGAGGGTAGATGCATGGATCCTTTGAAAACGTGATGCTGTGATACCAACAAAGGCCGTCAGGACTTTCATAACTAATTCCTTAAGATTTGCTGGCAAAGATCACCAGCAGGCACGATTTTAGGAGCTGAACGTTGACATGGTAATTACAGTTCAGTACAAATTCCTGACTGGGTTTCTGATGCAACACTCCTAGTGCCACTGTGCCACTCTCCTCCTAGGTCCCAGCCCCATCAGGACCCCCTGTTGTCTGGGGTCGGAGCGCGTCAGATGCACGGCTGAACAACGGTGCCCAGATCTGAACCTAGTGATGGACAGCTCCGCCGTCTTGACCCAGGTTTAGGCACAGGTCTTCTGTGTGAGCTACAGAGTTCTCCACAACAAAGGGAATTCTGGGGATTGTCACAAAGAATCCCTGCTTAACAGGCACAGCGTTCTAAAAGTCTCGTGTGTTCTTTTTATAAAGATTCATGAAGCCACAATCCTCACCTCAGTCATAATGATGAAGCCTGAAATTAGATTCTGACATTGCAAATGGGTTATATGTCATGATTGAAGCATCTCTGAGTCACAGGAGAATTATACACTCAATTAATCAGGGAGAAATAATGTCCTACCAAAAAAAATCTTAATATTAAAGCTAAATAATCTATTGACTTATTTAATCTTATAATCTTTGCTTGAAAAAAAACAAGTGGAAAAAACCTACAACCATGATGAAGACAAATTAATACTTAAACACGGGAAAATGACTCAAGGCACAATTTGATTAAGATTCAAATTGGTTTTTAGGTTGAACAAGAAAAAAATTTTAGACAAAAATATAGCAAGTGTACTTGGTTTCATACCTTGTAAAGACTAAACTATTAACTACAGGCAAACTGATTACCTGACATTTGCTATTATCTTACAGATCTATGACACTCCAAGCAGGCACTCTCTCCAGCTCAGCCTTGAACACTGGCTCTAGACAGGATATCAGATACGCAGGAATGGACTTTGTCACTGCCTCAGGAGTGAAAGCTCCACGGTAGAATTAGACTGGATGGTGGGTGCATTCTTGGGGTAAAGCCCACTTCCTCACATCTAACCTTGGGCTTGGCCATGGGGTTTGCTTGACTCATGGAGACGGCGTGTGCCGGCTGCTGCTGGAGGCTGTGAGAGGTGTCCTGTGGTGTTCATGCAGCTCCACGGCCTCCTGCCCTTTGCCCTGAGAACAGCGTGCCCGGCACCGGCTGCTCCCTTCCTCTGAACCCTACATGAGAAGGCCTGGCAGCAGAATTGGCTACGTAATTTATGGGGCCTGTTGAAAAATTAAAATCTAGGGCCCATTGTGCAAAACTTAAAAATTTAAGACAGTGACAACAGGACATTAAATCGCATGTGAGACCCTTCTTAGCCTAAGACCCCGCAGAACTGAACAGGTTGCACATGCAGGAAGCCAGCCTGCTTCAAATGAGCGAAGCAATCAGCTTTATGGGCGTTTGTTCTCATGGCAAACTGGAGAGCCCAGGCCCCGTCCAAAACAGGCAGCAGCTACTCGGTTCCTGCCAACCGTTGCCCTGCCAGCATGTGCCCCTGCCAGCATGGACCCCCAGTGCTGCCAGTCTCCCTGGTTTTCAAAGCTAGGTAGAAATCAACCCTTTACGTAAAGAGCTTCGTTTTTGTCTGTCTTTGGCAAGGGGGTGGGGGTGGAGGCATAGGGTCAGATAAAGCATGGGTAACTTAATATTTTAAGATATCATACAGGGAAACCACAGTATGTCTGCTGTTGTTTATCTAGATGTTGCTTGCCACTAAGCCACGTGATTTCTTTTCTGGAATTGTTTGTTGTAGTAAATATAAGGCAGTTCAAAACTGGGCGGAGTTAAAATGACCACCACGTTATACTGTCCCAGGTTACAAGTGGGTTCCTCCAAGGTCAGCGTTTACTCTTCAGGTAGGAAAGTCCCAGGGTAAGAGAAGAGAATCCTTATCTAACATATCATGCAGGTAAATGGACCTGTCCCCTGAATGCTGAGGCCTTCTGGAAATAAGAGAGGCTGAGAGAACATAATAAAAGATGCAGATCAGAATAAGGTCAGAGAGCTCATTTCTCCAACAAGCGAGATAATTCTCTCACATCCTGCATGCACGCAAAAGGATTCGAACAACACTTGGCTTAATTCTTACCTTTATCACCTTTGCCAAGATACCTAGCCTTGTCAGGCCACCGTTTTCACATTAGAAATAACTGTGATTCTAATAGAGCTCCTCCTATAGGGTTGAAGATTAATTAAAAGAATTTTAGCCCTCTACTGCCCACATCCTGAGCGTAGCTATTATGTTCATAATGGCAGGGATCCCATCTGATTTTACTTACCATTGTACAGCTACCCCTTACAAGAGTGCCTATCATAGAGTGGATATTTAATACATGTTTCCTGGATAAATTAAATCAATGAATTGATTGTGTCCAATAAGCATGTGTTATGACTGTACCAGCCATTGTGAGAAATGCAGAGATAGCTAGGTCAAAGCTATGGCAAATATTATTCCATCTACCGAATATAGATTCAATGTATTAAAATAATTCTTGACTCTATTTAATAGAGCCATTTCCTCCTTGATTGCTAACAGAACTGCAATTTCATTCAGCAGCCAGGCAGCTGGCAATGTGCTCAGCAAAGACGGGCCCTTCCCCCAGCCCTGGGGATGCATTTTGACTGGTCTAAATTTTTACCGATCCAAACCATTGCTGGTCATCCGGTTCCCCTTTGCCAGTCGTTGGTGTAAGGCAGACATGCGAACCAGTTTGGTTAATAAACATGGACCAGTTCTAATAAAGAACTCATGGAAAATATTTGCTTCCCAGATTAAAACAAACAAACAACACCCAGGCACAGGGAGGCAACAGACCTGCCTCCTTCTTCCCCCCTCGATGCTGACCTCCGGGCAGCTGCTGTTGCACTGCAGCCTTTATCCCGAAGACCAAGAGATTCACGGAAATGAAGTCTCCAGGCCCAGAATTGTTAAGTAGTTGAATTAAGCAATCCTGGAACTCTCTGTTAACTCAGAACTTAGTTAGATAACACTTCACTATAAATCGATTTTAGTTGGGTATTCTGTATCTTGCAAACTCGAAGCATCCTCATTACACAGTGTCAGTGTTAAACGGCTCAGGACACGTGATCACTTCCAGTTATTCGTTGGTCTTTGGCAGGGGATGGGGGAGGGAGGTGTAGGGTCAGATGAAAGGATCAAGGAAAGCTTTCATCTCAAAAGCCTGAGATGGCTTTTGAAATGAAAACAGAGTGATGGATAAACTTTCAACCGCCAAAAGCAATGCACTCATTGTAAGTAGATAATACTTTGAAAATAAGATGTGAAGATAATAAAATGTAAGTCTTGGGAAGTAAGTTCATGGACGAACAATATAATGGATTACTGAGAACTTCCATAGTATTTTGTGACTGCAGCTTCCCCAAGATATGATCAACCTCATGAAGTAGAACTAGAGATATTCGCACTGAAAAAGCACGGCCTTTCTTTCGTAGATAAGAGAACTCCTACTCATTGGAATTACTGATGAGAACCTGAGATGTCTACAGCTGAGGACATTCCTAACATTTGAGATCGGCAGCAAGGAGGACAGCGGCTGTCCAAGAGTATCTCCACGTAAGAGGAAGAATCCAGGCACCAGTGGTCCATGGTCTGAGTAGGAAAAAACTCAGGTCAATTGTAGGCTTTTCTAGAGTTCTAACGATACCATTGGGTGTGAGTGACAGCACAGTCACCGTGATGGTTTGGGTCTTTTCCATTGGCTCTTAAGCTTAACCTTAATTGTGGAAGGGTTTGGATTCTGTCATAAATAAGTAGCCAACTCCACAACAGTTACAAATGACAAAATTAAGTGTTATCTGTCCCTCCTGGCATTTTGGCACAGTGGGTAGCATACTGCCCTAGGGTTCAAAAGGCTCAGGTTTCAAATCCTGCTCTGTCTGTTATAAGCCATGTCTGCTACAAGTACCTTGGGGTAACTTACATAACCTCTCTTAGTTTATTTATTCACCGGCAGAGTGGAGGTGATGCTGACCTTATTTTTCCTCTGTGAGGTGAGTAAAGTCATTATGGGAGGGGGAATGCAGAAAACACCCAGAATGTATTTATAAATAATTGTGTCCTGATTCTTAATGTTTAAACTTCAGTCACCTTCAAAGCACTCTCCATGTGAGGCAACACACCTATTGCGACATTTTTTCCACTGCTCACAATAGTTTTTGAACTTGTCAATTTCAATGCCTTTTAGTGCTTCTGCTGTTTTTTGTTTCACCTCTTCCACATCAACAGAATGTTCCCCTTTGAGGACTTTTTTCATCCAGGGAAACAAAAAAAAAGTAGCTCAGGGCAGGATGAGATGAGGTGACTAGGGAGGGTCCTATCCTGTTGAAGGCAATACTGAGCCGTTTTTCAGAGACACACACCAAAACCACAAGTCGCGCAGCTGAACCATGTGCGGAGGGGAAACACTTCCACCCCCAGCTGCACCCAGAACCGAAGTCTCCCCCACACCAACCCCTCGCACAGAACCCAAGAACCCAAGGACCAGGACAGAACTAGAACATGAACATGGGAACTTTTTCAAAAGCCAAGGTTCCATTTTCTAGAAAAATCGGGTGTTGATGCCTTTACCTTAAATGGCCACATTCCAAGGTCCTCCAATTAAAACTCGTGCCCGCCGGCACTTCTGTTTACCTGTTCCCCCCAACCCCTTAAAAACCCTTATCCTAGCAGCACGCAAAGGTGGACATGAGGCCCCACTAAGTCTCCTATCTTCTCGGTCAGACTTTCTCAACCAATAAACCTTTCTTTCCTCAAAACCTGATATTGGGGTTTTGGCCTTTTGAAGAGTCAGACGAACAAACTTTGGTTCAGTAATACCAAGTGTTGCTTAAAAACGAAGGAAAAAAATGACATCTATTGAAACCTGGAAACACGAAATAATTGTGTATTTTCTAGGTTAAAAATGATAAATCTCTAGCATTGAAAAGGGAAAATAGTACATAAACCAGAAGGCTTAAAAAATCTGTCATGGAAGGTTTAATGATAACACGGGAGAAAGCAAAACAGAGGAGGAGGAGGACAGCTGGCGATTCTTCAGCTCACGTGGCTCACGTGCGACAAACAATCACGTGTGAAGCACCTGACTACCGCCCTCCGGGGTGAGCTCCGTGTCTGCCCACATTTTACAAATGAAGGATAATTGGGCTCAGAGAAAAACATCTCCCCCCCACCCCCCTACTGAATCAACTGTGATTCACAGCCCACCACACCGCCACTCCCGTGTCACGTGATTGGGGATGGAATGAGACCTGCGTTCCCTGTCACCGGCTCCCAGACACTGTCCCTTCCAGCTATAACATTCTCTGACTCTGTACTTCAATAGATTTCTCTCCACTACAGCTGGAGCTTCGGGTGCCAGATAGTTTTTAATCTCCACAGAAACAGACTGAGAGGAAAATATGTACATAAACACATTTTCCTTTTCCAACACAGTCACTTGTGTTGTGCTTACAAATTGCATCCACCCATTATTTTATGCACCAACTGAACAACCTCCCCGGCCAGGGACAGAGGTACAACCCTGATGTGAACTAATACAATTTGTAAACTGAGGTCTCTCCACGGGTGGTGAAATTGCTGTTTAAAAACCAGTTAGCACCAGGAAGCTGAAAGGAAAAAAAATAGGAGGATCTGGAAGAGATAGGTCCTTTTCCCCTCCCTATGAAAACAATCTTTTGTGCTGCATCTACTAATATAATTATTTATTTAGGCAATAGAGATGGAAATATTCATTTAAAGGGATAATAGCTTGGGGTTACTTGTAGAGTTATTTTACTTTATAAGTACATGAAATCTGATGTTCAAATAGATCAGATTTGAACATCAGCTTTAGAATTAGCTGCGGGCTTGAATCCTGGCTCTGTTGCTCAACTAGCTGTGTGGCTTGGGCACAGCTAGCACGAGGAGAGTCATAGCACGCAGGTCTCCAGGTGGATGTGGAGATTAAATGAGGTAACACGTGTAAAGTGCCCTCCAGACAGTGAGGACTTGATAAAGACTACCTGCTAGACAGGCGGGTTAGTGAGTCGAGGTTCCTCAAACAAGCAAGCATTCAGAACTACACAGGTCAAGAGGAAAGGCAGATGAGGAGTTCTAGCAGCAAGAGTGCCAGTATTCACAACCGTGTGATGTTCACACAGCAAAGCCGACCCTCGGGAGATGCACAAAGAGAAGTAGTTGGAAGCCCTGGTCCAGGGCTGGAAGCTGGGATATTCTGGGGAGGAGTATGGATACTGAGGTCCACACAGGGTAAGAAAGAAAGAGGAGCCCACGGGGGTGAGTCCACAGAGCTTCCCAAATCTCACGGTGTGGCTCACAAAGACAGAAGTGATCATCTACTGTGTCAAAAGCACAATACAGTAGGTTAAGAGCCTGGAAAATGACCAGCAGAAGGAATGGATATTGTAGACGGTCAGGTGCGAACCACACCCCCCACAAAGGATGGCATTTAAGATGTGACTTCACTGATGGAGACCCATCCATGGGAAGGTTTGAGAGAAGAGCATTTCAGACAGAGGGGACGGCAAACACAAAGACCCAAGGCAGGACTAGACATGGCTGTTTTCTCAGAACAGAAAGACGGCAGTGAGGCTGGAGAGCAGAAAGTGAGAGGCGCTGCTCTACTAGGAGAGAAGGTCTGGAGGAGGCGAGCGCTCCATTGTACATAGGGTGTGGAAGGAGACACTGACGAACTTGAGTTGTAGCCTAACTTCAATTAAATAGCATTGGGATTTTAAGTGTGGGAATGACATTCTTGAATGCATTGCTTGGGGAACTGACTCAATCCTGGAGTGGGGGGCCGTATAATGAGAGAGGGCAGCTTAGGAGACCAATACTGCATTTCTTATGAAAAGTTATAGAGGCTGAACCAGATAATGGACTCAGAGGAGAGATGCACACAGTTCCTGGGTATATTCTGCAGGCCATCCTGAAAGTACCTGATGATCGACTGGACATAAGAAAAAAGGGGAAGAAGAATCAAGATGGAGCTCTAGGCATTGAATTGAGCAACTAGATGAATGGTTGTGCCCTTGACTGAATTATAAGAAAGTGGGTTTGCAAGGGGAAATCAAGAGTCCCCATTTTCATAGGTTGGATTCAAGGTTCAACCAGATTTCCACGTGGACAGGGTTGTCAAGAAGGGAACCGGATATACATAGCAGTGTTGAGTTCCACCGAGAGGGCGCGCTAGGAGGGATAAACTTAGAAGCCAGCACATGGGTGGTTCAAGTCACCAGTTCAGGTAATGTAGAAAGAGCATAGACACAAATGGAGAAACCTTAGACACATGGAAGGACACCAGTACAACAGCCAGGGCCCGAAGCACATGTCCTGGCTACCCTCACTCCACGTCCCATATGCATTTTTTACTATATCTCGACTCATCCTGGACCTAGTCCCTAGAACAGTGCTTCTAGCCTTCACAGACCAATAATCCATGCATAGTTTGCAGACAGGCATGAAGCTGGAAGACACCAGCACCCAGCGATCTTTCCAGCCTCCCACTCCCGTACCGATGAGGACAGAAAGGCCCACCGATTGACCAGCTATTAGTTGCCATGCATGCCCTGTGTTCACCTCTTATATTCACTCCTTTAAATCTCACATTTCAACCTGTGAGTACTATTATTATACATAATGAAGGGATAAAAGAACAGACCCACATTTTCAATGACAGCACATAATGTAGAGCAATTAAGCGACAGTTCTGAGAATGGAAGACAGTTGATCCTTCAAATGTGCTCCATTTTTTCTACCATATTGTCAAATGGGGCCACATGGGCAGTGTTTGCTTTCCCGGTGAAAACACGAGCTCCACAAAGTCAGGGAGCAAACTACTCAGCAGGCCATGGGGTCGCTCTGAGCCTTGAGAAAGTCACTTAACCTCTCTCTACTTCAGTGAGGTCTCAATTCGCAACACCAGATTACATGGACATGAGAATGGGTGTTGAATGTGAAGAACTGGCTAGAATACAAAACATATGTCAGAGTGGGAACACAGAAAGCCATCATTCAAGGTCAGGGTCCTTAAAAGATTCAGATCAGCAATTGGTCAATCACAAAGGCTTGTACTAACAAAAGGACTTTTTATCCAGGGGAAAGCTTCCCAAGTTGTTCAATGATTTAGTGAACTAAGAGCTTCATTAAGTCCAAGCTCATAACCATTTACCAGATTGCTCTAAGTTTTGATCCAGATGTTACATTTTAATTTTCCAATTTTTTCAAAGGTGTCTAGAGGACCATTCACTTAGGGATCCTTCTTAAATTAACTGTCTCATTGATCAAAAGGATTTTTTAGAAGTTAGAAGAGATACTTACAAACCATCCACACGAAACCTCTTTAAAAAAAAAAAAAAAACAATAATCTGTGCTCAGGCAAGTGATGTGATTTGCCCAAGGTAATAACCCTCCAATCACCCACCACCTCTTACTCACACCCACACGCTCCCTTTTTTCTCTGAAGTTTGTCAGGTTTTTGTATCTCTCACAGAATCATGCATAAAAGCAAACACACACAAACCTCAAAATTCTAGCATATCAAATTTGGAAGGAAATTTAGCAGTTAAAATACAAAAGAAAGAAAATAAAAGACCATATGAACTTAACTATAGTTTTCCTTTTCTCCACTCCCCCCTCTTTTCGCTCCTCCCCTTTCTCTCTCCCTCCCCCCTCTCTCTCTCCTCTCTCTCTTGGTATGTGTTTAACAAAAATAACTTTTCTTCTGAATCTTCTTTACAGGACAAATGTCTTTGGCACACTAACAATTTTTAAGCTTTTTGGATTTAGGATGACTTTACACTCTTAAAAATTATTATGAACTCCAACAGCTTTTGTTTATATGGGTAATATTGATCAATATGTTCATATGAGGAATAAAACAGACAACATAAACATTTATACATTTACTTAAATATATTCAATCTCATATGTTAATCACATTACTTTTTAAATCTAATTTGATAAAATATAGTGAATGTGGTACTGTTTTGCGCTTTGTAGGGCTTAATACAACAGCTGACTTCTTATATTGTCATGATATGTTACTTTGGTTGAAATACATGAATAAAATCTCATCCCACAAATATATGTGGATGCAAAAGAGACGAGTATTTCATAGCCAAGGCAATCATGGATACCTACCCTTCTTTCATATTACATTAAAACTCAACAAATAGTAAAATTTAAGTTATTATATTGTGACATATAAAATTAAATTAATGAAATTTTGTGTTTTGCTACATTAAAATCCACTAATCATCTTGTACTTGCATGGATCTTTTACGCATGCACAATTTTGTAACATCAAGTATTGGAAAAATACTATTTATCAGACAGATGTACATCTTCCAAATGTTGACCACTTATTATAAAACCCCAAAAGCCACATTTGTTAGTATCACCTCCAATCTCATCAGAACAGCCTGAATTCCAGGAAATTATTAAGCTTACTGCAGAGGGAGATGCAAGTTTTCCGAAATTCGAAATTTTGCTTCAAGTTCAAAATTGTGTCATTGGCAACACATACTAGCAAGTTGTTGTTCTTGAAGTGACGATTTCACTTTGTCTGTTTTGGGGGAAACATCCACCAAAGAAACTGTGGTTATGCAAACTTGGGTGTCTGCTAGCATTCTCCCCACTTAAATGGAGTTCGGCAGAAAAGCTGCTAGTTTGGTTTATAGTTCACAAAGCAAGTACGGGTGACTTTCCTATCGTGCATACATATGCAGCAGAAACACTTTACATGTACTTCTCATACCAACGCACAGAATATTAAAAAGATGTGTGTACTAAAGGTCTAGATCTAAAGGTACTGATATTAATAATTTCCACTACTTCATGAAGGACATTCCTAAGTGAAACTGGCTTTTTTATTTAACAAACATATTGCTGCTTTGTACTGGGGCAGGGGGTACAATGACCCCTAGCATAGATTGGTATCATTGCCCTGGATCTTGTGCTGAAGAACCAGAAACCTTTTCCACCACGGCTTCTGCACCAACAGGCAGATACGAACACAGAGAGAGAAAGCGACAACGACGACGATGACAACTGTCCTGGTGGATGAGGAGCCACACTTAGAGAACCGCTGGGCTCCACAGTGGTCGATCTTAGCAGGGAACTCCTGCCCTTAATGGAGGGGGCCTCCCCGATCCCCGGAGAGAAAGGGATTTTGACGAGAGATTTTTTCAAGGACCAAGATACACACTCTTACTGTGCATTCAAGGAGGCACTTCACATTTGGGGGTCATGGACAAAGAACACACACATGCAAAAGGAGGAGGTATTCTTCCTTACCTTGTCTACTCGGAGAGCTGAGACACTCAAGTACCGCACTCCACAAAGGCCTGAAACCTAATGCCTATTTCTTCTTCTCCAAGGACTTATTTTCAACCACGGGCGCCAAGTAATCACCTCCACTAAAGCCACCTGTTATGCGGGGCTTCCTACACACAAGGCGTTTGTTCTAAGCAGCCAGTGCCTCGTCTTCCTTAACCCTCACTGCAAACCTACACTGACTTACAAGGTGCCCCAGAGAGGTTCAGTAACCTGCCTACAGCCACGCTACAAGGTAACGGTGGAACCGGTGTTTATTCCCAGGCATTCCGACCCCACGGTCTACTCCGTCAAAAGCTGAGCCCTCCTCACAGACACAGTTCTCTGGCTGATTTGTCACTGGAATCTGCAGGTGATCCCAGCCAATGAGAGAAATCCATCTTCTCTGGACCATCACAGAGAAACGATGATATGACCTTTTTTGTTTTTAATAGCTTCAGAGAGAGAGAGAGAAGTCCCTGCATTAGCATAAGGATGAAGTCCCTGGTAATTACATACTAAAAGATTTTATGTCCGTGCCTTCCTAGGAGTACTGATGTTACCCATTTCCTATTAGAAAGTTAAGGCAAACAGAGGACTCAGGCACTCCCCAGGAGAGAGGCACAGCCAGAGCTGAGCACACATCTCAACCAGATCCCAGCGAGGAAGCAACTTGGTGCACCCGATCCTCAAACGTGCACTCAAAGCCTCCAAGCTGAGAGCGGCTCGCTGTGGAACTATGCCCATGGCTTGTCCTTTTCCCTCAGCTCCGGGCCGGTGCTGTGCCGCTCCCCAGAGTGGAACAGCCTCCTTCTCATCCCCGTGGCAGTTAAGCCCTACTCGCTGCCTAGCTCTCAACTTAGAGGCCCTGTGCTACGGGAAACACTCACTTGCCAGCTGGATTGAGGCAGCCCTTCCGCGTCCTCCAGGGACTGCATACTTATTCTCGGCAAGGCAAGGTTGTCTGTCACTTGGTACCTGCTTCTCTGTATCTGATGGTAGATTGGAAGCTTTGTGAGGGTGGAATCTGTGCCATCCTCACCGTGGAAGCACCGGAATAATCTGGTTCACATAGGGTTTCCAGGGTGTGGGGAGGAAAGCATGAAGCAAGGGAGGCAGGATGGGAGGCGGGCGGCAATTCCATTCCTCTGTCCTGCAGAATTCGCGCCGGCCCTCAAAGGACCCTACTCCCTAGGCCTCCCCACAGGAGATGGCAACAACCTTCCAAGCTGTCAGGGTAAATCTTCCTGTTTTCCAAGAAGAAAAACATCAAACAAAAAACCAGTTTCTGATGTGTGGCAAGGCTGCTTCTCCTTCTTTCTGAATATTTTTGAAGGGACATGAAGGGAGGATGGTGCTCCCTCTTATGGCGAGGTCTCGGTTCTCATGTGATCCTATGAGCCCGCACCAGACGTGCACCACGCACGACACCTCCCGTTGGGACCTACTGCGCCTTATCTCTGGTTCATTTCTCTGTGTGCACTCCTGGGAAGAAGAGTCGGGCTCCCATCTGTTCTCTGAAACCCAGAGTGCCTGCCGCCGCAGACAGCACACTGCAGGTCCTTCACGTAGTGCTCTGGGTGGAATAAGCAGATCTGACCAGGTGGACCTGGTAGTGGCGGAGGCAGAGACTACTAAGAACAGGTACTGTCAGAATCCAGGAATGTCACCATCAAACCAAGGCAGTGGAGGGTCCCTGGCAAAATTCAACAACAGCAATCTTGACCGTGCCCTACCAGGAAGCAATGTAATGAGCTCCCGTGTTTAAAGTTGCCGTTTGTTAAATGCTTTCTATAGGCAGGTTACTAAAAAGAGGGTTTGCATCAGGTATATCTGTATCCCCATTTTACAGAGGGGATACCTGGAGATCAGAGACTCCCCTAATGTCACACGGCTAGTTAGGCCACAGAGCAGAGCTTCAACATCCTAGTCTGTACCTCGATAGCCCATGGCTTGCGTTTACACGACGCTGCCTCTTTTCTTCCCCTGCCATTGCTCAGTGTTGCTGTCTGTGGTCACTCTTCAGGCAGCCACGCGACCCTGTGACCCTGTGGCATTCGGAAGGCTGTGCGAGACTCCCTGCTGTGACATTTCACAGTCTAAGCAGGGTCCACCTGTGTGACCGTTGACATCAACATGGCCCCGATAGATCTGTCTCTCCCTCTGTTCCCAGGAATATGTTCTCTGAATTATAGGCAAATAAAAAAAGGGGTGAATTGGAGCTGACCCTTCCTCTGGCCCTATCAAGTGCCTTCATAGTTAACAGAAGGAGAAGAAAATGAGACCCAGGTCGCATTGTACACACACTGAGATAGCTCCGTCGTCACTGCCGCACACCTGTTCTCATTCAGCAGCAATGCAATACGATCCCAGTTTTGTGGACCTCATATACGTGTAACTGCACGCACACACACACGCACACACACATCCGTATGTAAGAATCGGGAAGGAAACGCACTAAAATATTCGCAGCGGTTCACCGGATGGTGGGCATGAAAGCATTTCTAATTTTCATCCTTGTACTTTCCTGTTTTCTCTTTACTTCTTACAGTGAACATGCTACTTGTGAAATCAGTAAAAACAAAGCGATCCGTCCGCTGTGAAAATGGGAGTGCTGATCCTAACAGCCTCCAAAGGATTGTCGGAAGGATTAGAGGGATAATGTACATCAAAGGACTTGTTAAACTACAAACGAACCAGTGACCACACTGTTGTTATGTAACAGCGGAGGTTATTACTTGGGAGCGAGAATAGTTTTGGAAGCTTATATCACTACTGAATTTTGCAAAGGTTTGTCATTCTCCCCATTTTTGGGGATTAACAGACTCCCAAAAAACACATGAGGACCTGAATTCAGAATTTTAACATGACATAGCTTCCGAGGGGAGGTTCCATAACCCTTTCAATACCACAGACGGTTATCATCAGGTGGGTGTCCCCCAAAACACTAATGGGTTTAACTATTATTAAGAAAAGGGGGGAGGGTGGAAGGAATATAACGTACTCGGTTAAAATATTCTATTTTTCCCAGATACAAAAATATCAAGATGGAGAATTAAGTTACAGAGGTGGGAATGCCCCCCAAAAGGGAAAAGTACACCAAAAGGACTTTTTTAGGTGTATTTTTATTTTGATTCGAAATGTACATTTTCAACCTCTTACTGTGCAAGGTTTGAAGAAGAATAACAGAGGCTGAAAGAAGCCAAGCACCTAAAGCTGGGTGGAAAGGTAAGGGGGACAGTTACATATTTTAAAAAGCATGGACCACCTTTTCCATTACCCCTCACTCTTTCCCTGGAGACTATATTTAGCACTTAGTATTTTTTGTTTTTTGTAAGAACAGTGGAATGACAAGGAAGGGATTTTTAAGCAGGGCAATGAGAAGATCAAATTTAAGTTTTAAGTGAGGAATAACAGAATTAAGAGTGGCTTTCGTAAAGGCTGAAGGTTATGTTCAGGGAAATACGGTGACTAGCACCAGGGAGGTGATAACCGTCCTCCACTGGAGCTTATCTGAGGACGCTGGAGAACTGTGTTCCGTTCCGAAACTGCGGCCTAAAGGCGCCAGCGTGGCCCGAGGGGCTGTGATGGCTACCACCTGGGGAGAGGCTTGGCACCCACTCCTGATCAGCAACAGCTGAACAGATGGAGATGTTTCCTAAGAAAGGCAGTACATGGGAAACAACCATTTCGTTACAGCATTTGAAGGGCTGTCTGGACTTCCAGTCTTCCCGGGGGACAGATACTCTGCCTGGAAATAAAAGGGTGCCTTTTGTTCCTTCTCTCTCGGAGTCTGACCCTCAGGGACAGGATACCACTGTTGAGGAGCCCCCAGTGCAAAATGCTCTAGGAAAAGACTTAATTTGGAAGTATGTATAACTAAATAATTTAAAATTTGAAAACATATCTCTGAGGTATGTTTAGGTATCTCAGATAAATAAAATTTTACAAAATTTATCCTTTTAAAAGAACATCTGGTGTATTCCAATTATCATAATGTTTGCAAGTTTCATGCATGTAGTAGCCTGTATCAGAATTTCTTTCCATTATAATGCTGAATAATATTCCACTGTATGTATGTATTACATTGGGATTATCCATTGATCTGCTAACAAACTTTTAGTTGTTCCTACTTCTTAGCTGTTGTGACTAATGCTAGTGTGAACATTAGTTATAAATATCTGTTTGAATCCCTACTTTTAATTCTTTTGGATGTATACCTAATCATGGAATTACTGGATTAAAGGGTAATTTTACATGGAATTTGTTCAGGAACCACTATACGGTTCTCCGCAGCATCTGTACCATTTTACAGTCTCACCAGCATGCCAAGAGTCCTAATTTCTGTAAATTTTCACTGACACATTATTTTCTGTTGCCATTTTTATAACAACCGTTCTAATTGACGTGAAGTTACAAGGGCATAACTTGTTGCTAGGTATGCATTTTTGGAAGTCACAGCGCATGTAATCACACCACGTTCACATACAAAATGTTGACAGATACTGTGCGGTGTGCTGGGAATGCACACCCGGGGCAACTTGGTGATGTTCCCAGGCCCTTTACAGTCGTCGTTCTTTCGGGATGTTCCCAACGCTGTGGGCTGCCCAGCGTTTGTTCTGCGGGTCGTCTGAGTTTCAGAGGCACAGGTTCGGGACCCACTGTTTCCACAGGAGGGATATGCAACCTTAGACAAATGTATTTGGCCTCTATGAGCCTTGACTCACAACCTAAGAGCATGAACTACCATGGCTTTTCATGCTTCTTACAATAAAGGCAAGACCCCTGAAACTGGAGTTCAAGGCCTTGTGTGACCTGTCCTGTCTGTCTCTCCAGCCATCACCCCCAACCACTTTTTCCTGTTCCCTCGGCCTGCTGCGCAGACTCCTTTCTCCTGCCACAGGGCACTCAGGCCACGTTTTTTCACACCTGTGCCCTTTCTTCTCTTTGGAAGTCCGTTGCCTTTTCTGCTCACCTACTTAATCTTAGTCATCCCGCAGGTTTAAGCTCATTGATTACTTTCTAAGGGAAGACTTCGCCACTGCTCTCTTCCCGTCTGTTCTAAGTTATCATTGAACGGCGCGCTATGTTTTAGAGGAGATCTGTTGGAAGCAGGCATTCCTTCAGGTGCTCCCCTGATTAATGTGACATGCTCCAGTGACTGCTTTCCATACAAGTCCCTGCCTTAGCCAGAGCTCACACATAGATGGTACTTTCATCAGTTAGAATTTTGGCTGCGAGTTTCCCAATCCCAGTTAGAAAGTTTTCACTTGTTTGAGAAAAAGAGTAAAACTCACAGACAGGGCTGGCTTTAGGAACCTCTTAAGACAAGAGACAAATTTAAGAGAAGTAGCTTCAGGTGCAGCCCCATTTCCTCGGGTAAGCTGTGGACACAGCACTCCTCTGCCGTCTCCTTGGTAACAACAGGTTGAGGGCCCTAGAGGTGGCTGCCAAGAACTCGGGAGTGAGTTTTCAGCGAGCAGCAAGTCAGTTTCGGCTTTAGTATTTCATTAGCGTTGCTGTGAGCACCATTGCAATGCAGAGCAAAATTTGAGCCCAGCTGTGCGAAGGCACAGCACTGGGAAAATCAGCGAGTCCCCCTGCGGGGTGTTAATGTGCATTAGCCGAGAAAAGTTGGGCCAATTTGCCCTGCAGAGAATGTACTCCCTCTGTTTCCTGTGGCTCCGTCAGGTGCAAGAGGGAAAACACTGTTCCTTCATAGCTTTTCAGTAAAGAAGGGGAAAGCATATGTTCTTTCTTCATTGCTTGATTTTTGTGTTTTTCCGATAATTTAAACCCATGTTTAAAAAACAGAGAAGCTCAGACTTACAGATTCCTTGATATCAGATTTAGAAGGACCTCAACTGGCAGCTCAGCCAAAATATAAGAAATTCTTTTTTACTCATTTATTGTATAAAACAGTCTTGTCAGTGTCATCCAATCCAAGAATCTCTTCTGTCACAATGTCTTCTAAATTCAAACTAAACCCAAATTTGTTGCCAATGAATACCAGTTCCAGGGACCTATTTGCTGTTTCCCAATTATTTAACTTTGATTAAACTAAATTAACGTCTATCTAATGGACAGCTGGGGGATAGTAAAGAAGTCTATTAAAAGCCGAGAAAGAAATTCTGAGATTTTATAGTTGATACAGAATGTCAACGGAAAGTAATTATGAGTTAAGCTACAACGCTAAATTATTTCCAAAATAACTTTTTTCTTCTGAATGCTCTTTCACTTTATCAAAAGAATTCCTACAAGATTTGTGGGGTATTAAACATTAGCATCTCTATTTTGCAAAAGATGAGCTCGGAACACGTTGAATTTCACTGGTCATGGCCACAG
Source organism: Phyllostomus discolor (assembly GCF_004126475.2). Lineage (NCBI taxonomy): Eukaryota > Metazoa > Chordata > Mammalia > Chiroptera > Phyllostomidae > Phyllostomus > Phyllostomus discolor. The sequence goes on from NC_040915.2 coordinate 22,802,030, forward strand.
GTTCGGGGGGACAGGAAAAGAATAAATGTGATGGATGATGGGCAAGCATGTCTTTCACCAGCTTCTCTGAATTCCACTTCACTCTGTCTGGCACTGTGCTAAGTGCTTCAGATAATCTTCATGTCCCATTTCGGCTTCACAGCAAGATCCATGAAGTAGGTATTATTATCCCTATTTCAGAAATGGGGCAAAAGAGTCTCAGGATTTTGAGGCACACTGGAGAATGAGTCACGTGTGAGGGGGCTATGACTGCAGCCCGTCCCCCACCCCCAGCCACAGATGAGAATAAGTCTACCAAGACATGATCTGCTTGGGGAGGAAAGGTGGCCCATCTCTCAGAGAAGGGCCAAGAGCCTTTTCCTCAATGGGCTTTTATTGGGTTCGTTTGCACAGGAATACAGGTACAGCTCACTAATCATTGTCAGGCGGTAAGGATCAAACAATAGATAACATACAAAGAACTCTGAGGGCCTATTCTGAATCAGGGTCTATTAGCTAAAGGGATACAAAACTTTGGGAGACAAACTCATTTCCTGCTCGGACCTTGATCATTTAATTGAGCGCATTCTTAGCAAAGCAGGTTTCACGGATTCTATGTATTCTTTCTTAGGCCTGATCACCCTGGGGAACCCGCCCTTTCCAGCACAGGGCTGCACTGCCCTCTGTCATTGTTTTAGGCTTAAGTCAGGCAGGGGAAGTAAGGCAGCCAGGAGATTAGGAGACTTCTCTCAGACAGAATGAGGACTCAGGTTTTGTCAAAGCCGAGGGGCGAGGGTCCACCACCCCCTTTTGCTATAGCCCCCCAAGTCCTTCCTTGGGGGCCTCCACGTGATCATGCCTGTCTTAGGTCGTTTCCCCCTTGGGGAACCTTACCTGTCATTGGCTAACTGACCAAGCATTGGGGGCCAGTTATGGATGAAGTAAAAGGAGCAGAAGCGGCACTCCTGCCAGGGAGATAAGCTTTGTCTCCTTAGTGGCTTCTGGTCTGAAGGTCGCCCACTCAGCCTTAGCCATGGTGGGGTTACAGCTTCTGAAACCAGGCAGGGAAGGGCTTCTGCCCTACTCTAAGGTCTGCAGTTTCAATGTCTGATGCAGAGTCTCTCCCCTGGAATGACAGTTGCTCTTTCACTGAGGAGTTCCCTCTCTTCATGTACTGAGCTGCTACCATGAGCCCAGATCTACTCTGGAGATGCTGGAGAAACAGTCAAAGGAAGGAGAGAGCTTCTGTGACATTGAAAGGTCAGCCAATGACAATGACTTAAACATGGAAGGAGATGTGACTTTAGGTGGTGAACACACAATATACAGATGATGTGTTATAGAACTGTACACCTGAAACCTATATAATAATATTAACCAATGTCACCCCAATAAACTCAATACAAATTTTTAAAAAAGAAAATGACTTAAACAAGTACGGCTATATTATCTGTAATATCTATAATATTTTAATTCCACAAGCATATATTGTTTAAAGTAGAGAAAGCAATTAAGACTCATACAAAGAAAAGCATGGGAACCTACCACTTCTTGTCACGCTGACGAGTACACCTACATTTCACTTCTGGCTGCCTTTAGCCACTCATTCAAGAGTTTTATCCCACAAATGGAACATGTTCCAATCAGCACGTGGTGGTTGCATACACTGAGCCGACTTGTAATTCACTGAACTAGAACATCCTCATAAATGCATAATTTTTTCAGCTATTCATTTGATTAAAGGCTGAGTGCCTTCTCCCCTCAAGGCACTGGCCGGCTGCAGAGAATACAAGGTCAAGGCATTTACAATACCAGACCGCCTTCTATTGGCCTTTTTCCCTAGCATCTTTACAAGAACCCAGCCTAAGGAAAACTATAAAATCATTCATACCTGCTGCACTGCTAAGGTGTGGTCGCAGCTACTGAATCTGCATGTTAAGAATAATGGGTGGAGAACAGCGACAGCTATGCTCCCAGATGATCCAGGGAATAGAAGGAGGCAGACAGGGCCTGGAAAACCAGTTCAGTTTCCTATGTAAGGCCACGGTCTAACTAGTGATTAATGGTCAAAGTTCTTTATCTGTCTCAAGACCTGCCAGGTAATGGAACACTGTGTTTATTATATACTTTAAGCCATATTGAAAAGGAAAAAAATATTTATTATGCTAATATCACAATTTCTACCATGCACAAGATCAACAAGATATAGCCATTGTTAGTTGCTGTGGGAACTTGAATTAGTCCCCTCCCCACCCAGAGGTCTAGAAAACAAGGAAGTCAAAATATGACTCTTTTTTAAAAAATAAGGTGTCAATCTGCTTTCAATATCTACAAATTAGTGAATTTTTTAAAAATATATTTTTTAAGATTTTATTTATTTATTTTTAGAGAGGGAAGGGAGGGAGAAAGAGAGAGAGAGAAACATCAATGTGCAGTTGCTGGAGGCCGTGGCCTGTGCCCTGACTGGGAATAGAACCTGTGATGCTTTGGTTCGCAGCCCGCGCTCAATCCACTGAGCTATGCCAGCCAGGGAAAATATGACTCTTCAGGTCCCACCTGCCTCTGAAGGACCAGGAATCATGAGCTACCCTGCAGCAAGTACTTCCTGCATTTTAGGCATCACTCAGAGGCTCACCGTGAAGCATCTTATTAATTTTCTCAACAACCCTATCAGGTGGCTGCTATTGTAATTTCCTCCATATATAAGAAACTGAACTTCAGAGAAGTTAAATATGTTTTCAAGATTATACTTGCTAATAAGTCACAGAGTCCCTATGTGAACCACAGTCTTTCTTCACAACTAAGTTCAGAAGCCTAAAATATGGGTGTAAATTATTTGACCGCATAAGATAAAAAGTTGAAGAGTAAAATTAAACAGATAAATAGGAGACATTTCTCTGTCTAGAGTGTAGAAGTGACAGCTACCATAAAACATTTAGTACTGCACCCAGTACAACAGGAGTCATTCTGTGAAGTGTTGTTAACAAACATGATCACACACGGCTAGAGCCCTTCACCTAGTAACCAAAGCATGTAAAAAGGAGGAAGGGAAAAGAGAAACACATTCTGTCACCCCTAGAGCCCTATTTGAGGTCTAATCACGGCATCTTGGTGACCGTTCCTCGTTGCCATGCAACCCGCCAGCTCCCTGGCATGTCGGAGCGCTGGTCGGGAGCCAGAGGCCTCAGGTTCCAGAGCCATCAGGGAAGAGGGTGGGCGCAGGTGCCAGGATGTCAGAGTTCAAACGCAGAATATACCATTTGTTGCTTTGTAACCTTGACCAAAGTATAGAAACTCTCTAGACCACAACTTAGAATGAGAGTAATAGGGTTTTAAAAATAATAACCCACAGGGCCGAGAATACAGTTAAGTAATCCACAGACACTGAGTTTGAATGACAACCATTTACAAAGCTGTGTGACTTTGGGAAGTTTACTTAGCATCTCTGTGCCAAACTGCCTTACAAGTATAAGGTTAACCATAATGAGGTTGGGTACTACATGGGTTCTTGTGAGGATCAGATCAAATAATAATACATGTATGGCAAAGGCACTGAATAGGAGTGTTAGCTAATATTTAGTTTCATAGTCCATCCTATTAAGATCTTGGGCGACCTAGGCCAAGGCACTGCTCTATGTCTGGAACTTAGTTTCTGCTTCTGAAACAAGAAGGTGTGGGTGTTTTGTTCACCAACTCTTCACTCCTTGGTGAGTGAGGGAGTCCTGCTCTAGAGTTCTGGGATGGCCAAATGCCAACACCTGTCATTAGACAGACGGCTGTGACAGTATTAGTCACACAAACTCACAGGCTGGAGGGACACTACACACCTCAGAGACCCACACCAGGGCTGTACTCAGGACAGACGGAACCTGCAGGGGCCGTAAAAGTCAGGCTTTAGTCACAAAAGGGAGAGGTGCCCCCTGGTTCTTAGGAGAGAAGAGGGTCGGTTCGTTTGCATCATTTCACAGATTGTCAGGAAGGCTGAGGACCAGATGGCGCGTAGCTGGTCTGGCTGGTGGGGAACTGGCTGGCTGAAGAGCCCTTCTCACGGGTGGGAACAGGGAGCCTCCCAGTTAGGTGTGCGGAGCCCCAGCGGGTTCAAAGGTGTCAAGGCTGCATGTGGAATTGAAGGCTGTACAACGTGATGCATCTTGTCTCTCAGCACCCGCCCCTTGAAATCCCAAGTTTCACCGCCGCTCACACTTAACTCTGCATCTCTCCCGCTTCCCGTGCCTCTGCCCTCTGGGTTCACAGACCCTCCTTCTTTGAAATCACCACTGGCTTGGAGGCACGTTGTATTTACAGTCCTGTTGCTTCAGGAAAGCAGAGAGCATGTCTGCTCTGTCCCCTTCCTAGTTAAGGGAAGTGAGAACATTTTGTAGCTTCCTTGGGAAAGCTGTCAAGCTCCAACAACGACACTAGTAAATTACAAAGCCCCGCAGGCCATTACTTCGGGAAGGTAGCGCTATCATCCCACCCCTCCTCATCCCTCACACCTCGGCTACCTCCTTCGACTCTTAAAAAATATGAAATTGTTTTTATTTGCTCACTTTTGAGAAACGAGTTTTTAGCGAAGCTGTTCAGTGAAGCCACTGGTGCCTCATTCTTGCCAACTCCAAGTCAGAAAATACTCTGTCAAAGCACAGATGGGTGTCAGTGAAGACAACGGAGCCTTGCGCACACCTGGTGGTTGGACGTCACCTGGAGCCAGGTTTGGAGGCAGAAAATCCCTGGTGGTCGTTCCCAGGTCTGTCTGGCAGCTGTCCGGCCTCAGCTGGAGGGAGCTGGGAGATTATCACAGAATAGGCCCTGTCTCTGCCAACATCTCCTTTTCTGTTCTCCCCTCCCCTCCCTCGCCTTCCCTCCACCCCCACCTTTATTTTAGAGAGAGGAGAAGGGAGGGAGAAAGGGAGAGAAACATGGATGCTGGAGAGAAATGTCAATCTACCGCCTTCGGCACACCACCCCCCACACGGCGACCAAACCCACAACCCAGACATGCGCCCTGACCAGGAATCAAACCAGCGACCGTTCAGTCCATGGGATGATGCCCAACTAGATGAGCCATGGCGGCTGGGCTCCTGTTTCTCTTGCGCCTGCAAGGGACACAAGGGAAGGTCACGTGGCCATGTGGTACTTCTCTTCCGGTCATTTGAGCACTCTCTTCAGCTCAGAGCCATTTGCTGCCTCGAGGCATCTAACATGACCCTCATCATACGGGCAAACAGGTGCGAGGAAAAATAAGGATGCTGTGTATGGAGATCATCATAAGCATTGAGCTAATATTCAGAGTACTTACAGATTACCAGACTGTGAGGAAAGTACTTACACTTTAATATTTGATCATGAGCTGCTCTGATACAAGATAGGAGCTATTGTTCCATTTTACTGATGATGAAACTATACCACAGAGGGGTTCGAGTCCTGGCCCAAGGGTCCACAGCGGTCAAATGCTGGGTCAATGGAGCTGAACTCCCGTAACACTTCATTCCGCCTCTCTGAAAGCATTTAACACGGAGTGCATCTTTGAATCCTTAGCAGAAGTTCTGATGTAGTAGGTCTGAGAGGAAGCTTGTTGTTGCATGATGAACTGTGTCCCCCAAGAGGTAGCGTGGACATCCTACACCTGGGAACCTGTGCCTATCACCTTACTTCAAAACAAGGTCCTTACAGATGTAATTAAGGTGTAAATGAAGATGACGTCCTGCTGGAGTATGGGGGCCCCTTAGCCCCACTGACTGATTCCCTTACCAAAGAAAGGACAGAGACACACGCACGAGGACGACGATGCGAAAGGACATGGAGAAGCAGGGAAGTTGGCTCTGTGACGAGGGAGGCAGCAACTGAAGTTACGTAGCAACAAGGGTTGGCAGTAACACCCAAAGCTAGGAGAGTGAGCAGTAGTTCGGGTCCCTCGCCTCCAGAGTGGTTTGAAGCCACGCGGTTTTCCCTGGTTCGTTGCAGGAGCCCTAAGAAATGCATACACTTGTCGCTGAGGTATTCAGAGCCTCTCAGGTGCCGTTAATGCCAGGTTTGAGAACAGCTGCACACACACTGTTCCCTTCTTCTCCCCTCTGAGCACTTACTTCCCTGGGACATTCTCCATTCTCCTGTGGCTCAGCGAGGCCTTGCCATCTAGTTCTCAGCTGGAGATCGTTTCTCCTAGGATGCCTTCCCTGCCAGCTAGCAGTGGCTTAGAGGGAAGGATTCGACTCTCTGGGCTGTTGCAGGGGACAGGGACTGCAGAAGGACTGCTTAGCCCAAAACACAGTCTTAAAGGGACAGCTCATGGAGCAAGAAGAAAACATGCATCATATAACGTCTTCCTTTAAAAATCACAATTTTATTCACACTGTTTCGACAATTATCCTTCCAGTTTTAAATAGACAGAGTGCTTCTGTGACCTCCCAGAAGTCCTAAGTTTATCAAAACCTGCCTATGGCTTATGACGCCTTCCTTTCCTGGGTGTCTCTCTCCTCTGTTTGACTGCCAACTCCCACAGGGCTGGGCCGAGGTCTTCTTTCTCTGCTGTGCCCACGCCGTGCGCACCAGAGCACTTAACGTGAGGACAAAGGATGTGAATGAATGAAAGAATAGGACATGAACACTCTGTGTGGTACCATCAGCGGAACAGCAATTCCAGCACACTCAAAAGGGGAGAATTACTTTCCAGAATAGTGAATACTGAAAAATATTCACTAGAAATAGCTTCACAGAACCAACATCTTAGCATCAGCTTTTTAGACCCCACAGATAACCTAAACTCAGGCAGAAACCTGGGAGCTGAAGCTCTGGCCCCTGCTCCCACGGTGCCGCCACTCTCCCCTAGCTTGGGGCCTGACTCTGACCCAGAATGACGCCCTTTAGCTTGCAGAAGCCACCTGAGGTGAGGCTTTTGTGTAGTGGGGCACTAGCAGACACTTGATATTTGCAAAATGCATGTTGTGACTCCTCTGATTCTGTTAACACAGCTGAAGACCAGCCTTGCGATGCCAAGGGGAGCCAAAGCAGAGGCCCTGGCCCTTTTTCAGGCCAGGGAGTGAGTTTTCTAACAGAAGGTGCTAAAGGAGGTGGAGACACACACACACACGCACACACACACAGAGTTTCTGGAGCGATGCCTCTGGGCTTTTCTCTGTCCCTCTCCTCAGCTGCTCCTTTCCAACCTTCAATTTTAAAAAGCCAAGCCAACTGTCGAAATGTAAAAGTCTACCCAGGAAAGGACTGGTTATGAAATCACCAGCAAGGTTAGCATTCGCGTGCAGAACAGGTTTCTGAACGCCAGTAAGGACCAGGGCAGGCGATTAGTTCGACTCTGTCTCTCCCGCTCACCTCGTGCCTTTTACAAAAGGATACACAGCTGTGGGCACATTGTTGCTACAGCAGTGCCTTCTGTTTGCCTCCTCTAGGTGTGATGAGACAGGAGAAATGCAGGGGCATCTCAGTTTTTGTAACGAGCACAGAGGATGTTGCCGTAAGTTCTTACATGTGACCCGAGTTAGCTGAACAGGAGAGGAGTGCACGCCGGGAGGGCTTGCCTCTGTGTCCAGGGGAACCCCATTTAAAGTCGACCCATCAAATAACACATTTGATACCAGGAATAAGACCCGTGTTTCTGCATAACTGTCAAGTGGAGATCTTGTTAAAATGCAGATTCTAATTCAGTAATCTGGGGTAGAGACCAAGATTCTGCACTTCTACCAAGGGCCCAGGTGCTGGTCTGTAGACGAGACTTGGAGGAACAAGCAATTTCTCACTTGCAAGAGAATTCATAAGATAATTCCACACGCATAGGCACTTCCTGCATACTTTTCCTTTCACTGAAACAATGCACATTTTTATTACCATATTTTATCTTTTCACAGATGCAACTTGTTCTACCTTTTAATAGCTCTGACATTAGGAGGCCCTTGGCAATCCTTAGGGTCCTCGGATCTCTGGCAGCCATGCCAGGTTTGAGCTGTAGGGAGGTCATTGCTGGCTGCCATGTGGAAACACCAAATGAGTAAGCATCAAACCTGCAGGAAGGATGTCAGCCGTTCAGGAGGAAATCCTGAAGGCAGGAGAGAAACACTTTCAACCACAAGCAAGCAAATGGTGTGGGGAGGGAACGGAGCAAAGGTGACTTAATGGTTTTCCAATTCAAATATTCCCGAAACAGCCCTTGCAAGCGGGCCTGCCCTGCAGACTCCCAAAGCCACCATCAGATCCGAGCCCAGCACCTGTGCCTTTTATTCTTGCACAGATTCTTGGGAAGTGCTTCCTCTCAGTTCCTCCTGGCAGCGGAGAGTGTGGTCATGTGTGGTCAAGGTCTGACACAACTCAAGTCCAGCTTGGCTGCCAGAGATCAGGAAGTGGTACTGATGGTCCAGGTAAAAGTGAGCCATGAAAGTGTCATTCGGAATGGGAATTTTTAGGAAGAGCTTATCTGTTTGTATTTTCTTTTTAAACACACACAGAAGTAAGACCGGATGGAAATGTGTCCGAGAGAATCTAAAGCACATAAATGATGTGCATGTGCGGGCATTCTCAAGGATGGGGGCAGCGTGTCCCGTGTGCTCGTCCGCCGTCTTTCTCCTTAGCGTTCGTGAAGTGAGAGCACATGTGATGACGCCTGGCACCTCCGATTCGATGAAATGGACTAAAACACATTTACCGAGCACTTACATACCAGACAAGATGCCAACTGGCCAATTCTCCAATAAACCTTCAGAGCACAGCATTATCATGCCTCCACGTGGTAAAAGCTCAGTAAGTCTGAGCTAGGGTTTTTTCTCCCAACATTTTACTGAGGCTGAGGCATCAGAAGGGGTAAATTTCTGGTTCAAGGTCAGACTGTTACATTCCATCCCATACTTGCTAAACCAGAGACAGTCAGGTAGAACTGACACCTAATTAGGCTTTTCTCTAACAGTGTCCTCACCACAGTTCTCAATGAGCATCGTACCTACCTGCCACCGCCTGGGGACCTTTGACAATGTGTGTTGTGTTTGTGTTGCAGGTTGAGGTGTCGGGGTGGGGGGCTGGAGTGTCATCACAAAGGCTCAGGAGTGATTCTGTCCTTTAATGAGTGTGGCCCGGACTCAAAACATCCTCAGTGTTTAGTACAGTCCTGCAAGGCTGAAAGGTCCTTTCCAGAAGATAAGCAGAGCTCCCGCTGAGAAACACTAAGATACTTTGATACAAGTATCTCATTGTGGATTCTATAGCAGTGTGGTCCCAGGTCACTCCAAAGTTCCTTTCTGTTTCTGCTTAATTCTCTTACATCTCCCTCTACATTGAAATCCACTGGCTCTGTAAGCTGCAATTATGATGCTTTCAGAATTGCTCAGGTTGTGAATCTATAGATTTTTTAATGCAATAACACAGACTTCATCACAGTTAGATCTGCACTCTAACCTGTTAAACGGGCCCTTGACAGCCCAGCTGGCATAGAGCAAATACGGCATGAGAAAAATGCCAAATTATTCTGCCTGCTTTGACCCTGAGGTTCCTGGATGGTCTCAGGTAACTTCCTTGGGAGCCTGGATAGATAAGGAGGGTCCTCTCAGTCTTCATGCCTCCTTGAAAGCTCCATTTCCTCATACCAGTCCCATCACTGTCATGGTTATCTTCTTACGCTCAGTTATCACAATCAAAGTACTTGTCAAGAGTTCACTACATGCCACACTTTACGCTCAGAGCTTTATGTGAGTTTTGCAAATGACCTACAGCAACCCCTTGAGTTATCTCTGCTTTACAAAAGGGCTGAACTGCGGCTTTGAGAGGTGAGGGCTTTTTTCTGTGGCTGTGGCAAGCAAGTGGCAGGCTAGGTACCAACGCAGACAGTGGTGGTCCCAGCTGCTGCCGTTCTCCACTCCGTTTGGTGATAGCTTTCGGCCCACAAGCCACTCTCCTCTGAGCATCTCGAGAGCTGCTCAGAGGAGAGTGGCTTGTGGGCCGGGCCGAGAGTTGAGAGTGGGCTCTCATGTTACTTTGGCCTCGTGTTACTTTGACTGGTGAGGCTTTTAAAAGTCATTCGCCTCCCAGGACTATTTCCTTCACCTATAAAGTGGGGCCAATACCACCACCTCGCAGCACTACTGAGATTAGAAAACCTTTTACAATTACAAGCCCTTTGTAAAACGCTGCCCAAGTGCAGGGGAGGAAGGGGTGACCAGAAACATTCTCCGGCAGTGGCCAGTCCAGTCCAGTCCAGAGCTAATGCTACCTTTTGTCAGCAGCTTCAAATGGGGGGTGGGGGAGGGTAGGTGCTGAACAATATAGTAAATTCACATAATTTATCTCATTTTTGTAACAACTATAAAACATCCAGAAGGTTAACACATGAGTCTTACTTCATTGACATCTCAGTGGAAAGTTTATGTGTTGTTAAATGAAGGTTGGAACCACTGACCAAGAAGGAAGTTTTCTTCCCAAACACTGATGGGAGGTGACCCTGGGACTCAGGCAAAGAGGGTTGCAGGGGTGTCCGACACGTGCCCCGTGGGCTGCATGTGGCCCAGGATGGCTGTGGACGCGGCCCAACACAAAATCGTAAGTTTACTTAAAACATTATGAGATTTTCTTGTGATTAGGCGTCACAATGCATTTAATGTGTGGCCCAAGAACACTCTTCCTCTTCCAGTGTGGCGCAGAGACGCCCAAAGCTCGGACACCGCTGGTTCAGGGAGTGCGGCCAGAGGGCAACCCGCTGAACTTGACAGCAGGGCCCCGGTCAGCCCCGACCCTGCCGGGACCAGGATGCGCACCCCAGTCAGAGCTGCTGGCGGGAACGACTCGTGTCGTTTACAAAGACTTATTTGGTGCCTACTCTGCCCCAAGTGCTGTCCTCACTGTCAAGATACAGCAGTGAACTTTTAAAGGATGATTTTCCAAAAGAGGCCAAAATCAGGACTCTCATACAGATACAAAATGAGTACGTGTTAAGGATTTTATCAATGAAGAACCAGGCAGGTTTTAAACCAGTTCAAAGGTGGAGTCAAAGAAAAGGCACAGTTAGTAATCACCAATATCTAAATAAATCTGTAAATGGATGCAAAAGCGGCTTCTTTCACGGTAGGGGAGGGAAGTCAGAACACATATGTTCACCCTTACTGGCTTATGTCCGAGTGGAAAAATCAATAAAGGAGGCAAGTATACATGATATATAGTGTGTTTAATTGTGCGGGGGGTGGGGGTGGGAGGCGAGTACAATTGTCAATTGGGGGGCCAGAGAAGACTCTCCAAGGGTAAAGCAACTGAGGGAATATGTGAATATCTGAGCCCAGGTGTCTTATTTTGTAAGTTTAGGAGATTGGATTCCAATTCCAATAAACTTCTGGTTCCTTCCAGCTCAAATACTTTATGGCTCTAGTTTTATTCCAGTCTTATGAAAGCTGTCTGGAACGTTTTGTCACATGATTCAAGGCTCCCTTCCCAGTGGTCTCTGAAGGATGCCCGATGACCCCTGAACCCCAGGAAGGGGAGAGGTAGTGCACGATGATGCCCTGCTACACGCTCACAACCCCTGGCTCAGCCTGGGAAGAAACGCCAGGACCAGCAGTCCGGCCAAGACGGGCATGGCGCACGCCCTTCATCTAGTGTAGCAGACTCAGCTGTGCCTGCTTATGATTATTATTATTTTGGCTTCTCCCTTTGCTCACTCATCCCTAATGTCATTCCTTCACTCACACATGTCTTCCTTTACCCAGTGCAAATAAAGACTCGGAGTTAATGATGAAATTGACAGCAGTGGTTCCACTCCTGGATTGCTCTCAGGCTGGAGGGGTGACTATATGACTCACAGGTGCGGTCAGATGACTCCCAAGGACGTGCGGGACACCCACAGACAGCAGACCTCAGAGAAAGCACGCAGCAGGAGGTGGGCAGTAACAGGGCTTTTTAGGGATGGGTATCCTCTGTAAAAGAACAGGCTATGGGAACCTTCTGTCCTGGCAGAAAGAGAGACAAGCAAATGTTTCAAGTCTAAAATGATCATGGCCGTGGGCATCTGTCTTGGCATATACCGCTATTATTTTTGTTCTGGTGTCCAGCCCTGGCTTTCTTCTGGGGAGTCGCGCCCACTCACACCCAGGCGACACTATGCTCTGGGCCCTGGGAGTAACTCCTGGCTAATCAAAACTGGACTTCCTCCCTGTGGCTATGTGCCTCAATTCAAAAAGGAGGTCAATTGTGAACTATTAGGAAAGAAAAGCACTCTTTTCTATAGAGATTGCTAGGTTCTTGTAGAGCAGAAGCCTACGATGTCCATTTCAACACATGGCACGAACTGCCTGCCCCCAGCTTTCGCTCTTCTGAAGGAAGCCATCCTCAGCCCATGCTAGAGAGAGGCCCCTTATGCTGTAACATGTCACAACACGTGAACAAAATAACATTTAGAGGATACACATGGAAAATTCAGCATAGAAGACGACTATTAACCAATATAAGAGGTGGGGGGCCCTCGAAAAACCCAGAATTATCTTCTTGAGGGTGGGCATCTTTCAATATGAGCTTCCCTCACTAGGTGAGTGTTCTAGGAACCCGTCTGTATCAGTATACCAGCTGGCGTTGTTGTGAGAGGCTGCGTTTGGCTTTAGTGAATTTTTTTTAGGACTCTTTCGATGTGTTTGCCTACTTCATGATGGGTGATTTAAGAGCGCACCTGCGCACATGTTCAGTAGTTTTTGACCAAAACACTATAACTCCCATGCCACACCCTCCCTATTCACCCAATCTCATCTTAAGCAACTTCGTTGTTGTTATTTCTGTAGATGAAAAAAAGCCCTCAAAGGGAAATATTTTGCCAATGTGGAAGAGGGGAAAGAAAAAACAGCAGAAGCAACTACAAGGCATTGGAATCGACAAGTTTAAACACTGTTGTGAGCAGTGGAAAAACTTCTCGATGGGTGTATTGCATCAAGTGGAGAGTGCTTTGGAGGTGACTGAAGTTTAAACATGTAAGGATAAATACACAATTTGTAATAAATAAACTCTGTTTTTTGGGTCCCTCCTCGTATGGGACAGAGAGATTGCTGGTGATACAAACTCGGAGATCCCGACGAGAAGAGAGGGGAGTGGGGCAGGGCAGGGGAGGAAGGGAGTGAAGACGAGGGAGAAAGAGGAGGTTGGGGGCCAGCCCTGCTCCAGGCGTGCCAGGTTAACAGGGGGTTTTCTGGTGCTCTTCTCCGCACACCGCCTATGTACTCTGAGAGAACTCTTTTTTCTAATAACACCTTGACCTCACTGAGTGCCTCTTTTCCCCAGACCTCAGAGGGTGTGACAAAGTCCTCTCAAGGGAGAGAAACTGAGGCCGGAGACCTGCCTGGGCAAGCAGATATCCTGGCATTACCTCACCTAGGCCGGGGTTTGGAGCGAGGAGGTGGTTGGCATTCTAAAACACTGCCGTTACTTTCTTCGTCAAACACCCCTCTCTTCAACCCAAGAGGCTGCACCGATCTTTCTCCACCCAGGGTTCACGGAGTTCGAGGGATGGCAACGTCAGTACAGGGATGTTCGGTCTTCTCTCATCTCTGCTCATTCCCCCTCCTCCTCATTTTCCAAAAAGAAAGGTTAACATTGAAACAAAAACCATGAAGCTAAACTTTGTTTTTTTCATCAAAGTTGACCTCTCCTCCACATATATTTTGAAAACAACTCTCTTTTTAAAAAAAATAAATGAAAAAAGAAACAAAGAAGCCGATTCATGGTGTCTGCCTTGGATTCCGGAGACAGCCCAGCCCAGACAGGCCTGGGCCCACGCTGTTTGGACGCCATACTGCAGGCAGCAGATTCTCCCGGGCTGCGGGGTGACTTAGAGCTTTCTTTTCAGTGTTGAGGGAGCAAGGCAAACCCGTGGTTGGAAAAAAAAAGAAGAAACTCACTGAAACTGATGAAAGGGTTGAATGAGGACAGAGTCCTCATACATGCTGCCCTCCTCCCTCAGCTAACAATCCTCTCCTGCCAGGCAGAGCCAGCGGTGGCCAAGAGAACACCCGAGCAAGGCGCCACTTTGCAGGCGCTAGTGGAAACCGGCCTTTCCCTTCCTTGAGAATGTTACCTACCTAGACGCATCCTACTGATCCCTCGGAACCCGACTCAAGCACCCTCCCTTTTCCCATACTTCCACCTCTGGATCCCAGCAGGCCTTGGGCCCAACTCTTGTATAGCACGGGCCACCCGGCTGGAAGCCACGTATTCACGTGACTGTCCTCCTCGCTAGTGACCACAGGAACCGCCATTCACTTCCGTTTCCCAGCAGAGTGCCTGACAAAGGGCAGGCGGTTTCTCAAGGGTTGAGGGTAACACATATCTGGAGAAATCACTGAGCAAACAATATTTTAGGGGACAGGAGTCCATGGATCAAAGGACAAGACTGCTTTCCCAGGAGGCATACAACCTATGCTAGTCTCGGAATCTTTATCCGCAAATTAGGGATAGCAACACCTCCTTTACCAGGACTCACGTAAAGGCTCTGGAGATAATCCAGTGTATAAACGCTTCATTAATTGCAGAGCCTAATACGAGATCTCCAATATTATTAGAATCACGTAGCCTAAACCCTTACTTGAAAAAACACCCAACTACGAAAAATCCAAGGCAGAGCTAGCATGTGCTGTCTTCCGTGTTTTTACCCAGAAGACACTTCGGAAGGGTAAAGACCCTGGATCTGAAGTCCTGCTCCCACAAATGAACCTAGGCTTTGCCACTTAGCAGCAGTGGAACACTGGGAAGTTACTTAGCCCCTCTGTGCCCGGGTCTTCCCGTCTGCCCACTGGTGATAGCAATAGTACTTCACTCAGACTCACTGTGAAGGATAGATAACTTAATGCATTTATAGCTTGCTGAATAGTGCCTGGCTCGCTGTAAACAGGAAGAGTGAGCTGTCATTTTCTTAAATGCTCCCAGTAAAATGCTGATAGACGTGCCTCATCCTTACTGTATCCTTATCCTGTAGTCAGGAGATGCCTTAAATCCTGATGGTAATACGCCTTCTTACTCTTTCCATCTATCTCCTCTCTCTGCCCTCCTATCAATTAGTGGGGGCCGTCACCGTCTCTGCCCTGTATTCCTAAAACAGTTTCCTAAACCAGTTTCCTAAACAACCCTTTCTCCTTAAGTGTGCCCATGTCCAGGTTTTTCTCAACACTGAAGACAGCATCATCTGGCCGCATAAAAGGTAAGATGGCTTTTATAACCCTCTGAGGACGCCTGGTCCTCAGACTCAAGGTCACATTCCTTGCCTTGGCACACAAAGCACGTGGGGATCCCTCTCTTCCCCCTCAGCCATCTCCACCCTCCACCGCACCCTGGCTGCATTGAATAAACCACACACACTTCGTCAACAAGCCAAGTGCCAAGCTCTCTTTCATCCTGCGGCCTTCATGCGTGCTGGCCTTATGCTATAAGAACAGCCTTTCTTTGTCCTTTGCTAAATTGATCACTACTTGTCCTTACCAGGCCTCAGATTAAATATTATCTCTTTCTTTGCCAATTCCCCTAATCTAAATAATCCAAAATGCTTGCACAGCACCCCGTACTCAGTTCTGCTACGGCACTAATATGTGTAACATATATGTGTTACATATATGTGTACAGCACTAATGTATGTAACACTAATATGTGAGCAGACACTAGTGCATGGTGGGCATCAGATGCGGGAGCCCCTCCCTCATCCGTGGTTTCACTTTCTGTGGTTTCAGTTGCCTGCAGCGAACGGCAGTCTGAAAATACTAAATGGAAACTTCCTAGAAATAAACAAGTCAGTAAACAATGTAGCATAATGAAACCTTACATCATCCTGCCTGGAACATGAGTCATCTCTTAGTGCAGCGTGCCCACCCTGTACACAACGCCCATCCATCAGCCAGGCGGTGACCGTCCTGGTTTCCAGATCAACGGTCCGGGTAGCTCAGTGTTGGTGTCTAAGTCATCCTTATTTTATTTAATGATGGCCCCTGAGCCGTTCACATAACTTTTATTGCCATGATTACAACTGTTTTATTTTATTAGTTGTTGTTGATCTCTTACTGTGCCAGATTTGTAAATTAAACTTTATCCCGGGCATGTACATATAGTAAATAACATAGTACATACAGGATTTGGCTCTATGGGAGTTTTCCAGATCCACTGGGTGTCTTGGAATGCATCTTCCATAGATAAGGGGGACTGCTGTTCTTATTCATTCAGTTGGTACATATTTATTGTATCTACTATGTGTCAGGCACTGGGTATACAGATGAATAAAAGAAATGTGGTCTCTTTATATTCTACATATTTAGCATTCCACATACATGATCTCAGTTCTTAACAATAGCCTTGCAAATTACCTTGCTTTTCCCTCAACATGTAATGCTTGAATTTCCTGCCACAGAACTGAACCTCATCAGTAAAATTTAATATAGGTAACCATATACTGTACTTAATTAATTCTTGTCTTCTGACTACAGTGCTTAGAATATGGGTTCAAAATAAACATTTGCTAAATAAATATTACCCAGTCACTGCTGTGACCACGCACACCTGAGACACCCTTATTGTCTCAGCTATGTTAGAAAATACCATTTCTCCTTGGTTGGCTAGAGACAAAAATAATTTTTTAAAGAGAATTTTATTGGAACACACACACAGAAAATTTAACAGAAAATAATATATAAGCATTCAATATATTTCAATGCTTTTATTTCTTTTTTTAAAGATTTTATTTGTTTATTGTTTAGAGAGGGGAAGGAAAGGAGAAAGAGAGGGAGAGAAAAATCAATGTGTAGTTGCCTCTCATACAACCCTTTCTGGGAACCTGGCCCTCAACCCAGGCATGTGCCCTGCTGGGAATTGAACCAGCATCTCTTTGGTTTGCTGGCTGGCACTCAATCCACTGAGTCACACCAGCCAGGACAAATGATTATATATTTCAAATTCTGTATTAAGCAGGGTACTTTTGTTATTATAGATATTGTCATAATTTTCTATGAGGCAGTTATTTAATTATGATTTACATTTCAGAGGTGAAGAAATTGAGACTCAGAGAACATTTGAATTCCCCCTGTACTGGTGATCCCCACCTTTCTGGCACCAGGGACCAGTTTGCTGGCCTGCCTGCCCACACTCACGTCCTGCTGTGTGGCCCTGTTCTGCACAGGACGGGTTGGGGGTCCCGCTCTGCATTAACAACAAATAACCAAAATGGCAAAGTTGAGGAGCAAACGCAGACCTAGCACACGAAAAGCTTGAGCTAATAATCGTTCTACCATGCTATCTTTCTAGGAAAATAACCCAAACCACAAAATCCTAGGAATGGATGCGTTTGCACCACACAAATCCTTTATACTCAAGTTCCTCAGAACCAGCCATAACAACTCTTGTCTAAAAAACCTACTTCACTCTTTTCTTTGGCTCTGCCCGGTCTGAGTGAAGTGACCCGATAACACTTCTCTTTTTCGATTTTTAAGTCAGGGATCAGCATCATCCCCAACACTCTCTTCCCTTAATTCCATTTGCCTCTACAGGCTGATGTTAAGTTTCTTGCCACTAATTGCATAACAGGTGAAGAAAGGAAATGCTACCTTACAGTCAAACCCCTTTAGATCTAAAAGGAGCTACCACAATGGCAGGCTTCCCTTGGGGAAACCTTAGCATGTGTAACCTGCATAAATTCTAGGGCCTCAGGTGGTCTTTTGAAGGTCAGAGTTGCATTTAAAGACATATGTTGCAGCCGCCACAGACAGAAGTAATGCAGTGTTAACCCAACTCTGACAAAGGCTATTAAGGGAGCTCTATGAGGTACCCCACAGAAGCTTTTGAAAAGTGTAATTTTCCGCTTTAATTCTCATACTCAGAAGCTGATCCCCAAAACATACGGATATTCCTGCCCCTGGGGTCCCTCTCCTTCAGTCTGCATTCACCTTCTCTCCCGAGACAGCCTCCACCCGTGTGGTGTACCCCCGCTGCTTCGGTCCGTCATGCTCTCTCCCCTTCTCACACAGCAGCTCAAATCCCCCTTAGTTTAGTGTTTGGGGGGGGGGCATGGAAGTACCAGCAGCAATGAATAAATAACCGAAGTACTTAGTACAGTGCCCCCCGCGTACCCACGGGGCCACATTCCAAGAGATCCAGTGTATGAATTCCATATGTACTATGTACTGAGCCCTATATATATTATGTTTTTCCCTATACATACATACCTATGATAAAGGTTAATTTATAAGTGAGGCATAGTAAGAGATTGACAACAATAATAAAATAAAACAAAGCAATATACTGTCATAAAAGTTACGTGACTATGTTCTCTCTCTCTCTGATAACTCAGCCAGCCACCAATGACTAATGGGAAGGAAGAGCGCATACAGCGTACATACGCTGGACAAATGTATGGACAGCGTGCATACGCTGGGATGCACCTCCCAGGCTGGACTCAGCAGGATGCTGCCAGATTTCATCATGCTACTCAGAACCGCCATTTTTAAGATTGAAAATCTAAGTCCCAGCAAGATGAAGACCTCACACCACGAAACAGGTCCACACTTGAGAAAAGAACTCATAACTCCACACTTGCCATCCACGGGACTTCCCAGAAGACTCCACTGCAGTAAATCCAGCCAACAAGAGACATGGTTCCCTGAACCCAAAGCCCGTGATGTCTCCACATCAGGGTGTGGAGACTCCTGTGGCTGAGTGGGCTCCATCAGAGCCCCCAAGACCGGCCTCCATACCTGCAGGACAGCAAAGAGAAACACCTCAACCCCTTAAGTAACCATCCAACTCTCTCTAGCTGGGTGCTTCCCACTCCACCAATGGTCTGGCTTTTTTTTTTTTCATTTAATCAATTGCATTACACGTTTATTGCCTCATTTTTCACCCTGTTGTAGAGATTATTACTTGAATACGTCTTAGTGAATTGGAAATGAGCAGAAAAGAATCACTTAAAGACTTATTAAGAAGACACGTTTTCCTTGCACAGATATAGAATCTTCATAAACTATGAATAAACTAAATTCTCCCTTGTTTATGTCACAGGAAGGAAAGAAATGCTGCATTGGTGTACATAAAATTAAAAGACCTCCTTAGGAGTTCTTCGGCAGCCCGCTTCCTCGGGAAGGGGGCACCTACTGTGCACGAGCAAGAGACGCTGAGTGAGTCACCCTCTATCCCGTCTGGCGGCGAAGGCTTCAAGCCCCAGCCACTGGCCTGCGTCAGCCCGAGGAGGAAGGTACAGCAGCAGCATCTGAGGCTTTCATCTCCCCCCACCCCATTCATCTCAGTCGCTTCCCAGACACTCTTCCAGATTCTCATCCCCGGTGAGGGAGACACCAGACGGTACCCCTACTTCATCAGCTCCTTGGACTGGCCCAAGGTCAAAGCTGAATGCATGTTTTTTGGTAATTTGGCCAAAGCTGGTGACATGTAGAACCTTTTCACCTGGAAGGAACAGAAACCTGACAGGGTTTAACTGAAAAGGATCTAAATGAATTCCTATAACTGGACATCCAGAGGTGGGAAAGGCTACTGGAACCCTTCAGTCAGGCCTCTGGAGGAAGAGTTGGGGGTGGGAAGAGAGGGAGAGAGACGGGGAGAGGGAGTAAGGAGGAGGGGGGAGCAGAAGAAAGGGAGAGGGGTGGAAAAGAGAACAGAAGATAAGGAGAAGAGGAAGGATGGGGGGAGAAAAGGGGCAGGGAAAGGAGGAGGGAAGAGAGGCAGAGGGAGTGTATGTTGAGAACTGAGCAAAATCGTGGCTGGAAGGGGCCTACAACGTACTATAGAAGAGTGAGAAGATGCACGCGACTGGAGGGAAATGCCCTGTAAGAGGCAGGCGGTCCATGCACGAAGGAGGGAGCCGCACTGTCTGGCTGGTTCCCTGACGGAAGGGGTCAGGGGGAACTGCAAGGGGTTAGTGGACAGAAAAATCCCTCCCTGGCTCCCTTCTCCAGAGACCCGGAGCTTGCCCAGCCTCTCCAGACGGAATCAGAGAGGGCAGAAGAACAGCAGCATTTAGTCCAGGCAAGAGAAATGAACGCACAACAGACTTCTGTGCATCTGGAGGAGTAATACGAGCCTTTGCCCTTTAAAGTTGGGGAGAAAAACACAAGCAGGTCTGCTGGCTGCAGGCGGCCATCCTGGCTGGCGAAGGTGAAGACAGCCCTGGAGGGGCCGTCTGGAATGCCCAGAAGCTCTGGGGACCCAGCCCTCCCTCACGTCTGCTCCGGCCTGGGGAGCCTGTTGGAAAATGTCCCGACACACTGGGGCCTGGCGGCGCAAACGTCCTGGGAAACCCACCCAGGTGCTTTTTCTTACTTTTCCCCCACTTATAAACCAAATTAAGACACTGGAAAGTATAGAGAATCAGAGACAAATAAGAGATAATCATGTGCTTAACAACCAAATATTTTCTCATGCTTTTCTTAAAATTTCCACTTGGGAAAAAAAGGGGGCTACAAATACACCAGAACCCCCTCCCTGGAGTACCACCATCTCCCATCCCGCCGCTCCCCTCCCACAGGAAACCACCGCTCTGAAACAGGTACATGTGTGCATCTCTCCCACCAGTGTGCTCCTTCTTATTACAGATGCACACAGCACTTAACGGATACTTACTATACTGTGGGCATTTTCAAAATTGTCATATGGTCACATCTTCTTACCATTTGCTTTTTCAAAGCAACAGATTTGAGCTTTATCTATGTTGTTGATGCATCTGGCCCTAGTTCATTTATTTATTTCTTTTTAAAGATTTACTTTCTGAGAGAGGGGAAGGGAGGGAGAAAGAGGGGGAAAGGAACATCGATCAGTTGCCTGTCGCATGTGCCCTGACAGGGAATCGAACCAGTGACCTTTCGGTTAACAGGCCAATGCTCAATCCACTGAGCCATGCCAGCCAGGGCTGGACCTAGTTCACTTATTATAAATGTCACATGCGATTGCATTCTAGGATGTTACCACAATCTATTACTCCATTTAACTGATTAATGAACTTTTACCTTGTTGCCAGTTTTCACCATGGCAACGATAATGCAATCGTCATTCTTGGACCCACCTTCTTTTTTTTTTTTAATGTTCTTTTTTTTTTAAGATTTCACTTATTTATTTTTAGAGAGGGGAAAGGAGGGAGAAAGAGAGAGAGAGAAACATCAATGTGTGGTTGCCTCTGATATGGCCCCCACTAGGGACCTGGCCTACAACCCAGGCATGTGCCCTGACTGGGAACTGAACCTGCGACCCTCTGGTTCACAGCCCGTGCTCAATCCACTGAGCTACGCCAGCCAGGGCAGACCCACCTTCTTATGCACAGTGTACTAGTCTTTCTGGGATAAATATACAGAAGTACAATAGCTGGGCAGCAGGGTAGGCACATATTCATCTTCACCGGATACTGCCAAATTGTTCAACATGTGTGATGCCTCCACTTCCCTGAGCTGCACCAAAACGCCCACTCCCCTTGGTGTTGCTCCTTTAGAGAAGCCCAGTAGCTTTCTATAGGAAGTCCAATGAAGAGACCCGTTGGGGTCACATGGGCATAGGTGCAGTGGAATAAACCTGCCAAGACCTGCACTCTGCTGCTGTCTCCTCCACTCACCGGCAGTGCAACCTTGGGCAAAGCAGTTCCTCCGAGTCCCCTTCCCCCAGAGGTATGGGGGGACCACCTACTGGAGTCACTGTTCGGATGAAAGGAAGGATGCACACCCAGCACTAGGCACGGTGGCACCCGAGGAGCACTCAGTCAGGGTCTTTTTATTTTTTAATTGTAGGCCTCTATGCTACAGATCTCAAAGTCTATACACTTCCGTGGTGATCCCAGTGGTGCAAAACTGAACAGATTATGAGAAGCTAGAAACAAAGAGTCGCTTTTCTCCCAGGTACTGGGGTTTCACGAAAACACAGAAGAAAATATCGCGGGCGTGAGGGCCTGGGTGGCATGGAACAGAACTGCAACGTATCCTGCTTAATTCACACTCCAGAACTGTGGGCTTTTTCCTTCCTGTCTTTGTTTTAAAAAAAAAAATCCAAAGAATATATCACAGGGATGCTTTATAAAAATTCCCCAAGGAATGCTGAGTGGCAAAGAACCCTGAAAGGCAACACCTACTTCTTTCCATTAAGCCTCCAGGGGGCTACTAATGGTCCTTCGTGAACCTGGCAGAAAGCTCTTGGACACCTGCAATGGCAGCGCTTTCTCTAGATGCCACGGGAACGAACAAATTGAAAAGGCTCTCTCTCTAGGATGTTAGCAGAGGATGCCAGC
Organism: Phyllostomus discolor; assembly: GCF_004126475.2. Taxonomy (NCBI): domain Eukaryota; kingdom Metazoa; phylum Chordata; class Mammalia; order Chiroptera; family Phyllostomidae; genus Phyllostomus; species Phyllostomus discolor. Next base: position 22,824,222 of record NC_040915.2, read on the forward strand.
ACTTCAAACATGTGTGGGAGGGAACCTGAGAACAGGGGAGATGCTGAGAGAAATAAAGCGAGTTGCAACTGAGAGCATGAGAAGGCTGAACACCTATGTTGATGCCTAAATAGGGCAGCCTGCAGGATAGCTCTTGTTTCCCTGGAAAAGTGAGTAATGGACCACCTGCGCGGAAAATGCATCCTCCCCTTCGTGTTGCAAGAAAGAAAAGCACATTAACTGGATGCCCACAAGTGCTACTGCTTGGGAGGAGAAAAGGCAGGGCATTAGGCTGTTTGGTCATTAATAAGTGGATTGGAACAACTGCATCTGGGAGTGTTCGGATTCGGTGCAAAGAACAACCCGGTGAGTCAGTGAGTCACGCCGTCTAACGGGGTTGACGTTCCTTCCTGTCTGAGGCAGAGGAATTTAACTCTGAGTAAAGATGCTGATGGGAAAGGTCAAAATAAGCATTTCAGGTGCTGTGCCCTTTTCGCCATCCCTCATCCTCCAGAGCTGAGCGGGCCGAAAGCCTGAGCCTAAAATTGTAAGACCAATTAGCAGGATGGATGGGAAGACATTAAGAGAGAAATGTTCCCTAGCTCAGCAAAATCTCATTAATTCAAATCCCATTTAATAAGTTGAACATAGGCTAGAATGAAATTTATAATATGGTGCAGCTGTGAAGAGCGTGGACTCAAATGCGAGGAGCCTGTCTGCTGGCTTCCCCACGTCTCAGTCTCTCACCTGCGGGAGAGGGCTGAGAACAGCACCTTCTTAATCACTAGGTCAGCGTGGGGACGAAACGGACAGGGACTGGTAGAGGCTCAGCCACAACTACCAGAATACAGCTAGTGTGCAATACAGTAGAGCTATTGTTTTTATCAATAATTATCACAGATGTAACTCCAGTCACGGAATTTCTGAGCCCGAAGTGAGCTTGGCAATCATCTGGTGCAGCGCTTTTCCAGAAACTGCAAGGGGGCCCAGACTGGCTCAGCGACTTGTCTGAGGTCACTCTACTAGCTGCTGTCTCGTGTGTTCCAGGGAACCTTGTCCAGAAACCTCTGCCACCGGTGTCACAAGGGTTTGCATCTTTTGGCCAAATAGGAGCTGTCATTACAAAGGACTTTATGACTTCATTAAATCAAAGCCACATGGATTTCTACCTAGAAGTGACCGCTAAGCCAGCAGTTCAAGGTAGTATTACAGTACTTAAAATAATGAAGCTGCTTTAAATAGAGAAGAACAATCAATCGATCAATCAATAAAATACACACATACACACAGTGAATTCAGACTTGCTGGTGCATGGAATCATCTTTTCTTCTGTGAGACCCCTGAATTTATTTATGTGTGTGTGTGTGCCTATGCCACTTTTGCAGAAGACAAGAGTAGAAGGCAGGAGAGAGGGAAAAGGCAAGTAGAGAATGAAGAGAAGGGAAAAGGGTAGAACCCCTCAGCAGAGGGTTCTGAAAAGACCTCAGCATTACGGTCCTGGCTGGTGTGGCTCAGTGGATGGAGCACTGGCCTGCAAACCAAAGGGTTGAGGGTTCGGTTCCCAGTCAGGGCACATGCCTGGGTTGCATGCCAGGTCCCCAGTAGGGGGCATGTGAGAGGCAACCACACAGGGATGTTTCTCTCCCCCTCTTTCTCCCTCCCTGTCCCTCTGTCTAAAAATAAATAAATAGAATCTTTAAAAAAAATCAGCATCATACCAGCCACTGGAAGCTGAAGGCCTGGGGCGAAATGACTCCGGCTTTGGCCTCTGTGGTAGGTCCTCCCCTCCACCCACTTCCTGCAAATCAATGCGAGGCAATTCTATTTAAAAATACAAAGTTAAGTATTAGATTGAATTTGCTTTTCAACTAAAATGTTCTTTCCTTGACAGACGTAAGATACCTTTTTTATGAGTTTTTAACTCATTGTATTTGATGGGACTGAACAAATTAATGACATTCTCTTGTGTGGGTTTTTGTGTGTTTTTTTCAATAATTCAGTTCTTGATGAGTGTGTGTGTGCATACCACAGGCAAAAGTTGCTGAGATCTGAGTTTAATTAAAAAGCAGGTTAGTTCACTTGTGATAGTTTCTACTTTAACCAAAACATTTTAAAAAGCGACCCTTCCCTCCCTCCCTTGCTCTCCCCCGTCCCCCCTTCCTTCCTTCCTCACAGGGGATCCAGCACAAACCGAGGGCATCTGATCTAACGAAAAGCTGTTGTGCCATCCTGAGAACAGGATGACTAACCTGGTAGATCCTTCCACCTGGGCCCCTGAAAACCCAAACCCAAGCCCAGGCTTGCACGAGCCCCCTCTGTTTCGAGTCCCAACAGCCACACCTTGCACGTCCAGGCCCAGTTCGCCGAGGCTGCGGTCCAGCGGTTCTGGTGGCCTCCAACAACCACAGCCGGCACCCTCCTCCCATCAGGGCTGCTCCCGGCCCAGGAAGAAGGGAAAACAAATGCAGCTAATGAGCTGGAAAAATAACACACTTGTATGAATCAGTATGAGAATCAGATGTTTTCGAGTCTCAGAAAAAGGGAAAAGAACTTAAAACAACAGAACGACAACAAAAGAGAACCTCCCACACCTTCCAAACATTCGCACCACAGGTAGCACCACGGGTAGCAGCAACGTGGGTCTCCGTCTCCACCCCCTCCCTGCAGTCAGCATAGCTTACTAGGTCAATTTAATTAAAAAGCAGGTTAGTTACTCAGAGTACAACCTGCGTCTGGGTTGTCCAGAGGTGTGGTTTCCACACCCCAGGGGCCGTGAGTGCATGGCTCAGAAGCGTCACAAGGCAGAGGGTACAGCACAGCCCTGTTCTGTCCGCCACTAGCTGGGTGCCACATGGACATCACGGTCCGCAGGCATGTGGGCCTGTCTGCCTTGTTCGTTGATGCAATAGGTAGCAGAATCCAATACTGTCTGTTAAAGGAGGCGTCTCCCCAGAGGCTGCCAGCACAGCTGGATTCCTAGCGGATTAGCCATGAGAGTGAACTAAACGCAGGCTCAAGTACATGCAAATCCCACCCCTGAATCCCACCCCTATGACCAGGCAGGCATTTGGCTTACAGGGTAACACTGCAGACCAGATCAGCCAGCGCCCGATGCCTGCAACGCACGGCCATTGTTTTTCCTTACCCAGTGTCTGTTCCTAGGGCTGCCCTAACCAAGTAGCCCAAACTCGTGGCTTCAGACAACAGAAATGGATTCTGTCACAGTTCCAGAGGCCAGAATCTAAAGTCTGCGTTATCAGCGGTGTTGGATCCTTCTGGAGGCCCCGAGGGAAACTTCACTCCCTGCCGCTCTCCTGCCTTCCAGTGAGTGCTGGCCGTCCTCGGCTCCTAGAGACATCACTCCAGTCTGGCCTTTGTCTCCTCTCCTTCCCTTCTAATGGGACCTACCCGTCACTGGATGTAGGCTCCACCCCAATCTAGGACGACCTCACTCTGAGACCATTAGTTACATTTTCAAAGATCCTTTTTCCGAATAAAATCTCATTCACAGGTGCCAGATGGACACATCTTTGGGGCGGGACGGGGGGTGCACTATTTAACTCACTCTATCCAGCACATATTCTTTTGTCTACTGGTGCACCTCAATTTTGCCTTAGGGAACCCCAGCTCTTCCATCCCCAATCCACAGAACTCGGTCGGGCTCACCCGGACCCCAACGGTGAATCTGTGGTTCAGACCAAGCCACTCAATAGCCGGGCCCTATGGCCTCTCTGCCTGGATCAGCCTGCAGCCCAGCCTTCCAGTGAGATCCAGTTTGGGTCATTTTGTGGAAGTAATGTGGATAAAACTTTTTCCTACAGAAGTTTTTGGGAAAGTTAGAGGAAAGGCATGTGTGAAAACAAAAGTGCATCCCATAGAGAAGACTCGGGCTGAGAAGAGAGCAGAGAATTCCTGGATTCACCTGTGCCTGAAGGCAGCCTGAGATTGCACAATTGCGTGCTCTATACATAAGACCCTGCCTGGCTTCATCTAGTTGAGGGTTGAATTTCTTTGATTTGCAAACATTTAAAAAAAACTAATGCGTTATCATTCATTCCTTGAGGCCAATTTGAGGCCAGTCATGAGCCCTGTGGACGGTGCAAGTCACTGGGGACAAAGCAATGATAATGGAAGATGTGTTTCCTGCTTTCAGGAGTTTATAATCTCATGGGGATTGTTGAGCTGTTGTAACGAGATTTCTGCAATGGTAGGCACCAAGCTTGGAGAGCATCTAGAGTCCAATCCCATCTTTTCATGGAGGCACAGCATATTGAGGGTAAGATCCCTAAACCAGGAGAGTCTGAGGGCTTTTTCATTAGTTTGCAAACTTGCAAAAATGGTGTCATCGCTGCCAACACCCCAGGGAAAGACAAAGGTGGGAAAATGAGGGTAGACAGGGAAGATGGATGGCATGCTGGCTGGCCCTGTGCGGCAGGAAGGAGCCTGCCTTCTCCCCAGGGTATTTTTAGCTTCCTATTCTTAGAGACGGCCACAGCACCCTGGTCTGCTCAGTGCTTCCAGACAGGGAAGACCACAGGTAACAAGAAAATACGAGCTTCTGGAGCCAAGGGCACCACACGGGGAATGGGTGTCCCGAGAGAAAATCTAGTGACAGCCCCTCCACAGGGTCCTCTTTCTAGGTAAATGCACAGAGTAGCAAGCTGGCTAAATGTCTGTGACTATCAAATAGAAAGAGGTTATGACTGTGTAGCATATTTAACATGTGATCATCTATTTCCAATTAGGCTATGGATTCCTTGAGAACAGAATCTCTAGGGGACATTGTTCTTTCATATTGGCACTCAGTGCGTAAACCTCTTTCGCATACTAGGGAATCCTGTACTTCATGAACCACGACCTGAGTCCCTCCATAGGAGCAAAAAAGACAAAATAATCTCCTTCCCAGGCTCTTTTGTGGTTAGGGCTTGGATATGAGGCCCACGTTCTGTCAACTAGACGTGTTGAATGATCCATTCCTGACGGGAGAAGAGGCAGGGCTTTCCTGCAATGGGTGGTGAACATGATGGGTAGTCCCTGTATCCATGGGCGGTGTGCAGGGCCCATGAATACCAGGAATTCCACCAGGAATACAAGCTGAGGCATCTGGGTCCCAGTGGCAGGGACATGCTGGCTGGCCCTGCTGCAGGATTTTAGATGGTGTTCCTGGCCACACAGCCTCTGAGCCTGTTCTGTCTTCTGGAGACTCAGATCTTCTGACTAAATTCCTTTTGTTTTTTTTCCCCCCAAGAGAGTTAGCACCTGCTGTTTGCAGCTAAAAACTCTTTATTTCTTTATCTTAGTTAGTTAATCCCTACAAAGGAGGGATTTGATGAACAACTGATTAAATATGTGATCCTCTTTTATCACCCCCCACATTAATTTTGCCAGGCAGGTGTCATTCTTTCTCCCAAACCCTCCAACTGGTGGGCAATGAGGCGTGGGGCAGTGAAATGACTTATGAAGTCACATGGCTGGCAGGGAGCAATGCCTTTCCACACCGCACCAGAGGCCACGTACACTGCTGCCTGCGAATGTGATGATGACCATGTCTTATGTTTCACCTGGATGTTTCACCTTGAAAGTCATGATGGAAAGTTAGACTAGCCCTGCACTCCTGCTGGTAACGACCTCCTAGAGCCAGGCTGCCTGCTGTCCAGAGGCAGAGCTCACAGTGCCCGGCTCTCAACAGTCCCTGGCACCCCCGTTGTCTCACGGCCCACCCTCCTCACTCATGATACCTGCGGGGCTGCTGGCCTGCATTCTACCTCCAGACAGCGTAGAAGGCAAAGGAAACGTGAATTCACACACCACTGCTTCATCCCTAGAAAAGTATTCTAGATCCAAAGTGTGTAAGTCCCAAACAAAACAGACAGACAAACGTAGTCCCTAAGAAGCCAGGGTTCTGGTCAACGGGTCAGGGTCCAACCATAGGTACAGGCCACGGGGGTGAGAGGGAAGGGTATTCAAATGCTTCACTGCCTTTGCTTCATGCTGTACTCCCATGTACTAACCTGAAATCTTTCTAAAACAGAGTTCAAATGAGATCATGCAGTGTGCTCTTAATTTTTTCTCAGTCACAGTTTTAATTTCAGGTCACAGAAGTATTATGTATCGTGCAGTTACCTTAGAATATAAAAAGGTCATGAAAAGGAGAGACAACTCTACACACACTGCTCTATTTCTCAACCCAGAGAAAATCACTGTCGGGGTTGTATCTCCTATTCTGAATTCTTGTGATGGGTTTTAAATTATAAATTTCTCTATGAAGGTGCACTTTTGCTAGGGCACGCTTCGCCCACTGCTCACCTCCCACAAGACGCAGGCACAGACCACTCGGAGCGATGAGAGGCAAAGCAAGGCCTTCCCAGGCCCGGGGTCACAGGATAACTCCCAAGACAGCCGAAGGCGAGGACGGGGAGGGAGAAGGGTCCTGTCAGTCTCCAGCGGGGACGGAGCCCTGTGTCCCATGTGGCGGAGGCAGAGATGTAATGGTGTGGAATAAGTACCCCAGAGCTTGGGATCAAAACAGACACATACACCCCCGGACGGAAATATGAAGTCAATGAGGCGTGTTGCAGCTAAAAGGGTAACCTTCCAGGGGTGGAAAATAAATATAGCAGCCTAGATACAGCCACACCCCCAAAGAAAGGCCGATCCGGGCTGACACGTTGGGGAAGAGGGAGATAAACTCAAACACGTCCTGGAGACAGTCAAGGAGAGGAAGTGAACACAGGCCAGGCGCAAGGGAAGCAAGCGGGAGACACCTTGCAGGAATCTTAAACACAAAGGAATACTCTCCATTTCCACTAAGAAGAATTCTGGGCCCTGGCTGGCGTAGCTCAGTGGATTGAGCTCGGGCTGTGAACCAAAGTGTCGCAGATTCAATTCCCAGTCAGGGTACACGCCTGGGTTGCAGGCCATGACCCCCAGCAACCGCACATTGATGTGTTTTTTTCTCTCTCTCTTTCTCCCTCCTTTCCCTCTCTAAAAATTAAATAAAATCTTAAAAAAAAATTCTGTCTCACTTTTGGGAAACATGGCAGTCTTCCTCATTTATCTTTCATTTCTACACTTTAGAGAAGCATTTCTTCACAGTAGGAAAGACAGCAGGGCAGATCCGATGACAAATGGGAGGTGATGACAGACTTTCATTCCAGGGAGACGACCGGAAGTGGTGGAGCTGCTCGAAGCCCGGAGAGCTCACAGCCCTCCCTTCTGAAGCCCTGTGCCCCAGACAGACTAAGTCACGACCGAAGGGCCGGGAGGGGACCCGAAACCAGCACACAGTTCCAGGAACACGCACACACAATGTGGCGTGATTGGTTTCTTTGAAAGAATATTTAGAACTGTACAACCCTTTCCATTCCCTGCAGAAATATACATGGTACTTTCATAGCTGCGATGTCACTGGAGCACACGATACATCCAAAGGTAGGCTGGACGGTATTATTGACACCGTTCATGGAAGGGTAGGGGGTGAAAGGGGATGAATGAGTACAAATGGTGGCTCAGAAGTGATGTGATTTGCCAATATGATCATGAAAATAAGCACTGGGAAGAATGACTGGTTAATTTATTTTTAAAAATGGGGGAAATTTCATGTTGATTCTGAGTAACTTTTATAGAAAACACAATGAAGCCGATTGGTTTTTTTCCTAAAAATACTTTGACAAAAGCATTAAATTCAAAAGACTATAAATGGTTGGGAGGCGAGAAATATGGTTTAATTTTTTTCTAACAAAATTTACTCGTGCTTTGAGGACTCAACGCTGACATCCACATGTATTTTATAGAACAGATTCATTATTTTCTCCTTCCCTTTTAACTATAAAGCAGGAAAGTATAGGATAATTTTAGATTAGATTATTATAAAAATACCTTTTAAACACTGAGAACTATTCACCTACAGAAAAGAGTGTAACACAAGGAGTCTGGCCTTCGGGCTCCAGAAAAAGCATCACACGCATCCTTAGGCAGTGAGCTCCCAGCCTGGTGGCCTCCTTGTAAAGATGAATATAATGACACCTGAGCATGGAAAGGGAGATAGGTGTTTATGAAGTCTCCTCTCTCTCTCTCCCTCTCTCTCTCCCTCCCTCTCTCTCTCTCTCTCTCTCCTTCTCCCTCTCAAAATTGCCAAGCATTCCACAGACATGAAATAGTGTAAGGTAGGCTGGCATGATTGAAAAACCTGTAACTGTATATAACATATTTTGTATTACACTGAAACTCCAGCAGGCCTCATTCTTACCACGTCTCACCCCAACCACACCCAGTAGCCTCAGGTGGCTCTGGGGCAGAGCCAGGTGATCTACGGATGCCTGGGAGCCCGGTGCACATGCTGCGCATGACTGCTTCTCTCACCAGCCGCAGTGTCCTCGCCTCCAACGCCATAGGCATCCCCACGGATCACACTCCCCTGCATTACCACTCTGATCTAGTGCGCTTTTTCTTTTCTCCCCCAATCCTTTTATCTCAGAAAGTCTCAAGTTTCATCTCCAAAAATTATCTATACAAAAAAAATGTATATTCCCGGAGTTCAGAATTAAACCAACTTTAGTTTAAAATCTAATTTCACAAGCTTAGCCTCTCGGATCCGGTTTCTGTCACCAGAGAATTGGGATCGCGAGGCCTACTTCAGAGACTGTGCTGCAGGGAGAAAGGCATTTTACATTCTGTGCCCATTTATATTAGAGCCTACCATTAAGAAATTACCCAATAAGCAGAACTTATTATGATTGGCTTTAATATGACATTTTTACTGGTATCAGAAAACTCCGCATGGTCAGCAGTTAACCCTTGGTCACCCAGAGCTGTGCGACATTCAAGTCAGCGTGTGTGTCCTGTACTCGTCATCCCAATCGCCAAGTCACAAACTTCTTGAGGGCAAGAGTCATTCATTCCACGTTTCCTGAGTGCCATCTTCCCCCTGGGCACTTCGCTCAGACCTGGGGCTCCCAAGCAAACTGCCTTTGTTCCCATGGAGCTTCCATATTGAAGACAGGCAGCTCATCAACGGGTAAAAAACAAACAAAACGCAAAACCTAAAAAGCTGCTCTTTGCAAAAAGTATAAGTGAAATAACCAGGTAATATGACAGAGACACCCTGGGAAGGGAAAGATAGGAAGCTGCATTTGACAAAGGGGGCAAGGAGGACTCTTCAAAGACACAAGGAGGAGCCGGCCGTGCACAGATCTGAGGGCAGAAAGTAACAGGCAAAGGAAGGTCAGGTTCCAACCCCGAGAAAGAAACGACAGGGAGAATGGGGGAGATGAGGGAGGGGAAGAAGCACACGAAGTGATGTTGGAGGGGTGGACCGGCTGTGCGTCTCATCAGGCTACAGGTGGGGACAGGCTCCAGACATGGGCCTCTGGTGTTATCATTAAGCCACATATCATATGCTGCTGGATGAATTCTAAGATTAGTTTGCTGTTTCCTCTCATTTTTGTTTTCATCCCTTGCCTTAGCATCTGGCGAGAAAATACCTGATGTCAGCCCCAGGTCCCCTATGCCCCTCCATCCAGTCCTCTGCAGAAGACAAGTGTCCAGCGAGGAACCCTTGGCCCATTTCAGAGCCCTCCCCTTCCCGCTGGCTGGCTCACACTCGCTGTGGCTGCCCGGCGAGAACGGCTTCAACCCGCATTCTACGGCTGCTCCCTGGCATTTGGGAAGTTGGCTCTGCTGCCTGGGGAAGACATTTTAGGAGAGGTTTCCATAGAAACTCAAACTTTCTCTCCAGCTGCTCATGCAGTTTATCTCTTTATTTTTAAATACACATTATTTTTCTTTCATCAGCTTTTGGGTTCTTGATTCTTTGGGTACCAAAGAAATAGCACCAAATTTCTGGGAACATAAGCCTTTTCATTTTCCTTTAACAATCACTCCTAATTGTGTGCCTGTGGCTGAGAGGAAGAGGCGTAGAGGTTTTCTGCCATAACTAACCATTTCTCATGTTATTCTTTACTCTGGCCCTGACTGGCGTGGCTCAGTGGGCTGGGCATTGTCCTGCAGGCCAAAGTGTTGCTGGTTCGATTGCCAGTTGGGGCACGTACCTGGGTTGTGGGCCAGGTCCTCAGATGGGGGCATGTGAGAGGCAACCAGTCAATGTTTCTTTCACACGCCGATGTTTCTGTCCCTCTCTTTCTTCCTCCCTTCCCCTCTCTCTAAAAATACATTAAAAAAATATTTACCCTTCCTCTCAGAATCCTTTAGATGGCTGGCCCTTCATCACTAGTTTGCCATTGACAGCATGGATTTCCATAAAAAGTCTTACTACACCATCATCCAACCCCTGTCTCCTTGCCTGTCCTCTACCCTTGACCTCGACCTCCTCCCTGGATCACTGCCATTCCGATCTAGAAACACCTGCAGTTTCTTTATACAAGCTTAGGTCTTGCGTACACTGGGCCACCAGGAGCACCATTTCTTCCAGCTTCCTGTCTCATACCCATTCTTAATCTGTGTCAAGTAGTGGGCATCATTCCCACTACTTGACATAAGTTAAGTGGAGAAGTCCTGACCTCCCGAGATCTGATTAGATCACCCATAATGTTTTCTTCATAACAATTCTCAGTTATAATGAAACCAACATTTGCGATGTCTCTCTCCACTAAAGTGTATATTCCTTAAGGAATCATCTTACTAACTTCTGTATCAATGGCATGTAGCAGAGTATTTTGCTATGAATAAAAGAAAAAAAGATTATAGTAGGGAAGTAGTCATATTTAAGCCCAAGAAGGGAGAATTAAGTAGTGAAATCAATTCTGTTTTGTGCATTTACAGGGATAAAATTTGTTTTCTCCAAGGAAACAAGAATATATGTCACCTGTCATGACGTGTGGGGAAAATAAATCTGCCTCGGTTTTAGTGAAGCCGTCGTCTGACGTGGTGTGAGTCAAAGCGAGGGAAAGGCAGAGCTGAGGGCTGGGCCCGGTGGTGTTACGAGGGAACCACGGGCCTCTCCACTTCTTCGGGGCACAGCCGAGCAACAGACGAGCAGGACAGCCAGCAAGGGCAAAATTCTCTCTCCACAGAAAATGGCGAGAGAGAAAGTTAAGGGGAACAAAAGGGGGAAAAAAAGAAGGGAGTGGGGGAGGAGAGGGACAGACAGGATCCTTGGGAAAAGGAGAAGGGCCACATGGAGACGCCACAGGCCCTTGGGGAGGGAGGACAGAGGCAGTGCCAACAGGAGGGGAGCAGAAGACTGGCAAAGAGAGCCAACCTGCATTTCGGGGACCACAGAACCCTTGACAATTTACAAGTCTTTTCTGTGTAAATGGAGAGACACTTAGTGAGACACCGGGTAGGACGCTGATGTGTGAGACGGCTTAAACGTGTAGGTTAAACTTAATCATAGCAGCTGGGCTGGTTACTGAGTCTCTTTGGTATGTCTGCTGGGGGCCTCTGACATAGTGCTGTGTTCAGTCTTCACAATAATCTGTTGGTACCAACGAGGAAACCAAGGCTTAGAGAGTTTGAAGTACTTGCTTATAGTCACACAGGTAAAACGTGGCAGAGCCCAAGTCCGTCTGTCTTCAAAGCTGGGATCTGTCCATTACAACACCCTGCCCTGACCCATAAACGGGGCCTCAGGACAAAAACGGAAATGAGGACCACGTCGGCAGCACAGGGAGGGAGTGCTACATGGTGAATGTAACGTGGCAGTCGAGCCGACTTTCTAAAAATGGAAAAGCTGCTCAAGAAGGAGTAGAATCTGTGAGGGAATAACCTAAGTATGGGAAAATTGAACATAATGTTCTTTTTGAAGCAAACCTAATTATGTTACCCTCCTTTCCAATATCCTCCAATGATTCCCTTACTGTGCTTGGGATAAAACTCAAAGTCCTCACCACGGCCTGTAAGACGCAGCACCATCCAGCCCCTCCCCCCCCCCCCCCGCAGCCCCGCCCAGCACTCGGCTTCCTGGGTCTGACCCCATCCTGAGCCAGGCAGGCCATCCTCTTCCTGCTCGGGGCCACGCACGGTCCTAGAGATTCCACACAGGCCCATCTGCCTTTATGGAAGGTTCTACCTTCTGTTCCTCACCTGACCTCAGGAGACTTAGACCGGAAAAGCTTTCCCAGATCACAATGCAATTTTTTCTCACACTTTCCACTTTCTCATTGCACCTTACACTCTGCCTTTACATCACAATGCAGTCATAACCTCTGCGTATCTATCCACATGATAATTTGGTTAACACCCGCCTGGCCCTACTAGATGGTAGGCTCCAGAAGGGCCCACTTTCTTGTTCACTGTGGTATCGCCAACCCACGCTGCAGTGTCTAAAATGTTGTGGGGTTATAGGAACTCAAATCTTTTTTTGTTGACTATTGCAATGAACTTCATGCAATGAATGCTCTAGGTCCAAAAGGAGGGAGGAAGTGAGATGACCATTGAGTAAGCCTCTAGTTACAATCAGGACCTATGGTAAGACCTTTCCACACACAATCACTTTCTGAAACATGCAGCAACTTAGGCTCTTCCTGAACAGTGCGCATCGTTTGGGGCAAAGGGGAAACCGGCTCCTGCCCCCGGTGCCCCCTGCCCCAACACTGCTATCCACGCCAGCCTGGGTTTAACCTACCCATGAGGGTTTTCAAAAAAAATTGTTTTGTTTTCTCATATATTTGTCTTACACCCATTCCCTCTTTATTCCAAAGAGCAGTCTGAAAGCCAGTGCCATGGAGGTCCGGGTCCTCAGTGATCATTAGGAAAACAAAATACGAGATGAACTGCCGAGGGTGTCAGCACGAAAACAGTCTGAGCCAGGCCAGGCCCGCACCTGCTCAGAGCCACCAAGGTGTCTCCACACAAATGACACTGACATCACTGTCCCAGGATTTCGAGTTTATGTTGGACTGAAGTCAGAAACCTGAACTCTGGGGGAAAAAGAGAATCTGTAAATATGTAAACAGTTCTAGACACTAAAGAGAGAGGAAGTGAGATAAACAAAGACAGACCGCACAATGCCGCCTAGCTTCTGAAATCGTTCCCTCTCCAAAGTTTTAATTGGGTATCAGCTAATCTGAAACAAAGGTCTCTAACCACATAGAAAGTGTTACACTCATAGGACCTGATTTTCTAGTTTGGTAGCTTTTTCAGAGGTGTGACTGTGTTTTCAGAAGACAGAGTAACAGGAGACCCTAGATGTGTTCCTTGCATTGAGAGAAATTTCCACCCCTGCTGCCAGCGAGCCCTAGCTCCCCACCCCCAGGTTTGCCCACTGAGCACTGCTTGCGTAGTGGCACAGTGCTGGGCCCTGGGGGACAGGGGAGGGAGCAGAAACTGGAGGGCTGTCCCCACGGAGCTGCCAGTCTAGTAGAGACACGTGTCCAGCTTGTCATCATAAAGACATTTGTCTTGCTCTTCAGATACACGCATCGTGCCACTCTGCGTCTCACGAAGCCCTTTCACACACATGACTTTGTGTCGTCTCCCCAACAACCCTGCAAGAACAGCATGGGTGTGAAGAGTTTCTCTTTGTCTAACATGAAGGAAATGAGGCTCACAGCCCCAAGGAACTGGCCACAAGTTGTGTATGTTATGTTCTTTTTACTACTCCAGTAGCAACAAAACACAGCAAATGTTTAAAATGCATTTATAAATACTAATCATTTACATACATCACCATGGTTAATTATTGCAACAAACCTATGATTCCTACTTTAACAATGGTAAAATTGAGGCTCAGAGTTTGAGTAACTTATTGCAAGTTAGTCATTCAGGGAAAAAAAAAGAAATAGAGACTTGAACCTATGTGACTCTGTAACTGGCATCCAACCACTGTCAAGACAGTATAAGCTGATTATATTCCTTATTTTAATCAGAAGAGCTATCATTACAACCAATTTGAAATGAGAGAAACTGAGGCCCACAGAAGTGCAAAGCCACATTCAAGGTCATACAGTCCAGAGTGCTGAAGTTAAAATAGCACCTAAATACCCAAGACGTGAAATACAACCCACTGTTGCACTTATCCCACAGTTCTCAACTGGGCACAACACAGAGAAAAAGATACGTAGAGAGATCCTCTGGTCTAAACTGTGGCTTCAAGGTGAAGTACAAGGTACTCTCCTAATGGACGTTGACTCAGTCAATGTGTTTGGGTGTAATCGAAGAGCTGAAAGTGGGACACTTACAGAGTCAGATAGCTCCATGCCTTTCAACACCTCCTCAGTGCTGGAGCCCCTGCTGTAAATGAAATTTGATTCTTGCTGGCGTGTCAACGTTAGCCTATTTAAAGAGATTGACATCTCCCTTCCTTCCAAAGAAAATGTTAGGAGAACCACTCTCATTAATAAGACTGTAAGATAATAGGAGGTACATTTAAGTAGAATATAGGGTTCATGCAAGAGAGAACAGAAAGATAAGCTGAAGAAGAAGAAGATAAAGTTTGTATCACTCATCCACAGAAAAGTCACTTAGTACTCCCTATATGCCTGGTACTGTGTGTGGATCTAGGAGACAAAGACGAAAGTGACAGATGCAGTCCCTGGCCTCACAGACCACACAATCTGGTCGACCATGATCAGCAGACTCAGAGTTCATGTGTCTTCAGGTGCTGGAGAGCCACTGAGGGTTTTCAGGAAGGGGATTACTTGCCCATAGCTGCTCCTCCCACAGATCAGGGGCTCAGAGGTTGTAAGTCCTTCCCCCTTGACCTCCATAGCTGCACTTGGTGATGAGGTAGCCACTAGCCACGTGTGGCTATCGAGCACTTGAGGTACAGCGAGTCCCAGTGAAGTGTGCTATAAGTGTAAAAATCACACTGGATTTTAAAGGCTTTGGTGTGAACAACAACAAAAAGTAAAATCTCATCAAAACATTTGTCGATTAACAATATAAATGTTAATAATGATAAAGATAATATTTTGGATATACTATTGGATTAAATGTTACTAAAGTTAATTTCATCTCTTTCTTTTTACTATTTTAATGTGGCCACTAGGAAATTTACATTTACATATGTGGCTTGCATTACAATTCTTTTGGACATTGCTATTCCAGAGAATTCCTGATAAATGTGTGTTTAGGCTTTCTTGAAAACCTCTGCTGACGGAGCGTTCACTGCTCCCTGAGAAATTCCATTCTGTTGCTAATGGCTCTGGCTACCAGGAAGCGGTTCTCCTGGATAAACCCCACTCTGTCTTCCTGAAGGTTTCATTCACTGGGAAGCATGATGCTCCGGGCGGTCCGACCTGCGGTCTGCAGGCCACACGCAGCTCAGGACGGCTAGGAGTGCGGCCCAACACGAAATTGTAAATTTACTTAAAACCTTTTTTTTTTGCTCATCAGTTTTTGTCAGTGTTTGTGTATTTAATGTGTGGCCCAAGACAACTCTTCTCCTTCCAGCGTGGCCCAGAGACACCAATAGGCTGGACACCGCTGCCAGGGGTCCTCCTAATAGCGACCTCCAGCTATCTTTTCCCACCGCCTTCTGCCTGCCCTGGATTTTCCAGTCTTCTCTTGTTTCAAGTAAACATCTCCACTTGGTTTTATGATTTCTTGCACTGTATATTTTCCAGGTCTCTGATGATCTCGCCGCTCTTCTCTGAAACATGTTCTAAATCATCAATCCTCCTTCAGAAGGAAACACAGAACTCTGGCTGCCTGGCTGGAGCTAAGTGTGTGCGATGGTTTAAAAAACCCTTCCACTCGGAATCAGAGATAAGGCTGCTGCCCGTCTCTCCTGCGGTGTGCAACCCGACAGAAGCCACTTCACCTCCTACACGAAAGCATATCAGAGACCACGGTAAAGCGAAAACAAAACACAACGTCTCACGGCACGATCTCCACAGCGAATCTTTGTTTTTAACTGCCCAGCATTCATGCCTCCTGCCATTAAAACCCTTCTCCCATTTCAAACTGTGTCATTTTCCCAGTGTTTGGAGGGAAGAAGGGCGAGCTTGCCCTACACCCCCAGCTTCAGGGAAGCCTGCGCCCAGGCTCGGAGAGGCAAAGACACAGGCCGGTTCAGCGACAGGCACAGTACGCGGCTGAGGCGAGTGCACCGCATGCAGGGAGCCTGCCTGAGAACACGGCCGACAGAGGAAGCAAAACTGAAACACACGGGGGCGGGGGCTAAGACTTGGTACCATAATTCATGTCATCTGACTCTCTGCTTCTACGTGTGCTTCAAGCAGTATACTCCCCGGCTTTTTTTTTTTAACTGAAATAATAAATTTATTTTTTCCCAAATCCAGTATTTTACAACCACCACAGTCGAATGCATAGCCATCAGTCACTAAAATACCTCCAGGGCTTCTGCCTCATTTCAAGCCCTTCTGATGTGTCACGCAGGCACCTAGCCCCGCAAATGAGCAGCGATGCTTTGTCAATAAACACGGAGGACCTGCATGTTAAGATGGCAGAGGGGAGGGATGGTGGAGCCCTGATTCTCCAAGTCTCGGTCTTTTCCTCTTAAGAAGTATATTCATCCATCTTCCACCCTTGTCATGGAAAAACTACATGGTCAACTTTTCACTGACTCAAGTTGTCATTTTATATTAAAATGATACTTGTTATCTCCTCTGAGGTGTGTGACAAATAATTAAGTAACATTACAGTACGCCTCACAAGTGGGCAAAGGTAGGTTTACGGTAGTTCATATGGGAAGTAATACAATCATTCATAAATAATATTACAAGAATAAACTCTTGTGTTTCGCTTACTCACAACTGTAAACCTACTTAGGCCCACCCCTTATAAAATCCATGTGTGTGCAAAAACAAATGGACTTCCACTAGAATTCACAGCACACTCTATCTGCACCTCTGATTGATTCTCAGTAGGCAGCGCCTTCTAATACTCCAGCCTTCTGGTTCTCTCCCCCACCCCCGACATCCTAACAAGCAGGTTGTCCTGCAGCACCCTAGAACTGGAAGGAGCTTTCAGAAATGGCTGCTTCCCCACACCCTTGGTGTATCCACAGCATCCAGGGAGTGAGAACTGACTTTGTCAATGCCCAGCACAGCTGGAGACGGAACCTGGGCAAGAGTTCAATGCTCCTGAAATGCCACAGGGCTTTAGTGCAGTAAGTGGAGCCCCTCCCTCCTTGAAAGGCCTCCTTTGGTTATGCAAATCATCTCTGAGTTTCTTTCTTTCATAAGATCAGATGACTCTATCTTGGTGTCTATATATAAAGTGGGCTTACCTTGGTTGGGATACTTAGTTACTGTTAAGATGAGGAACTGCTACTATTTATGGACCAGGCACCTGCTGCTTGTTTATGGCCGCTCTCTGGCGCAGTCTTCATAAAAACCCGCTTCGGGGTTTGTGCTTTTAGAATTCCCTTTGTGCGGAGAAAGGAGCTGGGGTTTAGAGAGGCTATGCACTTGGCCCAAATCAGACAGCTGATAAATGGTAAGTAAATGGGGTTGAATTCAATTTCCAGCTCTGACTCCAGAGCCTGAGTTTGTAACTTGAATATTCTATGTCCTCAGGCAGATTCAGCAAACTGTTTCATTAGAACATGTCTGAAAACAGGCAGAGCTTTAGAATCAGAGATGCTGCTTCCTGGGTCCTCACTGACCTGTAACATGTTTTCAGTATATTAGCAGATATGCTCAGAAACGTCCCTGTCCAAGTCCTCGGAGTCAACTATTCAAATGCATAGTGACAGGGGACTCAGGAGTTGGCAAGTTTTAGTTTGAGGTAATAGTTCATAAGCCTTGTAGTGAATGCATGTGAGAAGCTATTGTTTCAGGAGCTGCAGGTATTCCCCACCCCTAGTCCAGGAGACCACGGCGATCGACCTTTGTGCTCCAAAAGAGACCACAAGCAGCCAGGTGGGATGTGAGCCACTGTGTTCCAGGGAGAGACGGTCCGTCGCCCAGAACACAGATAAAGAAAATCGCCCCGGACACAGGACACAGATAAAGAAAATGACCAGTCAGTGGATGAAAGGATGTTAGGGAAATTGCTCGACTGTAGCTTTTATCTGATTAACCTCTTTCCTGAATTCCAAATCCCTTACCTACACTTTTGCCCCCTTATAAAAAGGCTGGCTTGAAAGGAAACGTAAGTCAGTCTGTTAGGGTACACACCCACTGTCTTCTCAGATTTCCAGCCATCTGAGTAAAGCACCTGGAAAGATTCAGTCCCTCCTGGTGCGGATCAGTGGATTCAGTGCCGGCCTGCAAACCAAAGGGTCACCGGTTCAATTCCCAGTCAGGGCACATGCCTGGGTTGCAGGCCAGGTCCCCAGTAGGGGGTGCATGAGAGGCAACCACACATTGAGTTTTCTCTTCCTTTCTCCTTCCCTCCCCCTCTTTCTAAAAATAAATAAGTAAAATCTTTAAAGAATAGACTATAGTTTAAAAAAAAGATTCAATCCTCATCTCTGCTTATTGGGTCTGGTAGGTGACAGGCAGCATGGACACTGGCTTTTCTGGTTTCAATAGTAAACAAATGTCCATAAATACAGGTATACCTGATCTGCACGTTCACTATTTACACCTGTTCACTATTCATTTTTTATAGAAATTTCAAAAAGAGACAAATGTAGAACAAGACACAGAAAAGCAAGAGTCATCTCTTATTCCCACTATGGTTCTGCCCTCACATCTTGCAGACCACATTTATTTGCTTATTTAGGTGGGTGTGTCATTTTCAAAACCAAAGAGGATTACACCTGAACAGCCTTGGATCAGCTATCGATAGTGCTCTATGCTGTGTAACAGGTTCCCCAAACTTAGTGGCTTAAAACAATGCACATGGGTTTTTTTGTTTATTTGTGTTTGAAGAAATTGACAAACTTATCATAAAACTCACATGAAAATTCAAGGGATATAGACAGCCAAAACAATCTTGGAGAAATCGCAATTCCCAATTTCAAAGCTACAGTAATGAAGACAGTATGATGCTGACATAAAGACAGATGTAGAAATCAATGGACTCTAATTGAGAGTCCAGATATAAATCCCCAAACTTACAGTCAATTAATTTTTGACAAGAATGCCAAGATAATTCAATGAGGGAAAGAACAGTCTTTCCAATGGATTGTTCTGGGCCAACTGGAAAAGGAATGACAGTGAATCTCTACTTCACACCATATACAAAAAATAACTGAGACTGGATCAAAGACCTAAGTGTAAAAGCTACAACTATAAAACTCTCAAAAGAAAACATAGGTGTAAATCTTCATGACCTTGGGTTAAGCAGTGGTTAATTAGATGACCCCAAAAGCAATGAAATAAGAAACAGATAAAACTCACATCACCAAAATAAAAAACTTGTGCTTTAAAGGGCACCATGAAGGAAGTGAAAAAAGATAGTCCGCTGAATGGGAGAAAATTGTTGCCAATCATGCATCTGATAAGGGACTTATGTCTAGCATATATGGAGTTCTGTCCAGAAAAAGTCCAGCCATTGTTACTGTAACGAGAACATTTTACACGACGTTGATGTAACAAGGCAGCTAAAGAGAGTGGACTGGAACGCGCATGTGTGAACAATGACAACTTCACTGTACTAGTCAGTGGGGGTGGTAGAGGCCACTGAGTGACCATGTGCACTGTGTGGCCCTCACATTCAAAATGCCTGAGTGACTAGAGCAATGAATCTGCATCAGATTTTGCATTAAGCTTGAATATTCCTCCATGGAACTATCCAGATGATTCAGAAGGCCACAGCTATTGGCAACTGGTGATTGGCAGCTTCATTACGACAATGCTCCCACTCATGCATTGCATCTGATGCAGAGTGTTTTGGTGAAGCATCAAATCACCCTGCTGACTCAGCCCCCCTGCAGCCCAGATTTGGCGCCCTGTAGACTTCTGCCTTCTCCCCAAAACTAAAAGCACCTTTGAGAGGGAAGAGAGTTCAGACCATCAGAGAGATTCAGGAAAATACAACAGGGTGGCTGATGGCAACTGGAAGCACTATGTGAGGTCCCAAGGGACCTACTTTTAAGGGGACTGAGGCATCATTGTCCTATGTACAACATCTTGTATCTTCTTCAATAAATGTCTCTCTTTTTCCTATACATGGCTAGATACCTTCTGGACAGATCTCATATAAAGAACTGTTATCACTCAAAAATAAAAAAGACAAATAATCCAATTTAAACTGACAAAAAATCTGGATGGGCCTTTCTGCAAAGGAGATACACAAATAGCCAATAAGCACACGAAAAAAAAATGCTTTACATAATTATCCATCATCAAAATGAAAATCAGAACCACCCTGAGAGGCAACTTCATGCCCACTAGAATGGCTATAATCAACAAGACAGATAACAGGTGTTGGTGAGGATGTGGAAATGCAAACGGTACAGCCACTTTGGAAAAACAGTTTGACAGTATCTGAAAAAGGGAAACGTAGAGACCCTGCAATTTTGACTTATATATGTGTGTATGTGCCTCTGTGCATGCGCATGCGCTCTAGAGAAATGGAAATCATCGTGGGACGATGTGCCCTGGCCCGAAAGTCAGAGAAGACTACCCAGCAGCTTCAGTTGCTCCAGGCGCAGCTGCTGTTCCAGCCCAGCCAGGTGAGCCAGCAGGACACGCCGCTGCTCTACGTGTGAGCCACGGCAGCGCCTTGCGTCCTGCTGCAACCCTCTGAACCTCAACAGGCAAAGTGGTTACAGTTCCGTTTCTGATTTCCAAATCTCGGGCGAAATGTCTCGCGTGGTCTGTGCTAGTCCACAACTGTGCGAGAAGGGGAACTCTGGAGAGCATCGCTCCCGTTCTGCTCAGTTCCTGTGAATTGGCCTCCGTTTTCATGAAAGCATTTGGCAGTGACATTGGGAATGCTGGCAGCACAGAGACTGCGTAGCACCCGCAGCCAGAAATGCAACGTGTGTTAAATTCCCTGCTTTTGATATCTCTTACAATTAAGAAAGCTTCTGCAAGGGATTTTTTTAAATTTAAATTTAAGTTTTCAATTAAAGTTTACATGCAATATTATTTTGTATCAGTTTCAGGCTTACAGCACAGAGGTTAGAAAATCATACACTTTACCAAGTGTTCCCGCCGATATTTCCAGTGCCCGCCTGGCACTGTATGTAGTTATTACAATGTTACTGACTATTTTCCCTGTGCTGCCCTTTACAGCCTTGTGACTATTTCAGAACTACCAATGTGTACTTCTTAATCTTTTCATCTATTCCATCCAGTCCCCAAACCCCTCCCCTCTCCCCTCTGGCAACCATCAGTCTGTTTTTTTGTATCTATGAGTCTGTTTCTGTTTTCTTATTTTGTTCTTTAGATTCTACCATAAGTGAAATCAGATGGCATTTGCCTTTCTCTGTCAGACTTATTCACTTAGCATAATACCCTCTAGGTCTATCCATGCTTTTGCAAATGGTAAGATTTCTTTCTTTTTTACAGCCAAGTGATATTCTATTATATACACAGCAAAACTTTCATCCACCTATCCTGGCTATTGTAAGTAATGCTGCAATGAATATAGGGGTGCGTATATTCTTTCAAAATTGATATATTTTTAAAACAGAGTCTCAACCTCACACTATTGACATTTTGTGCTGGAGAAGCCTCTGTCACGGGGGCTGTTCTGATCATTGTACGGTGTGTAGTAGCATCACCTTTGGTCTCCACCAGCTGGAGGTCTGTACCACCTTCCCAGTCCTGACAACTGAAACTGTCTGCAGACAATGCCAAGTGTCTCCTGGGGCAGAGTTGCCTCC
Source organism: Phyllostomus discolor (assembly GCF_004126475.2). NCBI lineage: Eukaryota > Metazoa > Chordata > Mammalia > Chiroptera > Phyllostomidae > Phyllostomus > Phyllostomus discolor. The sequence goes on from NC_040915.2 coordinate 22,845,850, forward strand.
AGTTGAGAACCACTGCTTTAAATGATGCTAAGTAAGCACCAGCTTTGTTTTAGAATAAACTACTTTCTAGTTGATTATGCATTATGCTTCTTATACATTTAATTCCCTGGACAATGTTTTTTGATTGTATAAACTCCTGCTTTACATAAACATTATTGATAATTCACTGCATTGGAAGAGACTCTTTGCTGGTTTGGCTTTGAGTCACAGCTTAAAAGCAGGGCTCAGATGGTCAAGGTCGCTAATGAAAAACACAATGAATGTGTTAGCTTCAGAAGAATCCACCTTTGATTTCAGCAAGGGGAGGGACGCAGCAGAGCACAGGTGGCCCTAGGCGAACCTTTGCCTGTTTCAAGAGAGTTTGCTATTGAAGACCACGGAGACGAGGCCCTTACAATGATGAATCATATTTCTTGACCATTTCAAATTCTTTCATTATTGTAAACAAATGGTGTTTTTCTGTTGTCGTTAGAGTGAAATTGTTGGTCTTAGTCATCTCCTCTTCAGTGACCCATTCTGTAATACTTGCCCATTTCAAAAATGACTCACTGGATGAGATACCAAAAGAGAAGGACTCACAGGCTGCATCTTGCCCTTTGTCCATCGCACTCTAACCCGAGGACAGAAAACTCAAATATCTCCAGGGGTCATGTAGGCAAAGTTATGCCCACAGTGAGTCTTAGGAACTACGATGAACACCTAAAGGAGGAAATTATTTCTGCCTATAAATGCCATTAAGGAAGATGCACCGTCTTAATAAAGCCAAGAGTCTATATATTTACATGAAACTCATTGGCAACTGATTCAATTTTTTAAAATTGTCATAAGGCAACATCTTACAGGAAGAGTGTGTGTGTGTGTGCATGTATGTTTGTGGGTCAAAGTAGGACTCAGTTGGTCCAGTTGAAGTGCATGTATGTGTATGTATGTATGCATGTATGTATTGTTTATGTACATATATGGAGGTATATTCATGTGTGAGTGTGTCTGCAGGCTGAATTCGCCCATCAGGAGGCCATATTATTTTTTATCTTCCAGTTTACTAACAGCAAGGCGGGGGAGACCAGTTAGTTCAGAGAACTCTTCTCTCTTCGCTCAGCCTCAGTTTCTCAGTAGCATCAGTAACTCAGCACCGCCCCACACAGTCAAAGCATCCAGGGTGAGCCTCCTGTTACGGAGATCAGCGGTGAAAACTCATTTCTAATTCTTACAACAGAGAACTGAGGGTCAGAGAGCTTACACGACTTTTCCAGCGTCACAGAGCTGGGAGGAAGTGAGGCCGGGGCTCAGAGGCAAGTCTCCCAAAAGCTCCCCCAGTGCCCCGTGGCTGCCGAGGAAGGATGTCTAGGGCTCCGTGGAAGTCGCCTGCTTTAAATGAACATAAATCTATGGGGGTTCCGTGTGCAGTCTTTATTCCTGCAAGAGACTGTCTGGTCCTGCAGGTCCCCAGGTGAAAGTCTGACATGCGTCTGTGTTGAAAACGAAGTACGCTGTATTGCGTGTGCATCGATTTCTTGGCTAACATTTCGGTTCCCTACATTTGAAACCCCTTCAGAGCCGTCATGAGCTGGAAGTACAGGCTTTACTGCTTCTAGAAATTTGAATTCCAATTTTGAGGCCTGCCAATCTACCCAGACTCATAAGTTGGCTTAACCTGATTTTCTCTGCTTTGTGACAATATTGTTTATTATTCACTAGGCTGCATTTGACATAAGGAAATTTTATATTATATTTAGTCAAATATATTGAAAAGCTGCTAAAATGGCCCCCTTTCCCCAAATTTGCATAGCATTGCATTTTCTCCCTCTCTGGTGAGTCTGTCATCAAAGCAATTACAGAGTTTATCTACATTGGGAAGCTGGCAAACGCATAAACCCAGCATGGTGTGAACATTAGGTTTTGAAGGAAAGACGAAAACCTTGTCTCACTCCCTGAGAGGCCGGGTATGGAGGGAGCACTCAGACCTGCAGGTGACTGGGCTACCTGGTAGCTTCCTTTATGAAAAAAGAAGTGGTATTTACACCCTGCCCAGTGATTTCCTGCAACTTTTCTTTTTCATTCTGTAACACTAGTAAGAAACTAACATGCTTTAAAAAATATCAAGAAATCATCCTAGTTCTTGGGTTGGAAAAGACATCTCAGTAAATCATACCAGTTCTAGCTTCAGAGTAACTCATTCTGAATAATTCATTCTCTTACACCTCTAACTTTTTGCCCCAATTACTGCCCTGCTTCTATTCTAGTTTGAGTCAAAGTGCTCAGTCTTCAAGATCTTCTAGATTCCAGTGGTCCCAGGCTTGTTTACATTCTGCTATCTGCAATCCGTTCACCACCCAACATTTGTGGCAGATACCGTTTGCTGCTTTCCCAGGAAGTCCTTTCTTACTTAGTAACACAAATTTGAATTTCTTTTGGGTAGAAACGTACTCAGCTTAAAAGGCCATATTTCCCAGTTTTTCTTGAATTCTCACAGTTAGAAGTAGTTAAATATTTGGAAGTCAGTGGGCAAAACTTCCAAAAAATAGAACCAAGGCCAGACAGACAGCTGTCATATGACCCCAGTGCCCTCTTTCCTCCCTCCTTTCCTCTGCTCTCTCTCTCTCTCTGGAAGGTAGAAGGAATGCTGGAGCTCTTGCAGCCCTCTTGTAATGTGAGGACATAAGCCAGGGCCAAAAATAGCAGAGCAAAAAGACAGGATCTTTGGTCCCTGATGATTTCATAAGGCTGCCATGTCAGCCCCACACTGCCTTCTTTAGATTTATTTCTATAGCAGAACTCATTCGGATATATTTGAACCCCTGTTGGGACAGCTAAAAAAAAATCTTTGATCAAGGAGGCAATGTGATCATTTTAAAAGGGAAATCAGATCAACTCACTAACCTTTGTAAATTATTCAGATTCTCATATACTTGCCATGGCTTACGTGGCCATAACTGCTTCAGGCCAATCTCGATCAAAGCACCCTTCACAGCATTTTGGGGGTGCCTCCTTTCAGTCCCTCATACTTGTTCAAACTCTTCCCCTCAGAATCGCTGCTCTCAGTGCCTTGACAGTGTGGCCACCCTTCCACCTTCTTCAGGTCCCACCCGAACAGCACTCCTCCCCGGGAACGCACTCAGGCTTTCCCCAGCCAATGGCGGCTTCTCGATGTAGCTTTCCACCACGTCCGTCGTCTTGTTCATTCCCATTGTGGCACGACTCAGAGTCCTGAAAGGCCTTTTCTACTCCCTTATTAGTTGTCTATCTCCATAGAGCAGAGGCCGTGTTTGCGCTAGAAGCTCAGAGAGTCTCAACAGTGTCTACTAAATAAAGGCTGAGTGAATAAAGTTTCCACTCCTCCTGTCTGCAGACCCTAACTCCAGCTCCACTGGTCTGGTCCCATGTAAATCTGACTATGTGAGGCCCTCAGCAGAAATGCCTCCTGTAGTTGTAAAATAAAAATAAACTCCATTATCTAGTAACTATGTTCTTTTGTGATCTGGCCTTGTACCTATTCTCCACTACCCACACTTCCTGAAGTGGATCTTTTATTCTCTCCACTTTGCACGCGCAGTGTGCACCAAGGAAAATATTCACCTGGCTGAACCCAAACCCTTGAAAATTCTCCTAAGGCACTGCCTCTTCCAGAAGACTTGCTGGACTCGAACGCTCAAATCTGTGGCAGCGGTCCCTTCTTACAGAGCTGTAGAGATGATCACAATAAAGCAGCGAGCTTTGGGAGCCAGTGCTGTGGCTTTGGAGGCAGACAGCTTAGGTTCAAATCCCAGATCTGCCCCTTACAGACTGTGTACCCTAGAAGAGCTCCCGGTGTCATCTGTAAAGGCTGAGATGACTGCAAGCTGGGGCAGGGTACCTGATTGACATCCCATAACCATGTGGCATACTTGGTCAGTTTTCAATCAACAGCGACTACATTATCATTACTAATTACTACCTAACAGTGCATAACACCCTGTGAATGCTAGTACCATATTTTACTAGTAAAATAAATATGGTGCATCTGCTTCACTGTCTTCTCACTAAAACGTTCTATAAAGAGAGCAGTTTGTTACCCACCTTTCTGAACCATAGTGTTGAGCGCCATACCTTGCACAAGGTAAATGTTCAGAATGATAAACTAAATCTACTGTGCTGGGGATGCACTCATCTTGATTAAACAAAGTACAGTGGTAAGTGTGATCCTGTGCCTGGCACTGTGCTAAACGTGGTCGTGGTACCCACCTTCATGGAGCCGTAGTGTGTTAACGGGAAGATAATCCAACAGGTAATGGTGGCTGCGAGAAACGCCGTGAAGGGGAAAGCACAAGAAGCTATGGGCACGCGCAACCAGGGGATTAAACCTTAGCGAGAGGGATGGGGATTCGCCGCTTCCCGCATCTCTGAAGTCTCCTAAGGCCCGCCATGAAGCCTCGCCCGGGGCAGGTGTCCACGGCTGTGCGTCCCTCTCTCTGTGCGGAGTGTTTGCGCTTGCTGTTCTGTTTAATGTTAGTCCCTTTCAAACAGTAGCTCTCCAGATACCCATCAGATTTCACAGCCTTGATGAGGCTTGATATTCAGGAGATGATTAGATGCCCTCCGAAAGAGGGAAAAATAAAATCTGCAACCAAACGCAAACATCATTTTACTCTTATTTAGAAGAAAGCTCATTACCTTGCCAGGCCAGAGGGAGAAAAAAAAATTGAAATTCAACAAAGAGGAATGCTGACCACAGGGTAGGTGCTGGGAGGATGGGAAAACCACAGAAGCATAAAAGAGTGAAATGAGCACAGGAAAACCACCAAAGTAAATAGAAATGGTGGGGAGGAGGGTGTGTGTTAATGTGCTAGGACAGTCTCATAAAAAGTAATTGTCATTATCAAGCTGTATTAACAAGTATATAAACAAATAATTATGAATAGCTGCAAAGGCATAGATTAGAGGTTTTGGAATTTTCTTCCAACCTAGCGTGTTGATGCCATACAACAAAACCATTAATCTCAGCTCCATCCCCTGAGCAATGAGCACAGACTGTAGGATAATGGATTAAAAGTACATGCTTTGGTGGAAAACAGAACTGACTTAAATTCTGACTGTGGTATGTAACAGCCATGTGACTTGGGTAAAATAACTTCTGTGAACCTTAATTTCCTCGTCTGAAAACTTGAGGTAACCTCTATCTCATAAGGTTGAACCTCATCGGAAAAAAAAATCATGATAGGAACCTATGCTGAGGGTTAAGTTTCCTGTTAATGGTGAAAAAAAAAACATACCACGTTTTCTCTGAAATGTACCCAGCTCTGTAAAATGCAGCCAACCTCAGCTTCCCAGGGCAAACAAGACAGCTCCCGGCGAGGCCACTGCCAGGTTGATTGCAGGGGCTGGGAACCAACCGCTGCCGTGAGTCACTGATGCCGAGCTTGATTGGGATTTCTGTCTGAGCTGTGTTTGATTAGTTTGTCCAGGGCAGTGTGCAACCCGGTCTCCACGGGCACATTCCACTGGACGCAGAATAGCTCCATATTCCCAGCCTCAATTGCCATTCAGGAAAGAGGCATGAGTCAGTATCATTAGCACATGTTCATTTATTTTAATGGGGCATTGAGACTGATTTATATGACAGCATTAAAGGGGAAAACTTATTCCAGAATTCCACCTGTATAAGAGCACCGGACATTAGCTTGCCAATAAGCCTCCTGAAAGAATGAATGGCTATGACCTCAGTTCAGGAGACTTCTGTCTCCCTGTGCCATCCACCGGATTGGTCAGCAGAAGAGAAGCACACCGACAATCCCGTTCATCTCCTACGCCTCCTTTTGTCATGAAGCCAATGTCACTGCAGGAGAACTCGACTGTTAGCAGGGGATAAAATAATACGTATTCTCCTGAACTCCTAAGAACAGCCTAAAGGCTGCTGTAATTCCTTTTAATAGAAGGGCCTCTCTTTCTTTTATTGGTAATACTTTAAGATAATGGTAAAATCACTATTGATTTCACTACCACACTTCACGACAGCATTGAGAGAGCTTAGCTCCCTATTTCTTAACAGTAAAGTCAAGGAGGAGAACACCACGGGTTATCAATCTCTGTATGCGATTTTCCCCTCGGCGTTAGTTTCTCCCTAACTCCTGTTTGCTATCCCCTTTCTCGATAATTGTCCCTTCCTCCCTGTCATTAATCACCGGTGGTTTTATTAGAAAAGAATGATGGTGGGGGAAATTACAAAACTCATGCCCGGTACATCAGGCTGATTCCATTGAAAATATGGGGAAAATAACTTTTTAGAAAGAACCCTGAAACAATTGGTTAAGAGGAGTTTTTTTTTTTTTCAGTGCCAGTACATGATGTGGAGAGGTAAATATTTAGTGGTTTACTCGTAAGCCATTTTTTGAATCCCTGCCTTGCCCATTAAACCTTCAACTATGAACAAGATCTGACAGTGAATGTTCACCAATGAACCCTAAGTTTTTATTCATATTTGTCACATAAGGTGCACACTAACTCCACCTAAGTAACAGATAGACAGGGGCTTAGTCAGCCAGGACTGTTCCTCCCTACTACCCTTCCTTGTCAGGGGGGTGATATTAATAGGCAACTATCCCGCAACTTGACTTCATTCAGATCTTCCCCAGCTCGTGCAGCCTCTCAAGTTCAAGGCCCCCTGGGCCTTGATGCAAGGATCTTTCCATTACACAAACATTGAGAGGACATTCATAATGATAGACAACAAGGAAAAGTTATTTGAAAAGTTAAGATCTAAAAAGGCAAGAGTGCTACAAAGTAACTCAAGTCTGCTTAGGTTCCGATGCAATGGTATCAAAATTTTACTTTCAGCCCAGGTATGGAATGCAAACAAAATATTTTTTTTTAAATTTACAAAAGGCACTCACATTTTAGTACAAGATCCTCTTCATTATTATTATTTTTCTATCAAGGCAAGAGCATCTCAGGACACGGGACATGGTTCATGCGTACAACTATCTTATGCTGGCTTGGCAACTGTGGAAATAGGCCGATCTTTGTATTAGCAGCACCTCACCCTTCAAAAACTAAATGCAATAAAGCCTCCACATTTTCTAAACATATTGCACTTTTATTTTCCACCCGAACACAAGCCATCTCCCAGGTGTTTGTGATCTTTATATATATTAAAAATAAAGTATATGGTTTCTACCCATCGATCTCCCACATCTCGGAATGCACGTCTTGTTAGTCTGAAGTGCATTCATTTATCTTTCAGTCTAACGCCATGAGTAATTTCACATGAGAATCACCTCTAATACTGTTATAGCTCATCAGGAAAGATAACGGCCCTGCCAAAAAGATCTATTTCTTTATGCGTTATCCTTTAGTGAAGGAGAGCTTTGGAGAAGCAAAGCGAGGCTAGGATGACATTTCTGATTTTTGTAGACTTAGCTGATCCTGCCATAACCTCAAGGAAAAAATGGCTCTGTCAATCAGGGAGACATTAGGTTTAAATTACTTATTTTTGTATTGCTCCCTAAATCTTCCCTTTATGCCAAACATCTGAGCTGATAAATTTATTCTTCAGTAGTTGGTGGTTCCATCCGGGCCGTAACATGGAAACAATCCAAGTCACAATCCCAGGGAACAGCTGCCGTCAGGTCCTGCAGCCCGGGTCTCCCGACCGAGGTCTGAAGCCCTGAGCCTACTGAGCTGTGAAAGCGACAGGACCATCTTCGCGACTCCTCTCCCGTTTCCAGGAAATTTCATGATCTGAAGTAAACAGAAGAGAAACGGTGCCCACACAGGAAGTGTGAGCGAAAAGGAATGTTTTCAGTGACACAGAGGCATCTGGCCACGTCCAAACACAGCGAGGAGATTTGGGGGAACAGAAGCCTAGTTTCTGATTCTACCCATTAATACACGACACAGATATGCAGGGTCTGGCATGATCCTGGTTTTGATGAACTACAGAACATACATCTCCAGCATTCCAGAGCCAAAATGAGGTAAATCTATTATTAAAATAGAATTTTCAGGAAAAGGTAAAATTATGACTCTAATATACATATAAAAATGAACACATACTGGAGATTTTATTCAATTCAGGCGGGAACTGGCCGAGGCTGTCACCTGTGCGAAGGAAAAGCCATAGACGCAGACATTTCTGTAAAGTAAAACGAGCGTTACCGGAGGACAGAAGGCAGGCAGAGAGGTTGGTTGGTTGGCTGGTTGGTTGGTTTGTGTCCCTCACAGAGAAGGGGCAGGGCAGCAGGCCAGACATACCTCTGCCAGACCAGACAAAACTGCAGGCCTGTCAGCTACCTGCCGTTTGCAGAATTTCAGAATAGCTGCCGCAGAAACAGAATACAAGGCACAAGGTGGGCAGCTGTGCCACAGGCAATGCCCACTCTTCCACAGAGGAGCAGAGAACGAACTGGGGAGAGGGGGTGAGCAGACGGCAGGCTGCACACAGCCCCTCTGAGTGCAGGCAGGAAGCCCACCACCTGGCTCCTGCTTAGTCACCTACACCTCAGTGGGCCATGGCCTCCGTTCCACGCACCCCAGACACTGCTGCGTGGACCAGGACTCGGCATTTTCCCTCTTGCTCTGAACTGGTGACGAACACATGGAGCAGACGGTCCAGACACAAACCCAGGATTCTCATGGCACTGTGCACGCACAGATGCCTTCTACACACTCAACCATTTCACGGGTCTCCATGAAGCACCTGTACCAAGACCCCCTCTTCTAAGGTTATGACCTCTTAACGTTGTAAAATAAACGTGAAGCTAGACACAAGGAGCTTCTTGTTTCTGGAGAGTTTAATGGGGGGGAAACACCCAGTCACCAAGCCTACCTCAAAACAAGAGACATCCATGAAGAATACAGGCATGGTTCAGTGTTTGATGTCACCGCGTCATTTCATTGTCCCCTGACTTCCCCTTCCTGCCATCACCATCATAACCCGTGTCCTGTAATGTAGAGGTATGGTTGTGGGGGCGTAGCCAGCCTCGCTAGATGTACTAGTCTCTCGTCACACTTAAATCTGACTTTGTGCTTTAAAGAATCCAAGTTATCAATGTACAGCAGATAAAGAAAACAAGGCCTTATATATTACACACCAGATACAGGAAACCAGATTTCTACCAAGCAGCCATAAAATGGCCCTAATAAAAAAAAGAAATAAAGGAAAGTTGGTCATGTATTCAAAAGCAATTTTCTAAGAAAACAAAGAGAACAATGAAAGATAACTAGTAAATGATAAGCAATTCAGTGTACTCCAGGCCAGAGACAATCGCCAGTGCCAGGTTCTAAGCTAGATAAAGAGGGTGAGGGAGAGGATGTACAAGGCTTTCTTTCCTTGATTAAAATGAACTTATTTGCTGTTTTAATATTGGGCCTCTGTAGTATTAACAACAACAACAACAACAATAGGATTTTATGGTAACCCAACAAGCCCATCATCAAGAACAGATTTGAACTGGTACAAGAAACTCAGGCGTGTTAAAATGAGTTCATCTGAGCAGAGACTGACTCCGTCGGACCAGGCAGCCCCAGACCAGAAGCGGCTGAGAGCGCGCTGCCCACGGGAGCTCCGGGAGAGACTCACACAGAGAGAAGGCGAAAGTCAAGTGAGGAAACTACCGCACGGCTCTTGCTCAACGCCCAGTGAGTGGCTGTCCTTTGGTTTCAGTTTTGTAACCTGGGGGCATTTACAGGCTTAGACTGTGTTCTGCTCGGCTGGGCTGTCACGACATTAGGGCCACCTCAGTCTACTGACCTTCATTTAGTTACCTTAACGAAGCCAAGACGAAACTGTCACAAGCAAAGCTTTTTTTTTCTGCCCACGGCTTTCTTCAAGGTTTGTTTGACTTCACGTTGCCACCTGACCACTAGACGTGTCGCCAGCCACCAACTGCTCTAGACTAACGGTTCTCAACCAGGGGTCCATTTTGTCCCCCCGGGGACATTTGGCAAGTTCGCATTTGAAGAAAGGACAAACTGTTAAAAATAAATGTCCTTTGCTTATAAAGGGATAGGATGCAGTGGCCCCTTCTTCCAGTCTTGAAGGAGCCCCCCGGAAGACACCGTGGGCCGGAACCCTCTAGCACTCGGGCTGCAGACAGGTCTCCCCAGGGACGGGAAGAGCCCCGCCCGCCTACAGTATGGAGATGTCTCCAAAGGCGCAGGCCCAACCCCGTGGAGTTTAAAGTCACAGCGATGGAGTTACTAATGCAGCTAACGTGGGGACCCGTCTCAACACATGAGTGTCTAGCAGGGAGAATTAAGACGTCTTTTGGGGAGATAAGATATTTCATTATTCATTCAGAGGAGAATTAACTGAACAAAGAGCCACTCTTTAATTCACAAGAGAATTTGTACTTGCTTTAATGTCTAAATTCTGTGACTTCTTTTTGACTTTGAGCCTCCTGAAGACTACATAGGCATGTAGACTATTGTGTTAATTTAATAATCACTCTATTTCCGTTCTTTCCATGTTGATGTGTTGTAGGACACTTGTTTTCCCCACACTGGAATTATTTTGGTTATCACAGCAGTGGGGGTGATGTGGTTATTAGTGGGCATCTGGTGGTTAGAGGCCAAGATGCTGCCAAACATTGTGTAATTCACAGGACAGCCCCCAACAACAAAGAACTATCTGGCCAAAAACATCAATAGTGCTAAGGTTGAAAAGCTCTACTCTAGGCCAATGGTCTTCAAAGTGGGCTACTGGAATAAAACATCAAATTTCTACTCATGTATTGTGTGTGATAAGTGCTGGTGCTGTACCATTCGGACTTCCTTTAACTAGCTGGGGCACCTGTCTTCCGGCTGCTGCCGGTAGCTGCTAATGGCTCCTAAAGGCTCCCACCTGCACAACTCTACAGGGGGTTGCCTTTGATTGACAGCCACCCCCTGGCCAAGAGGATGACTGGGAGTGTATGCCCTTCCTGGGGGTCATAATAAATCACTGATGCAGGGGATAGAATTCCCGACTCCCTTACCTCTAGGTAAGGCACCCACTGCTGTAAACTCTGCATTCCAGAGCTGCCGTGAGACCAGGCTGAGGCTAGAACTTTTCCTGAAATCAGGCCCTTGCCACCCACTCTTCTTCTACACAGTCCTGTTTTCCTTACCCCCTTCTGGCTTTCTCTTCAGAGCATCTCCTCAGTAAATCGCCTGCCAGAACCCGGCTTTGCTCCTTGGGAACCCAACCTAAGACCTAGATGCACCATCAATCTAAATTAAGCTAAGAGATGGAGTTTTACTGGCATCTCATGCTTGGACTGACATCGGCACAGTCATCCTGTCCTACATGCCGGAGGTCATAAGCCGCACATGGCACCCAGGCAACCTGAGAAAAGGCTGGCACTTCTGTGACACAGAGAGGTTGACAGGGGTGATCCCGCTCATATTTTGCTCTTGCCATATTGCAAAACATCATACCAGGTTAAGTGAATTTACAGATGACCTTATCTAGTTTTAGCTATGCTAAACTTGGCAGGGGTGTCCAAGCTGTGGCCCTGGGGCCACATGCAGCCCAGGATCGCTATGAATGTGGCCCAACACGAAATTGTAAATTTACTTAAAACACTACAAGATTTTTTTGTGATTTCATGTCATAATGTATTTAATGTATGGCCCAAGGCAACTTCTCTTCTTCCAGGGTGGCCCAGAGGTGCCAAAAGGTTGGACACCCCAGTTAAAGAATGGACAGTGACATTAAGAAATCCTTGCAAAGAAACCACCAATTTAAAATAATATTAATGGCCCTGGCTGGCATAGCTCAGTGGATTGAGCGTGGGCTGCGAACCAAAGCATCATTGCAGGTTCGATTCCCAGTCAGGGCACATATCTAAGTTGCAGGCCACGGCCCCCAGCAACTGCACATTGATGTTTCTCTCTCTCTCTCTTTCTCCCTCCCTTCCCTTTCGAAAAATAAAAATAAATAAAAATCCTTTAAAATTTTTAAATAAAATAAAATAATATTAATGACGCAAAAATCAAGGAAATGGCCGGACTGCCATGTCTATTGACCTTTTAAATCTGCCACAGACAGAGAAAGAAGCAGGGAAGATCCAAGTGATTCTGCTAAGAAATCAGTAAAATATGCTGACGTTAATAAGAAATTAATAATAACTTTTGAAATATGGATTTATATCCATCAAAATTACTTTAAATATTGATGTTATTACTTGAGATATTTGATAAAAGTATAAAACCTTCTTAATATGCAAGAGACTATACAGTGCTTGTTGACAGGCTAAAAATAGCTTCTCCCCCAAAAGATACTGAAGTCCCAATTCATAAAATCTGTACATGTTGTAAAACATGAATATGAAAAAAAATCTGCCTTGGCTGGCATGGCTCAGTGGATTGAGCTCGGGCTGCGAACCAAAGTGTCGCAGGTTCGATTCCCAGCCAGGGTACATGCCTGGGTTGCAGGCCATAACCCCCAGCAACCACACATTGATGTTTCTCTCTCTCTCTCTCTATCTTCCTCCCTTCCCTCTCTAAAAATAAATAAATAAAATCTTTAAAAAAAATCTTCACAGTTGTGATCACATCAGGAACTCTGAGAGGCAGACATTGTCCTGGATTATCGGGGTGGGCCCTACAATCCACCGCGTGTGTCTTTAAGAGAAGGAGGCACAGGCACCTGTGTCAAACGCAGACGAGAAGGCGGGGTGAGGATGCAGTGGAGAGTGAGCTCAGAACGCTAGCTCTGCCACAGGGAGCGACATGGCCACAGGCCAAGGACTGCCCGCAGCCGCCGGAAGCTGGAAGAGGCAAGAAGTGGATTTTCCCCAAGAGGCTCTGGCGGAAGCACAGCACTGCTGACATCTCAGCTCGCGCCGACCTGTCCAAACCGATTTCGGACTCCTGAACCCCTGAACTGTGGGAAAATAAATTTCTGTTGTTTTAAGCCATGGAATCTGGGATTATTTGTTAGCACAGCCACAGGAAATTAATACAGCTTGTTTCATCAAACTCTCTTTTGGGGTCTATGTCAGCTTGGTAAGTTATAGATATTAGTAATATTTTACATGTGATCTATACATAATTAAATTTTTTTTCAAAAAGACACATGATAAAATAGAAAACTTGAAAACTACCCCTCACCAAGAGGGCAAATTACCTAAGATACTTTTTCCTGCTGTTACTGTCTGCAAAGTATTTTAAAACAATTTACACAAGCATTAAATGCCAATTTAAGCAAACTTTTAAAGACATTAAATATTATTTCACATGCAGATCCAAACTTCCAGGTCCTCTTGGAAAATGAAAAGGTCTGGTAGCCCAGCACCCACACTCCTGTAGGGTAGCATTTGGGTGACGGTGAGTATCAGCTGCCCCTGCAGGGACACCTGTCCTCTGGTTTCCACCGGGCAAGCTCACATTCACCACACCTACCTGGCCCAGGTCGTCAGCACCTGACCTTCCCAATGCCCCGCCCCCCCATCACTTTCACATTCCTCGTGTCACTTTCTGCCTTCTGCCCTCTGATCAGTAGCAGCAAGTCCATGAGGGGGAAAAAAGTGGGTGTCACAGCTGTTCAGTAGATGAATAATAATTAACACAGTAATGCCACCATAAAAACACTCCGGATAGTTCTTACCCATCTCCTAGGAACTATCTCTGAGAAAGGCGGCCAGGGTTCTAGTCGCAGGTACGTCTCTAATGCACAGGAGACTTTGGGCAATTAGGGACCTCATGCCTTCTTCAAGTCTCCTGTGACCCCTTCTCTAAAACAGAGCAGGGTTTCGGAGGGTGGCAGAGAAGAAACAGGCTCCATCAGAGTTCCAAAGATCCACACGTCACACGGCTTGCCTGAGACCTCAGTGGGGACTGAGGGGGGCCGCCCGAAGAGAAAGCCCACGGGCAGAACTGGGGAGCCCGAGTCGCTCCGATGGGAGAGCACCTGTTTTTCCTTTGACAGGAGCTCCGAGTCCATGCTGCGCACTCCGGTCTGACTGAGCAGCCACATTTCCATCACTGTCCTTTATTTTGTTCCCTAATCTTCCTTGCATTCTTTCATTCCCACCGATGCTCCTGCTTACTTAACGCAAGCAATGGATTAGACCACTGTCCTGCTTAAAAACAGTTATAAAAGTCCCTGCTCTTAGGATCAAGTGCATTCCGCCTGCCATGGCCCAGAACCCATGCGTGGCCTGGCTTCTGCTTACCTCTCTAGCTCCATCGTACACCACACTCCCTCTCATTTGTTCGCTTCCACTCCCTACTGTTCGATTTCCAGTTTACAAATCCGACAGACCGCTTCAACCTTGGGGCCTTCTGTCCTACTAGCCTCTCTGCCTGAAACGCTCCATACCCCTTCTTCCCTAAGCCAACACTGCTCGTCCTTTATGTGCCAACACTAACGCCTCTTCCTCAGGGAAGCCTCCTTATCGTTGAGGAAGTTTTCAGCTGCGAGCAAGAGAACACTGTAATTTAAATGGTTTAAACAAAAAAGAAATGTATTCCCTCACATAACAAGCCATCTGGAGACAGAGTTCCAGGCTTCATTCAGGTATTTAGTAATCTCATCAGGGCTCCTAGGTTCTTTCCATCTTTCTGCTTCCTCCTTGTGTTCCTAACATAGCTACTGCAGTAGCAGGCATTGAGGGGAGACCCTTAGCTGCCACAAAAAGGAGGCATGGCTGTCCTTATCAGGACGCAAGACATCTCCCAGAACCACCTGCATAGACTTCTTAGTTCCAGCTGGCCAGCACAGGTTACATGTCCTTTTCCTAACTGCAAGGAAAATGGGAAAATGAAGTATATTTTTCATTTCTAGAATGAGAGTCTGACTCTGCTAAGAAAAAAATTATAAATACAAAGTGGGACCACCCTAAAAAATGAAATTATCTTCTGGAGGATGAGCCCCTTGTCGTATAGGCTTCCCCAGCTAGGTGAGTGTTCTAGGAACCCACCTGTATCAGTGTGCCAGCTGGTGTTGTTGTGAGAGGCTGCCTTTCACTTCAGTAAATTTTTTTGGAAGATTCTGTCAATATGTTTGCCTATTTCAGGGTGGGTGATTTATGAATGCATCTGCCCACACTGTACTGAGTGTTCAGCAGTTTTTGAGCAAAAATGTCATGACCCCCCATGTCCCACCCTCCCTATTCATCCAATCTCACCCCAAGAGACTTTTTTTGGTTTCCCCAGATGAAAAAAGTCCTCAAAGGGAAATGTTTTGCTGATGTGGAAGAGGTGAAACAAAAAATGGCAGAAATACCAAAAGGCACAAAAATTGACATGTTCAAAAACTATTCTGAGCAGTGGAAAAAAATGTCTCAATGGGTGTATTGTATCAAAAGAAGAGAGCACTTTAAGGTGACTGAAGTCTAAGCATGTAGAATAAATACACGATTTTTTATAAATAAATTTGGGGGTGTTGGGTCCCCCTCATATGTACACATACATGTTTTTGTGTGTATATGCAGACACACCCACTCTCGTGTATGTGCACACTGCATGCACATGTGTGCGCAGACCCACTGCATATGTGTATGTGTGTGCATACATGTGTGCACACACACATGTACACATATGTGTATGTGCATGCTCCTACCTCCCTACCTTTTTCATAATACTTTTAACAGTAGCAAGCACATAATTAGTTTGGTAACTGCTTGGTCAGTTTCCATTTCTCCTATAAAATTACAAGTATCTTAACAACAGGGCCTGAGCCTTATTCACAGCAACATGCTTTTTACTTCTTTTTGACATTTTATGATCAATTACTCTGACTCCAGAGGCCTCCAGTAGTTCCGAAACTTCCAGTAAATGAAGACACATGCTACCCACAATGTATGACATCCACACTTCAAAAGTCTTAGTTAGGTTCAAGAGGTTCACAGTACCATGGACCGAGTATGAAGTGAATGTTTGCCAATAATAAGGTCAACTCTGTAGTTAGAGGCAGTGGTTTGAATCCTGGGCATGGACATTAACTTGCAATATGACCTCAGGCAACTACTTAACCTGGTAGAGAGCCGTTTTCCCAACTGAAATATGGTGATAACATTGGTAACTTCATAAGGTTTCATAATTTACAGTGAGTGAGGGAATCTCAGCAAAGAGCCTGGCCATACTGAACTCACATGACTGCTCTCACTGACAGCATTATAATATTTGTGAACAATAATTACATTGTAAGAGATATTTGCATCAATTTTTTCCTCACCTATATCCCAATCACAGGGGTCTCCAGCAAAAAACCCCACGAAGACCTTGGCCGCTCCCCCCCGATACTAGAAGGGGCGGTTATGAGAGCAGAGGGACTGCACGGGACTATGACAGGCCCAGGAGAAAAGAGAACTCTTCACCAGTCTGAGGTCAAAGTCTAAAAGCTTCCTCGAATCTGCACACTCCAGCCTGATTTTGTTTTCACATTCGGCCTCCCCAAAGTGAACAACAGACCTCTTTAACACCTTCCACCTGAAAACCCTGTGAACCTACTGAGAAAAGAAGCTAGCTTTCTTCCCGGCGCATTTATCACCATTGTATCCTTGCTCTAGTCACTTCTGAAATCCAATTCAATATGACAGAACCCATGGTGCTGTTTTTTTCCCTTAAAAAAAAAAACACCAATATTCTGAGAAAATGTAAATATCCAGAGAGAGAGAGAGAGCGCCTGAGCAGATGCACAGGGTCACTTGTGGGGGAGAAGACGGCGCACTGTGGCTTCGGAGTTGCTGTCACACCTCACAGAATCGCATTTTCACCTGCCAGGAAGCTGTGCTTTTAGAGCGCTCTGTGGGCTCCGGCTCCCCCGCTGTGACTTCAGCCTCCCCTGCAAAAGCCATACCTTCCTGGGCAAACAGAAGCAAGAATAACCAAGTAAACAAAGCCAGGTGCATCTTGAATGTAAGTTTTAAAAAAAGAAAAACACCTTTTAAGGCAAAGGACCAAAGAGCTGGTTTTGTATCAAACTGCTTAACATCTTAATCAGGAACTGGGTTTAAATGGGTAAAATATGTGTGTGTGGGGGGGGAGTGAGACTCTCTAGGAAGAAAATACATTTACATTTTGTAATATTATTGAAATTCTCCTTCCTTTAGGAAAATTTCCTGACCACATCAATATTTCAGTTTTGGTGATTCTTCCACAAAACTGAGTGAATACTTGTCATTTATAGTTGGGATGACAGACATAAATAACTGGGCTCTGAATGATTTGACAAGTCAAAAAAAAACAATGGACTATTTCTATACACAAATAATTTATATAGGAGAAAGCTACAGACTGGTTAAGTTTAGGGACCTTTAATTAAATAAAAACAACTGAAAAAAATTGCTATGAATAGAATCTTTATATAAAACAGCATTTGGGGGACTGACCGAAATAGCTGTCACCAAGATCAGAACAGCTGAACACTTGTCCTCACAGGGACAATCTAAACGTCTAGGTAAATAATTTCCTGTACAGCCTATGCACCCTTGAAACAGACTTGTATGGAGACGAGTTCTTGTGTTTCTTTGTTTATATTGAGAGTTTTGTTTCCCTTTTCCAATAGCAGCTAAAATGGAGAGTGTTCTCTATGGTGTCAGCAATACTTGCTTAATCTCAGAACTAGATTCATTTTGTATTAAGCTTGAAATTGGAGTTGCAGATAAATCTCCATGTATGTGACATATCAGTCATTTAATCTGACATTTATAGGAACATAACACAATGACAATTTCATGGACATGTACGTCTTCCAAATCAGGATGTCTAAAATAACAATCAGGGTCAAAAATTGAGTGTCAACCAGATATTTTTCCCTCCCCCAAGCAAAATTTGCCATTGAATGTATTTTGAAGAATGAGTCAAACCATGAAAGTATGGAGGCATGAGAAGAAATGTATTGTATTAAGGAGGGTGAAAGTTAAAAAAAATAAAGCAAAGAAAGAACTACTATTGGAGTTATTTGCTATTGTGCTATCCTGGAAGTTTTGTTAATTATAGCATGGGTGGAACCTTTAGCGCATCACTGTCTGAAAATTAGACAACCGAAAGACATTCTTCTATTTAGTTAGCTGCAAAGCAAACTAACAACAGCAACCCTTCCCATCATTAAAGAAGGAAATAGGCCTCTCTGTGCTATAAATATCATTTAACCCTTAGCCTGCCCATCAGGCACTGACACAGAGAGAGAGAGGGAGGGCAGAACAAGAGGTGAACGGACAATAAAAAGATAGGAAAGACAGACCGAGGGTTCTAACATGTGTTTGATAGAAGTTCTATGAGAACACAGAAGATGGAAAAGCAGTATTTGAATAAAAGTGACAGAAATTTTCCCAGAGAAAAATAAATCACGTGTCAGATTCAAAGAGGGCGGCTTGGGCCAAGAAGGACACACAGAGTAAATCCATGCATAGACGCGTTTTCGTCCCTCTCCAGAAAGGAAAACAACAACAATAACGTCTCAAAGAACCAGAGATCAAAGACCAGTTATCTTCAAAGGGATGACAATTAAACTGAAAGCAGTCTTTTCATCAGCAGCAAGAGTTGTCCATTCTGGGCAGTGCTGAGAAAGAATAGTCAACCAAGAAACGTTATCCAACTAACCATTTAAAATCCAGAACAAAATAAAGACTTTACTGGCAAATGGAGATGAAGAAAATGTATCCAAACCAAAACAAAAATTAAAGCATAAAAAAGTTAACTGAAAGACATGGAATCCACAACATCACAGCACAAATCTTGATGTAAAATATTAGGAAGTTTTCAGTTATCTATAAAAATAACTGCATAGTCTTATTTAACTTTGACTTTGAAATACATGTAGATTACCATGCAGTTGTAAGAGAAAGGCTGATTCAGGAGGGAGGGCTCTTGTTTACAGCAAAATATCTCATAACTAGGGTTGACTGATAAATGTGGAGGGCATGCTAGGATGGATGGGAAATCAGCACATTGATTTCATTATACTATGGACTAGTTTGTATAAGAGTCATTAATGAGAAATACTATACTGGTTTGTGTAAGAGTCATTAATGAGAAATACTATGCTGAAAATTAGGACATGTATGATTTTTATAATAAAGTGCCTGACTTCATTATGTGATGTCCGTTGACATGTTGTAAGCCTCATCCTTCTCTCTTCGCTGTCTGATCCGTATCTGGGCGAGCTGATGAGAAAGCCCATGTGCTACCTTCTTTGCGACTAGCAGGAGTTTCAAATCAGTCAAGCCCCTGCCTGCCCACAGGAACCCTTATCCAGGCTGCACTGCTAACCTCAATAACATGCCAGTCTCCTGCCCCTACTCTCTCTCGAGCCAAACCATGTTTGGATCCCTTGAGAAGCCCCTGTCCTGCTTTTGTTACAGGGTGCAGCCAAGGGGGGGACCCCAAATGGGCATTTGAAATGGGGTCCAGAACTCAAGGTGTCCAGGAGATTTTAAGATGTCTTCACCCCTTCCCCCACAGGTGTGAGTTGGGGGAAAGGGCACACAGAGCAAGAACATGCAGGGCAGCTTTGCAGCTAATCCATGGCATGGTCATTTAACATACCTATAGCCTTCGGCTGGTTGCTTGGATATGCTAAATAGCTATGGCCATGCTCAAGGCCAGGGGGATGGAAAGGGACCTCCCCCCCAAGACGTAACTGGGGGGCAGGTCCCCCGAGTTACAGCACTTGCTCGGGAGCTTGGAGATGATTGGCTCCATGACATGGGGCCACACCTGCCCAAACTCATGATGGCAGCCCAGTAAAGCTGGAAGGATATGAGTTCTGGCATGTGAGGCCGAGTGTGGGAGGAGTCAGAAATGGGGCTGCAGAGGAAGACTGGCGCAGGGATTTAAACCCAGATGTGGCAGCCACTGAGGGAGAGAGAACCATGAGTCTTTAGCAGAGTGGTGACTCCCGCAGCCCTGCAAGAGAGAATCACCATGCGGCTTTAGCAGAGAACTGCCACTTGGCTTTGGCAGAGTGGTGACCCCCCCCCCCCCCTGCAGCCATTGTGCAGGGGGAGAAGCATGTGGTTTTGGTTGAGTGGGGACTCCCGTGGCCCTGGGAGAGAGGACCACGTGCCTTTGCCAGAGTGGGGACCCCCTGCAGCTTTAGAAGGGGGAACCACCACCTGGTTTTAGCAGAGATCCCGGTGACTCAGCGGAGGGTGCCGGGAACCCAGGGAGGTCTCCAGGTCGAGATGGAGTACTAACTGGGAAGAACCAGAGGACTGCCTGAGCCATGGACTTCTATTTTCTTTCCTGAGATACGGTACTCTGGACTGGGCAAAGGGGGAAGGAAGGAAGGACTGTGTCTGTTTGTGGGTGCTTTAAGGGACTTTAGGATTTTTTTGATGAAGACATTAGGTCCCTACTTGAAGTTTTGTAGCATTAAATAAACATTTCCTTTCCTTTTCACGAATCTCTGGCATTGAGAGACGTCTCCTCTGGCGGCGGACATAACGGACCTGGGGGCTTCTTTCAATAATAGTATATCATCCCTGGCCCCCCCCTTGTTTGTTCTGTAACACTTTCATTCTTATTCTCATTCTTTCTCTCTCTTGCAAAAAAAGTCTGTTTATGTAATACATCTCTTCATACTTTGTTCTACTATTTCAAAACCAGTCTCTCCTACTAGACTGTTAGCATCTCGTGAGCAAGCACTGTGAATTTTCCATTTGGGCACCATGGGAGATTAGCTGTTACACAGGCATTAGCACAGAATCAAAAGTACAGGGTGTTGGGGTGGTTATTTTACTCTATCCCCCCAAAAGTTGATTAGGTATAGGCAGGCCTAGGCAGCATAAACAAGCTTATTTTAAAACAAAAGAAACTCTACAGGTGAGTGCGAAGCCCATCCTTAATGATTAGCTACTGCACTTGAACACAGTACCAAGTCCACACGTGAAAGATGTTCAGTAGGTGCTTGTTAAAGAGAACTTAGTCTGTGCCAGACCCACCCTGTCACTGCCTTTGCTCGGGTTTCTTGCAGCCCTCTCAGAGACAGGGCTTTTCTACATATGAGGTTTTATTTTCTTGCCTCAGTCTGCCTTTGCTTATACCACATTGAGCTCTTAGGTCACACTCTTTCTGTCTCTCCACCCACAAAACTCATAAACATTGTGAAATCCATTGGATTCCTGGAGCAAAGGTGCCATTGGAGAAACCAGAGCCCAGAGATGATGGACAGCCTCAGCCTCAAGCATCGATGCTTGGCTGTGGCTGCCTCAGTGACCGCGTGGCTCAGACACGAGGAACTGAAGAGTCACAGCTGGCACCTTTCGGGTGAGATTCGCCGTCTCTTTGACTATGCAGCCAAAGGTCTTCAGGGCCGGCCTCTCGGGATTAAAGATGTTAGCATTAGCCTGTTTCTACCAGATGGCAACATAAGTTGGAAAAATACAAAAGCAGCAGTTTATTAACTAATGGTTCTTTCTGTACAATATGTTAGACCAGGTTTAGAAGCAAATTAACCATCGTGGCTGAGCACATGATGGGGAGCAAGGGACATCCTTGTTTAGAGGTTGGAGCCTGATGTCCTCCCAGGACAGGACCGCTGGGAAGGGCCCGTCTCCCCCGCTTCCCTTTCCTGCCCCCACACTTTCAGAGCTCCTCCATCACCTTGCTGACGCTGGGATCCCTCTGAGTGGAGGTGGAAAGGGAAGAAGGAGGGCTAAGGGGCCCTCGGCAAGGCAGCACATCCCACACAAAGACAACACCAGGCAGAACCATCTTGGTGCAGAGACAGAGCCAATGAAAGGGAGAAATCCTGGGTTTGCATGAACTATGATAGTGGTTACGTTCTCACACTCAACCTGACCCTAGATTTGTCAGGGACGAGAGCGAAGGAGAGAGAGAAAGTGCAGGAAGAAAATTCTAGAATCTTACAAGAACTGTGCAAGTAGTTTATTATGAAAAACTTGGGAAGCACAAGCAGCATTGTTTTGAAAACTACCTAATAGTGAAATCCCAAGGGCTAAGTGGCCTCCCCTCTTTCGAGCACACACACTGTGCAGCCAGGGCCCCAGGAAGGCTCCGGTGCACGGGCTCACGTGCCCCTTGCAGCTTGGCACCCTGCACGCTGGACGTACCATTGCACACCCATGTTCACCTTCTTCTGGGTTTGAGAAAACCCCCTGCACCGGTGGAGTCATAGGCAGAGACATAGGTGGCTACAGAGTGGCTAAGATGGATTTTTCAAGAGGGTAGATCAGCCAGGGGAGATTGGTATCAACTTGTCAAGTAACAATTAGTGTGACCTCATCTGCTCTCACAGGCTGATGATCCAAGAACCAAGGTCATTTATATGTGAAGTCCTTTCCTAATGACAGATTTAAATGGGAAATGAGGTAACCATTGCTTGGTAAACGTTAAAACACTGTGGAGAAGGAAGGGATACATTGAAACATTCTGCCAGAGACCGAATCTGAGAGACACTGCTTTTGTGTAGGGACACCATGGAAAGACCAGCTCACCACTAACTCTGGCGTGAAGTAGCCACACAGGCTCGGCCCCCAATGTGTCTGTTCCAAAAGCAAAGGAAAATTACTTGGAAAATATGCCTGGTATGGTCTGCAGCCAGGCCAGCAGTGTGCTTTTCTTTTATATAAATAGTTTTATCTTTCAGTCATTTTGAAAGGCATATTCTAGTTAGAATAGGTGACATTTTCATAAGCTTTCCAAAGTTTAGTTTATTTTCTTTATGGTGGAGTCAATACTATGTTTCAGAGCTTTATTTTCTTAACCATTGTATCTATTGTGCTTATGGTTCTCTCACAGACTGCAGGCGCCTTATTGTACACAAAAATACCGGTTACTGAGACCAAGCCACAAGCGTCAGCAGACGGCCCCTGGCGGGCACACGGTTCCCGGGACCCAGCCGTGTGAGCGGTCAATACGAGTCTGTTGTACAGTTGCTGATGATTGATTTGGGCAGAACAGACCTACGCCTGAGACAACTGGCAAACAGGACAAAATGGTTTATAATTAGGTGGTATATTGTGTGACAGTCTATTAGTGTGATAGATCAGAAAAGGGAGAGATCAATGTGATTTGAGTCACTAAGGAAATTTTCAAGAAGGCTGGTTTTGTGTTGGCACTTGAAAGCTGGGAAAGGACGGTGGAGGAGGAGGTAAGAAAGAAGGTGAAACTAAAGAAAAAATTTGGACCACCTAATAGCTGGAACTTTTCTTGTGTTTGAAGGGTTTCTGACCACGTAAGACAGAGGTGGCTCACCAATATAAAGGCTAGAAATGCCACGCCATCTTTTCCACTTGGCCCTCGCTGTGTAAGCATGGCCACGAGCTGGGTTTGCAGCTTAGATGGTCATGGCCCAGACTGTCCATCAGGGGCCAGGTCCTGCAGGAAAGAGGGACCGCTTGCCAAGTAGCCCACTATAGAGAGGGTATTCACTGGACAAGTCTGAGGTACAATTCTGGGCATTTTTCCGGATTTCATGGCCTGAAAGCTTTGCTTTCTGGCTCTTGTGAGCTACCACGTACTCTTTTCGTAAATACAGTGTTTTCTACCTGAACTACAGGCTGTTTCTGTTGTTTTTGCTGACAACCCCGGATGCAGTAGGCATGAAGCACATATAGAGACACCAGAGGGAGGACGCAGAGAAGGGCCGGCCCATGGTGGGAGCTTCGGAGGCAATGACTTGGCTTGGGGACTAACGGAAAAGGAAGCATCAACTTTTCCCAAATCTCCCTGACATGTCGTGTCCTCATGGGCTGATCAACCCGACCACTGGTCCCCTGACACTTAACAAAGAGAGAGGACGCCAGTTTGTGATGCCAGTCTCTCAGCTTCCCTCCTCTCCCAAGTTGGGACCAGCATACGATAGTCTCACCACCCGGTCCGGCCCCCCAGTTGTACTGGGGGCAGAGGGCGTCATGACAAGACCGCTTCCGTAACCCTTCCTTCCCGAGGCCCACACCACAGCCCTCTGGGCTAAGGCTGATGCGAAGAGTCTGAAAATGCACTGAAGAACAACATCGTGGACTCTGCTGCCTCTGCGGTGCACCCCGTGACTGCTCTGCCAATCTGTACACTCCATCCCTTCTTCACCCGGTTCCCCAAAACCCTCCCACCTGGTAGCCATCAGTTTGTCCTGTGCATCCATGAGTCTTTTCTGTTTTATTTTGTTCTAAAATTTCACATACAATTGAAATCATATGGCGTTTTTCTTTCTCTGTCTGACGTGTATCACTTAGCATACTATCCTGTAAGTCTACCCATGTTGTCTGTTGCCAGTGGTAAGATTTAATTTTTGTATGGCTGAATAAAGGCCCCAGGTGGATACTAGACTTACTGGGGGACCAATCACAAGTTCTGTAAACGTCTCAGCCCTGTGCTGTAGACATGAAACTAATACTGAATGTCAGCTGTAATTGAAAAGTTAGAAAATAATGAATAAATACTACATGGACAACCTACAAAATAATCTGCTGAGGAGTTGTTTAAAATGCAGATTCCCTGGCCAGTCCTCCCAAGACTGATTCACTCGATGGCTGGGGACAGCCCTGGAATCTGCATTTCAACAAGCCTCCTGGGCTCTTCTTGAACACATTACCATTAAGCAACCAGTGACCTAAGGACTCAACCTGAGTTTCAGCCCATCATCCAAAAGGACTATTTTATCTCCTGATGGGGGCTAGATGTTACGTAGTTTCTCTTCAAAGCCTGTCTCCAGCAGAAACAAGTCCTGCTTCTCTCTGCTTCATTTCCACATTGACCATTGCACCAGCATGGGAATTTTTTTATTCTTGCAATCTTCTCACAGAAGCAGGATGTACTTATTTGTTCACCCCTTCATTTTAATTAGGGCTGCCGAAATTAATGGTAACATAGGGACGTATTATCTCATAGCAAAGCCTGGTGGACCAATACAAAATATTTCTTTTTTTTTAAGATTTTGTTTATTTATTTTTAGAGAGGGAAGGGAGGGAGAAAGAGAGAGAGAGAGACATCAGTGTATGGTTGCTGGGGGCCATGGCCTGCAACCCAGGTATGTGGCCTGGCTGGGAATGGAACCTGAGACACTTTGGTTCGCAGCCCGCACTCAATCCACTGAGCTATGCCAGCCAGGGTTACAAAATATTTCTAAAACCTATCAAAACACCCAGTTTAAACCAGAACGTATTCATGAATCATACATTTATCTTCTCCAAATGAGGTAAGCTTCCCCTTCCCAAGGATCAAAAGGTGTAAGGGGAAAATAAGTCTGGGTAGACGGAAAGGAACCAGATGTCTGGGGAAACTTAAAATTACGGGCAGAGGGAGGTTTTTGGGGCATGGCCAGGACAGCGAAAATTAGGCCGTCACTGTCCCCTCACACTTTCCTTAATCCAGGCCGTCTATGGATTCTCAAGAGGGCCACGTTTACTTTCTGGAGGAGGCTTCCTATTTGTTTCCTGCTGTAACAAACTACCCCAGACCAGATAACCAAGAGCAACAGAAGTACACTCCCTCACCACCTTGGAGGCGGAATTTTGGACGCGGGGCAGGCATGGCCGCAGCCCCTCTGGAGGGTCTTGGCCTCTTCCAGCTTTGCTGGCTGCTGGGCCTGTGGGTTTGCAGGGGCGCCACATCAAGCCCTGTGGCCCCGGTCACAGTGCCCCCTGCACGTGTGTAGGTCAAGGCTGCCTCTGCCTCCCCCTCACAAGGACACATCTGGTTGGAGTTAGGACCCATCTGGATAGCCCAGGGTAAGGCCCACCCCTCAAAATTCTAATCCCATCTTCTGGCATATAAGACAGTATTCATTCTCACCACAGAAAGTCAGTGTACACAGGCTTCAGGAATTAGGGTGTTTATATAGTTTAGGGGGGCATCATTCAGCTCACTGCAGAGGTTTTAACTTTAGATTTAGGGGGAGGCTATTTTCTTTTAAGTGCAAAACCATCTGTATGTGTGATAATTCATAGTTTCTATTCAATTCCCAAAATGTCTTGATTCAAGAAAAAAAGTGTTTAGTGACTGCGTTAGCGAAGGAGAGAACTGGAAAATACGTGGAGAATACACAGCCCATCTTCCTCAACTGCCAACATGAGATTTACTGAAAACTTTGCTTGCCACTCTCCCCGCTTCCTTCTCTCTCCCTGGGGGCCCCCGGGCTGCTCTGAGACAGCTCACAGGGAACCCCCCATCGGCTCCCCAACCACCGGACAGAGGGAAGGTGCCTGTCACTGCGCCACAGCAGCCAAGTCACTGCTTCTCCCTGAACCTCAGATGCCGCCGTCCAGAGCTAAAACACTTCTCGTAGTTGTTTCCAGGAATTGTATTGTTTGAAAAGGAATTATGACCTCAAAGATAAAGTCTCTTTGCTTTCATGTTTGCTACAGGGGCCGCTCTAATGAGCACCCAGAATGGAAACCCCTGTTGCAGGTGGTCTGCCTCCCCAGTCCCATAGGTTTTCCAACGGCACCCCGCCCCACACCTGGACACAAAGCCGCGTGCACCTCAGGTGCAATCAACACTCTTCCCTCGATTATTAGGAGCTCCGAAGAGCAACATGCTCAGTGGTCACGGACTCGCTCCCCGCTTGCTGATTTGCCCTGGCAGTCCACACATTTCCACTCGGTGTTCTCCCCAGGCCTGCCTGCTGAGAAGCCGACTCCCAGCAACACACTCATCAGAGGACAGTGTCCGTGGAGCACGACTGTCTGACAGAGGGGCCAGAGCATTCAGATTTGCTTTTCACCAGTTCCCCTGCACACCGCCACACTCGAACGCAATCCCTCCCCAGAGGACCCCTGACAAAGACGTAAAACCGGAACAACACGTCGATGAATCGCATCAGTGACACTCCAGAAAGCCAGCCTAGATCAAATCTCTTTCCTGTCTGTCTGCAGCCTTAATTAAGCATCACGATCACTCACTGTCCACCTTTCTTTGCATGCTGCGCAAGCAGAGAGATCACAGAACACTTACAAATGCAGGGGTTACGGGGCTCTGAGGAATGTACCCTTGAGACTCTACAAAGTATGTTTTAAGCAATGGCAAGCATAAATTCAGCCTGTAGAGTCATTCAGATGAAAGGCACTGTATAAATGCAGCTCATTATCATTATCATCCAGCAACTATTCAGATGAGCCAAGCTCTGCCCCTGCACCCTACCCCTCCCTACCCCTCCTAGAGTGAAGAAAAGGACTGAACTCGTCCCTGTACATTGACAGCAGAAAATGCAGCTCAGGACAAAATTCTGCCACTTGATTTTTTTCAGACCTACAGTCATTGACAGGCAAACTGCCTTGTTCTCCATTTAAGAATGCTCGAACTTCTTAGACAGGTCAGGTGCTGACCTCAGTCCTTGTGCCCCGTAGCAAATGAAAACCCCTCCCATCTAGCAAGCAGAGGTTACTCACCCCGGTGTTGGCACCTGGCGCCGAGGAAGAAGGGAGGCGAGTGGGCATGAGGGCCCAGGTGAGGACCCAGCTGGACTGGCACAGGCTGCAGCCGGCTTCAGTGAAACAGAACCTCAGAAATGCTGATGGGCAGCACCTGGCAGGAAAAAATGGTGGGCCACACCATGTAATTAAGGAGATTCCTAACGCCTCTAACAAGGGCACATGGTTAAGTGTTGGCTGTCACTTGCTGCGAACCGCAGCTCTCAGATGAGCAGTGGGTCCCAAGCTAGTGCTCACCAGAGTCCCCCAGAGCAGTCATGAGACACAGACTTCTGGGCCCAGAGTTTCTGAGTCAGTTACTCCAGGTCTGGGTCTAAAAATCTGCTTTTTTGGCAAGGCCATAGGTGATGCCAAGTCTGCTGGTCCAGGGAAGACACTGGTGGAGGCTAAAAGGCCAGAGTTGTAAGGGAGAAAATAGGATTAGAATTGTACCACTTGTACGCCTAGTAACCTTGAGTGCATCATCGCCTCTTCCCGGGCCTTTGCTGAGACTCTGAACTAGATCAGTGCTTCTCAAAGTGTGTTGCTTTTCATCTGCAACCAACCCTCCCAGGCTGCTGGTGAACGCGGATTCCTGGGGTCAAGACCAGGAATCAGAATCCTGGGGCTTATTCCCATTGAAGTGTGAGCACCGCTAAACTGCATACCTTTTAATGTTCCTATTAGCTCAAAGATACCACCAACTCGGATGGTAAAAGAAAAAAATGCCATGCCCTGCTCCTGAAGAGACACTCATCATCATCTCCAAGTGTAAGTACACTTGGGGATTAACCCCCAGACAGATTATGTTCAAACAATAAACTGGATTGTGGATGCATATTAAAATCATCCATGTTGCTTATAAGACAAAATGCACGGATCCCCATGTTTAAACCCACGTTTCTGGCATCAGAGCGGAGGGGAAAGAGGTGAGAAGTCTGGAGAGGAAAGCAGCTCGAGATCCAGGGAAGATCAGACGTTACGGTCGAAGGAGTCCAAGGGCCTCACTGGCGGGACTCCTTCTTGTCTGGGGGCGGTCAGCCCTTGTTCCCTGAAGGCCTTCACTGGTTGGAAGAGGACGAGCCACAAGACAGGGGGCGATCCGCTTCACTCAACGCCCACCCAGTCAAACGGGCATCTCATCTACAAACAATATCCTCAATGGAAACAGCAGAGGAATGTCTGACCAAATACCTGGACACTACGGCCCAGCCAAGTTGACACACACACTTGACTCTCATGTCACACACCTTTCAATCTGCTGTACGTTATCACATTTCTACCTGTCTCGTGCCAGCAGAGGGTGAGCTAGCCCCACCGGGGCAGTGTTGGTCTGTTTTGTTTCCTGAGGTGCCCTCCGAGTCCGGAACAATGCCTGGTGCACTGTCTACTGAACACATATTTATTGTCACCGGCACCCCTTTTCTCACCTTCGTCCCGTGTCAGAGGGTTACTTTTGGAAAACACAGACCTGGAGCCCCAACCCATTACTACTCATATCCAATGCTCCTCCCATTTTTGTAAGGGAAAATCCATCTTCGAAAATATCTTTAAGCCCTGGGATTCTCCCAAATGAAATGGGTGTCTTTTATTTGTTGAACAAGGTCCGTATTCTTTAAAACCCAAGGAGTACCCTTGGACTGGGCTGTGGGTGTCCTCTCAGCTGCCAGAGGGCGCCTGGGGCTTCCCTGCAGCCTGGTGAAGGGACATCTCAATCCTCCTGCACCAACAGTACGCAGCCCAGGACATAGCTAGCGTGCGAATTGGAAATTCTTTACTGCTTTAATATCCTTTCCACATCTTGGCTGTCTATCGGGTATCGGGTTCCTATGGCCAAGGATCACAGTGACAGGCTGTGGCCCCTTTGGTCTCTTGTCTTGCTCCCTTTCCCATCTCAGATGGCACGGCCCTGACCTTGCCAGTTATTTATGGGTAATTCCTGGGCAGGGCTTGCGGTGATGAGGGGAGAGTTCTTGATTCAGAGCACTTTGGATATTCATAACCTGTGCAGGAAGTTTTAATAAATGGCTGCCCAATCCTGTCAAAGAGAAACAGCATGAAAATTGATACACACTTTTGAAAACCAATTGATAATACTGCTTGTCAAGAAATTTAACAGTGACCTGATTCTTTGACCCAGCAATTTCACTTTAGAGAATCCATTCTAAATGTCAGAAAGATTTATACTCAGCCATGTCCATCATGGTGTTTGTTCCAACAGCCAGCATTGGTAACAATTTAAATGCCCAATACAAGGTTTTGCTTAAATTATAGCCACTGAATAAAATAAAAACAGGCACTCTGGATAATTATTTGCAAAGATTATGACGTAGAGATAAAACTCTCCATTAAGTTTAGCGAAAATTCAGTACATAACAATATTTTGTAAAAGAAAATCTAATATAAAACCAAAGAAAGTATAAACTGGTCTAAAAAGAGACTGGAAGGGGGAAAATAGATAAAGTTAACATTGTATTTATTTGGCAAAGAAACTATGAGTGATTTTTCTGTCTTAAATTTCCTAGGTTTTAAAAGCAATGAATATGTACTCCCTTTTGACCTCCATGCTGAGTAAGGACACAGCTCTATTTGTTTTCAGGGTACAGATATTACTATTTTTATTTAACCTCTTTTACCCATAGCCTACCAGGGGTGTCCAACCTTTTGGCATCTCTGAGCCACCCTGGAAAAGGAACAGTTGTCTTGGGCCACACATTAAATACACAAACACTAACAAAAACTGATGAGCAAAAAAAAATTTTTAAATAAAGTTACAATTTTGCATTTGGCCACATTCATAGCCATTGCTGGCCGCACGTGGCCCAGGGGCCACAGGTTGGACACCCCTGGGCCAAGATGAACACGCTACATTTTGCCTCCCTTAGCTGCTGCATGTTTTCCCCCCACGCCCATCCTTTCACTAACTAGCCCTTGAATAGAATGACGAAGTAACTCATTGTCCAAACCTAGGTATTTCTGGGAGGGAAGCAGGTGCTATCAGTCATAACTCAGAGACCACAGGCATAAACCAGGACCGACCTGGGTGAGCAGGGAGGTGTCGTCCCTGTTCCACTGAGAGGCTTTGCTTTGCCCGGTAAAGATCGGGGTTGTGTCTCATTACCAACTGTCTAGCAGGTGTAGACACAGGACCAGCTTCCTGCCATTGGTTTGGCTGCTGAAATACCAGGCCAAGGCTTCTAGCGTCCCTGAGGCCGGCTACTGCCTCAGGCTTAATTCTTTGGTTTAATAGTCTGGAGCCCTGCCTTCATCTTTATATTTAGATCCTGTGTATTTTCCTCAAAGTCTGCAAGGTCAGCTTTGTATTTAAAATCCTCTTTTTATGTTTTATCCAGGATTATTGGCACTTTGTAGTAGAAGTTTCTCCCTCCCTCCCCCAAACCAACTTTCTACTTTCTAGTCTAGGAATCGCCAGCACGCTGCAGAGGTCAGTGAGCGGCTCATACACCCCCTGGGGAGCTTTGGAAAAGGCGTCTTCCAAGCTTCTCTCGGAGATTCGGTGGGTGATGAGTGCATGGGCCCAAGGGGAGGCACTGCGTTAGCTTGCTCAGTCCCTGGGGCAGGACTCACTGTGAATTCCCAAAGCCCGGCACTTCAGCACAAAACACGCACTCAACAGCATTTATAGAATAAAAGAGTAAGTGAATGAATGAATGAACAATCATTTACAAAACTGCATGTCTCACTATGCTTTATAACAATATCCCACTTTCCAGCTGAAAACTATGTAATTCAATTCTATAAACTCAAAATAGTTTAAATAATTGTAGTCCTAATTAGAGGAATGAATAATATTTATATGTTTTTGACTAGTATACTTTATTGAACATAGTTGTTGTGAAAACTTGGATTTATAAGAGATCTAACAGAGAGGCAGGAAAACTCTTTGTTCCTCCAAGACAATGAAACACACAGCCTATTTACAGGCTGAGTAGATCGCTGTAAGAAAATAAGAATTCAACTCTCCCAGAGACATTTTATTGTGGTAAAAAAATGTGAGCTGGGATAATGAGTTTGCCGATGAAGTTTTTCATAAATGCCACGGACAGGCAAGGTGAAGTCAAGACGAAAGCCCAGGTTTCCCAGCCCCCTGCTGGACACCACGCCCGAGGCTGGGTCTCAGCACCCTTCCTTTCACTTCCCAGCATCCTTCCCACTGGCGCCTCCTCTCCTGTTCCTCTCCAGCTGGGCCCTTAAACATTAACAACAAAAACCTCTGCCCTCACCTCTGCTCCTCTCTTCCACTTCAAATCTTGATCTTTGTTACAAGACAATTTATTGCAGTCTTTTTACTGCTACCTTCAAATAAAGCCAGACTCAAACTCCAAGCTTTTTACTTGCGGGCAAGTATAAGCCCATAAATAAATCCACTAGATTTTGTTTTAAATTTGATTTCTTCGAAACAAATTTTAGCTAGCATTTACTATGTGTTGGGCATTATAGTAATTTCTTAAACATAAATGGGAACACAAAAGGCTCTTTCTCCCTTGCAACTTTCTATTTTCTTGAAAAGAGGGTGGAGCAGTTGGGGAGGGACTAGAGACAGGACAGGAAACCAGGGAATTACAATGAAATGAACAGGTGCATCAGTCCATTGGATGGAAACAAGTCGAACAGGTATTTGTGAGTAGTAAAGAAACTATTTCCTAAAAACTTGAGTAGAGGAAACCCGACAAGGAACCGGGCAGTTCCCTGAAGCCAGGAAGAGCTGGGAGCTCTCACCGTGCCTAGGTCTGCAGGGGCAGGAAGAGAGGGGGATTACCAAGGAGGAGAGCTGGGTGGAGGGAGCTGCCGCACAGAAGCCATAGCTTTGGGCAGAAAGACACAGACACCCTCCCTCCCCCACTGCCCACCCTGCTCACCTCCTGATGGGCAAAACCAAATGGGAAACTGCAGGGTGAGGAGCCTAAAGACCAGCCTCCTGTGGCACGCGGGAGGACAGAGCTGGTACACCCAGATATGAAGGCAAAATGGGAGAGACCCAGCACAGTGGAGCAGGGGTCTGTGATAGTCCTTACGATGGCTCTTAAATGTGCAGTTGGAGGGTCAGAGGAGGAGGGGCTGCCTGGCAAAGGTGATGCCTCAGCTGGGATCTGAAAGCTGGGGATCCCTCATTGAGAAAGAGCACCTGAGACGTCCACACAGAGGGAACGGCCTGTGCAGAGGCTCCTTCACACTAGAAGCCTGTTCCCACGTCTCTAGTCCCTCCCTCCCCCTCCCTCCAAGTAGACAGTAAGTTCCTTGGGAGAAAGGCTATTATTGCAGGGCCAGCAGGAAGGGCCCCGTGGGTAGAACCCTGAAATGAGCAAGAGGCTGAAAGGACAGTGGGAGGCCACTGGAGTGCCTCACGCAGGGCGGAGGTAGGCTGACTTTGCTGGGTGCTATCATATTAAGGGAGACCCAAAACATGAATGGAAAAACCCTGAAAGTCACAGGAAAAAAGAAGTCATCAAATCATGTTCCAGCTTGAGAACTATTTCATTCCCTTATGAGGCCTTTTTTAACTTCTGTGCTAATCTGTTATGAACAGATACAGGTATTTATCTCAAGGAGAACTGTCTACAGCTTTAACTCCCAGCTTCTTAAAGGGCATCTCACTACTTGTGCACAGTCTACAACCCCCTGGGGCCTTGCACTTCTAAAGAAAGGGCAAGGCTCCTGTAATCCTAGGATTCCTTGGAGTCACAGAGGGCCAGAGGAAGAAAGGAGTACCATGAAGTCAAACAAAAACTCGTAAGGGTAGGGAATCCCTGCCCTAGTTTGTGAGTTTGTACTTTGCTCATGAATAGCTGCGGAGGTCCTCCGCCACAGGACACAGTGCCCGTGCTCCCATTGTCATGCAAAGTTCCATTGTGTGGGTTCAAAAGCGATTCCTGTGTAGGAGTAGAGTGGAAAACCCAAATTCTAAAAGTCCGACCAGCAGGGGTTGCCTACTGTAGCTGGAGAACTGAGTTTCTCTTCTTCCTCTGTCTCAGTGCTGATTTGCTAAAGTATAAGGTCCCTGTGTAATCTTCAAATGCACGACCATTTAATGACACCAGGAGCCCCTATCTGGGAATGCACTAGGAGGTGGTGGTGGGCAGGAGTCAGGGGCCCTGGGTTCTCATGGGCGATGAATCCTATTCACCGGGAAGATTCTTCAGTCACCTTGCAAAAGTGCATTGCTCTGGGCCTCTGTCTGCCTATGTATCACATCAACAGCTTATTAATTCATTCATTCACTCACTCACTCACTCACTCACTCACTCAACAATATGTATGAGTTGATGCTCTGTACCTGCCACAGAGGCCTTATGAATACAGCAATGACCAAAACAGATCAAAGTCTTTGTCTGCTCTCGTGAAGTGCAAGGCGTGTCTGGAAAAAGTCCAGCCATTGTTAATATAATAAGAACAATCTATATGACATCAATGCTACCTGGCAGCCAAGAAGAGTGGACTAGATAGCACATACATGAACAATGATGACTTCACCATACTAGTCAGTGGAGGTGTAGATGCTGTTGCATGAGCATGCGCACTGTGTGGCGATCACACCCGAAATGACTGGGAACAATGAATCTGCATCAAATTTTGCATTAAGCTTGAACATTCCTCTGCAGAAATTATTCGGATGATTCAGAAGGTCATAGCTATGGACAACTGGTGATTGGCAGCTTCATCCTGCTATGCATCACATCTCATGCAGAGTTTTTTGTCAAAATATCAAATCACCCAGGTGACTGAGCCCCACTACAGCCCAGATTTGGTGCCCTGTGACTTCTGTCTTTTCCCAAAACTAAAATCACCTTTGAAGGGAAAGAGATTTCAGACCATCAGTGAAATTCAGGAAAATACGATGGTGCAGCTGACGGAGACTGGGAGAACTGTATGAGAGCCCAAGGTGCCTGCTTTGAAGGGGACTGAGGTGTCATTGTCCTATGTACAGTGTGTTTTGTATCTTATAGCTTCACCAGTAAATGTCTATTTTTCATACTACATGGCTGGATACCTTCTGGACAGACCTTGTTACATATGTTTCTAGGGGAGCAGGCAATGATTAAAACAGATCAAAGTAGAATACGCAGTATGTTAGATGGTGATAAGTGCAATGGAGTACAATATAGGGAGTGTTCGTTAGATGGAGTGCGGTTTTAAATATAATAGACAGTTCCTGGGGAAGATCTCACTGAGGAGATGATAGGGGCATGAGGGTTGAGTCACGTGGGGGTATCTGGGAGGAGACTGCTGTGAATGAAAGCAACAGCTACTGCAAGGGCCCTGAGACAGGGGTGTGCCAGGCATGATGGGAAAACAGCCCGGAGGCCAGTGTGTTTGGAGCAGAGGCAACCCCTGTAAGAGTTTGGGTCTAACACTTAGTGAGTAACTAACAGATACTATCTATTGACTTCTGTATTGCTTTTGCAATCTCCCGAAACAAAGGGGATTGGAATGACCATTTACCATCTCTTACTCTGTCTGCCCAAGGAAGAAGGTAGGACTCCCTTTCCCAGGCCTTGGCATCCCTGGACAAAGTTTTATAAATGGGAATGATTCCCGCACTTGGAAGTCAGAAAACTGGTTTGCTCCCATCTTTTGCTGCTTGTCTAATCACACCTGGTTAGCAGGCCCTCCCTGCCCACCCCCCTACCCACCCCCTGCCCCCAGGTGTACAAGCTGGCCATTTTCCTGTGCTGTGTTCTGCCCTTGCCTCCGGCCACACAGCCTGCTCTGTGGGCTCAGCTCTAGTAAAGGATTGGAGGAAGGACAGGTTAGGAAGGGAGAAGTAAGCCCTAGTCAGTGTGAAGTCTAGGGTCCAATCTCCTAATCCATATATTTCTAGACTGCCCTGTCTTTCGTGGTTTATTGGGTTGCTTCTGTGGATATTAAAAATGCTGTTACGTTCATTTCACTAAACTACTGACCTTGTGTGTATTCTTTATTGGCCCAGAATTATGGAAAAGGAGAAATTCCAATATCTGTTCATGTTTAAATTCTCTGGTCTTCATTAAAAGGGCCTACAGTCTGTGAACATTACGGGAGAGGAATATTGTTTCTATAACTTGGAAAACCTAAAACAGACAAGCACATACTAAAGTTCAGCCTTCAGTGTGGTTCTTGTGCGGATATAAAAGCGGTTTCTGTTATGAAATCAAGAAATGTGCATTCCAGTCCCAGTTCTGCAATTAATCTATTGTAAATCATTTAGACAGTCACTTAATTTCTCTGCACTTTATTTCTCTCATCTGTAAAAATGGAGAAAACTCCCACTCATTTACTTTCCTCACCTCACCAGTTTTCTATGAGGATTGATGAAGTAATATTGGTGAGAGTTATTTGGAAGAATAAAACAATTATACCGTGTTCACATATGCATTGTTGCTTTTACTATTATTGTGATTATTAAGAGTAATATTTTCCATTTGCCCTTGGGTATATTGAGTGTAGTCTGATCATCAAATCCTCAAGGCCACATCTCATCAAAATTCAAGCTCCCCCTCCCTGGAGGAGTCTCCCCAGGACCGCCAATAGCATGCTAACGATAGTGAGAATAATAAGGAAAAGAATAGCAACACAAACAATAACGTGGCAGAGGGACCCAGGATCTGGGGTTTACTCCAGCTTGAGGAAGCGGCTTGCACACCGTTAGTGAACAATGCAAGACTCCGTGCGATCCAGCTACGCTGCACGGGATAAAAATAATGTTCTGGGCATTTCAAAGAGGGAGAGAATGATGTGGATTGGACTTCTGGGGAGTGTGCCTCCTGCTTTTATTCCTCCTGGTCAAGCAGAGGCACCTTTCTAAGGAAAACGCTTCCCCTCAACCGGCTCAGAGTGGCCTCAGCGGGAAGCGCCAGCAGCTGAGAGAAGACCTGGTTTTAGAGGAGGTGAAACAGCCAGTTGTCAATCCGTCAGCGTGGCCGTTTCATCAGGGACAGGGGAGAGAAGGGCCACTCGCCGAGGAGCAATGAAATCCGACCCGCTCCACATTTCTTCCGTGTTTCTTCAATATTGTCAGTACTGCTGGTTGAGATGTGTTCTTTCTTCTTCGAACACCTGGCCTGTTATTTTTTTTATTTTCTTTAAATGTAATTGTCTGGTTCTACAAACAACATATATTCCTTGTGGAGGAATCAGAATAAAAACATACAAGTAAAAAAGATGAAAATTAGACAGCGTATTATTCCCCCAACTAGGAACTCCTGCTGTCCTCCCCTGACATGTGTTCCGGATTCTCTTCTCCTGAACACTAGTTCCACTTTATTTTTCAGAAATGTGTCCTGTTTTTGACCTGTTTTCCACTTACATGTTCAGTTCCTTGTAGTAATTAAAGATATTTCCACAATACCGTGTTTATGGTTTATACATCACTCCGTGTCAGTGTACTAAAAGGCACTTAACTGGTACTCCACTGATAAGCATCTACATCTTTTTCAATTTTTCACTGTAATAAAAGTGGTGTAATGGACATCCCTGGTACCTAACCTTTTCATATGATTGTATTTAATTCATTAGCACAAAATTCTAAAGGTAGAATCATTATTATAACAAGAATGGATTACTGTATATTCCCCAAGGGCAAGAGATAACATGAATCTCTATTTTCACAGAGAAAATCCAATCCAGTCCGGGCTTCAATATCTATCATCCTCCCTGCTGAGTTATAAAATTCCCTGCGCGTCCTGCAGTCCAGAAAAACGGGGCAAGGCCTCCATGGTCCCCTAGGGCTTTAGTATTGTCATCATCACTTCTCTTGATACCCACTGCTACAATCGGTGGCTAGCTTCCCACCCAGTCTGCCATAGCTACTTGGGTCCCCCTGGGCCCCGCTCCAGCCAGTCAACAAGAAAGGATACAACAGGTTAAGGAAGGCATTGCCTCCTACTATGGCTGATGGCCCTTTGAAGTGCAGCTGTGGGAAAAGGCGTGGGGTCCGTGGTTCTTTTCCTCCTCCAGCCTAGAAGGTGCCTACCTCCTTGCAAACTGCATTGACCCTGGGAGCTGCTTCCGCTCTTGTGTGTCTTTATCTAGTGGGTTCTCTCTGTACTACACGCCCGCCAGTGATTCAGCCATAAATGAAGTGAAGGCAACTTGAACGAAG
Source organism: Phyllostomus discolor (assembly GCF_004126475.2). Lineage (NCBI taxonomy): Eukaryota > Metazoa > Chordata > Mammalia > Chiroptera > Phyllostomidae > Phyllostomus > Phyllostomus discolor. The sequence continues at coordinate 22,883,224 of NC_040915.2, forward strand.
GCTGGGTTGTCAGTCTTCCCAGTCTTGGAACGCAACCAGTCTAGCTGCCGGAGTCAAGGTGGTGAGTGTCCGACCCCTCAAGCATTCATTCAGATACCCCCAGTTGGGACAGCGCCACCTCAAGGGCACTGTCCTGAGAGATGGGCCCCTCTGCCCCGGGTGCCCACAGAAATCTAACTCTCTGGTCCGAGTTCCAAGGGGTACAACTTCCTCTCCCCTGGGAAAAGGGCCAGTCATTTTCTGCTTTGAAACACAAATCCCCAATCCCCTCTTTCTCCCAGGTCATAAAGTTTTAATGGTCTCTTTGGGCTTCCAGAACCTTCTAAATCAATGGTTCCTTTGGGCTTGTTTTATTGGGATTAAACACTTTGTCTAGCTCTGACTCTGCTGCCATCCCCACCCCTGGTTTTAAATGACCTGCAAAAGCTGTTTAACTCTACAGTTGGAGTAAGAGGGGGGAAAAGTAGAAAAAAATTAGTATTTCTAAAATGTCATCATGCATACATTTAAAGAATTTAATGTATACTCATCCTTAGTTTCCTCTTCTGTCGACTGATATCTTACTCATCTACAAAGATTTGGTTAAACCGACACGGCTCCACAGGAGCTCTGATCCCTATAATCACAAGTGTTCTCAGCCAGGTGGCCCATTTTACTCCCCAGGGGACAGACGGTGTCACGGCTATGGAAATGGAAGCTACTGGCATCTGGTGGGGGGAGGTCAGGGGTGCCACTGAATAGCCAATGATGTGCAGGACAGCCCCAAAGACAAAGAATCGTCTTGTGTAAAAAGTAGTGCCGAGGTTAACGAACCCTGCTCTAAACTCATATTTGACACTTTATTAATGCCCACAGTCTGTGTTGTGTTTGTTTCATAAGGTTTTCAAGTCGAGAAAGTTTTTTATCATTGTTCCCCTGTCCCCACACCTTATATGTAGCTGGCTTTCAGTGATGGTCAACTGCCGGGCAAATGCCACTGCAAAAATGCCAAATGACAAGGGAGCTGCCTCAGAGCAGCTGCGTCTTCCCGAGCCCGCTCTTTAGATTAGTTGCCTCAACTTGGCCCCACCATGCAATCGTCCACGGAGCTTCGCAAACCTATCGTAACCTGGGCCTCCTGCCGACCGGCTGAATCAGGAACTAGGCATGGACCTGGACATGACTGTTCTTATAATGGTCCCAGTGGCTGGGACGCCAAGCCAGGGCTGAGAACCCCCACCTTGCATCGTCTGTCAGGGTGTTCCCACGTCTGTTCTCATCCCTCATCTCTCAACACACAGTTAATCCCACCAGTGCCACTGTTATTCACAAAGAGATAGGAAAGAGAAAACAGCTACAAGCCTTACTCCTCTCAGACGGATTTGCTTAAAAAACAGGGATCAAAGTCTTAAGCCGCAGCCTCGGGCTCTGATGGCTAAACCCTCGCCCAGGGTGTGCGGAAGGCGTGGTGCGGCTGTTTCTACCACTTTAAAGACTGCATTCTTTCTCCCGTGGCTGTCATTGGCTCTCACCTCGGGCCGCATCCCACGTGCTCAGACCTGCCCAACAACGGGAAGCATAAAGGACTACTTTCAGATCACAGACGGAGCACATCTCCAATTCCTTGTGGGGTGGTTGTGAGGGTTAAGGCACGTCACGGAGTGAAAACGAGAACACCCAGGACTGCGCCTTGTCCGTATGTGCAATCCCCTCATGCTCTCCTTCAACTTTTTTTCCTTCTGTCCCTTCACTCTCCTTTTTTCCACTTAACCAACACATATTCCCTGAGTACTATTCCTGGACCAATAAACAAGACAAAGTCCCTGGTGTCATAGCTCTTGCATTGTAGTCGGGGTGGGGAACGGGAGGCTGATAGTAAATAGGAAGCAAAGAGTAGGATAATGTCAGTGAGTCCTGCTGTAAAGGAAACGAACCAGATTTAAGGGCTGGAGGGTGATGTGTTGTGGGCGGGGAGGATGCCTTGGTCAGTGTGGCCCGGGGTGGACCCACAGATGGCCTGGGAACTGAACGAGAATGAGCCTTGACTGGGAAGGTCTGGAGAGAGGACATTTCAGGCAGTGCCCACAAGAAGATACAGGCCCTGGGGCAGGAACAGGCTTGGCGTTTTCCAGCAACCGAGGAGAGAGCTGCAAGGCTGGGACACAGTAAACCTGAGACGAGGGTACGGAGTGGGATTGCAGGGGGAAAGATCTTGCAAGCCACGTGGGAGTTTAGATTTCACTTCACATGTCAGGGCACTGTAAGCAGGGGTGACGCTGTCTCGTTTACGCTACCAATGGCCCCTGGCTGGGCCTGGAACAGGAAGTGCTGGAGCACAGTTCCAAGGTGGCCAGGCGACGGCGTCCACCACCCCGGCAGGGGAAACGGCGGCTTGGATGCCTCTCGGAAAGGGAAGGAAGGCTCGATGCCTGAGTGAAGACAGGAAATCATCTGGATCTGGGGAAAACGGATATAGGGATTATGAGCTCACTGAATTTGGCCACAAACCTGGCTGCATATGGGAAGTGGCTGGTGCAGCTGGTGAGGATACAAGCGATGATCTTTGTGAGATGCTGAAGCAGTACTGAAACTGGACATGGAAATTTGGTCATGGTCCCCCTAAAGTGAAAAGTCACCCCCAAAATTGTGCCCATCCTTCCCACTGCATAGTCAGGAAAACTAAATCTCAGAAAGGGATCGGATCGACTTGCCCAAGGTTGCAGAGTGAGCGAGTGCTAAAAGCCAGCTCTTCTAACAGCCACCTGAGGACCCCCTTTTGTGTGATCGCCTCTCAGTATCACAGAAACCCCTTTCAAAGAAAGCCTATGGTGAGCCAGAGGAAGGCTGTATCCCTGGGCATTCCTGCATTCGCCTTCTCTCTCCCCTTCCCCAGAATCTTTGAATCCAGCAGCTTTCTGCTTCAACCCCCCTTATTCAGGGGACGGGGACACCCCTGCCTCCACCGGGGCTTCTGCCCCCCTGCGCTCAGGTGTTCTTTGAGAAAACACGATCCCTGCCTGGTGCAGATGTAGTTTGCATCCTCTCTCCACCCACCTGCTTTCCTTTCCTGACTCACTGCTTCTGGCCTGTTCCGAGCTGAGGGGGTGGGGGAGGAAGAGAGCGCCTTTGTGCTGCTCCGCCGGCTTCCTGCTTCCCTGAGCTTCCAAGCAGACCCGGGCTCAGCCTTGGCAGTTCATCTCTCCTCCGTGCGGCGCTAACAGGCAGCCGGGGGACGGGGAGGCACACAGAAAGCAATCATGGGATGAGATGAAGTAGTCAAGATTACTGATCAGAATAATTCCTCTCCATTACCCACAGCTGTGCCTCCCAGGGACAAAGGAATTCTTGAGTGTCCTCTGAGATAAAGAGGCTCCCTTTATATATGTAACATTAGACAGTTTTCATCACTTTTCCACATGATCTGTGACTTGCTGACATGGATAGCCTCACCCACCACCCGCAGATAAATCACGCCTTCCCTGTTTCGTGGCATCGCTTTTTCTTGTAGAAAACTTGTGTTGTTATTTATCAAACCATTTTGAAGTGATGTATTTGCCTGCCTTCCCTATTGAAATGTGAGTATTTCTAGTGTGGGTAGAACCTCTGACTTCTTTATCTCAGCAGCAACAGAAGTTCTAAGTTGGCCTTGGAAATCCTCTACGTCTTGGCACTCAAAGTGGAGCCCTCGGTCCAGTTTCAGCATCATCCGGGAGCTTGCTGCAATGAAGACTGTAACCCCGGACCCCAGATCTATTGACTCAGAATGTGCATTTTAACAACCCCTCGAGGCATTCATGTGCACCTTAAAGTTGCACAAGTACTCCATCTACAACCTCGGGCAGAAGGGAAAACCGAGGCCCAGAAAGAGGAATGGACACATCCAAGTTCACCCAGCCTTCCGGTGGGGAAGCTGTGGGCGGACCCTAGCTCTCGCACTGGTATCCAGTGCTCTTGTCACTTCCCAGTCTACCTTTCTGTTTTGCCATCCCCAGAGTCTGACTCATCTTCATCAGGAATTGTCACAGACTTGAAAATAAGAGCTCAAAGGCCACAGAATAATTCTGTCACTTTAAAGCCCAGGATCCATTATCTTGTATAAACAGAGTCCTACATTATATAATGTAAGGAGCCTTGGAACATCCTTAGCCTAAATCTTTCATCTTTAAAATTTCATGCAGGGCCTGAAATTTTACCATTAGAAATCAAATATGTGGGCCCTGGCTGGTGTGGCTCAGTGGACTGAGTGACAGCCTGCAAAGCAAGGGGTCGCTGGTTCGATTCCCAGTCAGGGCACATAGCTGAGTTTCAGGCCAGGTCCCCAGTTGGGGGCACACAAGAGGCAACCACACTTTGATGTTTCTCTCACTCTCTTTCTCCCTCCCTTCCCCTCTCTCTAAAAATAAACACAATCTTTTAAAAAAACAAAATAAAATATTTGGTTCTTAAAGGTAAATAGCAAAGCAATGACTGAAAGCCTTGTCAGTTAGTTACTAGCTTAGTGGGAATTATCAGCCCTTGCTAAGAGGCACCAAGTGCCATGTCTAAAAGCACACAGCGTGGAACGTCATAGGCCCAGGTCCCACTGGGTGACTTTGGGAAATAAGGTAGTCACCCATCTGTACACAAGGCATTTTAAGTTCTTCTTGGGGCATATTACGAAATGGGATTTTCCTGCCTCCTTAGAAGGAAGTGTGGCTTTGTGAATTTTGTGTCCGTGGAGAGGTGGGAAGGCGACATTTAAGAACCGACACACTGTCTACCATGCTTGGTCTCTCCCCTGCCTCCCCCTCTGCCCCAGACTCAGGGTGCCCACTCTGTGCTCCGGGGTGCCAGGCTGAGGACACGTGACATGCGGCCTCCAGACAACCCAGGACGGACGGGAGCAGGAGCAAGAAACACACCTTCACTATTTTAAGTCACTGACATTCAGGGCTTGTTTTGTTTTCCTGCTGTGTGATTCTCACTCTGGCTCCAGCAGTCAAGGTCCTTCACTCCTCTCGGCTGCAAGTCCCTGCTCTGTAGATGAGCAAGTACTGTCCGCCCGGAAGGCTCTGGGGGAGGACTGCGTAGCAGGGCACCTAAACTGCTCAGGAGAGGGCCTGGCTCACAGAAGGGGCTCAGTACCTGCTCTACCCTCAGCCTTTCATTGGCCGAAATGCAAGAAGGAGATAAAGCATAGAAACAGGTGAGGAGGGAAGGGGAAGGAACACCGAAGAGGGCTGGGTGCATGGGTCGGGGACATTTAGGAAGAGCCCAGCACGCCGTGAGAAGAGCCTTGCGGTATATTTATCTGGGAGAAATATTATTAAAACTGAATACCATAGGCTGTCTTCAGGAACGAACAGTCACAAAGAGGCACCATGCAGTTCACTGGGAGGAACACCGGGGTAAGATGGGTAGAGGGAGGGCAGTGAAGGGTGTGGTGTCTACATTGCGTACACTCTGCATTTCATGCACCACCACCCTCTCCCACTTACCCAAATCCTCCCCAGCTTTTGAGACTGGGATACAGCATCACTCGCTCAGTGATTTACAGATTTCCAACTTCCCAGCTGAGGTACATGCTCTTTCTGCATGTGTGTAATGCTCCCTCTGAATGGTCCGTGTCAGCCTCTAGACAGTGGCCTTGGCTTGTTCCACTGTGCGTCCTCCAGAACATTAAGTAGAGCGCACCCTCTAATGATGATTGCTTCTGTTTATTCAAATAGGTCTGCATAGAGCACTTTAAACACCTTATTCATTTAATTTCTGAGTAACCCTATGAAGTGGATACTATTATTAGTTCCACTTTACGCATGGGGGTACAAAGGCCGGGAGAGGTTAAGCAAGTGGCCCAAGGTTACCCAAATAGCCTTACAGCAGAGCTGATATGGAAATCTGTCTGACTGCACAGCACACTTTAAAAAAAAATAACAGCACCCTAGATTAGTGTTTGTTGAATGAATAAAAGTGAGAAAATGATCACCAGCTGTTTTTAATACACAGAGCAGGCCCAACTCCCCTTCCCTTCCTGCCTTGCTGAGTGTGCGCACGTCCACGTTCGAAATTGCAGGGAATGCACTGAGGCACAGCTGAGCAAAGGACGAGGTGCTGAAAGTGTACCCAAGAGGAGGAAGGACCTCCTCTTCTTCCATTTTGCTAAAACAGAGACCTGCTTCCTTTCCTCTTGAGTATTTCTCCACAAAGGACCGACGTTTGTAAGGATCAAAAGGGAAGGAGAGCAATGTAATAACAGACTGAAAGCAGAGTGCGACTTCAGATAAAGAGAAGACCTCGTAAAAATGTAATAAAGGCCTATGGTTTGTAAAGCAAATAGGAACAATTCCAGGTGGTGGTTTCAAAGGTTCAGCTCACCCCCAAGCCCTTGGTCTGAATGAACTCGTCAGACTGCCCGTGCAGGCTGTCTCAGGCTGCTTCTCCGTTGACTGAGATGGCTTTATGGGCCTTACCCATAGCAAGGTAGCCTGCAGGTGATTTCAGAGTCCTCCTGCTGGACTTACCGTCTCCACCTTCCAGCAGTGCCATCGCCAGTCTCACACAGCTCACTAGCAGCTGAGCCCTGGACAGGATGCGGATCCCCAGACTCCCGACCAGTGCTGCTCTCCTCACTGACTTCTGGAGGCCAAGACCCATTCTTGGTTTCAGAGACCAAGGTCTCAGAGAGACCTGCCCGCTGATTATCCGTGGGACTACGGACAAGCCTCACTACAGAGAGCAGCTGTTAGCGAATTCTTTCATCTGAGGCCTGATGGTGGTTCTACTCTGAGTGATCGCAATGAATTAGCTGGGATCAGGCTCGGAGCCTTCCCCAGAACTGCCATTCCCCTCCAATATTGATTGAGGCTGGATTCCGGCTAAGAGACGTAAGTGAAATCCAAGCACATCATTGCTTCCTGGCAGGCAGTAAAAGCCACAATAAATTAAGATGAGCTCAGTCCCAGCAGATGACTTGAGACACCGCTATAAATGTAAATAGCTTCCTCGTGTCTAAACGGGCTAACTGTCACTGCTGGTGATGGACACTGGCTGCAGTTTGGGAGACGCCCAGTTGTGGCTCCTGGTACACATTCAGGGCACAGGCACCCTGGTGTGTGACCCTGGTCCACGTTCCGTCTGTGGTTCATTCACTCAGTGTTCAACACCAGCTGTGTACAAAACACTGGGCTAAGTAGCGTGCAGTTAGAGAAAAAAAATGAATCCAATGTCAACCCTACCCTCAGAAAGCACCCAGTCTGTTTAGACGTCAGATAAAAATACATATGGGTAAAAACGGACGGGGGTGAAAAGGTTTTTATAAATTGAACTCCCTTTGTTCTCTGAGGTGGGCATGAGTGTGCACATTGGGGCTAAGAGCTGGTGAGACGAGACTGCTCTGAGAGATGGAAGGAGAGCTCTGAAGTGCCTAGGGACACTCCAATTTTAGGAGCAGACGCCAATACCATTTGCGTTATTGCTTCTATGCTCTCGTCTCCAGCCACCGCATCTCAGATATGAGACTAAGATACACAAAAACACCGTGAGCTCATCAGTCATTCTGTATGAAGCTTCTCCCAGGCCAGTGTAATGGGCTCATCCAAACAAACATTGCCAGACTTCCAGTGCTCGGACCAGATCACTCCGCCTCGCCCAAGGCTTTAAAACGCGCTCCCTTTGGCTGCCCACACAGTGGAAGCCCCACACCTAAATCTGGCATTTTAGGACTTCCACCCCAAGTTCCAGCCTCCGTTGCCCTCCAGCACCCCCTGGCTCTGGCTCCTCGGTGCTGCGGCCTCGCGCCTGGCCTGCTCTGGCCCGCTGCAGTTCCTCCGCTCGGGCTGGGCTCTCGGCCCGGCCTGGGTGCCCTCCCTCCAGTCTCCACACACTGGCTCTCACACTCTCCCTCCTCCTTCCGAGCAGGCCCTCCCCATGCTTCCGACGTTTTCCAGCAACGTAACCTCCCAGTTAGTTTATCCTCCGTTTCCCAGTTTCCTCGTATACAAAAATGTATAACATTAGTACCTACTTCGTACTGATGAGGTGATGACCGAACAGAAAAAAGGTGGTTAGAGCACTCCATACATTGCATAGCACCTGATGAACATTTAAAAGGGTTGGTTTTGAGAGTAGCAACCACCTTACTGTTATTTTTATTGTTGTTTTATCAGTACTGCTACTTTTCTGCTCTGTCATTGAAGTTTATACCTCTGATGCAGCCGTCGCCTACCCAGGGGGCCTTGGGTTGCAACCTCAATCTTTCCTCAAGTCGTGAGCGAACCCGCAACGGGCAGGCACCAAGTCCTGTTCCTTTCCTTCTCCGGTGCTGCCCGGGGCCGCGCAGAGCCTGGCACTTAGCACCGACTTGATGACTGATCGTTAAATCTTACTGAACACGCATATCACAGTGTCATTTAAGCTGCAACTTACATTCAAGAAGAGGCTAATGGCGGCATTAGTCTGAAGAATTAGATAATGTTTCATAGTCTAAATTGAGTCAGACAGAAGAAAACATATTTTCATCAATGCTGAAGAGTTTAATTTACAAGATTAACTAAGAAAAAGACAACAAAGTGATGCGTGTGTGCGTAGGTATGTTTGTTTCTCCTTCCTAAGTTAGCGACTCGCCTTCTCTAGAATCCCCGTTTTGCGCCGAAGGTTCTGTCAGGACAAGGGTATACCCTTGTTTAGGAGGAGAAAGAATGTTAATGCCTAGGATGCAGAGGCTGAAAAGCCCCTATACTCTGTGGCTTAAAATATACTTCAGCTCCCGCTACAATCAGTGGTGTAGGTTAGAAATCTTAACCAAGCACAGTCTTTGACCCAACCATTCAGCCACTAGGAATTCGTTCTAAGGAAAGCATGAGACATGCGAATGAGGAAGATTGTACAAGAACATTAGTTAAACTGAGAGTAAACTAAATCTTCAGAATTAAAGGATGAGTTATGTAAATTATGGCACATCTGTGTATTAGAATATTGTGTAGCCATTAACCTCATGATGTGGTAGAGTAACTACCACGGGGAAGTGTCTAACAGTCTTGGGAAATTAATGAAGGGGGCTACAAAGCTTTGTGTTCCTTATAGTAGATAAGTAGAAGCCCCAGTAATCAACAAGTATCATGGAGATAATGCTGAAACTTTACAAGACAAGGACAAGAAATTAGGTCCCTAAAACCAACTTTATCCAAAACTACCAAAGGAATATGCAGAAGTTGCTAGTTGACATTATTATTTATTTAAAAATTATATCCCAGCCCTGGCTGGCATAGCTCAGTGGATTGAGCGTGGACTGGGAACCAAAGTGTCCCAGGTTTGATTCCCAGCCAGGGTTCATGCCTGGGTTGCAGGCCATAACCCCTAGCAACTGCACATTGGTGTTTCTCTCTCTCTCTCTCTCTCTCTCTCTCTCTCTATCTCCCTCCCTTCCCTCTCTAAAAATAAATAAATCAAATCTTTAAAAAAATTATATCCCCAAGTTCCGGCCAAGATGGAGGTGTAGATAGAAACCCTTCACTTCCTTGCATAACCAAAAAGAGGATGACACTCAATTAAAATCAATAAACAACCAGAAGCACCAGAAAATCAAACTGCCTGGAACTCCAACAACCAAGGAATTAAAGAAAAAAATCAACCAGAACAACCAGATCAGTAAGGCAGACCCCACGGGGCAGGTGACTCAGAAAAACCTAGGCCAGGAGCCTGAGGGGCAGAGCTGTGTGGGAGGGACTGATTTAAGGGGGAAACTGAGACTCAGCGCTGACTCTGGGCTAAGGCTGGGGTTGCCCTGGTGGGAGATCCTTCCAGTCTGACACAAGAGTCTGTTGGAAAGTGTGCTAGAGACCAGCAGGCCAGCTGCATTGTTCCCTCTGGCCCCTCCCTGCCCTGGTGAATACCTAAGGCCCCGCCCCTTACAACTTATCTGGGGTGCCAAGACAAAGAAATATGGCCCAAATGAAAGAACACAGCAAAACCTCAGAACTAAGCGATGAGGACATTGACAACCTAACTGATGAAGAATTTAAAGCCCTGGTAATCAAAATGCTCACAGGACTGATTGAGTATGATCGAAAAATGAAAGAACAAATGAAAGATAACCAAAATGAAATAAAGCAAAATATTCAGGGAATCAACAGTGACAAGAAGGAAACCAGGACTCAAAGCAATGATTTGGAACAAAAGGAAGAAATAAATATCCAACTGGATCAGAATGAAGAAACCAGAATAAAAAAAAAATGAAGAAAGGCTGAGGATTTCCTGGGACAACCTGAAACGTTCCAATATCCGAATTATAGGGGTGTCAGAAGGAGAAGAACAACAGCAAGAAATTGAAAACTTATTTGAATAAATAATGAAGGAGAACTTCCCCAATCTGGCAAAGGAAATAGACTTCTAGGAAGTCCAGGAAGCCCAGAGAGTCTCAAAGAAGTTGGACCCAACAAGAAACACACCAAGGCACATCATCATTAAGTTATCCAAGATTAAAGACAAAGAGGAAATCCTAAAAGCAGCAAGAGAAAAGGAGACAGTTACCTACAAAGGAGTTCCCATAAGGCTATCAGCTGATTTCTCAAAAGAAATCTTACAGGCAAGAAGGGGCTGGAAAGAAATATTTGAAGTCATGAAAGGCAAGGACCTACATCCAAGATTGCTCTATCCAGCAAAATTTTCATTTAGAATGGAAGGGCAGATAAAGTGCTTCTCAGATAAGGTCAAGTTAAAGGAGTTCATCATCACCAAGCCCTTACTATATGAAACATTAAAGGGACTTATCTAAGAAAAAAATGATCGAAAATATGAACAATAAAATGGCAACAAACTCATAACTATCAACAAATGAACCTAAAAGAAACGAAAACAATGGAAACAAAAACTAAGCAAACAGCCAAAACAGGAACAGAATCAGAGAAATGGACATCACAGAGAGGGAGTTCAGTGGGGAGGGGGAAGGGAGGAATGGGGGGAAAGGTACGGGGAAGAAGAAGTATAATTAGTAGGCATAAAACAGACAGGTAAAGGTAAAAAATGGTATAGGAAAGAGAGGACTCAAAGAACTTACCGTATATGTACAACCCATGGACATGAACTAAGGGGGGGGGATGGTGGAGGGTTGGGGGGCAGGGTAGAGAGGGGATAAGGGGGGGGGAATTGGTAAAACTGTAATAGCATAATCAATAAAAATATTTAAAAAATGAAAAATACAAATCCAAAAAGCTATATCCCCAAAGGGTATAATCATGTATGTTGGTGTGTATAATGTATATTCATAGCTATATTGATATTTTTCCATTTATTTCCTTATATGATACCACATCTTGGTGGGGGGGGAGCTGGATAGATATTTGTTAATTTTAAAGAATGTGTTTAGAGGGGTTTGACATGGAAGTATTGACTGTGTGGGGCTCTGGGTTCACCCCAGGGAGAAAAAAAAAAAGCAAGACTCTGCAAGGGAAGCTAAAAGGAGGTTTGGTGAGAGGTCAAGTGACTCTCACTCCCACGAGGTACTCCACACACATTAATATACCACAGACAGACAAAACAAGCCAGGGTTTTAAAGAAGAATCCCAACTCTGGCCAGAAGAACAGAGACCCACATTGAGGGTTTCATTTGCCATTGGGTTGCTTGTCACAAAAAGGAAGTGTGGCAGGAATTGCTTTATTTAATGATGGTCACTATCCCAAGCAACTATGTGAGGTGTGGCTGGTACAACAGACGAGGAGAGGACATGCGAGTCTTGACCGTCTGGTCGCTTGATCCCCACGATGGAGGCAAAGTCAACAACGGAAAGGATGGGGACCTAGATACACACCTGCCCTGCTTCAGGACTTCCCTACCACTAAGCTGAAGAAATGTGGAAGGTGTAGCTTGGTAGTAGTCTGCTCAATTCAAAGAAAAGACATGCTTCAGTCCGGTATGGAAAGTCACATTTAGCTCAGAATTCTCTGGAAACCTCCAGTGTTTCTTTTGCTCTTCCAATTGCTCCCCATGGGAATGGGCTGGTCTGCGGTTCATGTGCTTGGAGCTCCCAGGAGGCCTTTGCCTACCATCTGTTCTAGAAAGGGTCATTCTTACATGGGAACTTAGACTGCGTAACTCTGGGAGAGCTCTCTTCACTCAATCTTCTTGTCCCCGCCTCTCCAGAGTATCAATGAGTGTTTTTATCCATTTGTATCAATGATCCCTTTTTTATATGCAGTTTTCCCACACAAAAATCTTTGTGTGGGCTGCCCACATTGCTAGGGCAATGAAAACAGAGGTGCCCCAGCATTCTTACTGAAGGAACAGTGTGCACATAATTAAACTCAACAGAGGAGAAACACAAGACCACAACGAAGAGAGTTGGCCTGGTGCCCAGGTTGCTTAAGAAATAGTTGCATTGGAAAGAGTTTATTAGGGAAGACTGGGAGTCTCCTAGGAACAGCTATTTGTAATAAAGACCCGGTATTCTGCCTTTTGAGCAAATCTCAGTGGTCATGATAGGTACCATCTGAGCCTTGACTTCCTCCCCCAGGACTCATGTGGATTAAATGGTTTCCACCTGAAGGCTAAAATTTTGATTCTTTCAGACACGTGCACCATGAAACGTCAAGACATGTTATTCTGAGAAGCCACAGTGAACTCCTAGGGGGGCAGATAGTGGAGAGGGCAGAGATTTTTGGCATCAAGCATATGTAAGTTCAAATTCCACCTTTCGCCACTTACGTTTTTATATGGTCCTGGGCAAATCTCTTTACATCTTAATCTCTTCAACCATAAAATTAGGAACATGGTATGTACTCTTTAGGATTGTTGCAAAAATGACTAAGCACACTTAAGGTTCTTGTTATACTTCCCAGACACACAAGAGTCACAGATTTTCTTTCTCTTGCTCTGCTTCTCCGAAAGATACCAGCCCCTGCTTGGGAAACAAACTGTAGTCACTTGGAAATTCCAGCCAAAAGAAAGGACCGTGAAGGAGTTGAAAAGAGTGCTTCAGATATGGCATAACAGAATGCCTGCGCAGTACCGTCCTCATGATTAGTGTAGCGGGTGCCACTTCACCCATTTCCCCCTTATCATTTCAATGAATACAAGCTTACCCTCCCACCGGGAGTTTGTGCCCTGTGGCAGCAGCTTTTGCTAGCCTCTGGAGCCCACTGTCCCCATCTGCCCACCAGGCCTGCATGCAGGGGGACTAAGGCCTCCGGGAGCAGCCCTCCACCAATGCTTTGCTGAGAATGAATAGATACCAGTGGTTCTCACAAGTTACAAGGCATCACAATCACCTGGACAGGCCTTTCATAAATCACTGCCAAGCCCACCCCCGAGGTCCTAATTCAGTGGGTTTGAGCTGGGCCTGGGAATCTGCATTCCTAACAAGTTCTCAAATGACACTGATACTGCAGGTCCTGGGGCCACACTTCGAGAACCACTGGGTACATGTGCCCTACTGTCCTCACTCTTCAGGGGCCATGGCTCTGAGGTACGTGTTCCACACTGTCCATATGAGTCTATAGGGGATGCTGTAATGAATGCCAGAGGGTGGCTTAAAAAACAGAAATCTATTTTCTCACAGTTCTGGAGCTGAAAGTTCAAGATCAGGTGTCAGCAAGGTGGGTTTTTCCTGAGGTCTCTCTCCTTGCCCCTCAGATGGCCACCTTGCTATATCCTTTCACGGCCTTCACTCTGTGCATATACTTCTCTGGCATCCCCTCCTCTCCTGGTGAGTAAGGACACCAGTCACACCGGATTAGACGCTCACTCTCATAACCTTGTTTAATCTTTATTACCTTTTCAGAGGCCCTATCTCTGAACATCGTCATGCAGAAGTGAGAGCCTCCACATATACATTTTGGGGGACACAAGTCAGTCCACAATGCTGGCAGTCAGAGTCCTCCAGGCAGCTAAGCTCCAGGTGCGGAGAGCACACCTTCTGTCTGTGTGCCCCCTGTATCGGCCACTCACTGCCCCACTGGCATTTCCCAGAATTACGTTCCAAGTAAACTCAGTTCCCCGTCTCAGAGCCAGCTTCTGTGTCGGCCCAGACTAACACGTTCCGGGTTCTCCTATCAAATGCTTATTTTAAAAAGCAAAGTGTGCTTCTATCGACATAGTTAATGACCAGAATTAGAAGTCAAGAGACAGACTGTAATACTAGCTTTGTTGCTAGCTCCTTGTGTAATCTCAGATGCTGGGTGATTGAATCTCTCTAAGCTTCAGTTTTACCATATATTAAATGTGTGTATAAATCCCAGCCTTGACTAGCTTCTGCCGGTAATGGGAGGATGTGTATCACTTACAATTCTTTGGCTGTAAATAGCACTGAATTAAGCAACAAAAGGGATTTTAATAGAAGGTTATCAGGTAACTTACAGAATTGGAAACTGATGGGAACAGGACTTTTTCATGAAAGTAGACATTTCCTGACCCTCCTACCTGGGGAAGGATGCTGACGTAGGAGGGGGGTCATGTGAAAGCAAATCCAGGACCATGAACCCCATAAGAAAAATCATCCAAATGTATAAGTAAACTGCATGTTTTGGATGTAGTCTATTGCATATGTATATTTTGAGTCAGATACTATCTAATATGATAAGTACCCCCATCCATCAGGCTTAGAGGACTCTCACTTTTGAAGTATGTGCCTCAGATTTCATGGAGCTCAATTTCAAGTAAGTTGCTGATATTTGAGACCACTTAATGGAGAAACTGAAAAAAAAAACTAGGGGAAATGGAAGTGCACCACGCAGATGATAGCTGTTGAACATGATTCACTGTCTCAGTTCATCTCTGGATTTATATTCTCAAAGGCAAGGAGGAGGTTAGTTAGCATTGTTAACTATGTGATATCATAGTTAGCAATGCTAACTGCTATGAATGCTAACATATGTAATACCTTACCATCCTGGTGCAGTCTGTCCAAACACCAATTTTATATCTATTACAATCCTAATGAATGACCTCTGAGTGTGTCCTCCTTCTGAAGCCACCAGGTTCAAGATTTACAGTCTTTGGAGGCAGAGTCTGATTGGGAAAGTTTGGGCCACGTGACTTCCCTTTGGCTGTATGAGAGCAGCCAAAGGAAGGGCGGGAAGGAAGAAATCTCGTGACACTCTGGTCACCGTGGTAGAAAAGCAGGGTAACTGGGTTTGCAGTCTCCCTGAGACACCCCCTAATGGAGGAGGAGAGACTCCTCACGCCCACAGTCCACTCCCATACCCCACTATCAGGAAGGAGATGGACGAGGGCCGGTGGCTCAGCATAGCCAGTCTCCATTACAGAACCAAATGACAAAAATCAAAAAAGACTAGTGTTTTTAAAAGTAGAGATCATATGCCAATAGAGAACATTATAATTGTCCTCCTGCTAGTATATGTAATTATTAACTGCAGGATTTGAGACTCTTGGCAAAGAAGTCTGGGCAGGAAGACTGACGACGATATTGAACTGGGGCCTGGGAACCTCCCCCGTACGAAGGCACCCAAAGGAATGCCTTCGCGTGCTAGAATCCTACAGAAATGCCCAGGAGGAGCACAGACAATTCTCATTCTCTGTGATATCTTCCAGAGAGCGTGATGCAGTGAGTGTGACGTTCAGCTTTTCTAAGAGTAGGGTGTGCTGGATGCTATCTCTCATGTAGTCATTACCTCGTTGTGCCTCCCTTCCTCCTCCGAAGCCCCCACTTGCCCACCTCTGAAAAGAAGGTGTTAGATCTTTGCAGCTCCAGCCCCGGGCTTCACAGTTCAAAGCTGACCAGACAATAGGCAGGCCTGATGCAGAGTCAGGGCATCAATGTGCTGTAATGGGATCCCATGGCGCTGAGGCCTGGGCTGGGTGGCCCAGGAGATCGGAAGGGGGAGAGAGAGGGAAAAAACAAACAGCAGGTAGCCGCCACTGTTAAGAAACACCATGAACTCCCATGGATAATACTTCGGCTCTGAGAATCAAATTCTGTCCCCGCCACAGCAGCCTATTCAATATTTCCATCAAGCTCTAATTGTCCGAGAGGAGGCCTGTATCATAGGTCGGTCTTGCGCACTTCTGATTAGAACATGAGAAAAGAAACCGGCAAAATGAAGCACAAGGGGAAGCAGAGCTCCAGCTCTATACTCACCACCTTGTTAACCACAGTAATCTTGGCAGCGCCTTCCTTTGTCAGGGAACTGCAGAAGCAACTTTGTCTCCGTAAAAATGAGTGTGGGTGAGGGAGGTGGGGAATTACTTATCAGATGTGTTGGCCTTTTTGAACACTCTGTTGGGGATTTGTCTGAGACGTGCGTTTCTCGAACACTGAATCAGACACAGGTAACGATGGCGATGCCGGCCTGGGAAGACCTGCGGTCTGAAAGGGGAATGACAGCGCTGAGAGACTCTTTCCCAGGGGCTCTTTCCCAGCCGTGGCCATGGCCTGATCCCATTCGGGCAGGGCAAAGGGTGGACAGAGCCCGAGAGGAAACCAAACTCCCTCTGGGAGCAGGCGGCCTCCAGGCAGCAGGAAGCAGGCCCCAGGGCGGGAGAGGGGGCAGAGGCGAGCAGGCCCTGTCATCCCTTCACCTGCGTCAGGGCAGGATCATTCTGGAACCATCCTGTGACTGTGACTTTTAGAAAATAAACTCAGACTTTGGTAACAGACCAAGATGGAGTAGCTGGGACCAAAAATTGTCCTCCTGCATGAAAGTACCAAATACAAATAAACAAAATATATAAAGCAATGGCTTTAAGACCCTGACATGAGGCAGTGAGGCCATATACAAACAAAGTGAACACTGTGCTTGTGCCAGTTTACTGTCCAGAGAGATATCTCAGGCCCTGGCTCCAGCGAGAGCAGAGCTGCAGAGATCCCTGTGCGGGAGAATGGGGCCCCTCTGGGACAGGGCAGAAAGGGGCTGTGTGTGTGAACTGCCCAAGGCCAGAGAAGAAACCTAAAGGGTTTGGAGGAAACAGCACCTGGGCAGGGTGTAGAGCTGGTTCCTGCGAGTGAGAGAGGAAATCTTCATGCGGCAGCCACAGGGCGCTGGACTGAGTAGTAAAGAAGGCCTTGCCTCATTACTGGGAGGGAATTCATCCTAGCCTGAACACTGCTCTGGATCCACCCAATAAACGATCCAATCAAGAGCCCCTCCCCCAAATTCAAACTGTTTTCAAACAACTAAATGGTGTATCATCACAGAAATGAAGAATATTTATATGAATGCAGAAATAGTCACCATTTAATGTCTGGTACCCGATCAAGGAATTCCAGACATACAAAGAAGCAGGAAAATATAGCTCATAATATGAAAAATAATCAAATCTCTCTGAGTCTGTTTCCCAGGAACAGGACCTAAGACAAACACGTATTCAGAGAACTGTGCACAAAGGTTGTTATTGTAGCTGTATTTATAGCCACACTAAACTGAAAACAATCTACATGCCTACCAATGGTTAGCTTAAATGAAATATAATAATTAGGTTAAGTGAAACATTATGTAACTATAAGGTGATAGCAATGGTGGACCTTTTTAAATAAAAAAGGAGACAAAATGTGCAAAAAAAGCGTAAGCAAGGGTCATAATGATAGTGAGCAAGACGTACGCCACTACCCTGCAGTTAGAGGCTGAGATCAGGGACGCCAGAGACACGGAGAAGGCAGTGGGCCTCATCTGCTAACCAGGCTCTGGGGCAGTAAAGCAAGAGATGGACAGAAGTGAGTGTGAACGGTGGTGAGGATGCTGGACCTGGGGCATCGGATGAGGTCATGGGGAAACTGGGAGTGGCAACCTGAGGAGAACAAATCTGGTCCAGGGATAGACGAGTGGGCGGATGGAAGCTGAGGGCACATGGGGTCAGAGTCCGTGTCTGGGTGCCAAGAACTGTGGTTGAAGGTGAGGCCGCAATGGGGCAAGTTCTGCTAGGGGTGGGGTACAGGACGGAGCCTGAGCAGGAGCAGCTACGGGGCAGCTGAGGGACTGCAGAGCCAGAGGAGGAGCAGAACTGGGGCTGAAAATAAGGAAAGAGGACACATAGGAGGACAAAAGGGGAGGCCGAAGGAGGGTGTAAGTAGAGGATGTGGTTCACAAGGAGCCCTGGGAGATTAAGCAGAAGGGGACGGAAGAAGGTTACAGAATGCTGAGACTGGGTGGAGGCCCTGGAGAGTGCGTTCCCCCTCCTCACAAGCTCCCAGACCCAGAGAGAGCAGGCGGCCACGGGAAGTGACGCCTAGAACCGCTCCCAGCTTCCCACTGTTGTTCACGTGCTTCCCAAACGCAAGGTGTTCTCAGTAGCAACAGCGGGGAAGGGCCGCTGCCCCTGTCTGGAGCACACTGCATTTTCCAAAGGTGTCACACAAGCATCCGCCAGTCTATAAGTTCTACTTACAATGTGACCTTGAACGTCCTCCTTCAAGAGGAGGAGTCAATTCCCTCCCCTTCGCATCTGGGTGGGTTTGGGACTGCAGGGGAAGGGATGTAGCATGATTTCTCAAGAGGGGCTGTGATGGGTATTAGAGTTACCAGCTTGCTCACCCTCTTGGTGCACAAACCTTGGTAGCACTAAGAAGTCTGGCTACCCCGAAGCTACCATGCCGGAGAGATCACGTGGTAAGGCTACACGTGATAAGTGGAGCCCCAAGTGTCCCCGCCCAGCCACAGGTGGGAGAGGAAGCAAACCCCCAGTTCTACCTCCCAGATTTTGAGCTACCCAGTGGATTCCAAGTGGGTAGGGATGCAATCTTCACTGAGCCCTACCCATACAGTGGATTTGTGAGAAAATTAGTGTTTGAAGCCATTAAATTTTGTGTTGTGTTCTAGGTAACTGGAACACCATCTGCCTGCCTCTTGTTTGGGAAGACAGCTGTGGACAAGCTCAGTGACCTCTTAGTGGGGAGAGTGATGATCAGGATGTTGAGATGATCGTCACTCTAGCATCTCCTACTCACCATGGAAACGATGAGATTAACCACGTTAAAGGGTCCGAGTGGTAAAATGATATGTTGTTCTCTGACACATTATTAATTATAAATGTCTGGAAACCTAAACTTCTTATACACCCCTCAATTCAATTTTTCAAGTTGCCAACTGGTACCAGTTTTCACAATTACTGTGAATATCAGATGAGTTTCTCAGAATTAGCAATAACCCTAATAAGGTGCTGTTGTGTATTATTCCTATCATTCTTAGGGGCAAAATACATTAACCTCAGCCTCACAGGCCTTTTGTTATAAACCTCAACTTTCACATGCACTTCGGATAATGTAAAATGGAAGTAACATGGGTCAGCATTGAGTAGAATATGAACAAAAACTCTACAGTCAGAAGAACTATGGATTTTTTTTTTACCTTGGAGATAAGCAATGAACCGTGAGAACGCTCACTGTCTGAAGGGCTATTGTGTGAAAAAGGGAGCAGGAATAATCTGTGATGCTGTGAGTACAACACCAGATCAAGAAGGGGGATGCCGCAAAGTCCTTTATTTCAGATTAACGACGACAACAACAACAATGACAACAACAACAATCTAATGATTACATCTACTCAGCCAAGAGATTTGTTCCCATTGCCAGGGTTTTTGAGCAAAAGCTTAACAATGAACTGTCAGGACCCAGCAGAAACTGCATGAATGCTGCATTCCCCAACGGAATGTAAGTGCCACGAGGTCAGGGGTCAGGAGCGATCCGCTGGTCTTGTCCAAAGTCTTCACTGCACTGCCGGGCGCAGTGCCAGGCACGTAGCAGGCTCTCGGTAAACACGTTTTGTTTCCATGAATGGACACGTGACACAGAGTTGTGCTAAAGGACCCCTCCTTAATGGCAAAAGCTATCATTCTCTCCTTCCCTCTGTGAACTGCTCGGGACAGACTATTTGATCAACTCAGTCAACTCGCTGAACCTCATGCCAACAGTTAACATGACACACACAAGCTGATGAGGCAGAAGTTATTCCTCGGATTCCCACTTGAGACATTTTTGCATGTATTTTAAAACACCAATCTAGCCGTCCAAAATGCCTTTGTTCCAATAGAATAATAATCAAATTTTAGTTCAACAGCTGTGTGCAATGCATATTTAAAAAGAACATTTTTTTAATTACTCCCATTTCTATTTTTCCATGCTCCTCAGTTTTTCAGCTTTGGTGCCATGAAAGCCGTAGTGAGAAGAGTGGGAACAAGGAAGAAAGGAGCAAAATGAATACCCACTAATTTCTCAGGGGGTGCTGATTAGAAATGATTCTCCTTCGTGCTGGTAAGAGCGTTGTCCTACCTCCGACAAAGGGCCAGCCGGCTCCCACTGTAAAGGTCCAGGTGGTGGGTATGCAGGCTTTGTGGTCCGTACAGTCTCTGCTGAAACTCCTCACTGCAGCACGGCAGCCACAGGTGATGCTCAAGCGGTGGAACTGGGCTGTATCCCAATAACATTTCACTTACGGAAGCAGGTGGCAGACAGGACTTGGCCCGTGGGATACGGTTTGACAACCCGTTTTAGACCTTATGTTTTGCTTGTGTGGTGGTGCATTTTCACGTAAGGCCATGCCATGGTCATCTCATTGGAGCCTCCACTGGCAGTTTGACACAGCAGGTGTTATTAACCCAAGTTCAGAAGCGAAAGCGCTAAGGTTCAGGAAGCTGAAGCTCCTTGAACAAGGTCACAGAGCATGCTCTCCATAGCGTTAGAACTAGAACTCTTATCCTTGAACATCTATTCTGCCAGCTGGCAAATCACAGTATCTTTTATTTTTTTTCATATCTATATATGGACAAGTATTTGGTCACATTTCTAGTGTGATTTAAAGGACTGAAATATACTTCCCACACTGGTATGAGCTGGTGCTCAGATTCTTAACAATAGACATGTATTTCTCTGAGTAAGAACACGGTGTATCTGAATTTCTATATAATACACTATACACATTTCCTTTATATAGTGTATTATTCAGAGCATTGTCAGTAGCAGGAGGCAGAAACTCAACTCAAACTGGCTTATGCAAAAATAAAAAGGATGGACATTTACAGTCTAACGTAAATGAGAAGCTTAGGGGTATATTGGTGTCAAACGTGGCTGAAACCAAGGCGTGGTCTTTCTCATCACATTTGTTTGTTCTACTGTCCTCCATGTCGGGGTTGCCTCGGAGAGGGGCCATCTCCATGTAATGTCCCCGAATATTTCCAAGTTTAGATTTTTTTAGAGCTAAGCTAATAGAAAAGGAAGCCTCTTTTCCTCATCAATATCAACAAAGACTTGGGCTTATCTCTCATTGGCCCAAATTGGGTCACATGTCCATTCCTAAAAAAGTATAATCAATGCTTTGCATTCAGATGAAAGCCTAGATAGGCTTATTGGCTCACACACAGCTCACTGGTCCATGCAGAGATGGAGTCCGCCCCACTCCAACCCTGTAAACTGAGGCCGTGTGTGTGGTTGGGCTCTCCAAATGAAAATTGGATTTTTGGCTGTCAGAAGAAGGGGGAACGTGTTCTGGTACAAAAAAAAAGGCAGATACTCTCTATGGAGAAGCAAAACAAATTAGTCTGTATTAATCAGTATCTATCTCGGGTAAAATAACCCCACAGAAATTACTCCTTCAGTTATTTTGCAGACCTTGAGATGGATTGCTTTTGAGGGGAGGGTTGGCAAAACCGATCTAGCACTTAGGCATAAAAAAAATTGTGCATGCCCCAGTGGCTCTGTGCATAAAAATTTGTGCTATTTCATTTTCTATGGAATGCATTGTGAACTAGCTACCCCAAATTTATTTACCACCCACTTCTCTCCTGCCTTTCTATATGTACTACAAAAGACAGACAGCTAAAATTCTTCATTTCCCAGGCCCTGGCTGGCATAGCTCAGTGGATTGAGCGTGGGCTGCGAACCAAAGTGTCGCAGGTTTGATTCCCAGCCAGGGTACATGCCTGGGTTGCAGGCCATAACCCCCAGCAACTGCACATCGATGTTTCTCTCTCTCTCTCTCTCTATCTCCCTCCCTTCCCTCTCTAAAAATAAATGAATAAAATCTTTTAAAAAAATTCTTCATTTCCCGCTCTCACTGGCACATAGGAATGGCCCTGTTATACAGAGGTAGACAATGAGATTAAGAAAATGTTCCTGGGAAGGGCTTTACTCTCTATGTATAAAGACAAAGACGTGTTAGCAATAGAGCTTTTACTCCTTCCTATTACCTGGAAGGCAGGAATGAGGCCTGGACATGCAGCAGCCATTTTATAACTATGAGGCAACATATGTAAGGACAAAGGATCACAGAACTACTACAGCAGCCCTGGATGGCCTACTGCTGACTTCTTGTAGCCTGAGATCATTAAACTCCCATCTCTCAAAGCCATTGAAGTAGCTGTTTGCTTGCAGCTAAGTATATCCCTGCCTAAAACAATTCCCAAATGAATCTCATGTTGCTTAGGGATGCCAGGGAATGAGGACCACAGAAACCCAAGCAGCATCCCTACATGAACAGATTACTTAGCATCTTGGACAGTTTGGCTTCTTGCACTGAAGAATTTACTGGCAAGTTTGGACTGTTTCCCTCTCCAATGTGTAGAGAGACCCCTGGGAATTCTTACAGCCATAGGGACCAAGACCTGAAAGGAGACAAGACAATTCTCCGTTTGTATTTATGCTGAGACATGGCATTTACTCAGCCGTGTTCCTTGGCAAGGGATGCTGTCAAATTGTGAAACCCTTTCCAAAAGCAACATGTGGACTTGCCCTCTTCCCAGGACTTGACCGAAATGATCCCTGGGAAATGCTGGGAGGCACAGGGAATACACATGCTAATCTTCATTGTGTTCCCCGAAGAGTCCAGAGGACAAAAAGACGTAAATATAAATATAGGTCAGGATTTGCATAAAAATTTTTCTACAACTCCTTTAATAGGTCTAGAGGACAGAAAACACCCCTCTAAATTGAGAGTTACCAAAAGAAAGTATAACTACAGAAGAAGGTTTTCCCGTGATTATAACCTACCCTTCAACAAGAGGCAAGAAAAAGATCAAAATGTGCTATTTCTTCCTGGGGAAACCATTTCAACTCTTTCCTGACAGTATAACTTCTCCCCTTCTTTGGCCCAGCCCTTCTCTATAAACGATTCTTTGTTAGAGATCTTGATTAGAACTTGGTCCAAAATATAACTGATTATTTAAAATAAAAGACTAACAACAAAAAGGAAGCTTTGTGTTGAGCTTATTATTTCCCTACTTCACACAACCATAAAGCATTTTCTATTACATGAGTTGGGCTTTAACTTGTGTTTTCTTTTCCCCCCCCTTTACTGGTATGTGTATTTCACACACACGCCTCCACTTCCTTCCAAACCAGAGGGAAACGCTGAACTCTCCGCAGGACTGTCCATGCAGCGACTTGTCTGCCCAAACCCCAGTCACCTCCTCTGTGAACAAACCAATCTGACTGTCAATAAGTGGACTTGGAATAATTATTTTTAGCTGAGGAAGCTTTGTTCGAAAACGTATTTCTAGAAAATCTCATACTGCAAAGAAACAACGCATAGCAGGCCTGACTGAGCACAGCGAGCCCCCTGGAGGGCCCCCGCCCCCCGACTACATGAAGGGTCCCTGAAGGGCCTCTGCCAGCCTCTGCAGTGCGGTGGACACTGTTCCCAACTCCTGCTTTATGGCATCTGTGGTCCCCTCCACGTCCATAGTGTTTGGTTGCATGTCTCTGTTTTATTTCTCTGATATTCTTACTCTTCTTCATTTTGACAAGATGCACAGTCCTCACCAACCTAATTATTCACCTCTCAGGTGTGTTTATCTCCCCATTCATTTGGGAAACACTTCTGAGCAGGATAACATCTTACTTCTTTCTCTCCTGGGTTCATTTTACAAACTTTTCTGACACCTCCCCCACGTGTCCCAAGCGATGTACAAGGAATGACTAAAGCAGGCATAAGTGACAAAACCTGGACTGTGCCCGTAGGCCTGTCGCTTTGTGCTGGTAGCATGTCCCATCCCCCGGATGGGGCTCATCAAGGTGCTTAGCGAGGGCTGGAAGAAGGGGTGAGGACTGGAGACACAGCGGTGAATTCCCAGAGAGATTTACAGTGACTGTGTTTCAAGGTGGGCCCCTCACAGGGGTCATTAAGTTAAAATGAAATCATCAGGGTGGGCCCTAGCCCCAAAGGAATGGAATCCGTACAAGAAGAGAAAACTGGGAAGCAAACACACCGTGGAAGGGCCATGGGGAGGCAAAGAGAGGAGAGGGCCGTCTACAGTCCGAGGCAGACAGAGCAAGGCCAGCCCTGCTGACACAGGGATCTCTGGCTCCTGGCCTCCAGAGCCATGAGAAAGTAAGTTTCTGTCGTTCAAGTCTGTGGTGCATCAACGTGGAAGCCAAAGAAACCGTAATATCGATTTCTAGAAAGGAAATTCCTGGGCCAAGTTCTACTAAATTGCTTTTCAGGTCATTTTTACCAATGCTCACTGCCTCCAACTGTTTTAAAGTCTGCTCATTTCCATATCCATATCCGTATATGTATATATACAAATATATACACATATACCACTCACCGACATTTTAATATATTATGCAATGTTATCTGTAATACCTTTAAACTCTCTCAACTCACTTCTAACACTCAGGATACAGTGTGTTGAAAAAGAACACAAAGATTCAATAACAAAAATATTATTTTTATTTTAACTATTTTATTATTATTATTATTATTATTATAGCAAAGAACTTGTCTTTAACAACCCTTCCACCATCTCATCTTCCGCACAAACAATGATCAGGAATCTAAGTGCAACCCTGGTATGTGCATTGCAGAATTATTCACTACAGTCAAACTATGGAAACAACCTAAATCTCACACACACACACACACACACACACACACAAGTATTATTCAGCCTTAAAAAAGAAGGGAACCCTGCTAATTTCAACAACATTGATAAACCTGGAGCACATTATTCTCTGTGAAATAAGCCAGATACAGGCAGACAAATACTACATGATCTCACTTACATATGGAATCTAAAATAGTCAAAGTTATAGAAGCAAAGAGAATGGTGGTTGCCAGGGGCGGGAGGGAGGGGGAAATGGAGTGATTCGGCCAAAGCGTACAAAGTTTCAGTCAATAAGCTGACTGTGTTCTGGGGATCTAACGCACGGCATGGTGACATAGTTAACAACACTGTATTGTACGCTTGAAATTCACTAAGAGTAGATCTTAAGTGTTCTTACCACAAAGAAGGAGGGGAAGAAGGAGAAGGAAGAAGGAAGGAAGGAAGGTAGGACGGTGGGAAGGAAGGGAGGGAGGGAGAGGGAAGGAAGGAAGAGAATCGAAGAGCAAGGTGCCTTGAAAGGTGGGGAATCAGCCCTGGCTGGCATAGCTCAGTGGATTGAACGTGGGCTGCGAACCAAAGTGTCACAGGTTTGATTCCCAGTCAGGGTACATGTCTGGGTTGCAGGCCATGACCCCCAGCAACTGCACATTGATGTTTCTCTCTCTATCTCCCTCCCTTCCCTCTCTAAAAATAAAATAAGTAAAATCTTTAAAAAAAAAGAAAGGTAGGGAATCAGATGTGCTTCTGAGGCTTCACCCTAATCCTCGTTTTATTGCTTTTACCTGAAGTTTCATAATCATCTCCTAATTGATCTCACCACCTCTGGTCTCCCTCCATTTCAATTTATCTAGCACATCGTCATTAGATATTTTAATACTTCTCTTAGCATAAAAGTCAATGTCAGATAGGTTAAGATTAAATAACCATCCTCTCAAATTAGTGGGCTCTGATACAGTCACATTCTCTTAAAGCATAACTGCAGGCTATGCAGTTTGCTTCTTAACTCGGAGCTTCCAGCTGGTGTGCCTGGGTCTTGAGTCCCTGGTCCTGGGGTGAGAGCTGTTGCTTTGGGCCAATTAACTTCATCTAACCACCTCAGTGTGTGTATAAATGTGTTAATATTTTATATGTTACACCATGAAAGAGGCTGAAAGCACTGGCTTTGAATCACCCCCACATGATATTTTATAAAGGAGTTAAATGTAAAACCTCACATTTGTTTTATATTTACAGTGTATATTTTTTTCAGGAAATCAGTGGGCAGAAAGAATAAATGGCTTGAAAAGATCTCATAAGGATGTGTGTTCTTCTTTTTAATTATCAGCACGTAAAGATCAAAGGAAATATGCCCGTTTTTCTAAAGCCTTCAGGTCTACATGTTGGTCAGCCAACCCTGGGAACTCTTGTTCGCTATGACAGAATTTATGACAGAATTTATTTGTATCTCATGGATACAAATGAGCAGACACTCACCCACGTGGGTAAAAGCATTGCCATGCTGTTGTACCCCATACATTTGTGGAACTCCCCGACAGTATCCATCTTTCCTCTTGAACGCTAAGCTTTAACTACCACGTTCTCTTCTCTTTCATTCTCTCCTACCCCATCACCTCCTTGCTCAGATTCGGGTGTGTTCTTTTCACCAAGTGTATATTCTGTTTTAGGGGCTTCTGGAGAACTGGTGGTTCCCAGGATGAGGATGCTTAGTGTCCACACCACAAGGTCCTTCTCCTGGTGGTC
Source organism: Phyllostomus discolor (assembly GCF_004126475.2). Classification (NCBI taxonomy): domain Eukaryota; kingdom Metazoa; phylum Chordata; class Mammalia; order Chiroptera; family Phyllostomidae; genus Phyllostomus; species Phyllostomus discolor. The sequence continues at coordinate 22,909,682 of NC_040915.2, forward strand.
CTCAAACCGCTGGTCCTTGAGGAACTCTCACAGGTGTGATGGAAGTGTCTCTCAACCCACAGCCAAATTGTTCCAGGGCCCTAAGCAGCACTATTTGCCCTCAGAATCTCACAAACTCTCATTTGCACACAACTGTTGGCTTCGATTCATTATCTTCTTTGAAGAGGAGTTTATAGTTGGTCCAAGGGACCAGATACGGGATAGTTGGCACTTTATACTCTACTACCTCTATATTTCTCCCCTCTGTGGTCTTTTTTTATGTAAACATGGTTTTATTTTTTTAACTTTTTTTTTTATTGTTGTTCAAGTACAGTTGTCTCCATTTACCCCCATCACTCCTCCCACCCCAACCATCCCCACTTCCCACCCTTGATCCTAACCCCCTTTGGTTTTGTCCATGTGTCCTTTATACCTGTTCCTGAAAACCCTTCTCCCTTTTCTCCCCACATTATCCCCTCCCCCTGTCTCTGGTTACTGTCAGTTTGTTCTTAATTTCAGTGTCTCTGGTTACATGTTGCTTGCTTGTTTGTTTTGTTGATTAGGTTCCACTTACAGGTGAGATCACATGGTGTTTGTCCCTCACTGCCTGGCTTATTTCACTTACACATATACACAGTACTCATTTCAGAAAAAAAAAAGCAAAAATATGCCAGGCATAAGAACCACCCCAATAAATACCTAAAGGATCCACAGGCTAACCCAGTCAACCCCCAGGTAAACTCTGGCCTCCAGGCAGGCACCCTGCTCTATCTGCATTGCTATTTCCTGATTTGAGTTCAATGTATCTTCGGAAAGAAGACCTATTTGGGAATCAAGTGCTTAAGGTCTAGTTTAAAATTGCCCCCTTCCACTATCATGTAGTGGATCAAGATGTATCATACTTTTTGCCACCAGTTTTACCATCCACAAAATGAGATAAATGATAAGGTTACCACCACCTCCTTCATGGTTCATACGTTGTAATTTTTGAGTATACACTCCTTAAAGCAGTCAAGTATCAAATATGTGCACGTGTGCATATGGGGGGACCTAGTTGCGGAGTATGAGACAAAGTTGTGATTAGAAGCGTTCATTGTCATAGGCCAGCTGCTTGCTAGAGATTTGTCGTAGTGCCTGTAATTTAATCTCTTTGGTCTCTTTCTTAACCTTTCTAGTATTAGTATAATGGAAGCTTCTTAATAGGGTAGGTTTAGGATTAAGCTTGATAGTACATGAAAAGCACTCAGACATAATCAGTGTTCAATAAATTAACTATTGTTTTTTATTAGTGCATAACTGACAAATATGAAATAATATCAGATAAGTAAGACAGTGCATAACTCTCCTAAACTGTACCTTTAGTTGTAAGTGCTGCAGAAAGTCAGAAGATGTACAGATCATACTTGCCTTCATTTTATTCACAGATTAACTGCTCACTCAGATCTTTTGACTGAGAGAGTAAATGAACATTTGCCAGGATAACCTATCTAGAAGTGTGCTGCACTAGTTATATTATCCTGGGTGTCTTTTAAAAGGAGCACCTAAGACAAGGACTGACTAGCTGTTTATTGAAGAACAGGGGAGTGGACAGGGAAAGAGAGAAAAAATGAGGTGTTGTCAAGTGGGCCACCAGTGCCAGCAACTGGTTATTGGATCAAATCTTACGAACAACTGTCAGAGCATCTACCCTAGAGATAAAAGGGAGACTATTTACCTCCATCCATTGGTCCTGTCCCCCCATTCATCATAGGTGATCCCGTACACTTACCAGGGCTACACTTATGGATGGCCCATGTGGGAGTGCCAGGCAGGTTCTGGGGGGACTGACAGTGTCAGACAAGTCCCAGAACAGGAAGCGAGAGACACAGGGCAACCTTGAGGTGAGACTCGATCAGCAGGAAGTGAGTCAAAGTCCGGGCAGAACTGTGTGTGGTAGCCATTGCTGGAATCAGAAGTCAGTCTGAGAGGAAGGGAGGTGTCACTGGAAGCACCCAGTTCAGCAGTCAAACACAGCTCGTTCAGAGGGCAGCAGCAAGCCAGGCAGCCAAGGGCAGTCTCAGAGCCACATCAGATGAGAAGTGGAGAAGCTGGTATCATAGGAACAGCAACAGCCAGCGTGCGCTGAACACTCACTATATGCCATTCCTCCATGTAAGTGCTCTGCATTCGCCATCTCACTGAATCTTCCCAACTGCAGAGAGCCTGAGCTTTCAGGGCCTAGAGTTATGAAGAAGATGCTGGAAGTAGATCGTGTCCAACAACTGGGGTGCAATTTGGGGTTGTAGAGTTTGTTGGCTCTCTGGGGCTGTTCACTTCTCTGTTACGCTGGAGCTGTTTAAAATGGAGAAGACTCAGAGGAGGATGATTATGGTCTTCCAATATTTGAAGCACTGTCATCCATTAGCAGTGCATTTCAATCCATGCTTCACAGGATGCCCTTGTCTTTGACTAGCTCCATTTTCCAACAAGCCACAGTTTTAAGTCTCATGTATTGACGGCTCTAAACCAGCTTTTGAGTGCAAACTCGAGAATTTATTTATCACATCACATGAGGAGAAACGTTTCTTTTTTTTAAATGTTTGGTGTTTTTTCTTTCTTTTTTTAAGATTTTGTTTATTTATTTTTAGAGAGGCAAGGGAGGGAGACAGAAAGAGAGAGAGAAACATCAATGTGCAGTTGCTGGGGATCATGGCCTGCAACCCAGGCATGTACCCTGACTGGGAATCGAGGAGTAGCATTTCAAGACAGTGCACTCATTGGTAAAGCCTGTTTCAAACACACACACACGTACACATGCACACACGCACAATGGATCTACCGTTGGCCATTTAGAAAGCCCCCTTGCCCTTTCCTGCAGGTGACAGATTCAGGACTATTCAGTTTTTAGAGATACTGAGAATATGTTGGGATTACATTATCTCTACAATTAAAGCAAGATTAAAGTTTTACCAATTTTAGCTCTGGAGAATGAAGTCATGCTCATATTATACATGTGCATTGTTTAACTTCTATGCACTCACATTTTAAGTAACACATTTGTTATAAAAGTAGGAGTCCACCTAAAAGTATCAGATGTATATAAAATATTCTGAAGTAGATTCCAATAAAAGATACTACTGTAAAATATGTTTATAAAATGGAAAATAGGTCAACAAACATCATACATACAGAGCAAAAATTACATTCCAAAAATCTAAATGAATATAATTGTTAAACTTCCTAGCATTAAGTGCAAAATATGGCAAAAAACCTGTGGGTTTTTTTTTTTTTGTAAAGTAAGTTTTACTTTAACTTCTTCACTTTCCAAACTCTTTACTCCCTTTTGGCTGAGTCTGGTCCTGGACTAGAAATTATGGGCAAAACAGTGGGTTTTGATATTGTTGCTTGAGATCGAAAGGGCCGCCTGCGTGGTGTGAAATGGGAAACGCAAAGGCCTGTGTGACCCACATCTGTCTCCTGTAAACAGACTGCCAAGTTTGAATTTCCCATCAGTAAGAAGGACTAGCAATGGCACATTTAGGTGGATTTTAAACCAAATAAATCACCCTCTTTAGAGAGTGGATTAGCGCCCTGACGGCAAGTAGAAGAGCGATCTCGAGCTTCCTGCCACACAGCCTTGTCCTCGATCAAGTCTCAGTAAGTATTTCTGTGTTCGAGTTGGATAAGGACATTGCCTGCTTTTGAATTGGATTTGAGAAGGTAGAGAGAGCAAGGAACATTTTATATGACCATTTTAGAGTCCTAAAATTTCTCTCTGTGTTGCAATAATAAAAAGAATTTTGAAAGTTAAAGTTTGTTAGGGATAAGTATTAATTTCTAGGAACTTGGCTTGATAATTACGTAGGTATATTTCAAACCCGGAAATACTACTGTTTGATTCTAAAGGGGGATGGGCCTCAACAGACAGCGGAGTTAGGTTCAGGGGCCTTCACTCCTATACACTGCCACGTGGCTACGGCCACCCTCCCCCCAGGTGTGTGCACAGCAGCCCTCCGGCACGCCACCGTCACCCACTCCTCCCTGTCTGCACGGCTGCCTCCCGGTCCAGGCCACCATCATCCCTCTCCTGGACCATTGCAGCAGCCCATGGAAGATCTCCCGTCTCCAGGATCACCGCCCCTAAGGTTTTTTCCACTGATAAACCAGAATAAACTTCTAAAATGTAAAATGAAACTTTTACTATGTAAAATGTAAAAAAATGTGTATCATGTTTCTTCTTAAAACTCTCTCAGCATTAGATTTTTTAAAAATGCTGAGAATGCCTCTCAAAGCCACATCACCAGGCCTTGTCTGCACCTGCACGCCCACCTCAGCCACCCCCTCGCCCCCCTGACCGCCGGGCTCCAGCCACACTGGCCTCTTTCTTCCCCCAGACTGTGCCACACTGGGTTCTGACTCAGGGTCTTTGATTTCGCTAGTCTTTGCCTAGAACAACCTCTTCCAAATCTTTACATGACCAGCTTAAGCTCATCATGTATTTCTTTCGTGTTCATGGAGCAACTATGCTATTTTATATTTTATTGATTTATTTTATTATGTCTGTCTGTATTTTCTCCCCCATTTTAGAATTTAAACTCTATGAGAGCTAGCTGTTTGTATACAAACAGATTCCCTCCTGAATCCGTTTAGACAGAACAATGTTGATCCAGAGTGGGGATTCAATCTGTATTTGTAGGAAGAAAGAAAGGGAGGGAGGGAGGGAGGGAGGGAGGGAGGAAAGGCAAATGGAAAGTGCCTGTAAAAAATGTCTTTAGAACTGGCTAGGTGCCTGATTTCATAAGAACAATAACTCTATGATACCAAATTTGTAATCATAAAGGTGTACCCGCCCCTCAAACACCAAGGAGAATAGGGATTTGAGCTACTTATTATCTTTTACAGAGGAGAACATAAGTTGTCTTCAAAGAAGGTATTTTTCAGATGTAATTTGGCATTCAGAGCTAAAGTCCAATTAATCACGTTCCTAGTAATGAGAGTTAAATTTTCACTAGAAGAGCGAAATGAAAGATCATTATAAACAAAAATACAAAGAAAAAAATCAAACTCTAGTGGCCTACCTCTTTGTCTCCCAATAAATGAATAAGCAAATTAAAAAAATAAATTTTCTGCACACCACCAGTTTGTAAGGGCGTTACTGTTTTGTTTTGTTAAGTGGCAGCAGATTCAGTCTGAAAATAGGATGTTCCTTCAGAAAGCAGACTAGGAATTAGCAGGAGTTTAAAAACAAGAGGAGACGGAATTGACATTTTTGTGGAGGAAATGGGGGTAACACTTGTTCTCCCACCAAAAATGGGATTTCTAGTGGCTTGCTGCTCTGCGGGCGAATGTTCTGTATCTTGCTATGTCTTCTCAGGTTGAGGGAGAGTAGTGATCTTAGCTTCCGGTATCAATGACGGTATGGCTTGGTCGTTAATCCGCATGCCTGGAATATTCCTAGTCATCACACAGTCCCTCATTTAACAAGCCTTGCTGGCTATGCAAAGGGGAGACAAATGGCTTAAATTGTTCAGGATATTATAGCTTTTATTGTCTCTGTAAAGATGTTTGCCATCAATTATCCAAATTCTCTGTCCCCCTAAATCCCTCATTTGCCTAGTATCCCTTTCCCTTGGACGAGAAGCATCTGTGATTACTTGTCTTCCCGCCCATGCCTTACACATCTGACATGCAGAAGCCTGAAGTGGGAGGGGAAGCTTCTCATTCCTGTCCTACTCGGTGCCCAGGCCCGTGCTCATTTACTCGTTAATTCAACAAATACTGAATTTCTACTAAGGGCTGATGATAGGACACTGGTCCAGGTAGAAACTGTCCCCTACATGAAGCTGATAGTCCACTGGGGAAGACAACATCAACCTAATAAGCAGCCGTGTGAGGAGCAACAGGAAAAAGGAAATAGAGGCTGGCATGTCGCAACTCAGTTCCCTCTGAGGAAGTGGTGTTTGAACTGCATTTGAAGGATGAGGAAGCACTGCCCAGATGAAAAGCATAAAGCATGCAGGGTGGGTGAGGGCTGGTTGATTTAAGGCCTAGAGGAAAAGAAGGGGGCACTTTCCCAGGCACAGGAAGAGAGACGAGGACAGGACAGAAAGACCCGAGCTGGGGGCCACGCCAGGCCCTACAGTCCGAGCAGCAGGAAGCTCGGGTGGGCTTTATACGGCAAGGCACCTCAACCAGGTTTCCTTTTGTGGGAATGACTCCGGCTACTCTGTAGAGAACTTTCTGACAGGGACTGAAGGAGGGAGAAAGAAGGACCAATCCGAGGCTACAGCTACACCCTGGGCAGGTGAAGATGGTGGCTCCTGGAGTGCCAACAGTGGATCTGGAGGTGAACGGAGAGAGAACTTGAAAGAAACACTAGAAATAGATCACTCTGTGGGGAATGGTGAGTCTGCTTTGAAGAACTAGGTGGTGGGCGATCACCGAGGTGAGACCCTGCATGGAGAAGTCCTACTGTCAGGAACCCACTGCCTAAGGAAACAAGTCCAGACTTCTCATTCTGTCTGTGCTGTTTCCTCAGCGCCACTGGTGATATTTTGTCATACAGGTATGTCCTGTACATTGTAAGATGATTAGCAGCAGCCCTGGCCTCTACCAACTAGAAGCCAGAAGCAACACACTTCCAAGTTGTGACAATCTAAAATGTCTCCAGATGTTGCCAAAGGTCTCCTGGGGACAGTTACCTGTGCTGACTCCACCTTACTTATGCAACTTCCCATCACTTCTTCCCCAAAATACTTTCACCCTGGACCATCACATTCTTCCCCTCACTGTCCTACATGTGCTGAAAGACAGTAGAAATTTTGCTTAATGATTTTTTTGATGTCATAGAAATCTAGATGAAAAGCTGTAAGAGGGGTGGGGTGGGGGACTGGTTTAATAAAGGGGGAAGAATTAGTCTAGAACATAATGCATGGTCCATGGACATGGCCATGGGCATGGACAACGGTGTCGGGATCGTCTGTGGGGAGGGGGTGCTGGGTGGAGGATGACAAAGGGGGAAATACTGGAACAACTGTAATAGCATAAACAAATATTTTAAAAATAAAACCTACAAAAATTTAAGTAAAAAAAATCTGGATTTTCTTAGCATCCTAATTCACTAACTGCGTGACCTTACACAAGTTACTTAACCTCTTTTAGCTCTTCATTTGTAAAATGAAGATAATATCAGTATCTCCTCATTAGGTCATTCCAAAGATTATCACAGTCAAGTGAAGAACATTTTAAGCTCTCAATTCATTTTAGTTACTATAAACCTACGCTTACTCCAGCCCTCACGTCTTTGCCCATGCCGTGCCCACGGCCTGCGACGACACCCATCTCCACTCATTCATCCCACTCAAATTTGACTTATCTTTTAAACCCTCACTGACATTTTCTCCCCATGGTAGGCTTCTACCAATTATTCTAATACATACTGATGAGTGCTATTTTCAAATTCCAGTAGCATTTATAGCTTCTACTCCATACTTTAGGACTTTACCCATATTAAAACAGCTGCCATTTGTGTGTTCTGTGCAAGTTTTCAAACCTCCCAAGAGCGTATAAATTCCACGATAATATGGGGATGATATTTTCACGTGGGAAACAACACAGGCTGCGTGGAAGCCAGTGGACAGAAACCACCCACATGTGTGAGGAAAGCCAATTTCTAATTATAGCCAAGTAGCCACAGGACCACCTGGCGTAGGAGTAGCTGGATGGATATGATCAACTTATTCCTTCTGATCTTTTTTTATGCACACGGATGCCAATCTGCATGAAATATAGATGAATCCCCAGCAAGAGTGAGCCTGTCTAAGGAACTGACATTTTCTCCCGCGTTTGACGAGAGTGAGAGTTCCGGGATCCAAGGGGCGCCAGTGGCGCCGTGCCACATGCCTTCACAGGAGGCGCTGGCTGTGAGCTGGGATCGCACCGCCTTTGAACTCAGCACGAACTCACTCTCAGATTCACTGCAGAACCTGAGACTGTGAAATTAACCATCTATTCTTTGACCTTGACTTTGCTAAGGCACAGAAATAGATTTAAATGAAACAGGAGTCTTGACCTCAGTTGTAACCATCTCAGTCATGAGACTGAGAATTAGGAAACGTGGCTCCTATCGCTACCTATGTCGGGAGGCTGGTGATGTCTTTGTTGTTAACTAAACTCACTGATAGTCAGTGTTCCGTACATATTTATTGAAACAGATTCTCCAACTTCCCTCGGAGTGGCTTTGAACAAGGCACTTGTCTCTCTGGCTCTACTTTTGCTATCTGTGATATGAAAAGTTGAGTTAACATCAAGGGGTTTCAAACTAAGTGTCTAGCATTTCACAGAGGTGTCCCGCTTTGGGGACCCAGGACTGGTCAGGAGATATTAAGTGACCAAAACGTTGACTTTGCCATTCTTTCCTCAGCCAGAGTATCAGCTTTTTGTTGTTGCTGCTGTTGCTGTTTTATCGTTTTGTGCTCTGATTAAGGTTCCACTTGAATAAAGGAGTCAGCTTCTTAAAATAAATTTAAAAAAAGTTAAAATTACTGCCCTAGACAACCTTTAAGGTTCTTCCAACTGTGTTATGTGATCTATGATCTTCATTAGGGATAAACAACAGCAGATGAGGGGGAAAGTACTTAAAGAGGAACCTGCAAAGAGTTTAAAAATAACTGGGAAAAATGAAAGCTTATGATAGAATAAGAAAATTAGCCAACTCCTTTCCCTAAATAATTTAAAATGTTGGCTGGCCCTGGCTGATGTGGCTCAGTGGATTGAGGGCTGGCCTGTGAACCAATGAGTCTCTAGTTCGATTCCCAGTCAGGGCACATGCCTGGGTTGCCAGTCAGGTTCTCAGTGGAGGGCGTGCAAGAGGCAACAACACATTGATGTTTCTCTCCCTTTTTCTCCCTCCCTTACTCTAAATATAAGTAAATAAAATCTTTTTAAAAAATGTTGGCCAGCAACTTTGTAAATAGACATTCTGGGGGAGCAAGACCAATTTTGTCCCATCGAACATTAGCACCACATGAGTGTAGTTCTGTATTGGACACTTCACAGGAAATAGCTGTGGCTCAGACAAGGTTCTTGTCCTCAGGACGCTCATGATCCAATATAGGAGCGGAGGCATCTAAAACAGTTAATCGGGGTAAAATTAGAAAATTATAAATGTCATACAAGACAGGCAGAGAAAGCACAGAGGTGTGCCATGAGAGACCCAAGAAAAGAAAAGCAATTTTGATAGAAAAGACCTCCCAAAAAGTTTACTGACAAGACGGCTTTTGAGTTGAACCTTGAAGGATAGAAGGAATCTGCAAACAGGAATGTGCAGAAAAAGTCATTCAGTTGAGAAAATACAATGAACCCATCACGGGAGGAGAGAAATAGTCAACAGCATCCAGAACACAGCAAAAAGACACTTGGTTGGAGGTCAGTCCTCATTTGTACTCCTCACCAAATATTTCCAGTTCTGTGTCTGGGCACCAAGAAGAGGTACCTTCCCTTGCCCCCTTAAATTTAGAGGTTACCGTGACACTTGCTTGGAACACAGATGTGAGCGGAAACAAAATGAACTCTATTTCATTTTTTCGCCTTGGCGGCAGTGGAGTGCGGACCTGGAGCCTCCTCAGACTGACTCCCGGGCAGTGATGCACAGCTAAGGCCCTCAGCTGATCCACGACAGACACAAGCCTTTGTTGATTTAAGGCACTGCAATTTAGGGGTGGTTGTTTTCCCAGTGTGGGAGGAAGAATTCGAAGGTGGCCCCGTGATCCCTGCCCCCTCGTATTCTGCGTCTTCTCCCCTTGAGTCGTGGCCTGCCTCTAAGCAATAAAATATGGCAAAACTGATGGGGAAAACATCACTCCTGTGATTACATTCTGTGATGTGAGATTCCATCTTGACACATCCTCACTCTGGCTTTGAGGAAGGGAGCTTCCATGGTGTGAAAAGGCCAGGTGGCAGGGAGCTGGGGTGGACCTTTAGAAGCTCAGAGTGACCTCAGGCTGATAGCCACAGGAAAGACAGGACCCCTTCACCAACCTGCAACTGCAACAGATTGAATTCCACCCCCTACCACATGGGCGTGGAAGACACCCCCGAGATCCTGAAAGGGTAGCAGCCTGGGCTACACCGAAACTGTCACCTCTGAGGCCCTGAGCAGAGGGCTCAGTTAAGCTATGTCCAGAGTCCTGACCCACAGAAACTGAGAGGTAATAAACACACATTCCTTTCAGCAGTTAAGCTTGTGGCGGTTTGTTACTCAGCAATAGACAGCTAAGGCACACAGCGTAAACTAGCCTCTCCTGATTAGCACAGAATGGTGACATCTAAGTCAGGAAAAGTATCTGAGACCTCTCCTCGGGAGGTCTTCAGTGCCCACCAAGTCAGAGCTGCTCCGTGGACAACGAGAGCCTTTGCAGGTGTTTGAGCAGAGGGCCAGCTCGGTCAGAATGGTGCGTTCAGAGCAATGATCTGCACGCATGAGGATGGGAGGCTCAATTTGAAAAGAGACGGCCATTTATACATGTTTCAACATGTAGGAGTCAATTAAATAAAGGCTACTGAGTTCTCTCACCAAATTATTCACATCCAGAAAGTAGTCTGTTCACAGGAATAATGCTGGCATTCTTCCCCATATCAAATACCACGCCGTTTCTACCTGTAGTTCTCTGGTAGCATGATGAAAACACCTGAAAAGTCAGCCCTGGAGTTAAAATGACAAATGTACCCAGTTGCACGCCTCCCTCTTGTCATCAGGGCCCTGCTCCATTTGTTAACGGCTTTGCTTTTTTTGCCAGGAATTGCGTTTTCAGCCCGAAGTAAATTGCCTTTCATCTACACCAAAATGTAAAGCGTGTACAAAGTGGTTTATGTTTTATTTACCACTCGTTCTGGCAGGGGGATGGGTTTAGGAGGCTTTGGTTCACTTTCTGGTGTCACATGGGCACCCCAGGAAACTATATTCGCCTTTCACTTGCCACGCCCTCGTGCTCATGGGGACGAAACTGCCTGGCTTGTATGGATCTCAACACAGCACGTACTTTCACAGGGGTAGAATTTCTCTTCTACCAGCACAGGAGAATTTCTCTTCTGCTGGCGAAACTCCTTTCAAGGACGTATGACTCTGCTGCTAATCTTGACTTTTCCAGACTTCGTGGTCACTTTTCCCTTCCAAGTGTTAGAGTGAACATACATTGTTCTGGAGCCCATTGTTCATTCTTTCCACCCCACATTCCTTTTCTGGCAAGTTGTCCTCAACCCACTTTTAGTCTGTATGGTTTGTGTGGGACATCACCACTGACTTGAGGGTGACTGGGGTCCAGACTGAAAAGTATCCTCTTCTCTGGGCCAGCTTCCACTGGCTAAGCACAGTGTAATCTCGGGCCCTTTGAAGAAGCTACTGTGAGAAAAGAAAAGAAGAGAAGAGAAAGGAGAAGAGAAAAGAAAAGAGAAGAGGAGAGGAGAGGAGAGGAGAGGAGAGGAGAGGAGAGGGGAGGGGAGGGGAGGGGAGGGGAGGGGAGGGGAGGGGAGGGGAGGGGAGGAGAGGGGAGGGGAGGGGAGGGGAGGGGAGGGGAGGGGAGGGGAGGGGAGGGGAGGGGAGGGGAACTCCTGCCCCTCACTCTACTTGAACACAGAAGGATGTGAACTCAGAGGGGTGCCACCATACTGCCACTATCCAAATCCACAAAAGTTGCTGGTAGAGGGAAGGCAGCAGATCACCAAGTCCCAGTGACAGTGCCTGAGCCTTCACTCCAGCAGAGCCTGACCTCAGGGGCACCCCACACTCAGCTTCATCTGAACCAACATGCGCTCTTTTCGCGTGATCGACTGCAGGCTGGGTTTCTTTATGCTTGTAACTAAGCCAATACAACATCCCGCTAATCTCCAGAAGTCCATTTTTCGAGCACAATCTTTTTTTCTCACACCCCAAGTGATGTCTGCCCATCCGAGAAAAGCACACAGGGCACTTGCCCCTTCGGTCAGTGAGCTTCATGTTTGCCCACAGCTGTTTCAGAATTGTGGGCATCGGCTCTCTCCCTCTCTTACTGAAATGTCTACTCATCTTTGCTCCCTCTATCCTCCTAACCCTTTCCTTCAAGTGTGCACACATCCAATCCAGTAATTCTCCAAAGAGAGTAACTCACTCAGACAACAGGTAATCACAGCAGTTGATGGTGTATTTGCCAAAGTCAGCCTCAGAATGGTTAATTCACAGACCACACGTAGATGTGTGCTAGGTGGGACAGGCTGCAGACTTGCATACTGTACTCTGTTTTATTGAATGGAATTCCAAAATCGCTACCAGATCACTTTGTGCTCTATTAGCAGAACCTCAAGGGAGAAAGAAAGCAACAACAGCAAAAATTCACCTCGTTCGCTGGTACTTCACTAACAGGGAACTAACCAGTTAGACACAGGAGGAGTTCAGCTAAGTGAATCATCTTTCTATCCTCTATCTGTCATCACTGTGTGTGTGTGTGTGTGCGTGTGCACGCAAGCATGCACCAATGGTGGGAGGAGATGCTGCGGGAAAAGTTTCTGAGTTGCTTATCTGACAAGCCATCCCATCTCATTCCTTTATTTCTCACAGAGAACCCCCTCCACAAGCACAGGCACTCACACATGCACACGCACATGCATGCACACATGTACAAACAGCTGACAATGCCAGGTCCTTAATTTTCCAGCTTCCTTCGCTGAAGCACAGTTTCTCTAGCTAATCCTGTTCACTAGGGCCCGAGGAGAACTGGGGCTCATAGATACGCTTCCTCCCTCCTCTCACTGGAAGAAGATGACTGAAGGGACGCTGTCCCTTTTCTGCATGAGGCCTGGAGCTGCACAGCCTCCTGGGGCAGGCCTGGCATGACTGATCTAGGGGGGAAAGCCACCACCCAGGGGGGGCGAGGGGAGGAGGAGGAGGCCTGGCCATGACCCTAACGGCCCCACAGGGTTGCTGTGGGACTGATGTGGCTCTAGGCATTGCATGGGGAGTAACAAATATCTCCATTGTTTAGGCCGTGTTTAGACAGTCTGTTCTCTGTGGCTTCAGAGAGCCCTGGCTGATGGAGAAGTAATATGATGACATGAACAAGACTTCCAGGAAGACTGAGAGGCCAGCCTGGAAGGTAAAAGGAAATATTATATTTAGGGGGAAAAATGTATCCACAAAGTCAGGCCAACTGTGGAGGAAACATAAACATACGGCAAATGGATTTAATGCAAAGTGCTATGAAGAAAGCAAGGATATTCACAAACTAGATTTGGAATGACATCATTAGGAACCGGGTCCCATCTTTTCCGGTTACAATGGGTATTGGAGAAGCCACATAAGTACTCTGGAATCACCTACAGTAGGTCCTCACTCAAGATCATGTACAGGTTCTGCAACTTTAAGCAGAACAGTGTCAAGTTCCTCTGGCACCTCATCAATGTTACAACAAAACCATGTTGAATAAAATGACTGTATCTGAGGCTCTGCTGTATTTAATTTGTAAAACAGAGAGAATGGCAGCAACATTACCTCCCATTGTCTTGCTGATGTTGTATCAGTGTTGTTGGTGGCAGCGGTGGTGATGAGTGTGCGTGTGTGCATGTGTGTGCACACATGTGAGTGTGTGAAAACCAAATAAAAAATATAAGTGAAAACATTTTGTAAATGGTGAATCTAAAATAAATGTAAGAGTTGATGAGCAGGCAGAGGTGTTGCCTCCACTACATTCTTCTCGTTGTCACCCATGTGTTAGAGAGAGTTGCTGCTCCGCCCAGCCCCGGGTCTGCGTGCCCCTCCTCTAGCTGCTGAGAGTGTTGGCTGACAACAGCACATGGCTGTCCCCTGCCCTGAAGCACCGGCCCTGCCTGACCAGGTCTGTCCCAGGACAGCCGTCCACAGGGTGGCCTTACTCTGCGGTATGAGTCACACTCTAGAGCTCCCTATGGGAACACCATATGCTTCCCGGCCTCGCCCACTTCTCTGCCCTGATTCCCTCAGTCCTGTGCAGCGTTTTCCTGGAAGCGCACCCTGCAGACATCACGTGCACAGGATGCCCCGTCACGGGCTCTGCTTTTAGGAGCTTTTTCCTAAGACATCGTGTCAATACATACAGAGGCAGAATCCAGAAGTTAGGGAGGCCTATTTTCACGTTAGAGAGGCAAGTCCGGATGGTTTCTAAAACTGATAGAACAAAATATGTGTAAAGGTATTTATTTAAAGTTATGAAGATAATAAAAGAAATAAAAATATTAACATAATCATCAAATATTGGGGGAAGGAAAGAGGGTAAGAGAGAATAATAATGGAACAAATAAATCCCCAGTGCTTATATAATGGAGTAAAAGAATATTGCCTAAAGCTGATAGAGCAAGAAATGGTGTGCAGGCATATTATTTAGACATACGGTGTATCTTTAGCAAAAAAACTGGGTAGACATGAGATTCGGAACTGCAAATCCACACCCAGTGAAGCTGAGAAATCCCACCTTCCAGCTCACTCACCAGGTCCCAGCCTGCCCTGAGAAAGCCCTACCCCGAAACACGCACTTGAACTGCTACTCCAGGCCTTGCCCAGTGCTTTTATCTGCAGCAAGGGAGGTTATTTCTTGTGATGTAACAATAAAAAGAGAATGAGCTTTAAAACAGTTCACATACACCCAAATGTCAGTATACAAATGCAATGCTTTCCTGTGTTTGAATTTTGAAGAATTTTTATTGAATTTATTGGGGTGACGCTGGTTAATAAAACTATATGGTTTCAGGTGTACAGTTCTATAATACATCCTCTGTATATTTTATGGTGTATTCACCAAAGTCAAGTCTCCTTCCGTCACATTTATCCTCCCTTTACTCTCTTGTACCTCCCCCCCAACACTCTTTTCTCTCTGGTAATCACCATACTGTTGTCTGTGTTGAGTGTTTTTTTTTCTCCTAGTCCCTTTACTGTTTGAATTTATAAAATAAAAGTGAGTATTCTACTTGATTAATTGAATGCTTTGCTATTTTCTATTACTCAGTGATTTCCTGGCTTTTCAGATCTGTTACAAAGCCTTGGTAAAGGTTGCATATACACTACTAAGTGGGTTCACGTAAGCATCAGGCAATGCTCTTAAAATGTTTTAATCACCATCTGTTGATAATACTGGGTGTAGATGATGTGAATTGTCCAATTAGCGCCTGTGGATACATTTAAAAAGAAAATAGTGTGCCTAATTAAATCCTACTAAAAGGTTTTGTTGTTGTTGTCGTTGTTTTTGCTTTAGGAAGAACTGCAAGGGGCACCCACAAGAAATAAATCTTATCTTTCATATTGTACGATCATTTTCATTTTTCTCTAGCTGACATGCCATAAAAGCCATCCAGCTCAACATTAGAAATTGAAAATGAATCTTTGGAATGTGATAATGATTAAGAAATAACAGGAGAATATCCTGGAATCAGAGGCATTCCTTGCAAACAGACCAAAAGAAAAAAAAATTATTTACTGCCCTGTGAAGCCCCGCTGCTGGCATAGATGATGTATTTCTTACTTTGCTCAGGGAAAAAAGGAGTAACTGAATGCCTCGGTGGCCCCCAGCCCCTCTCCTTGGAACACCTGGGCGTGGCCCTCACCGCTCACGGAAGGAGGGCTCCCACTGCGGGGAGCCGGGACGTAACCTCGGAGAGCACACTTTGCACGTGGAACAGCAGGAACAGCCCATCAGATTCAGGCACTCTGGGAGCATGGAAAAAGGTCCGAGATCCGGCCCAGTCTTCCAGCCTCTTCTCACCTCCTGCCACACTTCTCTTGCTCAGTGGCCCCCAGCCGCACGCACTCATTCTTGTCATCAAACTCCATGCTGCTGACTTCTTTTCCAGTCGCTCTCCTTCCCAGCTTGGAGAACTCCTGAGTTCTCTGCACACACTGGTCACGTCTCAAACATCACCTCCTCAGAGGCATCCAGTCTCCTCTCACACGTATTCTCTGCCTCATCCCAATCTTTTATGGCCTTCCCCGAGCTTTTAAAACATTCTTTAAGTCCAGAGAGCAGTTTTATTCTTTTGGCTCAGATAACACAATCCTGGGTCATAAAATAGGCAGTGCTGTGTGTGTGTTGGGGGCGGGGAAGGATTCCAGTCGTCTTCTGTAGTGAACGGGGGTGTGGCTTGGAGCAGGGTTTCATTTATAAATTGGGGGCTCGGATGCTGAGACTCAAAACTATCTGTGCCCACAATGCTTACTGTCTACTTTGATATGACTTTACTAGTCCCCCGTCTTCAATCAGCGTAGATTCACTATTCTAGAAAATTTTGACCAGAAGCATAAAAGTTGCAAATAACTTTATTGTGCATTCCAGGAACTTTCTGAAAGATCAATCACTCTTTAACAGACTGTTTATGGCCCGAGACTCTTTCAGTGCCTTGCCTCAAAATCCTGGCCTTGCTGTGTCCACCACTTCCAAACTATTATATCACTATCCTCATCTAATCCTAACCAGAGCCCCCACTACTGCTCTGAAGGACCCACCTTAAACCAAACTTCAGAGTCTCAACAAAATCAATACCCTGACTGTTCTCCCCCCCTCTGAAATGCAATCAAGCCTGTCTAGGTGGACCATGTTTTCTCTTTCCTCAGTGAGTGATGCACTCAGCTCTGACTTACCCGCAGGTTGTTTGGTTGATATTTGGGGGAGTCTGCACTGGGCCGTATGATTTAGACTTAGTCCTGCTTGTCTTCAGGGTTTTATGTATAATTAAGGAGGTTGGGTTCAATAATCAGCAAGAGACCTTCCAGCTTTTGATAGTCTTTAAGACTCTTTTGGAAGGCAATTCCCTTCCCACTTGGTGGTCTCTTTCCAAGCTGACAGCTTCTTAAAGAAAAAGACAATAGCCTCCTGTGGTTGGCAGAAAGCAGATTCAGGTCAGGTTCTTGGGGTGGCAGGGAGTTCAATGGCTGAGTTTTCAAAAGCTAGCTTTATATTTTTCCTTCTGCTTGTCACCTCCAGGAGACAGAAGGTGGCCATTGTTCGCCTTTGTCTTGCTACACAAAAGAAGACCGGAGTTGGAAGGTAAAAAGAGGTGCTGCCTCCTTGGCCAAGAGCCACAGGCTGCCTGAATGGAGCTTCCCCCGGAGCTCGCTTCTTCTCTTCGCCCTGGGGGAGACCTTTGGCTGCAGCCACAGGATTAGTAGCTAATTGTCTGCATTGCTCTCTTGGCTGCACAAACAGAAGCAAGGAGCCTTGGGAAGGCGAGAGCTGAACTGACCCCATGTCTCTCCAGACAATGCTAAGATGGATGATGAATGGGTATTTTGGAAGCATAAAAAACACAGTGATTTATATTCATGATGGACTAATTCCAGAGGGACTTCTGGAACGGCACATAGCGTGGTTCTTTGATCTTTCAGAGTGTGAACTGAGTGAAAAATGATTTGAAAAGCCATTCCCTGTGAAGTCCAATGACAAGAGGGTTGGGCTCTTTATAATTTGTTTTTTAACCAAACCACAGATTGGGAAGGTTGAAGGAAGGGCAAAATAACTACTAAAATGTGATTAAACTGGGGGGCAGTTTTTTCAAAACTTGGAACTTGAAAATGCGAGTTACTATCATCATTACTATTATTATTTTAAGTTTGAATTAGGTAACAAGATATCTTTTCTTAATTATATTTTATTGATTATGCTTTTACAGTTGTCCCAATTTTACCCCTTTGCCCCCTGCACCCAGCACCTCCCCACTCTCTCAGGCAATCCTCACACCATTATTCATGTCCACGGGTCAGGCATATAAGTTCTTTGGATACTCCATTTCCTATATTGTACTTTACATCCCTGTGGCTATTCTGTAACTACCCATTTGTACTTTTTAATCCCCTCACCTCTTCACCCATTCTTCCCCAAACTCCCTTCCCACATGGCAACCATTAAAATGTCCTCTGTATCCATGATTCTATCTCTGTTCTTCTTGGATGTTTAGTTTATTTTTTAGATTCAATTATTGATAGATATGTATTTATTATCATTTTATTGTTCCTAGTTTTGATCTTCTTTCTCCTAAATTAGGCCCTTTAACATTTCATATAATAATGGTTTGGTGATGATGAACCCCTTTAGTTTTTCTTGTCTGGGAAACTCTTTATCTGCCCTTCAATTCTAAATGATAGCTTTGCTAGATAGAGCAATTTTTGGCTGTAGGTTCCTGCTTTTCATGATTTTGAGTATTTCTTGCCAATCCCTTCTAATCTGCAAAGTTTCTTTTGATAAATCAGCTGACAGTCTTATGGGAACTCCCCATAAGTAACTAACTGCTTTTCTCTTGCTGCTTTTACGATTCTCTTTTTATCTGTAACCTTTGGCATTTTAATTATGATGTGTCTTGGAGTGGGCCTCTTTGCATCCCTCTTGTTTAGAATTCTCTGTAGTTCCTGGACTTCCATGACTATTTCCTTCATCAAATTAGGGAAGTTTCCTTTCATTATTTTTTCAAATAGATTTCTAATTTCTTGCTCTTTCTCTTCTCCTTCTGGCACCTTTAAACTGCATAAGCACTTGTTTAACTATCTAATTCAATCATACTCAAATCTGGTTTGGAGGTAGGAAAACTTGGGTTCTTTGATACTAACATAACATAATCCCAGCTCCATAGCCCCACCACTATCCCCATTCCTTTTTTCTACTTTTTCCCATATCTCTTAAAATGTCCCCTCAGTCAGATTCTAGATGTGACTGTTGGGTATTTTTACTTTACTCTCAGTTTTTGTCATAGGAGGAATCAAGTCAAGTCTTTTTTCATCTATAAAAGAAGGGTGTAAATGCTACGGCCAGAGTTTTTTTTTTCCAAATATTCAGTTAAAAAATGGATATGGGAGACTCTGACACAATGTCTTACATAGAGTTTCTCATTAAGTTAACCCCTCCTTTCTTTTTAACTTCAATAGAAGAGATCCAAGAAGAATCCACTTCTTGGAGAAGAGCTTGACAGAGTTCCTTTGGCCACATTTGTGATAATCAGCCGTAATACAATCAGCAAATGATCATACACCCTCACCTATTTCTAAAGAGTATGGGTGTTTGAAAAGAGGCAGGGCGGAGCAGCACATCAAAATCAAATTACCCAGTGTGATTACCTTTTCTCGAACTCTGAAAAGAATAGGGTTTTCATTTAGCCTGTTTTTATTCACCCAGCATCTTGAGCATCATTGCAAATTAGCAGAGTTAACAATGGGAAAGAATGCTCAGCCAAGCCTCTGAATAATCTCATTACATATCTCACAACAATTAAGTGCATTAAGTCCCTGCCTCAGAGGGGATGTTGGTAAAGTGGTTCATGTTCAGCCACGTCTTTCTGTGCTTCCTAGTCGCATAAGGTTTTGGATAACTCTTCACTGTACCTGAAAGGGTTTGGAAATATTACCAGCAACATGGCCCCGGATTATTCTGTATGAGTGACTTTCAAAGTCCCAGTTATTTTTCTTTTGCTTCTCTTTGCAGCTAGCAGGACTACGGCATAGTAGTTTGTAGTTTGGCTTCAGGGATCAGAAAAACCTGGGCTCACATCTTGGCTTAACCATCTGTTAGCTCTCTGGCACCTCTCTGTCTTTGCTTCTTTATCTGTCATAAGAGAGCGGTAAAAGTTTCAAACCCATGGGGTTGTCATGAAGTTTGATCAAATTAATTAAAGGGAGGCACATAGCTCAGAGCCTAGAAGGTAGTAAATGCTCAAGAAATGGCAGCAGAATGAGTTTAACAATGGGGCTTTGTGGTATATCAACGGAGAAGGGGCTGGTGAACAGAAAACTTGAGCCCTGATCCTCACTGTTGTGCTGTTTGCCATCAGCTGTTTTGACCTCTTGGTCTCAATTTACTTTTGCTGTACAAGATTGTTGTGACAATAAACTGCGATAATAGATGTAAATACACATTGTAAACTATAAAAATGTACATGATTAATGTCATTACAAAGTCATCCTTGAGGGTTGTTTCTTCTAAGTCTATCAAAAGGCTAATTGCAATATTACCTAAAAAGTACAAAATTCTGTTCATCACTACAATTGTCATAGTCAAAGCTCTTTGATTACAAGAAACCAAAACCAAATTAAGCTGTTCATGTAAAAATAAAATTTTTGGAGAGAATGAAATAAAGCATATCATGGTTAGGCACTCATTCATTAAACATACTTTTATTGAAAACTTACTCTGTTCTAGAAACTGTGCTGGGAGTTTGACTCAGCATAGGTCTGGGCAGAACACCCAAATCCAGTTCGTTCATTCATTCATTCATTCATTCATCCATTCATGTGGCACAAACTTATTGACTGTCTACTTTGTGTCAGGCACTGCTATGAACCAGACAGATGAAGTTCGCCTAAGAAGAGTGACCCCACATTCTAGTAAGGAATGAAATAATTAAAAATAAATAAATATATATATACACAGAAACTAGGATATGTCAGCATATAACTAGTATTAAATAAAGATGTCTAAAGTGTACATCTTAGTCCATTCAGGCTGCTATAACAGGGTATCAGTGATTGGGTTGTTTATAAACAACAGACATTTACATCAGAGTTCTAGAAGCTGGGAAGTTCAAGATCAGGGCACTGGCAGATTCACCGTTTGGAGAGAGCTTGCATCCTGGTTTATAGGTAACTATCTTCTTAGTGTAGCCTCACATGGTGAAAGTGGTAAGGGAGCTCTCTGGGGTTTCTTTTATAAGGTGCTGATCCCATATATGAAGGCTCTACCCTTATGACCTAGTCTCCTCCTAAAGTCCCCACTTCCAAATACCATAATATTGGGGATTAGACATCAACATTTGAACTTGGGCGGGGGACGGCACAACACAAACATTCAGTTCATATCAAGGTAAATGTGAAAAGAGAAGGAACCTTATAATGGAGTCCAGGAGACTCCGCATTTTGAGGTCACATATAGGAGAAGCCAACAAAGGAGACAGAAGTATTTTGAGAGATAGGAGAGTAATATCATATAAATAAAAATGATCAAGGAGTGAGTGAGGGTAAGGAAGGTTTCACAAGGTACCTGGTGCTGTCTAGCTAATACTGCTCTCTTCAGGAAGGCCATGAGTGGAAAGAGAAAATAAGTTTAAAGAACAGAGTATGACCTAGGCAGGTACCCCTAAAAGGGGCTTCTCTAATAATGTACCCTATTGAATGACACTCTCTCAAATTATTAGTGGATGCTTCTGTGTCTAATAACATGATTCTGATTGCTGTGGCCAGTTAGACCACACTGAAGCATGGTGTTATGTTCTAGACACCACAGGGATGGCAGATGTGAATACTAATTCCCACACGGAAGGTTAAATGCACATGAAGTGAAGCAGTGCAACAGCGAACAGTAGGGAATGGTGGAGACTGTGACAAATGGGAGAAAACGGACATACTGATTACTATCACGCAGGCATGTGGGTTTGGTGTTTGCTAGACCCGATTATTTCAAAAAGTTTTAAAAAATGGAGATTATGATGCAAAATGATAAAACCTCCCAATTTTAAAATATCAACAAAGAAAAACAACAAAGAAATCAGCTTAACCTCTGCTATGGGGGACAGACACAGGAAGTCTGCAGGTGAAATCCAGCCCATAGGCTGCCTGTTGATACCTGCTCTCTAAACCCTACATGGGGGGAGTTAGAGAAGCACCCGAGAATCCACTCATTAAGAACATTTTCAAATTTTGTAGTTGTCTTTATTACTAAGACATTGTTCCAGGCATCATCCCAAGCACGTTAAACGTGAAATCTCATTTTATCTTTTACAAAAAAGCCCTGAGACAAAGATATTTACCTTTTTTTTACATTAGAGGGAAAAGAAGATTAGAAAGGTGAGTGACTTGTCCAAGGTTATCCATTTATTTACGCAAATTTGGTTAATGATGAAGCAGGAAACTGAACCAAAATTATCCCACTCTGAAGCCTGTCTTATTATCAAATTACTTAGGTTTCATTAAGTACTGTTTGTGATGCCTTCCGTCTCAAAAAATGCAAGGTGTTCTTAATCCTCACATGGCAGCTCACAGGATCCTCAAGGTCAAGTCAGTTGTCCAGCGCTGTCTAGAACGAGCTGCCTTCCCCCTGCCAGGCCCACATGGACCTTGAGGACCCCCTAGAATCCCTCTCACGGGGAAATCTCTGCAAGCCATCCTGAGCACCCGTGGTTTTGAAAGACAAACATTTTACTATGATAGTCACCAGGAAATCTCCAATTCCTCCATTTATTCTTTCCAAATGGTGCTGGTGGTGAGGATGTCTATAAAAGAGTGGGGACCATGGCGTGAAATGGGGAGGAAATGATTCATACACACGTTTATGTATGATTCAGGCAGAAGCTGACAGATGCTTAGAAAATCCTGCAGAAAATGGACCAAATCATAGAGCCCCAAGCACATTTACTTAAAAATCTAAAGCTCTGCACATCATAGGCTCAAGAAAATGTATGAAAAGGAAAGGGAGTGGGAAGTTTCAGAAGACCTGTCCTCTCCAGAGCCAGGTAATAATCTGTTCTTTGCCCTGATTCAGACACGCTGGCTGCAGTTCTGCCTCTGATGTAGCTCATCAGTAATTAAATCATTGCCCTGGCTCTCTGAGGCTAAAAATGACTAGGCTTTAAAATAACTCCCCTGCTTGGCAAATTCTTTGGGGTCTGGGCTTTTCATCCAATTCTGATGAGCTTTCTGCCACCTACCACTCCTCTCTCTTCCCAGTTTATTAAATGGGGAGCTGATTCTTGCAGCTTATTGCTGCGACTCGAGGCACCGAGTCATCCAGGCAGCTGAAATTCATTCCTAGGGTGTCTGGACCAGGCAGGAATGGGTTCGACCTTTTCACGGGGCGAGTGTGAAAACTGACGCCCAGAAAAGGGTTTAACTGCCACATTTCCAGCAGTGACGAGAAGAAGCTACATTCTCTGAATAAGCCCAGTTTGCAGTCTTTCACACTGCCTGACTCACAAATAAAGAGGCAAAATTCACACTGCAACATAATCCTCTGTAAGTGCTTGCTGGTTTTTCTCTATGCCAGTAATAATTAATATTTACAGACTACTTCCCCTGTGCTTGGCTAAGAACATTACAAGTGATATTACCTCATCCAATCTCCAAAAACGACCATGCTTTCCCTTCTGCAGGTGAGGATTGTGAAGCCCAGCGTGGCTCAGTAACACACCAAACGACAGAGCAAGAATTTGAAGCTAAGTCTCTCTGACATGCAAGCTGTCTTCTTAACCATATGCCACATCAAGCCTGACAAGTGACATTTTCCAATCTCTGCTCATTCAGACTGGCCAAAAGCCTTGCTGTAAAAGCGGGATTCTCCCTGACCAGCACAATCAGCATCTCTTGGGAACTTGTTGTAGACACAAAAACTCCAGGCCCCACATCGAGCCTGATGAATCAGAACCTGCATTTTCATAAGCTGCCTGGGCAAGGCTCGGCGGACACACTGAAGTTTGAGAAGCAGTGGCCTGGGGGCTCTTCCGCATGTGTCCCACTGAGAAATGATCCTCAATGGCATCTGGCCACATACCCTGCTTTCCCGGAAAAGAAATTGGGGGCTTGAAGAGAGACTTTCTGGACCCACCTTCTAGATCCTTCAACACTGGATTCCTTTTCTTTGGACAGAATGCCCAAGTGGACATAAGTCCTTTCAGCCCGCCCCTTCCACCCCCACCCCAGGTACTAGGTGAGGGGCAGAGAGCACAGTCCTTCATCTCTGACCCACTCTCTCCTGAGAGATTGATGGAACTCGTATATAGTGTGAGGTCTCTGTCTCACTCCATTTCTTATGGTCTTATTAAATTCAGACACAGCTAAGAGGATTAAAAAACAACTATATTCAGAGAATTGATATTTTTCTTCTTGTTCAATTGAGCTGTGGGAGGTATCATATGCTGAACTAGTACATTTCAAAAGACAAAACCCCTAATGTTTTAAGGAGTGTTTTCCCCATTAACATGTTGCTAAGCAACATTTTTACAGTATCAGCAGCTCTGTAACGACAGGCTGAATGAGTGTGTGGAAAAGGAGAAACAATCAGAAGAGCAGAGAACGAGAAGATCGCCCTTGCTAGTGCGCACACAGTTCCTTTGTTACCCGAGTGTGAGGGATCTCAGGTACGTCAGAGCGCAAACAGCAGAGCAGGCCCCACCTCTAGTTGACAATGATCACATGGTATCCATGTGGGTTATGCCGGAATTTGAGTGATTTGTATTACTTTTTATATTATGGAAAATTTCAAATCCATACAAAAAAAAAGACAATATAGTAATGAACTCCCACGTATCCAAAACCAGCTTTAATCATTTTCCAATCACGGCCAATCTTGTTTTATCTGTGTCTCCTACTTCCCCCTTATTTGAAGCAAATTCAGGACATCATTTCATCTGTAATAGTTCAGTATTTATATTGGAAAGGAAAGGTCTCTTTAAAAAATCAAAATATCATTATCACACCTGAATCAAAGTTAATCATTATTCTTTAATCTTAACAAATATCCAATGTTCTGATTTCCAATTATTTTATGTTTTCTCTTTTTACCATTTCAATGAGGCTCTAAATAAGGCCCAAATATTGACTGGTCGATGTGTGCCTTACATTTATGTTAATCTATGTGTTTCTCTCCATCTCTCTCCTATTTTTACTCCTACTTTTTCAATGAAGAAACCAGACCATGTGCCCTGCAGAGGGTCCCGCAGTCCGGATTTTGCTGCTCGCTTCCCTGGGCTTCTTCCACACTGTTTAGATCTAAAAGCTTTATCAGATGGAAGACTGGTTTTTTCCTTAGGGTGGGGCAAGACTAATTTATAAGAGATGCTGTACTTTACATCAGGAGGCACACGAGTCCTGGTTACCTCCCTTCCTGCCCCATTGGTGGGCTTATTATACTCACCACGGTCCATTAACTCACTACAAATTGCAAATTGATGATACTCACTTCTTAGCTGTAATACTTCAATACAGGAAAATCTGCCTTTACCATCGAGGTGTGTACCAAGTAATAGAGTTCACCTAGGAAAGACAGGATAAGTGCTTAATTCTTCTCTACTTTCAAAATAATGGGTTTTCAAAAAAAATGGGTTCATTTCCTAGGTCCTCTGATAGTGACTAGTTAGGATTTGCTCATTTGATTAGTGTTTTCACAGATGAGATACTTCAGTGTTTCAGTCCTTCTCCGTTGTTATCTTTGTCAAAGTTCAAATGGTCCCACATTTGGCCAGGGACAGCCTCCTAAAGTTACCTTCAATGCACTTGAAGTGCTACCCTGTGGAAGAAATTAATTGGGCATCGTGTTGCAGAGGGCGAGTTCTTTAACAATTCTGTCTATTTCTTCTATTGATTTCTAATCTGCACAGGCTTTCTGAGATAAATTTTGATAAATTATATTCTTCTTTAAAATTACCCATTTCATTGAGGTTTTCAAATTTAATCACATAGAATTGTGCAAAATTGTCTCTGGTGACTTTAAACTTCCTGTTTTGAAGATTATTTACTCCTTGTTATTTCTAACTCCATGTGTGTTTTCTCTTTTTTCCCCATTTCCTTAAATAGCTTGTGTGTGTGTATTATTGGTTGAAAATATGGCTAATAGTCCACCACCACAAACACACACTAGCACTTAATACAATGCAGGTCATTGATTTGTATATACACAAGAATACACACACACACACACACACACACACACACATATATACACATACACACAAGCTTGTATATATATATATATATATATATATATACATGTTTACATATATGTATGTATATTGATATAAAGAATCACCTTTTGGATTCATTTATTAATGATACTCATTCTGTTTTGTAACTGAATTCTGCTTTTATGAATTTCTTCTCTGGTCTTTTGCTTTACAGTTTTTTTTAGGTTTTGAACTGAATTTTTAATTCACTTTCAGGATTTAATTTTTATTTTATTTGTATTGTTTGTTTTGGCATTCATATTTTATTAGTTCGTATAATGTTGAATTAAATTTCATAATCATAGTAATAAGCACAACAGGCATAAGTACAACAGGCATAGTAATAAGTAGAACAGGTTTGGGAACAAACACAACCGACTTTTTTTAATCTTCACCTGAGGATGTGTCGTCTTTTTAAAAATTGATTCTGGAGAGAGAGGAAGAAAGAGAGCGAGAGAGAGAATGAGAGAATCATCGGTTGGTTGCCTCCTGTACACACCCGACAGGGGATGGAACGGGAGACCTTTCAGCGTACGGGATCCTGCTCCAATCACCTGAGCCACCTGGCCAGAGCGCACAATGAACCCTTTTTAGGTACGCAGTTCAGCCAGTCCACAGATGTCCCGAGAATTGTCTTGAAACTAAGTTCTGTGGACAATCGTCAGTATGGTTTACAAAAAGGAAAGAGAATATGGAGTGATTGAGTGGGTCCATAGGATAAACCAATGGGTAAACATTGCTAAGAGCTTCGGCTGTATTTTTAAGCCAATATCATCTATTTAAGATTTTAGCATGATTTTTCTAGTTATTATTAGTTGGCTCATTAGTGTTTTTTGCTTGTCTGTTTTTGTTCCTAGTGTTTTTAACATGCCTTCCTTTCAGCTCAAATACCAAATCTGTCAAAAGTAAAGATTGTTTTATTCATTATTGGATCTTAATGTTGATGCAAATAGTTGGCATTTTGTAGGGGCTCCACAAATATTTACTGGGAGAATAATGATTTTGTCATACAAAACAGGGGTCCCCAACCTCCCGGCCAAGGACAGGTACCAGCCCAGGCCTGTTAAGAACCAAGCCGCACAGCAGGAGGTGAGCTTGAATGTAACCCTCTTGAATCATCCCAAAGCAATCCCCCACCCCATCTGTGGAAAAGCTGTCTTCCATGAAACCGGTCCCTGGTGCTAAAAAGGTTGGGGACCACTGATTTAAAATGTACTTTACTAAAGTCTGTATATATTACAAATGTATAGATTTCAAGGTATGTAAAATTATATTTATTTATGTATTAAAACTATGATAAATAATACCAAAATAAATATGGCAAATGACATTTATTGTTCTTTAATAATATTAATACTTTTAGCATGGATTTTCACAGAATAACAATTCAGAGCTTGAAGTCACTTCAGAAATAATTTGATTGCTGTAGGTGTACCCAGACACAAAACCAATTTAAAGAGCAGTTTGAATGTTATTTCATTACTTTTTTTGCCTTTAGCTTTTTTCTTTTCATGTTATAAAATATTTTCTTCTCTCTCATGAAAAGTACTTTCTTCTTGTCAGATTTTTGAAGTTCAGGAAAGCTTGGAGTAAAACACTGTTCTAGTAAAATTCATGATTTCCCCGAGGTGACAGTGGTCTTGTGTTTCCACGTTTGCCTTGTCCAATCGGGTTCAGTGAGCACCTCCTGAAACGCAGTGCGACCAGCCTCAGTGCGCCTGCGCCAGACTCTAAGCCTCTGCGTTCCCGTTACAAACTCACCACCACGGGGGCCCTCAGAGGAATGGAAAACAGCTGCTCACTCAACAAGCATTCAGATTTTAATTTTTAATGTTATGGGCTTATTTGTGGCATGTATACTCAAAAATTATTTTGGCTGTATATAAAAATCTGTGGCTTCAATTTTCCTTCTTTGAGAATCTTGCAAACATGACTTCATTGTCTCCCAGTATAAAGTTTTACTATTGTAAAGTTTGATAATAAATTTGATTTTCTTCTCTTTATAAGTACCCAAGTACCCAAAAGATTTTTTTTCTATTTTTCTAGAGAGGTTATTAGATCAACAAGAATATGATCTCCTTGTCACTTTGGGCTGATTTTCCCAGGTAAACTGAGTATCTTTTCAATATGTAGTTTCAAATTTTGTTTTTATACTAAGAAAATTTTCTTGAAATATAGTGTTTAGTTTTTTTCATTTAATTGCTTCAGCAATTTATATTGTACCATGTTTTATGTTTTTGTCTATCTTCTATATTTCCTATTTTGTCTCAAATTCTTTTTTCTTTTTATTCTTTTAAAAAATTTTCATAGTTTTCTTCCTTTCAATTTTTAATCGCATTCAGCCATCCGCAGTATGCACACTTGTCCCCAGTTTCCTTCCAGTTTAGCCCTCATTTCTGAAACAAATTTTTATGGACCTATAATTCTTCATCACGTCACCTCATCTCTGATTGTTAAAATTTTCATCCTAATTTATGTGATCATTACATTTACAGTCATTTCATTTATTTCTTTCAGTTCACTGTGCACATGATGTTTCCCTGCTCCTTCCTCCTTTCTCTTCACCCCGTCACAGCTTTGCATGGGGCTCCTGGATGCTGCGCTTCCCTGGTGCTCACTTCGACAGAAGACTGGTTGTTCTGAACTTGTAGAAAGAGTGGGTCAGGATGCCTTTCCTACTCGACTTTCTTTTTCTTTTGTTTGTATTAGATGTAGTTTAATCAATTTGGAGCCTACTCTCAGTAACTTTTCTTAGTCGTGGAAGGGAGGCCGGGTTGGTCAATTTTGAGAATTCTCAGGACTCATCTGGTTTTGGTCTCCCCAGACCTTACTCACCATTAATCCCCCGTACACACTCCCGACTGGGGATGTGCGAAGAATCCTTCACTGTCTCCTGTTCTTCTTCGGTTAATCTTTCATGCTCTCCAGTGATTTCCTACTTAGAATCTGGAAATTCTCCTGTTCTGTTTTACCCAGCGGGCCATTATTTCCCTCTGCTTCCTGCTGCGCAGGTCTGAATAGAGCATATATGGACTGGGAGCTGTTGGGGGTTGGTCTCCAGGCTCCCCGACTTTGTGTTTGTTGTAGATGTTGTTGGTGACTGTTCAATTTTGCTACCCTAGATCTCTGTTTCCATAGGATAGTTTAGAGATATTCTTAAAAGTAGTTACACTGTCATCATAATTTTCTTTGGAAAACAATTAAATTGTCTAGCAATACAATGTCTAAACCTTCTTTTCTCTGTTGGCAATAGATCTTGATGTAAAAATCTTAAGGCTGTAGGAGTCTTAACAATCATGTTATCCCTCCACATTTTATCTTCCTACAACTGCTTTTATACCTAATAATTTGCCAGCCTTCCGGGAAACTCATTCTATTGGCAATAGTCTGTATTGATTAAAACACACTTCTTAGGTTGAAATTAAATTTAGGTCCTTATTTCACATTGTGGGATAACTCTAAGCATATGTTCCTGGCTGATTCACTTGAGGGAAACCCATTAAGAATAACAAAACAATTAAGAATACAATAAAGAAATTAAATTCTCATGGACATTAATTGGTATTACAATTTTCTGGCAACATTTGTATGCTAATCCTGATTAGATTCATTTTAGATATAGAATAATATTAATATTAGCCAAAAATTATTCAGTAATTACGATGTAGTTTTCACTGTCCTAAATGTTTTATATGTTTTAACTAATTTATCTCACACAATACTTTTTGAGACATTGCGTTATTATTCCCATTTTACTTATGCAGAAACTGAGGCGCAAAGCATTCACACAACTTGCCCAAGATCACACAGTTAGTAAGTAGCAGACCTGGAATTCAAACCCAGGTAATATTCCAAAGCTCATCAGCTTAACTGCTATGTAAATATTTTTGCTAGGAAGGTATCTTTTTAAAGGCAGGATGAGTATCTTCTGCTTATCCCAACAAGTTAGAAACAAACCATGCCTCCAATCACTGATTATAATATCAATTCTACTCTATTTGTTCCCATAAGTCAGAAATCAGTGGCAATGGTTTGTGGGTACAGAATGTTATTGTCCTCTAACGGACACTGCATTTACTCCAAGAGTGTTGCTTCCACAGAGTAGATGGGGCTCCTAGGGGCTTCTTATCCTTCAGAAAGTCTTGTTTATTTCTGTATAACCCCATCAGCACCTAATCCTTTTAAACAGCTTTAACTGCTTCTAACAACGATCAAGTTCTTTAGATGAATTCTGTCATTTAATCCTTATAATAACACATCGAAGCAGATAATATTATTATCCTAATTTTACAAAGGGAAAACTAAATTTAAGCAAGTTTTAAAAATTGCCCAGTTATGCTCTCACTAAGCAGTTTGAACCTCAGCCTGTTGGTTCCAAACTTTCTTAACACACTAAAATGGCCTGCACTGTATGAAGGGCTAGTGGTGTGTTTGTGGCAGCAGAGTATTAGCCATGTTCTCAACTGAAAATACTGGCCATGCAACTGCCATTGCTCACACAAAGTTGCAGAGGACTGTGAGCGGAATTAGATGCATTTTGATTTTTAGAGACTCACTATGACTGTGCCTTCTATAGAGTGTAGCAATTCAATAAAATTCTTTTAAAGAATATGAGAACATGTCTCTAGGTCAAGAAAAAAATGCCCTTCAAACAGGACATCAAAGAAATATAGGTACTGTCATGTTTATTGCAGAATTATTCATGGAAAAGATACAAAAACAGCCTAAGTGCCACTGATGGGTGAATGGATAAGGAAGATATGGTACAAATATACAATGGAATGTTACTCAGCCGTGAGGAAGAAGGAAATCCTGGCATTTCTAACAACATGGATGGATCTTGGGTCCATTATGCTAAGTGAGATAGGTCAGACAGAGAAAGACAAGTACTGCATGATACCACATAAGTAAAATCTAAAACAAAAAAGCCAAGCTTATAAAAACAGAGCAAAATGGTGGTTACCAGGGGTGGAGAGTAGAGGGGTAGGACAGGTGTTGTGAAAGAGCACAAACTTCCAACAAGTAGTACACACTCCCTAGCAGTCTAACGCACAGTGTAGCAAATGCACATAGACAATAATGTCATGTGAAAGTCACCAAACCTGCTAAGGGACTAGAATTTAATGATTCAAAGCACTAAAAAGAATGGATAATTATGTAAAATGCTAGAGGTGCTAAACGTATCAAATTAACATGTTGTACACCCTAAATTATACAATGTTATATGTCAAATACAATACCTGTCTTGATCACGGGGCTTTATTTTATCAATGTTTTACTTTCTTCCCCTCATATCCAATGCCAAGTTATTTATTTAACTTAGCCAAAGGGCTGAGCCTTTAAAGAAGAGCTTCCAAGGCCAAATGCATATAGAGGTCATACGGGTAACCTGTGGGGAGTGGCGGGGGGGGAAATGCAGACAACTGTAATTGAACAACAATCAAGCAATTATTAAAAAGGGGGGGAAGGTAACATGTAAGTAAAACAGCTTGAGGACTTCAACACGCTATCTAATAAAGGGCAGCTGCTATTGTGCTCTTTCCAATTGTTGCAAGGTAGAACTTTGAACACACAGAAGCAGAACTTACATATGAGCCCTGTTCTTTTCCAATCTTGCAATTTATTAGTGAGAAACCAAAAATCAGGATTTGATTATTAAAACTTCAGACTTTTAGATGATTGACAACTAAATAAAAAAATGTTTAAAATCTATGCTATCTAACAAAATACCCGTGTGAGGGGAGGGGCTCCACCCACAGGGCACCCCTGGCCGCCACGGATGAGAATAAGTCTACCAAGACATGATCTGCTTGGGGAGGAAAGGTGGCCCATCTGTCAAAGGAGAAGGGCCCAGAGCCTTTTCCTTAATGGGCTTTTATTGGGTTCATTTTGTAAAGCTCATCAGGTAAAGCTCATCAATCATTGTCAGGTAGTAAGGATCAAACAGTAGATAGCATACAAAGAACTACGAGAGCTTATTCTGAGTCAGTGTCTGTTAGCTAAAGGGCTACAAAACTTTTGGGAAACACTCATTTCCTGCTCGGACTTTTATCATTTAATTGAGAGCATTCTTAGCAAAGCAGGTTTCACAGGATTTTAGGTATTCTTTCTCAGGCCTGATCACCCTGGGGAACTCACCCTTTCCAGCACAGGGCTGTACAGCCCTCTATCATTGTTTCAGGCTTAAATCAGGCAGGTGAAGTAAGGCAGCCAAGAGATTAGGAGACTTCTCAGAGACAGAATGAGGACTCAGGCTATGTCAAAGCTGAGGGGCAAGGGTCCATCACCCCCTTTTGCTATAGCCCCCCAAGTCCTTCCCTGGGGAATCCCCATGATCATGCCTGTCTTAGGTTATTCCTCCCTTGAGGAATCTTACCCATCATTGGCTAACTGACCAAGCATTGGGGGCCAGGCAGGGTGAAGTAAAAGAGGCAGAGGGGGCACCCCTGCCAGGGAGATAAGTTTTGTCTCCTTAGTGGCTTATGGTCTGAAGGTCACTCACTCAGCCTTAGCCATGGAGGAGGTTACAGCTTCTGAAACCAGGCAGGGTGGTTCCCCACACCCATGCCTTACCAGTTCTTGGTACAGTCTTTAAAGAAATATATATGGATGCCTTTATAATCAGTAGAAGGGAGAAAACAGGATTAGAAGAGAGTGGCATAACCAATGGCTTTCATCTTTCTTTTTAAAAAAATATTTATTTATTTATTTATTTATTTATAGACAGAGGGAAAGAGAGGGAGAGGAGCATCATTGTGTGATCACCTCTTGCACACCCCTCCTGAAGACCTGGCCTACAACCCAGGCATGTGCCCTGACTGAGAATCGAACCAGCTACCCTCTGATTTGCAGGCTGGCGCTCGAACTACTGAGCCACACCAGACAGGGCTCATCTTTTCATTGTACTACTGTGTTTCAGGCTGACTAGGTTCTGATGTGGAACGAACCGGGCAATATTCCTGCCTTAATGAAGCTCAGAGAATAGGCAAGTGCACAGAAATGACAACACGGCAAGGAAGGCAGGGCAGGAGAGAGTTCAGGGTGCTGCAGAGGCTCGGTCAAGGGACCTTAGACCAAAGTGGTAACAGACATTTGTTTTTTCTGGAAAAAGTAGCAACACAGATTAGACTTAAAAGAATAAGTAGAATTATTAAGTATGGGATTATGAAGTATTATTAATATTAATTACTTTCAAGGCATGCTGCTAACCTGTTAAGTTTTTTAAACATTCTATGGATAAGTTTGATGATGATGATGGTGATGCACATTCCACAGAACTTAAATAACTTGCTTAGGATTCCACAGCTAGCAAGTGTTCAGGCCAACATTCAAATCAGATTTGATACAAGGGTGTCTGACTCCAAGTCCAAGTACTCTTGTAATGATCATAACAATACCAAGATTAATATTTATTAAGCATTTGCCATCTGCCACTCACTGGCTTACACGTTCTAATGACTTACTTCCTTATTTCTTCTCACAACAATCCTGTCAGACACTGTTATTATTCTTATTATCTGGATGAGGACACTAAGGCTCAGAGAGGCTCAGCACTTTCCCCACAGTGTGACACAAATAGCAAGTGTAAGACCTGGGATTCGAACTAAGGGAGAAGAGCTCTTAACCATGGACAAGGAGAAAGATGGTGGGCAGCATGAGGGCGGTGACGGTTCTCAGAAGAGGAAACCCCAGATGAGTAGACACAGAGGTAGAGAATATGGCTCTCAGAAGGGATTACCAAAGAAAAATTAACATGGATGAACCTGACAAGAGTAGAGTTATAAGACATAGTTTGATCTTCAATGTGGGTACAAAACTGAGAGTATATCGGGCTTGGTATGCTTTTTTTCTAGTACGTGCTTGGAGAGCTTCACCGTTCAGATGGGAACAGCTGATGGGACACCAGTTCCATCTTAATTCCATCTGCTGGTGTGACTAGGAAAATTATCTTTCTGTTCCCGATGGGCAGGGGTGTGGGATCCCAAAATACTTGTAACTTGGAGTCTGGTTTTCAGAGTCCAGGTTAGCAAAGGCATCATTTCCTAACAAAGAGGCCCTTGATTTTTGGTTAATTCCATCTGGCTAGTGCCTCCCCCTTCTTACCCCACCTCCTTCTCCTGAGAACATTCAGTCCCCCAAATTGAAAGCGTCGTTGTATGAAGGCAGGGTTCTCATCCAGGAAATTTGGAAACATAATGCCCCAGCTCCATTTCACAACACCAGGAGGTTGTCAGCATGTGGTCCATTTGGGGAGCTTTTTTTCTTCTCTGTGCAGCATTTTAAAAATGTAAGAGAGAGCAAGCCCACTGGAGAGGGAGGGGAAAGATGAAAGCCGTTTTATTTTTGCATAATAAGGGCAGGACTCCAGAAGACTTGTTAAAAGAGAATAAAGCAGATTTTCCTATGTGTTTTCATTTTTCTAGCAATGCCTGTGAAATTTCCATTAAAATGAGGAAACCAAAATGTGGTTCTCAACCCGGGATCAGGTAACCGGTGTCCAGTCCTGCCTGTGCCACTGACCTGCTGGGCAATGTTTGGGATTATCAGTTTACCTCATATAGCCTCTGGTTTCTTATTTCGTATCCTACGTGGCTGTGCCTTTGGGGGAGCTGGAATTATTTCTCATGCATCGTTGTTGCTCTCCAACGCTAGTGTATAACATTGCTGAACCAGAGTGTCTCTAACATCAACATCAAATATTCAGTGACTTCAGCAGAGAAAGTTAACAGTTTATGGCTGTTTGAAAAAAAAATGTGTTTTTTTAATCAAAAGAGAAATTCTATAAGACATTGAATTTCTGGACATAGTACACAGTGAACATTCAATTAATTAACTTCTTCTCTGGCTGCTTGGCATGCAGTCTGTATTTATAAACCAATTTCTCCTGAAGGTAGAGTGGCTCGAAGGTTCAATTTTAATCATGAAAAACCTGGATATTCCAAGTTATAAATTCACAACTGAATTCCAAGGAAAGCAGTAAGTCTCCCTGAGTAACATGGAGCCACATTGAGGAGACAGAAGGTGACACAGCCAGGTGAGCTTGGTATAGAACACGCTGATTAAATAAAATTAAGCAACTTATCTTTCTAGTTGCTGCCCGTTGCCTGAGGAAACATGAATATATATCTGATTCCCCAATTCCTATGATGTCATGGAGAAAATATTGACACTCCAACAAGCTAATAATAACTAGTGTGTACCACGGGCTCACTGTGTACCAGGCACTACGCTCAGCACTTTCATTAACTCACTTCATCTGTATAATAACTCTATGAAGAAGGCACTATTGTTTTTCACATTTTATAGGTAGGAAAATTGACTTCTCCAGCTGAATAAGCCAGTGGTGAAGCCAATCATTATTCTGCTCCATAGGTATTTACTGAGTGCTTACCATGTGCTCGGGTGCCCTTTTTTGGTAGTTAGGATACATCAGTGAATAAAATAAACAGGGGTCCCTATTCTCAAAGAGTTTACATTAGAGTGGGGATAGAGAAACCATAAATAATAAACATAATAAATAAGTAAAACAGGCTACCAGCCAAGATGGAGGCATAGGTAGACACACTGTGTCTCCTCGCACAACCAAAAGAAGGACAACGACAATTTAAAAACAAAAACCAACCAGAACTGACAGAAAATTGAACTGTATGGAAGTCTGACAACCAAGGAGTTAAAGAAGACACACTCATCCAGACCCATAGAAGGGGTGAAGATGGGCAGCCAGGTGGAGAGGACTCACAGCAAAGTGGTGGCTGGAGGACTGGGCAGTCCCACATCCCTGTGCAAATAAACCCAGAGGAACAACTAGGGAGTGAGACAGACCACACAACCAGGGCTCCAGCTCTGGGAAAGAAAGCCTCAAATCACTGATTGAAAACACCTGTGAGGGTTGAGGTGGCAGTGGGAGAAACTCCCAGCCACACAGGAGAGTTCGTTGCAGAGACCCATGGGGTCGTAGAACATACACAAACCCATCCACACAGGAATCAGTGCCAGAAGGGCCCGATTTACTTGTGGGTAGCGGGGGAAATGACTGAAATTTGGCAGAGAGCAGAGCAAATATCATTGTTCCTTCTCAACCTCCCCCCCCATACAGTGTTACAATGTAGCCACGTGCGTTGCCCTGCCATGGTGAACACCTAAGGCTCTGCCCCTTACTATGTAGCAAGCACAATGAGACAAAAAAAATGGCCCAAATGAAAGAACAAATCAAAGCTCCAGAAAAAATACAACTACGCGACAAAGAGATAGCCAACCTATCAGATACACAGTTCAAAACACTGGTAATCAGGATGCTCACAGAATTGGTTGAATTTGGTTGCAAATTAGATGAAAAAATGAAAGCTATGCTAAGTGAAATAAAGGAAAATGTACAGGGAACCAACAGTGATGGGAAGGAAACCAAGACTTAAATCAATGGAGTGGGACCAGAAGGAAGAAAGAAACATTCAACCAGAACAAAATGAAAAACTAAGAACTCAAAAAAACGAGGAGAGGCTTAGGTACCTCCATGACGTCTTTAAACGTTCCAACACCCGAATCATAGGGGTACCAGAAGGAGAAGAGGAAAAAGCAAGAAATTGAACATTTATTTGAACAAATAATAAAGGAGAACTCCCCCATTCTGGAAAAGGAAATAGACTTCCAGGAAGTCCAGGAAGCTCAGAGAGTCCCAAAGAAGTTGGACCCAAGGAGGAACACACCAAGGCACATCATAATTACATTAGCCAAAATTAAAGATAAGGAGAGAACCTTAGAAGCAGCAAGACAAAAGGAGACAGTTACCTACAAAGGAGTGCCCATCAGACTGTCAGCTGATGTCTCAAAAGAGACCTTACAGGCAAGAAGGGGCTGGAAAGAAGTATTCCAAGTCATGAAAGGCAAGGACCTACATCCAAGATTACTCTATCCAGCAAAGCTTTCATTTAGAATGGAAGGGCAGATAAAGTGCTTCTCACATAAGGTCAAGTTAGAGGAGTTCATCATCACCAAGCCTTTATTATATGAAATGTTAAAGGCTTGTTAAATGTTAACTTACCTAAGAAAAAGAAGATAAAAAACATGTATAGTAAAATTGATAGGGGACTCAAGACTTGGGAAAATTTAGTTTAAGGTAAATAGTCATAAATCTAGCAAGTAATGTGTATGTTAAGTTTTTGTTTCAGTAACTACAGATAAGGCCTATCTTGGCGCCTAAGAGTAAGCAGATGACCTCTTGGAGACGTCTGTGCCAGGAAGAAGCAAGCGACTACCCTTCCCCCTTCGAGACAACTGTTGAATTTCAAAGGCTTTCGCTGACACCTTGTTTGCCCTCCCCCAGCCCCCTTATAAAAGATCTGGCTGGGAAAGAGAGAGGAAGATGGTTTGTTAGGGTATGAACCCGCCATCTTCTCGGATCACCAGCCACCTGAATAAAGCGCCTATAAAAGATTCAATCACTGTCATTGCTTATTGGATTTGGTAGTGACGAGCAGCCCGAACGCCGGTGTCTTTTCCGCTTACAAAATGACAACAAACTCACAATTATTAACAACCACAGCTAAAACAAACAAACAAACAAAAACAAAAAGAAACTAAGCAAACAACTAGAATAGGAACAGAACCACGGAAATGGAGATCACATGGAGGGTTATCAACAGGGAAGTGGGAGGAGGAGAGAGGAGGAAAAGGTACAGAGAATAAGTAGCATAGATGGTAGGTAGAAAATAGACAGGGGGAGGGCAAGAGTAGTATAGGAAATGCAGAAGCCAAAGAACTTATATGTATGACACATGGACATGAACTAAATGGGGGGAATGTGGGTGGGAGAGGGTGTGCAGGGTGGAGGGGAGTGAAGGGGGGAAACGGGACAACTGTAACAGCATAATCAATAAAATATATTTTCAAAAATAAATAAGTAAACCAAATGCTATATTGGAAGGTTATAAGTGTTATTTACAAAACAAGACGGGAAAAGGAGATTAAGCATCAGCAGGGCAGAGAGGACACTGCCACTGTGGACTGACCCTGAGGGGACTCTAGGAAAACAAAGCAATGAAAGGGCACCCCTTCAAATCCTCCTGCTGACTTAGTCTGAGTTACCCTGAGAGCACAGTACAAGGACTTGGGTACAGGTAGTTTACGCAGGAGGTGATCCCAGGTAAGCAAGAGAAAGGAAGTGGGAAGAAATGAGGTGAGAAAGGAAAAAAGCAAATAGAAATGCATTGATTTTAGGCAGTAGGGAATAGATTCTTCCTATGAGAAGTATCCAGAATCCCTTCTAGAACTGTTCACAGAAAGGCCGGGAGCCTGGGGTATTTAGCCAATCCCAATGCTGGGGGTTTTCTGCAGGAGGGTTGACTCACCCGAAATTCTGTGCTGCACCTGTACACAGGCCAAGCGGGTCCTCTGGCTGGGGAGAGAGCCCTGAGGCATACGAGAAGAGCGACAATGGCAAGCCCTTGAGGTAGAACACTGTCAGCTGAACGGCACTGCTTGCCACACTACAGCTGAGATAAAAGGTGGGCCGGGGGCATGCGGCAAGGAACCCAAAGGACTGGCCATACCCAGCTTTTGTTCCCTCTCAAGACTCCATCTGGGAGACTAACAGGAAGTCAGCAGCAAGGGAACCTGGGAAATACAGTTGTCAGAGTCCCATGACCAGTATCAATAAGCAGAGTTTCAAAGAGCAGATTCGGGGCTGAGAGTGATTAGGTAAATAACCAAGCACAATACCCAAGTGGAGATGGCAAACAGACCTCAGGTGCATGAATCAGGAGAGAGGACTGGGATGGAGAAGTACATCAGAATGCAGATGGTACTTAAAGCCAAGACGGGACAGATCAACAAAAAAGCATGCAGAGATAGCAAGAGCAGTATACACAGAATGAGCACCCCATCATTGAGAGGATGGGAAGAAGAGGAGCCAACACAGCACCTTAAGAAGTGGTCAGGGAAGTGAGGAAAAACCTAGGAGGGTACATCCTGGCGTGGGTGAAAAGTTGGATTTAACCAGGTTATGTTTTGCAAAGCTATAGAAGGAGAATCGAGGAACTGATTATAACCATTGCAGTAGGATCAGATAGGTGGTGAAGGCATAACGGAGAGGAGAGACACTGAGCATTGGGTAGGATCATGGAACGGAGGACCTGCAGGGTCAAAGGACCATTGGGAGAGGCAGTGGGTTAGAAAGAGAGAAGGGCTTGTCAGGGAGAGGGAGCTATGGAGTGAAAATAATGGAGATTTTGAAGCTTCTGGTTATAAATGGAATTTAGGAAATCTGATTACAGAATTCAATTTATTAAATTTAATGATTCCTTGGCTTGGGATTTCTTAATAATTGCCTCAGTTCTGGCCTGTGTCCATCTGCACATTTAGATGAAATATAAATCAGTAAAGCTACTAACACACCTATGTGAAGCAATACTGCATTGGAAGATACAGGAGGGAATCTCATTTATTTTGTCATGCACCAAAACTGAAGGGATTTCAGGCTGATTTTTACCAAGTCCTTCTTATTAGCTTGAATGACCTTGGAAAATTGCCAGGGGAGTTCTGCGGTTCCCAGCTGACATGTGACTTTATAATGGGTTCAGGATGCTTCCTTTGAAGAGAAAGCCGGTTCCAAGGCTCCAAAAGAATGAACATGTTGCAGTTTTTGATAATTCAGGAACTCGTGATTCTGTTGCAGACTGGTATTCAGTTAAAGACCAACGAGCAGATTTGGCGGTTTCCTCTTCTGCTTTTATTACAACAGCCTCCTAACGGGTTTCTCCTTCTGTAGTTTCTTCCCATGTAGACGGTAACCCTTCTAAGGTGCCATTTTACCATTTTATTCCCTTATTCTGGAGTCTTCAAAAGCTCCCAGAGATACAAGGATAAAATTAAAATCTCTTAGTTTGGCATTTGAGGCATGACTGACCTTAGCTACTCATTCTTCACTACCCCCGCCAAAGGTCAAACCATGTATCATGGTCCAGGGCCCCAGGTGAAAAAAAAACAGGTATTCACCATCAATTCTTGCCTTGTTAGAATAAACTTCTGGAACGGCCCAAGTCTCTACCTATACAAAGACACTCTCATCAGGCAAGGTATCTTCGAGGCACCAGGCCTGTACAGGGTTTGAGCAGCCCAGGTTTGCCAAGTTAACCCTTTACTGCACAGATGGGATTGTACTTCCTAGTCATAAAATAAAGATATAGGATGAAGTCATTAGATCTTAAGGTTTGTGGGCATACGTACACGTAGGGTGGAAGTCTGTATATCAGAATCCCCAGTGTATCCTAAGTCACTAGGTCTACCGTGTAACTTGAGCCTCTGTAATTTTCAAGAACAATTTCTTTTGATTCTGACATTTACATTTTGGTCCAGAACCACTGCACATAGTGAGGAGTTAAGAAGCCCAACTTCTGGAATTAGATGACCTCATTTTGAATTTTAGGTCTGCTACTTATTAGCTGTTTAACTTTGGACAAGTCAAATACTGTATTTTTTTTACTATAAGACGCACGTTCCCTACCCCCGCAAACTTAGGAGGAATAATGGTTGTTAATGCTGCTGTTTAGTTCTGTTTACATTTACATTGGTGAAATATTATGTTATTTATGTTATTAAATATTTTACCACATTTTTTGCTTCAAAATTCTTTTCCCAATTTTCCTCCTCTAAAACCTAGGTGTGTCTCATGGTTTGAAAAATATGGTACATTCCCTATGTGTTAGTTTCCTCATCTATAAAATGAAGATAATAAATTAAAAGAGTAATACACATTTAGAACAGTGCCTGGCCTAGAGTAAGGGCTATATAAAAACCTATTGTAGCCTGGCTGGTGTAGCTCAGTGGATTGAGTGTGGGCTGCGAACCAAAGTGTCACAGGTTCGATTCCCAGACAGGGTACATGCCTGGGTTGCAGGCCATGACCCCCAGCAACCGCACATTGATGTTTCTCTCTCTCTCTCTTTCTCCCTCCCTTCCCTCTCTAAAAATAAATAAATAAAATATTTTTAAAAATTCATGTTTAAAAAAAACCTGTTGTAATTACAAAGATTTCCCACTCTAATATTCTAGCACACCAGGAAACAGAAATAAAACAGAAATACAACAGAAGTGGACTCTGGAGGTCCCTTCATCCCCACAGAATTAGTAAGTCCACCATGAGCCCCTTTTTGCTTTTTTCTGCCAGCTATGCTAGGAATTGGACGGTTGGATAACAGGAGGTGCTGGCAGCATCCTTATGGGTAAGCAGCTCCTTAGCAACCATTGATCATGACTAGCACTTAAGACGACTGCTCATCTTTTGTCATTGATGCTCTCCTATGATTTAACCTGTGGTAAGAAACTCCTATAGTGGTCATTGGTTTCATGAGTTGAAAGCCAGCTAATAGCTCTGGTTTAAAGAAATCCCCTAATGACCAAAAACCAGTTCAGTATTTTAGGATTCAGTATCTATTCAAATGCACATTAACCTACTGGCAACATATGGAGATGGTTTAGCATTAACTGATGAATTCTAGGGCTGACATGTTGCCTGATACACTTTAGATGGGTTGGCCCATACACACAAAAGGGTCTCAGTCTCAAATAGCATCCACTTCTTAAAGAAGTGGTTTCCAAACATTTTTATTGAACACCGACCATGTCAGTAAAAGTTCTGTTTACAAATAAATATGCTTATCCTCTGGCATATGAATATTTATTTAGCCATAAATTATATCTAAACCCTATTTTAATATATCATGTTTCACAAAATATTTTAAATGTTTTAAAGGATAAAATAACATTAAAATAAAAATTACAAAATAATTAAAATAAGATTTTATTTTATATATTTACTATAGGTATAAAATATAACAGAATGTGATTTCTTTAAAATATTGATTTAACATTTTGTGATAATCCAATTTGAAGATTCAGTTCTGAATTACATGTGATGTTTCTATTTATGTCAATCCTTCAGTTTAAAAGCTGAAAAAGATACTTGCAAAGACATAATTCTACATAACTTCATTGAGAAAGCATTTCAAATCACAACATACCTCATTTTATTTGGGGTTATCTACACAGAGAGGCAGGGGCTATCCTAATCAGTGTTTTTAAAATAAGAATTTTTCTTTCTTTCTTTGAAGAAATAGTCTCTAAAAATGAATATAGAAAAATTACCCTTGACATCCATTGCCGATGTCAAATACCTATGAGCCACACCTTACGTATTCTCTATTGCCCCCAGGCTGAATGCCCAAATATGTATTTCTTATAACTCACAATATTGTGTCACATAGTGGTTTTCTCTATTCTATAATCAGTTGAGGAACTCTGCTGGAGATATTCTGCCATGGTTAAGGACATCCTTAAGGTTCCTTCTGCCTGATCCATCCCCTTATCACTCAGGTAAAGCTTGATGGTGGACTCATGCCCTAAATTCAGCTACTGGTTCCTCCCTGCCAGAACTTTGAGTCTTGGGGGTGGGGCTGGTTCCTGTCCATGACCATGACTAGTCCTTTAACCTCCCAATTCTCTCTGTGTCTGTGTGTTACCAATGTCTTTTAGGTAAATGTCTTAAATTAGCCAGATTTGTTTTCTATTTCTTAAAACTCTTGAAAGCACTCTAACAATAGTAGTTTCCCATACAACCAACAATTTTGAAACTTTTATAGAAGGCAGGCAAAAAAAGTCAGACCCAGATATAATGGGTAAAAAAATCAACTTTGAGACATGGTTAGAATTTGGCACGACACTTAAATCTAACTTAATATTTGAATTCTAAACTCCATATTTTTTCTCTTGACAAACAAACTTCTTAGTTTCTCTGCGCTCTCTCTGCTAATTAAAACAGGCAAACACAATGCGTTACTAACTTCATGATTGGGTCCTTGGGTGAAAGAACTGAATTAATACAAAAAAAGATCTCTATATACTTCAGATGTAGACGGCTTTAGGGAAGGGACAAGGTCAATCTTCAACAAGTAGAAGAAGAAAGGAGAAACCAAGGTGAATGCATCTATACAAAACAACTGGCAGCGAGTTCATTGTGCTGATTCCTTTAAGAGTAGTCACTTGATCCAGGAGAGAATCAGAAAGGCTTGTGACAAAGGATATCTAAAAATACCTAGAACATTTATTTGAAAATTTTAAGCAGACCACCTGCTATTGTATAAGTAATTATTTGTGCTCTAGCAATGAAAAGCAGTTATACCATCAGCAGGGAAGATCTCAATTATACCCCCATCTTGGTACTGAATGTGAGGGTCTCCTTGGAAGCCAAAAAAAGAAAAGAAAAAAATTGCACATGTTCCCAACCACATGTTCACTTTGAAATCTGATGGAGATCTCCCGATTCTCCTTTTACTAATGAAGCTGTAGAGTGTTAGCATGTGGCTTCATAAGCAGGAAGCCATGCAGGAGGAACCCCAGTGCCAGGAACATTTCAACAATGAGCACAATGTGGGAGCCACACTGGGGAGGTTGATGGGAGAGATGGACCCCTAGATACATCCAAAATTTCCTTGGATTTTATCACCATGCCCATGCATGAGTTTCCACTCTGGCCCAACTACATTAGAAATCGGCCTCCTAGTCATGCTTAATTAGCTTGGGTATTTTCTACACCATGAAGAGAAATGTATTGATCGTGTTTCTTAAAACCAGAGAGCTTTCCTTTTAAGAATTAGTCTCTGAAGATGCATATGGGAAAATTGCCTTTGCGGATCCTGATTACACAGATAAAAGGCAACACCTCATATTGCTGGAGGGAAAAGAGCGACACATTTCAAATTAACATTCTCAGAATAGGTTTTCATTAAGATTTCAAAAGGTGGTTTTCTCGGGTTAAATACCAATTGATTTTAAAAACATTAGCTGAGGAATAACAACCAGGCAATTTATCTAGATCTTGTGTGTGATGCTTAATCTACAATATCTTTCAGGCATCAATTATGTTTGAAAATAACACAAATGAAAAGAAAGTTGCGTGTGGATTAGGATATGATGCAAATTTTAGATCTGACAGGAGGTTGTTGTGATGTACTAGGACAGTATTTGGAAGTTTATCGGTACCTAAACTTTTGACTATCTCTGCTTTACCCAAATACTTTTAAATAATTTAAAAATCATTTTTGTTATTTGGGCATCTTTTGTTTTATTTTGTTTTGTTTTGCTTTTCCTTTTCCAGTGTGTGTGTCTGCCTCTGAGAGAGCAATTGCAAGAGATCCTGAGGAAGAGGAAGGGTACACAATGGCTAAATACTAAACATTAAAGTGACATGAATATGGTTCGCTTACCCAGACTCACATCAGATCCGGAGGGATAAAACACACATCGATGCTTAGGGCTGTATTCTGTCGGTCACACTTGACCACCACTCAGTAGAGGAAAAAGATGTTATGGAAACTATATAGTAGAAAGAACTTGGCAGTACACACGGGGCAGATTGGGGTCAAGAGGAAATGCAGGAAGGCAGGTTCGAGGTGATGGTGTAGGAAGACCCTGGACATACCTCCTCCCATGGACACAACAAATATACAACTATATACGGAATAATTTCCTCTCAAAAAAGTCCTGAAAACTGGATAAACACAACCTCTACAAGAAAAAACAAAAGGGCAGAATCTAGATGGGTAGGACAGGCAGACACATGGTATCCCCAGAGGTGGGCCCCAGCCCAAGCATGGAGACCTACACTTGTGA
Organism: Phyllostomus discolor; assembly: GCF_004126475.2. Taxonomy (NCBI): domain Eukaryota; kingdom Metazoa; phylum Chordata; class Mammalia; order Chiroptera; family Phyllostomidae; genus Phyllostomus; species Phyllostomus discolor. Next base: position 22,953,977 of record NC_040915.2, read on the forward strand.
AAGATGTCAAAGGCATGAAACTTTCCTCTGAGGAGGAAGGGGCTGTGCTCCCCACTGGGCACCCCAACCCTCAGATTCTGCACAGGAGAGATGAAACCCTAGAACATCTGGCTTTGAGAACCAAGCAAGATTATATCCAGGAAAATCACAGAACTGTAGAGAATGGAGCACCCACTCTTAAAGGGCTCACACACAGACTCACTCACCTTGGGTCCCAACACAAAAGCACCAGTTGAAAAAAATGCTTAGACTCTATGTGAGGAAGATCCACTTGCTAATCTTGCAGCATCCGCTGGAGAGGCAGGAAACTGTTGGAACTCTCTCCAGGGAGGAAGGCACTGGCAGGCATCATATTTGTGATCTCATCCTATCTTGCTAATGCTGGTGCTGACAGGCACCATCCAATGCCATCTTGGAACTCTCCTTCTAACCTGGTTCTCCTAGGTTTGTAGAACCAGTGGGATGCCCCACAGAGAGTGCCACCTGCAGCCCTGCCACAGCCACAGCTGTATGCTCACAGCTGCAAAGGGCAACAGCAGTACCCACCACTGCACTGTGGCTGCTGCCCAACCAGAGCACGCAGGTGCACAAGCCCATGGAGGGGAGGCACCTGAGCGCCCGTTTGGTGGCCAGAGAGGATTGTGCTTCTGGGTTCCACGTGACACAGTCTACACAAGGCTGTTACTTCAAGACTGAGAGAGGTAGCTGACATACCTAACACATGGAAACAAACACAGAGAGAGGCTGGCAAATTGAGGGGACAAAAGAAAATGTTTCAAACAAGAGAGCAAGACCAAACCCCAGAAAAAGACATTGATAAAATGGACAGAAGTAATCTCCCTGATAAACAGTTCATAGTAGGGTCATAAAGCTGCTCACCAAACTCAGGAGAAGATGGGCGAACACAGTGAGATCTTCAATAGAGATAGAAAATGTAAGAAAGTTCCAAACAAATGTTACAAAGCTGAAGTGTATAATAACTGTCCTTAAAAGTACAGGAGAGAGGTTCAGCAGCATCCTGGATGAAACAGAAGAACGGGTCTGTGAGCTGGAAGACAAAGCAATGAACCCACCCAGACAAAGGGGCAAGAAGAAAAATAATTTTAAAAAGTGAAGATACATTAAGGGATCTTTGGGACAACATCAAGCAAAATGATACTCACTTACAGGAGTCCCAGAAAGACTATTACTAAAATAATAGCCTAGATGTTCCCTGCCCCTTTGACCTCATAATACATAAAGCATTATGCCATGGCTCCTGTCTTTCAGGACGTTGGCCATGACACCTACAGAACAGTTATGCCCAGCCTAAGCCTCAGGAAACGAGAGTTCAAGAGATTCTATGCACTCTACAACTAATTCTGTAAGACCCCGTCTCCCTACCACCTCCCCGGAAAAAAGTCCTGTTATATTTGCACTGCTTGGTGCTAGTGGCATGCAACACTGACACAGAGAACACTGTAGTTTCAAACACCAGTCTACTATACTTGGACTTGGTAGAGATAAAGCATCTCAATCATAACAAACAGATGAACACCTACTTTACTTTCCCCAAATATAAGACTTTATAATCTGGAAGCTAATAAGCATTTCTACAAGACAATCTGGTTTTCTGCTATCCATCACCTAGGTGTCTTTGTTTCTCATAGTGAAAATGACCTCTAATATGGTCCCTGAGGACCCTTGCAGCCCTGACATTCATGAACTCTGACCCATATTCAAGGCGATGCTCAGTCCTATTTAACCCTTATCCCCAGATAATCATTTTATTTTAAACGCAGAAAACGTGTACAGAGACCTGTAAAGGCTGAGGCATAGAATGGGGCCTTTTTGTTGTTCTCATCGCTGGTTAAATGCATTTGGGAAGAATGGCTCATCGAGAGAAATTAAAAGCGTTTTTTTTTTTACAACCTTGAAATGCAGAGTAGTAAAAATTTGTCAAATGCAGAATTTTATTGTGCATAAATCTATACCTTAGCTGATATTCATTAAATGGGTCTCTCACTGTTAGCAATTACGTTCCACCTTGGCACACACAACTTTTAATTCTTTTTGTTGGCGGTGTCATGGGCTCTAGGTTCTTGATTTGTGCATGACAGATTTCACAGCAGGAGTCCAGGTGACTCTGAGAGTGCCTTTGTTAAAGCTGGGGACTGGGAAACAAAGGAAGGGCTTAAGATGGAAGAGGCGAGATCAAAGCAACAGGAGGGAGCCTGGACGGAGCTGCCTTGGCCCCTTGGAAATGCCAGGAAGAGTCGATCAAGCCTTGGACCTTTAGAGAGAAAGTCAAAGAGGCAGGGGGAGTGAGCCAGCTGGGCTGCATGGGCTCAGGAGACAAGCTACCAAGGCCAAAGAAGGGCCCTTGGAAAAAGAAAGCAAAGATGTGTGCCTCAGGCAAGGAGGTAGGGGGGGCACTGGCATGTTCCAGTGAGAGAGGGAGAGACAGAGACAGAACACACTGTGTCCTTTGCCTTAAGCGTTTGTATCCGTTTTCTAACGGCCAGAATTTCAGGGGAGTTCTCAGGGGAGGATCTCAACCGAATTCACAGCAGCTTTCCAGGTGTGACCTTTAATATGCTGACTCATTCAAGCGAGTGTATGGGGAAAGGGTTGAGGTCTCTCCTGACAGTCGCACCAGGGCAGGGGGTCATGGGTCCTTACATCTGGTCCTGAGGCAGCTAGGGCATTGCTTGGACTGGTTTTGCAGCTTTTCTGGGCCTGGAGCTGAAACACAGCTGAGGCCTAGATGTCATCTCCAGTTTAACCAGACCTCTGTCTCTGTGGTCAGCAGAGCCCAGGCTTTGTTCCTAGGATTGTTTAATGTTGATCACAACCTCACTGTCCTGAGGGCTCAGTGCGAGGGAGGGGGCAGGTGAGTCAGAGTGCTGGGTGAGGCCAGTGTGAGTCAGCCAGCTGCCTCAGTTTCCCCGCTCCACGCACCAAACAAGTTTTCCTGCCTTCTTACTACGCTGCCTCAATTTAACGCAGCATTTTCTTTGGCAGCAAGTGACTATCTTTGGCAGTGGGCTTCCTTACAAAGGGCTCAGGGGCGTGCTTTTCCCTGATTTAAGTTTAAATTTATTCCAAGTTCCCTTCTAAGAGGTTACATTTTCTTTTATCTCCCTTTGGACTCTCCTTCCCTCTAGGTCTGTTCTCTTCCATTGTGTTCATAGCTGCCCCCAGGGGGTGGAGAGGAAGGAGAACTGTGGAGAGCGGGTACAGAGATCTCAACTCTGAAGAGAATGTCTGGTCAAGGAGCATCAGAAATTCTCCGATAAGACAGTTTGAAACTCAATGATCTCTAGCGCCCTGGCCAGCTCTTATATTCTGCACATCTCTAGAGCTCAAGCAGCTGCAATGAATATGGAAAGAATTCTGTACAAGCTGCCTCCCTAGGTAATGGTATAGCAAGGTACAAAAATACCCTAAGTCCAACAGTAAAAATTAGGAGAGGAAGTAAATATATTAGGCGCTTAATAAGTGCTGGGCACTATTTATAGGCACATTATCTCATTCAGTCCTCATTACAGCCAGCACAAACTAGTATTATTCTTTTATGATGAGGATGCTAAGGCTACGAGGGTGACAGACTTGTCCAAATTTTTTCAGCTTGCAAGTGCCAGGCTTGTACAGTGTACCCTGGTCTGAAACCCAAATCTCTATTTTTAACCACTTTATACACAGCCTCCATTCAACACCCCCAAAGTTAAGAAAATGGGATTAAAATAGGCAAATCAAATGTTGTTTTTCATAGCTTGAAAAAGCTATATTGTTATTTTAATTATTGTCTGTGAGTGACTTTCAATAAGCAACAATCAAATTCAGTATTAAGTTTCTTCACTGCCCTTCTCTTTTATATAATTTTACAAAATGTATGCTAAGGAAGATGTAGCTATTTTTGAGGTAAATACTCAGAAGAGTTAAAAAGTTGAAAGCATATTGTAGTGTGAATAACTACTTCTTTTCTGTGTCATTATGTGATGTTTTTGTGGATTGAGCACATTGCTTTATGTTCCATCTGAATAACAGGCTAGAATGAAGCTGAGAGTGTCACATTTTTCTGGGTAGTTGAGTGATTATAACATCAGTCCTTCACTTCTGGTGACAACAGTGAATGCTTACTGGATGCATTCCCACACGCGACCTCATTTGACCTCCACCGCAAGCCTGTGGGGTAGCTGCTGCTATCGTACCCAATTCCAGATTAGGAAATGAATTCATGCTCTCACACACAATAAACTAATGATCTAGTCCGGACTGGAGTCTTGGTTCTCTGATTCTAGACCTTATTCTTGATCCATTCAACCACGCATAACTCCAAACTCAACTGTTCAACTCTTCTAACCTTGTTATGCTTTTTGTGTCCATGTGATAGTTTCCCCACGGCCTCCTCTCAAGATGCCATGTGACTTTGACTGGTCTATGAAAGCAGTGAAGCTAAGAGTTACTAAAGTCGATCAGGCTCTTCCACCCTAAATCCCCAGTACTAAGTTAGAGTATTTTCTTTCTGGAGGGAGGTCATAAAAAGCATCACCATTGCTTTCCAGGTTAGAACCCAGTGAGCCCAGGGTTGAATCCCAGCAGGGCCCAACACCTTGGAATAGAATGTTTTCCACCTTTTCACAGCTGCCTGAACTGCTGGAAGTCATCAAGAGACAAAGCTATTCCCTTTTCAGAAAAAGTAGGGGTGAAAGGACAGTTGCTGAACCAAAGGCTACTTGGTTGAAGACTTAAGTTGCAATAGTTATTTGCTGAGTAGACACACTACACTCTATTTTCTTTCATGTGTTAATCTGCATTTAATAATATACATAATTATCACTGAGTGTTCTGTGCTAGTCACTGTACCAAAGAATTTCCATAAATTAACTCAATTAATCATTATTAAAAATATGAAGTAGATACTATTAATATCTCCATTTTATGGACAAGAAAACCGAGACAAGGCTGTGGAGCCAAAGAGCCCTTGAGTAAAGAGCAGAAACCCAAAGAAATTCACTTAATTATCGGACTCTCAACTGCCACATCTTAAACATGGAATTAACAATGTTATCTCGGCACCATTGCTGGGTATTATGGGATCTACAAAATTAATCTATTGTATCTTGAGTTTCAAGAGCTTAGAGTTGATTTTAGAGAGAAACTTTTCACCTGTTAAAAAAAGATAAATTTTACTGCAAAATGGAAAGTGAAATAAAATGTGATGAGAAGTCAAAATTCATAGAAAAGACAAGACTCACTGAATACTATTTTACTCTCCTGGAGATATACAGGCTCTGAGTCCTGAAGGAAAGGAAACTGTAGACCTTTGCTCAATTAGTTTCCCCAAACAACTGGTGGCCAGGGTCAAGGTGAGGAGCTCAGAACATACTGTCCTAACCCCACGCGAGGGTACCGGCTACCTAGACAAGAGATGGGAGGCAACCTGCAATTTATTAAGCACTTATTTTTTTCAAAGATCATAATGGAACAAAATAAACTAAAAGGAAATTGTAATAAAAGAAAAAGAAAATGTGCCTCTGACAAAGCTTACAATTGTTAGGGTTCAAAAAGAGAACAACTTTATGGAAGGGAGAAGGAAATTGACCTTGACAATGAAGAGTGTAAGTCTGGGGACTCGTAGTGCACAAAGGGGTGATGGAGAGCATTCCAGCTACGGGAAAGCACAGCCTCCCGTTCCTATTTCTTCCCTTGGAACTTGGTTTGTTCCAACTTGTGACGCCTTTCTAATGAAGCCACATGGCACATGTCTTGATTAACAAGCATAGAGAACAATTCTGTGCCTGCCTCCTGATGAGTGTCCAGAAAACAAGCCGACGAGATCCAAGAGAGTCAGAGACATAAATTGCTGATTCCTAAACTGATGTTGTCAGTGTGTGGCTGAGGCTGACAAAAAGCTATTATTCTCCTATTACTGGGCTTCTGGGATCAATTAATTCAATATTTCACTGGCCCCCTAGACAAGAGACAGGAGGGAACCTGCAATTAATTAAGCGTCTATTCTTTTCAAAGATCATTTGTGAAGCTCCACGGCTGAACTAAATACGCTAAAAGGGGACTGTAATAAAAGAAAGGAAAATGTGCTTCTGATAAAGCACATGATCATGACTGTTAGTTAATGAGAAACTGAATCCTCATTAGGATGCTAAGGTAGAGAGCAAAACCACCCAGAAACATCAGCCCCCAGTTGCCCCAGTTCTGAGTTAGGCGTCCAAGGCCAGGGTTTAACCTTGATGCTAACATGAATTCACTGAGAATTGTGTAAGTATCACACAGCGTCAGCATGCTTCTTTGTGAAGTGGATTCTGTGAGTTGGTTTTAAACCCTCATGGAGTAATCTGAGCATGAAATGAGATCAGGTATATGGATTTTGAAAACTCTGATGTGTCATACTGATGCCAGGAATAGAAGAACAGCCTAGAGATGTCAGGTTAGAGACTAGAAATATGCTTTTTAACTAATAATTATTCTTTCAATTATTCTCACATCATTTGGTTAATGATTGTTTAGTTTGTCCCCTTACTTTGACTGTACCTGCACAAGCAAAAATAAGTGGAACTACAGAGATACTTGCTACTCAGAGATTGTAAGTAAGTCCCTGATTGATTGAGAAGGCCTACCTAAACCCAACTACTGGGAATTTGGAAGCTACATTTGAGTGTGGCATCAATTAGTGCTGTCTGCCATGGTCACAGAATTGGGGTAGTGAAGACCTGCATGCCAGCTATAAGCCTCTGCTGCCCTACTTCCATTAATTAAGTCTTATTATTCATATAATTACATGTTTCAGAATTAAGACCACTTAGGAGGGCATTTACTGTCTTCTGTGAATTAAATCTCTTCACTTTCTAGCTGAAATTTTCAACACTCTCCTTTATGTGTTTTTCCCACCACACCGATCTCCTGTCCTCTCCCTGGACCCTATATTCTCCTGACTGCCAGTGCTCGAGTTCTGCTGCCATTCGCATTAACTAATATGTGTTGAGTGGTTATGGTGTGCCAGGCATTTTCCTAAGGGCTTTACATGTACCATATCTCACTTACTTATCAAGGAACAGTAAAAAACAACAATAGCAACAACAACAACAGCAACAAAAACAACAACAACACTATAATCACCTGCATTTTACAAATGAGAAATCTGAGACTTATATGTTATATAACTTGTCCCAAGGAACATCCATAGTAAGCACAAGTCTAGAATCCCCCCTTGCCATGTCTGGTTGTCCAATCCTCACTGGCACTTCCTCCATGAAGCCTTTCTTGATCTTCCTAGTCTCAAGATTCCTTTCCTTTCAGTGACCACTACAGCAATCCACCTGTTCTATATTCATAAAAGTTATTCCATTAAACCTTGACATATGCACATTGATTAGAAAATAGTTACAGGTAGTGAGCCATGCTAGCTACTCAGTATCAGAGGTGACTAAGGCATAGGGTTAGCCATTGCACAACCTACGGGCAGGTAAAGGGGGAAGACGCCAAAAGATGTAATAATATGGTATAATATATGCAATTCATTCACATGCATACACACATACAAGATGCACCTAAAATCCCTGGGAGAGGCAGTCCCTGGGAAGATGTGACATCTGAGCAGAGTATGACAAGAAAGAAATATATGGCTCTTAGCATCCTGGCTGAAGCAAACAGGTCAAAGAGAGTACTTGCAGAGATAGGGCATCCAGTAAGGCAGGGTGGGGCTGGCTTGTAAGTTTACTACAGAACATGCCGAGTGTTGGGTATTTGTGAGATGTTTAAATGTGATCATCCCTTTGATGTGGACATGCTCAGGTGAGAAGTCTGAGAAGGTTCTAGAGGCTTAGGAATTAACACTTGAAGGAAGCAAGTAGATAGCTTTAGCCAGTCACCAGCAGGGGGTGGAAGGCAGTGTCACCGACTTTTGTTCAGTACATTCCTCCTTTTGATAAAGCTATAAGCTCCATGATCCACCTCCTTCCACCAGGAGAATCTTCATCGCCTCCTCCAAGGGCCTGTCTGCGCCTCTGCCTGACTCGGGCATGAGCACTGCGTGGTGAAGTCAGGGGAGGACAGCAGAGCAAACGCTGTGGAACGTGGCCAGCGTCAGGCAGAGGCGAGAGGGCCCTCAAAGGACTGAGAAGGTGGGGCTACTGTGGAATGAAGAAAACCAGAAGACAGTTGTCATGGAAACAGAGGTAAAGAGCAACAGAGGAAGAACGTAGTCAACGGACTACAGTGAAATGGCCAAGACAGGTGACGGTATGTACATGTGGATTCAGATATACACGCACACACGGTTCCTCGGGGGAAAGAATATGACACCGGAGGCAAGCTCGGGAATGATGGAAGCAGTGAAAATAATAATGAAATTAGTAATATAATAATAAGTATGGAAACATTGAGGATAATGTATTGTGGAGTTAAAAGTATACATAGAATTAAAATATTTGAATTTTTCTCTTTTTGTGGTAGTAATTTGAATTTATTTCTTTTCAAATTTTTAACTAACTTTGCTGAAGGCCTGCTTTTTTTTTTTTTAGCTCATGTGTGAGAGAGGGAGCGGGGTGAGGAGGGAGGTAGAAAGAGAGAGACAGGGCAAGAGAAAATTTATAGGCTGATTCTACAATGTTATAGATAATTAAAGGTACAAGAACAGCCAAGATTCTGTTTAAAAAAACAAAGTTGGAAGACACTTTCTAAGTATTATAATTTATTATAAAGTGACAGTAATAATGACAAAACTATATTAGCACAAATATAGAAATAAAGAGACCAATGAAATAAATAAAACAGAATAAAAAGAGTCCAGAAACAGACTCTTACAAATGGTCACATGGCTAATAACAAAGGTGACAGGTACCACGGTAAAGCAGGAACACCATGGTCATCTCAATAAATTATGCTAGATAAATTGCGTATGCACTTGAAAAAAAATCTCAAGTTGTATTTTATTACTGTGTACAAAAATTAATTCTTGGGAAAATATTAATCTAAACAGAAAAAGTAAATCAATAAGCTTTTGAAGATATCATAGAAGATTACTTTTATGATCGTAAGGGAAAAAGAAAGATTTCTTATACAGGGATATTTCAGAGAATGAAACCAAACACCACAGAGAGAGTGAAAAGTCAAGCAAAAGAATGGGAAAATATGTTTGAAGCACACTTATCAACAAGGACTCACAACCAGACCACACTAACACTTCTAAAAATCTATTTAAAAAAACAGAAAAATGGCCAGACACTTCACCAAAAGGGATATTCAAGTTACCAATAAACATATGAAATAAGCTCAATTTCATTGTTTACTAAGGAAATACAAACTCAAACCACAATGAGGCATCATCACACATCAGAAAGTCTCAAGTGGGAAAAAAAGTGTCGGCAGGGGTGTGGGCAGTTGGACACTCACACCCTGCTTTTCCAATACAGCCATTCTGGAGAACACTTCGGTTGTATATATCTTTTATATATATGCATACATGTATATTTTTCAGTGAAAGTGCATATGCTATTATCCTCATGATTGTATACTCAACAAATGCTTAAATGTGTACACCACAGGACACACAAAATTATTCGTGGAAGCATTCATCTTAGTAGACAAAACCAAAAATAACTCAAATGCCAAATGTCAATCCACAGTAGGACAGATTAAAAAACTGTGGTATATTCATACACTGGGGAGTATCCAGAAATGAAAATAAAGTATTATTATACTGAACAGAGATCAACCTCAAATATAATATTAAGCAAAAGAAGCCAGGTATGAAAGAGTACATTCTATGTGTTTCCACTTTTTATGAAGTTAAAAAAAGATAAAACTAAAGCCTTATGAAGACTAGAATTGCAAACCACAGGGAGTGCTGGCTGAGACCAGCCTTGAGGGGGCTCAGAGCGCCGGTGCCGTTCACTGTCCTGACACAGGCGCTGGTTTCGTAAGTGCGTTTGTCACGCTGTCCACTGTGATCTGTGCCCCTTTATGAACATGCAGGGTGGGCCAAGGCAGATTTACAGTCATTTGGATGGAAAATAAGTAATAAATAATAATACAAGAATAAACTCTGTGTGTGGTGCCCTCACGACTATGAACCTACTTTGGCCCCACCCTGTATATATTTCCAATTAATTAAAAGAAAATAATATTGAGTTTGAACTTGCCCAGGAAAAGGAGAGTGGAAACCTTGCCAGCCATCAATATATAAAGTCGGGCCAGAAGAGGAGACATTCAGCAGAGGCATTAGGAGGAGACGAAGATCTATGCTTTATCTCTGACTCACTTTGGCTTTCAGTAAGGGAACCCAGGCCATTGCTTTCGTTCATTTATTCGAGAACCAATTCAACAAATACCTTGGAGCACTGACCCTGTGCCAACTACTGTGCCAAACTCTGGGGATGTAACAAAAAAATAGTGAATGCGGCTTTCAAGGAACCATGTGCTTTGTACATCATCGAGCACATTGTTGCAGGTGGACAAATTAATGAATGACCATAAAGGAATATTTGAGGACTGCGTGTCAGCTTAATTGGTAGACTTCATTTTTATTTATGGTCTATGGATATAACCGCAGGCTCCCTGAAACCAGATCCAAATGGCTAGTTTTCTGTACTGGAGTTGGATTTTGTAATTCCTGATTCCCTTGTAGGGTTATGACACATCGATATTTTCTTCAAACTCTGACTAGTTTTGTGCTTTATGGCATCTTCAGAATCTGAAACATTAAAACATCTAACTAGAAGAAAATGGAAATAACAATGCAAACTATAATCCCATGCGGTAGCTCTCTGTTTTTTTTTCTTCCCATAGAAATATCCATTAGGAGATGAAAGTGTGTAAAGTTGTGCTATGTGAATACAAATATGTAAAGTTACAATGAAATCTGAGCTATCCATTTTTTTGCCAATTATATTTTTGCCTACTTATATGGAGAGAAACACATATTCCAGTATTTTCCAAGTTCATGACCATTTAAAACTCCTTTGAAATGTTTTTCTCAGAGTATTCAAGAGATGATATGTTAGCATTTGTGTTTATACAGGCCCAGGGACCTGCAGGGGTCTCACTCAGAGGTTAAAGAAATACATAAGGAAGGTTCGATAATCACCATCATCATCATTGTGCTTTGGGGTTTACAGGTTACCCCACCATCTGTATAGCACTCTCACCACCATTCTTTTACTTCTCACATGATGCTACGAGGAAGGTATTCTTATCCTTATTTTACACACACACACACACACACACACACACACACGGGCCTACCAGTGTGGGATGCCTGGCCCAAGTTTACATCAGTAAGTGACATACACAATGCTAGAATCCATGGTTTTCTGTCCTTAAGTCCATATTTTTTCTACTTACCCGATGTAGTAGAAATGTGTCACAGGTTGTTTTCTGGAACATATCCTTGGAATATGTATCCCCACCTGTAAAAGAGGAGGGTGGGGATACAGACAGGGTTCAGCAGAGAGAATTGGAGCTGTGAGCCAAACCCAGTGCTGTCCCTGGCCACTCCACGGGGAACGCAGGACCTAGAGTGGCCCACGTCATCCCAGCATGGCCATGTTGCATTTCCCAACCTTGAACAGGCATCAGATGTGGGCCACCCAGGAAGGATGTGACCTTGGATGAAGGTGCCCCTCTACAGCTGAGTAACCTGAAGGTGTCACCAACTGAAGGCTGCTGGTAGCATTCCCAGGGCCCAGGCCACAAGTCCTCCTTAAGATGAAACTGAACAGGTTATTTCCCTTTCCTCCCAATCATACCAGTTATCACCCAAGCCAATCAACATTTTTCTGGTCTCCCTAACTTTCTAACAGGGATGCTCTGTTGCTTCCTGAATACAATGGAACTCGTCTTTAGAAACATGTCTCTGGACCACAGATTAATGTGCAAATCCAAGAAAATAAGGACCTAAAAATTTTTAATTTTGGCTCTTCCTTTTCGAGCCAAAAGTTTCACAGGGAGAGAAACAACTCATCTAGGAGCACAGAATGGCCCTTTCTCAGTCATCTCCACAGGACAAGCTGCTTGGCTTGTTTGTATTTCGTCAGAGAGTGAGTCAGGGTCTCCATGAGTAGGAACCCTTAACTAGGAAGGGGTTCCGGGTGACCTAAATCGATGAACACAAGATGCAGTGATCACCTCCTTTAACCCGACTGTGGTAGATTTAGTCGTCTCAATTAAATTCATCTTCCCCAAATCTAATTATGGCTCCAACCTGTAGCTCTCTTTTATCTAGTGTGCTTTACACAGTTCCCCGTGGAGAGGAATAACTTTCTCCTATTAATTTACACTTGGCTGCAACTTCTTCTATAAGACACGGGCAGCCGTCATTATCATCAGCCTCACCTTTATAATGAATAGTTATTAAAAGTTTTCTATATTCTAGAACCTCACACGAGCTGCCTCGTCCAGTTCTCACAACAATACTACTGCTGAGTAAATACGGTAGGGAGACATGTATTAGGATGGATTGGGACCTTTGGAAGTGTGGTACTGGTGACTGGAAGACCTTGATTCCCCCCAGGAAGGACAGTAATAGCTATTCCCTCCCAATCATTTTGCTTTTGCTATACTTGGGTAAAAACTGCATAGTGCATGGCATTTAACACTGTGTTATGGGCAGGCTGATGATATAGAAGATATGAACTTCAATGGGACACATATGCTTGACATGAATTTTGAGATTATGCCAACAGAAAGAACTGCAATTCAAGCAATATCAATCACCTGCTATTAGGACACAGGAAAGATCTTAAGTCAGGAAACAGAAAAGGAACCCATACCCACTGATGAAAGAAGACCATTCCAGCAGAAGTAAGTACATAGCGGGGCTCCCCAAATAGGCCTGTGAATACTGGTTAGTGTTTTTGGAAGACAGAGGGATTACTATATTACCTGATTCCTTTCCTGCTAATTGAGACGTACCTGTTACTTCTAAATATCTGCTTATGTCTTTTTCCAAACATTTGCGAAACTGAGTTTTCACAGAGGTGTTGATACTATTGATAATAAAATAAGCTGATGAACAAAATAGAAACAGAAGCATGGACGCGTGGACCAGACTGACAGCTGTCAGAGGGCAGTAGAGAGGGGGAGGATGGAAGAAGGTGAAGACACATACACAGTCCTCACAGGCACAAACAACAGCGTGGGGATGGCAAGCGGGAAGGGGGTGGGCTATAGGAGAAGGCAGGCAAAGGGTGGAAAAGGTCGACATCTATAATAGTGTCAGCAATTAAAAAAAAAAAAACCTGATCTGCATTATTCCTGTTTTCTGGTTCTGCTCAGAAGAAAACCATTGCTACCTTGACAGGCTCAGAAGAGGCCCTGCACAGAAGTTAGAAATCATTTTCTAAAGATTTTATTTACTTATCTTTAGAGAGGGAAGGGTTGGAGGGAGGGAGGGAGGGAGAGAGAGGGAGAGAGAGAGAGAGAGAGAAACATCAATGTGGGGTTGCTGAGGGCCGTTGCCTGCAACCCAAGCATGTGCCCTGACTGGGAATTGAACCTAAAAGACACTTTGGCTCGCAGACCGCACTCAATCCACTGAGCTACGCCAGCCAGGGCAAGAAATCATTTTCATAATTAATATGAAAAAGGAAAAAGATGAAGGGCGGAGACTAACATTGACAGAGCACCTTGAACATACCAGGTACTAGGTCAGCTCTTTGCTTACACTGTCAGTTAATTGTCCTGAAAATCTGTGAGGAATGCATCATTATTGTTTCCCACTGAAGGAGCTAAGCCTCAAAGAAGATGAACAATACAATTAAGAAGGGGGTGGATAGAGACTAGGCACTTCCTAATTCTTTATCAAAACACACAAATGATGATTTTGCCTCATAACCTTCTGACCCCACAACCATGATCTTTTGGCTGCTCTGTGTACGTGAGGAAGGCGGGACTCTGAACTCAAATCTCTTTGCTTCTCCAGTACCCGTCTTTTTCTGACATTTCTCATCCATCCAATCAAATTCCACATCATCCAAGACCCCTTCTGTCCTCAAAGTACAATGCCGATAAATGTCCACTTTCTCCAACTATTACTTCACAGTCACTTGAAATTTATATCACCTCAAAGGTCTCTTTCAGCCAGAAAGTAAAAAACGATAAACCCTGGCCTATAAACTTTTACTAGCAAGTTAGTGTCAAAATAGAAAAAAAACAGATATGAAATTCTTTACTTTGGAAAATCTGAAGTCTTTTTTTTAAGGCATTTCCTCTGTCCCTCTGGGACTCCAGTTATTCTTCTGTGAAGTTTTTTCACTGCGTCTTCATGTCCCTTTTGCTCTTTCCTTCATTTGCATCCTCTCGCTTGTGTTCCAGGCCAGATGTTTTCTTCTCACCTTTCTTCCACTTCTCGAATATGCTGTCAAACGTAACTGTTGTGTTATTCATTTGAGACATTATAATTTCTGTTTATTATGTGTGTGTGTATATATATACACATATATACATATATATTCTTTTTGTAGATAAGAGTTTCCTATGGAAATTCTCCATCATATTTAAAATCTTGAGCATATTAGTTAGTTATTTTAAAATCATAATTCTTAATATCTGAATCTCTTGTGGTTCTATATGCTCTTTTAGTTATTGATCAATTCTTGTCTTTTTGATACGAAGTGATTTTTTTTTTAATTTTTGAGTCCCAGAGGGCCTCTCAGGCTCTGGATGATGTAATCTGACTCCAGAGATTTGCTTCTGCCTCTAGCAGACAGTGTGAGTAGGAATGGATCATTTAAATACATTTATGGATTGTTTCTTTAAAGGGAGACTTCCATCTTTTATGAGGGTTAATTTATTTCCAGGTCACCCTTACTATTAGAATAAGGTCACAGTTAAAAACCTGGAGTATTTACCAGGGATCCTTCTCTTGATGGACTTTGAACTACAATTTATTTCCCCCAGTTCCATAAAACTTCCAAAAGTTCTACTCAGCTTTTCAGCCTTTGAGGTGCAGTTTTTTAATTGGTCAATGCCTCAAACAACGGCACTGAGCGTTAGCGTCACCTGTGTGAGCGACTCCTCTCCCTGCTGGCTCATCCCTGGAGCGCTCCCTGCCTCAGTACCTCTCCAGTGTCTTTAAACAAATTTTGGGGCTATAGCTTTTCTGGTATTCTCAGAGGAAGTGTTTGTTTCAAACAAGAGTGTTGCTGGAAGATGAAACCTCCACATATAAATCTGCATCTATTTTATGCTGGAGGAATAAATCTGGATGCACAGTGGGTACAAGCACAGACTCCAGAGTCAGATGGCCCCAGGTTTGCCTCTGAGTGCCAGCATTTATTAACTGTGTCATTGCACAGGTAACCTGGACTTTTTGAGCCTTTTCCTCTAACTATAAAATAGAGAAATTGATTGGTGTGTGGTATATAGTTAGTGCTCAGTAAGCATGGCTCGGTATTACAATCACTGGAACTCTAATACTTACTGCTACCACTCCTACCACTTTTCCTACCATAAAAAACATAAAAGTTTAAGTATCTTTACAATGCAATGCTTGGTACTCTACAAGAACTCTGTTAAGATAGATATTACTATACTAACTTAAACCCACTTTCAATTTCAGACAAACTGAGTTGCAGATCATCTAAGTGACTTGGTAAAGAGATTATACAACTAACAAGTGGCAGATGTGACATTTACGTACTAGCTCCTTTGATCACAAACTGTGAGTTGTTTTTATAAAAGTCATTGATCATTGAGGAGTAATGATATTTAGGTGCTGTCTGGCTCAATGTCCATGTGTCCTGGAAACGTGCCCCATTTAGATTCCAGACTTAAAGATTATCTAATCTTTAAGATTAATAATTCTGTAAATAGGGGAATCGAAGCTTAGAGGGGAAAAGGGTTTTGTCTAATTCACACAGCAAGAAACGGGCAAAGTTAATGGAGATATAACAAGGCCCTCAGGCTTCTCTCGACTTCAGAAAGCTCCTTCTATGTCAGAAATATTTGCCTAGCCACAGCTGTGATTTTGACCCTGAAATGTCATTAGTAGTAGCAATACATTCTCCCCCTTCGTAAAGTGGCAAATCAACAGAAAGGCGATCTTATCCTACATGCTAATGCCCTCTTATTATATTACACCAGCTTAAGCATTTCATCATGAAATTTAAAAATTTAAGACGGAATTATCTGCTCAGCCAGGAGGCAAAGTCAAGATGGATGTTTATGATGTGTTCAATTCAATTACTGGTTTATTGTGTGTGGTTTTGCCTATTATATATCAGTTCAAGTACAGGTTTCCCTCACCATCTGAAAGCAGAACCTTCCTGTGAAACCTGTCTTGAACTAAAATGGCATAATGCAAAAGGTAGCCCCCCCCCCCCCCCGCCCTTTTCTGAAAGTCTGCATTAGGCCACTTGGCTTTTATGAAAGACCTACATTAGTAACTTCTCTTCCTAACCAGAAGAAATCCAAAGAGGAGTTTTACTTTTATGAAAACAGTCATTACCCTACTAATGCAGGTCTTTTGTAAAAGCCAAGTGGCACAACATGAACTTTCAGAAAGCAGGGGTTACCTGTTTTATTAATTTCTCATATAGCCTTAGAGTTTTATGTGTTTTGTTCTTGTTTTTTTGCTTTTCAATTCCAATGGGGTATGCAGTAACTCTCCATGAAACAAATAACATCAACCTTTATTAGAAATACCAACTGAAACTATTTTGTCCAGAGTTCCCTTTGGGTAGTTTAGATGTTAAAATAATATTCTGGCCTATATTAAACTGTGCTCAGTCGCTTACTGCGAAAACAATGCCTGGGTGCCAGAAATCCCAAGGAAGAAATTTCACACAGATCAGCCACACGTTGACTCCTGGACAGCAGTCTGGCTCTCCGGGAGGGATCCTGGGAGACCCTGCCGGCTTCTACAGGAATCCGGTGAGTGCACTGGTAGAGTCCATTTCCCAGAAGAATCTTTTGCTTTGGGAGGGGCAGGAGGGTCTGGCGTAAAAGCAGTAGATCGCCCACGCGACTGGCTGCTTTGTACATCTCATTCTGTACCGCGTCACCACGCCGCTGATGGGGGGAGGTGCTGTAGCCTGAGGTTAATGGGATCCTAGATGAAAGGAACATTTTGGGTCTTTGTTCTGCTGGGTTTTGTCTTGTATCTGTTGCCATAGTTTTTAAGCCATTTCCTTTTCTGTCTCCTTTTCTTCTCTTAACCGAGAACATTTTTGTAAGTGCACACACCTGTAGAGTGAGTCATTTTTAAAGAATTTGTAAAATAGTTCCTTTTCTTCTGAGAAGCATTCTTTTCCCTCTTTCAACTTGCATCTCGTCTGTGACTACAATCGGGCCATTCTGACCTCCAGTTTTTCACCCCTCCCCCCTTCGGCATTTGCTGCAGCTTTGATTCATAGACGTGGAGTTTGGTAAACACTGTTTTTGGTGACTCCATCTCTTCTCTCTGCTCCCTTCCACCCCAAGTCCCTACTTCACTTTTCAAACACTTCTTCAAGAATTTTAACATTTTTGTAATCATCACATCCACTGTCATACAGGAAACAAAGGACCAAGCAATTCCGTCTAAGTTGAATATTTAAAGTATTAATTCAACATAAGATTTGGGTTTACAAAAAGAGCCAGCAACTGCTGATCTTATCGCTTTAGCCTGAATAACCGACTTTCTGGGTCGAGGTAGGTATTTGGGAAGGATCGTCCTTCTTATTTCCCCTACAATAATATCTAATTTGCCTCCAGGAAAGCGTGACTCATTTCATATCAAAGAGGAAATTTTAATTTTCTAGTCAGCTGCACAAATAATAAGCTTACCATCACCTTTGCCCTAAATATACTGTAGAAAGAATACGCGGCCTGGCACAAATAATGCCCCTTTTCTATTACAGAATCTTTTCTTACAGAATCACAAGCATGTAATTCTGTAATATAACGATATCACAATCAAGCACACCATATGACATTTTAGGTGAAATGTTCAAATTAGAACTATAAATTATTACACCCCTATTATCACCCTGCCCACCACACTGAAGCAGGCCTCACTTCTGCCAGACCCTGTGCATTGCCTTTAGTTTAGGAGAAGCATGACTTGTCCCAAAGGGGACGCATTTCTCAAAATAAAAACCAACAGGAAGTTGCGCTGAGACACTGGAAAGAGCTAGGTTATACTGGGGACTTTTTAAGAAAATAACAGCTTTATTGAGATACAATTTACATACCATGCAATCCACTAAAATGTATAATTCAATGACTTTAAAGTATTCCAAGGGTTTTGCAATCACCACACAATACTTATCAGAATACTTTCATCATCCCACAAAGAAATTTTGTACCCATTTGCCGTCCCTCCTCAATTCACAATCCGTGGAAATTAGTCCCTACAGGCAGTTCTAGAGGTGATCCCTGTGTGTGTCACACTTGTCCACTAATTTTAGAGGACCGGGAGCCTTAAGGGACTGTCACACACACTCCCACTGCAGGGCCGGGCTGTACACTGCGAGTTCAAACCGTGAGCACACCGAAGTGCTGGATGGAGGGTGGTCACTCCACAAGGCTATCCGAGGCCAGAGAGCAGCTGAGTGTCCGAGCTTAGCCCGGAACCCGGGAGGCCCTGACTTCCAGCTTAAGGCTTCTTCTAACGTCGTACTTCCTTCTCCGGGACAGACTTCCAAAGGTGCACGAAGTGCCTTTTGCCAAGTCCAACATCAGATTTCTGCCCAACCTGATGATGCCTAATGTTTCCTTCCTGGAAAATCTAACCCTTCTTTGTAGAAAATGAGGTCCACATATGAAGAGGCAGAAATGCACAACAGACCACAGGGAGTTACATTCCGGGCCTCCAGAGAAACATGGGAGGCTCATGCCCGAGAAAGACAAAGGGACGAGCAATCCTGGGGAGGCCACAGATTCTTTCTGACTTTCTGAGTTGTTGACTGAGGCCTGTCCTGAGGCAGATGTGAGCTGAGTCATTGCCAGGATGAGTTGCTCTGGACTTTAGCGACATTAACCAGGTGAAAAAACAATCCTGATTGGTCTTTCTAGCTAAAAATTGCTGAGTGGGCTGTCAAATTCTTCAGGTCTGAGACCAATAGAGCACAAGTGAAAAAAAGGTGGATGAGTAAAGGCTGAGGTCCAACGGCACTGCTATGGGATAGAGAAGCCAGACAGATGTGTCTTTTCTATTGGAATAAGAGGGAGCTCTATGGTTACTTTTGCATTTAAAAAATATGTTTTTTTCTGATTCTTTGAAAATATCTTGCCTGAGGAAGAAAGTGTAATAGAAACGGCACAAATGTGGGCATTTCAAACAACAAACTAACAACAATCTGTTCCAAACATCATGGCCTTGGAAAAATGGTCTCTCCTACATAAGCTGCTATTTTCCTTCTGATCACATTACCCGTCACTGAACTGCTCTGAAGAACAGACGATAGGTGTCTGCAGAGCTGTGTAACAGTGCCTGGAACGTGGCTCGGAGCTAATATTATGACTATTATCGAGTCCCCCTGCCACAATCTATCCTCGTATTCTCTCTCCTCAACCTGTTCCCAAAGAGACCAAAAACTTAGTTTGTGCCAAAGGGACAGTGCTGAAAGGGGGATCAATATTAACCCCTCCTAATGACATTTACAATCACGGAGAGACAATGAAAGACATAAATGAGGTGTTTATCCAATGGTGGAATTCTGGCTGTAAGTCAACCACTGGAGAAGCTATTTAGGGAAATGGGATAGCCCCTGAAATCACCACAGGGAAAAGAATGCCTCTACCTGATGTGTGAGATGTACCCGCAAAGACACGCAGGAAGTATGTTCGCTCCAGACATCGGCCCCACTGCGGGAGACTCCAGGATAGGTCTTCGTAACGACACAGTTTGTGAGTTGCATCAGGCTCTGGATAAGTCGTACAAGTTTGTGGGCCTCATTTTCTCTGTCTGTCAAATGGGTTTAACTGGTTCAACCCCAAATAAGTTGGGGTGTGTAACACCCTGTCACCTTTAGAGGGCTGGGTTCCAGGGCTGGATGGAGGGTAGTGTTTTCAGGCTGCAGGATACGGAGAAAAGGGAATACAGAAAACTATCCAGAGGTAAAGTCAGGATCAAGGAAAATAACGCTTGCAAAGCAGTTCTAGAGAGATTGTTCTAGGCTGAAAGTACATTTGATGGACTAGTGAATCACTTCCTATATGGAAGAAATGAACTGCTATAGACACTGAACTATTACAAGAACTCTAACTTGTCTGCTAATCTCACAGGCTTGTTCTGCAATTCAAATGAGAATATGTGTGATGACAATCTGAATGTCAGAAGTATTATTATTGCAAATTTATGAGAAAATCTTCTTTTTACACCAGAGTGAAAAAATATGCCCTCATCATTAAAGGATAAACCAGATTTCACAGCTATTTGATATGTTTGGAATTTAAAGTTAACATAAAGACAAACAAATTACTTATTCTATCACTACTAGTCATCAGACCAGAGAACAGTGAGAGAACATCGTGTTTCTCGATCAGAGCCCTGCGTGGGACACCGGGCTATGCCACTTAACAATTATGTGACCTCAGGCAAGTAGTGCAACCTTCGCTGTATCATCTGGGGAAAGAACAGGGGTAATTATGCCTGGTTTAGTAATATGAGCAGATTCTTGTTAGGATTAAATTAGAGATTGCAATGTGAAAACACTTTGCAAATGGAAATGTGCTGTATCTATGTAAAAATAGGTAAAATTTAAAGCTTAAAATGTAACCTTTTATAACTTTGCCAGCCTCAAACTCACCAGCAAGCTTTGCCCTGGCATTGCGCATTGCACCCTTCCGATAACTCTGCCCCAGAGAACAGGGGGATGAAGCCCCAAGGTGGGCTGGACCTAATGCACTTGAGCCGCTGCTGTGGAGTGCACACAAGGGGCTCTGTCATTCTCCTAGACAGTGATAAGCTTCTGTGGGCAGAACTGGGATGGGGTATCTGTCCCCCAGATGGCATCGCCGGACTGGCCACCTTCACCCCGAGGCTATGAGCATACGTGGAATAGCATCAGGACACTCAGAAAAACTGCTTCCTTCTCTACTATCTATTTTTTTTCTTATTATTAAGAACAGGTTCTCCTCAGCTGATATGCTGCAGTAGGGGAAACATAAGTGACATTCAAAGACTCACAGGCATGTATTCGATTGGAACAGTGATGCTGAAAGTCTCTTCTCGGAGCTGCCGTGTTTCAATGGCCCACACCCCGACCCTTTTGGCATGTGGACATTTGCAGGGAAAACCAACTGGCCTGCTTGGCTCATCCTCAATGATCTACCTCATGGCAATATTTAGGGCTACATTTAAGTGTCACAGGTAGATTAATAATAAAAAATGCAGGAAAATGTTGCTCAAGTTTAATGAACTTTATTTATTTTGTTTTAGTTGGCTAATTATTATCATGAACAGATTTAGAACCAGGCAGAGAGGGACTTGGTCCTTTACCAGATTGGGGCTTCATTTTATTTTTATTTTCACTGTGTGATTTTTAAGCCACACAATTAATGGGTGTGAGGTCATAAACTCAGGTAATATAAAGAAGCAAAGGGAAAACAGGAAGCTTTCTTTACTATACTACTGCTTAAGATATGAAAAAGCTTTTTAAATAAGAAAAAAACCCAAACATATAAGAAAGTGCAATTAAAGTGAGAGGTAAAAATAAAACGTAAGTGAAATTAGAACCAGACAGAGAAAAAACATTCCTTAATAGATCAGATCAACCTGAGTAAGAGTGTGCACTCTAACCAGTTAGTATAAAAGGAAATTTCAAACAAATTCCTCATCAGATTTTTATAAATAATTAATAAGAGGTAAACTGGAAAGGTGCAAAATTATAACAGAATAGAGTTAAAGAGTGGTGTATTATTTATTTTCAAGCACCTACAGCAAATGCCTAGACAAAAGTTAATTATGATACTTCTTACCAGACCTATTTAATGTTCATTGCATTGTTAATAAAGTTCACAGTGTTAAATGAGATGCAGAAGGAATGTTCTTTTTTTTCTTTTATGATTTCAAAGGTTGAATGAGAAGGGGATGTCAATCGCCTTTGTGAACCTGCTCTCAGAATTCATGTTCAGGATGAATGCTCTTTGTGTTTATCCATCTTTATGAGTTGATGGATCCAAGTCAATGTATTTCCCTTCATGGGACTGATCGGATAACAGACTTTGATTTGGTATGCACGTCAGGCTCAGGCTCATTTTTCTTTGTCTGCACTCATACTCTGAGATAAGGATGACAGTTAATAGGAGCCCCATGCTTTTTTTGTTTAACTGAAAAAATTTGACATGTAACATTGTACAAGTTTAAGGTGTACAGCATACAGCATATTACCTTGACACATTTATATATTATGATATGATTGTCACTGTAGCAATATTTATCAATTACATGATTATAGTACAACAATGTCTATAGTCATTATATTGTGCACTAGAGCTCTGTGGCTTACTTATCACTTGTTGCAGGTTTGCACCCTTGAAAAACATCAAGTTTACCTTCCCACCCCCTCATCCCCTGGTAACCACAATTTTACTCTGTTTTCTTATGAGTGACGTTTTTAGATTTCACACATAAGTGATATCATGTAGGATTTATCTTTCTCCGCCTGAGTTATCTCACTTAACAAAATGTGCTCAAGGTCTGCCCGTGCTGTTGCAAATGGTAGGATATCCTGCTTTCTCATGGTTGAATAATATTTCATTGTGTAAATGTACCATATAATTTTTATCCATCCACCCACTGGTAGGCATTTAGGTTGTTTCCATATCTCAGCTGTTGGGAATAATGCTGCAGTAAACACAGGAGTGCACATATCTCTCTACAATTCTGTTTTCATTTCCTCTGGGTATGTACCCAGAAGTGGAATCGCTGGATAGCATGGTACCCCTGTGTTTAATGTTGTTTCCATAGTGGTTGGAGCAATGGCATTACCATCCACAGTGTATAAGGGTTCCCTTTCCATCATGTCCTCGCCAGTACCTGTTGTCTCTGCTCTCCTGGGTGATAGCCATTTTGACGGTATAAGGAGATATCTCATTATGGTTTTGATTTGCATTTCCCTGATAATTAATGATGCTGAGCATGTCCTTATGATCTTTTATGTGCTTATTGCTTCCTGATTTCAAACTGTACTACAAAGACATAGTAAAAGAAAAAACAGTATGATACAAACACAAAAATGGACACATAGACCAATGAAATAGAACAGACAGCCCAGAAATAGATCCCAGCATGTATATGGTCAACTAATGCCTCACAAGGGATCGAAGAGCACTCAAGGCAAAAAGGATAGTTTCTTTAACAAATGGTGCTAGAAAGACTAGAGAAACACAAGCAGAATAATAAAATCAGATCCCTATCTCACACTATTTACAAAAACGAACTTGAAATGCATCAAAGACTTAAACATCAGAGCTGATACCATAACACTCCGACAAAAAAACATGGAAAAGAAACTCTTCAATACTGGTCTTGGCAATGATCTTTAGGATATGAAGCACAAACAACAAAAGCAAAAACAAAAATGGGACCACTTCAAACTCAAAGAGTTCTGCACAGCAAAAGAAATAATTAACAAAGCAAAAAAAAAAACAACCTAAAGGATAAAAGAAAAATTTTGCCAACCATATATCAGAGAAGGAGTTAATATCCAAAAAAAAAGGAGATGTGGGAGTTCATTGCTTTTATCTGTACCCACTTAGCTTAACCTTCAAAGCAGAAGTTCCGCACAATGGATAGTGCCCCGAACAAGGAGGGCTGCCAACACTACAAAACAGAATGGAGCATGATGCACACTTGAGGAGCTTACGGTATTGTTTCAGGAACCACAGTGACCCATAAAAATGAGAGAGAGAGAGAGAGAGTTAGTTGTGTCAACCAATAATTATTTTTCCATAAAGTAGTAAAAGGTACCGTAGGAGAACAGATTATATTCCAGTAACTGAGGACTTAGGCAAGTTATTTCCTCTCATATGTAGCAATTCTCGCTTTTTAACATAAGGCAATTAGATCACACTGTTGATTTCCAGGTGGTTATATTCTTAACCCAATGAAATTTCAAAAATCAAATTTAGATGACCAAGACAGAATCCTCAGCCTTTAGTTTGACCAATTAAGGGCATTCGAAATAACTTCTACCTATCACCATGATTTCCTTTAAAATAAATTTAAACAGCAGAGAGAGACCCAATTACAGAATGAAGAACAGCTCTTCCCAAAGTAGGACCCTGCATTTGTTCACTTCTTCAGCAGACAGGTGCTGAATGCCTGTTGGGCATTACGCTCTTCCCAGCAGCGGGAATTCTGTGCTGAGAAGGCAGAGCGGTCCCAGCAGAGATCTCATGACGGTGGTTAGAGACCAACAGCTATTGCCATCTATACATGGTGCAGGTTTATTTCTTCACTCGGCCACGGACTAGTGAAAACAAGCAAGCATCCGTTCTTATCCCAGAATTTGGAAACGACTGCTCCCAAGGGTCAATAGTTCTCAGATCCCATGGTTTATAAGGTCAGAGTCTCCATCATAAATAACATGTGAGAATGGGGAAGTATCAATGTTGGCTGGAATAATTTAAACCTAATAAAAGAATCTAAGAAGACATAAAAGGCATTTTATTTAGACTTGAGTTTGGTGGGAAGAAGGTAAATAAGAAGTCCTCAACCTTGCTTGGTATTCCTTTTTCTTTACTCACTGGTAGAAACAGGAATACATATTAGTTATCAACATCATCTTCACTGTATTTCCCTCTCTGGTAATGTAAAATGGGGGATGGTGCTTTAACTTTTACAGAATGCCAAAGAAAAGAGATGACGTAATGTTTCCAGGAGAGAAGAGAAAGCAATTCCTTTTCATTTGGGCAGTTTCACTGCCTTGGAAGATGGGATTACAAAGCCACTGGGACTCAGTGGTCCAGGTTTTTCCAGGTCTAATGAGAAGATGCATGAGGACACTGATGCAGTCACTGCCTCACTCATGGTGTCATCTGTTCGCCCGTGTGACGAAGGCCCTGGCAGGTTTACTTTTGGGTTCCCTGGTAAGTATTTACAATGAAAGAGAGTGAGCAAATGATCTTCCATGGGTTTCGCAGTATCATTCCCTTAGTGATGAGACAGGCAAGACGAAGTTGTCGTCTCTCACCCTAAAGTTTCTGTGAAATCAGATCTAGCATGCAGGATGAATGACTCGCGGGGAAACTGAAATGAATGTAACTGCAGAATACACTCAGGCCTCCTAGGCTGGCAGGAATGGGGGGAGAGGGAGATGAAGTAGACTCGTGGCGTAAGTAAGCACAGACAGGGCACAATCACATCAGCACTGAGTCATCGGAAGGATGACTGAAGGATGCCCAGTTGTCATGGAGAAGCGTGAATGAAAGAAGCTAATAACGATGCTTAAGTACAAGGACATGGTAACCAGGAAAGGCATTGACATTGACTCAGGGAACATGGAGACCTTTGTTCTAGTTCTGATTCCGTTGCTAAGTCACTGCATGACATTGGGAAAACCACTTTTCTTCTCTCTGCTTCGGTTAGCCCTTTGCTGTGAGTACTGGACGGGTTAAGTGATCCTAATCCTGTCCCCCTGGATGGATGGACAAATGGGTGGAGATACATGCATACTCAGGACTCTGTACAGTTGGTGACTGAGAGTAAAGATGCTATAGTCAAACAGACCAGGGCTCAAATCATGGATCTACCACTCACTGGCCACATAGCTAAGCCAGGTTATTTATCTTTGCCTAATTCTCTTAATTGGTGATCTAGGACTAAGAACAATACCAACACTACACGGTTTTTGCGATGATTAAATAAAACAAGCACGTAAAGCTCTTAGCTCAGTGCCAGGCACCCGGTGCTGTTATTACTTGTGGCCCCTGCAGACTGGACTCTGCAGGTCAGTCACATTGCCACCGGGCAGCAGCTGCAGCAAAGACGGGAGTCTCTCCAGGTCCTCTGGCTTGTCATCTGACGGCCCAAAACAACCCCAGCAGCCTGACTAAAGGAAGTAAGCTTTCAGGGTTAGCATGAGATGGGAAAGCTAGCAACCAGCACGTTTTCCCTTGTGCCTGTTGTTGCACACATCAAAACTGTGTGTGTGTGTGTGTGTGTGTGTGTGATAGAAGCTCCCACAAACTAGAAACCCCACGGAGTCTGCCGCCTTGTTCCCGCCCCCTTGTGCTCCCGGCTTCAGTGACATGCTTGAGCCAGAAGAGATGTCAGATGCCACGGGACTCGGGAAAACAGGCAGAGGCAACTTGTTTCTCTGAAGGATAAATCCTTTCTGGCAGAAATATGAGTCCGTTTCAATGTTGCTATTTTTTTTCAGGAAAGATAGGTCTGTCCTCACTATATGGAGTATTTCATAAAATTTTCCCAAAGTAAAAGAAATTCAATTAAACAAAAATGTATTACACACCTGTCACAATTCAGGCAGTGTATGGACTGTGCAAGGAGGAGGAGTTTACAAGATGAATAAGACACCCTCCCTGCTCTCCTTCCTCTCACCATCCTCTAATTACAAACACACATGCTTAGAGAACAAACGAGCATTTACACCCACACAGTGGTCCTCAAACTTTGCTCCCCCCACCAGCAGTAGGGCATCACCTGGGACTCTGCTGGAAATGCAGACTCTCAGGCCCCACTCGCGATCTCCAGAAGCAGGAACTTGGGGGTGCTTCCCCGCGGTCCCCTTTAACAAGCCCTCCAGGGGACCGTGATGCACATTCAAGTTTGGCAAAACTTCTCTCGCAGAACTTTCCACTGAGTGTCTCCTGAGAGAGAGGAAATCGACACGCAAGGGAACCTCACTTTCTATCAGAGAATCAATGTCTGCCCTTGAGGAAATCATTCAATATTCTTGTGCCTCAGTTTCTCAACTATAAAATGGAAACAGAATATCTTTACAATTTTTTTTGGATTTTTAAAATATGTTTTACTGATTCTGCTGTTACAGTTGTCCCATTCCCCCCTTCACTCCCCTCCACCCTGCACACCCCCTCCCACCCACATTCCCCCCCTTTAGTTCATGTCCATGGGTCATATATATAAGTTCTTTGGCTTCTGCATTTCCTATACTACTCTTGCCCTCCCCCTGTCTATTTTCTACCTACCATTTATGCTATTTATTCTCTGTACCTTTTCCCCCTCTCTCCCCCTCCCACTCCCCTGTTGATAACCCTCCATGTGATCTCCATTTCTGTGGTTCTGTTCCTGTTCTAGTAGTTTGCTTAGTTTGCTTTTGTTTTTGTTTTAGCTGTGGTTGTTAATAACTGTGAGTTTGTTGTCATTTTACTGTTTGTATTTTTTTATCTCCTTTTTCTTAGATAAATCCCTCTAACATTTCATAAAATAAGGGCTTGGTGATGATGAACTCCTTTAACTTGACCTTATCTGGGAAGCACTTTATCTGTCCTTCCATTCTAAATGATAGCTTTGCTGGATAGAGCAATCTTGGATGTAGGTCCTTATCTTTCATGACTTGGAATACTTCTTTCCAGCCCCTTCTTGCATGCAGGGTTTCTTTTGAGAAATCAGCTGACAGTCTGATGGGATTTCCTTTGTAGGAAACTGTCTCCTTTTCTCTTGCTGCTTCTAAGATTCTCTCCCTATCTTTAATCTTGGATAAGTTAATGATGATGTGCCTTGGTGTGTTCCTCTTTGGGTCCAATTTCTTTGGGACTCTTTGAGCTTCCTGGACTTCCTAGAAGTCTATTTCCTTTGCCAGACTGGGGATGTTCTCCTTCATTGTTTGTTCAAATAAATTTTCAATTTCTTGCTTTTCCTTTTCTCCTTCTGGTTACCCCTATGATTCGGATGTTGGAACATTTAAAGATGTCATAGAGATGCCTAAGCCTCTCCTTATTTTTTTGAATTCTTGTTTCTTCATTCTGCTCTGGCTGAACATTTCTTTCTTCCTTCTGGTCCACACCATTGATATAAGTCCTGGTTTCCTTCCCATCACTGTTGGTTCCCTGTACATTTTCTTTTATTTCACTTAGCATAGCTTTCATTTTTTTCATCTAATTTGTGACTATATGCAACCAATTCTGTGAGCATCCTGATTACCAGTGTTTTGAACTGTGCATCTGATAGGTTGGCTATCTCTTTGTCGCATAGTTGTATTTTTTCTGGAGCTTTGATTTGTTCTTTCATTTGGGCCAATTTTTTTTTTGTCTTGGGGAGGCAAAAAAAAGTAAGGGGTGAGCCCTAGGTGTTCACCAGGGTGGGGCAACCCACGTGGCTGTGCTGTGACATTGTATGTGGGAGAGGGATTTGAGAGGGAACAATGGAGAGGGAACTTGCTCTGCTCTCTCCTGGTTTTCAGTCACTTTCCCCACTTTCCACAAGCAAATGGGGCCCTTCTGGTGCTGACTCCCGGTGGGTGGGTCTGTACACATTCCAAGACCCTGTGGGTCTCTCCAAGGAACTCTCCTGTGAGGCTGGGAGTTTCTCCCAATGCTGCCTCAACCCCCACAGGCGTTTAAAATCAGACGTTTGACTCTTTTTTAAAAATATTTTATTTATTTATTTTTAGAAAGGGAAGGGAGGGAGAAAGAGAGAGAGAGAGAAACATCAATGTGTGGTTGCTGGGGGCCGTGGCCTGCAACCCAAGCATGTGCCCTAACTGGGAATCGAACCAGCGATGCTTTGGTTCAAGACGTTTGACTCTTTATTTCCCCGCACTGGGTTGTAGGGTCTGTCTTGCTCCCCAATTGTTCCTCCCAGTTTATCCTCATGCGAATGTGGGACTGCCCAGTCCACAATCCACCATCTCATCAGGTCTGCCAGTCACAGCCTTGCCTGTCCTGTCTTCTAGCCATGAGTCCTCTCCACCTGGCTGCCTGTCTCCGCCCAGCTGCCTATCTCTGCCCCTCCTACCAGTCTGGATGAATGTTTCTTCTTTAACTCCTTGGTTGTCGGACTTCCATACAGTTCAATTTTCTGTCAGTTCTCGTTGTTTTTTGTTTTTAAACTGTTGTCTTTCTTTTGGTTATGCAAGGATGCACAGTGTATCTACCTACGCCTCCATCTTGGCCGGAAGTCCATCTTTATGACTTTGAAGCTGATCTGGTATATACTTACGGCAGTCCTGAGACTGTGCTTCACTGACCTCCTGCTGAAGGAACTGTGGCGTAGGGTCCCAGTGGACCCCCACATTCGCACTAACACCATGCCTTGCTCTGGCCACCAGCTAAGGGCTGGACCCACACAGACTCTCCCAGTGGCTGCCACCTTCTTGAGAGGATCTGATGGCTTTCCTGAACCTTCTGTAGACTGCATGACAGTTTAGGATGACTTATCCCGCCCTCTATCTCTTCTTTACTTAGGGCATATTGCACCTCGACTCTCCCCATCTTCTTAATTCTCTCCCATTTCCTTTCACACAGGCATCTTTCTCTAACAGGATCCTGGCACATTTAATCCCATCTTGGTGCCTCTGTGACACAGGCCCTAGACTAATGCACTTGCGTCAGCCATTTATCTCTTTCAGGGACTTCTAGCCAAAGGACATACACCCTCTGCTTTGGAAAAAGTGGGCTGATAACCCCCTTCCATGGCTGCCAATCATAAATCATCAATCCCACTTTATTCGATTTATTAAGAGAGAATATAGATATGAGTGAGATTAAGATATACTACCTCAAAATAGGCCACTTTGCCTAATGTATGCCTGTAATAGGCATACATGAACTTTGTGCTGAATGCAATGAGAATTAACACCTTCAGGATGAGTTCTGTGCCCTCTCGTTTTCTGCCTGAAAGCGGAGCACAGGTCTGTTTGTGTAAAGACGGCATAAACGGCCCTTGTGGAGGAATCCCCCCTCCCATTCCAAGAAGAAGAGACTCTTAACCACCTGAGATGGAAAGCCTGCCCCAAGACGGCACTGCATGAACAAGCCTCACTAAAACAACCCCTGTCTCCCATCGCTTCTTCTTCTGACATAACTCAGCAAGCTGAGTTAGTTTTTCTTTCTCCTCTTTCTCTGCTTGATCCTTCCATAAGCGGTCGTCATTTCAGAAGGATAAAGACACAATCAGCAGGTCTGATTCCTGCCGGATCCTTCCTCCCTGAGATGGGACATTGTTCTATATTCACAGCAGCCGATACCTTTCAGATATGAGGGATTTTAATAACTTAGAAATATCCATGACTCTCTGTTTTTCCAGAAATGAGGTCTCATATCTCAGCATGTTTTAATTAAGTAATAAGTTATATGTCAAGAGCAATTAAAGCCTTGAAGGTCAAACCTTGCTTAATTAAAAAACTGGAAGGGCCTCTTTTTGTTCCACTATTTTGAAAGCACCTGAGACCTTTAACGCCTACCTGGGGAGTCACAGGAAATAAAGTCATGGCCAAACAAGCGAGTACCTGCCTTGGAATTCAGTGCCATGCTCCCTCCTGCTGGGCTGCACTGGCCTCCACAAAAGCCTATGAATGTGATACCTGAGTTGAATTTATGGTGTTATGACCCAAGGCAACAAGCAGGTAATATTCTGAAAGAGCTATTAAATGGCAGAGAATTTCAGCATTTGTTAGGTTTTAACTGATGGTATGAAAATGTTACAAAATATTAAATCTTTGATGGATCCTTTTCCCAGCACTTCTTTTTTTTTTCCAGGCATGATCCTAGAAGCAACTTCATTAGAATCCTCTTAGAAGGCGGGATGCAATGCAGACTCTTCAGCCCTCCCCCAATCAGTGAGGGAGAATCCCTGAGAACGGGCCCCTGGAGTCTGCACCTTATTAAGTCCCCTGGGAGATTTTTATGCACACTGAAATCTGGAAAACTATAGATCTAGTCCATTTTCCTCATTTTACCCATGAGAAACTAAGACTCAGAGAGATGAAGCATCCCTGTCAACCACTTTTCGGGGCAGAATTACAACCGTGCCTTCTCATTTCGTCTTCAGACCCTCTTCCACCAACCAAACAGACTACCAAGGTGAAGCCACACAGCAGGGTTTTCCCACTGCTAGGTTAACAGATATGCTTTAAGAAGCGCCCTGCCCCAAAGGTTTGTCACGGTGACTAATAATATTCCTGTATTCAAGGTTTGAAAAGTATTAGCCATCTTCCTATATCGTCATCCTGAGTACCACTCCACCCAACATATTTCTTTGCGGTCTTCTTGTAATTATATTTCCATCATTAACATTTGCTGCTTTTTTGAATTTTTGTAATCTGAGATATTCCCATGTCGAGAGGCTCTGGACATTCCTACGATCATGCTCTTTTTGTCATTGTAACCCCTACTGTCTAAATAACACGAGCACCCAGATACTGCCGACCTTAAACTTCATGGAACATAAAACTGCAGAAAGCACAGACTTAAGAATCAGGAGGTCTGACTTCTAATCACTTCTCAGTCACTAACTCACTTGAGGCAGGACGTTCCCCTCCTGCGTCCCTGTTCCTCATTTGCAGAGAGAGGGAACAGTCCTTAAATACAAGTACCTTTTCAGTTATTTTATTCTGTGGAGGGAAGCAGGGAAACCGGGACGCTGAGCTGTCATTAACTCACATTGTTCTTGAGAAGTGTGAACAATCAAGAGATACAAATATCTCTAATTATGTCAAGCTGCCAGAGAAACAACTGTCGATGTATTCTATTACTTAGCTAGTGAGGAGCTCCAGGAATTGTTGAGTCCCCTGTGGTTAGGGTGGGGGGAAGAAGTCAATGAGTTCCTGCAGGAGGTGTTAATGAGGTCCCGGCATTTGTGTGTGGGGGCGGGGAGGAGGGCAGAAAAGACTTCAGTACTGGGAGAAGAGGAGAAAACATCTCCAGAGGATCTATTCCACCTATGCTCTGCCTGTGAAAGCGGATGAGGCTAGAGAGAAACAGTCTCCTCAAAGAAGCAGAGCAGAAATCTGATTTGCATTGGAGGAAGTTCAACTTAGAACAAACTGTGGCTAACCAACTCAAGCTAATTAAAGCATTCTCAAGTGACTCGGGAAGAAATGCATGTGTGGGTTTGGTTTCTCTTCAATAATTCCACAGTTACAATGAAAAACTAATAGAAATGTGCCCTGGGCACCTAATTACCAACGGGACATCCTGAGATGTTAAGGAAATCTGTACATTTGCAGACAAGAAAGCTGATTTGAATTTCACCTGTCGTGACATTATAGAAATTGCTTAGTGTTTCTAAGACTCCCTTTTTTTCCTCCTAGACTGGGATTAATAATGCCTTCCCTGTCTCTCTCAAGAGGTGGGAAAGAAACAAAATATGAGATAGTATGATACAGTCATATTAAACTTTAAATTATTATTCACATGTAAAGGAGAGATTAAGAGACAGACTGTGGAGACAGACTAGATTTCAATCACCGCACTTTCATATCCCAAATGGGTGAGCTTGTGTAATTCATTTGAAATTTCTAATCCTCTGATTCTTAAGCTGAAAAATCAGGAAGGAAGTCACTAACTACTTTATGTGACTGTTTGAAGGCTAAATAAGATAAAGTGAAGTGCTGTGTGTGCCTTAGAGAATGTAAGAATGAATGCTAGCCATTGCTGTCATCATCATCATCATCACCACTATTATCATTATT
Source organism: Phyllostomus discolor (assembly GCF_004126475.2). NCBI lineage: Eukaryota > Metazoa > Chordata > Mammalia > Chiroptera > Phyllostomidae > Phyllostomus > Phyllostomus discolor. Next base: position 22,986,517 of record NC_040915.2, read on the forward strand.
AGAATACATTTACACTTTGCTGGCTCATAACTAAGTTCAAAGGACATGAAAGAGCACAAATGTATGCAGAACGCTTTGTCTCGGGTAATGATTTTCTCTTAATGTTCAGGGTATAGAACATTTGACCAGAATCCAATCCAGAGCCAAAAGGAGCTTCCACAGGAGAACTGATGTTGACAGAGAGAACTAAACCCTTTACTTCTAGTGGCGCAGGTGCACCCCCATTCTGACTGTTCGATGGGTTTACCGTATTCCTAACCACATCACTTTTCCAGTTCACTCCTTTATGAGAACTTTTAATATTTTATTACATTTTTACTGTGAAGTATAATACAAATAGAGAAGATATTTAAAGCATATATGGACACTTTTATGTGTACTGTAAAATAAAGGCATGTGTATCCATCACCGAGGTAAAGAAATGGACAAAAATAGCACTTCAGAATCACCCACCTCCTCGCCCTGCTCCCTTCCTAACTTAATCCTTTCTCTCACTCATAGGAAACCACTCTCCTGAGTTTCACAGTATTCACTTTCTTGATTTTCTTTATAATTTTACTGCCTAGGCATGCATTCCTAAACACTATAGTTTTTTAAAAATATAACAGTATTGTAGAGATACAATTCATGCCTTGTGCTGTTTGCTCATTTAGAATGTACAATTTAATAGTATCATTTAACAATGTTCCTCACTTCAGTGTAGTCAGACTGTTACAGAACAGGGCCAAGTGGGGTACAATATACTATTATCGAAAGGACCCCCCACTAGGTTCGCTATGTCCACCGCCAGAGAAAAGATATCTCTCAATGCCAGAGATTTGTGAAAAGGAAAGAAAATGTTTATTTAAAACTATACAGACTTAAAGTAGTAACCTAATGTCTTCATTAAAATATCCAAGTCCTTTAGGATACCCACAGACACACACAGTCCTTCCTCCTCCCTCTGCTCTCATCTGGGGTACCGTATCTCAGGAAAAGTAGAGGTCCATGATTCAGGCTCCCGGCACCATCAGCTGTGTCACTGCCAGGATCTCCAGCTAATCCAAAGCCATGTGGCACCCTGTCATGGCCCACCAACAAAAGTCTTTGTACCCCTTTTCTTCCAGGCAAAGTCTCTCTTATTTCTTAAGCCATGTGGCCAAAAGGAGCACCCCAAAGCTGTGGGGTCCCCACTCTCGCCAAAGCCATGGCTCCATCTGCTGCATGGTTCTCTCTTTACATGGCTGCAGGGGTCCCCACCTTGACAAGACTGTGTGGTTCTCCCTCACCAAAGCTTCGGGAGTCCCCACTCTGCCAAAACCATTTGGTTCTCTCTTCGCATGGCTGCCAAGTCTGGGTTTAAATCCCAGTGCCAACCTTCTTCTGTACCCCCATTTCCGACTCCTCCTACAATCAGTTACACGTGCCAGCATTCCTGTATTCTTCCAGCTTTACTGGGCTGCCATCACGAGTCTGGGAAGGGTGTCCCCATGTCATGGAGCCAATCTTCTCCAAGCTCCCATGCAGGCGCTGTAACCAGGGGGACCTGCCCCGCCAGTTACAACTTGGGTGGAAGTCCCTTCCATTCCCCTCGCTCAAAGCATGGCCACAGCTATTTAACATATCTATGCAACCAGTTGAAGGTTATAGATATGTTAAATGACCATGTCAGAGGTTAGCTGCAAAGCTGTGGCTGCACAAAACAGCTCTGCGTGTTCCTGCTCCGTGTGTCCCTTCCCCCAGCTCACACCTGTGCGCGGTGAGGACATCCTATATCTTTCTATTATCTTTCTAATATCTCCTGGACACCTTGAGTTCTGGACCCAATTCCAAACCCCTATTCGGAGCCCCCCTCTTGACTGCACATTGTTTCAAGATTTTTATCTTTTACTGAAAGGGTTTATATAGAATCAAAATATCTTTTTCCTGAAATGCTTGTTAGAATTCTCCAGTTAAGCCATTTGAGTTTGGAGTTCACTTTCTGGAAAGGCTTTTAATTACAAATTTAATTACTTCAGTAAGTATGGAATTATTCAGCTGTCTTTTTATCCCCTGGGCCAATTTTGGAAGATTTGGTCTTTTAAAAAACCTAGTGGCATAAAGTGGCTCCTAATGACTCATTATTCTTTAAATACTTATAGGATTAAAAGTGATAGTATATTTTCCCAATTATTAGTTACTTGCGTCACATCTTCTTTTTTTCTTTTTATCTGTCTCACAGGTGGCTTATCAACTTCAGAAGTATTTCAAAGAAATAATGTTTGGTTCTATTGAATCTCTATTGTATATTTGTATTTTTAAAAGTTAATTTCTGCTTTTATTCTCTCTGCTTTCTTTGAATCTACTTTATTTTTTCCAACGTCATCACATAAATGCTTAGCTTATTAGTTTTCAGTCTTTCTTAATTTCTGCCATGTATTCTTTAACTATGAATTTCCCTCTAATCACTATTTTGGCTGCACCTGTGATTTTTGATGTCTACAATTTTCCTTGTTATTTGGTTCAAATATATTCAATACTCTTTATGGTACTTCATTTAACCAAAAGGCTATTTAGAAATATATTTCTGAATATCCAAATATATGTTATTGATTATCGGAATAATTGTATTGGGTGACAGAAAGTACTCCATATAATTTCAAACATTCAGAATTTATTCAAACTTGCTTTATGACCCAACGTATGATTACATTTTATAAATGTTCTACTTGTGCTTAAAAAGAACACATGTTCTGCAGTTACAGCCTTAAGGTTTTATTTATGTACACAAAATAATTTTAATAATAATATTCAAATTTTCTACATTCCTATTAAAATTTTATTTGATTATTATATCAGTCACTAAGAGGTATGTATCAAAATTTTTCTATTGGTTTTATAAATGTGTCTACATCTCCTTATATTCTCTGCCTATTTTCAGATCATGTATTTTTTAGAATTTATTATATGCATAGAAATTTAGAATTGTTTTATTTTCCTGGTGAAATAAAGCTTTTAGCACTATGAAATTACCTTCTTTATCTCTAGTAAATCTTTTTGCAATAATGTCTATTGCTTATGTCGTTAACCATAGTAGCATTCCTTTGGTGTTTGCAGGCAATATATTTTATAGTCCTTTTATTTTCAACCATTTTATAATTTTATGTGTAGATTATGCCTCTTGGCTCTGGGGGCAAATTTCAAATGAGTTTTTATTTGTTCTATTTTTTTAGTGTATTTTACTGATTATACTATTACAGTTTTCCTAATTTTCCTCCTTTGCCCACCTCAGCCCAGTACCACCCTTCTCTCTAGCAATCCCCCTCTCCCCACTTAATTAGTACACCTTAACTTTATTTGGCTCCTTTACTATTGGTATGATAGTGTTGTGGAATATTTGTCTCTGTGTTTTATATCTATGAGATATTTAATTGTTTATAAGATCACTATTCATATTGATTAACCTACACATCCAAAAGTTGTTACCCCAAACACCTGAATTTCAGAATCCCAATGAACAGTACTTCACAGTTGTACACATTTATATCTCTACAGAGAAATGTGCAACTATTCGTTTAATTGGCATAAAGACTATAAACGGTCTCAGGTCATTTCAGGTCAGGCTTACCACCAGATAAGTTCAGATCCCTTCTTGCAATTTATAAAGGTTTTTGGGGTTTGAACTATGGAGGAAAGACTGGGAACATACCTTACACAGTGTCTGTTTTCAGGGGTTCAACAAATGCTGTTGCTAACCTGGTTTCTCAGCAGGTTATTTGTATGTGACACTTCTTTCTGGCCAGATGGTGGGGCCTGGGGGCCACTGTGATTTTAACAGTGCAAGCCCACCTGTCTAGCTGACAGACCTTCCTGTACCCCATATGTTTATGCAGGAAGAAAGGCAGCAATGAGATTGTGGAGTTTGGTTAACCTCACACACGGCAGGTGCTGAGCAGGAGAGGCATCTGAACTCAGAGCCTGCGACTTCATGGACTGCTCCTTTAAACACATCCTGCCTCCTAGAGTGAAAGGCAACATCACAGCTGGGTGGAAACAAGAGATTCCTACCAAACAATGAAGGGCAAATGATGTCACAGGACAAAGAAAGCTTCCTCGGAGATGAAGGATGTGGGTGAAGATCTTGAAAAGACCATCTGAGGGGGAGAAAATTATTGTCTGCTTCCCCTGAATGAAGATGTAAATAATCTATTTTAGCTGGAAGTCTTCAAAGCCTCCGAATTTATGCAGAAATAAATTATTTTCAACGTGGACCCAACATTTATTACACTAATTATACCATTATTCACATCCTTCTCCTACAGTGATTCAACATCCGTGCATTTTAAAATATGAATTTAGAGAACTTCTTCTCATAAATCTCTCCGGGAAAAAAACCCAGCAGGTGTTGCAATGGGGGAAAAAAACCTTATTCTCTTGGTGGTTTCAGGTCTCCAAGCTCTAAAGAGAAAGGGGCTAAAGAGTTAAGTCTAGTCCTGATAAATCACCTAGGCTCACATCAAACGATCCTCAAAGTTAAAAGTGAATGCAGTCTTTAAAGACAATCTCGAAGAGACCTAAACAAATTGTTTGCTGCCTTACACAGGAGTTCATTAATGGCATGTGAATAACTTAAACTACTTGAAGCCATTAGAAGCAGAGGGACTGACAAATAAGAAAGCAATGCTGAAATAAAACATCAAAGGATAAAGTCAGCCAGTGCTTTAATTGATGCCGGCAAATGACTGCTTTCATACACTGTTGGTAGGAGAATGGATTGTTACAACCTTTTAGGAAATTAATGTGGAATATTAGAACAATTAAAAATACAATTGGACACAGCAATGCCACTTTTGGGAAATTTACCCCATAAAAACGAAGTGTCAGCACACAATGATCTGCGTATGTATATAGTGTTTATTCTTTCCAGAAGTATTTATTGAGCACCTACTCTGTGCCAGCCATGAAAGGCACAGGCTCTGCTCTTACAAAGCTTCCATTCGAAGGGACAGACATGGATTATAAATATCAAAGAGAAAATATCAGGCCCAGATAAACGGTATGCAGAGACTCTAAGTGGAGCAAAGTGAGAACTTGTAACTTGAAAACTGGTGATAAAGAAAGGGCCCTCCAAGCAGGTGACATTTAAGCTGATAAGTGACCAACAAGAATCTAGCGTTGGAAAAACTGCAGTGAACTTCATGCTTAACAGAAGGTTGATAACCTGAATCTTAGCAACAAAGGAACGGTTCAATTAAGGACATTATGAAATGGCGCACCTGAAACTTAACATGCCTTAAAAATTTAACTTTTGGTCTCTCTCTTGAAACTATAGTCTGTCTCATCTGAGCTGGTGGCAACTCCCCCTCCAGTTTCAGGATGAAGGCCTCAGCATCCTCTTTGGCTGTGCATGTTGTCTTACACTCCATGTTGGGTCCCGCAGCAAATCTGGGTACTCCACCTTGAGAATGTATCTAGATTTCTGTCACTTCATACCCCACCCCCTTCCACCACCCTGCTCCATCCCGTGTCTCCTGGATTGTTACAATGGGCTTCTAACTGGGCTCCCTGCTTTTAGAAACCCCAGTGCTCAGAACAGCGTCTGACGCATGACAAACACTTCAGTCTGTTCTCAGCACAGCAGCCCGAGTGATCCCGTTAAATATAAATCAGGGCATGTTATTCGTTAGATCAAAATCATTAGTCTCTTTCAGAGTAGAATCCAAAGCTTTTGCCAAGACATTTAAGGCCCTGCAGGAACTGACCCATATGGCTCTAACCTTGCCACTTCTACTCTATCCCTTCGCCCAGGGGTCCCCACCTCCGAGCCACAGGCCTGTTCCAGTCCAGGCCTGTTAGGAACCCACCCACACAGCAGGAGGTGAGCTTGAATGTAATACACTTGAATCATCCCGAAACCATCCCCCATAATATCCGGTTCATGGAAAAATTACCTTCCATGAAACTGGTCCTTGATGCCAAAAAGGTTGGGGACCGCTGCCTTAGTCACTTTAGTCCAGCAGAGCTAGGCCCCTTGTTGATCCCTGAACACATGAGGACACTCCTGCCCCAGGAATGTGGCACGTAACACGGCCCTTTCCCCAAACACAGCTAAGTCTTTATTCTGAAGTCCTAACTGGTTGCACTGACTAAAATGCAACCCCCGGTTCTTCCCATCTCCTTTTCCTACTTTGCTCTTCTCCTTAATGGGTGTTAATTGTCTAATGGATTTTACCCAATTGTATTGTGCATTTTCTCCCTCCCCATCGTTAGAATATGAGCTCCATGAAGGCCAAGGGTGTTTGTTTTATTTACTCTGCATCCCCAGTGCTCAGGACAGTGTCTTAGGCACGACAGACACTTCATAAGCATTTGTTAACTCCATGAATATAATTTTTAAAGGCTCTGACAAAAGGAACACACGCACCTGTACACGAGCATGTAGATCGGTGTGGGAGAGTACGAATTACACTGTTCACATCAACTCCCTGCAGGGAGTGGAAGGAGAGTCAATGAGGCAGTTTACTGAGGTCTTTCCTTAAGCGTCTCTGAATGAATTGACTTCTTATTACAGGGGTTACATTTGTGGCTTTCTTTAAAAAAAAGCATTATAATTTCATTTCACATAAAGCATATTGATGTTAGCAAGAAAACACAACCTTCAAATCCAAAGATTAACCCATTCCCCCTTTCATGATTAGTATCAGTATTTTAATTGGAAACACATACATATTCAGCTTTGTAGCCGTTCACACAGTAAAAGACTGGGGAACTTCAGTGAATTCTGAGCTTCCTGGAGCGAGAAGACATCCCAGGCCTCCCCAGTAAAGACACAGACCTCAGGAGTCTCTAAGCTTTGGGCAAATCAGCACTCACCTGGAGATGTGTGTTTCACACTCTGATTAACCCGGGCATTAGGGAACAGTTTAAGAGGACCGAACACCCAGCAGTAGTGCCGGGACTCCCTAATCTTTGTGGGTTTTTTTTCAAATGAAGCAGCATGCAGAAACATAAACAAACACCAGCTAAAGGAAGTGTGGGCCTGAACAAAAACCTCTTTAACCCTCCCCAGGTAGCTTTTGAGACAGCCGAACAGAAGTAGAGTATTTATGAACCATGACATGGGCCGGGTGAGGAGCAAAACAGTCGGCTAACTTTTGAATACCACTGAAGGAATGTTTGAAAGAAATGAGACAAGATAACTGTCTTCAATTATTGTAAGGAGCAAATTAACTTTTCTGCAAAGCTCCAGAGAACATCGGTGAGATTGGTGAAGGGAAGGTTTAAGGAGGCAACTTGTTTGATATTAGAAAAAATAAAGGGTCTAGAAGCTGTAACTGGCCAGTGGCAGAATGGACTGCCAAGTATAGTAACAAACCTCCTGTCACTACAAGAATTCAAGTAGAGACGAAACCCAGGTAACCAAGGACGGAAGTGTGATGCATGGCATGGCTACCAGGTGAGAAATTAGACCAAGTTCCCTTCTAAACTCAGGAGTCCACGTGTTAGGACTCTTGGTTGTGAGGGACAGAAACTCCCCTTTCGCTTAAACTGCACGATTCAAAAGTCCCAAATACAACCCTAGCTTCAGATGTGGCTCACTTCAAGAGCTTACGGCTTTGTATCTCTTCTTTCCCTTTCTTGCATCTTTTTTTTTTTTTTTGGCTTAATTCTCAGGCAGACTCATTCACATGCCAGCAACGCCTCTCAGCAATCCCCAGCTTCGCTAGCCTCATACCTAGAAATCAATGGCTCATTCAGAAGTCTAGGGAAAACCCTGATGTCCCACTTTGAGTCACGTGCCCAACGCTAAAACAATCTCAGCATCCAGGCAGACGGAATACGACTCAGCCTGGGTCATGAGCCCATCCGTGTCCCAGGGCAGGCGGGACCACGTGAGCGACAGTTCCCCCACCCAGGGGTGCACTGCTTCCACAAGGAAAAAAAAAACATGCTAGATGGAAAAGTAACAGATGTTCATTATATTCTGAGAAAAGCACATAAAACCAAAAGGTCTGATAATTCAGTGAGTTAAAAAAAAAGACGAAGGTAATAGTCATTCTTTTGTATGTTACAACCAAGGCGGCGACGAGTCCCTTCACATATTTTGTCTTGGAGTTTCCCAGGACTCACAAAGAAAACCATGCTGCCTTCACCACTGCACTGCAACGGGTGGCACTAGGATAAGGAGAGGTATGCTCTCACTGACTATGTTTCTATAACAGATGGGAATTGCTCCTTCTTGAAATAGCTACTGATGTAAGGAAGTTAAGATTAGCTAGGGCAATGGTTTCCATTTGTAGGAATTTGTATTATGATAATCAACCAACCATAAGGAACGGTTAGTCATCCTTTCCCTGTTTAGAGGCAGAGCTTTGCAAAGGAAGGGAGCGGTATACAAGCAGGATATACGTGCGTGCGCCTATATGTCTCCTCTGCTGTACACGTTCACACAGGCATTTATAATCTGTACCCCAAAGGAGTCCACGTAGTTCTGGTAAAAAGGCAGAGAAGCATTATGTGTAAGAGCAGGGTTTGGCAAGCCCTCTACCCAAGTTTGGACTCCACTACTGACTAGTTTTATAACATTAGGCAAAACACTTGACCTTTCTGTATCTTATTTTTCTCATCTCTTACTAATAGCAGCTACACCTCCATAAAATGACTGGATGGAGTAGATAAGCACTTAGAGGAGGCCTGCAACGCCCTGTGTGCAAAATACAGCTGTGACCGTCATTATTACTCACACCACCGACTTCACGTGTGATTGTTCAGAAAGAGCTGACCCTCTGAGGGCCTCTGAGGGCCTCAGTTCCCACTCCCCAGCAGCCTGGCAGGGGTGCCCAGGAGTGACACCCCACAGAATCCCAGCACGCTCTGTTATACCCTGCTCAGGGCATTTTTAATCATGGGCATTCTCCTCATGTTTATGTCAAACAACAACCAAAGCAACGTTCCAGGTTGTCAGAACCAAGGAACAAAAAAAAAATATTCTAACAGACAAGGATATTGATCTGATAATGGATTGCTTATGTTAGAAATTCTGGATGGGCAATAGTTTGGAATCAAAGTAGTTCTGCATCTGCAAGCTCTTCAAAAGAGAGAAAGGGGGAAGTATCAGAAGTTAGGCACTGGATCTCTTGAAACAAATTATGTCTTTGTCAAGGACTGCTTGTGACATGAACAGTACAAACATCCAAAGAGGGAGACAGAAAGAAAGTGGAAAGCAATTTTGTAACATTGCTTCATAAGATAAATGCATTGTCACTCATTAATGGTTACTGGAATGTCTGAAAACAGTGAGGTGCAAACTTCCTCTGGGCCCAGCAACTTCAATGAGAAATAACTTACAAACTGGAAGAGGACAGTTTCCAGAAGCTAAATTTCTGTGTATGTCACCGAGTTCCCTTCTAACTTTCTTCCCATAAAGATGGTTTGCTGGATGTGAATGGAAACTTTCCCTTTTGGAGTCTCTCGTCTGTCACTGTCTAAATTGGATTCAGAGAAAGTAATTTGATTGCTGTAAATAGGATCACGGTGCCACAGGTAGCCTAGGCAGAAGGACGAGGCAAACTCTCAGAAACCAAGGCCCAGCTTTGGGAAACTAGACTTTTATGGGAAGAATGGGGAGATAAACTAGCAAATGTGTTACCTCAAAGCCAACTTATCTTCAAATAAAGCACATGCATTTCATGAATCGCCAAGAAGTGTCGGTAAGTCTTCGGCGGCTGCTAATGCTGTCACTTAATGAAGTTCAACAGACATATAGTCAAGAAAGGAGGGCGGGTTGGAAACGGAAAAATAGCTGATGATACATATGCACAATGCAGAGATAATCTAGCTCACTGACAGCCGGAGCAAGTGATCAAAACTTATTCCAGCAAGATTTCTTGCATGCATTTGGATTTAGAATTCACAGAAAGATAAAGCTGGAAAAAATTTTAGAGGACGTCTAGTCAAATCCTTCATCTGTAGCATGAATTATGACACTTCTCAAAAGTAGACTTTCATCTTGACTAGAATATACCTTGTGTTATTTTCCAAAATAATCCTGTGCAGCATTACGTAGTGTGGACTCGGAGAAAGTTCTTTTTTTAAACTGAGTATAAACTGATCTCTGGGAGCTTCCACACATTGATCCTAGATGGATCTCTTTAGATTTCCTCTTTAGTTACAGAAATTCATGTATTCGATTGTTCAAATACTGTGTATTGGGACTGTGTCACATATGAGACACTCTTTTACAATAAAAAAAATAGTTTTTGCCCTAAAGCTGCTTACAGAGCAAAAGAGAGGGATGCAGTTAGTTTCAGGACAGGTCGGTTTTATGGTATAAGCCACCCAGGAGATGCAGGCACGTTTCATTCTCTCGGAGGCAAGAGAACAGGGGAGAAAGGACATGAGGGGACTCAACGGCTGGCACAGGGACAAAGGGGAAACTGGATTTCTAGCTTGTGCATTGAAATGGAGAACCCTGAAAACATTCTGCCACCACTTGTGTGTAGTTTTTGACATAGGGGCATGTCATGAACTGTCATATTATGAACCTGTAATGCATGTACTTTAACTTGGTCACTTTTCTTCCAGTAAGGGACAAGAGACACTCATCTGAAAAATAAGTTATTATGTTCCCTATAGTGTGTGTGCATATATGTGTGTGTATCTATGCATACTGTGTGTATACAGTATGTACACACATGCACATATATACACAGTATGTATACACGAGTGTATAAGTGTGATGTGTGTACACATACATATGTGTGTGTGTTGAGGTGCTGCTAAAGTGACAGAGGCTGAGGTCTTGCCCCTTGCCAGTCATCTCTGGATGAAAGTAACAGCTACTGGAGGAGAGCCAACGGGGAATGTCCTGGATGGGTGGAGCTTTAGCAAGTGATCTCTTATCCTCGACTCACAAGGTGGCTACCCGCCCTGAGGCTGCAGCCAGGTGACAGGAGGCAGAGGTGCCCCCTTCAGAGGGACCAGGCAAGGCTTCAGCAGGGGCTGAGTTTGCTCCGGCTTCCACCAGGAACCAGCCCTTCAGAGAACTAGAAGCTTATATTTTAAACATGACAACTGTTATGCCTTTTGTACTTTTTGTAATTATTGCCTTTTTGTTCTCTGAGTATTAAGGTTCTTTTCAGAAATGTCAGCCTGTCTCAGCTGAGCAAAAGGAAACAAGAACATTGGTTTCAATGCATGCATTTGCAGTTTTTAAGGGGAAACAGGGCTCCCTGGGGCCTGGTGTAGTGGAGGCCGTAATCATTTAATGGAGAAGAAACCTCAGGGAAAAGGAAGATTTAGGGGAAGGAAGCTGGATGGGCCCTTAACGAGCCACTCCTCATCACACAGACAATTTTTTTGGACTTTTTGTATTCTAACATTATGAGAGATTCTATACATATTTAGTGTTTTCAGAATTCAACATTTTATTGAGAAAACTATCTATGCATCTTAGAAAAAATGGAACATGCAGGTAGACATAAAAACAGAAATGAAAATGAACCATAATTCTACCACCTGAACACTGGTAATATTCTCGTGTTTTCTTCTATACTTGCTCATTCTATAAATGTATACACATTTTTGTCACAACCATGGGATTGCCTTGAATTTAGTGTTTTGACTTTTACCTTTATTACACTGTAACCCATTTCCTGTCGTCCATGAGAGGTGCTGCTATGGCAGCGTTTTTAGTGGTGGCACAACATCCTACAATACACTGAATCACACCTCAATCAGTAGGCATTTAACTTGGTTCTGTCTTTACCCGTCGGTGTGACATTATGATGATTATATTTGATTTTCATTAGAGAACAGGTAGGGGTGGGAAGAAGGCACTTTTGTGACCCGAATCCTTTCTCTTCACCTGAACTTCTGATTGCAGCACACCTTAGAGCACGGATGGGAAAACATTTTCTCCAAAGGGCAGGATCACAACTACCCTGGCGTTGTGCACCATATGGTCTCTATTCTAATGCTCACGGCTGCTCTTGTAACAGAAACAACACAGCAGCCATATGTGCACAGGTCCTGGCTGGGCGGCTCAGTTGGCCAGAGCACATTCCCGATACGTCAAGGTAGTGGGTTCGATCCCTGGTCACAAGAGTCAACCAATGAATTCATAAATAAGTGGAACAACAAATTGATGTTTCTCTCTGTCTCTCTCACCAATAAAAAGTAAAAATTAAATAAAAAAGCAGCCGTAGACAATATACAGGTCCTGGAATAAAGTCCTTTCATTATAATGGTGATGAGATCCCATAAGATCTTAACTCTTATTTCTATCAATTAGCCTATGATAAATTGCTCTTGTTATACATTCTTTCACTTAGTCACAGAACCTGTTGATGACATTCAAAGAGGACTTACTGCATATAAGTGAATGGGAATAACTGTTACAATAAATATTTACAAAAGCAGGAGCAGGCTGGATTTAGCCTGTGCGCCATGCTTTGCCAACCTCTGCCTTAGAGGGCACTCCCAATGTTCAGACTCACCTCCATTTCATACATGATCTGTTCTACCATATTATGAACTTGATATATGCCTATGCTCTTCTAGACTTAAGGAATGCAAAGGCGACACAGACACTGATGCTGTCCTTGTGGAATTTAATATTCTGTAACACTGAGCTGAGAGCAAAAGTCTAATAATAGGTGCAATCAGGTACTTGAGATATAGCATTGAGGACTTTCCACATGGTCAGCATCATCTAATTAACCTACTCTGTCACATTTATTGAGCAGTAACTATATGACATTTTTTCACCAGATTAGCTTACTTTTTAAACTGTTCACATTCTGAATGAGACCAAAAAATAGTAACAACAACCTAAATTCATCTGAAAAGAAATGTAATCAATTGGATTTCATGGTCTTCATATTAGACTTTCTTATATGAGTAAGATAACATATAGCAATCAAGCTATTAATCAATGTCTATCATTTTATTTGTAGTAAAAGATTATTATTTATATATAAAACACCCAACAAATATAGCTATTCTGGACCAGGATGAAGCATATGACACAAAGTTTTAAATCAAGTTTAACAGAAGAGTTGAAGACTCAATAAACTCTCTTTGGAGATACTTAAACTTGGACTGGGTGGTCACCCACAAAGAGAATCTAGATTGACTGTTTAAGGATATTGAAGCCAGTAATGAATTTGAGGTCAATAAAATAAGTCGATCCTTTCCTAAGAAAAATCTGTACACACACAGTTTTGCCTATAATTTCAGAGAGTACATATAGTCCCTGAATTTCACTCATTCTCCCTAAAGTCAGCACTCCTGTTCATTAAAAATGCCAGCATTTGCTGAGAGGCTGGACTAGTCGACCTCCGAGGTCCTCAGAGCTGTGAGACTCTATATTCCTCTATGTCATACTTCCTCTGTCTCAGATGAGCTTCTTTATTCCCTCCACCCCCACATTAACGCCTCCAAAATTGGGATGAGTTTACCGATCAATATGCACATTTAATGCAGTGGGATTTTGTTTGTTTTCTAAAGAGCTTTTATTAAATCAATGGTGCAGTCTCACAATCAATAGCCTCTTTGAAGTAAGAAAAGACAGCAGCACCGTATTTATTGGATGGTGTGTTTGGCGTTGCTAAAGGTAAAAGCAAAAACAAGGTCTCTGTCTTCAAAGAGTTTGCAATCAAAAATGTAGACCCATGCTTGTGAAAGAGACCAACACCCGAGCAAGTATCATTTGTGAGGTGAGTAGTCTTCAAAAGGGTTGGGCATCAGTACAGGTCACAAAAAAAAGTAAAATGGCTTGAAAGGGAGCAAGTGGTTAGGAACTGAATCTGTAGAAAGGCTTGGTAGGTGGGTAGGCGGATCTACAAATTTAAAATGTTTAGCCCAACAGTGTGGTTGTGCATTGAGACTAATTGGTATTTCGATCTGCCAGCAATTCATGTTAGCTATTGGAGATGAGTTATTAAAGCTATCATTGAACGTATAAAAATGACAGCATGGGGTGGGATATTAAAATCTGTTCTGCATTCTAGAGTGAAGCTAGAATTTGTTCTTCATGCAGGTCTGTCCTTTGTTTCCAGAGACCACTTTGATAAGCTGTTCAGTTACAGATATTTCAGGCAAATGTCTACCATTGTTTGCAGAAAACCCTCAAACAGCAATATATTTCAAGTGCTTCAGGCCACACATTTTGTTTCTGAATATAAACATGTTACCATCCATGGGGATGCTGCTGCCTCTCCATAAAGTTTATTATATTTTTATTGAGTGCCATATTCTTACCTTCCCATTACAAATAGGGACTTTGAGTCTAAAATCAGAGTGGACAAGACTGGGTCGGTATCCCTAATCCCTGGGGACCAGCTAACCTCTGCAGCCAGCTGCAGCACAGGCTCATAGGACAGTGATGGCCATTGAGGGACCTTCTGTGTGAGCCACAGAATCCGATTACCCAGCACATCTCTCTCTCTGTAATTTGCCATAACACCTAGCTTCCCATAAGGTTCTGTCAATTCTGCAATCTGACATTAGCTTTTTGCTAATTGAGAGAGGGGCCTACACCTTGCCTGGGTGAGAGTAGATCACGGAGTGAAGCATGGCGTGAAGAATATTCTTTAGCTGCAAGAGGAGACTGATGTCTCCTTCAGTCCAGAGCAATAGTTGAAAAGCAGCAACCAGAGCAAGCGGACGAACTCCCAAAAGAGGACCAGAATGCACGGGGAAAGATCTGGGCTTCCGGTACTAAAGAAGGACAGGGTTTGACTGATGTTGGTGACGTGCTGAAGAGAAACATGCCTTTTTGAGGATCCCTGGGCTTGGAGGCAGCAGATATGTTTGTGGGTTTTTGCAGCCAGTGTCCTTAGGTCCCCCTCTAACTGCTTCATGACCCCCAAAATAGTATGAGTCATCGAACTAGATGTTGAAGGATGGCAAGAATTGGGCAGATGAGAAAAAAACTAGGAGAAAAGATTTTACGGGAAAATAAGATATTCTCTAAATACACAGTTTAAATATACTAAGAAAAACATTTTGGAATGCCAGCTACGTATCTGGTAATAGATTAGTTGTAATTAGACTTTGAGACATATTGTATTATACTCCTTGAATATCACTGGCTTTTATTTCTAACGCTCTCCCAGCAAGTCAACAGATGATGCAGCCGCCCTGGGGAGCCTATTCTTCGAGGAAGGTTGAAAAGCCCTGGGCACCTGGCTAATTAAGAGCCATTTGTCATTTCAGACTTCTACAGCATTGAAACATGCCAAGCATTAAAAGTAGAATTCATCCGAGCGAGATAACCAGAGAGATATTTACAAAAGTACATAAACAAGGACATTCATCTTAGGTTTATTTGTAACAATGAAAAACCGAAAACGACATAATAGCTAACGTATGGGATTCTTTCACTAATTCACACTGGATTCATATGATAAAATATAACACAGCCACTTAAAATTATATTTCAATAAAATATTATTAGGGACCACCATTAATAATAATGATGATGACAATTCTGGATGGTGTATTTTGTATGTGTAATTTTTTTTGCTTATCTATTGGGGCATTTTCTACAATAGTCATGCTTAATTTCTTTAGGAAGCAAAACAATAAAAGTTGTTAAAATCAATAGGATTTTTAGATTGTATATTTGTGATTAAACAATAGAATAAAAAGGAAGCTATACAAAACTTTTCAGGACAATGCCATCAAATATGTAGATACGTATAGAGAAGTATTTTAAAAGCATGTAGTAAGATTTTGATAGGTAATTATATTTATTACAATTTTATTCCTCTTTTGTTGTGGTTTTTCAAATGTTCTCCATTAAAGAGGAGTTTCATATTTTTAAAGTTATTTAAAAAAACAGAGGACACGGTAAATTCCATCATCTACAAGTTAACAAGCACTCTTGTCTAAGGATTGGGTGCCTAGAGTAACTGTCTCATTTACCCCTCGCAATGTTTCAGAAAGGGTCAGCACCACTTGGGAAAACAGCACCCCCGGGGGCCCACCGAAAGAGGCCTACTTCCGGTTCCGTGAAATGGCCTCTGTGCTGATCTCTCCACCCGTAAAACAGGGGTGCGTGCACACATACACAGAGCAACCCAAGTTCCATACAGCAGGGTGCAAATGCGTGGCAACACTATGGCTTCTGTCAATAAGCTCTAAAGCACTGAAGATCCATCATTCTAACATACGTGTGTACACACAGCACACACAATGACAAATGTTACTTTGATTCTCCTAATTAGCTTCTAGGTTTTCAGCAATTTAGCACAAAAAGCTTTCAATCTGTTAAAGGTTACTGTCTCCAAGAGCAACACAAGATGAGAATAAGAGATAAGACTACACGCACTATAGGCAAAAATAACAGTTGGCCAAACTTGGCAAGTGTTGGCTTATGGGGGCGGGATTTTAAAACCATCAGTGTTAATATGTGCACCCCTAATCCCCACTGTGAGCCCCTAGCTCAGCCCAGCTCCAGGTTCCTCACATTCCCTCCTTTCCAAAGCTCTTGCTGCTCTATTGGCCAGGAAAGCCTCCTCTCTCCTCCTTTTCACTGTAAGAGCCTAAACATTTTTTAAAATCACTCAAGACAACAGTGAGGGTATGGCGGGGGGAAGGGGGGAGAGTGGTTCACGTAGGAAAAGACAGCACACCCCAGGGGGCAGTTTGACCAGATTTCACACAGCGCGTTTTATCATGCGGTAGGCCAGGTTTAGGGAAATGACAGGAAGTAATGCAGCTCTTCGGGACTAACTGCACCCCGGGGGCTTGCAGGGAGACCCAGGTGTTGTGGGGCCTGCAATTTATTCACCCACTTTATCAATTTTAGCTTAAAAATGCCAAATACAAAATTAATGATATAAATGAGTGTTTTCAACTGAGGAAATAAATGACAAAAACCCTCAAGTTTAAACGAAGCTGACAACTGCCACAAAGACAACAAAAGCCTGAAGTTATACTAATGAATCCCTGATGAAATGCTACAAAACGGTGTCCCTACATTTTTGGCTGCATATTCTTTGATTACCTTCTCAAAGGACAACAACCTCCTGCATACATTGTTAGTATAATGATATGTAAATTGTGATGCTGGGAGTCAGAGTTGAGAAAACCTGTATGTTTTTTCCTTCTTTACTTTGGTTTAATAACTTGTTTTGGTATGATCACGTAAATTTTTGGAATTATTTTGAGGTTGTTATGGAAAAATGGTTATTAACTTTCTTTTTACATGTGCCCTTTTAGATTTGGAAGAATTTTCCAGGCTACCTCTGACTCTATTTCAAACCCTACTTCCCCTCCAGGGCCCGGTTTACTTCTGCGACAGGCACCGCAGGACTTGTCATGGTGCCTCTGCCCGTGCGTTTCCTCGTGGTGATGACAGCTGAACCAGTATCGTGAGTTACAGGAGTCTTTCCGAAACCATTCCTTTACCAGGAAAACTACCCGCAACTATTCATGGAAGTGACTGTGAACCGTGGAAAAGTGATATCCCGCCAAATCCAAACTAAATGTATACCCAGCGCGAGCTCCCCCAGTCAGATCTCCCAAATCCCCAGGGCCACTCCACATGACCCCACACAATGAGAAGTTTGACTAAGGAAAGTTAGAGCAGAAAGAGATGCAAATCTTACTCATATGAGTTGAAAGATGTATTCATTTTCTATTGCTGCCTACTACATTATTACAAACGTAGTACCTTAGAACAATGCTCAATTATTAGCCCACAGCTCTGTAAGTCAGAAGTCTGGCTTCTCTGCTCAGGCTGTCACAAGGCTACTCATTATTAACTCATTCCCGAACTCATGACGAGTGCTGAAACCGACGACTATGGAGCAAGCAAAGAGTGAGGAAGCATTTTCACTTGTGGGGGGATGTCATGCTTCATACAAATTCTAGCAAGTGGGTGAGTCCAGAGCAAGTGCCAAGCGCTGGAACGTGTTGGGTTTTTTCCCCCATGAAAATGTGTTAAGTACAGGGTTTGATGAGTTCTGAAGCTGGTAAGTACCAGGTATGACTGTACTTGAGTTATTGTATAGGTGGATATTGACATCCTCACCTCCAGATTATAAATGACATGGGAGAAGGCATAACTTCTACTTTATTTCCACAACCCACAACACAAAAAAACAATATTTAGTTGAGATCTTTAAGAGCAGAGTCTACATGGACTCATCATTCAATTCTTGATTGTCATACTGTTTGTGGAACATAATTACAGATATGATTTGTCCTTGGAATTGGGATACTCTTGAGAGAGAAAGGGATGCTATTTACAACCATATGGGTCAAAACAAATATTAGCTGGGAACGTTCCATACAGGTACACATAATGGATGTTTGTTAAACACGTGGATAAGTAAATGAATGAAGAGGTGATAGGAGAGTTTTTTTTTTTGAAATTGCATTCTTTATGTCCCTGCCCTGTGTTCGCTCCCTGTGTTCTATCCTCTGCACTCCTGACCTTTATTCTCATCTGTTATCTCCACCTCTGACCTCTCTCTGGAGATCTAGATTGGAATTTATTAAGGTCCAAAATATTTTCAAATTCAACATGTCTACAACCGAGGGGATTACTTCCCCCTCAGTTATACTATATCCCTGTCTTTCCTATCTTTGTAAATAACACCATCAACTCTCAGTCCCCAAAGTGAGTAACTTTATTAATACTGAAACCCCTGCCCCACCACAATAACTCTCTTTCAATCACTTGTCAAGTTTTCTACTTTTTATTCTCCTCTGTGTTATTTCTGTCTGTTCCATTCCTTCCACATCACTATTCCCACACTGTCCAGGTCTCCATCGGATATCCGCTGTGCTGCCTACTACCACGTCCTCTCAGCTGGGCTCCCGCTTCCAATACCTCACTTTTTCAGTCTAATTATGACTCTGGTGCTATCATTATCAGCCCACAACATGAATGAGGTTGTATCATGAAGTTTTTTCGATGGGGGGAGTGCCTATACAATAAAATCAAGCCTCCTTGGACTGACATTCAAGGACTCCTGTAATCTGGCTCAATCCTACCTTGCCAGCTTCGTCTACAGCTACTCTCCTCCACGTGGCCTGTGCCGCCAGACTTCACCTAACATGCAGTCACACTTCTGGGCATCGGCCACTGCAAAGCATTCCGAACTTTCTTTTCAGTGGTGTGCTCATACTGATTTCGATGGTATAAATGCTTTCCCTGGGGCCAATTTCAAGCAACCAATTAATTGGGCGACACTAAATGCGGAGTTGGGAAGAGATGTACATACTCAGCTCTCATGAGCCAGCTCCAACACATGACTACTCCTTCCGTCTGCTTCTAGAAATCCCACACATCCTTCAAGGGTTGGATTAAGCAACTACCTCCTTTGGAAAATTCCTGATTCCACCTTCTATCCCAACTCTGAACCATTTGGAATTGCCCTGGCCCACTTGACATGACTTGGACCAATTTGTAGCACATTTTCATTCTATCTAAAATCCTAAAAAGGAGGTTAGCTAACAATATATCTCATCTGAAAACACAATTCCCTCCTTGATACATTGCATTTTGCATTTCTAAGATCAATATTCTTCATAAGCAGCAGTTCTGCTTTGGATTCGAGGCTATTTAGCTGTTCACTATGGCTGTACTCACCATATTTTGCTGTGTGCAGTGTGCTTCCATGTATAATGCTCAGCCATGTTTTTGGCCCAAAGTTTCAGCAAAAAAAATCTTTTGTCTTAATTTTTTAATTCAATTTTTAATGTGTTTATCTTTAGAAACAAAACCAATTATTGCATTCCAGGGATTATTTTGCATATGGATATTGTTCATTGTTTTCTAGAGTTACACTTTTAATGCATGAGCATAAATAAAAGAATGAAAAACATTTATATAGGTACAGAATTAGAACTACCCATGTATAATGCACATCCTTATTTTTTCCTCACAAATTTGAGCAAGAAAGTGTGCATTATATATGGCAAAATATGGTGTATTACTTTGTGAAGAAATGATGTTTGACAACTTTGCACTGCCTGCACAGCTGTTGTCTTTCTTCTTTTATTAACTCCTTTAAAACCAACTCTCAGAAACTGAGCTGAGCTCTCTGACCTCACGATATCGCCTCTGTCTTCACTTTATCAGTTATATGTACACATCATGGTCATCTTAACCCCACTGAGAGAAGCAGAACACAGAAAAAAAATCTATTGCGGAATCAAATAATGGATCAAGTGGGGGATAAAATAGAGATCTTTTCTTTTAAGTCAGTGTGTTCTTGCCTTCACACTGCTCCTGGAAAAGCTCATTACAGGTTCCCCCGATACAGCGAGTAGACAGAGGGCAACTTGCTGTAACATTCCTGATGAGGTTTACTTTCGTGAGCTGGGAGTGCCCACGGTACCACAGTAGCCCAGCTATTGAATTGCCAAAAATAAACAGCTCCAAGTCACCGCCGTTCTGAAACCGAAATCCTTATTGGAAGATACCCTCCAAAGCCTTATAACATTGAGCTGACTCGGCACTAACAACTCCATAAGTAAATCAATTCATTTGACTGTTTTATTACATTTCACAACTCATTTATCTGTGAGAGTTTACCATGTATCACAAGATTCAAAGTTTGGTGTTATTAAGAGCTCTTTTGAGGTATTTTTAAGTGATCGTGGTGGGTGATGGGAAAATATTCTTGGCCAGCAGTCATCAATTTGGGCCCTATGTTAATATCACCTGGGGAACTGTTGAAAAGTCTCAATTCCCAGGCTGCATCACCCATCAGGTAAATACAAATCTATAGGTGAGAGAATGAGACATTGGTATTTTTTACTGCACCCCAAGTAACTCTTAACGGTTGAGGACCAATGCTGTAAGCTAAGATGATCATTTCCATAGTCTATGGCAGTTATTCTCAAACACTTTATTTATTTTTATGTGTGCATAGGAGGGGCATTTTTTACCAGATAAGGTTGCAAACTGATGTGATAGGCTCTTATGTAATCGTCTCCTCTTGAATGTGAGATGCCGAACCTTGTGACTTGCTTCAAATGGACAGGATGCACATGAGTAACAGGACAGCACTTGTGAGATCGTTCAAAAAGACCAGGACTTGCATCCTGGGTTCTCTCCTTTGCTCTCCCTCAGACCACTGGCCCCACATTATGAGGAAACTGGATAGAAAGGCCCCCATGAGTGAGCTTGGAAGTGGATGTCCTGAGGCCTATCAACAGCCATGTGAGCAAGCTGTTTCTGGGGAGCAGATCCTCCCCAATTCAAGCTTTAAAATGATCACAGCCCCAGCAATTCCACTGCTGGGATTATATCCTAAGAGCCCTGAAACACCAATCCATAAGAACCTATGCACCCCAGTGTTCATAGCAACACAGTTTACAATAGCCAAGTGTTGGAAGCAACCTAGATGCCCATCAGTAAATGAGTGGATCAAAAAACTGTGGTACATTCACACAATGGAATTCTGTGCAGCAGAAAGAAAGAAGGAGCTCCTACCCTTTGCGACAGCAATGGACGGAGCTGGAAAGCATTATGCTAAGCAGAGTAAGCTAGGCAGTGAAAAACAAATACCATATGATCTCACCTTTAACAGGAACCTAAACAACAAAACAAACAAACAAACAAACAAAATATAGTCAAAGACACTGAAATAGAGAACAGGCTGACCAGAGGGGATAGGGGAGGGAATTTCAGGGAAAAGTGGGGAAGGGTTCACAGGAAAAAGTATAAAGGACACATGGACAAAAACTAGGGGGGGTTGGAAATGGGAGGGTGGTGGGGAAGGCTGGGAGGGTTGGTTGGGATGGGAGTAAAAGACAGAAAACTGTACTTGAACAACAATTAAATAAAAATAATAATAATAAGTCTTAACAAAAAAGGAAAAATGATCACAGCCCCAACCAACACATCAACTGCAGCCTCTTGAACCAACCTGAGCCAGAGCTCCCCATCTGAGGTTCTACCCAACCCCTGAACAGCGCCAACTGTGTGACGTCACCAGCGTCTGCTGTTTTCTGCCCTTAGCCTTTAGGGTAATTTGTTACTGAGCGCTAGATAAATAATACACCAGATAAAGGCCTTGCTTTTAGGGCTCATGGGGACAGCCCCAGTTCACCTCCATAGACCCTCTGAGAGCCACCAGTACATGATTTCTACAACTGTGCTCCATGGTTCTGAACACTGGGTCTTGGATGTCTATTTGTCCAGGGTTTTCACAGGCTACCCTGGATGAGAAAATCTTAGCCTTGGCTACAAGTCCACTATAGTCCAGGCAACATGAGGCCTGCATCCTCATTAAATGCTTCGAATGTCTAAAAAACATCAAAGCTGTCTTCTGCTTGTTGACGGTCACTGCCTGTGTATCTGCCCCTGACTGGTATCAGTGGCATTGTTGCTGTTGCCCAAGAATCCGCTGCTTCCCGGAGTTCATCAAAAGCTCTGTGCTGAGCAGAATGTACACAGTGGATTGTCTGAAGTTATGTGAGAGTGACATTCCCCCTAATGTCCCAATCTCACCCTCAGACCCAGCCAGCCCCCCAGGGAGCTGCATGTCTGGGCCACACTGATTACTCACTGGTGTGATTCTCACAGAACTGACTTCACCGACATGAGCTGTGACACTGTACGACTCCGACAGGACTTCACAACACACCTGCTCTCGTATTTTACCAGAAATGTTGTTGAAGATGATGCTTCTTGGAGAAGTAGCTTCTATGCAGCCCCAAAGATGGAAGAGTTTTCTGGTTTCAGTGACAAGAAAAGCACGTGCTGTTTTGTTTTTATGGATACAATACCTTAGATGATTATTTATCCCTCTTTACTTTGGCTACTGGGAAGCTCAGAGCCAAGTCTATAGCATAGATCAGCAAGTACATTTATTTGGGGCTTTATTTTCTTCATTTCATTTTTTTCTCCAGGTGCTTAATGTTTCTGCTCTCCCTCTGCATTACCCTTGCCTGACATGAAGGAACATGGAAGGGAGGGAAGAAGGATGAAAGGAAGGAAGGAAGGGAAGGAAGAAAGAATGAAGAAAGGGAAGAAGGGGGCAAAGAAGAAAGAAAGAAATGAAAGGAGAAAGAAAGAAATAAAAACAGCAATAAAAATTAAAGAATAAAAAAAGATACTGTCTACCTGCCTGTCTCCTTATTAGATTTAGAGATTGTGTTTCATTCATCATAAGGCTGGGCCCATGGTGGGTGCTCAATGATAATGATTAATATACTCCATTAACCTTGCTTTCCCCTGGGTCTTTCCTCCCATGTTTGCCCCTGGAACCAGGACTAGCCGTGGGAGTCACACACCTGTCTGTGAGTCCTTGGGGCTTTGACACTGGTCATGCCGCTGCTGCATGATTCTACTAGTGCATTTTGTATTTGTCAAGTGTTTCCCACATGCCAAGATTTTCTTTCTGTGCTTTATATGTACCACCTCATTTAATCTCCACAGCCAGCTTCTAAAGTAGCACTACTTCCGTCTCACAGATGAGAAACCTAGTATCAAAGCAGTTCAGAAAGTTTCCAAAGATCCCACAGGTAAGTAGTGAAATCAAAATTTGAACTCAGAGCTCTCTAAGCTCCCACACACTATTTTTCAGATCAGACTTTAATGCCAGATAATATATTGCCCTACAATACACAATGTTTGATATTTACCAAAAAGTTCCAAAGCATGAACTTTTTGGTATCTTGGAACAACTCTGCGAAGCCAGGAGAGAGAAGGTGACTCACACAAGGTCACTCTGTTGGATCAGCGCATTCACAGGGCTCTTCAAGAGCAGGACGATGAGCACTTAGGAGTGCAGAATTCCATTTCAGACATATTTGATTTGAGGACCATCACCACCAGCTTATTCACTCAATAAGTATTTATTGAGCAAGTCCTAAGTGCTGGTCCTGGATCGAGTGTTGGAGACTGTGAACAAAGTTGAAAGACCCTGCTTGAATGGAGGCTATATTCTATTTTGGGGACTATCAATGACAGATAAATAGATAAGATTAAATCATTTCAAATAGTGAGAGAAGTCAAATAAAAAATAATGTCACATGACAGAGTGAAGGAAGAGGTGACTTTGAATAATGTAATCAAGGAGGGTCTCCATGAGGAGGTGACAACTGAGCTGAATCCTGCAGGATGCAAACAGCTGGCCCCACAAAGACCTGAAAAAAGAGAAGACCAAACAGGGGAACAGCATGCCCAAAGTTTGGGAAGGAAGAATGGTTGATCTTCTTGGGCAAGTTATTGCATTTCTCTGGGCTTCCTTTCCCTTATTCCTGAAAATAACAATAACACTCTTCATGGCACCTGGCAGAAGGCAAGCACTTAGTAATGCTTGTTGAATAAATGACACTGAATTCCATTCTTTGTTCATTTCACCCATTGCTCAGGATCATGTCTAAATGGCCCATTTGGGCAATTTTCATTCCTTGGGTTCTCTCTCCCTTCTACACATTAAAAAAAAAATGAGTTACATTTCCTCAAGGGCCTTACTCAAAGCAGTTACCCAGGTGCAAAGTCAAGCTCCTCCGGGGCACCTGGGTCTGCCTCTCTGTCCTTGATCTGACAGTCTGGATTTGCTCCCTGAATATTTGCTGTCTTAACATGCCTCTTTGCAGATGCAAGGCATTAATTCTGAATCGGCTCCCCCCACTTTCCTGTCAGGGGTTGTCATTTGCAGAGCCGGTGATGGAAGGACTGAGTGATGGATGGCAGTCCCTTCAGAGCCCGTCAGCTTCATTCTCCAAGCAGACACTGAAAAATGTGAGGATGGTGCCAAGCCACAGGGTTCGGGGAGGGAGAATCAGCCACCTCCTTCCACAGGCTGAGATAATGAGAATCCTCTGGTCAGTATCACATTGCAGTCTAAATAGGAAGCAATAACTCTGATTACAATGTTAATGACAGTAGGCTGTGTCCATTGAACACTTATTCCACAGTCCTAGCATGACAGTAAAACTTTTTCTTCTTCATCCATGTAAGAGATACTTATTAAGCACCCAATATGCACCAAGAACGCTGCACTACACAGTTCTGAGATTAGAGAAATGAACAAAACAAAGCACTTGCCTTGGCGAGACTGACATTTGAAAGAGGGACACTGACAATGGACAACTGAGTGACGTACTATGATGTCACGTAGTAAGGGCTTTGAAGAAAAAGAAAGCAGGGTCAGTGATGAGGAGACACAGAGAGAGGAGGGGCTAGTTTGGGCTGGGTGGGTGGACAGGGAAGGCATCTGAGGAGGGGACCCTGAGCAGAGACCGGACCACAAAGAGGGAGCCAGTCACGCAAGTGTCTGCAGGAGAGTGTTTTGGATAGAGCTGGGAGGAGCCAGGGCCTTCGTCCCAGGAGAAAGGAGGGATGTGATTCTCAAAACAGTCAAGCCCCAATCATTTCCTACCTGGGTTTCCTACCTGGAGAGCATCATGGCCCTACATCAAGGTTTCTAAACCACAACACTGTTGACATTGGGATAGGGTAAGACTTCATTTTGGCGGTTGTCCTGTGCATTGTAGGATTAGCTGCATCTCTGATCACCACCCATCAGATTCCAGCAGCACCTACTCCATTGTGACAACTAGGGTTTCTTTTCCCTGTTGTATTGCTCTAATTCTTTGCAGATATTGGGAACCCCCACTGTACATTTTGGGGCATGCATGGAGGAGGATGAGCAAGAAGGTAATGAAGCTAATTAAGGTTTCAGGGCCACTCTCTTGCGTGACCCCTTCCACAGCTCTATCCCTATTTTGTACTCACAGTCTTTGTACCCGTTTTCTTAAAGTGAGTCCCCCAAATACACAAGCTATAGACCCCACAAACATGACTCCATCTCTCAGTACTTATCTGAACATCACTCACGCAGTTCACAACAGGGACCAGGTGTGGCAGGTGTCAGCATGGCACTAGCCTGCATCTTCGGCCTAGCTCACATCCCTCAGCCCTTGCTGCCTTGCTCTTAAGTGCTTGAATATACTAGTTTTTAACAAGTGCTGGTGGGGGCAGAGATTCGTTTTCCCTATTAGAGTATGCTTTATAGGGAAAGAGCTATATCTGTCTTGCTCTTCTTTGCATCAAGCGCATTGCCTGGGACATGGCTGGTGCTTAATCATTTTTATTGACTATCTAAAACAGAGAAATATTAGATGTGTTGAGAGATTGCCAGTGAGTGGTTTTCAAAGTGTGGCTCCTGGACCAGCAGCAGCATCTGGGACTGAGTTAGAAAAGCAAACTCTCGGTCCCCACCCCAGACCTACCAAATCATAACCCCTGGGCTGAGCATTTCACGTTTTCACAAGCCCTCTCTGGGTGAACCTGGTGCCACTAGCTTTCAAGAACGTATGCAACCAATCATGGCAGGGCTCCCTGTCACGTGATCCGATGCCTCCAGGGAAAACTCTAAGCGTGGACTTTGTGAGAATCCCCATTCTACAGAGCTGGGGACTGAGACTCAGAAACATTATTCCACCTAAGGTTAACACAGTAAGCAGGTAGACATGCTGGAATCTAAATGCTAGAATGTCTGACTTCCAAATCTCACTTCCCCCACTATTATATATTTATTATGGAGGGAGTTTCCAAAATAATTAATGTCAAATCCCTTTGAAAAACAACTACAAGCTCTACGGGACTGTGAAGCAGTACTGTTATTAGCAAGAGTAGTAACCGTCACCATAAGGAATACTTTGGGGCAGTTTCAGCTGTGCCCAGTCCTGAGGACGGTAATATCCTGACACGGTTTGTTAGAGACCTAGAGGGTTAACCCACCTCCCAGAAGCCCAACTTCCTGCAGTGAGTCACTGAGGCAGAGCGGAGACCAGGTCTGTGGGTGTAATAACACACACACGGTACGGCGCACACGCACACGCCTCCTGGGAGCTAAATGAAAATAGAAATGGAAAGCAAAACCCTTCCTTCAGTGCCCCTCTCCCCCTGTCACCTGCCGTAAATCTTAGAGACCACAGTTCTTTGGGCAAATGAAATCTCCCTATCCACTGCGCATGGCTGTTTGGGTCTAATGTCTAGCAGCACGCTTTCTGTGAATGTTTTGTGTCACATTTGAATATTAGCATCAGCCACCGAAGTCTGCGGTTGAAGAGAAAAAAAAAAAACACAAAGAAAAGCAGAAAAAGTAAGATAACTGGCTATTTTTTATCTGCTCTGTCGGAAGTGGTGAGGTATAATTACTGAGGTATAATTACTGAGTAGAAATTACAGGGCTGATTCCAGTGGCATTCCTCCCGCTGTTTGAGGGAAGATAAAAGATTGAAAGTATTTCTGACATCTCTTCAAAGAGAGGATGCTCTGGCATTTGCTTCCATTCATTTTCAGATTGATTAAAAACAATTTCCCGTTGTTCACGGTTGACAGGGGGCATTGCTGGCCTCCTGGATTCGGTGAAACCTCTGTGGGGACAGCCCCTTTTCGAGTCCCACTCTCCTCCCACCAGCCTCCTCCCCCAAATCCTGTGCTCCAGGGTCCTTAAGTCAAGAGAAAAACAAGCCATTAAATTAATTTACATAGAGATGTTACTGACTGAATGGACCATAATTCCAAGGGTGTTTGCATTCAAAACAACAAAAAAAAGACCAAAAGGTAAAATCCTATGATATTAAAGCTGGAAGGGTCCTAAAAATCATCTAACTCAGTGGCTTCCGAACAGAATTAATTATCAGGGGTCTCTTTAGACACACTTCTTTCCCCAGAGTCCCCTCAGGCCTAATGAGTCAGCAGTGCCAGGGCTCAGATGCAGGAATGTTATGAAGCCCCCTAAGCCACTTTGGTTTAGACTGGTGTAGGGACCACTGATCCGGCCCAAACTTCTTAATTCACAGGTGTACACAATGAAAATAGGAGGAGAGACTAAGGAGAGTTGAGTGATCGGCATCAGGCACTGGGCTAGAAATTTAAAGCCCTCGGTAATCAAGATAAACAGTATTTTAATAAAGAAATGACTCTGGATGGTGAACACAGAATACAATATACAGATGATGTATTACAGAATTCTACCCTTGAAACCTATATGATTTTATTAACCAAGGTCACCCCCAATAAATTCAACAAATTTAAAAAAAATTTTATTGGCGGAAGTCCATGGTAAATGAAATAATCCATTTTAACTGAAGACAGAATCAGTATTACCACCCTATCCTTTGTCCGCAGGCTCTAACAGGGCTCAGCACGGCGCTGTCTTTCTGACTACATTTGAAAATGTTACTTTAAAACATAACTGATCTTGACAGCTGAGCTGCTTTGGTGCCACCCTAAATTTTATACCCAAGGAAAACGCCTCTCTCACCTCACCCATATTTGGGCAAATACTGAAACTTGATGGCTGCGAGTACATACACAATCTGTGGAAGCCAGTTTTTTGGCCATTGGTGCTTTCTGTGTATATATTTTGTTTTATTTTTTAAATCAAATTAGCTAGCAGTATTTTAAAGTAGGGAGATTTGACATTTTTATTTTTTATTGTTGTTCAGTTACAGTTTTCCCACCTTTTTCCCATTGCTCTCCCCTGCCCCATTCCCCCTCCATGCCCACTGTCAACCCTCCCCCCCATTGTCGGTGCCCATGAGTCCTTTATTCGTGTTTCCTGGCTTGTCTCTTCCCCTTCTTTTCCCCGTTCTCCCCTTCCTCCCTCCCCTCTGGTCACTGTCAGTTTGTTCTTCATTTCCAAGTCTCTGGTTCTGTTTTGCTCATTTGTTTGTTTTGTTAATTAGGTTCCACTTATAGGTGAGATCACATGGTATTTATCTTTCACTGCCTGGCTTATTTCACTTAGCATAATGCTCTCCAGTTCCATCCATGCTGTTGAGAAGGGTAAGAATTCCTTCTTTCTTTCTGCTGTTTAGTATTCCATTGTATAAATGTACCACAGTTTTTTGACCCACCCATTTATTGATGGGCACTTAGGCTGTTTCCAGAGATTTAACATTTTAAAAAATTACATTTGATTGTACAAAATTGTTTTTTTTCCAGTATGTCCACAGAGCCATATGACACCAATTAGCTAAAGCTGTGTGGCGGCTACCCCCTTTCAAAGGCAGCACGAGTCATTTGCCACAGTCAACACCACTTGCTAGACACCACTTCACTGCTTTACGTGTCCTCACTGGTCTCTGCAGGCCTTTCATTTTTGCTGTGATCCTCGATTTCACAGAGCCCACACAAAGAAGCAGTGACGAGATATGACATAACCCAGTGTAGTCATGTGTTCAGCACACACAGACAGTTATGCCGTGCCTTCAGGATAGCAGGCACACGCCAGGCAAGCGCTCTCTGATACGGGCCGTGACTACTGCCCGGTTCCTTCATCTCTCTGCTCTCGACCCCGTTTGCAAGTTTAATCTGGCCCCAGACTCTGAGACCAGTATCTCCAAGGGGGGAATTAGAGACATACAGGCAGGGCAAACATGTGGTCAGTGCTGCTCGGCCTTCCCACCCCACTGACCTTCTACCTAGAACTTTCCCCCTCAGTGTCTTCGGTTTCTGGCAAAGCATATCTTCCTGGCATTTGGGCCCCGCCCTCCCTCCTGTGCCTGAGACTTCAGTCCTCTCGGCACTGGGTGTTCCTGCCTCGTGAAGAGGGCAGATTTGGCCCTGGCACTACAAGCTGTTGACAAACATTTACAGAGTACTTTGGGTGTGAATGACAGATGCTTGTTTGCACCACAGCAATTTACAACACGGTCAGAACTGCGGGCCTCACAGAGCAGACAAGTATACAGGCCCCTCGGCTTAGTGACACTCACTCTATTTTCCAGCAAACTCTGTTACCAATTTCTCCAAAGTTGTAAAGTCAACTGTTTCCAGGAGCACGGCATAGCATAAATGAATGAAGGACACTATAAAATGAATGAAGGTATTAGGTACTATGAAGAAATACAGTCCTTTCTCTGTGTGATGGTATTGAAATTCATATTTTTAAAAGTGAGGCCAAGCAAAGCACTTGCTGACAGAATTTTGCTTCTGGATCACCAGTGTGCGAGTCCTGCCTGAGGCTTACCAAAATCCCCTCCTGCAGTTTTGCTGGGTTTCCCTGACCGTGGTGTGCTGGTTCCGCTACATCTCCCCTGCCACGGGCTCTCCCCAGCCAGAAGCTGGCCTTTCATGAAGCAGTTCACTTACCTGAATTCTACCCACGCAGCCCTGGAGCCAGCTGCAGACCAAGTGTCCAGGCTGACCAGCATCAGCCCTATGTGCCTGTTGCCACACGTACACTCTTTTGTGTTGCAGATTCCTCTGGCAAGAGAATGACGTTTATGGGCCCATTCTCAGAAGAATGTTTCTAACACCTGAATTAAGATACATGTGACTACAATAAGAACCAAATATACTGAGATATAGATTTAAAATATTAAAATAACACACCTGACAATAGTATATACATGCTCTTATACCAATGCATTAAATGACACGATCTAGCAGCAGGCATTTCACTGCCATAATGTCAAAGCAGCAGGGAGGAGGAAGATATTACTATATCTGCAACAAAGAAATTATAAAAATATCTGTAATTTCTACTGGTGACAAAGGCACAGGTACTGCCAACGCTACTGTGGCCTGTTGTTTATATTCACAACTGAAGGGAATCTCAGCTACAGTAATGGGTCTGCGACAGATAAAGCTGTAAGAGCTTGGCCATCCACATTCATGAGTCCCCAGGATTCTATCTGAGGACCCTCTGGGGGGACCATGGACAAGAAGCTTTGACCCGGATCAACACTTCCCGCCGTGCAGCGTGAGGCTCTGCAGACCGTCAGTGTATGCCAAATGTCAGAACATGGAAATGCTAACCTCATGTTCCACTGAATGAGCACAGGATAATAAACAACCTGGCCATAGCAGTCCGATCCACTGCTGGTAGGAATCTCAACGATACAGCCTGGACATCTGGCTATGTGTTTCAAAAACCTTGAAAACGTATAAATGCCCTTTGACCCAGCAATCCTGCCTCCAGAATGTATCCTAAGGAACTAATGAGACATGTAGGCAGAGCTTTAAGCACAAGGATATTTATGCCCAGCTGTGCCAGAAAAATATTTAGCCAATAAAAGATGATGTAGATCCATGATTGTTGACATGAAAAGATGACAAATACTAAGTAAAAGCACTATGGGGGCCTATAAAAATAATTGCAATTGTGTACAATTTGTACAAGAAAAAAGCTTGGAATGATATACACTAACTCTGTCTTAGGGGTGGTTGCTGATGATTTAATGTTGAAGTGCA
Organism: Phyllostomus discolor; assembly: GCF_004126475.2. Taxonomy (NCBI): domain Eukaryota; kingdom Metazoa; phylum Chordata; class Mammalia; order Chiroptera; family Phyllostomidae; genus Phyllostomus; species Phyllostomus discolor. The sequence goes on from NC_040915.2 coordinate 23,017,667, forward strand.
TACTCACATTTTCTCATTATTTTATGACAGCGGAAGTGTATTATTTGTGTAAATAAACAGAAAAAAGGAGGGGGACAGAATGTTGCCACATTGAGTACTTACTTATTCTGTTGGGGAGATATTCCTAGAGTGACTTTTTGTGTTTACATATTCTTACCCATTCAAAAACCACATGCCAATCACTGCTCTAGACACAGAGGATGCAAAACTGAACATAGAAAACAAAGCACCTAACCTTATGAAACACTTTCCAGTGCAGAAAGTGGGTAAGCATTCAACCAACAAATGCATACAACAATGTACTGGGCAGACTTAACCACTTGGAGAAAAGTAAAAGGAGTGGAAGCACTGAGGAATCAATGGGGCACGGGAGACTTCCTAAGCTGAGGGTCTGGCCTTTCTGTGGCAAGTAACATTTAATCAGAAAGACAGCAGGAAACAGCCTTCTATTGATCTGGAGAAGGGAAGAGCATTCTATGCACAGGGAAAAGTGGATTCCAGGTCCTAGGGTAGGACTGCGCCTGGCATACCTGATGAAGAGAAAGATCAGTGTGTCTGGAATGCAGTGAGTGAGGCAGCAAGCGGCAGTGGATGACTTTGGATACGTACTCAAGAGCCAAATCTCTTAGGGCCTTAAGACCATGGTAGAAGCTTGAATGTTACTATTCTAAGTGCAGGGTAGATGGAATTGTTTATAATTTTTATTCCATAGAGAAATGTCACAAATTGACACCCCTGTGACAGCCTTATGGTGCAAGTAATATACTTGCCCACCCCTTGAACTTGGACTTGGCCACGTGACTTACTTTGGCCAATGGCCTGTTGGTAGACATGACATAAGCAGAATCTTGAGATGTGCTTATGCATTTAGGTTTCTTCTTGGGCTTCGGCCATTGCTGCGAGAAGAATATACTTAGTGTAGCCCAATGGCCCCCAAGAGAGCAAGAGACATGTGGAGCATACCTGAACCCAAACTGCAGCCTGGAACCAGGCCCAGCTTGGTCCAGCTGAGACCTGCAGAGTTAACCATCCGACTCACAGACATGTGAGTGAGAAGAAATGACTGTTGTTCTCAGCCACTAAACTGTGGGCCAGTTTCTTACAAAATGTTACTGTGGCAATACCGATGAATACAAAGGGTAATGGGAAGGCACTGAAATTTATTAACCACAGGATTGGCAAGATTAACTTATGTTGTAAAAACTTATTTCGGCTGCTGTGTGGAGAATAGTTTGCCGAAGTAAGGGCAGAAATAAGGAGGCTAACGAGGAGCCTAATGTATCTCTCCTGGGGAGGGATGATGATGATGGTGCCGTTTATCGCAAAAGCAGTGATGGGGGGAGGAGAAAGTTTAGGATAGTAGAAGCAAATACAAATCAAGGCATGTTACGTTCCCGGTGCCTAAACAGCATCTAGGTGGAGACCCAGCAGTCTGCTGAGTAACTAGGAAAGAAGTCAGGGTGATGCCTCAGAGAGTTCAGACCATTTCTTCCACAGCTCCCCAATCCCACGTCCTCCTGCTGAATGCAGATTCTCAACAACCTTGCTAAAAAGAAGAGGAGCCAAGGAAAGAGAATGTTATTACTGGGGTCTGAGAAGAGAGAAGGCATACTCTTCTTAGAACTCTTACAGGTACTACTCTCACCTCCCATATAAAAAAGCTGTTTCTCCTAAAATACCATCCACAGAGCTCTATGTCTGCAAGACATGAAGAACATTTTTTGGGGGAAATAACAAGTCTCTCTTCATTTTTGTCACAGAGCACGTCGCAATTCTAGCATTCTGCACGATACACTTTGGGAAGTGTAAACCACAAGACGTTTCCTCATTACTCCCCACACACAACAAAATAGAGTCACTCGGTCAAGTTGGTCCTTGTCGACAGACAGTCACTGATGGCCCGAAGACCTAACTCACACAGGGGCTTACTCTACTGTCAGACATCTCTAGCTGCAAGTCCCTCCCCTGGGAGCTGAGACATCCCCCTGAGCTTTCACTCACTGATAGTGTTGCTGCCCATAAAGCCACACAGAAGAAAGCTCCTTCATCATCCACAGGACATTCCTCCATATTTGAAAGCAGTGTGGGGTCTACCCTCCTTCTAAAGCCTTTTCTTCTGAGACGTAAACATCCATATTCCCGTCAGTCATTTCTCACGTATCCAGCCTCTGACAAGTCTAGATCGGATGGCCCGCATCTCTGCCTTGTCTTACTTCTGGATGTTTGCATGCCCCAGACCCCATATGTCAAAAGAACAGGGACTGTGTTAGGTACATTTTCTTCTATACTCTACAGTGTCTGGAAGTATTCCCTCCACTTAGGAGAATGTGGGCGAACATTTGATGAATTAAATAAACATACTTGAAGACAGCTATTATGTTGTTTCTAAGTCTGCTCATTTCCGGTTCAGTCAACCTAGGACTTTTGGAGAAAGTTTGTATCATAAAACTGAAACTCGGCTGATACTTCACTTTAAATGAGATGTGAGAACCCAAGTAGAAATCCAAAATGCTTAGCGCATCGTAATGTCCTTTGCAAAAGAAAGAAAAGAAAGAGCTGGGAAATATTCTGTTCCCCCAATTCCTCCCCTTTCTTTCATTCTACTGGGAATCACGCTGGTTTGTTACCTAGCAACACAGAGCTTATCACTGGGCAATTTACAACCATTTCTCATTTGTCATCATTTGTCTAATCAGATTTGATCATAAATAAAATCTGCACACAATCAACTGACTTCTGTTTGTAATTAGAATCCATCTCCATCAGGGAAAGGACATTAATAGTCTTGCACCTTGCATGTGTTGATTTATTTGTGCTTTTTGTCATTTTCTAACATGTACCCCTCGCTGTCTTACATGATTCAATCTGTCTTGATTCCCTTCAGCAAAATTTCATCTTTTGTTGTGAGTTGCTATCAATCTGGGTGTCTTTGGATAAATTTTAGGTTATCTCTGCTCATTTATTCTGAGCATATCACATGCACAAGGTGACTTAATTTTGCAATATACTGCTTATGTTTAACACAGTTTCCTGCTTCCTTTCTATCATACTAGCTTTGCCTACTCAAGTCAATGCCACATGCATTTCTCATTCTGAATTGTAGGGAGCATGAGTTGTTTTGTATGTCTGGCATTACTCTCAATCTTCCTCTGTTGACAGTAACCAATTTGGGGGGGATTCCAACCATAAAGTTATGGGTTTGGGCTGCAGAAGGACCCTTATTCTGTGTTCACAGTGCTTGGTCTAAGATGGGCTCATGACATAGCCAGACCAATCTTTTGGGAACTGTCCAAATAAAACTGACAGAGAGGGTCCTTCCTCCTCTTACCTCTCTGAAATAAAATACTAGCCCAGCATTCCCTGGGCTATGTCTTGCTATGTGGAGGAGCCCCATCTGCAGTGCAGAGGATACAGAACAGCAAAGCAGACAGGCTAAAGGTTGTGCAGAGCTAGGCAAGAGAGAGAAAGAGAGAAAATATAAAGGTGAGAGAGGATGTTGATGGCATTTGAGCCTCTGATTCCAGTTTCTGAGGCTGTGGAGCTGCCCTGATTGCTTTGATGGTGCGAGATATCCCAACACCAGTACCCTTCCCGTAAAACTCAGATGGTCCCTAAGAACATTCAAGTTGAGTTTCTTCCGATTGTAACCCATGTCATTGACTTATAGTTATGAGATTCATAACCCCACAAAGTTGAAAAGCCCTTTTCAGATGAAAAAGTATTTTCACATTGATCATCTGATTGGATCCTAACAACAACTCTTGAATCCTTGGAAGTAGTTAATGTAGACGGTATTATACCCATTTTTTAGATGAGAACACAGGAGTGAAAAATTGACTTGTTATTTAGTTATTGAGCCAGTGTGGACAGGACTTCTGACTGTTAGTCCTGTGACCTGTACACTACAGCAATTTCCTCCCCAAACCATGTCACACCTGGTGACCATAAAGCAGAGTGAGAGCCGCACAATCACATAGGGTGTGGTAGCTGGTGTGGACTCAAAAAACTCATCTAAATGGGGAGATAAGATAATTCAGGTGCAGTGGTAACTGAAAACACAAAGCTCAGCCCCAGGTGGACAGGACTGAAGTAAGTACTAAAGCAGTCCTGGGCTGGGGTCTTCAGAAAAGAAGGGGCTCAGATCAGAACAGGAGGAAGGAGAGGAAATTCCAGATGCCAGAAACAAGGTGAGCAAAGGTGCAGAAGCTGGAGCAGACGTGGTGTTCTACAGGAACACATCTGGCTGGAGGGGAGGCTGTGTGTTGATTCTACCTTCTAATTACAGCTTGAACCTTTCCATTTCTTTCCTCCTCCACTGCCACCACTGATCTGTCTGGATTATCTGCCACCTGGGTTATCAAAGTAGCTTCCTAACTGTTCTCCCTACATCCTTTTTTGCATCACAATCTATTCTTTAAATTGCAGCCCAAGTGATCTTTGAAAGTTAATATATCTGGCCACATTCCTTTTCTACCTAAAACTGAAATTGCTCCATTGACATAAGGCATCCTGTTCTCTCTGGCCACAGGACATTTGCACTTGCTGATTTCTTTACCTAGAACCAATCAATCTCTCTCTCTCTCTCTCTCTCTCTCTCTCTCTCTCTCTCTCTCTCTCTCTCATCTGTCCCCATCTTCTTCTTTCCTTCATTTATTCATAGAATAATAATTGGGTACATATTATACACCAGAAAGTCAGGTTTAAGACAGTCATTAAGAATAAGGATTAGGAACCAGACTGCTGTATTGAAACCTGATTCTGATTCTTACCACCTGTGTGACCTTTAGCAAGTTACTCTGTATCCATTTTGTCATAATTGTACTTACCTCCTGTGGCTGAGGATTAAATTAGCATATAGCAAGACCTGTATCAACATCTAACATCGAAAGGGCTATATGAGTGTTTGCAATAATTATCGCAGCTGAATTCTGCTCCCAGAATGTCAGAGTAAATGTTACGTCCACAGAGAAGGCTTCTCTACACCCCAGGACTAAGCTGGGCTTCCGCTCTCTGAAGGTGCTTTGCTGTTTTTCATTTTATTGTACTCATCTTACTTTAATCCATTTTCCTTGTTGGATTATAAATCCTAGGCAGGCAACGGTTGTGTCCATTTTGTTTACCATTTTATTGAAAGGGTCTAGTGCAATGGCTGGTTCAGACAGCAGTTAAATATATCATTTATTTATAAGAAAGTCAAGGTCAAAATGATGACTGCTTTGAAAGCCTGGAAAAACGAACCAGGATTTCACCCGTGTGCAATGGGGGAGTCATCTGTGCTTTTCTGAGGTTGGAAAAGCCATGGAGACTATCTTGCTCTGGGGAGCATTTATCTCCATGGCACTTACATCTTAAGTGACCTCGCCAGCCCTTGTTATCACTTGAAACAGCCATGACCTGAACAGCTTCTGAGATGTCTGCCTCCCCCATCTGGGACATCCTGGGTCAACCTGTGACTCATGATAATGAAAGGGATATGGCAGTGCGTCCACTGACACCAAGACGTTACAAGATGTTACAAGAGAGATCATGAAAACCAGGCCAAAGCAGGAGGTCCTATGCTCACAGGAAGGGCCGGACAGATTTTTAAATGTCAGAACAAAGGAACCTCCTAGTTTCCAGGCCAAGGGCTAAGCAGCCTAACAAGCAAAACCAGAAGGCTTTAAACTGGGACTTGGGGCGCACAGATCACCTAGGAGACAGCACCCAGGAAGGCACACAGGGCTGCTGCTCCTGTGCCCTGGCAGTCAGGATGGAGCCCCTTCCATTTCCAGCCCAGCCTTCATGCCTGAGATGCGGCCCAGACCACAGGTCCCCCTGGTGAGAGGAGAGGATGTCTCTCAGTATGGACTCGTGAAAATTCCATGATTGGGTGTCTTCCCCCATCTGCTGCATGGCATTCATTCATTGGACAAGTTGTTCAGCACCCACTATGCCACATGGAGGTGCTGGCGCTGGAAAGCTGAGATCGCTCCTCTTGGGAACATCATATCACTGAGACACGACTGGGTCCGAAGAAGGTTTGGACAATTAATAACTTAAAATCACCAGGATAGCTTAATACAACAAACTGAGAAGTCTCCTGGGAGAGAGATCCAGGTAGACAACACACAGCAAAGCCTTGGCCAGCAGAGGAGATGAGCAATCCTTAATGCAACGTGAATTCTCCTCCAACTTCCTTTTCTCCTTCAGACCACCATGGACTCGTGCCTGAGTCCTTAGCAAGAGAAAGGGGAATTCTGTGAGTCAAAACTGAAAGAAGAATGTTCACGAAAACTCGGTAATCAGCTGAGGCACAAGGCGATATTGCCGCTGTACCCGTATCACTAGCAGGGAATGGAGGCCTCCTCCGCACGAGCCCCGCTTGGGTTGGCGCACGGGCCCCTCCGGGGAGCCAGGGCACCGAAGGTAAGGTACTCAGCGGAGACTGCAGCACTGACGTGGGCTAAGGTTCCACGTGAAGGGCTGCTGAGCAGAGGGGTGCTGGTAAACGTTTAACAACTGGCCCTGCGGGAGAAAATATGCATGTGTCTACATAAATACATAAGTTTCACAAAATTTTACCAGTATTAAGAACGTGCAATAGATAATTTGCAATTAATAATGAAATATACAATAGTCTTTATTGTAAATTCCAGATGACCAACTAGTTCTCCCAGGATGCTTTCATTTGATTTTTGTGGAACCCTTGCACCTGTAATCAAACTGTGGTTGTAATTGACAAATAAGTATAATTCTGACCTGAATGTTAGTTGCTATTTTCCTTATGCTAATGAGCAAGATGAAAGTGAAATGAACAGGACATATATCAAAACTTCACTCATTTGTCAATAATGACTTTTTTGCTGAATTGGATAGTAGTTTTTGAAAACTGGAGGAACATTTCCTCAAACTTGTCATTCTATACATGATGTAATGTCTACAGACATAATACACTTTTAAACGTAATGTGTATTGTTGACATTTTCTCTCTCACTTTCCTAAGTCTAGACAACCAATAAAACAATAATTCAAGCCCTAATTTGCAGAGTTGCCAGTTTCCATGGTAAACACTCCCAATATGGCCAATTTCAAGCTAACGACATGATGTCACCGAGTTGGGAAAAGATGTGCAGTGCACACCATTATATAATATAATGCAATTATACAGCTACAATGAAACACAGATAATAGTGAAGTGCAGTGAAATAACTATGCAATAATGACTAGATGACACAGAGATGCTCCACTCACCCTCGTTAAGAAAAGGCTCGCTCCAGGCTGTGAGGAGTATAGTGTAAGTCTTGAAGACCAGCCTTGGTTTTCAGGCCAAGGGCATGCTCCTCTGGGTGTGGCCCCCAGCCAACGACTGAGTGGGGGCTGCAGAAGCCTACCCATCTCTGCACAATGCGGGGCTCTGCTGATACTCAGCCTTTGCTCCCGAGTTCTGCTTCGGACGGGCAGGCACTCTGATGGCATCACAGTGTAACATCTCCCCTTCGGCCCTCCCTGTGGCTACCCTTTCCTTTCACAGGTGTGGCTCCCAGTGAACCTCTTATACCGCCAGTTCCATCCACCTCACTGTCTGCTTCCCAGGAACCCAATCTACAAGGCCCTGGAGTCAGAGGGAAGGTAGTTTCACGCAGCATCACAGAGAGTGGGGTCCTCTACAAGCGGAAATGACCAAAGAGGACAGAGTCGCAGAGGAAGAGACAGCAGCCATCAAGGGAAACCTGACCGGACTCATTCATGAACACAAGGGAAATGCCCCCCCACAATGGGGGTCTCTAAAAATAAGTAAAATTTTTCAGGGCTTTGGGAAACCTAAGAAAACAAGGCTGAGAAATGAGTTAATACTTTTTTCTATTAATGTGACTCTATTGATCCATTCCCAAATGAAATAGCTGGCCTGGGAAAGTGCAGATAATTGTAATGCAATGTGTAGGTGTTCCACTGGAGGTATGAATCAGTTTCTCTCAAAACAGAGAAGGCGAGTCATTAAATGGATAGACCGCTGGGCGAGGCGTCCAGGGGAGGCACACCATTCGCTAGATCTTGCATGCTAACTGGGCAGTAGACTGGAGCAGACCCTGTCAGGATTACTGACTCACTCACCATTATCTGAATTATCTTCAAGGACAGACACTCATACACTCATTTCAGTGAAACATCTACATAATTCCTAACCCTCCCTTATGATCAGGAATATGCTTGTGGAACAATTCTGGGGGGCCGGGGGAGTGCCTGGGGTGAGGCTGGGCCCGTCAGGAGCCTGGCAAAGGGCACTTAAACTGCTCCCTATGAAGAGTGACCATATGGCTGGTTATAGGGTCTCATTTGACCCATTTCTGACTTTGCTGAGTGAAAAGTTCCCTGAGCCAGGTGTTGGAGGAATTGCATTTTGTCCTTGCCCTACCTCTGTTTCCCCATGTTTAAAATTGAGCTGATCATCCAGGACTCCTTTTACTCAACAAAGCTTTTGTGAAGATCTAACAAGTTAGATTGGAAAGCGTGCCGAGAACGATTAAAACACTCTTTGGTGCTTGCTCGGATACCCCCTTGGGGGCACCGTGGTGAATCCCCCCTCATTCTCCACTCCCAATCTAGGGCGGGGGCCTCTGTTAGGCCGTCTCAGCTCCCTATCGTGTTCTATCACAGCGCCTACTACTGCTGGGATTAAGCAGTTGTGCGATGACTTCACTAATGATGAGCTCTCCTTCTAGGTCCAATGGGGAGGTATCACAAGCAGCACATTCATTTTGTCCCCATGCCTAACGAAGTACCTGGAGCATGTTAAATGCTCCCTAAGTATTTGTTGCATTGGTTGATTAGCTATTGTACCCCTTGATGAAGTTTCATTTCACCTTTCTGTCTTTGAGAAGCTGACCCTGCCTGTGAGCTATTTGAAAGTAGGCACACGGTGTTATTAATGCGAGCACTCTCAATCTCCATCCCACTGCTTGGTATACACTAGGTACTAATAAATATTTAATTGATAGATAGCTTACACATAACTTCCTGGTGCAGCCTTTTGAACATGGCAGGAACTCAATAATTCATTATACATTAAATGAATATGAAAATACCTGTCTTGGCTTCTATATCTGCTATAAATATTTATCCCTCTGTCTTAACTAGAAGACACTTTTAAAACTATTCTACTGCTACTACATTAAAGTCACAGCACTGGGTAGTAAAAATGTCTTTGGCTTGAGAGTCTTTATGGACTTCCTTTTGTCTGAATCTAGACATTAGCACTGTGGCCAGAGAAAAGTACTTAACTCTCTGAGCCTCAGTTTTCTCCTCTGTAGAATCAAATCATACTTTGTAGAGATTAAGGAGATGAGGTATATAAAAGGAATTGTATAGCTTTTGCTGATGGTAGGTTCTTAGCAAATGGTAGCTTCCTTTTCTACTGGGACCTCTATTCTCTCTTCACTGATATGTCCATTTCCAAACCTCTTCTCTCCAAAGGCTAAAAGAAGAATTAAGTGGCCACTCTTCTCTCTGGTTCAGCCTCTGGCTTTATCTCCCATGGCACCTCTATCTACTAGGTCACCTCTCTGACCTCAATATTAGCCTGGCAGAGTAGAAAGAACCCTGGACTGGGGATCTACCTGGGTTCTAGCTCAGATCCTGGCACTGACCAGAGGAGCATCTATAGGTTGTCCCTGCATTCATTCACCCACCGTTGTTGGACACCCTGACACTGTGCTCGGCACTTGAAAATACATTGGAAGCAAAACACACAAAAGCCCCAGCCCTGATGGAGCTTAAGAATATGAATTGTCAAGAGGAAACACTAAGAAAATGAACAAAAAGTAACTTATGTCGCATGTGAGGGCATAATGCATTTAATGGGACCAATAAAAACTTGAGCAGGGTAAGTGGGGAAGTGCTGAGGCCAGTGCGGGGCAGGTCACATCCTTAAACAGGCTCACCGAGGAAGGAGGTTTGAGCAAAGACTTGAACGCCGTGGGAGACCATCCCGGTGGGTATTTGGGTGAAGAGCAGGATGGCCACGAGGACCCCCAGCCTGAGACCCTGAGCGGGGCTGTGTCTGAGAAAGGGAAGCAGGCCAGTGGAGCTGGTTCGGAGTGACCGGAGAAGAGAGGGGGAGGAAGGGGAGGGAGAGTGGGTGCGGCAGACCCTTCAGCATCTGGGCTTTAACCTGAGAGACACAGCGTCACTGCCTCTCCTCTGCACGTGGAAAGAAATTCGGACCAGCTCCTTCCTGAGATTCCTTCCAGCTCTTCAATTCAAAGATTTTCTTACCATTCTGGTTCTGAGAGCTATGATAAGGGGCACAGGCAAACCAAGGGAAACTGGGTGAGTGTGTACAAACTATATTTCTATCAGACTGGCACAGATAGGATTTGTGTGTGCAATTCACCTCGTACCCACAACCAAGAAAGCTGTCACAGGCCAATGCTACAAGACTCTGGTGCTGTCTCTGTGTTTGGACAGGTTAGTTGCCAAGGACCACACTTGCAGCCCAAGCTGGCAGGTGCTTAACCTGCTTCACCTCCATTTCCTCATCTGTAAAGTGAAGATAACTGGGGTTCCCAGCTTGCTGGTTTATTGTGAAGATTAAATATAATGGCACGTCCAATTCTTAACACAGTATTGGACACAGAGTAAACACCCAACTAATTTCGCTATTTTTTCATTTTAGGGGCAGATGTTAAGACATGATAACTGGACTGAATTCTTAAAGCCCCTATATTTGTGTGCTAATTTTACCTCATGTAGATCATCAAATATACATTTTAAACTTTTATTTCAACAAATGTCTGTTAGTGTTTATTATGTGCAGGGCACAGATGTGTGGATGCATAAGATAGAGTTTCTGTTTTATAGAGACATAAGTAAAAGAGACAGACATCCATAAAAGTAATTGTAATTCAAGGCAGACTATTAAAATTATTATCATCGAAGGGCCACATATAATGGCAGAATGGAGTTTAAAAGGAGATTCGTTCCCATGGGGGCCGTGTGGGGTGGCTTCCCGGGGGAGAGGAGCAGGTCAGAAAGTACATTCCTGTCTCCCCGTGGGCCGATGCCACTGGAAACAGTCATCTGTCCCTCCCAGATGGCGCTGGCGAACGGTGAACTCGGTGACTTGTGAAATCCCTACAGGTCTGTAGACACCCTGGCTCATACCGCTCCCTGAGAAAGCGACCTCACATAAGCCAGGCTGGGTCCTGAGGGCCACAGCACAGATGCTGTACTAAGGAGCTCAGTGCAGTCACATGGCTGCCTGCCAGGGAGACAGTAGGGGAGAGTCCTAAGAAATAAAAGAAAAATTAAAAACAGAGAGGGAAGGAAGGGAGACAGGGTCTGTGACCGCACTCAACTCACTGGTCACAAAGGGCAGGAGTACCCATTCTCAAATGGGTCTCTGACCCGCTCTGTTGTTTTTTTCTTTTTCTTTCTGAATCCTCTCATGCCGCTTTTGGAAGGCCCGAGGAAAACTGCTCTTCTTGTTAAGTAACTACACACTTCTGTTCCTGCTGGGAAAATAAAGATTTCACAAAAAGCTATCAGTTCACACGTACATTTTCTAGGAGTTGGTCCAAGGAGAGCTTGGTATTTCTAGGGCTATAACACACTTCACTAATAGAACACACTGGGCGTTCTCAAAGGAACAAATGAAACTTTTAAATATCCTTCCCTGGCCACGCCCCCTCGCGTTCATCCGCTACTCTCCAGCGTCATGGGTAAACGGCCAGGACAATGTATTTTAAAACAGCTGTAGGCCTTTTGAATTAGGTTGTTCTAATAAACCAATAGGAAATCTCTTATTTTGTCTAGAAAGGCTATGATCGAAGGAATACCTTCCATAGCATGCATATCTCTCTCTCAAGAAGCCTGGCTGGGCACGAGAAATGTGGTCCACGGTGTTTGATGATGTGTGAAATTAGGGTGAACTTTTAGGTGTGGTGCTGTGGTTGTGTTTTTAAAAAGCCCTTATCATTTATAAATACATTCAGAAATACTTAAGGATAAAGTGATATGAGACCTATAATTTGCTTCAAAATAATGCGGGAGAGAATGAGAGAATGAAGCAAGATTGCATCTGAGCACATGTGACAGGTATATGAGGAGTATTAGTCTACTTTCTATTTTTATAAGATGTCTTAAATTTCCCTACTTTTTCTTTATAAAGAGAGAGGCTCAAGCCCCATGATATCAGTGAATTTAAAGTGGCGGTCAGTAATCTCAAAGAATGGGAGGTTTAGGTTGGAGAGTAGGTCTTTGGCATGTAAGGTGTCAGAAATGAAAGCACAACAGACACCAAAGCATTGTGCTGCTGAGCTGGAGGGAATGTTGAATGTAAGGGATGGAGAAGGTGCAGAAGCCAGAGGTCAGGATTTGCAACAGCGAAGGGCTAACCAATAGTATTATTCCTGTGGCTTTTGATGCATAGTTCTAACTCAACTATCCTGTCTTTAACTCTGTTGCTTATTAAAGAGTAGACAGGGAATCAAGAATACAAAAGGGTGAGCTGAAAAGGTATTTAAAGATCTAAACCACAAAACAAATTTCTTGGACTAGCTCCTGCCCCAAACTGCATATTAATTAATTCTTTGATGGTGCTATAGAAGGTGTGCTTATCACACTTAAGAATGCCAACCAGCAAAGGCTAGAGAATTTACAGAACAATAGAAGCAATATCCTCATATCTTAACAGGTCGGAATTTCAGCTGAATATAGCTGTAGGAAATGGATCAAATAAATGGAAAGTCTTACCCTGGAGTCCAAACGCCGATGGCATAAATACAAGGCAGGAGATACAGAGCTTAGAAATTGCCCCCGTGAAAATGCTTAGGGACACTTAATAGGCAATAAGTGCCATCTAAACAACAAGATGAGGATGACAAACAGAAAAGTTAATTCTTTGAAATGTGCACTAGAAGTAATGGAATGTCTGAATTGAAGGAGACGGTAGGACTATCTGTATTGGCCAGGCCTCCATTAGAATGCCAGGTTCATTTGTGCCCAGGGGACAAAAAACAAAGCACAATCAGAGCAGAGTACAGAATGAGAAAGGGGTCCAAAGCCCTGTCCTTGAGAAGCGGCTGAAGGAACTAAGGGTGCTGAGATAGAATAGTTCACTCACGACCTGAGCACCCTCTGAAGCGCTGGGCTGTGGAAGACAAACAAGCATCGTTCAGTACGGCTCCAAGCGGTGGAGCTGGGCAAACTGTGAATATGTTATAGGGGACCAGATCACAGGTCAGTAAGAAGAAACTCTTTCTAAAGATCAGGCGTTTCGGTGGACTGAAAGGCTGGTGACGTGAGCCACTGAGTATCTAAGGATAAGGCGGAGCTGCGTGGAACAGCTGAGTAGCCACACGTGGGTACCGAGCACTTGCAATGTGGCTATCCCAAATTGAGATTGACTGCAACTATAAAATATGCACCAGACTTCGAAGACTCAGCATGAAAAAGAAATACACAATACCTGATCCATCTCATTAATTTATATTGATATATTGATAGCACTTCAGCTATACTGGGTTAAGTAAAATATATTGTTAAAATAAATTTTACCTGTCACTTTTTAGCTTTAAAAATGCAGTTACTGAAACATTTTAAATAACCTATGTCGCTGGCTCACAACTGTGGACTGCATTCTTTCTGTCGAACAACACTGTGTTAGAGAAACAGTTAGTGGGAAGGGGAAAGGAAGGTTGAGCTAGACTTTAAAGGCCCCTGATAATCCATAATTTAGGAGAAGCCTTTCTGTAGGTTTAGAACTCAAGGCCCTGGTCTTAACCAAGATCCTGTTCTAACTAGCTGTGTCATGTGAGGTAAGTGACTTAGCCACTCTGAATCACAGATTCCTACCTGAAAATGATAAAGTTGGATTATCTCTGAGATATTCCCTATTGCTGACATTTTGGTCTAAGAATGACCTGTGATGAGAAGTATCCCCTCCACTAATTTATGCAAGCATCCCCTCAACCATTTGCTTCAGCATTTTCTCCATTTTCAAAGCCCTTTGAAACAATAACGCATTCAAAGTCAAACAAAATAGAACTGGTTTTGTAACCTCATCATATCATCACTAGCTTCATGATGATCTTTGTCATCTTTACCCTCAAAACAATAATCTAGATACTCTGTGTGAGCCAGCATTGTGCGAAATGCTCTGATGTATCACTTCACTTAACCACCACAGACGTCTTTTGAGATGGACACTATTACAGTACTATCTTTGTATAACCTAGGGAGGTAACTAGATTCCAAACCTGTTTGTGTAAAATTGGGTATGTCGTTCTACCTCTCTAAGACACACCAAGATGGAGTGAAATTATCAGCTACTACAGCAGGCCCAATTGTGCTAAAAACTGTAGTGAGGATTAAGTGAAATAATGCGTGTGAAGTTCCACCAGCGTAGCGGATATATAACAGGTGGACAATACATGCCAGAATCCTTCCCCTGCTAACCTCTTCCACAATAAACCCTACATAGCCTCTAACTACGGCACCCTTTCCACAGAGCCTCATCCTCTCCCCACAGCGGGAAGTAGGTTGATCCCTTCTGAATTAAATAGCTCCACATCTGATCATTTCTTATCAATCTCATCATTACCAACCTTACTCTAAAGTCACATGCACACACATCGTATCTCCCATATTTAATTATAAAGTTCTTGAGTGATAGCTCTATATAAGATTTGTATTCAGTCTAGTGTGTGGCAGAGTAGCTTGTTGATAAACATCAGTTGAGTGGAAGCTACCATTTATTAGAAGTTTATTGATGCTAACCATCACAGGAAGTCTAAGGTCTTTATATACATGCCTAATTCATTTCTGACAACCTGAAAGGTAGATATTTATTTTCCCCATTTTACATACGAGGGCACTGAGTCTTTAAGGTAGCTGGTTGCTCAATATCACACTGGCTTTAAGTGACGGGGGTGGGTTTTTGAATGCTGGTAGGCTGGCTGGCTTCAAAGCCTATGATCTTAACCATTACAAAAGAAGAACAAATAAATGATGGATGGATGAATGGATGAAATAAATGGTAAACAGAAGCACAACATCTGTATCCTTTGAACCCAATCTCAAGATACCTCTTCAGATCCAGCTTTCCCTTCGGGGTATTAAACCTCCTAGCCTCAACCCCATCACCCCAGCACAGGACTGAGGAGATCAGCACAGAAGGAAAACAGCACATTTTACCCTTTTAAAGATTCATAATGAGCTAAAAGGCCAAGTCAAAATCAATTTACTATTCACCAAAGTCTCAGGTCCTTGCCTGTTTTGTTCTCCTGAATAAAACATACCTTCTCAGCTGTATGAGCTGCCAGCAGCCAGGAAGAAAAAAGGGAATGAGTAATACATATTTACATAATTAGGAAGGAAAAAAAAAACATTCGAGCAGGTTTCTTTTTTAACGTTTATGTTTATCTGAGTCTCCGGCTCAGAGAAATGTTTAGGCGACGTGGAGAGCATGTGTATTTTTCACCTTATAGCAGGGTTTTTATGATCAAGGTGTTTTTTCACTTAGTGCCGGAAGCCCAGGACCTCGCGGCCGCCCCACAGCAGTCTGCGCCCACCAGCAGAAGGAACTCGCAGCCCCCAGGAACGCCTGGGGCTCTTCAGCCCACCAGAGGGCCGGGGGCCAGCCCCGGGACAGCCACACTCAGTTCATCTGCGACCCTGGCGCAGGTTGGGGCTGAGTCTCGTGGCTTTGAAAGTGACAACGATCATAATTTATTATCTTCATTGCTTCAAAGAGCACGGCTCCTTATACAAATAAGCAGACATTTTTCAATTGTGCCATGCAGTGGGTAAACTGTTTTGTGTAGAAACTGTACTTTTAAAACTAATTGAGGAGGGCATGGCGGATGTATGCATTATGCATGTACAAATAATACATCCTTGGGGGGAAAATGTCCCAGATGGCTGCTATTTAATTTTAAAACTGTTTTATTAATGTGTTTTCAGGAAAAGAGCTTAAATCAATGACCCCACTCCCACTAAGCCCAGAGCATTCAGGCAAAGCAGGGTCTGGGCTGCTTGCTTGCTTTCTCACCCCCTCCCTGAAAGCAATGGCATTTCATTTTCCAACAGAGGTCTCTTTTTTCCCTTATTCATAATGTCATATTTCAATCCAATCAATGCACATTAGCTACAACTAATGTAAATGTCATTGCTACTCTCTTCTCAAACCATTTTTTAAAAATTTGCTAAAACTCAGTTCAGCACAATCTCTCCCCCTCAGATTAATGAGTACTGGACAGCTTTTCTATATTTCCTTTTCCTTCTCAGTGGAGTATTATTGACCAAAGCGTTGGGACATTTTAGAGCAACGAGTAAACCCGATTCTCCTTGAATCCCAGGGAGTGCTTGGAAGAGCCAACCTTTTCCTCCCAAGGCCCTGCTCCCGTCACTGTTCTGACTACAGCCCAGCACAGCTGGCTCTGCGGGGCCCCCACTTACCGGGTTCTCCGCCTCTGTTTCTTCCACTCTGATCGTCCCTTTCCCCGTATTCAAATTCTGCCCCTATTTAAGGGTTCTATCAGGTACCTCCCCTTCCCAGGAAGCCTTCCCTGATCCTGCACTTGATCTTGTCCCAGGCAGGTGAGACTCTTATTCTCTAAGTGCTCAGGGTGCTTTATATACATTTCCTTCGAGACTCTGGGGTCAGTTCACCTTGAATCCTATTTGCTGATGTCATAGAATTATTTCCCCATGGAGATTATAAATTCCTAGAAGCTACAAACCAATATTTATATTTCTCCTTTTAGTTAGCACAATGCCTGCACACAATGAATGCTAATAAATGTCTAGAGAAATGAAGAGAGGGAAAGGGGGAAAAAGTATGGCAGTGATGAGGAACAGTGAAAAAGAAAGAGAGAAGAAGGGAGGGAGAAAAGGAGGGAGAGAGGGAGACAGGGAGGGAATAAGAAAGAAAAGGAGGCAAGGAGAGGGCTGAACATGGGTTAGAGAGGGCAATATGATAAACAAAGACAACAAAGCTTCCCTAGTTACCACATAGTTCATGGTGCTGAGACATCTATGTCGATTCTCCTTTTGCAAGGGAGTAACTGGGGCTCTAGGAGAACCTGCCCACCTCCGAGATATACCTAGGGCATGTCCTCCACCCCCAGGATATGCCTAGGGCAGTGGTTCTTAAAATTCAGTGTGCGAAACCAAAATATTGATTCACTACAACTGGATTTCTAACACTGCATGACCACCAAGAAGGTCTGATTTAAGAGGACTGGTACGGGTGCCGAGGCTCTGCACTTCCAGATGATTCTGAGGTGGGTGTTTGAGAGTCTGATTTGTGGAATGATGGCCTAGTGGTATGGCCAGTTTCTGTTCTCCTGGAGCTGTCTCTCCTTATTGGCTATCCCTGTTCACCACCTCAACCAGGTGATACGCTACCTGTTCCATCTGCAGGACACAGCTGAGCTCTGCTGGGATTTGTTTCTGATCCTTAGAACCTAGAAAATGTCTCTAGCTTCAAGTCCCCTGGCTTTTGTAGGCAATAACCTCCTTTTTAAAATATTATGACTATTCTAGTGTTTTGTTATTTGCCTTTGACTCCTGTAGGGTAACAGTGATGTTATGCTGACTCCTGGCTGCCTTAGATCAGCTTAAGTGCGCCTGCCCCCTGCTTCATCCTATGCCATCAGCTACACTTCAGGCATCTGGACACACCTTCTACACCCACCTTCACATTCTGTCCATGTCCAAACCCAGTCTCGTCTATAGCTATGTCCCAGGTGGGAGGAAACCACAGCTCTCGTACTGGTAGATGGTCCCAGGTGGTACACAGATTGATTAGTTAAGGTACAACAGGCCACTGGCTCCTTATCTAGGGTCTGGGCTCAACTCATGATCCTGTGCATTGTCCAGAAGGTGACAATAAAAGCTTTCTCTCAGTGCATTCATCCATTACACAAGAATAAGAATCATTTTATACAAAAATTGTAGCAATATTAGACTTTGGAGTATATATACCTGAATCAAAACTTGGTTCTAAGCCCTGGCTGGCGTAGCTCAGTGGATTGAGCGCGGGCTGGGAACCAAAGTGTCCCAGGTTCGATTCCCAGCCAGGGTACATTCCTGGGTTGCAGGCCATAACCCCCAGCAACCGCACATTAATGTTTCTCTCTCTCTCTCTCTCCCCCCCCTTCCTAAAAATAAAATAAAATCTTTAAAAAAAAAAAAACTTGGTTCTAGCACACACTAGCCATATGAGATGAACAAGTTATTTATCTCCCAAGTCTCGGTTTTGTTGCCAGATACAATGAGGCTAATAAAACCAATACCCACACCAAGGAGCGGTTGCAAAGAGTAAACGAGACAGTGACCGCTAAGAGAAGAGCTCAGCGCCTGGCTCGAGGAAAGTCCTCTACGAACGGTGGGGACAGTGGCTACGATATGATGCTGCTGCTGCTATCGTGATCATCACGGTCATCGTCGGTTTCATCTCTTCCATTTGTTCAGTGAACGCTGGGGGACACACTATGTTTAGTTGTTTTCTGGGCCCCAGCCAGAATGCCAGTTTCTGGGAAACCAAAGGGAGACAAGTGTAGTGTTTGGGGCCTGAAATGAGGGTTCAGGGTTGTTCACCATCTTGACCTTTGGTAAAACTGAGAGGCCCTCAAGTAGCTGAACCATAAGGTCCCCTGACTACTCGGCCTGCGCCCGTGGACCCCTAGCCAAACAGCCCTTACCAAGGAGACCAGGCACCCAATTATCCCTGTGCATGAAGTTTCAGGTCCCTGCCAGCCCACAGAATTATTCAGACAAGCCGATCATATCCTCTCATAGAAATCGGGGGGCACCCCACCCTCTTAAAATAGCCACGTGCTGTTTAACAACAGGGGGCATTCCGAGAAAGGCACTGACAGGCAGCTGCATCACTGTGCGAACAGCACGCAGTGCACCTGCACAGACCTAGGCGACCTAGCCTGTGACACACCCAGGCTATCGGGTACAGCCCGCTGCTCCCAGGCCACGGCCCTGTGTGGCATGCCGCTGTGCTGAACACCACAGGCGACTGTGGCACAGTGGGCAGTGTTGCTGTATCTAAACGTACATGGACACAGAAAGGGTGCAGTGAAAATACAATGAAGAGATGAAAAACGGTAACCTGTCTAGGGCACTTACCACGAATAGAGCTTACAGGGCTGGATGTGGCCCTGCGTGAGTCAGTGAGTGAGGGTGAGTGAGCGGGAGGGCCTAGGACGCCGCTGCACACCATGCAAGACTCTATAGCGCTGTGCCCTTAGGCCACATTCAGTTTATAAGACGACACACACTCAAATCAAGCCCAAGAGAAAATGATGCGATCAAGAGGCATGGTAAACAGGAACTATGAGGCTGCTGCTGGCATAACACACAGAAAACTCTTATGTGAGAAGAAGGAGTATACTCTAAAATAACAATAAAAATAGAGTAAATACATAATCAGTAAAAGTTATTTATTAACAGTACCAAGTATTATGTACTGTACATAATTGTGTGTGCTACATCTTTATAAAACTGGCAGCTCAGTAGGTTTGTTTAGACCAGCATCACCACAGACACGTGAGCAGTGTGCTGCCCTGTGATATTATGTGGCTACAACTTCACTAAGGATTTTTCAGCTCCATTATAATCTTACGGGCGCACCGTCATATACACAGCCCACACTGACAAACGTCATTGTGTGACTTATGGCCATACTGCAATGCCTGCCTCCGCAGCCCCTGCTGGCTCACTCTGCCCCTGAGCGCAGCCCCTGTGTGGCCCCGCGGGGCCTGCCTCGCCTTTCCCTGTGATCCCTATGCTGCTGTGGATCTCACCTGCCCAGTGTCAGGTGCCACGTGCTCAGTCACTCCCCCAGCCCTGGGGTGGGGATCCTTTCCTCACCTACGGGGTGAAGAGGGGATGAAGCAAACAAGCCAAATCACCGATCCTGCCACTCACAGTCTAAGGGAGGAGATGTTTGGGTAAACAGACCTTTAAGACCATGGCGGTGAGTGGTCAAGGGAGAGGTATAGAATGGCGTGTGAGCAGAAAGAGGGAAGCAAGAGACTCTGGTGGAGGGGTGCAGGACAGTGCACCTCACAGATAACGTAGCATTTGGTGTAGCACAGAAGCCGCGCCCTCATCAGCAGATGAGCAAGGTGCCCACCCCCGTTCTTTCCCAGGACCTCACCGGCGAGAGGGTGTCTTTGGCCCCATATTTAAAGCCAACGTCCTCTGGGTGTCGGGGTGGGGGGTTCTCTGCAGAACAGACTTGCCCAGTGTTGTTCCAGCTCTGCCTTTATTTCATCCGGGATCCTCCTAAGCTACTCTGGCTGCACAGCGGGGGGCTGAGTGTGTCTTTGCTGCAGCGGAGCAGTCGCCGCCACGCGCTCTGTGTTCTGCTCTGCAGACAACTTGTTCGGCCTCTGCGAGAGGACTGAGCCGCCACGTCGCCCAGAACTCTGCCACAGTGGAAAAAAGCACTTTGCTGCATCTCCTTCCTGGAAACTTTATTTACTACATTAAAAGTACATATAGTAATATTAAAACCATTGCCTATTTTAAGTAGAAATGACATTGTTATAGGGACAATATTTGAATGCTTGTGTTCTAGGTGAGCTTGTTATGTACATGGTCTTGTTTAATCTTCCCTCCAACCTGTGTTCCCAGGTGAGAAAACTGGACTCACAGATGTCTGGCAGCCCACCCAAGGTCACAGAGCTGGTATTTATGTAAATCGAGCATTTGATTTCAGGTTTATTTGTCCCTAAATTCTTGCTCAGAACCCCTATGCTACTCCGATCTCATGTTTGGTGTCCTCAGTTGAAACAGGTTGGCAACTGGTTATTTTGAAAGTTTAAGCCAATGCTGCACCTTGAGACCCCCAGCCCTTAACAGAAATAAGCCAGTTCTCTACCAACAGCCGATTAGTGACAACTACTACCACACCTTTGTTTCCACAAATGCAAGCTTGTTTTGCCTTCACTGAACTCGGATGGAACATTTAGACACTGCCTAAGAGGAGCAACCGTGCACACCCCCTGGCTGACGAAGCATGAGGGGCTGCTGCTGACAGTCTTTCCAAAGACCCGAAGCTGGACTTTTCATCCTCTGGAGCCCCGCAGGGCAGCTCTGCAAGAATCTGGATTACTGCTTCTGCCAGGGCACCACGGGGCAGGGGCGGCCTAAGTGCTACTGTAAGAAGGAAAAGAAAATGTCCGGCATGTGCTCAGCTGAGATTTTGAGCGGTCCAGAGGATTTGGTTATAACCTCTTCCAGAGACCCAGTGACAACAAATCCTGCACCTCAGGTGTGCTCACCTGTGAGTCAACGAGATGCAGAAAAGTTGACTGTGGAGAGAGCCATGTGGTGCTTGAAACGGGTATCTCATAAGGCCTGAAACCTCGTTTCTGTCTGCACTATTCCAGGCCCTGATTCAGGGTCATTTTCTTCAGTGACGGCGGAGGGGAGACTTGAGCGAGTCTCTGTCAGCGCGGTAGGAACACCCCGACTCCCGAGAAGTGGGGTTGCATTCCTGCTCTTCGCTTCCCTTAGAGCAGTTTGGTTAAGTGAGGAAGTTGATTTTAGAGAACTGTGTGTTTTCTGAAAGGAATCCATCATCTTAAGAAAAATACCCTTGCTTATGTCTCTCTGCAGTGAGTGACTCCCTACTTTTTCTGGAGAAGCTACACCATCTGGGAGAACAAGACAGAATTTCAAGTAGATTGGATATAGAATCTAATGTCAGGTTTAATAAAGCAGCTGAATTTTAGCTGGAAGTTTGCTTTATTGAGAAATCTCAGTCTAGAAGAAATCATTACTTCTTTAATCAATGGCCCATTGAATCATGAAGTGGTGAAATCTATAGGGAAATTGAAGAGCATCTAGACCCCAGGACTATAACCCGGGGTCCACAGAGCTCTGCCTTGGGGCCACCGATAGGCCTCGGGGGCCTCGTGAATAACCCGAGATTGTGCACAGATTCATTCTGCTCACTTGTGAACATTGGTTGTTTTAGTTTTTCTTCTGGGAAGAGAGTGTATAAAATGTGTACTGATGTTTTTAAAAGGCTCACAATGTTTAAGGACCACTGATTTAGATCAACATTTAACTAAGCGGGAGGAAACCGGTGCCCAGGGAGGTCCAGGGACAAGCAGGAGATCATGTGGCTGGAGAGAAACAGAGCCGCCAGGCGGCAGGCCTTCCGTCGTCTGACCTGTGCCCGCGTGCCGCTGAGGAGCTGCCACGACGGTGGGACTGCTCCTCCGGCCTCTGAGTTGGAGCCTGTTACTCGGGTGTGAGAAAACAAAGCCTGTAAAATATGGTGCACAAGAGCAGGAGGTTTATATTCTGAGTGCACTTATATTAAAATAACCCGAACTATGCAACAGAGTGCTCCATTGTCAGATTTGGAATAGTGGGGTGTCTCAGACTAAGTGGCTTCCAAAAGACGCCTGAGAGTAGCATTTGGACATGAGCAGCTCAATTTGCCAGTGATTTCAGGAGGCGTTAGGAGGAGTGGGGGAGCAAGAGAGGAAAGGGAATGTCTGTGGCAGATGTGTGTATTTACCTTGAGCCTCATCACTCTGGAAACTTGGGGACCTTATGGCTTAGGGTAGTCCAACCAGAGAAGCAGGAAAGCTGGGGTGCTTATTTTATAATTCCTGTCTTTTATTAATTGAAATTTATTTCGGCAAAAACAAAAAACAAGCAAACAACAACAAACAACTTCAGGTAGAGAGACACAGGAATCATATATGGAAATTATCGACTCCCCCCCCCCCCAGAGGTAGGCCAAGGGGATATGGGGAGTGTTTCACAAGATCTGTTAAGAGGTATTTTAAAATTAAATGAAGAAAGATATATCTGTGGACTATTTTCAGATCATGACATTTTAGGAATAAAAAAATTTCCAGGAGTTGCCTACTGCTACAACCCTTTCTTTTAGAACCTGCAGAAAGTTGAGATTCTTTCTTTAATATCACTTAAAATAATCTCTGTTACTCTCTGTTAATCTCTGTTACACCCTTCAATGTCAGGGAACACATCACATGCGGCTGTGATTTTGTTTTGCTTCAGGGTGCATCCCTGTGCATTACTGGCTTTATTTATATGAGGTCGGAATCTGAGGGACTCTTCTCTCCTGTGGGTGGCGAACTCCTATTCTGAACCTGTGTGACATATATTCAAGGCCCCTTCCCAGTGACAGCCCGTGGGAGCCAGCCTCCAAGATGACCCCCAGTGACCCCTGCCTCCTGGCGTTGACGCCCTGGGTAGTCTTCCTCCCCACTGAATAGTGCTGACTGATGCATCTGACAGAACATTACAAAAGTGACAGAATGTGACCTTTAAGAGTAAGTCATCAAAGTCATTGCCATTGCCATTTTCTTCTCTTAGATTACTGCCTCTGGGGACAACCAGGTGCCATGTCGTGAGGACACCCGAGAAGCGCTATGGAGAGGTCTCTGTGGTGAAAAACTGAGTCCTCTTGCCAAAAGCCACGGGAGAGAGACATTTTGGGAGGGGGTTCACCACTGCCAGCCAAGCCTTCGGGTGACTAGAGCCACAGCCAACGTTTTAACTGCAACTCCATGAAAGACCCTGAGCCAGAAATACCCAGCTGCGCTGCTCCCAGGCTCCTGGCCCTCGGAAGCTGCATAAGATAATGCATAGCGATGTTTTAAGCAATTGTGTTTAGGGGTAATTTGTTACATAGAATTGATAGCTAGACTTAATCTTTTGGTATTTAAAGATAGCTACTTCCAATCTTCTATTCTGATGAAATATCTCTTTTCTTTTAATCTTCCTTTGTGTGGCTTGTTTTTCTGCTGTTTGCTCTATTAGGGAACTACCCTTTTATGTCAATATTCTTTTTAGTGTTACTGTGTTTTAGTTAAATCTCTTTGTTGAAAGGGACAGAAACCCAAATTCAACCAGTTTATACATGAGAAGCAGGAGAGTTGTCTCATGGAATCCAATTTCCTGAAGGGACCGAGGGGATCTGGCCTCGGAGACAGCCGGCACCAGGGACTGGAATGACACCCAGGTTCTTTTTATCTGCTTTCTATCCTAGGCTTTGGCTTCATTCTAAAATCTGACATCCCCAGAAACCCAAAATCATTTTTATGTTGCATTCATACTCAGAGCTGTGTGGCCACAGGCCAAAGAAAGTTTTTCCTGCCTAACAATTTTTTGAAAAATTTTATTTATTTATTTTTAGAGATGGGGAGGGAGAGAGAAAGAGAGAGAGAGAGAAACATCAATGTGTGGTTGCCTCTCACATGACCGCCACTGGGGACCTGGCCCACAACCCAGGCATGTGCCCTGACTGGGAATCGAACCTGTGATGCTTTGGTTTGCAGTCCATGCTCAGTCCACTGAGATATGCCAGCCAGGGCCTCGGAAGAATTGCAATTGGTCTGACTTAGATCCTGTTCCCACCCCTAGAACACTGTGATCAAGACGAGCTTATCACGCCCAGGTGAGTCACGTGAGCACCCCCCGTGGTGAGGGGCACACTGGGAAGAGGCTTATGGGAGGGAGGGAGGGGCAGGTAAGTCTAAAATGAAGGTGATTTAGGGACAGAGGAAAGAATAAATAACTTCTGCCTCTTAGCTGGATGTGATGTCCCTGTTGTGTTTGAACTAGTACAGAGTAAACAGAGATCAGTAATCAGATAAGTATATATTATATAATAAGTATGATAAGCTGATGAGGAATAAAATTTCTGGAACAAAAGAGAACAGTCAAGAGCGTGGAGGATGACAGTAAGAAAAGCCACCTCACTCAGATTGGAGGGCTCACTGCTACCGCACCAAAGGAAGGAAGATTTGTTAGCTAGGTGAGCACTGGAGTTCCCGAACAGAGATGCGCTGTGGATACATGGGGGCATGGCTTCTGACTGCAGCACTGTGACACACCGAGGTCACGGTCCTCTCTAAGGCAGTTTGTGAGGTTCGCCATTGCTGTCAGTAGATAAATTATCACAGTTTATAAGTTATTTCCCTTCGTATACGTCAAAGTGCACTTACAGTCACCGTATGATTACAGCCCCCTCGTTAGCATGCATCTAAGAGGCAGTATGTCCAACGGTTAGAGAGACGGTCCTCTGAGCACACAGCCTAAACTTAAATCTCACATCTACTTGTTAGATGTATGATCAGCCTGCATTTGAATCTCAGATCAGCTGCTTATTAGATATATAATCTTGGGCAAGTCCTTGAATCTCTCAGTGAGTCAATTATGCCTCATCATAAAATCTGGAATAATATCATAGGGATGTTATAAATTAAATGAGTTAATATATAGAAAGTTCTTATAACACCATCTCACACAGAGTAAATGCTACATAGATATTAGCAATTGTCATTACTACTGTCATTCTTAAATTAGGTGGAGAGTTTTGCATTTAAGCATATCCTCATGGAAATTGTGCATACCCTGATAGGGGTGCATCACCATTTGAGTGTCATCTGCTCCATATACTGAGAAAGAAAAAATCTTAAAAGTTGTCATTCCAAGTAATCAGTGGGCTGAAGTATAATGTCTAGTAAGAAAGTGACAAGGCAAGTGAGTTGAAATGATTTGTGGGACATTTTGGCTGAAAATAGAGACCTTTAGAAGCCTGCATATCTGTCTTGTCATGTGTTAAAGTTTGTGCTGATTGCATATGGATCTGTCTTCAAATAATACAAGAGCAAAAATATCCCAATGCACTTCCATAAGAAATGAGCATTCATCTGTGGGTTGTTGGTTTTCCAATTGCAGTAGCAAAGATTTAAGCCATATTTAGGACCCAAAAGATCCATCATACAAACTAATCTTTCCTAATGCCCATTTTTATCCAAGTACAGTGCATAATTAAACGCTGGCGCTGAAAATCACTGTATTTAGAAAAGAACAAGGCAAGATCATCGACCACAGCTATTTATATACCCCTCCAGCTCAAACATTTCAGACTGCTCATGCTTGCTACTGACATTGCTTATTTTTAAATCCTTTATTTTAAAACAGTATAAATCATATTTTTGAAAGATGTGACAATTGGATCATTCCATCATATGATCGCAAAGCTCTAAAAAGTAAGTGATGCTTAAAGATCACTCAGCACACCTACCTGAGAGTCTGTCTACCACATATTTCGAAGATATCTGTTTCAAGTCACAGAAAGACTTATTTTTAAAGAAGCCTCACAGACGCAGAAAACTGTATTGTGATTACCAGAAGGGAAGGGGGTGGGGGAGGTGGAAGAGAGTAGAGGATGGTGATTTTCCATCACCATCTCTATACATGGTGATGGTGAAAGAGTTGACTTAGGATGATGAGCACACCGTAAAATATATAGATAATGTATTATAGACTTGTACACCTGAAACCCATATAATTTTATTAACCAATATAAATAAATTTAATAAAAAAACAAATAAGAAGGGCTTAGGGACACAGTGATGCTATGACATGTGTGCCACAGCTCTCCTGTGACAATTATCACCAATTCCCTGGACAGGGTGAACTGAGCCTCAGAATCCTTTCAACACAATAATGCGGGTAGCTACTTTAAACCAGTTAGAATTAGCATTGAAAATGTTAAGTGTGCAAAATGCCCTAACGATGACTGAGCTAAATAGACCACAGGATACTCAGTTTCCTTATCCATCTGATTATACCTTTCACATTTCTCAGTTCTGAGGTATTTGAACCAGACTTGTCCATCTCCACACTGTTTTGTTGATTGTTCCTTAAAGACCCAGTTCATATGTTAGTGTGTTAGTGAAAACCCTTTCTTGGACCTGGCTAGTGATATGTTCCCACAGTGCAAATTACATTTTTTAAAGAGGCACAATTCAAGTGCTATAAAATTCACCCTTTTAAAAAGTGCAAAATGCACTGGGTTTTAGTGTATTTACAAAGTTGCATAACATCACCACTATCCAATCACAGAGCATTGCAGGCTCCCCAAACAGAGACACCACACCCGTCAGCTGTCACTTCCCATTCATCTCCCTCTCTCCCCACCCAGCCCCTGAGAATCAGCAGCCTATTTTCTAACTCTGTCAATTTGCCTATTCTGGGCATTTTATATAAATGGAATTATACAATATGTGGCCTTTTGCCTCGAGCTGCTTTTACTTTGTATGTTTTCAAGGTTCATCCATATCGTTGCACCTATCAGTACTTCATTCTTTTTTATGTATAAATAATATTCCATTGTATGACATGCCATAGATTATTTATTCAACAATTGGTGAACAGTTGAGTCATTCCCACTTTTTGCCCATTATAAATATTGCTGCTATCAATATTCATGCACAAATTTTACATGGCTTATGTTTTCAACTCTTAGGTAGATACCCAAGAGTATAATTATTGATCATATGGTCATTATGTGTTTAACTTTTGGGGAACTGCCAAACTGTTTCCAGAGTAGCTGCACAATTTTACATTCATATCAGTAATGTACACAGGTTTTAACTTTTCCAAATCCTCATCAGCATTTTCTATTCTTTTTTGTTATATTCACCTTAGCAGGTATAAATGATAGCTCACTGTGGTTCTGGTCAGCACTAAGCATCTTTTTACATGTTTGTTGGCCATTTGTGTATCTTTGGTAAACTATATATTCAAATCCTTTACCCACTTAAAAAAATTTAGCAGTTGTCTTTTTATTGTTGATTTGTAAGGGTTATTATATTTGTGATAAATCAGTTATTATTGGATACCCAATTTGCATATTTTTTCCCATTGAGTGGATTACGTTTTCACTTTCTTGATATTGTCCTTGATGTATAAAAATTTTGATTTTGATGATATCTAATATATTTTTATATTTGGCTGCTTCTAATATTGATATCATATCTAGGAAACCATTGTCTAATTCAAGGTCACCAAGATTTACCCCTACGTTTTCTTCTAAGAGTTTTACAGTTTTAGTTTTTATATTTGTGTCATTAACATATTAATGCCAACTGAATTTCAGTAGTATACAAGATCTTTGTTCTTCTATAACTCTGTTTCCTTTCTTCTCTGCTGCTGTAGCTGTCATACAAATCACATCTTTGTGCATTGAGTGCCCATCAGCACAGACATAACATTTTGTTTATGTCGTTGTATTTTATTTTAAATTATATAGGAGAAAAAAGGTATAAATAAGGCATTTTTGCTGTCTTATATTTATCTGTGTTAGATAAACATGAGGGTTTGAGTTATTATCTAACATTCTTTCATTTCTGTCTGAAGGACTTTTAGTGTTTCTTTCAGGCCAGGTTTACTGATAATGAATTCTCTGTATGTACTTATCTGGGAATATCTTAAATTCTTTTGTTTTTGAAGGACTGTTTTATGGGTTATAAGAATTCTTGGTTGACACACTTGTTCTTCTAGAACCTTGCATGTGTTATACTGCTGCTTCTGGCCTCCATAGTTTCTCATGAGAAATCAGCTGTTAATCTTATTGAGGAGTCTTTGTATGTGATAAGCCACTTCTCTCTTGATTCAAGAATTTGTCTTTTGACAGGTTGATTATGGTGCATTTAGGTATGGGTGTCTTTGATTTTATCCTCTGTAGTTTGCAGAGTTTCTTGGGTATGCAGATTAACATTTTTAAGTTAAATCTGGAGAATTTTCACCATTATTTCTTCAAATATTCTTTCTGACCCTTTCTCTCTTCTCTCCTTCTTGGACTTCATTATGCATATGTTGGTATATGTGATAGTTCCCCACAGATCTCTGAGTTCTGTTTATTTTTCCTCATTTTTTTCTTTTTGTTCTGCAGACCATATCACCTCAATTGATTTATATTTGCTGACTTTTTACTCTGCTTGCTCTAATCTGCTGTTGAGCCTCTCTGGTAAAATTTTTATTTCAGCTATTACACTTTTCAACTCCAAAATTTCCATTTGTTTTTTTTTAAATAAATTTTAGCACTCTATTGATATTTCCTATTTACTGAAGCATGGTTCTCTTATTTTGTTTTAATTGTTTAGACATGTTTTTTCTTAGCTACTTGAATATAATTAAAACCAAATATTAAATCTTGTCTAATAAGTTCAATGACAGGGTTCCCCAGAGACAGTTGATTTTCCTAAGTTTATGCCATATTTTCTTGTGTCTAGGTATATCTTATAATTCATTTTTGAACACTTTTAATACCATATAATTTCACTCATATATAGAATCTAATGAACAAAGTGAACTAACAAGCAAAACAGAGACAGACTCATATGTAGGGAGCAGATGACGGCTGGTGAGGGGGGAGGTTTGAGAGGGAAGGGACTGAGCAAAAATGACAAAGGACTCATGGACATGGACAACAGTGTGGGGGTTGCTGGGGGGAGGGAGGTATAAGGTGACTAAATGGTAATAGAAAAAATACAATAAAGATTGAAATTTTAAAAAGACATTTAAAATAATATAAAGTGGCATATTTTGAAATTAATTACTCCCCCCTCTTAAGGATTTGTTTTTGTTGCTGTTTGGTTGTTGTTTATGATGTGTGTTTGTTTGTTTAGAGATTTTTATGATCCAATTCTCTAAATCCTATATTCTTTTATTATGTGGCCACTAACATTTCTGTTCAGTTACCTTAGTGGTAAGGTGATGATTAGACAGAGATTCCTTTAAATGTATCAAAAAGAGAAGTTTCCCAGCATTTGTCCAGGAATTCTGTGTGTGTGTGTATGTGTGTGTGTGTGTGTGTGTGTATGTAGGGAGGGGGCGGGAATGCCTTCAACACTCAGCTTGTCAACTTACAACTCTGCCTAAGCCTTCACTTCCTGCTTATACATAGCCTCAAGGTCAACCAGGGATGGAGCTTAGGCTCTCCTCCGATCTCCCCTGGACATGGACACAGCCCCCAGCACGCACACAGCTTTGTGCATGTATGCAGCTTTCTAGGGTTCCAGTAATGTGACACAGACTTTGAAAGCCCTCCATGAGCATCTCCTCCTTCAGTTTAACAAAAAGATTTTTAGGTAGCTTATTTTTTACCCTGACTGTTATTCGCTATCTCAGGCTGTTGCAATGATATTTAAAAGGCCTCTGTTTTCAGCATACACTCTCAGGGTAAAGGCTGTTCACACTGGGTGAGCTCCGAGTCAGGTCTAATGAAGTTGGTCACGTGAGCCAGTTCTTCTAAGAAACCACTAGAGAGGCAAAATGATAATTATTCTCTTAGAGTGGAGCTTTAAAAGAGCTCACCCTGTTCTGTCTGTCCCCTCTTGTTACCGCCAGATTACTAGTTTTCATTGTCACTGCAGTCTGCTCATTTTTAAGGCTAATGCAGAGCTGAGGAATGGGTGGGATTTGGCAAATTAAAATGTCACAAAGCTTATACTCTTCTTACCAGTATTCAGCCATTTTTTAAAATAAATGCTTCTCAGATTTTTATAGATCTTTATAACCTCCAGGCTCCTGGAAAAGTTGATGCTGGCAACTTCCCCCATATTACTGCTTTTATGAACAAATTTTCAGAAGTCCTTACAAATTCTAGTTTGTATAGATTACACAGATTTGTAGAATCACAAGTACTTATCACGTTTTATAAGGCCCTATATGATCGAATCACTTGCTTTTCTCTTAAAAGTGATCTCTCATACAGCTTTCCCTCACTTACCATAAACTGAATTCTTCTCTGACTCTCCTTGTGGTAAGCCATTACCTCATCACTGCCTTTGCAGGTGGTATTTTCTCTGCCTGGAGTGTTCTTCCCCTGGAAGGAACTTTTCATCCTTTTAGTCTCATCTCAAATATCACCTCTCAAAAAGAGCCATCCCGGACTGCCTGTGCCGCCGAAGCTCTGCCTCCCTCCGTCTATCTGCACAGCCCTCTCCCCTCCAGATAGTCTCGCGCTCCTCACAATCTATGTATTTCAGAGCCTTTAGTAAGCACCGCAGTGATGGTTTACCTCACTTATTGTAATGGTTTCTTCCTGTAGAATGTAAGCTCCAGGAGGATAGGGACCCTGCTGGTCTGATGCATTCCTATATCCCTTTGGCCTGCACAATTAGTGCAGATAGCCAGTATATAATAGTGGGTAGTTAGATGAATGATAAATAGTTGAATAATGAGCTGTTAAGTGTCCTACTTATCAGCAATAACATCTCTGTGTTTAGGATCCTACAACTATTTTCTATCCTTTAGTTAAATTCTAAGGGCAAACCAATGAAAATGTGATATGATACCTAGAAAACCCTTGAATTTATTCTATTGGAGAATGTTTGACAGGGGTTGTAGCCCAAGGACAGGAATACATTTCTCATCTTTGCTGAGGCCAGAACATAACTCCCTTGTCACCCTAGTTCCCATTTGCCTCACGTCTATGACCACAAGGTGAATCGGTCCATCTCCTCGTGTCTTCCAACCTCTACACTCTCGCTCCTGGGGTCTCACGGTGCACCCCACTACCAGGGAAAGAGGAAGCTGCTTAAATATCAGAAAGGAAAATTGATTTCAAAGGCTGCACAGTAAAAGGATAAGTATGAAACACAAGGATACCACTTTAGCACAAAGGTTTTATGTTCATAAATGTACTTTAAATTTTTTTTACTAGGGACATTTTGAGGTTTATGGCACTAGAGTAAAACATACAATATTTCATCTGGTTAACCAACTTATCTGTATTCTAAAGTAGTCTAGGATGCCACAGGGATTACATTGATTACATTTATTGAGAGATTTTTTTTCTATTTTAAATGAAATAAGTTGTGAATCAAATCTACCAAGTAATAAAATAAATTTGAGGTTGGTCTTCATATGTGTTGCACAATAAACTAGAATATTTCTCTGGCTTTCAACAGCTCTGGCTCTTATCTCTGCAGACCATTTTGGAATTATAAACTTTACAGGGTTCTTAAGTCAGGAATATACAGTAACGGGAAAAAATCAATAAACAGCGAGAAAACTTCCATTTCTGAAGTGCAAGAAAGAATACTTACAAAATGCTGGTTTCTCCTAGATCTTGGGAACACAATTTGGGTACTTAAGACAGAGGCCAGATGGGTGAATCAAGTGAATATGTACGTATATTTTCAGAAGTTACAATTTCTCAGTCACCTCTCCCATGGTTTGGAAAGTCTTTGTGGATATAACACCGTGCATTTTATAAAAGAGGTAACATGGATATAAGTTAAATGAGGTTTTGGTCTTTATCTAGTCTAATTCAAAACAAGAAAAGCCCACCTCCCTCGGATTTCTGCGTGGAAGCTGGCGAGCGCCGCCTCAGCACAGTTGCTCCTCCTTCTGGGGTGGAGCGCGCCGGATGTTTGCGATGAGCCTCTGCCCTGGAAGCAGTGCGTGGTGGGCCCCAGCCAGGTCCACGGTGAGGGAGGCAAGGAGAACACAGCAATGCTGTACACTGTGCACAAGAAGGCCGGTTTGCTTTTTTGTTTGTTTGTTTTTTGGGGTTTTTTTTAACATCCTGCCTAGCCAAGCAGATTAAAAAGACTTTAGAGGATTTTTGCACTAGTCCAGATAAGATTTTTTAGCCTTATGCTACCAGCATTTGGGACCAGATAATTCTTTGCTGTGGGGGAGTGTCTGGTACATTGAAAAAATGTTTAGCAGCATCTCTCACCTTTGTCTACTAGTTTCCAGTAGCAACTCCCTTCCCACGCAAGTTTTGACAACCAAAAAGGTCTCTAGATATTGCCAATTGTCTGATGAAGGGCAAAATCACCTCTGGTAGAGCTACTGGTCTAGGAGTATGTTTCTTTAACAGACGAGAAATAGAACAAAGACCAGCACTATGTAGAATATGACAATAACCAGCTCATATAGGAAACATCAGCTTTGAGCCATTCTTTCTTTGGAGCAATAATATGGCATTTTATCTATTCAGCAATTATATATACATTACAAGAACATTTCTCGCATAATAATGGCTACTTTTTTTAGTATGTTCTCCGTGCTGAGTGTTTTTATATAATTTGGCTTATTTAAAACTCACAGAACCCTGCACGATATGCAGGTAAGCAGTAGGGCGATCTGGATTTGGATTCAGGTTTTCTTCTACTCTCCACGCTCTTCAGTCCCTCGCTCACTGGTGGCAGATCTCATTTCATGACTTATTTAGACAACAGATCACAGTGGTTAAGAGTATAGGTTCTGGGGACAAAATGCCTAGAACTGAATCTTGTTTCAACTGACTCCTAGCTGCCTATGTTTAAGCAAGTTACTTAAACTCTCTGAGCTCAGTTTTTAATCTATACCGTGCACCCCTCTCAGGGGACTGCTGGGAAGATTGAGTGAGATAACGCACACAAAAACCTGACAAATAAAAAGTACTCAAGGACTATGGGTTTAGGTCTCAGACTCATATGCCTGGCAGGACTGGGAGGAAACATGAAGGAGTAAAGTGGGTCCAAGCACGGCATTAGGGAGTGGTGAGGAATGTGGTTTACTGCGTACGTCACATCCTGTCTACAGATTTTTCAGCCATTTTTTTTACAGAAATGGGTATAAGCTAAATAACTGATATTGGCAGGATGGACTGGGATCATGAGCCCCCAGTGTATTGGGGGGGTCACGGAACCCTAGAGAAGCAGAGGGGCTGCTGGGCTGCACCATTTCGTAGTGGAGGGAGGGAGTTGACAGGGAATCTAGGCCCCATTGTATCCTTGGCCAGGTCTCATTTACTGCGCTGGATGTACCTCCTCTCACTCTCTGAGAAACACCTCTTGTTTTTATTTCTATAAATGAGTTCTAATTTCCTCGTGAGCTAAAGTTAAGTATGTGTATATTCCTATGGGAGCTCAGAGCTGTGTTTGTGGGCGTGGGATTGCTCCTACCAGGGCACCTGAGCATTTACATTGCTCCCTGCTGGGGGTTGGAATCCACCCGTGGCAGAACGCAGAGTGCTCCACCATGGGGGTTACAGTTTTGTTTTTTGTTTTGTTTTGTTTTGTTTTGTTTTGTTTTGTTTTGTAGGGGTGAAAAGGGCCAAGACTTGCAAATAAATGCAACCACCAATTAGATTCTCTCAACACTGTATTTAATTTAGAGTCCTTAAAACAAGCAAGGATTGTGCATTTTAAATATCTGATTTTTTTTAAGGCTACCATCCTTTAAACTATTTCTTGCATTTGATCCTTAGGTAACTGGTTGGTAGGACTTGAGAATGAAAAAAGTTATATTTCGTAGACTCATATCTTTTTGATATATAAAGACATCTTAAGAATACCAAAAAAAACTTCAATACTATGCCTAAATTTCCGAATATTTCTACCAGTTTATCCCTCACGCACATACCCCTCTGCTGACTGCTTATTATTATATAGTAGGTTGTATGTCATAACTTTTATTTATCTTTATATCCTTAGCACAAAAAAAAAAAAACAGTGCCTGGTATAAAGTAGATACTCAATAAATATTTTTTAATTTACAGAATGTTTGAAAACTTGAATAATGAGGAACATACACTCTTTTACAAATAGCTACTTCTACTTTGTTTGAACACATAAAGGTACCTTCTTGCTCTGTTTTCTTAATTTCCCCCTTATAACTTCTAGCCACTGATCCTGGGACTGATTTCGTAGCTTATGTAAAGACCTTTCATCTCTTTTCCAAGTATCTGAAGTCTGGTTTCATGATTCCCCAATCCTTTTATAACACAGATATCCTTTTTCTCCTTCTCTGAAAGAAAGTCTCTGTAACACATTGATCTCTCTCCTTGAATTGTTCAGAAAGTTGTTTGATTTTGTTTAAATTCTATGGTATTGACTTCTGGTTGACACTCAATATCCATATTCCAGGTCTTATATATTATGAGCACATAACTCCCAGCTAAAAACTACATTTCCCAGCCTCCTTTGTGCCCAATATGTTTGTGTGGCTCCTGAGGTCAATGAAATGTGAATGGAAGGGATATGTATCACTTTTGAGTCCTGATCTTAAAGAAAGCTCTTCTCCCTCCCACTTCTCATTCTGCTACCTGGTGACAAGTCATCTTGGATTGCACAGAAGAGAGGCCACATCTTAGGGATGGCAGGATAACAAATTACAATCATGAACGGATATATAGGATAATTATAGGATTAAAATTTCATAGATAAGGTGAAATAAGGCTCACAGATAAGAAGCTGAGGTCCCAGGATGACCTTAAGGAGCCCAGATGGTCGGCCATGCCCTTGTCTGCCCACCTTCAGACAATTACATGATAGAGAAACACACTGTCCTACTGAGACCACCACTGAGTTGGGACTATCACTACACTTAAATCTATATAGTCTACTTCTAGTGCCAGTTCCCTGTATTCTGGTAACACAGGTAAAGGTCAGCAGATGAACTATATCCAGAATATATGACTGACCTAGTATTGGGGATGAGCTGGAGAAGATACACATATTATAAGGTAAAGCTGATGGCTCTTAGAAGGCAGACCAGGTGCTTTGAGACTGCAGATTGACATTGAAACCTCAGGCAATTTCCTGAAATCAGCCCCCCATTCCTCTCTGCCATGGCCCCTAGTTTGCTTTTTGCTGCACGAAAATCATGCCTCATGAATTTATTTTGTTATATACTTTTAACTTACAGTCTAGTCATATGGACTTTATGTGGAATTTTCCCTCAAGTTTGATATCCATTCACTCATCAAATTTTGGAGGACAATTATTTCATTGTATCTAAAGGGGAAAACCTCCTTAATGTCTCAGTCATACAGCAGAATCTTCTTTAGTGTTCACACATACACACATTGATAATTATCATTAATGTGTGTGTACATTAATAAGGCACATATCTTGTAATTTTATTGTTTTTTTTCCCTGATACTCTAAACCAGATTCAGCAAATCATGGGCCAAATGTGGCCCTTCTATTGTTTTGTTTTTTTTAAATAAAGTTTTACTAGAACATAGTCATCCCCTCATGTATATAGATTGTCTGTGGTTGCTTTTTGTATAACAATGGCAGAGTTAAGTAGTTGCCACAAAGACTGTATAGCCACAAACATAAAAATATTTACTGTCCAGCCCTACGCAGAAAAAGTTAGCGGATCCCTGTTCTAGCCCAGTATTTCCTGATTTTTATTCATTATTATTTCCCCAGGGAGGCTTTTGAAACGTTTTATTCCATAATCAGCCAGTCCCATGAAATTTTAATACAATAAACATACTGTATATCTGCTCATGTACTGTATGTGTATCTGTTCTTTATTCATAAAAATAAGAAGGTTTTTTCACTCACTAAAAACAATTTTCTCCCCTTTGGGGGCAATTTTGCCCTGTTGAGAATGTGTTCTCTAGAGAAGAGCTCCTCAAGCTCAGACAACTGATATTTTGCGCCAAATAGTTCTCGTTGTGGGAAGCTGCCCTGCGTTTTGTAGGATGTTCAGCAGCATCCCTGGCCTGTACCCACAAGATACCAGCAGCTCTTCCACACATCTGTGGCAACCAAAACATCCCCACACATTTTCAAATGTCCCATAGGGGGGTATAAAGTTGTCCCCAGTCGAGAATCACTTGCTGCTATGTGCTAAACTTAATGTATTTTCTTGCAATTTTTACCATGAACAGAAATTATCTTACCTCATTATTTGTTTGTCTACCTCACCCCACTAGATATAGGCACCATGACAAAAGGAACTTGAGTTATTCTTCAATGTATCCAAATGAACATCCAGAAAAATTACAGCTCTCCGTTTACGTCTTCAGGCTAAATCCTGAGTACAACCTGAGTAAGTGGTAGCTCTCACAAATTATAACTTCTCTGAAAAGGGGTTACAAAACACAACTTCAAACATTTACTTTATTCTAAATGTCCCTCCAAAATGGACATTATGCTCATTGCTCAGGACTTGCTTGACCCTCCATCCCCATCTCTAATAATTGGTGTCAGTTTCTACTTTAACAGGATTCCTCAAAAACTGGTCAGTGGTCCAGTAGCCTTATTTAACAACTCTTTCAGTAGGTTTGCTTCCAAGGCAGGAAAGTTGACCTTTTTGAGAGTAATTCTTACCACGCCTTTTCATGTACTGAGTTTCACTCTCCAGGAACAATGACCATTCTGTCATTTGATTTATAATGATTATTCTCATTGACAGGAAACCAAAGAAAAACATATGGATAAAATGGGCTTTCTCTGTCACCAAACACATGCAATCGCTTTCTAAACTTTATGTTCTGAAGAAAAATAAAAATGTTTTATTGCCACTCAATCCCATAATACCATGCAGGATTATCTTAGAATCAAAATGACAGACAAGACACTGATGTGCTCCTAAAAATGATAAGGACATAATCAAGGCACTGCAATCTGTTTTTTTTCCTGGGTTTCTAGAGAAAACACTGAGGACAGACCAGCCCAAAAATAAAAGACATGCTTAACCCTGGCTTTCCCTGTAGAATCATGTGTTTATACCAAGGCACAATTTTTAATACATACCTAATCCAATCACATTTCTGTATAATTTGCTGGAACTTAGCTTTACAAGGTAATAAACCAAAGGAAAAAAGTAAAATGACCTTGTAGAATTTACTGAAGGCTTGAGAACAGGACAAATATAAATGATCAGGGGACCAATCAAAAGTCATTGTAAGGTCTAAAAGGTAACGCTGTGGGCTGTTTGAATAAGAGTCTTGGTCCTCCCAGCCAGTTTTTCAGTCCATCAGGCAAAGCATATCTTTAATATCATGACATTGTTGCTGAAAACGTAGTGAATTAGAACTTTTTTTCTCATATGTTACCATCAGAGTAGAACAATGGAGAACTCAAAATGCCTACATTTCAAAATCCTTATTACACTTCCAGCCAAGATGGAGGCATAGGTAGATACACTGCACCTCCTCACACAACAAAAAGAAAGACAACAACAATTTAAAAAACAAAAAACAATCAAAACTGACAGAAAATCAAACTGCATGGAAGCCTGCAAACAAGGAGTTAAAGAAGAAACATCCATCCAGTCCAGTAGGAGGGGTGGAGAGGACTCGCAGCAAAGCGCTGCTAACCAATGGGGGCACCCAAGGTAGTGGCTAGAGGACCCAGTGAGGTGGCGGATTGCAGACTGGGTGGTCACACATTCACGCGCAGATAAGCCAGGAGAAACAACTGGGGAGCAGGACGGATCATGCAACCCAGGGTCCCAGGACCGGGAAATAAAGACTCAAACCTCTGAATGAAAACACCTGTGGGGGTTGAGGCAGCAGCGGGAGAAACTCCCAGCCTCACAGGAAAGTTCATTGGAGAGACACAGGGTGATAGAAAGTACACAAGCCCACCCACCCAGGAATCAGCACCAGAAGGGCCCACTTTGCTTGTGGGTAGCGGGGGAAGTGACTGAAATCTGGCAGGGAGCGGAGCAAGCACCATTGTTCCCTCTCGGACCCCTCCCCCACATACAACATCACAACCCAACAACATGGGTTGCCCCGCCCTGGTGAACACCTAAGACTCCGCCCCTCATACGTAACAGGCGCTTCAAGACAAAAAAAAAATGGCCCAAACAAAAGAACAGATTAAAGCTCCTGAAAAAAATACAACTAAGAGACAAAGAGATAGCCAACCTATCAGATGCACAGTTCAAAACACTGGTAATCAGGATGCTCACAGAATTGGTTGAATTTGGTTGCAAATTAGATGAATAAATGAAGGCTATGCTAAATGAAATAAAGGAAAATATACAGGGAACCAATAGTGATGGGAAGGTAACTGGGACTCATATCAATGGTGTGTACCAGAAGGAAGAAAGAAACGTCCAACTAGAAAAGAATGAAGAAACAAGAATTCAAAAAAATGGGGAGAGGCTTAGGAACCTCCAGGACAACTTTAAATGTTCCAGCATCCAAAATATAGGGGTACCAGAAGGGGAGGAGATAGAGCAACAAGTGGGAAAGTTACTTGAACAAATAATAAAGGAGAACTTCCCGAATCTAGCAAAGGAAATAGATTTCCAGGAAGTCCAGGAAGCTCAGAGAGTCCCAAAGAAGTTGGACCCAAGGAGGAACATACCAAGGCACATCATAATTCCATTACCCAAGATTAAAATGAAGGAGAGAATCCTAGAAGCAGCAAGAGATAAGGAGACAGTTACCTACAAAGGAGTTCCCATAAGACTGTCAGCTGATTTTTTCAAAAGAGACTTTACAGGCAAGAAGGGGCTGGAAAGAAGTATTCCAAGTCATGAAAGGCAAGGACCTACATCCCAGATTGCTCTATCCAACAAAGCTTTCATTTAGAATGGAAGGGCAGTTAAGTGCTTCTCAGGTAAGGTCAAATTAAAGGAGTTCATCATCACCAAGTCCTTATTACATGAAACATTAAAGGGATTTATCTAAGAAAAAGAAGATAAAAAACATGAACAGTAAAATGACAGAAAACTCACAATTATTAACTACCACACCTAAAACAAAAGCAAACTAAGCAAACAACTAGAACAGGAACAGAACCACAGAAATGGAGATCACATGGAGACAGGGGAGTGGGAGGAGGAGAGAGAGGGAAAAGGTACAGAGAATAAGTAGCATAGATGGTAGGTACAAAATAGACAGGGGGAGGGCAAGAATAGTATGGGAAATGTCGAAGCTAAATAATTTATATGTATGACCCACGGACATGAACTAAAGGGGGGAATGTGGGTGGGAAGGGCTATGCAGGGTGGAGGGGATTGAAGGTGGGGAAATGGAACAACTGTAATAGCGTAATCAATAAAATATATTCAAAAAATAAAAATGAAATAAATAAAAATCTCTATTACATTACTTTGTCATTTTTGGAATAGATCATAAAATGTTTCCTCTGGGCTCCTGAAGCCAGAAATATGTGGTTTATCAATCCATAGTTTGGTCCTATTTGAGTGACCAAAATTATGGTGTAAGACTGCTGACTCGTGCTATGGTGATAAGGTTGTATGTTTTGAGGTACTGGCCTCTGTGTGTTCCTGTTAGTGCATTTGTCTCCTACCCTAAATTATGGCTCTGCTAACTTAATCTCTCATGTTTTTTCTTTGCCTCCCTCGTCCCTATGTCATAAGAATTAAATGAACCTGAACTTCAAGTCCAAAAACCTGGGCTGGTATTCTGACTCTCCTACTCACTAGCTATGTGACTTTGAGTAAGGCCCTTCCTTTGCTATACCTACATCTCTTCTCCCCTCTCCCCACACTAGACTATCATTGGCGCATATGACTGAAAAGTTCAGGTAATGGCATTAGGCAGGACCGGATCCAGGGGCTCCAACTACATTGTCAGAAACTGGCTCTTCCCAGCGTTTGGCTCTAACTTTCCTCTGGTAGTTTCTCCTGGCATGATAGAGCCTGCCAGCTAAAGACTTACATCTTCCCAGGCCCAACGGTCACCATTTCCAGCATAAGTCATGCTCCTGTCCCCGAACAGTCACTGTGGCCAGGAAGAGGGGTTGTTCTAGCTATGGCTGCATTACTGTCATCCTTGGGTCCTTGAGCAATTGGTAGAGAGCATTAAGACTATGTCAAATGGGAGTCAGAGGTGAGAGGGTTCTCCAAAAGGGAAATTAAGATGCTATCAAAGAAGAAGGGAAACCTTCTCCCTTTGAGAAGGACTGTGTATACTGTGTACACTGTGATGGACACAGGGAGAGAGGTCTACTTCAGATAGAAGGGCAGATCTCCCTTTGGTATAAATGTCCCTTTATTAAACCAATATTTCAATCCTGTTGGCACCTCTGCAGGTGTCACCTGGGACACCACCTTTCCCTACCGTGACTAATTTTGATCCTGCAACAGATACCTCAGCCTCAGAGCTTTAGACCTATTACTGCAGGCTTTTCTCCAGAGTGATGAGTTCTTATGAAATAAGAATTCATCCATGAATGAAAATTCATCCATGAGAAAGTAAAGTATTAGCTCTCTAGGGTTGGGAGCCTACAGCCTTATTATTCGACAGCCTCATTTTTACCTATCTTTACTGTAAATTACCCTTTGCTGGAAGTTACAGGGGTCATCAAAACACTCCGCCCTGGAAACTGAAGACCACAGGAATATTCTCTGGGGGCTATTTAATACCAAGTTCCACCCTCTTCTAGGTATAGCCTACTTTCCTGTGTGGTTCCACCACTGAATGTCTTTCATCAGCCTTTGGGGGGCATCATCTGTAACCCAGGGGAAGTCTTGCCTCTTAGCTTACCTCTAGGTCATCCTGTCATGGTTCCGCAGAGAGACTGCAGTGGGGCCTTGGCCATGCTGCCTATCACTCAGACCTCGGCTCCCTCTTCTGAAAGGAAAGTCAGATGAAGCATAAACGGACTTTTCCTTTCTGGTGTGTTATAAAAAACTGAAGGAGTTATATATGTGATATATCTGTTATATAGATATATATATAGTGTTACATTGGTAAAGCCTTCAGCGTCAGGAGATGTGTGGGCATCATCTGTAGATTTCTAGAGACAGAACAGCCCTGATGATGTTATCCCATAAAGTCAGTTAAATGGTACTTCTGGAGCATGTTCCCAGTCATAACATGAGAGCTACCACCAAGTCAGAGTGACCTTCTTCTCAGCCTGTTCCCTGTCCCCAAGCCCAGTGTTGGTCCCTGCACGTCCCATCACAGGGACCATGTCACTTTCCTGCACCCTTTAATCAGATGTGTCACCCCGGGGTGTGGGTCCAGGAGGGAAAGTGTGGGCAAGTTCCTTGTGTCTGGGTGGCAGAAGGTGGGGCAGAGCCATCTGCTTGTGCTCAAGGACAGCTGTGTCCCCCATTGTGAGGGACAGGATGAGTCACTATCCAAAATGCAAATTTCATTTCACCGGATGAAAAATGCACAGAAATTTCCTGGTACCATAAAGTTATTTGAGGCATAAGGATAGAAAGTAATGAAGTTGAAAAGCTTTTACTGACATTTTGAATTGGTGATATATTTACGTGGTGGAAAAATACACGTGATATTATGTACAGGCAGCCTTCACCTTGCATGGGTCCAATATGCATGAATTTTTGTGGCCACAGTTTAGTTCCATAACACCAGTCCCCCAACAACGCAGTCCACCGTTTGGTCACAACGGTGTATTAATGGTGAATAACTGAATAAAGCGCCAGCTTTGCTGCTGGCTCTTGGGTGCGCAAACCACCCCGTACATAGCACATCACAATGGGTGAGCAGTCCTGTCACTGCGTTCACAGTCTCAGCAACTGGCCACTGTGGACCTGGAACTCAGCTCATGCACAGAAAGCAAAGAGTGTAGCTGTGTTGCCTTTCTGTCTTCCCAGCGATAAGCCCATGTGACATTTTATAAAAATGGATCATCAGAAAAGGGAACTGGCTCACAAAGATGGAAATACAACCACTATTACACACAAAAAGTGATAATGCTGGAAGTGAAATTTGAATCACTTGCAGTGGAGTTAGCAGAAGAAACAGCTGAGCTGACTGT
Organism: Phyllostomus discolor; assembly: GCF_004126475.2. NCBI lineage: Eukaryota > Metazoa > Chordata > Mammalia > Chiroptera > Phyllostomidae > Phyllostomus > Phyllostomus discolor. The sequence continues at coordinate 23,059,963 of NC_040915.2, forward strand.
GGAAATGTTGACATTGCAGCCATTCAGGAGACTCTAAATAATCAGCTCAAGGAACTTAGTGAAGATGAAATTTATTGATATTAATGAGGAAAATGTTCCTGACAAAAAGGATGAAGACAGTCCCAAGAAAGTGACGCCAGCAAAACATTTCATACTAAAGGAACTCTTACAGATATTTCATGACATTGAAAGAGAAAAAACTAAAATGTTGAAAGCGACTCCAAACTTAGAAAGGAGGATGACAGCTCCCCGGGGCACAGACAGCGGTAAGTTACACCGCAAGAGTGCAAGAGCACTGCTTCGGCTGCTCTCGGAGTTTTCTGTGTGAAGAAATATAACACTCACACTCTGTTTCTAATGGCTCAATGAGAGTGTACAAATTAATATTAATTTTACATTTTTTCATATCTTTATATGCATAACAAACAGGAAGAGAGTTTTAACATTTTAACAAAAATAATTAAAGGGCATAGAATAATCATAATTATTACATTGATAATTAACGTTGCTTTTCATGGCTAAAGTTTTCAGTCTTTTTTATGGTCCCGTACTATCATCTAAAGTGAGAACTGAATACGCCACATTTTGGGGAAGGAAGAAATTAGGTGACATGAGTCACAAAAGAAACACTTATTCATCTAATAAGTGCTGGCCATGAAACATGATTCTGGGAGCCAGGGGAAAGAAGAATGAGTTAGATGTGGTTATTACCCTCAAGGACTTCAAGGTCTCATTTAGATGATGAGGATGTCACATAAAGGAAGTATTTATTGTATAAGGATTATTCACATAAAATGCCCCTTTAAGGTAAACACTCTTTTTTTTTAAAGATTTTAATTATTTATTTTTAGAGAGGGAAGGGAGGGAGAAAGAGAGAGAGAGAAACATTAAGGTGCGGTTGCTGGGGGCCGTGGCCTGCAACCCAGGTATGTGGCCTGACTGGGAATCAAACCTGCGACACTTCGGTTTGCAACCCACACTCAATCCACTGAGCTATGCCAGCCAGGGCTGGTAAACACTCTTAAAAAGGGGAACTTAATTTTTATAGTAAATATATGAGAGAAAAATTATGGCCAGAAACTCATCTTGAAAAATAAACTTAAATATGAAACAGGTTTATCATTTTCATTTAGCAGCATTTTAATTTAAAAATGCAACAATGCCCTAATTCATAGGATGTGTGAAATACAAATCACGTTATCTCTTGGCACATTTTTTGTTTAGTTTTGTGATAGTAAGGTATACCACCATTTACTTTGTGTTGGATTCTTGAACTACGATCAGAAAAGAGTGATTTTTATACAAATATTTGATTATTTATTAATTTTCTACATCTTTCAAAGCTCAAGTCTTTCTTGCTTGAAACTTCTATGCAGTTGTGACACTTACTGATTTTTTCCCCTCACTGGTCGAATTCTATCAGGTCATCATTTGTCCGTGGCTTAGGTGTAACTCAAGTCATCATCACTTTTATAGATATGAAGATTTGCATTTTGCAAAATGACTTTGGAGCTGCTTTGCATTGTGTTATAATATAATAAAGTCTGGTAATCAACATAAAATTATCAAATAAAGGTAACATGATGGTCTGCACTAGGGTTAACAAACTACAGCCCAAGAACCAAATCTGGCCCGTGGTCTGTTTCTGTAAATAACGTTGTATTGACACAGAGTCATGCCTCTTCATGTATGTATTCTCTGGGGCTGCTTTCATGCTACAATAGCAGAATCAAGCAGTTGTGCCAGAGACCATGTGGCCCACAAAGCTCAAAATCTTTACTGTCCGGCTCTGTCATGAAATAAATGTGCCAGTCTTTGGTGTGGGTGGATGCCAATGTTGAGCAATTACAGATGGCTGCGTGGACCCTTATTTGATTAGGGTTCAACTAATTAATAAAGGTTTGGGCTTAATGATTTTTTAGTTCATACCAACACCTAAAGGTTAAAAAAATTCAGTAAACATCCAGCTAAGGAGAATCCCTCACTTGTAAAACAAACCCAACGTTTATTAGATTTGCAGGAGTGATACAAAGTGCAGTAGTAGTTCTTCGCTGCATCTGGAGGAGAGCGAGCTCCCTCCGGCCGAGCGAGGGCAGGAAAAGCTCCCCCAGGAAGGTGGCAGGACCGCAGAACCTCAGAGACGCACAGGACTCGGGGTTAGAACATGCTCTGAAAGGGACAATTTGATGGTCATGCTCAGCAGTCACAAACGAACCATAATAAACTCCCCTGCTGAGATGACAGGGTGCAGCCAGCCAGCGGAAGAGATGAACAGAGGCTGGGTCTGCCTAAAATCTTCCTGATGTTTATGGCGTTGAAGAGGTTGGCAGCAGTTCTGGTAACAGAGACACATGGATGGTCGTGGCAAAATGTAACCAAGGTAACTGCCACCTGTCCACTCGTTGTCCCTACAGTGACCTCAAGGCCTAGTGGTGTGCTGTGTGGTTAGCTCCTTCTCAACCTCTGGTCAGGTTTTGGAAGGAAGCCTAAGAAAAATTCCTCTTTATGGAATCAGCTGCTAATGATACATTGTCTCAAGGGTTATCCTTCCCAGAAAACCTTCAGGACACAAAGGAGCAAGGTCTCTGCCCTCACTGGAAGGATTACAGGCACTGTAGCAAACCACAGGGGAAAAGAGATTTCCCTCTCATCAGCCAAAATCCTAATTCCCGTGGGGTTACTTGGCCTTTCCTCCTGGAGTTATGCACTTAACCTATGCCAGTCTATTTCAAATCAAAGATCTCCTGAAACTTACAACTGGCTTGCCTGCTTCCAGAAGCAGGGCAAATGTGTTCACCTCCAGAAGCCTCATCTCAGCAAGCTCTCTTTTTAATGACCAGCCCTCCTCGCCTACCCTGCTCTCCCAGGGGGCCATGGAAGTGATTAGCAATGCTGGTGGCCCCACAAGGCTCTGGAGAAGGATTCCAGCCTTCAGATCTGTCTCAGAGCTTATCAGCTGGGAGAAGGCCTCAAACTGAAGCCCAGCAGTTGCCTGTCAGGGGAACGAGCGAGCGAGCGAGCGGGCTGCTGAGGCTGGCAGTGCCCCTGCATTCTGGGCTGTGTTTCAAAGGCAGCTGCCAGCACAACCGTGTGAAGCCACCTGGTGGGGGCAGAGGCAGCGTCCTCAGCCCTACCCTCTGCTTCAAGGCCACTTCAGGAGGGGGTGTTTAAGCTGCCTGGGGAGTGACAGCTGTCGCTGCCTGTGCCCCTGGGAAATTGTTGTGGTGTGTTAGGAGGGAGAGGATTTGGGATTAACTATAGGGTCTCTTTCCTGTTGCTCCAGTTTTTTTTTTTTTGTTAGAGCAAACATAATTAGAGATAGCAGTTTGAAGAGGCTGTGGTTGCTCCAATGTTGCTCTCTTCCCCACACTGGACTACATGTTGCTGAGAAGTCACTAGAAGTGACTTCCACTGTCATTAGACTTGACTTCTAATCCTCCTTCATTATCATACTGATTAGTGAGTCCCAACTTCAAGGAACGGATGCAACTGCCTCCACCCGGCCACCCCAGACCCTAGGACTTCTCCCGATTTAGGCTTGCTCATCACACCTGCATTTTCCGTGCTGGCCTGAAAGCTCCTTATGGCCAGGAAGTGTCTTGCCCCCCTTTATCTCTCTTTTCTTACCTAGCTCGGGATGTGCTCATAGTGCCTGCCGTGCGGCACTGGCCCAGGTGCTCCACCCCTCTAACCCCCCATTTTCTTTACTATAAAACGTGGGAGTTGAAACAGCGGTCTCCTAAGTCCCATCCAGCCTTTATGTAGGGCAAGACACTGCCCAATTCTGCTCTTATTAGCTGTGTTACTAAAGACGAGTTCTTCTCTTCTGAGACTATTTTCATTTTTGGAAAGAGGGATAATACCCATTTCCTGTGAGCTCTATCAGTATTAAACATTTATTATTATATAATTACTAAGGGTTGCTTTGCTTGCCACATGTACGGTTACATGCAAGAAAGCTATAAAATGATTATCTATTATTTTTGCTCTAATCCAGGTGAGGAAATACGTTCAAAGAAGCAACATACCTGATCCAGGATCACAGGGTCACGAAACAGACAAGCTGACATTAAGACCCAAGCAGTCTCCAGGGCAGCCTCTGTTGCCTCTCCCGTATTTGCATGAAGTGGGTTCTCCTACACCAGCATCATAATAGCCCCCAAATCCACACACATTCTCTTTGCCAGGAACAAAGTTCCTGGCATTTTGAAAGGCATTTAAGGTCTTCTCTTCAACTTGACCTTGGCCTAAAATTTAACTTCCATGTTTATTACGCATGATTTGGACACAGACCACTTATATTTCAAATATGCACAGAATCCACCTTTGCTGGTGCTCAATTTTCCACCTAAAATGCCTCTTTTCATTTATCCATGAACTCTCCTAGTGGAAATCTTTTTCCTACTTGTACTTCCAGGAAAACTTCTTTCACTGCCATTCTCTTCACTTTTCCAAAAATTGGATTCAATAATTCTCATGCAATGAAAGTTCAGCAGAGGGAGACATTGCTATGGGTTGGTAAGGACTGGGGAAAGATCCTGATTGGTAGGAACTGAGGCCAGGCTGGAAGAATGCTTTTGGACATTGGCATAATTCCCAAAGAAGAGAGTTCTATAATTCTTATTCCTGTTCATTGCCAAGCTGTTTGGTATGTGCAATTAATAACACGAGGAAAAGGTAGTTGGGAACAGATTCAGAAAAGCTCTGGATGCCAGGATAAGGAACCTGGACTTACCCTGTGTTCCAGCTTTGTTCTCAGTGGCTCTCAATCCACCTGCCTCATGAGGAGTGTTTTTTAAGAGTGACTCCATTTCGATCCTAACAAATTTTAGGAATTCACATTTTAATAAGCTGCCTACCTGTCTAGGGCACCCAGAAGTTTGAGGAGCTCTGCTATAGGATTCTGTAGACTATGTAAAGGCTACAAGACTCTTTAAGTCAGAATGGCATTGGTGGAATGGCACTGAGGGAAGGTTACCCTGATGACATTGTGGACAAGGGACTGGAGAATACAGGGGACCAATTGAGGACTCCTGCAATTGTCCTCAAAGAGCATGATTGATTCCAGATTGCCCTTGATAACTGACTGTGACCAGACCTTGATCGCTAGAATCCTGTTATCTCAAATGAAAGCACTTTCTCAGCATTCAGTTATTCTTCCCGCAAGCTGTAAGGTTGTCAAGACACTATAACAGAAGTTATAGAATCTAAGAGGTGACTTTTTACTAGAACTGAAGTCCCGTGATGCCAGGCCAGGACTTCTTTTGGAAAAGTGGCAACCAGAGAATTAAGGCTATATCCTTTTGATTAAAAATAAAGAGCAGTTGGCCAGTGAAATGATTTCTGACTTCTAGCCTCCAGAATTGCAAGAGAATAAGTTTGTGTTGTTTTCTTTTTAATGAAAGAAAGAAAGAGAGAGAGGGAAAGAAGGGAAGGAGGGAAGGAAGGAAGGAAAGAAAGAAGGAGGGGCAGGCAGGCAGGCAGGCAGGCCCAGGTCTCCCAGAGCACACTGCAGCAGCTACAGTGAATGAAGCCTATGATTATAATAAAAATGCCAAGCTAGGCCCTGTGTTTGACTAAATGTACAGAAATGAGGAGGAGGGGCTTGAAATGTGCATTCTCTGAATTATATTGCGGAAGCTTGGAACAGGCTAAAGGAACCCCTGGCTTTGCTGGCATCATAAAATCCAGGTGGATAAAGCCAGCTCTGAATATTTCTGCAAAGGCCACTCAGTGGTGAAAGAGAATAGACTCCTGATGGAAAGTGTGTGTGACTCAGCATCATTAGCGTTTCCATGGGTTTGGTACAGCCTGAATCCTTAGGGGATGGCAGGGGCTGGGGATGGTAATGAGGGATGGGAGGGAACAAAGGGTTGAAACACAGCGTGTCCTTTCAGCTTCCCCCTTCCTTTCACCAGACCACTTTGTCTCATTCCCGAGAAGATCTATGATTAATCAAACAGCAAATCATTCACTACCCACTTCCTTTCCTGTTACATATTGCATTTGAATCCATCTGAAATCGTATTTCTCTTACACTTATTGTCTCATACTCATTCTTAACACGGGCTAGCGACAACCATAGAATGGAAGCTCACCTGAGCTTCAAGGACGACAGTGATTGGAAACAGGGCTCTGGCTTAGTCTGCCATATTTTCTTTAAATGGAATCAATTTTTTAAAGATTTATATGTATTTATTCTTAGAGAAAGGGTAAGGGAGGGAGGAAGAGAGGGAGGGAAACATTGATGTGTGAGAGAAACATCAGTTGGTTGCCTCTCACACACACCCTAACCTGGGACAGAACCTGCAACCTAAGCGTGTGCCCAGACCAGGAGTCGAACTGGTGACTTTTTGCTTTGTGGGATGATGCCCAATGAACCAAGCTACACTGTTCAGTGTATTAGAATTGTTAGAATTATTTTTAAGTACAGTTTTTTTGGTTTAATCATTCCATTGATAATACAGATAGATGGACAGTGGGAGGTTACTGGAAGACAACCATCTGTGTATGCTCAGCCTAAGCCCAAAGCTAGTAGAAGAGAGGAAATAATAAAGACTAGAGCAAAAAAAAAAAAAAAAAAAAAAAAAGAAAGAAAAAAAAAGAAAGGAAGAAAGAAAAGAAAAAAGAAACAAACAATAGAAAAATAATAGTAAAATCAATGAAATTAAAAGTTGGTTCTTTGAAAAGATCAACAAAATTGACAACAATTTAACTGGATGGATTAAGGGAAAAAGGGAAGGCTCAACTAAGTAAAAACAGAAGTACTAATAGGACATTATTACTTATTCTACAGAAATTCATATTTGTTGGGTATGGCATCAAAGATACAGGCAATAAAACAAAAATAGACAAGATGGATATCATAAAAATTCATTTTTAAATGTGCATCAGAAGATGCCATCAACAGAGTAATGTGTCAACTAACAGAATGGAAGAAAATATTTGTAAATCATATATATGATAATGGATTAATATCCAGAATATATAGAGAACTCCTAAAACTTAACAACATAAAAATAAATGACCCAATTCTAAAATGGGCAAAGGCCTGGAATACACGTTTCTCCAAAGATAAAAAAATGATCAATAAACACATGAAAAGATGCTCCAGATCACTACCTATTAGGGAAATGCAAATAAAAACCTCAGTGAGACACCGTCTTACACCCAATGGGATGGCCATTATCGAAAAATAGAAAACAAGTGTTGGTGAGGATGTGGAGGAATCGGAACCCCTGTGCACCATGGGCAGGAATGTGGAATGGTGCAGCCACTGTGGAAACCAGTCTGGATGTTTCTCAAAGAATTAAAAATAGAAGTACCATATGACCCAACAATGCTGCTTATGGAGACATGCACAAAAGGACTGAAAACAGGATCTCAAAGAGATAGTTATTATTCACAAGAGCTAAAATATGAAAACAATCCAAGTATCCATCAATGGATGAGTGGGAAGGCAAACTGTGAAATTTATGTAAATGGAATATTATTCAGCCTTAAAAAGGAAGAAATTTTTGACATATACTTCATGTATGAACTTTGAGGACATCATGGTAAGTGGAATAAGCCAGTTACAAAAAGGCAAATACTGTATGAGTCCACATAGGTAAGGAATGAGAGAGTCAGAATCACAGAGACAGACAGGAGGACGGTGGTGGCCAGAGGCTGGGACAAGGTCAAGGTGGAAATGGGAACTGTTGTTTAGTGGCACAGAGTTTCAGTTTTACAGGATGAAGAGAGTTCTGGAGATGGAGAGTGATGCAGTTACCACATTATTAATGTACTTAACACCACTGAATTGTCACTTAAAAATGGTTAAGTTGGTACATTTTATGTGCCTGTATTTTATCACAATATCAAAAGAAATGGACACAGGAGCCAACAGGAAAGAGCTCCTAAAGCTTTGAAGAGCCAACAATTCAAGCAAGAAAATAATTCTGAATGTTATAATATCACATTATGCCAAAGTATAAAATAAATGTATGTAAGTCCATACTGATATTAATAATTAATAAATAAATAAATGACAAAGAGGAGGTATGCTTTTCCTACGTAAGAATTACAAATGTATGTAGCTATCTTGTTCTACAGGTAAGCACAGTTTCTCTTCTTCTCCAACTGCCCCTGCCCTCCAGAATATGGACTGTACTTAGTGACTCACTTCCAAAGAACAGAGTGCAGAACTTTGACAAAAAACTACCTTAGCCAGGTGATAAGGATTAAGTGTCAATGACATTATGTCCTTATGTACATATGTGCCCTATAGATAAAGCATATGTACCCTAATGATGTGCTGTAGCCAGGATTTTCATTTGTTATTCATTCCATAGATCCATATCCCCAGTCTAATTATGAAAAAAATAGGGCAAACTCAGATTGAAAAAGATTTTACAGGATACCTGGCCAGTAGTCCTCAAGACCACCAAAGTCATTAAAAACAAACAAACAAAAAAACAAAACAGGAAGGACTTGAAAACTGCTGTAAACCAGGGAGCCTGAGGAGACAAAAACTAAAGGCAATGTGTACTTACCCGAGATGGGATCCTCAAAGAAAAAGACACCAGTGCAAAAACAATGAAATCCAAAGAAAGTCTGGAGTTTGTGTAGTAGTTAATGCCAGTTTCTTAGTTTTGACTAATGTAGGAAAGATATTAACAATATGGGAATTCCTTGTCTTATCTTTGCAATTATTCTGTAAATTGAAAAGTATTCCAAAATAAAAGTATTCCAAAATATTTTGGAATAAAATGAACAGTATTCCAAAATGTTTAGTTAAAACAGACTAACTATAACTGCTATTTCCCAATTTGTATACAATGGTGTTTAATACTTATCCTTATAAAACATTGGGTTGCATAGAGTTTAAACTCTTCAATAAATAAATAGCAAATTATTTTTTTAAAAGCCTAAAATTAAACCATTTAGAATTACTGACCATGAACTACCATAACACTCCCTGCAGTACATTCTTGAATAAAATAAACTGTGTCACAAAAATCTGGAAACAATGAAACCATGACTGCTAAATATCTTAATTTCTAACCTCAAGTTCATTTCTACACAAAACTGGGCTCCAGAAGCATTTTTGAATACAAAGCTACTACATTAGTTTTATAACCCTCATATCCAAAAAATGTCTCTCTTTTTTTGGTCTATTTTTAGTGGCTTTGCCTTGTCTTTTGTCAGGAACTTACCAGACATGTCACACAGCCCAGTAAATCTATTAGTTATCATTATATAGTCCCAGCCATTGCTTTTTTTAGGGGTATTTTATGTTCAAGTGTATACTGAACAAAAGTAACCTAAAGAGAGGAAACCATGGCAGTGAGCTGGGAGGGAGGGAGGGAGAGGGAGAGGTCCTTTTCTCATTCCTTACTCCTTGTTGCTTTTGGTAGTTCTAAGCTATATTTAAACAAATTAGTGCACAGAATAGACTAACATCTTCCAGCTCCTTGGGTCATAAAGAACAGAGAAAAGCACATTGAGGATTCGAAATAATGTAAGTTACTGCCTCCTCAAAGAGGAATGAGTGCCTATGTAGAAAATAAGATAAATGACTAATTCCTAAAATCCAGAGATTTACGGATTAATGCACTGGTCACCATTACTAATGAGACCACAAAGGTCATCGAGGTTGAATTATGAGGCTCTGACCACATAGCTGATAAGTGATAGACCCAGGGTTATAATTAATCTCTTTTATTTCAGGACCCACATTCTCAACTTCTAAACTACTCTGCCTCTTAATAACCAATATTACTGAGCATACATGTGGTTTTTATTAAAATTAGAATCAATGGCCATCCCTCAGTCACAAAACGTGGGCTAAAATATCTGGTTTTCTTTTTTCCTTTAGAAGTCCAGCTGCTGGGTTAAAGGATGTACATATTCAAATTAATACTTTGTTAAATTGCTTTCTGTAACAACTGCATCGATTGATAATCAGTTTAGCGCTATGTGCTTATCACAGCCTCTGGAGCCTTTTTGTTTGTTTTAGCTCTTATTTTTCAGCCACACAGAATGTCTTTGTTTGCACTTGTTGATTAAATGCACTGAACTTTTTACCCATGAATATCGGGTTTTTGCAATGATCCTTTTGTTTTATTTTTATTTGGTTTTTGGTATGCCCTTTATTTTTTCATGGATCACTCAAGTGCTCATTTATTTTCAAATAGTTATTGGATGTCTACCCTGTGTCAGGTGTTTTGCCAGATGCCAGGATTATACTGGCGAACCAAACAGTTTCAATTCATGCCTTATGGAATTTATAATCTCGTGGAAATAATAGACATTAAATAAATAATGATGAGTGAAATCAGACGAGCAGGCTGCTTAGACAGCATATATCAGGAAGACCTACTGTAAACTCGATGTTCAGGAAAGACATTTCCAAAGAAGAGATGGGATTTTAAAAAATGTGAATAAAAAGTAGCTAGATAAAGAGAGAATGCTGGGCACAACATATACAACAGCCCTAAGATAAGGGAAATATTTTCTACTGGCTTTCAGGGGTGTTTTTAGATTTAATTTTCTTGATAGATATCTTTGGACTTTATATATTAAGGGCATTAATCTTTAATGTCATTTGTTACAAGCATTATTCATCTGTTTCCTTACACTCCAGTTCATGGTATTTTCACACAGGAACTCTTTTGCTTTCATATAAATTATAATAAATGGCTCTTTCTTTCTGTTGGGGTGTACTTTAATGCACTTTATAACTTATCTTTATTTCTGCCACAAAACCTAATATTTTCCAGTCCACAGATGCGCAGCACCTGTTTTATTCAGCTTTCTCTCTTCCTATCACTGAAACCATCTCCGCATCCCTTTTTCTCTACTACCAGCACCATCTACAGAGTATCTTTTAGCTACTTCTGTGTAACAAACTGACCTAGAACCCCTGGCTTAAAACAACAATCATTTATTATTGCTCAGAAGTCTGCAGGTTTCCTGGGTGTTTCTGCCGACCTGAGATGAGCTGGCAGGACTCAGGCATCTGAGGTCAACTAAAGCCGGCCACGTGGTTCTGGTTGGGCCTTTCCGGTGCCTGGGACCTCAGCTTGGACAACTTGGCTGACACAGTTCCATTGCACATGACCAGTCTCCTGCAGCGGGTCAGCCTGGACTTACTCTAGCAGTGGAGTCAGAGTTCCGAAGGAATGATCAGAACTAGGAGGCCGAGCCCTGAAACTGGAATATCATTACTTCTGCCACACACTGTTTGCTCAAGTAAATCACAAAACTAGCTAGATATGCAAGAGGCGAGGACACAGATTCCGTCTCTTTGTGGGAGGATCTATAAAGTCATATAACAAAGAATATGAATATAAGAAATAAGGGACAACTGGGGCTCTATTTGCAATGTACCAGAACTGCCGAATGAAATTTTTGTTTACATATTTTTATTTGTTTACATTCTCCTCCTTTGGGGCCCAGTTCAAACTCATTATTTTTTCATGTTGTGCACCCCACTACACAATACTTAGCATTTATTTTACACTATGCTAAATGTTTCATGCCCTTTCTTGACTTAATCCCCACAATAAATATGTAATGTAGGTATTATTATTGCTCCATCTTGGAGTTGAGGAAATGGGTTCTGAAACAACCTTTCTCAAGGACTCATAGAGAGAATGTCGGAGCCTAAACTCAAATTCAAGCTCAACATGGCAATTTATGGTTTCACCCCTGAGCTTTTGCCTACTTAAATGTCTAGGTTATTTGTGGAAAACCATAAAAAATGTTATAATAAATCTAAGTAGCCATATATCACTTTCTGCTATAGCAAAGAACATTCAAAATTAGTGTGTATAGTGTAAACAGTAGTGTAGAAGTAATTGATCCCAGGAGTCTTCAACGCTGAAAACACTATCTATTACTTTACTGTCTCTCTACAAATTAGAAGTCCAAATCACATTATTCAGTATTTAAGAAAGGCACTGGTCTGTGCCACAGCAGTGTAGTTCAAGAATCCCCTGCTCCAAAGGAGGGGAGATAAGGCGAGGCTGGTGTTTCCAATCTGCTTTAGTTCACTGAGATCAGAAGCCAGGTCTCCTAGACCTGCCTGGTCCTCCGTGCCCAAGGGACTGTGGGGGATGATCAACACAACTGCAGAACTAGAGGCTCTTAGAGACCCTTCGGTACAGACTCCCTGTTTCACAGCTGAGGACGGATCTGCTGGATTCCAAGACACTCGGACAACTGATGATGAATGCTGGGCCGAACCCTGTTTTTTCTGCCAACCGTCCACTCAGAGCGTCCTCTCCAGGCTCCGCTGGATGCTCTCTAATATGGAGGGATAGTGTTTCCTTTCCTTTACATACTGCCATACAGGGTTTGTTTTGTTTTTCCTTTCGCTCTAACTCATAAACTTGCCGGACTCGGTGCTCCTGGGAGCATTAAGGCAGAATGCGCTTATTTACTTTTATTTTTTGTACCGTTTTCCTCCTTTTTTTATGATCCTGGCTTCCGACTGTGTGGCAGAAACACATAAAAATTGGCATAAAAGTAGGAAAATGTGCCCCAGATGCTGTATTAACCAATGAAATAAGTTTAAATGCCTCCAAAAGGCTCTGGTTCTCCATCAGTCAGCTTCCAAAGCTACTCATCTGCAAGTTCTTCTTTTGTCTACAATGTAGAGGCCATGTCTGGGGTTAAGACACCACCAGCTTGTCGATGGCCTCACAACAAATCACTGCATAGTCCTGGGCAGCCTGCACGTCTGTGTGCAGACAGGGAGCAAGAGGAAAGAGGAAAGCTCCAGTTCCACCTCAAAAAAAAAAAAAGGAAAAAAAAAATACTATTTGGGTATGGATCTATCATCAATGAGGCCCTCCCTCCTGGAGCCAGAGCAAGGGATTTTCAGGCAGAAGATAGGAAATGTAAAAGCCCCCTTTTTGTCTAGGGAATTCGAAGAAGGGCACTTAACCACTGTGATGCTGCGTAACCTCTCCCCCAGCCTGCAGTCTTGCACGGCCTTTGGTCATGGTAACCACGGTGATGGGTGCCAGTGTGTCACTGCCTATCCGAAACCTCCCACACCTCCTTACTGCCCTCAGGGAATATGCAAACTCTGACCAGGTTCACAGAGTCATTGTCCTTACAGGCACTGCTCTCCTCCAGCCTGTGGTCGCTTCTCATCCTGACCCTACTTCTCACAGTTGTCCAACAAGCTGGGCTCCTTCTCCTCCCCAGATCTCCACACAGGCTGCTGCTTCTGCCTGGAACATCCTTGTCTCCCATCCCCACTCCCACTCCCGTTTCTTAGCCACAACCAAAAGACAGAGCTTCTTGGGAGGGTATGTGACCATCTCTTATCAGCTGTGTAAATTTTAGAGAGCCACGTAGCTTCTCCAAATCTTCATTTCCCCGTCTGTGAAACAACAACAATAATAGGACCTGCCTCATTGGGTTATGTTGAGAATTACATGTCAGTTCATGTGAAGTTCCTAGTACACTGCCTAAGTCCTCAAATGTTAGCTGTTATTATTAAAAGCCTTAATGAACATATATATTGAATAAATTGAAGGCTAAGATATCTGTCCCAAGTGTTTGTGAAGTTGCTATTTACCATTAGAGAAGTCCATTTCTTTCTCTAAGTTTTAGTTTTCTTCATCAGGAATCTTAGAAGACTCAACAAAATCATCTCCAGAGGGCCATACATAGACTGGCATGAAACTACTCCATGCAGAGGACACTGGTAGTCCTGTTATTTCCTTTTATCTACCCAAAAGATGGGTGGGTGATCTGACAGATGAGAATAAGAAAGGCTAGAAAGGTAAAGTGACTTGCCTAGAATTTTGTAGTCAAGTGCAAGAACCAAATTGAAACTTGAGCTTAAAAACCCAAGGCTAAACGTTTTTTCATTATTATTATGTCAGACTTTAGCTTGAGCAGAAGAAATCTCACTTAATCTTTGTCATATTATGCTGTATGTAGGCAAAATAAAAATTATTTTAAGATCATAGACTTTTAGGGCTAGAGTGAACTTTAAATTTATTCTAATTCTATAGACGTAGTAACTGAAGACTCAAAAGGTGAAGTTCACCCAATGTCACACGGCATCACTGTGGGTTACCTCTCATGGGCAATAAACCCTTGCTGGCCCTTTCTGGCTCATGGCCTCGGTTGTCTAGAATACAAATTTCTTTCTTATGTGATATCTCTTTCAATTAAGGATCAATTAAATATAACCAACTAAGCAGATAAAATTATTTGAAGTGGGCTTTTTATAAATGACATTTGCCACTATTAAGTAAGGATTTAAAGAGTCTCATTACATGGATAATGGCTAGGACTCATTTATGTTTCCATTAAACATTAATTATTCATTTTGTACCATGACAAGTGTTTGAATGCTTACTATGTGCTAGGTCCTGTGCTAGGTGCTTGGGGTAATGAAGTGAATAAACAAAAACAGTCCCTTATTTATAATTGATTCAGATGTATTTCATCGTTCATTATCTAACCTTAAGACTTGGACTACTCTGGTTAACGTTAAATATGTTACTGCAATGGTTTAGCCAATGATTTTAAAACCTTACTATGTGTGATGCCAAGTCATGCAGAGATGCTCAGTGGGTGATGGGCAGGCTGATCACTCCATGGCATCAGGCTAAGGCCATCAGGGCAGCCCCGTTTGGTTTGAGCACGGGGTTGCATTCTGATCCAGACCTACCGGTGCCATCCTTAGCCCTGGCCAGTCACACACAGGATGTTCATCCCAGTGGAAGCTGGATCTGCCTTCATCAAAGACACACTCAGCGCATTCTGCCCCCGTGTAATTGTAATCATGGCAATTCTCTCTTCCTTAACACATTCTATTTTTTGTGTTGTTTCAGTCACTCTCCTCCTTGAAATCTGAATTGAAAGGACCTAGAAGGACTATTTTAGGAAAACTGTGTTCCAGAAATGGAGAAAGATTTGTTCAACAGTGCACAGTAAGTGAGATGAGCCAGGACCGAAAACAGTTAATACAATAATAATGTAAATATAGTTCCCCAAGTGAACCTGAGAAATGCACAGGGAAAGAAGGAGCCCTTGTTTTAGAGGTGCAGACAAGCAGGCCTGAGAAGGGCTCACAGGCTCCCAGGGCTGGGAAGCACCTGAGGGAGGGCCAAAACTCAGGCTTCCTAGCCCAGTGACAAGCTCCCCTGGTGAAGAAGCCCCGGAGACCGTGCGCACACCCAGAAAACAGTGCCAGGCTCAGTGTTAAACAGCGTGCTAAGTTGCAGGTAAGGAGTGGTGATTTCTGGACTTACCCAACTCAGGTTCAAGTCCTGGCTCCATCACCGACCAGCCTTGTAGTCTCTTAAAAATTGGGAAACATGAAAATGAACAGAATGAGCATCCAAGGAGCCAAGTCTCTTTCCTCTGGACCTTGTCCTGCCTCCAGGGATTGCTTTAAATTCATTTCCCTGGGTAGACTGATCGCTCCCTGATAGTCTATTGTATGAGTTCAATAATACATGAAGAGAAGGAAGGCCTCACTGATGTACAAACAAGGATTACAATTCTCAATCTACCAGTTACTAAATAACTTCAGGGGAGTTGTTCACTGAGCCTCAGGTTTTGGATACGTAAAGCAAATGCCTTTCAGGGCTGGATTGGAGGCAACGACGAAAGTGCTCTCATGGCCCTTGGAGATCAGTGTGGGGCTCATCTCTGCAATGAAACTTCACCAATGAGCATGATATCCTGCTGTTTTGAATCCTTGTTCTAGCCATACCATTCCCTTACTGAATACGGATTTGTTGTGTACCTTCTCTGGGCTAGTTGCTAGAAATATAGGAGTCCTGGCCCTAAGGTAATTCGAGTTCGGAGAAAAAGAGCTATACATTTGCTTAAGGAAGAGTACTGGACAGTCTATGCCCTCCTGTCATGCGTCTACCTCCCCAGCTCATTTACTAAACTGAGTAAGGTCATGCATCTCTTAAGTCTTCCTACTTCTGTCAACCCTCACTACCACCTCCCTAGTCCACACAACTACCCTCTCTTGTCACCGAGAGCCTTTTAATTGGCCTCACCACATCCCCTTGAGTCAGCCACCAATTCATTGTCAGTGCTGCGGCCATAGTATTTTATGAGGCAAATTAGATAGAATCACCCCACCCTTCCACCTACCCAATGGCTATCCTTTGCCTCTTAGAAAAAGAACAAAACCTGGAACATGGTCTAAAGGGCCTCCGTGGTTTGGTCCTTCCTGTCCCTTCCAGCCTTGTGCCATATGACCTTCCCTTGCCCTGGCTCTGTTTCACACATGGTCCACATGCCCTCCCTCTATGGGATGGCTCCTCCTGGAATAATACTTGACCCTGCATATTCGTCAGCAACTATGAACACCCAGGGCTGACTTGATAACTCTGAAGGCTGGTTTTTGGAGAAGATTTGGTGCACATTTGATCAATGTATCTTAAAACCTAAAAAAGAATTAAGAGCCAAAAAGACCAGACCTGTCACCTTCCCCAGGCTTTTCACTGTATAACGAGGAAACGAGACTAAAAATTGGAAGGTACATTCAAAAGGTTACAAAGTGACGGGGCGGTAGAAGAATAAGAGTGCCAATAGACTTGAATCTCTTCCTCTCCCTGGCGGGTTTAAAGGAGACACAGCATTTGGCCAGGCGTGCATGCTGCTCTGGGCTGCAGTCTCAATATCACAGGAAGGTGTTGGACTCTGAGCGTGGGCTGTCAGGCCTTGATTAGCACCTCAGACACTGCCCGACAATTCCTTGTCTCTACTTTTTCTCTACTGAATCTACTGAAAATGGATCCCACTTACACAGGAAGAAAAAAAATAAATGACCAATGAATGTATGTGGAGATGCTCACATTCATTACAATCAAGGGAAATGCAAATAAAAGCAATAGAGAATGCAATTTTCACACACCAGGTTGGCAAATATTAAAAAGATGAGTCTGCCCAGAGTATAATCTTAAGGGTGTACAGAAGCAGTGCTCTCATATACTGTTGATGGGAATGTAAGTCAGGAAAACCTGCTGGACAGCAATCTGGCAAGTTCTACTACCTGACCACGCAACGCTGTGACAGAGCGATCCCTTGTGCGGCACTCCGCTCTGATGATGCGCTTTGGGAGCATAGTGAGATGGTGCCAAGGCTGCGATGCCTGGCATCGTGAAAAAATCAGAAGCAACTCACATGTCCACCAATAGAGAACTAATTAACTTAGAATGCATTCACTTCATGGATAGGATATAATCAGTTTTTACAAGAAGATCATATGTATCAAGAAGCTGTTTTTTTTAAAATTAGCAGGATATGTGCCAAAAGGAGTCAGATGACATATATGAGACACAGAATAGGTGAAGGAATGTAAAAGTGAGTGTTTTGGGTTTTATTGTATGTATTTGGGTTGTTTAAAACTTTTGTAAGAATAAAAATGCCTTGTGTGAAGAAAAAAGTTGAAGCTTTAAGGAGGGAAAATAAAGAGGATCTCAATTGTCCCCCTATTTTTGATTTAGTCAGATTCCTGCCTACCTAGATAGTTCAAACTATTGGAAACCCAAGAGAAAATTTTGATGAAAAATCTAGTGCTTATCAAATGCTACCACGTACTGGAGGAAACCTGCTGATTTCAGCAGTCAGGACGCCGGGGGAATAACCGATGGCAGATCAGAGCTAGCTCGTGCGTGCTCCCTGGCAGAGGCGCCGGCCCGCAAGGTACACAGACATCCTGCTGGATCTTCGTACCTGGGGATGGCAGCGCTGCAGCCCATAAATATTGTTCAAGGTAAACCAGGCTGTTCCACTCCTCTGAGTGATGGCTTTGCTTCCCCTGAACTCTCTTGCCTGTTCCCTCAGGTCCAGACCGTGTAGCTGCCGGCCACCTGTGCTAGTTTTCTATTGCTGCCATAATGAATTACTACAAACTTAGTGGCTTAAAAATACGACACAATTTTCTTATGCTACAGCTCTGGAGGTCAGAAGTCTGGAATGGGTCTTATGGGGCTAAAATTGAGATGTTGGCACAGCTCGCTCCTCCTGGAGGTTCCAGGGAAGGGTCTGCCCCTTGCCTCTTCCAGCTGCTGGAGGCCGCCTGCAATACTTGGCTGATCGTTCCAAAGTGTTTATGGTGTCACACCTCCTTCTGTCACTCAGACCCCTCCTGCCACCCTCTTAAAACCACTTTGGACTCATTTAAACAACCCAGGATAATGTCTCCATCGCAAGAGCCTTCTAAGGTCACACTGCCCCAGGTTCCAGGGATTAGGACATGGTCATTATTCTGTTCGCCACACCTCCTAATCTGCTAGGAGAGTCCCAGGGACTCGCAGTGTGACCCGAGAAAAGCCATCGTGGCTTTCTCTCTCAACAAACTTGACATTGGGAGCCTGTAACCAATGCTGCTCTCCCTAAACTACCCCATGGAAGAGGCCAGGATAATTTGGGGGGTGCCACACTTGAAGTTCTTGGTGTTGTGATAGAGAAAAAGTGTCAGAAAAATCACCGGTGATGGCATGAATGCTATGAGCAGTGACGTTATCCATTTTGATGCAGCACCATTTCTAAGGAAGCAGGGATTTAGTTCCGCTGCCTTCCTCTCTTCAGGGACGAGACCGTGGCTTTAGCGTCCAGCCGAGGATCTGTCCACACAGTCGGCACTCGTGGACGTACACTACCTTGATCGCTGCTCCACTGTGTCCCACGGGGCAAAGTTACAAAAGGGACGCTGTAGAGGAGTTGAATCATCAGGCAGTAAACGTACAGTAACACAAGACAGCCCCCAAAATTTCCTTCCACACCCAAAATTAGTGATGCTGAGTGCCCTCTCCAACAACAAACGTGGTTCCAAGTGTGCCCGAGAAAAGTGGGAAGAAGACCTAGGAATCCCATGGCCTAAATATATAGTAATGGAGAGAAAAGAAAAAGGACCTGGCAAATCACAAGGCATGAGTAAAATACATTACAGCAAATACTCAACAGAGTGATACTGACCTGCAGTCTCTCTGCTGCATCCAACACGAACCCTGAATGCCCCGCATAAAAACCTCTTATGTGAACATGGTGATTCTGCACAGTACACGGAAGGGCACTGATGCTATGTGATCTTTGTGCCAACCCTAAATGCTGGCTGGGACCCTTCCCTTCACCATCCAGAGCAGACAAACGGGGCTCTGAGTCACCACTGCTCGAGCTTCACTTCCCCCAAGAGGTGAATTACGACTTGAACTTGTGAGTCCTGTACCTACCTCTGCTTCCTTATCTGAGAAGATTTGAAAAACAGGATTTCTTTTTGAGAAGTAAATATTGATACTTGTACTTAGAATATTGCCTGGCATGTGTGAAAGTCTCGATAAATAACACTCTCTAGATGCAAAATTAGAGTTTTTTTCTGTATATCATCTTGTAACTGAAAATTTCTTAAATAATAACCGTGGGATCAGGAAGGAGGTAGTAGTAGCCCTATGGGTAAGAGGTTAATAACCACATACATGTGATCTGTATTTTAACACGGTGGCCCTCTACACACCGAGAACTCTCAATTAAAATTAAGTCTCCCTTTTGTTGTCTTTTTCTTTTTTCCTTTTTATTTTCCCACTGTCCTTATTTCTGTTTCTAATTAATATCTGTGACAACTTAATCGGTAGTTGTGTTCTCCATTCAACACTAAGTTGCACGAGAGCAAAATCTTCTTCCCTTTTAGTGACTATTGTATTGCCTAGAACCTAAATGGTACCTGAGAGATGCTCAAATATGCGAATGAATGGACCAGAAAGTAAATTTAAGTTGTCACGTGCCCTACTCTCAGCTGCAACATTTCCAACCTTGATGAAATTGTGGGATGACAATCAACCTCAAATGATGGAAATATATCCCAGTTCATAACTTTCTTTAATGTGTAACCTGAGCCATTGGGTTCATTGTCAACACATAGTGGAGGTCACTGAAAGCTTTTGTAGTCGTTTACCACTTCCTTGGAGTCTCACCACAGCTCCTGGAGTGGCTATGGCAGGTTTTGTTTTACAGATGACACAACAGAAGCCCCGCCACAACAAATGTCTTTCCTGGGGACATAAGCCTAGTCCATGTTACAAATAAACCTAGACCATAGGACATTTGTATCTCCTATAATAATAGTAAATTCATTTTGATGATTTCAACAGCCCAATGAGCTAGGTGACATCACCACCACTTTATACACAAAGAAAACAGGAGAGCTGGTTCAAAAGCCAGGGCTTGCGCCACCGCTTGCACTGCCGTGCCTTTCAGTGTGATTGCATTTCTACGACAGGATGCTGACTCCCCGGCGACCTTCCTTGACGGCTAATGACTTTATTGCCTTATTCCCCATTGTATAAAGTGCTGCTTGATTTCACTTTTCCTATTTTTACTTATTTTTGACCTCAGGGAATAACTGTTTAGCAAAGTTGGGACATCCTACCTTCCCCGGCTGACAGGAAATAGACAAGAGACTCTCCAGTTACTGTCGCCTTAACTGCTAGAAGTCAAGCTCTTTTGAAAAGAGTCCATGAGTTTTCACAGGACAGTAGAAATTAGCCAATGCATAACATGTTTCAACAGTGAACCTTCTTTTGAATGTTTTGCCCTTAGCAATTAACAGTACATAGCATTTCATAATCCCCACAGCACATGTATGATCAGTGAGGGACCCTCAGCACTTGCTCCCAGGACAGTGGGTCACTATTTCCATTTTTAAATCCGCTTAGAGCTTGGGCTTGAGAGCCTGGCAGGGTATCATTGCATCAAAGGAGCTTAGACTGTAAGGGAACTTGGAAATGATCCACAGAACATAACGCTGTATCTCTCATACTTAGCGCAATGGTCAATACATAGAGGGTACTCAGGAAACATTTGAAAGATGCTGAATAAATGAATGAGGCTTATTTTGCAGGTGGAAAAATACCGGGTTGGACAAGGTAAATAACTTGCCTAAAAGTCACTCAGAAAATCAGAGGTAAAAATCAGGGTGATGAGTTTTATTTCTATGATTTTTTTTTTAGTCCATTAATTTAGTCATTCATTCGAGGGTTGTATACTTGCTGAAATACAGAGGGGAACACCAAGGAGGAAGATGTGGCTCCTGATCACTACATCCACTGAGGGCAATGAGACAACACGGCAAGTGTTAGGATAAAAAAAGCAACCAGTGATCATCCTAAAGAGTCCTCACACAGTTCTTACTTCATGTGTAAGAGATGTGTTGAAATCCCTATGATACTGAAAAAGCATCAACATCTATATTCCTATCAACAGGACAAACAGAAGGTGAACTCTAATAAATGCATGTTGGAGAATACCATATAACCATTAAAATTTATGACATGATCTGTAGGAGCTGAAAGAACAGTCGTTACCAAAAATATGGAGTCGGGGAAGACAAGGAGATCACAGAGCAGTGCATAAAGCAGACCCCTGTTTATGAACATCTGTTAATGAACTAGAGGTTGTCCACCTATGGGCCTCATCTGACTTACAAGTATGTTATCTGACCTATGTAGCATTTCTAAAAATTTAGAATTGCCATCATCTTAAACTCAGGAGTTTTTACCCCCAAAATCTAAATTTGGGGCTAGTCTTAAACTAAAGCATCTGACAATCTTCAAGGTCTACAAAACCACACAGCAGTGACAGCTGGGAAGGGGGCACGGTGGCCCCTACAGAAGGGACATGCACTCTCAAGTCCGGCCTGCTTCTCGTGTTCGTGGTTCTGCCTACCCTCCAGAAGTCTGGTTGCACACCTTTCTCTGTCGCCAGTGAAGGGGCACAGGGAAAACCAGGGCGCATGCCCATGGTCAGGATGATAAGGAGGGACTGGAGTGCTAATGAGCAGGCTGTCATGGGCCATTCCAAAAATTCATACACTATCTCTCGTGGAGGGCAGGAGTAAGCCATGGGCAGGGTTGCCGATAGAAGTGAAAAAGACAAAATGGTAAATATTGGAGAGGAAAATAAGAATCTTCAAACAACCTTTGGTCCAAACCTGAAAGGAAGGCTGCGGCGTGAGCCTTTATGAAGGTGCAGCATCTCATGTGCGGGAGATGATGTTGGCAAAGGCTCTGACTGGCGTTATTTCCTTCTGATACTGAGATTCCACTTCAGACCCCAGCTACCAGGCTCGTGCGCCCCGAGGAGCGTGTGTGAAATGCTTTGCCCAGAGACAGTGCAGAGAGCCTGGCTGTGCCTGCCAGCCCCACCCGGAGCTTTCCTTCTCCCCCAGGCAAGTGCCCCAGGCCACGCATGCTCCTCTTAAACTGCCAGGGGCCACTCACCGTCAAAGGAGGCCTTGAGTCTGAGCTTTAGGAATTTAGAGATTATATGGAGTGGAGAAAAGCAGCCTAGTTGGGGACATCGGGAGAGGAGAAAGAGAAAAATAGAATTGCGACACATGTCGTATGTATTTGACCTTGACTGAGGTTGCCATGGGCCTCAGTTTCCACTTCTGTAACATGAGGGAGATGAACTGGGTGCTATTTAACAGTTCAGAGCTCTAAAATTGGGCTTTGGCTCTGGATCGACACATCTGAGAAATCAGAAATGCAGTTTGAATAGCTTAATGTTGCCTGCTCTCATGAATTTTGTAAGACTCCTCATTTGAGGAGATGGACAGAGCTCTCAGACAAGCACCTTCTTCCCAGGACCGCCTGGAGCCGTCATCACAGGGATTATTTCAATTGAGATGCACTCTCCTGGCCTGTTTGAATTCTGCAGCCTAGTCGAGTAATGAGAGCTTACATTTGCAGAGCAATTTTTTTATGTTTCTAAAGTGCTAGGCCTCTCTCCCCTGAATTTTGTACTTATGTCAATACTATAATGTAGGCAAGGCAGGATTTTCTTTTTTTTTTCAAGTCACATTTGAACAACGGGGAAATTCAGACTTGAGTTGCTCTCAGGGAGACCGCGAAAGGGTCCTTCAGAGCCGTGCCTGTCTCCCGGCTTAGCCGTGCCAGGCCGGCCGCGTGACTCTGGGCAAGTTCCCTAAGCTCCCTAAGCCTCCACAGCCTTATCTCCTCACTGGGGGTACATACCCACACCGGGATGAAAGGGGATCTTGCGTGCTAGATATGGAAACCGGACTTGCCGGCAAGCACTTATCTTATAGGAGGATGGAGAGAAGTGGTTGGTTTGACAGAGGTGTACAGGAGATAAAAAGGACGTGTAGTGAGGATCTGGAGATGCTATGAGGACAAGGAGGGGAAGCTGTCACAGATGGCTGCGATGGTGTCACTCACGGGGACAGTGACCACCAGAAGGGGACTGGGACCAGCATGACACAGACATGGAGGCTTCTGAGTCTGGCTCCGGACAGGCTGGTTTTAACCACCTTCGTGACACTCAGAAGGAAATGCTGAAAGGGCAGGATTCTGGATGTGCACACTGGATCTGCCTGTTCCTTTGCTGTCTCGTTTGTTTTTGACCTGTGATCTAGTAAGTGTGAGACTGCGGTCTCGTTGAAATTATAGTGATGTCATGGGAGGTTACCCTGAGTGACTCTTGTACATGGAGACTCACCTAAGACACCACTTTTAGGTCCAATATTTTCCCAAGTTGTCAAAGAATGCTACTTGTTAACAGAAAAAAAAAAACTATAATAAAATAATTTAAAGAAATACAACACATCTGCCTTTCATCTCCTCTTCCCCATAAGACTGACCAGAACTTATTAAAAGCTTTCAGAAGTGTGGTCCTAAGGCACACTTGCTTAATTTTAAACTCAAATCTTATTTATCTTAATGACCAAAGACCTCCCTTCATTTTCCCTGTGCCATTCTAATCACCAGCTTGTAAATCTGGGATTGTGGAAGAGATTTAAAAGTGCTTCCCTTGTCCAAGGAGGAAATAGGCACTCCTAAGGAAGCTCCGTGCTTTGCCCAAAGGTTCTCAGTCAGTGGCCTGCCCCACGAGAACCCTCCCCGTCCCCCTCACTCTCAGCGCAGGTTCCTCCCTGCCCCGCTGTGCAGTCTGCGCTGTACCCGCCTGAGAAAGAAGCGGTGCGCAGCAGCCAGATTCAACATTCACTCTTCACCAGGCACTGCGAAGCACCTTCTGAAATTGGCTTCACCCTGTTGCCTGCTTAAGTCATCCAGAAAACAATTCAGTTCATGTTTTAATAATATAGGTTTACACTCCTGTCACACCTATTACCCGAGGTTATTAAATCATTCTAGCAATCTTAATGAATTCTCACGATGCTTCTGCAGAAGGCCTTAAAGGGACATCTTGCCTGTGAGACTCTCTGGGGCCGTGTTTATGAGGCTATTGATAACCTCGTGCTGCACACACCTTCAATCAGTTCCAGTGTGAGAAAGGACCTTGCCTGGCTGCGCAATTACTCTATATACCCACCCAAACGACCTCTACCCCAACAGGAAAGCCTTTAATTTATAGGGAGCCCTTTCATTTTTCCCATCTACAAAGCTCTTCCTTGTCCATTACTAACTCTTCCCTGCTGGAACCCTAGAGGTAGGCACAGGAGGCTGGCCACCCTCAGTTTACAAAGGAGGGAACTGGCATCTAGCAGAAATAAAGCAGCCTTCCCGAAGACGCCGGCGGAGCCAGGACTCGTGTTCGTGTTCGTGTTCGGGGCAGGCATCCACTTCATTAGCGAGTGTTTAACGAGCACCTCCTACTACCGAGCGCTAGGCTGGGTGTGGGAAGCACAGTAGTAAACTAACACATGTGGTCTCTGCTTCCACAGACTTACGAGCTCAGTGAAGGGGATGAAGAAAAAAAAACACAAAAAAACAAAACAGAAAATAAAACAAACGATGACACTTCCTAAAACCTCCCCTAAAGGAAACAATCGGGAAACCTTCTCCCCACAGACGTTCGCATGCCCTGTGCCCTGACTCACTCACTGAGGTCTTGCTCAAGTCCCTACGGAGGCGGGGGGGGGGGGGGGGGGGGGGACCGTGCTGTCTGAGAGCACTGCCGAGACGGAAGGACATTTCTTCGGTAAAAGCAAGAGATAATCCAAAATGAGAGGATGGGAGGAGGTGGGCCTGAGGCCACTGTAGATAAATTATAAGGCCTTGATATTTTTTCTTTCCTAGATTATCCTGTCTAGACCCAAATTAATGTCACGGGACAGCAAATGATTTGAGACAGAGAGAGAGAGAAAGAGCAAAAGCCCTGCCTGTGGCTAATTCTTTCTCTAAGAAGAAGAGATATTATTTTCATGTTTCAGTACAGAGAGCCTCAGCATCACAGAAATCGTGGAACCACAGCATTTTGAGAGGGCTCTAAAGAAAACTGAATTGCAGCATCCCCCCAGCCCGTAACCCTTCCAGTTGCAGTCCTTGGAAATTCTTGGGGCTCCAAGGCCAGTCTCGACACTGTTCTCATCAGTGGGGTCACCATAGCAACTTTTAGGGGCCATCTCCTCAGCCACATGGCAAACTAATTGAACTGCACAACTTATTTTGCAGCTGGGGAATATAAAAGTGAATCTTACATTTAATCATGCTCACAGCACTGACATTCAAATCAAAAGGCTTTGTTAAGTCCCCTGGAAAATGGAGTGTCATTTTGCCAGCACAATGTTTCACTCCGAGACACTTGCTTCCTGCTTCCAAGGGCTGAGTGAATGGCAAAAAAAAAAAAAGTCTTTTTGACTTAGGGGTGGGTAGGGTGGGGAAACGGGGAGGAAGGAACAAAATCTGGATGAATAACAGGAAAATGAATAAAATCCTTCTAAATTAATTTGAGTTCAATGCAAATAACATTGAAAATTTTTGCCTTGTGATTTTTCTTTTTTTTTCCTTTTAGAGAGGCAGCAACATAATGGGAAGAGCTGTGGAATCACAGACCTGCTCTGCACTTTCTAGTTCTGAGATCTTCAGGCAAGCCACTCAACTCCTAGCCATCTGAGTTTCCTGCATACAACCCAGCCCGAAACACTCCCACGTGATGCATCTGCTCTGAGGTTAAGTGGAATATATATAAAAGCATAAAGCATAGCGTCTGGACCAGAGCAGGCACTCAGTGGTCATTTTCCTTCCAAAGCCTGAGCCTTCACACCCGGCTAGACCTGTGCCAACACCTCAGAGAGGACGCTGGGTGCCGTGTGTACCTTGTCTCATTTATTCACCAAACCAGCTCTGGGACGTAGGCATCGTTACCCCATCTCACACACAGGGAAGTGGGGCTTAGGAAGGTTAGTCAGAGTTACAAACTACCCAACATCTGGAAAGGAGGAAAAGGAAGAGCTAGTGGCCCTTCCATGCTGGCTCACTGTCCAACAGGCCCACACAAATTTTATCTGACTCTTGAAGGGAATGTACCCATTAGTTACACCCAGACTCCTTCATAGTACATGTTCATTTGTAGAAGATGTCGAAGTAAAAAATGACTCCTAGCTGGTAAAGAACGAACAATGTTTGTCTAGCGGAAAAGGTAACCCCGGAAGAGGTCACCCCAGAGTGACGGGCTGCACGGCCCCTGAGAGCACGAACTACCTTCGCAGCTGACGGAGCCGTCCTACTTCAGGGCTATGATTTTTCAGGGACTCCACACCAGTTCTCAAATCCCTCTTTGACTGGGCCTTATCACCCTCCTGACACCTTCTCCACTATGATACAAATCTCTGATGTGTGCTCAGTACATAGTTGTACAAAGGTCATGTTTTTTGCTTTTTGAGAATTGGACTTGGACAGTAATTGACACAAGACTCCTGGAGCTGGGAAAGGGCGAGCCCTGGCTGGTCGGAGCCCAGTGTCCACAGACTTCGCTCCCTCTGGTCAGGGAAGCTGGACTTGAAGGCTGGGCCCCACCCTCACGGAGCACTCAGAGAGACCAGGGCCACGCGATCGTGCCAGAAGGGCGGGGTGAGTAAAGTCTGGTGCACGTCCCTGGTAGGGGTACTTCCATTTCTCATCTGCGGGGTGAGGGAGGTGAAGGGAGGCCTCACCAGAGAAGCATTTCAGGTAGTATTGACCCCTGAGCAGACTTTCTCATGATTATCATCATAGGAGGGAAAGGGGTAATCCCCAAGAGTTCTTAGGTATTAAGAAGAGTGGCAATATCAAGAGTGGTGGTGACTGTGGCTAATGGTTGTATAATTCCCACCTAACCAAGGCTCACAAAAACCCTACTACGGCATTACCATTTCCAGTGGAGAAAACAGAGTCACAGAAGCTTGAGTGGCTTGGCCAAGCACACCAGACTGGAGCGCAGGGCTGGGTGCAGAGCTGTGGGTTCTGGCTCCTTCTTCAGGTTTTATGAAGATAAGTCCTCCCCTGCTTTATCCACCTGCAGCTTTCACCCCATCACTCCTTGAAGCCCTCCCTGTATCTCTACTCCTTGAAGCTCTACTGTTGCATCTTGTCGTGCAACAAGAGCTGAGCTGTAAATCTTACAACAGAATGGGGCAATGCAATGGGCACTGGGTTAGAAATCAAAAGACTTCAGGCCTGGTTCCACCTCCAATTTTTAGTGTGACCTTCACTGATTCCCTGACCGCTATGCCTCCGTTTCCCCATTTGTGCAGTGAGCTAGTAGGACAGGTACGCTGTGCTTTGAGGATGTATAGTGGGCACTCAGTGACAGAAAAAAGTATGACAGGTGAGGAGACTTAGGGATGAGGAACCCCACCCACCCCCTCGCACACAGAGCCCGGGAGGTCAAACCTCCCTCTCTAACTCAGGACAGAGGTGGTAGCCTGTCACAAACAGAACATACAGAAAGCAGATGGACGAGAAGGCCCAGGTGAGAAGGCCGTGAGCAATCAGGGTCCATGCTGGTGCGTCAGCTTCGGGCAGTGCCCGCAGGGAAAGGGCACAGAGAACGAGCAGCTGCTTCATGACGCACACATTCCCGCCTGGTTTCCCACCTCCACCCTCAAAGAGGAGAGAGCCCAACTCAGTGCCTCCCTGAGCCTTCAGTACCCTCCCTGTGCTCACAGTCCTCACCACCCTTTCCATCCCGAGAAGACAGGACTCTGGTCCAGGTCCTGCCAGTAACAATACGGTGGTGGAGAGAAGCCTGCTCTCTCTCTGGGCCTCAGTTTGCTGCTCTGTAAACTGAGAGGCAAGATAAACAATGGCTCACAGCCATACAACATCCAGGTGCCAGACACCATGTTGTCCTTTGTGACACTTAGGAGTCCCTAAGAGATGCATTTATCCAAATGACAGATGAGGAAGTTGACCCCAAAGCAGGTGGTCTGCAAGTCTTCGAACATCTAGGAAGTGGGAGTCTGACTGCAGAGCCTGAACTTTCTCCCACGGTGGAGACGTTGGCATCGGTGGTGACCCACCTGTCTGCACCTACCCCCATCACCTGCCCACGGCAGACATCACCTGTGTGTCTTAGCACCCCTATCCCGACTTTGGAAAGGCTTTCCCAGCCTCTCACTTTAATCCTGCTAACAGTCTATTCCCAACAGAGACGCTGAAGTAATCCTTTCTAAGCAAATCAGATCATGCCATCCCCACATCAAGCCTTCTAATGGCATCTGGAGTCACTTGTGTAGAAGCATTAGTTCTTACTCCAGTCTCCAAAGCCCTTCAAGGTCTGGCTTCTAGTCACCCTTCCAACCTTATATTCTACTTCTCTTCCCTCAGCTCACGCCATCCCAGCCCCTCCGCCCTGTTTGTCTGGCCGGAACACCAGGTGCAGCTTGCACCAGTCTCGGGGCTGTTGTGCGTGCTGCGTCCACTGCCCGGAAAGCTCTCCTCCCAGCCATTTACCCAAGGCCCAGTTTCACTCAGATCCTGTCCAGGTAGTCTGTCCTCAAAGACGTTGCTGGTCACCTGTCCAAAGTGACATCTTTCTTCCTTCTCCTTCTTCTTATCCAGTTTTCACTATTAATATTTGTCCCTGGCTTACACCAAAGTATGTATTTGTCTATTTATCCATTTGTCTCACTGCCCTAGATCAAGGACCTTTTTATTCATTACTGCATCCTCAGTCCCTCCAACAGCATCCTTTACCCAAGAGGATTCAATAAATGTATTGGGTTAATGAATATTAATCACTGCATCTTCTGCTTGTGAAATATAGTCACCGTACTGGACCCTCCCCCCTATAGTTTGATTTACTTGACAATAAAGACAGCGGTGCAGGGAATTGAACTCGGGCAGCTGTTCTGGGCAGGAAGGCACGTTCAGATGTCGTGCTCTGCGCAAAGGTGACAGTGTTCCAGGTCTTGGGTCTGTGTCACCAGCTGAAAGGAAAGGATTCGGCTCCAACACTTCGATGCCCTCAGGCTGACCCATGTGACCCCGCTGAGCAATGGCGCTGTTTCTCCAGACCTGCTTTCATCATCCCAGGTGATTCCATCGTTTGTAGACATCGTTAGTACCCAACAACCACATCACTGAAGTAATGAGAGCTTGATTAAACTGGCTATTTTAGTTAATAAAACATCACCCTTCACATCCTTTCCTTGTTAAAAATTCTGTTTTAAAAACCAGAGGCAACATCCTGTGAAATGAATATAATGCATCTTTCCCGCCCGGCCCCGGGCACGTCTTCGTGTGCTCCAGGTCCATCTGCGGGGTCCTCCACTGCTGGTCCATCGTGACCGACTAGTAAGTCCACACCACCTCTCAGAAACACACGCGGAACTGGAGAAAGTGACGGAGGGTGGGCAGCTCCCCAGTGCTTCCGTAAAAGGTGTTAACACCAGACTAAACTAAATTCATACTGTCATCTTGGTTTCTTTAGGGGTTTTTTTTCCCTCTTGCTCCAAAAACTTGGGAACGGATTCTAGTTAAGAATTCTAGCTCCTTCCCTGTAGAGCACAAACAATAACTACATGAACTCATGAGAACTGGGTTTATCGGCACCCACCGGCTGTCAGAATGAGGTTCTCTCCGCATGGCGCTTTAATGACATGAGTGTAGAGGGTGCGTATCAGACTCTGTGCGCATGTCTGTCTCTGGAACGAAACTCCTGAGGACAGGGCTTTACGTTACTCACATCACCTCTGTTTTTAACACTAGGCCTGGCATAAAGTAGGTCCTGGGCCAGTATCTGCTTGATGGGTAAATAAGTGGCTAAAAGAGTTGAGTAACCAAACTCAGTTGTCCTGTTCCGATGCAGAGGACTGTTGTGTTTTCCTAACGTAATGTTTCCCTACCTCCACATCGACACCGCACACTCAAACCTTACTGCACTTGACCATGACAGCCACCTAGACAGCTCTTGACTTCACTCCTCCTCCCAAGGACCAGCAACTATTCATAAAGACACCCCTGAGAAAATCCTAGAACAGGGGGGTGACACTGAAGCACCCCCGTACCACACAGACCCAGGCAGGTCACATTAGCTGGGTAAGAGGAGCGGCTCCTCACTGACTGTCCCCCCAGGCCCACACGGCACCGCCCTGAGAGGTCTCCCTTGAGCCTCCAGTTCCAACAGTGGGAGAGGGGAGCCCAGGGTGACATCAGCTCCCCCAGCATTGTAGCTTGCTTCTCGGGAGCCCCTACTCTGGTGTTGCTCCATGGGGACTGAGGGGACATCTGTAGGCCTTGGCCACTGGGAATCTGATTGTGACTGAGAAGGGGGAGGGGTTTGAGACAACCAGCGCTCAGGTCTTAGCAGAGCAAGTTCCTACCTTTGGCGACCAAGCGGTTGTCCCAGCCAGCGGCTCTGCTGCTCTGCACGGCACGACGATGGCACCGTCTGCCCAGGGACCTCTGCGAGGTGCCGGTCTGCCAGGCTCCGGTCGTCAGATAGACAGAGTGGCTGGCCCTGGAGTCTGCTGCCCACACCCGGGCAAGGGAGCTGAGTCATAGTGCAGCTCACTGCCGAGTACAGCTGACTGAGAACACCTGGGAGGCTGGAAAAGAGACGAGGCTTGTGGTCACCTGGGGGAGGGGCTGGGGAGGGAAACAGGGAGGAAGGTAGTCATAAGGTACAGCCTTCCAGTTATAAGATAAATTAGTACTAGGGACGTAACGTGCAGCATAACGACTGCAGTTAACACGGCTGCATGGGAAACTTGGAAGTTAAGATAGTAAATCCCAAGAGTTCTCACCACAAGGAAAAAAATTTTTTCTTGTATTTAAATATGATGGATATTAACTGAACTTATGGCGACCATTTCACAATATACTGTATGGTTTAAACTTATTCAATGTTATATGTCAATTGTATTTTAACATAACTGGAATGAATAAAAACAAAGGCTTATTAAGAGGGAATGCACAGAGGATTGTCCCCTTCCAGGGACAGGAATGGAGACACAGTTTTCCTGACCTTCCTGAACGTCCCAAGCCAAAGCTCATCAGAGTAGGCCTGGCTTTCAAGTGGGCTGGCTGCGCTGTGCTGCCCTGCCCCACCCAGCCCCGCCTCGCCCCATCCCGCCCCGCTCATACCTTCTGCCCAACTCCAGCCCCGGGCCGGTTCCGGCTGGACAAGCAGGCAGGAATGCTGTGAGCACTACCCAGGAGTGCCCCAGTTCCAGAGAAGCAACAGGCCCTTCCTGCTCTTGCCCACTTGCCTCTCTTTTTTCTCCCTGTCTCTTCCTTATGTCCCCAGGGTTTTCAGTCTAAGAGCCTTTTGGCACTAAGAAAAGGGGTTTTATAAAATTCAACACACTAACGATACCAAACCCCTATTTGCTCAGCCCTTATCGCATACCACGATGCGCAGCACGGGCCTCGGGCTCTGGGGTCTGGACACCTGGCTTCAAACCTCAGTTCTGCCGTGTATCTGGCACTGCAGTCTCCTCACTCATAAGAGGGGAATGCTGGCAGACCCAGCCTTACAGAGCAGTGGTGAGGATTAGATACAGCAATGCACACAAAGGCAGGTACATCATGTCTGGCCCAGGCCCACACCTCTTGCTGCATCCACATAACAACCCTAGAAGGTACACCATCATTATCCCGCTTTACAGGTGAGAAAACTGAGGTTCAGAAACATTAAGCAGCTATCTCAACAGGGCTTGCTATAGTTAAATACTGACTCACCTGCTTATGCTATTTCTCAAAAGGCAATGAATGCCGTCTTGAAGAAGATCCGGAGTAGAGCATGCCAAAACAAAACTAGCTAAATGCTCCACGTGAATTCTCAAGTCAGTGTCACTGGGGTAGAGCAGAAATTTTCAGGAGAGAGGAGAGAGTCCTTCCAGTCTACTGAGGTGCAGGGCAGCCTGCAGACACCCCTCCAGGCCCAGCTGGGGTGCGCGGGGAATTGGTAACACCTGCCTTCCCCAGGCCTCCGGCCCACTCCACCCACAGCTGTTTCCAATTAGACAACCAGGGGGCTTGCTCCAGTGTTGACGATGGAAGCTTCAGTGCAAGAATCTCTGAGACGCAGGCAATTTCCTGAAGTTGTTAGCATGTTCTCCCCGGTACCCAGCTCCCTGTTAGTCTGAGAAATGGCCCCTCGGATTCAGTTACTCCTGAGGGAGCGCCCTACCCTCACCACCTCTGCTCTTACTACCTAACAGAAACTCCTCTTTCCTGGAGAGAGGTGGGTCCCTCTCTCTGAAAACACCCAGCAGCCTTCCCCTTGCCTGCCTGCGCGGTTGAGGTGGCTAAGGAAGGGCTTTCCCGGGGAAAGTGATGAGAAAGCGTAAGTGTGCACCAGGAGCCTTATAAAGCCAATCACCTCAATTCTGTTCCCTTTAAAGTGAAATAAACTACCTTCACAGGCTGCCACAGACAATGCCATCCCTCTTGGTGGCCAAGGGAACACGAGTGAAACTGCAACCAGGAGACAGGGATGGTGGGTGTGTAGCAGGGAATTTCTTCCCCGTTTTCACCCAGGAAAGCAGAGACCTGGGGCCTCCGCTGGGGCGGGGGGCAGGCCAAGTGCCAGGTGAGCCTCCTCACTCCCCATAGCTGCTCCCTGCCCGGGTTCAAGCCTCCTGGACTGAACCACCCACTCCCTCCCTCTGATCCGCCTGTAGTTCAGCCTCCCAGCTATATGTCTACACCCCTGCCCTTCAACATTCCAGCACACCACTCTCTGAACCCCAAATTACTGTCACGCTCTCGCCACTTCAGGCCCCTTCGCCAGCCTCTCAATTACCGCCATTCCCCGAAGTCTTACTTCGCACGCTCTTGCGCTAAGGACTCTCTTCTCTCCTCCACACTAGAAGGGATCATCTCATCCTCCAGACTCAGAAGAGCAATTTACCTCTACTGTCCCTGTGTGCTGTTACTGTCTATCCCGAAGGTAAGGGCACTGCCCCAAGTCATGATGCAGTTTGAGGTCCGGTCTCTGGACCTGCAGCCATGAGCTCTGTAATGCGGCGGACTTCCTCTCAAACTCTGGAAGGCACATTCGGAAGCCAGAACGGAAGCGGAAGGAACAGAGCGGCAGCAGTCTTCGTTCTTCCCCTTCTTACATTAACTGCGGCAGAGGCGGCAGCCACAAGGCAGTGACCTGCGCCCCGTGCAGCGCTCTGTCTCCTCGGGGAGCGGCTCTCCCACGTGTGGCACGTGGGGACCGACTCCAAATGGCTTATTCCTCCACACGTGCACCGCTGACAGGAAAAGTACCCTGGACCCC
Source organism: Phyllostomus discolor (assembly GCF_004126475.2). NCBI lineage: Eukaryota > Metazoa > Chordata > Mammalia > Chiroptera > Phyllostomidae > Phyllostomus > Phyllostomus discolor. Next base: position 23,093,416 of record NC_040915.2, read on the forward strand.
TGGGCCCTTGGAAGCGTCTATGGGAAGGCTCACATACCATTGGAAATACGAGGAGATGAAGAAGATGTTTGCTTATGAGAATTCCTCCTAGGGACTGCAGGAGAGATTGCAAAGAATATTTTGATGAAGTGCTTGGGGCTGAGGGTTTTGTCCCCAAAGATCATGCTTTGGGGCGGTATTTCCCTAACGGAGGCAAGGGGCACGGGCTGTTTGCCTTCCCACCATCCACCCCCTTTTCTCCACCCTTAGAGACTCTCTAACTTGTTCAGGGGTAAACTCTTCCCCCTTGGGCTCAGGAGAGGAACATTCCTCCGTTCCTCCGGAAGGGCATCCTGGTTAGCCTGAGCCTGGGGTCCACAAACAAAGGCCCACGGGCCAAATGTGGCTGATCACTGCTGCCCGCAAACCAAGAATGGTTTCTACATTTTTAAATGGTTAGGGGAAAAATTCAGAAGAAGTAGAGTGTTTCTCAACTTGTCAAAACTATATAAAATTCAAATTTCAGTGTCCCTAAAGTTTTCTTAACAACTTTGTTATATATAATTCATATACTGTACAGTTCACCCATTGTCGGTATAATGGCTTTTAGTACAACCACCGGGCTGTGCAATGATACCCACAATCAGTTTTAGAACACGTTCTTTACCCCCAAAAGAAATGCTTCTCATGCACAAGTAAAGTTTTGTTGGAACACATCCATGCTCGCTTACATACTGTCTATGGCTGCTTCTGCAGAGTTCAACTGTTGTGACAGGGACCATATACTCCACAAAGCCTAAATCCTTTACTGTCTGGATTTTTATAGACATAGTTTGCAAATCCCTGGTTTAATCAGAGTTTGGCATTTCTTTGGAGTCTGTTACTGGAGCAGGGGTAGGTGAGCACATGACCTATGCCAACCCAATCAGACAAAAGGAAAGGACTTGTTTCATCTTTGCCTGAAATAGGCTTTTCTTTCTGGCCTGTGCTGGGGGTGTCAGTTGCTACTGGAAGCCGGCTCAAGACTTAGAGCAGACAACCTGAGGACAGCAATGCGATGGCACAGCAGATACGGAGAAAGAATTTGGGTACCAGATTACATCAATTCAACCAATCCTGAACACTGCCTACCTCTGGATTTCCTGTCACGTGAAGTAATAAATGCCCTCATTATTAAGCCACATGAGGTCAGGTTTCCGTTACTTACAGCTAAAACCACCCCATCAGACGCATCTTCTTCCTGAAGAGGGTGGTTGAGAAGCGTAAGCTGGTTTGGGCTGGAGCTGCCTTTCCCCAGACAGCGGAGGGGAGGCCAGGCATGGCCACCACCAGGCCACTTCTCTCCTCCCTCCACGCATGCAGTGCTCCACCGCGGCGAGCAGCCACTCGATGTCTGGAAGGTATCCTTTTCAGGGGGCTCCCCTCCTTGGTTCACCCGCCTGCCTACTGGCTCCTGGCTTTTCATCCGGCCTGCCCAGTGTTAAGATACAGCCCTCGTTCTCATTTATAAATCAACAGAAAAGATAAAAGCATAACCATTTTGTTTGGACAGGGTTATGCTGTGGGGGTGGGGGGTGGGGTCTGACCTATCTGCTGGACGTTTCTCCGGGTCACAGGGTCCCCAAGAAGCAGGTTTAATGAAGCAGGCAGTAGAAGATGCAACATTATACCCGCCCTTCCTTCTTTCTTTCCTTCTGTCCTCCTTCTTTCCTGCCTTCCTTCCTGTCTTCCTTCCTTCCTTCCACAGGCACACATGACAGTACTAAGGTAAGAGATTTTGTCTTCTACACCAGGCCTGCTATGATGACAGGATTTCAGGTGTTTCTTTTTCCTCATGCTTTTCTAAACTATGGCCCTTTTAGAAGGAGCGTGAATACTTTTTTAAAATAGAAATTTAGCTAATGTAATATTTCTAAAAAGTTATCTCATTCATATTTTCCTCAGTTGTCCTGAAGCCTCAGTTGCTCACTAGTGAAGCTGTTCACTGTCGACTGAGAAATCATCTCAGTAAAATGAATGAAGTCAAAACACCACTACAGAAAACCGTTTTCAGGAATGTAAACAGGAGCGGGAGAAAGCCACAGGGTTTGACACCCTGGGGTTAGGCCCGGACCTTGTCACGAGCCTGCCATGTCCATGGGCCGGTTGGTCTCCTCCTATTCAACTTTCTGCTCCTCTCCGGAGACTTGGTCCCTGTTCTCATTTCTCGTAAAAGCATTCCCTGAGGTCACCTAACCATTCCAAAGTTGAATTAGATGATTTACTTCTAAATTCCTAAATTGTCCCAGTATATTCCTCCATTATAGCTCTCCTCTGGCTGCATTTTAAAAGTGATTTCACTGAGCTCCTCAGCTATAAGGTGAGTTCTTTGTAGGAAATAACCCTCTATTTCAGTTTCCGTGAGCTTAATATATCCTACCCACTTGATAAATTTTTAAAAATGAATGGATAACTGGCTTTCATTATTCTAGTCTAAAAAAAAAAAAAAGGTGGTTGGACCAAACTAGACTCTCTTCCATCTCTAAAACTGAATTCTTCTTCTCTGATTGGTCATTGATCTGTGATAGAAGGTTTACAAAAACTAGTATATCATTTAGGAATCCTTTTCAACTGATAGCTACAGAAACTCAAGATAACAGTATTTAAAATAAGACACAAGCCCTGGCTGGTGTGGCTCAGTGCATTAAGTGCAGGCTGCAAACCAAAGGGTTGCTGGTTCAATTCCCAGTCAGGGCACATACCTAGGTTTTAGGCCAGGTCCCCAGCAGGGGGCACGTGAAAAGCAACCACAAATTGATGTTTCTCTGCCTCTCTTTCTCCCTCCCTTCCCCTCTCTCTAAAAATAAATAAGTAAATTCTAAAAATAATAATAAAATAAGACATGAATAGATTTTTCTCTTTTTTTTTAGATTTTTTATTTTTTTATTTATTTATTTTTAGAGAGGGAAGGGAGGGGGAGAGAGAGAGAGAGAGAGACATCAATGTGCGGTTGCTGGGGGTCATGGCCTGCAACCCAGCCATGTACCCTGACTGGGAATTGAACCTGCAACACTTTGGTTCACAGCCCACACTCAATCCACTGAGCTACACCAGCCAGGGCGATTTTCCTTTAATGTAAAGGACACCAGGGACTCAGGATCTCTCTTCTCCCTGTTCCACCACCCTCAATACATGGCTGCTCTCCTCTAGGCTGCCTCCTGGCTCCCAATGCCTGCTGAGGCTCCAGTCATTAAGTAGATGTTCCAAGGCAGCGGAAGGGAGGGAGCAAAAAACGGCAAAAGGGCATAGCTCACAGAGAAGTCGGCTTCCTTTCAAGTCCCAACCAATGACTTATACATATAACTCATAGCTGCGAGGGAGGCTGGGAAATACAAACTTGTAGCTGGGCAAACTGCCACATGCAAGAATATATAGGCATCTTGCTAAGGATGAAAGGAAAACGGGTTCTATGTGCAAAGGAGGACATCTCTAGCCTCCCTGGTGAGTGCCTCCTTGATGTCCCAGTGTGCTCCAGGAGATCCAACGTGGCTTTGAGAGGCAGGCCCTCTTTGAAATTTGGTTCTTCACGTCATCTGCTCTGTGACACCGTACAAGTAACCACTCAGGATATCAGCATACACACACAAATGACAGCTAGCTCAGTATAGGCTGATCTTATATGGCGCTAAGTATCTAATCAATGTGTTAAAAGTGTATCTTGAACTGTTGAATTAAATTACCCTTAACATTGTTTAATTTAGTGAGCAAGAATGGGCCTTTTCTCACCTGCCTCGCCTGGGCTGAGGTTCCACCGTAGCCAGATGTCCCCACCATGGAAGCACTGGGGGGCGGGGAGCCACTCCGGAAGTGCCACATGACCCCCTCCAGCCAGCACGGACTCTTGGCGGGGCAGAAGGTGCACTGGAGAGTAACACGAGACAGACAACCATTTAGATCCCCTCATTGCTCTCCCTTCTTTTCTCTTTTTTTTTATTGTTGTTCAATTACAGTTGTCCCCACTTCCCCCATTACTCTCCCCTGCCCTGCCCGCCTCTCATTCTTTCTAGTTCACCCCATAAACACAGTTTAATTCAGTGGGTTAAATCTCTGCCCGTCATCTCACCAAGTTTGTCATTCTGACTGCCTAAGTCTGATCAAATACTCGAAAACATATAGAATGCTGACCAGCATGTGGTAAATACACAGGTAATGTTGAGCAAATTTCTAGACACACCAGACTTGCTCTGTTTCTATACAATTTTATTATCCTTTGGCTGTCAAAAAGCCTCCATTAATTTGATGGCTGGCATTTGTTCTTCTAATCGGGGCCTAATGCCTCCCTAATGGTGGGATTTTGGACACATTGTCAGGCAGTGGAAGACAGGTGTTCTTTTTTAGGGGACAATCATACAATCATGCTCATCACCTGACACAAAATCAATCTGCTTGCTTCTATAGAAACCTTGGATTTTAAGAGAGCTTGAGATTCTGGGTAGTTGTTTCATTTCATTTGCTTTTATATTTGTAAGGGAATATTGAACTGTTTCCACGGTGACATTTCATAATCACAGCGTCTGGAGCAAAAGACTCCGCAGTGGCGAAGCTGGACAACAACGGGTTTCCCCGTGAATCACCGAGGATTTTGACACTGCCGCCGGCCGCCATGCACCGCCCACTCGGGGCCCACGGACAGCAACGGGGACCTACCGGACAGGAGGCAAAAGCCCCAGGGATCTCTTCTGTCTTGGAAAACTCGGGCAATAATAGCAAATTATTTACATCTTTGAAAAATGTTTAAATTATACTTCCCTCTTCCCTTTTTCTCTTTTAAACCTGAGACAGCTATTATTTATGGAGTTTATTTTCATTTCTGACCCTAGTGCAGGCAAAAGAAATGAAATGAGGATAAAAAGAAAACCTGAATTTAAACATGGCATGTTTTCGTTTTCCAAATATACACAAAAATATGGTTTATCCGTTTAGGTAAGAATGCGGGAAACGGTCAGAGCGATGCTTTAAACCACTCGTGAGTTTTTGAACTCTGGTCCCAGCTGTGCCAACAATTGGCAACAATCTTGGGTAAAAGATGAGCCAGCCTCTTGGCCTGTATACGGTGCGTGAAACACGCAGTGTGGAATGACCCCGGTTGCACAGACTGTGTTCCAGGAAAGAATCTTACGTTCCGTTCCGTAGCTAAACATTTTTAGGAAAACCTGTGTATTCTTTCCCCCCTGTGGAGTCACATTCTTCATATTACATTGTAGTTCTGAGAAGATCCATGATGTCTTAAAAAAAAACTAATGTTTCTCAAATTCGTTTGAGAAACCCCCTCACCTGGGCTCACACCTTTAGCCTCTTGTAGAATGAAGTTTCTTGTAGAACAGAATTTGACAAACATTTAAACTAATTAAAATGATCATTAAAGACCTTGGTGGGTTTAAAATACTGACATTTTATGGCTTGGTAGCACTCCATTAGGTACCACAACCAGTTTCCATACTGTGATGACCTGCATATTCTCTTTAAGATCCTCAAGGGCAAAATCATGGAGCATGTACCATAGTAATTCGTATTCATTCTTCTCTCTCTTTCTCTCCCTCCCTCCCTCCCCCTTACTCTCTCTCTCTCTATCTCTATCTCTATCTCTATCATCTCTCTCCCTATCTTTGATTAACACCTATTCTCCCCAACAAGTCTGAAAGCTATATAAGGGCAGAGACCATGGATGCTTTTGTCTGTCAGTTTTATCTCTAGAACTTAGCACAGTGTTTGGCACATAGAAGGTGCTGAATAAATATTTGAATGAATGAACAAATGTTCCCTTTCCACGTCCTACAAAGAGCTCGCTCCTTGCAGATCTTTCACGGAGGCTCACTATCACAAATGTGCCATAGCCACAGGTCTCCATGTCTCCTGCCCCTGCACAGGCACCTGTGACAGCTGAAAGGTGGCATCCAGGTGCTTTGGGTCAGGCTTGCTGAGTAGTGGCTCTCACTGAGATGAAAAGACATGCAAGAAAACGAGTGTGGCTCAGAAAGAGTCTCCCAGCTACAGCCCTTTACTTGTTGCTGGCACCGTGTAGGTTTGGCTCAATATCCAGGCAAATTTCCCGCGGATTCTTATTTGCACAAGCCCTGGCCCTCCCACACTGCCCCATCCTATAATTTGATTGCCTGCCTTGACCCCATCAGCCTCCCAACACCCCACTTCTCCTCTGTGTGGTATTGCCCAGGCCTGGCTCTGTCCCCAGTCCCCGCAACCTGCTGCCACCCACGGCCCAGCACAACGGAATGACTCGCTCGACAATATTTGCCTCTGGAAACATAGCCCACAGGGTTAGGAAAGATATGCCTGGATTTAAATATTCAAACTGTATTTCTCTGCTGCGGGGACTGGGGAATTTTGTGTTCTCCAGGGTTTTTCCAAACCCAAGCCATGGTGCCCTTGGCAGGCTCTTCGGTGTTTGTCAGAGACTGTGGATAGCCCTGGATTCACTCTATAGCTATTCCCCACTTGACTTTGGCTGACCGCCCTGTGTCCTGTCCGTCTCCTCTAAACTTGAGCATGGAAATCTTAGGAAGAGAGATTGCTAAATAAAGACCAGTGGTGGTATTTACTTAGAACAGATGGTGACAGAACCCCAAGCCTTCTCTCACTGCACATTACTCCAAAAGAATTTTCTAGGTCTGATACAGCTGAGAAAGGAAGAATGCAGCCACATTTGCTCTCTGGGCCTGTCTATAAAGAGCGTGTTAAAATCTCATTATTCATTTTTAAAAATAGAGACCTATGCAGTGAATTCCACTGCTGTGCTTGTAGTATGTACACCAGCATCGTATTGGAGAGAAACCAGACGAGGTGTCTGGAGATTTACATTCTACTTCCAGCTTGGAAAAGTTACTTAATTTCCCTGATCTCATTTTCCTTGTAGATTTAGCTGCTTCTAAGTTCAGTATTCCTTGTTTTACCGTGTGCCTAATATTATGCCTAGCTAAATCATATGAACAACAACAATTTATTTAGGACTTATTTATGCTAGATACTCTACTAAGCATTTTATAAATAAATATTTATAAATAACCATGAAACATAAAGTGAATCCAAGTCCTTTTAAGAAACTTTATTTTCATATTTTTTTCCACATATCACTAAGTCAGTCATTCTTAGACCCCTATACTGACCCCACCATTTAATAACACGGTTATCTGCTTGAGTTCTTGCTGTCACTAATGAGGGGCCTGTGTTCTCATTCATTTTCATTCTCCCAGCAGCTGGCACAAACTCTAGCCGATAAAGTGTGTTCAATGAATGGGAGACAAGCGAAGAGTCCAAACCCGCTAAAACCTAAGTTCCACAAGGGTGGTGGGGCAGCAACTTTGTCTCTTATGGTCTTCTATACACCCTGTGCTGAGAATTGAGCCAGCGAAGGTAAATGCTCAACAGCTATATGAATGAATGAATGAATGAATGAATGAACGAACGAACGAACGAACAGAAAAACAGTAAAGAATCTACTGACAAAGCCAAGTGCACTTTGTCTAAGGGTACAAAACTACTGGAGAATCTCTAGAGCCAGAGCAGACCTGAGCCACAGCAGGCTGTGGATTCCAACAGCTGGTAGGCCCCAGGAGTAGACAGGGGGCTTTCACATTGTGCGATGTGGCCGTTCATGTTTAATTAGCTGGCTTGTTCATCCCCTTTAAGTAGAGCAACAAAAAAGGAGAATTAGCTCTCAAGCTGCTGCAAGGAATAAACATTGATATGTCATCTCTTCAAATAAGCAAGTCTCACTCAAAGCTTTGATTCTTTGACTATTAGAAAGTCCACAATCCATCACTTCAGGTGAGCCCCACCTGCATGTTTACCGGGCAGGTTTGCCAAGGAACCCAGGAAACGCTGCTGCCCCCTGCAGGTGGCGCATCCACCAGCCGTTCAGAAGGGTGGCTGTTGCTTCTGCTCCGAGCTCCTCCTGTCCCGGCCCCGCACTTTAATCTACATTCTTTTATCTTCCTCGTTTCACATTTGTTTCCTGCTCTGCTTGGTTTTGATGCTGGGCATTAAAAACAAGCATCGAATTGAGCTTTAAATCTGCACAGTCCAATCTTCCGAACCTGTCATTGACTTTCCCTGTGGAATTCCTATGGAGAAAACTCAGGTGAGGGGGCCTTCTGGGCCCAGACAACTGATGGAACCACGGATATCAGGAGCTGTTGATTGTGGCTGAGGCCGCCAGAGCCTTTGATTATGTAACAGAGAGAAAGGAATAACAAAAACAGAAATTCCTAAAGCCGTGTTGCATATTTGGAGTTTACATTGTTGCACCTTAGGCTATTTTGTCAACTTCGGAAATCTGTTTCTGATCGGTATGTCACCTTGAAGAAACAGTAAGAGCCTTAGCTAGGGACTGAGTGGACAGGCTTCCTCTCAGCCACTACATTCCTAGTGACCTTGAAAAACTCACCTCAGCGAGGGGGTTATAAGGGGACTAAATGGTAATGGGAAAAAATACAACAAAGATTAAACCAAAAAATAAAATAAAATGGACAATACCATATATGTTTTATATATCGAGTCTGAGACATGCAAGGCCCAATTAGCTACAGCAGGAGGTCGGGGAGGGGGACTAAGAAATTCCTAACGACTGTCTCTGCCTCCTCTGAGTCTCAGGACACTGTTCCATGGAATGACAATGCGTGACTTACCCATAAGGATGCTGTCTCAGAGAGCAAAGGTTTGAAACAAAAAGAATAATTGTGAGAATCAAATGCAATATTAAGAATATGTGTTTTCAGCAGAATGTGGAGGATATGATGGAAACATCCAATCCCTCTAAAAGTATATATTTTTGGTAGTTAACTGCTTACCCTGTATACAAGGCCAGCCTTGTCCCCGAAAAACCCCAAGTTCACCAATGAATTCTGAGTCCTTGGCATTTGATTGCAGCCTTATGATTTACACAGCTTCAGGACTGAGACTGATTTTTTTTTTCGTTCTTTCTTAGGTTAAAACAACAACAATTTTTAAAATCTATTTGAATGAAAGGAGATCTGACTTTCATAACATTCAGTTTAACACCTGATAACCAGAATTTTGAAAAGCATGATATGGGAAATGTTACCATCAAGCAATTATATTGTCATCTTACGCTGTCCCTTTAAATGAGGGGACTAGCTCCTCCCTGCCCATAGTGGTCTCATGGCTTTCCCAAGGTCATGTGCACAGTTTAATCCAGAGAATGAAATATCTAGTCTCACATAATAGTCATATTTTCAAATTTAAATGAAAAATTTTCCCCCATATCCAATGTACACCCTTTTAGGTAGAAACCTATAAATGGTGGACAGGGGCACAGATCGTGGGTAGCTTCTAACCCTTCTCCCCACCATCTCCTGAACTGCCAACCGAGAACCCTGATTCTTCAGGGTCAGGGTACGTGGCGGCATGGGGCAGGAAGTTCCGGCGTGGCTGATGCGCAGTGAACAGACAGTGCGTTCCTGGGGCTGGGGGTGCTCACACGTGACTGTCTTCTTCGGAGGGGGCGGGGCAGAGAGTCTCTACCAGTGGATGCCTGGAGTGCACAGGTCCCTTGTCAAGCACCTCCACGGTGCCTCGTTACTTGCATCTCCTTGATCAGTCCCTGAGAACTGGGACGTACACCTCTCACCTCTTTTGGGGGAGACCTTTTCACTTCTCCAGGAGGCCACCTTGGAAAGCCCCAAGGTGACCCCATGTCAGGGTCAATCACACATGGCCTACATCAAGTCCACTGGGATTGTTCAAGGATCTTTTGCCCTGAGAGCCTCCCTTTGGGACCACTGTCTGATCACCTGCCTCCTCCCCTTTGCTCGGCCCCTTATGGAGCTGGCCAGGAAGTTCTCCGGAATAATAACCAGTCTCCTGCAACGCCCCTACCCCTGGCTCCTCCAGCTGTTTGACCCTGGGGAACACAGAGGTTCTTCCTAAGCGGCCTTCTTAAAGCCCCTCTACCCAGGCTTCAGGTGAAGTGCAGGCTCCTGCCCTTACTCCCCTCGGCAGGCAGGCTCACGGAGCACTAGCTTTTCTATCCGAAACCCCTCTCCCAGTCTGTTCTCTGTTTCTCAGGCTCCCCAGCATTGCAGGCTGGGGTGGGTGGTTGACTCGAGGTGGTAAACGATTTATCTGCTGTCTCCTCTTCCCTAATCCCATACAAGCCTTACTTTAAAATGTAGCATATTTTATTCATGATTTAACCAAAGAGGTAACAAGAAACTTGAATGTCATGTTAAACTTGTTACCTTTTCCTTTTAACGCTCAGGATCAATTTTTAATACTGCTACTTAATTTAGCTTTGTCTTCAGAAGGCATGTCTAGTTCAGTATTAGCAAATACGTGCTAATTTCTCAAACCACGTGAATATCAGGGTTTCATTTGCTCGCTTCTCTGATGTGATCTGCAGAACTCTGTGAGTTGGCCTGTCTACCTGATTAGGACTCACATGCAGGGGGCAGCAGGCTCAAGGTTAGACTCTAGGCCTCCTCATGCTTTCCACCAAGGTCAATGATAATTTAAAAACGAACGATAACATTGAAAGTTTACTGCATGTAGATGCTGCTTTTAAATGTAATGGATATGTTAACCCATCAATGTATACAAAGTAGTGTCATGATGCCCACTTTGCAGATGAAGAGACTGCCGCACAGAAAGGTTATGTAACCGATTCAAGGTCACAGACTGAGTAGTGGCACAGCAACTGGGTTCAGAGCCTTCATCCTTCAACCTCAGGGTAAGAGGACTTCCGTCTTTTCATTGTATGCTTGACATTTGGAGCACTTTGACATACACTATCTAATTCAATATCTCTGCAGAATAAGAGGGGACAAGGATTACTTTCTTTCTTGACAACTAGAAAGGGAAAGACAGACAAGTTGAGCAGGCGATGCCGCACGTGAGGCCACAGTGCTAACAGGGAGCAGGGACCCAGTGGGAACTCGGCTCTCTCAACTCCACATCCAGTTTCCCCAGCACACCGCGAGGCCTGATGTGACCCTCTGTCACTCACAGTCCTGGAAGGAAGACTAATTGCTACAAGGGACTTTTCCAATTATCTAGCCCGGAACTTGCCAGAGTCATGTCTGTGTCCCTGAGGGACACGGGAGAGGCACGGAGTAAGAAAGCACAGAACTAGAGGAGAGCCCCTGCCCCAAGAAGGAGAGAGTCTACGTCTATGTTTTCCATGTGTTTCCACATGGGATTTTGCCTGAATTAAGACATGTGCTGCCTTTATTGACGTAAACTGCCGATGCAGTCCTGCCCGCAAGCTGACAGGTGGGGACACTGGGGCCCAGAGAAAACCAACTCACGCCACAGAGTGAGCTAGCACAGAATTGGTTCCAGCTGCCAGTCAGTGCCTCAGTGCTCTGCCCCAGCACCCTGGCCCCTGTGCCCTGCTGGTCCGACGTGTAATCAGCATGGTGAACCCTGCAGTCAGACCAGGAGCTGACGTGGAGGCTGCGTGACTTATACCGACGTCCTGTGGTTAGGCGAAGTGCTTATGTTTCAATTAATGACATACATTGTGTGTATGTATGCCAGAAAGAAACACCCTGCCATGCATATGCATATATTATTAATTATGCAACATGCTTTCTTACATTTATATTTTCATAGCTTTTTATAGCATTAATTACCTCATTAAACTGGAAGAAAAGGTGAGAGATGGCATAAACAGGCTTCACTGCCAGTAAGTAATCAACTGCTAAGTGGCATGGGGCTGTCTCCGTGTCAGTGAAACAGCTCCCGGCCCTGTGTCTTTGACGGCTGACACGCCCACTCACGTTGATTCCCACTATAAAGCCGGAGTCTCCTGCCGTGCCAGGTGCTCCGAGGCCTGGGAGCTGACACTCTACCCGGCCACCTGGGTGTGCAGAAGTGTTGGACTTGGACTTGGGACAGCTGAGTTATTGAGGATATAACCACACTTCCGTTCCAGCTAGCTGTGTGACTCTGAGTAATTAAACTCCTTCTGTAGTTTTATTTTTTCTCTGCCTCAAACAAGATGGCGAAAACATCTTGACAAAGAAATGGAAGGACACGAGTCACCGCTGGAAGGGCTGGATCGGACTCAGGAGCGAGGGGGACAGAGAAGCTGAGCCGCAAGGATGACGGTGGCCCACTTCTCCGCCCTCTCCTCTTCCGCGCCAGCCCGAAGGTCTCCAGCCGCCCTGCCCTTCCTTCCGTTCCCTAAACAGGCCACGTTCTCTCCTTCCTTGGAACATCCTCACATCCCGCTCCCTCCCTGTACCTTCCACCGGTCTCACCCCTTTGGCCTTCCGATCCCTCATAAGACCCAAGTTAAATCCTCCTGGTATAGGTCTCCTTCGCTGCTTCTCCTCTTATGAAAACACGCAGCAGACTCAACTGCAATTATCGTCAGTGTCTGCCTTTCTTGATAGACTGAACGTCCCTGATGGCTAGAATGGTGTCCTTTCAGCTCTTGGCTACACCTTCGGGGACTAAGTGCTCAAACAGTTAATGAAGGGCTGGTTTCTAAAAACAGCGTACGCTATATGATTCTGTTTATGCGAAATGCTAAAAAAATGAAAACTAATCTATAGTGACAGAAAGCAGATCTGTGAGTGTCAGGAAACCTGGGGTCAGAGGAGGAGAGGGCCGACAAAGGGACCACGCAGGGAACTTTCAGGGGTAACAGACACATTCACTGTCTTCCCTGTGTGGTGGTTCCCCAGTATCAGACACATCAGGTACCCATCCCGTCAAATTGTGCACTTCAAGTATGTGCCATTTATTGCCTACCAATTAGAACTCAGTAACACTGTAAAAACGTCACAGAATAAAATGAGTAAGAATGGTACTGTAGGTTACAAAAAAGATGGCGTGGTTAGGACCCTGAATGTTTCAGAGAGCTGGGGAGGTCAGAGTGAGGGATATTTATTAGACTGAAAATTCTGAGGTCCTTGGGGGCCTCAGCGAGGTCAGGGGATGGAAACTCAGCCCCGGGGAACAGAGTCCCCCATGGGCGATCTGTCGGCTGGTCGCTCCCTGAGCCCCTCCCACCGGGGAATCCTGCCCCAAGCCCTCACAGCTCCACACGCCAGTGCCTTCATCTGATAAGGACATTTTTCTTGCAAGGAATAGAAATCACCCTGTAATAGCTTGGGCAAAAAGAGGAAGCTATTACAAAGATAAAGGAATGCCACTGAAAACCCACGGCCAGGAACGTCATTCCCAGACTCTAGGAAAAGCCTGGAATAAAGATCTGACACGCTTGCAGGAACCCAGCCATGACTCAGTCTCTGGGCCTTGCTCTTCCCGGTACGTCTGCTTCATCCTCTCTCTCTCTCTCTCTCTCTCTCTCTCTGCAAATTAGGTTTGGGGACTTCACAGGGAACACAAATCGCCGAAAGACACCCCATGGCTCCCAGGTGGCTGCAGCCCACCAGCACAGATGAGCTGTCTCCTTTAAACCACAATGCTCGCATTCTGGAAGACAGAATGCAGTCGGCCCAGCTAAAATATGGGGTGCCCTGCCCCCTCAGTTTCAGCTGGTGAGAAGTCACTCAGATGACACACAGCTGCTTGGGACTCGCTTCTCAGCTGGGGAAAAATGGGAGAACATTCCTTAGACAAAGGGAGAAAGGGTGATTTGAACAGACACTGTAAATTTCTCTATTAGTGGTTACTATTGGGATCAACCAGATTGGGATGCACAGCGGGAATTCGAATCTCCATTCACACATAGCAAACTTGAACCCAGGATAGTTCATTCGTGTCCCGAAAGCCACATAGTGCAAGAACCCCAGACTTTGAACTCTGAGCCCCACTACCCTTACTAGAACACCAAATGGTTTTCCTAGAGCAACCCTGCTCTCAATAAAGATTCTAAATCTCATCTGAGCTCAAGTGTAAATGAATGCAAATAGCTTGAGGCATTATCCCAGCATCTTTGTGAGAAGAAAATGGAGAGGAGGGGAGATGGATTTATCTGTTAGCAGAAGTCAAAGCCTTAAGTTGAAAAATACTATATTATACTAACAGTGACATTTAAGTCATCTTTGGCTGCGTATGTATTTTTAAAGGGCCATCAGTCCATTCTGAAGTCCATGAATTACGCTGCATAGAAAATAAGAATGTCCTAATTTTGAACTAGCTATTTCTTCTTTTTACCTCCAAGACCTTAAAGGAGGCAAAGGAATAATTTGGTAATGCTACTATCAGACACAGCTCTGACCCCAGACACTTTCAGTTTATTGAAATAGGATGTATCAGAAATCCACCAAGAAGACAAGACTTTTTTTTAACTCCCTCTTTCAGTCCAACCCATCAACTCAAAGAAGCATGAAGAGTTCAGATGGCTGAGAAATAAACAAACACTTCTTGTGTGCTCACTTCCGGTGAGCCAGATCCTGGGTACAACTTGCAAGGAAGCCAGTGATGTAGCGGCCAGGAAACCGGGATCCCGGAGTGGAGGCAAGGCGACTCGCCTCTCCCAACCTGTAGACAAAACAGGCCAGAAACTGCCTTTCTCATCCCGAGTACCCAGGTCAGTGCTGACCCAAATAAGATGCCAGTGACTCATGAACATGCACTGATGGTCGACCGTTTACAGGGCACTGTGCCAAGCACCATACACCCTGCTTAGCTTCTCATTTAATCCTCACAACGCCCCTGAGGTACGATTATTCCCACTTTATGGATAAGAAACAGGAAGCTCAGGGGGCTGACATAAATTGCCCAGGGTCAACCACTAATAAGCCTTAGAGGTAGTCTGCAGACTCGGGCATTCTGATCCCAGATCCCGCGTGCTACCTATGAGCTGGGTGAGTAGTTAATAATCATAAGGGTTACCTTTTGGCAACCTTGACTTTGACACTTGCTGTTTTAAGCTAAGATATGGGCCATCTCCTTAGGGACCAAGGGCTCCTTGAAAAATAATGCCCAACAGCCCAGGTGTGGCGATCCCTCCTGAACTGCCTATCTGTCTCACTCCCCTCACTGTCACTGTTTGAAGTCAGGATGGAAGAAGCCCTTCTCCCTGGCTCTGCAGGCTTGGTGCGTGGGACCCTACAGTCCCGCAGAGCCCCTGACTGCACTTCCACAGGCAGCCCCTGGGGGCCCTGTTTTTCAGGGCTCTAGCCTTGGCCCAACTCATTCGGCTTCCTCTGTGGAGGTCACAGCCCCGAACTGCCACTTGGACTTCCACTGGGAGAGATGGCTTCAGAGCTTCCAAAGGCTGCAGCTGAGCCAGAGAGGGGGCCCTTGGGAAGCAGGGCTGGGGGAGGCAAAGCAGGAAGGCCCGGTCAGCTTTAGAGAGAGCAAAGTAGGCCATCCTCCTGGGGTGTCAGGAACCAGGGACCCACGAGGAGGAGGGAGTCTGCCGAAGGACCCCCGACCCTTGAAAGGGGTCAGAGAGAAAGCCAACTGGTGCTCTCTGTTCCCTTTGCGTCCCACGGCTTTCCAGCCTCGGGTCGCCGTGCCCTCCCTGCTCAGCCATCACAGTCACACAAACACCCACAGCTCAGGAAGTGCGTGGGGGAGAGAGCGCAGCTGTGGTGAAGTAGAGGCTGCCTCGGGCCATGCTGCGGAGACCGCTGAGGCAAAGGCCGGGGCGTCTGCCGTCCAGGAGCACCTTCGCCCCAGGCCGTGGATGTTAACGGCCTACAGCGCCTGTCTTGCCAAAAGCTACTGCAGGAACCCAGCGCGGCTGTGCACATCTGTATCAGAGGGAGTATAGAGATTTCTAGAGCTGCCCTTCAGGTCTTCAGATTTCATCTCCCCAGCTCTGCCTCTGTTCTTGCTTCTCACCTCTGCCCTGTATTAGGACATCCTGATACCCCGGAGCTACTTCCGTTACAGGGCAGCCACATGGAGGTGACAGGCAGTGATGGGGTCCAGGCATTCTGGGAATAACTCGGCCCGTGGGAAGAACTGCCCTGGCTGGGCAGGCTCACTGGGGCTGCTGGCAGGGGTCAAGCCATCAGGTCTGGCCCTGGAGAGTGGAGGCTGGAGAAGTGCATCTCGTATTTAACTTCCAGGGCAAAGCCAGGTGCCCGTGCTCGGCACTGAGCGAGTGCAGCCATGGCTGGGTGCTTCCAGGGGCTGTGTTCCCTGGTGGAGCGCTTCCCTACCCATCCCTTCCCCCTGGAGTCAGAGCACCACACCGCCCTCACCGGCTATTGCACCTCCCAGTGTTGGGAAGGGGACTCCGGAGACCCCTTCCGTTGAAAGAAGTCTTGGGCCCTAAGTAGTTTGCCAATGACTTGGTTTGAGTCAAGCCAAGTTTGGTTTTTCTTTCTGACTTAAGAAAACACAGGGAGTTTTCTTAAGGGCTCTAGCCTTGGCCCAACTCATTTGGGCTAGAGGTAGGCTAGAGGATGGCCTACTTTGCACTCTCTAAAGCTGACCGGGCCTTCCTGCTTTGCCTCCCCCAGCCCTGCTTCCCAAGGGCCCCCTCTCTGGCTCAGCTTCAGCCTTTGGAAGCTCTGAAGCCATCTCTCCCAGTGGAAGTCCAAGTGGCAGTTCGGGGCTGTGACCTCCACAGAGGAAGCCAAATGAGTTGGGCCAAGGCTAGAATGAGCTGGCTTGGTTTTTCTTTCTGACTTAAGAAAACACAGGGAGTGTGTTTTCTTAAGTCAGGTAGAAAGTGTTACAAACAAATAGTGGTTGGTTTCTCTGCGGAGAACGTTACACATGAATAGCGGTTCATTTCCCAGATGAGCCCACCAAAGCCAGGCCGACATTACTACAGTTGAAATGCTGCACTTCTGCCATAAAAGTAGTAAAACACTATACTGTACAATCAGGTTTTGTTTTGTTTTGTTTTGTTTTAAACGGTACCATTTTAAATATGGTTTAGGGTCCACGAACTTCAGGGAATTGCTGGCCCTATGTGTGGGAGCCTCATTTCAAGTTAAAGACAGCAATCATTCATTGCCTCTTGCTTGACTTCAAGGGTACAAAGAGGGTGAGGTGGGGAGACTGCTGGCCCCCCAAAGAGGTAAAACTTCATGAGAAACAGGTAT
This sequence comes from Phyllostomus discolor, assembly GCF_004126475.2. NCBI lineage: Eukaryota > Metazoa > Chordata > Mammalia > Chiroptera > Phyllostomidae > Phyllostomus > Phyllostomus discolor. The sequence goes on from NC_040915.2 coordinate 23,110,392, forward strand.
TGACAGTGCTAAGTAAGGAAGGACCTGGCCCGAGACCTGGTTCTACCATTTACCAATCGTGTGTCCGAGGCGAGTGCTTCAGCCTCCTGCACTGGTCTCATCACTCGCTACATAACGGAGAGCAGACAATACGGTTTCCACAGGGTTTCCCGGGGAACATGCAGGGCTGAGTGCTGGGTGGCCAAGGCTCTAAAGGCTAACAGACCAAGGTATGCCTCACGTGTAAAACAGAGTTCACCACAACGCTACAGGGGTCGGTGCAAGGACCAAGTGCTACAATGGGTAAAGTACTCAGCGAGGTGTGCTTTCTATGATGCCAAATGGTCGCCGATATTAATGACATTATTAGGCGACTGTCTTCACTTTCCCCGAGGAAGCTGATTCCCTTCTGCCATGCCTGCCCTCTGTTCTGTTCTTCAAGAGCCATGTCGCTGTTTTTGCTTGGCTAGGAAGTGGAAATGATGATGGAGTGGGTGACCAGCTCAGAGCAGGCAGAGATTGATTTGGGTCGCTGGGGATGTGAATCTATCCCAGCAGTAACACAGGGTGGGAGGAGGTGGGAACAGGGATTGTGGTCCAGAGAATGTTTCATTCGAGGGGTCCATTCAAGGGATACACAATGAAGAAGAGAAGGGATAAATACAAAGTGAGGAGTAGAGGAAGGGAGAGTTAAGTTTTTATTTAGGGGATCTCTGTGAAGGTCAAAGGGGAAGTTCATACAAACTCTTGCCCATGTTTATTCTCATATAAGATTCTCTCCATGACCCAACCGTCAGACAAAATGCAGGCTGTTTGACCTTTGTGTCTGTTACACTGAAATATCATCTCAGAAGTCTTCAGTGGAAACATGAACACGTGAGCTATGGACTGGTGGGCAGATCTCATTCTCCAGGGACCCCGTCTGCCTCTTCCAAAAAGTGAATCTAAGGCCCCTTCTCTTTGTAAATTAAAGGTGTTCAACTTCACAAGCTCAGAATTTCCTTCCAACTCTAACATTCTGCCTGTTTCTCTTCCCCATGAGAGATGCCCCACTCCCAGCCCTTTATTTTCCTCCCGTGTCTTTCTGTCTCTCTTAGAGTAATAAAGGAGAAGCAGGAGGTTAGGCGAGCGGCAGAATTTGACCCTAGGAGTAGGGCAGTCATTCACGTTTAGAGACCTCTGAAGACTTTCAATCTCCCTTTGGTCATGGGGGTGTGTGGGTACTAGAATAAGTATCATAATCACTCTTTGGCCTCAAAAAAGACTACCAGATGTGGGGAGAAAAACAGATTCATCTTTTTCAAGATACATTTTTTAAAGCAAACTCCAATCTTGTACACTTCTCCTGAATGACATCTTAGGGCCCTTTGCTATAATCCTGTGGCTGAGCTACTGTGGGATGGGGTTTCTAATATGAGGATTCATGGGCAAGGTCACGTCTTAGCCATGTGTCCTGGGGCAACACCTTTACCTTCCCTGAAGTATGGTGCACACTGTCAAGGGCCTGGCCAGTGGAAACTGACCAAATTGATGAGCACAGCCCTCGAGAGAGCATAAGAGAAAGGTTTGGAGAACCAGCCTTGGGAACCAAGCAGATCTAGGTTGAAATCTGAGCTCTGCCTCTACATAGTTGTACAAGCTTGGGCAAGTAACTTAACCTCCCCAACCCTCTCTTCCCCACCTATAAACAGAATAATAAGGGCTCCTACCTCATAGGGTTGCAGTAAACATCATATGACATGGGACAGGTATGTAGCCTGGCACATAGTATGTACTCAAAAAAATTAGCTCTTATTATATTATAGGCATGATTCTTAGCCCCTAAGGGGCTGAATCAGTGGGAGGAGCTAAGGGAAATACCAATTAAAAGTAGTAAATGATAAGCAACACTTAGGGAGTCCAAAATAGGTGTGGAAAGGCATTGTGGGGAAGTCGGGAAATGAATGGAGTCTTAAAAAACCAGAATGTGGCAAAGAAAAGGAAGTATATTTCAGGGGGTGGCTACAGGCTCTCTATTCATTTTTTTAATGAATATTTATTAAGAACTTACCTTGTGCTAGACAGTCTCCATAGCACTGGAATGAACAAGATACATTCTAGTAACGGGACAAATGCTAAACATATAAATACGTAACATATTTAGGTAACGATAAACACTGCAGAGAAAAATAAAGCAGGATAAGGAAAACGAAAATCATGGCAGGGGTGGGGTGCTATTTCAGATAAAGGTCCTAGGAGGTTTGGGACAGAAGTCTGAATGAAGGGAGAATGAATGCGGAGTTCTGTGGGAGGAGCTTCCCAGGGAAAAAGAGGAGCAAGTGTAAAGGCCCTGAGACAGGATGGCGTCTAGTGTGTGTGAAGAACAGCAAGAAAGCCAATGGGACTGGAGCAGCACAAGGAGGGGAAGGGGGTGCAGGAAATGGGGTTGAAGAGGAAGCTGGCAGCCCGGCTGGGATTTTATTCTAAGCATGACATGAAGCCCCTGGGTGTTTTAGAGCTGGGGAGTGACACAACCTGACTTCTGTTCTGTTTATAAGAGTTTCACCCCATCTACTATGCAGGGAGCAAGGGATGTTGCCCCAGTGGCAGGGCGGGGTAGAAATGGAGTGGAAATGAAACCAGTCAAGTTTGCCGTGGGTCGGATGAGAGCCGGGCATGGCAGGAACGACCCGGGGTGGAGAGGTGGTGGGGAGTGGCTGGATCCTGGCTGGATCTAACAAGTACAGCAGATAGGTTGGACGGGGAGTCCTTAGCTTAACGACAAGGTGAACGTAGGTGTCATTTAGGGAGACGGGAGAAATGAGGGCGGAGCAGGGCAGAGGACAGTAGAATCGGAAGTTTGTCTGTTCCTGATGGAACAGGGTGTGGGGAACTGACAGATTTCACAGGAGGTTGGCAAGCTGAACTGCAGGAGGAGATTTCAGAAGGAGACGGAAACCACATGGAAGGCCCCCGATGCCAGGATGAATCTGGGCTCCAGCCACTAGGCCAGAATAACGCTAAGTGAAATAAGTCAGACGGAGAAAGACAAATGCCGCATGGTTCCACTTACACGTGGGATCTATAAACAAACAAATGAAACAAAACAAAAACAGACTCACAGAAACAGACACCCACGGAATGGTTTCCAGAGGGAAGGCGGTAGGAGGATGGATGAAAAAGATGAAGAGGAATACAGTCAATAATATTGTGATAAGTTTGTACAGTGACAGATGGTTTCGAGAATTAGTGAGGTGATCACACAGCAAGGTATAAAAATGTGGGACCACTATATTGTATATCTGAAATTAATATCACTAATATAATGGTGTATACCAACTATACATCACTCTTAAAAAATGAAATAAAAGCATTGAAAGACAAAAACAATGAAAGGTGCACTGGAGATTCTTTTCTAAAATAATGGCATTTCGCATCTCCGTGCAGTAGAAGCCGGCAAGTCCTGACTGTGTTCCTGGGGCCTTGCCAGCCGAACAGACCGGGTTTTTTGTGAACCCTCGGGCCAGCCCCGGGCCGGGCCCTCCCACTATTTACAGACAAGACACTGAGACACAGGGGTTGCGTGGCTCATTCAAAAGCACGCACCCAGGGAGGATGGCACTCCGGGGCTGGCCTGCACCCTCAGAAGCGTGGCCCAGGCGGCCTTTCAGAGGGCACCCCTGGTGTGGAGGAGCAGTCAGTGCCTCCAGTTTCTACCTAAAATGATGGTGCCATGTAGGAGATTCCCCTGAAATAGACCTTTTTTTACAGGCACTGATCCTGCCCCAGGGTGTTTTCCAGAATTTGCACTGCTCCCTAATTACCTAGTAATGCTGAGGGCTTATGGAAGTGCTGTCAGTCTTGTGAGAAGGGCGGGGTAAGGCTGGGAGAAGAGGAAGAAGAAGAAAGGGTAGACAAAGCTGTGAAATCGGGCAGACCTCCAGGGCAGGTAATTACATTGTCTTGGGCAGTGTCCTCACCACACACAGCCTGTGGAGTATTTTGGGAGCCTTCTACAGGGATTGGACTAAAAACATGAAAAATTGTTATTATTTTTTCTACATCTTTTAAAAACAGGGCCTTTTCACAGCCACAGAGGTACCCTCTCTGATTGAGTTTTGTGGGGGGGGGGTTTTTTGCCAACTTGTTAGCTGTCAGCGATCTGTTCTCAGATCGTCAATTTGATGGCTTCCCCTCCCCCTTGAATTGTTTCACACCAGAAACCTGAAATGTTCAAGCCTGAAGAGACCTCGGTACAACCCCCGGGGTTTGCAGATGGGACCTGGGGGCCCAGGGAGAGGAAGGGACCTGCCTGCTGATGCCACCGCCACGGGTAACAGGCGGCGGAAAGCATGGTCTCCAGGGCCTGACCCCTTGTCCTTTTTCCTCCTGGCCCAGGTCTGAGCCACCAAATGAACTCACCAAGTGTCAGAGCCAGAACTGTGTGTCGCCATCACCTAATCTAGTCTCATCATTTTACGGATGAGGAAACTGAGGCCCAGAGACAAAATGGGCCTTTCCCCCAAGATGATACTGGGGCAGGGGTTGGACCCTGTGTCTAGCCTTTTATGGAGCCAGAACTGGCACTCTGTGGCCTGTGAGCCAGATCAAGCCCAGGGATACTCCCTTCTATTTCTTTCTGACCATTGTAATGAAGGTACTCTTAATATTTAAAAAATTAAAATCCACATTTCTGCTTTCTCTTGAAAAATAAACCAGAAGATCTGACCGCACTAGGGCTCCCAGCTGCCATTGGGGCCTTGCACCCCACCTTCGGACAGGGCGCCTGCCTTCTAGTTCTCTTCATCCCCGCTGCCGTGTCTCTAACTCGGCTCACTTCCTTCATTTCTCTGCTCGGCCCAAGGAGGCATCCGAATCTGAGATCCCTGCCCAACACCATTCTCCCTGATTTGCTATATAAAACCCAAGCCAAATAAGTGTATCTTAGACTGTTTTGGCTGCATGGCAATGGGACTTAAAGCATGCCGAAAACACGGACTGGGACAGGTCCCAAATGAGGGTAGGAGCGGGCGCCACGCTGTCTCTGGGCACAGTGAGGAGGGCTCTTCCTCTGGCCTGTCCACTGCCTGGATACCTCCACAACGCCCACTCATTTGGACTTTAAGGAACGCCACCTTCAGGTGTACCATTTTAAAACCCGAGAAGTCTTGAAAGAAGATGAACCTAATTTTCCTTCAATGTAATACAGCGGAGAGGAGCCCTGGTACCTACTGCCCAGTGGGCCAGGTGCTATGTGCTTTTTTAAAATATTTTTTTAAGATTTTATTTATTTATTTTTAGAGAGGGAAGGCAGGGAGATATATATAGAGAGAGAAACATCCATGTGCGGTTGCTAGGGGTCATGGCCTGCAACCCAGGCATGTACCCCGACTGGGAATCAAACCTGTGACACTTTGGTGCGCAGCCCACGCTCAATCCACTGAGCTACACCAGCCAGGGTGCTATGTGCTTTTAAGAAAGGTGTTCGGACCTCAGCACTATGGGTGCTGTGGGCAAGATAATTCTCTGTGGTGGGGGCTGGCCTGTGTATTGCAGGATGTTAAGCGGCATTCCCAGCCTCTACCCACTGGGTGCCAGCAGCACCTCCCCAGGCATGAGAACCGAAAATGTCTGCGGACATCGCCCAATATCCCCTGGCTGGGGCGGGGTTCATCACCCGTGGAGAACCATCGTCTTAAGCTAACCACCCACCACTCTGACTCTCACCGATGTGCACAACAGGTTCTACTGCCTGCCCTGGTGGGGTTTTGGGGAGGACGGAACAACGGGTGCACCAATGCTATGAAATCACGAGGTGCCATCTATCTGTTGCCATCAGTCACAACAGCCTGTGAACAGTCAAACCTCCCAGGATGGGTACTGGGGATGGAGAACAGGACCGGAAGCTCTAAGGAGTGGCAACACAGTGAACCAATGAAGGGTGATATCAGAATGGCATGTCGTCCTAGCCTGTAGAGCTGAGGTCGGTCTCTTCTTCCTCACACCATCCCAAGTCACAGAATCATCATACCACATACTAGCCCGTGGCTCTCCATCGCCTGCCAGGAATTCAGTGGCTTTCAAATCCTGACCCTGACCGCTCCCAGGTTTTACGTTCCCCAACCTGTCCTGTAGTCTCCGCCATATGTGGCGTCTTGTCTTCTCCTGCCTCCGGTCCTTGCCTGCGCCCTTCCCCCAGTTTGCCTCTCTTTCCTGGGCTCTCACTCTCTGGCCCCTGGCTTCCTCTTTCCTCTTTCATGGCTCAGCTCTTCTGAAGCCCGCTGGGTCCCCACAGGCAGAGTATCGGCTGCTTCCTCCCTTGCTTCCCGGTGTCGTGTTTACATCTCTATTAGAGCACGTGTCACAGTCTGCTCTGGATGACTGGGTTCATCTGTCTTCCTCCTCTACCATGCTCACCTGCCGTGAGGTGGAGGGTGCATCTGACGCCTTTCCATATTTTCCAGCACCTGATACCCTGTCGGATACAGAATTGGTTCTCCACAAACATTTGAAGACAATTCTGAAGATAAGTAGTCGAACCTAAACGTACTTAGACCTGGATGCCCAGCTTGAGGTGTATAGCCTCCATGTTTATTTAATCATTAAAAAACTATATATATTTAATAGGCCAAGGGGAGTCACCGACCATATTTGAGCAGGGCCAAAACATAGGGCTATATTCTAGGAAAATCCATCTGACCACAGGATTTATAATAACCACAGAAAATGTGTGCTTTTGACTCCCTTAAGCCCCCTCCCCCACTGTAAGCAAAACAAGCCTTGCCTGCTCTGGGTGGGTGTTGGGGTTTTGCTAATTAATTCTTGTAAAGGGCTTTGTGCTCTTTCTCTGAAAGGTGACAGAGAAGTGTGAAGCCTACAGTGACAGCCTAATTATTATTATTACCAGGCATAAAGCTCAGAGATCTTAAAAGATTCCCCAGGTACCATTCAAAATAGTAAGAGACAAAAAATGCAAGTGGAGAGATTATATTCTAAAATGGCATCCTTGCACCACAGCCTTCTCCCGTCAGCGGGGACCATACGGGTGGTCTGTCCCCGCGCCGACCCACGCTGACGTCTGCCCTCCTTCAGGACGGTTCCGCCCAGGGCTGTCTGCTGTGAGAACTAAGGGTTAGGAGTTTGGGCTGGGTAGAATCTCCTGTGTCCAAATTCCCCTTCTTCTCCTTGTTAGTAGTAGAAACTTGGGTAAATGTTAGCCCTAAGTTTCTTTAACTATAAAATGGGGATTAGATGACCTACCACAAGCCTTACTGCACAAGTAAATGATGCTTACGCATTGCTTAGCAGGGTACCTGGCACATGGCAAATAAATAAACATTAGCATTAAAAATCGCTCAAGTTAATTAATATATGTGAGAGGGTATAGGAAATTAAAAAGCATCTGACCACTATGTGCTCCTAGTTTAGGGGCTCCATCGAAGATGATCTGATAGGTTTTGCAAAGCCCTCACAGCTGCCCTGCAAGCATGTGAGATTTTGCAGCGCTGGCGAGGGACATGAGGAGTTTTGGATAAAATGGCCTAGTCAAGCGCCAAGCAAATCGGGTCTGTTCTCCCTCTTTTTAACGGAGAAAAGGTGAGCCTTTCTTTCCAGGGTAAACATCTGTCAGGTGGGAGTTCAGATCAGGACAGTGAGTGGGTCCACTGGTAATGCCCAGAACGTTCAAGTTCGTAGGTTGGACCATATGTTGGGGCTGACGGTCCAGACTCCATCTTAGTAGGTTTATGTCTTCATGATTGAATCCCTGGAGCCACACTTTTTTCATCTGTACAGTGAGGGCCCCGGCCACTTCGCAGGTGTGCAGAGACAGCGGGATAATGCTGTGCAGTTGCTTCAGAAACTATAAGGTGCTGTAACTGAGGGTGGCTGCCACTTTGCAGCCCCCACTTTTTGCAGCTGCCCGGAACACGGTTATTCCCTCTGCAGGTCATCTCCGTGGGAACCCCTGTCCAGAAGAGTCTGTGGGGTTCCGGTGTGCACCGGAATGGCCAGCACCCAGAATAACAGTGAGAATCCTGCGTCCTCTCACTAGAACCCCTGCAAAATGACTCATGTAATTGCTCTGTGTAAGTATCAGCTCGCCTGCATGGTCCACCCACACGTTCTGATGCCACAGTCTCCTGTGGAATGCGGGGAGCAGGGAAGGGGGCCCATTCTCAAGGCCTGGGAGTTAAGAAACCACCAATTCCACCTGTAAAAGCAGGCAGGGACCACCTGTCAAGGCATCTGCCAGTCATCCCAGACCCTCTGGTTTGTCTTTCTGTCATTCTTCCCATTAGGGAGGGAAATCATTTTTCTCTTTTAAAGCTCCTAGGAAGGATTTCTAGGGTCTTCCCTCAGGAATTAGTTGTAGGAATAATTGGGCCAGTGGAGTGCAGGAGATATATCCAGCACAGCCTGAGCGCTCCTAGAGAAAGTGACCTAGATCAAGTAGCGGGTGGATGGAGGACTATTGCGGGGACCCCTGCCACCTACTGACTTACAGCTGAACCCACATTCCCGGGAGCATCTGCCTGACTGGGGGCTGGGGGAGGGGGCAGAGAGCTGAGGAGGGTGGGGGAGGGCGGGTGAAGGGGGCAGTGGCATTGTCCCTTTCAGGACCAAGCTCCTTCCATCACACCCCCTCAGCCACCCTCCCACCCACCCGACAGGCACACAGGAAGGAGGATAAGGTGAGGACAGGAGGCAGGGAGTGACAGGGAGAGGAGGGCAGCTGTGGAACTCTGAGCTGGCTCGGTGGGTATGAGCACACAGCTTGCTGCCTGTGTGAGTGTGAGGGGGAGAGCGAGGGAGCGAGAGCAAGGGAGGGAGAGCGAAGCAGGCTGCGAGAGAGGAGAAGAGAGGCGAGGCGAGGAGAGGGGAGCAAGCGCTCCAGCTAGCATGAGGACGGCTTCTCTTCCCTGCTCAGTTAATCTGGCTGTCAGTTGGTGTTAACGCTGCAGTTTAAGTGCTCAGATTCCAAGGGAAGCACAAACCTCCCAGAAGGAAGGAAGGAAGCAAGCAAGCAAGCAAGCAAGCAAGGAACTGCAGGAGGAAAAGAAAAGGCACAACAGAGACAGGAATAAAGGAAAGGGGGGAAACACCAAACCTATGATTGGACCTGGGCTTCTTTTTCGCCAATGCAAACAGGAATATGCAGCACATTTTTGCCTTCTTCTGCACCGGTTTCCTAGGCGCGGTAGTAGGTGCCAATTTCCCCAACAATATCCAGATCGGTGAGTGAGAGGGGCAGCCTGGGGAGGGAGTTTCTGGGTCTGGCCAGGGTTTTTTTTGGGGGGGCGGTCTGTGTCCCCCACCCCCACTACAACGGGCTGTGCTTGGCTATTGAAAGCTGTGGTGCCCTGATGGGAGGAAGACTTGGGCCAGAGCATGGGGAAGGGGCTTCTCTTGATCGGACGGGAAGCAGAGGGGAAGTGTGCACACACGCACAAACACACACAGGTCCACACACACCACTCACACTCTAGGCATGAGCATGTGAAATGGAGGAGCCAGTGCTTTGGAGGAATAAAAATAATCAGGCTGTAGCAAGCAGAGAAATGGTGGGTGTTTAAGGAGTTAACTCCATTGCTTGGTGGTTGGTGCCGGATTTCATTTACTTACATAAATACATGTGGTGTGTGTATTTATGTGTATGATTATGTTTTAAATATGCACATGTATATTTCACTAAGAGTGGCAGTGATTTCTTTCTTAGCTGGGGGGAGGTCTCTTTAAAGAGACCCTCTAAAATGAGGAGTGAAGGAGTAAAAGGTGCTGGGTTTATTGCAGCCATTGAAATAATGCCTAAAGGCCCCCCCGCTCCAAGTCCAGGGGGCTCTCCTCCTGCTCCGGACCCTGCTAGCTGCCTGCTCTCTGCTGCCTGCCATGCTGGGCTGCTGGTCCCCACTCCTGGGACCCTGGAACTTCCCAGCCTGTCCCCTCAATTGCCCCCTCCTCTTAGATTTTCCAGGCACAGACATTGCCTACCTCTTTCACACACACAAGCACACGTATCTACACACGTTCCTCTCCCCTTTCCTCTCAGCTTTCCCCAGCCCCGGGCTCCAGCCTCTCAACTTGGAGCCAGGTTTCAACGTGCTGCACGCCTTTTTGTCCCCCATGTCCCCTTCCCGGTCGTCATGCTTCCACAAGGACCCCCACCCTCCCTGTATCGATGGGGCAGCCAGCAGACATTGCTCCTCCTAATAATAATGGATGAAAGCATAACAAAAAGGAACAATTACACCCATAACAATGCATGTCCACAAGGGCTTGGGGATCCCATGTGGCCGGCATCTCAGGGCTGTCTGTGACCCGGAATCAAGCAAGCTGCTTGGCCTGGAGGCGTCTCGGTTGGTTTGGGTTCTGTTTTCTCTGCCCTGATAGGAACCTAGCTCCATTGGGAAAAGTTCCCATCACCGGTCGCTTGCGTTTATTGTGTGAGTGTGTGCTTGTGGGGGAACGTGGTGCAGGGGGTATTTGGTCGGGCACGCACGAGCTGCAGTATCGGCCACTTTTGGCCTCTCCAGCGGGCTGGCTCTGAGGGTGGTTGGAAAAGCCATAGAGAAACTTGCTTTGTTTCCTGACACCTGTTAAGCGACATTCTGAAGTGTGCCTGTGTATACGTGTTAGTGCCTTACACGCAAAACAAAACTTCCTGCCCCCAGGGAAGCACTTCCCTGCAAGCACAGCCTGTAGCTGCCTGCCTCCCCCCACCGCCACCCCCCCTCTTCCATCCATTGCAGGGGTGGAGGTCAGGGCTGGGAAGTGTTTGGGGTGTGGTCATCTTGTGTGGGGGGCAGGGGAGGGGGGGCGGAGCAAAAGAATCCAGAAGGAGTTTTTTGTTTTTAGTCTTTAAAATGGAGGCGTATGAACATGTGTAAACCACTTGCTCCTGTGGGTAGCATTGCTTCTGCTGGCACTTAGCATTATGTTATGTTGGGAGTCTGCTGGTTGGAAATGTTTGTCTTGAGACATGCGGACTGCTTTCTCCAGGTGTGTTTGTGTACACTGCCGTGGGGATAAACGCACGGAGGTGTGCGTGATGCGTTTGCTCCTGTGTCTCTGCAGAGTTTTCATTATATTCAGCCCCAGCTTGCTTGTTCAGCTGATGTAACTGATGTTTCGTTTTTCAAATAATGGATTAAAACATTAAATTGTAGAAAAATGCTAAAAATACCACTGCCAGCAGGTAGTACTTGATTCTCCTTGTATGATCTCTAAGACTGGTTCTGAAAAGCAAACACGGTCCCATTTTTTGAGAGGCTAGAAGTGCATGCTGTCGGGACTGTGAGTCCTGGGGGATCTGGGGGAAACTTCTGTGTAAACACTCACTAGAGTGCAGCCTCTGGAAAGAGCTGACTTTAACTCACAGGAATGTATTTTAATTCATTTACATGTCCACAGAAAACGCAAGGGTAAGCCAACTACTCTTGTTTCTTGGACCTGGACCCCCAACAGACAGGTTCCCAAAAGGAACCTTTGTTGTTCCTTTTCCTAGAATAGAACGTTCACACCCTCTCGACATGCTAACCCCCAGGCCTTTGAAACCCAACGCCCTGCATGCAAATACACACCAGGGCAATCCCTTACGTAACACGTCACTCCCAGGTAGCTGGGATCACGAGTGTGAAAGAAGCAGCAGAACACTACTGGCATGAAACCAAGAGTTTTCAGAGGAAATGAATAACAAACCTGAGAGGGGACAGGATAGTTAAATTGCACGTGGGTCCTGGCAAGTCAACGGCCAGAAGTGTCAAACCTAATGGTTACGGTGCCAGAGAAGCCCCAGGGCCCAGCGTTGATAGCACTGTGCCAGGTTGATTCACAGTACTTCTGTCAGGCTCTGTGGCAGGAAACAGGTTCGATACAGGAAAAATCAGGCACAACGAGGGTTTATGTGCATGCAAGAGCTTAGGCTGCCTAGATGGTCTGCAAAAGGGAGGAGAAAGAGAAATGGCAGAAGTCTCCTGTTACCTCTGACCTGAGCAGAGTGGAGGGGTGAACCACCAAGTGTTTGGGCAGAGTGAGTGGTGCGTGAGAGGCCCTTGTCCCATGAAAGCTCACCAACAAAAGTTCAAGGCTCGGCATCCAGTTACATCTGTTTGCGCTCTCATCCCCACCACTAAAGGCCACAGCCAGTGAGTCTGACGTGGGAAGAAGCAAGGGGTCCTCCTGGGGTGGATCAGGGAGGAACTGAACCTGTCTCTAGCCCACACATCATGTTGCGTTTTCTTTCTCATAGGGGGATTATTCCCAAACCAGCAGTCACAGGAACATGCCGCTTTTAGATTCGCTTTGTCGCAACTCACAGAGCCCCCAAAGCTCCTCCCCCAGATCGATATTGTGAACATCAGCGACAGCTTTGAGATGACCTATAGATGTAAGTAACTGCTTCTATTTCTGAGATTTCTGGCTGCGATCGACCAATGAAAGGAGGGCCTGTGGGTAGGTGATGGTGTTACAAAAAATGACTTGAGTTGTGTCATTTGTCTTCATAAGAGAAAGCCCTCCAAGAAAAATGTCCAGAGGCTTTTGAGTGATTCCATCAGTTGGCATTTTAGCCCCTGCGATGCTTCATAGAATGGGTTTGCTTTTTCACTGTCGGCGAACTTGAAATGCCAGCACCGTGGGTCCTGGTGTTGACTGCATTGCCTCTGCCTCGCTGAGGTTTTTGGTTCAGCTGAAAGAGTTCTGCACGTAGGAAACTTCTGAGAGACACAGAATCAAAGATTCTGACTTGGAGAGGATGGTTGAAAATGCTTAAGCCTTTTCCTGCCCACAGGTTAAAAGGAGAAAGTGTCCCTGTAGCTTCGTAAGAAAGGGTGTGTGAGAAGTTGTGTGTCTGGTTTCCCCTTCTCGAAAAGGATCAATAAGTATTTAAAAATCAATGCCTTGATTATTTCCAAGTGCTCTGAAGTGATGGCTTGCTTAAGATACATTTCGCAGGGCCAACTTGCAGCATAAGGCAGAACAGAGGTGGTCTCAAGGAGGAGAAGGGGGAGACGAATGTCTGACATCTGAATTGAATGCATTATCGAATGTGGGCAACAAACACCATGCTGAGTTCTTCTGACAACTGGGACTGAAAAAGGAAACTGTGTGGTTGCGTGATTGCCATTTTATGACAGATGAAAGCATAAAATTAATCAGTGCAGACACATTCCCTCCGGGGACTGAGCTCATGTGGGATACCAGGGCATGAAGTGTGAGCTGCATGAGCAAGAACAATTCAAGATTCGAAACTGCATTAAATTGGCACCATAGGTTTTGGGTACCACTGCAGATTTAGTGACTTCTGCTAGGCTGTAGGTGTTAGAAGTCACCGACTATATTTCCTCCATTTCTTTCCCTTATTTCCTCAGGGTGGGCTCTCGGTGATCTGAACTAAACAGGCTTTGAAGTCTCAAAATGAGAATTCAGAATTCTCCCTATCCCTAAAACCACTTATAAGATAATGTAGGTACAAATTCCAAGAATCATAATTATACCAGATTCCATTTATTAAGGACTTACTGTGTGTCGGGAAGTACGAGTATTTTATAAACAATGATAGTGACATTCATTGCCACTTACTGAGCATCTGCTGTGGCCTGTGCATAATGCAGTAACTGCTTTTCACATGCGAACTCATTCAATCCTCCCGGGAGTCTGCAGAGCACTGCTACCTTTCAGAGATGAAGAAACTAAGGCCGCAACAGGTTATGCGACACGCCTAAGGCCACGCAGGAAGTAAATGGGGTCTTGTTCCTTCTTGGTCCACGGTAACCTGATCCATTACGTTGAGATTATTAAAGAAGCAAAGGGGAGTTTTCTGGGGCTTGTAAGGCAGTGGACTGATAAAGCACCTGAGAAGAAAACCTTACAGGGGTTCAAACTGCAGCTTTGATTTTGCACGGAAGTACCCCCTGAATAAAGGAAACGGCAATTCTGTATGTTAGTAATGCTGAGATTGAAAAACTTGTCTATTGTGTTCCTCGCTACCCAAAAAAAAAGACCTGAAGTTTAATTGTTGACTTGTAGTTCTGTGAAACCATATCCTTGGAAAGCTGGAATAATCTTGAGGAGGCATTTGGTTATCGGACAACCTCCCATTCCTTTTGATGAGGCTTAGAGGAAGGTATTTGGGTAGATCTGGGTGTGAGGATCTAAAAACCACCTGAGATTATGCATAATCTTTTGCCTTCATACGAATATGCTAATCTGTGTCCTGGGGAGAGGCTCCATAGCTGTTGTCACACTCTCAAAAGGGCCCATTACTCCAGAAGGATTACTTGTTTAGGGACCAAGAAGAATAAACAGCTGGCACTCGCCCTGCTGGGAGCTGTGTACAGCAGAGTGCAAGGGAAAGAGATGTTAACTGCAGTCCCAGCGTCGAGGTCTTGACTGACAGGACAAGATAAAAAAAGACAAAAATAGGAGGAAAGGTTCTGAGGCGAAAGGTGGTGCTCTGCACTGTTACCTTAACAACCTAAGGTTTGATCTCTAATAGAGTTCTTGGCTATTTCTTAGGGAGACTGAAATATGATACAGAAAGTATTATCCAGTGCAGTTAGTGAACTTGGAATGAATAGGTCTGGGTTCTTGAACTTGATTCCTGCCATATACCAGTGTACAGGTTCCTGTGAATTTGGTTACTCTTTAAATGTTTATTCTTTCAATCTGTGAACTAAAATGGAAATTGGAAAAACAGAGATGATAAAAGGCCCTTACTCTCAAATAGCTTACAGTCCACTAGGGGACATTGCTGAGGGGATTGTCTGAGAAGCAATAACATTATCTTGTGCTTAGACCTTTAATTTCTTCTCTTCAGTGCCAAGATCAGAGGGGGTACCAGGCAATCTGGGTGGTAATAGTGGCGCAGTACTTTCCAACCTGCCTGGAAGATCCTCTGTTAACCTCCACGCGAGGCTGGGACCCTTCTGGGGCCATGTTCACGTTACCCACTGGTCTGGGAAAACTGTGCATCTGTTCCAATTTGAATTCACTAAAAAATGTCAAAGTGAGGACAGAGGTTTTAGGGAAGATACATTAATTCATCATTTATGGGGGGAAAAAAAACAACTAAAGCATCTTACTCAGATTTAATATCAGGTGCTTTTTAAATCCAGACAAGTAGTTACTTGAAATTAACTGCCCCAGTCCTACCTCCAGAAAATAACCAAATCTTTGTATTTTCATAATTTTTGCCATCATTTGATGTTTTCTTGTGCATTTTGCTATTCATTATCCCTCCAGCAGAGGGTGGAGGAGGGAAGGGAGAAGTGTAACAGGAGCTATTCCTGTTGGACTGTCAGCAACAGGGGGTTGCAAAGGAAGAGTGGGCTACAGGGTAGGGAGTGCAGAAGACAGGGAAGAGGGGGATTGCCCATCCCACTGGCCAAGATGAGAGTTTTGCGTTTTCTCTGCATTCAGACTTCTTGCTCTCCTTGTCTGCCACCATGAAGGGAGAAAGTCATGGAATCGGCAACCCCAGTACCTTGGGGTCTCCTCTGAGCACTCTCCCACGCCCGCAGGGGCAGGCACTGGGGCGGCTGTCCACAGAGACGGTAGCTGCTGACATTCAGCTTATCTGGGTGCCTTTATGGTGAGTATAAATAAAGGCACAGATGGACCACTAATTGGGCTTTCTATCAGCAGTCTGAGGAGCCTGGATGCAATTTAATTCCTACCATTTCATTCATTTACCCATCCATTCATTCAGCAAATACACACTAAATGTCTACTTCGTGCCAGGTGTTAGGAATATAATGGCCAACAAAGACACCCCTTGTGGGGGGTTACATCTTAGCGCACAGGCCCTCCAACTTCAGTGCACCTAATATTCACCCAGGGAGCTTGTTTAATGCAAGATTCAGGGGCGAACTCCAGACTTTCTAAATCAGAATATTCCAGAACAGGCCCTAAGGGAATTCTGCCATTGTCAGTGTGAGCATCACACTTTGAGAAGGAAACTCTTTAATATAAAAAGTCTTCCATTCCCTTAGCAAGCATTTCCGAGCCTTTAACCAAGCACAGGCCTGGTGGTAAGCACTAGAAATGCAGGTAAAAGGGAGACATGCTCCCTGCCCCAGAGAACCTTATTCCTTGTAAGGCTGACCGTCCTGTAAACAGAAAATTAAAATTTAATGTTGTGTGTGTTACAGCGGCAATTTGTAAGTTGGCCTCTCAGAGGGTGGTGGTTGAACCGAGTTTCAGTGATAAGTAGAAGCTTTCCAGGAGGACAAGGTGAGGGGCTGGAGAGCGATGAGGTCAGCGTGTTCCGTGCAGAGGGAACGGCATGTGCAAAGGGAAAGAAGACAAGAAGACACTTCACCTGTTTCCCCTGCTCCAACCTCCTGGGGCAGGCACTTCCTGCCAGGACCCTCACTTGCCATTTATAGGTTACTGCAGAAGGAGTCAGCCAATGGTCATTCACAGGCCAGAAATCAGGAAATTTCATGTCAAAATTGGGATACCTTAGCTCTCTTTGAAATTTCAAAAGATCCAGCAACACAAGGCCCGGGGGCCCCTGTGGCCCCTGGCTGGCTAAGGTGGAGCGGGGAGCATCTCATCGAGATGGCTTCCTTCTAAACCGGCCCACTTCTCTCACGCTCTCTCCCTGGCTGGCTCCAGAAAGCATTGATTTCCTCAGCCCCAGTTGAGTTGTCCAGCAGTGTTGCCTGCATTGTGTGTTTATAGGTCAATTCTACCATCGGAATATAAATCACTGTCCGGAAAGACCATGTAAACTGCTGTCTGGTGTTGCTGAGAACACGCGTCAGGAGGCTATTCCCCCAACACAAAGGAACAGCTGTCTCTGAGAGCACGGGGATCACGCAGCATAAAGATGCCGAGAGCCCACGGGCGATCGGGGGAGGGGCGGCATGCCTAGTTACGGTGGGCCCCCTTCTGTTGTGGACCTGCTTGGGAAACCCACGGGCATTCTAACAAGACTTTAGGCACTGACAACAGACAAATGTCCTCTCAGTTTTTGCCTGAGCTGCCTCCTCATTTCAGAGTTGTACGCTAACAGCCCACAGACTTATTTTGCTTGATCTGCATGGTGTTTTTCAAAATGTGGCATAAAAATCTAGATTTCTGGTCTCTCTGAAGAAAATGGAGGACATCAGGCAATCCTGGACCCACATTCCTGCTCAGCTTCTACTGCCTGGAGCTGAGGCTCGCTGCCCTCTTTGAGTGTAAGGCATAGACTCAAGTTTACCGAAGTCCTCACCATTCCCTATTGTGCTTACAGTGGCCGGTGTAAAAGGATGACACTGCTTGCCCAGGCCTGTGAGCCAGCCCATGTGCTTACACCTGATGCACATCCTTCAGCATCTGTCATTTCATTATTTCATTCTAACAGTATCTCTGTAACGAGTAGTTGACACAAAAGGTGTGTAAAACTTTTGCTGTCAAAAAACTAGTCTGTATATAGCAATAAAAAGCATGAAGGGCTGGTGGGGGGTAAGCAAGGACCATTTTGATGACCAACTCTGTAGCAGCTGCTTCAACATATGTTGTCTTATTTAAGTTTTACAACACAATTCAATGGTTATTGACCCCATTTCCAAGATGGTGCCCCTGAGACAGAGAGAGACTGTCTTCTGCCTGTTACCCAATGAAGAAGAGCCTAAGCTAGTATTGGGAGCCAGCTTAGGGGTCTCCTAAATTCAATGACCTTCACCTTTTCAAGATACATGGCTATGTGGACACACAAAAAATAGTGCAATGGCAGGAAGGGGCCCCACACAGATGTGTCACAGTCAAGTTTGTGATTCAGGGTTAAGAGCTACAACTTCTGAGGCAGAAGCTCCATGGCTGTGGACAAGGGGGGCTTCTTGGGGGCGGTGGGACCAGGGCAGGCATGGGGGGCGGGGAAGGTTTCAGCCGTACACTGAGAGGAAGGCGTGTTGAGTGGGTGAACCCACAATATTTCTTATTCCCTCCCCTCAGCCACTGCAGCACGTCTTTGTTTTGGGAAAACAGAGTTCAGTTCGTCTCCCACACGGACACCAAGTTCTCAGGGGTCTGTCTGCATGTCTCTGGTTCAGGTTACAGTCCTATCTCGGCTCCTCCATTTCCACCTGTGCCCCCACCTCGAGATGTGCGGGCTGCACCAGGCCTCTGGTTGACTCTTGGTTCTTATTATAATATTGATGAGCATAGGCTTTTTGCGTGCAGAAAAGTATGTGTGAATGTTGCATCCTCTAACTAGCTGGAGGGCTTCTGCTGAGATGGGAGAGATTACTGTTCTCCTCTCAGATGCTCAAGATAAAGCGCGAGACCTTTGGGAAACTGTTAAGATTCATACACTTGTTCCTTCACTCAAAGCACTTTCCTTATTGCCCTCTCTGGAGCATGTGCACCGTCACCGCCCGTCCCATACCCTCTCAGACAGCACGCGCTGATTACAGAATGCACTCCCACTGACTCTCGATGTAGCTTTAAATTCCCTCTTACCATAGCATTCCGGGCAGCTACTACAAATTGCAAATCAGTTCAAGTTGAAGTAAGAGATAAAATCAATTTACCTTTATAAGGCATTACACTAGGAACTGCAGAAAATAAAATGTATTAGGCATTGATTCTCCCCTTAAGGGGTTCAGGTTCTTACAGAGGAATAGGTGCACACACACGCACACACACACAGATACTACAGTTTCTCTCTCTCTCTGTCTCACACACACACATACAACACACACACACACATCCAGAGGAAGGAAGAAAAACTTCCAGAGGGTGGAATCTGACCAGGTTTCATGAAACGAGAACATATGAATTGAATTTAGAAAGGCAGGTAAGATACAGACTGGAAACTAGAATACACACAGAGACATACAGATATATACAAACAGACACACAGACACCCTAGATGGATGTGGTGAGAAGTGTTTTGGATAGGGATTTGAAGACATGGGCTCATTCAACTGCTGAACTCTCTTCTTAAAAGTATTCATGCGTTACACTGGAGAAGCATGTCTCCACTACCACCCGATACTTATTTATAAAATGAAACTCATATGATCTCCAAGAATCCTTCTAGCGCTATATTTTCGTGATGAGGGTGCCTGGGAAACTCTAGGGATAAACAATTAAGATAAGATGATCTTGTACCAGCCTTTGGTTAGAGGGAGGATCACCAAACAGAATGAGAATTTAAGGAAAGCTCTGAACCCCCACCCCCCACCGAGTGGCTAGTTTTGTAAATGCAGGGGTATTAACGCTACCATGGGCCTCGGGTGCATTCTCGAAGCATTCACCAAACATTTATGGAGTGCTCGGTAGTGTGAACAAAAACAGAAAACAGCCCTGTGCTCCTGGAGCTTACTAGCTCGTGAGGGATGCCATTAGTCAAGTAATTACACAAATGAGTATATCATTATAGGTTGTGATAAAGGTGGAAAAGAAAGGGCCATGATCCAATGAAAGCACATTACAAAGGAACAAGCTCTGGGCAGAGGAATGAGTAGGTGTTTGAGCTGAGAACTGAAGGCTTTTGGTGATGTGATGCTGAGAACTGGAGGAGTATTCTAGAAGCTTCCTGGGCAGAGGCCTGGTGGTGGGAAAAATACATGAGGGGGGTGTGGGGCTGGAGAGGGTGGCATGGGCCAGGCCTGGTGGGCCCTCTCAGGCATCTGATCCTCAGACCGAGAGCTGTGACCAACCCACTGGAGGGCTTCACGCAGAGCATGCGTGTTCGGGTTTCTGCTTTCGCACCAGGAATCAGATGATTCAGAGCACTCTGACACTCTCACGTTCCCTGGAGACATTTTGCTAATGGAGCAATGGCCTTTGCTCTTTTACTCCTGTTGCGAGTTTGAGATGGAGTCTGGCAATAGGCAGAGCGATGGGGAGGACACTGGGGGCAAGGGGAAGCTGATGACCGGCTGTGGGGGTGAGCTGTTGTATGCGGCTCCGTGATGTGCCTGGGGGTGCTCATGGAGGCTGGAGCGCATGGAGGTTGGAGCTCCTGAGATTGAAGGCTGATCCAGCCCCAGGCCTAGAAATCTGGTGAGCATGTATTTGGAGGCAGGGAATCACCAAGATCCCCCACCTCGTTAACCACAGAGAAAGAAGGACACACTACACTGAGCCTTGGTCTCTAGTCAAACCAGACAACTCAATGGTCCTAAAATTCCCACTGCTGCTTCCTCCACTTTGACCTACAAACTGCTCCTCCCATAGTCCCCTGTTGAAATTCTGTCCTCTGGGCAGTCCTAGCTCTTATGACACTCCTCCATTGTGCCCTCCTTGCTTTTCCACGTTCACACCCTCCTCTGCCACCTCGGCCCTTTGTACCTTCCCCCTAGCAGCTGTCCCACATAGTCCTGGACTCTCCCTACCTGGACCCTTATCTCACCTGCCCAGCTGGACTGAGCAACTCGGGGCAGCGGCTTCAGTTTCTCTAGCGTCTCACCTCAGTCTCCACCACAGCGTGCAGAGGTGCTAGCTGAATGACTAAGTCAATGAATGAGAGAACGAACGCATAGCTGTATATTACGTAGCATCGGCATCAGTGATGAGAATAAGCCCGAAGCACTGCTGTTTATGGGGCAGGGGCTCGACGTCGCGCGCTCCGACAGTTCCGGCAGGCTGCAGTGCAGATTCCGGGGGAAGGCTGCTACAGCCGGGTTCCTGGAGAGTGATGGGGCGACAACTAGTTGTAAGTCAAACCAAGAGCTCATTCCAGCTCCTTGTGGACTACTGTCAGTAAGGGCCCTGGATAAGAAATAAGGCTCCAGTTCCTGACTAAAGGATTTCTGGTTCACGGCCTGGCTGGGCCATTGGCTGACTTGCCTGGCTGTGCCAGTCATTTCTCCTCTTCAGAAACTGTATTTCTTTCCAATGAAAGTAACATTTATATCAATGACATGTGGTTATTATGAGAAGGAGGAAATGACAGTTAATTTCAAACCAACTTTCCACTCACTACAATGCCATGAGGTAGGTGGGTCCTCTCAGTCTCCTGTTTACACAGATGAGGGAAACGGAGCTCTCAGGGGGAGCGGGGTGGTGGTGCGTGTTCCTGGTCCCATCTCCGGACACCTGCGGGTCGGGAGGGCTTCCTCCCTTCCGCCGACTGCTGTGTCTGCCTGCCCCCTCGTGGGCCTTGCAGTCTCCCTCCCGAGGAGGCAGCCCTCCGCCCCCTCCGGGGTGGTGCTCACTGCTGTCGCCGCACAGCCCTGTGCACTGTCAAGTGGCCTGGCTGCTCTGCCCCGGCTGCCGTCAAGGTGTGCGGGGGCCCTGAGTTACTGGAAACCTTCCCACCCCCTGCTGCTCTTGTAACCCAGGTGTGTCGCAACTTGCTGTCCAGAGAGCGTGAGGAAGCCCAAGGTCGTGGGAGCTCCAGATCTCAGAGGGTGTGGGCGGAATCAGGGTTAATGAGGCAGCTGGAGGCTAATGAAATTGACACCCGATGGTTAAGCTTGTCTCTGCGTGTGCATTCTGCACACTCACTAGGATGGAAATAAACTTTCTGAGGATAATTTTTATTTTGTGTATAAAAGTGATAAGGGGACAAGAGAAAGCTGTGGAGACATGACATCAAACAATAACATTTGTGTAATTTATCTTTGTACTAAAGATAAACTTCCCATCTTTTTTCTGAAGATAACAACTTAGAAATTAAGAATAGATTAATATTACTGTCTTAAAAGATGATTTTTTACTTAGTATAACACGTTACTTTAAATATTACACACTCATTTTAATGGCTTCCTAAAAGCCTAATGCACATATGTACCCTAATTTAATCTGTCTCCTTTCATTGAATATTTAGTTTACTTCCAAAATTTTTCTTAAAAACAATTATATGATCATCCCAATAACACTTAATTATTTGTATCTATTATTCTGACTTTAAGAGCATTATAGCCCAGTAGGATAATTTCCAATGAGATTAAATAGAATAATTAGTGTATACAGAAATTGAAATAATTTGTTCAATGTCAGCTTTGACATTGACTTGTTATATGACCTTGAGAAATCTTGCTGTCCGGTTGAGTGTCTAGATGAATAATATGGGTGATAATATCAGATTCTTAGGAGTATTAGAACAGGCAAATGCCATTACTAATATGAAAGAGCTTTGAAAAATCAGAAGTGCTAGGCAAATGCAAGGTAATATAATTAACTAGACTTCTTATCTATTAACATGAATGCACCATAAGTACAATGTGACTAATTAATCTTTAGTGTTTTCCTATGAGGGTGGCCATTATCTAGGAATGAATCAGGGGAAAATTGTAATCTTAAAGAGGCTAGGTTTACCCTGGGTCCAAATATGCAGCAACACTAAATCTGAAAGCATTTCTGTTCACCTGTGATTCAGTGCATGGGACTGGACTAAATATGTGGGCTAGACAATGTCTTTGGCTTAAGAAATCATTGTTTATAGGACAAGGGGCTGTGAGCCTTCAGAACTCGTGGTGGCAAGTGACAGAAACCCAACTAACTGGAGAGTTTTTACTTCAGGTGCAGCTGGATTCAGGCGCTTGAATGGTAGCAAGACTGAGAGACACCCTCTGGACTTCTAGGCTCAGCTTTCCTCTGACTTGGTTTTACTCCCAGGCATGTATGTGTCACATGTCAGATCTCACATGTCAGACTGCAACACAGCCAGCCTCCACTTGCCCACCCCAAAGTCCCATCCATTCCACTCGAGTCCTGGGCCTGATGTCACTGAATAGAACTCAGGACATATGCTCATTTCTGAACAGGACACAATGACCAGGATAATGTCATCTTTCAGTCGTTCTAGGCTTAGTCACAGAACCATTCTTAGAGCTTGGAGTGGTGAGAGGACCAGCTGGGTTGTTGGTTGCCATCCCCCACCAGAACTAGACCCACAGAGCATGGGTGAAGAGCAGTTCTCCCAAGGAAATCAGGATGCCATTACCCATAAAAAAAGGAGATCAAATGTAAAGTAGGTAAAAAAAAAATCACCAAAAAACCTACATACATCCTCCCATGGCACATCCCTTCAGAAGGGAAAATTCAGAGAGGCTGCAGCTAGACTGAGGGTCGACACGCTAGGAGCATACATGGCATTCTGGTGGTAAGGGAAGATCAGAGGCCAGTGCAGGCAAGAGGCTGGAAATCCAGGCTGACTGATGAGCTAGTCAAAGCTGTGACGGGTTTTTGATCATCTCTGCCCAGCCAGGAGCAAGCCTGTGTTCCTGGACCAGTCTGAGGCAGCGCTGTCCACACACACGGTGTGGCTGGAAGTCTGTCCCTTCCAGCCGCTCTTTGACAGAGAGCTGAGGCTGTTCAGGCTAAAACATCTGGTTATTCTCAGGAACCTATTCTCTCTCCCAGTGACCAACATATTTCCCACTCTAGCCAGACACTCAAGCTATTGTGCACAAACTCTTCAACAGGCCCAGTGGGAATCTTGGCTTTGAGTCTGCAAATCCCACACCACCAGATGGTAGGTTCTTCTAATTGGTCCCATCCCTTCTAGTTGTATGTGCAGGAATGAAGCCTTCCCTGTGCCTGCAATAGGGGGTGGGAGGACGTAGAGCAAGTCAAGAGCGATTGAAGGAGGCTGTAACCTCTGTTAAAAAGGCAGAGAACCTGAGTTAGTTTCCATCCAAAGAGGGCAGAATGGGGTGGTTTTTCACACTAAGTCACAGAACGCAGTGGGCTGAAATTCCAGAACTGATACTGATGAGACAGAGAACAGTAATGACTAGAAAGTGGTTTAGCCGGAAAAGTCAACTGATCTAGGGAGGGCAGTCATTCATTCGATCATTGATATTTATGGAGTATTGTGGTAGTTTCTTATTTGGTAATTATTTATCTCTTTCCCAAACTTCTTGAGAAGATTATATGTCTCCCTGCTCCATTAATGTTATGTTTGGTCATGTGACTTGCTTTGGCAAGTGGAATATTATTAAGCATGTTTCAAGCAGAGACCATGAGAAGAACATGCCCCAGAGAGCCTGATGGTCCTGGAAGAAAGAGACATACAAAAAACAGAGGTGCCACAGTCAACCAGACTAAAGTCTGAAACAGACATGTCCCAGCCGACCTGCAGACCTGTGCACGTGATAGTAAAGACTCATTGTTGTGTACCACTGAATCTGGGGATGGTTTGTTAAGCAGCAACACCTGACCATTAATTAACTGTTGTATGTTCCAAACTTTGCTAAGCACTGAGGAAACACTGAGGCAGGACAGATATGGTCCTGGTCTCCATGGAGCATATATTTGATAGGGAACTAAGCAATAAATATGTTTACAAGTAAAAAAATAGTGATTATTACTACGGTCATAAAAAATACGATGTGGTGACAAATCACTATGGTAGAAGAGAATACTGACTTTAAGTGATCAAGGAAGGTCTCTCTTAGAGGTGGCTTTTGAGCTCAAGCATGAAAGTTGGAAAGGAGTCAGCAATAAAATTTCCACATGGGCAAGTCAGACTGAGGACCTTGTTCTAGTCAGGGGAGAATGAGGGACCCTAAAAAAATTTCCTTGCAAATCACTCGGTTGTCTGAAGGCAGATGCTGGCTTCTCTCCGTCATGTTGCTTATGTAAGTCAAGGACTGACAAAGACGCAATTGCTGCCAAGGCAAGACAGGCACAGGACGTGGAAGCCACTGGCCATAGCAGAGGCAGAGGGTAAGGTTTCCTAGGGCATGACTAACTGAGCGATGATGGAATTGCCGATCCCCACTGTCTTGGCTCCAGAGTAGTTAAGAGCTGTTGCTGCTGCTTCTAAGGATGGGAGAAGGTGTGTGTGTGTGTGTTTGTGTATGTGTGTGTACATATAATCATATTTTCACAGAGGAGGAAAATGAACTGGATGGTTTCTGGATCCCCTTCCAAGTCTGTGATTCTGAGATTTAAATTATGTGTGAAGGAAACATTAAATCGAGGAACTTCATTGTTGTGCCAAACTCCATTTGTTAATTGAGGTTGTTAATGAGGGCAGAGCCTCTCTAGAGCAAGGAGGAGAAGCTCCAGTCATCCCCAAACTATCTGCTAAAGTTTATGACGATGTCACAGGGAGAGCACACAGCACCTGATGCAAGCCCTCCATTTCATCCGCACTCCAGACTTTGGAAACCAGGAGTGCTGGGGTGTGGGGAGCTCGGAAGGGCCCACATGGAGTCTAAATCCAAGTAGTTACTCTTTGGGAAAATTACTTAAACTGTGCTTACTACCTTTTCTTCCTTACTCCAAAACCATTCTGAATACTTTAAAATAGGGTTACTATTTGACTGTTCTAATGAACCAGTTTCTTTAGATTTACAATGGATTTCTCATCAGCAAATTTGGCTGTATTACATCTTTGTTTCTTGTAGCTTAAGGACTGTAAGAACCTTCACACCTCTCCCTAAGAGCCCCTAGGTTTGTGATGCTGTGTTCTCCCCACCATCACCACTGGGGCTCTCTGTAGCCCCTTCCGCTCCTTTTTCTCCCCAATGTCTACCCTTTCCCCAAGATGCCAGCCTCTGTATTTTGGGCTCAACACATCAAATATGGAACTATGCATTTTCCTGCCAATTCTGTTGTTGTTCTTCCCTCACTTTATTTCTATTGAATCACTCAGGCTCAGTAAATCGGTGTCTGGTTTGACTGCTCAAATTCTGTCAACCTCTCCACCCAATACCTGTAATGTGTTGATTTTACCACCATAATAACTCTTGAATCTGTCCCATTTTTCCCCTCTTTTTTTCACTGGATTATGGCGTTAGCCTTCTAACTTGTTTCTCCATGCTATAATCCACTTGCCACCCAGCAAGTAGATCAACTTCTGGGTCAAGAAATTTCTCTGTCTTTAAAAAACTGTCAGTCGTTCCCCATTTTGCTTCAGGTGCAAACTCAGACCAGAATATGAGTCTTTCGATAATGAGGTTTCACCCTGCCTTCCTGTTGAGACTTATTTAATGCTGTACATGGTGTGTTCCAGCTGATGCAGGATACCCAGTGTTGCTACAAACATGCCTCACAACCTCTCACTGCTTTGCTTTTGTTCATGTTCTGCTTCCACCGGGCATTGTCCTCATCACCACCTGCCAACACTCCATTCATCTGCTCAGTCAGCTAGCATTTGCTGACCACCCACTCTTTACTAGGCCCCAGGGATGCAGCAACAAGATCCCTATACTCTTGGACAGGTCTATAGTCTAGTGAACAATAAGTAAATGCAATGGTTTCAAATAGCTGTGAAATGCTACAGATATAGCCAAAAAGAGTCATGGAATAGAGAGTAGGCTAGAGAATTGTTTTTTTTAAAAAAAACACCTTTTCTTTCTTATTGTTCAATTACAGTTGTCCCCATTTTCCCTCATTACTTTCCCCTGCCCTGCCCACTCCCACGTCCCACATTCAATCCTCCTCCCCATTGTCCTTGTCCATAGGTCTTCTATACATGTTCCTTGACTTGACCCTTCCCCTTCTTTCCCCCGTTATCCTTTTCCCCCTTCCCCTCCGGTCACTGACAATTTGTTCTTTTTTTCCATGTCTCTGTTTTGCTCACTTGTTTGTTTTGTTGATTAGGTTCCACTATAGGTGAGATCATATGGTATTTGTCCCTCACCCCTGGCTTATTTCACTTAGCATAATACTCTCCAGTTCTATCCATGCTGCTGTGAAGGGTAGGAGCTCCTTCTTTCTTTCTGCTGCATAGTATTCCATTGTGTAAGTGTACCACAATTTTTTGATCCAATGGGTGGTCAAGGTAGGCTTCTCTGCAGAGGTGATATTTCAGCTGAGCCTTGTTACAAGCAACAGAATGTTCCTCAATGATGGGAGCTATTCTATATCTGTGCCATCTTATATAGTAGCCACTAACAGTGTGTGTCTATTGAGGATTTAAATTGTGGCTAGTATAACTGAGGAACTAACTCTTTATTCTTATTCAATTTTAATGAATTTAGATTTAAATAGTTATGTGGTTAATGCTTACCATATTAGACAGCATAGCTCTAGACTTTAAAACTTTTCAGACAAAAAGAATAGCAATACAAAAGCTTTAAAATGAGAGTGAGCTTGTGTATTTAAACAACACAAAGAAGGCTAGTGGGTCTAAAGCATTCTGAACAAAGAAGTAGGTAGGGTATTTTGTAGGCCTCAATAAGGAATTGTAATTGACCTCAAATGCAATAAAAATTACTAATAGAATTTAAGTGTGGGAGTGGGTAATTTGATTTACATTTTTAAAGATCACTATAATTCCTCTGTGGAGAAAAGGAAAGTGATCAGTTGACACACAAATGAAAACTGTGTGTATCAGTCAGTTACTGCTGCCTAACAAATAACATCAAAATCTCAGTGGCTTATACAAAACATTTTTTTTCACAATTATAATCTGCAGATTGACTATGGTTCACCTGTTCTAGGCTGGATTTGGCTGCACCCTGGGAGGGTTTAGGTCTGCCCCACATATCTTTGTTTTGGGAGTGAGGGGAAAGGGACAGCAGCTACAAAAATCCTGTGATTCTCACAGAGGATCACAGAAACACAAGAGGCTAAGCCTCATCTTGCAAGTATGTATAAAGCCTCTTTTTGGTCATGTATTCTAACAGTCCACTAACTCAGGCAGAGCATGAGTGTGAGGTTTGTGACCAAACCTCATGGGGCAAAGAAATATACTCTGCCTTCCAAGAAGGCTTATAAAGTCACATGGCAAAGGTCATAAACTTGTACTTTGGTATCAGCAACCCAGTGCACCACAGAGGGTACTCAGGGAAACCAGCTAGGAGACTCCTGCAACAGTCTACATCAGAGGATGGTGGCTTGGACTAGATGGTAGCAGAGAAAATACAAGAGGTATGTTTGTAACATATTTTCAAGGTGGTAATAACAAGACTTACTGGTAGACTGAATGTAGAGTACTGAAATAAAGAAACCAGACCTACTTTCCAACATGCATCACAAATAAAACAGCACTGTTCTACGAAGCCATTTCGTAGAAATGGTTTCTTGTTTCTTCAATTATAACTAGTCTTTCTTTCCTTTACTAGCTCCTTTCTTGTACTGCTTTTATTGGCCCTTTTGACTTTATACATTTTGTAGGTCGGAAAAGGCCATGTCTACTATCAAAAACCTGAAATCTTTGAGGGTGGACAACAGGATTATTTGTATGTGTAACCCAAATGCTCAGGGCAGATGTTCAGTAGATCTTTCCAAGGTAACATCCTGGTTACCAGAGAAGACCTGGGGGACACTTTCCTTATTTTGAATCCCGTGTAATCTTTACAAGTGATTGAACCTCTCAAAGCCTTGGTTTCTTATTTTGTAAAGTGGCAGGAATAACACATCCTCATCAGAGTTGCGGAAGGAGACAAACTCAGAAAGTGCTTAGAAGAGCACCGCGCAGGGCCCGCCAGAATAAGTGCCCAACAAATGGGAGCGATTATTGTTTGTTCGACTTAATTGTTTGTGATGACGAGCTTCTTCAGAAATGCCCTCCAGAGTCTTCATTGGAAAATCCAACATTCTTGTTGAAATGAGGGGCTTGGAGGGGAAAAAAATGCTCTGGATGGGATTCTGTAATTTAGTTCGAAAATATCTAGATCTAAAGCTCCTTTGATCTGAAATGACAGCAACAACAAATCCCCCAGTACAGCCGCTTTGCTACTTGTTTCCTTTCACCATCTGCTCGGATGATTTCCTTTAGTTCTCCAGGTCTTACTTGGAGTCAGCTGCCTTAAAATAATAAAATAAAATATAATTTAAATCTAGTCCTGTACTTATTTGGGAATGAGAAGACAAAATGCTTTATTTAAATGTACAGCTAGTTGCTGCTGGTTGAAATATAGGGCAATGTTGACTAAAATGTCTGAGGAAGGAACAGCTCTGGGAAAGTGAATTTTAGGATAAAACAGAGGATGAATGAGAACCTGACTTCTTTTAACTGTGTGCCATGGAGACAGTTTCTGAAACACACCCTCTGCTATCCTGCCTTCGTAAGACGGTTGTGTCAATCCTAGTTTAACGTCGCTTTGATCACAAGTCTCCGACAGGCCCAGGGGCATTGTAAACATGGATTGTTCGGGATTATAGATGAGAATGAGTGAAATAGCAATAGAAAAAAAGAGGTCATGAGAGAGGTGGAGAGGTAACATGGTGATTTTGAAGATTTGCATGGAGGTTCCAGGGGACCCTGGAAGGTATGTTTGAAGAGGTGGATGGGTTTCAGACCAGGGAAGGCTTTGAAGGCCGGGAAAAGTTATTTCAGGGACAGAATAATGAAGTTTCATAGCTGGTATTTGAAAGGTCCTCTTTATACACAAATAAAGATGGTTTTATTTAGTGGTCACTAGAATAATCCTCTACTAGAATAAAGTTACCTGATGTCAAATGACACAGGAAATCCATATTTCTACCTGAGGGACACCAGAGAGTTAGCTGTTAAAGAGCTTTAGGACTCCATCTAGTCTGCGCTTTCCATTAGAACTCCATGTTCTGCGTCTGTCGATATGTTTCCTTTGGGGGTTGGGGGGATGAGGGAAGGTCACATGGTCGTAAACTTAGCAATGCTGGATTAAACAGAGCAGGGGGCTCTATTTTTCATGATTTTTAAAGTCCTTTAATATGCTAATTAAAGCATATTGTTTGTTCCTTTCTCAGGAGGGTAGACTATTATTGTCCTAATTTAATAGTTCCCCTTTGTACTGAGTTACCTACGAATACCTGTGCGACTCAATGCCTATTTGATCCTCTGTTTTACATCCAGTGAAACTAAGGCCCAGAGAGCATGAAGAGCTTGGTCTGCAGTGAGTTCACGGCCGGGTCACAATTCTAACACAGGAATTCTGGCCACCAGGCAAGACTTCAGTCCACTCTTCCTGACTCCCTATCAATATTTGGAGCCAGTTTTCCAAACGGTTTTACCTAGAACAAGGAATTGCCAGTGATTTCAGAAAGAACTGGCAGACTTTGGAGAAGCAATTGCCAAACTGGCCCAGGCCAGCCTTGTGGCCATGCTCCCCCCCCTCACCCCCCGAAAAGCCAGGTCTGGACAACCCACACAGAGGCAGGTGTCCAGAAATCACACCAAGCCTCGGTTCTGTTTTTCAGTGACGCAAGCTGAAATAAATTATTTTCAATGTGACACATGAAGTCAGTATCAGAAATAAAAGAGACAGGTTGTACAGAGAGGCTGCGGAGATGCCACGTCCAGGAGGGAGGGTGGGGAGATCGGGTGTGGGGCGTTGGCATCAGCCTTGAGGCAGCACGACTCACTTTGCCCCAGGCCTTGCTCTGACAGAGCCAAACCCATTCTCCCAGACACCACAGAGAAGCCCGGTGACTGGGCCCACTGTGTCTCGGGTAATTAACTGGACTTCACACTTCGCAGGCAGGGTACAGGAACAGGGGTGACTTGCTTACAGACCTTGTTCAGGTGGCCCCGGATCTGGACAGCATTTCCACTGAGAAATGGTGAGAGGCTCCGAGAAGGAAAGTCCTGGGCAGAGAGTATGGCTCAATCTGCATCCCCAAACACCTAACCAGTCATTTTTGGAAAAGGATTTTTACATGTTTTCTATGGCTTAGGAGGCCAAACACACACCAATACATGGGAGGTTTGCTTGACAGATGTTAGCTCATTCTAAGAGTGGGGACTGGCTGGCAGTGGAGAGGGTTTCCTTCAGCTGGTCCTGGGCCAGAACCCAGTTGGCATGAATGTGGGAGACCTGGTCCTTTTACAGAAGTACCTACCACCTCCACCCTGACGACTAGTACCTGCAACACCTTCGGTAGAGAGTCTGTTGGCTTCAAACTTGCCCTCTCCGGCATCCCTGACCAATAAAGGCACATCTTTCTGAGCATAGCTCTAATTCCATGAACTGGTACTATGGACTGAATTGAATCTCCCAAAATTCCTATGTTGAATTCCTAACCCCCAGTTTGACGGTATTTGGAGATGTGGTCTTTGGAAGAAAATGAGGTTTAGATGAGGTCACGAGGGTGGGGCCTTCATAGTGAGATTAGTGCCCACAGAGCTTACACTCTCTCTCCCCCTCTCCCCACATACACCCACACACACACAGGAAAGGCTGTCTGAGTGCACAGCAAAATGGCAGCCATCTGCAAGCCAGCATGTGACTGGGTTTTCACCAGAACCCAATCGCGCTGACACCCTGCTCCCAGACCTTCAGCCTCCAGGACCGTGAGAAATGTAATTTCTGTTGTTTGTGCCATCCAGCCTGTGGTGTTCCGTAATGAAAGCTTAGGCTGACTAATACAATTAGTAATAGGGGTGTTTGTACCACGATAAGTGAAAATACTTAGATGGTGGATAGGAAGCAAATCGAAGCTCCTGCAAAAGGGTAGGGGGTGCATTTGGAACCGGAGGAAGTCCTGCAGACTAGACCCAGGATCTGACAGTTCTGCTGAGCTTGGCCCTGTGCCCAAACTCCTCTCACTTCTCTTCATTTCACTAGGCTGGGAAAACATGCACATCTGTTACCCACAAATACTCTGAATTTCCCCACCAACGCAGATCCCCGGGAAAACCTAGCACAAGCAGAACGGTGGAGGAGAGGCACAGGATATTTGGTGTTTCTCAGGAGGACGGCTGATTCTTTTTTTGACACCCTCTATCTTGGTCTCTTAATTTGTTCCTAGTCAGTGAGCCACAGTATGGTCCGGAGGAAAGACAGAAAGAGGACAATTGTAAAGCTTAAACCTTAGTTCCATCACTGACTAGCCATGTGATCTTGGGCAACTCGTGGATCCTCTCTTCACTTCACTTCCTCTCCATGACCCTAGCTACTCTCACAGCCTCAGTTTCCCCCATGCATCCCTATTCAACAGGGACCATAAACAATAGTGACTATGAACCCAGACATGGTATTAAACATCCATGAATTCAACTTATGCCACTTCTAACCTGTGAAACCTTGAGCAAAATTACGTAATGGCTTGAGTTTCAATTTTACAGCTGCCAAATGGGGTTCATGACAATCCTTATCACAGGCAAGAAGTGAAGAACTGCTTGTGAAATGTTGAGCACAGGGCCTAAAGCGCCTAATAAAGGCTAGCTCTCGCCTGCGGCACGCTGCTGAACATACTGCAACCACCCCCAAACACCCTGCTGTAGTTCGCCTCTGGGCCTTGGCTCTCCAGGCCAAGAAACTCCTGGTTGACCTTTAAGACCCACATGGTAACCCCCTGGACTCCGAGAAGCCCTCCCTGCTGTGTAAGTGGTGAGGCACACACTCCAAGGGAACAGCGCTGTGCCTTTGATCAACCGTTATTGCTCCTAACCCAAAGTGTTGTGATGGCTCTTACAAGACTGTCTTCCATGCTGGATCTCACTTTTCTCCAGGGCCAAGGTCAATGTCTATTTTTAACCAGTTTCTAACCAAGTTAACATGGCCTTCATTAGGCATTAAGTGTTTGAAGAATGGCTGTTGGATGGGTGAACAGTTGAAAGGTTTAATAGATGAATAGTAATCCATCACATCCACTTATGAGGCATAAACATATAACCATTTCTTTTCATTTTCCATCAATTTAATAATCATTTATGAATATTTCAAAGCAAGACCCATATTTGGAGTCCCAGGGTTAAAAGAAATGTTTACCATTTATGTGACTGAAGCACATGAACCTCACTTGATACTCACAGCACCCCTTGGGGGAAAGAGAGCAGGCGACGGTCTGATTTTACCAGTGAGCACACAGAGGGCGAGGGAAGTTCAAGAGGACCCTAGAAGGACACCCAGCATTCAGCAGCGTGTGAGGCCCTGGATCTGAGTCCTCTACACACTGCTGACTTGCTGTGTGACCTCGACTCTGACACTTCCCTCCTCGGGGGTTTGACGGGTCTCTGGGGCCCTTCCCCCTCTGGAATCACGTGAGCTGGAGAGCCTGTCAGCTGGGAAACAACAGGGCTGCCTGCTTCCTGTCCTCCCCCACGAGGGCGAACTGAGAGTGCACTCTGACACATCAAAGCCCTTGGGCAGCACGGGGTGGGATTACAATGTGGTTGGTAGTTCCTCCGTGAACTGGTGCTTCAGTGTTCCCATGCCAACTGAAGGGAAGAAAAGAAAAAACTCAAAACCAAAAATCCAACACAAAACCAAGCACGATCTATGCCCAATAGAAAATACTCTGCTGATGGTAACATTCGTTACTATGTCACAGGGAAATAGTTAATAGAAACCCCAGCTTGGCCGGAATGGCTGGGTCTAGGACTGGTGAAAAAAGAAAAGGAGATGGGGTGTGAGGGAGAGGGGCTGGGAGGGCAGCCAACTGTGGGGTCAGCGTCCCTTATTTGCACCATCCATCAAAGGATACATTATCCTCAGCAAGCCGGGGAAACCAAATGGGCCCGGAAGATGCCTTCTGCTTTTCTCATGGTTCTGCCACCCCCGCCGGCACCAGGAGGCCCAAACCAACAGGACCTCTCTCTCTCAATAGTCAACTGAATTTGTTTTCAGCTTCCTGCCAGCATCCCAGATCCCCAGAGTGCCCTCATAGCTTTATTTTGTCATCCACTGCCTGCTGACGGGCCACTCTGCTAATGGCCCCCAGGGGGCTTGCTTCCCCCTTGCCTGGCAGGGGGCAGGACATTGGGGCTTCTGGGATGGCCACCACCAGGGCCACAGAGCTTCAGAAGTCAGGGCAGGGACCTTCAAGGAGCCTCCCAAAGGGCCCAGGGCCCTAGAAAGGGAGGAACTGAATCAAGTAAGAGAGACAGGGATGAGACGTTGAGTAGATGGGAAGCTAAGAGGCTATGGCAGCTTCTTATAAAGAGATCACAGCTGGGGATGCATCATCAGGTCCCTGTAGTGGTCATATACTCTTTCCTACCCCCCCCCCCCGCCACATATATTTCATCAGCGAGTCTGTCAGTACTAGCTACAAAATACAGTTGAATCCACTTTTTTTTCCTATCTCCACTGCTCCTTCTATCCCATACCAATATGATCATTTCCCCGTGTCACCGCGTTAACCTTTTGTCTTCATGCCTCCTTCCTAGCTATGCACCACCCAGAGGCTGATATGACCTTTCAAACATATTAAGTTAAAAATATTATTGAGTCCACACCTTGGCCTATAAAGCTCTCCATGAGCCTGCCCCTCTCCAGCCTTACCCCTCACACCTCACTCGTGGAGCTAGATCTCAGTCTTTCTGGTCTTCTTCCCATTCCTTGAGCTGTTTACTGCCAAGCTGGTTACCGCCTCGGGGCCTTTGCATCGACCGTTCCCTCCTCTTAGACCTTCACATGTTGCCCCCGTCTCATTAATCACATCTCAGCTCCCTTGTTTCTTCCTCAGAGAGACCTTCCCTTGAACTCTACGTAAAGTCCCTAACTTTCCTTTATCTTACCACTTTTCTTCTAGCATTTTTCATCATTAGTAACTATTTTGCCTATTTACTTGTTGAATTATTTAATGTCTCTCTCACCTGTTCAGTGTAAGCTCCCGATAACAGGGACTACTGCCTCCTGTTCATTGTTTGACCGTGTCTAGCCTGGACCTGGCACGGAGAAAGTGCTCAGTACACACTTACCAAGTGCATGAATAAATAACTGAGTGAGTCAGTGGGTTTCTACAGTGTGTTCTTTCTCTGTGCCTGGCACTGGGCTCAGCCCCGGAGATACAGAAGTGAACAAAGCAGGACCACTGCTCCGAAGCTGCTCTTGGTCAATGAGGGAAACCGAGATGCCAAAGTTTCAGGGCAAAAAGTATAACACCACATCTATGTATGGTCCTAATGAGAGCAGGGGCTAACTATACTCTGCATGGATTTTTTCCCACAGAATCTTCACGATAACCCTATAAATCAGTACTATGACATTTAAACTATGTAACAACCCATTTGACAGATACAGAAATGCAGACCCAGAGAGGTTCAAGTAACTTGCCCCTGGGGACCACCGGTACATGCCTAAGATTTCAAACCAAAATCCTAATCTTCCCACAGCCTCTGCTCTGCAGCCCTGGGCCAGTGACGCTCACTGTCCTCCCGGACCAGCAGCGACTTCATCACCCAGCCACTGGTTAGACATGGCAGTTCTCAGACCCCACCCCAGACCTCCTGAATCAGAACCTCTGGGGGATCCGGAAATCTATTTCAACAAGCCTTGCAAGTGATTCTGATGATTCTCACTCAAGTTTGAGAACCACTGCTTGCTGAATGACTTGCTTTTTGTGGAATATTTAATTAAAGTCAAACCAAGATCTTTCCTATAGTAACTTAATCTCAGCTCAGACCCTGTGGGTATGGACTGCTGTCTGGTGCAGAGGTGAAGGAAGCACACTGCACCCAGAACTGAGCCAGCCGCCCTGCCTGCCCGTGGCCCCAGGACCGGGGGAGGGAACTATGGCCTGGAGGCGCAGCCCCTGGGCAGGGAGCTGATCTGAGCAGGAAGGAGTCTGTGACCCATTAACCTGCTGCTTCACCAGGCAATGAGAAGACAACAGGGCCCTAGGCGGGGGTGTCACAAGAGCTGTCCCCCAAAGCAATAGACTGGTTGTTCAGCAATACTTCACATCAGACTTATTGTCCTGGGCTAAAGATCATCATATGATAATAGTAATTAGTATAAATAACAAGACCGTAAGTTTTGACTCTACTTTTAACATTTTCAGAGCATTTGGACATCTGTTTTTTTTTCTCTTAGTAATCTCTCCAGTCACACAGAGTAGGACTAGAACTGCTGTTACGCTGGCCAGTGGGAGGCACGGGGTGAGGAGCTGTGTCCGAAGTCTCACAGCCTGTCAGCTCAGTAGTAATAGCAGCTCATGTGTGTTCTGAGCTTTTGTGAGCCAGGTTCCATGCTACATGTGCTGGGTTCGGTTTAATTTAATAAACCTCTAGGTTTGGGCTTTCTGGACTCCCAGATGGTCTGCTTTAGCAAAAGCAAGGTTTCTCTTCTTTCACTTCACTCTAAACTTCTTCAAACTCTCCAGGCACTTGCTTATTTTATTTATTCAGCCTTTATGTAGCTTACACGCCATGCCAAGAAGGTGAAGGGCGCAGGGTGAGTGTGCCTGCCCACCAGTTGCCAGCTCTCCCAGGGGGCTCTGAGCAATGCAGTGCCACTCACGGTTGAGCCCTTCAGGACAAAAGCAAATTATTTACCATTTCAAAAGCCACTAGATCCTAGGTTCTCGGCAGTCTTCTGAGGTTTGAGCTTGGTGCACAAAGAGAAAGGATAATTTGTGCTGATCAAACACCCAGCATGGGGCCAGCTATAAAACTGTGCAATGAGTGAGGAGACCATCAGAATCGTTTTCATGGGGCCCATGGATATGAAGGGGCTAGGGAAGGGGCACCCAGGCAAAGGGAGGGTCAAAAGATGGGGGTAGGGGGTCACTAGACCTAGTGCAGAGGCTCCACCAGTCTGTCCCCTACAAATGCTGTGACATTGAGCAAACCTTTCTGTGTCCGAACTTCAGCTTCCTCCATCGTGAAATAAGGACTAGGGTTCCTGACTTGCCTTCTTCATGGGGATCTTTGAACATCAACTGTGAGAATCAGTAATAATAATAATAATAATAATAATAATGGCTAACATCTGTTGAGCAATTATATGTTCTACTCTCTTTCACTGGCTTATTTGATTTAATGCTCTAAGCATCTCTATGAGGCAGATACTGTTTTAGACCTCAAAATATAGATGACAGCAACAGAGGTTTAGTAACGTACTGATGTCACCCTTCAAAAAGTGATGGAGGAAGGATTTGAATTCAGGTCTCCTGATCCCAGAGCCTATTACTATGAAATCACTGCACCAGAGTTGAAAATCAAGTGGGGAAAGTGTAAAGACTCTACAGACATAAGTTGCAGTGAAGAAATGGGTGGAATCCAAAGCATGAACAAAAGTGGGGCCTGAGATCGGAAGCTGTTAGGTTGGCCTCTGGGAAGGAAAGTGCTTCCACATACGAGATGCTCTAACAAGTTAGCACAATCGTCCAGGCTAAGCAGCAGACCCTAGATGGTGAGTCGAGGTTCAAGCATCAGGGTTTATGTGGTGTGATTTAATACAGCTGTAAACCGCAGAAAGCATCAGGGGCTGGAGAGACACAGGCACTGGCAGGCAGAGGTGGTACCGGGCAGCTGCAGTTTTCAAAGGCCTCTGATTTTCTGCTGCTGCTCCAAAGGTGCATTTAACTCTATTCCCAGCCACCTGGCAGTCTGGGCAGCCTAGGGCAGGTGATGGCTTCCACCTCTGGCTCAGTAGGTGAGGAGACTAGATCACCCTGGGCAAAAAGAAGAAGGCCTCAGTTGGAATCTAGATTTACTGAATCACAAAGGTCCAGCCGCAGCCGCCAGCTGCTGACAGCCATCTGGGAGTGGCACAAGAGACCAGTCCTTGCTTTGCCACAGAATTCTGAAGAGCTTCAGATGAGCTTCTGTTGGTCATAGCTAAGGGAAATTATATGATAAGTGATACTTGTTGAACTCTATTCAGGGGCTCATGTGAAGGCATATTTTAGGCCCTAGGTACTTTTACAAGTCCGACCTCCCCCGTCGCGTCAAAGATATTACAGGTATCACAGAGCAGCCACATTTCACAGTAAATCCAATTTGTGTGAGTGGAGCAGTGCTGTTGTGCACTAGTTGACATAATGACAAGTTTATAGATAGTTCAGAATTTATTAATTTGACTTTACACTTTGCTTTTGCTATTTCAGAGATGATATATTTTTCTGGCTAGAAATACTATGTAGGTCCTTCAAACGACCGCAGGCCGGAGACACTATGCTTATGCCTAATGGAGAATGATCCTGTGGTTATGGAGTGCCGGGAGATCAGTTCCTCCACATGCTGTCAGAGGATGCATGCGGGGACTCTGCCTTGGGTTTGAGTCCCGGCCCCACTCCTGGTTAGCTGTGTGATCTCAGGCAACTGCCATAGACCTGTTTGTGCCTGTTTCCTCATTTGAAAAACGGTCATTGTGAGGACTCGATCAGGTAACACACGTAAAAAGGTTTAGAAAACTATCTATGACACAGCATGTAAAGTCGTCATTGTTATTCCCACAGTGTCCCTGCGAGGTGGCCGCTGTGGGGATTCCCACTTTGAAGATAAAGGAAGTGCAGTTTGGACAGGTTGTGATCTACCACACGCGGTGAGCAATGTGGGCCACTGTCGCACAGGTCACTGCCTTCAGAGCCCTTTCTCATAGTCAGGAAGGGCTCATCATGTCAGGCAGCACAGGCCACTTACAGTGGAGTGGCAATGACTCTCACGTGGCAAAGGGCATGAGTTTATTTCTTGCTCCAGCTACAGTCCGGCGCAGGACGGCAGGAGGACGCTGCTCCTCTCGGTCACTCAGGGACCCGGGCGCAGAGGGGCTCCTGCCTGAGAAACACTCTCACGATCTCTGTGGTAGGGAAACACGTACGGCAACACATACCGACTCTTACAGGTTCGCCCCAGGAGGAACACATCAATTCCACTCATGGTGCTTTGGACTAAGCACGTCTCAAGGCCAGGCTGATCTTCAAAAGGGGGTGAGGGAGTGCACTCAGCCATGTGACTAGGAGGACAGCCGGGGACTTGTGAGGGGCCCTAATGTTATCTTAGAGGAAACTCTTGAGGATCAAATGAACTAGTCCATGTAAGTTACTAAGAACAGGGCCTGGAACATCCTAAAAGCTCCTTAAATGTTAGGTATTAATTCCCATTAGTTAGTGAATTGCCTGTAGTAAGTCTCCCATATAAATAAACATCTTCCACCTGATTCCCTTGATGAGTCTCCCTCTCCCAATAATTTATTCTGCAAACAACTCCTGATCCATTTTTCTCCAAACTTCTCTCTGACATGTCATCTCCCAGTGATTCTCCCTTGTCTCATGGGGTAAAGCTCAGACACCCAAGTGTAACATTAGAGGGCACTGCATAATCCAACTCCAACCCACTTTGGTTCTCCCCCACTCCCCCGATACCTTGGCCCTGCTCCAGCTGGGCCTATCTGTGGTTCCCACATTAGTCTTACGCAGTCCTACCCCGTGCCTTGATCTACACCATTCTCTGCTGCATTATCTCTCCTCCCCGAATGCTTCTTCCCTTCTGAATTCCGACATTTTTTACTACTTTTGTAAAGAAGCCCCCTCCTCCACCACAGCCTTTGGTGACTCACTCGGGGCTGAACACCCTCAGCATTTAGCCACCGGACCACTCATTTGGTACTGGACAGTGGCTCAGATGGCTCAGAACACTTTTTTTCTTTTATCTTTTTATACTCATGTTTTGTCTTTGCGGAAAGAACACAGAGTACAGCAGCAGACAGATGTTGATCTAATTTTCAGGCCTGTCATCTACTGGCCTTGAGACCCCATACAAGTTACCTGAAGTCACCTGAGCCTTCTCCTTTTCTCTTGGGGCACGGAAGTGATGCTGATCCCGCCTAGTTCATGAGGACATTCTAAAGAGAGAAGTAGAACCAAGTACAGTGTTGGGCATACACAAGATGGTGTTCTCATGACTGCTGATTTCCCAGTATCTGGAACAGTACTGAGCACATAATAGGGAATTCAGTGACTATTTGTGGAATGAATGAATGGTTATTAATCACCAATAACTGTTACCAAGCATGCTAATTTCCTCCAAAAACTAAGGTTTTCGAAGACAAGGAGCTTTGAAATGTAAATGTTCTTTGAAAAACAAGTCTTAGGCAATGGTTCTCATACTTAGGTATGCAGAAGAAGGAAGGCATTAAAAAGGTTGGTTGTTGGAATCTGGATTTACTGAATCACAACTCCTGACATACAGTGTAAAAACCCTTACAGTAACAAGCTTCATAAGAGATGGTGATGCTAGGGTCCACAGGTTGTGTCTGAGAAAGCCTGCACTGGAAGCTCCCTTCTTGATTGGGTACAGACCCTTCAAGGCAGGTCTCTGCTAGGCATCCTATCCAAAAGGGGTGGTCCTCAGGGCCAGCCTGCCTGTATAGCTCCTTCGTTTATAATAATTCTAGAGTACTCCTAAAAATAAATTCATTAGAATTGGAGAAATCTGTGTCTACTTAATTGATAGCATGTGTTTTTCTAAACAGTACGAATCTGAAGTAAAGATGGTGATGAGTCTTCAGAGTAGGCCTCTCTGACAGTACTTGATTTTATCTTTGTGCCCAGTGCTGGGTCTGTGCACTGGTGGCCAACCACCTGTGTCGACGGGTTATAAATGACGGTTTCCCAGTTGTAACTCCAGTGGGTCTGTGAGAGGAGCGACATCCTCTGGCTCTCTGGAGGACAGCATTGCCCTCAGAGTCAAAGATCACCCACAAAACCCATGTGGCAGTTGATAGAAGTCCAGGGGAAATATTTGCTATCTTTTGGCAGAACTCTTCTTGGTTAAACAGTGAACAGACACACTCTGTGTTAGTGATGTCAGTCCAGGATCTCTCAAGGATTCGGCTTGTTTACTTAACTGAGGTACCGCCCATGGGACACACATCACCTATTGGATCCCAGAGTTTAGCAGTGTATGGGAAGTGCACACAGTGCTTCCACACCCAAAAAAGCCAACTCATCCAACTGTCAACATGCTTTACCGTTGCCTTCTTTCGCTTCAGTCTGATGCAGCGGCTCTCATCTGGGCATGATTTTGCCTTCTCCCCTCCCCGGGAGACACATGGCAATGTCTACAGACATTTCTGATCGTCACAACTTGGTGAGGGGTTGGGGGGAACTACTGGAAACTAGGTAGGAGCAACGGATGCTGTTAAACATCCTTTAATGTAGAGGACCACCTGCTACAACAAGGAATTATCTGGCCCACAATGCCAATAGCGCTGAGGCTGAGAAACCTGATCTGGTTCCCTTCGGATATCTTATTGTGTGGACTTTAGATGGGCTATTCAGAGTGTTCCTCGTTCAGAATCGGCTCCAGCTGCATTCTCCCCAGTGAGAAGGCAAGGCTTGCGGGTATGGGTGATTCCCCTTTCTCCTTGCCTTATACCTGAAGCAGGCTTTATATGGTAATGTGGAAAGCTGTCGATGACGTTTCCTACATCAGGCATTAGTGGTTGTTCCTGCAGCTGGAATCCAGACCACAGCCTTCTCTCCTGGCTGGCACTAGGGGCCAGGCTTGGACTTCTGCACATACTACCCCCTCGCCCTCATCACACACACACACACACACACACACACACACACACACACCTTTCCTGGTCTGCTTGGAACACATTCTGCTCAGTATATTAAAGAGTCTCCTTAGGTACACAAATGGCACTCTGACTGATGAAACTTCGTTAGCTGTGGCTGTGGAGTAGAATGGCCAGGACAGAGACCAACTTTTCTATTAGCTACTTAGCAACAGTCACTCACCACTGTAAAACCAGGTCCAGCCCGTGGGAATTAAAGAGAGCGGCTTTCACGTGCAAATGGTCACTGGGTTCCGTCCAGCAAGCCTGGGTTTGAGCCTTGACTCCTGAACTTGCCGGTGGGTCTCTGCTCTTCTATTTGTACCATGGGGACCATCGTTCCTGCCCCGCGATGGAGAAAATCAGTACGATGGCTGCTGAACTGTTCTGTAAATTATACTGTATTTATACCCCCAAAAGTGGGTTTTAGGATTAGAAAAACTTCTTTTACATTGGCCTCAGTCTGTGAAACCATGTTTAGGAATCACTGCATTATGATTTAGAGGAATATTTTTGTGACTGCAGCAAATCAGAAAAATGAGGCCAACATAGTGAAGCAAAATGTATATTTTATAGGATTCCTTTATTCTGTGATTATGTGCTTTTTCTTTTCTGTTGTTCAAGTGCCTTTTTTATTATGAAATATAAGAGTGGTAGATTGCCAAATGTTTTGTTTTGTTTTAAAACACCCTTACATAAAAATATCAAAAATTAACATTCTCTATCAGTCCCTGACACGTGTTTTAATTTTTTTCAGATTTATAGAGCCCAGTGTAAGGGAACTCTGCAAAGTCAGCTCAGCGGGAATGTTACTATCACGCCTAAGTTGGTGTGAATGTAACCTAGATGTGTTTGGCATATTAAAAGGAACCTGCCCATGCTTTCCTAATCCATACACAGATCTCACTTGCCTAGGATCACACTGACATGCAGACAGGGTGACGGGCTGCCCCGTGCAGTGATGGACAGGGTCTGCTGCTTTGGACTCAGGCATGGACAACCTTCCCTCTGAGCTCAGCTACTCACCAGCTTCATAACTCGACACTGGACTTGAAGAGCCTCAGTTTCCTCATCTGCAGGAAGGGAAGATATACTGCCCCCTAGGGTCGTTGGAGTGATTAAGTGAGCCAGAGTAGGGAAGGGTCTAGGAGAGTGACCAGCACTGGTGGAAACTCGAAAGTGTTTCTCCTCTTCCTTTATGTCCTGTCTCGAAACCCCGGGTGTATAAATGGCGTGCCTGTGACAGGGCGGCGCTTCCAGCTCCAAAGCAGGCCTTCTTCCTTCCCTGCCGGTGCACCCTGCAACCCCCGCTGTCCTGACCCTCGCTTCTGGGGCACAGGCCCCCAGGACTGAGCTGAGCTTCTCAAACTGGCGTGGGCATCAGCCCACAGCCCACAGCCCCGCCTGCCCTGCCCGGGGCACTTGCTAAACACAGGGCTCTGGGGGCCCACCTCAGGGTTTCTGACTGAGTGGTTCTGGGCTGGGAATGAGAATCTGCATTTCGAGCTACTTCCCAGGGCTGCTGCTACTGGGCCAGGCGCAATGCCTCCTTCTCCTCCAGCAACAGTTCATGCCTGTGGTTCCTGACTGCTGGCTGCAGTTTTTCTGGCCGTTTCCCAGACGTGGCCCTCGTCCAGTACCTCCCATCATAGTAAAGACACCACAGCCACACAGAAAATAAGGCGCCCTGTGTACACCGCCTCCTCTCTCCCCTCACAGCCCGTCCATCTGCAGGTCTCGCCTCACGTGCCCCTGGCCCAGGCTCTCAATCA
Organism: Phyllostomus discolor; assembly: GCF_004126475.2. Taxonomy (NCBI): domain Eukaryota; kingdom Metazoa; phylum Chordata; class Mammalia; order Chiroptera; family Phyllostomidae; genus Phyllostomus; species Phyllostomus discolor. Next base: position 23,153,176 of record NC_040915.2, read on the forward strand.
GCCAACATCCGTCTCACTGTCTCCATCGAACAGCTATGTGACCTTGGATAGGTCGGCCCTCGGAGGAGATGTGCAAAGAATAAATGAGTCTTCTCTGCCTCAAGAACTGTATTAGTAGGGTCCTGACTGGACCAGTGGAGTGTGGTCTATTGTCTGCCAACAGAAACATGCGCAGCAGATTTTCTCATTAGGGTCATGTTTGCCTGTTTGGTGTTAATGAGAATCATTGCTTGTTTCGACTGAGTCGTCTTTATTCCAGTCATTTCTGTTTCGCAATAAGAAGCATCTGTTCCTGCAGTCCAGGGGGTGAATTACTGTCTGGTATCATCTGACAGGGCTGTCCCCTTGGGGGACATCTTTCCAGAATGCCAGTTCTCTTAGCGGTGCCAGGAGGGCAAGGCTTAAGCTAATAAGTGATTGTCGTTCCCAGCTGAGCTACCGGTGGGCCTCGGACTCTCGGGCTTCTCCCTGCAGGGCTGAGGTTCAGACGTTCGGCCCAGGACTCACCTCACCCTCCAAGCCAGACTTCTAGGAAGGGGGAGGGGTGTCAGCTCCTGAGCCACCGCAGCCCTGTCGCTCAGTCTTGCTCCAAATACCTTCTCAAGAGCAGAGCTGGAGCTTCAAACACTAAGAGCCTCGGGAAAGCACTGGCTGACCTCGTCACATCCACGTACTCACGGCGAGCGTAGGGAACTTCAGAGCTGCCTCTGCCAAGCGGGGGAGGAGGAGCACAGAGGAGCACACTGACCCTAGAAGTCAGGGCAGCACCCACTGCCGGGGCGGCGGAGCGTGCAGGCTGGCCCACTGGGAGTCGCCAGGAAGCACTGACTGCTCTGCTCCAGCTCCCACGGGTGGTTTGTGACGTGACCGGCCCGGGGTAGAGGAACACCCTGAGGCTTAGAGCAGAGCACAGTCAGATTCCCGAACCTTCTGTCTTGCTTGGGGTGATGTCTGTGTGAAAAGGGCAGCTTTCTGGAACTCATTCACACTGAGATAAGCACCTTTCAGGCCTTCTGCTGGGTCACCTTGGGCAACTCACTTCCCCTCTCTGGGCCTGAGTTTCCAGTTCTCTCAGTTTTGAAAGGGGATAGTAAGCTCTGCTCTGCCCACACCTAGGGTACTATGAAGCTCACAGGCTGCTGCTGCTTTTGATACTAATCCTAACTGTCCCAGCCACAGCAGCCATTCTGATGGCTTAAGCCCTTGGGGTTCTCCTGGCCCTGCAGATGGTCTTCTGTGTCGTGTCAACACTCTTACAGCAGCCCTGGGAGATGGTTCCTCTCATTATACCCACCTGATAGATGAAGAAACTCAAGCACAGAGAGGCCATACAGCTTCTTGGAGGTCACACAGCAATACTGGTAGAGTCAGGAAGGGAACTCAGCCCTGACTCACCTGCACTTAACCACTAGAGACACTGCTCTGTGATGTTAAATGATTTTTCAGTGAACTTCAAATAGCTCTGTGAATGAAAGATTTTATACATGTATAGTGGCCATGCCACGGCTTGCTCTCCAGACTGTAAGTGATCCCTGTAAGGGATCCCTGTAAGGGAGCCCAGCTCCTCAGGGCCTCGGCTGCCTCCCTGTTGCTGTCTCGCCCTGCACGGGCTCATCTTTCCTTTGTTTCTCCTCCCTTGCATTATGAAAATGAGAAGCAGCTGTGAGCCCTGCAGATCGCAAATGGGATTGCGAGTGTCGCTACCTCTGCTAACAACTAATTCATTACCAGGCGGCGGACAGTTTCCGCTGTGCTGTTACAATCTATTTGGCTGCCATGTGCCACATGGAATCAAAAACAATTTGCTCTGCGGTCAGGTCTGGGTGGCGTTTGTATTCAGACAGGGACGCTCTGCTTCCCAGCACCCCGGCTGCTGAGGAGCCGTTCTCCCAGCAGGAAAGGCTCTGTGTGGGGGAGACGGAGGCTGGAGGGTATGTCTGCGCTCGGAAGGGACCCCGTCTAGCCTCATATGCCTTTCAAGAACTATTCAGCAAATGTGTACAGAGCACCCGCAATGTGCCAGGCGCCGTGCCAGGAGGCAGGGATGCGGGGGTGATACGACAGAACTGCTGCTCTTACTGGGACGGGGAAAAGGCACACGAGTCAACAGGTAAATGACGGAGACGATTTCGGATTACACTAAAGGGCAAGAAGGAAATAAAAGTGAGCAGGAATGCATCCTTTCGTTTAGATGCTCAGGGAGGACCTGGCGGAAGATGGGATATTTGAGCTGGGATGCAAGAATCAGTTGTGGGATAATACTAAGGAAGAACATTCTAGGCAAAGGAAGTTTCAAGTTTTTAGGTGGATGCCAGCTGGGAAGGTTCAAGAAATAGAAATGAGGCCCAAGTAGTTGGGTCATTGGGACAAATCACACAGGGATTCACAGGCTGTGGTCTTGCCTGGGCACCTCCTCTTTGAAGAACCCTCGGGGGCCCAGCTAACCAAGGCGGGGCTGCTGTCTGTGCACTCATCATGTCTCCAAAGCCTGATGCTGACCCTCTCCAGAGCTATGATCATGTCTTACTCTTTCTGCATCTCCCCAGTCAAACCCTACGTAGCCCTGGACACAGCCCCAGACACAGAGCAGAGCCTCAGGGCAGCCTGGTCAGGGTAAGGTGTAGCTTAAGAAAGACGTTGCAGACCACAAGAGACATAGTTCGCTTACACCCAAAGAAGAAATTGTTTACATTCAGCACAAAGATGAACTGCTGCAGTAGAGACTGAGCTCCCTGTTACCAGACATATGCAAGCAGAAGACAAAAGATCAGTTGGCAGAAAATTGTTAGAGGTAGCAGTAACAGTTACCATTGTAATAGCAGTAATATTCCCTTGTATCAACCAGTCTACACATGCCAGGCACTTGATGTGTTATGATCTCATTTAATGCTCCCAACAACCCTGTAAGGAAGCATTATTGTTGTCCACACTTCTCGGTCTGGAAACTGTAACACTGGTAGCTTAAGTCCTGCGTGCCCGGGGTCACACTGTGAGTAAGTGGCAAGGTCCCAATTAGAAGTCCTTATTTTTGAAATCCTCTCTACAAAAACTGATTAGAATCCATATTTTGACCTTATATATTGTGGTACTTTATTTCTATTCTGAGCTTCCTTGTAAGGTCTATGTGAGGCATGTCTTGGCCTCGCAGGCTTTGCAGGCTCCTCACGTGTACCAGCTAATAATGTAAGGCGGGCCTGTGGAACTGAACCTAACAGAATGTGTGGGGAAATGACTGAAAGGCTATTTTCCCACCTGCAAAATCATTTCCAGAGATCTGGTTGTGGTTCCCGGTCCCACCCCCTTCTCTTCACTTTACTTGAGCAACATGTTAGCTGCCAGAAGCAAAGGTTAAACCATGCCGATGAAGGAACAAAAATAAAACTTCACCAGCCTAGGAACCTGATGTTTCCATCACCTGCTTTCACCTGTTTTAAATGAGGCCACGGCTCTCTGGAAGCTGAGGCACAAATTCCTTGAGAAGAGGTGAAGGGATTTTAAGAGCAGAAAATGGACTTTTGGCATGAAAATGAATGGATCCAAAGTTCAGTTAATGCAAAGCTCCCTACCTTCCCAGCCTGTCCAAGTCCCGTCTCTTCCTTGCAGCTTTCTTTCTAAGACACCCTCCGCCCCTTACCCCCTCTGCGGCCCCCTCCATCCTGGAAGATCCATTTCGGTTCTGGTTCCCAGCCAGAGAGCTTCGCCCGGACAGCCGTGGTGTTCCCTTTGGGCATCCCGGTGCCCAGCCCGCCATGTGTTTGCCGTGCGACCCCTGGGGGAGGTCGCACAGAACTCTAGAGCTGCAAGGAATCTGTAAGGTCATCTCAGACAACACTCTGGGAAATCTTTCAAAGGGGAGCATTGGATACTGGGGCTTGTGTCGTGGGACACACATTAGAAAAAAAGTTCTAAAAAGTCAGTGTCCTAATGTTTAAGATGTCAATAAAGTTGCCAACAACCATTGTTAATGTTTTCTGAAGTCCTACTAGGACCCTCCATATCCCAGGCTGAGTGTTCTAGGAAACGGCCCGACGTAGTCCTCGCCGTGCTGGGGGCTGTTTCTTCCCCGTCGGCTGGACCAAGTCCAGGAGGCTGCTGACGTCGCAGGGCTAGGGAGGGCGGGGAGCTCGCGTCTGGCTGCAGGCACCGACTCCGGAGTCCGCTTCCAGAACTGGAAACACCGGAGGTCCAGGGTCCCGGACCCAAACGCTCTCTGGGGCTGGGCTGCTAACATGGCCGCGTAAACCCAGAGGGTGTCACAGAAACAAAGGTAGCGATTGTCGACAGACACACAGGACAGCCTCAGCGGCGGAGAGACGGTGGAGAGAACGCCGTGGGGACCTCGGGGACGGGAGCACACGCGTCCCCACTGAGCGGGGGAGGTCACTGCTGGCCTCCAGCCCGCTGTGGCCGCCTGTGAATGTCCAGCCTTCTTACTTTTCAGGGGAAGTGGAAACCCTAAATTTGTATTTGAAAGTATTCAACTGTTTAATGTTGGCCAGTAATTCGAATGTGTTTGAAACATTTTGTCAGCTGAACAAAATACACCTCCCTTCACGTCACTTTTGATTTTATCCAGCCCCTTCATCTTTTCTCTGGGCAAAGGAAGGGCCTGAGAAGGAAACGACTTGCCAGCGATCGCACCACAAATCAGGGGCACAGCTGAGCCCAGAGCGCGGGGGCCCTTTCATGGCAAAGCGCTCCTCGCTGCTTCCGAATGATCGATGAACTCCCCTCGCTCTGACCTCCAGCTGTGCCGGCATATCTCTATCTCTGATGCCCAGGAAATTTTAAATTCAGTTCCTTCTAAGCCCTCTCGTGTCTGTCCAGGTGTTAGCTGGGGACTTGTCCTTCACTGGGAGTGGAGATGATGTTGTACGACGAGGCACTGGCAGGGGAAGTTAATTAAGGCTTTCTTCCTACGGCTTTATCTCGGCAGGCAGACCAGGAGTCCGTAGCCGCGTTCTCTTATGCACAGATGGCTGGCGTTCTCTTGCTGGCCATGACGTTGGACAAACAGAATGTTCCTCCTGCTTTTTTGGTCACAGAAACCAGTTTGCAGCCACTTGCAGTGAGAGCACTGGTGGGAGATGCCCAGCGAAGCCTTTCTTTCCTATCTCGGTCTGTCTTGGGTTCAGGGTCTGCTGCCCCAGGCCAGGGGTTTACGGAGTCCCAAGAAGAAGGCCCCACCCAGGAGGCGCGACAGAGAAAATTTACTCCATGAAATAGCAGTTCTGGAGAGGAGGTGACCCGGGTCCCGGCCATCTGAGTGCACACGCAGGCGCCTGTCATGGCCCAGGTTCTTCACGCTCTTTCTATCTAGGTCGCCCGTGAGGTAGACGGCGTAACTCCTTGACAGATGGTGCCTTGACTTGGCCCAGAAAAATATTTCTAGAGTTGAAAGGAAGAGGGATTCTTAGGGATTCCCCTCAGGGAAACCTTTCCAGAGGGGCTGGGCATCCAGCACCATCCAAGATCTCCGTAAGTGAAGAAAGAGGAGGGGAAGACGGGGGCCTGGGCTTTACGCAGAAAACCTTTTTTCTTTTTAGTAATAATGTTTTGAGTTTGGATCAGCCTCGTTCTTTTCAAAACGCTCCCCCCAAATTTGTCGGACAGCCAGGATCACGCGGTGAAGGAAGAGCTTTGAAAAGAGGCCCCGCTCTCAGGGGTGCCCGAGAGAAGCCGGGAGGCGTGGGGCTGCGAGGGCGGACCGCCTGTGCCCCGAGCGGTTGGAACGGGGGCTCTGGGGAGCTTGTGCTGAGGTGCAGTGGGGGGATAGGGGGGGATAGGGGGACCGGGCGAAGGATCTCCTACGCAAGGGCCTGTGGTGCATCTGTATCTTTGGGACTCGGGAGTGAGGTCCCGGAGAGCTCTCAGAGATGACGACTTTAGGCAACATTCCAGAAGAGGAGGCTGGCTTGTGAAGGAGGGGGTTTGTGGGGGCGGTGGGTGGGGGCGTGTTTCTTCCCTCTCCTCCACCCAGAGAAGAGCTATTTTGGGCAGAAGCCTGCGGGGCCCACCCTGAAGGAAAGGATCTCCCAGGAGGAGGCAGGGAACCGGCCTCTGTCCGAGAGCAACTGCTTTCACTCCAGGCCATCGTTGAGGCTCTGCTTGCCCACCTCCCTTTGCTTGGGGTCTGTTTAGGCAAGAGTGGTATACACCTGGAGCCCTTGGTCTCCCAGTTCTTCTCCCCGATATGGGAAAGTTGTCCTCCCCCCGCTAACTATGGGGAAGAGACTCTGAAAACCGCACTGAAGGCCGACCCGAGCATGACAGAACGGTTTAGCTTGGCAGATGGTCGTCCAGAGAGCCCTTTGGCCACGCTCTGGTTTATCCGCTTCCCCTGTGAGGCCAAGTGGGTCCTAACAGGCAGCTGCACGCAGCATCTCTCCCGCACACAGGTCGTCAGAGCGGACCTGACCTGTGTGGTCCGGACCTTCACCCCTTCAAAGGGAGCTTGGAGCAGAGGGAGGCGAAGTGGGGTATCGAGGAGAGAGAGCTCCAGGCTTACAGATGGAAGATCCAGTCCACATCTTCGGCTGCCATTTACTAGCTTGACCTTGAGAAAGCCCTTTCTCCCTTTTCTGAATTCTAATTTTACTGTGTTTTTTGGACTATAAGATGCACCTTTCCCCCCAAAATTTGGGAGGGATAATGGTTGTTAATGCTGCTGTTGAGTTCTGTTTATATTTACATTGGTGAAATATTATGTTATTTATGTTATTAAATATTTTACCACATTTTTTACTTCAAAACTTTTTTTCCTGTTTTCTTCCTCTAAAACCCAGGTGTTTCTCATGGTCCAAAAAATATGGTAGTTTGTAAAATGCAAATGGGAGCAGAGCCTTTCTTCTCTGAAGTCCCAGATCATGTCACTGCCCCTCCCAAAAGCCCTCTGACACCCCCTTCCTGCAAGAAGCCAACGCTTCCACAGGGCCCGTTTCCCCCAGTGGAATGCGGTCCCTGCGGCTCCACCCCACCCACCCTTCACCTTGTCACCCCCTAAGTCCTCTTCCCCACTCCGCCCTCTGCCTCAGCATCCCTTCCTCAGGGAGCCTTGGCCCCCTGCCCAGGTTAGGGTCTTCTTCGTATTAGTGAGGAAGCACCATGTGCTTCTCCTTGGAAGCTCTCACAACAATGCAAATTAACAACTGCCTATATAATTAATAGCCTATCATCTCTCTCTAACAAATAGTAAGCTCAATTAAGTTACAAACCATGTCTGTCTCCTTCACAACTGTATTTCCAGCATTAGAACCACAAGGTGTAGAGACAAGGCATTCAGTGATTAGTTTTCAAAATGAGAAAGGCTGTGCGTGGTAAGTAAACCCCTCTGGCTTCAGCGTTAACAAAGGGAAAGGAATGCCATCTTCATGAAGATAAAAGCAAACTCCACTGGCCAAACCCTTGCTCTCCTGGCCTGAAGAGAAGACAGAGTATCCTCAGTGTCCCCATATTTATCTGCACCTTAGATCGGACAGCACACCTGACACGCTGGTGTAGTACAGAATTGGTTCACTTGGATGTGCACTGAAAACAGAGAGATGCTGGTGGGAGAAATATGTTCCTCTTGCCTCATAGAAGATTCCACCCACACAGCCAGGCAGGACTGACTGGATTACTAAAACAGGGATGAGGAAGTCAGGAGAGCAATGAATCAGAAATGCAGCCACGAGGGTACAGATGAGCATTCATTTTTAATGAGTGTTTATTGAGCAGCTATTACTGATTGCAATGTCATGTTTTGCCCCTGTTGTTGATATAAAGCTAGTGAAAGTATTTAATAACTAATGTTCGGAGGTGTTATTTGTTCAAGTTAACATAAGTCTTAACCAGTAGGACAGAAATTTGAATCCAGGTTGGTCTAAAATTCGAAGTCTTTCTTCTAACCTCTGGGATATATAGCTTTGTGTTTTTAAAAAAAAGTGATGCGGGGCTTTGAGGGGCTTATAGTCTGGTGAGTGTTGTACCTAATCCGTTGTTAATTCAAGCTGTCTGCATTCTTGCTTGGTCCTACTTGGGACGAGACTCTGGTGAGACAGCTGGCTAATGCGGCAGAAGTAGATAGTTTCTGACATGAAACTGAGAGAGAGCATTTGGTGGCAACAGTAATTCTGAAACTGAGGATCCAAGGGCCTGCCTCTCTGTCTTGCTATGTGCCTGTATCAAGTTCACTTCTTGCCTTGCCAGGTTTCTCTGTTTCTCTGGGGGCCATGCTGTACTCCTGAGGACTGATGCACCCAGTGGAACTGCAACCTTGGAGGCTTTGCTCTGTACCTCTAGATTCTAGAGTCTAGAATAACCAGCTCTTTCCCTGTCTGAACAATCTCCTGCAGGATGGTGTCCTAGGAATTTCCTTCTAAGGTGATACACCAGAGCCCTTAAGCCTCCTCTTGGGGTTAGGACTTAAGCTGAGGAGGAACTAGAACCCACCTTGCCTCTGGCTTCCTGTCCAGCGCCCCACAGCCCAGCCGTCTGCCTGCCTGCCTGCAGTGGGGGAGCACAAGAGCTCCACAGGGTTTCCAGAATGTCTGACCATGTTTGACTTTGATTAGTGAGTGTCCGGGTCGCAGGCAGACAGTGTAGCAGGTCCTCTTCCGCCCACCACCCCATCCAGCAGGTATGGCCTTAACACACCTCCCCTCACCCAGCCACAATCACCCATCTGTCTGCCCACAAGACAGATGATAAATGAACTTGTAACCACTCATCCCACCTATATTGTAGCAACTTACAGAAGGCTTTCCCACTCATTATTCTATTAATTCTCACTGCAGTTGCTACTGTAATGCCCATTTGGAAATGAGAGCTCTATGAGACTCAGAGTAGAAAAACTTGCCCAAGGTTACCCATTTAAAAAAAATGCAGAGCTAGAAATGGAACCAAGGTCTGCCAAATTCCAGAACGTGGGGACTGATCAAGAAGACCCACTGCCACCAGGCCAAGGTGTTCCTACACTTGACCTGTGACAGGGAGTCCTCCCAAGTCAAGGTTTCAGGACTCTTGATACTTGCCTTGGGAAATCTGCCTAACCTTATTCTTCTCCACAGCAAAGTTGAGAGTAGACAACCACTCCTTCTTTTCTCTCTGTGTCTCTGTTCCTAGTTTTTCTCAGAAGTTTAGGGTCCAAGGGGTATAATTAGCAGGCCAGCCTGTCTTGGAGAACAGTTGGGTTGCTTGACTTCAGTACTTGATGCCAAGTGGAGGTTTAGCTGAAAGACTGGCTGATCAATGCTCCTCGGGGGAGAAGGAGCTGTGAACTAGCCTGGATCGTCTGGCAGAGACTAGGAAGAAGGAAAGTCCTTAGATATTCAAGCCGAAAAAACGACTAGGGAAAGTAAAAGGGCCAACCAAAGTCGTAAACGCTTCAGTAAATCTCAATGATAGCAACTTGAAAAATCTTGCATGTTCAGTTTCATTTCATAATTCCTTTAGTAATGAGACGAATAAAGATTTCTAGCCTGGAAATGTAACTGGTAAATGTGCAGATGGCAGTGTATTGGTAAATGATAATGTATTGTCACTTGCTCATGAAAGGACAGTGTCAGGCTGAGGAGTAAACACTTGGCTGACCTCAAAAGGTCTTGGTGCTAGCCTCAGGATCATCTCCGCCAGCCATGCAACCCTGGCGTGTGACTCTTGGGCACCCACGAAGCAGTATGGTAACTCCCCACACTAATGCGCCAGCCTGTCTTAAACAAGGGGTCATATAAACACCTGACCTCTATGGGATACATAGCAATGCCCTCACAAGAAGAGGCATATCTGAAAAAGCTTAATCAACATTATAATATGCTTTCACAATTAGAACCTGATTGCACTTATTGTGTTTGTTTAATATGTAGATATGAAGTTTCAAGAAATCTTTCTATCTAAGCAAATGGTACATTCTATATGAACCAAGAAATTTCTCCACTGGGTCTATATCCTCTTAATGGAGTATATAATAATCTCCATGGGATGGGCTGTGACCCTCCATGGAAGGTCATTCTTCATGAGTTGTGAGGATCAGGTGTGGGAGTGGATGTGAAAATAATCTATAAATCTAAAATGTTGGATATGTGTACAGAGTAGCGCTACCATCTTCCGCCATTGTTCATTTAAATGCATGTCTAAGATTTGGGATGGTCTTTTATCCCAATGGAAAGATGACCCAAGGGGGCCAGAGATGAGGCCTGTCTATTGAATAGAGCAAGTTAACTGACACACACAGTGGATGGAAACCCATTACTATAGATTTGTGAGCATCACTCTCCAGCCAACTGAACAAAGAAGTCATAGACAAGAACATGAATGATTTGCCTTATTGCAGAACATGTGTTTGGAAGGTAAGTGATGTGAATATAAGCAGCTTTTACTTCTTGCTCTGAAGTTAGCCCTACCTATAAAGCACCCATTCCCAATATTACACAAGTATCAATAAATGTCAGCTGGTCATTGGTTGTTCATGTCCAAGTCCATGGTCACAGTTTTCGGCCCCACCTTCTGTCCCTCTGCTTGCATTCCCTGTCTCAGTGACAGTGCTGTTGTCCACAGAGGCATTCAGGAAGTTACAAAGAGTCTTCTGATTTCTTTTCTCTGTACCCACATCTGTGACCTGTCACCGAGTTTTTAATCTGTCGCCCTCCCTACAGCCACAGCTGGCAGAACTGACAGAAGCTCTTAACTGGCCTTGATCTCTATGCCGTTTCTGCCAACAAATCTATTTCCATTTCAGCTGTCAGAATCTTCACCTTGGCACACAGCTTTTGCTATGCCACCCCTTGTTACACTCTTGGCGAAGTCCAGGCTTCACTGGAAACACCCAAAGTGTAACATTCAAGGCTGATCAGGCCCTGACCCTGTCCTATCACATTTGTCCTTCCCATCACATTTGTCCTTCTGCCTGCCTCCTGAGCCCTCCCACAAACTCACAGCCATGCCCCAAACTGGAGCCAGACCTCCTTCCTGTTCTCTCCTGCTCAGATCAGGCTGCCCAGCTTCCCAGCAACGCCCTTCTGTTCTCTTCTTCACCCTTCCCTCTCTCCACTAAGACTTTTATTTTAATTTAAGTATAGTTGGCATACAACACTATATTAGTTTCAGGTGTATAACAGAATGATTTAAAATTCATACACTTTAAAATTTGACTACCACTCTAAGTCTCGTCATCATCTGTCACCATAATCTATCATGTAATCAACTTTCAGGGCCAAGTTTAGACCTAAACCTCATCCTAAGCTTTCCTACTACCACAGCTCCACAAGAATTAGCCTCCCTCCATTTTATCCCTCGTTATTCTACCCTTCATTAATTAGCATGATTTGCATACACGGTTGTCTCCCCCCTTAGACCAACAGCTGCTTTCAGGAGAAGGACCTTATCGTGCTCACCTGTGGATCTTCTTCTGCTTGCCCCTTCCCACCCCACCCGCCCCAGCCCAGGCACCTAAGCACAGTGTGTGTCACACAGCGGACACCCTAGCAGAGTTTGTTGAATAGAATCCATTAACTGGCACTCTGTTTCTTCGGCGATGACTGTTGGAATCCTGAGCAAAAATTTCAACTAAAATGATGTTGAAGAAAAACCTTAACGTTTGTGCTCATAGTCCTTTTAGAAATATTTTGCTTCATTTTATTATTCCACCCACCCCTGCTAACCTTCTCATTAACTTGAGGCTGTGGAGAAAAGGGAGCAGGCTTATTTTGCTAACTCATTAACATTTCTAGGCAGTTCTCTATTCTCTTTGCTATCCGCAGGGCCTTCACTGAGTCAGGTCACCTTTGTGGGTAAAGTGCAAGGGTCCTGAGATCACACTGTCTGGGTGTTAATACTCGTGGTGCTAATAGACCTTGCATGAGTTAGTTACTCTCTCCAGGCCTCCGTTTTCTCAGCTGTAAAATGAAAACATCAGTGCTGCCCATTTCAGAGAGAGGTTCCACAGGCCTGACTGGCATGCAGGACACCCTGGCAAAATAACAGCAGTGGGACATCTTGGGAACCAGGTAATCTGCAAACCTCCCGGTGAGACCTGCTGCCGTACCCCATACAGCATGTGTAAGTAGATTATAAACAGGATGAAGGGAAAGCTAATGTGTGTTCCACTCTGCATGCCTGGCTGCTGCTGCCTCAGAGGAGTGTAACGAGCTTAGCAAAGCAACCCCCAGCTCTGGGATTCTGCAGCATCCCAGAGGCCCGCCCCTGCACATCAAGGCCCTGTGGAAGGCCAGCCATCTCTCCCCCACAGACCTGCCTGGTGAAGGCCCCACAGAGCCCCAGCAGGCAGAAGGCAGCATTCTTCCTTCTCCACGTGCCCCCACCGCTCTCCTTCTCCCTCCCCACCTCCACGGTCTCCCCGTCACGCTCCTGTGTGGGTCTGCTCTCTATTTCTCACAGCCTGGGCTCCTCTCCACTCGGCTGCAAGGCATTGTCTGTGATGTCTTTTGTGTGAAAGGTGATTCACAGAAGTAAATTGCATTGTGTTTTAGGTCTATGGCAGTCCACCTCCATAATCATGTCTATAAGGAACTTCATAATAGCTTGAGGGCCTTGGTGTCAGAACCAGGGACTCCAGCGGTTTCAAAATAGATAAATGCTGCCACCAAATGCACACTCAGCAGGTGCCGTTGTGGGTGAGAGGTGAGGATGCAGGAGCTGGTGCTAGGAACCAGCCACACATCCAGCCTTCTCAAGTACAGGCTGATAGAGAACAAAGGATGAGAGGCCGTTTTGTTGTTTTGTTTCCTTAATAAACACTGGAAAGCTGAGACTTCTTTCACCCAGCCTCGGCTAACATCTGGGGCTCTCACCAGCCCTGTGATTTGATGAGAAAGAAAGTTCAAAGTATTGCCCAGGAAGGGAGAAGGTGACAAGGGAGAAGAGACGGTGACAGGCAAGGGGCCACGGAGCCAGGCTCTGGGAGGTCCGAGGCAGGGACCTGTCCTCATCATCACCCACTGGGATGCTGGGGGGAAGGGCAGGACCGAGGATGTCGGAAGGAACTCAGCAACGGTCGGGGGGTGCTGACAGGAAAGAAACGAAGGGGGAACTGTTCTTCCTGGAGCACAGTGTCCAGAATAGGCCCCACACCCACGGCATTTTTAACAGTCTTACTGATACATCATTTACATACCATAGAGTTCACGCATCTGACGGAAATATCCCACAACATCTGAAGGTGGTAAATTGTGCCCACGACAGAAAGATGTAGAGGTCGCAGTATAAATCAAAGTCCACGAGATGAGCAGAGAAGGCTGTCAAAGGGGTGTGCTTTCTTTATGTGTCTGTTCCCCCTGCAACTAATGGTTCAGTCCTCCCCCCACCTTCCACCTCCTCCAGGTCTGGCCTTGCCACAGAGTCACCACACCACAACTGCTGCCGGAGCCCCTTGCGCTCCCCTAGCTTCCGGCCGGTCAGCTGTCGTCTCACGAGGTTGCTGAGACTGCTCTTTCCTGAGCTTCATCCCCCTTCTGTCTTCACACCCTTGTCACATCTGTGCATTTACTTTCCTCTTTAAACATAATTACATTTTAATCTAATTATTTTATTTTAAAATGAAATACAACTACTAGAAATAGAAAAACCAGTATCATCTACCCTTAATAGAAGGGAGCTATAAAAACAATATCACATTCCAACCGTACACTGTTGCCTACAGAGAGTTCCGAGACTGACTTTTACTCTTTTCTTATTTGTTTAAAATAAGAAGAAGTGGTATAGTGTGAAGATTAATAATTGCTAGAGAAAAGGGTCTTCTTTTTCACTTTGAAGGTTTAAAAGGAAATTAGAAACGGGCACCCTTAGTCACCGCAAGTCGGTTCTTGAACGCCACCCCCACTCGGGGGAACCGCGCCTTCCGCACCTGGGCCCTGCTCCCGCTGGCTAAATTAAATTGCTGTATGACCATTTCACCTTCCTGAGCTTCCCTCTGCACATCTGTAAAACGAGCTTGATAAGTTAAGGTGGAAAAACTTTTTTAAACCTGAGTTTCTCGAATGTTGCCCATGGACCCCCTGTACCTGAATTCTCCGTGCAGGTACTCGTCAAAAAATACTGAACTAGAATCTCTGGGCATTTGCACTTTTATTGCCACTCATCTAGTTGATAGTGGGGTATACTAGGTTCAAGACCATCGCCTTAAAGCCTTTCTACCACTGGAGAATAGAAATGAACTGTGCATAGGCATTGAGAGGCCTGGGTTCTTGGCCCAGCTGGCAGTGTAAGCTCACGCCCATAATTCCCCTTTAGTTTCCCGGTTTGAACAATAAGGAGGTCAGACAGGGAAGGTTCCTTGTCCCTTCAACTCTGCAAATATGATGTTGGACTGCGTTATTCAGCGTTTGCTCTGAAAATCAATGCTGAGCCCCGGTGCACGAGAGGCTGAAGGTAGAGATGGCCAGATGATGGCTGTGGTTTGCGGGATGCATGTTTCCCCCGTGGGAAGCCAGCTGTGCACATGGGGAGGGGCTAGTTCTTGCTTTCAGCAACCAGCCCACCCAGGCAGACATCTAGAAAAACACTTAGTGAGACCTCTTGCTAAGATGGATCAGGCCCTGCTAAATGGGCAAGAAGAACAGAGTTCTGTGAATGCCAGGTGGGCAGAGAGGAAGCTACAGCCAGATGCAACCAACTTGGATTGACTCTTCACATCCTTGCCATACCCCAGATTGGGATCCGAATCTGATGCCGCGTTCATTTTTCTAACACTGTTGTTCTTCTGGTGAAATACATACTTTCATCATCTAGAGACTAAACACCAAACATCTCATCCCGATCTTTGTGGCCTCCCGGGTCATTACTGGCCTGACCTCTCTGTCTTGACTCTTTGATGGACCAGTTGGTTCACCAATCAACTGCTTGGTTCATCCACCAATTATTTTTTTATACGCTCACTCTGTGTTAAGCTCCGCAGTAGCCACTAAAAACACTAATGAACGAACTAGCATACACGCAGTCCCTGGTTCCTCCTCCTCTTCACGCAGCCTGCTCTCTGTTCTGGGCCACCCGGCCCGGCCCACTGGCAATGACACCTTGGACCTGAGCCCACTCTGTCCAGGCCTCACTTGCAGTGTCTAAGCCAATGTCCCAGGTGTTCCGGCAGAGGCATGACTGACCTATGACCATCTAGAAGAGTATCCAAAAAATAAACTCATCATCTCTAATCCAAGAGCCAGGACTTCTAAAAGTCAAAAATTTTACGTTCCTCCACACTTTTTATATGTTCTGAGAGACAGCCAAACGCTCTTTTCCCTGAGTGTTACCGAACAACTGTGGGGTCAGCACAGACTGCAGTCCTTCCTTCCCCTGGAAGGGTGCCTGGGCACCTGGGGTCAGGGGTTGTCATGCTGTGGCGACAGACTTCCTCAGATGCATCATAAACGGTATCCCACCGAGAGCGCCTCGATGGCGGCTGACAGTGTTGGGCAAAGCATTCTTCATTAACCACCACCTTGCCAACAGCGGGGTCTTTATGAGCAGGAGGAGCTGGAGAAGACGGCTCATGCTGCAGACAGGGGTTTACAGAGAAGGCGCGGCAGGGGGAACTGCAGGCACAGAGCTGGTCTCTGCCACCTGCCAATCACGAGGCCTCAGCTACTTCCATGTCCCTTTCCAGGATTCGCCACGAAACATTTCCTCTACGAAGTCTTCCTTGACCACACTCCCTCTTCCCCCGTCCGGTCCGGTGGCCCTCCTCTGTGCTTACCCGGCACCTTTCCGGGTTTGTTTTTTCAGTCACCACACTATGACATCATAGTTTCATAAATATCTCCCTTTCTCACTAAATTATGCGAGTGCAGTATAGTGATTAAGATGAAGGACATTGTAATCAAGCAGACATGGTTGTAATTCATAGTTCTGCTGTATTCTATGTGAAATAATACTCATTTCACAGGGCTTCTATAAGGATTAAGTGTATATATACACATGCACATATATGGCACAGAGTACAGTTCATAGCTTATAAATCTGTTGCCTTTTAGTCTTTCGTTTATAGGCACAGTGCCTTACACAGTGCCAGGCACACACTGGCAGAGGCGATGGTGGTAGTCATGGTGATGTCATGGTGGTGATGGTTGTGGTAGTGGGAGTAGTGATGATAGTGTGATGCTGTGGTGGTGGTGATGGTGGTGATGATAGTGTGATGCTGTGGTGGTGGTGATGGTGGTGATGATAGTGTGATGCCGTGGTGGTGGTGATGGTGGTGATGATAGTGTGATGCTGTGATGGTGGTGATGATAGTGTGATGCCGTGGTGGTGGTAGTGATGGTGGTGATGATAGTGTGATGCTGTGGTGGTAGTGATGGTGATGATGCTCAGCACAGTGGTCGTGAGGGCAGCAAAGTTGTGATGGTGAGGGGAGTGACACTGTAATGGTGGCAGGGGCAGTGCTATCATGGGAATGGTGGTGATGTGGTGGAGGTGCTTGTGCTGCTGGTGATGCTGTGACGGCGCTGATGATGGCAGGCGTGATAATAATAAGTGCGCACCGTAAAACCAGCAGCTAGGACTTACTGAGAGCTTACTGTATTCCAAGTGTCCTGTACTTAGTACTGGCATGGATCAAATTTCACCTTCTTCGCATCTTCCAGGTACTACTAGTACCCTCATCTTTCACATGAATGAATGGAGGTTTCAGAATTTGGGTAATTTGTTTGTGATCCTACATTTGAGAAATTAAGACAAAGTTGGAATTGACACAGGCTATATGACATTGCCACATACATGTAAAGTACTAAACTGTTGGTTATTTGAGTGACAAAGGAGAAATGGAAAGAAGAGAAAGAAAAAAGGGAGAAATTGACCTTTTTTCTGATCTACCAATTCCTTTTCTGAAAATGGAGATAATAACCCTAGCTTTTATGAAAATCATATGAAATAAAAGAAGTCAGGACCAAATCAGCAGCACCAGCTTCATAATTACTCACCCATTCATTCATTCATTCACGAAATATTTGACCCTAGGCACCGGGAATACAGCGAGCAAAACAGACTTAAGTGCCTGCCCTGACGACAATACTGTATTATAAACTTCAGCGTTGCTAAGAGACTAGACTCTTAATTATTCCCACTACAAAAAAGAAATGATACTTATGTGACCTAGTGGAGGTGTTAGCTAACACTACAGTGGTAATCACATTGCAATATGTATAATAACTGTATCAAATCAATACATTGTAGCCCTTAAACTTATGCAATATTATATGTCAAGTATACCTCAATAAAAATTCACTATCAGAGTGCCGCCCCCTGGAGCTCCTAGTCTAATGAATGAGCTGTAGGGGAAAATAAAGCACGGAGGGGCCAGAGGGTGCGAGCGGGGTGTTGTCCTTGTAAATGGGGCCATCAGGGCAGGCCAGCATGTGAGCAGGGCCTGAAGGAGGCGAGTCAGGGAGATGTGCAGAGTCTGGGGAGGAGTGTTCTATATCCCACAAGACATCTTAAAAGTAAAATCGGGAATATTCCGAAACAATTAGGTCACTGGGATATGAATGCTGGGAATGAGCGAAGGCAGGACCCCAAGGTCTGCTGCCAATGGAAGAATGGAGAGCCAAGCTCAGTGCTCTCCCTCATAGCCTCCCTTCGCACTGTCACGGAAGCCTCCATCCAGTCACGATGTCCTGGAGGAGAGAGACCATTATCCAGAAGCATGATTCCCCTGGCCACACGCTGTGGGCTAGAGCAAAGTAGCTGCCCCTCACCACTCATCCATCCCCCGGCAAGGTGACGCCAGGGAAGTCATCTGTGCTCATGGCCTCCTCACTCCTCCCAGGTGGGAAAGACAAAGGCAAAGTCAGGGGCTCTCACCACGTGAAAAGGACAAGGAGTAGTTGAGCCCTGCTCCACAGGGGTCTATAATGAGATCAGCGCTGCTTGTGAAGCTACTCGTGCATTATTCAGATTTATGGACGATGCCATACTACACAGAATTGCAAGCACAGAAGATGATGGAAGAAATTACCAACCGGACTAGACTGTAGTGCTTAGAGGAATAGGTAAACAGTCGGGGGAAAGATTTAATTTAGATGAACCTAAGGCAGAGGACCCTGGAGGTCCCAAGGCCTGGGGAAAGCAGCGAGGGAAAAATGCTAAGGGTTCTGGGAATACAGCCAGTATTTTGTAAAGGCAGAGGAAATGAGAAATTTATTACTAAAAATGTGACTTCTCCTTACAATCCAAAGGGATAGTAAAGGGATCGTAAGTGGAACAGAGCACTGGGCCAGAAGCCTAAAGGAACCAACTCTGTTCAGGTCCCCTAGGAACTGATTCTGTGACTGGGGAGCCTTTGGATGTTTCTGCTCTTCAGTTTCCTCTTCTGCAATGATTGATAAGATGGCTGTCAGCCCCAAACCCTCGGTTCTTTATGCTTAAAGAGGGTGTCGTGACCTCTGAGGAGACCCAGAATCTACCCGACTCCATCTCAGCAGACCCTGATGGACAAACCAAAAGATACAGGAGCCCCGTGGAAGGGCGTTCACTGAGCGACCTGATCAAAGGTCCAGGCATCCTCAGGCATGCCGAAAGACGTTTAAAGGCTGCAAAACTGAGGAAGGATAACAGTTACAATGGTTCAGTTTAACTAGGTTTCTCCAGAGAGTGTGGAGAACATGAAAAGGAAGTTTTAGTTAAATTGGTGGAGAGGTGTTCGTAATGATGGCTGCATTAAATAAGACACATTACCTGCCAGATGTTTTCAGGGCTGAGGTGAAGTCAAGGCGACATTAAGATGGTGAGGCAGTCTAGGAGGTGGGAATGCTTGAATTTTGCTGAAGACTGTAGCCGTCTGCCCATTTCAGGGGAAACCTGCAAAGGAGAGTAAGCTGTAGGGAGAGTCTCGGGCTCATCCTGCGTGCTCAGGTCCTGGGTCCCTGCATCACTACAGCAGCACGGGAGCTAGCCACATACCACGCTTGGCATATAGGGGGTCAGCAAAGTTTTCCGTAACAGGCAAGATGGTAGACACGCTCTGAGGGCATGTGGTGTCTGTTGCAACTACTGGACTCTAGTTGGAGAGTGGAGTAGCCACAGTCAGTCCATGAAAGGACGGGCATAGCTGTATTCCAAACAAACGTTATTTACAAAGACAGGCAGCCCGATTCGGCCTGCACACCACAGTCTGCCAACCCCCGTCTGATGCCTGATGATCCCATCCACCAGCAAACGTGTCCTCGTCAGCATCCTGAAACCTGTCCAGTTTTATGGATAACTCCTTCCTACCAGAGCAGAGAGTGAAGGTAGAATGGAATCACTTATGGAGACATGTGTCACCTGAAATGCACTTCAACAAGACAGAACTCTAAGGCATTTAACCTGGCCGTTGGTGTGTGAGGATGAAATCCTCCATCTGTAGGAGAATGGCAGGTGCTGATATGATTGATGTGTGTTAAGAGAGATTCCCCATGGTGGGGGCAGTTTTGACTTCTTCCAATGAGGAAGAGTTTTGAAGGAACAGACAGTCCAGTCTAGAGGAAAGATAATTAAAAAAGTACTGGGGAAGAGAGAGAAAGAAGTCAAATGCATGGAAGTCACTGGGAGCTCTATTACAGCTCAATTATGCATGTGGTGCTTCACGTTTTATGAAATATTATAGGAGGGGCTTTATATTTTATATATCAGAAGGTATCAGAGCCTTTCTCATAGATTCTCCCTGTGTGGAGGGACTCAATAATAATTATTTACATTACCAGCTATGCTTATGATAACGCGGTTGTGACTAGCGTGGCAGCAGCTGCTTACTGAGGCTCTGTGCTGGGCTTCACACGAAGCGCCTCACCACGGCCTTGGGCAGCAGGAATGAGACGCATTTTACAGGAGAAGAAGCTGAAGGGCTGGCTTGATAACCGACCCAGGCAAATGTAAGTGCCAGCGCTGGGCCCTGAACTCAGACCTGACCCCACAGCCGACACTCTGAGTCACTGTATTTTCCTACTTGGTGGCTGTGTCATTTCTTCGTTAGCGGGTATGTTCGAGTGATGACTCAGCTTGGCCCAGTGACCTACAAGGATCCTTTAAACCAAGATTTTATTGTGGTTGAAGAGCAAGGAAGTAAATCATCAAATTTTGTCAAGAGAGGTCAAGAACAAAATATAATCTCCATGAAGCAATGTCCTTGTCTGTTTCTCCATTTACCCCAAGCATCTAGTTGTCTGATAAATGTTTGGATCAATGAATCAATGCATGAACATTCCTGGTATTATTTACTCTTTATAATTTAAAAAAAAAACAAACAAACAAACTCCTGACCATCCTGCCCAAGTCTCTATGAGTTTATGATATGCCTCATACCTCTCTCTCTTTCTACCATGCGGTCAAGTACCCTTGACAGTAGGCACTTACTGAGTACTAGCTGATGATGAGCCATGACAGCTGATTCTAATGGTGCGCAGGGTTATGTGGCCACAGTAGACAGCCAACCTTTAGTCCTCCCCGTTCCCAGTGCAGATGCCACCACTCCCCTCTGTGGAGGTTGTAGCTTAATCCTTTTCTCTTCCATTTATGGATGCCGATTGGAAAATAAATCAGAGAGGGATGAACTTAAAATATATGCTCTGATTTACAAATGATGCCTTGGCTGGAAGTTTGGTGACTATGGTACTAATGATGAGTTACTTGTAACAGTTTAGAGCCATTGATGAAAATCTGGCAGGACTCTTATATAGCCCCAAGTGGCAGAGCTCAGAACTTTGGCAGAACTGAGGGTAATAGCTGAAAAGATGTTATCACAGAGCCATGCAAACAGTGAATGGGCCGCAAATGGAGAAACGAGCCCCTGGCCCTGAGATGCTGCAGCGGAGGCGGGTGACAGAGAAAGAGGGAGGATGGCTGCGTGGAGTGGAGGCCAGGCACAATGATTACCGAAGCCCCGTAACATATAAACTTCTTGAAATGCAGACACCCCCATGCCTCGGTGTACTGATTGTCACTTGGTTAAAAAATTAGGTTTTTGTTTTGTTTAGCTTTTGTCAAAATATACTTTACGTTCTTGACTTTTTTACCGCTCTTTGAGCAGACTGGGGCTCACTGGTAACCACGGCACAGTCCCAGTTAATGGTAAATGTATTCATTCATCCCCTGCATGAAGAGTATAATGATTTTCATTGAACAAAGTTCAAAGTTCGCTCTGTATCGCACCACATCAGCCCCTGTGTCCAGGAGACAGAGCCACCGTGACAGTCGCCCCGTAAGAATCAGCTCAGCGCTTTCTTGTGAGCTCTGGGTTGTGCTGGAATGGCCTCAGGTGGGGCCTGGAGCATGTGGTTTTTTAAGCCTTCTTGATTCTGAATTCTCAAAACGAGACCTCGTTATTCAGTCTTCACAGCAGCAGTTAGGAGCAGACTTGGGACTAAAACCCCCAGCACTCTTCTCCAGGTACAGAAGGCTCTTTACCAGGCAGCTTTTCATAAGGCACACTAGCTTTAGGACTGATGGTTTGACTGATTGTTCACTGCTTATATGTACAGTCTGTGTTGTAATTGAGGTAAAAACAGTATTTTTGGAATTATATGAATGATATATGTTTATTGTGGGAAACTATAAAATAAAGTAAGAAAAGGGGGAGCAAGGGGGTCAAAGCACTATCGTGGCACAACTGAGACAGCACCGTTAGCACGCTGACGCACATCCTTTTAGACTGACTGTCCACACGGGTGGGCAAAAGCAGGTTTGCAATTGTGAGTACATGAAGCACAGCGTTCACTCTTGTATTACTGTGTTATTTTCCAGATGAGCAACTGTAAACCTACCTTTGCCTACCCCTGTATATTGGGTTTTATGATTTTATAAGACCGAGATCACAGTATGTAAAGTATTTCGCTCTTTGACATTCACTTACTATATTACATCTTTCATCCCAGTAAGCTGATATCCACACTTGCAGTTAAATGACTGCACAGAACTCCTTGATGTAACACATTACGATGTGTTTGACAGAATAATATTGGCAGATGTTTAAGGTATCTGTGTGTTTTCAAAACAACATACTTTAGTAAACAGCCTACACCTTACCCAAGCTCAAAAGTGAGACATTTAGGTGGCAAACAGCTCTGCGGAAATTAAAGACTTAGCATCAGGTTAACCCCGAAAAGAGTTTGCCGTCCCTCAGCCGGGCTGGATGACTGAGGCAGTGCCCATTCGTGACCCCTGTTCCCATCACTGTTCAGTGACAGGTGGGCCAGCGCTGTGATGGACGTGATCAGACTCACTGAGTTTATTTTCAGGTTTGAAATTGCGCTCCCCCGAATCCTGGGACATTATTACTTGTGAGCCCTTGAGACTCCCCTGCCACCTCCAAGAGCAGCAGTGAGGTCTCTGAGGTTAGCAGTCGCCACTGAATTTTCATCAGGAAAAGGAAAGGAAGTCATCAATTCAAACTCTGAAAAACCTAAAGCCTGCCCAGAAATAGCAACAGAACCAGGCTGGAGCCCGGAAGAAAAGTCCCACCAACTTGGAAAAGAGCCAGGGTGAGAAAGTGGGTCTGTTGGAGGTCTGAAATGGGAAGGAGGAATTCTGAAGACCTCAGGGCAGCAGCAGCCCGAAGGTGGGCCAAGCTGGCCAGACAGCAGGCCCCGGCGTCTTCAGGAACGACACTGAGTCCCGCTCCCGCTGTAAACAAACCTGCCAGGCCGCCCCCTCATAGGAAGCGGGCGACTCTCTAAGTGGTCCAGAAATCCCAGAAACCTTTTTCCCTCCACTGCTGTGATGCTCCGGGGGGGGGGGGGGGGGGGGGGGGGCCAGGGCCAGGTGACCTGAGGTCTGCGTCCCAGGCCCAGCTCCGGTCCCTCTCTGTGTGCCCAGGGGATTCCGTGCTCCGTGTGGGCTCTGCTTTTGCAGCCGTTACAGAAGTGGAGGGGAAGTACAGCACACTCGCCAAGCATCCCGGTTCCACCACGAACTAGCTGTGCGAAATTGGGTCATTTCTTGAACCTCTTCTGAGTCTCAACTTTCTATTCTTTAAAATAAAGATAAAAATATGTACCTTACGAGATTGTGCTCAGCATTAAAACAAAATGAGGTATATAGAAAGTTTCCCCTAGGACCTATGACACAGCTGATGCTCAGTAATTACAGGAGTTTGCATCTGTTTTATTTTCTTTGTTTCTTTCCAACTCCAAAGTACTCTTCTATGACAAGCTTAGGAGCGTACAGAGATGGTAAGGTTCTCTGGTATGGCCCCCAGAGAACTGACACTGCACTGAGGGGAACAGACTTGTAAACACCACCATACTGGAAGGTCAAGGAGAAAGCTGTGTGAAGCAGAGCTGACGCGTCCTCCACAGGGTGAGTGGAGGGAGGTTTTGCCATGGAGGGAGCCATTGGGGTGGGCTTTAAAAGGCAAAAAAGAATTTTTCTTCTACTGGGCTGATGGAGCTGTTGAGAAAAAATTAGTATATATATTTACAGCTGAATCCAAATCAACTCCTGGTAGAAATGTTAAAATGTGCCCTCGAGAAGAAAGTAGTAACAGCCTGGTGTCTCTGTGTTGCTATGAGCCGTGTGACCTGGACACAGGCAGCCTCTTCCTCAGCTCTAAAGGAAGGACTGTCCATCTCCCGTCCACCTCCACGGGCTGTTGTGAAATTACCGGAGGCAATAGACGGTCTGTCTCGGCATCATCGGGGAGGCTTGTGAAAGCTTGTGAGAGCACAGACTGCTGGACCTCACTCCCAGGTTCTGGCTCAAGAATTTATATTCCTAACAAGCTCCTAAGTGGTGTTGACGTGGCTAGTCTGAAGACTAGGCTTTGAAAACCACTGCTTTGGGGTCCTGTGGTTTTTCTAAGCCATAATTCACCACTGGCCCAAGGGCAATATAAGTGTTTATTACATTTCATCCTGTTTCTGGCTCTTCGATGGGTTCTGTGGAGGATATGCACAAGGAGAAGGCATTTGCTCTCACCCTTCCTACACTGCATCAGCCTTGCTTAGTCACATGCAGTTAATAAATGTGCTGATTTGATTTGTCCTCGTATAGCTTCTAGTCTCTCTAGAGAGACATAACAAATTTATTAGAATGAGTTAGAAGGACATAATTCGCTGCAATAAGATCAAGTCTTTTTCTAGCTCCCCCCCACCCAAGTAATCAGGCCTACACTTCCTAAAGGAGTTTTTCTTTTCTCTTAACCCTCGATACAAACTGCATCCATAACAGGGCCACCCTCTCCCTGTCTGCTCCTGTGACCATGATTCCCAGCAGTCTTCAACGTCCCCAGGCTGGATGGGATTTCAGTTGGTGTAAGAGAGCAGGAATCTATGTAAATAGAGCCGGGTGTCGCCCACAACACCTGAAATGAACTGTTTCAGCCAACAGAACTGTAAATCACCTTCAGAATGTTCCTTCTCCCAGGAGTGGAGTCTTTGCATTATTCATGCTCCCATTGCTACAGTACAGTACGCTCTTGGCTCATGACGGTGGCAGCCAATCACCATGCTTTCACAGCCTGGTCCCTTCCTGCACCTCACCCTGCTTCTTGGCCTCTATACTTTCATGCTTCCCAGTATCCTTTGCAGACCCTGTTCTTCCGTCTTCTTTAGGGAGCTGTGTTTTCCAGGGCCTGGCTCCAGTCGGCCAAGAGTGTTGCATTCCATGTTCTCGATACATTTTGAAATGTTTGCTTCCTCTTTAAAAGAGGAGGTGTGGCAGTCATCCTAATCCTTCCCGAAAGAGGGTGAAGAGAACCCACCTCACCCTAGCTGATGCAGTCACATATTCTCTTCAGAGCAAATCACCCTTTGGAATTGTCTGCCTATGTTTTCTGGGGTGGGGATTATCCTCTTTCTACACAAAGATCTGTTTTCTCTCCATCAGAGGTTCCAGACTGGGGTCCCATGCATCCTATTCACCCTGTGGAGCAGAATCTCTTCGAAAAGAAAATTGAGTTTGTGAAACAAAATTTAAAATAAAACGAGGATTCCCACTTCTGAAAGCAAAAATGTCATTAGATTCGGCAGCACCAGACACCGCCTGTCAGAGGTGACACTGACAGGCTGAGTGCTGGCACCTCCTCTGCACAGAGTCCACGCTCTCCGGTTTGCCAGTGTCCACACCGGCATGTGCCACTCATTTACGTTACCGGCTTGGTTCCTATTTGAATTAGTGGCTCATTTTTGCTCTTCTTGACAGGTTCCTGGACACAGAGTGTGGGAGCCTGCAAAGTTCTCAGAGCAGGGATTTTCAAGCATTTCTACTACACGCAGAATCACCTAGTAGCTTCTACAGATTCCTAGACCCAGGCTATACCCAGTGCCAATTAAGTAAGGGTCTTTGGGGTAGGGGCCAGCCATTGGCACTTTGTCGTAGTTCCAACAGTTCCCACATACAGACACATTGGAGAACCAGTAACACGGAGGAGTCCTGCTGAAACCTTACTGTGCACACAAATCATCTGGGGACCTTGTCATAAATTTGGATTCTAGCCCAGCAGGTCTGCACAGAGCCTGAGACCCAGCCCTCAGACTGTCCTCGGCTGCTGGCCCCAGGACCACACTGTGCAAAGCAAAATCGTGCCGATCCTCCAGTCTGCTCTTACCCGCAGGGTTAATGAGGTGCCAAGATGCTGCCTTCCTTATAATAGTTAGGTAAAAAGCAAAACAAAGGGAAAAACAAAACAGAAACACTCATAGATGCACAGAACAAAGAACAAGCTGACAGTTACTAAAAGGTAGAGGGGTGGGGGATGGGTAAAAAAAGCATTCACTTTTGGAAACATAAATGATAGTGGTGTCAAGATAGTGATTATATTTCTGTAACAAAGTGGATGCTTTGCCTCATTTGCCTACATTCATTATCATGCCTTCTTTGTTAGAAGAAACACGGTAGGACTTCAGCCAACAAAGCATTATCTCACCCGAGGGATTCCTGTCTTTTGTAGTAGTGGTGGGGGGGGGGGGGGGGTCAGAAAAGGGATCTTTGCCCATCCCTCCTGGAGGTTACCGCTTAAGATCACATAACGATGAAACAGAAGAGCCAATACACAGGGAAAAACAGTTTCATCTGTCTTCGTAAGTGGCCTGAAACACTGAGAGGTCTTAATGTGATTGAATTTTAAGTCATGTGGCAGCCCTTCTTTCAGGTGAGAATGAAGCAATTAGCCAGGCCTAATTGCCTAGTTATATGAATGAATCAAGCTCAGCCGTTTAACTTGAAGTCTGAAACTGGAGGGTTGAAGCTGGGACACTTCCTGGGTCTGGAAGATTCTCGCAGCTGGCCATTTCTCTCCGTCGCCAATGCCACGACAGTGGGCTGTTCCTTCCAGATCCTGGTTTCTCAAAGTATTATTAAGGGGTGGCATGTGTCAGAATTCCTTGAGACTCCAGTTAGTACATGTATTCCCAGGCCCCTCTCCCAAGAGATTCTGAATTTGTGGGTCTCAAGTGGGAGCCAGGAATTGGCATTTTAAAGAAAACTCGTCTGTGGTTTTGATGAAGGTGGAGGGCCAGGTGTAGGGAAATACGGTAGGAAGTAAACATCCACCCGCCCATGTCCGCTAGTATAGCAGTATTTTCTTCTGAACCAAACGCTGCACCTACAAGCCAGCTGGAACTAGCACGGTGTCAGGCTGACAGGCAGCTTACAGAGGGGCTATTGATTTTTTAAGTGAGGGCAGAGATCATGCAGGAGCCCTTGTCCTGCCAGGGCGTGCAGCTTGGATGCCCAGTTACCAGTGGTCTGACTGCCTTCTTAGAACAGAGCAGCCTGGAGGTCGTCCTGATGTGCTTATTCCGGGAGGGCGTGAGAAAGGGTAAGGTTTCCTCTCAGTCTTTAAATTTTGAGATCTCACTATAGCAGAGTTTTGCAATTAAAAAAAATTAATAACTACCACTTTAGATGATCATGAAAGCCTCGCACCCTGCTGTCCTGCACTAGATTCAGACCCGCCTTTGGAGGACATCCCTCCCTGAGCATCACTAAAAACAGAGAAAACCCAGTTTTCTACTAGGGAGAAAAATTTGAGGCACATTATCTTAATAATTTGTACCATAAAAAGCAATCCGCTTACATAAATGATTAATAACTTGTGATGGTGTAATGGCGAATATATTTTTGCCACCATTCCTGCTGCACTGGAGGCGTCCTGTGATGTAGTTTATATATGCCCTCCCCCAGCACCCCAGCAGGGAGCTCCCTCTGCCTTGTGTCCCTCCACTGAGGCTCACTGTCACCATGTGAGGGTCAGGGAGGCCCCCAAAGGCAGCTGGGCACAAGCCTGTCACCACCGGGAGCCCAGAGCAGGAAGCCACTGGTTGGTCTCCGGGCGCAGAGAGCTAACTGGAAGGCTTTTGTGCCGCTGAGTTGGCCCGTCCAGCTGGAGTTTCAGCCAGCCTGACAGACTGCTAGCGGGGACTCGGGGGCAGGTTCCGCCATTTGCGAACTCTTCCCCTCCTGAATGTCAGGGATTTGATCCAAAGAGAAGGAAGCTGAAATGCCCTCGTCTTGCAACTACGTTACAACCTGGCCTTTTCGATCAGGCGGAAACTTGCACGTGATCCTGAAAGGGAATGGAGACGCTGGAATGAGGATATTGGTGACGATGGCATCTAGAGCAGGAGCCATTGCCACTGATTATGATAATGTGTCAGGCACACGCATTATTCTGTTTAACCCTCACATCAGCCCTGAAAGGCAGAGTTCTCATTGTTCGCCTCATTCTACATGAGGAAACTGAGGCTTTAACCTACTAGGTGACTCGGGCATGGTGACAGAGCAGTGCAAGGCCAGGGTTTGAACGCACCAGGTCCATCTGACCCTCAGACGGCTGTCCCTCACTGCACCATCAGTGGGCAACTCCTGTTATAGCTACATTTGGGGGGGGGCTTTGAATTATTGCACTATACCATGCTTCTGGAGATGTTCTGGAACTTTGCACAAGGCGGCAGCAGGTGTTGGCCCTTTTAGGAATTCAACTATTTCCCATCTAGTTGTGGTCAAGAAAGGAGGGGCCCACATATCAGGTGGTGTTTCAAAAGGTTCCTCTTCCCTGAAGCTCACCTGACTCATGTACAGGTCTCCTCACCCCCAGGCCAGGGCTCTCGCAGGATCTAGGAACTAATATACCCTGGGTCCCTTCTAGTCTTTGGGAAATGAACTATAGTGTCAAAGACTTTAGCTGAAATCCCAGATTTTCGAGACAGTAAGTCTCATTTTTCTTTTTTTAGTATATTTTATTGATTATGCTGTCACACTTGTCCCATTTCCCCCTTCACTCCCCTCCACCCTGCACACCCTCTCCCACCCACATTCCCCCCCTTAGTTCATGTCCATGTGTCATAAGTTCTTTAGCTTCTACATTTCCTATACTATTCTTGCCCTTCCCCTGTCTATTTTCTACACACCATCTATGCTACTTATTCTCCATACCTTTTCCCCTCTCTCCTCCTCCCACTCCCCTGTTGATAACCCTCCATGCGATTTCCATTTCTGTGGTTCTGTTCCTGTTCTAGTTGTTTGCTTATTTTGTTTTTGTTTTAGGTGTGGTTGTTAATAATTGTGAGTTTGCTGTCATTTTACTACACGTGTTTTTATCTTCTTTTTCTTATCTTCTTTTTCTTAGATAAGTCCCTTTAACATTTCATAAAATAAGGGCTTGGTGATGATGAACTCCTTTAACTTGATCTTATCTGAGAAGCATTTTATCTGCCCTTCCATTTTAAATGAAAGCTTTGCTGGATAGAGCAATCTTGGATGTAAGTCCTTGCCTTTCATGACTTGGAATTACTTCCTTCCAGCCCCTGCATGCCTGTAAGGTCTCTTTTGAAAAATCAGCTGACAGTCTGATGGGAACTCTTTTGTAAGTTACTATCTCCTTATCTCTTGCTGCTTCTAGGATTCTCTCCTTCATTTTTACCTTGGCTAATGTAATTATGACGTGCCTTGGTGTGTTTCTTCTTGGGTCCAACTTCTTTGGGGTTCTCTGAGCTTCCTGGATTTCCTGGAAGTCTATTTCCTTTGCCAGGTTGGGGAAGTTCTCCTTTGTTATTTGTTCAAATAACTTTTCCACTTGTTGCTCTTCCTCTTCTCCTTCTGGCACCCCTATAATTCAGATGTTGGAATGTTTAAAGATGTCCTGAAGATTCCTAAGCCTCTCCTTTTTTTGAATTCTTATTTCTTCATTCTTTTCTGTACGTTTCTTTCTTTCTTCCTTCTGGTCCACTCCATTGATGTGAGATCCAGCTTTCTTTCCATCACTATTGGTTCCCTGTGCATTTTTCTTCATTTCACTTATTATAGCCTTCATTTTTTCATATAATTTGTGACCAAAATCAACCAATTCTGTGAGCATCCTGATCACCAGTGCTTTGAACTATGCATCTGATAGATTGGCCATCATCTCTCAGTTGCTTAAAAGTAATGGTTGTGGAGCTTTCATTTGTTCTTCTGTTTGAGCCACCTTTTTTTTTCCCTTGGTTGTGGTCGTGCCTGTTACGTATAAGGGCCGGAGCCTTAGGTGTTCACCAGGGCGGGGCAACACAGTAGCTGGGTTGTGATGCTGTATATGGGGGTGGGGTCCGAAAGGGAACAATGGCGCTTGCTCCACTCACGTTGGCCCTCCATCTCTTCCGCCACTTCCCCCAAGCAAACTGGGCTTCTCTGGTGACAATTCCCATGTGGGTGGGCTTGTATATCCGGTGGGACTTTCCAATGACCTCTCCTATGAGGCTGACCTCAACCCCCACAGGTGTTTTCAATCAGTGCCCCAAGGCTCTATTTCCCAGCGCTGGGATCCTAGGTTGCGCTCAGGGCCTTGCTTCACAATTGCCACCTTGCTGGGTCTGCCAGTTGCCACCCCTTGGCCGGGGTCTGCCAGCTGCTGCTTGCACACCCAGGGTCTGCCCGCTGAGGTCCTGTGCACCCTGTTGCCTTATATACCTGGTCCCAGTGCTCTCTGCTCTGCAACCCGCGCCCGGCTGCTCAACTCTGCCACTCCAACCGGTCTGGATGAACATGTCTACTTTAACTCCTTGGGTGTCCGACTTCCATACAGTTCAATTTTCTGTCAGTTCTGGTTGTTATTCTGTTTCTAAATTGTTGTTGTCCCTATCTTGGTTGTGTGAGGAGGCACAGTGTGTCTACCTATGCCTCCATCTTGGCCGGACATCCTCTCATTTTTCTCATTAGGAGGGATACCAAGCTAGATGTTGGACCTAACATAGGGTTAGAATACGATTAGTAAACAATGAGTATTGGTTGCAAGAATAAACATTACTAGGAAAGAATGTGATCTTGGAGAGAGCATTGTATTTTCTTGGTGTTCAATTTTCTATCTTGGAAATAAATGGCTGTGGTCTACATGTTGACCTCTCCACTTCCAAGTCTGTTTGACTCTGGGTTTTTTACCTGAGGTCTGAGGACTGGTCCATATGCTCTCCATAACCCTACACAGAATATCTTTAAAATCAGATTTAGTGTAATTTACACATAGTAAAAGTTACCCCTATTAGGTGTACAGTTCTACAAATGTTGACAAATGTACAAGTATACACTCATGTAATAACCACTATAATTAAAACAGAATATTTTAGTTACCAAAAAAAGTTTCCTTATGAACAGTTGGGGGTTATTTCCTTCCCCAATTCCAGGCCCTGTAACCACTGATATGTTTTTTTTCTTCCTATAATGCTGCTTTATAATTGTCACGTAAGTGGATTCATGCAGGACATAGCCTTTACAATCTGACTTCTTTCACTAAGCATGATGCTTCTGAAATTCATTAATATTGTTGTGTGTATTAGTAATTTGTCCCTTTTTATTGCTGAGCAAACATTTCATTGCAAGGACACAACCTGATTTATTTATTCATTTACGCATTTACCCATTCCAGCTGCTGAACATTTACATTGTAATCAGTTTGGAGCTTTATGAATGAAGCTGTTATAAATTTGTGTATAGATGTTTCACGTGTATTTCTTGATTTCTCTTGGGTGAATATTGTGAAGAGTGGACCCGTCAAGAAACTGTGTGTATATGCATTGTTTGCATACACACACGTACATACACATACACACAAACACATACACACATACATCCCTCAGCGAGATGGGTCATAGCTTTTGTCAGATTCCCAAAATGGACCAGGGCTTACAAAATGTTGAGAACCACTGGTCTTGTTGCTGCTCCCTTTGATTTGTGTTGAGTTTCTTCAGCTCAGCGTCCTAACTCCTGCAGCGAGGTGTTAATGAACTGAGAGGCAGCCTGGCACAGTGAAGGAGGCATGGATGCAGGGCAGAAGTGCTGCCCCACCACGGTCTTTCACTATTTGCATGGCCAGTCCTCTCTTCCATTCCAGGACCTCAGCAACCCTGTCCATCGATAATGGGTTGAACGGCTAAGCTCCATTTCTTCCTCCCACATTTTCCCAGGAAAGAAAAAGCAAGTTTCCTCCTTGGCCTCCCACCCCTGTGGAATTCTGGCTCAGACCCTGAGTGCAGACCCTCCCCAGACCCATCATGGAGGTTTCCCCTGCTCCCTATAGGGGCACAAGTACAGGATGTGAAGCTTTCTAGCCACTTGCTCTCATTTTCCCTCATTAATGTCTGGGAGAAGGCATGTTAGCAAGTATGTTTATCAAGGTGTCCCAAACTAGAACAGGGGGACCAGACTTCCAGTCCTGGCTTTGCTACCAAAACCTTGCTCGACATAGGCAAATTACTTCAACATCTCTTGCTTAAAATCTTGAGTGGCTTCCCGAAGTCCTTAGGATAAACACTCAAAGCTTTCACAAGACCTCTAAGGCTTTCAATGCAAAGCCTGGCCTTTGCCTGCCTCCACAGCCCTCGCTCCCATTTTCCATTTACCCTCCCTTCAAGGGGTGCTTTCCAAAGTGTACACAATTTAACGACTTGGAACCCTGCTGACTTTTCTTACGTTTTCCTTTTCTTCTTAAAAAAAGGAGCTTTGCCTTTTCCCTTTTAAGTCAGTAACAGAAGGAGCATTAGCTTGGTGCCCTCTGAGCGCTGATTTTCCAGCCCCACGATCTGATTCTGTGTGAGATAATGGAGCTTAGCCTTCAGAGGTATGAAAGGTACCAATTGTTTTGTTCTTCAAGCATTTGGAGGCAGCTGTTGTTTTTTATATTTCCACTTACAGAGCTTTCTTTTCCTTACAGCAAGGAGGGTGAAGGATGGAAGGTAGATGGATAAAGTCAGGTTAGCCTATGCCTCAGAGGCCTTGAATAGTTTAGGGAAAAAAATGAAATAACACAAAACTATCACTGCACATTGTTCTCTGCTCCTTCCACCTCCCACGGCCAGCCTACGCTTTCCATCAAATATGTATAACGTTGGTTGTGGAGCAGATAAAAAAATTCTCTTTTCTCTGGGATGTGTAGTCAGTCCACCTTCAAGAAGGAGCACGGTATCAAAGAAGTCCATTGTCACCCCCCGACCCCCACTCCTGTGCTCCTGTGCTTCCTGCTCCCTTCAGGGGAAACAAAAAGCATGGATTGCAAAAAGATTCTTTCACCTCAAACCCATCTCTTCCCATTAGTGTCTTGGCTATCAGGGACCAAAAAACAAACAAAAAACTTCTTTAAAAAAGCAGATAAACTATAAATAGCATTACTGATGAAACTAAATGCTAATTAACAAGACTATGATTGCACAGTGCTTTTACAGATAGGAATTTGCACTGGCTGCGTTCTGATCGGGGCGCTGAGGAGCTCTTTTGTGTATGTTGTATAAAGCATGACTGCTTGCTGAGGAGTGTGCCAAGTTCAAGGTGTGACTTCTGCACAGCTCAGGGTCCTCATCCTGGCCAGGACTAGAATGTCCACCTTGCCAGGGCTTCCAATATAATTAGGTTCTAGGTGCCTGCACCATGGCAACCACACCTTTGAGTGACTGCCCCATAAACTTACTGCAGTGGCATCTGTTTGTCAGGATGAATATCTGGTCACCTGGACTGGATCCTGGAGTCTTCAGAGCATAGGGAAGTCTTCCTCAGGAGCCCAATTCTGAACTTTCTGGTTTTTGTCGTCACAGTGTAGTGATTAAGAACATGGGACTTGCAATCAGACAGATTTTGTATATTGGTTACATGTTGCTGTAGAACAAATAACCCCAAAACCTAGTGGCTTGTGACAACAACAATTACCTATTATCTTTCATGGTTCTGTGGGTCCGGGACTCAGACAGAGCACAGTGGAGAAGCCTTGTCTCTGCCCCAAGGTGTCCGATATCTCAGCCGGAAGATTTGGCAACAAGGCTGGAATCCTCTGGAAACTCATTCACGCTCACGTGGGCTTTGCTGGACCTGTCAGCCAGAACACCTACCCATGGCCTATATCACATGGCCTGGGCTTCCTCACAACATGGTGGCTTAGCATGGCAGAGACCATGACATTGAAATGTCTCATGGAAAGTTATATCAACAACGGAAAGTAGACGGTCAGGATGAAAAAAATGAGGGCAATGGGAGTGAAGAAGACCTAAGGTGGCCATGTTTGTCTAAGCACTGTCTCAAAGAACCAACTGATAAAAAATTACAGCCTTCCCTCCTTGTCATACCTGTGTATTGTGTAGAAACAAATGTATCAGGATGCATTAATAATTTATCCAACTAACAGCCCCTTCCTTAGTCCAGGTTCGCCGTTACCCCCCAAACTAACATTACCTGAGCACCCCCTTTGCCTGAGCATTTTTACCAGCATATTTTCCCTTAATTCTCACAACAGCTCAAATCCAATGCCATAATTTCTGTCCCTTTTTTTTTTTGGATTAGAACTTTGAGAACATGGAAGCCTCCAGTCGC
This sequence comes from Phyllostomus discolor, assembly GCF_004126475.2. Taxonomy (NCBI): domain Eukaryota; kingdom Metazoa; phylum Chordata; class Mammalia; order Chiroptera; family Phyllostomidae; genus Phyllostomus; species Phyllostomus discolor. The sequence goes on from NC_040915.2 coordinate 23,186,890, forward strand.
ATGTGTACACACTACAATGGTGGATCAGGCACAGGACAGACATTCCCATTCCAAAAGGGAGACGCTGGAAAGGAAAGGAGTGACAGGTCCCAAGAAAGTGCCAAACCTAATGGGACAAGCAACATTACATCTTAAGGCTCCAGAATAATCCTCTTTGTGTCAGTGATCCACCTTCTGGCCCACGGGGGAGACCACGCTACCCCGGGGCTCTGCGGGATGGCCCTGCTGCGGGTCTCTGCTCAGATCCCAGCTCCCCTGGGCTGGGGTTCCATGCCCACAGTTCTCCCAGGCTAGGGTCCTGAGACTCCCACTCTGCCAGAGAGCCCCATCCTTTGAAATCTAGGTGGAGGGAACCAGGCCATAGCTCTCTGCAGGGACCCCAGCCCTGATGCACTAGGGAGTGGGGGTCAGAAGTAGAGGTGGAGACCATCCGGGTCCACTGAACTCGATGGGAAGGCCCACTCTTTGAAACCCCTCTCCCCGCCCCGTTCCTCCCACCAGGCCCTTCACTGTGCACCTGTGCTGGGAGTGGCAGCCCCAGTATTTCTGAATCCTCTTCAGTACCATTTGGCCATTATCTTGGAGAAGAATTCCTAAGTTCTGTTGCCATGGCTGATTCATACTAATCTCCTTATCAAACTGACTTTTGGCCACGCCATTATTGTTTTCGTTTTCTTGGCAAAATGAGTAGGCTAAGAATTTTCCAAACCCTCAAGTTCTAGGTTTTGGGGGGGGGGGGGTTTCCTTAACAATTTCCTCTCATAAAGTCATGTTTCTCCTTTCACATTCTACTATAAGCCATCAGGAGGAGCCAAGCCTCACCTTCGACACTTTGCTTAGAAATTGCTTCAACTAAATGTACAGTATCATTGCTGGCAAGTTCTGCCTTTCACACGACTCGGAAACACAGACACAATTTAACCAAGTTCCCTGCCACTTTCCAAAGAGCTTCACCTCCCCTCCAGTTTCCAGGGGCAGGTCCTTCACGTCCTCAGTCCATCTGAGGCCACATTGGAATGCACTTCCCCGTCCCTGCTCCTACCGGCCTCCTGTTCAGGGGACTCAGCCCTTCTCCGAGAGGACTGAGACTTCCTCTAGAGCTCTCGTCTTTTCTTTCTGATTTCTCACCAGAATCATCTTCACAAGGTCCACTCACAGCAGTATAGTCTTTTTCTAGCATTTGCCTCAATCTTCCAGCCTCCAGCCATCAGCCAGTCCCAAGGTCACACTTTCAGATGTTTGTCACAGCCACACCCCCCTGCTCAGTACCGATTTCTGTCTTAGGCCATTAGGGTTGCTGTAACAAAAATATCACAGACCAAGTGGCTTAAAAAACAAACATTTATTTCTCAGAGTTCTGGAGGCTACCAAGTCCAAGATCAAGACGCCAGCAGATGGGCTGTCTGGTGAGGGTAAGCTTCCTGGCTCAGAGAGGGTTGTGTTCTCCCACAGCAGGAAAGGAGAGGGAGCTAGCTTTCTGGGGCGTATTTTATAAGGGCACTAATCCCACTTAGGAAGTCTTTTTATATTCATGATCCAATCATTTTCCCAAACGAACACCTCCAAACAGAGTCACACTGGAGACAGGTTTCAAGAGACAATTTTGGGGAGGACAAAGACATTCAGTATTTAGCAGGCACTCTCAAACAGAAGAACTAAGCAGTGGGTCTGGGTTCTCGTCCCACCCTTTCGTGCGCCAGGACCCACAAACAGACAGTGATGGAGCTCAAACTCACACCCAGGTCTCCCGACTCCTGGCCCAGCTGTCCCTCCCATTAAACAGGGCTGATGAAGAAGCGGTCCTCATTAACTGATTTGCAGATCACTGTTGACCATTAGTGTAACTGACCTTTCCTCAATCCACCTTATTTAAGAAGTCCTAATTTAGTTGCTGACATTTGGACTGAAAATCAAAGAAGGAACACCCTGCCCTCTTGCTAATGAAAGCACAGTTCACAGATGCACGGTGTCAGAGTCACCCAAGACCCTGTTAGAAATGCAGAATCTCAGGCCCCACCTCAAACTCACCAGGTTGAAATCTGTATTTTGACAAGGCCCCCAGGTAATTTGCATCCATGTAAAAGCTGGAGAAGTAGTGATCTAGTTTATCAGATTATCACCAGCAGCAGCTCAGAGCTTCAGATGGTTTCGGATGGTATTTTACTCAGTCAAAAAACTACTGACATCATCATCATTAAACTCTTACTGTAACACCGTCTTGATTCCTTCCTTTCCTTGGCTTCCAATGAGTCTTCCGTCACAAAGTCCTATGGAGTTTTCCCTCATTATGACACTCGTCCTTTTCTTTCCATTCCTACAGCCACCGCCCTGGCCTGGCCCTCAGCACTCTGTACCTGAACTCCTCCTGCAGCTGTGTTAAAGCCCATCTCCCCACCCCCCTTCATGCCCTTCCATCTGCCTAAAGCTCTCTGGCTCTCAAACTGTCCTGGCTTTTTCCTGCCTTCAAAGTAACATTCATATTCCAATTCTAGATTCGCAGGCTTTTACACTCAAGCTCCAAAACCTTTCCCCAGAGAATCTGCTACATGTATGTTGTAATGTCCATATCTTTGTCCAGACTCAGAAATTCCCTTTCCCACCTTTCCCACCACCTTCAAGGCTCTGCTGAAATCCTACTTCCATCGTGAATGTCAGACCTCCCCAGGTCACTGTGGCCTCCTCTTGTTCGGAGGTCCTATGGCACTTGTTGCCTATGCTACTGTTAACTGCATTCTAATTTCAGGGAAAAGCATGCATCTCACAACTAGACTGTAAGCTCATGGAGGACAGGTGCCATGTCTTTACCTCTTTCTCACCTCCAGCGTCTGACACGGCACTAAGCCCATGCAGGTAATCAGAGAATGTTTTGCTTTTAAATGGAGTAATGCCCAGGTTGCAAGCACATCACTCCTACTGATTTCTTTCCTCTAAGAGTCTACACTACGGTTCAGCAATTACATAAACAGCATTGTTTATAAAACCAACCAACCATGGATAGGCAGCCTCGGACCAGCCAGGAGGTAGGCATAGGATGCAGTCCAGAATCGCAGGCCATATAAAAACTGTGAATCTTTATTTCAAGCTCCAGGAAGTGACAACAGGTATCACTTCCCACCTCCCTGCTATGCCCCCGAGGCCAGCTGCTCCTGAGAAGCTGTGTCCAGCACAGAGCCCCAGCTGAACTGCTCTGGCTGAGCCTGGGGCAGCCAGGATACGCAACACTGATAACACTGACCCTACTTCTGTATGTTGTTACATTTTTTGTGTTTGCTTAGTACTTTCTTCTTTGTTGGCAACAGTATCTCCTGGTCACTTAGTTCAGCATATTATCAGCTTTTTGTATATGGTTTATAGTAAAGATTCTTGTGAGTAGACATTAGTACCAATAATACTAACCACCTTTTCTATGTATAAGGGGGATGCCAAAAAAGCCAGAATTATCTGCTGGAGGGTAGGCCCCTTGTAGTACAGGCTTTCCCTGCTAGGTGAGTGTTCTAGGAACCCACCTGTATCATCACACCAGCTGGCATTGTTGTGAGAGATTGTGTTGGGCTTCGGTGATTTTTTTGAAGACTCTTCCAATTCATTTGCCCATTTCACCAAGGGTGATTTATGAGCGCACCTGACCACACTGTGCTGAGTGTTCAGCAGCTTTGACCAAAAACAGCATGGTCCTCATGCCCCACCCTCCCTACTCACCCAATCTTGCCCCAAGCAACTTTTTTTGTTTCGCCAGATGAAAATAGCTCTCAAAGGGAAACGTTTTGCCAATTTGCATTGGTGAAACAAACCAACAAAATGACAGAAGCACTACAAGGCATCAAAATCGGCAAGTTCAAAAACTGTTTTGAGCAGTAAAAAAAAAAATCTTGATAGGTGTATTGCATCAAATGGAGAGTGCTTTGAAGGTGACTTAAGTTTAAACATGCAAGAATAAATACACAACTTTTAATAACTAAATTCCGGTTTATTTCCCCCTTTGCTTCTATCAGCTCCTTGAAAGCCCATAAACAAGAGAGAGAGAGGAAAAGCACCACCAACCCTTTCCTACAACGGAGAAAACAGAGGCCCGAAAAGTGAGCCAAGTAGTTCCAAGTCACCAATAATGATTGTGTCCCAAGACTGGGACTAGAGTTTGGATTTTATGAACCCAGGCCTAATATTCAGTTAATAAGTTCAGCACAACCTTTCTGGTTACTAAAAGTAGACAAAGTTGGGATCTGAACCCAAATGATCTTCTGGAGTGGACACTCTTACCCAACCACCAGCCTATCAGACGATCCACACTGGCTCACGCAAAGAAATCCTGTTGCCATTTTTGTTCTCAGTCAGGTTTACCAAAATTGAGAGCAGTATCCTCTGTTCATTGCTTCCTACACCTATCTGCTTTCTTTTCAAAGTTCGCCCTTTAATAATGGTTGTTTAATTCTGATTTTATCTGGGAGGGAAGTAAAAAACCTATTTGGATGTTAATTGGCTCTAACATCTCAGTGAGTCAACAGGCTCATGTGTTTCCTATAAAAAACCCTCTAGAACGCGGATCATTCCGTTATCAAAGAGTCTTGCTGACCTACCAGCTTCTAAATGGTTCGATGCATTTAAATTCACAAAGCAGTTTTATCGCCAAGGACATCTGTGCTAAGGACAGTGTCTCAAAGGCTAGGCTTCTGGGGAGGCGATCATTTCCTTGTGCGTCATGCTGCAGATGCGGGACAAATTAAATTATTTTGTACACATCAAAGCAGAGAAATGAAAACCTATGACGATTCTAGGAAGTTCATGGTATGATGGTAAACAACTGAATTTATGGTATCAGACCACTTAGGTACAAATCGCTGCTCTCTAATTTGATAGTTTTGTGACCTTTCACAACTTAAATTTTCTGAGCCTTTAGTTCCTCATCTGTGCAGTGAGGATCATAATGGTGCCCACTTCACGAGGCTGAATAATAACTAACTGAGAAGAAGAGTATCAAATACTGGGCCCAACACCTGACACCTAAGTAAATGCTTCATTAAATCTAATTATTAGTAGTAGTATTATTACATACTTATGAATAATTACTACAGTCATATAAAATGAGGAGTCCTCCTTATCCTTCATAAATATTTATGGAGTGTCCTTGTCTCAGGCCTGAATGAGTAATTCCTTCTGATTTACTAATATCAAGAGTCCGTTTGTGTTTAATTGAGATGAGACAAGAAATGAAGGATCAAGTGGTGAACAAGCCTTTAACGCTAAATGGTTTACACCAGGGTTTCTCAACCTCGACACTCTGGACTGGATGAGTCTTTGGGCGGCGGGGCGCTGTCCTGACCACTGGAGGATGTTTGGCAGCATCCCGGGCCTCTGCTCACTGTATGAGGCCGGTAGCAACCCGCTCCGCCCATTTGTGACAAAAAAATACCTCCAGCTGAGAACCACTGATTCACACAGTGCATTCTTCTGTAATGGAGGCATACATTTGTGGGGTGGCCAGTGACAGATCAAGACAGAGGTGGGATTTATTTACTTTTTTGTAAAGGGCCAGGGAGTAAGTAGTTTAGGCTTTGTCTCTGTTGCAACTGCTGTAACATGGAAGTAGCCATAGACAATGCATCAACAAATCCCTTCCAACAAAACGTCATTCATATTATAGACACTTCAAGTTTGAATTTCATATAATTTCCATGTGTCACTAAATAGTCCTCTTTTTATTTATTTTTTCAACTATTTTAAAGAATTAAACCCATTCTGAATGCATGGGCCATACACAAATAGGTGGTGGGCCAGGTTTGGGCTGATTTTGGTGACCTCGGGGCTAAACAGTGTATGAACCCCTGAGATAAACATGGTACTTACTCCTCCTAAGAGTATCAAATTAACTTAAAAACTTGGAAGAAAAAATTTTTCATTAAAATAAATATTGCTATATTTGCAGTATTAACCCAAACCCATGTGAATTTTCAAGATAAACATATTTCAAAGCAATGTCTTGCTTCCCGGGGGTTGCTTGAAGCTATGCCTCAGATCCCTGGAGGCCACCTCTGTCATCATTTCCTCTGATTTGGGGCTACTTAGGTAGAAAAATTGAGGAGCTGACATTGTAGGTGAGAAACTCACTCATACAAGAATCTTTGGACTTCCCATGACCGACTGCCCTTGAAGGAGGCCCAAGAAAGCCCCTAAAATACCCGAGGGGCCTCAATGGTTCTCTGATGTGTTGTATCCAGAGAATGGTGGGGGTAACATGTGATCGTTTAATCCAAGGTGATTTTCTATAAATCCTTGTGGAAATTTCTAAGTATCTTCTTCATACATTTGGAGTCTGGAGTCTACTCACTTTCCTTATCAATGAAGGAGCATGTGTAATACTCAGCATGGCAAGTACCCAGGAAATCAACAGATGACCCAGGCTGCACCCTCAGAAAGCTTAAAATTTCCTGCTGATGCTAGGCCTTATTTATATAAAATGACCCCCAAAGAGTATATCATCAAGAGAGATAGAGCAGTGGAAAGAGCATTGAATTGGCAAGCAGGAGGCTTCTTTTCTAGCACCTGCTATGCCTTTTATCCTGATTGGACAAGTTCCTTTACCATCTAGGTAAGTTTTCTCTTCTTTCCAGAGTGTTTTTTTAAAGAAGCATTCTGCAAAGAGTGTGCCCCAAATGATTAAAGCTGTCTGCCATGGTTGGGACACTGGGGAGTTGTTGGCACAAATACCGGGTGTTGCCATGCGCAGTATCCATCATCTCTACAGTCCCCTCTGACTGGAAATGCCTATGGCCACATTACTCTGTTGCTCAGCTTCGTGATGCTGAATAAATCAGAAGAAGGAGGGATCATCATTGTGGGATGCAAAGGTCAGGGGACTGCTGCATGGTGGAGGTGAGCGGGTGGTCAGGGCTTTGAAGATGTTTACTCTCCTTCACAGCTGGGATCCAACAGAGCACATCCTGTGCTGACTCGGGTTTTGGTCGGCTCTAGGCCGAGCGCCTTCCATCGCAGTGCTGGCGTGGCCAGAGGGAAACATGTGGGAGATATTGTGTCCCTGCCATTCTCTGGAGCCCTTATGAAAGGGAATGTCTTCTTAATGAGCCCATCTCAGAGAGCCTGGCCTTTCAGATAAACAAATAAGCATCAGCAGGAGATGTGCATAAGAGAACTGGGAAAAAAATAAGGCCACTTTGAGTGACAGCCCAAATAAAGGAGACCTAAGAGGTCTGCAGTTAACAGCTAATGAGCACATCTCCTCATCCGTGCTTTCTTGGCCAGGACATCTATTGTTGAGCATGCCAGGAATGGGTGTCTTATTTACACAGGAAGAGGCCTTTCTGGCCTTGTCCCAGGACTGACTTCTCTTCTTTTTTCTGTTTAATTTTTTATTAAACAAAGAAAAATTGTGGAGAAAAAGGAAAGGGGAGAGAGACAGAGAGAAATATCAATTTGTTGTGCCACTTAGTTGTACATCCATTGGTTGACTCTCGTACGTGCCCTGACTGGGGATTGAACCCTCAACCAGGGTGGGCGTATGAGGACGACACTCAATACCCGCATTTAGTCAGCCTCTGATACGTGTTGGCCACAATCATTACTAGTTTTAATAATACCACCATCATCTTCTTTGTGCACAAAAATACACAGAAAAGCATCTGGAAATCACAGGATCCGGTTCCAGCTCTGCCATCAGCTTCCTGTAAGATTTTAGGCAAATCATCTCTCATGTCAACTGAGAGTATTGGACTTACTTACTTACGTACTAAGTGCTCTTTCTTCACTTAGTAAACACACTCTGAAGACCTTCTAAGTGCCAGGCTCTGTTGCAGCCACCGGTTTGGGCACTCGGGGACTCCAGCTATAAGAGAAGAGGCAGCTGAATAGCGTATGCGACACTATAACGTGAGAATTACTATTACCGTGATGATGCATGTCCCCATCCGACCTTCCCATCTGTAACAGAAGCACCCAAGGGACAAGCTGGGTGATTACAGAAAGAGAAAGCCACAAAATTGGCAAGTGGCCTAAAACCCAGGTCCTTTCCTTCAAGGACAAGAGTTCCCATCAAGTACAAGCTGCCTTAAAACAAAAACATTCAAGAGAAAGTGATGCGTCCCTGGCCAGGTGGCTCAGTTGTTCGGAGTGTCGCCCCATACACCACAATGCTGTGGGTTCAGTCTCCAGTCGGTGCATGTCTGGGAGGCAAGCCATCGGTGTTTCTCTTTCTCTCGCTTCCAATCTCTCTAAAATCAATAAACATATTCTCGGGTGGGGGTTTTAAAAAAAGTGGTGCACAGAGAAGTGACATGGTGATTAAAGCATTGCGGTTCGGGAAGAGGAGCCTTCCATGTGAGTTTCGGCATCGTTATTTTGGTAGCTTGATGACTCTGGGAAAGTTGCTCCATTTCTCTGAGCTTCGCTTCTCAGCAAGAAGGGCATTACTCTAATACCTGCTTCCCATCTTCATGTGGAGAGAGGGAGACTATTCCGAAGCCTTGGTAAACTATGACACATAAATTCCAGCTTGTGGTTGTTTCTTTTGTTATCTTCAGTAATAATAAAATAAATACCCTGTCATTTGTGAAGGGAAAAAAAGTTCAGTGGCCTATAATTGAACTTGGGTGTCCAAGGAAGTAAGTAGGGACTTTTTCTTTCAATAACCAATATCTCTTTCCAGGAAAATAGGTTAAGTGGAGGCCTCTTTTTAATTGTAATATGAAACAATCTTAATTTCTACATCTTAGGTGTGTGTGAAAAACAGAAGGGAGGAAAGGAAGGAGAGAAATTATTTATTTCTCCTTAAGGCTAACCAGAGAAATAATTGAAGGTAAGAGTCTTGTGACCTGATCTCTGATTAACCGAAGTTTCAATATGTTGTTGTGAATGGAAAGCCTGCAGTGTGCAATTGATTATCTACTGGTAGAAAGAAAAGGAAACAATTATATTAAACAAAAGCCTTTGTCAAAGGCAAAGGAAGTGTGACACAGGAGAAATGTAATAAAGATAGGAGTGAGAGAAGAGACTTGGGTTCCGATTCTTCTGGCTAGGTGACCTTAAATAAACCTCCTCCTCTACTTGGCCTGTTTTCCTATTGGTGCAATGTAGGGCTTGGTCTAGACAACCCCTAGGATTCCTTCAGCCTTGCCAGGCCATGATATTCCTACCAGTAGAGCACTGAAACACTACTGAACAGAGAGCGGGCGAGCGAGTTCGTGCAGGCCTGATGGATAAACTGAAAGGGAAACAGACTCATGAAAACCACTGATTCAAATTAGGTAGAGAATTCATGTTGATTTAGAGCTAGTGATCTCTGGATCCTAAATCACAAGGAGACTCCATTTAATCCGGGGGTGGTCACTTGGGCATCTTCCTTGGCTCAGTAGTGCTACAGGTAGAGCTCCCTTAGAAGTCAGGATGACAGAGAGAGGAAGAGAGAAATGTTGAGGGAGAAGGAGAAAAGGAGGAGGAAGAAGAAGAAAGAGGAGGAGGAAAAGGAGAAAAAGAAGAGGAAGAAGGGGAGGAAGAGGAGGAGGATGAAGAGGAGGAGGAGCAGGAAGAGGAGGAGGAAGAAGGAAGAGGAGGAGGAGGGTGAGGGAGGAGGAAAGAGGAAGCAGGAAGAAGAAGGGGAAATCTGAATTACCTGGAGATCTATCCCCGACCTCCCACCCCACATACCGGCAAAAGGACCATACGAGCTTCAGCCAGGCCTTAAATCTTTATGGCCTCATTTTCCATCCTAATCAGAAGTCAAGTCCAATGTTCTTTTGTAGGTAAATGAATGACAACTCGCTCACAGTCTGGTTTGTTTACCATTTTTAGGACCCACATAAGGGCAGGGAACTTAAAAGGCCCACAATCTAGCACTTAAGATTGTGGAGATTTACCCCTTGAGAGTCTGAGAAATCCTAAAGGCTAAGAGGTCCCTGAACATCAATATAGAAAAGACCTAAGTTAACTTCCTAAATCTGTGGTGATCCATATAATAAACAGAGGCCTAAAGAGGGTCAAGGCTATCCCAGAGTCACCCATGAGTCTTAGCAGGTCTGGGACTAGATGTCAGAACTAGAAGTACAACTGGAACGCGTAACTAGAACTAGAACTCCAGTACGGTATCATGAAGCTTCCTGTGGTCCTCCCCATGACTTGGGACCAAGGACTCCCTGACCTTCCCCAAGAGAAGTATAGGGGCACTTTGTTTTCTGGTCCTTTGCAGTGTAAGGTCAGAAATGAATTTAGGATTCTCCTTGGGTATGAGAGCCACCAGCCAACTTACACTGACAATTAGACAAAGGACTGTTGAATTTGGAAAGCTTTGTAGGACATTGTGTACAGCATCTGGGAGAGAATTATGTCCATCCAGAGACCCAGCCACTGTGCCCAATACAAATCAAGCCAACTCGGTGATTCAGATACAAGGAGTTGTGTTGTAATGAGAACTGGACGAGGAGCCTGAAGACCTAGTTTCTAATCCTGCTCCCACCACCTGCTGGTCACCCATCCTTGATTCTCCCTTCAAATGCCATGAGCCTCAGTTTCCCTATCTTTAAGACAGGGATGATGATGATAACATCTGTTGAACAAAGTTAACTTGAACTAAATGAGAAAAAAAGCAGAAAGAAAACCAAAAGGCATGGTATTAAGTATTACTTTCTAGGATTTTGTTTATATACAGCATGAAAATTTAGAGAGAAGAAGAAATACAACTGCTCTGGGAAGATTAGGAAATGCTTCCTAGGACAGATTAGGAAGCAGCTGAGCCTTAAACAATAGGTTGGATTTGCATAAAGAGAAAGGAGATGAGAAAGGGAGAGGCGGTGAGAAAGTAGGGGCAATTTCCTCACAAATGTCCAGAAACAGTTTCTGATTGTTCTAATGCTTTGGGCTCTTTACTTCTGTTTGAAATAATGTTGTTTTTATTTTAATTTCCTGAACTGTTTCCCTGGGGAGGAGTGGGAACTATTTACTGAAACAAGTCATATCATGAAACTTCTTTTCTTTTATTGTATTTTTTGTTAAAATATATTAATTATTTAAAAAGTAAAGACTCTTGAGCTTTACTTATAATCCTCCAAATGAGCAGGCTTAGCCTTTAATCTCATCATGTTCCCTTCCTCCCTTGCTAAACCCTACCACTAGTAATCATAATCCTGTCTGTATGCTTTGGACTCGGCGGTGTGTAGAGGGCTTCATTGATGTCGTCACCTTCGGCCCTCACAGCAAGCACGTGCAGTGGTTTAGGCTGTCTGAGCTTTGGAGAGGTCACTAGTAGTTGGCCAGGTTGTCTGATCCATAATAAGCTCTCAGTAAATACTGAATGGATAAATGGATGGAGGAAAGAGGGGGATCTACTGAGTTGGGAGCTCTTCTGAGCAGCGGCCCCATTTCATCATTTTCCCTCAATAATCTCAGATTCAGCAGAGATCCCAGGGCCCGGAAAACAGGCGTGTCCCGCAGTCAGTCGTCTACCTCTGGGCTGTTCCGGAGCCTGTCTAGTGGGCATGGGCACTGGCCTGTCTGCTGTAATTCCGGGATCTGGGGAAGCTAGTGAATTCCCCCTGAACCAGTCCTCAAACACCAAGGCTGCGTGTGCAAGAGACTGTCTCCTTTCACACTCTGTGAGAAAGTGTGTTTAGGGTTTCTCCCTCATTTGAAAATAATAGAATCCTTGCCCATTCCCATACCAAGGGATGAAGTTGAGTGTATCAATGCTTGGGGTTGTAGGAAGACGATCTAGAATAAAGGAAAGGACCAGAAACTAGAAGGCAGGAGACCTGGGTTCAAGATCTGTTTCCAAAGCTTATAAACTTCATTCATTCATTCATTCACACATTCATTCACTATATATTGAGTCCCTACTTTGTTTCAGCCTTTGCTGGTCTTTGGGAATACCATAGTAAATAAGAGGGACATCTGACTTCATAGATCTTAGAAAATAAATAGATATAGATAGATAGATAGATAGACAGACAGATATAGATAGATAGATAAATGCAATAACTGTAAGACATAAATGCTCTGAAGGGAAAAGCAACGTGCTGAGAGAACATAAAGGCACTGCTTAAGTCGTGTGGTCAGTAGAAGACCCTCTCTGGGAAGGTTATATTTAAGCCCAGTTTTAAAGGCTGAGATGGTACTACCTCTACAAAAAAAAAAGTGAGATTAGAATATTCCAGTCAGAGGGAACAATTTGTGCAATGGTCATGAGGTAGGAAAAAGCTCGCTGGTGGAATCTGAATGGATAAATGGAGGAGCTGAGGGGGAACCAGGTAGCTAGAGTATTTTCAGCGAGGGGGAGAGTTAGAAGATTGGATTGGAAAGAGAGAGCGGCAACCAGATCAGGCAGAGCCTGACAGGCATGGAAAAAGTTTGGATTTTTTTAAGCTCATGAGAAACTACCGGAAGGTCCCAAGTAGAAGCGGCACGTGACCGAGCCTCTGTTCTGAGAATCCAACTTTGGCCCAGGCACTCAGTGGCTCTGTGTCTCCCTTTCTGCCCCTGAAAATGGGCTACGGCTCATAACTCCACATTCCTTCAGGAGAGCCAGGTTATGTTTACCACAGGATGTTGCTCCCAGTAGCACTTGATGAATATTTAATTCAATTGAATTGTTCGACAATAATATGAACATGCGTGGGAGCTACCAAGTGTCATGCACACGTAAGGTATTATTGATAACCATCACTTCCCCAAAGCCCTGCATCCTTTACAGGAACAGATAAGATAATCAGGCACAAAATGCTTTGAAAACCCCATCTCAATAATTATTACTTATTATTTTTGTTCATTTGTTTATTAGTTTGGGTGTGGTGTCTTTCTTCCATGGTACCAACTTACTCCCTATATTTAGCCCAAACCAACCAGACTCAGGTGTGCTAATTAACCCTAAGAAAAATATCCAGAGAATATGATGGGCAGACTGAGAGTCAAGTCCGCAAGCCTTGGCTAGACCTAGGCACTGCCTCACCTCTCTTCCTGCAGTAGATGGAAGCTTGTCCCCATTAGTCACGGGCCCACCATTACCGAGAGTGAAGCATAATACTGGTGATGACGATAATAACAAGTGACTGGTAATGCGCGTAGATATAGATACACATGTGGGTATATATAGCCCTTTGCCACTTTTCTTGAAGTATTTTTTCCATCTATTGTTTTAATTTAGCTCACACTCATGCACAGATGTAGAGTGGGAGTATTTTAATTGGAGAAACAGCCACAAAGTGCTTAAGCAGTTTGCCTCAAGGTCATACTGTAAGGGGGAGAGGACGTGCAACCATGCTCCCAAGTCTTGTGCCAGCACACTGTGTCAAGACCCCTCCATGCCCCTGGGGGCCTCGGGAAAGAAAACTGGGATCCTGAATCCTAGATTACATAAACAGGAGCTGGAATATTCCAAGACTGTAAAAAACATTTGATCCATGTAGTCGAGCCTTCCTCCCCCATTTTGCACACGGAGAAACTGAGGGCCATGAGTAAGAGCCCACATGGGCAGGTGCCCTTCGCGCCACCTGCTCAAGCACCTGCTGGAGTTCCTGCCTCTCAACCCCACACACAGCCTGGGGCTGCAGTGGAAAGAAAAGATCAAGAGGAACCAAGGTAGTCCTCAGTTAAATACTTTGCCAGACGGGGAGCAGTACTAGGTCCACAGCTCTGTAGTTCATTGAGATTTTCTCCTTTGGATGGAAAGGAAGTCTCTGTGACCTTGGGTCTGACCTTGGGCCTGCCATGCATTTGCCCTGGGCCTGTCTTGCCCTTCCTTCAGGGATTTGGACAAGGTGAATTTTGGAGTTCCTTCTTTAATTCTACCATGTGTGGACCGGATGGGATATATGTGGCTGTTTTGATTATACTGTTGAATTATTTGTAATAAAAAAGGCTCTTATATTGTGACCCATGGAATATTTTGTTTCCTTATTTCCAGATATGGATACCCTATTTTCAAAAAAGATTACTACTCTAAGATTTTCCTAAAGATAAATCCTTCTACACTCCTTCCATCACCTCCAATAACTAAAAAAGGCAGAGGACTTCCTTTCATCTGCCTTGGAACATTATCTCCAATGTTGAAAAAATTAATAGGCCCCCAAGTAGCTGGGCACTGAGGGCCCATCTGGCATGGCCTTCATGAAGCCAGATAGGAATCACGCATGTGAAACAGTAGGCACAGGACCCAGCACATAGTAAGTGTGCACTAAATGCTAGTGCTAGCTGCTCTCATCACCTCATCTGCATCTTCATCCTCAGAAGTGGTAATTCTGTAGTAAAAGAGGAGGCTGTTTAGCTCACATACCCCTGACAACAACTGAACAACGTAGAAACTACAGTACGTCCTCCCTTGAGGTCACCAGTAGGTTCTTGGAACTGTGGCAAAGCAACATAATGAAATCAATCTTGCCATAGGCTGATTGATATAAACAAGAGTTAAGTTCCTACAGCATTTCATCAGTGTTATAACAAGTCAACTTGGAATGAAACAAAGTTATTCGGGGACCTACTACATTAGTTTCCACACTCAGCAGAGGAGTTACATGCAACAGAGGGGAAGTTATGGACTGGCCTAAGACCACACAGCCAGTCCTCAAACCCAGACGGACTGACCTATAAAGCCCACCTTTAGACTGCTATACTAATTCCATTGATCTGCTATACAACTGAGCAGCTATACACATTATCTTGTCCAAAATGAGCCTAAAAACAATCTAGATTAGAGGCAACCAAGTTCAATGGTATGTGCATGAGTACTGGGTGGGAATCTGAGGCCCAGGTGTGAGCCTTTTGACTGGGGTCAAGTGCTGGCCCAGGACCAGGCTACATTGTGGGTGAAACGACTAAAAATACCCACCCAGCCCACCTCTTCAACTAGACATGAGGTTCCAACAGGCTAATAGATGAGAATACACTTTGTATTTTGTAATCTTCCATTTAGATGCAGGATGCTCGTCTCATTACTATTACACACTGGTGCCAATTTCAAGGCAAGAGAGGTCAGCCGCAGAGAAGTTAGTTCAGGCTGTGACATCTCATTAGAAGCTGAAATTTGGATTCTGAGACAGGGGAATGGAGGGGCGGGAAACGCTCTCCGCCGCCTAGGTTCCTGCTGCTATCTGTATTCAGAGCGGCTTCCTGGTTGCTTGGCAGTGCCGCTTGGTAGGACGTCGCCAGCTTTGATGCTGCAAGTGTCAACACTCTAATAGGGCTGTGGCCGGGATCTAGTGTGAGTTTGGAGAGACATCTTATGACAGGTTTTGCCTAAAGATGTTTCAACAGATAACCCTTTAGAAATAACAATGGCAGTCGACACACTTCACAAGGACGCCGGGCAGCAGCCCAGTTCGGAGTTTGCCGTGCAGGCAGCGTTGCACTCTCTCCTTTTCTGCCTGCAGCACATCTGTGAGATATCATCGCATGCCCCTGCAGAACAGTATTGGCTGACATTCTGTCCATGTTGACGGCCATGGTGAGAGGATATGAAGCTATTTCCTTCTAGAAAATCCACACTGGAAAACCTCAGAAAGCCCCTCCTCCTCTTAAAATAGAAATCAGATCGCCTCATTCTACTGTGTAAACATCCTCTCATGGCTCCCACCATGCTCAGGATAGAAGTCGGATGCCTCCCATGACCTGGTGGCAGGCCTGCTCTGACCTCTGCTGGCCTCTCTGACCTCCCCCAGACACAGCTGCGCCTGCTCACTGTGCTCCAGCCACACTGGCCTTCTCTCTGTGCCCCAAGCGCGCCAAGCTTTCTCCTGTGTTAGGGACCTAAAGCTCTTCCTATCTGTGCCAGTCCTCCCCCAAATTTCTCATGGTTGGCTTCTTTGCACCACTGGGACTCGGCCTGGCTCACAAGTCTCTTCAGTACTTCCCTGACCTTCCTCTTGCGGTTCCACTTCTACTGCAAGGGCTGTCCCCACCACAAGGCAGGCTGAATTCTCTTCCTGGCACATACTCACTCACCAATTTATGGTCTCATGAGAACATCAGTGTCATCAGAGTAGAGATCCTTTCTTTCTCCTTATCCAGATTTGGGAGATAAGAACAAGCAAGAACAAAGGTCAGTGGTGCCTTAGCACCAACTCATGCCCAGTGAACACTTGCTGGGTGGCTGAATGAAGCCCCTCCCTTTACCGGCGGAGAAGTTAGGGCCAGAGAGAAGCAGCTGCTGTTGCCTTCCTGTTTTCTCTCTGGAGGTTTTAGGTTAACACCTTTGGGCCATCATGGGGCTTCGTCAAGTGATAACAGTCACGGGTTCTTGCTGGGATGTCCATGAACCCCTGGGAAGTCAGCAAATGGGGACCAAGGAGTCTGGAGCTCTGGGAACGTGTAGGCCTATTTCTGGTGAGAACTTCAAAGAGGGCTTGCCATACTGGCAGCTCTCATCAGCTGCTCCTGTGCGTGGTTCAGGTTCGGGGGGTGTGAAGTGAGCCTACGGAGGGGACGGGCTGGGGGGCTCACCACCACCTGGAGGACGCTGCTTCTTTTCCTCTGTCAGCTTGTCTCCATTGTCCCACCACAAAATATAGGAAAGGCTCCCTTCTTATCACCAAAGTATCTCTTTCCTAAATTCATTGTTCCCATGATGTCTCTCTGGTGCTGGAAGCTGGGGTCAGATTTCCACATGAATCAAAGAATTGCAGAGTTGGGAGAACACTTAATTTTCTAGTTCTAAACCATGATGTTTGCACCAGATTTCTCTAAGGAGCTTTTTGTAACTATGGGTTTCCAGGCCTTTACCCTGAATTTGTTATTTGGTAAGTTTATAAACGAGCTGTATTAGTTTCCTAGGGCTGCTGTAACTAAGCACCTTAAACAGGGTGGCTTAAAGCAACACACATTTATTGTCTCTCAGTTCTGGAGGTTACAAGTCCAAAATTAAAGTGTCGGTAGGCCATGTTCCTTCTAAACTGGTAAGCGAGAAAGAATGCTTCCTTGCCTCTCCCCAGGCCACTGGGAGTCGCCATTAATCCTTGCCCTCCACTGGCTCGCCGCTGCCACTCCTCCTTCATCCGCCGTCTCCTCCGTCACACAGCGCCTCCCTTCGCCTGTCTGTGTGTCTTCTCTTCTTGTAAAAACACCGGGCACGGCGGGCTCGGGGCTCTCCCTGCTTCCGTGTGACCTCGTCCTCACTAATTGCACCTGCAATAACCCCATTTCCACACATGCCCACATTCTGAGGTCCTGGGGGTTGGGACATGAATCTGTGTTTGGGGGGATACAATCCAACCCATGACACAGAATCTGAAAAGATGTATTTTTTCAAAGATCCACCAATGATTCTCATTGAAAAACACCGCTCTGACCCCTCCCCTCACTGAACAGATGGGAAAGTGGGGTCCAGAGAAGCCAAGTTCAGGGACACACAGAGACTCAGTGATGGTTTCCGAGTAGGAAACCAGGTATCACGAGTCCTCTAACATCTTTCCAAATGTGCCAGACTGCCTTTTGGTGTTCAGACCTGGTGATGTTCTCACTGGTCCACAGAGACCGGATTTAACTAGGCATTTCCAGTTGCCCACATCTGCCCCAAGGGGCCACTTACTTCTCCAGCGGTATCTCATGGGACATTAGGGATCGTGTGGTCCCGGCACCTGTCTCCATCCCAGAGGACAAGGTTGCAGAGCCAGGTGGTGCATCACTGCAGCCATGGACACACATTCCATTTCCTCCCAGTTGTGCCCATGTTCATCCAAATTCCCATGGTCACTGGCTAGTACTTAGATGACATGTGTGAAGACTTCCTGCCTCACCTGTTGCTTACTCAGAACACTACCAGATGGGGTGTGTCAGCATGGCCCCCTCACTCGGGTTATCATGGCGGGGGGGGGGGGATTCTTGGGAAAAGGACATCTGGAAAGACATCCTAAGTTTTGCACACAGCATTGGAGATATCACTTAGTGGAAATACTGGTTGCCATGCCCGGTTCGAGTCCCCTCCCACTCTATTTTTATGCTGGAAGTCCGCATGATCTGTGGATCCCCATCGTAGCCACTTTCCTCACAGAAGACGCATTTCAAGCCATGGATCCCAGAGTAAGCAAATCTAAAGTGTTTAATCTATTATTAATCAGCCAGTTGCCAAAATGATAGAGCTCTAGGGGGCCTGAGGAAGACATCAATATTTATGGCCTCGTTAGTGAGTGCATATTTTTTCTCTCTCTCCTTCTCCCTCCCTCCCCTTTCTTAACATAAGAACCGAAGCGAAGCCTGTTGTGTTTTAGGCCATTGCACAAGGCGGGAATGCCATGTTCTGGAATGAAGTGACTCCAAAGTGCTAGTGCATTTTTGTGTGAGGATACTGACTGTTCAGGCTGCCACATGTCTGCCTCACTGGGTCAGAAAAACCACTCTGCCGTCCGTGGTAACGCCGCAGAGAGCTCAGGGAACAGAACGGACCTGGGAGACCATCTTTTACAAAGTATTCATCTTCCTGATGAGCTCAAAGAGGGAATGGGGCTTCTTCGTGACCATACATTTATTTATGACTCAACAAACTTTAACCGATTACCTCCTTCATGTCAGACAATGCATAATGCCAAGGACACCAAGACAAGGATTAACAGAAACAGACACCACTCACTGAGCTTTTCCCAGATGTTAGGTATATGTTAAGTCCTTTGAACCGTCCTTCTGCTGAAAACCCTCTGACAGACCTCTGACTACACTCGGAATAAATGCCGGTACTTTGTTTACAAGGCTCCACGCAACCTTGCTCTGACCTACCTTTCTGCTCTGACGTACTCACTTCATTTCATTCCTCCCTCATTCCTTAGGCTCAACTCTCTGTGGCTTTTACTGTTATTGTTCCTGGAAAATGTACCAAGGACATTGCCTTTTTAGGCCTTTGGAATTAGCTGCCCACTCTCCCTAGCTTACTCTCTCCAGATTACTCTTTCCTTCATCACTGCTGGACTAAGACTTCAGGCTTCAGCACAAACTTCACTTTTTTAGAGATTCCTTGGCAATGAGTTACACTCCCTTAGTCATCATTACCTTTTAATCAATCTGCGTTAGTGCCCTCCTACCCAGTAATGTGCTAATAAATGCTTACCACCAGGATAGAGTGGGGCAGAGGTGAGGGGTTGCTGATTGGTAGCATTTGCCAATTTCCAAAGTGTAAATATCTCTACCATCACTTCAGTAATGGATTCAATAATTCAAGCTATCAATGTGATGTCACTGAATGCAAAGCTGGGAAGAGGCAGATACACAGTCCACTCTTGTAAGTCAGTATAAGCCAGCTCTGGCCCAGTTTTTACTATCTGAAATTACAGTATTATAGTGTTCGTTTACTTGTAATGCTTTTATCTTCCTATGCAACATAAGTTCTACTAGAGGAGGAACCTTCTCCATTTTTTGTTTATGATTGTTTTTCTAGCACCTAGAACAGGGCCAGGAATATAATAGCTACTTAATAAATAACTGATGAATGAATTATGAATGGATGAAGAATGAATGAATGAAGAATGAATGAATGAGTGAATGAATGAATGAGGACCTTCATAGTAATTCTCTTTAGTAGTTAAGTAGGTACTATATTACCCCCATTTGTCAAACAAGGAAACTGAAATGCAGAGAGCGATTATGTAACTTGCCCAAGCAAGTCCATGGGAGAGCCAAGGTCTGAAGCCAGGCAAACTGTCTGCAGAGCCCCTGCTCTAAATCCCAAACTATATGGATCTGATGAAGGCCCTGCTCTGAAGGAGCTCATAGTTAGGGAAGAAAAGAACACTTGAGCAAGAGGAATACCATGACCTTGACAGAGATGTATATAAAGTACACTGAAGGACAGGGTGAGTGACAGCAGATCTAATGCTTCTTGGGAAGAGTGGTCAGGCAAGGCCACGTGACAAAGGTAATATTTGATCGAAGCCTCGGGGGATATCATCGGAGTGCTCTCTCCACCATTCTGAGTTACTTTCTACTGGGGGCAATTGACATTATGAAATCACCTTGGATCAGGAATAGGAATCATTCTTCAGTCAAACATAAAGAAAACCATGAAGCATTATTTCAATGGCCTGAGGACCTACTGGCTATTTCTACTGGAAATCTGATAATCCACTGGAGGTACACTTCTACCCAGGACTTCTCCTCACTGCTGCCCTCACACCATACTCCTGAATAAGGGCTTGCTTTGCTCTGGGCTTACTGCTCACCATTCTGTGCTGATTCTGGGTCTCTTACATCAAAATTTCAGGTGGCTACTGACTTAAGAAGGTAGTAACTACAACATGCGCTATTACAGGTCATTTGACTTTTCTAGTAACCAGGCTTGAGAAACCATAGAGCCATCAATGACAACTGCCTAAAACCTGGCATTCGCTGCCTGGGCTTCACCCCCTCCCAACTCCAAATCAGTCATTGTGTCCTTTCGTCAATGCCTGCATCATACCTTTCTTTCATTCCTGCTGCCATCCTGGTCCAGGATGTCCATTCATTCGTTCATCCACGCATTCACTCGCTCACAACAAATGTCAAGTGCCTGTGGCACGCCCAGCAATCCAGGGGGTTCTAGGAATGCAATGACGAGCAAAAGCAGAATGACTTCTGCCCTCAAGGAGCATACATCCTAGTGGAGGCAATCAGCAGGTAATCAAAAGTCACATGAATAAATGGATAATTGTTCCTGTGACTGATGTTACAAAGCAGAGGGGACATGATGCTGTGAGGGCCTCAGCAGGGCATTTGACCTAAGCAGGAATGCCAGGAAATACTCTTCATGTGAAGTTACATTTAAACAAAAATCTGAAGGATGAGCAGGAGAAGTGAAGGTACCGAAAACAGGAAAATCAGTTCTGCCAATTAGAAGAACATATACAAACACTCTTTGGGGGAAGGGAGCATAACTCCAACCAGCAGGGTGAAAGCAGGCTGGTTTGGGTGGGGACACAGGATGAAGAGGGAGGTGGAACGGGACAAGGCTGGAGAAGTGTGGGGGAGCTGCGTGGACACACTGGGAAGCAAAGGTCACCTCCCTGTTGAGATACCTGAAGGAATCAACTTTTATACTCCCTCTGTCTTCCCTTCTGGCTCATCCGATGCCCCCACTGCCAAATTCCTCTTCTAAAGCACCTTTGTTTTTATCCTGTTACCTCTCTTCTCCAAAAATCATCAGCTGTTTTTCACTCCCCACATTGTAAAGCCTGAACCCAGCACCATCAAGGATTTCTGTGACCCAGCACTAAGGAATCTCTCAGTTGTCATCTTCCACTGCTGAGAAGGCCTACCACATAATGTTTGAGAGCAGAGCCTTTGAAGTCAAACAGCCAATGTGAATCTTGTTTCTTCCACTTTCTACCTTTGTGCCCCAGGACAGGTTACCTAATCTTGCTAAACCCGCATTTTTGTTGCTTTAAAATTGGGTCAAAGTGTTAAGGATTAAGTCAGATAAGTACATAAAGCCTGGGGCATAATCTATGGCATTCAGAAAGTTCTAATTTAATACTAACCCATTAGGTCCATTCGCTGCCTCCTATTCTTGTCTAATGTCTCCCGGTCAATTCATGTGCTATTCCTCTTGCCTAGAACAGCTTCTCCCACATCTACCCAAAATGTGTAACCCTCACGCCAACATCCCCATCCTGCATCTCCGCCATCCCTGCACCAAGCCTCCCTTGACCACCAGCCTTCTATGCTGGCTTCCTTATCACAATTCTTAGCACAGATTTTCAAGTATTTTTATTTGTATTAAATTATTTTTAAAAATTATCTTTCAGCTTTTATGTGCATGTTTTCCTGTTTATTCTCTTTCATTGTTAGCTCTCCAAGGTCAGGCACTGCACCTTGTATTGGCGGTCCTACCTTCGTAACACCCAGTACAATGCACGGGATGTGGCTCTTGATGCAGATTCCTTGGGTGAAAAATAAACGAGTGAAGAATTGAAAGAAAAAAGTGCCAATGTTTATAGTCCTCTAAGTGAGGCGGAAAAAGAGAGAAGCTAATCAAAGTACCTTAGAAATAAAATCCTATCGCTGTCTTTGAGCTTGTTCATTTATTTATAAGCTGGGAATATGTTGCCTACCATTGATTTAGCCTCATGAGTATGTTAATACCATTAATATGAGGTGTATGAAGTACTTTGTACTGCCAGAAGGGAAGATGGTATAGAAATTGAAAGCATTATATGTAATTCCTCCAGGAAAAAAAGAGGAAAAACATCTATTTTGTGAGATGCATCAATTTCAAATCACTCAACTGCCAGTGCCCAAAGGAGCTTATATACCCCTTCAAATGTGAATTAATTTGTACTTTTCAAAGCCTCTGAGGGGAACCTTTCATTTTAATTAAAGATATTTTGAAGAGTTTTCATTTTTAAAACTAGACAAAATAGTTCCCATATTTGCTTTGCCGAATCTACAGCATTGGGCATAAGTATAATGATAAAGGAGCATAACTACAATTATTAGCAGCTTCTCAGGCTGAAGTCATTTGTTTATTTAGTTTGGTATTTTTATTTTGATCATCATAATAAATAAGAAGCATGTCTTGGAATGACCATTTCCTGACTGAGTACTGCCATGGGCCCTTGTTGGTGTCTACATGCACCACGACGTTAGCACAGCAATGATGCACAGTAAAGCGATGCTGGGCGAAGGCCGTCACACGGATGCACCTGCCATATGGAAAAGAGGGAAAACTCTAGCGAGGAAACCGACTCCTCACACCATGCACAGTAGTCCGGGCTCGCTGAACTCACAGAATCTGAGAGATGACAGGTCCCCGGGGGTGTCACAACTGGCATTTTGGAGTCAGCAAATGCCATTGTTTGTCACATTGCATTAATACTGGTAATTCAAAGTGTACTGGTTATATAACTGTGTTTTGTATCTCATTTGTAAATTTTCTTGGGTTTTATAGTTTGAAGAGAGCTATATGCAGAGTGGATCCCTGCTTTAATGTTTGTACATTTTTAAGTATCCTTAGAGTAACAATAGTTTGTCAGCATTATGGGTCTAGAAGAAGAGTTTCCTTAAACAGGGTCCATAAGTTACATGAGTTTGAGAAAACTGAATTAATAGGTAATAGTAAAAGGCTCCAAGAAAATATGACATTATGGGCAAGCTTCATTATACCAAGTCTGCAAAACATAAAGGAAGAAATCAGAATTGTGGAGAACTGCAGTTATGGAAACCACATCTTCCCAAGTAAAAGAAAAATTCTGATGTTGCAAAGAGGTTTGCAAGGTCAGATGAAATGGAAAGGTTGAGACTAATAGAGGCCTCCAAAGCCCTGCAAGTGTCACGGAGGAATGGCTGAGATAACCAACCTCGACGTGGCACTGAAATACGAGTGTAAGTGGGTGTGTGTGTTGATGTTTTCGTGTATCTGTGTGTCCTTTCTTCAGCGCTTTGCAGACCCTATTCCTACTGGCCTCCTCTTCTAATTTTCCAATAAAAAGCTTTGTAGAAATAGTAATTTTAAAGAAATTTACTCTAATCCATATTTTCTAGGATATTTTTCTTCTGTCAAACAAGAAAGAGCACTCTTATTTTGCCTCTTGAGAACTCTTATCTATACCAAATTACTGTATAAGCAGTAAACCTGTATTTGCAAGTTTCTAAATTTTATTTTCAGTTCCCTGTTCATAAATGCTTTTTCCCATTCAGGGTGTGTACAGTACTTGTTAGAAGAACACCATTTCTGGTTTTATTTTTTTCTTCACCCTTTCAAAGTTGAGAAGAATATTTGTGAAAGTGTGAAAGGTCTAAGCTTTATACCTTTGAACGGGGCTTCATTGTGTTAATTGCCGGCACTGCCACGTGGGTTGCTATTTTACGGTTGTTGAACTGGGTGTCAAAAGATTTAGTTACATCCTGACCCAGTCCTAGTTATTCAGGAGCCATTGCAGAGATACACAATTTGAAACTGTTTTTTCGGAATAAATTTGAAGAGGGCAAAGGGGTGAGTAGAGAAGTCAGCTAGATCTTTCTTGTCTACACAGGACCCTTCCCATAATTTTCTTCCAGTATGATTTAGGCCTAATTTTGTATCAGGAATTTTTTCCTGATGATTATTGCCTTTCCTTTGGGCATGATAATAATGAATTTAACTTGTAGACCACTTTTAACTTTTCGGTACCATTCCAAGGACACTCATCAAGGAAATGGCCAATGTTTGCCGAGCACAAATTTGTCACTGGACACCGTGGCAGGTGCTCCAGGTATGGCATTGAGTATCATGCACCGGTCCTGACCAACACCCACCATCCCAATTGGGTCAGGTCCTCATGTACAGGTGCCCCAAATTCTTCTGCACAAGTTTCATCACACATATGCAATAACTATTTATCCATGTATACTTTTTCCACCAGACTAGGAAAACAGAGGTGAAAAACAGAAGTGGTATCTCTTTTCTTCACTGCTGAATTCTTAGAGTCCAGCTTAGTGTCTAGTGCAAAAAAGGGCATTCAATGGAAATACACTGGGATGAATGAAGAAAGGAAGGAATGGTGAGCTCTCAGGGAATCAGATGAGTTTGGAAAGCATACTATTATTTGAGGAAGCAAGGAAGGATTTAAAGAGTCCGAGACTGCATAAAGTCAGGAACCTGAAACAAGAGTCTCAAGCAGGGCAGAAAGTAGGCCAGATTATTAAGCACAAACTATGAAAGTAGAACAATCTTTTGTGATTGCAATGTAAAAGCAGAAGTTTAAGCAAGGATGCATCTACAAGACCAAAGGAGTACTAGGAAAGCCTGCTTCAACTTCACCAGGCAGAAAAAGAGGGGGCTATCTCCATCACTGGGAGGGAAAGGAAAGCAAATGACTAATCTAAAAGGACAAAACCATCTAGGACTTTATTCTTTCATCCCACCTTAGTTTTTCTCACTCAGAATAAAGGCAGGTATGCTGTCAAAGCCTGTGACATCCAGGAGGGGCTGGGAGGAGTCTGGCAGTGAGACACAAAGAGCTGAGGGAAGACGGTTTTACAAATTGGCTCTTTCATAGAGAGAGGCTGTATGTACCCCATGAACCGTCCAAACCACAGCCTGTTTTTTTTCCCCAGAACTCAGAGAAGGTGGTAAGGGTCAAAGAGTGTCCCTGGAACTAGCAGATGAGTCTAGAATCCACTGTATCCCTGCTCAGGGGCCTGATCGCATGGGAAATTCTGCTACTTCCCCCTTCTCCTTCTAGAGTGGGCTCTGGTCTGAGAGTCCGGGAACCCGAGTGTAGGCTGGGCTGTGCCACTATTTCTTTGTGATTCTGTGTCACTTTACTTCCTGCACCCTCAGTGTCCTCTTCTGTAAAATGGGGAAAGATGATTACTCACTCTTCCAGTCACTACTCAGTAGGGCGAGAAATTTGTCTTTTTTATTGAGCTTATTGGGGTGACATTGGTTAATAAAATTACATAGGTTTCATGTCTTAAATTCTTTAAGACATCCTCTTTGTATTGTATTGTGTTGCTCACCACCCCAAGTCAAGGGGTAGAAGAGAGTATGGGGGGATAAAGGGTGAGAACAATTTTAAATGCCTCTTTCCCCCTAAACAATGGATGTATACTACTTACAGAGCCAAATGGCATTCCAAGTAATACAAACAGAATTCAGCATTCCCCATCCCTTTCTATCCTAATTCCAACTTTCAGAGGGAATCAGTCAAAACTCTTTGACTATTTCCTTTTCTATTTTACCTTCATATCTCTTACTTATGCCTTTTCTTGATTTCCCAATTTCAGGTATTATTTGCAGAATCGCTGCTATGGCAGATGAGGATTGAGCTCCTACCCATTCATCCCCACTCACCTTCTCCCCATCTTCCCAGTGTCATATTTTTGCTCAATCAATATTCATTGTTATGACTAGGTAAATACCTTCACAAATGAACTGAACTGCATACCTGGAGTTTTCTTGTTTTCCTGCTTTGTTTGTTTATGGTGTTCTATTGCTTTGCTTATTTTGTCCTATGTATTTTATCACTGATTCAGACCCGAACTTTGAGCAAACCATAGGACTCTTCTCAGGTACAATCACACACATGAGGAGGTCTCCTGGTTGCACCGTTTCCCCCTCTTTCTGTGGCAGCCTGGCCTGGTGCTGTCTTCCTGGGACAGACCTCGGCTTCCATCCTAGTGCTGGCTCTCCTGTTCTCTGGACCTCATTCTTTCTCATTATTCCCGGCGTACTCTCTCTTTTTGTTCACTTCCTGAGAGAGTATATGGGAGACAGATTTTAGATCTTGCATATCTGAAATGGTTTTTACTCCACCGCAGACTTCATTGATTGGGAATGAAATGGAAGCTTGGAAATAATTTTTATTTGAAATTTTGCAGATATTATTCCATTGTCTTTTCTGTTGTGGCTGATAAAAGTCCAATGTCATTCTGGGTGCTCCTTCTTTGTATGTGATTTGCTTCATTTCTCTCCCTCCAGAATTTATCATCTTCTCTTTGGCCCTCAAGCCCTACTAGTTTAAGGGAAAGGGCTATAGTATGGAGCTTTTTTGCATTCATGGGTCATTCATGAGGCTAGGCACTCTTGTGAACTTGTACAATTTGAAAACTTAGATCCTTCAGTTTTAGGAAATTTTCAATAAATAAGTTACTTGATAATATCCTTTCCTCCATGTTTTCTTTCACTTTCATTTCCTAGTGAAAGTGAAAGAAAAGATTCTGTTTATTAGACTTCAGGCTATTTTTTGAATGATACATTCAACTTTGTATTTCAGTCTTTTTATTAACTGATGTATTTATCTTTTGGATTAACTTCTAGTTGTTCTCTCTGTTTTTTGTTTCTTTTCTTTTAAAGATTGTATTTATTTTATTTTTTAGAGAGGAAAGGGAGGGAGAAAGAGAGAGAAACATCAATGTGCAGTTGCTGGGGGCCGTGGCCTGCAACCCCGGCATGTGCCCTGACTGGGAATCGAACCTGCGACACTTTGGTTCGCAGCCCATGCTCAATCCACTGAGCTACGCCAGCCAGGGCTGTTTTTTGTTTCTTTATTATCGCAACCTATTCATACCTTTTATTTCTCAAATAAGAGTTCAGGTTTTTTTATAGGTTTTTTTGGTCCCTGAATTGTGTGTCTGATTTATTATTTTTCTACCTACCCCACCCCCCCATAGGTAATAAGATTTACCTAGTCATAACACTGACTATTTAAAGGCCCTCAACTATCTGTTCTAATAAATGCCAAAAGCCAGCAGGATGTTCTGCATGCAGAAAGGAAGATGGCCAGTGGGTGGGCCTTGCCCTCAGCATCAGCTATATTGCTGACCCCCACCTGGAGTCCCTCCACTTAATCTTCATTGCCAGCCTCCAGTCTTCTGCCTGGTTACAAAGGAAGGGATCACAGGGCTGCATGAGTTGGGAGATGGGTTCTGGGGCTTCTTGCCAGTATTCGCCCTAATCCCATGAGTCAGTCATCGGAGTATCCAGTGCTTCAAATTTCTACACCTTTCTGGTCATCTGTGGTCTGACTGGCTTTCTTCTTACTGATTCCACCCACTTCTTCTGCAGATGGTTAAATTATGGCTTTCTTCACCTTGCTAAATCAGTCAGTTAACCTTCATCCATCTGCTTCACATTTTCCAAATGTTTTACTTCCTTTGTCCACTCTTCTTTCCTCAGTTTCTCTTTTTTAATATATATCCATACCCTTTTTATTCCTTTGCTATGAGTTTTGTGGGTTTGGGGGAGACAGCCAAAACAAGCCTGTTTATTTAATACGATGCGCAGGAAGTTGTGAAACTGCATCTCTGAAATAAACTTTTTATTGTAGGTTTGGATTTATAGAAAGATCTTGAGGATATTCAGAGTGTTCCCGTATACCTCATGCCCAATTTTTATTCCCTATGACTCAAATCTTGCATTAGGATGGTATATTTGTCAAAATGAATGAACTAATGATGATATTATTAACTAACACTAAATGTTTGTTCAGCTATCTCACTGGAAAGAAGTAACTATTCCTAGCCTACATTTAAGTGATGGCAAGCAAGGCCCCCTCTCTTTAAAGGCAGAATAGCTACATGAGTTATTTGGACTTCTGCTTGAGAAATTTGTCTGTTCTCCCCCATTTATCTACCTATTTAATCATTTACCTATATAAATATGGATTTATGGACTTTTTTAATACTTTAGGTCATAATCCAATGCTACTTCATCGCTTTTGTTGCTCATATTGAGAAATGCTTTTAACTGTAAACCTCTATTTAAAAGATATGATGTAGATAATATATTCTATGTCTCATACTTCTTCAGCTCCTTACTGCCTAACAAAGTGTGAAGCACAGAGTGCTGGGAACACAGAAATGTGAACACTAAACACTTGTGTGCCTAAATTATTGGTTAATTTTAAATATGTACTAAATCACTTCCAAGTGTGCAACGTCATGTTCCATGACAGCGCATAAATGCATAAGGCTCCCTCAGGACCTGTGACCTTAGCAGGAAGGCAAACACATACAGGGCATTGAGAAAACAGGTCGGCACTTCACAAAGTACCAGGCTGTGTCATTTTCACAGTTTAAGAGTGAGACTGAGGGGCCTGAGTGACCAATTTAGACACATCCATCGTGGCAACGAGGACAGGCCGAGAATAATCTAGACAGAGGAAAGGGCAGAGGAAGAGTCTTATGAGTACACAGACTATAACAGATTTGTGTCTATTTATTCTATTCGAACATGGGTAAAAATTGTCAAATGAAAAGCATTTTAAAATTCACTTTCCTTTTAAAAGAATATCCCATGGCCTCTTTACCTTCCTTCTTTCCCAGGAAAATGGATTCTGCCTTACTGCTCTTTGCCAGTTTCACAAGATGCTTAATGAAGAAAAAACACATGTGGTTTCTAAACCTGGTCCTACCTGGGAAAGCCAGTGTTGGTGCTAGTTACCTCTCACTCAGCCAGCAGACCAGGCGAGAGGTGAACACAGGCCTCTCCTCCCCTGATGAAGGGTACCCTCTGTGCTCCCCAATCCCCAGGCCTCTGCAGGCATCCCGCACACTGGGCTCTCCGCTAGGAAGGGAGCAGAGAGAGCAGGCGAACGCCAGCGGGAATGCTTCTTCAAGGCCCTTTGAAGGGTTTGCTCTGCAGGAGAGTGGTGGTTTTGAAAATTTCAGCTCAGCAGAGCCTTAAGTCCTGTTCTGAAGAGAAGCTTTGGTCAGTAGAAATTT
This sequence comes from Phyllostomus discolor, assembly GCF_004126475.2. Lineage (NCBI taxonomy): Eukaryota > Metazoa > Chordata > Mammalia > Chiroptera > Phyllostomidae > Phyllostomus > Phyllostomus discolor. The sequence goes on from NC_040915.2 coordinate 23,215,975, forward strand.
GGTCCTTAGAACTCCCTTGTATGCATGTTTCAGCACTTGTACTTCAGGGACTACCTGAATGCAAACTGGTTATTGAGGCTTTTAAGAGTAGGATCTCCGGAGGCCTATGGCAGGGATCCTGTACCCCCTTTTGCTATATTTGAGAGTCTGTTTTCTCTCTAGGATTGTTGCCTGCATTGGGGGAGAGTTGTCACCAAAAGTTTTTCAAAAACTCAGACTGTACAGTCAGAATGCCAGGGTTCATGTTCTGGTTTCTCCATTGCACAGGTGTGTGGCTTTAGACAAGCTACTTAAATCCTCTGGGCCTCGCTGTCCTCAACTGAAAAAATAATAACATAAGAGTTCTTGCTGAAGAAGGTCATCGTGAATAATCTCTTTCAGTGAGATGGTACCTAGCACATAAAAGTGCTCTTAAAATGTTAACTCTATCATTAGCTATTAGCAAGCAAATTTTGCTATTTCTAAGTGCTACGGGAAATACCAAAATGGATATGAAACCGTTTCTACCCTCAGACACAGTCTAGAGCAGGGACGTCAAACTCATTTTCACTGGGGGCTACATCAGCCTTGCGGTTGCCTTCAAAGGGCCGAAATAATTTTAGGACTGTGTAAATGTAACTACTCCTTAACTGTTAAGGAGTTGAATTTACATTCGGCCCTTTGAAGGCAACCTCAAGGCTGATGTGGCCCCTGGTAAACATGAGTTTGATACCCGTGGTCTAGAAGAAGCTCTTGAGATTGGCATGTAAATAACCAATCACAGATTATACATATCTGAGACAAAATATATCAAGTCTTGTCAAAGAGGTAAAGTCCAATTAGCTGGAGGAGGGAGATTTCGGGGATAGAGACTACAGCCTGTGCAGGCTGAAACCGTCCATTTCATTCGGATGGTTGCCCAGAGGAGGTAGCTGGGGCTAAAATTATGTGTTGGATTTAGTACATCTTAGAGGAAAGGGAAAAAATCTAAGAGGAGGGAACTAAAAACACATTTTGAGAACACCAAACAGCCTATCTGTAGGCACACAGGGGCAAGTTTTAAAAACACAACAGATAAAACTGGAAATGCAGTGTATGTGTGTAATACGGGGAGGCCTGAACTCCAAACTACAGAGCCGAGTGAAGAGCTGCGATTCCAGGGAAGTTTCAAGGAGAAATGAGTTTGATAACCAGCTGCGCTTATCAGCCCACCTTCCCTACATTTGGATCTGCATTTCTTCTCAGGAATTCTTTTTCCCTTCCCCTCCTTCAGTAAGTACTTGTTGCACTCCTGAGTTTATGATGTGGTCCAAAGTCGACTGTTTGTCCTAGGATACTGACCAGAATTAAATGAAAGTCAAACCTTGGTGACTAGCATTGAATAGCACAGGTGTAATCAAGGTTCACTAGAGTGGGGCTATTGATTTTATATAATTTTCCTCCTTCTTAGCTGACTTGAAGTCTACGGCTAATCCTAGCTTAATACCTTTTATCACTTCAAGTAGATTATTTTGTCCAGAAAAAAGTTTACTAAATATCTACTAGGCTAGGCACTTTAGAAAGCATGAAAGAAATGTAAATTGCAATACTTATCCTAAAAGACTTTAATCTTGCAGATGGATAATAGATAATACTCATAATATTAAGTGGTGCAAGCCTGCCAATGAGTTTACCAACAATTCAGAAAACTAAAGTGATTGGATCTAGCCCTGGCTGGTGTGGCTCAGTGCATTGAATGCCAGTCCACTAACCAAAGGGTCACCAGTTCAATTCCCAGTCTAGGGTACATGCCTGGGTTGTGGGCCAGGCCCCCATTAGGGGACACATGAGAGGCAACCACACATTGATGTTTGCCTCTATTGCTCCCTCCCTTCCCCTCTCTAAAAATAAATAAATAAAATTGCCACCTTGGAACCTTGCTCCTAAAATGTTATTTCAGAGTTTCCTTTGGTCTGGCAGACTAGGAATTTGGGTTTAGGTGAACTTTACATGGTGACTGTCAACCCAACAGACCGGAACTTGATGCCTTCTGTCTATCTCTAGTGTAAGGATAGCTTCAACTATCCAACTGGCACCACACCCTGGGATCCCCCACCTGGAATGTTCTGATCTTGGCCTTCAGGGACTTCCTTGTCTCATGAGGAAGGTGGAAATCTGAGTTGGTCAGAAACTTGAGGATAAAGCTGATTCCCCTGGAGAGAGTGAGTTCTCCATTACTAGACATTTTCAAGCAGAAAGCCATTTGGTGGGGATATTGTCCAGAGAATTTTTTATCAGCCAGATGGTCAGATGATGATAATAGCTAACACTGAGCATGTCTTGGGTGCCACCCTCTGTATTTACTGTATTTTGCTATGTATAATGTGTACATTTTTGCCAAAATCTTTGAGGTAAAAATAAGGATGTGCATTATACATGGGTACAATAATAACATACCATGGGTATAATAATCCCATGTTATCACATGCACAAAAACATGGGTGCGCATTACACATGGCAAAATATGGCAACACTTCACATACTTTCCCCTCTATATCCCCATGAGGTAAGGGATGCTATTACCCCATTTTACAAACAAAGCTGAAGCCGAAAGATCCTATAGCCAAAAAGTGATAAAATCAAGATATGAACCAAACCTGTCCAACACTTATTTTTTTAACTTTTTATTTTCAGAAGAATGCACTGCAGCCTACTCTTCACAATGATCCCATACTGAAGATGACTTTTATATTTCCTCCAGCTATGCTATTTCAAAATCCCACTGTGAAAGATGAAAGCATCTTTGGTTCCTGACCTTTCACTGGACATGAAGGGCTTGGGATTAAGTTTCAGTCACTGTCTGGTGTGTTTCCTGTAATCAGGGCTCGTGTCTAGGGCGAAGGGGAACACCGGAGTAACCACCAGCCATGTCAAGAAAGACACTGGCAGCCCCTCCCCCCAGCGCTTCCCATGACCCTTGCTCAGCACTGCACACTGTCCCACCAAAGGGAATCTGACTGTGACAACAGTATCTTTGTTTTTCTTTATGGATTGACTATCTAAGCATGCATTCCTAAATGTTAGAGCTTTACTTTGCCTGCTTTTTGAAATTTAGTAAAAGGGAGTCATCTGGTATGATTCTGTCTATCTGTTTTCCTTTGCTCAGTTCATCCATGTTATTATATATTGGTTTAGTTTCCCATTTTCATTTCTGTACAGGATTCAATTGTATGAATATGTCACAATTCATCCATCCATAATTCTACCGTTGCTGGACATTTGGTCTGTGTACAATACTGAATAATGAGTCCACAAATATTCTTGTATATGTTTCTTGATGCACACGTGTATGTATTTGTTGCATGTAAACCAGGAGTGGTATGAGGATGTTCAGTTTTAACAGACACTGCCAAACAGTTTCTGAAGCAGCTGTATGATTTATACCCCCACCATCAGTGTGGAACAAAACTCACTGCTCCAAATTTTCTCAAACATCAGTCATTTTAACTTTAGCCCTTCTGCTGGGGGGATAGCGATAACTCACTGTGGTTTTAATTTGTATTTATCCTGATTATTTATGAGATTTAGCTTCATTTTATATGTTTATTGAAATGTTTCTTAAACTAATAACAATTCATGCTTTCTCCTCATTTTCCTTATTGTTTGTCCTTTTCTTATTGTTTATGTATGTGTTCTTGATGTGAGCCCTTGGTGAAATGTGTATGTTGCAAATTTCTCCTTCCTTTCTGTAGCTTGCATTTTCACCCTCTTAATGGTATCTCTTGATGTACAGAACAGAAATTGTTAATTTTAATGCAATCCAATTCATCAGGCTTTTCCCTGTATGAATAGTTTCATATCCTGTTGAAGAACACCTTTCCTCCCCTTAGGTATTAAGGTATTTTTCTATATTACCTCCTTGTGTCTTTATGTTTTCCCATTCGGATTAGCAATCCATCTGGAATTGATTTTTGTGCATGCTGTGATTTAGGGATCTGGCATTTGTTTTTCCACATAGACATTCAATTTATGGCATCATTTACTGAAAAAAAATCATCTTTTCCCCACTGAACAGCAATGGAACCTTTGTCATAAATCAAATAACTAAGTATACAAGTAGATGGCTCTGTTTCTGGTCTTTCTTTTCTATTCCCCTGACCTGTGTGTATGCCTTAGGTCTTAGATCTAACCTAAGTGTTCATATCTTGGACAGCAAATCTTTTCAGCTATTCTTCTTCAAAATTGTTTTTGATCTGTTAGACTTTTAAACTTTCATATAAATTTTAGAATCAGCATGTCAAATTATGAAAAACAAAAAATCTACAGGGAAATTAATTGGGATAGCAATTAACTTACATATCAGTTTGGAAGAATTGATATATTGAAATAGTGAGTCCTTGAATTCATAAACATAATATATTGCTTCACTTACTTAGGTCTTCTTATATTTCTTTCAGTGATGTTTTGTAGTTTTCAGTATGTTTCAGAGACCTTGCACATCTCGTTAGACTTATTTTCTAGGTGTTTAATGATGTTATTATAAACAGTAACATTTTTGATGTTATTATAAACAGTATCTTTTAAAATATTGTTATAATGAATTGTTTTTACTTGTATATTGAAATAGAAATTATTCCATCTGTACTGACTTTATATCCAGTGACCAGTGACCTTGCTATCTCAGTAATTCTAATATTTTTCTGTAGTGTGTTCGAGTTTTCTATGAACACAATCATATCGCCTATGAACAATGACATTATTTTTTCCTTTGTCAACTTGGCCATGATATTATCTCTGGTCTCCTGTTTATTAATATTTTAAGATTTTTTTCATCCTGATTATGAACTAAAGTTCCTATGATTTTCTTTTCTTATAATGTCCTTGTTTGATATGCTGACCTCCCAAGAAGAGTAAGGGAACTCCCCCATTCTATTCTCTAGGAGAGTTTGTAGAAGGTGGGTGTATTTTATTCCTGAATGGTTTCATAAAACTCGGGAGCCAGGAGTTTTCTCTGGGTAAAACTTTAACTGTCTTTAAGAGTTACAGCACTAGCCAACTTTATCATTCATCCTGTGGCAGTTTTGTCCATTCATACTATGTTAAGAATTTGTCCATTTTATCTACTGTTTCAAATATCTTGTCAAAAACTTGTTGTAATATCCTCTGGTTCCCTGCTCTCTGTGTGCAGCACGTGTGGTGACACCACCTTTTACGTCACTGGCCCTGGTGCTTCCTGCGCTTGCGCAGCTCCCACCTTATCCGAGATTCTTTGTTGATCGTTTCTACTACCCATTTCTTACTTCAGTGATTGTTATGCTATCTCCTTTTGTCTTTATGTTTAGTTGGCAGGGTTTTTTCAAACTTCCTGAAATGGATGCTTTGCTTACTTTTTTTTACATTTTTCATCTAATTTCTAATAGATGAGTTTTTAAAGCCTTACATATCCCTCTAACCAAAGGTTTAACTGCATTATTTGTTTCTTGACGTTTTTCAGATTTACAAACTTTTTACTCTTTCTTCTTTTACTCCCCTATTAATTTATAAATTAGACAATCTTAACTTCTTGCAGTGGTTTCATGAGAAGTTACATCATTCATTCTTATGAAATATTATTATAGGCTGGCACTTATACCCTCATCCCAGACAGGGGTGTCCAACCTGTGGCCTGTGGGCCACACTCAGTCCAGGATGGCTGCGAATGCAGCTCAGCACAAAATCGTAGATCTTCTTAAAACATTATGAGACTTTTTTTGATTACGTGTCACAATGTATCTAACATGTGGCCCAAGACAACTCTTCTTCTTCCAGTGTGGCCCAGAGAGGCCAAAAGGTTGGACATCCCTGCTAGAACATTGTATTTTTTCCCTTCCAACATACATGCCATACTGTTGTATAATTTTTATACTCTGAAACTCAATAATATAATGTCATTGTTACTGTTGTTTTATTTAATCCATATTTATGTTTATCTGTATATTTACAATTATATTCTTTTTTATTTCACTCCACAGCTCTATGTTTCCATCTGGAATAGTTTTTCTTCTACATGAAAAATATTCTTTAGTATTTCTTAAGTGTGAGTCTATTGTTGACAAATACATTTCATTTTATTTATGAGAAAATGTCTTTATTTCACATTTTCTCTTGAAGAAAAGTTATGTTGTAATTACTTTCTTTTAGCACTTTAAAGATACAATTGGGTTGTTTCTTAGGGAGAGTCAGCTGTCAGTCCTATTGATGACCGTTGCAGAATCCGACTCCCACCCCTCCTTCATTCTGGAGGATTGTAAGAGCTTCTCTTTGTCTGGCTTCCAGCAACCCCACCATGTGTGTGTATAAGTGACTTCTTTATTTAACGTGCTTTGGATACACCAGACTTCTCGAATTTGTGTCTTCGTGTCTTTGTTGGAAAGCTCCTAGTCATTATCTCTCTTCAGACATCACTTCTGTACCCTCCTCTTACTTTTCCCCTTGTGACATTTTTGTATTCATATGCTAGAGTTTTCCACTGTACCCATGATATCTCCCACATTCTTTCTGTGTTTTCCATCCTTCTCTCTTTCCGTGCTTTAACCCTGTTTTCATTTGATCTATCCTGCAGTTTACTAATTCTCTTTTCATCTGCATCCAGTCTGCCTTTATGCCTATTAAACTGTTGATGTTAATCTCTGTACTTTTCAAGTTTGAAATTTTCTCTTGATTATTTTAAGTGGTTTTTCAATAGCCACCTGGAATTGTCAATCTTGTATTTTACTTCTCAGAAGATAGTAAGCATAATTGATTATTCTACTAGTTTGAGTTCCTAAGAGCTTCACCCTATTTTTGCTTTTTTTCTGTTCATTTTTATTTACATTATTTTATCTTCTGGTATAACTGGTTATCTTTTATTATATGCTGGACATTATATTTACAGATTTTTTTGTAGAAATAATTTGAGGCCGAGGGTAGTGTTATCTTTTCCCCCTTAATAAATACATGCTTGCCTTGTTGACCTAACAATCTGTTCTCATTTTGGTCTGGTTTCAGAGACCGATACGACTTAAAGCTAAATTGTCATCCCCACCCATGTCCAGTTCACCCTTACTCCTACTGCACAGCTCTTCTTGGGTCAAACCAAAGTGATCATTTAGCAGCCTCTTTTCGCTGCCACCAGTGTTTGGTCCTGAACTCTAATCCCCAGATTCATATTCTTGCTTCCTCTGGTTTAGCTGCTTCCTCTAGAACTGGTGAATGTCTCCAGCGCAAAGGTTTGCTCCAAACACAAGGCTCAGCTCCCTGGGTTTCCTCCAGCCCTAGTAAGCCTTTACTCTCGTTAGCTCTTGCTCATCTTCAAGCAGGTGTCCAGCTTTCCTAGTTGTCCTCATTGGGACCATTGGTCCAAATTACATAGTTTCTCATAAACACAAGTGGAAGTCCTGTGCCTTCTGAGAAATTGACAGATGTATCCACAAGAGACTGGAATCAAACGTGGTCCCCCAACCATAGGTCACTTTAGTTGGGTCACTTCTTATTTACATTTTTCCAGCCACTGTTGGCATTTGGGACTGAAACGCTTGCCTTAAATCCTTTCTAAAACAAAGGAGAAGATAAGCATTTCAATAAGGTACTACTTGACATTCCTGCATTTATGTCTTCTAAATCTGGCTTTATAGACTTGGGAAATGAAGTTTAGTTTTGTTGTGCAGGCTGGTTTTTTTAGACCGTTTTTCTGGGGGAGAGCTCCCAAAGGCTTGTGGGGGTTATCGTTCAACTGTCCGTGTGCATGGGAGAGCTGGAGCGTCTGACGGGCCCAGAGCTGCCCTGTGAGGATAGAGCGCCGAGCCGGCAGAACACGCGCACTGAGAGCTGGCCTCTAGACTCAGCCGTGAGGTGAGACCAGGACAGCGCTGAAGGAGAGGGAGGGCAGGTGACTTAGGAACGGATGGTGTGCATCCCCAGGGCGTGGCGTCCACGCCCCGGACAGCTGCAGTGTAAGGAGGATCAGTGCCCTCCAGGGCCCCAAGTAAGGTGAACACAAAGGCACAAAAAATGAGGTGGGAAATCCAGGTCTCCCTGGCAGTGATCAGGAAATTGATAGGCCTTGTCCTCCTGGAAGGGAAGAAAGCCTACAAGGACTTCCAAATTCTCTGTGCAGGCAGAAGTATGTAAACCTAAAAAAAAAAAAAAGGAACAACAGAACAACTGTTCTTTGCTCAGTCTAATACAATGAAAAAATTCAGAATAGAGCTACTCTATGGAAAATAATCTCTACCTCCAGGGAGAAGTCACTTTTCCTGGCTGTGGTGGAGAGTGTGGTTCTCTAGGACCAGGCTGCCTGGATTCCAATCCTGATTCTCTCATACACTAGCATGGTGACCTTGGCAAGTATTCCTTTTTCTGTGTTGCAATTTCCCCATCTGTAAAATGGGAATAACAATGACACTCACCTCAAAGTGTTGTTGTGAAGACTTTAAAAGCAGCGAATATAAAGTACTTCAAACAGTGGCATATAGAGCAACTCGAATAAAAACTGTTATGTATAATTAAATTTGTTTTCTTGGTGTAACTATTTAACAATATTTGACCAGTTTATCTCATACCTCTCAGCGCCCTGGGTTTTTTATCTCTGTTCCATACTCTTTCATTTAAACTTCTAAACAGACTGTCTTCAAAAGACTATTTCTTTCTTAATTGAATGTAGGAATTATATTGGGAATTTCCAAAATCTTACTGCTCATTTCAAAAAGCTTTTTGAAAACAAAATTTCTAGGATCCACCCACAGAGTTTCTCAGTTAGATCTGGAGTAGAGCCTGGGAAACTGAATTTTTAAAAAACGCTGCTAGTGATTATGATATGCAACCAATGGGAAAGCACCGGACTGTAGTGTTCCAATTGTTAAATAGCCACGCATTTTGCAAACTCACAGTTAAACCATCAGAATCTATTAGCTATGGTAGGAGTATTTACACCATGGACACTAATGCGATATTTCTCTCCTGGAGCTGGTTTACTGCCCACCACAGGCACAGTCTTCTCAGCTCTTGGCATTTGGAGTGTGTCTGTCTGACCCAGATTGTTTGGGACTCAAAATCTCCACTGTTCTCTGAGGTTTGATTGATTGTGGTTTGGGTCTCCCAAGCAATGGGCTGCGGCGGAAAGGGCTTTCAGCTCGATACCCCTGCAGCCATAATCGAACGCGGTTCTGTGTGAGGCAGAGTTGGAAAACTGCCTGCTCAGTGGTGACTCCAGGTTGCAGATGTGTGATAGCTGGTTCTCACAGAGATTTCAGAGTTTCAAGCAGCTTTTTAAAAACCATGGCTTTGCATATGAAAATGCAGCTTCTCAGCTTCTGTTTTTGAAAACACGGGAAGATCTGGACCTGTTTTTCATTTGACAAACTGACTACAGCAGAGTGAACACGGGCAGGGAAAAGGGTTCTCTCACTCACTTCCTGTGGGCTACTTCGTGCATCCTGCCGACCAGGGGGCTTGCAGCTCAGGAGAACGGTGGGCTTCTCCAGGCAAGGCCCCTGGCCTGGCTTTAGGAGATGTGAGCCTGTCGTTGTGATTCTGCTTTTAACTCATTGTGTGACCTTGGCCAAGTCACTCTCCCTCTCCACGCCTTAGTTTCTCATCTGCAAACCCGGGAACCTGCTAGCCTCGTCTGACTCTCAGCAATGCTGGAAGGATCTGAAACGGGGTAGCGGGAGCCTTTGATTGCCAGCTGCAGAAAAGGAAGGAATGACTGCTGAATGTTGACTTCTATTTTCTGTTATTTACACCTTTGTGGGACTGAGTGCTTCCAGAACAAGTTCTGATAGGAGAAAAATCTTTGAATGCATTCAAGTGCTGAGAATGGAAGGGATAGAGTGTCTCGTGGAGAAAAAAGCACAGCAAACTGAGATACTAAACTTGCTGAATCTGCAGTCTTCCTGAGAGAGCCTGGGGAATGTGAGAATTTAAAGATGATATCATTAACCACCCCTACTTTATAAATAAGAAAATATGGGCCCAGAGGGAACACTGGCTTGGTGACCAGATCTCTTTATCAGTCCCAGAAACATGTGCCTTGGTGCATGTCCCTTACCCTCTCTGAGCCTCTGCTTCCTCACGTGTAAAGTGGGAATGTTGGAGTTTATCTTGTAATGCATTGTGAAGATTCAATTAGTTAACAGGCTGTAAGTACCTAAAACATATTGCAAATGTCCACTAAACAGCAGCTGCTATTACTAACTCAAATCAGGCACATGCTTATTGAACCGCTGGTAAACGGGGAAGTAGTTAAGAGAATGAGGCATATTGCTAATGGATATTTCCTTACCAGCAAAGAATTTTTCATAAAGCATAAGTGGCTCCATTTACTTCCCGTTGCACTGAGGTAACGCGTCAGTATTTTCCCCAGCATTTGCTACAAGATTCAGAGGACAGCCCACCACACAGGCCCATATCAACAGCACGTTCCGAAAGCCAGAGAAGGCATCAGTATTCCAAAGTGTTTGCAGAGTTGCACCAGTATGTGTTTCCCCTTCATGAATCCTTAAAATTCAGCCCTACTCAGCTGGGAAGGAGAAATCCGAGCCCAAAGAACACTTATTTATTTTTGATTTTCACTGCCTCGCATGCCTCTTTTCACCTCCGCATCTGAATATCACAGCAAGAAGTGCTCAGCTTCCTCTGGGTTCCTGAAGGCTGGGACAAATTAGCATTCCTGAAGTCAGTTCTTTTTTGGACTACACTCATTTTCCCTCTCCCAACAAAAATTCCTGTTCCAGAGAGGACTTTCTCAGCCACTCCTCTCCTAATGCAATTCTGTTTGATTTCCGCCCAGTAGCTCCTGAAAGGGGCTGCTGAACCACGCCTCAGCAAGCATTTCCATTCCTGAGCACCACCCTTCCGGCAGGAGCTATTCCAGACGCGTCTTCGTATCCAGTAATCATGCATTTAACCAGAGTGATTGACGTATCATTTTTTCCCTTCCCCAATGTTTCCAGCCCATTAGTCTTATTTGTCTGCCTTGCAAAGGCCTCCCCCGGTCTGGATTCCTGCCAAATCAGTGAACGTACAAACACATGCATAAGTCAGACACACCTACACGCATATAGATGTAATAGGTACCAAGCCTGTATCTGTGCTGAATATTCAGCATCTCCTTTCCAGACTTCATGTCTCCTCAGAAGTTCTAGTCATCAGCTCCTTTCCTTCTTTCTTGCCTCCCTGTCTCCTTCCTTGTTTCCCTTTCTTCTTCCACTTACTTATTTTTTTTCTACTTTCCCCAGAAACTTCCACTTTGGGGGTTAGCCATCATAGAATCTCATATTCTTCAGCGTTAAAGGGGCTGGAGAGACTATTTTATTTTATTTTAGATTTTCTTTATTTTTAGAGAGGGGTAAAGGGAGGGAGAAAGGGAGGGTGAGAAACACCGACGTGAGAGACAATCATCAACTGGTTGCCTCTCCGCGCCCACCAACTGGAAAGTGCACCTGCCACCCAGGCACCTGCCCTGACTGGGAATCAAACCGGCGGCCTTCCGCTTTACAGAATGACTCCCAGCCAATTGAGCTGCACTGGGCAGGGCTGAGGGAATATTTTATATACTCCTCTCCTTTACTTTTGAGAAGTCCATGTGCCAGAAGGAAATCACATGCCATCAATGGCTCTCCTTTGCCCTTAGGATAATTTTCAAGGTCCCCACTCCCCACCCAGCAGTGCACAGTCAGGACCCAGTCCACCTTAATCATCACCACGTAACCACACAGGCCCTTCAGTCCCTGCCTCGGGGCCTTGGCACGTGCTCCCCTCCCTTCCTGGGCAGGCCTCCACACACAGGCACACAGGCCTCCTTCCTCGCCACCCGCCCTGTTTCCTCTTTAGCTCTCGCTCACACGGCACTCCTCCGACCTCCACCCTCGTCTGCCCATTGCCTTCATGGCTCTCACTGCAACGTGCAACCACGTATGTATTTGAGTGGCTAGTTCCTTAATGTTTCTTCGCCTATTAGAAAGCAAGACCTCTAAGGACCATGACCTTCCCTCTTTTTTCCACTCCTTCTTCGATGCCACATACAGTGCCTGGAGTATGTTAATAACAACAAATATTAATAGTGAAGTAACAGTGTCTGACATTTTTTTCGAAATGTGCTAGTTTTAGGCACACTGTTCAAGGATTTTTTTGCATGCATTGACTCACTAAATACTCACAACTACCCTGTGAGGTGGGTAGGATTATTGCCCCATTTTGCAGTTAAGGAAGCTGAGTGGTCAAGTCACTCGCCCACGATTACACAGCCACAAAGCAGCAGAGCCAGTTTCTAACCCAGGCATTGACTCTCAAGCCCGAACCCTCAATGAGGCCACGCTGTGCTTCTAATAGCACTTCATTAATAGTTATTGAAATGATAAATGAAAAATATATACACACTGATTAGTAGCATAACTGAGGTTAAACCTAAATTGCTTGATGGATAATCTTTCTATACAAACAGACAGCCTCTCGGGCGCTAATAAAATGTAGTAGAAAGACAGAAGATGATCCAGAAACTCTTCAGCAGCTGATAAGCACTATGGGAGAGACTCTGTGGTGTAGATTGTAGAGTGAAGTGGAAATTATCACTTTAGATTCAGGCAGAGGGAAAAACACTGAACCGGTTGAAGAGGTCTCAAGATAAGGAATCCGGTTCTCCAGAAACATCAAGTGGGTTCACAGTTATGATCACTAACAATTTAGATCATTCTTATGCTTTGGATGATATTTTTCAAACCCGGTTCTAATGAGTCAGTAACCACCCATTTTATACAACTGCTGGTCAGGATTCTAGGACAAGAGCTCCAGGAGTGCACCTGGCTCACTGCTGTATTCCCAGCGTTTGGAACAGTGCCAGACTCGTAGCAAGTGCTCAATAAGTATTTGTTGGTTGGATGAATTCATGGAAAGTGTACACCAGCAAATCCATCAGCAGGCACATACTGAATATCTGTTATTAAGTTTGTGTAGTTAAGACCCAATGAGGAACACAATGAAAATGAGTCAGATTCCTTTCATGGAGAGGCCAGAATCTAGGAGGACCTAGCAGTACCTACCACTATCAGTAAAAGCCATCGTTATTGGGGAGTTGCTTTGTATAGGTCCTGTGCTACGTCTCTTTATATATTATTAGGTTGTTTTTATACTTGCAACACCTTAAAATGGTGGCATTACTGCTAATCTTCACTTCCAGACATAGAACTGAGGTTTACAGATGGTAATATCTCTGTTTTTTTTTCAAAGTCACAAAGCCAGGAAGTGGTAGAGCTAGGATTTGAACTCACTCTGACTCTGGAACCAACTATGCCAAATGCATTCACCCCATTATGCTGAGGTCACCATCTATGGATGAGAGGAATGTTGGGACTGTAAGAGTTGGCAGTACTGAGGGTAGAGGCAGGGACAGAAGTAGCAATACAAGCTACTCAACTTTTCCAGATGAGCATGTGCTTGCATGGGTCTGAAATATTCCCATTCTTCGCCCGCCACCACCTGCTTGGTGTTTAGGTCCTAGATTCAGTGACACTCCCTCCTGCAAGGCTTCGCAAACCCTGCAGGGCAGGTTGGCTGTGCCCTCCTTTGCGCTCCCTTTGGAGCCCTTTCTGACTTCCAATCATAATCCTCCTTACCCCGCATTCTCATCACCTGTGTTCCTCCAGGATGTTTTCCCCTACCACAGTGCCTAGTATATAATATGCTATTTAATAAATATTTATAGAATGAGTGACTTTCAGGTAGAACATGTTACCAGATGAAATTCAACTGATGTGCAACAGAATTCAAAAGGAGAGCATTTGGGGGCATTAACTGAAGCTTCGGGACAAAGAACTTCTGAAAAGTTGAGTTGGGGGGATGCACACACAATGCCACATGGCTCGGACATCGTAAGTCACCGTGGATGAATGGCACACTACGCACAGTCCCAGGTCTACCAGCAGGGAAAAGCCTCGGGCACATACCCACAGGCGGCAGGGAACTCTGGTTCAGGGACCTGCTGTCACTGACGCCTGTGCTGCCCCCGCCTGATGCTCACAGGCTCCTCAGGCCTGTGATCGGGGTCATCGCTGTGGTAAAGCTGAGCCCAGGGCTACATGTGCAGCTGATCTTGTCAGAACGTGTGGAAGTTGAGTCATCTGAAGAAAACTCAACACTGCAAACCTTCCTAACCAAAATACATGGTATTCATATGAAGAATAAAAGTGTTTGGAGAAAACCTCTTTATTCTGCTAAATTATAATGGAGGCAGAAGAACAAGAACCATGGAAGGCAACCTTTTACTCAGAATTACCTGACGTGGACTTTCATGCCCACTTGAATGGACCCACTGGTTCTAATCCATGAAGTTAATAGCCAAGAAGCCAGGTCTTAAAATCCGAGATTGGATGACTGATTGGCAAGGTAAAGAAAAGAACCTTAGAGGATAATCAAATCATTCATCAGCTTACTACTGGCCCTGAAGATACTCTAATGATAGCAAAAGATGTCATTAAAGAATTCACAGATGATGGTGTTAAGTCCTTGGAATGTGACAAGGAAGCTTCTGAGCAAGGAGCAAATCAAAGAGAAAACGCTACAGGAATGACCAAAAAGACATGTGTAAACCATACCTGAGGGTGTGACACAGTCCAAAGCAGAAAACACAGACAGTGCTATTAGGTACGTGACAGCAATGGACAGAAGAAGTGGCTCTTCCATAGCCAAGGACACTGTTAAATTTCCCGGAGAGTTCTTCCTTTCTACTGAAGATACAGTTCTTGGCCTTGACCTCAGTAGAGACCCTACCACAGGACAAGAAAAGACTTCTTGAAACCTCTTTTAGGAGCTAAAATGCAGTTCTGAAGTTGGCATTGCATTTTTCAGAAGTTCCAAACAAAATATAAAAAAAGAAACACAAGGGCTCCTAGATCTGCTTCCCGACAGTGGGTGCAGGATGCTTCCCAGCCCGTCCAAGGGGAGGACGTTGCCAGGCAGCACCGGACACCACTGCACAAGGCTCAGGACTTCGGGTTCTCTGGACAGCCCTCCCCCCTCTCCCCCTGGCCTGCAGGTTGCAACCCATATTCTAAAAATGTAAATATTATTTTTAAAATTTTTAAATAAAGTTTACTTAGGGGGCATGTACTCATTAAGATTCCTGTCTCTGGATTTTTGGACTGTGTGACCTACGCAAGTTACATGCGCTCTCTGAACCTCGACTTTCTCATCTATACCCTGAGATGATAAAATTTGGGTTGTAGGAAAGATGAAATGAGGTAACAATACATTACGAAGTCAGCAGGGTGCTCTGCTCTTTACATGTACTCTAGTGCCTTACGTATACTCTAGGGTGTATCTTTCACATACTCTGGTGCCTGTCCTGGCCATCACTTCTGTTGCTGCTACTTGTCCAGTTTTACCGGGGAAAGTAGGGCATTTCAGACAGACGGACACTTCTGAGTAAAAGCACAGATGTATGAAAAACATCCTGCCTTTGGGCATAAAGATGACTCATGGCATTGACCAGAAATCCTGTGGATATTGAATGCTGAGAGATTCCTCTGAGCCAAGGAATCAAATACTCAAAAAATTAGACATCTAGTGAGATCATGCTACATTTCTGTTTTTAAAAGCCAACAACTGAAATGACTAGTCTAGTGTGTGCCTGAGTCCAGCATGTGCGACTTTTCTGCTAAACATACAGGTAAGTCTCTGCGGCGGCTGCCATTTTGTTCACAGGAAGTGGGTGAATCAGCCCTTTGGTCCCCTGGGAACGTGGGTTGCTGATGCTCATTCTTTCTAGGGAAGAGTGGTGTGTCATTAGCCCCCTTCTTTTATTTGGAAGTATGATATCAGCATTGCCTCTGTTTCTAGCCATCTAGTCTTTTCCTGAGGTTTGCTGAGCAGAAACATGAAAAGCTGTGATTTGGTCCATGCAACTGGGATCAGGGAGAGTGGGTATGCAGGAATGCATGGTCCCTTAACTGGTCCCCTTGCCTTTGAGTGAGCCACTGACTCTCAGTCCATAACACAAATGAAGTGTACTTAGGGGCAGGCCATTCCTCTCATCTCATACCTGCAGCGGGTCTCCATGGCCGATTGAAATTGCTTATCCTTCTCTTCATGTCTGCTCTTCGAGTGTGCCCTCCCTTCTCTCCTTTGTCCTTTAAGTCCTGCTGATTCACTCTGCGCCTGCCCCCTAAACAACTGGTAGCACTACCCACCTACCCCTGCCGCCTGTCACACACGCACCATGTTTTTGGCTTCTTTCTGATTTTCCTCAAACTGTCTCTTAAACTTAGAATGCCCACATCCTATTATATAATTATCAAAGGAGCCTAGATTTATGTGTGGGATGGAGGTAGCAACAACTTGAGAGTAACATAGGATCATTTGGTTTCTGGTGTATTGGTTTTCTTCCCAAAGATAATGTACTCAGTTTAAAATTTGGCTTAATTTTGGCACTTTAGAAAAGGTAAAAGTGGACAGACTAGAAATCTCTGTTGGTAGGTAGAATCTAGGGTTTAAACTTTCTAATTAAGAATACTACTACCCATGAGATAGCTTGCATTTTGTTTTACGTGCATTTCCATTTCACCAGCTTTCAGACTTTAAACAACATTAAAATTTTGGAAAACATCAGTATATTAATTCAGAATAAAATGTTTTCTAAGCCAGTTGAAAGTATTACATCATTCTTGCACCCTGCAGGCATGTTGACTACACAGCTGTATAAATGTGAGCTAAGTGACTTAACAGGCTTTGTCACTGAACCTGGTGATTGGTCACTGAACCACAGACGTCAGATAGGAAGAGCAGCAGGTGAGTGGAGACTGGAGGAGCAGACAGGACTGCTGACAAAGGGGGCATGAGAGCAGACAAGAAAGGAGGGCCCGGCAGGGGCTACGGACTCACTGAGTGTGAAGCTGTCTGGGAAGCAAGACTAACAAACAAAAAATAAAATACCCTGCCACCTCAGGAGCCCTTGAAGGAGTCATCGGCTACACTAATGCTCCTCGTTACTAATCAGCAACCAGATAACACATGCCTTCTATGCATCAGGTTCCGTTCCAGGAAGTTACGGAGAATGGGGACAAGTATAAAATACAGCATCTAGCTCCAGAAGTAGTCACCATCGGTGACACTGCCGCACTGCCCAAGTAAAGTTGTGTATATTAAGCTTTTTTTACAAAAGCAGGGGCACGTAGAGAACTCGGTTCTTCTCTTCAAAATATTTAAAATTATTTAGTCACAAGAGAAGTATGTTTACTACTTTTTCAAAGATGCTATTTTCTGACAATGCTAATAATGGAAGCATTTCTGAATAATGGCCTCACACAGCTCACTCAGCTGTCTCTCTGCAGACTTAGATAACATGCAGCCGTGACCTCACTTAGGCCAGGAGCAGATCTTAACAGCTCGATAAAGCTGTGCTCAGAAATGCAGTTCGGTTTCGACTGTTTTCCCTCTTTACTGATAACTTCTTTAATAACATAAGGAAATGTCTCATTCAAGGTGCTTACTTTCCCCAAGATTCTGCAGGAATGGGGCCACTGCAACTGTGAGTCATTAGAAAAAGTGAGAGTTGAATCCTGAGACAGATAAATCAGGAACCTGCAAACTCAATTTGTATTTAAGGCATTGGAACACTGTGGTTATTTTATTTCACCAAACCAGTCATGTAGAGTCAAGGAGTCTGAAGATCTTACTTTCAAAAGGCTGATTTAGGGCACTGTTCCCGTGGGCAAGACCTCCTCTGTAAAGGCACTTCAAGAAGTTCTAAAAAATGGGCGCTGTGACGTGGCCCATGGTACTGGGGAGAAACATGGATTGCCACTCATATAACATGGAAGGTGTAGGTGAGGGCGAGTGAGCATTATGGGAGTCTCATCAAGGCAACAGGCAGAAGCAGGAACAGCTACTTATCGAAAATGGAAAAAGGAATATGTATTTCTGTCACACTGTCCACAAAATTTCTTTTTAGAAAAATGATGAGTAGGAAAAATTAAGAGTGGGAAAATGCTACTACCATTGTTTGGCCTTTCTGGACTCTTCATATCTGAGGCTGGACAGGACAAACATGGCGAGAACACTGAATTTGGAGCCAGGAAATGTAAGTTCAAGTGTAGGCTCTGCAGCAGACTGTTTGAACTCACAGTTGACCTTCAGGACATTCCCCAATTCCAGAGCACCCACCTCTAGCCTATGATATAAGGCAGTGGTCCCCAACCTTTTAGGCACCAGGGGCCAGTTTCTTGGAAGACAATTTTTCCACAGACTGGAGGGGGATTGTTTCAGGATGATTCGAGTGCGTTATTTTCAAGCTCACCTCCTACTGTGCGGCCTGGTTTCTAACAGGCCCAGACAGGTGCTAGTCCACAAGCTGGAGGCTGGGGACCCCTGATAAAAGGGATCAGATGAAGCCTCTGTGTTTCTTCCCATTTCTGGCATTCTACGGTTTCAATGATGACGTAAAACAAGAATCGTGTTTTTTTATGTTTAAAACACAATAAAATGTATGCAGTGAAGTAACCTATAAATTCTGCTTAACTTTAAATGTGAATTAGATGCAAATGCAGAACAAAATATTCAGGTGAAAATCATTACCCTCTGTAGATTAGGAAGTATAATGTGATTCTTTTGCAGTGTGAAGAACGAGTCTTACACAAGCTAAAATAAGCATTGAAAAATGTAGGGAGAACCAGATACTACTGTGGTCGAAACTTTCTTCCCTTTAGTGAGACTTTTTCTTTTCTATTTTTGTATCCATGCTTAGAGAGAGGACAAGTGTCCCCGAGATTCTACACGGGACAATGGCACAAGCACTTGAAGTAACATCAGATCCCCTGAGCACAGTTATAAGCAATGCCATTGTTATGACATCTATAATGACACAGATACGTACAGCCCAGAGGACCTGCATGTATATAGCTGCTGGTTAACCTGAGATACTACCTACCTGTCCTGAGAGAAAGAAAAACATATCCAATGGTCACACATGAACTGGAGCTAAGAAAGATGGCCTAGGAGCCAGAGAATCCATACTTATTGGGTGTGCTACAACTTGTGTTAGCACTTAACATATTTTCTTCCATTTACACTAAAAAGAGCCCTATCAGAATACAGTTCTTAAACATTATTGGGTTTCCTGATTCCTACTGCAAAGCAGGGGAAGTGGATCTTGGAAAAGTTAGGTAAGGGCTCCCAGCCTGTAAGAAAGACCAGCTGAGAGTGAAAGGTTTCCACACCCCATGTCCGAGTCCCCACCTGGACTTTGCTGTTATTTGGCTGTGGTGAGTGAATCAAATTGCTTCAATTCTTGAATTTCAGTTCACTCATCTGTTAAAAATCACAAAAATCAACTAACGAACCAACCCAAAAGTGAATATATCGCCTCTGCTCCGGCTCCATGGTTTGTGGCTGGTCTTCACAGGACCACGGTCAGTTCATCGGGAATGGTGCCTTTCTCAGTCCCAAAGCACAATGGCCTTGGACTCTAAGAGGTCCACGTACAACATCAACCCTTATTTAATCGTATGACATATTTACACATCTGTATTGTTTGAGAAAAGGGTCCAAAGCTTTCCTGATGCTGTCAACGGAATCTGTATTCCCAAATGCCTAAGAACCTTCCGATTAGTAGGTCTCTTTATCATGTCTTCCAGCTCAAAGCATCTGCAACAATCTGAAATAAATTAAGGCTTAGTACATGAAGGGAGCTCAAGGCAGAACTGACTCTTGCACAGAAACTACATGGTGTCATGGAAAGAGACCTGGCAATGAATTGAGGATTCTGGGACCTGGTTTACTCTGCCTTGTCACTCAAAGAGAGATGCTAATTCCTGCCTGCCTTCCCTAAAGCAGTTACTGTAAGAGTCAAATGTGATAACATAGATGAAAGCACTCTGGTAAAACATAAAGTATCCTGAGAAAGTATGGTATTAACTGCGACACATTAAAGTATCAAGAATTTTCACCAGTTGTCAACTGAGAAAGAAGGAAAAGTTTCAAACTCCATCAGCAAAATTTAGAAGCCTTGCTCTTTCATCCTTCAGCAAGGTCCTGAAGCTGACACTTAAACATGTAAGTTTTCTTGACTGTAATGAGAGTTAGTTGCAAATGTAGCTTACAGGATTCAGATGGAGATCATCGCCAACCTGGGAGCTGAGAAATAGGACTCATGGTACCTTCCCTAGGCAAGAGTGTTCCTCTTTTATCTCCTTTATTCTGTTAGTGGTTCCCAAGGAACGGTCCAGGACCAGCAGCATGAAACCTGTCAGAAATGCAAATTACCAAGCCCCACCCACTGACTCAGAAATTCTGGAGGTGGGCCCAGCAGTCTGCATTTAGCAGACCTCCCAGGCTATTGGCCATGGGTACTCAAAAGAGAACAGTGGGGCCTCAGTGACCTGGAAGAGTACCTAGTACAGGGCCCCACAAGGCTGGAGTCAGCAAAGGTTGGGCTGGTGGTCAATAGTGTTGGCAAACTTGATAGGTGTGGCCCAAAACATGCTTAAATAGGCCTCTTATACATACGGCCCCATGTTAGGTTTTATGAGAAAGAAATATGGCTCTGTTTCAAGGAATGCAATTCTCTTAAAATTTAGAAGATAACAGATAGCTCTGGCATCCTTGGCAGCCAGAGAATAACAGCAATCCAAAATTAAACCATACACATGTAAAAGTTAGCTCTGTAGTAAGCTTTCTTCTCTGAGACTTACAATGATGGAACATAAGAATATATATGAAAATAACCCGTGTTTATTGAGCATTTATCATATGCTTAGCACTGTTCTAAGTGATTTTCATGTGTTGATGGTGCTACTTATTTTAGCTACTTTTCATAGTCCAGCAAAGAGCCTACGCCCTTTGCTGGGCTCTGAAAAACATAGCTGCCCACAGGAGCTCACACACCAATCACAGGAAACGAAAAGAAATGAGCCCATTGCTTCTCCAGTGAGAAGGAGTATGAAGAGCAAGTTCAGCGTGTTTGCAGAGGCCTGAAGCTCCTACACTCAGTCTTACATAAATAGAGGTTTCTCAAAGGGGGAAATGCCCAAATTTAGACTTCTGAAGGATGAGAGGATTGGTCACTTCAGAGTGGGGAAATCTGAGACTTAGGGCACTTAGACAACTGTACTCCAGGTCACATATCAAGTAAGTGGGAGTGCTGGGATTTGAACTCAGGTCAGGCCAATTCCAAAACCCTTGCTTTTAACCCTTATGGTGAGGCCAGAAAATCGGTGTTATCAAGCCTTGCTGGTCTGATAAAGTGGTAGCGGCTTCCAGGAATGCTGACGATGAGGACTCTGAGGCCTTGACTGGGCTCCCCTGGAAAGAACGCCATGATCAATTAGTGACGTCTGCCTTGGGTGCAGGGGAAGGGAGTATGTGTGTCATGCATTTGCTGACCCTGCACTACACAGCACAAAGAGGGAGAGACCTGCAGGGCTGTTTCTTGCTCAGACTGTCCCCGACTTCAAGGAAAGTGCAGCTCAACAGAATCAGCAGGGGCTTATTATATGTTACTAGGTGGTAGTAAGTGACAGCTCTGGATGTTATGAGCTGATGGGGCATTCAGTGAGAAAGGGAATAAAGTTTTCTTTAAAAAGTGAAGACATTGATTAAGTGTTACAATGAAAAACAAACAGCAATAAAGCACAATCAATCTTATAAATCCACTACACTTCAAAATTTATAGGCCAATTCGGTTTTCATTTTTACCTCTGTAACTTCCATCAGCGTGGAAGGTGTTGATAGGACAGAAAAATGGCATTGTTGGCAAGTAATGGGATCCATATGTGTCATGACAGCTCCATCATGCCCAGGGGAGGCTTAAATTTAGAAATGCCACCCAAAAAGTATGCATTCAATATAGCTAATGGCTCATCTGTGGAGTAGTTTGGAAACTGATATAAATCAGAGGGACTGAGAAGGTGGCTCGTCCGGCAAAGATGATAATAAGGTAGAGGCAAACTGGATATACATGTGGTTTACGGTGTCTGTAAGATGGGTACGTGAGCTCTTTGAAAGCTTATCAAATATTGTTTACACTGTATATTAAACCAATGTGCAAATTAAAACAATACTAATGAATAACAACAACAGCAACAACCACCACCAAACTGGTCCCAATAATCAAAAGGAAACACGCAGGCACCTTGAGTCAGTCGGTAGTTGGAAATTACTTCCAAATAAATTTCCTCTGCAAAAAAGTATTTTCTCTCCCTGTCTCACCTTCACTTTTAACTGTTATAAGTACTTTTTATCCTCGACATTAGCTTTTTTTTTAAATGACTCATGTATTGGAAATACAGATCAAAAGAAGAAGATGACCTCCCCCAGAGCCCCAAGGTCAGAGCTGCTTGCCACCTGGGCATCCCTCCGCAGGAAGGCTATTGCGTGAACGGTCAGCTCTCAGGAGCCATGGCTTGGCGAGCACTGCGTCCCTTTCAGAGGCTCTCTTTGTAGTTAAGGGCAGCCTTGGAGCTACCATCTGAACAGGCAGACCCCCACCCAGGGCTGTGTCTGCTCGTTCAGCTCTTCCAGAGCCTCACCCACAGCCAGGAGAAAGTCATTTCTCCATCCTCCACTCCCAAGGCATTAACATCAGAGAAGACGGATGGGGAAGCTTATCACCTTAAGACTTACCTTATCTTACTTTGGAAGACAGCATTTGGCAGTACCAGGAATCAAAACAGTTCTCTGGTCGAGTCATGCTGACCAGCACAGAATTATCTCTGATTCATTTTACATTTTAAACATTCCCTGAAACCTCAGCAAAGGGGAAGCACGGCAGTAACCCATGGAAAAGAGGGTCCGGAGGCACAAGCTCACAAGGACTTGACCTTTTCTCATCAACCCCCGCCGCCCCCCCACCTTCCCCACTGCCTCCCAGAGGAGGTAATCACATGGTGAGCTAACTGCTAGAAATGGCTTCCCAGTTCCAGGTGCAGGGACCCTGGGTCTCTCAGTCATCTCCTGTGTGCAAATACCAATGTGAAGAAAGTGCTCTGGAGCCCAAGATTTGAGGACTCCAGCTTAGGGTAAGCGTTAAATGAAAAGAGGAAGAAAACCATTTAAAGGTTTTCATTTAATACATTCGGGTCCCAGAAGCGTCTCCTGTGCAGGACTCCTGACCCATTCATGCAGCGAAGAAATGCCAAGGCAGTTCAGAAACACTGCCTGCTGGCTGTGTCATTCACTCCTGTCCTCCACCTCTGGCAGGCCACTGGACATACGGGTACCTACTACATCTCTATTCTTGGAGCAATACTGTTGCTGCAGCTGAGCTGTGTGTTGTCATTTGTCCCACTCTCTGCCTTTACTTTGGGTATGGGCTGTGTTCTCCTTCATTCTGAGGAGAAAGCAAGCCCAGTACTTGGGGTGGAGCCCAGGGTTGCTGGTAGTGTTGTGATCTGGTTTCAGTTCCTACTGCCGCTACCACGCGGCGTGACTTTAGACCAGCGTCTTTCCCTCTCTCAGCAGCCCAATTATCCAGCTTCAGTGTAGGATGGCTGATCCCTAAGGACATTCCCACTAGGATTTAGTGGGAACTAGAGTCCTGGGGCCACTTGAATTCAGTGTAAGTAGGATTTGCTGGCTGCCTTCATCTTTGGCATCAAGCCCTACACTGGGCCCTGCTGCGGACATGCTTATGCCGGAGCTCTGTCCAAGGCCACAGCACTCCCAAGCAAGGGGGGAGTGGGACGGAAAAACGAGCTTACAAAGACCTCCAGCGCAGAGCAGAACACACTGTGTGCTGTGAGCAAAGTACAAATGATTACAGGGTCCAAAAGAGGCAGAAATTGTGTCTATTTATGAAAAGTCAGAATAACAATTTACAGCATTTCAGATGAGCCTTGGCAGAAAAAGAATTCAAACAGACGCAGAGCTGTTTCTATGGCAACATTTACTGAGCCTGTATCTTGTTGCCAGCCATTATTCTGAGCACTTTACACATAATAGCTCATCTTCTGAGATTAAGACTATGATTATTCCCAGTTCTGCATATGAAGAAACTAAGGCATAGACAGTATAAGTAACAGGCTCAGGCTCAGACCACAGGCAAGGGGCACGTGCCAGGACTCAAGCCCAGGCAAGCTGGTGCCCACACCCAGTATCAGTCTGGAGCTTCCACTGACTCTCACATGTGGAGAGTCACTGAACCTGGAGATGGGAGGAGAAGGCCTTCCTGCTGCACAGACAGATGAGTTTTGTGGCTCGGGCAAGTCCTTTCATGTCTCTGATCTTCCAGTTTTGTCCTTGAAACAGCAGTGACAGGTACTTGCCTCAGTGGGCTGCTATGATGATTCAGCAAAATGGCATATACTATAAAAATATTTTAAGTGATGCCAAGTCCTACATAATTTTAAATAATAGAGGAAAGCAAAAGGAACAGCATGAACAAAAGTAGGGAGGTGGTAAAATGTAGGCATGTAGTTCAGGCAGAATAACTATCCACTTTGTTTGCCCCAGGAGTAAGTGCCCCTTGATGGGTTGGATTAGAGTTTCTTCCCAACTGTTGTACCTTGGGTGGTACTTCCCACCCAAGGTCTTGCTTCCTCTCCTCTCCATCAGCTATGCTAGGCCTTGAATCTGCTCTCTGAGTATGGAAAATAATAAAGCTAGCCTAGGCCCTAGCTGGTGTAGCTCAGTAGATTGAGCGCAGGCCTGTGAACCAAAGCATCGCCGGTTTGATTCCCAGTCAGGGCACATGCCTGGGTTGCAGGCCATATCCCCAGTATGGGGTGTGCTAGAGGCAACCATACACTGATGTTTCTCTCCCTCTCTTTCTCCTTCCTTCCCCATCTCTCTAAAATAAATAAACAAAATCTTTAAAAAATTAAAAAATAAATAAATCTAGCCTATTTTCCTCGTGCTTTGTACTGCTGAAGCTCACCCCAGAATGCCAGTGCAATTCTCATCAGCGTTTGAGTTTAAGGGCAGCATGTGAAGGAAAGGACTAGACCCTTAACCCTCATTACCAATATAGACATTGGCATATTAATTTTAGCAGAATTAGCTCACGGAGGAGTAATGCTACGGAACAGTTAGAAAGGAGTGGAAACTTGGCATAAAGAGGTAGACTCATCTCAGCAGTGTCTGTGTACCGAAATGTGTGATGGCTGTCTTCTCAATACCAGCAGAGCAGCATCTTCAGATGGTGCCCAGGTTACCATAGGGACTGGCAGGAAAGCTGAAACGCTACACAGTGGTTACATCCAAGAAAAGGTTTGTATCTCAAGGGACACTCGCTAGGAAATATACTGGACTGGGGTCAGAAAATCCGAGTTAGAACCCTAGCTTGGCTGATTTTTAAAGGATTGACCCTGGAAATGTTATTTCCCCCCTCTGAGCTTCAGTTTTCTATAAAATGGCACAATTGATAAAGATGCTCTCTAAAGCACCTTCAATTCTGAAAGCCTAAAAACATGCAAGTTATTTTTAAGCAGAAACTTAAGTACAGCTATTCTTAGGCTCCCAACTAGAAGCTACATGTGCTTTTGCATTTCCTGCTAGCTGCAGAGGTGAAATTTTCATCTGCATGTTGCTCTTCTGTCTCTTAGTAGCTAGATGATGTATTTACAAAACATAACCATAACCACAACTCAACAATGCAATAATAGCAACTGCAGCAACAGATGCAATGGTAGGCAAGAAGTATGCTATGAACACATTTTAAATGCATTTAATTCTCAGAGCAGCTCCATTGGGTATGTTCTGTTACAGTTTCTGTACACAGCTGAGGAAGCGAAGGTTTCAGAGTGACTAATTAACTTGCCTAAGGGACAGAGCACAGAGTTTAACCCCATTTGTCCGCCATCAACCCTGTGCTCCAAACCACTCAGACATCCAGCCAGGAGTGAACACAGGCACATGAAACTGAACGTCCCAGGTGGCCCTTGAAGCCTCCTCCCTTGAAAAACGACCTCTAAAGATTTTTTTCTTTGGGATCAGAGCCTTTTCCCCTGAGGAAAAGTGAAGTTACTAATTCCAGAGTAAGACAAGCAATCCTTTTCCTGAAGTGATGACACAAGAGTGGACAAACCTCCACTGGTGGAGAGAGGACCATAGGGTCAATAGTGATATAAGAAAAGGTCAGTTGTCCCACTTCCTCAGTTATCTGAGCGAAACTCCACACGGGAGTCCCAGACACCTGCCTGACGTTGTTCAATGACCCTGACCATGAAAGGGTTCAAGGAAAAGTACATCAGAGTATCTCAGCCCATAGATTGAACAAAAGGGAGAAACCAGCTGTGTGTGCCAGCCTTACTCACGAAGCATCTGTTCCCAAGGCACTATTCAATATCAGGGACACAGAAAGATTCCTAAGACAGCTCCTGTTCTTAGGGGGACGGCTCACTGTATAAGATGGGAGATAAATCCAGGCATGGCCAGCATTAATGAAAGATGCCAAGTGCCATAATGAGAGTCTAAACAACTTGCTTGGGGTGTAGAGTGGAGGGAGGATCAGACTCAATTAACTCCAAACCAGGCAGGAAGTGCTAAGGGCGCTAATGGAAGTGAAAGCTAAGAGCCCTGGGAGCCCAAAGAGGCTTGGATTGATTCTGACTACGCCTCTCACAGAAGCGGTGGCATCTGAGTGGGATCTTGAAGGGCTGGAACGAGTGGACAAGGGCTGCGGTGAAATGCTCCTGTCACAGGAGAGTCGGCACAAAGAGGAAGCCCGTTTGTCTATGTTTGCTTTTCTGAAGGCAGGATGGTTACAAGCATGAAGTTGAATTTCAGACTGACCTGCTTTTGACTCCCAGAGCTACCACGTCTATGTGATGTTGAACCTTGATATCTTTATCCGTAAATGGAGACCCTGGTACCTTCTCCATGGGATTGCTGTGGGAAATAAAGAAATTAATGCATGTGTTTAGCAATGCAAGTGTTTAGTAAATGCTCTGTAAGTGATAGCTTTTACTATCTGTACTATTACTACTGCAGTGAGCATTATGAGCTCCTCTGGGTAACATCTGAGGCTAACCAGCCTCTGCTGGATATCAGACAACTTAAAAAATTAAGTGTAGCTAGATACTCATTTGCATTTGCTTTCCCTGCATCTGTGTTTTCCTCTCTCCAGATCCTGGCGCAGCCAGCACCTCTGCCTACTCTTGAATCATGCTTTTGTGGTTTTGGTTTTGTGTTGTTTTGGTACTCTTGTCCATCCAATAGACCAAAGTATTATTTTGTTTTCTACTTTCTTTTTTGTGCAGCAAGGGTCTACACTGGAGGGTGCACTTTTCGCAGTACTGTCAGATCCGGCAGCAAATGCACAGGAGCCATTCGCCTGCTCCACAGTCCAGCTTTGCTCTGTCTCCTATTTATCACCCTGCCGCTGAAAATCATTAGAGAGTGTTGGAACTGCAGCAAACTGCAGCCAAATCTTCTGTTTTACCAATGAAAACTGTGAGGCCCAGAGACAGGAAGAGATCTGTTGAGTTCCAGCAGACAGGCGGGCAGGTGGGCGTGTGTACTGGATCCCAAGGGCGGGTGACGCACAGGCCAGTGCGTCCTGGATGGCTTCCCGTGACCTTTGTGCCTTTGCTCTGGAGACTCGGGATCTTTTGAGATCAAAGACACATTTCCTTCCCCTCCACCTCCCTCCGTGCTTTGGGTGCAGCTGGAAGCACCAGCCCTCCTGCAGGCCCACACTGCGTGTGCAGTTTCTGATCCCACAAGGCATCCTCCGGACGCTTTCACAGCGCTGTGCACTGACGCGGGGCCTTCGCAGCTTGGAGCCCCCTCCACAGCCAGTGAGGTGAGAAGTTTGAAAACACTTTAAACTGCCTCAGTCGGTGGTCAGGAGAGGCAGGTGGGAAGCAATGACCGACACTGGTGGCAGTCGATTAAAATGAGGAGACTGCGGCCTTTCTTTTCCGGTCCCTGGAGCCGAGCACATACACACTTTCAGTCTGATTTGGGGTGGGGACTGGGTTAGGAGGGTTCTAAAGCTGCACGCGAGTTCCTTGCGAAGGAATGCGAGAGCAGGGATGAAGGTGGCAGCTGGCATGGGTAACGGGAGGGCAAAGTACATGCCTTGTATTAGGCATTTCTGCCTCGGACTTTTGAAAATGTGCTTGTCCTTTAAGACCCTTATCTTGGAAGTCTGCCCTGATCTCCCTCCTGAGGTACAGGACATGCTGTACTTCCACTGTAGGGTTTATTTCATTTTCTCTTGTACAGTTTTTATTGGTGGTTTGTGAGTCTCTCTCCCTCATCGAATTAGAAAGCTCCTCTGAAAATCAGGGGCCTTGGTTCTTATCGCCCTTCACTGTATCACAGATGCTGTGCTGAATCAATGCCTGAATTATGCACCGGATGGCATGGTGATAGGTGCGTGGTAAGGTAAGCTAGCATGGCAGCCAGGACTCACACTGTGGGTCAGAGACACACCGATTGGGATTTCTGTCCTGCCGTTATCGGTTCCGTGACTTCTGTCTCCCTGTGCCTCCATTCTTCCTGTAGAAAATTATAATACTAACAACCACAATAACAGTACTAGTGCATATCCTCTATAGGGCTGTTACAGGGATTCAAAACGTAAAGAATGTAAAATGTGTAGTCTGGTTCCTAGCACCAAAGGGCTCCATACAGGCAAGAGGCTATTAGTAATGTTAGAAATCATCACCAACATTATCATCATCATCATCGTTGTCATCATCATTTGTTGCCACTGTTATTATACTGGTAACCAGGATCCCCAAATCCTCCATCAGTGCCTCTGTGCCTTCTATATGAGAGGGAAATATGCAAAGGAACACACTGAAGAAAAAAGCCTAATGTTTATTACCATGTGGCTGTTGCACCACACCAGACCGCGGTCCCCTACGAGCTGGAGGACCCCCGGAAGCTTCTTTCCCTGAGGCTCTCACCTGATCTTGGCTCTCACCTGACCTTGGCTCTCACCTGATCTGGGCTCTCTGGACCTCAGCACCATGGGGACCAGCAAAGACCAACCCTCAGTGACAGGGTAAGGGAGAGTTTTGCCCAGTATCTCCAATAAGACATGTTCAAACCTCAGATCTTCAGAAAGAGGCTCCTCCTACTCACGCTCAAAGCAACACAAGGCCTGCACAGCACCCCAAAAACAATCTAGCAGAGATTCCACAGCTCTAGCATGGCCTAGCCCTGGCCCTGCCACCTCCTTACTTGTCTTGGAGGAGGCACTAGGGGTGGGGTCACCCTAAACCTACAAGTGGCCCCAGGAGGGAGGTTAGGTAGTGATGTGGCCATGGTAATGGTTGTCCCGTGTGCGGGTGTGAGGGAAGGCAATAAAGTAATGTCCTAAGTGTGTACAAAACCTACGGAAGAAGTCAGAACTTGAAATATAGAAACACACAGTTAGTAGTAACAGAATGTGGATCTGGAAACGACCGTGCTTAGGTAGTCCATGCCGATCCTCTTACAGGGAGGAAACAAATGTTTCACTTCGGGAGGGAGATGGTCCACTCCCTTGTTTATTCATTTACTGGGCACTGACTGTACCTCCCAGTGCCAAGAACCATGCTACGTGCTGGGTGGGCACGCTAAGAAAAACAAAAAGAGTCAGCCCTCACAAACGTACAGCCTAACAGAGGGACAGATAATCAACAAGCCAACAATCACTCAGAAGCAGTGAAATCTCTCTTAACCAACTTCTGTTCAGTCAGGTCATTGGACTGACCTGCATTCTCCACTCTGTCGCAGACACCCCAGGGACGCCCCGGGTGAGCGGACAGCTTCTGGGCAGCCGTCTCTTCTCTGACCAGCCCGCACACTTCCGCTCACATCAGAGTGCTTGGAGGCGCACTAGGAGTCAACTGTGTGTTCCCAGACCTACTTACACATCTGTGTTTTCATTGTATTTGAGCAATGCAACTAAAAATTATGTAAACTGGTGAAATATGAGGGTGAAAGTTGTTTTATTTCTTTGGAAACTAAGTTAAATACTTTTGAAAGGCTCAAAGATGCATCACTTAAAATACTGTAATATTAGGTGTAGGTAAGACAACACTAAAAGCCAGGGGAAAAACAAAAAATAAATCTGTACTTACATTTATTTTATAAATGACTTCGAGTTCCCACTACATCAAAAGAAAGAAAAGTACATGTGCACTTCGGTGTTCTAAGTTAGAACAAAATACCCGTTATGAGTCATTTGTTGTGTGTGTGTGTGTGTATGCGCGTGATTCTCCATTTTAACCATCCTTTTCAAATAATCTAATTGCAGTCCATGTTGCATCAGATAAGAGGGCTTCTACTGTAACTGCGACTTGAATAAAGTGCTGTGAAGGAATCAAACTGACTGCTGAGACAGAGAAGAGTGGATGATGTAATTCAGGTGGTCCCTGAAAGTTGGGAGGAAGCCAACCGAGCAAAAGTGGGAGAGGGGTTCTAGGTGGGGGTACAGCATGCGGGGAGGCCTTGGAATGTTGGAGAAGCTGAGGAGTAGATGAGGAAAAGGGAAAAGATGGATGAGGCTGTTCAGGTCAGCAGGGCTCAGACTGTGCAGACCCTTAGAGGTCATACAAAGGAGAGCAGAATTCATTCAAAGCATGACGAGAAAGCTCTGAGGGGCTTTACAGGAATAATGTTCTGACGGGATCTGATTTCCATTTTCAAAAGAACAGATGGA
Organism: Phyllostomus discolor; assembly: GCF_004126475.2. Classification (NCBI taxonomy): domain Eukaryota; kingdom Metazoa; phylum Chordata; class Mammalia; order Chiroptera; family Phyllostomidae; genus Phyllostomus; species Phyllostomus discolor. Next base: position 23,246,534 of record NC_040915.2, read on the forward strand.
GGACTTACGAGTGCAGGAAAAGGGAAAGCGGGCAAGGTGGAGCCAGGGGTAACGGAAAGTGACGAAGTGCAGTACGCATGCGTTATGAGCAGTGATGAACCCTGGGCCGGGGGGATAGTGCGGGGTGGAAAGTGGGAGTAATGGATACATTCATGACATCTTTAGAAGGGTTTAGATTCATGTCTTCCTTAGTTAGTCAGCATGACGAAGCCTAACATCTGACTTTTGGAAGGGACATGTAATCTGATGGGGGTGGGGGGGAACCCAGCCACGAGTCAAGCAAATTGGTTTTCTTCTTCTAGTTTCATATGTATTAGCTGTGCTACTCAGAGCAAACGTCTTAACCCTTGGAAGCTCACCTGGATGAAGGCAGTAATAATACCCTGTCCAGCCCACCTCATAGTTGGGTTGTGCAATTTGAATAAAATGATGGCTTACAGGTATATTATACATTATAGTGAAGTTAGGATGTAGGTGACCTCATAGCAGGTAAGGCAGGTATCACTGCCCTCAGTTCACAGGGTGACAAACCAAAATTTGCTCAACAGTTATTGAGCATCTACTATATGAAGATTAGGGTTAGGGTGTAAGACTTTATAAACAAATCAGACCCAGCCATGCCCTAAAGAGACTCACAGTCTGATGAAGAAGACAGACATGAAAATGTTGTTATAGAATATCAAAAGAAGTGTAAGAGAAAAAGTAAGGTGGAAACCCAGAAGAGGAAGGAATTCATTTTTTTTTCTAAAGGGTTGGAAGGCTTCCCACTCAAGTCAACAACTGGCTGGGGTCTGGAAGGACGTGGGAAGTTTTCCAGAGGTGGAGGGACACTTCTGGGGAACGTGTGCACAAGCATGGACATCTGGAGAGAGAGTTGGCCCCACATAGCGGAGTGCTTGGGGCCTCTGTTAGGAAATACAGCTGGAGAGGGGACCCGGGACAAGTGGGGCTCCCCAACATGGAGCTCTGTGGGTGCATTATGCCTAAGCAAGAAAACGGCACACTGTCCTCACATTCATCTTTCCTCAGATGCTCTCACCAGTTCCACGTTATATTTGTGCCTTCTGCTCCCTCCTTCCTCACCGCTTCCCCCAGAATTAGTTTAAGTCTCAGCCTTCCCCCTTCCCCCACCCTCCTCCCCCACCCTCTCCTAGAACTCTTAATTATAGCAAGAACATACAAAGAGAACACCCCAGGAGAGTGGGAAATGCTTTTGTTCTCAGAATTTCATCTGGAATTCAAGGAGCCTGTACCATTTCTTAGCAGGAGCTATTTCATTCCATGTTTTGAGAAGTCTTAAAAGGGAAATCAAATCTCAGTACAAAGAGAACTAAATGCCATCTTGGTACAAGGAAACTAAATGCCAGGGGGTGGCAGGGTGCATCTCTGAGGAGAAGGCAGCTGGGCTTTTGCTAAAGACTTTCAGTTGGTGGGAACGGTCTAGGAGACCAGAGCGCCAGCTCCTGGGCTGAACGGCATGCCTTCATGTCTTAACTCTCCCACGTGTAAAATGATAAGGAAGAAAATGTGTACTTCCAGAGGCAGAACAGAGCTAGAACTAATTGAATCTCACTTCTTTTACAAAGGAGGAAATGAACTCCAAAGAGGGGAAATAACTTGTCTAAGGTCCTGTAGAGAACCAGCATCTCTATTTATTGCTTGGTTATTCACTCACTTACTCATTCATCCACTCCCTTCAGCAAACATGTTTTGGTGACGCTGGTGTGTCAGGCACTGCACTAGATGCTGGGACTATGTTGGAAGATAAATAGTCATGATCCCTCCCTTATTGGGGAAAATTAATTTAAACAAGTAAATTTTTAAAAAATCAGGATAATTAAAGACAGAGATAAGCTATGATGAAAACAAGCATGGTACTAAAAAGGTATTAAAGAGGCAGGATGTATTCTTGACAAAAAGCCTCTCTAAAGAGAGAATACTAAAGGTGAGACCAGAAGAATGAGGTTCAACCATGTAGAGAGGGCTGAAGGAGCCTTCTAGGGGAGATTTTAGCATGTGCAAAAGCCCCAACTCAGGAGAGTTTGGACTGTCCTGACAGGTAAAAATAAAGACCAGTGTGAAACCAAAGCTGAAGGGGGTGTGGCTTGGGAGCAGATGCAGGAAAGAATGGCAGGGGGCAGAGCTTAGTCTTACATTGCAAAGTGCCCTTACGGGTTGCCTGGTGACTGCTTTTCACATCCCCTTGGAAAAGTAAGACAAGTGCATGTTCATAGCAAAACTATTGGCTGTGCATTTGTTTTTAAAAGTCATACTCTCAGCATCCTTTACTAAGACCATGGATTAGAAAACAAAAAAATAAACACACAAACAAAAAATGATGATTCAGTGTTTGTTCTGTATCCACCTCTGCATTTGGTTGGTGTTCAGCCTTGGAAATCAGCCAAGGGTAAAGGTCAGGAGTGAATTCAAACATCAGAGGAGCAAGAATTTGGTTTCTGTTGGTGCCATTTGGTTCTGAGATCCAGCACTTCTTGGTTTCCACACCCTTATTTTATCCTTCATTTTTGTCCTCTCACCTTTTCAGTAGACACACCGTAGCTGGGAAATTAATTCTACTGATTCATGGCACCCTCAGGCTGTCAGCTGCAGATCTTGGTAAAACTCTGCATTGATTGACAAGTGCCAATCAAGTTGATGGGTCTACCATGCACTGTAGTCTTCCTGCTTGGCTTAGGAAAATCCATTTATATGTCATATTTTCATAAGGAAAGAACAGCAAATAAGAAACCAATTTTTTCCTCCCACCCACCCAATGAACAGAAATAAGATAGCCAAGTAAGACCAGCTTCATTTCATGAGTGATTTACCTGCTACTTATTGCAGTGATGGTTCATGCATGAACCAGTGGAAGGAGCTGTATGATGGGTGGAGAAGGGCTGGGGGTTGGGGGCTGGGCCAGAAACACAGGAAGCTATGGGCCGATCTCTCCCACCACTCTCTTTTAGCTAGTGTCTTTGTATTTATTCATCCTGCTGTGGCTGGTTAGTGTGCTAGTTCCCAAAGGCTGCACAGAAGACAGAGCTAAGTGGATGTAGTCCCTACCTGACCTTTTCAGAGAACCACACCTCCCATACCCAAAGGAGGCTGAGCAAGCCTTCCAGGGTATACCCAGCCCTGGACTGCAGCCTTCCTCTTAGCCCTGGACCCCAACCTAACAATGAGCCTGACCTCAGTCTCAAATCCAAGTCCTGATCTCGTCCAAACAGAGCTCTTGACCCCAACCCCAGCCTGAGCCCCTGACTCAGTACTCCTGACTAAGGCCCCACATGTGGCTCAGCCTTGGCCTTAAAGAGTCCAGCTACAATGCTGTGAGTCCCCCGATACATAGCCACTTTATAAATAACCTCTGAAAGCACCTGCACGCTCAGCGTTGGGGTCTCCCCTGCTATCACAGCAGAGGAGCCTTTAGCTCTAAGGCCATATTCCAGTGTCCTCTAGGATGAAGCTGGCCAGTGCATAGGAAAGGAAGCACCCCACCTACTTGCCATATTGCTCTCTGTGTGTCAAGACTCCACTTGGAGTCTGTCTGTGAACTTCAAGGTCCCACTGGCTCTTGCACAGAAGCCAGCAAGCAGTATCCTTCGGTCACATTGAAACATCATCAATTGATTTTGACTCTCTTAGGGTTCCTTCCCTCTGCCCTCCCCAGAGTGTGAACAACCAATAGTCAGAGTCACTGCAGAAAAACCACAGGATTTGAGAAAGGAAGGTGGGGTCACATTTGTCTCCAGCATTCCCCAGATGCATGATCCTTGGTTCCTTTTTTACACATGGGCCCAAGGGTCATCACTCCTGCCCTGCCTACTTCACCGGAATTCACAAGAGAAAATGGATGCAAGAGATTTGAAAACCATATACTTACACTATGAGTTATTATTACCTCTCTCAAACTGCCAGCATTTGATCCTACTTGCTATCCAATAGCAAAACAGCACAGAGTAGGAGTGGCAAACTACAGCCCACACGCCAAATCCCATCCCAATGCCTGTTTCTATAAATAAGGTCTTACACTATAATTCAAGTTTCGCACTCATTTGTTTGCATATTATCTTTGGCTGCTTTTGGGCTACAAAAGCAACACTGACGAGTTGTGACAGAGACCATATGGCCCACAATGCCCAAGGTATTTACTAGTCGGCCTTTCGCGGGAAGTTTGCAGACCCCTGCAAACAGAAACACCTTCAGACATCTGGCAATGGCTCTGAAGTTAGAATGCCTCTGTTTCCATTCTGAATCTTTCACTTAATGCCCATGTGACCTTGGTTGTGTTAATTAGCCTCAGTTTTCTCCCTATAAAATGGGGATAATAACTGTATCCACAGCCCATACTATTCAATTAGTAATACTTAGCCTAAGAGCAGGCACATTAAGTGCTCAGTGTTGGCGGGCATCACTATCCAGGGAATGAACACTCAGGTTTGGGCTGACAGACTTTCAGGAGATGGGGCCCAACAGCTCAGGGCACAGGCCACAGAGTAAGACAGACCTGGAGTCTTATCCCAGCTCTATTGCCTACCACATGAATGCCTCATGGAAGATTAATTAATGCCCCTGAACTTCAGCTTCCTCTTGCATGAAATAGAAAAAAAATTGGTCATTGAAAGGAGCCAATGATAAAATGCATATGAAGTGCCTGGACCCAGATCTGGCACAGAGTAAACATTCAAATGGTTAATATGACTATAATAATACATAATAAGAATAATAGTATCTTCCCAAATAGGGACAACCACCCAAAATAGGTAGGTAGTAGGAAGCCTCCAGCATGCTGACATCATGTGCAGCAGGAGGCTAATGATACCCTGGACACCAGGTTTTGCTATATTCCAAGCACCTGTAAGTAAATTAAATAGACTTTAATGTGGAGCTGGTCAGACAGCTATCAGAAATCTTCTTTCCAAGCCAATGGGGCCTGAAGACCAGGTACACTTTCGGCACTGATAATCTATCATCCTGCAGTTGTTCTTGGGCTAAGTGATAGGCCAAGGAGGAGAGCACACCCATGTACACACATGTCATTACTGGAAATGTTTCCAAAGGATCCTCTTTCCATAACACCACATCAGTACACAGTGATAAGAAGTTTGCTATGCAGGGTGAAATGCCCTAGTTTTAATCCATTCAATATCCTAAGGGTTGAGCTATGTAGTGGGACTCACTTTTTGCCTAGGGAGCACTGGCTAAGGAGACTGGGTGCTGTGGGTGGGATGCTGTAAGGTTGGCTGGGTTTCAGACGTCAGCCTGTGAGCATGGCTCTCACGCTCTGTTGGTCTAAGGTAACAGGGAGCGACAGAGTCGAAGCACAGCGGCAGGGTGGGGGTATTGTATACCCCCAAACTCATGGATGCTCAGTGGTCAGTCTAATCTAAAAGACTGTGAAACAGGTAACATCACCAAGCATTTATGTCTATTTCCTACTCAGCTCTGTATGGGGTTCTGCACATTGTACCTACCAGAAGAAAATGATAGAATCAGAGGGTTTCTAACTTCAAGGAAGCTTGCAAACCTCAATTGCAGGTGAAAAGATATAAATACACAAAAAGTCACTTGATGATATAAGTAAAAAATAGAGTCCATCCAACTCAAGAAAAGCACTGGAAGCAAGAGGAGGTCAATTGTCAAGAACAGTTCAACTGATTAATATTAGCTGAATGATTTACCTGTACCAAAGTTATTGTGCAGTCATTGTACGATGCCCTCTAGGGATTGTAAAGAATAACATAAGCTTCTTGAGAGCAGAAGTATCATCTGTCTTATCCACCACTCTCTGCCACCAGGTCTGACCCATAGCAGGCAGGCAACAATGACTGAATTATACCTAGATCCTAACTTAAACTGTTTCGATGTATGTGACATTTATGGAGCTTCCAACATAATCTTGGACTTTAACTTGTATTACAAAATACTAGCAAAAAGAAATGTAGTAGACATCTGTTAGTCTGATATGATCAGTATTCATCCCTCCCTATTCATAGCACCTTTATTTTATTTTATATTTTGTTTTACTTTATTTGGCTGCTATCTTCGTAAGACAGTTAGTTATCTAATCTTAGGAAGGTACTTGCTCCACCTTCCCTGGACCAAGGGGCGAGCCATGCCCCGAGTGAGGCCAGTCTGCAGCTGTGTGGAGCAGCTCTCACAAACTGGCTGGAGCAACGGTGATGCTCTGAAGAGGCTGTCTGAAATCCCGGCACATGGAGCTGCCGTAATCCCTGTTTTCTCTAAGATCCATTTTTTCAAAAAAAAAAAACTGGAGGTCCCTCATATCTTTCTAATAAACTTCTTTTTGTCTTACGTTAGCCCCTTTGGTTTCTGTTCCTGAAGGCAAAGAACTCAAGTTAATAAAGCACGAGTGCTAGACAAAAACTGAGGAGGCACGAATTTCTGTGGGCATCTAAAAGAACAGAGACTGTCAGACTGCAACTGGCGATGGGGAGGGATAAGAGCTTCGTGGAGGAGGTGGCATTCGAACTGAACCTTGAAAGAGCGGGAAGGATTTGGAAAGGAAGAGGCAGGAGGTCTGTGCGGGCTGAAGCAAGAGCGTGCGTCGAAGACCAGGGCCTAGAGCAAGCTTAGAAACATCTGAGGAACGTGCAGCGTCTACCTGGAACCCAGTGAACTTGCTGACTGTCCCATGTTGGTAGTCCCAGTGCACGTAAGTCAGAAGATGTTTCCTTTCCCATTTTCCAACTTAGTGGTTGGAAACCTTCCCCTCCACTCTGTCTTCCCTCCATTGACTTGAGCCACCAGATACGAGAGCCTAAAGGTCCGGTAAGATCAGCTCATACTGACCTTCTTAGACCAAGACGATGTTCTAGAGCTCCAAGCAAGCCCAAGATACCCCCCCAGATGCCCTACACACTCAGAGCGGTATACGTTTTTCTCCACCTCCATCATTGCTGTTTTTCTTCTTTCTTCTACTTTGTCCACACTGGCCTTCTTCCTGTTTCTCAAACTTATCAGTCTTTTCCTGCACCTGGGCGAGAGCCTTTGTACTTTGTTTCTTCTGCCTGAAACTGTTTCCCTGACCCTTTGCCTGGCCAGCTGCTTCTTATGGTTCATTTCTCAGCTCAAATGTTAGTGCCACAGAGGGCATCTCCCTGACCACCTTCTCTAAAGTAGCCCTACCTGTCTCTCTCACATCATCCCATTATTTTCTTGTAACACAGTAACCAAGATGATTATTAGTTTGTCTATTATCTCTCTCCCATCTCTCAAACCTAAGCTCCAAGACAGCAGGGACTTGCTTGTCTCGTTATCCAGTGTTAGCACCTGGTACCACCTGCTCCCAGCACATACCCCGTGCTCAGTTAACATGTGTCAGATGGCTGGATGAGTAGGTAGGCAGAAGATGGGGAGAAGAAAAAGAAAACTCCCATCTATAGAACTACACATCCCCAATGAGTATAAAAGTTTGATTAGAGGTAGTTCACACATACACACAAAATTAAAGTTTGAAAAGCATTAATTTAGTATAAACTCCACTGTCCAGATGGGGGAAATACAGCCCAGAAGGCCCCAGATTAGCTTCTATGAATTCACTTTTCCAGAACCATGCCAAGGCACTTGAGGAGGTCTGCAGGAGAACTTACAGTCTATCAGCCTGTTGGTCCTGCCCCTGCCCCTGGTTCCATGTGTCAGCCCACAAGATGAGTCTAACTCCAGGACCGGCGAGCCCGGCCTTAATCTGACGCTCAGCTTCACACGCAGTGTCACATCTTGCTGGCCTGCGGTGCCTGGCACTCATGTTTCACAACAAGTGCACAAAGCCGAGCAGGAGAGGGTGGCTCCTCTACTGCATCTCCCTCTGCTGCTGGTCCCAGCTGGGTCCAGGCCAGGGTGAAGAAAGGCCTGGGAAAGCTGAGATGAGTCCAAAGCCAAGGTGAAATGCAACACTGACACGTGACACACTGGTTTAACTGCTCCCTCGCTGGCAAGGTGCCCACCCACATCCCCCCCTTCAAGCCATAGTGGCCTTTCTGGCGTTTCTCCACTGCCCCCTCATCTCGCCCCTCACTGCCTTTGTCCTTCTACCTGGACGTGGACACAAGGTGCTTGGCATCGTGTCTGGCTGTGGTGAGTGCTCGGTAAACACTGCCTGTAATCGTGCTAAAGATCACTTACCCTACAGTTAACCTCTTATTACCCTCTCAAAACACCTTCTTTCCCTCCACGTACAACTTCCTGAACCTGTGTCAGCTCTGTGAAGACAGGAAACACATCTGTCATGGGTCACCAACCTATTCCAATTTTGTGGCGATGCTGCTCAAGTAATGTTTTTTGAATTTAACAAATTACTGATAGGATTTTACCTAGTAAATGGCAGGGAAGTCCTGGACAGGTCTCAGAATTCTAAATAGTCATGATGTTGTTTACAGGGGTTGGGACAATTTATATCTGTTATAATTCACTGCATGCCAGTATTAGATCTTGGTTGCAAGAGAGCATCAAGGGATGGAGGGGCACGTTTACCGTCCTCTGAGTGACAGCAATAAAGCAATTTGATGTCACAAGGTTGGAATCAGATCAAGAAGGTCACTCTCACCAATAAGGATAAAATTATTCAAGGAAGGGTATATGGACCTAAAAGTCCTCCTAACCACCCCCACACTTCCTATCTCCCTCCCCCAATGAAGCTTTCCTATCAATCGCCTCATTATCCCCTATTTACAGCAAGGCCGCCACATACCCAGGGACTGAGCCGGGAGCCACGGAGAAACGTCTGTGTGCAGAGTGCGAGGCCTTAAATGAAGAGATAATAAAAAGGGAGTTGCTAACACCAGGACTTCCCTCCCTGGGAGAGAGCTGTCAGGCCGAGTGCCCAGGGCCGGGAGATTTATTGAAACTAAGTGGGTGCTGCCTTAACTAGGAGCGATGATCAAAGAGGTCCGAGGGAACCGGGAGGGAGATGGGACAGCCCGCACCTCGAGGTGTGTGGGTTTTCCTGCCCTCAGCGGCCCCTGCCCTCCCCGAGAGGGAATTCCTGGCCTCGTTTCTGACTTGCTCTGAGTTTTTGGACACATTCCGCTACAGAATCTCTTGGAGGCAGGGACTTCGGCATCTGACACTCTGGCAGGTTTCCCTGAATGTGCTGTGTCTTTTCTTTGCTAGTCTTCGCTGGCACTGCTTCTTCTACCTAAAGCACCCTTTACACACAGGAACTGCCCCAAACCCCCTTCTGCTGGCTGGCTCCTGCTTACCTGTCTGTGTCAAGGCTGGCATACCCTCTTGGAAGCCTTCTTTGAGCTTCCCGAAGGTTGAAGTTTAGTGTCCCTGCGCCCTGACCTCATCCCTGCCACAGCACTTACACTGAAGTGTGATTGCATGACCAGTTGTCTGTCTCTCCCACCGTCAAGGTCCAGTCCTGGAGAGCATGACCTGCCTGGTTTGCCAATGGACCTTTAATGCCTAAGGAGGGGCAGATGTTAGATGTCACGGGGCAGATGGATGGGCAGACAGACAGACAGATGGACCAATAGGAGAACAGATGTGGTATATATGTTTTCATGATCCAGCGGAGGCATCAAGCACGCCACTCGGTTTTGTTCTGTTTTAATATCCACAGGTCCCAATGCAGTAATGCTCCTTTATCTGGCATTATTAGGGGAAGGCAGTGTGCTATCAATACATGAGGGGATTTTCTAGAAACCAAAGCCACCCATGTGCCAAGACTGCGTGCTCCCAACGCTGTGGAGGGAGGGAGGAGTGGCGTTTCATGGAAGTGAGGGGCTCAGGCCTGTGGTCAGAACGCTAGAGTTCGGCTCTTGGCATCGCCTCACTCTGGTCGGGCCCTCACTTTCCCGGTTGGTAACCTACCTCCGGGGTGAAGGGAGTTAATGCAAGGGCATGTTCTTGGCACAGTGTCTGGCACTTTGTAAGTGCCCAAATGCCAGCTCATAACGATTACTCTGAGAGGCATGCTCTGCAGTGCTGTGGTCTCAACTGGAAGGAGCCGCACATAGGCCAGTCTGCTGTGATTCGACATCAGTGTGAGAGTCTGCGACGAGCCCAGCGCACAGCGAGTTCGGATGCCTTTGAACGGTCCCATTTCTGCTCTCCTGCTTGTTGTAGCGAACAATACAGTCTCCACCTCTAGCCCCCTTTCTGATTTGCCGCCTCTCATCTACTCTCCACTAGGTAACTAAATCACACAGCGGGTTAGAAAGTGTATCTTGAATAAAACTCGAGACTCTGAATGCACTTACATTTAGTGCTAGAATTCTGTTACAGTCAGATCGAAGAACTCACAGTCTTTATCTGGTTTCTGGGTTTGAAAATGCACAATGAGGTTGCTTGAAGTTTGCCCAGCAAATAACTAAAGTGTTGTCAATTAGTAAACATGTTTCAATTGATTAGACTAGAGTCTAGAATCTTGGGGCCTGAAGAGATGTTAAATATTATGCAGCCCAAACCATCTTTTCACACATGGGAGAACTGAGGCCAGGGAGAGCATGGGATTCACTCAAGGTCATGTAAGTACTGTGTTGTGATAAAACCAGAAAGAAGATCCTCTCAGCCTGTGGCATCGTATTTAGTACTTTTTCTACAAGATCATCCCATCTCTTCAGATTGAATGGTTATTATGACAGATTCAGAGAAATGCCTTACAACTAACTACCAATTATACTTCTCAACATGTAATCAATGACTGTGTTCTCCCATAGGCCTCAAATCTATGGAGTCAGTACCTCTCTCTGTCTCTCTGTCTCTGTCTCTCTGTCTCTCTGTCTCTCCCTCTGTCTGTCTCTCCCTCTCCCTCTCCCTCTCCCTCTCTCTCTCTCTGCTCAGGCTTAGCTGAAATGAGGAGCCAGATTGCAGGTCAGATGCTCAGTGGCTCTGGGAGCCAGAGTGCCCTGGAGTACATCCAGGCCAGGCTACCTACCTCCCAGCCATGCTCTGTTAGGAAGCAGTGGGTAAATGTACCCCTTTAGCCTTGAAAGGAGGATAAAGAATTTAGTTTAAGGGAAGAGAGATTTGTAAAAAGGAAAACTAGGGAGATCATTGGAGGGGAGAATATCCTGGCCTCTTGTGTGCTAAAGATTTGATCATGTCTGCTTGCTCCCACGTCTTCCACCCGTCTCATCCTTTCCTCCTCTACCTCCGAAGTTCCAGCAAGAAGCCCCAGCCATAAGGCCCCCAGAGCCCCACCTGAGGTGTGAGACAATGTAGGTGGCACAAGGGACTAGATCCAGAACATACGATTTACATCCCACAGGATGATATTCCACGGCTGCAAGGGGAGAAGAGATCCCACAAATACCGAAGGGAGTATATGATAACATTTGAGAGGGTTTATGTGCTCCCTATATTCATTCACCCGGTAAGATGGATTGCACTTTTTGACAAATCTATATTTAACATGGGCAGAATAATATACAGTGTATGCTTCATGTAGAAAAATCCATATTTATGGAAATCTTTATTCTGGCGATTATAACAGACATTTAATGACCATGCCTGTTGTCTGCTGTAAGCAGATAGAGTGTCCTTATCGGGTGAAAGAGAAAATAGCATGAGTGGAGAAGCATAAACAGCTCCTTCGGAGGAGTGGGAAGTCCAGGGCAGCCCCACAGCCCCCTCTGTGAGCCCCGGGGGCCTCTCCTCCGGCATCCGCCGCCCGTCCATCCCACAAACACTTATTCCGCACCGACCCTGCCCCAGGCACTATCCTGGCTTTGGGGCACCAATGAGACTGTTTTTAGGATGTTAATATTGAGCCAAGCTGCCACAGGTGTATGCAAGTAAAGAAAATGACTGTAAATGTAATTAAAATGTGAGAGATAAGACAGGGTGATGTGATAGTTATGGGGGGGTAGGTGAGGGTACAGTCACCATTTAGGAGATTCTGAGAGATGGTAAAAGAAAGCCTATTCTAGGAGGTGAGATTTGTGAACTTTCATTTTGTATCATACATTAAAATGAAGTTTAGCAGCAGAATGACACTAAACTTCAGAGGAGAAAGGGGGGAAGGGCAGAGGGGGTCAAATATACGGAATGGAGGAAACCCAGACTCCAGGTGAGGAGCACACAATACCCCACACAGACGTCAAATCATGTCGGACGCGTGAAGAGTATACAATGCTATTAACCAGTGTTACCCCAATAAATTTAATTTTAAAAAAGAAGAAAAAGACAGAACAATCATATATTTGGTTAAAAAGTGAGTTTGCAGTATTAGTTTCCTGGGAAGGGCCTAACTGAATACAGACATCCCAGAATCAGCTCTCCGCTTCACCAACAACCCGAGGCTGGGCTTCTCGTCTCAGAACTGATGCGGGGAGACTGGGATCATTCGTCAGCCCCACCTTCCACTTTGCTCATTCCTCAAGGCTCTCAACTCTGGCTTCAGCTCCACATTCTCTTAATGTGTATTGTTTGCTTCATACCTGTAGTTTGTCTTATTTTCTAGTGAGCTTATTAATTATAAAAATTGTTTATTTTAATAAAGTCAACTTCTGTTTGCAAAAAAAAAAAAGTTTACTAGCCAACTGACCTGGAATTTGGCCTTATGACCTCTTTTTCTGAATTATCTTCTAACTAGCAGTGTAACCAACACAAACCAGAATTGGTAACTGCACTGGGATCTTACAAAATGCCTCCTGTGGGGATGTTCACACAGCTAAGCTATTACTATGGCTGACACACTAGGGGGCCTGAAAAATCAGCTAGCAGGATGTACGCACACAAAATGAACATCAGCAGAGAAATGTACACCAAAAGCTAAGGGTGGGCTGGGAAAATCAACACTTGTTTTTTTAAACGTGAATCAGCAGCAAGCTGGCAGACCTCTTTCTTCCTGTAGCATCTTTTTATGCTTTGCTCAAAGTGAAGGGCAGTGTTATGGAAAGATCACTGGACTGAGGTCAGGATATCTCCTCAACTCACATATGTCCTAGCCGTGCTACCTTGGACATGTTCATTAAGTTTTTGGTCCCTGGTTTTCCCCTTTAAAAGATGACCCAGTCATAATTTTCCTACCTCAACAAGGTAGTTGTAGACATAAAGTGAGAGAACATATGAAAATACTTTGTACACAGTTATAATCAATAACCATGACAGTAGGTGCCATGGAACTGACACCTAATAAACACTGAATTAGATAGGTGTCTGAATCGGAGAGGTGAGTGGATGAGTGGGATGCACAGATGGGTAGAATGGATGCACAACTGGCTAGATTAGTAGGTTGAAAGGATAGATTGGTTGATTGGATGGGTGATGATGGATGGGTGGATGATGGGTTGGATGAATGCACTAGTGGATGGATTCATTTTGGAGCCACCTGACAGCTTGTTTGCAACATCTTCTATCCATTAATCCTTCTCTTCTCTCCTTTTCTAGTCTGTTCCCAGTTCTCCAAAGGAGTCTATGCCATCTTTGGGTTTTATGAACGGAGGACCGTCAACATGCTGACCTCCTTCTGCGGGGCCCTCCACGTCTGCTTCATTACGCCGAGCTTTCCCGTTGACACATCCAACCAGTTCGTCCTTCAGCTGCGCCCTGAGCTGCAGGATGCCCTCATCAGTATTATCGACCATTACAAGTGGCAGAAATTTGTCTACATTTATGATGCTGACCGGGGTAAGCCAGGGACTAGGAGAGGGAGACTATTGAGAGCTGGAGAGGAAACTACCAGCAGGAAGAAAAAATGATGCCTTCTGCCTCCTTGAGAAGCATAAGGAAATAAACCAGAAATGCTTTCTTTCTACAGGCTGATTTTTAAGTGGCTGATCTCTAACTCATGAAAACTCATCCCTTCAGATTGTAATCCCCCTAAAGCACCATGTATCTCTCTGCAGCTCACCAAGCTCCCATGGCTCCTGAGTCCAAACTTAAAGTCCAAGGACCTTAGTCGAGTGCCTTATGGCTCTCGGCAAAGTTCTTAGCAGCAGAAATACTGGAATCAGGCAGACTCAGATTGAATTCTAGGTTCTCTCCAGCTGTTTAACTTTGGGCGAGCACTCTTTGTCTTGGTTCAACCACTTGTGTAGTGGGGATAAAATCCTCTATGCCTTCATTTCCTCATCTCTGCCATGAAGACCAAACTAATCTCTGCCTCATAAAGTTGATGTGGGGATTGAGTGAGATAATGACTGCAAAGTGCTTGTCAGCGTCTAAAACACAACACCCAGAGTCTTGTGTATATAAGTTAGCCGCTATGGTCACCATCACTATCATCACCGTTATGCACCACCCCAAGCCTTTATAGTTCTGCCTCCACCTAAATTCTGAATTTTACCTCATACTCTCCTAATGATTCTCTTCTCTGCTTCTTTACTCATGCTGTTCCCATTTTTTGGAATGCACTTCCATTCTCAAATCTACATATGCAAATCTTTCCTCCCTTTCAGAGCCTGTTCAACCACCACCCCTTTCTCTAGTCTTTGTTCCTTAAATGAGAATTCCGCTCTTTTTCCTAATTCCTGCAGTGGTTGTATTGTACTGTCCTACCTTTCCCTTGTATGCTCAACTTAGTTATCATTGGTATAAATAAATAAATGGATCATGCAAAATCTGGAAACTGAGGCAGAGGAGTTTTTCCCCCAAGTTAAAGGGAGGTTTTATAGGAGATTGCCTGTGTCTCAAAGATGAAACCAAGGAGCACTGAGTAATGAGCTCCTCTATCATTTAGCTACATGTTAGTATATAGTAGTTGAGTTCAGTACACATTGAATACCAACTACATGAGAGACAAAGTATTAGGTACTGAGATACCCTGAACATTCATGAATGGGACTGACAGTTATTAGATGCTGTTTAGCTATCAGGCTGGCACATTTAATAAGCAGTTACTAAATATCTGTGTATCCTGATTGTCACTTCCATGTCCTATTCGCCCGACCTCCAGGTTTGTCCGTCCTGCAGAAAGTCCTGGACACAGCTGCTGAGAAGAACTGGCAGGTGACAGCAGTCAACATTTTGACGACCACGGAAGAGGGGTACAGGCTGCTCTTTCAGGACCTGGAGAAGAAGAAGGAGCGCCTGGTGGTGGTGGACTGTGAATCGGAACGCCTCAACGCTATCTTGGGCCAGGTAGTGAACCCTGCAAAGACTCAGGGTGGGTATGGGAGATGGCTCCAGAGGGACCTGGGTGACCCGTTGCCTAGAGTGTTACAAAGCGAGGTCTTGCCTAGAGACCAGGCACCTTTCTCCTCACATCTATAATTCATAAACTTTAATTCTGAAATTTTATGAAATCGTATGCACAACGGGAACCTTGACATAGGACTTCAAACAGTTCTTAGATCAGCTGAATAAATCTTACTTCCAATGTTTCCCTTTATCGTTAAAAAGTAAATTACACTGCAGTTCGGAGTTTGTGAAGGGCTATCACATTAGGGATACAGCCTGTAGAGCCAGCTTCCTGGGCTCCGTGCTGGCTTCTGTCACTTATGGATGCAGCATTTGGCATCTCATTCCTTTGGCCTGTTTTAAGAGTCCAGGGAGGCAGCAGACACCACCCTGTCTACTGTTTCCTTGAACACTCACCTGTGTCCGAGAAGTCGACTGGCTGCACATTCTGTGAAAGGGCACTATAACCCCAACAGCTGGCAGCCCGAGTTCTCCTTAAGCCATGGTTCCTCTGGTTCTCAGAACTAAGTGCATGCTCCTCACAGAAGTAGCAGGCCTTGGTTGTAGATCACTGTCTTTTTATATACCATATTTTTTGGACTATAAGACGCACTCTCTCCCCCCAAATTTGGGAGGAATAATGGTTGTTAATGCTGCTGCTGAATTCCATTTACATCTACATTGGTGAAATATTATGTTACTTATGTTATTAAATATTTTACCACATTTTTTGCTTCAAATTTCTTTTCCTATTTTCCTCCTATAAAACCTAGGCATGTCTTATGTTCCAAAAAATACGGTAATGTGTGTGCATTCAGATGAGCTAGCAAGGAAGTATATTTTGCAAACATTTTGAACAGTGCGATGTAATCAAAAATGGTAGTTTTAGGTACTTGACAATATGACAAAACTTGTTAATGGCCCTCAAGACCCCTGCTGCCTCCACAGGGAATCTCAACACCAGCTCAGCAATCACTCAGAGGTCTCAGCAACAGAACAGGAGGGATTTGGAAAGTCAGCGATTCTTGAAGGCATTGACTCTGTGCTCCACTTTACAAAGTTTTGGCCTTACCTCCCTCTCTGGGAAAGTGATACCAGCAAAAAAAAAAAAAGTTTCCATTGAGACATTTCTCTGCACTGGAGCGAGGGGATTTGAATTCTAGTTAAATGAGACAGCCTGGGTAACAGTTAAGAGCAGAGGCCCCACAGCCAGAGTGGCTGAGATTTTAACCCCAGCTCTAATATTTACTAGCTCAGTGACACTGGGCCAAGTTTTTAACCTTCCTATATCTCAGGCTCCTGATCTGTGAAGTGGGTATACTAATAACAGCTTCCTTAAGGGGGCTCCCATGAGTATTAAAAGGCTCTGTACATGTGAAGCATTCACAATAGACCCTGTCCCACAGAAAGTGATGCATGTAAACTTTGCCTATTTTTGCTGTTGATACTGCCAACTAGTCCTGTATTCTTGTACCACTCACTCTTTGGGCATAAGTGACCTCACCTGTAAAATAGGAATGAAGGTCCCTGTTCTACAAAGCTGATAAAAGATTAGATGAGATAGAGGTAGAGAAAGTGCTGAAGGATAATTAGGGATTCTTAGTAGACTGATCACTTTCCCTCTATCATTCCATATAGAGGTAACAGTCAGTGCTACTATTTCTGAGTGCTCGCCATGCACTGGACACTATGCCAAGCCCTTTCCATGTGTAACCCCACTTCACCCTCATACTAACTCTATAAAACAGTTTCTATCAATTCCCCTGGTTTATAAATGGCAGAACAAGGGATTACACTTGCCCAAGGACTCTCAGCTAACATAGAAGAAAAGCAAGGAGTCAAACCCTGCGTGGTCTGCCTACAGGACCCAACCTCTTAAAAATGCAATTTTTCAGCTTCGCTACCTCCTTGGCCAAAGGACAAACTAGCAAAACTAGCATTTTGTAAAGGATGTGACTTGTTTGTATACCATAGTATGTTAACTTTTTCAATAGCTGAGTTCCTCTATTCTGGCAGGTAAGACCAAACGGCTGGAAGGACCTGTAGATCCCTTGATTTACCACCTGCACTCCACATTTTATGGGTGGGATGTCTCAGTCAAATCGGGTAATGATATGTCATGGTTCAGACAACTGGTTAGTGACAATGAGTCTGGAATTTATACCTCCTGACTTGCAGTCTGATATCTTGGCATCATCCTACACTATCAAAACACTCAGGAATTAGGATCTTTTCTGTCTAATATAAGTGTTCTGCCTAGGGAAGGAGATAGCAATTTCAAATTCCAAACAGAAAATCAATTGCCTATTTCTCTCTCCAGCCCCCCATCTAGAATATAAGTCAACAAGGGCAGGGATTTTTGTTTTGTTTCCTTCCCTGCAGTATCCACATTGCCTTGAATAGTGTTTAGCACTAGTAGGCACTCCATAAATATTTTTTGAGTGCATGTAAGGAAAAGGGAATCAATGAAGGCTCTAAAAGATCCCAAATATGAGATGGGTCTGCATATCTACAGGTAGCCACTGGCAGGGGTTTATTCTGTAAACAGTGCAAAGGCAGTGAAGGTATATGATCAGGGAGAAGGGTTATTACAATATAATGTTTTACCAATATATAAGACACCAAATTATATACAGTAATGTAGTCATTAGGTTCACAATGAGTTAGAGATGAGAGAGACCAGGACCAGGCCACCCATCACATCACCCTGTTTCATTGTCTTCACAATGCTTCTCACCTACCAAATCTTGTTCGTTTGCCTGTTTATATATTTACCACCTGGCTCCATACTAAAATGTCAGCTCAGCTCGATGAGGGCATGGGGACCTTGCCTCAATTGTTCATAGCATAGTGCTTGGCATCTACTCCATGTTCAATAAAATATTTGCTAACTGGATTAATTAATCATAGAAAGTTTCACAGAGTAGTTTGGATGAGAGCTCAGCCGTAAAGGTTATGAATAATCAGAGAGAAAGGAAACAGCATTCCAGACACAAAGATTATGAATTTAGGCCATCCAGTGGAAATGAACTTTGAAGGAATGGGGTCAGTGAAGTAATGTTCCCAAGTGAAATTGTACCTTTATGTACAACATTCTTGGTTTGTAACCCTGTGTGCAGTTATCTCTTTATCTGCTTAGTATGGGTCTCCTCCCAGTAAACTGTGACGTCCAAGAGGGCAAGCATCATGCTTGTTTCACTTCCCACGACAGCCCCAGCACAGCGCTTGGTACACAGTATGCACTTAGAAAATGCTCGTGAAAGGAACACGGGAGAGGAGGGAAGGTAGACCACTGGGCAGATAGATGAGTAAATGGGTGGAAAGGTTGGTATTAGGTTGAACCATTTGAAATTGCTAATTTTTACTGGTCAGAAGTCATCAATTATCAGCTAGTTTTCTATGTTTCACCCCGTAATCTTATCTTGCAGAGATTAGAGTTATTCATGGCCTGAATGTGGTGGATTTTGAAACATGTTTTATTTGCTGTTTTGTGTTTATTAGAATCTGAATAGGTTTTTGATAAAGGTATCTCATTGTTGAAAGAGCAGCAAACCGTTTGACAAGAAGATGAAAAAGTAATGAAGAATTATTAATAAAACTATCATCCAAATAGTATTTGAGCTCCATGGTTTGAAATTTCAAAATCTAACCACTGTTTCAGGGCATTCATTGTGTACACTTGCATTTAATTATTCCCCACATAAAAAAATATGTGAGCCTCCATGCACATATATCCAATTAAGTAGATGTCTGAATGTGGATTTTAATAACCTTGAGAATTTATTCAGTTAGAAAAGGAGCCCAAGTATTTCTCATATGTTTTATGCCTCCTTGCAACAGTGCAGGCAAAGAGGCACCGAGCAGGGTGTACTAATCCCAATCTGATGATTAAAAAATAAAGACATAGATCAAGTTAACTTGCAGGCAGAGTCAGGACTGAACCAAGGCCTGCAGGCTTAGCTGTTCCTTGTGTGGTGCGTCTGGCTGCCTGATGGAACCTCTGGTTGGTCTTTCCATAAATATTTTTCCTGCCCTCAATGATTAGGCATACTCTGCACATTCAGGATGGAGGAACATTTGAGGACCCTGGCTCTTAATAATGAACCATAGCCAGGTGTCACATGGAAAGGCTCACCACAGTCAGGCCCCTGTCCTGATACTACTACCAGACTGCTGTGGTATCCAGGCAAATCACTTTCCCTCCCTGGTCCTGGATTTCCCATCTGTACAGTGAGGGGTCGAACCAGATGATTCTGACATTCCCTTTCAGCTTCTGGGTTGAGTGGCCCATGAATGTTTGAGTACCTAGCTGGTTTAGAGAAGAAAGCACAAAATTTGGGGAAAGAAGGAACTGCATCTAAATATGGTTCATGCACGAAGTCAAAGGTCAAGAACTGGGGTGGAGTCATCCATTTACCCATCTCATTTAAGCAGCAGATATTGTCATGACAATGACAGGAAATTCAACACAGCATAAGAGTCCCACCAGGGAAGAATCTCCATGCATGGGGAAGGCTTTAAGAAAGGAGTGTCCTTGGGGTAATGATAATGCTACTCTACCCCTGGAATCAGACAAAACTAATTCCAAATCCTGCATCTGCCACTTAATAGCTGGGAAACCACAGGGAGCTTTCTTTCACCTCTCTCTGCCTCAATTCCTCATCTGTAAAATGAGCATCTCCATTGCCACCATCATTGCGTGGTTGGGATACTGTCGTTGGAGTACTTATAATAGGGCCAGGTACATTGTTAGTACTCCATTAATATTATTTCCTATTATTATTGTTGTGGCTTTCATTGCTAATATGATTAATGAACCTGTTTCCTTGCTTTTTTTTAGATTATAAAGCTGGAGAAGAACGGCATTGGGTACCACTACATCCTTGCAAATCTGGTGAGTACAGCACACTGCAGGCTCTCAGCTTGCGGTCTTTCTGTGTTTGGGGCTCCGGTTTTCTCCCATGGTCCCTGACTGGTGGGAATTGCGTAGGCGAAAAGGGCAACTTGGAGCTGCAAGACTACATTTGGCCAATACCAAGTTTACCTTTTCCCTCCACATCCCTGCTTGTCAAACCACAGCACACTGCTGGCAAACCTGTACACTCTGAAATGGGCTTCATCAGTCATCACAATTCTAGCTTTAATCAATTCTGTCCCTTAGCAATAAAGACAAATTCACCACAAATGATAATATTACAGTTTATAAATATAAACATTTGAACCATAATTATACTAGTATTGACAAATCTTTACCCAGAAACAGTTTTTCAGCATGAATAATATTGTTTCAATTTAGTTTTTATTCACTTTTCTATGTGGTATAGATGAGATGTCTTTCTTTGAAAATTTGTTTTCATTTTAATGTATTGTAGGCCTTCTTATAAGGTACAATTATTTTCTGTGTTATGAAGACTTGATTTATCAAATAATTTTTTGTACATATTAAATTTTATCTAGTAACATATTCCATTTTGGGTTTTCTTTTGTAGATATTATTTCTGGCAACTCCATTTCTCCTGGGTCATGTTTTGCCTGTCTACCTTTTTTAATCAGGAAGTATAATTCTTCCAGCTGTTTTTTTCCAAAGTTAAATGTAATTTTATTTTGCTTTTAGTCCATTTTTAATGAGCTTTATTGAGATGCAATTTATATATCATGCAGTTTGTTCATTTAAAGTGTACAATTGAATGGTTTTTTATGCATTCACAGAATTGCGACACTATCAACACAATCTGATTTTAAACCTTTTCCATCACCCAAAATAGAACCGTAATACCTAGCAGCTGTCACTCACTGCCCTCCAGACCCCCCAGCCCTAAGCACCCGCTAATCTACCTCCCATCTCTATCATTTGCATGCAAATGGAATCATACAATATGTGGTCTTTTGTGACTGGCCTCTGTCACCGAGCACAATGTTCTCAAGGTTCATCCATATGGTAGCATGTATCAGTACTTTGTTCCTTTTGTTGCCAAATAACATTTCATTAAATGGCTATGCCTCATTTTGTCTATTGATCAGTTGATGGACATTTTTGACTATTATGAATAATGCAGCTATGAACTTGTCTACAAGCTTTTCTATACACCTAGGAGTAGAATTGCTGGGTTATATGGTAACTCTACATTTAACATTTTGAGGAACTCCAAAATTGTTTTCCAAAGTATCTGCATCACCCATCAAGTTGATAGCGAAGTTTTATACTGATTAAAATATTTTAATCAATAACAAATTTTACCATGTGACAATTAAAACAATTATCAAGTTTTCCATAATGGTAGCTTTTTCTACAAACTTTGCTTCTTATCCTAGTTTGTTTTTGCAATTTTCTGTGTTTCCATTAAGGTGTGATTTTTACCTTTCAATTTTTAACAAATTCTATCACATTCCGTTTTAGCCATGTTATTTTGTGTTGAGTATTTCTATGAGTAATATTAATTGTTAATTGAATAAAAGAATTGATATGTTCTACTTAATTTTGGAATAAAAGGTATTAGTAGAGCAAAGGCACAGGATCTGGGTGTATACAAGCGGGAAAAGGTCAAAATGCAGAATCTAAAAGTGGGACCAAAACATCCTGCCTAAACCTGAATGTTCTATCAGTGTTTCTGGCCCGATCTCCATCTTTACATCCACACCTAACTCTTCTTTGCCCCTCCATTGATCCTTGCCTGGGCTGTTCAGTATTCCAAGCTCAGGATCAGAAAGCAAAAAAGCATATTGAGATAAGGTAATTCACACCCTACTCTTAATGGCTAAATATGTTATTTTTTCTCAGGGGTGTGTGCATTTTAAACAGAAGGTGGCTGTCCAGAGACTGTTAAGGAACCAAGAGTCTAATCCATTAAAAAAAATGTCCAAGGATGACATTTTTTACTTAGTAATGAAGAAAATTCTGGATGGCCCTCGAATCCCAGATTCTTACTGCTAGAAGGGGCTTTTGGAAGTCCACTGAAGCCTCATTTGCTTGTAGGAAAACAGACTCAGCAACGTGGCGTGACTTGGCCTGGGTCACACAGCAAGTCTGTGGCAGAACGAGGCACAGCAGCACAGTGAGCAGGCAGCACCCCACTGCTCCAGGGCGCCTCTGAATGCAGACTACGCAGGTACTCTGCTGCTTGAGAATCTTGAGCATACACAGAATAGGGCGGCGGCACACATAATCCCCTGTCTAGGGTGAGACAGAACTTACACATCAGTGGCCTCAGAGCCACTGCAAGACCCCTGGTAATTACATCACCAGCCTCCATCTGTTGCCAAGTGACCCCTTGGTCACAGCATCACCAAGTCAGCACCTTGGGTTTCAGTATTCTTCTGATCTGCCTTCTTCTTCTCTGACCTAATGAGCTCTTCAATTCTTACAACTGCCAGCTAATAGGATGCAAATTGCATATACCATCCAAATACAAGAGTCTTGCATGTTCCAATAGTTTAGTTGATAATTAGGCTTCAAATTGCTAATTAATTCAGTTTGACACATAGTTGAGTATTTGGTGTATGCTTTTCTTCCCCCTTCAGAGGAATAATGCAATTCATAGGATGATCATTTTTAGAAATTCCACCACATAATTAGCCTACGGCTGCATGGAACTGACCCCCTCCTTCAAAATGCTTCTGATTAGGGTGTAATTATAGAGTTAGAAACCAAGGAAGCTTTTGAAAGGTTTAACAAAAGGAAAGAGCTTCACTTTTTATTTTGCAGTTGTTTCTGAACCTGCCTGAACCCACTAGCTTCAAAGTAGCCAGTCGCTTTGCGGGGATTCGAATGACCGGCTCTGGAGGGCCGCTCGCAGACAGGCTGGAGGGAGACAGGCAGAGAGGAGAACTCTATGGACGGGGGTCAGAAACAAAAACAAAGCCCTGCTTTTTGCTCAGACACCACCCTTAGCCGCCTCTGTGATCTTGGACAACTCTCCAGCCCTTCCTTTCCTCATCTGTCAACTGGGAGTGATAGTCCCCGCTCTACATGCTCACAGTGTCCCTGGGGAAACCAAACACGTTGCTGAATGCCACCATGTTTGAACAGTTGGAAGTGTTCTGCATAGGTGGGGAATTCGTACCTCAAAAACCAAATCTACCCGACGTCACATCACATAGTATTTGTCTGGATTTATATGTTTGTATGTGTATTCATATTTTACATGATAGGTTTGACCCGAATTCATATTTTCATAGCCTGGGTATGTCCATAAAGTGAACTTGAACCATGCAGAAATTGGCGAGGGAACCCATCATTCCTTAAAGAAGCCACTGGGCCCTGGAGCCTGCTGGAGGGCCAAACTCACTGGCCTGGCTCTCCGTCTTCCTCCAAACCCCAGCCCTGACCCTGTGTTCATCCCCTGCTCTGAGACTGTGGCACAAACAGACATGGACCAGCTGGAGACTTCCAAAATTACAGCTCTTATCACCATGGTGCATCAGCAGAAAATCTTAGACTGAACTAGTGTTTCTCAAGGCAGAGGCCCCACAGGCCCCAACAAGGCACCTGCAAAGCCCAGTTTGGGAAACAGCTTCAGCTAGCCAACAGTTAAGTGTTTTGGTGTCACGAGGACAGCAAACATGAGTACTCAAGTCATGGGAGAAATGACTGGATTATCAATATGGATGATTAGTCTCATAGAAATAAAAAAAAACATTTAAAATTTCTTACAGAGAACTAGCAGACCTCTGAGAATTTATAAAGGGTCCATTAGAACCATTCAAGGAACATTGAAGGTGTTGGTTATCTTTCAGTTGGAACCATTTGTTGCTTCCTGGGCAGGAGTGGTGGAGGGAAGTTTGTAACAATCACAACAGCAATCTCTCCCATTTTGATACCATTTTACAACACTGGGTTTTGAGTGTCACAATACGCATACTGCTGTGAAGCAAGGAAGACAGAATTCGTTATCCCCATTTCATAGATGGGAGAACTGAGGCTCAGAGATGCTAAGTGACTAAGCAGCAGAGGAGGAAGGCAGACACCCAGTCCCTGGAGTGTGGCTCTCGGAAATCTGACAAAACCCAAGTGACGTAGGTAAAGAACAAGACAACCAGGCTAAGCAGATGCCAAGCCACTTGAGCCCCTAATAACAACAACAACAATAACAACAATGGCAATAACTGCTACAATTCAATGCATAGTTGCTACATTCCAAACACTGTGATAAATACTTAAAGCCATGGTCTGTCAAACCTTCACAGTAGTACTCTCAGGTTGACAATATCATCCCCACTTTTCAGGTGAAAAGAAACGAGATTGGGAGAGATTAGTGAATTTTCCAAAATTACAAAGTTTATCAAATGACAAAGCTGGGCTTCTCCTAGATGAGCAAACTAAGTCTTTATTACTACGCCATGTGACTTCTGGGCATGGGGAGCTGGGAGAGAGACTAGGCACCTGAGTCTAAGTCTTGCCCACAGTTGCAGCAATACACTGAAACTCCTCTTGGATAACTTTTCCATTATACGCTGATCGTGTTTTATCATCACTGTAATTGCTGGTGTAAAAGGCAGCTGAGGGAGAGAGGGCGAGGTCAGGTCACCTGTGGTCTTACTGGGGTATTCAGGGACCAGGGCACTCGGCCATTTCCATCCTGTGGCTGCATCTTGCAAAGTGCTCGAGTTGGAGGCCTCAGTCTGCGTGGCAGCGCATCCATGCCCCAGCTCCATGCCGTTGCCCTTCTGCTGCATCGGGCCTGAGGAGGAACTGCTCTTTAGTCTCCTTGCTCCCTTACAGTGAGAAATCTGCCTATGCCTTCTGTAAGGCTGGGCTTGCCCACCTTCCTCTGCACCTCTCCTCCCACCGTCTAGTACCACATGCAGATGCAGTTAGTTTCTGCAGCCTCCGGTTATGTGATCCAGTAGTTGGGAAAGGTGGCTCTGAGGTCAAACAGACCTGAATTTAAATTCTGGATTTATGCTCTTTAGCAGTGTGACATTAGGCAAGTTACCTACCCTTTCTGAGCTTTCATTGCCGCATCTGTTTAAAAAAAAAGGAATAATAAGATACTATCTGGCTCCTCCTGGGGTATCATGAAAATTAAATAAGATAATATATTACAAAGTGCTCATAGTAATATTTGGCAAAACAAGCACTCAATAAATGTTTGTAATTACCCCATAATAATCTTGACCACCACCATCATCATTATCATCATCATCATCATCATCATCATCATCGGGGGAAGAAGATGTTAATATCTGGGGACAAGCTTAGCTTCCTTCCAGACTAAATGTCATCCACAACTGATTCACAATCATATAATGTCTTCCTCCCTGTTTTTCCATAAGCACCTGGAGGAAGGAATGTGTCTGCCTTGTTCACCGATGAATTTCCAATGCCTGGCAAAGTGAGTTGCACTAACAGGTGTTCTTTAAAAAGCCACTGAATGAATGAACAAATGAGTAAAACGATTTCTCAGGAAATAAACAATGTTTGTGCCCCTATACCACATGCACTAAAGGCAAAATCTTTGTTTCTGTACAAAAACAAAATAAAGATAGTGGGAATATGAATATAGTTACAAATACCTAAATGAGTAGGTAGAGATGGGTCTAGAAGTCTTCTAATCGCCTTCTCATCTATCTGGTCCGGCTTGCACAACACCCAGAGATGGGAAGCTCATTCCCTGAGATGGCCCTTTCTCTTTTCAAAGGGCTCCGGCCATTTCTGCCCTCTTCCTCCAGCAGGCCTGACCTGTGTCACCCTCTCATCACTCCTGGCTGCATCTGCCCTCTCAGAAATCTTGCAGAACATGTCTACTTCCCTTGCACAAAGCAGCCTTCATGTATTTGGAAATGCCTGCCCTGCTTGCTCCTGCTGTTTGCTTCTTCAGTCTGGACACCGCCCTGTCCCCGCAGGCCTTCTCACAACACACGGTTCTAGTAACCAACCCCATAAACATCCTGTGTGGACCAAGCACGGCTCTGGGCTCACACAAGAAGCATGAAGAAGCACACATCTTGACTTTCATCTAGAGGCAACATGGTCTTGTCTTCCAGCTAGACTGGAACATGTAAACAAAGTTTTTAAATGAACCCCAGAGAAAAACCACAACCTGGGACATTAATGCAAGCCCCACAAAAGGCCACCTGAACCACCAGAGCATGGTGCCCTGAGACTTCACAGGCCTCTGCAGGTGGCAGGGGCTCTGGGAAGGATCACGATGGAGCATCCGCATGGCAAGTCGTCCTGGAAAGAGTGTGCCGTGTGCTGGTTTCAAGAATCCAAGGGTTCCTAGAAGCTCACCTTACCACTTGACCATCTCACCTAGTTCCTTAATTGACAGTAAGGACATGGAGGCCCAGAGAAGGGAAGTGACCTGTTTGATGTCACTCAGAAGTTAAACACTTACGTTCTCGGTGTTCTAGGCATACTATCAGGCAAAGCCAAGTCTAGGTTGCTGTCTGCATTCATACCCCATGTTCTAGAGTAATCCACTCTGGAGATCCCTGAGAGTTTCTGTGTTCCTCCAAGAAAGGGGAGATATATTCCCATTTTAGGTGTGAGTTCAAGTTGTAGGAACTTTTCCAGGGTTGTGTGGCTAACGCTCTCAAATTCTAAAGATGAGGCTCATGTTCCACTGGCCCACACTGCCCAAATTGGGGAAACCTTTGCAAATCTTAGTCCTGGTATTATAATTGAGCAGAGCTGAGAAATAAATGTTTTTCCTTCTGAAACTGCCTGGGTTTGGATTCTGACTTACGAACTGTGTGACCATGGGCAAGTCACTTTACCTCTCTATACCTCAGCTTCCTCATGGGTAGGTGGGACTAATAAATACATACCTCACAAGATAAAGATTTTTAAAGGTTAATTTATGTCAAGTTTTAAAAACAATGAGTGTAGCAGAAGCCTGGGGTCTCCTCCTAACTCTGCCACTGACTCATTATCATTTACAAAGAAAACTTCTATTTTTGAGGGCCTCAATTTGCTCAAGATTTGGTACCATGTTTTCACCAAGGAATAAATTATCAAAAGGACCTTTGTAGATGTGAAATTTATGGTTCTAGTTTTTCTGCCTCTCTCTGCAGACCAAAGGTATCACAACAAATGTCCTGAACCACACTGGCTACCTCATCACAAGGGAGAGGCTGCTCCATTAATGTCAAGCACTCAATGTTTGCACCCTGTGCTCTTGCAAACCGGTGCACACCTTGGCTGATCCGGTCATTTCCGTGCTGCGTCAGTGGACCATGTGAGATATGCAAGACCGTGGGCGCAGCTGCTCCTCCAGAGCATGGAACCCCCGGCCACCACCAGCTTAGGAGCAGGAGGCACAGACCCCTCAGCACCAATGTGGGTAGGCAGTCAGGGTAATGTGTAACTAGAAGGGTTCAGTCCTCACTTCCTTACTCATCCCTGTTTTAAAGACAGAAATACAGATAATATAACAGGAGAAACATAGGGCCCCTGAGACATGAGACTCTGGGTGAGTACTTTCTATGTTTCAGACACTGTTCTAAGTTTGCCGTATATTAATATAGCTAATCCTCACATTAACCATATTAGAGAAATACTATAATATGTTACAGTGAAGGATACTGAGGCACAGAGAGGTTGAGTAGCCTGCTGCCTGTCACACAGCTATACAGTGGAAGAGCTAAGATTTGAATCCAGGCTGATGTGTACAGGCATTTCCTCTTACTCATTGCCCTCTGTCACTCTGACTCAACCGCTGAGCATGCACGTTTTGTGCTTAGAGGATTCTCCCACAAGCTCCTTATCCAGCCAAAGCCTCATCTTCTCTCAGGCTTCATTGCTTCTACTGAGAAGCCATCTCTAAGCTACAGGGTCACGGTTTGGTCCACTTATTTTGCTCTATAGTTACCTGGGTAATAGATGGGCCTTTCTCACTAAACCTTAAGTAACTTGAAAGCAAAAAGCATTCCTGTCTTTTTCTCTGCTGCATCCCTTTGTCTGGTATGTTCTTGGCAACACTGATCACTTGTGATTGTGAGGGAACGATTAAAGAAATTAATGATTAATAAGATTATTCCTTTCCTCATTCACAGTAGGTTTCAAATTTGTCATATGTTTGCACTTTTATTTCTTTTTCACCAAGCATCCAATGGGGGCTACTACATATCAGGCCCTATAAAGGCTTAAGATGCCATTTCACCAAAGAAAAAGGAGCTTATATACTCTTTGCCTGACCATCTCTGGATAGGAAGGTTTTGTTCATGCAAAAGGAAGCTTTTGTTGGTCTCAAGTCTTCCCAGATCTTTGGCAATAAGGGCCCAGTCCAGACTAGGCTGAATTTGAACTGACCTTGAGCTCTTGCATGGAAGTGGCCCTGGCCGGGTGTCACCCCTTACAGCAGCCACTCAGTTGAGAGTTTAGATGAAAGGCAGCTCTAGAGACCAACCAGTTCACTCCAGGTAGTTCACTTCTGCACCTGTGCATCGACAGACAGCCCAGTCTGAGGGCCCCTGACCTTTTGCCACAAAGTGTAAGCATCTTATCCTAAATCCCTGGACTGAGAGAAATTGGTCTGGAGACCTGTATGGGGACACCTGTATATGTGTGTGGTGGAGGATGGTGTCTCTGTGTTTATAGATATCCAAGTGTACAGGTACCTGCTTCCCTGGTTTCAAATGTACTTGGGTAAGTTGACACTTGTGTTTTTTTTCTGACATAGATAGAGTTTTAGCTGATGCAAGCACAGCCACAATGTCTTACTGACTTAGTAGGAACCAGACCAGCCTGTGTGTTACCAGGGATTATAGAGAGTGAGAACACATTAAAGGTTCAGTTGATACAAGTGCATAAAATAGGAAAAGATGAAGACTGTGATGCAGAGACATGGCTATGTGAGGATGCAACTAAGTCTTCAGCCCAGGAACATTCCATGAATTCACATATGTCCATAGGCATGTGTACATACCCGTGTGATTGCAGAATTGTGGATCAAAGCTCAAAGACCTCTTAAGAGAGAAATGAACTGACTCAGAAGTTTCCAGACTTTTTAGTTTAAAGCTCCATTTTCAAAGAGAATCTTGGGGAGAACCCCAGCATGTAAAACAGATAAAAAGCAGAGCTGCTGCTTTGGTGGAGGAGGGATGGTGGGGATCCAGGACCCTGTCCTTCCATCTTCCCCCAACCCAACATGGTAACCTCTAAAATGCCTGCAACTAGAATATAGTCTGAAAGATCGTTGAGCTGCCCTAGGCTCTCATTTTGCAGACCAACACACCAACAGAGTGGGTGAGACCATTGCCTCAGGACAAATAGCTCCCGGGTTCAAAGACAGGACTGGACTTCCACGGTTGCCCTTACAACTGTTTTCCTGACATATCTTATCTATGACCTAGTTAAGAATATACTATACAAAAAAAGTCGATGAAAAGACCTCTTTTGTCCACAAGACAAAAGCAGAGAGACTGAGACATGACAGGATGGAAGATTAAAAGGAAACCATGAAAAGAGTGAGCAAAGACACTGGTTGCCTATGCCTTCAGTCTTCAGCATGAATGAAGCAACCAGCCTGCTCCAGGCACTGTGTTGTGGACACTGTGGGGACCAAGGTCCCTGCCCTCTAGGAGACCCCCATCTCCCAAGACAGAAAAGAAGGACCAGTGCAGTCTGAGAGAGAAAGCTAGAGACTTCCAAGAGATGGAAATAAAGAGCATACATTAAAGAAGCTAAAGACAAAATTCCTGGTCTCCCAGGAACCTGCTAATTCCTTCTTAGTCTAAAGCTGCAGGCCATGCCAAGTGCTTCACTGCAGGACAGAAGCTAAATGAATCGGGTTGACTGCACCACTGGTCACAGGCAGAACATACAGTGGTCAGAAAACAAGCACAGGGTCTTGTTACTGGCTGAGACTATGATCCCTGAGCCCCCACTAGCTGCATTATATTGGGCAGGAGCCTCTCCACTCATTTAAGCCTCAGTTTTCTAATGTTCACAATGGGAATGATAATAATACCCACTTCACAAGATTGTTATGAGGACTAAATGAAATAATACAAATAAAGTACTTAGCACACTGCCCACATATTAAGCACTATGGTTGTTGGTTTTATTATTTGAGTCAAAATCTGTGTCACATGACCTCTGCCCCTTTATTGGTTCTGACCTGCCTTCCAGAACCTCAGAGAAGAACTCGCCCACCTCTTCCACATGGCAGTCCTTCTGGGGTTCAAATACACCCTTTGTTTGGCCTCTTAAGTCTTCCATTTTTTCTTCAGTTGCTCATTCCCATTTTCCTCAAGAGTTTCTAACATAACAAGACCTTTCAAACTGTACTGCCTACAACTATCCTCCCCACGGAGCTGTCATCTGAGAACGGATCTGACAATTTGTGGAAACTCAGCATACACAACTTGTGCCACTCAGGGTACAAAGGGCAAGTTCTTTGATTTGTTCCAATGTTATCTCTTCCAGGTCTCAAGGGGATGAGATGGAGGAGTGCTCTTTTCAGTGTGTCTGGGCTTGTTTAATAAACCTTTTTCTTGGCCCCTTTCCCTTAACAATGCTGGATGCTCCTTCTTCTTTCTGACGGGTGTGGTGTCCGAACAGGCAGGATGATGAGAGCTGAACAGCTTGCCCATGACCCCTTGAAAGAACTGCAGAGGAAAAGGAAATCTGGCTTTGAAGATAAAGCTTTTCATCCTTCGAAAGCCTTCCTATATGCCTGCCTACTGTTCCCTAGGGCGCCTTGCCTGACCCAGTACCTGGTTTTGAAGCAGTTCTAACACCTGACCTCATTTGACCCAATGATAATGATGATGATGACTATGATGACAATAATAATTGCTAACATTCACTAAACACTTACTATATGCCAGGTGTAGTCCTTCAGCGCCTAAATGTATTCTTTTAAATCTTACGCCAATTCTATCCTGTAGGCTCTATCGTTTCTGCAGAGAACTGAGCCTCAGAGAGGTTAAATAAGCAGTAAGCACACATAATCAGTCCCTTTGTTTCCAGGAGCACATGATAATTAATAGTCATAATGATAGCCTAGAGTCTGGTCATCATCCCTAAAACATTTTCCATATCTTTACAGCAAGATGAAAGCATGTCTAATGTAGTTAAAGCATTAAATATCTCTTTAGGATATCATAATTATTTGAAATGCCTTTTCATTCTAATCCTTTGAAAATTATAATTGATAAATGATATATGAAATAACTCTATTAACTAGTTTACATAATTGAACACTTCTGCCCTGAGTCATTTTATTCAAATGGCTGGTCAGCATTGAATTGCCTGTCGCAGTTAAGTATATGAGAGAACACAGGTTCCAATCCCAGCTAATCTTTTAACCAGTCAGTCATGCAACCTTAGGCCACAAGTCTCCTCTCTAGACCTCAGTTTTCCTATCTATACAAGGAGAAGATTTTTTTAGTCTTTTTTTATTGTTATTCTATTACAGTTGTCCCAATTTTTCCCCTTTGCCCTCCCCCACCCATCCCACCACCCACCTCCTCCCACTGACTACCCCCACCCCCACTCACACAGTCAATTCTCATACTGTGGTCCATGTTCACGGACCCTTCCCTTCCTTTCCCCCCTTACCCCACTCCCCCGCTTCCTCTGGCAGCTGTCATTCTGTTCCATGTTTCCATGCTGTGGTTCTATTTTGTTCATTGGGTTCCTCTTATAAGTGAGATCATATGGTATTTGTCTTTCACCAACTGGCTTATTTCACTTAGCATAATATTCTCTAGTTCCACCGATGCTGTTGCAAAAGGTAAGAGTTCCTTCCTTGTTTCTGCTGCATAGTATTCTAGTGTATAAATGAACCACAGTTTTTTGATCTACTCATTTACTGATGGGCACTTAGGCTGTTTCCAGCATTCAGCTATTATAAATAGCACTGCCATGAACATTGGGGCACATAGGTTCTTTTGAATTGGTGATTCAGGATTCTTAGGGTATATTCCCAACAGTAGAATTGGTGGGTCGAAAGGCAGTTCCATTTTCAGTTTTTCTGAAGAAATTCTATACTGTTTTCCACAGAGGCTGCACCAGTCTGCATTCCCACCAAGAGTGCATGAGGGTTCCCTTTTCTCCAGAACCTCGCCAGCACTTGTTTGTTGATTTACTAATGGTGGCCATTCTGAAAGGTGTGAGGTGATATCTCATTGTGGTTTAAATTTGCATCTCTGATGGCTAGTGATGTTCAGCATCTTTTCATATGTCTATGGGCCCCTCTGTATATCATCCTTGGAGAAGGGTCTGCTCAGGTCCTTTGCTCCCTTTTTAATTGAGTTGTCTTACTCTGTACAACAAGAGGTTTGATTTGACCTCCAACATCCTTGCTTCAGGCGTCAGTAAACTATGCCCCATGGGTCAAAGCCAACAGCCACCTGATTTTGTTTGGCTTATGAGTTAAGAATGGTTTTTACATGTTAAAATTATTGGGAAAAAAATAACAGAAGGATGATATTTCTTGAAATGTGAAAATTATATAAAGATTACACAACCATGCTCATTCATTTACTACTGGCTATAGGTGCTTTCATGCTATAATGGCAGAATAAAATAGTTACAACAGAAATCATATGGCCCACAAAGCTTAAGACACTCACAGTCTAGCCCTTTACAGGAAAAGTTTGACAGCCTCGGACACTAATAGACTTCAGATACATCAGAGGCTTGGGAAATATCTAACCAACTTTACAAGGTTGGTGTCAAACAGAGAAACCTAGTACACCCTCCCAGAAATGTCCCTTTAAGACAGAAAGCTGTACTAGAAGGCTGCCCTTTGGCACAGTGAGAAATTTATTTTGGGCCATTAACAGCATCTGCCACACTGCCTAAGGTTCTTTGTCTGGGGCCATCTGGAAACGCCATCCTAAAACTAAGCTCATATGTCCCTGCACTGGTGAGGCAATGCAGCACACTGACAAAGAGGACACGTGTTAGAGGCTGACCCCCGTTTGATCCCTTGCTTGCTGGGAAGAGGACTTCCCACAGGTCTCTGAACCATAGCTCCTCAACATAAAACTGGGACAAATACTCACCCACTTAGGCCACCTGTGCACATGCATCTCTCGGGGTTGCCTGAGACCCTAAACAGGGTTCTGTATATAAAGCATGTAACAGAACACCTGGCTCAGGATAAGAGGTTGAAAAATGTTTCAAATAAATCTATAGGTGACTATCGACTGATTTTTTTTTCATTTTTAAATGATAGTAACTTCATAACTCTCAAAAGGTTGTTTAGACAAAGTTATATAATGCACAGGAAGTAGCATTTTTGCCACTATTGTCATTTTTGTTACTCCCATGAGCAACTCTTCTGGAGCTGTGTTGCTGTTAAGCACCGGTGTTGACTCCAGGCCAGCAGGTAACAAACGGAGCAGGGCTCGCTCTCCAGACCACAGCGGAGAAGGCGAGGCTGCTCTTCCCTCTCCTGCCACTGCTGCCCTCTCTCACTGTCCAGGGACTACAGAGGATTCCTAACTGGCAAGGCGCATCAAAATTATCTAGGAACCTGTTTTTATTTTTAAATAATACTAAAAAGAAAATATACTCACATAACACTCTATTTTGCCATGTATAATGTGTACTTTTTGCCCAAATTTTTGAGGGAAAAATAAGGATGCACATTATACATGGGTATAATGATTCCATACCAAGGGTATAATAATGCCGTGTATAATGTGCACCCACATTTCTGTGTGCATTATACACAGCAAAATGCAGTATATACAACAGAAGGGTATAAAATAAAAAGCAAATGCTTGACCTCTCTAATCTCACGCTTGTTAGAAATAACTATTTTAAAACTTCTCTGCATTTTGTGATTGTGGTCCTTTCCTCCACATGTCTACATATGTCCATGTCTCTTTTTCTTGCTTTATCAACTTTAATTACATCAATGACTCCCCATTAGAAAGATGATGAATTTTTTATACTACTGCCCATGTCCTGTCCTCAATGTTTGTTGGTTATGCTATTATTTGAAATTCTTCTAATGACTGTCTATAATTTAACATAGTGAACCTTGGCTTTTGGTTCACTAGCATTAGAGGTCTGTACAAATACAGATCTCCAGTCTCCTCTCCAGGCTATTTCATGACAATCCTGGGGGATGGCTACTGTGGAAAAGCTCCCTGAAGTATCCCGATGTGTCCCTGACGTGAAGGACCTCCGTCCTGAGAGCCTGCAGTACACCAGCCGGTTTAGTCACACATGCATTAAAGTGATAGGCCGAGCATTCTTCTAATGTCACCTATTCATCAGCCACACGCGGGACTGTGTGAAATGCCACAGAGATCCTAAAAATGCAGATAGGAGCAGAGTGACCACACAGCTCATCGCAAAGCCCCATTTTGGATGAGAAAGGGCCCCTCCGTGAACAGCGCCTCTGGCGCAGTACTGGAGGGGCAGTGACAGGGGTCTGGGTCTGGGAGACCTGAGTTGTCATATTGCATAGCATGAAAAGGAGCGCCTTGTGGGCCAGTTTTATTTTTATTCTATAGTCACAATGTACAGAGCAAAGGACTCAATATGTGGGGGCATGTTATAAAAATAGGCAAAATGGCTCAAAGAGAGTAGTGATAATCCAACTCTGAATCTTTAATAGAATATAATTAACAATGTTACATCCTTATACAATATTACATAATTAATAGCACAGATGAAGTAAATAAAAAATATACTAATTACCAAATATTAACTTGCCAGGTTGTGTTTTAAATAAAAATGGCAATAAAAATTAGAAAATGATTTAATTAAAGCTTTTTTAATGAATGTGCTCCGGGGAACAAAGTGGGTTGAATTCTCCAGTTCACTAGTGGACAAATAGTTAACACCTTTATTTCCCCTTCCCAGTCAAGAGTGCTTTTCTGTATGGGAAGAGTGCATTTTCCTGCATTACAGAGAAATCAAGTTTAGTAACTGTGAGAGGCTCATTTCTTTGTGATTGAGGATATGGTAGGGTTCAAGACTACCGTTCCAGCATGACATCTTCCATAGGACGGAGGACATAAGTTATCAGATGAGTGTACACTGACCCCATGTTATTCCCTAATTCTGTTTCCTTCACCTACTATCACAGATGTGAGTATGTTCTATCATTCTGGGCCCACTCCTTCTCAGGGGAGCAGGGGAGTTTGGTTAGAAGGTCCCATCAGTGTGATGAGATGGAACGGAGGTCAGGTTCCAGTAACCCTGCAGTCAGACATTCCGGTGATGGAGTCAGGTGGCACTTACATTTGAATAAACTCTGCCGTTTCCTTTGGCCTCCATCATGGTCAAGACAGGGCAGTCAGGACGAAATGCCCAGGAGCTTGTTACAGATTTTCAAGTGACAGAATTTGACCACAGGAGATAATTTACATTTCATTCTCTCAATAGCTATTTTATGACTAAAATGTTCTTTTTAAAGTCTAAAAATTATGAGAAATCTCTCATAACTGTCCATTAGCTTTTAACCAGTTGTGGATAGCTGTACTCTTAGGTAGTATAATGCCTTTGAATGCATTATTAGGTACAAAAAACTCATCTGATTCCACCTGTTGGGACAGCTTGCTAGAACCATGGTGCAAATCAGGAGACCTCCGTGAAAGTCTGTGAACCGAGGCTGCAGGAAAAGTTCATCTCAAAAGGTGTTTCCAACCTGAGCTTCTCTTTCCAACCAATAAAAACTATCCACTGGCCTTTGCTGCCTGCTGATCATATTTGTGGTGGCTAATCAGCATTATTCTTGCTTGAGGAAAGTCACTGGCTCGCATTCATTCACTCAGCAAATACATATTAAGCATCTGCTCTGTGCCAGGCTCTGCTCTAGGTGCTAGGTCCTGGGACACATAGTGAACCAAACAGGAAAGGTCCCTGCCCCATGGAGATGGCGTTCCAAGGGGAGGACAAAAGACAAGGGAACGACTGAGTGGAGGCATAACCTCAAATGGAAGTAAATGCTCTGGAGAAACTAACAGGAACAAACCGGATAGACTGAGTGTTGGTTGTGACTTGATTGAGTTCTCCCAAAAGCAAGTCTTATGACAAGGATCCAAGTACAAGTAGTTTCTTTCAGTGCCAATCCTAGAAACGACAGCAGGGAATTAGGGAAGCGAAGTAGTGAATAGATCATGATTCAAGGCTCATAATCAAGGTGCTTACCCCTGTCGGGTCCAGAAGCTCAACTCAGCGGACCTTTAGACGTGGTGTAGAAAACACCTTGCAGTTGGTGATTCCACCCAGGGGAGAGGACTCTGGAGTATTTATCCACAACCTCTTCACCTGCCATTGGTAGAGAGCTGCTCTGGGGATACTAACCCCAAGAAACATCTAGCTCACCTTACACATGGGTAAAGTAACAGATATGTGCAGTGAGTCCATCAGGTGGAATGCCAGTGTGTGACGGAGAGTGGAAATGAGCAGGGTGCTGGCAGCATCCACCACAGAGCAAGAGTTGAATCCCTGCATGAGGGGCCAGGAGAGATCTCTCTGAAGAGACTGCACTGTAGCCGAGATCCAGAAGATGCGAAGGGACTGTCCAGGAAAGGCACTTCCAGGAGTCGCTAGATTGAGGCCTCTGAGTGGGACTGAGCTTGCTTTGTTTGTAAAATAAGGAAGAGTCACAGAACTTCAAGGCACAGGGACATGAAGTTGTATATGGCAGGATCTTCTAAACAATGAAACTGGATCAAGTCAGAAAGAAACTAAAAGCCTTGGACAGGAAGAGCTGGGACTGGCACTCAGAGCTCCTGGCGCCCGGTCCAGGGCTGCCCCTACCCTCGATCCATCAAACTGCTTCCCCTGCTCCTCCCAATTCACTCACTAGGATTTGGCAGTTTTCCCACACATTGGAGCCCAAAGGGTACTGACTTTATGATCCGAGCTCAAACTTGTGCAGTGGGCCACCAAAAATACCTAAAAAGAAACCTGAGTTATCATGAAGCTCTATGTGAGCCAGCCTCGGCTGCCACTCTGACCGCATCCACACACCCTCTTCCTCCCAATCATGGTGCCACAGCCATACCCACCTCCTTACTGGAACGTGCCAAGCATCCTCCCACCTCCGAGCCTTTGCTGAGAATGTCCTTCCCCAGATGTTCCCATAGCTTTCTCACAAAGTATCTCTTCACTTGTGTACCGGTGCCAACACCACCTCTCCAGGGAGGCTCATCCTGATCACATCTGCCAAAACATGACACTGCACTCCTCTCCCCATCCTCCTGCCCAGCTTACCTTGTGCCATAGGACTCATTGCTGCTGCACAGTATACTCTGCTAGACGGTACTGTTTGTACTATGCTACATACCTACTTGTTTGTCTACCATCTGTCTCTCCCACCAGAATGTAAGCTTCACAAGAAAAGAAACCTGTTTTACTCATTATTAGAATGGTATTTGACAGGTCTCAAAATGTTTGTTGAATGATGAGTGAGGGAGAGAGCAGACAATTTCAGAAGACCGTAGTACTGGTCCCCTCTCTGCTGCTAAATCATTGACTGACTTTGTGCAAGTCAATTCTCCTACTCCATTTCAGTTTCTGTATTTGGCAAATAGACATATAATGTCTACCTTGTAAAGTCATAAAGTGAAATGAGGCCATAGGTATGAAAGTACTGCACATTATGGAATATATTATACAAATACGAGGTCTCCTTTTTAAGTTGAAGGCTTCCTGAGTTTAACTGAATTTCACCAACTGGGAAGGAAAGTTTCATTCCCAATAAAGAATCCTGCGGATGTTACAACTGATCAGGCGCCACTGAGCAGAGATCTAGTCTGTGGTATGGGAAAGAGCACAGGGCGAGGGATGATCAGAATTCAGCCATTGGAGCTTGCCCCCGATGGACCTCAGATCCCTCTTCTCTCAGAGGGGAAGAGGATGGGGGTGTGAGAGGACACAACTCCCTCCTTATGTTTCCCATTCTGTTCTGTATCTGTGGCGTCATAATAATCCCAGCCACTATTTATTGGTCACTCAGTCTGCACTATGCACTAGACGTGCGTCACTTCATTGTTTCCCCCGCAGCCCCTTAACCTCCATTGTTCAGACAGGAAATCATAAGGTAACAGCCCAACATAGTATCACTAGTGACTGTGGGCAGCAAGGCAGCACTTCAACCCCAGTACGGCTGGCTCCTGGGCAAGCACTGGCAACCACTGTGCTAACTTTACGCACGAACTAAGTGATAACCGAGTTCAGAAGGACGGGAGGCACAACTCTATTAAGTCAGTTCCACCTTGTGGAACAAGATGGAAAATCCTATGATTCTGTAATATGGTTAAATGGATTCATCCATGCAATATGTTCTGACTTCTTCCTCCTCCTCACTGCATAGGGCTTCATGGACATTGACTTAAACAAATTCAAGGAAAGTGGAGCAAACGTGACAGGTTTCCAGCTGGTGAACTACACGGACACCATCCCAGCCAAGATCATGCAGCAGTGGAAGAACAGCGATGCTCGAGACCACACGCGGGTGGACTGGAAGAGACCTAAGGTGAGGGGATAGGCAACAGACAGCAAAAGACCAGACTGGTCCCATTGTGTGCCCCGATTCTGTCCAATGTTAGCTGTCAGAGCAAGACAGGCTTTCTAAGAGGAACAAGCTAAGGAAAATATATCCACAAAGATGAGGGTACAAAGATCAGAAATCCAGAATGACAATAGTTTTAACAAGATAGACATTTTGTTTTTCTCTCATATAAACAAAATTCAGAAGTCAGATATCCAGGCCTTGGATAATAGTTCCACAACCAAACACTCAGGTGTCTTCTATTTTCTTATTCTGCTATCCTCAGCATATGGGAGCTACCTTATTGCCCCAAATGGCTGCTGAAGCTCCAACCATTACCTCAGTATTTTACCCGGCAGGAAGGGGAAAAGGAAAATAAGGAGCACAATGGTTTCCTTTAAGAACCCTTTTCAGAAGTCACACACAGGTCTTCCACTCACAGGCTACTCCGCCCTGGCCAGCTACCAGAGAAGCTGGAAAAATGGTGCCTATGCTCTGGGCAGGGCTACCACTCCACTTCGCACAGCTCCAGGGGATTGTGTTTGCATTTGTTCCTCTGCAGACTGAGCTTCCTTGAGTCATGCAGTGAACTGGCCTTTATTCTGGTCAGGCACATGCCCAGCTAAAAGTCAAGCAAATCTAACTAAGCAGTATCGAACACTTCGCCTCCTCAGAAAGACAACTCCCAATTAGCATGCAGACTCTGCCACTCACTTCCTGGCAACACAGCGCTAAGTCATGCAGCCAAACCTGTTTGCTTTGCTACTGGATAACGATCTAGAATGAGGGTGGAAGGTAGTTTCCTTCTCATGTCAAACCCAATAGCTGGCTGTGGCCGTGTGGAACACTGCACTGAGTAGGATCCTACAGCCAAAGTGGTTTATCTGCGCAAAACAGTGAATCCTCTGTGACTTTCTTTTCTTACTAGGTCTATATCTGTTTTTTCAATGGCAAGACATTTAACTGAGATGTGTCGCATCCCACTGGTGCTCAGACTGACTTAGCAATTCACAATGAAGATGTATTTCGATATGAGCTTAAGTAAACAAAGTCAAATGTGCTTTCAGGCTGTGAGCAAACCACACAGCAGTTAATAAATCAATATGCAAATACCACACTCAATTTTCAAAAGATTGGAGATTATAAACATAACTAAATGTAATATATATACTTATCAAATGTGAGAGAGTCGAAGTTAAAAACTGGACAAATACACATTCAGTCTAGAACTCTCTGTTGTCAACTTCGCATGGCCAGAGAACACGCTAAGCATTGGGGACTAATTAATGAAGATCACAGACATGAGTTCCAAAGCCAGGAAATACTCTCCTGGACTGTTATCTAGTTTTGTTTCATCAACATCTTATCCCCTTTTTAGGCAAGAGGGAAAAACTGCGAGTATTAAGAATAAGCACAGGGAGAAAGTGTACAGACAGAAAGTTTGTAACCTGCCACTTGGGTGAGCCACATGTGGAAATAATTAAGCACTTACCCTTCCTGGATTACTTTTTTTCTTTTACTGTCACAGGGATGGTGGAATAAACAGTTCCTCTTAGTTTCTAGTTGGTGACTGTAACCCAGAGAAAACCATTTTTTCCATGGACTCTAACAGATGATACAGATGTGTTGAATTTAATCTATGCATTCTTTTTTCCCCCAGTGAGCTAACATTATAAAATTGCAAGATTACACATAAAAATCTAGAATTCTGGCTTCTCTTCCAAAGTCACAACCAGCAATACACAATTCAAGAGGGCAATACTGGCTAGCAGTTCACAGCAGCTCCCATCTGAGGAGCCAGCACTTTCTGGGTTTTGGTTCA
This sequence comes from Phyllostomus discolor, assembly GCF_004126475.2. Lineage (NCBI taxonomy): Eukaryota > Metazoa > Chordata > Mammalia > Chiroptera > Phyllostomidae > Phyllostomus > Phyllostomus discolor. Next base: position 23,286,860 of record NC_040915.2, read on the forward strand.
CTACTGGCCGCCTCCCCCAGTCCTGTAGTGGTCCACTACAGGCATTCTCATCACCAGGAAGCACATTCCCAGATATAGCTCCCTCCCACCTCCGGGTCAGCTCTCTCTGTCACCTAACTGTCTCCATTCCTCCCACCAGTACACCTCTGCGCTCACCTATGATGGAGTGAAGGTGATGGCTGAGGCGTTCCAGAGCCTGCGAAGGCAGAGAATCGATATATCCCGCAGGGGGAATGCTGGGGATTGCCTGGCTAACCCAGCGGTGCCCTGGGGCCAGGGGATTGACATCCAGAGGGCTCTGCAGCAGGTGAGACCAGCAATGGCTGCCCATCTATGGGAACCTTGTAGAGTATTTCAGCATCAGTTTCAGGTAGAATGTAGCTATTTTAAAGAAAAGTTAGAGCATGCCTGAAATTTGGAGCACCACTGCACTGTGTATGTGGCCCCTGGCATAGATGGAAGCTCATGTAGAAATTAAAAACAAACAAAAACCCAATGGTATGGGATAGTCACTCCTGGTAGTGTAAAAACTATTTTCTGCTTAGGGAATATACTAAACAAGGGAAGTCGGAGATTCTGTATTTGGGAGGGGACTTGAAATACACAGGGATGAAACCGAACCATTTTAGCAGTCTCCTGGAGATTGTCCCCACTTGCCCTGCTTGCTCTCTGTGCATATTTTATGAAGGAACCCTGAAAATATTTCTTCATACTTGTGATTCTATTTTCTTGCTCCTCAGCATTGCAGTCATTCATTTTGTTTACACTTAAGAACAGTTAAAAAGCAGAGACAGAGAATCGTCATGCCCATTCCAATCAATTGGCTATGCAAAGAATTCTGAGGCTGAATCCAGATTCAACAGGGAAAAGTATAAATATCCAATTAGTAATAAGTCTTCTGTAGAAGCAAGATGAGAAAATGATACATGTGGGCTAGGTATTTAATACTTCTGGTTTAGGAGATTTGGGGGACTTGACCTCAGCTTTATCATTTTCAGAGCTCCTAGAAGCCTCTCTTAGTCTCTAGAAGTCTCTGGAAGCACCTCCGGCCCAGGCTGTGATTTTCAAAGTGCAGACAAATAGCACCATATGATTCCTCCTAATAGAGAGGCTGTGTTTCCAAAAGGGACTGGACAAAGGGGGCAGTGCTCCCTGCAGAGGAATGTCAGAGTACCAGGCACAGTGGCAAGCCAGCAACCGCAAGATATTTTGGAGTGAATGCCCTCAGGACCTCTTCCCTCATCCAGGAGCGGGGTGGGCATGGGGGCCAGTGTCTAGATAAGACCAGCTCTACTCTTAAGACTATTTCAACAGGTGAATTTAGGTTCCCACGGGAGGAGAGGAGCATTTCTGAATGAGGGAGAAATGTAGAGCAAGACGTACAACTATTCCCATTTGTTTTCCAATCACACGTGCACAGCTCTCACAATTTTCACAACCTGGAGAAAGAGAGGAAATGAGAAAGGAGCATCACCAGCTGTTCCTCATCTCGGATGAAGTGCCTTTAAGAAGTGGAGGGGAATATGTATTGTACCTCTGGCCTGGGGAATGAAGCTAAGCAGCCGTCCTGCGACTACAGGAGGATCACGCTAAGGGGTCCACCAGCAGCCCCCTTTGTCCCTCTCCCTGTCTCTTCTCTGCAGACTGGCCCCTAGTCAGGTTGAAGCAATAGCAGGGCCCAGGTAGCTTCCAAATGATTGCCAGAGGCGCAGTGCCTGTCTTCTGGCTTATTTAAAATGCCTCTCCCAATGCCACAGTCGAGACAGACTCTATCTGCCATGGGAGACTGATTTCAGAAGGCCCCAGGAACTTTCCCTCAGCTTCCCAACTCCTTGAACTCCCTTGCCTCTCCCATCTCAATGACATCCCTGGAAGGATATTCTGACGCCACCATGACAGTGATGAAGCCTAGGAGGCAATATGGGTTCAGAAAGGGCTCTGAACCAGGAAACAGGAAAGCTGGGTTCCAAGTTCAGCTGGGTCCCTGGCTCTGTGGCTCCCTGGGTGACATTGAGATCACTCAAATCTCCTACAGACTTCCCTTTCTTTAGTCATGACAATGAGGAGGTGGGAAAGATAACTTCTGTGTCTCCACTGCATCTGAGAATCTATTTTTTTCCCTATGGTCTAACCCACATGTTTCTGGTTGTAATGTACACTCATTCTTCTGCTTCCAACCCCAGTGGGGTTTGCGAGGGGGCAGTTACCTTAGTCAAAAGTATAATGGCCACTTGGCCAAAAGTATATTGTCTCGGACTCAGACAACTGTGCCTCTCCAGCAGCCAATCAGCTGTGCCCCAAGAGCACGCCTTGGCCTGGGCCAAGCACTGGGGATAAGAGAAGGCGAGACCTGCCCTCGAGAAACACCCTTCAGTGTCTCCTGGGGCTGGGGGGGTGGGGGGGGGGGGTGCGGAGGGACTAGTCACAGAAAAGAAAAACAAAACCCAACCTTCTGACCCTAAGAGCAGATGTTCAAACTGATTCCTTTTCCAAATCTGTGTTAAGTACCTAGTATCACAACAATGTATTGCTGAAAGAGGTCTTATAGATTAATGATGCCCACTTCCTTCACTTTGTAGCTGCGGCAGCCAACCCCAAGTGGGCAGTGATTCACACAGCAGCTTCCAGCAAAGGCTGAACCAGACCCCTGTCCAGGGCTTCTCCTGCTGCTCCAGGCCTGTCCTGTGGCCCAAGGGGCCTTCGCTGTACACACTGACTTCTGGGACCTTCCACTTATAGTCATGGCCACTGTCTATTCATCTGGATTCATCTCTCAAAACAGGCACACCACTAGGGAGAAATTGTGTGCCCACAATGGGCTGGGCTGGGAAGACCCAGTGACATTCAGTCCTTAGCACCCAGGGTTGGGGACCCAAGTCTCTGCCACCCTGACCACTCACTGGCTTTTTGATCACAGAACAGGAGGGGACCTGCAGTTCAGCTTGTGCTAGAGCTCAAATATCTGTGACTTGGGCCTGGAAGCCCAGCAACAGCTGCCTGGAGGGCTACAATAGTAGGAAGTCAAGTTCCCAAAACCATGGTAATGCCAGTCATGATGTGTTAAGGGCTTACTATGTCCAAGCTGTGAACATACTTTATATGTTTGATCTCACTGAATCCTAAATATATCACTCTGAGGGAGCTAGGTTTATTAACTGTGCTATATAAATGGAGAACCTGAGCTTCAGAAATACTAAAAATGTCTTCCAAAAATGATACAGCTAGTTAGTGGCGACACTGGAACTCCAACCCTCATTGACTTGAACACATAACTGCTCTGCTCTGAAGCCTGGAAGGCCCAGCCCAGGGGAGACACATGAGCTGTGGCTCTTCCCTGAAACAAACAGCACATGGACTTGGGTAATATCCATGCACCCCTACCCCTCACCCTGCAGCAGAGTGGAGATAATCAGCTGCCTGTCTGCCCCCTGCCTGACATCCTAGGGCCACTCAGAATGTTAATGAGCCCACATCCTGCAAGCCCTCAGTGCTCCAGGGAAGAGGAGGCATTAGGGTGACCATATGTGAGCTCTGGCCGGCAAAGGAGACTCAGCTCCCCAAATCAGGCTCAGCTTCTGAGGGTCACAGATGCTTTGAGGAAATAACAAAAGAGCTTTGGACTTTTTTCCCCAGAAAAATGCACACATGTACAGACATGCATATTTGCATGACCAAGAGGTACGGGGACCATCTACACTCCTGGAAGCCCACCCCAGGACCTGAAATGAAGAACACAGGCCCTAAATAGTGTTCTTCCCTATTAGTCTTTGTGTTCACAATCTGTCAGCCAAGGACCAACAATATCAATGTAAAGGTGCGTAAGCACTTTGCTAGATGAGGTCTGGGGTGGGGAGGGCCAGAGTGGTGTGAGACAGTCCCTGCCTTTCAGACTCAGACTCAGTTTCGAAGGGAAGGCAAGCTCCTGAGAAATAATGTCTATAAGGGCATGGCTGACGAGCTAAATAGCAGCTGGGCTCTCAGTGCTGTAGACAGTCACAGCAAAATGCAGTGACTGAGGAATACGGACATTGGCAAGGCTTCCTATAGGAAGGGGACTGAGGCTTTTAAAAGTGTGACCATATAATTTATCATCCAAACTGGGACACCTAGGAGTGACAGGGAGAGCTATTACTAATTCTTCTGAAATGAGAGATGTAGACTGGAACTATCCCAAGCAAACTGAGATTAAAGGGAGGGTGTATTCGAGCAAAGAGTGAATCAGGCTTTGGAGGGTCTGGAGGGAGGAGCATATAAACAGGTCCCAGCAGGAGACCAGAGTGAGGGTGCAAGCCGGATCTGTGGGCATCACGCTCAGCCTGTTAGGGAACTAGGAAGAGAAAAGTCAGGTTCTAACCATGGCTGCATCAAGCATAATCTGGGAGAACTGGGACTAAATGTTCAACTTCTCTGGCATCGATTTCCTCATCTACTAAATGGACATAATCCTCTTAGTACTGCTGCCCTGCCTGGCTTGTCACAGACTCAAAAAAAGAGAAGGTGGATAATGAGCTTCTTGAATCCTCAGAGCACCTGCATGAGATAGTTAGAGCCAAGATTATTTTTCTCATTGCTCAGGTGGGAGAGCGAAAGCTCAGAGAGCTCCTGAGACTTGCCCTGGCTAGCAAAACCAGAACATGGTCCACTGGGGCCTAGCCCTGATTCCCCACACCCAGTGAGCATTTAGGGGAGGTCAAGAGAACAGATTCACTTGAGGGCAGCCACAAAAAGGCTAGAGAAGCCCTGCCCTGAGCAGCTCTGCTGCCTCCCTGGGGATGGGGTGGAGGAGTCCCCAGTGCTGATACCTCAAGTAGCGGAAACAAGAGCCAGCTCCTCCCTAGGAGCAAGCAGGAAAGAAGTTATGCTTTGGCATCCCACAGGTAGCTGCACCCAATACCGTTTGCAGGAAAGCCAGTGTTAATTCTGCATCTTTCACAGGAGTTAGCAGGTGCCAGGATGGTGATGGGAACTCCGGGAGGTAGACTCCAAGGGGAAACTTTAGGCCTCCATCAGTCTGACCCCAGTCACTCCAGGGGGGCAGGTGGGAGGGGCAGGGGATCCCAGAAGCTCAGCCTTGATGGGCAGGACAGCAGTTTCCAGATACCCCTAAAGAGGACGTCTCTCAGAAGCTTCTTCCTCTGACTATGAGTCCTGACCATACACATAAATGGTTCGGGGCTGGGCCACTGTCTTCACCTTTCCTTGCTCTGCCATCATGGGAGGGTCATTCTGCAATGTCTCCTTTCTCATGCTTTGATTTATCTCAAAAAATGTGCAAGTCATGGCTTGGCTTCCCTAACTAGCCAGTAAGAGCACTAAGCTGCCCCAGCCTCTCACGACTCACTGTGAATCCTGAACCCAAGGGCCCTGAATCTCAATAATCCTATCCACAAAATGGGCAAAGTAGCCTCTGCCCTTCCTACTTGGGTTTCTGTGAACATCAAGTGAGGACTTACAAAAACACTGTGACGATACAAGGGGCCCTCAAGCTGCTAGAACTTTTGCTGACAATGGTTTTTATTTTTTATTTCTGGAAACTGAGAAAGCCATGTAAAAGTGACCCTCATTTTTGCTGATCAAGTCCCCTGCTCTGAGACACCTTACTGGACCCAAGACTTCAATGTTGGGTCTTCTTGTTACCCACACCTCTTACCCACTCTGCACGGCACAACAGTAGTTACTGCCACCATCTAAATACTATGCACTATGAATTGAACATTTATGTCCCAGACAATATGCTAAGCATTTTCATCCTTTGAGAAGTAAACCAAAAAACAGATAAACTCAGTGATGTGCTCATGGACACATAATTAGGAATTAACAGAGCACAGCCTGGGAAAGGTCCAGCTGGAATAGCAGGTGGTAGCAGTAGGCACATACAACACACTGCTTGGTACATTTCTGCATCACCCACTCAGAGCCTAGCACAGTAGCCCTGTTTGAGAGGCCATTTGGTAACTGAGTGAAGAAAGCAGAATATTTCAGAAGCTCTGATTTTAGGTCTGCCTCTGATACTCACAAGTCATAAATCCAGAGCAAATCACTTTACCTACAAGAGTTTTGGGTTCTCCCATGTAAGTGAAGATTATACTCTCTAAATGGCATACCTCAGGGGTTTCCTGCGCATAGAGGTAAATTAACATGTGTGGACATACTTTCTAGACATGGAACACCTGGAAAGTGGTGGTAGTATTACTATCATTATTAGTAACAATAACAGCTGGCCTTTGTTGAATACTCACCATGGACCAAGCACTGATCATAAAGTATCTCATTTAATCCTTAAAGTAACCTTAAGATATAATTAACTCTAATTGGCCTCATAGAATACGTGAGGGCACAGTCCTAGAGACATCATGCAATTTGCCATAATAATATGCCACTGATAATTGGTATGAGTCTTGAGACTGAGGCCAAAAAGTAGACTCCATTTGCATAATGAATGACACTCCTCCCTGTTTGAGAAACCGCTCTACGATGCAGTTATCTGCATATCTACCAGGTCTGTTTTTCAAATGAGTCATTCAAGCTGCTACTCAGCCGCCCTTGAGTTTGAACAAATGGGAAAGCTAAAGGTGGGCAGAAGATGGCCAGGGTAAGAAGAAGGTGAAGCTGCCAACAGATTAGATTTGCTTCCTTTTTCTTATTCTTTGCAGCAGGATCTGTGCTTTGTTTTCTCTCTGAAAAGCAAAGCTGGCCTAGACTTTCCCAGAGTGAGGATTTCTCCAGATTTCACCTGAGAGAGCAAAGGGCTTGCTATGTGATTTGTTCAGCCCTCTGGGTCTGTCATGGCCTTCCCACTGAGAATTCAAACCAGAAGGCCTCTCAGAGTGTGTGTGTGTGTGTGTGTGTGTGTGTGTGTCTCACACACACACCCCAGCTATTCTTGTACCTTCTGAAGCCAGAAGAATTGGTTGCCATCAGAAAAAGATAAAACCCTGGCCCTGGCTGGTGTGGCTCAGGGGACTGAGCACCAGCCTGTGAACCAAAAGGTCACTGGTTCAATTCCCAGTCAGGACACATGCCTGTGTTGCGGGCCAGGACCCATTTGGGAGTGCATGAGAGGCAACCACACATTGATGTTTCTCTCCCTCTCTTTCTCCTTCCCTCCCCCTCTCTCTAAAAATAAATAAATAATGTTTTTTTAAAAAAGATAAAACCCTGCAAGTCTTCCTTTTAAGCTCTTTGAAGAGAAGGGAAATCAACAGTTCTCAGTTACAGGGCCAGGTTCATACTGGTTACAGCTGAATCCTCATCTCACTGGCCTTAGGCCAGACTGATCTGAGAATATACCACTGAAGAATGTGATCAGTCACCATAGATGGTTTCTTGCGTCTGAGCCAATGATATGCAGCTAGAACTCATCTTCAGTTTGAGGGTGGACTTGGTTGACATTTACTGGTTACCTCCAAAGCAGCAGGCTCGGTCCAAAAAGATGTGGATTTCCCCATGTTGACCACTGGACTTTCAACCGGAGCTTGAACATATGAGGCCATGAAAGCTTAATCTGGCTCATTTGTGGAGAACAAATGCTGTGCATTATACTTTGGGGTTCCAATACAAATTTTGTTTTAACCAACTGAGACCTGCTTAAAGCCCAGCCTGCTCTCTTCTTAACATAAAGGGTTTTCTCGGGTGCTTTTAACTTTTCATATTGCTTTCATTTGCTGTGTCGTTTAAGGCACATGGGACAGGAATTTTAGAAAATGGAGGCTCAGAGAGGTGAATTGCCCAAGGTCACTCAGCTGTTCAAAGAAAAACCGGGTAAACTTCAGGCCTTTCAGTTCCGGGTCTTCAGATTCCCAAGCATTTTACTCCCTGGCCCCACAAAGGAACTAAGAAGCCATATCCAGGCATAGCCCAGGGCACCCCAAGTCTGGCTTCCAGTCTAGGTCTCCTCCTGACTTGCCAGGAATGAATGGGCAGCCCTTTTCCCTGGCAGGCCTCCTTCAGTTTCTCCCCTGAAGCTGTGTGTCGGAGGTGGGGTGGGGTGGGCGGGGGAGGGAGGATGACGGGGATGGAGCAGAGATGTCTCATTGCTAGTCTAAAGCAATAGGTTACAAACAAGGGTTTTCAGAGAACTGTGCCCTAATAGTGACTATGGGCAAGAGAGGAGAGAGTTGTTTAGTATTGATGCTACTCCAAGACCTCATCATCTGTACCACTCTGGGGTTCCAGAGTATAGCTTCAGCAGAAAAAGCCAACAAACATGAAGTGTGACTTGTGAGTTCATTGTTCACCACTTGGCTTTGTGTTCCAGGTGCGGTTTGAAGGCCTGACAGGAAACGTACAATTTAATGAGAAGGGACGCCGGACTAACTACACCCTCCACGTGATTGAAATGAAGCATGACGGCATCCGAAAGGTAAAAGTCCCTTGGCTGCCAGCCCACAGGGAGAAGAGAGGGCTGAGCAGAGGCTCAGGGCAGAGTGGAGGGCCCTGTGAGCCCACCTTTCCTGGTCCAGGTCTTTTTGAAGAGACTCAAAACATGAGCATTCTAGGCTCAGCTCTGCCACAAACCAGCTGGAACTCTGGGCACAGTGGTTCCTTTCTCTGAGAATAGACTCCATCACCTGCAAAATGGGGATAAAAAATCCCAACCTCTGCCTTGGGTACTAGTGAAGATCCAAAGGATGGTCAAGTACTTCATAAATATAAAGTAATAGATGTGTGTAAAATGTCACTGCTGTTCCTCAGGGATTCCGACGTAGGAACTTGACAATGATGATTATCAATGAAGTTAGCCATCCTGTCTGACTCCGCACTTGGTCACATTTACTCTGTCATCCACACAGAAGTAGGAATGAAAAATATATGTGTGTCCATAGGTATCATATAATACATATGGATATTAAAATGTTTAGAATAACATCCAAATTCTTGACAAAAGCATTCAGAATTTTATCAGATCCTACATGGTCTGGGCTCCACCAATGTCTCTGACCTTGACCCTTGACACTTATTTCCTTCCCCTGTCCACTCTAGTCATTCTGATCAACTTTCACTTCCTTGAACACACCAGGTTCTTTCTCACCTTCATACATGCCCCCTGTGTCTAGGCGAGGGTTTAAATCTCTGCTTTACTCTTTACTAGGCATGTGACCTTAAATTAGTTAGCCTCCCTGGAGCTCAGTTACATCATCTCCACAAGGGGGATAATACCCCTTACCTCACAGGGTTACTGTTGGAATTAAATGAGAGAATGCCCGTTACCCACATTGCCTGTAGTGAGGGATTCTCAAAACTAGCACCTGGAGTGTAAGGGACATTCAGCCCATGTTGTCTGTCTGTCTGTCTCAACTCCATTCTGTAAGCCACAGGGATTTTTTTTCAGCCTTGAGTTTGAGTCAGGCTTTGTAAGCCTGTAGAATAGATAAATCAGCAAATAGAAATAACAGAATGACCTCAAAATCCACAAGCAAATGGTTGTGCTTTATTTTTTTCACCCCAAGGCTGTTTTTCAACTTACTTTCCAATGACTAAATCCTTTCTTAGAATGTAGGCTTAAGAATCCTTTGTTTACAGGGATCTAAGTTTCAGAAAATCAATTTATCCACATCTGTGTCTTCAGGCCTTTTCCTCAATCAGCCTCCTAGCCAAGTCATTTCTCAGATTCAGCGGTGACCCAGTTGTGCCGGCTTCAGTGAACATTTCACGTCCTTACCTGACTGGAGGTAACAAAGGGGTGCTGCTGCTCCTTGATTCAGAGCCATGGGAACACTCTGCTGATCTTCAGGTGGTATCCTGCCCACCACTGTGCCAACACACCCTCTAGGTATCTGGGTCCAATCTGACATCCCACTGAAACGTGTGTGCTCTGAGCATGCATCCATCATACGTTCAGGAGCTTCAAATGCCAGAATTGGCACTGGCTCAACTCAAGCTAATCCTCAGGAAATCCCATTCGGAGATTCCATTTCACTGTGGGGTACTAATGTGCAGGGATCTCTATCCACACAAAATACCTTGTAAATTCAGGTGAGATCACAAATTCTGGTAAATAGCTGCCAAGGGAGACGTACAGGGAAAATTTCCCAAGGTCTTTCATCAAGGGACCAGCACTGCTGATTTCACCTTCCATGCCCATCACCACTGGTCCTGTAGCCACTTTTGCACCTGACTGAAGCCATCTACTTCTCATCTCAACTTGAGTCCTTCTGTCCTGGCCCCAGCTTGTTATTCCTAGTTCTGACCCTTTGCATAACTGGAAAGGAAAGAAGACAAGTGACACCAAGTTCTGCTGGTGTCTAGGGTATCTTAAAGTCCCAAAGAATTCACAACCCTCCATTCCATATGTCCTTCAGACATTTTTCTTTTTCTTTTTTTTAAGATTTTATTTATTTATTTTTAGAGAGGGAAGGGAGGGAGAGACAGAGAGAGAGAGAGAAACATCAATGTGTGGTTGTTGGGGGCCGTGTCCTGCAACCCAGGTATGTAGCCTGACTGGGAATCGAACCTGCAACACTGTGGTTCGCAGCCCTCACTCAATCCACTGAGCTATGCCAGCCAGGGCGGGACATTTTTCTTTAAATCACTACTACCCAACTGTAGACGTACCACATCCTGTTATGGTTCTAAGATATAGCTTCAATCCAACCACTTTCCTCCATTACCACTGCTGACCCCAGATCCCAAGCCACCTCCACACCTGCCTGCACTTGTTCAAAAAGCCTTCTTACCAGCCACTAGTCCTGCTGTCTGTGTTCTTGCCCCTCTACAAGGGGATCCTGTTTTCTTCCACTATAAAAGCTGGGACAGTAATTTTCAAATATACATCAGGTTATATTGCTCCTCCGCTTCAAACTTTCCATTAGCTTCCTATTGCAGGTAAAAGGTAATATACCTTCTAAGTGTGGCCTTCAGAATACTAGATGCTGCTTCCCTGTGGTATCAGCTCATCATCCTTTTTTCTAGCTCATTGCTCCACAGCTACCCTGGCATCTTTCTGTTTGCTCACCTGGCATTCCCTATCATTGTATGTCCACACGCCGTGTTTCTCCTTGTCCTTCAGATCTCAGCTCAGGGTAAGTCACTTTGGAGAGACCACCTCTGACCCAGCTACCTAAAGTAGGCCCCACCTACCCAGCACAGTCACGCTAATCTATTTTATTTTCTCATAATACTTATTCCTTCTGATATATTCTTTCCTGTACATTGATCTAGAACGGGGTTGGCAAACTTCAACCTGCAGGCCAAATTCAGCCCACTGCCTGTTTGTACAGTCTGTGAACTAATGGTTTTACATCTTTAAATGGCTGAAATAAATCAAAGATGATTATTTCATGATGTGAAACCTATATGAAATTAAAATGTTGACATCCATAAATACAGTTGTTTTGGAACATAGCCATGTTTGTTTGTTTATACACTGTCTGTGGCTCCTTCTGCATCACACCAGCAGAGATGAGCAGTTGTAACCGAGAAGGACTGGGTCTTTCTGACTATCAGCAACCAGCCAATAGATGGGGAAGAAAGAGGTGGAACTGTGTTGGGACTTTGGAGAAGCCAGGCTAGGAGAGATGTGCATTACTTCTGCTGAACTGGACTGGCAGAACTCAATCACTCAGCCCACCTTGATGCAAGGCAGGCTAGGAAACAAAACTGCTACCTAGGTAGCCACTTTCACCAACACTTCTATGCTTGAAAGGCGAACAAGAATCTTGGTGGTCATCTAGCTGTCTTTGCCTCAATAGGCAACTTACTTTTAAAAATGTATTATAACAGCCTTATTTTTGGAGTCAGGGGCTGCAGCTTCAACGGCAGCCTAGAAATACAAATGCGCCAATATGATTTAATGACTGTGCGAGGTAGATTGACTGAATTTAACTTCTGTGATTATCACCTTTTTAGACTTCATTCACTTTAAAAAAATATGATCCATCATCCAGATTCATTTCCTACATTCAAAGAATCTTTAGAGGTAGATGGAAATAGGAGATCAAATATTATAACCGGCCCCAGGGGAAGACCTCTCACTGTCGAAATCATTTAAACCTTTCCTGAGCAGTGGGCCCCCATCTTTACCCAACTACTGGCTCTGATTTACTTTCAGATAGAATCAAAGTTCTTGCATATCCTCAGTAGAGAATCAAAGTGCTGGATAATAATTCAACCCATCTCTCATCTCTGAAGCACAATGTCCCTCCAAAAATCTTTGCCAGCTTCAGCTTTCTTTTTATCAGACTGTGCAACCAGACTTCCCAGCCTGCTGGCCCAGCCTGAGGTGCAAGCTGGGTCTGGGCATCACCCTATTCTCCTGACTGGTGATATTGTTTTATCGCCCTATAAAAGTGTTAGGAATAAAATAAGGTCGTTTATAACATCGAACTGTTTTTCTAACTTTTGATATCAAAGGAGCTGTACATAGGCCAAGATATACAATAGTCTCTGTAGATCCCAATTTAACATCAGTGCTATGACACTAGCTTTGAAGGACCACTATCGCAATTTTTTAAATTGAACCTATTTTTTTATTTTTTTCAATTACAGTTACATTCAGTATTACTTTGTTTGGTTTCAGATGTACAGTATAGTGGTTAGACAATCATACACTTTACAAAGCATTCCTTCTGATATTTCCAATACCCACCTAGCGCCATATATAGTTATCACAATAGTATTGACTATATTCCCCAGGCTGTACTTTACATCCCTGTGACTATTTTGTAAATACCAATCTGCACTTCCTAATCCCTTTACCTTTTCCACAAGTCTCCCAAATCCCTCCCCTCTGCCAACCACCAGGCTGTCCTCTGTATCTGTGATTCTGTTTTTTTTTTTTTTTTAAGATTTTATTTATTTATTTTCAGAGAGGGAAGGGAGGAAGAAAGAGAGAGAGAGAGAAACATCAATGTGCGGTTGCTGGGGTCATGGCCTGCAACCCAGGCATGTACCCTGGCTGGGAATCGAACCTGCGATGCTTTGGTTCGCAGCCCAAGCTCAATCCACTGAGCTACACCAGCCAGGGCTTGTTTTTTCTTTTGTTGTTAATTTATATCAGTGTTTAGATTCCACATATAAGGGAAATCATATGGTATTTGTCTTTCTCTGAACTGACTTATTTCACTTAACATAATACCCTCTGGGGAAAACCACTACCCTTAAAAATTAAAGTTCCCTTCTAAACCGTGTAAGTCAGGTCTGCACAGATTTATCTTGTTTTTTGTTTTCTCTTATCTTTTATCAAAGTAACTTGATATTTTAGAGCAGTGGTTTGGGGACCACTTATCCTAGGACATTCTGCATGTAAAGAGGGTTACATTATCAAAGGTGTTTGAAAAATGCCCCACAATATGTATGTCTTATGGTGACTGATGATGTTCAACGGCAAACTGAAACTGAAACGCCTTGCAGTAGAGAAGCCTGTTTCCCTTCAGACATGACCCTATCGAGTATTATTTTTAGTTTACTGGTAACTGCCTATGAACCACAAACTATGCTCATTGTGGTGCGAGCATTCAGTCCTCATGGCAGCCCAGGAGACAGGCATTATTGCTGCATCCATTCTGTGCAGCAGGACCTGAGGCCCACGGAGGTCCAGCGACAAGCCCGATGTCAGACAGGCAGTAATTAGGAAAGTCTGCCTTTTAAACCAGATCTTTCTGGCACCAAAGATCAATCTCTTGACCATCAAGCTCCCATTTTTTAAAAGTAATACAAATTAACACACTGTAGATTTTAGAAAAATTAGTTGCAAGTCAAAAGAGGCAATTTCCTCTCTACTGATGGTTATACAGTTTGAATAGGAACAGCTAAACCTGTGACTAACTGTGAAGAGGAAGAAGGAAAGAAAAAGGAAAAGTAGGGAAGAAAAAAGGAAGAAAAGGCAAAAGAGAGGAAATGGGGGGAGGGAAATGACATTTATATTAGCCAGACCTTCTCCTAAGTTTGTATTTAAAAAAAAACAAAAACCCTACCTTTGAGGTCTATGACCTAGCTTCTAGGCTCTGCCACTCATCTGCTAAAAAACCTGCTTACTACCAATTAGATGATTTGACTCCCCAAGTCTCAATTTTCTCATCTATAAAATAGAAAATAATCCCAAACCATCTGTGCTATTTACAAAGTATGAGGAACAAAAGAGTTAAAGGTTGTAAAAGTTTTGGGAATTTTTTAAAAACTTGCATCATGATTTGCTACAACAGTGGTTTTAAACATTTATCTTTCAGCCAGAGGGTTCCTTGGAAAAGAGAACTCGTAAGGGGAATTCCAGAGTGTGAAACAGATAAAAGGCAGAGCTCCAAGTTTCCTCCTCGTCCCTGGGCTGTCACCCTCCCACCACGAAAGGGCTGAGAGCCCCCACAGATGCCCTGGAGTCCCACAGAGCACCCCCCTCGCAAAGGGAGGGAGGTCTTGAGCAAGTGCCCTGGTCTCTGAGCCTCTATTTCCTGTCTGCAAAAGGAAGAGGTTGGAAGAAATGACTGTTCAGACTTCTTCCAGCTCTGATATTCCAGAAGTCTACGTTTCTAGTTCTTGCGTCCCTCCTTCCATGCTGACTAAAAGCGCCCCACCCAGGCAACACTGTGTTGAGGCCTACACTGAGGGTCAATCTTGACCCCAAGACCCGAGAGACGGGCTCCCCCTTCGGGCCTCCGCTCCAGTATGGCCAGCTTGTCTCCACATTGGATACATTCATTCCTTCAACAAACTGCCCCTGAGCAGCATCTCTGTGAAAGAATCTGTGTGCTAAGAAAGGGATCCTAGAATGACAAGACCTCCAGCCTTCTCCACAAGGAGCTCCCAGCATCACGGAGAAATGGGGAGAGACCCAAAAACAGCTAGGCCAGAGGGCCAGTGGGAACCTACCCAAGGCACTCAAGTGTGGGCGGGCAGCTTACCGGTGTTGGGTAGGGCCTGGCCCCGCGGTCAGCCATCCTGGCTCAGACCCTGGCTCCGACCCTGGCTCCGTGACGCTCCTGTGGCCTTGGAAAAGTCACCTCCCTTTTCCACATCTCCGTTTCATCACATTTCCAATGAGAATGATAATTACCCAGTTCATCCTATGAACTGGGTAATTTCATGAGGATGAAAGGAGTTCAAATATTAGAAGTGTTAGACAAGTGCCTGAAACACAATGAGTATGCGATAAATATTAACTAATGTGATTTCCAGCTCAGGCTGTTGGCCAATTATTATTATTAATGTGAACAACAGTGACACTGCGGAGAGAACTCATCATTGCCAACTGAGAGGACTGGGGATGACATCAGGGTGAAGGTGACATTCGAGCTGACCACTGGCAGGTTTTCATGAACCTGGCCCAAGTTCTAGCTGTTGGGGGACCTGCTCATTCCTCTGCATATGCGCCCTGAGTTCTTCCTTTTTGCCCTTCACATCTACAGCCAGCAGAATGACCACAAAACAAAGCACAACTCTCGAAGACATACCATATTTTTCAGACCATAAGACACACCTAGGTTTTAGAGGAGGAAAATAGGAAAAAAAAATTTGAAGCAAAAAATGTGGTAAAATATTTAGTAACATAAATAACATACTATTTCACCAGTGTAAATGTAAACAGAACTCAACAGCAGCATTAACAACCATTATTCCTCCCAAATTTGTGGCAGGGGGCAGGGTAGGGAGGAGTACATCTTATAGTCTGAAAAATACGGTACAGAGACAGAGACAGAGATTGGGGGTTGGGGGGCAGTATTAACCACACCATTTTGCTCTTCCCAAGCCTTTCATGACTCCTTATTACTTTCAGGATACAATCTACCCTGTTACCCAGACCCGGGAGGCCAAGCCCTCTGTACTAACCCTATCTTCTACCCAGACTGAACTTACATATCTAGGCAGACTCCTGCCTTCACATCTTGGCTAACATTCTTCCCCATCCAAAAGGGTGGGGCCCCACCTGTTCATCCCTCACAGCATTAACCCTTGCCTCCCCCTGCTGCCTTGTTCCCAGCATAGGTTCCATACTTGGCTTCTGTTTCTCGGAGCCCTCAGGCTCTGGCCACCTGGACCACGCAGTTGTTACTTCTGGGGCCACATGTTCCTGTATGTCAAGCCTTCCGAACTGGGCTGGAGGAATTTTCAGAATAAGAACCATTTCTTTGACTTATTTGTATTTCTCTAAACCCTGCCATACAATACCACCAATGTTTTAGGTCAGAGCCTTGCACACAGTAGGGATCCACGAAATATTTTCTCAAACACCTTGGAAAATGAGTCAGTATGAATAACCTACTGAGTTTTTTTAAAAAATGTTAGCCAATTATTTCTAATTAGGCACTGTTATATACTTAGTATTATAATAGTTTATAATTGGAAATAAGAGAAATAAATAAAGATTAAATAACAATCACCTAGGAGGTTGAATCTAGATGGAAATATAGTTAACCTAAAAAAAAGCAAAAAGAATGTAATGTTTAACCATATCCCAACTACAATTCAGAAAGGGCTCGGGTAGAAAAGAGTTCATAGGCATGGGGGAAATAGGGGTCTGGCCTTGTGAACAACTACAGGGAATTAAATTTCCACAGCTCTGGCTTGTATTGTACAAAATAGTTACCTGTGCAAACACTTAAACCCTCACCCCTGAGGCTTAGTTGGTTATGGTGAGGATTTTCACAGGGGCGGGGCTGGGAGGACCTAGAGAGCATCTGGCTTCTTGTTTCTATCTACCGATACTTTAGAGCCTGGTGTGTCCAGTATCGCATGGTGTGATGCTGAGCCCCTTGCTTTCCTGCCCAGTGTCAGCTGGGTGGCCCAGGGTAGGCCGGTCCTAATCATCCTGGCTCAACTTATTTCACCACCTTCTTCTCATTAACAGATTGGTTACTGGAATGAAGATGACAAGTTCGTTCCTGCGGCCACGGATGCTCAAGCTGGGGGGGATAATTCAAGTGTCCAGAATAGAACGTACATTGTCACTACAATCCTAGTGAGTACTCGCTCCTTCATCAAGGTTATTCAGGATGCAAGCTGGACTCATGCAAATGCTTTCCCAGGAGTGAAAGCTAGTCATTCTTGCCAAAACTCTGCCATAGGTAGAAAGAGGGGGTGAAAAAAGGAATTCCCTGGAAGTCAGGGCACTTTTTTCACTCTGGCTCTGCCGAGATTTCACTTGGGGCCCTTGGGTAAGTACTAGCCTCCTTTGAGCCATCACTCCCCCACGTGTAAAACACGAGGGTGAGGCTGAATTGTGGTGGTTCTCAGACTACACCTTCCTGCAGAAGGAGCCCTTTTCAAAGAAAGTCTCCTGAAGCCCAGCACCTAGAGTGGATATAAGTGAGGCTGATATGATTTTCAATGACTGGTGGTAAGAAGCCTAGGGCCTATCTAGGGTCCATATCCCCAACACAGAGGTAGCTCCAAAAATGCAAGAACTCCTGGAACATAACTGGGAGAAGTGCACCACATCTCAATGGTGAGATATTCTTTTTTAATGGTTTGCTTCCTTAGCCTAAGAAGTTTTGTAATGGGGGAGCAGAAATGCAAGAAGTAAATTTAGGGGCTAGAGAGACCTCCCCCAAAGTTAACCAAAGTTGCTGACACCCTCCTGTGCCACCCCATGTCCTCCCTATCAATGAGTGATTGCATAACCCATGTCCTCCACCTCCCCATTTCTTCACCAGGAAGATCCTTATGTGATGCTCAAGAAGAATGCCAACCAGTTTGAGGGCAATGACCGCTATGAGGGCTACTGTGTGGAGCTGGCAGCAGAGATTGCCAAACACGTGGGCTACTCCTACCGTCTTGAGATTGTCAGCGATGGGAAATACGGAGCCCGAGACCCCGATACAAAGGCTTGGAATGGCATGGTGGGAGAGCTGGTCTATGGGGTAAGTGCCCCGCAGGGTGGGAAGTTCCGGAGCAGAGGGAGAAGGCTGGACAGAAAATCATTTGGCGGTGGTCTGGCCATGCCCACAGATGACTAGTGGACTCCATAGCTTTGTATTTTGTACTGTTGCTGATGAAAACATGAGGAGTCCAAAGACTTAAGGAGTCTTAAGACATTCCTTGTTCAAATTCCTGGTCTGAGCTCCCTCAGTCAAACTCAGCTCAGTCTTGTGACTAGGATGGGTTGTCACTTCGTCACTAACACATTGTATGCAAGAAACGTACTCATACGTTTTACGTTGACTGGTAGTAGAGTGTGAGATAAAAACTACCCGCAAACAATGTGTTTATAGCACAAAGTCACTTATTGCTCCCCCGATTTAAATGTCTTCCCTGGTGTTAGATGCGCCCAGATCCAATTTTCTCACCACTTGCCCCAACACTCACTTCTCCTGCACCTTCCATTTCAGCCAAAGCATCCCCAGAGTCACTCTATTCTCTCGAGTGCTCTCTTCCATTCTGCACCTCTAAAACCCTATCCCTCCTCCAAAATCTGTGTCAGATACTACTTTTTCCAAGGTGCCATTTCTTCCCGTCCATTCCAGGTACAAACCCACCTTCTTAACTGTTCTTGCCTTCCCCTGTAAGATTTTAGTTTCTGCTTGTGTTATAGCTCACCCTGACTTGTATCACAGTTATCTGTATAATAAGGGTAGGTCTACTTCTTTATATAATTCACTATACTCAAAATAATGCCACAAACAGTTCCATAAATTGAAGCAATTTTGAGAAACTACTGAATGCCTGAATTGTTTTGAATATTTAGGGGATCACTGAGAAGTATAAGATCTGATCCCTGTCCCCCAAGGATATTAATATTTTATAGGGTAGAAAAGATAATGAGACAGCGTGGTAAAAGATGGCACCATATCGAAGTTCAGGCAAGAGGCTAACATGAGTTTATCCAACTCTCAAAAAGGATACAGAACATGAAAAGTGGCCATATTCAAATAGCAAGAAAAGCATCCCAGAAATTTCTAAAGAATAAACAATAAAATGGTGCTGGGAATAAGTAAGGTATGAGACAAGAGTAAGAAAATCCTGATAATTTTGGTAAAAGGCTTAGGTGAGGAGTGGCCAGGGGTAAGTGTAACAAAGGATAAGGGGGGAGTGTGGACTGCCTCAGTGCACAGTGGGAGACCATAAAGGTACTTGAGTAAAACAACACATGGCAATGGAAGAAGAATCCAGCTGCCACTTACAGGAAAGGGACCACACGACAGCTTCCCTCACGAAACTGGAAGAATGCAGGCTGGGTCTCTGAGCTGAAGCATACACAAGTCCCAGTGATGCTGAGTTCTGCTCAGGATAAGCCACCATTTAGGAGCTTTGGAAATCTCCTTGTCTCATAGGAAGGCGATAGGAGTCAGGATGGCCTGAGAACAAAACCAAAGGAACTCAAAGGACACAGAGATGGGATGAGGAAAATCTTCCCCAGGAATGTGACTTTTGAGATCACCTGGGAAGACAGTTAATGAGCTGAAGGGTGGGACATGCTTCTACCCTTTCTCCTCTCCCTACCTCCTCTCACTTTAGGAAGTTTCATTGACGAAACATAGAAACCTAGATGGTTAATGCTGCATCTGGAAGCTGGTTTCCATGGGAACCTCTGCCAAGTTTGTGAGGTCATCCCCATGGCAACTGCTATGAACTTTTCACCTTCACCAGCATGCATCTTCATCTTCACCCCATTGTTCCCTTAATAAAAGGCCTGTGATAGGCAGAGCAATGGTGTGATTATCCTGAGGGCAAGCCCCCGCTGCAGCCCAGCAGCCAGTGATGTGTGACTTCTGGGTGCCTCCTCGCCAGCCTTCCCCCAGCCCTCCCCTCTACCTGGCCTGCCCTCTGCCCAATACGAACTATATTCTGAAGACTCTATGATGGGCCCAATTGGATACCCTCCCTTGATTTCCTGTTCCCCGAAGAAGAATAAAGGAATTTGGGGAAGTATCTCTCGGCCAAAACAACCAGTGAGGTCAGACAAAACTCATTTGGAGGCCTCCAAATTATTATCCGAAGCCTTTTAAATGGCTAACTCAATCACAGTCTCTCTCATCCTTCTTTTGCTCTCTCTTGTTCTTATCAACTAATGTAGTAGCAGTATTTCAGTATGAAGTATGTGTCAGGTGCCATGCTAAATACTTTACCCACATTATTTCATTTACTCATCGTAACAACCCAATAGGTGGATACAATTACTTTCCACATTTTACTGACAAGGACAATGAGGCCCAGGGAGGTTATGTACTTTGACAAAGGACACACAGCTGGTAAAAGCCCAGTCAGGGCATGTAGCCTGGTTTCTGAACCCCATGCTGGAATACACTATCTGAGCAGAATCACACCATCCAAGCTCTGCACTGTAAGGTTGATACTAACTGGTGGTAAGAACAGCAAGAGCCTCTGCATTCACAGATGCCACATGTGGCAAACAAAGCTTCTGCTTCTTACATGGGTATGGCTTTGTGCCTGATTCACAGGTGACTTTCCTGCCTGTCCTTTGTCTTAGTGAAGCAGAAAGACAGTAAACTTTACAGACAGACATGGGGATTTGAGTTCCAACTTTGCCAGCTTACTGACTCCATGACTCCTGCAAACCAATGAACTCCGAAAATCGGGAAAAGCGAGTATTTGTCCCAGGGTTGGGGTAGAGAGTATTCACCTACACAGTCCTGGCTCACAGTAGTTTTCTATCTCTGACAGTTTTCTTCACTTTTTTCTTTCACTTGCTGCATCAGAACTGCTTACAGTTTCCCCAGGATTGTTTTTAGACATGACATCTTTTGTTTTGGGATCTCCTAGGTCAGTGGTTCTCAAAGTGTGAGGTCTGGACCAGCAGCAACCAAATGCAAATTCTTAGGTCTCACCTCAGAAGCACTTAATGCAGAAACTCTGCCACCTGTCTTCTTCAAAAGCCCTCCAGGTGATTCTGAGGCATGCTCAAGTTTCAGACCCACTGTCCTAAGGTTAAGCAAATAACTTTAAGTGCCTGTGAAATGCTCACATTTCATAGTACTCTCACATATTAGAAGTCATTTGACCCTCACAAAACAATCCTGTCAAATTGGTAAAACAAAAATTATGTTATGCCTCTCTTTTTTAAATGAGGACATTAATCTCCAAAAAGACACCTGCCTCACTCAAGGCTACAGGCTGAGCGAGTCACAGAGCAGAGCACCAGGTCGACTTTCCCAGGTCAGCCCTGGTCTTGACCAGTCCTGTGGAGCTCCAGTAACAACTCAGCTCCCTGGACCTCTCAGTCCATGGGAAACAAGCTGAAACACTGGTGCTTTACACAAACCCCCTTCCCTCTCTGGATCCAAGTTTCTTGTCTCTAAAATGAGGTCGGTGAATTCAGCATCTCCCATGTGTGTGTCCCACACACCCTTCTGATGCCTGGGGACCCACGGACAATTAATTTTAGAAATAGTCTATCTACTTCTTTCTCCAGGAAATTCTCAGTACATACTCATCTTTTAAGGGTTCTGGGAAGTCCTGCCCCATAGTCAGTTGTTTAAATTTGTGTTTCCCAATGTTTATTTTCATTTTACACTTATTAGCATCCTTCCAGAAATAATGTTCCATGAAACAAATCTTGGAACTGCTCAATGAACTATTCACTAAGATAATGTCATGCTGTGATTTTTTTCCAGCCCACAGTCCATTCTATTAACTCACGTCAGGAGGCATCAAACAAGTCCATTCAGTTTCTGTTATCACTCTCAAAGCTGGTCACCTTTCACTTACTTGGAGTAACTTGTGCTCAGCTCCTCATTTCCATTACTTTCCTCTCCCAGGTTACAGAGCAGAGTAAATATCTTCCCCCTTACACCAGCTTGTATTTGTAAAAATTATCAAGATGTATGTGGTGGGTGTTAGGAAAGAAAAAAACAAAATTATTATGAAATTCACACCTGACTCCACACTGCTCTATGGAAAGTTTCCTTCCATAAGTGAGGACCTAAGTCATTCTGAAGCCAGGCTTATTATTCCACTGAAAGCATCTTCTCAATGACCCCAGCCAATGAGAGTAACCAGAGACATCTCCAAGCAACACCAGCGGGCAGCTAAGTGGGACCCTTGTCTCATAGCCTCTGTCCCCAGCCTCACAGGTGCACTGTTGCACAGCATCAAAGTAGAAAGCTATAGATCTCTCATGGACTTGCCTAGACATATCTCTCCTTTCAAAAATGCATGTTGTGGCATCTGTCCACAGAACCCTTTGGGTGAGCAGGATCTCCTGATCTCAGGCCAACGGAACAGTGGGTTTTGGTTGCATAGATGCTAGCACCACTGCCATTAGGGAGAGACCAAAGAGACAGGAGAGCAACGCTGGCGAGGCCACGTGCCAAATGCCTCAGGCTAAGCATTTCTTGCAACCCTCTTATGTTTATCTATATGCTGGATTTAAATTTTAAAAAGTGAATTATTTGTGTATTTCTTAGCAGTCTTCCTGGGGGAAAAAAAACAGAAGCGATGCTACTTTTCCTTCTCTTTGCCAGGCCTTTACTCACATAATTCCTGCCTCCTCAAATGTGTTCAGTGCCAGAATCCTACTCTGTCAAAATCCCACTCTCCTTTCAGTGCCAAATTTATATGTCACTTCTTCAGTGCCAAATTTATATGTCACCTCCTTGATGATAAAGCCCCAGCCAGAATGAATCCTTCCCTGGCCTCCTGTCGCATTTTGTATTTCTTGGATAGCACATATCCAGCCTACTTTATAGGCTGAAAGGTTGTGTGTGTGAACCAGTCTCTCCTACTAGCATGTAATTCCTTTAGTGTAGGGACTATAGCTTACCTACAGCTTCCGGCCTAGCACTTGCACACATTAAATGCCCAATAAAGGTCTATTGAATTAAATCTGTCTTCCCTACCTTGTTACCCAGGATTATCTTGTTGCAGGTAAAAGAAACCCAACTCAAACTGGCTTAGGCAAACAGAAAGACTTGTTCTTGCTCTTAGGGACAAATAGAATAATATATTGGCATGTGATGCTAACGAGTCCAGGGTAACCCCTGAATTTAGGGTAGCCCAAAATGTTTCATCATGGGTTAGCTTCTGTGTCTCTCACTCTGTACCTCTCACTCTGCCTCTCAGAGCTAATGCTCATTAAACCAGCATGGGTCTTATACCATCCTTAAATGATTCATTCTGGCCAGGGTTGTGTGCTTTACCACATAACCATGTGATCAGCTTCATTTGAACCAGGATGACCGAAAGTGGGGCAGGAGTTGTTCTTCTAGTTAAGGAAGGAGGCCTGGCCGCCAGGCAGGCAAAACAACAGGTATCACAGCAGCACCCTTCTAATAAGGTTAGGAAGATGCTCCTGACAATTAGAACTGTCAAACAATGGGATAACTTTTGTAAGATACCGAGCCGATCATCCATTTGTCAGAAGTTATGTCATAGAGAATAGCAGGGGTTGGACCTTTAAGGTTCTTTTAAACTCACAACCTTTAAGACACAAACGAATAATTCATAGCGAAGAAAGAAACAAGGGAATGGAATGCTGCTGAACTCAACTGCATTTTTTTCTTTCTTTCTTTCTTTTTTCTTTTTTTTCTTTCTTTCCAACCCCCCTTTCTTTCTTTCTTGCAGAGAGCAGATGTGGCCGTGGCCCCTTTGACTATCACCTTGGTCCGGGAAGAGGTGATAGACTTCTCCAAGCCATTTATGAGTTTGGGGATCTCCATCATGATAAAAAAGCCACAGAAGTCCAAGCCAGGGGTCTTCTCCTTTCTCGATCCTTTGGCTTATGAAATTTGGATGTGCATTGTGTTTGCCTACATTGGAGTGAGTGTCGTCCTTTTCCTGGTCAGCCGCTTCAGCCCCTATGAATGGCACAGTGAAGAGTTTGAGGAAGGGCGGGACCAGACAACCAGTGACCAATCCAATGAGTTTGGGATATTCAACAGTTTGTGGTTCTCCCTGGGAGCCTTCATGCAGCAAGGATGTGACATTTCTCCCAGGTCAGTCAGCTCTTTTCAACCCCTTTGCTCAGTGCTATATTTTTCTCGGTAAAAGCAAATACTGAAAAGTTAAGGGATACGAATTAATTGCAGACTTCACTGTACTCGGTGTTTCAACTATGCGTTACAGTCAACCATCTATTGCGTGCCGTGGAATGTCTGGGCCAGTTCTGTCTACTGTCTGGCTGATGCGCTCTGTCGGGACTCGTAGGCATAATCACAGCTCTGATGTTTTGCAGCTGAAAGGTACACAGAAAGGATGGGAGGACAGTATGGCACAACCAACTTTTATTGGACTCTTGCTATAGGCCAAGCAATGTTTTAAGTCTTCCATGTGTATTTATCTCATTGAATCCTCACAGAAGCATAAGGTGGGGCTCTCATTTTATCTCCTTTTATGAATGAGAAACCATAGAAATGCTGAATATCTTGGTAAGGTTAAACAGCTGGTAGCTAGGTGAGCTGAGATTCAGACCACCATGCCGTACTACTTTGGAATGCTGAAGGAGCAGTGAATTATGAATGGGCTTTAGCATGCTCTATGTAGCCCTCAGCCAGTCACCTGACCTTCAGTTTCTTCATCTTAAAGAGAAAAGTTATTTTTCCTGGTTCTAAGAAAAACCTTGGAAATAATCTGGTTCTAATGGTGGTGAAAATTTGTTTCTGGTGGTTCAGAAATGAGGGTTCTCAGAGGTGCCTGTGATATCATACTGAGAGTACTGTGGTGAGCAAATCAGTGAGGTTCCAGCCCCACACATGGAACGAGAGTAGCTCTGGTTTGTCTGTTTTATATATTGGACTTGTGAATATTTCTTGTGTAAAAGGATTCTGAAGCTAAGAAAGAAAGAAAGAAGGGTGGGAAGTAGGGGAGAGAAATTTGAAAACCACCAATCTAGACCAATTTCCACATTTATTTACCTCCTGTCTTTGTGTGTAATGTTCTTTCAAGCATACTCTGAAATGTTCGTGCCACAAATCTTCAATTTCACTGAGAAGGAAGCACTGACCGTATTTCCTCTTATAGTGGCATCATGTCTACGAACTTTTTCTCCAGTAGGCAGTCCCTTATAGATCACCAAGTTTCTGCAGCACGCAGGGGGTCATGGTTAAGAATTTGGCTACCATGGGTAGATTTGCACACCCTCTCCCTTTCTGGGGGTATAACTGCATATATAGCAAGGCCTCATGGACATGCACTGGAGATATCTTTACCACAGTTAAGATTATTTTGCATTTGAGTGTCGATGAGGACCAGTATTCCTAAATGGCAATGGAAGAAAATCTTTCTAAGGAGCTTCCTGCAGGACTCACTTTGCCGGCTGTATAATTCAGATAGTCTCATCATTCACCATTATAATTTTGTTTTTCTTTAAATAAGAAGACAGCCGGGGGTGGGGTGCATGGGAGAGGAGGTGTGAGACTGGATACTTGGCCAATACTGGCAAACACATGGTGAAGAGTAGACAGAACCAAGCAGGAGAAGGGCTTACTTAAAAATAAATCAGGCCAGTGGATAAACAGTGAGAAGAAATAGTTCTTAACTAGTCAGTATAATGTAGAGCCATCAAAACATGTGTGCATCTCACAAGACCCACGGGCTTGTTTTTTCTCTATTATTTCCTTCCTCAGTGGGCATCTTACCTCCTAATGGCACCATGGTGGTCTGGCCTGAGACTCCCCACCATTCCTCCAGAGGATTCAAGTTGGTGGCCAACAGCTGAGTTCTCTGCCAGGCATGTTGGTGCTTGACCTTCACAGAGTTTGGCAATGGTTCCCCATGTCACCACAACCCGCATCTTTCTTCTTTCGTCACTTTGTTACTCAGCCAAGAGGGTATCCGAGTTTGTGACCTCTGGCTGCAAGAGGGTTTTCTGAGGGACATCTGCACGTTCCACAAGCGTATCTTACGAACTGACACTGAGGTGAAGATAAGACTGAATAGGAACATACCCCGTCTCCTTCGTCCCAATTTCTAATCAAACAACTCCACTCTATGCCTCTGTTTCTTCACTGGTAAGACGGAAATAAGAGTTTCTACCTCCAAGATTGTTGTGAGGTTTAGGAGATTGAACATACACACCCCAAAGCACAGTCTCCAGCCAGCACAAAGGGAGCACTATAAAACAGACGCTGTTTTTTATAATTTTATCAATTTTATACATTAGGCTTCTACAAAACTTCCCTAGGAGAAAGTGCGCTTGCACTGCTTTAAAAGGCACTGGACTTCTCTCTTCTGGGAAGGTCCAGCGTCAAAGCAGAAACAGCCAGCAGTGCCCCCCAGACCAGCAGTGCCCGGATTCCTGAGGCTCCTCCTCACAGGAGCTGGGAGGATTTGTCATTCATTCTGGATTAAAGGGTCTGACAAACACAAGAGTACACCTGACAGAATAGGGAGTTTTATCCACATGAGACAGACTCATTCTTATTGAGCCTGCCCTGGCCAATCCCAGATTTAAGGGCCTATAAAAACCCCCTAAGAGCCAGAATATACATCACAGTGTTCCTTGGAAATATATGTTAAAGAGAAAAGGTATCCTGCTAGGGTGAAACAAAAAGACAAGGATACTTCAGCAGTGATCTGGGCCAGAGACCACGCAGACAACTGTAAACACTAACAGATTTCACACACATTTCCTCATGAATTAAAAAAGTTTCGTGATGTGCATGACACCAGATTAGACACTGTAGATGCTTTGATGGAAAGTATTTTTAAGGCGCTTGCATGTATTAAATACCCTTTCCAATGATTTTTGATTAATTGTTCTTGCTAATTACTGAAAGAATATGCCATAAATCCTCACTAACTTAGAAAATGAGGGAATTAACTTTCATTTGAATTGTATCTGCACTCATACACAAGTCATTCTATCTCTTTGTAACCTTTTCTAAATTCATGTTAATGTCTGTTAACCAAAGCCAACAGAATTGGCCAAATGTGGTTGTCTGCAAGAAACAAAATGACCTGACCACAGTAACATGAACACAGAGTTACATTTCTCACATTATAAGAAAAGTGGTGGCAGACATTGACTCTTGCTTGATTCAGGGACATCAGGGTGAGCTGCCCTGTGACTCTTGTCTTCATGCTTACAAGGTGGCAGCTCCCAGGTGCTATGTCCATATTCAAGCAGCAAAAAGGGGAAGAACCGTTGCCAGACATTTCTATTTCTTTGGATCAGGAAAGCAAGGCTTAACAGATCCAAGTTTCCACCCCAAGCACAAGCCTACTCCTATCTCATTAATCAGAACCATGGCCGATGATCACTTCTAGCGGCAAGGTAGGCCAGGAGGCAAGGATTTGGGTGCTGTGGCCTCTAGAGTAGAAGGGGTGGGAATGGATGTTGGGGAGTCAATCAGCAGCATTGTCTAAAGTGCCTGAAGTCAATGTGTTCTGCACCAGCACCATGAGTAGATAAAGTAACCTGTAATCAGCACATTTAATGTTGTGTACCAGTAAATACTACTGAAATGCTTTAAAGACTCCTCCCTCCTCCCTTTAAAATGTGTATATGAAAATATGGCTTTGTGTCACCTATTTTAACATTCAAAGTTAAAATTCACTTTAGCTGTGATCACAGATAAAAATGTCATCCATGAATTGACTTGCAGGCCTGCTTCTTGTGCCCAAAGATCTATTTTTAATACATATTTTAGATTCCTTTTTTTTTTTTACAGAGAGGAACATTTTGAGAGGGGATATATGACAGATAAAAAAATAATCACAGTCAAAATTTACCTTCAATTTCCTCAACTTTCCTTCCTGTACCTTTTCTTCTGTTTGTGGCCAATGCCATCCATTTATCCAACAGATGTTACTAACTGGCTATGACATGCAGGGCACAGCACTGGGTTCTGAGATGTAAAGATATATTGATGATGACGCAAGGGGGGTGGGAGTCTTTGCTTCAAGGAGCTGGCACTATAATGGTATCAACAGACATTAAAGAAGCAATTGTGAATGTATAAATTGTGTTGTGCTAGAAATAAAGTGAACCTACTACAGCAATAGGTAATAAGGGAAGTAGAATTAAAGGGGACTTAACTTAGCGTGTTCTGAGGTTTCTCTGAGGAGCTGATAGGTAAGGAGAAGTGAGGCTCATTAGGACTGAGAGACATAATAGCCATGTGTAAAGGCCCTCAGGTGGAAAAGAGTACAGTGCTTTCAAGGATGGGAAGAGTTACCAGTGTGCCTGACTCACAGTGAATGAGGAACATGAGGGTTTGAGATAACATTATAGAAGCAGGTAAAGGCCAGATCATGGAGGGCCCCATGACCATAGCATAGATTTAGAGTTTCACTCTCAATACAATGAAAAGACATTGGAATTGATTTACATGCCAGAATACCACTCTGGGGAGCTATGAGGAAAATGAATTGGAGCAGAGAATAGGCAAGAGTAGAAGCAGAGGGACCGAGCAAGACGTTCTCCCAGCCATCCAGGAGAAATTATAGTGATGGAAATCGTGAGTGTTGTGGAGACGGATTTGTGGTCCACTTTGAAACTAGAATTAACAGCACTTGCTCATGGACTGGATATGTGAAGGTGAGGAGAGGGAAGCGTCAACGGTGAATCTAAGACAGAGGGAGCACTTGAAAAACACGGAGCTATCTAGTCCCAGAGACCTTTAGCTCTGGGTGGGATCATTTGCATGATCTCAGTTCTCCATCTCATGTTACAGGTGAGAAAATGCACCCAAGGGGAGAAAAGGATGCTCTCTAAAGGTGACTGAGATAGTAATTCTGGCTCTAGTGCCCAGACCAGAGCCACCTACCATGCAGCCTCAATTCAAGGCTTCTTGGCCTGCAAGTGAACTAAAAGTGAGCCTCTTCTGTTCTTTATTCCCACAGCTTCCACTTCCCCATTGGCTTTTCCATGGGGTCAGTACTTTTCTGCGTTCAGGCGACCTCAGCATGGAGAATGAGAGGAATTTGGAAGGTCTTAAAGAGCAGAGGAAAATGGGAAATTAGACTTCAGCTTTCAGAACCCTCTCTTATTCCTGATTTTTAAAAGTATCAGAATGTATGATAATTATCTCCACCTAGTGAAGATAATTACCCTCAGTGAGAAGTCACAAGCGGGGGAGTGATGGCACTTGGAGATCTCTGGGAACAGCATACCACAACACCCAGCTAATGGACTTGTTGGGGGCCCTGTAACTAACTGATTCACCATGGGAACAGGAGAGCCAATGAGCAGAGCTCAAACCACAACACAATGACAGCCTGACCTTTGCATTCACACACAAATACCATAGCAGCCAATACCCTCGCCTCCACATTAGGAGGTGAGAAGCCCCCCCCCCTCCGCCCCCAGCTCTCCCTCCAGGCCTCCCAGAGATAGCCAAGCAAACACCTCCCTCCTCTTCATGTGGCTGGAGTGGTGCAGAAGGAAGGAGGAGTGCTGAGAGTAAACATTTATGAAAGCAGCCTGAAATTATAACAGTTCACCTTTAGAAAACATAAGCCTCATATGACATAGATTTACTGCTGCAAGGAACAGTGTCGCAAGCATTATTGGACAATAATGATGCAAGAAAACTGTGATTGATGCTTTCAGTCTTGGAACTGGATGTGGGGGTTTCTGCTGGGACACCTGAATTAGAGTCACCTGGGATGTCTGTCAAAGTGCAGGTTTCCAGGCCCTGCTCCAGGTCCGCAGAACTGGAAATTCTGCCATGGTGGCAGGTGTGATCTGTGCATGGACTGCCTAGGAGTGCTCCCCGCCCCGCCCCCATTGAAGGGGGACTCCAGCTCAATGCCTCCTTCCTTTCTGACTTTAATGCTCTGCCACCGGATAGTGAGACCCAGAGCCAGCCAGGTTCTGATACCGAGCAGTTTCAGACCATTGAAAAGCATTAGAGTCAGAGTTTCAGAAGCTCCGAAAGCCACATGGGAGTATTACAATGAATGCAGTGACAAGAGGATAAAAGCTTCACTGGGTAAACAAGTGAAAAGCATCATTTTCTGCATCTCAGCCAGAGGTTCTGGCCATTTTTTTTTAGCAAGGGGGGAGGGTCAAATGGCTTGCTCTGTCTGGACTGCCTGGAAGTCTGAGATTGGAATAGTTTTGTTGAAGGAGAGATTTTTTTCTCCTCCAAAATCACAGTAGGCAAATTTACAGAAAGTGCTTCACAGAACTGAAAGGGATGATCAGGACCATGTACTCACTCATTGTTTCTTTACCACTTGTTAGGAGGCAGGCATGGTTCGAGGAGCTAAGGGAGATGTCAATGGACAAAGCAGACAGAAATCCCTGCCCTCCTGGAACTTAGCTTCTAGTGAGAGGGCACAGACAATAAACAAAATGATAGATGATAATCCCAATTTGATAGATGAAGACCCCCACTTAGAGAGGGAAGAAACCTAGCCGAGGTCACGTGGGTCATTAGTGTAAGTTCAGTAACAGGAATGGAGGTGGCTGGGGACTGTGATGCACTGGGACACATGTGTGTCAGCTAAAGAGGGCCACTCCCACTCAGTTCTAGGCAGTCATTGTCATGGGAACTCTGTGCACATGGAGCAAACACATGCCTAGGTTCAGCTTGTGGGGGCACTAGTTGGAGACCCCTGAAAGAATGGGAGGAAGTATAAAAACACTACTGTATCTTTAATACATTTAGGCACACAGGGAATCATACCTACATATTTTTTAAAGGATTCTCTTCTCCTCTCCTCTCCTCTCCTCCCTCTATTTTTGCTCCAAGTATAAAATCTGATTGCTATTTTTTTCTTTTCTTTCACATGCCCTGGAAAATCCAGGCCATGGATGGGGCTGCACTAGAAGAACCCCCTATTTCTTCTTAAACCCTCTCTGGAAATACAGCATTTGAGATTAAGAGACCCAATTGTTCATCTGGAAAAAGTTCTATATAGGGAAAATGAAAGCATAATTAATTGAATTATGGGGAATGTTTGAGGAGCCTGATAGTTTTAAACACGAGTGAGGTACACCATCCAACTGCGGCAAATGAATACTTGCACCCTAGCTATGTTTAAGGGAGATAATGGGTGAAATAAGCCCAAGGTACCTAGCAGAAAATAAATGGTGTCAAGCACATGAACACAGAAATTACACCCCTGAGTGATGATAGTCACTGTGATTATCTGGCAGCTTAATGAGAAAGGGCCTTAAAATAAGGAGACACAGTAGCTGCTGGGAGCAGAATGGACAGTCCTACCCAAGGGCGGGGGGGGGGTATACGGCAGCAGGTTTTGTCACAGGGGGCATGCCCACACCGTTGGAAGAGGAGCTTAGAATGAAACTCAATCTCAGTCTCCTAAGAACCCACTGGGGGAGTCACTTCCTCTCTGTCTCACATTTCCCTGATGCAAACTTGCAGCAAAACAGTCTCTACTATGTACCACCCCCATCTAAGGCTTGTCTGCCTCTGTCTCCCAGGTTCAGTCAAAGCTCTAGCCGAGTCAAGTGGCACATCATTCTGTTTCCCAAGCCCCACTCCACTTGTGTGCCCTGACATTCCCTCTACTTGGACTGACCTCTCCCATCTTTCCTGCTCAAGTCCTCCCCCTTGTGTGAATGCTGCCTTCCAAACCCCAATGGCTCCCCTGGAGCTGCTTTACAGTAACGGTTATAGCTTGAACTCTGGAATAAGACTGCCTGTGACTGGATCCTAGCTCTACCACTTAGGAGCTGTGTAAGCATGGGAAAATAGCTTCTGGGCACCGCAGTTCCTTCTTCTGGAAAATGAGGATGATAATCTGAAGACCTACTTCCAAAGGATATTTTGAGTATTAAAAGACAATTCGTGGAATACTTCTCCTTTGCTTGCATAGGGCTGACATACTAATAGCAAATGCTACTGACATTGTTGTTGCTATAGCCAACGTCACCTTGACCTATGGGGACACCTTACATCTTCAACCTTCCATTGTGCTTCCCATATATATTTATTATCAAGACACAGACTGGTGAACTTACCTCTGCAATACATTCAAAACCTGACATAGGTTGTCATATATTCTAATTATTCAACACATGTTTGTTGAATGAATGGGTGCACTTTCTAAGACCATGTCATATTTTTCACTTAATGTAGAGGAAGCAACCTGATGGAGAGAATTTCTGGCTGTCACTAACTATACGTCACATGGAGCAACTCAGTCCTGCTCTTTGAATGGATTTGGAGGAAGAGTCAGAATTGGAGAAAAGGAAGTTAAACAGACCCAGAAAACAAAGTTTCCTGTCAGCCTGCCAATTGCTCCCAATTCTGACCAGTTGCCAGAAATGCTCTCATCTTACCTATTTTGGGGGAAATAATAGTAATAATTGCTTTTATTTGTTGCACCTAGTATATGTCAAGCACTCTGTTAAGTATTAGATCACACTCCTTTTAATCGTCATGACAACCTCTGCCCAGGTACATCAACACCATGTTATAGATGAGAAAACTGAGGCTCAGAGTGATTAGCTCCCATATCCATGGTTACCCAGCAGAGTTGGGATTATAACCTACGTCTGCTGGATTCTAACACCCATGATTAGTCCTTGACACACTACTGTTTTCCATGACCGGAATGAATTCTAACAATCCCTCAGGGCTCCCTGTGGATTGTTAGAATTCATTAAAAAAGGCATCCTTAATTTTTTAATGAACCTTTTTTACTTTGGATTGTTCTTTCATTATTATTGTTCATAGTATCTTTGTCTTTAAAACCCACCTCTGAGGAAGGAAAGGTGAGCACCCAGGAGTATATCCTGCCCCAACCAGGAATGAGTGTAACATGGCCCATGGAAGTGAGGAAGATGGTAAAAGAGAGACAAGAGCAAAGATGTAATTGTTGTCACTTTGGAGAGACCAACCTGTGGTTTCAGGTGGGAGGTCACCACGGGCATACAGCAGGTTCCATAGTCAGAGCCAAAAGCTGGAGAGGGCAAGTTTGTAACTACAGCACTTTATGTATAAATAAGGGGTGGAAAGAGGCAAAAGGGGATCACTAATGGCCCTAAAATTGTGGAGCTAGAAGCAGCTGGAATCTTCGCACTTATCCTATAGATAGAGTTGTGCAGATGTGACAAGATGTATGTGTAAGGATGTTCACTGCACTGTTGTTTTAAGAAGCTGGAGGCAGTCACTGTCCCCCAGTAGAAGTCCCAGGAGAGAAGTAATGGCTCATCATCCAATGAAATGCAATGCAGCTGCTAAAGAAGGTGACAGGACGCCTATGCTGCTGTGCGGAGACCTTCAGGGTTGCACAGCCGGGAAATAATGGGGTCTGGCCCAAAGCACGGGCTCTTTTCACTGCACCATGCTGTCTCTCTGGAACAAAGGGAACTGGGGGTGTGCAACCAAGGGCTAAATTCTGTGGTATGTAGAGTCAGTGCCACAGTTTCTCGGAGACAGGAAAAATGAGTGTGGGCTGCAGTGAAAAGAGACTTCTGGGAAACGCTGGACCATGCCTTGAAAGATGAGATATGATTTTCTACAAAAGAAAAGCAAAGTGAAGAGGGAACTCTCTGATGGCAATCACCATGAGCAAAGGCACTGAAGCAGGCACGTGTGTTGAGCCATGGGGCTTGTCAGTCAAAGTCATCCCTAGGTACTCATGAGCCAAGGGTTCAAAGCTCATCAAGTTCAATGATACACTCAATACCATGACTTTTGGGGCCTTTAACTGGTTTTAAGGCCATTAGAATGTTACCCAAGAAACACACAGAAGTGAAAATGGGCTATGTTGGGCTAGTTCTTTAGTTGCCGCCAGAAGGTAACTTCCAACTAACTCCCTGTGGAGTACCTTTATTGATTAGTGTTAAGGCTTGGTCAACCATCGATGGAAGCATGTCAGCCAGGGTCTAATTTCTGGAATTCAGAAGGTCCTGGCTGGATGCTCAAGGAGTCCCATGTACTGCTGCTGCAAGGTCATTTATCTCCTGAGCAGTAGGCAGCAAGGGCTGTCAGGCAGAAAGATGCCTTCCCCCTGTGGAATTCTGGCTGGGCACATACTTGGTATTCATCTTCTCTTTCATGCCCTATTCTTAAAAGCAATGCTTTTTTAAAAGATTTTATTTATTTATTTTTAGAGCAGGAAGGGAGGGAGAGAGAGAGAGAGAGAAACATCAATGTGCGGTTGCTCAGGGCTGTGGCCTGCAACCCAGGCATGTGTCCTGACTGGGAATCAAACCTGTGATGCTTTGGTTCACAGCCCGTGCTCAATCTACTGAGCTATGCCAGCCAGGTCATGTCCTATTCTTTATGTAGGTACCTATCTGGGAATGAGAGCAAGAACAGAAATGAGTTTATTCTGTTTTGTCTCTGGTTACTGTGGTTATGTATTTCTACAGATACAAGAGAGGATTATTCAGTGAAATGCTTCAATTGAGCACCACGTAGGATCTAAACCTTACATTAAGCACAATGCTAAGCATTATAGCAGATGCAAAGACGACGCATGAGTTCAGATCTCTGACTCTGCAAGTCAGTAGAGGAACCAAGATATACAAGAGAAAAGGTAGATAATGAAGTAGAATGTGTATCTAAATAATTCCCAAATGTAGGATTTATAGTCAATAGGTGGAGAAGAGAGAAAAATCACTGAGGACTAAAATGATCTGGGCCGGCTTACTACAAAAAGAGACTTGGGCTGGTCCCAAGGAATAAAGTTAAATTCATAGAAGAAACTCCAGGTAAGGAAGTTGGGGGATGGGGGGAGTGTTCAAACAAAAAAGAGGAGATTACTGTGTTTTGAGACCATATTCCCATTATTCAGATAGACCTGGATTTGGCTCTTAGTCCACCAGTTACTAGCTGTAGACTTGAGCAAGTAACTTAACCACCAAGCCTGTTTCCTCAACTGTAAAATGAGCCAAGGGGCCATTAATACCAATATTACAGGATTTTTATAGGAATACATGAGCAAAAAGAAGCTAAAGCATGTTGCCTAGTGCCTAACATATACCAGGGGTTCAAAAAATCTTAATTTGTATATCTTAATTTTCTTTCCCTTAATTTGTGTTAATCACTTTACCTCCTTCTACTTTGTCCCTGGCCTTCCACCAATCATCTATTCTCTGCTAAGAGCTTTCTGAGGCTCCCCGACCTGCATCTCCTTATCTGGCTATGCTCCTGGCCCAGCACCAGCCAGAGGAAAGGCTGGAGGCTGTCCGCAGGAGAAGGGGAAGGCTGCCAGGTGCAGTGTTATGACTCGAGGATATTGGCAGCATTATTCATCCCATCCCAGGGTTGTTCCCCAGCTCCAACTTGGACAGGACCTGGACCTGAGGGCCTCCTGCTCTCCCAGTATAACTCATCCTCTGGGCACAGACCCTTCCTTGCCAAGCCCCTCTGTCCACCACTCCCCTCCTGATCTCCTGAGCACTTGGTTTCGTTTCTTAGTGGTCAGCATTACAGTGGTTTTCTCTGCAGCCCAAGGTGGAAGACTGGTTTTGCAGGACTTGTAAACGTGCAGGGCTTTTCAACAGAGTAATTAAGAAGACCGTGTTCTCTGGAGTTCGACCTGGGCCAGATTCTCCCTCTTATACTAATTTGCTGTTTGTCCCTGGGCCACTAGCTTTGCAACCCAGCACCTCTGTCACTACTGCTGTGTAACAAGCCACCCCTAACCTGTGGTATAAAACAACAGTCATTTTATTTTGCTCAGGATTCCATAGGTCAGGAGATTTGAAAAGACATACAGTAGCTTGTCTTGGCCCTGCTTAAAGATGTGTGGGGCCTCAGACGAAAAAACTGCAAGGCTGTGGATGACCTGACATATGGGTGGGGGGAATCATCAGAAGTCTCATTCACACACGTGGATGGCAGGAGAGGCTGCTGTCCTGAACATCCACACGTGCCTTCTCTGTGCTCTGCTTGGGCTCCTCATAGTACAGTGGTCAGGCTGCAAGAACAGATATTCAAAGAGAAGCGGGCAGAGGTGTATTATCTTTTATGGCCTTACCTTGGAAGTCACACTAGGTGACTTCTGCCACAGTTACAGACCCAGCCATACCAAAAGGGAAGGAACAAGGATTCTACCATTCAGTAGACATGTGCCAAATCACATCATAAGAGCACATGGAATGGGAGAAGTTGCTGTGGGGATCTTGAAAAATACAATCTGCTACACTTTACATAAAAATGAAGGTGGTACTCTTTGACATCATTGCAAATATTAAATGGGACGCGGTATTTAAAGTACTTAGCATGGTCCTGATATGTAATAAGTACTCAATAAAAGGTATGTTTTCTCTCTTTCTCTCTCTCTCCCCTCTCACCCCCATGTACAGATACTATACATATATGTGAAATTTATAGTCAGTGTTTATTAATATTCCATACAGTCAGTGGTTCTTAATATTTTGTGTCCATAATAGACACTAGTAATTATTTAAGTTAATGACTCTATAGATTATATCCTTAATGAACCTATGGAGTAATGCCTTAAAAGTCAGATACTTTCTTATCTAATTACCTCTAACTTGGGAAACCAAGGTCAAGAGAATAATTCACAGTGGTTTAAGTTAGCATTGAACAATGCTCTCCTGTAATTCAGACTTGGATGAAGGATTTTTTGTTGCAGATAACTCCAATGACTCTTAACAAACAGTGAGCAATTTTTCAGAAGACTGATGTTTAGATTTCTTTTTTTTATTTTAATCATTGTTCAAGTACAGTTTACTCCCTTTTATTCCCATTCCAGCCCTCCCACCCACCCCTCCCCACTTCCCTCCCATTACCACCCTCCCCCTAGTTTTTGTCCATGTGTCCTTTAAATTTGTTCCTGTAAACCCTTCCCATTCTCCCCTGAAATTCCCTCTTCTCTCCCCTCTGGTCACTGTCAGCCTGTCCTCTATTTCAGTGTCTTTGTTTATAATTTGCTTGTTTCTTTGTTTTGTTGTTTAGGTTCCTGTTAAAGGTGAGATCATATGGTATTTGTCTTTCACTGCCTGGCTTATTTCACTTAGCATAATGCTTTCCAGCTCCATCCATGCTGTTGCAAAGAGTAGATTTCAACACCTGTCAGGATTGGTAGGGCCTTGAGCATCATCATAATCCCCAGAGGCAAATGAAAGGAGACTGAGAGGAACACAATAGCCTGGTGTGTTCTCATTGTGCAGGTCTGAATGCTGAAATGAGCGAGGTCACTGCCTTTGCTTTTTTTGAGACTGTATAGATTGTTCCTGCTTCCCACAGCCCAGGTTCCCCCCATTTAGGTAGTATTTGCTCAGTGGATCAGCAAAGCAGAACAGTCAGAGTTAGCAAAATTGAGTCACTGTGCCTTTGCATGTCTACACTAAGAAATAAAGCCAAGAGAAACAGACAAAAGGGGCATAGGGGTTGTGTAGACAGCCCGGCTGGACAAGGACAGGACTCAGAAGAGGCAACTGTGGCCAAGCAGCCTAGGGCAACTCTTTTTCTTCCTCAGGCTTCAGTCTGAGTGACCTGGCATGCTACAGTGGAACGTTTACGCCAAGCCCCTTTGGTCTGCTCTCTTCCTAGTTTGGTAAAGAGTGCACACACATAACAGATATCAGGTCTTTGCTCCCATGATGTTTATGGTTAAACTAAGGACATAAGACAGACTCACAGGGAACAGTGGACTTACCACGCTCAGGGGTATCCTGGGCCCCAAGTGCCATCCACTGGTAACCCAAAAAGAAGAGATGGGTATTGGTAGAAGGTCAGTCCTCATCTACCCATCTGGCGGGAGAGGGAAAAAGGACAAACACATTATTAAACCATAAGCAAATTGGTCAGGCCACTGGCTCTTACATTTCACTACATCTGTTTCATCAAAACTCAAAAGAGTAAGGAAATTTTTCATACTTATGTAGAGAAAATTCATAGTTTATTTTTTAAAAACTTCAGTCTCTTTTAATCATGCTGATTAAATTTGATATAACATGCTGAGCAAAGGAAGATTTTAATTGGAGATAGGCTTTCCTCGCATCTTCCCCCTCTGACACAGAGTTGATTTTTTAAATTTTACTGAGGTATGAAAAATAAATTCGTGCACACTCATAAATGCACATATACAGCTCAACTAATTCTCATGAAGTGAAAATGCCTGTGTAATCAGAACTCAAATTAAGAAATACAGCAGGTCCTCAAATGATATTTCATTCAATATCATTTTGTTATAACATTGATGAGAAGCTGCGGAAGCTTGATTCTTGTTTATATCAAGTAGCCTGTGTAAGACCTGTTTCATTACACATCACTTCACTTGAAATCACAGAGCCTACCAGCGACACTCAGGCATCCCTCCCCTCTCTGCCCTTCTCCATGCAAGAATAACCAGTATTCTGATATCTGACAACATAGGTAATTTTACTGATTGAGCTGTGTTTGAACTTCATGAATGGAATCATACAATACGTATTCTTTTGTCTGGCTCTTTCTGCTCAATGTTACATTGTAAGAGTCATCCATTTTATCACATATAGTTCTGGCCCATTAATTCTCATTGTTGTATACTATTCACTTTGTGGCTATACCACAATTTATTTATCCACAAATAAATCCAGAAGTGTGACTTTCTTTGCAGGTAAGCATTTAGGTTGTTCCCAGTATAAGGCCATTACAAATAATACCTCTATAAACATTCTTGTAAAACTCTTTTGATGAACATATGTAAATTTTTGTTCTAAGAAAGGAATTCCTAGGCCATGTTATTTATAATTTTGTTGTAGATTTTTTCAAACTGTTTTCTGAAAATAAATTTACACTCTCATTAGCAATGTATGTGAGTTATAGTTACTCCACATGTCTTTATTTTAGCAAGTGGGTGAGTTATAATATCACATTATGGTTTTAATTTGCATTTACCTGATGACTAGTGCCTTTTTATGTTTACTAGCCATTTGTGTAGCCTCTTTGATAAAATGCCATTGTAAGTCTTTTGCCTATATTTTTGTTGGGTTATCCATCTTTTTCTAACTTTTGTGCAAGCATTCTTCATATATCTCCCATATGTATTCTTTTCAGATGCCTGCATTATCAGTATCTTCCATCCTGCGGCTTGTCTTTGCACTGTTGTGGCAGTGCTGCATGATGAACAGAAACACACACTCCTAATGTAGTCCACTGAGCAAGTTTTTTCCTTTATGGCTTGCACTCTCTGTATCTTGCTTAAAAAGACTGCTACTCAAAGTCATGGAGATACTCTTTTATGATTTATTCTGAAATTTTACCTTTCACATTTAGATCTATGTGTCATACAGGCATGGGCAAGACAGAGGGTCCATGTTACTATTGTTACTGTTGTTGTATGTGGATATTCTATGTACAGCTAGCACATACATTCTAGCTGTATGAGAAAGCCATTCTTTCTCTCCATGACATGCCCCTTCCCCATAAATTAGGTCACCAAATGCATATTGGTCTGTTCCAGGACTATGGATTCTGTTCTGGTGATATGCTTGTCTATTCTTGCCCCATACCACTCTATCTTAATTAGTATAGCTTTATAACAAGTCTTGGTAACTATTAACTATGTGTCTGTGAAGCCTGCTCATGGGTGCTGAAACAGAGTCTGGATGATTCTATTGGGGGTGGGAGTGTGGAAGGGATTCTCTTTACACAGAGGCTTGTATGAGATCACGTCTACACCCTTGTCTAACTATGGGATAGGATGATTCTGCAGGGGCACCAGAGATTGTGGTTTTCTCAAAGGCTAGGACAAACCAATAGCTGAGAGTGTGTCGGTGATTTTCTGGACAGCATTTAAAAACACCTAAAACCGATAGGCAAAGCTGAGGACCTTCTGGGTAGAAAAAGTACCCTTTAGCATTCAAACACAGTAACAACGCAAAACTCTGAAGACTGCCAGAGAAAGGCAGACAGATTAATTCTCTCTCATTTAAATTAACCTAAAAAAAGGAACTGTGTGTCAAATATCATAGGAGGTACGGAACAAAAAGGAATTTGTACATTCAAAACATGGTCGCTTTTACTGACTCCTAGTTCCAACTCAATGTGTGGAAAAAGCTGTGGGTGGCATTGGCACACCGTGAGAGAGATGAACAAGTAAAAGGCATACATTCTTTAAAGGCAGCATGTTTTGTGCCAGTTGAGTCAAAGACTATCACTAGGTAATAAATGGGTTGGGGCAGGTAAACTCAGGGTACTGATGGAGCTGCGAATCACCAGCTCCCTGAACATGAGAAAAAGATATATAACTCTCACAAAAAGTAAACTCATCCATAGCCTTGAACCACAGAGCAAGAAGTGTTCTGTGCAAAATTCAGTTCCATTTCATCATGTGAATTTTCCGCCCTGTTTATGTCAACCATGGTGGAATGCTATGGCTTTGAAAAGGATAAAATAAACAATATTCCCTTTCTGTTGCAGCAAAACAAAACTCCCCACACTCAGTAAATCAAAGCTGTACTTGGTAAAAATTGAACAATTCCATCATTTTCTAAAACCTCTAAAACACTCAAATTTGTTTCAGTACTTCTACAAACAATTTGATTAATGATTTTTAGCCAATATATTAGGCACCTACATTGGAGTCAGGACTGGGCTGAGTGGGAGAGCCTCAAGGAGGCTAACATAGTCTGTGCACACACATGTGCACACACATGTAATGCACCATTATTTCCTAACTCAGTGAAAAATGCCCTCCTTTCAGCCTCACAGCAGTCTTTTCATGCTATTACAGCTGCTTTTTCAATACCAGCTCCTAGGCCATTGCTTCTGAAGTTTTTCTGTGCATGTATGGGGGGGGGGGGTAGCATGAGACTGCATTTCTAACAAACTACAGGTGAAGCCAATGCTGTGTCTTGAGTAGTGAAGCTCTAGGCTGACTTTGAGTGTTGTCTTGCCTACCACTGTAACTCTAGCATCTTCCACAGAGCCTTAATGAATGCACGATAAGTGAAGAAATAAATGAAGAAATGTCAAAATACTCCTTTTGCCCTGGCCAGGTGGCTCGGTTGGCTGGAATGTAATCCCACATACCAAAAGGTTGCAGGGCATGTACAGGATGCTGCTGATCAATGTTTCTCTCTCAAAATGATACCTCTCTCCCTCCCTCCCTCCCTCTCTCTCTCTCTCTCCCCAACTTCCTCTCCTCTCCCTGTAAAATCAACAAAGAAATCCCCAAGTGATGATATATTTAAAGTATATATATATATATATATATATATATATATATATATCTTGTGATTTGTATTTATCAATACATTTTTATACTGGTAGACATGAGAAAAGTTCAGC
This sequence comes from Phyllostomus discolor, assembly GCF_004126475.2. Classification (NCBI taxonomy): domain Eukaryota; kingdom Metazoa; phylum Chordata; class Mammalia; order Chiroptera; family Phyllostomidae; genus Phyllostomus; species Phyllostomus discolor. Next base: position 23,327,857 of record NC_040915.2, read on the forward strand.
AGTATGGACATAAATACAGAAATAAGAATAGTCAAAGGCTGATAAAGAAGGTATGATGGAGAGATATAGGAAGTAAAATAGGAATGTACTATCAAATTATAAATGGTTTTGAAACCAAGCAAAGGACTGAATATTAAGCAGGAGATAAAGAGTAAGTCAGCAAGTTTATAAATAGGAATATAATAAGCTAACACAGTTTGCTTTTGCTTTTCCTTCCTTCCTCCCCCCCCTCCCTCCCTCCTTTCCTCCCTCCCTCCCTTCCTTCCTTCCTTCCTTCCTTTTTAAGATGCTAAATCTGGTGGCACTGAGCAGCCGGGAAAGAAAAGCAGTAGGTAGCATATTGTTGCACTAATTTAAAAAGAAGATCCTAAGGTCCCAGAGTAGCTTTGAGGCAGTGAGGAAGGAGGAAGAACTGATTAACAGTCCCTGTATTCCAAAGGTGTGATCTGTTCTCTTGTATCAGACTGCAACTCCTCTGACTCAGCCAAGTCATCAGAGCACGGTGGGCTAGCTTTAGCAATTCAAGGGTTTAGACCTCTGACTTCGAGGTAACGAGCACATATGACTTTGTCAGGCATATTGTAATGTGTGCCTAGAGACAGGGCTCAGGTGAGAAGTCCTCCCTGACTCCAGGTTCCCTTCCCAAAGTCCGCTCTGCACCCTTCAAATCTAGCCTTCTGAAACAACCTTGATCATACTCTATTAAATCTTCCCCAGCACAGCAGGGTAAAGCCTGAGCCTATGAGTGTGCACTTCAAAGTTTTGTAAGGTCTGGCTTCTATTTTCTGAACCTTGTCTATACCTCTCTATCTCTATTCCTCTATCTGTCTCTACCCCTCCTATATTCTGGCCTTTTTTATGTTCTGTTGCATTCCAGACTCCTGGGCCCTCTTTGAATTTTCACCTCACTACCCCTTTGCCTGGAGAATCTATTGCACCCCACCTCATTCTCCACACAGCTCAAATACCACTTTCTCAGGGGAGTCTCTCCTGATCTCCTCTGCTCCACCTGTTAAAGCAGCTCTTCCCTCAGAAATCCCATGCATTTTTTATATATTTCTATTATTTCTTAGGACTTAGTCTATGATTCTGTAATTCTTCTCTTTTTCCCCCAACTAGAATGGAAGCTCCCTAAGAGCAGAACCCAATTTTTACTCATCTCTGCATCCATTTCCACTGGGGAGCCTGGTGTATTGCAGTCACTCCATAATATTCCATATGGCACTCATGGAAATCCAGCAGTGTCACCGAGGTCCCCAATAAGAGAACAAAAGCATTCATAGGGATGCCTATGCCATGCCATATGGAGGGTGAATAATCTAAAGCAGAAGCCCCAGGAATCCATGACAAAGTCAAGTCAACAGACAGAGTGGACACAGGGCACGCATCTGGACCATGGAGAGCCCCCAGTGAGCTGGCCTGACTCCAGGGGGCCGTGTACCCTGAACCCGCCACTACGGCTTTTTCACTTGTCAGGCCAATGAAACTCAGTGGAGCGTAGTTTTGAGACACTGATATAAACGATGTAAATTGCTGTAGAAATCACATATTGTGTTCACTAGGCTGGCTACTGCTACTTCATTACCTGATAAAGAGCAGACAACAGAAGGTTTATTCATATGACACCAAGTAATTTATTTTCTGTAACTGTCAATTAAAATAAAGTGATAATAGAGGCGGACTTTACTTTGTTAAAGCCATTCCTGGAAAGCTATATGAACAATTAGGTTTGGGCTCATTAAATTCTGATCTAACTGTGTCATGGGAATGTGGTATTTAAATCAATCTGCTTTTTGATAAAGGTCTCCTTTGTGTCTCTTGTACCAGTCTTGATTTTCATGGGGCACAGTGCCTGTATGAAGGGATCCATCAGCATCTTAAAAGACACATTTTTACAGCACTTCCCTTTATCTGAGTACCTCTGCCAAGAGAAATCAAGGGAGTGAAGCCCATTTGAGTTGCTTTTCAAGACTCGAGAATATTTATTGCTCCTTAACAAATGGAATATTAAACTAAGACCCAGTGGTCCTGCTACCACTTCGGTGTCTCTCACATCACCACAGCTGCTGATCACTGGGTCCTCTGGGTCAGCCTCTCCGTCGGCCGACTGTAGTTGGATTAGACCCATTTCCCTGTAATCCCTGTGGTACTTTCTTAACAGTTGAATGAGGGAAGAAAAACAATAGCCACTCCAATTCTTTTTTCAAATATCAAAATTCTTATTGTAGAGCATTTTATACAAATTTGGCTCCAGATTTTCTTTCTAGTCCCATATTAATTTAAAAAAATTACATGCAGAGATTATCCAACAAGGAATATCATTAGCCCGCAACAATGTACATCACAGTGCTGAAGATCAGCAGGGAGGACATTTATTCAGTATTCAACAAATATTTATTGAGGCTCACTAAGTTTCTGCAGAAGAAGTAAAAAACACGGTCTCTGCAAAAAGAGATTAGTAAAGAGGGGAACTTGAATTTATTGGTAATCTACCATTAGATATACATTATGTTAGAATTTATATGTACCTCACTTAATGCACTTAAAATTTAGTTAAGGAAGAATGATGATAGTAGTAATAACAATAACATTTGTTTAACAGTATGTGGCACTATTGTAACTGTTTGCATGCATTATCTATTTAAACCCTTAACAAGTCTGTGCTATCTGTACAACCCCGACCCTATGAGGTGTGTATAATTATCCCTACTTTAGAAACAAACAACTGAGTTTCAAAGAGTTCCTCTAGATCACACAGCTAATGAAGTAGGGAGCCCCGATTTAAATCAGGCCTGCCCAGCTCCAAAGTGTGTGTTCTCAACTCTCCACTATATTGCCTGCCTTATAAATCACTTAGAAATGCCAAGATCTGACATATTCTGACATAAACTGCCTAAAAGGCATCTTTTATCCCATTTAAGCCTGAACTGTTCACTATTCCCCAGTCACATCTGTGCCTTTCTTCACTCCTTATTGGTTGTGGCTTTTCAAGTCCTTGTTTTTCACAGTGGAGGAAGGCATTGAGCTTGACCTTGAAGAATAAATAGGACTTCCATGGTGGAGGAAGGAAAAATCGGTTCAAGTGGGAATGGCAAGCTCACAGTTCTAGGGAAGGGATAAATATGGAGCATGTGACCTAAAACTGAAGCCATTGGAAATCATTTCTAGAGTTGTGGGGCAGGGAGGAGGGAAAGAGCCCCCACTGTTCTGGCTCCTGCCTGTCTATCCAACCTGAGTTCAGGGCACTCCTCTGTCCCTCCCTCTCCATGCTACCGCCACACCAGCCTCCTTCAGTTCCTGGTGCACATTGCACATTGCCTTCTTAACCCGGGATTTTTGCTTTGCAGTTCTCTCTACCCTCATGTCTCCCTCCTCTGCCCCCACTTTCCCTAATGTTTACAATAGTAATTAAGTAATTTGTTATGCTCTTATGCACTAAATGGCCACCACCCATGCTGGGATGTAAGCTCCACAAGTTCCTGCGTATGAGACATCCTATCCACCAGAAGACATCTGGCATCCAGCTCAGGTTCTGGCTCATAGTACATAGTAGTTTTAAATGAGGGGTTTCTCTTACTAAGTGTTTCTCTAACAACCCTAAGAGCAGATATTGTCTTTGATGTGTCATCAGAGTAATTGTGGAACTACCGAATAAAAAAAAATTGCTAAGACATGGCAGTATCTAGTTTCATAGTTATATCTGCTTCCGGAATTCCAATCAGGTTGGGTATCATATCCCTACCTGTAATACAGGCCAGGTTCATTCTGTAGCTCCAGTCAGTCCCCTGTGTAGTAACTTACATGCTCCATTGCAGGCCCTATGCTGTGCATGAGGGAAGAACACAGTGATAATAACTAAGGCACGGTTCCTGCCCTCAAGGAGTCCACAGTTCAGTAACCAGGAGATTCCAGTGCAGGATGACGTGTACTATGTCAGAGGAAGGGCAGGATGTTACGGAAGCGTGGAGCTGGGGCCTACACCCAGATTAGGGGTAAGCCAGGGAGGGCTTCCTAGGGAAGTCATATTTAAGCTGAGAGTAGATACTAGCCAAGTAAAAAGACAAGGGAAAGGTGCTTGGCTTGTCAGTCATTGTCAGGAACCTGGCTTTTTAAAAATTATTTGATTATGACAAGAAAAGTATTCTCACTAAAATGAGACCTACCCTCTTAACAACTTTTTGGTGCATAATACATTATTGTTGACTATAGGCAAAATGTTATACAGGAAATCCCTAGAGCTTATCCACTTTATTTAATTAAAACTTTATACCAGTTGATTAGTAACTTTCCATTCCCTACCCCCACTCCCAGCCCCTGGCCACCACCATTGGGAATTTTAGAGCATAGGAAAGATTTTTATTTGATTTATATTTTCAAAGTATCTCTCTCTAACTCAGTGGTTCTCAATCAGGGATAATTTTGCCTCCCCCCACCACCCTGCCAAGAGACATTTAATAAAGTTCAGAGCCATTCTGGGCTGGCAAGACTGGGGTACATGGGCTACTAGAATCTAATGGGTACACGCCAAGGGTGGTACTAAGCATCCTACAATAGACAGGACATCCTCTCCACACACAAAAAATATCACCCAAAATAGCAATAGTTCTGATGTTGAGGACCCCTGCAAAGCTGTGGTGTGGAAAATAGACTATCACAGATTCAAAGAAGGGAGACCAGTTAGGAAGGTATTGCATTAGTCAAGGCAAGAAACAATGGACTCAGAGTACAATGACTACTGTAGAGCTGGTAAGAAGTGGTCTGACCCAGAATAAAATCTGGAGTCAGAACTAACGGGATTGCTGATGGGTTAGAAATGGAATGTGAGGGAGAGAGACCAGTTAATGTTTTAAGTCTCAGTAACTAAGAGTGATGACGCCATTTACTGAGGTGGGAAATATCTGTGGAGGAACAGATGTGAAGTGGAGAAAAACTAAGGGTTCGGTTTGAAGTGTGTTGGGTGTGAGATGATTACTAGACATCCAAGAGGAAATACAGAGCCGGCTCATGAGTCTGGAGGTGAGGGGGGTGGTCCAGACCAGACATCACCATTTCAGGGACCGTGGGCATGCAGTATTTAAAGCCACGGGACTAGATGGGGTCACCCTGGAGTTAAGTCCAGAGAGTGAAGAGGAGAGATCCAAGCCCTGGACCCCGGAGCATTTAGAGATCATGAAGAGTCATCAGAAGGGACTGAAAAGGAGTAGCAGTGAGGGAGGAGGAAAAGCAGGAGAGTCTGGGGTCCAAGTGAAGGAAGGGTATCAAAGAGGGTGGCGTAAACACCTCTGTCCATGAGATCAAGTAAGGAGAGAGTAGGAAATCGGACACAGGGCTGTGGCAAGATTTATGCGTTAATGGAAGTCACTGTTTAGTAAACTGGAACAGGCCTACAATATAAAGGGTTATTTCCATGATTCTTTCTATAAAAGTCTGACCTCAAATTTTCATGTCTTCTTATTAGAAATGCATATGTAAATGCTGGTATGATAACACTGCTGTGATCACTTCCCTAAGAGAAGACAGGGAGCAGTAAACTAACTGAAACCTTTAATTAAAATTAACAAAAATTGGGTTTGGATAGGGAGGCAAGACACTTGCATCCAGTCAAGATGTGACTAAACCCACTGTGATAGTGATTCCTAGTTTCTATTTATCAAAGAGGTAGGCTCCACCTCTAGCCTTGTAATGTTCTCTGTGGGTTTGGGGTTGGCTGAACCCAGAACTCATTTTAAGGACATCTCCCTGGATTCAAAGAAGCTTCATTTTTCTCTGGTGTTTTAATTTTGAGAGAGAATCTCATCCTGAGTTTTATCTTTAATGGTGCAAAGTGCTGTTCCCTAGAGTAAGATCTGATCACACCTCCAAGCTTTCTTAAGTTATCCAGTCCCTTCATACCTCTGAATTTCCCAAAGAAAACAGAATGGACTCTCTAATCCTACATCAATCAGACTCCATCTCTCTCTCCAACCCTCCTCAGTTATTTGCATAAAATATTCGACTAGGCTACAACAAAGTATACAGCCTCTTGACCAGGTTTTGAACTAAGATAGATAATCTTAGTTAGGGGTAGGCTTAAGTACTGGGTATCATTAGGGGATGATCTTCTCTTCAGCCTGTCCTCTTTGTAGGAGACCAAATTAAGATAAGGAATGTAGCAGATTGGAAACCTTTGAAGTTTAGATTAGGTCAATCTTCAACTGGGAAGATGGGTTGGTGACAGATGGCAAACATGTAACATAATCATAATGATAATCACTACCACTGTTTATCCAGTATCTGTAAGCATTGTTACATTTAATCTTCATAATAGCCCTTTGAGTTTGCAATAACTATTTCATTCTTATAAATCAAAAAACTGAAGTTCAAAAAGATTATATAAATTGGCCAACACCACACAGTTAACAAGTGGCAAAGCTGGGAGGTCAAACTCCAGTTGATCGGACTCCAAAACCCACTGAGGCCAGTCACTCTGTTATCCTTCCAAAGCAATACAATAGAAAAAACCCTCAACTTGAGTTGGGAAAATCTGCCTTCTAAATCCAGCTCCAACATTAATTTTGAGGGTGAATTTGGGAAAAGTCATTTAATCTCTCTTAGCCTCAACCTGGTTTTCCTCACCTGTAAACTAATCAGGACGACCCTGATGATCCCCAAGGTACCTTCTAGCACTTGTATGTCTGATTCTACCTTGTGATGTCAGAATTTTAAGTCTTCTCATTTGCAAGGAGTGTTTTGATTTTCATAGTACAGTTGTCTATTATTGCATTTGATCTTTGCAACAACCATGAGGCAAGGCAAGCATTATTACCTCTCTTGTGTTTTACATACAGATGGGGAAACAGACTTGAAATGAAGTAGGTTCCTTGTCCATGGTTAACACAGCTGCTCCCCAGTCGACTGCTCTAATATACCAGGTATCTCTTCTCCTCCTTTATCTCAGGCATTTTCCCCCCTACTGGGGCCTACCCCGTTTCTCATTTCCAAGAAAATGTCCACTACTATTTTAAATGCTAACTACTGAAAAGGTAAAGGGAGGGAGCACACAGGGGCCCCAGCCCCACCAGGGAACAGATCAGGCTGAGCGGCAGGAACGGGGAAGATCTAGCTCACCAGGAACAGGGACTCAGGCTGAGTGCCCATCCAGACAAGAGCCAGGAGGCAACTGTGGGCCTTCCTGCATGGTTGTAGATGGCATTGCCCAGGGCTGTGCAGTAGCTAGTTCTACAGGAGAAATTGTGGGAAAGATTTTCCTAGAATGTTGGCTTTCCCTCCTGCTCCTCATCTTAGAAGATGTTACTATTCTCTCCTGCGATGCCCCAACCAGAAACCTAGAAGATAAAAGCAGAAAGACAAGACAGCCCAGGGCTTACAGGTCAACTCTGGACTCAGACTGGCTGTGTGTTAGACACCTAATCTTGCCAAGCTTCAGCTTCCCCATACATAACATAGTGCTAAATGCTACTTCCCCCATAGCAGGCAGTGAGCAACAAATACAAACATCTTAGAATGTCTGGCACAAAATAATCACTGAAAAATGGAGCCCTCACCCTGGCTGAGTGGCTCAGTTGGTTAGAGCTTTGTCCTGTGTACCAAAAGGTTGCAAGTTCAATCCCTGGTCAGGGCACATACCTAGGTTGTGGTTTCAATACCCAGTTGGGGCATGTACAGGGGAGGCAGCTGATTGGTGTTTCTCTCTCACATTTCTCTCTCTTTCTCTCCTTATCTATCTATCTCCCTTCCTCTCTCTAAAATCAATAAATACGTATACCCTCAGTTGAGGATTAAAAAAAAAGTGCCCTCAAAAAATGAATGAGCCTTCTCCTTCACCCTCTGTAGCCAATCAGTCTTCAAATGGATAATGGATAGTCTATTCCTAAATCTACTTAAGGCTGTTCACTTTTTGTACACCCTTGCTGCTACCACGTGGTCCAGGTACTTACCACCTTTGATCTAGGCTCCTCCAATATTGCTTTTTTGTTTCCATGCCGCCATTCTCATTGCCACTTCACCCCAATCCATTCTCCATTCTAAAGAGTGTTTTCACAAAACATGTGGATGAGCTCATGTCAACCCTGCATTCCATCCCTCATTGCTTTTCTGCAGCAAGGCTCCTTCTAGCACCCAGAGCCCTGCATGGCTCATCTCCCATCACTCTGCACCTCCCCACCAAGGATCTTCCTGTATTCCTCTGCTGTTTCTCCACCAGGACAACATTTATCTCTTTCATTCCCACATCTTTGATTCCTGGCATTTTCTCTGCCCATAACACCTTTCCCTGGTGAACTCATTCTTCAGGCCTCAGCTTAGAAGTTCCCTCCTCTGGTAAGCCTAGGAAGTATCATCAGCACAGGCCCTACACACAGAAGGTACTTGATAAATATCTGTTGAATAAATGGCAGTCAGTGACAGCATCAAAGCTGATTCAAATGTGACTCCTTAAATCCCTGCAGTCTGAGGACAAGCTACATTCCCAGTCTGGGCCAGGGCTCGGCTCCCGGTTATGTCAGCACCCAGAGCCATGAGACATAAACTACTGCAGGCCCTGCCTGCCATTCCCACTGGGTCAAGAGCACACATGGAGTAAATAACAAGGGATCTGCTAAGGCCTGGAGGCCAGACAGGTGCCCAAGACACATGCCATCCTCTCCTAATCTCTTCCCAGCTCTGTCCTCCTTCCCATGGGTTTCCCTTTCCCCCCTAAACCCAAGCAGTGAGACACACGACATCCCTTATGGGAAAAAGTCTTACCACGTCTCTGGAAAATTCATTTCTAATCCACCTAAGCTTTTAACAGCTTGAGTGTTCATGACTGTTAGTTAGAACTGTCAATTTAGTATAAGGCCCTGGAAGAAGGAGAATCTCTTGGAGGTAAAAAAGAAAGATTAAGAAATTACTTAGGCATTTTCAGAGTGATTTCTGAGGTATATTGCTGATGATCTTATTAATCTCTTTTTCAACTGTGTGCTGACAGCTAATGTTCTCTATGATAAACTGGCAGAGCACATGCAAATCCCTATTAATACACTTGTTTTGGGGACACACTGGGGGATACAAGCAGAGAACAAATGTTTGGCATCTGAAGTGAATTTTGTTTTCAGTTTTGTGTTCAATCCAAGGAACATTTGTTGTGTGCCTGATACATTAGGGGCTGTGAAGAAATCAAAGTGGAAATCCAACCCCTGCCCTCTAGTTGTCTGTGATCTAGCTGTGCCCACGAGGCTGAGAGGGAGAAGGCAGGCAGATGTGGAGGACTACAAGAACCAGGCACCAGAGTAAGTGATAAGTATGAGGGTGGGCACTGGGGCAAGCTGGTTTGCTGCTGCATTCCCAGCCCAGCATCAGGCTCATAATGGCCTGATGCTGGGCTTTTGATAGTTGCCACAGGGATAACAGAAGGATGGAAGGCTAGTTGGGTCCCAGTCCTGCCATGTCACTAATAAAACCTCTGACCAATCACCATCCTTTCTGAATCTCAAGTTCTTCATCTATAAAGTGGGACTGTGGGAAAAAGTTCTTCCTAGGACACTGTTGTAAGAACTTGTGGTTGCCAGCACGCTGTCGACTGGACATACCCAGCTCTCTCCCTCTCGCACCCAGGGTAGGATCGCTCGTCCCTTTCCATACTGATGCTAGATGCTGTCATTTTATTTTATCTGGTTGATGAAATATAAACAGAAGTGACATGTGTCACTACTGGGAAGAAGCTTTAAGAGCCAGTATGTAGCTGGGGATGTTCCAGATGACAGCTGCTTTGTCAGTCTTGGCCCCAAAGGGAAACTGAAGAGAAAATAGCCCTTAACTAACTTGTACATGTGGCATAAGCAAGAAATATACTTGAAAAGGTGACAAGTGTTGGCAAGGTTGTGGGGAAATTGGAACTCTTGTACACTGCTTGTGGGAATGCAAAATAGTACAGCTACTGTAGAAAATAGTATGGGGGATTTTCAAAAAATTAAAAATGAAACTATCATGTAACCTAGCAATCCTACTCTTAGATACTTATTCAAAAGAATTGAAATCAGGATCTCAAAGAGATATTAGCACTCCCATGCTCACTGCAGCACTATTCACAACAGCCAAGATATGGAACAACCTAGATAGCCATCAATGCATAAGCGAATACAGAACATGTGGTATATACATATAATGGGATATTATTTGGCCTTTAGGAAGAAGGAAAGTCTGCAATATGTAACCACATGGATGAACCTTACAGACACTGTACTAATCAATGGGCATTAAGTTTCAGTTAAGCAAGATGAGTAAGTTCTATAGATCAACCGTACAACACTGTGCCTATAATTAACAATACAGTATTTCACACAATATGTTAAGAGGGTAGGTCTCATGTTACGTGTCCTTGCCATAACAAAATGAAATTTTAAAAAGAAATAAATACACCTGGTTGGTTTAAGCAAAGATTTGGGGATCTTTTGTTATCACAGCATACAGAATTTAATAAGGAGAAAAAGCCCTTCATACAAGCTAGGGTTTGAATAAATATAATAGCTGGCAAAGGGACCCCCAAAAAGTGTTGCATTGGAAGAGACTGCACCTAGCTGAATGGGTTGGGAAAATCTTGGCGAAAATATCATGTGAAATGAACTCTGAATATGGGGAGACTATCTGAGGATGTACACAGAGAAGCAAGAAGATAAGAGGCATGGGTGAAAGCCACTCGGGATGGCCAGGGAAGGTGAGCGTGGCCAGAGCAGTGAATGACTAACAAGAACAGCAGTGAGAAAAAATGCCACGGACTAGGCACTTACTATATGCCAGTCTCTGTCTTATATGATTTACATGCATTTATTCTTCACAACATCTCTGTATTAGTCTTCTATTATTGCCATAACAAAACTTAGCAGCTTGAAACAACACAAGTTTATTACGTTAGAGTTCTGGGGGGTCACAAGTTCAGTAAGAGGCTCCCTGGGCTAAAAGGTATTGTCAGGGCTGTACTGCTTTCTGAGGGCTCCAGAGAAGAATCCATTTTTTTTTCTCACTCAGATTGTTGGCAGATTTGAATTCCTGCGGATACAGGACTCGGGTCCTTGCTTCCTTTCTGGCTTTCAGAAAAGGGCTCTTTCCAGCTTTCTCATCCCTTGGCTCATGGCCCTCTTCCTGTCTTCAATGCTAGAAATGGAGGGCCAAGTCCTTCTCATACTTCGAATCTCTCCTGACTCTTCTTCAGTCCTCCCTCTTTGACCAATTCTCTTCCTCTTTTAAGAGCCCTTGCGATTATACTGAGTCCACCTGAATAATCACTCTGTTTCAAGGCCCCTAACTTTAATTCTATCTGAAAGTCTCTTTTGCCATGTAATACAACATATTTAGAGGTTCTAGGGATTAAGGCATGGGTGTCTTTGGGTGGCCAATTTTCTGCCTACCACATCCCATTCTGTAGGTAAGGAAATTAAGGCTTAGTGTGGTTAACTAACTTGTTCAAAGTCACTCCCCAGTTTTTAGCCAAACAGCCGAGCAGCCTGACACTGAGCCTGTACTCTTAACCACTGACTTCATCCAGGGAACACAGACGGGACAAGCGGAGGACCGAGCTGGAACAGAGCCAGGGGCCAGGGGGTTATTGCAGCCATCCTCAAACGGCAGAGACAAGAGGTGGCTCAAAGGAGCACTGCACAGTGATTTCCGGTCACACCTTAGTTTTCCGTTGCCATGTCAACAATTTACCATGAACTTACTAGTTTAAAACGACACCCATGTGTTACCTTAGAGTTGTGCCTGAATTTGTGACATTAGTCTTTTACAATATTTTAAAGACAGTTTATTTAACTTTATGCAATAATTTGCCCTATGACAAACACTTTAAAGAGCGAAGATTCTGAGAGAACATGACTATGTAAGAATTATGGCTATATCTGAGATGTCTGTTTCTCAAAATGGGTGCTTTAAAAGTGTTGAAATCACTTGATTAACTCACAGAATAAATGACTCCTCATACAATTATGTTTTTGCTATTAATTGGTTTAAGAAATATTTTTAAATATTCCTATATAGATAGCTCAGAAAAAAAGCATTACAAATTGCTTATTTACAAGTTTCATATTTACTCAATAAATATTGAGACTGCGACAGGTTCTAGGAAATTACCTAGAAACCTAAAATTCCACAATGATATAATAATTTACTGTAGTGGTAACAGGGAAAAAAAGCAGAACAGGGGTGGTATTGATGGGGAAGCAGATGAGTTCAGAGAAAGAGAAGCAAGGTAGGACGCAGCAGATAAGCAGGCTTCTCGGAGGAGGTGGTGCTGGAGCTGGACTTACAGTCATTAAACCCAGGGTCCGTGCCCCGGCTTCAGACACTCTGCTTGAGTCTAGCCCCTGCCTCAGTCTCCAGACTCACCCTATGCTGTCCATCATGTTGAACACAAGATGCCTCTTCCTGCCCCAGAAAGTTTGTTCTTCCTGTTTCCTCTGCTAGAATGTGCCCCTCCAGATTTCTCACATATCTAGATCATTCTCAACCTTCAGATCTCAGCTTAAATATCACCTCCTCAGAGAGATTTCCCCTCATTTCTCTGTCTACATCACTCCCTGCCTTCCCTCTCCCTGACTGCCACTCACCAAGTTAGTGGAGCCATTAACCACACTTAATGGCTGACATGACGAGGTATTGCTATTATCTCCATTACATAGATGTGTAAGCTGAAAATCGGCAAGTCTAAGCCACTTTCCCAGGGTCACACAGCCAGTAAGAGAAGAGGCTGGGATTTGAACCCAGGTTGTGTGGCTCCATAGTCCATAATTTTAACAATGACATTCTAGGTTTTCTACATATTATAAATATTATAGGTATTAATTTAGAAAATCAAAAAATAGGAGAAGAGGGAAAAGAAAGAAAGTCCATAATCCAGCCACCTAGATGACTCCTATAATATCCCAGTTTACACACTTCTAGACATTTGTCTCTGCCAAACTTAAGTTTTCAAATGGGGTCATATAGTATAGTCTGTTTTATAATTTGCTTTTTTCCATTTAGCATACTGAACACTTCTTTTACGCCACCTTTCATTTCTGGATGGTAGTGGCTGCCTCTACCAGGTGTTTTCTCTAGCCCAGGTACTCTACTAAGCACAGTCCAGCCCATCCTCACAACAGTGGGTTTGGGTTGGTCCTGTTATTAGCCCCATTTCACAAATCGATGAAACTGAGGCTCACTCAGAGATATGAAATAACTTGTCCCAAATCACACGGTTAATAAATGTAAGTGGCAGTAGTATCAGAAAGAGCTGAGTGTCCCTTTGATGAAATGACTGGGGCAGGGGGTTGGGGGTTGGCGGGGACGGGAGGCAGTGAGACAAAGAAGAAGAACAGTTTCCGGCCTCCAGGGCGGCTGGAGTAGCTTGGCTGGAGATGTGTGGAAGGGAGGGCTGTGTGTGCAGGGAACTAGGTAGAATGAAAAAATACCTGGCAGATGGAGGTTTTTTAATTGGCATTTTTAAGTAAAATAGCTTCTTTTAATATGTGCCTTGTGCTGGAGCTAACCAAACATTAATTAAAGCACACATGGTTATTTTCTCTCCCATTTGCTGATGCGTAAGGTGTCTTTTTTAAAAGCTCTCAACATCCCATATTTAAATATGCTGCCAACTCTAAGGGCTTCAAATACAAGTTATGTTGGACCACAGGTGACAGCCCAGGCCCTCCTCTGGCCCACGGAGGCAGGGACCCAGGCCCTTGCAGCCCATCTCACTTCTCAAACCAGTGGGTGGATCAGCAAATTGTAGGCGCTCTAGGGAGGGTCCTGGATACAAGAAAACCATATGTGTTGGTATTATGGGTTAGCCGGTAGGCAGCTGGCTATAAAAAGAGAGTGGCTTCTAAGAACTTAAACCCAAAAATATATGTGGAGGAAGTTCCATTTTTAAAGCAATATGGTGCCAAGTATTCCTTTGTGTCTAGGAACTGTGGGTGAGTGGTGCCTGGGACCTGAGAAGGTAAAACTTGAGAGAAGACGGTGCTGCCCTGGTCCAAGCTGGACCCACTTTCAGCCCCGAGAAATCACACTCCTGGAATTCGGCAGACCTGGGTTCACATTCAAGTTGCATTGCTTGCCTTATGAGCTTAATTATTTCATCTCTCTGAACCCTGGTTTCCTCATTTATCAAAAGGGATATGTGTCCTTGTCCTGAAGAGAGTGATGGGGATTACAAAAATGGATGTCAAGCATCCCCCTCAGCATCCAGGCTAAGAAGGTCCTCAGAGACAGTGGCTGCTGGGTGGTTAGTGTGTTTTGGGCAAAGTGAGATTCTTGTTTGTTCAGTTCCTTGCCCTACTTCCACATCAGTGCACAGGCTGTTCCTGCTGCAGGAAATGCCTTTCTTTCTATCTCAGAATGCTTAAAGCCTGCCTGCTCTGCACATTCCAGTTAAATGTCTCCTCTTCCATACTGTCCTCCCAGATTTCTCCCATTTGGACATGGTTTTTCCCACCTCTGCACTTCAACAGCACTTAATCAGTGATTCCCCAGGTTGGTCACCTCAGCCCAGGTAACACTGTCACTTCTGTGTGGATCATATTCATCCCATGCAATTGATTTCCTTGAGAAGAAACTTCTTACATATTTCCCATCGAGCTTGATGTATATACAGTCAATCCTTAATAACACTGTATAATCATTCACTCATTCAGTATACATTCATTGAGCACCTACTGTATGCCATGCACTATGCTAGGTGCCAGGGGTGTAGCAGTGAATGACACAGATAAGGCCCCTGCCCTCAATGAACTTACATTTTAGTGGAGGGAGACAGATAATAAGTGAATAAACCAATCAATAAATACATAATTATATAAAGATCACTTTAGACTTTGATAAGTGCTATGCAGAAAAGGAAACAAGATGAGTGAGATACAGGTGGCAAAAAAACAATACTCAGAGTGGTATGTGTGAGGAGGTGACGTCTGAACATAAACTTGAAGGGCAGATGGAGGCAAGCTTGGGACAATTTCAGAAAGGTGAGCTCCAGGCAGAGGGAACAACGAATGTCCTGAGGTTAGAAAGAATTTGGCATGTTCTAGGAAGCACATGAAGAAGGCTAATGAGCCTGGAGCATAGGCAGAGCAGAAAACATGGGACAAGGTGAAAGGTGGGCCATATCAGGCTGACCTTGATAGGGCACTGGGGTTTATTTTCTAAGTATGACAGATTTTAAGTGGGCTGGAGAACAACACGATCCTAGTTATAGTTTTAAAAGATCCCTCTGGCTATTGTGTGGTCCGTGGGTTACACAAGAACAAGAGAAGAGGCAGAGAAATGGGATACTGATATCTAGAATCTACAGTGGTACTTGGGCCCATGGAGATGACTGGATTTGATGGACTGTATGTGAGGGTGAGAAAAGAGAGACAAGGCAGAAATGCCTCCCTGGTGTTTGGTGTGCACAGCAGCAGGGGGAGCGGTGCCATTTCCTGAGATGATGAAGGTGGAGAAGAGTAAGTTATGTTGTATGTATGTGGGCTCTTTGGTAGGAGCTCATTAAGAATTTTGTTTTGGATATTTCAGGTTTGAGGTGTCAAGTAAGCAGTTAGATGCATGCGTTTACAGTTCAGGAGAGAGACTGGAGGTCTAATTTGGTAGTTACCTGCATCTACCTATAAAAGTTGTGGGACTGGAGCTGATTATCTAGGGCAAGACTGTAGACAGGGATGGGAAGGGGGCTGAGGCCTGAGCTCTAGGCATAAGAGCTTAAGATGAAGCAGAAAGAAGAAACCAGCAAAGGAGACTAAGAAGGATGAACTTGCAAGGCTGGAGGAAATTGAGGAGAGTGTGGGAACCTAGAAGTTAAGAAGAGTGTTTTTAAAAGAAATTATCATCATCAACATAGCTGACATCTTGAGCTCTACTGTGTCTTTCCTAAGTGCATGACTTACTCAGTGAGTCTTTACGATTCATGAGATGGGATTCATTATCTCTATTTTCACTCTCTACCCAAGACTTAGAGAGTGAAACAAAGAATTAGTAAATTATTTAAAATAAGTGAATTGATCTACATCCATTCTTTTGCAAACTGTGCCATAACCTATACTCCCATAACTTACCTAAATGGAAAAAAAAAGACCATCCATCTTCAACACGTAGCTCTGCAAATGCTAGAACAGTACACTAGCTCACAAATTACTGCGATTTCCTTAGACTTTGTTGCCCAGCCCCCACCTCCCTACCCTCGGGACTCCCCACAAGAGCGCAGGGCTGTCCTCCTGCTACAGCATCAGAACACAGTGACCGGCAGCTGGGACAATTAAAGTGAATCACTCCAGCTCTGCCAGGAAGTGCTGAGTGATTTGCAGCTGATGACAAATGAGATGATGTGCCACCTAGACTCAGCCTCTTGGATGAAGTGGCCTCATCAGTGGAATTGTTGCATTCCACTGCAACAATTCCACTGCAACAATAGATAGCTCAGAGCTATCTATCCTGGTCTAGGACCCTCGATGCCCCACACCAAGTGAGTCTCTCTCTGAACATAGCTCAGCTCAGTAATTAGTCAAGATGGACTTCTTTTCCCCAGTAATTTAGAGGAAGGCTATCTGACCTTCTGCTTCATGCTTCTGTTTCCAATACTTTCTTTAAACACCCATTTGAAGCAGATGACAAAGGGAGTAAGTTGAGCTCAGTTACCTCTTGAGCTCAGCTGAATGGAGGCACACAGGGGTATCCCTGATGCCCCCTTCCTCCTAAGGATAACAGGACATGCTTTTGGAAAAAAAGAATGTCCATGCCCACCTCCTTGTCGGAGATGTCCTAGAGAGGAGGTTGGTGGGATCAAAAGTTGAATGCTGTTTAATAACGTCCCACCCCCTATACCAGCCCCATGTATCTGCTTTCCTGAAGGCCCCTCCCTGCTCCCCTATATCCAGCCACATCATTGCTCCTCACACTGTCTGCATGCCTCCACCCCAAAATGCTCCCTCTGTGCCAGCCCTGTGCTATTGTGCATGCTTCATATGTACTATCTTTTTTAATTCTTAAGAATACCTTTAAAATGAGTACTATTACTCCATTTTGTAAAGAAACGCACAAAGAGATTCAGTGGCTTGCCCAAAGCCATACGCCCAAAAAGTAACAAGGCAATGCTCCGTCTTGTGTTATCTGGCCCATGCACCAATTCTCGGCCCAATGCCCTCTGCTTTCTCTCTGAGGATAGCCCAAAAGTAATTGTCAAGTGAATCACTGCAATATTTTATCTGGGTGTTTCTGTGGAGGAACTGATAACCACATAAATGACTTTTTAAAATATCACAACTACTGTTGCATGTGAGCTTAAATCAAAGGTCTCTGCAATTCACAGTAGGACCGAGGGAAGGAGTCAGCAAGCCATGGCCCGCAGGCCAAATCCAGTCTGCCGTTTGTTTTTGTAATTAAATTTCTTGGAACACACCTGTGTGCATATGTTCTTGTATTGCCTATGGTGGGTTTCACACCACAACAGCAGAGATGAGTAGTACAACAGAAACTGTAAGGCCCACAAAACCTGAAAGATTTATTACCTCGCCTTTTGCAGAAAAAGTTTTTCAACCCCTGCTTCACAGCAACAGATTCAAACTGCCAGATTATAAATACACATTTAAAGACCTGGAGTAATTCCCAATTCATGCCCAGGACAGGAAATGCCTAACTGTCAGAACCCGGAAAATTGTCCGATCATATCTTTACTGTCTTCCTTTAGCATCAAATACGTGTTTAATGATGCATTTAGTTATTGAAATTATTATCAAAATACATGCAGTTAATAAATTTCCTCTTGTTAACAAAAGGAAAAAACATCATTTGCAAGAAGAGACAGCTTGCAGCCAGGACCTCAGTCCCAAGACCATCAGAATCAGCTCACCCAGTGGGCATGCATGAACTGGCATCTGAGCGTCTTCCCCTCCCACAGCCCTTGTTCCCCGGGGTCTCCAAATCCTATCACTTTGATATCATCATCTCTTCAGTCAGCCTGCCCTCCCAATTCCTGTGGCTTTGCTTTACTTCAACCCATCATCATCCTCACTGTTAATCAGTAAGTGCCATAAATAATAATCACAGTAACATCTTAAATCATTACAGCAGCATGGCTAAAGCTATACTAGAATGATCATGGTGTAATAGGAAAACATAAGGGGCCAGTTGTTTGTTGCTCTACAGGCAAAAGTTGGGAAGTATGCAGAGAAGACGATATCCCACTCACCTCCTCCTTTTTACGTCTCTGTTGTGCCTTCTCCCACCCCTGCACCTGTTCTATTTGGCAATCTCCTCCTCATACTTCAAAATCTAGCACAAGTTTCTCCTTCTCTGGTAACTTTTCCTGCCCTCTGCCAGCAGGGTAGTTAGTAAGTCCTTCTGTGTTCCCTTAGTGCTGCTTTCTTACTTGTCAAACAATTGAAGTAGTACTATAATTACCATTAATGACATTTGTATAAGATAGTGATGATCGCTTTAGCCAACTGCTTGCTTTGCACCAAACACTGTGCTCAACCCTTTACAAAGAATCAGGGTATCTGACCCCAAAGCCTGTTTTACTCACTAAGCTATACTTCCTATCTTCATGAAAGGGAGAGACTGTGGTGTATTCACTTTCATCTCCCAAATGCCCAACATTACCTACAATACAAGAAATGCTTGTAAAGTGAGTGAATATATAGTATGGTACACAGGATCCAAAGATTCCATATCTTGGTTATTTAAATACTAAGCTAGGTACCACTGTGAACAGATTTTACAGATGTAAAGCCCCAAGTCAGCTGACTTTAAGATTAACAGAGATTGTATTACCCAAGTGCACCTGACCCAATGAGGTGAGTTCTTTAAAAGCAGAGTTTTCTCCAGCTACTGAAAGTCACAGAGATTCAAAGAGTGAGAGGAATTTGCCACACTTGCTGACCTGAAGATGTGGGGACACATAATGAGGAATGCAGGCAGCCCCTAGAAGCTGAGAGCAGCTGCTGGCTGACAGCCAGCAAGAAAAATATGACCTCAGTCCCACAAGCACAAGGTGATGAATTCTGCAAACAACCAGTGGGCCTGAAAGAGAACTCCAAGCCATCACCTTGATTTCAGCTGGGTGGGACCCTGAGCAGAGAATGCAGACATCCTAACCCAGACCTCTGATCTGCAGAGCTAAGAAATAATGAGTATTGTTAGAAGCCACTAAGTTTGTGGTGATTTGTTATGCAGCGATAGAAAGCACATACACACAGGTCTCCAAGTCTGTGGTGAGGCTGCTTTCTGGGTCCCAGAGTCTCCACTGATAAGAAGTGCATGTTGGCTGGGATCCAACATCAGAGAGGTGTCGTGAGTTGAGGAAGTCCATGCCTGTCTATAAATGAATCAGAATTCGGTGAGGAAGGGAACGTTCTGCAGTGGATAGAGTACTGGGCAGGGAAGAGGAAGCCCAGGCTCCTCCTCCCAGCTCTGCCACTGCCTCACTGCATGACCCTGGGAAAGTCACTTGACATCTCTTCATTGCTGTTCTTTCATCTGCAAGATGCAGATGTTCAACCCTTTCCCATCCACAGGGCTATACATGAAATTCAAGTAATGGGTCCAACAGCCACCTAAGTTGTGGCCAATTCTGGAGAAACATAAGGGATTCTTCAGTTACCTAGGGAGCCTGAGGAACAGCTATGCCAAGCTGCAAGACTAATATAATTCAGGTGACTAGGCAGACCTCCAAGGCATTCAGATCACAGCTTTCCCTTTCCTACTAAGAAAAGTACTGCTTTGCCCTGTGGCTCCCTGGGAGAATAATCATTATAAAAAATAACATCTTATATTTCGATAGCACTTTTCAGAGTGCTTTTCCCTCTACCATTTTAATTCCAGTAGCTTATATTGGTTAAAAGAAAAGAATGGACTAAGAGTCCTTCTAGTTCTGAAAGTTTTGATTTCTCACCAGGAAGTAGGGTTGGCCTCACCCATTACACAGAGGAAGAAGACTGAGACCCAGCTGGGCAGGCAATGGGCCAAGGTTATGGGGCTGGTTAGTGAAACAGCAAATGCTCTCATTCCCAGCATTCCCAGCATTGGCCTCTACTAACTCCAGCCTCTGGAAGGGAGCTAGGAGAATGCAGAGTTCTTGGATCGAGGCCCAGCTTTGCCTCCACCGGGTCTGACCTGAGGGTGGGGGGCTGCCTCACACTCAAGTTCCCATCTCATGGTTCAGTTGCAAATGCAGCACTGAAATCACGGCCCATTTGGAAAGGTTTCTTCCCCTCAGCCCTCCAGTTATTCCATGGATGACACCTGCTGACTGTTAAGCAAAAGAGCCTTTCTTTAATCTCTTCATTAAGAAAATGGGGATGTGGGGAATACCATATGTGGTAAGTGTTCTTACCACCCAACAGCTGAATATTAATTAATGGAGAATGGGTGAATATTAATTAAAGGAAAATAGGGAAGAAAGAACCATAGGCCTGGCACTTCCTTGGGAGGCCTCTGAGCTTCACTACCTGGCCCCCAAGTTGGGATACCCTCGGCTCAGGAATGTTAGAAGAGGAGGCAGCCATCCTGAACACTTGGTTTGAGGCCATGACTCCAGACATCCTGCGCCATGAGCAGGTTTGGATTCTCCCGGCCCAGAAAACTATTCCTGGTCTCTAGAATCCAGCGTGAATAGTGCTGCCAGGTTTTGAGAGCGGCAGCAGCATTCACACATTCCCTCATTACTGAGGCCTACTGGGCACTCCGTGCTGGAGACACAAGCCACACAAAAGAACTAAAAGGTTCTGTTACTCTCATGGAGCGTATAATCTGGGGGATATCAGACAGTCAAACAACCACACAAACAGATGTCAGATTTCAGCTGCGAAGTGAGCTGCACGGGGCTCTGAGAGTCTTAACATTTGAGTGCTGAAAAGGTAATGACTAAGGTGAGGTCTGACTGGTGAATAGTGCTGAGCACTGATTGGGGGTGGAGAACAGCATGCAGTGAGGGAGACAGCCTTTTGAGCATGAAGGACAGAACGAAGTCCTGAGTGACCTGAGTACAGAAAGCACATTATGGGATGGCAGTGGAGAGCAAGCCAGGGGCCAGACCACACAGGGCCTTAAGAGTCACCAAGGAGTTTGAATTTTATTCCACAGGTAAGCGGAGGGCTTGGATGGGTTTTAAGCAAAGACGCAAAGATACAATTAATGTTTTTGAAGAGATCACTCAGGCGGCCTTATGGTGAACTGATCTGGTAGAGGAACGGGAAGAGAGGGGGTAGAATGGAGGCAAGAAGTCCAGTTCAGACACGTTACATCGTCCAGAATCGGGGAAGGAGCGGCAGCTTCACCCGGGCCTGTCCTACCACACTAAGATGGACAGAGCACCAGAATGGGCAGCCTGAGGCTGGTATGACTTGGCAGTGACTTTGCCTCCATGCACCCCATTGTGCTCGACTGCCCAACTCTGAAACCAAAGTTGGTCTCTGGCTCCACCTGATGATTGACGCCCTCTCTACCTTGGTTGATTTGTGTCCCCAGCACTCAGTACCCTGGAGGACCAAGAGTAGGAACCAAGTACTCTTGGTTCAAGGTGTTCAGAAGATCCACCACTTGAATAGCTTGAGAAATGGAAGAATACACTCACCCTCAGATTAGCCATTGTTGCCCAAACCTGCTTGTCAAAAATATCTTCCTCATATTTAGTGTTTGTTTTCTGGAACTTCTGCCAAATGCGCCTACATCAGGTCACATGGTACAACCTTCAACTCAATACTGCAGTGAACCTATCTCTTCAAGTCTTTGCTTATTGTAAAATGTTCCCTCTTCCTGAGCCGTTCTTCATATGGTGTTTGCTTCACCCTCCTGGTCTCACCCCTCGGAATAAGCCTCCTCTTATTCCCGCCTACACGTGAAGCATCTAGGAACATTCTTTTACATAAAGCAAGCAAAAACAAAGATTTGTTGGCTTTTTGGGAGTAGCACTGTCTGCCTAGGCTGAAAAAGAAGTCCCTAAGAAACTGAAACAAAGTGGAGCTCATGGAACAGGGAATAGCACAGGAAGGGTGGGCCAGGGTTTTGAAAACTGTGGAACAAGCAAGCCTGGGTACTGGTCCTGGGTCAGTGTGAGTTGGGACTCTTGAGTTTCTTTATCTGTAAAACTTGTGGGCTGGATTGGTGATTTCTCTGGTTAAGTGTTAGGTTCTAGTTAAGCACTGTCACCTATTGAAGGCTCTGAGCTTGAGGCTCAGAGTACATGTTAGAAAGGGACGAAAGATACCGCTGCTCCAGGGTTCCACTTCCCTGATAAACTGAGGGGGATGGAAAAAGAAGTGGAATGCAAATAACTTTATCACCCTGTGATTCAATATAACGTGATGTCCACTCTGTCCACCACATAAAAATCACCCCATATAATATCTAAATCACTCTGTCATACTGTTTGGAAGCTCTGGACTTGGAGATCTCCCAGCCAAATTCAAAAACCACAGTGGATCTCGATCAGTCATGTTTCTCTTCATTGTTTTTGGACCTGAGAGAGGAGAACAGGATTCTAAGAACATTAAGGATAAATTTCTCACCTCGTGTGTAATTGTCACACTTGCCATTTGATCCAGAACAAAATACCCTTTGTCTTTTATTTCATTCAAATTCTCTTTATCTGTGATTGGGGGCGGGGATGGGGGGGATATGTGCCTCCTTTGCCAGCCAGAGGACAATAATGAGAAGACAGTCTGAAAACATTTCTGGACATAATCAAACATGTGCATTGTGTCTATAAAGGCATTTGTACATGTATGCACAAACATTTGGTGTATATGTAACTACATTTATCAAAAGGTTTATGTGTGTTTGTGATTTGGGGAGCAGGTGTCAACATGTCTGTTGTCATTGCTGGCATGTGTCTTGTTATATATGAATGTGTGAAAGTGAGTGTGAATATGTACCTGAGGGGCTTTACCACCCTGAAGGACAGCAACCCTACAGGCCCTTACCGGTGATAAGGCCCCAGTGCAGAGGGTTTCTCTCTGACATCTGCATTCTCACACCCTGCTGACAGAGGAAAAGGCGAATGGGGCCTGACAGCTCTGCTGGGGGGTCCAGGCTGGCTCTCAGCCCCTACCTACAGCCTTCATAATTGATGTCTGCGCTTCTGACACCTCTTCCCTTTGGCCTCAGGTCCCTGTCCGGCCGCATCGTTGGTGGTGTCTGGTGGTTCTTCACGTTGATCATCATCTCCTCATACACAGCCAACCTGGCTGCCTTCTTGACAGTGGAGAGGATGGTGTCACCCATTGAGAGTGCAGAGGACCTAGCGAAGCAGACGGAAATTGCCTACGGGACGCTGGAAGCAGGATCCACTAAGGAGTTCTTCAGGGTAGGGATACCCCTTGTCCCAAGGCACTTTCACAAAAGGGAACCACTACTGTCATTAAAATATCCTTCTCATTAACAAGCAGGAGATTACAGGCAGCCAGGGCAACTGCTTAACAGAATGTGGGTCAGGGAAATTCAGAACATTTCTCAGCTTTCTGCGGATTTCTGAGAAATCTACATCTGTTTATCTGTGGAAACTTCAAAGCTTTTGCACTGAGTCAGACCCTTTGTGTATGCCAGTCTGGGCCACATTCTCTGAGGACTGCAGAGGACAGTACAGACGAGCCCCTCCCTGCTCCTGCAAGGACCTTTCATGCTCTTTAGTAATTGATTAGGAGTAGCTTCGGGACAAGATCGCAACCTGATGCCCTTTGTGTCCCTTCCTTGGAGACTTGGGAAACAGACAATGGTATGTGGGAAACAATTACTAGATTAGGTGGTCTATTACAAACTGTCAGAA
Source organism: Phyllostomus discolor (assembly GCF_004126475.2). Lineage (NCBI taxonomy): Eukaryota > Metazoa > Chordata > Mammalia > Chiroptera > Phyllostomidae > Phyllostomus > Phyllostomus discolor. The sequence continues at coordinate 23,351,618 of NC_040915.2, forward strand.
AAGAGGGAAACTGTCACATGGAAGTGGAGGCAGTAGAGAAGGCAGAGGGCAGAGAGCTGAGGCACACAAGGCATAAGATCAGCCAGACCTGGTCCACAACCTGGCTCCATTCTTTATCATTCTGTGGCTCTTAGCCTCTTTGACACCATTGCTCCATCTGTGAAATGAGGAGAATAATGTTTATCTCAAAGCATCATCACGAAATTAAAAGAGATAAGGAATTCGAAATACCGGGTAAACAAAGATCAGTGGATGGAGGTTCCATTTACCATTAGGACTTCAGGGAGGCACAGGCTTTGGGGATCCATCTTGAAGGTACATCCCTTGTGCAAAGGCACTTTCACAGAAGGGAACCACTACTGCATTAAAATATCCTTCTCCCTAAAGAGCATGAGATTATAAGATCAAGGGAAACTGGGTAGAGCCTGTAAACCACAAATAATAGGCCCCGTAATATTTCTAGACATCATAAAGCCAGGTCTGACCTGGGTAGGCTAATTACATTCTACGCAAAAGGAACAACTTTAAAAAATGCCCCAAAGCAGGAAATTCTGCAGTTCCCTGGACTTTGGACTTGTTCATCCTGGGTTCTGAACAAACAGCACAGGGAGCTATGATATATTGATGAAACAAACAAGCAATTGCTACCACTTACTTAGCACTTACTATAAATCCAGTCCTGTGCTAAGCACACCCTGTGTGGATTACCTCACTTAATCCTCTCAGATCTCCATTAGGGACTTGTCCCCATTTTACAGATGACTGACTACCCAAGACCACCCAGCTTATAAGTAGCAAAAGGAGAATAGACAGCAAGCCTCTGCACTGCCTCAGGTAAGAGGGTAGGGATCCTCTGCATACCCACAAGGTTCTCACTGCAACTTCATGGAGCAAACCCCAGGCCCTGAGTGAACCAACAGGATGATGTGCTCAGTTTCTTAATCAGGTGCTATGTCCTGGATGCCAAGTAGGAAAGGGACCAAAGTCTCAACTATGGCTGATCCAGGCTAACATCATCCATTTTTAACATACTGGACTCAGAAGGTAACTGTGAAGTCACTTGGTTAAAGTCTGTCATTTTAGAGAGGCTTGTCTTGCATAGGCTTACCCAACCAGTTAGAAGAAAAAACACTTGTAATCTCATGACCATTCTCTGACCTTTTTAGCCTGCAACTGAAGTATGAAGGAGATGCCTGATATTTGTCCATATAGCCAGCCCTATGTCCCAGACCCTGCCGATGCAGCTGGGGAATCGCCCAATTCACTTACCCATTATACACTCATGCTTACATCCCTCATATACTAGCATGTCACAGTCCCCAGAGCATTTCACATCCATGGTCTCACTTATGTTTCACCTGTGACCTAAGGCAGAACAGGAACTGTGGTGTCCACTTTGTGGATAAGAAATTGGGATTCAGGCAAGTCATGATGCAAATGTCAAGGATGAGTATAAAATCTGACTTTCTTCATTTATTCTTGCCACTGAACCACACTGTCCTAGTAGGGATATGATTAACTGATAAATGTTTCTGTAAAGATCACTCAAGTTACCAGTGGACCCATGGAAAAGCCTAGTCTATTATGTCCCATTTCATAGTTGGGGAATTCAAAGCCCAGAAAAGAAAGTGAGAATGCTCTTGCTAATTAGGGGCATAGCTGGGACCTAAGACTTCCCAGTTCCTTGTTAATAACTATGTCTATTGACACAGTACTCTCTCTTGTCCACAGTAAAAGTTAGGAATCTAGAACCAAGGCATTTCATATTCTACAAGTTCTGTGCCCTTACCAAGCCCACTGCATCGGTGGCAAATAGGTTGTAGTTCATGTGCTGATTGATTGGTAGAGGGTGCCTAGAGTTCTATGTTGAGAGAAATTCTGAGGTTCCACCTGGGCTCAGTGTAAAATAATTCCTTGATTGATATCAATGTCTGCCATGTATGTAGGAAGGGAACCTGGTACCAGGCCAGCCATGTCTGGGGCATCCCTACTATAAAGTAATATCTGAAGAAAGGGCATAAGTATGAGCAGTGATAGCACTACTTACACAGCACCTGCACTGTGCCATGCACGGGGTTATGCATTCCACCTGTTCTCACGTAATCCTCATGACAACACTGTGCAATGTGTGCTATAATCTCCACTGTCAGGAGAGAACGGTGGCTCAGAAAGATTCCACAGTAAGTAAAGTAAAAAGCCTAAAATGAGGGAAGAAGCTGGTTGCAGTAGAAACCAGGTGACCAAGGAAGAGACAAGTGTTTTATTCCTGGCTCTGCCACTAACAGATCATGTGACATTGGATATTTCATTGCCATACTGTGGGCCTCAGTTTCCCTACCTGTAAAAAAGGAGTGCTGACAAGATGTGTTTCATGAGCCCTTCCATCTCTGTGACTCTGACCTTGAGAATTGTCCCACCAGGACTTTGGTGAGTAGGGAGACAAGATCACCTACCACCCCAGGAAACAGGAGAGAATAGTGAGACGAGAATTCCTCTACCACAGAATGAAAAATCTGGCTTCTAGTCACCATGGCAGGCCCGAGCTTCTTGGCAGCCCCAACCCAAAGTCACTTAATCTTCCATCGACAGTTTAATTAAGATGTGTGAAGGGCCATGGGAGCCGCAGATGATAGGAGAGACCCAAGAACAAATACCCCAAGTACGTTTCTGATCTTCCTTGCCACTCATGCTGACTTTGCATTCCAGGAGATGAGATTTTCCTGATAGCTGATAGTCCACCCCAAACAGCTATGAGCACAGCCTTGGTATTTGGGGCACTGAGGTGCGGCTGAGGGAACATCTCATTTTCTGCCCACTGTTGCCCAGAGGGCGACACGCATTCAGCTCTGCATGTCAGCAGCCCCGTTCCCTGCTGTGGCCATCCTGTCAGGTCAGATTGCATCTTGCGTTGCCCTGCTGTATGTTTTGTTGGTTTTGTGCCTGGAAGATCATCTGAAAATCTGGTCACGGATGAATTTATACACTTCCCTGTTTCCTGTGAGAGAATATTCCATTCCTTGTATATGCTATGATTGATTCTAGGTATTTTTTCCCCTAACTTTGAAATACTCCCTTGCTTTTCTTTGTTCTTCTTTTTCACACTGACATTGTTGCTTGAGCGATGTATCTTCATATAAGGAATCAGAAATGTCCATCTAGTAAAGGACTTATAGATTACCTGCCCAAAGTCTATGGAAGAGGTGGGAAAAGTTAGCAGTAGGACTAAGACTAGAACTCAAGGCCTCAAGTCCAGTATCCTTTCCAGACTATACACCATACTGTAAAATAAGCCATCTAGTTTATCTACTCATAGACTATCAAAACTCAAGGCTCACTCTACCCAATGCCTCCCTGAAATTCTCAGTAACTATTTCCATTAATTTTTCATGGAGCCCTAGAATTTTCCTGGGTCCAAATACCTCTATAGATCAGTTGAGTCAAATAGCAACTTAATTATATACCAATATTAGGCCAACATTTGATGTTGACATTAAGGAAATACACCTAATACTTGTGTGCAAAGAACAATGACCTATTACATATATAATGATAATTTTATATAAATCAATCTGTAATCTGTACATTAAACAGATAATATAAGTTGCATAATTCTAGTAGTAACTTTCTTTTTTAAAAAGAAGTCCCTTATGTGAGTTTAACATTTGTTCATTTTCAAAAACTACACTCCAGTATCCCTAAAATACATTTCCCATTTGGGGAAATGATGCCCTTTAGAAAGACCATTTTAGATGAGAATGTTGACTTGTGGAGGTGGATTGAGGGCCCTGGCTAAGGGCTTACTGTGTACAAGGTTAGACTCTGGGAAAGACTTACAGAAGGGAAGCTGTCCCCTGCCCTCCTGTTGCGTCCACAGACTTGAACCCTCTGCAGAAGTAGGAATGACCCACTATCCTAGCAATCAAGCTTGTTCATCCAGTGGGTTCCCAGACATTCTGTCCTCATCTTCTCAAAGTAAGGGTCACACCAGCCACACAGACCAGCATCACCTGGGGAAACAGCTGAAAGAGATTTATTCCAGGCTCCCCCTTGGATGTGCTGAGTCAGTATCTCTAGTTGTATGGCAGGGAGATCTGCATATCTACAATCTCTATACACAATTTCAGTGCCCACCAGAGTTTGAGAACCACCATCCTTGGAACTGAGGTGGCCTCAGAATGCCTCGGATTTGTTCCAGTCTACGAAATGGTGAGGAGCATACAGCTGGAGAGAAAGAGCATGCCGTGTAGACTAACACAACCTAGGCCAAGTCCCAAAGGGAGTTCAGGAGGAAATGAGAAAAGCAATTTGGCTGTATTTAAAGGCTTTTAAAATATAAACAGGTGACAATATTGGGTCTCAAGTGATTAGCTTTATCAGACAACAATTTACATTCTGAAAGCAAATCAAACCTTTCATTATGGGATGACTGGAACTTGGCACCCATGACCCTGAAATTCATCAGTGTTGTCCTCCAATAAGGAAGTCAGATCCCACTGATACAGAGCTCTCCTCTTCTTCTGAGCTGTATAAGTATGGTCTTACTGAACAGCAGATAGGTTTTAATGTCTTTAAAAGTCAGGCAGAGCCCCAGTTTCTTAACTCTCCCCTTATTTAACAGGAATATAATTACTCAGCAGTAATTAAAAGATTCTGAGCTATTCTGTTTGTTCTGTTATTTGCAAGGTATTTGTACTTTGGAACCTACTGGTACTAATTAGAGCCTCTTATTTTGCAATCACTCATAATTTGTTTCTTCCTGAGCTAATCTCACTCATGAATGTGTGATCGAGCTACACTCAGCTCTTCATTAGTGCGTATGCCGACCTCAATTCCAAGCACAGCCAGCACTCAATTGCAGTTTTGTTCCTGTCCCCTGCCAGAGGTCTAAAATTGCCGTGTTTGAAAAGATGTGGACATACATGAAGTCAGCAGAACCATCAGTATTTGTGCGGACCACAGAGGAGGGGATGATCCGAGTGAGGAAATCCAAAGGCAAATATGCCTATCTTCTGGAGTCCACCATGAATGAGTACATTGAACAGCGGAAACCCTGTGACACCATGAAGGTGGGAGGTAACTTGGATTCCAAAGGCTATGGCATTGCGACACCCAAGGGGTCCGCCCTAAGGTAAGTAGCCAAGATTTGCTTCCTTGGTACCCCCTCTCCCCTCCCTATCTCAGGAATGAAGCCACCGTGTCTGCCACATGGCCCCAATGCCACAGTGCAAGCTGTCAAGAGGGCTCTTCTTGGACACCGGTGGGCCTGGAAGACTCCGGCCAACCAAGACCTTCAGCCCTGAGGTTGGAAATTGACCTGGGGGCCTCAGCTTGCTATGACTGTTGCTGCCTCTGTGTTCTTCCCCACCCCTCGCCTTACCCCTCCAAGTGTGTTAAACATCGATGAACTTTGTATTCTGTCATGTGATCTGTAACCCACCATCCCTTTACCAGACACCCCTGCATCCAACTAGGCCATGAACAGAGTCCTCCAGAAACCTGGATTCCTTGACAGAGGTGGTTTGTAATGTTTGTCTCAAGAGAAACATAAACACACTGTCCAAATGAAAAATCCAGTAGTCTGAATCCTGTGCAGATCAAAATAATGCCAAATGAATGGCAGCATCTATTCTTTCCTAGATACTGATTTCTTTAGCAAGAAACAGGTAGTTCAGTATAGAGCCAAGTGGACTTTATGTTCACATAAAAAAAAACCTGTGATATTCATTCCAAACAGCTAAGGTAGAGTCCTACAGATGTGAGGTCAGAAGACCTAGATTTAATTCTGGAATTTACTACTGGCTGTCTCACAGAAGTTAAGACAGGTCACCTCCCCTACGTTCAGTTTCCTCATCTGTAAAGACAGGATAATCATCCCAGCCCTTCTCAGGTCCAAAGTGACTGTGAATTCAAATGGGATAATTGATAGAGAAGGTAACTGAAAACAGTACAGTGTGAAGTCACTTGGGAGACATTATGTTAATTGCAGAGGGATTAACTCATTTTAGGGAAGGTAGTGTTCAAGAAAAGGTGAGAAGTGTTTTTAAAAGTTGCAAAAGAATGAAGAGGAATTCCTAACCCATTTACCACAACATCCAGGGCCACCTCTGCCTTCACTTGACTGAGCTCTACAATGTTCTAGGCAGTCAGCTAGGAGCTAGAGCTACAGTTCTGAACAAGACAGACATAGTCCCTGTCCCAGTGGAACTACATGTTTGCAAGGAAGACAGACATTAAACAGGTGATTATTGTTTAATGCTTCATGACAACTATGACAGGTACTCTGACAGTCTATAAAAGGGGACCTAGAGGATATCTACCTCCAGCAATATGGCAGAACAAAACTTCCACTGTAAAACACCCACATATGCTGGATAAACAAGTAACAAACACACTTTTAAATGCAAGTTAGGAAATTCATAAGCCAAAAAGTGAAAAGGAAATCAAAATCAAAGTGAAAAGCATGCTGATTATTCTGTGGCTTCCCTAAACAGGGCAAAGTTGTGAATTATGTGACAATGTACATAAGGAAGAATCAGAAGTACAATTAAGATGTAAAAGTAACTAACCCTCAAAGAACCACCACAAGACAGAAAGAAGCAAAAAAAGACATTAAACACAGTGGAAATATCACTCTCAGCAGTGATGAGATCATCAACACTGCCCGACAGATGTGACCCGATCTTTGGGGAAAGCTCTCTGGAACCATTAAAGAGATCTTGGGATGACCCAGTTTGTGGGCTGCAATGCTAATGGCCGCCACCCTCATGACATCATAGATGACATCAACAGTGGTGCAGTGGAGTACCCGGCTAGTTAAGAACTACAAAGGAAAATATTTCAATTAAAGATCACTTAACAACCAAAAAATAAAATAGAATAAAATCACTTTTAAAAGAAAAACTCTGTCACAAAAGGTAAGACACATTTGGAAAAGTACAGTACTGATTAGAACTTAGTGAAGTAAAAAAAAGTAGTTATTGATATAAAAATCTCAGTGGAAGGGCTTAGCAGCAATTATACAAAGTTGAAGAGAATTATTACTACACTGAGGTTAAAATTGGAGAAAATTCCCCAGAATATCACACAGAGAAATTTTTTAAAAGACAGACAATATAACAAAAAAGATTAACAGATATGAAAGACAAAAAAATCCCATGTGTATTATCTATGAGTTCCAAGAAGAGACAAAAGAAGTTGGAGTGGAGGCAATATTTGAAGGGCATTTTTTTTCCACAAGAAAAGACACAAAGACATGGAGGCTAAATAACAAGTTACTAAACAAAAATGTGTCATCAGTAAGATCAGGGAAGAAATCATAATTACCTTGAAACAAATGAAAATAAGGACACAACAACCCAAATCTATGGGGCACAGTGGAAGCAGTCCTAAGCATTACAGTCCTCCCCAAGAAACAAGACAAATCTCAAATAATCAAACTAACCTTACCCTTAAAGGAACTGTAAAAAGAAGAGCAAGAAAACCCAAAGTGAGAAAAAAAAGGAAATAATAAAGATCAGAGCAGAAATAAACAAAATAGAGTCCTAAAAAATCAATACAAAAGATAATAAAATCAAGAAATGGTTCCTTGAGAAGATAAACAAGATTGACAAATTTTAACCAGACTCATCTAGAGAAAAAAAGAGAGAGGACCCAAATAAATAAAATCAGAAGTGAAAGAGAAGTAACTCCAAAGAAATACAAAACATTGCTCTGGCTGGCGTAGCTCAGTGGATTGAGCGGGGGCTGCGAACCAGATATTGTAGGTTCGATTCCCAGTCAGGGCACATGCCTAGGTTGCAGGCCATGGCCCCCAGCAACCGCACATTCACACATTGATGTTTCTCTTTCTCTCTCTTTCTCTCTCTCTCTCTCTCTCTCTCTCTCTCTCTCCCTCTCTTCCCTCTCTAAAAATAAATAAATAAAATCTTAAAAAAATAAATAAAAGAAATACAAAATATTTTAAGAAAATATTAAAAACAAAAAATGGAATTTTTTAAATGTGTATTTATCCTTACATGTTTAAACTTCAGTCACATTCAAAGCACTCTCCATTTGATGCAATACACCTATCAAGACATTTTTTTCACTTCTCAGAACAGTTTCTGAACTCATCAATTTTAATGCCTTTTAATGTTGCTGCTATTTTTTGTTTTACCTCTTCCACATCAGCAAAATGTTTCCATTTCAGGACTTCTTTCACCCATGGGGGTGAGGGAGTTGCTTGGGGCAAGACTGGGTGAATAGGGAGGGTGGGGCACGGGGGTCATGCCATTTTTGGTCAAAAACTACTGAAGACTCAGTGCAGTGTGGGCAAGTATAAATTACCCATCATGAAATGGCCAATCTCGTTGAAAGAGTTTTCAAAAAAATGTCAGTGAAGCGGAACACAGCCTCTGACAACCATGTCGGAGAATAAAAGCGGGTGCACCGACACAGGTGGTTTCCTAGAACACTCTCCTAGCAGTGGAAGCCTGCACTACAAGGGGCCGACCCACCAGAAGATAATTCCAGTTTGGGGGTACCCCTTGTATGCCAACAAATTGAAAAATCTGGGCAAAAAAATAAATTCCTAGAAACATATAATCTTCCAAAACTGAACCAGGAAAAGTCAGATAATCTGAATAGACAGTTTATAACTAGTGAAGTTGAAGCAGTAATAAAAAAAAATTCACCAAAAATAAAAGTCCTGGACCAGAGGGAAGACTCAAAAGCTCATTTTATGAGGCCAGCATTATCCTACTTCTAAAACCAAATAAGGACACCACAAAGAAACAAAATATATGCCAATATCCCTGATGAACATAGGTGCTAGAATCCTCAACAAAATATTAGCAAACCAGATCCCATAACATATTTAAAGGATCATACACCATAATCAATGGGATTTATTCTGGTGATTCAATGTTGGTACAATATCTGCAAACAATAAATGTGATATACCACATAAACGAAATGAAAGATAAAGACCACATGATTGTATCAATAGATGCAGAAAAATCATTTGATAAAATCCAGCAACTATTTATGATAAAAACTCTCAGCAAAGTGGGAATACAGAGAATATACCTTAGTGTATTAAGGCCATATATCGCAAAGCCAGAGCCAACATTATACTCAATGGGCAAAAACTAAAAGTGCTTCCCTTAAGATTGGGAAAAGACAGGGATGTTCACTTTCACCACTCTTATTCAACATAGTATTGGAAGTCCTGGTAACAGCATTTAGACAAGAAGAAATAAAAGGCATTCAAATTGTAAAGAAAACATAAACACATCATTACTTGCAGATTGTAGATACTGTATATAGAAAACCATAAAGATTCTGCCAAAAAACTACTAGAACTGATAAATGAATTCAGTAAAGTAGCAGGGTACAAAATAAATATTCAGAAATCACTTAAATTTTTATATACCAATAATGAACTGTCAGAAGGGGAAACTAAGAAAATTATTCCATTTACAATGGCATCAAACAAATAAAATACCTAAGAATAAATTTAACCAAGGGTGAAAAAGACCTGTACTCAGAAAATTATAAGACACTGAAGAAAGAAAATGAAGAAGATACAAATAAGTGGAAGTATATACTGTATTCATAGACAGAAAGAATTAAAATCATTAAAATGTCCATACAAACCAAGGCAATCTACAGATTCAGTGGAATTCCTATAAAGATACTAATGGCATATTTCACAGATCTAGTACAAATATTCCAAAAATGTATATGGAATCATACAAGATCCTGAATACCCACAGCAATCTTGAGAAAAAACAAAGTAGAAGGAATCATGCTACTGATATCATACTATAATACAAGTCCACAGTAATCAAAATAGCATGTAATGGCATAAAAACATACATATGGACAAACAGAACAGAGAGCCCAGAAATAAACCTGTGCCTTTATGGTCAATTAATATTTGACAAAGGAGGCAAGAACCTACAATGGGATAAATAAAGATAGTCTATTCAATAAATGGTATTGGGAAAATTGGGCAGATAAACACAAAAATATGAAGCTAGACCACTTTCTTACACTATACACAAGAATAAACTCAAAATGGATTAAAGACTTATATGTTAGACTTGAAACCATAAGTATTCCAGATGAAAATATAGGCAATAAAATCTCAAACATTTCTTGTAGCAATATTTTTTCTGATATACTATCTTGGGCAAGGGAAACAAAAGAAAAAATAAACAAGTGGGACTATATCAAACTAAGTAGTTTTTGCACAGCAAAGGAAACCATCAAGAAAAGGAAAAGGCAACCCACTGAATGGGAGGATATACTCACCAATAATGCATCTGATGAGTTAATATCTAAAATTTACAAAGAACTTGTAAAACTCAACACCCCCCCCAAAAATAATCCAATTAAATAACGAGTAAAAGACCTGAATAGATACTTCACCAAAAAGGACATACAGATGACCAACAGACATATGAAAAGACACATCAGAGAAAATATAAATTAAAACTGCAATATCAAATTAAAAATGAGATATCAAATTAAAAATGAGATATCACCTCACACCTGTCAGAATGGGTATCATCAATGAATCAACAAACAGCAAGTGTTGGCAAGGATACAGAGAAAAGGGAAACCTCATGCACTATTGGTGGGAATGCAGATTGGTGTAGCCACTGTGGAAAGTAGTATGGAGTTACCTCAAAAAATTAAAAATGAAATTGCCCTATGACCACTCTTGGGAATATATCTGAAGAAACCCAAACCACTAATTCAAAAAAATATATGCATGCCTATGCTTACTGCACCCCTATGTTTATTATTTATAACAGGTGAGATTGGGAAGCACGCCATATGCCCATTAATAGATGAGTGGATAAAAACGCTGTGAACATTTACAAAGTGGAGTACTACTCAGCCTTAGAAAAGAAAGAAACCTTATCATTGGCTATAGCACAGATGGACCTGGAGACCATTATGTTAAGTGAAATACGCCAGTCAGACAGACAAACACCATATGATTTCACTCATATGTGGAATCTAGTAAACAAATGGAACTAACAAAATATGAACAGAGTCACAGGTACAGAAAATAGACTTACAGCTGTTTGGAGGCTGGCATGTTGGGTGAAAAAGGCAAAGGGATTAAGGGAAAAAAACAACATAGACACAGACAACCGTAAGGTGATTACTGAGGAAAAGGGGTGGGGAAGCAGAAGAGGGTACAGAGGGGATGAATGGTGATGGAAGGAGATTTGACTTGGGTGGTGAGCACACAATACAATATATAGATGATGTGTTATAGAATTGTACATGTGAAACATATAATTTTATTAATCAGTGTCACCTCAATAAATTCCATTCAAAAACATTTTTTAAAAATAAGTAAATATAGTGCCCATACTACTCAAAGTGGAAAAAGAAAAGAAAGAAAGGACCTTCCTGGCAGTCTTCCTCTACCACTTGTTCTCCATAAAGCCAGACACCCCTCCCCCACCCCACCCTCCTGTGGGGCTTTCACTCCTTCAGGCCTGCCCAGAGCAAGCTCCAGATTCCTCCAAGGCAGATCACCCAGCTCCGCCCCAGAAGGTCAGAATGCTGATATCTAAGGCCCAAATGTTCCTCTAAACCTTGCCAAGTCTACTTGGCAGAAGCCAGGCCATGGTCCCTACAGGGCATTAAACGGCTGTTAGTGACAGAATGGGTGTTGTTTTGGGTTTGAGGGGATGGGGGTTGTTCTCTTCTGCTCTGGAAACAAATATTCTGCTGAAGCAAGGTGGTTCAGTGCTTGATTTTCACTTGGACAGGCGGTGTTTCTTTGAAACAGATGCTGTTTGTTGGCTGTCACTGCATGTTTGGGGTTGGGCGAGGGGCTAAGTTATGTTTCCAAGCCCTTACGTTGTGGATAAAGACCTATGCAGCCAATGCCAGTCACTAGGGAAAGGCAATTAGTAAATCCACTAATTATGATCCATTGGCCCTTTTTTTGCCAACTAAATGTATCTGCTGATCTGAACTGAAGTCTTTCTGTTGTTATTATAATGAATACTCCCTTTAATTACAGACAGTATGTTCAAATTTTCTAAGTAAGGATTCATGGCCTATGTTTTACCAACCTAAGAAGAAATCCACACAAAATCAGCCTAAGTGAAAATCTCAACTACTGATTCTCCTTTACAAACCATCTACCAGGAACTTAATAGATTTGCTAAGTTGTACCCTAAGCAGGACATTGGTCAAAGTATGGTCTTTTACTGTGACTGTGTTATGTGGAGTTTTTTCTGGTCTCTGTGATCATAACATGTTTGTCTTCTGTTACATGTCTTGTCCATGCCAGACGTATGGGCCAAGGGAACAGGTGCATGGTGCAGTGTGATCCTGCAGCTTAATGGGAGAGGGACACCCAGGAGGCCCTGCTCCCTGTGCCTTCCACTTAGTTTCACAGACTCCTTTCTCAGTCCTTCTCAACACAAAGAACTGTGCACAATGCTTAGGCAGCAGTGGTGACAGAGATGCAATCCCCATGCAAAATCAAATACAGTTCATGGGCAGAATGACATAGATTATCCTATCCAATACCCAAAGGGAGTGAGAAACACTCATGAGGAGAGTCAAAATTTGAGTGGGAGGCTACACAAAGATTCTGTAGCAGAGCTAATATCCATGGCAGGCCCCAAAGGACTGTGACAGATGAGAAGCAGGGAGAGGGTCTTTCAAATAGAGGGGATGGCGTGAGTAAAGACAGAATTGTGAAAATGTACAGCTTGTTTTCAGGGACAACGAGGGGTCCCCTTCAACTAGAGAAGCCATTAATAAATAAGAACAATGGGTTGTGGTCCAGCTGTGAAGGATCTCCAGCATCTCTGGAGGTTTGATTTGATGTCAGTAGGGGTCACTGAAGGCCACTGACTTAGAGGGAACGTGATCAGACAGGCTTCCTGAAGATTATGCTGGCAGTGATTTGTAACATAAATCAGAGAGCAGGGATCACAGGCAGGAAGGCTATTTAGAAAGCTGTTGTGGTCATTTTTGTATGACATAATGAATGTGGCCGCAGGCCATAACAGGATGGGGGCAGATGGAAGAAGTGGCTTTGTCACCAGTCACAGCCTTTAAGACCTGGTAGTTTGGGAAAGAAATCTATTAGGTGAGCTTTCTGGGACTTTTGTGCTCCTCCCAAAGGCCTGACCAGGTATAGCCTGATTCTGGCAAGGACAGAAAATCAGGCAGATAGGGAGTTTACCTACCAAAAAGAATTCTTGACGCCCCCTCAGTTTTACCTCTGGGAAGCCTAGGAGGTTGAGAAAGGCCTCAGTGGGAGGGGCACAGACTTTGGGGAACACAGATACAGGGAGGAAGCCTGCCAATCACCTTTCCACTGCACTGACTGTGACTTGCTTATATCTGTTATTTTACTGGACATAAGATCAAGGTTGCTAATTAGCATTTTAGTCTCATTGGCATTCTTGTTAAATACAGTTTTCTTCCTTCACAAAAGGCTATGCTGAAAAATATCTACTGAAAACCACCTGAAGTTCAGGCCATGACTCAGAAAGAGGTATCGCGAGGTTTTTCGGGGAGACTTCTCACTTCCAGGAGTGCCCACCAGCACACTGGGACCATGTGACACGATTATACCTTCAAGCTAGGTCAGTGGGCCTTTCTGCAACATTTTTTTATTTTGCCTAGCACTGGTCTGAGTATTAAAAAGGCCATTAAGAGAGTCCTTCGCTTTCAGAGAATCACACTGACCCAGAATGTAATTGGGAAACAAATAAGCAAGTGCTGTCTCGTATGGTGTTGAATCTTTTACTCTAAAAAACCATTCTCCCTCCTCAGTATGTATCAAAATTATCTAAGGAAGGTGGTTTTTAAAAATGCCCCTTTCTAGACTCTAATTCCTGAGATTTTTTGATTCACAGGTCAAGGGTGGGGTCCAGCAATGTGCAACTTGAACAAGTCCCCCAGGTGACTCTGTTACAGGTACACAGGAGCCCACATTGGAAAAACAGAACTAGAGGTCAGGGAAGAGAGATGTACAAGTGGCCCGAGGAGGCAGAATGTGAGGAGGAGGGCCTTTTGAAAGAAAAAGAAAACCAACAGGATAGGAGCATGACAGGGAAGCTGTATGAATGGTGTCTGAACAATAATCTTTGGAGTCATACAACCTCAGTTCAAGCACAGGGGCCATCACTCTGCCAGCAGTACACCCTGCCCTGCCTTGATAAGCTGCTGTAACTTTATGAGCCTCTCTTCTCTCTTCCATAATATTGGAATAATAATTGTTCACTGCAGTCACTTCGAGTTTTGATAAAATAGCACAAAGTGCTTTGTCACAGATGGTACTCATTAACGATAATTCTCCACCCCATCCTCTTCTCTTTATACCAACCAAAAACTCACTTTTGAACCAAATAACTTATTTTTTCTTCTTTGTGAAACAAACTGCATTCATCAAACATGCACATGAACCCCGCTCTCAGCCACCTCGCTACCTTACTGGCTGCATGAGAAATAAAATGTCTCTCTCGGAGAATAATTTGTGGTCCTCCCTTACAGAGAACACACTAAAAAATAAATAAATAAAACCCTGATGTTTCTTTCTCTCCATCCCTCCCACTCTCTTCTTATAGTATAGTACTGCTACAGGGCCCGCTGCTGAGAATAAATACAGTATGTGCCAGGGAAATGATAGTCCCTTTCAATTGGCTCTTGCCTCCTAATGGGTAGCCAGGGGTGCTTGTTGTCATGGTAACTCCATGAACTCTGTAACCCAGGTCTGACCTGATCAGAGAGGCTAGATTTCCCTGCATTCTCAGAAGAGTTGACAAGAGAGGAAGAGACAGAGGGAGCTGGAGGATGAAAAGAGAGGAGAGAGACAGACAAAGTGTGTGTGTGTGTGTGTGTGTGTGTGCACGCATGTGAGAGAGAGAGTATAGAGACTGGAGGTTTTCCAAAGAAGGAGAGCTATACCAATACACAGGTCAGAACACATGAGATGGATCAGACAGAGTACACTGGGAGACTGGTACCATAGGCCAGTGCAAAAGTCCAGGCAGGGGGGGTGACATGGGCTTGATTTAGCATATTTACTGGTGGTGATAAGACTTACTGTTAACAAAACTTACTTACCAAGCACTGATTCATTCTAGGCACTTCTATGAAGTATTTGATGTGTTTTAGCTTATGTAATCCTAACAACAAGGTCGTGGAAACAGTATTGTTTTCATCCTAAACGCACAGTTTAGAAAACTGAAGTGCAGAGAGATTCCAGAATTTGCCCAAGGGTACCTGGCATGGAAATGGGAGAGCTGGACTTCCAACCCAGGCAGCCTGATTCCAGAACCTCTTCTCAATCAGTAGGCAAGACTCCTCCTCAAGGATATAAGGAGGAAAATTGTGATGAAGGAATGATCATTTGGAGAATAGAGATCACTGACTATCCCCCCAACACACACTTATTTAGCCCTACCAATACACAATTAAGAAAACCCAGGTTCCACAAAGGGAAGTGGTTCTCTGCCTGCACTACCTGAATTCCCTAGGGAATCCTTGCCTCCCTTCGGCCCTGTTTGCATCTGCAGGGCACACATGTCCTTCTGTTCTGGACCAGCCCCTACCACAGGTTGATGTCACTGCCATACCTAAAAGTGGAAAGAGGCACATCCAATAAGTATTATGGTTCCCTGCTTTCCTGTGACAGATTGAACCTAAACACCCCCAAAGATTTTAAACTACATAGTGCTTTTGGTTCCTTTCAATGATGAAAAGCAGATAATTTGAGATTGATCATACTATAAGTCTAGGGGTGGGGAAGAGGAGATATATTTCTTTCACACCTGCTGACTGTGTGCTGGGCAATGCTTATGTATTCAGTGCCCTAGGGACATTCAGGCATTAATTTTCCACTTACCTTCTGATTTAGGTATTATCACTTCCCTTTCTCAGGTGCAGAAACTATGATTCAGAGAGGTGACACTCTGCCCAGGTTCTTAAAGTGATTTGCAGGCTGGAGTTTAAATACAAAACCTGACTCCAAAACCCCTCGTTCTTTGCACATCCCAACCCTTGTGCTAATGGAGGCATACCTCACTGCTTTTCCCTCACTTGATGGTGGCATCCTTAAAACATCAGGGCAAATGAGGCGCCAGGTGGCCTCCACAGCCAAAGCACCCCCTCTTGAACTACTAGGCTAGGCTGGAGCTCCATGGTGCAGATTTATTTTGGAGGATCCTTGTGAAATCACAAAGACAAAGGAGCACTTAGACCCGTTAAGGCTGTTTTTATCATGCCTGGTTGAGAAGCTTGTAAACAGCAGAGCAACACATTAATGAGAGAGAGATGAAAGGAAGGTGGTCAGACTAAGGTGGCAAGCACGGATCGAGGGAGATAAAGAGCACAGGTAATTAATGGTCTTTACCAAGGCAAGAACGGAGGTCCAGAGCTGCGTCTGATTTGCCTGTTGCAGCACTGCTTTCCCCCGCTGATCTACAAATTGTCTTCTTTTAAGAGGCTGTTACTGTCAAAAATAGCATCTTTGTTTTTCCTTGCCTCTCATCAGCAACTTTATTTCAGACTTCCCGTCTTTTTCCTGCTCTAAGAAGGCAGCTGCTCTGACACAAAGGCAGACTAGAACAGAACAGCTCTGGACACCTGTCCCAGCACTGGATACGTGTCCCAGCTCTGCCACTAGGACTGGTGGGTGTGAGAAGCAAAAGTGCTTTGATGTTGTCAGACCCTTGTTTAGACCCTGCCTCCCACAGTTACAACCACACAATCTTGAGCAAGTAGCAAGAAGCCATGTGGGCCATGGACTGATGGGTAGGGCCCTGAAGTCAGAGCTGAGTATCAATCCCAGGTCTGCCAGTTAATGGTAAAAGTGGCTGAGACAAGTAATTTCGCCTCCTAATCCTCCGGTTCCCCAAATACAGCAACTGGAGGTAACACTAAATTCGCCTGGGGGTGTGTTAAATGATTAAATGAGATCATATGAAGTGCTTAACACAATGGCACGTACTAAAGTGACTAAGAAATGCGAACCATTGCTACTTATCTCTCTGAGGTTAAGTTTTCATCTTCCAAATGGAGACCCTATTATAAGCTTCACTTATAAAATTTCTTATGAAAAGCTCATGGTGCAGGAGTTCTTGAATATTGATCCTCTTCCCGCCCCTCCTCACCAACCCTTCCCCTTTCTGTTCCTCCTCAGTGCCTACTATCTATTCTATTCATTTGGAGAACTGACCCAAATATGTGGTGATCGCCTTCTCTGGGCCAGACCACTCTGGGTTCCTTTTCATCACAATGAGGTGGACATTTCAGAACACCAAGAGACAAATGTTCAAATGTGTGGTTGTGTTCCCCTTTATGCTCAGTGCCCCAAACGTTCAGCTCATAGCCACGCTGCTTCCATCCACAAGTCTGAACAAAGGATGCTCCTGAGCAAAGCCTGGGCTCTGAGGACAGGCAGAAAGACAGGGGCAAGGAGTGGCCCTGGGTTGAGCCCCGGCATAGAAATTCTGGGCCATCTGTTCCAGTAACATTTTATGAACAGCACTGTGGGCTGAGATCATAGCTTGATGATCATACCTAACCAGCCTCTTCTCCAGGAGGAAAAGGGGCAAAGGCCCAGGTAAATCTCTAACCAAAGGCACCAACTTCCTTGAAAACAGATGGGAGTGATAAGCCTGCAGAGCCTGCAGACAAACAAACAGAAGGGTCAGGCAGGGAAACTGACAAGTATTAACCATCCCTCCTCAGCACAGAAACCTAGCAGAAAAAGAGTACGATGACCTCTCAGTCACATCTTCTATTCCCATGGGAATGAAATTTATTCCTCTGGAGGAATGTTAAAAAGAAAAAAATTCATAGCACTAGTTAAGCCAGTTTCCTCATGGCCCACAAACACAACTTATTCCTACTCCACTATCTTTCCTCTTACTGATTCCTTCTTCTCTCTGCCTGTATTTCAAGGTACAGTTCAGTGAAGCAAGGGCCAACTGTCCCTAGGAACCTAACAGAATATTAAGCAAGATTAATCAATCTTGTTGATTGCTTGTCCCATGGACTGATTCCTCCCCTGCCACCTTCCATGTATATGGCAACTTTCTGAGCACGTTCTCAAATCAGTTGATGTGTCTGGTCTGTCTAATTCATGAGAACCAGGAAATACTAGTCTTACTGTGTAGACCACATAACACAAATTAAACCAACCAACTCATAACTTGTGGTATCTTTGGTCATTACTATTGAACATCCTAAAGGCAGCGACCATGTCGCTGTATATGTCAAAAGTATATGACCATGATTGTGCAATTTAATTTTACCAACATTTCAAGCACAGTATTTCCAAAGCACTAAAGTGGGTACTCTTAGGAAAAGCAAAGACAAATAAATTACGACATTGGCACTTCCTGGGTTCATCATCTAATACAGGGACTGAAACTTAAAATGCCCCCAGGGGCCAGGTAAAGAAAATGAGTGAAATGGACCAGGAGTAAACCCTCTGTGGTTTCCTCATTTTTAAAAGTCATGAATACAGGCAATTCTCCCTGTACTCTAAGCAACAAAACCACAGTGTGAACATCATGGTAAATAATACATATGGTTGATATTTATTGAGTGCTTGCTATATATGGCATGACTCTTTCGGTCCTCATATGCATCCCCTAATTCATGTAATACTCACAAGAACCCAATGAAGTAGGCACTATTAAAACCTCATTTTACAGATAATGAATCAGTGGCACAAAGAAGTTAAGTAAACTGTGAAAGGTCACAACAGGTAGTAAGTTGCAGTCAGAATTTGACCCCAGAGCCTATGGATTCAGAGCCTATGCTGTTATCCACTATACTGCACTACAAACGGAAAACTTCCCAGACAGTCTGTGGGAGATCTTAGGAAATGATGGGGACTTAGTGAACAGAGAACACACGCCTGTCTAAAGGGCACAGCTGCCACTCAGTCTGGTCTAATATCACCATGTGGAAATATTGCCAGATCTTCTGGTTTTAAAAAGAAACTAGAAATCTCAATTTTTATGTAAACGATTTGAAATTTTGAGTGGCAGTCACAGTTAAGATAGAAGAAAAGAAAGACGACACAAGCTAATAACAACACTATTACAAAGATAGGCAAAAGACACAGCCAGCATAACAGTACAAAGTGAAAAGAATTCATATTCTTTTTCAAGCTTGTTATTGCTGTTTTCAATAGGGAACCATTTTACCAAACAAAATCTCTCATGGAACTTCATTAGAAAAAAACAGATACAAGTGGATCTGCAGAAGCAATTGTTGAAGGGCTGGAGGTGGCGGAGGAAAGGGAAAGGAAGAAGGCACAGTGAGACCTAGAGAGTTCGGGGGGGCGGGAGACTGTTTCCTCAGCAGCCACTCTCTACCACTGGAGGAGCAGTTCTCCGACATTATGACCCTGTGCATTTTAAAGTCAACAAGAAAATAATGGTCCTGCGGGCCTGCCCAGCATCCTGTTCACATTGATGTCTGTTTCTCGGTGGCCAGTCTTTAGAACTGGCCCACTTTTTCTTCCTTTCATGAATCAGAGGTGGCTAAGATGAGACCAGTGGGCTGGCTCTCATCCTGAATGGTATTTTCACTCCCTGCATTAATTGTGGGGAGATTTTCATTCGTTCTCTCCAATATCTTTTGTAAGCATCTCTAAGGCGTCTGACACAAACCCATGTACCTGCTGTTGCTGGCAAGTGGTTTGCATTACAGGATCAGATGAGGTTGCAAATGAGCTGTTGACACCTGTTTCTCACAATAGGAGGTGGGCTGGGGATCCAACATGCTTCTGAAAGGCTTTCTGTCTGTAGAATGATTCCCTGCTTAAGGAGCCAGACTTCAGGTTCTCATCCGGCTCTCTGGGCTGGATCAGGGATCTCAGTCCCAAAGTTCCAGGGCTAGAAATATGTATCACATATTCTAGTATGCAATTTTGGGAGGTTCAGGTAACCTCATCGTATAACATACATCTCAGAAATTTAAAACCACTCTCTCAGTCAACAACGTTGATCAACAGCTACTGTGTTACCTGTTGTGCTGGGAACATCAGTCTCAATCTGGCTGGAGGAGCTGATGATGGGTAATGGACAATGGAGTGATGTATGTGCTGTTACAGGGTGTGCAAGTATGGCAGGACAGAAAGGAAGTCCCCATCTATTCTGCCTGGGGACACTGCATGACAATTTCCAGAGACCAACATACAGGGTCCAGCACAAATAACATCGCTTTTTTATTACAAAACCTTTTATTACAAAATCATATGCATGTAATTCTGTAACATAACAATATCACACTCAGGCACACCATATGACATTTTAGGTGAAATGTTCAAATTAAAACTATAAATTATGACACCCATATTATTGCTACCCTACTCAAGCAGGGTACCTGCCACACTCAAGCAGGCCTTCCTTCTGCCACACCTGTATATTAGAGCTTGTAAAATGCATAGGGTTCCACAAAGCCGCAAAGTGTGCCAGGTAGGGCATGTGCCAATACACAGAAGTGTGGCTTCAGTGGTGCTTCCAATCCAGCCACCTGCATTTGTCCAGAATTAATCTCAAGGCACTTTCACGTTTGTCACCTCATTTGATCTTCACACTGCAGGCAACTGGAGCAGAAGCATGTCATTATTCCCATCACACAAATGGGAAAACTAAGGTATAGTTAGGGTGACCAACTACCCTGGTCTGCCCAAGACTAAAGGGGTTCCCAGGATGTGGGACACTAGTGCTAAAGCCAGGGAAGTCCTGGGCAAACTGAGAACAGTCGGTCATTCCAGGTGGAGGTACAGGAGTCGTCATGCTACTCGTTTAGAGATGAGTAAGGGACTTGAATCAGGCCTTCAGACCCTTTCCTTCAGAATCTTCAGAATCTTTCTCAGAGTGGAAAGATTAAGAGAATGCTCTATATGTGTTTTTTGCTTTCTTAAAAATATAACAATTGTGTTGTTTTGTGAAGTCAGAAACCAAATACGAAACCCCTATCTTCTGGCTGAATCAGCATCTGACCACCATTTCTTCTCATAATATCACAGACCTATTTCTTGAGAATACTCCAGAGGGGAAAATACCTGCAATGGTTACAGGTGAAGTGAACTTTGACCCTACCTATATCTCATAAGGAAATCTGGGGATGTACTGAGGCTCCTGCTATAACCCTACCAAGTCTTTATTTTCTTCTGCTGGGCCACTGTTTAACCCCTCCACCACAAGCTACAGGGCCAGCAGAGTCCTATGGACCCCTTGTGTTCTGCCCCATCGGTGACAGTGTTTACCTTATGTGGTCCACACTGACAATGTGGACTGGAATAGAGACAGAAGGAGCACTTGAGACCCTTGTCCAAAGGGAGGTGATTAAGAGAGCGCCGCCCAGGACCCAGATCCACAAACCCCCAGTTCTGTCCTGGACTGACCATGCTTCCACTCCGCCATGGTTAATTATATCACTTAGGACTGACTGCAGAGCTCCTGGTCTGAATCCTCTCCCTCCCTACACACCTCCTAAACGTCCCTTGCCCACAGGTCACGTGTTGCCTTCCTAGCACAGCATTCAACAATGTTCATGACTGGAACTAGTCGGCTGTTGTAACCTCAACTCCCAGAAGTTCCCTCCATCATGGCCACACTCCACAGGCCCTGGGCTTCCTAGTTCCAGGCTTGTGAGTTCACTTTTCCTTTTCACAGAATTGCTAGAAAGTTTTCTGTCTCCCACCCAGTAGCAGAATTAACCTCTCTTCTTTTTGGTGCTTCCACAACTTTTATTTTAAAATCATGTCTAGTCTTTCATTAACCACTGAGAAGCTTTTCTGCCTCCCACAGTAGACTGAACATTCCTTGAAGAATGAGGTTGTAAATTGTTCAATTCTTTATTTCTAATATGTATTAATACCTAGCACAGTCCTTGTCACTTAATTGGCCCTCATAAACATTTGACTAGTTGATCCAAAGACATCAACTCTTTACTCCAAAGCCTTTATAAGCAAGTTAAAGACTAAGACAATTACATATTAAACAATAGTAGGTAAGGCAATGAATGGACTGCTGGGTGCCAGGGAAGTTTAAAGGAAAGGTCAACAAGAAATCAAGTGTTCAAGGAAAACATGGGTAGCAGTGCAGGGCAGCCGGGCGTTAGGAGAGACATAACAGAATAGCAAGATGCAAGCACATGAAGCAGGGAGAAACACGTTGGTTGAAAGAGAGCAGGACGCTCAGCAGTCTACTGTGATCAAAACTGAAGCTTCCTTTGGCAGAAGAGAGGCACAGTATATCATTGCAGGCTGGGTGTAAACTCCAAGGGTTGTTTTACCCAACACTCCTCAGTGCTTAAATTCAAATTTTTGAGGGAAAGAGTGGAAGTGTGGACAATTGCTTCAGAAATGAAGCCCACAATTCAGTCCTTAGCCTTTTGTAAGTCAAGGCCCAATTAAAACCACTTGAAATATCTCCCTTGACTGCTTTTTCCAAACTTCAATTTCTCTGCAAGTATATTATAATTGAGCTTCTTTCTTCACAGCAGTAAGTTGAAACTTCATGTGTACAATGTCATCTTGGAGATTAATTATCTTCTCAGAGTCCAAAGCCTTCAGACTTCCAAAGATAATTCACTGATTCGAATGCCCCTGGACTCATCAGCTCCTGTGACTGAAGGTCAGGGCTCAGAGAGTTGAGTATTTCTTCTGCTCATTGGCCCTCTTGGAGAATAACAGCCATGCATGTCACCATGGCAGTGATTACAGGCCTAGATGCGTGTTCTGATGACCCCGGACCATCACCTCCCTTCTGCTGAACATGTCTGAATCTGAAAATTTTCAGAGGACTCTTACTCTGCTGAATCAGGATTCTGTTTTGTTGGCTTTATGTTTGTTTTGCACTATGCCAAGCACAGGATTTGGCATAAGAAAAGTTCTACTACAGATTTGTTTAATTAAATAAGCAATTGTTATGACCATCCTTTGAGCCTTTTATAAAATCTTTGCTGTTGATACTTGCAGCTCTGTTTTCTACTCAAATTATAGGGGAAAACAAGAACAATATGTCTAAATTCATTCAACCTAAAAGACTTCCCTTATTCTGAAATGCTGTCCTTCCTATTTCTTTGATTTTTTTTGAGCTTCCTTAACTCAGTTAAAGGAAGGTGATGATAGATGGTAGTTGCTCTCTTTAAACATTTTCACGTAGAAAAATTAATGTTTGCTGTACATTTACATCGGTTCTCCCACCTCCACTTTACTTTTTTCCTCACCCATAAAATCTGCGTGTCTGGAAACTACAGCTCATTGAGAGGACAGCCTCTGCTCTGCAGGACCCTGGATGGCCCAGAGAGCTGAGTTCTTACCTTTTTAACCTCTTGGCTTTTTTTATATATATTAATGTAACATTTTAAAAGGGAATACTTTTAAATCAAATTCATACCTCTTTAACTTCTGTTTTGAATTTGTTGAACAAAAACTTTCTTGAGGATTCCATCATTATCAATTATATAATACTGGATTCCAACCCAGTGATTCTTCCAGAGGGTACATATGCACAGGGCAGTTTGCCGGAAGCAGAACAGCCCCAGGCTACCATCCTTCTAGCACCATCTTCTTGGTCTCCAGGGAGAGCGAGAGAGAAAAGGAAGAAGGGCAGGGCCAGGAGGAGGACAGAAGAAGGTGAGAAAGGAAAAAAAAACTGCTTTGGCCCCTTCCTTACCATCAAGTTGTAAATTAGTATCTTATGAAATAGCCTATGATGAGACTTTCTCATTTGCTGCCTTTGCTGTCGGCTGGGAGAATAGAGATCCTAAAGTGTTACAACTTTGTGCAAAGTAAGTGTTTAAAAAGGACTGAGTGAGTGCGGGGAATGGAGCTAAGTGAGCACTGGAGGGGACACGGCAATGCGTACAGCGCCCCATCTTTGGAAAGCTGGAAATCACAGTGGTCATGTGGATGGACGTCAGTCCCACAGGCCTGGGCTAGAACATCAGGCAAGTTACATATTTGTCTGTGGAATGGAAATAGTAATAACATAACCAAATAGGGATATGAGGATTAAATTAAATAAAGCTTGTATAGTAATTAATATAACGCATGGCCCATAGTAAGTCCTCAGTAAAACAATTATTAACTACAACAATCATCCTACGATCCTGTGCATTTTCTTTGTACACTTTCTGGTCCTTTTCTGTTATATTCTAGACAGGCAAGTTTGCCAAATAGCTGAGTTATAGACACATCAGGGAATACTGTATTTAGGTTTTGTCCATTCGTTAAAAAAAAGTAAAAGTATTTCTCAAACTCTTATATTGGATGGAGTATCTTATCTAAATGGTGTTGGGAGAGGTCTAAAATATAGGAATCCTCATCTCTGCTCTGAGGAACAGACAATCTATCAGTGGAGAACCAGCCAGCACAT